>NC_072429.2:108675000-118675000 GCF_028878055.3 Symphalangus syndactylus
GGTAAAATTGAGAGCCAGTGCTGAGTCCCCAGTATGACATGCTTCCTTAAGGAGACCAACAAGTCAGTTTGTGGCAATCAACTATGTGATAGTTGATTGAATCAACTACATTATAATATACATATAGTATAACCATCTGTCCTGGAAAGGCCAGCAACTTGCCTTCACAGGGATAGATTAATATTCTGTATGTAATTTTTTCTTTACCACCCACAGAGCTCAGCCAGCACTACTATCGTGGGACTCTGGGATGCCTGTTCACAGACATTGAATCCCACATCCCACACATGAAAATGTGGAGGATTAGTTTCATTGGAACCACTGATTAGATCACATACCATACCATGCAGGGAAGAGCTGTCATCACTGAATGCTGGAACATCCTGCCAAAGGCAAAGTTGCAGAAGTAATGCTCTGAAAGAATGAGGTGTCATCGTTCAGGATCTGCTGTATGTATTAAACTAGAGACCTCTATGCAGTGCATACAGTGCTGTGTCCCCAGTAAGAACACATGGGTTCAGAAACAAAGGGGTTTAAGCAAGAATAGCCCTACATACCACCGTTCCCAATAACTCTGTGCTTCCTGTCCCACTACTCTACACTTGCAGGGTTGGAGGTCTTGGTCCCTAAGGAGACTCACTCTTGACAGGAGGCACAGCAAATTTCCCATTGAACTGTAAGTGTCATTTGCTCTCAGGGCACTGGAAACTTTTTATGTCCAGGCATCTGTAAGGAAGGAGTCACCATCGTGGCAGAGATTAACAACTCTGACCAGGAGGAGGATATAGGCCACTTTTATACAATGGGACAGGAAGAAATATTTGTGATACTCATGTGATCTTTGGTTGCCTTCCATTACTACCTTGCCCTGTTGAAATCATGAATGAACAAGAACAGCAATGCAATCTGAAAAAAGTATGATTATTCAGTCCTCACCCCCCTCAAAAAGGAGGTTTTGGGTCACAGTAGTTACCCAGACCTCTTGAGGTAATAGGTGAAGTTACAAGAAATTTAGAATGGAAAGTGGAGACAGGCAAGGATGAGTACCAGCTATAGGTACTGGTATACAGTATGCATACAAGGATGCAGCCAAGTATAATGATGAGACTCTAGTTCATCTCACTAACCTCCCTCTTTTAGGCTTCTCCTTGGGAAGAGAGTCCCACAAGAACTGTGGAGGGGCTGACCTCGAGACCTTCATGGAGTGGTAGATCTGTACTGCTCCAAGGTGGGCTTTGGTTGCTATGGAAATTTAATGCAGAGATTTCCTGCTGCAGGGAGCATAGTGACATGATGGCCCCTGCGCTGCTCCCTGAATCTACCACTGCATTTGTACCAACACTATGCTTTTCACTAGCTGCTCTTGGTTAATGACTGGGCGTGGCAGGGAATCTAGGGCAGCCCTGTTCTGGTGAGATGTGGGAAAACTCATATGGGTGACGTATGAAATATGAAGAATAATTCAAAGATGTATAAATATATACACACATACAAATATACATATATATGAAAGAAAATATTTAGTTTCTGTTCTTCCTTTAATGAGTTTTAAATATTCAAAAACCGCAGATATTTGATAATTAAAAATAGGCAGAAGATGTAAACATGCAGTGATATAAATAACCAATAAATTAATGAAATATTGTATTCTCTCACAATTAAAGGAATTTAAAAAAATCTCCCATGATTAAAGAAATAATAGAAACCACAAGATATATACAATTTTCTCACCTTCCAGATTTACCAAAATGGTTGACTTTATCCGTCACTGGAGAGGATGTTGGGATGTTGGGTAAGCTCATATTATATTTTGGGGAGCATTAATTGTTGAAAATGTTGAGAAGGATGATTTCTATTATTTATCAAAATTTTAAGTGATATTTCCTTTGATTGAACAATTCTGGCCAGTTGCTGACTCCTGGAATCCCAGTCCTCTGGGAGGCCGAGATGGGAGGATTGCTTGAGCCCGAGAGTTCAAGATCAGCTGGCAATATAGCGAGACCCTTTCTGTACAAAAAAATTTAAAAAGTTTGCCGGGTGTGGGGGTGCCGTCTGGTAGCCCCAGCTCCTTGAGAGGCTAACATGAGAGAATCACTTGAACCCAGAAGGTTGAGTCTGCAGTTAGCTGTGATCATGCCACTGCACTTCAGCCTGGGTGACAGAGAGAGACTCTGTCTCTCAAAAAATAAAATGAAATTAAATAAATAAACAATCCTATGGCTAAGAAGTTTTCCAAGTTTCATAAGTACAAGGACATTGAACTACACCATTGTTTTTGATAGCATAAGCTTCGTGGTGGCTAATACTGATTGTTTATTCTGTATAAAACACTGTTATAAGCACTTTACATGCATTAGCTGATTTGATCTCCTCAAAAATCTTACGAGGTGGGTAACTTATTACTCACATTTTACAGATGAGAAAAGTTATGCACAGAGAGGTTAAGTTACTTGTCCAGGATCTAGTTAGTGATGGAGATGGAATTGGGCCCAGTCTAGCTCTGCTGTCCATGCTCTTAACCGCTATACACATTACTTCTTGGTAAGTCATGGCAGATTCACAATTGCTTAGCCACAATTCTGAATTTCAATTCCAATAACTGAAAATTGTTTCTATAACTCACTTGGTAGACATTCTGACTTAACTGAACTCATATGACAGCAGAACATGAAATCAATTGACGTGAAGCTATTTATAGTTATTATTCACCCCATTTAGTGATATATTAATGATTCACTGCAGAAATATTAATATGTTCAATTATAGAATGATGTCCCATACCGTGCTGAGGATGTTCTATGATGTATGACATATAAACTCTCTATGGATGGACTAGACAGATACTTAGGAGATAAAATCAACAGTGATGCAAAACTGGATAAGGAGTGAGGGAGCGGGACGCTCAAAGAGACTCAAGGGTTAATAACTTGCATTGAGCCATTCACTGAAATAGGAAACATTGCAATGGGATGGATTTGGACAAAATGTGAGTTCAGTTTGATTTCTCTCTGAGACATCAGCAGGTATATCAAGTAGGCAGTTAGATATATTGATGTGGAAGTCAAGGATAGCTCTCTGCTGGGAAAAAAAGTTTGTAATTCTATAGTAGGATTTGTGAAATTCCGCTGAAATATCAAGTAAGACAGGGCTTGATTAAACTACTTGTAGGGTATAGATAACATTAGTAAAAACTGTTTATGTGGGATGTTACTGTAGAATCTTGGACCAGGACGTGAGTGGTAGAGTGGAAATGAAGATAAAAAAATACAATTGATGCTTTTAATAAGTTTGGCTATTAAGGGTGGAGAGAAAAAACTGGTAGTTGCAGGAGGCTGTGAGGCTACAGTGAAGATTATTGAGACTTGAGCATATTTAAGCACACAAGAGCCCAGGCATGGTGGCTCATGCATGTAATCCCGGCACTTTCAGAGACCAAGGTGGGTGGATCACTTGAGGTCAGGAGTTCGAGGCCAACCGTGGTGAATCTCAGTCTCTATTAAAAATACAAAAATTAGCAGGGTGTGGTGGCAGGCACTTGTAATCCAACTACTCAGGAGGCTTAGGCAGGAGAATCACTTGAACTCAGGAGGCAGAGTTTGCAGTGAGCCGAGATCACGCCACTACCCTCCAGCCTGGGTGACAGAGTGAGACTCTGTCTGAAAGAAAAAAAGTAAAAAAGAACACAGGATGGCAAAGACATACTCAGCGTGCAGGTTTTGAGTAAATGCAGTAGAGCAGGCTCTAGAATGCTAATGGAGGGATAGGCCTTAGGAGGAGGAAATGGTATTCACTTCTTTTAGGAAGGAAGGAAGATAGCATGTGTGTAGATTCTTATGTACGCAGGTCTCAATGTTTTGAATCAAGAAGATGAAAAGATTCCATCAGATAGCCTCAAGTTAGTGCCTCATCTTCTGGGCCATGAGTGTGGGGTACACTTGGAGGTTTCATGAGAGGAGAAAAATTTTGAAATAACTCTTGCCAATTGTGGCAGATCATCAACAGATTAGCAGAATATTGCCATGCAGGTTTGAGAGTCTGTTGAAATAAGAGTTAATGGTTTAATTTGATAGCAAAGTACAGCACTTTCTCCAGAAAGGCTTTCTCCTAGTAAGGCTATTAGGGTACAAGAGTATAAATACCTGCTATAGAGAGGGCTGTGTCACACCAGAAGACCTATCTCGGTTTAATTAAGGAAAATTAGCTGCTAAATTCAAAAAAGTACAGTTTCTCATTTCTAAATAATCATTGTAGCCAAAATACTAAAATGAAAGTTATAGAATGGAGTTTAAACAGAGCTTGGGCTCGAGGGTCAGGCGGCCTTGGTTGGAATTCCAGCTCTGCATTTACTTAGCTGAATATCCTTGGACAAATTGGTTCACCTTCCAGTGCCACCACTGTCTCATCTGTAAATTGGGCTAATTAATGGAAAATAGAACAGTGCTTGCACATAATAAGTGCTCAGCAGTGTGGAGCAGCCTGCTCAGGACTTCATAAAGAGTAAGTCAAGGAACCAACAAACCAGAGAGTCTGGCTTGAGTCTAGGTTCTTAAATATTATTCAGGGATTGTTCAGAAAGCCCAAATGTTAGCTGCAACTTTAAAAATTTAAGTGTGACTTTTAAAAGTATGCTTTCATTTTTTGTTTGTTCATTCAAAATCAATAAAGAATAAATACTTTATAAAACATTCTCTTTCAAGACTGTCCTTGGGTGATACAATGGATTGACATTTTTATACCAATAGGCTACATCTAGATTTCACTCAACATGGTGGCATTTAGATGTCAATAAATGTGAGTGTTTGATACTATCTTTATTAGCACAAAACTAAGTCTCTTAGGAAAATACAATGGTCATTTGAATGGATAAAATTGGTAGATAATAGAAAAATTTGTGTTTTGTATCTCTCAAGAAAAAGTGTTACCCAAATCGGTTTTTAGGCTTTGAAGCCAAATCTATAAAATAATCACATTTTCATAACAATTATACTGGGGTTTTTGGTTAGAAGGATAACACAATATATCAGTCCATATGTATATACCTAACTTCCTGTGGTGTGTCTTCAAAATAAGAAAAAGAAATTAATTGAAGAATAATGGAACAAAAAGCGCAAATTTTCTTTTACTCCAATTAGTAGGGTCAAGTCAAAAGTGAAAAAAATTAAAAGGAAAAATAAAAGTGAATACCACAGTAAATAGTAAATATACCAAAAAATCCTAGAATACACTAAAGCTATCCAAAGAGATAAATGTCCTCTAAACATCTTTTTTTGTTTTATAAGATAAAACAAAAGTTTAGGAAAGTTTAGAATTGGATCCTAGTCAGATTTTAAAATTTCACCGATTTTAGGAACCATTTTCTGTTAAATCATATAAACACAAATAATAATACAGTTTACAATGAAGTACTATTTTACATCTTTAAAAAATGAAGAATAAGTTTAAGTAGTGGAATCACACACTAGTCTTCTGATTTCACTAGACCCTCTTTCCAATTCCCACAGCTTTGACATCATTAATAACCTTCTCATTTTGGAAGCCTGAAGGGCTCATAATTTTTATTATAATGGCTTTCATATTTCTATTTTTATATTATTTTAGATTATGCCTCTTTCTTTTTTCCCTTAAATGTGGCTCCCTCTATGGATACTCTTTGGTCTTCTTTCAATTTTTCTGCACATTTCCTCTAATGGTTGTTACAGCTTGAATTCCATACGTGAAAATAAGTAATTCACAATCTAAGCTGTTGGGACTTTAAAATATTTTGAGCCTTAAGGGAATGTAATTATGAAACCTGAGTCACATAAACAGGCAGCTATAACCTAGGCAGCTGTAACATTTGTTTTTCTGATTATATGTTAGCATTTTTACTTACATTGTTTTATAAAATATTGTAAATGACTGAGAGGTGCTGGGGAATACTTCTCTCTTACCTATTGGTCTTAATTACAAATTATCTTCTCTCTTTCCTCTCTCCCACAAAGACTTCATGAGTATCACATTGTTTAAGAGGGAATGTTAAATACACTCTTTTGAATTAGAAAGAAAAATAAAGCAAGATATATGAAAAAGAAGACAAACTGCAGCTACATTGCTATAATTCATAAACTAGCCTTGTATAGAAAATGTTACAATCCTACAAAATTTCATTGTTTTCTACCTATATAAGTGGGCCTTAACTTTTAGCTTTGGAGTACTGATCCCATTCTTTTGGAGTGTGTTACCTGAATGGCTATTCTTAGCTTTACACTTGAATAAACTCTTTTAATACGGATTCTGATCCTTTCAATTATTTCAGGTTGGCACTGGTAAACTTGCAAAACCTTCTTCACAGTCCTGATTGTTCACAGGAGTGACATTCTATCACATTTGCTCTATTATGTAGACTATTCAAGGGACTCATATCCCATCACCTTTTCCATAGTTTCATGGTTAGCTGTAATTTTATGATGCACCTAGGTTCATAAGTGAGTCTATATTTTTCCTTTTTCTATCTCCTTTATCTGTTTTTGTAATTTATAAAATCAATAGAAATCAAAAAAATATTTTGGACTTAACCAAAAACATAGGATCTTTATGATGAAAGTGAATATATAGAAAGACATTTCATGATCTTGGATGGATTACTTAGTATTGTATAAATATACATTCTTCACAAATTATATATTACATACAAATAAATAAAAATATATAAATAAAAATATTACAAAGACAGTAAAAAAAGCAGTGTGGATTAGTGCAAGACCAGAACAGATCAATGCAAAAGATTAGAGAACAACAGAGACAGACCTCTGTATAAAGGTAATTTGTGGAGATATACAAACATACCTAAGAATGACCCCTAAGTCAATGGGAAATAGATGTGTTGTGAAAAACAAAATAAGGCTGTCCAACTCTATGGAAAAATAATAAAACTTAGTTCCTACTGAGTACAATGTGATCTCTAGTTAAATTAAACCTCACTGTGACAGGTAAAACAATAACCATTCATGAAAAAGTCTCCTCTCTAATAAAAATCTTAAATTTTCAAAGCATAACCCATAAGGCAAAGAAACTTATGAATTTAATTCCATTCAAATAAAACATTTCTTTCAAAGAGGGAAGAAGTTAATAGACAAATGGCAAAATGATAGAAGAGATTTGCAATCTTAGAGCCTACTAAAGTTTTAAGATTTCTTAGTCATTAAAATATCTTATCTTTACAAAATATTAGTTTACCAAAGCTGTTAAAATGGAATTTTATTCTTTTACCATAAATGTACATTATTTTATCATTTTAAAATGATTATTGCAAGATAGGTTGTATGAATGTATAATACCAGTGGAGAAAATAAACATTGTGTTTTAAACTGATAAGAAGACATACTACACTTGATCTTAGCCAAAAGGCTGAGATGTGATTAACACTGTGTTTTGTAGAGTGTGGTTCAATAGCCATTCCCATTAGAACCTGGAGAATTGGTTAAAACATATTCCCAGTTCTACACCAGCCCTATTTAAATTCACTGTGATATTAGATAGTTTTCCCCCATGCTGTTGGAAGTGAGGTCTGTCCTTTCTCCTAGCTATGACTGTAGTGAGCAAGATTAGTTTCTTCCTAGGAGACTCTGTAGGGATGTACAATTTCTTGCAAAGGTTGATCCTCAAATTTGTTCTCCAAAGATTTTTACCATTCTTTAGCTACTTGCAGTTATTTCCATGGTAGTTTAATTGTATTTTCTCTGTAGAGGAGGTATAGTTGATTTTATGGAACTGTGTTTCCTTTGGACAGGTTGAACTATTTAGTTTTCACATGAGTAGCTATATGTTTTAAAAATCCATAATCAGACAAAATTGCTGTTTTTCTCATAGTGTGCCCTATCCTAAATGATACTGCTGGTGGAAGGATGAGCAGAAAAGTAGGTACAGTATGACGAGAAAAATAAAAACATTTGGGGGAATAAAGATGGCCATTTTCCCACAAAGATGCTTTAGACCTTGGTGGTTCTGAGTGCCTGCTGCTTAAGAATAGGTATCTCTTACCCATGTTCAAATTGGAAAATTTAAAGAGTTTTAGGATTAAAGAGAACAGCATTTTGTATATTGTCATAATCCTGCTACCATCTTGGTAGCGACTTTGCTGATTACATGTTAGGGTGATCAATGTTGATTTTCAAGTGATTAGGGAAGATTAAGGGTATTCAAACTTTCTGTAAAGGGCCAGAAGATAAATAATTTAAATTTTGTGGGCCATATGCTCTCTGTCACAACCACTCAACTCTGCCATTGTAGTGTGAAAATAGCCATAGACAATACACAAACAATGGGCATGGCTTTGTTCCAATAAAACTTTATAAGAACAGACATTAGATTTGGCCCAAAACCATAGTTTCCACACCTTTGGTCCAGATATAAGCATGCTGGCTCATGTTTTGTTGTGGTATATGTGTCAGGAGTGGTTATCCTTCCATAAAGATCAAGAGTCTGGCAATGAGCAGAGGGACTTGTGTCAGTAACAGAAAAATAAATATCTTGGGATAGAGATTTATCCACACAAATAAAGTCAGGGCTAATTGAATGAAAATGTGTTTACAGTGACAAATTAATGCCCTTACAGCATTAAAGAAAGATAAACTAGTGGATTTCTACTTCCATGGAGATTTTATGTAACACAATGGCCTTTTCACTATGCCATTTTATGTAATTACCGTTAGCACAGAGGCTATTAAGTCAATATAATCAAGGAATGTAAAAGTCAGCTAACACTGTGCTATGTCCAGCACTAAATATTTCTTTCCATTTTTCCGTATTTTATAATCGAGTTTTCTTGTCAGACTTTTCAATATTATTTTGAGATTTGGCTGTTCCTGCCAAAATGAAGTGAAATTATTAACAAGAAATTGTCAGCATTCATTCACATTAAAAATTCCATTTAATATATATATTTTTTCTGTTACATTAAGCAGAAGAGGCTTTCATTTATCTCAAATATACCCATGCTTGCTGTGGGTGAATGGAGGGAACATCACTTATTGATCTCAGTCAGAATTAATGAGCAATAGTTACTTGTGAGCCTGTGTTCTTCTGTCATCTTTCTTCTTCTCTTGCTCAGTGATCCAAACCACCATTATAATGGGCTTCCTTTGTACATTTATCATGTCTTTACTGATTGGGCGGTATTTGAAAGTCAGGCACTTTGAGCTTGTAACCCTGACTTTCACATGTCAGCCACATGTAGTGTTGTGTTTTTAAAACATGGCACTCTATTACTCTCCAGTTTCTCCACAAGTGAAATAAACTTAGAAAATACATTTTTATATAATATATGACACTAAAAAGGTAAAGTAATTAAAAAATTACTTAACAGGGAAAATAAAAATTGCTAAAAGCACTATCTTATTATTGAGTCTCAAACCTGAAAGAATTTTCTAGAGGTCTCAGTTCATCTTCATAAGATCTATGTTTAAAGCATGCCAGAAAAATGTGTGCTAATTTTATGAAAGTTCTTGGAAAGCATATTGGATTTCATCATGTCACTACTCTTTGAGGAGTAGTATACTCAATATGGTACAGCATACTGACAGAAGAAACAAACTATAGGTCATGTGATTACTAATGCTTACCTCCTCTACTTCACAGTCCTTACACAATTTTTTTTCCCATTTATTTCACAATCTTTATTTTCTCTTTTTTTCCATATCCACTTTCATCATTGGAGTTTCAGCACTTATTGTTACCTAGTTTACTGAATTTATCTTCTGATTAGTCATCAAAACATCAGCCTTGACTTCTGTAATTCATCCTTCACGCTATCATAAAAATGACTCTTCTTGCAAAAATAATTGTTACTTTCCTGCTCAAAAGTCTTCAAAGATTTCTAATTGTTTACAGGAAGAAAATTTAGACTCCTAGGCATGCTATTTTAGGCATGCTGTCTTAGGAAAGCAGAGCTTAAGACCAAGATCTTCATGCACATGATTTATTTGGGAAGTGATCCAGGGAGCAGGAACCTTTTGAGGAATCTTAGGTTCTCAGATTCTCAAATGTATTGAAGAACTCCCTGCTGGAGACTAAAAAGGGAAGTATTTGTTCTTCGGTTCCTTTTCCTTCCTGGTGAAGAGGAGCTCTGTGGGTTTCAATGGTCCTACCCATCTGGCTTGTACATGCATAATTGCCACGTGTGATCCTACAGGTGTCTCTAGCATATTATCAGAGAATGTCCTGGACAGGAAGTAAGAAGTATGGGACATGGGAAGGCAACATCCTGTAAGAATGCTCCTCTCCTACCCAAAGTATGCATGAAAATGATTTCCACATTAGTGGCTGGAGTTAGAGATGGGGCTATTAGGATTTGAAGTAGCACCCAAGAATTGTCAAAATCATGTGGCATAAAAATGCTTCTTACATTATGTGACTTGAATTTCTGTCCAATCTGATATTTCATCATTCTTTTTCCATGTCCGGACCAAACGTATAGAGGCTACTAACTTGCTTATTAATTAATTTATTCATTAAAAGTTTGTTGAGCGAGATTATGTATCAGGTAAGCTTTTAGACATTGGGGAAGCAGAGAAGTTTCCAGGCCTCATGCAAGTTGTATTTGACTTGGAGGAGGCAAATAACAAACATGTAAAGATATGAATGTGATGATTTCTGTTAGTGGTAAGGGTGATAAAGATAATAAAGCAAGGCAATAAGATAAGTAGAGTAGAGGAAGGGCTGAGTGAAATCCTCTCCCTGGAAATTACATTTGACCTGCAGTTTAAAGGATGAAAGTGAAAAACCTATGCAAGAATCTGGGGACAGTATGCTGCAGGTGAAGATAATAAAAGTGCAAAAAATCTAGAGCTGCAAATCAGTTTTGTGTGTTCTAAAGGGAGGGAGAAGGCTATGTGGTTAAAGTCTAGTGAATAGAAGAGAGAATGAAGAGAAGAAGAAATATAGGTAGGACTAGAATTTGTAGATCTCTTTAAGTCAAGGTAAGAAGTTTGGATTTTAGTAAAATTTCATTAAAATATCATCGAAGGGATTTAAGAAGAGAAGAAATATGATATGATTTGCATTTCATAAAAATGGCTCTGGCTACTATAAGGATTTCCCTGGGACTTGAACCTTTCCCACCCTGTGCCATTAAGATGATGCCTTTATAATACATATCACCATTTGAATGTGTTTTCCTTACAGGATGTAACTCTTCTTGAGGGAGGGCACCATGTCTTCATATTTTTGTAGACAGTGCACCTCACATATTACAATTACTAAATACATGATTGATAATAAATGTTATAAGATGGATAGATGAATGAATGCAGGTCTACAAGGCTGTTTCAATAAGTGATAGTAGAATATGAAGACTACACAGCATACAGAGTAGTGGTTTTTCTGAACTATTATTCATTGCCCGAATATTTTCTAATCCTCTACATCTAAGTCTTAAGATGACATCCCTGTGTTGTTTGCTTATGTTCGACTTGTGACTTACTCTGCCTTTCACGTCGTTCCCTCCTCTTCCGCTGAATAGCTTAGATGTTTTTCACTGTGAAGTTAATTTTATTTCAGTAAGTACAAGAGAAGTAGTAGAGTATAGGTTTAAGAGTACAGAAATTGGAGTGAGGAAACAAGGATTTAAAGGGTGAATTAAAATATGAACTTGAGACAGTGCAAGGAAGATCCAATGCTCTAAAAAGGCATTGGTGACTTTGAAAATCTTTTCAGAATGTAGAAATAGGACAGCCTTGCAGGTGCTTGAGCTGTATAGTTAGATTTGCGATTCAATCATGAATGTACTATTCATTAGCTCAGTGACCTTGAGTAAGTCACTTAATCTTAATAAACCTCAATTTCTTCATGTATTTTATGTGAATAACAGTGTATACTCCATGGGATCCTTGTGAGGTTTAAGTAACCTAATTGTATATGAAATGCTTAGTACAATTTTGGACACATTTTATACTCTCTAAACTGGTAGTATTATTCTTAGTAACCAAAATATGTCTTGAAAGAGAATGACACAGTAATAGCCTTTTCCAACTGTAGTGATTAAATTAATTATTGGTTGCTGATATTTCCAAGAGAGTTGATTTGCAGAGTATTTTCATTGAGGCACAGAGCTACAGTCCAAGCTCCTTTGATTTCTGTTTTGATTTCCAACCTAGGATCAAAATAAATCAATTTCTGAATCTTGCAATGAATCCATTATCCTTAAGGAGGGAGCATTTGGAAGACCAATTATAAAATTAAAAAGAATTCAGAATATTGCTGAGTAGAACTATAATCCTATTTCTCTATGTAATTTTACATATGCAATTTTAGAATAATTCTACTTTGTTGGCTAAGAACAATTTTGGTTAAAAGTGGTAGAAAATTCAACTCTAAGTGGCTAAACAGATAGTAGTTTATTTTTCTCTCATATAAGAAAAAGTTGAACTGTTTATCAAAGCTGTTAATCAGTGTTTTGATTTCCTTCCTTCTTGGAAAATTGATAGAATAGTACAATTCTATATGATAGATTTATGCTTCTTTCTTCCTTAAAGTTAGGTGTAGCTATAGTTGCTTTGGCCAATGGAATGTGAGCATGTGTGGCATTTCTGGGCAGAAGCCTTGGAGAGTTAGCGTTTCTGCCAAGCTCCCTTCCCTCTGCCATGATGATTGGTGATATATCACATGACAGTCTAATGGAACACAGCCTTCACTGACCACTGGGGTTTTGAGGTTGTTGGTTACAGCAGCATATTCAACTGATAAATAGCCTCACTAACACAAACCATAGATGACATCAGCTTTATCATATCCTGTTTTATTATCTCTGTTTTCATTTTCATTCCTATCATATCATATTCTCAAGATGGCTGCAGCAACTCCAGGAATCATTTTAGTGTTCGAAGCAGGAAGAATTGGTAAAGAGGGGGTGATACCAGGCACATTATTCATTTTACCAAGAATGCAAAAGATATTCTGGGAAGCTTTTCAGACCTCCCCTTACATCTGCTTGGCCAGGAGAACTGGGTTAAATGGTTGCCACTAGTTACAAGGGAAGTTGTAAAGTGGGCATAGTTCCATCCCAAAAGAAACTGAGAAGACGTGGGGATGTGATATTGATCAGGCCACTGACAGTGTATGCCACAAGGGCACAGTTACCATAGCAAGTGTTCCTTTTTCCAAATGAAGATGGAAACACTCCAGTAGGATCAACTCAAAATCCCCATTTCAAGTCAGCAATCAACTATAGAAAACCACTTTTGGATTAATTCTCCCCCGCACTGTATCCCAATGCATCAGTTTTATGAGCTAAACCCTATTTCCCAAATTGTTATTGGACAGTTATATGGGCAATAGTAAAAAAAAAAAAATTGACTGAGGCAAGATATATCAGTTCTGTTACTTCTTCCTATCTACAAGTCGCCACATTTTGGTAAGCAAGAGAGTTAGTTTGATCTGGTCATAATAGTCTTTCATAAAAAATGTTAAAGGGACTTATTTTTTGAAAACATAAGCAATTATTATTTCAGTTATTACTCAAATCATAATCATCTTTTGGAAACTTAAAATTGACTGGTAGTTTGTTCGGAAGTCCTAGCATATATTGGAATTGCTGATTTTTAATATCCAGGCTATAATACTTTCACTTTTTTCATATTTTCCATTTTTGGGAAATTACATGTACTGCTCTTGTCTTTTAAAAAAATGAAATGTCTTTAAAATGACATGCCCTTTTTTTTAGGGGAGTTCCATTTTTAATTTGGACTTCTTGATGTTCATTATACAAAATCAATGTAGCTTTTTATATTTTAAAATTCTCTGTTGATGGTATAATGTGTTCAGCATATGTATGGGGGCGGTGGCTGAGAAGACAGGCATTTAAGCAACAGTTTGTCCTAAACTTGAGGGCTCCCTTTGATTTGGTTTAAAAATATAGTCACTAGTCATTTTTTCAGTTTCTTGAAGAGCTTAATAATACAGATATGTACTAAGCCTGCTAATGTTTATAGCTCTGTTTTTTCCTCTGAGGCTAACTTATAAGGCAAACACTCTCTCTTGATTTTGATACATGTAAAGTTGGGCTGAAACTGCTGTTTCCATGTTCTGCTTGACCATCGACGTTATGATTTTGGAAGACGTGTATGGTTCACTCTGTAGTAGCTTCCCTTTAGCAAAGCATTCAACAGAGCCTTCAGTTTCCCTTTCCAGCTTTTCCTTTGGTCTACTGGTTTATCATAAATAATTCGAAGGCATTGGTCACTTAGAAAATGTAACCAAAGACTGGGCCTACCAAGATCTTTCCAGAATAAAGCCTATGTGGTTTATGACCAGATCTCAGTCCTATGAATTTGTGAAACTCTTTGGAAAGCCATGTGATACTTTTACATTTGGAATAAAATGTGTTAATTACATTTTAATTGAGATTAAAAGTAACGGAATATCCTTTAAAAATACTTAAAGCTTTAAGACTCATTAAGTTGCTTAATGCTATAAACAAGCTTAAGTTTATTAAAATTAAAGAAAAGGATTACAGAATTTGTGAATGCAGGGAGTTCACTTGCTCAATGTGCAGTAAAAAATTAACCTTGCCCAGAGACTCATTTGGCCCTTAACTAGCTTCTGGGAGATAAACTTTAAGCCCTTGGAACGTCTTGCTTGATAAAAGTGTCTGTTTACCAGGGGCCTTGGGCCATTCCAGATACTTGATGACTTATGGTGGAGAACTTGGGCCATGCAGTATTAACTTGATACTTGAGGGGGTGGGGATAGGTCAGCCAGGCAGGTGGTTAGCGATGTTTATGTGGCCAAGCCATAATAAAACTCTGAACACCAAGATTTGGGTGAGTTTCCCTGTTTGGCAATACTACATGCGTGCTGTTAAGAAAAACCATTGCTATCTGCGTTGTAACCATAAGTCCATTTATCAATACTCAGCAAGTCAATACACTGAGACAGGGTTGCATCAGATAAAGGGGTTTAATTGTAGGACTGCTGAATGAGAGGATGGGAGGAAATCTCAAATCCATCTCCCTGTAGAGTTTGGGACTAGAGGTTTTAAGGGTTTTGGAGTGGGCTGACATGTGAAGAGTACAGGGTGAAGTGATAGGTCAGAGAGCAGAAGAAACTGTATTCCTATGTTGATTCTGTTCCTCTCTGGGGTCTTCAAACTGGTTGGCCTCAGCTGTTTTCTTGGAATTCAGGATCTGAAAAACATCTTAAGCAATTCTTAAACAAAACAAAAGCCTTATGATTCTAACATCAGAAATCTTATCTATTGGAACAGTAGGGATGCAAATGTTATCTAGTGACTTTTGGTTACAAGGAAGTGGGTCAAAGTGCAGCCTGATTAATGCTTAATTTTACCTATACTTCTGTCCAGAATTCTTGTTGTCCAGAATTCTGTCCAGAAGCCTTGTGAGGACGAGTTCAGCATGACTTTACCAGGAAAGGACAAGTGGAAGCACCATCAAGCACCACACTTGGTCTCTCATGGACCCTGCTCTTGGCAGCTCTTCCCTTTGTTGATTTTAACCTGTGTCTTTTCACTGTAATAAACTGTTGGTGAATATAATGGCTTTCTGAGTTCTGTAATTCCTCCTAGTCAAATCCAGGGTAATCTTGGAGACCTTCTGAATTACATTTAGATTGTCATCCTTTAGCTACTGGAAATTTGCTTTAAGTCTAAAAATAGTTACAAAGAATCCCCACCACTTTCTTCCACAGGCTCAGTCCACCACAAAGTCTCCTTCTTTGGTAGACTCAGAAATGCTGCAATTAGGTGTGTTGGATGGTGGTTACACCTGCTTCACTGCACTCCCATGAGGGGAGGTGATGGATGGTTTCTGATGCAGGTGGTTCTTTGCTTTATTACTAGTGAACATGACCCTCACAAATTCTGTCCTTCACTGATGCTATGGTCGTCAGCCTAGGAAGAATTGGGAAGGAGATTAAGAACGTTTTCATCTGGCTGGGCGCGGTAACTCAGGCCTGTAATCCCAACACTTTGGGAAGCCGAGGCAGGTGGATCACGTGAGGTCAGGAGTTCGAGAGCAGCTTGGCCAACATGGTGAAACCCCATCTCTACTAAAAACACAAAAAAATTAGCCAGGCCTGGTAGCGTGTGCCTGTAGTTCCAGCTACTTGGAAGGCTGAGGCAGGAGAATCACTTGAACCTGGGAGGCTGAGGTTGCAGTGAGCCGAGATCGTGCCATTGCAGTCCAGCCTGGGTGACAAGAGTGAAACTCTCTCTCAAAAAAAAAAAAAAAAAAAAGAAAAAGAAAAAAAAGAAGGTTTTCATCCAGACATCCAGTTTCTTTCTTCCTCCTAACCTAGTATCTCATTGCCTCAGCTTCCATTTTCCTGAACTTAGGCTATATTCTCAAATTACTGTCAACTAAACCCTGCTAGTGTAAGCTAAACATGGCTTAGAACACTCCCTTTTGGAGCATTTCATTTATGATTAGGGATACTGAACACTGGCTTTCTGAAGGAGAGGAAGTATTTGGGGACAAAAAAATTTTCACTGCTTGTTTTCAAAGGCCCCATTGGGCATGGGGAGATCAGAAAAGTGTCTTTTCTGATGTGACCCAGGATTACTCCTGAAAAGATAAGTTGGATTGATTTGGGAATAACTTCTCTTCACTTAGCCATTTGAAATGATCTCTTTCAGGCTTATTGGTATTTCTCTACATGTTCTTATGCCAGTAATATCTCCCTCTTCACCCAGATGAGAGGTCTAAAGTTCTTTATAACATGTTGAGTAGAAATCCTAGAACCTCTGGGACTCTCACCAGGAAACTCCTTGCTAATCTTGCACCACCTACTGTTAGGGTCTTTGCTTTCCCCCAGGTTTTTACCTCTTTATCCCAGCTCTCTGGAATTAACCTTTATTTTGATTCTTTCTTTAATTGTAGACTCAACCTGTATTCCCCGTGGCTTCTGTCTTGACTTCGTGTACATCTCTGTAGCTCTCATTACACTTGTCTCATCACATATCTTCCCCTGTAGGGTGAAATAACTGTGTCAACTATGTTCCCACTTGTGTTCCCAGTACCTAACACAGTTCCAAAAAAATAGTAGTTGCTCAATAATCATTTGTTGGATTGATGAATGAATGAGAGCTAGGCATATTTCCACTTTCATATCTGAACTGCCTCCAGGAATGTCAATTTAAGTCAGAGACTTGGTACCTTTAGTTTCCTGACTTGAGCTTTTTGAGACTTTAGGGGTTATAATTTAAAAGCTCTTTTTTTGTAGCTTGATGAATAAGAACATGAATGAAATTTTTTTTTCCAAACAAAAAGGCAGCAAACTATCAAAAAATCCTGTAGAATATTTATTTAAAATCAATACTTAGGAAGATCAGAGAGAAAATAATTGCTATCTACAATACAAAATAAAAATCAGGCCACTGGAGGGGGGCTGGGAAACAGAGAGGCTTCTTACAAATTGTCATTCTTCAATTAAAGATTGCTTTCTATTTTGGTAGCATCTCTGCTGAGAGCATTCCCACAGTTTTTAATAGCTCAGTTTCAGCTGTCAGGAACATTTGTGTTAATTTTTCCTGTTCAGTACACATAAGAATTTCTGTGCCTGTTGTTTGCAGATACCAAAGTCTGCTTCCTAATAATGTGACTGAATATGTCCATCAAATATAGCTGTAAAAATTCCCTTCTGTTTCTTGAAAACCCTGGGATGTTATAAGATTTTTCTGCTGGGATATCAAATCATATTAAAAATTAAATGTAACAGTAGGCCTATTTAGAGATATTTCTTTTGCTATGTTAGTATGCTCTGGTGAAAATGAAGAAAGGATACCATATGATTACATTTTTTGACCTTATTATTATCATCAAGAGGGCGATCTGCACATCATTTTGAAAACATTAACTATACATGGAAAACAGGTACGTTAAGAATTAGACAAACATTACTCCTGCATTCTCAGTGGATTCAAATGCTTCCTGTTCTCAATAATCGTTTGAATCCTCTCCATATTGGGTATATTCATTGCTGTAACTGCTATTAAACATTGTTGCTACAATTAACAGTTTCATAAAATTCCCGTTTGTTATTTCACAGCTCTGTAGCTCAGAAGTCCAGGTGCCGTGTAGCTCAGCTGTTTCTCTGATCTGGGTTTCAAGGACAAATTCAAGGTGTTGGCAAGGTGCATTCTTTTCTGGAGGCTCTAGGGATGAATCTCCTTTCAAGTTCTCTTGGATTGTTGGTAGTGTAATTCCATGGAGTTACAGGACTGAGGTCTCAATGTACTCATTGGCTGTTGCCTGGGGATTCTCAGCTTCTAGAGGCTGCCTGCATTCCCTGGTTTGTGGCCCCCTTCCTCCATTTTTAACACCAGCAATGGAAATTTGAGTCTTTTTATGCTTCTACCTCCCCTTCTTCATTATCTTTATTCTGCTTTCCTCTTCTGTGGCATCTCTCTCCTGATTCTTGCTGGAAAAATTTCTCAGCTTTAAAGGGCTCAGTTGATGATATAGAGTACACCGGGGTAATCCAGGAAAATTTCCTTATCTTAAGGTCCATAACCTTAATTATACCTGCAAAGTATGTCACAGTAATTGGTTAATGTTTAATTAGCTAAGTGTTAGGAATCTTGGAAGAACAGGGGTGGCAAGTAAAGCCCAATGTGCATGGACAGTAGATGTCAATGTCACCACTGACCCCATGTGTGATAGTGTGTGAGTTAAATAACTGCAATAACCCCTGTGCACTGAGGTCACGCTAGATTGCAGGCACTTTATACAGTGAGGACCTAATCCTTAAAACAACCCTGACATTTTGTGGATTATCATTTTAGTGATGAGAAATAGAGATATAAAGTCACTAAGTAACTTTCTCACAGTTACACAATTTTCAAGTTGTAGAGCAACAATTTTTTTTTTCAGTATATTATGCTTTACTTATAAATACAATTCAGTTTTACAGATGTATCTATCACATTTTATTTATATTTTGATCCATTGTTAAGCATTGTGTATTTGCACTTTTTGGCTGTTATAAATAATGCTATTGTAAGCATTGATGTATACATTTCTGTATGAACATATGTTTTTGTTTCTTTTGATTGTAGACACAAAAACAAATTTCTGGGTAACATGATGTTTAATATTTTGAGGAACTGTCAAACTGATTCCGACGCAGCCACATCATTGACCACTGTGGGAAGGAATTTTCTTTACACCTTTGTTACAAAATACTTGGCTATATTTGGCTGGGTCTATTTCCTGCCTCTCTATTCTGTTTCATTGATCTATGTGCAATCCTTTTGCCAATATCACATTTTCTTAATTACTATAGATTTGCATTAAATCTGAAAATTATGAAGTATTAGTTCTCCAACTTTTTCTTTTTTTAAAGAAAAAAGAAAAAAGCTATACTAGTTTATTTTTTCTTATATATTTTATAATCAGATTTTTAAAAATCACAAATAACTTGATGGAAATTTATATTATAATTATGTTAATCTTATATACTAAATTGAGAATAATCCATATATTAACAGAATTGAATCTTCCAGTGTAACCCACACAGAAATGATGGAAATGTCTCACAGATGATGGGAATGTCCCACAGTGGTCTAGAGCAACAATTTGAGTCCAGATTTGATTGACTTCATCTGCTTGTCTTGTGGAATGAAAAAACAGGTGTATGCAGAGCACTCAGAAGAATGGTTCACATATATTTTATAACAGTTGAGTGGCAACTGGTGGGCTACTTTTTTTACAATTTTCATTTATTTTATTCTCATTATCTACTCTCCAGCCCTCCCTAGCCCTTATTTTCTCACTATTGGCCATATCTGCAAAATAAAAGGAAGTGCTATACTAATCAGCAAGAAGGAAAAAAAAATTCTGGGTATTAAGAACTTACTGTATGCCAAGCATAGTGCTAGATATTTTTTATTGTTTTCTCATTTATGTGCATCACATTTGAGGATGTCTATAAAATAATGAATGTGATAATGTTTTAAGAAGCTGGAGTGGTGTGTGAAGAAGGAAATATTTATTCAGTGCCCTCCAAGTACTGTGCAAAAAAATTAATGATTCTATCACTGAATCCTCCTAATATTCATAAAAATTAATTTTTATTACTTCAATTTTAAAGATGGAAAAAACAGATGAGATACTGACAGAGGAAGCCACTTGATCAAGGATACAGCAATAAACTAATAAGGAAATTTGACCGAATCTGTCAAATCTCAAACTCAATTTCAGAACCAAAACAAATAAAAGTTCCCTTAAAAGTAGGCTTTTGTTTTGTTTTGTTTTTCTTTTTTTTTGAGATGGAGTCTCTCACTCCATCACCCAGGCTGGAGTGCAGTGGCACAATCTCAGCCCACTGCAACCTCTGCCTCCTGGGTTCAAGCGATTCTCCTGTCTCAGCCTCCTGAATAGCTGGGATTACAGGTGTGCACAACCACGCCTGACTAATTTTTGTATTTTTAGTAAAGACAGGGTTTCACCATGTTGGCCAGGCTGGTCTCAAACTCCTGGCCTCAAATGATCTGCCGCCTCGGCCTCCCAAAGTGCTGAGATTACAGGCGTGAGCCACCAAGCCCAGCCAAAAGTAGACATTTAGAACTCAAATGACCAATACTGCCATTGTTAAATATTGTTTTAAAGTTTTTTTAAAAACTACCTTCTTAAACTGTATTAAATTAACTAATTGATTCAACAGCGTTTTATTACATACATGCCTTCTGTATGCCAGGTTCTGTAGAAGGGCTGCAATAATTAATGAAGCATCTCTGTCAGGAAGCTGACTATTTTAGGGAGAGAAATGTAAACAAGTAATTAATATGTCTGAAAAATCCGTGAGAGAAAAATAAGAGACCTGTGCATAAAATAGGAAAGACTTCACAGGATAACATGGACTTTGTGTTGCGTTTTAAAGATGACTGGAAAATTCAGGAGTGGATGGAAGGAGTCTGCTAGGTAACAGGAAATGAATATACAAAGACATAAAGGCAAGAAAGTACACACTTTTGTATATAATTTGTTTGCAAGTATGTTTGTGTATGAACTCACTGAAGTGTAAACATGGACGGATTTTGTTTTTCCAATAAATATTCCCAACTCTGCTCTGTCAAATATCCTTCCTGCTGAGTAGCTGGTATTGTTAATATCTCTGATCCCATTCCTCAACTTTTCAATCTTTTTAGTTATTCAGAAGTCAGTCCCAATAACATCTCAACTCATAAGTTATTCAAAAGTAAGCTCCAATAACATTTCAACTTACAATTGATTCATAGTTTCCTCTTTCACTGCCCTTCCAGGGTGGTAAATAGTAATGGCAGATGTCACTTCCCTTCTTTCTTTCTATTTATCTCTACAGCTTACGCTCGCCCGTCTAAGAAATCTTAGGGTTTTGAATAACTTTATTTTCTGCTCTATTCTTCTGGTTATGTTCATTTTTTTTTTTTTTTTTTTTTTTGAGAGAGTTTCACTCCTGTTGCCCAGGCTGGAGTGCGGTGGTGCAATAATTAGCACTAATGAAGGTGATATTGTAGGGAGATGGCATTGTGTGTGGGGAAGGAAAGCATATCTATTCAATGCCCTCCAAGTAGTGGGCAAACAAGTTAATGATTCTGTCATTTAATCCTTATATTCATTAAAAATAATTTTTATTACTGTGCTCCCTTTTCCTTCCCCCTCGTGACTAGCATTGTTCAGTGTTCTAGGCAGTGGTGATGGCTCAAAACCTGAGCCACTGGCTTGTGGTTATCACATCAGACTTTTAAAATTTTAAACTCAAATATACTTTTCAAGATACATATTACATAAAAAAACCAGAAAGAATAAACATTTGTCAGATTACTTAAAAAATAAAAAATGGGTTATAAAAAGTAAAATATGTAAAGAAAAAATGAGTATGATTTCAGCTTTGGAAGGGCACTTAGGTCATTAGATAAATGACTAACCCATTAATTTTACAGATGAGTAAATTACAGACTGTAGGGATTAAATGATTTCTTCAAACTAGCCAAATCAGTACTCTTTTCCTTTCTTTTTTTTTTTCCCACAAAGCCTGGACTCTTATCCGTTAGTAGTTAATGTGATTCTAAATGTTTTAATTTTATTAAATTAACACATATGCCTCATTTAACCTGAGTCTCTTCCTTCCAGTTGAGGCCCTCCTCGCTGTTCTCCTCTGTTTATGGCAGCAGTAGTCTACGTAACCTGTGGGTTTTTCCTGGACATTCCTTTCCTTGTCTCTCAACTTGCCTTCTTATTCAAGGATCAAAACTCCTGATTTTTCTTTTCTGTTTCACACGTTTTCACTTACAAACTTCTAAGAGTTTGAAAACTGTAAGCTATACTAACTGATAAGCAAGAATAGTTGTGACTGGCTTCTGCTCAGCTCAGAAAAATGTCTCACACAGTTGCTATGTACCTTATTCTATAAGCCTTTGTGTCCTTGTTTTTTCATTAAAAAATTAGGCTTTTAGACATCTGTTATTCTACATCGTGAGTGTGACTCTTAGTATGTAAACGTTTAAACTACAATTTTAATTAACTTTTATATTATTAGAGTTTGTATTATTACTTAAGAACAGATTTGAATTAGATAACTAATTCCTGATACTAACTCCACTATGTGTCAATGATATGATCTTTGGAAAGCTACTTTATTCTCTAAAATGGGACTAACATATCTATCTCATAAAATTTGAAGGCCAAAAGATTATTAGACTATTGGTAAGTGTTAATTCTCTTTTCATCTCTCAACCTCCTTTTTTTTAAAAGGATAAATAATTTGATGACTCTTAGTTTACTTGGTATAATATGAGTTAGGTTAGAGTTAGAGTAACTTTTGTGTCCACATCTTGGCAGTGAAGTTTATTTCAATAAAGTAATTTAATTGACCTTTGATTAGTTTTATAGTTTTATAACTTTTGACAGATAGTTGCCTTTTATTTATTTTTTTAAACTGAGTCTGGCTTCTTCACTTAGGCTAGAGTGAAATGGCGCAATCTCAGCTCACTGCAACCTGCACCTCCCAGGTTCAAGCAATTCTCCTGCCTCAGCCTCCCAAGTGGCTGAGATTACAGGCACATGCCAGCATGCTCCACTAATTTTTGTATTTTTAATAGAGATGGGGTTTCACCATGTTGGCCAGGCTGGTCTCAAACTCCTGACCTCAAGTGATCCACCCACTTTGACCTCCCAAAGTGCTGAGATTACAGGTGTGAGCCACCGCACCCAGCCATTTGCCTTTTTAATAAATCTCTTTGGCAAGAAAATAGAGTCAAAGAAAGAATCATTAGTTTTATAATTCATATTCCTGCTTCTCTGATAAAATAATGCAGCATTAATAATCATATTTTTAGATATGTTTGTGTTAATTTCAGCACTTTATTTTTTATCTGTTTTATTGGGATGTTTGTCATGAAAATCATTTGGTTTTCCTTATATGTCTTTATATCTAGTAATGCTAACATTATTCAGTATCCTTCTTTTTCAGTTTTTAAAATAGCTGCTTTTGCTTGATTAATTTGTATATAAGAAATTTCATAATCTTCTTATCTGGCTTCAGTAACATTCCTCTGTTATTTTTATTGGAATTTAGTTAAATGTATAGATTATTTTAAGCAAAATTAACATCTTTATAATATTAAATATTTTTATCCTGTAAAATGGCATGCTTTTCTATCTGTTCAAAGCTTCTTTTATATTTTTCAGTGAGTTGGATTTTTTTTGTATAAATTTTGGAAATTTTTGGCCAAATTTATTGTAGGAATTTAATATTTTGAGTTTTCATTATAAATTGTGTCTTTGCTCCCATAACGTCCTCTTACTGGTTGCATTATTAGTTTCTATTTATGGAAGCTTAAGAAAGATCTTGAGCCCAACACCTTATGATCTATGGAAAAACATTATTTACTAAACAAAAATGATAGACAATCTGAAAACAAAACAGACTTCAAAAAATCATCCTTTACTAAGTACCCAAAATTGTCTTTTTTTCCCAAGAAACTGGAATAAATTCCCCGTAAAAAACTTACTCTGTACTCCCTTGTTCTAACCACATTTGCTCTGAGGCATATTCCTCAGGTGATGCAAATGATGGGTTTCTGATATACTTCATCACCTACTTTCAAGCTAACATGAATGTTTGTTTTCTAGTCTAATTTTTCAAAGACACTAGAGTCAGATAGAAGAAAAAAATTACTGCATGACTAATTTACACTTAGGATAGAATGTTTATTTTATGCTGCTCAAAGAAAATTTACCTCTTAAATATTCTGTTCTCATCCACAAAATTATTAGGCATTAAAAATAAATCTTAAAGAATAACGCAAAGCCAATAAAGTCAAATAGTTTAGATCTTGATCAAGTTTTATTTGATAGATTATTTTTCTGAGCTAAGTTACTAAAAGAAGTCTCGTATATGGGGCTGCGTGTTGCTGAAAGGGCCTGGGTAAAGCCTTTTAGAAGCTCTATCAAGTCAAAAAGGAGAGAAGTAACCAGCAAAACATTGGACACATGCTCATTTTTGACTTTTATATGAGCGTGTATGAAAATCATGTATGAGGCCGGGAGCTGTGGCTCACGCCTGTAATCCTAGCACTTTGGGAGGCCGAGGAGGGCAGATCATGAGGTCAGGAGTTCGAGACCAGCCTGACCAACATGGTGAAACCCTGTCTCTACTGAAAATACAAAAATTAGCCAGGCATGGTGGCACGCACCTGTAATCCCAGCCACTCAGGAGGCTGAGGCAGGAGAATCGCTTGAACCCGGGAGGCGGAGGGTTGCAGTGAGCCGAGATCACACCACTGCACTCCAGCCTGGGAGACAGAACCAGACTCTGTCTCAAAAAATCGAAAGAAAAAAAAAAAAGCATGTATGAGCATGATAAGATGCCTTTTAATATACACATGGAGCCCCATGGTCTAAAATAGATGTGGATATGGGTACATACAGAACAAATGACCACAAAGGCCCGAGTCACAAAGTAAACAATATCAACGTTTTGCCAAATATTAGATTCCTACCCAACATAGCCCACTAAAACAAAGTTTATTCTTTTTCTTCAATTTTTTTTTTAGGAATTTATGGAATGAGATAGGTGAAGTAAGGAAGATATTACAAAGAATATAATTGTAAAATACAAACATCACTTACTGAGAATTTGCTGTTTCATGGAAGTTTCATTATGAGTTACCTATTAAGTCTTTATTAATTCGAATACATTTGTGAATTATAGAAAATTATTATATAGCAGATTAAATCAGAATAATCGCTATTACAGTTTGTGCAAAAATCAGATCCAAAATACAGCTACCTTTATGTATATTATGCTAAGCATTCTATGGGCTGTTGTGAACCAGTTAAAGCACTTACTACTGTATCTCAGATGATGGAGGGAGAGCCTCAGAATGATTAATTGAGGTAAACTGAGGCAGAGAGAGGCGAGACAAAGAGCTTAAATTATAACATTTTGATTCTTGTTTTAACAAGTAGTGATTTTTTTCAACTCCTTTATTAAATAATTTTATTCTTTTGTCACATTCATTCTCTGTATAAATGTTAATATAACTGTTAGCACTTAAAATACAATACTGGTTATTATTTGACTGACATACAATATCAGTATCATTATCTTAAAGGGAAATACGCATCTGGACATTTTACTTAAATATAAAATAATTTAATCATACTAAATTTTTCACAACGTAGAGCAGCTGCCTTTGTAACTAAAGAAATTATAAGTGATATTTATCCTTTCGCACCTCTCATTATACATGAAATCTATTATTACTTCCAGATGTAAGTGTTATTAGATAAGTAATTTGAGGCTAAAAAATTTTTATCAGTATTCTTATTTCAAATGTGGAGTGCTAAAATTAACTTGGCATCTGTATATTGGCCATAATATTTTCTATAAAGGCTTTATTGTTACTCATTGTAGAAAAATTCTACAAATTTATCTGTAAGACTACGGACAATGACTGATAGCCACGTCAATAATAACAGAACTGAAAATTTCAACATGGTTTTGCATTATATTATTCTGCACAAAAACAAAATAAGATTTCTTATTTAAAATTCTCTGTAAGTAAGAAACTAACATTTTGCCAATTTGCTGAAGATATGTTTCCTTTCTAGAAGGGTGCACTAAGAGTGTATCAACTAGTTGATTCAGTAATGTTTGGATGAGGTCCACTTGAGTTACTGATGTTTGAAGTAAAATTTCAAATTAATTAAGTGGTGATAAAGTTAGGATAAGCAAAATTTGAAATTCACAACCAAAATAGAAATAATATCATCCCTTCACACTATGGAAGAGATGGGTATACAATTTTCTTTTCCCTTTTGTCTGCAGGACAAGTAGATTTTTTTTTTTTTTTTTTTTTTCTTAATGTGGACACACCAAGGGAATTTGATGATATTTACATAAAATCTGAGCCGCTAGTTGAACTATAAAAAGCCAAGTACTGGTGTTATAACTATACAGCAGCAATTAACAAGACAGATATTCTTCACCACAGAACTAATATTAAAACAAAATCCTTTCAATAGATCAAATAGGCTATGTTTTGGAAATATGACACCTCTAAAAGGTCATTAACTCATGGAATTGAGATTTACTTTGGCATTGTGTGGTTGAATATCTATAAGGGGCTATAACTAAAAATGAAAAGACAATCACTCTCATAGTTCAAATACGCTTTTATCTCTGTACTTTCTAAACATAGCTGTAATCTGTGTATAAAGATGAGGGAGGGAAAAATGAAGAGGGCATTAAGAATGAATTAGTGGCTAAATGGATGCATGAGGAATGCTCAGGATCTCCATGTGCAGTTAAGAAATAGTTAAGTGGAAAAATAAAAAAGGGAGAGGTGAGAATTTATTTAAGAGAAGGGTGTATAATTTAAATATTTATATAGGCTAGTAGGAAAAAGCTTTATTCAAAAGCCCACCAAAATTGTGGTAAACAACAACAGCAACAATAACAACTAAACAATCATGTTAATTAAATCAGAATTTTATAGATTTGACCTCTTGAATGTTTCTCGAGCTTTTGCCTTCTGCCCTATCCTCACTCCACTAGCCTGGTCTTTTATAAACCTTTCCATTCCTCTTCTTGAAGCCAGATTTTTCCCTTGCTGATCCAATTTCCACACTCATACCAGAGCTGGCAATTTAAAATACAAACCTGACTCATTTCACCTGCTACTTCAGAGCCTTCTGTGGTTCCCTATGGTCCTATAACAGAAACTGAGACATTTACCACTGAACCCTGGATTCTTTTCTGTTTTATTTATCTTTAAACTTCCCATTATGTCTCCTCTGTTGTAGGCACACCACACCAATTGACATGACCTTTTAATTTACTGGTCACGTACTTAAAGTGCTTTCCTCTTCTTTTGCTGCCTTTGGAAGTTTTACCAATCCTTTGAGACCTTGCTCACTATTTTCCATATTCTCTAAGCAGAGCCAGTAACCTTCTCTTCAATGTTGTTATGACATTCTGTTAATGCCCCTGCTGCTCATTAATTATATTATATTGCAATTATTTATTTATGTGTCTCTTTGACCTACAAGATGATGACTTGAAGGCAGAGGAATATCTTAGCCCTTCCTCCACCTCTGCAATGGCCACCCCTCCGCTGTCAGATGATAAAGATCCAGCAGCTCCAAACTTAAAAGAGAGATTTGAATGTATCCAACTAGGTGCTTCAGAAACGACACTCAGGGGATCAAGATGAAACCTGCAGGAGCTAACCAAACCAAAGGATAGGAAGAGTTTAAACTTAATTGATAAGCATCATTAGAACCATTTAGGTTAGGGGGAACCAAACAAATTGATCTATGATAAATTTTTTGGTGTTTCTAAAAAACTTTCTTACATTGCCAACTTTTTTTCTTCACTTTTTATTTCTTGCTGAGAATATTCAGACTGCTTAAAAAATTACTGCATTCAAAATGAATAAAATAGCAGTTTTTTACATTCATATCTCAAAATAACTTCACAGATGGTCTTCAAACTTTCCAAGAAAATAAACTTTGGAAAGAAATCAAACACGAGGTTTTTCAACCTAAAAATACACCCCTTAACTCCAGCAAAGTTATAGATATGAGGTAACTGCATATAATTTCACTTTGATTAATTAGTACTTTCATTGTTACCAATATTGTCATTTCCTGGAGAAAGATATTGAATTGATACATATATATATTTAAACATACTTGAGTAGTAACAATTATTTACATATGTTCAAGATTTAAACTTTTGTTTAATGATTATCATTAGAACATCATTATCACCATCATCATCATGGTCATTGTTAAACAACACTCTCGGTATTTTCCAGCTGCTTTACTAAGCATATTTTTTTTACATATTTTTCCTCATTTAATATTTAGATGTCTGTAAAGACAGTGTGGCAGATACTGAAGGGAACTCAATATCTATTCTAATTTCCTTCTTTTTGATCTTTATATATTATGGTGGTTAGAAAGTGAAATATTCAAACTTATAATCTGTCCTGTAGCTAGGTTTGTGAATATGACACAATTCTGACCAATGAGGAATAAGTGGAAATCTCTGGGAGAGAATCTTTTCGCAGAGTCTTTTATGAGAGGATTTTTGCCCTTTGTCCTTCCCAGTGTTTGCCTAAAACCTGACCTGATGCCTGAACATTCAGCAGACACTTTGAAAACATGAGGAACAATGGATGCTAAGAATAGAGATGCAAGAAGAATCACTTAGGACATTAAATAGCTATTAGAAAATAGCTTCATCCAAAAGCAACCTCTTTCATGGTAAACAACAAAAATATTAAGCAACTATGTTAATTTAAACAGAATTCTGCAGATTCGATACCTTGAAAAATTCTCAAACCTTTGCCCTCCCCTCCATCTTTGCCACCTGGCCATTTATAAGCCTTCCAATTTCTCTTCTTGAAGCCCCAATTTCTTCCCCTTCTTGATGACCTAATATCAACAATAACTTCACTTTTTGTTTCTCTACCTCAGTATTTTTAGTTATGTGAGAAAAAAAAAGCCCGTATTTAGTTAGACTGCTGTGGCTGGGACTTTCTTAGGCAACTAAACACAAAACTAATTCAGGTTGATTCTGCTATCTCTATTTTATAGATTATGAGTGGAGGATCAGAGAGGTTTTGCAACTTGCTCAAAGTTGCATAGGCTGTAAGCATGTTTTGCAAGATTCAAATTCACCCTATCAGAATCCAAAGCTAATATTTACATTATGCAATTAAAATTTTTTCCTATTAGGTAGAACCATTTAGAACTGTCAATGGCAATTTCATACGATTCATCCTAATTGGTTGAGGAATATAATAATAACATATGTTGTGAGTGTATACACACACACACAAGAATTCTAATATTGCATCTTTATGTTTCTTGGTCAATCCATAAAATTCAGATTTAATTCAGTTGGTGAATATGGAAATTCTGTAATTACTAGATTAATGAAATTACTATTTCCAAAGCTAATAATTTTTAGAATATAAACATAGCTTTAATGCTATGTTTATACAGCACTCAGCAAGTGCTCCAAAGTGTTCATTGAATAAAGAATATTTTGAAATGTTTAGCGTCCTTTGCAGGTGACTTTTGCTTTGAACATACGTTTTGAAGGAAGAAAATTATTACTTATAATACAGTTATTGATCTGATGCTCAGTTATGTTATTCTTTGGAAACAAATTACTGGTTTCACCATGGGTATTCTTTCTCACTTTGTCTGATAAACTCTTACTCTTATTTTAAGATATGGCTCAGATCATCCACGTTGTAAAGATTTCATAGTATCTTCTTTGGTATTATACCTGTTTACTTGTACACAGCTTATTGCATTAATTACAATCTCTTATGTTTATTTTTCCTATTATGAGCTTTTTAAAGAAAATAATCATATTTATCTTTATATCCCAAGGACTTGATGGCAATTGAAAATATTCAATGAATGAAATGTACTTTTCTGATTCAAAATTATTTAATATCAACTGTACATTTTATAACTATAGATTTATCTGAAAACATATGCTTTAAACTTTCCAAATGAAACTTATGACTTAATTGTTGGGGAATATAGGTAAGGTACTCACTGGAAAGAAAATATAGTAAGTTAAAGTTAAATTTTGAAGAAATATTTGAATGTGTGGAGATACATAAAATAATTCAAAGAGGAAGAAATGGAGAAGTGGGCGGTAGCAGATGTCTGTGGCTATAATGGACATCCAGACAAAGTCCCTCTGTGATTTCAATGACATTTCATCATCGTTGTGTGAAAGCAATGAGATCTATATAAAAGACAGCTGAAGGCTGGTGCACGAGCATGAATAAAAGGAAGAGCGTGATGGTTGTGAATGTGGTTAAGTTTTGACGTGCTTTAAAAAGTTCTGCTTTGTTGCAACATTTTTTAGTATGAAGTCATTGTTGTTGGAATTAGGAGACAAATCTAAGATTATATAACTCTTTATGTGAGAGAAATATGAGATATCTGGTGTTGGGTGAGGCAGTCCACCATGGGCCCTGATCATTTCTAAATGTTCTTGCTGAGTATCCCAGATCTCAAGGCTTATCTATCTCCTAATACCAAACCATCCTTGCAGTTGGTCACAGAGACAGCAAAGTACACTGAGGTAACTACAGCACAGCTTCTGCATAACTGGTTGCTCCCTGGGAGTAGGGTATTGTCTTGTATGCTGATTGCTACAGTGTTTGTCAGTCACTCACAATGTGTTAGGGCCCTTGGCTTCTTTCCTGTGATGCAACCCACTGTGTGCTGGTGTCATGTAGACTTTCACATTACCTTTTGGGAACTTGGGTAAAGATGCTGATATTCATTGTGCTTGTTGTGCTGTGAGTAATAAAGCCCTTTTTCTTGACCCCAGAATCTACTGCCTTCTCTCTGGATCCATGACACTGTGGCAAGCTAAATTGTTAGACTGCAAATCGAGTAAAATTTCTGACCCTTCCCAGTTTTTGAAAATGGATGTTTCTTTCATAAAATCCATGCTTATTGGATAAATGAAATTTTATATCAGATTGAGTGGTATACAAGGGATCATCTGAACATAAATATTGAAAATATTTATAGAATATTTTCTATTCTAGAAAAATAAAAGCTAACATGGAAAATATTGGAACATCTTGAGTTAAAGTGGCTCTCATATTCTGATCAGTTTGTAAATTTATTTTTTCACACTTAGTGAACATATTTTTATATTTATGTTAAGTAGACTTTTGGGCTGAGTACGTTATTTTAAAGCACTGGATTTCAAGGTACTATTGCTAGATATAATGGGTAAAAGGCAGCTGATACCAGAGAAAGACTGAATGCTTACTGGAGCTTTCAGGAAATTTCACTCATACATACATAAAAGTTAATAAAGAGTTCTATTGAAAAAGCAACATTGGGTTGAAGAATGGCAAGTGAGTAATGCAATGAAAGTAAAGTGCTTTTATAAATAGTTGGAGACATGGTTCTACATATAAAATAGTCAGTAGTTCTGTTAACACTGTATTCCAGGGCAGTCAAGTGAATAATGAAATAGCAGTAAGATACTCTTTTAGACATGGGGAGACATGGTTAGTTACAGAAGTAATTGTGTTGTAATTATTGCTGACTTTTGAGTTTTAAAGAATCTTTTCAAATGTTGCATGAAGTGTTCTAGTGTAAAGAAACATGGAAAAATAAGCACACAATATTGGAAACTGCTGCCAAACAAAAAACAAAAAGAGTGAAAAATAATGGGAATTGCGAATTGGGGAGCATGAGAAACACAAAAGAGTTAATGATTTAAGCCTGCTAACATACGTGAAAAAAGATGCCATAAAGATATATTCATTAATTCAGAAACTTTCACAACCATGAGAAGAGAGATTCCAAAGTGGGCAGACCTGCATATAAACATTTAACAATCTAGAAGCAATAACTATCTAGGGAGGTAGAATTTTAACTGAATGCCTAGAGGCAATCTAAAATTATGTAAGTGAATCTAAATTTAAAAAAGAAATAATCAGTTACAATTACAAATGTAATTATAGAGAATCAGATTATTTCTATCGTGATATAATTAAATGAATGGTGTGTCCTTTGGTCTGTGTTTCATTTGTTCAATAATTGAGCTGCTCCAACATACTACCCACTGTTCCTGTTCTTTAGGAGTTCATATTTTATTGAGGAAGGAAATACATGAACAATTGCCTCCAATATGTCGGGTTTAATTAACTACTTTAATAAAGATACAAAGTTGCTTTGAGACTAATTTCTGAGTAAAGCAATCACAGAGGACTTCATGGAAGAACTAATATTAATGCTAAGACTTGAAAAGTCCATTAGAGTTTCAGAGACAAAGGAATTGGAAAGGGCATGAACCCAGGCATGAAGGTGTGAATGTGCTGGGCATGTCTGGGGAAGGCTTAGTGGTCTGGAATGTCAGTGGAGTCTTGGATTTTGCTTTGTTAGCCAATTTTAAAATCTCTTTTATTTCTCTTAAGAGATTGGCATGAAGTTTCAGTTATGCAAGATGAGTACGTTCTAGAGAGATGCTATACAACATAATGCCTGTAGGTAACAACACTATAGTATGTAGTTAAAAATTTGTTGAAAGAATAGATATCTGTCCTCTTCTGTCATTGATATATATTTTTATCATCTTTGCTTACCTTCTATATATGTCCCTTTCTCGTAAACCTTTCTATCCTTCATTTCTTTTTTAAAAACGTTTCCTGTTTTCAGTTGCTTAATTTTCCTTAATCATTGTCTATTGTGTTTATTCACTCTTGTTTTTCTTTTGATTCCATTTATAAAATAAGATTTTTTTCTCATTATTCTAATTCTGTCACTCCTCTTTTCAAATCTTCCTTTTCTACAGTTACTGCATTTCTGTTTTTATAATTCTGATTTATGTTGTTCTTTATAGCTCATAACATTTAAAAATTGTTTTTAGCTTGTTTTGAAATATTAGGTTTTTTCTGTCTCATTTTGTGGACATGTGCTTTGGAAATGCTTTTAGTGTAGAGATGTAATTCTATTCCTTCTCTCTCTCTCTCTTTTTCAGCATCCAAAAATCTTTTAAATAAGATGTTAGGACCAAGGTTAGTTTTCTGGCCCTTGGAGCAGACAAAGGATTTGCTGTGGTGGTGCAGGGCTGCTGGGGCCTTGCAGAAATGTCCTCACATCTCTAGGCCCTTGCAAGGATCAGAGAACAAGATGGTGCCACAGCCAGTCGGGGAGTCTAGGGCCAGCTGTTCCAAGGTGAAGATCTTGTCTATAGCCTTGAGGATGTGGTTGTGGCCTGGCTGCTGACATGCAGCAATGTACTCACACTCAGTTTGGGCATCTCCTGGACCTGCACATCATCTGTTATGGTTCCCACAACCACATTCATTTTGTTTTCCTGGTGAGGAAGCTTTATCTTTTGGATCATCTGGGAAAGAGACAAAGGTGGCCAGTTGGTACGAGTCATAAACGACCTCTGCAGCACAACCTGGTTGAAGGTGGAGTTGGTTCCTCTGTGCAGAACCTGTGAAGCTGAACCAACAGCCTTAGGTGGATGTCTTGGCTCTTGCGCTCCTTGCACTGAACCTTTCTGTGCTTGTTGTGGGGGATGTCAACTCCCACAATGGCTCCTCATGCTCGGCCATATCTAGAAAACCTTATCTTTTTCAAAAAAATAATGATTTCACGTGGGATCTGATTATACTCTTTTTTGTTTTTTTACATATTTTAAAAAGTAAGATGCATCTTTCTGTTCTTTTAGAAGAGTAGGGTCACCAGCAAACCGTTTTTAGCCCCCATGCACTAGAACTCCCCCTTCTGTCATTTTTGCCAAGTGATTAAAAATGCTTTCCTTTCTGCTCCCCTTCTCCAATTTTATCTAAATCTTCTTTCCTTTGTCTCTCTAATTTGAATTCTGCTTCCAGGAATTTCTTCCCTAGGGCTTTGTTTTTGAAAAGTGTTTTAGTTTGCTATTTTCTTTTTTTTATTATTATTATACTTCAAGTTCTAGGGTACGTGTGCACAACTTGCAGATTTGTTGCATATGTATACATGTGCCATGTCAGTGTGGTGCACTCGTTAACTCATCATTTACATTAGGTATATCTCCTAATGCTATCCCTCCCCCCTCCCCCCACCCCACAACAGGCCCCGGTATGTGATGTTCCCCACTGTATGTCCAAGTGTTCTCATTGTTCAATTCCCACCTATGAGTGAGAACATGCTGTGTTTGGTTTTCTGTCCTTGCGATAGTTTGCTGAGAATGATGGTTTCCAGCTTCATCCATGTCCCTACAAAGGACATGAACTCATCCTTTTTTATTGCTGCATCGTATAGTATTCCATGGTGTATATGTGCCACATTTTCTTAATCCAGTCTATCACTGATGGACATTTGGGTTGGTTCCAAGTCTTTGCTATTGTGAATAGTGCTGCAATAAACATACGTGTGCATGTGTCTTTATAGAAGCATGATTTATAATCCTTTGGGTATATGCCCAGTAATGAGATGGCTGGGTCAAATGTATGGCGATTCCTCAAGGATATAGAACTAGTTTGCTATTTTCAAGAGTTCCTTTAGCCCAGACTGTTCTGGCACCATCAGATAGCATCACGATTTGTTTGTTTGTTTTTGGCAGAGCTGGTGTTCTTTGTGGGTTTCTTCCTTCCTTCCTTTCTTTCTTTCTTTCACTCTTGTATCAGATCTTCCAAAACCTCCTCCTAGCTTTGGTTGCCATTCCAGTGAGGATATACTGCTTCTTGAGTATTCTTCTATTACAGGATCGTTAAAAATTTTTACTGTCTGTCTGCTTTCCCTTTATATGTATACTCTGCCCTTCACCCCACCACAACATTGCTGTTGTCATGCTATCATGATTTTATAGTTGTTGGATGCTGGTGAAACCTTGCCGTCTAGTTCTGTTGTAGATGTTGTATCTGATGGTTTTATTTTGCTATCCTAGTTACTCTGTCTGGGACATGCGTTTCTCTTGTGGCCAAAGTCAGGAAAAAAAGATGCCAATCCAAACTATGCAATTATATTTAAATTACACCTGCTCCTATTCCATTGACTAGCATATTGTATGGTGAAACCCAACTTCACAGATGCAGAGGAGAACACTTTTCCTTATCATGGGGCAAGGAAATATTCATATTTGTGAACAATAATACAAACTACTACAGTTCTTATATGTATTCTGTTAAATTCTTGGTCCTATGCTCCCCCGAAAGAGGGTTGAGCACCTATTATTGCAGTAACCACATGGAAAGGGAAGAGAGTAAGAGAAAAGCACCTTTAATTCAAAAGGATAAGGTGCAGAAAACTAAAAAAACTGAGCCATTTGAGATAAGGAATTGTAATGTCTTCACACAGTATTCAATTCTAGGAATACACTAAGGTGAAACAAATTAATGCGAACATGCTTCCCATTGCAAAGATTTAGAAATACAAAAATACTTTATATGTACATGATTTAGTAGGGAAGAAATGTAGCTCCTTGGCATTAGACAAGAATTGGGAGTTGAAAGCCAATGTGGTAGACTTGAGAAGGTGATACTGTGGCAGCCCTGTACATTTAGAGAATCGAGAAATAGGCCCTTTGTGTTAAGGGGCTTGGGAGTTTAACATTCACAAAAAGGCAGAAAAAAAGACCTCAGCCCATCATGAGAGACAGTTAGAATTAGACACTTAATATATGTACCCTAAGAAGCTGGCTCAGCTCTCTCTGGAGAAGAGGACTGTGAAAACTTCCATCCACCACCATGGAGAGCATGAACCTTATTTCTTCTGATACCTTAGATGTGAAAAAAAAATGTCTTCTCTCAGCAATACAAACTCCAAGCTAGCAATGAGCAAGGGATTATATCTGAATTTACAATACACAAGTTGCAAATAAATCTCTAAACTGAAACTTTAACATAAAACTGATCCAAGCTTTGTGACATCCCTGGGGCCCAAAGCAGTAAGAAACAAACAGTGAACCTCTCAAGAAAGACATTTCTAGAAATAAAGCTATGTAGAATTCTTATTAGGAGGAACAATCCCTTGCATAAGATCTCTCTCTTCCCTGCCTCCCTCTGTCTCACACACACACACACACACACACACACACACACACACACACACAAAGACTATACAATGATATAACTCAACTTGAATGTAGCCTGCAGACATAACAAGGAGGGTAATTATCTTAAGAACTTGAGATAATGGATAAAAAAACTAAAACCATAGTTATCCCCTACCTAACAAGAATAGTCTGAAAATACTGAAAAGCAGGTATTCTACCAAAAAGAGAGAAAAAAAATAGAAACTGATTTTCCCATTATTTAAAATGGAAAAAATAATAATGTATAATGTATTACATGTTATTCCCAAACACCCAATTTCCTAAAATGTAGCTAAAATACTGTAAAACTTTTACATACGAGTTAAAAAATCTACTATATATGTTAGTATGTAAAATGCTTAAAACATTGCTTCTTGATTATAAAACAATGTCATCTTTAATACTGTTCTATATACAGTGACATGGATGGTTTGCATGCTGTACTGTAAACACTGTGTTTGCATTATGACACAACAATAACAGAATGATAAGTAAATATGTCAGAAAAATGCAGACAGTTTCCAATAAAAGCCACAACATTTTTCTGTAATTAGCTATTGTTACTCAACAAGAGGAGTTAAAACCTGAAGCTTGAAGAGACTAGAGAAGGGAATTGGGAAAGGCCATTGAAGTGATCACTGCAACCAATCGCAAAAGTTGATGGTGCACACAAAGTGAATGATAAAGGAGTAATTTCAGGTAGAATATCAGGTTCAGAGAAATATAAGTTAACCATCTGGTTCAGGTTCTAAATGAGGAAGCTCTGAAAAATCTTCAAGAAAGATGACAGAGTTCATGCTTCAGGATAATGATTCTTATAAGTTAGAGCTCTGCTTACATGCCCATTGTTTAGGTTGGTAAATATGTCTTCTATCTCCTAGTACCAGCAACATCCAAGACACACATTCTCTTTGTGGGATGCTCAGCAAGATTTTTCAAAACAGCTGATGCTAACTTTTAACATTTTAACAATTACTATAGCTTGAGACTTTTCTCCAAATGTTACTTTGTAAAAAAAAAGAATTGTTGTATTGAGGTTTAAAAGCATAAATATAAAATTTTTCTATATAAGCTAGGTATGGTGGCTCACGTCTGTAATTTAAGTGCTTTAGGAGGCTGTGGCAGGAGGGTCACTTGAGGCCAGGAGTTCAAGAGCAGTCTGGGCAACATAGTGAGACCCTGTCACTACTGAAAAAAACACCAAAAAAATCCCCTGTAGACATCAGCCAAAACATATTGCATTGAGCACTGAGACAGGTATATTCTATGAAGTTTGAAAATAAAAATCATGATGCATACTAACAGAAAAATGTGCTGTGAGGTATGTCTGTTTAATATGATTAAATAGATGAGAAGAATATAATCCATAAGGAAATAATACAATAAGAAAAGAAAGACTATGAGCAAAAGACCAAATTAAAACTTTTAAAAATAGAGTACAGAAGGATTGAAATAAAAACCTCAATGGATGGCTGGCCATGGTGGCTCACGCCTGTAATCCCATCACTTGGGGGGCTGAGGTGGGTGGATCACAAGGTCAGGAGTTCGAGACCAGCCTGGACAACGTAATGAAAACGCCGTCTCTACTAAAAATACAAAAATTAGCCAAGTGTGGTGACATGTGCCTGTAGCCCCAGCTACTCAGAAGGCTGAGGCGGGAGAATCACTTGAAGCCAGGAGGTGGATGTTGCAGTGAGCCAAGACCACGTCATTGCACTCCAGCCTGGGTGATAGAGTGAGACTCCATCTCAGAAAACAAGCAAACAAAAACTTTAAAGAATGAGTTAAAGTGGATATCGGGAATAGCAGAAGAGATAATTAGAGAACTGAAAGCTATATCTAATGAAATTACTTAGAATGATCGCAAAGAGTAAATTAGATGAAAATTATTTTTTAAAGAGATAGATATTTAACAAAGGTGCCAGGAAAACTCAGTGGAGGAAAGGAAAATCTCTTCAATAAATTATACTGAGACAACTGGATATCACATACAAAAGAATAAAATTAGACCCCATCTCACATCATTACATAAATCAAGTGGAAACGAATTAAAGACTTAAACATAGGATCTGAACCTATAAAATTACGTCAAAAAAAGCTCCATGACACTGGTCTGAGCAATGATTTTTTGGATATGACCCCCGAAGCACAGTCAAGAATAGCAAAAATAGACAAATTGAATTATGTCAAATTTAGTAAGCTCCTGCACAGCCAAAGAAACAGTCAATGAAATTAAGAGACAACTTATGGAATGGTAGAAAATATTTGGAAACCATATATTGGATAAGGTGTTAATATCCAAAATACATAAGGTAATCAAACAACTCAACAGCAAGATAACCTGATTCAAAAATGAGCAACGAACTTGAATATACATTTCTCAAAAGAAGACATGCAGATGGCTAAACAAGTGTATGAAAAAATGCTCAACATTACTGATCATCAGAGAAATGCTAATTAAAATCACAATGGGATGCCACCTCACTCCTGCTCAAATGGCTTCTGTGAAAATAAAAGATAAATGCTGGCGAGGATGTGGATAAAAGAGAACACTTGCACATTGTTGGTAGGAATGTAAATTAGTACAGCCATTAAAGAAAATAGTATGGAGTTTCTTTAAAAAATTAGAAATAGAACCACAACATTATCCAGTATATATTGTAAGTAAATGAAATCAGTATATAAAAGGGACATCTGCACTCCCATGTTTATTCCAGCACTAGACACAGTAGCCAAGATATGAAATCAACCTAAGTGTTCATCAACAGATAAATGGATGAATAAAATATAGTATGTATATACAATGGAATATGATTCAGCCACAAAAAAAGAAAGAAATCTTGTTATTTGTGACAACATGACATTATGTTTGGTGAAATAAGTCAGGTACAGAAAAACAAATATTGCATGATCTCACTTATATGTAGAATCTAAAAAAATTGAACTCACAGAAGTAAAGAGTAGAATGGTGGTTACCAGGAACCAGAGATGGGCGTGAAGTTGGGGAGGGTTTGGTCAAAGAATACAAAACTGTAGTTAGGTGGAATAAATTCAAGAGATCTGTTGTACAATGTGATGACTATAGTTAATGACATTGTATTGTATTCTTGAAAATGCTAAAAGAGTAGATTTTAACTGTTCTCATCACAAAAAATGTAAGTATGTGAGGTAAGGAATATGTTAATTAGCTAGAGTAGGCATTCCACAATGTATACATATTTTAAAATATGTTGTACACAACAAATATGTGCAATATTTATTAGTCAATTAAAATTTTTAAGAAAAAGGATAGAATTAGAAAGTTTCAGAGAGGACAATTGGCACACTAAAACTTGAAAGAAAACAGAAAAATCTTAAAATCCTTAAGAGATGAATCCCACCTTCAAAATAAGAGTCATTAGGTGAAAAGCAAATTTTAAACAATAGAAATAAGATAATAGTAAAATAATATCTTGAAGAAGTGGAGAGAATGTAGCTACAAAATTATAGTTCTTTACTAGCTAAACAAAAATTTAAGATTGATGGTGAAATAGTTTTTTATCTACTAAATAAATACTTCTTTCATGAATAAGAAAACGACCTTAACAGCCAGGCACTGTGGCTCACTCCTGTAATTCCAGAACTTTGGGAGGTGGAAGCGGGTAAATCACTTGAGGTCAGGAGTTCGAGACCAGCCTAGCCAACCTGGTGAAACCCCGTCTCTAATAAAAATTCAAAAATTAGCTGGGCGTGGTGGTGGGTGCTTGTAATCCCATCTACTCAGGAGTCTGAGGCAGGAAAATCCCTTGAACCTGAGAGGCGGAGGTTGCAGTCAGCTGAGATCTCACCACTGCACTGCAGCCTGGGCAACAGAGTGAGACTCCGTTTAAAAAAAAAAAAAAAAAGAGAAAGAAAACTGGACCTCAAAAAAAGTAGTAAGAAAGGAATTGGCTAACAGTCTGGTAATTTAAAATAATAATTATTTATAAAAACTAACAGTAGTTCTAATGATACTTGAGTTTTTAATAACAAGACAATTAAAATACATGACAAAGAGAAGAATGCAGTCATTTGATTTAAAGAATTATATTTAAGTCCTTTTATTATGTTAGCTGAGAAAATATATTGTAATTTGTTCTAGACTTAAGTATGCATGCTAAAAACTAAATACCATTTGTTAGAAAAATAGCAATAACAATGTAACTTTCACAAAAGCTAAAGGGAAAAGGGGAGAATATAGCAATTCAATACCCAGTGTAAGAGAAAGTAAAAAAAAAATGAAAACAATACAAATAAGCAAAGAAAAAGGTTGATAAATAGAAGGCAGTAAGTAAAATCGTTAGCAATGTGTCCAAATGTATTAGTGATTAGAAGAAATATAAAATGTTTTATCAATTTATATAGAAGTATTTTCAGATTTAACTGAAGTAAAAAAAAGCTTTTTGCTACTTGCAAAAGACATCCTTAATATGTAAGAGCAGGTAAAGTTTTTAAGTAAAGTAATAAAACATACATGCCAGGTAAACAGTAAGCTGAATAAAGTTGATATAACTATAAGAAGAAATAGACATTAGGACAATAAACATTATTTAAGATAAATCCATTAAATAAATTATTAAAGATATATAATTTATAATAAATTATATATCTTTATAATTTATAATAAATTATATATCTTTATAATTTATATATATAATTTAATTTATAATTAAAGAGATAAAATATATAATAAATTATAAAGATATCTTAAATAAATTATTTAAGATAAATTACAATTTCAAAAGGAACAACTTTTCAACAAGATAACAACAATCCTAAACTTGTGTGTACCTGAAACATGACAAAATAAAAATAAAAATCTGATATAGTTACAAGGTGAAATAAACAAATCTGTAATCTTAGTGAGAGGATTACAGTTGATCTTTGAACAACAGTGGTTTAAACTCTGTGGGTTCATTTATACATGGATTTTTTCCAGAAAATATATTGGAAATCTTTTTGAAGATGTGTGACAATTTGAAAACACCGGGAGATAAACCACATAGAAATATCAAAAAAATTAATAAAAAATTAAGGCATGTCCTGAATGCATAAATATATATATATATACTATTTTATCATTTACTACAATATAATATATACACATTTATTATAAAAAGTTAAAATTTTTATTAAAACATATGCACACAGACTGTACATGGAAAGATACAGTATTAAATCATAACTGTATAAAATTAACTATACTACATACTGTACTATGATAATAATTTTGTAGCCACCTCCTGTTGCTATTGCAGTGAGCTCAAGTGTTGTGAGGAATATGTACTTGAAATGCTTTGTGATGCTAGTCATCTCCTCCTGAGCAGTTTGTCTCCCAGTAAATTGTGTATTGCAATAAAAAGTAATCTCTGGAGGTTCTCACATATTTTTCATCATGTTAGTGTGATACCATAAACCTTGAATAACACCATGGGACTCACACTAAACGCAACTAGTCATGCTGGAAGTGCTCCCAAGAAACAGAGAAAAGTCCTGACATTATATGAAAAAGTTAAATTGCTTGATATGTACCATAGATTAAGGTCTGCAGCTAAGGTTGCCCACCACTTCAAGAAAAATAAATTCAGCATAAAGACCACTTGGGAAAAAAGAAAATAAAATTTATAAACTTTGCACTTTTTGTGAAAGACTTTTTATCTTGTATTGAAAATGTAGCTTTTATGTGGGTGCAAGATTATTATAAGAAAGACATAGTTATAGACATGAATAATTCAAGAAATAGTAAAGTCATTATATGACAACTTAAAGCAGAAGGAAAGTGAAGGATCTAAAGCTGGAGAAGTTAATGCCAGCAAAGGATAGCTTTATAATTTTAGAAAGTGGTCTGGCTGAAAAAATGTCAAGATAACCTTAACTTACACTATCAATTTAGTGAAAATAGCTAGACAAGAATCTTGTATGTATGGAGTGATTATGGTTTTTACTAATACACAAAGAATACTAGATAATGTAACAAAATTCAAAGATGGTTGTGCAACTGGAGTGCAATTATGATTAGTGACAATTACAAAAATTTTTATGTGATTATCAAGTTAATAATGAGACATTTATTTTTGCTGATAAAAGATCTCTGAACAAACTAATCTGATTCATCTACAGAGAGTAAGATTTTTATATGGCTTCTATGACAGTCAAATCTTCAGAAGATTGTCTTCTGATGTTCAGATAATTTATTTAAGGTATGTAATTGTGTGTGTGATTGCCACTCTACGAATTCATAAGTTGTACAAATCTAGTAGATAAAGAAGAAGGCGGCACATAGGGGAAAGAGAATAGGAAAAGATTACTGTCAATGGGAGAAAGTGTTACGTTAGAATGATAATCACTACGCCAGGTGAGTATTAAAACCAAGGGAACTTTGGCAGGTGGCCAGGCTAGCTGAACATGAGAACCATTGTGAGAAGAAATTCTTTTCACTACAGTCAGGATTATGAGACAGAATATGGAAAAGGAAGAGTTGTAGGTCTAGGATTGGACAGATTTTACCACGTATAAGATGCATGGCCTTGGGAAGTCACTTAACTCCTTGGGAAGTCACTTAACTCCAAGAGCCTTGCCTATTTTTTAACCCATAAAATGGATTTTTATTTATAAGAACTAAAAATTTTAAAATGTTGTAAAAATGAAATATGACCAATTATGTAAAGCACCAAACCCTTAGCAATAGGTGCTAAATAAATGCTAGCTCAATTAACCCTTTCTTTGTGTTCCCATAATAACTTTTACATATTTAGTGATGGCCTTTTATTCATTTGAACACATTGTCATTTCCTATATTGATTAAGTCTAAGTGTACAAACTGTTAATGCTGTAGGTATCAATAATAGAAGTTATTTAGTAGTATTCATGTTAATATAATTATATGAAAAAATGGTTATCTCGTTCAATTCTTAAGTAATTTTTATTTTTGATCAGCTTCATTTTATGATTATATAAAGGCTACATTTATAGCTGCTCCAGCTGAAACTTCTTTCATTGAATATATAATTTTAGGGCTTATGAACACAGAATAATCAGTGATACTTTCATCATTGTGATTTTCATCTTTTCACTGGGAACTACTGAAGGAGATTAGGAGTATTTGTTTTAACGAGAAACTCTGAACACCCTGAAATAAGCCACCTTCCTTCATAATGAACCTATTACCTACATTGTCTATCTAAGTTTCTATCTTACATTATTACCACTCTCAGTCTCAGATTTCTGAATAGTTCCTTAGTGGTGCCACATTTCCTCATTACCATGCTTAACCGTCATTTTTATGAGTATTATTTCATTTCCCTAGCCTTGAAGGGCAGGATTGAGCTTTGAATTCATTTAACTAAATTACAGGGTAAGACTGTGTAATGCTTGTGACTGTCAAAAGATTCCTAATAGGAAAAAAAAGAAAATTATATAACCAGCTGGAAAAGAACCAATGTTTACTAAGTAGTTTATATATGCAGTGAAATGCTGCATATGAAAATGATAGCGACTCTTAAGAACCACAAAGGGCTAAGATCAAAATGTTTTTCATTTTTTACAGTTGAATTTAGGCTTTAAAGTTTTAGAGGGTTGGTTGATAATCCTGGTGTCGAATATTTCAACTTACAAAAAGAGATATTTGAGTGGCATTGATGATTCTGCATGTTACATTTTCACTTTGCTGGTTGGCGCTCTGCTAGGTACCTCCAACTGGGCTGCTAGAGAAATATTGCAGGGCTGAGGGAGAAGATAGGGAAGTGTAAGATAACACCGAGTGGTAAGGCAGGTTGGCTAAGCGCAGGGTAGATGCCACAGGTAAAAGCCTTAATTCTCCCCTCTCCTCCCCCCTCCCTCCCCTCCCTTCTTCTTTCCTTCCCCTCTTCTTTCCTTTCCTTCCCCTTCCCTTTTCCCTTTCCCTTTCCCTTTCCTTTTTCTTTTCCACCTCCCCTCCCCTCCCGTCCCCTCCCATCCCCTCTCCTACGCTCCTCTCCTCTCCTCTCTTTCTTCTTTTCTTTTTTATGAACACTGGCCACCCTAAACATCTTTATAGGGTTTGTCTGGCTAACTCCTTAAATCTGTGATCCTTGTTAAGGGAAAGAACTATATTATTAAAAGTCATGAAGCCCTGCTTTTGGAAACCTCTATAAAACAGCTGACAGTGAGCAGAGGAAAGAGCCTCTTCATTGGTCAGAGGAGAAGAGCACCACAGGCCAGCTGTCCAGAGGAAATGAGCTGCAGTGTAGGACACAGATCAACTTCCAACACTCTATCCCCCTCAGAACGTGAAGATTACTGGAAAATATTAGACTCCCTTCTAATCCAACATGAGGATGCTCAGAGCACTAGAATTGAGATACTGTCAATTTTGCAGTTTAACTAATCACCAATGAGGCTCCACTAATTTGTGATTTTTGTTTAAAATAAAATGAATGCTATAATATTAATGAATTTATATATCCACTATCTAGTTACTGAGTATTTATTAAAGATGTTAAATTTATTATCAGGCTACCTGCTACTCTACTCAAAAGCATAATATTTCCAGCAAATTCTATTTGTTGTAAATGACATGATAAAGGGACATAGGTACATAAATAATTTTGGTATATGCATTTATTGTATTTCCACAGAAAATTATTAAGAGTACTGTGAGGAATAGTGTATTAGTCAGGGTTGTCTAGAGGGACAGAACTAATAGGATAGATGTATAAAAAGGGGAATTTATTAAGGAATATTAACTCACACGATCACGATCACAAGGTCTCACAATAGGCTGTCTGCAAGCTGAGGAGCAAAGAAGCCAGTCTGAGTCCCAAAAGAAGGAGTCCGATGTTTGAGGGCAGGAAGCATCCAGGATGGGAGAAAGATGTAGGCTTGGAGGCTAAGCCAGTCTGATCTCTCCATGTTCTTCTGCCTGCTTTTTATTCTGGTTGCACTGGCAGCTGATTAGATTGTGCCCACCTAGATTAAGGGTGGATCTGCCTTTCCCAGCCCACTGACTCAAATGTTAATCTCCTTTGGCAACACCCTCACAGACACAACCAGGATCAATACTTTGCATCCTTCAGTCCAATCAAGTTGACACTCAGTATTAACCATTGCAAACAGTAAATAGTGTATGGCTGATTAAGAAAAAAGAGAAAAGTAACTAACAGACTAAACATGCATATGGACAAAATATGCCAATCATCATCAGGAAATATTTATTGAAATCAGTGTTAATAAATTGTCATATATATGTCTGGTGATAACACTGACATTTATTTAAGATGCTTGAATGAAATTTTATGTAAAAGAATCATGTGATTTTTGAAAATAAAAATTTCAATTCTTAATTTTAATTATCATTTTTTAAGCTTGTGCCATGTGACAAGTTGTCAAAGGTACCAGGTTACTTTGCATTGAAATTAGGTTGAGTACAATAGATACTTGAGTTCTCTCTATTCAATTATTTTAAGGTTTAATGCAAAAAGCATTTGATTTGGCTAAGGGGAAATCAATTAACCTACTGCACTTTTTAAACTTGTGGTAGAAATGAGTTGGAGATTTGGGAGGCTAGAGTAACTAGGTAGATGATTTGGAAATGAAAAGAGACTGAGAAAAAAATTAAAAAGGGAGTAAATGCAATGTGGAAATACTCTGGTGGTGAAAAATTGGCGAATGTAGCTTTAAACATTTCATTTTTTTATAAGGAATGGGGATGAGAGAAGAAAACAGTTTTTGACATTTTATTTTTTCTGGAAGTGACATTTCAATTTTAGAATAATTTTAAGACTTCTGGTAAATGGCATTTTAAATACTTCACGTTTTAGGATAAATGGAGATGATTATTATTTTGTGAAACATTTTTATGGTGCATTCTAGCTTTAATATACGAATTGGATTTAATTTTTGCCTCTTTAGCAAAACAATTATTTCAGCATATCAACCATTGGGAATATTCTTTTCCCTCTACAGTTTTCATTTGCAAATTTCATTATAGCATGATATGGTTACCATCTGGTGTTTCTTATATAACATTACTCAGGCTTTTCAGCTTTGAAATAATATTTCAAAGCAAATGGAAATCCTTTCTGAGGATATCATTTCATGTAAGTATCACATTTATAAAACATATTGTAGTTTAAGTTTATACTTATTATATATATTGGAAATATGCAGATGGCATATTCATAGAAATTTAAAACCTTATTGGTATTTAATAGTTCACTATGCAATTTATCAGGTTCTTCAGATTGGCTTTTTTGCTTTACATTATATTATCATTTTAGTTGTCTTAAAACCTGTAATTTTTTAATAAATGGATTAAAAAATTTGTCAGGTTTTATAAAGTTTCTTTAAGCATCTCTGTTGAATAATTATTTTGTACCTATATCAAGTCTCTTTTCTGAAGCAATAATTAGTTTTCTGCCTCTCCCTCCTGCCCTCTCTCTCTCTTTAGTTCCCTGTGGTTTTGCTTTTGGAGTCTACTATAATCTTGGCAATAAATTTTCACAGTTAAATTAAAGTTTTGGATGTGTTTCAATTATAGGTATCATTTTATTCATCCATCAAAAGACATATACACAAAGAAAGAATAATTTGTATTTTATTTCTCTTTATTTTCGAGACAGGGTCTCATTTTGTTGCCCAAGCTGGAGTACAGTGGCACGATCATGGCTTACTCAAGTTTTGACCTCCTGGGCTGAGGCAATCTTCCCACCTCAGCCTGTCAAGTAGCTGAGACAACAGGTGTGTGCCACTGTGTCCAGCTGACTTTTAATTTTTTTGTTGAAACATGGTCTCGCTATATTGCCCAGGGTGGTCTTCAGCTCCTGGGCTCAAGTGATCCTTCCACCTTGGGATCACAAAGTGCTGGGATTACAAACGTGAGCCACTGCATCCAGCCTTATTTTATTTTTAAGGCAACTTGAGGTCCAGTGGCAAGAACAACGCTAGATACATGATTGGTATCAGTAAATTTTTGTCAAACTGTACTCAATCTGCATCATTTATTGTATAGGCTCATTTAACATTGTTGCTTTATATAGATCATAAATTTCTGTCTTTAATTGAAACGGTCTGAATCTTTAAAAATAGTTTTATGGAAATTGATCCACTTGTAATTTTTGTTTCTGACTGACTTGTATTGACTTCATCAACAAACATTTACTATTTGGTAGACACTCAAAGACATAATTTCTGTTCTTTGATAGTATACATAAACAAGTATATGTTACAGCTAGCATCAAAAGATAGTTTTGCATACAACATAGTTTCCCAATGAACTATGCCTCTCAGAATTCATGTTCTTATATAGTTTTCTCCCGTTGAATTAGGACTGGCCTTGCAACCGATACATGGCAAAAGCAATGCTATATAACCTACAAAAGCAATGCTATATAACCTACAAGGCTAGGTCAGAAGAAGCCTTGCAGTCCTGCTTAAGTCCTTTGAAATGCTCCCATACCACTAGAAAGCAGTTGTCAAGTAGGAATCCAGCCTCCTGAGATGCCATTTTATGAGGAAGCCCAAGGTAGCTGCCTAGTGAGGCTGGGTGGAGAGAGAAAGGCCCAACCAGACCCCAGCTATTCTAGTCAACCTGGCCAGATATGTGACTGTAGAAGCCAAAAGATGTCTCCAGCCTAAATCACCATGTAAGGGAGCCTAAGTAAGAATGGCCCAGCTGAGCCACCAAGCTTTGGGATTGGTTGTTATGCAGCAATACATAATGCAACAGTAGCGTACGGTGTGATGAGTAAAGAATGGAAGTCTCCATTCAAGGTGTGGAGGGTAGTGGTGTGGCAGAAAGACTAGAAGGAAAACACGAGGAATATGGATGGTTTGAAAAACCAAGTCGCAAAGCAGTAAACGATGCTTCTTTCATGTTTTGAACTGCAAAGTAGTTTTCTAATCGAATCTTTCAAAGGCAGGAGAGTGTGCTCAGAAATCATAGATGGAGTCTAGAGGAAGACGTTCACTAATTCATTTATTTATTTAAGAAACTTTTGGTAAACTTCTACTAAGTCTAATGTTCTGGGCCATATGTAACCCATCGTTGAGGAAACTGGGCCAGGGAGTGCCATTTAAATTTCAGTGAGAATGATGGTAAAAGGAAGAAAAGAAAATGAGACAGCTGCTGAGGTGGATGCAAAGTGGAGGAAAATGAAACAGAATTGTAAGAAAGCAAATTATATAAAGGGAGTTAGTTACAGGAATATGTTTGGAAACTGAAGATCAGAGGCATAGACAGAGAAGAGGCATAGATGGAAAGAAAGCAGCATTTCTCCCTTTGAGGTAGGCAGAGAATAAGACGTAAGGATAAGGGGAAGACAACTAAGTTTTTAGTGGAGGAGAAATTTATATCAAATGGCATCCATAGTCCCTGTTGAGCAAAAGGTGAGTTAATATGCTCAAAGTAGGACAGGGACCAAAGGGAAAGGAAAGTGGTAACTATTATAGTTTATGTGCTAAGGAATGAGATACAGAGCCAACAAGTGATGATTAGAATTACTGTTAAGCTGCACTGAAGGCCCAGCTAAGGTTGGAAATCATGCTTGTCTTGCAGCCAATCACCATGGTAATGTAAGTTTCTCAGACATGTAGTTCCCAGGGGCAGAAGGAAAGGAAATGAATGGCTGAGTTTGGTTAGAAAGAGTATTTTCAACACTTACGTTAGCAAGTAACATTGAGTGTGAAAGGCTGATGGAATAATATATAGAAATCTTGGGCTTGAGCTCTGACACTTGAAATTCCTGGCAGACCTTGGGAAAAATCATCTAGCCAGTTAGCAATTTTCCTCACACATAACATGAGAATATTTACCTACTAGATTTCTTATGAGACAAAAACAAACAAACAAAAATAAGTAAAGTACTTTATAAATTTCAAGGTGGATTTTATTGCAAGGTACTATTTTTCCTCTTTGATAGCAGGTAAGGACTCATTTGGTGGATGACTTCAATTACATCTTGTCTGTTGCTGTTTGTCAATCTTTTTGAAAATCTGAATTTGTAGAAAATTGTGTTTCACAACTTACTCCTCATAGCGCTTTCTCTCTTTTCTCTCTTTTTTTTTCTGTCTTTCTCTGAAAGTCCTGGTTCTAATTTATTGATATCATTTCTGTAATTGCCTAGTGAACATATGGATACTTTAGTTCTTAAACAGGTTGATCCAATGATGAAGGATGCCTGGCATTTCTATGTCTAATATCTTAGATCATATTTTCCTATAGTCAGCATTTCACCACATCCCTTTATTCACAGAAAATTGCTTGTCATTTGTACAATTTTCTTAATTCTTCTCTATTTATATGTGACATCTTGTTGCTGTCATTACTTTTAAGACATAATCTTTAAGCAAGAAGTAACTATGCTTGTTCAACTTCTTTTTGCATGGTGTCCATAAAATTCTCAGATGAATGTTGAATTTTAAAGTTATTTTTCTTATTTAAATATCCCTTTAGGATGTGCTTTTTTCCCCTTTTCACATTTCAATGAAAAAACGAGTTAGAATTTCTAATTTCCAAATGAAAATAGTAGCCAGACTGAGTAGGTGAGCTGTAAATTGAAAGAGGATATTGATGGCTTCATTCGATTGGAGTGATAATTTTCAGTTTATTCAAAGGAGGAATGCTGCATAAAAAAAGAGACTTTGCAGGCAGCTTCCACAAAAAAGAGTCTGGCACAGTTCTGATAATTCTAATAGAAAAACTCTAAGGAAAATGATATATCTAATTGGGATGATTGAGATGATACACAAAGTTAACAGTGAAATTGCTCTAAAAGAATGAAGAAAGAAAAAAATACATTATTCTTTAAGTATTAATCTGATCAAATCCACCTGTAACAGATATGATTAGCTGTTCATGGGAATCAACAATAAAACTGTATTTTTACCTGAAGACTCTAATAACACTTAAAAATCAAATCCAAAAGATCTAGGTTTAGTCTCATAGAAGCATAACTGAAGTGTGGTTATGGCTTAATTAGCAGCAGCAATCATTTGGCTATGCCTTGTGGACCACTGTCAAGATTGCCAGTCATGGTCAGAAAAAGGGAAGCACCAGAACCAAAGAAGCTCTGTTTATCCAGCACTGATTTTAGCAGATAAAAATATGTCCCAGGAGAGGTGTACTTTATTTTGGGTAGAACAGTTTATCCAGCTTTACCATGGTTAAAGAGATAAAATTGAGATTATTTGTGAAACTTTTGGTCTTACTCCAAAATCATCAAGATACATTATGATGAAAAATATATTTTTACAGGTAACAGAAAAGGTGCTCTACATATAATACTTGAGCAAACTGATAACTCAAAAGGAATGTCTTCCATTAGAAATTAATTAATTGCATTTCTAGCTCCTACCATTATGATTTGGTTGTCAGTTACTTTGGAGTCAGTTAACTTGAGTCCCTACTCGAAGTCTAGTTTCTGGTTCTGTGGGAATGAGAACCAGTGATCTAAGCTAGTTGTTCCCAAAGCATAGTCAGCTGACCCCTGGGATCTCCAACTTTTTGAGTAAATCCACAAAGTCCAACAGCTTTCATGATAACATTAAGATGTTATTTTCCCTTTTTACTCTATTGATTTTGCATTGAGAATGAAAGCAATTGTGACACCTTAGTAAGAATAAAGACAGTGGCATCCGACAGTGCTGCACTGTATTCTGCACTTTTATACATGTGTAAAAATTAATTTTGCTTAAAAATGTAATGAGGCAGTAAAGTTTATTAACTTTATTAAATCTTTGAATGACAAAATGGGAAGTAAATGTAAAGCAAATCTGTAGCATATGGAAGTACAACGGTTGCCCTGAGGAAAAACACGTGTGCAATTGTTCGAGTTGTGAGCTGAACTAGATTCTTTTTTCATAGAACACCGTTTTTACTTGAAAGAAAGACTGAGAGATAAACTGTGGTTATTTACACTTGGGTATTTTGCAGACATTTTTCGTAAATGAACAAAATGAGTCCATTATTTTAAGGGAAACAGCTGGCAGTATTTGATTAATGCCAATGGTAAAATGTAAGCTTGGGAATAAAAATTAGAATTTTGGATAATGTATCAGCCAGACTTTTCTAATGAGATCAGTAAATATTTTAATATATGTTATTTAATATGTTATATTAAATTTTGTTCACAATAAAACATGTCAATTTTTGGAAGATCTGTAAAGCTCAGTGAAACAATATTTTCCAAATAATCAATACAAGATGTTACTAAATCATGCATGGGTAAAAGATTCATTCAAAATGCAAGATATATTAATAGATTTTAATGTAGTAGAGTGTGACAAGTTATTGATATGATTTCAGATTTTGTATTGTAATTGATCTTTTAAAAATACCGCTTAGCATCAAAGAAGAACATTCAAAATTGTCTGGAAAGGGTACTGAAATGCTACTTCTTTCTCCAGTTACATATCTATGTGAGTTCAGATTTTCTGCATGTTCTTCAGTAGAAACAATGTATCAAAACAGATTGTGTGAAGAAGCAGATATGATGTCTTCTCTTAAGCCAGACATTAAAGAGATTTTTGCAAAATAATGTAATGCCACTTTACTCATTATTTGTTTGTTTTGCAATATAGCTAATTTTTATAAAAATATGTTATCTGTGTTAATAGGTAATGGGTATAATGAAAAATATCTAAGTTTTCAGTTTCTAATATGGTAAATTGTCAATAGATTTAACCTACAGAAACACAACCTTTTTGGGATCCTCAATACTTCTTAAGATTGTATAGTGAGAACAGATGGACACATAGAAGGGAACAACACACACTGGGGCCTTTCCAAGGCCAAGCAGGGAATGTAAAAGTATGCAGGGAGAATATAGGCCACAGAAGAGTAGAAACTGGAACAAACTACAGAGCACAGAGTTAGTATAGAGGGAGCAACTCGCCTCTTAGCTCCTGATGATTTTTACCCTAAGGAAATGCAGACTCATTACAAGAGCTTTTGCTTTGTCTAAAGAAGTGGAAAACACAGAATCTTATGTGAAACATCCCACTTTTTCAATATTGGCAACTAATTTGATTAAAAACATGAGAAATAAAAATACTACACAAGCCAAATAAAACACCTCTGGAAGCAGTTTTGGACTATAGGCTGTTCATCTGTGAACACTCCATAGAATCGACGTGGGTGGTGGTGAATTCACTAAGGTAGCACCTCGTTGTGAGATGGTTGGCAATGAACCAGTAACTACATCCTCTGTGTGACTCAATAAAACCAAAAGAGATTGCTTTGGAAAAACATTCTCTGTGGGCCTTGATATTTGTGTCTAAAGACACAAGTAAAGCAGTATCCTTTATTTATAAAGGATCTAAATCATTACTCGAACTGTGCACTAAGAATTTCATGACAAGGCTGATAAAATAAGCCTTCAATGCTGCATTAGCCAATGGCAATATGTCACACTGTAGAACTTCTCTTGCTTTACTTGTGGTGTTTTAAATGATTCGTGATTGGTGTAATAAAATACTTCTGTAGAGAACTACCTAGTATACAACAGGCTATGACCCTGCCAATTGTTTCATTTATATAATAAAAAGTTATTTTGGACCTAAGAAAATAGATATCAAAATAACAACCAAAATTGTTGAAAATGTAAATTATCTTTATAACAAAATTAGTAGGCTAGCTATGATTTCATATACATATTTAGGGGACTAAAACTTAGCTTTTTGATATAAAGTATCATTTCCTAATTCTGTTTTTAACTGAACGCTTATACTTATAAATCGATCATTTAAGTGAAGGCAATCAATGACACCAATTTTAATAATTAATTTTTGTACAGGGCTATACAGTTTACATGAGAAACTGTTATGAATAGAGTATTGTAAAACTATAAAATTGTTAAATAGAATTTGTTAAAAATTCAGTTAAGTACCCTCTTTACTCAATTTTAACTCAAGAGATAATTCTTCAAAACAGGTTCATGACAAAAATGCCGTGATAGGACTAGAAAAAAACTTATCCATATCTGTAGGACACAGCCATGGATAGGGGGAAGATGGTAAGAATCTCCTTCTCTTTTGATTTTCCTATTTTTCCCATCATGTGGATGGTGTGGTAGGTGTTTTCTGCTTGGAAAATGCCCTTATTCTTAGGAGACCAAAGCAGTGTTAGAACAGGACAGAGGAGACAGGAAGCATGAAATGATTACTTGGGATTGGTTTTGCTCTAGATTTCAGTGGAGAACGGTAAAGATCATAAACTTGCTTCTACAATTTTTATGTCATCCAATTCACTCCACCGAGGCAGGAGACATTATGGAATATGGAACAGCAGCACTAGCTGGGAGGGGCATTGTGCTGCACTGTGTGGCATTGTGCAAGTCACTGGGCATATCTCATAACTGAATTAGTTACTGACTTTCAAGAATCAAATTTCAAGTAAAAGTCCACACTTCCACTTCCCTTGATGAAAATGAACCAATCTGGCCACTCTGGGCAGTAAGCTCCCATTAGAAGTAACTGATGGCAATAAATAGCTGCAGCTTCATTTAATTTAGACATGATCTCTCCAGTTACCCACAGTCTCCACTTTGCCCACATCACTTATTTATATGCCTGGTTTATGTAAACATTTAAGTTTGTAATTCCTATCCTATAACTTTAATGTCTAAACCTTTTATTATAACATTTTAGTGTTAAATAATTTTAGAATCTCCTATGTGATAATGGCTATATTTTTAGTTTTAGTGACAGAAAATTCAAGATGACACATAGATTTCAGGACAATTTTAGTGCTTCTATAGTCCTTATTCATAGAACAGATATATATTAGACCTACTATGTGCCAGCCACTAGAAACAGGTATACACATGTGACAAAAACTAAAAAAAAAGTCCCTGCCTTTAAGGAGCTTATGCTCTGGTGGTAGGAGATAAATGAATAAAATATGAAAAATTATAATTAGTGGCAAAAAGAATAATAAATCAAGGAATGGAGATAATGAGTGCTGGGAGTGTGTGGCAGGGATAGAAAGAAGAGTGCAATTATAGGTAACAAAGCCAGAGAAGCCTTCATAGAGAAGGAGACTCTTGAGTAAGAACTTGAATTAGGATTAATAGAGTATTTCAGGCTCAGGATACATCATTTGCGATGGTCCTGGGGTGTGAGCAATCCTAGCGTGCTTAAGAACTATACAGAAGCCGGGTGTAGTGGCTCACGCCTGTAATCCCAGCACTTTGAGAGGCCGAGGTGGGTAGATCACCTGATATCAGAAGTTCGAGACAAGCCAGGCCAAATGATGGTGTAACCTTGTCTCTACTAAAAATATAAAAATAAGCTGAATGTGATAGCAGGCACCTGGAATCCCAGCTACTTGGTAGGCTGAGGTAGGAAAATCACTGGAACCTGGGAGGCAGAGGTTGTGGTGAGCCAAGATTGCACCACTGCACTCCAGCCTGGGTGACAGAGCGAAACTCTACCTCAAAAAAAAAAAAAAAAAAAAAAAAAAAAGAGAGAGAGAGAGAGGGAATTACAGAAAAGATCAGATGGCCTAGGGCAAGGTTTCTTAACCTTTACAATATTTAAATGTTAGGGTGGGTAATTATTTGCCTTGCAGGGCTGTCCTGTGCATTGTGGGATCTTCAGCATCTCTGATATTTACCCACTAGATGATGGTGAGAGTTGTTCCTATTTGTTCCAGTTGTGACGATCAAAAATGCCTCCACAATTTCAAAATGTCCCTAGGGGGGACAAAGTTCACCACTGGTTGAGAGCCACTGCTCCTGGGGCATTATTAGTTATTTTAAGTACTTTGGCTTTTTCTAAGAGTGACGGGAGAAATCATTAGCGGTTTTAGCAGCAAAATAACCTGATCTGACTAATGTTTAAACATGCTCTCTTGCTGCAGTGTTGAGGTGAGCAAGTTCTACAGCAGGCAGATCAGCAAGTGGATGAGGAATGGTGGTGCCTTAGACCAGCCTGATAACAGGAGAAGTGTTTGCATACCAGATATATGTTGAAGGTAAGCCAATGGATTCTATGTGGGGTATGAGAGAGAGAGAAGAATTAAGAATGCTGAGTCTTAGAGTTGAGATGGGAAGAGTATAGGTAGAAAATATGGAGTAGATGTTTGGCTATGTTGAAAATTTTGAGATGACTATTAGAAATTTAAACAGATCTGTTGGAAAGGTAATTAGACATACAAAACTGGAATTCATGGGAAAGATCTAGGATGAATATATAAATTTGAAAGCATATTTAAAATCATGAGACTGGATTAAGAGGGTAAATACACATGGTAAAGAGAAAAAAATGAATAATTTTTTAGCTTGGGAGACGTTAGGATAGACAATTCAGTAGAGATAGGATCCTGGGTTGAATGCAGGTCCAGTAGAATAAATATTGGGAAATGTTAATTTCTCAAGAGAGCAGCCTAAAAATTTTCTTGTTTGGTACTCAGGACTTTCCTGTGATAGGAGCAGAACAATGATTATTATCTGTATTCTATAAGAGAAAAACTGAGATTGAGAGGTGAACTTGATCATATCTCATGGGTATTCAGTAACAAAAGTGGGATTAGGAACCCAGATTTCCACACTTCTACCTTGCTTCCTCAAGGAATTGCCTCACAGGATTTGTCCAACCCTACCTTGGTGACATCATCAGAAACCTTTCATTCTGCCATTTGCCATTCTTTTTTTCTTTTTCTTTCTTTCTTTTTTTTTTTTTTTTTTTTTTTGAGACAGGGTCTTGCCCTGTTGCCCCAACTGGAGTGCAGTGGTGGGATCTTGGCTCACTGCAGCCTCCACCTCCTGGGTTCAAGCAATTCTCCTGCCTCAGCCTCCGAAGTAGCTGGGACTGCAGGCATGCACCACCACCCCAGGCTAATTTTTGTATTTTTAGTAGAGACGGGGTTTCACCATGTTGGCTAGGCTGGTCTTGAACTCCTGACCTCAGGTGATCCGCCCACCTCAGCCTCCCAAAGTGCTGGGATTACAGGCTTAAGCCACTGCACCCAGCCCTTTCATCCTGCCATTCCAACTGGAGGTTTACATCACAGCTGTACAAAGATTATAACTAAGATTTTTATAGCCTTCATAGTAATAATGGGACACAAGCGATTTCACTCATTAATGAAAGAAGTCAAAGACTTAACACATCATGAAATTCTCTTAAGTTATCTCATCTATTTTGCATTTAGTGCAAGTTACATCCCATTGAGAAAACTAGTTGCTTGTCAAGCATAAATGTTGTAATTTTCTTAGTTATATCTTCCCACTGTTGAATATCCCTTAGAGACAAGAACTTTCTTGATATTCAAATAAAAGATGTTGATTTTAATCTACGCTGCTAGTCTTTTAATAATACTGTTTCCACAACCAGATCATTTTAATCTGTATAAGTTCCTGGCTACCTGACTAGAGTCAAAAGACTTAAATTAGGGTCAGAAATATTGTGTTACACTTGCGTTCATGTTCTTTTTGCATCCTGAAATATGACTGATTGAAAAAATACAAACCAAAACAATCAGTGTTTGGTCTGTTTTAGTGAAGATAATCTTCTACTTGGTAGTACCTAGTCTAGTTCCCCGAAACAACTATATCTGCCTCTATGTTAAGCATTAGGAGCCATCTGAAAGAAAAATTCAAACACCTTTGTCAGTGTTCATGGCCATGAAAGTAGGAACTCGATTCCATTAATCCTTCGTTCCAAATTCCATCCTTTCTCAATCTTCTAGATTTTGGATCATATTTCTGTCTCTCATTTCTCCTTACCACATATTGGATAAGTGGTGCCCAAACTTGGTTGCACCCAGTACCTGAAAGATCAGATTATGTGATGATCAGGCCCAGAAATGTGCATATTTAACAAGAGCCTCTGCTGATTCTATTGTAGCCACTTTGGTACTAATCTTTAGCCTGGCGCTTGGGAACCACTAATCTAGGATCTTTCATTATGAAAATTCTTCACCAGTCTGGCTTAAACTATGTTGGATACATACCCCTTCCAATTTTACAGAAATGGTTAAGATCAGTTGTGGAGTCAGAATTCTGGGTTTTCATCTTGGCTTCAATATTACCAACTTTGGGTAAATACTTTGGGTTTCCTGATCTGTAATTTTTATAATGAGATTGTTGGCATTACAAAAATTAAAGTGTGTATATTACCTGCATAGTGCCAAGAACATAAATTGTTCAATAAATATTAATTTTTGGTGCTCATATTGGTTTTGAGATTACAACTTGCATGCTGGAAGCCTGATGGGATGGCCCTCTCTGGGCCTTCTCTAATCCCAGAGATGAAATCTGATAGATAAAGATGATTTTGTCATCATAGAGGAGACTTAGGATCTTACGAACTTGTCTGAACATTCACATTATACAACAGTATTCAGAAGTTAAGCGTGGTCCCAAGACATTTGCCAAGTTGAAGGCTAGACTTCCTGCTGATAGTATAATTTTATATTTGGATTCTGTGGCTTTAGAATTAAAGCTGTTTCTAGCTTTAGAATTAAGTAATCGATGGGCACTAACTTCATTAAAATTTTTCATTAGATTCTTCTGGTGTCATTCTAAACTAAATTTTCTAAAAATATTCTAAAATAAGTTTCTGTTGCTTTCCTCTTGAAGTCGTTTCTGTTGCAGTGGTATTTGAAACTCTGGTCTTTTCTCAGGGTCGCATATATTAGAAGCAACCCTGCCCCTCCTGCCATCCTCAAATACTCTTGTAAGAATGGATTAATGTCAAGGATTTTACTCTTTACTATTCTTATTTAGGTATTAATACACTTGGAAAAGTTATACATTGAAGGAATAGTTGGAGGCCTGAAATCTTACTCATGATCAGACCACTGCTACTCATTTGGTTCTCTTTTCTTTTGTTAATAACAAATATGCAGTTATTAACTTCTATTGGTGGAGACATAAATATTATTTGCCTATTTACATAATTTTGATATTTTAGCTTTTGAATGCCACCATTATTACATGTGTGTTCTTTGATTGTTATGATTCAAAGCTGTCCTCCTAAGATCTGTATGTTTCTTATTTATTTCTAATTTATTCAAATGAAACCATTTCCAGTGGCGACTGACAGTGATGTCCATAGTTCTGATAGCTGTAGATGGTTATCAACAATGGAATAAATTTTGCATATTTTCCTGCATTAATTACAAAATAACATTTATGAATGAAAAAATGAATGGAAAAATAATTGAATTTCTATTAGCTCTTTAATTTCTTCTTAAATTTTGATTTCCAATATATGTGTTTATTTTCTTGAGAAAAAGGCAAAATGTGCAAAAATTATCTAGAGGCTGATATTACCATTTTATAAGTTAAAAAATAATTTTCAGGATGCTAGTAGTAAACAAACTAAATAAAGATTTATTCTCGGGCCAGGAGCAGTGCTCATGCCTGCAATCCCAGCACTTTGGGAGGCCAAGGTGGGTGGATCATCTGAGGTCAGGAGTTCGAGACCAGCCTAGACAACATGGTGAAACCCCATCTCTACTAAAAATACAAAAATTAACAGGGCATGGTGGGACACGCCTGTAATCCCAGCTACTCGGGAGGCTGAGGCAGGAGAATCTTTTGAACCTGGGAGGTGGAGATTGCGGTGAGCCAAGATTGCACCACTGCACTCCAGCCTGGGTGACAGAGCAAGACTCCATCTCAAAACAGACAAACAAACAAACAATAAAGGGCTTATCCCCAGGTGGTCCTGGCCATTATAATGATCAAAGACTTTTTAGTTTGAGAGACAATGAAAATACCAGTTTTTTTTTTTTAAAAAGTATTCTGTAGAGTATGGAAGAGAGAGAAGTCACCTCTTTACTAGGAAAAAGTAGGAAATGAGATTGGTATTTTAAAACTATTGTTTACGTGTACATATTTCATCAAAACATGAGTCTTAATTTGTCATGATAAAGAGAGATAAGGTTACAACTTCCTCCAAAGCAAGTAGAACAAAGTGTTTAAGACAACTATAACAGTAATTTGCAGACTGGCAGAGAATGAAAAAGTATTTCGGTTATTTTTCCATCTTTTTAATTTCTGTTCTTCCGTGGAGTTTCATTTCCCTTCTCAATTTCTCCCCTGAAGCTCTCACAAATAAAGATAAATAATGAGAGAATGCTTTGTTATAAAAACGAAAACAAAAATAGATATCATGGAAATATGTTAGTTAAGACCACATTCACTTTTTCCAAAAGTATAATTGTTTGCATTTTTTTCACCTGACCAGAGCACTTTAAAAGGCAAAAGATATATATGATGTGAAGAGAAACCAGAGTACTGACCAGAGCATTTTAAAAGATATGTTCAAAATCGCCTTTGTGCGTACCTTTTAACAGCTGAATTAGAGCAAGGATATCAGTCACCTAAAGCAAATTAATAATAATAGGAATTTGTGCCAAATCAGAGCAGAATGTCAACTTTTCTGTGGGAAAGATGATTCAGCTATTTAGCCCTATATTTTTTATAATGACAATTTTTTTTTATTGGCAATTCCCGTAGACCAGTGCATTAGTCTCAAATTTAACCATTGGATTAAAATATTTTTTATTTTGTTTCTACAGAAAGCATTTTTTTCAGAACATCAAATGAGCATGAATAATAGTATGAAATGAAAGTCAGGAGGATAAAAGAAACAAAGCAAAGGGAATAACTGAAATTCAGCACACCTTACAGGGAAAAGTGTATTTTTTTAAGAAGAGATTTTATTTAATCAGGGCAGTATAGCAGTCAAATTTCTTGGTTCTCAGATTATTGATATTCAAGGACTACTTTGAGCTCCATAGGTTTATTAACCGGAATTTGGTGCAATTACAGACTGTGGCTTACAGTGAATCAAGAACACAGAAGAACCTGACCCCAAAGCTATTGATAAATACATTTCTGATTAGTTGGGTTTGGTGTTTTGATAGAAATTTCCCTTTTTTGTCTAGAAAGAAACTTTCTTTTAAAATTTAGATATTTAATACTAAATATTATATAGATAAATAGAACTTAACTAAAACATAATAAGCACCAGATACATAAATTGTTCAAAATACAATTTTGCAATAGTACAACGTTTTATTAAAGCAAATGACCATGTGATGAGTTACTTTATCTTAAAAAGGAATGTAAAAGTATTATCCACTATTTATTAGCATTTAGAAAATTTATTTCATTTTAATAGTTTTCAGGGAAGCCTTTGCTCTTGTTTCAGGGTTCTTTCACTTTCACTCAACATTGTGTTCAAGTTAAACACGTGTTAAAAATATCACAGAAATATGTGAAGACAAGGTTCTTAGTTACCTCTGTTAAAAAATGTACTTTCAACAGGTCTATTTTTTAAATATTTTGTTAAAGTATAATTTCCAAATGCTAAAAGCATGACTCCCATAAAACTAAAAAATGAACACATGTCAAAGATTTTATTTAGCTTACTTAATCAAAGGAGAATTTGAAGTTTGAAATATATATATATATTTCAGGTATATATATATATATGCATTTCATATATATTTATACATATATTTCATATATATGGGTGTGTATGTGAGTGTGTGTGTGTCTAATCTTCAGGAATATATAAATAAATTTGCTAATTCATACAAAAATGGTTACTACCTCATAAGGTAATACTATACACTGTTTGGGTCACCTTTTCTATAGAATAGGAATAAATTTTATCTCTATTAGAAAAAAAATCACTCATTTGCATTACTATGAATGTAAATTATTTGCATTACTATTAGTTTTCTGCAATTTAACTTATATCTGCAGAGTTGCAAAATGGCCTTGTTAATAGACAATCAAAGGAGAAGGCTCTTATATGAAAAGATAATTCCTGGGGGAATCTTTAAACAATTTCTGGGCCTATTTGCTTCTTTATCTTGCTTTCTTGTTCCTCTGGGGTGGTTTCTGGAACTCTAATATCATCTCTCTCTAACTTAATTTCTTTCTTTATTTTTTTAGACAGTGTCTATAAAGTTGCCCAGGCTGGGGAGCAGTGGAACGATCTTGGCTCACTGCAACCTCCACCTCCCAGGTTCAAGTGATTCTCCTGCCTCAGCCTCCTCAGCAGCTGTGATTACAGGCACATGCCACCACATCCAGCTAGTTTTTGTATTTTTGTAGAGACAGGGCTTCACCATGTTGGCCAGGCTGGTCTCGAACTCCTAACCTCAAGTAATCCACCTGCCTCAGTGTCCCAAAGTGCTAGGATTACAGGCATGAGCCACTGTGCCTACCTCTAATAATTTCTAATCTCTGTTCCAGGTCTACATTTGTTATTTGAATGCATTAATGTACTTCATGGAACAAAAGAGTCTTTCATTTAATTTGAAAGCAGTTGGGTGTTAAAAATAATTTTCTTCCATTCATTTCATATGTATTAAAAACCTCTATAGATATCTGAAAACCTTTCAGGTAATCCTTGGCCAAAATTACTAAATGTTTTCTCTCCATGCCTTAGATATTTGCTCTGTCTGCTGCTACAACCCTGGCTCCCAAAAAATGAATTTCAAAACTTTCCTATAAGTTGATAACATATTTCTACGTAAAATGCTAATGAGGATCTTAAGAACAGGACTCTTGGAAGGAGGACTTCTTACTGGAAATGTAGGAATCCTTGGTTCTTGTCTAACTTGGAAGAAAGGATTTAGCCAAGAGATGCATAGCAAGGGTTAAGTAAGAGTTTATTGAAGGAAGATAAAGTACATTTCTAGAGAGGAGTGGAAAACAGCTCCAGACTGACCCAGTTGGAAAAATAGCAGCAGCAGTGTTTATTTAAAGAGACAGTACACTCTGAGAGATGAGACAGAGTGGGCTGCTCAAAAGAATGAGCCAGCAGCAGCTTGTGCTGGGGGACTCTATGAGAATCTTACATGATTATTCCTGAAGGGGGGTGAGAGGGTGTCACTCGCAAGCATGTTTTGAGACGTCCCTTTGGGCACTCATGCTCTGTGGTTATACATGGTAGTAGACATGTTGCCTATCTCATTAGCATCTAAAATATCCATCCAGGGGTGTGTTTGGTACTATTATAATGAGCAAAAGGCTACTCTGGGGCAAGTTTTTGGAGGAGCGTGCATGGGCATCAACAGGAAAAATCCCTAGCATTGTTATATCTGGTTAGGGCCTGGTAAGTCTTCTTCAGGGCCAGAGGAGCTCAGCCACAAGCACACGTGTAGCCAATGTAGCCATTGTCCTTTTTGCTGACTGTCAGTTGGCAGTGCTGACTATCAGTGGGCAGCATCTCTAGAACTTTTAAAAAATTCCAGGGTGGCCAGGCATGGTGGCTCACACCTGTAATCGCAAATCTCAGCACTTTGGGAGGCAAGGTGGGCAGATCACCTGAGGTCAGGAGTTCGAGACCTGCCTGACCAACATGGTGAAACCCCATTTCCACTAAAAATGCAAAATTAGCCAGGTGTGGTGGCACATGCCTGTAATCCCAGCTACTTGTGAGGCTGAGGCAGGAGAATAGCATGAACCTGGGAGGCAGAGTTTGTGGTGAGCCGAGATCGCAACATTGCACTCCAGCCTGGGCAACAAGAGTAAAATTCTGTGTCAAAAACAAACAAAAACAAAACAAAAAACAAAAACAAAAACAAACAAAAAATTCCATGGGCTCCCTTTCCTGCTTATTTCTGGTTGTCTGCCTACTCAGACTCACCAGTTAGTCTAGCCTAGGCAATTGGTTCTCTTGGAAACCATGCTTGCTGTTTTACTAAACTACAAAGATCATTCTTTCTTTACATCAAAATAAAAAATATTATGGTTTTAGTGTTAGAAAAACTTCATATTAATTAGTCATATCGTGTCCGGAATTGGTGGGTTCTTGGTCTCACTGACTTCAAGAATGAAGCTGCGGACCCTCGCGGTGAGTGTTACAGCTCTTAAGGCGGTGCATCTGGAGCTGTTCGTTCTTCCCGGTGAGCTCGTGGTCTCGCTGGCTTCAGGAGTGAAGCTGCAGACCTTCGTGGTGAGTGTTACAGCTCATAAAAGCAGTGTGGACCCAAAGAGTGAGCAGTAGCAAGATTTATTGCAAAAAGTGAAAGAACAAAGCTTCCGCAGTGTGGAAGGGGACCCGAGCCGGTTGCCACTGCTGGCTGGGCAGCCTGCTTTTATTCTCTTATCTGGCCCCACCCACATCCTGCTGATTGGTAGAGCCGAGTGGTGTGTTCTGATAGGGCGCTGATTGGTGCGTTTACCATCCCTGAGCTAGACATAAAAGTTCTCCACGTCCCCATCAGATCAGTTAGATACAGAATATCCACACGAAGGTTCTCCAAGGCCGGAACAGAGCAGCTAGATACAGAGTGTCGACTGGTGCATCCACAAACCTCAAGCTAGACACAGGGTGCCGAATGGTGCATTTACAATCCCTGAGCTAGACATAAAGGTTCTCCACATCTCCACCAGACTCAGAAGCCCAGCTGGCTTCACCCAGTGGATCCCGCACCGGGGCTGCAGGTGGAGCTGCCTGCCAGTCCTGCGCCGTGCGCTCGCACTCTTCAGCCCTTGGGTGGTTGATGGGACTGGGCACTGTGGAGCAAGGGATGGTGCTCCTCGGGGAGGCTCCGGCCACACAGGAGCCCATGGAGGGGGTGGGAGGCTCAGGCATGGCGGGCTGCAGGTCCCGAGCCTTGCCCCGCGGGAAGACAGCTAAGGTCTGGTGAGAAATCGAGCGCAGTGCCGGTGGGTCGGCACTGCTGGGGGACCCAGTACACTCTCCGCAGCCGCTGGCCTGGGTGCTAAGCCCCTCATTGCCCGGCCGGCAAGGCTGCTCCGAGTGCGGGGCCCGCCAAGTCCACGCCCACCCAGAACTCCAGCTGGCCCGCAAGCGCCATGCGCAGCCCGGGTTCCTGCTCGCGCCTCTCCCTCCACACCTCCCTGCAAGCTGAGGGAGCCGGCTCCCACCTTGGCCAGACCAGAAAGGGGCTCCCACAGTGCAGCAGTGGGCTGAAGGGCTCCTCAAGTGCGGCCAAAGTGGGAGCCCAGGCAGAGGAGGCGCAGAGAACAAGCGAGGTCTGTGAGGACTGCCAGCACGCTGTCACCTCTCAATATTAGGTTTGCTTAGTCATTGGTCATATGTTAGGTTAGCTTTAAGAAGTGTTTGATGCATTTTTGTGGGAAATATATGAGGGCTATCCATGTTCATTGATGTAAAACTTGAGGGCTTTGGTCAAACAGAAATATCTTTCTCTTTCCTTCCTACCCTTTTACCTTCTAATCTTCCTTTTGGTTCTTATGAAGGTGCATTTTTGTATGGATAGTTGTTTAATTCTGTGTTCCTGCCAGGGTGTAATCCATGGAGGGTTCTCTATAGCTACACTTGCTCTGCCTCCTTCCTCAAGATCCCTAACTTTCTTTCTCTTCCTTTTTACCACATGTATTCATTTAGCATCTACTAAGTGACAGTCAAGTGCTAAGCCCAGGTTTATAATTGTAAATGAAAGAGAAAATCTGTTCTCAAATAGCTTTAAGTAGGTGGAAACAAATACATCTATTTATTATAAAATGGAATTATAATAAAGTGTCATGACAAGGGAAGTACTAGTATTACAGGTGGACATAGTAAGGGTATTGTATTAGTTACCTATTTCTATGTAACAAAGTTAGTGACTTAAAACAATAATAAGCATTTATTATCTTCAGTTTCTATCTGTCGGAAATAAGGAAGCGCTTAGGTGCATGGTTCTGCCTCAGAGTCTCTCACAAGATTGCAGTCAAAATGTAGAACAGGGCTGGAGTCATCTGAAGGCTGAAGTGGGTCTGGAGAATCCACATTCAAGATGGTTCACTCACACAACTGGAAAGTTGGTTCTGACTGTTGGCAAGAGGCATCAGAGGTACTGACCTCTCTATAGGTCTGCTTAAGCTTTCTTATAATATGGTGGCTCACTCTGGCTTTTCCCAGAGTGAGTGATTTAAGAGAGGACAAAGAGGAAGTTTTTAATATATTTTATCACCTTTCCTTGAAAGCCCCACACCACCAACTCTTAAAATATTCTGTTGGTTTCCTAGGTCACCCCTATGCATTATGAGTGGATGGAGGAAATATACAACAGTGTGAATACTCAAGAGATGAGAATCATTGGTGGCCATATGGGAAACTGGCTACCACAGAAACCCAGCCTAATTTTGGCAGGGAGAGTGGTTTAAACATCTAGTCATGGAAATGAAATTTAGATCATAGAAGATTTAAAATACTGGGAAAAATAACTGATTTTGTGGCTCTAGTTATTTTAATAATCAATTGGATTGATTATATGGATGACAGATCGTGCAATGTCATAACTGAAATGCCTAAAGATCTTTGCTTGGAAATAGCTGACTGTAAGTTGCATAGCTGTATCTAATGCCACCGTTATGTTTTCTAAACCTCATTGCCTGTATTGTTATCAGTATTATCAGTGTAAAATTATCAGTATTAAAATGTTCAAGAGAGCTGGCAATGAATGACATTTTTTACTAGTTGACTTCCAAGTACACCAAATTTAAATTGGTTGTATGTTCTTTCTTCTTTCTTGTTTATAAAGAAAATGTTTTCCACTCCTTTCCCTTCACATTCTCTCCACCATATTTTGACTCTTTTTCTCTGAATTATTTTTTAAAAATATTTTGAATGTCATTGGTATACTCTCCCTAGAGCCAACCCTGGGAAAAAAGTAGACTTTCATTTTGAGAAAAGAATGTCAAGGGTCACTCACTGTTACCATTGCCATTTAATATTGAACAAGAGTTCCTAGCCAGGGCAGTGCAGTAAAGAAAGAAAGATATACAGATTGAAAAGGAAGAAGTGAAAATGTAGTTTATGGTGGTAATATTAATTGTGTATGTAGAATTTACAGATAATGTATATAGAAAATGAAAAATAAATAAATTACTAAGTAAGCTTAGGAAGATTTCTGGACAGAAGGTCAACAAGCATTTAAAAAATACATCAGGTACATAAAATACCTAAGAATGTGTCTAATAAAACACCTCTACATAGAAAACAGTAAAACAAATTGAGAGAATTAAAAAGATTCAAATATTTGGTGGGCTTGTGCAAGAGTTAGAAAACTCAATATTTTAAATATATCTCTCCCTAAATGAATAAATTAAATCAATGAAGTAATAAATATTAGAAGTTTTTAAAATGAAATTGATAAGCCGATTTCAAAATGCCAACAATATCCTGGAGAAGCTTGAGTAAGAACGAGACGGGAGGACTTGCTCTAGCTGTTACTAAGAATTATTAGAAACCTGTAATTAACATAAGATGGCACAAGATGGCCAACTTAGACTCACAGGTTAAATGAGGGATCTGAGAAGAAGAATCACGCTTATATGAACACTGAAAGTTCAACTAATGTGGTACTACAGACCAGGGAAGTTTTTCTAATAATGATTTTGAATTGTTGTTTTTTTTTTTTAATTAAAAATAAGGAAACCAACTACATCCACCCTCCTTCACACCATATAAAAAATAACTCCAGGTAGATTGTAAATCTGTGTCAAAAGAACATTTTTTCTAATAAAACTTTTAGAAAAAAATCAGGCCGGGTGCCATGGCTTATGCCTGTAATCCCAGCACTTTGGGAGGCCTAGGTGCGTGGCTCACCTGAAGTCAGGAGTTCGAGACCAGCCTGGCCAACACGATGAAACCCTGTCTCTACTAAAAATACAAAAAATTATCCTGGTATGGTGGCGGGTGCCTTTAATCCCAGCTGCTCGGGAGGCTGAGGCAGGAGAATTGCTTGAACCCAGGAGGCGGAGGTTGCAGTGAGCCAGGATCGTGGCACTGCATTCCAGCCTAGGCAACAAGAGTGAAAACTCAGTCTCAAAAAAAAAAAAAAAATTCATATCCTATTGTGTGCCATAGTAATGCAACTCAAATGGTAATAAGCAAAAAAAGTCCTTTAGTTGTTAATGTATGTAATTAGAAAATCTGTGAGCCTCGGTATCTGAAAATTGTGAGCCTCGGTATCTGAAACCCTGTGTTTCTTTCCATCACTTGGCTCTCCTAACTCCTGCTTGGTTTTGTTTTATGTATTGGCCCTCTTTCAGGTGGACAGTAGCCACCTGTGGTGTCAGAGTCACATCTTCTGACACTGGCATCTCCACTAAAGAGATTATCTTCTCACTTACTGACTTTTCCTAGCCTTGGTTCGCATACTCATGGCAAATAGAGCACAGTGATCGCTGAGGATAGTGGCCATCTCCTAGTTGATTGCCTCAGCCTTGACTGTGCTCCAACAGTGAGGCAGGACAGGACTGCTCACCTAAAGTGGCATAAAGTGGTAGAGCGGTTCTTAATTTAATTAAATTATGTATTTATTTATTAATGAGATGATGCTGACAATTTAGGTTTAAGATGAAAATTGCAAAAATAAAATTTTGGCCTTAAACTCATAAATTATATGTGAGTATAATGTAACAGAAAAATGACAATAAAATGTTTCATGCAGTTTTTAAATACTGCACATATATTTTTCCATGAATATAATAAAATGTATTGTGTATTAAGCATATAATAAGTGCCCTGCTTTTTATATACATCATCTCTACTCTTTACAAAAAGCATAAATTATTCTCTTTTTATTCCCATTTGAAGAGGAGGAAAAATGTCAACATGGCAAGATTGTGATTAGACACCAAATTTGTCTTGAGTCCAAAAACTGTTGCTTTTCAGTGTATAATATTGCAGTTCAGTTGAAGATTTGCTATCTCAAATAACAGTCAATAGCTAGTATAATCAGCAAAAGTCAATAGGTAGCTCCTTGTGAAACAGACTTAGACATAAATTTGAAAAATAATTAAGCCGCAATACAATTTTTAATTGTAGGGAGGACAATTTTTACATACTAAATTTAGAGTTAGATTGCATATAAATTAGGAATAACAAGGGTAAAGCCAGAAATATTAAAAACAGCATACATTGTTTTCCCTGTGACTAATACAATATTATTTACGGGTTTGGTTGCTGTGGTGATGGACTCATATGCTCATCTTCATCCAGAAACCTAGCAGATATTTTTCTAATAATGTAAATAAATTCCAAATTAAAAATTTTACTTTAAGATATCACCTAATTTTCATAAATACAGAAAACATTCAATTATATAATTATATTATATCCCATTATTAGAGTAATACATTTAAAGATGTATTAAAATCTGTAGACTTCTAAGATTAGATTTGGAAAACAGGATTCATTCCCTCCTGATATATACTTTGTTTACATATTCTGAAAATGATGTGACTTCTTGTTGTTATTGTTAAGCCTGGGAAATTTGTAACCTTTCACAAAGCTAATAGTGCAGTTGTAACGAGTAACTTTTCTGTTTGATTTTTTTAATACAAAGTCCAAATATATATATATATATATATATATATATATATATATATATGGCATATATATATGGCTATATGAAATGTCCACATATAAATAAATAAATATATTTATATATATATAGGCTATATGAAATGTTCAGCCATTTGGAGGAAAAATATTTTCCTGCATGATCTCAAACTTTCATTCTTATGGGGACACAGTTCCTGTTTTCATCACATATAGATATTTGATGTAGAACTTTCCTATTGAGTATTGAACATTTATGGTATTTAAAATCCACGGTCATGTTAATTAGATTTTCTTTTCTTTTCTGAGATGGAGACTCACTCTGTCACCCAAGCTGGAGTGTAGTGGCACAATCTCAGCTCATTGCAACCTCCGCCTCCCAGGTTCAAGTGATTGTCCTGTCTCAGCCTCCTGAGTAGCTGGGACCACAGGTGTGTGCCACCACGCCTGGCTAATTTGTTGTATTTTTAGTAGAGATGGGGTTTCACCATGTTGGCTAGGCTGGTCTCGAACTCCTGACCTCAAGTGATCTACCTGCCTTGGCCTCCCAAAGTACTTGGGATTACAGGCGTGATTTCCATAATTCCTTGGGATTACAGGCATGATCGTCATCCGGCCAGCTTTTCTTCCTTTGCTACCCTCTTCCAATTTCCTTACATTGATTTGAGAGCTAGATCATTTAATTTTGCCATTCATAGCCAACTGAATGACTAATTGACTATTTTTTGTGTGTTTCTGGATGTTGGGGTAATGTGTATAGAGTATTTATTTTGACAGGTTAATAATTTTTCTTTGTTTTCTTTTTTCGATATCAGTATTTAATTTACCCTTGTCAGAGATTAAATTTTTTGTCCTAATTGCTGTCAGTACCTGGACATTTTGAAATGATCAACCTGCATGTAGATTAACATTAACTGTCTGATAATTATCTAGGAATTGGTTCTAAAGGCTTATGATAGATAGTTTAATTGCTGAGGGAGTAAGGCATTTCTAATTATGTATGAACACAGCTTTTATTTCTGCATAAAGTGGATTACTAGTGGAAGTCAATTTAATGTAATCCTAGGTGATGATATTGATGAAATTACAGCATTAATGTGCTGATTATATTTTCCTAATATACACTGAAATAATCATTAGGATTATAAGACTGTAATATCTCACACAAAACGTTCAGCATACCATCAGTAGTATGTTTGTTACATTTTGCAGTACTGGCTTAAAAAGTAAAGCCCAGATTCCCTGATTTCAAAATATGTTATATTCTTTATAATCTCATCTCAGCTAGATTCTAATTCTATCTTTAGTTTCCACCTATTATATACACATTTTTTCTAGCTTTCTTTATAAAAAGAACCCCTTCTTTTTGTTATTTCTTCTAAAAAGAACCCCTTCCTTTCAACTTCTCCAGTTAGAAAACTCACATGATTTTCTGTATGCTTCTCTTGGAGCAATTATTACATTATATTTTATAGATTTATTTGCTAACAATGTATTACTGCTCATAGACACGCTTCTTATAGACAATTTGTCTCTGGCTTTAATGAATCAAACCTCAAAAATTACTGGCTACTATAAATAATGTTTCCAAACATCAGTGATTATGTTTTTCTTTTTAGAGACAGAGTCTTGCTATGTTTTCCAGGCCGGAGTGCAGTGGCTATTCGTGGGCCCGATCATAGGGCACTGCAGCCTTGGACTCCTGGCCTCAAGTGATCCTCTCCCCTCAGCTTCCCAAGTACTGGAACTACAGCTCATCACTGTGCCCAGCCATCAGTTATTTTTGATGTTTTATGTATTAAATTCATTTCTTCATAATACAATTATCACATGTTAATTGGAAAATAATTGGAAATGTATTAGAAATTCCTTTCTGCTAGACTGATTTAGAACCTGGGTTGGCTTTAATGTTGAGCCAGGCTTGTGGGTTCGTTTTCAATGCAATTTTCTTAAAAACTTGGCACATTGGTCAGTGTGGTGTCTCAGGCCTGTAATCCCAACACGTTGACAGGCCAAGGTGGGAGGATCACTTGAGCCTGGGAGTTTGAGACCAGTCTGGATAACATGGTGAAAACTTGTCTCTACAAAAAATACAAAAAATTAGCTGAACTTGAAGGTGTGCACCTGTAGTTCCTGACACTTTGGAGGCTGAGGTGGGAAGATCACCTGAGCCTGAAAAGTCGAGGCTGCAATGAGCCGTGATGGCACCACTGCACTCCAGCCTGGGTGACAGAGTGAGACCCTGTCTCACAAAAACCAACCAACCAACAAAAAAAACCAACAAATGTAAACAAACAAACAAATACCACTTTGCCTATCCAGTCTATGTGGTTCTTGTCAGTTATTTGAACAAGTAACTACAGTCAAAGATCTTGTCTGATTATAGTTGGTTAACCTGAAGAATCTTTATTTTCTGTGACCACTATGCAGGACCCATCACTCTTTCCTTTAAATGGTGAAATAATTTAGAATTAGTTATCAGCCTAGTTTTCACTCTCTAACAGAGAAGTCTGAATGTGAGATTCTTAAGAAACATCACCCTGGCCTGAGCACGGTGGCTCATGCCTGTAATCCAAGCAAGCACTTTGGGAGGCCAAGGCAGGTGGATCACCTGAGGTCAGGAGTTCTAGACAAACTTGGCCAACACAGTGAAACCCCATCTCTACTAAAAATACAAAAAATTAGCCAGGAATATTGGCGGGCGCCTGTAATCCCAGCTACTCAGGAGGCTGAGGCGAAGAATCGCTTGAACCAATGAGGCGGAGGTTGCAGTGAGCTGAGGTCATGCCATCCATTGCACTCCAGCCTGAACAAGAGCAAAACTCCATCAAAGAAAGAGAAAGAAAGAAAGAGAGAGAGAGAGGGAGGGAGGAAGAAAAGAAGGAAGGAAGGAAGGAAGGAAGGAAGGAAGGAAGGAAGGAAGGAAGGAAGGAAGGAAGGAAACATCACCCTGAAGTCTCATCTTCTCCTTAAGCTATAGATGCAGTTGACTTTTTCTTTCTTTCTTTCTTTCTTTCTTCTTTCTTTCTTTCTTTCTTTCTTTCTTTCTTTCTTTCTTTCTTTCTTTCTCTTTCTTTCTTTTTTTTTTTTTGACGGAATCTCACTCTGTCACCCAGGCTGGCAATGTTTACCATTGATAGAAATGTTTATTTAAATAGAAGTGAAAAAATAGTAATGACATAATAATGCTGATATAATAATATTTATATGATATATTCAGGTTACTACTTTGCCTAAAAAAATGAAAGCTATCTTCTAGAATGGCACAGAAAGGAACAGCTTAAAAGAGACGTTCTGAATAAGAGTCCTCTTTCAGATAAGCCAGTGCTTCCTACAGGAATAACATGGAAATCCATCTATTATGTACAGTCAATGGGATTGCAATACCCACATCTTCCTCTCAAGGAAAGTAGATGAGGAGATTTCTTGGTCATAATCAGAGATTGCAATGGTGTTGAATAGGCAACATAATGTGAATATCCTCTTAAATATAAAGGCCAAACTAAACTGATCTGTTTTTATCCATGCAACTATTTCTTAGCATCTTTGCAGGAGGTAAGTCTCTCTCTACTTTTTTTAGACAAGGTCTTGCTCTGTTGTCCAGGGTGGAGTGCAGTGTCAAGATGCAGCCATGACTTCCCAGGCTCAAGTGATCCTCCCACCTCAGCCTCCCCAGTAACTGGGACTACAGGCATGTGCCACCATGCTAGGCTAATTATTTACTTTTTTTTTTTTTTTTTTGTAGAGAACAGGCCTCACTATGTTGCCCAGGCTAGTCTTGAATTCCTGGGCTCAAGCAAACCGCCTGCCTTAGCCTCCCAAAGTGCTGTGATTACAGATGTGAGCCACTGTGCCCAGCCTAGAGGTAAGTGTCTTCTAATACAAGCAAATAAATAACTAGTGCCCTTATAATTATGCTGAAGTAAAATAAGCCTGAGAGAGAAAATAATCTATCCAGAATCAAATGATTACATGCAGTGTGGACAGTGTGGATGTAGAATTTGATTAAACATTTAAATGAGCATTTAAAAAAATAACTAAAATGTAATTTTGAAGGAAATTTTAAACAACCCCATATTTCACTGGAATTATTAATTCTCCTGTCTTCACAGTTTAAAGGCTGAATTATTAAACATTATAATAATATCTTGGTCACCTTAAGCATCAAATGAATTATTTAGAGAAGTGATCTGAGACTTTCAGTGAATCATTAAAGACTCCTTTTTTTGTGACTTATTCCCTTCTCTCTGGAACAAAACACATATTTTGATACAACACAATGTGAAAGACAGAAAAAAATTGTTTGAAGTTTCTTCAATTTTTGAATAGATTTTATTTGAAGTAGTTTTTGAGTTACAAAAACATTAAGAAGATAGTAGAGAGTTCCCATATACTACTCTACAAAGTTCCTTCCATTATTAACATCGTGCATGTTAGCATTGCATCGTTACAATTAATTGACACAATAACTAATATAATATTAAATAAAGTTTATAATTTATTCAGATGTCCTTAGTATTTGCCCAATACCCTTTTCTGCCCTAGTTTTCTATCCAAGATACCACTAATTACATTTAGTTATCGTATCTCTTTATGATCTGCTTGGATGTGAGAGTTTCTCACACTTTCTTTGTTTTTGATGTCCTTGAAAATTGTGGGAAATACTGGTCAGCCATACAGTAGGAGTCTTCTCTCTGGAAATATTGCAGACTATTGTAGGATTCTACTCTCTTAAAATGTGCCCATTGTTTTTCTCATGATTAGACTGGGGTTAGGGGTTTTGGAAGGAAGATCACAGAGGTAAAATTTCATTTTTAAAAAATCATATCAAAGGTATTGTATTAGAGTTCTCTAGAGGAACAAGACTAATAGGATATATATAGATAGATAGATATAGATATATATCTTATTATATATAAAACACTATATATAATATAGTGTTTAGGTTTAAAATAAAAATTACAAAAATAAAATTTTGGCCTAAAACTTATAAATTATATGTGAGTATAATGTAACAGAAAAATGACAATAAAATGTTTCATGCAATTTTTAAATACTGCATACATATTTTTCCATAAATATAATAAAATGTATTGTGTATTGAGCATACAATAAGTTCCCTACTTTTCATATACATCATCTCTACTCTTATGACAAACATAAATTATTCTCTTTTTATTCCCATTTGAAAAGAAGGAAAAATGTCAACATGGCAAGACTGTGATTAGACTCCAAATTTGTCTTGAGTCCAAAAACTGTTGCTTTTCAGTGTATAATATTGAAGTTCAGTTGAAGATTTGCTATCTCAAATAACAGTCAATAACTAGTATAATCAGCAAAGGTCAATAGGTAGCTCCTTGTGAAACAGACTTAGACATAAATTTGAAAAAAATGATTGAGCCTTGATACAATTTTTAATTATAGGGAGGACAAGGTCCCACAATAGGCTGTTTTCAAGCTTGAGGAGCAAGGAGAGCCAGTCTGAGTCTCAAAACTGAAGAACTTGGAGTCCAATGTTAGAGGGCAGAAAGCATCCAGCAGGGAGAAAGATGTAGGTTGGGAGGGTAGGCCAGTCTCTCTCTTTTTCACGTTTTCCTGCCTGCTTTATATTTGCTGGCAGCTGATTAGATTGTGCCCACCAGGTTCAGAGTGGGTCTGCTTTTTCCAACCCCCTGACTCAAATATTAACCTCCTTTGGCAACACCCTCACAGACATACCCCAGGATCAATATTTTGCATGCTTCAATCCAATCAAGTTGACAGTATTAACCATCACAAGTCCACCCCTTTTCAACTTGAACCCATACACATCTCCTAAGATAATACATAATTTTCAAATAAAGACAATAATAAGGTCATAATTACAACTAATATAATACAACTATCTTTTGTACAACCAGAAACACCCAATCCCAACCCAAATACTGTTACATAAAGTTAATAATACTTAAATGCTGATATGAAGTCAAATGAATTTTATGTCACATGATAAAGGAAAATGAAATAAAATGAAGAGATTTTCTTAGTACAAGTGTATACATGCACAAACATGCTTTTAACAATAGAAAGAGGAAATACTCATGACAGTTACAATCCTCATTTCTGCAGCTGGTCACATGGTCATAGCTGGTATTGATGACTACCTTCTTCTACTACCCATTCTGTATTCCCTTTGCCTTCAGCAAGCACCTCAGCAGGTTATGGTTTTTTTCCTGGTGGAGTGACTCAAGCCTTCATTCCTAAGGGGTCTGAACCATTTGTAGTCTGGCCTGGATTGGGCTGTTGTAGTTTTCCACTGACCTTAATCAGGGCAGGGTAATACTAAGAGAGGCCCTAATAGATCTCCTGTATTAAATGCATACTCTTTCCTACCTTTGCTATGGAGTAGTAGACTGATTTCATTTTAGCAGTCTGGGTCAATCACCCCAGCCAACACTGTAACTCCCTTCTTAGCCTGTTGACTTAAAGGTAGGAGGAGCCCAAAGTGTCCAGGTGGCAATGCTAACTTCCAGTTTAATGGAATCATTGTTGTGTCCCCTGGTGGCAGCATTCCTTCCTCTGGAACTAAGACTTCTAGGTCAGTAGAAAATAATGTTGCGGGAACAAGAAGCAAAAATTTTGCTAGTGGATCAGTAGGGGTGATGGTGAGTGGTGCCACTTCCACTTCCACCTCTTGATTCCTGGACCTATGAATCTTGGCTATGGGAAAAACAGTACCATATGTTGGATGCTGACTATTCAGAACATACACGGCCTTCTGGAGAACTGCAAACTATTGTCACCTAGTTTGCCCTGCAAACTATTGTCATGTAGTTGGCATTGTGATTGTTACTTCAAAAGGCCATTCCACTGTTCTGTCAATCCAGCTGCTTCAGGATGATGGAGAAGTGGTATGACCAGCGAATTCCATGAGCATGAGCCCACTGCCGTACTTCTTAAGCTGTAAAGTGAGTGTCTTGGTCAGAGGCAGTTCTGTGTGGAATGCTATGATGGCAGATAAGACATTCCGTGAGTCCACAGTCTTGGCAGAAGCATTGCATGCAGGATAGGCAAGCCCATATCTAGAGTAAGTGTCTATTCCAGTGAGGACAAACCTCTGTTCTTTCCATGATGGAAGAGGTCCAACATAATCAACCTGCCACCAGGTAGCTGGCTGATCACCCTGAGGAATGGTGCCGTATTGAGGGCTCAGTGTTGGTCTCTGCTAATGGAAAATTGAGCACTCAGCAGTAGCTGCAGTCAGGTCAGCCTTAGTGAGTGGAAATCCAGGTTGCTGAGCCCATGTGTAACTTTCATCCCTGCCACCATGGACACTTCGTTCATGGGCCCATTGGGCAATGACAGGGGTGGCTTGGTAAATAGGCTGAGTGGTATCCACAGAATAGGTCATCCTATCCACTTGATTATTAAAATCCTCCTCTGCTGAGGCCACTTGTTGGTAAGCACTCACATGGGATACAAATATCTTCACGGTTTTTGACCACTCAGAGAGGTCCGTCCACATACATTCCTCTTCCCCACATTTCTTTGTCACCTATTTTCCAATCATGCTTTCTCTAAATCCCTGACCATCCAGCCAAACCACTGGGTACGGCCCATGAGTCACTATATAATTATACACCTGGCCATTTCTCCTTCCATGCAAAGTGCACAGCCAGGTGCATGGCTCAAAGTTCTGCCCACTGGGAAGATTTCCCTTCACTGCTGTCCTTCAGGGATGTTCTAGAAAGGGGCTGTAGTGCTGCAGCTGTTCACTTTTGAGTGGTGCCTACTTATCGTGCAGAACAATCTGTGAACCAGGCCCTAGTCTTCTCTTCCTCTGTCAACTGATCATAGGAAACTCACCATGAGCCCATTGGTGCAGTCTGGGGAAGAGAAGGCAGGGTGGCAGGAGTGGAGACCATGGGCATTTGAACCACTTCCTCATGTAACTTACTTGTGCCTTCAGGACCTGCTTGAGCCCTATCATGTATATACCACTTCCATTTAATGATGAAATGCTGCTGTGCACAACCAACTTTATGGCTAGATGGGTCAGAAAGCACCCAGTTCATGATAGGCAGTTCAGCTGTAATGGTGACTTGATGATCCATAGTCAAACATTCAGTTTCCACCAAAGCCCAGTAAGAGGCCAAGAGCTGTCTCTCAAAAGGAAAATAGTTATCTGAAGAAGATTGCAGGGCCTTGCTCCAAAATCCTAGAGGCCTCCGCTGTGATTCACCTATGGGGACCTTCGAAAGGCTCCAAACAGCATCCTTATCTGCCACTGACACCTCATGCACCATTGGATCTGCTGGGTCATATGGCCCAAGTGACAGAGCAGCTTGCACAGCAGCCTGGACCTGTTGCAGAGCTTTCTCCTATTCCGGACCCCACTCAAAACTGTCAGCCTTTCAGGTTACTTGATAAATGGGCCAGAGTAACATACTCAAATGAGGAAGGTGTTACCTCCAAAATCCAAATAGGCTTACTAGGCATTGTGCCTCTTTCTTGGTTATAGGAGGGGCCAAATTCAGTAATTTATTCTTCACCTTTGAAGGAATATCTTGACAGGTCCTACACTACTGGACTCCTGGAAATTTTACTGAGGTAGAAGGTCCCTAAATTTCAGTCAGATTTATTTCCTGTCCTCTGGTATGCAAATATCTCACCAATAAGTCCAGCGTGTTTGCTACTTCTTGTTCACTGGATCCAATCAGCATAATGTCATCAATGTAATGGACCAGTGTGATATCTTGCAGAAGTGAAAAGCGATCAAGGTCTTTCTGAATAAGATCATGACACAAAGCTGGAGAGTTGTTATATTCCTGAGGTAGGACATTAAAGTATATTGCTGGCCTTGCCAGATGAAGGCAGATTCCTTCTAGTGGGCCTTATGAACAGGAATGGAGAAAAAGGCATTTGCCAAGTCAATGGCTGCAAACCAGGTACCAGGAGATGTGTTAATTGGCTCAAGCAATGAAACCACATCTGATACAGCAGCTGCAATTGGAGTCACCACTTGGTTAAGCTTAAGATAATCCACTGTCATTCTGCAAGATCCATCTGTCTTCTGCACAGGCCAAATGGGAGACTTGAATGGGGATGTGGTGGGAATCATCACCCCTGCGTCTTTCAAGTTCTTGATGGTGGTGCTAATCTCTGTAATCCCTCTAGGGATGTGATATTGTTTTTGATTTACTATTTTTTTAGGTATAGGTAGCTCTAATGGCTTCCATTTGGCCTTTCTCACCTAAATAGCTCTCACTCTACCAATCAGGGAACCAATATGGGGGTTCTTCCAGCTGCTAAGTATGTCCATGCCAATTATACATTCTGACACTGGAGAGATGGCCACGGGATGGGTCTGGGGACCCACTGAACCTACTGTATGTCAGATCTAGCTAAAACTCCATTAATTACCTGACCTCCATAAGCCCCTACTTTAACTGGAGGACGACAGTGACGTTTTGGGTCGCCTGGAATGAATGTCAGCTCAGAACCAGTATCCAGTAGTCACCGAAATGTCTGATCATTTTCCTTTCCCCAATGCACAATTACCCTGGTAAAAGCCTGGAGGTCTCCTTCAAGAAGGATGGGAGAGAGATTCACTGCATAAATTGTCAGTAATGTAGTGGAGTCCTTCCTCAAGGGGACCTGGCCTCCTCTTCATTCAAGGGGTTCTGGTCTGTAAACTGGCCCAAGTCTGGAAATTGATTGAGGGGCCCTGATTCTCTGTTTTTATAATTCGAATTAGTCTTTTGTCCATTTGACCTAGAAGTTTTCTCCTTGTATAAGTTAAGTAGGAATGCGGTAGGCTTCCTATCAATTTCACTTCTAGGAACACTGTGATTAACTAGCCAATACCAGAGCTCTACACGAGTCAGACTATTCTGATTGCTCTTTTGTCTCTGCTGTCCATTACAGTAGCCACACCCACCTTGCTTCTGATAGTTGAGTGCCACCACTAGGCTTCTGCTACCTCATGATCCAATTTTTCCCATTGTATTTAGATTTTGTAGTTGAGTGATTGTGGTTCCCACTGTTAGATCTGACACACAGAAAAGAGCTTATCCCATATCCTTAATATTCATTCCTATGCCTGTTTTCCAGATTTCTGTTTACATAAATTATAGAACTCAAGTAGTTCTTTTCTAATGTAGCACACCTTCTCATGGGTCAACCTCATCTCTAGAAGCCCACTGGGACTTGAGTCTAGTTATAGGTCTAGAAGGAAACAGGGGTATTAGGGTGGCTCCTGGGGAAAATCAACATTATTTTGCCTGGCAACTGCCTCAGGGGAGGCCATCACTGTTGCTTCAGGCAGCACAGAGTTTATCTCCTCAGGCAAAGATGGAAAGATTGATGGCAGGATGAGTCAGGGAGGAGATGCTGCCTCTACTGGGGATGGGGAAGGTGTTCCTGCTGGCAAAAAAGGTTCATCAGAGTTTACAAACTCAGTGTCCCCAGGTCCATCAGGGTCCTCCCACACATCCCCATTCCAAGTTGTAGGGTCCCATTCTTTTCCAATCAATTCCCTCACTTTAACAATAGACACCTGGCAAGGCCGTGCATGCATCTTTCATTGCTGGTCAGCCACTCACATAATAAGAGCTTGAGTCTGTTTTTCCACAATTTCAGCCCTTTCTCTACAGGAGATAAGACTCTCACTCAGGGCAATCTTAGCAGATTTGAGGCTCAGTATCTGCTTCTGAAGCTGGGAGACAGAATCCTCAAGTTCATCAATTTTCTTTCATCACTTTGTTCACTGAACTTAGGAGCAACCAACCAGCTACATTATATTCCTTGGTTCTCCACATATGGTCAAAAGTATTATGTATAGAGTCACTAAACACTAAATTTCTTGCCTCTCATAAGCAGTGAATCAGAAGTGTCAAATGCATTTATTTTGCATAATTCTCTAAACAGTTTATGCCAAGTACTATCAGTGTTCTCTATACTATTAGAAGTAGAGTCCTTAGTATTTTTGGGTCTATTCATAAGCAGCCAAGTCCAGAAACCCCAAAACCAATGAAAGAACTTTATCCTTAATATTCTGTTCCTCTAGAACTACTCCTAGTGCCAAAATCTGTATTAGTCAGGGTTCCCTAGACAGAAAGAACTAATAGGATAATATATTTTATATATACATATATATAAGTATGAGTTTATTAAGTATTTACTTACACAATCACAAGATCCCACAGTAGCTGTCTGCAAGATTAAGGAGCAAGGATAGCCAGCCTGAGTCTCAAAACTGAAGAACTTGGAGTCCAATGTTTGAGGGCAGGAGGTATTCTATGCAGAAATATGTAGGCTAGTAGGCTAGGCCAGTCTCTCTCTCTTTCATGTTTTTCTCCCTGCTTTATATTTGCTGGCAGCTGATTAGATTGTGCCCACCAGATTAAGGGTGGATCTGCCTTCCCCAGCCCACTGACTCAAATGTTAATCTCCTTTGGCAACACCCTCACAGACACATCAAGGATCAATACTTTGCATTCTTCAATTCAATCAAGTTGACATTCAGTATTAACCATCACAGGTATATACTATCAATGTGATTTATGATTATTGGTATTGACCCTGGACACATAGCTAAAACAGTGTTTGTTATGTTTCCTTACTGTAATCTGTTTTCTTTTCCATTGTCTATGCTGTAAACTTTCTGTGAAAATCCCTATGAAAAGCCAACATTTATGGAGTGGGAAGCTAGGCTTCCCATTTTATGGGATGGATTATCTTAATAAATTATTTGGATTGTTTTCTGCAGGAAAGATTTGTCTTTTCTCTGACATTTATTAATTTATTCAAACATTTATGCCAATATGGACTGATATTTATTTTATACTGTGAGTTATGATACAACACTCTTTGATATATTGTTGCTCAGATTGTTTCAGCTTCAGCTATTGGGAACTTTTATAGCAGTTGGCTTCATTTGACATAGATCTACAATGTATATAGTGTTTCTGGTTTGGGTTTTTAAGAATTCTTTTTGCATTCACTTTTTACTCTCTGGCATTACAAAATGCTCCAGGCTTATCTTGTATAGTTCCTTCCCTGGCCTAGAATTAGCCATTTATCCAAGTATCTCTATTTATTTTTAGAGAATGGTTTTAGAAACCAAGATCTGGACACTACCTGTGCTCAGTTACTGGACTGCTGTTTCTTCTAGGCCCACTGATGTGGTTTATCTGTATCCCCACCCAAATCTCAACTTGAATTGTATATCCCAGAATTTCCATTTGTTGTGGGAGGGACCCAGGTGAAGGTCAGTGAATAAGTCTCATGAGATCTGATGAGTTTATCAGGGGTTTCTGCTTTTTCTTCTCCCTCATTTTCTCTTGCTGCCACCATGTAAGTAGTTCCTTTAACCTCTCACCATGATTCTGAGGCCTCCCCAACCATGGGGAACTGTAAGTCAAATTAAACCTCTTTTTCTTCCCAGTCTTGGATATGTCTTTATCAGCAGCATAAAAATAGACTATTATGGTAAATTGGTACCAGTAGAGTGAGACATTGCTGAAAAGATACCCAAAAATGTGGAAGTGACTTTGGAACTGGGTAACAGGCAGAGGTTGGAACAGTTTGGAGGCTCAGAAAAAGAAAGGAAAATGTGGGATTTGTTGAATGGCTTTGACAATAATGCTGATAGTGATATGAACGATAAGGTCCAGCCTGACGTGGTCTCAGATGGAGATGAGGAACTTGTTGGGAACTGGAGCAAAGGTGATTCTTGTTATGTTTTAGAAAAGAGACTGGTGGCATTTTGCCCCTGTCCTAGAGATTTGTGGAACTTTTAACTTGAGAGAGATGATTTAGGGTATCTGGCAGAAGAAATTTCTAAGCAGCAAAGCATTTGAAAGGTGACTTGGGTGCTGTTAAAAGCATTCCATTTTAAAAGGGAAGCAGAGAATAAAAGTTCAGAAAATTTGCAGCCTGACAATGCAGTAGAAAAGAAAAACCCATTATTTTGAGGGGAAATTCAAGTCACCGCAGACATTTGGATAAGTAGCAAGAAGCCTAATGTTAACCCCCAGGACCATGGGGAAAATGTGTCCAGGCCATGTTAGAGACCTTCATGGCAGCCCCTCCCATCACTGGCCTGAAGACCCAGGAGGAAAAAGTGGTTTTGTGGGCCAGGCCCAGGGTTCCCATGCTGTGTGCAGCCTAGGGACTTGGTGCGCTGTGTCCCAGCCACTCCAGTCGTGGTTAAAACCAGCCAATGTAGAGCTCAGGCTATGGCTTCAGAAAATGGAAGCCCCAAGCCTCGGCAGCTTTCACGTGGTGTTGAGCCTGTGGGTCCACGAAAGTCAAGAATTGAGGTTTGGGAACCTCTACCTAGATTTCAGAAGACGTGCGGAAGTGCATGGATGCCCAAGGGAAAGTTAGCTGCAGGGGTGGGGCCCTCATGGAGAACCTCAGCTAGGGCAGCGTGGAAGGGAAATGTGGGGTTGGAGACCCCACACAGAGTCCGTACTGGAGCACTGCCTAGTGGAGCTGTGAGAAGAGGGCCACCATCCTCCAGACTCCAGAATGGTGGATCCACCGACAGCTTGCACCATGTTCCTGGAAAAGCTACAAACACTCAATGCCATACCATGAAAGCAGTCAGGAGGGAGGCTGTACCCTGCAAAGCCACAGGGGTGGAGCTGCCCAAGATTATGAGAACCCACGTCTTGCATCAGTGTGACCTGGACGTGAGACCTGGAGTCAAAAGAGATCATTTTGGAGCTTTAAAATTTGACTGCCCCACTGGATTTCAGACTTGCATGGGGCCTGTAACCCCTTTGTTTTAGTCAATTTCTCCCGTTTGGAATGGCTGTATTTACCCAATACCTGTATCTGCATTGTGTCTAGGAAGTAACTAGCTTGCTTTTGATTTTATAGGCTCATACGTGGAAGGGGCTTGCCTTCTCTCAGATGAGAGTTTGTACTGGGAACTTTTGGATTAATGCTGAAATGAGTTAAGAGTTTGCAGGGCTGTTGGGAAGGCATGATTGGTTTTGAAACATAAGGACATGAGATTTGGAGGGGTCAGGGGTGGAATAATATGGTTTGGCTGTGTCCCCATGTAAATCTCAACTTGAATTGTATCTCTCAGAATTACCACATGTTGCGGGAGAAACCCAGGGTGAGGTAATTTAATCATGGAGGCCGGTGTTTCCTATGCTATTCCTGTGATAGTGAATAAGTCTCATGAGATGTGATGGGTTTATCAGGCATTTCTGCTTTTGCTTCTTCCTCATTTTCTCTTGCCGCTGCCATGTAAGAAGTGCCTTTTACCTCCTGCCATGATTCTGAAGCCTCCCCAGCCATGTGCAGCTGTAAGTCCAATTAAACCTTTTTTTCTTCCCAGTCTTGTGTACGTCTTTATCAGCAGCATGAAAATGAACTAATACACCCTCTCAGCTGACAAAGCATAGCTATATATGAGTATGCACTAAGTCATTTATTTATATATGTATCCATAAATATTACACTATGTAACCATCTTTTAGTATACTCAGATTAAACTGATATGTTTAACTCTAATCAATTACCACATGGATTATTCTAGCCTCCTCCCCTTGTTTTCCTCCAACACTGAGAAACCTGCAGCCATCCACCAGGCTTTTACTTAATTGTTCAAAGTCAATGTAGATATGTAGCAGTATTAAAATTGTTAACACCTACTTTCACGGGGAACAGGTTTATCTACTAGAGCCCCATCCTTATGTCCAGTTCTTTTTGCTTTTAGTCTTATGAAATCCTCTTATTTCTAAAGTTACTTAAGTCAGCACTTTTACCTCTATCTTCAGAGTTTCATACATTTGTAATATACTTAGATTCATTTGTCAGTTTGCATTCCTTCCTAATAACCTTCTAAATTTTTATTTTTTTAATTTGCAAAAATTATAGTTTTTTTGTTTTGTAAATCTTTATGAGTATCGACAAGTGCATAATGTCATATATACACCATTATAATATACAGAAATATTTCACTGCTGTAGAAAACCCCTGTGCTTCACATATTTATCCCCTCCCGTGCCACCAAGCCCTGGTGTCTTTTTAATGGCTTTTTATTGACCCTATAGTTTTTGCTTTTTCCAGGATGTCATATAATTGGAATCATGCCATATGTGTCCTTTTCAGATTTGATTGCTTCACTTAGAAATCTGCATTTCAGGTTCCCCCAAAACTTTTTGTGTTTTGATAGCTCATTGTATGTATGTGTCACAGTTTGTTTATACCTTAACCTATTAAAGGATATCTTGGATGCTTCTAGGTTTTGGTCATTATCAATAAAGCTGCTATGCATATTTGCATGCAAATTTTTATGTAGACATAAGTTTTCAAATCAATTTGGTAAGTACCTAACAGCATGATTTTTAGATCATATGTCAGTCTGCGTTTAGCTTTTTAAGCCAAGAAACTGCCAAATTGTCTTCCAAAGTGGCTGTTTCATTTTGTAATCCCACAAACAAAGAATAAGAATTCTTGTTGCTCTGCATCCTTTATGGCATTGGGCATTGTCAGATTTTAAGTATGTAGTGATATCTTGTTGTTGTTTTAATTTGAAATCCCTTAGTAACAAATTATATTGAATATTTTTTTCATAGAAAAATGTGATGATCAATTTCATATGTCAGCTTGGCTAAGCCATGGTACCCAGATATTTGGTCAAACAATATTCTAGATGTTTCTCTGAAGGTATTTTTTAAAATAAAATCAACATTTAAATCAGTACACTTTGAGTAAAACAGATTGTCCTCCATAATGTGGATGCACCTCATGCAATCAGCTGAAGACCTTAAGAAAAAGACTGAGGTCCCCAAGGAAGAGGAAATTCTGCCAGCAGACTATCTTCAGATTTGAACTGCAACTCTTCTCTGGGTCTCCAGCCTCCTAGGCTGCCTTGCAGATTTTGGACTTGCCACCCTCTGTAATAGTGTGAGGCTATTACACACGTACACACACACACACACACACACACACACACACACATATCCTATTGGTTCTGTTTCTCTGGAGAATACTGACTAATATAATAATTAGCTATCTGTCCCAGTGATTAACATGAAAAATAATGTAATAATTTATTGGTAAACCTGGGTCAGTTTGAGTGACAATGACACTTAGACATTCATTATAGCACATTTATTCCTTATCAGTGTTAATAGCTCTTGTTTTATCTTTGTTTTTTAGTATCTGACACTCATATTCATCTTGGTTTCAACTAAGATATTCACAGACTCCTGTCACAGTTTTAGAGAAAGAATATCCTTGATGGTTCTTAATTTATGGGGCTTGTAATTTTCTTTAGAGATCCCAGAAGTAATTACTATAAAGTTCAAGAGCAATTTTTTATTAGGAAAAATGTTTTGGGACATTACCTAATGCTGTCCATTAATATAGTACTGCAAAATACCTAATTCTATTTGACTTTAAGGCAGAATGATGAAAAGGAAGAATTAGGAGCTTTGAGAGGTAAACCAGAGAATGTCTCTTGGATCCCTATTTTATGTAAATTTTGGGTAAATTTCTGTATCTGTGGGTATTCCAGCTTCTTCACTTGTTTACATGTTATAATGATTATTTTTATGCAAATGGGTGCCCATATATTTGCCTAAACATTATTCTTGGTATGTCTGTATAAGGTCTGTTTCTAAATTTATTTATTTGCTTGTGAATACATAGTTGTTGCAGCACCATTTATTGAAAAATACTCTATTTTCTTTATTATGTTGCCTTTGCTTCTTTGTCAAAGATTAGTTGATTATATTTAAGTGAGTCCATTTCTGGGCTCAAATTCTGTCCCACTGACAGCTTTCTTTATTCTTTTGCCAATACCACATTGTCTTGATTACTGTAAGTCTTGAAGTCACATAGTGTCAATCCTTTAACTTAGTTCTTCTCATTCAATACTGTGTTGGCTATTCATCTCTTGTCCCCCTATATAAACTTTGGAATCAGATTTTTGATATCTACATAATAACTTGCTGGGATTTTTATTAAGATTGTGTCAAGTCTATAGATCAAGTTGGGAAAAATGGACCATTTGTCAATATTATCTTTGAATCTATGAACATAGTATATCTCTCCACTTATTTAGTTCTTCTTTGATTCTTTTTCATCAGTTTATGACCTTAAATGTATTTTGTATAAATATTTATTAGATCTTATACATATTTTGTTAGATTTGTACCTAAGCATTTCATTTTTGTGGGTGATAATGTAAATTACATTGTGTTTTAATTTCAAATTTCATTTGTTCCTTGCTCATCTGTTTTCCTGTTTAGAAAAAAAAAATGCAGCTCACTGCCAGTGCTCATTTAATTCTATATAAACACACTCTTTGAGGCTGAAACAAATCTGACTGATTTTCAATATGAAAATAAAATATAAAACCTGTTCTTGGATTTATTTCTAAACAGAGCTAACATCAGAATTGTCTGAATTATCAGAATTGTCTATTTCACAAAAATCAGATTCATCAAATTAATCTTTGGCAAACTACAACTCAAGAACGATGTTAATATCCTGCGTAGGAATGCTATATTTTCTAGGATTTGACATTTTCAGTGATCGAGATATACTATATTTTGTAAGTGGAAATACCACTACTAAAAAGAGAATGCAATAAATAGAATGACGTCTTTTGTTTCCAAAGTTGATATACTCGAATGATGTGAAAATAATAAAAGTGAGATACTTTGTGGCAAAGTTAGCTTGGAGTCAATGCTGCAGCTGCAAACCCCACTGGTGAATATTCTTTGGGCAAATGGGAAAAGGGTTTTATATATAGGAAAGTGATTGACATTTGTATCTTAATCTTGTGTCCTGCAACTTTGTTATAAACACTTATTTGTTCCAGGAGTTTTAAAAGATACATTTAGATTTCCTATGGAAATGAACGTGTCTTCTGTGAACAAAGACAGTTTTATTCTTCTTTCTCAATCTGTGTACCTTTTTTAGAAAAAGAAAATTTTGATTCAGGGATTACATGTGCAAGTTTGTTATGTAGGTATATTGTGTGATTATTTCTGTCATTGTGGAGCTAATGGTAGTTCTGTTTTGAGTTCTTAAAGAATTCTTTAAACTTCTTCCCTAGATTATTGACAGAAATAATTTACATCCCCACCAACAGTATATAAATGTTTCCTTTCTCCACAGCCTCACCAGTATCTGTTATTGCTTGACTTTTTTATGATCGCTATTCTGACTGGTGTGAGATATTATTCCATTGTGGTTTTGATTTGCATTTCTCTGATGATTAGTAATGCGGAGAACTTTTTCATATGTTTGTTGGCCATGTACGTATCTTCTTTTGAGAAGTGTCTACTCATGCCTTTTGTCCATTTTGAAATAGGATTTTTTTTTCTTTTTTGATTTGTTTAGTTCCTTATAGATTCTGGATATTAGGCCTTTGTCGGATGCATAGTTTGCAAATACTTTCTCCTATTCTGTTGGTTGTCTGTTTGCTCTGTTGATAGTTTCTTTTGCTATGAAGAAGCTATTTAGTTTCATTAGTTAAATGGGAGTCACTCTTGCTCAATATTCTGGAACAGTTTTACTAGCATTGGCACAAGTTCTTCTTTGTATGTCTACTAGAATTCAGCTGTGAGTCTATCTGGTCCAGGGCTTCTTTTGGTTGGTAGGTTTTTTTGTTTGTTTGTTTTTTATTAGTGATTCAATATCAGTGCTTGTTATTGGTCTTTTCCAATTTTCACTTTCTTCCTGGTTCAGTCTTGGGAGTTTGTTTCAAAAAATTTATCCATTTCATCTAGATTTTGTTATTTCTGATTGTGTTTATTTGGATCTTTTTTTTTCTTTGTTAATCTAGCCAGCTGCCTATCAATCTTGTTTATTCCTTTAAATAACCAACTCTTGGTTTCATTGATCTATTTTATGGACTCAATTTCATTAAGTTCTTCTCTAATTTTAGTTCTTTATTTTCGTCTTTTAGCTTTGAGGTTGGTTTGCTCTGTTGTGTTTTCTAGTTCCTCTGGGTGTCATGTAAGTTGATATTATTCTAACTTCTTTATGAAGGTGTTTAGCACTATAAACTTTCATCTCAACACGGATGGTCATCTTGTATCATATCTTGCAGGGGTTCTCTGTAGTTCTTTAATGTGCATGTCAATCTCTCAATCTCTAGTGAGATTGGGAAAATTTTCATGGACTATACTCAAATGTTTTTCAAAGTGCCTACTCTCTCTCCTTCTCTCTCTGGAATGCCAATGAGTTGTAGATTTGGTCTCTTTACATAATCTCATATTTCTCAAAGATTTTGTTTATTTTCTAAAACTTCTTTTTTCTTTGTTTTTGTCTAACTGAATTGATTGAATGAACCCATCTTTGAACACTCAGATTCTTTCATCAGCTTGGTCTCTTCTGATGTTAATGCTTCTGACTGTATTTTAAAATTCTTGTAGAGAATTCTTTAATTACAGAATTTCACTTTGGTTCTTTCTTAAAATGGATTTTTTTTTTCTTTTGGATAGTTTTACTTGACTCCTTGGATTCCTTGGATTGGGTTTCAACTTTCTCCTGCATCTCAATGAGCTTCCTTACCATCCAGATTCTGAATTCTATGTATATCCTTTCAGTCATTTCAATCTGGTTAAGAACCGTTGCTTGGGGATATTGTGTTCATTGGGAGGTAAAGTGACATTCTGGCTGTTTAAATTGTAAAGAATTGTTGTACTGATTCTTTCTGATCTGAGAGGGCTGGTGTTCCTTTATGATGTAAGATGAATTAGAATCAGTTAGCTTTGTTTGTGGGTGTTTTCAGTTTGCTAAATCACTGTACAGGATCCTTTATATATGGCTGGATTTTTGCGACAGGTTTCACAGGCTTTGTACGCTGGCAAAATATGTTATTTTTTTTTAATTGAAGTAACACTTACTTTACTTAATAGTGAAATATTTTTGGTGTTGTAATTTGGGCTGAAATCCAGTAGATGGTGCTTAAGAGTAATGGCTGGCAGTTCTTAGGCAGCAATTTTGTATTTCAGCACATCCATAGTAGTGCTTTGCTTTGCGGTAGTGGGAAGAGAGAGATGATGCCCTCACCAGATCCACTGCTGGGCATCAGAGGAGCCCCTCCCCAATCACTGGTGCCATACCCGTGTTTCCTTTGTTATGTGTTCCAGCCTGGGGACTTTCTCAGGCAGAGGTCACAGCTAGCAGACAGGCTATTCCCTTCCTGAGAAAGGAGGCACGCCCTGTTCCCTGGCCAGCCCACAAACGAGATCATCTCACTTCTCTGTGTTCTGAGAGTGGAGGCTCCTCCCCTGCATGGGCACCACCCAAATGGGCAAATCTTGCCTGCTAGGAGCAGTGGCAGGGTGAGGTGGGGGGCAGTCACACAATCTGCTTCCTAGGTGTTTCCCAGGGGAACACAGAGCTGTGCCCACCTGCAGAGTTCAAGCAGGGGCAGGGCCACTGTGCTGGAAGCCCAAGCCTGTGAGTCTGTCCCAGCTAGTTAACAGCGGCAGGAGTGGCTGGAGTGGCACAGACTGACCTCCAGGTCTTCCCTGGGGGAACAGAGAGCTGTGCCTGTTGGCAGAGTTCAAGAAGGGGTGGGGCTACTTTACTGGAAGCAGAAGCTGAGCCTTGTCTGGCAAGAAGTGTTGCAGTCTGACTGCTTCCTGGCACCGTGACTATGGTCTCTATCAGGGCTATGGCAGCTGGTTTTGGGCTGCCCAGGGATCCAAGACCTGTGAGGCTTCCTGTGATTTTGAGTGGTGCCTCTGCAAAAAACTCCGTGTGGATCTCTGTATCTGTCTGGAGGTCCAGGGGGCTAAAACTGGTTCGCTCATTCCCAGGATTACACAGGTCCCTGTAGGGCATGTGAATCATCTGGGGATTCTTACTCCCTCACCCTTTCCCTGTGTTAGGGAGCTTCTCTTGGCTCTATGCTGGTCCCAGGTGGGTGACTACCCAACTTCAGTCTTCTCTGTTGTCTGTGTCCCCTGGCTCCCTTGATCAATCCTAACATGATTTCTTAAGTGATCTACTTTAAGAGTTAGTGTTTACTTTCCAGTTTGTTTCCTCTCCATGAGAGTGGCACACACTAGCTGCTTCTAGTCAGCCATTTTGAACTTCTCCTGTGTGTTTGAACTTTACTGTGTGTGCCTTATTTTCTTGTCTTATTACATGAACTAGTACTTTCCAGTCCTTGTTCTCTTTGCTTTTCAGTTTTTGAACATTCTATTGATATATGCTGAAGTTCAAAGATTCTTTTCTGAGCTATATCCAGTCTACTAATCAGTCCATCAATGGCATTTTAAAATTTTCTGTTACACTGTTTTTGATCCCTAGCATTTCCTTTTGGTTCATTCGTAGATTTCCATCTCTCTGCTAACATCACCCATCTGTTCTTGTATGCTATCTACTTTATCTGTTAGAGTCCTTAGAATGTTAATCATACTTGTTTTAAATTACTGGCCTGATAGTTCCAACATCCTTTTCATGTTTGATTTTGATGCTTGCTATGTCTCTTCAAATTGCTTTTTTTGTCTGTTTGTTTTTTGTATTTTGGTATGCCTTGTAGTTTTATCTTGATAGCCAGATGTCGTGTACTGGGTAAAAGGAACAACAGTAAATAAGCCTTTAGTAATGTGGTGCTATGATGTGGGGGAGGGGAATCATTGTACTGTGCTATGATTATGTATTAGTCTTTTAGTAACCTCATGCCTCTGACTGTTACCTTCACAAGTGTTTCTCAGCTTGCCACCCATCCTAATCCAACCCTTAGGTGGAACAGGATTACTAGAGTGGACTAGAGTTGGGTATTTCCCTTCTCACTGGTAAGTTAGGCTCTAAGAATAGCCCAGCAAATCAGGCTCTGGTAAACTAATTCTCTTGAGGTCAGGCCTTGTTAAGAACAGGGTGCTCTGATGTATTAGTATTTAAACATGGTTTCATTTTTCCTCTCCGTGCCCAAAGCATAAGGGGATTGTTCTCTGACATTTACTGTGAGAATTTGATTTCTTTCCTGGAGTTAAATCTTACAGCACTGTGTTCCCCTTCCCACCATGACAGGGTCCCCCTGGAGTTTTTGTTTGTTTGTTTTGTTTTTTCTCTTTAATTATACTTTAAGTTCTAAGGTACATGTGCACAACTTGCAGGTTTATTACATATGTATACATGTGCCATGTTGGTGTGCTGCACCCATTAACTCGTCATTTACATTAAGTATATCTCCTAATGCTATCCCTCTCCCCTCCCCCTACTCAGATGTGTCCACATTGAGTCTTCAGCAATTTATCAATTACAGTTCAGATTTTCCTACCCCAGGACTGTTTCCTGCAGTAGTTTCCACTGATGAGTCTTTGCTCCAGTAGGATGTGACTGCCTGTTTTTGCCTGTCTCTTCAATTTTGGGAGCAGCAGTTAGCCCTATGTCCTTGCCTCTCTTACAAATGCAAGGAGAGTTGTTGATTTTTCTGTACATTCAGCTTTTTATTTGTTGTTGGGACACAGTGGTGACTTCCAAGCTCCTTACATGCTGAATCAGAAATTGTAAGTCTCATTATAATTGTTTAAGATAATAAAGCAATCTATTTTATGGGTAATTTGTTTCAATTAAATTAACATATTTCTATTACCATAAATATAAAGACTGTTGTATCAGATATCCTTTTTTTTTTTTTTTTTTTGGCCAATAGCAGGTTAAATTTACTTATCCTACCTCAGAACCCACTGCAATATGTTGATATAAAATTGAACTGTGAAATCTGAACACCCCAGTTATAATGACAGTCAAAATCATATACCATATAATCAATAAATAAGATCAAGTTATCCCCTCCTAGCCAATACGTGCTTTGAGCACATCCCCTTCCTGTCCCTTTCCAAATCCCTTCACAAACTTACTACAATGCTTTTTGCAATGTGTTCAATTTTTGCTTAGAAGTTGTGAGGTGCAAATTGATATCTTCTATTGTATGTTATGCTATACTATGCTATGCTATACAGCCTATTCCATCCAATCCTATCCCATTCTATGCTATTCTGCTCTATTCTACCCATTCCATTTTATTTCAGCTCCATTTTTTAAAAGCAGTAGTCACAACTCAAATATATCTTATAGCCCATTAATTGCTTTTGATTTACAGTTTCAAAAATAACATGCTGTGTATGCTAAAATAATTCAAGCTGTTTCCAAATCTTGGAGTAAAAGCCATGTAATTACTTCTAATAGGAACTTCTCTTTATTATTAAAATAACACAGAATTATACCTTTTCTATACAGGTATCAAAACAGTTCCAGTGTTTGTTTTATAAAAACTACTTTTATATGACTCCAATATGTATGATTGCTTCATTTCATTATACATTCTTTGATCTACAAAATTTTTCTTCGAAATTTAAAAGAAGATAGAAAAAGACTGTTATTATACTGTCCTTGCCAGTTCTAATATGAATTGGACACATTATGCCATAATTCTTTTTTTCTAGATCATGTATTATCTTATTCATATCTGTACCAATTAACTAGCTCCTCTCTTAGAACATGTACAATGTTCTTAAAAGGGCGTCATATAAAATTAAAAGAAAAAGTCTTGCTCTGTGCTCTGAAGAACAGTTCTGGAAGATAAATGTCAGCATGTGAGAAATGATTTTTCTAACTGAATTATAAGATACACTTGCTGAAAGTTCTCTGAAGATTTATTTACAATATAAGAAGATAGATGCTTAGTGAAGAGATAGGACCTATTTGTCTATGGATTGCAGATTTTGAAATCAAACAAACTGGTTTATTTAGGTTATTTCCTTAGCATATTTTATTAGCCTGTGTAAAAAATAATATAGGATATTTTATTGAAAAGGGAGAATTGAGGCATACTAAATTAAAAGGATTTGTTAAATATCTTTTGATAATACTTTTATTAAAATTATCACAAAATTAGCTATTCTATCATTAAAATTATATAACAAATTGTACTGTTAGAGGTTTTTTTCAGGGAGTAGTTACTTTCTGTGGTTAAAATCTTAAAGAAAACTAACTAAATAAATAATAAAGCTTATATGAGGAAAGAAGCTATGAGTTCAGCTAATAGTGGAAGAATTACTTTATTTTTACATTTTTCATTCATTTTTTTTTCTTTTCCTGACAGCTTGTGGTCAGAGTTGTACTATTGTTTGTAAATGTTTTTTTTTTTTTAATTTTAGAAGCAAGACTTGTTGAAATAAATTTCCTACGAAGTATAGTTTCCGTGGCAACTGTAACTGTCTTTTATTTTCACATGTACCATTTAGAATTAGTTGACAATAATTATAGACCACTTAAGCTAAAACATTTTCTGTACAGCAGAGACGTGTATAAAGACAGGGTTTCAGAAAAATCGTTCTGGTTTAGAGAAACTTAAATTACTTGTTAAGAAAGACTTGATTTTCTTACTTAGGTAGATGACTGAAATTCTATCTAAATATCCAGTGTGAAGTTTGAGATGACTGTGTCAAGGGACATTTTCCCTATTATAATTTTAAAATTCCATTTGTTACCAAAACTTTTAATTTCTCTTGTGCTGGGTATGTTTACATGCACATTCCTGACTTCTCAAATCTTCTTTAGTTCAATTAGTACTTCTTTGGAAACAATTTGGGTATTGGGCAACAGAATAATGTAGAAAGTATATGCATTAAAATTAACTTTTTTATTTACCAAACCTCTTAGACCATAGTTTTCTAAAGAAGGTAAAGCAAGGTTTCATGTAATTAGAAGAATTGCCAATTAACTTGACAAGGAAATCCATAAGTTAATCAATTAAGTTGCATCATGCTATTGAAAGTGAATATATTTATTTATCTCAGTGGCCTTACAGAAGTTAATTTGTAAACATGAAATTATTTTTCAGTTATTGGACTATTAATAGTGTCCATTAAAACAGTATTTCTCTGGGTGAGATGTTACTAGTTTAGAAAAGAAGAAAATGAGATTTAGATGGTTGTAAAATCTCCCCCTGAAATACCTTTACTCATGCCATTTCTTTGTTCAATAATAAAGGTAAATAGCATGACAATGACAATTTTGTGCAGGAAACCTATGCTGTGCTTTAGTACACAATAAAAAGTGTGTTCTAGCATGTAAAATTATTCTCTGAGGTTAATAATGGCAGGCTAAAATTTTCTTTATAACTTTTTTAGGATGCTGGGGTATAGTGGAAGCAATTATGTGCTTTGATGGGGTACTGTGGACAGTGGAAGAAGGAGCAAATGACCACAAGCTGCTGTCCAGAGACTAACTGCAACAGTGAGGGCTCTAGTTTATTTCACAAGCTCTTTTACTAAGTTTCCTCTCAGAAGAGGCCATGGGATTCATGGTGGGGCTACTTCTGAACCTGCATTAGCTCTATGGATTACCTGTGGTGGCAATAAAAAGGTACTTTTCATATCTCCTGCTGAATGAAGTGTAATTGACTGATGGCCTGAGCTGTAGACCTTTTGGAGTATTAATGTAGAGGCATACCTCATTTTATTGCACTTTGCTTTATTGATATGTCAGCAGCATGTGATCACATCAGGTCTCTGGTAACTCCAATTTTGGTAACTCTCACGATATTTCAATTTTTTAAATTATTATTATATCTAATACAGTGATCTCTGATAAGTGACTTTTGATGTTATTATTGTAATTGTTTTGAGGCTCCACAGACCTCATCCATATAAGATGGCAAACTTAATAAATGTGTGTGTTCTGACTGCTCCACCGACCAGCCGTTCTTCTCCTTAGGCCTGAGGAAATGACAATATTAAAATTAGGCCAATTAATAACCCTAAAAGGGCCTCTCTAGTGTTCATCTCTCACTTTAAGTCAAAAGCTAGAGATGATTAAGTTTAATGAAGAAGGCATGTTAAAAGCTGTGATGGGCCGATAGCTAGGCCTTGTGTGCCAAAAAGTTAGCCAGTTGTGAACGTGAAGATAAAACTATTGAAGGAAATTAAAAATTATATCCCTGTGAACACACACATGATAAGAAAGTTAAACAGCCTATTGATGATACGGAGAAAGTTTTAGTGGTCTAGGTAGATCAAACCAGCCACAACATTCCCTTAAGCCAGAGCCTAATCCAGTGCAAGGCTCTCCCTCTTTTCAATTCTATGAAGGCTGAGAAAGGTGAGGAAGCTGCAGAAGAAGAATCTGAAGCTAACAGAGTTTGGCTGATGAGGTTTAAGGAAAAAAACTATCTCCAGAAACTTTAAAAACTTTAATATAAAAGTTGAAGGTGAAGCATCAAGTGCTGATATAGAAGCTGCAGTAATTATCTAGAAGGTCTAGCGAAGATAATTGATGAAAGTAGCTACACTAAACAATAGATTTTCAATATATGTGAAATAGGCATGCATTGGAAAAAGATGCTATCTAGGACTTTCATAGCTAAAGAGGATAAATTAATGCCTGCCTTCAAAGCTTCTAAAAACAGTCTGTCTTTTTAGAAGTGAATGTAGCTGATGATCTTCAGTTGAAGCCAGTACGTATTTACCATATGAAAAATTGTAGGGCCCTTAAGAATTACGCTGTATTTATTCTTGCCGTGCTTTATAAGCGAAACAAAAAAGCCTGGATGACAACATGTCTGCTTGTAGCATGGCTCACTGAATATTTTAAGCCCACTGTTGAGACCCACTGCTCAGGAAAAAAAAATCCTTTCAAAATATTATTTCTCATTAACAATGCATCTACTCACCCAAGAACTCTGCTGGAGATGTACAAAGAGTTTAATGTTGTTTTTATTCTTGCTAACACAACACTCATTCTATATCCCATGGATCAAGGAGTAATTTTAACTTTCAAGTCTTATTACTTTAGAAATACATTTTACAAGATTATAGCTGTTATAGTAATTCCTGTAATGGGCCTGAGCAAAGTAATTTGAAAACCTTCTAGAAAAAATTCACAACTTTAGATGCCACTAAGAACATTTGTGATTCATAGGAAGAGGTCAAACTATCAATTTTAATGGGAGACTGGAAGAAGTTGATTCAAAACCTAATAGATGACTTTAAGGGGTTCAAGATTTTAGTGGAGGAACTAACTGCAGATGGGGTGGAAATAGCTGGAGAATTCAAATTACAAGTGATATCTGAAGATGTGACTGAGTTGCTGCAATCTCATGACACAGCTTGAATTGATGAGGAGTTGCTTCTAATGGATGAGAAACAAAGAAAGTGGTTTCTTGAGATGTAATTTACTCTTGGCAAAGACACTGTGAATATTGTTGAAATGACAACAAATGATTCAGAATATTACAAAGATATAGGATAAAGCAGCAGCAGGGTTTGAGAGGATTGACTCAAATTTTGAAAGAAGATCTACTGTGGGTAAAATGCTATCACAGAGCATTTCATGCTATGGAGAATTCTTTGTGAAAGAAAATGTCAATTATCGATGTACATACTTCATTGTTTTCTTATTTAAAGAAATAGCCACAGCCACCCCAAGCTTCAGTAACCACCACCCTAATCACTCAGCAGCCATCAATATTAAAGCAAGACCTTTTATCAGTAAAAATATTACAACTTGCTGAGGTTCAGATGATTATTAGCATTTCTTAGCAATAAAGTATTTTTAAATTGTTAATACATTGTTTTTTAGACCTAGAGCTATTGCACACTTAATATGCTATAATATAGTGTAAACACAATTATATATGCAATGGAAAATCAAAACAATTTGTGTGACTCACTTTGTTGTGATAATCACTTTATTGTGGGTGGTCTGGAAATTAACCTGTAATATCTCCAAGATATGCCAATAGTCCCATTTATAAAAAAAGTAGGACTCCTTAATGGGCTACTTTTTCTCAAGTATTCTCCATCAAACTGGCTGAAGTTTCTTAGGAATGGGATGTAATCAGTGCCTTTTTTTTTCCCCCCAATTGTCCTCCTTCTCCCTCTTCTTCATAGCTGTCAGACCTGCATCGTGGTCTGAAGATTCTTCCCACCTTCTCTAGATTCCTTCTCTTTATTATTCATAAGCATTTTTCCCCAAGTAAATATCTTGTACATAATCAATATTGTAAAAATCACCTGTCTTGGCATCTGCTTCTCAGAGGACTTGAACTTAGAGTTTGGGGAAAAGATAAATAATTTGATATTGGATGTGTAAATTGTGAGATGTTTATTAGACATCTTTTGAATAGGCAGTTAGTTCACAAATCTGGAAATACAGTAAGTGAGAGGAAAGTTCTAATCTGGATGTAGGAATTTGGGAATTGACCAAGAATCAATGATACGTAAGCCATGAAATCAGATGATTTTTGTCAAGGGAGCAGAATAAACGAAGCATAGAAGAGGACTGATGATTAAGCTCTGATTTATGACCTCAATTAGAAAAGATGACTGAACAGTGAAGTAGGGATTAAATTAGGAAGGCATGAAGGGCTGGAAGTCAAGTAAAGGAAGTGTTTTAAGGAAGAATCTGTAATTAATCTTGCAAAATGCTGTTGATGAATCTGGCAATATGAGTTCTAAGAAATGATTGGATTTGGCAATGATGGACTCACTGCTGACCTTAAGGAAAAGTTTTACAGGAGTTGTAGGGGTGGTAGACTTATGTGAATTTTCCAGAAAGAATGAGAAGATAAACAGTGAATACACAAAGGGAGAGAGTGAGTATGGATACTGCTGTCAAAGAGTTTTGCCATAAAAAAGAGAAGAGAATTCTATGTTTTCTAGAGGATGAAATAGATTCAAGAAATTTTGACGGCTTGTTTTTTTTTTTTAATTTTAAGATGGGAAAAAAATGTTTGTGTGCTGACAGGAAGTAGGGAGCGGAAAATTTGATAACATAGTAAGCAGAGGGGAAAAGCTCTCTGTAGCAACGTCCTGGAGTCGGAGATAAAGTGTGGATGGACGATCCAACCCTCGTAAAGTGAGGAAAGGCAGAGTTAATAGGCACAGATGGAGGTAGGTGGATAAATGTGGGTGATGATTCTTTTTAAAAAAATCCCTTCTGATTCTATTTTCTGAGTAAAAGCGGAATCCAAGGGAGGTGTTAGAGGTTTTTACTTGTCTACAGAGAGTGAATGGACTCAGGAATTGCTGTATGAGATTGCCTGGAAGCTTTAAGAACCCATTTGGGATTGTAGGCATGAATGTAAAGTGAGAGCAGTCTGCAGGCATTGTGTTTTTCTCCGTAGGGCATGATCTGCTCTACAAGGGCAGGCACAAGAAGGCATTGGATTGAATTTAATTAGGGTCAGGATATTGCCAATTTAATACCAGGAAGGAAGAAAGGGGTACTAGAGTTGGGAGGGCAAGCAAGGGAGTGATTATAATATAATACAATACAATATAATATAATATAAGCACAGTGAGAACATAAGGATGGTGAGTATCCAGGTTTTCCTATCATTACTAAAAATGTACCATGTAAGCAACTGCCTGTTGATGAGTAAAGCTCTCCCTGTGTGACATTTGTCTTCCTTATATTAGTATGGCTTGGAGAGAGTTCTGGGGTGGTGATGCTTTGCAAAGAAAAATCATGAAATCATCAGAACATATCATTTGCCTGCTATCCAATATCTTGTTGGATCTGAATTGAAGGATTCATAAGACAGTTATTAATGGCTAATATTTCAAAAGAAGAGACTTTTCTTGTTAACATAATGTATCAATAAAAATATTTCTCAAAGTAATAAGCTTATCCAATGACAATGTTTTGCTTAGATAAATTGGGTCAGCATATGTATTTTCTGCAACAGCTAATCAAAATATTTTAATAAGCATAAGAATTCCACATTAAAACACAGAACTGAGATTCCTACCTCAGTTATTTGTGCATCTAATCCATTATAGTTGATACTACTTTGCATTAAAATGATAAATGCAATAATTTCTTGTATGTTATAGAAATAATATATACATAAAATAAAATGTGAATATGTCACTCTTAATAGAGATACTTCAGTAATTTCTTAAAATTGCTTTTTTAGGTACTTAAGCATTGCCTATATACATTTAAACGTCTGAAAGTGGTGTTTTCTAACAGGCAAAGATTTCATGACGAAGACACAAAAGGTGGTTGCAACGAAAGCAAAAATTGACAAATGGGATCTAATTAAACTCTAGAGCTTTGTCAGAGCAAAGGAACCTATCAACAGAGTGAACAGACAACCTACAGATTGGGGGAAAATATTTGCAAACTATACATCTACAAAGGTCTAATATTCCAGCATCTATAAGAAACTTGAACAAATTTACAAGAAAAAAACAAATAATCCCATTAAAAAGTAGGCAAAGGATATGAACAGACACTTTTCAAAAGAAAACATACATGCAGCCAACAATGATATGAAAAAAAGCCTCAATATCACTGATCATTAGAGAAATGCAAATCAAAACCACAATGAGATGCCATCTCGCACTAGTCAGAATGGCTATTACTAAAAAGTAAAAAAAAAAAAAAAAAAAAAAAAATGCAGATGCTGGCGAAGTTGTGGAGCAATTGAAATGCATATACACTGTTAGTGGGAGTGTAAATTAGTTCAACCATGTGAGAGTGTGGCAATTCCTCAAAGACCTAAAAACAGAAATACCATTGGATCCAGCAATCCCATTAATGGGTATATACCCAAGGGATATAAATTGTTTTATTATAAAGATACATGCACACGTAAGTTCATTGAAGCATTAGTCACAGTAGCAAAGACATGGAATAAACCTAAATGCCCATCAATTGTAGTCTGGATAAAGAAAATGTATGTATACACCATGACGTACTATCCAGCTATATGAAAGAATGAGATCATGTCATTTGCAGGGACATGGATGGAGCTGGAGGCTATTATCCTTAGCAAACTAATGCAGGAAGAGAAAACCAAATACCACATGTTCTCACTTATAAGTGGGAGCTAAATGATGAGAACACATGAACACATAGAGGGAAACAACACACCTTGGGGCCTATCAGAGGGTGCTGGGTAGGAGGAGGGAGAGAATCAGGAAAAATAACTGACGTGTACTAAGTTTAATACCTGGGCGATGAAATAATCCGTGCAAAAAAGCTCTCATGACACAAGTTTACCTGTATAACAAATCCACACATGTATCCCTGAACTTAAAATAACAGTTAAATTAACAAAGAAAGTGGCTAACACGGTGAAAACCGAGTAAAAATACAAAAAATTAGCCAGGCGTGGTGGCGGGCGCCTGTAATCCCAGCTACTTGGGAGGCTGACGCAGGAGAATGGCATGAACCCAAGAGGCGGAGCTTGCAGTGAGCCGAGATCGTGCCACTGGCACTCCAGCCTGGGCGACAGAGCGAGACTCCGTCTCAAAAAAACAAACCAAAACAAAGAAAGTAGTGTTCTCTAAATAGCTTAGAGAAAGACAATAATTCAATTATTTTATATTTTAAAAAATTAAATATTGTTTTATAACAATAATTCTTAGATGTTTAAGAAGTGTTAACTGTTTTAAAATAATGGAATATAAAATTGGCAGATTTCCTGCCTTGAATTTTTACTGAAATGAAGTTTGGTTTGCTTATATATACATTCATTGAATAAATAAACTGATATTTTATTTAAAAGCAAAATTGAGTAAGCAATGATATTTTAAAACTTCTTTCTGAATACCTACATCTTGACAACATTTATATAGCTGACAGCACATTTGTAGAGAAGATGTTTAGGATCCTCCATGATAAAAACATATATACATAAGTATACACATAGTTTTTAATTTTTTTATTTTCCAACTACTATTTACTCTAAAGATAATATATTTTTAATCTAATAATGACTATAAGGTGTCACCACAGCCTTTTCATAAAAGCACCATTCCACCTCTGAGAATAAGCTGATATTTTACTTAAGGCATATTGAACTTCTCCATGCACAAGAAGTTGGCTTGCCTGCTTAAAAAATAAATTTCTATGCAGAGCTTGTGTGGGAAGAATGAAATCTGCAATTTGACTTTTAGGAGTGTCATTTTCAGGGTCAGGCAGATTGGTGTTCAGCGCTGGCTCTGCCGTCTATAGCCTGTGTGAATTTAGACAAGTTTATACCTTTTAATGTTTCAGTTTCGCTGTCTTTCCCTCACACACCTTTGAACAGAATATTAATTACAAGAAAACAGGACCTAGTCTTGTTTAAGAAAGACTCCCTAGTCCCCGGCACACCAAAGATCCTTAATAAATATTTGTTGAGTTAATAAATATATAAAATATGTATTTTGAAGAGTGTAAGAATAGTAATTATATAATAGGGATATTTTGAGGATAAAATGGCATAATACATGATGAATACAGAGCATAGTCCTGGATCAGAGTAACTATTCTTATTAGAGAAAGTTCTAGAAAAGCTGGAGTAAGTTTACCTTCTGCGTCTAACTTCTACTTTCCCTTCAGATTGTGGAAGGGATTTATACTATGACTAGTGGCCCTGTGCCACAATCTAGCACCCATGTATGTGTGTAAGAAGGAAAGTATTTATCTTATTAATATTCATATCTCCTGAACCTTTTATAATATTTAGGAGAAGTGGAAACAAGTTAAATGAATTAAAGTACTTTAGCACGCAATCTAAAACTCATGCCATCAGTGAAAATGTTTTCAGAGCTTAACCATGCATACCAGAAAACAGGAGGTAGTACATGCGATATTTCATTGATTTTAAGGTGCTTATTTTAAATTTTTACATATCTGAAATCCGGATGCATTTTACAGTTAATGGCATCTTACAATTGACTGGCGTCTTTCTTTCTTGGTAGTGCATAGCATAATAGGATGTCTTAAATAGAGTTTATGAAATACGTTATAGCTATATATTAAAGCAGTCCTCAATGTTTATTTCTTATCACCATTCACCCCTGGCAAAGAGCCTTCTAGGCTTTTTTCCCTAACATCTCGCCCCCATGAAATGTTAATACCACAGATATACTCAATATGCTTATCTGTGTTTTGTAAATGAAGTGATAAGATTTTTTTTCCTCAAGAACCAATATTCTTCCCCTTGGGGGCTCTATTATATTGGAAATGTAGGTATTAAAGTGATGCATTCCTTGTTATTCTTAGGTTGTAGAATCTCGTTTACTAAAATAATGGGAATCATGAGCTAGTTCTTAGCTTTAGAGGTTTTGGCTTTAATTATATAATACAATGTCTAGGAATTGTGTTATTATCATAAATGTCAAAATGCCTGCAAAGTTTGAACATTTGCTATTTACCCCAACAATCAGAAAGCTGTTCATAATATTTTTTTTGTTAACAAATAAAAGATCTTCAAGTTCATCCAGTGATGTCATTTAACATATTTCCCATTTTATGAAATAAGATTATTTAATAATTTCAGTGTAGAAATTTAGGATGTTCACTACCTCACTTTTACATATTCATTATTTTAAAGCCATAACGTGAACAATACATCCATAAAGTGACATTTAAAGACCATCTGATATTCATAAAATACTAAGAAAAATGCTGTTTTATGCTCCACATATTACACTGAGTTGGGAGAATGAAGATGTGCAATTGTTGAAGTGTTTGTGTAGACTCATGTACTGCAATCTAAGCAGTTTTGGGATTCCCACCTCTTATAGTAATAATGGAATACAGAGATCAGTTCACTTGTGACCAGTGGTTTACATGAAAAAGAAGATAGGGATACAATCTCTGCCCATCAGTAATGATTTTCTCTTGTAAAGCTAAGTATTATATTCAATAGCTTTAACTGATAGAGAAAGGAGTAATTTATGTACTTGGATAAAATCTTTAAATAGCAAAGTTGTTCAATATGTTCTTAAATATTTACTTATCTTTCTTTGGGCTATGCAGTTTGCCTTCCATTTTTAAAAAATTAGTGGTTCAAAAAACTTGTAATATTAGTGATACATAAAATCTTTAACTTTTTTGTATGTATTGCAATAACATTATTTTATATTTGACAATTCAAACATGTTTATATTGGCCCAGTTGTATTTGGTTGTGTTAATTGGCTATTTTGGACACTCAAATGTGTCAGAACACTGTGCAGTTGTTATAGGTGATGTGAAATATTCTAGTAGACGAAGCAATGTATCAGCAAAAATTAATTAAGATGAGCAGTACTCTGAAGAGACTCATCATCAGAATACAGAAATCCACATCACTGCTTTATCATTTTAGTTAATTGTACATAGCTTTTGTAAATAAATTGAAAATTAATTCAAAACCAGAAATCATCTCCCCCGCTGCTCCTAGTACTTGCTCTTTCTCTGCCTTTCAGTCGCAGCATCTCCATGATACTCCGGGCATAGACATCTCTCAAGTTAACACTGATATATGAGTCAGTGGCTATATTCTTGGTAAGCTTCTTTAGGGCTTCACGCTGTCTAACAGCTGCTTCCTTGAGTTTCAAGGTGAAGTAGCAAGCAGAGAAGCGATCGTTAATAATAGCAATAGGCAAGGCCAAGACAAGAATTCCCGATAATATACACATGAAGGCCACGATTTTGCCTGTGGTGGTGTCTGGTCTAATGTCCCCATATCCCACAGTAGTCATAGAGGTGGTGGCCCACCACCATGCACAAGGGACACTTGTGAAGGTTGTGTCAGGAATGCTTTGCTCAGCAAAGTATTCTACAGTTGAAAATATAGAGATTCCCACGGATAGAAATAGGAGCAGTAGGCCGACTTCTTCATAACACTGGGTGATTGTCATCCCAAGGGAACGTAATCCTGCAATAGAACAAATGCTGTCAGTCATTGGCATCCATCTTCTTTCTCTTCCCTCCCTTCCCCTCTCCCTCCTTGCTCTCCCACCCACAAACTGCACTGCACACTTAAATGTCCCCAGCACTGGGCAATGTTCTGGGGATACAAAGTTGATTAAATCATAATCCTTGTGCTCAGGAAGTTCACAGTCTAGTTGATGGGGCCAGGTTGGGAAGGCTAGAGAGAAATATAATTAGATTCATTAATTCACCTGTAGAATTATTGAACTTCTACTATTAAAAAGAAGGCGAGAGGTAAGACTGAAGGCAGGCAGGGGTGGTATGATAGGAGTTTTGTACTTTAGTCTGTACAATAAGAGGCCTTTGCGGTGTTGCATGTGGAGGGCATATTTGGTCACACCTGCATTTCAATGCATCATTTTAGCACTTGTTTCAAACGCCAATTTTATGTTATCTTGTATTTTATGTGTCTGTTTTTCTCACCTTCCTTGTAAAGTTTAACACAATTAGGAACCTGATTACTGGAAAGCCAGAAAAAGTAAACAGTGGGCACCATAGCAACAAAGTGAAGCAGCAGAAGCAAGTTAGGCATTGGTGATAAAATTGACATGAGAACATCACATGTCTATTCAGGGGACATTCTCGCGGTATGTCAGGAGAAGGTCTGAACTCCCAAGACACCCACTGAAACCCTAGTCCTTAATACCAAAGCTGTAGGAAATTATCTCCCTTGAGTACATAAAATTTCTGCTTTCCTGTAATAACATAGACCTGAATACAGAATATTCCTCCATTGCAAAAAGGTATGGGAAATGGAACCACTAGAGAATTTACTCTTTATGAAGCATTGGCTGCTTTTCCATTCCTAGATCTGAGGATTTATTAAACCCCAGGGAGACAGACCCACGATGGTCCAATTCTGTCTCTGAAGACACTAGGCCTAAGGCGAGTAAGAGCCCATCATAGGCCGGGCGCGGTGGCTCACGCCTATAATCTCAGCACTTTGGGAGGCCGAGGCAGGCAGATCGTGAGGTCAGGAGTTTGAGACCAGCCTGGCCAACATGGTGAAACCCTATCTCTACTAAAAATACCAAAATCAGCCCAGTGTGGTGGTGCGTGCCTGTAATCCTAGTTACTTGGGAGGCTGAGGCTGGAGAATAACTTGAACCTGGGAGGCGAATGTTGCAGTGAGCCAAGATCACGCCATTGCAATCCAGCCTGGGCAGTAGAATGATATTCCGTCTCAAAAAAAGAAAAAAAAGAAAGAAAGAGAGAGAGAGAAAGAAAGAGAAAGAAAGAAAGGAGAGAAAGAAAGAAAGAAAGAGAGAGAGAGAGAGAGAGAGAGAGAGAGAGAAAGAAAGAAAGAAAGAAAGAAAGAAAGAAAGAAAAGCCCATTATGGAACCAGGCTTTGAATGAACCATAAGATTTATTCCCTAATACTAGAGAGGTGGTTATTAAAGTTTGTCCACATTTTGAAATTATATCAACATGATATCAAAATGATATTGCCCCAGAAGTCCAAAACAATACCTCTTAGAATCATTTTTTGTTTTTATTCACTCACTAGAGACTATTTCAAATGCATTAGCATACTAATCATACTCTTAGGATTTTGAATTTTGCTCTTCAAATTTTGAGATATTCTTGAATTATTAACCAGCTATTTTTAAAAATCATTGAGTATTTTGAAGTTTAACTTCAAAAGAATATCTTTCGGAATACCTTTATAATACCTTTGCTTTTATAAAAAACTGGCCTTGATGTGTCTACGTGGAATTATGTTCCTTAAATAAATTCACAACACATGAGGAGATGCATAGCATTTGTCTGGGAACACTGTTTTAATTTAAAGGCAAAATGTTCAAAACAATTTTGTAAAGGAAAACAAATTGGGTGGAATTTCTAGCATGTTATCTCTGTTAACTCAGAGAATCCTCAAAAGAAAGGATATAAGAGGGACATGTTAATTGTTCTGCCATTATACAGATGAGGAGGCTGAGGCATAAAGAGATAGCTTATCTAGTAGAAAGCTACAGAGCCAGGATTTAAACCTAGTTGTCTGGCCAAAATCCCATTATCCTATAACATCTCTCAATTTGAATTTATAATTAATACATGGAGAAATAGGTCATCTATGTTTACATTTTAATAAATGTAGTGTTGAGGCAAAATTGTCAAATATGCAAGTCATATATTTTTTAATAATTAAGGGTTTACTAAAACTTTATACTTATTTTAGAATGGAGAAAATCTTTGAAGAGGTGACATTGTGGAAATTACTGTTATTTTCCTTTTCCTTTCTTTTGGAAAAAAATGTAGTTTTTACTGGGTGTTTTTAAATTGAGTCTTGTGAAGAGTTTATAAATACTTGAAGAAAGCATCCCATTATCTGTGTCAGAAAACAAAGAGTGGTATTTGTAAAAGTTGTTGGAAACCCCGTTATCAAATTCCTGGTATGTGAGACTAGCTAGGAAAATACACTACCAAAATTACATTATAATAAGTTCTAATTACCAGAGAAATGTTGAAGAAAAACATATCAGAAGTTAATTTCACCCAACATTTATAGGAAGGACAACTACCATCAACCTTTTTTAGGTGGTCAGTCCAGGCATATATCTAGGGAAATAAAATAAGGATAGTGATCTCTAGCCAATTTGTTTGTGCTAATACATATTTGTATCAACATATATAAAATTAATATGGCATCATACTCCAGTGTTTCTCAAGGTTTGGTCCAAGAACCACCTATATCAAAGTCATTGGTGAACTTATTATTTATAAAATGTGTGCTCCTAGATCTGATCTCAAGCTTTCTGGGGGTTGGAGCCAGAAGTTGTATTTCAACAAGCTTGCCTGGGGATTCTTATTTTCATTAAGGTATGTCATAAGGAAACTCATATACTCCAGAACATCTGACAGCTGCAGGGCCAGCCACTGATAACTACTACTGTTGGGGGTGCAAGAATCATTTTTAATCAGTTCCTGTGATTTTCACTGATATTGATTATAATTTTCACATACCTTATGTGTTTGTGTGTGTGTTATATGGAGACACTTCTAGGAAAATATTAATTAGGTTTTCAAAGGCTCTATGACACACAAAAAACTAAGGGATTTCTGTACTTCCCTCTCTCATGCATCCCAGGTTAGGGACAAGAAAACCTTCAGATACTAGATAAAGCATTTAATTAGTTTATTTTGCTTTCTCCCAAAGCAAAATATTTTCATTGCTTCTTCGAAAATTTTGGAAAGGCCACCTGCACCTAGTCATTTCTCTTTCTGCATGGCCAGAGACGGCTCTGAAGGGCCGACTTTCCCTTCTGCCAAGGAGCATATGTGGCAAGCACTTCTTGGATACTGAAGAGATATTGGCTTATGTCCCTATATATCATATATATATAATTTATGTGTATCTTTTTATGTGTCATTTATGCCTGTTTTGTCTAGAATCTTGAAGAGGCAGAGTGCCTTTAATTTTTGTATATCTTCTGGGCAATGGTTTCAAATAAACTGAGGTTAGCAAATGGTCAAATTTTCTCTCAACATTTCTCTTATGGAGAGGAAGTATGGGAGAGCTCACTTCTCTATACCTGTGATAACAACTTCAAGGTTTTGCTTCCCAGTGTCTCCTTAGAGGTCATGATCAGGTAAAGTATGGGAGTTGGTAATTTTGAATATCAGTTCAGCGTTATTTTCCTTGTACTGTGGTCAAATAACGAATGCTTACATGCAATGGCAAATTAAAAGGCATCAATGAAATCTGAATACCTGTGGAATGTCTGCCCAGCTTTAGCATGCGCAGAGCCCTGAGCAGCCTCAACACTTGGACGATGCGCCCCACGTTCTCCAGCTCCTGCGTGGTCTGGCTCCCACTTAGGCTCTCTACCAGAAGAGTGATGTAGAAGGGCAAGATGGCAAGGAGGTCTATGATGTTTGGCACCTTTCTTAGGAAGCGACACCTATCCCGCACACACAGGAAGCGGAGGATAAACTCCCCGGTGAACCAGCTAATGCACACATACTCCAGGATTTCCAGCAGCTGCAGGTCCAGCCAGCTTAACTCGGCTGACATCAGGGCCATGTTAATGATGGACACCACCACGAAGATAATGGAGATGACCCCAAAGATACGGGCAGCTGTGGAAGATCCAGGTTTCTCCAAGATATTCCAGAGCTTCTGGCGAACAGTGGGACAAGGTCCTTGGGAGAAGTCCTGTTCACTCTCATGTTGACTTTCCTGGTCTTCTGTGTCCTTCTTGAAGTCTAAAGTTTCACTCAGCTCTTTTCTTCTGAAGTATCTTTTAGAGAAAACAATTTGGTGATTAGTCTAACTTTATTAAAATACAGAAGTATAAGATAATTAAACATGACAGGGAGGTCAGACTTTTTCATTCAACAAAATGCAGAAAAATGTCTATTCATATTTTACTTAGGTTGTGTCTTACCCACAGTATTCAGAATTTCTCCCTTTGGATGATTTTTTTTTTTTTTGAGACGGAGTCTCTCTCTGTCGCCCGGGCTGGAGTGCAGCGGAGTGATCTCGGCTTACTGTAGCCTCCGCTTCCCAGGTTCAAGCGATTCTCCTGCCCCAGCCTCCTGAGTAGCTGGGATTACAGGTATGCGCCACCACCCCCAGGTAATTTTTGTATTTTTAGTAGAGACAGGGTTTAGCTATGTTGTTCAGGGGGGGTCTCGAACTATTGGCCTCAAGTGATCCACCCTCCTCGGCCTCCCAAAGTGCTGGGATTACAGGCATGAGCCACCACGACCGGCCTGGATTATAATTTTTAAAATGACACTTTCTTAGTAGAAGTTTATACATAGTAAAGCTACTTTGGATTAATACATTTTATTACCCATTTTCTGGTAACAAGAACAGATGTTTGGCAGATGGAACTTTTTTGTGTGTGTAAAGGACATGTATTCATGAAGAAATGGTAGTAATAGCAAGGTAACCTCAGAGTTCCACAATCATTCAATCAAGGGACCAGCCTTTTATCTTCTATATTTAAAACAATTCTCCATTCAAGTTTTTCAAAGTCAATGTTCTAGGTTTGATAAATGATAATGCTGCGTGCCAAATCTTTTATCCCTATGCATGCATTTTTGGAGCATGGCTTTTGTGATTCATTTATTCAGTCACCAAATATTTATTGTGGGCCTGAAGTCCCTTGCCTTATACGTTAAATTAGCATACTCAAAAAAGGGAACAAAGAGATTCAAAAAGTTCTATTCAAAAGTTGGCGTTGATGCTTTCCAGTCCCCCACCCCCACCCCACCTGTAAGCCCAGAAGTGGCCACACCTTATTGCTAGGCCTGGCTCCAGCGAAGCTTGCGTAAAGCCTGAAATCTACCTGTGCCTTCCTCTCTTTCTCTGCCGCGCCCGCCTCCCCGCCCAGCCGCCGCGTGCCTCCGGGGTACCTGTCCCTGCAGCAGGAATCGATGCTGAGCTCATCGATGCCCCAGTACTGGATCTCCTGCAGGAAGGAGAGCGCGCACAGCTGCTCCATGACATGCAGGCGGCCGGTGCGGTAGTAGTGCAGGACATATCGGAACGCCTGCGAGCTGCGGTCGAAGAAGTACTCGTTGTCCACGGGGTTGGCATCGTCGCAAAGCTCCAGAGGGCTGGGCACGGCGGCCAGGGCCCCGGGGCGGCGGTAGGAAGCCACCACCACGGCCAGCTTGCCAAGGCGCGTGTGCGGGAAGCAGGACAGCGCCTGCTGCGAGAGCACGAAGCGGCTGCCGCCCACGTTGACCGTGAAGCAGTCCCCGAGCGCCAAGGGCTCCCCTTCACCCTCGCTGCAGAAGACACTAGAGTCCAGGGAGGTCAGGGAGCCGCTGTCCAGCGGCGAGTCCAGTAGCGCTCTGCCGCTGGAAGGCATCTCTATCCCAGTCGCCGCGGCCTGAGGGCGCCACAAAGTTGGGGACACGCCGGAAGCGTTGGTCCCGCGAGGGCGGTGGCACGGCCCCTGGTGGCGGCCGGGATTCCCCGGGCTCCCGAAGGGGTTACCTCTCCCTGGCGCACTCTCTCCGCCCGCTGTGCGCCTTCCTCCTCCTGCCGCTAGGGAGCCGCGAGTGCGCGGAAGCAGCGCACAAGTGGCAGAGAGAGGAGACTGGGAGCAGAGGAAGGGTCGCGCTAAGAGAAAGGATCAGGTGAGGTCCAAGCCCGACACAGTCCCTGTGCACACTGCTGGTCGCCCTGTCCCTTCCCTAACGTTGTCACCCCGCCTCCCAACTTCGCAATTGCGATTCCCAGCCCAGGAGGTGTACAGATTGAATGACTCGCTACTTGGTGGGTGGAGGGGTTGGGGAAGGGAGGAAGGAGGGAGATGTGGGGCGGAGGAGGAGGAAGAGGAGAGAAGATGACTCTTAGCTGAACGCAAGCAAGCAAGCAAGCAAGGGGGATGGCGAGACTCACTTCTGCCTGCAGGAGACCAAAACAAAAAGTTCAGAAAGCGAAGGAAGTGGTAACCGGGTCCCTTCCAACTTGAGAATTTATATTCCTCCCTTTTCTTTTACTGCCGCTTCATAGGCCTCCCCGGGGGTGTTCGCTGGAGGTGTGAGCAGGTGGGGGAGGGTTCTCTGGGTGAGGGGGCCGCACCATTTTCTCCCAATTCACTCTCATTCTAGTCTGATGATCACTGCCGCTCCATTTTCTTCTCCCGTCTCCCTTGGGTTCTGACCTCCTGGTTGAGAAACAAGAATAATTAATCATGACTTTTTATTGAAGATCCAGTGGGTCACTAAGAACCAGGAGTGTCACTGTCAGCTCCCACCCTGTCGAGGGTCCACCTCGTGTTGAGGCACTTTTTTGAGGCACCCTTCCTTTTAGCCATTTCTGTCCCTACAAGTTTCCCGGAGAGCAGGTGTTCTGAGCACAGCGGAGCTCTCATTTTAGAAGGAAAGGCAAAAAGACAAGGAATAGAACAAGCGTGGGCTGGGGCAGGAATTTAAATAGTAACGACGGCCTCCCTCGGTAAAGGGAGAAGCCGAGGCCAGCGCCCAGGTGAGACTAGAAGTGTACCCACGGGGCCCCTGGAAGCTGCGCTCGAGCCAACCTGTTGGACTTGAGGCGAGGAGGTGGGGGCGGGAGGGAAGAGCAAGTGACTCACCTGCAGCTCCCGGCACATCTGGTCTGCGCACAACCGGCGCCGCAGGTAACGTACTCTTCCTTTGATTCTCTTGGTCTACACGTGAGGTCTGACTCGACCGGTCCAGGAGGGAAACTGTGTTCCCGCTGAGCTCTACCCAGCGCCTGCTGCCTTGCCTCGCCTCCACCTCCCTCCGGGCTCCTGGCCCCTGGGCTTAGGCTAAGCGTGTCCGCCCCGCCCGCTCTAGCTCTGAGAGCCACTCGCCCAGTGCTTCCAGCACCAGCAGAGGGGAGTGGCAGGATCTAAGGGAGGGAGGTGAGAAGGCGGGGGTGGGGGCGGGGGGTAGTGAGGTGCCCGGTGACACTCAATATTATATTCATCCTGAACATACTTGCGGAATTACTGCATTTGATTCCCGTTTCCCTGGATCTGTGCCTTTGCAAATGCTCCAGAACAAAATTTCCAACTGGATCAGTGTGCTAAACTTGAGGTTAGGGCAGTTATATTAACTGCTTCGTTTGGCATGGTTCAAGGTTTTCATATTTTCAGCAAGCATCTCAGAATCATGCATTTTTCAAGTCTTTGCCAGAGAGAGTGAACCACACTCATCTTCGTTGTTTTCTAGTACGTATATATAGAATACATATTGGAGAGCGTATATTATGGATACACTTACATATATAAGTATATATTAGAAAGCATACACACACACACACACACATATTAGGTAGTATATATAAAGACATAAGCAGGCAGCCTGATGTAGTAGAATAAGCTTTTTCATAGATTGGACGGAAACGTGACTGTTTAGTTCTAGCTTTGCTAACTGACTGTGGGACGTCTAGCTATCATTTACTTCCGAGGGTCTCAGTGCCTTCCTCAGTGAAATTTCAAGTTTTAATAAAAACACCCAACATTTAATGGGTGCTTACTTTATGCCAGGAAATTTGTAGACTCTTTATTCATGCAGTACCTTATTTAATCATAATGACAACATTATGAGGTAGCATATATCCATTTGACAGAAAGGAAAAGTGAGGCACAGGGAAATTAAGTGATTTACAAAGCGCCACACGGTTCAAATCAAACCCAGGATTACATGTCAGAGGCTGCCTTCATAAACAAAATGCTAGAAACGTTATTTTTTGTTGACAAATCAGTGTGATTGTTTTTATTTTCTTTGCAAGCTTCTAATGAAGGACAGGAGTTTAATGAGGTATTTTCATCACTCTTTCAACAAAAGTTTACTGAGCATTCACTATACACTGGCACTATTCAAGGTACTTGCGATATATCAATGAAGAACAGACAAGATCTCTGTTGTTGTGGAGCTTATAGTAATCCTCTGAGAATAAATCGGGGACATCAAGAAACTTTTTTAAACTATAATATTTATAAGCATGGTTCTTTTGACAGCCATCCATTTGGTTAACTTCTCTCCTTAAAGAACTCTTCCATACAGTAAATACAGAGATGCTAGAATTATCCCAGTCAATAGTTCACCATTCTGTATAGGTACCGCATTGTTATTATTTTTTAATGTAGCAGAGCTTTCCCCTGCACAGCAAGAAAACTCCTTCAGCATCTCATTGTAGATTATTTACGTATTGAAAAAGGCAAAATGCCATAGTTCTGTTAAGGCTTATTCATACCATGATTAGCAATGAAAATCTATACTAGCTTTACAGATTATTGTGAGGAAAGAGGAAAGCATTCAAAGGAGAATGACAGCTTTAGGTGAGGAGAGAGATCTTGGACAGGTAACCAGAGGTTAGTGAAAGATGACTGAGGCTTCCATGTCTCCTCCCCTGCCGCTAAGCCACTGAACCTCAGTTATGATGAACGTTGTCCTGTAGAAGTAGTTACAATAACCTCTCCTGAAGAGTCAGGCTCTCTGCTGCACATCTGACTTCTCACAATGATCCTATGAAGTAAGCATTGTAATCCTTAGTTATAGATTTCAGCTTGGATGCTCACAGGCACTAAGAAAGTAACTTTCTACCTTACATAGTGAATACGTGAAGGGGTATGTGAAAGGCTTGAAACAGGCCCTTTCTGACTCCTGACTCGATCTCAACTGCTAACAGCCTAAATGTTTCAATTGGGCATTGATTGTAGTTATAGCAATTTACACTAATCAAGGCAATCATAACTAGAGGGATGATTAGTCAACATGGACTATATAAATATAAATGACCCCTTTTTAAAATATAGAGTCTTGAGTAATACAAATCCCCACCTGTGCTCTGTGCCTTTCCCTTAAGTCTGTTGATTTTCCTTCTTTGATGGCCCAGGTTTTAGTAAGAGACTCCAAGGAAGAGCATACCATAGAAGGGAAATGTGTCCACTTGAAAGATACTTCTTTTAGCCCTAATCCTGACCTGAGGTATAACCTGAGGTATGTCAAAGGAGAACTGCTGATAAGTAGTTGGGGGTGGTGAGGTCTTGCTTTCCATTTCATTTCTACATAGCATAGGAGGAATGTGATTGTCATGTGGGAGGTTGCTCAGTACTGCAATGTGAAAACTCGACAGTCTAAAGGCTTTGGGTATATTTCCTAGTCATCAGATGTTATATTCGAGTGATTTTCCATTAAGACTCTTGTTATGAAATACTCTACTTGCTTTTGGCTTCATCTATCAATTCTACATGCATTGACTTGAATATGGAATCTCCAGTGACAACTGGTATTTTTAATTCTTTCCATTTTTATGAGTATTTTAAGTTTATTAATGAACAGTGTATATGCTTAAAAGTTACAAATAAGATCAAAAGAAAAATCATGGCATACTTTAAATGTCTAACTCAATAACAGTTATGAAAATAAAAGTTAAAAGTCATTTTAAGCTTATTAGAAAATCGTAGTGTTAAAAATATGTAACACTTCATTTAGGTTTTGAAGAAATCATGAGAATATTTGTGTTAATATCATATTCTGTTTAACTGTGATACTTTTGAACAATATATTATAATATTTCTGTGAAATCATTAATGCTTATCTCTAATATGAATGTTTAAAACAATTACACAGATATAAGTCATTAAAATTTTTTAGGAAAATGTACATTCATTATTAATTTATATCCAAAATACTGCAACTTTTTTTTTATAATTAGATAGACATGGGAAATATAATGAATGGATAATCTTGAATAAACAGCTTTATAAAATTCAACTTAAATAAAATCTAGATTTTCATTTTTAATTCCTTCACTGTAGTTTCATACATTTATACTAAATTCCTTTAATTTTTATCATTCATCAACAGTGCAGACAATGTTTTGTGTGAAGTATGCATATCTTTGGCTCTGTCTTTGATTTCTCAGGAACTGACAACCAGATAGATGTACCAATTGTGATGATGTTTAAAAATGTCTTTGTGTGTGAACAAAATGGCTTTATCTTTTTTTCCTTCATTGCATTGGGATATGTTTAAAGGTAAAAGAAAATCTGACAAATTCTATCTATTCATCTTTCATGTGCCTTCTAGGTGCTTGGAATAAATCCTTCCAACTGTATGACAGCCCACTCTAATGCAGAATTTAGCTTAATGTGGGCTTGTTCTGGATTTCTTCCAAGGGAAGGCAATTATCTTTGGAAGTACCCAAGAAATCATTTTTATAGCCTAGTCTGCTACAGAGATAGCATGATGGGTTGATGACGGTGGTGGTGAGGATAATAATATGATAATAATAGCTGTTGCCTTTATGTATTTAGTCCCTGTTCTGCCTTCTATAGGCTGCATGACCTTAACAAGTTTCTTAAACCCCGTAAGTCTCATTTTCCTCATCTGTAAAATGGGGATAACAATAGTACTTTATGTTATTGTTTTAAACTTAAATGAGATAATCCATGTAAAATGTATAGTGCAGTGCCATTCTTATCACTTTTATTATTGTTATGTTTCAGGAATTTTTTTGTACTTCCCCCTACCCCCAAGGTCCTAACTAAAAACCTGCGAGATGATAGGCATTATGTTAAGAACTTTACAAACATTATCTCATTTCCTTTATATTTTACATAACCCAACAATGAAGGTAATATTATGATTTTGGTTTTCCAGATGAGAAACCAGGATCAGAGTGTTAAAATAATTTTCCAAGTGTCAAACAGATAGTAGATGTAGATTTGAACACATTTGTTTGACTCAAAGCCTTTATTCATTGAAGGTCATTGATATAAAAATAATGTGATGATGAGAAATCACTGTTGGACATTTTCCTCTCTTCTTTACAAATAATTTTGAGAAATGAACATTTCTATTATATGCTCCAAATAATTAAGAAATGACTATACTTATCAGCAATAATCAACATATGACTGTGATTTCACATTTAAATAATTTGATTTTTTTATCATCATTCTCCAAAGGAGATAGGCGATTGGATTGATCATTAAATGATTTTTCACTTTGTCACTACTATATACCAAAGACATTTTGAATTTTTCTTGAATTATCAAGAAGTGCATAGACTCAGGACACTTATTGTTCATCAGATTAATTATTATAATTATGTTGAAATTAAACTTTTATAAACAATATCTAGAAGCAGTGGAGCAAAAGCATCTCAAGTTCTCTGCTCATCATGTTCTGGGAGCTGTTATGTGAACCCAATATTGAAGTTGAAAATTCCAATTAAACACTTTTTACTCAGCTCTATAGAATTCCCTTGTGTTGACAGAGAAAGGTTGAGTCATATGGAACCATTAAAAACTGTGCCTCTCATTTGAGTGTATATGATTCATTAATACTAGAAGTAAAATTGCCTTTAGACTTATTCCTTATTCTATTTAGTACTTTCCTTCATTACTAAGGAACTCATTAAACTTGAACTTCATCTTGTAATTGGAAGAAAGGCAACCTTTGCACTCCACTGTTATGAGGTTTTTGTAGTTGTTGTTTTGAGACGGAGTTTCATTCTTGTTGCCCAGGCTGGAGTGCAATGGTGCGATCTCAGCTCACCGCAACCTCCGCCTCCCAGGTTCAAATGATTCTACTCGCGAGTAGCTGGGATTACAGGTGCCCGACACCATGCGCGGCTAATTTTTTGTATTTTTTAGTACAGACGGGGTTTCACTATGTTGGCCAGGCTGGTTTTGAACTCCTTACCTCAGGATCCGCTCGCCTCAGCTTCCCAAAGCGCTGGGATTACAGGCGTGAGCGACCGCACCCGGCCTGCGAGGTTTTTAATGTTAATTTTCCTTGGTTTTCACTATGAGAAGTAAATATTTATGGACATGTACTTTTACAATATTCAGGGGGTAGTTATGAGAATACACAGATAAAATATGTGTATAAAGTATCATATATCATGTATACAATACATATGAATATACACATTCAACACACATGATAAACTAACACTGCAGTTTATAATGAATACTAGTTTGGTTGATTACATTTTCTTACTCTATGCAAGAAGAGTAATGAGCAATCATTGACAATGTAAGGAAAATAGTAAAGATAAGCAAGAGGAAAGGCAATTTTTCTCTGCAGGATGCTTCTTAGTTATATGGTATAGTCCTTTTAAATATCATCCTCATGGCATTTTAAACATATAATCTAATAAAAGAAAAAACATGAAGTAACTTTTTAGGACACATATGCTAAAATCTGTGCCGAAATATTTTTGTTAAACGAATTGTGAAACTGTATAGAATACCTATTATTCTAATCTCAGTTTAAGCACATAGAACACTAATGTAAATATTGTACATATTAAATCATTGCACACAAATGGGATAACCTCAATTCTGTTTTAACTCCCAAGTCAATGCTTTTTAAACTTAGCAGCATGTTCTACTTTCTTACAGTTTTCTCTTTGGTACCAAAAAAAAAAAAAAAAAAAAAAAAAAAGGAATGTGCACATGAATCTTGTTTTGTTGTTTTAAAAAAGAGCCCAGAATCAGTGCATGTATTCCAGAATATATTTTCTCTACGCCATATAATTATATTGATGGCAAGTGAATATACAAATTTGTCATTCTTGCAACATGAAGAGTAGCAATGAGCCATATGGCTTCTCCTTTACACCACTGCATCTGATTGACATCTCAGTTAGAGACTCAGCCTCACAGTTCTCCCACAAACAGATTTCCCGGAAATCTAAACCAAATGAGAATCCAGAGGGAAGTCAAAACATAGTAAATTTGTCACAGGCCTACTTTTTTGTTTGATTGCTATAAGGTCAAATTTATCCATTTTAGTACAAGCGAATGTTTTATTATTAAGGTGACAGCAAGAAATATCATTTTATACTTATAATTTTTTCAAAAATGGAAATAAATCTCAAATAATCTGTAAAAGAATGGAAAAAATAGATAAGACTTTTTAAATAAATTTAAGAAATCATCAACGTAGTCATAGGTTCAATATTTATGATGACTCTGGGCCACTTTTAATAGCAGAAGCTTATGAAAAATTAAAAACAGATAATTATTGACTAAACAAGTAGAAAATTTGAGTATGTGTTTATATGTGTGTGGAGAGCAAGTATTTTAATTTGATTTTTAAAAATTAAGGCATTGCCAGGTGGAGTGAGTGACTCACACCTGTAATCCTAGCAATTTGAGAGGCTGAGGTGAGTGGATCACTTGAGCTTAGGCGTTCAAGACCAGCCTGGACAACATGGCAAAACCCTGTCTCTAAAAAAAAATTTAAAAAATTACCTAGCCGGACATTGTGGCATGTGCCTCTAGTCCCAGCTACTTAGGAACCTGAGGCTGGAGGATCACTTGAGCCCAGGGTGGTCAAGGCGGCAGTAAGCCATGATTGCACCACTGCACTACTGCCTGGGCAAACAGCGAGACCCTGGCTCAAAAAATAATAAATAAATATAGGTATACTAAAATTGTGTTTTATCACTTAATATTGTTCAATAAATAGGAAAGTATCAAAACAATTTTAAGCATAAGTAAGAAAAAAAACACTTCCTATTTGAAAATGGTTAACTTTTGGCCTGCTTCACTTTTTTTTCATAATAATGTGTTAATAGCTGGCAATGTAGCTGTTTGTAAAATATTTATTGATGACTAGATGTAAAACAAAAAGCAAGTTTGGGTGTATTTGAACGTACAGGTGCTTGGATAAGACCGTGAGAAAGCAGCGTGTGGCCTCTGTCAATGTCAGCATGGGCAATCATTGCCTGACATGGAAGCCATGTTTGCTTGTGAAATTATGATCCACTTTCATCATTTTTGAATCATATTTGAATCAGCACTTGTCCCTGGAGCAAGAAGACTCCTAAAGTAAGCGAGCCTCTCTCCCATAAAGTGATAGAGATCACTTTCTTATAGAAGAAAAACTGGATGAAAACAACCATTTTCTTAACATCAAAGACCCCTTAAAGGGTCTAATCAAACCCCAGGGTCTATAGAGCACACTTTGAAAGCTATTGTTATAGAGAATATACTTATTTTGACAATTTAAGTATAGGAATTATAATGTTTACATTGTTCAGGAATGAAAGAAAGAAGTATAGAAATTGTACTCTACTAAAAATGTTGTTCTCATGGCTTTAGGTTTTGAAATGATGGTTATAGAAAGCAGCAGCGTTGGGACCCCTTTACCCTCTTAAAAATTATTGAGGGCCCCAAAAAGGTTTTATTCATGTGAGTTATATGTTAATATTAACTATATTCAAATTAAAACAGAAAAAAATTAAAATATTCATGTATTAAATTATTTAAAAATAATAGTAACAAAACCAATACCTGTAAAGAAAACACATTTTTGAAAATAAATGTATTTGTCCCCCCTTAATTAGTGAGAAGAGTAACATTGTTTTACAATTTTTCATATCACTTTCATATTTGACTTAATGTCTGCTTCTGTATTCAAACTGTTGCAACTTGGTATTTTGGTTGAATCTTATGCAGAAAACCAGTGTCACACAGATATGCAGTTAAAAAAGAGAGGGTATTTTGATAACTTTGGCATATATTTTACATAAATTTCTCTTTGATACTACTCCAGAACCTGACAGATTAGTTACAATATGAAGTCTGAAACTGTATCAATGAATTTCTCATACCCATTTACATTAAAATCCATGATCTATCCTGTCCTTGGAATGGCTTCTTTTGAATCCGTACGTGATTTTGTTATGTCATGCACTGGTCACTTAGAAAATGGTTGTTTCTTAGATATGCAGACCTTCCCAAAGGTGACATATTTTACTAAACAACAACAAAACAATCACTTTTATTAATGTTATCACCAATTTAATCAGACAATTTTTTAATGATTGGGAAGTTATCAAGCATATGGTAGTACAAATGTGTTTTCCAAAACTCGAATTTTCACTTGGAAGCTCAAATTTTATCATCAGCAAAAAAAATATTGTTAGGTTTCCTTGACAGTGACAGGTTCCATCCATTCATTTTTATGAAATTATTATAAACCTCTGAATAACCATAGTTCATCTACCAGCTTTTTGTTTTTTCAAGTGAAAATGGTGATCCATGGAAACAGTGGCTAACTCATTGTGCAACCCAAAACAGCCACACTAATGCTTTGTCAGGAGATAAGCATGTTACCGAGATATGCTGCAGAAGGCCTCCAGTGTCCTTCCAATTTAGTCAAGTAAAACATTAAAAAGACATGTACTCCATTATGAAATGTAATAAAATTTATTTTTCTTATTGTTCATTGGTAATGTTGTTAAGTGAAACTGGAATTTTATTTCCTGAAAGTATATGAAGAACAGAGTGGCAGCTAGTGTAACTTGGTGCCACTGCTTTGAGGTGTGCTAAAACACAAGCAGTTGTACCAATCATTGATTTTCATCATCAGTGAAAACAGACTCAGTGAAAAACACAACTATTGTCTTAGAATAAAAAAAAACAACCATTTTCTTAACATCAAAGACCTCTCAAAGGGTCTAATCAAACCCCACGGTCTATAGAGCACACTTTGAAAACTATTGTTACAGAGAATATACTTATTTTTACAATTTAAGTATAGGATTTATAGTGTTTACATCATTCAGGAATGAAAGAAAGATGTATAGGACTTGTATGTTTTTCTTTGCATGGTTTCAGCAAAATGTTTCTTGCATATAATATATGTTATTTAGAGATAGAGAGAGAGAGAGAGAGGTGAACATATGAATATTTACATATTGTTAGGCAGGCAGAAAAAATATAATTAATTTTACCTCCAATTGATCAGCTATTTCTTATAAATTTCTTCACCCTAGATATCAGGTAAATCCTACATTTTTAGTATAATTAAATAAATATAATCTAATCCAATAATTTAAATATTTCCTTTAGGTAATGCATAGTCTTGTGGGAAAAAAATGTTCAGTCTCTCAGATTTTTGGAATCTTTTCTACCCTTCTCCAAATGGGCAGTGAGTGGCCCAAAGAGATAATGTTCTCCAGTCTAGTCTAAGTGGGGTCAGTTGGATCACCGGTTAACAGGACTATTAGTCCAGGCTTCCTGGACTAATAGCTACTGGGGTATTCATGGGTATGAAGTCCAGAGGCCATTAGCTTTTGGTCTCTACATTCTTCCTCACTTAGGCCTGTTCCCATCGGCTTCAGGTTATAAATGGTTTATCAGACCTCTCCAGCACCTCAACTCTGTATCTCCTTAGCAGTGTAAAGGGCCACTTCTATCTATCTTAGGTTTATCTATCTGTAATCTACTATTGCTTCCACAAAATGACAACTGCTTCATTGTGGCAGGGTATGGAGCATCTCCTAAAGCTTACAGCTTTTCACTAACACCAATTGCAAAGTGTTAACTCACATGTTCCTGGGCTGGCCAGTACCTTCTGGAAGTTTCTAAAAGCCCCTCCCTGACTTGCGAGGGTTTCTTATCAATGTATATTTGTACTTATAGAGGATACATAAGTCCTGTAGCTGAGCTATATAAAGACAAGTCCTATACGCCTTTCTTTCATTCCTGAACAATGTAAACATTATAAATCCTACACTTAAATTGTCAAAATAAGTATATTCTCTACCTCTTCCCATCACCTATTTTTTTAAATAATTATTCACGTGTTTTTTTTCCCTCTGCTTCTAAATCAGGGGTCCTCAATCAGTGTTAGTACTGCTGTCTTAAAGACATATTTGGAAATGTGGTCATGGTGTTGATGGTGGGTGGTATCTTTACCTGTCACAGTGATTGGAGAATATTATTGACAAGTACTACCCTGGATCTATAGATGCTAAACATCTTTTACTTTATGGGCAATAAAGAATTGACATTTCCCAAATGCTAATAGCACTCTCATGAAAAACACTGCTCTAGGATACAAATTCCTGAGACTCCAGGGAAGAAAGCCTCACAGCTTAGCCACGGTCTCTATAACCAAGGCAACACTAATTAGTCAAACCTTCCCACAACCCACCAGATGAAAGCCTTAGACCGACTGCAAGAAAAAAAAGTCATGAATCAGAAAAATGAAAGGTATTATGGTCGTTTTATAAAGTATGTACATACATTAGACTTTTGAATTGTAATCTTTTTTCTAGTATCATTGCATAGAGATGACACATTAAGCACAAGAAATAATATATATATAAATATGCATATATTTAAAATCTACAGTAAAATAACATTGTTTTATTGTGGTAACTGTTGAGAAGGTACAGACCTGGCTTCACTGAAGTAGACATGCTAATGGGTGGACTGTGGCACACATTATAGAGACAATATGTCATACATACTCCGCAGCTGAACTTTTATCTAAAAATTCCGGGAAGACTTCATAAAAAGCTTAAATAACTTTTAAAATATCTTTGGTGAGCCTTCTCAGAGACAGAATATCTTGAATCATCTCCTTGCTAGTTGCCAGCTTTATGTCCAAAAGGGCAAACAAGATTCACTGTTTTCAGAATGGCTTTGCAGCGCTTTCATATCCACTTCTCTATACTTTATTCATCTGGTTCTTCTTTTATTGATTTAGTTTCTGACCCCCTTGCATGTGAGAAGTTTGCATTGTAAAAATAACTAAACGGAGTGCAAATAATTAATAAAATGTCCCTTAGTTATTTTTTGATATAGTTCATTCAGAATATTCCAAACCTTACTCTGTTTAATAAAATGTATATCATATGCTTAATAGTCATATACAAAATTCCTAGAACTCTATTGATAAGCTTTGCGTTTTGGAATCAGAATTCTCTATAACATATAACATTGATTCTTTAGAAAATGTGTAATATTGAAAGAATTCAAATTGCATATTTTTCACTGGAATGTGAAAAATTTGCCAAGGTAGACCCACCCATAACTATCCTATAGTTTGCATTTAATTTTACTATTTTTTTCTTAAAAATACGTTTAGTACTGGGCATATTTCCTGTCTGCTGAGAGCAACACATTTAATTTGACTTTTTCTTGGTAGAGAAAATTAAAGAAGTTGCATAATGAATATTTCTTGAGTTGTGAATTAATATGGAGTGATTCAGAATCTGTGAAAGCTTTGGAGATGTTTTAATTTCAGAAAAAGGCAATGATGTGTGAGTTATCACACAAGTTACAAAAACTATAACAATTTCCAGTACATTGTGTATACTCTAAATGTCTTCTGCCTCACAGTATGCTTGAGGTGAATTAGCTGTTTTATTGACACCAGTATCATAAGAGAAGCTCATGTCATCTTTTAGAATTGTTGTATTCGATTGATCTCTTTTTTAGCTTTTGTAAAATGCCAAATTGAAAATAAAGATAGCCTCTGCCAGAAGTTGCCTTACTGTTGAAATTTGTTTTGAGTCCGTAGTGTAGTTTTTCTTTTGTTTTCAGTATTCACAATTTTGGTTACTATTTTACTGTTCATGCTCTGTCACCCTTAATATGAATTTAGTAAATTTTGTTTGGCATTTTGGGTTCAAACATACTGATAACTATATAAAATGATTTTTTTTTAGTGTACTCTGAAATTACAACATACAGTTCAAATTTTTCATGAGCAATGCAGAACTGGAAACTCGTTCGTATATTTTGCTCCCTGACACTTGTTCAGTAATCTGCAGTGAGAGACAGATTAGATAGTTGAATCAGAAAAGGCATAGAAGTATTAAAAACTGACAAAAAATGAATGATAATCTAGCAAAGTTTTGTGTATTCACTGGAGTACAAGGACCAAGCTTAACGGACAGACGAAAAGGTTAATAGTTGAAGACTTAGATGGGGTGCTGCGAATAGGTTGCTAAGAAACAGCATTTGTAGAATGTTCAACTAAGTATCAATCTATGAAACAAATGAAATAGGAGTGTTTTTCCTAAAGATAGGTAAGGAGGAAAAGGCAGAGAGCAATAAGGCCTATAAATTAAGACATCCAAACTTTTTTGTGGTGAAAGTTTGCTGTGTTTATGGGAATCAGAATATCAGAGGATTAAGTGAAATAATTTGTGAAATATTTTGAGATGTAAGATTTATTTTCATTTTTACTTATTTATTTTTGTTTTCTTTCCTGGGCATAAAATACAAAGTGTTACTAATATTTAGCAATTGCTATTTGTGTGTTTGACTGATAAGAAAAAGAAGCAGTAAATTCTCAATAGTCATTTCTTCCTGGAACACATTGTAGACACAAAAGAGTCATTTTCATGATGATTTCATCCCCTATTCCAGAGTCTGTCTTTCTTTAAATTGATTCCTAGACACAAAAAGAGCCAGTTGGTCTCTGATTACTGCACACCTGGCATGCTTGATTGTGTTTCCTTGTAAGCATTCAGCGAATCTTATTTATTGCTTGAAACTGAGCTTCAGCACACTCTTAACAATATCTGTTCTCCATTTCTTACTTCGGCTCTTGCTGTCTCTGCTTCAGTTTACCATAGATATCACATGTCTGGGCATCCTTACCTTACCCATCATTCTCATGTTCTTAACCCAGTGGGGTTTGAAGGTAGATCAGAGCTGCCTAGCTTCTAATTTTAGTAACAGACTATTTTATTATTGATGAGGGTTATTTTCAGTATGTAGAATGTGTTTGGCAACGACAGTCCTTCCTACTTGTTTTTGCTGCTCAGTGGTATGAGGTGGAAAAAGTTTGGATGAACTGCTTCTGTTAACATTTCCCAAGTCTTCCGGAACTCTCTCAGGCTATTAAAAGATGTTTTGTAAAATATTTTCTTAAAAAATCAAATGTGTGTTTGCATTAAACAAAATTAAAGAGCTTTGTTTTCTCTCCAAAATATTTTTCTAATCCATCCTCTTCTCTACTTCCCCACTGTTATTCTAGTCTGAGAATCAACTCTTCGTGTCCATTAAAAGCTTCAGTGCTTCCACTCTTGATATCTATCAAATTCCCATAGGCTGCATCATGACATTTGCACAACTTAAATTATGTAACACTGATCCCTACTTAAAAGCTTTTAATTCCTTTTCATTGCACACAGAATAAAATTTAAATTACTTTCCATGACCTTCAAGGCTTCTGCTCTTCTCATTGACCTGTCCCACCACTTATTTGTAACCACATGGACTGGTCATTTTGATCTTCTCCTGCCTGTCCCTTCTGTCTTATTTAGGATCAGTTATAAGGTGGGGAAGAAAAGGGTATTTTCAATACCTAATGCCTCCTCATCTCTCACCAACACAACTATGTAAGCTCCAGGAGGATACTGGTCTCACCTTTATTGTACACCACTGTGTTCTCAGAGCCTAATACAGGGCCTTTCACATAACTGACACTTGATAAATGTTTACTGATTGCATAGACAATTATTTATTACAATTTTAATATGTTACTCTGCAATGTAGCAGTTCTTAAATTCAGGATTGGAGATATTTGTTTATGTGTGTGTGTTTATGTGTATATATGTATAAATACAACTATTTACAAATAGCTACTTCATATATACGTGTATATATATATTTAAATAAAATGTATAAATACAGCTATTTACAAATAGATACTTCATATACACATGTATATATATATATATAAAAAATTGCAGCTATACCAGGGGCTACTGTCTTCTTATCGATAGACTGGTTGTTAAGACTTGCTTATTGTTCTCTCTAAGAATATCGCAAAGATATTCTCTCCTAACAATGCTTTTTTTCTGGAGTAAATAATCTCCAGGAGACTTTAAAGATAAGATTTATGTTATATCAATTATAATAGAATATAATCTGAAGCTCAGTGCTCTTAAATATCTTTCAGATGCTTAGCAATACTGAGAAAAGTATTTCTGGAAATTTTCTTGAAAAATATTCAGCCCATTGTTAATCTAGTTATTCCACATTTTGTACTTTGATTTAGTCAGGTCATTATCAAGACATTTACTGGGATCATACCAAATTGGTCTGATGCAGAATTTATTTTTAACTGAGTTACATTTGGTTTATCATTGCTGCCCTATGTCAATGGGCCTTAAAATACAGAGTCTTAAGCAGGTCATTGTTGTATTTATGAAATGATGTTGTTGAGGATGAGGCCCATTACACTACATACTGTCCTCTCTGTTAGGATCTCCACTATACAATTTTCTTCACTCTCAAATAGAGGAATACTTGTTATCAATGGATTTGTTTTGCTCTATGAGCTTTGGAGCCTTGAAGATTTATTCATGGAGGTTTGTTTTTTAAACATGATTAATATTTATCAAGTGCTTACCACAAGGTACTGTTGTAGAAAAAAAAAAAAAAAAAAAAAAAAAAAAAAACAAAAACGGGTTCTTGTCACGTGACAGACTCACAGACACTTTGAAGGACGAGGAGGAATGGAATTTATTCGGCTAAGAGAAAAAAACTCAGCAAAGCAAAAGTGGTTCCTGTTAACAGGCCCCCATCTCACAGACTGAATCCCAGGTTACCACACAGGAACAGGAGAGGCCAGCCTCCTCCCCCATGCAAAGGGAGCAAACTTCCTGAGGCTCCACCCCATCCTCTCAGTGCATAGGCTACTGGGAGATCCTCTGGGGACTCCTTCTTACTTAGCTGTCTCACTAGTATCCTATAAAATATTTTATATGGATTATTCCATTTAATTCTCAGAATCCTATGATATACATATTGTTATTAATCCTATGTTACAGATGAAGAAACTAAGAACAGAAAGAATAAATAATCATCCACAGTCATACAACTAGAAAACATTGGAACCAAATTGTGAACACAGCTGAATTCAGTAGATTGCCTTCCACCTGCATCTAGCTTATTTTTCTAAACTTTTTTTCTTTTGTCTTGTTTTTTATCTGTTTAAGCAATCTTAAATATTTTTTGGAAAATGTGAAGTATAATGAAATAAAAAAGTGAGATACTAATCTGCCTTACCTGATGAGTATTATGTTCTATCACAAAGCTCAAATAAGTCTATAGGTAGGAATCGAAGGAGGAAGTATGAGAAAATACATCTTTGTTAGAATAAGCTATTTATCAACTATTATTCTTTTCTACATTCATATTTCAAACTTGACTGTGTTGTAAATTAACTTTCATTTCTCTTGGATTGCTTTTTCAAACTATACCCATAGGAAATCTAACTTGTCATGTTAGTAAAGATTAAACTATGCCTTATAATCTTTCATATTTAGTCAATTATGATGAATGTTTGGTTTTCTACAGACTTTATTGAAATTAATAGTAACAAGATGTTCTAAGACATACTAGAGAGTTAATTATCTTTTCGATTTGTATCTACAATTAAGGCTTGCATTGACATTTAGGACTTTTTGTTTCTCAGTTTGCAAGTCACAAATTTTAATTGTATGTATTACATAGGTAATTCAGCCTCAGTTTTGGAATATAAAAGCATTGCATTAAATACATGAGTCATTATGGTTCAAACTGCTCAAATTATGGCTAGAAAACTTTTCTAATTTATCGATAAGACACCTACTATTTAAAAATTTGAGAAGGTCTATATGTACATAAATCCCACTAAAATTCACACTATTAAAAATTCCAGCTACTGTGTATTGAATATTCATCTTTAATAATAAAAAGTATACCCTTTTGTCTGAGTGCGGTGGCTCATGCCTCTAATCCCAGCACTTTGGGAGTCCGAGGCGGGCGGAACACGAGGTCAGGAGTTAGAGACCAGGCTGACCAACATGGTGAAACTCTGTCTCTACTAAAAATACAAAAATTAGCCAGTTGTAGTGGCACGTGCCTGTAATCCCAGCTACTCAGGAGTCTGAGGCAGGAAAATCGCTTGAACCCGGGAGGCAGAGGTTGCAGTGAGCTGAGATCGCGCCATTGCACTCCTGCCTGGGTGACAGAGCGAGACTCTGTCTCAAAAAAAAAAAAAAGTACACCCTTTCAAAAGTTCTATTAGTTATGTTAATATCTGACTAGATCCACCACAACAGCACAAGAAAAAATGAATCAAAGATATAGTAAATTTATCTTTATCTTGGGGCTCACTGCCAACCTTCTTCCTTTAAGCTGCTACTATATTTTTCATGGATTACCACAAAAGTTTTCTAACTTCCCTGTCTAAAATTTCACTCTTTGCCAATTTCTAACCCATTCTTTGCTTAGCAATTAGAGCAGTCTTTTAAAATGGTTTATCTGGCGATGCCATTCTGCTTAAAACTCTCCAAGGGCTCTCCATAACTCTCAAGATTCTTGCTTAATTTCTTGTCAAGACTCAAAGTGGCTTAGGATCTAGAGTCTTCCCCCAGTCTCATCTCTTACTCCTTTTTTTTTTTTTTCTGCCATCCTAAGCTGCACCAGTTCTGAGAATGAGTCCTGTTGTCTTTTGCATCTAGGCCTTCACACACTCTAGGTAGAGCAACTTTCCTCTTCATTTTTACCTACCTGACTCTTTATGTTTCAACCTAGGTATTTCCTCCACTCAGTCTAAGCTAGGTGCTCCTTCTTGGTTGTCCCATATCCCCTGTGAGTTTATCTCACCAGTGATTGCTTATTTACCCATCTGCTGTTTTTCATGGGAGCCTGAGGTCCACTGTGGAGTCCTGGTAAGATAGTTAAGCAACAACAAGGAAGGGGTCCCAGGTAGGGGAAAACAAATGCTCTGAGAAATGGCTAATTGCAAGTAACCTACTGGCACAACATCCTGTTCCCAAACACCTCTTTCCGCACATAGCCTTTTTAGCATAGGCCTAGAAAACTTCCCTCCAGCCCCTGCCTCTTTGCAGACAGCCCCTTCTCTGCTGTGCTGCCTGTTGCTTCCCTTCAACATACTTTCCCTGTAATAAATCTTCCTTTCTTCACCTAGGAATATCTTGGTAAAATCCTTTACCACCCACGACGACACTGGCCCCAGCCATTCGCACCCGCAACACCCACTTTAAAGGGAATGAGTGTTTTTAGTTCTTATTCTTTGCCTTTACTCTGGAGACAAGCACTTAATAGGCACTCAATAGGCCCCCAGTATTTTTTTCAACAAATAAAGGGATTTTCCGATATTATAAATAGTATTTTAATACCTCCTTAATTTTTTTCTTTAAATGTATAAGATTATTGATATAGCTGCCACTTGTACTGTCTCAACTGGAGTTCAAATCCTAATTCTTCTACTTACCAGTTGTTAGGAATAACGCTCAAAATCCTAAGGAAATTGAACACTCGTTCAAAGGATTCTTAGCAAAGCAGTTTTACTTCTGTGCAGAGGGGTGCCTCCTTGGCCAGTCACCATGACAGCGCACCTGAACAAAGGGGCACGAGAGCCTTTATTCCTGATACAAGTCCTGCCCCTGTACCCTTTCCCCATTGGCCGGGGTCGGGTCTTACAAGCTAAACTAATCCCGGTTGGCTAAACATTTGATTTTTTTTTTTTTTTTTTTTTGATAAGGTGGGCATGTAAAAGAAAGTGGAGAGGAAGGGGAAGGGGTGTCTGTAATGAGGTAGAAAGTTAGTCCTCTTTCCAAATAGGGAAAGGAAGGTGAGCTGGTACTGATAACGCCTGGTACTGTGGTGTGCCTGGGCATCTAACAAAGGAAAAAAGGAGAAAAAGGAGAAAGTGGGGAATGAATTAAAGGATAAAAGATTGATCAGATTATTTGAAGAGAAACCTCATCATATCCCACACATTTCTGTATCTCTGGGCAAATCAACCAGTCTTAGTATTCTCATTTTAAATTCTAGAAAATAATGGTGCTTCCATATGTTAAAATAAAGTTTAGCGAAAGCTCCTGTCTTATATATTTTAACTGGATGATGCTATGTCACATAAATTTTTGGTCCAAAATTTTGGCCTAGTGATTTCTCCATACATAGTAAACTGCAACCTAAATGGATATGTAAAGAGCCTGTAGCTTACTCTTGTACCAATCACAGAGTTTCAGTTAATCACAGGTATCCACCTGTTCTAAGCATATTCGATGATGTCAAATGCTGAACTGTAACCATCCTAGATGTTACTTTACCTAACTTCACTCTCCTTTCTCTGCCCTCTCATGTTATCTGATCATGCAGTAGCCCCAGAGTCATTCTGAACCTATTCTTGTTCTGGGGACTGCCTGATTTGAGAATTGTTCTTTACTCAATACAACTCTGTTAAATTTGTCTTAAGTTTTTAACATATAATAGGGTTGCAATGGCTAGTGCTTGTGATAAGATAAAAACACTTAGCACACTACTTGGCAACTACTAAGCATTTCGTCTTCTTATTATATCAGTTTTATTGTATGGCAAATAGTATAGCACAGGCTTTAAGAACTCTGACTCTGAGAACAGATGCATGTAGGTTCAAATTCTGGGCTGGCCTTCTACTAGATATGTGACTTTACTCTTTGGAAGTTTTCTCTTCTGTAAAATGGGAATAAAAATAATGCCCACATTGAGGGGTTGCTGTGAGGTTTAAAAAACGTAATACAAAGAAAAGCTTAGCACATTGCCTCACACACAATAGAGGCTTAATAAATGCTCGATACTGTTATTATTGTTAACAAATTGATGTCTCTCCTAAAATGGGGAGTTCATTGAAGTCACAGATTTTTGTTTCATTCATCTTTGAATTCCTGGTGTAAACCCAAAATAAAATTCTAAGGCACCCCAACCATCTGAATGGACTTCCCCCTCGACCGGGGCACTTTTAGAATTTAACCTGAGAGACTGGTTCAGGCCATGATAGGAAGTGGGGTTCAGACAAGCCTCATTATACTACTCCAGTGTTAACATCAATACAGACCTTTAAGTCTGATAAGAAGCATTTACAATCTATTCTGTATGATGCCCTTACCTGAAGGCTTCATCTGCGTGATTAAACTTTGCTCTCCACAACCTCTTATTGCAACCCAGACATTTCCTTTCTGTTGACCCCAGGTCTTTAGATAAACCCAATCAATTGTCAACCAGAAAATTTAAATCTACCTATAACCTGAAAGCACACCACCCCTTCAAGTTGTCCTGACTTTCTGGACCAAACCAATGTATTAAACCAAGCTGCTCCCCAACCACCTTCGTTCCATGTTCTCAGGATCTCCTGAGGGTTGTGTCATGGACCATGGTCTCTCATAGTTGGCTCAGAATAAATCTCTTCAAATATTTTACAAAGTTTGACTCTTTTTGTCATCGCTAGCATCAGTATTTCACATTGGTACCTTGCATACAATAATGTGTCTACTTAAATAATAAAAATAGCCCCAAGAAGAGGAAAGCACTGAAGTGTCACTGTCCATGTACAGCTTTATGTGACAGCATCATCCAGTTAAAGCTGGGATACCCTAGAGATGGAAGCAAGATGTGGAAATATAATTTTGGAATGTAGAGACATTTCCAGTTAAAATAAACCTCTCTGATGACATTATCTTTAGAGAAGTGAGTGTCAGGAGTTGAGAAAGAAATACAGTGAGGTTAATTGAGAGAGCTCAAGGGCAAATTTAATCTAATTCAAAATTTTAGCTATGATTAACCTTGGTGTGTAGTTTCAGTGCTAATCAAAGGAAAGAGAAAAAAGGAATTGTCTAAGTAGGCTAGTTTTGCTGGTATTATTGTTTGATGATAGGAATTTCGTAGAATAAGATAGTCTGGCAAATGGGCCCAGTATGTTTTTCAGAGCTGAAGTCTATCTGATAGACTAGACGCCCCAGGGGAGTATGCATTAATTAGTAAGCTATTAGTGGCAATTGCTGCTAATTTGAGTCTTGTAATTGAAAGACTACAGAATGATGTTGACAGCACTTTGGGGTAGGAGGAAATTTGAAACAGCTTTTCTATAGCTCATCTTTCTGTGATAGGAGACATGGTTATTTCACTTGAATGCATTAACCTTGTGATGGAAACTTCCTGTCTTCCTTTAAAAATGACAATCATGTATGGGCAAGAAATTAGTGAGAGATCTCTTCATAATTCAGTTTTGAATTTCCCATACATTTGTATATAAGAATACAAAATATACTTTTTTAATGCAGTCAGGTAAAAACTGAAGTTTTTTTTGTGAGTTGAATCACATAATTACAAAAAAAGAAAACGTGCTTCTTTTTTTTTTGGTGAGCTGACAGAGGAAAAAACACAATAACTCAACAAGGATACATGATTTTAAAAATCATACCTATAGATGTCATTCTTGCCACATAATGAAACAGAAGGTGAGTTCTAATTCACAAATGATAGTATGAGGAGCTCCATGGATGACTTCTAGGGAAGCACCAGGAACAAGTGAAAATTATTTTAAAAATCAAGAATTCAATGTCTATGGAAATTGTCTTAAGTTCAGAAAACAAATGAAGAAATATTTATTGAAAAAATCTAAATCTTTGTAACAACACTGTGAGTCTGTGGCATTTGAACCACAACACCCTTCCTCTCTGTCCCTTTCCAGTCCAGTGTGATGGAGGCTTTACTCTGGCAGGTATGGCCAACAAGATAGGGGCCCTCTGTACTGTTAGGTTCCAGTCAAGGGCTATGGTATCTCTCCATGAAAGGCAGGGCACCAGCATTTCTCATTAACCACAGCTCTGTGTTACAGAGGCCAAATTCCAGGTGACAGCGTAGTCAAGAGTTCAGGATTTCCCTTCCTTTATTCCATCCCCACTAATAGAAGGGAAGCTTCACCTTAGCTGCCCCTGCAAAGCAGATTGAGAACACTGGAACCCCAAACACCCTTGCCACAGCTCACTTGTAGGTAGAGGTTTCATGCTGGGAGATACAATCCTAGAAGAACAAGGCTACTACCGCTGGATCATGCCCTGCTCGTAAAGCAAGGATGTTGCTCTGAGAGAAGCAGGCTCTCTGCAGCAGTGGTTCAGAGAGGCAGTCCATAAGAATGTTATCTTTAGAGAAGATGGAAGAGATCCGAGGTACCTGGAGTTACTGGCAGGTCTGAAGCAACTTCACTCCTTGCCTCTCCGGAAGAAAAATTCACCTGAGGGGCATAAAGCAGAAAAAGAGACCAAGGCAAATTTCAGAGCAGGAGTGAAAGTTTATTTTAAATGGCTATATATATATACACACATCTTTTTATATTTAAAATTTTTCAAGACTGAGTCTTCCTCTGTTGCCCAGGATGGAGTGCAGTGGCACCATCTCAGCTCACTGCAAACCCCACCTCTCCAGTTCAAGTGATTCTCTTGCCTCAGCCACCTGAGAAGATGGGATTACAGGTGTGCGGCCACCACGCATGGCTATTTTTTTTTTTTTTTTTTTTTTGCATTTTTAGTAGAGATGGGTTTTCGCCATGTTGGTCAGGCTGGTCTTGAACTCTCGACCTCAGGTGAGCCACCCACCTTGGCCTCCCAAAGTGCTGGGATTACAGGCATGAGCCACCATGCCTGGCTATATTTTTAATTTTTTTTTTTTGATGGAGTATTGCTTTATTGCCCAGGCTGGAGTGCAATTTTTGTATTTTTATTTCATTATTTTTTGACTACATCCCTTATAACTTTGTAAATTTTATTTATTTATTTATTTACTATTGATTATTGGAGTACGGTGGTTTTTGGTTACAAGATTAAGTTCTTGAGTAGTGATTTGTGAGATTTTGGTGCAGCCATCACCTGAGCAGTATACACTGCACCCTATTTGTAGTCTTTTTTTTTTTTTTTTTTTGACAGAGTTTCACTCTTGTTGCCCAGGCTGGAGTGCAATGGCGTGATCTCGGCTCCCTGCAACCTCCCCCTCCCAGGTTCAAGTGATAGTCCTAACTCAACCTCCCAAATAGCTGGGATTACAGACAAGTGCCACCACACCCTGCTAATTTTGTATTTTTAGTAGAGACGGGGTTTCTCCATGTTGGTCAGGCTGATCTCGAACTCCAAACTCCCAACTCCCAACCTCAGGTGATCTGCCCGCCTCAGCCTCCCAAAGTGTTGGGATTACTGATGTGAGCCACTGCGCCTGGCCTGTAGTCTTTTATCTCTTGCCCCCCTCTCACCTTTCCTCCCAAGTCCCCAAAGTCCCCATCATTCTTATGCCTTTGCATACTCATAGCTTAGCTCCCACATATCAGTGAGAACATATAATGTTTGGTTTGCCATTTCTGCATTACTTCACTTAGAATAATAGTCTTCAGTCTCATCCAGGTCGCTGCAAATGCCATTAATTCATTCCTTTTTATGGCTCAGTAGTATTCCATCATATATATATATATATATATATATATATATATATATATATATACACACTATATATGATATATATATAGTACATATATGATATATATCATATATAGATATATATATCATATCTATCTATCTATATCTATATATATATGTATACACATATTCCACAGTTTATTTATCCACTCCTTGACTGATGGACATTTGGGTTGGTTCCACAATTTAGAATAGGAAAGAAGGGAAGGTATGCTTGGAAGAGACCCAAGCAGGCACATGAAGATTAAAAAGAAAAGAAGATTAAAAAGATTAAAAATTAAAAAAAAGGGGTGTTCAACCTTGATCCTAAGGCATTATAGGCTCATTTATTTCCCATGATTCTTCCCTTAGGGTGGACTTCCTGCATGTACAGTGCTCTCTTTACCCTTGGGAATTGAGCTCATGCAGTGTGTTTAGGAAGTTGTACACATGCCTGTCTGAGGCTTTCTTCCTTTTTCTGGTGGAATGCACCCACAAGGTCATACTTCACCATTTTATCTCTTAGTGCTCATGCCCAGGAAGTTTTTTCTCCCTGGTATCTGCATTCAGTTAACACTTTCATGTTAATAGCTGTGGATCATAAGGAAATGGCCTCTCTCTGGCACCCTGGGTGGGCTGCCAAATTATCATTTTTAGAGAGGCAGTGTGATAATTGTCAAACAGTAACCTGACATTCCTAATGCGTTGGGGGAGAGCCCTCTCCTGCCCAGCTCATGCCTATCTACTACCTGTAACAAGAACAGGGAGCTCCAAAGCTCACACAGAGTGTGAGAAAATTCAAACATAAAAGTACCTTAAAAAATAGTTGTGGGAATTGAGATGAGGCTGATAGATCCAAGAGAGAAAAAACCTAAACCTAAGGCTCGCTAGTTGACCAAGGAGAACCAAAGAAAGAGAAATTGGACCCCTCATTTGTGCTGGTGGGAATGCATAATGGCAAAGTGCTTTGGGAAACAGACTAGCAGTTCCTAAAAAGATTAACAGAGTTACCCTGTGACTCAGCAAGTCACTGTTGTTATAGATGAAAAGAAAGAAAAACATGCCCACACAAACATTTTCATGTGTATGTTCATAGACATAAACAAAAATCAGTTAATCAACTGATGAATGGATAAAGTAAATGCAATATATCAATACAAGAAAATATTATTCAATAGCAATAAGGAATTAAATATTAACATGAATGAGCCTTGAAAACATGCTAAGTGTAAAAGTAGTCACAGAAGACCCTGTATTGCGTGACTCCACTTGCATGAAATATCTACAATAGGGAAACTTATAGAGACAGAAAGTAGATTCTTGCTTGCATAAGGAGGAGAAATAGTGGGGAAAATGGGGGGCAGTTGATTTCCAGAGAGAATGGGGCTTCTTTCTGGGAGTGATGAGTATGTTCTAAAATAGTCTATAGTGATAGTTGTACAACTCTAAAACCCACCGAAGTGTATACTTTAAATGAATGAATTGTAAGTAATAGAATTGTATCTCAAAAATATGTTATGAAAAAGAAGTGGAAACATTTTTAAAGACAAAATGAGTTAAAATGGCTTTTTGTTTTTTTTTTTCTTACCTGGTCAATAATTAATTGAGATACCTTGTTTTTTCTGTAAAATCACATTGCTGAGGTCAATTTGTTGTTGTTTTTGTGGTTAGGGTAACTCTACAACTTGGTACACCGTGTGTGTGTGTTTCTATTACCATAGGTTTGTTTGCATTTTCTAGATTTTTATATACATGGAATCATACAGTATGCATTTTTTGGTTTGTTTGGCTTCATTCTATAAACATACTGTTTTGAGATTTGTCTATTTTGGAGTGTGTATTCACAGTTCATTTCAGTTTACTGAATAGTATGCCATTTTACGGATATACGATTTTTTATCCACTCACATTTTTTTTTAAAAAAAGGTTTATCTGTTACTGCTGTAATAGCATAAGCATGAACATCCTGCAGTTGAAATTGCAACCTTGTGGTGTGGAATACCCATGTGCTTACAATAGTGTTGCTTGGCCATATCCACTCACTTTCTGATGAACATTTAGATTTTTCTGATTTTTTGCTAATATAATTAAAGCAGCTTATGAGCAGTAGTGTACAAGTCTTTATGTAGCTATATGTTTAATTTCTCTTGTTTCCAGAAGACATTCTACATAGATAATGTTACTTATGAATAAAGAATGTTTTTCTTTGCTGAAATGGATGTCTTTTCCTTTTTCTTGACATATTGCACTGGCTAGAACCTCTTGCAAAATACTCAGGAGAAACTAAGAGTGTAGACATCCTTACATTTTTCTTGATCTTAGGGAGAAAGCATTCAGTATTTTACCAATAAGTGTGTGATAATTGTAAACTTTTATTTTTTTAATTTATGTTTTTATTTTTAATTGATACATCATAATATTTATGGGATACACATGATATTTTGATACATGTATACAATGTGTAATGATCAAATAAGGATATTTAAGATATCTATCACCTCAAACAGTTATTGGTTTTTCTTGTGTTGGAAACATTTCAGGTCTTCTCTTCTAGCAATTTTGAAATATGCAATATATTATTTTAAAATATAGTGCACTATTGAACAGGAAAACTCATTTCTTCTAACTGTAATTTTATACCTATTAACCAACCTCACTTCATTCCCACTCTGATAATTATTATTCCACACTCTATCTCCATGAGATCAGTTATTTTAGCTCTGATATATGAGTTAAAACATGTGCTATTTGTCTTTCTGTGCATAGCTTATATTCTTTAACATAATGATGTCTAAGTCCATCCATGTTGCTACAAATGACAGGATTTCATTAATGTTTATGGCTGAATAGTATTCTATTGTGTCTACATACAACATTTTATTTATCCATTCATTGATGGACACTTAGGTTAATTCTATATCTTGGCTATTGTGAATAGTGTTGCAATGAACATGGGGGTGTAGGTATCCCTTTGATACACTGATTTCCTTTCTTTTGGACAAATATGCAGTAGTGGGATTGCTGTATTGTATGGTAATTCAATTTTTAGTTTTTTGAGATGATGCCATACTGTTTTCCAAATGACCTTATTAATTTACAGAGTATAAGAGTTCTCTTTTCTCCATAGCCTCACCAGTATTGGTTATTTTTTGTCTTTTTGAGAATAGCCAGGTAATGTGATGCTTCTCCCTTTGTTCTTTTTGTTCGGTACTGTTTTGGCTATTTGGGGTCTTCTGTTGTTCCATACCAAGTTTATAATTGTATTTTCTATTTTTGTGAAGAATGTCTTTGGTACTTTGATAGGAATTGCATTGCATGTATAGATTGCTCTGTGTAGTATGGCTACTTTAGCAATATTAATTGTTCCAATCCATGAGCATGGCATGGTCTTTATATTTGTTTGTTCCTCTTCAATTTCTTTCATCAGTGTTTTGTAGTTTTCCTTGCAGAGGTCTTTTATCTCCTTGATTAAATTTATTTATAGGACTTTTTTATTGTAGCTACTATAAATTGGATTGCTTTCTTGATTTATTTTTTAGCTAGTTTGTTATTGGTGTATCAAAACACTACTGATTTTTGGATGTTGATTTTTTATCTTTCAACTTTACTGAATTTGTTCATCAGTTCTAAGAGTTTCTTGGTTGAGACTTTAGGGTTTTCTATATAAAAGATAATGTCCTCTGTGAAGAGGAACAACTTTAATTTCTCTCTTCCAAAGTGAATGCTTTTCATTTGTTTCTCTTGCCTGATTGCCCTGGCGAGGACTGCCAGTACTATATTGAATAAGTATGGTGAAAATGGGCATCTTGTATTGTTTCAGTTCGTAGAAGAAAGACTTTCAGCATTTCCCAATTCAGTATGATGTTAGCTGCAGTTTTGTCTATATGGCCTTTATTATTTTGAGGTATGCATTTTCTGTGTCTAATTAGTTGAGAGTTTTTTTTTATCATGAAGTGATATTGAACTTTATTAAATGCTTTTTCTACATCTATTGAAATGATCATATGGTTTTTGTACTTCATTATGTTGATATGATGTATCACATTTATTGATTTACATATGTTGAATCATCCTTGCATTCCTTGGGTAAATCTCACTTGATCATGATGTATTATCTTTTTGATGCTGTGTTGTCCTCAATCTTCTAGTATTTTGTTGAGGAATTTTTTGTCTATGCTTTTAAATTTCTTTATGGATACATAGTATGTATATCTATTTATGAGGTATGTGATATACTTTGATACAGGCATGCAATAAGTAATAATCACACAATGGGAAATGGGGTGTCCCATCCCCTCAAGCATTTATCCTTTGTGTTACAAACAATCCAGTTATATTCTTTTAGTTATTTTAAAATGTAAAATAAAATTAGTATTGTATGTAGTCACCCTGTTGTGCTATCAAATAGTCGGTCTTGTTCATACTTTCTAACTATATCTGTGTATTTTTGTGCCCAGTGACCATTTTCACTTCCCTCTTACCATACCACTCATCTTCCCAGCCGCTGGTAACCATCCTTCTACTCTCTTATGTCCAGGAGTTCAATTGTTTTGATTGTTAACACCCACAAATAAGAGAACATGTGAAGTTTTTCTTTCTGTGCCTGACTTATTTCACCTAACATAATGACCACCAGTTCCATCCATGTTATTGCAAATGATAGGAACTTATTCCTTTTTATGGCTGCATAGTCCTCCATTATGTATATGTACCACACTTTCTTTATCCAATCATCTGTTGACGAAATTTAGGTTGCTTCCAAATCTCGGCTATTGTGAACAGTGCTGCAACAAACGTGGGAGTGCAGATATCTCTGATATATTGATTTTCTTACTTTTAAGTATATACCCAGCAGTAGAATTTCCAGGTCTTATGGTAGCTCAAATTTTAGTTTTCTGAGGAACCTTCAAACTGTTCTCCACAGTGGTTGCACTAATTTACATTCCCACCAACAGTATATAAAGGTTCTCTTTTTTCCACATCTTTGCCCAGCATTTATTACCTGGGAGATTTCATCACGAAGTGATTTGAACTTTATATTAAATGATTTTTGTGCATCTGTTGAGATGATACGGTTTTTGTCCTTCAATATGTTGATATAATATATCACATTTATTGATTTACACATGTTGAGTCATCCTTGCATTCCATTTTAACTGGCACCTTTGTCAAAAATGAGTTTATTGTAGGTGTATTAGACCATTATTGCATTGCTATAAAGAAATACCTGAGACTAGGTAATTTATAAAGAAAAACGTTTTAATTGGCTCATGGTTCTGCAGGGTATGTGGGAAGCACAATGCTGGCCTCTGCTGGGCTTCTGAGGAGGCCTCAGGGAACTTACAATCATGGCAGAACATGATGTCAGAGCAGGCTCATCTTACGTGGCCAGAGCAGGAGCAAGGTGGCAGGATGGTGATACATACTTTTGAACAACCATATTGCATGAAAACTCACTCACTATCATGAGGACAGTACCAAGTGGAAAATCCATTCCCATGATCCAATCAACCTCCCACCAGGGCCCACCTCCAACATTGAGGATTACAATTCAGCATGAGATGTGGGTAGAGACACAGATCCAAATGATATTCCACATTTGGCCCCTTCCAAATCTCATGTCCCTCTCACAGATCCACTAGGCAGTGCTCCATAACACCACAAAGAAGACACCTAGGCTATGGCTTGCACCTCTGAATCAGCAGCTCGAGCTGTACCTGGGCCCCTTGAGCCATGGCTGGAGCTGGAGTGGCTAGAATATAGAGACCAGTGTCCCAAAGCTATGTAGGGCTGCAGGGCCCTGGGCCTGGCCCACCAAACCATTTTTCCTTCCTTGGACTCTGGGCCTGTGATGTGAGGGGCTGCTGAGAAGGTCTGTGAAATATCTTCCAGGACTTTACCCTGTTGTCTTGGTATTAGCACTTGCCTCCTTCTTTTGACTTATGCAAATTTCTGCAGGCTGCTTGAATTCCTCTCCAGAAAATGGGCTTTTATTTTCTATCACATGGCCAGGCTGCAAATTTTCCAATCTTTAATGCTCTGCTTCCCTTTTAAATATAAGTTCTAGTTTCAGATCATTTCTTTGCTCATGTGTATGAACACAGGCTTTTAAAAGCAGCAGGCCATATCTTGAATGTTTTGCTGCTTATAAATTTTTTCTTCCAGATAACCTAAATCATCACTCTCAAGTTCAAAGTTTCACAGATCTCTAGAGCAGGGGGACAATGCAGCAAAGCTATTTGCTAAAGCATAACAAAAGTGACTTTTCCTCCACTTCCCAATAAGTTCCTCAACTCCATCTGAGACCACCTCAGCCTGGTCATCTCTGCCCACATCACTATCAGCATTTTGGTCACAACCATTCAAGTCTTTAGGAATTCCCAAATTTTCCCTCATCTTCCTGTCTTCTTGTGATCCCTCCAATCTGTTCCAACCTCTGCCCATTACCCAGTTCCAAAATTGTTGCTGCATTTTCAGGTATCTTTATAGCAATATTCTACTCCTCAGTACCAATTTTCTATATTAGATCATTCTTCCATTGCTATAAAGAAATGCCTGAGACTGGGTAATTTATAAAGAAAAGATGTTTAGTTGGCTCACGGTTATTCAGGGTATACAGGATCATTGCTAGCATCTGTTTGGCTTCTGGAGAGGCCTCAGGAAACTTATAATCATGGTCGAAGGCAAAGGGGGAGCAGGCTTATCTTATATGGCCAGAGCAGGAGCAAGAGAGAGGAGGGGGAGGTGTCACACACTTTTATACAACCAGATCTCACAAGAACTTACTCACTATCATGAGAATAGTACCAAATGGAAAATCCACACCCATGATTTAATCACCTTTCACCAGGCCCCACCTCCAACATCAGGGATTATAATTTGACATGAGATTTGGTTGGGGCCACAGATCCAAAGCATACCAGTAGGTGTGTGGATTTATTTCTGGATTCTCTATTATGTCATATTCGTCTGTGTGTCTGTTTTTATGCCAGTCCCATACTGATTTGGTTACCATAGTATGAACATTTTAACAATACTGATCCTTCTAATCCATGAACATGAAATATCTTTCCATTTTTTTGTGTGTGTGTCCTCAATTTCCTGCCCAAGTGTTTTATAGATTTTATTGCAGATATGTTTCAGTTCTTTGGTTAATTTTTTGCATTTAATTTTATTTGTGGGTATTGTAAATAGGATTGCTCTTTTGATTTCTTTTTCATATTGTTAACTATTGTCAACAAATATGCTTCGATTTTTGTATGTTGATATTCTATCCTGAAACTTTACTGAAAAGTGCTTATGAGTTTTAATAATTTTTTGTTGAAGTCTTTAGGTTTTTTCAAATATACGATCATATCGTCAGCAAACAAGGACAATTTGACTCATTCTTTTGTCTGATTCTCTTGTCTGATTGCTCTAGCTAGGACTTCCAGAACTATGCTGAATAATAGTGGAGAAAATGGGCAAGCTGGTCGTGTTCCAGATCTTAGAGGAAGGGCTTTCAGATTTCCCCTGTTCAGTATAATACTACTGTGTGGCAGCTACATATGTATTGTTGCATTTTGTTGCTTAGTATTTTGTTGAGGATTTTTTTTTTTTTTCTGAGACAGAGGCTTGCTCTGTCGCCCAGGCTGGAGGGCAGTGGCTCAATCTTGGCTCACTGCAACCTCTGCCTCCCAGCTTCAAGCAATTCTCCTGCCTCAGCCTCCAGAGTAACTGGGATTACAGAAACGCACCACTGCACCAAGCTTATTTTTGTATTTTTAGTAGAGACAGGGTTTCACCATGTTGGCCAGGCTTGTCTCAAACTCCTGACCTTGTGATTTGCCCACTTCGGCCTCCCAAAGTGCTGGGATCACAGGCATGAGCCACTGTGCCCAGCCCTATTGAGGAATTTTGCATCAATATTCATTAAAAACATTGGCCTGTAGTTTTTTTTTGATGTGTCATTGTCTGGTTTTGGTATCAGGATAATACTGGGCTTGGAGAATGAGTTTGGAAATATTCCTCCCTCTATTTTTTGGAATAATTCGAGTAGGCTTGATATTAGTTTTTCTTTAAATGTTTTCTTTAATGAAAGACTTTTTATTATGACTTTGATCTTGTTAGTTGTTATTGATCTGTTCAAGTTTTGGATTTCTTCCTGGTTCAATCTCGGTAGGTCGTATGTGTCTGGGAATTTATCAGTTTCCTCTAGATTTTCTAATTTGTTGGCATGTATTTGCTCGTAGTAGACGGTAATAATCTGTTTAATTTCTGTAGTATCAGTTTTAATGTCTCCTTTTTCATCTCTGCTTTAAATATTTGGGTCTTCTCTCTTTTTTCTTAGTCTGTCTAAAGGTCTTTCAATTTTATCTTTTCAAAAACCAACTTTTAATTTCATTGACCTTTTGTATTGTTTTATTTCAAATTTATTTATTTCTTCTCTGATCTTTATTATTTTCCTTTTACTAATTTTGCATTTGATTTCCTTTTGCTTTCCTAGTTCTTCAAGATGCATCATTACTTTATTTGTTTGGAGATTTTCTTCTTTTTTGATGTATGAAGTTATAGCTATAGACTTCCTTTTATTACTGATTTCACTGTATGCTATTGGTTTTGGTATGTTGTGTTTCCCTTACCATGTATTTCAAGAAATATTTCAATTGTCTTCTTAGTTTCTTCTTTGACCTACTGGTGATTCAAGAGCATATTGTTTAATTTCCGTGTGTTCATATATATTCCAAAATTCCTATTATTGCTTTCTAGTTTTATTACTTTCTGTTTAGAGAATATGTTTGATACTGATTCAATTTTCTTTGAATGTTTTAAGACTTATTTTTGTGGCCTATCATATGGTCTATTCTTCAGAATGATCCATGTGCTGAAGAATATATATTTTGCACATTCTTTGAATAAAGAATGATGCTTGAATAAAATGATCTGTAAATATCCATTGGGGCCATTTGTTTTATAATGCAGATAATGTCTGATGTTTCTTTGCTGATTTTCTGTCTGGAAGATCTGTCCATGGGTGCTTCAGTGTTGCACGCATATGTATTTACAATTGCTATGTGCTTTGGCTGAATTCACTCCTTCATCATTATATAATGACTTTCTCTCTTAGTTTTTGTCTAGAAATCTGATTTCTATGATATAAGTATAGCTACTCCTGCTCTTCTTTTTTCAATTGGCATAAAATATAGTTTTCCATCTCTTTATTTTCAATCTATGTGAATCTTTAGGGATGAATTCTGTTTCTTATAGGCAACAGGTCATTAAGGTTTGCTTTTTAAAAAATCTATTCAGTCACTCTATGTATCTTGATTGGATAGATTAGACCATTTACATTCAATGTTATTGTTGATTAGTGAGGACTTATTTCTGCTATTTTGTTATTTGTTTTTGGGTTATATTGTGGTCTTCCTTCTTTCCTTTCTTCGTTTTAGGGATGGTGATTTTTTCTGGTGGTAAGATTTAATTTCTTGCTTTTTATTTTGGTGTGTTATATGTTTTTCAATTTGAGGTTCCCATGACACTTGCAGGTACTATCTTATAACCTATTATCTTAAAGTCATGACAACTAAACACTGATTTCATAAACAAACATGTAAAAAGAAAACTAATAAAAACTACATATTAACTTCATTCCCACACTTTTTAACTTTTTGTTATTTCTCTTTATGTCTCATTGTACTATCTATGAACTGGAAAGTTGTCATAGTTGATATTTCTTCTTGGTTCATCTTTTAGTCTTCCTGCTTAACAGTATTTTATACACTATGATTAGTGTTATAATATTCTGTGTATGCTATTACCAGTGAATTTTGTACCTCCATATGATTTCCTAATGCCCATTAATGCTGTTTTCTTTCAGACTGAAGAACTCCCTGTACCATTTTCCATTTTTTTTTTAAGACAGATCTGGTGGTAATCAAATCTCTCAGCTTATGTTATCCGGGAAGGGCTTTATTTCTCCTCATGTTTAAAAAATTTTTCATCAGACTATTCTAGGCTAAAAGTTTTTGCTTTTAGCACTTTAAATATGTCATGCCACCCCTGGACTTAAAGTTTTCACTGAAAAGTTCACTACCAGATGTATTGGAGCTCCATTGTATGTTATTTGTTCCTTCTCTTTCTGCTAAGTTTTTTTTAACCTTTGACCTTTGGGAGTTTGTTTATTAAATGTCGAGGTAGTCTTCTTTGCGTTAAATCTGCTTAGTGTTCTGTAACCTTTTTGTACTTGGATATTGATATCTTTCTCTAGTTTTGGGAAGTTTTCTATTATTATCTCTTTGAATAGACTTTCTATGCCTTTTTCTTCCTCTACCTCCTCTTTAAAAAGAATAACTCTTAGATTTGTCCTTTTGAGGATATTTTCCAGATCCTGTAGATGTGTTTTATTCTTTTCTATTCTTTTTTTAAATTTCCTCTGACTGTATTTTCCAGTAGCCTATCTTCAGGTTCACTTATTCTCTCTTTTGCTTTATCAGTTCTGCTATTAAGAGTCTCTGATGCATTCTCTAGTATGTCAATTGCATTTTTCAACTCTGCAATTTCTGCTTGATTTTATTTAATAATTTCAATCTCTTTGTTAAATTTATCTGATAGAATTCTGAATTCCTTCTCTGTGCTATTTTGTGTGTCTTCTTTTGAAAAGTGCCTGTTCATGTCCTTTGCCCACTGTTTAATGGGGTTGTTTGTTTTCCTTTGTAAATTTGTTTAAGTTCCCTATAGATGCTGGATATTAGATCTTTGTGAGAGAGATAGATTGCAAAAATTTTCTCCCATTCTGTGGGCTGTTTACTCTGTTGATAGTTTCTTTGGCTGTGCAGGAGCTCTTTTTAGATCCCGTTTGTCATTTGTTTATTTTGTCACAACTGATTTTGACATCTTTGTCATGAAATCTTTGCCCTTGCCTATGTACAGAATTGAATTGCGTAGGTTTTCCTCTAGAGTTGTTATAGTTTTGGGTTGCGCATTTAAGTCCTTAATACATCTTCAGTTAATTTTTGTATATGATGTAAGTAAGGAAGGTGTTATGGTTTGGCTCTGTGTCCCCACCCAAATCTCATCTCAAATTGTAATTCCTATGCATCAGGAGAGGGCTTGGTGGGAGGTGACTGAATCATGGAGGCAAATTTTTCCTTTGCTGTTTTCATGATAGTGAATACGTTCTCATGAGATCTGGTTGTTAGAAAGTGTGTGGGACTTCCCCCTTCACTCTCTCTCTCCTGTCACTATGTCAAGAAGGTCCTCGTTTCCCCTTCTTTTCATGCCATTATTATAATTTTCCTGAGGCCTCCCAGTCATGCTTCCTGTTAAGCCTTTGTAACTGTGAGTCAATTAAATCTCTTTTCTTTATAAATTACTCAGTTTCAGGTAGTCCTTCCTTCCTTCCTTCCTTCCTTCCTTCCTTCCTCCCTCCCTCCCTCCCTCTGTCCTTCTCTTTCTCTTTATTTCTTTCTTCTTTTTTTTTTTTTTGACAGAATCTCGCTCTGATCCCAGGCTGGAGTTCAGTGATGCGATCTCAGCTCACTGCAACCTCCAACTCCTGAGTTCAAGAGATTCTCCTTCTTCAGCCTCCCGAGTAGCTGGGATTATAGACATGGACCACCATATCTGGCTAATTTTTTAGTTTTAGTAGAGACGGGGTTTTGCCTTGTTGGCCAGGGCAGTTTCAAACTCCTGACCTCAGGTGATTCACTCATCTTGGCCTCCCAAAGTGCTGCAATTAAAGGCATGAGCCACTGCACCTGGCCCAGGTAGTTCTTTATAGCATTGTGAAAATGAACAAATACAGAAATATGGTACCAGGAAAGTGGGACACTGCAATAAAGATAACTGAAAATGTGGAAGTGACTTTGGAACTCGGTAATGGGCAGAAGTTGGAAAAGTTCGGAGGGCTAGGAAGAAGACAGGAAGGTGTGGAAAATTTTTAGAGACTTGTTGAATTGTTTTGACCAAAATGCTGACAGCGATATGGACAGTGTAGTCCAGGCTGAGGTGGCCTCCAATGGAGATGAGGAACTTATTTGGAACTGGCGTAAATGTTATTTTAGTTTTGTTTTAGCAAAGAGACAGGCAGCATTTTACTCCTACCTTAGAGATTTGTGGAACTTTGAACTTGAGAGAGATAATTTAGGGTATCTGGCAGAAGAAATTTCTAAGCAGCAAAGCACTGAAGATGCGACCTGGCTGTTTCTAAAAGTGTACACTTATATGCATAAAAAAAGATGGTCTAAAATTGGAAATTATATTTAAAAAGGAAGTAGAACATAAAAGTTTTGAAAATATGCATCCTGACTATGTGGTAGGAAAGAAAACCCATTTTCTGGGGAGAAATTCAAGCTGGCTGCAGAAATTGGTGTAAGTAAAGTGGAGCCTAATGTTAATAGCCAAGACAATGGGGAAAATGTCTCCAGGTCATGTCAGAGACATTCATGGCAGCCCCTCTCATCACAAGACCAGAGGGCTAGGAGGAAAAAATGGTTCCATGTGTCAGGCCCAGGGCCTCACTGCTCTGTGCGGCCTTGGGACATGGTGCCCTGCATCCCAGCCACTCCAGCTCTAGCCATGGCTAAAAGTGGCCAAGGTACAGCTCCAGCTGTTGCTTCAGAGGGTGTGAGCCTCAAGTCTTGGTGGCTTCCATGTGGTTTTGGGCCTGCAGGTGCACCAAGGGCAAGAGTTGAGGCTTGGAAACCTAGATTTCAGAAGATATATGAAAACTCCTAGATATCCAGGCAGAAGTCTGCTGCAGGGGCAGAGCCCTAATGGAGAACCTCTACTAGGGCAGTGTGGAGGGAATAGGTGGGATTTGAGCCCTCACACAGAGTCCCCACTGGGGCACTGCCTAGTGGAGCTAGGAGAAGAGGAACCACCATCTTCCAGGCCCCAGAATGGTAGATCTACTAACAACTTATACCCTGCATCTGGAATAGCTGCAGACACTTAATGTCCACCTGTTAATGTAGCTGTGGGGGCTATACCCTGCAAACCCACAGGAGTATAGCTACCCAAAGCCTTGGGGGCCCACCTCTAGCATCAGTGTGCCCTGGATGTGAGCCATGAAGACAAAGGAGATAAAATGAGGTTATTTTGGAGCTTTAAGATTTAATGACTGTCCTGCTAGGCTTCAAACTTGCATGGGAACTGTGGCCCCTTTATTTTGGCCAATTTATCTTATTTGGAATGAGACCCTTTACCCAATGTCCAATGTCTATACCCTAATTGTGTCTTGGAAACAACTAACTTGCTTTTGATTTTATAGGCTCATAGGCAGAAGGGTCTGGCCTTGTCTCAGATGAAACTTTGGGGGACTGTTGTTAAGGCATGATTGTGTTTTGAAATTTGAGAAGCACATGAGATCTGGGAGGGGCCTGGGGCAGAATTATACGGTTTGACTCTGTGCCCCCACCCAAATCTCATCTCAAATTGTAATCCACTTGTGTTGGGGGAGGGGCCTGGTGGAAGGTGATTGAGTCATGGGGGTGGACTTCCTCCTTGCTGTTTTCATGATAGTGCTTATATTCTCATGAGATCTGGTTGTTCAAAATTGTGTGGCACTTCCCCCTTTCATCTCCCTCTCTCCTGCCACCATGTGAAGAAGGTCCTTGCTTCCCCTTTGCCTTTTGTGTGATTGTAAGCTTCCTGAGGCTTCTTAGTCATGCTTCCTGTTAAGCATGGAATTATGAGTCAATTAAACCTCTTTTCTTTATAAATTACTCTCTCTCATGTAGTTCTTCATGGAAGTGTGAAAACAGACTAATACAGAAGGCGTCTAATTTCAATTTTCTGCATATGGCTTGACAGTTATCCCAGCACCATTTATTAAATAGGGAATTTTTATCCTCATTGCTTGTTTTCATCAGGTTTGTCAGAGATCAGATGGTTGTAGGTGTGCAGTCCTATTTCTGGGTCCTCTATTCTGTTCCATTGGTCTATGTGTCCTTGGAGCAGTATCATGCTGTTTTGGTTACTGTAGCCCTATAGTATAGTTTAAAGTCAGGTAGCATGATGCTTCCAGTTTTATTCTTTCTGTTTAGGATTGCCTTGGCTATTCAGGCTCTTTTTTGGTTCCACATGAATTTTAAAATAGTTCTTTCTAAGTCTGTGAAGAATGTCAGTGGTAGTTTAATGGGAATAGCATTGAATATATTATATAAATTGCTTTGGGCTGTATGGTCATTTTTAACATATCGATTATTCTCTAACCATTAGCATGGAAAGTTTTTCATTTTTGTTTGTGTGTCATCTCTGATATTTTTGAGTAGTGGTTTGTAGTTCTTGAAGAGGCCCTTCGCTTTTCTTGTTAGTTGTATTCCTAGGTATTTTATTCTTTTTGTGGCAACTGTGAATGGGAGTTCGTTCATGATTTGGCTGTCAGCTTACCTATTCTTGGTGTATAGGAATACTAGCAATTTTTTCACATTAACTTTGTATGCTGAGACTTTGATGAAGTTGCTTATTAGCTTAAGAAGCTTTTGGGCTGAGAAGATGGTGTTTTCTAGATCTAGGATCATGTCAGCTGCAAACAGGGATAATTTGGTTTCCCCTCCTCCTATTTGAATGCCTTTTATTTTTTTCTCTTGCCTGATTGCTGTGGCCGGAACTTTCAGTGCTATGTTGAATAGGTGTGATGACAGAGGGAAACCTTGTCTTGTGCTGGCTTTCAAGGAGAATGCTTCCAGCTTTTGCTCATTCAGTATGATATTGGCTGTTAGTTTGTCATAAATGGCTCATTTTGTTTTGAGCCATGTTTTTTGAGTACCTAATTTATTGAGAGTTTTTAACATAAAGGGATTTTGAATTGTATCAAAAGCCTTTTCTGAATCTATTGAGATAATCATGTAGTTTTTGTCTTTATTTCTGTTAATGTGATGAGGAATGTTTATTGATTTGCATATTTTGAGCTAGCCTTGCATTCCGGGGATGAAACCTACCTGAAGCTTTTTAATGTGTTGGTGGATTCAGTTTGCTAGTATTTTGTTGAGGATTTTTGCATCCATGTTTTTGCAAGCCAAGGATATTGGCCTGTAGTTTCCTTTTTTGTTGTATCTCTGCCAGGTTTTGTTATCAGGATGGTGCTGGCCTTATAGGATGAGTTAGAGATGAGTCCCACCTTTTCAATTTTTTGAAATAGTTTCAGTGTGAATGGTACCAGTTTTTCTTTGTACCTCTGGTAGAATGTAGCTGGGAATCAGTCTGGTCCTGGGCTTTTATTTTTCAGTTGGTAGGCTATTTATTAGTGCTTCAATTTCAGAACTCATTATTGATCTATTCAGGGATTCAATTTCTTTGTGGTTCAGTCTTGGAAAGGCGTATTTGTTCAGGAATTTATCCATTTCTTCTATATTTTCTAGTTTGTAGTGTATAGAGGTTTTTATATTGTTCTCTGATGATTGCTTGTATTTCTATGGTGTCAATGGCAGTATCTTCCTTATTATTTCTGATTGTCTTTATCTGAATATTCTTTCTTTTTTCTTTATTAGCCTAGCTAGCAGTCAATCAAAAAATCAGCTCCTAGATTCATTGATTTCTTTGAAGGGTTTTCATTTCTCTATCTCTTGAGTCCGACTCTGATCTTGGTTATTTCTTCTGATCTGCTAGCTTGGGGTTTGTTTGCTCTTGGTTCTCTAGTTTTTTGTTATGATGTTAGGTTGTTAACTTGAGATCTTTCTAGCTTTTGGATATGGACATTTAGTGCTATATATATATTTCTCTTAACACTGCTTTAGTGGTATCCCAGAGGTGCTGGCACATTGTCTCTTTTTTTTCTTATTAATTTCAAATAACTTCTTGATTTCTATCTTAATCTTATTATTTATCCAAAAGTTATTCAGGAGCAGGTTGTTCAATATCCATGTAGCTGTATGGTTTTGAATGAATGTCTTAATCTTGAGTTCTAATGTGATTACACTGCAGTCTGAGAGACTGTTATGATTTCAGTTCTTTTGCATTTGGGGGAGTGCTTCCAATTATGTGATCAATTTTAGAGTAAGTGCCATGTGGCAATGAAAAGAATATATATTCTATTGTTCTTGAGTGGAGATTTCTGTAGATATCTATCAGGTCTACCTGATCCAGAGATGAATTCAGGTCCTACATATTTTTGTTAATTTTCTGTCTCATCGATCTGTCTAATAATGTCACTGGGGTGTTAAAGTCTCCCACTTATTATTGTGTGGGAGTCTAAGTCTCTTTGAATGTTTCTAATAACTTGCTTTATGAATCTACGTGCTCCTGTATTGGGTGTATATATATTTAGGATAGTTAGCTCTTCTTGTTGAATTGAACCCTTTACCATTGTGTAATATCCTTCTTTGTCTTTTTTGATTTTTGTTGGTTTAAAGTCTGTCTTTTCAGAAAAGAGGATTGCAACCCCTGTTTTCTTCTGTTTTCCTTTTGCTCAGTAATTTTTCCTCCATCTCTTTACTTTGAGCCTATATGGTCTTTGTATGTGAGGTGGGTCTTTTGAAGACAGCATACTGATGGGTCTTGATTCTTTATCTAGCTTGCCATTTTGTGTTTTTTAATTGGGGTATTTAGTCCATTTACATTTAAGGTTAGTATTGTTATGTGTAGATTTGATCTTGTCATTATGATGCTAGCTGGTTATTTTGCAAACTTGTTTATGTTTTTCCTTTGCTTTTTACATTTTGTGTATAGTTATGCTTTGAATCTTGTTTTTTTCTACTAATTTTTTTTTCTTTTCTAGTTCCTTGAGGTGCATTTTTAGGGTTGTTTATTTCAAATCGTTCTACTTTTTTGCTATAGGTGTTAATTCCTATAAAATTCCCTGTAGGCACTGCTTTTGCTGTATCTCATAGGATTTAGAATGTTGTCTTTTCATTTTTTGTTCATTGCAAAAAATTGTTTTATTCCCTTCTTAATTTCTTCATTAATTGAACGGTTATTTAGGAGCATCCTGTTAAATTTCCATGTACTTGTAGAGTTTTCAAAATTTATCTTGTTATTAACTTCTAGTTTTATTCTATTGTGGTCCTAGAAAATACTTAATATAATTTAGTTATATTAAGACTTGTTTTGTGGCCTTACATATGGTCTATCCTGTTGAATGTTCCATGTGCTGGTGAGAAGAAGGTGTATTCTTCAACTGTTGGATGAAATGTTCTGTTAATATCTGTTAGATCTACTTGGTCTAAAGTGCAGTTGAAATCCAGTGTCTCTTTGTTGATTTTTTTTTGTCTAGATGATCTGCCCTATGCTGAGAGTGAGGTGTTGAGATCCTCAAATATTATGGTATTGGCAGCAATTTATCTCTTTAGATCTGATAATATTTTCTATATGCCCTGGGTGCCCTCTTGTTGGGCACATTTATGTTTAGAATTGTTATATCCTTTTGCTAAACTGATTCCTTCAACATTATATGATATCCTTTTTTGTTCCTTTTTACAGCTTTTAAATTGAATATATTTTTTTTTTGAGAAAAAAATCTCACTCTGTCGCCCAGGTTGGAGTGCCGTGGTGCTATCTCATCTCACTGCAACCTCTGCCTCCTGGGTTCAAGCGATTCTCCTGAGTATCTGGGATTACAGGCGTGCGCCACCACCCCTGGCTAATTTTTGTATTTTTAGTAGAGACAGGATTTCACCATGTTGGTCAGGCTGGTCTCAAACTCCTGACCTCGTAATCTGCCCGCCTTGACCTCCCGAATTGTTGGGATTACAGGCGTGAGCCACTGCGCCCAGCCAGTCTGTTTTATCTGATATAAACATAGCTACTCCTGCTCACCTTTGGTTGCTATTTTCATGAAATCTTTTTACACCTTTTCACTTTCAGATTATATGTGTCTTTAGAGGTAAGTGAGTTTCTTATAGGCTTCATATAGTTGAGTCATTTTTTTTTAAATTCATGCAGCTAATCTGTCTTTTAAGTGGGAAATTTAGTACACTTACATTCAAGGTTATTGATAAATGAGGATTTACTCCCATCATTTTGTTATTTGTTTTCTGATTGTTTTATATATCCTGTATTTTTTTCTTCCCCTTTTATTGTTTACCATTGTGGTTTGGTGGATTTATATAGTTGTAACATTTGATTCATTCCTCTTTGTCACTTGTGCGTCTGCTTTACTGGTGGGTTTTATGCTTTTGTGTGTTTTCATAATTGTAAATATTATCTTTTGCTCCACATGCAAAATTCACATAAGTATTTCTTGTAGGGTTTGTTGATTGGTGATGAATTCCTTGAGTTTTTGGTTGTCTAAGAAAGACTTTATGTCTTCTTCATTTTTGAAGGTAAGCTTTGCAATGTATTATATTCTTGGCTAACGTTTTTTTTTCTTCTCAGTTCTTTGAATACGTTATCCCATTCTCTCATGGCCTGTAAGATTTCTGCTGAGAAATCTGCTGTTAGTTTGATGAGGATTCCCTTATATATGACTTGATATTATCTCTTTTATAATAATTGCTGTTTTTATAGTTCTCCCTTTGTTTGACTTTTGACAATTTGATTCTAATACACCTTGGAGAAGATCTTTTTGTGTTAAATCAATTTGGAAATTTTTAAGTTTCCCCTATCTGAAAGTCTATATGTGTTACATGACTTGGGAAGTTTTCTGCTATTATTTTGTTTAAAAGATTTTCTATGTTTTGCCCATTCATCTCTTCTCCTTCTAGAACATCTATTCAAACATTTGGTTACTTTATGATGTCCCCTATGTCACGTAAGATTTATTTATTATTTTTTATTGCTTTGTTATTTTCCTCTTTATCTAACTGGGTAGTTTTATTTTACTTTATTTTTTTATCCATCCCCTGAAACATTTATCATTTGAGTTTAATAATTCAGTTACATTCTTTAAGTTACTTAAAAATATACAAGTAATTGGCCGGGCACGGTGGCTCACACCTGTAATCCCAGCACTTTGGGAGGCTGAGGCGGGTGGATCATGAGGCCAGGAGATTGAGACCATCCTGGCTTACACAGTGAAGCCCCGTCTCTACTAAAAATACAAAAAATTGGCAGGGCGGGAGCCTGTAGTCCCAGCTACTTGGGAGGCTGAGGCAGGAGAATGGCATGAACCTGGGAGGTGGAGCTTGCAGTGAGCCGAGATCGCGCCACTGCACTCCAGCCTGGGTGACAGAGTGAGACACCATCTCAAAAAAAAAAAAAAAAAAAAAAATATATATATATATATATATATATACAAGTAATTTATTATTAACTACAGTCACCCTATTGTGCTATCAATAGGAAGTTTTATTCACTCTGTATTTTTTTTGTACTCATTCATCATCTCCTCCTTCCTCCCACCCCCGCTTCTCAGTTTCTGGTAACAATCCTTATACTCTCTATATTCATGAGTTCAATTGATTTGATTTTTAGATTCCACAAATAACTAAGAAAATGTGATGCTTGTCTTTCTGTGACTGGCTTATTTCACTTAATGTAATGATCTCTGTTCCATCTATATTGTTGCAAATGACTGGATCTCATTCTTTTTATGGCCAAATAGTTATCCAGTGTATATATGCACCACATTTTCTTTATGCATTCATCTGTTGATGGACACTTAGGTTGCCTCAAACTTTAGCTATTGGAAACAGTGCTGCAACAAACATAGGAGTGCAGATATCTCTTTGATATACTGATTTCCTTTCTTTTGAGCATAATTGGGTAGTTTAAAGACTTGTCTTCAGGTTTAGAAATTTTTTCTTCTGCTTGATCTAGTCTATTATTGAAACTGTTTATTGTATTTTAATATTTCATCTATTAAATTCTTCAGTTCCAGGGTTTTTGCTTCATTTTTCTGAATCTAACTCTTTGTTAAATTTCTCCTTTGGATCATGAATTGTTTTTCTAATTTCTTTGTATTTTTTTATGTTTTTTCTTTTCCATCTCATTGAGCTTCTTTTATATCATCATTTTGAACTCTTTTTCAATTGTTTCATAGATTTCTTTTTTCATGGAACCTATTGCTGGAGAATAATTGTGTCCCTTTGGAGATGCCATGTTTCCTTGTTTCTTTTTCATGTTTCTTCTGTCCTTATGTTTGTATCTGCACATTTGGTATAGCAAGTATCACTTCTTCAAATTTTATGAATTGGCTTTCATAGGAATATATATTTTCTTAGAGAAGTATCTATAGAGTACATTGGATATGGTACTTTGGCTTTGATTTTGGGTGGGCTCAATAGTGTATACTCCATATGATCTCTTCGGCTGTTATTGAGTATCAGTGGTATCTTAAGTTCTTCAGTGGCTTAGAGTGTGATTGTTAATGAAGGCTGCAGTGGAGCTTTGCTGGGGAGAGGGGTACCAGGTGGGTCAGTCCTTAGGTAATAGTGGTGGCAGCAGTGGTGTGCCAGACCTTGGGCCCTCAAGTAGTGTATGTGGACTCTAGTGGTAAAGAATCTGGGTGGGCTGATCTTTGGGCCTCCAGGTAACTTGCTTAGGTGCCAGCAGGGGCAATTGTGGACTGGATGGGCAGGCAGGTTCTTGGGCCTCTGGGAAGTAGGCATGGCATTGGTGATGGCAGTAGCAGTAGTGGGTAAATCTTGAGACCTTCCTGTGGCATACATGGGCACAGTGGTGGCAGCAGTGGACTTGGAAGGCCAGTCCCCAGGCTTCCAGGTGGCACATGAAGGTGAGTACTGGTGGCAGTGGTGGTGACAGGCTCAGTGGCCCCTCATCAGCTCACAGGAGGCATTAGTGGGCTCTGATGGCAGCAGGTGAGGCAGATCAATCCCCAGTCCCCTTGGACAATATACCCAGGCATTGGGAGGGATGCTGCCTACAGGGTGGGTCTTTTCTCAGGCCCATGGATGATGTGTGTGGGCATAGGTGCTGGTAGATGGGATATGATAGGTGCAAGTTTTTTTTGCATGATTCACTTTATGAGATTGAGGGTGTTTCTCTCATTTTTTTTTTTGTAATTTCTTAACAGTATGTTTCTTTTGCTTATTTGTAATCAGTTATGGGTATTTTTTTTTTCAAATGCCTTTCTGCCTCAATTTGGATGATCTTATGGTGTTTCTAATTTAGTCTCTTGATGTGGTAAATTACATTGACTGATTTTGAATAGTAAACCAATTTTGCATTACTGTGCTAAATTCCACTTGGTCATTATATATATATATATGTGTATATATATGTATATATATGTGTATATATACATGTATATATGCATATATATGTGTATATATGTATATATGTATATATATGTATATATGTATGTATATATGTATATATGTATATATATATGTATATATGTATATATGTATGTATATATGTATATATGTATATATGTATATATGTATGTATATATGTATATATATGTATATATGTATATATGTATATATATGTATATATGTATATATGTATATATATATATATGTATATATGTATATATGTATATATATATATATGTATATATGTATATATGTATATATATATATATGTATATATATACACACACATGTATATATATTTGATTTGCTTCTCTATACTCCCAGCTCTGTTTAACTCTGGGTGAATGTTTCTTTTCCTGCCCCACAGCCTAGAAACTTTCTAGGTTGAAAGCTGAAGTTTAATGTATTTGTTTTCTATCTTTCATGCATCACAGAAGAGAAATGCAAAATTTTATTGAGAATGGAAATATTGCACATTTTGATTGAGGTGGTAGTGTAAGAAAATTGTGAAAGAATTTTAAATGGATTAAAAGATTGCCGAGTTTTCAATGGAACTATAGATTGTTTAGAGAACATTCTGAGTTATTTGGCTGTATAAGGTTTCTGGGACTTTCAATTTTTTAATCTATTTTCCAACTCCATGAGTTGTAGAAAACTACTAATAAGGGAAATAGTTCTTATTAATAGAAATGGAGACTTGTCTCATGGATAGCAATTGATTATTGCTTTGTAGATATTTACCAGTTTTGATATTTTTTCATTTATTATCAAATTCAATTTAACATTCCTGATGTGCTCATATGATTTTTGTATTCTCTTTTGAATGAGTACAGTGTGTTTCTGGCTCTCTTATTAATTACTGAATTAAATAAAATCTTTGACAAATGTTTATTTTATATTTGTATGGGAGTCATGAATTTACCATTTAAAAGTCATTCTTTATTAGCAGTTACATGTCTGTATACAATTGCCAAAACATGTCAGATTGTACAGTTAAAATGGCTGAATTTTGGCCGGGCCCAGTGGCTCACACCTGTAATCCCACCACTTTGGGAGGCCAAGGCGGGCGGATCATGAGATCAGGAGATTGGGACCATCCTGGCCAACATGGTGAAACTCTGTCTCTACTAAAAATACAAAAATTAGCTGGGCATGGTGGCACGTGCCTGTTATCCCAGCTACTCGGGAGGCTGAGGCAGGATAATTGCTTGAACCAGGGATTTGGAAGTTGCAGTGAGCCAAGATCACGACTGCACTCCAGCCTGGTGACAGAGTGAGACTCCATCTCAGAAAAAAAATAAAAAAGGCTGAATTTTATTTTATGCAGCTTATACCCCAATAAAACTGGAAACATATTATCTTCAAGGAAATCTTACAGAAAATAAAGGAGTTGCCTTACCATTTCTCTAGAATTTGCTGCTAAAACAGCTGGCTTTTTATGACATTAGCATTTTCAATCTTTCTCCTTAATTTTTCGAATATTCCTTATTAATAATCTCTTCATGGGACCTGTTTCCCAGCATCAATTCTTTCAATGTTGAATAATTAAAAAACCTCTCTTAGGTCATCTTCTTACACTAGGCACTTTCTCTATACGGTCTCATCTCTTTATCAAAGTATGAAAGTTGACCACTCTGTAACTTAAAAAAGTCATCCAGATAATAAGTAATACTAACTTAATATTTATTATATCTCATGCATTCTCCTATAAAGATTATGACATTAACTCACTAAGTTCTCACAATAACTCAGAGGTGCTTTTATAATCGTCACCACTTTATAGGTAAAGAGTCTATGACCTAAAATTTGTATGCCCTCCACTAAAGTCACAGCAAATAACTGATAAAGATTAGATTTAAATTTAGATAGTTTCATGCCAGTACCCAGATATTTAACCACTAATCAATACTGCCTTTCATCACCATTCCCACAATTCCAATCCTAGTTTTTTTACTGTCTTCATGAAACTTTTAAAAATGCCTTTCATTTCTGGTTTCCTGAATTATATCCTATTCTAAATTAATTAGTATTTATTATAGTCAGACTCCAACTCTGCCACTGACTGGTTGGGTTAACTTGAGCATGTCACTTGCTTTCTTTGGGCCTCAGTTCCTTTTTAAAAAGATTTAAAATATTTAATTGAAAAGGATTATATTCAAAATGTACAATGTGATTGATACACACATACATTGAATATGAAAATATTATATTAATTATTACAATCAATTAACACATCCATCATCACTCATGCTATACTCTAGATCATCAGAACTTGTTCATAACTGAAGATTTGTACCTTTTGATAATCTGTAACATAATTATTATCATCGGTTTATTACGTTCAGCTAAATTAGTCAACTATAGAAATGGAAAACTGCTTTCAATTGTATCTTTTTGTCAGTGAAAATATTTTTCCATAGATGGGTTTAATCTGTATTCCATGGCAACAGATTTCTTTTTAGTTGAAGGATAAAAATAAACTATTACACCAAGGTTTCTATATCTAATGTTACCCTTTCTCTTTCATCTATGCAAAATAACTTACAAGAATACAATAATTATGGTTATAGAAAAGTCATTTACACTGACCCCAATTTTAATCATGTTTTGCTCCTAATTCAACAGGATGATAAAAATGTGTAACTCTTATGGCAATGAAGATTTTATGAGCTGTTACTAATTGTTTCAGTCATAAGTTCATGAGGTACCATAATTTCCAGTAAAATACAACTTAGACCCTGCTATTTAACATGTGTACAATGTAGTATGATAGTGCTTTTTATAACCTTCAAAACCTGAATGTCACTTGGGCTTTAGTGACTCAGTGCCATCTGTTGAGGTTTTGCTGAATGATGTAGTGAGCTCTTAAGGGCAGAACCGGGGGAAAAGTCCTGGCTCTTCCACTTCCTTGTTCTGGGATGGAGGTAAATTATTTAACCTCTTAGCTTAGCACCATGAACTATTAACTAGAAACACTTTTTTTTAGTAGTCATAATTAGGAACAGATGACATAGTGGATATGAAAACTACAAGTCCAGCCACTAATTAGGTATTAGAACCATGCCTCTCTGCTGTTCTTTTAAATAAATGTGATACAATAGACTATTGTTGAATGAATCTAATGTTTTTATATCATACAACTATAAGTTATTAAGACATCAAATATTGATATTCTTCCCTGTCAATTCCTTTTTGGCTTGAGTGTTTTACATATGTTCTCTCATTTATACATTGGGAAAACTTAAAAAAAAATCTAATTAATTCCATTCTTAACTTTAAGAGAGGTGATATAGAGTAGTATTGAGTGTGTAGACTTTGATGCTTGCTTCCTGAATTCAAATTATTGATGTGTCACATATAGCTATGCTACCTTATTCAAGTTAGTACTCTCTCTGTGTCTCAGACTTTTCACTTATGAGACTTGAATAGTTATCAAAATCAAAGGTTTTTATGAGAATCAAATGAGTTACTACATGAAAAGTGCTTAGGACAGTGCCTGGCATAAAGTACTTAGTAGAGGTTATTCTTTTATTATTACTATTATTATCATTATTAATGAATAAAACATTTCATAGAGAGGTAAATTGACTTACCCATGATAACCTTGTTAGTACTGGGTGAAAACATGTTTTAAACACAAATTCGCTGACTCCAAATATGCATTATTTTATCTTTATCTCATGAGATAATTCATCATGCTACCTATGATGCTATTTATTATAGATAGCATCGTGGGGGGGAAATGTAGAAATCAATAAGTTAGTCTTTAATATTACTCTATTACTGACCCAAAATAACATGTTACAACATGGTTATGAATGTAGATATTTCATATAAATATGTTATGTATTTATTTTATCTAAGTATGTAAATATATATTGGGCTGAAATAAGTGGAAAATGTTGCTCATAAAGATAAATTTCTATTGTGCTAAGAATAGGTAAAATGGCTTAATGACTTGGTATAAGACTTAATCATGTGAGGCAGAAATGAAATTCAATCAGTTATCTAAAAATGCTGTACATCAAGGCACATGTTTGCTGCATACTTTGACTAAATGAAAAGCTTATGAGAAACTCAAAAGATGTGGTTGCTGGAATTTCTGAACCCACAGTAGCGATGATTCATCCAGATTCTGCATCTTGTAATTTCTACTGAGGCAATATCTTTCTTCTTCTATAACAACCCATGATTCCAGGGAAATCATTTTCCTTAGTAAGCTACAGGCTTAACTGGAAGAAAGAATTTTATATGTCAAGAACCATCTGTTCTTGGTCACCCTTTGAAGGTAGTGTAAATATAAAACTGTCATTGCTACCTAAATGTTGGGAAAAAGTAGAGGCATCAGGAAATATGGGGAAGGAAACTTTGATTAATAACAAAAATATTATCTTTGAACATAATATACTCTACATCAAATTCTGCTTAGAGGGATGAGGCTTGGTAGTAAAAGTAAGACAATGAGAATTCTCACAGCTGTTTCAATAACAAGGAATTAACATGTGACATCCAGTACTATACCCAGAGAGTTTTCAGATTTGTTTCCAGGTAACACAGACAATGTGTAATGTAAGCACAGCTTCATTAGATCTAATAAAAATATTCAATTCCTTGTCACAATTTCTACATCCAAGTTATTGGATTCTCCATCTTGGGGTCCCAAACAAAATTTTCTGTAGGAGAATAGATCAGCATTCAGTTACTTCACATGAGCCTGAGGGATAGAGGGTTGAAATCATTTCTTCATAGGATGGCTGGTAGGTGTTAGAGGTAATTGGATTTTGCACAATTCAAGTGGCTTTAGGGTAACAATGGTCTTTCATGGATCCACTGAAGATCTTCTGGTGCATGTGACTGGACATATTTGTGCCTGAACACAAGAAAGTTCGCAAACCAAATACTTATAGCTAGCTGCCAACATAACTTTGAAGGTTTCATCTTCAATGATGATACTTTTAATGAAATGTCAATGCTTTATTTAAAACTGGATGCTTGTATCATCAAATCCAGTGCTCATTCAAATATCTGACTTGCAAAAGATGTTGGAGGAATTATTTGTAGCCTCAATGAATAACCATGTATTGGAATTTAGCTTGTAATGATTCTATTTTTCTAGTCATTGGTAACCTCCTCCTGGGCTACAAAACACTGAACCAACTTAGGTGAGGTCTGAACTTTTGCTATTTTAGATATAACCAGAGTCAGGACATGAACTTCTTTGGGAATTATTTTGGAAAATGTTTGCATGCCTTTGTGAAATAGATTTATTTTAAAATTCGGGTAATATGAAGAGTTGTAAACTATTTCTCAAATCCTCCCCCAAATTTTAATTTTTACCCAACATATGAATTCACATAATTGAAATAATTATATAAATCTACATGATTAGATACAAAATACAAAATTCCCTGCTACACTCTTTTCCTGAAGGTGATTACACTCACCTTATTTTAAGGAAGTTTAAGGCATAAGGTCATTGTGTAAAGTGGCTGCTAGGATTCTGTTGTTATTTACAGGTAGACAAGAGTAAAGGATGGTTTCTAACACAAGAAAGTGTGGCTAAACGACCCAAGGAGAGACTAGCGCAAAGATTTATTGTGTCCAATGTACAGTTGTTACGCATTTAGGTTCAAATATTTTACTATTATAAATAATGCTATAATAAATATCCTTATAAAGAAAACATTGCATATTTGTGTATTAATACATCAATGTTTATGATTAATTTCAGAAATTAAATGCCAATTCAAATAGAATGTACATTTTCCAATTTTATAGAAAGAAAGTTTAGGCCTGTTTATGTTGCCATCAGTAGTGACAGGGTGTGAATGAGAGAGCTTCTCTGCAAAGTCTCCAAAATTAAGTGTTATCAATTTTTTAAGTCTTTGCCTATCTAACTGGTAAATGTATTTTGATAAGGGTAAAATGTGTTTCATTTTAATAAAGTTTATGTTAGTGATTAAACATTAGGAAGTTTACGTATTTCAATGCTGAGATAGTGTTTCTTAATAGAAAACTATTTAAAGGCAGTCTGACATACGATTAGTCCACACTAGTGGACTCATCCTACCCTTTGCTAAGATTACATTTTAAAAGAAAACCATGAGTAATTCCTAATTTGAAAAGCTTGCACATTAAACATGCAGTCAGCCTCTCTTCTTTCACACTCTTCCCTTGCTTTGAATCCATTATATTTGTTGTATATATATCATTCTTATTAATTTGTTTACTCTTTTTAAGACAGAAATTATATCTCATTAATCTTTTTTTTAAAAAAATGAAAGATTTTATTCTGGATAATTTTTTTTCACTCCTAGTCATTTCTCTATGTCTAGAAGTTTTAACAAATTATTTTTATAGTTAAAGTTGACAGATATTTTGCTTTGTAATTTTTTCCCATTACCTTTATATACAAAAGTCTTCCTATCTACAGATTAGAGAAATTTCACTTGGTTATTTCATCTAAATTTTAAGTACTACATTGTAATATATAATTTACCTGCAATTTATGTTTTATAATGTATAATGGGAGTATAATGGGATAAAGGTATCTATTTCACTTTTGATTTTTTACAAATAGTTGTATCAGTACCATTTTTAAATAATGCATGCATTCTTCATTTGTTAGGTCTGAGCAACTATAGGTGGTCTTTCCACAGCACTTCGGCAACTCACAGGAGGGTAAGCAGATTTTAAAAGCAAGCATCCTGAGAGCAAACATTCTAAAAGGCTCAGGTGGAAGCTACTTGACTTCATAACTTTGGAAGCTAGGTTAAGGAAATCCCAAATCCCACTTTCACTGCCTTCTGTAGGCCAAACAAATCACTAATGCCAGGCCAGTCATGAAAGGAACCAAATTAAGCTTTATCTCTCAGTATGAAGACTAGAAAATAACTTTTGGCCATTTTTAATTTACCAAACCCTGCACTCTTGCCACATATTGTTTACATTTTCCCCCATATTCAGTGAAGGCTCACGCCTTCCCAAGAGCCTCAGAATGGGATGAGATTCTGATTCATCTTTGTATCTTCCCTAAACCCAGTGTCTCAGTACAATGCTCAATACACATTCGTGATGTAAGCTTTTTGCCTATATGGCTCAGGAGAGTAGGCTTTTTTCTTTCAGCAGATCTGGATATTTGGCCTGGGCACTATACCTAGCTCTGTGTCAGGCAAGAGCTTTTTCTCTGGACCAGTTTTCCTATACATACAATTGGAAAGTTCAACTAGATAACCACTAAAGATTTTCTTTTTTCTTAATCTAAAATCCTATAATACTTTGTCTTTTTATTACAAGTGAACAATTCCTGTTTATATTATAAAATAGAATTTAAATAATGTTGTCTGATTGCAAATTTTTACCTAACAAATCTACAGAGTATATTTCCTTTCAAATACGGTTATTACTCACAAAATGGAAGTTGTTAGTCATCACCTCTCCACAGTGTGTTAGCCCCATCTAGTGAATGATTAATGAATTCTCAAAAGCCAATAGCATATGAACTTTTTTAAAGCTACTGCTGAATCATATGTCATCTTATTTCTAGACTTGGAGCAGCCTTGCTATTTCAGATGTAGCCAAGATTGAAAGAGGAATTGATTGTGAGATTAATTTTAAAAATGTTTGTATGCCTTTGTAGAATAGATTTATTTTAAGAATAGGGTTGCATAAAGAGCTATAATTTATTTCTCAAATCCTCCCCCAAGTTTTAATTTTTACTCAACATTTAAATGCTTGTAGTTGTAATAGTCAAACCATTCTATATGATTAGATACAGAAAACAGAAATCCATGCCACTTTTTTCCCCTAATTTCTTTCCCTAAAGGCAATTACGCTCACTTAATTTTAGTTATTTTAATACTTGCTTCTATGCCTGAAGTAACATGCTTATTATTACTCCTTGATTTTTTTTCAACTTTAGGCTATAGAGAAGACGAGGAGTTAACGCTTTTTGTTTTCTTTTCTGAGGATATATCATATATGTGAGTAGAAATTTCGATAACTTTCCTTTCCTGCTCACTTTCCCACCACTCCCCAACCGAAACTGTCATGTTTATCATTTGCTTAGTTTTCAATATGTTTCTCATTAATCCAGTCTCAAATTGGTTATTCACTAAAACCAAGACTGCAGACACCTCAGGTATTCTATTTGTTCCATCTTTCTGAACAAGTCTTTCTCAGAACCTTCTCACTTACTCCAATGCTAGTTTGCCCTCCTTGCCTGGGACACAGCTGTTATCCTGGATTTTCCTGGGAGGTCCTCTCATCTTCTGCCCATGTTGTTGTGTCTCGTGTTTTCTGTATATGTCTTACTGTCTCTAGGTTTAGAGAGATGAAATATGCCCTCCAGGAACTTCAAGAGAAAGAACACTTGGGAAATATGTTTTTGAGACTTTGTGTCATGGGTACAATGACTTGTTATTCAGCATGAATTCCAAATGTCTTTTAGTGTATGGAAAGCTAATAACCATATTTTCGAGACTTCCACACAGTGGGGTTCTAAAAGTCCTGTAGTTTGTACCAATAAGATACACTTACACAAATTTCAAATTTATTAATGAGGAATCACTAAGCTTTTTTGGAAAGCATCACTGTGGACAAGTGTATTTTGATCACGGAGGCTTCCTGAGTGTGGTGACTTTTGAATAGAGGAGGAGATAGTAGTCCTTTGGTGGCCTGGTTTGTTAGCAAAGCTCTCAAAGTCATTCCTGAAAGCCCAACATAAAGTCTGTTTCTGCAGTCATTTGATACCCCGCCATACTACTTAACACTAACTATGGTTGTCTCTGTTTCCTGAACTGTGATTGATTGCACCACTGCACTCCAGCCTGGGTGATAGAGCAAGATTTTATCTTAAAAATATATACATAATAGGCCGGGCGCAGTGGCTCACGCCTGTAATCCCAGCACTTTGGGAGGCTGAGGCGGGCGGATCACCAGGTCAGGAGATCGATACCATCCTGGCTAATACGGTGAAACCCCGTCTCTACTAAAAATACCAAAAATTAGCCAGGCGTGGTGGCGGGCGCCTATAGCAGTCCCAGCTACTCAGGAGGCTGAGGAAGGAGAAAGGTGTGAACCCAGGAGGCAGAGCTTGCAGTGAGCCGAGATCATGCCACTGCACTCCAGCCTGGGCGACAGAGTGATACTCTGTCTCAAAAAAAAAAAAAATATATATATATATATATATAATATTTTATTATAGTTATATATAATGATTATAATATTTACTTATATATAATATAAATATATATAATTCAGGATAAAACATTTAGAATATTCTTAAACTGAATAAATGTTAATGAATATGGTAATTCCTTTCTAGTTTTATTTGCTTATAAATTAAAATGGGCAAATTAAAACAATGTCTGCTGTAACATACAGAGACTTCTGCAGTTTTCTGTCTGTGGCATCTCATGTTTTTTAATTAGATTACATTCTTATCACCTTAAACCACTAAAGCCATTGACTTTAGTAGGGACTAAAAACAAGTGAATCGCAGGCAATTTGCTCCAGATATGCAGCTTTGTGGTCATCATGTGAATAGAGCGTTATCTCTGTGAAATCCTGATACTTGCTGAGCACAATAGATCCAGGGCACTTCTAGAGCCTGTCACTGCAAATTTACCTGGTTCAGTGAACTGGAGGTTCATTGCAGGTATGGAAAGAGAAATGGATGAAGATAAATTTTCAGGAGGGTTCAGCATTTGGTCTGGATAGTTAAAAGACTTCACAATCATGTTTTTGTTATCTGTATGATTGTTAAAAATAATTTAGTGTAAACAGTGTTTTGCAGGTGTGTAGTAATAAGTAAGATCTCTAATAGAGAGGCAATTATTTAGTATTTGAAGACCCTCAAACAAAAATCAACCTTTTGGTGCTCATGACTTGGGACATCTTAAAATCTGTATCGGGGGCATATGTTGTCATAAGAGATTACAGATTATTTTTAATTAATGAAATGTATGGCATTTAACATAGGATCAAGAAGATGGATTAGGAAGATTGTGCAGCTCCCACTCTCTTGCAGGAGTGGTTTTCATTAATGGAGCAAGCCCAGCAGTATCCTGTCGGTGGTTTAGAGTTCTGTTTGTTCTATGTGCTTTGACATCACAGAGGATTTTGTCACCTGATTTTGGTACATACTTGCTGTTTCTGCCCTCCATGCTTCCTCGCATCTGCCCAGAGTGGTCCTTTTATGCAAAATGCTAAATGTGATGCTTAGAGAAGAGAGTAGGTTTCCCTCAGCAAGTTACCTGACTGTTTTTGTGCTTGTTATCTCAATGTTTAGATGAATGGCAGAATTTGGCCTGAGAGATTATTTTACTACAACACATATGGTGAGAGCTTGAGGTGAACACATGTATCGCCCTTATCAATGACTACAAATGATATTCAGTTTTTACATGCCATTTGGCAATACATTACTACTGTTAAACTACTGAAATACTTTTATACCTGTTGGTCAATAACTATGACCTTGAATTCCCCCACTGTCCCTTATGTTAGGCCCCAGTTACCCATCCCCTCTTCTTATGATCCAGCAACTAAGTTTAAGTAACACTTTTCTAGCTCTGTCCACAAGAAAAGCAATGTGACAAACTGAGCTATGCACTATTATTCCCATTTTAGATATGTGAATCCTTAGGTTCAAGCCACTTCAGCACTCTACCCAGGGTCACATTTTGCAACAGAGATAAGATTTAAATTTAGAACTTTCTGGTCTCAAAGTGCTTGAGCTTAATTATTATACTTTACAGCATGTTAAAGGGGGAAGAATGCTTTCTGCATCACCAGAATACATATACAAACTAACCCAGAGGAAATAGCAACTTCAATGGGCTCAAGTCTCAGCACTAAGAAGCTGGCCCAGCGCTCTCACTTTGAAAACCTTTCGCTTGTTTCATAATCATCTATGTAAGTGTCTCTCACTTAAGAATCCATCTAATATCTATTGAACACCCATTGTGAGTTAGTTTTAGTTAGAGAGTGTAAAAAAGTAGGTGTCTTTAATCCATCTTTAATAAAGAGAAAAATAATAAAATAAATAGCCTTTAAAAATTCATGATTCTTGCCTTCAATTTGCTTTCAATTTGAGGAGAGATGGCACAGAGCTAAGGCATGTTATTTTAGAATGGCAAGGAACATTGGTGCTTATCTTGTATAGAGATTCTCAAAGTTTTTGGTTCCAGGAACCCCTTGCACTAAAATAAGGGGTTAAAAATATTGTTAAAAATATTGAAGGCTCAAAAGAGCTTTGAATTTTATGATTCATGCCTATCCAGTTTACTGTATTAGAAGTTAAAACAGAAATTTTAAAAATATGTAATCATTTATTCACTTAGAAATAATAATAAACAAATTACATGTTAAAATAAACAGCATTTTATTTACAATGACTATGTCTTTGAAAACAAAAAAATTTTAGAGGTTTGCAAATCAAAAAAAGAATTGTTTTAGAGCTTTGCAAATCTCTTCAATAGAAGACATGTTCTCTTATATTCATTTGTGCTCATGCATTCAATATCTTCCTGTATGTTGTTTTGGTTGAAGTCTCTAAATAAGATAATCTGACCTCACATAGATATACAGTTGGAAAAATGTGGACTTCGTTGATTTTCTGAGTGGGTCTCAGAGACCCCCACCTGAGGGAACATAAGGCCATGTGTTGAAAAACTGATCTATTTCTGAGGGCTCTGTTCTGTTCCATTGATCTATGTCTCTGTTTTGGTACCAGTACCATGCTGTTTTGGTTACTGTAGCCTTGTAGTATAGTTTGAAGTCAGGTAGCGTGATGCCTCCAGCTTTGTTCTTTTGGCTTAGGATTGACTTGGCAATGTGGGCTCTTTTTGGTTCCATATGAATTTTAAAGTAGTTTTTTCCAATTCTGTGAAGAAAGTCATTGGTAGCTTGATGGGGATGGCATTGAATCTATAAATTACCTTAGGCAGTATGGCCATTTTTACGATATTGATTCTTCCAACCCATGAGCATGGAGTGTTCTTCCATTTGTTTGTATCCTCTTTTATTTCATTGAGCAGTGGTTTGTAGTTCTCCTTGAAGAGGTCCTTCACATCCCTTGTAAGTTGGATTCCTAGGTATTTTATTCTCTTTGAAGCAATTGTGAATGGGAGTTCACTCATGATTTGGCTCTCTGTTTGTCTGTTATTGGTGTACAAGAATGCTTGTGATTTTTGTACATTGATTTTGTATCCTGAGACTTTGCTGAAGTTGCTTATCAGGTTGAGGAGAATTTGGGCTGAGACAGTGGGGTTTTCTAGATATACAATCGTATCATCTGCAAACAGGGACAGTTTGACTTCCTCTTTTCCTACTTGAATACCCTTTATTTCCTTCTTCTGCCTGATTGCCCTTGCCTGAACTTCCAGCACTATGTTGAATAGGAGTGGTGAGAGAGGGTATCCCTGTCTTGTGCCAGTTTTCAAAGGGAATGCTTCCAGTTTTTGCCCATTCAGTATGATATTGGCTGTGGGTTTGTCATAGATAGCTCTTATTATTTTGAGATACGTCCCATCAATACCTAATTTATTGAGAGTTTTTAGCATGAAGCGTTGTTGAATTTTGTCAAAGGCCTTTTCTGCATCTATTGAGATAATCATGTGGTTTTTGTCTTTGGTTCTGTTTATATGCTGGATTACATTTATTGATTTGCATATGTTAAACCAGCCTTGCATCCCAGGGATGAAGCCCACTTGATTATGGTGGATAAGCTTTTGGATGTGCTGCTGGATTCGGTTTGCCAATATTTTATTGAGGATTTTGCATCAATGTTCATCAAGGATATTGGTCTGAAATTCTCTTTTTTGGTTGTGTCTCTGCCAGGCTTTGGTATCAGGATGATGCTGGCTTCATAAAATGTGTTAGGGAGGATTCCCTCTTTTTCTATCAATTGGAATAGTTTCAGAAGGAATGGTACCAGTTCCTCCTTGTACCTCTGGTAGAATTCAGCTGTGAATCCATCGGGTCCTGGACTCTTTTTGGTTGGTAAGCTATTGATTATTGCCACAATTTCAGAGCCTGTTATTGGTCTATTCAGAGATTCGACTTCTTTCTGGTTTAGTCTTGGGAGGGTGTATTTGTCGAGAAATTTATCCATTTCTTCTAGATTTTCTAGTTTATTTGCGTAGAGGTGTTTCTGGTATTCTCTGATGGTAGATTGTATTTCTGTGGGATCAGTGGTGATATCCCCTTTATCATTTTTTATTGCATCTATTTGAATCTTCTCTCTTTTCTTCTTTATGAGTCTTGCTAGCGGTCTATCAATTTTGTTGATCTTTTCAAAAAACCAGCTCCTGGATTCATTAATTTTTTGAAGGGTTTTTTATGTCTCTATTTCCTTCAGTTCTGCTCTGATTTTAATTATTTCTTGCTTTCTGCTAGCTTTTGAATGTGTTTGCTTTTGCTTTTCTAGTTCTTTTAATTGTGATGTTAGGGTGTCAATTTTGGATCTTTCCTGCTTTCTCTTGTGGGCATTTAGTGCTATAAATTTCCCTCTACACACTGCTTTGAATGTGTCCCAGAGATTCTGGTATGTTGTGTCTTTGTTCTCGTTGGTTTCAAAGAACATCTTTATTTCTGCCTTCATTTCATTATGTACCCAGTAGTCATTCAGGAGCAGGTTGTTCAGTTTCCATGTAGTTGAATGGTTTTGAGTGAGTTTCTTAATCCTGAGTTCTAGTTTGATTGCACTGTAGTCTGAGAGACAGTTTGTTATAATTTCTGTTCTTTTACATTTGCTGAGGAGAGCTTTACTTCCAACTATGTGGTCAATTTTGGAATAGGTGTGGTGTGGTGCTGAAATAAATGTATATTCTGTTGATTTGGTGTGGAGAGTTCTGTAGATGTCTATTAGGTCCACTTTGTGCAGAGCTGAGTTCAATTCCTGGGTATCCTTGTTAACTTTCTGTCTCGTTGATCTGTCTAATGTTGACAGTGAGGTGTTAAAATCTCCCATTATTATTGTGTGGGAGTCTAAGTCTCTTTGTAGGTCACTCAGGACTTGCTTTATGAATCTGGGTGCTCCTGTATTGGGTGCATATATATTTAGGATAGTTAGCTCTTCTTGTTGAATTGATCCCTTCTCCATTATGTAATGGTCTTCTTTGTCTCTTTTGATCTTTGTTGGTTTAAAGTCTATTTTATCAGAGACTAGGATTGCAGCCCTGGCCTTTTTTTGTTTTCCATTTGCTTGGTAGATCTTCCTCCATCCCTTTATTTTGAGTCTATGTGTGTCCCTGCACGTGAGATGGGTTTCCTGAATATAGCACACTGATGGGTCTTGACTCTTTATCCAGTTTGCCAGTCTGTGTCTTATAATTGGAGCATTTAGCCCATTTACATTTAAAGTTAATATTGTTATGTGTGAATCTGATCCTGTCATTATGATGTTAGCTGGTTATTTTGCTCGTTAGTTGATGCAGTTTCTTCCTAGCCTCAATAGTCTTTACAATTTGGCATGTTTTTGCAGTGGCTGGTACTGGTTGTTCCTTTCCATGTTTAGTGCTTCCTTCAGGAGCTCTTTTAGGGCAGGCCTGGTGGTGACAAAATCACTCAGCATTTGCTTGTCTGTAAAGTATTTTATTTCTCCTTCACTTATGAAGCTTAGTTTGGCTGGATATGAAATTCTGGGTTGAAAATTCTTTTCTTTAATAATGTTGAATATTGGCCCCCACTCTCTTCTGGCTTGTAGAGTTTCTGCCGAGAGATCAGCTGTTAGTCTGATGGGCTTCCATTTGTGGGTAACCCGACCTTTCTCTCTGGCTGCCCTTAACATTTTTTCTTCATTTCAACTTTGGTGAATCTGACAATTATGCATCTTGGAGTTGCTCTTCTCGAGGAGTATCTTTGTGGCGTTCTCTGTATTTCCTGAATCCGCACGTTGGCCTGCCTTCCTAGATTGGGGAAGTTTTCCTGGATAATATCTTGCAGAGTGTTTTCCAACTTGGTTCCATTCTCCCCGTCATTTTCAGGTACACCAATCAGACGTAGGTTTTGTCTTTTCACATAGTCCCATATTTCTTGGAGGCTTTGTTCGTTTCTTTTTATTCTTTTTTCTCTAAACTTCCCTTCTCGCTTCATTTCATTCATTTCATCTTCCATCACTGATACCGTTTCTTCCAGTTGATCGCATCGGCTACTGAGGCTTCTGCAGTCATCACGTAGTTCTCGAAACTTGGCTTTCAGCTCCATCAGCTCCTTTAAGCACTTCTCTGCATTGGTTATTTTAGTTAAACATTTGTCTAATTTTTTTCAAAGTTTTTAACTTCTTTGCCATTGGTTTTAATTTCCTCCTGTAGCTCAGAGTAGTTTGATCATCTGAAGTCTTCTTCTCTCAACTCGTCAAGGTCATTCTCTGTCCAGCTTTGTTCCATTGCTGGTCAGGAATTGCGTTCGTTTGGAGGAGGAGAGGCGCTCTGCTTTCTACAGTTTCCAGTTTTTCTGCTCTATTTTCTCCCCATCTTTGTAGTTTTTTCTACTTTTGGTCTTTGATGATGGTGATGTACAGATGGGTTTTTGGTGTGGGTGTCCTTTCTGTTTGTTAATTTTCCTTCTAACAGACAGGACCCGCAGCTGCAGGTCTGCTGGAGTTTGCTAGAGGTCCACTCCAGACCCTGTTTTGCTGGGTCTCAGCAGCGGTGGATGCAGAACAGCGGATTTTCGTGAACTGCAAATTCAGCTGTCTGATCGTTCCTCTGGAAGTTTTGTCTCAGAGGAGTAGCCGGCCGAGTGAGGTGTCAGTCTGTCCCTACTGGGGGGTGCCTCCCAGTTAGGCTGCTCGAGGGTCAGGGTCTCACTTTAGGAGGCAGTCTGCCCATTCTCAGATCTCCAGCTGCGTGCAGGGAGAACCACTACTCTCTTCAAAGCTGTCGGACAGGGACATTTAAGTCTGCAGAGGTTACTGTTGACTTTTTGTTTGTCTGTGCCCTGCCCCCAGAGGTGGAGCCTACAGAGGCAGGCAGGCCTCCTGGAGCTGTGGTGGGGCCCACCCAGTTCGAGCTTCCTGGCTGCTTTGTTTACCTAAGCAAGCCTGAGCAATTGTTGATGCCCCTCCCCCAGCCTTGCTGTGGCCTTGCAGTTTGATCTCGGACTGCTGTGCTAGCAATCAGCAAGACTCTGTGAGCGTAGGACCCTCCGAGCCAGGTGCGGGCCACATATCTACAACTATCTGATCTTTGACAAACCTGACAAAAACAAGCAATGGGGAAAGGATTCCCTATTTAATAAGTGGTGCTGGGAAAACTGGCTAGCCATATGTAGAAAGCTCAAACTGGATCCCTTCCTTACACCTTATACAAAAATTAATTCAAGATGGATTAAAGACTTACATGTTAGACCTAAAAGCATAAAAACCCTAGAAGAAAACCTAGGGAATACCGTTCAGGACATAGGCATGGGCAAGGACTTCATGTCTAAAACATCAAAAGCAATGGCAACAAAAGCCAAAATTGACAAATGGGATCTAATCAAACTAAAGAGCTTATGCACAGCAAAAGAAACTACCATCAGAGTGAACAGGCAACCTACAAAATGGGAGAAAATTTTTGCAACCTACTCATCTGACAAAGGGCTGATATCCAGAATCTACAATGAACTCAAACAAATTTACAAGAAAAAAAAAAAACAACCCTATCAAAAAGTGGGTGAAGGACATGAACAGCCACTTCTTGAAAGAAGACATTTATGTAGCCAAAACGCACATGAAAAAATGCTCATCATCACTGGCCATCAGAGAAATGCAAATCAAAACCACAATGAGATACCATCCCACACCAGTTAGAATGGCCATCATTAAAAAGTCAGGAAACAACAGGTGCTGGAGAGGATGTGGAGAAATAGGAACACTTCTACACTTTTAGTAGGACTATAAACTAGTTCAGCCATTGTGGAAGTCAGTGTGACGATTCCTCAGGGATCGAGAACTAGAAATACCATTTGACCCAGCCATCCCATTACTGGGTATATACCCAAAGGACTATAAATCATGCTGCTATAAAGACACATGCACACGTATGTTTATTGCAGCACTATTCACAATAGCAAAGACTTGGAACCAACCCAAATGTCCAACAATGATAGACTGGATTAAGAAAATGTGGCACATATACATCATGGAATACTATGCAGCCATAAAAAATGATGAGTTCATGTCCTTTGTAGGGACACGGAGGAAACTGGAAACCATCATTCTCAGTAAACTATTCCAAGGACAAAAAACCAAACACCGCACATTCTCACTCATAGGTGGGAATTGAACAATGAGAACACATGGACACAGGAAGGGGAACATCACACTCCGGGGCCTGTTGTGGGGTGGGGGGAGGGGGGAGGGACAGCATTAGGAGATATACCTAATGCTAAATGATGAGTTAATAGGTGCAGCACACCAACATGGCACATGGATACATATGTAACAAACCTGCACATTGTGCACATGTACCCTAAAACTTAAAGTATAATAGTAATAATAAAAAAAAGAAAAACTGATCTAATAAATTTCTGACTTAAAGCAGTTTATTTTTTGGGTCTCAATCACCCAATGATATAAGTCAACTGCTAGTTAGCTGTAAGTAAACTTAAATTATTCTAAAGAAGCGTGTCCCCACCATTATATAATATATTCATGTAACAAACCTGCACATCTACCTCCTGAATTAAAAAAAGAAAGTGTAACAGTGTCACTCTCACTGCTGTAAAAAAGAATAGACTAAATAACGTAGGAGTGGAAATTAATGGTATTATGAGAAATGTGATGTGGATAATTCGCTTTTACAGGAAAGAGGAAGTAGAAATGTACTCCTGAAGAGGCGTAGACAGTGTTCCCATCCAACCCAAGGCTCTAGTTCGCCATATGGCACTGTCTTCTCTGACCCGAACAAGACACTGAACCTGAAATTCTCCCTTTTTAACCCTCATCAACAATTGACTTGATATGATTTGGCTCTGTGTCCCTACCCAAATATCACCTTGAATTATAATAATCCCTACTTGTCAAGGGCAGGAGCAAGGTAATTGGATCATGGGGGTGGTTTCCTCCATGCTGTTCTCATGAGAGTGAGTGAGTCTCATGAGATCTGATGGTTTTATAAGGGTCTGGCATTTTCCCTGCTGGCACTCATTCTCTTTCCTGCTGTCCTATGAGGAGATGCCTTCTGCCATGATTGTATGGTTCCTGAGGCCTCCCCAGCCATGTGTAACTGTGAGTTAATTAAACCACTTTTCTTTATAAATTACCCAGTCTTGGGTATTTCTTCATAGCAGTGTGTGAATGGACTGATATACCCCATCCCCGCCCCTGTTTTCTGGATCATTCCCATTACCAGGAAAAATGTCTGCAATATTTTCCATTAAAAAATCCTCGTCTGATCTTATTTCTCAGCTCCCCTTTATAAGAAAACTATTCAAAAGCTTTGTCTATTCTTGTTGTCTATACTTCCTTACTTAGTATTCTTTTTCACTCAGTTAGGCCTTTATCTTATCACTCTACTGAAACTGCTCTTGTCAAGATCAATCGTTACCTTGATGTAATGGTCAGTTCAGTTTCCATCTCACTAGGGCTCTAAGCAGCATTCAACGGAGTTGCTCAACACCTCCTTGAAACCATTTCTTCACTTGGCTTCCAGAGTACCACAGGATTCATGTTTTAAATTTGTGTTACGATTTTTGTTTTGGCTTGTAACTCATAGGCTGATCCTTCTCAGTCTCTTCTGCTGACATTGTCTTCCTGGCCTCTAAGTTTTTAGAATGCTCTCAGGCTCTGTGCTTGGATCTTGATCCTCTCAGAAGTGAGCTCGTTCAAGCCCATGACTTAAAAAATAGCATTTACATTTCTATCCTATTGTCCTCATGACACTTTAGATGTAGATCTAAGTGATCTCAATGTCAATGTGTTAGCTCTTTGGATATCAAATAAGCATTTCAAATTTAACTTATCTAAAACAGAACTTTGATTTCTTATTCTTTCCTCAAAATGATGCTGCTCATTTATAGTCTTTCTCATTATTCAGCTCAGCTCCTTAACATTGGGTCATCTTTGATTCTCTCTTTTGCTCAGAGTCTACATCAAATCTACCAGTAAATCTGTTTAATTTTCCTTTGAAATTGATGTGGAGACTTGTCTTTGACGTTCCTGCTAGCCTTGCTGAAGCCATCTTTCCTGACTTACTGCAACATGACTCTTTCTCTGGCAACAGCTTCCCTGTTTCTACTGTTGGTTCACACGAGTCTGTCCTGCAACCTCACAGCAGCAAGAATTATGTTATAAATCATTTGCTTATTCTAATATATTTGCAATAAATCATGAGTCCTACATGCATATATATTATGTAAATAAAATCCACAGCCATATATCAATTAACATTACACATTTTACAAGAAAGATACACCCAACACATTACAGTGGATGACTTTGGTGGAGATGGGATGCAAATGAGGAGTGAGAATGAAAGAGAAAAGTGAAACAGAAGTGGAGTCTTACATGGATCGATGAGGAAAATGTTACCTGATGCAGGAAACGTGCTTAACTCCACTTTTTTGAACTTGATATTCAAAAGAAAAAAATAAATAAGCAAAAAAACACTGTCTATATTTTAGTGAATAGTCAGTGGCATTCAATATTTTACTTGAAAATATTACACCTAAATAGGCACACATTAGCTTTGCTATTATTTTTACCCCTTATCTCAGGTTTCTACAGCAAAATACCATAAACTGGGTGACTTTTAAACAACATAAATTTATTTCTCACGGTTTGTGAGGGTGGGAAATTCAAGATCAAGGCCCCGTTAGATTCAATGTCTGATGAGGGTTTGCTGGTTCACAGATGTTGTATTCTTGCTGTGTCCTCCCATAGTGCAAGAGGTAAGGCAACTCTCTGGGGCTTCTTTTATGAGGGCACTACACCCATTCATAAGGACTCTGGCCTTATGACTTAATGATCTCCCAAAGGCCCCCCCAATATCATCACGTTGGTGATTAGGTTTCCAAACATTATGTTGGCTAGTCAAATATTTAAACTATAACACTGCATTCTAATTTTTCTCATTCAAACCAGATATACATTGGTGGAATAAAGCAGTAGAGAGTATATATTAGTGACTCTTTCTTCATTATTAAAGCAATTGGAATCTTACTCTTAGATATATGACAGATTTAGAAGCTTCCTCATTCAATTTTGCTCCAATACTAAAATCTTCAAAGTTGGGCACGTACTTTTAATGAACTAGAGTATAAGAGTAGAATGCGACATTAAAAAGTAAAAATTAATTAAATTTAAAAGCATGCTACATACATCCTTTAAAGAATTACAGGCACAGAATGAAACATGGATAGTACTATGTAAAAATTCATATGAGTTAATCCAAGTTAAAAAAGGCAAATTTGTAATGTATTACCTCGTGTGTGATAGATATAATAAGCTACCTTCTTTAATTCTGCAATAAAAATATATAAAATGTTTAGTCTGTGTATTTAGGCCAGAGGAAGCTACGTTTTAGACATTTTAAAAATTGCTAAATATCACCGTCACAAAATATTATTAAATTGAATCCATTTTGTTTCAAAGTAAATGGGAGATGGAGTTATTGGCTTTAAGGGGAAATCAAATCCCTTTTCCTAGCAGCAATTTGGTATCTATTAAAGTGATGTTTCTGTGTATAGGCACTCCTATGCCTATTACTTTATGAGTGGAACTGTAATGAATAAAAGTTCATGAGCTGGAGATAGCACAGCCTGTTATGTTTGCAAAAAGGAGGCTTGACTTACACAGGGTAAGGCTCCTCATTTGCTAGATGTGGCTTAGCTTAGGATGAACATCATCTTCAAGAATCTCTTGCTTCATTGTAGGATATTGTGTGAAAATTGAAAAGAGAAAATAGCTTCAAGGTGGAAAAACACTGCCATTTATTTGAACTCTTAGTATGTGAAAGCTTTGGTATTAGGTACCTAATAACAGTGCCTTCAATTCTGTTATCATTTAATAGTGGTACTTGAATCAGTATTTTATTGATACAAATGAGTTTCTCCAGTTCAAACAGCTAGAAAAATGGAGGCAAAAGTTAAACTCATGTTTGTCTGGCACCCCAACCCTATCACTAAGTTCTTTCATACCTGAATCTGAACATTCTTATCTACCTTTGTTGGATATATATTTGTGGTTTTACTTTTCTTCAATTTTATTTTAGCTTCAGGGTTTATGTGCAGGTTTGTTATACAGGCAAATTGTCTAACATGGTTTTGGTATGCAGATTAGCTCATCACCCAGGTAAGTAAGAAGGATAGTACTGGATAGGTAGTTTTTCAATCCTCACCCTCCTTCTACCCACCACCCTCAAGTGGGCCCAGTGTCTGTTGTTCTCTTCTTTGTGTCCATCACTACCCAATGTTTAGCTCCCACTTAGAAATGAGAATATGCAGTATTCGGTTTTCTGTTCATGTGTTAGTTGGCTTAGGATAATAGCCTACAGCTCTATCCATGTTGCTGCAAAGGATATAACCTTGTTCTTTTTATAGCTGCATAGTATTCCATGGTGTATATGTAACATATTTTCTTTATCCAGTCTACCATTGATGGATATTTAGGTTGATTCCATATCTTTTCTATTGTGAATAGTGCCGCCATGAACATATGTGTGCATGTGTCTTTATGGTAGAATGAGTTATATTCCTTGGGGTATATACTCAATAATGGGATTGCTGGGTTGAATGGTAATTCTGTTTTAAGTTCTTCCACAAATTGTCAAACTGCTTTCCACAATGGCTGAACTAATTTACATTCTCACTTGCAGTGTATAAGCTTTCCCTTTTCTCTACAACCTTGCCAGCATCTGTTAATTTTTGACTTTTTAATAATAGTCATTCTGACTGGTGTGAATTGGTATCTCATTGTGGTTTTGATTTGTATTTCTCTAATGATTAGTGCTATTGAGCGTTATTTTATATGTTGTTGGCCATCTGTTTGTCTTCTTAAGAAAAGTGTCTGTTCGTGTCCTTTGCCTACTTTTTAATGTGGCTGCTTTTTGCATGTAAATTTGTTTAAGTTCTTTGTAGATTCTGAATATTAGACCTTTGTCAGATGCATAGTTTGCAATTATTTTCTCCCATTTTGTAGCTTGTAGGCTTACTCCATTGATAGTTTCTTTTGCTGTGCAGAAGCTCTTTAGTTTACTTAAGTTCCATTTGTCAATTTTTCTTTTTGTTACAATTTCTTTCAGAGTGTTTGTCATGAAATCTTTGCCCGTTGCTAAGTCCAGAATAGTATTTTGTAAATTTTCTTCTAGGGTTTTTATAATTTTGGTCTTAGATTTAAGTCTTTAATCCATCTTGAGTTGCTTTTTGTATATAGTATAAGATAAGGGTCCAGTTTTATATATAGTTTTATGTAGTATAAGATAAGGGTCCAGTTTTATATATAGCATATGTATATACTATATATATAGTTATATATAGTTTTATATAGTATAAGGGTCCAGTTTTCTATATACTATATAAGGGTCCAGTTTTATATATAGTATAGGATAAGGGTCCAGTTTTGTATATAGTGTAAGATAAGGGTCCCATATGCAGTCTTCTGCATATGGTTAGCCAGTTATTCCAGCACCATTTATTGGATAGGGAGTCCTTTCTCCATTGCTTGTTTTTCATTGACTTCGTTAAAGATCGAATGGTTATAGGTGTACTGCATTATTTATGGGCTCTCTATTCTGTTCCATTGATCTATGTGTCTGTTTTGATACCAGTACCATGTTGTATAGTATAGTTTGAAGTCAGGTAATGTGATACCTCTGGCTTTGTTCTTTCGCTTAGGATTGCTTGGGATATTTGGTTCCATATGATTAAAACAATTTTTTTTTCTAATTCTGTGAAGAATTAAAACAATTTTTTTCTAATTCTGTGAAGAATTGGTTGCTTGATAGAAATAGCATTGATTCTATAAATAGCTTTGGGTAATATGGCCACTTTAACAATATTGATTCTTCCAATCCATGAACATGAGATGTATTTCCATTTGTTTGTGTCATCTCTGATTTCTTTGTACAGTGTCTTGTAATTTTCATTGTAAATTCTTGAAATTTTATTCTTTCTTCTTCTTGCTTAGCCATATTCCTAGGTATTTTATTTTTTATGGCTATTGTGAATGAGATTGTGTTCTTCATTTGGCTCTCAGCTTGAATTTCGTTGGAGTATAGGAATGCTACTGATTTTTGTACATTGATTTTATATCCTGAAACTTTGCTGCAGCTGCTTATCAGATCAACCCCATAGTCTCTGTCCAAAAACTCCTTAATCCGATTTTACTTTTGATTTGCACAAAACATAGCTGTGAAATAAAAATGGTCTCAGAAGATGGTATTGGTGATGCCAAATATTTAAATAAAAATAATTATTTATTATTTGAATATTTTATTAGTATTACATATAAATATGCAGACATTTCCAAGTACCTTTTGAGGTTACATATGAACAATCATAGTGGATTGAATTTAGCATTTTTGTTAAGTAATATTTAATTGTTTAATAGCCTTAGATATATTCTCTTACATATTTTTGGCTGACAAAACATATGAATATTAATTTTACAACTTTACTATCTTATTGTATTATAAAAAATGTAAAAAAGACTCTCACTAGCTTTACCTTTTTAGAGTAAAGATAGCTCCTAATTTGTAGAGCTCACTCAACGATATGGACCTTTTATAAGACGACCACTTAAATAGCCTTAGGTTTTGCAAAATGAATTCTTTCTTTTGGGTGCCATTCCACAGAAGGGGGTTCCAGGAAAACATCTTTAACTTAAATCTTCTGTTATGATCAACAACAAAGACTTAAATGCCTCCTTTTTCTGGACCTTAGTTTAGCAAAGGATCATTTGAATTAATCCATTTTCTTTTGCCAGTACTTGGGATTTTAGGCAAGAGGAAAAGACTCCAGTATTTTCATCTTTTTATTGTGCTCTGAATGGCACAGGGAAGGACCTTGTGTGGTATTCACTGAAGATTCAGGTTTGTGGGTGAATGCTCACATGGGGGGTGATGGACAGTGTCCTGGTAACAGCAGTGGGCTGTGCATTGGGAGATCTGGTTCTGCTGCCACTTGATGTCCAGTGCTAGATTATGCTTATTTGTATCTGTGTATCTCTTTGCTCATTTGTGCAATGACAGGAATGGCTCAGTACAAGTGATTTTTCACATATGTAAAATTTTAAATATATTAAATAAAATGAAGACCCTTATAACAATCACAGTAGATGTTATTGATGTTTTGATAGCATAGTTATTTTACTCGAGATTCTAAAAATATAAGTCATAGCTTTCCTTACGTAATAAATATAATATTTTAAGAATCTTTTACGAATCAACTCCGCAAAATGACCATTTTTTCTTGCAATTATGATCAGGTAAAAATTCTGATAAGATCTACCATGAGAAAAGATATAAATACAACAATAACAACAAAATAAATAAAGAAATAAAATGCTGCTTTGAGGACATTACATGAAATTTAATAAAAATCAATCAAAAATTTAAAGCAGTAATAATAGGAATATTTCCCATATGATTTGTGGACTGTGTGCATTAGAATCTCTTGGAGCAGTGGAGGAAAGAGTATAAGTCAAAATGTAAATTTCTAGGCTCCACTTTAGAACCATTGAGCCAGGTTCTCTGAGTAGTAGGACCCAGGAATCTGTATTTTAAAAAGCCTTGGAGGTGATCCTTATGGTCTCTTATGTTTGAATGTCAGTGTCAGCCTTGAGACTAATGCACCAAAATTCTTTAAGTTTCTATATATTGCTCATATTTAGAAAATACAATGATAGTAAATTTCTTCCATAAATAAATTATTGACTGTGTTGTAAAGATGAATTGTAAAACTACATCTTTGAGTGTATTGAATTAAAAAAAATTTTATGTTAAAATATTTTATGGTATTGGATTTTAAAAAACTATTTTATTTTATCTTTTAAAATTGGAGTTTGGTTCCTGTTTGGGCTTTTATTCTTAAGAAAAAAGAGTGAGCATTTTTAGTTCACCTGTTATAAAGCATTTTCTGATCTTGAAAAAAGTAGCTCCTTTATTGTTAGGTAAACAGATTTAGAATAAAATTTCAGTTTTATAATAGTGATGTATCAGGCATACTTGTATTTACTATGTAGCTCACTAAATACAGAGAAAAAAGAATGGCTCTGGAGGCAGACAAAGGATTCAGACGCCTCTCAGAGTCTCAGTTTCTTTTCTTATTAAATACAACAAATAATACCAGCTTAAGAAGTCTGTAAATGTTAACTGAAATGGAATACGCAAAACTCCTAGCCTAGTGTCAAATACACAGTAGACATTCCATAATGAAGGCTATCTTTATCCTACTTTCCTTTGTGTTCAATGGTGACATCATTGAAATAGCCTTATCCACAGTGAGTGATTTTTTTTTTTTTTTTGGTCTGCACAACACACACAGGTGGCCATTCTTGGATTTGTAGCTATAGTGACTGCCTGAGGATCCTGCTGATATGCACATCACTTACTTGGTTTGAAATATGCCACAGATATTTAATCAAACCTGTATCACTAATTCTAGGTTTCTGTCAGTCTTTCTTCCTCCTTGATTTTTCCATAGTCATATTACATTTCCCGTTGTCATATTGTCTAGAATTACACATCAAAGCTGTCTTAACTTTGCTATCTTTTTTTTTTTTTGGTAAGATCATTCACACCATTAAAAAACACATTTGTGTGATGTTATCTGATTCTATTTCTTCTTATTAAAACTTTAAAAATGTTATGCCCAGGATTTCAGTTTCCTAGACCTCTATCTTATTGCAAATATTATTTGATTGACTTGTGGCTGAATGTAGTAGAACTGCTCAGAAAAAAATAATGCAAGGTTAATAGTGTGCTGATATCTCAATATGATACAATAAAATCTCATTCATCAGAAGTCAACGTATACTTTATGTTTGTTATCTTAGGTCATAGATGTGACTCAAGGGATTCTGCAACTGCTTTTTTTCTCACTGTCCTGTCCCTTACAGGGCAGAGGCTCAGTCAGCAAAGGGTGCAAGCCTCCAGTATTTTTAATAATTATTTTCAACATTAAGAAATAAAGCAAAAGATATCTTCAATTTTATTTTTGGTCAAGCAAAGACCATATAAATCTAAAATAAACTATTTTGAATTAGCTTTCACCTTCTTCTTTTAACAACTTTAATATTTTTCATTGAATGTTTACATAATAGAAGATTCAGTTATGTAACAGTGTAAGTTGGTATTTATACCAATATTTAGTATTTATTCATCATTACCAAACATCCATCATTCTGAAAGATTTCAGGATTAATTAATGATAAATCATTTCTCATATGAAAAAAAGAGATTTAAGGATTAAACAAAAGCTGATATGATTCTGACTCAGGATTTGTCCTAACAATCACAACATTTCTGAAATGTTCTAATTAAGTGTGTGTCTGTACAAATTCCTTTGAGAAAATACATACAATTGTTATTTCTATTTTATTTGAACATACAAAGCGTTTTAATTGGAATGACAATTCTCTGCTGCCTTAGTTTCCTTAGAAAGGTAGCTTGGTTATTAAAATGTGTCTCACTGATGAAAGCCTCTTACAAGTTCATAAGGGGGAAAAAAAAGCCTGTTCTATTCTGTTTGAAAATATTGACAGATATTTTCCGATGTAAAGAAATTGACTTTTTGAGCCTAATTTGGTTGGATGAAATATAAGAATTTAAAAATGGAATCCAATTATTTCTAACTTGTACACTTTGTTGAAGAGCTATTACATTGGAAACTTTTTGAGCTGTTTCAGAAGGCACACTTAAGCTTTCTGCTGACAGTAAATGCAAAATACAAATAATTTAAAAGAAGATCTTGACAGATGATTCGTGTCTCCTTCACAATTGAGATCTTATATACACACAAAACTAGCCTCTGTTCCTGACCTAGCCGTTTATGTCTTTCAGTCTGTGAACTTGCTGTTTATGGCCAAATGTAATTCTATTAACACAAAATTCTGTCACTAGGTGGCTCCATATTGCTTTTTAAAAGTAGTCTTCTCTGACAATATCTCTGTTTTTAGAGCGTTTCTTTTTTCTTATTAAATTTCAGATTTTTTTTTTTTTTTTTTTTTGCCATTGTTTCACAATCTGTGTAGCTTAGTTGCAAACCATTAGCTGCATGGAATTAGAGTCTACGTCCAATGTGCTGCCAACTCCTCTCTCTAGTCAACACGTGAAGAAAGGTGACAGATGACAATGCTGCAGGACTATGGTTATTGGCTGGATGCCATTGTTCAATGTCTGGATCTTTAGTAAAATTATGTCCAAACTTATTTTGTCTCACTTCAAAGCTCCATTTCAGTACCAAGTCACATTCCCTGTAGTGGGAGTAATCCCAAGAAAGGAACATGGAATTTTTTTTTTTTTTTTGAGACAGAGTCTCTCTTGCTCTGTCACCCAGGCTGGAGTGCAGTGGTACGATCTCAGCTCACTGCAACCTCCGCCTCTCGAGCTCAAGATATTCTCTTGCCTCAGACTCTCAAGTAGCTCAGATTATAGGCACCTGCCACCACGCCTGACTAATTTTTGTATTTTTAGTAGAGACAGAGTTTCGCCATGTTGGCCAGGCTGGTCTTGAACTCTTGACCTCAGGTGATCCACCCACCTCGGCTTCCCGAAGTGCTGGGATTACAGGTGTGAGCCATTGTGACCGGTCCGGATTTTTTTTTTTTTTTTTTTTTTTAATGCCTCTGAGATATTCCTGACCTGAGAGGAATATTGTGGCTTAGTGCCCTGGACTGGGAGTTGGAACACTTGGGATCTAGTTTGGGCTTTTGAAGGTAGTTAATTTAACTATCTTTCCTGAATTTCAGTTTCCTCATCTATAAAGTGAAGGGGATAGATTAGATGATGTTTATAAGCTCTTCTAGTTTTAATATTTTAAAACGCATGATATTCCCAAGGAGATTTCTTAAGCAGAGGTGTTCCTGTATGTAGATATTACTTACTCTTAGACTGTAAGATACTGAGGGAGAGGAAATATTATTTCTTTAGCCTCAGTTCCTGTAACAGTGCCTGACATACAGTAAAGACTCAACATACATATTTAAAGGAATAAATAAACTGCATCATAGTACTCCATGATGGAGATCACAGGGACGTATTAGCTCTCTAAATTCCTACTCATCTTATTCTCCTTGTGACTGGACATCAAGTTTCTATATTTAGAATTACCGTTGCCCAGTAATGAAGCAATGTCACTGTGGAATGCATTCATTCTTTTTAGGAAGAAAGTGAAACTTCTTAGGCTTTCTTTATTAACATTGTTTATTATTTTAATGGGATAGTTGTCATCTTAGATGCTCTAGGAGGCAAAGCACATCTGTAGCAATAGATTTGAAGTTTTGGAGCATAGCAGTGACAAGCTCTGTAGAGATGACATGGTTAATTTGGCTGGCTCTGAAGCTGCTGGGCCCAGAATGGAGGGAAGGGTCTAAGAAACAATGTCCTTAGTAAAACTGGATTTTTGAGAGAGGGAGTTAAAAACTGGTAGAGAAGTGAAGGGAATGTTTAGTAAATTTTAATAGAACAGTCAATAGAGCATATATAAAGGCAAAATATTTAGCACGCAAAGGAAAAATGTTATTAAAATATCATTTTTGTGGGGAGTGCTAGAATCTTAAGAGCAGGCATTTAGGGCAACATTGATTAAAATGTCTAACTCTGAACTATTGAAGAAGACTTCTTAGTAACAGCAAAAGCATTAAGAATCTTCAAACTCATAATATAGAAAGATAACAATGTTGCATTCTCAATATAGTTATCTTAAACAAATATATATAGCAAATTAAAATGCTATGTAATGTGGTTTGTTATATATTTTTCAAGCATGGTCATCTCTCAGTTTCTAATAATCTGGAGATAGAAGTATTTATGTGACATTACAACATTTTACTTGATATTCTTTTGAGCTCCTCTTTGTTCTACTGTGCTATAGAGAATTGAAATGGCATTATTCTGGTTGATTTTTGTCCAGAAAAAGAAAAAATTTAACTGGGCTTGATCAACCATTTCATAAATGCTTGAAAGTCCATATATTTTACTGGAAAATAGTATTTAATATCCCTATTGACTGAAGCAGGGATATATTCACCACTGAATTATGCTTCCTGGCATGTAAGTCACAATGGAAGTATGATACAAGGAAACACTTTTTAATATTATTGCTATATTTGTAATTGGAAAGACATCCGCACATTGACAGAATTTGGGGAATTTTTCTTACATGTCCTTAATAGAAAGCATTTGGGAAATGTTAACCTCATATCAAGCATGCGTCTTCTTTTGATGCAATGATACTTGTGTTTGGCTCATGGGATTTTTATATGCGCTATGACTGAAGTGCTTTGTTATGATTGGAAAGAGTAGAACAGAAGACATTTCCCCTCCCTTAATTATGAGGAACAAAAGTTATTCCCTTCTTTGAAAAACTGAGATGTCAATCTGCAGCAAAATGAAAAAAGTATGTATTCTATAATGTTAACATAAAATACAGAGTATAACCTTCTATCATATATACAAATATATATAAGTTGAGCATGTCACAATGATAGGAATTAGGTGCTATAGACATACACAATCTTGACTTTGTTTATTTGTTTTGGGCTATGAATGGTTTTCTAATTAGATTTATTTCAGTATAATCTTGATGCTAATAATTTAAACTCAGACTCTAGTCTTAAAGGCCGGAAGTTTTATTGGAGCATCACACATTATCATATTAGTTGATGAACACCCTGTTATTCTCATACCATAGCCTTTAAAGATAACTCAAGATTTCTCTAATTTTATTTCTTCTTCAAGGGAAAGAAACTTGTATATGGCACAATGGAAACAATGAAGTTGAAGGGTACAGCTTAATGGATGATGAAAATGAGATGTTCAGGGGACAGGAGAGAGGTAAGTTCTGTCTTCAATGAACCTTTGCGTTGCTTTGTTTGGGATCATTCTATCTCACGCCCTGCTTAGAAACAATGAGTTTCGAACAATATTCAAGTTGAAGAAAACTTAGCTTTTGGAACTTAGATTTTTGATCTGGATAGGTTCATGGGAAAGAAGGCAAGAAGCCATATGTGCCTGCCTGTACTGCAGGGTGGGCAATTAGCAAAGGGCCAGGATAAATGAGTCTCTGGGTTTTTTTAATATGATTCAGTCTAGTTCCTGTGGACAGGGAATCTTATGAGGATCTCTCTCTCTCCCTGTGTCACACACACACACACACACACACACACACACACACAGCTGGAGTAGCAGTGGCTAAGTTACCTAGTCAAGTATTTGGGGATTTTGGATCTGGGACATCTTTAATTATTACCAGACAATACTTTCCTACTGAAACGAAAGCTACTTCTGCATATGTAAGCTGATATTTTTGATCCCTCTTACACATTACAGAGCTCCCCTTAATAGTGATACTTTTGACTGTAGATAAAGTTATCACATATACTTACTGTAATTATATAAAAAAGACATATTTTTTGATATGTAACATCTTTCTGTGAAAAGTCAAGGCTATGTGATTTTTATCTTGAGAAAGTTATTAGAAAAGCAGCATAACGTGGAAGAAAAGGCAATGGAACAGGAGATAGGAAAGGCTGATTCTCGTCTAATCATTGTTATGACCAGCATGGCCACTTTCACTTTAATGACTCAAGTTCTCTCATAGATGAGTTGATCTCCAGGGAGGGTGATCCTACAGGCTCCTTTGCTGGAGACAGTCCCAGTTTACATCTGTTATCCCAATGTAATTATTAATAGCACCCTTTTCATTCTCAAAAGTGTCCTGGTTTGGATGATAAATTATATGGTTACTTTATCTCTAAAGAATCTTTCAACTTGAGTATTCTCTGATGTTGCCTAGAGATGAGATGTGGGATCAATTGTCTGAGAGCTAGTCATTGAAATTCTAGTCCTTTATTTTGAGCAGTGGTGAGAGATGAAGGTATCGAGTTTGATATGGCCCAGATCATGAAGGTCTGATATTCAAAGACTTAATTTTATCCTGAAGCCTACGGGGAAAATTCTAATCAGAGAAGAAACTGAGACATCACTTTGGCTCATGGTAGAAAACGGATTTTAAGAGACTGTTGCTAGAGACAGAAAATCTGCTAAGAGTTTATTGCAATAATTCAGTTAATAAATAATAATAATCTTAACCAAGAAGTGGCAGTGGAAAAGGAGAAAGAAATATTAATTATCAGAATATCTGGGGGTAACCTCTATAAGATATAGTGACTGAATGTGGGGATTAAGGGAGAGGCTACAGCCTAGGATGGCATTCTCTTACCCTACCATAAATTTATTAAATAACTGGATAAATAGTGATGCCATTCATGAAAAGTAAGACTGCAGATTAGGGTTTCTGTGTCAAAGATATGATGGACTCTTGGCTAGACTGTGTAGTTTATTATGTTGGTGGTACAGACAAACAGAAATACACAGTAGACATGTAGATATAGGATAAGAACCTTAAAATATTTGGTTTTGCTCTGCTAATGTAGATTCGGGAGTGATCAGCACATTCAAACCTTCTGGAAAAGTTCTGAGAGAATAGAGAATGAGACAAAACTGAACTAATGAAAGAATCATGACAGTCCCTAACACTGAAGAGAAGAGCAAATAAAGAGAAACACTGGAAGGGGAGAGTGTAAGGGGCTACTAGAGAAGTAGAATGACATCCAGGAGAGTGATGCCATATAACCTTAGGAGTTAAAGATTCCAGTTTTAGAGCATGCACACTATGCTTCAATTCAGCGATACTCAAACTTTTTAGTCTCGGAACTTATTTATATATTTAAAAAATTTTGATGAATCCAAAGCATTTTTGTTTATATAGATTATAACTATTAATATTTATTATATTAGAAATAAAATTGAGAAGATTTAAAACTCTATTAGTTCATCTAACTAAAATATTAAAACATTCGTTGGATGTAACTAAAATAACATACTTTTGTCAAAATGATGATTTAAAAACATTTAGTGAGATGGGTGACATTGTTTTATGCAAATCTCTTGAGTGTGTATATTAATAGAAGGTAGCTGGACTGTCATATATACTTTCGCATTTAACCTGGTGCAGAATATTGTTTGGGTTAAGGTATTTTTGGACACACGTATTCAGTTGGAAAAAAGAGGAGTATTTTCATAGCCTTTCATGATAATTATGAATATTCTCTTTAATGATAGTTTCTTAAAGATTAGTTACAATATGGAATTTAAACCATATTAATTAACTTTTTGCACTTTGTTACATTAAAATCCCTCAGTATATTTAAACTTTAAATGAATCTTTATGTATAATTTTGTATTATCTCTCATGGGTCATTTGGAAAATAGTGGCTCACTTAGTTACACAGATCTTCCAAATGTTGAAACATTTCATTATATAATATAAAAAATTGCATTCATCAATATAACTGTTATTCATATTAGAAAAGTGAACATGGAAGCTGTCAAGGTACGGTGGCAGACACTAGTTTCCCAATATTTAGTTTTCTCTTGAAAGCTCAAATTTGATCATTGGTAACACATACTATCAGTTGTTTATATCAAAGGGATAGGTTTACTACATTTATTTTTAGCAAAATGTCTGCCAAATACCCAAGTCTCAATAACCACGGTTTAACTGTCAGTGTTCTTTCAAGTAAAAATTATGTTCCATGAACAAAGCAGCTAATTCAGAAGCTTACAACTCAATTGCATAAGCACTTTCCTTTCGTATTCAACTGATTTGCTTAATATATACTTCTCATTTTGTCACATGGCATATTACAAACACATTGTATTCAAGGGTTGAGATTTAATAAAAATAATTGTCATTACTTAATCAAAGATGTTATTTAGTGAAAATTGCTGTTTTTTCTTTTTTTTTAACTATGAGCATGTTGTAGTGAAGAATTATGGAAAGGTTTGGGGCCTCTGCCTTGATTCATGATAAGGTACCAGAAGTTTTACTACCATTGATTTTGCACAATCAATACAAATGTCAAAAAAGCAAGAAGGACCAATAATGACTTTGTGTTAGTGCGAAAATAGTTTTGATTTTTCAGACCTCCAGAATGGGTCTTAAGGTCCCCTAAGGGTACACAGATCACACTTTGAGAATTGCGACTTGAAGTTTGAGAAGCCTACCTCATCAAATGCATCAGAAAAGTTAGGAGGAAAAAACCCGAAAACCTAAAACCCCAAACAACTAAAATACTCCATTGGATTTTTTAGCAAGGAGGACACTGGAGATATTATTGAGATGAGTTTCAGTGTTCATGTTTTTCAACCTAATGTATCTTAAACTTTAGTAATATTTACTTGTGTGAAGTGAATGTATCTTAAACTTTATTAATATTTTCAAACTAATGTATCTTAAACTTTAGTAACATTTACTTGTGTGAAGTGATGTAAAGAAAAAATATACTGTCCTCCACCTCAATAGATGTATTTTGTCCACCCTAAATGGAAATGCTTAAATGTATGAAGGCGGCCGGGCGCAGGGGCTCACGCCTGTAATCCCAGCACTTTGGGAGGCCAAGACGGGTGGATCACGAGGTCAGGAGATCGAGACCATCCTGGCTAACACGGTGAAACCCCGTCTCTACTAAAAATACAAAAAAAAAAAAAAAAAAATGTATGAAGGCATTCATTATGGTTGTCACCGACCTGGAAGAGCATATCAAATTTCTCTGACTAGGAACTAAGTGTATTTTCCCTCTTTAAATTATGGATCTAGCATGTAAAACAATTTGACATGCCATGTATAACAACTCAAGGGGAAACAAATTCCAAGTATGTGATAGTCAGAAACCTCATACCCTCTGGTTACAATGTACAAAAGTCAAATGAAATGGTTCAATATTTTAAAAACTTACTTTAAAATGACTTGAGTAAAAGGTATAGGTTCATTCGGTATATCGTAGGAGGTATGGGGCTCACCATCAGAGTGATACGCATAGGAAAGGCAGACAATGTGCAAAGAAAGTAAGTAGCATTTATTGAGCATCTTCTCTAGGCCTTTTTCTGAGTCCGAAATACTTCTGTCTGTTCTTATGTGAGCCTTCCAAAGCCTTTAAAGCCCAATAGTATTAGCCCTTCCTTAAAGACCATTAACCATATCTGAAACCATTAACCTATCTAAAACCCTATCTAAAAGTGATTTTCATCTAGATTAAAGAACTTACAAAAATAATGCGATTTTTATTTTCATGATTAATTTTAATAGAGTAAAATCAATTTCTTTATGAAGTATGAATTTCTTTTTCATTCAAAGTATTTGTTAAGCTTTGGCTTCTGCATGCAGGATAGTGTTCTATAGTACTAGTCTACATAGTTTCAATTTATAAAGCACTTTTGCAAATGCAACTCTAAAGAGACTGAGGCTGATAGGTCAGGTATTCTTTTCATCATTTCACAGTACTGTGTGACTTGAGCAGCTCTTGAAGCTAGGGAACACATGCTGTCAAGGGAAAATAAGTAAGAGACATACTTTGCTGTTCTCAGGTCATAATTACTAGTATTTTCATAATTACTAGTACTAGCAACAGTAAATTCTAGAATATTCCACCTAATCAGTAATAGATATATTTAAATATGTATATCAGCATTTATATTGCCATCTAGTGCCTATTTTGTTTTACTACTAATTCTGGTTTAGTTTCAGACCAGATGCAGTTTCATTACCGAATATTTTTCACCAATATTGAATAAATGCTCTCAACATTACCTGACATCACAATTTAATAATTCTTGGTGGCATTAACCCTCCATTAACTTTTATTGTGTCTAAAATAATGATTTGCCTCTATGGTATCCAACAACTAAGTTGTCATCTAGGTATTTAGATGAAATATTTTGCTTTTAGATTCACTCCCATCTTTTTTCACTGCACGATTCAGTGTTGCCTTGAAATCTAGTATATATGTATTCTAAAACTACTTTCCTACGTGGAACATCATGGCATTGATTTCTTTTTGAGAACTTCATTTTCAACTTTTACTATCAGGTCAATATGATTTTGAAACATGTCTGTATTTATCTTTCACAGTTTCCAGTTATTTACCTCTTACCTATATCTTCTTTCATGTTTTATGTTTCGGTTAGCCCATAATCATCTTACTCTTATGCAGTTAGTATTCCTATGACTAAATTAGTATCTTCACACTGATACCACAGCATACATTAGCAATTATGCAGCATTTTTATGTGCAGAAGAGTAAAGTGCATAGAAAAAGTGACTGGCACTTCAGGAGTTTGGGAGGAATGAACTAAAGAACAGAGAGAGAAAAGATGAGACTGGTTCAAAGATAGGAAATTCACTTAATTTGAAGAAACTTATGTGATTCTAAAATTAGTTCAATTAGTCCCAAGGAATATTTTAACCCTATGCTTTCCTATCTTTCTCATTTGCGTATGAAGCATTAAGAGGCAATCAGTTACAGCACATTTGAGTCCTTAATAAAGCAGAACACATATATTTAAATTGCATGTTTTGATTACTTTATTCTCTCACTGAAAAATAAACATCCATGTATATATGCACCCAATAATTTCTTCCCAAACTATTTTTCTGCCTTTTCTGGAGTATAAGGGAATAAAAAATAAAATGCCATGAAGAGGAGATAGTAAAATATTAGCTACATATAAATACAACTGAAAAATATTTGAGAAATCAATGTAGTTTATAAGCTGTATATGCTCTTGAGGTGGGTTTGCTTCATTAAGAATGGAAACAAAATACATACGCATTCAGCATTGCTCAGGCTCTAATTAAAATCCTGTTGGGAATTTAAGTGTGGGCTCCATAACATTCAAATATGGAAACTGTGGGACCTTATAAGCAGTCAGTAAAAAGTAACTGCAGGAAACATTTTCTAGAGTAAAAGTTTGCTTGATGTAAAAATAATTGCTATTAAAGACAAATATTATAGCTAGTTTTCTATTTTGAATTAATCAGTAACAGTGGTGAGTAGAAATAAGAATTTAAAATAAAACATTGTTTAACTTTTACAGTATGGCTGTAATAGTAGATACATGAAAATGAAACTATGGCCACATGCAGTATCCATTTGTTACAAAAGAAGGAAATTGCTTTGTGTCAGGTTGCTTTTGAAAACCACTGTTAGTCATGAAATGTCAGTTTAACTAAAGACTGATTTTTTTTCAAGTGGAGAGACCATTATTTGTAAGCTTTAAGACACATAGCTAAATGCAAACCAGTCACCATAAATTTTCGGCTTTATTTAAACTTTGGTATACATTGACAATTGCTTTGATCATAATTTAATTTGAGAGTAAAGATGATGATCAGAACATGTTTGAGGTAAATATTGTTAAATATTTTATTTAAAAAGAACAATGTTTTCAACAAGAAGCCTGGGGGTGAAACGGACTATATTTTCTTGCTTTTGTAAACTTTCATGGATAATTATAGACTTTGGGTTAATGGCACCAGAAAAGAATCTGTCATAAGTTCGCACTTCCTCATTTCCTCTCCAATGGGCCTATGAAATCTTAAATCGAAAGTGTAAAAGTTCTGTAACATTACTCAGACAACTAAGTGTTGAGAAGAGTGTTATTTAAATAACAAACATCATTTACTGAACATATTATGTGCTATTCATGTTATATGCACAGTATAATATTGCTTGCCTCAACAATTATGCAAGGTAGGTATTTTTATTTAAGTTTTACATATAAGAAAATTGAGACCCATAGAGTTTCACTGAGGTGTCCAAGTTAATACTAATAGTACCAGAAAAAGCTAAGACTCACATTCAGTCACGTTTGAAGTTAGTTTTCTTTTCCCTCAAAACCCCATACTACCTTTTTAGGTTTGCCCTGTAATCTAAAACCACTAATATTTTCCATTAAGTCTGTTAAACTGTATTAGCTGTATTCACAATTGCTTAAGATGTCCATTTCTTAGCATTTAATCATCACAAAAGGTGTTTTTGATACTGAATGAGAAAGTAAACAGGATCATTACTTAGTTAAGCAGTTATTGCCCAGAAACAACAAAAAGCAAATGGAGTGTAAATTTCTTAAGGATTAATGGTGTCCTGCCTAACATAAATTAAATAATCACTTGAAGTTTGTAAATGTATGTTTATGTCTCTCTGTGTGTAAGTAAAATTTCAAAGACCTTGTTCTATTGCCTTACTGGAAGGACTATGAGCTTTGGTACGGGTCAAAATTACATTATACCTCCTAAGTAAAACATAATTATGCAAAATTACTTGGAATTACTGGATAAATTTCTATAAATCACACGGTAGCAGGAGTCTGGTGGGACAGCTAGGTGGTGGGAAGAAATTATATGTACTGGAGAGGGCAGAAATAGCAAGGTATGTAAAAGTTTCTACTTTCCCATTTATGAGGCTTTTTCTTCCTTAATCATTGTGTAACTTTCATCAGTGGTGAGGTAGACAGTTATTGATTGAGTTGACGTGCCACAACTTAAAAACGTGTCTTTTGAATAAATTATCTTGGCCAATGTACAAAAGATGATTCCTGAAATAGAGATACAACATCTTATAAGACTGATCAGAATTTGTGCTATAGAACTGTGTGTCACACACAGGAAGACCTTCATTCTGTCCTTTCTAAAGCTCTATTTTGTGATGAAAAGCACAATGAATTTGAAAAGTGAATGAAAATTTTAATTTTTCTTTATTTCAAGGTTTATTTTATTCAGTTTTGCCTTGCAGAGTTAGAGGGCAATGTGCCTGCTGTTATGGGGCCTGAAGTGAAGAGAACCACATACATTACATCATAATGAAAAAGAACCACAGGTTCAGTAATATTTCTAAAGATATTAGCATTAGCATAATGACACCAAAATTCCTCAACAGAGTTATAATTGAGACACATTAGAGAGTAGAACTTCAAGGTATAATGTGACAGGTGGTGGGCTTTTAGAAATAATGAAATATTTTAATGTGAAATGTCTGTGAAATGGAGACATTACTCCTCTACTCTCTGGCTTGAAATGATATTATTAACTTCCTCAGTTATTTGTTTCCACCCTCTACATATAATCAGTGACCACATTTTGCTGATCCTTCATAATATTTTCTTCCTTTTAATTCTCACCATATATTAATTTCCTATTTCTGCTGTAACAAACTGTCCCAAATCTGGTGGTTGAAAACAACAAAAATCTATTATAGTTATAAGTGTTAGATGTTTTAATGGGTCTTACTAGCTAAAATAAAAGTGTCAGTAGGCCACTTTCCTTCAGGAAGCTCTAGGGGAGTCAGTTTTTCTGTGTTTTCCAGCTTCTACAGGCTGACTAGATTCCTTGGCTCATGGCTTATTCCTCTCATTTACAACCAGGAGCTGGAGTAATCAAATCTGTCTGTTTACATGAACACAATACTTTCTTTCACTTTTATAAGGGTCCCTGTGAATCTACCCAAATAATCCAGAATCATTGCCTTATCTCAAGGTCTTTAATTCCTCACATCTGCAAGTTACTTTTGCCATATAAGGTAACATATTCATAGGACATGGACATTACTGGGGGAGCATTATTCTGCCTATCGCAGTCATCTGACCCCCAAAGGGCCACAATTGTACCACTTGCAAAATACATGTGCTCCATTCCAATATCTCTAAAAGTCTCAATCCATTATAGCATCAATTCAAATTTAAAGGTTTTTCCTCTTCCATATTCCACACTGACTTCATCATCATCCATTAACATTCACATTTCTATTAGTAGCCTTTGTAAGAAAACCCAGGCTTTTAAAATCATGCTTCTTCAAACTTTTTCCAGCCTCTTCCAACTGACCAATTGCAAAGGCATTTCCATATTTTTAGGTATTAACATGTGTATTGGTTTCCTATTGTTGGCATAGCAAACTAGCACGTTAGGTAGATTAAAACAATATATCTTTATTATCTTACAGTCATCACTACCATTTTATATAAGAATCTTATTAGACTACTGAAGAAATGTTCTTCGAATTGTTTTTCTTGTATCTGCATATTATTAAATACGTTCATTACCACCATCAACAAAAGCAACAGCTGTTGCTTAAAACTGTTAATAACTGTTTTAAGTGCTTATAATGTGTCAGAGACTTTTCTAAGTGTTTTGTAAAGATTATCCAATTTGTTCCATACAATGGCCTTATATGGTAGATAATACTGAGATGGGAGGCAGGCAGGGAAGTGCTGGGTAGAGAAGGCCGGGTCCCTGGCTAAAGCTCCACCCCGGGGCCTGTGCCCACTGACCTAGGTGAGGACAGTCATTTGTTTTCATGCCCAAATGTTGCATTTCCCAAGACCACCCTGGGCCATGATGCCCTCATCCTGTTCCTTTAAAAACCTCGAGACCCTAGCAGGCACGCACACAAATGGCTAGATGTCAAGAGGAACACACTGGCGGAAGAGCACACTGACAGGCAAAAGCAGAGGCCAGCAGGCCAGCAGGCCATCAACTGGCGCAACCACGCGGAGTTTGGCCAGGGCATTTGGAAGAGAGTCTGGCTGCTGAGCGGCCGGACTCCAGGGGAAAACCACCTTCCCACTCTGTCTCCCTTCTGGCTCCCCCATCTGCTGAGAGCTACTTTACTTACATTTAGTAAAACCTTGCACTCATTCTCCAAGCCCATGTGTAATCCGATTCTTCTAGGACACCAAAGCAAGAAACCCCGTGATATACAAAGCCCTCTGTCCTTGCAATAAGGCAGGGGGTCTAATTGAGCTAACACAAGCTGTCTACAGTTGGCTAAACTGAAAGAGCACCCTGTAGCACACGCCCCCTAGAGCTTCAGCTGTAAACATTCACCCCTAGACATTGCTGTAGGGTCAGAGTCCCACGACCTGCCTGTCTGCATGCTCCCCCCCAGAGGTTTGAGCAGCGGGGCACTGAAGAGGCGAGCCACACCGCCCTCACTCACCCTGCGAGGGGGATAAGGGAACTTTTCCTGTTTCTACTGGGACCTGGCCCAGGATCCTGGAAGGTGAGTGCGAATGCGAAACTGTCAGGTCTGCCTCTTTTCCAAAACCCTGCCACTTCTCTCCGTTTCCTGCGTGTAAGAGGCTCTGTTGCCCTTCATGGAGTCTTAAAAACTCTGCCCTAACCCTGGCTGGTTAAAACCCCCAGACTTCATCTCTTTTCTCTCTCTTAAGGTTTGAAATAGCTCTTATCTCTTACTTGATAATATTGAGTGTTGCTACTGGCTGCGGCGATGTTACTAAGTAACGCGAGCATTTGGCTCAGCTGTCAAAGGTGCAGATCAGACCAACTGTTTTCCTAGAGATACCTTCTATGCCTCCGCCTCGACAGCAGCAGGCACGCACGGCTCAGGGCACCTCTCCTTATCCTTTCCCCTCCCAGCTTATGTGCCTGGGTGTGCCCGCAGCAGGCAAAGGCCCAGCCCAACAGCCACCAGGGGGCTGGGAGAGCGATGCTGCGGCTGCAGCCGCCTCTGCTGCCTAGGACGAGGGGGCGGGAGAAAACCCCGCCACAGCTGCGGCCCCACAGGCCAATGGATGGGAGCTTCTCGCCTGCCTTGCCAATGGAATGTTTCTCCCCTGGTCAAGGAATTTCTGAACCAGAGGAAAGATATAAGGATTAGAGGGACCCACTTGCACTGAGTAAGGGGTTCTTCCCCCAGGATCTCACCTCTTTGCCCCTTAAACTGTTTCTCTCTCTCTCTTGTTTTCATAGTGAGAGGGCTCCCCCAACTCCCAGCACTCTGTTTCTAATGGCAAAGTTAACGGAGGAACAAGCCCTGCTGGCTGATAACTGCAAATTCGGCAGGAATTATTTGAGACACTTTAGACGGATATAAACAGCCTCCAAAATACCTTTTCAGTCCCAAACTCAATTCTAAGTTTCGGACTGAGGCCTAAAAAGAAAAACAAGGTTTGAGGGATCCAAAGCCAGGCAACAGCCACAATGTAAATAGGCAGGACAAATTCCTGCTGACAAAACCCCCCACCCCGCAGGAGGCCATGCTCCATGGCATAAACAGAGCCAGAGAACTCAAAGGTAGCCAACAGCAGGGAGAAAGGGAGGCACAGGTGAGGGCGGTTAATTCCTATTCTGCAGGTTTCCCTGCTTCGTGGGTACATACCGCATCAGTACTGATGGTTGGCACCTGCTAAGGTTGCTGGGACTCATGAGAGGAGGAATGGAAAGGAAGGACGCTCGCGTTCTCTCTTCATCACACACTGAATATTCACTGAAAGAAGGGAGGGAATGAGGGGTGTCTCTATTCCCTGTCGTTCAGAATGGGCAGCCAGCTTTCTTCACCACCCCCAGCTTATACTCCTCTGGAGTGTATCCTGAACCACTGGGACTGCTTTGACCCTCAGAATCTGGAGGAAAAACACCTCATAGCCCTCTGCACAAAGATTTGGCCAAATTATGATTTACAGCAAGGATCGGCTTGGCCTCAGGAAGGAACCATTCATTTTGATACCATCCAGCAGTTGGAACGTTTCTGTAGACATGAGGATAGATGGTCTGAGGCCCTGTATGTGCAGCCTTTCTATACATTGCCAGGCAATCTAGATATCTGCCAACAATGTAGGATTGATCCAGCCTTCCTGTTTGCCATCTCAGGGAAGGCTGCGAGGGGCAAGTCCAGGGAATTAAAGATATGAATCCCAGAGGCACCCGCAGCAGAGGAGCCAGCTCCCTCAAGCCCTGCTCCTCCGGGCCCACCCCCATCTCCCTATCCAGCTTCAGCCTCTCACTTGTCCCCTCCTAGAAATCCTCACCCTAAACAAGTCCCAGTCTCACTCTTTCCCCTTCAACAAATGCCCAGTGAATTTGGACCCAGTAAGGTCCGGTTCCCCTTCTCCCTAAAGGACTTAAAGCAAATTAAGGGGGATCTTGGCAAGTTTTCAGATGACTCTGACAGATATATAGAGGCTTTCCAGAATTTCATGCAAATATTTGAACTCTCCTGGAGAGACATTATTTTACTTTTGAATCAGACCCTGATGGACAATGAGAAGTGGGTTGCTCTGCAAGCAGCAGAGAGATTTGGGGATGAGCTTTGCCTCACAAATACTGTCAGGGAATGGGATGAACATTATCGAACTGAAAGAGAAGCAGTACCTGTTAAAGACCCTAAATGAGGTCCCAGTGACGAGATGGAAGATTGGAAAAGGAGTCACTTTCAGGTGTACATAATGGAGGATTTACATAGGACTAAGTCTAAGCCCCTCAGTTATCCTAAGTTGTCCATGACCAATCAGGGATTTGATGAAAATCCCACTGCCTTCCTGGAAAGGCTAAGAAAGGCATTGGTAAAGCAAACCTCTCTATGTCATGATTCAGTCAAGGGAAAGCTAATCCTAAAGGATAAATTTATTACTCAGGCAGCCCTGATAGCAAAAGAAGGTTGCAGAAACAGGCCCTGGGACCAGATAGTACGTTAGAGGGCCTCCTGAAAATAGCCACCTTGGTATTTTACAATAGAGAAAGGGACATACAAGAAAGATGCAGAAGCTTTAATGGCCACCGGGCAAGCCCACAAACCCCAGAATTCCCAGGCTACACCTGTTAACTGCTAAACATATGACAAGAACAGTTCTTGCTCTTTTCTAAAGTTTAACCAGTCCTATACAAGGTTTAATTTCTTTCACCAGAGTGAAACAGCTCAGGGTACAATGTTATTGTTAGTATATTTAACTTCTTATCTCTGTAATCTTTGGCACTAGATTATTTCCTTGCATAATACACATGTTTAACCCATGCACACTTAGCCTTATAAAACTTGTTTTTTCTCTCATGCCTAGAAGCTATCAAACTCCAAATAGTCAGGCACCCACAGCCCCAGACAATGGCTTCCCTGTGCTAGAAACCCTTAGATAGATCTCTGGGAGGGATCTGACTGCCATTTTCCCCAAAACAATGCCACCTGTCAGCAGGAAGTAGCTTAAGACCGGTCACTGTCCATATCCTAATAGCAATTAGCTATACCTCTTCAGAGCGGGGAAATGATATGAGAGCGGTGTAGAGAAGTGCTGGGTAGAGAAGAGCAGGTCCCTGGCTAAAGCTCCACCCATGTGCCTGTGCCCATGGACCTAGATGAGAACAGTCATTTCTGTTTTCGTGCCCAAATGTTGCATTTCCCAAGACCACCCTGGCCCACCAAACCCCCATCCCATGACTATAAAAACCCTGACACATTAGCGGGCATGCCCACGAGTGGCTGGACATCAAAAGGAACACACCAGCGGAAGAGCACACTAACAGGCACCAGCAAACGCCAGCAGGCCGGCTGCCATTGACTGGCAGAATGGCACAAAGTTTGGTCCCGGAGGTTGGAGGAGAGCCCAGCTGCTGAGCTGCCTGACTCCAGGGGAAAACCATCTTCCCACTCCATTTCCCTTCTGGCTCCCCCATCTGCTGAGAGCTACTCCCACTCAATAAAGGCTTGCACTCATTCTCCAAGCCCATCTGTGATCCCATTCTTCTAGTACACCAAGGCAAGAAACCCTGGGATACAGAAAGTCCTCTGTCCTTGCGATAAGGCAGGGGGTTTAATGGAGCTAACACAAACTATCTATGGATGGCTGCTCTGAAGGAGCACCCTGTAACACATGCCTACTGGGGCTTCAGCTATAAACTTTCAGCCCTAAATGCCGCTGTGGGGTGGGAGCCCCACAACCTGCCCGTCTGCATGCTCCTGCTGGAGGTTTGAGCAGCAGGGCACCTAAGAAGCAAGCCACACCCTCATCGCATGCCCTGCCAAAGGGATAAGGGAACTTTTCCTGTTTCAATATTCCTATTCAATATTCCACTTCATAGTTGAAGGAATCGAGGCTAAGAGAGGTGAGGTAAATTGTCCAAGACATCTATTTGGTAGGTAGATGAACATCTAGTTTCCTTAAAAAAAAAAAAAAAAAAAAAAGAATTGTATCACTAAAATGTAGCTTTCAACTGTCAACTCAAACATTATTATTCTCCTTCAAATGGTGTTCAAATTATGCCATACTATTAACCAAATATTTGTCAGTGTACTCAACACTAGTCATGTATACTTGCTGTTCTTTAAATATTCTTGATACTTTTCCATTTTTGTATTTTTGTGTATTGTATTTCTTAGTTTGAAAGATATTCCTTCAACTTTTTCTGTCCTTCAGTTTCCATTTTAAACCACATCTCCTCCATGACCTGTTATAATGATTTAATTTTTAAGTCTCATAATGATCACTACCTGTGCCGTTTACTTGATCAATAACCATGCCTACTTAGGGATGATTTTTGGGTATGGCATAGAAGGTTTATTTCTCTTTTATATTGCCATATAAATGTTATATATCTGTTATTTTTCTAAGTATATTACAAATTTATTAAGGATTAACAGAGTGTTCTGCTTAAACATTCAATAACCATTTGATTTTGTGTGTGCATGTGTGTGTGTGTCTAAGTGTGCCTGTAAAAAAAAATCAAATAGCTTGTTGTAGGATAAGAAGCAAAGAATATGAGATGAAAGTTCCCCGGTACTAATTAGTTTATTTATTTAAGTTTTTTATAGATGCCATATATTGAATTGTTAGAAGAATGTTATGAATTGAAGTTGGCTGTTGTCATCCGCAGCATTATCTTCTCCATCATAGAATGGTCCTGATTGTTTCTTTAATAACAGCACACATTTTCGTCAGTGCATAGGGTATCAACAGAAAGACAAATTTTTTTTTGGCAAAAGATAAAATCACTTAAATTAATCTTCCACAGAATAAGATAAAAATTTAATTCAGTGCCCTTTAGAGCATTGATTCTCTAATCATGGCCATGACCTTTCATTAAATGTTTTCTGCATTCACCAATAGCTGAGATAATTCCATCAATGTCTAAAGGTGATTTAAGAAAGAAATTAAATTACATATGCAAAGTCAGTAAGCTGATAAATGTTAGCTTCCAAAGTAAGGGTTTGAACTTTTGTTCTTTATCTTTATATGAAAGACCAAACATCTCAAAGTAAATCTCAATTGTAAAAATATTTATTGGGTACTCAATAATATGGAAAACACTTACATGTGCTAAAAGATACAAATGTGTATAAATAAGATATTTTTTCAAATAACTCATTTTATTGGAGAAATAAATGTTTATGAAACTACTTAAAACCTGTTATAGTGTTTTAAGCACTATGGTACAAATATAAGTAAAATATTATGAATGTCGCAGTATGAAAGTAGAAGGGGATGGACATGGAGTCATTAAAGAATTGTTTAATAAAGGGTGATTTATGAAGTTGTAGAGGAAGGGAAAAGGGGTGTCAAACTATTACCACCTTTGGTTTAAGGAGACAGAGGAAGGAGATTGTCACTGGAACTCAGAGAGACAGAGATAGAGGGCAGTTATTATTATTATTATTATTATTATTATTATTATTTTGAGACAGGGTATTACTCTGTCACCCAGCAAGTGATAATATAGTTGATTGCAAAAATCAAATACAAGGAAAAAAGAGGTTACTATTAAAAGGTACGTTACCCTGGCTGAATTAAAACAGCAAAAAGGAGGTTATCATTCCCATTTCTTTATGCCACAGGAAAAAAAGTCACAAAAACTTTTGAAAGAATGAACTTAGTTACAAATGACAGCTTACTATCACAAAGCATCAGATAGACAGAATAAAGATGATCAGGAGATTGGTTGAGCCTATACAGCCCGTGAGGTCAACAGAAACTATTTTAACAAACTTATGATCCTCGAGTTCAAAAACAAACAGAAAAAACAGAAGGATGACTGGTGTTTTCTAGAACACTTTGTGCTGAAATTCACCTTCTCAATTCATAAACAGTGAAGAGCACAACATCAATAGGCAGACCCTGATGATTCCTTGGGTGATATTGTGTAGTTGCGTGGGATACTGCCTGCTAAAGGCACACAAGGGAAAGCATCGTGTCCTTCCAAGCTCTCTCTTTCTTTTGAGCGGTTAGCTGGATTGTAAGTAGGGCACGCTCAATGTGCTGTTATGATCTGCCCTTTTTTTTTGCAGTTCACTTGAGTCACCAAAAATTGATTTGCTAAAGAAAAAAAGTGTCATTATAAAATATAGTTATTATCTCTATTTTTCTAGATACCATTAGGTATTACTTAGTAAACATTTTGCAATGTATTCTTTGAATCAGATGTGTTTTTTGTAGATGAAATATCTCAAATGTGATATTAATTCCATTTTGTTGGAAGCCATACAATACAGTAATACATTTAAATATGGTTAATGTTTTTTATTTGCTACAGATAATAAAGATATTTGAATGTGTCTATAATAGTTATATTTTAATCAACAGTATTTTAAATATACTGTCAAAATGTCTTGTTTTGTATAATAGAATATTTCTACATGTGTTCTAAATACTATCCTATCCTTTCAAAATACAGTCATGAGCTTCAGAACAACATTTCATCAATGACAGACCACATATATGATATGATCTCATAAGAGTATGATACAGTATAATGCTGTGGTTTTGCTATGCCTTTTCTGTGTTGAGATATATTTAGATACACAAGTACTTACCACTGTGTTACAATTGCCTACGGTATGCAGTATAGTAACATGTTGCACAGGTTTGTAGCCTAGCAGCAGGAAGCTGTACCTAGTATAATATATAGTATAGCCTAGGAGCAGTAGGCTATACCATCTAACCTAGGTGTGTAGTAAGCTATGTCATCTAGGTTTGTGTAAGTACACTATGAGGTTTGCACAAAGATGAAATTGCCTAAGGGCACATTTTCCAGAATTTATCACCATCAGTAAGTGATACATGACTGTATATGGCCTTGTAATAACGAAAAAGGTGGGATATATTGTTTGATTTTTATGATTTCTTTAATCAAGAGATGAAATTAATATAGCCATATCCTTCTGCACATAGTCATTGAGATATTGGTTGGACCTAAAAACTTAACTATATTCTTCATGGCTTTGTGCTGGACACATCCTCTTCAGTGGAGAGTATCACAAAATATGAATTCTACCATTTGTGGGGTCCAGCTCCTTAAAACATTCGAAGGCTGATTTGATTTTAGTCTTATTTCATTGCTTTGGATTTTTAATAGCATGTTTCATGGTCATGTTCTGGGTCATTTATAATGTCTTAAACTTATTTAGGCATTTATCATTTGAGAGAATATAGTGAATAACATATCTAAATAACAGATTTAGAAATAGTTTCAGAATAAAGGCAGTCTAAAAAAGGACAAAATATACAGTTGAGAGGGTCAGTATTGCCATTATATGTGGAGCATTGTTATTCTGGTGCAAGTCTTATTTTAGAAATTAAATGCTATTCCAGTTTTCACGGCTCCCCAGATTTTTCTGTGAAAGAAAGAGGACAATTACAACCTATTATTAAGGCAGTGAATACATCATTGCATCAGTACAACTTTTTAAGAGTAAGTGACACAGGTAAAGACCCTAGTGGCAAATGCATGTTAGTGGTGCATTTTGTAGTTAGTGCTGTCTTAGATACGACTTGAAAGGAATAACCCAGATGTGATAGACTATGACAAATTCTAAAGTCACAGAGGAACCTCATTACATAATTTGAGTCTAACTGTCATCTTGGATGTTCCTTAATGTTTCTTTCATAAGGACCCTCTGATACCAGTGTAGCAGATAAGCCTTTGAGAATTAGAGTATTAGGATGTAAGCTATTCAGGACCTGGGAAGAGGTACTTGGAAGATGAAACACTTCAATTACCCAAGAATGAGAAGCTGGGACTCATAAATAGAAAGAGAACAGGTACAGATCAAGTTTAAATGAATAAACACCCATGTAAAGAGGAGATGGGTAAAAATATTACAAAAGCTACTGCCCTTCTCAAAAGTTAGCTTTAATGGTTTCTAACAACTACTTTGATGCAGCATTTTTTATTCTATGTGATTATTAAATTTGCAATTTTAGATGGATAATAATGGATGAGTTTTACATTGAAAATCTTAAATGGTTTGATCCTGAAGAAGGAAATAAAAAACTACATTGTTTTGAAGACCTGTTTTTGAAGTACCACCTACTTTATAAAATTTTCTGCTTTAGTATTATTCATAATTCTAGTTTCTCTTCTCTCTCTCTCCCCCCCCCCACCCCCCACCTGTATTTATTTATTTATTTATTTTTTGGAACAGAGTCTTGCTGTGTCTAATAGTCTGGAGTGCAGTGGCACAATCTTGGCTCACTGCAGCCTCCCAGGTTCAAGAAATCCTCCCACCTCAGCCTCCTGAGTAGCTGGGACTATAGGCATGCACTGCCATGTTTGGCTAATTTAAAAAAAAAAAAACAAATTTTGGTAGAGATAGGGTCTCACTATGTTTCCCCAAGCTAGTCTCAAATGCCTAGGCTCAAGCAATTCTCCTGTCTTGGCCTCCCAAAGTGCTTTTCTCATTTCCCAAAATACTGGTTTTCTTACCTAGCTGATCCTTACATTTTGAGGTTTTCTAATGAAGGGGTGGCCTGCCCCTCCACACCTGTGGGTATTTCTAGTCGGGTGGGATGAGGAACTGAGAAAAGAAATAAGACACAGAGACAAAGTATAGAGAAGCAACAGTGGGCCCAGGGGACTGGTGCTCAGCATACCAAGGACCTGCACTGGCACTGGCCCCTGAGTTCCCTCAGTTTTTGTTGATTATTATTTTCATTATTTCAGCAAAAAGGAATGTAGTAGGAGAGCAGGGTGATAATAAGGAGAAGGTCAGCAAAAAATATGTGAGCAAAAGAATCTATGTCATAATTAAGTTCAAGGGAAGGTACTATGAGTGGATGTGCACGTAAGCCAGATTTATGTTTCTTTCCACCCAAACATCTCAGCGGAGTAAAGAATAACAAAGCAGCATTACTGCAAACATGTCTCACCTCCCGCCACAGGGCAGCTTTTCTCCTATCTCAGAACTGAACAAATGTACAATCAAGTTTTATACCGAGACATTCAGTTCCCAGGGGCAGGCAGGAGACAGTGGCCTTCCTCTATCTCAACTGCAAGAGGCTTTCCTCTTTTACTAATCCACCTCAGCACAGACCCGTTACGGGTGTCAGGCTGGGGGATGGTCAGGTCTTTCTCATCCCGGGAGGCCATATTTCAGACGATCACATGGGGAGAAACCTTGGACAATACCCCGCTTCCAAGGGCAGAGGTCCCTGCGGCTTTCCACAGTGCATTGTGCCCCTGGTTTATTGAGACTAGAGAATGGCGATGACTTTTACCAAGTATACTGCTTGTAAACATTTTGTTAACAAGGCACGTCCTGCACAGCTCTAGATCCCTTAAGCCTTGATTTTATACAACACGTGTTTTTGTGAGCTCCAAGTTGGGTCAAAGTGGCTGGGGCAAAGTGGCTGGGGCAAAGAGGCTGGGGGAAAGCTACAAATTAACAACATCTAAGCAAAGCAATTGTTTAAAGTACAGGTCTTTTTCGAAATGGAGTCTCTTATGTCTTCCCTTTCTACATAGATACAGTGACAGTCTGATCTCTCTTCCTTTTCCCTACATCTAAAACGTAAACTAATGTAATCGCTTTTTTAAACTATTTCAAAACAGCTAAGTATACTTAAAAGCATAGTGAATATTAAAATAAGCACAACATACTCATCACCTCTATCCAAAACTATTTTCTATATTTTATATTTGTTGCATACTTTATATATCACCTATATATTTTATGTGTTTATATATTTTTAGCTATAGCATTTTATAGTACAATACAATAATGATGACAATTCATCCCTAAATATGTTAACAACTCTATGTCATTATATCAAAATTACACATAACTTCTGAAAGTTAGCTACTGACATTACTAGATTGTCTAATAACCTGACAACTCATAAGTCAGATTTCCCTAAGTCATCAAAATGTATTTTTTTTTTCTGGGGGAGGATGTCAGTATCCAACCAAATATTATTGATTTTATTTATTATGTCTCTTAAATATCTTTTCATCTTCCTATTTTTTCCCATAAATATATTATTGGGAAAAAACAAATCAATTGTATTTTAGAATGTTCCACATTTTCTGAATTGATCTTATTTGACTCCTGATAATGTCATTTAACTTATTACTCTACTTTTTGTGGTTCAATATTATTAACCCTGTAAAATCTCGTAATAGTTTTGCTTATCTCTTTCTACATTAAATTATCTGCCATAATGAAGACAAAATTTACTTCAGGAGACACAAACTTGCTATGATATTTTTTTCATGATAAGGTCCAAACATCTTCAAGGCCCTTCACAATCTGGCTTTAATATTCTTTCCTCCATGGGCAGCCTTTTTTTCCTATCTATAATTCCTCAGGGAATGCTTACCCAAGCCAGGAAAAGTCATGTTACATCTGACCAGGGGGTAGGATAGAAAGTACAATTTTTAAATAAAAAATATGGCCTTAAATAAGAAATTTGTAACACAGTTGTTTTCAAGTTGGCCATTAAAATTTAAAATAAATAAAAAAATAACGAAGCCAACCTCTACTTCTAATCTTGTATCTGTTTGGTCTTTCCCTGTATAAGATTTTGTCCTTTTTAATGGTAATTTACTCAATAATATTTTACCTTGTATCAGACCCTGTGATACAAATATGAATAAGATTCAGTGTTTTTGTAAACTCCTAAATGTGAATTATTTCCACCCTTATCACCTCAGTATACTTCTGACACCTTATGTAAACTCTGCCTTTGAGATTTTAAGCTGAATTAATCCTTACATCTATAGAAACTCCCATTACTAATTTTTTATGGACTTCATTTTCAGTAACCATATTCTCTATGCTGTCTTTTGTTATTGTCTATGCTACTTATGTTATTGTCTATGCTATTTATGTTATTTATTTAAGCACATTTCTCCTTGTCCAAGGTTGGATTGTAAACCTCTTGAGATGATTGTAGAAATTGCTTCTCCAAGGGCCTATCCAAAATCCTTAATTTCTGTATCACTCTCATTTCTATGACAGACTGACCTACCCCTTGATGAGTCTTGACACATCCCACTGTTGGTTTAGAGTATAATATGGACAAATTACATTTAGATAATTCCTAAATTTCCTCCACATGCAATGATTTTTATTCATATTTCTCAGACTATATACATACCCATAAATTCTGCATTAATGCAGAATGTTATATTTGACCTTCTTTGAATTTTATGTTGTGTCTTTTAAGATAGAATTCCAACTTGTTGATTTTTTTGTCTTTAATGCATAAATGTTCATGTTAACAACTTCTTCCAGGTTTTTTAAAATCAAAGAGTGAAAAATAATTTTTTTATACTTAATTTTTAAACTTTTAGGTTCAGAAGTACATGTGGAGGTTTGTTATAATATGTAGGTAAACTCGTTTCATGGCGGTTTGTTGGATAGATCATTTTATCACCCAAGTATTAACCCCAGTGCCCAGTAGTTATTGTTACTGCATCTCTCCCTCCTTCTGCCCTCTACCCTCAAGTAGACTCCAGTGTCTGTTGTACCCTTCTTTGTGTTCTTAAGTTCTTATCATTTAGCTCCCACTTACACATGAGAACATGTGGTATTTAAGAAGGATATTAGCCTCCAGCTCCATCCATGTTCCTGCAAAAGACATAATTTCATTCTTTTTTATGGCTGTATTTTGTATTCCATGGTGTATATGTGCCATATTTTCTTTATCTAATCTGTCATTGATGGGCATTTAGGTTGATCCCATGTCTTTGCTATTGTGAATGGTGCTGCAATGAATATTCACATGCCTCTATCTTTACGGTTAAATAATTTATATTCCTCTGGGTGTGTAGCCAGTAATGGCATTGTTGGGTCGAATGGTAGTTCTGCTTTTAGCAGTTTGAGAAATTGTTATATATTGCTTTCCACAATGGTTGAACAAATTTACCTTCCCACCAACAGTGTGTAAATGTTCCCTTTTCTTGGCAACCTCACCAGTGTCTTTTTTTTTTTTTTTTTAAACTTTTTAATAGTAGCCATTTTGACTGTTGTGAGATGGTATCTCACTGTGGTTTTGATTTGCATTTCTCTAATGATCAGTGATATTGAGCTTTTTAAAATGTGCTTGTGGCCACATAAATATCTTCTTTTGAGAAGTATATGTTCATGTTCTTTGCTCACTTTTTAATGGGGCTGTTTGTTTTCCTCTTGTAAATTTGTTTAAATTCCTTATAAATGTTGGATAAGACCTTTATCTGATGCATAATTTGCAAAAATTTTTCTTCCATTCTGTAGGTTGTCTGTTTACTCTGTTGATAGTTTATTTTGCTGTGCAGAAGCTCTTTAGTTTAATTAGATTCCACTTGCCAAGTTTTGCTTTTGTTGCGATTGCTTTTGGTATCTTTGTCATTAAATCTTTGCCAGTTCCTATGTCCAGGAGGGTAAAATATTCAATTATAAAGCAATAATTGATGAGAAATGCAGTTTTTAAAGCATCTAGTTGTTTCAATTAATTATACTGTCATTATATAAAATAGGTTTACATAATCTGAACCACTGTCAATTATCTCTGATAGGCTAAGAAAATAAAAGAGATTCCAGTAATCAAAATATCAACATACACAGTGTGAATTATCAGATAGAGGTAAGAAATAAAGAATAGAGGAGAGGTTTGGATAAACTAGAGAAAAAGTAGCTAACAAATTATGTAAACTGGAGGTCTTTGGGAAAATATAAATACTATGCAGATCAGTTTTAAACATTTATATAGAAAACAATGTAATCACTAAGAATCAATGTAAGTTTTCAAAAAGCAGATGAACAAGGAGAAGATGTTCATCTGCAAATCCAGAAGCTGTGTGCTCACTAGAAACCAGATCTGCTGTTACCCTGATACTAGACTTCTAACCTCCAGAACTGTGAGAAATAGATTTCTGTCTTTTAAGCCACTTAGTCTATGGTGTTTCCGTTATAGCAACCTGAGCTAAGACAGGTAGAGTGCCAGGAATCTATCCTCGCATGCTTTGACCACAAGGTTTTCTTGCATGCTTAGTACTCTGGGTGAGTTTCAGAAAGTAGAGATCTTTGTTTCCAGTTAGTAATGTAAGAAAGCACGTAGTTGTTTTCACTGTATGAACTGTTCTATGTCCTGAGTTGGCCAAGCATTTCCATTTCCCTTTTTTCTAAAATGCAAATTTGAACATCATAGTTTTTGTACTGTGAGTTTATTTCCATTTATAGGTTATTATACATTTTATCTTCTCCCTAATAAATGGCCAGATTACATCCTAGATGTGTCTTTACTGACTTATCTAACTTTCATTGACCTTGCTTTCTTTTAAATAGTATTTTTTATAATTTGTTTACAATGTTTGATGATAAATTATTTGAAGTTTCCCTCACTATTTATATGTGTTTATGTTAGAGTTAATTCTTTCACCCTATCCTCAAAAATGTCTAAAAATATGCTACATTCGTTATGGATGTTCAGCAGTATGTTTTCACAGAAATAATTGTAATGTGAATTTTACTTTTACACAATTATTCACAAGAAAGCTTGAAGATGAATGCAATCTAAAATCCCAAGCAAAAGATCAGCTTCCTTGTAAATTGTTTATTAATTCTCTGGGTTTCAAATTTTGTGGTACAATTTCAATAGCAGGGTAGAGCGATGGGTGTCCTTCAGTTTAGAGTAAATGTAGAAAGCGTGAAAGGGTCTGTCAGTCTTAAGATTTTGATCTGTCTGTTGTTATTTATCCATAAATATCTGTGTTACTTTTTTCACTGGAAAACATTAAAGGTAGTTAAATATAAATGTTCTATGCAAATGCACATGACTAAGAGCAGAGACATAAAACAAGCTCTCTGGTTTCTTTTATACCGACACTAATTCCATTCTTGAAAGCTCCACCCAAAGGCCCCAGAACCTAATACCATCACATTGGGGGTTAGCATTTCAACATATGAACTTAAAAGGGGTGGAGGGGGGGCACATTCAGCCCATAGCAATACCTAACCAAGCATAGGCAAGACTGGGCTAAGCAAGCAAGTAATAGGAATAGTAATGGTATAATAATAAAAATGGAATTATACAGGATCACAGAATACACTACAGACAATTTGGGACACAGAGGTTCTAATGTAGTCCATAAAGGCAGCAGAATGTCACGCATGTGCCCTGAGAGCCCTTTAGTTGAAAAAATAATTTAGTCAATATTCTAGACATTATTATTGAAATTACAGACTCATTCAGCTGACGTAATTCTCTCCACAAAGAAAAGTTAGATTTCTGACCTTGGATAGTAGCACAAAGAGACTGAACTGTATCAGTAGGTAACTAAATGTTTATGAGGCAAAGAGTAAAATTATTAGTACCATTTTTGATAAAGAGTTCAATGTAAAGTGAATAAAAATAGATAAGATTGGATGTAATGCAAGATAAATTATGACTTGCAATGTTCCTTATTAAATTCAAGTAATATGGGGATAAAAAGCTACATGAATTAGTATCTAAATGAATGTATTGAGGAGAAAGGGGAAAAAAGAATTAAAAAATAATTTGAAGTTTAGAACAAGGATAATCAAAGTATGTTCTTAGGGAATTAAGAGGAGGAAGAAAGAAAATATTTTGAAAGGAAGACGACTTTCATTTAAGAGAAATTTAATGTAATACTAAATTATAATTTAATGAGATAAAAATGTGTTTTCTCCCTTAACATAGATTATATGACCATATGACTTTTACTTATAGAATCTGCATTATATACTTCACCAAAAGAAATTGATAAAAATAAAATATTCACAAAGATAATATAAATGGGGTTAACCCTGTATTAGACTTACATAAATTTTATGTATAATAATGCAAGACAACCTGTGCATGAGCTAAAAATAGTAAAAAGCTAAAAACAAAAAATAGCTTTAAAATGTGTTTTAAATGAAAAAAGTAAACAAATAAATTATTTAAATATTTCGATTTATATAAGTAACTGTAATATTGTAATGGTATTGCTTATGTTGTCTTACAGGGTTTTTATAGTGTTAGGTTTTAGATTTAAGTCTAATCCATCTTGAGTTGATTTTTGTATATGTGTAAGGAAGGGGTCCAGCTTCAATCTTCTGCATATAGCTAGCCAGTTATCCCAGTTATTAAATAGGGAGTCTTTTCCGCATTGCTTTTGTCAGCTTTGTCAAAGATAAGATGGTCATAGATGTGCGGCCTTATTTCTGGGCTCTCTGTTCTGTTTCATTGGTCTATGTGCCTGTTTTTGTACCAGTACCATGTTGTTTTGGTTACTGTAACCCTGTAGTTTGGTTTGACATGTGCGTGTTGAGGAGTACATCCCTAATGTGTACATTGAAAATATTTTAAATTCCTTAAAATTTTATCACCATCAAAAAAGCTTATCACATGTATAATGGATATAACTAGATATTACAATACAGAAATAGAAAGTGGATATGGGTATACATATAGAAAATCAGGGAATGGTGATCCAAGCCACATGTAAATACTTCACAATTTTTCTTCCTCTCATTAATGTATTTCATAGTCACTTAAATAAAGTGATTCAGCCACAGGTCAATTTATATTACTGATTGCTTATTCTGAATTCTTTAAAAAATATTTAGGCATTAAAATTGACTTAGTGAAGAGAGCTACATTGCCATGGAATATCTTAGTAATCAATTTATACATTAAAATTTACTTGCCATTTTCCTTCTGTATTTTCTAACTCAGCATGAGAAGGTGTACTTTTTTTTTTTCATATAATGACAGTGATAGATAATGGCTGTAAGCTGGAATCTACACAAAGGTTTCAATTCTGAGAGTTTCAGTAGAACAATTCTGATCTTCGTGTGTTTAGGAAAGATTTATTCATATCATTATTTTTTCTAAATTAGCTCATCCAATTATGTACAAGTACATACAAGTCTAATGACAACAAATCACCTTCCTCAGTTTACTTCATTTTTCACTATTGTTTATCAACATTTTATAAGAATAAACTATTTCCAGATCCTTGAAGTAAGACTGTGAAAATAATATTATCCAAGTATAATTGATTCACTAAAATATCTTATCTTGAGTAATTTTCATTTAACTGAATATATGTATGAGTGAATATATATTCTTATGATTAAATCAGTAGAAATCAGAAAAATATACTGTGTAATACTCCAATAAGAACTTTAGATCTGGGGATCCACAAATACAGAAAATATATTCTTTGTACCATTATTTTAATACATTTGAGTACAAATATTATTTTATAAAAACTAGTATAATCTCTATCCAGTACTGTGATATTATGGTAATAAAATATTAATATCTACATAATTCCTTATGTTTATTTAACTCCAAATTATTTATATTTCTTAAAACAAGTGATTATTATCTTTAGCCTCAGACACAAAAACTGAAAGTAACAATTAAACTTTAGTGCATTTCTTACTATTCAGTGTACTTGGACACCTGGAATAGGAATGAGCTGAGTCTTCCCTCAGTCTTCTGTAAATTTGATGTTATAATAATAGTGGTGTCAGAAAGCAGCTTTAAAGCGTTGAAAAGCCACTTGTTCTACTTGGAATGAGGATAATGAAGGTGACGATGGTGTGATGGTGGTGGTATGAAACACTAACATATTGTTTGCTACGTTGAGGCACTAGCCTAAGCCTTTTGTATAAATTAAATTATTTAATGTCATAACAAACCTATAGGGTGTGATTATCTTCTCATTTTATAAAGGAAAACTGACAAACAATAACATGGAATAGCTTGCATATGGTCACACATGTGGTATGTTCTACAAACAGGTTTCAAATGCAAAAAGCCTACCTTCAGAATTTATGTTCTTTCCCTTTCACGCTTCTGTTTCTCTCTCTTTTTTTTATTATACTTTAAGTTTTAGGGTACCTGTGCACAGCGTACAGGTTTGTTACATATGTATACATGTGCCATGTTGGTGTGCTGCACCCATTAACTCGTCATTTAGCATTAGGTATATCTCCTAATGCTATCCCTCCCCCCTCCCCCTACCCCACAACAGGCCCCGGTGTGTGATGTTCCCCTTCCTGTGTTCATGTGTTCTCATTGTTCAATTCCCACCTATGAGTGAGAACATGTGGTGTTTGCTTTTTGTCCTTGCGACAGTTTGCAGAGAATGATGGTTTCCAGCTTCATCCATGTCATAACTGAAGATTTTCTCTTTGCTGACTTCTCATTCAGGGCTGAGCTAAAAAATCACTGATGCAGAGAGGCTTCCTGGTACCATCCAGTCTAAACTGGTCTTGCCGCATCCCCTTTCTCAATTCCATCAGTGTTGATTCCATTAGCTTCTTTTTTTTATATCCTTTGTAGCACCCTTTCACTATTTAAATCAATCTATCTATCTATCTATCTATCTATCTATCTATCTATCATGTATCTGTCTATCATCTATGAATCTATGTATCTATCTAATCTATCTGTCTATCTATCTATCTATCTATCTATCTATCTATCTATCTATCTATCCATCCATCCATCCGTCTAGTAATTTACTCACCCCCCTTCCATCATGTTTCTTGAGCAAAAAATTTTCTCAGTCTTGTTCAGTATTCTATGGCCAGCACATACAACAGTGACTGGCACATTACAAATAGTTATTAGGTAGTTGTTCAACTATTTAAATAATAGAACAAATAACTATTATATCTATAGAATTAACTGGATTTTTGTCAGGATTGTTTAACCTGAAACATTTTAAAACCATGGGATTTAGAATTATCTAACACTGGGTTTGAGCTTCAGTTCTATCATCTTCCAGATATATGATCTCGTAATAGCTATTGAAGTTCCTTAAGCTTGGTAAATTGTTTACATTGGAAAAATAAAAGTACCTACATTACATGGTTGATTTAAATTTAAATCATTTAAATTCAATGGTACTTGTAAACTTACAGTATCTTTTACATGATCAGCACTCAAGTGTTAGGTTTGCATATTATGCAGAGAGCAACATACCTGGAATAGAAACAGGGTGGAGCATGGAAGAACATTTAATAATGAGAAAGGATCAGATTGGTAAGAAGAAAAACAACAAAAACTTGGTATCAAATTAGCCCAAAGCCAGAATAAGAAGTTTACCCCAGAACCACACTCTACTAATATTTCCTAGGTTTTAGAGACCTAATAGATCATGCCTGTTTATTCCTTTCTTGGGTTTAGTCCAGTAAAAAGATACACACGGGTGTCAGGCAGATGGTGATTATAAGTGGAGAATGTGACTGTGATGGTGGTTACAATGGTTTCCTTATAGTTTAACCCATTACAAAACTTATCGCCCCTCCCAATAGTGAAGAAGTTGCTTTGGAGTGCAGGATCTACCCTAAAACATTGTCATGCGGTTGAAGAGAGATTGTGTACCTTCTGCAGCTCAGCATATCTGAAATAAGAGAAAGAAGCAAGTCCTATTCCTTTGCTTTATTTCTTTTTTAGAAAGCATTTTTTTAACTTTACTACCTTTTTTATTTTTTTTTTATTATTATTATACTTGAAGTTTTAGGGTACATGTGCACAACGTTCAGGTTTGTTACATATGTATACATGTGCCATGTTGGTGTGCTGCACCCATTAACTCATCATTTAGCATTAGGTATATCTCCTAATGCTATCCCTCCCCCCTCCCCCCATCCCACAACTGACCCCGGTGTGTGATATTCCCCTTCTGTGTCCATGTGTTCTCATTGTTCAGTTCCCACCTATGAGTGAGAACATGCAGTGTTTGTTTTTTTGTCCTTGTGATAGTTTGCTGAGAATGATGGTTTCCAGCTTCATCCATGTCCCTACAAAGGACATGAACTCATCCTTTTTTATGGCTGCATAGTATTCCATGGTGTATATGTGCCACATTTTCTTAATCCAGTCTGTCATTGTTGGACATTTGGGTTGGTTCCAAGTCTTTGGTATTGTGAATAGTGCCGCAATAAACATACGTGTACATGTGTCTTTATAGCAGCATGATTTATAATCCTCTGGGTATATACCCAGTAATGGGATGGCTGGGTCAAATGGTATTTCTAGTTCTAGATCCCTGAGGAATCGCCACACTGACTTCCACAATGGTTGAACTAGTTTACAGTCCCACCAACAGTGTAAAAGTGTTCCTATTTCTGCACATCCTCTCCATTTCCTGACTTTTTAATGATCGCCATTCTAACTGGTGTGAGATGGTATCTCATTGTGGTTTTGATTTGCATTTCTCTGATGGCCAGTGATGATGAGCATTTTTTCATGTGTTTTTTGGCTACATAAATGTCTTCTTTTGAGAAATGTCTGTTCATATCCTTCGCCCACTTTTGGATGGGGTTGTTTGTTAGAAAGCATTTTTTTGAGTTATGATTGACATGTAAAAAGTTGTACATACTTAATATAAAAAACTCAATGAGTTGGGGGATAAGCATAAAGCTGTGAAACCATCACCACCATCAAGACAATAGACATATCTACCACCTCCTGAAGTTTCCTCCCACCCTCTTTATTATTTTTATTATTATTGTTAATTTTTTATGGCAAGAACACTTACCATTATATCTACTCTTCTGGCAAAGTTTAAGCATACATTGCAGTATTGTGAGCTATAGACACTGTAGTGTTAATAGATCTCCAGAACTGAATTTTCTTGCACAACTGAAACTCTGTACCCTTTTATTTGGAATAGAAATTGGCATAGTCTTTGTGGAAAACAGTATGGAGGTTCTTCAAAAAATAGAACTTCCATATGATCCAGCAATCCTACTTCTAGTTATTTATCCTAATCAATTAACATTAGGATTCTGAAGAGATATCTGCACTTCTATTTTCATTGCAGCATTCTCACAATAGCCAAAATATGGAAACTACCTAAATATCACTTGAGATGTAAATGGATAAAGAAAACGTGATGTATGCATATTATACAATGGAATATTATTCAACCTTAAAGAAGGAAATTCTGCCATTTGTAATAACATGGATGAACCTAGAGGGCATTATGCTATGTGAAATAAGCCACATACAGAAAGACAAATACTGAAGGATCTCACTTTTACGTGGAATCATTGACTCCTAGAATCATAAAGTAGAATGGTGTCTGCGTGTTCCTTTTCTTAAACTCACCAATGAGATCAATCATGTCTGTTTAGGAGAAATACTGACTTTGACAAGAAAGAGGACAATCTTTTCATTCTAGCACTTCCATATGATGAGAAAAGAATGGCTCCCTAATAATTATTTGTTACAACCAATAATTATGTTTTATTTTCCTTCCAACTTTTATTTTAGGTTTGGGGGTACATGTGCAGGTTTGGTACATGCGTAAATTGTGTGTCACTGGAGTTTAGTGATTTCATCACCCAGATAGCAAGCATAGTACCCAAGAGGTAGTTTGTCATTCCTTACCCTCTTCCCACTCCCACCCTGAATAGGTAACTATTGTTCCCTTCTTTGTGTCCATGTGTATTCAATGTTTAGCTCACACTTATGAAGTATTTGATTTTTCTGTTCCTGTGTTAATTTGCTTAGGATAATAGCATTTAGCTACATTCATGTTTCTACAGAGGACATGCTAAGTATATTCAGTCATTCATCTTACACAGTACATCTAAGTCCAATCATTTTTGCTCAATATGCTTATTGCCTCCCACCTACTTTCTTAACTACCAAGCTTTGAGAAGTCACCTACCCTCTTGGGAAGTTCTACCTCCTTGCTCAGGGCCCATGAACCTTGAGGGTGACTATACTGGAACTATACCTTACATCTGGTTCTTACTTCAGGTCCATGACTACCAAGATTGCCCACATGTTCACTTTAAATAAGATATCTTGATAAATTAGTAATTAATGATTTCATTCTTTTTAATGACTGTGTGGTATTTCATAGTGTATATGTGCAATGATTTCTTTAGCCATTTAACTACTGATGGACATCTAGGTTGATTCCACGTCTTTGCTATTTTGAATAGTGTTGCAATGAACATACACATGCATGTGTCCTTATAATAGAAAAATTTTATATTCCTTTTGGTATATACTCTGTAATGGGATTGGTAGGTCGAATGGTATTTTTATCTTTAGGTCTTTGAGGAATGGCTACACTGTCTTCCACAATGGTTGAACTAATTTACAATCACACCAACAATGTGTAAGCATTCCTTTTTCTCTACAACCTCTTCAGCATCTGTTATTTTTTGACTTTTTAATAATAGCAGTTCTGACTGATGTGAGGTTGTATTTCATTGTGGTTTTGATTTGCATTTCTCAAATGATCAGTGTTGTTGACCTTTTTTTTTTCAAGTGATTGCTGGCTGCATGTTTTTTTTCTTTTGAAAAGTGTCTATTCATGTCCTTTGCCCACTTGTTTTTCTCCTATAAGTTCCTTATAGATGCTGCACTAGACTTTTGCTGGATGTATAGTTTGCAAAAATTTTCTCCCATTCTGTAAGTTCTTTACTCTGTTAACAGTTTCTTTTGCTGTGAAGAAGCTCTTTAGTTTAATTAGATCCCATTTGTCATTTTTTTTTTTGCAATTGCTTTTGGAGTCTTCATAAAGAAATCTTTGCCACAGCCTATATCCAGAATGGTACTGCCTAGGTTTTCTTCTATGTTCTTTATATCTTTTGGTTTTACATTTAAGTCTTTAACTATCTTGGGTTACTTTTTGTATATGGTGAAAGGAAATGGTCCAGTTTCAAACTTGTGCGTATGGCTAGCCAGTTAACACAGCACCATTTATCAAATAGAGTCCTTTCTCCATTGCTTGTTTTTCTCAACTTTATCAAAGATCACATGGTTTTTAGGTATGTGGCTTTATTTCTGGGTTATTTAATCTATTCCTTTCTTGGTGTGCTTGTTTTTGCCCAGTACCATGATACTTGAGTTACTATAACCTTGTCATTTAATTTGAAGTCAGGTAATGTTATGCCTCCAGCTTTGTTCTTTTTGCTTAGGACTGCTTTGGCTATTTAGGCTCCATTTTTGTTTTGTATGAGTTTTAGAATAGTTTTTTTCTAATTCTGTGGAAAATCATGTTGGAAGTTTGATGAAATAGCATTGAATCTGTACATTGCTTCGGGTAGTATTGACGGCAACAACGGCCCATCTGGAGCAGCCACTGCCACGATGCCAGCTTCAGAGGGATAGGTGCAGCTGGGGCTGTGCACTCCTGTAGCCAGCAGGAGCTGGCAACAGGTGGAAGCCCCGCCCCCTTCCAAGTTGGAGGAGTGGGAACCTCGCTGCAGCTGCCCAACCAAGGCGGCAGACCCAGACTTCTCTACACTCTCAGGGGCCTAGGAAGCCCCCCGACAATGCAGGTGTGGAAGTGCCTGCTCCTACTGCCTGGTCTCTTCCTGCACCTGCTCTGATTTCAGAGCAAAGTTGTGGGAGAACCAGGGTGCTGTCATGAACCAGCTGGGTGTGCACACGCTCAGGGCAGCACTGACATGCCAGCACTTTGCTGCCTCAATCCCATTTGGACTTTGGATGCTGACAAACATGGGAGAAAGGCCAAGGGGGGGCTAAGGGAATCTTGGCACAGGCCTGCAGGCACCCCTCAGCACAAACAGCCTGGGAACTGTGGGCATCATGGATGGAAGGTTAATGGTGGCAGGATGAAGACTGGCTCCTGGGTGGAAAGGGGCTGGTCCATGGTGAAACCCAATCATTAAGTCAGAGACAGCCTGAGAACTGGGGGCCAGCCTGCTAGTTCCACCGACCAGAGAGAAAACTTATAATGCTTTTTCTGGGCCCACCCATGGCCACCAATGGACCAATCAGCACACACTTCCTCCCCTCTGAAGCCTATAAAAACCCTGGACTCAGCCAGATTTGGGCAGATGATGGGATGGCCTGCCTGTGGAGAGGAGCTACCCACTGTGGGGTTCCTCCCTGCTGAGACCTGGGCTTTCACTGCGACAAACTTCCTGTGGAGAGGAGAAACCCGCTGGGGGTCTCCTCTGAGTGGTTCTGTTGCTCAATAAAGTACCTCTTCACCTTGCTCACCCTCCACTTGTCCATGTACCTCAGTCTTCCTGGATGTGGGACAAGAACTTGAGACCCGCTGAATGGTGGGGCTGAATGAGCTGTAGCACATACAGGGCTAAAACACACCTCTTGTTTACCACATCGCATGTAACGAGAGGTAGAGGAGAGAAAAGGAGAAAACTGTGGTTCTTCGGGGAGCTCAGATCTGGGAGCTCCCCAAGCCCGGGCTCTGACACCTGTGCACAGTGGCTGGACCCCACGCTCACTCACTCACACACCTTTCACTGCCCCACACCTGGCTTGCCCTTGGGAGGTGTGGGATCCAGACTGGTAATGCGAGCTGAGCACAGCATGACAGGCCGAGTGGGCAGAAGAGCCCAGAGGTTCCAAGCAGAACTTGGGCAAAGGCATCACCATCCACAGATGTTTCCAGCTAGTAAAGCAACACTCCAAAGGATCCTGTGACAGTGGAGCCATTTTAACCTTATTGATTCTTCCTATCCATGAGAATGGAATATTTTTCAATTTGTTTATGTCATCTTTGATTTCTTTCAACAGTGTTTTGTAATTCTTGCTGTAGAAGTCTTTCTCCTCCCTGTTTAACTGTATTCCTAGGTATTTTAATCTTTTTGTGGCTATATGAATGGGATTACATTTTTGACTTTGCTCTCTGCCTGGATGTTATTGGTATATTGAAATTCGATGGATTTTTGTACATTAATTTTTTTATCCTGAAACTTTGAGTTTTTTTTATCAGATCTAGGAACTTAAAGTAGAGACTGTGGGGTTTTCTACTTATCAAATTGTATCGTCTGTGAAGAGAAATAGTTTGACTTCCACAATTCCTATTTGGATGTATTTTATTTCTTTCTCTTGCCTGATTGCTCTGGCTGGGACTTCCAGAGCTATGTTGAATAGGAGAGGTGAGAGTGGACATGCTTGTCTTCTTCTGCTTCTCAAGGAGAATACTTCCAGTTATTGGCTATTCAGAATTATATTGATTATGGGTTTGTCATATATGGCTCTTATTATTTTGAGATATGTTCCTTCAGTGCCTAGTTTGTTGAGGGTTTTTAACATAAAGGTATATTGAATTTTATCGAAAGCCTTTCTCCGTGTATTGAGATGATCATGTGGTTTTTGTTTTTAGTTCTATTTATGTGATGAATCACATTTATTAATTTGCATATGTTGATCCAACTTTGCATCCCAGGAATAAACCATACTTGATCATGGTGAATTAACTTTTTGATGTGCTACTGGATTCAATTTGATAGTATTTTGTTGATGATTTTTGTCTCTGTATCCATCAGGGATATTGGCCTGAATTTTTCTTTTTTCATGGTGTCTCTGCCAGGTTTTGGTTTCAGAATGATGCTGGCCTCATAGTATGAGTTAGGGAGGAGTCCCTCCTTGATTTCTTGGAATAGTTTCAGTGGGATTGGTGCCAGCTCTTCTTTATATGTGTGATAGAATTTGGCTATGACTCCATCTGGTCCAGGGCTTTTTCAAAGGTTGGTAAGTTTTTTTTAAATTACTGATTCAATTTCTGAACTCATTATCTGTCTCCTCAGGGTTTCAATTTGTTCCTGTTTCAGTGTTGGGAGGTCATATGCTTCCAGGAATTTATCAATTTCTCCTAGGTTTTCTAATTTGTGTGCATAGAGCTGTCTGTAATAGTCTCTGAGGATTTTATATATTTCTGTGGGGTCAGTAATAATGCTCATTTTGTCATTTCTGATTCTGTTTGACTTATTTGATTTTTATATGGTTTTTCAGTCTAAAACAAGTTTATAGAGAATTATAAAGACTTGGACAACCACATAATATTAGTAGGAGATTTTGACACCACGCCAACAGTATTAGACAGATTATTGAGACAGAAAACTAACAAAGATATTTGGACCTAAACTCAGCACTTGATCAAATAGACCTAACAGACATCTACAAAACACTACTCAACAACAACAGAATATACATTCATCTTACTTGCACACGACATACTCTAAAACTAACCACACATTTGGCCATAAAGCAATTCTCAACAAATTAAAGAAAAGGAAGTCATATGAACCATACTCTTGGACCACAGTGCATCAAAAATAGAAATCAATACCAATCAGATCTCTTAAAACCACAGAATTTTATGAAAACTGAACAATGTGTTTCTGGGCCAGGCACAGTGGTTCATGACTGTAATCCCAGCACTTTGGGAGGTTAAGACTGGTAGATTGCTTGAGCAGTCTGGGGAACATAGCAACCAGCCATCTCTACAAAAAATACAAAAATCAGCTAGGTGTGGTGGCATACGCCTGTAGTCCCATTTACTCGGGAGGCTGAAGTTGGAGGATCATCAGAGCCCACGAGGTCAAGACTGCAGTAAGCCATGATTGTGACACTGCACTCTAGCCTGACTGTCTCAAAAAATAAAAACCAAAATAAAATAAAATAAACCAGTCTGCTTTGGAATTTTTTTTTTAAATAATGAAATTAAGGCAGAAATTGAGAAATTCTTTGAAACAAATGAAAACAAAGATCAAGTTACCAGAATCTCTGTGACACAACTAAAGCAGAATTAAGGGGAAAGTTTATAACTCTGAACAACCAAATCAAAGTTATGATTATATTTTAAGTGAACTGCACATGGTTTATTATAAAATGTTTGGTTTGGATTTTTCTCAACAAACGTACTTGTCATCTTCACAAATTACTTAAATTAATGAATCCAGTAAGTTATTTTTAAGAAGGGCAAAGTCGTTGATCATGATAGATCTCCAGTCAATAATTCAGGCAATCAGGCTGACAGATAAGCTGCACCCCTTGCAGAAAGCTACCTGGGCAAATCCTGCTTATGGCTTCATGCATCACACATCATAGGTACAAAATGGCTGCTAGAGAAGAACACATTTATTAATAACTGTTGAATAAATTTTTATCTTCAGTACAAACAAATGGGATGACATAAAAATCTTCTCCGTGAGATAAACATCTTCATTACTAATAGAAAACTTTCTCTGTTTTATAGAAATCTCTGGCAACTTTAAAAAATTTCAATGTGCCAACAGGTAAGTACATTCTGCTTAAGATAGCTTCAATTTTTTATTGCCTTGTTATTAGAGTAAATATGAATAGTGTCTGCTGTAATGTTGATGGCCACTTACATGCAGTGTGGAAGTAGTCCCTTGTCTCTTTGACTAATTAGACATGAGTTGTTTGCTCTTTTTATTATTTTTGAAACTGCTCACATTAGTGTAGTGGATTTTTCATACTTCATCTAGTTCTACGCATTTGAAAATTCTCTCTGTACCAGCCAGAGTATTGCTCACTGCCAGTTTGTTACTGTTCCATCACCATCTCAGGTAAAATTATCTTATAGAATGACCTATTTGTTTGAAAAATGAATCTTGCCATGAAAAATATTTTTCATATTTCAATTATTAATATTTATATTAAATCACTATTAAATTTTAACAAACAAAAACATTACTAAAAATGAACACATTATTGATTTTTAAAATTTACTTCATTATTTTAAAAGCAAGTTTTATCAAGAACAGCTAGATTTTTTAAGCCAACTTCTCCAACGAGTATTTCAAAGGTTTAAACTATTTATTATTCCTTTTTGGCACAATAAAATTGTATAAACATAAGATTCAATGGTGTAAGTGGCATACAGGGAGGCTTCATTGTGTACAGTGCCATGTTAATGGAAACCCTTGACTATTGGAATCATTGCATTTTGTACAGTTCCTTGGTAACTGAGCCAGGTAAAGCAAGGGTGCAGTTCCGGTATGTCCAAGTTTCAGTAAACGCTATGCTTTGCAAAACAAACCTCCCTGTAATTCTAATAGTGTAATTTTTCTCCATAAGTCAGTAAGTTGGGCACAATAAAATATTTTTATTATCATTGTAGAGTACTTTTTCATTGATGAATTATAAGATTGACTAAACTATTAGATATGTACATCTAATATTTATAAGAAATAATGTTCACACTTTTTACTTTGTTTTCTGGTAATTAAAATTATAATAAATGTAGACATAATGTTATTGCTTCATGTTATGCATTTGCAGTCTACTTGACATTGAGGTTCCTTAGTTCTGTCCATATAGCATGTGTGTTTCTTCTCTACATTTGTTACATTTGCCTTGAAAACAACTTTAAGACATTTATCATTTCTGGCACGTTCATATTTCTGAAAATGCATATCCAAATTTCAGAAAAATGAAAGAAAAAACAAAGAAAATGGTTTAATTTTCAAATTCAAGCCAACACTTGAAAACAGTTTTAAATAATAAAATATTTTTATAATTTTAAATGTGTAACAATTAATGTTTACACATGTTACATATACACAATCTTTATGTAGTTAAAACTGTATTGTTTATATCATTTTTACATTCAATAAGTCACACACATTTCCCATTTTTTTGCAATGGTATTCATATTTTAGATTTTGATAATTTTATAACATTCCATAGGGACACAATTTGTTAATAATTTCCACTTCTGCCATTGCCATGAGAAAAACAAACTTCAGCTAGCCTGCTGTTCAAGGAATCTTGAGAAGAGCTGAGCCTACCCAATGGCGAGAAGCCAAGCCTAGCCAGACCTGTATCTTAAGGCACATTCACCCAGTGAGGCTGTGTCAGGATGAGCCACACTACAGTCCCTCTTTGTTGTTTTGTTTTAATACTGAACAATAATCTTGTCAAAAGAGTATTTAATTTTTTTGTTTTTGCAAAAATTACCACCAATATTTATTTCTTATCTACAACACTCATATTAGGCATAATTTCCCTTCAATTTCTCATGAGATAGTGTTCTGTAATTGCTCTGTAATTCTTCTGTATGCTTAACCAAGAAAAAAATGCAGTGATATTAGCAAAACAACACAATTTTAAAACTCAGTAAACAAGAGAAGCAATATAGACTTCATATAACTCATACAGACCGACAGAGATGGAAAACTCTTATTACCAAGCAGTCTCAATGATATAGGTCGATCCTGATCAAAGGTTTCATTATTTATATAACTAACTATTCAACAGCTCATAGGCTGTGGAGTGTATAGTGGACATTCAATGAATGAATTAAATTACATTGACTCCTTTGTAACAAAATTTTTTGAATTATTTTGTTTCCTGCAAAAGGTAAGAACAATATAAATGTTAAACAATGCAATACATAGTACTATTTTCAGATTTCAGATGAGTCTAATGAAATGACACTTTGTTCTTGCATTTATATTTTTGTTATCTGTGGATAATTGTTTCTTGGTACCTCTTTAATAGACAAATGTTGCACAATAGTCATATTCTCTAGCCTTTGCAATGTATTGTTCATATTAATTGTGACATTTTTCTCTCCAAAAAAATAACTGTGACTGATTTTACTCTTTCACTTAAAAATTATTTTGCCTCATGTATTAGTCCATTCTCACACTGCTAATAAAGACATACCTGAAACTGCATAATTTATAAGGGAAAGAGGTTTAATTGAATCACAGTTCAGCATTGCTGGGGAGGCCTCAGGAAACTTACAATTATGGTGGAAAGGGAAGCAAACACATCCTTCTTCACATAGTGGCAGGAGAGAGAATGAGAACTGAGTGACAGCAGAAGCCCCTGATAAAACCATTAGATCTCATGAGAACTCACTGTCACGAGGACAGCATGAAGGTAACCACCTCCATGATTCAATTACCTCCCATCAGGTCCCTCCCATGACACATGGGGATTATGAAAACTAAAATTCAAGATGGGATTTGCGTGGGGACACAGTCAAACCATACCACCTTTGTAGGCAATGGCCTGTTATGTAAGTTTGACATTTTTAGCATGGCATCTTGGAATTTTTCCTTTTTTAAAACTTCAAGTCTAACCTATTTATTTTTTATTTTGCTTTTTTACTACTTTTATTTTAGATTCAGGGGATACATGTTTAGATTTATTATCTGGGTATATTTTGTAATGCTAAGCTTTGTAGGATGAATAATCTTTTCTTCCAGATGCAGAGAATAGTACCCAATGGTTAGTTTTCCAACCCTTGTCCCCCTTTCTGCCTCTTCTCTCTAGGAGTCCCCAGTGTATGTTATTGCCATCTTTATGTCCATGAATATCCAATATTTAGCTCTCAGTTATACATGAGAACATGCGATATTTGGTTTCTGTTCCTCAATTAATTCATGTAGGATAATTGTCTCCAGCTTCATCCATGTTGCTGCGTAGAACATAATTTCATTCTTGTTTATGGCTACACAGTATTCCGTAGTGTATATGTACCACATTTTCTTTATCCAATCCATCACTGATGAACACCTAGGTTAATTACACGTTTTTGCTATTGTGAATAGTACTGCAATGAACATGTGAATGCATGTGTCTTTTTGTCAGAAGAGTTTGTTCTTTTTGATTTTTGCAAAATCTCCAAACTGCTTTCTACAATGGCTGAACTAATTTACATTCCCATCAACAGTGTATCAGCATTCTCTTTTCTCTGCAGCCTGGCCAGCATTTGTTGATTTTTGACTTTTTAATAATAACCATTCTAATGGTATGAGATAGCAATTACACTGTGATTTTGATTTGCATGTCTCTGATGATTATTAATGTGGAGCATCTTTTCAGATGTTTGTTAGCTGCTTGTAGGCCTTCTTTTGAGAAATGTCTGTTCATGTGTTTTACTGATTTTAAATTTTTTTCTAATATCCAGAACTATAAGGAACTTAAACAACTGAACAAGCAAGAAACAACCCCAATCTTAATCTGTACCTTTTTTTTTTTTTTTGCCATCTTTCCTAAACTCCCACCACAAGGAATGCCTTCATTTCTAGTTACATTTTCTCTCTCTGAAATGACTTTTTTGTATTTTATCTGCCAGGGACACGTCTATACATTCTTTGAAACTCAATGCAAATGTCATTTTCTCCATGAAATTGACATGCACCTACTCTACGTGGAGATAGTTCCTCTTTTATCTGTGTACCCATAGAAACGTGTGCAAATTTTTATTATATTGCTCATCAAAGGATGTGTTCATTTCTTGGCAATCCCCAGTAGAACTTTTATATTACTCAACGATAATAGTTACTTCTTCTTTGTACATCTCCAGAGAATTATCAGAGCTCAATGTAAAATAATTATTCTGTAAACATTTTTAAAAGTTTAAATAAGTATATTGCTTTGAGATCAGTAATAACGAAGGACACTATTAACTTGCTAATTATTTGTTGTCATGATACAATTTTCATTATAAGGATGCTGCTTGAAGAAAAAACTATTTGTTGTTATATTTCCCAGACTCATTTAAATAATCATTCAAAATACATAAATCTTATTCCCCATGGGGATTCTGTTAAGTAATTATTTAAAATAATGTAAATAAATATTTCCATTATGTTAGTAATAATAACTTGTTATGGAAAATATAATGAATACTGAACAGTAGAAATAATAGCCCCCAAAATCACCCCTGTTGAAGATTTTCATTTTGTCTTTAGTTTTAGTTCAAGCAGCATGTGGAGCTCGTGTATATACTTGCTAATAAATTCTACATTTAAAATTTTAAACAGTCAAATTTCCTTATTACATTTAAAATATCTTAATGTTCTATTATTACAAACATAATACAATTTATTGCTAAATTTGAAAACAAATAAAAAATAAACATTTAAACTTACTCATGATTGCTTTACACAAGATAGAGATAAACCCAATCATTTAACATTTATGATGTGTCTACCTTTATTTGCCACTGTCTATTTAACTATATTTTGTCAAATATTGTATCATTCAATATATATTCTACTGGAATGTTTTTTAAACAAATAACAAGGTCTTTACCATATTATCATATATTACATATAATTCTATAGCCCTGCTACTAAAAGCGTGGTCCATGGAACGAACAGTGTGAATATCAGTTACTTTTAAAAATCTATTATTGCAGATGCCACTCGAATTCTACTGAGTCAGACTCTGAATTTTAATATTATCTTTGAGTAGCTGCATTCAAATTAAGAATTGAGAAACATTTCTATACAGCATCGTTTTTAATTGCCACATAGTATTCCATTTTGGATATATTATAATTCATTTAACCAGTCTCCTCGTTGGTTTTCTTTTCTGTTATAACAATACTGCTGGAAGTAAATCATGTTTTCACTAGTTATATGATTCCATGGGGTGACTATCACATTATTTTCCTGCACCTCTAAACCATCATTTATAGAAAATCATTTCTCTTCTAAAAATTTTCACATGTAATTCTAAGCCAAACGTTGTGCTTGTATATGTGTATGTGTATGAGTTTTAGAGAAACTGAAATAAACTTGTGTAACTGGAGCCAAGGTGGGGCAAAATGAGACTGTAGTGGAGGTGAAATAGTAGCATGGAAATGCAGCTATGTTCAGATTCAAGTCATGATGCTCATAACATTCGGGAGTTGTGGAATGACTTTAAACAGAGGAGTGTCATAATCCTATTTGCATTTTAAAAAGATCAATTTCACTGTAGTGTAGTGAAGCAGATAAAAAAAGAGATGCTGATAGCCTGGGTAGGGTGTTGATAATGGAAATGGAAGTGAAAGATAGATACTTAGGAATTAAAATTATTAAAATTTAGTAATGAATTGAATTTTAGGGTGAGATGGAGGTGTCAGGGATGGATCCTGGACTTCTGTCTTGAGGGTCTTGGTAGATTGAAGTATGATCCAGTGAACACTAGTGAATTAATGTTTAATATGGAAAACAGAATTTATGAATTTACTTTACGTCCTGTCAACGTTGAAGTGCCTTTGAGACAGCCAAAGAAAGCTCCTCATTTACAGACCTTCCATTGCAATCTGAGGTTTTAATCAGTGTGTTATTGAGCATTTTCCCCTTTGTTGACCTTCTTATTCTGCTATCTGGTTTACTTGTGCTTTCTAAGTACTCCCTATTAGTACAACTTTGGAATATGCTCCTGAGAATTCTCATTCCTTCCAAGCTATTAAGGCTCTTCATTAAATTACAATATGAATGCCTAGTCCAAATGCCTTGGTTTCTTGAATATAAAACACCCTAATCACACGTGTATTCCACTCATATACATTGTCTATTTAGAGGGTCTCAGAAGTATATTCGTTGTTTTCTTCCGTAAAGTACCTTGATATTTTCCTCCAGTCACTGACTTTAGCTCTATTTCAGTCCAAACAATGCACTAAGATATGTGGTACAACCAGTCAATCAAACTATAATTATTACTCCTGTTCAGAAACTCTGGGCCATGACACACTGCTCACAAGGGTCAGAGATAAAAGATCAATAGCATCCAGGGTGAAAATTTGCAAATTTTCTCTGTATATTGGGTCTTTAGGTCCTGACCTAGCTTCACATTTATGATAAACCATGGACCTTCTCGTCATGCCCTAAGTGTTTTTGGTGGTTGTTGTTTGTTTTATTTCAGCCTTACTATAAAGGCCACATTCTTCATGGCGGAGCCTCTGCAGATTATGTCTTGTACATTTGAAAATTAAAGACTGCCAAGGAGCTTTCTAGCTCCAAATTTAATAGAGTTTCTGGTACATAGTGTGTTCTCGAAGAGTATTTATTAAAGTAATTGAATGACTGAAGTTATATTAAGTTGCACATGTAAGTTACAGAATTTCACATACCTCCAATGTAAACTAAGATTTTCAGGTATGGTATTGAATGAGCAAGCCGAAAGAGGGTCATGATATGGTTAGCTCTTCTAAGATATTAAAGCACGGTGACTTCTTTGTATTGTGGCTCAATGTTATTGACATGACAGATGCAATTATTGAGGCTCCTTTTATGGCTCTTAGGTAAGCAATTATGGGTGTGAACAAATTCTTGTTATGTGAGAATGAGAGAGCTGTCTTTTCTCTGTTGTATGTAAGAAAAAATTCATATTGATCCTCTTTGGGTGATTTCTGATACCAATTGGCTAGAATAGTCAGTAGTAGCAAAACGATACAGATTTGACAGCCTGATTTTGGCTTTCAAAAACTCTAAACAAGAAGGCAGACACACTTTAATGGCCAGTTATATGAATAATGTATTATCACTAAAAAGGGAACAACTTAGGGTAAAATTATGATACTCTCATTATTGTAAACCTCATTATAGCATAAAAATAGAAGTTTTCACCTAAAAAATAACAAATTTTCTTTCTTGAAGTTCACATGTAAGAGGTTACAGATTCCTAACATTCTAATTACAGTTCTGATTCTCCAAAGAATGTATTTGATATACCTCTCTATAATATCAAACATAGTTTTGAGAGGCATGTGTAAGTTCCATATGTAATCTATATTATTTGAATTTATATGTTTTTATATTCCTAAGTTTTTTGTCAACACATTCCAGCTTTTATTATTTTAGAGGAACTAGACCAGATGCAGTGGCTCACGCCTGTAATCCCAGCACTTTGGGAGGCCGAGATGGGTGGATCACTTGAGGTCAGGAGTTCAAGACCAGCCTGCCCAACATTGTGAAACACCGTCTCTACTAAAAATACAAAAATTAGCCGGGCGTGGTGGTGGGCGCCTGTAATCCCAGCTACTCAGGAGGCTGAGGCAGGAGAATGGCTTGAATCCGGGAGGTAGGGTTGCAGTGAGCTGAGATTGCACCACTGCACTCCAGCGTTGGTGACAGAGCGAGACTCTGTCTCAGAAAATAAAATAGAATAGAGAAACTAAAGATATAATGATAATAGTTCAGACTGTTAATTAATGGATCCTGAGATTAAGTAATGTATATTTAAGTTTAATTGCAAAGTTTTACCTACAGATTCATTTTGTTACTAATGAGATATCATCAAATTGCCTAAATTATTTATTTGAAAATAAGACTTTAAGCTGCTTCAAATATATAAGAATGAGTATTCTTTGTGCTATTTTTTTCTGAATTTGGGTTGGCCATTAATAGCATATGCTTTTCTTTTTCTTTAACAAAGTTATTCATTCACCAAGACTTTAAATAGAAAAAAAGCCATTACAGAACTTTTGTTTCATTTTGTTTTATTTTCAGCCAAATCAAAATATGCTCTTTGATACAGAGAATATATATTTTAGATAAAAAAAGTTTAACTACTGCTATTAACATTCTAGCAAACTGTTTCATAAACTTACATACATACACAATCACACTCTCTTTTGTGATCACTCCCTCTTTTGTGAGAAGGATGACCTGCTGGAAATAAGTACTGAATTTCAAATTAGGGCAACTGGAGTCCTATCCTAATTCTACCACCATCTTGTGGTACTTTGTGGTCCTATGTAAAACACTTTATCTTTGATATGAGGTTCCCAGTGTCAATACAGAGATAGTATTTAATTTTTAGTTGTCTTTCTGCTTTACTTCAGATCTGCAAATATATTATTTTGGTAAATTTTACAAATATCGTTTTATATTGATTGATATATTGAATACAGTTATTGCTTGTATATGTGTTTATAAATACAGACTTTAATAAGCAGAAACTGCTACATGCCAAAAAGAAAAATCTAAGAAAATGAATGGGAAAATGGACAAATAATGTAAATAAGCAAGGCAAGGAAGAAAAAATTGTATAGTTAACAGGCATATGATAAAATGAATGTTTAGACACATTACAGAGGAATTCAAATGGAAAAATAATAAGCAAAGATAGAGAAAAAATAAATAGAGGTTGATAATTCTGGCAGAAGTGAGCAGGGGCCTGAGATTATGCTATACACTGGCTGGCTCTTGTGTATATTAGACTTGCTAATGTTTTCTGATTAGTCACATGGATTACGCTTCTGAATTAGAGAAAAATAGCCCCATTATTTTCTTCTTGGTTGTTTTGATTTCAAATATTCATCTTCTTAAACTGTAAATATTCTACTCTACCATTATCATGCTGGTTTCTTTTCTTTCTTCTTCTTTTCTTTTGTTTCTTTCTTTTTTTTTCTTTTTTTGAGACAAGGCCTGGCTCTGTTGTCTAGGCCAGATTGGAGTGTAGTGATGCAAACACAGCTTACTACAGTCTCGACTTCCTGGGCGCAAGTTTTCCTCCCATCTAGACCTGCCAGGTAGCTGGAACTACAGGCATTGGCCACCATACCCATCTAACTTTTGTATTTTATATAGAGACAGGGTTTTCACCATGTTGCCTAGGCTGGTATTGAACTCCTTGGGTCAAGTGATCCACCTGCCTCGGCTTCCTAAAGTGCTGGGATGACAGGTGTGAGCCACCGCACTAGCCCATGCTGGTTTCTTGATATGACTGTCCTTGGTATTTTCTCTGATAGTCTTAAGTTTAGGATTTAACCAATGCATAGTGGACAGGCTAAATAACAGAATGAGGAGGGACAATTCCTGGGTTTATGCCATGGCTCATCATTTAATCCCTTTGCAGCATTGGCATTAATCTGTTTGTGTCTCAATTTTCTCATTTGTAAAATGGGGATGTAATAATGGAAATATTTCATAGAATTTCCATTAGGGTTAAATTAGTTAAGCACGAGAAGCTCAGAGAGAGATTTGTTATACAATTCAAGCTCCTAGTAAAACAACTATTGTTACTGAGAACATTGCATGAAGTTTATTTCTCAGAGGTTCAGGAAAAACTCTGTCTTACCCCTCAAATATCCACATTTTCAAACTCTATATATTTCACGTTCAACTATCATTTAAGACATATGAATATAATCAGAACTATTATTTTTCAACAGCTGATTATATTTCATGATAGTATATATTTTCATACATTATTTCAACAATCTTCAAAATAATACTATTATACGATTTTGCTGATGAATGCATGGTAAGTCACAAAGGTAAATTATTTTGTACTATGTGCTAAATATCTAGATTACCACAAAGAAGAAGAAGAAGAATTAGGAGGGGGAGAAAAAAAAGAAGAAAAGGAAAGGAGGACAAGGAGGAGGAGGAGGAGAAGGAAGAGAAAAACTACAACTGTAACAATAACAACAACCATAAGAGGAGGGCAAATAGGTGGAGGAAGAAGGGGATCATGAGGTAGAGAAGAGCATGGAAAATTTGATACCTGAAGGGATAAGTAAAATAGATAATAGAAGCAGATGAATGCAGCTAGAGAAATACCCAGAATCCTGTTAGCTGGTCTTTCTCTTTCTCTCTCTCTCTCTTTTTTTTTTGAAACAGGCATATCACCACGCCTGGCTATTTTTTTTTTTTTTTTTTTTTTGAGAGACAGGGTCTGGTCATGTTGCCTAGGCTGATCTTGAACTCCTAGCCTCAAGCAATCCTCCATCCTTGGCCTCCCTTAGTGCTGGGATTATAGATGTGAGCCACTGTACCAGGCCTGGTCTCCCTTTAATTCAGTAAAAGATAGCTCTTTACGCTGCCTAGTGATTCCACCATATTTCCCTTGGAATATTGTTCTCTACTATTTTTTGGACCTTACTTCCTTACCCTTTGTACTCTGGCTACTATGGCCTTCTAGTAATTCCTAACATGCCAAGCAAACTTTCATCCTAGACCTTTGCACCTGCTAATTCTAGACATTTGCATAATGGATTGTTGTCTCACATCCTTCAGGATTGCTCATCTATCACTACAGAGAAGTCCTCTCTGAGCACTATACTAAAATTGTACTCACACATTCTAGTTATATTTTATCCTCCTCATATATATAGTCTTTTATTGGTCCATTTATTCTGTAAATATTAAACAGAACTTTTACCTGCCTGTAATTTTGTATTAATGTCATTTTTAATAATTACATATTCAGCTGCCTTCCATTTAGAACCAGAAATGGTTATCTAATAGAATAATTTTTTATGTGATTTTGGAAATACTTTGCAGGCCTGTTTTCCCACAGGGTAGTGGCTTTGTTGGGTTCACTGCTATATCTCCAGCACTTAGATAAATTCTTCATTTATATAGTAGGTGTTCAATATTTTTTTATGATATAAATGAATGTTCTTATTTCATGCCAAGCATTGCAGTAAGTGGTTTACATATATTATCTCATTGAACTAAATGAGAACTATCAGCAAGAATTTGAGAGTAAGTGCTATTATTATTTGTATCTTACACAAGGCAAAAGTAAGTTATAGAGATGTTAACTATGTTTCTCCAAATCCCTTAGCCAATAAGTGTTGGATAAGATAACCTCAAATCAGTGCACTGCTAGTAACCCACTGCAAGACATGAATCAATATCTAGTAGCTAAGTTTGAGAATGCAAATTTAAATGTTTAACTCTACCGTCAGTCTTACTCAATTCACCTTTCTAGATATTGTGCTAGATTTTCATACATTTTCTTTTCTATTCAAAACAATAACCTTTACACTATCATTATTCTCTCTGATTTGCAACTCATTAAACTAAATTTCAGAAAAGTTTTGTCCTGAGAAATGAGTTGAAATCAAGTAGTTTAAAAAATACTTCTGTTCGCAACTAACTCAAAGAAAAGCATGAACTGAAATCTTCCTTACATTTACTATGTGAGAAGAAGGGACATTGATCTATGTCTTCCCTCAAGGTTTTCTTGCTTTTCTTAAAATTCAATATATCTCTTGAAATGAAGCTATTTCTCAATAGATTTAAGACAACAGCTGTGTGTGTCTGTGTGTGTGTGTGTGTGTGTGTGTGTGTAGTCTTTTATTGGTCCATTTTTTCTGTAAATGTTAAACAAAACTTTTACATGCCTTTAATTTAGTATGAATGCCATTTATAATAATTACATATCCAGCTGCCTGCCATTTAGGACCAGAAAATAGATTCATTCTTCTTCGAATTGTCTGTATTATATGTAATACCAGTAAATAAGATAATTTTAAAATATCCACACTAAAGAATATCACTATATGATTAACTTAAATTGACAAAGATTAATGAAAATATTATTCTGGCTGCCACTTCACTCTTATTACAACTCATTATGGTTAGAAAGCTTAAAGCATTGGGTTATTTTGTACAATATTTCTAATACAATCCATGGGGACATTTAGAACTGGCCTGGATGAAGCATTTCAAAGCGCATTGAAGAGAGTAATTTTGCACAGGCAGAGAGATTTATTTAGATTCAATACATCTTCTTTTCTACTATTGCTTCTAATTTTTAAAGGACTATTGTAAAAACTATAATGTACTTATTTTTTCATAATTTACATATTTTTTAGTTATCAGGGACTGTATATTTAGTGGAATGAGCAAGAGGAGAGTGTTGTATACATACCTTGAGAATAGACTACTTGTTTCCAAAATAGTTTTTTTTTTTTTTTTTTAAGCAATTCTTAGTTTTTGACCTTATGTCCTCTCCTCTCTGCCCTTCTCCTCACACTTCAAGCCCAGGAAGTAAGGTTCTACACTAGTAGAGAATTTAGGGGAAAGATGCAGAGTAGGGAAGATACACAGTGGTCTCTCTTCAAAACAAATACACGCAGTCCTTGCTTGGTGTGGCAGTCCAGAACCACAAAAATGGTATGTAGGCTGACAGCGTGCAAAACAATCTTAATAATCAATGGATGAAATTATGATTATTTTGTGACATTTAAAGTTTTTGTTACAACATTAAACACTCTTGATGTCTGTTACAGATTTATAGAAAAACGGAAAAATAATTAAACTAATATTTATTTAGCACACTATTTTAAAACATTAGAAATGTTAACAGGTGTTTGTAAACCTCTTGTTAAAACAGTTTGAATAGTGCTTGTCTTTTTCTTCTTGTTGCATAACTTACAATATGGAGCCAGTATATCTTCAATGCCTTGGCAAAAAATTGTTATATTCTTTTTAAATTTGGGTCAGCTTCCAAAATTTTATCCTTTGTACTTTCAATGTCTCACTCCCTCTGGGACATCTTCATTCTTTTTCTCACAACCACTGTTTTCATTTCCTCCAACTTCGTATCTGGAGTTTCTGGAGTCTTTTGCATGCCAATAATGTCAACATTTCCAAGATTAGGTATAGCTCCCATTACATTAATTTGTATTTTATTTTTGGTAGATTTTTGTTTGTTTGCTTCACTTTCTTTTGTTGACCAGTTCTCTCTTTCGATTATTTATTCTCTGCTTCACGGTATTTGGGTTTCTCACTAGGTGATGAGTAAGCTGTACAACTAAATGCTTTGCTGTCTATGCAGAGACTGAATGATAGACAGGTAGTGACCAGTCACCAAAAGACTCCAAAAAACTGATGTGGTCACTAATTATAATGTACACTGATTATTTATGATTTTAGATCAAAGATTTAACAACAAAGTTTATATTTTGTATTTTATGTAATTACTCCGTTAATAGACTATAATAACTAAAATTGGAACCATGATGTTGGGAGAAATCGGTTACTTATACTTAGGTAGCTAAAAATTTGAGCATATTGGTACTATGAAAATCAACAGCTGACTCCCTGTTAACTTCATTCTTACTCTGGTTAACTCTTTCATTGAATGCTTATTATTTGCCAGACATTATTTGGCTCTTTCTAAAACGTACTCCATTTAATAATTCTCCCATGAAGTTTATAAACTATTGTAATCTATATTTTGCTAATGAGAAAAACTTGATGAGAAACAATGACATTTTTTCCCAAGGAGCAGTAAGGAGCTGGAACTATGCCAATATAATTCCAAAGCCTAAGGTACTTTTGAATTTCGCTGTCACTTCTTTTAATTTGATCAATTATAGTTTCCTATAAACTAAGGTTTCTTGAACCATTTATAATTTCAACTGGGGCTCACGAGATAATTTTTCTTGGGATAAGAAGTTTCACTTATTTACCACTGTCTTGTGTATGGAACTTATCATAACCAATATCATATATTAAGGTCCAAATATAATTACATTTTATTAAAGGTTGTTCCAGTACTATTCATTCTGATCCTTCAAGCCAATGTTATAAAGAAATCGCTATGTATTTTATGTCACAAAACATGTAACTTGAACCATTAAGGGGCTGCTCAATGTCTCTCTCTCCAGAATCTGAAGTCCACTGAAATGAAGTTATTTGTTTTTCTTCTGTGTCCTGCCAGTGTAGATACAGAGTAGTATAGAATGTGGGATGAACTTAGAGGAGTGTGGTTTATTCAGGGTGCTAGTCATGTTAATTCTGTGCTGAACTTTCTCAGACAGGAATTTTAGTAATATAATCATAATTTAAATTATTGCAGCCAAAAAATAGGGCATTAGACTTAATAGAACATTTCTATGTTTTACGTCCTACCCCATTTGTCTTTTTGCTTTAATTCAACATTTATAAACCATACATTTTATTGTTTTTGTTTTTCTTCTTAGAATTCTGAGATGAACTTCCTATTAGCTAGATTGAGCACTTTTGCAACTTAAAAGAATGATTTAGATGATAAATACTTGTTTTTTTGAATGCTGTTTCCATTTCATCTTTCCTTTGGAATTATAAGAAAATGCTAAATGTATTACCATGTGTGAGACAATCTAGAAGTTTTTCTGACACCAAATATTTTTTTAAATTCAACTTCTGTAAATGCGGTTGCTTTTTCTAGTAGTAAATGCATATTTTTTGTGGTTCAATTTAACTTGCTGAAGCTGTAAAGCCCCTAAAACATAGCAGGGACCTCCAAGAATCTTTGTCACCCAGCTAGTCACTCAGCTTACTGAGTGTGATATGTGCAATGACAGACCCTGAAAAAGCTGCCTCAGACTAAGTTTATGGAAACGATAGATGGATTTTGTTTCCTGGGTCATTGTTCTTGAAGAGGTTATTTTTTGAGATCAAGTGTATGGAATGAGACTTAACAAAAATGAAAAGTTAAGAATACTTGGAAAACACTCAAATAAAATAGCTTCTTAAAATCAGTGTAGTTAAAGTCTTTGAATTGATTATACCACTATGTGGGAATGGTTCCACTAAAATATTCCTCATCTTGTAATTTAGAGTGTCATGTAAAATTCTTTGTTAATACATATCTCCTGGTGTTTATTGTCACATTTAATATAACAAGGTAGTCATCTTAAACCAAGCTGATGTGTATTTTGAGTATATATGCAATCACTTCAGATTTTATGCTTCTGCAGTAAGGCTTCTTTCTTTATTACAATCCATTCCTGTTTTTATTTTTATCGTAAGGTGCTTTATTTTAAAACACTATTCTTACAAGAAATTATTTGCTCGGATGACTTAATATTTTTAGTTCATAACAGGGTCTCTTAACTTGGGGATTATATTCATGGAGGTGTTTATAGTTGTACTTTAGGGCAGCTTTGATCTCCCTGTAACTGAATACAACATTTTGTGTGCCCTTATGTATTTGTATTTTTCTAGACAGAAATTTCACCTGGTTTTCAGAAAGACTAATAAAGACTTCTTACCAGGACCTAATTTTATTCTGTACTTTATTTTATTCTTTTACTCCTAGCAGGGTAGCTCCACACTGTTGACCCAGTTCCTGGCCTTCCATCCTCAACTGTCTACCGTGGTCCACCACAGTACTGTTCCCTCAGGGGACATTTGGAGGCTGTGTCCCAGAAATGCTAATTTAGGCTTGCCTGTGCTCAGTAGCCTGCATGCAGGAGCCCCGTTTCCGTTGGCAAATGTTTGTTGTCATTGTGGCCTACCCTCAGCAGGATCTACACCCCTTTTCTGCTTTGCTACAGTTTAAAAAATAGGCAGGAACTTTGCTATGCCAACCTTAAATTTTATATGGTTTGGCTACATTTGCTGTTGTTGTTTTTTTTTTTTTTTAATAAATAAAGATATTCTGTACCTTAAACTCCTTGAGGTCTTTGAAAGAACATTTTAAAGAAGAAATCTGAGAAGGAAGCACATAGAAGAAAACTCTTTGTTAGGAAAAAATTCCACATTTATAGTATATTCTACAGAGAAAAACTTTCCACTAGACATAATAGACTTTTCTATCCCTTTGTGACACAGAGGTAACGTTATGAATTTTATCCAGGCTCCCAGCAGGAAGTGATAGGCCAGTAGTCAGCCTCCCAGGAAAATAGCCTTTTCCCCAAAACAGACTATAAGAAACATCTTGGATACCTGGTGCTGACCTCAGCATTCATTGCTCCTTTGTCAGATAACACATAGTCAATTCACAATGAGAAACATTTTTTTTTCTCTGCTCTCTATCCTCATGGTTTGGGTGAAGTTGACCCTGTGCCTAGTTCCAAAGGCATAAGCCCATTAGCATCCTCATACTTCTGGTCACAATGTGACCCTATTCAGGACACAAAGAGGCACACACAGTATTTTTGTTTAACTACTAGAAGAGAGATGCTCTCTCTACTTAAGGACCCTTCTCTCTCCTTTCCCCCAACCTTTGACTTTGCACCTGGAACTGCTGGTCTCTAACTGTTGCACAGATCTTGAACCTTGAGGGAGAAACTCATATGCGAATAAAACTAGCTTTTAGGGCAGAGCCGTATTCAGTGGAGAGAAATAAAACAGGGTCCTGATGCTGTCTTTTGAGCCTTTGAATCGAACTGCACCTGAAGCTAGTTTTACTCATGTATTATTCAGTTAGTTAAGCAATACATTTTCTGTTTTTCTTCTTAAGCCAATTTGATGGAGTTTATCATGTAACATGGATGGAGTCCTAGCTGTCTGCTAATGCTTCTGAAAGATCTTTAAAGAATGTGGCCCTGCTTCAATTATCTTGTATATTCAATATCTGATATAGATCAGAAATTAATAAATACCATTTGAACTATTAATTTTTATGCTATTTTTAGATATTGAGGTGAATTACTGTTTTTCAACAATGTTTGAGAAGTCAACTAACATGATTTTGGGGATGTAATCCAAAATGGACAGAGCCAGAATTAGAAAGTCTACACCTGTAGTATAATTGCACCATCACTATTTTATACTGTCTTTGGAGCTGATACTGGTTTGTAGTAGAAACCAAGGCATAGATATGGAAGAAAGGTCCTGTTTGTCTGCTGGAAACAGACATACATGGTGTTCCAGGTGCCCTTGGATGAACACTGCCTCCTGCAGAATCTTAGTGAACACCAGTGGATTGTTTATTCTACATTGTTTCCGCATAAATAATAATGACTGGCCTGGCACAGTGGCTCATGCCTGTAATCCCAGCACTTTGGGAAGCCAAGGCGGGTGGATCATCTGAGGTCAGAGGTTCGAGACCAGCTGGGACAACATGATGAAACCCTGTCTGTACTAAAAATACAAAAATTATCTGGTGTGGTGGCGCACACCTGTAATCCCAGCCACTTGGGAGGCTGAGGCAGGAGAATCACTTGACCTGGAAGGTGGAGGTTGCAGTGAGCCAAGATTGCTCCACTGCACTCCAGCCTGGGCAACAGAGTGAGACTCTGTCTCAAATAATAATAATAATAATAACACTGACCCTCTCTTCTATTAATTCACAGAGTGATCAAAGTATGAGTCAGTGAAGGAGATGAAATGGCGATCATCCAAATCTTTGGTGTTTAAATGCTTCTTCCTAGAACTGAAACATCCTAGAGCTGCTAAGAACTCTTAACTGCATTTCTACTTTGGTAGTAAATTTATTCTCAGAACACTAGGATATTTTTTTCAATCACTTTCCTTAAATACATTGCATATTTGAAGTCTCAGGCTGTGAACTTTCAAAAATGTTATCCCTGCTGAGTTCCTCTCTGGATAACCACTTAGTCCTTCCCATTTTCAAGACGGCAATTGTTTTTCAGCAAGATTGGCTGAACTGAAATGATTTCAGTTTGCTAAATTACTGCTGTTGATTGGTTTCTCGTTTTGGCACAACTTCTTATTCCTATGGAAACAATAAGTTCTTACTATGTTTCATCTCTCAACTACCCTGCAGAAAAAACTGCCGTGTTTCTCTGGATAACCAATCAGGGAGATTTCACTGTTATATCCTTACTGGGGAATTAGTTCATGTATGCTTCCCTTTTTTGTTTTACTAGTTTGTGAAATATTTGCAAGGATCAAATAAATTAATTTCTCTAGTTTGAACAAAAAATTTCACAGCTACCTTGTTGAGAAATAGTAGAGGGTATTTTTTAAATGTCATTTTTAAATGTCTCTATATATGTGTGCGTGTGTATATACATACATATATATATGGCATTGTGTCAGACATTATTCAGAATAGATTATTAGCAGTTTTCTACAGTTTATATGCTTAAACTCTTCCTAGGATATAGATACTTTTTTTTAATACACTGATGTTTATTTTCGATCATCTTTGTTTCCATCTTGTTTAAGAGCCTGTGGAAGAACAGCTTAAGACCACTCAGTGGTTGCTCCTATTTATTCAGTGTCCTGAGCAGTGGGAGCTGCACACCCACTGGAGTGGCAGGCTGAATGCTCTAGTCTTCAGTGAGGACCTGTTGAATAAGTACAGTGGGCACCTGAATGCCTTCAAACCAGGTTGAGTCGAAGCGAACTCAGGAGCTGAAGCAGTTCATTCACCCTGAAATGTCTCCTTGGTTACAGTTTTTTTTTTTTTTTTTTTTTTTTTTTAAGCAGTGACCAACTCTTCCTCTTCAATCTTTCCAGGATCTCTACAGAAGCAGAGATCAGGCATGACCTCCCATGTGTGTTACTGGAGATATTACCACCCATGCACAGAACTTCCCAGGTTAGCATTCCCGATATCAGGCCCACTGAGTGAACTCCTTATTTGTGGTATGACAAGTCAATATGCACATATTACAGAGTCTGTGTTACACAGAGCAATGGTAGGCAGATTAACATAAGATGCCTCTGAGAGGCTGATGCTCAGCCCTAGGATCAGTAATCACCAGCAGATGTGGCTTCGTGGATCTTGGTAGTGAAGATTCCAAGAGTGAAGCAGCCAGTAATAGGAGTGGCTCCAGTGGAAGCAACACACATCGTCACAGCTTGCTGGCCAGGATTCCTGGAGGGTATAACACTGACATCACCAGAGTTTTCAATGACAACAATGGCACAAGCTGCCGGCAGAAGCTTCTCCCAGTTCCTCTTGACATTTGTGTCATAGGTGCAATCACTTTTCATTTTGTAGATATACTGTTCAATTTGTAAGTCAAGGTTGGCGCCACCTGAATGGGTTGCTACTGCAAGGAATTTGAGAACATCCTCCTCCTTCATTTGCAGGACCTCAAGGGCTCCAGACATTGTGAGTTCCCCTTTTTGTTACAATGGGAATCCAGAAGGACACTATAGGAACCCTTCTCCAGGTAGTGTGGAAAGGAGCCATCTGTTTTCAGTATGAGACAATTTTTTTTTCTCTCAGTTTCTTGGACTAACTGTGCTTTTGAAAATGTTGGTCCTCTGTGTTAAGTCTGTCTTAAAATCTAGATATTTCTTCATAAGAAAAGAAAAAAACTCCATCCCTTGGTGAAAGATCTCTAAAAGGAGAAGTACAAAACATTGTTCAGAGAAATCAGAGATGACCCAGACAAATGGAAAAACATTCCATGCTCACGAATGGGAAGAATCAATATTGTGAAAATGGCCATATTGCTCAAAGCAATTTATAGATTCAATGCTATTCCTATTAAAGTACCATTGACATTCTTCACAGAACTAGAAAAAACTATTCTAAAATTCATATGGAACCAAAAAACAGCCTGAATAGCCAAGACAATCCTAAGCAAAAAGAACAAAGCTGGGGGAATTATACTACAGGTCTATAGTAGCCCAAACCGAGTGGTACTGGTACAAAAACAGATACATAGATCAATGGAACAGAATAGAGAACTCAGAATTATGACCGCACACCTATAACTATCTGAACTTCAAAAAACCTGACAAAAACAAGCAATGGAGAAAGGACTCCCTAATCAATACATGGTGCTGGGATAACTGGTTAGCCATATATAAAAGACTGAAACTGAACCCCTTCCTTACCCCATATACAAGAAATTAACTCAAGATGGATTCAAGACTTAAAAGAAAGACCTAAACTATAAAAAACCCTGGACGACAACCTAGGCAATACCATCTTGCACATAGGAATGGGCAAAGATTTCATGATAAAGATGCTAAAAGCAATTGCAACAAAAGCAAAAAATTGACAAATGTGATCTCATTAAATTCAAGAGCTTCTGCACAGCAAAGGAAACTATCATCAGAGTGAACAGACAACCTGCAGAATGGGAGACAATTTTTGCATCTATCCATCTGACAAAGATCTAATATCCAGCATCTATAAGAAACTTAAACAAATTTACAAGAAAAAAAAAAAAAACAAGTAACCCCATTAAAAAGTGAGCAAAGGACAGGAACAGACACTTGTCAAAAGAAGAAAGACATGTGGCCAACAATCATATGAAAAAAAAAAAAACCAACATTGCCGATGATTAGAGAAATGGAAATCAAAACCACAATGAGATACCATCTCACACTAGTCAGAATGGCTATTATTGAAAGTAAAAAAATAACATATGCTGAGGAGGCTGCAGAGAAAAAGTAACACTTAAGTACTTCTGTTGGGAGCTTAAATTAGCTTAACCATTGTGGAAGATAGTGTGGCAATTCCTCAAAGACCTAAAAACAGAAATACCATTTGACCCAGCAATCCCATTACTGAGTATATAACCAAAGGAATATAAATCATTCTATCATAAAGACACATGAACATGTGTGTTCACTGAAGCACTATTCACAATAACAAAGACATGGAATCAACTTAAATACCTGTCAGTGATAGAGTGGGTAAAGAAAATGTGATACATATACTCCATGGAATACTATGCATCCATAGAAAATGAGGTTATGTCCTTTGCAGGAACATGGATGGAGCTAGAGTCCATTATCCTTAGCAAACTAACATAGGAAGAGAAAACCAATACTGCATGTTCTCACTTATAAGTGGAAACTAAATTATGAGAACACCTGGACACATATAGGGAACAACACACACTGGGGCCTATTGGAGGGTGAAGGGTGGAAGGAAGAGGATCAGGAAAAATAACTAATGGGGAGTAGGCTTATTACCTGGGTGATGAAATAATCTGTACCACAAACCCCCACGACACAAGTTTACCTATAAAGCAAACCTGGGCATGTACCCCTAAACTTAAAATAAAACTTAAAAGAAATTTCATCTATTTCCTTGCTTACTTGTTTCTATTTGTTATAATTATTTGCTACAATTTTAAAATTTAATAGGCAATATTTTTATATGATTAAAATATAATATTTGTATCAGAGCTTTATGTAATACTACAGAAGTAAAAAAAATGAACTGGAAACATAATACTGAGGCCAGGCTAGGTGGCTCATGCCTGTAATCCCAGCACTTTGGGAGGCCAAGGTGGGCGAATCACTTGAGGTCAGGAGTTCTTGACCAGCCTGGCCAACATGGTGAAACCCTGTCTCTACCGAAACTACAAAAGTTAACTGGGGGTGGTGGTGGGAACCTGTAGTCCCAGCTACTCAGGAGGCTGAGACAGGAGAATTGCTTGAACCCGGGAGGTGGAGGTTGCAATGGGTCCAGATTGCACCACTGCACTCCAGCCTGGGCGACAAGAGCAAGACTCCATCTCAAAAAAAAAAAAAAAAAAAAAAAGGAAAGAAAGAAACATAATACTGAAAAACTCTTTTGGTGCCTTTTTTGGTAAATCAGTTATGCTACTGACTACCATTTTGTTTGTGGCCATAAATAATATACTGGTATATATGTTTTTAAAGTTTCACCATTTGCCAGAAAGGACTTTCAATTACTGTGGCTCAGCCTGCTTCCTTAACATGGCCCTGTGATTTTCATTATGGGAAAAGGCAGGGCAATTAGGGAATTGGACTCTCATATTTTACCACAAACACTTTCAATTCTTAAGAATCATGTCTGCAATGTACGTGTTGGCTATATGTTATTTAACATTTAATTTTTAATTGATAAATAAAATTAGAGATATTTATTATATACAACATGTTGTTTTGAAATATACATATATATTATGGAATGGCTAATTCAAGGTAATATATTTATTACCTCACATATTCACCATTTTTGTTGTGACAACACTTAACATCCATTCCATTAGCACTTTTCAATAATACAATATATTGTTATTAATGGTAGTCACTATGTTATACAATAGGTCTCCTGAACTTATTCCTCCTATTTATCTAACTAAAATTTTGTATCCTTTAACCAATATCTCCCCAACACCCCATCCAACCCATGCTACTCTCTACTTCTATGAGTTTAAACTTTTTAGATTCCACATGTAAATGAGATCATGTGCTATTTGTCTTTCTGTGCCTGGCTTATTTCACTTAACATAATGTCTTTGTTATCAGAAATGTAATCTATGTTGTCATAAATGATAGGATTTTCTTCTTGTTATGGCTGAATAGTATTCTGTTGTGTGTATATGCCCTATTTTCTTTATCCATTCATCTGCTGATGGACATATAGGTTGATTCCATGATTGTGGATAATGCTACAGTGAACATGGGAATTTAACAATCTCTACAAGTGGCTGATTTCATTTCCTTTGCATATATACCCAGGAATAAGATTGCTGGAACATATGGTAGTTCTACTTTTAGTTTTTTGAGGAATCTCTATACTGTATTCGATGATGGATGTACTAATTTATATACCCATAAACAGTATGCAAGTGTTCTCTTTCCTCTATATCTTTGTCAATGTTAGCTGTTTGAAAATTTTGGTTGAGGATAGTTTTATAAATTTTATTAATATTGCTTTTTATGAAACCTAGTATCACACTCCTTTTTAGCATTTATTATGTTCTAAAATACACTTATAGCATTAAAACCAGAAAATACTTTAAAGATTGTCCTTATTTTTCTCATTTTTAGAATGCAGAGTGTAAATTCCCACAGTTCATGCTTCATGAATCACTGGTAATGATTAACTATCTGAAAGTAGTGGAGCCAATCACTGAACTAGTTAAACCAAACTGTTTTCCTTTTGTGATAGATGTTTAATTTTGTTTATGTGGGCATATCTCTGTGCCTAATAATTACAAGAAGTAATATTGTGTTGAAGGTGCTGTTAAAGAATTTAAAATATCAATTTTGATAATAATAATTATAAAAATCCCAACAGCTATTATTCATTGAGCCCATACTATGTATCTTGTTTTATCCCAAGTTGCTTCCATTTATTTGCTTGAAACTACTCTGTGAAGCAGGTACTATTATTATAACTATTTTACAGATGAGAAAATTGAGCAAAATTAGGAAACTTGCTAAGGTCATGTGCATAGTGAGACTGATCTAAGATTCAAACCCAGGTAGTTTTATAACAGAGTTCTCTAGCTGATATGATTTGGCTCTGTCCCCACTCAAATCTCATCTTGAATTGTGGTTCACTTAATTCCAGGTTACCCCGGGAGGGACCTGGTGGGAGGTAATTGAATCACGGGGGTGGTTACCTCCGTGCTGTCCTTGTGATAGTGAGCAAGTTCTCACGAGATCTGATGGTTGTACAAGGGGCTTTTTCCCTTTTGCTCAGCACTTCTCCTTGCTGCAACCATATGAATAAGGATGTGTTTTCTTCCCCTTCTGCCATGATTTTGAGTTTCTTGAGGCCTCCCCACCCATGCTGAACAATGATGAATTAAACCTCCTTCATCTACAAATTACCAGTCTTGGGTATGTCTTTTTTAGCAGCATAAGAAGGTACTAATACACTATCTTAACCAACATGATAATAAAGAGATTCAAGAGTCATTTATGAACTGCTGTGTTATCTTAAGTAATTAAAGTTAAATAATTAAAATTAAAATCTTGGCCTTATACCTGAGGCTGAGATTTGTCTTCAGTTGGTCTGTGGTTGACTCCAGACATCAGTATTTTAAGGTTTGTAATATATAGTCAGGATTGTGGCCCCCAGGGATGGAAAAACACTTCCTATTTTAGTATGAAGCTCATGGTAATATATTTGCTCTCTAGTTTCCCTATTTTTCATTCTGTAGCCTTCTAATGCTTTGGAGTTCAAAGTTCAATCTAAAATTATATGTAAGTAGTTATGGAAACCAAGAGAGAAGATATTATAAATACTAATGGGAGATAATACATAAGCTTCATTTATGCAGTGACATTTTACTATTAACATGTTAAAATGCAAGTGTTAATGATGTACTCTAGCGGGTAAATTTTTCTTGTGCAATAATCACCATCATCCTACAGAGCAGGTAAATAGACTGCAATGAAATAATTGATTCCAACTTGCGCCTAAGTTTTTCTCTTTTCTGAAATGCGTTTTGAGTTGAAGTCATTGATATCTATCCTAAATGACTCCATAACGGGAATATATTTTATACTGATTAATTTATATTAATTTTAACTTCTGTTAACAAACAAAATGATGCTTTATCTTTCTACCAGTTTCCATGTTGGAGCTCCAAAATTAATATTTAGAAATTCTTTTAGTCCTCACTTGCTGAGTATTGTTATTGCCACCTGAAAAATATCTTATGGCCTAATAAAGTACAAATAATAATGATATAGAAAATGCATGCTTAATGTTAACCTCAGAAAATGAGAACAAGAAATTTCAGATGCTGGAAATTTTTTATAAGGCAATTGGTAAACCTTCCCCCTTTTTCTTCTTGAAGGTAATTCTCTTCATTGTTTTATAGTTCATCCATTTTGATTCTGTAATAAATTTCTTTATTCACCTACTACTGAGTCAAATAGAAAAAAGGTTTTCTGCGTCTTTTAAAACATTTTTTTCCAGAGAAAATAATACCAAACCAGTGTTAAGATAAATGAGTCTGTGAATAGTTCCATGTCTGTAATGCTATGATAATGTGAAGCCCCAAACCTTTTGCCAAAATGTTTGCTGCTGCTGTTGTATGGTAGAAGCAAGTGAAAATCATTTTCTCCTTGAAAGAATTTTAAGCTAAACCCTTTAAAAATGGAATTACTTTTCTGGCTTACAGCCAATATTCACTTTATTTTAACTAGCAAAAAAATATTGAAACCATCTAGGTATGTTTCAAACCTCATAAAAGGAACATTTTTCTAAGAAATATATTACCTTAACCATCATAAAAAAATCCCAATGATTTTTCTGTGAGTGCACAAAATAAAAGGATACTTTTCTCTTTCTGGAGATGATTGTTTGGTGATTGTTGTTAAATCATAAATTTGTTCAGCAAGTATAGCTCTCTTTAAATTTTAACATTTATATGCATTTGATATTTTATAAGTTAGTAAAACATTTATGTATTATGTATAAAATAATTTGTTTTATATTTAAAATTTCACAGAGACCTAGAATATTTTACTGTGCTGCTTTAGAAGAGAAAATGTAGGTGCTATCCATTCTGTTATTTTAGAAACACAGACTATCTATATTGAAGAAACATAGTTAATACATCAAAATGAAAGCTGCATTTGGTTTTCATTTTATCCTGTGTCTTTGTTTCATTGGTAATGTCTGCATTACTCCAGATTTGCTAATATTCAAAATATGCCCTGTTTGATGGCTAAAATCTCATGAAAAAAACTAGCCTATGGCAGTATTATTTCCTATGAATAATATGGTAATGTGATTTTAAAGGTGTGTTAGTGAGTTAAAGAGAATTTTGGAAATAATTGCTATGCCAAGTGTAAAATCACATAACTTTTTGACAGTACTCATGGTGTTGGATAACATTGGCTTCTTCCTATTTTTCTAATATCTGCCAAATGTAAGAGGAGACAATAGAAAAATATTGAGAGCCATTAATACCATATGCAGTGAGGTGTGAATCTTTGGAGTCTACCTTTATGATCTGTGATAGTGAATGAATGCCTTTCTATAAAAACGCAATGATGTATTAAGAATAAAATCTCTCATTATTTTTATAAGTGATTTTGTTTGTTTTGTTTATGTCTATATGACCATATTTACTTGATTTGGGGAGAGATCCCAAATTGACGATTAATGAAGTCAGTGAAAATAGTGGTAAAATATGGGACGTTTCAAACATGATATTAGGCAAATTTATAGAGTTCTTTGTTTTCCATCCAGATGTCATTAGATAGAAAGCATGACAGATGTAATTGTGATATGTAGGTAGGACAATACATCATTTATTTTTGAGAGCGTTAGAAGGGAAAAGGAAGAAAAACAGTCCCAAAATCATGGAAACCTTCAATATCATGAGATCTTCCAGGAAGTATGGAACTTTCATTAGCGTTCTCCCTGAGGGCATTGAGGTGAGATTGAAAACATGAGTAACCAACAGTTTCAGTTTTGAACAATTCTTAAAATCTTACTACTAATACCTAATTGTGAAATTTGGAATCCTAATCCCACCTTAATCTATAAGCCAGCAAATAAATATGAGGTATCTAGTTTATAATTCATTTCTCTTTTCCAGGACAGAAAATTGTTAATTTTAGAATGGGTGGAATATTTATTCTAATCTTTCCACAAGGTAAAATTTATAATTTTATAAAAATCGCCTAATAAATGTTTTACTTTTCATCAAATTAAGTTCATATCTGTATTTTTATGTGTCATACATTTTTTGTGTATCTTGATATTATGAAGATTCTTTGCCACTTCTTTAAAAATAAACAAAATTATCTTTCTCAAGAGTATCATCTCTTTTTATATGGGCAGAGTAATATTAGGGGTAGAGTATAGTAAACAGCTGTGGATTTTGGTTTTATAAAAACTTTTTCGGGACTTATATAATTAGGTAATTCCAATGATGTGATAGATTTGTGATAATCAAAACTATAACACACACGTTTGTGGATGTGCCTTTTCCCTGTGTATTTAATCTCTAAAAGTTGTTTTACATAGAATTCAAATGTACCCATACCTGTATGAGGAAATACAAAACATTTTAAAATGGCTATAATAATTTTAGTAACATGGATATCATGTGCATTGTAATTCACTGTCTATACAATTTGTTTAGTGAATTTGACAGGATTTCTACAGTTGGCCACATACATGTGGCTCCACATATGTGGCTCAATAGAACTTGTCTACATCTTATTTTTCTGTTTATTGATTTTGTGGTTAGTGTTGTCTACATTATTTTTCTGCCTGTCTGTGAGTTTTTCTTTCCCAAATCCATTTAGTCTCTCAGGGTTGAGGAGCATGGATTATCTCTCTTTATTCATTTTTTGTCTGCAATAATACATACTTATTGCATCCTTTGTGAGTAAGTGGACAAAAATATTATCTTAGGACTTTACGAGAATATCATTTATGGTAAGTGGGAACCAATGAAGTTCAGTGAAGAAATTGCTTTGTTTACAGAAATCTCAATTTCTGAGAATTATTTAGAAACAAAAGGCTGGAGTGACAAGTAATTTAGAATCTACTGCAGGTAAAATGAATATGATGGAAAAATAATTCTCATGTAGTTTATATGCAAATTTAATGCGTAGATATACATACAGTCTTTGTGTGAATTTATATAATCTAAGGTTTTGGTGGACACTCATCAGCTTATCTTGAGATAAAACCAAAAGACATTAAATATTAATCAGATAGTACTCATATCAATAAGATATGACAGATATCAGATATGCTATTAAGTAAATTAATATCACTTGACTAAATCTGTAGCCAATAATTTAGAATTAGAGATAGAATTTAGAAATTATTTGGTAACTTTTTTATGGAAAAAAATAGGTACTTGCTCAAGATTATAAATCTAGTTTATGGTAGATCTATGATTGATCCTCTAGACCTCTGCTCTGGTCATTTAATTACTAGTTTTCTCAGTGAATAATGTTTAATAGCGCTGTGCTTTTCCATTTTGCTTAGGACAAATCTTTGTTACCGCTCATTATGAGAAAAATACTCCTGTGTCCACGTGTGTGTATGTGTATGTATGTGTCATATTACTGTGTCAATAAAATGGTTTGTGTAAGTTATTTTTAATATAGTGTGTTATTTTAATATAGAATAATATATTTATAATATGTTCTTATTTTATTTTATTATTATACTTTAGGTTTTAGGGTACATGTGCACAATGTGCAGGTTCGTTACATATGTATCCATGTCCATGTTGGTTTGCTGCACCCATTAACTAGTCATTTAGCATTAGGTATATCTCCTAATGCTGTCCCTCCCCCCTCCCCCCGACCCCACAACAGTCCCCGGAGTGTGATGTTCCCCTTCCTGTTTCTCATTTTTTTCCTTAGTACTCAATATATTCAAGAGAAAATTTACAAAACGGATAATTAGAATTAGGAGTATGGTCCCATTTTACACCATGCAACTAACCTATATGGCCTCTAAAGAGAAGAAGCAAAGAAGCCAATGATACTGGTGTCATTAGCATCAGAATGTTACCGGGTACATTTACCAGCTTTATAAATGCCAGAAAAGAAAAGCTCTTGTGGATTTAAATTCTTGTTCACATAATTTTGTGCCTGTGATTCTTATAGACAAATTATCAGTAGGAGCAAAATGAGGGAAGTGAGAAGGAGTTACTAGAGTTTTTCTACTTAACGTGAGTACATACATTCAAGTTCTGAAAAGGACAAGGTATTTAAATGCGTAGCATATATCAAAATTAAAGGGAAATATGCATAATGAAGGGCAGAATTTGTTTCTAATTGTACAAATTATATAAAAGCCTCACATAAAATTTTGCATAATTTAAAGAGTTGATGAGTAAAATATCCATTAGAGTACCTTATCTAATGGTGTGGAATTATTACCTTAGGCATGTTTTAGTAAGTATAATTTTACATCATCCAAATGACTATTTTTCCTGTGCTTTCTATAAATGGTGGCGGTAAAACCACACTGAAGTTTACTTAATATTTCTTTATTCTTGGCTTCTCAGTATTTCATGTCCTTTGACACTCAACAGCTATAATTAAAGTGAAGTTAGAGATTTTTTAGACAAGAGGACTCTTCAGCTTACCATTGTCAACTGTCCTTATTTAAAGCTCTATTACTTATCTGTTATTGATATAGGAGTGCTGGGAAGGGAAAAGCGTGGTCCCTTTAAATGAACAGAAGAGGGGAAGGGAAGTGCTGGGTAAAAGAGGGCGTGGTCCCAGGCAAAGGCTCCACTCCCACGGACCTAGGTGAGGACAGGCACTCCCGCCTTCGTGTCTAAATGTTCTATTTCTCAAGACCACCCTGGCCTGCCACACCCCCATCCTGTGCCTATAAAACCCCTCTGAGACCCTAGCAGTTAGACACACAAGCAGCTGGACTTTGTGAAGAACACATTGGCAGAAGAAGATACAAGTAGCCCGTGGTCAAGAGCATGCCAACAGGCACCTACTGGCAGAACAACCCAGAGTCAGGCCAGAGCAGCCCGACTCCAGGAGAAAACCATCTCCCTTCTGGCTTCCCCATCTGCTGAGAGCTACTTCTACTCAGTAAAACCTTGTGCTCACTCTTCAAGCCCACTTGTGATCCGATTCTTCTGGTATACCAAGGCAAGAAACCCCGGGATATGGAAAGTCCTCTGTCCTTGTGACAAGTTAAAGGGTCTAATTGAGCTGGTTAACATAAACCACCTACAGACGGCAAACTAAAAGAGCACCCTGCAACACCCACCCACTGAGGTTTCAGGAGCTGTAAAGATTCACCCCTAGACACTGCCATGGGGTCGGAGCCCCACACCCTGCATGTCTGTGTGCTCCCCTAGAGGTGTGAGCAGTGGGGCACTGAAGAAGCAAGCCACACCCCCATCACACGCCCTGTGAGTCTGAAAGGGGAGAAGAAATGATGCTGTGACTTTTCAAACTGTGAGAGCAACAGTGTTACTTCTTTTTATTATAGCTTGTTACACTTTTTGCTATCACATTTTAAAAGTAACTTGATCACAGTCTGTGTCATATATTTTGAATAATTTCATCATATAGATGACAAGCATGAAAAAGATGGTTCACACATAATCAAAAGCTGAAACTTCAATGTTGCACAAAGCTATATGCTGGCAAATCAAATTTCATCATCAAGGTATTCATCTGGGTTTTCCATTAGTAAAATGAACCTAACTGTTATTAAAGCTGAGGTATTTTTAAAGTATTGTAGTATACAGAACATCAAACTGAACATTTATCGAAGAAAGATTAATAAAAAGAGCCTTTCAACATGATTCTGTATTACTCAATTAAAATTAATTACTTTTTTATTATACTTTAAGTTTTAGGGTACACGTACACAACATACAGGTTAGTTACATATGTATACATGTGCCATGTTGGTGTGCTGCACCCATTAACTCGTTATTTAACATTAGGTATATCTCCTAATGCTATCCCTCCTCCCTCCCCCCACCCCACAACAGGCCCCCGTGTGTGATGTTCCCCTTCCTGTGTCCATGTGTTCTCATTGTTCAATTCCCACCTATGAGTGAGAACATGCGGTGTTTGTTTTTTTGTCCTTGTGATAGTTTGCTGAGAATGATGGTTTCCAGCTTCATCCATGTCCCTACAAAGGACATGAACTCATCATTTTTTATGGCTGCATAGTATTCCATGGTGTATATATGCCACATTTTCTTAATCCAGTCTATCGTTGTTGGACATTTGGGTTGATTCCAAGTCTTTGCTATTGTGAATAGTGCCACAATAAACATACGTGTGCATGTGTCTTTATAGCAGCATGATTTATAATCCTTTGGGTATATACCCAGTAATGGGATGGCTGGGTCAAATGGTATTTCTAGTTCTAGATCCCTGAGGAATCGCCACACTGTCTTCCACAATGGTTGAACTAGTCCCACAAACAGTGTAAAAGTGTTCCTATTTTTCCACATCCTCTCCAGCACCTGTTGTTTCCTGACTTTTTAATGATGGCCATTCTAACTGGTGTGAGATGGTATCTCATTGTGGTTTTGATTTGCATTTCTCTGATGGCCAGTGATGATGAGCATTTTTTCATGTGTCTTTTGGCTGCATAAATGTCTTCTTTTGAGAAGTGTCTGTTCATATCCTTCACCCACTTGTTGATGGGGTTGTTTGTTTTTTTCTTGTAAATTTGTTTGTGTTCATTGTAGATTCTGGATATTAGCCCTTTGTCGGATGAGTAGATGCAAAAATGCTCTCCCATTCTGTAGGTTGCCTGTTCACTCTGATGGTAGTTTCTTTTGCTGTGCAGAAGCTCTTTAGTTTAATTAGATTCCATTTGTCAATTTTGGCTTTGGTTGCCATTGCTTTTGGTGTTTTAGACATGAAGTCCTTGCCCATACCTATGTCCTGAATGGTATTGCCTAGGTTTTCTTCTAGGGTTTTTATGGTTTCAGGTCTAACATTTAAGTCTTTAATCCATCTTGAATTAATTTTTGTATAAGGTGTAAGGAAGGGATCCAGTTTCAGCTTTCTACATATGGCTAGCCAGTTTTTCCAGCAGCATTTATTAAATAGGGAATCCTTTCCCCATTTCTTGTTTTTGTCAGGTTTGTCAAAGATCAGATGGTTGTAGATATGCAGCATTATTTCTGAGGGCTCTGTTCTGTTCCATTGGTCTACATCTCTGTTTTGGTACCAGTACCATGCTGTTTTGGTTACTGTAGCCTTGTAATATAGTTTGAAGTCAGGTAGTGTGATGCCTCAAGCTTCATTCTTTTGGCTTAGGATTGACTTGGCGATGCGGGCTCTTTTTTGGTTCCATATGAACTTTAAAGTAGTTTTTTCCAATTCTGTGAAGAAAGTCATTGGTAGTTTGACCGGGATGGCATTGAATTTATAAATTACCTTGGGCAGTATTGCCATTTTCACAATATTGATTCTTCCTACCCATGAGCATGGAATGTTCTTCCATTTGTTTGTATCTTCTTTTATTTCGTTGAGCAGTGGTTTGTAGTTCTCCTTGAAGAGGTCCTTCACATCCTTTGTAAGTTGGATTCCTAGGTATTTCATTCTCTTTGAAGCAATTGTGAATGGGAGTTCATTCATGATTTGGCTCTCTGTTTGTCTGTTATTGGTGTATAAGAATGCTTGTGATTTTTGTACATTGATTTCGTATCCTGAGACTTTGCTGAAGTTGCCTATCAGCTTAAGGAGATTTTGGGCTGAGACAATGGGGTTTTCTAGATATACAATCATGTCATCTGTAAATGGACAATTTTACTTCCTCTTTTCCTAATTGAATACTCTTTATTTCCTTCTCCTGCCTGATTGCCCTGGCCACAACTTTCAACACTATGTTGAATAGGAGTGGTGAGAGAGGACATCCCTGTCTTGTGCCAGTTTTCAAAGAAAATGCTTCCAGTTTTTGTCCATTCAGTATGATATTGTCTGTGAGTTTTGTCATAGATAGTTCTTACTATTTTGAGATATGTCCCATCAATACCTAATTTATTCAGAGTTTTTAGCATGAAGCGTTGTTGAATTTTGTCAAAGGCCTTTTCTGCATCTATTGAGATAATCATATGGTTTTTGTCCTTGGTTCTGTTTATATGCTGGATTACATTTATTGATTTGCGTATATTGAACCAGCCTTGCATCCCAGGGATGAAGCCCACTTGATCATGGTGGATAAGCTTTTGGATGTGCTGCTGGATTCGATTTGCCAGTATTTTATTGAGGATTTTTGCATCGATGTTCATCAAGGATATTGGTCTAAAATTCTCTTTTTTTGTTGTGTCTCTGCCAGGCCTTGGTATCAGGATGATGCTGGCCTCACAAAATGAGTTAGGGAGGATTCCCTCTTTTTCTGTTGATTGGAATAGTTTCAGAAGGAATGGTACCAGTTCCTCCTTGTACCTCTGGTAGAATTCGGCTGTGAATCCATCTGGTCCTGGACTTTTTTTGGTTGGTAAGCTATTAATTATTGCCTCAATTTCAGAGCCTGTTATTGGTCTATTCAGAGATTCAGCTTCTTCCTGGTTTAGTCTTGGGAGGGTGTATGTGTCTAGGAATTTATCCATTTCTTCTAGATTTTCTAGTTTATTTGTGTAGAGGTGTTTATAGTATTATCTGATGGTAGTTTGTATTTCTGTGGGATCGGTGGTGGTATCCCCTTTATCATTTTTTATTGCGTCTATTTGATTCTTCTCTCTTTTCTTCTTTATTAGTCTTGCTAGCAGTCTATCAATTTTGTTGATCTTTTCAAAAAACCAGCTCCTGGATTCATTGGTTGTTTGAAGGGTTTTTTGTGTCTCTATTTCCTTCAGTTCTGCTCTGATCTTAGTTATTTCTTGCTTTCTGCTAGCTTTTGAATGTGTTTGCTCTTGCTTCTCTAGTTCTTTTAATTGTGATGTTAGGGCATCAGTTTCAGATCTTTCCTGCTGTCTCTTGTGGGCATTTAATGCTATAAATTTCCCTCTACACACTGCTTTGAATGTCCCAGAGATTCTGGTATAAAACTCAATTTTAAAATGCTCTGTGTCACTGACAATGGAAAATCATATCCTTTTGCCATTTTTCAGTTATGTAAAAATCTAGAATTTGATCATCATAAGTGCATTCTATTAACTTGACCCTCTCATCCTATTTTCAAAACACATTATGTAAGCTTAATACAATAGATTTACCTGAACCAAATACATAACTAAGTGTAGAAGCTCTTTTTAAAAAATTACATTACCCAAGATTAATGTAAGATGTGTTAAGTTTTGATGTGAAATCAATAACTTGATCATATTATATCTCTGGTGGTGGAAGGGACCTTAGGAGGATAAGGTAGTACAGTAAGTCGCCCAGTTTTGTGGAGGACAAAATATACTTATATAAGTAAAATTGTTGCTAAAAATTAATCAAATTCATTTTTCTGAATTTAATCCTATCTATAATGTGTTGTTCTGTCTTCAGCATGGAAATTGGTATTTCCCAAATTAAGAGAATAAATTTTTTGCTTCTTTATTGTCTACTATTTTGGAAAATTTTTCCTAAAACTTATAAACACATAAACACGTAATATAAAAATGTGTCTGATGTTATGTGTCTACGTCCTTCACTCTTCAAATGAGTGTGTCTTACCATCATTGCTATTCACATGTAAAGGATGCCTATAACCTCCTTCATTAAAAGAAAAATAGTAAAACTTTAGAACTGCAACTGAGTGAAACTTGAATATTCAACAATTTGGAGACAGAGCCATTTTTTATTTAGTTTGGTTTTCTGTCTATTTTCTTATCAGCAAGAAAACCTACCATTTAGAATTTTTTCACTATTCAGGGTGAGAAATAATGCATATATTTTATTTGAGAAACCATATTGAAATGCCTTTATTATTTTCAAGGAACTGCAGCAAGGTCATAAAAAATTAAGAACATAAAATAGCATAATATTTATTTGCTAATTTGGTAATAGTTCTTTAATAAAAAATAGGCAAGACCACTTACTAATAAATAGAATAATGTAGGTTAGTATTAAGTCGGAAATTGTGAAAGTCCTAAGAGTTAACCCTATTTAGAAAATAAATTAGCTGGCTAAAATTATTTATGTTAAAATATGTATATTATATAAGTATTTTTATATTAAAATGATTATTCTAAATAGGGTTAAATATTTTTAACTACTATATATAGTATTTTTATATTATATATAATAGTATGTGTATATACAGTCATAGTATGCCAGTAATATATATATACACATATACATATGTGTGTATTACGTATATTATTTCTGTCAATATATGCATGTACACATATATATGTACATATATTATGTACACATATAAATAATATATGTACATAATGGTATGTATAAAATATACATATTATGCTGATTATATGTATATAAAAATATATGTATATGTAATATATGTATGTATATTATACCTGTATACATAATATACATATGCTATGTATAACATAATATTCATATGCTATGTATAACTAACAATATGTATTTCTAGCATAATATATATACATATAATACACACATATATGTCATATTAATATATTTGGTGGCTATGTATAACTGACAATATGTTTGTGTGCATATATAAATATATAAAACTTGCATAATATATGTATATTTTGTATACATATCATTATGTATATACACACATATATTATATATGTAGATATATATTACTGACAGAAAACAGAAGGCCTTTAGGTCAGAGGGAAAAAAGGCAGTTAATTACTCAATTACTCATAATAAAAGTGGCATCCAGAGTACTGTCCCAATCAACCTAGTGTTATTTGCTCACAGCAAGATGGTACATGTACCTGAGGTATATTACAGGAGAATAACCTAGAAATTAGAAATAAACAACAACTCTGATCGTATATGGGATTTCTTGCCACGTGCCCATCTTCTCCACAGAGAGTAACTTTATCTTTAAAATACAAGCAGTTCCACTATGTGGAGGAGAAAAAAGCGGTCTTTGTCTTTACAAACTTGGATGATTTCTGGGGAGGGAGGTACATCTAAGATTTACTGTTCTGTAATGTCTCCTTACACAAACATTCCTACGTGGGCAACACAGGCCTTTGCTCAGAGAACTCAAACTGATGCAATGTAAGGCATTCATGGAGAATCGCCATCTCCCAAAAGCTGGTCTTGGAGTTTTCTAAGTTCCGCGTTAGTGCGTCCTCCTCTCGGGTGATGCCTTTGCTTTGGTTGGCATCTGTTACGTGAGGTCTTGATGCCTAACTTGCAGATAAAATTCAACTCTGTGCTTACTTCTGTTTCCAAATGTAAGACCCTGGAGAGTTTTCAGATCAATGTTTTTTTTTCGTCCTTCTGGTGTCACTCATTTTTTCTTTGGCTCTTTTATTAGAATTCCGCATTTAGTAATGATTGTCTCCCTTTCTAGGTCAGCTAAAATTTTTTAACTTTAATTCTCTCCTTTTAATTAAAAAGTGAGAAATACTAGGCATCCAAAGTAAGTAATTAATTTACTTTATTCACTAGTTTTTAAAATTAACAATCACTCAGTGTCTTATGTGGGTGTGTATGCATATATATATATATATATATATATATATATATAGCCAGCCACTGAGTATACAGAGATAAGTACATTACATTTTCTGCCCTAAAGAGTTTATAATCTAGTGTGAAAAGACAAACTTTCAAAGTAATTGCAATGTGTTAACAAGTATATGCTTGTTAAATCTATAGAGGTTGAATCAATTGAGTTGAATTCAGTTTTACCATATGAGACAGGAAGGCTCTAAAAAGCTGAGAATGGTGAAGAAAAGGGTATTCTAGGCAAAAGAGCAACGCGATCCACAACCTGGAGGCAAAGGTAAATGTAGCAGGAAACAGGAATAACTCCGCATGCAGGAAAAAGGGTTTAAAGAGAAGTTAGAGAACAGATAGTAACACTTCTGTTTATTGACATGTGTCAGGTTATGAGGGCCTGACATGCTATACTGAGAAGGCTCTAGTTTATTCTTGTGGACAGTGGTTTTAAGACTTGTTTTCTCAATAAGGAAATTCTTCAATGGAAATTGTTTTAGTTAAAATTTAAAGCTATTGGCTGGGCGTGGTAGCTCACGCCTGTAATCCCAGCACTTTGGGAGGCTGAGGCGGGTGGATCACGAGCTCAGGAGTTCAAGACCAGCCTGGCCAAGATGGTGAAACCCCATCTCTACTAAAAATACAAAAAATTAGCCGGGCGCAGTGGCAGGCGCCGGTAGTCCCAGCTACTCAGGAGGCTGAGGAAGGAGAATCATTTGAACCTGGAGGGTGGAGGTTGCAGTGAGCCAAGATCATGCCACTGCACTCCAGCCTGGGTGGCAGAGTGAAACTCCGTCTCAAAAAAATAAAAAAATTAAAAAATTAAAACTATTGCTATAGGTAATAAGAAGCTTAAAGTGATGGTGATTGGGAATGCCTCATAATAGCTGCACTTAATTTACAATTGCTCTAAAAATGGAGAATGCCTTGAAGGAATATAAATATGGAGGGAGAAAGAATTGCAATATATCAGGTAAGAAATGAAGAAAGCCTGGATTAGTGCAATATTACTAGGGACAGAAAATATGGATACAGGTTAGGGAGTAAGATTGTGGAATAGAAGCCTATACCCTTTGTGCCCCCTGCCGTTTCCCTCTCAAACACCAAATTTTAACAAAAAGATCCCCAAATCATGGGACCACTCACAGCACCCGGTTTAAATATCGTATCACTGAAAGAGGCACTAGACGAGGAGAGGAAAGACAATTTTGAATCACCAATGCCACCCCTCCCCATCCCCTGGTAGCAGCCCTGGCATTCCAGAGTCTGGGCACTTGGCAGAGCCCTCACCAGAGGGGAATCACCCCTCCAAGCAGTTGTAACTTGTGTTTCTTGGCAAGTCTTGCTACCGCAGGCCAAACTTCTCTTGGGTCCTAGGAAAACTTGAAAGGCAGTCTGGGACACAAGGACTCAATTTCTAGGCAACTCCTAGCTCTGGGGTTGGCTCAGAGCCAGTGGACTAGGGTAGCATGAGACCTAGGGAGACATTGGCTAGGGTGGCTGAGTGAGTGCTTGTGCCACGACTGCCCCAACTGCAAGCTGCAGAACTTGCAGCAACAAAAATGACTCCTTCCTTCTGCTTAAGGAGAGGAGAGGGAAGAGAGAAGAGAGGACTTTGTCTTGCATCTGGGAAATCAGCTCAGCCACAGTAGGATAGGGCCACAGACAGAGTCATGAGGCCCCCTTTTCAGGTCCTACTGAGAGGTGAAGCCAGCTGGACTTCCTGGGTGGAGTGGGGACTTGGAGAACTTTTCTGTCTAGCTAAAGGTTTGTAAACACACCAATCAGCACTCTGTAAAATGGACCAATCAGCACTCTGTAAAATGGACCAATCAGCACTCTGTAAAATGGACCAATCAGTGCTCTGTAAAATGGACCAATCAGCAGGATGTGGGCAGGGCCAAATAAGGAAATAAAACCTGGCCAACCCAGCCAGCAGCAGCAACCTGCTGGGTCTCCTTCCACACTGTGTAGTCATTGTTCTTTTGTTCTTCCCAATAAATCTTGCTGCTGCTCACTGTTTGGGTCCTCACTACCTTTATGAAATGTAACACTCACTGCAAGGGTCTGCAGCTTCATTCCTGAAGTCAGCGAGACCTCGAATCCACCAAAAGGAAGAAACTCCGGACACATCTGAACATCTGAAGGAACACACTCTAGACACACCATCTTTAGGGGCTAAACACTCATTGTGAGGGTCTGCGGCTTCATTCTTGAAGTCAGAGAGACCAAGAACCCAGCAGAAGGAATAAATTCCGGACACACTACCTCCCAGGTAACATTTCTAGACACACCCTGAGCTAAAAGGGAAGCCACTTCCTTGAAGGGAAGGACTCAGTCCTGGCAGGATTCATCACCTGCTGACTAAAGAGCCCTTGGACCCTGACAACCCCAGTGGCAATACCCAGGTAGTACTTTGTGGGCCTGGGGCTCTGAGATATGCTGACTTCAGAAGTGATTAGCAGACTCATAGCTGTGGTGGCTGTGGTGAAAGACTCTGAGAAAAGCAGAAGAAAAAGTGAGGGGTATTTTGTCTTGTACTTTAGGTAACAGCTTGGCCACAGTAGAGCAATAAACAGCCTCCTGGGGTCGCCATGTTCAGGCTTAGGCTCATGGACAGCATTTATGAAGCTTCCCTGGGCCAGAGAGGAACCCATTCTCTTGAAGAGTGAGTCCCATGCTTGGCAGCATTCACCACATGCTAACTGAAGAGCCCTTGGGCTTTAAGTGAACATCAGTGGTGGCCTGGCAGAACCCTCCATGAGCTGGTGGTGGTGGTGGTGGTGGCTACAGGGAGAGGCTGTGCCTATGGAAAGGGGAGGAAAGAACAGGAAGGACTTTGTATTGTGGAATGAGCTGATTGCAACATACTCAAGCAAAGATGTGGTAAACACTCAGCAGTGACTTGAGATCAGAAACCAAACTTGATATTGATACAAAGAAAAGAAGCTTACATGCTGCAGAGCTATTATCAAAACCTGGAGCAGATACTAGGCTTTCTTTCATTTTGGGGGAAAATTAAGGCCTGGCATAAAGGGCATTTAGGATTTTCTGGTGTTTTCTCAAGACACACAAGACTTAGAAACACCTTATTCTTGAAAAGTGATATTTTTTTCTTGAATTTGAGAATTTGCAAGGCCATAGATGGGAGGATTATATTCTTCAACATCTTTAATGCTATGATTTACAAAAAAAAAAAAAAGAAAAAGAAGACCCAGGGAAAATTTGACTTAATTTACTGAGAATTGAATGATATGTAAAATATCAACCATATGTTTTTGGAAAACAAATACAAAACACTTTGATAAAGAACGTTTCATTTGTCCCGTTTTGGTTACTGTTTTTGTGGCAGATGCAGATTGAAGTAAGACAGCTCTCTCAAAAAGGTTGATTAAAGAAAATGGTTATTTTCATATAAACAAACTAATATGAAGTAATGCTAAATTTTTTGACCTTTATAATGGAATCAGAATGATTTTAGATTTTAATTTAGAATTTTCTTTTGGTTCATTATGCAAAAATTAAACTTTAAATTCAAGATGCAGATCAGAAAGAGTCCCAGTCCCTAGCCTCAGAGCATCACATGGTACTTGATTTCAAGGAGCATTTAAAAACAAACACTTGGAATTATTGTAACTTGGCATTTTCCTTGAAGAAATAGCAACTGTTTTTGAAAAGTTTACTCCATTCTATTGCTTACATAATAATGTTTTCACAGGAAAAGGATTCAGGGACTATGGCAATAGAACAGGCTCTCTATTTCACCTTTGGTCTGTCTAGGAGAACAGGCTTTCCAAATATACTGACTGCCCTTGAAACTTGATCACGTGGCACCCAAGCTAATCATGGCACCTGATTAATAACGTTCAGCCTAGCCTAGGATCAGTAATTGAGTTAAGGAGAATGCACAGGTTTATATTTATCAGAAGGCCCATGCTTTCCTCCTTGGGCATAATTACAATGGGCAAAATGTTCAATGTGAAAGAGGTGAAAGGAGGGCTATTTCCTGGTTCAAACATCATTCTGTTGGAAGAGGGGGTATAGTTTTATCCTGGATTTCCATACATCTTTACCACAAAACAGGCAGCTGTTAAAAGGTGAAGGGTAGGACTGTAGGTATATCTGCCCTCTTCCAAAGTAATGAGTTTTGGCATTATGTACTTGAAAAGAAAATCCTATTAGGAAATCGAGCTTAAAGGAGAGCTCTGGTTTAACATTTATTTGGAGTCTGTGAACAATAGGCCTATCTACAAGTTGAAAAATTGAACAATCAAAAGTATATGGGAAAGCTTTGAGGGTTAGAACAATGGTGATCATTTGTGGTGAAAATCATTTAGAATAAAAAAAAAGAAAAGTGATGGACAAGTTAATCTATTAAAATGTTTTTCTTGTTATAACCATAAAATGCAAATGAAACCTAAGATATTTTTCTTCTGATTGGAAAATATACAAACATTTTTTAAAAGACATTATCAGCCAGTGTTTTAAAAAATGTAGTCTCATACATTAATGGTGGTTGTGTTAAATAGTCCAATTTCTAAAAGAAACTGTAATAATAATTACTAAAATGATCAATGCATGTGCACTTTGATGTAGTTATCCCACTCATGTCTTTATAAGGTAAATATATTCATATGTGTGAAATTATATAGTTACTATGCTGAGAAATATATAAACAAACTCACAACGTAATAATATGCAGTGTCTAAAAAAGCACAAAAGACAAAATAGCTCATAGTGAGCTCCAAAAAATATAGTTGAGTAAAGCCAAGTGCCACATACACATCAAGTCAGTGTGTATAGTATGTTACCATGTGGTTTTTTAAAAAGGGATATTTGTTATATACATCATCTTTGAAAAGATACCCAAGAAACTGAATAGATGTGATTACGGAGAGGTCAAGCTTTCACTGTTTTGACTGTGATACCTTGTGGATATTTCTACCCCCAAACAAGTTAAAAATAAAATATAAGTAATACATAAGTGAAACTAATTCTTGGCCATTCTAATATTTGAAACATATAGAAAAAAATAAAAATACTTAAAGTGATAATATACCTATCATTATAGAGTATTTCTGACAATTCTTCTCTGAGCATATATATTTTTTCACATAAATTAAAACTGTATATTTAGGCTTAATGCTTCTTTCAGTTAATGAACCAAAAATATTTCCCTATGATATTTCAATACTTCACAAACATGGTTTTTAATAATTGTAAGTGTAATTATATTGATGTAGAATAATTTATTCCACCTTCTTAATGTTGGACACAATTTAAGTTTTTCATCATTATCATAAACATTTGTGGAATCATTTTGGTACATTTTACATTATATACTTAACAATAGCCTCCTTAAAATAGAATTATTTAGTCAGTTTGTGTGCATTTTAGGATACCAGCAAAATACAAACATAAAATGGCTATTGTGAATAGTGCCCCAGTAAATGTGGGACTGTAGATGTCTCTCCTATGTATTGATTTCCTTTCTTGTGGATGCATACCCAGCAACGGGACTGCTGGATAGTATATATGTTGGTTCTATTTTCAGTTCTTTGTGGAACATTTGTACTATTCTCCATAGTGGCTGTACTAATTTATATTCTTAACAACAGTGTATGAGGGTTTCCCATTCTCTACATCTTGCTAGCATTCACTATTGCCTGTCTTTCAGATAAAAGCCATTTTAACCAGAGTGAAACGATATCTCATTGATATCAAATCAGTTTGATTTGCATGTCTCCAATAATTAATGATGTTGAGCATTTTTTTCATTTAACTATTGGCCATTTGTAGCTCATCATTTGAGAAATGTCTATTTAGATATTTTGGTCATTTCTAAAGTGGATTATTTAATTTTTTTCCGTTGAGTTGTTTGAGCTCCTTATAAATTCTGGTTATTAGTCCCTTGTCAGATGGGTAAATATGGAATCAATCTATGTGTCTGTTAATTGATGAATGGATAAAGAAAATGTGTTACATATACACAATGGAATATTATTCTGCCATAAAAATAAAATAATGAAATCATGTCATTTGCAACAACATGGATGGAAATGGAGGACATTATGTTAAATGAATTAAACCAAGTACAGAAAAACAAATTTCACATATTCTCAGTCATATATGAGAGCTAAAATTAAAAATCAAACAAACAAACCGTGAACTCATGGTGATAGAGAGTAGAACGATAGCTATCAGAGTTTCCAAAGTGTAGCAGCGAGTGAGGGATAAAGTGGGGATGATTAATGGGTACAAAAATACAGTTAGAATGAATACGATCTAGCATTTGGTAGCACAATAGGGTGACTATAATTGGCAATAATTTAGTGTACATTTGAAAATAACTGAAAGGGTGGAATTGGAATGTTCCTAACACAAAAGAGTAAGTTATTGAGATGTTGGATAACTCAATTGCCTTGATTTGATCATTACAAATTGTATACCTGTATCAAAGCATCAAATGTACCTCATATATATAGAACTATTATGTATACATAAAAATTAAAAAATGAAAATAAATACATTTTAAAATTTCTCTTTTAATAGGATAGCTCATGATACCCCTTCTAGTACTGAGAAGCAAGGTTTATCATTCATAGTTATTTTAAATTCTCAGTGAGTTTTATTTATTCAGGTGTTTATTAACTATTTGCATTTTCCTGTGTGTGTGTGTGTGTGTGTGTGTCTGTGTGTCTGTGTTTATTTCATGTACTTTTTCCACTTATTTATTAGGAGTTTTAATATTTTCTTATCAATTTATATAAGCTTACATGTATTAAAATTATTAATCATTTTTACAATATCAATTACAATATTTTCATTTTTCTCTTTGAAATGTCTTCCATTGTTTTTAAGGTTTTATGTTTATTCATCATTTAAGATTAGATTTATATTCATATGTGTTTAAATCTATATTTTATCATTTGAGTTTTAATAATGTAATTTGTGGAGGCTATGATGTGAGGTGAAGATCTATTGATTGATCTCTTTTCCCAAAGAGATAGCCATTTTTGATCATCTCTTCTTAAATCATTTTTTTTTGGTAGGGGGATTTCTTATCTATAAATCAGGAAAGTGGCCAGGCGTGGTGGATCAAGGCTATAATCCCAACATTTTGGGAATCCGAGATGGGCAGATCACTAGAGGTCAGGAGTTTGAGACTAGCCTGGCCAATATGTTGAAACCTGGTTCCACAAAAAATACAAAAATTAGCCAGTGTGGTGGTGCACACCTTTAATCCCAGCTGAAGTACAAGAACTGCTTCAACCTGGGAGGCGGACGTTGCAGTGAGCTGAAAACGTGCCACTGCACTCCAGCCTGGATGACAAGGTGAGACTGTCTTCATATATGTGTATATATATACACATACATATATATATATATACACACATATATATAGAGAGAAGCTTTCTCATGTATATGTGTATGTGTATGTATATGTATATGTATATGTATATGTATATGTATATGTATATGTATATGTATATATGGAATGCTTTATACAGGTCCTGGCAATATTAGAAAATGCCCTTCTCCTTGGCTATATTAAAAACGTGTTTTACTTTCTTTGATGCTGGCCTTGAATTTTGACAGAGAAGTAAAGTAAAATGCTCAGAAATGTCTTCTTCCTTTCTCTCTATCCATGGCTATTTGTTTCAAGCTCTAATTGTGTGTGTGCCATAGATCTGACTTTCGTTTAGCTCCGTTCATGTAGATTAATTGTAGATGAAATTCTTCCAGGATCTGACAATCTGTTAGTTAATATTCTTCTGTTCCTGTGGGGTTCTTTCCTTTTCATGTTTTTTTTTCTCATGAGAGGTAAAGAGATAGCAAATCAGACAGTGATGTTTAAAAGTCATCTTAACTCATAGATTCCAAGTTTAATTTTTAAAAATGATTTAAGTGTTGGGAAGGTATTAATTATATTCAGTCATAAATTATATTAAATATGAAGCTAATAGTAATTATTTCCATGGGATAGCTAATTATAAAGTTGGAATTCATCTCAAGGGATTATCTCATTTATATTATATTTATTTTTTCTTTAAAAACATTTGGAATTCCTTTCTTGTATCTTTCTGTTATTTCATATTATTTCAAAACATATTTTTCATATTATTTTAAAATTATTTTCTGAATTTTTTGTAAATGTCTGTCAATTTTAATAAAATTTGTCCATTAGAAATGTGAATTTCTGTATCTTCTTCTGATGTTCTGTCATCTTGGGGAAGAGTTCAAGGCAGCTTTCCTGACATTTCAACCCCAAGAAAGAGCAGTACTTTAAAAAAAATCTAAGATATTATGCACAGTGCTCAGATTTAGGGTTTCTAGTTTAGGGAACAAAGCAATTAATGACTCTGCTACTGTATCATCTGGCCGTTTTGGAATATTCTTTTTTGAATTCACATTTCCTCTTTGAATTGCTTTTCTGTCTTAGAACTCTATGCAGATTAAAGTTTTAGGTCTTACTCCCCCATTAGTCCAGGTAGGGTTTAGGGGACAGACTAATGATCTAGGCCATTTTAATGTGCCAAATCTATATAGAATTCCTCATGGTCATAAGTTACTTGGCCAAATTCACCAGGAGATGACAATGGAGCTTGGAGTCAAAGGATACAGGAGTAACATTTATTTTATATATACTGTCCCCATTCTACTTCCTGTATCTCCATGTGACAACAATAGGGGACCCATTATGAGTTCAGGGTGTTAGGATCTTAATTAACTAGCTTTTTGTTTTATTGTAGTTCATTTTCAAGGCACAGAGACCATAAAATATGTAAGAGACTATATTTATGTAAGTATATTTAAACATAACAAAATAGTAATATTGATCATAATGCCAACATAAACATACAAATAATGCTTATTATCCAATTTATTTAGCAACTTTTTAATGTGTAAATATTCTGTGTCAAATATATGCTGCTACAGCTGCTATTGCAACTGCTACCATATTGATGCCGCCTTATCATGTGCAAGGTATAGTTTCACAGACAGCATCTCATTTAAAATTTCATTCACCTATATGAGGACATTGTTAGTGTCTCCTTTTAAAGATGAGAAAATGGAGGCTCAGAAACATTAAGCAACATGTCTTATTTCACAACTAATGAGTGACAGAATCAGAATTTGAAATCAGGGCTTCCCAAGTCTAAGATCTAGTGCTTAACTACAATTCTATACTTCCAGGTATTGGAGAGAAAACAAAACAAAAAGGAACAAAAAATAATATGTCCTGTCCTCAAGAATTTTATATTACAGTAAAGACAGATATATAAATATATATAGTCAATAAAGTATTATGTGTATTTGATTAATCTGTTTAGACTCTAGTAGCAACATTAAATGAGCTTTGACGAATTGAAGAATTTGGACACTTGGACAAAGGCTCATCTAATTCACCACTACTCATTTGGTCCCTGTCTAACTGAACAGCTGTGTCTTCTGTGAATGTGGTGATAGGCATCCATGATACTTAATGATATATTAGACTATCAAAAATTTCTGGAAATAAGTTATTTTTGTATAACAAATGCTCAGATGAGCTAAAGATAATATAGTTAGACTGGAAAGGTCAAAAATATGAGTCATATTTAAAATTTAGAAGACAAATTATTTTATTTTTATTGATTTCAGTTATCATGCAAAGGTTAATTTATCTTTTAATTTTAAGCTAGATATTTTCCAGTATGATGAACTCATCATTATAATACATTCAATTTATGCAGCATTTTGTCATCTGAGGAGCTTATACAGGAAGTTACACAATTCATCAGGCAATTAGAATTTTCAGGTGTTTTCTTGATTATAGATAGACATGCTTTGTACTTCCCCCCCAACCCCAGATTGAGAAATTGGGGCTAACAAACTAGTAGTTGCCAAAGTGATTAAATTATTCCAACAGATATTATTGTCTGTAGATAGTGGGCCTACACAATATGTTGTTTTTATACTGATGAGAAAATAGATTTTCAAAAGAAAATATTGAGACCTTGCTCAATTTCGACATCTCTCTCTGAGAAACTGAGTATTTTCTGCATATTCATTGCACTTGTTCTCTAGAAGCTGCCACAAGTTGGACTCTTTTATCATTTAGCAAAAAGAGCAGAGGCAAATGTTTTTGCCACATCAAACTGCTGGAAGTTCATGTTTGTCAAATGATTATCAAAGTGTGGACCACTTGAATCAGTGTTTCCTAAAATACACATTTTCAAGCTCTCCGTGGATCTAAGAAATCAGAATTTTTTTTAGGTAATCCAAGGGAATTGCATTTTTAATGAGTCATAATTAATAATATACCTGAATTTTGGTAACTAATAATATTATACTTTAAGTCAGCTGTTTATGCCATTGTTCTAGTTATTAATATTTGAGTGCTGCCTTTCTTTTCCCCTGGAATTAAATTCAAGTTAACTAGAAGGGCAAGAAATTTTTATATCTCATTAAGCAGTGGGATTTACATGTAGTTTGGGTGGCTTTGTGCTTGGAAACCCCAAAAACTTTGGAATGTATGTTCTGAATCTTGGGACAAGTATCTGCGTTCCCTGGACCTTCTTTTTTTTTTTTTAATATTTGGGTCTTCCCCACCCCTCTGTCAATAATCAATAAGACCTTCATTTTCCCATGGGGAAGAATAATTCAATAGGATGGAAACAGAAGGCAGGAGGATTCTATTAGGTTAGTCCATCCATTTAAAAACATGAGGAGCTGAAAATATGTGTAACTGATTGCATATTGTCCTGTATTCCCCAGCCTTGTTGGTAATCAGTTATCCTCTGGCAAAAGTGCCCTAAGTTTCTAGAAGCTAATTTTTCTCTGTTCCTCATTTCTAAAGTCACATTTCATTGTGTTTCTGATTGGAATTTCTTAGAATGCTTATATTTAACTTTTCTTGCATGTTCACTGTGTTCCAGGCCTTATTTTACAACTTTTATAAATAGCTATTAATTTAATTCTCACAAGTCTATAAAGTTGGAGGTATACACCAATAGTATTATATTAGAGATTTTACAGATGAAGACATTGAGACATAGAGTTGTTAAATAAATTACCCCAGGCCAAAATCTAGTATTTGTTAAAATCAAAGTTTGAGCCCCAGAAGTCTGGTTCCAGCATTTTATTCTTAATTACTAATATATATTGTACCTAGACTAAAAATAATCATAATCTATTTGTACTTCATCTGTGTTTATAATTGGTCCTTTCCCAGGGCCACCACTGCTACCTGTCATGTCCAGTGTTCCCATTAGCTCCAGTGCCTTATCTCTTCATACCTTTTTTACTCCCTGCCTGCTCTATTACAAGAGTCCTATGGCTGTGTAGTATTTAGCCATTTACCAAAATTAAAACAAAAATAAATACCACCAACAACAAAAAAATCTATGAAGAGAATAAATTTAACAAAGGAACTGCAAAGCTTGTGTACTAACAATCACAACATTTTGTAGACAGAAATTAAAGGTCTAAATAAATGGGGAGATATTCCATGTTCATGTATAGAAGATTTAATATTAAGATGACAGTTCTCAAGTAGATCTATAAATTCAACACAATCACTATTGAAATTACATCAAGCTTTTTTTTAAAGAAATATAGTCCTCAATTTTATGGGGGAATGCAAAAACACCTAGAATAATCAAAAGACTTTGAAAAAGAAGAATGTGTGAGGACTTTCACCTCTCAATTTAAAAACTTACCAGTAACCTAGAGTTATTAACACAATGTGGTACTTATATAGGTTGGACAAATGGATCAATGGAATAGCACTTAGAGAACAAAAATAAGTCCTTATAATTATAGCCAAGTAATTTTTATCAAAGGTGCCAAATAAATTCAGTGGGAAAATGATAGTCTGTTCAACAAATGGTGGAGTAATTATTGGATATCTACATGGAAAATGATGAATTTATACTTCATCTCACACTATACACAAAAATTAACTCAAAAATTGATCATATACTTAAATTTGAGAGAGCTAAAGCAATGAAATTTTGTAAGAAACCATAAGAGAAAATCTTTGAGATACTGGGATAAGTAAATTCTTTTTGAATACTACAATGAAAGCAAAGCCCATAAAAGAAAAAGATAAATTAGACCTCATTGATGTTATTATTTTTTCCCTGAAAAGACACCATTAAAAATTGAAAGAGAAACAATTTACGAGGAAGAAACATTTACAAAACCCAATTTGATAAAGGGCTTGTATGATATGACCAGATATTTCACCAAAAAAGATATATGAATGACTAACAATCAAATGAGAAGATGCTCAGCATCATTAGGAGGAAAAGGCAAATAAAAAACACTCTTTCATGCCCAAGAGAATGTCAATAATTAATGACAGTCAATAAAATATATTGGCAAGGATGTGGATTAACAGGAATTACCGTATATTGCTTGTGAGAACATAAAATACTGCAACCACTTTAGAGAGTATCTACTCAATGAAAATGAAAACACACATTCACACAAAGACTGCTACTAAATGTTCATGGCAACATTATTCATAATAGTAAAAAACTGGAATTAACTTTAATGTCAATCATTTGCTAAATGGACAGGCAAAATATGGTCTTCATAAATGGCATATAATTCAGCAATGAAAAATAATTACTGGTTCTTGCTGTGTCATAAATGAACCTCAAAAATGTTATGCTGAATGAAATAATCCAGATTTGAGATCATATATGAATTTGTTTATATGCAGTGTCCAAAAAGGCAAATTTATAGTATCAGAAGGTAAATTAGTAGTTTCTTGAGGCTGGAAGGAGAATGGGAATTAACTGTAAATGGGCATGAGGGATTTTATTCAGAGGATGAAAACATTCTAAAATTAATTTATGTTGGAGGTTGAGCCACTGAATAAAATTACTAAAAACCATTGATTTGTAAATTGAAATGGGTGAATGTTATGGCATGCAAAATATATATTAATAAAGCTATTAAAAATATGAAGGATCTCACCTTGTATTAACTTCATGTCTGGCTTGTGCTCAGGATTCCTTGATGTTTATTAGAATCTCATGAGTCTAGTCAAGTTTCTATATAGTTATTCTGATTTTCTAAATATTAACAAAATATCACATTAAACAGAAGACTGGAGCTTTGGAGTTCTGATCAAATGGTCGCAACTTATTAATGAATGTCACTGATTGAGAAAATCAGACATTCCAATTTTCTCTAGGGGCCTAGACTTAAATCTAGATTTGTCTTTTTTTTTTAGTTAGCTTATTCTATCCTCTCTTTCTTTGAATAAAGGTACTTGACAATTTAAAATAAAGTTTAGAAATGTATAAAATGAGTAGCTTTACGATAGAATCTAAACTGGTCCTTTGGGAGGAAACACAGGACCATAATATATTGTTCTCATTCACTTAACAGTTTCTAGTTAATTGAACAAGGTCACTCCTGTGAAAATGAGATCTTAAACAGTTTGTTTCACCAGAAAAACTTTCTTAAAAATCATGCTTAAGATCCACTGTCTGAAAATATTCTAAGAATATTCAAAAACAATGCAGCCTGCTGTTTTTTCTTTTTTGGATGGTAGGTGATAGCAGTAGAATTTTGGTAGTATATAATTTTTATATATAGCTCTATAGTCTGTAACAGATATCAACTTGTAAATTATTTCTGAAGGTTAAATAATAATGTTCAATTGTGCAAGTTTCCTAAATCCATAAAAACTGTAATTACTTTATATTTTATACTTCCAATATAATTTTCATGAAGGGACTCTCTGGAGAACAATACATTTCACTGGCTAGAAAAGAAAAGGGATAAAAAGAAAATTATCCAATTCACATCAAATAAAAAGTAAAGTGAGGCAAAAAATATTGGATAACATACAATAATCAAAATACATTGGACATGTAAAACAATAAAAAAAGTCCTGAATGAGATGTACCTCATTTTTTCAAAAATATTCTGTTTTTGATGCATAGTTATGTGACTTGGTGGCAGCTACACTTAAATTACTGTTAAGCTGCCAGTAATTACTGGGTTACTAGAATTTTAGCATGCTCTCAGGATTAGAAAGGTCCAGCAGAAGGCTCTGTTGTAGATAAGAGAACTGTTGAGACAGCAAGGCTAAGAAGAATGTGCCACAGTATAGTTTCATAGCTATTGTGAAGTGTATAAAGCACATTTCAACCATCCCTTATTATGAAAGATCTGCTTGACTTCCTCCAAAGCCCCTAGTGCCAGAATCTAACAGCCTGGAACCCATTTAAAGCATCTGCCAGGAATTACATCAGATTCTACCCAAAGAATGTGGAAACATATGAACAGTGCATTTCGGTAGCCAAGAGACAAAATACAGGAAGGACATAAATATAAATTTAGCAGCTGTCTGAAAGGAACTATCCCTGCATATCTCCTCAGCTGCAGAGAAAGAGAGTCAAAGGGAATTTTATTGTTTCTTTATTTATAGTGCTCTTTCAAGAAACCTTGAATTTGAACAAGGTAGCCTTAGTATGACTATAATTTAAAAGGAAATTAAACCAGCAGAAAAGTAGTAGGTTACAAACAAAGCAAATGGTGATATTGGCCTTAAGCACAACTCAGGTTTATGTATGACTTCTTTTGCCTATGAAATCTTCCTGTTTCTTAATTTATAAATGTAAGAAATAGGAATACTTTTAACTTGACAGTGCTTACGATTTGCCTGTGTTGGTAAATATTTGTCAAAAAGCTTGGGAAATTCATTTTAAGTGGAAATACATATTTCGTATTTTATGCAAAGATGTTAATTATGAATAAATGTTCAGAATTGTGAACAAGTATTATTCATATATTAGTTTGATGTTGGACTATCAGGAAGTATATTTTTAGGGAATTCTCATTGTTTTCTGCTTTTTCTTAGCAAGTATTTATGCCCTTTTAACAGATATTTGAAGAAAATAAGTAAGGATACGAGGTTATTACTGAAGTTAAAGAGTATAACATTTATTTTGTAAAAGTTGAAATAACAAATCTAACTGATGATGTGTACTTTCATCCTGAGGATAAAAACCAACAGCAATAACATCACAAAACCATCACATCTTGACTACTTTAGTCAATAGGTTATATTGGGCTGCTATAGTCAATAGATTAAAATGAGTTAATGTGTGTGAAGTCTGGCACACCCAGGGTATACAGGGTATGGTAATTTTCTTTTATCAAATACAGCTTTACTTTTTTTTTTGTAGTATGTATCAGGCTCCAGAGCCACTTACCAATGGAACTCATCTGTTCTTCTTTCCACTGGGTTGGGATTATAATCCCAAAAGACACCATCCCAAACATCATAATCCCTAATGCGAGACCCCTAACGATCAAAATCCATAACATCTAAAACACCCAAAATCACAATCCTGAAAGATTAAAATTCTGAATGTTGAAATCCTAAAGGCCAGATTCTGGAGAAGGGATTAGTTGTATGCAGGATAGTTTTATCATGTTAGTTGCCTCATGTTAGGCGGTACTGTTGTTATTGTCTTTATTTGCATTTGGTGGAAAATTCAGATGAGTGGGTTAGCCACAAGATACAGTAACAATAAAAACTACAGTTGAAAAATGTGTTGGCTGGGTGCGGTGGCTCACCCCTGTAATCCCAGCACTTTGGGAGGTCGAGGCAGGCAGATCATGAGGGTCAGGAGATCGAGACCATCCTGGCTAACACGGTGAAAACCCGTCTCTACTTGTGAATAGTAGGATAAGAAGACACTATGTCTTCTCATGGTGCTGCTTCTCGATAGGTGGTATTGTTTTGGCTCATTCTGTGGTCTGTATATGAGTACATATACCACATACCCAAAACAACATAGAAGCAAGGCACAGAAGATGGAAAAATTTCACAGGGAGTGCTCATGTTGCTGTATCTCAAACCATAGAAGAATTTCAAAAAGAGCAGTGCCACATAATAAATAAATGTGAACATACTTTCCAAGGAGAGCCATGTCCAAAAAAGTAAAAATAAGCTACTTATTATAAGACTTCAAAATATAGTTGATGATCATGTAAGTTGGTCAGCTCATATCCACTATCTCCATGAAATTGCCCATAATCTATTCCTGTCATATACTTTCTCATATGTCAAATATTCTTTTTGTTTTTAGTTTTTTCTGTTTTAAAAATGTTTTTTTTATAATTTTAAATTGTCAGGATTATTTTTTACAATTCACTATGCCATACATTTCATGTTAGCATCATTTCCAGTATTGGTCTATAACTTGTGTAGAGACTTTTTGAGAGTTCTAATTCATTTTATGCATTTTTTTTGCAAATTTGACTCCTTGAAAGGGCATTATGACAACATTTACTTTATAAGCATTGTGTGTATATGTAAAAACATTGAGACTTCTTCAATAAATGAAGAGATACCTTTTTTTGACATCTTCATTTGTGAAAGATAATTTTTTTGAGATCTTGGCAATTTGGGTGATTGCATATGAGGTGGTGGCCCACAAAAGTTTTTGGTGGATCTCATTGAAAGACAGGTTTTTCATTACAGCACTTCAGATGAGAGTAGTTATAACGCTGGAAACACAATTACTAACCATGGTGATATGAATTTAAACATTCCCCTTTTGACCTATTTCTTTATGAATGTGACTTATTTGCTTTTAACTATTGTACCTCTGCAACCGGCGTTAGTAGTCCTGAGTGTTTACGCTTGCAAAAATATGTATGTTACTGCCTATTTATTGTGTAAAGTGGCCTATAACTTGTTCTATCCTGTTTTATATGCTTCTCAAACAAATCTCCTTTAAAAATGTAAATAAATATCTTCTAAAGAATTAAAATAAATTTTCCACAATTTTTGAGATTTTGATGTTTCAGGATTTCAACATTCAGGATTATTCTGTCTTGGATTGTGTTTTCAGGATTTTGATTTTTACCCCTTCCTGCCTTTCCAACCTCCTTTTCCTGCCATGATGGATAAGTGTTAAGCAATGAAAATCAAGAGATTTAGAGCTTAGCCTTGCAACAGCCATTAGACAAAGTATGGCATGAATGTTTTATATGGACTTCTGAGTACTTTTCTAATAGTTTCCTAAAGGAAACTAAAGTCAAAGGTGAAATGGAAACACTGTTTCTAAAGGAAACTATTACAAAAATCATGACTTCTTTTCTTTTCCTTTTTGCTTTGCACGTGTTGAAGCAATTATTTTCTTAAAAAACGACTAAGTGTTCATGTGTTATGGGTTTTATGGGTTTGCCTTGTACCTCAAGCACCAACTTGAATGTACTTTTGGGGGCATTCTAGGCATCCTTCCTCACAAAACTAATCACTCCCATCTCTGTGGTTCTATTCCATTTTGTTCATTTTGATAAGAGTATTGGAGACCATCAGACCAGTTGTTTACTGATTTGCCTCTCCAATAGATTGTCTGAGCAAGTCCTTTCCAGAGACCACGGCTTCCTACTTCTGCGTTCTCAGTCCTTTCCCCAGTGTCCATCCCATTCTACAAATATTTGTTGAGCTGTATGGATGTACAGAAAGAGCGACTCATTTCTGAATAAACACATTCTGCTATCTCTGTGTAAGTACTTGTTCTTGTCTTATTCCCTTCTGGAATAAGGATGCAAATTAAAAGTAGATTTCTGTAATACAGAGAGTCAGAAACTAATTTGCTGACAGGGGCACGTGAAGCAAGGGAATGTGTTACAGACAGGTAATTATCCTGTTAAGTTAATTACAACTCATTACTCTTTATTTTTTATATGAATTTTTGAGTTGAGTGTTTCCAGAATCCTGCTCCAACATCAAATAAGATAAAATGCACAGTGTTTTAATTTCACCTTTGACTTTAATATGAAGTAATGAATTTAAAACCTTCTTATGAAAAACTAGACTGTTGTTTTATATAGTTTTCCTGTTTTAACAAATATTTTCTACTTCTATGTTTTAAGCAGGTAACGATATTTGCTTGATACAAAATTAACATAGGAAGCCCACAGCAAACAAGTAATTCAGTTTTTTTCATTCTTTTATCTCTTAATCAGTTTCAGTTCCAAGTTTTTGGGAAGAATGTTTTTGGCTAAATCTTGATCATGTTCTCACTCCTGAACCATACATCTCAGCCTGACATTTAAATTATTAATACTCACTTTGTTATCATACATGTCAAATTTTGATCCAGGGAAGCTTAGGGTGTGTATATGTTGGGATGAGGGTATGGATTTTCAATTCCCAACGTGTAGAGAAGGTACAGTTATCTATCATATCCAGGACTGGTTACCTCAATATCTCTTTTCCAAAAAAAAAAAATCCAGATTTTCTTTTGATTTTTTTTTGTTTTCACTACTTGAAAAAATAATTACTATTATGGAAAAATGACATACTTTCTGTGTTGCAACACCTCTGCTTCTCCTGGTATCCTCATCCTTGACTCCACCATCACTGCTGATGCTTGAGGGTTCACTGCCTCAGAGTTTCTTGTTCAGTAATCCAGACAATCCATTCCGTGGATCTTCCTAAAAATCTCAAGTAGCAAAGTGTTTCAATGAGTAATTGAAACACTGATTATATGAGTGTCTGCTGAGCTGTTTCCCTAAATATTTGTGTTCTCTTTGCTCAAATAAGATGATCTACACTAGACTATACAGAAGTCAGATTCTTATGTACCTCCCTGAATTGCTTTTCCCCAAGGCTCTGACTTATTCTCTCTGGGAAATCGATCCCTTGTTTCACTGCTGTTAGCACTATCGGCAGTGGCTTTAGCAGATGTGTGTCAGGTGGTTGTTCTAATATCTGCCAGCTGCAATTGTGCCCAGCTGCAGCAAGAATATATATATATACCTACACACACACACACATATATATACACACACATATGTGTATATATATATATATATATACTTTAATATATAATATAAATATATTCTGGTAATTAGCTTTATATCAATTTACATATAATAGAAGAATTTCTCAGAAACCCCCCACTATGTTTTATGTGACAGATACGTGTCTACAACTTTAAGAGAGGCACACATTTTAGCCTTTTCTGTAAGGCATTAATCTAGGTGGCAGAGCCTGATTATGTAGCAATTGGGCTTACTCTCCCCACAGAAGGCTGCTCTGACAGACTTGTTTGCGGTGTGTTCTGGATCAGTGCTCACAGGGAACAAGTTTCCTAGCTGCCCTCCTTCTCTCACCAAAATGACATCAACTGTTAGATAAATGTGTCAGTGGAAATTATGGTGGTTTTACAGAAACCTCAGGAAACTCTTCTTATGAATATAGAACACCATTGGTAGAAACCTAAACCTCTGTTTCTTCATAAAAATAAAATCTGTTAGAGAATAAATGCTATTGCTTTGCAAAGTGTAGTGGGCATTGAGAATGGCAGATATCCATAGAAGCTTATTTCTTTAAGATATGGCATTAAGCTTTCTTTCTTTTTGGTAAAAGACAGGACTAAACAAACTGTGGAATTCAAGGCTCTAATTTTATATGAGCACATTGGCTTATATGAGAAAATTTTGCAAATAAAGTATCTTTTGATTTGCCAACATTTATGTGATCAATTCCTGAAAGGTTTTTTATCCTTACAAACTCTTCTACTATGGCTCTAACAAGGGTAAATATGAGCTAGAATTTTAACTATAATTATGTGAATAAAATAATTAGTATAGTAATAAGTTCACTCTGGAAAAGAAAGAGGAAGACTTCCTCTGAGCAATAATGGACATAATATATAGAAAAAAATCCTGCTAATAACCACAGGAAAACAGGAGGTGAAACACTGACAATAAAAAGACAGTGATTATCCGGTTTATGATGAAAGCAGTTCCTTTCTTTGATCACAGGAGAGCACTGTTCCTCTATGAAACATTTTGTTTAAAGGGAATAACTTGAGCCTTTGTGATCCAGAAAAGGCTTGATGTGGCAGACTATATAACCCTTATTATGGAATCATAGCTATAAAAGAGGAACACATTTTTCCCATAGAAAAACAGTTATATTTGTAAAAGATTTTGTAAGCTGTCAGTGTGCTAGTCTTGAAATCAATTGGCAACAATACATATATATGAATCTTTTCGGTGCAAGACTCTGAGAGTCCCTAGCAATACGCAAGATGCATTTCCTCGTAGAAAGAGAAGTAATTACATCATGCTTTGTAATTTAAGTGTTGCATTTAAGAACTGGTCTCAACTAAGCTCAAACAGGTAACTCTTAACATAAATATTTAGTAAATATAATTACCCAAAACAACTTATGAAAGATCTCTGTGGATATGATATATGTATGTTTCTCAGTCAGGTAAGATTGAGAGAATAGTATTTCTTTTTTTCTTTTTTTTTGAGACGGAGTCTTGCTCTGTCGCCCAGGCTGGAGTGCAGTGGTGCGATCTTGGCTCACTGCAAGCTCCACCTCCCGGGTTCACGTCATTCTCCTGCCTCAGCCTCCTGAGTAGCTGGGATTACAGGCGCCCGCCACCACGCCTGGCTAATTTTTTGTATTTTTAGTAGAGACTGGCTTTCACCATGTTAGCCAAGATGGTCTCGATCTCCTGACCTTGTGATCCGCCCGCCTCAGCCTCCCAAAGTGCTGGGATTACAGGCGTGAGCCATCGCGCCTGGCCAAGAGAATAGTATTTCAAACTGTTTTTACTTATTTTCCAAGAGTAATAGGATTTAGCAAAAGATGTTAAGTCTTATGTAAACAATTAGCAAGATATTTGATTATGTTTTCACAAGAGGCATGGACAAGTAATATTATCTCAAGGATTATTTACATCAACTACGTAAGGAAATTTTAGTATTTCTAAATCATTTAATTTGCAGAGGCAATACAAAGCAGGGGCTTACTTTCATGTTTAAACATCTTATCCAAAATTCTAAATAGAAGTTCATTTTTTTCTTTATAACTTTCTAGAGTTAAATACATATTTATCTCTTGTGATTGGAAGCTTTGGAACTAGAGGTGGCCAGGAAAGTACTGATTCCTTATTTCATTCTCCCTTTCTAAACCTATGACCTCTTTCTTTACTCCTTTCTCGCCCAGATTTCAAGTTTTTATGGCTTCAAAATTGTTTTTTATACTAAAAATAGTCATTGATATTTATTAATAATTCAGCTGATGAGATGAGAGTCCATACCTCTCCACTTCCGTGAGTATCCATTCAGGGGCATGCAAGATAACAGTGTTTCCTAGAATTCTGTCAAGTACACTGTTGCAAATATAGAAACATTATCTAAAGCAGTTAGAAAAGATGAAGCTTCTTGCTAATTTGCAATGATCACTGCTGAAACCCTCGGTTTTCCAGTCTGCCGGATCTGTTCTAACATGCAATACCAGGCAATGAGCTTTAAGTAAGTTCCTTCAAGGCTAATTTTTCCTCAAATATTGTATTAGCATAATTCTACATATTTGTGAATTTGGAATTACCTAGAATGTTAATTTTTAAATTTTCAATCCAGATGTCTCATCTTGGGTGGATATAGTCTGAGAGTAGTAGATGGAAAACATCTGTTGAAAACGTTTTATATAGCATAAATTTGGCTTCAACATTACATAAAATTATCTAGAAACAAGTAGACTAATCCTCAAGTAAGCTGGAATATTTTTTGAAAAAAGAAACAATACTTTTTAAATTTGTACATTACTGATTATTGATTTCTAGTTGTGCCTTTACCAGATATCATCATCACATTGTAAATTTATTTTTATTTACAAAGGTCAATGATCAGTATGCTAAATGGACCATCCAGAACTTTTGACCTACAGCAAATAAATCTCTTTACTCTGGTGTTTTCCTGCTTTGGTTTTATCTTGATTTTTCAAAAATGCAGATGTTGATAGCCTCTTAAAAATAGAGTATTAAGGCTTGGTAATGTGGCTCACGCCTGTAATCTTAGCACTTTGGGAAGCCGAAGTGGGAGGATCCCTTGAGCCCAGGAGTTTGAGACCAGCCTGGGAAAGATAGTGAGATCTTATATTTATAGAAAGTTTTAAAAAATTAGCCAAGGACAGTGTCACACACCTGTAGTCCCAGGTACTTGGGAGGCTGAGGTGGGAGGTTCCTTTGTGCCCAGGAATTTGACGTGGCAGTAAACTACGATTGCCATGCCACTGTACTCCAGCCTGGGCCACAAAGCAAGACCCCAGTTCTAAAAAAAAAAAAAAAGAAAAAATTAAAAATGGAGTATTCAGTCAGAAATTGGGTGATTTATAAAGTCAAATCTGACTTAGGCCTATACCATTGTTCTTGAACACCTTTGATTTAAGAAAAAGAGTGTCGTGGGGCACTTAGCGGTTAACTTTTGATTTAGACTTCTTAGAGATTAGCTTATACTAAGATAATGATGTTCCTTCTTTTAAGTATCAATTTGGTTTGGCTGTGTTCCCTCCCAAATCACATCTTGTATTGTAGCTCCCATAATTCCCATGTATTGTGGGAGGGACCCGGTGGGAGATAATGGAATCATGAGGGCAGTTTCCTCCATACTGTTCTCGTGGTAGTGAATAAGTCTCACAAAGTCTGATAGTTTTATAAGGGAAAACGCCTTTCACTTGACTCTCATTCCTTCTTGTCTACTGCCATGTAAGAGATACCTTCCACCATGACTGTGAGGCCTCCCCAGCCACATGGAACTGTGAGTTCATTAAACATCTTTTTCTTTATAAATTACCCAGTCTCAGGTTTGTCTTCAACAGCTGCATGAAAACAAACTAATACTTGTATTATCTAGTGTCTGTAATTTTAGGATTTGTGTTCTTTTTCTTCTTAAAGGCTCAATGTTATATGTATTTGAAGTGTAATATTGGGTAGCAGTTTGCAACACTTACATTTCATTTGTAGTGTTTTATATCCCTAGAAATCAAAGCTTATTAAATGGATTTCAAAATAAAGACAAGGCTCCTATTTTATTAAGAAAATTTTGATGTTCATAATATCAGCAGGAAAGATTGAAACAGACTGAGGACTGGGCAGCTGTAACAAATAGATTCCATATTACATCTCAGAAATGCTATTAGGTAATCATCCTGATCCCATGACCACATATTAGCCAAGGAAGCCTGCACCATCAACATCACTAACTCAGCTCCCGGATAATATCACTACCTCCAGGTAATCCACTACTCATTTGTTTCATTATTCCCTCCTTTGAAGTTTTGGTGAGTGCATTTTATTGGTGAGTCTAGGTCATGTGCTTGCTAACAATATGCATGGAAGCTTGGGCATGAATTTCTGGCATTTTCAGATTCTATGTTTGCAAGAACACTCATAAGGTGAGAGTTTTTGCCAGCATTAGAAGGGGAGACATCAAATGGGCAGCCAAAAAGAATGACATGTGTCTTGCCTGTCTTTATAATGGCCATCTGTGGTGGCATGTTGGCTCTTACGGTCAGATAAGTTGGGGTAATTGCATAAATTATTATTAGATGAAATCTCTCCTTTTGGGGATATTCAGATATTAACTTTAAATCAGTATCATAATAATGCACTATCATGTTAAACAGCTTTTGGAAAAATAATTTTTTTAAAGATACATTTCAACCCTTTCATCAATGGCGAAAGATGATGCAATTATAATTCTAGGAAAAACAGTCAAGGAAACAAAAAATGAAAATGATTACTAGAATATGAATGGTGCTTACAGATTATGATAAAAGACTGATTATTATGTTATAGAAAATATAAATTAAAGGGAAACAATATGTTTCAAGTCTTGCTAAAGGGGAGAGGACAAGATTTTTCTGCATTCGTTGAGTTAATTCTGTTAAACACGCTTCTGCTCTTAAAATATAAATGGAGTCAGTTTTCCTTTGAAGTTGTTCAGTGTACTCAGATGTAGGCTATAAATATACTTTTGAAGCACTTTTTGACACTACAGTCTCAGTTTCTCTTCTACAGCAGTATAGATAGAAAAAAAAAATGAGGAGAGTTTTGCAATCTTCACAAAGTCTTGTCTGATCCCAAAGTAGAACCTAAGGTTGTCAGGTCACTGGTTCAAATGGAGGAGCAAGTGAACTGCTGCTTTACTCATCCCCGGAGGACGGTTTTGAAGTCCCACTTACTCTGCAATATTCAAACTCTGCAGCAAATTAGAAGCTGTTGTTTAGCTACACACAGTTCTATATAGTTTGGCCTAAGTTTGACTGCTGAAAACTATACTGGGAATTAAGGAGACCCTAAATCCCCACTACAGCCTTGGCCTTGCAGGTATGAAGCACAAATATATGCAAATAGGTAAGAAAGCTCAGCACTGTGTGATATTTTGAACCACACAGACAATTTGTGAATGACCATGCTTTAGAGAGTGTTGCAGTAATATGGTTTGTGATGCACTGTACTACTAACTTGTTGAATTCAAATGTGGAAATTTCTGTGTTAATTTTCCTGCATACAAATGGTAAGCATGCTTTGAATTTTCTTTTTAGAGAGAGGTATAAAGCACTTGCCAGATCCTACACAAAATTTTATTTAGATTTGTGTCCTAAGGCCAGTAATAAAACCATAAAGTCAGTGTTCTTTTTTTCTTTTTATAGACTTTGTCATTTTATTTGCCCCAAGCAAAACAGTAAGTGGTGGTTTTCAAGCCTGCATTTCAATATCATAAGGAAATTAAGTATAGCCCTATATTTGTAGAGAAATACTTTGGCAATGGGTCATTTAGATAACTCTCAGAAACAAAGATATCTTTCTTTTTAAAAACAGCGACCTCCTTAACCAAATTTATGAATTTCTACTCTCTTAAAAAGAAGAATAAATTATTTTAAAAATAAAATATTGGAAAGAACTCCAAGGTAAGAAATCTTAAGCTGAAAACCTACTTTTTTTCTCTTAGTATGTGATATTGAGTAGGTCACTTTTCTGTTCTAAGTCTGAATTCCTAAATTTGTGAAATGGCTTAATAATCTTAGATTGTGTTAGGAAAAATAAAGGTTGACATTTTAGAAGTTTTTTGGAAGGTTGAAACACTATGGAAATATTTAGCTTAAGAGAAAAATAGATAAAATAGAACTCCTGAATATTCTATTTCTTGGATATTTACTATATATATATCTATATATATAGTATATAGTATATATAGTATATATATATAGCATATAGTATATAGTATATCTATATAGTATATAGTATATATACACTTTATATATTTATATGATACACATATATGTGACTAGACAATAAAGCAAGGGGATGCTCTGGTATATTAGTGAAAAACATAAGAATGATTATTATGTAGGAGAATATAGTGAAACCATCACTTTGAAGGCTATTTTAGCATTTCTAATGGCATCTTTTAAATCTTGAGCAAATCAAAATGTCACAAGTAATAGAGAAAATGATATAGACTGCCAGCGTAGTATTATTTAGAACAGCATCTCTGTGTTAAACACCATGGGTTTTAAATCTTAAATGTGCCACCAACTAGCCATGTAATCTTTGCAAAATTTCTTCATTTTCTTCCATTTCAGTTTCTTTGTCTGTAAAATGGTTATAATAATAGTACCTAAGTTACACGGTTGTTTCTATAAATGCAATGGAATACAGCTCATGTGATAGTCCTCTAATTCAGGATTTAGGACATAGAATGTAGTAAATTCTATTTTTATCATTGTCATATCTATGTATGTCTAATTTTTTGAGTAACCTTTTTTCCATTTAGACTTTTTATCTGATGAAATATATCTAATTTGTCTTTGCATTGGCTTAAAACAGATATGCACAGAATTTCTTTGTAGCGGCCAAGAATTTTGTTTTTTTTTTTTTTCATACTTTTCTCTTTCTATTCCTTCCTTCCTTATGCATAGCTTGTAATGGTTACAAGCTATGTTACAAGTTCTTGTTATGTCTAAATATGATTAAAAACCATTCCTGACAATGATGTTGGGTAGTAGAAAGACCTCTCATGGTTTTGAATAACCTTAGACAAATTGCTTTACATTTGTTGACCACCCCCACCATTTTCATCTATAATATGTGAGAAAAATGTATCAATATTTTGAAAAGGTTGTAAATTGCCTGACAGATAATAGCTACTCCAAAAATGGTGACTATTAGTACTATTATTTTTTTCAGTTTTAGAATATTTCGACTCTTTGGAGTGTTCTAAAATAAGCTATTACATGTTAAGACATTCAAAAAAGAAATAGGAATGCTTTTATGACTTCTGTAGTTGATTACCATTAGCATTGGGCTTCATGTACTAATATAATAAGGATGCTATGGGGGCCTGTGCCATCCCTACACTTGGGGATACTTGTCTCAGGAATGTGGTATACTGGGTCTTGTGCCTTGGCATACAGAGGGAAGTTCCCTTTGAAAATAATCAGACATTTCTTAGAGGAGTATATGATGATGTAAGCTAGTATTATTGCTTCAAGATGGAATCTTTCTTTTCTTAATTTTATTATTATTATACTTTAAGTTTTATGGTACAGGTGTACAATGTGCAGGTTCGTTACATATGTATACATGTGCCATGTTGGTGTGCTGCACCCATTAGCTCGTCATTTAGCATTAAGTATATCTCCTAATGCTATCCCTCCCCGCTCCCCCCATCCCACAACAGTCCCCGGAGTGTGATGTTCCCCTTCCTGTGTCCGTGTGTTCTCATTGTTCAATTCCCACCTATGAGTGAGAACATGCGGTGTTTGTTTTTTTGTCCTTGCGACAGTTTGCTGAGAATGATGGTTTCCCGCTTCATCCATGTCCCTACAAAGGACATGAACTCCTCCTTTTTTATGTCTGCATAGTATTCCATGGTGTATATGTGCCACATTTTCTTAATCCAGTCTATCATTGTTGGACATTTGGGTTGGTTCCAAGTCTTTGCTATTGTGAATAGTGCCGTGATAAACATACGTGTGTATGTGTCTTTATAGCAGCATGTTTTATAATCCTTTGGGTATATACCCAGTAATGGGATGGCTGGGTCAAATGGTATTTCTAGTTCTAGATCCCTGAGGAATTGCCACACTGACTTCCACAAAGATGGAATCTTTCTTGATATTTCTTTTCTATTTAAACTCTTTCTAAAAATGTATTCTGGCTTCCAGAATGCTCTTCCCAGATGGTGGAAAAATCCCCCATGAGTCAATGAAAGGTGCTTTTAAAATTATTTGGAAACTGTTCTATTCTAGTATTGCAGTGGACATTGTCAGCTACTGTTTGGCAATTCTGCAATACCATGGAGCACATTTTTCTAATCGTGTTATAGAGGTGACCATCCAACTCTGCGTCATTTGTGAGAGCTGGCAGCCATTAATAACTAGAGCAGTGACTTTTGATAATAGAGCTTTTATTTTAGATTCTTTTTTTAAAAATAGTGAATTTGACCTCTTGGATTCTTTCAGGAAATAAGTGCAGTTTAGCTGCATCAGGACTGATGCATTTTATAGACTATTCTGAATAGTTAACATAGACTAACTGCCGATTCACAGTACTCCTTTAAAGCCTTTTTCCCATGGCTTTAGGAAGAGAGAACAAGCATATGATGCGAGTTTCAAGGAAATCCCAAGGCTTCTGTTGTCTAATAGAAATGTGAAGACCTTGCAATAGTTTGCTGAGAATGATGGTTTCCAAGGACAAAACAACAAACACTGCATGTTCTCACTTGTAGGTGGGAATTGAACAATGAGAACACATGGACCCAGGAAGGGGAACATCACACACCAGGGCCTGTTGTGGGGTATAGGGGGAGGGGGGAGGGATAGCATTAGGAGATATACCTAATGTTAAATGACAAGTTAATGGGTGCAGCACACCAACATGGCACATGTATACATATGTAACAAACCTGCACATTGTGCACATGTACCCTAAAACTTAAAGTATAATAATCGTAAAAAAAGAAATGTGAAGACCTTTTTTGACCTCCTTCAATGTATCCCATTTAAATTGACTTGCAAGGCTTAAGAAACACACTTGAACTATTTAGTAATAATATCTCTTACAAGAATAAAACTAAAAATGAGGGAAAATAAAACTAAGATAAATTGCAATTAAGGATTACTTTTTAAAATTATAGTTGAATCATGTAGAGTAAATGGATTAGGTAGTAGGAAAATAGCAAGTAAATGGCATCCTAATTCTAGTGCCAGTGAGTGTCAAGTATTTGATAAGGACTTGGCATACACAGAATATTCTATTGCAGATATTCTCATGTTCTAATCAGACAGAGATGCAAAAATAGAAGGTGTTTTATTTTTCAATTAGAGATTTGTATTTTCATTAACCACAATGTTATCTATTATAATGTTTGATTTATAAAGATGTTTGAATTAATTTGCTATTCTAGACTATAGTGGCATAAACTAATTTTGCATTTATTTCTAGATCTCTTTTTTTTTTTTTTTTTTTTTTTTGAGGTAGAGTCTCACTCTGTCACCCAGGCTGGAGTTCAATAGTGCGATCTCGGCTCACTGCAACCTCCCCCTCTTGGGTTTGAACGATTCTCCTGCCTCAGCCTCCCAAGTAGCTGGGACTACAGGCATGTGCCACCACACCCTGTTATTTTTTGTATTTTTAGTAGAGATGGAGTTTCACTGTGTTGGCGAGGCTGGTCTTGAACTCTTGACCTTGTGATCCGCCTGCCTTGGCCTCCCAAATTGCTGGTATTACAAGTGTGAGCCACTGCACCCGGCCCCTCTAGATCTCTTTTTTTGTGATGGGATGAATTTAAACTCATTTTTACCTGATGACATGAAGGGAAAAAGGTCACTCAGTGGCTCAATAATTTTTTAATTAATGAAATAAACATAAAAAGGGGAAAATAATCCCCTCTCTTATTGAATGGTATCCAGCGGTTTCTTGAATAACTATTAATGCCACAACAGATTCTGTTTTGGAATCTCAAAGCCAAAGCCAATGGTCAAACATCAGCTAAAGATAGCTTTTCTGAACTCATGAAAAGTAGCCTAGAATTGGAAATGACATAGCCATTTTTTATCATGTTAGGTAATATAAATGACCTTTATCATCTTCAATAGTTGGAGGCAAGCAAAAAAGCCTGTGAGCCAGGGAAATTATTATCAGAATGTGAGCCATTTGTTATCTTTAAACATCTCACTGTTCAATCAGTTTTTAAACACTATGCTAACTAGTTTAATGATCTGTCCCCCCACAAAACAGTTCTTCAGATGGCTGTGTTCTCCCCTATGTTTTGCTTATAGTTATGTCCCCTTTTTGGCTTGTAGTTCTCAAGAATAACTGCAGAATACGTGGGAATGCAATGTCTGAAGAATCTGAGAAACTGTCTGAAACAGCCTGGACCTTGTTCCTGTCCCTGTTATGGAAAATAACATTTTGAGTTGGGGAGGAACTTCCCTGGACAGGATGGGCTTTGTTTCTCTCTCTCCTAAAAGCAGGGTATCTTTGAAGCTTTTTTTCCAGTGGTTCATGGTGTTCCTGTGATATATGACTCTGAGCTTTTTATGGGGTCCCTCACCTGTGATGCACATGGATCAGACTCCATTCACCCTGGGACAGCTTTCTGAGCCCTGAAAGACTGACTCACAGTGGCTCATAGGCTGCTTGTGTTTCTTGCTGCCTATCTATAAGTAACACATTTGCTTCACATAACTTGTTGCATATGAGTGTGTTCTGCTTCATCAGACTCAGACGAGTTGGTATATTAGTCCATTTTCACACTGCTAATAAAGACATATCTGAGACTGGGTAATTTACAAAGAAAAAGAGGTTCAATGGACACATGGTTCCATGTGGCTGGGGAGACCTCACAATCATGGCGGAAGGTGAAATTTACATCCCACATGGTGTTAGGTAAAGAGGGAGTGAGAGCCAAGAAAAAGGTGTTTCCTCTTATAAAACCATCAGATCTTATGAGACTTATTCACTACCATGAAAACAGTATGAGGAAACTGCCCCCATGATTCAGTTGTCTCCCACTGAGTCCCTCCCACAACTTGGGAATTATGGGAGCTACAATTCAAGAAGAGATTTGGGTGGGGACACAGCCTAACCATATCAGTTGGTAACCAGAACACAGTAAACATGTTCCATCCCTTCCACCCCCATTGTAACCTCTTTAGCTTCCTATAATCCTGAAGTCAAAGCAGTATTCTTCTTTATATCATTACTTTTTCATATGTAGCTATTGTGATAGAAGCATTTTCATGTTTACTTACTACAAAAGACTTTGGACAATCCTTCAAGAGGTTTATGGTCTGTTTATCTGCTATCTTGGTATTATATCTGTGGATGAGATACAGTGACAGTGAAGTTTCTCTGTGGAGCAATGCTAATATTCATTTCTCTGCCACTTAACGTAGGCATCATGTAGCAACGGGGAAAAATGACAAGTAAAGGATCTAGGCAATCGGTGCTCAGCACCTTGGAGAGCTCTTAATATCCTCTTGGGTGTGTATGTGTTTGTGTGTATGCACATGCACATATAAACAGACATATCTATATGCACACACGTATACATGTATATAAAATTACACATCTATGCATAACATGCTCATATATGCATCAATATACATATACAAACATATGTACACATTTAGATTTATACTATATATATATTTGCCGATTCACACACAATTTTCAGATGGATTCAGCATTATCAAGGGAGACACTGTGGAATTATTACTATGTGATGATTTCAACAGGGCTGACGTCATGTTTTACTCTTCGCTAAATTATCTTCCCCAGGATAAACTAGCTTAGAACTTCGCCATCCTTTATTTGAAAGTGATGACTCTAGATGTATACCCCTTGAAAATTCATTGTTATAACAAAAATATTAAGTAGAAATTGTGGTATTCCATCGGCTATGCTACGTACTTCATATACATTTACAGAATCTTTACAATTATACTACTAGGTTAGCATTATTATTGTGATTCTAAAGTGTAGGAAAGTAAGGTCGAGATCATTTCAAATGATGTGCAGAGTTCACTTCTGTAGCAATTTGTGAATCCATGACTCAAACTCAGGTATTTATACTTTAGAACCTATGTTCTTTTCTTTTTTATTATTTAAATAATTTTAAATTGTTTTGCCTGTTAAGTACAGGAGTATACGTGCAGGTTTTGTTACCTAGGTAAACTTGTGTCACGAGGGTTTGTTGTACAGATCATTTCATCATTCAGATATTAAGCTTAATACCCATTAGTTATTTTTCCTGATCCTCTTCCTCCTCCCACCTTCCACCCTCCAGAAGGCTCCAATGTGTGTTGTTCCCCACTATGCATCTCATCATTTAGCTTCCACTTAAAATTGACAACATACAGTTTTTGGTTTTCTATTCCTGTGTTAGTTTGCTAAGGCTAATGGCCTCCGGCTCCAACCATGTCCCTGAAAAGGACACGATCTTGTTACTTTTTATTTCCTTCAACTTTTATTTTAAGTTCTGGGGTACATGTGCAGGATGTTCAGGTTTGTTACTTAGGTAAATGTGTGCCATGGTGGTTTGCTGCACAGATCAACCCATCACCTAGGTATTAAGCATAGTGTTCATTAGCTATTCTTCCTGATGCTCTCCCTCCCTCCACACCACCCCCTACCCCACAGACAGCCCCAATGTATGTTTTCCCCCCATGTGTCCATGTGTTCTCATTATTCAGCCCCCGCTTATAAATGAGAACATGTAGTGTTTGGTTTTCTGTTCCTGCATTAGCTTGCTGAGGATAACGGCTTCCAGCTCCATCAATATCCCTGAGAAAGGCATGATCTCATTTCCTTTTATGGCTGCCTAGTATTCCATGGTGTATATATACCACATTTTCTTTATTCAGTCTATCCTTGATGGGAAATTGGGTTGATTCCCTGTCTTCCATATTGTGAATAGTGCCACAATAAACACATGTGTTCATGAATCTTTATAATAGAATGATTTATATTCCTTTGGGTATATACTCAGTATATGACTCAGCTGAGTCAAATAGTATTTCTGCTTCTAGATTTTTGAGAAATTGTCACACTGTCTTCCACAATGGTTGTACTAATTTAAAATCCCACCAACAGTGTAAAAGCATTCTTTTTCTCCACAACCTTGCCAGCATCTGTTTTTTCTTGACTTTTTAATAATAGCCATTCTAACTGTGTGAGATGCTATCTCATTGAGGTTTTGATTTGCATTTCTCTAATGATCAATGATGTCAAGCTTTATTTCAGGATTGTTGGCTGCATAAATGCCTTCTTTTGACAAATGTCTGTTCATGTCCTTTGCCCACTTTTTAATAGGGTTGTTTGTTTATTTCTTGTAAATGTATTTAATCTCCTTGTAGACTCTGGATATTAGATCTTTGTCAGATAGATAGATGGCAAAAATTTTCTCTCGTTCTGTCAGTTGTATGTTCACTCTGATGACAGTTATTTTTGCTGTGCAGAAGCTGTTGAGTTTAATTAGATCCCATTTGTCAATTTTTGCTTTTGTTGCAATTGCTTTTGATGTTTTCATCATGAAATATTTGCCAATGCATATGGCCTGAATGATATTGCCTAGGTTTTCTTCTAGGGTTTTTATAACTTTGGGTTTTACATTGAAGTCTTTATTCCATGCTGTGTTAATTTTTGTATAAGGTATAAGGAAGAGATCCAGTTTCAGTTTTCTGCATATGGCTAGCCAGTTCGCCCAGCACCATTTCTTAAATAGGGGATCATTTTTTCATTGCTTGGTTTTGTCAGGTTTGTCAAATATCCAATGGTTGTAGGTGTATGGTCTTATTTATGAGTTTTCTATTATGTTCCATTGGCCTATGTGTCTGTTTTTGTCCCAGTACCATGCTGTTTTTCTTACTGTAGCCTTGTTAGTATAGTATGAAGTCTGGTAGTGTAATGCCTCTAGTTTTGTTCTTTCTGCTTAGTATTGTCTTGGCTATAAGGGCTCTTTTTCGATTCCATATGAATTTTAAAATAGTTTTTTTCTAATTCTGTTAAAATGTCAAAGGAAATTTAATGTGAATAGCATTGAATCTATAAATTACTTTGGGCAATATAGTCATTTTCATGATATTGATTCTTCCTATCCATGAGCATGAAATGTTTTTCTATTTGTTTGTTTCCTCTCTAATTTTCTTGAATAGCGGTTTGTAGTTTTCCTTAAAGAGGTCCTTCATTTCCTTTGTTAGATGTATTCCTAGGTATTTTATTTTCTTTGTAGCGATTGTGAATGGGGGTTCATTTATGATTTGGCCCTCTGCTTGTCTATTGTTGATGTAAAGGAATGCTTGTGATTTTTGCATATTGATTTGCATCCTGAGATATTGCTGAAGTTGCTTATCAGCTTAAGGAGTTTTGGTGGTTTTCTTTTTTTTTTTTTAAATGTCAGTATTGCTTTAATTCAATTCAAAATTAAAGCAAATTAAGAACAAAAAGAATGCAAATTCATTTTTAGAAGCAAGGGATTCCTAGAAATATGGAAAAATTCAAGGTTTCTTACATGTTTCAAACTTTTAAATAAAGCAATGCATATTGCTCAAAATATGTTACATTTTAATTAAAATTAACCAGTTAAACAGTTATTTTTTTCTTATTTTTTTTAAATACACAATAATGCCATCTGCAAACAGAGACAATTTGACTTCCTTTTTGAATCCCCTTATTTCTTTCTCTTGCCTGATTGCCCTGGCCAGAACTTCCAATACTATGTTGAATATAAGTGGTGAGAGAAGGCATCCTCATCTTGTGCTGGTTTTTAAGGGGAATGCTTCCAGCTTATGCCCATTCAGTATGATATTGGCTGTGGGTTTGTCATATATGGTTCTTATTATTTTGAGGTATGTTCCTTCAATACTTAGTATATTCAGAGCTTTAAAGGAAAGGATGTGGAATTTTATTGAAGGCCTTTTCTGCTGCTGTTGAGATAATCATGTATTTATTTTTTTGTCTTTAGTTCTTTTATGCGATGAATTACATTTTGTTGATTTGTGTATGTTGAACCAACCTTGTATCCTGGGGATGAAGCTAACTTGATAATGGTGGATAAGCTTTTTGATCTGCTGGATTTGGTTTGCCAGTATTTCATTAAGGATTTTTGCATTGATGTTCATCAGAGATGTTAGCCTGAAGTTTTCTTTTTTTGTTATATCTCTGCAAGGTTTTGGTATAGGATGATGATAGTCTCATTATGTGAGTTAGTGAGAAGTCACTCCTTTTCAATTGTTTGGAATAGCTTCAGAAGAAATGGTACCAGCTACTTTCTATACCATTGGTAGAATTCAGCTGCAAATCTGTCTGGTCTTGGGCTTTTTTGTTGTTGTTGGTAGGCTATTTATTACTGCCCAATTTCAGAACTCATTATTAGTCTATTCAGGGATTCAATTTCTTCCTGGTTCAGTCTTGGGAGGAACCATGTTCTTTTCATGACTCTAACATGTGCCATTTGTTATTAAACTTTTAATGGACCTTATTCCTGTCCCCGCTAGGGAAAATAACATCCTGAGTTAGAGAGAAACTTCTCTGGACAGTCTGTGCTTTGTTCTTCTCTCTCTCCTAACAGCAGGATATCTCAGAAAGATCTGAGATATTTAGTCAGATATCTTTTTTGTATGTTAGCTGAAAAAATAGAAAAAACAATTAACAATTTACAATTTTCCTGAGATTAATTTAGTAGCTCTGCTCTATAATACACGTCATTAAAGGAAAAATAATTCCAGTAGCTATAACACATCCCCATGGATGAAATAAATTGATGCATTAAAAATATTTAGTGGCTCCCTGACAAAGGAGTAATACTGACAACTGAGCAGTCTCCAAATAACTTTCATATGCTTTAATTCTTCCTTATTTCAATCATCTGAGAATTGTGAAAGACTGCTCATGCATGTTTGCATATAAGAGTTGCTATAGTAACCTTTGAGCATGGTACTAGATGCAACCTACTAGCCAAAAGCTTTATCTTTACGAGAGCAATATACTTTATAGGTTATGAGAGTTATGTGTCATCCATGTCCTCAAGCTGTTGGCTACATAATGAAGTCAGAATAGTTTAACTTTGAAGTTAGTCTTCTATAAAGGTTTCTATGTTTTTAGAAAATAAAAATGACTTCATCTTTAGTTTAGACTATTAAAGAATGGGGCCAAATATGACACTAATACTATCTTATATGCCCTAGAAGTGTAGCATACCAATAGATGATTTTTTTTTCTTTAGTTTTTCCACTTGAATTCACTGAATACTGCCTTCTCACCCTTTTCAATAGTAATATTATAAAAAGTCAGATAACGAATTAAATTATTGAGCTTTATAATTCAAGCAAAATGAATGCATTTTGTCTCTTTTCTACATGTTGTTTAAATTCTCAATTTTCACTGAATTTTGATAGTGTTTAAAGGAAAAAAACTTGTAAAATATAATAAAATATTACTTGATCATCTGAAATTCCACCTCTTTCATTAAAATTTCCCAGATTATGTACTAATTAACGCTTATTATTCAGGATTTTATTATCTAAAAAACAAATGAGTATAATATAGACACAACAGCAAGTTGTCTGCTCTAAGTCTTCTGATATGATAGGCAAATTTCTCCTGCCTCTGGGCCTTTGGTTCTCATATACCTTCTTCCTAAAATACCTTGATCACTTTACCACACTTTTCCTATTTATCCTACAAATCTCAGCTCAAGTTCTACCTTTTCAGGAAAAAGTTTCATTGAACAAAGCTGTTTACCTCTTCCATAATCATATAGTATTGATATTTATAATATTTAACATTCATTTGTCACTTATGTACTTGAAGTCTTGGAAGAATCAGATTGTAGAACATTAGACCAAAGGACCAATATCTTGGGGTTTTTCTCTCCTCAGATCCAAAGGCAGGGAGAGTCTTGTCTAATGTTTACCAGAATAAATTTTTTTTTATTAGTGAATCTGAACATTGCTACTTCTATTATTAATGAACATGAAAGATTTAAATTCACATGTCATTTGTTAATGCAAGTGGTTGAATAACCTTATGCTCAAGCTTTGGTTCTTGATTTTTTTCTAGAGAAGGAATCCAACTAGAGTTGGGACTAGATCCTGCCCTGGACTGTTATTCTAATATCCTAAGGAATCTGCCCCCTTAACAATCCCATCCCCAGGGCCGAGTGCATATTCTAGAATTCCGATTCACATCTTCTTGGTAGGGAAGTCACACTCCTAAATGATGCTTATAACAATATTACTGGATATTCCAGTTCTGTCTGATCTCTTGGATAATGAAACTAAGATTAGAATAAATTTGGATTATCCGCCTTGGATTGGCTGGTTAATTCTTCACTGAAATTTTCCAGGTCTTTGTTATAATTCTTATTTTGTTAATCACTCCAATTTTAGGTTGAATTTTTCCCTTTCTCCTAATCATTTTTCTCCAGCAAACACTCAGGGAAAAATTCAAGGATGCTGGTTTAAGAAATCACAGTTGGTCATTTATGAATATCTGGGCCTCTGTGTCACAGCTTGGATTAGGAATGTTGTTCAGTGCCTGGGAATTGCATTTGCCAAACTAAACGCATATTGCTGTGCCTAGGATGAGAATGGAAACCAGTTTTTGTATCCAAATACAATCTAGACACTAGATATTTAGCAGAAGCCCATCTCCGGGTGATACATTAGTCCTGGGATTCAGCACAGGATGAAAAAACACTGCAGTGGCAATATTTCCTGTGACCAGTGGTCAACAAAAAGCACATATTTTCATGCCAGGCTACTAGGAGAAATGACTGAAATAATAATGCAGGGACTTTGAGGTTAATACTGAGATATCCTGTCATTAAGGTGATTCACCAGTAGGAATCCATGTGTAAAGATGATGATTTTTGATTATTCACTCTCTGTGGTTTTTATTGTTCAAGAACCAGGAAGGACTAAGACAAAGAAAGTCACATTTTCTGGGGAATTGAGGACTGCTAAATTCACAGAAATGAGCCAGGTATGACATAAATATTGAGTATCTAATTTACTGACTAATACTAACTTCTTAAAAACTTCAATTTGATTTCTGTCTCTTTCATACTTATGTATAATACACTGCACTTTACTTATGTTCATATTGAAGTTCCCTGTACTATGTCATTAACTTTTATCATTCCAATGATTTAGATTAATGCTAACCCCATAGCTACATGCAGGAGAACACTTAATATTATTTGGTAAGGATGATATAGATGTAATCAATGCTCAATTGCTCGGAATCATTGAATATGTTTCCCTGAGCCTAATAGATGGCCATTTTTTCAAATCTATTAAAAAAGAATATCCATGTTTTGTAAATAACATTTTTACAATGATATTTTATGAGTTCTTCAAGGCTCATGATTTTCAAATCATTGATTGAAAATAGTACTGTCCTGATGACTATTTGATACGACCAAGTTTTGAGATGTCCTGTAATCCTCTAATAAAACTCATTTGATGATTTTCTTAAAAGTCTGTGGTTTATTTACAATATTAATTTAAATAAGTAATTTACTGTATTTTTGTGATGGATACTGCCATTTCTATTTCTTTTTCATCCTGCCTAAATAGCTTAATATTCTTTAAAAAGTACTAGACACTTGTACACACATTTTTTATGGAAAAAGGTAGAATTAGAAAACATAATCCTTTTTACATAAATCTGGATTAAATTAAGAAACAGTACCAGACAAAATTATCAATCATACTAGTTAGAAAAGAAGTAAACTTGTTTCATTTGGTGGCTCTTTTCTGTTGAATCACTACAATGTTAAATATCAAAGCACAAATATATGCATCTAGAAGTTAGCAACCATATGACATGATTTAGAAAAGCTCAAAAGTTACTATTTATTTCCTTCTTTCTTTCTTAACTCTTTTATTTACTTTCTCTTTGTTTCTTTCCTTCCTTTCATATCCTTATCCTTTTGATATGGTCTGTCTGTGTCCCCACTGAAATCTCATCTTGAATTGTAGTTTCCATAATCTCAACATGCATTTGGAGGGACCCGGTAGGAGGTAATTGAATCACGTGGGCAATTTTCCCCATGCTATTCTCGTGATAGTGAGTAAGTTCTCATGAGATCTGATGGTTTTATAAAGGGCTTCCTGCTTTGCTCAGCTCTCATACTTCTCCTTGCTGCCACCATGTGAAGAAGCACATGTTTGCTTCCCCTTCCACCATGATTGTAAGTTTCCTGGGGCCTCCCCAGCCCTGCAGAACTGTGAGTCAATTAAAACTCTTTCCTTTATAAATTACCCAGTCTTGGGCAGTTCTCTATGGTAGCACCATTCTTCCTCCTTTTCCTTCTTTTTTCCCTCCCTTCCTCTCCCCTCCCCTCCCCTCCCCTCCCCTCCCCTTCCCATTCCCTCCCCTCCCCCCTCCCTTCCCCTCCTCTTTCTTCCTTCCTTCCTTCCGTCTTCTTCCTTCCTTCTGTCTTCCTCCTTCCTTCCTTCTTTTTCTCATTTCTGTCAATTTTCCTTTAACAGTAAGCATCAGCTTATTTATTCATATTCTTTCATGTGAGAATATAGAAAAATTATGGTCCCAAAGGCATATTTTATTTTCCAAGGAAAGTAGAAGAATGGGCCACTCTGGAAGCTTTTGTGTGTGTGTGAATCAGAGATAAAATAGTTTGCCGAAAACTATAAACATGTCTCTGTCCAATGGAAAAATAAAAACTCATACAATTCTCAACTTTTATTCTATCATTTTTATGGAAATAAAGAATAAAGTTCATTATTAGAGGCTGTTAAGATGAAAGGAACTTTGCAAATACATTCAGTTAAACCTCCTTAATTTGGAATATGCCAATTTTGATTGTTTGTTGGACAATTTTGTTCAACAATTAAAGTATTTCTTGCATATTCTGAAGGAACATGTGATTATTTCTGTACACTCAATGTGTATATATATAAAGATTTTTTCCCCTTTGTGTGATAATTTATAATTTACATGTAATTATGTGAATTTTTATTAACGTTCTTACCATGCCTAGAAAACAAAAATCTTTAAAGCAGTTTGATTTTTGTTTGTCAGAGCTTATATGATACCCATGATCCACTCTTATATTTATCAAGTCAAAGGATAATTTTAGTAAAATATACTGCTGACATTTTATATGTATAATTTAGCTATTCAATAATTTTTAAACAATAGACAACTTTGATTTAATAAAAAAATTCAGAGGTTTCCCAACTTCAGACTAATGACCCTTAGCAATTTGGAGTGAGGGTTTATAGTTAAACAAAACAAATAAGCCTGCCTGTAGTAATATTTATTTATATTTCTAGGAATTCATTTCAGAAATATTTATTGAGAATTGGCTATATGCTAAACCCTAACCATTTCAAATATTCTTCCTTCCAATTGCATTTAAAATGTTTCTTTTTTCATTATTTTTTCTTTTCTCTGTTCGTAACAATCCTTCATTAGTGATAATAATGACAACTAACAAACAAACTCTATGAAGTTGAATATTGTCTCCCCCAAACTTGGGTTCTTCCTGGAACCTCAGAATATGAACTATTTTGGAAATAACATCTTTGCAGATGTAATTAAGTTTAGAAAAGGGAACAACGGGGAACGATAGGCCCTTAATTTAATATAACTTTCATCCTTGTGTAAAGAGGAAAGAGACACAGAAACAGAGAAATAGAGAATGCCATGTAATGATGAAGGCTGAAATTGGGGTGATGAATCTACAGTCCGAAAAATACCAAGGATTGCCAGCAACACCAGAAACTAAGAAGGGCATGAAACAGACTGTCCCCTAGAACCTTTAGAGAGAGAGAGAGGCCCAGCATACACTTTAACTTCCAACTTTTAACCTTCAGAACTGCGAGAGAATAAATTTCTATTCTTTGAGCCACCAAGTTTTTGGCAATTTGTTATGGCAGCTTTACAAATCAACAGAAATGAATGAGTATTTTTACTCTACTTTCCAGAAAAACTTATCTCTAGATATTTTCACTTATTTTAACCATAGCAATACCATATTTCTTCTCTTTTATATCTTAATGATGAATGTAATACAAATATGAAAGAGTATCTTGTGTAAAAGAGAGAATTACTGACAAATTACAAAGTTCTTGTATTGATGATTAATATTAATCAATGTCCTGTTCCCAAGACATGGGGCAGAACGAAGTGAAACACATACAGAATTACCAGAGGGAAAGTACTCTTGGTCTAGAAATAAGAGTTTTCAATGATAAAACCAATCTGGAAGAAAAGTACTAATTTAAGGAACCAACTCTTGGAGAGTACTGTATTTGACCATCCCACTAACTTCAATAGATTAATAATAAGCCTACATCTAGAAGTATGTTCAAAGGCTTAAAACTACACAAAATCTACTTAGTTAAAAAATTTGTATCAGAATGTAGAGTCAGAATACCCAAATGGCACTAAAAACATTTAAATGTGAAGAATAATAGGAGGAGGAGAAGGAGAGGAAGAAGGAGCGGAGGGAGAGGAAGGAGAGGAGGGAGAGGAGGGAGAAGAAGGAGAAGGAGAAGGAGAGGAAAAGAAAGAAAGAAGGAAAAAGAAAGAAAGAAAGTGAGAAAAGAAAAAGAAAGAAAGAGAAAAAGAAACAAAGGAAGAAGAAGCCGCTGCCATAAAGCTGTTTATAAAAGTGTTTTTTTGTAATGGCAAAAAAAATAAGGGTAAAATAATGCTCACTAGTTTATTTAACCATTTTTAATTAATTTTGCTAAACTTAAGACGCAATTCTATGTTAAAGATGGACAAAATTTAGTCCCAGCCTGTGATTACTTTGTTGATTGTGGAAAATAGACTTATAAGTAGGGCAAGGACCATAGAGTATGATAAAGGTCAGCATAGAGGTGAGCTACGTTTTAATGAAAGTCCATAGAAGAAGCTTTCAATTCATCTTTGCCTGTAATCAAGACCTTGCTTTAATTGTGAATATCTCAAATTAATTTTAAGTGATTATCCGTTGTTGGAAGTAAAGGTAGAATGGAAAGCAAGGAATTAATTCACGTAAAGGAAATAGCATGTACATATGTCCAGGGTAATAATGACTCATACTGACAAATGCAAAAGTTTCATTATGAACAGAGGACAGAGTACAAAGAGTAGAATGATGAAATGAGGCTAGTGCAGCTATCAGACTTACAAATCAGGGAAGGCCTATGCTATGTGACATATTAAAGAGTTGGAACTTTACCCTGAGAATACTGGCTAAACATTTTAAGCGTGAAAGCTACTGCTTAAACTTGTCATTTAAAAGAATCACCCTGACTGTAGAGTAGATAATAGATTTCTAACAGGCAAGATAGTCAGCAGGAAGGTTAGTTAAGAGATTGTACAATAATTCATTCAAGGGAAAATAATGTCCTGAATTGAGATAGCAGCAGAGTTGCTGGAGAAAGGTGTCTATATTCACCTTAAATTGAGAAAATAAGAATATCCAATTTTACAATTGATGAGATTTGTGAAAGGTGGAAGTGGATGAAAAAGGAGTCAAGCAAGATTTCAGCTTCTGGTTTAGACATTAAGCATGTTATTCACTGAGATAGGGAATAAAAAACAAAGTTGTTTGTGAAATGGTTAATTGTTATGAGACTCATAAGAAATGTTATGCAGCTGTTAAACGATAATGCTTATAAAGACTATGTACTAGTAAGAAGAAGTTTATGTTACAAAGTTAAGGAAGAAAAGCAGGATATAAAATTTTACATGCATTATAATTATGGCTAAGTAAAATGTGCAGAGAAAAATAATATCGAGAAAGAAAAGAAAATACTAAAAGTGATGGCATTAGAGCATTATGATTTTTCTTCTCCTTTATACTTTTAAAAAAATTTCATTCTTCGCTTTCATAATAAAAATGTATAAAATTAAAATTATAAAAAATAATTGATTAAAATAATATAAAACTAGTATATTATAAAGATTAAAATGAATGATCATCTGATATTTATTAGGCAAAATATAATTTCTATCACTTGTTATTACATATTTTGATAAACTTAAGTTAGTGGCTTGAGAATAGAGATGATAAATGAGAGGCAAGCCATGCCTTTAGAAAATTTTTCCATTCATCATCTACACTAGAAACAACTACCCAACAGCAATAACAGAAAGGCATAAAGATAACAGTGACTATTCTAACCACCTGGTTAAGGAATTAAATGACCATTTTGTTCCACATGAGAAAAAGTGCTATGTTGTATCAAATCATTTTAATTCCACAACAATCCTAAGTAACCTATTATTGTAATTAAAAAATGGATATACAGAATTCCAGAGAGGTTAAGTAACTCAACCCAGGTTGCACAGCCAATAAGCAACAGAGCCAGAATTTCAAGCTGGTCAGTATAGCTCCAGGGTCTGCACTCTCAACTATTCTATGTTGCCTCTTTTTTAAAGCTTATATTTTTAGTAGGTTGACACATTTTTGGACTCGTGACAATATGAGATGAATTCAATTACTTCAATATACAAAAATGTTATACGGAATAAGATACTTGGTGCACATCATATACTTGAGGCTTTAAAAATTATCAATTTAGTTCAGAAATAGTGACTTTTACACCAAATTCATATAATTGTATCAAGTAATTCAGATTTTGTTTAAAAGTTTCTATTTCACATTGTATATATATGCTCTTCATTGTCTAAACTTAAAGCTTTTATATAAAAGGTTATACAATCCAAAACACAGTGTTGAAGTATCTTACTTTAATCTTAAAATCTATTTTAAAATTTAAAGATTTATTATTTATCACATCTTTCATGCAAGTAACTTCTAATGACCCAATTTGTGCATTGAATGACATCACTTTCTTATTGCATTTAGAAATAGAATGCTATGTAGAAAATACTAATTACATCTCCATGAAGATGTATGACTTATTTTGAAAAGATTCCAGAATAAAATTATCCTACTAAAATTCTCAATCAGTAGAAAAATATGCAGCCCATACTTAAGAAGATAATCACACGTCCTGAGTTAAGTTGAAAATGAAGCTTCAACCATACAGATTCAAAAAGTATTTTAAGTATATTATTCATAATATTATATTTAAATAATACTTAAGTATTATTTAAGTTATATTAGTTAAGTATAGTATAATACTTAAACAAAGAGCTTAGTAAGTTCTATAGCCACATATACGTGGCAAAAAATGACAAATTGAATGATAGAATGAGAATTCAATGTTTTAATTATATTGATGTGTTTTAATTTGTTGGATATACCATTATTAAAGTGATTTTAGCTTTTTATAAAGCATTCCATTTAATTCAATGAAAGAAATGTCTGTGGATAACTTATGTCTCATGTGTTGAGATGAAACAATCTTTATGTAAGAGAATAGATATCTATTAATGGGTTGTGAATAGAGGAGCATTGAAAAGGCAAAAATGCTTGAAAATTATTTCTCCTACTCAGTGCCTCAGTCTCTTAAAAATAGTTGCTCTAGATTCATTTGTTCTGGTCATGCATTATCCTTTATTGTCAGTTATCATATGAAATAAAATCATTTGGCAAAGAGAAGTATCATGACTCACTAACACTATAGAATGGATTGGTTTATGGGGCATCTTAAAGGAGATGAATAAGATTAATACAAAAGCTTGGTGAATATAGGATCACGGAAGGAGGTAGAAAATGTGCAGATAAATACACAAAAAAATTAAGATAAAGGAGGTGTAATAAACTTGGAGCCCATAACTTGGTGTAATAAGCTTCCTCACCCTTGGTGAGTGAAGAACCCATAACACAAGAATCCATAATCCTTGACATGAGAATCCATATTGACATACTTTTCACATACAAAGCAATCAAACAATGTTTTTGAAGTATTCCTGTACTAAACATTTATTTATTTATTCATTCATTCTCCCAACAAGAGATTTTCCTAGTAATCTGCAGGGTATGAAAAGAAAAAAGAAAGAAAATTGAGTTTTGATTGGTAAAATAAATAAAAATAACTATTTAAAACCTCATTTACAAATAATAGCCATACAGATTTAAATATACTTAGTAAAAATCTTTTATCCCCTTATTAAATGTCTGTTTGAGAGTGACAGAAATTTGTAGAAGATTTATAGATGTTTACTGCAAATAGTTGAAACTTTTTATATCATATAATTAATGCCTCAATTCTAAGCTTATCACTGTTTTCTCCATGAAAATTTTATCAGGGATGTGGCAGGTATGGAATGCTCCTGACAGCTATTCTTTGGAATAATGTCTGCAGGTTTTAAATTAACACATGGCTACCCATAATAAAAACTAGATTAACAAATTTCTCTTGCAGCCATGAATGGCCATGTGATTAAGTGCTAGCCAAGAAGATATGACTAAGTAGGTGTGAGATATCCCCTCCTCACTGGCTGTAATACTTAAATGGTAGTAGTGAATCATCTCAAACCATGAAAAAGAGGACAAGACTCCATAGTGAAGTAAAAAGATAGGGTATCAGATTCCTGCCACCACAGAGTCAACATATTATTGATGGACTACTTATACTTAAAGAGAAATGTTAATCTATCTTGCTTAAGCCACTGTTATTTAGGTCACTTTTAGACTAGCCAAAACTATGTCATAAATTGTAGTCTTCTGTTTAGCCAAGAGGACTGTGCTTTTGTTAATAACCTAAATCCTGTATGATGCACCACTTATTTGCTTTCTGAAGTAAAACGAAGAATGTACCCATTTGCTGTGGAAGTGGCTTAAATTGTCATTAACCAGGAAATCCAGAAAGCAGAATTTGCTTATCTATTCCCATCATTTAGATTAAATGCCAAGTACTTGGAAGCAGATGGTCTGTATAGTAAAATATAAATTACAACCTTTGAATCCATATATTTTATGGTAATCATAAAAAGTTAATAACACAAATAAGGATATAACATCCTAAATTTTATTGCTGCTGCTTAAAACTCAGATAGGATACTCATATGTTTCATCAGAAGAATAGAGAATGCATTAATTAGTACTTTTTTGTTTTTACTAGTTTTTAAGTCATGTTCTGTTAATAGGTAGTTAGATAATAAAAATAGTAAGAGGTCTGGAATTAAGCCCTTTTTATTCCTAATCCAGGGACTTTTCTGATTATACTAAGTTTAAAGAAAGTCATTTGCTTTGGGCGAACACTTAATTTTCTTTGTTGCTGTTTTTTTCTCTAATCATTTTGTCAAACCTGATGAATTTAAGTGCTTCATGGTAGTTTTCAGATCAATTGATAGTAAGGTTCATATCTCATCATGAGTAACTTCAAGTATATGTTTTTGTAACTTAATATTTCTACTGCAATTGATCAATTCATTTTTTCACTGAATGCGTATCAAATACTAATGACTTATAGCCTGATTCCTACAAATAAAGATGTTTTATCCAAGTATCATAGAGCTTCTTCAAAATTCTTCAATGTATGTATTTTTATTGTAAGATATAATGTTGACTCCTGGACCCAGCATAGTTCCTTCATAATTTACCTATATGAACTTGGACAAGATAGTTTTTCTATGTCTCAATTTTCTCATCTTTAAAGTTGAACAATAATTTCATATATCTAATATAGATTTGGTCCCTGCCTATATGTCCAGTATTTTTCCCCTTAGGTATCCTCTTTGATGCTTTACACTTCAGAAACACAATACCACTTTTAATTCCTTAAAGATGAAGTGCTCTCTTCTGTTTGCATATCTTTGCATATAGTGCCCTTCAGCCCCATTGTTACTTTCTCATGGTTTCCCTAGTCTCACAGGAGGACTTAGTAATTTCTTTCTCCTTGTTTACACTCCATCTTCTACTTTGCTCCATTCTAACTCATGTTACTTTGCATAGTACTTGTTTATTGGTATACATCTGTCTCTCTAATAAATTTGAATTGTATAAAAATGCAAGTCATACTTTTACATATATTTTTATCATTTTACCCTTATAGCAAAAACAATTAATTTTTACTAACTTTAGAATATGATATGGTTTGGATTTTTATCCCTGCTCAAATCTCATGTTGAATTGGGGGAGGGGCGTGCTGGGAGGTGATTAAACAGGGGGTGGATTTCCCCCTCGCTGTTCTTGTGATAGTGAGTGAGTTCTCATGAGATCTGATGGTTTAAAAATTGTGTGGCATTTCTCCCTTCACTCTCTTTCTCTTCTGCCACCATATGAAGAAGATCCTTGCTTCCCCTTTGCTTCCCTCCATAACTGTAAATTTCCTAAAGCCTCCAAGTCATGCTTCCTGTAAAGCTTGTGGAGCTGTGAGTCAATTAAATCTCTTTTCTTCATAAATTACCCAGTTTCAGGTAGTTCTTTACAGCAATGTGGAAACGAACTAACACAGAGTACTTATCCAACATAGCCAGCATAATACTTTTTTTAAAGCATTGAAATAAATATTTTGTTAGTTATGCCTAAGATGTGTTATATCTTAAGTTTAAGCCACATAGCATAAAATGAAACAATACGTATTTTATTATGAGTCTTTATTTCATTGAACTAAATTTTTAAAAAAAGTTTTCAAATAACTCCTTTTCATAAAACATTCATTTTGTAGACACCAAGCTGTGGTGTTTTGTTTCTTGAGTCACTGGGTATTTTCCCTTTAATTAATATTTTAGTTAAGGGATTTTTTTCTATTTGACATGATTTTATTATACCACAATCCTGAAGTATAAATTATTTCAATCATACCTATTTTCTATTATATTTTCCTTAAGAAAATGAAACAAATAAAACATGGCACCACCTAAATATTATCAATAGTTCACAGTTTAGTTTTCATTTGGTATAAAAGAGCTGCATGAGAAAAGCATACAGTTTTTGGATTTTATATTCTTAGCGCGATTTCTTTAAAAAGAAGCACGACTTTTGGAAAAAAGCACATGGCTTTTCAAATGAGGTTCATCCATAGAAAGCAATTATTTGGGAACATTTCATTGCATAACTTGCTCCTGAATTCTAACCTTTAGTCTGCCCCTTTTGTCTTTGCTTTTGGATTTGCCCCAGCTCTGAGTTCTCTTTTTCTCTATAAATTGCAGTTTTCTATGACTTAATAGCTATGAAACAGTAATGGATGACACTCAAATATTGTTTTCTATGTGCCAGGTTTAAATCTCCTACTTTATGTTTGCTCATTTAATGCCGACAACTATATTAGACATATGGAACTATTATTCTATTTTAAAAAATGGGAAAACAGAGACATAGAAAAACCATGGTTTTCCCCAGGTTAAATAGCTAAATAAATTTTGGAGCTAAGACTGGATCACAGAAATATCTGTTTTTCATCATTATACAATACTATCTCTCTGCATTAGAAATACATGTATGAGGGTGTGCAAAAGAGATAACATCTGGCTACCTTCTACCAGTTTCAGAGTTGAATTCCTACTGCTTACCTATAAGGTTTTGAAAAAGAAAATAATTTATTGGAAATATATTGGAATAACTAATAAAATAGATGTAACAGCTAAAAACTAATGCTTAGGGTTCTTTTAGTATTATAAAGGTAAGATTTCAGTGGCTGCTTCATCGTGAGTTCAAACAACTCAGGTTCAGTGACCTCCAGGTCAATTTGATTCTTCATTGAAGTTTAAATTTCCATAGGAATAGTGGATTAAATTGGCCTGGGTCAAGCAAACGTTTATGGATACTAGGGTAGACGTGATGGCACCCTTGAATTCTCTGGCCATTCTTAGAGAAGAGGTAAGAATTGTGAGCCAGGCAGCCACTATGCTTGGTTTGTATTTTCCCAATATATAATGCGGTTTCTATGTTTTATGTAATGTGTTTGACTTCAAACAGAAATAAAACACCTTAGCTGAACTGTATACAAATTAAGACAAATTGCTTCTCCATTCACATACCTCTCCTTAATTTTATATACTAATGTTTTAAAATCTACTCTAGTTACATATTCAAGATAAATGAGATCCATGTAATACTGACAAAAATTAGTTTTGGTGATTAACAAGCAGATTAACTAAACATCTGTCATTAGTAGCATAGATATACACTGTGTGATTTTTGTTCAAAACTGTAAGATAAATTAAATTAGAAAAACAAATTAATTCCCTTCACTTGTGATTTTCACAATGGTGTTGTCTGTCACCAAGGTTGGACATTGCACTCAATAGATGTTAATTAAAGGGATATATTCTCATATATAAAAACAATGTTAAAGATATCTTGTCTATTTATACTGCTATCACAGGATACCACATACCAGGTAATTTAGATAGATAAAAAATTATTTCTCACAGTCGTGATTTCAACATCAGGTGAGTGCCTTCTTGCTGTGTCATTTCATGGTAGAGGGTTTCAGAAGGGCAGAGCACAACAGAACAAGAGAGCAAGTAGGGCTGGACCTCACTTCTACAGCAAGCTCACCCTCACTTTAACTAACCCACTCTTGTGATAACGTTAATTTATTAATGAAAGCAGAGCTTTCATGACCTAATCACTTATTATTAGGCCCCACCTTTCAACATCCGGATTAAGCTTCCAACATGTGAACTTTAAAGGACACATTCAAACCATAGCAAAAGGTAAGTCAGTACATCGTACTCCAAAGCACTCATGAATTATATGCATTTGCTAATAATTGTAAGGAGGTGGACCATAGATCATCTCCAGGGTTGAAAATTTGCCTTGTTACATTGAACAAAAGTTATAGAGGCATCATTGTAATGACAGAAGTAATATAAATCATTTCTAAATTTGGTGGAGGTCAAATGGGGTTTGTAGTAAGTAAACTGCATTTGCTGAATCAAGCTTTTCAATCTAATTAGTTTAAAGGCTCTGGGTACATTCTATGACCTTTGGAATAGTTATCCATTTGAAAAGGTTTTTGCCCCTTAGGCCTCTGTGAACTTTCTTTAGCAACTGACAAATTTAATGTATAAAATCTTACCATATTTGATATTTCATTTTTATTAAAGTTCTAGTCTAAAAAGTAGCACTTAGGTTAGAAAGATTGGGGGTAACCTGAGGAAGCAGCCTGAGTTTTAAAGATATCAATGTATTTTAAAATGTATTATTTGATGAGAAAAAAAAGACAAATCATAGATCAGACAATGGTAAAGAGGTCTTGCCAAGTCAACTTTACCAAATTTAGACTGATAAATACAAATAAAACATAAAAGTCATTAGAGATGGTAGTTTTTCTTTCAGAATCTAACATATTCCAATATTTTGAACCAATGAATATCAAGATATATCCTAGAAGAACTGTAAGGTTACAAGTTAGCTCTAGGTAGAATTTTGTGAAAATTCATTGACTTACTGTTTCATTTAATTGAATATTTCAGGATAACTAATTAGAAAACTTGACATATCATCTTGACAATGTTTAAAATAAAGCGATTTATATTAAAATCCTTAGTATTACCATAGAATCATTGGATGTGTTCACTTAGAGAAAGTACGTAATTATGTTTGCTTCAAATTTTATGCTTCCTACATGTGTGACTTACCTTGCTACTAGAAAGATGAAGTCAAATCAACAGCTATATGAGCAGGGCACATTTGTTTATAATCAAGTGACTCAGTCATATGTCTAGTAATTAGTGTGCATAAAATCTATGAAGCATTACACATTTCACCAATTTTTCCTTCTAATATTAATTCATCATATATTAAAGTGGAATTATTACTCAGCGTCCCATCTATGCATCCCTTTCAACTTTTTCTTCTTCCTGTATCTACTGTGTTGGTAAATTATTCTATAATCTAGCATGTAGGCCAATTAGAAAATATAAATTATTGACTTACATTCAAAGACCTCTAAACAAAATGCCAGTAATGGAGGGTCATCACCTTCTGCCTGTAATGGAGTACTTTCTAATATACTATTAATTAGTATATCTTTGAAATCTGTTCAAACTATAAAATTAACTGATTGAAATATCAGAGAACAATTAACACTCAGAACTCAGGGAAATATCTCAGAGTAAAGAGTTAAACTTTGAGGTGAGCCTCACTTATGCCTCTATTTGTGGCCCCCTTCTTAGCTATTCTTACAGGGGCAAGACACCAAAGAATAAAGTTGCAGTCACTGAGAAGCTAAATAATTAAATAGAGATTTCAACAACCATGAGGTGTTATGGTGGCAGAGGCTCCAGGTCCACAAAATAAATATCTGCTCCAGATTTTCAGTGGAGGCCTCCGAAGACGTCTGAAGACAATCTACATATCTATGGTAAGGGCATTGCAATCAAAGACTGATAGAATTCCCTGCTTGTTAAAATATGGAGATATCTTAGTTTCTGTTCATTATCAAGTCAATAATTTCAATCTCCATTAATTATGTGGACCTTTATTAATCTTCCAAGTACATTATCCATCTTTTTCAATGTCAGCCTCATATGGCTTGACTGTGACCCCATCCATATCTCAAAATCTCAACTTGAATTGTAGCTCCCATAATTACCACATGTCATGAGAGGGACCCAGTGGGAGGTAATTGAATCATGGTGGCAGGTCCTTCACATGCTGTACACATGATAATGAAAAAGTCTCATGAGATCTGATGCTTTTACAAAAGGGCAGTTCCCCTGCACACACTCTCTTGCCTGCTGCTATATAAGATGTGTCTTGGTTCCCCCTTGCTTTCTACCATGACTGTGAGCCCTCCCCAGCCATGTAGAACTGTGAGTCAATTAAACGTCTTTTCTTTATAAATTATCCAGTCTTGGGCATGTCTTAATTAGCAGCACAAGAACAAACTAATAGAGTAAATTGGTAGCAGGAGTGGGGTGCTGCTGTAAAGATACCTGAAAATGTGGAAGCAACTTTGGAACTGGGTAACAGGCAGAGGTTAGAACAGTTTGGAGGGTCCAGAAGAAGACAGGAAAATGTGAAAAAGTTTGGAACTTTGTCGAGTTTAGAGGGCTCAGAAGACAGGAAGACGTAGGAAAGTTTGGAACTTCCCAGAGACTTGATGAATGGCAGATGAGGAACTTGCTGGGAAATGGGGTAAAGATCACTCTTGCTGTACAAAGTGATTGGCAGCATTTTGCCCCTGCCCTAGAGATCTGTGGAACTTTGAACTTGAGAGGGATGATTTAGGGAATCTTATGGAAGACATTTCTATGTGGAAAATTGTTCAAGAAGAAGCAGAGAATAAAAGCTTTGAGAATTTGCAGACTGATGATGGAATAGAAAATTAAAAAAAAAAAACATTTTCTGGGGAGAAATTCAAGCCTGCTGCAGAAATTTCATAAGTAAGGAGTCCAATGTTAATCACCATGACAATTGGGAAAATGTCTCCAGGGCATGTCAAAGACCTTCGTGGCAGCCCCTCCCATCACAGGTCCAGAGGCCTAGGAGTTAAGAATGGTATTGTGGGCTGGGACCAGAGTCCCTCTGGTGTGTGCAGCCTAGGGACTTTGTCCCCTGCATTGCAGCTGCTCCAGCTATGGCTAAAAGGAGCCAAGGTACAGCTCAGACTGTGGCTCCAGAGGGTGCAAACCTCAAACCTTGGCACCTTCCAAGTGATGTTGAGCCTGTGGGTGCACAGAAGTCAAGAACTGATATTTCGGAAGCTACACCTAGATTTCACAGGATGTACAGAAATGCCTGGATGTCCACGCAGAAGTTTGCTGCAGTGATGGAGCCCTCATGGAGAACCTCTTCTAGGACAATGCAGAAGGGAAATGTGGGGTCAGAGGCCCCACACAGAGCCCCCACTGGTGCACTGCCTAGTGGAGTTGTGAGAAGAGGGCCACCATCCTCCAGACCCCAGAATGGTAGATCCACTGATAACTTGTACTGTGTGCCTGGAAAAGCCACAGACACTCAATGCCAGCCTGTAAAGGCAGCCAGGAGTGGGGCTGTACCCTGCAAACTCACAGGGAAGAGCTACCCAAGACCATGGGAACCCACCTCTTCCATCAACATGACCTGAATGTGAAACATGGAATCAAAGGAGATGATTTGGGAGCTTTAAGATTTGACTGCTCTGCTGGTTTTTGGACTTGGGTGGGTCACTTAGCCACTTTGTTTTGGCCAATTTCTCCTATTTGGAATGGATGTTTTTACCCAATGCCTGCACCCTCTTTGTATCTAGGAAGTAACTAACTTGTTTTGATTTTACAGGCTGCTATGTTGAAGGGACTTGCCTTGTCTCAGATGAGACTTTGGACTGTGGATTTTTGAGTTAATGCTGAAATACGTTAAGACTTTGGGGCACTGTTTGCAAGGCATGAGTGGTTTTGATATGTGAGGACATGAGATTTGGGAGAGGTCAGGGGAAGAATGATATAATTTGGCTGTGTCCCCACCCATATCTCATCTTGAATTGTAGCTCCAATAATCCCCACATGTCATGGGAGGGACCTGGTGGGAGGTAACTGAATCATGGGGGCAGGTCTTTCACTTACTGTTCTTGTGATAGTGAACAAGTCTCACAAGATCTTATGGTTTTATAAAAGGGCAGTTCCCCTGCACACGTTCTCTTGCCTGCTGCCATGTAAGACATGTCTTGCTTCCTCTTTGCCTTCCACCATGATTGTGAGGCCTCCCTAGCCATGTGGAACTGTGAGTCAATTAAACATCTTTCCTTCATAAATTACCCAGTCTTGGGCACGTCTTTTTTAGCAGTATGAGAACAGACTAATACACAGCCATAATTTTGTGTTGTAGTGGTTTTATGGACTCAGAAAAAACACTGAAATTAAAATTGGTAACATTGCATAGATGTTGAGATAAAGACTCTCAGGTAAATTTCGGTAATTTTTTATTATTTAAGCAAAACGGGGCATGACGTGGCCAAATTACCATTTATATTTTTCAGTGAGACTATTGCAGCTTTGTTTTCTGTGGTGAAAACAAAACAAAAGATATATATGGGACTATATAAAAACTAAAAACTTCTGCATAGCAAAGGTAACAATCAACAAAATAAAATGGCAGCCTACAGATTGGGAAAAAATATTTGTAAGTCATATCTGATAAGAGTTATAACCATATATCTTAATATCCAAAATGTATTAAGAGTTCATATAGCTGCTAGTAAGAAAACAAAAAACCCAATTAAAAAATGGTGAAAGACTTGCTGATACATTCTCCGAAGAAGACTTAATGTACAATAGATAATAAAAAGATGCTCAACATCATTAATCATCAGGGAAATGCAAATCAATGCCACAAATATATCACCTCACACCTATTAGGATGGATATTAGCAAAAATAAAGAGATAATAAATGGCATACACACCATTTGTTTAATGTGGGAATATAGAGAAAAGGAAATACTTGAACACTGTTGGTGAGTATGCAGATGGGTACAGCCATTGTGAAAATGGTATGGAGTTTCCTAAATAAAAATAGAACTACCATATAATCCAGCAATCCCTCTCTGGGCATATCTGCAAAGAAATAAAATCATCACCTCCTAAATATATCTGCAATCCCATGTTCACTGCAGCATTATTCACAACAGCAAAGATAGAGAAGCAAGCTAAATTTTTGTGGACAGACAAAAGCTAAATAAATTGTGGTATACATATACAAAGGAATATTATTCAGCCTTTGAAAAAGAAGAAGATCCTGCCATTTGCCACAATATGGATGACACTGGAGGACATTGTGCTAAGTGAAACAAATCAGATACAGAAATAAAAAACATTACATGATTCTCTTACATATGGAGTTGTTTTTAAAAAATAAGTCAGATATACCAGAGATAGAGAATAACAGTGTTTACCAGAAACAGGAGGTGGAGAGGGAGAGGAAATGAGGAGATGCAGGTCAGAGGATACAAAGTTATAAATATGTAAAATAAAGTCTGGAGACCCCTATGTACAACATGAGGACTATAGTTAATAACATTGTACTGTATTTGCGATTTCTGCTAAATGAGTATATTTTAGCTTCTCTTGCCACCAAAACAAAAATTTAAAAAAAGGGTAAATATGTGAGATGACTGATATTTTAATTTACTTCATTGTAGTGACCATTTTACTATCTGTATATATCTCATAATGTCATATTTTATACCTTAAATATATACAATAAAATTTATTTTAAAATTATAATATTTATTGTGTATTAAATGCTGCTTTAAAATATGTATACATTGTGGAATGGCTAAATTAAGCTAATTAACATATGCGTTACTTCACATCCTTTTTTTTTTGTGATGGGAACACATAAAATCTATTGTCATAGCAATTTTCAGTACAATACATTGCTATTAACTACAGATACCATGTTGTACAATAGATCTCTTGACCTTATTTCTCTTATTTAACTGAAAATTTTGTAACCTTTGACCAACATTTCCCCAGTTTCCCCTAGGCACACAAACACAGTCTTTAGTAACCAACATTCTACTCCCTACTGCTATGAGTTCAACATTTTAGATTTCACTTATTCATGAGATCATGTACTATTTACCTTTCTTATGGCTGGCTTTTATTACTAGATGAAAAATAACTGTATTTTTAAAAATGTTCTAAAGAATGCTAGAATCCCCAGTATTTTCTCCAGGCCCAGCCACGTCTCTGCCTTTCTGTTAAGGAAAAGGAATTAGACTACTGCAGAATAGAATATAGGTAGAGAGAAAATATATGAGCTTAACCATAGCCCACATATTTTTATACATGCATTTACATGCATGTCACTCACATTAGAATTCAAGTGGTCTCTTGTCTGAACCACTTGCATTCTAATGTGAGAGATGCACATAAACTAATCCTTACAAGTAATAACTACAAAATACAGGCATGGGTTAAAGGTTATTAAGAACGAAGAAGAAAGTAATTAGTTTTTTTGGTAGAGGGTTAGAAGGATAATCCTTTCTGGAAAGTTGAGGTCTCAGCTGGGCCTTTAAAATTAGTAAGTGATTGCTTAGAATAGGGCATTTCAAAGCCTTATAAACAAGATCTCAAATGGCATAAAGTCAGAAAAGTGAGTAGATTGGAAATGCAACTATCAAGTGTGGCTAAGGTGGTCAAAGTTCAATATTAGGTCAGGGCATGGGATGGATAAAGATGGTAAAATAAATTAAGAGGACTCTTAATCCTTGGTAGAGAATTTAAGCTTGTCTTGCAGGTCGAATTGTACAACTGAAGGCAACACCATTCTCATTTTATTCTATAATTGCACAATGAGGTAACCTTTCTTCAAGATATGACAGACCTATTCAAGATGATTAATGCAGGAAATGACACAATTCAATTTGTGTCAAAAATGACTCTGCCAAGAAAATGGAGGAGTAGATTAGACAGAGGCATCTAACAGAAGTAGAATGCAGGCCATATATGTACTTCTAAAAATGTCTGAAAAGTAAAAAGTAACAGGTAAAATTCAGTTTAATAATGTTCTGTTTCATCCAGTATACCCAAATTTTATAATTTTAAAATGTAATGAATATAAAAATTATTAACTTAATATTTTATATTCTTCCTTTATAATGACTGGTGTGTTTACTTTGTTCTTATTCTACATTTGAATCTGGACTAGCCATGAAGTTTCAAGTGCTCAATAGCCACATGTGGTTAGTGCCTTCTACACTGGATAATGAGGGAAAACGGTTAAAGCCTTGGAAATCAATAAAGATATTTTTCTTAGAAAAGAACATTGATGAGGGTTAAAACTAGAGTGGTGCAGTAAGAATGATGAGAAATGAATCAATTGAAGAGATTGTTTAGAAAATGTAGTCAACAGAACCTAGTTATAGATTTAATATTGTGAGTGAGAAGTGAGGAAAAGAATCACATATCTCAGATTTTAATTTTGTTGACTGCTACGGAAGCTTAGGTTTGGCAGGAAAGATACTGAATTTGGTTTGGTATATGAATATGAATGCAACTTAGGTATTTACAAATAACATATATAAATCATAGGAGCTAAGATTTTGGAGCTACTGAATTAAAAGTAGAAGTTAATCCACATATGTAAATTGTCAATCTGTAAGTTAGAAAAGGAGAACAAAGAATGGAATCCTAATGAATACCAGCATATCTAATATTTAAGGATATTCTGTAAAAAGAAGAACAAATGAAAGAAAGAATCATCTGAGATACAGCATGAGAAACAAAGTATTTAAAGGAAGAAGAAATTGTACTGGTGGACATGGGGAAGCAAAAAGTTTCAATGAATAATATGAGAACTAGAAAAAGAACAAGAAAATTAAATTTGGTTATTAGATCGTTGGTTGTATTTGAAAAAATCACTGCATACTTCTGGTTTCCATATCTGTATTTCTATAGAAAGTGCAATAACCTACATTACAGAGTCTGCATGGCATAGGAAATGGTAAGGTGGATTCTCCACATATCTTACCACATGTAACTTTCCCAATAACTGAGGGAGGCCATTACCAGTCATTTTAATGGTGATGCTTAGTGAGGTCAAATATCTGCAAAGGTTACCCTGCCATTAAATGACAGATCTGAAATGGAACCCATGCTGTCTTTTATAAAATATTGTGATTTTCCTCCTATACCACGTTGCATTCTCTAAATTCCTGACAATATTCAGTCTCATATATGCCTTTGTCTGTTATTGCAATCTTTTATATCTTGTTACCTGAAGAAACTCCAAGCAAGCAAAGCTGGGGAAAATATAAGATTGCTAGAGAATGGAACACTTAATATTGAGCACAGAAACAAAGGTTAAGGAAAAGACATCTCTCTAGAATCAAGCATCAGGGTTGCTTATTCGCTTCTCCCATGTTTGGAATGCAGTATGCATGGCTGCACTTTGTAGCTTTCTTGAGGTCACCATGGTCTGTTAGTGCTTCCTTCTTGAATAATATATGTTTCGCCCAGAAAATGACCTTATCTTTTGGTTCACATCTTTTATATTGAAAAGTTTATAGTGTTAAAGTCAAACCCAAAAAAGTTTGGTCAATACTTGCTTGCTTTTTTGTTTACTAAATGACATTTTTAAAGTGTATGCATCATAATGTTTAATTTTAATAAATAGAATTGTGGAAATATTATCAACATAAATGTATGTATCTGGGGATTATTTCAATTTTTTGAATTTTGTCCAGTAATTTAATCTTGAATTTTTCAAAATGTATGAGTAAATATTTAATAGTATGTTAGACTTTGTTGTTCTAGCCCAAGAAAAATCAGGGCTCCCTGCCAGCAAAAGCCACATCTGGCCCAGGATTCTGATGTCATGAAGTTAGAAGATGTTTCAACCATATCACTTATTTAATTTCAAGGTGCCCTTAAGGAAGATATTGAGGAATACAACCTGAATTATATTAACCAGGCTTTGACTAGAAATTGCATAATAATGGAGTGTATGGCTATGTTGCCTCAAAAAGAAAGGGATTGTGACATTGCACTGAAGACATGGAAAGGTGCTGGAAACTACACTTCCAGAAACTGAAATCTGACCCTTCTCTTGTTCATGTCCTTAAATGTCACTCCGTTCTTAAAACTGTCCCCTATCTCTCCAACTAGATGTAACCTTTTCATATTCTTCTAAATAGTAAATATTGAGAGCATTTTCTGGCATTCATCTTATTCAGCCTTTTTTTTTAGAGACAGGATCTCACTCTGTTATTCATGCTGGAGTGCGGTAGTGACATCATGGCTCACTGCAGCCTTGCTCTCCTAGGCTCAAGTGATCCCCCCATCTTAGGCTCCTGAGTAGCTGGAACTCCAACAGGCACATGCCTCCAAGCCTGGCTATTTTTTTTTTTAACTTTTGTGGACGCGGGGTCTTGCTATGTGACCCAGGATGGCCCATATTCAGTCTTCCATTGAAGAGATTGGTGTCCTATTACTATGATGTACTCTAATAGATTAAGATTTGTGAAAGCTGTAATCATTTTCTGTTTATTAAGGGGTGTGCTGCAGCACCTAGCTTCTGTTTCACACACTTAGTAGGCCCTTGATAAATGCTTTTGTCTGTTTTTGAAATAAAGGTGTAAATTAGTGTTGTCTTTTTGGGCAGGTGTAGTAAGATCAATAAGTATTTGAAAATGGTATATCTCTTTACATAACATTACCTGGATCTCAATTTCCTGTCTTCCCTAGTTCCCAGCAGTTTTCCTCTTACACCGATTCTCTCCTAGAACCGAACCACGTTATGCCTGAAAACATTGCCTTGTCTCTTAGCCTTTGCATATGTGGTTGCTGTTTCCTGAAATACCTTGATATGTAAGTGTGTGTGTGTGTGTGTGTGTGTGTGTATGCATATGTGTAGAGGTGGAGGAGAGAAAAACTACAATAAAAAGATGTTTATAAAAAGTAATAGATAACAGTTATATAGTCCTGACTCTACTCTTGGTACAGTTCTAAGTGCTTTAAATTATAATGCTATTTGAGTCTCATAACAACATTACAGCTTAGATGCTATTTTAATTTTCATCTGATAAATAAAAGATGATACTTCTTTTGCCATGAGATAAAAGAAGTCAATTAATCTATCCAAGGTCATGCAAGCAAAAATAGCAATACATAAGTTAACACCTGTACCAGAGTCAAGCCCTGGCAGACGGCTGTGCCCACTTGAACTAAGCCACTTCCCATCATACTAACAAGCGTAATGGCTAAGATGAACCCTCTTGGTCCCACTTAAACAAAGCAAGATTCTATTCATATTTTATTTCTTTTTCACACTGAATCATTTTCTTTTTCCTTTAAAATGTTTTTATTTTAATTTTTGTGCATACATAATAGGTATCTATGGGATATGGGAAATATTTCATATAGGTATGCAATGCATAACAATCACATCATGGAAATGGGGTGTCCATCCCCTCAAACATTTATTGTCTGTGTTACAAACAATCTAATTATGCTGCTTTAGTTATCTTTAAGTGTATATAACTTTATAATTATTTATAACTAAAAAGAACTTTAGTTCTTTGTAAATGTGCCATTAAATTATTATTGACTACGGTCACCCTGTTGGGATATAAATACTTTGTCTTATTCGTTCATTATAACTATTGTTTTAGTACACATTAACCACCTCCCCCCCACCCCCAATCCCCCATTACCCTTCTCAGCTTCTGGTAACTTCCCTTCTACTCTCTATGCCCGTAAGATCAATTGTTTTGAATTTCAGATCCCACAAACAAGTGAGAACATGCAATATCTGTGTTTCTGTCTGTGCCTGACAAACTTCACTTAACATGATGATCTTCAGTTCCATCCATGTTGTTGCAAATAACAGGATCGCATTCTCCTTTTTGTGGCTGAATAGTACTCCATTGTGTATATGTACCACATTTTCTTTATCCATTCATTTGTTGATGGACTTAGATTGTTTTCAGAAGTCTTGGCTATCCTGAACAGTGCTGCAACAAACATTGGAGTGCAGATATCTCTTTGATATACTGATTGCCTTTCTTTTGGGAATATAACTAGGAGTGTTATTGCTGGATCATATGGTAGTTCTATTTTTAGTTTTTGAGGAATCTCTAAACTGTTCTCCACAGTTGTTTTACTAACTTACATTCCTACTAACAATGTACGAGGATTCCCTTTCCTCCACATACTTGCCAGCATTTGTTATTACCTGTCTTGGATATAAGCCATTTTAACTGGGGTGAGATGATATCTCTTTGTAGTTTTGATTTGCATTTCTCTGATGATCAGTGATGTTGAGCACCTTTTTATATGCCTATTTGCCATTTGCATGTCTTCTTTTGCAAAATGTCCATTCAGATTCTTTGCCCATGTTCAAAATCAGATTATTTGACTTTTTCCTGTAGAGTTGTTTGAGCTCCTTATATATTCTGTCAGATGAATAGTTTGCAAATACTTTCTCCCTTTCTGTGGGTTGTCTCTTCACTTTGTTGATAATTTCTTTTGCTGTGCAGAAGCTTTTTAACTTGACATGATACCCTTTGTCCAATTTTGCTTAGTTGCCTCTGCTTGTGGGGTAATACTAAAGAAATTTTTGTCCAGACCAGTGTCCTAGAGAGTTTCCCCAATGTTTTTTGTAGCAGTTTCATAGTCTGAGGTCTTAGATTTAAACCTTTTTTCATCCATTTAGATTTGATTTTTGTACATGGTGAGAGCTAGGGGTCTAGTTTTATTGTTCTGCATATGGATATCCAGTTTTTCCAGCCCAGCACTATTTATTGAAGAGGCTGTCTTTTCTCCAAGATACGTTCTTGGCCCCTTTGTCAAACATGAGTTCACTGTTGGTGTGTGGATTTGTTTCTGGGTTCTCTATTCTGTTCCATCCGTCTATGTGTCTGTTTTTATGCCAGTACCATGCTGTTTTGGTTCCTATAGCTCTGTAGCAAAATTTGAAGTCAGGTGATGTGTTTCCTCCAGTTTTGTTATTTTTTGCTCAGAATAGCTTTGGCTATTATGGGTCTTTTGTGATTCCATATAAATTTTAGGATTGTTTTTTCAGCCGGGCACGGTGAGTCATCGCTGTAATCCAAGCGCATTGGGAGCCCCAGGTGGGTGGACCCCTTGAGCCCAGGAGTTCAGGACCAGGCTGGGCAACACAGTGAAACCCCATCTTTACAAACAATACAAAAAGTTAGCCAGACACAGTGGCATGTACCTATAGTCGCAGCTACTCGTGAGGCTGAGGTGAGAGGATCCCTTGAGTCTGGGAGGCGGAGGTTGAAGTGAGCTGAGATCGTGCCACTGTACTCCAGCCTGGGTGATGGTGAGACTCTGTCTCAAAGCAACAACAACAAAAAAATGTTAGGGTTGTTTTTTTCTATTTCTTAGAAGAATATCATTGCTATTTTGATAGAAATTTGATTAAATTTGTAGATTGCTTTGAGTGGTATGGACATTTTAACAATGTTGTTTTTTTGCCAGTCCGTGAACATATTTTTTCTTTTTTTTTATTTTATTTTATTTTATTTATTTATTTATTTATTTTTTTATTATTATACTTTAGGTTTTAGGGTACATGTGCACAATGTGCAGGTTTGTTACATATGTATCCATGTGCCATGTTGATTTCCTGCACCCATTAACTCATCATTTAGCATTAGGTATATCTCCTAATGCTGTCCCTCCCCCCTCCCCCAACCCCACAACAGTCCCCGGAGTGTGATGTTCCCCTTCCTGTGTCCATGAGTTCTCATTGTTCAATTCCCACCTATGAGTGAGAACATGCGGTGTTTGGTTTTTTGTCCTTGCGATAGTTTACTGAGAATGATCTTTTCCAGTTTCATCCATGTCCCTACAAAGGACATGAACTCATCATTTTTTATGGCTGCATAGTATTCCATGGTGTATATGTGCCACATTTTCTTAATCCAGTCTATCGTTGTTGGACATTTGGGTTGGTTCCAAGTCTTTGCTATTGTGAATAGTGCTGCAATAAACATACGTGTGCATGTGTCTTTATAGCAGCATGATTTATAGTCCTTTGGGTATATACCCAGTAATGGGATGGCTGGGTCAAATGGTATTTCTAGTTCAAGATCCCTGAGGAATCGCCACACTGACTTCCACAATGGTTGAACTAGTTTACAGTCCCACCAACAGTGTAAAAGTGTTCCTATTTCTCCACATCGTCTCCAGCACCTGTTGTTTCCTGATTTTTTAATGATGGCCATTCTAACTGGTGTGAGATGGTATCTCACTGTGGTTTTGATTTGCATTTCTCTGATGGCCAGTGATGAGGAGCATTTCTTTATGTGTTTTTTGGCTGCATAAATGTCTTCTTTTGAGAAGTGTCTGTTCATGTCCTCTGCCCACTTTTTGATGGGGTTGTTTGTTTTTTTCTTGTAAATTTGTTTGAGTTCATTGTAGATTCTGGATATTAGCCCTTTGTCAGATGAGTAGGTTGCAAAAATTTTCTCCCATTGTGTAGGTTGCCTGTTCACTCTGATGATAGTTTCTTTTGCTGTGCAGAAGCTCTTTAGTTTAATGAGATCCCATTTGTCGATTTTGGCTTTTCCGTGAACATATTTTTTCATTTTTTGTGTGTGCTCTACAAGTTCTTTCATTAGTGTTTTATAGTTTTCATTATACAGAACTTTCACCTCCTTGGTTAATTCCTACATATGTAATTTTATTTGTGACTATTGTAAATGAGATAACTTTTTAATTTGTTTTTCAGATTTTTCACTATTAACAAATGCTACTGATTTTTATTTGATTCTTTATCCTGAAATAGACTTAATCATTTTTAAAAACAAAACTAAGTTTTATAAACTTTTGACAAGATCTGGAAATGTACATTAGCTTTTGTTTTTGACAGAACAATAAAATAAACAATGCGCATATCTATAGGTGAAAAATAACCAGTAAGCTAACTAGCCATAAGTATTTTAGACAATTTATTAATTAACAAATTATATTTTAGAAAATTACTTCCACAATTCTCAATAAAGAAATATTACATGGCCAGTGATGATGAACATTTTTTCATGTGTTTTTTGGCTGCATAAATGTCTTCTTTTGAGAAGTGTCTGTTCATGTCCTTCACCCACTTTTTGATGGGGTTGTTTGTTTTTTTCTTGTAAATTTGTTTGAGTTCATTGAACAATGAGAACTCATGGACACAGAAGGGGAACATCACACTCCAGGAACTGTTGTGGGTTGGCAGGAGGGGGGAGGGAGAGCATTAGGAGATATACCTAATGCTAAATGACGAGTTAATTGGTGCAGCAAACCAACACGGCACATGGATACATATGTAACAAACCTGCACATTGTGCACATGTACCCTAAAACCTAAAGTATAATAATAATAAAAAAAGAAATATTACATGGTAATATTTTTGGTTTTGTCTTGTTTTCAAAGGGTTTTTTTTTTTTTTTTTTTTTTTTTTTTTTTTGAGATGGAGTCTCGCTGTGTTGCCCAGGGCTGGAGTGCAGTGGCGTGATCTCGGCTCACTGCAAGCTCCGCCTCCTGGGTTCACGCCATTCTCCTGCCTCAGACTTCCGAGTAGCTGGGACTACAGGCGCCTGCCACGACGCCCGGCTAATTTTTTGTATTTTTTAGTAGAGACGGGGTTTCACCATGTCAGCCAGGATGGTCTTGATCTCCTGACCTCGTGATCCACCTGCCTCGGCCTCCCAAAGTGCTGGGATTACAGGCGTAAGCCACCACGCCCAGCCAGGGTTTTTTTAAAATCTGTTTGCCTGTTTGCTTTTAAAACATTTTTTGATACGCACATTTGTACATATACATGGGGTACATGTGGTATTTTTATATATACATACAATATATAATCAAATCAAGGTATTTAGAATATCTGCTACCTTGAATATGTATCATTTCTTTATTTTGGGACATTTCAAGTCTTCTAGTTATTTTGAAATATGTGATACATTGTTGTTAACTTTAGTCACCTTACTGTGTTATCAAACACTATAAAACTGCCATGTATGAGTGGGAACATGTGATATTTGTCTTTCTCTGCTTGACTTGTTGCACTTAACATAATGACATCCAGTTCTATCCATGTTGCTGCAAATGACAGGATTCCATTGTTTAAATGGCAGAATAGTATTACATTGTGTGTGTGTGTGTGTGTGTGTGTGTGTATGTATGTATATATAATCTGGCTAAGAATCAATCTTTATCCATGAATGGATGACTAAAGTGTATATATATATATATATATATATATATATATATATATATATATATGTATATATCCAGTCATCCATATATACACACACACACACACACACACACACACACACACACACACACACACACACTTTATCCAGTCATTCATTCATGGATAAAGGTTGATCTTACCTTGGCTATTGTGAGTAGTGCTGCAGTAAACATAGGAGGGGAGGGAGTTCCTTTGTTACACTGATTTCCTTTCCTTTGGATAAATACCCAGTACTGAGATTGCTGGATCTTATGGTAGTTTTATTTTTAGTCTTTTGAAAAATCTCCATACTGTTTTTCATATTGGCTATAGTAGTTTACATTCTCACCAAGAATGTATAACAGTCCCCTTTGCATCCTCATCAGTATTTGTTATTTATTTATATATACATATGTGTTGACTATTTCTATGTTGTGTGTGTGTGTGTTTTAGGGATGAAGTCTTTTTATGTTGCTCAGGCTGAACTTGAAATTCTGGGCTCTAGTGATTCTACTGTCTCAGTCTCCCAAGTTGATGGGACTATAGGTATATGTCACCATGGCTAATATTCTTTTTTTTTTTAAATTGTACTTTAAGTTTTAGGGTACATGTGCACAATGTGCAGGTTTGTTACATATGTATCCATGTGCCATGTTGCTGTGCTGCACCCATTAACTCACCATTTAGCATTAGGTGTATCTCCTAATGCTATCCCTCCCCCCTCCCCCCACCCCACAAGAGTCCCCGGATTGTGATGTTCCCCTTCCTGTGTCCATGTGTTCTCATTGTTCAGTTCCCACCTATGAGTGAGAACATGTGGTGTTTGGTTTTTTGTCCTTGCGATAGTTTACTGAGAATGATGTTTTCCAGTTTCATCCATGTCCCTACAAAGGACATGAACTCATCATTTTTTATGGCTGCATAGTATTCCGTGGTGTATAGGTGCCACATTTTCTTAATCCAGTCTATCGTTGTTGGACATTTGGGTTGGTTCCAAGTCTTTGCTATTGTGAATAGTGCCGCAATAAACATGTGTGCATGTGTCTTTATAGCAGCATGATTTATAGTCCTTTGGACATATGCCCAGTTAATATTCTTTAGAGAAATGCATATTCAGATTTTTGCCCACATTTTCATGATATTATTTGTTTTCTTCTCTATTAAGTTGTTTGAATTTCTTGTATATTCTGGCTATAAGTCCTTTGTTGGAGGAACAGTTTGCAAATATTTTCTCCCAATCTATAAGTTGTCTCTTTAATCTGCTTGTTTTTTTGCTGTGCAGAAGCATTTTAGCTTAAGAGTGTCCCATTTGGCTATTTTCGTTTTTGTAGCCTGTGCTTTTGAAGTATTACCCATAAAATCTTTGCCTAGCCCAATGTCCTGGAGTGTTTCCCGTGTTTCATTCTAGTAGTTCTATAACTTTCCACTCTTACTTTTGTCTTTAATCCATTTTAAGTTGATTTTTATGTATGGTGAGTGATAGGGGTCTACTGTCATTCTTCTTCATGTGGAAATTTTCTTAGCATCGTTTATTGAAAAGGGTGTTGTTTCCACAATGTATGTCATTAGAACCTTTGTTGAAAATCAGTTGGCTGTAAATGTGTGGATTTATTTCTGGGTTATCCTTCTGCTTCATTGGTCTATTTGTTTATTTTTATACTAATACCATGCATTTTGGTTACTATTAATTTGTAATATATTTTGAATTCAGGTAGTGTAATGCCTCTGGCTTTGTTCTTTTTGCTGAGGATTGTTTTGGCGCTTTGGACTGTTTTTTGGTTCCATATGAAATTTAGGATAGTTTTATTCTATTTATCTGAAAAATATCATTATTTTGTAATAGATGTTGCATTAAATCTGTAGATTCATTTGGGTAATATGGTAATTTTAACAATATTAATTCTGATCTATAAGTAGGGATATCTTTCCATTTGTGTCCTCTTCAATTCCTTTCATCAGCATTTTGTAGTTTTCCTTGTAGGAATTTTTCACCTAGGTAATTTAATTTTTTTGTTGCTATTGCAAATGAGATTTCTTTATTGGTTTCTTTTTCATATTATTCTCTTTTGGCATATAGAAATGTACTGAATTTGTAGATTGATTCTGTATCCTGCAATTTTACTCAATTTGTTTATAAGTTCTAAGAGTATTTTTGGTGGAGTTTTTAGGAGTTTTAAATACATACATCACTTCATTTGCAGAGAAAAATAATTTTACTGTTTTTTTTTCCAATTTGGTTGCCTTTTATTTCTTTCTCTTGCCTGATTGCTCTATCTAGAACTTACAATACTATGTTGAATAAGAGTGGCGAAAGTAGGCACCTGTGTGTTGTACCAGTTCTTAGAGGAAAGACTTTCAGCTTTTCTCAATTCAATATAATATTAGCTGTGGGTTTGTTACATGTGGCCTTTATTATGTTGAGATATATTCCTTTTATACTTAATTTGTTGAGAGTTTTATCATGCAGGGTTGTTGACCTTATCGAATGCTTTTTCTGCATCTATTGAGATGATCATATGATTTTTGTCCTTTATTCTACGTGTGTCATATATCACATTTACTGATTTGCATATGTTAAACCGTCTTGCATCCATGGGATAAATCCCACTTGATCATAATGAATGATCTTTATATGTGTTGCTGGACTTAGTTTGATAGTATTTTTTCAGCATTTTTTTACCAATATTCATCAGTGATATTGACCTTTTTTTTAATGTCCTAGTCCGGTTTTGGTATTAGGGTAGTCCTGGACTCCTAGAATGAATCAGAAATATTTCCTTCCTCTTCAACTTTTTGAATATTTTAAGAAGTACTGGTGTTAGTTCTTCCTTATAAGTTTGATCGTTTTCAGCAGTAAAGTCATCCAGTCTTGGACTTTTATTTGTTGGAAGATTTTTTAATTAAAGATTGAATCTCATTACTTTTAATTTCTTTTTAGGTTTTCTATTTTTTCTTGATTTAATCTTGGTAGGTTGTATGTGTCCAGGAATTTATCCATTTCTTTTTTTTATTTAATTTTTTTTTATTGTACTTTAAGTTTTAGGGTACATGTGCACAATGTGCAGGTTTGTTACATATGTATCCATGTGCCATGTTAGTGTGCTGCACCCATTAACTAGTCATTTAGCATTAGCCGTATCTCCTAATGCTATCCCTCCCCCCTCCCCAGACCCCACAACCGTCCCCAGAGTGTGATGTTCCCCTTCCTGTGTCCATGTGTTCTCATTGTTCAATTCCCACCTATGAGTGAGAACATGTGGTGTTTGGTTTTTTGTCCTTGCGATAGTTTACTGAGAATGCTGATTTCCAGTTTCATCCATGTCCCTACAAAGGACATGAACTCATCATTTTTTATGGCTGCATAGTATTCCATGGTGTATATGTGCCACATTTTCTTAATCCAGTCTATCGTTGTTGGACATTTAGGTTGGTTCCAAGTCTTTGCTATTGTGAATAGTGCCGCAATAAACATACATGTGCATGTGTCTCTATAGCAGCATGATTTATAGTCCTTTGGGTATATACCCAGTAATGGGATGGCTGGATCAAATGGTATTTCTAGTTCTAGATCCCTGAGGAATCGCCACACTGACTTCCACAATGGTTGAACTAGTTTACAGTCCCACCAACAGTGTAAAAGTGTTCCTATTTCTCCACATCCTCTCCAGCACCTGTTGTTTCCTGACTTTTTAATGATGGCCATTGTAACTGGTGTGAGATGGTATCTCATTGTGGTTTTGATTTGCATTTCTCTGATGGCCAGTGATGGTGAGCATTTTTGCATGTGTTTTTTGGCTGCATATATGTCTTCTTTTGAGAAGTGTCTGTTCATGTCCTTTGCCCACTTTTTGATGGGGTTGTTTGTTTTTTCTTGTAAATTTGTTTGAGTTCATTGTAGATTCTGGATATTAGCCCTTTGTCAGATGAGTAGGTTGCAAAAATTTTCTCCCATTTTGTACGTTGCCTGTTCACTCTGATGGTAGTTTCTTTTGCTGTGCAGAAGCTCTTTAGTTTAATTAGATTCCATTCATCAATTTTGGCTTCTGATGCCATTGCTTTTGGTGTTTTGGACATGAAGTCCTTGCCCATGCCTATGTCCTGAATGGTATTCCCTAGGTTTTCTTCTAGGGTTTTTATGCTTTTAGGTCTAACATGTAAGTCTTTAATCCATCTTGAATTAATTTTTGTATAAGGTGTAAGGAAGGGATCCAGTTTGAGCTTTCTACATATGGCTAGCCAGTTTTCCCAGCACCATTTATTAAATAGGGAATCCTTTCCCCATTGCTTGTTTTTGTCAGGTTTGTCAAAGATCAGATAGTTATAGATATGTGGTGTTATTTCTGACGGCTCTGTTCTGTTCCATTGATCTATGTCTCTGTTTTGGTACCAGTAACATGCTGTTTTGGTTACTGTAGCCTTGTAGTATAGTTTGAAGTCAGGTGGCCTGATGCCTCCAGCTTTGTTCTTTTGGCTTAGGATTGACTTGGTGATGCAGGCTCTTTTTTGGTTCCATATGAACTTTAAAGTAGTTTTTTCCAATTCTGTGAAGAAAGTAATTGGTAGCTTGATGGGGATGGCATTGAATCTATAAATTACCTTTGGGCAGTATGGCCATTTTCACAATATTAATTCTTCCAACCCATGAGCATGGAATGTTCTTCCATTTGTTTGTGTCCTCTTTTATTTCATTGAGCAGTGGTTTGTAGTTCTCCTTGAAGAGGTCCTTCACATCCCTTGTAAGTTGAATTCCTAGGTATTTTATTCTCCTTGAAGCAATTGTGAATGGGAGTTCACTCCTGATTTGGCTTTCTGTTTGTCTGTTATTGGTGTATAAGAATGCTTGTGATTTTTGTACATTGATTTTGTATCCTGAGACTTTGCTGAAGTTGCTTATCAGCTTAAGGAGATTTTGGGCTGAGAAAGTGGGGTTTTCTAGATATACAGTCATGTCATCTGTAAACAGGGACAATTTGACTTCCTCTTTTCCTAATTGAATACCCTTTAGTTCCTTCTCCTGCCTAATTGCCTTGGCCAGAACTCCCAACACTATGTTGAATAGGAGTGGTGAGAGAGGGCATCCCTGTCTTGTGCCAGTTTTCAAAGGGAATGCTTCCAGTTTTTGCCCATTCAGTATGATATTGGCTGTGGGTTTGTCATAGATAGCTCTTATTATTTTGAGATACGTCCCATCAGTACCTAATTTATTGAGAGTTTTTAGCATGAAAGGTTGTTGAATGTTGTCAAAGGCCTTTTCTGCATCTATTGAAATAATCATGTGGTTTTTGTCTTTGGTTCTGTTTATATGCTGGATTACATTTATTGATTTGCGTATATTGAACCAGCCTTGCATCCCAGGGATGAAGCCCACTTGATCATGGTGGATAAGCTTTTGGATGGGCTGCTGGATTTGGTTTGCCAGTATTTTATTGAGGATTTTTGCATCAATATTCATCAAGGATATTGGTCAAAAATTCCTTTTTGGTTGTGTCTCTTCCAGTCTTTGGTATCAGGATGATGCTGGCCTCATAAAATGAGTTAGGGAGGATTCCCTCTTTTTCTATCAATTGGAATAGTTTCAGAAGGAATGGTACCAGTTCCTCCTTGTACCTCTGGTAGAATTCGGCTGTGAATCCATCTGGTCCTGGATTCTTTTTGGTTGGTAAGCTATTGATTGTTGCCACAATTTCAGAGCCTGTTATTGGTCTATTCAGAGATTCGACTTCTTTCTGGTTTAGTCTTGGGAGGGTGTATGTGTCCAGGGATTTATCCATTTCTTCTAGATTTTCTAGTTTATTTGCATAGAGGTGTTTGTAGTATTCTCTGATGGTAGTTTTTATTTCTATGGGATCAGTGGTGATATCCCCTTTATCACTTTTTATTGCATCTATTTGATTCTTCTCTCTTCTTTATTAGTCTTGCTAGCGGTCTGTCAATTTTGTTGATCTTTTCAAAAAAACAGCTCCTGGATCCATTAATTTTTGAAAGGTTTTTTTGTGTCTCTATTTCCTTCAGTTCTGCTCTAATTTTAGTTATTTCTAGCCTTCTGCTAGCTTTTGAATGTGTTTGCTCTTGCTTTTCTAGTTCTTTTAATTGTGATGTTAGGGTGTCAATTTTGGATCTTTCCTGCTTTCTCTTGTGGGCATTTAGTGCTATAAATTTCCCTCTACACACTGCTTTGAATGTGTCCTAGAGATTCTGGTATGTTGTGTCTTTGTTCTCGTTGGTTTCAAAGAACATCTTTATTTCTGCCTTCATTTCGTTATGTACCCAGTAGTCATTCAGGAGCAGGTTGTTCAGTTTCCATGTAGTTGAGCGGTTTTGAGTGAGTTTCTTAATCCTGAGTTCTAGTTTGATTGCACTGTGGTCTGAGAGACAGTTTGTTATAATTTCTGTTCTTTTACATTTGCTGAGGAGAGCTTCCAACCATGTGTTCAATTTTGGAATAGGTGTGGTGTGGTGCTGAAGAACATGTATATTCTGTTGATTTGGGGTGGACAGTTCTGTAGATGTCTATTAGGTCCACTTGGTGCACAGCTGAGTTCAATTCCTGGGTATCCTTGTTAACTTTATGTCTTGTTGATCTGTCTAATGTTGACAGTGGGGTGTTAAAGTCTCCCATTATTATTGTGTGGGAGTCTAAGTCTCTTTGTAGGTCACTCAGGACTTGCTTTATGAATCTGGGTGCTCCTTTCTTGGGTGCATATATATTTAGGGTAGTTAGCTCTTCTTGTTGAATGGATCCCTTTTCTGCTAGGTTTTACAATTGTTAGTATATCATTGTTCATAATATTCTCTGATGTTTCTTTATATTTCTTTAGTGTTAGTTCTTATATCTCTTTTGTCATTCCAATTTTGTTTGTTTGGGTCTGCTTACTTTTTTTCTTAGTTGCTCTAACTAGCAGTGTATCTATTTTGTTTATCTTTTCAAGATATCCAATTTTTACTTTGTTGAGGAATGTTTGTGTTTCTATTTTATTTAATTCTACTGATCTTTATTATTTCTTTCCATTTACAATTTTCGAGTTAAATTTGTTCTTGCTTTTCTGATTTCTTAAGGTCCATTGTCAGTTTGTTTATTTGAAATATATGTACTTTTTTATGTAGGTGTTTATCGATATAAACTTTCTTATTAGGACTACTTTCTCTGTATCCCATAGGCTTGGGTATATTTTGTTTCTTTTTTTATTTGTTTCAAATTTTTAAAATTTCTGTCTTAATGTTTTTATTGACCCAATGCTTGTTTAAGAATACACTGTTTAATTTTCATGTATTTGTACAGTTTCTATGGTTCTTATTGTAACTGATTTCTATATGTTCCATGTGGTTTGCAGAGATACTTGATATGATTTCAAGTTTTTAAAAACTTGTTGAGACTCACTTTGTGGCCCACCATATGGTGTATTCTGAAGGATGTTCTGTATGCCTACAAGAAGAATGTGTATTCTTCAGCTTTTAAATAAAATGTTCTGTAACTGTGTATTAGGTCCATTTGGTCTAAATTGTAGCTTAAGTTCAGTCTTTGTTGTTTTCTGTCTGGATGATTTGTTCAGTGCTGAGGGTGGGGTGTTGTAGCTCCCAACTATTACTGTATTGGGGTTTATCTTTCTCTTTATGTCTAATAATAATTGCCCTGTGTATCTGATATCTGCTGCTCCAATATTAGGTGCATGTACATTGTTTCAAATATATATATTATATATATATTTGCTGTATTAGTTCATTCTCATGCTGCTAATAAAGACATACCTGAGACTGGGTAATTTATATAAGAAAGATATTTAATGGACTCACAGTTCCACATGGCTGGAGAGACCTCACAATCATGGCAGAAGATGAAGCAAAAGCAAAGCGATGTCTTACTGGCAGCCAGCAAGAGAGAGCTTGTTCAGGGGAACTCCTGTTTATAAAATCATAAGATCTCTTGAGACTTATTCACTATCACAAGAACAGCATGGGAAAGACCTGACCCCGTGATTCAGTTACCTCCCACTGGGTCCCTTCCACAACATGTGGAAATTATGGGAGCTACATACACAAACACACACACGAAAACACACACACACATAGACACACGCATATATATATACTTATCATATTCCCTTCCTGAATTGATCCTTTTTTATTTTATTATAACTTTTTTTGTCTCTTTTTACGGTTTTGACTTAAAATTTGTTTTATCTGATGTAAGTATAGCCACTCTTACTCTCTTTTGGCTTTTGTTTGCGTAAAATACATTTTTATCACCCCTTCACTTTCAGCCTATATCTGTCTTCATAGGTGAAGCAATTTTCTAGCAGGAAACAAATAGTGGAGTTATTTCTTTTTTACCCATTGAGTCATTCTAAATATTTTAAGTGGGGTATGTAATCTTTTCACATTTAAGGTTATTGTTGATAGTTGATGACTTATTCTTGTCATTTGTCAATTTTTTTCTGGGTGTTTTTGTATCCTTTTTCCATTCTTACTCTCTTACATTTTATCATTGTGGTTTGGTGGTTTTCAATACTGGTAACATTTGAGCCCTTTCTTTTTTTCATTTGTGCATCTGTGTTACCAGTGAGTTTTATACATTCATGTGTTATCATGATGTTAGATACTGTTCTTTCACATCCAGATGTAGTATTCCTTTAAACATTTCTTGTAGGGCTGGTCTAGTGGTCATGAACACCCTCAGTTTGTTCTTGTCTGGGTAAGACTTTATTTCTTCATCATTTTTTAAGGGTAGCTTTGCTAGACATATTTGTGGCTGCCAGTTTTTTTTTAATTTTATTTTAGCACTTTGAATCTATCATTCCATTCTCTCCTTGCCTGTAAGATTTCTGTTGAGAAATCCACTTTTAATCTGATGGATATTCCTTTATATATGACTTAATGCTTTACTCTTGCTGATTTTAGAATTTATTCTTTGTCTTTGACTTTTGATAGTTTGAATATAATGTGGTTTGGAGAAGACCTATTTAAGTTGAATCTATTTGGAAATTTTTAAACTTTTATATCCAAATGTTTATGTTTCTTGAAAGACAAAAAATCAGCTATTATTTTGTTAAATAGGTGTTCTATATTTTTATACACTAAGTCTACCTTTGGAACACACACAATTTGAATATTAAGTTGCTTTAAAGTGTCCCATATATCCTTTGCCCACTTGTTGATGGGGTTCTTTTTTTTTTGTAAATTTGTTTGAGTTCTTTGTAGATTCTGGATATTAGCTCTTTGTCAGATGAGTAGATTGCAAAAATTTTTTCCCATTCTCTAGGTTGCCTGTTCACTCTGATGGTAGTTTCTAATGCTGTGCAGAAGCTCTTTAGTTTAATTAGATCCCATTTGTCAATTTTGGCTTTTGTTACCATTGCTTTTGGTGTTTTAGACGTGAAGTCTTTGCCTATGCCGAGGTCCTGAATAGTATTGCGTAGGTTTTCTTCTAGGGTTTTTATGGTTTTAGATCTAACATTTAAGTTTTTAATCCATCTTGAATTAATTTTTGTGTAAGGTGTAAGGAAGGGATCCAGTTTCAGCTTTCTATATATGGCTAGCCAGTTTTCCCAGCACCGTTTATTAAACAGGGAATCATTTCCCCATTTCTTGTTTTTGTCAGGTTTGTCAAAGATCAGGTGGTTGTAGAGGTGTGGTATTATTTCTGAGGGCTCTGTTCTATTCCATTGGTCTGTATCTCTGTTTTGGTACCAGTACCATGCTGTTTTGGTTACTGTAGGCTTGTAGTATAGTTTGAAGTCAGGGAGCATGATGCCTCCAGCTTTGTTCTTTTGGCTTAGGAGCCATCAAAAACTGGGCGAAGGATAAGAACAGACACTTCTCAAAAGAAGACATTTATGCAGCCAAAAGACACATGAAAAAATGCTCATCACTGGCCATCAGAGAAATGCAAATCAAAACCACAATGAGATACTATCTCACACCAGTTAGAATGGTGATCACTAAAAAGTCAGGAAACAACAGGTGCTGGACAGGATGTGGAGAAATAGGAACACTTTTACACTGTTGGTGGAACTGTAAACTAGTTCAACCATTGTGGAAGAGAGTGTGGTGATTCCTCAAGGATTTAGAACTAGAAATACCATTTGACCCAGCCTTCCCATTACTGGGTATATACCCAAAGGATTATAAATCATGCTGCTGTAAAGACACATGTACACGTATGTTTATTGTGGCACTATTCACAATAGCAAAGACTTGGAACCAACCCAAATGTCCATCAATGATCGACTGGATTAAGAAAATGTGGCACATATGCACCATGAAATACTATGCAGCCATAAAAAAGGATGAGTTCATGTCCTTTGTAGGGACATGGATGAAGCTGGAAACCATCATTCTGAGCAAACTATCGCAACGACAAATACCAAACACCGCATGTTCTCACTCATAGGCAGGAATTGAACTATGAGAACGTTTGGACAGAGGAAGGGGAACATCACACACTGGGGCCTGTTGTGGGGTTGGGGGAGGTGGGAGGGGCAGCATTAGGAGATATACCTAATGTAAATGATGAGTTAATGGGTGCAGCACACCAACATGGCACATGTATACATACGTAACAAACCTGCAAGTTGTGCACATGTACCCTAGAACTTAAAGTATAATTTAAAAAAATGAAAAAAAAAGTGTCGCATATATCATGTAGACTTTCTTTATTTTTTGATTCTCATTTTTTTTTAATTCTGACTGGGTATTTTAAAAGACTTGTCTTCAAGTTCAAGAATTATTTCTTCTGCTTGCTCTAGTCAATTATTGAAGCTCTTATTTTATTATTTAAATTCCTTACTTCCAGTATTTGTGTGGTTCTCTTTAAAGATGTCTATCTCTGTTTTGAGTTTCTCATTCAGTTTCTGATTCATTTGTCTTATTTTTATATTGATTGTCTGTGTTCTCATATCTTATTGAGCTTCCTTAATATTTTCATTTATATGATTTTTCAGGAATTTCATAAATTTCTTTTTTTTTGGAAATAGTTGCTGGAGAATTATTGTGTTCCTTTGTAGATGTCTTCTTTCTTTTACTTCTTATTTTTTGGATTGGATTTCATAGGGAAATACTTTTTCTGTAGATGTATCTATAGCATCGGTTATATAGGGCACTTTAGCTCTGATTCTGGGTGCATGCAGTAGTGTAGTCTCTGTATAATTTATTTGGCTGTAGTGAGCATCAGTGGTGTCTCTGAGTTTCTTACTGGCTTGCCTGCAGTTTTCAGTGTAGGTTGTGGCACAATTTTCTGGAGACAGGGATGAAAAGTAGGCATGTCCTTGGGCCCCAGTGGTTTTGGTGGTAGGCAAAGTGTGCCCATTCTTGGATACCCTGGAGGCATACATGGGCACTGGTGGTAGTGGGTTGAAGTGGGTCAATCCTTGGGACCTCAGGTGGCCTGCTCAGGTTTCAGCAGTGAACCTGGCAGTAGCAGTGGTAGGCCAACCCTCATTTCACCAGATGGCACACAGGGGTGCCAGCAGTGGCAGCAGTGGGCTAGACATAGCACTCCCCAGGTGCCCAGGTTGCATGTGTGAGTGCCAGCCACACGTCATGGTGGTGGCAGGATGGGAAGGCCATCTCAGACCCCAGGAAGAGTGTGTGGATACTGCAGATGCTGGTGGGTCAGGCATATCAATCCCCAGGCTCCCAGCTGACATGGGCAGGTACTGGCAGGATTGGAAGGCTCCTTCTCAGGCCCTGGGTAGGAGTGGATGTTGGTTGTGGCAGGCAGGGTGAGTCAATCCCCGGGCCCCCAGATGATGCACGTGGCCATTGGTGGGCATATGTTGGGTGAGCTGGTCTGTCCTCAGGCCCTCAATCACAGGCTGTGGTGGGTGTGTCTGGTCAATTTTTCCAATTTCTGGGAACTGAGCAAGCCATTCTTTGGTCTCTAGAAAGCTGTGTACAGGTGGCAGCAGGAAGAGCAAGGCGATGCCCTTGGACAATGCAATGACAATAGAAGGGGCAGTGCTGGGCAATGTGGGCATGGGTTCAGTTCCCCCTGCGGTGTGCATCGGTAACAGGCTGTGCTGGGCAGGACAGGGTGATCTCCAGGGTCTCCATGGTGTGTTCAGGTGCTGGCTGCAGTCAGGCTGAGCTTGTAAGTGCATGTGTGGTGGAAATATTTGCTTTTTAACAGGTTTATTGAAGTATAATTTATATACAAAGGAGTATACATATTTAGCACATACAATTTTGTGAATTTAGACATATATAAACACTCATGTAATTTTAAAATTTAAAATCTCCATATTTCAAAAAGACATATCTGTTTAAAAAATATTACACTAATTTGTATGAGAAATTTTGTATGTGTATGTTAAGGTAGTAAAGTGCTTGGTTAATATTTTCATAAGTAAGTTACTTCAAACCATTGGTGGATTCTCACAAGCCGGTCATTGAATTACTGAAAGAATATGAAAACTTAATGAGTATTGATTTTAGTACACCTTATAAGAAACAAAGCTATTTTAGGAGAATTTAAATTTCATTTAGTGTGTAGATATAATCAGATAAAACACTTTGAAAATATTGTGTATCAGTAAAAACTAATCTTGTCATTTTAAAGATGTCAGTGACAACACTTTTATTACTTTTTCCACAACCTCACTGAATGTTTGTCATTTAAAACTAATTTGTATTTGAACTTTTCATTTTATTCATTTTTATGGAATTCATCAAAAGAATTTTATTAAAACTAATCTATATCTACTTTGGCTCTGCAACTTTCTAGAATACTTAAATATGTATTTTATATCTGTAAAATGCATCCTTAGCCTCCTGTCCCTTTTTTTTCTGTCTAATAATGATAATGATAATGATGCAATATAAATAGATTAATTTGTGTAGGGTGGTTGAGACATGTCTAAATCACTCCTCCACACCACCTGGGTTGTTAATTCAGCTTGCTCCTTATATTTAGATTTTGTTCTATTAACTTTCCTAGAAGCCACAATCTGTACATTTTTTTTCCAATTGAGAGTAAGACAGGAATATAAAGCTTCAGAAATGTTAGTTCCAGCTCAGTTATTGTGATTATTTATGGTCATGGTTTAATGGTCATGGTTTAATTTTCTTTAATTCTTTTGTTAAACATCCCTGCAGTTAACTTTTTACTGACCCTCAAGGAATCCTATTTCTTCCTTATTAAAAAAATCTTTTAAAGACCAATTTACTCCAATTTTCTAATAAAAATGCTCACATACCTTAACAGAATACATTACCAGGATCCCAATTTCCCATCTAGCTCTGGCTGCCACCATTTTTTCTATCATACTTGATTCTTTGGCAGAGCCATACCACATTTTCCCTGAAAATGCCTTGTTTCGTTGACTTTGCACATAATTTTTCATGCTTTCTGGAATACTTTGACCCATTTTTTGTTGTCTTGATATCCTCTTTATTCCTTTTTTTTTTTTTTTTTGAGACAGAGTCTCACTCTGTCACCCAGGCTGAAGTGCGGTGGCACAATCTCAGCTCACTGCAACCTCCACCTCCTGGGTTCAAGTGATTCTCCTGCCTCAGCCTCCCGAGTAGCTGGGATTACAAGCCTGTGCCACCATGCCCAGCTAATTTTTGTATTTTTAGTAGAGATGAGGTTTCACTATGTTGACCAGGCTGGTCTTGAATTCCTCACCTCAGCCTCCCAAATTGCTGGGATTACAGGCGTGAGCCACCGCACCTGGCCCCCTCCTCTTTATTCTTTAAAGTTCAGATCAAATGACACCTCTTGAAGAAAACCATTGCTACGACATAGTTGGTAACTCTCTGATCTGTTCCTACTTCACCTTGTGTAAACTTCTCTTTTACAAGTTATGCCTACTAGACATGGAGCTTATTTATATAAGCTTATCCTATTTTATCCACTTTTAAGTCTTTGGGAATCAATATAGTATCTGATATATCTTTATTGCTATAACAGTAATATCTCTAATTCAATATGCTTACTATACCAGAAAATATAGAAAATATACTTTAACTCTTAGATGACTGATATAATTTAACATAGGAGCCCTTGAAGTGGGTATTATTAAAACCCCTGATTTACTGGTATGAAAAGAGTCAGAGAGGTGGTTTAATTGCCCATGGTCACGTTATAGTTAACAGTGTAGCCAAAATTCGAACCCAGATTATCTGGCTCTTGAGAGAGCCTCTTTTATTGCCCATCATGTCATAAGACATACTGAGCAACTGTTGGGTATTGACTTGCTGGAGACAAACCCTAGATCTAGTATATATAAAAATTAGCTTAATGAATAGATGTCAGGAATAAAAACTGTAAGGTTAAATGAGAAAAAAAAAGCAATAGGCTTTTTTGTTTACTTATAAATCAGTTAACATGAATAATTATTTGGTATTATAAGAAATTATGTATGCTTTATGTTGCAATAGGGAATGAAGATACGCCTGCTTGTTTCTCAAGGCAAAACAAATGCCGTTGTAGTTTGACAGAATTGATTTGCCATTTGCTCTGCAACTTAAGACTTGCTGGGCTTTGAATGCATTGTAGTGGCCATGCTCATTTCAAATGCTTACACACATACAGTCTCTACAAAATATGCAGCTCTATACCCACCATTTGAAGTATCTAGACAGGAAATTTTACCCATGACTTTGCCATCATAAAAATTACTCCTTTTCTCTGTTCAAGGAAAATTTGGAGATCAGAGATACATTATTTTCCAAAAATCTTGTATTGTTCATTAATCTTAGTATCTTTTCTTCTTTGTCTTCTTGTGATATGCAGGAGAGCTGCAAATTGTAGCACCCAATTGTCACCACTTCCTGCAGCCTGAAATATAGTTTGTACTCTTACCTTCTTCTTTTTAATTAGTAGAAACAGAAGTAGGAGTTTTCTAAAATGTTGCAACTGAGGAATGAATAAGTGGCCAGGATGATTACGGAAGCCACCAGATTCTGCATATTTTATAAATTAGCCCTGAACCAAGAAACTGTTTGAATAGTTTTGTTGGGTGATCATTGTCCTCTTTAAGACGTCATAATTATATCCATGAAATGGTATTTCCGGTTCTGAATCTTTGAGGAATTGCCACACTGTCTTCCACAATGATTGAACTAATTTACATTCCCACCAACTGGTAAAAGTATTCCTATTTCTCTGCAACCTCCTCAGTATCTGTTTTTTCTTTCCTTTTTTTTTTTTTTTTTTTTTTTTTTAATCGAGACGGAGTCTTGCTCTGTCACCAGGCTGGAGTGCAGTAGTGCGACCTTGGCTCACTGCAACCTCTGCCTCCCTGGTTCAAGGGATTCTTCTGCCTTAGTCTTTCGAGTAGCTGGGACTAAAGGCACAAAACCACCATCATGCCCAGTTAATTTTTGTATTTTTAGTAGAGACAAGGTTTCACCATGTTGGCCAGGATGGTCTCGCTCTCCTGACCTTGTGATCCACCTGCCTCGGCCTCCCAAGGTGCTGGGATTACAGATGTGAGCCACCACACCCGGCCTTTCTTGACTTTTAATAATCACCACTCTGACTGGTGTGACATGGTATCTCATGGTGGTTTTGATTTGCATTTCTCTAATGATCAGAGATGTTGAGCTTTTTTTCATATGTTTGATGGCCGCATGTATGTCTTTTTTTGAGAAATGTCTGTTCATATCCTTTGCCCACTTTTTAATGGGGTTCTTTATTGTTTTCTTGTAAATTTGCTTAAGTTCCTTGTAGATTCTGGCTGTTAAACCTTTGTCAGATTACCATTTGATCCAGCAACCCCATTACTGGAAATATACCCAAAGAAATATAAATCATTCTTTTATGATTTTTTATTATGTGAACATATGCTGCCTATGTTCATTGCAGCACTATTCACAGTAGCAAAGACATGGAATCAACCCAAATGCCCATCAATGATAGACTGGATAAAGAAAATGTGGTACATGTACACCATGGAATACTATGCAGCCATAAAAAGGAATAAGATCATGTCTTTGCAGAGACATGGATGAAGCTGGAAGTCATTATCCTCAGCAAACTAAGGCAGAAACAGAAAACCAAACACCATGTGCACTCATTTATAAGTGGGAACTGAACAATCAGAACACATGGACACATGGAGGGGAACAACACTCCCTGGGGCCTGTCGGGAGAGGGTGGGGAGAATGGGGGGTGGAAAACATTAGGGAAAATAACTAATGCATGCTGGGCTTAATACCTAGGTGATGGATGGGTAGGTGCAAACATAAACCATGGCACACGTTTACCTATGTAACAAACCTGCATATCCTGCACATGTACCCCAGAGCTTAAAAAGTATATATATCTATACATATCCATGAAATGGCTGGAAACTTGGCATAAGGTAAGACATTGATAATATAAAACAACCAGAAGCTTGTACTACTATAGTATTTCTGCTACAATGAGCAACTACTTTATTAGATATAAAAACTATATTTTGTTTAAGTAATAAGTGGTTGATATTTTTATAGGTAGACCCCAAAGAGGACCATTAAAACTTTATAGATTGTAAAGGAGATATTGTACAAATATTAAGATTTGTACTCATCTATTAGCTGATGGATCAGAAAGAAACACAATATGGGTATTTAGTTGACTTGAGACTTAGATTCATTATCTTTAAAACTGGAATGGTAATACATCTATCTCAGAGTTTTTATAATGATTAAACAACCAAAAATACATAAAGTGCTTATTAGCACAGTATGCTGTACATGAAGACACTGTTGGAACCCTATACACATTAGTCTCATTTTCTCTTGATGAAACAATCAACATTAAAATAAAATACGTTAACACAGAGACTTTTTTCTTCAGCTTTGGAAGTTAGCTAAGAGTCTTTTACTGTGATGTTAAAGACTGGGGTACATGTGCAGAATGTGCAGTTTTGTTACATAGGTATACACGTGCCATGGTGGTTTGCTGCACCCATCAACCCATCACCTACATTAGGTATTTCTCCGAATGCTATCCCTCCCCTAGCCCCCCACCCACCAACAGGCCCCTGTTTGTGATGTTCCCCTCCCTGTGTCCACGTGTTCTCATTGTTCAGCTCCCACTTATGAGTGAGAACATGTGGTGTTTGGTTTTCTGTTCCTGTGTTAGTTTACTAAGAATGATGGTTTCCAGCTTCATCCATGTACCTGCAAAGGACATGAACTCATCCTTTTTTATGGCCGCATAGTATTCCATGGTGTATATGTGTCACATTTTCTTTATCCAGTCTATCATTGATGGACATTTGGGTTGTTTCCAAGTCTTTGAGATTGTGAATAGTGCCACAATAAACATACATGTGCATGTGTCTTTATAGTAAAATGATTTATAATCCTTTGGGTATATACCTAGTAATGGGATGGCTGGGTCAAATGGTATTTCTAGTTTTAGATCATTGAAGAATCGCCACACTCTCTTCCACAATGGTTGAACTAATTAACACTCCCACTAACAGTGTAAAAGCATTCCTATTTCTCGACATCCTCTCCAGCATCTGTTGTCTCCTGACTTTCTAATGGTCGCCATTCTAACTGGCATGAGATGGTATCTCATTGTCGTTTTGATTTGTATTTCTCTAGTGACCGATGATGATGACCTTTTTTCATGTTTGTTGGCTGCATAAATGTCTTCTCTTCAGAAGTATCTGTTCATATGTTCATATTCTTTGCCCACTTTTTGATGGGGTAGTTGTTTGTTTTCTTGTAAATTTTCTTCAAGTTTTTTTGAAGATTCTGGATATTAGACCCTTGTCAGATGGATAGATTGCAAAAATTTCCTCCCATTCTGTAGGTTGCCTGCTCACTTTGATGATAGTTTATTTTGCTGTGTGAAGCTCTTTAGTTTAAGTAGATCCCATTTGTCAATTTTGGCTTTTGTTGCCATTGCTTTTGGTGTTTTAGTCATGAAATTTTCCCATGACTATGTCCTGAATTGTATTGCCTAGGTTTTCTTCTAGGATTTTTATCATTTTAGGTCTTACATTTAAGTCTTTAATCCATCTTGAGTTAAATTTTGTATAAGATGTAAGGAAGTGGTCCAGTTACAGTTTTCTGCATATGGCTGGTCTTAACAAAAAAATCCTTTTGTAAGCCAGGACTCTAAAATCTTGAACTAAGTGTAGAACCTAGTAAACACTGGAAACTAAAAATAAAATGCTGAAGTATGTGGTCCTTTAACATACTTTAAAACACTTTTGTTTCTGCTAGTTATGAAAAATATATCTTTATTATTATTTTATTTTTATTAAGTTTTATTTTAGGTTTGGGGGTACATGTGAAGGTCTGTTACAAAAGTAATCATGTATCATGGTGGTTTGTTGTACATAGTGATCAGGAGAAAAGAGTGAAACATAAGTATTTCAACTATATTATACCAAAAGGAACTCTTACAATATTTTATGAAACACAACTATTACTTAAGACACAATTGGCATTGAACAATTATTATTCTGTTATTCACATTAGAGTAAAATATTACATGAACTTTTAAGATAACAAACAGATTATTTTTTGCCAGGAGTTAGGAATGGGAAGTCTGAAGAGGCAGTATAGCTATCAAGGTGTAGTGTGATGATTAATTGTGTCTGTTCATTTGATTGGGCTAAAGGATTCCCAGATAGCTGGTAAAACATTACTTCTGGATGTATCTGTGAGAGTTTCTTCAGAAGAAATTAGCTTTTGAAGCAATGTACTGAGTAAAGAGGATCTGCCCTCATTAATGTGCATGAGCATCATCCAATCCTTTGAGGGCCCACATAGAACACAAAGGTGGAGTCAGGGACAATTCCTCCTGTCTTCCTAAGCTGAAACATCCATATTTTCCTGACCGATTTCTTGGGACTTCAGTCTGTGGAACTTATATCAGTGGCCACCCTGGTTCCCTGGGCTTTTGGACTTCGAATTGCACCACTGGCTTTCCTGCTTCTTCAGCCTGCAAATGACATATTGTGGGATTTCTTGACCTCCATTATTGCATGAGCCAATTCCTGTAATAAATCCCCTCATAATATGTATGTCTATATCCTATTGGTTCTGTTTCTATGGAGAATACACAAATACAGGCAGCATGAGTGAGCCTTGTAGTGATGGTACAAATGAGTATCTTGATTTTGGTAACCGTTGCAGGAAGCTGCACATCTGACAAATTGCATACAGCTACACACAGACACACACACACACACATGAATACATCTATGATGGAAAGAATCTAAGAATCCATAAGATCTATAGATTGTACTAATGTCAATATCCTGTTGTTAATACTGTACTATAATTATTCAAGATATTAACATAGAAGGAGGCTGAGTAAAGGATGCTTGGAACTTACTTGTAATTTCTTCTTTTTTTTAGCAGCAAATGTATTGAAGAAAACTTTCAAAAAGATGCAAGCTTTGCTTTAACATAGTGCAGAGTGAAGCTATTGTGCAATCAATGGTAAAAACCTTGAAATTAGGATGCAAATAGATGAGGACCCACATTTCTTTCCAACTTTTGTAGATCTATAATTATTTCAAAATAAAAACTTACAAAATAGGGTAGTATCTATAATGTGCAGGGACTCACTTTTCCAGGCACACAATAAGCACTATATATGCATTATTACTTTTAATCTTTGCAATATCAGTTTGAGGTACAATATTACACTTTCCTTTTTACAGGTAAGAAAAGTGCAATGTTGAGCAGCTGACTTGCTAAGAACCATATAGTCAAGTAGAAGAACCAAAATAAACATTTCAATTGTATTCCATATTTTCAAGTAAATGAGTATTTGTAGCTAAATATAGAATCCCAGAATATATGCCAACCCTTCTTTCTCATAAATCAGGCATCCTGTCACCTAGATGGTCAGTTTTGTCTATGATCTATTAGGTATGTAGCAGTATCAATTAATGTTGCCGTGGTCAATATAATGCTAAGCCTTCATCAGCATTATTTAATAAAGTTGATCCCTGAAAGGTTATGTGTTGAGATTAATAATAGGTTAGAGCTTTATCCATAAAGACATTAAATGTAATTGACTATCAGAAAGCATTATGAGGTTTTCTTCCCAATTAATTGTTGTCTGATTCTGTTCTTAACACATATTAATAAAATATTTTATTAACATATATCATAGCTATTAGGGTCTGTTAGGCTTATTATATGCAAACCTTTGAAAATACATATTGAATGTAGAAGGAAGTTAATTCCCTAGTATGGAGATAGGCAAGCTACATAAATGAGTGATTTAAATTTAGGCAGTTTTAAATGAGATAATTACTTATGGTTTACATAGGAAAATAATTTATTTTGGGATATCTACCCGAAAACTGGGTGAAAATATTCTTATGAAAATAAAATAGACTTACAAAAAAGGAAAAAAAGCTTTACTTTGTACACAGTCTTAATATAGTCTAAAGAATAATTTAGTTGTGTGAGATTTTCAATAGTGTCATTTACTTCTCAGAACTTACTGTGTGGAGTGATGAGTATGATCAATAACTAAGACTCAACATAAATTTATATTTAACTTTACCAAAAATATGTTACTTTTTAACATACTAAAGTGTAGCTTGGTGCGTGAGGAGGGCCAGGTATGGAGTAGGTAGAGTGTCACTTTTTTTTTTTTTTTTTTTTTTTTGAGATGGAGTCTCACTGTGTCACCCAGGTTGGAGTGCAGTGGCGTGATCTCAGCTCACTGCAACCTCTGCCTCCTGAGTTCAAGCGATTCTCTTGCCTCAGCCTCAGGAGTAGCTGGGACTACAGGCGCACACCACCAAGCCCGGCTAATTTTTTTTAGTTTCACCATGGTTTTTGCCATGTTGACCAGGCTGGTCTTAAAATCCCAACCTCAAGTGATTCACCCACCTCAGCCTCCCAAAGTGCTAGGATTACAGGCATGAGCCACTACGTCCAGCTGAGTGTCAGTCTTAATTGTGGTCACTCTCGTATATCAAGGAGTTAAAATTAACTTGCTAAAATAGTTAACATTTTTGATCCTTGCCATATACCGCAGACTATATTAAGTACTTTCAAGGCATGATCTTGTTTAATCCTCATGTTAATTCTAAGAAGTAGCTATGATTATCTTCATTTTAGATATGGAGAAATTGAAAGGGAAAATATGAAAATTGTTCATTGTTACTTTAATAATCAAAATACTGGTTTATCTTCTGTAACAACTAGCATAATAAAAGTTCAAAGCTGATAATATGGTAGCCACCATAGTACCTGGATTGTCTGCTTCCTCTCTCTTCTCTAAACATCCATCTTGTCACGTAAGATGGCAGCTTCAGCACCTGGCATTGCATCTGAAGTCTATCAGTGGAAAGAGTAGAAAAAATAAGTGCTGAGTGTCTCTTTTCCTTTAAGGATTTGACCAGGCAGTTGCTTACCTTAGATTCAGTCACACTCCATTGTCCAAAGCACAGAAACCTGGCCATACCTAATTGCAAGGAAGGCTGAAAACATACTGATTTGCTGGGTGGCTATGTTCTTAGCCAAAACTATTATTGAAGAAGTGAAAAATAAATATCAAATAATCTCTTCTAAAGCAGAGTACTGTGACTAGTTAAGTGCCTACGGACCCTTTTCCCTACACACAGAATCTACTCATCCCTTCTCCAAGGAACAATCCTAAAGACCATAGTTATTGTGTCCAGTTCAAAATAGAAATGAAGTGTCATTCTTTCCATTACGTCAGGATATGACTACTCATGGTATGACCCACTATAAAATAAAAGATAAGCTATCTACTGACCCCTACCCATAACCAAAATATGCCCATTTTAAAATAACAGTGTAAGAATAAAATGGATGCCATAAAACTGCTGTTGAGTAACGTAAAGACTAAAATAGACATTAATCGCTGGTCTGTAGTAATCAATAAATTCCCCTGAACAAAAATTATGAAATCTATCTGCCCTTTCTGTACCAGAAATGGAGTAACAGCTCTGGTTGCCAGACATGGTGGCCCTTCTGTCTGTATTTCCGGGGTAGAAGTGTGGGTTCCCCTTGTATATTGTCTATTGTCCTTCTTGGCCTTGTTTTGAACTCAGAAATTGTGATTTGTCCATTATTAATGTCCACTGGATAGACTGGACTTCTTGGGGGCAGTAAAACCTTTAGTTTTCTTGCTGTTGGTACAGTTTTAGGACTTTGGTTATTTTGGGAGCAGTCACAGGCTTCTGGTTCTTTTAGAAATATAACTTGTTTAAAAAGTTGAGAGACTTCTCATACATACATTTATAGAGAGTTTTGTAAGTTCAATTTTTCTTATTCATATAATAGCATTTTCCTTAGAGCTACTTCAAAATCCTTCTGATTTTCTACAAAAACAATGTGGGTGTAGAAAAGCTGACATAATACTTTAGAAATAGGTGTGGTTCTTTCTTGACTTTGAAATGCTAATGAATTTCTAACAGTATCAGTTTCATGTCTTCCATTCTTTTTTTCCAGTTTGCAATCTGTTTTTCACCTGAACCTAACCGCTTTGATTTCCCCAAAGTATTCTTCTTAAGTTATTCTGCAAATATTTGAGTTGCCTACTCCATGGATGGCATGGTGTTAAGCACTGAGGATATGATAATGAACGGTGTGATCCCTACTTCCATGGCACTTACTGTCTGGCTGGGGAGAAACACAACAAACAAAAGACGACTCTGACTTTTATTGAAATATTATTCCAATAAACGTTACATAGAAAAGTGTAGTGTACATATTTACTAATGACTTTTAATATAGTGTTATACAATTTTGATGTATTCTTTTTCCTGTGAAAAATGCAGTTCTCTACCTTTGATCTTTTATATAACCCCTTGATTTTATCACTTGTTTATTCATAACATTCATGTGTCTGTAAGTTTAGTTTGAGAATTTAATATTCTCATATTTCCTCTAGAAAATAATGCCCAATGTTAGATTTTTTAAAGTTCATGGTTATATAATCAATAAATATTCTTTGATTATTGAAAACAGGCTGTAATAATATAACTTTAAATGAAATTTAAATTAAGTTTAATATGCTTTCCATTAAACTCTTACTTGCATGCGCAAAGACTACAATTAGTAATACCAGTAAGGATATTTTTTTCTCCTTTTCTCTTTGGAGATATTTGCTAGACTTTATGTTTACAGCTGGTATCTCCTTAAGAATTAGGATTAGTGTCAAAGCCTATTGTGAACCACATTACTGCCTGTACTTTAGCTTGACAACAATATGTTTTTGTTATGTGCTGTATATTCACTTGGTGCTTTTACATCTTCAGTGCACTTTTCCTTCACTGCCACATGCAGTTTCTATGATTACAAGCTCATTCCATTTCTATTTTTGCCTTTAAGAGGCCATGCTGCTACACATGGAAACAAAAAACAGCGACAAGCAATTGAGCCCTAATGCTCCTTCTCTGGATTTCATTTTGAATCTAACAATCTTTAGTACACAAATTCATATTAATGAATCCATTAATTTGGTTAAATATATCCCACTTGTAGAGAAAACTCACAGAAATTTTTTTTCTTCTCCATTTCAGTTTTAGTGTGAAAAGTGCTTTTGAGGCAGGGCCTATTTAGGCTTTGACAAAGTTTACAGTGTCTTGAATGAGACTTTTGCCAGAAAAACCACTTTTCTAAAGGCACAGTGTGACTTCTTTTATTTCTTCTGTGAATATATTGTTCCTTATTTAAAGGATAAATATTTTTAAAAGTATGTTTTTCTCTATTATATTCCTTCTCACGCCAACCATTCTGTTCCCAAATAATTTAAAACTACTGTCTAATGGATGAGATTCTAGTTTCTAGGGATTAAAACAGATACGAATACTATAGATTCTGTGTTAGCAAGGCCTAAAATTCAAAAAATAACAAAAGTGACCCAAATCAGTATGGTAGTGTGTCCGGAATTGGTGGGTTCTTGGTCTCACTGACTTCAAGAATGAAGCCGCGGACCTTCGCGGTGAGTGTTACAGTTCTTAAGGTGGTGCATCTGGAGTTTCTTCCTTCTGATGTTCAGATGTGTTCAGAGTTTCTTCCTTCTGGTAGGTTCATGGTCTCGCTGGCTTAGGAGTGAAGCTGCGGACTTTTGCGGTGAGTGTTACAGCTCTTAAGGCGCCACTTCTGGAGTTGTTCATTCCTCCCCGTGGGTTCGTGGTCTCGCTGGCTTCATGAGTGAAGCTGCAGACCTTCGCGGTGAGTGTTACAGCTCATAAAGGCAGTGTGGACCCAAAGAGTGAGCAGCAGCAGGATTTATTGCAAAGAGCAAAAGAACAAAGCTTCCATAGTGTAGAAGGGGACCCGAGTGGGTTGCCACTGCTGACTCGGGCAGTCTGCTTTTATTCTCTTATGTGGCCCCACCCACATCCTGCTGATTGGTAGAGCCGAGTGGTCTGTTTTGACAAGGCGCTGATTGGTGCATTTACAATCCCTGAGCTAGACACAGGTTCTCCACCTCCCCACCAGATTAGCTAGATACAGAGTGTGGACACAAAGGTTCTCCAAGTACCCACCAGAGTAGCTAGGTACAGTGTCCATTGGTGGATTCACAGACCCTGAGCTAGACACAGGGTGCTGATTGGTGTGTTTACAAACCTTGAGCTAGATACAGAGTGCCAATTGGTGTATTTACAATCCCTGAGCTAGACATAAAGGTTCTCCACCTCCCCACGGGACTCAGGAGCCCTGCTGGCTTCACCCAGTGGATCCCACACCAGGGCCGCAGGTGGAGCTGCCTGCTAGTCGTGCGCCGTGTGCCTGCACTCCTCAGCCCTTGGGTGGTCGATGGGACTGGGCGCTGTGGAGCAGGGGGCGGTGCTCATCAGGGAGGCTTGGGCCGCACAGGAGCCCACAGAGAGGGAGGCTCAGGCATGGCGAGCTGCAGGTCCCAAGCTCTGCCCCGCCTGGAGGCAGCTAAGGCCACGAGAAATTGAGCGCAGCACCGGTGGGTGGGCACTGCTGGGGGACCCAGTACACCCTCCGCAGCCGCTGGCCCGGGTGCCAAGCCCCTCATAGCCCCAGGCGGCAGGGCTGGCTGGCTGCTCCAAGTGCAGGGCCCGCCAAGCCCAGGCCCACCCGGAACTCCAGCTGGCCCGCAAGCGCCCGCACGCAGTCCCGGTTGCCACTCGCGCCTCTCCCTCCACACCTCCCCGCAAGCTGAAGGAGCCGGCTCCGGCCTTGGCCAGCCCAGAAAGGTGCTCCCACAGTGCAGCAGCGGGCTGAAGGGCTCCTCAAGTGCCACCAAAGTGGGAGCCCAGGCAGAGGAGGTGCCTAGAGCGATCGAGGGCTGTGAGGACTGCCAGCACGCTGCCACCTCTCCATAGGGTCCCATTTAACAAGACATAATCAATGAGGGTTGAGGTCATTATGGCATTATGGAGAGTTTACCAGAGGCAGGGGGATGGAAATACATTTTATAAGTACACAAAAGCTTATGGTGGCTAGATGTGGTAGATTCATAGGGTGCCTTTAATACTTAAAATCTCACCTGGCCACTTGTAAAGCTGATGGCCATGGCAGGATAGATTGCTGCCAATAAACTTTAATTTTAGTTAAGGAAGAGTCACTGGGAAGTTGCTTTACCAAACCAGCTGCCATCTATTCCATTTAATCTTAGTGATTTATCCTTTATCTTAAGTACCACACACACACACCCCCCGCCACACACACACACATATATATTTGACATTGGCTCAATGTTAGTCAATTCAAAAATATTCATTTATACTTAGTACCTGCTCTGTCCTGAGCATTCTTCTATGTACATACAATTGTATGTTTAAAGATTTGAGTTTGGCAGCAGCAGGCTGTTCAGCTAAGGAGTTTCACTTCACTGTGAAGAAGCACAGGCTGCAAAGAACCTAGTGAACCTTACTGTGAAGAACCTAGACCAACAAGCAGAGACCATTTCTGGCTCATTCTTATAAGAAATACTTCTTCCAAGAAAGCTTATTATAGCACAAGAAATTATAATATGAACTGTTTCATTGAGATTCTCCTACATATATGGTCACCCAATCTTCTGGGTAGAAAATAATTTATAAAATTTACACATTTTTCTATTTTTTTCTAAGAAATCTTTTTGGGAATTGTACCATGTTGAACTCATCAGTTTTTCCTAATTCATTTTTGCTTTACTACTGGTAATGGGACTGAACAAATGTAGAAATGTTTATTATCAATCATCTGCTTGGTATTGATCATCCTTCTAAACATCCTTCTCTCAAATCTTTACTTCTAGAATATTTCTTATCTATCCTAAATTCAGTTTATTAAATATCAATAACATTCCTTTACCCAGAAATTTGTCTCCATGTATTACAAAGTTAGATATACATGCTAGATTTTATGTTTGTTCATTTCTGTCAATCCAGTAAAATGTTTTTCTTTAAAGCCAAAAATGTTTGAGTTCAGAAACGATTAATAAGGGTAAGTAAAATATTCTAATTGTAGTTTTTTTTCTACCGTAGAATGTCCCTGCTTGAATTTTCAGAATACGCCATAGTTTATTGTTTTTATAAAGTATAATGTGTGTTCCACTGGTCATCTTCAAGAAGCCTTTAGGTGATACATAGAAAAGATTTAAAAAACAATTATAGAGAAGTGAATCAGCAAAATGTCAGAATAAGCAGCTCCAAGCTTATATTATTATCCCACAAAAACATCAAAGAACGAATGGAAATTGTCAGAATTGACATTGTTAGAACTCTGGAAAACAGACAAATATAGTAACCAAACAAATTTTAATATCTCACTTTCAATAATTACTGGAACATATTGACTGAAGATCAATAGGGAGAGTAGACTTGAACAATCTTGTAACCAGACCTAACAGGCATATATAGTACTCTCTACTCAACAACAGCACAACATACATTCTTCTCAAGGACACATGACTCACTCTCCAGGGTATTACCGAGGCTAGATTAAAAACAAAATTCCACAAAAGCAAAGAGTGAAATCATACAAAGTATCTTCTCTTACTAACATAGAATGAATCTAGAAATCAATAATAGAAGAAAAATTGAAAAATAAAAATATATATGTGTATATTAAACACACTCTAAAACAACCAATGGATCAAAAAGGAAATGATAAGAAAGAATATAATTTGAAAAGAATGAAAACAAAACAATCAAAAGTTTTATGATGTAGCAAAAGCAGTAATTAAAGGAAAATATATAGCTCTAAATCCTACATTAAAAAGTAAGATCTCAGTCAATAACAACATTTTGAGCAACTAGAAAAAGAAGAAAAAACTGAATTGAAGCTTACAGAAGAAATGAACTAGTAATGATTAGGCTGGAGATAAGTAAAATAGAGAATAGAATAACAATGAAGAGAATCAACAAAAGCAAAAAGTGGTTCTTTGAAAAAAATAAAAAATGGCAATCCTTTAGTTTGACTAATGGAAAAAAGAGAAAATATACAAATAACTAAAACTAGAGTTGAAAGTAGGGACAGTATCTCACTGTGGTTTTGATTTGCATTTCTCTGATGGCCAGTGATGATGAGCATTTCTTCATGTGTTTTTTGGCTGCATAAATGTCTTCTTTTGAGAAGTGTCTGTTCATATCCTTTTACCACTTTTTGATGGGGTTGTTTGTTTTTTTCTTGTAAATTTGTTTGAGTTCATTGGAGATTCTGGATATTAGCCCTTTGTCAGATGAGTAGGTTGCAAAAATTTTCTCCCATTCTGTAGGTTGCCTGTTCACTCTGATGGTAGTTTCTTTTGCTGTGCAGAAGCTCTTTAGTTTAATGAGATCCCATTTGTCAATTTTGGCTTTTGTTGCCATTGCTTTTGGTGTTTTAGACATGAAGTCCTTGCCCACGCCTATGTCCTGAATGGTATTGCCTAGGTTTTCTTTTAGGATTTTAATGGTTTTAGGTCTAACATTTAAGTCTTTAATCCATCTTGAATTAATTTTTGTATAAGGTGTAAGGAAGGGATCCAGTTTCAGCTTTCTATATATGGCTAGCCAGTTTTCCCAGCACCATTTATTAAATAGGGAATCCTTTCCCCATTTCTTGTTTTTGTCAGGTTTGTCAAAGATCAGATAGTTGGAGAAATAGGAACACTTTTACACTGTTGGTGGGACTGTAAACTAGTTCAACCATTGTGGAAGTCAGTGTGGCGATTCCTCAGGGATCTAGAACTAGAAATACCATTTGACCCAGCCATCCCATTACTGGGTATATACCCAAAGGACTATAAATCATGCTGCTATAAAGACACATGCACACGCATGTTTATTGCTGCACTATTCACAATAGCAAAGAGTTGGAACCAACCCAAATGTCCAACAACGATAGACTGGATTAAGAAAATGTGGCACATATATACCATGGAATACTATGCAGCCATAAAAAATGATGAGTTCATGTCCTTTGTAGGGACATGGATGAAACTGGAAAACATCATTCTCAGTAAACTATCGCAAGGACAAAAAACCAAACACCACATGTTCTCACTCATAGGCGGGAATTGAACAATGAGAACTCATGGACTCAGGAAAGGGAACATCACACTCCGGGGACTGTTTGGGGTTGGGGGAGGGGGGAGGGACAGCATTAGGAGATATACCTAATGCTAAATGACGAGTTAATGGGTGCAGGAAATCAACATGGCACATGGATACATATGTAACAAACCTGCACATTGTGCACATGTACCCTAAAACCTAAAGTATAATAAAAAAAAAAAAACTAAAAAAAAAAAAAGAAAGTAGGGACATTACTACTGATATTACAGAAATACAAAAGAGTATGGGAGCATACTCTGAACAATCATATGCCAAAAAACAAACTAGATGAAATGGCCAAATTCTGGAAATATATGATTACCTAAACTGACTTAAGAAGTAATAGAAAAATATCATTAGAACTGTAACAATTATAAGATTGAATCTATAATCAAAAACCTCCCATCAAACAAATGTCTAGGACCAGATATCTTCCCTGGTAAATTATACCAAACATTTAAAAAGAATTGAAACCTATCTGTCTCAAACGTTTCCAAAAAATAAGAGGAAAGAGCACTTCCTAACTCATTCTGTGTGACCAGAATTGCCCTGATCTTGATACCAAAGCTAGATAAATACACTGTAAGAAAAGAAAAAATAAAAAGATCTCTAATTAAAGTAGATGCAAAGATTCTCAACGCCATGCTAGCAAGTCAAATTCAACAGCATAAACAATGACCAAGTGGGATTTATCCAAGGATTGCAGGGGTATCTCAACAAAATATAATCAATGTCATACACCACATAATCATCTCAACTGACACAGAAAAGGCATTTGACAAACTCCTATACCCTTTCATTATTAAAAACAATCAGAAAACTAGGAATAGATGACAACTTTTTTCAACATACTCGAGCATTTATTAAAAAAACAAAAACAAAAACAAAGGTAATATCATGTGTAATGGTGAAAATCAAAAGCTTTTCCCCTAAAATCAGATTAGAGTTTACCAGGTACTGGAGAGAGATAGTAATGGGGACTTATTTCTTATTAGGTACAGAGTTTCTCTGGTGTGATGAAAAGTTTTAGAAATAGATAGTAGGCCGGGTGCGGTGGCTCATGCTTGTAATCCCAGCACTTTGGGGGGCCAAGGCGGGCAGATCACAAGGTCAAGAGATCGAGACCACGGTGAAACCCCGTCTCTACTAAAAATACCAAAAAAAAATTAGCCGGGCATGGTGGCAGGCGCCTGTAGTCCCAGCTACTCGGAGAGGCTGAGGCAGGAGAATGGCGTGAACCCGGGAGGCGGAGCTTGCAGTGAGCCGAGATTGCGCCACTGCACTCCAGCCTGGGCGACAGAGAGAGACTCCGTCTCAAGAAAAAAAAAAAAGAAAGAAAGAAAAAAAACAAGATTGTTTTTTGTTTCTTTAAACTTTTCTGTGAGTTTGGCTGATATAAGAATAGGAGGGAGAGAGTGAAGCATGGAGTTAGGAAGATGTGTTAACAAGCTGCAGCATTATCCAGAGAGAGAGGAAGGTGACTTGGACGAGATGGCTGCAATGAGCATGGAGACACATGCCAGGACTTGTGTTACATTGTGCAGGTAGGGACATCATGCTTGCTGCTGGTTTAGATGGTGGATTTGATAAAGAGAGTTTCCGACCTGAGCAACTGTGTGGGTTGTGTTGCCATGTTCACAAATGGGAAAGAATGTGGAACCTACATGCTTTAGTTAGTTCTATTTTTAATGTGTTAGGGTTATAGTGCCTTTGAAACATTCAAGTGGTGATATCAAGAAGTCAGCTAAATGTAAGAACTGGGAATCTGAAGAGAGTTTATATAAATAAGAGATTCTTCAGAGTTTACAAAATAAGCCTTGATGGTCGGTCCCAAATAAATGTAAAATTACAATTTTATGTGGATAAATAAGTGGATAAGGCATAAACAATAGTTATGATCAGACTGTGGAAGTATTTGATTCTAAGATAAAGAGCTGGAATTTCAATTGAGGGTGATGGAAGTTATTGAATTATCTGTGTAGGAACTGCCATATAAAATCAGTGATTAATGAGTATTAATCTAGAGGTGGTAAGGTGGATGGGATGAAAAGAAAACTGAAGTGAGGAATATGAAATAGAAAGCCATTCCATCACTATCAAATTATCAATTGTTTTGAAAAACCACTACCAAGTACACGTGAGAATAAAGTAAAATGTACATGACTGCTCAGCATGGATATTGCTAATAAATTTTAGGACATTAATTTACTTATAAAAGTATAATGTATAAATTCATTCTATATGTGTCAGAAATATCAATTAAAGGCATTTATATTAAGGGGGAAAATTATTCACAGAACACCCAAACACAAAAAAATTCTTATACACAATCATTGCAATACTCTTTACACAATAAAAAACAGAATAAGTGGTTAAATAGATTCTAATATGTTAGCATAAAATAATGCTATAAAACCATTGAAACAATGTTTATGCAATTATTTAATGAGGAAAATGCCATAAATTGCTAAGATTGCAGATTATATAATTTTTTGTAAAAGCTAAACTATGTGTAGAAAAGAATTCTACATTTTTCATTGTTCAAATAATAAACATGGAGAAAAAAAGACACTTCTAAAAAAGAAAAGCAATTGCAGACAATAGGCTTAAAAGGATGAATCAGTGTGTCGATTCAATGAAAATATAAGATTAAATTTGCACAGGAATAATCATTAAAATTTACAACATTTACTGAGTACTTGCTAGGGCTGATATTTTTGTTAAGCACTTTAAAATATATTTTGCTATTTAATCCTTACAATAGACTTAATATGTTATGGCCAGTATTATACCCATTGTGCAAATAAAAGAGTTTTATTGCAACATTTCCTTTTTAGTAATTTGATATGTCAAGATTCAGACCTCAGCCTGAGAGCAAGGTGGCCACATAGAAGCCTTTACTTGTCGCCCCAGCAAGGAAACCAATTTGACAACTACCTACACACAAAAAAGCATATTCATAAGATGAAAAATCAGGTGAGCACTAACAGTATCTGATTTTAACGTCATATCACTGAAAGAGGCACTGAGGAGGGTAGGAGACAGGGTTGAATCATCAATACTACCCCTTCCCCATCACCTGGCAGTAGCTGCACAGCACAGAGAGAGAATCTGTGCACTTGAGAGAGGGAGAATGTGGCAATTGTGAGATATTGCATTGAACTCAGAGGTGCCCTGTCACAGCAGAAAACAAAACCAGGCTGAACTCACCTGCTGCCAACCCACAGAGGGAGTACTTAAACCAGCTCTAGCCAGAAGATAAATTTCTCATTCTGGAGATCAGAACTTGAGTTCCAGCAAGCACCTGCCACAGACTAAAGTGCTCTTGGGTCCTAAATAAACTTGAAAGGCAGTCTAGGCAACAAGGACTGAAACTCCTAGGTGAGTACAAGTGCTGAACTGAGCTCAGAGCCAATGAGCCAGGTGGACATGTGACCAACTGAGAATCTAGCCAGGGGAACTAAGGGAGCACTTGTGCTACCCCTGTCCAACCTCAGGCTGCCCAGTGCATAGCTCCAAAAAAGACACCTTCCTTCCACTTGAGGACGGAGAGAGAAGAGTAATAAGAACTTGCATCTTGAATACCAGCTCAGCTACAGTACAATAGGGCACCAGTCAGAGTCATGTGCCCTCCTTTCTGGCAACCAGCTCCCAGATGACATTTCTAGACACATCCAGGCCAAAGGGAAACCTGCAGCCTTGAAGGAAAGGACTCAATCCTGGGAGGATTCATTACTTGCTGAGTGAAGAGCCCTTGGGCACCAAATAACTATCAGCAATACCCAGGTAGTACACTGTGGGCCTTGGGATCTGAGACATGCTAACTTTAGGTGTGGCTCAGCAAACTCCTGGCCGTGGTGACTATGGTGAAAGACTCCCTCGGATTAAGAAAAGCAGACATTAAAGGGGACTTTATTTTGCACCTTAGATGTCAGGTCGACCACAGTGGGGGGTCAATAAGGAGTCTGTTGGAGTCTTTGAGTCCAGGTCTAGGATCTTAAACAACATTTCTGAAAACTGCTCTGGTAAAGCAGTAAAGCCCACTTTCCTGAATTTGGAGTCCCAGGCCTGGCAGCATTCACTACAAGCAGACTGAAGAGCTCTTGGGCTTAAAGTGAACATCAGCGGTGGCCTGGCAGAACACCCTGTGGGCTGGTGCTGTTGGTGCCACTGGTGCTATTGTAGAAAGGAGAGGGAAGAGTGAGAAGGACTTTGTATTGTGGTGTGCATTCCGGCTTAGGGTAAAATATCAGATAAAATTTTAAGGTATTTGACTCCAATCCCTGTTTCCCAGACAGAATCTCTGGATTTGCACAGGGCCAGGGGAACACATTACCCTGAAGGAAAGAACACAGAACTGGCTGCCTTTGCCACTTGTTGATTATAGAGCCCTAGGGCCTTGAGTGAACACAGGTGTTAGCCAGGTAGTGGTTATGGTGGACATTGGGCAACACCCGGTGTTGTGGCTTTAGGTCCGACCCAGTGCAGCCCCAGTGGTGGTGGCTATACGGTGCTTGCATCTCCACACACTCAAGTTCAGGTGGATCAGCACAAGGAGAGGAACTCTTTTGTTTAGGAGAAAGTATGGGAAAAAAACAAGAGTCTCTGTCTAGTAATCTACAGAATTCTTTCAGATCTTACCCAAGACCAACAAGGTGGTACCTCTATGAATCTGAAAAAAACCACAGTGTTACTAGGCCTGGGGCCCAAGTCCCTTCAGATACCTGAAAATCCTTCTCAAGAAAGACAGGCACAAAAAAAGCCCAGACTGTGAAGGCTACAATAAATAACCAATTCTTAAATGCCCAGACGCCGATGGGCATCTACAGTCATATAGATCATCAAGGAAACCATGACCTCACCAAATACACTAACACATGAGGGGCTGATCCTAGAGAAACAGGGATATGTGACCTTACAGTCACAGAAATCAAAATAGCTGTGTTGAGGAAATTAAAAAAAAATCAAGATAACGCAGAAAAGAAATTCAGAATTCTATCAGATAAATTTATCAAATGGATCAAAATAAGAATCAAGCAGAAATTCTAGAGTTGAAAATGTAATTGACATATTCAAGAATGCATCAGAGTTTTTTAATGGCAGAATTGATCAAGGAAAAGAAAGAATTAGTGAGCTTCAACACAGGCTATTAGAAAATACACAATCAGAAGAGACAAAAGAAAAAATAAAAAAAATGAAGCACACCAATAAGATCCAGAAGATGGCCTGAAAAGGGCAAATCTAAGAGTTATTCAACTTAAGTAGGAGGAAGAGAAAGAGATAGGGGTAGATAGTTTATTCAAAGGGATAATAACAGAGAACTTCCCAAACCTAGGAAAAGATATCAACATTCATGTATGAGAAGGCTATAGAACACCAAGCAGATTTAACCCAGATGAAACTACCTCAAAACACTATTTAATATTTAATAATTAAACTCCCAAAGCTCAAGGATAAAGGATCTGAAAAGCAGCATGAGAAAAAATAAATAACATACAATGGAGCTCCAATACATCTGGCAGCAGACTTTTCAGTAGAAACCTTACAGGCCATGAGAGAGGGGTGTGGATTATTTAAAGTGAGAAAAAGGTGGGGGAGGACAATTTTACCCTAGAATGTAGATCCAACAAAAATATCCTTCAAGAATGAAGGAAAAATGAAGACCTTTCCAGACAGACTAGAGTTGAGGGATTTCATCACCACTGGAGCTATCCTACAAGAAATGCTAGGGATTTTTCAATCTGAAAGTAAAGGATGTTAATGAGGAAGAAGAAATAATCTGAAGGTACCAAACTCATGGTAATGGTAGGCACACAGAGAAACAAGGAATATTATCACATTATAATTGTGGTGTGTAAACTATGCTTATTGTAACTAGAAAGACTAATGAACAAATCAAAACTAATAACTACAATAACTTTTCAAGACAGTACAATAAGATATAAAGAGAAAAAACAAAAAAGTTTAAAAGTGGAAGGATGAAGTTGCACTGTAGTTTTTAGTAGTTTTTTGTGTTTTTTAATGCATATTAGTGTTAATTTGTTACCAGTTTAAAAATGAGTTACAATATAGTATTTGCAAGCCTCATGGTAACCTCAAATAAAAAAATACAACAGGTACACAAAAAATATAAAACAAGAAATTAGAATGTATCACCAGAGAAAAATCACCTTCACCAAAATGAAGACAGAAAGAAAGAAAAGCAGGAAGAGAAAACCACAAAATAAGCAGAAAAAATAACAAAAGGGCAAGAGTAAGTCCCTACCCATCAATTATAACATTGAATATAAATGGACTAAATCTTCTAATCAAAAGACATAGAGTGGTTCGATGGATGAAGATACAAGACCCACTTATCTCTTGCCTACAAGAAACACACTTCACCTATAAAGATTCACGTACACTGAAAATGAAAGGATAGAAAAAGATATTTAATGCCAACGGAAATCAAGAAAGAGCAGGAGTAGCTCTACTTATATCAGACAAAATGATTTCGAAACAAATACCATAAGATGCAGCAAAGAACACCATTATATAATGATAAAGACGTCAATTTAGCAAGAGGATATAATGATTGTAAATATGTATGCACTCAATCCTGGAGCACCAGATATTAATAGATAAAGCAAATATTATTAGAGCTAAAGAGTGATAGACCCCAATACAATAATAGCTGGTGACTTTACACCCTACTTTCAGTATTGAACAGATATTCCAGACAGATCATCAATGAAGAAATATCAAACTTAATCTGCACAATAGACCAAATAGACTTAATAGATACTCATAGAACATTTCATCCAATGGCTGCAGAATATACATTCTTTTCCTCAGTAAGTGGATCATTCTCAACAACAGAACATATGTTAGGTCACAAAACAAGTTTTAAAATATTCAGAAAATATAATATTATCAAGCATCTTCTCTGACCAAAATGGAATAAAACTAGAAATTAATAACAAGAGGAATTTTTACAACTATACAAGTACAGGAAATTTAAACCATATGCTCCTGAATGACCAGTGGATCAATGAAGAAATAAGGAAGCAAGTTGAAAAATTTCTTAAATGATAACAGAAACACAACGTATCAAACCTATGGTATTCAGCAAAAGTGGTACTCAGAGGGAAGCTTACAGCTATAAGTGCCTACATCAAAAATGACAATAATTTCAAATAAATAATCTAATTATGCGTCTTAACTAGAAAAGCAAGAGCATCCTGACCCAAAATTAGTAGAAGAAATAAATAATAAAAATCAGAGCAGAAATAAATGAAGAAAACAATACAAAAGATCGATGAAACAAAAAGTTGTTTTTTTTAAAAGTTAAACAAAATTGACTTTCGCCAGACTAAGAAATAAAAAGGAGAGAGAGAAGATACAGATTAAATAAAACTGGGGAAAAAAAGGAGACATTACAACTGATAATGCAGAAGTTCAAAGGATCACTACAGGCTACTATGAGCAACTGTATGCCAATAAGTTGAAAAACCTAGAAATAAACAAATTCCTAGAAATATAGAACCCTCCAAGATTCAACCATGAAGAAACATGAAACCTGAACAGACCAATAACAAGTAAAGAGACAGCAGCCATAATAAAATGTCTTCCACTAAAGAAAAGCCTTGGACCCAATGACTTCACTGATGAATTCTACCAAATATTTAAAGAAAAAATAATGCCAATCCTACTCCAATTATTCTGAAAAATAGTGGAGGATGGAATATTTCCAAACATATTATATGAGTCCAGTATTCTCGCACTAATACCAAAAACACACAAAGACACACCAATTAAAAAAAAACAACAAACAAACTGTAGGCCAATACCGCTGATGAATAATGACATAAAAATTCTCAACAAAATACTAGCAAAATAAATTCAACAATACATTAAAAAGATCATTTATCATGCCCAATTGAGATTTATCTCAAGGATGTAAGGGTATATTAGCATCTGCAAATCAAGTAATGTGATACATCATATCAACAGAACGAGATAGAAATCATATGATTCTTTCCGTTAATGCTGAAAAAAGCCTTTAATAAAAATTCAGCGTACCTTTATAATTAAAAGCAAAGAATACTGAGTATTGAAGGAACGTACCTCAACATAGTAAAAGCCACATACAACAGACACAAAGCTAGTATTATTCTGAATGCAGAAAAGCTTAAAACATTTCCTATAAATTCAGGAACACAATAAGTATGCTTACTTTCACCACTATTGTTCAACATAGTACTGGAAGTCCTAGCTAGAGCAACCAGACAAGAGAAAGAAATAAAGGGCATCTGAATTGGAAAGCAAAAAGTCAAATTTATCCTTGTTTGTAGATGATATGATCTTATATTTGGAAAAACCTAAAGGATCCACCAAAAAACTATTGGAACTAATAAACAAATATAGTAAAGTTGCAGGATACAACAACAACATACAAAAATCAGTAGCACTTATATTTGACAACAGTAAACAATCTGAAATAGAAAGCAAGAAAGTAATCCTATTTGCAATAGCTACAAATTAATTTAAATACCTAGGAAATAATTTAATCAAAAAGTCAAAGATCTCTACAATGAAAACTAAAACATTGATGCAAGAAATAGAAGACACAAAAATGGAAAGATATTTCATGTTCATGGATTGGAAGAAAATATTGTGAAAATGTCCATACTACCTCAAGCAATCTACAAATTCAATGTAATTCCTGTCAAAATACCAATGACATTCTTCACAGAAATAGAAGAAACAATCTTAAAATTTATATGGAACCACTAAAAACCTAGATTAACCAAAGCTATCTTGAGCAAAAAGAACAAAACTGGAGGAATCATATTACTAGACCTTAAATTATAATAAAGAGCTATAGTAACCAAAATGGTATGGTACTGGCATAGAAATAGACACATATGTCAGTGGAACAGAATAGAGAACCCGTAGATAAACCCATACACCTACAGTGAACTCATTTTTGACAAAGGCATTGATAATGTACATTGGGGAAAGGAGACTATGGTCAATAAATGGTGCTGGGAAAACTGGATATTCATATGCAAAAGAATGAAAGCCAACCCCTATCTCTCACCATACACAAAAATAAAATAAAAATATATTAAATACTTAAGTCTGTGATCTCAAACTATGAAACTGATAGAAGAAAACATAGGGGAAACTCTCAAGGACATTGGACTATGCAAAGATTTCTTAAGTAATACCCTCTATGCACAGGCAATCAAAGCAAAAATGAATAAATGGGATCACATTAAGTTGAAAAGCTTTTGCACAGTGTATTAGTCTGTTTTCATTCTGCTAATAATGACATACCCAACACTGGGTAATTTATAAAGGAAAGTGACTTAATTGACACACAGTTCCACATGGCTGGGGAGGCCTCACAATTATGGCAGAAGGCAAATGAGGAGCAATGGCACATCTTACATGGCAAAAGGCAAGAGAGTGTGTGCAGAAGAACTACCTTTATGAAACCATCAGATCTCATGAGACTTATTCACTATCATGAGAACAGCACAGAGAAAAACCTGGCCCCATGATTCAATTATTTCACACTGGGTCCCTCCCATGACATGGGATTATGGGAGTTACAATTCAAGATGAGATTTGGGTGGGTACACAGCAAAACCATATCACAGAGCAAGGGAAATACTCAACAACGTAAAGAGACCACCCACAGAATGGGAGGAAATACTTGCAAACTACCCATCTGACAAAGGATTAATAACCAGAATATATAAGGAGCTCAAACAATTATATAGAAAAAATCTAAAAATCTTATAAACAAATGGGCAAAATATTTGAATAGACATTTCTCAAAGCAAGACATACAAATGACCAGTAGGTATATGAAAAGGTGCTCAACATCCTTGGTCATCAGAAAAATGCAAATTAAAACTACAATGAGACACCCTCTTGCCACATTTAGAATGACTTAAATCCAACAGTCAGGCAATAACAAATGGTAGCAAGGATGTGGAGAAAAGAGAAACCCCATACACTGTTGGTGGGAATGTTAAATAGTACAACCACTATGGGGAACAGTTTGGAGGTTCCTCAAAATACTAAAAATAGAGCTAAATGTGATCTTACTATACCATTCCTATGTATATACCCAAAGAAAATGAGATCAGTTTATCAAAGAGCTATCTGCACTCCCATGTTTATTGCAGCACTATTCACAATAGCCAGGAATTGGAAGCAACCTGCATGTCCATCAACAGATGAATGGACAAAGGAAATGTGGTACCTATGCACAATGGAGCACAATTCAGCTATAATGAAAAATGATGTCTTGTTATTTGCAAAAGTTTGGATTAGCTGGAGGTTAATGTTAAGTGAAATAGGTCATACACAGAAAGATATCTGTTGCATGTTCTCACTTAGTTCTGGAAGCTAAAAATTAAAATAACTGAACTCATGGAGATAGAGAGTAGGAGGATGATTACCAGAGGTTGAGAAAGGTAGTAGGAATGGGGGTGGGGAGAAAGCAGGGATGGTTAATCGGTACAAAAAATAGTTAGAAAGAATGAATCAGACCTACTATTTGCTAGCACAACAGGGAGAATATAGTCAAATATAAATTAATTGTACTTTTAAAAATAACTAAATGAATATAATTGGATTTTTGTAACACAAAGGATCAGTACTCGAGGTGATGAATATGCCAGTTATTGTTATGTGATTATTATGCATTACATGCCTGTATCAAAATATTGTATGTAATCCATAAATATATATATACATTTTTAATTATTAAAACACACATATGTTTTTAATTATTTGTGAGTACCTTCTAGCTACTCACAAATAAATAACAACTTTAAAAAGAGTATTTTAAAGAAAGATTTGGATCCATGTCTGTGTAAATCAAAACCACTGCATAATAATTTGGGAAGCTATGAAAAGGATAATGTTGAAGTTACTGGCTTAGGTAAAATTACTAAGATGAGAATGTCAAAAAGAGTCTTGTGAAACGATCATAATTCAAGCAAGGGAGAGAGAAGGCATTCATTGTTAATGCATGCTTGCTTGCAAACTGATTCCCTTGTCCAGTGTGGGTGTTCTGCTTGAGTCAAATTATAACATCTCTGACACATTCCTCTCAACATCAGCTCCATCCTTTTCCACTTGTGGTTTCCTCCTGCTGACATGTATTTTTACTCTGGGAACCTATTTAAATTCTAACACCCCTCTCACCCCCACATTGAAGATTTTCCAGAAAACTCACACCTCACACTTGGCTTGACTTTGTTCAGTGTTCTTATGAGGCTGTGATGTGAAGTTAATATAGTTAAGACAGTTCTAGCTTAGATGTATATCGATTTCTAATATTATTGAGCAGTTAGTTAGCTTAAACATTACATGAAATTGAAGGGGAATATTCAGTTGCATAAATAGTTGAAACTCTTTAAGGATTCCAAGTATTCGATTGCCATGAGGGAGCTAGAGAAGAAAAATATATATGTGTGTGTGTGGGGGGGGGGGGGGGGTGTGTGTATAATGTGTGTATGTGTGTATACATGTATAAACTATTCTTAGAATTGTGGGTACAAGTGTAAACCAAATAATTAAAATCCCCTGTCATGAAAATGGTTGCATTCCAATTGGAGAAACATGAAATATAATAGTATTCCCCTGGTTCTGGACAGCATAAAAATCAAATTTTTGTTTAGGATAAGACATGAAAACAAGAAAATTTGTGACTGCTGGATTGTTATCTGATTTATTCCTTCCCTCTCCTTTTTCTTTACCTACAAACATACATATGTGTGTATGTATTTTCTTCAACACATGCATTAGCTGCTGAATTGGAAAGACAGCAATAATTAATAAAGTGCATTTACTTACAAATCTTCCATCACTTTAGGTTATTCTATGCTACCTTAACTTTGGCAAAGAAAGTTAAATCAATTTTGCCATTCTTAGTTTTCACAACATAGAATTTTGTAACTTGATTTGCCAGGTCATACTCTTTGCTAGCTTTACCCTCTTCAGTGTGGATACATTGAACAATAGTAAGTTAAGAAATATTTTTCAAAAATCACTGTTCTCTGATATTCAGAGCATTATCTCTACAGCTTCTGCCGTGTTTATTTTTATTTTTTTATTTTTGTTATTTATTTATTTTTATATATATTTATTATACCTTAAGTTCTAGGGTACATGTGTACAACGTGCAGGTTTGTTACATATGTATACATGTGCCATGTTGGTGTGCTGCACCCATAAACTCATCAATTACATTAGATATATCTCCTAATGCTGTCCCTCCCCCCTCCGCCCACCCCAAAATAGGCCCCGGTGTGTGCTGTTCCCCTTCCTGTGTCCAAATGTTCTCATTGTTCAATTCCCACCTATGAGTGAGAACATGCGGTGTTTGGTTTTTTGTCCTTGAGATAGTTTGCTGAGAATGATGGTTTCCAGCTTCATTTCCTTCTGACTCTGCTATTGAAGCCCAACAATAAAAATGTTTGTCTTGAAGGCCTAGGAGAGCAACGTTGCTGTCTGGTATTACTTGATTCTGTACTCTGCTTTTCTTGATGTATCTGAATTGCTCAATGTAACCAGAAAATTTCACGTGTTCGACTTTTTTTTTTTTCCTAAAAGCCATGCATTCCCATGCTTAAGGTACAAGTCTTCTTGTTTATTTCTTCCATTATATGAAGTACACTCATAACCTTGGGAATATACTTTTCCAGTGTTTAATTGAATTCAAGTATCTTTTCATCAGGTTTGACTTTCAGATTATCAAAATGGGATTCCCATAAGAAGAAGCAATCAGTGTAGGAGGGCTTTTTGTTGTTTTTGTTGTTGTTTTACCTTTTGATCTAGGCCTAAAAAATAAAATGTTTGTGTTTTTATCAAGATAATTTCTGTGCTTCATGAGTGTGTGAGTGTGTGTGTGCGTGTGTTTAATATCCATGCAACTTTCTGCATTTGCCTTTGAAATATTTTGATTGTCCCTCTGGTGAAATCAATGACTATTATTTCACAGTGAGTTGTGATTCTATTTTGACTAAGTGTTTTAAGCCTTCTGACAAATCCAATTTTTTTCTTTCAGTATAATGATATATTTCTATTAAGTCACATTTGTACTTGATCCTCTCTGTGATTAAGGTTATGTGTTTTTAGGAAAGCCTCTCTGGGTTTATAAGTATAGTCTATGCCTATGTTCAGAAATTGTATCCCAACATTTCACTCATATCATGTCTTCTTCACACTTACTGTTTTGACAGAGAGAAAATATTTAACTGTGGAAAATGTGATGAAAAATGTACTTGTCCATTCAGTGTTTATCAAGCATTTGCTATGTGCCAAGCAATGTTCTTAGAATTGTGGCTACATGTGTAAACCAAAGAATCAAATTTCCTTGTCTTGAAAATGCTTGCATTCTAATTGGGGGTAGGGAGGACATGAAATATAATAGTATTCCCCTGGTTCTGGACAGCACAAAAATCAACTTTTTGTGGCCAGGCATGGTAGCTCATGCAAGTAATCCAGCACTTTGGGAGGTGGAGGTGGGCCGATCACCTGAGGTCAGGAGTTCGAGACCAGCCTGCCCAACATGGCAAAACCCCATCTCTACTAAAAAAAAAAAAAAAAAAAAAAATTAGCCAGGAGTGGTGGTGGGTGCAGGATAAAACGTAAAAATAAAGAAAATTTATGACTAGTAGATGGTTGTCTAACTTATCTCCTCCCTCTGCTTTCTTTACCCACACTCCAGAAACATCTCCCATGCATATTGGTACTTTAGATACAGATTTTTTTTTTCACTCTAACCTCTAGAACAATGCAATAACAAAGCCCTGAACAGTTTTAGCCCATAAGGTTGGTCTCATTCATTATATCAAAAATCTACCTGGTAAGCGTGGTTTACTTGAGAAAGCAAAAACACCTTCAAAATACTGAAAAATATGCCGCAGTTTCTATATGTGCTATCTAATAAAGTATAATCCTTGGCCATCGTCTGGGGAGTTTGTTGTTTCCACCTCTGTTACTTACAGCTTTGGAGAACTGAGGGCTTCAGGAAAAGGAAAAGCAGGCAGTGTTCTCACAACATGAATGTAAAAGACCTTCCCCCCAAGCACACAGTATTTGGGTTTTCAAATGGTACTTATTAAATTTTAACAAGGTTAGAATTCAGGAGCATTATAAGGTGGACCCTTGGGTTACTGTGAAATGGACTTTCATCATGAATTTTTTTCATATTTAGTTACTTAAAAAAATGAGCAATAGAGAAATTCAAATATATTAATACATTGTTTTGTGAGGTGCTAGCATGTGCCTAAGCACATTATTTTGTGTGTAATATTCCATAGAAAGTATGTTTTTAACATTCTAATTACACATATTAGAATGCCAATTAGGATATAATTTCCCACTGGGCTAAATTTCATTTAGTTAATGCAAATATTTGACAGTATCGTTTTAACATCCTGATTGTTCAAATATAAAATTATAAATACTATGTTAAAAGTGTTGTAAATGCTTACTTGGGCTGGAAACCTAAGGATATATCTAGACTATAAAATACTGAGAAATAAATCTACCTTAATTTGTATGACTCTGAAGATTAAATTGGACTAGGCAATATTTTTATTCATGGCTAGTTCTATGAATATATGTGAAGTAAGGTTATAATCTATAGTTTTCTTTGTTCAGAATGTTGAAGGTTAACTGTAGGCTTGAGTAACAGCTATAACTGTAGCAAGGTGTAGGATCTTGCTGTCTATGGAGTTACATTCTAGTTTCTTATAATAGAATCATACTCTTAGGTCTAAATCTACCTCACCAAAACCTTCCGAGATTGAAATGTGACAAACTCTTTGTTCTATTATTCTTGCAGTATCATATTTAAATGATATTTCCATAGTTTTAAACTCTTCTTATCTTAATTTGACATTTTCTTTTATTGCCTGTATAAGATAAATCAATCAATTGTAAATAGGGAAAATGAAGACCAATTGCTTGATTTTGGCTTGTGAGAATAATTCAAAAGCTGCATAAATAGGAAAAAAATTGTGTTTCTAGAGAAACTGTAACTCCTCTATAATTTCCTATATACCCCAGCAGTGTTATATGTAAAAGGTGTTTAAAAAATGTTTAATATGTAATAAAAATAAATAGATTTCATGTGTATATTTTTGTAAATGGTATATTTTTGTAACAATGTCCCAAACACTATAGTAGAACATTTTTACATATTTAATCTCAGTGCTAAGTCTTCAAAAAATCTGTACAGTGTCAAATGAAACAAAGGCTTTTCTATAGACCTCAGAACTCTATCAGAAATTCTGTAATTCTCTGTTTTATGTGCATGTGCTTAACTGAATGGAACTATTATTGCATATTATCACTATAATATATGAGTTGTGGAAAATTTCTTCTGTTTAAAGTACTTAAGCTTTCATACTCCTGTTGTGTAATTAAGAAACGTATGGGATAGAGAGAGAGGGAAAAAGAGACGGCAGCCTTTTTCAGTGGTGTCTCATATCTGTACCTTGATACAGGTCCAGCTGAAAGGCATGGGTTCAGAATGCAAAGGTCAACAGAAATCTCTATTTAATAATACAAGATGCTCAATTACTTTTTGATTGTTTCCCTTGGACCAACGAAAATTGATCCATTAGTATAGCGAATAAATGTGTCTCCCAAGTATAAATTACAAGGGGAGAGTTGGGAAATCAAAATTTAAAGCCTATAGAAAGTTCTTATTAAATCCACTGAGTATTTCTTTCAGCATTTCTGCCAAGATATAGAGGGTCTGGGTTGTGTTTTAAAATACTTGCTATTTGTACACATTGACATTATAGAAAAGTGACAAAATCAAGTTCACATATTTTAACTCTGGATAATTACTAAGTAGCACTTCATTCAGTGTCAACAATGGCCTATCATAGACAATGTTTCCAAATTTTGTTGTTTTTCTTATGCAGGACTCCATCAATTTTGATTTTCAAACTTTTCATTTTCCCACTCCAGCTGCTTCTGATAGTTTTCTAGTTCTCAGCTGAAAGTCAATTGATTCCTTTACAAATATTATCTGAAATAACTTAAATGTTACATCTTCTAGGAAGAGTTACAATAGATAATTCTTCTATTAATAATCCTTCTTTATTGGCCTCTTAAGTAGTAGTCACAGCAACATGTTTTATATTTATTATTTGACTTAACTTTTACAGAATTTTTATTTTCATGAGCTATTACTTGCATTTTTATTTAAAAGATGAAGAAACATATTTTTTGAGTTTTTTCTGCATTGATCTTTTTTATTATTATACTTTAAGTTCTCAGATACATGTGCAGAACGTGCAGGTTTGTTACATAGGTATACATGTGCCATGGTGGTTTGCTGCACCTATCAACCCCTTATCTACATTAGGTGTTTCTCCTAATGCTATCCCTCCCATTGATCCCCACCCACTGACAGGCCCCAATGTGTGATGTTCTCCTCCCTGTGCCCATTTGTTCTCATTGTTCAGCTCCCACTTATGAGTGACAACACGTGGTGTTTGGTTTTCTGTTCCTGTGTTAGTTTGTTGAGAATGATGGTTTCCAGCTTCATCCATGTCCCTGCAAAGGACATGAACTCATTCTTTTTTTATGGCTGCGTAGTATTCCATGGTGTATATGTGCCACATTTTCTTTATCCAGTCTAACATTGATGGGCATTTGGTTTGGTTCCAAGTCTTTGCTATTTTGAATAGTGCTGCAATAAACATACATGTGCATGTGTCTTTATAGTAGAATGATTTATAATCCTTCAGGTATATACCCAGTAATGGGATTGCTGGGTCAAATAATAGTGTAAATTAGTTCAACCATTGTGGAAGACAGTGTGGCGATTCCTCAAAGATCTAGAACTACAAACTTATATTTTTAAAAAAATGTGAATAACATGCCCACAGACTTATGTCTTTGGGGTTCTTCATGGCATACTGTAGAGGTGGCACTTTCCTTTGACTCCTCTTCCTGTACTATAAGACAAACTTAGTTCCAACTTGCATTTGTGAACTTTTATATTTATTCATTCCTCATCACAGTTTTTGTGAGTGAGGTTTAAATTCAGACATTCTTTGACTTTGGTTATTTTCAGGCAGGCCTTACTTCTGGCTTCTCTTTAACTAACTTCTCAACCAATTCTATGTCTGCCTCTATATCTTAGAAAGGCTTGCCTACTCTCCATCTGTAGCTGGAAATAGCAATCTGATGTCTGGATCTCGGAAGCTGGATTAGAAAGCTTAATCATCAATTAAGCAAGAAGGATATAGATACAGTTTTCTTTTCTTTTTTCTCATGACCAAAGTAGGGAGCAGGTAGATAAACACAATTTCTGTGTTATGATTAGACATTGTTTTCAAGTCGTAAACATATTTTTCATAAATCTTATTAATTCAAGAAACTCAATAGCACATTTTTTCTTTAACAGGATTATGGGGTTAAGGTAAATTTGAATTTAGTTTAAATAAATTATCTTTGCTAATTTAATATCAATTCAAATTCTATTAATGCTCAGGTTAACCAGAGCCAAAGTTAGATGAAATCTTATTAAAATTCTGACATTTTCATAGTTTTAAGCTCTACTTATGTATTGGCAATTAAAAAAATGTTGGTGTACCGTAGAGTATAAAATGGATTTTATATAACGATTAAATATCTTCATCAAACACCAAGAATGTACAGTTAGGCTTGCCTCAGTTTTAATAATATTTTAATATAAGTTAATGTAAAATTCCTTTACTTTTCTGTAGCTCTTTATTTCAATATCCATTTCATAGCTTCTGTTTTGCTCATATGAATTGCTCTTCTTCACAATAAATATCCAATTAGTCAGTACAGTTTGGAACTATTATTGCATATTATCACTATAATATATGAATTGCAGAAAATTTCTTCTGTTTAAAGTACTTAAGCTTTCATACTCCTGGTGTGTAATTAAGAAATGTATGGGATAGTGAGAGAGGGAAAAAGAGACGGCAGCCTTTTTCAGTGGTGTCTCATATCTGTACCTTGATATAGGTCAGGCTGAAAGGCATGGGTTCAGAATGCAAAGGTCAACAGAAATCTCTGTTTAATAATACAAGATGCTCAATTACTTTTTTATTGTTTCCCTTGGACCAATGGAAATGGTTTAGGAACCACATATCAAGAGGAAAAAGACATGGTAGTCATGAATAATATCTGATGCGTCTTTCTCTACAACATATCTATCCAGAAAAATCAGTTATGCCATGCACATCTTGTCTACTCCATCATCATCTTAGATCTAGTGATGTATTTATGTTGTTTTGAGACTTTTACTAAATGGGTAAATTTGATAGTTTTCTCTATTGATCTTCCCTTATATGCCTCTGATTTTCCAGTCCTATGTTACTTATAATAATTACTTACACAACTTAAATTCTGGATTGTTTTGAATGATACACAAGCTTCTTTCTCCCCTTTACATAAAATGCTGCCTTACTCTTATGTCAGTGAAGTAGGTCATCTCTGTGTTTTTAGTGGTGACTTCAGATTCATTTCACATTAAGCTACTTAAGATATATCTGAATTCCACACATAGGTGCATTCTTGGAAATAGTTACTTTATTTGACTTATGCAATCTGCTTACTAGCTTTCATTTCAGTAATAACATTTTCTAAACTCATTCTCAAATTCTTGGAGTTCTCCTTTGTTGAGAAACTGAAACTTACTTTTCACTACTACACTGAATGACAAGGCAATGTTTTGTAAAGTGATAAATCAAGCCACATGAACATAGCATTAATTTCTTAATAAAGAGACAAAATTTGCTTTGTGACATGTTTTATCTAAAATTTCTTTAAATATGTTTGATTTTCTAGAATGAGGGGAAATTTCCCAGCCAAAGTTTTTGTTATTGGCTATGAACAGAAAGAATACAAATAAATTGGGTAATGGTTTTGTTACTTGGCTGCTTGTATTTTGAAAAGCTGTGAACCTAAAATAAAATTGAAAAATAAATAATAAATAAAAATTTAAAAAATGAAAATGAATACATATCAAAATATCACATTGTACTTCATAAATCTACACAATTATTATTTGTTAACTAAAAATAAATAAATGACAGTGCTATAGAGGAAGAGAAGCTGAATGGACATAGAATATTCTCAAATATGTGAGTAATATATTACTCAAATCTGAGATAGACATTTTAAATTCCACATATATTACTTTTTAAGATTTCACAAATACCTGAAACCTTACAGTATTTGTCTTTCTCTGCCTTGCTTATGTGACTTAGCATAATGTCCTCCATTTTCATCCATGTTGTCTTAAATGACATAATTTTCTTCATTTTTGAGGCTGTATAGTATTCCATCATATGTATATACCATATTTCTTTATGTATTCATTCACTGATAGATGCTTAGTTTGCTTCCTTATCTTAGCTATTATGAACAATACTTATATAAACATGAAAGTGCAGATATATCTTCCATATACTAATTTCAATTCCTTAGGATATATACCTAGAAAGGGGATTGCTGGATCATATGGTTGCTCTATTTTTTTTTTTTTTGAGAAATGTTCATGCTATTTTCTAAAATGTACTAATTTACATTCCCACCAACAGTGTACAAGCATTCCCTTTTCTACACGTCTTCACCAACACATGTTATCATTTGTCTTTTGGATAGTAGCTATTCTGACAGGAGTGAGGAGCTATCTGGTTGTGGTTTTAATTTGTCATTCCATGATGATTAGAGATGTTGATCATTTTTAATATATCTGTTGACGATTTGTATCTCTTTTGAGAAATGTCTGTTCAGACCTTTGACCATTTGTAAATTGGGCTATTTGTTTTGTTGCTATTGAGTTATTTGGGTTCGTTATATATTTTGGATATTCACTCTGTTTCAGATGTATTGTTTGCAAATATTTTCTCTCAATCTATGGGTTGTCTTTTCACTTTGTTAATTGTTATCTTTGTTGTGTGGAAACTTTTTAGTTTGATGCAATCCCATTTGTCTATTTTTGCCTCTGCTTTTGGAGTTCTACCCAAGAAATTATTGCCCAGACTAATGTCTTAGGGCTTTCCACCTATATTTTCTTCTATTAGCTTTATAGATTCGAGTCAAACATTTAAGTATTTTATTGATTTTGAGTTGATTTTTGTATATGAGATGAGCTACGATTGTATTAATATGGAGAAACAACATGATATCTAAAAACGAATTCTTACAAAATATCTTCAAAGAATGCATGAATAGGTTCAATAAGCTTATGTATCTATAGTTGCAAACAAACCTGAGTCTTTGGATGCATTTAATTGATAAGTAGGTGATTGTCATAGTAGCCTTGCTTTTGCAATAATAACTTTAAAACTCTCTATCAATGACAAATAAGAAAATCAGAAACTAGCTTTTCTGGTGAATGCTCTAAGCCCAATATAGAAAGTGAATCCCAGAGAAAATACTTATGGCTTGAATATTTTGGATATTCTGTCATCATCTTAGATACAGTGATCTAATAGTCTTTAGACAACTGTATTAAATGTATAAAACTCAAAATTTTATTTATTTTTGGAAATATTTTTGTATTTCATAGTCACATATCAGTGAATACTCTTCAGGGATTTGAAACTGGCCTAATTGTCCCATAAAACTCATATTTATGGTTTCTTTTGAATAAATATAGAAATTGACCCCCCAGTCTTAAAACTTGAGAAAGTTACATTTGTCTTATCTCTGAGTTCCTTTCTCTGGAAACCAACATCAGGGCTCCCAGAGAGTATTAAGGAACTGAAATTTGCTGGATCATTGCATCTGGAAAATTAGACACCGGATCCCTCAACCATTATGATTGCTTATCTGACCACCTGCTTCCTGTTGTCCAACTCCTCTCTTACCCCCCACATTTCTGTTTTCTCAAACATGGATACATTTCTTCCCTTCCATATAAACACATAATTTTCATTGGCTAAAAAAAATGGATTTGACACTGACCTCCCATCTCTGCTGCAGCATCTGAATAAAGCCTTTTTCCTTGGCAATACTCTTCTCAATGATTGGCTTTCTGTGTAATAAGCAATGAGACCTAGAGCAAACACCTCTTGTTTTAGTAACAGATTCAGTTTTTTTTGTTATTATGACCTCCAAAATATTTATGTTTAATTGTTTTCAAAATATAAGTTAGATTTAAATGCAGCAACCACTTATCATGTTAGCCTGGATCATTTTTGAATAGAAAGCAAGATTCATGCTGCAATGCAGGAGTGTTATGGTAGAAATACGTTTTTGCAAGAATTCCTTCCTCTCTCTCATATCCAACCATTATTTTTCTTTCTAGAAATGGCCCTCCAATATTATCAGTATCCATAACTCTTGGCATTTACATACGACCCAACCTTGCAAATCAGAGTGCAATGTGAATAGTTCAATAATGGCCACTTGATCTAAGCTAGCTTGGATAATATTTCTGGGAATATCTAAAAAAAGGATACTTCCTTAATTTAGGACTGCAGGCAGAGAGCATGTCTAGATTTTTTCTTCTTTGTGAGGAGAAGTGTTAATTAAATATTGCCACATAACAACATTACTAACAACATTAAGGCTTAAAACAACACTTGTTTTTAAATCTCACAGTTCCTATAGGTCCGAAGTTTGGGCATGGCTTAACTAGGTCCTCTGCTTCAGGGTCTCAGAAAGCTGCAGTTAAGATATTGACCAAGGCTACAGTCTCATCTGAGGCTCAGCTAGGGAAGAATCCACTTTCACACTCGTGTTGTGGTTTTTAGCAGCATTTAGTACCTAACAGGCTGCCAGATTGAAGGTCTCAGTTTTTCCCTAACAGTTGGTTGGAGGCTTCCCTGAGCTCTTTGATGTGTCACGGCTCCCAACACAGTAGCCTTTTTCCTCAAAGTCAGACAGGAAGAGTTCCTAGGAAGGCAAATTGCAATTATATGTAATATAATCATTGACATCATGTAATCACATATATTCTGTCACTTTTGTGGTATTCTAATTACATCATTTTTCTAACCCACTGCTAACAGATATGAATGGTAACTATTAAATAAATGGCTGCCATATTTGTTAAATAACACCATAATTAGGTCATGGGTTTAGGGGAATAAAGTGTCACCACCCTAGGAAATCTTTTCCTCTACTTAGGCTTCTTGTCACAGTAAAAGTCATCCTAATTCATCCAGCTGCTCATGACAGAGACTATTTATATTACTAATTCTTCCTATTACTTAATTGCTCTATTTTAACTCACCTTCAAGTTCTTTGAGTCTGATTCTTAAATATATCTTAAATGTACTCACTCCATGTCTGATGACATTTCCCTAGTCAATATCAGTATCATTGTTTATGTGATAATACTATACTGTCCTCACACTTTGTTCTCTTACATAGTAGCCAAACTTTTTTTTTTAAAGGTTCTACTCTGGGACCGGGCATGGTAGCTCATACCTGTAATCGCAGCACTTTAGGAAGCTGAGGTGGCCAGATGGCTTGAGCTTGGGAGTTTGAGACCAGCCTGGGCAACATGGTGAAACCCTATCTCTACAAAATATACAAAAATTACCCAGGTACGGTGGCTTGTGCCTGTAGTCCCTGAGTAGCTACTCAGGAAGCTGAGGTGGAAGTATTGCTTGAGCCTGGGAGGCAGAGGTTGCAGTGAGCTGAGATTGTGCCACTGTACTCTAGCCTTGGTGACAGAGCAAGACCATGTTTTATCCAAAATATGTCAATATTTTCTTCCATCATTCATAGCATAAAGTTCTGCATCATCACTATGCCCTAATGGGCTCTACATTAGTTTGTTCCAGGACTATCTTTCTAGCCTCATTGAACTTTTTATCTTCTTACAGGCAATCCCATGTTCTGCTGTCTCTAGCTGAAACAACTCTCTTTTCTCCTTCATTACCTGACAAATTCCTACTCATATTTCATGACACTGGGGACCAAATAGGTGGTTTTAGTACTTTTTAAGTGTAAGGCACAGAGCAAAGTTGGTGGGAAGGAAATGAAATTATTTGAGCACCTGATAAACAGAATTGGAAGTTTAAGGACTGATGATGAATTACAAAAGATAAGAGCAAAAAAGGAAGCATAGATTTCTGACATGTACCCACTTACCTTCATTCTTTATGATTTCTACCTACCACAAAGACTCAGGTGTTATATGTTTATATATATTAAAATAATTCAGAAGAAATGTTCTTCCAATAGTAACACTGAAGAGGTATTTTAAACTTCATTCTGAATTAATAGAAAAATTTGGCAAAATAAACAGAACAGTAGTACTTGAACCAATTTGTACATTTTCCTCTAACGTGTTTATTCGAAGATCTGTGGCTGTCCTGTTCAGGATGGTAGCCACTAGTCACGTGAAGTCCTTTAAAAACAGAAATTTGAAATGTAGTTTTTAGCCACATTTTAAGTATTTAATAGCTACAGGTGGCTATGCTACCTGCTACCATATTTAACATACATAGAAATTTCCATCATCTCATAAAGTTCTATTGGAGAGAGCTTATTAGTATAGAAAGCTTACAAAATATGTGGATTTGAGGTAAATCCAAACTTACTAGCCTGAAGTATGTGAAAAATAATTTAGAAGTTTAAATGTTAAAATATATTTTCTAACTTCCTTTGTGAGAAGTTGAATAATGGTAAAATCTCAGAGCCATACCTCTCGGGAGCAGGAGCAGTGGGTGAAGTAGAGGAGCATCTTAGAAAAGCTAATATACCTAAAACATAAGAAAACTGAAACCAAACAGTATCTCACAAAGTAGGTGTTTGGAATGCCCTATAAGCTAAGAGGGGGGGATTGGGAAGATATCATAAAAAGTAAGAAAATTAAAACAAACAAACAAAAAAACACAAGTATAAGGCAGCTCAACCACCCCAGCATCCAAATCTCTGGCTGAAAGTTAAGGGAGTTTTCTCAATGTGGCCAGGTTTTGCACAGAACTTTTTAAAGCCCTTCTGTAATATTCTGTCACATGTTAACTAAGTTTTAGCAGAGGGGAATAGATTATACTACAGGATCCATATCTCACAATGTCACACAGAAGCACATCAACTCAGAGAGTTTTCATAAACTAGGCAAACAAGAATAAGACATACTAAAATCCTCATTTTGTTCATTTTTTAAACACTCCATATTTTTCAAACATTATTTTCGTTCTCTACGATTTTAGGTATGCCTTTGATGCCCTAATGCCTGCTGTGTTGGTGTTCTTTCGACTTCAGCATGTACGGGCTTGGGATGTCAAACTTTTAAAAACTTCTGGCCCTGTCTTTCAAGAGAACGTATAGGTAGAAAACCTGTCTCTGGTCAGGTTTTCTAGCAGCAGAGGCTGAGTAAGAGGATCCTGTGAAAGGATTTACTGAGAACTCTCAAGAGAAAGGAAACAAGAGAAAGGACAGTAGAACAAGGTTAAGCAATGTTGTGTTCTGGCATAGAAATTGCATTTCAAGTTAGCGCCATCTTGAGAAGAGGCCCTGCATTTTCTAACTTCGTGTCAGTCAGTCATTGACTGCTGACTACTAGGCATTGCGACATAAGCTCTTGGGGAGCAGACCTCTGTTCAGCTGAGGGCAATTCTCTGGAGAAGGTAGACCTGCTTGGAGAAACTGATCCAACATTACCCACTAAAGGCATGCATTACCTATTAACATAACAGTGACTATCGATATGTCTTCCTAACTTTGGGGGGAAAATGGGAAAATAGTTGCCTCCTGTGATGTATATGGTGTTCTAGACTTCAGAAAAAAAAAAAAAAATTTACCATGCCTCCCACTGTACCCAGAAAACTCTCTGCAAACTTGTAAGTGAGGTAAAGGTCATCAGTTGAAAACAATTCAAAATGTCATGCAAACTAATTAAATTTTCCTAGGTAAAGTATACACAGGTAGATAATAATGCATAATAAAAATTTAAGATTATTTGAAAAACATTTAAAGTCTAAAATATAGATCAAGCCATACTGTTCTGTTCTGGCAATGGTGAGAAATATATTGAACAGTGAGGTGTTGCAAGAGAGAGGAGGTGGCAGTTGTATGGAGAAAGATGGTGGAGAGGGAGAGTGAGAGAGAATAATTCACAAATAAATATTCAGAAGGATAGTAAAAAACAAGGAGGTTAAGTCAAATGATCAAGAAATGGAAAAATCAATCTGTGTGTGATTGAGTTGCCCGTGGATAAGTAAATGGCATATAAAAGACTAAGTCAGATAAAAAGGAGTTTTCCAGATCATACAGATCACAAATCTTCGATTGTAAACAGCTGCTGCCTTGTCCTTACCAATCCTGACATATACATTACTCAAGTTTAGCCATTATCTAAACTTGATGCATTTGCATATGATCATCTCTCTGCATAGGACATTCTTTTTCTTCACATTCCATCCTTAGCACTTTCTTCATCATATCTCAGCTTAGATAGCAGCAGTAATTCCTTGAATCTTTCCTGACTACTTAATTCCTGACTTGTTGTGCTTCTCTTAGGTACGCTGTGTACATACAACCAGAAAGCTCTTCTCAGACTGTATTTTAAAAGCACATTTATGAATCTGGATTATTATTCTTTAGAGAAAGACAGCAAGCATTGCTTTTCAATTTGCCTGTGCTTAAAAGAGAGGCAAGAAGATAATTTATACTTAATTTTTATGCCAAATAAATAAATTAATGGCATAATGAATTCAACTAAAATAATTGCATTTATTGGATAGAATATTTATTTTCTCTCTTTTTTTTTTTGGAGACAAAGTTTTTGCTCTTGTTGCCCAGGCTGGGGTGCAATGCCATAATCTTGGCTCACTGCAACCTCTGCCTCTTGGGTTCAAGCGATTCGCCTGCCTCAGCCTCCCGAGTAGCTGGGATTACAGGTGCCCACCACCATGCTCAGCTAATTTTTGGCATTTTTGGTAGAGACAGTTTTCACCATGTTGGCCAAGCTGGTCTCAGACTTCTGACTTGAAGTGATCTGCTCTCATTGGCTTCTCAAAGCGCTGGGATTACAGGCATGAGCCACTGTGCCTGGCCGAGATAGAATATTTCTAACTTTGTATTCATAAAGTGTCATTAAAATTACAACTATTATTCAGATTTTGGTATTTTCAGATGTCATTAGAATTAAGCAAAAACAGCATTAACTCAAGCCCTTTGTAGAAACAGATAAGCAAACATGTTCAAACAGAGAAGCAAAAGTAGAGTGGCTTTGAGAGATTATTGAGCCACATAGAGTGAAAGGAATAAAAACTTCTAAATAAAAGAAATTTAAAAATGTGAGGGGAAAATGTGGAAGATGCAAAGAAAAATTCACAAGCAGAATAAAATACGTAATCATAGGAGGAACTTATTAAGAAGGGGCTAATTAAAGTAAAATAAGTAATATTGTTAATAACAGCTGCTAGTCTCCTTGGTATTAAAAAGCCAAACAAGTGCTTTATCTTTATTAAGATACACAGAAGCCCTGCTTCATTCCAGTGTATAAGAAATCTCTTGAAATTGTAACATCATAAATCATTTTGAATATTTTCCCATCAAGTCAAATTTGGTTTCAGGGTTGACTTGCATAAGTATAATTTATAATTAAAGCCAAAAAGTTTCAAAAATATCCCCAGACATGAGGAAAATTAGCATTATTAATAGCTCTTCAATTTTTAAAAGCTACATGCTGGATGATATAGCCATATCAATCTAACTTGGAAGACATGTTCTGTAGATTGTATCCCCTGATGTTCTTGTAAATGTTTAGTAAATGGCTCTCATGAAAAGCTGAGAAGGGCCTAGTGTGAAGCATTTGCCAATTTCTGTGGTGTAAATATTCCACCATGGCTGATTTGAAGATACTGATTTAATTTTACTGTATGTTCATTTTGGAAGAGAGATGCATAATTAATTCTATTTGCATGCAAGTGATGATGATTCACTTTTTGATACTTGGGAAACATGTAATAATTACTATACCAGATTCTAATTGTACTAACACACTTTCAGTTGCAAGTAGCATAAACCCAACTTAAATTAGTTTAAATTGGTTCTTAAGCTAATCATTGGTTCTTCATATAATTAGGAAGCTTAGGATGGTAAGGCTGATTCTGACAAGGTAAGACCAAGGGGTTCAAGTGATTAAGCTTCCATGACCTACATAAGCTCATATTCTTATGTGATCCCACCCTGAACTCTTAAAAAGGAGCCATCTACATTTTAAAAAAAGCTTATGGTTTGGTAATAGAGATGGTGTATTAGTCAGGGTTCTCTAGAGGGATAGAACCAATACATATCTATCTATATATATGTATATCTATCTATCTATCTATCTATATCTATATATCTATATCTATATAAAGGGGAGTTTATCAAGTAGTATTAACTCACACGATCACAAGGTCCCACAATAGGCCATCTGCAAACTGAGGAGCAAGGAAGCCAGTTCTAGTCCCAAAGCTCAAGAACTTGGAGTCCGATGTTCGAAGGCAGGAAGCATCCAGCACAGGAGAAAGATGTAGGCTGGGAGGCTAAGCCAGTCTAGCCTTTTCATGTTTTTCTTCCTGCTTTTTATCCTGGCCATGCTGGCAGCTGATTAGATGATGCCCATGGGTCATCATCTAATCATTAAGCATGGGTCTGCCTTTCCCAGCCCACTGAATCAAATGTTAATCTCCTTTGGCAACACCCACACAGACACACCCAAGATCAATACTTTGCATCCTCCAATCCAATCAAGTTGACACTCAGTATTAACCATCACAGGCAGGTACATACATCAATACACTAAAGTAGAAAAGTGTATTTTCAAGGAAAGAAGAAAAATGAGTTAACCAGCATTGTGTTGTTGGTTTTCTTTTTCTTATATACATTCTAAGATTTCAAAAGTAAATTTTAAATTCCTTGAGACAGTGCTATACTTTAAGTTTTTTCACTTTGTGACTTTGGACATTTTGGTGAAAATTGAAAACCGCATTATCTTGTTATTTGCTACTATAACTCAGATGTACCATGATTTCAATAATGTCCAATGATCAAAAAATATATTGTTGTTCTTTTGCAGTCATATTTTATGATGTGGAGAGCCTATTGCTTTGTCTGGGATGCTATTTTTAACCCATTGTATTAGAAAAAAAATGTTATTTCCTGAAAAATTATATCTATTTTTCTTTGGATATTTATCTTTAGGGTAGAGCTTCCTTTGCTTATAAGTGCTGGATTCATTTGGTTTTGTCTTTTTTTTTTTTTTTTTCCCAAACTGGTTACAGTTGCTTTAAGTTGCACAAGATGTCTTATTCCTGATATGGTTAAAAGCTCAATCATTTTAGTGTTCTGATACTTTGAAACATCTAAAAAGACATATAAAACCAATTTTGATGGGTTTTTATTTTCATTTTTTTTGTAATTTTGTTTTACTCTGTCTCAGTGATATTCAATTCACTCTGTTATACAGAATGAAGTTGTTAAACATAAAGCAAGAACTTGGACTCAATGATAAACTTATCAGCTTTCACCTTGTAGGAAATTCTAATGGTAATGTGTTCAGTTTGGGAGAAGAAAAAAATATTCTCAGATTTCATGAGGTTACATTGAGACATAATGACGCTACAATCTAATTTTCCAAATAGATGCAAAGATCACCTTGAGGCTTATTTGCACTGTTGAGTAATAAAAGAAAAATAACTCATTTTGGATCAAAGTCATTTTTCACCTCTGTGAGTGCTTAAACATTTGTTCATATGTAGCTGTTCTGAATCTCTAATTGTAAATAGTGTCAGGTACCTTCAGCTCCTGTAGTTTAACATTTAAAGTGAATTTCAGTGATCCTCAACCCTTGGATATGCAGAAATTAGATTTCAGTGACAAATGCAATGTCAAAAATATCTGATAAATAAAAGAAAAATAAATCCCATAAAAAGAGAACTAAATGAAACACTTTTCCTTAAAACTTCATTTTCATAGCCTGATACAGAAATTGAATTTTGGAGGGCATACTATAGTTTAGTTTTTTAAAGAGTAAAAAAATGTTTAGATATTTACAGAATTTGGGGGCCAATTCTCTATGAATCTCTCACATTGCTACACATCTTTTAAGCAAGACAGTGACTGCCCTTTGATCCTTGCTGTTTTTTCTAAAATGTTTGTATAGCAAACCATCTTGGAAGATACAGCTACGATCTCCTTCTGGAACAATATGCAAATATGCCGATTGTCAACAGGATAAAGGCAATGACTTCCTCTGGGACAAACATGAAACATGCTCAGTACTCTTTACCAAGTATTTAAGTTTCCTAAGCTCAGAGGTTTGCTCCCAAACTCAACCTACTGCCTATTTAGTTGTCATCTGGCCTATTTCATATAGCTATTTGGGAATTATGGTTTAGGGAAATGGCACAGGAATGTCGTTACTAGAGATACTGCTATTGCTATAATAATCCATACTTCATTTCTGACACAGGAGTCTTATGTCTTGTGTCAGAATCCATAAAATTTTATCACTTGTTAGCTTGCAAGAAGGATAAAATCTCAGATCCTTTATAGTTCTTGACAATAGATTAATTACTACTCACTGTAGTTGACACCTGAACCATTCTATAACTGTTACAGTAGTCACTATTACTAAATAATGTTTTGTGGTATGTTTATATAAGCACGTGCTTAGAAATGTAACCATGAGTGTTTGATACTGATATATCAGGATCAATGGATTGCACAAACATTATTTTCGGATTAGTTCTGCAGTGATTTTTCATTTGAATAAAAATTGCAGATTTTTAGAAGTATAAATGAGGCCTGATTTTATTATCTATATTTACTAGAACTTGTGAGCTTCAACAAAAATTCTATTAGAGTTTTTAGAAATATACTTTTTTAAAGAGCAGCTTTAGGTTCATGCAAAAATAAATAGAAGTGATAGAGATTTCCCATATACTCTCTGCTCCACACAGCCACAGCTTTCTTCACTTTTAGCATCCTGCAGCAGATTAGTATATTTGTCACAATGAATGACCCTACGTTGACACATCAATATCATTCAAAGTCAGTAGTTTCCATTAAAGGTCATTCTTAGTGTTGTATATTCTTCAGGTTTAATGAAAATTGAATGGCATATATCCAACATTAAAGTAGCATACAAGATAGTTTTACCCAAGAAATCTGTGCCCTGCCTATTCATTCCTACCTCACCCCCCAATCCCTGGCAAACACTGCTCTTTTTATGGTCTTCATAGTTTTGTCTTTTCCAGAATGTCATATTGTTGAAATCATACAATATGTCGCCTTTTCAGATGGGCTACTTCCACTCAGTAACATCCAGTTAAATTTCCCCCCTATCTTTTCATGTGGTGATAGCTCATGTCTTTTTTAGCACTGAATAATATTTTATTATCTAAATATATCGGTTTACATATTCATTTACCTACTCAAGGGCATCCTTGTTTTGGCAATTATGAATAAAGCTGCTATAAAAATTGGTGTGCAAAGTTGTGTGTGTACGTAAGTTTTCAACTCATTTGAATAAATACCCAAGAGTGTAATTGCTGGATCATGTAGTAAGATTATGTTTAGTTTTGTAAGAAACTGCCACACTATCTTTCAAAGTGGCTACATTTTGCATTCTCACCAGCAAAGAATGAGAGTTCTAGTTGACCCACATCCTTACCAGCATTTAGTGTTATGTGTTTTGGATTTTGGATATTCTAATAGGTGTGTAGAAATATCTCACTGTTATTCTAATGTATAATTCCCTAGTTTCCTAATGCCATATGATATGGAACATCTTTTTATATGCTTATTCCCAAGTAAATATCTTCTTTGATGAGGTATCTGTTCAGGTTTTTTGTCCATTTTTGAGTTGGGTCATTTGCTTCTTATCTCAGTCTATGGCTTGTCTTCTCATGATCATGGTGGTTATTTTAGTGTAAGGATTTTACACTTGAGTATGCATACTATTAACTTGAGTCAAGAAAAGTAAAATAGCCTGGACTTATTTATTATTAAAATGGCATTTAATCATCAGACATGCTGGTGCTGTTGATCTATTCTTTTTTAAATGATCTTTGTGATTATGTTAGAAAATGTTCCATACATTATAGATCTATCATAGAACAATGTATTCTCACATGGATTCTAGATTTTTGGATTGGAGTTCTGTTCTTTGAAACTAAAAAAAAATACAATAAAATCAATCTGCACTAAAGAAAATTACAATGAGAGACTTTGTTGGAAACATTTCAAATTTTAGTATGTCAAGAAATATTATGTAGACCCCCCCAAAAAACTGTGAACTTGATTAATCTCATTAGCCAGTCAAATAGATTAACAGCTTCTGTTAAACAAATATTTGCACAATAATATGATGTATACTCTAATAAAGGTATATACGAAGTGTGGTAGTAGCTCTGGAAAAGTTACATTAAAAGGGTAATCTTTGAGGTAAGACTGGAAGGATGTATAGGGCCAGTCCTTTGCATCATTGAAGGAGGACAAAGGGAACAACACCTGTAAGGGCATGGAGGCTGGAAAGGACAAGCTGTGTTTGGGAAGGTGTTTATAGTTCAGTGTTTCTAAAACACAAATCTGGTAATGGGGAATAGGGAGTGGTAGAAGTGCACGGTTAAGTTGGCAGGGCCAGTTCAGGAAGGCCCTTGAATGCCATGCTTAAGAGTACACTCTTTAAGTGATGAGAAGACATAAAAGCATTTTGAGTAGAGGAATGCATGATCTGATTTGTGTTCTAGAAATCTGGTTGCTGTGTTGAAGACTGGCTGGAAAGAGGGACAACTGGAAACAATTTTCTTAGAAAGAACAAGGAAATGGGAATCTGAGTTCAGGTAGTTGGATTATTCTTGGAGATTAGGATCAGCTCATGTACTTGATATATAAAATAATGTCTCGATATGGAAGGATTTAGCTTTGTCTCTACTGATTAATATAAACTATGTTTTATTTTTTTTTCTTGAGACTTAATTCAATGAGTCCTCAGGGTTTCAAATTAAAAGTTTGTTAAAAGTAAACTTATAAAATATAGTGCTTTTAATAACATATTTTTAAAGTATGTGTAGACATGCTAGTTCTTTTAAGGAATGACCCTTTTCTATTACTTGAAAACAACACTTTTCTTTTAGAATAGGAATGAGACAAAGTTCATATGACACCATGGTTAAAAATTACTATCTATCCGTCATCTATCTGTATGTATGCATGACCTGGTTAGAAGATTTATATGTATGTCTGAAGCCCAAAACAATTGTTTGCCTTACTCTGTGTTTTCTCACTTGCAAGTGACAAAAGTCAGTCTATATTACCTTAAACAAATAAAGGGGATTACTTGGTTTATATAACCTAAAATCCCAGGAGTAGAAAAAGTGTGTCAATTTGAATACTGTTGTGTATTTCAAGGAGAAAACCCAACTTAAGATATTTCAAGAAGCTCATTAGTTTATTACTTCATTTAATTAAAAAATCCATTAGGGAGGAACAGATTTTTTTGGGGTGCTGGCTTCCTTTCTGTGTGATTTTCTCTTTACGCTGCCCATATGTCAGATTCATCATGAAGTTGAGGCTCATGATGGTGGCCAAATGCCTGAAGCAAATCCAAGCCTCACAATGATGCACTGAATGTCCAAGAGGAAGACAAAACTTTTTTCCCACAACCTTTATCCAAATTCCTAAAATCTAATATTTTTAGATCAAGTTATGACATTTTTCTAATCCTGAGTCCATCACTGTGAACAAAAAGATGCTATTGATTAATTTAATTATGGGTTAAATATCCATCTGTGAACTAATCGTTATGGCTTGTGCAATATGATTAAGCTTGGTGGCATGGGGCAGTCACAGCCAATTCTTCAAACTGGGTTTATAGTCAATTCCACAAAAATGACATGGTTTCCGTACAATGGAAGAAAGCTGAAACAGATAATGGGAAAGTGTCTGGCAATGTCCACAATGCTGCTTCAGGTGTGCTGGACCCAGTTCGTTGGAAATCTATCACTCTGTAGCTCAGCTTTCTTTAGGATCTGCTTCATACAAAGTACTCAAAAGGTGACAAGATGGTTACTAGCTTTTTCGGCTTAAAAATATAGTTTACCAGCTTAAAATTCTGAGAATAAGAATTCATTTTTCTCAGTAGTTCAAATGACCAGGGTGAATCTTTATTAGGCAGAATTAAGTTACACATTTGTACTTGAAAGCAATTCTTTTGCCAGCGGTATGAATACTCATATTGATTTTACCCTGGCCCATGTGGCATTCTTGGAGGCAGGGTTTAATGTTACCTCTATTCAAATTAAAAGGGCTTTGAATGAGGGCCAGGTAGATCTCCAAATAAAAATAGGTGATGCTTATTAATGAACAGAAATGACTGATAGACAAAACATCAATAACTGTCTAATACAAAACCAAATATTTGTTTCTTGTGAACAAAATCCAAATAATGTATGTTTAACTGAATTAATTAATTAAAGTTTATTTACTACTTGTAACAAAATAAAATAGTTACTGTCTTAGTACACTTGGGCCATTATAACAAAATGGTGTAAACTGGATAAATTTATTTCTCACAGTTCTGGTGGCTGGGATGTCCAAGATCAAAGCATTAGTAGATTCAATGCCTGGTAAGAACTCTGTCTTCCTAGTTCACAGACAGCACCTTTTTTTTTTTTTTTTTTTTGAGATGGGGTCTCACTATGTCTCCTAGGCTGGAGTGCAGTGGCACCATCTCGGCTCACTGCAACCTTCACCCTCTGAGCTCAAGAAATCCTCCCTCCTCAGCCTCCAAGCTGGGACCACAGATGCGTGCCACCATGCCTGGCTAAGGTTTTGTATTTTTGGTAGAGATGGGGTTTCACCATGTTGCCCAGGCTGGTCTCAAACTCCTGAGCTGAAGCTATCCACTCGTCTCAGCCTCCCAAAGTGCTAGGATTATTGGCATGAGCCACCATGTCCAGCCAACAGCTTCGTCTTGCTGTGTCCTCATATGGTAGAAGGGACTAGTTAGCTCTCTGGGGTCTCTTTTATAAGGGCTCTACTCTCACGATCTCATCACTTTGCGAAGGCCCCACTTTCTAATACCGTCACATCAGGGGTTCAGATTTTAGCATATGAATTTTGAGGAACACAAACATTCAGACTAGAGCAATAATTATTTAAATACAACTAAATATTTAGCCTGCATGCTTATGTAAAATCATTTCATTTTATTAGCAACAGATTATTAAAAACAATAATAATGAATTTAAAATTTTATATTATTGTATTGTACATGCAATTTATTGCCATTGACTTTGAAATAATTTATTGAATGTTCTTTGAGACCTATAAAGAGGACCAAAAATGTTACAAGACAGTTAATCTCAGCTTTGGCCTGAGCATTCTTATTCACTTGACTGCAAGAGACATTGAACATTTTCTTATATTTGAAAATATACTTCAAAATTATTTTCACTTCCATTAAATAATCCAAAACTTATATAGCATTATACAGCATTATGTAGTGTTAGTCACCATGTCAGGAACAAGGTTGATGAACCAAGAAAAATAGGCTAATATCTGAGGGGAAAATATATTTTTAAAAGTATTCTGTTTTTTTTTTTTTTTTTTTTTTTTTTTTTTGAGACGGAGTCTCGCTCTGTCATCCAGGCTGGAGTGCAGTGGCGCGATCTCGGCTCACTGCAAGCTTTGCCTCTTGGGTTCACGCCATTCTCCTGCCTCAGCCTCTCCGAGTAGCTGGGACTACAGGCGCCCGCCACCACGCCCGGCTAATTTTTTTGTATTTTTAGTAGAGACGGGGTTTCACCGTGGTCTTGATCTCCTGACCTCGTGATCCACCCACCTCGGCCTCCCAAAGTGCTGGGATTACAAGCGTGAGCCACCACGCCCGGCAAAAGTATTCTTAATTCAAAATGCATTAATATGTTAAATGCTCCATGAAGTCTGATGAGCAGACCTGCTCAGCGTACAATTTTCTCACAAGTCAATTTCCAGTGTAGTTTTGCATTTAACCTTTAATAATGGCACCACTAACATATAATGACTATTAAAGTATTTTGTCAAATCGTTATAATATTTTTAAGTCAAACAAGAAATATTATTGTGTATTTAAACATAACTCAAGTTTGACCTGTCTATTATTGGTCTGATTTAATTATATGAGTCTAATTATAGAGAGCTGGCTTCCTTAAAGCATAAGATACGTTAACAATGGCTACCATGATTCTTATTACTCCTGGCTTTACATTATATCTAGGCTGAATCAAAGCATTAGCTCCAAATCAGAAGTTAAAGGAATCTATCTTTTCCACTGTGATTTTTTCCACCACCATATTTTGTAGTGCAGTGATAAGGCACTATATAGTTGAAGTTGCTTAAGTAAGTGCTTTCCCAAGAGATCTCTCTTTACATCAATTTATTTGCCCCTTTATTTGTAGCCCTCCTGATGACAGAATTCTGCTTAATTCTAGTCACTTAACCGTATTTATTGAATGCCTCTAAGCAGTATTACTGAAAGGAATTAAATATTTTTCTGCCCTCAAGAGCTTTTAATCTGTCAGAAAAAAAAGTGTGTGTGTGTTGAATAAAGATATAATAGGTGCAATCAAATATAAGATGGGTATGCTATTGTCATTTTTATTATTTATATTAATATTTATTTCATGTTGTGTTTTGGGTGAAAATATAAATGAAAGTTATAGAAATTACTAAAATAATACCCAGTATTATTTTATGATTATGAATAGAAGAGTACAAAAGGAAAATATTCTAAAAAATTTACCGAAATTACATGTAGCTGAAGTTGTAAACCCTGAAATAAATTTCTACATTTGTAAAATTTGCTCTAAGTCATACACAACCAATATTTTTGGAACCTAGTACAAAGCAAGTGACTGAAAATAAAAATTCCCAAAGAAATTATAATTAGTTTTGAATTCTTTTAATGGGCTGAATTGAAGGGATTGGATTATTGCATAGCAGGGCATTTTCCAAAAGTGAATGTAACCAATTTGCAGTTTCCTAAATATTCTAAAGGGAGAAATAAAGGTTTAGTAATGTTGCCCTTTAGTCATTAATGTAATCCTTTAAAATTTAGAGATATTTGATTTTCTAAGAAATCACTGAATATTTCAGCAGTAATATAAAAATTTGCCTCTGGGTGGCTCTCAACAGTTTTTTATATGACATGATTGGTGATTGGTTTAGAAAATAGATTAAAAATTGTAGGAACATTGTGAACATTTTCTAACACAGTTGGCTTTCAGGGTGTATTCCAAATGAAGTTTATTTCAAAAGACTTTGAGGGAAAAAAAACACAAAGCCAGAAGCTGTTTAGGAAGGACTTACTTGCAGTTAAGTCTTCATATTGCACATTTTGTTCTTTTCAGCCTTAACACAGTGACTGCTAAAAGAGAAAAAAAGCTGGTTTTTATGGGATGGTGAATTCCAATAATTTTTTTATTACTTGCTAAATTTGTTTAACAAAGTTCTTGCACATTTTAACTCTGCTGCAAACAGCAATGCACCTCCATAATTTGTCTGTTTATGTAATTTTTTCATGTGCACATGGAAAAATACGAGCAATGTATGGTAGGAATATTTGATGTTATAGAAAAGTTAAACTTGCCTGTGGTATAGACCTGCAAGAAGATTCATTTTTTTACTTGAGTTCCCAGCACTTTATTCCTAGAGTTTTCAAATCACTTCCCCATCTCTTCTTCCTCAAATATATCTTGAGACTAAAATTAAAAAGACATTTTAAAAATTTTCAACTTTTATTATAGATTGAGGGGTACTTGTGCAAGTTGTTACATGAGTATATTGTGTGATGTTGAAGTTTAGGCTACAAATGATCCGTCACACAGGTCGTGAGCATAGCACCTGATAGGTACATTTTCAACCCTTTCACCCCTTCCCCTCTTCCTGTTTATGGAGTCCCCATTATATATTGTTTCCATCATTGTGTCATGTGTTCCCAGTGTTTAGCTTCCTCTAATAACATGTGGCATTTGGTTTACTGTTCTTGCATTAATTTGCTTAAGATAGTGGCCTCCACCTCCACACATGTTACTGTGAAGGACCTGATTCAGTTCTTTTTTATGGCTGCATAGTACTCCATGGGTATATGTGCTATATATATATATATATTTTTAAATCCAATCCACTATGTATGGGTACCTTGGTTGATTCCATGTCTGCTATTGTGAATAGTGTTTTTGTGAATACATGAGTGCATGTGTCTTTTCAGTAGAATGATTTGTTTTCCTTTGGGTATATACTCACTAATGCAATTGCTGGGTTGAATAGTAGTCTTGGTTTAAGTTCTTTGAGAAATCTCCCTACTACTTTCCAAAAAGGCTGAACTAATTTACATTCCCACCAACAATGTATGAGCATTCCCTTTTCTCCAAGCCTCATAAGCATCTATTATTTTTAACTTTTTCATAATAGCCTTTCTGACTGGTATGACATTGAGAGGGGAGACAGTTAGAGGTTGGTTAGGTAGATAGAGAGGGAAGGTCTTGGGAGCAGAAAATTACTGACATGACTGCACCTGCACTGGCCCTGTAGCTAAAGGGAAGAAATGTAGTTAAGACCGTTCCCTTATGCCAGGGTATTGCTCAGAAAGGACTGTCCCAACTTAGGTGCAGGGGCAATAAATCAACCTAAATGTCCTTAACTTGATCCAACTCCTTATAATGTCATTAATGTGACATTAGCATTGGGATTTTAGCCCCACTATGTGTTTCACTTAGGCACTCATGGGTTATAACTAAGATGAAGTCACTCTGGCCAACCGCAGGCATGTGCAGATGCAACACCCTTAGGAGAGAACTTTAACCCTCCCATTTTAGGCAGAACCCAAAGAAGACTTCCATGCTTTTAAGCATAAAAGACCCAGAACTCAGCCCTCAGCCCCACTTCTGGCACCTTGCTTTCAGGTCCCCTCTCTTTGCTGAGTGCTTTCCTTTTGCTTATTAAGGGCTACTCTACTCACTCTCCAGTGTTCATGTGCCTTATTCTTCTTGGTCAGGGGACAAGAACTCAGATCTAGCTGAATTAGGGACGAAGCAGGCTGCAACAAGATGGCATCTCGTTGTGATTTTGATTTGCATTTATCTGATGCTTAGTTATGTTGAGCGTTTTCTTCATGTTTGTTGGCCACTTGTATGTCTTCTTTTGAGAAGTGTCTGTTTATGTCTTCAGTCCATTTTTTAATGTGGCTATGTTTTTTTTTTCTCATTCAATTGTTTAAGTTCCTTATAAATTTTGGATATTAGATCTTTGTGAGGGGCATAGTTTGTAAATATTTTCTCCCATTCTGTAGGTTGTCTGTTTACTCTGTTGATAGTTTCTTTTGCTGTTCAGAAGCTCTTTAGTTTAATTAGGTCCCACTTGGCAATTTTTGTTTTTGTTACAATTGTGTTTGAGGTTTTAGTTCTATTTTTTCCTGAGGCCAATGTCCAGAATGGTGTTTTCTAAATCTTCTTCTAGGGTTCTTATAGTTTTAGGTCTTACATTTAAATTTTTAATCCATCTTGATTTAATTTTTTAGATGGTGAAAGGTAAGGGTCTCGTTTCACTCTTCTGCATATGACTAGCCAGTTATCCCAGCACCATTTATTGAATAGGGAGACATTTTTGCTTTGCTTATTTTTCTTGATTTCATTAAAGATCAGATGGTTGTAGCTGTGCGTTTTTATTTCTAGGTTCTCTATTCTGTTGCCTTGGTCTGTGTATCTGTTTTTGTATTAGTACCACGCTGTTTGGGTTACTGTATTCTTTTTTTTTTTTTTTTTTTGAGACGGAGTCTTGCTCTTTCACCCAGGCTGGAGTGCAGTGGCACAATCTCGGCTCACTGCAAGCTCCGCCTCCCGGGTTCACGCCATTCTCCTGCCTCAGCCTCTCTGAGTAGCTGGGACTACAGGCGCCCGCCACCACGCCAGGCTAATTTTTTGTATTTTTAGTAGAGACGGGGTTTCACTGTGGTCTCGATCTCCTGACCTCGTGATCTGCCCGCCTCGGCCTCCCAAAGTGCTGGGATTACAAGCGTGAGCCACTGCGCCCAGCCTGTATTCTTATAGTATAGTTTTAAGTCAGATAATGTGGTGCCTCCAGCTTTGTTCTTTTTGCATATAATTGTTTTGGTTATTTAGACTCCTTTTGCTTCCATATGAATTTTAGATTTTTTTTCTAAATCTTCGAAAAGTGACATTGGAAGTTTCATAGAAATAGCACTGAATCTGTAGATTGTTTTGAGAAATATGGCCATTTTAACAATATTGATTCTTCCAATCCATAAGTATAGAATGTTTTTCCACTTCTTCATGTCATCTATGATTTCTTTTATTGTGTCTTGTAGTCCTCCTTGTAGAGATTTTTCACCTCCTTGGTTAGATGTATTCCTAGGTACTTTACTATGTTGTGGCTATTATACATGAATTATGTTCTTGGCTGTTATAAATGGATTATGCTCTCAAGTTGAGCATTCTTGATGTATAGAAAGTTTATTGATTTTTATACATTGATTTTGTGTCCTGAAACTTTACTGAAGTTGTTTAAGAGTTCCAGGAGCCTTTTGACAGTCTTTAGGGATTTCTAAGTATAGAAACATATTATCAATGAAAAGACATAATATGACTTCTTCTTTTCCTATTTGAATGTCTTATATTTCCTTTTCCTGCCTGATTGCTCTCGCTAGCACTTCTAGTAGTATGTTGAATAGGAATGAGGAGAGTGGACATCCTTGTCCATCCTTTTCTTCCTCTTCTCAAGAGGAATACCTTCAGCTTTTCCCAGTTCATAATGATGTTGGCTGTGGGTTTGTCATAGATGGCTTGTTATTTTGAGGTATGTTCCTTCAATGCCTAGTTTGCTGAGGATTTTTATCATAAAGGGATGTTGTATTTTATTGAAAGCTTTTTTGTGTCTATTGAGACAATCTTATGGTTTTTGTTTTTAGTTCCATTTATATGGTGAACCACATGTATTGATTTCCATATGTGTAACCAACCTTGCATCCCAGGAATAATGCCTATTTGGTTATGGTGAATTAAATTTTTGGGCCAGGTGCAGTGGCTCATGCCTGTAATCCCATCACTTTGGGAGGTGGAGGCGGGTGGATCACCTGAGGTCAGTAGTTCAAGACCAGCCTGACCAACATGGAGAAACCCCGTCTCTACTAAAAATACAAAATTAGCCCAGCATGGTGGTGGGTGCCTGTACATTTAATCTCTTCCATGGAGGAAATAGTTTTGGTAAGATCAACATACAAAAAGCACAAGTGAACTTCAGTAAACAATAAAAACGTGCAGGTTTGTTACATAAGTATTCACATGCCATGGTGGTTTGCTGCACTCAACAACCCATCATCTACATTAGGTATTTCTCCTAATGCTATCCCTCCCCTAGACCCCCACCCCCTGACAGGTCCCGATGTGTGATGTTCTTCTCCCTGTGTCCATGTGTTCTTATTGTTCAACTTCCACCTATGAGTGAGAACATGTGGTGTTTGGTTTTCTGTTCCTGTGTTAGTTTGCTGAGAATGATGGTTTCCAGCTTCATCCATGTGTTGAAGGTTGATTTTGAAAATCATATAGTCATGTTATTTAAATAGATTCAAATAATTTGTTAAAAGTCATGGCAAATTTTGTAATGTTTATTCACAAAATGTATCTTGAATTTTGTCATTCTTGTCATTACATGTGCCTGACTCCTCAAAAACATTCTCACTTGATATTTTCTCCGTAGACATTAACAACACATGTACCTCCCAAATACAGAGGACACTAATCATAATTTTGAACAGCACTGCTAAGAAAGATTTTGATAAACTCAAAAGCTTTGCCTTGCCAGAAAAAGCAGAGTCCTAGGAGAATGTATTTTCCAGAAACGTTAAAGTCCTGCCTAAAATGTTCATGTTATGGTTATTTCTGACAGATTTTGGACGAATTCTTCTTAGCGATCAAAACTGTGAAAATGTTTATCTTCTTTTCTAAACTGAAGAATTGAAAATGCCCAGAAGATGGTACTCAGGAAAGTCTGCACAGCCTTTCACAAATAGATCTCACCTCTAGAGCAAATGAAAATATGAAAGCAGAAATCAAGAAGATGGTGTTTATCTCAGGGAATAAAAGCCACTTGTAAAGCCCCAGAGATTGCTGCTGCTGCCAGACATTTAGTTTCATAGGAAGCAAGTGAAAATGCATTTATTAACTACATGGGAAATTGAATTACTTATATTCACACACAGGTAAAAAGCGTAGTACATTTAATCTAAAACAATCAGATCTCATATAATCTGATCCTTTTTCAAAATGTATAGTATTTAACCTTCTTTAATAGTGATTAATTTGCCTATCTTCTTTTATACCACACTCCCTTCAATATACCTGTTGACAAACCTTCAGATTATTCGAACTTTTTATTTCTGTTCTATGATCTGGACTGAGAGTTAAAAGAGATGGGAGGTACATGAGGGTGCATAGACTTAATTCTTTGTTTTTATTTTTATAGTATGGTGTTAATTATTGTTAGCATTGATGATTCCCAAGGAGAACATTTCTACTTACTGGACATATGTTTCCTCTCACAGCCATTTAATCAAATGCATGGTATATTAGCTGTGGGCTAATGAGCTCTTCTTGCTGAAAAGTAGGTAATCCTCACGATTCCCTCACTTCTGGGCAGCATGGCTTCCACCAGGTCAGTCTCATGTAATTCAAGTCTTGGGTATTAGAGTAAGTGCCATTTCAGAATGGAGAACTCACAAAGGAATTCTTTTTTTTTTTTTTTTTTTGAGACGGAGTCTTGCTCTGTTGCCCAGGCTGGAGCGCAGTGGCGCAATCTTGGCTCACTGCAAGCTCCGCCTCCCGGGTTCACACCATTCTCCTGCCTCAGCCTCTCCGAGTAGCTGGGACTACAGGCGCCCGCCACCACACCTGGCTAATTTTTTGTATTTTTAGTAGAGACGGGGTTTCACCGTGGTCTCGATCTCCTGACCTCGTGATCCACCCGCCTCGGCCTCCCAAAGTGCTGGGATTACAAGCGTGAGCCACCGCGCCCGGCCAGGAATTCTTAATAATACTAGGTAGGAATCAATTGAGATCATTTCTGTTCCAGCAAAGAAAAATTTTTTTTACAATAGTAAGACTGAATATTTCATAGAGATATCAGGCTTCAGGAATAGTTTAATCAGGGCTCTGACTTAATATTTTTTTCTTCCTTGTTTATGCATTGGCTACATCGACTTCCTCCATGGCATCCAAGTGTAATGAGCAGTTCCGGAACTCACATCCATAAAACACACCAATCACATACATAAAGGGATTTAGCACTGGATAAAGTTTGCTCACTGACATTTTTGAAGTAATCATGGCAGCAAGAAGAATCAGAAAAAGAACTCAACAGCTGGGATGGCCTTTAAAGCCGAGAGTGGTTTTGGATCCTTCTTAACCACACAGCTACTATGCACTCGGTGAAAGGGGAATAGAATCACAATACCAACAACAAAATTACTTGTATTTTAATGGAACGTTTGCAAGCCTTGAACAATTCTGGGTGCTTTATAGTGCATAGATTTTTCTTGAAATGAAAATTATGTAAATATAAGGCCTGAGGTTTTCTATTTGCTCGTGGATTTTCTAAGTTCACTAATGAAATATCCCAGCAAGATTTACTTGTTTTACACCACAGTCTCATATTTTTATATAGTAGAGTATTATATACCTGTGCAATATAAGAGGTATATTACCTGTGCGTGTGTATGATGCTACTGACCTACAAAATACAGAATTATGCTTTCTATGACAACAACCCTCACAAAAGCATTATAACATAGGTTATAAATATAACTTGTCATTAGGTAATTGCATTTTATTGTCCTTTGAGTATATTAAAATTGATCACATTAAATTATATGCTTTATTTCATACTTAATGTTGAAATAAATGAAATATTCTGATATTCTTTATGATATAGGACTTGAATGTATTTATTAAACAAATATCTGCTGAGTAATTAACCATTGTCAGGCAGTATATAAAGTGACAAAAGGAGAAAATGAATAAGACAAGATCCTCCTCACAGCTTTCCCACAAGGTGCCACTCACCAACAAGTCATGAAATTAAATGCATGACAACTGCTCAGAATAATAAATATTAAATTCAGATATACCAAGGTGTTATGGACACTCAGTTACTGATTTAGAGATTAATCATCACTTAGTTGCTCAGAGGTGACTTCAAACGCAAAGGATGAATGGGGGTTTGTCAGATGAACAAAAGAAAAAGAGTCACATAGAGAATATTGCTAACAAGGTAACTAAGAGATATGAAAGAATTAGGTGGGTGTGTAGAGAACAATATAATTTGTCATCCAGACATTTGGGAGAAATGTGGGATGCATTTGGGAGAAAAAGAGAAGACTGATAATTAAAATTGTATTTTGCTTTGCAATATTATTGACCCACAAATTGAGTTTTATATGTTGATAGACATATTAATAATTCTAATAAAACCTAATTCAAAAGTAATTTTTCTAAAAATTAAGAAATAATGTGCATATTAAAGAAAAACTTAAAATCCTCTTTTCAATTTGAGTATCTGAGCATTAAATTCAGTAGAAGCAGAATAATTAGTGTTTCTTTGTATACTTAAGAGTTTCATGGTTGTTCCAGAATCTAGAAAATATTTGTATTAGGATATTTTTGGTAAGTTATTATTATTTTTACTATTATTATTTTTTACTATACTATAAGTTCTGGAATACATGTGCAGAATGTGCAGGTTTGTTACATAGGTGTACACATGCCATGGTGGTTTGCTGCACTCATCAACCCATCATCTACATTAGGTATTTCTCCTAATGCTATCCCTCCCCTAGACCCCCACCCCCTGACAGGTCCCGATGTGTGATGTTCTCCTCCCTGTGTCCATGTATTCTTATTGTTCAACTTCCACCTATGAGTGAGAACATGTGGTGTTTGGTTTTCTGTTCCTGTGTTAGTTTGCTGAGAATGATGGTTTCCAGCTTCATCCATGTCCCTGCAGAGGGCACGAACTCATCCTTTTTTATGGATGCATAGTATTCCATGGTGTATATGTGCCATATTTTCTTTCTTCAGTCTATCATTGATGGGCATTTGGGTTGGTTTTAAGTCTTTGCTATTGTGAATAGTGCCACAATGAACATATGTGTGCATGTGTCTTTACAGTAGAAAGATTTATAATCCTTTGGGTATATACTCAGTAATGGGATTGCTGGGGTCAAATGGTATTTCTGGGTCTAGATCCTTGATGAATCACCACACTGTCTTCCACAATGGTTGAACTAATTAACACTCCCACCAACAGTGTAAAAGTGTTCCTATTTCTCCACATCCTCTCCAGCATCTGTTGTTTCCTGACTTTTTAATGATTGCTATTCTAACTGGCGTGAGATGGTATCTCATTGTGGTTTTGATTTACAGCTCTCTAATGACCAGTGATGATGAGCTTTTTTTCATATGTTTGTTGGCCACATAAATGTCTTCTTTTGAGAAGTGTCTGTTCATCTCCTTCCCCTACTTTTTGATGGGGTTGTTTGTTTTTGCCTTGTAAATTTAAGTTCCTTGTAGATTCTGGATATTAGCCCTTTGTCAGATGGAAGATTGAAAAATTTTCTCCCATTCTGTAGGTTGCCTGTTCACTCTGATGATAGTTTCTTTTGCTGTGCAGAAGCTCTTTAGTTTAATTAGATCCCATTTGTCAATTTTGGCTTTTGTTGCCATTGTTTTTGGTGTTTTAGTCATGAAGTTTTGCCCATCCTTATGTCCTGAATGGTATTGCCTAGGTTTTCTTCTAGGGTTTTTATGGTTTTAGGTCTTAGGTTTAAGTCTTGAGTTAATTTTTGTATAAGATGTACGGAAGGGGTCCAGTTTCAGTTTTCTGCATATGGCTAGACAGTTTTACCAACACCATTTTTTAAACAGGGAATCCTTTCCCCATTGCTTGTTTTTGTCAGATTTGTCAAGATCAGATGGTTGTAGATGTGTGGTGTTATTTCTGAGGCCTCTGTTCTGTTTCATTGGTTTATATATCTGTTTTGGTAACAGTACCATGCTGTTTTGATTACTGTAGCCTTGTAGTATAGTCTGAAGTCAGGTAGCGTGATGCCTCCAGCTTTGTTCTTTTTGCTTAGGATTGTTCTGCCTATGTAGGCTCTTTTTTGGTTCCAAATGAAATTTAAAGTCGTTTTTTTCTAATTCTGAGAGACTAGGATTGCAACCCCTGCTTTTTTTATTTCTTTCCATTTCCTTGGTAAATCTTCTCCACCCCTTTAGTTTGAGCCTATATGTGTCTTTGCATGTGAGATGGGTCTCCTAAATACAGCACACCAATGGGTCTCGACTCTTTATCCAGTTTGCCAGTCTGTGTCTTTTAATTGGGGCATTTAGCCCATTTACATTTAAGGTTAATATTTTTATGTGTGAACTTGATCCTATCATTATGATGCTAGATGGTTATTTTGTCCGCAAGTTGATGCAGTTTCTTCATAGTGTTGACGTTCTTTACAATTTGGTATGTTTTTGCTGTGGCTGGTACTGGTTTTTCCTTTCCATATTTAGTGCTTCCTTCAAGAGCTCTTGTAAGGCAGGCCTGGTGGTGACAAAATTTCTCATTGTTTGCTTGTCTATAAAGGATTTTATTTCTCTGCTTATGAAGCTTAGTTTGGCTGGATATGAAATTCTGGATTGAAAACTTTTTTCCTTAAGAATGTTGAATATTGGCCCCCACTCTTTTCTGGCTTGTAGGGTTTCTGCAGAGAGATCCACTGTTAGTCTGATGGCTGCCCGTATCATTTTTTTCCTTCATTTCAACCTTGATGAATCTGACAATTGTGTGTCTTGGGGTTGCTCTTCTCGATGGGTGCCTTTGTGGTGTTCTCTGTATTTCCTGAATTTGAATGTTGGCCTGCCTTGCTAGGTTTGGGAAGTTCTCCTGGATAATATCCTGAAGAGTGTTTTCCAACTTGGTTCCATTCTCCCTGTCTCTTTCAGGTACACCAATCAAATGTAGGTTTGGTATTTTCACATAGTTGCATATTTCTTGGAGGCTTTGTTCATTCTTTTCCATTCTTTTTTCTCTAATCTTGTCTTCATGCTTTAGTTCATTAAGTTGATCTTCAATCTCTGATATCCTTTCTTCCACTTGATTGATTCAGCTATTGATACTTGTGTATGCTTCACAAAGTTCGCACGCTGTGTTTTTCAGCTCCATCAGGCCATTTAGGTCATTTTCTAAACTGGTTATTCTAGTTAGCAATTCCTCTAACCTCTTATCAAGGTTCTTAGCTTTCTTGCATTGAGTTAGAGCATGCTCCTTTAGCTCGGTGGAGTTTATTATTACCCAGCTTCTGAAGCTTACTTCTGCCAATTTCTCAAACTCATTCTCTGTCCAGTTTTGTTCCCTTGTTGGCGAGGAGTTGTGGTCCTTTGGAAGTGAGGAGGCATTCTGGCTTTTGGAATTTTCAGCCTTTTTGCTCTGTTTTTTTTCTAGTCTTCATGGATTTATCTACTTTGGTCTTTGATGGTGAGCTTTGGATAGGGTTTTTGTGTGGATGTCCTTTTTGTTGATGTTGATGCTATTCCTTTCTGTTTGTTAGTTTTCCTTCTAGTCGTCAGACCCCTCTACTGCAGGTCTGCTGGAGTTTGCTGGAGGTCCACTCCAGATCCTGTTTCCCTGGGTATCACCAGCGGAGGCTGCAGAACAGCAAAGATGGTGGCCTGTTCCTTCCTCTGGAAGATTCTTCCCAGAGAGGCACCCGCCAGATGCCAGCTGGAGCTCTTCTGTATGACGTGTCTGTCGAACCCTGCTGGGAATGGTCTCCCAGTCAGGAGGCATGGGGGTCAGGGACCCACTTGAGAAGGCAGAATGTCTCTTAGCAGAGCTTGAGCACTGTGCTTGGAGATCTGCTGCTCTCTTTAGAGCTGGCAGGCAGGAATGTTTAAGTCTGCTGAAGCTGTGGCCACAGCTGCCCCTTCCCCAAGGTGCTCTGTCCCAATTATTGGGGAACCTGCCCCGATATTCATGTAGGTTCTTTTCTATTTTCCTTAAGCTTTGGCCAACTTGAGAAATAAAGGGACAGAGTACAAATGAGAGAAATTTTAAAGCTGGGCATCCGGGGGAGACATCACATGTCGATAGGTTCCGTGATGCCCCACAAGCCGCAAAAACCAGCAAGTTTTTATTAGGGATTTTCAAAAGGGGAGGGAGTGTGCGAATAGGTGTGGGTCACAGACATCAAGTACTTTACAAGGTAATAGAATATCACAAGGCAAGTGGAGGCAGGGCAAGATCACGGGACCACAGGACCAAGGCGAAATTAAAATTGCTAATGAAGTTTCGGGCACCATTGTCATTGATAATATCTTATCAGGAGACAGGGTTTTGAGATCAACCGGTCTGACCAAAATTTATTAGGTGGGAATTTACTCTTCCTAATAAGCCTGGGAGCGCTGCGGGAGACTGAGGTCTATTTCACCCCTACAGCCTCAACCATAAGAGATGGCCACGCCCGGGGGGCCAGTTCAGAGACCCACCCCCAGGTGTGCATTCTCTTTCTCAGGGATGTTCCTTGCTGAGAAAAGGAATTCAGTGATATTTCTCCCATTTGCTTTTGAAAAAAGAGAAATATGGCTCTGTTCCGCCCGGCTCACTGGTGGTCAGAGTTTAAGGTTATCTCTCTTATTCCCTGAACAATAGCTGTTATCCTGTTCTTTTTTCAAGGTGCCCAGATTTCATATTGCTCAAACACACATGCTGTACAATTTGTGCAGTTAACACAATTATCACATACTCCTGAGGCAACATACATCCTCCTCAGCTGACAGGATTAAGACAAACAGAGAGCCAAATCATGAGTGAACTCCCATTCACAATGGTTTCAAAGACAATAAAATACCTAGGAATCCAACTTGCAAGGGATGTGAAGGACCTCTTCAAGGAGAATTACAAACCACTGCTCAATGAAATAAAAGAGGACACAAACAAGTGGAAGAACATTCCATGCTCATGGATAGGAAGAACCAATATTGTGAAAATGGCCATACTTCCCAGGGTAATTTATAGATTCAATGCCATCCCCATCAAGCTACCAATGACTTTCTTCACAGAATTGGAAAAAACTACTTTAAAGTTCATATGGAACCAAAAAAGAGCCTGCATCGCCAAGTCAATCCTAAGCCAAAAGAACAAAGCTGGAGGCATCACGCTACCTGACTTTAAACTATACTACAAGGCTACAGTAACCAAAACAGCATGGTACTGGTACCAAAACAGAGATATAGACCAATGGAACAGAACAGAGCCCTCAGAAATAATACCACACATCTCCAACTATCTGATCTTTGACAAACCTGACAAGAACAAGAAATAGGGAAAGGATTCCCTATTTAACAAATGGTGCTGGGAAAACTGGCTAGCCATATGTAGAAAGCTGAAACTGGATCCCTTCCTTACACCTTATACAAAAATTAATTCAAGATGGATTAAATATTTAAATATTAGACCTAAAACCATAAAAACCCTAGAAGAAAACCTAGGCAATACCATTCAGGACATAGGCATGGGCAAGGGCTTCATGTCTGAAACACCAAAAGCAATGGCAACAAAAGCCAAAATTGACAAATGGGATCTAATTAAACTAAAGAGCTTCTGCACAGCAAAAGAAACTATCATCAGAGTGAACAGGCAACCTACAAAATGGGAGAAAAATTTTGCAACCTACTCATCTGACAAAGGGCCAATATCCAGAATCTACAAAGAACTCAAACAAATTTACAAGAAAAAAACAACCCCATCAACAAGTGGGTGAAGGACATGAACAGACACTTCTCAAAAGAAGACATTTATGCAGCCAAAAGACACATGAAAAAATGCTCATCATCACTGGCCATCAGAGAAATGCAAATCAAAACCACAATGAGATACCATCTCATACCAGTTAGAATGGTGATCATTAAAAAGTCAGGAAACAACAGGTGCTGGAGAGGATGTGGAGAAATAGGACCACTTTTACACTGTTGGTGGAACTGTAAACTAGTTCAACTATTGTGGAAGACAGTGTGGCGATTCCTCAGGGATCTAGAACTAGAAATACCATTTGACCTAGCCATCCCATTACTGGGTATATACCCAAAGGACTATAAATCATGCTGCTATAAAGACACATGCACACGTATGTTTACTGCGGCACTACTCACAATAGCAAAGACTTGGAACCAACCCAAATGTCCAACAATGATAGACCAGATTAAGAAAATGTGGCACATATACACCATGGAATACTATGCAGCCATAAAAAGTGATGAGTTCATGTCCTTTGTAGGGATATGCATGAAGCTGGAAACCATCATTCTCAGTAAACTATCACAAGGACAAAAAACCAAACACTGCATGTTCTCACTGATAGGTGGGAATTGAACAATGAGAACACTTGGACACAGGAAGGGGAACATCACACATTGGGGCCTGTTGTGGGGTGGGGTTAGTGTGGAGGGATAGCATTAGGAGATATACCTAATGTAAATGACTAGTTAATGGGTGCAGCACACCAACATGACACATGTATACATATGTAACAAACCTGCACATTGTGCACATGTACCCTAGAACTTAAAGCATAATAAAAATATATATATAAATTAAAAAAAAGAATAACGAGAAGAAAAAAAAAAGAAAGTTATAGAATACTTCCCCATCCTGTTGCCTTCAGACTTTGTTATTTGATTGAGACTGTCTTAAGCCAAGGTATGATAAATAATTATTAGCTTTTACTTCCCCTCTTGCACTCTTGGATTCACATGAGAAGGCAGCTGACATCTTCTGATTCAAGGAGAATGCAGAGACATGTGGAGTAGAATTAATTCACCCTCAGGCCTGGAAAGTCCAGCCATTCTTCAGCCTGAAGCAGAGCTTCCCCCAGTGAGTTACAGACCTGTGAGCAAGAAAAATAATTAATTATTGTAACTGAGATTCTGGGATGGTTTGTTACACAACAAAAGTTGACTAATACCACAATATCCTCTCTAAAAATGTCTCCTTCTCCCTGCATTTTACAAATCAAATGTGCATTTTCCTTCCACTGAAACTTTCTCACCTTCCTACTGCATTCATACATTAGGCCCTCCTAGCTAAATTCACCATTATTATTTTAAAGTTATTCTCTGGAATATTTTTGCCTCTTTCACTATTTTATAAGTACTAAATTATGTAGTATTTGCAACATACACCTTCACTCTACTGGCTGGCTTAGTAGGCAAGTGCCTGAAGAGCATGAAGATAAAATGAATGCAAGCATAGATTCTGGAAGGAAAAATGTGGTTATACTGTTCTATTCACCTCTAGCCTGTTAAACCATATCTGTGGACCTAACTCTGAACACTATCTCCAAAAGAGTTTCAATTAACCAGATAAAAGAAGCCATAACTTTAAGTGGAAACAAAATTCAAAGAAAAAAACCTACTTAATAAATAAGGCCGGTGCTGGTTGTGTGTGTGTGTGTGTGTGTGTGTGTGTGTGTGTGTGTGTGTGTGTGAAAGAGAGAGAGAGAGTTTTCTTAAGGAAACAGATACAACATTTTGTCTTTAAATATTTGAAGGGTACTTCTGCAAATGGAAAATAAACTTGCTCTATGGAATATAAGTAGTGAGAACAAGATCCAATACCCAGAAATTTCTTCTCTGGTTTGCAGAGATGATGCTGCCATTCGGAGTCACTGGATATGGAATGGGCCCCCTCAAGTACTATAAATGTGCTTTCACTGGAGACAGTCCTCAAAGATTATACCCACCTTTCATAAACGTAAGAGATTCATGCCTTGCATAAATGATAATAATATCAATTAATGTTAATGGAGTATTTAATTGCCACTACAACCAACCTTCAACCAACCTTCCTTCCATCCATCTTTCCTTCCTTCCTTCCTTCACTTCTTCCTTCACTCCTTCCTTCTCTACTTTCTTCCTTCCTTCCTCCCTCCTTCCCTCCCTCCCTCCTTTCTTCCCTCCGTCTCTCCCTCCCAGCTGCTAGTAAAAAGGTATGATCATCAACTGTGCACCAGGGTAATGTTCAACACGGGAGTTGCAGTGGCAAACAGACAGATGTGTTTTCTGACCTCATGGAGCATTCCTTTGAGTGGTAAAGACTGATAATAAAGTAAACAAGTATATATTATAATAAATGCAAAATATGAATAAAGAGCACATAGAGGGCATAGTTGATATATTTGAAAATTTGCCAGGGTTTTCCTATCTCTGTGCTATTGTATATGTTTTTCGCCAGTTTGGTCTTGAGGCCTGTCTCATGATAGTGGCCATAAGCTCTAGCCTTGCCCGAACAGAAATTCAGGGGACTTAGTCTTGGATGACTACATCAGATATTTCTTTATTCTGGCAGACTACCTAATGCCTAAGTGTCCAACCTGTGTCAAGGTATCCCTCTGGAAACTTATTTGTACTAAGACACCATTGTGACTTTTGTTTGACCTGTGTCCAGTTTATTCCTATCAAGATATCAACTCTATAGGAGGTCCTAGCTGGGAAATAAGTTAAGTTTGGGTAGCTCTTTCAGGTGAAACACAGAGTAGGCAACTCAACAAAACAACATAAAATAACAGAAACAGTTTATTATTTACAGGTCCCAGAAAGAGAGGGCAGCAAACCCCCGAGGACCAAGGGGAAAAGGCGATTAGTCCAGGACATGCATGCTCAACCAGTGAGTGGGGAGTGAATGAGAGTGAGCCAGAGATCTGTGTGCTGAAGTCTTTATTACAATCCATGGCATTACTTAGGTGGGTTTCCTGCGGAGAGTTCTGATGGTGAGTTTAGAGCAAGCGGGGATGAGTTCCATGGAGTCCACTGTGACTGAGAGGCAGTCACTGTGGCGTATCTGAGCAGTGGATGAGGTGTGTAGGGTCAATAGATTATATCTAGGCTTTTCCATGGGGAGATGGTCACTGGGAGTTGGTTGTATAAAGTAGATATCTGGATTGGACACGTTAAGAAACTAGATGGACGTGGAAAACTGTAAACAAGGGTGACTATGCCCTGCTCCTGTGCTATTGTATATGTTTTTCACCAGGTCTTGAGGCCTGTCTCATGATAGTGGCCATAAGCTCTAGCCTTGCCTGAACAGAAATTCAGGGGACTTAGTCTTGGATGACTACATCAGATATTTCTTTATTCTGGCAGACTACCTAATGCCTAAGTGTCCAACCTGTGTCAAGGTATCCCTCTGGAAACTTATTTGTACTAAGACACCATTGTGACTTTTGTTTGACCTGTGTCCAGTTTATTCCTGATATGAAAAAATTAAACATATTCAAAATAGATGCCAAGGCAACATAAAATTATAATTTGCTGTAAATCCTAATTACGGATAGATACACTGAGCCTCAGACAGGTTAACGTCCAACATCTAATATGTGCCAGAGCTGGATTTCAAATTCAGGTCTATCCAATCTCTATGTTTGCATTTTCATTGCACTTCAGTGGGTGGTTGAAGTAAATCCCTAATAAGGCACTTTCAAACCCCAAGATGCTGAGACTCATATGACATACGCTGTGTTCACGAATATCAGTGACTCAACAGTAAAGCTGCTTTCATAGCAACCATTTAATTATTTTTAGTAACATTAGAAATATTTTTCTAATTAAGTACTGGTATGAAATTAAAATAAGAGATACGGTAAAGTATAGGCTATAAAGAATGGTGGAACCATTAGTCTAAAAATAGTAACCTGCATTTTTTTAATACATAATGCTGTAAGATTTCCTGTGAGCCCATTGAGAAGCTACATTTTCTGTGTATTCAAAATCCTGCCACAAAAGTTGGTATTTTCCCATAAATGTGAGTAGACTGATAAAGGGGAGTTATTTTCTGAGATACTTGCTGCAAAATCATGTAGACTGTAAATTTGTTTGAAGAATAGACCTGAATATTCTTTGTTATGTTCTTCCTGGGTAAGACATTCAGTTAAATAATTACCAGGGATTTAACTGCAAGGTACCAAAAAGAGACAGTTGTGTATATGAAACACATGCTGAGTTTGCACTCAAATAACCTGAGTTCAAGTCCCAGCTCTAAGCCTCAATTACCTTTTTTCTATCTGTAAAGTAGGCATAACATTGCTGATTTCACAGGGTTGAATGTTGAGGGTTGAAAAGAAGTGCTGTGGTACCCATAGAGAAATATGTCTTTATGGCTAAAGCTGGAAGCCATCATCCTCAGCAAACTAACACTGGAACAGGAAACCAATACTGCATGTTCTTACTTGTAAGTGGGAGTTGAACAATGAGAACACATGGACATAGGGAGGAGAACATCACACACCAGCGCCTGTTGGGGGAATGAGGGGAATGTGGAGAGCATCAGGGAAAATAGCTAATGCATGCTGGGCTTAATACCTAGGTGATAGGTTGATAGCAAACCACCATGGCACATGTTTACTTATGTAACAAAACTGCATATCCTGCACATGTACCCTGAAACTTCAAGTAAAATAAATTTTTTAAAAAGATAACATAAAAAAGAAGTATCCCTTGTTATAAAACCAAGCCTTAAGGTATACTGCATTTGTCTAGAATAATTTCAATAGTTTCTAAATGTTCAATTTCCTATATACAGTGAATATAAGCTCATATGTTTCCCATTACACATAATGTTGAATCTCCCTTACCTTGACAGTTAAGAATTGTCCATTTATGGCTTACGGAGTTGTCTCTGTCCTAATCTTTCTCGGAAACTTTTTCTTTTGCTGCCCTGCTAATCTTCTGTGCCCCATGCTGTTTCTACCTCATATCTGTTGAATTAAAATGGATGCATCTTTGTTCCAGGGTTGAAATTACCTTTAGGGAGCCCTCCTTTTTCTATCAGTATTTTCATAAATGACATCTCCCACATTCATGGATTTGTATTGCTCTGATTCTCACTGTTTCTAATTTGGTTCTGACTAGAATTTTTGATCCGCTGCAACTTTAAGAATGTGTGTTCTCTTTTAATGTGTGCTCTGTGAAGTGCCTACCTGTAAAGCCAGAAGTAGCAGCCTTTTCTAGTAGGGAAGGGACACCTGGGTTGTTTTGGATGTTGGTTGTAAGTGAATAACATTCAGCTGGTCACAACCTGAGAAAGCCTTCCCTGCTGTGTAGATGTCAATGACTTTAGGACACGTACTGTGCTGTGCTGCATACATTTCTCTAGTATGCTGCAGCCTCGGATGTGTTGTTTAACTGTTTCGTGTCCAGTATATGAAGGCTATGAAAATGTTTTAAAATCTTCAAAATTCTCCTTATGGAAATGTTTTGTATTATTGCTATCATTGTCATTACCATTATGAGCTCTTGTGCTTTTCCTATGTCACAGAGCAGGCGACTGTCTATAGGAAAGGCTCTTCCCTCTCAAGTTACTGCCTAATCTTGAAATTACTGGTACAAACATATTATATATTTATTATTTTGGACTCAGATTCATTTAATAAAATATTATCGAACACCTATTATGTGCTAGGCACTCACTCATGTTCTGAAAGGTACAGTCACTGGTATTAATTATACTATGTACATTTACAAAATACGTTTAAAGGGATCATGGGGTATTATCATTGCCCTTTAATGGATAAATACTAATGAGTGTGTAAATACTTTATAGGCTGTAATTCTCAAAATCACCCCTAGGCCAGCATCATCAGCATCACCTAGGAACTTCCCGGAAATACCCTGCTAAAACAGCCTCACTTGGGAACTTCCTGGAAATGCCTTTCTAAATCAGAAACTCTGGGGGTGGCTCCCAGCAATGTGTGTTTTAATAAACCCTCCAGGTGATTCTGACAGTGCTAGAGTTTGGAACCCAGTGTTTTACAGGATGTCAGTTATACAGACGGTGGCAACAAGGATGGGAGGGGGGAGGTAGGAGAGTTGAATTTTGATAATCTTAGGAGAAAATAAGAAAATGGTATGCATTTCCACTATGGAAGGAAAGGACTTGGCTGGAACAATTCAGTAAATGGATGTGGACAGACTGAATTATACCACTTAAATAGAGGGTGTCCAGATGAACAGAGATATGAAGAGTGAAAAGAATGAATTAAAAAGCTACTGAAAACTTCCTTCAGGTACGTCATTATTATACTCAGGGGTAGTGAACATTGTTGACATTTGAGCCCCAGTCTGTCCTTGCAGACAACATTGCAGTGTCTGTGCTTATGGATCCTTAGAGCAGCACACGTTCTATAAATACTTTGGTGTCACACTGTCTTTTATTCTGCTGTAAGAGGCATATCTTTCCAGTTGGCTTTGTTCCTGAAATTTCTTATGTTGATAACTTGTCTCACTGAAGGTGTCATCTGCAGTAATTCACATACCACAACTATAAAAAGGATGGGATACATAACCACCAAGGAGAACGTTAGCTTTGTTGATAGAATTACTCTTTTTAGGTCTTCTGAAAGACATTCTGATTTACTCATGTATGTGCGAATGTGTGTTTTAGTGTAATATACATAACTATGTGCATGTGAGTGTATTTTTCAAGTGATCTGCTTAGTGAGAAAAAGGCAATGTAAATTTTATTTCATTACCTATGATGAAAATCTTTGACTATAAAAGGTTTCTTTATTCAAGTTGCTAAGAATGTTCCTGCTTTTAGTCAGTTCATGGCACTTGCATTGTCAGCATACACTATATAGAATTTCTCCTGTGAAATTCTCATTAACTTATATTAGTGTCGAAGCCATTAAGTTTGGATTTAGACTATAAAGGGAAAATAAACCAACCCTTTGCTTCATTGTTGATTATGTGTGTCATCCAAATCTCCCCTTCCCAGTGGCAAAGGCCCTCATGGTCATTAATATACTCATTCTTCTTTAATTACTGATTGTAGGAGCTTCCAACTACACTTTCAGATTGTATTATGTCATGCTGCTATTAAATTAAAAACAAATCATTCTTCATTTAGTTAATGAATGCACCTTAGGGACTCTCAATAAATATTAATTAAGTTGTATTTCATGTAGTTATGATTCTATTTGAATAACACAATCTGTTTTCTAGATAGAACAAATGGTTAGGAATACTGGCAGGTACGTTTTATTTGGAAGAGTGTATAGTATGTGCTTGGCTATAGAAAAAACAGGGCAGTGTAGACACAGCAGTGGTCAAGGGGAGCATTATAAATCTCCAAATCACAAATATGAGTTTGGTCAAAAGACAGCAAACTTTATAAAGTTCCCGCAATTAGTCAGAGGCCATGGAAAATAAACTGTAATTAAAGTGAACATATTTTCTTCTTTCCCCCTACTCTTTCACTTTTTCTTCTTTCCTTGTACATTTCCTTCATTCCTTGTATTTATTTATAATACACACACATCAATTGTGAAAATGCAGTGTAGTGAGGAGTACTTTATGAAACTAGAATGGTAAAAAGTTGAGCTCTGGTCTTTACTTGCTGGCTTTATATTTTCAGACAAGTTGCTTTATATCTGAGATTTTAAATTTTCCCTTCAGTAAAATTTCTGTGAAATTTACTTGTAGAAAGGCAGTGTTTTATCTGTCCATTTATCACTCAGTAACACTTATTGATTATCTACTATGTTGCAAAGACTGTGCTCTGTGCACTAGTTGATGCCTGTGATCCCCTGACATGTACAAGATACATTGCTAGACTCAAAGAGTAAAATGTATTAGAAGAGAAAGGGGGATAATATTTAAGATTTTAAATATCCAAGTGCTCTGTAGGCACTCATTTAAATCTCACTATGATGTTTTGATGTGGGAATAATTATAAACCAATGTTAAAAGAATAAGGAACTGAGGCTGGGCTCAAAGACTATTTAGTGAATTTTCCTAGGTAATAGAACACTGAGGTGGTAGAAGTGGACTATAAACCCACAAAATCTTACCATAGAGCTTGGGTTCTTAAAAATATTGCATCTTGGCCAGGCACAGTGGCTCACACCTGTAATCCCAGCACTTTGAGAGGCCGAGGCTGGTGGATCATGAGGTCAGGAGTTCTAGACCATCTTAGCCAATATGGTGAAACCCCGTCTCTACCAAAAATACAAAAGTTAGCTGAGCATGGTGGTGCGCACCTGTATTCCCAGCTACTCAGGAGACTGAGATAGGAGAATCGCTTGAACCCAGGAAGCAGAGGGTCCAGTGAGCCAGAAATAATGCACCACTACAATCTAGCCTGGGTGACAGAGCAAGACGCCATCTCAAAAAAAAAAAAAAAAAAAAGCTTCTTTCACTCTAAATACATAATACATAATATGCTATATATGTATATATATTATACATATGTAATCATATACACATAATTGTACATAGGATAGGTAGCTATATTTATATCCCATTTTGTTCTAAGATTTTTAAAGACAATACAAACACAATATTTATATTCCACTTTGTTCTAAGGTTTTTAAAGGTGATCATATATAAATAATTAATAGTTTCAGCCCATGAGTATCTTCCAGTCCCCTAGGAAACACAAATAAAATATAATATTAGAGACATGTACGAAGTCCTATGAAAATGCTGAATAAGGTAAAATCAACTGCCTAGATAACCTAAATAAGCTGTTTCAGAGGAATAAATATTTGATCTATGTGTGAGAAAGCAATAGGCACTTACCAAGAACAGAAGGAGGTGAGGTGAGGGAAAAGTATTCCAGGCAGAGGATAACATGAGCAAGGACATGATTTTGGAGTTGCAGTATCATAGGATAAAATATTTACTGAGATGTAAGAATCCCGTGGATTAAAAAAGGAACAACATTGAGCTGGAGAGAGATCTTCTAAGGGCAGTGTAAGTGCCCAAGCAAGAAACCGTATTATCTCCAGTTCACAGATGAAGAAATTGGCATAAAGACACATTACAATTCAATGTCTTGTCATTCATGAAAATCAACAAAGAAAACTTCACCTACATCTAAATCTGGTAGGCTTACAACTCTCTAAAATCATACTCAATTATGAAAAATCAAATTTATCAATGTGTGAGAGCAGTAGAGGGCACATCAAAGAAAGCCAGAAATGACAAGAGAGTAGTGAAAAGCTTATCAGTGAGAAAAGTCATAAGAAAACAATACTCTTCAACTGGGAAGTTGTTGTGAAAGCATAAAAAGTAGAGAAGATTTTAGAATTGCTGACATTAATAACATTATAGTGAATCATTTAGGGATACTCAAACAACTGTGAGGATTAAGGGGAGATTAGATAGCATATGTTTTAGTAGAATAAAGAGGTAAGTGATTGTAGAATAACATAGAAATTATCATTGAATGGCTAATACTCCTGTTCAGGTTGATCTGGAAGGTAAATGGAGTTAGGAGATCTAGGAGTTATATACCCAGTAACAGAAATATGATGTATATGAAATCTAGTGAGGCATTTGACATTATTTCTCTTGTTTACCCTGCTCACAGAAGGAGATATTTTAGCTAGAAGATAGTGTGATTATATGAATAAGTGACTACGTGCCTGATTATATTCAAGAAGTGTTGAATAATTGGTTGATTCATTCTTGGTGTTACTTTGATTCAGCCACAGTGGCTTTTTTGTTGTTCCTTGAGTAGACCAAGAATAATTATGCCCCAAAGCTTTGCTGTTTTTCCTCACCTAGATATTGTAACACCTTTTTTTTTTTCACTTCATTTAAGTCTTTGCTCAAATATTACCTTAGGAAGGTCTTCCCTGATCACTTATTTAGAATACACACACTTATGCTCAATTTGCATTACCATAGATTTTTATTTCCACATAGCACTAAACAGTATCTACCATTATGAACTTATTTGTCTCTACCACAAATACCAGGACTTGTTTTTAATGTAATAACTTTGACTCTACACCTATTGGCATACAGTATTTATTAAATATTTACTGAATCAAGGAATGTCTGATCATCATTGGGGTGGGATACCTTGTAGAATTGTGCAAAACTGTCCTGTTCTACTCAGTAATTATATAAAGACATAGATGGCTTTTCAAAATCATGCAAACTCCAGAGAAGATGGCAGAGGGAGTATATATGTTAGGAAAACCTCTATGCATTTTTACTACAATACTTGGAATATAGACATAATGATCAATTTCTCTTTACCATATGCTCTAAATAGGTTATTTGAATCAAACAGATGAATGACCCAAAGCTAGCAAAGAATCCTTAATGTGATGCACTACAGCATTGTGACTCAGAAAGATTTCACATAAAATGATGAAATAGGCTACATCTAAGAAGGTGAAATGTTAACAGGAAAACTGTGAAAACTACACTTGGATTTGACAAACAAAACTGCATTGAATTCAAGGGAAGTGATGGCACAATTAAAACTAATTCATAATGAAAGGAATTCAGCCTAGTCAAGACTTGGAAATTGTAGTAAACCATAAACTGTATTATTATGTAACAAGGCTATTATAAAAATTGAGTCAATATTTGGCTTTGTAAACTAAAGTGGTGTCTAAAGTGCTAATAACTCCATTATATTGTGTGTTAAATATAGCACATCTGAAGTATACCCTTCAAATTATGCATTCATTCACTTGATTAGTAAATATATATGGAGTAACTACTATGTGTTAGGCATTGTTCTCATATACTGAGGATGGGGTAAGCATATCTCCACACCTGATGTCTTTGTAATAGTATGTATTTTTGAACTAGAGGAAGGCTACTTCCCTCTCTGCACCTCAAGTTGATGGATTTATTGACAAAGCATTGGCATGCATTTAGCAATAATAAATATGATGAGGAAAAAAGATGAAATTGGTAAAAACGAGAAGGTTTGTCTGAAGTATTTGTATCTTAAGTATTTATGATTTTTGAGAGAGTAAAAAAATGTATTGTATGTTGCTTTGAAGTTGAGAACTAAAGCCTACAGATGAATTTAAACATTAAATAAGACTTATGTCTGCACAAGTCCAAATTAACTACCTCTTGACATCACTCTCCTCAAAGTACTAATCTCTCCATCTGTAAATTTCTTAAGCACAGAAGAGAATTTCGCCTTCAAGAGTAGTTTAGGCATTCTCTATTAGAGTTTGGAACAGGCCATTTCCAATTCTAGATTTCTGTGAAAATGAATTACGATCTCTGAAGCAGATTCCAGAAGGACAACCAAAATGTGGTAAGTGGGTGGTGATCAGAGTGTGTTTAGAAAAATAAATTTTACCGTCTGTGATCTCAGAGTTTAAATGACTTACAAGATCTCTGGTAGGACTGTGCTTGTTTTATGAAGCTGAGGGGAAGTAAAGCACAGTCCTGAAGTTGAAGATCATGGTAGGAAATTTGTGAGCAGACTATAGAAAAAAGAGAGGAGAGATTAGAATAGAGAGGAAAATTGTGACTCAGTTATTAAAGCCATTAAGCTTTGCCTGAAATGAAGGCAAGTAAAAAGGTGTTTGTATGACTAATGTGGAAATTTTAAAAAAAGCTGAAAGTTGTAGCAGAATATTCCAATCCCCTTTGTAAACTTACTTTTCTTTGTGGAAACTGGGAGAGGGTACAGTGGAACCGGTGAAGGTTTGTGGAAAAGGATGATATCAGGACTAACACAGGTTTCTTGGAAGTAAAGAAATGGGAAGAACTCTTGTGAAGAAGGTCAATGCCACGGGATGATGTTATTGAAATCAAGTAGAAATATCAAAGAAATATAATATTAAAGATGGAAAAAACTTTTAGAATATTAACTTGAGCTTTATAGCCAACAAATTATAGAAACTGCTAGAGGGAGAGATTTGTACCCAGGTGAGTAATTAGGGATAGTGGGACGATAGAAGCAGAGATCTAGTGGGACGACTGGGGGAACTATTAGGAAGGTATCTCTTAAAGGTTGATGTGGAAATGGCTGAACAGGGTGATTTTTGCAATTTGAAGATAAGTCCTTCTCAAATTTTATTGGTTATGCCAATGTTTATTTGAGAAAATATGTTTTTTGGGAAGTGGAAAATACATTCACTTCTTTGATCAGAGGAGATAACAGAAATAATGTCAGATTGTGATTGAGGCAGAAGTAAAGATTAACTGGTAAAAGAGGTAGAATGACTCCAAAAAATTAACTATACCTGTTAAGAAGACTTATTAAGGCTGCCTGGGAAAGAGTAAAATTATGTCTTCAAAGTCAAGTTAATTGAGTAAAGGAACTTTACATATTGTAACTTGCCAATTGCGTGCACTGTTTTATCTCGAAATCCCTTGCACTGTGGCAGAACATAGACAGCAAAATATTGTGATGAAAGGCACAGAATGTGGAGTCAGACTTCCTGAGTTTGAATCCAAGATCCATAACTTACTCACTACCATCTAACTTTGAACAAGATATATAACATTTCTGTGACACAGTTTTTTTTTTTCATTTATAAAGTTGATATTAGTAAGATTCACTTCAGAAAGTTATTGTGAGGATTAAAATGAGTTGATAAACGGAAAATGGAAAAATATAAATGTTTCTGATTTATAATGAATGCACTGTATGGGATAGCTATTAAAATTCTAAATAGATGGCCAAGTGGACTGGTGCACCGTTTTACAAGATTATCCATTGTTGTTGAATCTTATTACTATAGGTCTTGTCAAGAGGCAAGGAAGACAAATGCAGAACCTCTTGATTAAGGATTTCTCTGCGGTCTTTGTTTATCATAGCTATTTTCTTTAAGGCACAAGTAAGTGGAAGAGTTATCTTTCATTTCTTTGCTCTGATAAGATTGGCAGAATGACTAATAATTTTGAAAAGTAATTTATCTATATCCCTTTATGGAAATGTCTGTGTACTTTTTGTTATCAGAGATTTGGAGCTGCTTGTTTTCTTACGTTATTAATGTTCTCCATGACATCTAAAATGCCCTTTTACTCTAATTTGATCATTCTCAGTATGAGTCCCCAGTAGCTTAGGAATCTGTATTTCCATAAATGCAATCAAATCATCTTCTCCTTTAGAATTCACCGACCCTAGAGTCTAGCAATACACAATCAACTTCGGTTTTTTAACCACTCAATCTTGTTTAGCAAAACTTGATTAGATTCTATCATCCTACTCATTAAAGATTCCATCTGTTTAAAACTTCTTTTCTGTTTATAACAAAATTTCTTTCTCGATCTCTGCATTCTTTACGGCTTACTCACTTTTTGAATTTTGTAATCCAAAAAGAGTATTCGTGACATGTTTTTATTTTCTTTTTGCTTTAAAAAATATGACTTTTTAAAAGAAATTACATAATTTTTAATCCACAAATTAAGAATTCCAGAGAAGCTATCCCACTTGGCACAACAGAGGGCTGGACTAAAATGAAATATAAGGAATGCACAGCATCAAGGGAAAACAAACACAAAAGAACACAAGGAAATATTTTAAGATGATGGATATGTATAAACCTTGATTGTGGTGAAGGTATTTTAATTAAAAAAAAATCCCAAAAGCAGAAGAATGGGAGGATTTTGACAATTGGTACCAAAAAATTAGTCAAGGGATACTTCAAAATTTAAGTCAGACATTTGTCTGTCGGAAAGATGCTTAGAGGATGTATTGCATAGAAGTTCTCAAAAGGATCCAAGATCAAGAACTGGGAAACAGGCTGAGCGCAGTGGCTCATGCCTGTCATCCCAGGACTTTGGGAGGCTGAGGAGGATGGATCATGAAGTCAGGAGTGTGAGACCAGCCTGACCAACATGGTGAAATCCCATCTCTACTAAAAATGCAAAAATTAGCCTGGCGTGGTGATGCTCACCTGTAATCCCAGCTACTCAGGAGGCTGGGGCAGGGGAATTGCTTGAACCTGAAAGCTGGAGGTTGCAGTGAGCTGAGAGTGAGTGAGTGCCATTGCACTCCAGCCTGAGCGACAGAGTGAGACTGCATCTCAAAAAAAACAAAAAACAAAAAATAAAAAAACAAACTGGGAAGCACAGTCAAGGTAGGCTAGTATAGTGAGATGAGTGTGGGCTCTGTAAAGACAATTTCTTGTTTTCAAACACCAACTCTACCATTTATCTCTTTGGTAAAGTTACACAAAGTCTTTGAATTGCAAATTATTATTATTATTATTATTATTATTATTATTATTGGAGTGCAGTGGCAGGATCTCGGCTCACTGCAAGCTTCACCTCCCAGGTTCACGCCATTCTCCTGCCTCAGCCTCCCGAGTAGCTGGGACTACAGGTGCCCGCCACCACGCCCGGCTAATTTTTGTGTTTTTAGTAGAGGCGGGGTTTCACCATGTTAGCCAGGATGGTCTCGATCTCCTGATCTCGTGATCTGCCCGCCTCGGCCTCCCAAAGTGTCTTGCTATGAAATAGGAAGAACACATTTACTACTGAATTTTGAATTAGATGATATGAAATTCCTAATTCATTGGTATATACTTTATTTTTCAGATTTTTTCACATTTTCCTGGCTCCTATATATATATATCTTTGAATGTAATCTACTGCAACATATTTTAGAGAATCAGATTTCAGCCACACTGCATTTGGTACTGCATTTTGGAAACATTTGCCATTTTTTTTACCTAGAATGTTTCAACTGTCACATTGCTGACCTTGTCAGTCAATTCTGAGCTTACTCTCATTTACTCAGAGTCCTTCACTGTACAATGTATGATGTCAACACATTTCCATTTTTCTCATAGTATATACTATTTTGTGAAATTATTTTGCTCATTTATGTATATGTTTACTGTTTGTCTCTCTCACTAGAATGAAAGTTCATTGAGGGTTTAGCTGTCTTACCTCTGTCCTATAGATACTCAAATTCTATAGCAGTTTTTCTTTCAAAGTAGGCAGCAAATAATTATTTTTTAAACTAATGATTAACTTACTAAATATGTGTAAGTACATAAGGCAGTGCTTATTCAGGGCTTAACTATTACTTGAGTAATAGAATAACCAGCTACCCAAGAAGAGTGGCAAGTAGCTTAAATAGTAAAGAAATAGATTTCTTCCTTGAGGCTGTTTTAACTGGATGACCCAAATTTGCAGCAGGAATTCTTTCTCTGTGAAATAGTATGCACTATAGTTGAGAGGGATGTATTTGGAGAAATAAATCAGTAAATTTATATTGATTACCAATTATATACAAGCCATATAGAATCTAAAGATGAACAAGAAATTGTAACTGTCTATTAACAGTTTACAATCTAGGAGAGAAACAAACATTAGACAATATCCAAAATTAAAGTTCAAGAATATATATTAAATAATAATAAAACAGGTCATTTGTGCTTTTCCTTGATATTTTAATTATGAGAAAGTCCAATTGCTTAACATGCAACAGTGACAGAGAGATGGACAATTATAGACTTCTTCAGGACTTATTGGCCACCCAAGAAAGTGGGCATTGAAAGAAATAGTGGATTCTGACACCCAGCTGAAAAAATGAAGTCTGCTTTAGGGAACAAAGGATTAGAGTATACCCCCTAGCTCACTAAAATCTCCTGACAAGTTCTAGAGTTTTCTGTCTCATTAAACTAATATTAAAGTATTTTACTACAATATCTAGTGTCAAGTCAGCTTTTAATAAACATGGGTTAAATTAATGAATGAATTAAAATAAACAATCAGAAGCCTAGCTTTCCATGATTGTATTTTGGAATGTGGATCTCAAAATCAGAATGTTAAAAATAGGATAGTAACTCATGGATATATGCCATTATTATCACATTTCATACTCAAAGCTGAGGCACAAGATGATGAAGTGATTTGTCCAAGTTAGTTGCGGAGCTAAAAATCCAGATATTTTGCATCACCATCTAACATTTTTTCTTATTGTATAACATTGCTAAAAAAAAAAAAAATTTCACTGATGAAGTGGCGTATCCTATCATGTAGGCTAGAGGTTTCTAATATAAAGAACATAGAGCCCAGGTATTACAACTGAAGTGTGTGTGTGTGTGTGTGTGTGTGTGTTTTATCAACAGATACCATTGCATTCCACAGATTCTCAAGATAGACTATGTTATGTAGGAAATATTACCAATGATTAAACTAGGCCTTGAAGAATTTGGAGAGGCAGAGGTAAAATGGGCATTCTAGTGAGGTAGGAACGTTTATGGCTAGTTCAGGGAATACTGAGTTGTTTCAAATCTGACTTGAACATAGGTTTCATTTAAGGTATAAATTGGAGAAAGAACAGGCAAATTCAAAACAGACTTTGTAAAATCTTGAACCTAGATGTTATTGACTGAGCCGTGAGTATCAATTAAAGGATATAAGCAACTGTGGAAGATACTAATTTATTCTTCTTTTATTCCATTTTTTCAATGCAGTATGCATATGAGGCCTCATAATGAAGTATCCATAAGAGAAGTGCATTCTATTTTAATCAGAAGGATAGAAGTAAGGGTTGCAATGTAATTTTGGCAAAATAAACTAATTTTTCAAGACCACAGCAACTACATTTATGGACTATAAGAAAGAAATTATATAATCTTTATATAAATGTTAAAAATTATTTATTTTAACTAATTAAAAATTCCTGTACTGTTTATTAAGAATCCTTTGTTCAATTAGTACATTCTTTTACTTTTAATAAAATTATGTTGAAAATAATTGAATAATTTAATAGATGTAAGTTTTTATAGAGCTAATATCCTTCAACATTTATTTAAAAATTGAGATTGGATCCTCTGGACAGAATAGGTAAACTGTGATTTCTTTGATAAAGTTGATGTTTTCTCACAGTAAATATAGCTTTCCCATTTTTTTTATCTTATAAAATTCAATATATCTTGGGAAGAGGAATCCATGATATTACCAATAGTGTTACATCTTTCTCTACATTGCTCCTCTTTTTACAGATAGATTTTAGACAGTATAAAAACACCTATGAAATAAGGGTGTTCCACATTGAAGATGCATTTCAGAAGATAATACAGGTGGTTCAGCTTCTTGATTTTGCCTGGGACCAGCATTAATATCAATGCACATTTAGGATAAAGTTGAAGGTTATGCTTTTGCAGAAATGTTGATGAATTTTTACATCTTTCTGTACCTGATCCCTTGGGCAGTTGTGAGATAATTAGACCCTAATCTATAGTTTAAATTCATAAAGAGTATTCTTAAATATACTGACTTCCAGAGGGAGGAGGAATACTATGATTATCAAGAGTCTGCATAAAACAGTTATATATATATATAATATATATATACACACACATACATACACACACGCGCATATATTATACATATATAACGTACAAATTTTTCTAAAACCATTTAGTTATTGTGTAAAGCTAATTTTAAAGAATTTCAATTAAGAATCAGCCCAAATAGAAAGAAAAACAATATTTCCTCTTCTCTGAAATATGGTAAGCCAGATGATATGTGGCAGAAAAAAAGTGTAATTATATTAAGTGGGGTAGAACAAATGGGGATGAGAACTGGAGCTTGACTTCAGGATCTAGAAGGATGTGAGGCCAAACCCTGCTAAAGAACAGGAGATGGATTTTATTTAGATAGAACAAAATTAAGATTATGGTGGCAAGCAATAGGTGCTAACCCTGGAAATAATTTGCATAGGATAATTAAGCAATAACTAAAGATAGATCCCAGAGCAGAAGAAACAGAGCAAGAAAAGAAACTCGATATTTGTAAATTAGAGTAGGCAAACCATTGGTATTCGAGTTAAATCATCCTGTGATTTACGTAAAATATTTCTCTCTGGAGTTGGGATGAAAAATAGAGTCCAAAACCTAAAGGTATCAAAGTACTGTTTTGGTTACTAAGGCTTAAATTTGAAGAGAGACTGTAGAACTTCATTACCAGCCTAGGGTACACAGAGCACTTACTCGTAGGAAGTGCAGTTGTCCCACTGGAACCTGAGATCAATGTGAAATGTAACAAGTATCATTATGAAAGAAAAATAAATTCACCCTAAATTTAAATACTTATGTACCTCAAGCTAAGGATGTTTCCTTAGCTGGGATGTTTTATTAGCTAGGATGCTCCTTTAGCTAGAGCCATGGGAATAGTGAATTCTGCAGATGAGAGTCAGATAATCTTAGTTGTGGGAAGAAAACAGCCAAGAGAGGCCGCCAGAAAGGGTGGGGATATGTAAGCCATTGCTCTGGGGTGCATAAAGAAACAACAGACTCACTCTTTATTTATATTTTACTTTTTGAAGTTCTATATTTGAAATTTGTTTCAAAAATATACATGACGTATTAGTAGTACAAACATAAAATATATATATATATATTTATGCAAACACATATTTGTAATGTAGGATCAAGTATTTTCTTATTGATATGGGTGCAAGATCACAAATTTGGATACACAGAAGGGGAAAGGTTGATAGTATTTATGTTGGGAAGTCTTCAATTTACATTTTGTACCAGTTGAGAGAACTTGGAAATTTGTTATTTCTCTGTATATTAGTTTTCTTATCTGAAAAATAGGAATATCAAAACCTCCTCATAGTATAAATTACATGTGCACTTGTCACACAATGGGCATTAAATTTATGATAATCATTGATATTTTAAATAATAAATATTTAAATCATCTTTTTAAATCAAGTTATTTGTTTTACTGAGTGGAGTTTTTTATGTGATATTATGGCTATTAATCATTTATCAGACGTCTAGTTTGGAATTTTTTTTCCTATTCTGTAGGTTGTCTTTTCACTCTGTTGATTGTTTCCCAAAGCTTTTTAGTTTGAGGTAACTCCATTTGTCAATTTTTGGTTTTGTTGTCTGTGCTTTTGGGGTCTTACCCAAAATATTGTTGCCTAGACCAATACAGTGAAGCTTTTCCCCTATGTATTCTTCTAGCAGTTTCATAGTTTATGGTCTAATACTTAAGTCTTTAATCCATTTCTTGTTGATTTTTGTGTATGGTGTGAGTAAAGGGTGTAATTTCATTCTTCAGCATGTAGATATCCAGTTTTGCCAAACCAATTTATCAAAGATACTGTCTTTCCCCATTTTGATGAAGGAATAATTTCAAATGATTTATTGTATAGCATGATGACTCTAGCTAATAAAATTATTATATTCTTAAAAAATGCTAAGAGAGTAGATGTTAAGTTTTCTTATTACAGAATTCATAACCATGTTAGGTAATGTTTATGTTAATTAGCTAGATGTAGTCGAACAACAATGGATATATACTTCTAAATATCACCTTATATATGATAAATACATGCAATGTTACCTGTCAGGTTTTTAAAACGTAAAATAAAATAATAAGAATATTTAAATCCTAGTTTAAAAACAGTATTATGAGAAAAATGATCAATATTCAGAATTGTATGCACTCTGAGAAAGCAGATCATAATCTAATAAGTTCTACAACAGAGAGGATTTTTGCAAAGTATTGTACACAATTTTGTTAAAAATTATCTTTTACCATAAAATTCTCCTAAGGTTTAGGCTATTGAATCTACCTAGAATTTATTTCATGCAACTAATATAAAAGAGGGAGAAAATACATGCACAATAATGTTCATTGTTAGGTTAATTATTATAATGAAAATGTGAAGCAATTTAATAAGTCATCAAAAGAGGCCAGTTTAAGTACCTTTGAAAACGAACACATGAGGCCGGCATGGTGGCTCATGCCTGTAGCCCCAGCACTTTGGGAGGCCAAGGTGGACAGATCACTTGAGGTTAGGAGTTCGGGACCAACCTGGCCAACATGGTGAAAACCCGTTTCTACTAAAAATTACAAAAATTAGCTGGGCGTAGTGGTGTGCACCTATAAGCCAGCTACTCAGGAGGCTGAGGCAGGATAATTGCTTGAACCCGGGAGGCAGAGATTGTAGTGAACTGAGATCGTACCACTGCACTCCAGCCTGGGCAACAGAGCAAGACTCCATCTCAAAAAAAAAAAAAGAAAGAAAAAGAAAAAAGAAAACTAACATATGAAAAAACGTCTGTGTTCTAGTGTTAAGAAAAAAGCACTGTATTTGTATGCATGATTATGCCAGTAAAGTCTGCTATCTATCTATCTATCTATCTATCTATCTATCTATCTATCTATCTATCATCTGTCTATATATATCTAAATAGTGAATAAATGAAAATGGCAACAGTTATATTAGAGTGGTGGACATATAGTCAACTAATTTTCTTTATTGTTTCTGAAATATTTTACCATTTAATTACGTTATGTTTAATGACATATTTTGAAAGTAAGATATAGGAGACATGTGCCAATTTTCTTTTCTTGCCTAGCGATTCTTTCTTTGGAAAATAACCCTTATTCTACTCCATGCGATTCTATGGACTTTTTAAATTATCAGATGATCTTTTTCTTTTACGGGTGTCTAACATAATCTGGGTTGGCCAATCAAAATACTCCACCTCCCTGGAAATAATGAGTAACACTGGAGCAATCTAAGCTAAGAATAATCAGTATCCATTTAGGAATTTGTATGAGTTATGTTGCTAAGGTCACTCTCTTTGCAGCAGGTTGATCAGTTAATAGAATGAGTCTTGGGCCATCACTTTTACCATTAAGAGAGTAGCAATAAGAGACAGTGGGAAAGAAACAGACCCTTTATTATAAAACTTGAATTCACCCATTTCTGAAGTTTTTAGCTCTAGAGTTTTTCCTTACTTGAGTTAGTAGATTTCCATGTTTCTTATTTTTGGTTTATCTTCAAGACGCAAAATTTTGAGTAGGAGATCAAAGAAAAAAAATCAACTAATGAATTAAAAGTTCTCAACATTTGAAATTCCAAAGACTGAGTCTTTAGTACCTTGGTTTCACCTCAGAAATATGAATTATATCATATGAACAAAAAATAAAATGTTCTATTTCTTGCACTGCTTAAAAGCAATGTTATTAATTAAACATGTATTATTCTGAACTCAGTTATTTGTGTTTATGGAGCACATTAGTTACAATCTCTCCTCAGCACAACTACTAGTTTATTTTCATTTTCCAAGAATTACAAAATTTCCTGTTTTCTACTTCAACTTCTCTTGAGACAGAATGCAAAGAGAACACCATAATCATTGAAGCCAGCTGCTGTTAATCTATTTTAGGTGACAGATTCTGGGACATTGTGACAAGAGTACATAAATGACACCTTTAGATAATCCTAGAAGAACAAATTGCAAAACTATCACATAACTTTATTGAGCCAAGCGAAAAGAAAAGAAAAAGATCAAACAGAACAAGAATGTTTGGAAAAATGTGAACAAAAGAAAGGGATTTATGGAAGTTATTTTTACAGTGTTTCTGTATGGATCCTGACACAGCAAAAAAGACGCTGGAGTGCAGAACACCTTTTTCAAGCTTTGTTGGCAGGCACTTCTCACTTGGGGGAGCTTTATTTTATTAAATGGCTGTCAGGAAAGAAAAGGGTCTGCATTATCACATTTTTCAGGAAGGGTAATCTAGGGCAACAGCTGTTTGCCTTTGTACATTATTTGTAATTCTGTCTCTTCAAAGGTATGTTTGGAGGCTGATTTTGATTTACAGCATGTTATTGTAAGTGTAAAATAGATAATTGGTAATGTGACAAAGAAAATCTAGATTTCATACAATAACCATGTTATTTAGAAGAATACATGGAATTTAGAATTGTAACACTTTTCTATAGTCTTTTAAAATGCACTAAAAGTGAATACTGCTGAAAATTATTTTTGGATATAAAGCTTATATTAGTGACTTTTCATAAACAATGCATGACTTTGAATTATGTACTTCCTCTTTGATGAAATCTGCAGTGTAGATTGTATTATCTCTTTAAATGTCTTCCCTCTTCCCACCTGCCAAACCACTAGATTGTGACTCCTTGGGTGCAAGGATTATGGTTTATTTATTTTATTTATATTTGGAAACCAAGCATCTCACATCATGTCTGACATGTATTATTTGATAACTGTTTTCTGAATGACTGACAGTAAATGGAGAAAAATTTATTCTTTCAATGATTGTCACTTGTTACCTGTGACAGATATTTTGACTGCAGTTGCACATGAATTTATTTTAAATTCTGACTACTATATTTTCTGGTAGATAATATTAAAACAAACAAATAAACTGGAATTCGATTTAGACAAGCCAGAACTTGATTATATCCATATGCCTTTATGGAAGAATGGCTTAAAGAATGGCTCTATTTCATACCCATTTTCTCTAACTCATTCAGCATTTCTTAAATTATATTCCAGATAACTTTAAACCCAGGTTGTGCTAGATGACAAATGAACTCTATATCCAAGTACATTTGTAAATGCTACTTGAGTTCTATATTGCCCTCCTGGAAATTAATATAGAAATCATAAAATAAATGCCTTGAGAATATTTACTTTGTTTTACTGCATATAGTTTAACATGTCAAAACCATTGCTTGCCATTTTTTTGTACATAGAAATCTTTTTTCCTCTAAAGTCTATTACCATCCCATGTTAATTAAGAAGAAAACATATCAAGTTATGATGTCCAATATATTTTAAGGTTATACCAGCGTTTTTACACTTGAATTTGCTCTAGGTTTTTGCTTGTTCCAATTGCCCCAGCAATCTATTATGTAAATACCAATGTTTTTGTTTAGGCAAAAAAGTAAAGAGCTTTTGCTTTTTCACTTTCCTATATTCTACTGTGTAAGATATGCAGTATTCATCTTGACCTGACTGGTCCTTTTTACTTCTCCAGTAGAAAACTCACTGAGCTAAGAGTTCCTATAAGGAAACCAGTCTGTGCTTCAACATGGTCTAAATATCATCAAGAAAACAAAAAGTTCTCCTTTTTTTTTGTTTGTTTTTGTTTTTGTTTTTTGAGACAGAGTCCTGCTCTGTCGCCCAGGCTGGAGTGCAGTGGAACGATCTCGGCTCAATGTGACCTTTGCCTCCTGGGTTCAAGTAATTCTCCTGCCTCAGCCTCCTGGGTAGTTGGGGTTACAGGCACTCGCAACCACACCCGGCTAATTTGTGTATTTTTAGTAGAAACAGGTTTTCACCATGTTGGCTAGGCTGGTCTTGAATTTCTGACCTCAAGTAATCCACCCACCCACCTATGCCTCCCGTTGTGCTGGGATTACAGGCATGAGCCACTGCGCCCGGCCCCATCTTTATATTTTCATCTTACGCTGTCTGGCAAAATTACCTAAAATATATTTGAAAAAAATCAAAATTTTAATTACATTAGGTAGTCTCCCATGAGTTCTAAATCTGTTAGAATGGTTCTGGCATGTATCCAGTAAAGGTGTTGATATTTGTTGATTATTTAATATGGCATCCATTATCCTTATTCATTTTCCTTGATTTCATGGGTTCTCCTGTATTTTTGGAATTTCTTCGTTTGGATAAAAATGAACCACAGTTTTGGCACCACTGCAAGTCATTTCATTATGAATTTCATAATGCTTTTTCTTGGCAGAAATGAGAAACAGAGGACCATTTAGAGTAGAGTAAGGTGCTTTAAGTGAGAAACTAATTGGCAGGTGGAGTAGATATTTTATTTTGCCTTTGAGTGTACTGTCAGCAAAGAACTATTGAGATCACAATCTTTCCTAGACATGTAGAGGCACATTTCAAAGAACACTGTGAGAACATTGAGTTTCTGTCTGGGAAGTGGTATCAATTCTCTCTCTTGTAACCCTTTTGTAACCCATGCTCACTGTTAGTGTTATCTGCTGCAAAATATTCTACAATGAGATTAGCAAAATTTTAGGGACAACAGCTCTGTCAGCTAGTTAGAGAACTCTACTATTAAATTAGAAATCACAGCTCACTGACTTCAAAAAAAAATGTCAGGGGTGAACATGCATGCTTTCATAACTTCTAAACTTTGGTATTAGGTATGAAAATTAAACAAGATTAATTTTGCCACAGAGTATCCTAGTACTTGAGTCCCTTTATTAATATTTTTTATTGATTTTGTACCAATTTTCTGAATTAAATTATCTGATTTTATTAGCCAATATACACAACTTATTCTAAAATTATACGAAATTATTCTAAGATTATACACAATTATAGTGATGTTATAACTCAACCCAATGACTCACTGATCTGCAATTGAATATTACATGCAGTTAGCATTCAGAACCATTATTGTCTCACTAGCTCAGTTTTAACATTCACTTGTTGGAAAAAGTGTTGGAAATATCATTTTTCTTATTATTTCTTTTATTGTATTTCATGAGATTTAATTAAGAATACCAAATGAAATTTCATGGTATTTTGCTAAATATGCTCTTTGCATTCATAATGAAATCCAAGGAATATAAACTATTTATAGTAGTTTCACATCCAATTCCTATTTCTTTTTCCTACTAACTTATGAGAAGTGTTCAAGTCTCACAGAAGTAAATAAAATCAGATTAATCTGAGCTCTTTAAAGGTCTGCTCAAACAAACAAGAAATAATCTAACCAACCCTTGAAACTATTTTATTTATTTCCATATTACTCTCTGGTCTTACTAAGTCTCATAATTGAAGGGCCTTTTCTACTTTTCCTTTATACAAAACTTTTATGGAGACATTTTAAAAAATTGAAACAGGGTCTTGCTTTGTCACCCATCTTAGAGTGCAGTGGCACAATCCTGTCTCACTGAAGCTTCTACCATCTGTGCTCAAGCTATCCTCCTACCTCATCCTCCTGAATAGCTGGGACTACAGGTGCGTGCCACCACACCTATCTAACGTATTTTATTTTATTTTTTGTAGAGATGGGATGTCACTATGTTGCCCAGTCTGGTCTCGAAATTCTAGGCTCAGTGATCCTCCTTCCTCCGCCTCCCAAAATGCCAGGATTACAGGTGTGAGCCAACATGCCCAGCCTGGAAACATTCTTTTCTTTTCCTTTTCAGTTTTCCATTCTGAAAATAGTCTAAAGGCTTCAAGAAAATTACAGCTTTAGAATATATCCTGTAATTCTTCAGTGGTTTGTACTTTCATTTCTTTATTGTAGTTTTGGTTTTAAAACTCCCCAGACAGTTGCAAAAGTGTCAATCTTATTTAGTTTCCATGATTTATTGATTACACACATAATCCAAGATCTTTATAAAGTTTGGTTTATTGACTCCACTGAGTGAAATAGTGTCTATGTTCCTGGGTGTTGATTTGGATATGTATGCCCCTGCTAAATAAGAGCAATATTTAGGATTACTTCAATCCTCCAAAGACCTTAATTTTGACAATTTATAAGACACCGGGGACTACTACAACTTGAAAGGGTACCGAGAACTGAATTGAGGGATCTCAAATCTATGTCTAGGCTCTAAGTAAAGAAATCAAAAGTTATGTGAAGACCACTACATTTTCACTGCCTCATATGCTTACTTTCCTAGTGCAAAGTGGCTTTTTTTGTTTGTTTTTAAAAAGAACTCGAAACGTGCGTTTTGAAAGACCTCGGCAACAAAGGAGGTCTCATCTGAGAACTTAAATGTCAGCTGCTATCTAGCAGTGATATCAAGAAAATAACAAAACCAAATCACTTGTTAGGGATGTATAAAACTTAAGATAGTTGGAAGGATGCCAGCCTGATTCTAGCACATTAGTTAATGAGAAATAATGATGAGAAAATTTACTGGAAGCAATTGTTGAGTCAATCACTCTGAGAAATAGATGGCGTTGTGCTAGGGATACTGTATTACCTGGAGACATACTTTCCAGGGTAGGACAATGTCAGGCTTACTGCTGAAAATCTCTCTATCAAAGCTTCTCAAAATCTATTGAAAATATCCCCTTTTAGGTGCTCCCACATCATCATCATTGGAGCAGCACTGTCATATTGACTATCATCACACTGTCACGTAAGTTACCTCTTTACATAACTTATCAAACAGTACTCTACGGTAAGGCATGAATTATGTCTGTTTTCTTCCCAATGTTTACCACAGTGTTGGATATATTAAGAAATCAGTAAATATTTTGCCTGTGAAGGAGTGAATAAATGCAAGCACGATTGGATATAATAGCTGAATAAGAGACATTGCCTTATTCATTTCTCCATCATTTCTTTAGCTTTCTTAAACATCATTCCAAAAAAGCCATTCAATGAAAAGTTTTCTGGGCTTCTGCCCCAGGAATTCTGTTTCAATAATTATGAGATAAAGCCTAGGAAGTTTGACTTAAAGAAATTTCAAGTTATGACCTATTAAGTCAAATATTAATTGAATCAGTAGATAATAGATGAGGGTGACATCTTGAAACCTGTCCTTCCATATCCCTATATGCTTCTTGCAGCCATTTCTACATTCCTGTCTGGGACGGTTGCCTCACTCCAGGCCCTCACTCTCTGACAAAGACAAGACCTGTGTCTCATTTTATTGATACCCATGAGCTTTGTTTCCCCCACACCATTCTCCCACAGGGAAATATCAGTTTAGTCTGGCAGAAAATAATTACTTGTGTCCTTCAGGCTGTTTTACATTCTACTCCAGACCTTCCTTACTTTTTAACAATGGAGCTATACCTGCTACTTTCCTGCAGGGGTGTGTGTGTGTGTGTGTGTGTGTGTGTGTGTGTGTGTGTGTATTGGTGTTTGGGGAGAAGCTAAGAGTAGAAAATTCAGAAAGGAAAAACTAATGTCCCAAAATATTTGGACTGTGTGAACTGTGTACTTGATTAGGTTTATCTTTTTCTTTTTTTTTTTTTTTTTTTTTACTTTTTTTTTTTTTTTTATTATACTTTAGGGTTTTAGGGTACATGTGCACAATGTGCAGGTTTGTTACATATGTATCCATGTGCCATGTTGATTTCCTGCACCCATTAACTCGTCATTTAGCATTAGGTGTATCTCCTAATGCTGTCCCTCCCCCCTCCCCCCACCCCACAACAGTCCCCGGAGCGTGATGTTCCCCTTCCTGTGTCCATGAGTTCTCATTGTTCAATTCCCACCTATGAGTGAGAACATGCGGTGTTTGGTTTTTTGTCCTTGCGATAGTTTACTGAGAATGATGTTTTCCAGTTTCATCCATGTCCCTACAAAGGACACGAACTCATCATTTTTTATGGCTGCATAGTATTCCATGGTGTATATGTGCCACATTTTCTTAATCCAGTCTATCGTTGTTGGACATTTGGGTTGGTTCCAAGTCTTTGCTATTGTGAATAGTGCCGCAATAAACATACGTGTGCATGTGTCTTTATAGCAGCATGATTTATAGTCCTTTGGGTATATACCCAGTAATGGGATGGCTGGGTCAAATGGTATTTCTAGTTCGAGATCCCTGAGGAATCGCCACACTGACTTCCACAATGGTTGAACTAGTTTACAGTCCCACCAACAGTGTAAAAGTGTTCCTATTTGTCCACATCCTCTCCAGCACCTGTTGTTTCCTGGTTTTTTAATGATGGCCATTCTAACTGGTGTGAGATGGTATCTCACTGTGGTTTTGATTTGCATTTCTCTGATGGCCAGTGATGAGGAGCATTTCTTCATGTGTTTTTTGGCTGCATAAATGTCTTCTTTTGAGAAGTGTCTGTTCATGTCCTCTGCCCACTTTTTGATGGGGTTGTTTGTTTTTTTCTTGTACATTTGTTTGAGTTCATTGTAGATTCTGGATATTAGCCCTTTGTCAGATGAGTAGGTTGCAAAAATTTTCTCCCATTCTGTAGGTTGCCTGTTCACTCTGATGATAGTTTCTTTTGCTGTGCAGAAGCTCTTTAGTTTAATGAGATCCCATTTGTCGATTTTGGCTTTTGTTGCCATTGCTTTTGGTGTTTTAGACATGAAGTCCTTGCCCACGCCTATGTCCTGAATGGTATTGCCTAGGTTTTCTTGTAGGATTTTAATGGTTTTAGGTCTAACATATAAGTCTTTAATCCATCTTGAATTAATTTTTGTATAAGGTGTAAGGAAGGGATCCAGTTTCAGCTTTCTACATATGGCTAGCCAGTTTTCCCAGCACCATTTATTAAATAGGGAATCCTTTCCCCATTTCTTGTTCTTGTCAGGTTTGTCAAAGATCAGATAGTTGTAGCTATGTGGCATCATTTCTGAGGGCTCTGTTCTGTTCCATTGATCTATGTCTCTGTTGTGGTACCAGTACCATGCTGTTTTGGTTACTGTAGCCTTGTAGTATAGTTTAAAGTCAGGTAGCGTGATGCCTCCAGCTTTGTTCTTTTGGCTTAGGATTGACTTGGCGATGCGGGCTCTTTTTTGGTTCCATATGAACTTTAAAGTAGTTTTTTCCAATTCTGTGAAGAAAGTCATTGGTAGCTTGATGGGGATGGCATTGAATCTATAAATTACCTTGGGCAGTATGGCCATTTTCACGATATTGATTCTTCCAACCCATGAGCATGGAATGTTCTTCCATTTGTTTGTATCCTCTTTTATTTCATTGAGCAGTGGTTTGTAGTTCTCCTTGAAGAGGTCCTTCACATCCCTTGTAAGTTGGATTCCTAGGTATTTTATTCTCTTTGAAGCAATTGTGAATGGGAGTTCACTCATGATTTGGCTCTCTGTTTGTCTGTTATTGGTGTATAAGAATGCTTGCGATTTTTGTACATTAATTTTGTATCCTGAGACTTTGCTGAAGTTGCTAATCAGCTTTAGGAGATTTTGGGCTGAGACAATGGGGTTTTCTAGATATACAATCATGTCATCTGCAAACAGGGACAATTTGACTTCCTCTTTTCCTAATTGAATACCCTTTATTTCCTTCTCCTGCCTGATTGCTCTGGCCAGAACTTCCAGCACTATGTTGAATAGGAGTGGTGAGAGAGGGCATCCCTGTCTTGTGCCAGTTTTCAGAGGGAATGCTTCCAGTTTTTGCCCATTCAGTATGATATTGGCTGTGGGTTTGTCGTAGATAGCTCTTATTATTTTTTGATACGTCCCATCAATACCTAATTTATTGAGAGTTTTTAGCATGAAGGGTTGTTGAATTTTGTCAAAGGCCTTTTCTGCATCTATTGAGATAATCATGTGGTTTTTGTCTTTGGTTCTGTTTATATGCTGGATTACATTTATTGATTTGCGTATGTTGAACCAGCCTTGCATCCCAGGGATGAAGCCCACTTGATCATGGTGGATAAGCTTTTTGATGTGCTGCTGGATTCGGTTTGCCAGTATTTTATTGAGGATTTTTGCATCAATGTTCATCAAGGATATTGGTCTGAAATTCTCTTTTTTGGTTATGTCTCTGCCAGGTTTTGGTATCAGGACGATGCTGGCTTCGTAAAATGTGTTAGGGAGGATTCCCTCTTTTTCTATCGATTGGAATAGTTTCAGAAGGAATGGTACCAGTTCCTCCTTGTACCTCTGGTAGAATTCAGCTGTGAATCCGTCAGGTCCTGGACTCTTTTTGGTTGGTAAGCTATTGATTATTGCCACAATTTCAGAACCTGTTATTGGTCTATTCAGAGATTCAACTTCTTCCTGGTTTAGTCTTGGGAGGGTGTATTTGTCGAGGAATTTATCTATTTCTTCTAGATTTTCTAGTTTATTTGCATAGAGGTGTTTGTAGTATTCTCTGATGGTAGATTGTATTTCTGTGGGATCGGTGGTGATATCCCCTTTTTCGTTTTTTATTGCATCTATTTGTTTCTTCTCTCTTTTCTTCTTTATTAGTCTTGCTAGCGGTCCATCAATTTTGTTGATCTTTTCAAAAAACCAGCTCCTGGATTCATTAATTTTTTGAAGGGTTTTTTGTGTCTCTATTTCCTTCAGTTCTGCTCTGATTTTAGTTATTTCTAGCCTTCTGCTAGCTTTTGAATGTGTTTGCTCTTGCTTTGCTAGTTCTTTTAATTGTGATGTTAGGGTGTCAATTTTGGATCTTTCCTGCTTTCTCTTGTGGGCATTTAGTGCTATAAATTTCCCTCTACACACTGCTTTGAACGTGTCCCAGAGATTCTGGTATGTTGTGTCTTTGTTCTCGTTGGTTTCAAAGAACATCTTTATTTCTGCCTTCATTTCATTATGTACCCAATAGTCATTCAGGAGCAGGTTGTTCAGTTTCCATGTAGTTGAGCGGTTTTGAGTGAGTTTCTTAATCCTGAGTTCTAGTTTGATTGCACTGTGGTCTGAGAGACAGTTTGTTATAATCTCTGTTCTTTTACATTTGCTGAGAAGAGCTTTACTTCCAACTATGTGGTCAATTTTGGAATAGGTGTGGTGTGGTGCTGAAAAAAATGTATATTCTGTTGATTTGGGGTGGAGAGTTCTGTAGATGTCTATTAGGTCCACTTTATATAGAGCTGAGTTCAATTCCTGGATATCCTTGTTAACTTTCTGTCTCGTTGATCTGTCTAATGCTGACAGTGGGGTGTTAAAATCTCCCATTATTATTGTGTGAGAGTTTAAGTCCCTTTGTAGGTCACTGAGGACTTGCTTTATGAATCTGGGTGCTCCTGTGTTGGGTGCATATATATTTAGGATAGTTAGCTCTTCTTGTTGAATTGATCCCTTTACCATTATGTAATGGCCTTCTTTGTCTCTTTTGATCTTTGTTGGTTTAAAGTCTATTTTATCAGAGACTAGGATTGCAACCCCTGCCTTTTTTTGTTTTCCAGTTGCTTGATAGATCTTCCTCCATCCCTTTATTTTGAGTCTATGTGTGTCTCTGCACGTGAGATGGGTTTCCTGAATACAGCACACTGATGGGTCCTGACTCCTTATCCAGTTTGCCAGTCTGTGTCTTTTGATTGGAGCATTTAGCCCATTTACATTTAACGTGAATATTGTTATGTGTGAATCTGATCCTGTCATTATGATGTTAGTTGGTTATTTTGCTCGTTAGTTGCTATAGTTTCTTCCTAGCCTCGGTGGTCTTTACAATTTGGCATGTTTTTGCAGGGGCTGGTACCGGTTGTTCCTTTCCATGTTTAGTGCTTCCTTCAGGAGCTCTTTTAAGGCATGCCTGGTGGTGACAAAATCACTCAGCGTTTGCTTGTCTGTAAAGTATTTTATTTCTGCTTCACTTATGAAGCTTAGTTTGGCGGGATAGGAAATTCTGGGTTGAAAATTCTTTTCTTTAAGCATGTTGAATATCGACCCCCACTCTCTTCTGGCTTGTAGAGTTTCTGCTGAGAGATCAGCTGTTAGTCTGATGGGCTTCCCTTTGTGGGTAACCCGACCTTTCTCTCTGGCTGCCCTTAACATTTTTTCCTTCATTTCCACTTTGGTGAATCTGACAATTATGTGTCTTGGAGTTGCCCTTCTCGAGGAGTATCTTTGTGGCATTCTCTGTATTTCCTGAATCTGAATGCTGGCCTGCCTTGCTAGATTGGGGAAGTTCTCCTGGATAATATCTTGCAGAGTGTTTTCCAACTTGGTTCCATTCTCCCCATCATTTTCAGGTACACCAATCAGACGTAGGTTTGGTCTTTTCACATAGTCCCAAATTTCTTGGAGGCTTTGTTCATTTCTTTTTATTCTTTTTTCTCTAAACTTCCCTTCTCTCTTCATTTCATTCATTTCATCTTCTATCAGCGATACCCTTTCTTCCAGTTGATCGCATCTGCTACTGAGGCTTCTGCATTCTTCACGTAGTTCTCGAAACTTGGCTTTCAGCTCCATCATCTCCTTTAAGCCCTTCTCTCCATTGGTTATTCTAGTTATCCATTCTTCTAATTTTTTTTCAAAGTTTTTAACTTCTTTGCTATTGTTTTGAATTTCCTCTCGTAGCTCAGAGTAGTTTGATCGTCTGAAGCCTTCTTCTCTCAACTCATCAAAGTCATCCTCCATCCAGCTTTGTTCCGTTGCTGGTGAGGAACTGCGTTCCTTTGGAGGAGGAGAGGTGCTCTGTTTTTTAGAGTTTCCAGTTTTTTTGGTCTGTTTTTTCCCCATCTTTGTGGTTTTGTCTACTTCTTGTCTTCGATGATGGTGATGTACAGATGGGTTTTTGGTGTGGATGTCCTTTCTGTTTGTTAATTTTCCTTCTACCAGACAAGACCCTCAGCTGCAGGTCTGTTGGAGTTTACTAGAGGTCCACTCCAGACCCTGTTTGGCTGGGTGTCAGCACCGGTGGCTGCAGAACAGCGGATTTTCGTGAGACCACAAATTCAGCTGTCTGATAGTTCCTCTGAAAGTTTTGTCTCAGAGGAGCACCCGGTTGAATGAGGTGTCAGACTGTCCCTACTGGGGGGGGGTGCCTCCCAGTTAGGCTGCTCAGGGGTGAGGGACCCACTTTAGGAGGCAGTCTGTCCGTTCTCAGATCTCCAGCTGCGTGCTGGGAGAACCACTACTCTCTTCAAAGCTGTCAGTCAGACAGGGACATTTAAGGCTGTGGAGGTTCTCGCTGAGTTTTTGGTTGTCTGTGCCCTGCCCCCAGAGGTGGAGCCTACAGAGGCAGGCAGGCCTCCTTGAGCTGTGGTGGGCTCCACCCAGTTCGAGCTTCCTGGCTGCTTTGTTTACCTAAGCAAGCCTGGGCAATGGCGGGCGCCCCTCCCCCAGCCTCGTTGCCGCCTTGCAGCGTGACCTCAGACTGCTGTGCTAGCAATCAGCAAGACTCTGTGGGCATAGGACCCTCCGAGCCAGGTGCGGGACACAATCTCCTAGTGTGCCGTTTTCCAAGCCAGTTGGAAAAGCGCAGTATTAGGACAGGACTGACCTGATATTCCAGGTGCCGTCTGTTTCCCCTTTCTTTGACTAGGAAAGGGAACTCCCTGACCCCTTGCGCTTCCCGAGTGAGGCAATGCCTCGCCCTGCTTAGGCTCGCGCACAGTGCGCTTCACCGACTGTCCTGCACCCACTGTTAGGCACTCCCTAGTGAGATGAAACCGGTACCTCAAGCAGAAATGCAGAAATCACCAGTCTTCTGTGTCGCTGGGGCTGGGAGCTGGAGACCGGAGCTGTTCCTATTCCAGGTTTATCTTTTTCAAGCCAGTTGCTAGAAAGCTTAAAATTATATTATGAATCACCTGCAAATAATAATATTGATGAAATAAGAAATGATAATTGTAGTAGTAATAATAATAATGAATAGCGTTTATTAAGCTCTTGCTTTGTTCACATTACATTCAAAGTATTCTATGTACAATTCAATTGAGGCAATTGAGGCAATGAAAATTGCCTAAAACTGTCCTTTGGCCTGCAGCACAGCTTGACTTTTACTCTGCCCTCTCCTATTTTCTCATTTGTCTTTATAATAGCACCATGAGGCAAATACTACCATTGTCCCCATTTTTATAAAATAGCATGTGCAGAACTTAAGCCATATAAATCCTGTATCCATTTAGTCATTCAAATATTAAAACCTGGTACATCACATCCAATTATTTAGAAAAGAGAGAAAAATACAAATCAAGGGTAAAAAAGGAGACATAATTACAATATAAATAGAGATTAAAAACTATAATATTATGAATGATTATGTTATCTTCATTGGACAACTAAGATGAAATTATATATAAATTGCCAAAATTGGTCATGTATGTAAATGTCGACTCTAAAAGTATAAAACACCTAAATGTAAAGGTGATAAAATAAAACAAGAAAATAAAGCAACATTTTTGTGACTTTGAGGCAGAAAAAACTGCAAAATTACAATTAGCATAGTCAGACGTTGATGAACTAGTCTATACTAAAATTAAATATTTCTAAAGATCGTAAACCAACTGAAGAGATAGGTGACAAGTTGAGAAAAAATATTTGCAACATCTGAAAATGACAAGAGATTAATTTCTAAAAAAAGAAAAGAAATAAAACTGGATAGAAAAACGGCTAATAGAGTTGAACGGGCAACTCACAGAGGGGAACCCCCCCAAGGCTAACAGCTGCATGGATATTAAATTCAATAGTGATAAAAGTAATAAAAATTGCCCTTTAGTCAATGGAAGAACTATAATCAGAAAGGCAGGTTATTACCTAACATCACTTAAAGGTTGATATGGTGAGGAGTTGGAACTCTCCTAGATGCCTCTGCAAATATAAATATTTGAGACCATCTGAAAGAAATCTAATAATATTTGCCAAAATTAAACCATATGCCCAGCAATTGTACTCCTGAGTAATATAGAATTGAAGCTAACTTTCATAACTGCAAATGTGGTAAACAGAGTGATTTGCCTAATAGATTTTCTTTCAATGAAATATTTATTGTACTAGGTACTGGGGATGCTGTCAGTGGACAGCCTTTAGTCTGAGCCCCTTCAGGGCACTCCAGGAGAAGTTTCGACTGAAAAGAAGCTACCTAGCCCAAGCCCTGCTATGGACATCCCACATCCAATGGTTGATACAGATAGATGAAGCTCTGGTGATCTCTGTCTAGTTCAGAAAATCTCTGAAGGCCATTCTAGCTCTAGCGTTTCCCGTGGAGTTGCTAAAACTGTGATTGTGTCTGCATCGCAGCTTGATTTTCCCTCTGCTGCCTCCCACTTCCTTCCTCTCATTCTATAATAAGCCACTAGCATGCTAAACTCCATGTTAGAGCATACTTTCAGGGAAACCCAAGCTATCTAAGAAAGCTAGTGCTAAAGAGGAAGTTCTGAAGCTGGATCACCTACTACCAAGCTATCAATGAGGATTTCATCATTGAAGTAGGTGGAGCTGTTAATCTTAGCACCAGGTAGCAAATTGGAATGTTATACTGGTGGAATTAGATGTATTCGCTTGTATGATATAGCTATCGTATTTGAGAAATCATGAGTAATTAGAAACATAAAGAAAAGGGCAAGTAAATGATCACTGCTAAGCTCTACTCATGTTATGAAAAAAAAAAAAAGATAACAAAAGGTTGACCCACTTGCATAAGTTTTACTTCCAATCCTTTCACTCATGGGCACTGCTAGTTTAGAAAACTTCATTTCTAAAATAGGGGATACTTCTGTCAGGGGCATAAGAGACCCATTGCATTATAAGTTGTAACTGCTGCTTAAGAACTACAGGCTTTTTGTACTAAGGCACCAGAAGAGAAAAAGGGAAAAAGAGGAGTCAATATCCAGTTTGGGATAACTGATTTTTTTTTTTTTTTTTTTTTTTTTTTTGAGACAGAGTCTCACTCTGTCACCCAGGCTGGAGTGCAGTGGTGCAATCTGGGCTCACTGCAACCTCCACATCCTGGGTTCAAGAGATTCTCCTGCCTCAGCCTGCCAGGTAGCTGGGATTACAGGTGCCTGCCACCACTCCCTGCTAATTTTTGTACTTTTAGTAAAGACAAGGTTTCACCATGTTGGCCAGGCTAATTTGGAACTCCTGACCTCAGGTGATTCACCTGCCTCAGTATCCCAAAGTGCTGGGATTACAGCTGTGCCCAACTGGGATAACGGATCTTAAGTAGAAAGAGATAAGTCTCCAATTAAACAAAACGGAGGAATATGTTCCTCGGCCAGATAATTCATTATCTTTTGAGAATAAATGGACAAGCTCATCAACCCTAGCCTGTGAAGGGCCTGATGATTAGAGGACTATAATCCTCAGACATGAGAGCCTGTGTCATAACATTTATAGGTAAGCTAGCAAGGTAGTAGACGTGCTTGATGAGTTGATGAAGAAGACAGTGAGACCTACTATAGCTGTAGGAACACTACCTCTTTTTTTTTTATGATACTCCTAGGAAAAAATACAAAAACTCTGGAGGAGCTACTTCCAGAAATGTCTTTGAAGAAGCAAATCCACATAACTAAAAGGATGAACTGTACTGGACACTGTGATATGACACACAATCTTTCTAAAGGAAGGACTTGAATCTACTGTTGGGAGTGCTCTCTGCCGACAGCCATCAGCTGTCAGCCTCTTCAGGGATTTCCAGTTCACACCCCTTCCTGGGACGGCCCACCTTTAATGAATTATAGATACGAAAGTATCAAACTCTGATCATGTTGCCTCAAGGAAAGATGTTTTACCTCAATATAGGAGAGACTTGAACATGTTTAAATATTCATAAAAGGAGGCCAGTAGATGTGGAAATTTCTTCAAAAAAAAAAAAAAAGAGAAAGCAAGGGGCTGTGAATTCAGAACATAGGTGATATTATGAAAAAGGCTCATGTCTGACTAATACTATGTAAGAACTCAAACTTACTATTTTCTTAAATAGTATTACCAGGGCCAGGTGCAGTGACTCACACCTGTAATCCTGGCACTTTGAGAGGCCAAGACAGGAGCAGTGCTTGAGGCCAGGAGTTGGAGGCAGCAGTGAGCTGTGATTGCACCACTACACTTCAGCCTGGGCAACAGAGTGAGACTCTCTCTAAAGAAAAAAAGAAAGAAAGAAAAAAAAAGCATTACCACTATCTTTATTAAATTTCTAAAATCAGATCTACAATCTGCAATATGTTATAATGATTACATTTGAATCCTTTAATGTTGTCTTTATTTGAATTTTCTACACATCATAGCAATTTGATATTGTCATTACATTGACAATATGATAAGTATTATCCTGAAATTCAAGTATTTGCAACATAATACATAACTGAAACTGTGCTTGTGTTTTTCTTTTAAAAAATTTTTTCCCTGTGAATTTTGACTGAATTGGGCCATGATTGCTGGCAAAAACGTTGCATTGGGCTTCATACCAAATACTGTGTCTTTATGTAGAAATAAATCAAAACTTTTTATATCTGGATCACTGGGGAATGAGGCTGATTTGGATATATGGGAATCCTGAATGCCTGGCTCTCTTCTCAGCCATGTGGCCACTTGTTCTCCTCCCTTCTGGTTAGCCTCGTCTCTGCTTTGGGAACTGATCCCACCACTGTTTCATGCCAGTTCCTCCTTGGATCCAGCTGGCCCTAACTCTGCTGCTGGCTCTGGCTGTTCAATGCTTTCATGCCAGACCAAGTATTCTCTTTCCAACATGCCTGGCCTCATCTTTGTTTCTGATTTCAGGCCAGACTCAAATTCATGCAGATAGACTGGAAATTTGGGTGTGGTTAATGGGGTGGGCATAGATACTTAGGCGTTAACTTATAATCTGTCAACTTTTGTAACACATCGATCATAAAACAGAGAATATTCTATGAAATAGAAATTCTTTCTTGTCATTCCTCTCTTTTCACTATACTTCCATTTCCCACTGCCTGGAAAATCTGGGTGGGAGTAGTCGTGGGCATTTTTTGAACTAGTCTGGTGCCATATAACATCCCCACCACTCTAACATATTTTGTTGAAATTTAAATTTATCACAATGTGTCAGTCACTAGCCATTTTTGAGAGCAGCTACAGTACACTGAGAGTTCTCTGAATCCTAAAGCATTCCCAAGCCAAGTAAGAATGTTGATAAGCAATGCAGAAGGAGTCTCCATATCATCTGTTCTTTGGGGAGTCTTAGTCTCTAACATCCAGCAGATAATTAGGCAACTTGTTTGAAATATAGAGCAAAGTAGCAACTGCAATAACTCCCAAATGCACCTCTTTTTATTCTGCCAGTATTGAAGGTATTTAATAAAAATAAGTTTAGAGATAACTAGGGAAGTACTTCAACAGAATATAATGACAATGCTAATGTAGTTGTTAGTTTAGTATTTACATATATAAATATGTTCTTCCTCTTTATTACATAGATCTAACTTAAGAAACATAATGCATATGTAAATTAAATCAAATGATTGTGTTTAAAGATACCATAATTATTTATAAAAGCAGTTGTTTCAGATCCTATGGAGACTAAAATAGGTTAAATGTAGCTGAATATAACACTTTGTGAAATGAGACTATTTTTTGCCTTCCTTAAAGCCAGGTTAAAAAAAAAAAAAGGCCAGAATTTTTACCATCTGTTTCTAAATTGCACAGATGGTTGCAAATTTAAGTCTGTTGTAAAAGTGCATTGCTTACTGTGCTGTTCACAGTGTTCTTTGATAAGTGTCAAATAAATCAATTGACAGTTAATAGTAGCGGTAACTTCAGCTACCTAGAAGTCGTATTGGAACCCACTGTCCCATGAAATATTTTTTTTTTTCTGAGATAACTCCCTAATATTTCTTTCTCAGCTAGTGTTTTTTTTTCTACATTAATTCGGATATTTTTCTAGATTTTCTAGAAAATTTGGAGTCAAATTTCCATGTCCCATACTCAGATTAAGTATGTGCAATATGAAAATGGTGATAGCATATGATTGAATAGTGTGACATGGAATTTAAATATATATGAGTAACTACAATTGTTTGCTATGAGAAATAATACTTTTAATAATCGTCATGAAATTAAAAATATGAATTAGTCTATCCCAATCTGGCAGTACACAGCTGTTTTGGTGAGTCTGTTTGTTTGGTTTTGTTTGGCAGTGGTAGTTGGAGAAGAAAATTACCTGTCCTGCAACTAGGTTGTAAAGAGAAATGTCAGAAACCAAATTCTTGCCGCCCCCCTTCTCTCTCTCCGTTTCTCTTGTCCTTGAAAACCTTGGAAAACACTTTGTCTCAAAGTTTGACCTGAGGAAAATTTAACAGCATTCCAGTTTGGGGCTTAGTTTAACTTCTGTTTGAATCAGGAGACCTTGGATTTTTAAAAATAGGCAGAGGACATGTAATCATTTACGGTTAAAGTATAGATCACTGTCCCTAAATATAGAGGCTATTGGGCTTAGCAGACTCTTATATTCATTTATGCAAAGAGTAGTCTTCTGATAGTTTATCCAGACCATAGTTCTTGAATATTACTCATTATTTCACCAATAACACAATTTGAATATATTAATGAACAGACACTAATTTTATACATGAAAATCTATTTCTAACATTCATTCCGATTATAGCAGAGCCTCTGGCAGGAGTAGCCAGTTGGAGAGTTTCCTTTCTCTTTCTAATGCTACTTCACTACCCCTGGAGTGTAATTCTGATTAAAGTAACTCACTGCAGCAGGAGTGTAACAGAAACCACACATTTGTACACCCCAGGCTCTGGTGAGCTCCAGGCATAGCTAGAGGAATTTATTTCTGTTTGGATTTGAAAGTGGGAATGGGAATACCCTCAAATTATCCTTTACTGGAATCTTTTCCTTTTCTTCTTTTTTTCGAGACGGAGTCTTGCTCTGTGGCCCAGGCTGGAGTGCAGTGGCAGGATGTCTGCTCACTGCAAGCTCTGCCTCCCGGGTTCACGCCATTCTCCTGCCTCAGCCTCCTGAGTAGCTGGGACTACAGGCGCCCGCCACCACACCCGGCTAATTTTTTGTATTTTTAGTAGAGACGGGGTTTCACCGTGTTAGCCAGGATGGTCTCCATCTCCTGACCTAGTGATCTGCCCACCTCGTCCTCCCAAAGTGCTGGGATTACAGGCATGAGCCACCGCACCCGACCTACCGGAATCTGAATTTCCCCCAATTTCTCTTTTATTTTTCCTTGCTTGTATAAAAAATGATGGAAAATTGAATTATTTATATATTCATTCATTCTTTTATTTTTATTTATATATATATTTATTTAAGTTCTGGGGTACATGTGCACAACGTGCAGGTTTTTACATATGTATACATGCATTCTCAATTATTTTTATTTTTTGGGGTACATAGTAGGTATATATATTTATGGGGTACATGAGATGTTTTGATACAGGCCAGGCATGCAATGCATAATAATAATAATTACATCATGGAAAATGGAGTAGCTATTCCCTCAAGATGTATCCTTTGTGTTACACACAATCCAATTATACTCTTTTGGTTATTTTAGAATGTACACTTAAAATATTATTGACTATAGTCACCCTGTTGTGCTATCAAATACCAGGTCTTACTCATTCTTACTTATTTTTTTTGTAGCCATTAACCACCCCATCTCTCCCCCAACCTCCTCACTACCCTTCCCAACATCTGGTAACCTTCCTTCTGCTCTGTATCTCCATACGTTCATTTTGTTTTATTTTTACATCTCACAAATAAAGAACTTCTAATGTTAGTCTTTCTGTGCCTGCCTCATTTCACATAACATAATGACCTCTAGTTCCATCCAAGTTGTTGCAAATGACAGGATTGCATTCTTTTTTATGGTTGAATAGTACTCTATTGTGTGTAAATGTCATTCATTTCCTTTACCCAATAACTTTTATTTTGAGTTCAGGGGTACATGTGCAGGTTTGTTGCATAGGTAAACTTGTGTCATGGAGGTTTGTTGCACAGATTGTTTCATCAATCAGGTATTAATTCTAGTACCCATTAGTTATTTTTCCTGATCCTTTCCCTCCTCCTACCGTCCACACTAAACTAAAGAGCTGCTACAAAGCAAAAGAAACTATCAATAGAGTAAACAGAAAACCTACAGAATGGGAGAAAGTTTTTGCAAACTATGCGTCCTGCAAAGGTCTAATATCCAGCTTCTATAAAGCAGCTTAAACAAATTTACAAGAGATAAAACAATCCCATTGAAAAGTGGGCAAAGGACACGAGCAGACACTTTTCAAAAGAAGGCATACATGCAGCCAACAATCATATTTAAAAAAAAAGCTCAACATCACTGATCATTAGAAAAATGCAAATCAAAACCACAATGAGATACTATCTCACACCAATGAGAATGGCTATTATTAAGAGGTAAAAAAACAAAAACAAAAACAAAAAACAGATGCTGGCAAGTTTGTGAAGAAAACAGAACGGGTATACACTGTTGCTGGGAGTATAAACTAATTCAATCATTGTGGAAGACAGTGTAGCGGTTCCTCAAAGACCTAAAGACAGAAATACTATTTAACCTGGCAATCCTATTACTAGGTATATACCCAAAAGAATATAAATCATTCTGACACATGAATGTGTATGTTCATTGCAAATAGCAAAGACATGGATCAACCTAAATGCCCATCAATGATAGATAGACCGGATAAAGAAAATGTGGTACATATATACCATCAAATAATTTGCAGTCATAAAAAATAATGAGATCATGTCTTTTGCAGGGGCATGGATGGAACTGGAGGTCATTAAACTTATCAAAGTAACATGGGAATAGAAAACCAAACACCCCATGTTCTCACTTATAAGTGGGGATAAATGATGAGAACACGTGGACACATAGAATAATTGGAAATTTTCAACTAACTCTTGCAAAATTTTAGCCCCCAAATTGGTCCAATCCTCTTCCTAATTCCAAAACAATTAATAGCAGTATAAGTGTTGATATCCCACAACACACATTATGAATGACACGTCTTCTGTTTCCCCATGCCTTCTGAGAATTTGAACAGGAAACAGTTCTTAAAATAAAAGTGAACTTTAATCTTCCTCTATCTGTGTCATAAAATCCTGAATCATCTTGTTCCTCATTAGAACACACATCATTATTTCATCTTTGTGAAATTATTAATAAATGATTGAGATAATGGGTTTTTTATTTATTTATCTCTTTTCCTATTGCTGAACATTTTCTGGATTTTTAGTGATCACTGGACAAATTACTATATTCAAGTATAAAGAAACAGATATGCTGCTTTTGAATACTTTCTAATTTATTCACTAATGAAGATTTACATAGTGCTTACTACATGTTGATGACTGTTTGAAGATTCTTACAATTAGTAACCAACATAATTCTGATAATCATCCTATGAGATAGATATTATTTTTATTTCAAATATGAGGAAACTGAGGCAGAGATAAACTAAGGATTTTGGTCAAGACTACACAGCTAGTAAGCAGCAGAGCTGCAGTTCAAAGCACAATAATATGATTTCAGTGAATGCACTCTTCATGAATATATTATATTACTTCTACCACATCCAATTGGGCATAAACAGCAAGATTGGAGTGCTGTTGAAAATAAACTTATTTTTAAAAAATTAACCATTCAGTCAGTTACAGGTTACATTTTTAAAGGCTTTTTCTTATGAAAATGAAAGTTAAATAGAAATGGACCTTACAGTCCATTTTACAGAATCTAATCAAATCTTATTTTTCGAGGATCAAAGACAAATTAATTTCTTCTCTAAGTGATCACTAAAAAAATGCATGCACATTGCAATTTGTACTGAAGTACCGGGAAAGCTAAGATAATCAAAGTTCACTTAAGAATAAATGAAGTGACTTCTGTAGAGAACAAAGTTGTGGAGTTTTAAATGGACCTAAACAAAGGTATTTTTAAAAAATCTTCAGAACTAAATAGGCCTGAGTATTTTTTCATGATTTAAGGCCAAAGAGTGATTGGTAATAAGGGCTGATATTTGGATAATTCCCAAATCAGGCCAGTGAAGCCTTGGGACATCGAACTCCACTGAATTTGATTACAAAATCAAAAAACATTTCTATAAATATGTTTATGTATTTTTACATGTGTATGTATGAAATTTTTAAAACAAATAAATGTGGCCATAATATGCATATTATTTTGTAACCTGATATTTACCAGATCATCTCTCTCATTAATACTTCTTCAAAAACATAATTTTGATGCCTTGGTGGTGATCATTTCCGATACATCGTTGTTTATCAACAAAACCTCTTGTTAGGTATTAAGTATTTCATAACTTTCTATTATTCATAATGTGGCAATGACTATCATAATAGCTAAAGATTTTTTAATCTTTAAGTTAATTTGCTGAATCTATTTTTTTAAGAAATTCTGTTGCTGGTTGGTAGGGATGGCTAAACTGATCTTTAAAAAATTATTTATTTACTTATTTATTTTTGAGATGAGTCTGGCTCTGTCACCCAGGCTGGAGTTCAGTGGTGCGATCTCTGCTTGTCATAACTTCCACCTCCTGGGTTCAAGTGATTCTCCTGCCTCAGGCAAGTTACAGGATACCAGCACTCATACTGCTATTAATTGATTTGGTATTAGGAAGATGAATGGACCAATTTAGGGGCTAAAATTTTGCAAGAGTCAGTTGAAACTTTTCAATTCTTCTATATATCCATGTGTTCTCATTATCTAGCTTCCACTTATAAGTGAGGACATTCAGTATTTAGTTTTCTGTTCCTGTGTTTATTTGAAAAGGATAATGAGCTCCAGTCGTACTCCTGAATAGCTGGGATTACAGGTGCCCGCCACCACACCCAGCTAATTTTTGTATTTTTTTTCAGTACAGCTGGGGTTTCACCATGTTGGCCAGGTTGATCTTGAACTCGTGGCCTCAAGTGATCCACCCACCTTGACCTCCCAAAATGCTGGGATTACAGGCATGAGCCACCATGCCCGGCCTTTAAAAATTTCATTGATTTACATTATTTCCAGCTGATTATGTGGATGTCAATTTCTTTAAATTCTTGAAATTTCAATAAACCTGTGGCAATTCTGAGTATTAGTGTTTTTTTACATCTTTGATAATTGTACAAAGGAAAAATGATACCTCAGCAATAATTTATTTTTTGTATCTATTTACCAGTGACATTTTGCATTGTTATTTATTCTTATGAGCCAATTGTGTTTCCTCGTAGGTGGTTTATCTGCTTTTTTAACCCAACACAACTCTTTTTTTCTCTTAGTATAGTGAATACATTTTTTTCTCTGACTGCAAAGAACTCATTTTATGTTCAGGGCATAAAATCTTTGGGATGTTTTGCAATTTTTTTTGAATGCCTCTAGTTATTTTTGGTGCTTTTCTGATTTAATAGGCAGTACAAACTAAAACCCTTGGGATAGATGTGTAGTAGAGTTCAGAATTTTTCTGACTTTAAAAGACGGTACTATGAGTATACCATATATTTTTAAACACACTGCTGAGGTCTGGGGAAATATCCTATAATCTAACATTGAGGTTTCTTCAGAAAAAAATAACTGAAATTCACAGTATGTGGGAGAATAACCTCATATTAGTTCAGGACAGCATTTGTTGCCTCAGTTTAAGAGAATTCAGGTTTTGCTGCCAGATGAGTTGTAAAAAATCTCCTCTTTTTTAGAAATTTTTGAATTATAGAATTCTGTCCTAGGGGTTAAATATAAAAAGTCTTCTGTACTCTGTTCATATGAATAGCCTCCTATGTTTTTGTTTTATTGCTTTGTGGTTTCATTTTGTCCATTTTGATTGCTTGTCATGGTTTCCAGTTGAACAATGGTTTATTACTCATAATTTATTATAGTCAGTTGTGTGAAACAGAGCTCTAGTTTTATTTTTGTTACAACTTCATTTATTTTTGCTGTATTTTAACTGATTTGAAATGGTTCTTTATGTATAATAATATATAATTATATCATATATAACATCATAGATAATTATATTTTATGTCAAATATTTTGTTATTATATATTGTATGTGTAATGATATAATACATATACATCTACATATCTACCTATGGATTTCCATACATTTTTTTTTTTTTTTTTTTTTTCTGAGACGGAGTCTCGCTCTGTCGCCCAGGCTGGAGTTCAGTGGCGCAATGTCGGCTCACTGCAAGCTCCGCCTCCCGGGTTCACGCCATTCTCCTGCCTCAGCCTCTCCGAGTAGCTGGGACTACAGGCGCCCGCCACCACGCCCGGCTAATTTTTTTGTATTTTTAGTAGAGACGGGGTTTCACCGTGGTCTCGATCTCCTGACCTCGTGATCCACCCGCCTCGGCCTCCCAAAGTGCTGGGATTACAAGCGTGAGCCACCGTGCCCGGCCGATTTCCATTTTTTTTTTCCATTGCTTTGTCAATCTGTTTCTGACACAGTAGCAGAATATGTTAATTATGTTTTCTTTCTTTTTTTTCTTCCTCCTTTCTTCTTGTTTTCTTTCTGTCTTTTTTCTTTTTTCTTCAAAAGAGCACAGATTTTCTTTTTTTTGGCAGAAATAACTTTGGAGGCAGAGAAAGTTGAATTTAAAAACAGCACTAATTATAGCTGGATAATATCAGAAAATACCAAAAACTTAAACTGTCTTAATTGCATCATCTGTAAAATACCTGCCTCATAGGGTTGTCTTTGACTAAGAAGTATTGCTATATAATTAATGTTTTGGTCCAGAATAATTATAAAATTTTTAAAAACCCACAGGTATTTACACCAAGTATGTAGAATAATTTAAGAGAAGCTAATATTTTACAACTGTTTTTTCACCAGGCAATACATTGTAATCTCTTCGTTTATTTAAAAAAATACATATATAGCTCAAGGAAAAGTTTATCAGCTTTTTGTATTGGTTTTGCACATTTCTAATTCAATCAGCACATAGACACTTTTTTCTTGCTATTATAAATAAGTTGAATGTATAGTTTTATGTTAAACTCTTCAATTAGATATAGAATTATATATTTTAAATATTTTATATAGTTTAAAATGTGTTTCTGGAATGAAGTTACACTCTTTCAGGAATATACTTTCAAACTCGTAGATGCCTTGTAGAGTTCTGAGCAAATGTTATGTAGATCCTCTAAAATTGTGGATATCACTCATTTTCCTCAATAGCCATTTTCATTGGCTGAAGAATTCTCAATAAGTTGTCTCACTATTCCATCAACTTTTATATTCTCAGGAGAGACTTAGCATACAAATACGTATTAATTTCCTTTAGTTAAAGTAACTATTCTGTGAACCAAGGAACAGGAATGTTCGAAAGAAAAAAAATCACATTTTGATATAATGACAATTTCTATTTTTGAATGAATATCAACATTTTATTTTGATAGACTTATTTATAAGGTCTCCAAATATAACAAAAACTCTCATTACAAATATACATATTACAATAATGATACACTAAATTGACTGTGAAGCTGTTATTTCGACTGTCTTTTCTTATATGCAGATAAAATTATAGAATAAACATATCTGGCTGGGCGCAGTGGCTCACCCCTGTAAAATCCCAGCACTTTGGGAGGCCAAGGCGGGCGGATCATGAGGTCAGGAGTTCGAAAGCAGCCTGGCCAATGTAGTGAAACCCCGTCTCTACTAAAAATACAAAAAATTTGCCGGGTGTGGTGGCAGATGCCTGTAATCCCAGCTACTCAGAAGGCTGAGGCAGGAGAATCACTTGAGCCCTGGAGGCAGAGGTTGCAGTGAGTGGAGATCGTGCCACTGCACTCCAGCCTAGGTGACAGTGTGAGACTCCATCTCAAAAAAAATAAAAATAAAAATAAAAATAAACATACCTTAAAATGAAATAAATTAAAAATTAAAATGTCACAGAGATGCAAAAGAACAACAGTCTTGCTACCCCTAATGTTTTTCTGTAAGCATTTATTAGATATTAGCCTAAAACACGTTTTCCTCCTGTGTGCCCTGAGATTGGTTGATTTATTATTACAAAGCATGTCTGATAGGGTTGCCAAAATGTATGCAGAGCTATATGTCACAAAGAATTTATATCATGATGTTAAAAGTGATTTGAGAATCCCATTAAAAGAAATAACTTCAATCATCCACAATAACATTGCATTAATTATTGATAAATCTAATCAGTAGTCTGAAATTGCTCACATTTAATATTAATCAGAAAAGCAGATGAGTTCCTAGCATGGTGATAAATTCTTTGTTCCTCCAAGTATCTTTATAGTGTTATTATTCACATGCTCCTGAGTCTGGGAGAATTTTATCTGTGCTAAAGCAGGGAAGATTAGATCCTTCAAAGAAATGGCTTCATTGGCTTAGGTTCTACTCTTAAAATTGGTGTATCTAATATTAAATGAACTCACTTAAAATGATGTAACTTCAGTGTTTTTGTTTGTTTTAATGTAGTTGTCTTACTATATAAAATTTTGTGTTTGTGTTTTAATATTCACCTACAACTGTACTCAGGAGTAGTCACATACTACAAAAATTATCTTAATATATTGATACATTTTATATGAATTGTGAAGTGATTTCAAAAAGCAGAAAGAGAAAGAGAGGAAAATAATATTTCAAAAAAACTTTCTCTAATTCTCCTGAATTATATTCTCCACCCTTCCAATCAGAGTTAATCATCATTTTAAATTTGAATTAGCATTTAAAAATTTCATTTTTTCCTATGTACTTCATTATATATGTATACAAATTAATGCAATGTATAGTATTATTTTTCATGTGGTAATATATACTGAAATATACAATTATGATTATTCATGGAGCTTTGTATAATTTATTTTCATGGGTGTAGAATGCCCTAATATGCATATAGTAACATTTATCATCTATTTTGACAAATGTTATTTTGACGTTTAAGTTATTTTGAAGTTCTTGAGGTTTCAAATAGTTCTGCATTGAGCATTCTTGTACATGTCTATAAGAGAAAATATTCAAGAGTTTCTCTAAGCCATAAACCTATAGTGGAATCGCTTAGTTGAAGCATGTGCAGCTTTTCAACTTTATTAGGAATTCACCAACTTAGTTACCAGATGCCATTGTACTAAACTGCACTCTCACCATCAGTGGTTAAAATTTCAGTTTTTTCACATTCACTTAAATATTTGTTTGCCATTCTGTTATATGTGAAATTGAATTTCACTGTGGCTTTCTTTATATTTCCATGATTACCCATGAGGTTGAACATTTTTGTATACTTATTGACAACCTCATTTCTGACTAACAGATATTTGTAATATGTGTGGCTACTAAGTTATGTTGATAATATAAACATTGCAATTTGACTATCCCCATTTGTGACATGTTCTTTATTGATTAGGTTGTTTTTCGACATGCATAAAATTTTATTTAAATACAGCTAAAACTTTCAATATTTTAAATTATTATGTATACTTTATTTTTAAGAAAAAAATGATCCCCTTTTGGAAATTAAAAATATTTCATTTTTTTCCTAAAGCTTTAAAATTCTCATTTTTCTGTAATGTACTGTTGGGTATGGTGTGAGATAGGAATCTATATAGTTTCATATGTCATTCCAACTGTAGTTTTTAAATCAGTCTGACCTTTCTGCAGTGATATTCAATTATATTTCTTATCACCAATGACATTTCCCTATAGATATATGTTTGTTTTGTGGTTCCTTTTCTCTTCTGTCTGTTCATTTATCTCTACATCAATACTGTACTTACAGTCCTATTATAAATTTATCATAACATTTAACATCTAATAGGGCAAGTCGACACCTCCCAATTGTTTTAATTACAAAATATGTTAACTATACTTGGCCTTTTACTCTTTCATACAAATTTTTGAGTAAGTTTGCCCTGATACTCACAAAAACTTAAACATTTTTACTGTAATTCTTTTATTTTGTACACACACATACATAGAATTGAGAACATTTATTTATTATAAAGCACATTTTTCTAAATACTTATTACTAATTTTTATGCATTATTTTTTATATAACACATATTTATTTGTATAATCTTGTATTCAATATCCTTATTTAACTCTTTTTAAGAAAAAAATATAACTTCTGTTTCAGTTTCTAAGTCAATAATTATATTGTCAATGAATAAGAGTATTTGCTATTTCAATGTTACACCTTTATTTGTTTTTCTTGAGTTGCTGCACTGAATTGTTTAGTGCAATATTTAATATCCTTTATGATATAAGGATTTTGTTTTATTCAAAGTCTTAGAGCTAATATTTCTAACATTTTTATATCCTTTTTTTGTTGTAGGGTTTTTGATAGATGTACCTTATTCAATTTAAAAAATTTGCTCTATTCCTAGATTGCTGAAAAATTGTTTATATTTTTAATTTTAATCTTGAATTTGTAAACTTTAGTGAAATATTTGTTTCTGCACCTAGTGAGATGATAATTTTCTCTTCCCTTTAATCTGGTAATATGGTAAAGTACTATCCTAACGTTAAACCATCTTTATATTCCTTGAATAACCGAATTTGGTTATGACTTTCTAAAATATATTTTAGAAGATTCACTTCCATTGCATTTCATTTGTTCCTTTGGATTTATGTATAAAAGTAAAATTAGCTAATACCTTTATTGTGTCATGATATCCTTGTCTGGGGTTGGTGTTGTAGGATAAAGATTACTATGGTGTTATACAGAGATACAATCACCATAGCACAAAGAAGGGAAAAGATTATTTCTCAGTTCATATGCAGGCAGATGTTTCAGATATTAAGACATCTAGAGACCAAGTTGCTTCTAAACTGTCCCTACACAAAACCTCACTGTATCATCCTCATTCTGCTAAATGGAAACTAGTCATTTGCATGTAATCCACTTTTATTGCTTTAGAGGGAGGAAGAGAAAATGAGAGGCAACTAGCTTCTTTTTTTAAGGATGTTATTCCAAAGTTTTTGTAAATGATTTCTGCTTGTTTCTTACTGGCTAAAATATAGATTCATAGCCTATCTAGCTTTAAGGAAAACTGGCACAAGACAATGATGCTGTCTCTCACCATTTCTATTAAACATAATATTGGAAGTCCTAGCCAAAGCAATCAGGCAAGAGAAAGAAAGGCCATCCAAATAGGAAGGGAAGAAGTCAAACTATCTCTGCAGATGACATGATTCTATATCTAGAAAACCCTCATCCCCAAAGCTTCTCCAGCTGATAAACAACTTCAGCAAAGTTGCAGTATACAAAATTGGTGTACAAAAATCACAAGCATTCCTATACACTAGCAACAGCCAAACCAAGAGTCAAATCAGAAAGGCAATCCCATTCACAACTGCCACAAAAAGCATAAAATAACTAGGAATACAGCTAATGAGAGAGCTGAAAGATCTCTATGATGAGAATTACAAAACACTGCTCAAAGACATCAGAGAAGACACAAACAAATGGAAAAATATCCCAAGCTTATGGATAGAGTGAATCAACATCATTAAAATGGTTATACTGCCCAAAGCAATTTGTAGATTCAATGCTACTCCTATCAAACTACCAACCATATTCTTCACAGAATTAGGAAACAAAGTAATTAAAACTTACATGGAACTAAAAAGAGCCTGAATAGCTGAAGCAATCCTAAGCAAAAAGAACAAAGCTGGAGGCAGTAAGTTACCTAGCTTCAAACCATACTACAAGGCTACGGTAACCAAAACAGCATGGTACTGGTACAAAACCAGGCCCATAGACCAATGGAACAGAATAGAGAGCCCAGAAATAAAGCCGCACATCTGATCTTCAACAAAGTTGACAAAAACAAGCAATGGGGAAATGACTCCATATTCAGTAGATAGGGCTGGGGTAACTAGCTAGCCATATGCAGAAGACTGAAGCTGAATCCCTTCCTTACATCATACACAGAAATCAACGCAAGATGAATTAAAGACTTAAGTGTAAAACCCAAAACTATAAAATCCCTGGAAGACAACCTAGGCAATACCATCCCGGACATAGGAACGGGCAAAGATTTTTATGACAAAGACACCCAAAATCAATTATAGCAAAAGCAAAAATTGCAGTGGAATTTAATTAAACATAAGAGCTTTTGCACAGCAAAACAAACTATAAATAGAGTAAACAGACAACCTACAGAATGGGAGAAAATATTTGCAAACTATGCATCTGACAAAGGTCTAATATTAGCATCTGTAAGGAACTTAAACAAATTTACAAGAGAGAGATACAGTTCCATTAAAATGTGGGAAAAGGACATGAACAGTCACTTCTCAAAAGAAGACATAACATGCAGGCAATAATCATATGTTTAAAAAAAAGCTCAACATCACTGGTCATTAGAAAACTGTAAACCAAAACCACAATGAGATACCATCACACATCAGTCAGAAAGTCTATTATTAAAAAGTCAAAAAGCAGATGCTGGCAAGGTTGCAAAGAAAAGGGGACACTTACACACTGTTGGTAGGAGTGTAAATTCGTTCAATCATTGTGGAAAGCAGTATAGTTATTCCTCAAAGGGCTAAAAGCAGAACAACCATTAGGTCCAACAATCCCATTATTGGGTATATACCTAGGGGAATGTAAATCATTCTGCCACAAAGACACATGCAGGCAAGTGTTTGAGGAACAAAAACCAAATACTGCGAGTTCTCACTTATAAGTGGGAGTTAAATGATAAGAACTTATGAACACAAAGAAGGAAATAACAGACACTGGGGTCTATTTGAGGAGATATGGTGGCAGATGGAGAAGGAGCAGAAAAGATAACTATTGGGTACTGGGCTTAATAGCTGAGTGATAAAGTAATATGTACAACAAACCCCCGTGACACATGTTTACCTATGTAACAAACCTTCACATGTACCCCCAAACCTAAAATAACAGTTAAAAAAGGAATAATAGGAAATGTAGTATCTAACTGGTGGCCCATGAGCCCAGTCAAAATTTTATGGATTATATTACCACATTTACCAATCTTTATCACAATAATTTATACTGATTCATGCATTGATAGGACAGACTGCTATATTTCAAGTTCTTGGAACAATTTATATATGATGAATCATTTATTTTTCCATCTGTGTGTGATGTTTTATTTTTCTTCCTTCCTTTTCTCCCTCTCTTCCTTCCTCCTTTTCTCCCTTCTTCCTTTTCCTTTGTCTCTCTTTCTCTTCCTCTCTCTCTGGATTAGATATTTAAGCAGTGATTTATCTTATTAATATGTAGACCTTATTAATGTATTTTATTTCTTCTTGGGTTAATTTTTGTAAATTATATTTTTCTAGTGTATTCTCTAGAATGTGAGATGTTTTCAAGTTGAAGTTGTCATAGTGTATATATTTTTATATATCTTTTGAAAAGCACTGCTATTGTTTACCCTTCTGTACTGTTAATATTGCTTATTTGAAACTTATTTTGTTTAATCAAAATTGTCATAGGTTTATCTATTTCATTAATTTTTCTTTTAAATAACCAATATTTAGATTTAAGAATCTTGTGTATTGCATTTTACCTTCAATTTCATTAAATTTTAATTTTATATTTATTGTATGCTTAACTTTTCTATGTAGTTTTCATTTTTTGAAATAATTAACCTCTTAATTTTCAGGTTTATTTCCTCTTATAAGCACTTAAAGGAAAAATTATAGATAGCATTTTCATTATATTTACATATTTTCAGATATCCATCGTGATTTGTGCTCAGAATTGTGCTAATTTTTAATTTATTTTATTATTTTTGCTTATGTGTTGGTATCTAATGATAATTATGTCTGAGTGTTGTTTGTTTTTTAAAAAAATTGAGTACTTTTGCTTTCAATCTAATAAAAATATTACTTTCTCTTCCACAAATACTTGAAAAGAATGTGTATTCTCTGTTGACTACTGGGTTATCTGTGTCTATTAAGTAATTTGTAATCACTTTGTTTAAATCTTCTTTATTATTAATTTTTTAAATTGATCCATCAGTTATGAGCATTGTATTAAACTATATTGATTATGTATTTGCCCATTACTTTTTACGGTTATTTATATTTTTGCTTGATGGATTTTTAGGTTATGGTTAGTCACATTCTTCTGTTAGTTTACATGCAAAGTTTCTGTGTCCTATGTCTTGAACAGGCAGATTTTAAATTGCAAATAGCTGGATTGTATTTTATCCAACAAAATCATCGCTTTTCATATTTAACTCGAGTTCAGTCAATAAGTATTTATTATTATTAATGATAGTTTTGTACACATATGCTGATTTTCTGCTTTCTCTACATGATTTACAATATATGAATCTGATATACCTAGATAATATACTTTCTTTGTATATTTAAATTGATTTTTATTTGAATGCCCCCACAACCTTGACAATAAATTGAAGTACATATGTTTCATTTTTATTTTAGATACTCTTAAAATGTTAATACAGATACTTCATTTAGAAATGAATACTAATTATTATTTTTTCTTCTCTCTCCCTCCATCCCCATAATATAAAGTTCTTTGTAACCATTTAAACCTGTCACTCCACTTTTGTTTTATATCTGAATTTGTTGTAGGTCAGGTTCTGCTGTTTGCTTTTTTCTGCAAACTCTGCCTTATATTGACTAACTTCCTGTTGTATGTTTAAGTTTGGTCCTGTGAACTCATGCTCACTAGAGCATTATCTGAGAGAATTTTACGAGGACTTGGGATGAGAATGTATACTTCCAAAGCGTATTGTAGCTGGTATATTGACAGAAATATTAAAGCCCGGGATGGCTTTTGCTGCTTTCCTGCTTTTTCTGCTTTCTCAGCTTTGGAGTTTGTGGGCAACAATACAAAGGGTGCTAATTCAATATCAAATACACAGCAGGATAGACTTCTGGCTACAGATTTCTTGGGGGTGACTATTTTTGTTACTTAGGTCAGAAAGCAGATAAGCTTTCTTTCTCTTTTTCTTTTTTCCTAGTCTACTCTTTCACCAGAAATGTAGACTCACAGTTTTGTTCTCCATATACTCTGATATTCCTGTATCCATAAGATTCTTAAAACCTCAGATCTAGATTTTTAAGACTAGGAGATGATCCCGAGTGACCAAAACTTCGGGACTGTTTTACACAAAAGTTTCATATTTTCCTCTCTGGTTTTGGGGTCTGCGTATCCAGTGCAAAAATTAAGAATTGGCATTCTATTAGGAAGATAAAATCTGAGCTTTTATAAATAGAAGATATTTAGAAATGACTGATCCAATAAAAGATACTTTGACTTGACCCACATACAGATGTCTGCTCTGTTTGATTAAGAAGAAATAAGGCCAGGCACAGTGGCTCACATCTATAATCCCAGCACTTTTGGGGAGGCAAAGAGGGAGGATGGCTTGAGCCCAAGAGTTTGAGAACAGCCTAGGCAACATAAATAGACCACTATCTCTACAAAAATATAAAAAAGTAGCTGGACATGGTGGTGTCTGCCTGTAATCTCAGCTACTTAGGAGGCTGACATGAGAGGATCCCATGAGTGCAGGAGTTCAAAGCTACCGTTGAGCTGTGATCCTGCCACTACACTCCAACCTGGGCCACAGAGTGAGAAAAAAAAAAAAGGAAGAAATAAGGAGGTTATTTGTAATATTAATCAAACAGCGTGTAGTTTCTGGCATGTAATGAATATTAAAATAGTATCCACTGGCCACAGTAGCTCACGCCTGTAATCTCAGCATTGTGGGAGGCCGAGGAGGGCAGATCATCTGAGGTCAGGAGTTCGAGACCAGCCTGCCCAGCATGGTGAAACCCCATCTCTACTAAAAATACAAAAAAATTAACCGGGCGTGGTGATGTGTGCCTGTAATCCCAGATACTCAGGAGACTGAGGCAGGGGAATCGCTTGAACCTGGGAGGTGGAGGTTACGGTGAGCAGAGATAGCACCACTGCACTCCAGCCTGGGTGACAGAGTGGGACTCTGTCTCAAAACAAAACAAAACAAAACAAAAACATATGTTTTCCTATCTATTGTCATCTCTGCTTTCACTCAAAGATTTTTATTTTTGTAAAGCAATAGCAGTAAAATGAGGATTAGAATTCAGAATTCCAGCCTAGTTTTCTTTGCAAGACTCATAATATAGCACAGAATGGGTTTTCTTCCTTTTTCCCCTAGTATATTTTTATTGATAGCTCCCAAATAAATAAAAGACTTGGTGTGATAATTCATTAACACAGAACTGGCCCCAGATCCTCTTAGGCATTTAGACTAATTGGAATAATAACCAATCAAGTTTTGCGTTGCTTGAGAAAAGCTATAATTAAAAAAACATATGTATCTAAATATAACTTTAATTTACTTTAATATTAAAGTATTTGACACAGTAAACTTGTAGTGATTAGATTGTTTAGCTAACACTTTAATATAGTAGTAAAAGTGTGTAAATGTCATTCTATGCTCTACACACGTGCATGGTTGAAATAAAAATGGTATAGAAAGGGCATTATGGAAGCCTTTCTTCTTTCCTTATTTAAAAGTCTCAGCTGTCTTAGCTGAACAAGCTGGAATTTTAAGATACAGTTGAATTGTGTGATTGGATTTTCTTTTTAATTGCTCTGTGACAGACTTCATAGAACCTTGTCAAATTTGAGAGGAGAAATTACAAAAGAGAGGTTCACCTGAGTTGTATCTGTCAGAAAGAGAACTGTTGAAACATGGATAATGGGTGTATACCCTGGGTTTCTTTGATTTATTTGCCTAAGGTCTCCTCTGTAGCAATATGTCTGGCTAAGGTTTTCAAAGAGTGAAAGTTGCTAGACTGTAGAGCTATTTAATAAAAACGTTTCTGACTGGCTTTCAAGATAGTCAACCTCCCCAAAGATGGGAAAGCCTAGTTTGAGAGGAAAAAAAATAGGTTAATTGATCTTCATGTGAAGCTTTCTGGATAACTAGATAGATATTAACCTTCCCAAAAATTCAGAGCTTAATCCTCTCTGCTTGAAATATGGTGCTTTTATAAAGCTAAACTTCCACTAAATGAACTAAACACTTTGGAGTACAAACACAGAGATGAACATTTTATCCTCAGCTTGATTAACACAATTTATGAAAGTTCTGGGTGTGGTACAGGGAGCACTAGATGAGTTACTATAGGGAATTATAAGGGAAAAAACAGTCTGCCCAACTAGGTTTATAGTCCCAAAAAAGACTGTGTGGAAAGGCCTAAAAAGGGTACTTTAAAGGGAAATAACCACCCCCCAACACTTTTCACTGTAATTGGTCCCTTTGAGCCTAGCTCTGCCTGAAGCAGATATAATTTCAAAAGGAAGCAGGCAACCTAGTTGGGCTTTTGTTTAAATGATCTGAGAGGAAGCATGGGGTAAATCAGGGGGCATATTCCTTGGAGATATTTCTGTCATTGAGGTAGGATCTCTGTTTAGCTCAAGTGATATCTTGGACCATTCTTAAATCTTTTATTTTTACATTTTTCCACTATCCTGAGTTTCCTACTGTATAAATATCTTGGTAGTGACTTTTAAGCCTCATGCTTTATTGTTAATGCTGATAAACAAGTAGTATTTTCAAATATACACAAAAATGATATATGTAAATATCTATAGCTATCGCTATGCATGTTAATCTATCATCTATGAAATTTTTTAAAGGAGTGATTAACATCGTTTGTGCAATAATGGAACTATATGCATGCACCACTTAATGACAAAGATATATTCTGAGAAATGAGTCCTTAGGGCACTTTGTTGTTCATACCTAGGCTATATGGTACAGCCTATTGCTTCTAGGCTACAAACCTGTACAGCATGTTACTGTACCAAATACTATTGGGAATTTTAACACAATTATAAGTATTTGTATATCTAAACATGGGAAACTTATAATACAATATGGTGTAAAAGACAAAAGGTGGAATACCTGTATCGGGCAATTACCATGAAGGGAGCTTACAGGACTGGAAATTGTCGTGAGTGAGTCACTCACTGGTGAGTAAATGTGAAGGCCTAGGATATTACTGTACTCTACTGTAGATAGTATAAACACTGAACCTTTAGGCTACGTGAAATTTATAGAAAAATTCTTCAATAGTAAGTTAACCTTAGCTTCCTGTGACTTTTTCACTTAAACTTTTTTAAAACTTCTTGACTCATAACAGCTGGAAACAAACACATTGCAGTTATATAAAAACATTTTTTTTCATCCTGTCCTTATTCTACAAACTGTTTTCTGTTTAAAATCTTTATGTATTTAAAATCTTTATGTATTCATTTTAAATTCTGTGTTTAAAATCTTTATGTATTCATTTTTAAATTCTTTATGGTTAAAAACTAAGATATAAACACATACATTAGCCTGGGCCTACACAGGGTCAGGATCATCAATATCACTGTCTTCTGGTTCCATATCTTGTTTCACTGGAAGGTCTTCAGAGTCGATAACATTGAAGGAATTTCATCTCCTATGATAACGATGCCTTCTGGAATATCTCCTGAAGAACGTACCTGAGGCTTTTTATAAGTAGAAGGAGTACTCTGTAAAGCAATAATAAAAAGTATAGTATAGTAAATACATAAGCCAGTAACACAGTCATTTCTTGTCAGAATAAATATATACAATGCATAATTGTAGCTATACTTTTGTATGATTAGCAGTACAGCATCACCACAAACACAGGAGTAATTCGTTGTGCTAAGATGTTACAACGGCTACAATATCACTAGGTGGTAGGAATTTTTCAGCTCTATTATAATCATGTGGGACCACCATCATGTATGTTGTGTGGTCCATCACTGACCAAAATGTCACTATGCGGTGCATGACTGACTGTATATCTAAAAAAACCCCTCATTCTTCCCAGAAAATTGTAGAAATGAAACAAATATTTATTTAAAATATATCTAATACTGAGCAATGTGCTAGGTATTATAAAGGATAAAAATACAAATGAATTGTGTATTGTACAAAAGCCATTTCATGGTTGTGAAGTACCTACAATCTAGTGATAGATGCAAAATAATTAGAATCATGGCAGATATTGATGAGTGCCTTGAGAAATAGAGAAGAAAAGTGCTGTATTAATTTAGAACAGTGTTTCTTAAAATTTGGTATCAGAATCTCTGAGACCTCGTTAATTATGCAGATTTGGATTCTTTGTTTTCTAGAATGGGCCTAGAATTTTCATTCCTAACCAAAACTCCAAGTAATTGTAATGAAATGGGCTGAGGGTCAACTGAGAAGCATATCAATAGATGAAAATATTATTTCTAGCTAAGGATGATGAGAAAAAATAAAATATTCATGAAGAATCTAAGGTTTTTCCTGGCTCTTAAAAACAGAATTTAGATTTAGTGGAGATAGTATGTATGATCCTGATAAAATGCATTGAGAATTATGCCCACAGAGGTTGCCTCTGAGACAGACAGCTATTGGCAGTAGAACTGGGGGAAAAAAGAGTTTTATGGATGCTGTAATTTGAATGTTTCCTGAAAACCTCATGTTGACATTTAATTTCCACTGTGACAGTATTAAAAGGTGGGACCACTAAGGGATGATTAAGACATGACAGCTCTGCTCTCTTAAATGGATTGAAGTTGTGATTGTGGGAGTGGGTTTGTTATCATGAGATTGAGCTTGTTATAAAAGCAAGTTTGTCCTCTCCTTGCTCTCTTGCATACTCTTTTGCCCTTATACCTTTCACCATGGGATGACACAGAAAGAGGGACTTGTCATCACATGGTCCCCTTGACCTTGGGCTTCCCACCCTATGGAAATGTAAGAAATAAATCTTTGTTTATGTAAGTTACCCAGTCTGTGGTATTCTGTTTAGCAACACAAAATGAACTAAGACAATGGATTTGGGGAGTTAGCCAATATTTAGGATTCTGAAGTATTTGATGGAATGTAGCAAATATGACTTCTATTGTTAACCTAAGTTTACTTCTGTAAAAATAGAGGGAATTGGGGAGGTTACAGAAAAATAGGATGGCAATAGTAATTTAAGGAATTATTTGTTATCCAAATGAATATTGTTAAGGAATATTTTACATCTCATGTCTTTGATGCCATGTTTCTAAAATGGAGTTGGTGATGTTCTACCTGAGATGATCTTTCTTATTAGGGAGAATACAATTTTCTTTGTCAGGTTGCCTGTCAGGGAAGAGTCTTTACTTGTCTGTCTTGCCTTCTATGGTCAAGAACTTCACTGTAATGGATTTGTTGCTCTCCCCAAAAGAGGCATAGCACTTATGTCTTAGTGTTAAATGGATTACATAAGTCAACATTTGCAAATCAGTTGTAACAGTGCTTATTAAATGGTGCCAACTAAATGTGAAATAAAAAAACGGAACAAAACAAAACAAAGCAAAGCAAAACAAAACAAAACAAATTTTCTTGGCTTCCTACTATATCTTTTAGAGTTATGTAAACTGTTACCTAAACTATGCTCAGTTCTTGCTACCATCTAGGGATGATCGATCCATTCCTGGATCCATATGGCTAAAGCTTAGAAGTGAAGAAAATAAGTGTTATTTTTCACTAAGCTGTGTGCAACACCGGAATCCTTCTCAACACAGCATTTCAAATGGCCACTCCCAATCCATCAGAATTAGTACTTAAGAGGATTGATATTAATGAGCTCACACAGGGCATCCATGGTGTAACTTACTTCACAAGAAAAGGGAAGAGTGTATTTACCTTCATAATTAATCTATTTTCAATTCCCACTGTTTCTTTTCCTACCCTGTCTTTTTGTGACTCTGATGCTTTGAGAGTTCTCTTACTGGTATTTCTAATAGTCGGTCAGGCTAATTATGTGAATTTATAAAGAATGGGAGTCTTGTTTTAGTTTTATACCTAGAACATTTATGATTCCAGTTTGTTAGCTCGGATCTAAGGTTGTTATCGATTCTTTTCCTATTGGCTCGTAGCATCTGTGCTGGATATTTTTCATTTACCCCTCCAGATCCACTTTTCACTCTTCTAATAACCTCTTTGTGTCATCATAGCATCTGTCCTGTGTAGATTGCATCATCTAGGCTTCCTTGTCCCTGATTTGGACAATGGAAGGCCCTTGCAAGGGATTAGAGTGCATGGTATTGAATGTCCTAGAAGAAGAGAGCTTATACAGGTAAAAGTAAAATATGCATTTCTAGGAGGAAAAAAATAACAGATCATCAAATGCCTTTGCTTTTTATTGTGTACATTTGAGCAGCTCTTTTTCCTCAGTTTTCTTTCTATTTCTTATGAATTTCATTTTGTTGGTATAACACAAGGAACCTGAGCCTGTCCTAACATGAAAGGGTTCTCCAAGTTTAGAAGGTGAAGAACCTAACGTGGTTCCTTTAAAAAAAAAAAAAAAAAGAAAGAAAAAGAAAAAAAACATTGCAGAAACACTTTGAGCCAACTGTGTTTTGTTGTTCTAGATCCCTCTTTTTATGACTGAGGGTCATGAAAGATCAACATATGGACTAGCTTACTTTAAAAAAAATATCTAAATTAACAGTTTAAAATTCTATATGTTTATGGTGTACACATGATGGCTTGATATGTGTATACATTGTGAAATGGCCAAATCAAACTACATAATACATGCATTATTTCACATAGTTTCCATTTTTTGTGATAAAAACATAGTCTATTAGTTATTGACAGCATATTTCAAAATAGCTAGAAAAGAATATTTGAAATGTACTCAATGCAGAAAATGACAAATGTTTGAGGTCGTAGGTATCCTAAATACCCTGATTTGATTATTACTCATTATATACATATATCAAAATATCACGTGCCCATAAATATGCACTGTTATTAGGTATCAATAGAAATAAAATACACATTTTAAAAAAGAATCTATTCTCTCAGCAATTCTCAAGTATACAGTGTGTTGTTAATAACTATAGTCATCATGGTATTAATAGATTTCTTGAACCTATGTCTTCTGACATTTTATATCATTTGATGAACATCACTCCAATCCACCCACCTATTAATTTAAAGGAGGAATATTTTGTTTTACCTGCATCAGCACTCTACGTGGTAATCCCTGTCAGATACTACTAATCAATATGGCACTGTTTTTCACTAAGCTCCGTGCAGCACACAAATCCTTCTTAACACAGCATTCCAAATAGCCATCCCCAATCCATCAGAATTAGTACTTAAGAGGATTCATATTTCTCATCCCTTCTAAGAATAGAAGGAAAATGAGCTCGCACAGGCATCCATGGCGTAATTTAGCTCAAAAGAAGAAGGAAGAGTGTATATGGATTTGGAGCCACCACCCTAAGAAATAATGGAGATTCCTTTTCTGCAGTTAAGGAGAGATATTGGGTTAAGTTAAACAGCCAAAAGAGTAATTTTTAAAACTTTGTATATGCTAATATATAGTGCTAATCTTTATCTGATGAGAAAAGTCTACAGCTTGAATTAACCTGGTTTATGTTTGTTGTAAGTGAGAGAACTCAATGTGGAATGGCTTTAAGGAGGGCAAAAACTCCACAATTTATGGACACCAAACTATAGAAATACATGGCAAAAGTGAGCAGTAGTTCAAACCAGGAATTGAATTAAAGGGAGGGATACTGTAAGGGTTTTCTCTGTGTCTTATTTCTGCTTCTATTTATCAGTTTCATTCTTTACAGACTGTCTTTTTCTCAGTGACATGGTACATTACACTAACATTTCCAAACTAGTACCTCCTCATGACTTTGCTTACAAAGAGATAATGCCCCTTTTCCCATTGAAAGAATAAAATCTAAAAAGCATATAATGGGCTTGGTTTGGAACATGCTTCGGGGGTGGAATACTATGATTGGTTCATCTCTAGATCCATATGTCTAAAGCTTAGAAGTAAAGAGCTCAAAAAAGAAAAATAAAGTACTTTTGAAAAGAGCATATGTTATTGGGCAGACCAAATAATGATCACTACAAAGCATTTTCCACTTTATTTGATCATTGAATCCTTTTATTGTACAGAATATCTCAAAAAGATCTCTGATCTGTTAAATATCCTTTAGGAAGTCCTGGTATATTTTAAAGAGAGTTCTCAGAATATTGAAGTGATGGCATATGGCTTGTAGAGAAACCAGTTATTCAGAGTTCTGGCCGTATTCAATGCAGCTACCATTGGCCAAACAAAGTTGTAGTTTCTCATTCCTTTTTCCACGAAACTTCTACTCTTTCCAGTCATTTTGCTTCTTTGTAATCTTTTTATTAATAATCACTTTCTTTCTATTTCATTCATCCATATTCTACTTAAACTTCCAGCAACTGCTCAAGCTCCTCTGATTCTGGGAAACTTTCTGCCAGGTGATGTCTTATGTCTCTAAGCTTTTATATAATTTGTTGTTTTACAATTATTTGGCAAAATTACAACCTACCTTAAATTGTTGACTGTGTATGTGTACAAATGAAGTAGATGTGTGTCTCTATGGGTTACACATATCTGTGTTTGTGTGTGTGCGTGTGGGTGGGCTATGTACATAAACCTAGGGCATATAATTAAACCAGCAAGTTCTGTCATAGATCATAGAGGAATAGGAGTCATCACAGTAAAGGGCCTGAGACTCAAACACAAGCCACAAATTGTCTTACCTGTGCAATAGCTGTATCATAAGCTGTTGTTCCTGGTGAGACTGTGTTGTCTTGGTAAACATAACCGTGTTCTGTGGTAGATTTGTCCTGGCACACAAAAACAGTCTTTTTTGCTCATTAGTTATTTCTGCTCGTCTTTTCAGAAAATGTGCATATTGACTCCATAAACAGTGGTTTCCCTGAATTATGTTTTACATTGATAGTTTCAAAGTAAGAATAAAACCAAAGTTATGCAAATAAATATTTATATCTGATCCTTAAAGAGTATATAAATTAGGATTAAGGATGGGCTGAATGAAAAAAAAAACACAAAATCTGACTCCAAAATATTTGGCTCTTAAATACATTAGACCTTAAATTGCTGTTATTTGAATTAAGTCCAGAAGCAAGCAGTCCTGACCAGATATAAATATTCTCTACTCAGAAGGGTCCCTTCTGCTTTCACTCCAAGATTGCTTACATGAGTTCTATTTTCATTTGTACAAATTAGCTTTCGGACAGCAACATTGTGGAAAGGATCAAAATGGAGAAGGGGCAAAGGTTATACATACTTTCTCTTTTAAAGTGTGTTCTTGAGAGCTGTCACCATTGTTTCCACTTTAGTCTTTTTGGTCAAAACTTAATCACAGAGCTTCATGGTTCTCTGCTAAAAAAGATTAGGAGAGCAGATATTGGGATCAGCAACTATTACTCTCTGACATAAAGCACCTGCAAAATGGCAGCTTAATAGTCACATATTAGAAAAATAATTAAACATAATTAAAATGTATTAGCTATGAGAAACATGTCTGACCAAGTAAATACATGCAAATCTTATTGCCATAATATGATGATTTTGTAATAGCTATCTTAAAATATGTGAAAACGTTAAATATTTAAATATTCAAAATAATGTGTAGTTGAAAGACTAGTAAACCAAAAGCATGTGACCTGGGTGATTAATACAGGACAAAATATCTAATTCTGACACTACAAGCAATTTGGATCAGTGGATGATTATCTAGTTGGATTGTCATATTGTGATTTCTGAGACAGTTCTCATTCTGTGCAATTCCAAGTCAAATATAAATTTATTAATTATTCTGATAAATCCATGATGTCAACATTTAGATTAGAGCTAAAGTATCCAAAGATTTCAGCTACTAATGAATTTAAAAAATGTGTTCTGGGAAATGTGGGTGCAATGAAAATATCCTTTCATTCTGTCCTACCATGTAACTATAATCCCCTAAATCAGAACTTAGGGCTTCTTGGTCTTTCTTAAAAGAAATCTCCCATCATCAGGATATGGTGAATACAATCAGCCCTCCTATCTGTGGGTTCTGCAACTGTAGATTCAACTAACCAAGAACAGAAAATATTTGCATAAAAGAAATTTTGTCAGTTCTGAACATTTTCCCATGCCATTATTCCCTCAACAATACAGTTCAACAACGATTTATATACCATTTACATTGTATTAGGCATTACAAGTAATCTAGTGATTATTTAAAGTATATGAAAATAGGTAAAAATAGTACACCATTTTATATAAGGGACTTGAGCATCCTTAGATTTTGGTATCTATAGGAAGTCCTGGAACCAATCCCCCACAGATACCAAGAGAGAGCTGTATAACACTAAAATGCTTTTTCTCTTATTATCTTTCATATCAAATGACATTCAAGTCAAGACTAGCAAACTTTTTTATTCTATTATGGAGAAGAATTATTTATCTTGAGCTGTTAGAGGTATATTGTACATACTTTTCTTGTTTTTATGTGTATTTTTAAAAATAACTCTCCCTTTTCTTTTTTTAAATATCTGTATGACATTTAATTTATGCTTTAAAGGAATTAAATTACTTGAGTTTTGGAAATCAGAGGGTTTAGAATACAGTTTGAATAACTGAGGGCAACTCTAGGTAGTAATTTCTAACTTGAATTATTGTTCTGAGGATTGAAAAATGGTAGTTGATATAAATTCAGCATGTGAGGAAAGGAGAGGAGAAATGTACAAGAAAATGCAAAATCAATTTCAGCAGTGAGAAAAACATTGTGTATATAAAAGAGGTTGAGAAATTTTTTCTTGTCATAAATTGCAGAAATCCACAAATCATAAATTAGGAAGGTGTAAATTTTTAAACATCTCTGTCTATAGCTTACAGTAAAATATAATCCCAAGCCTTGAAGTTGTTAGCTGCCAATTTAGAAAGTATTGTATCTTATTCCTATGAGTATGGGGGCAGGATGAATATAGCTGTGTAAAATGGGACATCTTCCCATGAAGCAGATATGAAATTTTTCCTGATAAAAGGTATGTGATTTTCTAAAATTGAACATTACTCTTCTTCACTGTTGAGAACTGACCTAAGCCCTTTTGACCATTCAGCAAATGTCAGGGATCTGTTGATAAATATTCACAGTCTCTGGGGTTGAGAGGGAGGTGGGAACTATACTTCCTTTCTTTCAGATCCTTACTACTAGGTGGTAGGTATCAAAAAAGCAAATACTGCCTAATGTACAAATATTTAATAGCAAGTATTCACGAAATGGTCATATAACCTATCTGGTAGTTTGGACAAGTACCTCTCTCTACCTTAGACATTCTCCCTAGTACTTTGCATGAAGACTCCAAGTTGGACTCGCGGATTATTTAAGGAAAAAACTGACCAACCTTATAATGAAGGCAAATTTAACTTCCCTGTGAATTTGGATGTAGAAATGTACCAGTGTACAATGACTCCAGTAGTACTTCATAATAGACACAAATTCTCAATGACATTTAAGAAAACTTAAAAAATATATATTTAGTTCCTGTTTCTTAATGTTGGCAGGTTAGGGTGGAGTGTCTGGCTGATCTATGTTAAGCTTGGCTGGGTGACTCTGCTTTAAGTTGTAGCTCCAGCTGGGCTTGGCTCCTAGCTGAGATGGGATTTCCTCTGGGTCTCAGGCAATTGTAGAAGCAGCCCCCTGGGGGAAGCTCATCTTATGGGAATAGTAGACGTAAAAGAAGGCACACTCAATTGGACAGGTGCTTGGCAAGCTTTTGGTTATATCACTTAACACTAATATTCCTTGGATAAAGCAAGTCATGTGGCTTTATGAAGTAATCAGTAATGAAGAAGCAGAGTAATAGACTTCACCTCTTAAGTCAGAAACATAAAAGTCAAATGGCAAAGAATGTGCATATTGGGAAAGGTAAAAATCTAGACCCATTAAAATAACCCACCACAAGGATCAACAAGGTTATATAACTCAAAAGCTGTAGGCCGTACTTTCCAAATTCTTGTACCTAATCTTAGAAAAGTAACGGGTATGCAAATTTTTCAAGTCACTCTTCTTGAACATCGCTATTTTACCAGTGATAGTATTTCCGCTAAAATCACCTTGCAAATGAGCAAACTGTCTGATGTAGATTTCCACAATGATATCTGAAATTCCAAACAGTATTTTGGGAATATTGATTCCTGATTAAGGTAATCCAACGGCTGTCAGAATAATTCTATTGATGTGGACACATACACGTCATATCACTTAGACTGAAATAAGTAAGTTACCACACAGGCAATTCAGGAACCGTAGGACTTTCAATGAAACATTACCTACTGACTTTTGTAGGGCGGTCTCAACTCTGTTCTAGCAATACAATCAATCAAATTTTATATTATATATGCTGGGTTAAAGAGAATTTCAGGTTTGTCAAATAACTTGAATTTAGTAGAATCCTAGCCACATCAAACTACTTCTTGAAATGCTTCCTCATAGTTCACTTTCTGTTACCTCCCTTGGTCTCGGGTATCCAGTGTCACCCATTCCTGAAATGTGACCACCCTGATTGATTATGAATTAATTAACAACTAGCCTGGAAACCACTAGAAAGTTTTAAAGTCATTGGTAATATCAGAACTACATAAAATTTCTTTTAATAAGGAGTTTACCCTGCAGGAAAACAGAATTATGGTTCTGGCTAGTTAGCCTGAGATGGAAATGGTAAGGAGAGCAGTATCTCAGAAATGAGTGGCAATTCTTGACTGAAATCATCAGAAAGGAGAAATCTAAGATAAAAAAAAAAAAGAATCAGAAGGAAACTGCTCTCCTGATGTTTCCTAACGCTGCTATGCAAGGCCAAGCAGGAGGGCCATGCAACGAAAGTTAATTGCCTATGAGGCTTGCAACAAAAGAATAAACCAGAGGGAAATCATTGGATTGAAATCTAAATATAAATGTTCTGACAGGAAATTACCGAATGATAATAAAGTCAAATGCAGGGCAAAAAAAACGTGAAATACTATTAAAATGAGAGCAGACACTTGAAATGTTTCTAAATGTAAGAAAACTATGTTTTAAGTTATAAATATATTTGTGTACTAATAAAATTTCCAGCAGTTAAAATGAAGCTACTGTTATTTGAGCAATAAGGATTGTAGGTAAAGATGCTGTTAGAACTGATGGGGTGAAAGTAGGAATCACAAAGCATCAGAATTTCTGTGAAGTGACAAATCTGGAAAATATTACTTGAACCATTACAAAAGTAAAACTACATGCAATAATTCTGAGTAGCGGGAAAATAATCACAAAATATTTCTAAAGAAAAGTATGCTGGAATTTTTCATATAATTTCTAAGATGAGGTCCTTGAAGTTCATGGATATTAGAAAATCTCTAAATATTATAAATTAAATATTTGGTGTACTTATTGCTGAATATTTCTTACTTTGTCTTTGAAAATTATTTTTACTCCTTCTATAAAAAGAAAAACTTTATTTTTTGTAAGCTAACAATTTTTCTACCTGTAAAAATAGATTTTGAGATGTAAAAAGGTGCTATTTTTCCAACATTTCAAAGGTCAACATGTTTAACAAAATGTAAAAAGGATGTGTATATATGGGGGCAAGAGGTATATGAGAAGTCTCTGTATCTTTCATTTAATTTTTCTGTGAATCTAAAACTGCTCCCCAAAATAATGCATATATATAAAGATATATATATATATATATATAATGCATATATAATAGATACACAGTGTGTGTGTGTGTGCATGTGTGTGTATATAGCTGCTAAGCTAGATGAACTCCAGGTTCCTAATTGTAAAATATGTATTTTACAATTATGTAATATACTATATATATTACAATAATATATTATTGTAATATGTGTATTTTAAGATCAGTAACTTGGAGGTCATCTAGCATAACCCCCTCTCATGCATAAGCACTTTGTACAAGGTCATAATTTCTAGTTAGATATTAGAGTTTTGGACACTCTGACAGCTGACCCTGAGCTCCAAAAATCTCAATAATGCCGAGACCAGCTCGGTCGTGGAGACCTTAACCCAGTGGCGCTAGAGGAATTAAAGACACACACACAGAAATATAGAGTGTGGAGTGGGAAATCAGAGGTCTCACAGCCTTCAGAGCTGAGAGTCTCGAACAGAGATTTATCCACATATTTATTGACAGCAAGCCAGTGATAAACATTGTTTCTATAGATTATGGATTAACTAAAAGTATTCCTTATGGGAAATAAAGGGATGGGTCGAAATAAAGGGATAGGCTCTGGCTAGTTATCTGCAGGATGAATGTGTCCTTAAGGCACAGATTGCTCATGCTATTGTTTGTGGTTTAAGAATGCCATAAGCGGTTTTCTGCCCAAGGTGGGCCAGGTGTTTCTTGCCCTTATTCCGGTCAACTGACAACCTTCCAGCGTGGGCGTCAAGGCCATCACAAGCATGTCACAGTGCTGCAGAGATTTTATGGCCAGTTTTGGGGCCAGTTTATGGCCAGATTTGGAGGCTTGTTCCCAACACAGTAATATTTCAATCAGATAAAAAATGATTCATGTAGATAATAAATGAAAACATAGTCTTTACTGATTGCAAATTGATAAATATTTTTATGACTACATACTGGAACAAAAATAAAATTTAAACTATCATTTTAAACTAAGGAGCAATAAAAAGGTAGCACTTTATACGAAAACATTAGTATAGCTACATTATTCCAGTGAAAATGAATAATTTAAATACCAAGAATAAAAAACTAAGGGGCTGGCCATTGCGGCTTGTGCCTGTAATCCCAGCTACTAGAAAGGCTGAGGCAGGAAAATTCCTTGAGCCCAAAAAGTTGAGGGCTGCAGTGAGCTATGAACACACCACTGAACTCTAGCCTGTGTGACAGAGCAAGAGCCTGTCTCTAAAAAAATAAAAAGAACTAAGGTACTTATTTTTAAGGATTTAGGGATATGACAATAAAGTGAATCAAAATAATAAAAAGAGAAAATTCACCTGAAAATGTATTGAATTTAATTGAAAAATAAAAGAATAGGTAAATAAATTCTACAGTTGGTTTTTAGGGAACAAAAATGCCAAAATTTTTATAGTAATCTGATTTTAAAAAAGAAGAAGAAAGAGATATATAAAAGTTTAGGAATTAGTTTGGAAATAAAATTACATATAGAAGACATTACAATAAGTTATAAAGTTTATGAAACAATCAAATATTTAAACATCTAGAGAAAGCAAGTTTCAAGTAATTTTTCAAAATTGGCCCAAGAAGATTTTAAATCTTGAATACCTTTCTTAGCAATGAAGAGATAAAATTGAAGATTTTGAAAATTGATGCTTTAGTCTGGGCATGGTGGTTCACACCTGTAATCCTGGCACTTTGAGAGGCAGAGGCAGAGGCAGGCAGATGGCTTGAACCCAGTAGTCCCAGACCAGCCTGGATAACATGGGGAAACCCGTGTCTACAAAAAGAAAAATTTGCTGGGTGTACTGGTCTGCAATTGTAGTCCCAGCTACTTGAGAGGCTGACATGGGAGGATCCCCTGAGCCCAGGAAGTTGGCACTGAATTGAGCCATTATTGTGACACTGTACTACAGCTTGGCCAACAGACTAAAGCACTGTCAAAAAAAAAAAAAACAAAAAACAAACAAACAAGAAAACAAATGTTTATACCTGAGTATTAAATAACTTTTAAAAGCAGGAAATGTTAATGCTCTTCACAGTTTTAGACCTACAAACACATGAAAATTTCCACAATTCATATAATGCAGCTAGCATAAGCTTAACATCAAAATATGTTTGAGATAACTAGAAAATATAGTTACTTCCCATATGAATGCAGATGCAAATATTCTAAGTAATATATTAACAAATATAGACTAATGATGTGATGAAATTTGATTATATTATAACCAAATATAATTCACTTCAGGAAACCAAGCGCAATTCAATATAAGGAGATCCATTCATTCAATCTTTCTAGCTTTATTTAGCATCTAACATTATTTTAAAGATTTTATGTAATATATTGACATTAGCATTCTTTCATTCTTCCAGTATTATATAATTGTGGTTTTCAAAAAGGCAAGATTGAAGTGACAATCTATCAGAAGCATTAAGAGAATTTAACATGACCGCTGAATGCAAGCCAAATATGCAAACAATAAATTGTTTTATTCTAGCGATGACTTGCTGGAAGAGAAAAGTTATTTAAAAAGATCCTTAGTAAAATAATAATGAACATTAAAAATATCTGGTAATACAGGTAACAGATATTTAAGATTTATGTGAGAAAATGACATTATTTTATTGAAATACATAGCCAAGAAATATACAAAAAATTCAATATATGTTTAGTGGAAATCTAATTTGAATCTTATGATGTTTTTTACAAAAATCAGACAAAATAACTTTAAAATTCATGTGGAAGAAAAAAAACATCTAGTAATACCCAAGCTAAATTATTATACAAAATAAGATTATTGGGGAAAGGGAGAGTAGTTTTAATACATACTAAATTTTACCTCAAAAAGGCAAAATCAAAAGAGTATGGTTTTGGAATTGGATGAAGAAGTATACCAGTGGAATGGATATGAGGGTCACCAGGATGCTACTTTTTGGATAGTCAATTTGAATCAGTGCAAGTTGTCTATCAAAAGCCTTAACTATATTCACATAGTTTCATACCTCTCAAAGAAAAAAATACAAATTTTGAAACATACAAACAAATAAATTTTAGACTAAATAGAAATTATTGAAAAGCTGAGAGACTAATTTCTTAAAATAGATATTGTATAATCAAACGATAAGCATTATAAAATATTAAAATATTAAATATTGTTCAACAATATAGGATAACATAACTATTGCTCAGAAAATGCTTAGATAAAAGAAGTTAACAAATAATATACAGATAATTAACATAATCCGAACTATATGGAAAACAATAAAGCGTCTTCATAGACAAGACTAGAAGAAAATATTTTTAAAAGTTAATGTTAGCTTTCTTTGTAAATAGAATTACTATGAGTGCTTATATTACTTTTCTTCTGTGTTTATTTGGAAAAGGTGTACTAGTTTCATTTTTATTAAATTGCTTCTCAAACTTGCCTTTTAATATTAATATACACAACATTATGGCAGGCTATTCTCTTGGACCATAATTAAACTTACAAATATAATTTTAAATTGTAAGCATCATTGATGAAGTGTTCAGGCATTTTATATGCCTAATATTATTGTATGAATATGATATTAAACCTTACCTTGCATGGAAAGTGACTGACAGTTTCCATATGTCCTTGTCATTCCTGTTCTCTCCTCCCTCCTTCTACTCCCTTGACCTCCCTACCTTTTTAATTTGAGGGGAACCTTAGGTGTTGAAGTTTGAGTAATTATATTCTTATATTAATCTTTTATTATATTTTGTTTGTTTCAATTATCCAGACATTTTTCTCCTTAAATAATCTCACGAATAATCATTGTTCTATGTTCCCCTGTTTATACCAACAGCACACTAAAATACTAACTTTACAGTATGTTGACATTGGTTATGTAAATAACACAGTCTTGTTCTTCTTTTCCAGATTGATTTGTCTACCTTGTTTTTATATTTGCATATAAACTTTAGAAGTAATTTGTAATTTTAACAAACGTGTCACTGAGATTTTGATACTAATTTCATTGATACTATAGATCAATTTGGGAGAATTGCCATCTTCAAAATATTCTTTTCAAATCCACTGACATGGAAAATTTCTCCATCTAATTAGGTCTTGCTAATTTATCTCAGCAATGTATAGCTTTTAGCATATAAATCTTGTACTTTTGTTAAATGTATTTATAATTTAAGTTTTCTTTGAAATGCTATTTTGAGTGAAATTATTTTCTTTATCTCACATTTGGAATGGTTCTGGATGGTATACAGAAATATTAAATAACAACTGATTTTTTTAAAAGTATTGATTTTAATTCCTGAGACCTTCAAAAACTTCATTTGTTCTAATACTTTTATTGTGGATTCCTTATGACATTTAAATATTCAATCATGTAATTTTCAAAAAAAGTAGACTTTAACTTTTTCTTTCCAATTAGGATGCCTTTGACTTCTTTTTTTGTTTGTGTGTTTCGTTACACCTGTCAAACTCTATCAAAATGCTGAATAGAATAGAAGTGGTGAGAGTACATCCTTGCCTTTTTCTGATGTTAGGAGGAAATAAGTCATTTTATCTCTTTTAAGTGTGATGTTAGATACAGGTTTTACTTGGGAGATTTCTTTTTATATCCCGTTGAGAAATTCCCTTATGTTACCAGTTTGTTGAGATTTTTAATCATGGATTATTGCTGAATGTTCTTGATGGCTTTTTTTCTGTCTTTTGAGGTGATCAGTTGTTTTTTATCCTTTAATCTAGAAATATAAAATATAATATTAATTGAGTTTTAGATGGTAAATCAACCTTTAATTTCTGGTAAAACATCTACAAGGTTGTCATGTATAATTGTTTTGATGTGTTGCTAAGCTTGATTCGCTAATAATTTGTAAGGACTTTGGCATCTATGTTCATTAAATATGTTGATCCTTGTTTTATTTTCCTTCAATGCCTTTTTGTTTGAGACCAGTGCTTCATAGAATGAGTTGGGAAATATTCTCTCCTGAAGTTCTAAAAGTGTTTTTGAAATTTTACATTACTTCTTTTTGAAAAACTTGATGGAATTCACCAATAAGTCCCTAGGATTTTCTTTGTAGAAAGGTTTTCAATTACTAATGAAATATATTTACCATTCAGTTTTTAAAATTTTATTCATAATTTTGTTCTGATAATTTTGTCATTTTAGAAAAATTTTATGTCATCTAAATTGTCTAATTTGATAGCATTTTTGTTCAAAATATTCCCTTAGTCTTAATATCTGAAGCATCCTACATAGTAATGTTTTCTCTTTTATTGCTGATTTTGGTAATTTGTGTCTTATTTGGTTAAACTGTCAATTTTGTTGATATTTAAAAAAGAATCAACTTTGGTTTCATTGACTTTTTCTGTTCATTTTGTTTTCTATTTCATTTATCTCCCCTGTAGTCTTTAAGATTTCTTTCTTTCTGCTTGCTTTGGGTTTAGTTGTATTTTTGGAAAGAGGCTATGTTGATCTATTCACCCCATTATGCCAGAAATGAATATCTTTAAAAGTAGAGATATATCATTCCAGACCTCATTAATCAGAATCTCTGGAAGTGCTTTCATTGGGTGTTTACTTTATAGAATCTCCTTAGAAAATCTGAAGTTCATGAAGATTGACATCCAATTATCATATTTGACAGGTGTATGAACATAATTAAGCCTGCATTCAGAAGTGATTATGTTCAGATTCCTGACATGTGATAATAAAGCCTAATTGATAGCATGTTTAAAATCAATAAAAAAGTAATTTGTGTGATGTGTGTATGCACACCCATACACACATACATGTGATAAGTAATAAAATTGCTGTGTATTATTATTGAACTATCTTATCAGTTGCTTATCACCTTTCTGAAGGCAAATTTAAATATGAAGTTAAATTGTAATGGAAAGGTTGTTCAGCATGAGTCATTAGGACAGAGAAGGCTAGGTAATTGATTAATGGCTAATTTGATTAGATTATGGGAACCTAGTATCTCCACCTAATGATTACACTCAACATAGTGAATTCAAATATCTGAGGCAATCAGTCACTCTTTAATGGACAGTACTAGAAACATATTGACAGTTCTTTCTCTTTGCTTGCACCTATTTTAGATTCACTTCAGATCTTTAATTAGCAAGAATCGCTTAAGTGCAAGATTAGTTTTAATTATATGATTCAGTTGCATATTTACGAAGTCTTTGCACGACCACATATTTACTCATCTCAGTGTGAGCTATTTCTTTATAGACCTTCCTTATGAAGGTTGTGGCATACTATCAAATGATATTAAGATCAGAATAAAGAATGTTTTCACTGATGTCTTAGCAGCATTCTAGGTAAAAGAAATAAATTACTTTTTCTAACATCATCTGGATAAGGATTAAAATAATTTTGATATAGTTTTATATCTAACAGAAAGCTTAAGTCACTATAAATTTGGGTGACAAATTGTTGTGCATGATCTACCATTCATAGCATATATATCTTATTTAATTTAGTAACATATTAGTAGAATAAATGATAAAGAAAATTATTCTGTTTATGTAGTAGAATAAGAAACATTTCAATCAGTACTCAAAATGGATAAAAAAGAATACAGTAAAAGTTATGAGAAAATAATTTGGTTCCTTCACTAAATATTTAAGTGAGTCCTAATCGAACACCTGCTTTTGTTACCAGTTTGCATAGTTTCATATATAGCAAAAATCTACAAGTACAAATTCCTTGCCTTAAGGACATCACTTACATTTCCATATTTTTGTTTTGGCTATATAAACTAGAGATTATAATTTGGTAGCTCTGGGATGAAATGGGCACAGAAATCTGCCTTTTTGTTTTCTTTTGGCCTTCACAGGATTTTTAAAAATTTGTGTGTGTGTATAAACCCAACATTTAAAAATGGAGAGATTTCACATCGTCTTGCTACTCCCTCCCCACCAAAACAAAACAAAACAAAACAAAACAAAAGAAACAAAGAATAGTAACACTCTAATGTCACATTTGCTGCCACTGAAGTTGAGAAATTGCTGACTGGGTAATCATAATCCCTTTTCTCCCTACTAAAGCTGAAGTTTGAACCAGTAACAATAAATGTTCATTTTATTTTTAGAACGATAGAAAAATATTTTATATGCCTATATCTCTGTAATACATGGAAAATTCAAAGCAGGAAGTGGAAGAGAAGGAGAGAAAGAGAAACTCATGTAGGCATTTGACTTTAATCTTTCCTCAGATCAGTTTCTTATCTGACCTATCAGCCGCCAAAAGTAGCAACTGAGTTGATTAGGTGGCAAATTGTCACGTAAGTAGTGCACACAACCACATGATTCTCTGGACCATTTTAACACAACAGAATTCTTTACACTTGTCTTGATTTCTTGTGTGTTTTATTAGAAGAAATCGGAGTCTGAATTTTTTTTGATAACTGGCTCCGTCTTTCACTTCAATTTGCATTAGTTGGAGTAGAAATGTTCCCCAGCCATATACAACGCCCAGAGCGTTACACCTGCTTATTCTGCTGAGCCTCAAGGAAAATAAACAATCATTGCATTTATAGCATAAAGGGCAATTAACACTGATTTATATTTGAAACAAGACATTCTTAGGAACAGTGAAATTCAATGTGTTCTTGAAAAATAATCTTCATATTTATTGTAGTAAAAAGTCAACAGTAAGTAATCCTGTCTTCATATGGTCCTACATTTATTTAGACAGGATTTCCCATTAGCAAGGCAAGTTTGCCTCAACTAAATTACATAGAGATAATGCTTAAAAGACTCCAGAGAAAGCAATCCCAACTGAATAATTCCAAGCCGGTTTTCACATAGTGACCCATAGTCAATAGCCTAGCAGTATTTTACTCAGCTTGATTGTTGCTAAGCAACAAATAGGGGGATAGAGGTTAAGCTTCTAGAATCACTTACACATTAATTATAAGCCAGTAACATTAGAATAATGTAAGTTTCAGTAATGAATAGTATTATATATGTTGTCACAGTATGCCTTTTTTTCCTACCCAAGAAGAAAAAGATCTGTGTGCTACTTGTCATGGGGAAATGACATTTCATTAACATTTGAAGGTACCAAGGGAGTAGGTTTTAAGAGAAACAATTAGGTGTTTTATTACTATCTTTCCTTTTCTCGGAGGTTTTCTTTCCTAATTGCTATTGACTTTGCATTCTTTGAACTACTGAAGCGAACAATAGCGTAAGTAGGTGTTAAGTTTCCTAGTTAAGAAGTTGCTGAAGTGTTTTGATGATTGCATGGTTGCCAAAGACTTTAGATGCAAGGGAATTAAAGACCATTAAATGCAAAGAAATCAAAGACCAATTTTTGTTCCCTATACTTAAAGATCTTTATCAGAATTTAATTTTCCCAGGAGGAAAAAGCAATGTTCTGAAATCATAGAACATCTCTATCCACAGCTCTCAAAGCAGTTACACTGCTATCTACAGTTACTCTCCTTTGTGAAGTTATGTTGCTATATGATTTTTCTCTCCTTCTAAATGGAACACGTGTTAGCTTAAGCAAATACTCCTTTCACTGTCGTTTGGTAACATGCCAATGTTTGACCAGTAAAATGGACTGTGGAATACCTGAAGTGCTGTTGGCAGTGAGCTGCTGAATGTCTTGTTTATTTAGACTCGAAAAGACTAGACTATTGATCACATACTGTGGGCCTCTCAATCAGCAAAACCTGTATATGAATGGCTTTAGCTGCACTACAGACTATCAACTAAAGCCATTTAAGAGACCTGCTACATTAAAAATGCATTCGGCCTTCACGTGTATACAAATTCTTTGGAGAAGTTGTATAGTATAGTGGAAAAAATGTGGCCTACATTCAGATAAAGATGAGTCTGATTCCAGGCTCTAAAACTTGATATTTTCATGCCCATGGATCAGTATTTTACTGATTTCTTAGCCTTAATTCATTCACATATAATGTAGAAGGGGTGAGAAGGTGGAGGACAACAATAACTTACCTAAAGGGATCATTTTATGACAATAGAAATACATTTCTCGACCAACCACACCCATCACTCTGTACCACTTATTTTATTTTTCCTGATAGCATTTATTATTAACTGCTACATGTAAGTATGTATGTTTGTATGTTTATATCTATCTATCTGGAGGGAAGGAAATGCAGCAGTGCAGGAATGCAAAAATGACTGTGAAAGCTGAACGCATACAAAATGATCTCAATGGGAGAAATTACAATTGTTTCTGAACTTCAGACATTGTTGTCAACACATTAAAAGTTATCTTACTGTAGGTATTAGTATATGTAGATATTAAAATTAGTAAAATTAATATTAGTACACTGTAATTTTTTTATTTTATTTATTTATTTATTTATTTATTTTGAGATACAGTCTTTCTGTTTTGCACAGGCTGGAGTGCAGTGGTGCGATCTCGGGTCACTACAACCTCTGCCTCCTGGGTTCAAGCGATTCTCCTGCCTCAGCCTCCCGAGTAGGTGGAATTACAGATGTCCCCCATCATGTCCAACTAATTTTTGTATTTTAATAAAGACGGGATTTTACCATGTTGGCCATGCTAGTCTCAACTCCTGACCTCAGGTGATCCACCCACCTCAGCCAGGCGTGAGCCACCACGCCCGGCCAGTACACTGTTATTTAAAATAGAAACATTGGGAAATAAATTGCTTATTTCTTGTAAAAAAATCTTATCCAACATAGTTGGAGCAGTGTTTTTCTTCTGCATTTGTCTTATAAATTACAATACAGCGCTCTCCTTTTTAAGTTTGATCAACTTCCAACATTTTATTCTTTGTGCTTTCAATCTTGTGAAATAACGCTAAATGGTTCGTTAATGTAAAATGTGTTTTGTTGTTATTGTTGTTTTTGTTGCTATTGTCACTTTCTCTGGGACACAGAGCCTCACAACCCCTTTCCTCATTTACCTAAATAATTTTGCCTTCACTAAGTTCGTCAGGCAACATATCTAGAGCCTTAAATGGTAGCAGTGTCAACATACTCACACACAGATTTCTTCTGTAACTCCTTTTACCTTTGATTCAAATTTCCCTTCCAGAATTTTAACTTTTCTTTTCTTTGCTATACTTTCTTTTTTTTATTTTTTATGTTTTTTTATTATTATTATACTTTAAGTTTTAGGGTACATGTGCACAACATGCAGGTTTGTTACATATGTATACATGTGCCATGTTGGTGTGCTGCACCCATTAACTCGTCATTTAGCATTACGTATACATCCTAATGCTATCCCTTCCCACTCCCCTCACCCCACAACAGTCCCCGGTGTGTGATGTTCCCCTTCCTGTGTCCGTGTGTTCTCATTGTTCAATTCCCACCTATGAGTGAGAACATGCGGTGTTTGGTTTTTTGTCTTTGCGATAGTTTGCTGAGAATGATGGTTTCCGGCTTCATCCATGTCCCTACAAAGGACATGAACTCATCATTTTTTATGGCTGCAAAGTATTCCATGGTGTATATGTGCCACATTTTCTTAATCCAGTCTATCATTGTTGGACATTTGGGTTGGTTCCAAGTGTTTGCTATTGTGAATAGTGCCGCAATAAACATACGTGTGCAGGTGTCTTTAGAGCAGCATGATTTATAATTCTTTGGGTATATACCCAGTAATGGGATGGCTGGGTCAAATGGTATTTCTAGTTCTAGATCCCTGAGGAATCGCCACACCGATTTCCACAACGGTTGAACTAGTTTACAGTCCCACCAACACCGTAAGAGTGTTCCTATTTCTCCACATCCTCTCCAGCACCTGTTGTTTCCTGACTTTTTAATGATCGCCATTCTAACTGGTGTGAGATGGTATCTCATTGTGGTTTTGATTTGCATTTCTCTGATGGCCGGTGATGATGAGCATTTTTTCACGTGTTTTTGGGCTGCATAAATGTCTTCTTTTGAGAAGCGTCTGTTCATGTCCTTTGCCCACTTTTTGATGGGGTTGTTTGTTTTTTTCTTGTAAATTTGTTTGAGTTCATTGTAGATTCTGGATATTAGCCCTTTGTCAGATGAGTAGACTGCGAAAATTTTCTCCCATTTTGTAGGTTGCCTGTTCACTCTGATGGTAGTTTCTTTTGCTGTGCAGAAGCTCTTTAGTTTAATGAGATCCCATTTGTCAATTTTGGCTTTTGTTGCCATTGCTTTTGGTGTTTCAGACATGAAGTCCTTGCCCATGCCTGTCCTGAATGGTATTGCTCAGGTTTTCTTCTAGGGTTTTTATGGTTTTAGGTCTAACATGTAATTCTTTAATCCATCTTGAATTAATTTTTGTATAAGGTGTAAGGAAGGGATCCAGTTTCAGCTTTCTACATATGGCTAGCCAGTTTTCCCAGCACCATTTATTAAATAGGGAATCCTTTCATCTTTGATGGCCAAGTCCCTCTTTTTATTATCCCCTTTTGAAAATGTCACATAGATTTATCGGTGGGAGACAAGAAGGCAACACCTTTCCTATTAGATATCAATAAATAACAACATTTAACTATTGGTATGCAAAGTGAATATCACACAGGCAGTGACCAATCACTGAAAGACAAAGAAGTAATGTGATTGGTCACATATCTGTGTATGTATTATTTATGTAGATTATGTACTGAAGCAAAATTCTACATTCTTGAAAGAAGCACATTTTGGCATGATAGGACCTACAGGTTGAAAAGATGAATGACCTTTCAAGTAAGACATGTCAGAGCCAAAGGTAGGATTCAGGCTGTAAGTCGTATGTGAACAGGCAGTAATTATTTCAGGCTTGGATAGATGGGCTAGTGAGATAATTGTAGAAGAGGTGGGGCTTGAGCTGAATCTTTGAAAAAGAACTTGGAGAAGCAGAGGAAAGGCATGTAAGGACTTCTCATCAGGGGAAGTGACAAAAGAATGACAAACATCTCTGATACTTCTCCTGTCCTCACTCCAGAGCCCATGGCATGCATCACTAATGAGCTGTGGCTTTCTCCTCTTCCTGAGTTTAGGGGCAGTTTTCCAATGCCCATCAACAGCTATTTGAATTTCTACTCTCAAAGACTTACTTAGTCATATCTATTACATATTTGTCTTCATGGGACGCTACATGATTTTACTGTTAATACTTAAGCATATATTTGTATATTAATAATTTTAGCATAAACATTGTAAATCATTTTCCATTTGTCATTTACATTTATCATTACAGGGTTTTGTTTTGGGATTGTTTTCCTTTATGATTAAATTACAAGAATGTGAAAGTGTATTAAAAATATCGCTAATTTCTTTATTATTTCTGCTTCTGATTATCTTTTAAAATAATTTTGAAGACCAAGATATTACAAAGATTCACTTTTGTTTCTGAATACTGATTTCATTTTAAAATAATTTTTAAAAACTTTAACTTCAAATTTATTTCTGTATGAATTTGAAATAGATTTATCCCTGCCCCAATTGGCAAACCAAGTTTGCCCAATTGTATCAATATCTTATATTGACTCAAAAATGATTTATTTTTACTCCTATTAGGATTTGAATTCTAATGCCATACTAATGTATTTTAATGACTGGAGAATTAAGATTGTTTATTCAGGAACATAGATTTTAAAAAATTCCAAATGATACATTAACAATTTGGATCTAACATTATTTTATAATAATTCCATAGCATGACCCTTTCTTTAAAAAGAAAGGAGAGATGCTTTAATTATATAAATCTATTGATAAACTGCATATATATATATAAGTTGTATATTTTTATATAGTTTATATATGCATGTGCACATATTTATTTAGTTGTTTACATTTTTAGCAGTTGCTCTTGCTACATAACAAATCACTCCAAATCCCAGCGGCCAAAACCAGTGACCATTAATTATCCCTCTGAGTCTGTGGGTCAGCTGAGCAGTGTGCCTAGTCTGGGCTGGGCTTAGCTGACTTTGGCTAGATTCACTCATGCCTCTGTGGTTTGTTAGCACTTGATAACCATACTTATATTATGGGATAGTTGGCTGGTTGTCTAGCCCAGACTGGCTCACATGGTGGTGATCAGGTTCCAAAAGGAAGAACCAAAAAGTGTAAGTTCTCTTGAGGCCTAGGCTTGGAATAGAAAAATATTGCTTTTGCTACATTCTATTGCACAAGATAAGGCACAAGGACAGCAGAACTTCAAAAGATAGAGAACTAGACCTCTCCTGTTACTGCCAGGAGCTGCAAAGGCACATTGTAATAATTTGTACATACAGGAAGGGAAGAGAGGTTTTTGTTGAGGTTCTTGCAATCTGTCACAATATTAATAAAGGAGAAAATAACAGTAGGATCATATTAATTATACCTGCTGAGAAATGATTCTAGTTAACAAACATAGTATAAACTTTATGTAAAAGAAGAATAGAAGGATATTTCTTAAACTTGATGAAGAATATCTTTAGAACCCTAAAGATGTCATCTTCCCTTAGGAAAAGCTACAGTCAACACATGTATTTGTTTTCTAGGGCAGCTGCAGCAAAGTACGACAAAGTAGGTCACTTAAAACAACAGAAATTTGTTCTCTCTCAGTCCTAGTTTGGAAGCTGAAAATCCAAAATCAAGGTGTTGGCAGGGCTGGTTCCTGTAGCAGGCACTGGGGAGAATCTGCTCCTTCCTTCCCTCCGAGCTTCTGGTGGCTAGTGGCAATCTTTAGCATCCCTGGGTTTATGTTAATCTATGACTCTGTTTAATGTGATGTTTGTCCTGCTGCGATAGCCTCATCTTAGCTAACTACATCTGTAACAACCTTCTTCCAAAATAAAGCCACGTTCTGAGATTCTGTAAAAGATAATTAATTTCTGTGAATGTCATACAACCAAATACAGTATTAGCATAGTGCAATGTAAATATTATTCAAGTATTTTTTGAATGTTTTTTCTAATAACTTAAGATGACATAAAGAATGAATGTAAAGAACTACAGATTTAGAAAGGAGATGAGTGATTCTTAGTGATAGCTAATAGAGTTATCTACCAGGAAAATGCTATTAATTCAGTTACAAACTGTTAGGACTGAAATAAAAGTTTAGTAGAATGACTGAATTGTAGGCAAAATTTTGATACAAAAGCAGTAGTTCATTATCTCAGAAGCTTATCATTTTTTTGGTGAAAAAACTTAAAGTCTACTTTCATAGCAATGTTAAAAAATACACTAATTTTTCAGTGCAGCCATTTCACTATGTATACATACTTCAAAATCAACAAGTCATATGTGGCAAATATATACACATTTTATATCTCAATTAAAAATTTAAAGATATAGTTAAAAATAAAGCTAATTTGGGTGTGATAAATTAAAAAGTAGTAATGAAACATGATGGAGAAAAATATAGTGCCCACATAGAAACATCAAAACAAATAGATAAGAAATGTCCAGGTAATATACAAGGGAAGATTTAAGGTATAATGATAAAAGCCTTGTACAAATAGTGTGAATAAACATTTTCTGGATTTAATATAGTAAGAGTGTTAAGTATACTTATATTAATATGCAACACTTACTATAATACCTATCTGGAAGATTTGTAAGAATAGTTAAAATGTTTTGAAAGCAAATAACTATTTAATGGGACCAGCTTTAACTGGTGTCTAAAAGTATTACGAATGTCTAGAAGTAATAGAATTAAATTACTTAGGAAAAGAAACATGCATCAATGGAATAAAAGAGCAACTTCAGAAATAGGATTCAAGGATTTGTAGAAGTTTGGGAATGATATATGTGGCATTTAAAATCAGTGGGAAATGATTTTTCAATAGACAAAAGTAATTGTTTATTAATGTATTAATTTTGATGAAGATACCTTAAGGTCTTTTATTTCTGAATTCAAAATGCTAAATATTTTAACATTATAATACAGCAAAACCAAAACCACTAGGAGAAAATGTATTTGTATTCTCTAGTAGTGGCTTATCTTCAGCCAGTCACAATATCAATAATTCATAACGGAAATGATTGATAGTTTTGACCACATGCAACTTTTGTAATGTCTTTACAGAGAGAAAATCATGAATAGATATAAAAGGTAAATGCCAAGATAAAGGAAAATTATTGCAACACCTATAACAGACTGACTTCCTTCAAATCAATAACTAAAAAACATGCAGCCTAACAGAAAAATAGAAAACACCTTTGAAGGGGTAATTCATAAAAGAAAAACAAATGACCAAAGGCCAGCTACGAAGATGCTTAAACCTGCTATTGATCAAATAAATTGAAGTGAAATAATTTAAACCATTAATTTGATGAAGTCCAAAAGACTGGCAATACTTATGTTAACAAGAGCATAGTAAACATTCTTAGATACTTGTTCTCAGATACATAGAACAATAGCATAGTGGTTAAGAGCTGGTCTTATGAAATTAGATTGCTGGGCTCAAATCTCAGTTATGCCACTTCTTGTATTGTCATGGACAATCTAATGGACTTCTTTGGACCTTAGTTCCCATCTCTGAAAAGGAATAATAATAATGACAATAATAATAATAATAGCAAACACAACCACCACCTAATAGGGATTTTATTGGGATTACACAAGTTACTACATGAAAAAAACATCTGGCACACAGTAAATGTTCAATGGATATTAGCTGTAAATGTCATTCCACATTTGAGAGACTATGTGATAAATTCTTCTGGAGGGACAAATTTGTATCTTTGTGTATACAAAATATTATGATCCTATTAAACTGAATTGGATAACTTATATTAATATAAGTAATTTACAATTTAATTATGAATAAAATTATACATTTTCCTATAAAAATAGACAACTACAAGAGTATATGATGATCTTATATTTTCATGTACACATATAGAGAGAAATTCATAATCAGAAAATATTTCCATAAACATCTAGCATAATTCTGGCAGACTAAATAGTGACTTTCCCATCTTCAGTCATTAAATTCCAGGGAAAGTTTTGAAGGAGTTGTATCAACTCCGCCAGTTCTCAGCCAAGCACTGTGGTTGGAAGGGATGGATGCTCTTAGTGGCTCTTCTTGGACCAAGTATTCAGGCCTATGTGTAGAAAATGGGAGAAACTCATGGGAGAGTAGGAAAGAATAATTCCTCAACATTGGCAGAGCTGTTATAAAAAACGCTGAAATGGTTTCAGAAAGTTAAAAATAGATGAATATTACATTTCCCACTCTTTTTATTCATCTTCATAGATATATATATCTATTTATATACCATATACCCCTGCGTGCTTCCTCACATATGCAAACATACACAATTACTATTATTAATACATATCTTTCTCTTTTCAGTTGACAGATGATTACCTTTTTCTATGTAATTGTAAAAGCAACCCATGATAATTAAGGCCTTTCCTTGGTAATTGTTTTGTGAATTAATGGAAAATCTTAAAGTTGATCTTTAACTGCCTCTATATGAATTAAAGAGTTTTGAATTTTTAAGTGATGCTAACAGAAATGGAATCTTTTGTAGTGAGTGAGATAAGTAAATTTTAGTCAGAGATGCAGTGATTTTTGGATACAGTTGCATTGTTCAGTTAAATCACATCAAAATGGGTCTTGTAAAAATGACTTCTGAGACACTATGCTTCAGGTTAAATTTTACAATAATACTTTATTATATTATGACACTTTTAAAATCATTCCTTCCACTTTGCCTTTTGCAAAAAAGCTAACAAAAGCTAGACAGGAGAAAGGAAAAACAAATTTGACTTATGTCTAGCTAAATTTATTAATGATTTTGTTGCCTTAAATCAAGGGTTTACAAACTACGGCCCTTGGCCAAATCCAGACAGTTTTTTGTGTATAAGTTTTTATTAGCATACAGTCACACATATTTGTATGTTATCTATAGCTGCTTTTGTGCTAGAATGACAGGGTAGTTATTACAGAGATCTTCTGGTTCAAAGCCTAAAATCATGAATATTTAGCATTTTACAAAAAAGATTTTTGACCTCCGTCTTCTACACTAACCCCTCAACATAGCCAATAATTAAAACAGCTTCCTTGCCTTACACAGAGTGCTCCGTCAGTGTATATTTTGGTAATTATACTCTTTTCTTTTCTGGTCACTTCTCAATTTGTATGTGTAAAACTATGTCTTATTTCTCTCATATGAGAGATTTTTACAAATAACTGTATATTAGTTCATTTTCATGACACTGATAAAGACATACCTGAAACTGGGCAATTTACAAAAGTAAGAGGTTTAATGGACTTACAGTTTCACATGGTTCGGAGGCCTCACAATCATTGCGGAAGGTAAAGAGGAGCAAGTCACATCTTACATGGAAGGCAGCAGGCAAAGAAAGAGAGCTTGTGCAGGGGAACTCCTCTTTAAAACCATCAGATCTCATGAAACATATTCACTATCATGAGAACAGCAGAGGAAAGACCCACCCCCACGATTCAATTATCTTGCACCAGGTCCCTCCCACAACACGTGGGAATCATAGGAGCTACAATTCAAGATGAAATTTGGGTGGGACATAGCAAAACCAAATCAGACTGTTAATGTATTTCTCATTGCTAATTTAGCTTTTCCCTGGGCTTTAAGGACATTTAATGCCAAAAGTTCCCTCAATTAATTTAAATGACATATATATGACATATATATATATATATATATATATATATTTTATTTGTTTATTATTATTTTTGAAACTTCAAGCAGCCACTGAACCCAAAAGTAAATTAATAGAACTGAAAAGACAGTAAGCTAATGGTACAAATTGGCACAAACTACTTATTTATATGTGGAACATTTTTAAAGCCTTCATTGGGAAAGTGTTTCACCAATGATATAGAATTTTCAGACATTTTGTCACATTTAACTCCCACAAAAGTATGAGGTATATGAATGCTATTATTTAAATTTTATAGATAAAACCTAGAGAAATTAGTTGCATTGCTCAAAGTCTCCTAACTAGTAAAAAAAAGAAAAAAGAATAATTCTTGAACCTTTTGATTTCAATGTATTTTTACTTCCCTTGTCTATATGTTTTTTTGCCACAGTTTTAGTGGTATATCTCTGTATCTACCTACCTACCTATATGGTATCGTGTTGTGTCCCTCAAAGAAGATAAATTAAAACCAGAAACTGTGTTTCACTTATGCCTCATCAATTCCACAGCATAAATTATAGCATGGCTTTGAACCCAGAAAAGCTCTGCTTTGAACTCAGTAAAGTTTTAAATAAAATATTACTCCATCATTTGGTAAAAAGCTACATTTAATTGTGGGATTAAGTGGTAACTATGGTTATGAGTCTATTGCTTTATCTTACTAAATTGTAAGCTCTTTGAGACACGTGTCTAGATGATGCCATTTGCTCTATTCTGCCCAAGCATCTTCTCCCTTCTCATTAACACCCTTCCCTTTATTGGGAAAACACCCTACATCTTTTAATGACCTCCTATGGAGTTGATTCCAGCATCATATTCCAGTTCATGTGACCTGGGCTTGGCCAATCAGATCGTTATATCCTTCTGACTCTAGCAATGAGTTCAGGCATGTGAACTTATGGAGTGCTTAGGAAGAAGGTCCATGTTTTCCAACAGATATTGCTGGTAATAAAGATGGTTCAAACCAGGGGTGGTTAAGGGCCTGGGAATGGAGATAGAGAAAAGCAGCATAGAGAGACAGAAACAAACTGGAATTCAGTAACATTATTTAGTCCAGCAGATCCAGTCATACTTGTCTCTATTAAAATACTTCTAGGGTATATATGTTGATAAATTCCTGCTATATAAAAAATATTATTTTCATTTTTTTTGTAAACCAAAGAAGTTGTGGCTGGCAAACAGCCTTAGAATAGTTGCTCACAAGATAGTAATGTAAACTGAATGAAAAATACTACTGTTGAAATATGTAAGTGGCTATAAAAATGTTTTCATTTTGTTTTTTCTAAATATCTAGTTGTTATAAAAACTCTGTTTTGAGTGTGTAATTAATTCTCTTTCTTTATTGCACTGATTTTAGTGCATTTAGTTTAATTTTTACTGCTAGATATAAGAATGTTTCTTCAAATTTTATTTTAAAATTTCAGCAAATTACTCTTCATGGTATCTTAAAATATTTATTTCTCCATTAGAGGAAATATCAGTTAATTATCCATGGTCCCTATTTTATGTCCTAGAAGTCTTATTGTAGAAAGCATAGTATGGATTCGAGTCCTGGCACTAATTCTAGCTTAACTAATAATAACATATATCAGTAACTTATTTGGAGCATGTTGCTTTATCAGAACAATAAGGATTTACCAAGAATCAAAATATTACCTTTAGTCCTACCTCAACCATGAGCAATCTGTGTAACTTTACAAAGCCACTGGCCAGTTATTCAGCTCAAATAACTCAACATGAGATACAACATGAGAATCTTAAACTCTTTAAAACTTTATATTTTTATTACTGATTTCCTATATCAACAATGATGGGTCAATAGGATAGGATGAGGAGTAATGGAAAGAACATGGGCCACAATGCCTTTCAAAACTGGCTGTACTGCTGGCTGTACTCATTAATAGTTATATGACAGAGCAAGTTGCTTACATTCTTGATTGCTGGGTTTAAAACATATAGTAATCAACATCCCTCAGTTTTTTAAGGACTAAATAAAATAAGTGAATGTGGTAGTTGGGAGCTGCTTTATATTTAAAGAACTTAGGAGATGTTAAATATAATTCTGTAAAATTATGTAACATTTGATCTCTCTATATAACATTATATATATAAACATATATACATATAAAACATATATAACACCATTTATATATATAAACATGTATATGCATATATGTGTGTGTGTATATGTGCATATGTATATGCCTACGTATTCATATAAACTCAGCTTTTTAGCCCCTACCCTGAAAATCCTTTGAGTACTCTGGTCAAAGTAAGCTTCTTGACTCTCACAGAATCTTTACAGATATTGTATTAGTCTGTTCTCATGCTGCCGTGAAGAAATAACTGCAACTGGTAACTTATAAAGAAAAAGAGATTTATTTGACTCACAGTTTCACATGACTGGGGAGGCTTCCCAGTCATGATGGAAGGTGCAAGGAAGAGCAAAGGCACATCTTACGTGGTGGCAGGCAAGAGAAGCTGTGCAGGAGAACTGCCCTTTATAAAACCATTAGATCTGGTGAGACTTATTCACTCTCCCGAGAACAAGAGAAAACCCGCCCCCGTGATTCAATTACCTCCCACCAGGTCCCTCCCATGACTCATGGGGATTATAAGAACTACAATTCAAGATAAGATTTGGGTGGGGACACAGCCAAAACATATCATTTATATAAACAGTTATTCATCAACAGGCCTTGACATTCCCACTCCCAGAAGCTCTATTTAAAAGAACTAGAAGGAAAGCGCTGCATGAAAACTAAAGCACTGATTCACTGGGAATGTCAACCTCTCTGCTAAAGAACTCCTTTTCCTCTTCCCCAACAATTTCTGAAAGAAAAATGTACTTCTTTTTGGGAGAGAGGATGAGATGTGGAAATCATAAGAAGGGACAGCAATTAAATTATTGAGGAAAGTAGCAAAGAGAATAAAGATGCCTCAAGTATCAAGAAACAAGAAGTAATCAGTGGCCGTATGTGGGGTACTGAATTAGTCTGTTTTCACACTGCTGATTAAAGACATACCCAAGACTGGGAAATTTACAAAAGAAAGAAGTTTAATGAAGTTACAGTTCCACATGGCTGGGGAGGCCTCACAATCATGGTGGAAGGCAAAGAGAAGCAAGTCACATCTTTTGTGAATGGCAGCAGGCAAAGAGAGCTTGTGCAGGGAAACTCCCATTTTTAAAACCATCAGATCTCATGGAGACTTATTCACTATCAGGAGAACAGCAGGGAAAGAGCTGCCCCCATGATTCACTTATCTTTCATCAGGTTCCTCACACAACACGTGGAATTCAAGACGAGATTTGGGTGGGGACCTGGCCAAACCATAGCAGATACCACAGCAGAAACAGTGGCTGTGTCAGTAAACAAACCTACAGATACAATGATCTTCCCTAAGTCAGGCTCATACATTTGTGAGGCCTAAGGAATATCCAGGTTACATGCACACATTTGAATTTGTTTCACATTATTCAAGCTTGGGTTTTATTGGTGCTAATCACATTGAAATAGGAGAGTGTCTTAGTCTGAGAGGCACAACTGAAACCCATACTAACATGAAAAAAAAAATACTGAACAACCACCACCACCACCACCACCACCACCACCACAACAACAACAACAATTGATAAAACTAAACTTTGAGCTTAGAATGTGAGGCACAACGAGAAAGAGATTGTGTATATCACTAGATGACTACCTTGAGAGCAGGTGATAATCAGTAAGTTTTCTGACCCACTGAATATCAAAAACTTGATGCAGAGGAGATATGGGAGGGGGAATGTGCCCCATGAGAAGGAAATACAAATTAGGTTACAGGAATTTGATACAGCCAATCCAAATATAATTTGAGAATTACTGCATCTTCCCCCCACAATACTTTTCATGACAGTTTTGCTGCATTTGAAGATAACTAATAACTAGAAAGACGTACACAAAATCTATGCATGGCTGTTGCAAAGGGAACAAGCATGCAAAACCACAGAGAGGCAAAAATACTTCAACCCACATTGGGTACTGGAATAATTTGTCATCATCTTTTGTCATGCACGTACACAAATTTATGTTGTTAAACCCTATTAATTTATTTCAGGGTTTAAATATAATAAGCTATTATACTTCCCCCAAAAATGTTTTATGTGAATATAAAAGAAGACATTTTTCAGTAACAGGTACTACATCTTGGCTAGGCTCTAAATATGAAGTTCTAGGAAAGAGATTAAATGTAAGTTTATTTCCTAATTTCACAGGTTTAATTAATTATGTAATGGATTTCTGTGATATTTTCTGAACAACAGTCTCCTACTTTTCTCTTTTATTTTTTGTCTTAATACACTTGTTTCCAAAATGACGGTAAGAATCTCAAGACTTGGGACATTTTTTTGAAGACAGTGTCAGGCTTTTAGCATTCTGCCTGTACCAGGATAAAACACTCCATTAATGTTAGTATAAGGCAAGTAAGAGTTCTTATTTAGGCAATAGTAGACTGTGGTTGGGCCTCATTCTATGCTTTTGTCTCTTCTGGACTGTGAAATCAAAAGACTGACACAGTGTAATACACAAGTTGAGAAACGGAACAACGTGTCACTAGGTTAGTGCAAGATTAAGATATTTTCCAGCAAATATGAAGTCTGATTTCTTTCAAGTTATTGGATAAATATAAGTGATGCTATCAATTTGGTAGCTCAACTTTTTTTTTTTTTCAAACAACCCAAGTAGTGTTATACCCAAGAATATGGTAAAATTGTCCAGGTCAAGAATCCTGTCTTATTCATTTTTCTCTATCTGTGCCTAGCAAATAGTGTGGGATAAATGAGGTGCTTAAACAAATTTATCAAATAATACTGAACTAAAATAAAGTCTCAACAGCAGGTAAATACATTCTGTTCCTATAGATAGGCCAAACATAACAAATTGATTAAATGCTGCATTCTATTTGATTGAGCTTTGTGCAGTTAAATTAATAATATTGACCTAAAATATAGTAACGTCTTTGTGTGAATCTTTTAATTTCCACTCTAAACACATTGGTACTTCATTATGCCATGTAGTATTAAAAGAAGCAAGTATCTTTTCTCCTTGCTTTACTTGATCTTTCTATATGCTCTTAGTCTTAGAAATCTATACAACATTTTTTCAGGAAAGAGAGGCAATACCTACAAGTCTTAATTTTTGACTTGGGCAGGGTATTTGCTCCCAAATTTTCTGTGAGGTTGGCTTTGCAATCCTGTTTTATTTTTACTAATATTATTGCTCTAAAACATGAAAATCTCTTTGTGTGAGTTTTTAAATTTTCACTTTGTGTATTGATACAATGATGTGGACATAATTGTAATGGAAGCCATGATCTTCCCCCCATACCTCACATATTGAGAGTTTCCAAGTTCAGTCTTTATTCTCCTCTACATGTTCACCATAAGGGATTTTGTCTTTATGCACTGATTCTTGCCAGCTGGTAATTCTTTAACCACTCTGGTGGGGAAGGGACTTCATGAGAATCCACAAGCTAAAAGGTGAAAAAGGGAAGAAAATATAAAAGCTTAAGCATCTTAAAAGTGCAAAAGGTATCTAAAAAATAAACAACTAGAGAAACTAAATGTCTTTTGTTTCCTGCTTTGATTTTATTCAATTATGACTGAAATGTTTCATATCACTGAAATTTCTGAAAATTTTTATTTGTAGCATTTTTTAAATTGAGTCTTTGATCAGAGACTAAACTCTGAATTTTAGCTTTGCCTCTTTCTAGTTTGTGACTTTGAGCAAATTAATATAGTGATTCTGTTTTGTCAACAGTAAAATAGATTGCAAAGTCTACCTCAAAGGAAAATTGTGAGAAACAAGCTGGACAGAGCATAGAATGTTCTCAATTATTCTTTTCCTTTCCCCTGAAAACATCTTTGAAATTGAAGATTATAAGGCTATTGAATATATTCAAATTTTAATTTGATTTAGTAAAAATCAGATTATATGGATAAATAAGAAAACATTTAAAAAATAATGGCATGTCCATCGGAACTACCTTTAGAAAATATTACTATATGCACACGTTAAATATTAAAAATATAGAAAAAATTTGCTCGAAAACATAGTCTCCCTCTCACCTTATAGCTACAAGTTTATTCCACAGAGGCAGCCATGAAGAGTTTTGAGTATCCATCCATGTATTTCTGACTCTTTTTATACCAATAAGACCATGCTATACCGTTGTTCTAGTATCTTTATTTTGATGCCTAAATTTGCTTCATTCTTTTTCATTGCAGCCTATGTACCATAATTTATTTCACTAATGGGCAGTGAAATAAACTACTCTCTAATGAAATAAATCATGGTACATAAATATCAATTGGCACATAAACTTACCTTTTGGTCATTTACCATTTCAGATAATTGTAATATGAATATCAAAGAATGTATGCCTTTGCTTTCATTGACTATGCTTACATATCTAGAGATTGGTATGTCTATTACACATTCTTAAAAAGAATAAAGATAAAACAATATTTTGTTGCAATTGCGTTTAGTGACACATGGATACATAGGGGAACAACACACTGGGGCCTATCATAGGGTGGAACATGGGAGGATGGAGAGGATCAGGAAAAATAACTAATGGGTACTAGGTTTAGTACCTGGGTGATTAAATATTCTATACAACAAACTCCCACAGCACAAGTTTACCGATGTAACACACCTGTGTATGTACCTCTGAATTTAAAATAAAAGTGGAAAAAAAGATAAAAGTTTAAATTTGACTTAGTTACAAAAACAATTGGTTTGTGCATTTTAATCACTGACTGATTTGGCTGAATTGCTCTTCCTACACCTTGTGTCATTCTATCTTTCCACTAATGTTAATAAGATTTTCTAAATCTCCATTCATTTGAAAAAATTAGATATATCAAAATGTTCATTATTTTTAAATCTGGTAGATGAAAAAGTGATCTCCAAAGGATTATTTTAATTTCATTTCTTTGAGAAGTAGAATATCCTTTCAAATGAGCATGAGTCACTTTCTCATTTATTTTTTCTGAGCTACTTATTCATTTCTTTTGGTCATTTTTCTACAGTGCTTTTTTCTTTTTGTAACAATATGTAAAAAGCACTATGTAGGATTAGTCATTATTTGTCTGTTATGTATGTTAAAAATACATTTACTCTTCAATTGTTAGTCTTTTGACTTGGTTTAGTGATTCTTTAGAGGGCCTTTGCCCTTTATGAAAAAGTTGTGACAATCTATGAAGCTGGAGAGGCAGCGGGAGCAAGGAATAAAATTTTGCTAAGGACTAGTCTTGGATACAGGAAAATAAAAGGAAATAATTTATTCTTATTCTTTCTTCTTTATTGTGAATTTAATTTAGAGAGATGGTACAGTCTACATGGCAATCTAGGGGATGGGGTAAGGACAAATGTTGACCAAAGGGTACAAAGTTTTAGTTAGCCTGGAGGAATATGTTTTAGTCATCTACTGCACTGAATGGTGACCACAGTTGATAACAATGTATTTTATATTTCAAAATTGCTAAAAGGATAGATGTTTAATGTTCTCACTACTAAATAATGATAAATTGATGAGGTGGTGAATATGTTAAGTAGCTTCATTGACTCTTTCAACATACATAAATTAAAACATCCATTTATTTTTGTATATGGTTAAAGATAGGGGTCCAGTTTCATTCTTCTGCATATGGCTAGCCAGCTATCCCAGCACGATTTATTGAATGGGGAGTCCTTTCTTCATTGCTTGTTTCTATTAGCCTTGTTGAACATCAGATAATTGTAGCTGTGCAGCTTTACTTCTGAGGTTTCTGTTCTGCTCCATTGCTCTATGTGTCTGTGTCTGTACCAGTTTTGGTTATTGTGTACCAATTTTGGTTATTGTGGCTTTATAAGTATAGTTTGAATTTTGGTAGTGTGATTCTTGCTTTATTCTTTTTGCTTACAATTGTTTTGGCTATTTGGGCTCTTTTTTGTTGTTCCTTATGACTTTTAAAATACTTTTTTTCTAATTCTGTGAAGAATGACTTTGGTAGTTTTATAGGAATAGCATTGAATCTGTAAATTGCTTTGGGCAGTGTAGGCCATTTTTACAATATTGATTCTTTCACTCCATTATCATGGAAATTTTTCCACTTATTCATGTCATCTCTGATTTCTTTCAAAAATGTTTTGTAATTCTCCTTGTAGAGATCTCTTGTCTCTTTGGTTAGCTGTATTTCTTGGTATTTCATTTTTTGTGCGTGGCTATTGTGGAATTATTTCCCACAATTTAAATTTCCTTCTGTCCTTCCAAAAGCCTATATTTTATTGAGAATACATATAGTAAGACCCAAAAACCTCTACTCTCTATACAGATCTCTCCATTTAATTTTATTCCAATTAGTAATATGAGTAGACTGTACAATATCTAATAAATAGGACTTGTGGGAGCTTAAATACCCATCATCAATTTTAATTTTCTTGCTATCAGAAATATCTTTCAAGTTGAAAACAACCAGTTTCCGAACAACCTTTTAGAAAAGAGAAAATATGAAGTCTGCCTATAATGAAATCTGAATTTAAAGTATAGAATAAATATAGCTATTTACATTTCCTTTGCTCACTTTTATAGACAAAGCAGTGTAAAGATTAATTTACAGACTCATGTTTCTCTGGAAGGTCTTGATTAAAGAAAAATCTAAGTCCCCTAAAGCCCAGTTTAAAAAATGGTTTAGCCTGTACAATAATTTGATTCAATTAGTAATGATTTGGCAGATCCAAAAGAAAAGTCATTTATTTGTTATTCACCAAATGATGATAAAGTATTGTAATTTCCTAAATATTGTCAGCAACTATGCACACACATAATGTAGACAATGTTCTTGTGGTAAGAAAGTTTTAGCTTATTAAAGAATGTGGAAAATCTTAGATTCACCTTTGTTACCTTTAGAAATAATTGCAGAGAATTCTGAATAGAAATCTAATTGCGGGAGTTGAAGATATTCTTAACATTTCTTTCAATTAGGAACCCTGCCCTGGTTGTTTTTCAGTAAAGAATAGCAAAGCCATATTATTTAAAGTGTCATATATTAATTGGTAATGACAAATGCTCAGCAACTTGTCTGAGACCTGAAGGTTGCCTAGCATGGCAAGCACAGCCCTATTTTACTTGCTAGACTCAAATTAAAATCTATATCTCCAGAGCAATTTCTAGGTAGAGACCCAATCAGATCATTAGTTCACATTCTGATGACAAAAAACATTGCCGGAGACATTTAATTTTCAGCACCAGAGGATTTCTTGATAAAAGCTTTAAAAAATAGTTAGAAAATTTTATTTTAAAAATCAGAAAAAGCATCACTGCCTGATAATATAAAAGAACAATCCCTGAAAGGAGAAGAAAATAAGGATTGTTGTCATCGTTTGACAATACATTTTAAGGGTTACTTGGTACAGTAAGAATTGCTTATACACTCAGAAGAGTAACAGCATGGTGTTACTAAGATTATTAGACCAAATTATACTTAGTCTTTCAGCTTTTATTTTTAGAGACATATCTGCATGTTTATTATTGAAAGTGTAACATTTTTACCAAGGCTTGCTCTCATGATGTTGAATCAGAAAGAGCAAATATTTTAATCATTCTCTAAAGGATAGTTTAAAATCTTGTTATAAAAACAATGATTCAAGGAACAAGTCTCACCCCTTAATTTTAAAAATGTTTTAAAAATATTAAGCCCAAACCATTATGGTATAAGCCATGAGTGGCTGGATTTCAATGCTCTTTACCATGGAGCACGCAGAGATTTTACTTATAGCACTGCAGCTTTTGTCCATTTTAGTTCTCCATAGAATTAATGGCCTGAGAAAAATATATTATCACACACACCCCAAAATAACATATTATTTTCTCAGTGAGTTCGATTATATTTTCTCAAGAGGATTGCATAAAATGTACTATGAAGAGTCATAAAAATATAATTGGAAAAACATACAAATTACTCTCCTGGCACTCCTGGAATCAGTCCTACCTCTCTCTGTTGTTTTGCAACCAAGCTTTCTTTTAAAAATTATGCTAACTGTTCTTTTTCAAACCCAGTTACTCCTCTCTTCCAATCCAGCATCTGTTCTCCTACATACACTGTTCTCATTTTGGTCACCAGTAGCCTCCAAATAGCTAGAGCCAAAGAACGTTTATATACCCTGATTTTGCTATATCTCTGTAGGTTTTGACAATGTTGACAACTTGCCACCACTTAACATTTTCTTCTCCCTTAGTTAATGTGACAAAATTCATTCTCATTATGAAAGTTTGTGTTTAAATAGCATCTCCTAGCCCGCAAGGATTTCTCTGACTACCCAATTTAAAATAGCCTCTACTCTAGACACTTAAACTGCTTTATTTTCTTCCCATTACCCATCACTAACTGAAATTCCACTGTGTATTCATTTGTCTCCTTGATTTTTGTTCATACCCACTTTATATTCGAAGCTTCATGAGTGCAGGTACTTCTTCACTGCTGAACCCTCAGCACCTATAACAGTGCCTGGAACACACAAGAAAAGATTCTCAGTAAACAATCACTGAGGAACTGAATGAATGAATACTAGGTCTCAGACCTTTAAAGCTAAGTAGCTGTTTTCACTTAGATTTTTCACAAGTACGTCAAACTCAAGTTTTTAAACCTTAATTTATTTTCTTTCTTCCCCAACATGATTTTGAATGCCACCTATAAATCTAAATTACTTCATTTCACCACTCCACTGAAAAAAAAAGAAAACATGTTTTTAGGATATGATTATAATTCCCTTGAATAGATTTCCTCCTGTTTTATTTCTGTTGCTTCTCTCTTAGCCCAGGTGCTTCTACCTACTGCAATAGACTTCTAATTAGTTTACTGTTCTCATGTTTTTACCGTTTTCAATCTAGCCTCTACATTTTTGCATGAACTTTCAAAAATTTAAACCCACTCATTTTAATCCTTAAGTTGATTATATTTCAATATTTCACCGAAATTTCCACAATAAAGCAGCACTTCCTTTTTTCTCGGCTCTATGAGGCTATTTGTGACCTCCATTATTACACCTTATCGTTCCCCTCTGAGTTTTCTTTGTTCTATAAAGGTACCTACAGTAAATTAATTGCAATATGCTCTTTTATTACTCTCTGCCTACATATATGCTGTTCTCCCAAATATAAATACTTCTTCTCATTCTTCTCTTCCAATTCTTCTAGCTGTTGATCACTTATTCTTTTAGTACATCGATTTTTGAGTCCCCTTCATATAACAGGCACTCTGTTAGGTACAGAGAATATAGCAATGGGAAAAAAGCCAGACATCACCTTTGTTTTTCTGAAGCTTAAAGTGTGGTGAGGCAAAAGGCTGTATGAAGAGACTGGGTCCAGAGCACGGCAAAGGCTCACACTGGGTCATTTTTTGAAATGGTTATGTATCATATTATAATCAACTCAAGGAAGTTTCTATGTCACACCAAAACAACCCAATGGCACAAAAGAAAGATCGTTAATTTAAACTGCTTGTGTTATTTGGTATGACAACAAAATTCATAAATATTTCTTTGTTTCTTTTAATTCAACTTCTATTTTCACTCCGCAACGGCTTGTGTGGTTTTTCAATGCTTTATCACCAAGCAAAAGCTTCCCTGTCGCCTTAGCCTGTGTACAGATCTCTGCTCTCTGATATTTGAGAGGAGAGAGAGGGTAGACAATAATATTTGAAGAAATTATGGCTAAAAAGTTTCCAAATTTGATGACCTCTCTATTCCCTTATACCCGAGAAGCTCAATAAATTTCAAATACAAGAAACATGAAGACAATTCTACCAACATACATGATATTCAAATTACTCAAACCAGTAAAAAAGAAAAAATAATCCTAATATTAGTTAGAGCAAAAAAAGATATGCTATATAAAAAGGAACTTGAATAAGAATGACAACATATTTCTTGCCAGTTACAATGTAAATAAGAAGATAATTGAGCAGCATCTTTAAAGCACAAAGAAAAGGAGGAAGATAATAACCTAGGAAACTATACCTAGTGAAATTGGCTTTTAAAATAATAGCAAATGAGGACTTTTCCAGACATACATGCAAAAGCAGAAGTAAGTCATTACCAGCATAACTAATTACAATATAATAATTTCAGACTGTAGATAAAAAGAGAAAGAAATATGGATCTTCACAAGGATAAATATTCTGATCTTAGTTCTTTTTTTAGATAGCATATCTATTTTATCCAATTTTTCTTGTAACAAATTGTAAGATTACTTATTATTAGTTTATTTTGTCTTTCTCTTTCTCTCTTTCTTTCTTTCTTTCTTTCTTTCTTTCTTTCTTTCTTTCTTTCTTTCTTTCTTTCTTTCCCTCCCTCCCTCCCTCCCTCCCTTCTTTCCTTCCTTCCTTCCTTCCTTCCTTTTTTTTTTTTTGATCTCATTCTGTTACCCAGGCTAGAGTACACTGCTATGATCATAGCTCACTGCAGCCTAAAACTCCTATGCTGAAGTGATCCTCTTACCTCAGTCTCCAGAGTAGCTGAGACAACAGACATGTGCAACTACATTTGACTAACTTTTTTTTGTAGATATGCGGGTCTTTCTGTGTTGCCCAGGCTGGTCTCAAACTCCAGTCTCAAACGATCCTCCCACCTTGGCCTTCCAATATGCCGAGATTACAGGTATTAGCTACCACACCTGGCCACTTTCTTTAAAAAACAATTGTTAAACAAAAATAATAATGTATTGAAGTGTTTATAACATATGCAAAAGTAAACCACTCAATTTTTCAGGGAGAAATGGAAGTATATTATTGTAAGATTTTTATAGCATATATATATATAGAGAGAGAGCATACAATTCTCAATGTCAATTATACCTTAATAAAGCTGTTAAAAATATTCTGGATATCCAAAGTAGCACTTGATGCCTATAATTTAGATATTCATATTACCTAATAGAAAAGGTTGAAGATGAATAATTAACATGTATAACTTTATTACTCCCAGGACAAAAATCTGTGGAATTGCAATAATAAAATGTAAACTTTCTCTCTGCTAAAATATTCTTAAAACTGGAGACTCTGTAGTATAATGTATCAAATATGTAATCAATTTAATAACAAATTTAATCCTATGAATTACTATTTATACATCTTTAAAAAATATCATCTAGTTAAATTTGCCTTGTGATTTAGGGAGTTTAGTATCCTGTTTTTGAAATGTAAAGAAATTTTAACTGTCATAATGTGATAGCAAATATTGCTAATACAATAGATATAATATGTGCCAAACACCAACCTGAATACAGAAACATTTCTTTTTCTTCTGTAGCTCATGATGCAATTTGAATATGGGATTTACATTTAAATATCACTCTGCTGTGTTCAGAATAGGATTATTAGAATTGCAATATAGCAGAAGATCCTCCCTCTGCCACTGTCAACTAACAGCCTAGTATTCCAGGTGAGAAGATGGTGATTTGGCAAGGGAAGCAGTAAAGCTTAAATGAAACAGATGAATATAGGACGTATGTCTGATGGAGAGCTAAAATGTGCTAAGGAAATGAATGAAAAGAGTAGGGAAAAACAAGAAATCAAGAATGCTTCTTACGTTTTTGGGTTTAAGCAACTCTATAAACCTTGATGCTACAAACCAGTTCTGTAAGAACCAACATGAAGGACAGAAAACAAGTATCTTAATTGTTGTTGTCTACCTCATGTTTATTACGTAAATCACTTGTATGGTCTTCTTGACTGATATTTATCCAGCCTGGATTTAGAAACATGAGTGATAAAATTACCTGGTGAGATAAGGCACTCCTGATTTCAAATTAATGTTGAGGCATATCTGAGACAATTTATGTGCTGCCCATTGTAGTTCTTAACTCAGTTCCTTGGGACACACTTATTCTTGATAATAAATTCAGAGAGATTCATTCTAATTTGTTTTGAAATTTAAGTAGTTTATAGATTTATTAAGTTTCTTGAAATCAGTGGACATTAGCCACCTTTTATCTTTCAAATGTTACTTAGATAATATGAATATAGAAAATGACACTTTATAATTTTTAATTTTAATATTACTAACTCAAATGAAAGAAAGAAATATCACGGTAGCTCATGAAACAATATACTTCTACCTATGACTGAAAAATTTTATTTCGGCTGTGATCTATATTTATTTTACCAGTAGGTGCCAGTCTCAGCTCACAAAACTGAGACTCAAGCACTTGCTTATTGGTAAATTCCATTAGAGGGATTTTTTGTTGTAAAAAAAGTACAGAATAGCAGAGATTTTTCTGTCAAGGCAAATGACTATTAATGGAATTTGAATGCATAACACAATACAAGTTCCTGAACAAGCATACAACTATAACAACTGGAAATAGGATTAATCACTCTTTCCAGATTTTTTATCTCGATATTAGAAAATACCGTACCCATAAGAAAGGAGCAAGGAATAAAATGAAAGAAAAAATATAGGTGTCACTGAAATGCTTTCCTGGCTTACCTTATCTTCCCTCTTGTCTTTATTGATTTTTTTAATGTGGAATAAACATAGATGATACATTAAAACCAAAAGGAATGGATTTTTCTGTACTAGATTGTAATAGCCTGAAGTTCCTGAATCAGACATCGAGGGTCCCCAGTGGGTCACAGTCTGCATGTTGTGAGTTTTCTCTCACTAAAGCAAAATGTATTTGTGTCATCAAGAGTTAGTACAGTCCTTAGATCATTGCTCTGTGAGCACCACAAATATGCCCATTTTTAGCCCAGTCAGGTACTATCAACACTTAAGATAAAAAGGTACTTGTGATTATAAGTTGAATCACAGGTGTGAATTTAAAAGTATTTGTTAAATGGATTATTTAATAGATACCTGTATGGATTATTAATGCTTTGTGTGCATGTCACAGTGTCTCAAATTTTTCTCTGCTCACTAACCTTGTAAAATTATATGGGTAAAAACTTAAGAGAGGACACAGAATTTGCAATCAAAGATCACAATAAGGGGCTTATTTGCTTCAGAAAATCCTAAAGCCATTTTGGATAGAATCTATATTTGGAAAACACACAAGGGGAACCCCCATACATGGAAGTATTAATTGTATACATAAAAATATTGCTGTTAGCAAATGCCTAAAAGTATACATGCAGCTTGCCAAACTAGCTTTCCTTAAGAGATAAGGGGAATGGTAAAGCACTGGACTGGTAAATCATGAGGATGGTACTTCCCTTCTACTGCATTTGAGGACTTGTATGGATGTGCTGATTGCCCAGGGTGTGTATGCACAATGTGGAAATAACTCATCCTCATTAAATAAAATATCTCTACCCACAGGCACCTCATGTATGACGCAAAGAAGTAGCAGCTCAGATGGGAAAAGAGAATGTAAACTGATTTTCACACGCCAAATTCTCCTAGAGATTTTCTCTGCCCCTTATTTTTACATATGAGATATGGTAGAATTAAGAGAGAGAGAGAGACAAAACAAAACAAAACAAAAACAAAACAGAAAAGCTTCTTGGTCTGGAAAAGTCACTAAAAGAACACTAAAATTCATTGATACAGAGTACTAGTTACCTTAGAACCCCACTCTACCTCTGATTCTTTACATTTCTAGAGGAGGTTATGCCTGCTATGCTTAGGGGAAAAGGCAGAAAAGATGTTCAAATGGAAAATAAAAACAAATAGCAAAAGCAAGGAAACTACCAATCAAATATTTGCAGTCACTAACCTACTGTGTATTTTAGAAACAGAAATGTGTAGATTAAATGGTTACCACTAGGAGCATCATTGGTCCTGGAATCAGCTGGCTGACCACAGCCTCAAGTTGGCAGTTGAAGGTAGGTAAGATTCTGAAACTGGATAATATGTTGCATGGCAATCTTTAGAAGGACAAAGAATTTATTTTAATTTTCCTTCATTTTCATTTTGATTTTTATCAATTTCAAATACTTGTAGTCTTTATTTTTCAGAAAATCACAAAAAGAACTGAAGAAGTAGAAAGGAGACAAGTAAAGGAAAAATGTAGGTCATATTGAGGCAAGAAAATAAAATACATTTAACTTAAATACAGTAGCATATCTTCTTCCAATTCTATGGATATATGATGAGCGCTATCCAGATACAAGATATAAAGAAAGGTAAAAAGAAAACCAATTCCAAAATAGGCAAACATTATATTTTTGGCATTACTGTAGTACACACTTTTCAACCTTTTCCCAATCCACCATCACAGTCACCTGTGTTATAAATCACCAATATTTCTTGCTTGTACCACTGTTGTATCTTGTGGAGTGGCATTCTTGCTTCTACTCTTGATTTTTCCAATAGGTTTTTCACACAGCTGAGTAAACGTGTGTAAATGGAAGGCGGGGCCTCTAATTAACAGCACGCATGAGCAGGCCCTGCTGACCTTACCATCCTCATTCCTAACTCCTTCCTCCACATACCTGCCCCATTCCACCACTGTTCCACCCAGTGTTCACTAAGGTAGGGTCCACTGAGGTGCTTTAGTTCCTTAGATAGTTCAAATTTTTGTTTTTCTTTAAGACCTGTACACCTACCGTGTCCTTTACCTGGAATATTGTCTTTTCAGCTTTTGTGGCCATAGTGCACAATAAAAAATAAACTGCATACCATCATGCAGCATGTGTGGGTGCATATATGTGTGTGTGTAAAAACTGAAACTAGAGTTTACAAAACAATGCTTATTCTTATCCTTACCATATGTGACATCTCTGAATTTTTTAAAAATTTTTAATGGCTAGTAATGACTCACTTAATTGATTTTATAAACCACTATTGAAACCCAGAGTAAAATTACATGCTAATTTTTACCTATCATATCACTAAGGCATTGACATTCCTTAGGTTTCAAATTAAATATTATAATCTATTCATGACAGTTGCACCTGACCACCCAATTGAAAATGAGTCGTTCTATCGCTAGTCCACATTGAATCATAACATAGTTAAACATTTATTGTTTTACCTGTTACTGTGTTCCAACAGACTGTACAATCTTTGCAGAAAGGGCCTGCAACTTCTGGTTTACTGTTTTGTATCCAGTGTCATGTATATAGCCTGACACATCCTATAGGTCATCGATAACCTCTAACAGCTCCTTTCAATGTGTAGTGGTTGCAAAAAGTCACTCCCGCTCTCAGTTTTTGGAAATCAGTTGTGAGCAGAATTTTAGTTGTGCAGGTAAGCAGAAAAAAAAATAAATCCACATTAAAAAACTAAAGGCAAAAATTAAGACTTAAAATATTTTTATTTGAATAAAATTATTGTATTAGTTTCCTGTGGAAACTATAACCAGATTACCACAAACTGGGTGGTTTAAGGTAACAGGAATTTATTCTCTTTTCTGGAAGCTAGAGTGTGAAATCTGTATCACTGAGCCAAAATCACGGTGTCAAAGGGCCATACTCCATCTGAAACTTCTGAAGAAAAATTCATCCCTAGTTTCTTCTAGCTTCTAGTGTCTACTGGCATTCCATGACTTGTGGCTACATCTCTAAAATCGTTACCTTCGCCTTTATCCTTATGTTAGCTTATCTGTTTATATCAACTCTTCCTCTGCTGACATCTTATAAGCTACATTGTGATTGCATTTTGGGCTTGCCTGGATAATTCAAAGTTAGGGAAACAGAGTAAAGACAATAATTCCAGAGCAACAAGAGAAGCCTCAATATTTAATGACTCTATTGAATCATAAACATAAGCAAGTGAGTAGGATTTAGTGATAACGGACTTAAAAGAACAATTTGAAGTTCTAGTGTATATCATGGAGGGGGAATGAAATCAAATAGATCCCAACAGTAACAATGCAGAGAGCATTTCTCCAGCCACTCTGGTTATCATCAGGGTGTTTTCAGATACTGCTCATAGTTTATGGGACTAGGAGAAGGTTTAATCATGCTCAACAGAATAAATTTTAATATTTCTAAAATCTGTACATAAAAAAACAAGAATAAGCAGTTTAAATATTTCTTATACATAGGTAATTTGCCACAGTATATGCTACCCGTAAAGCAGCGTCATAATTTTAGTGCCTAGATTGGCTAAAACCAATATAGCAGTATCTGCTGTCCTTACAGAACTTCCTCTAGGTTTCTTACACATTGTATGCACTGCTATGTCACTCATCTAAGGACTTAACAGTTTGTTTTAAAGAAGTTAGGATACGATGGAATATGGAAAAAAAAAAAAAAAACAGGAGCATCTAGGACCCAAAATACTATTTCTAGCAAACTATAACTTTCCACTTAATATCCATTCTCTACTTGCTTAATGTAACTTCTATTTTTATTTAGGCAGCAAGCGGGTGGTTAAATGACCACATTTCCAACATTTCCTGTAGCTAGGAGTGACCTGTGACCAAATTCTAGCCAGTGAAATGCAAAATGAGAAAGACATAGGAGCTGCATTTCAGTGAGATGGATACTTTTCTTTCTCTCTTCTGTATTTTTGCTATCTGTAATATGTGTATGATTATGTAAACTACAAGTTTCCTGGACTATATTGTACCCTTTGAAAAGAAATCCATGCAATCAAGATGATAAAGCAAAAATACTGAAGAGATCTTTGCTTTATGGGAGAAAAAAAATTGACTTTATTTAAGCTACCATTGTTTTGATGTTTTTGTTGCATATGGTTAAACCTAATCCTGTTCTATCTAAAACATTATGTATCATTAGCTGTTTAATTGTGTCATTGATAATATTTACTCAAAACTTCATTCTGTAGCAAAATGTCAGCATGTGTAGAGCTGCTAAAAAGTTTATAGGAGGCTGGGCATGGTGGCTCATGCCTATAATCCCAGCACTTTGGGAGACCGAGGTGGGCAGATCACCTGAGGTCGCAAGTTCGAGACCAACGTGACCAACATGGAGAAACCTCGTCTATACTAAAAATACAAAATTAGCTGGGCGTTGTGGTGCGCAACTGTAGTCCCAGCTACTGGGGAGGCTGAGGCAGGAGAATCTCTTGAACCCGGGAGGCGGAGGTTGCAGTGAGCCGAGATCATACCTCTGCACTCCATCCTGGGCAACAGAGTGAGACTCTGCCTCCAGAAAAAAAAAAAAAAAAAAGTTTATAGGTTGGTAAATATTGTTGGATTCTCAAAAATATATAAAATCTAACTATGGGCAAACATTTACTCTAAAGTAAAATTATTACATTTCTTAAGCATAAGGCTATAAAATTCAAAATCACTATCTACTTTTTGAAGACCTTATACAGGTTTGATTTTACTGCATTTGCAGTTCACAGTTTTCCTTGGCCATTTTCTTTTTTCCAACTGCAAATGTGACTTTTATCATCTAAGTCACCAGTTAGCAGTTAATCTTAAGTTTTGATGTCATGTTTCATGGCTAAATTGTAATAGTGTAGAAAGCTTTCTAATTAATATGGCAAGATATTGGGGGATGTGCTTAACAATTTTGATTTCACATATCAGCTGCAAGTTACAGCTGATTTGGCTAAAAGACAATTTGTCCACATGAATATAAGAATAACTTTTACCTGTCATGCAAATTTATTTTTTTATGATAATTCCTTGATCTCTCATTTGATTGTCAATCTATTTCAGCCTGTTACTAAAGCTCATAAATATGCCACTCAATCTAATTAATTTGCATTTCTGTTCTAAGTGCATATTAATTGTATGTACATTCTGTTGTAAATATAGATTTATCACATATAAGAGATAAACATATTTTCCCTGCATCTCCATGAACCAATCTTTGATTCAAAGGTAAAGCTCTGGGTCATAGTATTCAGCTAAGGAGATATTTGAAAAAAGATGTTTCAAATTCAATTTTGCTAATATCTTTATCTTTAATATTTCAGAATTGTCAGATTTCTACTGAATCCAGGCTGGTTGCAGTGGGGAGTTGGGGTGTGGGAGGGGACCTTTTAAAAAATGTGTTTCTGTAGCCTGGGGCTGTTTCCGACTGTTGATATGATGATTGATCTTGGTTCATCTCTATGGTTGCACTAAGGAAATCTTACATACTAATGTTAATCTGTCCTACAGGGCCATATTGACAATGTCCTAGTCCTATATTTAAAAGTGCATATTCTAAGTCAATAAGCCATTGCATAGATTTTTAAATGTCATAAAAATTGTGTGTGGTGATCAATGATAATAATTATGGTAACGTAACTTTGCAAGATAGATGAACTAAATTAGCCAGTGTATTTCAACTAGGGGTGCATGTTGTATTTTATTTGCATTGTGATTATTTCACTGATGCTTGTACATCCAGGTCTTGGGGTCATTTGAAATATATTTGCACAATAGTGGTTAATCACTTACACTATAGGCAGATACCTTCCCAAAAATAGATTTGTTTCATAAATTTCTTTGGAAGACAGTTATTAGGAACATCAGAAACAACTTCACATAGGCTCAAGTTTTAAAACTATGCCTTAGCTTATCCTGTGACAGAATATTTAAACTACACAGTAGTTGAAAATTGAAATATTAAAAAAATTAAGCCATAGAAAATGAATAATACAAAAAAATTGAATAAAGTTTTTTAATGTTTTGCAGCTTAATGTTTTTACAACATACTGGCAGTTTGATGCACTTGGACAATGTAATATCTTCAAATACATGTACAGCATATACAAACAATTCCCTTCAAATATATGTATACATTCAATCTAAAGCATAAATCTCATATGAAATAAGTAATTTGAAACATTATTATGGTACTTACTAACAAATTAGTTTGCTACAGAATATTCTGATGATATACTGAAAGCTCAGATGCAGACAACTTAAAATACATAAAATTTTTTGAGATTTTTCCTTCTGTGAGGTAGTGTATAGAGTGCATTTGAGTATTACATAAGAAAGTAAACACAAAACATTTCACACCTTGTTTAGCAAATACTTATTCAAAAGCAAACACTTCCAGAAATAAAATTCACATTTGTTTTGATGTCATAAAACTTTAATTTACATAAAGACTTCAAAATGTCTTTCTGTAATGGATTTTTTTTGTGTGTTAGTATTTCAGGTATTATACAAGTGACAATGCTTTAACCGCAGAAATGGTTTCATGTGTCTAATTGTAAATGACCCTTTTTCAACTGTTATGACAGTCAACATTCCACTGAGGAGAAACTTTAATGTCTCTTTTAAAAATAGTTATGCTTCAAATTGCTAATCCATTCTGACTGCCTGTTGTAACCAGGTACTGTCATGAGGGTAGGAGGAATTGAATGATATGATTGACCAACTCACACTTTTAGAAGGTATGAGATAAATTTCGTACATAAACGAAATTTGATTTTGAGTTAAGGACCAGTCCTGTTTTACTCAGGTCATCTCCAAACACAAAATCCTAGAGAGAAATGAGTATTGCCTTATTGACTAACACGTAAGTAACTGTCACCTCACAGTAATTGCACTGTAAACAACAAGACTTGCATTCCTTTACTTTTACAAAAATGGAAAAAAAGCTATTTCTATAATCTTGCCTGTGCTCTTGTTAATATGGTACAAACACAAAAGTTTTTTATGTAGGTTCATTTTGACTGATAAGAGGATGTAAAGGCATAAAAGTCATTATTACCTAGGCAATTATACAAAATTTATTCTTTTTAATTAGTTTCCACTATCTTTCATGAAGGAGCTGCCTATTTTTTCATTTTTATTTTTGGACAATAGTCAAAACCACTGGTTTTCAAAGAGCAGCTACAGTTTTGCTTTACCTGTCTGAGATATGTAAGTGTTTCAGAAAATTTTGGAGCTTATCATCCCTAAGACTATAGAGCTGTTGACAAATTACAAAATGCTCTAAGGATAATGTTTTTTTGAAAATAAAGTTGACTGTATATCCTCCCTTTTCACAGGTCATTTGCAGCTCTTAAAAAAAAAATACCAAAATATATTAGGCTCAAGGAAAGCTGCTCAGTCCACTTTTGATGCTCTCTGCATCTATCCATACAAAGAAAAATGGATGTAGTAAAACATTTTCTGACTAACACATAAATGCTTCAGCTCTTATCTCCTAGAAAATCTGTAGAAAAAACCTGTATTTTAAGTGTATAGACACTTTCTTACATTTTTAGTATTATCTACTGTCATATATTCATCTTCATACTGGGAAACTCTACTTGTCTATCTCAGCCTCATTTCTTCCTTTTCATTTATTTATGCTTGTTTTTAAATGTCACCTACGAAAATAACTCATAGAAAGTGGGAACATTCTGTATGCTTAGTGTATTTGTTTTTGTTTGTTTGTTTGTTTTAGTTTCTCCTTACTCTATTTCCCTGTGTTACATGGTCTTCTGTTTGGCACCTTTTGGATTGTTGTTTTATACTTTGTGACTCGTTTATGGGCTTTTAAAATATAGATATATTTATGTAATATGTTCTTTTGAGGAAGGCACCAAATCTTATACTTACTTTTCATTTGCCCTGATATATCTTTTGGTTTAGAAAATAAAATGGCTTCTTCATGATTAATTTATTTCCTTATATTTTGCCTTAATAAATGGCACCTGTGATGGTTAATTTTAGGTGTCAGCTTGACTAGATAGCCACATAGCTGGTAAATCTTTATTTCTGGCTATGCCTGTGATGATGTTTCTTTAATAGATTGACATTTGAATCAGTGTACTAGGAAAGTTTCACCCTCACCAATGTAGGTGGGCACCAGCCAATTAGCTGAGGGCCTGAATAGAATAAAAAGACAGAGCAAAGGTGAATTCCTTTTCTCCTCTCGGGGGATGGGAAAACTTTCTTTTCTGCCCTTGGACTTTGGAACTCCATGTTCTCTGGCTCTTGAACTCCAGGGTTTGCCCCAATAACCTCCAGGTTCTTAGGCCTTTGGCCTTAGATTGTGAGTTACACCACTGACTTCCCTGTTTTTAGTAGGCAAACGGCCTATCTTGGGACTTCCCAGCCTCCATAAGCATGGGAGCCAATTATCCTAATAAATTCTCTGTCTATCTATCTTTCTATCTATATAAATATCCATCTATCATCCCCTATTAGTTATGTTTCTGTGGAGAACCCTGAGTGATAAAGCATTGAAACTATGTCAAGTCTGCAGCAATATGCAAACTAAGGACAATCCACAATCTTACTGTTGAAAATCGTTCTGGCAATCCAAGCTGCCAGATACTAAATCTCGTATTTAGTCATTTAACTTTCACTTAGCCAAAAGAAACTGGGCACAGGAAAGATGAGTGACTAGGTATTGGAGAAAGTGGGATGATATCTAGAACTCACTTTTTGGCCTTTTGCTTTTTCAGATCCTTGTACTACTATCTTTTAAGCCAGAGGAAGTTAGTTAATAGGAAAAATGTCCAGATGAGATAGCTGGATTGGGATAGTTCGTATTGCCAAAGTAAGTTGTTCATTAGGATCTGCGAAGAATGACAAATACCGAAGGCTTTCCAATTAATCTGGGTTGATGAAGATGGAATTTGTTGAAATCCTCTTGAAATTACTTCAGTCAACATGGGGGCTATTTTTTAGCTGTATTTCTTTGCTTATATTTTTTCACTTCCAATCTGTTAAGCAATGGAAAATAAAATAGGCAATGATAGGGACTCAGGGGAAACAAAAAAATGAACAAACAATGCTGGAAGTGGCATTAAATTGTCCTTGCTTGTTTATCTGTTACTGAGGAAAAAATTACATTTAAAAAACCAGGAATGGTTTAAAAAATTTAATTTACCAGTTTAGAAATTGTTATAGCATAACTGTCAATATATGTGTATTTGAATCTTCTCATACTCTAAATCAAGCAAACAATAATACTTTTTATTGGATGCCTACTTTGTACCACACACTGTACTAAGGGCTTTATATTATTAATCCTCACTAGAAACCTACTTAGGTGGGACTATTATTATTCCTATATTGCATTATAAGACAACTGAGGCTTAGAAAAGTTAAGGCCAAAATGGTAGTAAATGACGGGACTAGAAACAACTATCCATGTATTTATGGTCAAGCATTTGCTTGTTTGGCTCATATTGTGGCTGTTTTTCTGGTACAGATGCTTCATATAATTTTAACATTAGTTTAAGTTTAGCATTTCAAAGATGAAAATTTATTTTTCTGTAAATGAAATGTAGGCATAATTAATAACTATAATTCTGGATCAGCCACTGTTTACATGAAAAAGTCTATATGTTTAGTATATGTAAAAATGCTAAATGACGAGTTAATGGGTGCAGCAAACCAACATGGCACATGGATACATATGTAACAAACCTGCACATTGTGCAACATGTACCCTAAAACCTAAAGTATAATAATAATAATAATAAAATGCAAGCTTCCTATTTGTATTGTCTCCAAGAGATAATAAAGTATGTTGGGTTCTGAATAGATTTTCTGTTAATTTTATGTATGTGGAATTGTCCATAGGAAATCATACTTCCTTTCCACCTCATCCCTTTTCCCCCTTTATTCTTTCCCCAGTAATATTAAGGTGACTTAAAGTTGACTTTTGATATTCAGTGATGCTTTTTCATTTGCCTTAACTTTTCTCATAGCATTTGTGTGATACCCAGGTAGTGGGAAAATGCATTCATATGAGGAGCTTCTTTAGCTATCTCTAATATAACTCATTAGTCTTCTGAGAACATACATAGTACAGAGAGCACATGAGACTGATATTTGTAAGGCTAATGAGCCTCTGATTGGCATCTGAATAGTTATAGTTAGCAAGACATGTGCCCTCCAATTATTTATGGTGGTTAACATAGTCCAGGATTCCTTCTCATCCTTGAAATGTGCCTTATCAGCTACCTTAAGGTACACACACACACATATACACATATGTATACACACACACACTCACACACTCTCTTCTGATTTTCTTCATGGTAAACAGAACAAAATCTAATATTTTGTTTAAAGTTTTCATTTAAAATTTTATTTAATATTTTATTTAAAATATTATGTTTTGTTCTGTTTAGAAGAAATTATTTTCAGTAAATAAAGTGTTTTTGTTGAAATATTCTATTAGGAAGAAGGAAACAATAAAAATAATGTCATTGTGTGGGATATGATGGTAATCAGGAAACTGCATACATAAAAGTATTCACATAATATATGCTTTCAAAAGCTCAGGCTAGGTAATCATGGATCACTATTGAGTCTTGAGTTAAAATCATATTAATCCCTGAATTCATTCAACAAATATTTACTGAGACTATGCCATATGTCTTACACTGTGTAAAATTCTAGGAATATGACCAAGAACAATATAAGCATAGTCCTTGTTAAAAATTGTATACAGTCTGGTGGGGACAGACAGGTAATTAAGTAAACTATGAACTGTGATAAATGTCATGGTAGGAAAATTGCATACCGGGAGGAAATATTCTATTTGGAGATCAAGAGATTTTTATTAGAGAAAATAGACAAAAAATAAAAAAAAAGAAAGGTAATCAGTGAAACAACAATGCGGGGGCTCTGTGTGTGTGTGTGTGTGTGTGTGTGTGACAGAGAGAGAGAGAGAGAAATAGTAGTGGACACCTGCTGTTCTGCAAGTCATTTTTGAAGCTATTTTATTATTTGTACCATAAGGCAGTTTGATTTCTGCTTAGAAAAATGATACGTGTCTAAACTATGAAATTCTAAAAGCAACATTACACAAATGAAACTAAAAGAGCCAAGCAGTCCTAATACTTAAGCAATATACTGCCTGATAAAAACTTCCATATTTTAAAAAATTTACAGCAGTATTTCTTTTGAACCAATAAGATAATAGAGTCATTTCCGGATGAGTATAAATCTTAGAGTGTGCTAAATGCTTCCTTAACATTTAGCAAATCTCTATTGGAATAAGCTAAATTATGTTCTAGCCTTGAATGAATGATTTAAGTCTCAGAGGTGCATAACTTTCCATCATGAGGCAGTGTGCAAAGTGACAGATAATGGTTCTTACGCACCTGAGAACAACCCATTTGCTCGAAATAAAATCAAATTGCATGCAGAAAATTAATTTCATAGAACCCAGCCTGTAAGAAAGACCACCTTTCATGCTGCAGAGATAATTTAAATAAAATTCAGAGAGATTTAGACCAGCAGAATCAGGACTATTACAACTTCAAATTCTTAAGTTTCTCCTATCAGACCATTAGTCTACAATCCTGGCAATCCCTCACTTCTAGAAATCTGAAAACAAGGGAAAAAGCCCAGTAGTAATGGCAAGATAGTGAAATTTTCTGGTTTGCTCTTGTGTGGAATGAACTTTTCATTGACGTCATTGGACTAAACTCAATGTCAGAACTACCCAAATAAAGGGCGTTGACTCATAGCAGATGGACTGAGAAGAAACCATTTCCCAGAACACTGGAAATACTTGGGTTTCATTATTGTTTGTCAACATGTAGGCACTAACTCTACTTTCTCTCTCCAAGTGAAGGTATGACTTTGTTGATCTGAAACTAGTTCAAGAGACAAGAGGTTTTCTCTTTGAATTATTTTTGTGCAAATATCTGGTAGTCTTCCCTATGATATTAAATACTTTTATATTTAGTGTAATACAATATCATTTCAGTAATATGCTTATTTTTAAAAGAATGCTTATTGTATTCAAAATAATTTAGTTTTAATGATGAAAGTTTAAGAAAAAGTGTCAATTCTTTGAAAATACTTGTCTATGCATGTTCTTCAACGAACCTCCTACTTTTCTTTGTAAAGATAACATGACATGGTGAAGAAATAATACTTGGGTACATAGTGTAGCATCAACATTACTAGCTCTGGCATGATACTGTCATAAAAACAGACTCATAGACCAAATGAACAGAATAGAAAGCCCAGAAATTGATCCATACATTTACAATTAATTGGTTTTCACCAAAGGTGCCAAGAACACACATGGGGAAAGAACAGTCTCTTCAATAAATGGCTTTGGGACAACTGGATATTTATATGCAGGAATAAAACCAGAACTTTATTTCACACCACACATAAAAATAAATGCAAAATAAAGACTTAAATGGCAGACTGGAAACTGTAAAATTACTAGAAGGAAACAAGGAAAAACCTCCATGTCATTGGCAATGTTATTTTTGGATATAAATCCAAAAGTACAGGCAGGAAAAGCAAAAATAAATGAATGGAATTACATTAAGCTAAAACATTTCTGCATAGCCAAGGAATCAATCCACAGAGTAAAGAGACAGCCTACAGAATGGTAGAAAGTATTTGCAAACAATGTATCTGGTGAAAAGTGAATATCCAAAATACCTAAGGAATCCAAACAACTCAGTAGTAAGAAAACAAATAACCAGGTATTTTATTTTTCTTGAGATAGAATCTCACTTTTTCGCCCAGGCTGGAGTGCAGTGGTGCAATCTAGGCTGACTGCAGCCTCCATCTCCCAGGTTCAAGCGATTCTCCTTCCTCAGCCTCCTGAATAGCTGGGACTGCAGGCGTATACCGCCATGCCAGGCTAATTTTTGTATTTTTTTTTTTTTTTTTTTAGTAGAGATGGAGTTTCACCATGTTGGCCAGGCTGGTCTTGAACTTCTGGCCTCAAGTGATCCGCTGCCCTGGCCTCCCAAAGTGCTGAGATTACAGGTGTGAACCACTGCACCAGGCCTAGATTTAAGACAAATGATCTGACTGTTTATTTCTTAAAAGGATAAATACAAATTGCCAACAGAGATATAAAAAATGCTCAAAATCACTAATCATCAGAGAAATGTAAATTAAAACCATAGTAAGATTTCCTTTCACACCTTTAAGAATAGCTACTGTGAAGAAGAAGAAAGTGAACAAGTTTTAGTAAGAATGTGGAAAATAGGGAAGTCTTGAACACTGTTGGCAGGAATGTAAATTGGCACAAAATTATGAAAAACTGTATAGTAGTTCCTCAAAAAAAAATATAAATATACATTCCCGCAATCCCTCTACTAGGTATATATTCAAAGGAAAATACAACAGTATGTCAAAGAGCTATCTAAACTCCCATGTCCATTGAAGCATTATTTACAGTAGCCAAAATACAGAATTAACCTAAGTGCCTATCAATGAATGAATTGATAAAGAAAATTTGGTATATACACAATGGAATACTATTCAGCTTTAAAAAAGAAGGAAATCCTTTTATTTATGACAGCATGGATGAACCTGTTGGACATTATGTTAAGTGAAATAAGTTGGGCACAGAAAGACAAATACTGCATAATCTCACTTATTTGTTGAATCTAAACAAGTTGAACTCAAAGAAGTAGAGAGTAGAATGGTGCTTACTATGGGCAGAGTGAGGGGAGAGTTGGGGAAATGTTGGTCAAAGGATACACAATTTCAGTTAGATAGGAAGAATAAGTTCAAGAGATCTATTGTACATCATGATCACTGTAGTTAATAGCAATGTATTTTATTAAAAGTTGGTGAGAGGGTAGATTTTAATTGTTCTTTACAAAAAAAAGTAAAGTAATACATATGTTAATTCGCTCAATTTATTCATTCCATAATACATACATATTTTAAAACAACACGTACATGATAAACATATACAATTTTTATGTCTTAATTAAAATTACTAAGTACATATATATCTATATAAATAAATAAATAGCTAACTTACTAGCTCTGAGGTTCTGGGCCATGCATTTGCCCTTCCATACTTTCAGTTTCTTTTTTTCCACATGAGAAAGTAAAATGAGAAAGTTAATAGTTAAAAAATCAGAGATTATCATCTGGATTGAATGAAATGATATAGAAATAGAATTTACCATAGTAATCAAAAAATGCTCAATAAATGTTAGCTATTATTTACACAAATGTAGGGGAAACAAGAATAACCAAAAAACAAACAAACAAACAGAATAAGATTAAAAAGAGCATCAACATTTTCATAAAAATTAACCTGTTTTTAAAAAAAAAACACTTCGGTCCCTCTTCCCATCTCATACTCTGCCCACAAGTTGGAGAGAGGTTAAATTTATACATTGAATTTTATGTAATTTTATGTAAGACAGTCCGATTACTATTAGTCAATTAGAACATCTATAAAGTTATCGAAATGTGTATTTATGCCATAAGCATTCAAAATAAATATCTATAATAATGATAAACATTTCTGTCCAATTTTATTTCTAATTATTCATCTTTAACAATTTTAGGAAATAAAAATAAAATTTGCATTTCAAATAGGCTCCATTTGGGCCCAACGACATCTCTTCCCCAAGTAAGAGATGTTGTGGAACATCATATAAAACCTCACTGTGAGGTAAACTTTTGTTGTTGTTCAGGAAGACCCGTTAGAAAGTGAAATAGCTTTGGTTTTGCATCATCTGCAAGGGTAAGCAGCAATAAGACAACGTGATGCACTCAGTCCAGGACTGGCTGGACTCAGAGCGAAGGGATGCTGCAGTCAAAAAACAAGTTATGAGCAGAAAGAAAAGCAATGAGTATAATTAATATTATAATGTGCACTGTAAAGCTAATTGCATTCAACATTTTACTATGTAGAGAGAATAAATATATCAATAAGAAACCAGATTCTTAATGGTCAGTAATTGAATATTAATCTAAATCTTAAACCTTGCTACAGACGTATTTGATCTTTCAATAGTTTTATTCTATACGAATAGTTTTATTTTACCCTATTCATCTTATACCTTAAACTTTCATCTGCATAATTCTCTGCATAATACAATGTACATAATTCTCTTGTACATTGTAGTGGAATGACATTAATTTAACAAGATGCAAAATAGCCATTAAAAGCTTTGGAAATATTTTACAAATCAATTTTCAATCATATATATTTTAAACTTTATATTTTTAGTCCCTATTATGTGATGGACAGTGTATCAAGAGTACTACATGGCATATAACTTCGTTTTAGTAGCAACTGTTTTAGGTAGATTATATTATATTAATTTCACAGATGAAAAAGTTAAATTCAAAGAGGTTGAAAATATTGTCAAAGATTTCATAGATAAATTTGTACAAGATAAATTCATATATAAATCCATAGCTTTGTCTGCCTATGTATAAGTTATATTCTGTTTGATGGAAATAAAATTAGATTTAAGTAGTTATATATTCATATAAAGAATATATAAAAATACTTATATTAGGCCGGGCGTGGTGGCTCATGCCTGTAATCCCAGCACTTTGGGAGGCCAAGGCGGGCGGATCACAAGGTCAGGAGATCAAGACCATCCTAGCTAACACAGTGAAACCCCGTCTCTACTAAAAATGCAAAAATTAGCCGGGCGTGGTGGCGGGCGCCTCTAGTCCCAGCTGCTGGGGAGGCTGAGGCAGGAGAATGGTGTGAACCCGGGAGGCAGAACTTGCAGTGACCCGAGATCCTGCCACTGCACTCCAGCCTGGGTGACAGAGCGAGACTCCGTCTCATAAAAAAAAAAAAAAAGCAAACAAACAAAAACATATTTTTATATAAAGTATTAAATAAAAGTTCAAGGTGTGTTACATAAAAATAGCATCTTCCCAGCTTCCAACTCCCTATAGGCCATCATATTCAAGTCTTTAGCTATTTTGGTATGTAGCTCTAAACACTTAAAAAATTATACTTTTAAACTTTTTAGTGTTAGATATTATCTACTGACTAGCCACCACTGAAGTTGTGGTTATACTTCTTAAAACATTCAGATCCAAACACACAACACGTGTTGTCTGTCTCCCCTTCCCACTTCATTCATAAGTTATAATTTTGTCTAGAAAAGTGAAGTTTATATTATTGTGATTAGGTAAATATTCATATTTGTGATGAACAATGATAATTATTATGAATATGTTTATTTCTTGTTCAAGATTTTTTTCATTGATCAAATGTTTCCATTTGCTTTCTTTATTAGGTACCTACCATTAACACTCAAAATCTCCCCACTTGTGAAAAATCTACTGTCTATAAGTTTAAAGCTATATTATATATTTCAATTTCTTCTGACATGCTTCATTCTGAATTTGTTTCTCTCTGGCACTATGGGGTTTCCTTTTGCCTCTTTTTTTTTTTTTTCTCTGCTTGGATGCTACATCTTATTCTTTAACGATTTATTCCCTTGTTTTTGAGAAACACATATATCAATGGCTGAAAGAATTCTTAGGACTTAGTGTTTTGCTGTCTAGAAGCTGAGAGGATCATTTTTGTTCATGCTGTCTTGAAATTTCATATTTGCTTTGATATATGTGTTTATTTTCATCCACTGCACTGGGCATGTGTTGAGTTGTTTTAAATCTGAAAATCGATATCTGTTCTAAGGGTACTTTTACTCCACCTTTCCAAAAATAGAAGTCCTCTCACCCACTTTAGAGAAGTATTATGATGTACTTTTATGATCTACTCTCCTCAATCTTCGACCATTTTGCTCCATTACATCCATTAACCCACCATAAACAAAATATCCGACTTTCTTTCCCTTATCACACATAAAATAGAAGACGTGAGATAGGAGAGCAATGTACAGACTAAGTGTTTTCTAATTTTTATTCCTATATGAAAGTTTTATTGTTTCCTCTTTCACATTTCAAATTGACTCTCACCTTGAGACACTGATATGCCACCCTCCTTGCTTACTGCTTTTCTGAGCTTTTGCTATCTGATAATTTACTGATTGTAACATATAGGCTGCAATGCAATACACATGCAATTTACACAGAGAGAGCTCTAGTGTCTAGCTGTGTAGCTTCTTAGGATATCAATCTTAAATTTTTTGCACAAATAACACAGAACATGCCAGCAGATACTGAGTTCTGGTCAAATCAATGCAAAGAGCTCACATTCTGCTCCACTTTCTACTACGGACATGACAGAATGACAGACACAATATCAAAACAGAAAACCAAGATATTATTTCTGTTTGCAAATATCATATCACATTTTCACAAAACAAAAGCAGAATAGAAAGGTAAAGAAAACTATGAAACTACCAGACTCCAGGTTGAGAGTTAGTTACTAAAGCATGTCTGTGGAACAGTAAAGATTAAACAATTTCCAAATGAGTTCGATCTAGATTCAGATTTATTTCTTAATCTAAGGACAATTTTGGGTCTCTTCTACTTTGAAAAAGAGACTGAACTAAATGCTTGGCCTGGTTACTTGAAGTGCATCTTATAGTGAGTTGCAGCCTTAGTGACAGAGACATGAACCTTGTTTCATTAAGAAAAAATGGAACTAATTTATCCAGTCAATAGCTTTATTTTTAATATCCTTTCTATGACAGGAGCAAGAATTTCTAATTTCCATAATAAAATATATTTACTTTTGAAATAGGAGCCCAAGTCCTAAGATAAAACTGTTTAAAATCAAGAAATAAAAAAGAGTGAACAAAGAGAAATGAGAGGAGAAATGAGAGAGAGTGAGAAAGAGAGGGTTAATCTCAATCTAACAATAAAATTCTAAAATATATGAAGGCATTTAACACTGAGAAAACAGTATCTTCCCTAAAAAATCAACAACCACACAATAATTTATGTAAGATAAAATTAAACTTACATACAAATTTGAGAGTTGGAGGAATTATAATTCTTTATGCTTATGACATAATTACATTGATTAAAAAAGAAACACTCAAAAGGAAGTAGGGAGGAACAAAAACATGTAAATATGAAAAAGTTAGAATCTTAGAAATAAAGCATTTCACAACTGAAATAAAAGTACTACACTGGAAGGATAATCCTAGGATAAACATGCAAAGAAATATTGACGTCTAATATGCAGGAATTCCCACAGATTACAGACAAGAAATAAGAGATTTAACAAATATGAAAGAACAATTAAGGACTGTGGAGAATAGTTTGAGAGTCTTCAGCATAAATCTATAGAATTTTTGTCCAGCATAAATCAAGAAAAAATATCATAACAAACACAAAATATAAATAGATTATAAAAACAGAAATTAAGAGAATTCACTTCCAGCAAGCCCTTATTAAATATTAATAAGTATAGAAATATATGAGATATGAAAAGATGTTAAGAGGAAAATTTTACAAATAATTACGTTTAATTAACACTTACAGTTAAAAAAATTCCAGTAGGGTACGTGCATTTTTAAAGTTATGAAAATGAAACAGGGACATTATAAAATTCTGATGGTGGGTAAGTGATAAAAGTAAATAAATAAGGCTAAGATTGTTTTTTATCATAATTCATAATTTAATTATGAGCAAAATTAAATTATAATTTTAATAGACAAATTGGTAGAAACTGTTAATACTATTTGATGTTTTAGAAAATTTTATGATTTTATGCTTTGTTAGAAAATTTTATGAGGTATGTAAGTTGAAAAAAGATAACTATAAAAATATTGGAAATATACTCAATAACTACTAAACCAAATGTTTAGGAAGTAAAGAAAAGATGTTTTTGATCCAACCAAGGTTGGAAAGAAGGAAAAGAAAAGCAGTAAAGAAAAGAATGACTGATGGGGTGGGGGGAATTATATAATTAATTAGAATGGAATTTCACAACTTAAAAGACATACATTTGCTAAAATTATTGAAAGTGGAAAACCTTTGAAGAAAATTATGTTCACACACTCAAAATCTAACTCCATAAGGTGCTTATTGGCTATGAGGATTTCAAAAAAGAGTTTAAACAAATAAATGAATGAAAGTAACCATTTAAATACACAAATGAAAAAAATATTCATCAATTTATTACCTTATCAAGTATCAAACTTCACCAATGATGGGGTAAATTGACACAGCGTTTTCTGTGTAATGGTATAACAAGATGATTTACATTAATTGGATCTTGGGGAAATAATGAGTCAAATGTAAATTTTGAGGATTCTGGAGAATAAATGCTTCGGATTTTCAGAAGGTGTCCATGTCATGAAAGAAAGGATGGTGGATGTTAAAGTAGGTTAAAGTAGTCTAAAGAGTCATGAAAACCAATTAGAATGACTTTTGAATCATTAATGTTTGTTTAGCTATAATGCATATTATTGTGACACATGGGAAATTTTAATATGGTCTGTATAATAAATAACAGTATTTTAACATGTTAACTTTTACAACTGAAAGATATTTATTTTACTCATGTAACAGTATGCCTTCCTTGTTAAGGACATACTTCTGAAGCATTTCGTAACAGACTTTTGTATTATGCACAAGGACTTTTCTATTAATCACTTTGGGAGAAAATTTGACATCATTTAATAGACTGAAATATGCATGCACATGCCTTCCTGGAGATAGTTCAGCACACATGCAGCAGGCATGTTGCAATAATGCTTATGTCGGCATTGTTTTTAATAGCAAAAACTTGAATAAACCTAAGTGTCCATCAACAAGATTCCGAATACATTGTTTGGTGTATTCTTAAAATAGAATACTAAAAAATACTATACAGAAGGGGAAATGAAGGAACTATACACTCTTTAACATAATAACTTAAGAATAATTGAAAAATAATTAGAGGCAAACTGTGTATATACATGTACACACATAGGTAGATTATTCAAAACATACAAATGTAATGTGTTATAAAACTATAATGAAGAGCACACACATATTAAACATAATATTCAGAATAGTGATTATCCTTGGGGAAGGAGGAAGAAAAGAAGATAACACTGGGGAGGAATATAGTAAAGGCTTTAGCAACATTGTCATGTTTTCTTTTTTCTTTTCTTTTTCTTTCTTTTTTTTAGTTATACTTTAAGTTCCAGGGTACATGTGCACAACATGCAGGTTTGTTACATATGTATACATGTGCCATGTTGGTGTGCTGCACCCATTAACTCGTCATTTACATTAGGTATATCTCCTAATGCTATCCTCCCCCCTCCCGCCACCCCACCACAGGCCCCAGTGTGTGATGTTCCCCATCCCATGTCCAAGTGTTCTCATTGTTCAATTCCTATCTATGAGTGAGAACATGCAGTGTTTGGTTTTTTGTCCTTGCAATAGTTTGCTCAGAATGATGGTTTCCAGCTTCATCCATGTCCCTACAAAGGACATGAATTCATCCTTTTCATGGCTTCATAGTATTCCATGGTGTATATGTGCCACATTTTCTTAATCCAGTCTATCACTGATGGACATTTGGGTTGGTTCCAAGTCTTTGCTATTGTGAATAGTGCCACAATAAACATACGTGTGCATGTGTCTTTATAGTAGCATGATTTATAATCCTTTGAGTATATACCCATTAATGGGATGGCTGGGTCAAATGGTATTTCTAGTTCTAGATCCCTGAGGAATCACCACACTGTCTTCCACAATGGTTGAACTAGTCCCACAAACAGTGTAAAAGTGTTCCTATTTTTCCACATCCTCTCCAGCACCTGTTGTTTCCTGACTTTTTAATGATTGCCATTCTAACTGGTGTGAGATGGTATCTCATTGTGGTTTTGATTTGCATTTCTCTGATAGCCAGTGATGATGAGCATTTTTTCATGTGTCTTTTGGAGGCATAAATGTCTTCTTTTGAGAAGTGACTGTTCATGTCCTTTGCCCACTTTTTGATGGGGTTGTTTGTTTTTTTCTTGTAAATTTGTTTGAGTTCTTTGTAGATTCTGGATATTAGCCCTTTGTCAGATGAGTAGATTACAAAAATTTTCTCTCATTTTGTAGGTTGCCTGTTCACTCTGATGGTAGTTTCATTAGCTGTGCAGAAGCTCTTTAGTTTAATTAGATCCCATTTGTCAATTTTGGTTTTTGTTGCCATTGCTTTTGGTGTTTTAGACATGAAGTCCTTAAACATTGTCATATTTTCTTAAAGTAGTTGATGAGTGCCTAAACGATATCTTTCTCTCTGTCTCTCTGTACCCCTGCTCCAATAGTTTGTAAAAATAGTCACAGAAAATATCCACTTATGGGAACTTTTTAGGGAAAAACACACAGACACACGCGCGCATGCTCACACACACACACACACACAACAATTTCAGATATATACGACTTATGGAAAACATACCCAAAACAAAACCACACATGAAGAAATGAAAAGGTAAAATATAAAACGTTATATACCATGCCAATTAAAAAATAACTCCCTAGAAAATATAAGCATCCTAAAATGTTATGTATCTTAAACTCTTAGCAAAGGCAAATTAAAAACTGACTCAATTTTAAAAGGAAATTAAATATTTGGCATTTATGGTGATAAATTTACTTTCAATTCTTTTTTAAAAAATAATTTCAACTTGTATTTTGAATTCAGGGGGTATATGTGCAGGTTTTTTACCTGGATATATTGCATGATGCTGAGATTTGGAGTATAGTTGATCCTCTCACCCAGGTACTGAAAGCATAATAACTCAACAGGTAGTTTTTCAACCCTTCCCCACTTCTTCCCTCTCTCCGCTGGTAGTCCCCAGTGACTATTGTTACCGAATTTATGAGTATCCATTGTTTAGCTCCAACTTATAAATGAGAACATGTGGAATTTGATTTTCTGTTCTTAACATTAATTTGCTTAGGATAATGGCCTCCAGCTGCATCCATGTTGTTGCAAAGGACATGATTTCATTCTTTTATAAAGTTGTGGTACATGATAATATTCTATAGTGTATCACGTTTTCTTTTTTTTCTTTTTATTATTATTATACTTTAAGTTTTAGGGTACATGTGCACAATGTGCAGGCTTGTTACATATGTATACATGTGCCATGTTGGTGTGCTGCACCCATTAACTCCTCATTTAGCATTAGGTATATGTCCTAATGTGCTCCCTCCCCCCTCCCCTCACCCCACAACAGTCCCCGGAGTGTGATGTTCCCCTTCCTGTGTCCATGTGTTCTCATTGTTCAATTCCCACCTATGAGTGAGAACACGCGGTGTTTGGTTTTTTGTCCTTGTGATAGTTTACTGAGGATGAGGATTTCCAGTTTCATCCATGTCCCTACAAAGGACATGAACTCATTATTTTTTATGGCTTCATAGTATTCCATGGTGTATATGTGCCACATTTTCTTAATCCAGTCTATCGTTGTTGGACATTTGGGTTGGTTCCAAGTCTTTGCTATTGTGAATAGTGCCCCAATAAACATATGCGTGCCTGTGTCTTTATAGTAGCATGATTTATAGTCCTTTGGGTATATACCCAGTAATGGGATGGCTGGGTCAAATGGTATTTCTAGTTCTAGATCCCTGAGGAATCGCCACACTGACTTCCACAATGGTTGAACTAGTTGACAGTCCCACCAACAGTGTAAAAGTGTTCCTATTTCTCCACATCCTCTCCAGCACCTGCTGTTTCCTGACTTTTTAATGATGGCCATTCTAACTGGTGTGAGATGGTATCTCATTGTGGTTTTGATTTGCATTTCTCTGATAGCCAGTGATGATGAGCATTTTTTCATGTGTTTTTTGGCTGCATAAATGTCTTCTTTTGAGTAGTGTTTGTTCATGTTCTTTGCCCACTTTTTGATGGGGTTGTTTGTTTTTTCTCTTGTAAATTTGTTTGAGTTCATTGTAGATTCTGGATATTAGCCCTTTGTCAGATGAGTAGATTGCGAAAATTTTCTCCCATTTTGTAGGTTGCCTGTTCACTCTGATGGTAGTTTTTTTGCTGTGCAGAAGCTCTTTAGTTTAATTAGATCCCATTTGTCAATTTTGGCTTTTGTTGCCATTGGTTTTGGTGTTTTAGACATGAAGTCCTTGCCCATGCCTATGTCCTGAATGGTAATGCCTAGGTTTTCTTCTAGGGTTTTTATGGTTTTAGGTCTAACATGTAAGTCTTTAATCCATCTTGAATTAATTTTTGTATAAGGTGTAAGGAAGGGATCCAGTTTCAGCTTTCTACATATGGCTAGCCAGTTTGTGTACCACATTTTCTTTAATCCACTGTTGATGGGTACCTAGGTTGCTTCCATGTCTTTGCTATTGTGAATAGTGCTGTGGTGAATACACAAGAGTATGTATCTTTTTAGTAGAACAATGTATTTTCTTTTGGAAATATACCCAGTAATGGGTATGCCAGGTCAAATGGTAGTTCTAAGTTGTTTGAGAAATTTCCAAACTGCTATCTCACAGTGGCTGAACTATTTCCCTCCCCACCAACATTGTATAAGTGTTCCCTTTTCTTGCCACCTTGCCAGCATGTGTTGTTTTTGACTTTTTAATAATAGCTCTTCTGACTGGTGTGAGGTGGTATCTTGCCATGGTTTTGATTTGCATTTCTCTGATGATTAGTGATGCTGAGTAATTTTTCATGTTTGCTTCCCACATATATGTCTTTCGAGAAGTACCTGTTCATGCCCTTTGCCCATTTTTTGCTGGTTGCTTTTTTGCTTGTTCAGTTGCCATCCCCTGGAAGCATCCAGGAAGGGGGCTATACCCTGCAAAACCACAGGGGTGGAGCTGTTCAAGACCATGGGGACCCACCTCTTCTATCATCATGACCTGGATGTGAGACATGGAGTCAAAGGAGATCATTTTGGAGCTTTAGGATTTGACTGCCCCACTGGATGTTGGACTTGCATGGGGCCTGTAGCCCCTTTGTTTTAGACAATGTCTCCCATTTTGAATGACTGTATTTATCCAATACCTGTATTCCCATTGTATCTAGGAAGTAACTAACTTGCTTTTGATTTTGCAGGCTCATAGGTGGAAGGGATTCGCTTTTTCCCAGATAAGATTTTTGACTGTGAACTTTTGAGTTTTTTTTTTTTTTTTAATTGAGACGGAGTCTCGCTCTGTCACCCAGGCTGGAGTGCAGTGGCATGATCTCGGCTCACTGCAAGCTCTGCCACCTGGGTTCACACCACTCTCCTGCCTCAGCCTCCCATGTAGCTGGGACTGCAGGCACCTGCCACCAGGCCCGGCTAATTTTTTATATTTTTTTAGTAGAGACAGGGTTTCACCGTGTTAGCCAGGATGGTCTCGATTTCCTGACCTGGTGAGCCACCCACCTCGGCCTCCCAAAGTGCTAGGATTACAGGCATGAGCCACCGCACCCAGCCGAACTTTAGAGTTAATGCTGAAATGAGTTAAGAATTTGGGGGACTGTTGAGAAGGCACAATTGGTTTTGAAATGTGAGGACATGAGATTTGGGAGGGGTCAGGGACAGAATGATAGAGTTTGGCTGTGTCCCCAACCAAATCTCATCTTGAATTCCCATGTTTTGTGGAAGGGACCCGGTGGGAGGTAATTGAATCATGGGGGCACATCTTTCCCATGCTGTCCTCATGATAGTGAGTAAGTCTCATGAGATGTGATGGTTATTATAAGGAGGAGTTTTCCTGCCCAAGCTCCCTTTGTTTGCTGCCATCCATGTAAGACCTGATCCTCCTTTGGCCATGATTGTGAGGCTTCCCCAGCCATGTGGAACTGTAAGTTGAAATAAACCTCTTTCTTTTGTAAATTCCCTAGTTTTGGGTATGTCTTTATCAGCAGCATGGAAATGGACTTATATATAAACTAAATAATTAACTATGTGATATATAGAACATAAGTCACAGCAAATTTCCAAGAATAATTATCACACATATTCTGGATAACAGTTGAATTAAATTAGAAACTAAAAATAATGAGGAGATTTTCAAACTTTTTTAAATTCATTTTCATTTTATGGATTCAAATTTTTTAAAGTAATGTTTAGATAAATACAATTTTATGATTATTGAATGTTCTTGGTATTATTCCATTCCTTTCTGTTGAACATTTTAGTGGAGATCCCAGCCAATGATATACATATATAAATAATTATAATAATGAAATGTGTTTCAGTTGTAAACTAAGCCATAGAAAATCCTAGAAGACATATAAATTTCCACAGAAAATCCAAGAGAGGCTATATATTGAAATTAATAATTTATCCAAATGATTAGTAAGTTACATTATGTAAAATTAAATGTTTTAAATCAGCAATATTAGAATTAAAAGTGAAACAGACAAGCCAGGCGCAATGGCTCATGCCTGTAATCCCAGCACTTTGGGAAGCCGAAGCAGGCAGATCATGAGATCAGGAGTTTGAGACCAGCCTGGCCAACATGGTGAAGCCCCGTCTCTACTAAAGATACAAAAAATTAGCTGGGCATGGTGGTGTGTGCCTGTAATCCCAGCTACTTGGGAGGCTGAGATAGGAGAATCACTTGAACTCAGGGGGTGGAGGTTGCAGTGAGCCGAGATGGTGCCACTGCACTCCAGCCTGGTCGACAGGGTGAGACTCCATCTCGGAAAAAAAAAAAAAAATTGAAATAGGCATATCCCATTCACCGTTACAACAAAATGTATGTATAAATAAATTAAGACTAAATTAAGGTGTTTAATTAAATATTATAATACATTATAGAAGACTATATAATTACTGAACAAAATGGTGAGCTGTGTCTTGTTTAATCATGGGAAGTAATATGGTTTGGTTTTTGTCTCCCAAATCTCATCTCAAATTGTAACCCCCACATTTCAAGGGAGGGACCTGGTGGGTGGTGACTGGATCATAAGGGTGGTTTTCCTCATACTCTGTGATAGTGAGTGAGTTCTCATGAGATCTGATGGCTTTATCAGTATTTGGCAGTTCCTCCTTCGCTCTCTCTTTCTCACCTGCCTCCATGTAAGACTCACCTGCTTCCCCTTCTGCCATAATTGTAAGTTTTCTAACGCCTCTCCAGCCATGAGGAACTGTGAGTCAATTAAATCGTTTTTCTTTATAAATTACCCAGTCTTAAGGAGGTTTGATTCATTTTAAGGAATTAGCTCTCATGATTTTAGGGACTGTTAAATTAAAATTTGCAGAGCAGGCCAGCAGGCTGGGAACTCAGGCAGGAGTTTATGTAGATAACTTGAACATAATTTTTTCTTCCCTTGCAAAAATCTAGGTTTTTGCTTTTAAAGCCTTTCCCTAATTGGAAGAGGCCCAATCATATTATCCAGGGTAATCTTTACTTAAAATCACCTGATTGTAGGTGATACAGCCACAAAATATGTTCACATCAATGTCAAGATTAGTATTGGATTAAATAACTGGATAGTATAACCTAATTAAGTTGACACATAAAACTAACCATCACAGCAAGATTATACTGAATACATAGTTCAAAAAAATAACAGATACCCTTCATCTACCAATTAATATATTCTATTTACTTCTCTAAGTAATTTATATACTTTAAATATTTAATTGTCACAACAATCCTATGAGACGATTTCAATATCAATTTTACTGCTAAAAATGAGATTTAAAGAAATTAAGTAATATAGTCATGATGGCTCAGGTAATAAGTAGCAGGCGTAAGATTTAAATGTATGGTGTAGCTTTAAAAAGCAAGCTGTTTTCATGTTAAATCTGCTCTGTAAACACGAGCATGTGCGTGTGTGTGCACACACACATGCACACATACACACACCCCAAATTAGGAAGAAGAATCTACTGGAATCCTGGTTAATTATGATTGTATTTTACCAACAGTCCTTTCCCACCCCGAATCTATTCATCATAGGACATTTATTGCATAACACACTATCTGGCACATAACAAGCACACAGTAGAATTTGTCCAATAAATGGTTTTATAAATAAAAGAATGGATGAAAAATTAATGACATGCTCATGGATTGTGTTATTATCTCAGTGAAAGATGACAGTTGTTTTGGATGGACAGTTTTCCTTTTCAAGGATGAAGGGAAATATTTTTCATTTTTAAGACAAAATGGAATTTCATCAGTTTATGATCTAACTGTCCAAATGCACTATAAAATTTAAGGAAATATGTTAAATCTTTATACCAATATACTGTTTTACTAGACTATTAATATATGCCTTACTTGTGTAGTAGATCTCCAGAAAATTATATTTCTTTCCACCGATTTTAATAAGAAAAAGAACATTTCACTTCATGCTTTTAGACCAAGCTATTAAAATAAATATATAACTGGTTGATAAATAAGCATAAATAACTATTACTCAAAAGATGATGCTGATCAGCAAGTTCCTTGGCTTGTGGGGCAGTGGGCTGGATTAAAATGTTTGAAAGTACAGCATGGAATGGCAATGAATTAACAAGAAAAATGAGATGCATTAAAGACCAACTTAACAATTATGTTAATTTTTTAAAGAGGTACCTCATTTGGTATGGCCCTGTGTATACATTTTACAAGGATTGTAGGGCAGTTCTAACATAATACTCAGCTATCAATCCCAAATAAGGACCTTAATAATATATAATAATTTATATCAACAGAAAGCCAGCATGCTTGTACGAGTGGAATTTCTTTTCTTGCACCAAGCTTGGGTGACTACTTCTTCACAGTAGCTTTTGTACATTGGTTTTGAGTTTTAAAATAAAGGTTATCAGTTTGATTTTTGTCCTGGCGTTAGCCTCTGTTACTGGTGATTGATGAGAGGCTTGAAATCTAGTCATAACACACACCCACACACACACACACACACACACACCCCTCAATATGCATATATTGAATTCACAAAAAATAATTTATTTTATTGAAAAATATCTGCAATATTATATACATCTACATTTCTCATTTTCTCTTTTCAAATTCTATTTTAACTGTCTTACTTTTGACTCATAAGAATAAAAATTCAGGAGCATATACACCATCTCATATGAAGACAAATTTTCTGATAGGGTAGGTTCAGATATGCAGATATAAGATTGATGCCCAGCCTGGAGCTCTTGCACAATGGCTATAATAGTACACTCTGTCTTTTTAATAGTCCCTGCAGCTGTTGCTTCTAGGCCTTATATGCTACTGATTTTGTAAATAGTATAATCGTTTCTTTAAAAAGAATGTCTGGTTGATTTGGGAAAGTTCCGATAGAAAATTTCTAAATTTTCACATCTGGAGCCAAAATTCTAGGTTGGGTTATAAAAATTCACTATGCTGAAGATCATGATCTCCTTTCAGTTTGTTTTAGAAAGTGCAGCTGTGATTCTTTCTTGCATTTGTTTTTGTACCTAAATATGATTAGTCAGGTAAACATTCTTGATGATAACTCTCTGAATATTTAAATTTTATGTGCAATGAGTCCTTGGAGTGGACAGCATCACTAGATGAGAAAATAAACAGTGAATGCATTATTTAAGTTAAAAAAAAGTGCTCAATGTGGTCTAGAATTTCTTCCAAATCACAGCACTTTCTGGTGATTGTCTAATCTGAGTTTAGCCTCGTGATGACTTCTCTTTTTCTTTGATAAATAATCCGAAGGATTGGGTCCCCTGATGCCTTTTCTTATTCACTCTCTTAAAAGAAGTGCTGATGAAAATAAATACAATTTATAATAGGCATTAATGGTTCTTAACCATCTATTTAGTCTGATGAGAAGATAGCAAGCCGGGCAAGTTTTGACCAGCACAGGGCAGGGAGTCAGTGCCTGGAAGAACAATTAGGAATATGTAAGAATCCTCTCCCAGCCGTTGAAACCATAGGATACACTGATGTAAAACCCTCTGCCATGTTGACTGAAAGATTAAATGAAAAAAGAATCTGTTAACTCTTTATTCCCGCTAAAAAAAAGTCTAATCAACTCCCTCACTTCAGCCAGCCTTATTTTTTTTTAATGGTGAAATTATTTGTGGAATACTTTTCAAGTACATGGATAAGATAACTGATTAGGGCAGTTGTAGTGCATTGGCTTTTTCTCATAGCAAAATTTGGAAGGGAAAAACATTTCTTCATATCTAATTTTTTTCATGAATTCAATAGAAATATATATAGTTGTATTACCTAGACTTCTCACATAAAATACCAGGAAGGCCCTTAGTTAAAGTGAAAAGAATTAATTATTTAAAATCAAAGATCTCTGTTACCTAAATGATGCAGACATTTTCATGCCTAATGTTTGAATAGATTTCATCTGAAAGAACACTGAATTCTGTTAAGAAAATTGAGACACAGGGTTTGATATGCAGTTGAGGTTGGGGCTGCTGTTAATATTTAACTTTGTATTTATTAGCATTGTGGTCATATAACACCACAAGTATGTCTTTAACATTTGATTTGAAGAGGCACAATATTTTAAAAATGGTAAAACTTAAGGAAACCTTAGTTAATCTAGTACAAACGCATCTGAACATTCAGGTTTGGCATTTAAATTCTGATTTTTGATAGTTTACCTGAGGAAAGAAAGATACCTTAATCTAGTGTTATTTTGTGATTTAGACAGCAAAATACTTGTTATTTTTTCCTTTGTAGTCCATTCATCTTTGGTATTTCTTTCTTTTTGCTCAAGTAACAGCAACAACAATAAAAAACAAAAATAAAAAGCATTAGTACCTATTTGAAAGGATAAGTTGTATTTTAGTATGTTTATTTTTGTTATTGAATTTGAAATTCAAAATCAGGTGACTTTTTTAAGTTAATATAATTAAAATCCAATTATACCCCATGGAAGTAAAAGAAATAAAAAGACATTTAAATTTTTTGTAGTAACAGGATTTGTGGAAGATTAATAATTGTGATTTACATGCACACTTTACTTTGAAATATAAATTAATGAGTTATTAATGGCATTTAAATGAAAAGTAACATGATCTTAAATAACATCCTGGTAAATTTTCATGAGTCACTTTACAGACTGACTTTTACATTGGTTACAAAATTGTAATTTCCACCAATAAAGATTTAAAATAGAATATTATCAAACAGACAGTGAAATTATTTTTCATAGAAATGTTAGAATTTGTATTTAAAATGGTTTTATACTTGAATAATCAAAGAAGTCATTCATTTTCCTTTTCAAAAAATGTTTTCATCAATGGTTTTGGATCAATCTTCTGAAGTTGAAGTTCAAAACATCTATATTCCATTTTTGAAATGTTTATATATATTACAAAACATATTTTGTGTTTCGATTAACTGGGTCAAAATTTTATTTATTGTGTTTGCTTCTCAGTCACTTTTTAAAGTACCAGACTTTGAGTTCCTTTTCAATGAAAAAAAGAAGATGTGAAATTACTACATGTTTTCAAAAGAAAGCATTTATTTATTAAATATTTATTGAACATCTGCTTCTTTCTGCCACTGTTGTGTCATTGGGAATACAACAGTAAACAAAATAGAAAAAAAATTCCAGGCATCAAGGGAACTAAAATTCTAAAATAGTAGGGCAAGACAGTCAATTTCAAAAAAAAGTACAGTAAATAAAAATTAGACAATAACAATGGTTAGATAAAGAGATAAAAAGTTTCAAGATGGGAGCTTATGATTTTCAATGGAGTGATCAGAGCAGTCATTCCTGAAAAGGTAACATTTTAACAAATATCTTAAGTGAGATAATAAGTGAGCCATGCAGACAACTCCACCAGAGAATTTTGAAAACAATCAGCAAATGCAAAGACCCTGAGGCAGGAGCAAGCCTTCTGTGTTTCAGGAAGAATACAGAAAAGTCTGTGTTCATGATGCATTTGTATTGTTTCATAGAAATTTGAAAGTTAATTTCTAAACTATTAGTTAAATTGGTATTTGCAAATAACATATCAACAAAATAAGGAGAATGTACATATATAATCTCAAAGAAAATACATTCATTTTCTTATTTATTTATTTATTTTATTATTATTATACTTTAGGTTTTAGGGTACATGTGCACAATGTGCAGGTTTGTTACATATGTATCCATGTGCCATGTTGGTTTGCTGCACCCATTAACTCGTCATTTAGCATTAGGTATATCTCCTAATGCTGTCCCTCACCCCTCCCCCCACCCCACAAGAGTCCCCGGAGTGTGATGTTCCCCTTCCTGTGTCCATGTGTTCTCGTTGTTCAATTCCCACCTATGAGTGAGAACATGCGGTGTTTGGTTTTATGTCCTTGCGATAGTTTACTGAGAATGATGGTTTCCGGTTTCATCCATGTCCCTACAAAGGACATGAACTCATCATTTTTTATGGCTGCATAGTATTCCATGGTGTATATGTGCCACATTTTCTTAATCCAGTCTATCGTTGTTGGATATTTGGGTTGGTTCCAAGTCTTTGCTATTGTGAATAATGCCGCAATAAACATAGCAGATGTTGCTTAAACAGAAAAACAATATCTAGAAAAAAGGGAGGTTAGAGTTATATGCTGCTCAATATTGGTCAGTCTTCTTCTGAAGTATTGTATAACATCTTAGGTATTTTGTTTTCAAAAGGCTGCAAATTACTAGAAGCCTAACCTAGAGGAAGAGATTATATGCTAAGAGAACATCATGTAAGACCACATCATATAAGGAACGATGTTGGGTCTGCAATTTAAAAGACTTCCAAGGAGGAAAATGAACAGAGAAAATGATAGCTCTCAACTATTGAATATTTATTTTCACCCAATTAATTTTTTTATTGAATGGATTCAAAAGAGAGATAAATTTGTTGCTGAATACCACTAAAAAGATTGTTTGGAAACATTTAGTGAATAAGTATAATGTATAATTCCTTTTATTAAGCTATACATGTTTTTTTGAATGTATTATTTCTGGGAATGAATACCAGAAAGAGTGACTATTAGAAAGAGTTTGAGATCTTAGATACATCTCATTTGTGCTTAGCTAATGGGTAATTATATACTTCATAATATAGTTATAAAAATAATGTAAAAGGAGAATCTAGTATAATTTTGGAAATATTAGATACTTAGTGTCTGTTGAAGGGAAGTAGTGTTGAAAGGAAAGGAGAAATGCAAGGGAGAAAAAAATCTTGAATATTTTATCAGCAGTAACCATGAAACTTTAAGTCTGGAAATTATTCTTGAGCTATGTAACTCAACTCCTTACTTATACACTGCTCTTATGTAGCTCAAATTATAATTTGACTTTTTACAGGTCACCCAAGAGTAGTTACTCTATCAATATGGTTTTAGAACTCTTAATAAAGTGCTGTTTTAAAATCTCAGTTAGCTCATGCAATTACCTAATGAAGTTGTAATTATTTCAGAGTTCTAACAATGAAAGCCATCTGAGATTGGAGGTACTAACCTCAGAAGGAATAGAAAGTATTATTACTTTAGGTGGTCAGTGACAGACTATTTGTTGATAATTTATAATTCTAAGGTCCACATACTAATGCTAATGATTTGTGATTGTAAGTTGTATATGTGTAAAAAGAATCAGAATTCTTTATGGTCTTCTTTCTGGTATACATAGAGATAATCTGCTTTTTAATTCCATATGGGTTTTTGCATCAATTTTGTTTCATTTTCACAGATTGCACTCTTAGTTATTAGGCCTATTTTCCCAAATCAAAATTGATAGGTTACTCACACACACAAAAAGATCAAAGCTAGACTTTTTGATATGTATTTATTATTTTTGAATTGCATTAGGAACTAAAGACATATCCTAGTGAATATGCACATTAACATCTAATGATAGCTACTTTATAAAAGGTTTATTTTTCACATTACCTAGAGTACTTGATTTACCCAAGTTACTGCAAAATCTATTCCTTGCATCTCTCTCTTCACATGTTGAGACGTTTGGTTACACATGTGGATGCTCAGGCTTTCGAAAGCCAAAACACTTCTCACTAAAATATTGGAATACATTTTCCAGCCCACCTTTTATAAATTGAGCCCTTCTTTGTTATTATGTTAGCTTGATTCTCTCTGTTTCTAAGTGAACCACAGCAGGAATCCTTACCTGCTGCTTAGATTCGCCCCAGAGAATAGAAACTTCAAAGATGTGTACTTTTAGGTCTAACACAAAAGGGAGACATAGGTACATATTTTATAAATGGTATTCAACCTATGCATGACAGATCAGAGCTTGACAGACACCTCATTAGAAATGTTTCTGCTGCTTGGTTTTCTCAAAATATAGATTTCATTAAAGATTTTCTATTTGCTCTAATTTTCCCGTGGTTGCCCAATTATCAAATAATTTTTTTCACTCAGAAGTATGTTCTTGTGTCTTTTCCATGTATGAGAATATAGTCTTTCCAATTAAAATGAAATAATATTCATATGCATATAAATGAATTCATTTATTTATTCAATATATGGGTTCAAGGCCTCTACCTGCTGATTTAGTTTAGAGATCTCTCATTAAGCTTATTTTTTTTCCTGTCCTCACTATGTGAGTCTAGATTAAAAAGCCCTGTCCTTTTCTTACTTACAGGACAAGTAAGAAAAGCACTCTTTTGTTTGTCTACAAATATTCACTGAATTATTAAGGAGAAAAGGATTTTTGCCACAACAATGAAGATGCTGTGTTAATTTCTAGATATCCCTCTCTCTGAAAGCTGTTTGGCCATTTAAGCTGCTGGGATTCCAGCTTCCCCCCATGTTGTTTGCTCTCCTCATTCCCAACTCTTCTTGTTCTCCAGCATCTACCTGTGTGTTACTTCTCTCTGAAATCCTTGTCCATTCATATAGAGATGGCATTTAGGCATCTCTCTCTTTCTATTTCTCTTCAATTCTTGGTGTTCCATAGCATGCAGTTCCCATCTCTCTTCCAACAGAATCTTTTAGTGGACCAATGACCTAGATTTAGTCTATCTAGGATTTGGAGTTTTGTTCATTTCATTTTAAATTATTATAAGTCATGTGGTAATGAATGCCATCGTGCTATAGTTAACTTTGATAATTTTTTAATTATACTTTAAGTTCTAGGGTACATGTGCACAACGTGCAGGTTTGTCACATATGTATACATGTGCCATGTTGGTATGCTGCTATGTTGGAGTCCCATTAACTCGTCACCTACATTAGGCATATCTCCTAATGCTATCTCTCCCCCCTCCCCCCACCCCACGACAGGCCCTGGTGTGTGATGTTCCCCATCCCGTGTCCAAGTGTTCTCATTGTTCAATTCCCACCTATGAGTGAGAACATGTGGTGTTTGGTTTTCTATCCTTGCGACAGTTTGCTGAGAATGATGGTTTCCAGCTTCATCCGTGTCCCTACAAAGGACATGAACTCATACTTTTTTTTTTTTGAGACGGAGTCTCGCTCTATCGCCCAGGCTAAGGTGCAGTGGCGAAATCTCGGCTCACGGCAAGCTCCGCCTCCCAGGTTCACGCCATTCTCCTGCCTCAGCCTCTCCGAGTAGCTGGGACTACAGGCGCCTGCCACCACGCCTGGCTTATTTTTTTTGTATTTTTAGTAGAGACAGGGTTTCACCATGGTCTCGATCTCCTGACCTCGTGATCCACCCACCTCAGCCTCCCAAAGTGCTGGGATTACAAGCGTGAGCCACCACGCTCGGCCTAACTCATACATTTTAATGACTGCATAGTATTCCATGGTGTATATGTGCCACATTTTCTTAATCCAGTCTGTCACTGATGGGCATTTGGGTTGGTTCCAAGTCTTTGCTATTGTGAATAGTGCCACAAAAAACATATGTGTGCATGTGTCTTTATAGCAGCATGATTTATAATCCTTTGGGTATATACCCAGTAATGGGATGGCTGGGTCAAATGGTATTTCTAGTTCTAGATCCTTGAGGAATCGCCACACTGTATTCCAGAATGGTTAAACTAGTTTGCAGTCCCACCAACAGTGTAAAAGTGTTCCTATTTCTCCGCATCCTCTCCAGCACCTGTTGTTTCCTGACTTTTTAATAATGGCCATTCTAACTGGTGTGAGATGGTATCTCATTGTGCTTTTGATTTTGATTTCTCTGATGGCCAGTGATGATGAGCATTTTTTCATGTGTTTGTTGGCTGCATAAATGTCTTCTTTTGAGAAGTGACTGTTCATATCCTTCACCCACTTTCGATGGGGTTGTTTGTTTTTTTCTTGTAAATTTGTTTAAGTTCTTTGTAGATTCTTGATATTAGCCATTTGTCAGATGGGTAGATTGTAAAAATTTTCTCCCATTCTATAGGTTGCCTGTTCACTCTGATGGTAGTTTCTTTTGCTGTGCAGAAGCTCTTTAATTTAATTAGATCCCATTTGTCAATTTTGGCTTTTGTTGCCATTGCTTTTGGTGTTTTAGTCATGAAATCCTTGTCCATGCCTATGTCCTGAATGGTATTGCCTAGCTTTTCTTCTAGGGTTTTTATGGTTTTAGGTCTAACATGCAAATCTTTAATCCATCTTGAATTAATTTATGTATAAGGTGTAAGGAAGGGATCCAGTTTCAGCTTTCTACATGTCGCTAGCCAGTTTTCCCAGCACCATTTATTAAATAGGGAATCCTTTCCCCATTTCTTGCTTTTGTCAGGTTTGTCAAAGATCACATGGTTGTAGATGTGTGGTATTATTTCTGAGGCCTCTGTTCTGTTCCATTGGTCTACATCTCTGTTTTGGTACCAGTACCATGCTGTTTTGGTTACTGTAGCCATGTAGTATAGTTTGAAGTCAGGTAGCGTGATGCCTCCAGCTTTGTTCTTTTTGCTTAGGATTGTCTTGGCAATGCAGGCTCTTTTTTGGTTCCATATGAACTTTAAAGTAGTTTTTTTCCAATTCTGTGAAGAAAGTCATTGGTAGCTTGATAGAGATGGCATTGAATCTATAAATTAACTTGGGCAATGTGGCCATTTTCATGATATTGATTCAGTGAATGAGAGTTCACTCATGATTTGGCTCTCTGTTTGTCTGTTATTGGTGTATAGGAAGTTTGTGATTTTTGCACATTGATTTTTTATCCTGAGACTTTGCTGAAGTTGCTTATTAGCTTAAGGAGATTTTGGGCTGCGATGATGGTTTTTTTCAGGTTTTTCTTTTTTTTTTTTTTTTTTTGAGATGGAGTCTAGTTCTGTTGCCCAGGCTGGAGTGCAGTGTTGCGATCTCCACTCACTGCCAGCTCCACCTCCTGGGTTAATGCCATTCTCCTGCCTCAGCCTCCAGAGAAGCTGGGACTACAAGTGCCCACCACCATGCCCGGCTAATTTTTTGTATTTTTAGTAGAGATGGGGTTTCACTGTGTTAGCCAGGATGGTCTCGATCTCCTGATCTCATGATCCACCTGCCTCGGCCTCCCAAAATGCTAGGATTACAGGCATGAGCTACCACGCCCAGCTGGGGTTTTCTAAATATACAATCATGTCATTTTCAAACAGGGACAATTTGACTTCCTCTTTTCCTAATTGAATGCCTTTTATTTCTTTCTCCTGCCTGATTGCCCTGGCCAGAACTTCAAACACTATGTTTTTGCCTATTCATCCTAGGGATGAAGCCCACTTGATCATGATGGATAAGCTTTTTGATGTGCTGGTAGATTCAGTTTGCCAGTATTTTATTGAGGATTTTTGCATCGATGTTCACCAGGGATATTGGTCTAGATTTGACTTTTTTTGTTGTGTCTCTGCCAGGCTTTGGTATCAGGAACTAGAGAAGCAAGAGCAAACACATTGAAAAGCTATCATTTTTTATTGCATCTATTGAATTCTTCTCTCTTTTATTCTTTATTAGTCTTGCTAGCAGTCTATCAATTTTGTTGACCTTTACAAAAAACCAGCTCCTGGATTCATTGATTTTTTGAAGGGTTTTTTGTGTCTCTATCCCCTTCAGTTCTGCTCTGATCTTAATTATTTCTTGCCTTCTGCTAGCTTTTGAATGTGTTTGTTCTTACTCCTCTAGTTCTTTTAATTGTGATGTTAAGGTGTCAATTTTAGATCTTTCCTGCTTTCTCTTGTGGGCATTTAGTGCTATAAATTTCCCTCTATACACTGCTTTGAATGTGTCCCAGAGATTCTGGTATGTTGTGTCTTTGTTCTCATTGGTTTCAAAGAACATCTTTATTTCTGCCTTCATTTCATTATGTACCCATTAGTCATTCAGGAGCAGGTTGTTCAGTTTCCATGTAGTTGAGAGGTTTTGAGTGAGTTTCTTAATCCTGAGTTCTAGTTTGATTGCACTGTGGTCTGAGAGACAGTTTGTTATAATTTCTGTTCTTTTACATTTGCTGAGGAGAGCTTTACTTCCAACTATGTGGTCAATTTTGGAATAGGTGTGGTGTGGTGCTGAGAAGAATGTATATTCTGTTGATTTGGGGTGGAGAGTTCTGTAGATGTATATTAGGTCTGCTTGGTGCAGAGCTGAGTTCAATTCCTGTATATCCTTGTTAACTTTCCGTCTTGTTGATCTGTCTAACATTGACAGTGGGTTGTTAAAGTCTCCCATTATTATTGTGTGGGAGTCTAAGTCTCTTTGTAGGTCTCTAAGGACTTGCTTTATGAATCTGGGTGCTCCTGTATTGGGTATGTATATATTTAGGATAGTTAGCTCTTCTTGTTGAATTGATCCCTTTACCATTATGTAATGACCTTGTTTGTCTCTTTTGATCTTTGTTGGTTTAAAGTCTGTTTTATCAGAGACTAGGATTGCAACACCTGCTTTTTTGTTTGTTTGTTTGTTTTCCATTCGCTTGGTAGATCTTCCTCCATCCCTTTATTTTGAGCCTATATATGTTTCTGCACATGAGATGGGTCTCCTGAATACAGCACACTGATGGGTCTTGACCCTTTATCCAGTTTGCCAGTCTGTGTCTGCTAATTGGAGGACTTAGCCCATTTACATTTAAGGTTAATACTGTTATGTGTGAATTTGATCCTGTCATTGTGATGTTAGCTGGTTATTTTGCTTGTTAGTTGATGCAGTTTCTTCCTAGCATCAGTGTTCTTTACAATTTGGCATGTTTTTGCAGTGGCTGCTACCAGTTGTTCCTTTCCATGTTTAGTACTGCCTTCAGGAGCTCTTGTAAGGCAGACCTGGTGGTGACAGAATCTCTCAGCATTTGCTTGTCTGTAAAGGATTTTATTTCTCCTTCACTTATGAAGCTTAGTTTGGCTGGATATGAAATTCTGCATTGAAAATTCTTTTCTTTCAGAATGTTGAATATCGGCCCCCACTCTCTTCTGGCTTGTAGAATTTTTTTCTGAGAGATCTGCTGTTAGTCTGATGGGCTTCCCTTTGTGGGTAACCCGACCTTTCTCTCTGGCTGCCCTTAACATTTTTTCCTTCGTTTCAACTTTGGTGAATCTGACAATTATGTGTCTTGGAGTTGCTCTTCTTGAGGAGTATCTTTGTGGTATTCTCTGTATTTCCTGAATTTGAATGTTGGCCTGCCTTGCTTGGTTGGGGAAATTCTCCTGGATAATATCCTGAAGAGTGTTTTCCAACTTGGTTCTATTCTCCCCGTCACGTTAAGGTACACCAGTCAGATGTAGATTTGGTGTTTTCACATAGTCCCATATTTCTTAGGAGGCTTTGTTCATTTCTTTTTACTCTATTTTCTCTAAACTGCTCTTCTTGCTTCATTTCATGCATTTGATCTTTAATCACTGATACCCTTTCTTCCACTTTATTGAATTGGCTACTGAAGCCTGTGCATGCATCACGTAGTTCTCATGTCATGGTTTTCAGTTCCATCAGGTCATTTAAGGTCTTCTCTACACTGTTTATTCTAGTTAGCCATTCATCTAATCTTTGTTCAAGGTTTTTAGCTTCTTTGCGATGGGTTCAAACATCCTCCTTTAGCTCAGAGAAGTTTGTTTTGACCGATAGTCTGAAGCCTTCTTCTCTCAACTCATCAAAGTCATTCTCTGTCCAGCTTTGTTCTGTTGCTAGAGAGGAGCTGCATTCCTTTGCAGGAGAAGAGGTGCTCTGATTTTTAGAATTTTAAGCTTTTCTGCTCTGGTTTCTCCCCATCTTTGTGGTTTTATCAACCTTTGGTCTTTGATGATGGTGATGTACAGATGGGGTTTTGGTGTGGATGTCCTTTCTGTTTTTTTAGTTTTCCTTCTAACAGTCAGAACCCTCAACTGCATGTCTGTTGGAGTTTGCTGGAGGTCGACTCCAGACCCTGTTTGCCTGGGTATCACCACCAGTAGAGGCTGCAGAACAGCAAATATTGCAGAATGGAAAATGTTACTGCCTGATCCTTCCTCTGGAAGCTTTGTCTCCGAGGGGCACCTGGCTGTATGAGGTGTTAGTTGGCCCCTACTGGGAGGAGCCTCCCAGTTAGGCTACTCAGGGATCAGGGACCCACTTGAGGAGGCAGTCTGTCCTTTCTCAGATCTCAAACTCCATGCTGTGAGAACCACTACTCTCTTTAAAGCTGTCAGACAGGGACATTTAAGTCTGCAGAAGTTTCTGCTGTCTTTTGTTCAGCTATGCCCTGCCCCCATCTGAGGTGGAGTCTACAGAGGCAGGCAGGCATCCTTGAGCTGCGGTGGGCTCCACCCAGTTCGAGCTTCCCAGCCGCTTTGTTTACCTACTCAAGCCTCAGTAATGGCGGACACTCTTTCCCCAGCCTCACTGCTGCCTTGCAATTCGGTCTCAGACTGCCGTGCTAGCAGTGAGTGAGGCTCCTTGGGCATGGGGCCCTCTGAGCCAGGCGCAGGATATAATCTCCTGGTGTGCCGTTTGCTAAGACCATTGGAAAAGTGCAGTATTAGGGTGGGAATGTCCCAATTTTCCAGGTACCATCTATCACAGCTTCCTTTTGCTAGGAAAGGGAATTCTCTGACCCCTTGCACTTCCCGGGTGAGGTGATGCCCCACCCTGCTTGGGCTCATGCTCTGTGGGCTGCACGCACTGTTCAACAAGCTCCAGTGAGATGAACCCAGTACCTCAGTTGGAAATGCAGAAATCACCTGTCTTCTGTGTTGCTCACGCTGGGATCTGTAGACTAGAGCTGTTCCTATTCGGCCATCTTGGAACCTCCTTGATAAAATTAAATGAAAACAAATTTCTTTGATCTTTATTTTTTCAAAAATTATGGTCCTTTCTTCTGAGGTTGGTTTCTACTTACTGAAATATATTTTGTTACTTTAGAGAGAGCCTGGTGGTAGTAAACTCCTTGTTTTTAATGTATCTGAAAATATGTTGTTTACTTTGCTTTCATCCACCAGTTTGACTGATTACACAATTATAGTATGATAGTTATGTTCTCCTAACACTTTAAAGACATTATGTTAGTATCCCTAGGTTCCAATGTCAGTGACAAGTCAAAATTTGGTTTAATTGTTCTTTTTCTATAGATAATCAGCCTGTTTCTGACTACCTTAATTACAAATGAATATGGAAGAGAAGTAGCAAGGACAGTAGTAATAGACTCATAAAAGGGCAGGCAGAATTTTTCTAATATTGCAGTGTAGGGGATGCTGTTTAGTGTTGCCCAGAGCCCCCTGTCAGGAGATACTTATTCCAAATGCTGGGAATGTTAGCAGCTGGAGCTCTCAACTACCTTCCTTTCTGGAAATTGTTCTCAAGTGAAGAAAGCCTCTTTGACAAAAGTCACACTCTTTCCCAGAAGTATCTTGTATCCAATGACTAGCCATTAAGAAGTATAAAGTTCTGGCCCCATGTGTAATGGAGAGACAACCCTGAAGGGTCGCTATAGCTCCAGAATTCCCTGTAGGAACACCCGAGGGACTATGTCACAGTTCATCTTCTACCTCTGCACCATCTTGCTTCCCTTACCCTCTTAGAGGTATTTTTCCTGAGATTTTACCCAGATAAACATCCTGGTTGTAAATCTCAGCGTATCAGAGCTATATCTTTCTTCCATTAGCTGATTCACAATGAACTCTATTTATGGTGGGAGATAGAGAACTGAGGTGTTCTGCCATGCACTTTTGCTGTAACTGTTTAAACTTATTTACCACCTAGGATAGGATAACTGTGATGAAATGCATTGGCATATGCAATATCTCAGATGTTTGACAGAAATTGTAAGGACTGTGAAATCGAATATCTGTTGCTGGAGTCACTGATGCATTGTTGAAAGAAAGGCTTTCAAGAAAAAACAAAGAAAGCCTTTAATTTAATTAAACCATATAAGGATACATTTGAAAGCCAGGGTTAGCAGATAAAAAAAACTGTCTTCTTCTAAACCAGAGGTCAAAGTTTAGAGCTTAAAACATACAAGAAGCAGAGTTCCAGAGGTGGTAGAATTCTCAATCCTAGTATGTCTGATATCCTAAAATCCAGGTTCCAGGTGATAAGGAGTAGACTCTAAAGTTGATATGGGGACAACTGGGTCAGTGCACTCCAAAATCTTGAATTCTCAGACATCTTTGAACCCCCGGGCTTAATTCTCACTGTTGAAGTGTAGCATTGTCTACTTCTTCGAAAATAATGCAGAGGTTTCTCTCTTGCAAAAATATACTACTGCCTCAGCATACTCACCCTCTATCTTCTTCCTGCCTACTGAGATCAAGGTTAAAATATTCCACCTGGCAAAATATTAGACTTTCTAAAAGTGGAGAAAGCCTTTACTCTAAAGAAGCCTCAGGATATAACCAACATGTCTGAGCAAAATATGGGAGAGAATACATGGGGATAGGTCTTGTTAGATCAATGTATATAAATGTAAAGTTGAATAAAGGTATGTTTATTAATGTATGAGCTCTCTCCAAAAATATAGAGCTTAATATCTGACAAGGACCTAGGGAGGTATTAGCAATATGCAGCTAGATTGGCTGTTGGGAGCTTGGAAAAAGTATTAGGAAGTCAAAAGATGTCAAAAATGGGCATGTTAGAGTGGCTATAGCACCTTAAATTAGAAAATCTGCCAGTCAACTATATTCCATGAGAGGGCCTGGAGGACACTCTAATTACCAAAATAATAGGGAGTGCACTGGTGAGAACAGTATTAGAATCATCCAGACACTCAGTAGTGGCTGTCTTCTGTAGTCCAGTACTGAGAGCAGGCCATATCGTAGAACTAGGCTCTCTGATAACAATAGGGATGATAGAATTCTTAAGTAATACGGGTCAGGTATCAGGTATTAACCATCAAAAGCAAGAGGTGCAATTATTGTAACAAGTGGGAATATGGGATTGGCAGCTTAAATGACTCATAATATGGCTTATAGAACACAAAATTCTCAGGATCAAGATAGATGAGTATCTGATAAGAATTTTGTTCAACCCATGCAACCAAATGATATCAAAAATTGATTATCTGATGATGGAATGCAGCTGCTCTAATTTTTTTTAATGGGCAAAATAGCCTGCCTAATTTCCAGATCTGAGCTACTATTCAGATCTAGAATTTATTGGCTAAAAAACAAGTACCTGTTGAGAGTCTTGCAACATGGTGATGAGTGTAAGCAGTAATGGTGCCTTCAGTCTTTTTCCCAAAATATCTAAAGCAAAGCTTTAGATTGAGTAACTTGGTTAACTGTCCATCAGTCACTTTCTAATACACAAAGAGTTTAAGAACTGTTGGATACATGGTCCAAATTGTCAATGATATCCAGAGAAATGAAAATCACCATGGCCTTTGTTAGAGTGGGTGCATGGGCATGGTGACCAGGTAATAAATGGATCCGTGGCCCAGATTGGCTCACAGTAAGCCCGTTGCTTTCATGGACTCACATAGTAATAGTTTCTCTTGCTGTCAATTGCTTACATATTTTAAAGCAAACTTTTTTATTTTGAGATAATTGTAAATTTGCATGCAATTCTAAGAAATAATATAGAAATACCATATGTTATTTAGCCAGGCTTAACCAATGGTAACATTTTGCAAAAGTATACTATCACAACAAAGATATTGCCATTGATTTAGTCAAAATATTGAAGACTTCGATCACCACAAGAGTCCCTCGTGTTACCTTTTTGTAGCCTCATCTACTTCCATACAGTCCTCACCATCTTCATAAACACTGAAAAGTGCTAGTCTTTCATTTGTCTAATTTTTCACTTAAAGGCTTTTCTAAGAATAATACACTTTCAGTTTGTATTATTTTTCACTCAATATAGTACTCTGAGACTCATAAAAGTTGCTTCACCATTCATACACTGAAGGACATTTGGACTGCTAACAGGTTTTGCTTATTATCAATAAAGTTGCTATTTATATTTGTGCATAAGTTTTTCTGTGAACATAATTTTTTATTTCTTTGTTATAAATTCCCAGAGGTGCAATTCTGAGTTTTATGGTAGGTACATTTTAGTTCTTGTTGTTTTGTTATTACTATTGCTGTTGCTGTTTTGGTTTTAAAGAAACTGCAAAACAATTTTTCCGGAGTGGGTTGTGTCATTTTGCATTTCCACTGGTAATATATGAGTAAGCTAGTTTCCCTGCATCCTCAACCATATTTGGTGTTGTCACTATGTTTTATTTTAGCTATTCTGATAAGTGTACAGTGATATCTCACTGTGCTTTAAATCAGCATTTCCCTAATGGCTAATGACATTGAACATCTTTTCATGTGCTTATTTGCCATCTGTGTATTCTCTTGTGAAATGGCTCTTCATGTCTTCTCCCATTTTTCTTATTAGATTGTTTGCTCTTTTACAGTTGAGTTTTGAGAGCTTTTTAAATATATTCTAGATATAGTGCTTTTTTGGATGTGTGGTTTGGAGCTTATTTCTTCATCCTCTGAACAAGGTCTTCTGCAGATAATAAAACAAAATTGATGAAGTTCAATTTATCATTTTTTGCTTTGTATGGATTGTGTTTTTGATGTCAAGGAAAAAAATTATTTGTATTCCTCTAGAACCTGAAGATTTTTAAAAGCTTTACAGTTTCACATTTACATTTAGCATTCATGATTCATTTTGAAATAAATTTTGCATAATGTCTGAGATTTAGTTCAAGATTAATTTTCTCCCTCATGGTTGTCTAATTACTCCAACATCATTTGTTGAAAAGGCAGTCACTCCGCTGAATTTCATTGAACTTCATCAAAGATCAGTTGGGCATATTCTTGTGCTTTTTAGATTTCTCTATTTTGTTTCATTAATGTATATGTATATCTTCCTACCAATAGCCGGCAGTCTTGGTTACTACAGCTATCTAATAGGTCTTGAAATCAGGTAGACTGATTTCTCCACCTTTTTTTCATGAAAATGTTCTTAGCTACTCTAGTTCTTTACTCTTTTCATATAAATTTTAGTTTTTCTGTATCTACAAAAGTCATTGTAACTGATGGGAATTACATTAAATGTATATATCAGTGGAGAAACAATTAACATCTTTTCTGACTCTTTCAACTCAATAATACAGTATCATTTCCCCCACTTTTTAAATGTTCTTGAATTTCTTCTGTCTATGGTGAATAGTTTTCTGCATAGACGTCCTGTACATGTTTTGCTACATTTACACCTCTAAGTATTTTATTTTTTGAAAAAGTTTTACATTGTATTGCATTTTAAATTGTGGCTTCTGTGTGTCATTGCCAGAATACAGAAATCAAATTGGTTATTATTTTTATCTTATGTCCTGTGATCTTGCAAATAGAAAAGTTTTATTTTTTATTTTTTGATCTGCATGTATTCTATTTCCACTTTTTTCTTTATTGCACTACTGAGACCTTCCAGCCTTGCATTGAATAAGAGTAGTGAAAGCAAACACTCTTGCCTTATTCCCAATCTTAGGTGTAAAGAATTTACTCTTTTCCTACGAAGTATAAAATTAGCTGTAGGTTTTTTGTAGATGCTCTTCATCAAGTTGAGGAATTGCTCCTCTAATCCTTTTTATTATTTTTTTGAGAATTGTTCTTACAAATAAATGTTGAATGTGGTAAAATGCTTTCTCTGCATCAATGAATGTAATCATGTGATATTTATTCTTTAGCCTGTTAATTTGGTTAATAACATTGATTGATTTTGAAATATTAAAACAGCCTTCATCCCTGGAATAAATTCCTCTTGGTGATGGTGTATAATTCACTTTTTTATATAAATTACTTTTATTTACTATTATAATATTTAGTTACATATTTTTACACCTATATTCATGAGGGATATGTAGAAATATGAGGGATATTGATCTGTAGTTTTCTTTATTTTCAGTATTTTCTTTCTTTTCAGTTTTTCTTTCTTTTCAGTTTTCAGTATTTCTGGTTTTGGAACCAGGGTAATATTCACTTCATTAAAAAAGTGGCAAGTGGCCGGGCACGGTGGCTCACGCCTGTAATCCCAGCACTTTGGGAGGCCGAGGCGGGCAGATCACAAGGTCAGGAGATCGAGACCATCCTGGCTAACACGGTGAAACCCCGCCTCTACTAAAAATTACAAAAAATTAGCGGGGTGTGGTGGCGGGCACCTGTAGTCCCAGCTACTCCGGAGGCTGAGGCAGGAGAATGGCGTGAACCCGGGAGGCGGAGCTTGCAGCGAGACGAGATCCTGCCACTGCACTCCAGCCTAGGCAACAGAGCGAGACTCCGCCTCAAAAAAAAAAAAAAAAAGTGGCAAGTGATGACTTCTTTTCTATTGAAAAAGTGATTGCATACAATTGGTGTTATCCTTTTGATGTCTGCAGGGTCTGTAGTTATATGCTCTGTTTCATTCCTGATACTGATAATGTTTGTCTTTACTCTCTTTTTGTCAGTCTTGCTAGAGGTTTTTCAATTTTATTCTTTTCAAAATACCAGGTCTATTTTACTGATTTTTTTCTACTTTTTTTCTCTTTTCAAGTTCATTGGTTTCTGCCTTTATCCTTTTTCTTCCTTACACTTGCGTTAAATTTATTTTGCTGTTTTTCCTTCTACTATCTTGAAGTGGAAGCTAATTCATTGATTTGAGACTCTTCTTCTTTTCTACTGTATATATTAAGTGCTACAAATATCTTTTCAGTACTGCTTTAGTTGTGTTTCATAAGGTTTGATATATTTTACTTTCATTTATATTCAGCTTAATGTATGTTTTGATTCCCCTAGAGAGTACTTCTTTAACCCATGAATTATTCAGAAATGTATTTAGCTACTACATGTTTGGAGAATTTCTTATGTTCTGTTATTGATTTATTTTGATTCCATTGTGATAAGAACACACTTTGTATGATTTTAATTCTTAGTTTTGTGGCCCAGGAAATGACCTATCTTGGGTGACATTTTGTGGGGGCTGTAAATAAATATGTATCCTGCTTTGGTTGGGAAGAGTATTTCTATAAATGTCAATTAGATCTTCCCTATTTAACAATGTTGCCTAGTTCATCTATATCTCTACTGATTTTCTGTCATGTAATTCTTATATTAGTTGTGAAAGAGGGGTTTTAAAGTCTTCTACTATAACTTTGCATTTGTTTATTTCTGCTTGCAGTTCTATCAATTTTTGCTTCACCTATTTTGCAGCTCTGTTTTTTAGTGCATATGCATTTAGGATTGTTCTGTCTTCTGTGGAAGCTGGCAATTTTAATATTATATAATGAACCCCCTGTTTCTGATAATATTCTCTCCTCTGAAGTCTATTTTATTTTATATTATATAATTAATTATATTAATTAATTCTGTTTCCTTTTCACAAATGTATGCATGATGTATCTTTTCCATCCTTTTATTTTAGATTTTTCTTTTTCTTTTTATATGTTTATGGATTTAGGGGTATAAATGCAGTTGTGTTATATGGATATATTGAGTAGTGGTGAAGTCTGGGCTTTTAGTTTACCCATCACCTGAATAGTGTACATTGTACCCAATAGGTAGTATTTCATCTCTGGCTCTCCTCCCACCCTCCCATCTTTTGGACTTTCTAGTGTCTAATGTTCCACTCTGAATGTTCATATGTACCCACTGTTTAGCTCCTACTGATGAGTGAGAACATGTGGTCTTCAACTTTCTGTTTCTGAGTCATTTTATTAAGGTTAATGGCCTCCAGTTCCATTGATGTTACTGCAGAATACATGGTTTTATTATTTTCTAAGGGCTGAATAAAATTCCATTTGGACATATCTATATAAACCGCATTTTAAATCCTATCATCCCTTATTTGACACTTAGATTGATTCCATGACTTTGCTATTGTGAATATTGCTGTGATAAACATATAAGTGCAGGTGTCTTTTTGATAAAATGATTTATTCTCCTTTAGTAGATACCCAGTTCTATTTTAACTCTTTGAGAAATCTCTGTACGGTTTTTTCGTAGAGGTTGTACTAAGGTATATTTCTACCAACATTGTACAAGTGTTCCCTTTTCTCTGAACCTCATTAACATCTGGTGTTTTTGACTTTTTAATAGCCATCTGAACTGGCATAAGATGGTCACATTGTGGTTTTAATTTGCATTTTTCTGATGATTCATTAATATTAAGCAATGTTTTATATGTTTGTTGGGCACTTGCATGTCTTCTTTCCAAAAGGTTTGTTAATGTCCTTTGCCCACTTTTTAATAGGGTTGTTTGTTTATTTCTTGTTGAGTTGTTTTTCTTGTAGATTCTGTATATTAACTCTTTGACAGATGCATAGTTTTAAACTATTTTAACCCATTCTGTAGGTTGTTTGATTACACAGTTGGCTGTTTCTTTTGCTAGGTTTTCTTCAGGTTTTTTTTTCTTTCTTTCTTTCTTTTTTTTGGACGGAGTCTCCCTCTCTCTCCAGGCTGGATAGCTATCTAGGCGGGCACTATCTAGACTCACTGCAACCTCCACTTCCCAGATTCAAGCAATTCTCCTGCCTCAGCCTACCGAGTAGCTGAGACTACAGGTGCATGCCACCACACTCAGATAATTTTTGTATTTTTAGTAGAGACGGCGTTTCACCGTGTTGATCAGGATGATCTCGATCTCTTGACCTCGTGATCTGCCCACCTCAGCCTCCCAAACTGCTGTAATTACAGGCACGAGCCACCACGCCCTGCCTCTTCTAGGGATTTTATAGTTTCAGGTCTTATGTTTAAGTATTTACTCCATCTTGAGTTCGTTTTTTGTATATGGTAAGAGATAGCGGTCCAGTTTCATTCTTCTGCATATGGCTTTCCAATTTTTCCAACATCATTTATTGAATAGTGTGTCTTTTTCCCAGTGTATATTTTTGTTGACTTTGTCAAAGATCACTTAGCTGTCCACATTTGGCTTTATTTCTGTTTTTTGTTTTGTTTTGTTTTTGTTTTTGTTTTTGTTTTGAGAAGTAGTCTCACACTGTTGCCCAGGCTGGAGTGCAATGGAGCAATCTCTGCTCACTGAAACCTCCACCTCCCAGATTCACAGGATTCTCCTGCCCCAGCCTCCTGAGTAGCTGGGATTACAGGCGCCCACCACCACACTCAGCTAATTTTTTGTATTGTTAGTAGAGACAGGGTTTCACTATGTTGGCCAGACTGGTCTCGAACTCCTGACCTCGTGATTCACCTTCCTCGCCTTCCCAAAGTGCTCGGATTATAGGCATGAGCCACCACGCCTGGCCTATCTCTGGGTTCTTTATTTTGTTCCATTGATCAATGTGCCTATTTTTTATGCCAATAATTTGTTGTTTTGGTTATTATAGCCTTGCAGTATAATTTGAAGGCAGGTAATGTGATACCTCCAGCTTTATTCTCTTTGCTTAATATTGCTTCAGCTATTTGAGCTCTTTTTAGGTTCCATATGAATTTTTGGATTTTAAAATATATTATATGAAGAATGACATTTGTAATTCGGTGGAAATTGCATTGAATCTGTAGATTGCTTTGGCAAGTATGGTCATTTTAACAATATTGATTCTTCTGATCCATCATCATAGGAATGTTTTTCCATATGTGTCATCTATGATTTATTTAATCAGTGTTTTGTACTTCTTCTTCAAGAGATATTTCACCTCATTAGTGAAGTGTATTCCTAGGTGTTTTTGTTTTGTTTTGTTTTTGCTACTGCAAATAAGAATGAGTTTTTGATGTGGTTCTCAGCTTGACTTTTATTGCTGTATAGAAATACTACTGATTTTTGCTCATTGATTTTGTATCCTGACATTTTACTGAAGTCCTAGGGCAATGAGGAAAAATAAAAGGCATCTAAATTGGAAATAAAAAAAGCCAAGTTTTCTCGGTTTACTGATAATATGATCTTAGAAATCCTTAAAGACTAACACTTTTATTTTAAATCTATCTATATTTTAATATTTGAAGTGACTTTATTATAAACATATGGTTGGGTCACATTTTTCTCATACAATGTGCCAATCTCTGTCCTTACATTAATCTCTTAAGACCATTTACATTTGATGTAATATTTGATAGGATGGGGTTTGAGTCTGACATTTTTGTTTTTTTTTTTTCCATTTGTTCTCTCTGTTTTTTGTGTTTATGTGTCTTTGTTTTCCTTTTCTGCCTTCTTGTATTATGTAAAGATTTTTAAAAATTATACGTATTTGTTTTGATTTATTTATTTTATATGTTTCTTAGTGGTTTTCCTATGTATTACGTTGTATATGTATAACTTACATCAGCCTACTGGTGGTGTAATTTCACTGCTTAAAGTGAAGTATATAAATCTGTCTTCCTCTATATTATTTTATACTTCATAATTTTAATATATTTGTATTAAATATTTTATCTGCATATGTATCATTCAGTATTCTACAGAGATTCGGAGCCTCCTAAGATGTATAAACCAGATTGGTAGGCTGTAAACTTAAGTTAGAGTTTATATTGTAGGCTTGAGTCTGAAATTTGTAGGGCAGACTAGCATACTGTAAACTCAGTTAAGATTTCCATGTTTCTTGAGAGTCCGAGGCAGGCGGATCACGAGGTCAGGAGATTGAGACCATCCTGGCTAACATGGTGAAAACCCGTGTCTACTAAAAATACAAAAAAAGTAGCCAGTTGTGTCCTCAGCTTGCAGATGGCCTATTGTATGACCTTGTGATCATGTGAGTTAATACTCCTTAATAAGCTCCTCTTTACATATATATATTTAATAAAATATATATTATATATAACTAACAGGTTATGTATGTATATATATATCCTATTAGTTCTCTCCCTCTAGAGGACCCTGACTAATACACGTACCATATCATTTCCCAATGTATCCCCCTCAGCTCACAGGTATGATCACCTGTTGTGTGAGGAACATATTTTTGACTAGTGATTGTTGGAGAAAAATCTAACCCTGTTTCATGAATTTAACTTTGTGTGTGGTACAAGCTGATAATGGGCAGCTACTGCACTACAACTCTACTTATGGAGATGTAATTCTCTTAATTGGTACAAGTTGGTAAGAGCACTTCATCATCACTTTATATTGAAAAGCAAACAGCCTAATGTGTAAATATGCATATCAACTATTGAGCAGTGATAGTTTAGATGGTTGCTCAGGGATCTTTAAGGAAAAGTTTAGATTATAAGGTATAGGTAATCTGAAAAAAATAATATGACTAGACCAACGAGAATGAATACAAAGTGTGAATATCTTTTTATCACGTCAGTAACCATCAGAGAGCATCCACCATGTGAGTAAAGATAATCAAGTAAACACAGCGATGTGGCCTTTCAACATCAACCAGTCTTAGTCATTAAGTATCCTAGTACTGATATAATTGAATAGCTGTGGTAATAGGGGTAGAGGCTGTTAATGGAATAAATAATCATGGGCCCTCAATTACCAAATCTTATCTGTATACTGTCACTACTGAAGATACAAACTACAATCACAGAGATCCTAGAAAGCATCCCTTAAAGGGAACAATCAGTCACTTGCTGACTAATTGAACACATTGAATTTTTTTTTTTTATTTTTGAAGAGAAAGTGATTCTTTCTGATGGGAATTGGCACATATTCCAAGTATGGGTTTGTCTTTCCTGCCGGCAAGGTCTCAGGAAACACCATTATTCACATTTTTAAAGAGTGTTTGATCCATTGACAAGGACTCTCTTGGGTAAGATTACTTCAGACAAAGGGAACTATTTCATAGCAAAGGAGCTGTGGCTGAATGTACATGGCCAGGGGAATGCACACATCTCCTTACATATTCCACCCTCCAGACCATCCAGACAACTGCTTTCCTGATAATGTGATGTAACAGCCTAATGAAAGTGCAGTTAGGACTTCAGCAATACATTTTTCTATGGCTTGCTATTTTTTTTAATTGTCTCCTTGAACTTGGTAGATCTACTTCAGCTTGGTGATGATATACTGTAAGGATGGGTTCCCTTCCCTGTGATACAAGATTCATCCCAAAACAGTGATTGGTAAATAGTGCTGTGTCTCCAGTAGATAGAATACATGGGTCTGAGAACCAAGGTGTAGAAGTAGGAGTCTCCTTTTATAGGCATTCTCGATGATCCACGTGCAATTGTGCTTTCTGTTCTTTCAACTCTAGGCTCTGTGTAGTTAAAGGTACTGGTTTTCAGACGGGAAATATCACATCAGTCAACATAGTGAATGTCCCATTAAATTTTATATGCCCAAGTTTCTTTGTGTTCTTTTTGCCAAAAGGCCACTGAGAAAAGAAATGTGTCAATGACTCTGATCATCAGAAGGAGGCAGGACATCTTTTATGCAGCAAGGGCAGAGTCGAATAAATTTAACATTCAGGTGACTAGCCCAGGACATCTCCTGGTACTTCTCTACTCAACATGAGAGTGGAGGGGTAGTGTAGGATAGAAATCACCACCTGAGAAGTGTATGGTGACTAGAAGCTCAGAGCCCTCAAAAATCTCAGACTATTTGGAAAAAAAGTACCATATTTCCTTATTTACCTTATAAAAGATCAAGTAGGAAATCAGACATGGAATCAAGAAAGAATGGAATAGGCTGGTTAGTTCTATTTCTAGTCTAGTCTAGTCTATTTCTAGTTCGATATTTCATGCACTATAGACATGGTAACTTAGTTAACCTAGAATTTAGGATTCTTACTCAAAAAATTCACTTGTATCCTGTGTTTCATCTGCATAGTTGTGTCAGAAAGCTACAGAAAAAAAAATGGGTTGTGGTCAAAGACTACACCATTTAAATCAGATTATGAAATTGCTGTGCCAAAACTTCAGAATCTTCAAATTCATTCAGTAGAAGGCAAATTTAATAAATAGCCAACAAAGCTACATGCTCTCTGGCCCTCTGCCTGCTCTATCAACTGCTGCTCTTCCCTCACACTATTTTTGTCTACATTAGCCTCTATATTTCTTGAATAAGCCAGAAGTGCTCCTGCCTCAGAGTCTTTGCACTTACTGTTTCTTCTGGAATGTTTTTTTCCTTAGACATCCTCACAACTCACTCCCTCACTTTTTTCTTATCTTTATTTTCAATGATAAAATCTGCTATGAGGGGACTCTTCCCTATCCTCCATTCTATATAAAATAATAAAGTACTTTCCCTCCAGTCTTCTAAGTCCTTGTCCCATTTTCCTTCTTTTTCTTGTGGTATTTAGCATCTTCTGACATACTTAAAACTACAGGAGATAATAGATACATGTTGAAAGAATGAAGAATCTGACTTGCCATATGCACTTGGTTTTAGTATCCATCTCTTATATCTAGAATGTGAGCTCCATAAAGTCAGGAACTTTTGCCTACTCTTATGCTCAAGGCACCTGGAATAGTGCTTTGTACTTATTAAACACAACACAAAATTTTGTTGAGTTGAATTAACTGCTGTTTTCTCATGAGGAAACTTTCTGATTAATTTCCCAATGTAAATTACCACTGAAATAATTTGGGGGAGTGGAGGTGGGGATGAAATAAAAGAGATAAATCATATATAGTTTTGTCACAACAACTGCATAGTATAGATCTTAGGATCTCCATTGCATATACAAAGAAAATAAAGCATAGAGAGTTTAGAATATTATGAATGATCACATGTGAGTTAAATCACCAACATGGTATTTAAATTTAAAACTTCTGGAGTACCAATCTTGTACTTTACCATGCTATATTAGTTATCTTTCCATACTCATCTTTAGGTCAAAAAAAGCTGCTTAAAGGGACTTAATTTACCTTACCCACATCATGTAAAATTTCAACTTTTTAAAATTTTGCAATATTTAATAGCTTTGAAGAGCAGAGTCAGTTTGTTTTTTAATGAATTGCACTTTGGTGCAATATTTAAAAAATTGTTGCCTAGCCTAAGGTCACACAGATTTTATGCTATATTTTCGCCTAGCACAGTGGTCCCCAAACTGTTTGGCACAGACAGGGTTTTAGGGGATGGTTTGGGGATGATTCAAGCACGTTACTTTTATTGTGCACTTTATTTCTATTATTATTACATTGTAATACATAATGAAATAATTATAAAACTCACCATAATGTAAAATCAGTGGGAGCCTTGAGATTGTTTTCCTGCAACTAGACAGTCCCACGTGAGAGTGATGGGAGACAGTGACAAATCCTCAGGCATTAGGTTCTCATAAGGAACATGCAGCCTAGATCCCTCTCACGTGCAGTTCACAACAGGGTTCAGGTTACTGTGAGAATTTAATGCTGACACTAATTTGAAAGGCAGTAGAGCTCAGGTGGTAATGCTCACTCACAGCTGCTCACCTGCTTTGTGGCCTGGTCCCTAACAGGCCATAGGTGGGTCCCAGTATATGGCTTGGGAGTGGGGGACCCCTTCTCTAGAAGATTTATAGTTTTAGGTTTCATAATAGATGAATCAACCATTGTGAGTTAATTTTTGTATATGATTTGAGCTATGGGACCAAGTTCATTTATTTATTTTTGCATACTGATATCCAATTTCCAGCACCATTTTTTAAAAATATTATGCTTTCGCCCTTCTGTTGCCTTTGCAGTTTTGTCAAAACTCAACTTGTTAATCTATCCTTAATTTTATTTTTGGAATCTTCAGTCTATTCCATTCAACTGCTTGTCTATCTTTATCTGCTGCCATGCTATTTTTGATTATTGTAGCTTTATGCTAATTATTGAAATTAGGAAGTATTAGCCTTCCAAGTACGTATTATTTTTCAATGTTGTTTTAGCCATTCTGTTTTAGAATCACCTTGTCAGTGTCAACAACAATAATAACAAATTCCTGCTGAAATTATGATTGGGATTGTTTTGAACCTGTAGATCAATTTATCAATAATTATCATCTCAACAGTATTGACTTTCCAAACAATAAAAAGCTATCCCTTTATTCATTTAGATTTTCTTTAAATTATCCCAATAATGTTTTGTATTTTAAGTACAGAAGTCTTTTATCAATTATCTCACATTTTCCCCTAGGTATTTCATGTGTTGATGCTATTGTAAGGGTCTTTCTTTTATATTTCAATTTCCAATTGTTTGTTGCTCGCATATAAATATACTTGATTTTTCTATATTGACCTATGTCTTGCAACGTTGCCAAATTCACTGATCCATTCTAGTAAATTCATTTTGTAAATTTCATCAGACTTGCAAGATAGACAATTTTGTTGCATGCAAATGAAGTCAGTTTTACTTCTTCTCTTTCAATATGGTTATTTGTGTATTTTTTTGTTCTTGCCTGATTGCATTGACCGTAACTGATATGGTTTGGCTGTGTCCCCACTGAAAATCTCACCTAGAATTTTTATCCTTATAAGCCCCACCTGTCAAGGGCAGGACCAGGTGGAGGTAATTGAATCATTGGGGCTTTTTCCCCCATGCTGCTCTCATAATAATTAGTGAGTTCTCGTGAGATCTGATGGTTTTGTAAGCACCTGGCATTTCCCCCGCTTGCATTCATTCCGTCCTGCCACCCTATGAAGAAGGTGCCTGCTTCTCCTTTGCTTTCTACCAGGATTACAAGTTTCCTGAGGCCTCCCCTGCAATGCAGAACTGTGAGTCAATTAATCCTCTTTCCTTTGTAAATTACTCAGTCTCGGGTATTTCTTCATAGCAGTGTGAGAACAGACTAATACAATAACCTTCAGTACAACATTAAATAAAAGTAGTGAAATAGAACACCCCTGCCTTGTTCCATGTATTAAGTTGAAAGCATCCTGTCTTTTACCATTAAATGTGATTACCTGTCAGTTTTCTATAGATTTTTAAAAATTAGGTTAAAGAAGTTCTCATATTACTATGCTAGTTATTAATATTTAAATAATTAACTTATACAGTGATAACCATGACCCATTGGATATTTTTTAAACTTTTTTTATCCATAGCAAAAGACGTACTTTACATTTTGACCCAGTATATACATGTATCTTTTATTCTATGTGTGTAACTGAAATAAAAGTTCTGAGTCAATTCATACGCTTTCTAAATGCCATGAACTACTTTTCTAAATAAAAGAGTTCTCTAAATAAAAGAGTTATCTACTTAATTGATTTTACAATGCAATTTGAAGGTTGAAAATCAGTGGTATATTCCAACAGACTTGGTTATACTTGAAACTCTCTGTCTCCTTAGAACATTAAACCTCTTTAAGCATTGGATGGATAAGGTAATTTTTTTAAAAAATTAAAAAGCACAATCCTATTACATTTCGAAAGTTGTGTTATTTTGCCATGATAGGGAAGCAATATGAGAAATAATTAAAAGCATAGTCTCTGAAATCTGACTTGTAGCCCGTCTCTAAAATTTGTAGTTGTGACTTTTGGCAAAATAAAGAAAAGCTTTCACAATTTCTTAATCTACAAAATCAAGATAGTAAGTACTTGCATCTTGAGTTTTGTGAGAGATAAATAGGTTAATACATGTAAAGTGACTTAAAAAATTAATAGATAAGGAATTCTCAACAAATGTTAGATGTTACTTTTTACTGTTAATTATTTTACTGGATATTGGCAGGGAAACTGAAAGAAGAGGAAGTCAATTTTGAAACTGACCACATTTTTCTCACCTTTACTCCCCACTTATACCTTTATGCAATTTATAGCAAAGGAAGTACTCCTCATTAAATAACACAGATTGTCTGAGAAGAAATCTTTGTGTATTATGTCTCTAATTTGCCTTGTAATAAGAGTTGAATAAATTTAGATCTACCAAGTTAAAGGAGACAATTAAAAAAATAGCAAGCCATAGAAAAATGTATTGCTAATTATGGTACTGCTTAATTTTTCTTTAGAAAATTGGGAACTTAACAAAATCAATGTTTCACAAATTATCAACTTCATGTATTTAAAGACATCAGTACAATGACTATCAATTAATGGAGAATATTTAATAATATACAAATACAGAAATAATTATACAATTTTACCAATTTTAAAAGAATATAATATTTTAGTTTAACCTAGAATAAATCTGATGTTTCCTTTTTCTTTTTCCTTTTCCTTTATTTACATTTTATCAGTATTTCACATCTCACCTTATTTTTTATCAATGTGTAATTATAAAGCCCTTCACTCAGTCGGTCTCCAGTTATAATTCACTAGAAACTTTTCTAAATAATGTTAGCACAGGAATGTTTCCTGGTTGGAATTCATTATAATTTAATTGTTAAAGGTTTAAAATAAAAGGGTATATGAACAATGAGACGATTATGAATAGGTCTTTGGAATTGAACTTAGTTTGAGTCTCACTTCTGACTTGTATGTATTGAGTAACTTATTTAACTATAGTAACTTTGAATTTCTTCACCTCTACAATTAGTGAGTACTTAATTCTTAGTTCTATGGTGAAGACTAAATGAGATTGTGTATATGTTGTGGACTTATCTACATCAATTTGGTAATGCACAACCATAGTGTATTAGTTAGCCTTTGTAGGTAACAGCAGCCACTGATATTTAAACTACTTGCAAGGCATCTCCTTCCAAACTCACAGCTAGACTATATAGAAGGCATGTTTTTGACCACATAGCTCTGAAATACTCCATTCATTAAGCAAACACTTGGCCAGCAAGTAAAAAAACAATTCATGCAACTTTCTCTATAGCCCAGTGAATTCCTATCTTTCTACTTTTTTTATGCCCTCCCGCCCCCTGAAGAGGCAGGTGAACCCCCACCCAAGATTTAGTTTGGATGTTTAGACTGTTGATTACACACACACACACACCACACACACACACACACACACCCCAAGTGGACATGAGAAGGTTTATTACTTACATAATTGAGGTATCTGGGGAAAGCAGGGCAGGTCATAAATGGCTTGAGAAAGTAAGGAAGGAAGTCTGGCCTGGGTTTCTTACTGTGATTAGGGGATGGGACAGAGATGAGAGCTTCTCTGTTCTGGGAAGGGCTCATGTGGTTTAACTCTCCTGCCAATGCCAAAGGAGTGACACCCAGGCTTTCTTATCAGATTGTCTAGATTCTGCACACAAGAGGAAAGAAAGGGTGAGGCTTAGAATTGTCCTCAGTGAAATATCCAAAACTGAAGTCATACTCCTCATTATGGTTTTATAAGTACCTTCAACACATTTATATGAATGTTTTGCCAAGATAAATGTAACAATATTCTATATTCTGAGGGAAAGATTTAATTAACCTCTAAACTAATGCCTGGAATCAGGATTATTCAGAGGTCAATCTTCAGGTATTTTCCCTGAAGTCAGAAGGTACAGGAATGCTAGATAATTCCAGCTTATTTACATCAGAGTCGAACTCGTCGCTAAACTATTTTAGCCAATTAGCATTTCATCAATGAGAAATACTTCTAATATTCATTTTTCTAATTGCTAGCAAATCCCAAGACCTTTCTCAAATTTTCCTTATTTCTGCTGATATCCAGCTGAGATTTTTGGACCACTTTAAAGGAGGCTTATCATAATAGAAATGTAGTTTAACATAAAGATAACATATGATGCCACTCCTTGACTAGTTCTTGTCTACTATGTCAGTGATTCTCAGCTCTGTTAGAGTGAATTCTTCTTTTGATAACAATTATTTTCTCATTTCTATTTAACATAATTAAAATTCATAAATAATATAACATAGATACATATCTCTTCAGAAACATATTTAAAGGAAAATAAAAGAAAAATAGTTAAAGCTTGTAACCATAAGTAGAATCAGTTGCGACAATATAGGTAACAATGATGCAGCTGCTACAGATGTAGACATGCTATGCTAACAATTCAAGTATCATACCACAGTAGTGTCACCATTAGTGAATATGTACAAAGAAGGTACAATTTCCCTCAGTTTTCACAAAAGTCGCATTACAGGAAAAGCATGTATTAAATTTATCCCAAACCACTTGTGTTTATATGGACAATAGAGTTAGATTCTGAACTCAGATAATTTAAGCAGACTTCTAATTTCAGTGAACATTTATCAGTACTGTGTGTATAGTACAGAAAGACTAGCATCCCTGGTTCTTTCTTCTAATTACTTTATATTAAGTGGCAACCAATAAATCACTTTTCTTTTTCCTTTCTAAAGGAACACTAGGGAGTAGTATTGTTCTCACCAGAAATCATTCCTGGATTACTAGAAATGCTCTTAGTACCTTTGACAGGCTTGAATAACAAGTCACTAGAGAAAAAAAAAAAAACACAACCCTCTCTTCCTCTACATGTGACCCACCTAATTAGTTCTCATTTTCTGCCTCAGAACCATGCCCATTTCAGGACAACTGTCAATGTGGATGATCTTTCCTTCAAGGAAAATTCCAGACCCTCATGCTGTGGTGTGCACTAATCCTCTCCAGAATGACTATGCTTTTGCTTTACATTCATGCAGCTAAAGATATCTGTCACAAGATTGTTCCAAAATAAAGACAATCCACGTTGGAATTCAAATTTCTTTTTTTATTATTATACTTTAAGTTTTAGGGTACATGTGCACAACGTGCAGGTTAGTTACATATGTATACATGTGCCATGTTGGTGTGCTGCACCCATTAACCCCTCATTTAACATTAGGTATATCTCCTAATGCTATCCCTTCCCCCTCCCCCCACCCCACAACAGGCCCCAGTGTGTGATGTTCTCCTTCCTGTGTCCATGTGTTCTCATTGTTCAATTCCCACCTATGAGCGAGAACAAGCAGTGTTTGGTTTTTTGTCCTTGCGGTAGTTTGCTGAGAATGATGGTTTCCAGCTTTATCCATGTCCCTACAAAGGACATGAACTCATCATTTTTATGGCTGCATAGTATTCCATGATGTATAGGTGCCACATTTTCTTAATCCAGTCTATCGTTGTTGGACATTTGGGTTGGTTCCAAGTCTTTGCTATTGTGAATAGTGCCGCAATAAACATACATGTGCATGTGTCTTTATAGAAGCATGTTTTATAACCCTTTGGGTATATACCCAGTAATGGGATGGCTGGGTCAAATGGTATTTCTAGTTCTAGATCCCTGAGGAATGGCCACACTGACTTCCACAATGGTTGAACTAGTTTACAGTCCCACCAACAGTGTAAAAGTGTGCCTATTTCTCCACATCCTCTCCAGCACCTGTTGTTTCCTGACTTTTTAATGATGGCCATTCTAACTGGTGTGAGATGGTATCTCGTTGTGATTTTGATTTGCATTTCTCTGATGGCTCATCTTCAGATATTAAAACTTGCATATGGCTTTTACATGAAAGTATTTCTGCTTCAACCATTTAATATCTATAAGGGTCAGTTTAGAATAAAAAATATTTGTCTTGAGTTTCATCCGTGCAACTCATTATCATTTACACTCATATATAATACATTCATCAATACTTTATTTACAAATTTACATATTTACTCATAATTATACTACCTTATTACTTACAAGATTAAGAAGAATGACTTCCCTGAATAGAATGTAGCATTATGTTCATGTATCATTTTTCTCTGAACATCATTGTTAAGGTAATATTTGTGAAAGTTTTAAAGCAGTTAAGAAATATAAGGCAGATGAATTATTGCCTTTTACTTGATTTGCCAAATTGCCCTGGCCAAATTTTCTTGCTTAAACACGATATTTCTTTAGGGTGCTGCCAGTTCTTTATAGTGTATTCTTAAGATGATGGCCAACTAAAGTTTTAACTGTAACTTAGAATTTTAACTCTAAAAAGGTTCTGGACTTGTTTACACATGGCAATAAAATTTTACCATGCTGTGAATTTCAATGCAATGATCAACTCTAATATTTATTCTCAGGTTTTCAATGCCCTTATTTATATATAACTTTCCTAATTGTTGTTATAAATCCAGTTCCAATTTCTCCATAATATTTGGATTAGAAAATATAGGATGCAGAATTATCAACTTCCTACATTATATCATATTAATATACAAGCCAAAATAAAATTCCCAGTGAGTACTTAAAAAAATAATGTAGCTGAGCATAGTGGCTCACACCTATAATACCAACACTTCGGGAGGCCGACGCTGGAGGATCACATGAGGCCAGGAGTTCAAGATCAGCCTCTGCAACATATTATAGCAATACCATGTCTCTAAACAAAATTTAAAAAAATTAGTTGGGCATAGTGGCATGCTCCTGTAGTCCCAGCTATTCCTACTCAGGTAGGAGGATCGCTTGAGCCCACGAGGCCAAGGCTGCAGTGAGCCATGATTGCACCACTGCACTCCAGCATGGGCAACAGAGAGAGACCTTGTCTCAAAAAATGAATGAATGAATGAATGAATGAATAAATAAAAAAAAAAGTAAATGTGATAAAACAAGTTCTTATACTAAACCATGCTATATTAATTATCTTTCCATACCCAATCCTAGGTTTTTTTTAAAAAAAAGGCTGCTTAAGGGGCTTTATTTGCCTTACTACTATCATGTAGAATTTTAATAAATTTTTTCAACATTTAATGTTGAAGCATAGTTGGCATATATTAAATCACACATTTTTAAATGTTCAATTTGATGAATTTTGATATATGCATACATCCATAAAATAATCACAATTTAAAAAGTGAATATGTATATCACCTCCAAAAATTTTCTGCTGTGTCTTTGAAATTTTTTCTCCGCCACATACCACTACCTAATCCCAACCAGGCACCAGTCTGCTTTCTGTCACTATAAACTGGTTTGTTTTTCCAGGGTTTAAATAAATGGAGTATAAATAAGCATTTTCATCTGGCATCTTTCATTTAGTAGCTGTAAGAAATTCAGCCAAATGTAAGATCAACAGAGGCTTAAAAATGCCACTGTAAAGTGGCCCATTACAGCCATCAAAGAAGCCTAGAAGAATGTAGTGTATGGATCATGACATTTTAAGAAAATAAAACAAAATTGCAATAGAGTGTTTATTTTTATTTATTTATTTTATTTTATTATTATACTTTAGGTTTTAGGGTACATGTGCACAATGTACAGGTTTGTTACATATGTATCCATGTGCCATGTTGGTTTGCTGCACCCGTTAACTCCTCATTGAGCATTAGGTATATCTCCTAATGCTCTCCCTCCCCCCTCCCCCCACCCCACAACAGTCCTCAGAGTGTGATGTTCCCCTTCCTGTGTCCATGAGTTCTCATTGTTCAATTCCCACCTATGAGTGAGAACATGCAGTGTTTGGTTTTTTGTCCTTGCGATAGTTTACTGAGAATGATGGTTTCCAGTTTCATCCATGTCCCTACAAAGGACATGAACTCATCATTTTTTATGGCTGCATAGTATTCCATGGTGTATAGGTGCCACATTTTCTTAATCCAGTCTATTGTTGTTGGACATTTGGGTTGGTTCCAGGTCTTTGCTACTGTGAATAGTGCCGCAATAAACATACGTGTGCATCTGTCTTTATAGCAGCATGATTTATAGTCCTTCGGGTATATACCAAGTAATGGGATGGCTGGGTCAAATGGTATTTCTAGTTCTAGATCCCTGAGGAATCGCCACACTGACTTCCACAATGGTTGAACTAGTTTACAGTCCCACCAACAGTGTAAAAGTGTTCCTATTTCTCCACATCCTCTCCAGCACCTGCTGTTTCCTGGCTTTTTAATGATGGCCATTCTAACTGGTGTGAGATGGTATCTCATTGTGGTTTTGATTTGCGTTTCTCTGATGGCCAGTGATGATGAGCATTTTTTCATGTGTTTTTTGGCTGCATAAATGTCTTCTTTTGAGAAGTGTCTGTTCATGTCCTTTGCCCACTTTTTGATGGGGTTGTTTGTTTTTTTCTTGTAAATTTGTTTGAGTTCATTGTAGATTCTGGATATTAGCCCTTTGTCAGATGAGTAGGTTGCAAAAATTTTCTCCCATTTTGTAGGTTGCCTGTTCACTCTGATGGTAGTTTCTTGACAAATGGGATCTAATTAAACTAAAGAGCTTCTGCACAGCAAAAGAAACTACCATCAGAGTGAACAGGCAACCTAGAGTGTTTAAATTAAAAACATTTCTGTCGTACAAGCTAAATAAATTGAAGTAATTATTGAGAACATTTAGAAAAGCATTTCTCATGTCTGAACTGCAGTCGTTATACACTCAATATGCTCAGATGAGATGGGCAGGTATCTGTAGTACAGTGCATGGAGATTTGGGAAGTTAAAGGCAAAATAAAACAAAACAAGCACATGTAACTACCACATGCAATCAAACCACCTCATTCTTTTGGGATCCAAAACCTGGGATGGAGCACTGCGTGTCGGGAATATTATGTGAACCTTTGGCAGTCATTTGGTTTCAAATAGCACTTATATATTTAAATGAGCATTATTTTATTTTAACTTATGTGGATAGAGAATATTACAGATATTTTATAGAAGGGGAAACTTTAATTTTGATAGAGTTGAGAACCACTGCACTACTCAGGCAACATCTTTATCTGCCAACACAGTGGTGGTCAATTTCTATGAGCATTGAGTAAATCCATGTATCACCATAAAGAAAGTGACTGTATCATCTCTTGTGTAAGTTTGTAGCATCCAAAACAGTTCCTGACACATAGCAGATCTTCAATATATATTTGTTAATTTGGATTAATTTAATTAATAACCTGCTGCCTATTGATTCATCATGGTAAATGAAAACATTATGCAAATTACTTTTGTGCTGCTTTTTGAAGACAGAACCAATAATTACACCACTAGTATAAAGCAAATGCTTAAATTGAAGACTCCTAGCTCCTATAATCGTAGGTCAAAATACGAACATCCAGGAGAAGATCTTTAATTGGCCTTAATGTGTCATTTTCATTCTCCCAAACTAATCACTATGTCTTGAAAATTGATCACTAAAATTCCATTTAACTTTAAGACCGAGAAGCAGTATAATTGGAAGTCTTATCAAAAACATATGACTGGAACAAGGGTAGAGTACTAATTCAAAAGAAGGTCAGAATGGGTTGTTTGATGGATAAACTATTGTTTGAAAAGCCAGCGCCTCTCAGTCTTGACTAAGTTATGGAGCTGGATGTATGTGAAACAGCAGCTAGTAGTATCAGTCTGTTCTCTACCTACAGAAATCCTGGTCTACAAAGAAGGAAATGATGCTTGACAACATAAAACAGAACTAAGATATGGAGAGGGATTTGCGTCCTTCAATCCAATTATACCTGAGATTCGTTTTACCCTACAATTTCCATTTATAGAGACAATATATTTGGGCTTTGTTTATTACTTTAGGTGTTGTTACTTGAGGCTAAAAACATCACATTTAATATTGATTAGTAACACTCAGTATATCAAGAACAACTGTATTATATTAGAAAATTAGTACACTGCAAAATCAGCCCATGAAACTGAAAAACCTTTATCTTTAGTAACTAATTTTAATTACTTTTTGTGTTTAGTCAAACATAGAAAAAGACAATTCATATTGAGGGACCTGAGTGTATTTTAATTCACTTTGAACTATTTATGGATCTCTTAAATGAGAGTGGCTTGTTAATTTTCTTATGAGGTACATGAAAAACTAGTTCCAATAAGACATTATAATAAGATTTATGAAGACGAAAACACTTAAACTCTACTTGGATTATGGAGATAAAGTATATCGAATGCCTTGTATTTTATATTTTATTTATATTATATAGCTATTTATATTTTATATTCATATTTTACATTTATATTGATCGGCTGGTAGTCTGTGTCTGATTCTTAGTGGGGATTGCTCTCTTAATGATTGTCTGTCGCAACATTACATGTATTTTTCCAAATAACTTAACAGCATGTGAGGTAATTGTTCAAGCACTAAGGTCAGATATACAATAACCTGTGCAGAGGAGTCTAAAATCTGTTGCTTCCCACAGATTTCTCAAGGTCTTTAAATTCAATGGATCACAAAAGCAACAGCCAAACGTTATACAGGAAATTTTGTAAATTTTCCCTATGTTGCTTTTTCCTCAAGCCAATTGCTCTTAATCTTAAATACAAATAAGACATTTGAAAATATTTTGAAGATAAGCATATCTCTTTTCCTCCATTACATCGTCTCATACAGAAACATTTAAATAACATTGAAATCCTATGTTTGTTTCTTTGCTTTAAAAATATAAGCTACATGGGACTGGGCGTGGTGGCTCATGCCTGTAATCCCAGTACTTTGGGAGGCCGAGGTGGTTGGATCACTTAAGGTCAGGAGTTCGAGACTAGCCTGGGCAACATGGTGAAAGCCCTTCTCTACTAAAAACACAAAAATAAGCTGGGCGTGGTGGCATGCACCTGTAATTCCAGCTACTCCAGCTACTCTGGGGGCTGAGGTGGGAAGATCACTTGATGTGGGAGGACTGCTTGAATCTGGGAGGTGGAAGTTACAGTTAGCCATGATTGTGCTGCTGCATTCCAGCCTGGAAGACAGAGCGAGACTCTGACCCTAAATAAATAAACTACGTGGTTGATGATAAAACTAAATAGTTTTAATTATGAGACCAGAAAAGCAAATTTTACCTTTTGTGTAGTCAGGCTAACAACTATTTTCTTTAAATTATCTAAATTAATTGAACTTACCACACAGATCAATCATCTAAATGACTGATTAATTTTTATTGTTTTGACAAATAGGGCTAGGTGTTTTTGAGACATAGAGAAGCTAACAGTGTACTAGAAAAGTGATCACTTGAGAATCAGAAATTGCTCAAAGCAAAAATCACATAATTAATCAGTTAGTATTTCTGGCACTATTCTATAAGCCTATTTGGAAACAAAGATGTTCAAATCGGTGAAAGACTGCCCTCTTTTCTCTATGTCCCTCAAAATTTTAACTCATTTGAGTGAATTTCTCATTGTCTTAAAAATCACAATGGCTAACTGTGGAGATTGAAATGGTAACTAAATATCTTTTCTTTGCCTGATTATACCCACAATATAAACAATGGACATATTTTCACTGAATATGTATTATTCATACTAAAGCCTGAAGGTTAAAAATTCATATTCTAATTATTATGCCTTCTGGGTTGAGTAATTTGGGTATTTCAATGAGTGCTGATCTCATAGTTCCATTGGTCTTTACATACAATTTTATATAGTCCAGAATATACTTTACAGGTTTTATTCCAGATGGTCAGTATCAAAGTTGAAGTGTTTGATTATATGGATGATATAATAATGAATTTCTTACTTTAATACGAGTTAGCTTCATTTATAAATACTATGCTCATTATTACAAAAAAATTTTGTGTTTGGGGAAAAATCTTTTGTTTGAAAGACATCTATTTGCTAGTTTTATTTAATTCTATAATTACAAACTTAGAAATATTCAAGTCATAATTACCAAACATGCTCATTCTGTGAGAGAAACATTATTTTATTTACTTTTAATTTTGTTATGAAGAGGAAGGAGAGTCTTGGTGCGCTACTTTCCTTTTATAGTTTCCATGGAAGAAAAGGAGCATAGTAGTAGAATGATCTTGAAAGTGATTATTTAGTAAGATTTGAAATTGCCTGAGAGAAGCTTGAATATAAAAATTGGCATTATCCTTTGAACCATTTTTATATTGATATTAATACCAAGAAAATTCACATCTGACAACTTTAATTGGTAAAGCATCTCTGTGTTTAATATTTCTAGAGGGAAAGTAATACATGATTCCTTGTGTATTTTATGCCTAGTTTATATTTGAATGGCTTTGAATATGTGGATTTGGGTCTGGAAATGGATATAAATGATGTATTCTGTCTTATTTTTTACAACTTCTAATTTTCTTTTTTCAATAATGAAGAATCTAAATCATCACATCTCATCTTGCCTTTTTTGGTAAAGAAAATTCTATTTGTAGGATAGGAAAAAAAAAATTTTTTTTCAGGCCTTCAACTTTTCAGCTCAATTACCCAGCTGATAAGATCTGTGATGTTTACCACTCATCCCAGGTGTCCTGGGATATGAACATTTTTTCTCTTCTTATAAATGAGAATGTGGCTTATCTTATAGGAAACATCTTGACAGTTAATAAAAACTATGTGATAATTTAAAAGTCAAAATAGACCTTTATTTATGTCATAAAACAGAATTCATCATGTTATCATACTTTTGGCTGAGCTGAACATAATTCAGAAGCAGGTGAATATTTGTATCCCATTCTGTGACCAGTACAGTGATGCCCAAGTCTCTCTACTAAATGGAGTTTTAAAAATCTCTATTAAAATCAAATTTATTTCTGGCTCTGTATTCTGTTCCATTGGTCTGTTTGTCTGTTTTTATGCAAGTACTGTACTGTTTTGATTATTTTAGCTTTGTAATGTCTTCTGAAATCAGGAAATGTGATGCTTCCAGCTTTGGTTTTCCTTCTCAATACTACCTTGTCTATTCAGGGTCCTTCGTGATTCCTTGCAAATTTTAGAATTTTTTTTTTTTTTGTATTTCTGTGAAAAATGCTATTGGAATTTTGATAGGGATTACACCAAATCTGTGCTTTGGGTAGAATTAACATTTTAACATCAATTCTTCCAATCCATGAACAGAGGATTTCTTTCCATTTATTTGTGCCATTTTCAATTTCTTCAATCAACATTTTATAGTTTTCAGTATAGAAATTTCTCACTTCTTAGTGAAATTTATTTCTATATATTTTATTCTTTTTAATGCTGTTGGAAATAGGCTACTTTTTGATTCCTTTTTCAGTAAGGAAATAAGGGAACATGGGTGGAGCTGGAGGCTATTATTCTTAACAAACTAACGCAACAACAGAGAAACAAATACCATATGTTCTCACTTACAAGTGGATGCTAAATGATGAGAACTCCTGAACACAAAGAAGGGAGTAACAGACACTGGGCTCTACTTAAGGGTGGAGGGTGGGAGAAGGGAGAGGAGCAAGAAAGATAACTATTGGATACTGAGCTTAATACCTAGGTTATGAAATAATCTGTACAGCAAACCCCTGTGACACGAGTTTACTTATGTAACAAACTTTAACATGTACCCTTGAACCTATAATAAAAAGAAAATGAATGCAACTCATTTCGTACATTGATTTTGTATCCCACTGATTTCAGTTCAATTTATTACTTCTAATAGGTTTGTTTGTTTTTGTTTTTTTTTTTTGAGACTTCATGGTTTTCTAAATGTAGGATCAAGTAATCTGCAAACAAGGATAATTTTACTTTTTCTTTTCCAGTTTGGATGTCTTTATTTGTTCTTGTCTGATTGTTCTTGCTAGTACTTTCAGTACTATATTGAATAGTGTTGAGAGTAGCATCTTTGCATTATACCAGATATTAGATAAATAGCTTTCATTTTCCCCCCTTTATTATGATTTTCACCAATGACTTTTATTATACAGAGGAAATTTTTTTCCATACCTATTTTGTTGACAGTTCTTAACGTAAAAAAGTGAACTTTGTTAAATGCCTTTTCTCATTCTATTGAGATGATCATTTAATTTTTTATTCTATTAATGCCATTGGAATTTTGATATGATTGCACTGAATAATTGATTCCTTGATTAATTTGAAAATGTATAGCAACCTTGAATCTCAGGGATTAACCCCACTTGTCCATGATGTATAATATTTGTGATGTGTTTTTGAATTCAGTTTGAATATATGGTCAACTAATTTTTGACTAAGAAATCACAAAGGAGAAAAAATAGTTTCTTCAATAAATGGTGCTGGTAAAATTGTATATATGCTTACAAAAGAATGAAGCTGGTACAATGTTACACTATACACAAAAATCAACTCAAAATAGATTAGGGACCTAGATGTAAGACATGAAGCCATAAAGCTCCTAAAAGAAAACATAGAAAAAATATTCTTGCTATTGACAATGGCATTGTTTTTTGATAATTTTCCAAAAGCTCAAGCAACAAAAACAAGAATAAACAAGTGGGTTCACATAAAAAATATCTGCATAACAAAAGCAACAACACAATGAAAAGGCAGTGAAACCTAAATGAGATACCACCTCACACCTGTGAGGATGGTTGTTATCAAAAAGACAAGAGATGACAAATGATGGTAAGGATGTGGATAAATGGACACCCTTGTGCACTATTGTTGCAAGTGTAAATTGGTACAGCCCTTACGAAAAACATGAAAGTTAAAATCAAATATAGAACTACCATGTGATCTAGTAATCTCTCTGCTCACTATATATCCAAAGGAAATGAAATCACCTCATAGAGACAGCTCCACTTCCTTTCACTGAAGCATTATTAACAATAGCTAAGATGTGAAAACAAACTGTCAGTAGAAGAATAAATGAATAAATTTTGATATATATATACCTATAAACATATATACATATTTTTCTATAGATATACATAGACATTTCTCTATATATAGTTATTTCTCTATAAATATATTTCTATATGTATACACATATATATTTCTATATGTATACATATGTATCTATATATAAAATGGAATATTATTGAGCCTTTAAAAAGGAAATACTCCCATCATTTAAGACAACATGAATTAATGTAAAAGACATTATGTTAAATGAAACAAGCCAGCTACAAATAGAAAAGTACTCCATAATCTTACTAGGTGTAATCTTAAAGTCAAATATGTATAAACAGAGTGTGTAGAATGGTGGTTACCAGTTATGCATAAGGAGAGAAAATAGGGCTATGTAGGTTGAAGGGAACAAACCTGTAATTATGTAGAACAAATAAGTCTAGAGATCAAATGTGATGACTGTAGTTAATTATGTACTGTGTACTTGAATTTTCTAAGAAAGTAGATCTCAGGTGTTTCCACTACAAAGGTAACTAATGTGAGGTAAAAAAATATTAATTTGCTTGAGTGAAGAAATTTTACTATGTATATTTATATCAAAACATCATGTTATACATCTTAAATATGTACAATAAAATAAATACATGCATACATTTAGAGAAAAACTAAAATGATGTGTTCTTTAAACTTGTCATTGTCTTGTCATATTATATATCATAATTGCTTTCATTACTGAAGACCACACATAGCCACAACAGCAATGTGAAAACCAGGAGATAATCACCTAGTTTCAGGGGCTGTGTCTTGCTAGCTGTGTACTAAATTAGACAGTCCTAAGAGACACTCCCAACCTCAACGTTAATATTTCAACTGAATAGTAATAATTTTTTAATGGCCAGGACAACAAGCAATAAGGTGTAAGAAAAATAGTGTCACCTAATGCCTTACATGTAAACATTTGCATTTCTTTTCAGTATTCAGATCGGAACTAAGATAAAAAGTCTTCATTAGGCAGTTGTAGAACAGGCATATTTGAATATCCAACAAATGAGTACCTAATTAAATAAACAAGTATCTAGTCACATGATTTATGACATTTTAGAATAAATTGACATAAGTAAGATGGTGGTCAGATATTAATGAATGAAGGACAAGAGGAAAACAGATACATGGAAAGAAACAGTATAAAAACAATGCACATGCTGAACTCTATGTGAAATCAAAGAAAACACATTTGTCCATGGAAAATCTGTAAATGGTGACAAATGCTATATGTAGTATGATAAATTTTATAGGCGTTTATATTCTAATTTAAACACAGGCAGTGTGTTTGTCACAACATAGAAACAAGTAATGAAAAAATGAAAGGAATTGAAAAACTGCAGAATTATAAAATAGTTACATACATTTTTATGTTTGTTTCTTAGCTAAAAAGATGATGGAGTGTCTAATAAAATTACCCTAAAAATAATTTAGTTTGGTTTCAATTTAAAGATTTTTAGTGTATAAAAAGAGACAGTGAAAATGGCAGGTAACAGGTTATAAATACTTACAGAAGAAAGTGGCTATTATGCTCATCGGTGTTCAGTGTTAGTCATATTATTGTATAACTTTATTAAAGATCTGGAAAAAGCACCAAATGAGATATTAAAATTTGTAAATGGCACTTGTTATAACTATTTGCTTATGACTCAATAATTATTTTATTATTTGAACTTAATAGTGACAGTTTTATGTTAATAGTGCAGAACTAAAATAAAAAATAAAATTGAACAATGAATTTAGAGGGCTGCAGAAATATGTAACGAGAACATTCAAACGTTTCTGGATACACATAGCTCACACAACCTTTGATTCTATTTTCTTCTCAGAAATTTTATAGAATAAGTAAAGGAAGAAAGGTATATTTACTTTATAGTAAGCAAGCATTTATTTTCTTCTTTCCATATATCACTCTACAAAATTAATCTCCATTTTCATTCCAGCTGAAGCAATGATAATAAAATGAATGGAGATCTCTCTTTTATGTGGCACAAAACAAAGTAATAATAGTAGTAATGATCATGATAGAACTACTATTAATACTAGTCCCACTATTAGATAACACTTATTAATACATTTGTATGTATCAGTTATGTGGCATGCACTAAACTCACTTAGTCTTTGCAATATAATAATCACTTATTGTTATTTAAATTATTATAGAATGTTTAACGGGAATCTAATCATTGGTTTTTGAGTACTGATACATCAAATATAAGAAGTCCAGACACCTAGGGCATTATAGAGTTAGATTGTGCATAGCTTTCCACTAACAATATCTTTTTGAGAAATTTTATTATTGTAGCTCATGTTGAATGCTTCTACTTGCAGATTAATATCTGGGGGAAAAATACATTATATAAAGGAGACAGAAAACTCCTTTGTAAAAAATGACATCTAATCTGTACCCAAGGCTGAGAAATTGTGGTTCATTAGAATGATGATGTAGAAATCAATCACTAGTAATTAAGCACTCATACCTACAACTGATAAATTGATATTGGTTTCAATATGAAATTTCAACATATGATAACAGACTCATAGTGGGGAAACACAGCAGGAAATAAGTTGTAAATACAAAAGAAAATGGCCATTATGCTGGTCAGAGGTCAGTGATAAATATTTGTCATATGCTTTAGTCATACCCTTGTTAATACAGTCATAATACCTTGAGAAGATGCATTTGTCAAATTATTGCAAATTATATTTTTTGAGTTCTGGATATACATATAAAACTAAGGTTGATTACAACATGCATTAAATGGATACTTGATCAATTGCTTAGTTAATGCCAGATTGGCTATTATGTCATTCTGAGACCAAACATTGAACATTTTAAAGAAGCTATAGAAATAACCAAAATTTTACTTCCTAAATTTATTAGTAATATGTCTTAATGTATATATAAATGTATGTAAATAGTAAAATTTGCATTGTCTAAAGTGAATTAAAAATGTGTGATAAAGGCAATAAGGAAGGCAAAAAGTTGTTCTTAGATTTTTAGAGTTGTCTTTAGTACTGTCTGATCCACTGGAGCAAAAACAAATATTGTATTTTGCACAGGCATCAGTCATATTCTTAAATAGGCTATTTGCCAAGTTCATTTAAGTGATACTTCCATGAACTGAAGTTCGGATTTATCAGCTATATGTTATATAGATTTACTAAAATGTTATTTCAAGCATGTAGCCCTAGAGGTCACACAATTTAACTGTCTTGCAGAGTTATAATAATTGATTATAGTAGAAGTCAGATGGCTAGTGTATGAAACTTATAGCCATAACTGAACTCCATTAAACACCTTCACAATGTCAAAATCAGTTGCTCCTAGCAGTGCCATTCTTGTTATCATGTTGATCAAAAGGTAATGGGAAGTGACAAGCAATATCACAAACACTCCATCATAAACAAAATATTCTTCAAACACTTAAATGGCTATGGTGATAGACTGTTTCATAATAGTCAAATCCAACAGTCTTTTACAGCCTTCTGAATCATGCCTATGTTTTGCAGAAACAAATATTCTCCTAAGGACTTTAAATATAAGCTGGTAAACTACCTGAGGAATAAAAGCAAAGAATAGTTCGTGTGAAAAGTCAATGTGAGAAACCAACTTCCATGCACAACTTAAGTTTGTCTGGTTATTTATATTCCCCATATAAATAACAATAACAATAATATTAATGTATTACCTTCTCCCTGTTCAATAACATACTTTCAGTGTTTTATGAAATTAGGGTTTTCTCCTTGCTTGGAATGACTTCTAACCTTTTCTTGTCACTGGACAATGCTACCTCATGTTTCATGATTTCCCTCAAACGTTACTTTCCTTTTATTGCTTCCCCTAAACTTCTTCACTTCTAAATACAAATAATTAGCCTCCTATTTGTCTTTATAGCATTTCATTTAATATCTATAATATAATAAAACCAAATAGCTCTGTCTGTAGCTCAAGTCACAGCATGCTCAGCAAGTGCAAAGTGAATTCAGTGTTTTTGTCTTCCCAAGCTTAATTGCTCATACTCTAATCAATTATGGAAGTGATTTGAATTACCATCTATCTCTCTCAGCCACCAAGTGAGAAACTTGGAAATTGTTAATAACCTCACTGTGTTTCATTATCAATTGATTTTTGTGAGTAAATCTTATCAGTACCTCATTTAAAAAGCATGTTTGAACCATCATAACTTCTCTAGGTCAACTCCGCCCCCAGTGTCAGATATCACTGGGCTTGTCATTGGCTTCTTTTTAACTGGGCTGTCTGAAAATTGTCTCTGTTCACTCTACCACTTTTTCAATATAATTTTCCCAAAAAGCAAATATGATTTGATAACATTATTAATACGTATAATATAATATCAAAGTGTTCATGGACTTTAATCCTATTGCCTATGCGGTTAATTTTTTAGCAGAAAATAAATATTCTTTCTCAAACTCAGCTCACACAATTTCCCAGTATCTTTTGTTGATACTTTCAGTAAATCTTTTTATCATTACTCTACAAATTAAATTATTCCTTTATATATCTAACAAATATTTATTGACTACTAATTATGTTGTGGGAATTATTCTAGATTCTGAAGTTAATGACAGTGAACCACATCCACAAGCTAACAGACATTACTTTTTCTCTCACCTTTCTCAGATTTTACTAAAGTGTCACCTTATAACTGAGGACTTCTTGACATTCTGTTTAAAATTTCATCCCTCAAAACCCACCTTCTTTTCCTCTTCCTCATACAGCTTTTTCCCATATCCCTTTTAATTCTGAACCTACTATATATTCTAGATAGTTTATTTACACCCCTTCCTTGAGTATAAACTAAACTCAATGAGGACTGAAATTTGTGTTCATTATAAATCAGTAAAAACAGTGAATAATTCCAATATGTGAATGATTCTCAAAAAGAAATCAAATGTTAAATGACTTAAGCTGACATTTATATGGCCCTGTTACTGCTGTCTGAATGGGTATTTTTTTCTCCATTGCCATACTAAATGATCTGTTTTATTTTATTCACAGACATTAAGGATTTATATAGATTTCCATATCTCACTTTCCGTAATCCAATTAAATTCTTTTTTTTTTTTTTTTTTTTTTTTTTTTTGAGACGGAGTCTCGCTCTGTTGCCCAGGCTGGAGTGCAGTGGCGCGATCTCGGCTCACTGCAAGCTCCGCCTCCCGGGTTCACGCCATTCTCCTGCCTCAGCCTCTCCGAGTAGCTGGGACTACAGGCGCCCGCCACCACGCCCGGCTAGTTTTTTGTATTTTTAGTAGAGACGGGGTTTCACCATGGTCTCGATCTCCTGACCTCGTGATCCGCCCGCCTCGGCCTCCCAAAGTGCTGGGATTACAAGCGTGAGCCACCGCGCCCGGCCCAATTAAATTCTTTTTATATGTCAAGCTTATGTTTCAAATATCTCCTTCTCTATGAAGCCTTGCTTCATATCCCTGGTAGAACTGCTTTCTTACTTCTCTGTGGCATCATGTAATAAGTAATGCCTCCACAAAGACATTTATTATAGTGTATATTAAATTTATTTTAATTTTATTTACAATTATGTAGCATTAGGTGTGGTTAAGAAAGGGTAAGCATGCATTAGTCTGCAAATCAGAATTTTCTAGTGAATATTGTTGATTTTTTTCTCCTAGAGAATACATGAAAAGATCTTATTAATTTTGTTTGTGGCTCAGATGAGTACATTTTAATTTAAAATTTAAAATACGGATACAAAGAAACTTCTAAGATATATTGTTAAAAAATTTGGTAAAGAATAATGTATAAGTTTGCTTATGGAAAAACGTGAAGAAATTCTTTATTGCTTATTCTCTATACTTACGTTTATTGAGTAATTTGAATATATTCTCTATATAATAAAAACAAAATAAAACTCCAGAAAGAATACAGCTTTCCTCCCCCTTATTTGTGCTGGTCAGCAAAAAAATCTAGAGATACATTTTGATTTCAAGTAAATTTTTCAATTCTTTAGGAGAGTTGAGCTATTAGTAATGAGCTGATAAAAATTACACATCAAGTCCTAAGAGAAAATAAGCACTTGTGTGTGTGTGTGTGTGTGTGTGTGTGTAAAATACCCTTAGGAAACATTAAAATAATATTCATTGAATTTAACAAATATTTATTGAGCTTCCATGCTAAGTGTTGAGTATGTAGTTGTTAACCTAATAGCTAAATTCTTACCCTCTGGGAATTGCTGTCTATTCCAGAAAAATAAAAAAATACATAATAAATACATTAATACATAAATATTAAAATGAGTAAGTGCAATATAAAGTAAGTGGTATTTCAGGAAAGTAGAGAGTGCTGCAATAGATAATGAGAGAACAGGTCTTTCTGAGAAACCCTCTCGGGGGAGGTAGTATCTGTACTGAAGCTCAAAAAAAATGACAAGGAATCAGCCATGAATCAAGAGTCAAGGAGCCACGTTCCCAGGAGAGAATGAGTTGGTCAAATGCTCTGAGGCAGTAAGGAGATCACTGTGAATCCTCAGATACTAGTTAGTAATGGGCGAGAAACAGAGAGTAGCACGAATTAAAATTGAAGACATTTACAGACACCAAATTCTGTAGGACCATGTAAAACAAGGAAAGGGATTTGGGCTTTACTCCAAGTTCAAAGAGGGATTACCTTAGCCTATGTTCAGTTCTTATAAATATTCCTGCAGGCAAACACGATGTCTTCCAATAGGTGAATGAATAAACTGTGAGATATCCATAATTAATAATATAATATTATTTGGTGATTTTAAAAAACCATTTCTTCTCCTCCAACTGGAGTAGGAAATAATAATAATAATAAAAAGAAGTTGAAAAAAGCTATCAAGCCATGAAAAGACAGGAGGGACCTTAAATGTATATTGCTAAGTGAAAGAAATGAGCCTGAAAATGCTGTATTTTGTATAATTCTAACTATATGATATTCTGGAAAAGATAAGACTATACTGGTAGTGAAGAGATCACTAGTTTCCAGAAGTTCATGGGAACTTGAAAGGGAAAGATAAACAGGTGCATTTTGGGGCCGTGTAACTATTCTATAATACTGTAAGAGTGCATACGTGACATGCATTTTCAAAAACCTGTAGAACCATACAACAGAAGGAGTAAACCCTAATGAACTTTAGTTAACAATAATGTCCCATGTTAGTATTATATAAGCACTATCTTATTTCTTCTGGATTAAGAATATATATGAGTGGGTGTGGACATATATGTGTGTGCACATCTGTACATCTGCACATTGTGGGTATAAAAACACAAGGGTATAGTGATAAAGTGTAGTGTTACTGGCATCTGCATCCTGTTTATTCCACTGCTGTGTAGATCTCATATAGCCTTATGATTTCCGACATTTAAAAACATTTAATAATGATGGAAGAAAACATAACTAATGCAGCCAAGTTTTGAATCTTTTAAAGAAAAATGCCCAGACTATGAAAGCACCCTGCATTTAAATGAAGGGTGGAGAATTAAAATATTGGTAACACCTTTAAAACTGCCTTTGCAAAAAAAAAAAACAGAAAATTATTACAGTGAAAGTGATCTGACCTAATTGATTCCATTTTGCTTCTAACTTACAAGCTGTCCTTATTCATTCCTGGGTGTAAACCAAAGTAGCTTTGGGAGGAATTTAGTTTTAAGTTTAACTTTGAAACAAAGATGATAGCCCTCTCCTGAAATAAGCCCTCTTCTTGCTTGGAGACAAGTCTGCCTTTGTAGGATTAACAAATTAGCTACAAGACTAGAAATTATGTTTTAGGAGTCATGCAGCTGGAGGCTGCATGATTCTGAACCTGTTCCTGGGGATAACATCACTACTCTAAAACATAAGATCTGTGCTTTAGTTATTTCGCAGACCTTGCATTCTGATGCACCAGTGGACACCACTCAGACCAGCAATCTGGCTCAGCCAGTTCTGTGATTCCACCCAGCAACACAAGACAGCAAGTAAAACCCACTTCCACTCCGTATGATCTTACCTCTGAACTGACAAAATATCCTACCCACCAAATTATCCTTAAAAACCCTGATCCTCAAATTTTCAGAGACTGATTTGAGTAATAATAAAGCTCCAGTCTCCTACACATCTGGTTCTGCATGAATTAAACTCTTTCTCTGTTGCAGTTCTCCTGTCTTGATAAATTGGCCCTGTCTAGGCAGTGGACAAGGAGAGCCTGTTGGGAAGTTACACCCTTATCTCTAGGTTTTTGTTCATAATATTCAATAAATATTTTTCCTTGTTTTAAGGAATGTAGAATATGAAGTAAACAATGGAGCAACAGAGTTTCTTTAATGAAATATGTGACTATGTGAATGAATGTGTGAACATTACTGGAAAAAATGAAATATTTAACTGATAAACTCTACTCATTTCGAACACCATACTGCAAAGCAAATGATAATAGAATAATATATTTACTCTTTCTGTCTCATTAACTCTGACCTTCCATTAAATAGTGTCTGTGTTTCATTTATCTTGGGTTACAAGCACATATAAAATGCTATTTTATTTTATTGAGAATCAATCTATTTTTTATTAGATACTATGCTTAGAGGTCTGTATGATCTTTTAATCTTGAAACAACCATAACAGGTTTTATCAGTTAAGGTAAAACAAGTTTTGTTTCTAAAACAAAAGTAAAATTTCATGGTGGTTTAAACAAGATAATTGAGATTTATTCCACATAATAGACTGAGTATAGGTATTCCAGGATTGTTATGACAGCTTTGGGATGTTGAAAATACAGGCTCTTCTTTCTTTATCATCTTCAATCTGGCTATTGAATTGCCTCTATTATGCTTAATCCAGCATCTCACCCTGCATTTCATTTAGCAGGGAGGAAAGAGGGAAATTGGAAGGGAAGATGTTTCTTCCCTTTACAGACTCAATAGGTACTCATGTCACTTCTAATCTCATTTCATTGATCAGTAATTTAGTAACATGGCTATGCATAAGTCAAACAAAAATGGGCTGGGAGATGTGGTTTTTAACTCAATTGCCATATAGCCAACAAAACCTCATGGCATTCATTATTAAAGGAAGAAGGAAAGAGATAGTACTGGGAAAAAATTGACATCGTTGCTTGAGTCCTTGCCTCTGGTCACCCAAATATCTATGCATACCCTGTTTCCTACATAGCAATATTACCCTCTCTCCATAGTGGAAAACACTAAGTCCCATCCAATTACTGAAACGAGCTCAATGTTCATGATAATTTTCTCTGTCAAATTCAGTGATCTATAAACTTAAAGAATGATACAAATTTTTCAACTCAAAAATAACAAGGTGAAGCAAAATCAAGGTAAATCTACCTAAAAGACTATTTCAGAAAAAAGAATGGATAGGGAACATGCATAAATCACTGATCTGCAGCAATTATCAAATCATTCTGGGCAAATGGTAAAATTTCCTGCCCTGGTAATGGGATAGGTTCCTTGGAAGCCTCTGGGGCTGCTTTATTGAGGGGAATATCTTGTTCATTATTTTCTGTGGTCACTGGATTTGTCTTGAAAAGGTAGACTTTCTAGAAAATGTTGGACAGTCTAAATGTATTTTAAAAATGGTCATTTTTTTACATAAATTTTACAAGTGAAATGGATGTAGTTCATAATTACCTGAGCATAGAATTTAACTTTATTTTATGAATAAGTATTTGAGGGGCATATTTTACTACCAAATATTCTAGTATTGCAACTAAGAAGTAAATTAAAAATTATATTTAACATATTTTAAATTTATTAGGTGAATGGTCTTCAGCAACTTCTCATGTAGTTATAAGAGAATCAGCTTCAATGATTGCTCTCAATTGGCTATTGTCAATTTCCAATGGCTGGCCACTGTGCTCCTCATCTTCAAGGCTCTTGTCTCCCTTGCAAAACTTCTTGAAAAACCACTGCACTGTATTTCACTTAGCAGGAAGGAAATAGGAAAATTGGAAGGGAAGATGTTTCTTTTCTTTACAGATTAAATAGTGCTCATGTCACTTCTAATCTCATTTCACTGAACAGGAAGTTAGTAATACGGCCATGCATAAGTCAAACGAAAAGGGAGTTCGTTAGGAGTTCCTGGGCCAAATAAAGGTGTTGATGTTGCAAGTTGTCTCCGCTGCTCTATGATGCATTTTGAACTTGAACAAGAAAATCACTAGAATTTGCTTTTTGTCTAACATCATTTCCATTGTCTAAAATAAATATAAAAGAAACAGCAAGTAATGTCATTAGCAAAAAACATAAAGTGAGAAATGTGTATTAAAGTGATGTACAACATAGCCACATTTAAGAATGAATTCCAATATCAAACTGCAAATTTCAACAGTGCAAAAACTGCAATTGTGTATGCACCACACTGATATATTAACACAAATATAATTTATGTATGATTATATATAATACTATATGGTATAGCAATATTAATATACTATATTTAAATATAATTTAGATACTAAACAAAAATTATTCATTATTTTTAAAAATCAAATCACATATTTTTATCTCAGTAGTGAGATTTAAGGGAATAATCTTACATATTCATATCAGCTTTTATTTGATGCCCTAGTATTCATGTAGATATGAAGTATGAGCACAAATATCTGACCATTTTCTTTGTCTTCTAGTATTGTTTCTTCCTATATAATTAAGTCCTGAACTACATTCTCTTTTGTTATAAATCTATTTTCTTATTATTCCCTTTTCAATTACATTTGGATCATTGTGCTGGTTTTCAAAAACTAGGTGTAAATGTAGAGTATAATATTTATTTTGGGATCTTCTGAGACAAGTAATGTGTAAAGTATATTAACCCTTGGTTAACTGAGGACATCACTGATTTTGGAGGAAAATCCTATTATAACCATAGAAATCACAAAAATGTTAACATTTTAAGTTTAACATTATTTATTTTCATATTTATTTTGACCAGTTTTCATTAAAAAGCAAATAACAAAGAGTCTTGAGAAGGATTATTCTGATATTCTTTTAGCATTGTATCTTGAGAAAATACACAAATAACATATGAAGATGAACATTTACTAAACAATGAAAGAATAATTTAAGCTTTAGACATGGGTAAATATGAAAGTACAATATTCTAGATGTTTATATCCCCAGAGGATAAAAATCCTAATAAAAACTGTATTAAGTTATTCTCCAGTGCCTTTTTTCCCATCCTACATAATTGTCATGTTCTATTCCTTCAATTTTCAATAATTTAACCCTAAAAATTTTGGGAAGAGAGCTGGCAATACAAATGATTTAAAAGTCTATGACATTCTGAACAGTGGTAATTAGTTAGCATCCACTCTCATCTTCCATTAAATTAATTATAAAGAGGAAGAAAAAAATAGCATCACATATAAACATCAATAACAAGGACGGAAAAAATGTTTTGTCAGAAACTTGAAGAAATTAATTTTTTTAATATAAAGATCATCAATGTGTTGACTTAGTCCTATTTCCTTATTACTTTACAAAATTGATTGCTTCTTTCAGCAGGAAAAACTTTCTTCACTACTTTCCAGCACACCACAAACATTCTGGTTCCTCTTTTATCTGAAATTCTTAAACAACTTCTTTTATGTATCTACACTCACTCCCTAAGTGATTCCAAGCAGAATGTTGATTTTAAACACTGTCTATATATATAGGTTACTTCCAAATTTATATCTCCAGCCTAAATCTGTCTCATAAACTTCAGACTCATACATATATCTATTTAATACTATACTTGGATGTCCAAAATATTTTCAAAATCAATACAACCTAAACTAAATTCTTAATCTTCACCTTTCAAGCCCACCAACATTTATATCCATTTAAGACGTTGGCAACTTTATACTTCCAGTTGTGTTGGCCCAAACACGTGGAGTCATCATTGACTCTTTTCTGTCTCACAGTCCTCATCAAATATGTCAGTAAACCATCAGGCTTTCTTTTTAATTCCACTGATTCCATGTGGTGCAGGCCACTGTAATTTCTTATCTGAGTTATTGTTACAATTTGTTGATATTATTAGTATAATTTAAATTCTTATTGTCTGCACTCTTGTTACTACTATAGTTTGTTTTCAATTTAGTTGTCAATCATTTCCCCTAAAACTTAAATACTTGTCTTCTGTTCAAACCTTCCAGTGGTTACTCATTTAACCCAGAATAAAACTAGTCCTTACAATTGTCTACAAGTTCCTATATGATAAATTTTTCACAACTTCCTGTTATCCTTCTAACTACATTTCCTCTCATTTTTTCCATTATATCTGTAATACCAATAATAGTGACTAAAACATAGCAATAGTTTAATAAGCAATTGATTAATAATTAAATTTAGGGTATTATCTATAAACTGATTAATGACTAACTTGATGTTAATTAAGTCAGTGGTCCATATGAACACATGCATTGTAGCTCATTATGTCCTTGCAAGCAATATTTCCTCATTCTTGCTAAACCATCATGGCACCTTTGCTTACCCATCATCTATTTCTTATTCCCTTTGTAGAAAAAGTTAAAACTGACTTTTGGGCTTTTATTCTCTATTTTCATCCCTAGAAAAATAAGTAGAGAAACTCTGTAACCTTATGTAACTTTACAGTATTTCATGGATTTCAAAGGACTGAATAACAAAGGTTGTTAACTCCCAACCAGAAAATGAATCCCCTAGAGAAAAATGTTTCATAGGTGCAGATGCTACTTTAGCACTATGAAAATCTGCTGATTTTAGCATGCCTAAAATATAATTTTACATTTGCCTTAAAATCATGTATTTCTCTTACAATAACCTATAGACAACTGCTGAAATTTACAGAAACTTTGAAAAAAAAGAGATATTTTCCAAGAACAGAACTTAAGTGGAAAATAGCAAATTATATAAGAACAATCCTTTATCAGTATTATATAAATATCATTGTTGTGTGAGTATACATTTGCATATTATTAACATAAATTAAGCATTTTATCCCTGAGTCTTTAATTTTGTAATAATTACTTACAGTATATAAAATACTCTAATAATAATTGAAATCACTGATAAAATTTTCTCCTCTTCTAAATTTTAATAACTAATTTGATAATTTCTTAGTCTGATGAATGTTTCTTCTCTGAGTTACATTACACCAATTTGTACTTTTTAAATGTTAATGTCTCAATTCTATGGAGGTTTTTCTTTTAATGAAAAAGAAATACAAGAATGAATAATGCCATTCAATGAATACATTAAAATTAGTTCTCAATTTTTACATTTCAAAGAAATAGGCACAACTAACTAAAGTTTCCACTATGTTTACAACTTTTAACTATGTGTAGTCTTAGCAGTTTATTAAATTCCTACAGATGTCTGGGTGTGGTGGCTCACGCCTATGATCTCAGCACTTTGGAAGGGTGAGGTAGGTGGATCACTTGATGCCAGAAGTTGGAGACCAGCCTGACCAACATAGTAAAACCATGTCTCTACAAAAAAATTAGCTGGACTACTATACTAGCACACGCCTGTAATACTAGGTACTCAGGAGGCTGTGGCAAGAGAATAGCTTGAAGTGGAACTCAGGAGGCAGAGGTGGTGGTGAGCCGAGATCTTGCCACTGAACTCCAGCCTGGGTGACAGAGGGAGACCCTGTCTCTAAATAAATAAATTAATTAAATAATTCATATAGAGGAAAAAATAATTCTAGCAGTTATTTCTTAAGCATGGTTTTAGGAGTACATTGCCTGCTTTTGAAAATAATGATTACCAACCTGTGTCCAAGATATTATGATTGAATAGAATTATTTTGAGAACTTGGAATCAGCATTTTTATAAGCCTCCTTGTGATTCTGATTCAGATGCCAATGGGCCACAAATCACTGAGAAACACATTTAACAGTGAAGTATCTAGGATTTATGTTTTTGCCTTTACATAGAGGAAAATAAAATCCTCTGATATAAACAACTCTCAACCTATTATTCTTCCCTGATAATTACTGGGGGCCCATGGCTCTGGGAAAAGCATGTTGTGAGTGCTTTTTCTTTTTCCTTTTTCTAGCCTGTGGCTATAGAATGAAGGATTTATTCATTCTTCATTTATTCATTATTCAAGTAAGCTCAGTTATCTTCTGTTACAGATATTTTGGGAGGAGTTACCCATGTCTTAAATAAGACATGAAGGAAAATGAAAGGAAAATAACATGACGTAATTGCATTGAAACTGAAAAATACTGCCCATAATTACAAATTTGAAATATAAGCAGTCATTTTTCCACTGGCCGTACATACATAAAATTTGATGTACTGTTAAAAAAAGGAGTATAAGTTTCAAAGAAAAATGACTCTGAAATGGAACAAATGAAAAGACAAGCAAAATTTGAATTATGGTAAACAAATGAACTATTAACCAGCTCAAAGTAACTTATCAGTCAGATAAGCTTCTGGATCTCCAATTGCTTCTTAGTATGAATGTTTTGATATTTTGCCTATATTCTACATTATTGTTATTCCAATTGCTAATCATTTCTCTTAATATCTGAAACAAATCAACCTTTGCTTTAAACAAAGTATGATATTTTCCGTGTTTGACTTCAAATAATGTATAATAGTTAAAACCTTATCCAATAAAACCTTTGAGTCAACCTTTACTATTATCAGAACTTTCATTTGTTTGATGAGATAAAGAGAAATTTAGTAGTACTGCCGAGTTTCAAATGGAATAATATTCCATTAATGTATTTTAAGTAAGAGAAATTAATTATTTTTCCAAAGATAGGCTTATTACTTTATTTTAGTATATTTATTTCACATCACAGAATGAATATTCATCTATCTATCTGCCTACATTTCATAATCTTTCATATAATTTGTTGGAGTTGACTCATATTTTTATATGTCCTAAGCATGAGTAATAGCCACTCGTTTTTTACTTTGTGGATATCTTCCCTAATATTAATATATGTTTGTATTGTTTACATTATGGTCTGACAGATATTTCAGGATAAATTTTTAATGAAAGCAATAATGAAGTTTTGTTCAAAAAAAAAGACAAAAACAAGAGACATAAAGAATAATTGTGTTAGATCATATAAGATTACTTATATGAGGCCCCTTTCTGAGGTATGAGAAAATCTGGAAACCTCAACAGAAGAGCTCTCAGGAACCCCTGAAATGTTTTCTGACTGAAGAATGTAAAGAAACACAGAAGATAGTCATTGAGAGGCAGTAATATGCAAATTAATGTCAAACAGAAAAATGCTAAAATGCTTTAATTGTAAAGTACTTTAGTATTTTTCTAAATGTGAAGCAATGAAGCATTTTCCATAGGTTTGATAACATTTTCAGAGGTACAGATCTCAGAATTAATAAGTGCATGCAAATAATACCTGATAATAGGTTAAGAACTGTTTTTCTTTTCTACTGTGATGATGTATCAATGGCTAGGATACAACACAGCAAAGAATGGATTTGAAAGTAAATATAAGATGAATACATTCATGATGGATATGAAAATAAATGAAAAATAAACATCTATTAAAAGCATAGAATTAAACTTTTAAACTAATAATCTTATATAAGTTCCAGTCTTGATAACTTGAAAAGAGTGCATATTGACAGTGTTAAGGAATTGAGGTTAAACAAAAAGTTCTGGTAATGTGTTTTTAATTTTTTTTAAGTTAAAATATTTTATTTTGCTAATGTGTATGGTATCTTTCTCTTTTAAGTTTGGGGGTAGATACAAATGTTTTTTACATAGGTAAACTTGAGCTTGAGTCATGGGGGTTTGTTGTACAGATTATTTCATCACCCAGGCATTATACCCAGTACTCAATAGCTATCTTTTCTGCTCCTTTCCCTCCTCTCACCCTCCATCCTTGAGTAGATCCCAGTGTCTGTTGTTTCCCTCTATGTGTCCATGTGTTCTTGTCATTTAGCTCCCACTTATAAGTAGGAATATGCAGTATTTTGTTTTCTGTGCCTGGGTTAGTTTGCTGAGGTTAATAGCCTCCAAATGCATCTATGTTCCCACAAAATGCATGATCTTCTTCTTTTTTATGGCTGCATAGTATTCCATAGTGTATATGTACCACATTTTTTTAAAATCAACTCTGTCATTGATGGGCATTTAGATTGATTCCATGTCTTTGCTTGTATAAATAGTGCTGCAATGAACATTCACATGTATGTACACATGTCTTCATGGTAGAATGATTTATATTCCTCTGGATATATACGCAGTAATGAGATTGCTTGGTCAAATTATATTTCTGTCTCTGGGTGTTTACAGAATCACCACATTGTCTTCCACAATGGTTGAACTTATTTACACTCCCAACAACAGTGTATAAGTGTTCCCTTTTCTCCGCAACTTCACCAGCATCTGTTATATTTTGACTTTTTGGTAGTAGCCACTCTGATTGATGTGAGATGGTATCTTATTGTGGTTTTGATTTGCATTTCTCTAAAGATCAATGATATTGAGCTTCTTTTTGTGTGTTTGTTGACCACAGGTATGTTTTTTGTTTCTAATGTACTGCTTTTTTAGAATTTTTCGTATGTGTGTCTATGTATATTTTTGTATAAATAGATAGGCACATGTTTTAAACAAAGCTTTCAGCACTGTAACCTACATGTGTGCCCCAAAATGATTTAATATCCTGAGACCTTCATGATATATTCATAATATTTGAGTTCTGTGAAGATTTACATTTAAATTGAAATAATATGAGAATTAAATTTTGTCACATTTCTCATAATCCATTTTAATTATTTAGAAAACTACCAAAAAATACAATCACTAAAAATACAAAAAGAAACTAGCTGGGCGTGGTGGTGGGCACCTGTAGTCCCAGCTACTCAGGAGGCTGAGGCAGGAGAATGGCATGAATCCTGGGAGGCGGAGCTTGCAGTGAGCCGAGATCGTGCCACTGCACTCCAGCCTGGGCGACAGAGTGAGACTCCATCTCAAAAAAACAAAAAAATAAAAAATATAGAATCAGTCCCCCCAAAATTAAAAAATTGGAAATTCACCAATAAGCACATGAAGATGCTCAATATAATTAATTATTTTGGAAGTGCAAATTAAAATTATAATGAGATACCTCTACACACCTTCTAGAATATTTTTTAAATTGAAAAGAATGAAATTACCAAGTGTTGGCATGGGTGAGGAACAATTGGAACTCTGACAGAATTGTTGGAAAGGCAACTTTGGAAACTAGTTTATAGTTTTTTATAAATTTAAGCATATGTTTACCATATATGACCCATATATGCCACATATGACCCAGGAATCCCACTCCTAGGTAACAACTCAAAAGATACTAAAATATATGTTTATATCTAGGCCTGTGTGTTAATATTTATAGCAGCTTTTAATAATAACTTTCTAAGACTAGAATCTATCTAAATGTTCACCCACAAGTTTATGGATAAATAAATTGTACCCATCAAACATTGAAATATTTCTCAGCAATTAAAAAGGAATAAACTATTGAAGCATGCAATATCACGGAAGAAACTCATAGAATAGTAGTTTCTTATGGCTACTATTACAAATTATCACATGTGGGGGTTTATAGCAACATAAATTTATACTGTCATATATCAGAGGAGGAGGCCAGAAGTAGAAAATCAGTTTTATTGAGATAAAATTAAGGTGTCAGCAGGACCATCCTCCCTCCAGAGGCTGTAGGAGAGAACCCAGTTCCTTGCCTCTTTAACTTCTGGTGGTTGCTAGCATTCTTTGACTGTATCACTGCAATGTCTACTTCCTCCTCTTCTCTGTGTGTATAACTTTTCTTTGTTTCTTTCTTTTAAAGATACTTATGATGGCCTTTATAACCTGTTTGGATAATAGAGGGTAATCTCCTCATCTCAAAATTCTTAACCATATCTGCAAAAACTTTACTGTGTAAGGTAACATTAACAAGTCCTAGGTATTAAGACTGAGATATGGTTTGGCTCTGTGTCCCCACCCAAATCTCATCTTGAACTGTAATCCCCATGTATTGGAGGAGGGGTTTGGTGGGAGGTAATTGAGTCATGGGGGCAGACTTCCCCTTGCTGTGCTTTTAATAGTTCTCACAAGATCTAGTTGTTTGAAAGTGTGTTTGACTTTCTGCTTCACTCACTCTCTCTCTTCCTACCATGTGAAGAAGATCCTTTCTTCCTCTTCACCTTCCTTCATGATTGTAGATTTCCTGAGGCCTCTCAGTCATGCTTCCTGTTAAGCCTGCAGAACTGTAAGCCAATTAAACCTCTTTTCTTCATAAATTACCCAGTCTCAGATAGTTCTTTACAGTAGTGTGAAAATGGACTAATACAGACTGGATATCTCTGGGGCCGTCTTTCAGCCTAACACAAATTTCAATTCCCTTATGCTAAGTGATAAAAGAAAGACTAAAATATTGCATATGGGTTGATTCTATTTATACTCCATTCTATCATTGACCAAACAATAGGAATCAGCGTATCCTTGGGGAAAGAAGTTAAAATTATAGAACTATATTATTAAAAGAGTGAATTTTATTTTATATTAATGATATCTCAATTAAAAAAAGGAAAAGAGATAACATGGTGTACCTTATATACTTTTAAATTAATCTTCAGTTTAGGTGTTAGAAACATATCTCTCTCTTTTCTATGATATCAGAGGAGATCTATAGCCAATTGTTCCTCTATTTCACCTTGAAGTCTTGACAAGCTGGTCCCACTAAATTTTAATCTGTTCAGAAGTCTTAGCACTGTAATTTTTCTTCAGTTTACTGGTTTATATTCAGATCCTCCTATATTCTACCCAAATTCTCACATTTTAAGGATATTTTGGTTTTATGAATTACTGTGGGGAATAAATTTCCTCAAATATACCCCTGGAACGTGTTTCTTCAACCGTTCCCTTTATTTCTTGTTGCTTAATACAGAAAATGTGTGTGTGTGTGTGTAAGTGTGTATGTGTGTGCATGTTTATTAAATATATGGGCTGTGTGAGGTTAAATACATTGAATTAGTTTTTTGAAAAAGTGCGATTTGAGTTGAAATGGAAGGACAAGTAGAAGTCATGCAATGAGTAGCATGAGCCTCTGTAAAGATATGGAACCCAAAAGTCATATTTGACATATCTTTCTTGAAACCCTTTTATCCAAAACAGTATCTGCAAGTTGTGTCTACTGTACCTGCTAAATTATAACATTTGCCACTATTCCATTTCTCTGCCAATAACAGCTTAGTTTAAGCTAACCTCCATATCATGCCTGGAAAGTGTCATGCCATGCCCCCACATCTAACTTGTAAACATCTTTTCTTATCCACTCCTAACTTTTCTTTGTACTTTTATCACAGTGACCTCATCCAAAAACAATTCACATCAGTATCTTCTCTTGACATTTAGCATATCAAGTCAGTTCTCATTACCTCATAAATAGATTTCCTGTTCTTTTTGAACAGAATACATTTTTTCAATTACAGTTCACCATTAAATAATGTAGGGGTTGGGGCATTGACCCTCCCACATAGTCAAAAATTCATGTATAACTCTGACTCCCTTAAAACTTAACTAATAATAGGTTGCCTTACAGTTAACATAAACAGTTCATCAACATATATTTTGTCCATTATATGCATTATATATTGTATTCTTACAATAAAGCAAGCTAGAGAAAAGAAAATGTTATTAACAAAATCATAAGAAGAGAAAACACACTTAGAGTACTGTACTTTATTTATCAATACTGTTAAGTTTATGTCATCTGTTCACAAGAAGAAACTTCTGTCTGAAATGGTAGACAACCACAGCTGCAGACCTCAATCTTCAGTGCCTATCAAGAAATTCAACATTTTTTTTGTAATGTGATGATTTTTCTCACTACTTGGGAGTATTTTCAGTATTATTAGTGACACTTTGAATGAGTTCCATCGTGTTATTCAAGGTATAATTATATACACACATGCTTCATTTGAATACAAGGAATTATATTTAGATATGTAACTATTTAATTTTCAAAAATATTCACTTGTAAATGCCCTGATTTCTTTAACTGTCACTTACATTGATTTTTTTCTTAGTTAACTGAATCTAGAAAATTTGAAATATCTTTCACTAAATTAACATAAAAATCGTTAACACAATGAAGGAATGTGAAAAATCTGTAAAACTTAGAATTATTATATCAAGTTTTCAAGGGATTTATGTTACTTGTAGAAAATAAATTCTGTCACACTACCCAAAATTACTTCATAGAACAGTCATAATTTAAATTGGGTTTTTAAATATTTTAATAGTTAAATATAGCTTTACATTTGTTATTTTTTTCTTATTCACAGTAATATAGTTTACTCCACCAGGGGTTGATTCTATTGGTGCTTCTCTATTTCTCCCACTTAAATGTATTGTGCAGCAGCATTTTTTTAAACTGGTAAATATCTATCCCAGTCATATTGGAGTTTACATAACATGTATAATATGATACATTCAGTTTTCCCAATTCCCATATAAGTGTGCATAGCAATATTGAGATTATTCATTCCTACCCTTAAGATAGCCCTTGTCTTAGAGGCAAGAAAATATTACCTAGCTATGAATTTATTCAATAAATGTTCATTGACAACCTCAGAGGTTCCAAATAGTCTTTCATATCACTAGAAGCTATAAATTATGATAGCAGTTGCTGTCTTTACCCTCAAAGAGGTCTGAAGCTAGCAGACCTCTTTCCAGATTAGTATCATGGAAATTGATGTTAATAATCACAATATAAACCCAGCTTCATAGAGCTGTTTGAAGCACTATAAAATGTCATAATGCATATGAAGCACTTAGTTGAATATTTATGGATATTAAGAGCTGAATACATGTTTAGTACCACCATTATTTTTAGTAGGAAGAATACAGTAAAGTGTAACTACTCTGATGGGTGTTAAATTATAGTTGCCCAAAGTGTAGCTTACAACACTTAACACAGACTGAAGGCAGGGGCTGAGGGAGCTCAGTGGAGGCAGTAAAATGACAGGCATGTTTTAGTGAGAAGTGTACAGCTACCACTTTATACATCTCATGTCTGTCTCCAAATCTCACACAGATATCTATCTTTGGAGGACTTTGTCATATATAAGGCTTTATTGCAAGGAAGTTTAGAAAAGATTGTTTTGGATTTCCAGGTTCTGTAGCGTAGGATGACAAGTTAGAAAAAGAGTTTTAAATGAACATCTCTTGAACTAACAGCAACTGCAGAGTCCATGGTTTGGCTACTCATACACACACATACACCTGATTTCGCATGTCTAACTTTGAAAAAACAATAATAATAACATGTTTTCACTTATCCTAATACAGCCATCTGTGTGTCCATGAAAATCCAGAAGCAGAATTCTAAAGTTTTATTTTTCCTGTGTCCATCTCTGGGAGATGACTTTCCTTTAGTTTACTGTATCATCTTGATAGCTTGTCATATATTAAATAATTGTATATATGACCACCTCTAACCCATCATATATAAAATTGTAGAGGAAAATCAATTGATAAAAGTGAAAATTATTATAAATAACTAGAACAAAGAAAATATATAGTATCTATTATAGTCCTTGTTCTACCTAGCCACAACCTGATAGCTTTTCTTTACAATTTTCTTCCCCTTTTACACATATATTTTGCCTTTTTCCAGCAGCTCATGTGATCAGGTCTCTTTATCTAATGGAGTGATCCAAACCTTCATTTCTCAGGATTTTGAGAGCACTTGCTGATCTCACCTGTATTAGCCTTTCAGAACAATCTATGATCTTTTGCCACTCTATACCACAGTATTAGAAGGCGTTCCAGAGGATTTCCTCAGGCTCCACACATGCTCTCATTGCAGAGTAAAACCCAATTTTTCATTCAATTATGCACCCCAGGCTACACATCGGGCTTGTGTTTGCCTGTTTGTTCAGTGAAATGAGAAATCCTGAAAGGTCAAATAATGAGCTCAACTTCCAACTTAGTGAACCCATTTGCATGTCCTCTACTGTGGACAGTTCGCCTTTGGGTATTAAGATCTGTAAATCACCATGGTTCAGCATCACAGGCATAGAAAACAAACAAGTAAAACAAAACAAAAAATAAACAAATCTAAAGAAAAATAAAAAATTCTAAGTGAGTCATGAAGGGCAATAATGAGAGGCATCTCTCAACTCCTACTTTTTATTTTCCAGACCTATGTATTCTGGCCATGGGTGAATAAAACAAAACATACATTGTTCATTCTTGAAGGCACAAAAGATGACATTTTGTGCAAAAATATTAACACTGAAAACTCTGCAAAAAGTGATTCAAGAAAAGGACAGTGAATGTGAAGTATTTGAATAAGAAATGTAAATGATAACAAAGCACCATGTCATATAATTTTGGCTGTGTTTTAAAATTTTAATTTAGTACTACATAAAGTAATGACACAATTACAATAACTGGCATCTTAGATTTTATGATGCTTGATAAAAAGAAAAGTCATCTGCCCTGTGGCAGCCATTCACGTGTGCTACTGTGACCTGATCTACCTTCGAAAGAAAACCTACTTAGTAGTTGGCTGACAGCCTCCAGCTGCAGCAATTTTAGCATCCATTTCAATTTTCCCTTGGAGGCCACAGTCCTAGGCTCCTCTCAAGCAATGCCAAGACATGGCAGATTTCCTAGTGATGTCCAATTCTGTCTGTCCAATGTAAAATTCTTCTAGTGAGAAATCTTTTCTCTAGGGCTCCATTGACCTAAGCAAGCATTTCTCAGATTAGTGCTCTGTGCCTCTCTTTCAGGAAAATAAGGATTATCTTTAGGCTATCTGGCTAGAATGGGAAATCCTCATTTCTAATATGACCTTTGTTCAAATGTTGAGACTTAATGAGCTTTCCTCACTAAAGTTTTTCTCAATCTCATTTTTCTGAAAATTTGTCTAAAAGCAAATAACTTTTCCACTCCTTCAAGGCCCTGTATTTCTGAATTCTATCAATTCCTTTTTCTTTCTTCTTCAAAACCACTGATTTTTTTCCTAAATTTATATTCTTCTTGCACTATCTTGCCAAATGTAGCCAATATTTGCTAAAACTACATAGGGGTTCTTTCTAACCACTTTCCTAGAGCTTTTGCTTCAGCAAATCCAGGATTTGCCTTCCAAGTTATCATGATCAATGGTTTTACCAACTTTCTACTGAATCAAACATATTGTTCTATATCTGGTATGATATATGTCCCTTTAGTATTCACTATATGGCCACTAAACCAATAGTACTTGAAAGTATTACTGTCTTTATTAGTCAAAGTATGATAAATGCAGAAACAAACTTCTTAATATTGGTGGTTTCATAAAATGAAATAGTCATTCTTTTCTTACATACGATTGTCTTTTCTTACATAATGTTGCAGATAAAGGGGTCTCTGTTCCCTGCTCATGTATTTACCCATGCCTCTTCCATCCTATCCTGCTAACATATTTCAACCATATAGCCTCCAAGAGCATGTGGAAAAATGAGTATTGAGGGAGCACACTCACTCTTTACTCTCCAAAAGAGGCAATGTTTCACCTTACCATTGGTGATAGTTACGTAGCTAACATCAAATGAAAAGAAGCTGGAAAGTGACCTTTAACTACTTTTCCAGAAAGAAAAAAAACAGCTTTGTTATACACCTAAACAATCATCATTGCAGAGGAGAAATTCATATTGTTGGGGTCATGCAAAATTTTAATTCTTGTCTTCATATTCATTTTCAACTAAGGAGGTGTTGGGATGGATGAGGATAGGATCTGGCTGAGGAGCAGATAGATAATTTTGATAATGCTATTATGAATATAATTGTGTTGAGAGGATCTACTGGTGAGCATTTTATGATGATTCCAACAGTTCCAACCACTGTTTATTAGACATTCTGGTCACCAGTCCAATCTACTTCTATATAACCAATCATCCTGATAAGTTATTACCACTTTTCACATATTAATGTGTATGTATATATATACACGCACACCTCTGTACATCTCTCTTTTCATAAAAACTAGAAAGATAGCTGAAGGGATAGATTAAAATTCTGCCATCTGTGAAAACTGTCCTTATATACTTTCCATCAGAGTCAATTAGTGGGATCCTAAAGGTATCACAGTTTACTTCTAGCTGACAATAGCTAAAACTAACTTACAAAAGGCTAAATCAAGCCTTTTGTAAACCAGGCTCATTTTTTATTGTTGTTCATCTCAGCCAATTAGATATAAAGAACTCACAAAGATGTTATAGCTATAAGTTGTAGCAGAAGTTGGTACATTGAAAATATAAGCTACTTGTGGATAAAGTCCCATTGGTGATATCTGAATTTATGGCTTAATGGATCAGATATCACCAAATTTAGGAGGGCAAGCTCAAGTTATTGGGTTACTTAGGTTTCCATAAAAAGGCATTCAGTCTTTAACACAGATCAAGAATAAACAAAATCTATTTTTATTTCTCAGAAACAGTAGAGTTAATTGATGAGGAGGACTTTTTTTTTTTTCTAAAATCCTAAGGTCATTTGCTGTTACTCCCCAGTTGAGGCTTGCCATGAACCCCAGCCAGCATTACAACCTACCAAAAATACATTTAGAAACAACCACCTGGTTCATACAAGCATTCCAGCCTGCGACAGCTGATGAGCCTTCTATTTCTATGGAACACATTACAAATTGCCAGCCTCAGATAATTTTTGAATGGACAGAGTTCTTAATGAGCATGCTTCCTTTTTAGTGTTATAAAGTACAAGACATAGCATTTGTTTTTAACTTGAGGAGGATATCTTAACATAGTCTAGACTTCAATCATCATGTATTTACTGAAACGAAGGCTACTGAATTTTTATGGAGCTCATTTCCCATTTTATGCATGCATGGATCTTCATTTGGCATCAACATACTTCTAGTTCCTGATCACTAGGTTTTGTCATCTAAATATTATCAATCCAGAAGATCAGAGTGGTATTTGCCAATATGGTGAGATGATTAATGTTTCTAAAGACTAAATTATATATAAAATTAAGGAATAGACACAGCTCTAAAATGATACAGTAAATGCATATTGTTAACTGTGCCAGATGAAAGAAAGCTGATTTTTCAGCTTTTTTCTTTGGGGATGGGAGGAAGATTTGTTAGATTAATATTACATAGCAAGTACAAGGGCAATGTTGATTCACTTAAATAATGAAACCATTTGTGGAACTACATCTTCAATTTGTTTCAATACTTATTTAAATATCATTCATCAAGACTATTGATAGGCTCATCACCTAAGTTTTCTTTATATATTATAGGTATAACTCTCCTTATATTCTTCAAGTCTTTGAGGATGTCATTGATTTGCAGTTTTTCAAGGGCTATAGTACTGTTTTTTGATATACAACTTTGATAGAACAATAGAGAAAAAATTCATTTGATGCTTTTTCTAATGGAAGCAATGGATTTGTTGGTCAGGAACCAATGTGAGGATCCCACTGATGTTTGAGTGTATCTGTTGAAATTACATATGTAAGTACCAGGAAATACAAAATGCATTCTGAGATCAGCTAGGCCAACTGAAAGGTAGATTTGGTCCAAAACTATGCACATTTATTACCAAGTCCCATTAGACTCCACTCTGACTAAAGAAGTAGATTGACCTTCAGATCCCTCTGAGATTACTGTGTCAACTCAGAAGATGATCCAATAATACCCCCAAATCAAGGTATTTTGTTTCCCTTGGCACACATTTACCCAGATAAATGGTTGCAAGTGCCTTTGGAGAAAGCTAAGAGGAAGATTTACAAAATATACTGGGGTAATAAACAGAATTAAAGGCCAAAAACTCATGATTATCTCAATAAATACAGAAAACACTTTCAATAAAATTCAAGATCCCTTCATGTTAAAAACTCTCCATAGAGTAGGTATTGAAGGAACATGCCTCAATATAAGAACCATCTATGGTACAAACCCATGGCCAACATTATACTGAAGGGGCAAAAGCTGGAAGAATTCTCCTTGAAAACCAGCACAAGACAATGATGCCGTCTGTCACCACTTCTACTGAACATAGACTAGAAGTGCTGGTCAGAGCAATCAGGCAAGAGAAAGAAATAAAAGGCATTTAAATAGGAAGAGAGGAAGTCAAACTATCTCTGTTTGTAAATGACAAGATTCTGTATCTAGAAAACCCCATAATCTCAGCCGAAAAGCTCCTTCAGCTGATAAACAACTTCAGCAAAGTGCAGGACACAAAATCAATGCACAAAAATCCCAGGCATTTCTGTACACCAACAACAGCCAAGCCAAGAGTCTAATTAGGTAATCCCATTTACAATTGCCATAGCAAAAAATAAAATACCTAGGAATACAGCTAATGAGAGAGGTGAAAAATCTCTAAAATGAAATTTATAGAAAATTGATATAAATTTATAAGTAATTTATAGATTTAATGTTATTCACATCAAACTACAATTGACATTCTTCAAAGAAATAGAAAAAACGATTTTAAAATTCATATAGAGCCAGAAATAAGCCTGAATAGCCAAATAAATATTAAGCAAAAAGAACAAAGCTGGAGTCATCACGCTACCTGACTTTAAACTATACTACAGGACTATAGTAACCAAAACAGCATGGTACTGGTACAAGAACAGACACATAGTCAAATGGACAGAATTGAGAACCCAGAATGAGACTGCACACCTACAACTATATGATCTTCAACAAATCTGACAAAAACAAGCAATGAAGAAAAGATTCCTTATTCAATAAATGGTGATGAGATAACCGGCAAGCCATATGTTGAAGATTGAAACTGGATGTCTTCCTTACACCATAAACAAAAATTAACTGAAGATGGATTAAAGACTTAAATGTAAAACCCAAAACTATTAAGAAAAAAACCTGGAAGGCAACCTAGGCAATACCATTCAAGACATAGGCACTGACAAACATTTCATGACGAAGATGCCAAAAGCAATCGCAACAAATGCAAAAATTGACATGTGAGATCTAATTAAACTAAAGACCTTCTGCACAACAAAAGAAACTATCAACAGGGTAAACAGACAACCCATGGAATGGGAGAAAACTTTTGCAAACTATCCATCTGACAAAGGTCTAATATCTAGTATCTCTAAGGAACTTAAACAAATTTACTAGAAAAAAACAAACAACCCCATTAAAATGTGGGCAAAAGATATGAATGAACATTTCTCAGAAGAAGACATACATACGCCCAACAAGCATATAAAAAAGTGCTCAAGATCACTGGTCATTAGAGAAAGGCAAATCAAATCCACAGTGAGATACCATCTCATACCAGTCAAAATGGCAATTATTAAAAAGTCAGGGAATAACAGAGGCTGTCAAGGTTGTGGAGAAAAGAGAACTTTTATACACTGTTGGTGGGAATGTAAATTAGTTCAACCATTGTGGAAAGCAGTATGGTGATTCCTCAAAGAGCTCAAAGCAGAACTACCATTTGACCCAGCAATCCTATTACTGGGTATATACTCAGTGGGATCTAAGGCATTCTACCAAGAAACATGCACACAAATGTTCATTGCAGCACTGTTCACAGTAGAGAAAACATGGAATCAACTTAAGAGTCCATAAATGACAGACTGGATAAAGAAAATGTGGTACTTACACACCATGGAATATTGTGGAGAGAGAAAAATTAATGAGATCGTGCCTTTTGTGGGAACAAGGATGGAGCTGGAGGCTATCATTCTTAGCAAATTAATGCAGGAACAGAAAACCAAACACTGCATGTTCTCATAAGTGGGAGCTAAATAATAATAACTTATGAACACAAAGAAGTAAACAACAGACACTGGGGTCTACTTGAGGCGGGGAGGGTGGGAGGAGGAAGAAGGACAGAAAAGATAACTATTAGGGTATTGGCCTTAATACCTAGATGATGTAATAAGATGTACAACAAACCCCCATGACATGTGTTTATCTATCAAAACTCCACATGTATCCCTGGACCTAAAATAAATATATCTATAACTATATAGATATAGATATACACACACATGCATATTGGTGTATAGTTTTGGAAATTTTCTCAAGATTACCAGGCCTCCCATTATTCAAAAGTCTCTGACTCTGTAAACCTAGTCGTGGGAATTAGATAAGGATACGTGAATATTTTTATTGTTGTTCTAATTCAGGCCCGGAAAGATTTGTTTTTCATTCTCCAGTTTAGATATTAAATTAGAATCTAGTTGATCGGCCTTGTATTTTGATCACAGAGATTTAGTTATCAATTGAATTGCCAAATATCCACTTGGGTCAAATGATTCCTATTACTAGTCTGTTCCTTCTGTCTATTATGGTAACCACAGCAATATTCTTTTTGGTAGATAAGCGCTGTATGTCTATTACAGTAACCTGCATATATTGGTTAAGTGCTATTATTTGGCATCAGCCACTTGGAATACTATCATCCACAGTAGTACTAATGGCACTCCTACCCACAAAGAATAGTGAACATATCACTTTCCAAAGAGGCTGGAAAAGCTTTCACATGTAGGTTCTCAAAGATTTGTCAAGGACCTAGTCTCAGTTAACATATAGTAACTCCATTTAATGTTAATCTGCCTAAGCTTTTTACTTCCTTTTTAAATCTTGTTACTTCATTTTTAAATTTTATTAAATGTTTAATTGTGTAGGTACTTAATAAGTGTATATATTTATGAGGTCCATGAGCTATTTTGGTACAGGAATGCAATACATAATAATCACATCAGGGAAAATTGGGTATTCATCCCCTCAAGCATTTATCCTTTGTGTTACAAACAATCCAATTATACTCTTATAGTCATCTGAAAATGTGCAATTAAATTATTATTGACTATAGTCCCCCTGTTGTGCTATCAAATACTAGGTTTTTTTCATTATTTCTATTTTTTTGTACTCATTAATCATTTCCACCTCCCATCGTCCCCCAACTACCCTTCCTAGCCTCTGGTAACCATCCTATCACCTATCTTCATGAGTTCAATTGTTTTAATTTTTAGATCCCAGAATTTCTGTCAACTTCATTTAGGTGCAATTGAACCATTGCTTCTTTCAACTAACCAGGTATCACCAGCTGTATGTATTAAAACGTTAAGGGGAGATTACCCTGTAAGTGTGACCATTTCAGTGAATTCACTCCAATCTGAATTGACTTCTACCTTCCCTAATGAAGCACCTTCAGAATTCATTACATAAATGTTCCCCCAAATTTGCCAATATAAGTGAGGAAAATATTGTGATTCTTTTGGTATATAAGTCTTTGCTTCTGAATTTGTGGTTGTAATTTTCCCACTGGGATATAAAGTAATCTGTTTCTAGTTCTAGATCTGAAGGCAATAAGATAATAAGGTAAAGCTGAAAGAATTGGATCTCTTGCAGGGCAACTTTTTCAGGTTACATCATCATACGGTGTTTAATTAAGGCAGGACAAATTCCATAAGACAGAGAAGGGGCTGCAGTATTAGCAAATGAGACTGTAGGATTTGGTGTACTCATAATCATTTGAATTTTATAAAATATTACCACTCAAGTTTTGGAGTTCCCCATATTTTGTACATTTCCTTGATTCTATTAATTCAGTCTATGCTATATTTGAGTAACAGGATCAGATATAACTCTGATTATAAACTCTGTGACTTTGAGAGAAAAAAATATTTTAAGGTAGACAAAGAAACTTGTTTTCTACTATCAAGTATTTAGCTAAGATTTTGAAACTTTGAGGTTGATATTTGCTTTAAGATTTCCAGTGCAGTTAGATAGAATCAGGGAACACTGAACTTTATATTCCTTACGTCTTTCAATAGTAGTCTAAAAACATTTTTCACCAACATGTTATTTTTAGTACATGTGTAAATTCAGTTACTCATTTAACTGTTTAACCACAGTATGTCATAGATTATCAGTCTATCATCATCAAATGCTAAACTGGTCTTCACTAAATTAAAAGTCAATCAGGTAAAAATAACAATTCCTAGATTCTCAATTTGTTAATATATTAATCTAATACCTTCTTTATTAATATTTGTTCTATCAGTAATATTTTTGTAGTTTAAGGCAAAACAATCCTACATTTCCACCCCAAGTAGTTAATGCAGAGTAAAGATTGACTTAAAGAAATTGGTTAAAATATAAATATTGTTTAAATTTGTTAAAATAAAACTTGGTTAAATTGGTTAAAAATAGAAATTGATTAAAATATAACTATTTTTTAAATGTAACTATTATGTACCCATAAACATAAAAAATAAAGAAATTGGTTAACTTACAAAATTTATGGAAAGATCAAAGAATCAGGCTTGGATATTATATAGAAAGAATCATAGCAGCAAGTGTAAATTTGCTACCTTAATTCATGACATTCTAAAGGTTGAGCCACTGTTACAGTTGCCCATCTTCCAGCACTTCTAATATTTTGCCAACTATTCGAGAACAAGTTGTCACCATGATGCTTGCAGAATATTCAATAACTTCCTTGTCATTGCCTTATATTGCTTACTTCTGCTGTCAAATCTCATAGGGATGCTTCTCCTTAGTGGACCAGGTGGTCTGCAAACCTTAGCTGCAAGAGTGTCTGAACACATAATTTAGCCTTTTTTTGACTCTATACTGTAGGAAGGCAAGCTCAAAGGGGTTTAAATAGGTTAAATAGGTGAGTGAGCCAATGTTTAACAGTTAAAATAGCTGAAGAAAGGCATTTCAAGCAGAAGGATTGGAATGGGCAAAAGCCTTGAGGTGAAAGAGAGTGCATACTACCTAACAGTAATAAGGCTATGACACTACTCTAGATGCTTCATTTTATAGGAGCTACAGTCAAATGGTTGGAGAAGTGTTTTATACTCTTTTTGGAGACGTAAAATGCATACTAATTACTCTGGGAAAATCTTCTGTTAAAATATCCTTTATAATCTTTTAGTCCAGAGTTGATGAAATTTACTTATCCAGATTAAACTTGCTTTGCATAATATTTATGAATATGCCACTGAATATCATCTGTGGAACATGTTTGGGAAGCTAGAGGCTAGTTTGAAGACATCAGAAGAATGTTGATGGAAATGATGAGACTGGAGATGCTTGTTATCTTGTTCGACTTTTTAAAGGAATTAGAATTTTATACAAATGAAGGGACAATTATTAAGAAATTGTAGGCATTAGCATGACACAGTATTTAATTTACATCACAGGTACCTGTGTAAAGCAAGTAGCCCAGTTAAGGCATTGTTGTATTACTCCAGAAGAGAAAAGATAAGGCTGAAATATCAATAATATTTAATATATTATTAAAAAGTCCTGCAAAGACATTAAAATAAAATAAAATTTAAAGGTCCAATGGAAGCTAGTATGAAGGTAGAAAACAGCTTACATTCTGCTGACCAATTCTATTAACCCCTATCTTTTCCCTCACTATTTCCCTTCCTGCGTTTTGGGGTAGTAACATAGCATATGTATCTGTCAAAAAGGGTCCACAGGATACCAAATTAGGGAAGCAAAGTCAAGAGCGGTTATGGAACAAGAGAAGAGACTAAGGGGCAGAAATAAAACATAGGTGTAAAAGTAAAGTGTCCCCTCAATGTTAAGATAAAGTATAATTTTGCCTTGATTGTATGTGAAACTTGGTCTTTCAGTGTTTGGCAATGTTGGGCTGGGTAAAGTACAGAATTTGTGCACAAACAAATTTCAGAGGGTCAAGAGAGACAGAGACCAAAACAAAATTGCCCTTAGGAACACTCAAGCCGGTGGTGGTTTGGAAGTGAAAAAGAAGACACAGTAAATAATATCTGATCATATGTTTCCTAGCACGATAAAGCACCTTTAAATATTTACAGTATGTCTGTATCTTAATCTTCTTGTCATTAGAGTTGCTTAGAGCTTCCAAGATTGTTCTTATTATTATGAAAATAATTCAGTTATCAGTGGAATTAATGTCAGTGGTCCAAAACTTTGCTGAATAATACAAGAAGCTTATATATTTCTAAAATAGTATAATAATAATTTTTAAAAATTAGCTCTGAGCAGAAAATATATTTTAATTTGGCAGGAAAAAGTGATATTGAACTATTTGGTTATTTTTTTCCTTTGGAAGTTCATTATCTTGAGATAAACAAATAAAATGTGAAACCTTTAAGTCAATGTTTCCTATATAAAATAATAGAAATGTGTTGAATTGTATAAAATAATTGATGGAAACTAAAACACCTATGAATAATATATAATTTTTATTTCTGGCTATAATACTGTTAAATTTTCACATCTGAATTTTTTTTAAAAACTAAAGTCTTCTGGAATAAACCATAGAGTTAACTGCTTAATTTAATTATTAAATTATCTATCAAAATTTATAGTCTTACAAGGTAACACGTTATACATATTTTAACATTTTTAATATTTAAAAAATTCTGTTATATTTTTCTTGGATAAAGGAGAGGCTCATCAAAAATTAAAATATCTTTTCAATTTCTGTAGCAAATAATTGGGCACATATTGTCCTGAGAGACTAACAAGCAAAATAAATATCACTTAAAAACCTATATAAGGGCTGAGCACAGTAGCTCACGCCTGTAATCCCAGCACTTTGGGAGGCCAAGGCGGGTGAATCACCTGAGATCGGGAGTTCGAGTCCAGCCTGAACAACAGGGAGAAACCCCCGTCTCTACTAAAAATACAGAATTAGTCGGGCGTGGTGGTGTGTGCCTGTACTCCCAGCTACACAGGAGGCTGAGGCAGGAGAATCGCTGGAACCCTGGAGGCAGAGGTTGTGGTGAGCCGAGATTGTACCATTGCACTCCAGCCTTGGCAACAAGAGCAAAACTCCGTCTCAAAAAAAAAAAAAAAAAAAAAAAAAAGCTAAACAAAAAAACACCAACTATATATTGCTGAAAAAGATTCTTTAGTCAAATAATATAGTTAAAGTACACACATAGGCTAACAGTAGGCCCTTCTGATTTTCTGAAATGTCATAAAAATTATTTTATTAGAATTATGCAGAGTTTACTATGATGCTTGGAGATACATTGTGCCATCTTATCGATAATGGCTTGTCTACTAATGCCAAGAATCAGAATAAACCAAGGTGTGTTTTCAACTTTGTTTCTCAGAATAAGTCAGAGAATAACCCTTAGTAAAAGTTGTCACCTGACGGTAGGAATAATCAAGATATGTTGTGAAATAGTATATCTCTAGAGATATCTGTGTTAAATGACTTCCAAAATCGATAGGTTAAGGATCTTATTTATGTTATGGGAATGAATTACAGGATGAAAATATATTTATATGTATAATTTAACATATATTTTGTAACACTTTAAACCTAATATCTTCCTTGAAGTACAGATTTATATGCTCAATTATTCAGCATCTCTACTTTGAAATCAAATTTTAAAGTAGAAAATGAATAAAGCTCAGTTCCTCAGAGTTTTATTTTAATTTGCTTCTTTTACAATTTTGTTATCATGGTACATAGATACTCCCTGCTTCACACGATTTAGGACAAAAATCTTGGTGTCATCTTAACTTTTCTCTTGCTTTCATAACCCATACTTAATCCATCAGCAAATACTGTCAGCACTACTTTCAAAACTACATAGAATACATCCAGTTTTCCTACCTGCAATTTTATCTGTCTTCTTATTTACTTATAAAGCCTCCTAACTGTTCTTCTGACGTCTGCTCTTGGTCCCTTTGGCTTATTCTAAGCAGAATAGCTACAAGAGTTTTTTTTTTTTTTTTTTTTTTTTTTTTTTTTTTTTTTTTTTTTTTTTTTTTCCGGTTGTGACAGTGTAGCTTGTATAAAACAAATTTCTTGGTAAGAAAACTATTAAAGTTATATGAAGTATTTGAAAAAAGAACAATAGTTTTTATTAAATTGGTAATAGTAGAGAAAATATGATCTTAGAGAGAAGAGAGCTGTATTGAGAGTCACCTATGTTCTCCATTGCTTTTTCCTGTTTAAATGTTTTCTGAATTAAAAGTGGCTAGAAGTTTCCAGCTTCCCATGACATTGTACAAGGCTGTAAAGAATATCACTGACAAATTAACAAGAAAAAGCCAAATAATCTACAAAATAATAACCTTTCTTGAACCCACACAGAAAGCTGAGATTGAAAGACAAACAACTAGCCTAGAATACAAGGAAAAATAAGCATTCCCAAAGATAGATAGGATTGAAAACTTGCTTTCCTAGGAGGGACACCATGTGTCATAGGAGTCGTAGGAAAAAAATATCTTATGGGCCTGGCATGATGGCTCACGCCTATAATCCCAACACCTTGGGAGTCCCAGGTGGGTGGATCACTCGAGGCCAGGAGTTAGGGACCAGCCTGGAAAACACGGTGAAACCCTGTTTCTACTAAAAATACAAAAATTAGCCAGCTGTGGTGGCACATGCCTGTAATTCCAGCTACTCGGGTGGCTGAAGCACAAGAATTGCTTGAACCTGGGAGGTGGAGACTGCAGTGAGCCAAAATCGAACCACTGCATTCCAGCCTGGGTGACAGAGTGAGATCCTGTCTCAGGAAAAAAGAAAGAAGAAGAAGAAAGAAAAAAGAAAAATTATTAACAAATTTCTGAAGACTGAGTGTATCTTGGCTGAGAGTGTGGAACTCCGGGGAATGGGTGAAAGAAGAAGAATTTTTGTCCCCTCACATGTTCTTCTCCACAGACTCTCCATGTACTCTCATCAGAAAAATTGGAAATGGGGTACATTGAAACTTCTCTTGATGATCTAGCTCAGAGACGGGGGAGCAGCTGTAAACAAAGCATAGAATTTTACCTGGAACTTTATTTGATACCTGCCCTATGGAAGAAAAAGCTTACGTTGCTTAGGGGACAGAAAACTTTGCTTTCGTAATGGCACAGATGAAGACACATATCATATGAAGAAAGGGGATACCAATAGCAAGGTACCTCCTACAACTTGATAGAGTAAGACATTGTCCTGGGCATGGAACTTTAGAGATGCCCTATCATTGGCAGAGGGGTAGCATCAGTGGGAAGTCCTTATCCTAGAGTCCCAGGAAAGAATTTTCCTAAAACAGAGGCTGAAATAGAATAAGAAAAATCCACCGCCACACTGTATCATGAGTCCAGCACCATCAAATAATTAATAGCAAGGCTCTATTGCCAGAGCAAAGGAAAAATGAAGGAGTGAGAGCATGTCTTAAACAAAAGCTCACAAAGAGATTAAAAATGAAAATAAAGCAGAAATATTAAAAACTTTCTAGCACACAGTCCCCTAGACTAAACACGCAGTAATACTGGAAGAATTAGAAGCTTATGGTGTATTACAGCAACAATAATGAAAGCACAGTTCAGTTCCTGACTGTATTGACTCAAATTCTCATTGCCTCTCACTCCCACAGACAAGCCCTTTTCCAGGCAGAAACACTTTTATTTCATTCTCGAATATTGCAGAGGTTTTATGATGTCCTAATTTGGCCACACTATAGCCTCTAGTTATTCAGTAAAACAGTAATCTAAGAGTCGTTAAAATATTTTACAAATGTGATTTAAGTACATAATTAGTTGACATTAAATAAGGGAGATAATCTCATATAATATTGGTGAGTTTGATTCAATTAGTTGAAAGGACTTAAGAGTTGAAGCTTCCCCGAGAAAAGATTAAATTTAGCCTTTGGACAGCACGTTTCATCTATGCCTATGAGTTCAATCACACATTTCCTGATGGCCTGTTCTATGGATTTTGGACATTCCTAGCCAGCTCTCTCAATTATATATAAGTTGATTTCTTTTTTTTAATTTTTTAATTTGTATGGATACATTGTAGGTGTAAATATTTTTGAAGCCCAGGAGATGTTTTGAGACAGGCATGCAATACATAATAATCACATTATGGAGAATGAGGTATTCATCCTCTCAAGAATTAATCCTTTGTGTTATGAATAATCAAATTATATATACCCTTTATTATTTAAAAGGAGCAGGTAAGTTAGTATTGACTGTAGTCCCTGTTGTGCTATCAGACACTAGGTCTTATTCCTTCTTTCTAGGTATTTTGTACCCGTTCCCCATCTCCACCTCGCCCCAGCCTCACAGTACCCTTCCGAGCCCCAGGTAACAATCCTTGTACTCTCTATGTCAATGAGTTAAATTGTTTTGATTTTTAGGTCCCACAACTAAGTGAGAACATGAGATATTTGTCTTTCTGTACCTCACTTATTTCACGTAACATAGTGATTTCTAGATTCATCAATGTTGTCAATGACTTGGCCTCATTCTTTGTTATGTCTCAAGAGTACTCCATTGTATATATGTACCACATTTTCTTTATCCATTCAATCATTGATGGACACTTAGGTTGCTTCCAAATTTTGGCCGTTGTAAACAGTGTTGTAACAAATATGAGAGTGCAGATATCTCTTCAATATACTGATTTCCTTTATTTTTAGGTCTATGCCCAGCAATGGGATTGCTGGGTCATATGGTAGCTCCATTTTCTGCATTTTAAGAACATCCAAACTGTTCTCCATAGTGGTTGTACTAATTTACTTTCCATCAACAATGTAGGAGGATTCCCTTTTCTCCACATCCTCACCAGCGTTTTTGATTGCCTGTCTTTGGATATAAGCCATTTTAACTGACGTGAGAGGTCATCTACTTGTAATTTTGATTTGCGTTTCTCTGATGATCAGTGATGTTGAGCACATTTTCATAAGCCTGATTGCCATTTGTATGTCTTTTTTTGAGAAATGTCTGTTCAACTATTTTGCCCATTTTTTGGCCAGATTATTATATGTTTTCCTATAGGGTTATTTGAGCTTCTTCTATATTCTGTTATTAATCCCTTGTCAAATAGTTAGTTTGCAAATACTTACTCTCATTGTATTGGTTGTCACTTCACATTGTTAATTGTTTTTATCACTGTGCAGAAGCTATTTAACTTGGTATGATCCCATTTGTTCATTTTTGCTTTCTTTGCCTGTGCTTCTGAGGTATTACTCAAGAAATTTTTGCCTAGATTGACTTCCTGGAGAATTTCCTCAAATTTTTTTTGGTAGTACTTTCACATTTGAGCTCTTAGATTTAAGTTTTTAATCCATTTTAATTTTTTTTTTTTTTTTTGGTCTGTGTCAAGAAATAGGGGTCTAGTTTCATGGTTTTGCATATGGATATCCAGTTTTTCCGGCACCATTTATTGAAGATATTCTATTTTCCCCAGTGTATGTTCCTGGAACCTTGGTCAAAAATGAGTTTAAGGCTGAGCACAGTGGCTCAAGCCTGTAATCCCACCACTTTGGGAGGCCCAGGTGGGTGGGTCACCTGAATCAGGAGTTTGAGACCAGCCTGGCCAACATGGTGAAACCCGTCTCTATTAAAAAAATACAAAAAGTTAGCCAGGTATGGTGTCACATGCCTGTAGTCCCAGCTACTCGGGAGGCTGAGGCAGGAGAATCGCTTGAACCCAGGAGCAGGAGCAGGAGGTTGCACTGAGCCAGGATCTCACCACTGAACTCCAGCCTGGGTTACAGAGTAAGACTCCCTCTCAAAAAAAAAAAAAAAAAAAATCAGTTTACTATGGCGTGATGGTGTGTGGATTTGTTTCTGGGTTTTCTGTTCGTTCAATTGGTCTGTGATTTTGATCAGTGCTTTAGCCTGCTGTGACTGAGCTGATATTTAAGTTGCAAGACAAAGTCCTCCCCTCTCTTCTGTCTCCTCTCCTCAAGCATAAGAAAGGGCAGCGGTGATGCCAGCACATCCTTAGCTGCCCCAGCAGGTCACATGATACTGCAATCTACTGGCTTGAACCCAGTTCAGCACTTGGAGTCACATAAAAGTTGCAGTCCTAGTGACTAGACCGCCTTTCAAGTTTATTTAGAGCCGCAGAGCACTTCACCCCACAGACATGAGTCTTGTGGGAACTTAAGTTCAGACTTCTCGGATTCATGATTCTCCTCTGGCCAGGGTTGGCTTCAATGCTCCCTCCATTGGTGGACATAAGCTGTGTTTTTTGTTTGTTTGTTTTGTTTTTCTTTCTGCTACAACAGGAGAGCATGGAGGTCAGTGCCTCACAGTTGGTGCACTTCCCCTCCCCCAGCATTCGGAAATGCTCTCTGCGCCACAGTGCTGCCGCCAGGGATTGGGGGAGTTGTGATGTCAGTTATTGAAGACTGTTTTTATTACCTCTTCAGTGCCTCTTTCAGTGATACAAAGTTAAAACCAAGTACTATGAGTGCTCACTTGATTTTTTGGTTCCTATGAAGGTGCTATTTTTGTGTAAATAGTTGTTAAATTGATGTCCTTCTGTGGGGAGAGGAAATCAGTGGATCCTTCTATTCTGCCATCTTGCTCTACTTCCCCTCTAAGTTGATTTCTTACAATCAATCTTTTGATATATATCTCCTACTGGTGAGGTCTTCCCTGGCTGAACCCTAACAGATACATCTATTGAACACAACTTGTTTAACTTCCAACCAAAACTTGTGAAACACACAAATAATCTAGGGAAAAATGCAAAAAGAATACCAACATATTAAGAGAGAAATCAATCAACAGTATCAGGCCTATTTATAATCCAAATATTGGAATAAATGGACAGGAGAATTAAAATAAATGATTCATATATTTATAGCTCTAGTGGTAAAGCTGGTCAACATATGTGAATATATGGAAAATTTTGACCTAATGGAATCTATAAGAAGGAATCAAATGAAAATATTATAAATGAAAAATAAGTGAGAAGAATAATGTTTCTCACAGGTTGATCAACTCAACACAACTGAAGAAAGAAGACAGAAATCTGAAACTAGGTCAATAGAAATTTTCACCACTCCTATTCAACACAGTATTGGAAGTTCTGGTAAGGACAATCAGGCAAGAGAAAGAAATAAAGGGTATTCAAATAGGAAGAGAGGAAATAAAATTATATCTGTTTGCAGATCACAGATTGTATACTTAGAATACCCCATTGTCTCAGCCCAAAAACTCCTTAAGCTGAAAAGCAACTTCAGCAAAGTCTCAGGATACAAAATCAATGTGCAAATATCACAAGCATTCTTATACACTGATGATAGAGAGCCAAATCATGAGCAAACTCTCATTCACAATTGCTACAAAGAGAATAAAATATCTAGGAACACAACTTACAAAGGATGTGAAGGACCTCTTCAAGGAGAACTACAAATCACTGCTCAAGGAAATAAGCGAGAACACAAACAAATGGAAAAACGTTCCATTATCATGGATAGGAGGAATCAATATCGTGAAAATGGCCATACTATCCAAAGTAATTTATAGATTCAATGCTATCCCGATTAAGCTAACATTGACTTTCTTCACAGAATTAGAAAAAAACTACTTTAAATTTTATATAGAACCAAAAAAAAAGCCCGTATAGCCAAGACAATCCTAGGCAAAAAGAACAAACCTAGAGGCATCATGCTACCTGAATTTATACTACAAGTCTACAGTAACCAAAACAGCATGGTACTGGTACCAAAATAGAGATATAGACCAATGGAACAGAACAGAGGCTTCAGCATTAATGCCACACAGCTACAACTATCTGATCTTTGACAAACCTGATAAAAACAAGCAATGGGGAAAAGATTCCCTATTTAATAAACGGTGTTGGGAAAAGTGGCTAGCCATATGCAGAAAACTGAAACTGGACCCCTTACTTACACCTTATACAGAAATTAAGATAGATTAAAGATTGAAATGTAAGACCTAAAACCATAAAAACCTTAGAAGAAAACCTAGGCAATATCATTTAGGGCATAGGCACGGGCAAAGACTTCATGACTAAAACATCAAAAGCAATGGCAACAAAAGCCAAAACTGGCAAATGGGATCTAATTAAACTAAAGAGCTTCTGCACAGCAAAGGAAACTATCATCAGAGTGAACAGGCAACCTACAGAATGGGAGAAAATTTTTGTAATCTATCTGTTTGACAAAGGGCCAATATCCAGAATCTACAAGGAACTTAAACAAGTTCACAAGAGAAAAACAACCCCAACAAAAAGTGGGCAAAGGATATGAACAGGCACATTTCAAAAGAACACATTTTAGGATTGCTTTTTCTATTTATGCAAACAAAAAGGCCATAGAAATTTTGATGAGGATTGCATTGGATCTTTAGATCATCTTGTGTAGTATAAAAATTTTAACAACATTAAGTCTTCCAGTCCATGAACATGAATGTTTTTCCATTTATTCGAGAAAACTGAATTTGAGTTATGTTAAATGACTTGAAGGCTATATTGTCTTTCTAACATGAACTAAGAAATTCATGCTGCTTATTAGCACCTAGCAGTTTAACAGAAGTTTAATGCTATCACCAGGTGGTGATAGCAAGAGATAAACATGCCTGGGAAATCAGAGCAATTTTTTAAAACAACAGCAACAACAACTAAAACGTATTGTAGTTTAAGAGCTGAGAAATATGTGCTGTGAAAAATACCCCAGTAACCTTCTGGCCATGTGTTAATTTTGTCTTTACATCAGAGTTCATCACCAACTTTGTTTCCTTTCTCAAATGAAAGGGAAAAGGGTTTTAGAGGAACTCCTTCCTAAGAGTATGAGATGGAATATGTAATTGAGAAAATACAGCAGAAATAAATGGTAAAATAACAAAGAAGAAGATAATCAAAAGCAAGAGGATGTTACAGGAAAAAAATAAGGAGGACTTTGCCAATTTTTATTGGGTTATTATTATTTGCTTTTGAGTTGCAGAAGGTTTTTAAATATACTTTAATATTAAACTATTTTTAGAAAATGGTTTGCAAATATTGACCCTTACTTCGTAGGTTGCCTTTTCACTTTTGTGATGATGTCCTTTGTTGTGCAGAAGTTTTTTTAGTTTGATGTAGTCTTCTTGTCCATTTTTGCTTTTATTTTCTGTGCTTTTGGTGCCATATCCAAGAAACCATTGCCAAAACCAGTATCAAAGAAAAGTCTCTCTATGCTTTCTTCTAGAAGTTTTACGGTTTTAAGTCTTACTGTTAAGTCTAATAAATTTTTAGTTTTATTGTGTATAGTGTAAGAAAAGAGTCCAATTTCATTTTTTTGCATATAAATATAGTTTTCCCAGCATCATGTGTTGAAGAGACTGTGTTTTCACCATTGGGTATTCTTGATACCCTTTTTGAAGGTCAGTTGTCCATAAAAACATGAGTTTGTTTCTGAACTATGTGTCCTAGTCCTTTGGTCTATATGTCTATTTTAATGCTAATACCATGCTGTTATGATAACTATGTTTTATTATATTATTTTGAAATCAATAAGTGTGATGCCCTCAGCTATATTCTTTAGATCCTTGTGGCTACTTTGAGTTTTTGTGGTTCCATATAAATTTTAGGATTGCTTTTTCTATTTATGCAAAAAAAAAAAAAGGCCATAGAAATTCTGACGAGGATTACATTGGCTCTTTAGATCATTTTGTGAAGTATGGACATTTTAACAATATTACGTCTTCTAATCCATGAACATGAATGTTTTCCCATTTATTTGAGTCTTTTTTGATTTCTTTCATCAATGTTTTGCAGTTTTTAGAGTGCAAGCCTTTCTCTCCCTTGGATAAGTTTATTTCTAAGTATTTTATTATTTTTGGTGCCATCGTAAGTAAGATTGTTTTCTTAATTTCCTTTTAGACAGTTTGTGTGTAGAAATGTAATTGATTTTTCTATGTCAATTTAGTATTCTGTAACCTAATAAATTTATTATTTCTAACAGTTTTTTTGTGGAGGGTTTCCTACGTATAAAATTATGTCATTTGCAAATAGACATATTTTTACCTTTTTTCCTATTTTATATATTTTTATATACTTTATATTTTTTTGTGCACAGTTGTTTTGGCTAGAACTTCTAGTACTATGTTAAATAGAAGTGGTAAGAGTCAGTATCCTTGTCTTATTCCTGATCTTAGATGAAAAGCCTTCAGTTTTTCACTGTTGGGCATGATTTAGCTGCTATGGGCTTGTCAGAAACAGCAGTTATTATATTGCATTTCTCCTATATTTAGTTTGTAGAGCGATTAAATGTGGACAAAGGACTTGAATGGTCATTTCTTCAAATAATACCTACTAATGCCTACCAGGTATATGAAAAAGGTTTTCAACATAACTAATCATCAGGATTCAAAGGTGCTCAACCAATTATCAGCAAACCAAAACCACAATAATGTATCACCTCATACCTGTTAGGAAAGCTATTATTAAAGAAAAAAAAAGATAACACATCTTGGTGAGGATGTGGATAATTGAAACTCATATACACTGTTGGTTGAAAGCAAAATAATGCAGCCACTATGGAAAAATATATGGTGATTCCTCAAAAAGTTAAAAATAGAACTACCATATAATCCAGCAATCTCACTTTTGGGTATACATCCAAAGGAAAGGAAATTGGTATCTTGAAGAGACATCTGCATTCCCATATTTGTTGCAGTATTAGTCACAATAGCCAAGATATAGAAACAACCTAAATAGCCATTGGCAGACAAATAGGTAAAGAAAATGTGGTATATATACTATTTGGCTTAAAACAAAAAGGAAATTCTATCATTTGCAATAACATGGGTAAACCTGGAAGACATTATGCAAAGTGAAGTAAGCCAGTCTCATAAAAATAAATATTGTATTGTATAGGGTAACTAAAATAGCCAAACGTATAGAAGCAGAGAATGAAATTATTTTTTCCCAGGAACTGGGGATGAAGAGAAATGGGTAGTTGTTTTTAGCAGGTATAAAGTTTCAGTTATGCAATGTTAATAAGTTTCAGAAATCTTCTGTACAACGTGTTGCCTGTAGTTATCAACATGATTTTATACATTTAAAATTTTGTTAAGAAGGTAGCTCTCACATTAATCATTCTTATCTTACACACATAACTCCACCTCCGCCTCCCAACACACACACACACACACAGGAACACACAAAAAGCTTTGTAGGTGATGGACATGTTTATTACCTTGATTATGGTGATAGTATCACAATAGTAAGAATATATACAAACTCATCAAATTTCATATATTAAACATGTAAAATTCATTGTATATCAATTATACCTCAGTACAGCTGCTAAAAAAATTGGAATCATTTCACAAAGATGCTATTCTTTTGAATCAAGGTGAATTCTGATATTCTAAAAATGAAGAAGGATGCCATATTTTGCTATACAATAAAGTGGATTCCTTCCAATATGGAATTGTGTTACATGTTTCTGATGTTTTATTGCTTCTTCCAAAACGTAGGGAGGCTGCTCAATGTAGATTTTGCAAAGTTAATTTAAAAGTATTGTGAATTTCACAAACATGTATCCAAAATATGATAGATTTGACAAGGTTAGTTCAACACTATTGTGAATTTCACAAACTCGTAGCCAAAATATGATAAAGAGCATGCTCCCTGGCCCTATTCATCTTACTCATTGATTTTACCCAATTCTGTTGGTTTAAACAGGAAAAGAAAAGAATACATCTTCAATTTGAATCTTGGTAGGAAACCAAAAGCAGGTCCAGATCAATTCTGTATTCTTAAATTTGAAATACCTAAGTTTGGCATACTAATGAAAAACCAGAAATGATTCAATACCTATTTAATACACATCATCTTCTTTCTGGACATGCATGATTCTCCATCACACAAAAATGGGCTCCACGCCAGAACAGAGAGTATTTCATAACACTTAGCGTGTAGGTTGTAAATGTCTTGGGAATGCCTTGCTTATCTTGTGAACAGATTTTTTAAAGGATAAAGAGAAAAGCTCACCACAGTAAGATGAACTTGAATGGAATTAGAACAGGAAACATATGACAAAAATGCAAAGGTAATGCTGAAAATTAGGAGAAGAAAAAGCAGCATGAAGGCACAAATGAAAACTCTTAATAGTCTGGGATCCTGCATAGCAGAGTCTCAACTACCTTCATAACTGACATTAGATTTGTGCTTCCTTTTGGCTCTATCTTTTGTATATCAGTAAAAGATCTCTTCCCCTTCTTCTCCAAAAGAAATTTTACTCACAGAATGTGAGTCTATTCTCTCTTGCCGTTTCTAGCATTTCGTTATGCTTAAGCCATTTTTCTATGTTCCAAACTTATTTCCCTCAGCATGGTCACCTTTTCCGGTTTAATTATTTTTTAACATCAGGCAAGAAAATTAGCCTTTTTCTAATTAGTATTGTGTATTGTGTTTGTCTCCTTTACAGCCAAAAGTCTTCATTTATTGTCTCCAAAGTTTCCCTAATCCTGGACTGCAAACATTTAAAATTTAGCTTCTTTTGTTACCAGTAACCAAAAGTGCTGTAGCTAGCAAAAGGTATTTCATATTTTGTTACACAATGAATCATTGTTAATCCTTTTTCATTTGACCTCTCCACAGGGTTTAGCAGGTGATAATTCTCTCTGAACAGCTTTTCTCTGTGGTTCCCATGACACAATAATTGTCAGATTATACCTTGTTTATTTGTTGGTTTTTTTTTCCCATTTGTCTCTGCCATGGTCTTCTCTTTCTTTGAAAATTGTTTTCAGGTCGATGTTCCTGGAATAAAATTCTTGAACATCACCTCAATTTCCACTTTCTCCTTTGGAATTTTCATTCATGTACATGACTCACAGTAAATGCTAATGACATCCACTTTCATATTTTATCTGTTTTGTGAACTTCAAACCCACTCATCTGACTTGGTCTAGCACAGTTAAGATAGAAAATGGATAAATTAGTTAATAAAGCTGTTTTCATGCTCAACCTGTTAATTTTTTACATACTCTTGGGGTCGCCTTAGTAAAATTAAGAGAACTTCTCTTATTATTAATAGTAATCAATTAAAATATGGAATCTATATGTAATTTGAACAAATTTCTTATTATTGATTCTCTTCTTTTATATACAGAGAGGTACATCACTAAAATGATCAGTCTTTGCTCAGTTCTATAAAGAGAAGCAGGATTGTATCCAAGTATCAACCTAAATGATATTGTCTATGGACAACTCATTTGAAATACTATTTTATCTTGTTATTCTAAATACGAAATCCCAGCAGTGAAATCTAGGAGTTTCAACCCTGAGGTCAACTGACTCCCTTATTTTTCTACAAACTATAATTGTGTTTGGGGATTGGGAAAAAATACATTTTTGTTTTCAAATGAGAGGTAACATAGAGTAAGTAGAGGCACTGATATAATGCTTGAAGCCACAGGAAATTGAACTTTATAAACCTCTAAAGGTACACCCTGTAGCAGATTAGTTTTTTATCTTCAATATTGAATTAGGGTATAATTTCGAATATTGCTTTTGGTTTTCTGCCCTCCCCTTTTAAAAAAAGTTAAACCTTTATCTTGCTCTAGTTTGTTCTTTTCTACTGGCTTTGTTGAAAGACACCAAACTGAAAAAAAAAAAAAAAACCATCAAAAATGGCATGGGAACTGAGCTGTTCCTATAAGAGAGATTATTTCCTGTTATAATTATTATGCAGAGAAAAGGCTAAATTTTGGAATGTAAGTTCAGTTTATCTTTTCATAGCAATAGAAATGAAGTGTTTTTTTTCTTCTAATTCGTTTGACATCATAAAATAAATTGCTTTTTCCAAAGAGGATCTGAGGTATTTAGTGAACTTTGACCACGAGGTTCAAAACAAAGTAGTGTGAGAAATTCTGATTTGTCTGTTGTGATTTATTAAAGAGCTGTGACCTGTGATAAGAGAGGCTTGAATTTTTAAACTATTTTAAAATTAATCAGGTCCCAGAAATCATGAGAATTGCCTTTTAATCATTTCATCTAGAGATTCCATTGACATGACTGGATATTACATCTCATTCCCTGCAGGGAAAAATCAGAATTAATTTAGTTTCAGTAATTCTTGCCTTCAATAACAAGATCTCATAAGTTATTTGAAAGAATGAAATATAAATGTTAAATTGCAAAATTCAATGGCTTTGGAATGAGTTTTCAGAAAAATAAACACTGAAAAATCTTGCAACTCTGTTTTGTCAGCTCGGTGTGCAAAATAAATAGTAAAGCACCGAGTTACAGTATTGCTGCTTATATACATGTTGACAGATTGTGCTTACCAAAGTCTAGAAGTTCAAGAAAACTGTCACAGCAATCATCACAGACAGCCCTGGCTGGCTGTCTTCAACTCTACAGCGGTTTTACAAAAATGCAAATTGACCTCAAGCTGCCCTTGAAAATTGTGGGGTGAGGTATGGCCAGCATATACTACTAGACCTTAAACCTGAATCTGTCAAACTGTTGGGAATTGGTTGCCCAGTAAAACTGTTAAAAATATATCTTTTTGTAAGTTAAATAGGTGGTCTATGTTCATGTACTGAACTCATTTACCATTTAAAATTCTCTACCTGGAAAGCGATTTCAAATACTAAGCAAGGATATAAAAAACAAATTATTCTTTTTAGTGTGTGAGGCTAAGGTGATGTGATTTCTTAGAATAGAACTCTTAACTTGAAAATCAGTATTAGTACAAAGCTATTTATTTAAGGTAGATGAAAGAATGAAAGAGACTATTCATTTTAAATACTTGCTTCAGCAGACTGTATTTTCAGTTTGAGATAAGTGAACATTTTGCTGAGCTAACATATAACAACAAAAGAAAGCCTTCAATACACAAATATATTGTCAGTGTTTCCATGGAGACTAAAGAAACCATAAACCTTAAATTCAATCAATTTGCAAAAGGCTAAATACTGCACCACATGTAAGGTGAGATGGGAGTGGTATAAAATTGAGTAAGTTATGTAAATGCAGCTTTACATATGCCATGCTTAATATGCATAAGCTGAATTCTTTATTCTCCTTAAACTCCCCCCAAATAACCTCAGGTAAATTATGGGCTGTAGTGAAGCCTGAGCACTCTGACCCTGAAATCCAACACTTGGGTTTTAAGACTGACTCTTACTTAACAACTGCTTGATGTGGAGCAAGTCGTGTGATTCATTTATTAATTCTGTTCAAGAAGCTTATACGTAGGATAATCAATGAGAATTGAGGCAAGCAGCTTAAGGGTCACAGATCTAAATTCTGTAGATATTTTAAGTTGCCTTGTCTATACTTTTTTTCTTTTTGCCCTCAGATGGTAATTTTTCAACTTGATAATATTATTCATTTATTTAGTGTCAGTCATTGACAATCTGCATCTTTCTGTCTCACACTTGAGTTTTACCTTTTTTAGGGTAGAATTTAGTAGTATGATGAGATTTTCCACTTTTCCTCTTGCTTGGTTGGTAAGATTTATATATACAGGAATCTTAAAAGAACATTAACAGCTGATACCGGAATTCTCTGTTGAGGGAACTATGTTTGTTTGGAAAAATTATATCTTAAGTTCCTTGAGTAGTAAGTCAGGGTCAAGAAGGGACAAAGAGAGAGAGAGAGAAAGAGAAAGAGAGGGAGGTATGATATAAAGAAAGGAATTTGCTTTTCTATTTGAAATGGGGAAAGTGCTTATAGTAAGGGGGAAAGAACAAAAGATGAAGAGAGAAGAGAGTAGAGGGTGAAAGGAAGTTCCTTAGAGATTGAGAAGCTATGATAGCTATGACATACATAAAAATAATAATGTCGCTTGTTCAATTTGAAGTTACTTACATTTCTGTAACAAAACCGACTTCAGTTTTCAATAAAATCTATTATATACTACAATGTATACTCAAATGCTCTGTGTCTGTGTGTATGTATGTGTGTGGGGGGTTGTCTTATTACTGGTAAAGAATACACTCATTAGCAAATATTTATTGAAAGTCTGCTATTTGCCAGGCATTTTACTGGCTGCTGGAGACACAGGGTCATTTTAGGAAGAGGTGCATAGGAGCTCACAAGTCAATTGGGCAAGCATTTAATGTGCCCATAGTAAGTGCTATCATTGAGGTATGCATGAGTGTCATGGAAACATGGAGGAGGACCATCTATATCACATATTTGAGTAAAGAAAGATATCTTAGAAGAGATTATGTTAGAACCTGACTTTTAAAAGATAAGTTTCTATCTCTTTACCTATAAAATAGGACATGTGGTAACTGCCTTAATTGCTTTACCCAAATGTTCTGTGGATCAGATGTGACAGTGAAAACACCATATACATAGTAAAACACTATACAGATATATAGCATGATAAACGTAAAGATATTAAGTACACCTAAAGGAGTAGGGCTGAAGTCAGGAAAAATCAGATAAGTATGAATTTATCAGATAATATAGTCGAAATATTATTAAACACTTAGTCTATATCTATCAAATGAAAAAAACAATTTCTTTTTTTAAATTGCACATTTTAATGTGTTAATATAAGGACTATAATCCTAGGTTAAACCACATGAATTAGCTAATTTACTACATTAAAAACAATATTAGCAATTTTTAATGCTTCAACTTAGTATGTGCATTGCACATGGTTGACTTTTCTGAAATTAACTATTATGTTACATTTAATCTATATTTAAAACTATGTGACACTGTTTTTACTAATTATAGAGAAAAGTAGCTAAAATGAGTATTCTTACAAAGTATATTTTACGATTTTTCTTAAGTTGGCAAATCTTTTGCACTTCTTTCTTAATTTTTTATTTTATTTTTCAACCCTATGAACCAATTTTTTAGAGTATACTAAAGGATTTTAAATATTTACACTAAGACTAATCACTTGTTCCCTGTTGATATAAAATAATTCACTTTTGGAATTTTTGCTGATTACTAGAGATGATTTCAGGTACTTGCCTGCTGGTTGGTCTTTGTATTTGGAAATAGGCCTAGTAATCGCACAGGGTAACTTGTACTCAGTTTTTGTAAAATCATTCAACAGAGAATAACTGTGAGAGAGGACAGTTTGTACCTTAAACTTGAAGTTGTTCTCTCCTAAAAGAGTGAGGCTAACTTCTCATTCTCAGTCTATACAGAGTTAATTGTGGAGCCTTGTAACTGTCATCTTGCTTTACAGTTGGGAAGGTATTCCAATTCTTCACACATGGATGAACAGCTAGCTATGTGACAGATCATAGTGGGTACTGCTAGATGTCCACCAAAATACATTATTCCTTGCTCCGTTGTAATATAATTATACCCATGAAAATGGCTGGACTGTATTTGCTAAACTCTCTTGCAGCTAAGTATGGAGATATTTCCAAGCTTTCTTCAATGAATTAAGAGCTGAGCTGATGTGTGCCAGATCTCTTATCTGAGTGTTATTTGTGATCACTTTATTCTCCTTCTCTCAAATATGATCACAGAAAAATTCTTGACTTGGTTTTAAGGTGCACATGAGGGCAATCCCCTACCGGATGGCAGAAAAATACAATGGAAAGCACTATGACAAAAAACGCAATTACTTTTGCACCATCCTAATATTTTAATTTACTTTCCATGGCAAAGAACAAGCCATGTTTAATAGGCCCAGCCTATTTTTTATGTTAAAAGGGCTACTCATCCATACTGACTTAAGCCAGCATTCCTCAAATGTTGTTCTTAAACATTGTTAAATTTTCTAATAACTTGTAATTTGAAAATTTGGTAAACTTACGGATATTTAAAGATAATATTCAGAATACATCGTGGATGTTGTTCAGGTGATAATTTCTCTCCATTTTTCAGAGAGTTTTTAGAATGTAAGATATATAGTAAAAAATTACTAGATTAAAAATCAATGAGTGTTATACAAATATAACTTAAAAACTAATTGCTTATATTTTCCATGTTCTCATCCTGACTTTGTTCACATTTATATACAACTATTATATAACATTTTATCTTAACAGCTTTGTCTTTTGTTCCCACCTATATTTTTATTAAATAATGGTGTAATAATATACCACTGAGAAGGTGTGTCATAGTTAGCTGTTCACATTTTCTAAGTATTTTCTAAATCTATAAAAAGTGATGTTTTTCTTTTAATTAGTTGCATTGTTTGTTTTGCATATCTGAATATGTGATGCTTTCAGTTCTCCAAGTTTAGAATGAAAAGAATCAAGGTCAGCAATAGAAACAGTATATCACAGAAAATAAATTATTATTTCATTAAATATAAGAGGAATTAAGCGCATGTTGGATAAAAGGGAGTTTCATTTTACTATAGAATATATTTTATGATGGGCAAAATGGGTAATGATGCATCATTAAACTTATTTTGTTTGTGTATACTAAAAAATAAACAGCTGTCACTAGAGACCTTATAGGTACATACCAGTAAGTTGACTCTCTCAAATATTTTTTAAATAGACTCAGATTTGATCTGTGGTCTACATTTTAATTTTCATTGCAATATTATAAATTAATGGTAGGGCCTCTTCCCTTAAATTGTAAAGAAGAATCTTATCTTAGTCCCCATATTCACTAGTGATTACAACCATAAAACTTGCCAAAAATTTCCTTATACAGACTCTTGAGATTTAAGTTGTGACAGTCTGATTCCCTGGCAATGTTTAAGACTACAGTCAAGATTCTCATAAATGTTAAAATCATGGTTGCAAACTTGACCCTATCCAATTACTTTTCTGCATTGGAAGTGATTGCAATTCTGGGTCATGTCTAGGCTGTTCAGTATAGGTAAGATTTAAAAGCCATTTTCTGTATATTAAAAAACAAAAGCTTCCTTGCCAAGATAGTGTGTATGATCATTTCTTTCTAATTCGTTTGCTGATACATTTTGAGTAGAATTGAAATAGAAGTTATGGCATATTCTACGTTTTCTCCTACTTTTTCAAAGACAAGAAATGATTGTGGATCTCATTATAGTTGGAAGAGAAACAATTTTAGAATGAACCTTTGATATTTATGGGGAGACATTTGTTATATCAGAAGCAATCTCAGGTGTGGATGTTTTCCAGATTATTAAGGTTGTAATATAAGCAATAAGTTTAAAATGTCTGAATTATTACTTTAATTCTTACCTAAGGAAAGAAATGTCCACATGGACACCCAGGCAAAATAAGAACATTAAATGATAGACAATACCCATTAGACAGAAAACACCAAGATACTGTACTAAGAATGTCTAGGTGTATCGTTAAGTTGTGTTAGACCATCACTTTTCATGACTGTCATGACGGTATTTGCTAAGAGATTCTGAGAATTTCTTCTGAAACTAGTATTTGCTAAATATCATACTATAATTATGATTAGAAAACAGTATTGTGGTTTCCCTATCATTAATCTTTGATAATTGTCACACTAAATTTGCAGTTTTTAAAAAGCAAAATAAGATTAATTGTTGCCACTGTAAGCTTTACTCACAAGCCAAAATCAAAGTTTCTTTTTTTTGTTGTGTAGATTAAGATTGCATGATTATTGGAGGATGGCAATTAGGGCAAACCTTATGATTTATAGCTCTAACAAATACAAGATTTCTGCTCAAGAGACACAGGTTCATAATTCTCTCAATACTAAAACATAGGAAGAAACACAAAATCTATACGTATATTATTATAGACTTGGCAAGATTTCATTAAGAATAGCCTGGCTATGAAAAGTACACTTGAAATTGTGACAACACAGTGACGAATGAGTCACTTTCCCTTTACATTGAAAATAATAATTATTGAAGCCCAATGTTTTCTCACAAATGGCAAGGCTAGGATATAAGGAGATTTGTGGCAAAATGAAACTAGCCGTAATCATCCTTCACAATTAATGTGCCAATTTCATTCCTGTAGAATGGATTCTCAAATTTCCATTAGAAGGCTACTTCATTTATTTCTTCTGGAGCTGTGAGTGAGAAATGCCGATTCTTGGTATCTACATCAGAAAAAAAAGAAACACAAAAAACTTTCCTAAGGGAGATGCAAGGTTCTGGATTTTAAACAATTCATGTACACTAAGTTTGAAATCAAATATATGCTTATAAATCTTCTCCTTGGCTTAAAGAGAAAGTGATTAGGTGAGTGGCTCTACGGAAAACCCCATAACCCCTTCAAAACTTGGAAAGTGTGTGGTTTGGTCATAAGAACGAAAACTCATCAAACGTGCAGCATAAACAAGATTATACAGGTGGACCTTCAATAAGTATTCCTCGCCCCTGTGAGTCTCTCGGGACGTCCTTCTTTATTGAGCAGTCAAGGACATGCCAAGACTTCTGGAAGAATAGATATGGGATATGGCAAAACAACAAAAACAACAACAACAAAACCTACAAAATTATAGTTTTTATACCAATTTGCAATTTTAAAATCAATGACGTATTTCCATTTGATACATATAAAAGAATATATGTATCTTATATGTAAGCTATTGAACATCTTTCCAAAATACTATGAATTTACCATCCAAATAATGAAGTAAGGCACAGTTTAACCTCTCTAGTTGTACCTCCTACCTTTCCTAGTGCTATTAAATACAATTGTAGAGTTTGTGTTTACTATTGTCTTGCTTTGATCATGTATGTAAGTATCTGTGTACACAACACATATATCTATCACCTAATTTCTTCATTTTTTCAGAGTACATGGGAAAACACATATCTGTCCTTAAGAAATATTTCACTGACTTTTGCTTAGTTTTGTGCATTATAAAAATAAAATAATGTATGTGATTTTCTGAGAAACATGTTTCACATTATGTTTCTAAGAATCATACTTGTTGATGTATGTAGCCATAGCTAATTCATTTTAGTATTTATAATACTCCATTGTGTAAATATAGTGTTTATCGATTTTTATGTTGATGGATGTTTTGATTATTTCAAACTACATTATAAGCTACATGCTGTTAATTTCCTATTATGTTTCCTGATATGCACTCACAAGAAATTATCAAAGATATATGCTTTACTTTCCAATGTGAAATTGTATCCATTTAAATTCCACCAGCAATGCATAAATCCCCATTGCTCCACAACTGCAGCTATTCTTAAAATTATTCGACTTTTAAAAAATGTTTGCAAATTTAGTTCTTGTAAAATGCTAATTCAGAGAGATAAATTGTCTTTCCCACATTACAAAAACAGGATAAACATATTTTTATTCGTTTGTTGGCCATTCATTGGTTGTTTCTTTTTGGGAAAAGCTTACTCAAGCCTTTCAAAAAAATTGTGATTGAGTCATTGACCTACTTCTTCTTAAATTGCAGGAGCTCTTAATGTTGTTTAATATTATTAGTACTTTGTTATCTAAATATGCTGCAAATATTTTTCCTGTTTGTGGCTTGTCTTTGTACATATTTTTAACAAAACTTATCCATTTATTGTGATCAAATTTATCTCTCTTAATGGTCAACTTGTTTTATATAATCTTAAATATTTAATAGATCAAGGATCATAATGATGGTCACACTTTTTTTAGGAATGTCTTAAAGTTTGCCTTTCACATTTAATTTTCTACGTAATTTGAACTTGATGTTTGATTTCAGTGTGATTTAGGCATTACATTTCATTTTAATCATAGGGATAACCAATTGTTCCATACCATTTTGAATGTTAATAATTTCCCCACTGCTTCAAAATTTCAGATGTGTTACGTATATCATGCTTCTTACTAATATTTGCAAATATCTGCTTCTGATTTTTCTATTCTTTTCCAGAAGTTACATTGTCTATCCTTGTGCTAACAGTATGTAAATTAGTAAAATTAATATAGCTTTAAGCAAGCATTAATATTCTAATTTCTCCCTTTCATCTTTTCCAGAATGTCTTGATAGTCTAGTCTTTTCCTCTGCTTTTAAAGTTTAGAATATTACTTGAAAAATCCTGTGTCACATTGTTATGGTTATTCAATTATATCTGTAAATCAACCAGTGATTATCTAATGCTGTCATGTTAGGTTTCTTATTCAGCAATATGCATGCCTTTCTATTTATTCAGGTATTCTTTAATATATTCCACTCCATTTTACAATGATCTTCAAAGAGTTTTGGGTACATTTTTTAAAGATTGTTTCTGGTTCACTTATTATTTCAATTTAGATTGTTTTAAAATATGTATGTAATCTCTAAAAATAATAAATTGTCTCTTTTATATTTCTGGCCAAGGCATCAATACAATGTTTTTGTTTTGTTCTGTTTTGTTTTCTGAGATATAGTCTCAATAACTGTTGCCCGGGCTGAAGTGCAGTGGCATGAGCTCGGCTCTCTGCAACCTCTGCTTCCCAGGTTCAAGTGATTCTCATGCCTCAGCCTCCCGAGTAGCTAGGAGTACAGGCATCTGCCACCATACTCAGCTAATTTTTTAATTTTTTACTTTTTGTAGAGAAAGGGTTTCATCATTTTGGCCAGGGTGATCTCAAATTCCTGACCTCTAGTGATCCGTCTGCTTTGGCTTCTCAAAGTGCTGGGATTACAGGCGTGAGCCACCGTGCCTGACTAGACACAAATACAAATACAATGTGAATAGAAATGTTGAGAGTGGCCATACTTGTTTTGTATGTATAATAGAGAGAGGAATGCTTATATTTCTCCATGAAGCATTATGTAGGCTTTAGCATCTATACCACATCTACATGTTCAATTTTTAAAAATAAAATAAAAAATGGTTATTGAATTGTACCAAATGTGCTGTCTGCTGCAAGTGAAATGATTATATGGTTTAGGGATTTTAATAGTTGAATGTGATATGTTAATTAATTGAATATGTAATGTAAAACCAATGATGCATTTTTGTGATAAATCGAACTTCGTCATGATATATTATTTGTTTAATATTTATTCGTGGTTGGTACTTAACTTTGCAGCATGAATATCTTATTAATGTATGTCTTATCCCTTCTTTCAAATAGTAAAAAAATCCTAGAACACGTGGACTCTTAACACCCTCCCAACTAGCACACTATTATTGTCTAGTTTAGTCCTGTCTCATTTTCCTTTTAATCTCAAACTTTAGGCAGCATTTTGTCATATTATCCATATGTTTTTCGTTTAGATTTAATTGCATATTCACTTTGTTTTCATCTCATAATTTCATGTCAGGGTGATTTTATTTCCTCCAGAACTACATTCTTAGAAACTTTTTTAGTGATGCATGTGGCTGTAAATTCTGTTCATTTTTCTCTACTTGAAAATGTACTTGTTTTACTCTCATTCATGAAAAGTATATTCTCTGGTTTCAAAATTTTAGGTTTACAGTTATTTTTTCTCACTACTGTAAAAATACAATCCCCGCTTTTTTGGCCCCTCTTCGTTAGCATTTGCTCACTGGACAACACTAGCGTTAGTAACTGCTTCAGATACTTACTAAACACCTAATGTGCCCAGTGTTACTCTAGGCTTCACTTACTTCCCATTGTAGTCTATTACCTGAATAGTTCTGTAACTTTCAAATGAGTTACATTATAACTTATCTCAGAACGAGTTGTTTTCTAGAAAAGGAACTTTATAAGAGAATCTATATCTCCATACTGATAAAGGTAGAAATCTTACTAATTTAAGGTTGATAGTATCACAAATATAATATTATGTCCAGCAAATAAACAATTAAAAACAAAACACTGACATGACTACTTAACCCATGTTTGAAATAATTATACGAATGTTTCAGTGGAATGCAAACTCACTGAGATAATAGCATCTATGGGAAACTGCAAGAATGATTCATTCTTGTTTGTAATTTAAGAATTGTATTGGCATTTTCCGGCAAGGTAATTGGAAACATCTACAAGCAGCTCACTTGTCTCAAGTGACAAGAGATTTTTCTCTCTAATCAAATCAGTTTCAGAATATGAGTATGGGAAACAGGGAGAATGAAAAACATGACAGCAAAATATACACCTAATTGATTTACTTTATTCTACCTAACAAAAATTACTTAGCACTCATTATGTTTAAAATCTATGTTAGGTTCTGAGGATCTAAGCTTGAAATTTGCATATACCCTTTTAGGGGTGAGCAGCAGAGGTAATTTTATTTTAGTTTTTGTTTTGTTTTGTTTTTACTTCAATCGTTTTTGGGGAACGGGTGGTGTTTGGTTACATGGATAAGGTCTTTAGTGGTGATTTCAGAGATTTTGGTGCACTCATCCCTGAGCAATGTACACTGTAGCCAATGTTGAGTCTTTTATCCCTCAACCCCCTCTCACCCTTATCCTGAGTCCCTAAACTCCACTGAATTTTTTTTTAATTTTATTTTTATTTTTATTTTTTATTGTTATTATTATACTTTAGGTTTTAGGATACGTGTGCACAATGTGCAGGTTTGTTACATATGTATCCATGTGCCATATTGTTTTCCTGCACCCATTAACTCGTCATTTAGCATTAGGTATATCTCCTAATGCTGTCCCTCCGCCCTCCCCCCACCCCACAACAGTCCCCAGAGTGTGATGTTCCCCTTCCTGTGTCCATGAGTTCTCATTGTTCAATTCCCACCTATGAGTGAGAACATGTGGTGTTTGGTTTTTTGTCCTTGTGATAGTTTACTGAGAATGACGTTTTCCAGTTTCATCCATCTCCCTACAAAGGACATGAACTCATCACTTTTTATGGCTGCATAGTATTCCATGGTGTATATGTGCCACATTTTCTTAATCCAGTCTATCGTTGTTGGACATTTGGGTTGGATCCAAGTCTTTGCTATTGTGAATAGTGCTGCAATAAACATACGTGTGCATGTGTCTTTATAGCAGCATGATTTATAGTCCTTTGGGTATATACCCAGTAATGGGATGGCTGGGTCAAATGGTATTTCTAGTTCTAGATCCCTGAGGAATCGCCACACTGACTTCCACAATGGTTGAACTAGTTTACAGTCCCACCAACAGTGTAAAACTGTTCCTATTTCTCCACATCGTCTCCAGCACCTGTTGTTTCCTGACTTTTTAATGATGGCCATTCTAACTGGTGTGAGATGGTATCTCACTGTGGTTTTGATTTGCATTTCTCTGATGGCCAGTGATGATGAGCATTTTTTCATGTGTTTTTTGGCTGCATAAATGTCTTCTTTTGAGAAGTGTCTGTTCATGTCCTTCACCCACGTTTTGATGGGGTTGTTTGTTTTTTTCTTGTAAATTTGTTTGAGTTCATTATAGATTCTGGATATTAGCCCTTTGTCAGATGAGTAGGTTGCAAAGATTTTCTCCCATTCTGTAGGTTGCCTGTTCACTCTGATGGTAGTTTCTTTTGCTGTGCAGAAGCTCTTTAGTTTAATTAGATCCCATTTGTCAATTTTGGCTTTTGTTGCCATTGCTTTTGGTGTTTTAGACATGAAGTCCTTGCCCATGCCTATGTCCTGAATGGTATTGCCTAGGTTTTCTTGTAGGCTTTTAATGGTTTTAGGTCTAACATTTAAATCTTTACTTCATCTTGAATTAATTTTTGTATAAGGTGTAAGGAAGGGATCCAGTTTCAGCTTTCTACATATGGCTAGCCAGTTTTCCCAGCACCATTTATTAAGTAGGGAATCCTTTCTCCATTTCTTGTTTTTGTCAGGTTTGTCAAAGATCAGATAGTTGTAGATATGTGGCATTATTTCTGAGGGCTCTGTGCTGTTCCATTGATCTATGTCTCTGTTGTGGTACCAGTACCATGCTGTTTTGGTTACTGTAGCCTTGTAGTATAGTTTGAAGTCAGGTAGTGTGATGCCTCCAGCTTTGTTCTTTTGGCTTATGATTGACTTGGCGATGCAGGCTCTTTTTAGGTTCCATATGAACTTTAAAGTAGTTTTATCCAATTCTGTGAGGAAAGTCATTGGTAGCTTGATGGGGATGCCATTGAATCTATAAATTACCTTGGGCAGTATAGCCATTTTCACTATATTGATTCTTCCAACCCATGAGCATGGAATGTTCTTCCATTTGTTTGTATCCTCTTTTATTTCATTGAGCAGTGGTTTGCAGTTCTCCTTGAAGAGGTCCTTCACATCCCTTGTAAGTTGGATTCCTAGGTATTTTATTCTCTTTGAAGCAATTGTGAATGGGAGTTCACTCATGATTTGGCTCTCTGTTTGTCTGTGATTGGTGTACAAGAATGCTTGTGATTTTTGTACATTGATTTTGTATCCTGAGACTTTGCTGAAGTTGATAATCAGCTTAAGGAGATTTTGGGCTGAGATGATGGGGTTTTCTAGATATACAATCATGTCATCTGCAAACAGGGACAATTTGACTTCCCCTTTTCCTAATTGAATACCCTTTATTTCCTTCTCCTGCCTGATTGCCCTGGCCAGAACTTCCAGCATTATGTTGAATAGGAGTGGTGAGAGAGGGCATCCCTGTCTTCTGCTGGTTTTCAAAGGGAATGCTTCCAGTTTTTGCCCATTCAGTATGATATTGGCTGTGGGTTTGTCATAGGTAGCTCTTATGATTTTGAGATACGTCCCATCAATACCTAATTTATTGAGAGTTTTTAGCATGAAGGTTTGTTGAATTTTGTCGAAGGCCTTTTCTGCATCTATTGAGATAATCATGTGGTTTTTGTCTTTGGTTCTGTTTATATGCTGGATTACATTTATTGATTTGCATATGTTGAACCAGCCTTGCATCCCAGGGATGAAGCCCACTTGATGATGGTGTATAAGCTTTTTGATGCACTGCTGGATTCGGTTTGCCAGTATTTTATTGAGGATTTTTGCACCAATGTTCATCAAGGATATTGGTCAGAAGTTCTCTTTTTTGGTTATGTCTCTGCCAGTCTTTGGTATCAGGACGATACTGGCCTCATAAAATGTGTTAGGGAGGATTCCCTCTTTTTCTGTTGATTGGAATAGTTTCAGAAGGAATGGTACCAGTTCCTCCTTGTACCTCTGGTAGAATTTGGCTGTGAATCCATTAGATCCTGGACTTTTTTTGGTTGGTAAGCTATTGATTATTGCCACAATTTCAGAGCCTGTTATTGGTCTATTCAGAGATTCAACTTCTTCCTGGTTTAGTCTTGGAAAGGTGTATTTGTCGAGGAATTTATCTATTTCTTCTAGATTTTCTAGTTTATTTGCATAGAGGTGTTTGTAGTATTCTCTGATGGTAGATTGTATTTCTGTGGGATCGGTGGTGATATCCCCTTTTTCATTTTTTATTGCATCTATTTGATTCTTCTCTCTTTTCCTCTTTATTAGTCTTGCTAGTGGTCTATCAATTTTGTTGATCTTTTCAAAAAACCAGCTCCTGGATTCATTAATTTTTTGAAGGGTTTTTTGTGTCTCTATTTCCTTCAGTTCTTCTCTGATTTTAGTTATTTCTAGCCTTCTGCTAGCTTTTGCATGTGTTTGCTCTTGCTTTTCTAGTTCTTTTAATTGTGATGTTAAGGTGTCGATTTTAGATCTTTCCTGCTTTCTCTTGTGGGCATTTAGTGCTGTAAATTTCCCTCTACACACTGTTTTGAATGTGTCCCAGAGATTCTGGTATGTTGTGTCTTTGTTCTCGTTGGTTTCAAAGAACATCTTTATTTCTGCCTTCATTTCATTATGTACCCAATAGTCATTCAGGAGCAGGTTGTTCAGTTTCCATGTAGTTGAGCAGTTTTGAGTGAGTTTCTTAATCCTGAGTTGTAGTTTGATTGCACTGTGGTCTGAGAGACAGTTTGTTATAATTTCTGTTCTTTTACCTTTGCTGAGGAGAGCTTTACTTCCAACTATGTGGTCAATTTTGGAATAGGTGTGGTGTGGTGCTGAAAAAAATTTATATTCTGTTGATTTGGGGTGGAGAGTTCTGTAGATGTCTATTAGGTCCGCTTGGTGCAGAGCTGAGTTCAATTCCTGGATATCCTTGTTAACTTTCTGTCTCGTTGATCTGTCTAATGTTGACAGTGGGGTGTTAAAATCTCCCATTATTATTGTGTGGGAGTTTAAGTCCCTTTGTAGGTCACTGAGGACTTGCTTTATGAATCTGGGTGCTCCTGTGTTGGGTGCATATATATTTAGGATAGTTAGCTTTTCTTGTTGAATTGATCCCTTTACCATTATATAATGGCCTTCTTTGTCTCTTTTGATCTTTGTTGGTTTAAAGTCTATTGTATCAGAGACTAGGATTGCAACCCCTGCCTTTTTTTGTTTTCCATTTGCTTGATAGATCTTCCTCCATCCCTTTATTTTGAGTCTATGTGTGTCTCTGCACGTGAGATGGGTTTCCTGAATACAGCACACTGATGGATCTTGACTCCTTATCCAGTTTGCTAGTCTGTGTCTTTTAATTGGAGCATTTAGCCCATTTACATTTAAAGTTAATATTGTTATGTGTGAATTTGATCCTGTCATTATGATGTTAGTTGGTTGTTTTGCTCGTTAGTTGATGCAGTTTGTTCCTAGCCTTGATGGTCTTTACAATTTGGCATGTTTTTGCAGTGGCTGGTACTGGTTGTTCCTTTCCATGTTTAGTGCTTCCTTCAGGGGCTCTTTTAGGGCAGGCCTGGTGGTGACAAAATCACTCAGCAATTGCTTGTCTGTAAAGTATTTTATTTCTCCTTCACTTATGAAGCTTAGTTTGGCTGGATATGAAATTCTGGGTTGAAAATTCTTTTCTTTAAGAATGTTGCATATTGGCCCCCACTCTCTTCTGGCTTGTAGAGTTTCTGCTGAGAGATCAGCTGTTAGTCTGATGGGCTTCCCTTTGTGGGTAACCTGATCTTTCTCTCTGGCTGCCCTTATCATTTTTTCCTTCATTTCAACTTTGGTGAATCTGACAATGATGTGTCTTGGAGTAGCTCTTCTCGAGGAGTATCTTTGTGGTGTTCTCTGTATTTCCTGAATCTGCATGTTGGCCTGCCTTGCTAGATTGGGGAAGTTCTCCTGGATAATATCTTGCAGAGTGTTTTCCAACTTGGTTCCATTCTCCCCATCATTTTCAGGTACACCAATCAGATGTAGGTTTGGTCTTTTCACATAGTCCCATATTTCTTGGAGGCTTTGTTCGTTTCTTTTTATTCTTTTTTCTCTAAACTTCCCTTCTCACTTCATTTCATTCATTTCATCTTCCATCACTGATATCCTTTCTCCCAGTTGATCGCATCAGCTACAGAGGCTTCTGCAATCTTCGCGTAGTTCTCGATACTTGGCTTTCAGCTCCATCAGCTCCTTTAAGCCCTTCTTTCCATTGGTTATTCTAGTTATCCATTCGTCTAATTTTTTTTTCAAAGTTTTTAACTTCTTTGCTATTGTTTTGAATTTCCTCCCGTAGCTTGGAGTAGTTTGATTGTCTGAAGCCTTCTTCTCTCATCTTGTCAAAGTCATTCTCTGTCCAGCTTTGTTCCATTGCTGGTGAGGAACTGCGTTCCTTTGGAGGAGGAGAGGTGCCCTGCTTTTTAGAGTTTCCAGTTTTTCTGCTCTGTTTTTTCTCCATCTTTGTGGTCTTATCTACTTTTGGTCTTTGATGATGGTGATGTACAGATGGGTTTTTGGTGTGGATGCCCTTTCTGTTTGTTAGTTTTCCTTCTACCAGACAGGACCCTCAGCTGCAGGTCTGTTGGAGTTTACTAGAGGTCCACTCCAGACCCTGTTTGGCTGGGTGTCAGCAGCAGTGGCTGCAGAACAGCGGATTTTCATGAGACCACAAATTCAGCTGTCTGATAGTTCCTCTGGAAGTTTTGTCTCAGAGGAGTACCCGGCCGAGTGAGGTGTCAGTCTGTCCCTACTGGGGGGTGCCTCCCAGTTAGGCTGCTCGGGGGTCAGGGACCCACTTTAGCAGGCAGTCTCTCCGTTCTCAGATCTCCAGCTGCGTGCTGGGAGAACCACTACTCTCTTCAAAGCTGTCAGTCAGACAGGGACGTTTAAGTCTGCAGAGGTTCCTGCTGAATTTTTGTTTTTCTGTGCCCTGCCTCCAGACGTGGAGCCTACCGAGGCAGGCAGGCCTCCTTGAGCTGTGGTGGGCTCCACCCAGTTTGAGCTTCCTGGCTGCTTTGTTTACCTAAGCAAGCCTGGGCAATGGCGGGCACCCCTCCCCCAGCCTCGCTGCCACCTTGCAGTTTGATCTCAGACTGCTGTGCTAGCAATCATCGAGACTGTGGGCATAGGACCCTCTGAGCCAGGTGCAGGACACAATCTCCTGGTGTGCCGTTTTCCGGGCCCATTGGAAAAGCGCAGGATTAGGGTGGGACTGACCCGATTTTCCAGGTGCCGTCTGTCACCCCTTTCTTTGACTAGGAAAGGGAACTCCCTGACCCCTTGCACTTCCTAAGTGAGGCAATGCCTCGCCCTGCTTTGGCTTGCGCACAGTGCGCTGCACCGACTGTCCTGCACCCACTATTTTGCACTCCATAGTGAGATGAACCTGGTACCTCAAACAGAAATGCAGAAATCACCCGTCTTCTGTGTCACTCAGGCTGGAAGCTGCAGACCGGAGCTGCTCCTATTCGGCCATCTTGGCTCTGCCTCCACTGAATCATTCTTATGCCTTTGCATCCTCATATCTGAGCTACCCCTTATAAGTGAGAACGTAAAATGTTTTGTTTTCCATTCCTGAGTTAAGTCGCTCAGAATAATGGTCTCCATCTCCATCCAGGTTGCTGCGCATGCCATTATTGCATTCATTTTTGAGGCTGACTAGTATTCCATAGCACATATATATACATACATATGTATATACACACATACACATATATACACATATATATACACATATATACACATATATATACACATATATACACATATATATACATATATATGTGTATATATGTATTTTTTATCCACTCATTCATTGATGGGCATTTGGGCTGGTTCCGTATTTTTGCAGTTGCAAATTATGCTGCTATAAACATGCATGTGCAAGTGGCTTTTTCATATAATGATCTTCTTTTCCTCTGGGTAGTAGTGGGATTGCTGAATCAAATGGAAGTTCTACTTTCATTCTTTATGGAATCTCCATACTGTTTTCCATAGTGGTTGTACTAGTTTACATTCACACCAGCAGTGTAAAAGTGTTTCCTTTTCACCACATCCATGCCAACATCTATGTTTTTTTAATTTTTAAATTATAGCCATTCTTGCAGGAGTAAGATTGTATTACATTGTGGTTTTAATTTGCATTTCCCTGATAATTAGTGATGTTAAGCATTTTTTTTCATATGTTTCCTGGCCATTTTTATATCTTTTGAGAATTGCCTTTTCATGTCCTAAAATTCATATGGAACCAAAAAAGAGCCTACATAGCCAAATCAAGACTAAGCAAACAGAACAGGTCTAGAGGCATTACATTACATTACCCAACTCCAAACTATACTACAGAGCTATAGTCATCCAAACACCATTGTACTGGTATAAAAATAGGCACATAGGCCAATGTAACAGAATAGAGAGCCCAGAAATAAAGCCAAATACTTACATCCAATTGGTCTTCCACAAAGCAAACAAAAACATAAAGTGGGGAAAGGACATCCTATTCAACAAATGGTGCTGAGATAATTAGCAAGCTACATGTAGAAGAATGAAACTGGATCCTCGTCTTTCATCTTATACAAAAGTCAATGCAAGAGGGATCAAAGACTTAAATCTAAGACCTGAAAACTTACACATTCTAGAAAATAGGAGGCCAAGGCAGGTGGATCACCTGAGGTCAGGAGTTCAAGACCAGCCTGGCCCAACATGGTGAAATCCCATCTCTACTAAAAATACAAAAATTAGCCTGATGTGGTGATGGGTGTCTGTAATCCCAGCTACTCTGGAAGCTGAGGCAAGAGAATTGCTTGGACCTGGGATGCAGAGGTTGCAGTGAGCTGAGATCATGCCACCGCACTCCAGCCTGGGTGACAGAGTGAGAATCGGTGAAAAAAAAAAAAAAAAAGAAAAGGAAAGAAAAAAGAAAAACTCTTCTAGATATTGGCTTAGGCAAAGAGTTTATAACAAAGAATCCAAAAGCAAAGGTAAATAAATGGGACTTAATTAAACTAAAAAGATTCTGCATGACAAAAGAAATAATCAGCACAGTATACAGACAACCCACAGAGTGGGAGAAAATTTTCGCTAACTATGCATCTGACAAAGGACTAATATCCAGAATCTACAAGGAACTCAAACAAATCAGCAAGAAAAAAAAAATAATCTCCTCAAAAAGTGGGCTAAACACAGATAATTATGGGAAAAAAAAATCTTGTTCTTAGAGAGACATACAAAGCATGAAGGGAAAAGCAACCTTTAAAAATACAGGTATACCTTGGAGATGTTGTGGGCACAGTTACCATGCCAATAAAGCAAATGTTGAAATAAAATGAGCCACACCCTTTTTGGGGGTTTTCAGTGCATATAAAGGATATGTTTACAATATACTGTAGTTGCTTAAGTGTGCAATAGCATTATGTCTGAAAAAACAATGTACGTATCTTAATTTAAAACACTTTATTGTTAAAATGCTAACAGTCATCTGAGCCTTCAGTGAGTTGTAATCTTTATGCCAATGGAGGGTCTTGCCTGGATGTTGATGGCTACTGAGTGAGGGTGGTGGTTGCTGAAGGTTGGGGTGGCTGTGTCAATTTCTTAAAATTAAACAACAATGATGTTTGTCATATTGATTCACTCTTCCTTTCATGAAATATTGCAGCATGTGATGCTGTTTGATGGCATTGTATCCAAAATAAAAGTATTTTGAAATTGGAGTCGGTCCTCTCAAACTCTGCCACGTTTTTAGTAACTAACTTCACATAACATTCTAAACCCGTTTTTGTCATTTCAACAGTATTCAAAGCATCTTCACCAGGAAGGAGTAGGTTTCATAAGAAGCAACTCCTCATCCATTAATGTTTGATCATAAAATTGCAGCAATTCCATCAGTTACCTTTTTAGGCTCCATTTCTAATTCTAGTTCTCTTGCTATTCCCACCATATCTGTAGTTACTTCCTCTGCTGAAGTCTTGAGCTTCTCAAAATTATCCATGAGGGTTGGAATCAACTTCTTCCAAACTCCTGTTAATGTTGACATGTTGACTTCCTCCTATAAATCATGAATGTTTTTAAGGTCATGTAGAATCATGAATTCTTCCCAAAAGCATTTTAATTTACTTTGCCCAGATACATCAGAGGAATCACTTTTCTATGGCAGCAATAGTCTTGCAAAATGTATTTCTTAAATAATAAGATTTGAAAGTCACAATTACTCTTTGATCTGCTGGCTGCAGAATGCATGTTGTGTTAGCAGGCATGTAAACCATGTAAATCTCTTTGTCCATGTTCTTCAGAGCACTTGTGTTGTCTGATGCATTGTCCATGAGCAGTAATATTTTGAAAGAAACCATTTTTTTTTCTGAGTAGTAGGTGTCAACAGTGGGCTTCAAATATTCAGTAAGCCATGCTATAAACAGACGTGCTGTCATCTTGGCTTTGTAGTTACATTTCTAGAGCACAAGAAGAGTAGATTTAGCATAAATCTTAAGGTCCTTAGGATTTCTGGAATAGTAAATGAGCATCAGCTTCAACTTACAGTCACCAGCTTCATTAGCCCCTAATAAAAGAGTTAAGCCTATCCTAGGAAGCCTTGAAGCCAGGCGTTGACTTCTCCTCACTAGCTATGAAAGTCATAGATGGTGTCTTCTTCCAACAGAAGAATTCTAATTCCAAATGAAAACCTGTTGTTTAGTATAGCAACTGTTGTTTATACTAACAACAGTTCTATCAATTATCTTAGCTAGGTTTTCTGCATAGCTTGCTGTATCTTCTTCATCAGCACTTGCTGCTTTACCTTGAACTTTTAGGATATGGAGATGACTTCTTTCCTTAAGCTTTTTGAACCAAGCTCAGCTAGTTTGCAACCTTTCTTCGGCAGCTTCCTCACCTCTCTCAGCCTTCATAGAATTGAAGAGAGTTAGGGTGTTTCTCTGGATTAGGCTTTGATTTAAGGGAATGTTGTGATTGGTTTGCTCTTCTATCCATACCTCTACAACTTTCTCCGTATCAGCAATAAGGCTGTTTTTCTTTGTTATCATTCATGTGTTCACTGGAGTAGCATTTGTAATTTTCTTCATGAACTTTTCCTCTGCATCCACAACTTATCTAACTGTTTAATACAAGAGGCCTAGCTTTCCTACCTCTTGGTACAAAAGGCATCTTGCATATGAGCTCTTCAAAATATCAAACATTTCAATAACATAGTCTATATAATATATAGAGTTTCATATAAACATTGTCTTATTATTAGAAATGTTATTGAACACCTACCACATCAAAAGTGTCATTCATTAACCACAAAATTATACTAAGTTTATTAATATTCTTCAGCCACTTCCAGATGGATTTGGATCTTGTTTGGAACAAAATAAATATCTACTTACAAAATAGCCACGTGCAGTATGCAAATTTCCCCCCAACTTACTACATTTTTTAGCTTTATGTCTAAAAATGGAGACTTTGATTGGTTGGAGGGAGGTGAAACCAAGCTTCATCCAAATTAGGATTTCTTAATCAGTGAGTGATGATGATTTGTTTCTGAAACTCACATTGACTTTCAAAAACACAATGATTTTAGGACAGTTCTGGCTACAGTTTTCAACAGCAGCCTGAATCTCTGTTGGAGGAATTGAAGATTCTAGCACGGCAAATCCCTGATGATTCTGCCCCCGTGTATGTAGACCCAGGATGATTGATTTCGGTGAAATTGGCTGGAACAGTTTTGTACCATCCACAGAGAGAAAAAAAAAAATCCAAAACTCTAGGGTGTTGATGCACATGATACGTCAAGTTTTATCTTCAAAATCAGAAGTGAAAAATCAACAAAATTGTTAAATGTTTCTCTCAAGCATTCCTTTATTAAAATTCCAGTTTTGAAAATGGCAGTTCATTTTTTGGCATAGAGACTGTCATTTGAATTTGATGAGCCTTTATTTTTGCCAATAAATTACTCACAGTAAGTTGTAAGTAGCCTTTCCCTTTCACTTAGAAAGTATGAATCTAGGCAATTGCTTTTAGTTTCCCCTTGAATAGCAGAAATTTATTTTTATTTTAAACTAAAGTTATGGTTCAGAATAAATCAAATCAAAAGAGTTGAAATGTGATTAAATTATCCTTATAGTCAAGGAAGTACTAAACAAGATTATTCAAATTCCTGCAATGTCATTTTATTACCAAATATATTTTCTTACCTGCATAAATTTATATACAAGCCACTTCTGACTTAAAATACTTTGATCAATCCCAAATAAAGAAAAACAAAAACAGGTTTATAGTTCTCCTATCAAGTATCTACATTTTCCTAGCAGCAATCATTTTGAAATAGCAACCAGTGAATCTAGATAACTCTTAAGCTTTTGATTGCATGCGTGCATAGCTTTCGCATCTTTCCATACCACTAAATCGCCATCTTCTTGAGGTAGATATAATATTTATTTTTTATTTGCCACTGTCCTTAAAGTCATTTTACCACATTAGTATTTATTATTAAGATACTAATTAATTTAAATAGTTTAAATTTAATTAAATTTTGCAAAGGTAGAAAAATATCAGATATTTTAGTTTTAAGCCTAAAAAAAAAATACTGCATGGGGCTATTGAATTAAGTATGTCATTGACAAAATTATCTTGTATGTGAAGGCAGCATCTTTTCTAGAAAGCCATATCTCATCTCACCTTAGGCTAGTCTCAAAAACTGTAGTGCAGTGATCTGCTAACTTAATTGTTTTTTTCAGTAAAATGAAAATTCATTGAGAATATAAGTTGGTTGCTTACTCATTTCTGGAATCCTTTATATAGAAAGTGTCTACTAAATGTTAAATAATTCAATATGAAATAAATCAATATGAAAATGTTTCATACTGTAGTACAGCAGTTGTAAAATGAGAAGCTATTTAAATATACAAGATGAGTAAAAATATATTAAGCCAGGTATACCAATTAGAAATGCTGGTGTAAATTGGGCTCTCTTGGCTTCAAGAACTTAACAAGGTCTTATGACTTTAAAAGTGGAATGTAGAACAAAGGTGCTTGGGGTGTCCATAGAGGCACATTGTGGATGTGGCAATGGGCAGGTAGGTCCAACAATGCATAGATTGAATGTTAACTAAAGTAGTGATAAAAAGGTTTTATAGTCTGATGTAATGTGATTTTTTTAAATAATGTGATCCTTTCTGGATATTAGCGTTTGGGAAGTAAATGTCATATGTGCTGCATTTTTAAAGCAAAAGTCCTTTGCTATTTCTCAACTCTGGCATCCTAGTAAAACATATAAATCCACTCAACTATGCCAATATTAATTGCCTTTGGAGATCTTAAGTCTTGTCGCTTAGTCTTAGTCTTTTGGCACTAAAGTCTGGATAGTTACAGAAATGTGACAGCTCTCCTCTCTAAGCCTGTATTTTGTTTCCCATAAATTGAAGAATTTGAATCTAATGAACTCCAGTACTTTCTATTTGCATTATCCTGTGATGCTTTGGTAGAGAAGGCATAGTAAGTGAACATGCAGAGCAATCAGTGAAAAAATTCCTTATTAAAAACATGAAATAGCTTGTCAATTGCAACTAACTTTCAGTGAAAAAAGAGTGCTCCCAAATTATAACAAGGAATCATAGAGGTTAATGTCACATTTAACTAATCTCTTTTTTTCTTCAAATTTATTTTAATTTTTTATTCACATTTATTTTATTTTTATTTTTCATTGTGGCAAAATATACATCACATAAAATTTACCATTTCAACTATTTTTAATACAGTGAAGTGGCATTAAGTACATTGACATTATTGAGCATCGATCACCATCTGTCTTCAGAACCTATTTATCTTCCCCAACTAAAACTCTGTACCTATTTAATATTAACCCACATTTCACCCTTCTATCATTCCCTGTCAGTGTCATTCTACATTTTATGTTTATTAATTGAAATATTCTAAAAACCTAGTATAAGTGCAATCATACTATCCTTGAGGACTGGCTTATATCATTTAGCATGTATTAAAGACTCATTCACATTGTACCACATACCATATTTATTCCTTTTTAAAGGCTAAATAGTATTCCATTTTATATATATAGTACATTTTATTTATGCATTTATCTGTTGATGGAAATGGCTTCTACTTTTTAGCTATTATGACTAATGCTGCTATAAAAATGGATGTACAAATATTTGATTCCCTGCTTTCACTTTTTTTAGGTATGTATGCAGACATGAGATTGCTGAATCATATGATAATTTTATATTTACTTTTTAAATATAGTATGGAATTATCATACTGTTTCCAGCACCAACTTCACAGTCCTACCAGAAATACCAATTTTTTCCACATTCTGACCGACACTTACTATTTTCTGGTTTTGTCTTTTCGTTTGTTTGTTTGTTTTTAATAGCAATGTTAGTGGACATGAAGTAGTATCTCATTGTGGTTTTGATTTGCATTTCACTAATGACTAGTGATGTTGAACACATTTTCATGTATTTTTTGGTCATTTATGTATCTTCTTCGGAAAAAATATATCTTTGGCCATTTTTTGGTTTATTGTTGCCATTTTCAAGTCTTAGGAATTCTTTTATATAATCTGGGAATAAATCCCTTATCAGATATGTTATTTTCCAACATTTTCTCATATTCCCTGGACTGTCATTTTACTCTGTTAATAGTGTCCTTTAATGCGTAAAAGTTTTTAATCTTAAGTCCAACTTATCTATTTTTTAATTTATTTTTTGGCTGCAATTTTTTGTTATGTCTAATAAATCATGGGCAAATTCAATGTGATGAAGATTTTCCATATATTCCTTCCTAAGAGATTAACAGTTTTAGCCCTATGCTTAGATTTTTCATCCATTTTGAATCAGTGTTGTTGTTTTTTTTATTATACTTTAGGTTTTAGGGTACATGTGCACAATGTGCAGGTCTGTTACGTATGTATCCATGTGCCATGTTGGTTTGCTGCACCCATCAACTCGTCATTTAGCATTAGGTATATCTCCTAATGCTGTCCCTCCCCCCTCCCCCCACCCCACAACAGTCCCTGGAGTGTGATGTTCCCCTTCCTGTGTCCATGAGTTCTCACTGTTCAATTCCCATCTATGTGTGAGAACATGCGGTGTTTGGTTTTTTGTCCTTGTGATAGTTTACTGAGAATGATGGTTTCCAGTTTCATCCATGTCCCTACAAAGGACATGAACTCATCACTTTTTATGGCTGCATAGTATTCCATGGTGTATAGGTGCCACATTTTCTTAATCCAGTCTATTTTTGTTGGACATTTGGGTTGGTTCCAAGTCTTTGCTATTGTGAGTAGTGCTGCAATAAACATATGTGTGCATGTGTCTTTATAGCAGCATGATTTATAGTCATTTGGGTATATACCCAGTAATGGGATGGCTGGGTCAAATGGTATTTCTAGTTCTAGATCCCTGAGGAATCGCCACACTGACTTCCACAATGGTTGAACTAGTTTACAGTCCCACCAACAGTGTAAAAGTGTTCCTATTTCTCCACATCCTCTCCAGAACCTGTTGTTTCCTGACTTTTTAATGATGGCCATTCTAACTGGTGTGAGATGGTATCTCACTGTGGTTTTGATTTGCATTTCTCTGATGGCCAGTGATGATGAGCATTTTTTCATGTGTTTTTTGGCTACATAAATGTCTTCTTTTGAGAAGTGTCTGTTCATGTCCTTTGCCCACTTTTTGATGGGGTTGTTTGTTTTTTACTTGTAAATTTGTTTGAGTTCATTGTAGATTCTGGATATTAGCCCTTTGTCAGATGAGTAGGTTGCAAAAATTTTCTCCCATTCTGTAGATTGCCTGTTCACTCTGATGGTAGTTTCTTTTGCTGTGCAGAAGCTCTTTAGTTTAATGAGATCCCATTTGTCAATTTTGGCTTTTGTTGCCATTGCTTTTGATGTTTTAGACATGAAGTTCTTGCCCATGCCTATGTCCTGAATGGTATTGCCTAGGTTTTCTTCTAGGGTTTTTATGGTTTTAGGTCTAATATTTAAATATTTAATCCATCTTGAATTAATTTTTGTATAAGGTGTAAGGAAGGGATCCAGTTTCAGCTTTCTACATATGGCTAGCCAGTTTTCCCAGCACCATTTATTAAATAGGGAATCCTTTCCCCATTTCTTGTTTTTGTCAGGTTTGTCAAAGATCAGATAGTTGTAGATATGTGGCATTATTTCTGAGGGCTCTGTTCTATTCCACTGATCTATGTCTCTGTTGCGGTACCAGTACCATGCTGTTTTGGTTACTGTAGCCTTGTAGTATAGTTTGAAGTCAGGTAGCGTGATGCGTCCAGCTTTGTTCTTTTGGCTTAGGATTGACTTGGCGATGCGGGCTCTTTTTTGGTTCCATATGAACTTTAAAGTAGTTTTTTCCAATTCTGTGAAGAAAGTCATTGGTAGCTTGCTGGGGATGGCATTGAATCTATAAATTACTTTGGGCAGTATGGCCATTTTCACGATATTGATTCTTCCAACCCATGAGCATGGAATGTTCTTCCATTTGTTTGTGTCCTCTTTTATTTCATTGAGCAGTGGTTTGTAGTTCTCCTTGAAGAGGTCCTTCACATCCCTTGTAAGTTGGATTCCTAGGTATTTTATTCTCTTTGAAGCAATTGTGAATGGGAGTTCACTCATGATTTGTGTATGGCATAAGGTATGAGTCCAAGTTTATTTCTTCTTCTTTTTTTTTTTTTTTTTTGAGGAAAGATTTTCCTCTTGTTGCCCAGGCTGGAGTTCAGTGCCATTCAATGCCATGTTCTTGGCTCACTGCAACCTCCACCTCCTCAGTTCAAGTGATTCTCCTGCTTCAGCCTGCCAAGTAGCTGGGATTACAGGAAGCTACCACTATGCCTGGGTTTTTGCATTTTTAGTAGAGATGGGGTTTCACCATGTTGGCCAGGCTGTTCTCGAACCCCTGACCTCAGGTGATCTGCCAGCCTTGGCCTCCCAAAGTGCTGGGATTAGCTTTTGCATGTGGATATCAATTTTTACCAACATCGTTTGTTGAAAAGATTGTCATTGCCTTATTGAATGGTCTTAGCACCCTTGTCAAAAATCATTTAACTATGCATGTGAGGATTTTTTTGGGGCTCTGTATTCCTTAGGCCTATATTTCCACCTTTATGCCAGTACCAGACTGTTTTGATTTTGATTACTGCGGGTTTGTAGTAAGTTTTGAAATTATGAAGGGTAAGATCTCCAAGTTTATGCTTCTTTTTAACGATTGTTTTTGGGAATTCTGAGTCCTCTGAGATTCCCATATAAATTTTATAATAAACTTTTCTATTTCATCAAAAGTCTTCATTGAAGTTTTTATGGGGATTGTATTGGATCTGTAGGTTTCTTTGGATAGCAAGACTAATATTGGCAATATTGTCTTTCAATTTATGAACAATTTATGAACATTTATTTGTCTCTTCTTTAATATCTTTCAGGAACATTTTGTAGCTTTCGGTGTACAAGTCTTTTGCCTCTTGGTTAAGTTTATTCTTAAATATTGTATGTTTTTCAATGCTACTCTAAATGGAACTGTTTTCTTAATTTCCTTACTCCCTTAATTGTTAGTCTAGAGAAATGCCATTGATTTTTACATTTTTATTTTGAATCCTACGATGTTGCTCAATTCATGTATTAGTTTTAGAATTTTTTTGCTTGCAGTGTACTTAAAATTTTCTATATATAAAATCATCTGTGAACAGAGATAGTTCTACTTCTTTCTTTCCAGTTAGATACCATTTCTTTTTTGTTTGTTTGTTTCTCTCGTCTATTTGCTTTGGGTAAGGCTTGTAGTACTATGTTAAATAGAAATGGCAAACTATGTCATCTTTGTCTTGTTTCTAAAAATAGAAGAACAGCTTTCAGTCTCCAACCTTTTAGTCTAATGTTGGCTATGAGCTTTGCATATATGGCCTCTATTAGGTTGAAATTGTGTCCCTTTATTCCAAATTTGTTGTTTTTTTTTACCATGAAAATGTGTTGATTTCTGTTAAATGCTTTTCTGCATCAACAGACATGATTATATGTTTCCCCGCCAACCCTGTATTCTGTTAATGGGTATCCTGCATTGATTGATTTCCATACGCTGAAGCATCCATGCATTCTGGGACTAAATCCCACTTGGTCATTGTGTATAACACTTTAAAAGTGATGTTGAATTTGGTTTGATATTATTTTCTTGAACCTATTTAGGTTAATATTTATAAGTACTATTGAATTGTAGTTTTCTTCTACTGTCTTTGTCTGGCTTTGGTATCAAGAGAATGCTGATGTCATAGAATATATTTGTGAGTATTCCCTATCATGAATTTTTTGGAAGTGTCTGTAAAGAATTGGCTTTAATTTGATTTAAATATATGCTAGAATTCACCAATGAAGCCATGTGGTCCTGGGCTTTTATTTTTTCAGAAGCTTTTGGTTACTGATTTAATCTCTTTATTAGTTAGAGGGTTAATCTCATTTTATATATTTTTTCATAATTTAGTCTTGGTAGGTTGTGTGTTCTAGGAATGTGACCATTTCATCTAGATTATCTAATTTGTGCATAGGACTCCCTTAAGTTTTTTATTTTGAAAAAATCTTAAGCCACATAAATTCAAAAAAGTAATATATTTTTACCTGAATGCTTTAAATGTTGATATTTTGCAACATTTGCTTTCTTTTTGTCTTACTGTATCTTTTAGAATCTCTTACAAAGTAAAATGCAAATATTATGTTACTTATTTTTAAATACATTATCAGGTATCCACTTAGTATCACATTTTCTATATAATCAGAATATTAATGATGCTTTTCAGACATTTAAAACAGATATCATAATATTACCAAAATATACATCATGTTCAGATTGTAACTGAGAGCCATCAAGATTGCATGTTGCATTTAATTTTTTTTTTTTGTATTTGAGTTTCCTCTTTCCTAGAGCTGTGCCCCTGTTTTGTGTATATGTGTGTGTGTATGTATTTATATGAGTGTGTGGTGTTTAACTTATTAATATTTTTTAATAAACCAGGCTAGTTTTCTTGCAGGATGTCCCAATCCTAGACTTGCCAAGTGGTTCCCTTATGTTTAGATTTGGGGAAATATTTTGGCATAAATTCTATATAGTTTATATTGTGGGTTAATCATTGAAATATATCAAGAACCATATAATGTCAGTTTCTTCCAGTGTTGTGATGCTAATGTTCAGAATTTGATAAAGGTGGTATATATCATACAGGTACATTTGACTTTTGTGATTCATACATAGTTTTTAGATAATTTTAGACCTTTTTTCTACCTCCAACAAACTTTCACTCTGGTTTTAGTATACATTGTTGATTGTTACCATCATCAATTGTTAAAACAGTGGTTGCAAAATTTGTCTGATTTTAATTGTGCTATATTCTGAACATTTGTGGCTCCCCCCTGCCAAAACTCAGAACCCCCAAAAAGATGGTGTTAAGAAACAGGGCCTTTGGAAGGCGATCAGATCCTTTATAAAAGAGGCTTGAGAGAGACTGCACTGATGCCATGTAAAGATACAGAGAAGGTGACATTGATTATGAGTGGGACTCTTGCCAGACACCTAACCTGTTGGTGCCCTAATATTAGATTTTCTTGCCTCCAGAAAATGAGCAACACATTTCTATTGTTTGTAAGTTACCCATTCTTAAGTTGTTTTGTTATAGTAGCCCTAACAGACCAAGACAAATTGCTATTTTTATAGTTTGGAAAATGTAATGAAACAAGTTAACGTGTAAGCTTATAATATTGAAAAAAAAATACTCAAAGTGTGGATATCTAAAAGAAAATGAAAATAGATGTCAAAAACTTGGGAATACCTTGAATCAACATTGAAAGATACACAAATGAGTGGTTTTGCTTTTCAAATTGTATTACAATTTTAAAAAAATCATGGTAATTATTTTTCACAATTGGTGTAAAAGACCTTATTAAAATATTTCTGTTTTAATGCCTGATTATGGTATGTCACTGTAGGTATGCTTGTTAAAAATCATTCCTGTATTCAATCATTAATTAATCTAAACAAACAACATTTATTATGTGGCAATTTGTCTTGGACCAAACAAAGTGTTGGTGGTAGAGAGAAAAAAGACACTATTCATGCTCTTAGGAAAATTGCAACTTGATTGGAAAACAGGTGACTGTAATTATAGTATGAAGAATGGCACACCATAATCAATAAGTTATAAAAGAAGTGATTTCCTGAGCATGAGTTTTGAATATATTTTTTGATGTAATCAATCTCAAATAATATATTATTTCATAAACTTAAAAATCTTCTTAGAATAAACTTGATAATATAAGCTTAATGATAGACAAATTGATGTTCTAAATACAGATTCCTTTATTCTTTTATTTAATGGAGTGAAAACTCAATGAGAGCATACATAGAAATTCTGAGGTCTTGGTTCCCTACCTACTGTTATTAGTTTCCTATTTCCAAATTATACAAAAATTTAGCTTTTTTCTACTTTATAAGTTAAATTGCTTTTTTCTCACTGTTTTAAAATAATATTATTTTGAGAAAAACTAATAATCAAGGACTCTGTTCTCCTCAAAGAATAATTATTATGATTTTTGTCTGAAACTATTTGCATCTATTTTTATAAATGTATTTAGCACGTAGGATTATAGTACCCATATTCTTTCAAAAACATACCCTGAACTAAATTCCAGCACATTAGCTGGAGGTAAAAAAATATTTGTAAACTTCATGCTCTAAATTTTCAGTCTGCTGTCTATTCTGCAGGCTTTCATTCCTGGTTGTGAATAAAACTGATTTTCTTGTACAATGAAAGCATCTGATTATTATTAGGCTTTGTGTCCCAAGCCAAATCTCATCTCAAATTATAATTTCCATAATTCCCATAATCCCTACGTGTCAAGGGAGAGGCCAGGTGGAGGTGATTGAATCATGGGGGTGGTTTCCCCTATGCTGTTCTCGTGGTAGTAAGTGAGTTCTCATAAGATCTGATGGTTTTACAGGGGGCTCTGCCTGCTTTGCTGGGCACTTCTTTCCCTTGCCACTTTGCTTTCCCTTTGCCTTCTGCCATGATTATAAGTTTCCTGAGGCCTCTCCAGCCCTGTGGAGCTGTGAGTCAGTTAAGCCTCTTTCCTTTATAAATTACCCAGTCTCAGGCAGTTCTTTATGGCATTATGAAAACAGACTAATAAAGTATCCCTGATTTGTCATGGTTTGACTTTATGATAGGTTTATTGGGTGTAACACCACTGTAAGTCAGGGAGGATCTGTAGCTCAACGTGACCTGAAGACTAACTTTCTGGCCTCTTTGATTTTTCTCTGGAATTTTCTGTACAAGAATGATGCTATGGTTATGTAAAGAAGGTGACCATCAACATAGTGGTTTGCAAAGATTTGTAACTCTGCAACATGCATTTTTATTCTCTAGTTTCCCTACATTTTGCATTACCACTGAAAGTTTCTATGAAGGTATGCATGCATATATATGTATGTATAAGTGCATATATGAATATATAGTTAAAATAAAATTTATGTTTACATACAGATTTTGCATAAAGTATAAATTTGTATTTATATAAACACGTATAAAATGTACATACATATGCCATCATGTACTACATAACAACATTTGGGTTAGAAATAGACCATATATATTATGATATTCCCATGAAATAATAATGTTATATTTTTACTTTATCTTTTCTATGTTTTGATATGTTTAGATGAACAAATGCTTACTATTTTGTTATAATTGCCTACAGTATTCAGTACAATAACATATTACACAGGTTTGTAGCCCAGGAGCAATAGTCTACCCAAGACAGTCTAGGTATGTAGTAGGTTATACCATTTGGCCTTGTGTAAGTACATTATATGATGTCTGCATAATGACAAAATCACCAAACAATGCATTTCTCAGAATATATCCCTATTATTAAGTGATGCATGACTGTATTTACTTTCTTTCTTTCTCAAGAAGCTTCAGAGCAAGCTGTTGCCATCCACTAATACCATTAAAAAATTTAAATTAATTAGCTAGTCAGCTATTAATGTCTCAAGGGCACATAGCATAGCTAGTTTGACAGTGGTTAAAGGTTCAAAGTACTTCAATCATTATCTGTACTCTGCATTATAAAGGTGTTAATAGCCTGATATGAGACAGTTTAAGACCTGGAGGAGCTATTGGCTTTGGAAAAGCTCCTTAATGTCCCTGGGTTTTAGCTTCTGTAAAAAATAATACTACCTGCAGGTTTCTGGAGACAATTAAATGTGATAATGCATGTTTAATGCTTGTATTAGTCTGTTTTCACACTGCTATAAAGAACTACCTGACACTGGGAAATTTATAAAGAAAAAAGGTTTACTCAACTCACAGTTCTGCATGGCTGGGGAGGCCTCAGGAAACTCATAATCATGGCAAGAGGCAAACACCTACTTCGTGAGGCAGCAGGAGAGAGAGAGTGAGGAGGCAGCAGTGCCACAATTTTAAACCATCAGATCTCATGAGAACTCACTATCATGAGAATAGCATGGGGAAAAACTACCCCCATGATCCAATCATCTCCCACCAGGTCCCTCCCCTGACAGGTAGAGATTACAATTTGAGATAAGATTTTGGTGGGGACACAGAGCCAAATCACATTAATGTTCTTTATCACTGTATTTATTCTAACTCCCAAACCTTCTCAGTATTTCCCATCCTCCCTCTCAATACTTAGAGTTCCAACTATAATAAAATTCTTGCAGATATATTCATAAGAGTTCAGAGTTTTGGGACTTTATACATGCTAGTCTTTTTATTGGAATGTCTTTTCTTCTAAATCATCTGCAGAATTTCATTCCATTTTCAAGTTTTAAATTCCTTGGGAAGCATTCTCAGGCTGATTCTAGGTAGAGTTGACTACTCTCACCCATGTGTCTTCAAAATCCGCTATATATCCTTAACACAGCCCTAGGCCACTGTGTATGCAAATAATTTTTGTGCATCTGATTCCCATTCTCTCTTTTGAGAGAGCATAGATCATATTTATATAGCTGATATCTGTGATGCTCTGCATAAAATAGTTGTTACTGGATAGCAACTATTCAAATAATGTTTATAAATTGTTCATAAATGTTTCAATATATTAGACCATGCACATAGATGGAAGGCCAAAAAAAAGTGATGTAATGAGGAAGGGTGCTTAAGGCACAGGAATTACATATGAAGAACAAGGAGCCTTGGCATAGAAAGTATTATAAAGAGAAAGTTCATGTCCCATATAAACCTTGCCTATTGCAGAAATGACATTTAGACATGTCTTGTTTCTGTTTAGATAAGACATAGGTTATAAAAATTCACTTTAGACTTAGTAGAATTCTGCTCAGTGTAGATTTCTTGTTTACAATAGAAACAGTGGAGGCAGGCATGTCTCCAGTTATATAAGCACTCCTGCATCTCAAAGGTCTGAAGGGATTTAAAATGTACATTTGTTTTTGGTTGAAAAGAATTCACAGACTTTTGTATGCCAAAAGTTCACCTAATTATGTCAAAAATAGTTTGCAAATGCACACGTATCTTTTGTCTTCCTCTATAAAACATAATGAAACAGTCACACTTTACTTGTAAAGGCTGGCTGTAAAATGAATGATTTTGGTAATTTAGGGAGAATGCAAATCATCAGTACACAATTCATAGCTTGAATATTCTGGACTGTTTGATGACAGAAAACCAGCTCTTCTGATTCTTAGATGTGCGATTACAGTGCAGCTTGAATCCCAAAACTCCTTGTAGCCTAAGATGTATTCCTACTGAGTGAGTTGTATCATTGCATCTCTTAAGAAATTTTATTGTTTATCACAATTTAAGTCAGTGCATTATTAATTTTGTTGGCAACTTTATTTGGATAAGTCATTGTGGCATTCTTTTTAAGATTCTCTGTAACATTTGCATGAAGGGAGCTAAACGGGGGATGAGAAATACATCTTGAGCAATCGCTCCAGAGGTGGTCCTGTTAAATGACTTTCTTGAATGTTCTCCAATGACTCATGCCGTTTTCAGTCATTGAAAGTTATTTTTTAAATTGATTTATCATTTCTACCAACTATTATTGCTATCTCCACAAACCAGACCCAAAGATAGTAGACTGGAGGGGCACATAACATACTAAGACACCAGCTGAGGCAGCCAAGTGAGTGCTGGCACCAGCCCTCTTTGAACCCAGGCAGCACAGCTTGCAGCCCCCAAATAGACCCCTTCCTTCCACTTGAGGAAAGGAGATTGAAGAGTGGGGAGGATTTCGTCTTGTATCCAGGATACCAGCTCAGCCATGGCAGGATTGAGCAATGGTCAAAGTCATGAGTCCTCCTGCTCCAGGCCCTAGCCTCCAAATGATATTTCTAGACACAACCTGAGCCAGAAGGAAACCTGCTACCTTTAAGGAAAGGAATCATTCCTGGCAGTATTCATCCCCTGCTAACTGAAGAGCCACTGGGCCCTGAATAACCAGTAGTGATACCCAGGTACTACATCGAGGGCATTGGGTGAGCCTCTGAGGCTTGCTGACTTCAGGTGAGACTCAGCACATTAACAGCTGTGGTGGCTATGGGAAAAGTACTCCATCTGCTTGAGAAAAGCAGAGGGAAAAGTAAAGGGGACTTTGTCTTATACCTTAGAGATAGCTTGGCTCTTCAGTTAGCCATACTTGGGTAGAGCACCAAGTAGGTCCTTCAGGTTTCCAATTTCAAGACTTGACTCTTGGACACTATGTCTAGACCTGCGCTAGGCCAGAGGGAAGCCCACTTCCCTGAAGGGTGAGTCCCAGGCCAGGCACATAAGTATTCATAATTAGAGGCCTTGAGACTTAAGGGAAAATTGGTGGTAGTCTGACAGTACTTCTTGTGGCCTTTGGTGTCAGTGGCTATGGGGTGAGGCACCTCTACCTTTGGAAGGGAGAGGGAAGAATGAGAAGGACAGCCTCTTTTGATTTGGGTGCCAGCTCAGCCACAATATAATAGATTACCAGATAGACTTTTAAGGTTTTTGGATCTAGTCCTTGACTCCTGGACAGCACTTCTGGACCCACTAGGGGCATGGAGAACCTTGTTGCCCTAAAGTGAAGAACAAAGCCCTGGCTGGCTTTGTCAGCTGCTGACTATAGAGCTCTAGGGCCTTAGGTGAACATAGACAGTAGCCAGGGAGTGGTTACAACAAAAATTGGGTGAGACTCAACACTTTGCTGGCTTTAGGTCTGACCCACTGCAGTCAGTGTGGGTGGCCACAGGGATGCTTGTGTCACTCCACCCCCACTTTAGGTGGTTCAGAATAGAGAGACTTTGTATGTTTGGGATAAAGTAAGGGAAGGGAAAAATAGTCTATGCCTGGTAATTCAAGGAATTCTTCAAGATTTTGTTTAAGACCATTAAGGCAGTACTCTAGGAGTCTGCAAGAATCACAGCATTATTGGGTTCGGGGTGTCCCTAAAGCAGATACAGCTTAGATAACAAGAGCCAAGTCCTTTCAAATATTGGAAAGCCTTCCCAAGAAGAACAGTTACAAATAAGCCCAGACAGTGAGGACTACAATAAATAGCTAATTCTTCAATGCACAGACACTGAAAAACATCTACTATCATCAATACCATCCAGGAAAACATGACCTTGCCAAATGAACTAAATAAGTTACCAGGAACCGATCCTGGATAAACAGAGACATGTGATCTTTCAGACAGAGAATTCAAAATAGCTGTGCTAAGAAAGTGCAAAGAAATTCAAGATAACACAGAGAAGGAATTCAGAATTTGATCAGATAAATTTTAAAAATAGTTAAAATAATTGAAAGGAGTCAAGCAGTAATTCTAAAGCTGAAAAATACAATTGGCATGCTGAAGAATGTATCTGGGTCCTTTAATAGCAGAACTGATCAAGTAGAAGAAAAAATTAGTTAGTTTGAACTCAGGCTGTTTGAAAATACACAGAGGAAACAAAAGAAAAAAAGAATAAAAATCAATGAAGCACACCTACAGAATTTAGAAAATAGCTTCAAAGGGACAAATCGAAGAGTTACTGGTCTTTAAGAGAAGGTAGAGAAAGAGATAAGGGTAGAAAGTTTATTCAAAAGGATAATAACACAGAACTTCACAAACCTAGAGAAAGATATCAATATTCAAGTAGAAGAAAGTCATAGAACATCAAGCAGATTTAAGCCCAAAATAACTGCCTCAAAGCATTTAATAATCAAACTACAAAATGTCAGGAATACGAAAAGGATTCTAAAAGCAGCAAGAGAAAAGAAACAAATAACGTAATTGGAGTTTCAATACGTCTGGCAGCAGATTTTTCAGTGGAAACATTACAGGCCAAGAATGAAAAAAAATACAAAAGATCAATGAAACAAAAACTGTTTTTTAAAAAAGTCAAATAAAATTAACAAACTTTTAGCTAGACTAAGATAAAAAGAGAGAAGATCCAAATAAATAAAAGCAGCAGCAAAGAAGGAGGCGTTACAACTGATACTGCAGAATGCAAAGGATTATTAGTGGCTACTATGTGTAATGATATACCAATAAATTGGAAAATCTAGAAGAAATGAACAAATTCCTAGATAAATACAACCTACCAAGATTGAATGAGGGAGAACCTGAACAGTTCTTAAAACCTGAACAGACAAATATCAATTAATGAGATTGAAGCCATAAAAAAATGCCTTCCAGTAAAGAAAAGCCTGGGACCTGATGGCTTCACTGCTGAGCTCTATCAAACATTTAAAGAAAAACTAACACTAATTCTACTCAAACTATTCTGAAAATAGATGAGAAGTAAATATATCCAAACTCGTTCTATGAAGCCAATATTACCCTGAAATCAAAACCGACACCTCAAAAAAAAAATACTAAAGGCCAATATAACTGATGAATATTGATGCAAAAATCCTCAACAAACAACTAGCACACCAAATTCAATAATACATTGTAAGATTATTTATAATGACCAAGTGGGATTTATCCCTAGGATGCAAGGATGGTTCAACATATATAAATCAATGTCATGCATTATATCAACAAAATGAAGAACAAAAACCACCATATGATCCATTTCAATTGCCACCGAAAAAGCATTTGAATCAACATCTCTTTATGATAATTACCTTAAAAATCTGTAGTATGGAAGGAACATACATCAACATAATAAAAGCCATGTACAATAGACCCATAGCTGGTATCATACTGAATGAGGAAAAAGTGAAAGCCTCTCTTCTAAGACCTAAAACACGACAAAGATGCCCTCTGTCACAACTGTTATTCTGCATAGTACTGGAAGTCCTAGCTAGAACAATTAGACAAGAGAAAGATATAAAGGGCATCCAAATTGAAAAGAAGGAAGTAACATTATCCTTGTTTGCCAGTCATATGATCTCACATTTGGACTCCACCAAAAAATTATTAGAATGGATAAACAAATTCAATAAAGTTTCAGGATACAAAATCAACATACAATAATCAGTAGCATTTCTATATACCAACAGTGAATAATGTGAAAAAGAAATTTAAAAAGTAATCCTCTTTATAATAGCCACACATAATAGTAAATACCTAGGAATTAACCAAAGAAGTGAAAGATTTCTATAATGAAAACTATAAAACATTTATGAGAGAAAGTGAAGAGGACAAAAAATATGGGAAAATATTCCATGTTCATGGATTGGAAGAATCAATATCATTGAAATGTCCATACAGCCCAAAGCAATCTATAGATTCAACGTAATCTCTATTAAAATACCAGCGATATTCCTCACAGAAATAGAAAAAGGAAACAGTTCTGAAATTTATATGGAACCATGAATGGCCCAGAATAGCCAAAGCTATCCTAAGCAAAAAGAACAAAGCTGGAGGAATCACATTACCTGACTTCAAATTATACTACAGAGCTATAGTAATGAAAACAGCATGGTACTGACATAAAAACACACACATAGATCAATGGACCAGAATAGAGAACCCAGAAACAAATCCATCTAAGTACAGTGAACTCTTTTTTCACAAGGGTGCCAAGAACTTACAGTGGAAAAAAAAAAAGCCTCTTTAATAAATAGTGCTGAGGAAATTGGACGTCCATATGCAGAAGAATGAAACTGTCAGCATTTTAAAAAATCAAATCAAAATGGATTAAAGACAAATCTAAGACCACAAACTGTAAAACTACTACAAGAAAACATTGAGGAAAATCTGAAGGACATTGATTTGGCCAAAGATTTCTTGAGCAATGCCCCACAAGTACAGGCAACCGAAGCAAAAATAAACAAGTTAAAAAGCTCTGCGCAGCAAAGGATACAATCAACAAAGTGAAGATACAACCCACATAATGAGAGAAAATATTTGCAAACTCCCCATCTGACAAGGGATTAGTAACCAGAATATATAAGGAGCTCAAACAACTCTGTAGAAAATCATCTAATAATATAACCAAAAAAAGGTCAAAAGATTTGAATAGGCGTTTTTCATAAAAAGGCATACAAATGGCAAACAGCCATATGCAAAAGTGTTCAATGCCATTGATAATCAGAGAAATGCATATCAAAACTACAATGAGATATCTCACCTCAATTAAAATTTCTTATATCCCAAAAAACAGGCAATAACAAATGGTGGCAAGGATGTGGAAAAAAGGGAACCCCTTGTACACTGTTGGTGGGAATGTAAATTAGTACTATCACTATGGAGAAAAGTTTGAAGGTTCCTAAAAAATCTAAACATTGAACTGCCGTATGATCCATCAATCCCACTGTGGGTATATAACCCAAAGAAAGGAAATCAGCATATTAAAAAGATATCTGCACTCTCATGCTTGTTGCAGCACTGTTTACAATAGCTAAGTTTTTGAAGCAACCTTAGTATCCATCAGAAGGTGAATGGATAAAGAAAATGTGGTACTTACACATTGGAGTACTAGCCAGCTATAAAAAAAGAATGAGATCTCATCATTTGAAACAGCATGGATAGAACTGATGATCATTATGTTAATGTGAAATGAGCCAGGCACAGAAAGACAAACATTGTATGTTCTCACTTATTTATGGGATGTAGAAATAAAAACAATTGAACTCATTGACATAGAGAGTAGAAGGATGGTTGCTATAGGCTGGGACAGGTAGCAGGGGGATTGGGGTAAGGGGAGATTGTTAATGAGTCCAAAAAAAAAAAAAGAAAGAATGAATAAGACCCACTATCTGATAGCACAATAGGTGACTATAGTCAATACTAATTGTGCACTTTAAAATAAGGAATGTAATTGGGTTGTTTGGAACTCAAAGAATAAATGCTTGGGGGAATAGATACTTTATTCTCCATGATGTGCTTATTTCACATTGCATGCCTATATCAAAACTTCTCATATACCTCATCAATATATATACCTACTATGTACCCACAAAAATAAAAAATAAAATAAGATCATTTCTTATTTGTTGCTTCCTGTTTACTGGGTATTTTCTCCCATCCTACCTATATGGACAAAAAAAAAAAAAAAAAAAAAACACTTTCTTATTAAACACATTTTTCCCTTACATGTCATTGAAAATTGACAAATTATAGAATATAGTCATATTTCTTTTTTTGTTGTTGTTGTTGTTGCTGTTGTTGTCATTGTTTTGAGATAGAGTCTCTCTGTGTCCCCAGGCTGCAGAGCAGTGGCTTGATCTTGGCTCACTGCAACCTCTGCCTCCCGGATTCAAGCGATTCTCCTGCCTCAGCCTGCAGAATAGCTGGGGCTGCAGGCGCCCGCCACCACGCCTGGCTAATTTTTTGTGTTTTTAATAGAGACGAGGTTTCACCATGTTGGCCAGGATAATCTCGATTTCCTGACCTCGTAATCTGCCCGCCTCGGCCTCCCAAAGTGCTGGGATTACAGGCGTGAGCCACCGTGCCCAGCCACAATATAGTCATATTTCTTGCCAGTATATATAGACATATTTGTGATATTTATTTTTACATAGACATTTATAAGCAAGTAGTATAAAAAGAAGGAAAAAAAGATGAGTATCAACATCATGCTAAAGAATTTATAGTATTAAGAATGAGACTGGACGGGTGGGGTGGCTCATGCCTGTAATCACAGCACTTTGTGAGGCCGATGCGGGCAGATCACGAAGTCAGAAGATCGAGACCATCTTGGCTAACACGGTGAAACTCCGTCTGTACTAAAATTACAAAAAAAAAAATATATTAGCTGGGCGTGGTGGCGGGCGCCTGTAGTCCCAGCTACTCTGGAGGCTGAGGCAGGAGAATGGCGTGAACCCAGGAAGCGGAGTTTGCAGTGAGCCGAGATTGCGTCACTGCACTCCAGCCTGGGCGACAGTGCAAGATTCCGTCTCAAAAAAAAAAAAAAAAAGAATGAGACCTAGATCCATCTTTAATGAATCCATGACCTTAAAACATTAAAGTTTCTGAGCTACAGTTTTCTAATTGTTGAAGAGTATTGTAGTACCAGTAGCTGTGATAACAAAGATGCCCTGAAATTGATTTATTAAAAAATTAATATAAAATGGTAGCTGTTCTCATTTTTACATTTGCTGTTTTATTCATAAATCTCTCTTTGATAGACAGCAGTAAGCTAGAAGTTATGTAATCACTTCCTAACTGCGTTATATCCCCTAAACGTGAGCAGCTAAGGCATATTATATACCACCGGGTGTTGAATATACCACAAGGAATTAAGGGAATTTTCACAAGCCTTGGAGCCAGGCAAAGTGAGCATACAGAAATTATTATCTGATTTACAAGAATGCTCAAATTATGAGTATTCTAAGTCTTTATTAAAATTTTTTTAAAAAGAAGAAATAATTACTTGGTTTAAATTGTGGCTATGAAAAACAGTTCCAATGTATCTATTTCTGTTGGTAATTAGAACTCATTGAATCTAACAAAATACTGCTTTGGTGAATAAGAATTATTGTATATCTTATATCTATAAAGAATATTTAATTCTCATTGTAATTGATTTAATGATAAATTGTAGGTCATGGTAATAAATTATTGATGATATCAAGATTCAAGGTAGAATTTATTTAAAGCCAAAACACATTAATTGTTTTTTTATTTACTCAGGCATTTGGTAGTTATTAGACACAATATATTGACTAATACTTACGTTTTCTTTTGGTACTGGTGGTACTGGTTCCCCAATTAGTATTTTCTAGGAATTACTTCTATCCATTGCACAAGGACATTGTATTTTTAATGGAATGTGACTCTGGCACTCACTCCTGCCTTCTGTTACTCTGCATTTGGATTATTAAACAAAATATGGGAAGAATTTCTGATCTAGGATTATTAAACTTGGTCCAAGGGTATATAGTAAAGCTCTTTCCAGCAATTGAAGTTGTGAGATGCAAAATTCAAACACCTTAAGAGGACGTGTTTTCATTATAAAGAGAAAGTCTGAGTGAGTGAAAACAATGAAGTGTATTCAAAGAGAAAAAATGATAATAAGGAAGATAAAGTCTTAGCTTTGTTCAAATTCCTGGTCCAGTTGTTCTGAGGATTAGCTGCATCTGTAAAATTTCAGCTACAATGTTATTCACCATTATATTTCTATTTAATGCAATATCATTCACTGCATTAAAAGATATATTGAATTTTTCTAGTTGCAATTAAGACCCCAGTTAACATTTGTACTTAAAATTCCTCTTATATTTGGCGAAAAACAACAACAACAAAATACACTTATTTTGAATGGAGATAAGTAATTCTTACTTATTTAAAAAAGGATTTTAAGTTATTTGATGGACTCAGTAAATTAACATTGGAAGTCCCTCTGTGAAGACTTACTATATGATTGATTGTATTACCATTAAAATATTCTTTATAACTTCTTAAATAGAAAACATCTACAGATGTCTCAATTGGAAAATAAAATATAAAGCTAAACAAAACAAAACAAGCAAAACTAATTTGAGTGGTTGTCCCCCACAAACATTCCCCCTTTCTTATACCTGAATCCTCTAAGTATGCTCAAATACAATATAAAATAATAATTCAATATATCACCATTAGCTGTAGTTGCCTTGTTGTGTAATAGGTCTCTTGACATTTATTCTCTAACTGTACTTATGTACCCTTTGATCTTCCCATTGCCCCATCTCCCCTAATCACCAAAGCCTCTGGTAGTTAATGATGATATAATATATTCTTGAAAAATGTAAAGAGAGTGGTTGTTATGTGCTCTCACCACAAAAATAACTATGTGATGTAACGTATTTGTTAGCTAGCTGGATTTAACCGTTCCCCGATGTTTATATACTTCAAAAATCATGTTGTACACAATAAAAACATACACTGTTAGTGTGTCGGCTGGGCGTGGTGGCTTACTCCTACAATCCCAGGGCTTTGGGAGGCTGAGGCGGGTGGCCTGGCCAACATCGTGAAACACCATCTCTACTAAAAATGCAAAATTAGCCGTATATGGTGGCACATGCCTGTAGTCCCAGCAACTTGGGAGGCTGAGACAGGAGAATCTCTTGAAGCCGAGAAGTGGAGGCTTCAGTGAGCCAAGATTGCACCACTGCACTCCAACCTGGGCAAGACAAATCAAGACTCCATCTCAAAAAAACAAAACCAAAAAAAAAAAAAAAACAAACCAAAACAAACAAACAAAATTCACTGTTATATGTCAGTTAATTTGTTTTTATTAATGAAGGTTGCAGATGGAAATAAGATTGCTATTCGTCTGGCCTTACGACTTCTGACATGAAAAGATAGGCATGTTGGCACATGCCTGTAACCCCACCTACTGAGGAGGCTGAGGCAGAAGAATCACTTAAGCCCAGAAATTCAAATCCAGCCTGAGCAACATAGTGAGACCCTATCTTAAAAATAAACCAACCAACCAACAAACAAAACTGTTGAAATACAGAACTACAAGAAGAGATGATAAATTTATTTTTTTAAGAAACTTACTTTGTAGTAATTTATTATGGAAACCATAGAACACAAATACAACCAGATAGCTTAGAAGTATTTATAGAAAAAATTGAGTAGTAACTTTGTTTGGAAGTAAAACTTTTCTCTAATACTCAATGATTTAAAAAAATGACTTTATTAAACCTTGTTAATATTTAAATTGGTACATTTTAATACAGTGTGGTAAGAATGATGGTGCTATAGAGAGTTTTAAACATTGACTTCACAGAGATAAATACAATTTAAATGTATAACGTGTTTTGTCATAGGAATTATGGAATTTAAAAAACAAGACACCTAATTCAGATTTGCTGGACAGAAAAGATTACTGAAATAAACAGAAATCTAAGCAGGAGCCCAAAGGATGATTAAATCTGAGTTTATCATATGGGTGGGGACAAAGTGTTGAAAAAGTAAACTATATATGAAAAAGACTGGAATTTTAAGTAACACATGAAGGTCAAGAAATGAGAAGTTCAAAATAATTATATGTAAAGTGTCAAGGTAAGTTGCCCATATTAGGACTAATTTAAAGAAATACTTATTGAGGGCTTAAATTTTTTTCATACCACTAGTCTTTGTGACTTTATGGTTAATCATCTATAGATCAGATAAACATGAGGAGAAATAGCTAATTGACATTGCAAGTAAAAGATCATGAAGTTACCCAATTCTCCTGACTACAAGCAATTCATTCTAACTCATATTATCTATATTTCCAAACAAGTATCACTAGAGTACTGTGTCATTTTGCCTATTTTAAGAAACTGATGCCACCAAATTTATTTCTTTATAAACAAAATCAAGGCACATAATTATAATTTCAGAGACTTTGATCACATTAGCTATTCTGAAAAGTTACATCATCATTCTGGAAACACCACTTGCCACACACACACAAAAATAGTAACCCATTAAATTTGTAAGACCCAAAATACCTGAAACATCTGCCTTTTAAGGGGTTGAACTTGCAGAAGAAGTTACACAGAAGATACGCTTAAATGACAATCCATCATCAACACTAACCCAAACACATTAAGTATTTTTATATGTGCTTTAAAATGTCAGTAAAGATGACTCATCCCTTGGAAGCTACTACCAGTGGAGACTGTCTTGCTTTAACTTTCTCTCTTTCATGGCTTTCATGGTTCACTTTTCTATGACCAGATGTTATTATAGCAACAGACATTATAGGAAACCATTTACAGAATATCCCAGAGTACTTTATAAACACTGATTTCCTGGAGAATGATTTTCAATTTTGTGCATGTTCTTTGTATCTTTAAAGTCTTGAGTCAGCCTCATCCATATGTCCACCCATCACAGCCACCTGATAGTCAAAATGTGTAAGTTTTTAGTATCAAAATTGATATTGCAAATGTAAACTGAAAGGAAATAACATTATAGAGTTTACTTTTAAAGATCATGTATCTTCAGGCAAATGTAAAATTGAGGCACTATATTGGTCATAAGCACTATTAGTTATAAGCACTGTATCAATTATAAGCACTATATCAGCAGCAAGAAATCAAACAACTTTAATGTGGCAAAATTTGGGCAATCTGACACTTGGACATGAACTTCCCTTTAACAACCTCTATTCTATCCACAACAATATCTTTCTTTATCATATTTTCAGTAGCCTACCAGAGCCAGTTAAATGGAAAATTGTGAAAATGTTCTCAGGGCAGTTAATGCTTTCTCTCCCACTTTTCCAAAACTCTCTTCTGGCTAGTCCTCATTCCCGGATAGTAGGAGTTATATACATTCCCTTTTCTTCCTTTAGAAAAACACAAGGAACAATTGTTCATGAATACCTTTCTTCTTTCCCTTCAGGGTTTTTTTGTTTTTTTTTTTTTTGGTTCAGCTATATCTAAATAAGTTTGTCTTACCAATAAGCAAGTTTGTTTTTGTGAACAGTCGTGCCAAGTATGACATTTTGGCAAAATTACCTCATTTGCAATGGCTGATATCATGAGAATATTGACCTTTTATTAGAAGCCAAAGTTGGTGTATTACCTTAACAATATCAATAGGAAACCCAGGCTGCTTCTACACATCCATGCTTCTATCCACACTGAGAGCTTTGAATCACAGACTTGCCATCTGATTGCAAAATGGCTGGTAGAGTTCCAGACATGCCATCAAAAAAATAACAAACAAACAGTAAAGACAAGAAGAGAGCAAAAGGCATCTATCACATTTACAAGAAAGAACAGATTTTTCAGCAAAACTCTTCTGTCATGCATATACACACACTGTCCAGTAGAATATTCATACATCTTATTAGCAAGAACTGCCACATCCTTAACTTGAATTAAGCTCTGGATAAGGATAAGTCATTATTTTTGGCTAACAGTCATGATCCAACCCCAGGAGCAAAGTGGTAGTGGCTATCTGATAAGATTTGTCAAATACAGTTTGCAGTTTTGTGCAAATTGTTCAACATAGACAATGATGTCTATGCAAGTATTTATGTGCAAGAAAACAGGGAGTCAAGGTAGAAGGGAGATAGGTGGGCATGAAAGAGCATGAGAGACAGAGAGAGATAGAAGAGAGAGATATTTGATTTATAATACTCAGTATTCAGAATAATATAATTGTATAAATAACATAATATCATTTATATTCTGAATTATATTATTCATTCTATAATACTCAAGTATTCAAAATAATATGATATGGTTTAGCTCTGTGTCCCCAGCTGAATCTCACCTTGAATTGTAATAATCCCCATGTGTCAAGGACAGGACCAATTGGAGATAATTGAATCATGGGGGCAGTTTCCCCCATGCTCTTCTCGTGATGGTGAGTGAGTTCTCACAAGATCTGATGGTTTTATAAGGGGCTTCCCCCTTCGTTTGGCCCTGGTTCTCTCTCTGGAAACTGTCTAAAGAGCTGCCTTCTGCCATGATTATGTGTTCTGAGGGCCCCCCAGCCATGCAGAACTGTGACTCAATTAAACCTTTTTTTCTTTACAAATTACCCAGTCTTGGGTATTTCTTCATAGCAGTGTGAGAACAAACTAATACAGTAAATTGGTGCCACAGAGAGTGGGGCACTGCTGTAAAGGTACTGGAACATGTGGAAGCAACTTTAGAAGTGGGTAACAGGCAATGGCTGGAATACTTTGGAGGGCTCAGAAGAAGACAGGAAAATGTGGAAAAGTTTGGAACTTACTAGAGACTTGTTGAGTGGCTTTGACAAAAATGCTAATAGTGATATGAACAATGAAGTCCAGGTTGAGGTGGTCTCAGATGGAGAGGAGGAACTTGTTGAGAACTGGAGTAAAGGTGGCTCTTGCTATTTGAAGAGACTGGTAGCATTTTGCCCCAGCCCTAGATATCTGTGGAACTTTGAACTTGAGAGAAGTGATTTAGGGTATCTGGAAGAAAAATTTCTAAGCCTCAAACTGTTAAAGATATGACTTGAGTGCTGTTAAAAGCATTCAGTTTTATGTATTCACAAAGATATGGTTTGGAATTGGAATGTATGTTTAAAAGAAAAGCAGAGCATAAAAGTTCAGAAAATTTGTAGTCTGAGGATGCAATAGAAAAAAACCTCATTTTTGGCGATAAATTGAAGCCAGCTGCAGAAACGTGCATAAGTAGCAAGGAACTGAGTGTTACTCATCAAGACAATAGGAAATATGTCTTCAGGGCATGTCAGAGACCTTCACAGCAGCCCCTCCCATCACAGACTTGGAGGCCTAGGGGGAAAGTTGTTTCTTAGCCTGGGTCCAGGGCCCCCCTGCTGTGTGAAGCCTTGGGGCTTTGTGGCCTGTGTCACATCTGCTCCAGCTATGGTTAAAAGGGGCCAAGGTACAGCTCAGGCCATTGCTTCAGAGAGTGTAAACCCCAAGCCTTGGCAGCTTCCATGTGGTGTTGGGCCTGCGGGTGTGCAGAAGTCAAGAATTGAGGTTTGGGAACCTCCACCTAGATTTTAGAGGATGCATGGAAACACCTGGATGTCCAGGCAGAAGTTTGCTGCAGGGGTGGAACCCTTATGGAGAACCTCTTCTAGGGGATTGTCAAAGGGAAATGTGGGGTTGGAGCCCCCACACAGAGACAACACTGGGACACTGCCTGGTGGAGCTGTGAGAAGAGGTACATTGTCCTTCAGACCCCAGAATGGTAGATCCACCAACAGCTTGTACCATGCACCTTGAAAAACTGCCAACACTCAACACGAGCCTGTGAAAGCAGCCAGGAGGGGGACTGTATCCTGCAGGACCATGAGGCAGAGCTGCTCAAGTCCATGAGCACCCACCTCTTGCATCAGTTTGACCTAGATGTGAGACATGGAGTCGAAGGAGATCATTTTGGAACCTTAAGGTTTAATGACTACTCTTAGATTTCAGACTTGCATGGGACCTGTAGCCCCTTTGTTTTGTCCAATTTATCCCATTTGGAATGGGTGTATTTACCCAATGCTGTATCCCCATTGTATCTAGGAAATAATTAACTTGATTTCATTTTACAGGCCCATAGGTTGAAGGGACTTGCTTTGTCTCAGGTGAGGCTTTGGACTGTGGACTTTTGAGTTAATGCTGAAATAAGTTAAGACTTTGGGGTACTGTGGGAAGGGCATGATTATGTCTTGAAATGTGAGGACATGAGATTTTGGAGGGGTCAGGGGCAGAATGATATGATTTGGCTCTGTGTCCCCACCCAAATCTCATCTTGAATTGTAATAATCCCATGTCAAGGGCAAGAACACGTGGAGATAATTGAATCACATGGTGGTTTCCTTCATACTATTCTTGTGATACTGACTGAGTTCTCACAAGATTTGATAGTTTTATAAGGGACTTCCCCCTTTACTCAGCACTCAGTCTCTTTCCTGCCTCCCTGTGAAGAGATGCCTTCCACAATGATTTTAAGTTTTCTGAGGCCTCCCCAGCCATGCAGAACTGTGAGGCAATTAGACCTTTTTTCTTTATAAATTACCCAGTCTCAGGTATTTCTTCATAGCAGCTTGCAAACGAACTAATACATAATATAATTGAGAATATCTTCCTTATGAAAGATTATGTTAGCACTTGAAAGACATAAATCAGAAGGGAAGGTGTAAATGTTTGAATTTTCTTTACTTCTGATAACACCAGTGGGTTTGATATTTAATACAGTGTGAGAAATACTATTTTACTGGTAAATGAGAGATGTTCAAGGAATGTGAATTGACTGACAATATGGTAAAAGCAGTCTCCATTAAATAGATTGTATGAATGCATAAAAAGCAATATAATCTTTGAAATGGCACTGAATGCTTAGAATATCAATTGTTTCAAGGTAAATCAGTGACAGGAAATTATTTACCTCTTCTAAAAAGTATGTTCTGGATTATATATTTAAATAATTGGTCCTTCTTATCTAAGTTATCAAATTTGCAAGCATAGTATTTTTATCATATTTTAAATGAAATTAAAGGTTCAAGAGCCATCTTCTGTTTCTGATATAATACACATTAAGGACTATTTTTTCTTCTTAAGTAATTGACTCTTCATGGTTATTTAATGCCTCTTTATATTCCAGAAGATTTTCCTTGTTCTGAAGTCTGATTTATCTGAAAGTAAAATAGCTACTTAAATAGCTACTCCAGCTTTTTTTTTTTTTTTTTTTTTTTTTGAGATGGAGTCTCGCTCTCTCACCCAGGCTGGAGTGCAGTGGCATGATCTTGGCTCACTGCAACTTCCGCCTTCTGGGTTCAAGTGATTCTCCTGCCTCAGCCTCCGGAGTAGCTGGAATTACAGGCGTGTGCCACCACACCCAGCTAATTTCTGCATTTTTGGTAGAGACAGGGTTTCATCATGTTGGTCAGGTTGGTTTCAAACTCTTGACCTCCAGATCTGCCTGCCTTGGCCTCCAAAAGTGCTGGGATTACAGGTGTGAGCCACTGCGTCCAGCCCAGCTTTTTTTTTTTTTAAATTTGTTTTGGCATTATTTGTCTTTCTCTATCCCATCACTTTTTGTTCTATGTTTTTTATATTTGAAGTGGGTTTCCTGTAGACAACATATAGTTGGATCTTATTTTTGTATCTATCATGTTGTTATTTGTCTGTTTTTAAAATTTATATTATACTATTTACATTGAGAATGATTATTGTCATCATTGGATTAGTGTCTATCATTTGTAACTGTTTTCTATTCATTGCCCTTGTTTCTTTTTTGTTTTCTGTATTTTTCTGCCTCCTCTGCTTTTAATTTTGCCTTTGTATAATTTCATATTATTTCCTCTTTTATTATAACAATTGTATTGTTTCAAAAAATTTAATGAGTTTTTTACAGTTTACAATATATGTTTATAACTAATCTGAGTCCCCTTTCAAATAAGTATGTCACCTCACTGTTACTGTATCTTACAACAGAGCATTCCAAATTTTACCCTATCAAACCTAATAACACTGCAGTCATTTACTTCATTTATCCATACTCTGTAATCACCACATGTATTGCTGCTACCTTGAACAAATTGTTATCTGTTAGGTCAATTAAAAATATAAATTATTTTTTTTTATTTTAACTGTATTTCTTCTCTAATTTTTTTTTCTTTAGGTACATCCACACTTCGGACCTATATTATTTTCCTTCTCTGTCAAGAACTTGTTTTAACATTTCTCACAAGACATGTTTACTGGTCACAAATTCCCTCATTTTTTGTTTATCTTAGGAAGTCTATTCTCCTTACTTTTGAAGGATAATTTCACTGGATAGAGAACTCTAGGTTAGTGGAGTTTTGTTTTTGGTTTTCAACACTTCTCTTTAAATATTTAACTCTATTCCCTCCAAACTCACTGCTGCCTGTAATTCCTGGGCTCAAGCAGCCCTCTTACCACAGCCTCTGCAGTAGTTAGGACTACAGGCACAAGCCATCATTCCTGGGGAGCTTTTTTTTTTTTTTTTTTTGAGGAAGAATCTCACTATGTTGCGCAGGCTGGTCTGGAACACCTGGCTTCAAGTGATCCTCCTGCCTTCCACAGCACTGGAATTTTAGGTGTGAACAACCCTGTCGAGCTAATAACCTTCATGGTTTCTGACAAAATAATGTAATTCTTATCCTTGTTTCTCTATAAGTAAGGTGTTTGTTTCTTTGTTTTCTCAACTTCTTCAAGATTGTCTCTTTGCTCTGATTTTCTGCAGGTTGAAAATAATATGTCTATGTCTATGTTTTTAGTACTTATTCTGCTTGGTGTTCTCTGAGCTTGTTTGATCTGTGAGTTGGTGTTTGTCATTAATTTTGAAAATTTCTCAGCCGGGCGCGGTGGCTCAAGCCTGCAATCCCAGCACTTTGGGAGGCCGAGGCGGGCGGATCACGAGGTCAGGAGATCGAGACCATCCTGGCCAGTATGGTGAAACCTCGTCTCTACTAAAAATACAAAAAAAAATTAGCCAGGCATGGTGGCAGGCGCCTGTAGTCCCAGCTACTCAGGAGGCTGAGGCAAGAGAATGGCGTGAATCCGGGAAGCTGAGCTTACAGTGAGCCGAGATCTCATCACTGCACTCCAGTCTGGGCGACAGAGCGAGACTCCGTCTCAAAAACAAAACGAAACAAAAAAAAAAAAAACAATTTCTCAATCGTTACTACTTATTTTTTTCTGTTTCTCTCCTATCATATCTTTATTACATCCGTGTTATACCTTTTGGAATTAACCCATATTTCTTGGATATGCTCTTCTGTTTTCATTCGTCTTTTGCATTTCAGTTTTGCAAATTTCTCTTAACACATCTTCAAGTTCCTTTTTTTTCGAGTTTCCACACATAGGATAGATCAATGATTCGTTTCTTTGTCTGTGGCCAGTCCACTGATGATACCATCAAAGACGTTGTTCATTTCTGTTACGATGTTTTTAATTTGGGGCATTTTGTTTTGATTCTGTTTTACATTTCCCATCTCTCTGTTACATTAGCAATCTATTCTTGCATGCTGTTCACTTTTTCGATTAGAGATTTTGGCATATGTGTGAGTTATTTAAACTTTTTGGTTTAATAATTTCAAAGTTTCTGCCATATTTAAGCCTGGATCTAATGCTTGCTTTCTTTTCTTTTCAAACTGTGTTTTTTGTCTTTTAATATGCCAGGTAATTTTTTGCTAAAAGTGGGCATGCTGGCCGGGTGCGGTGGCTCAGGCCTGTAATCCCAGCACTTTGCGAGGCTGAGGCGGGTGGATCATGAGGTCAGGAGATTGAGACCATCCTGGCTAACACGGTGAAACCCTGTCTCTACTAAAAATGCGAAAAAATTAGCCGGGCGTGGTGTCGGGTGCCTATAGTCCCAGCTAGTCGGGAGGCTGAGGCAGGAGAATGGCGTGAACCCGGGAGGCGGAGCTTGCAGTGAGCTGAGATTGTGCCACTGCACTCCAGCCTGGGCGACAGAGCAAGACTCCGTCTCAAAACAAAACAAAACAACACAAACAAAAAAAAGTGGGCATGCTGTAAATGAGTTATAGAAACTAACAAAGACATGACTTGAGTGTGAGGTTTTCTGTTTATCTAGCTGGGAATTAGGATTCATTTATTCCTTGTTATAGTTGTAGTGTAAGAAACTAAAAGTTTTCCTAGTGTTACTGTTTTAGTCTCCTTTGTATTGGGGTTTTCTCTGGGACTCTTTAAATAAGCTGTAACCCCTTGCTATTATACAGGAGCTCTGTTGTTGTGATGGTATGGCATGTGTGAGTGGTGGTGGTGGAGGTAACATTGTGTAGTCCTCAAATTAGGTTTTAGTGAGCCTAAGTTGGGTATTTCTCTTTTTCTAAATTGAAGGCTAGAAGGGGTAAGGGTTGGATATTTCTCTTCCCCTAGGTTGGTCAGGTTTTGGTAAAACTCAGGTTGTTTAGGCAATGCTAAAATAGTTTCTTTTGACAGTAGGCCTGGCTAAGGAGAACAGAGGGCTCTGTGAGTATATAAAAATGACCACTTTTTTGCATTAGCTTTTCTATTGCTATAGTTTTGGGGTAACAAGTTGTCCTGTGGCATGAATTCTCTAATGTATCTGATAAGGGTGGTTGATATTCTGTTTATTTAGCTTCTTTCTTCTAAGAAGAAGAATAAGAATGCCTTCCAAGCTCTTAATGTATTTTTAGTATTAAAAATTCTCATCAATGTATAAAATTATCCCATGAAAATCATACATTTTATAAAAAATAAAATTTAAAACATAATTTTTTTAAAAAAGTAAATTTACTATGGATCTCTGTTTGATAGGAGTTTGTGTAGTTGCCTAAGAAAAGAGAATAAGCAACTGTGGATTGAAGTATATAAGACAGTAAATTATATATGTCATTCTTCACAAGAACCTCCATGAGCTTTGAAGAAGAGTACTTCATGTGAGAAGAACATGTCATGAGAGACATGTTTATTGAGAATGGACCCAATGTTTGACATGCATATGGATTTGATGACCATTTTTAATCTCTTGGTTCACTTCAGCAAGTTGTGCTGTGCATATACTAGGTCTCTTCTAGGCATCAGGAATTCAAGAATAAAGAACTCCCAAATATTCCACATTCTTTTGTTTTTACATACCAGGTGGTTGAAAATATTGGCTTATCTTGTGTGATTTTGTTAGAGAAACATGACTAGCCAAGCTGTCAGTGTTATAGACTATAAACTATATGTTTAACATATTTCAAAATTAAAAATGCACATATTCTTTTATTTGGAAATTCTATTTTTAGAAAGTCAGTTATATCAATACATTAGCTTATGTGCAAAAGATCTGTGCTTAAAAATAATCACAAAAATTGGAAACCACTTCCAACTTAATGTAAAACTATTACAAACAAACTAGTATTAATTTACAGCAGCCTTGCCAGGTAGTCCATGACAAATATGACTTTTTTAAGAAAGAAATTGAAGTACGGAGAGATAGATGAAGTAATATCTAATTACTGCAAAGACTGTACCCTGGTCTCCTATTCTTAAATGAGTACATCAGGTTGTGTTATCACAAATTGTATTCATTTAAATCTGCCTATTATTTCTGTTTTAGTAATTTTCTTTTCTCTGTACTTGAGTTTCTAAATTTTATTTTAAAATGTAAATTGAAAAACTGTAGTTGTATATACTTATGGGGTGAAAAATGATGTTATAATTTATGAATAAGTTGTGGAATAATTAAGTCAAGCTAATTAACATATCCATCACATCAAATACTTACTGTCATGAGAATTTTTGAAAGTTACTCTCTTAGCAATTTTAAAATGTAAAATATATTATTTACTATATTCATCATTTTGTGTAATATGTCTCAAATTAAAAAAAAAAATTCCTGCTGTCTAATTGAGGATTTGTATCCTTTGGTCATTCCCCCCACCCTCCTTCCTCTTGTAACCACCATTCTACTTTTTGTTTTCTTTTAGTTCTACTGTTTTACTTGCATTTATAAGTCTTTCATTATTCTTTCTCTTTCAGTGTCCTTATATTAATGTTAATGTATTTAAGCATAATACATGTGGATTTTTACTCTACTTCAAACTTTCTTTGAGTACATCCCAATATTCTAGAAATATATGGTAATTTCTGATAACAATAATTATTAAATTTATTTCCTTAATATTATTTGTCCTTGAAATGTTTAGATTAACAATGATTCACACTTTGGAAAAGTAGCATTTTATTTGACATTTTCAAAGAGCAGAGAGTCTTTCGCCTACTAACCTTTAAAATAAAAGATGAAGTTTAGGCTTGAAGATGTCATTTGACTACTGTAATCATTTCAGCAATGACCCTTTCTACTTTAATGAACTCTTATGTTTAATCTGAACAAAACTGGCATGTTCTTTGCATTTTTCTAATACATTGTTTTTAAGAATTATGTTTTTTTTCATTTTTTTCTATACCTGGAACTGCGTCTAACATTTTTTTAAGGGTGAACCAATTTCTACTGTGTAACATAACACAGAGAATGTGTTAGAACAATATTATATGACACAGAATTCTTACTTGGGATAAAGCTTTCTTTACATTATGCCAGGGCAACAGGTTCTTTTAGGTTAAATGAACATGAAGTAAGACAAAATGCTAATTCTTATTGGAGTGAGCTGGGGATAGCAGACACAGTCTATTTATGATATTTTCTTTATAGGTTAATGTGAAAAACCACTTGATAAAGTGCTCCTTTCTTTTCAAGAAACATTTCAAATTAAATATTCTGAACCAATAAATTTAATATAGTTCTTTTCATTAGACTTCTTTCAATGTTGACTTTTGAATGTTACACTCAAACTTTTAGTCTCTAGCTGAGAAAAAGTTAAAGGCCAATGGGATTTGGAAATTTACAAGCCAATTATCATGATAGTAGTAGTAATAATAAAACTCTAAAGAGACACAAATAAATTTAATATATCAAAGATTTTAAGTAAATGTGTATTTTAAAATAATACTATGTTCAAGTTTTTGTTTATCAAATTAGAAGCTGAAATAACATAATGTGCCAAATTGTGTATTCCAAAAATGACCACAGCAAATATTTCCGTTCACAAATTTTTAGAACCTTGTCACCACACATTAAATGGTGTCTGTTTCTCCTCCTTTTGAATCTGGGTGAGACATAATGACTGTTGCAATGAATAGAATGTGCTAAAATAGATAATGCTGGGTGACTTTAAGGATAGGTAAAAACCAAAAACAATACAAGTACAGATCTCTCTCTCTCTCTGTCTCTCTCTCTTTCTCTTTCTCTGTCTCTCTCTCTTTCTCTTTCTCCTCTCTTCTCACTCTTTTTATGACTGCTAGTACTTGGAATCCACATACCATGTTTTGAGGACACTCAGGCATAGTAAGCCTGTGTATAGTTCCTCCACCTGACAGAAAAGTTTCAATTCACAGTCAGCCTCCAACATTACACATGTAAATAATGAGCCCTTATATGATTTCAACCCCTAACCTTTGTCCCTATTAGTCCTGTGCAAATGGCAGATGGATGTTTGTTATTGTTTTAAGCCACTGCATTTTGGGGTAATTGGTTAGGTAGTCATAGTAACCAGAAGAAAGAGCAACAGGCATTCTTATTGTTTCTCTGCTCTTCCAGAATATGAACAAACTCCAGAAAGACAAAACCAAAATATGTCTTATTCATAGCTGCTTCTCCAGTGCCTGGTAAGTACTAAAAAAAAGAAGAAATCAGGTAAATTAATGAATAGAATTTTGACTAAACTGTTTCATAATGAAACTTACAAGAATGTTGTGATGCCTCTCAGAGTCTTGCCTGCCTCGAAATGCCTTAAATATTTATGCTAGAAAGAAAGATTTTGTTTACTATCACAAATTGGATGTTTCTTAGAATCCAAGGAAATTGCTGGAAACCATAGATTAATGATAGCCATAAAAGGCTGATAACTTATCCTCTCTCATGTTCTCATTAGCCCTGGAACATAATTTGTTCTTGCTCAGGAAGCAACTTCTCAGTGATTTGCCTTCTTCAAACCCTCACAAAACTTTTCCCTTCTTCTTGAAAGGGGACACTGCTTAAGCTTTTTCACTTACCCACCTGTTCATACTGTTAATATATTAAAAGTGTGTTTTCACATTTTTAATGTGGTTTGCTTTTGGGTGATTAATTTAAACTTATTGCATGTTATTTTTAATACTTTTCAAATTTAGAAGACAATAGTGACATAGAAAGGGTTGCAGTAAATCTATATTTTCTCTGCTCTGCTAACTCACCCAGATTTCTTTGGGAATGAGGCAATTTAGGCATTATTAGTATTTTCTATAGATATTAAGTAGCATTTGAACATCTATCCTACACCTTAAAGGTCTCATTCTTCTATTATATGTAGAACAAGTGGTTTCTTTCATTTTTATTGATGAATCAGCCTACACAGCTTCCTTTCTGTTTTAACTTACTTCTACAGTGTTGACCTTTGCTAGATTTTGTCACTGTTACTTCATTCACACCTATTTACCCTATCACCAGGTGGTTTTAGTTGGCAGACCTTTCTAAAGGTTAGGTAGTAGCAGAATGTAATTATCATATGGTGCTGGAAATAACTTTAGTTTTTATTTTTGTAGAGATGAGGTCTCAATATGTTGCACAGGCTGGTCTTGAATACTTGGCATCAAGTGATCCTTCCACCTTGGCCTCCAAAACTGTTGAGATTACAGGGATGAGCTACCATTTCTCATGGGAAAATAACTTTAAATCCAATGTTAGGCATCACTTTTTCTAGAAATACATCATGAATTTCCTAAGAAAGGTAATTTTTCACTGCCTATTCATTTTCTTCTTGCTCCAGACCCTTGTCATCTTGCCAAGGCCTTTCCTTTTCCTCTGCTAAGGCCCAGACCAAACTCGAGTTTTCTTATTAAGCAGAGAATTTCAATTTTCCTTCCCTTAAACATGTCTAAACTATATATAATCATCTGCAAATCTACAAATTATTATGGTTTTCAGCTTATCACTAAGTGTGAGACTGACTTTGTGGGTGTCTGAATGCTTTAGAAACACACAAGAAAAAAAATCTTTTCATGGCTTTGAGGAAAAATAAATGGTGCTTTTTAGAGAAGAAAGAAGGATGCCAATCTCTTTCTTTGAGGCAAAACAAATGGCAATGATGTCATCAATAAAGTACAGAAATGTATGTTCTGTTTATTTTGTTCTTCTAGTGCACTGTCAAGTATATTGAGTGCAGTAAATATCTAAAAAATAGTAAATAACTAAAAGATAAGGATGTTTTGAAATACACTAGAAATTTACTTCATAATTCCTGTTAAGACTAGTATCATTGAAGAGTTCCATTGAGTAGGAACTGATTAATGAATTCTTAATATGTAATTATTTATCAGCTAAAAATTTGAGAAAGAAAAATAATTTTTGGAAATTTTTCTAAATATATATATACTTTATGGAAATATATATAATTTATATATAAAAATTTGTTAAAATATGAGAGGATTCTATAGTTTGAAAACAGACTTCATTTATACAAGCATGATAGTGTTCTAGAATATGTATCTTGAGTTGCTTTTATTAATATCTGAATGTAGGAAATGAGGAAAGCACTAGCTGGCCTACAGTTGAGTAACTATCACCCTTGTTCTTTAATACACCAAATTAGAGCTCTTTTTATGCATGCATCTAATCTCTGAAATTGCCTTGTAGCCATGAGAGGAGTAATCTTGTGACCAAGTGGAACATGGGGAGGATCCATGACCCTTGGATCATAAAAGCAACTGCTACATTTCACAACCCCAAACGTAACTATTCACATCACATTTTTAGCAGTGGCTCTGGAATAACAAACCTCAAAAGGCTTTTCATAAGAGGTTTTAATAACATATTTGAATAGGATAATTTTAGTTGTAAGATAAAACATTAATAATCTATTTGTTTTCAGAGACCATCTCTAGTTAGAAGGTGATACAGTCTTTACCTCTAAAATGAAAACTAATTTATTAATGTCCGTAAGATAGAGCATGCTATTAAATATACACTTATCAGTATCACTAGATATTGAAAAGGAAGAAGAAACAAAATGTGACTTTTTGTACTAGAATTATAACTTAATGTATTACATTAAAAATACATAGTCTTTAAGTATATAAGAAAGCCTCTTAATTCACTGTATAAAGGAAATATGAGAGTGCAGTTGACCAACTTCCTGTTCCCATCCACATGTGTTCATTTTTCTATATATGCACCCATTCTCACTTTACTTGCCCCATATTTATGGGTACTTTCTTCTGTAATGCTGTGTTTTTCTGACTCAAATGCCTTCCTTATTCTTATGTATCTTTAATCTCTCCCTCTTTACTGGCTTTAGTTTCCCATTTTAGTACATGTTTCTAACCAAAAAAAAAAAAAAAATACATATATATATATATAGATATATATAGAGATATATATCTCTATATATAGATATATAGAGAGATATATATCTCTATATATAGATATATAGAGAGATATATATCTATATATATAGATATGTATATAGATATAGATAGATAGACAGATATATTTCCATCTATATCACGTTTAGTTACCAGTATTTAGCTCTACATTCTTACTCAGCTTACCTTTTCAGAATATTTTAGACTCACTAATTGACTTTCTTATATTCACATTAATTCTTCAACTAAGAATACTTTTCATCATTTTTCTTCAAAGTCTGTCCAATCCAGCTTCATCAAGAACATTAATCCTCTGTATTATCTAATGCCAATGTGAATGACTCAGCTCTTATCCTAACTGAAATCCAAAGCATTAGGCAGTATGCACCAATTGTTCATTACCAAAACTTTCCTGTTCCTTACCTTCTAAAATATGACACACTATTCCTTTTCCTTTTCCAATCAGAATACTTCTTGGTTGGTGTGTATTTGATGTCCCTCTATCTCATATAACCCACTCTTACAATTTCGTCAATCATTTATATAGTCATGACTCCCACATTTCTGCCTTTTGCTTGGCAAGGTTTGAGATAAAGGCACTCAGCTTCATGATAGATCTCTCCATCTGGAGAATTTTCAAATAGGAAATGGCATAAATTGCTTATAAAGCATGCTGAAAGAAGTCATTAAAATCGTTTAAAAAAGCAAACCAGAGACTGGGGGAAAGATAACATTAGAGGTGACCTTTATAACAAAGGGAAGCCAATGTGTTTCTTATTTACATAAAATTAATTGTTGAGCAAAAGCAGGAAAATTTTCCACTTGTTTATTCCTATTGAACTTTTTCCTGAGACTTTCCACAAGCTTTCTGTCATGTTTCAAAAGTACAGCCTCACTTTAAAGAATATATTTTCAAAGGAGATTCTAATAATAATAGATCAAGCCAGTGTTCAAAAGCAATTTGCGGTTCCCTAATGTAATTATTTATTATCGAAATTTTGCCTTTTCAAACACATCCTGATTTTGAACTTGTAAGCAAGTGCATCTAAGGATCAGAATCCAAATTAATAGTTGTTAGCTAAAAAAAAAAGTTCCTAGACATTCTATTGTTTGTCAATAAACCAAAATATGTATGTTGCGCACACAGAGACACACATATATATAATATATATATATGAGTAAAGTGAAAGAAATGTATGTAAAATAATCTCAGAATTACAGTAACACGTTTTGGTGGCAGATGACTACAGAACTTCAGAGCTGGAAGGGGATATTTTACAAATAAAAAAATTGGAGAAAATGACTTTGCCAATGACAAAGACATTGACAAGCCATAGTGTTTCTATCCATTGGGTCCCAGTTTTTTTAATCTCATTAATCAAAATTATTAGTCTTTAATTTTTCTCTTTTACACCATCAAGATAAACAGAATATCATTAGCATATAAAATATATAAAGTAGTCTTTTTCTCTTTCTTTCCTATAAATGCCACTTGCATGTTGGAGCATTTTTTACTAATCAGAAACTAAGCAGATACACTTTCATGAGATAACAAATATTTCTGATACCCCAAACCAGATACTATTTCACTATTGATTTTGCCACCTAATATGTAATACAATTACTTTTTATTTATTTATTTTTTTTGAGGTGGAGACTCGTTCTTTCTCCCTGGCTAGAGTGCAGTGACACAATCTAGGCTCACTGTAACCTCTGCCTCCCAGGTTCAAGCTATTCTCCTACCTCAGAATTTCAAGTTTTAGGATTACAGGCGTGTGCCACCACGCCTGGCTAAGTTTTGTATTTTTAGTAGAGATGGGGTTTCACCATGATGGCCAGGCTGGTCTCGAACTCCTGACTTCAGGTGATCTGCCCACCTCGTCCTCCCAAAGTGCTGAGATTACAGGCATGAGCCATAGGGCCTGGCCCTACAATTGCATCTTATTTATCAAACATAATCTGACATAATTTACATATATTTACATCAATATTTCTCTTAATTTTATACAACAGCATATACACATGTTTGTAAAATTGTGCAAAACAAGACAACAGAATTTTCTATAATAATGTAAAATGTTGCAAGTTTATAACTTGTTATAATGTGCATACTAGTTAGGACTCAGTCAACTTCCAGAAAGAAAGAAAGAAAGAAAAAGCACATGCCAAGTCTGTAGGTAATGAAGCATGTCTGGAAATAGTAAAATAAATCACTTCAGAAAGATGAATTGTTGTATGAAAGGTAAGAGAACTTTTCCTTGTACAACAATCAGGAATTCACTGAACAAAATAAATTATCCTCTGTCAGCTATTTTAATAGTGGTCTCAGAGAAATAAAAGGGTTTTAAATATAAAAATTGCCTGTAAAATGTGTGTAGGTACTTTGAACATCGAATACCATAATAATACATTTAATATCTATTAAGCTTACTTCAAATAACTTTTCATTGCTTTACCAACTTTATTAAAATAAAAAGACATTAAAGCTATTTATTCCCTGACAACATTTTCAGAAATCTGATTTATTCTTTTTTTTTTTTTTTTTTTTTTTTTGAGACGGAGTCTCGCTCTGTCGCCCAGGCTGGAGCGCAGTGGCGCAATCTCGGCTCACTGCAAGCTCCGCCCCCCGGGTTCAGGCCATTCTCCTCCCTCAGCCTCCGGAGTAGCTGGGACTACAGGCGCCCGCCACTGCGCCCGGCTAATTTTTTGTATTTTTAGTAGAGACGGGGTTTCACCGTGGTCTCGATCTCCTGACCTCGCGATCCACCCGCCTCGGCCTCCCAAAGTGCTGGGATTACAGGCGTGAGCCACCGCGCCCGGCCCTGATTTATTCTTAAATAAATACATAAACATCTCTTGGAAAAAAGAACTCATTATGTTGTGAAGGTAGTCGCAGGATGAGCTAGCTATGTGTTCCGGTTAACAAAAAAAATTTAAAAAAGCATAACTTTTGCCTATACACGTTTCTTACAGTTAAAATAAATTTGGTTAGATCATCTAAAACTGCAGAATGTGAATTTCTTAAAAAATGTTCTAAAAATGCATTGATTACATTTTGATAAGTGTAGTAAAATTAGTTTCCATAAAGTAAAAAATTAAGGGTTACAAAACCTTTGCTTTAAAAGATTAGCGATCTGTTGTCTATTTCCATTTTCAAATAGTTTCTAATGAGAACCCTCATTTTGAATCTCTAAAAGCACATTTTGTCACTTTGGGGGATACCAGAAATATCATTTTATACTCCATTAAAGGACAGATAAGTCATGCCTGGTTCACAAACTAAATGCACTAATCTAATACATTTCTCCATATGGGTTTGGATATGCCTGGGCTGTGGGAAGCATTCAGTCACTGTAAAGCTGATCTGGGTTTTTCACTTTAGAGTTAGACTGACCTTGAGTTCTGTAGGGCTCTTGAATTGGTGAATCAATTGCAAGAGTTCTAAAATCACCTTGGCTCACACTCACACTATCCTCCTTTCCCTCTTGTTTATCCCCAAATACACATAGGCAGCCAGACTGTATAACTTGAGAAGCCAGACAGGACATCAGCCAGACAGGTCTCTTTTGAGCTAAGCCTTCTAAACTTGAAAGAAAGCAGATATATCTCCTGAATACTGTAAGCGTCCTATCAACCACAGTCCCCATCGTTTTTCTTCCCTGAAATCCATAGTGAGATTTCCCTTTTTAAGCACTCTATAAAATGCGTTGTCCAGGCCAATATTTTTTACCATTAGCAATAACATAAAACACATAATATTTATATGGCACAAAGGGATAAACAAATGGCCCCTGGCTTCCCTGAGGGCTGAGGGGTCAATATCTCACCCAGCTCAACAGGCTCTGACTTAGAAAAGTGATTGAACAATATGTTGCATATGTTTGAATTATTTCATATATGTTAATATTGTCTCTCAAAAATCTGTTTTTGAGAGTATCCTCCATATCTTTATGGTTTCCCATATTTACCTATTCAGTACTCCTTCTTCTATAGCAAAAAAATAAAAATATAAGAAGAGAGAATTAAAGAAATATTTTGTTAATTCCTTTTTGCTGATAGGCGACGTATAAAATTTCATTGAATCTCACAATGAGAACCTGTATTGTAACTTTAGGAAACATATTTTTGCGTTTCTTTTGTCCTAACTGGGAAATGTAATTTTAATGAACTTCATTTTTGGTTTTCATGTATTTAAAATTATTATAATTGCTCTTTCAAAAGAGGATTAAGCGCATAGTATATTTGAAAAGCCAGAAACCAATAGTATTGCTAAGTGGCATGGTTTTACTATAGATTGTTATCCCTCCCTACCTTTTCCTCTCCAGTAAAATTTCTAATAAGTGCCTTTACTGAATGGTCATGAAATTTATACCTTTGATCCTTCTATCGAAACAGATTATTTATTGTGTAATAATCAGAACAATTTCCATGTAATTATTACAATGGCACTTATTAGAATAATGTTCTTTACATTTAGCACAAACTGTAGTATTTAGATTCAGTTCCCTGGATATTTAAAACAACAACAACAATAACAATAAAACCCTAAGTATTAACTGTCATATTAAATTGTATAGACTGCACATGTAATTTGATTAGTTTTTAAATTTCTTATTTTGGGGTGGGTTTGACAACTTTTTACAGGAATCTATACTACAGGATTAGGTAGAATTTCTATTGAAACTGACATTTCTCTGATAAGCTTCTGCGTTGCTTATAATTCTTACATACATTAATTGTAAGATGTCTCTGAACTTGACAGTGTAAAATACAGACAAGATGAAACATTAGAATTCTCACTCAGAAGCTGTCAAGGAGAAACAATAGCCATACCAATAGTCCATACACTGTATGACAAGATTTTAGAGTTTGTTGATTTTTGTTGTGCTGCTGCTTTTCAAAATTGGCAGTAGGGTTTGGCTTAGTCTTATTATAGCAGCGTACTCAGTATGGTGGCATTTTGAACACTATGTAAACATATTCTTTGACAACAATCGAGTTTCTCAAAAAGATTCTCAAATGTTAAAAAATTGTTTTTAGTTAGACAGTAATAAACTACATGGGTAAATTAAAGTCAGTGGGACACAGAAGATAGAACAATTATCTGGAGTCAGGAGATCCAGATTCTGGGTGCAGCATTGCTTTACTAACTTTTCAAATACTTTCTATGTTGAGTAGGAGTGGTGAGAGAGGGCATCCTTGTCTTGTGCCGATTTTCAGAGGGAATGCCTCCAGCTATTAATATTCAGTATAATATTGGCTATGGATTTGTCATAAATAGGTCTTATTATTTGGAGATATGTTCATCAATACCTAGTTTATTGAGCGTTTTTAGCATGAAGGAGTGTTGAATTTTATCAAAGACCTTTTCTGCATCTATTGAGATACTCATGTGTTTTTTTGTCACTGGTCCTGTTTATGTGATAGATTATGTTTATTGATTTGCATATGTGGAAACAGCCTTGCATCTCAGAGATGAAGCCAACTTGATAGTGGTGGAAAAGTTTTTGATGTCCTGCTGGATTCAGTTTAACAGTATTTTATTGACGATTTTTGCATCAATCTTCATCAGGGATATTGACCTGAAATTTTCTTTTTTTGTTGTGTCTCTGCCAGGTTTTGGTATCAGAATGATGCTGGCCTCATAAAATGAGTTAAGGAGGAGTGTCTCTTTTTCTATTATTTGGAATAGTTTCAGAAGAAATGATACCAGATCCTCTTTGTACTTCTGGTAGAATTTGGCTGTGAATCCATTTGGTCCTGGGCTTTTTTTGGTTAGTAGGCTATGAATTACTGGCTCAATTTCAGAACTTGTTATTGGTCTATTTGGGGGTTCAACTTCTTCTTTGTTTAGTCTTGGGCAGATGTATGTGTCCAGGAATTTATCCATTTCTTCTAAATTTTCTAGTTTATTTGAGTAGAGGTGTTTATAATATTCTCTGATGGTAGTTAGTATTTCTGTGGGATCAGTGGTGATATCCTCTTTATCATTTTTTATTGTGTCTATTTGATTCTTCTCTCTTATCTTCTTTATTAGACTGGCTAGTGGTCTATCTATTTTGTTCATGTTTTCCAAAAACCTGCTCCCGGATTCATTGATTCTTTTGGAGGGTTTTTCATGTCTCTATCTCCTTCAGTTTTGCTCTGATCTTAGCCAGGTCAATCAGGCAAGAGAAATAAATGAAGGGTATACAAATAGGAAGAGAAGAAGTCAAATTGTTTTTGTTTGCAGATGACATGATCACATATTTAGAAAACCCCATCATCTCAGCCCCAAAACCCCTTAAGCCGATAAGCAACTTCAGCAGTCACAGGATACAAAATGAATGTGCAAAAAATGACAACGATTCCTACATACCAATAATAGAAAGCCAAATCATGAGTGAATTCCCATTCACAATTGCTACAAAGAAAATAAAATACCTAGGAATACAATTTGCTAGGGATGTGAAGGACCTCTTCAAGGAGAACTACAAACCACTGCTCAAGGAAATAAGAAAGAACACAAACAAATGAAAAAACATTTCATGCTCATGCATAGAAAGAATCAATATTGTGAAAATGGCCATATTGCCCAAAGTAATTTATAGATTCAATGCTATTCCCATTAAGCTACCATAGACTTTCTTCACAGAGCTAGAAAAAAAAAAAAAAACGACTTTAAATTTCATATGGAACCAAAAAGAGCCCGTATAGCCAAGACAATCCTAAGCAAAAGAACAAAGCTGGAGGCATCATGCTACCTGACTTCAAATGATACTAGAAGGCTAGAGTAACCAAAACAGCATGGTACTGGTACCAAAACAGATATATAGATGAATGGAACAGAACAGAGGCTGCAGAAATAACGCAACACAGCTACAACCATCTGATCTTCTAGAAACCTGACAAAAACAAGCAATGAGACAAGGATTCCATATTTAATAAATGGTGCTGGGAAAATTGGCTAGCCATATACAGAAAACTGAAACTGGACCCCTTCCTTACACCTTATACAAAAATTGACTCAAGATGGATTAAAGACTTAAATGTAAAACCTAAAACGATAAAAACCCTAGAAGAAAACCTAGGCAATACCATTCGGGACATAGGGTTGGACAAAGACTTTAGGACTGAAACACCAAAAGCAATGGCAACAAAAGCCAAAATTGACAAATGAGATCTAATTAAACTAAAGAGCTTCTGCACAGCAAAAGAAACTATCATCAGATTGAGCATGAAACCTACAGAATGTGAGAAAATTTTTGCAATCTATCCATCTGGCAAAGGGCTAATATCCAGAATCTATAAGGAACTTCAACACATTTACAAGAAAAAGAAACAACCCCATCAAAAAGTGGGCAAAGGATATGAACAGACACTTCTCAAAATCAGAAATTTGTGGGGCCAACAAACATATGAAAAAAAGCTCATCATCACTGGTTGTTAGAAAAATGCAAATCAAAACCACTCTGAGATACCATCTCACACAAGTTAGAATGGTGATCATTAAAACATCAGGAAACAACAGATGCTGGAGAGGAAGTGGAGAAATAGGAAAGCTTTGACACTGTTGGTGGGAGTGTAAATTAGTTCAACCATTGTGGAAGACAGTGTGGTGATTCCTCAAGGATCTAGAACCAGAAATATCATTTGACCCAGCAATTCCATTACTGGGTATATACCCGAAGGATTATAAATCATTCTACTATAAAGACACATGCACATGTATGTTTACTGCAGCACTATTCACAATAACAAGGACTTGGAACCAACCCAAATGCCCTTCAATGTTAGAGTGGATAAAAAAAAATGTAACACATATACACCATGGAATACTACACAGCCATAAAAATGAATGAGTTCATGTCCTTTGCAGGGACATGGATAAAGCTGGAAACCATCATTCCCAGCAAACTAACACAGGAACAGAAAACCAAACTCTGCATGTTCTCACTCATAAGTGGGAGTTGAAAAATGAGAACACATGGATACAAGGAGGGGAACATCATACACTGCGGCCTGTCAGGGATGGCAGACAAGAAGATGGAGAGCATGAGGACAAATACCTAATGCATGTGGGGCTTAAAACCTAGATGACAGGTTGATGGGTGCAGCAAACCATCATGGCACATATATACCTATGTAACAAACCTGCACATTCTGCACATGTAACCCAGAATTTAAAGTATAATATTTAAAAAAATGGAAAAAGAAAATTAAAAAAGAAATATTTTCTGAAAAATAAGAATTGGTCATATGGTCTCTATATTTCTTTAAACAGTAAATCTAATGATTACTTTTATCCAGAGGTTAAAAAATGTGATCAAATAATCAAAATTAATTCTGTACATATTCTTAATATTTAAGGAGAAATGGAAAAGTGGCTATGACAGGGTGAGCATGCACTTTGTTCCATATATCTAGGAAAATAATTTAATTCAGCAAATTCATATTTATAATCCTCTGTTGTGCTTTGTGTCATTAAAGGAATGCTATTGGTATAAGCTGCTATTACAGGGACCTAGGAAACTGTATTGCTCTTCCATAGACCTTGTGGATGATTTTAAATAAAAGGCATTTTTTTTTTCCAATTTCCCTCCTGAAGGATAACGGAAACATCAGTTTCTAATTTTTCCAGGATAGTAAGAAAGTTCAACAAATGATATTAAAAATGAAATTTGAAATGCTTATTTAAGCAACTTAAAATATGCTATTGAAAATAAACTAAGAACTAAAATAATTTTGCTCTATATAAAATGTGAAAATTCTCATTGTGGTTATTTTTCCCTAGCATAATAGAAAAATCACAAAATTTGGATTTAAAATAAAACACAAAGTCCAAGCTCACCACTTACCATCTGTGTGTTCTTTGGCAACCTATTTAATTTCTCTGAGTCTTTCCTTTATCTGTAAGAAGCACTAATGAAAATGTGCCCACCACATGAGTGGATATAAAATATAAATGTTATAAAGTTACTTGTACTTAGTATATAGAAAGAAAAATTTTGATTTCCTTCCCCTTTGACTTTAGAATGAAATGAGGGTAGAGATTTTTTTTTTTATACCTCTCAACTTTAAGGCAATATAGGGTAGGTTATTCCATACCCATTATAATTTTAGAGCCTTCCAGAGAAAGTTCACACTCATTCTTAGTCTTTTGTTCCAGTTTATTAACAACACCAGTAAGCAGTTCTTTCTTGTGCATTGACTATATTGAACCTACAATAAGTAGAACATATTTTTCTGTGTTGCTCTCATCTTGTCAGATCCCACTTTATATCTATTGTCTATTCACCTAAGGATGCAGTTTTAATGGATTCTCTCTGAATTACCTGATTTTATTTCAATGCCCTTGAATGTCTATTTTTTTTTGGCTTCTTGCTCTTAATTCTTCTCAAATACACTGCAATAAATAATTACACTGGGATAGAAGTAATAAAAAAGGATCTCACAATAAAAAGTCAATGTTAATAGCCCAGACATGAAGCTACTTCGGTCTTTAGAAAGTGAGGCTTCAGCCCTTATCTTCTTTTTTTTTTTTTTTTTTTTTTTTTCAGACGGAGTCTCGCTCTGTCGCCCAGGCTGAAGTGCAGTGGCGCAATCTCGGCTCACTGCAAGCTCCGCCTCCCGGGTTCACGCTATTCTCCTGCCTCAGCCTCTCCGAGTAGCTGGGACTACAGGCGCCCGCCACCACACCTGGCTAATTTTTTTGTATTTTTAGTAGAGACAGGGTTTCACCGTGGTCTCGATCTCCTGACCTCGTGATCCGCCCGCCTCGGCCTTCCAAAGTGCTGGGATTACAAGCGTGAGCCACCGCGCCCGGCCTCAGCCCTTATCTTCTGATTGCCCATGAGTAGAGCTAGAATTTGGTTCATGCATTGGGCATACCACTAATAGTAACAAGGGCTGAGTTGAAATTTCACAAATAGTGATGTTTAAAAAATTCAACTGTACAAAAATGTGATTTTATTTTCCCCTAGCTCTCAAGCTAACATTTTTCCCAATAGGACTTTATTTAGTCATTTACAAGTAAATTTAGTTCAATGAGTCAGGACTCACAAATTTGTGTACCAGGTTACAGATGTACCAAGATATTCCTTTAGACCCTGAAGCCTCTAGAGAGGGTCTGAGGTAACAGAGTTTTTGAGTTACTTATTTAAGTTACAGGTAATACCATTTCCCACATGTGCTTGGATGCAATAATATTTTAGAAAGCTCTGGAGTAAAGATTCACTTTGTCCACTTCGTTGAAAATCAAAACACCATACATGTGTGGGTCTATTTCTGTACTCTGTATTCTGTTTCATTCTTCTATGTAGGTATGTACAGCAGTTACATTTAGCTGTATAAGTTTTGAAATCAGGTCTGACACTTTTGTTCGTCAATATCATTTCTCCCATTTATTCCCTATTTTAACCAAATAAATTTTAGAGATAGACTTAACCATCTTCACAAATGCCTGCTAAGATTTTGAGAGAGATTTTGATAGAGATTAAATCTATGGATAAATTTAGGGAGAAATGACATCTTAACAATATTAAACTTTCTGAACCAGAAGTATGATATATCTCTCAAATTATGTAGTTTTAAACAAAAATTTCCTAAGCAATATGTTGATGTTTTCAATGTACACGTCTTGCACATTTTCCAATAAGTTCATCCGTAGGTTTTTTTTATGTTGATAATGTGCATGGCATGATGTATGTATCAATATTAATTATACTGATAATATAGAGAGATTCAATTGAGTTTTATATTTTGAATTTTATTCTGGAATGATATATCCAGTGAAAATATCCTTCAAGCACAAAGGAGAAATAAAGATATTCCCAGATAAACAAAAGCTGAGGAATTAATTAACACTACAACTTTCCAAAAGAAAAGCTGAAGGTAGTTCTACAATCTGAAAAAAAAGGACAATAATGAGCAATAAGAAGTCATCTGAAGGCACAAAACTCACTGGTAATAGTAATTACACAGAAAACAGAATATTATAACACTGTGCTTTTGGTATGTAAACTACTTTTGAGTGTAAAGACTAAAAAATTAACCAGTCAAAAATAATAACAACTTTTTAAGACATAGACAGCATAAGATATAAGTAAAAACAACAATAAATTTAAAAGCAGAGGGATGAAATTACTGTTCAGTTTTTACTAGTTTTCTCTTTGCTTATCTGTTAGATTGTTTATGCAATCAATGTTAACTTGTTAGTTTAAAATAATGGGTATTAGGTATTATTTTCAAATATTTACTATTATTTTCAAATATTTATTATTATTAAAAATTTATTTTCAAACTTCAAATAAAAAAATACCTAAAATAGAAACATAAAGAATAAAAATCAAGAAATTAAAACATACTACGAGAGAAAATCATCCTCATGAAAATGAAGACAAGAAGAAAGAAAAGAAGTAAGCGAAGACCACAAGGCAACCAGACAATGAATGACAAAGTGGTAGAAGTAAGTTCTTACTTATCAATATTAACATTGAATGTAAATGAACTAAACTCTCAAATCAAAACCCATACAGTGGCTGAATGGATTGAAAAAAAAAATAGGCAGAACCCAATGAGCTGTTGCCTACAAAAAAACACACTTCACCTATAAAGATACAGATCGAGTGAAATTGAAGAGATGTAAAAAGGTTCAATGATAATGGAACCCAAACAAGAACAAGAGAGGTACACTTGAAGTAGATTATTCAGGTTATAAAGGGAACATAACTCAATACACTCAATACAATAAAAGTCATATGTGCCAGACCCATAGCTAGATCATACTGAAAGCAGAAAAACTGAAAGCCTTTTCTCTAAGATCTGCAAGGAGTCAAGAATGCTCCCTTTTACCACTGTTATTCAACATACTAGTGGAGGTCCTCACTAGACCAACCAAAAAAAAAAAAAAGGAAAGAAATAAAGGCCATCTGAATTGGAAAGAAAGGAGTAAAATTATTCTTGGTTGCAGATAATATGATCTTATATTTGGAAAAACCTAAATACTTCACTAAAAGAAAATTAGAAGTGATAGGCAAATTCAGTAAAGTTGCAGGATACAAAATCAACATACAAAAATCCATAGCATTTCTATGTGTCAACAGCCAACAATCTGAAAAAGAAATCAAAAGAGTAATCCCATTTACAATAGCTACAAATAAAATAAAATACCTAGGAATTAACTTAATCAAAGAAGTAAAAGATCTTTACAATGAACACTATAAAACATTGATAAAAGAAATCAAAGAAGACACACACACAAAATTGGAAAGATATGCCATGTTCATTGACAGGGACAATCAATATTGTTAAAATGAAGATACTGCCCAAAGCAATCTACAGATTTGATGCAATACCTATCAAATACCAATCACATTTTTAACAGAAGTATAAAAAGCTATCTAGCTATCTTAAAATTTATATGGAACCACACACACACACACACACACACACACACAAATATATATATATATATATATAAAGCCATCCTGGCCATAAAGAACAAAACTGGAGGAATCACACTACCTGACTTCAAATTATACTATACAGCTATAGTAAACAAAATATCATAATACTGGCATGAAAACCAACACATAGATCAATGGAATGAATAGAGAACTCAGAAATAAATTCATACACCTATAGAAAACTCATTTTCACAAAAAGTATCATGAACATACATTGAGAAAGGTACAATTTCCTCAATAAATGGTGCTGATAAAACTGGATATCCATATGCAGAAGAACGAAACTAGATTTCTATATCTTGTCATATACAAAAATAAAATAAATATTGATTAAAGACTTAACTCTGAGACTCGAACTATGAATCTATTACAGGAAGACATTGTAGTAACTGTGCCCGGCTTATTTCACTTAAAATAATAACTTCCAGATCTGCCCACTGGAAGTTATTATTTTAAGTGAAATAAGCCGGGCACAGTTACTGGAAATGGCCCAGGATGTCGGACTGAACAAAGATTTCTTGAGTAATATCCCAAAGCACAGGCAACCGAAGCAGAAATGGACAAATGGGATTATATCAAACAAACAACGACAACAACAACAACAAAAAAACAACTATTGCACAGCAAAGGAGACAATCAACGAAGTGGAGAGACAACCTGCAGAATTGGAGAAAATACTGACAAACTATCCATCTGTCAAGGGAGTAATAACCAGAACATATAAATGATTCAACAGGAAAAAAGTAATAATCTGATTAAAAAATAGGTCAAAGATCTGAATAGACATTTCTCAAAAGAAGACATGCAAATGACAGACCTATGAAAACGTGCTCAACATCACTGATCATCAGAGAAATGCAAATCAGAACTACAAGGAGATGTCATCTCATGCCAGCTAAAATGGATTTTATTTAAAAGACAGTAACAAATGCTGGTGAGGTTGTGGAGAAAAAGAAACCCTTGTACACTGCTGTGGGGAATGTAAGTTAATACAACCTCTATGGAGAAGAGTTTGGAAGTTCCTCACAAAACTAAAAATAGAACTAACATATTATCCAGCAATCCCACTGCTAGGTATATATCCAAAAGAAAGGAAATCAGGCCGGATGCAGTGGCTCACGCCTGTAATCGCAGCACCTTGGGAGGGCCGAGGCGGGCGGATCACGAGGTCAGTCCATAGAGACCATCCTGGCTAACAAAATGAAACCCTGTCTCTACTAAAAATACAACAAATTAGCCGGGCGTGGTTGAGGGCGCCTGTAGTCCCAGCTACTCGGGAGGCTGACGCAAGAGAATGGCGTGAACCTGGGAGGCGGAGCTTGCAGTGAGCCGAGATCATGCCACTGCACTCCAGCCTGGGGGACAGAGCGAGACTCTGTCTCAAAAAAAAAAAAAAAAAAAAAAAGAAAGAAAGAAAGAAAGGAAATCAGTATATCGAAGAGATAGCTGCAGTCCTGTATTATTGCAGCACTCTTCATATTAACCAAGATTTGGAAGCAACCTAAATGTCTATCAACAGAGGAATGTATAAAGTAAATGTAGTATATATACACGATGAAGCACTATTCATCTGTAAAATATAATGAGATCCTGTCATTTGCAACAACATGGACGGAACTGGAAGTAATTATTTTAAGTGAAATAAGCCAGGCACAGAATGACAAACTTCACATGTTTCTCCCTGATCAAAATAAATATATCAATGGCATACTAACAAAAATTTACAGAAAAGGAAGCTAGGACTCAGCATATTTAAGTACATTAATGTCATATAGCTATTAAACATTAGCTCTGTACTGCATTTTTGACTTAAAGATGGTCAGACTCCACATTTCATTTTCCTGGTACTTTACTGCACTATATGCAAAATAATATTTTCTCAGACAAATATACAAACTGCATTATTTGTTCCAATAATAGTTAACTACAGAAATAGATGGGGATTTTTTTGTATCTGTTAAATAATAAAATTATTTCATTGATTACATTTAAGGAATTAATGTCAGTATAAAGACCCATTTCTCAATAAGCAAGTGACCAAATTCTGCCTCCAAGCAAACAACTATATTATCTTTTTTTTAATCATTTTTCATTTCCTTTTTTGCTTTCTTTTTTGAGACAGCATACTTTAGTTGTGTATGTAAAGTGGCATGGAATTAGGTCAGAAAAAATTCAAATAGCAGCGAGTTCTTGAAATTTTTGTTTCTTTTCCAAATCAGTGAGCTGGTAAAAGGTCTCTTTCAATGAAGTGGAGTTTTAAAATTTAATAAAGCCTAACTTATCACTTTTCTTCTTTCATGGATTATGCTTTTGGTATTATATCTAAAAAAAATTACCAAGTGTAAGGCTACATAAAATTGATCTGTTTTATTCTAGAAGCCTTTGAGTTTTGCATTTTACATTTAGGTCAGTGATCTATTTTGATTTAAATGTTTTGTAAGTGTAAAGTCTGTGGTTTGATTCACTTTTTTGCATGTGAATGTCTGATTGTTGTAGCACAACTGTTGAAAATATTCCTTTCTCGTCTGAATTACTTGAGTTCCTTCCTTAAGAACAGTTGACTATATTTGTGTGGGTGTATTTCTGGGCTGTCTACTCTCTTAGACTGACATATTTGTCATTATTTCTTTTTATACTGTTCTTGATTTCTAGTCTTTCCTTCTGAATCTTTCTTGTTATAATTAGAATCTTCTTCTTCACAAATGACATGATTAAGAAAGTGTAGTGGTTAATTTTTGTGTGTCAACTTGACTAGGCCATGGGGTACCATGATATTTGATTAAACATTACTCTCCGTGTGTTTGTGAGATTTTTTCTGGATGAGATTAACATTTTTATTGGTAAATTAAGTAAAGCAGATTGTTTTCCCCAAAGTGGGAAGGCTGTAGTATGAGGTAATTTCTTATAATATGTTACCTTTTCACTACATCTATTTATCTATCTAAATATAGATATATTAAATAGATATAGATATATCCTATTTTTTTATCTGGAGAACCTATTACAGAAAATAAAAGGTCAAATCAAAAATGGGAGAATATATATGCAAAACTTGTAAGAACTTGTTATCTAAAACTTTAACAAAAACTCATAAAACTTAACAATAAAAACAGACAACCTAATTAAAAATAGATAAAATATGACCTGATATCTCAGCAAAAATGATATAAAGATAGCAAATGAGCATATGAAAATATACTGAACACCATTTGTCATTATAGAATCACAAATTGAAATAACAAGATGCCACTACACATCTGTTTGATTTGCTAAAATCTAAAATACAGGTAATATCAATTTCTGGTAAGGATATAGACCAACAGTAACTCTCATTTATTCCTGATAGGAATCCATATGATACAGCCACTTTGAAAGAGAGTTTGGCAATTTTTTTACACAGTTAAATATAGTCTTAACATATTATTGAGAAAATCATGCTCCAACATATTTCATCTCAACTGATTTGAAAACTCAGGTCCACAAAAAACCTGCACACAAATGTTTACAATAACATTATTTATATTCTTCCCAAACTGGAAATAATCAAGATGTCCTTCAGTAGGTGAATAGATGAACTGTGGTACATCCATACAATAGAGTGGTATTTAGTGATAAACAGAAATAAGCTGTCAAGGCATGCACAATCATTAATGAATTTTAAATGTATATTCCTAAGTAGAATATTCCTAAAAAGGCTGCATACTGTATGATTTCGACTATATGATCTGCTGCAAAAGGCAAATCTATAGAGATTAGAAATAGATCACTGGTTGACAGGAATTGGGGGAAGAAAAGGATTGGATTAATGTGGCACTAGGGATTTTTTAGGGTGGATAATCTATTCTGCATAATACTATAATCATTGACAGATGTCACTATATTTTTGCAAATACACAGAATTTTACATTACGCAAATTGAGGTCTGCAATTAAAAAATCCTTTAAGAAGTTGAGAGATTCTAGGATCAATGCAGAATATCACAGCAGATAAAACTAACTGTATTGCAAACGTATGAAACATTCTCACTAAAGGTGGTGGTGGGAAAAATGCTGACCTAAGTAAGCTTTGAAACTGTAAGTCTAAGTGAAAAGTAAACTGTAAATGATAAGTGTATTCTAGTTGACAAAATTGTTTTTCACAGGAATATGTGTTAGCTCTGTTTTGATACATATGTACTAGAATTGAGTAAGTAAAAAAGCGAATGTTGCTCTGTGAAAACTATATTTCTCACTATTTCAGAGCTTTGTATACAGATAAGAAAGAGAGGAAAACAGAAATGATTCACATAATAGTGAATTAGAGATAGAGATATGATCTCATGAGTATAAATCATGCTTATCATAATAGAGATACAGATGTATATGTACAGAAAATATTTACAGATATTGTATATACACAAGCTAGTATATACACATTCTTTCCTCTTTCAGCTGATGGGCTTCAGAAGCGAAAACACCATTAGCAACAAGAGTCTTTAACAATCAGATATGATTTCTTATACCATTCCTCATTCAATACAACACAAAGAGCTTATTGGAGACATGGCTGATCCTAGGAATGGAGCAGGAAATATACAAGATGAACCTGGAGTGTCTTGTAGTGCCAGAAAGAAAAAAGTGCTCCAAAAAATGCACAATGAGGAAGGCATATCAAAAGGTCACAGGAGCCAAATGAAAGAGCTCCCAATGGCTAAGTCTGGAACAGTGTAAGCAAAAAAATTAAAATAATACATAGTATTGTTGGATTATAATAGAAAGTATAAAATAAATATGCAGGAGTCCATAAAAGTATAAGTAAATTATTGAATATGTACACAAATAGAGGGGAAGAAAAGAGGCAAATATTTTATACTGTATCTTATATTGACAGATCCTAAATAATTTATATGAAAGCGGCACTCTCGAGGAGGGTAACATTACTTGCCACTCTTTGGAGCCTGGGCTGCACATAGTTAATTCTTTCCAAAGGAAAGAGAAAAATAGTAACTTTAAAGTAGTGCAACCTGAGAATCACTACCTCAACCAGGAACTCAAGGTTATCATCTACAATGATAAATCATGTGGATGATATGCACCCTTGATTTCGTGATGGGATTAGATTTTACCTCTGTAGTCTTTCTCTCAAAAACCCATAAACTCAGTCTAATCATGAGAAAAACAGCAGACCAATCCCAATTAAAGGAGAATCTAAAATATACCTGATCAGTACTCCTCAAAACTGTCAAGGCAATCATTAACAGGGAACAATAGCAGTATTACAGCCAATAGGAGCCTAAGGAGAAATGATAACTAAATGGAATGTAATATCCTGCATGGGATCCTAGAACAGAATCAGGACATTCAGTGAAAAGGAAATCTGAATAAAAATAAAATATGGGCCTTAGTATAATAATATATCAGTATTGCTTCATTAATTTTAGCAAATATACATAATCGGGGAAACTGAATATTGGGCATGTGGGAACTCTACTATCATCAATTTTTCTATAAATCTAAACTTCATATAAAATAAAACTTATTTAAGATTAAACTCCCCCTTCACCCACCACCCCCACCGCCCAAAAAAGAAAGAGAAAGAAACAAAGGGAAAGAAGGCAAAGGGAGAAAGGAAGAATATAAGAAAGGAAGAAAGATATCAAGCAAGGAAGCAAGAAAGAAGGTTAAGGAAAGTTAACTGCCCCTTTTAATATTAATTTCATTTCTTTATCCTTTTGTAGCACAACTCCTGAGAGATTCTCTGTAAGGCACTGTGTCTATGTCCTCACCTCTCATTCATTTTTTTAACTTACTCTGTGTTCCCTACTCATCACTCCAATAAACTCAATCTAGGACACCAGAAACTTGCATCTGTCCAAATCTAAAGATATAGATTCTGTTCTACTGCATTTTCTTGCTCTGCAGCATTTTATACAGTTGACTACACCTTCCTTCTTAACAAAAAAGGATGTTTTCTTGGTTTCCTTATTATTCTTCTTTTCGTTCCTTCCTCTTCTTTAGTGGCTAGTTCTTTTCTGGATTTTTTATCTCTTTTTTTTCCACAAAATGTGCTTTTTGTGCTGGACTGAAATTATTGGAATGTCTCAAGGTTAATCCCTAGCTCTTTTAGTATTATTTGTCTATATTTTCTCAAGGTGGGTATGTAAAAATGGTATTTATCTTCAGTTCAGACCTCTTTCCTGGGCTCTGTACCATTATATAATATTTGAATAGCCAATGGGCATGTAATCATAAAGGGACAGAACATAATTATGATTTTCTCACATGCATATCTGCCCCATCTGAAAATTTCTTAATTTAATAAATGATGCAATAATCTACCCAGTTCTCAGGCCTAGCCCAAGCATGATAATTAATTGCTTACTTGACTTCAGACCTTACATCCAATTCATAAATAAGTCTGATTAACTCTAACTAAAAATTGTTCGTAATTCATCCACTTATATTGATTTTTACTACTATAATTTTAATTTAGATCAATGTCATCTCTTACCTACCCTACTTCGAAATAGTCTTCCTTTCTTCTTTCTAGGGTAGCAAAGGCAACTATTAATAAAGTAAAACAACTTATATTTCTTCCTAGCTTCAAAAATATGTAGTGGCTTTCTATCACTTTACAATATTCCACAAGGCCAAATAGAATCTGACTCTTGTTTATCTTCCTAACTTCATCTTTAACTGTTCTTTTTTGGCTTATGCTTTTCCAGGGAAATAGACTTCCATTGTTTCTTGAATATACAAAGCTCTGTGAAACACTTATAGATTTCTTTTGCTATTACAGAAACTTTTTTTGGAATTTTTTGTCTTCATATCATTATATCTTTGAGAAACATAGAGTTCCTGGTGGTAGTGAATGCTTTAACTTTATGTTGTTTCAGTATCCATTTGTAAAATTACCATAGATTCAGCAGATATATGTGTATGTTTGTTATATGGATATATTGTATAATGATGAAGTTTGGATTTCTGGTGTAACCATCACCCAAATAGTGAACATTGTACCCAATAAGTAATTTTTCAATCATCACCTTCTTTCCATCCTCCCACATTTTGGAGTCTCCAGTGTTTATTATTTCCATCTTTATGTTCATGTTTTCCCATTGTTTAGCTCCCATGTGAAAACATGTGGTTTCGATTTTCTGTTTCTGAGTTATTTCACTTAGTATAGTAATCTCCAGCTCCATCTGCATTGCTGCAAAAGACATGATTTTGTTCTTTTTTATGGCTGTATAGTATTCCATGATGTATATATTCTTTATAACATTATCTATTGATGGTTACTTAGGTTTATTCCATGAATTTGCTACTGTGAATAGTACTGTAATAAACATATAAATCCAGGTGTTTTATCATATATATATATATAGATAAAATATATATTTATCATATATATGACATCATATATATATATGGACTGCTGGGTTGAATGGTAGTTCTATTTTTAGTTCTTTGAGAAATCTCCATATTGTTTTCCATAGAGTTTCTATAAATTTACATTCCCACAAACAGTATACAAGCATTCTCATTTCTTCAAATCCTCATCATCTGTTGTTTTTTGACTGTTTAGTAATTGCCGTTCTAACTGGGTACGATGGTATCTCATTTGTGGTTTTAATTTGCATTTCTCTGATTATTAGAGTATTTCAGCATTTCTGCACATTTATTGGCTTCTTGTATGTCATCTTTGGGTAATATCTGTTCATTTTCCTTGTCCACTTTTTAATGTAGTTATTTTATTTGTTCTTGTTGAGTTGTTTGAGTTTCGTTATTTTAGATATTGTATTCGTTTGTTTCCATACTGCTATAAAGAACTGATCAAGTATGGGTAATTTATAAAGGAAAGAGGTTTAATTGACTCACAGTTCAGTATGACTTGGGAGGCCCCAGGAAACTTATGGTCATGGCAGAAGGCAAATGGAAAGCAAGGCATATTTTCACAGGGCATCAGGAATAATTGCTGAGAGAAAAGGGGAAAAGCCCCTTGTAAAACCATCAGCTTTCAGGAGAACTCATTCACTATCACAAGAATAGCATGGGGAAAACCACCCCATAATTCAATTGCCTCTGTCTGGTCTCTCCCTTGACACCTGGAGATTATGGGGATTCTGGGGATTACAATTCAAGATGAGATTTGGGTGGGGACACAAAGCCTAACCACATTGGATATTAACACATTGTTATATGCATAGTTTGCAACTGTTTTTTTTAATTATTCTGTAGATTATCTGTTTACATTATTGAATAAATAATGTTGATTGTTTAATCAACAGTGTAAACAGATAACCTACAGAATAAAAAAAAAAACAGCTTTTGCTGTGCAGAAGCTTCTTAGTTTAATTAAGTCCAATTTTTCTATATTCGGTTTTGTTGCATTTGCTTTTGAGCTCTTAGTCATAAATTATTTGTCTGCACCACTGTCCAGAATAGCATTTCCTAAGTTTTCTTTTAGGATTTTCATAGGTTCAGGTCTTATATTTAAGTCTTTAATCTATCTTGAGTTTTATAATATTTATATGATAAGAGATAGTGGTCCAGTTTTATTCTTCTGCATATTTCTATCCAATTTTGCAAGTACCATTTATTGTCCTTTCTTTGTTGTTTTTTGTTGACTTTGTCAAAGATGAATTGATTCCAGGTATGTAGCTTTATTTCTGGGTTATCTATTCTGTTGCATTTATCTATTGTCTATTTCTGTACCAGTATCATGCTGTTTTGGTTATAATAGCCTTGTTTAATAATTTGAAGTCAGATTATTTGATGCCTCCAGCTCAGTTCTCTTTGCCTAAAATTGCTTTGGCTATTTGGGCTCTTTTTTTGTTCCACATGAATTTTAATTTTTTTTAATTCTGTAAAAGATGACACTGGTAATTTAATAGAAATAGCATTGAATCTGTAAATTGGTTTGAGCAGTATGGTTATTTTAACAATAATGATTCTTCCAATCCATTATCATGGGATGTTTTTTCATTTGTTTGTGTCATCTAAGATTTCTTTCAGCAGTGTTTTGTAGTTCTCTTTGTAGAGCTATTTCACCTCCTTGGTTCTTCTCAATAAGTAGAATACTTTTGACCTGGATCTTGAACTTTGAGTAAAAATTTAACAGAAGTTTGATGAAAATGACAGTGTAAGGAAAAGGTACAACATGCAAGCACAATGTAGCATAAAAACATGATGGCTTGTTCTAAGTACACAGATGTGTCCCTTGTAACTGGAGCATCAGTTTTACGTGGTTAGAAACTATAGATATTTTATTTGTGTGTGTGTGTGTGTGGCCACTTTAAGTGAGACTGAGCTCTTGACTTGGTTCTTAGCTTGAACATTATTGGCATATAGACATGCTACTGTTTTTTGTACATTGATTTGGTATGCTGAAACTTTATTGATGTTATTTATGAAGTCTAGGAGTCTTTTGGAGAAGTCTTTAGGGTTTTCTAGGTATAAGATAATGTTATCAGTGAACAGAGATAATTTGACTTCCTTGTTTTCAATTTGGATGCCTTTTATTTCTTTCTCCTGTTGAATTGCTCTGACTAGTACTTCCAGTACTATGTTGAATAAGAGTGACGAGAGTGGGCATCTGATTTAGTTTGGCTGTGTCCCCACCCAAATGTCATCTTGAATTCCCATGTGTTTTGAGAGGGACCCAGTGGGAGGTAATTAATCATGGGGTCAGGTCTTTCCTGTGCTGTTCTTGTGATAGTGAATAAGTCTCATGAGATCTGATGGTTTTAAAAAGGGGAGTTTCCCTGCAGAAGCTCTCTTTTTGTCTGCTGCCATCCATGGAAGACATGACTTGCTCCTCCTTGCCTTCTGCCATGATTGTGAGGCTTTCCCAGCCACATGGAACTGTAAATCCATTAACCCTCATTCTTTTGTAAATTGCCCAGTCTCAGGTATGGCTTTATCAGCAGCATGAAAGCAGACTAGTACAGCATCCTTATCTTGTTCCAGTTCTTAGGAAGATGTTTAGCTTTCTCTTAACAGTGGTAGGGTTTAATCACCCCTTAACATATTTTTCAGTTCCACCTCACAACCAAATGGCTCAAGCCAGTGGCCAGAGATAAGAATGAGGAAACATCTCTCCTGCCCAGAAGACTAAGCTCTCCACTTTCCCACTACTCCCTTTAAAGGAACCATTCAGGCATTTGCCCATGAACCTAAAGTGACCCAAACCCTATGCCCTAATATATATGGTTAGTTGCTGTGATCTCTTCTCTCTCTCCAGCTGCACTTCCGGACATCTATGTGTGTGGCCTTTAGGTATACTGGTTACCCCTTAGGGTCTGTAAGTACTATAAAGGCATGCTTTTACCTTGTGGACAAGGCTGTCCTGAAGGGACCCATGCAAGTGGATCTTCTTGCATGCATCCCTTCAGAGCAGCCTTGGCCACAAAGCTGCCCTTTCTCTGGGCCTCTGGTGGCTTCAGTACTAACCACCTAAGTTGATGAAGAAACTCTCAAAGAGTTTCATTCAAAACACTAATATTACTTCAATGTCACTTCTTTAGAGAGGATTTCCCTGGCAAAGAAATGTGAATATTTTCTCCAGTCTTTCTACTCCATCAGTCTATGTTTATTTTATTGTTTTCAATAGCATTAATATTATTGAAAAGTTCCTTATCCCTGTGGTTGCTAGTGTAATGTCCATTTATCTCCTTCTTCACACCTGCACTATCAGTTACTCTCTGAACACAAGCTTCAGATTTGCTACAACTTAGGTCATCTCCTTAACAACTAAATCTTTAGGGCTAGCACAGTTCCAAGAACATAACAAATATTAAATAAACTGAATATGCAAATCTGTGTTAATTAAACAGTATTTGTTACTTAAGTAAATATTTAATATCTATAGAGACAAATCAAGACAAATCACAAAAATTGAGACTGAGACATATTTACTTACCATGATCTAATGTTCTAGAATTGACTTCTGCAATTAATAATGTATTTTATTATGTCATAGCTCTTAGTAAAAGAAATGTTATGCTTTCTAATGTCGGAACTAAATCTCTCACACATCAAGTTATTGCTGGCTATTCATAGTAGGAATAGAGAAATGTGGAAATTCTCCATTCTGGAAGATTGTAGAAATCAGTGGAAAGGAAATTTAGTTTTGGAGTCAGAAACACATGGGTTTATTTTGTGCTTAGTAGGTAGATTTATTATTCTTTAACTTAATAAGACTAACCACAATTCTGTAAGCATTGATTCTTTGAATTTGTGAAACATGTCCACATATAATTAATGTACATAAATGCTATCATGAAAACATGCATATAATTCTATAGGACCCCAGTAGTGTGCAAATCACTCTGACCTGATGAAATTAGGAAGACTTCAATGAGTAGAATACTTTTGAGCTGGATCTTGAACTTTTGAGCTGGATCTTGAAACAGAAGTTTGATGAAAATGACAGTGCAAGGAAAAGGGCACAACATGCAAGCACAATGTAGCATAAAAACATGATGGCTTGTTCTAAGTACACAGATGTGGCCCTTGTAACTGGAGCATCAGTTTTACGTGGTTAGAAACTATAGTAACATAGTATGTCATTTCCAGATTTTAGATTTACTAATGTAAAGTTCTTAATATTAAACATATGGACACTTTCTCAGTCATCATAATTTGCCTTTAGACAGTTGGGTCAAGCACTACTTATTCAGATATGTTCCACTAATAGAAATGATAGAAACTACTTATTGTCCCAAAATATTCAAAATTTTTTATTTATTATTATTTCTTTAATAATGCAATGCTCAAATTTTAGCTGAGCACATTATTACCCAGATATCCCACTACATTGCCTCGAAATTTTGGAAGCTAGATGTGGTCATTTGGCTACGTTTTGGCCAATATAATATTGCCAGATAAGTAAAATATGTTACCTCTGGATATGCTCTTAAAAACAGGTCATTCATTGGCCCATTTTCTCCTTATGCAGGGCTAGAGTGTGAACATCATGGTTGGCAGTGAAGAAAGCATCTTAGAATTTACAATGGAAGTTACATGCTTCAAGATTATAGAGTAAAAAGATAAAATTAGCCTAGATCTCTAGTCCACCTAATTAACATAATAGAAAAATCAAATTCTATCTTGTTTAAACTATGGATCTTTTCTTTTTTAGCTACAGCAGCTTAGACTGTATAGTAACTGACATAAAAGAAACCATTAAAAAGCACAATGAAAGTAGAGATATGTTAAATTGAACTTTTCTTGCTGCCCCAACATTGACCATGATGACCCAAAGTTATAGGTGAAAAGATAATAAATACCCTTATATTATGAAGGAGACTACCTAAGAATTAGAGTTACATACTTCTGCTACAGTTTATCAAGACTTTAATAAACTGGTACTACTATTACCGTGTACCACTGTTTTAGTAAATCTTATCAAACTGTAAACAAAATTGAGAAGTAGAAAGAAAGTCAACATTTGTAAGCATTGTTTGTACTAAATATTTTTATGCCCTATTACATAATGATCTTCTTTGAAAGTAAGAGAAGATAGCGCCTCCAAGAAAATAAATTACAGGGTTCAAATGAGTCTACAGTAAAAAGGAACTAGTATTTTGTTCTCTGATGGAGTATGCATAAGCAGCAGACCTGTTTATCTGCCTTTAATCTATCTGAGCTGTGATATGGATCAATAAACCAGTTATTCACATATACATATCATACAAAGGAGCACTTTACCCTAAAAATATGTCTGATTGTCAGGTTCCTTAACTATTTGAGATCCACCAAAATCACAAATTCATAAAGTAAATGCAATGCATTTTAAAGTTGTTATAAAATCTGAAAATTAGTTCAATCTAGTTACTTTTGTATATATTGAAATAAATCACAATTTTTAAGTGTTAAGTGGCACAAAATTACACTGATGGAGTTCAAATATCTGTGTAATGCTTTGTTACTTTCTATAGAAATGAAGACTAATTTACAGTAAAATTATTATAAAATGTTTGGTAAGCAAAGTCAATTTAAAATGCTACTAATTTATCGGAAAATATGAAGCTAACATCTTAATTTTGGAGTAAATTAACAAACAATCTTTGCTTTCTAGGCATTTTGAATTCTCTTGCTGAAGATACCATTTCAAATAGAGAAATAAAAAGATCCTAAAATATTTGCCTTTATAAAATGAGTAAATTTTCTTGAATAATTCATTTGATTATTTATTAACAAGAAATAAATTATCTTTAACTTATTTTTTTTAAACATATTCCAAAAATTCTTAAGGTTTTAAACATCTTTTGCAAAGGTCATAAGTGACCAAAATCTAAACATCTACAATGAAAACTTATTATTAAGCTAATAATAAGTATATATTTGAGAAAATAAAACTTTTAAATGCTCCAGAGAATGATAAATATGTGATTGAAAAACATAATTAAAATGGCTTACTTGTTTATGTAACATACATAAATTATATTTTACTTTTTAATGTATTACTTAACTTACTACATTTCAGATTTGATCCAAGAGAAAAGCTAGGGTTTTCTTTTATTTTCTTTTTTTTTTTTTTTTGAGACAGAGTCTCACTCTGTTGCTCAGGCTGGAGTGCAGTGGTGCAATCTCGGCTCACTGCAAGCTCCGACTGCCGGCTTCACACCATTCTCCTGCCTCAGCCTCCCAAGTAGCTGGGACTATAGGCCCGCGCCACCACGCCCAGCTAATTTTTTTGTATTTTTAGTAGAGACGAGGTTTCACCTTGTTAGCCAAGATGGCTTCAGTCTCCTGACCTCATGATCCGTCCGCCTCGGCCTCCCAAAGTGCTGGGATTACAGGCACGAGCTACCACACCTGGCCTGAAAAACTAGGGTTTTCTTTGTCCTCAATTAACTGGAGTAAATAAGTGAGTGGTTATTTAAGCAATAACAAAAAATATTATTTACACAATCATTGGCATATACAGGTACATGTCCTTAGTTCCAGAGTGATATGAGTTCGGGAATGCTATGTTTGAAAAGATAGTAGAAAGCTTCTGAAAAACCACTTTAATAATGTCTTTTCCATATATTTGCACATAGGTTCATTAGAGCCTCCGGCCTACTAAAGGATCAGTAATGGCATGTTTTAACAGAAATAGTGATGATATATGGGAGATTGGAATTAGAGCCTGATGTGAATAAACTTTGCCAGTACAGATGCAAATTGGAATATCAAAGAAATAAGGTTTAAAGTCCCACCAAACTGTATCTTTAATGCTCAGCAAATATTAGTCATATTAACAAAGAATGCAATAATTTCTCAATAATTGTGAATCAATTATTTTAATAAATCGCCTCTCCTCTCTCTCTTTTCTCTCTCTCTCTCTCTCTCTGTCTCTATCTCTCTCTCTGTCTTAGTGGTTCTGTCTCTCAGGAGAACCCTAATACAATGATGATATGTGTATATGAATTTGTTCTAATCCAAAGAAACACCAGATCTATTTGACACAAAACCATCTATTAAAGCAACCATATACCAACTGGTTCAAACAAGAAGCCCATTATCTTAATTGAAAATATTGGCAGTTTTTTGTTGGTTTGTTTTTGTTTTTGTTGTTTTTCAATTATCTTCTTTGACAACAGCCTTTAGGAGTTTCTCTCAGAATTAACCTTGACTAGGACCCAAGGAAAGAATGAGAAGTTTTGATCTTTCTTCCTGTTTATTTTTTTTATTCTTACTCAGAACTACACATATTTTCTATGCACCAAGAGGGAGAAAAACATACAATAAATTACATGAGTCTTACTTTGATGACCACAAATAAATTCCCATTTTCTGACATGTACCTTATATTCTGGTTCCATAACAAATAGAGAAAATGAGTCAATGACATTTACCTAAAATCTTCAGTAGCTAAAATAGGACATTGAATGACAGAAACAACTTAAATCATTGGATATTTAAACAATTACTGTATTCAAATAGTACTATATGGACACTAATTAGTTGTAATTCACTACTGTATTAATTTATCTTGTTGATCCTATTACCACAGGCACAAGTGTTGATGTTCTATAACTTGAATTTATTTGTCTAAGATCTAAAGTGATGGCTATGACTAGTTTCCATTCATCAGTTCCCATTTTCATTATATTTGAATTTCAGATAAATTTGATTCAAGATCAGTAGCCCATAGCAATTTTACTGAGATGAAAGAAGATGAAAGTAGAAAGATGAAAAATTGAACTGACAAGGCTGTGTGGAAAGTTAGTGATGTACAGTCACTAAACCCTCTCTCTGTTGGATTTCATAAACAGCTCACAGAAGAGGTGCAAAATAAAAGACAAGCAACATTCACTCATTGGATGATTATTTAACATGCCATCTACAGTGCAATATTTAAATGCCTACATTAAGTGATCTCACTTAAGACTTTTTTTTAGTATATACAAAGCAAACTTGTATTGAGGAAGACATTCAATACAAATGTACACCATTCCTAAACCATTAGGTCTTAAATTAAAAGCTATATCTAGAAAGGACAATAATTTGAGTTTGTAAAATATCAGCACTAGGGAAACATATTAGTTAGTTGCATATGTGTAATAACTTAAAGTTTTAATTGAAAGTAATGATATATAAAAAATTAGGATACAAATGCATATAATTTAATAATGTATTAATTCATTCACTCAAGCAATATTTAATGAGTGCCTAGAACACAGTAAAAATTGGCAGAGATTTTTATTCAGTGGTGAACAAAACTGACACTGCCCTTCCCACATTGAGCTTGAATTCCAGTGAGAGTCATAGAAAATAAACTATCACTTTTGGCCAAGCAGGATAAGTGTAGAGGAGATTATGAGGTGCTAGAAGAGCAAAGTTTGGCTACCTACCCATGATTTGGGTGGTAGGGAGAGGGTTAAGGACATCACCTGATGACAGCAACTTCCAAACAGATTTGTATACCAGTAAATATTAACCAAACTAAATGAGAGGATCAAGTGCTTCAGGAAGAATGAGCCAGATCATAAGGACCTTATAAGTTACATTTATTACTTTTGTAATTTAACTAAAAGACACATCAATTGAAGTATTTAAAGCTCAAGAAGACATGGGGATATTTTATTAAAATTGTGTAGGCTACAGTGTAGAAAAGAAATAAGAGGTAGCCTACCTTGATGGCAATGGGATGCTTTGAGAAGCTGTGGATGTTTTGAGAATCTGTGAATGTTTTGAAAGGTGATAGTTATCTGAGTTTCGATAAGCAAAGGAGATAGAGAAAAGTGAACAAATTTAAATGATAAGTAGGCTTTAGAATTGACAATACATCATGATTTAGTAGATATGTGTAGGATCGAGAGGCTGTATAGGAGAGTAGGGTGGAGTAGAATATGCCCCAGCTTTTGTAGCTAAATTCACTATAAAGATAGTCTTACTATCTTTAGTAGTTCTTGAGTTATTGAGACAAAGTAGATTGAGAAAAGGGAAATAATGAATTGCATTTTCTGCATATTTAAGTGGGCCTGCTGTGTAGGTGTTCTCTGTGGGACTAGATTGTGTGGGTTTAACAATCCAGTGCTGTCATTTACCGTGAATTTTGGGTGTGTTATTTAAGCTTTCCATAATCAAGTACAGATATCAATAGAAACAAAAGCATAGGGTTACTGTGATTGTTCAAAGAAAAAATAGAGTGAAACATTCAGATTAGGGCCAGGTACATAATAAGCACTCAATAATTTTACATATTGTATCATTATTAGATATATATGAAATATTCAAGTAGACATTCCAGAAATGAGACCGGCTACACAAATTTTATGTGACCAGTGTTTTGGCTTGGAGGTATAGATTCAGGAATTATCAGAAACAATTATTTGAATGACAAAATAACAGCACTTCTAGAAGCACAAAATAATATAGAGACAAAAGAGAAATGGATCTTTGCTGGAAGATTAAAAATGAGCAATTAGAAAGTTAGGAGAAAAAGAGAATATATTATAACATCAATGAAGAAATCTGTCAAAATGGATGTGCTTCAAAAATAAAATTCTATATTTGACAAATGAAAATGGGCTGGAGAAAATTAAGGAGTCAAGGTAGATTTCAAGATGTTGTACAACCTGGTAAATGACAGCGCTATTTCTAAGGTTGGAGGAAAGGTGAGGTTTGAGGTGGGAAAAATTAGGCATCATCAGTACATGTCGATATAAAAGAGGATTTGATCACTTTTAGTTTTAAAAATAGAGAAAAGAAATAGGATATAACCAAGAAAAATATGCATGAGTGAGGATGAATTAGGAAAATGCAGGGAACATGTCACTGGAGCCAAAGGAAGAAGGAGGAAGAGTTACAGAGTAACAAATAATGTTGAAGGTGAAGACCTTGGCATAGGCCACCAGCAGCAGAGGGAACCAGGTAGGACCAGAGCCAAGCCAAGGTGGCTTAATCTCATGTTCAAAGTTCCCAGAAGGAATGTGTATATGTGTGATACAAAGTGATAAAATTAAATTCTGCTGGTTAAAATCAAAACCTAAAATAAGACAAACACTAAAACACAGGATGTAATGAAGCCTAGCATAATGTTTTTTGAACAGTCTTGTTCTTGATCAAAAAGCATGAGTATGATCTGTGGCAAACTCTCTGGGTCATATATAGTTATTTGTATAAGCAGGTTATTCTCTTCAAATATCAACTTCCTTAGCTATAAAATAAACCATCCTCCATTATGTCGAAATTTGAGTGCTTTTTTTTGTATCAAAGAAATTCTGGTTTTAAACCATAAACTACATCAGATGTCCTGATTACAACTGATTAATGAGTATTGCACATTATGTATACTGATTTATCTACTATCATTTAAAATATATATGTTTATTATTATTTTTTTTTTTTTTTTATTTTTTTTTGAGACGGAGTCTCGCTCTGTCGCCCAGGCTGGAGTGCAGTGGCGCAGTCTCGGCTCACTGCAAGCTCCGCCTCCCGGGTTCACGCCATTCTCCCGTCTCAGCCTCTCCGAGTAGCTGGGACTACAGGCGCCCACCACCACGCCCGGCTAATTTTTTGTAGTTTTAGTAGAGACGGGGTTTCACCCTGGTCTCGATCTCCTGACCTCGTGATCCGCCCGCCTCGGCCTCCCAAAGTGCTGGGATTACAAGCGTGAGCCACCGCGCCCGGCCTAAAATATATATGTTTAAATGCACCTAAAACCTAAACACCAACAACTAAAAAACAGGTTCTCAGTTAGGGTGTAAGTGAAAAGCACTTTCGGCCAGGTGTGGGAGCTCATGCCTGTCCCAGCACTTTGGAAGGCCGAGGCCGGTGGATCACCTGAGGTCAGGAATTTGAGACAAGCCTGACCAACATGGTGAAAGCCTGTCTCTACTAACAATACAAAATTAGCTGGGCCTAGTGGCGCATGCCTGTAATCCCAGCCACTGGGGAGGCTGAGGCAGAAGAATCTCCTGAAGCCAGGAGGGGGAGGTTTTAGTGAGCTGAGATCGCACCATTGCACTCCAGCCTGGGCAACAAGAGTGAAACTCCATCTCAAAATCAAATCAAATCAAATCAAACAAAATAAGCACTTTCTTTTTTTTTTCTACATTTGTCAGCACTTAGATTCTTAGTCACCAGTTTTTGACAGACTAAACAAGATAAGCTAAGAGTCATGACCTGAGCTGGTATCATGAAACATTTTTGAAAAGCATTTTCCACTAAAGACCCACACATTTTTATTTCTTCTGATGGGTTTTCGCCCTTGAATTAGAAAATTCATAATTTTACTATGATGCTTTGACAATTTATTACTACTATTACTTCTATTTTCATCATCTTTTTGTACTTTTCAGACTTAGAAACATGAACATTTTATGTTTCTGCTGTTATATGAAATATTGTCAGCTAATATTTTAGTCTTATTTATCTTTGTTTTGTTAATCAGTCATAGGCCAATTTTCTGCTAAATTGATTTTCGTCTGTCTCTTGGTATAACACAATATTGTTGATCATGCAGTTTTCTCAATTAGACATGCTGTGCATCTCTATCCCACTGTGTTTCACCTCATTTGTATACACTTAAAATTTTAGAGATAATTATTAATCAAAACACAGTTATTTTGCTTTCAGTAGCAAACAAGAAATGAGACCATGTTGCCATGATTTTTCTCCAATTAGAGTTGAAGAAATGATCAGACCATTTTTATTAACGCTAGTGTATATACCATAACTATAATATATTGTTTACTTAGTGACCACAGCTATTTCCCTTATGAAATAAAAGATATTCATCATTCAGATACCATAACTTTGTTAAATGTTTTCTTTTCATGTATGTTTATGTTGAAAACACTTATGATATATGAGAGTAAATCTAAGAAAGTAGTTTATAAAACATATTTTATCTTACTAAATTCTGAATATAGTATGTTTCTATTCTGTAGTTATTGCATTATAAGATTATGACATTAAAGTCAAAAAAAGACAACTGGGATCTAATTAAACTACAGAGTGTCTGCAAAGTAAAAGAAAATATCAACAGAGCACATAGACAACCTACAGAATGGAAGAAAGAAGATACTTGCAAACTATGCAGCTGACAAAGACCTAATATCCAGAATCTATAGGAAACTTAAACAAATCAACAAGCAAAAAACAAACAACCTTATTAATAAAATGCGCAAAACTTTTCAAAAGAGAACATAAATTGGGCAAGAAACATACAAAAAATGCTCAGCATCACCAGTCATCAGAGAAATTCAAATCAAAACCACAGTGAGATACTATCTCATACCAGTCAGAAAGGCTATTACTAAATAGTCAAAAAACAGCAGTTGCTAGTGAGGCTGCAGAGAAAAGGGAATGCTTATACACTGTTGTTTGGAATGTAAATTAGTCCAGCCACTGTGGAAAGAAGTCTGGACTTTTTTCAAAAAAATTAAGACAGAACTACCATTTGACCGAACCATCCCATTACTGTAGACACATCCAAAAGAAAATATGTTATTCTACCAAAAAGACATGCACTCATATGTTCATTGCTGCATTATTCACAATTGCAGACATTTGGAATCACTCCAGGTACCTATCAATAGTAGGTTGGATAAAGGAACTGTGATACATACATACCATGGGATACTATGAAGCCATCAAAAAGAATAAAATAATATCCTTTGCAGCAACATGAAAGGAGTTGTAGGCCATTATCCTAAGTAAATTAACACAAAAACAGAACAAGCCAATATTTCATAGTCTCACTTGTAAATGGGAGCTAGGCATTGAACAAACATGTATGTATACATAAATATAGAAACAATAGAAACTACCAGAGGGTGAAGGGAAGGGGTAGGTTAAAAAATTACCCATCAGGTAGTATGCTAACTATCTTGGTGATGGGATTTGTACTGCAAACCTCAGCATCATGCAATATTCCCATGCAGCAAATCTGCACATATACTTTCTATGTTTAAAACATAAGTCGAACTTTTTTAAAAAATGTAAAGTAAATGGAAATATAATAAGCAATTTCAGTGGCTTGACACAAAGTAATAGAATGTTGGACTTTATTCTACTCCAAAAATGCATTTATTATGTTCTTCAAGATAATGAAAAAAGAATTGAAGGAGATCTATTCATTATAAGATGCTTTAAGGAAATAAAACCATAATGTAGTAACAAACTTGGATATTTCCTCAAATGAATCAACCACTTAAAACTATTAAAAAATTAGAAAACTTTAAATTTGACTGTGTAGTTGATGGTATTATTAGATTGTTCTCATCTACAAACAGGTAGTAAACATTAGGGCTCTCCTATTAAAAGGATGCCTTTCTTAAGAAATACATCTTTGATTAATTATTCTTGGATGTATGGATAAAAATCTGAGTTTTCCCAAAAATAATTCTCTATGAGTAACATAACTGTGGATAAAAATGAAATAAAACAGTTATTTGTTGATAATTACTTGTTGAAGCTGCTGATGCATTCACAGCCTTTATTATACTTTTCTTCTTTTTACTATATTTTTGAAAATTTCCATTATAGTTGCCTTCAAAATCTTTCCTTAAATCTGTAATTTTATTTTTGAAATGTTTTCCAATGTTAGGTGAGGAAGAAGAGAACCATACTGACAACAGCATATAAGGGTAATTATTTTCCCAGTATGATTTAATCAATGAAACAGAAATAATAACTATCAGATGAATGTATTATAAAAGTAATGTATTAGAAATGAAAATATTAGATTTTCATAATTGTGATCAGAATGATTGTGCACTTGTGACACATGGTAGATCCACAAAAATATTGTTGGAATTAACTACATAACTTAGGAAACAAATAGATGCTAAACAACCAATCAGAAGGAAAAAGATTTGCTATTTATTGATAATGTTATCACAAATACTAGTATTTGTGAAAGTTAATTTTCAAAAAATTAAAATAAAAAAGATAAGAATACAAATTGTCATAATCCCAGAATCCAGAAATACTTATTCCTAATATTTTGATTAATGTATTTTCACATTTTTCAACATTTTCCATACTTTTACTATTTTGTTGCATAATCACAATAATGTACATGTATGCCTACTTTTAACGGTTAAAATTATAAAGTAAGTTATAAAATAAATATTTGCTTATGCCAGTTTTGTAGGTTTGAATTCTATGTGCCATAATATTTCACAAAGCCTTTTTTAGATATTGATATTATTGTGTATGCATAATATGTTCCTTTTGACCAAATATATAATTATTTTCAAACACTTGAAAATTTTTTCATTAATTTTCATTGCAATAGTTAATTTGATAAAAATGTCAAATCTCTTGGAAAATAATGTGATATTATTATACTGATAATTTGGTCATACTATTGTCAAGAAAAATATTTAAGATGAGACTATCTAGTTGAATAAAACTATATTTAAATTCAGACCTGTAAATCCCAGTGCTTTGGGAGGTATAGGCAGGAGAATCCCTTGAAGCCAGGAGCCCGAGGCCAGCCGGGGCAACACAGGAAAAGCCTGTCTGCTAAAATTTTTTTTTTAAATTAGCCAGTTCTAGTGGCACATGCCTGTAGTCCCAGGTATTTGGGAGGCTGAGGTAGAAGGATTGCTTGACACCAGGAGTTTGAGGTAGCAGTAAGCTATGATAGCACCACTGCACTCCAGCCTGGGAGAGAGGAAAGGAGTTTATTAAACTACTTAAATACTTAGGAACCCTGTCTCTAAAAATTAAGTAAATTAATTAAGCCTATTTGTCTACCATTTAATAATTCAATATTTTTATGACATATTATTTGTGGACTTTTTCCCCAGTGACATATTATTTAGAGTCAATTGATTTAACAGATGCAAAAAAAGATTATTGAAGAAAAATTAGTTTTTTGTAACATTGAAAACAAATTCTTGTATCAGTTTCTTATACAATTTGGTGAAAATTAGTTATTGAACATGAGATAAAAACCAATTATAGCACAGTTTGAATTAGTCAATTCTAAATTCTACCTCTAGCCTGCTGGATATTAACCTTTCTGTGATACAGGTACTTCCACAGGTAGGTGATTTTCATTTTATCTGCCTTCTGCCTACAGTTGAATTGTACACTAACCTTCCCTTATTCTCATATCAAGGTGATAACATTGTTCCAGATAGGTTTGGGTTACATAATGTGGTGGTTAATTTTATGTGTCAATTTGACTAGGTCACAGAGTACATAGATATTTGGTCAAATATTACTCTGGGTTTTTCTGTTAGAGTGTTTGTTTTTGGATAAGATTAACATTTAAATGAATACACTGAGTAAAGCAGATTGCCCCCTTAATATTGGTGAGTCTGATTTGATTGGTTGGAGGCCTAAATAGAAGAGAAAGGCCAATTCCTGCCTCCCACCAGCCAACTAAAAGAGAACTCTTTTTGCCTGATGGCTTTGAACTGGAACACTTGTTTTTTTCACACTAGAACTGAAACTTTGACTAATTCCTGGGTCTCCAGGCTGCCAGTGTTTGGACTAGAATGGCACCATCAGTTCTCCAAGTTGCTGACTTATCCTGAAGATCTTGGGACTTGCCTCCTTCATGATCACATAGGCTAATTCCTTATAATTTATCATTCAATTATCTATCTATCCATCTATGTATTTATTTACAAAGCAATATACAAATAATTGAAGTTTACTGCTCAAATTCTGCATGTATTCTGAGAAAAGGTAGATGCAAAAAAGAAACCGTAATAGTGTGTGGCTTACCCAGAGTGAGACACAGTCAGAAATATTTTTTATAAAAATTAAATCTACATAATCAGAAACCCATATGTGTGTGCTCCATAGATAATTAATATGAATTCTTCCAATCATTTACATATTCATGTTAAAATACTTTGTATGGATTACTACATTACTCAGCTTCTGTTAAGTATTAAATGATCATCCCCAAAAATCAGACATATGCAACATTAGGCCTTTATTCCTTGTTCTTGGGTCTCCCTGTTGGTTTGGGCAGTTTGGTCACATTTCAGCTCCATACATAGCTGCCGAGAGCATGTTCTTATAGAAGATGTGAAGAGGGCACAGAGGATTCGTCCTCTCCCTCAATGTCATACATAGGTAGGTAGGTAGGTAGGTAGGTAGGTAGGTAGATAGATAGATAGATAGATAGATAGATAGATAGATAGATGGATAGATAGACAGACAGATAGACAGATAGAGATTATAGATAAATAATATATAGTGGTTCCGTGTAACTTGTGGTGTGAGGTCTAAAATTAAATATGTGCTGCCTTTACATTTGGTAAAATGAGGAAGGCCTCAAATGACCTAATTGGCAAGATTCCTGCCTGCTCTGCTCTTGCAGATGACACCTAGTCAAAGAAACCTCCTTATCTCAGAGAAGAGGTATACTTTCTGCTTATCTCTGAGTGGTGGGTTTCAGTTTCCTGTTAGCCTTCAGAATTATGCAAACAACACAAGGACTTCCCCACAAGGAAACCAAAAGTCACTCTACTCTAGATTCTACAAAGCCTGCCTCCCACAGTACCTGGTTGTTCATTCTATTCCCAAATGCAACTGCCAAATATGGCATGGGTTGTCCTCCTCCACTGGACTGTGAGTGTAAGTGACTAATGAACTGCTGCCCATTTTTTATCTGTCCAGTGTTAAGAGTCATGTGTTCAGCCATCTTCATAATCCTAAGGCAGGAATTCCTCCCTTATTAATGGGGTTATTAGGACACAATAAAAATATAACATGTGAAAAATAGATTGGTAAAAGTATGAATTGAAATGCTTAGGCATTGAGGGCCTTTTCTAGATTTTGTTCTGACAGTGCACATGTTGCAGCATATTCATAAACAATATTAACATGAGGCAAGTAACAGAGAGAAACAGATCTGAAGGTTTATAATTTCAGTTATTGTATTTTAAAATAATAATATACCTCAACATTGCTTCTCACCATTCCCCCTTAAATTCCCCCACCTGCCCTAGTTCTCTTTTCGAAGGAATAAGTCCATACTTTTTCTCGTAATAAAATTAATGAAAGCTAATAATATTTCTAATGTGTATTTAAATAATGGTCCGGAGCCAGTTTATTCAAAAATCACATTTTTACTAACTTAACCATAGTTTTGGAAAGTATGCAAATTTTTACCATCTGGCAAAAAAACCTGTCTTCATTAAGTTTGACATTAATAATGATTTTTAATAAAATTTCTCTGAGTTGTAAGCTAGAAAATGATGAACACTTGAGGCTCTATTGTATGTGTGTGTGTGTGTGTGTGTATATATATATATATATATATATATATATATATATATACTTTTTAAACCTAGTAACTCAAATAGTATTTAATGTGTTATCATGCACATAGAATTTATCTAGAGCTGGTATAAATAGCAAGGTACAAATATGATTTATCATGTTTCCATATCATTTTAAGTATTTTTTGGCTATCATGAATATTTATAAATAAGTGAAAAGATTATTATTATTTGCAACTCTGTACAAGTTTCACTGTTGAAAAGCTGAGACTGTATAAACCTGTCTAAAAGCTGTACTATTCCAAAATCTTGTAGATGCAAAGTTGTTTTATTTAAAAAATATATATATATGTTGAGTTATCCTGAACTTCAGACTTCTGTATCAGTATTATCATCTAGAATTCAATTAGTCTTTCCATTTTGGTCTAAAGCATCATTATCTCTTTCCAGTATTGTTTCAGTAGCCTCCTAAACTGATCTCACTACATCTTCTCTATACTCCCTAGAAACTTTTCTTCATCCTGCTGCTATATTAATTTCCTTTTGAATGTCCATAATTTTGTGGCACTCTTCTAATCAAAATTATCCAATAACCTCCTATCTCAGAGAGAGAAAAACAAAGTGTATATATATGTGGTTTTCAAATTTGACTCTACATTCAGTCACCAGGGATTTTCAAATTTGTTATGGCTAAACCTTAGCCCAGATCAACTGAATCAGAATGTGTGGAGTTGGTAACCAAGCAATGGTACTTTCATAGTGATTGTAATGGGCAACTGGGGCTGATAACCACTGACAATTTTGTTCTAGCTCCTACTTCTCTATAACTTTATCTAGCACATTCTTTCTTGCCAACATTCTTTCTTGCCAATTAGATAAGGAAGGATCTCCTTTTCTGAACTGGATATTTTAAATGGTTCTAGTCGGCCTTCCTGTAGCAATACTCTTCCCCTAAATGGGAGTCTGTGGAGACAGAGAATGTACCAATGCACATACCCATTCTAGAATATGCTACAAACACCTGGAATCCCATAATTCCCTATCAAAAATATTCTAATCCCACCTCCAGGGCCTACACAAGCCTCTTCCCTGGACCATCTTCACAAGTGTGGTGGCCCAGAGTGGCCAAAGGCTGTGTTCATTGGGAAGTGAATAAGAGATTGGATATGCAAGGTAAATTCCCACAAACACATGTGACTCTTTGTGGTGTGATAGAAAAGCCCAGGGTGAAAAAAGAAAAGAGGTGAACATCAGTCCGGTGTCCCACTTTGAGGGTTTGCCCTTCCCACAATGGTATATGCTCCTGTGTGGAATTTCAGAGTCCCAAATTCCAGGTCATTATAAAGGTTTAATTGTCAAATATAGATTATAATGATTTGTTAACTTGATTTATAGTTTTAAAGTATTTAAATATATGGTTTATAAACCTCTATTTGTACTTTGGTCCATGACCCTACAAATGTTAAGAAAGGGCGATCTCGAACACGTGAAGCATGATCTAGTCTTGAGGACTTTGCGCTTCTGTTCCCTCTGCTGGAAAGTCTACCTCCCAGAGTTCTTCATGGCATTGTATCCCACTTTAAATCTCTGTTTAAGTATGATTTTGTCTATGAGGTCTTTTCTAACACTCTTGTTTTGAATGATAATTCGCCTCCTCTCCAAATTCTAACATGTTCTGTTCTCTAAAGTTTGCAGTGTATTTCTCCAAAAGCTTATCATTGTTGTGTCCTCTGGTGAAAATATTATACCATGGAAACAAACACCTGTACTTTGCAGAGCCCCAAATTCTAGGAATTTGAGAAAGCAAAGCAAAATGTCACTAGTGAATACAAGAGTTAATAGAAATGACTCTCATTTTCACCCTTTGATTGCTGGACAGTTAATTTTGAACAGGAGAAGAACATAAAAACTATAGTGGTTTCTGATGTGAAGCATATACCGTATTATGAAGGGCATTATTTCAGTCTGCAAGGTGTTTGCGCTCAGCTGGTACCATAACTAAGTAGTCAGAAACAGCTAACCCATCATGCTCTCAGGCTACTTGCTTCAGTGTAGTGAGGGAAATGGTAAGACTAGTTATATCAACAAGTATGAGCTCATTGTGTAACCTTGTTTGTTATAAGATAACTTCCATGTTCAAAAGGAATGATGTGAAGAATACTCAGGGGGTCATTAAGGTATTTGATAAGTCCATAGATGATGAGTTTGACTAAAGCATTTTGGATAGGGAAGTTAAATTAATAACCAGAGTATCTCTTCTAGAGAGGACAAAGCACTGCCCTTTTCACAATGAAAGCTGTTCAATGTAATCAGCATGCCAGTATCCCCCTGGGAATGGCACAGTATTAGAGCTTAGTATTGCTCTCTGCTGTTGGCATGTTGGTCACTCACCCATAGTTAGCCAGATCAAGCTGGCTGTCAAAGCCCCATATTACTGAGCATAGCATAACATCCATCCCTGCTGATATAACCACTAAGTTCCTATGCCCACTGGGCTACAACAGAGTTATCTGGGCAGAGACTGATTTGCATCCACAGAACAGTTCCATTTGTCCACATGGGTTTTAAGATTGCCATCTGCTGAAATGCTTTTTGGCTTTCCTTCATATGGAACACAAATATCATTATATTTTGTGCCCACTCAGAGGAAGTTTATCTACATAATTATTCCCAGAATTCCTTGTCACCAGTTTACCAGTTGTGTTCCTTCCACATCCTTGATCATCCAACCAGATAATTTGCCACTTGTCATGAATGACTTTAGATCATTACATCTGGCATTTTCTTCTTCTTGGTAAAATGAACGATCAGGTGTACTGCTCAAAATTCTGTCCACTGGACAGATTTTCCTTTGTCATTATTTTTAAATGATTTTCCAGTATGAGGCTAAAACTCTGTAGCTCTGCGCATTCAGGAAGTTTCAACATATTATGTAGAATCATTTATAAATGGGCTAGAGTATTTGTTTCGGTCTAATGGACATAAGAAACCATAACAAGTATTGAAAGTGAGGAAGCAATTTAACAGGCATATGAACAATGGACATGTGGACCACTTTCTAAGATGCCTTATCTGAGCCTTCAGGACTTACTTGAACTCAATCTCATATATAACAATTTTGCTTGATGATGAAGTGCTGCTGTGCTCACCGAATTTTATGGTTCAGTCAGTCAGACAACAACCTTTTCATGATGTCCACATGATAAATTTGTTCTTAATGGTCAAGCATTCAGTCTCTACTCAGCTCTGTAACATGCCCAGATCTTTTTCTTAAAATGAGAATAGTTATCCCTAGAGGGTGGTGTAGTTTTGTTAAAATCTTTAGAGTTGCATTATGATTATCTGCACATGCCTGCCAAGTGCTCTGTACAGCATACCTGGTTGTCATAGATATGTCAAGAATAATTGGATCTGCTGAGTCATATGGTCCAAGTGGCAGAGCAGTTTGTAAGCAACCTGGACCTGCTGAAGAGCCTTTTCTTGATTGGAGCCACACTCCAAACCAGTAGCTTCTCAGGTTACTTGATAAAAGTTTTGGATTAGCAAGCCCAAGTGAGGTATTTGTCAGTAAATCTAAAAATCTCAACAAACATCATGACTCTCTCTTAATTTAAGGAGGGGACAGTTGCAGCAACTTGTCTTTAATTTAGAAATTGTATCTTACATTGTCCCAGGCTGCTAAATCACTACAAAGCATGATGAAAAAAAAACTAACTAAACTAAAAATCCATGTAAGTTGGCCTGTAAGCAATAAGAATAAATGAAATTTGAACTTGCGTTTTTCTCTTACTGCTTTGAAGCCTCCAACTCTGATAATGTGCATGACCTACAATAGAGTTGATGCACTTTACCATGGAACTTCAAAAGCACTCGGCCAAGTACTTGAAGATGCTGAAGACAGAGACCTAGTGGGAGCGCCAGGTGCTGCAGCTCCAACCACTTCCTCATACCAACAAGATAATCTGGCAGACATGTACAATGTGAGCCATCTGAAACCATACCTAACTTTACATCAAATTTCTGAGTTTAAACATGGGCTGCTGCTGCTTCACTTCCACCTTCTAAATCTTGCACAAATTTATTTTGTGGCCAACACTACGCTAGAACCTTAAAGGAAAGGGAATTTGAAATTAGGTAATTCCAGTTTAGCTAAATTTATACAAGACAACATCACAGTAATTATTGCCATCTTAATTTCCTCTTCCTTTAATAGCCAGAATCTAGGTAATTATATTGAAGTCATACTCATGTTTCAAAATTTAACAGGATGTACTATGTCTTTTGCAACTGTAACTCAATTATTGACACCAAACTCTTCTTTCAAGGTAGTTAAGTGATAGCTCATCTAGACTTGTAAGTGCACCCAAGGTAAATTAAAGAATAATTCATACATATAAAAATCAGATCAAATTATTAAATATTTAAAAATTCTGACAAAATATTCATGAAATATTTTATAATTTATCAAAATACATTACACATTTCTTAGTGCATGAACCTCTTAAAAATGAATATATAGTCTATGTCATTTTATCAGTTTATTTTATCAGTATATTTCTACATTCTTTCAACACATCTATTAATTGACTACCAGATGACTGGAACATGGTGCAGAGTTTATAATAGTAATCAAGGTAGGCAAGTCCCAGTTGTAAAATAATTAGTATTCTGGAAGATAAATGGGAGGGAGGATAGGAAAAACCACGTAAAAGTAAAAGTACTATACTATACTTCAAGTCAAGTTTTGTGAGGTAAAGAAAACAGAGTACTGTGGGAGAGAAATATAAGTCTATCTAAAGGAAGTTAGTTTTGTTAGATAGAATTTGAATTGGAAAAGCAATAACAAGAAGGTGATCACTGTAGGAAAATCTAAGGTAAGAGATCTAAGATAAGAGTGCTGCAGCAAGATACTAAGGAAGGGGAGCAAGCTTGGCTTGTTGCAGGAGAAGAATATAAACAAAAAACAATGGAGTGTTTGGAACATAATGAGAAAGGGAAGAGTGTTGCTGGATGAAGTCAGAGAAATAGCTAGACTCAGAATATGTAGCATTTTATAAGCTATGAAAAATAATCAATATTTACTATCTTTCACAGCCTTGAATTTTTTGAACAGAATAGACCCTTTGAAAGTGGTCAAGTGTAGAGACAGGGAAATTAATCAGGAGACCATAATGCTAGCCAATATAAGAAGTAATGGTGACTTCAACTGGATTTTATTCCTAAAGATAGAAGTATCTATAAGATATGTTGGAAGTAGAAAAATAGGGCTTATTAATGTACTGAATTTAGAGTTATGTGAGGTAATAACCAATCAAGAACCTTCTTGGTTTCAATCATGAGCAAATGTGTAAAGTGTGTTGCCATTTACTGAGATTAAAAGCCTGGATTAGGAAAAGTTTTGACAAGGAGTTTAAGGGGATGGAAATTACGAGCTATGTTTCGAAAATGTAAAATGTGATATTACTATATAATACCCAAGTAAAGATATGGATAATTGGAACAATATAAATATTTTGTGAGCCCAAAAAAGTCAGATGTCATCAATTTCATATGGTTCTATCACCTAATATTATGTGGTTGTGTATCTGAATCTGCAGTTCAGAGAAAAGCTGAGATTTAGAGAGAGATTTGGGAAGCATTGGAATATTGATGTTATTTAAAGCTATAAAACTGGATGTGATCACATAGGAAAAAAATGTAAATAAAAAATGACTTTATAGGTGAGCTAGCAATATGATATTTATAAATAAAAATTGAGGCTGAACACAGTGGCTCCTACCTGTGCCTTCCCCAAATTTTGGGAAGCCAGGGTGGGAGGATTACTTGAAGTCAGGAGTTCAAGACAAGCTTGGGTGACATAGGGAGATCCTGCCTCTACAAAAAAGAAAAACAAACAAAAAAATTAGTCAGGTAGTCCTAGCTTGTAGGGAGGCTGAGGTGGGAAGATTGCTGGAGTCCAGGAGTTGAAGGCTGCAGTGAGCTATGATTGTTCCACTGCACTTCAGCCTGGGTGATAGAGTGAGACACTATCTCAAGAAGAAAAGAATAGATTGAGAAAACAAGTATAACAGGAAAATTCAGAAAAAGCAGATGAAGTGATTAAAATTATTTGTGCTTTCTTGAACAAAATATTAAAACTTTTTCAGTTTGATCTTTTGGCATTGCTGTGTTTCATTCCTTGTCACATAAATAAGTAAATACAATTTTCTGAGTCACTGTGAGTCTGTGAAGTTGGCTCTTGATTTAATAAAGAATCTTAGCAAACCTTTTCAAATTTCACAACCCTAGGACTTACCTAACTGCAATATTCAATATTTTATATGCTGCTCCAGCTTCTACCAACTGTCCTATAAACTACTAACAGTTTAAGATAGACTCAAAAAGAAATATACAACCATAATACTTTCTTATGTTTTATTGTGCAATAAATTTGACATAGATTTTCCAAACCCATCTTTACTTGATAAATGGTACAATGTAAACTGATAATTTCCACTTTCTCTTCTCTTTCTCTTCTCTTTTCATCAACAGATTGTTGACTTTTTTATCTTATATTCAGGAGCTCCATCAAGGACAAGTATATACTTGCTATATACATCAAAGCAGCATTTTTCAAATTCCTACTACTTGGTAGCAAAACCAGAAATGTAACATGAAAATGAAAATAGCTTAGTAGATGATATAAAATTGCTCCTAGGATAAATCTGGAGGACGAGGCTGAAAAAAAATAAGCAAGAACAAGGTAACTAACCAGTAGACAACAGACTACTGAAACAGACTGGCTAGATGCTACTTTGAACATTAATGTTTCTGGAAACAGCCCTGTCACCACTCAGGAATGCCACTCTTGGAAATTTGACTCTTTTAACTTGAATAACCTCAAATTTTCTTGAATAGCTTTCACTCTCCCTTAAAATTCAATGCCTAAGAAAGAAACATGTGAATTCAAGCTCAACCCAAGTTTATATGTCTATGAGCTATTAGGGCGTGAATATAGGATGGGGCCCTGCCTGCCCCAAGTTCCACCATCACACTAGGGATTCCTTCACAATTTAAGGGGTATTTACACGATGGATAATTAACAAGTAGCAAATATCTACTATAACCAATTATACATACAATCTTCTTTTAATTAGAAAAAAATGATCCTATATGGCATAATACAAATATTTATTGTACAACCGGAACAAATTTCATTTTCAAGGGAAAACTGCCTAAAGTTTCAGTAATTTTTGTATCTATGTTTGAATTCTCTAGAAAATACTTACTGCTTTTTACAGGAGGAAATTTGTTACAATATAAATATAAGTGCAAACACGAGCAAAGATTTAAAAATGGATAAAGGCTCTAGTTTTTGCGTTTATGGCACATAATTACAAATTACCTCTTCTATCACCCATTTCAAATTCTTCTGGCTTTGAGACAGCAATCTCAACCTGATAGGGTTCTCTACCTAATTGTTTGATCCAAACTTATGTTAATGAAATATCTGTGACTTTGGTGTTCCTGCCTGTACAGATTACAATAACATTTAGGCCTCCGTGCTGTTGTGCTAGTGGGTGCAGTAGGGGGTCATCCTAATTCTATCCATATTCTTCCCTCCATTATGTAATATTTACCTATTTGGATGGTGAGGATTGATCATCCCAGTCAATATAAATATCCCGTTTTGACTTTTGACTTAATCATATGAAAAGCTACATTGGCCAGAGGCAATCTCATCTAAATCAATGTGGCTCATCTTGGAAGCATTCTTCAGAGCCCAGACTTTCAAATGAGCAAAGCCAAAAATCATGGGGGATAAGAATAGACTTTTTTCCCCAAGTATGTATTTAGGTGTAATTCAACTTCTGTCCTTTGTCTCCTACTGCATTCTGCTTCTGGGAGGACATTTTTCAAAGATTGGTTGTTAGTTCAAAACACATTTTATAGTCTTCAGGACAACATTATAACTTTTCAAGTTTCAGGATTATGTGTTGGGGAATGGAGGAAGATATATTAAATATGTAGAGCTCATCAAGTTGACTAGTGTTATGTAGTCCCTCTGGTTGCTTTGGACAGCAGGTGGAACAGAGGCCCTATAAATAACCGAGCAGTGGCCAAAAGGAAATGTCGTAGAATAATCTAAGCTATGCTTATTTATAAAATGGCTTTAGGCTGATTTTTTCACCTAGAGCCCTGATGGGCTTATTAAAGGACACTTTTAAGAAATTTATTCTAGCTCTCAAATACTAAGTAATGTGGGCTTATCTTGATCATGTATGTGGCTGCCTGCCTCTGAGATAACCTGCATTGGTCTCCACCTCCTAGTATTGATACCATTGTACAGTCCATTCCCACCTTGTACTAGGGTTGATCTATGTGGCCAATAGAATATGACAGGTTGATGGCATGTTGCTTATGTGATTGAGTTATAAAATATATTGTGACCTCCATCTTGGTCCCTCTTTTTGTTTTTGTAATTTCAATAGCTATAGGAGTACAAGTGGTTTTGGGTGACATGGATGAATTGTATAGTGATGAGGCCTGGGCTTTTAGAGTATGCATTACCTGAATAGAGTACATTGTACCTTATAGGTGATTTTTCATCCTTCACCCGCCTCACACCCTCCGTCATTCTGAGTCTCCAATTTCCGTTATACCTCTCTGCACGCCTTTGTGTATCCATAGCTTAGCTCTGACTTCTAAGTAAGAACATGTAGTATTGCATTTTCAATTTCTGAGTTACTTCGCTTAGGATAATGACCTCCAGTTCCATACAAGTTGCTGAAAAAAAACTCATTATTTTATTCTTGTTTACAACTGAGTATTTTTCCATGTTGTATATATACCACATTTTCTTTATCCACTCATCGGCTGATGACCATTTAGGTTGATTCCACATTTTTGCAATTGTGAAATCTGCTGCAATAAACATATGCATGCAGGTGTCTTTTTAAAATAGTGACTGCTTTTCTTTTGGGCACAAAACCAAAACTAATAAATGGGACCTAATTAAACTAAAAAGTTCTGCACAGCAAAAGAAATATTGAATAAACAGTCTGCAGAATTGGAAAAAAAATTTGCAAACTTTACATCCAACAAAGAACTAATATCCACTATCTACAAGGAAGTCAAACAAATCAACCAGAAAAAAAACCAAATAATCCCATTAAAAAGTGGGTAAACGACAACAGACATTTCTCAAAAGAAGATATACAAATGGCCAACAAATATGAAAAAAATGTTCAATATCACTAATCATAAGGGAAATAAAAAAACCTCAATGAGATACCACCTTACTCCATTATGGGTATTGGGCATTATTAAAAAATCAAAAACAATAGATGTTGGTGTAGCTGTAGTGACAAGGGAATGTTTATACACTGTTGGTGGGTATGTGAATTAATATCCCACTTTTTTAAGTGATTTATCAGGGAGAAGTCAGCTGCAAGGGAGCATAGCTTTATGCTGAGACTCATGTGATAATAAACTGAGACTTTCTGCCACTGACCATGCAAGTGAGCTACCTTGGAAGCAGATCGGTCAGTCTCTGTCAACTTTCAGATGACTGCACTTTGACTGTCAGCTTTACTAAAATCTTATAGAAGATCCTGAATCAGGATCAGCTATATAAACCACTACTGAATTTCTGATCTCAAAAACTATGTGAGATAATAAATGCTTGTTGTTTTAAGCTGCTATTAATAATTTTTAGAGCAATTTACACAGGAATAGAAAATTTAGTCTGTTTAGAAGTTTGTCTTAAAAACATTAAAGAGCTATATTAATAGCCATTACTGGAAGCCCATAGTCCTTCTTATGATTTTGGACTATTGCCATAGAATCCTTGGGATGTCAGTTTAACATAAGATATAATTTTTGTACTACTCAACGTACATAATTAAATATCAAGCCCATTAACCAAAGAATGTGGGATACATTTTTTTTCCAACAGAAATTTTGGTATGCCACAGCAAGAAAAACATTAAAGCATAATTAAGATATCTTAGTGTAAACAGATGTTTTAGAAAACACACAGTAGGAAAATGAAAACACAGTAGGAAAATGAAAACACAGTGAAACAATTTTTGAAATTAAGATAATTGGTTAAAAATCGAGCTTCTTAGACAAATAAACAAGGAGTCCATCTTTCATGACAAACAAGAAGGCTTGCTTTGTGCTCAGCATTGCCGGCATGATTTATTATAAGGAGAATATTTTAGCTCTGTGGAATTATCTTCAATTGTACATCAGCTAGATGAAGAACAGAGGATGAGAATGGCAGAAGGAGGAGTTTCTAGAGAAGAAACTAGAAACACATTTTTACAGCAGCCTTCTGGGAATATAAGTGACAGTTTTTTTGCTTTTGTTTTTGTCTTTTCTCTATTCAAGTTATAAGCAATGCCTTGAAAATTTGGGGTTTAGACCTAATCTTGTTCAATAGTCCAGAGTACCAAAGGCTCAGGATCGACCCTATAAATGTAAGATAATTTATATGCAATTATAAATAATACTTGTTTACAGTTAGAAAGTTAGGAAAACAATGTTTAATTCGAATACTTTCTTGATGGTTTCAGACTTAACATCAGATAAATACCTTGCACTTTTCTCAGCTCAATTACAACAGGAATGTTATTCTGTATTTCTTGTTAAGGATGATCTGCCAGATTGTGAGGCCGACCAACTCCTGCAGATGATTAGGGTCCAATAAACACATCGACCAAAACTTATTGCAGAAGACTTAGATAAATTAACAGCAAAGGTTCCATAAAACAGACCTGGAACGAGTCTTAGAGGCAAATGATGGGTCAGAAATGTTAGATGATGAGGAGGATTTGCAGAGGGCTCTGGGCTAAGTCGCCAAGTAATTGACCTGGAAGATGAAGAAGCAGATCTCTGCAGAGCTATTCAGCTAAGTATGCAAGGCAGTTCCAGAAATTTATCTCAAGATATTCCATAGACCTCAGGAAAAATCTCACTTCAAAAGAGCTTTAGAAGAGAAGAGAAACCTGTCTGAAAAGCAGCAGCAGCAGCAGCAGCAGCAGCAGCAGGCAGATTCACCAGGACAAATTTCATATCCATGTGAAAGGCTGACCACAAGTTCAGGAGCATTTGGGAGTGATCTAGGTGATATGAGTGAATAAGCCATGTTTCAGGCAGCTGTGACCATGTCCTTAGAAACTGTTGGAAATAATTTGAAAACATAAGGAAAAAATATCATTCAAAAATAATTTAGGCTGGATGTGGTGGCTCGCATCTGTAATACCGGCATTTTGGGAGGCCAAGGTGGAAGGATCACATGAGGCCAGGAGTTTGAGACCAGCCTGGCCAACATGGCGAAACCCCATCTCTACTAAAAATACAAAAAAATTAGCCAGTTGTGGTGGTGCACACATGTAGTAATAGCTACTTGGGAGGCTGAGGCATGAGAATTGCTTGAACCCCAGGGGCAGAGGTTGCAGTGAGCTGAGATCATGCCACTGCACTCCACTCTGGGTGACAGAGTGAGACTCTGTCTCAAAAAAATAAAAAATAAGTAAATAATTTAAATACTCCTATTTTTCCAATATTATCCTGTGTGATTACAGCAAAGGATTCCAACATTATACTGCAGGATAACAGCACAGGTCCATTTTGATAATGTGTCAAATATATGAGGAAATAAGACTTTTAGGTGGCTTGCAAACAAAATAATGAGAAAGTAGGAAAATGCAGCAGTTGTAGGACTAAATAATGATCTTTCAAGTATTAGCCAAAGAGGCATTCAGCAATCATAGAAATTTAAAATATTTTTTTAAAAATTGAGCTTCTTTTCCTCACCATGATTAACTTAGGTACTTAGTCAAGCCTTTCATACTCCTACCTAAGTACTGAATTATAACAAGAAGATGGTATAATCCATGGATTACTTAATTCCAATATAATTTTTAAAAATTCTCTATGAGTCGTGTTTTCTTCCAAAGTTAACATTTGTATTCATTGCATCATACAGAAATATGGTTTTCTGTATTTTTTTATTTTAATAAGGAACACACAGGTACCTCTATTGACACATACACTTGTGAGTATGGCTCTATTTATCTATGGAATTTACCACCTTATCAAGTTTTGTAATTATGACAATTTGGTGCTTTTCTCTAATTAGGCCCACTGTAAAGACATTTTAAATTGAATTTAATTGTATTAATAACCTCTGATTGACACTGAACTACTATTATTTTAATAGTCGTCATCAACTCTCTTAAATACTTTTGGCAGAAATATGTTTTTCCCAACACTGTGTGAAAGAAAAATCACCTGAAAAGCAGGATAAATTATAAAATGCCAACTCTTACAGTTTCTATTTTAAAGACATCTCAATAGTTATAAAGGACCACTTAGGAAAGATATAGATACATCTGTCTCTTTTTCTCCATTTATACTATGCAAATTAGCCCTGAATACTTGAAGACCCCTGGTTGAATTATGAAAAGCAGCTAAATCATTTACAGGCATGTATGCGTGTGTGCATGTGAATGTGTGTGTGCATGTGAGTGGTGATAGTGACATAAGAGCTGAGACCCTGGAAAGTCTTTTGAAGGGGAATTTGTTGCACATTTCAGCGTGTATTTTAAAAATAAGGCAATAGATAAAATACTTGTAAGTAGCAGAGCTTCAGAATCCTTGACAAACCAAAAATATATAGTAAGAAAAATGCATCAACAATGGCATACATATCTTGTCATTGATTGAGAGATCATATCAGTTGGTTGGACATTGGAAATAATGGAGAGAAATAAAATACTCTCAAGAATTTACAATGAACAGTAGAAGAGAGCACAATAGAATCCAGGTGCTTCCTCTTCCAAACTAGTTTTTGGCTAGATACGGAGATGTGACAGTGGTTGGTGATTAGGTTAGAATGTATGCCTGGAAATGAGGACAATGCCAGTAAAACAAATACCTACTGTATTGTCATCATTCTACTTTCTGTGAAGGATAATATGGGGAAAACTAGAGACAAAATGGTTTCTATAACAATATAATCATAGCAGTGGCTACCACCTGGCATTCAGAAATAATGGATTCCTGCACCTACCTGCACCTACCATTTGCAAAGCTAATTCTGCATTCTTGTTAATGGAAATCCATACCTTGAGAGAAAATGCTAGGTATTGTAATTCATAATATTCTGCTATACTCCAACAGCACAAGCTCATTTCAATTTCTGTTTACTCATCTGTCAAGGTTTTATATGAACACATTTTTTAGCCATAACACCTGCATCTAGAATCTCACATGTGTTATGCAAAATATACTTAAGATTTTTGGTTTGTTGCACATGCACTCAAGATATGTGTCTTATGCTAAATAGCGATGACGACAGGTGTACCAAATCAGCCTGTTATGTTTGTGGAGCTCAAAACAAAATACTGCTGCATGTCTTTTGCATTTTAAAAACCTAACAAACACCATACTTCAAGATGATTAAATCTGGAAATCTATTTTTAATTGCTCCTCTTCTCTCCTTTGCTTTCAACTCTGATGGAAGTCCTTCCTGCTCCCATTTCCATCTGTACTACACCCTGCAGGTTCATGAATGAGAATAATTTCTACCTAAAAACACAATTAAAAATGAAAGAGAAAGCCTTGTTTTGAGTTTTTCGTAACTCTTGTTTGAATGACTAATAGTGGTTAGAATGCTGGAGTTATGTTAGGAGATTTAATGGTGTATTCAGTCACATTTAATTTTTTTCTTTTTTTTAACGTTTTATGTGAGCATTTAAATGTTGGATCTTTCAGGTAGGGACGCTATGCAAACAGCTACACAAGGAGATCTCCAACAGAAGTTTCTACTTACCTGGTCTCTGTGTCTTGTGTTCCTGACAAATCTGAATAATGTGTCTTTGGGGCAATAACTGAATCTAATTTTCTGTATTTCTCTGTTCCAGCACCATGTTTATGTGGAGATGAGGCATATAGATTTTTCTCTCTGTATCTCTTTCTTTCTGCCTCTCTCTCTCTCTTTGATTTGTTTACAGTATATAGATATTATATAGCTGTAAAGACTATATATATAGATAATATATATGTACACACATAATATTTAACAAAATTATAATAAAACTTTTAAATTTCACCTTGTTAGTTTTCCTTCACTCTTTTCCTGCATTACTCTTTGAGGGTTTTCTATATATTTCATTTCAAATGAATTTTAAGTATTACATATACTACATGGTATGTTTGTGTGTGTGTATATATATATATCTTACATATATGTGTGTGTGTGTGTATATACATATATATATATATAATGCACATTTTACTTATGATTGAAACAGGAGAGCTTCCTTATTTCCTTTGCAGGATGTGTGACAGGGGATTGGCTTGCCTCTTTGGTTGCACTGCAGCTCAAATACCTAGGGGGAGCATGCAGACGGACAGGTGCAGAGGCCCAGGTGAGTGCGTTGGTCTCTCAGCCCCGCGGTAGTGTCTAGGGGTGACTGCCTGCAGCCCCAGTGTTACAAAGCTCTTTCAGCTCTGCCGTCTGCAGACAGATTGAATGTTAATCAGCTCAATGGGCCGTCTGCCTTATCACAAGGGCAGAGGGCCAGTGTGACAGCCTTCTGTATCCCGAGTTCTTGCCCAGTGTCCCAGAAGAGTCAGATCACATGTGGCCTGAAGGATGAGTGTAAGGTTTTATTGCGTGGTGGAGGTGGCTCTCAGTGAGATGGATGGGGAGCCAGAAGGTGGAGGGGTGGGGGAGATAATTTTCTCCTGGAGATTGTTCAAGGGGAGATTAACCAAGAATGGCTGAACTCCTCTCGTCGTTCAGGTGCCTCTTTTCTCCTTCTCTGCCACGCCATCCTGCTGCTCTCTGCCACTCCCTGCCACTCTCGTCCACTCTCTGCTGCTCTCCACAGCTCCTCTTGATGTACAGTCATGTGGATGTATGTCCACTAAGGTCTCAGGTTTATATGGGCACAGGATGGGAGGCATGGTGTGCCAGAGTGGTCTTGGAAAATGCAACATTTTGGCACAAAAACAGAAGTGCCCGTTCTCACTTAGGTCTGCAGGCAGAAGCCTGAGGATGGAACCCTCACCAGGGACCCTGCCCTTCTCTACCCAGCACTTCTCTGCTACCTCCCATATCACCATCATATATATTTATAGAATATATGATATACACTAATATATACTTATTATATTATATACATTTAGTATTTTATATATATATATATATATATATATATATATATTATACACACACACACACACACAACTTGATCTGGACATTTCTAAAACCAGTTTTAGATTCTGACTATATTTAAACTTGATATTTTCTACAAGACCCAAAAAGTGAACAAGACTTTTTCATTCTCACGGAAATTTTAAAATAACAACAAAAAGTTTTAATCAGAATTTGGTTGTTTTTTTCTCAATTTGCCTTTGTCTTTTTAAGTGAGGAGAGTTGATTCATAATTTTTAAAATATTGAGTTTCTTTTTGAGAGGTGTCTGTTCATATCCTTTGCCCACTCTTTAATGGCATTGTTTGTTTCTTTCCTGTAAATTTGCTTAAGTTCCTTGTAGATTCTAGATATTAGCCCTTTGTCAGATGGATACATTGCAAAAATTTTCTCCCATTCTGTAGTTGTCTGTTTACTGTGATGATAGTTTCATTTGCTGTGCAGAAGCTCTTTTTTTAAATTAGATCTCATTTGTCATTTTTTGCTTTTGTTGCAACTGCTTTTGGTGATTTCATCATAAAGTCTTTGCCCATGCCTATGTTCTGAGTGGTATTGCCTAGATTTTCTTCTGGGGTTTTAAAAGACATACATGTGGCCAATACACATATGAAAAATAGCTCATCACTGATTATTAAAGAAATGCATATCAAAACCATAACGAGATACCATCTCACACCAGTCAGAATGGTGATTATTAAAAAGCCAAGAAACAACAAATACTGGTCAGTTTGCAGAGAAATAGGAGTGCTTTTACACTCTTGGTGGGAATGTAAATTAGTTCAACCCTTTGGAAGACACTGTGGTGATTCCTCAAAGATTAGAACCAGAAAAACCATTTGACCCAGCAATCCTGTTACTGGGTATACACCCAAAGGGTTATAAATCATTCTATTGTAAAGATACATGCACACGTATGTTCACTGCGGCACTATTCTCAGTAGCAAAGACACGGAATCAGCCCAAATATCCATCAATGATAGACTGGATAAAGAAAATGTGGCACATATACACCATGGAATACTATGCAGCCACAAAAAGGAACAGGATTATGTCCTTTGCAGGGACATGGATAAAGCTGGAAGCCATTATCCTCAGCAAACTAATGCAGGAACAGAAAACCAAACACCACATGTTTTTACTTATAAATGGGAGCTGAACAATGAGAACACATGGACACAGGGAGGGGCTCGACACTTACTGGTGCCTATTGAGGGAGAGTGCGGGGAGAGCATTAGGGAAAGGAGCTAATGAGTGCTGGGTTTAATACCTAAGTGATGGGTTGATAGGTGCAGCAAACCACCATGGCACACGTTTACCTATGTAACAAATCAGCAAATCCTGCACATGTACCCCAGAACTTTAAAAAAATTATAATAATTATTTAAAATGCTATTTATTTATTTATTTATTTTTGGGACGGAGTCTTGCTCTGTACCCAGGCTGGAGTGCAGTGGTGCGATTTCGGCTCACTGCAACTTCCGCCTCCCAGGTTCAAGTGATTCTCCTGCCTCAGCCTCCCCAGTAGCTGGGACTACAGTTGCGCACCACCACGTCCAGCTAATTTTTGTATTTTTAGTAGAGACGGGGTTTCACCATGTTGGCCATCATGGTCTCTATCTCTTGACCTCGTGATCCACCCATCTCGGCCTCCCAAAGTGCTGGGATTAGAGGCATGAGCCACCGCGCCTGGCCAACAATTTTTATACGGTTAAACATATACAAATCGGATGGACAGTCAATCCATTCCAAGGAATTTACACACTATGTCTGCACAATGATCTGTATGTGTATGCTCATGATACTTTATTCACAATAGCCCAAACCTGGAATGATAGAAATGTCCAGTAACAAGTGAATGTATAAACAAACATGGTAGTCACACAAAGAAAAAAATATATATTGAGTTTCAAGAAGTCTCTTCTCCAATGGAATGGCAGTAGAGACAATAAGAAAGGAAGAAAGAAAGCTGAGAGGTTGAAAGTGAAATGTTCTGTGTTTCTGTTTCCTATCAGCAGATGTAACTCTATGCAGTATAAATATTTCCAATAATATTTCCTTTTAATTATTTCTAAAATAAAAAATGTTAATTCAGTTAGGTGTTTTAACACTAATAGGATTGGTTAGTTTTTTACTTTTTACCAGGTACCAGGGTTGGCAGGGATAATGTGAAGAATTGGAGGAATGTAGAGACTTACTTGGCTGCTTTCCAAAGAACAGACAGGTTATCTTGCATTGATGCCATAAAGAAGCAATTAACTGAATTCAGTTAACTGTTTTAGAGCCGAAACAGTTTTCTTTTTAATTTTTAAGCACTTGTAGAATTAACAAAACAAAACAAAAAAAGGGGGTATGAGAAGATACATGGAATAGCAAACAAATTTGAATGTTAAGAAAAACAGGATTAAAAATTATCTTCACGGATTAGAATATAAATGAGCCTTTATACTTTGTGTTTCAGTATCTGGATAACTGGAAAAAATAACATTAAGAAAGCAGGTATTGTACTAAAAAAAGAAGTGAGGACAAAATCTAGAAGCATGAGATTTTCACTGATTTGAAGCATACATGAATGCCTGAATCAATTGGGATTCCAGCCAAATGAAACAGAACGAGGCAGCAGAAACAAATCATGCTGTGCTTCACGAAGGATATTGGCAGCTTCATAATTGTGCCTTGAAATGCTTTTCTTTATTTCTGTCTAATTGCCATTAAATTCATCATTTCACAGAGAAGTTGAGGCCAAAACTAAAGGAACATTTCAAAATTTATGTTTCTTATTTATCAGTGACATAATAATTGCTCATATTTATGGAGTACAATGTGATGTTTCGGTGCACGTATACACAGCATAATCATCAAATCAGGGGTAATTACCATAACCGTCACTATTAACATTTATCATTTATTTGTGACAACATTCAAAATCTTTTGGCCTTCTTGAAATATACACTACATTGTTATTTGTTATAGTCACCCTATCATTTTAGGACTCATTTGATCTGCTGAAAAATCAAACCAATTTCCTATCTTAAAAGTCATTCACCAGAGGAAAATGATTATAAATTACCTGAAAAATTATATGGGTGGGTGCTAAGAGATCCCACTGTTGCTTACTTTTCTATTGTCCTTTTATCTCTGTTGGAAACCTTGAGAAAAATATTTTCCATTTTTAAGATGGGAACATAGTTGGGGGATTAGTGATAATTTAAAGGTTACAGCAGTAAATGGCCATTGACATCAAAATTTCTGATTGTAAGTGATGTATTCTTTCAACAATTTAATGCTATTGAACTAAATTACCCTCCCACAGAATTTTTAAAAAATTGACACAAAAACAAACAAACCAAAAAAATGGGTAGGTATGTGAGTTGATGGGTACATTAATTTGCTTCACATTAGTGAGAATCTTTTTCACTATGTATATGTGTCCCATAACATAATGCCGTATAACTTAAAATTTATTTTTTTTTAATTGCAAATGGAGGAAAGACTTCAGAATGTGCTTTAGGGCTTCGGGAGGAAATAGGTGTTCTCCTATCAGTGCTGTTGGCCCCAATGGATGTTTCTATATTCACTAAGTTTACATACAGAATTATATAAGTCCTCAAAGCTATACTCCTGGATAAAAGGTAGTGAAAGCAGGCAGTAAGATAACAAAACAAAACTGATACTTACGTCTCAGGTTTACCCATGTTTCCTTAATACCTATAGCAGGAAATACAGTTTTAGCTTCAGTAAAATAACTTGAGTTTGGAATTGCTTCTTTATGGCATCAGTGCAAGATAACCTGTCTCTTCTTTGGAAAGCAGCCAAGTAAGTCTCTACATTCCTCCAGTTCTTCAGATTATCCCTGCCAACACTGGTACCTGGTAAAAAGTAAAAAACTAACCAATCCTAAAGTGTCACTCTGCCAGTGGCATTCTGAGTCCCACATGTGTTAACAAACTAAACTAAGAATTTTCCAGTTGTTTCTTTACCAAAAAAGAAAAAATACTTTATGCAACTGCATTATTCCGTTAATGCTCTTCTAATATGCATACTCTAGTTAAAGACCAGTTGTCAGCTTGGAAGTAGATTTTTTTGAGTCCAAATAAATCATATTCTGCCATGGGATATTACTCAAGTTGTAGTATTTCTCCTAATATTATGATCTAGATTGAAACTCAAAGTCATTAAAATTGGAAAGTTTTCCACCTAAGCTACATACAAAAATGTAATTCATAATTTCACAACTCAAATAGTTCCAAAGTCGCTTCCACATTTTGGGGTATCTTTACAGCAGTGCCCCACTCTACCAGTACCAATTTACTATATTAGTCCATTTTCACATGATGATAAAGACATACCCAAGATTGGGTAATTTATAGATAAAAAAAGATTTAATGGACTTACAGTTTCACATGGCTAGAATGGTCTCACACTCATGGCAGAGGTAAAAGTCATGTTTTACATGGTGGCAGATGAGAGAGAATGGAAACCAAGCAAAAAATGTTTCCCGTGATAAAACCATCAGATCTCATGAGACTTACTCAGTGTCACGAGAACACTATGGTGGAAATTTTCCCCGTGATTTAATTATCTCCCACCAGGTCCCTCCCACAACACAAGGGAATTATGGGAGCTACAATTCAAGATGAGATTTGGCTGGGGACATAGAGCCAAACCATATTAAGTAGTGTCAAATAGTGAAAGGTCATGGATAAGCATTTCATAATACTGTATGTTGACTATCAATGGAGAATTTATTTTATTTGAGAGCACAACAACAAAAACTTTAATTTTATTCTTTTCTTTCTTTCCCTTTCTTCCTTCCTTCTCTTTTTCCTTTCTGCCTCAAGTGTCCAGAGAGTTTTGTGGCAATTATGCTGAAGTTACACTGATGCTGCATTGAGTAGTAGAGAAACTTTCTCAACATTCACAACTAAGGTAGACAATATATGAATTCAAAGTTATTTTGCTAATTTAGTTAAGTTGCTCAAAAATCAAAAAAGGGAAGAGCCTAAGATAGAAAGGTATTTTAGTATGGACATAATACTCAGCACATAGTTGTATGCAAAACCCTAGAATTGGAAGTGACAATATTTTGACAATATTTTAAACTTCAGGAATTATCATTATAATTTTTTCTACCAACTCCCATACACTTACTGAGAAATACTGAATATACTTTTCTAACTAATTTAACATTGATAACCACATGTATTCAGAAGCTGTAAACAAAACCCTAGGAGAGTCAGCCTTCATTATTTCTCTCCCTTAATTTACAAAATCATCAATACTTGCCAATACTATTTAAAAACATCTCTTGAATTCCAGCACTTTGGGAGGCCAAGGTGGGTGGTTCGTGAGGTCAGGAGATAGAGACCATCCTGGCTAACATGATGAAACTCCGTCTCTACCAGGCGTGGTGGCGTGCACCTGTTACCCCAGCTACTCAGGAGGCTGAGGCAGGAGAATCACTTAAACCTGGGAGGCAGAGGTTGCAGTGAGCTGAGATTGCCCCACTGCACTCCAGCCTGGACGACAGAGTGAGACTCTGTCTAAAAAACAAACAAACAAACTCTCTTGAATTAATTGGCTTCTCTCCATCGGCACTGAAACTATATTGTCCAAGCAGCCATTATCCCTCACTTGGACACATCTAAATCTGTATTCCTTCCTGTCCACATTATCTATCACTTTTTTAGTCTGTTAGCTTTATAAAACCTAAAGCATAAACTACATAGTACACATAATTCCCATACTACATGCTTCTATAACTTTCCATTACACACAGACTAAGATCTTCATTACTTACCACCTCACCAATCTCATTCCTTCTGGCTTCATTTCAAGTCAGCATGCCCTCTTATCAGTATAATCCAACCATACTGGCTTTCTTCCCATTCTGTCAACATATTGCACTTTCCACATAATCTTTGCTATGAGCAGTTTTCATGCCTGGGATGCTGTCAGCTTCCACCCTCCTGCATCATTCTCAATGCCATCTCATCCATCAAATCTCTACTCAAGCCTTTTTCTTTGAGATGGTTTTTATCACAATGTTTTTGAAAGTAGATCAAATTAAGCCCTTTACTCCCTTCATGACAGTTATTTTATTTTTCTTCTTATTATTTTTTGTATAATGTTTTTGGTCTGACTTCCACAGTAGACTGTATGTTCTATGAACACAGCAAAACTTCATCGTTTTTAATTTACCATTTTATCCTCAGGGGTTGGCACATAACAGGTGTTCAAAAATTATTTCAGATAAATAATTAAGACTTCTTTTTGAAGTCTTTAGAATTAGGAATTCTTCAGAATTAGAAAGTAGAGAACAGTCCTGGGTATAATATGGATACACCATCACACAGACACACCCACACAAATATACATGCATGTAACATTCAAATTCTAACAAAATACAACTTTAAGGAGCACATTTTTTAAATTAGAATAATGAGAATTAATATTAGTTTGGTGCAAAAATAATTATGTTTTTTCCCCATTACTTTTTTTTTTTTTTGAGATGGAGTCTCTCTCTGTCACCCAGGCTGGAGTGCAGTGGCATGATCTGGGCTCACTGCAAGCTCCACCTCCCATGTTCATGCCATTCTCCTGCCTCAGCCTCCAGAGTAGCTGGGACTACAGGTGCCTGCCACCATACCTGGCTAATTTTTTGTATTTTTAGTAGAGATGGGGTTTCACCGTGTTAGCCAGGATGGTCTCGATCTCCTGACCTTGTGATCCGCCCGCCTCGGCCTCCCAAAGTGCTGGGATTACAGGCGTGAGCCACTGCGCCCGGCCAGAAATTTCTAAGCAGTGAAGCATTTAAGAGGTGACCTGAGTGCTGTTAAAAGCAGTTTTAAAAGGAAAACAAAGCATAAAAATTAGGAAAGTTTGCAAACTGACAATGCAATAGAAAAGAAAAACCCATTTTCTGAGGAGAAATTCAAGCTTGCTGCAGAAATTTGCATAAGTAATGAAGAGCTAAATGTTAATTGCCAAGAAAACGGGGAAAATGTCTCCAGGGTATGTAAGAGACTTTTGAGACAGGCCTACTCATCACAGGCCCAGAGGCCAAGGAGAAAAAAATAGTTTCATGGGCTGGGCCAGGGGTTCCCTGCTCTATGCAGCTTAGGGACCTTGTGCTCTGTGTCCCAGCTGCTCTAGCCATGGCTAAAAGGGACCAAGGTATAGCTCAGGCCGTGGCTTCAGAGGGTGCAAGCCCCAAGCCTTGGCAGCTTCCACATGGTGTTGGGACTGCAGGTTCACAGAAGTCAACAATTGGGGTTTCGGAACCTCCACCTAGATTACAGCGGATGTATGGAAGGACCTGGATGTTCAGAGCCCTCATGGAGAAACTCTGCTAGGGTAGTGTGGAAGGGGAATATGGGGTCAGAGCCCCCACACAGAGGTGCTTCGTGCACTTGGAAAAGCCACAGGCACTCAATGTCAGCCCAAGAAAGCAGCCAGGAGGGAGTCTGTACTCCGCAAAGCTATAGGGGCAGAGCTTCCCAAGGCTGTGGGAGCCCAGCTCTTGCATCAGCATGACCTGAATGTGAGACATGGAGTTAAAGGAGATTATTTCAGAGCTTTAAGATTTAATTACTGACTTGTTGGATTTCAGACTTGCATGGAACCTGTAGCACCTTCATTTTAGTCAATTTCTCCCATTTGGAAAGGGTGTATTTGTTCAATGTCTGTACCCCTATAGTATCTAGGAAGTAACTAACTTGTTTTTATTATTATTATTATTATTTTATAGGCTCATAGGCAGAAGGGACTTACCTTGTCTTAGATGAGAATTTGGACTGTGGACTTTTGAGTTAATGCTGAAATGAGTTAAGACTTTGGGGGACTGTTGGGAAGGCATGATCAGTTTTGAAATGTGAGGACATGAGATTTGGCAGGGGTCAGGGGCAGAATGATATGGTTTGGCTCTATGTCCTCACCCAGATCTCATCTTAAATTGTAGCTCCCATAATTCCGATGTGTTATGGGAGGTAGCTTAACACTACTTCGTGTCAGTGCTGGGATTACAGGCGTGAGCCACCACACCTGGCCTTTCCCGTTACTTTTGCACTAACCTAATAGTAAATAGTCATGCCCTTTTATTTCTCGTTTTTTATATAATAAAGTTAAAATCAGGCCGGGCGCGGTGGCTCACGCTTGTAATCCCAGCACTTTGGGAGGCCGAGGCGGGCGGATCACAAGGTCAGGAGATCGAGACCACGGTGAAACCCCGTCTCTACTAAAAATACACAAAATTAGCCGGGCGTGGTGGTGGGCGCCTGTAGTCCCAGCTGCTCGGAGAGGCTGAGGCAGGAGAATGGCGTGAACCTGGGAGGCGGAGCTTACAGTGAGCCAAGATTACACCACTGCACTCCAGCCTGGGCGACAGAGCGAGACTCCGTCTCAAAAAAAAAAAAAAAAAAAAAGTTAAAATCAGTAAACATAAGATTTTTGTAACAATTAGGTAGGCAGAGAAAAAGGAAAGAAATATTAATTAAAATTAATTTGACTATGTATACACTGCCCTGTTGCTTTTTTCCTCCAATTTTGTTTTTGAATAACAATATTCAGTGCTCAATTCTGTGAAGAGTGTTTTTTTACACAAGCGTACTCGTCTAAATACCAGGATACTTATTTTAGCACACAGATACTGTCCAGTCATTCTGAGTATCTAGAGATAATAATATTTAAAGGGATTATCTAATTTGAACAATTATGAAGAAGGGAAATAGGTTTATAATAAGGAATGGACCCCTACTTAGAACAAAGATTATGCAAAGTTTAATACATGTATGTGTGCATAACTATTTCTAAAAAATAAGCAAATTTTAGTGTCTCTTTTATAAGGAATTAGCATTAACCTTTGAGACTGCAGCTATAGAAATTATCTTTGTGGTTTTTTTTTCTTCTTTATAATTCATGCTTTTTTGGCTAATAATTCCCATTTATAGTGAGATATCCGTTTCCTGTCTCTGGACCCCTATGAGTTTTTAATGTATTTGCATCCTAGTCACATCTTGGAAGGTAAAGCTCTATAACTTAGCATCTTTTACTTTCTATCATAAGCATAATAATCTCTTGTATGAGTTTGTATTGCTCTAAAAGAATACCTGAGGCCAAATAATTTATAAGGAAGAGAGGTTTATTTGGCTCATGGTTCTGCAGGTGGTACAAGAAGTGTGGTGCAGGTATCTGCATCTGTTGAGGGCCTCAAACTGATTCTACTTATGGCAAAAGGGGAAGGGGAGCCAGGGTGGGCAGAAATCGTATGGTAAGAGAGAGAAATTAAGAGAGATGGGGGAGGGAGGTACCAGGCTCTTTTTAACAACCACCTCTCCTGGGAACTCATAGATTGAGAATTCACTCGCTGGCCTTTGTGCCAGGGAGGTCCTTAATCTATTCAGGAAAGAGTAGCCCCAATAACACAATCACCTCCCATGAAGCACCACCTTCAAAATTGAAAGTCAAATTTCAACATGAGATTTGGAGGGGTCAAACCACTATACCAAATGAAAGCATCACTGATATAGCTTTCTCTTGCTGTCTAAAATATGGAAAGATGCAAACCGACTTTCAAATTTGTTTTATGCTTAACTCTTCCAAGGCACATAATACCTGATCATAAAAAATGATGTGATATTATATTTTAGAAATACCCTGTAAGTAACATACCTTTCTCTCCAATCACCTAGTTAATGTTTCACCTTCCTTCCAAACTGTTCATACATCAATTACATGAGGAACACTCCTTCCCTTGTCTTTCCTTTCCACAGTGTTAATCATTATGTCTCCAATACTATTTTTGTCTGTATTAGTTATCTGTTGCTATGTCAAAAATAGCCCAAAATTTAGAAGTTTGAAAGAATAAACACTTAGTATTTCACAGTTTCTGTGGGTCACAATTTAGAAGTAGCTTAGCTAAATAGTTCCAGCTCAGATTCTTTCAGTTTGCAGTGAAAATGTCAGTTTGGACTTCCATCACCTGAAGGTTGAATTGGGGTTTGATATTCATCACCTCTTAGATGTCTCACTGACATAACCATTGGCAAAATGCTTCAGCTACTCTCCATGTGTATTGTTCCACAAGCCTGTTTTATTGTGCTTGAAAAATGGCAGATGGCATCTCCCAGTGTGAGATGCAAAAGAGAGGGCAAGGAGAAAACCACAATGTTTGTTATGTCATAGTCTCAGAGGCAAAACACCATCACTTCCACTGTATTCTGTTTGTTAGGTATAAGTCACTTAGTCCACCTCACAGTCAAGGAAAGAGGAATAAGATCCCACTTTTTGAAGGAATATTAAATTTAAGTATACTTTAATAAATTTATCTTATAAGAAATAAACATTAAGAAAATAAAAGCGTTATTTAGATTCCTCTCCTAAATTCAAAGCTCAGTTTTGGCACATAGTAATATCACAATAAATGTTTAATTTACTTTAATTGAAAATTTATTTATTTTTTATTTTATTTTTTACTTTTTTTTATTATACTTTAAGTTTTAGGGTACATGTGCACAATGTGCAGGTTAGTTACATATGTATACATGTGCCATGTTGGTGTGCTGCACCCATTAATTCGTCATTTAACATTAGGTATATCTCCTAATGCTATCCCTCCCCCCTCCTCCCACCCCACCACAGGCCCTGTTGTGTGATGTTCCCCTTCCTGTGTCCATGTGTTCTCATTGTTCAATTGCCACCTATGAGTGAGAACATGCGGTGTTTGGTTTTTTGTCCTTGCGATAGTTTGTTGAGAATGATGGTTTCCAGCTTCATCCATGTCCCTACAAAGGACATGAACTCATCATTTTTTATGGCTGCATAGTATTCCATGGTGTATGTCTGCCACATTTTCTTAATCCAGTCTATCACTGATGGACATTTGGCTTGGTTCCAAGTCTTTGCTATTGTGAATAGTGCCGCAATAAATATATGTGTGCATGTGTCTTTATAGCAGCATGATTTATAGTCCTTTGGGTATATACCCAGTAATGGGATGGCTGGGTCAAATGGTATTTCTAGTTCTAGATCCCTGAGGAATCACCACACTGTCTTCCACAATGGTTGAACTATTTGACGGTCCCACCAACAGTGTAAAAGTGTGCCTATTTCTCCACATCCTCTCCAGCAACTGTTGTTTCCTGACTTTTTCATGATGGCCATTCTAACTGGTGGGAGATGGTATCTTGTTGTGGTTTTGATTTGCATTTCTCTGATGGCCAGTGATGATGAGTATTTTTTCATGTGTATTTTGGCCTTGTAAATGTCTTCTTTTGAGAAGTGTCTGTTCATATCCTTTGCCCACTTACTGATGGGGTTGTTTGTTTTTTTCTTGTAAATTTGTTTGAGTTCATTGTAGATTCTGGATATTAGCCCTTTGTCAGATGAGTAGATTGCAAAAATTTTCTCCCATTTTGTAGGTTGCCTGTTCACTCTGATGGTCGTTTCTTTTGCTGTGCCGAAGCTCTTTAGTTTAATTAGATCCCATTTCTCAATTTTGGCTTTTGTTGCTATTGCTTTTGGTGTTTTAGACATGAAGTCCTTGCCCATGCCTATGTCCTGAATGGTATTGCATAGGTTTTCTTCTAGGGTTTTTATGGTTTTAGGTCTAACATTTAAGTCTTTAATCCATCTTGAATTAATTTTTGTATAAGGTATAAGGAAGATTTATATTAATACTTTGTAGTCACAAACAGTGAACATATCATCTCTTAATTGGTCACCTTTCTATTGAATTTGTTAATTATGTCCTTTTAAAAATCTTATAAAATGGTCCAGGCGCAGTGGCTCAGGCCTGTAATCCCAGCACTTTCGGAGGCCCAGGCAGGTGGATTGCTTAAGGCCAGGAGTTTGAGACCAGGCTGGCCAACATGGCAAAACCCTGTCTCTACTGAAAATATAAAAATTAGCTGGGCATGGTGGTGCGCATCAGTAGTCCCAGCTACTTGGGAGGCCGAGGCATGAGAATCAGTTGAACCCAGTAGGCAGAGGTTACAGTGAGTTGAGATCATGCCACTGCACTCCAGCCTGGGTGACAGAGGAAGACTCTATCTCAAAAAAAAAAAAAAAAGTATATATATATATATATATATATATACACACATACACACATATATATATAATTATGTATAATTACATGTGATAGGTCCTTAAACGTATTAACTTTTTTATGATTTTGTGATTTTAAAGGTAAGTTTTAGAAGACCATATTTTTCTGATGTCTCCCTAGTTACAATTCTGCTGAGTCAAAAGAGGATATAAGAAAGAGTATGTAAGCTTGGTTCAATAAAGTTTGTAAAAGTATTTTGGCCATAGGATTACTACAATGCAATATAGAATTAGAATTAATAATATAAGAAGTCCTAGCAAGCATATCAAATATCCAAATTACTTCACATTGTTCAATTGTGTAACAGAAGGAACAAATTTGCCACAATCTGATTTTTATTGTGAGCTTTATAAGAGCACACCAAGCGATACAGACAATAATTTAGATATATAGTTATAAGAATAAAGGAAAAACTTTGTAAGTCCTGGAAAGAATAACCAGTTTTTAACAGCCAGACTATTTCTTGTTTTTAGTATAATGGTGTTGTAAAATATCTACTTTATTCTGCTACTCCTCTTCCATCATCAGAAATTTTCTGGGTATGTTTCAGAATAAAATAGCAAGCTGGGCAATTCTGTATTTTCATCATAAACCTTCAAATGAAAGGTTGTAGTATCATCAAACTATGATTATTTTGAATTTCTTCAAATATAGTCCTGTTCAATGTGGTTTCAGCAAATGATGTTTAATTTTCTGAAAGTTTGGTTGTGAAAATAAGGGGGAAAGGCATTTTGTGTATATGATGGAAGTTAATACAGGCCAATTATTGCTAATGTGCAAAATTATCAGACTTGGAATATATCTTTTACTCTAAAATACTTCTAGAAATGAACCAATGAAATGCAGATGTGCTAGGATGAGAAATGTGGGGTTTAGGACCTACTTGTGACAATTCAGAAAACATAGATGTTGACATGGAGGTGATTTACTTATATGGAAAGCAGGGATGTTAGCATATGCGTGATATTACAGATCATATATGACATACTGTGCTAGGTGTGCAGTGGATCTCTAATAGTAAAATTTCATGGCCGCAGACATGTATGCGCACACAGAAATGTACATAAATAATGCTATTATGCTAGGCATTTATTGCACTTACATTTTCTTCTAGGCTTTTATGTGTAGACAGTGTCTTTCAAAAATAATTTAAATTTGGATGATTTCCTGGAGAAGAGGATAAATTACTCCAGACACTTCATTGAGCACATATGCTTAAGAAAATATAAACAAGTGATAGTATGCTTTATACAAAGAAGAGCCTTCTGAAGTTAATCTCTTAAAAGAGACATAAATAGGAAGATAGGAAAAGACGCTTCCTCATAGTCAGAGTCAAAGCACTTCCTGGTGATTTCTTCAGCCAATTCATGTGGATGTACCTGTATGATCATTTAGCTTCTACAGAGAAGTGAAATTCTTCTGGGAAATGAAAAAAAAATCATCAATTATTTTAACAGCTGTCTTAGACCATTTAGTCTGCAATAAGAAAAATACTGCAGACTGGGCAGCTTATGTACAACAGAATTTTTTCTTCTTACAATTCTGAAGGTTGAGAAGTCCAAACTTAAGGTGCCCACATAGTTGATGTCTGTCAAGGGCCTGCTTTATAGATCACAGATGGCACCTTCTTTCTGTGTCCTCACGTGATGAAAAGATAAGCCTCTCTCAGTTCTCTTTTATAAGGTCACTAATCCCATTCATAAGGGCTCTGCCCTGCTGATCCCATCAACTCTCAAAGGTGTTACCTCATAACATCATCACACTGGTGATTAGGTTTTAACATATGAATGCTGGGGAGACAGATTCATACCATAACAACAACTATATAATTAAATGAGACTGCAAAGGTAGAAAGAAAAGAAGTGGGCACACTATCTGGTATTAAACCTTGACTCATATTCTGACTCAACAACTTCATACTAAAGTGGTATCAAGGAAATTAATAAATCTTCCTTAGCTTTTATTTACTCTTCAGTAACATTGTTTAATGGGATTATTGGGAAAATCGAAGTGATATTGCATATAAAGCCCTAACAATTGTATGTAGAACATAAACAACTGTGATTGATCAGAATAATTGCAACATCAATGTAATTTGCTTGTTAAAATGGAACAAAACTCAAAAATCACATATTTAGGTTGAATGTTTTCATCTAAACTCAGATTTAATGATTAAATAAACAAAAACACTCAAGTAAATTGAAATTTTAATGCATTTTAATAACCGAGTAATACCAACAATTGGCAAAAAAGAAAAAAAAATCTTAGCCTGCCTTCTATGAATTTGCACATAAGATATCAATGTGACATTTCTTCTTTGAAAGATTTTTAAAACAATAAATAGCAATAATCAAAATATTTTCAGGGGGCTCATTTAAAATTAAGAGCAGAAATGACGTTATGGGCAGACAAGTGGTATCAGGAGAATGTGGTATATATTGATATTACAATTGATACTACAGATCTGTAGTTGATATTACAGACCTGGTTTTTTTTTAAATTGAATTTTCAAAACTATTATTCCACAAATTTGCTCTTTCAACAAATATTTAATGAGCACATCTTTGTGGTAGGCACTCTTCTAGGCACTGTGTATATAGTGGTGAACAAACTAATGTTCCTGCTTTCATGGAATTTACTTTCTAGGTAATGCAAATATTCATATAAATATAATGTAGTGATATAAATATGATTTCAGTAAATGTAACCAGAAGCAAGAAAAACTTGACTATAACTATCATAATATAAATCATGTTTACATTCACTTTTTTTGCTGAATTCTATACTAACCTAGTGTAGATATCAATAGAAAGGAATAAATTCAATAGCTAATAGCAATAACAAACAAAACTTACAGAGTTTAAACTTAACAAATGGAAATATTTTTTACATGTAATGTTCTCATTTATTTTACTAATATACATAGATTATGTTAGTTATGATGCTTTTATAGTTACAATTTCCCCCAAATGTTAATAATGAATGGGAACACAATATTGCATTTAGTATTTTTATATTTACTATGAAGTGTATTCTTGCTTCATTTTCTTCAAAGTATTTAGTAGGAAAATTAGGTATATTGTGTACCAAATAAATTTTAATGTACCCTATTAAATGAAATATAATGTCAATCTTGCTTTTTAATTACTCAGACTTTTACTATGAGTTTTAACTTTCAAATTAGCTGCAGTGGCAAATTCTGCTAGTACCCCACTCCCACTCCATCCCCTCCTATAATTGTTTTCCATTTGGCTGCCCAGAATAGATAGTAATAGCCTACTCTCTCTTGCTTTCTGTCCTCTCTTGCTTTCTGTGTGAATAACTTCTTGCCAATGGTATATATGTGAAAATGGCAGTTTGGGGAATCTTAGCAGATGGCTAGCATGTACCATTTTTTTCCACTATGTTCTTTAATTTTCTTGCTGGAAGGAAATGGTTATGGCAGTAGTATTAGTCCATTTCTGTGCTGCTGATAAAAACATACCCTAGACTGGCAATTTACAAAAGAAAGAGGTTTAATGGACTTAGAGTTCCATGTGGCTGGGGAGGCCTCACAACCATGGTGGAAGGTGAAAAGCACATCTCACATGGTGGCAAACAAAAAAAAGAGAGCTTGTGCAGGGAAACTCCCCTTTTAAAACCAACAGATCTTGTGGCACTTATTCACTATCATGAGAACAGCACTGCAAAGTCCTGGCCCCATGATTCAGTTACCTCTCACCAGGTCCCTCCCACAATATGTGGGAATTCAAGATGAGATTTGGGTGGTGACACAGAGCTAAACCATATCATTCCACCCCGACCCCTGCCAAATCTCATGTCCTCAACATTTCAAAACCAATCATGCCTTCCCAACAGTCCCCCAAAGTCTTAACTCATTTCAGCATTAATGCAAAAGTCCACAGCCCAAAGTCTCATCTGAGACAAGGCAAGTCCCTTCCGCCTATGAACCTGTAAAATCAAAAGCAAGCTAGTTACTTCCGAGATGCAATTGGGGTACAGGTATTGGGGAAATACAGCCATTCCCAATGGGAGAAATTAGACAAAACAAAGCGGCTACAGGGTGCATGCAAGTGTGAAATCCGGTAGGGCAGTCAAATCTTAACACTTCAAAATTATCTCCTTTGACTCTATGTCTCACATCCAGGTCATACTGATGCAGTAGATGGGTTCCCATGGTCTTGAGCAGCTCCGCCCCTATGGCCTTGCAGGGTACAGCCTTCCTATAGGCTGCTTTCATGGCAGATGTTAAGTGTCTGTGGCTATATATATCTGATCAATTCTTTATATATATCTATATATGCTATCTGTTCTTGAGGAGCAAGGAGAGCCAGTCCAAGTCCCAAAACTGAAGAACTTGGAGTCTAATGTTGGAGGGCAGGAAACATCCAGCACGGGAGTAAGATATAGGCTGGGAGGCTAGGCCATTCTAGTTTTTTCATGTTTTTCTTCCTGCTTTATATTCTAGCCATGCTGGCAGCTGATTAGATGGTGCCCACCCAGATTAAGGGTGGGTCTGCCTCTCCTAGGCCACTGAGTCAAACGTTGATTTCCTTTGGCAACACCCTCACAGACACACCCAGGATCAATACTTTGCATTCTTCAATTCAATCATGTTGACATTCAGTATTAACAATCAAAGCAGTTGTGATGATTGAAGCTGAATTAGCTATCTTTAACCATCAGGTAAAAACTGCATGCTAAGAATGAAGGGAAAACATAATGTATACAGTTTTAAAGAGTTTCAAATTTTCCATATTTTTTTAAGACAAAGTCTTACTTCGCCACCCAGGCTGGAAGGCTGGAGTGCAGTGGCGCCATCTCTGCTCGCTGCAACCTCTGTCTCCCAGGTTCAAGTGATTCTCATGCCTCAGCCTCCAGAGAAGCTGAGATTACAGGCATGTGCTAACACACCCAGCTAATTTTTGTATTTTTAGTAGAGACAAGGTTTGACCATGTTGCCCAGGCTAGTCTCGAATCCCGGAGATCAAGCAATCCTCCCATCTCAGCCTCCCAAAGTGCTGAGATTACAGGCATGAGCCACTACACCTGGCCTAAAGAGCTTAGAATTTTCATGAAGCTAAATTGGTTACTTCAAAACTTATTTTATGTGACAGGAATAGTCTTCTGTCTTGTTAATTCACTGTTGTTTGGCATTTTATATGACTCAATCTTCCAGAGTTGGTTTCCAAAATTTCAGAAGTATTTTAGTCTTTGAAACATAAAGAGTACTCTTCAGTGAGATAAATTTCTATAAATTATGACAAGATTTACCTGATATAGATTAGTTCACTTGGCAAATAAATTTTAAAATTTCAAAGTAGGTGCCCTCACCAGTACAATTACATTATAGGGTAGATATGTTTTTATAGATTACCTGAAAATCTTACTATCATTTATTAATTTTCTTTCAGAATACATATTTCCATAAATCATGGAAATATATAACTTTGAAAACTATATTCTCTGTCCTCTACATTCCAACCTCTTGCCCACCACAGAGTTGTTATATAACTAAGGAAATAAAGATACTGAGAATAATTCAGAAAATTTAAGTGGACTGACCAAGGAAACTGAAAATTGAAGAGGAACTTTAGGTAGAGACTCAGACACACTGGGCACTGGATGATACAGAACAGCTTGTGCGTCTGCAACACTAGCTTACTACCTCACAGCACTGATTAAATTCAATTAAATCCAGTATTGTGCAGTGTGATGGGGGTATACAGTAGTAACCAAAATAGATGTTTTCCCCTGCCCTCATGGAGCCTTGAAAAACAGGGAAAACAGAGTAAATGAAATTACAAGAATTTTGATGTAATGAATAGGAGAATACAGTGTGCTATAAAAGTGTGTATAAAATGGAATTAACAATGTCTTTCTGGAGTTCACAAAATGAGGGATTGATGTTTAAGGTGAGATTTTAATATGTACATGTTATTTTGATAACTTTGGTCACTAAAATGTTTGCAGACTGTTTTGGGGAAATTAAAGAACTTGAACCACAACATAATCTATTTGCAATGCATAAAAAATCCTATATAGCTGAAGAGCAGGGAGTAATGAAAGTATTGAGGCTGCAAGATAGGTAAAGGTCTCATGTTGGGGGTCTTGGTAAGTTTTGCTATTTTAAAAAGTAATACATATCATTAAAAGATTTTAGCAGAAAGATTTAATAGACACAGACCCCTAGAGTCTGGGACATCACAAAACTGAGTCACGTCATCTCAATCTCAGCCGGAGCTGTGTTTTTGGCCACTTGAAAAGTGAATGTGGATCCCAATGCCTCTACCAATTTCAACTAAGTTTTATAGCCGTGTGAGAACTATATCTCTCTTCTCTTTGCCATAGTTACAGTCACACTGTATGTGACAAGTGAAAAAGACAATAGAATGGAGACATTTATTTTTCTGAGACTAGTGAAGCCTGCTCTGCCCACTGTTTTGACACAGGGCAATCTCTTGGAGACTAAGTATATTGTGGATTGTCTTTACATTTAACTTCTTGACTACAGTTTGATTTCTGTTTTCATCCTTGCATAGAATATGGTAAGAAAATTAAAGCCTGAGTAAATTTCCATGTAAAAACCCTTTATTATATACCAGCATGTAGGCAGTTGTAGGTCCAGTTCCTTTTTGTCAACACAATAGCAGGTTGTTTTTTTTTTTTTCATTTTGCCTCAAAAACAAAAGTCAATTGCTTTTTCAATAGCTATACTCTATGTTTCCTATCCATTAGACATGCATCATGGCAATGATTTCTTAAGATATTTTCCTGAGGTTCAAATTTTCTTTTGAGTAGAAAAGAAAGTGAGATCCAGCTGCTTTTTTCATCATATATATTCTCATTTGTTCAGGCTGTTAATTTTTTCAGTTTGTTTTTCCTCTGAGGTTATGTATGTTTATGCCATGTAAAAGGCTGAAGCCCCTGGCTCCCTTAGGGCAAATCAGAATTCCTATATGAGCATCACACCGTAGTTTGTAATGTTTCATTGTTGTACTCCATTAAATACTGGTAGCTGCTTCTCACTAGTACCTTGCTCCTGAAATTGTCTCAGTGAGATTTGAATAGCAATAAGCTGTGTCATTAACCTTAATCATGAAACCATGTCTACTGCATTTAAAAATAAATGCCTTATTTTGTGATGAGATATATGAATCATCAGCTTGGGGAGAAATTTATCTTTAACTCATCTAGTGGTTTTTGTGTTTGGTGATCCTTAACATTGAAATTGCTCTTAAAAATAAATCTTTTAGTATCAATAATTAAAAGGCAATCTATATTTGACATATATTAATGATCCATATTATCTGTGTACCAACATAAATTTGTGGAAAAGAGTGTGACAGGATTCTTGGCTTTGATAAAGCATGTGCTTACTTCCTGTCAAAATAAGAAATTGTGCTTATTTTTAAAGGATAAATCAGGCTGTGTCTAGAAACAAAAATATAATCTTAAATTCCTCATAAGAGGCTAGCACACCAAAGAATAAGATAAAAAGAAAATATTCTCACTACATTACTATTTGAATCTAAATGTCAATGCCATAAATTTAGCAGTTACTACCCAGAGAGGAATGAGTGATTGTTTAGAAAAGTAACCCAATTTATAATATATTCCAACTTTGCAATATGTTTTACAGTGATAAGATATCCAAATTAAATAAACAGCATATTTCGTTAGTCAGTTGTCAACTATTCTAACAACTGACTAAATACCTAGTTATAATTCTGACTTTTTAACATTTCACATTACTTTTTTTCTAATTCCATCTGTATATCCACACACATAAATATTAACTATTTATTTAATTGGCATTTAGGTTAAGACACTAGACTTTTAATTATGATCATATAAACTTATTCTAACAAGTGAATTTTAGTTTAGTCATAATAACTTTACATTTTAAAACTAAAGTTAATTTTTAAAAATCTCATTTTTGGTATCTCTTTATATCTTATGAGGAATTTATGTTGTATTTAATTATAGTTGATTTGGCCATAAGCCTTTCTAAGTAATTAATTTCCAAATGACAATATTTGTAGGAGCAATGATGAAGAAGTGAAGAACCTAATAATTATTTTTTTGAGATTCTGTCTATATTCTTAGACAGGCAATTTTATCACTGACTAAATTGGTCATATAGTGTGCATGATCTTTCATGTCTTCATACCCACTTCTGGAGACTGATTGACTATTTCTAGCACCACAGGTATATCCTGCCTTCTTACAGGTAAACTCAAAAGATATGGCAAATGAATCAAAGTTATGATGGTGCATCTTTAAAAATAGGCAAGGTAGAACTACTAAATGAGTAAGCCAACCTAGAAGTTGTCAAAAAAAGTATATATGTACACATATAATTTATCAATGGCTTAAGACCATGTCTGAGAAGCATTGATATCTCCAGAAAATGTGGAAACCAATATAAGAAAATCGAATAAAACAGAAGATAGTCTGAATGTAGTAGGCAAATCATTTGAAAGAAATGAGAGTGGTCTTATAATACAAATATTTCAATTGTTATCTGTGGCCAATAGAAGGACAATCTGTTGCGCTTTGACATGCTATTTTTAGATCACTTACACATTTTAGCCCCATTTATTCAGAACTTCTGCTCATTAAAGACCACCTTTCTTCATCATTTTTCCAGTCATTCTTGGTCTTGCATCTCTGGTCATGTATGTAATCTTCTAATAATGTCACAATCCTTGAGGTGGAGCTTCAGTGAAACATTAAACCATTTTTCTGGTTTTCCTGCTCTCAGTGACTATGTGAATTCATCATGCCACCCTTCAGTAGTAGCTAGAATATTAGTGGTATTTTTTCATTGCATAAGCCAGCCAAGAGTACTTGACATTTTGAAGAATATTGATTCAGTCTTAAGTAGAAACTTGACAGATGTATATAGGGTGGACGAATACACTTCACAGAGTATATAGTGTGATCCGTGTACAGAGGCATATATGGGCAAGCTGATTCTTTCAGAATGAGTAGGCCCATCAGCAATAGAGTAGATTAGAAATGTATGTAAGACTCAGTCAGATTCAGTATTTCTTTGTCGTAAAGTATACTTTTTTCATACAGAATTATAATATACATATTACCTCTATTTATAATTCCTTTTATAATAATATATTACATAGAAATTGTTTACTTAAAAATTTATATATTATATATTTTATGATTTTTAGAAAAATACCCAAATAAGTGTTGATTTAATGTTATATATCCAAACACATATTTCAGATATTATAAATAGGTCCTTCATAATATAATCTACAACTCTAAATGTAATGCATTTAATTTGACAAAAATTTACTTTCTTGAAAATATCCTTCAAGGTAAAATGGGAGATTGCATAATATTTGAAGTCATTTTATATTAATGCATATGTGAGGCAGGGTTTATAAATCAATTAAAGCTGTTTAATTCTATTTTATTCTGTAATTTACCACACTGCTTGCTTTTTCAGAAAAAAATAATAATTCATATTAATGGCCTTAATACCACATTAGTTAAAGCAGTAATTTCCCTTCTTTTTACTCTATATTCTGTTACGTAAAAGTGGTATGTCTTCGGGCAATTAATTTAGCACTTGAGATTTGAATAATTTTCTTATAGAAATATTAATGGCATTTTGATAAGAAAGTGATTATTTAGATATTTTTTAAATCATTATGATCTAAGCATTTTGTATCATTTAAAGGGTTAAAGCATGCATTTATGTAGAGGTATTCTAATATTTTCAAATATTATTTCTTCTCATGAGGCTGTATTTTTTACTAGATACCATTAACTTTTATGGCAGTATTTCTTTTTCTCCAGATTGTATAATATTAATAAAGAAATTATTATGTTAAACAGAAGTTGCTTTGTGTGTGTGTGTGTGTGTGACGGAGTCTCGCTCTGTCACCCAGGCTGGAGTGCAGTGGCGCGATCTCGGCTCACTGCAAGCTCTGGCTCCCGGGTTCACGCCATTCTCCTGCCTCAGCCTCCTGAGTAGCTGGGACTACAGATGCCCGCCACCACACCCGGCTTTTTTTTTTTTTTTTTTTTTGTATTTTTAGTAGAGATGGTGTTTCACCGCATTAGCCAGGATGATGGTCTCGATCTCCTGACCTCATGATCCGCCCACCTCGGCCTCCTAAAGTGGGATTACAGGCGTGAGCCACCGTGCCCGACCTATTTTCTTTTTTTTTTTTTTAAATAAGTTGGTGCCACTATTGTTTCCACGGTTGGAAAGAGAAAAAGATAACTTACATACCATTCAATTTTGTTCTTTTAAAATGAAAAATTTTGTGGGTTTTAGTACATTCACAGAATTCTACAACCATCACATAATCAGTTTTTGAACATTTTCATCACTCCCTAAAAGAAATTGTGTAACCATTACCAATTTCTCCCCAGAGTCACTCCTTTTTTGCCTTAGAAATTCTCAACTTACAGTTAAATTCTCAAGCAAATGTAATACTTTTCTCTCTGTTATTCTTTATTTTCTCAATTTGGTAGATAATGCAAGTGACAGCAGCAATTTCAATCCCCTATTCTTTGGCACAGTATAGTTAATTTTTAGCTACACCTAAAATAGTTTATAATTAATCTAATTTTTGATAGCATTAAAAATGACATGAAAAATCTTATAACTACCCTTCAAAAAGACCTCTAAGTATCTCTGAAGTGGTGATATGAATATCTAATTGTAAGGGTGATTTTATTTAATTAACATTAAAAATTAGGACTTATAATAAATGTAATTTACTGTTACATAGTTACATATATCACTATATGATACTAATCTTTACTGCCAAGAACACTCATGGACAACTGAAATGTACCTATGATCAGAGAAAGAAAAAACATGCTATATTGTTTATCAGTGAGTGGAAAAAAGAAATTAGGAAAGAACTTCTTTCCAAGCAATAATGACACCATCCTTATCATCTATTCATATCTCCAAGTCTCAAATTTCTTTATTACAATTATATAAAACCACCTACAGGGCAGTGTTCTCTGTGATCCATGGATGCAAGGTTTCTTCCAAATAAGGCTTTCTGCATTGAAAAACCTTAATATCTTTTCGCTCATCACATTCTCAATATAGCTGTCTTGAGGGTAAAATTCCTAACGTCACATTAAATAGCTATGCCTCCCAAGAAGAAAGTGGCTGCATAATGATAACTTTATTATTGAGGAAATATGAGAGAGGTAGTTTCCAGAGGAGAATTGATATATTTTGTAAATATAGATGATTTGTACTACACAAATATACCTTATGCCAAAGCAGGTCAGTACTCTGAATCACAATGATCTTGCATAGTTGTGTTTGGAGGGTAAGATTCCCAGCACTGCAATTAGGAGTTCTCCAAAGCACACTATACACATGAGGTGTGAATCACTGAGAACACATCTCATTAATGACCTAACTCAATTATTGCCTGGGTTCTTCTAGAGACTAAATCGCCAATTTAAAATGTGTTTGGGGCTGCAGATCACATCTGAAAGAGACAAAATCCTGGGTGAACTGCTGCAATAAGGATTGTTTTCTAGACATTTACCCATGAGCCTTTATGATGGCATTATAAATGCTTACTTAGTGTACATTATAATGATGTTTCTCAATAGTAGGAGTCTCAGAATTATTTTGATTTAATACTCTATCTAGGATTATACTTGAAGTTTTGCACCAAGCACCTGAAACAGATGCTGACTCCAGGGTACAATTCTTTTCAAGGCAACCAAATGCTGCCTGTGGTATAAGACACTTCTTCCCCCGTGGAAGTAAGCTGCCGGTACTGCAATAACTGACTTGGATATGGATTTAATAGATGCTTCCTAATTGTGAGACTTCTGCTGTCAATACGATAGTGTACATTTTGTTTTAAAGGCACAATTGTCCACAGGCAATCATCTATGAGTTCAAGTTTGATAAATTAACCACAACAAGACTTACATTTTACTGTAACTTTGTAATTTTTAAAATGTTTTCATATGTTATATTTTGTGTTTTTACACAATATATAAAATATGATTCCTCAAAAAATATAAGTGAGAAATGCTCTGTTTTGCCTTGAAATCTCACCTCACTAGGTGAATAAACATATTTTCAATTAAGCTAAAAGAAAAATATTTTGAAAAAACAATTTTTCAAGGTTATAGCTTTTCTCAATTTAAAAATGTTCAGCTTTAAGGGGGCGACAAATTGTTTTGATAAGATTTTATAACTGTTTTAAAATGTGTATTAAAGATAAGCTACACAAAGGGCAATAGACATAAGCAAGCACTTCATAGAAAAGGAAATTCAAATGACAAATAATCCTATGAAGATATGCTATACTTTCTTAATAATCTGGTAAATAGAAATTGAGCTACAATGAGATGAAATTTTTTACAACCACTAGATAGGCCTCAACCAAAGTACAGGCAAAGAGGTGGAAAAATAGCATCCTCCAGCACAACTAATGGAAGTGTAATTGGTACAACTACCTCGGGAAATAATTTGAACTTGTTTGATAAAACTGATCATGTATACAACCTATGACCAAGCAATTTCAATCTTAGTTACATAATGTAGACAAATTATACATATATGTATTATATATGTTATATATACATATATACACACACACATACGCACATATATACATCAGTTGACAGGCAGGGCAGAAGGCTGTTCATAACAACATTTTTTATAATACAAAAAATGGAAAACATTCTATGGATACATTAACAGCAAAATCAAAAATTATACATATAAAATATAACAAAAATGTAATAAAAATGAATGGAACAAAACTACTCTCACCAACAAAATGAATCTTGAAAATACGATGTTGAGAATAAATGAAAATGTCATATCATTTGTATAACATTCAAAAGCAAGTACAAATAATAGTTTTTCATGAAAACATAGATGTATGGAAATGTTCTTCCCAAAAAAGCAATGAAATGATAAACATTAAATTCAAAATAATTTTTATATCTAGGTAAAGTCAGAAAAATGAGTTAGTGAGAATTCATATCTGTATATTTCATTTTTATGCTTCCTGAATTTTATATACTTGAATTTATTAATTATTGTACAAACATATACAAAATTATATAAAAATGCTATCTGGAGATATAGAAATCTTCATTTTATTTAAAATATCATCAAAAAATATAAATCCATTATTTTTCAATGCCTAACTCTTAAGCCTAATTTTATCACTGTTATTTTAAAGTCAAAAATATATCAATATATATTTAACATTGATATCAAATATTTTCATATTGATTTTATTTAAGAAAAACATAATTTGCATTCTATCCTCTTATGTTATATTTGATAACTATTTGACAAATTGAATTTCTTAATCATTTTTTAAAAAGACAATTATTTGTGTCCTTGGTATTGTGCACATCACTTGATTTGAATCAACCAATGGATTTGGAAAATTCAGTAGTTCACAATATTCATATAAAAATAACTGAAAAATTCATATTCATAAAACCATAGTTTCATATATTTGATAATCTGTAAAACTGTTTAGAAAGATCTGAGCATTGTTTTATGACCTAGCCCTTTTCCAGGAAATATACCTTGATTCCTAATTTGCATTTTGGAATGAATCCTGTGTTCTCATTTTGGCTTTTGTACCATCACTACAGATGTTCCTACATATTTTTGCCAGTTTATTTAATGATGTGTTAAAAATGAATCTAAACTCTTCAAAATCTCCTTTCTCTTTTTTGTTATATCTTTGTCAAAACTTTCACAAAGTAATAAATCTTTCTCTTATTTGCCATATAAAATATTACATAGAATAAGCAAAATAGAGAGATTCACATCATTTTCACTTCATTAGTTTACTTGTAATTTTTTCACATATTCCCAGTGCTCATTAAATCATCATGCTGCTGAATCTATTTTCATATCTGGCTGCCACCTAAAACATTTATTAGTGTCATTAAAAGGATATGAGGTTTTGTCTATTTTATTTGCTATTTTTTCTCACATTATTTAGTAATGCAAAATATTGAATATATCTATATATTAATATTTTAAATATTAAATGAATTTAGTTTTTATAAATGCCTGACACATAAGTACAGAACATGCTGGGTCCATAAAACACAGCTTTGAATAAAACCTCCATATGTTGATAAATTGCTAGAAAAAATAAAAAAGGAAACATCTAAAACACTATTGTATACCACTATAACTACTGTCTTTCACAGTTTCAATACAGCCATAACAATATTTTAATTCAAATACACAGAAAATATAATGTAAGGCAGGATTCTACCTAAAGGGATTTCATGTTCAATTTTTAACCATAAAATAACGACCAAGAGTCAATTCACATCTCATAACTTTAGCAGGACACAGGATGTCTTGTTCCATTTTACTATGCTCTGAGAAAGAGAAGTGTCATGGTTATCTATTGCTGCATAAGAATTATGTCAAAAATTAGTGCCTTAAAACAGCATTTATAATCTTAGTTTTATAGCTAAGTCATCTCAGTTTTATAGCAAAGGCATAGCTTATCCAGGTTCTTTGCTTCAGAGTATTTCACAGGCTGCAATTAAGGTGTCCCCTAGGTTGTAGTTACCTGGACGTTCAACTGGGGAAGAATCACGTCCACACCCACTCTTATTGGTTAGATTCTGTTTCTCACAGGTTGTTTTCATTTCCTGCGTTTTGATTCCTTGTGTCTTAGTCCTTTGGGACTGATGAAACAGACTACCATAAACTGGGTGGCTGACAAACAACAGAATTTTATTTCTTTTAGTTCTAGATTCTGGGAAGTCTGTGATCAATGTGCCAGCAGATTCAGTGTCTAGTGAGGGCCCACTCTCTGATTCATAAGTGGCACCTTCTCACTGGGCTCTTACATGGTAGAAGAGGCAAGGGCATTCTCTGGGACTTCTTTTGTAAGGGCACTAATCCCATTTAGAGAGGCAGAGCCCTTATGACCTAATCATCTCCCAAAGACCCCCATCTTTTGATAAAATAACCTTGGCAATGAGAATTCAACATAGGTACTGGGGGAGTCGCAAACGTTCAGAACATGACACCTTGCTTGCTACTGGCTGAAGGTAACCCTCAGTTTCTGGCCATGTGTTTCCCTCCTTAGGGAAGTTCACAACATGGCAGCTGGTTGAGTCAGAGCTGGTAAGAGGGCAAGAGAGAGTGTGAGCAAGATGGATATCCCTGGCTTTAGAACCGAATTTTGGAGCAGACAGTCATTACTTTTGCCATATATTACTTTTTAGAAGCAAGTGACTAGTTGTAGCCCAAGAGGGTTACAACGGGAGAGGATTTCACAGTGAATACAAGGAAGTGAATGTTGGGAGTCATTTCAAAGACCTTCAAAATAACCTATTTATTTCTGATTTTCCATCTACAACTTGGATTTCAAGGCATAAATACTAATTTCAGAATTTTCATGAAAAGAGAATGATAGGTACATTCTTACAACAGTGTAGGGGATTCATAAGTGATGTTGAAATATACATTTGACAAATTTGTTTTCTAAAGCCAAAATAAAGTTAATAGAAAATTTTGGCCGTATATGAAGGCTAAAACTGAAAGGTGATACATGCCTGCTTGATTTTTTTTGCTACTGACAATATATTGTAATTAAAAACTGGTATCTATTATAATTAATAGCAGGCATCTATCTTCCTGATTTTAAGTAAAATGTTTGATCATTAAATATGATATTTGATGTAGTTTTATGGTATATAGCAATTACATAATCAAGGAAATATCAGCCTACTTTTAGATTTTTGAAGTTTTTAAGTTACATTTGTGTTTTGAAATATAGCAAATTTTTTTATCTACATGTAGATAAAAATAACAATATCATTTTTTCTGTAATTTATAAATATGGCAGATTACATCGGTAGATTAGTCCACTTGAGAAACAAATTTTAGAATTTCAAAATCTACATCAGTGGAGCTCTCTGACATTGCGTTATCCTTTAATTCCTGAAATGTTCATACATATGAGTGTGTATGTATGTATATATATATATATGTGTGTGTGTGTGTGTGCATCTCAAAAAATATTTTAGGAACATAACTACAGTATTTTTATAGTATGTTGATGTTACTCTACTTTTTCCAAAGCCATGGCTATCTTTATCTACTATGCTATTGCTCACTTTAAATTTCACGTGAATGGTAGTAAAATTACTGCCCTTATATTAAATCAATGATGTGTTTAGCTTCAAGGAACAGAAAAACTTATGGTAGGGACTTAAAAACGTAGAACTTTATTTCTCTCATATAAAAAAATCTGCAGGCAGATGTTTTTTATTCTGATTCAGCAGCTTAATAATGAGAGGGCAATAGTTGTTAATACCATCTAGTGTTCTGAACCAGACACAGAGTGGGTATCGAATTTTCTGCCACGCCATCTATATTGCAGCAGAAAAGAATGGGGAGGAAAACTGACAGATGCCTCTGTCAGAAAAGTAAACTGTTCCCAGGACACTAATTATACTTATGTGTCATCATCTGGCATTGTCCCATTAAGCCATCTTGGTGAGAAAATGATTTGGATATGAAAATTGGAAGTAAACACTAGCAATGTTTGCCATATCCAATTTCCTTTTGGTTTATAGTTTGCCTAGCATAGAGTTTCAAAACTCTTTATTTTTAACTAACCTGTGGGATTATGTTTTATGTGTATCCTCTGCAGACAAACAAATAAATATTAACAGGTATTTTAATAATTCTCTTTTATTATTTTAATTTCATTTGTTTTATGTTTGTTTTGTATTTATTTTTTCTTAGAATTATTTAGAAATTATGTATCATATTTCAATTTCTGGCAGTAATAGATAAGTTATTATATCAGCTTCCTATAATATTGTAACAAATTATCATACATTCAATCATTTGTAAACAACACAAATGTATTCTCTTTCACTTCTGGGGTCAGAATTCCAAAATATATCTTGGTGAGCCTAATAAAGGTGTCAAGACAGAGGTGTCCCTTTTGAGGGCTCTAGGAGATAATCTATTTTCTGACCTTTTCCAGCTTCTAAAGACCATCTGCATTCCTTGGCTCATGTCTACTTTCACCATCTTCAAAGCCAGCAGTGGACCATCTTCAAATATCTCTCCAAATCTTGGCTTCTGCCTCCTTCTGTCCTCTTTTAAGGACACTTAGAATTACATGAGCCCACCAGGATAATTCACAAGGTCTCTAAAAAGTAAACTAAAAGATGGATTTTGGAAGCAAGCTAAAACCTGGTAAAGCAACACATAATCTTTTCTCTTGCAGATTTAACCTGACCGTAGACTCTAGTCAGAGCATTTTCCCACAGTGGTGGTAGCCTAGACAGCTAAAGTTTAAAATGAAAAGCCTGTTATAGGAACAAAAAAAGAAGAAGGAAAAAAAAAAACAAAAAACAGGAAAAATCTTCAGCCAGAAAGTATAGAGGAAATCCCAGAGAGAAGAGAGCTGGAGGTTGAAATATCCTACTTCTCATGAGTATATGAAACTGTACAAGTTCAGGTGTTACCTCTGTGCTCCATACAAACATGAGAGACCAAAAGTAGAACAGCAAATTTGTAGAAGACTGAACCTCAGTTTAAACTGCCACAAAAATTGCCAACCTTGTGAGCCTGTGTTGCGAAGACACAAAGAAATATGTAAAGGCTGGGCTGAGATTAAGCGACCACCCAAGATTCAGACTAATAACAAAAGTAGTACATAAAAGAGACCCAAAGGAGCAGAGCAAAAAACCATTTGACAACTGTACTGATATTGGGAATACAGATCACAGAGCCAAGACAGAATCTGTAGTCTTGACCAAACTAGGGTAAATACCTGCTAAAACAAATAGATCAACATTATTATTATAATTATTATTATTATTTTCTTTTGAGACGGAGTCTCGCTCTGTCGCCCAGGCTGGAGTGCGGTGGCGCCATCTCGGCTCACTGCAAGCTCCGCCTCCTGGGTTCACTCCATTCTCCTGCCTCTCTCGAGTAGCTGGGACTACAGGCGCCCGGTACCACGCGGGGCTAATTTTTTGTATTTTTTAGTAGAGACAGAGTTTCACCGTGTTAGCCAGGATGGTCTCGATCTCCCGACCTCGTGATCCGCCCGCCTCGGCCTCCCAAAGTGCTGGGATTACAGGCGTGAGCCACTGCGCCTGGCCAGATCAACAACATTATTAAGAGCAAAGTGTTGGCAAACTAAAGCTCATGGGCCAAGTCCATCTTACTGCCTGTTTTTATGTAAATGAAGTTTTATTGGATACAGCACACATATTCATTAATAGATCATTTGTGGCTGTCTTTGCACTAAAATGGCAGAGTCAATTTGTCACAACAGGACCATAGGGTGTGGAAAGCCTTAAATATTTACTATCCAGTTCTTTACATAAAAAGCTTGCTGACCTCTGCTTTAGAGTATTTTAATAGTCTATAGTCTTTAAGTTTGTAGCCAAATCTATGAAATTAATATTCAAAACTTTGATGATAAAAGCCAAATTTAGTGAATATCCAAACACTGAGAGAAATTACATTAATCCTCAAAAAAAAAAAAAAAAAAGAGAGAAACAACAGATGCCAATCCAAAATGACCCAGATACTGGGTTTATACAGTTAAGACATTAAAGTAGATATTATAACTATTCTCCACGAGGTCATAGTAACTGCAGTTGAAATAAATGAAAAGATAAAGTTCTGAGTAGAGAAAATGAAACAATAAAAAAATGGAAATTTTAGAAATAAAAAATATTTTTGAATTAAATATATAAAGGATAGGCTCAAGAGCATAATAAAGATAAAGAAAAAAACAGTAAAGTTGAAATTTGTTTAAAATTATCAATTACAAAGAGCAGGTAGGAAACATTTGCTTCTTTACATATGCTTTAATCATACAATATATTGCATATTATTGGTAGTTTTCAAACAATATTAATATATTGTGTTATTATAACACATGAAATGGGGTAAGGGGATGCAATGATTGTAACACTTCTACATTTTGTTAGCAGTCAGAAAATATTAAAACTAAAAGATTATAAAATATTAGAGTATCTCTAAACCACCATTACAAAAATTATGTAAAATGTGTACTCCCCTGAGAGAGAAGATTAAAATGGATTGCTAAGATATATACAAAAGATACAAAAGAAAGAAGGAATAGAAACTTAGGGAACAAATAATAGAATGCCAAACCACAAATAAATATCAAAATGGTAGAAGTCAAGTTATATCAATAATCACATATATGCACATTTAACAAAACCATTAACTATATACTATCTATAGGAAACTTCTTAAGGAATAATATAAGGAATGTTCAGACTAGGAATTCCCAATGCTTGTGTCAAATTCATAAATGTTTGCAGCTATTACTGTATCCAGAGGGATACTGTTCTACAATTGGCTTGCTTGTATCATGTACCTCTTGGGCAAAGGAGGATAGTAGGCAATCTAACATATGAACGCAAGATTTTTGTATTACTTGAGGGAGAGCAAATACTATTTTTATAATTGTGGCAGTGTAACAAATCATATGAATGTTTAAATCACTTCTGATTGGAATCTGCATTAAATTCATGCTAATCGTATTATATATATATACAAGTATGAATGTGTGTATGTGTATGTGTGTGTGTTTGTATATGTAGACATATTTTTGACATTTTTATCTACAAGGTGGGGCAATGTCTTATGATTTGAGTTTTAGTGATCTTTTGCACAGAATGATGACAATAATTAAAAATGCATTGTATATTTCAAAATTGCTTAAAGATTAAATTTTAAATATTCTTACCACAAAAAACCCATATGTAGGTGAGGTGACAAATATGCTAATTAGCTTGATTTAATCATTCCACAAAGTAAATATATATTGAAACATCTCATTGTGTCTTATAAATATAACCAATTATATTATTTGACAAATAAAAATCGCTGGGTGCCGTGGCTCATGCTTATAATTCTAGAACTTTGGGAGGCCAAGGCAGGCAGATGCTTGAGCCCAGGAGTTTGAGACCAGCCTAGGTAACATGGTGAAACCCTGTCTTAACAAAAAAAATACAAAAGTTAGTTGGGCATGGTGGCACACACCTGTAGTCTCATCTACTCAGGAGGCTGAGCTAGGAGGATCACCTGAAACCAGGGATGTTGAGGCTTCAGTGAGCTGTGATGGTGTCACTGTACTCCAGCCTGGGTGACAGAGTGAGATCTTGTCTAAAAAAAAAAAAAAAAAAAAGAAAGAAAAAATAAAATAAATTTGAAAAATTTAGCATCAAAAAAGGGAAATAAATCAAAAGTATAATATTCTCACCTTCAAATTTGGGAGTTAAGAGATCATTTTCAGAGCTGATTATATATATTTTTAAGTTTTGACAAAAATCTTTGTTTAGAACTGAAATAGCAGGGGATGCTGTGGGTCAGGATGGAATTGGCAGGGCTATGTGGGAACATGCTCACATCTCTGGGTGTCTAAACAAGCCAGTACTTTTACGCCTTTGGTTTCCTGGAAATTATAAGTAGGGAATTAATACTGGGATAGGAATCTTGGTACATAGTATTCTATTGTGCAGAATTGTGACTCATAGATGTAATTTGTGTTTATATATTTTGTATTTTATTATTATTTTCAACTTTTATATTAGATATAGGGGTATAAATGTGTTAGTTTGTTACCTGGGTATATTGTATGACACTGAGGTTTGGGTTACAAAGGACCTTATCACCCAGGTACTGAGAGTAGTACCCAATAGTTAGTTTTTAACCTTTCCTCCCCTCCTTATCTTCCCTCTCTCTTAGTCCACACTTGGGCAGATCCATATTATGGATGTAACTGCTTCTCAAATATTTCTGGGATTCTTTATTTGAATGTTAATATTTTGCTGTTGTTTTTTATTATATTTTTATGTATTTATCCCTTGAATTATCCATTTTCATTAGATTTTTTCATTTTTTATACCTTGTTCTCTTTCTTTAATTTCTCAAATATCTGGTGTGACAACAAGGAAGTAGTGTATATAACTTCACAATACAGCACATCTATTGCCAGATTTCGTTTTAGGGGAGACATACAAAGTACCAACCATCATTCTTTTGAATCAAATAATTGCAGAAAGCAGAAGACTTTGCTTTAGTATATCAACTTTCAAATTTTCCTTAGTGTTTCCCAGGCTACCAAGACAGATTGTTTAATTACTTTGGGAAAAACAAACAAACAAACAACAACCAAAAAAAAAAAACCTCTGATTTTTTTTTTTTTTTTTTCCCCAGCAGCACTAAAGTAGTGAGAGGGAATAATGGTCTACTTTGTGAGTATGCCATAAGTGTGTGTGAGAGAGTGTGTGTGTGTGTGCGTGTGTGTATGCAATCACCATTTCATTTGGAGGTGCCTATTAATGCACTTTATTTTAGCTGCATGTCTTTCATAGTTCCTGATGTTACCAATTTCTGACCTGAGCTGTTTTCTCAAAGTTTTGCAAGATGAGACAGCTACTTAAAGCACCTTATGACATTTTCTTCACCTATGTCATCTACCACCACTCATTCCATCTGGTTTCCACTTTTCAGGAGTTTATTGAGCGTATATTTTCCTGAGTTTATATATTTTTTAAACTTTAATGAGGTCTAATAGAGAAAATACAATAAATTCTTGTTTGTTTGCTATTTTACACTAAAATGTTTGGATTTATGTTAAACACGCAAAGGTTTTAAATTTTATTTTAATATTTTTCTTATTTATAAATTGTATATGTTTATGAATATGTTTATGAATGTAAAATTCAAAAACATAGTTGAATATATACAAATGAAATATATATGTATATATGTGTAAGTATACATATATAATTGAACAACACATGGATGCTTTTATTTCTTACATTCTAATACTTCTAAATTAATTTTTCCAAGTTAAAACCTAAAGATATTTTCCATTTATTAAAAAAAAGAAGCATTCTATTCATTTTCTGCTCATTTTCTACATGCAGAAAAAAATAATATGATAGATTCAAGAAGCAGAATTTACCTTAGATTATAAGAGACAGAAAATGGAAAATGCACAATTATTATTTTGAAGTAAACAACAATGAACATGAAAGTATATTAAATTACTACATATTTATATTTACTTTTAAGCTAATTATTTTATTAGTAGTATATTTTCTATCTCTGTTTGTTTAAATGAGCAGTTTAGAGGAAGGTACAGAAAATAAAAAGGTAGTAAACATACTTTAAGGAAAATATGTGTCTTAGTCCATTTAGTGTTGCTATAAGGAAATACCCGAGGCTGGGTAATTTATAGATAATAGAGGTTTATTTGGCTGACAATTCTGCAGGCTGTAAAAGAAACAAGCCCTCCTGAGGGAGGGCTTCAGGCTGTGTTCACTCATGGCAGGAGGTGAAGCAGGGCTGGCATATGCAGAGATCACATGATGAGAGAAGAAGCAAGAGAGAAGGGGAGGAGATACCAGGTTTTTCTTAACAATCAGCTCTCATTTGAACTAATGACTGAGTACTCATTCAGGCTTTACCCCAAGGAGGGCATTAATCTATTCATGTGGAGATCCCCTCCTTGACCCAAACACCTCTCATTAGGCGCTCATCTCCCACACTGGGGATCAAATTTCAACCTGAGGTTTGGGTAAGAGAAACATCCAAACTATAGCAATATGCTTTTAAAAATAGCAAAAGAGGGAAAAGTCTGAAGGGGGAACTTCTAAAGAGAAAATGAAATAAATGCCAAAAGGAAATTGAAAGAGGAAAATAACAACAATTAACAATTAGCCATTTAAAAAATGTTTTAGGAATAATCATGATATGCTTTGTAGTTATTTATATTTATATTTATGACCTTATGCCTTTTTAACAATGTGGAGGAAAAGTAGTTCACAATTATAATGATATTAGTTATGACAAATTATTATTTATTTAACAGTTATGTTTGTGTTAATGCATTGAGTGATTTTAATTATCATTGTAATAACAAGCTACATATTTTATGTTAATGATGGAATCAAAACAGAGAAATTGACATATTCTGAGTAATGAATTGCTGTTAGTGGAAACAATTTGTGTGACTATTAAAGTCATAATCTCTTACTCTGATTAGAAAAGTCAGGAAACTTAAGTTTGAGGACAGAAATACTCATCAGGTATTTGTTTAACAAAAAACTATTATATTTTTCAAATATCTTGCAATTTAAGAGATAGAGTGAATACCCTAAAACAGTGGATGAAAACCTGAAAATGAATTAGTACAAATAGAAAATATATTGGGACCTTCTATTAATTTTTAATGTATTTTAATATCATATGTGAAATAAAGAAAGAAAATTCTGATTAATCTCCCATCTTTCTGTAGTCTTTAAAAATAGACATTTAATTATGACTGTACATATTTTATCAACCTACAATTAGAAGAAAGACCTGTCTTCATATCCCCATAATTAATTTAATTAAATGTGATTAAAATAACAAATGGGTAATGTAACTGAAAATTAGCAAGTAATTAGACATTAACAAAACCTAGACATTAACAAAATCTAGAGAGACAAAACCTGATGACAATTATATAAACTTTACTTGGTATAACAAAAGGTCTATTTAAAAATATATATTATATTATAATATATAAATGTACACAGGTTATATATATATTTATATGTATTACACATAATTGTATAATATAATCTTTATACTATATATTCATATTGAATTTTTAATGTTCACTGCTTGACAGAAATTATGTTAAACCTGTGGATTAATTTGGGAAGCTGGACATCTTTATTATATTCAGTCTTCCAAACCAAATATATAGCACCTATGTCTCTCTTTATATTTAGATTTTATTTCACTACTTCTAACACTATTTTGTAGACTTTAACAAAAAAGTCCAATTTGTTTTCTTAGATTTACCTCGTTAGCATTAGAAATACCTAAGTATGTTTTCTGAGTAATTATAAATGATAAATGTATTTTTAATTATTGTGTAAATACATTCATTGGTAGTATACAGATACAAAATCAGTATCTCTATGTCGATCTTGTTACATAGTGACCTTGCTATTGGGACTCATTATTTCTAGGAGGTTGTTTTGTTTAGTTAAGGTTTCTTGAGATTTTCTTTGTAGCCACTTGTGTTATTTGCATATACAGGCAGTCTTATTTATTCCTTTCTGCTCTGTATATATTTATTTCTTTTGCTTAGCTTACTGCACAGCCTAGAACTCCCAGAACAAAGTTGAGTAAGAGCTGTGAGGGCATGTGTTCTTTATCTTATTTCTGATCATAAGGGAGAAAATATGCTAGTAGTTTTTATTTTATTTTTTAAGAATGCTCTTTTTCAAGTTGAGAAAGTTTACCTCTGTTTCTATTTTCCTAAGAGTTTTTTATCATGCACGAGTGTTGAATAACTGTCCCAAGTTCCTCTCCGCCCCACAGGTTGATATGATGTTATTTTTTAAAACATTACTGTTAATATGATAAATCACACAGAATGATTTTTGAATATTGAACCAGACTGTGTCCCTGGAATAAACATTACATGGTCATGATTTACCACTTCTTTTGCATATAGCTGCACTTTATTTACTAATATTTTGTTAAGGATTATTATATTTATATTCATAATAGGTATTAGTCTGTAATTTTCTTTTATTATACTGTATTTATCTGGTTTTAGTATCAGTGTAAGACCAGTTTCATAAAATAAATTGGACAGTGTTTTCTCTATTTTTGCATTCTGGAAGAGATCTATAAAACTGATGTTAATTCTTTAAATCATTGGTAGTATTCTCTAGCTAAATAACTGAGGTATAGAGGTTTCTTTCTGGGGAGTTGTTAAGTTATCTCGACTGCCTTAGTAGTCATATTGCTATCTAAATTATTTATTTCTTGTTGAATAATTTGTAGTAATTTGTATTTTTCAAGAAATTGCTTCATTTTATCTTAGTTGTCAAATCTATGTGTACAGATGTCTCTGTAGCAGTACTTGTTATCCTTTTGAAGACTGGTTTTATTCCTGATATTGGTATATTGGTATTTTGTATCTCCCCACCTCCCTCTCTCTCTCTCTCTCTCTCTCTCTCTCTGCCAGTTTTGCTTTTCTTATTGATTTTATCTATTTTTTTCTGTATCCAATTTCTGTTTTTATCTTTAATCTTTACTTTTTGTGCTCAATTATTTGGGTTATTTTGTTCTTTTTTAAAGGTCTTGATGTCAGAGCTTAGATGATTGACTTTAGACTTTTTTTCTTTTCTAATATAAACATTTAGTGTTATGAATTGTCCTAGTGCTTTAGCTTCTCCTAGTGACTTTGATATGTTGCATTTTCATTTTCCTTCTGTTCAATGTGTTCTTTACTTCTCTTGAGACTTTCTCTTTGAACTATGGAGTATATCGAAGAATGGTATTTAGTTGCTAAAAGTTTTAAGATTTTCTTTCTTTTTATCTTTCTGTTACTGATTTCTAGATTGTTCCAACTGTAGTCAGAGAACATAGTCTGCATGCTTTTAATTTTTAAAATATTTGTTGAATTTGTTTCATGTTCAGGATATGGTCTATCTTAGTGTACATGTCACAGGCACTTAAAAGTGAGTATTCTATTCTTGTTGGGTGGCGTGTTCTATAAATATCAGTAAGATCCTGTTGGCTGATGGTGGTGTTAGGCTCTTCTATTTCCTTGCGTTTCTCACTTGTTGTTCTATCAGTTTTTGAATGAGATAACTCATTTATTATAAGTAGATTTGTCTTTTTCTCCTTTTAGCTCTATCATATGTTTTCTTCACATAATTTGATGTTCTGTTGCTTGTTTCATATATATGTGGAATTGATGTGTCTTTTTGCTGTGTTAACCATTTTTAAATTATATAAAATCTCTTTCTGTTAATTATTCTTTGCTCTGAAGTCTACTTTATATTAGTAGCCATCCCTGATTTCTTTTGAAATGATCACATAATATACTTTTTTCCATCTTTTTGTTTTCAATCTACCCATATCATATTTGAAGTAAGTTTCTTGAAGACTGCCTATCATTGGGCAATATTTTTCAATTGACTGTGCCAACCTCTATCTTGAATTGTCTTGGCTATTCAGAAAATTTACAGTTTATTTAATTATCGATATGTTAGAGTTTAGTACTGACATTCTTCTGTTTGTCCTCTTTGTTTTTGTTTGGTTTAGATTATTTGCCTTATTGTGGGTAACTTCAACAATGTTTTAGGATTTCATTTTGATTTATATGTAGTATGTTTCAGAGTATCCGTTTCACCAGTACATCCTTCATGCCTCCCTCAGCTTGTCTAAAATCTGAGTAGGTTTCTTTCTGACTGTGGACCCTTGGCATCCCTTTTCTTACAGAGCATTTACTTAGAAAACTTGCAGTTGTATTTTTTCTGCCTATTTCAAATGTAAATCATCTCCCAGCTCCGTTACAGTTTTGCCATCCAGGAATATCTTTTACAAGGACCTGGAAGCCATCCTTTTGAAATGTAATCATCAAGTTAGATAGCATACCTATCATCTACCAGTCTATGGGAAGTTAGGAGCTTCAATTCTATAAGTGCCAATTAGCAAACTCAGGTGGCCTAATCACACTGGCCAATTTCCCCCTAATATCCTCCAGAACTTTTCCCCTACCTCACACCAGTGCTTAAAAACTCTTCTGCCTTTTGTATCAACAGAGATAAGTTTGTTCTCTCTCCTATTGCGATAGTCTCCTTACTTTATTGCAATAGTTTTGAATAAAGCCTTCTTTGTCATTTTTAACAAGTGTCTGGTACAGTTTCTCTTTGAAACTTTCTGTAGCTTTTAGAGTGGTTGCTCTAGGTATTATAGATAGATAGATAGATAGATAGATAGATAGATAGATAGATAGATAGATAAAACAAGAGTCTACTGATGTTGTTACTTTACCAGTTCAAAGGAAGTATAAAAACCCTAATCCCTTTAAGTCAGTTTACCCTCCTTATTTATATATTTAAAAAAACATTTTATCTAGGTTACATTTTAATCACACCAATAAATATTATTATTTTGTTTCAATAATTAAACAAATTTAGATAACTCAAGAAGAGAAAGGAAGTCTATAGTATTTACCTATAAATTTATTTACCATATTTTTTTCCTTTCTCATGTTCTAAGTTTACTTATTTTATTGTTATCTTTCAACTAGAAAACTTTTTTAGCCATTTTTAGCATAGATATGCTGGAGAAAAATTCTCTTGGTTTAACTTTTTCTGAGAATGTCTTGATTGTCTGTTCATCCTAAGGAATATTTTTTGTCTGACATAGGATTCTGAGTTGACACTTGAAAAATGTGCTGTTTCCTCTGTCCTTCATGGGTTTTGATGAGAAATCCACTGTCACTTGAACTATATTCCCCTTAAGGTGTCATTTCTCTCTCATTGTTTCCCAGGGTGATTTTCTTTGTATCTGGTTTTCAGAAGTTTGACTATGCTGTGTCTTTGTGTATAATTTTTTCAGTTTATCCTAGTTGGTGTTTGCTCTGCTTCTTGACTCTGTAGACTTAAATGTTTTGCCAAATTAGGAAACTATATTAGTTCATTCTTGTATTGCTATAAAGAAACATCTGAGGCTGTGTAATTTATAAAGGAAAGACATTTAACTGGCTCACAGTTCTGCAGGTTGTACAGCAAGCATGGCACTGGCCTCTGCTCAACTTCTGGGTAGGCCTCAGGAAACTTACCATCATGGTGGATGGTGAAGGAGAAGCAGGCACATTACGTGGCCAGAGTAGGAGCAAGAGAAAGCAAGGGAAGTTGCTGCACACTTTTTTAATAAGCAGATTTCACAATAACTCACTCACTATCACAGGAACAGCACCAACGGGATGGTGCTAAACCATTCATGAGAAACTGGCCTCATGATCAAATCACCTTTCACCAGGCCTCACCTCCAACATTAGGGATTGCAATTCGACATGAGATTTGAGCAGTGACACAGAGTCAAACCATATCAGAAACTTTTCATCCACTAGTCTTTTGAATAATTTGTTTAGCTGTACCCTCTTTATAGTCTTCTGATATAAGAATGACACAAATATTAAAACTTTTGCTATAGTTCTATGGTCTCTGAGGCTCCGTTCGTTTTTTTAACTCTATTTTCTCTCATTTGCTCAGATTATGTAATTTCTATTTTTCTATTTTCAAATTCACCCATTTATTTGTTTTTCTTTATTTCTTCCATTCTGGTGTTCAGGCTACCACACTGAGGTTTTATTTACTTATTTTTATCAGTTATTGTATTTTGTTGAAACTATTTCTTTCCTGAGATTTTTTTTTCACTCATTTCAAACATTTTTGTAATTGGTTATCATGGCTATTTTATGATGGCTGCCTTAAAATATCTTGGTCAGATAATGCTGACATCATTATTATCCTGGTATTGGCCACTATTGACTGTCTTCTTTCATTCAGTTTGAGATTTTTTTTTCTTGCATTGCTATAAATAGTTTGAGATCTTTATAATTCTTTTTAGGACAAGTGATTGCTTCTTGATATGATTTGGCTGTCTGTTCCGACCAAAATCTCATCTTGTAATCCCCACGTATTGATAGAGGGACCTGGTGGGAGGTGACTGAATCATGGGGGAGGTTCCCCCATGCTGTTCTAATAATACTGAAGGAGTTCTCACAAAATCTGATGGTTTTAAAAGTGGCAGATTCCCATGCGTGCACTCCCTCCTGCAGCAATGTAAGACGTGCCTTGCTTCACCTTTGCCTTCTGACATAATTATAAGTTTCCTGAGGCCTCTGCAACCATGTGGAACTGTGAGTCAATTAAACCTCTTTTGTTTTTAAATTACTCAGTTTCAAGTAGTATCTTTATAGCAGTACAAAACGCGACTAATACACTTATTAAAACTTTAACATTTTAGGTATGAGGTAATGAGGCTCTGGACTTTATTTAAAATTTCTGTTTTCGCTGTTTCTCTCTAATATGGTTCTTACAAATAAAAGGAGCCTGCTGCGTCATTACCATGAGGAGATTTGAAAGTCCATAGTTCTCACTCAGCCTATGTTGACACCCAACAGGGAGTGCTTGTTTTCACAACTTCGTGTAGGTGGGAGTTCTAGTTCCCTGTCAGGCCTTCAATGATATACTGTCTCTGGCCAGGAGATTTAGGAGTATATCATCAATAAACCCCATGGATACTTGGGGGAAAGTAGCCTCATAACTGCTGTAAAATTAAGATAAAATTTATGACTCTTTGGCTGGCCTTTCTGACACTCTCAGTGGGGTGAAGAAAGGGTTACCTCCTTAATGACAGGTTGGTTTGAAAACCCAAGCTCTTCATGCAATCACCACTGACACCGCAAAGGTGGCCTTGTTATTTCCTAGCTAGGATGGAAAATCTGACTCCCTACTAGGCTTTCTCTCCTACCATCCCAGCGCATGAGCTGAGAAAGTTCATTACAGCATGAGGATGCTAGAAATCTAAGCTCCCGCTGGGAATTTGCTACTATGGTTGGGCGTGAGAATACCATTTTTGTTTATTTGTTTGTTTGCTTGTTTGTGTTTTTCTGTATTTTTTGCTAGAGTAAAGCTATTTTGTCAAAGTTTTGTGTTTTAATAGGCCACCCTTTTCTTGAACCTTTGGCTATAAATAAAAGCTTTTAGGGGAGCCTTGGCTGCATGCATTGGAATTTTTCAGTGTTAGCTTCTTCAGCTCCAAGTCTGGAAAATACAAGGCAAAACAAACAAACAACAAAAAAAAAAAACAAGCAGGAATTAACAACCATGCCATTCTTTGGGTCCTTTTTTTTTTTTTACACTTTTTTTTTTATTATACTTTAAGTTTTAGGGTACATGTGCACAATGTGCAGGTTAGTTACATATGAATATATGTGCCATGTTGGTGTGCTGCACCCATTAATTCGTCATTTAACATTAGGTATGTCTCCTAATGCTATCCTTCCCCCCTCCCCCCACCCGACAACAGGCCCCAGTGTGTGATGTTCCCCTTCCTATGTCCATGTGTTCTCATTGTTCAATTCCCACCTGTGAGTGAGAACATGTGGTGTTTGGTTTTCTGTCCTTGCGATAGTTTGCTGAGAATGATGGTTTCCAGCTTCATCCATGTCCCTACAAAGGACATGAACTCATCATTTTTTATGGCTGCATAGTATTCCGTGGTGTATATGTGCCACATTTTCTTAATCCAGTCAGCAATAATGCTGCATATCTACAACCATCTGATCTTTGACAAACCTGACAAAAACAAGAAATGGGGAAACAATTCCCTATTTGATAAATGGTGCTGGGAAAACTGGCTAGCCATATGTAGAAAGCTGAAACTGGATCCCTTCCTTACACCTTATACAAAAATTAATTCAAGATGGATTAAAGACTTAAATGTTAGACCTAAAACCATAAAAACCCTAGAAGAAAACCTAGGCAATACCATTCAGGACATAGGCATGGGCAAGGACTTCATGTCTAAAACACCAAAAGCAATGGCAACAAAAGCCAAAATTGACAAACGGATCTAATTAAACTAAAGTGCTTCTGCACAGCAAAAGAAACTACCATCAGGGTGAACAGGCAACCTACAGAATGGGAGAAAATTTTTGCAATCTACTCATCTGACAAAGGGCTAATATCCAGAATCTACAATGAACTCAAACAAATTTACAAGAAAAAAACAACCCCATCAAAAAGTGGGTGAAGGATATGAACAGACACTTCTCAAAAGAAGATATTTACAAGGCCAAAAGACACATGAAAAAATGCTCATCATCGCTGGCCATCAGGGAAATGCAAATCAAAACCACAATGAGATACCATCTCACACCAGTTAGAATGGTGATCATTAAAAAGTCAGGAAACAACAGGTGCTGGAGAGGATGTGGAGAAATAGGAACACTTTTACACTGTTGGTGGGACTGTAAACTAGTTCGACCATTCTGGAAGTCAGTGTGGCGATTCCTCAAGGATCTAGAACTAGAAATACCATTTGACCCAGCCATCCCATTACTGGGTGTATACCCAAAGGATTATAAATCATGCTGCTATAAAGACACATGCACATGTATGTTTATTGCAGCACTATTCACAATAGCAAAGACTTGGAACCAAGCCAAATGTCCAACATTCTTTGGGTCTTCATGTCCTTAGCCATTCTCCCTTTTCCTACTTTTTAGAGTCCCATTATGTTTGTTTTATATATGATATCCAGGGTTTTATTTGTATTTAATATGAAAAAGAGGAAAAGTGTATTTACTGCATTTTATCAGAAGCAGAAGTCCCCAGTTTTTTCATTTATTTATTTATAATGGTCTATTCTTTATATTGCAAACTTCCCCATTGTATGAGGTTCTTGATTCTGTGGGGATGGAATGTGTACAGTGCTGTACGATGAACAGGCAAGGAGCTCGTGTTCATAACACATGACCCCTAAATGACAGAAATGTCTTTCCTGTTTTCTTTTGTGGTACTAAGCCTCACTTGGAGTGAGATTTCTATACCTAGAAGAATCAGTCAAGGAAAGAGGGCAAAGTCTCATAATACATACATTGCCATGGGGATCCCATTATTATATATAGGAATTGGTCAGGTTTCTGCTATAATAGAAGTGCATAGCAAATCACACCTCAACAACAACAAATATTTTTTTCTTGTTCCTTGATCAGTAGATGGGATAAAATTGGCTCCAGGCCAAGTCTGGTAAGGTTCTGCCCTACATATCTCATCATACAACTTGCAAAAAGAGATGTTCTTCTCATAGAGATGGTGGAAGTACACAAAGAGACCAAGCCAAATTGCCCAAGCACATTTAACCTTTCTATTTGTGTCACATTGTATAACATTCTACCATCAAACGCAACATGAATAAGACAGGGAAATATACTCCATAACTGCAGTCAGAGACACTTCAACGTTAAATTGCAAAGATACTGAATATAGGCCGGGCGCGGTGGCTCACGCCTGTAATCCCAGCACTTTGGGAGGCTGAGGCGGGCAGATCACGAGGTCAGGAGATCGAGACCATCCTGGCTAACGTCGTGAAACCCCGTCTCTACTAAAAATACAAAAAATCAGCCAGTCGTGGTGGCAGGCGCCTGTAGTCCCAGCTACTCGGGAGGCTGAGGCAGGAGAATGGCGTGAACCCGGCAGGCAGAGCTTGCAGTGAGCCGAGATCACACCACTGCACTCCAGCCTGGGCAACAGAGCGAGACTCCATCTCAAAAAAAAAAAAAAAAAAAGATGCTGAATATATAATTCTATATCAGTGAGAGAATAAAGATTGAGAAAAAGTAGGCACTCTAACACAATTAGTATTATGTCTAGAAGTGAGAAAGCAATTCTGACTGAAAAATTCTCACTATTAATATCTGTTCCACCAAAACAAAAGTAAATTATAACATTAGAACAGTTACTGAACATGAAACCACTTGGAAATGCTAAAGAATCATTCAAATGCAAAGCATATGTCTTAAAGTTAAAAAAAATAACTAAATGGATGGATAAAAGCATTGATTATTACATCTACCAGTATATTTTAATTTGAATAGGGATCTGTAGAAGTAACCAAGGGAAAAAATATTTGCAAGAAGGGATGATGTATGATGCTAAATTGCAAAAGCCAACATCATTAATTTGTAATAAAATAAAATGGAAATTTGTCAGTTACTTAGTTTGGCTAGTTACACTTACCAAACTTATATTAACTCCCTAATTCCTAAAGCTTTACTTCACTTACTATTGTGCAAACCCAAATGTGGCACGTTCTATTTTAAAAGGCAGAGCTAATACACACTATGTCAAATAACTCTTTAAAGAAATAGCCAAAGTTTATATTGACAGCAGAAAAATGAAGTGGAAAATTGGGATAATTACTTAGATAAGTCAAGTGAAAAATAATATCAACCCTTGCCCCGGTAACTTGAAATACTAGACAATTAAAATGAATCCTAAAACAGCAGAACATGTGTTTCAAATCTCTTAGCCAATTTCTAATAAGTTTATGCCAGAGTATATCATGATTTGGAAAGAAAAATATATTCATAGTTTGTGGTGCTATAGATCATGTATGCTAAACATGTTTTTCACTTGACTTTCCTACTTTGTTGCTATTGAATTAAGAATATTTTCCCAATCAAAAGCTCCACGATTTTAACTGTTTCTAAATCTTTGAGTCTTAGAATATGCATATTTGAAGAAGTGACAGGATAGATTTGTTGTTATTAGATAAGGTTTAGAGACTGCCTTATTTTTATACTTTTGGACTTTGATAGTATATGTTACACAAATAACTTTTTCTTAGCCTGAATTAATGAAGCATACCACCACCTTTTAGACAACCCTGTCAAACTAGAATGTAGCTAGGAAATACTGCTGACCCAGTATGGTAAAACTAATACAATTAGTAAGTTCTACCAGTGGAAACTAAAAGACCACTTCCTAGTCTTGTTTATTTAACAATAAACAGCTAATGTACATTGCATAATTAATATAATTCTAATATTGCAGTAGTTGCTTTACAGGTATTATGTCTTTAAATCCTTGCAAAAATCTGATTAACTAAATTTAATTACAGCCAGTATCCAGATAAAAAGTAGAAGGTTTAGAGATATTGACGCTTTTGCAAGATCCATTCCGTACATAAAGGGAAGAACGCAAATAGTGTTCATCTAGAACCTTAAATTCAATTCCACATTTTATGTAGTTTCTTATGTGTATAACAGATGTTTGGAAGGAGCTAGATGACTCCACTAAAATTATGTGTTTTTTTTTAATTTCATGTCTAGAATATTTAGAACATTTAGAATGTGTCCTGAAACAAGAAGTTGTGTGCTGGTGGTAGCTTATTTGGAAAATGATCCCGGGAAGAATAATGGAAGAAATGGTACAGTGAGACAGAAGAAGAATGTCTAGGGAAAAAAAGTTATTTTATTAAACTCTCTGATGCTATGGATAACTGGGACTCAATTCCATTGGGTATCATTCCAGTAGGCTTGTAGAATGTTCCTCAGATGTGAATCACCAAAGAATGGGAAGCCTAAGTCCTTTATCAAACACCCTTTTCCCTGGTTGAGGTTTACCTCTGTGGGCATTAACTACTCTGAACTAAGTTGACACTGTCTGTATTCTAAGTGGCATTTTATGTCTCTGGAGAAATCCCTGAGGTACAAAACAAACAGCTACCAGGGCACAAAGCTTGAGATACAATGCTGGTAATATGCATGTCACTGACAATGTTGGCTGGACTAGAAACAGATGAACTGAGGGCACCATATGCATCTGTCATTGCCACACTCTCCAGACTCCCCATGGTGCCTCAGTGAACTCACAGAATCACTTTCAGATAGTTTACATTTTCAAGGGAATCACAGTGACATCTGTTCGATATGACAAAAGCTATTTTCATGTATGTAGTTTGTTTTTTTTTTTTCAAATAGCTACCAAGTTGTCAGGATATAAGCACTTATATTTACTGGGGTGCTTATTCACTACTTAAAAAATGGAGCTATTAGCTTTGTTTTTGGGTTTTTTTGGCAAGGGGCGCGCGCAGTAGTGACATGAAAAATATTACTCAAATGCTAAGGGCACAATGGGCCAAGAAAATTTTCAGGACCTCTGAACTATTGTATTTTTACCTGTTGCACACCACACTGCAAAAGCAGGATGGACCTCAGTTAAAAAATTGGTTTGGTGGTCGAGATTGATGATGTCACACTAACATAAAAGGGGCATAAAACGTCTTATTATTCACATAACAAGGTTTTCTAGGGAGACCAGGGAAGCTCCAGTTAGGTCCAAAAATGGCTTGTGAGATCAAAGAAATGATATTGGCTTGAGGTTTTTATGGTGGTTTGGGAAAAAAACAAATGAGTATTTCCAAACATGGCTTGAATTTTCCATTTTTATCAAAGAAGGGAATATCTGGCTTTATTATCAGCCTGTCCAGATGTAGGACAGAAGGGGAAGATACATAAGGCTTAAAAGTTGTTATTAGTCAATTTTTTTGAGTCAGGCTCTTTGTTGCATTACCTAAGTAAGTTGTTTTTATAATCTAATAAGACCCTAGGGTTTAATCTTAATATAGAATAAATTAATGTCATATATACATTTATATACATTTCACTTGGGCATCCAATATCTATTCGTTAAGTTAGACATCAAGCTGGAGGCTGTATAATCCTGATATGATCTCTCATAAAACTTGTAATCTAAATGAGGAGTTCCGTAAATTTAAGCTGGAAACTGGTAAGTTTTATGAAGGCTACAATGAGTATGCTATGTTACTGAGCAAGTATGTAAGGTAGCAAGATATCTACTTTACAAATATGTGGTTTTCTAATGCCTCACTGAAAAAGTGAGCTCAATGCTGATTCCTGAACAGGGGGAAACAGTGGATCATATAAAACACTAGGGGAAAAATTTTCCAGATAGACTGAATATATAGAGAGACAGAAGGCAGAGGTTCCTTTTCTTTCTTTCTTTCTTTCTTTCTTTCTCTTTCTTTCTTTCTTTCTTTCTTTCTTTCTTTCTTTCTTTCTTTCTTTCTTTCATTTCATTCTTTTTCTTTCTTTTTCTTTTTCTTTCTTAATTTCTTTCTTTCTTTCTTTCTTTCTTTCTTTCTTTCTTTCTTTCTTTCTTTCTTTCTTTCCTTCCTTCCTTCCTTCCTTCCTTCCTTCCTTCCTTCCTTCCTTCCTCCCTCCCTCCCTCCCTCCCTCCCTCCCTGCCTCCCTGCCTCCATTCCTTCTTTCTTTTCTTTCTCTCTCTCTCTTTCCTTTCTTTTTTTTTTCTTTTTTTCTTTGAGATGGAATCTCACACTGTCGCCCAGGCAGTACTGTACTCCAGTACAGTGACGCGATCTCAACTCACTGCAACCTTGTCGCCCAGGCAGTACTGTACTCCAGTACAGTGACGCGATCTCAACTCACTGCAACCTTGGGCTCAAGCAATTCTCCCTGCCTCGGCCTCCTGAGCAGCTGGGACTATAGGTGCCCACCATGAGGCTGGCTAATTTTTGTATTTTTAGTAGAGACAGAGTTTCCCCATGTTGAACAGGCTGGTCTCGAACTCCTGACCTCAAGTGATCCGCCCGCCTCGGCCTCCCAAAGTGCTGGGATTACAGGCGTGAGCCACTGCCCCCCGCCAGAAGGCAGAGTTTAGACTGAGCTCAATGTGTTCTAGAAACTGAAGGATGTTTGGTTATGATTAGAATTAGTGACTGACAGGTAGGAACAGCACACTGTGATGTAGGAAGAGTGGGTAGGGGTTTGGCATTCATTGTAAGTGCTGTGGGAGCCACTGAATGCTTTTCAAGCAGGGAAGCAGTCTGATGTGTTTTTAAACACAGAGCTCTAGAGCTCCCAAGTTGGCAGTACTGAAAATGAAATCATCTTGAAAGAAAAAATGCTGTTCTGAGAGTGCAGCGGAAAATTGATTAAAATATAATGCATGTTTCAAAATGAAATATCAACACTGATGAGATTTCTAAAGACTATCCTCTATTTCTGTACTCATGAATCATCTAACGTGTACTTCAGAAGGGATTTGGATGGATTGGTAAGGAAAGAGAAGATAATTATTTTGCCAAATAGATAAACTGATTTAACCTCAAAGATGAATTAATAAGTGTGTTTTATATGTTATTTTTTGAACTGTATCTGTCTATATAGAAGGAGCATGAGTGCTAAATAACTATGCATAATATAGCTGGACTTTAATAGCCCATGTCTGAAGACATTGACGTTAATTATTAAAAAGGCCTATCAAAAAGTAAGAGATTGCCTTCTTGTAATGGGGTTTTGAAAACCATTAAAAGAAGGCAATACAAACTGTTACCGAACTCCTATGGAGTGTCAAGAATCATGGAAGTAAACATCTGAAAAACTTGAAGAAGTTTTGATCCTAAGATTTCCTTCCAAACCCATTTCACTGGTTAATTGCTCTTTCCCCAGAAAGCTGAAGGTTTACTTATTGGAGAGGGAAAAGCAGAAAATCTATCCACTGGGTGACCACAGCCAGAGTTGAGAACATGAGTACAGTATCTAAAACAAGGGAATTTAGTAATTGTGAAAATACCATATGCTGAATGCAGAGAGTCCCTAACATTTTATGCTGAATGATAGGGACTCTCAGCATTCTAGAACCACTCTAGCATTCTTAGAACCATAGTCCCTAGCATGTGGTTCTAAGAACCCTGGGAACTAGTCCTTTGCCACCAAGGCAACATATTGAGAACATCTTTACTGAGAAATCTGAGTATCCCACAAAGAAAAACCAACAATTGTCAACATCAGTAATTTTTCAAAAAAAATGGTCCAATAAATCATCTTCAGCAATGCTCAAATTCAAAATGAACCACTAACTCATTCAGACTCAGATGAGGTTCTTTTAAAGAGTTATATGAGATGTTGCAGTCAGAAAATTAATAGGGAACAATTACCCTTAGCAGGTATTCAATAAGAAAATAAAGAAGATAGAGTTGGACAAAACGAGAAGTTGATCTCCAATGCACTCGTGTTACTGAGGCCTCAGCAAATAAACAGAAGCTATGTAGCTCAGATGGCCTTTTAGAGTTGCCTCCAACAAGGACGTAACACAGTCTTGTACCCCTACACATCGGTCAGTACTGCTAATAAGGATAACTAATCCTACAGTGTTTTTAAACATTTGTGACCAGATGATTTATCATGATATTACAGCAAATCAGGTGCAGTAGGTTAATTGGAGAGTTTGGCAAACCTATCCTGAGAGGAAAATTTGCCTTCATTCCACCTCCATCCACAAATGGAATCCTCTTTTCCAAACAGGTGGAAGGCTATGCATATGGAGGTATTAGTCTGACTTCTTGATGACTGTGGTTTAATGCAATTGACACTCATGATGCTAGAAATAACAAAGAGGGGGCATGGTTTTTCTAATCTTGTTCATCATATATAATTTTTGTTTGGTAAGACAAGGATCTTTCCTACCTGCTGGTTCTGGTAGAGCGCATACGACCGCACATATCCAAAAGATCAATACAAAATAAATAAAAGGGAGAGAAATATAGAGACATGAAAAATGGCAAGTGGGAAACAAGGCACATCTCTTTAGATGGATTTTCAGAAATGTTTTATTTTAAAAGGAGAAGCAATTGATGGTGTTTGTGATAAGCAGTTATATAGTGCACAATCAAAATTTGGGGGGTGGGAGAGTCACTGCTACCAAAACCCCACCTGTTAAAGCAAAACAGTAAATTTACTCTCTCTCTTTTTCTTATCTGGAGGGAAATAGGGCTGAAGTTACTCCCTCACATAAAGCCATGGAGTCTGAAAAAAAAAAAATGGTTGAGAGGCTGCAATCTGCTAAAATGACAGGGATCTTAGTCTTCTTGCAATGATTTGGGTGAATAGCCTGCAAGTGATATGCAGAGATACTTAACGATTGCGAGATGAAGGTGCTGTTCAGTGTACAGTAATCCTTAAGAAGAATGGGGATGGTGATCGGAAAGGCTTGTATTTGAAACCGTTAGGGTTGGATACTCTGTAGGCGAGAGGAACAAAGTAGAAGTGAACATAAGAATTGGAATGTGTAACTAGAGATTTTATTTGGTGATTGTGTTACCTATACATGAATGTATAATTTGGATGAATATTATTTGTGAATGTGGCCTGTGGGCATTGCAATTTTCACGTGGATATTTGTCCAAGTCCAAACATCACACAGTTTAAATTGGTCACAGTGAGAGAACGATTGGATTTGTCCTGGTTTTAGTAGTAAGCATTAAGCAATTTCAGATTCCAACAGGTCTTTAAGTGTTTATTAATCTGATCAAAGAAATTGTGATAATATTGATTCCTAATAATGTCCTGCCTGGCCAGTGAATAAAGTAGATAGTTCCTAGATATTAAAATTAGACTGTATTAAGGAAGGATATTCTTCTGTTTGTTTCAGCTAGTCCGGAAGTGATGAAAACTATGCAGGACGTACAAAATACCAAGGGGGCTGGTACATTATAAACCTTGCTGACACAATCTTTTCCAATCCAGTTTCAGAGTCCAGCCAGGTGCAATTTGCATCCTCACAGAATGTAGCCTAGTACATATTTACTGCACTGCCATAGGGAAATTAGAGTTTGATGACATATTTTTATAATCTAATATGGTGCAGTCTAATAGAACTCTTTATTATTATGAAAATGCTCAGTGTCTGTACTCTCCAATTGGATAGCCAATAACCACATCTGGCTATTGAATGCTTGAAATGTGATTAGTGGTACTGAGTAACTAAATTTGTTTTGTTTAATTTTCATTAACTTAAATTTAAATAGCTATTTGTGGCAGGTGACTTCCATATTGAACAATGAAAATCTGGAGGTGTTCATAACCACCAAGAGCATGTTAGTGTGCGATATTTATAATAACATGTTAATTAACTCATTGAAGGAAGAAGCTCAAGAGATAAAGGACAATAATGACATATACAACAAATACAGCCTGGTTGATAAATCCAGCTGACACTTAAGCCCTAGCCCAATTTTTGAGAATTATATATAGTGGCATAAACAGAAATAGTAATCAAACCATTAAAACAATTACCTCTAACAAACACTTTCAATAAATAAGTCCAGATAATAACAGAGATATTTGGATTTTGGCAAAAATTATATTCTTTACTAAAAATTACTTTAGACCCTATTTACAATGTCAGAAAAATCTGATTTTTCAAGGAACTCTAAGAAGAAACATTTTTTTTAAAAAAAAGAGAGTAGTACCAGAATTAACTTACTTGGATCTTATGATTCTACAATTCAGATGGGATTTGTCATATATGCAGTAAGAAGATATGTAGACTAAAGCATTTTGCAGAAATTTAATAGGACTTCTTAAGGAAGGCTACTTGGTGTTCCACTTTTCTTCCTCAAGCAGCTGCTCATATGTTCCATATGAAAGAGAGTTGATGACTTCTAAACTGCGCCCACCATTGGAGAGCATCAGATAACTCTCAAGACATATCGTCTTAGTATCAGAGAGATATTTGAGGAGGTAATGAAGCAAGCTCATTCATAAAGTAGAAGTGGCATAGTCAAACAAATATTAAGGAGCTAATCTCATAGGTAGTCTACTGTATACATGAGTATACATTTCTCTGCTTATTGGGCCAGTAATATGTTTATTTGAAAACTCTCTACCCCCATCACTCTATGGCCTGCTATGTAAGCTATTGATTGCATAATTTCCGAAAGTAAGTTATTTATGCATTTTGAGCTTCAGTTCTGTGATGTTCAAAATAGCAAGAATAGAGCTTCCTTCCTGTTGTATTATTTAGTAAGGTACTATGTAGAAAAGTTTCAAGCCTCTTATGGAGATGCTAACAGATAGTCAAGTAATTATTGCTCCTTTTTCTCTTTCTCTCATTTTAGTAAGTATACTGGTCTTAATATCTGGCATCAAACACTATTCTGAGTCACTATACAAAGTGATGAAACCATTGAAACACATTTTCACCCCTATTTTATTCAATGAGGTTTTCATTTGAATGATTATTGCCCTTGTAAGATAAGTAGAATGCAAATTTTCAGCTTCGATGGAGACATAAAATATAACAACATTTTAATTAAGTATACTACACAATACAATGAGTGCCAAGAGCTATAAATAAGCACTTTATTAATTTACTTTATGCTCTATTCTTACTTTCTGAGAAATAAGTTTTAAAGAATGAATATCACCTCTTTCAATACAAACTTTTGTTAGGTTGTTCTCTTAGAGAAATATAGAGAGCCAATTAAAATAATTGCTTAATTTATTGCTGATTGAATGCTTTTCACTGAAAGTAGTATAAAATTCAGACAATAAAATTGATTTAAGAAAGATAAAACCAGCCACTCCTCACGTTTTAGATTTTTTATTATACATAAATCCAAACTTTAAAAATAACAAACCTGCACTTTGTGCACATGTATCCCAGAACTTAAAGTATAATAATTATATATATATATATATATATATATATACACACACACGCACACAAACACACACACACACACTTGGATGAGGTCTTCTTTATTCTTAAAAAAAAGAAAAGGTAGTACTGTGAATTTTGTGCGTTATATTATTGATTAACAAGTGTTGGGAAAAGAGAATTATGAAGAGTACATGTCAGGTTTTTTCAGCTTTATTGGACTAACATTTATGGGCATGAGACATTATAAAAGCAGTCTTTTAGCTAATTTTCAAAGATGAACCTCCTCTCCCCAACTAAGTTTCAAATCATTATGCTAAACAATCATAATGCTCAATATCGTTTCAAACCAATATGAATATTTTGAGAGAATCCTAGAATATATATCCTTCTTTCCTTAGTCAGTTAAATCTAATTTAGTTGTTACTCTACTAATCCAGTAATCAGACTTAAGAACTCCTACATTAACATTTATGTGAAACTAGAAACAGATGGAAATTACTTTCTTACAACAAGGAATTATACATCAGGAATTATACATCTTATTTGGAGCTTTGTCGTATTCAGAGGTCTTTTCTGATCCTCACAGAGATACTACTATTCCTGCTTTGTTTTATTTACATTAGACATAATTTCATTGGGAAGTTTTAGATTTATAGAAAGATTGAAAGAGTCCTCATATATTTTGCACCCTGGTTCCCCTATTATTAATATCTTATATCGGTATGATACATTGTTGCAATTAATAGACCAATATTAAAACATTATTTTGAACTGAAATCTGTGGGGTCTCTGTATTTTCTTAGTTTTTAACCTAATGTCCCTGTATTTTGCTTTCAGGATTGCATGTAGGATACCACATTATGTTATGTTCTTCTTGGCTGTGGCTGTTTCTCAAGTCCTCCTCCTCCTCCTCCTTCCTTCTTCCTCCCTCTTCTCCCCTCCCCACTCCTCCTCCCCCTCCTCTTTCTCCTCCTCCTGCTTTTCCTTGTCCTTCTCCTCCTCTCCTCCTTCTCTTTCTCCTTCTTCTTCTCTCTTTTTTTTAATGACACAAGTTTTCACTCTGTCACCCAGGCTGGAGTACAGTGGCATGATCTTGGCTCACTACAGCCTCCACCTCCTGGGTTCAAGTCATTCTCCCACCTCAGCCTCCTGAGTAGCTGAAACTACAGGCATGCCACTACACCTGGCTAATTTTTTTAAATTTTTTTAATTTTTTTTTTTTTTTTGTAAAGATAGGGTTACACCATGGCTGGTCTTGAACTCCTGACCTCAAGTGATTCACCTGCCTCAGCCTTCCAAAGTGCTGGGATTACAGGCCTGAGCCACTATGCCTGGCCTAGACTTTTTTCTTTTTGATTACCTTGACAGTTTTGAAGTGTACTAGTCTGGTATTTTGTAGATTGCCCAATATAAACATGTTTTTCTCATAAAACTGAGGTTATGAGTTATTGGGAGGAAGACTATAGATGTAAAGTGTCATTTTCATTACATCATATCAAGTGTTATCTTGTAACAGTCTGCATTTCTTCTTGAAATGCCCCCTCTTCTTAAATAATTTATACTGTTTATTGACACATATTCACTCTTTGTGCTGTAGAAGTCTATGGGTTTTGACAAATGTGTAATATCTTCTATCCATCATTATGGTATCATATGGAGTAATTTTACTGCTCTAAAAATGCCCTATTTCTCACTATTACACTCCTCCACCACCACCTTCCCCCACCTCTCAAGTCCCTAGCCACCACTAACCAATTGACTGTCTCTTTACTTTTATATTTTCCAGAATGTCATATAATTGCAATTATGCAACTTCTTCATACTGGCTTTTTTCACTTACCAATATGCATTTAAGTTCCCTTCATGTCTTTTCATGTCTTGAAAAAAGCTTTTTTGTTGCTGAATAATGTTCCACTGTATGGTTGCCACACAGTTTACTCTTTCAGTTAGTAAAGGACCACTTGGTTGGTTTCAGGTTTTGTAAATTATGAATAAAAGCGCTATAAATATTTGTATGCAGATTGTTATATACACATATAGTTTCAAATTAACTGGATAGATAACTATCAGCACAATTACTGAATCATACGATAAGACTATGTTTGGTTTTATAAAGACTACAAGAGTGTTTTCCAAAATTACTGCAGCACTTTGCATTTTTACCAGCAATGAATGATAGTTCCTGTTGCTCCCTGTCTTGCCTGCACTTGGCGTTATTTATTTATTTTGATTTTAGCTATTCTATAGACTAGACGTATAGTAATGTCTTATTTTTATTTTAATTTGCATCCCCTGTGAACAAATTATGTTGAGGATCTTTTTATATAGTTCTTTGTCATCTGTATAATGTCCTTGGTGTCTGTTCAAGACCTATGTACAATTTTTATTCAGTTTCTTATTGTTGAGTTTTAAAGGTTCTTTGTACATTTTTGGATCCAATTTTTATTTATCAGATATGTATTTTGCAAATAGTTTTCTCAGTGGCCTGGCTTTTGATTCTGTTAACAATGTCCTTTGCAAACCAGAAGTTTTAATTTTAAGAAAGTTAAATTCATCCATTTTTTCTTTCATAGATCAAGCATTTTATACTCTATCTAGACAGGTATCAAGAAATTCAACATCATATAGATTTTCTCTTATGTTTTCTTCTAGAAGTTTTATAGTTTTGTTTTATATTTAGATCCATGGTTCATTTATTGTGTGTGTGTGTGTGTATGTGTGTGTGTGTGTAAGTTGTGAATTCTAAGTCTAGATTCATTTGTCTGCATATGGATGTTCATTTGTCCCAGGAGCATTTGCTAAAAAGATTGTCATTTCCCCACTGAATCGCATTTGTCCCTTTGTCAAAAATGAAGTGATTATATTTGTGTCAGTCTATTTCTTAGCTTTCTATTCTGATCCACTAATTTATGTGTCTCTTCTTTCTCTATACCGTATTTATTTATGTGTAGCTTTATAAGTCTTGAAGCTAGGTAATGTCAGTTCTTCAACTTTGTTCTTCAGTATTGTACTGGTTATTTTGGGTCTTTTTGGGTCTTTGGTATTCACACATAAACTTTAGAATCAGTTTATTGACATTCACAAAATACCTGTCTGGGATTTTGATTTTGATTGTGTTGTGATACAGCCAAAAAGAATTGACACACCGGCCGGGAGCAGTGGCTCACGCCTGTAATCCCAGCACTTTGGGAGGCTGAGACAGGCAGATCACAATGTCAGGACATTGAGACCATCCTGGCCAACATGGTGAAACCCAGTCTCTACTCAAAATACAAAAATTAGCTGGGCATGGCGGTGCTTGCCTTTAATCCCAGCTACTAGGGAGGCTGAGGCAGGAGAATCGCTTGAACCAGGGAGTTGGAGGTTACAGTGTGCTGAGATCACACCACAGCACTCCAGCCTGGTGACAGAGCAAGACTCCATCTCAAGAAAAAAAAAAAAAAAAAGAAAAGAAAAAAAAAGAAAAGAAAAAAAAAGAATTGATACACCAAAAATATTTGTCTTCCAGTCCATGAACGCACTCTTTCTCCATGAGTTTAGCTCTTTCTCTTTTTATCAGTTTTGTATTTTTCCCACACATAAATTCTATTCATATTTAATTATGCTTATGCTTAAATATTACATATATTTGATACTATTATAAATGCTGTTTGGTTTTAATTTCAAAATAACCAAAACAGCATGATACTGGTACAAGAACAGACACACAAACCAATGGAACAGAATTGAGAACCCAGAAATAAGACCACACGTCTACATCTATCTGATCTTCAAACCTAACAAAAACAAGCAATGGGGAAAGAATTCCCTATTTAATAAAGGGTGTTGGGATAACTGGCTAGCCATATGCAGAAGATTGAAACTGGACCCCTTCCTTACACCATATGCAAAAATTAACTCAAGGTACATTTTAAAGACTTAAATGTAAAACCCAAAACTATAAAACTTTGGAAGACAATCTAGGCAACACCATTCAGGACATAGTCACCAGCAAAGATTTCATGATGAAGATGCCAAAAGCAATAGCAACAAAAACAAAAATTGACAAATGAGATCCAATTAAACTAAGGAGCTTCTGCACAGCAAAATAAACTATCAAGAGTAACAGACAACCTATAGAATGGAAGAAAATTTTTGCAAATTATGCATCTGACAAAGGGCTAATATCAAATATCCATAAGGAACTTAAACAAATTTACAAGAAAAAAACAACAATCCCATTAAAATGTGGGCAAAGGACATAAACAGGCACTTCTCAAAAGAAGACATACACATGACCCACAATCACATGAAAAAAAAACTCAACATTACTAATCATTAGAGAAATGCAAATCAAAACCACAATGAGATACCAAGTCACAGCAGTCAGAATGGCTATTACTAAAAAGTCAAGAAATAACAGATGCCGGTGAAGTTGTGGAGTAAAATGAACTGCTTATAAATTGTTGGTGAGGGTGTAAATTAGTTCAACCATTGTGGAAGACAATGTGGTAATTCTTCAAAGACCTAAAGACAAAAACACTATTCAACCCAGAATAATCTCATTATTGGGTATATATCTGCCAAAATATAAATATTTCTATTACAAAGACACATGTACATGTATGTTCACTGCAGCACTATTCAGAATAGCAAAGACATGGGATCAACCTAAATGCCCATCAACAATAGACTGAATAAAGAAAATGTGGTACATATATACCATGAAATATTATGTAGCCATAAAGAACGAGAGCATGTCCTTTGCAGGGACAGGAATGGAGCTAGAGGTCATTATCCTTAGCAAACTAACATAGGAACAGAAAACCAAATACTACGTGTTTTCACTTATAAGTGGGAGCTAAATGACGAGAATTCATGGACACATAGAAAGGAACATCCCACACACTGGGGCCCATCAGAGGGTGGAAGGTGGAAGGAAGAAGAGGGTAAGGAAAAATAACTCATGGGTACTAGGCTTAATACCTGGGTGATGAAATAATCTGTATAACAAACCCTCATGACACATTTACCTGTGTAACAAACCTGCACATGTACTCCTGAACTTAAAATAAAAGTTAAAAACATAGAAAGAAAACAAAAACAATTTGTGAGTTTCTTGGAGGCAACATAGAGCTGGATCTTGTTATGGGTCTTTTTGAGGGGGCTTTTGTTGTTCTTGAAATCCACTCTAGTAGTCTCTATCCTTTAAGTAGTGTATTTAAATCATTCATATTTAAAATGTTTATTAATATAATTTGTTTAATACCTACTAGGTTAATAAATATTTTTCTATTCATTGTGCTCTTTTTTAATTTTTTCTTCTTGTTTTGCCTTCTCTAGTTTTAACTGAATATTTTACATTATTTTATTTTATCTCCTCTCTTAGCCTATTAGCTATACTTTCTTTAAATGTTTGCCATAGATTTCACAATAGACATTTAGAACTAATCTAATCTCACTCTCAATCTAATCTCAGTCTCGAATAACAACTAACTATTTAATGGGTAGTGCAGTTACCTTACAACAGAGTATTCCCAATTCTTCCATCCAGTAACTTATAACATTAGTGCCATTTATTTCACTTATCTATATAGTGTAATCATCGACGACATTATTATTATTATTACTTTAAGCAGATATCTATTGAATCAATTATGGATAAATCAAATAAAATGCTTTATTCTTTGATGATTTTCTTTTCTTTATTTAGACTGAAGTTTGAAACTATCTCCCCTTCATTCTCCATGAAAAACTTTAATGTTCTTTTTTTTTTTTTTTAACATTTCTTACAATGTATGTCTACTGGTGATGAATTTCCTCATTTTTTTGAGAAATTCTATTAATTCTCCTTCAATTTTGAAGGATATTTGTGATAGATATAAAATTCTAGTTTTCTGGGTTTTCTTTTTTATTGTCTCCCAACATATTGCATATTTTACTCTACTCACCTCTTGCTTGCCAGTTTCAGAACAGAGTTAATGAAATTCTTAGTTTTGTCCCTCTGCAGCTATTGTTTAAGTGTTCCTATCAGTTTATGTCTCTGGTGGCCTCTGCTCTTGGTAAACAGATCTTGGCTATACTTCACTATATTTACTTTTTTTTTTAGAGATTTCAGGGTAGTGTTTGCCTGTAACCTCAATTCTTTGGTGGGTCTAAGAAAGCTCATTTGTTTTCAAATTGTTTAACTTATTTATTTTTATAGGATGAGTGATAACTTTAAGTCTCTGTACACATAAGAGTGGAAACTGAAAATTATATATTGACTTTTAATATGATAATAACCTGAGAGCTATACATGGTTTCATCTTTTTATGCAGCCAATCAATGAATGAGTCCTGTTATTTTTATCTTTTAATTATTTATTTTCATTTATCATCTCCCCAAAATCTGGCCTGGACTTCTGTTCTCTCTACATTTACTGTTCTTTCCAGTTCATTCTCCACACTGAAACTTACTTGCTTATTGACTTTAACACACATTCCAAAATTCATAATATAACCAAGGACAACACAAATCCTCTTTGTTATGTGCCCGTCTTTGCAGCCCTCTATATTCCTAACTCCACACCTCTAGTCACATAGCTTAGCAAAATATAGTATAGTACACCCCAGTTATCCTAAACAGCATAAATACCTTGCTATAATTTAATTCAATACACAAACCTCTTATTTATAATTATTAAAGATATTTTACATATGGCTTTTTAATTTTAACTCTAAAACACTTTATAACTTTTTTATACTTTCTGATTTGTATGAACACATGCACATATTTACAAGTTTTTAAATCTTCATGGTTTTTCTGCCTGAAATACAGTCTGTAGAATTTCCTTTAGTGGCAATCTGCTGGGAATTATCTCTATTGTTATGTTTTGTGGAAAATGCTTTTATGATTCTTTTTCTTCATCAGCACATATGCTAGGCCTAGAATTTTAAGTTACCAGTCATTTTTACTGAAATGGATTGAGTGTACCATCTTACTGTCTTATGATTTTTCTTGCTCCTTGTAAGAAATCAGCTACCATTTTACATGTAAACTCATTTTTTTCTTTCCTTTTAAATTATCTGCTGTCTCTTTGTATCTCTGTAGTATATTCTAGATAATTTCTTCATTTCTATATTCCAGGTTATTCTCTTTACTGATGTCCAATTACTGTTAAAATGTTCAAGGAAGTGTTTAATTGAATGTATTGAACTTTAGTATTTGTAATATTATAGCTTCTGTTCTTATTTTTTTTTTCATTTTTTACTAACTTCTCATTTTCTTTGGAACTTTATTCATGATAATTTGTTAACACTTGAGAAGATGGGACCCTCTTAAGTGAATTTACATTTGCTTTTATGAATTGCTTGGGTCTGCTAGTAGTCTGGGACCCACCTTTAATTGGGCTTGGGGATCTACAGATTACTTAGGTAGTGAGAATTTAGGCTATGAATCCACATGAACATTCTATTGACTTCCTTGTTTCCTTCTTCCTTCCTCTCTCCCTCTCTTCTTTCCTTTCCTTACTTCTCTCCTACCTTCCTTCTTTCCTTGCTTCTTATTTTTTCTTAGGCACCAAAGTTTCAACAAGGAAAAATGTATTGTCTTTCTCTTTCTAGTGCATATTAGAAAATCTTACACATTAAGGCTACTAAGTATGTAGTCCTTTATGGGCCTATTAGAATCTTCCATTGAGGCATGAGCTAGACCTTATTTTCTGTGCCCCAAGTCTTGCAAGGCCATAAAATTTATGCTAATATTGACTCAATTTAGTGAATACTAAAATGTTTGTTTAAAGCTCATTTTTGGCTCCGCATATTACCTGTCATTTGCTTCTTTTTTAGTGTGATTATTTTTCACTTTTATTTTTCAATTTTTAATATTTATTTTTACTAAAAATATAGTATGCTGTATTTCAATTTATTTTCAATGAGGAAGCTGATCTAAGTAACAAGTCACCTATATACTGTTGGCAATGGTGCACCTGAACTACTTTATAATAAATATGTTAAAATTTTGCTTAGACATTTGTACTTTTTTTATTTTTTGTGCAAATACAATTGATTTAATATGGCTAATTCTTCCCATTTGTTACATTGTTATGTGGATTCCGGAATCAGAATCCCTGAGTTAAAATCTTGGCCCTGCCATTAACTATATCACTTTAGATGATATACTTAATTTTTCTAAGCTGCAATTTCTTACTATGGTTACTTAAACATGCAATGCCTCCATAATCCTAATAATAAATAATAAATTCGATATGTATTATTTATTTAGACATTTATTATAGGCACAATAATAATAAGTTAAACATTTATTAGACAATTATTTTAATTCAGGTTCTGCACAACCAGACCCAGAGACAAGTTGTGAGTGCAAGCAGTTTATTTGGGAGTTGATACCAGAAAATATAGAAATGGAAAAATGATAACAGGGAAAAGAATGAAGCAAAAAAAGAATATCCAACAAATTACCATTGTGGACAACTGAAGCTCAATCCCACATAATGGCCAGTCTAGCTTAGAAAAGAAAGCAGCACATTTTTACATTAACTCTTGTCGTCTCTAGGGTTTATTAATTCTCTGGAATTCTAGTAAATTGCTAATTTATCAGAAGTTAGAGAAACACTTTAGTCAAAAAGATTCAGATACTGGCCTCTTTGAAGTGTTAAGATTTGAGTAGATGGAGGTAAGGTGTTGAAAATATCTGCTCGAATAATCTTATTTCACATTTAACAGCAGTTTAATTACTTATTTGCATATGTGTCTAACCCAGTAGATTGAAATTCCCAGAAGACCCAAAGTATGTTTTTTATTTATCTCTGTTACATTCTAACTCAACAAAAGCCGACTGAATTAACTGAAATATAATGAAATGAAAGCAATATGCCCTTGTGGTCCCTATTAATTTCTTTGCACCATAAAAGAGCACATCAGCCATATGTGTGTGCATGTTTATGTGTGTGTGTGTATGTGTGTGTCTGTGTGAGGGAGAGAAAGAGAATGCATGTTTTCAGAATCAGCATATAAAATAAGATCTGTAATAGAAGACACATTTATTTTTAGTTTCTTTTTTAAAATAGTAGGGAAAGAAGACTGATGCTAAATTTGTAGGTCTAGTCTTACTTAACCTGTGATAAAACTAGGGATTGTGCTCTCCAATTTTCAGTGCTGCACTGGACAGACAGTGAGTCATCAGGTATGGACTGAACTTCTGGCTACAAGTTCAATAAACATCTTAGTTCAATTACTTAAACTGGTAATGAACACTGTGTGCAGTAAGCAGCATAAAATCACTAGCTGAGGGGAACCTATGACACAGGAGACGTTTTCCTGAAGGTTTCATTAGTGAAAAAGCGTAAGTTTAGGAAAGAGGGAAGAGAATAGCAAAGAAAGGAAACTGATGAAAATAAAGTATGCTAATTTTCCTTTTAAAACTGGATGCTTAACTTTCTGATAAATTTCAATCCAGCCCAAATAAAGTTTGAACTTCAAAAATCACAAAATATACCGATTCACAAATTACTTCTGCTTTATTTATATAATTACTATGGAAAAAACAGGTGTAGAATACAGTTAATAACTTAAGGAGTTTTGTTAGAGTATATTGCATGAAAAAGGAGGCATACTTTCTAATTACTTCTGAAATCAATTTTGCTCTCTTTTCCCCTCTGATATGCATTAATATTCCCTCAAATTGCATTTCTCTCCAACACTAGAGACTAAGACATACAAGAGAGGTAGAAAGAAATATACATTAAATAGCTTTAGGCTAAAGAAAATTAAAATCCTAATGCAACATTAAATATCAACAGAATTTTGTGATTTTGCCATAGGAATGAACTGAATTACACAAATGTAAGCAAAGTGATGGCAGGCATCTAAGAAACTTAAGAATTTATTCAGATCTAAAAAACGTTTACGAAAAAGAAAAAGGAGAATTCTCAATTATATCATTTTAACTGATTGCATAATCGGTTTACTTTTATGTCCAGTGATATTTTAATTTGATTTGGTTCAAGGATCAAAGATTTTGTATCGCCACAGAAGCAACTCTTTTGAAAAAGAAAACAGTAATAATTTAAAGTTTTTAGTAAAAAAGGTAGCATGTAGCTGTATGAATTATTTGTATTAACTCATGAATCTTTTAGTTTTGCAAAAGACTCACTGAAAGAATTTTTATTTATCTTTGGAAGTCCTATGATCTAATAAATATCATGCCTTTCCTCACAACTGTATCTATCTGCAAAGCAGTGGAGCTAGCAGGTAAAGATTGAAAAGTATGCCTTATTATTGATAAACTAGGAATAAGGATATAACTTAGGTGTATTAGTAAAAGTACTTGCTAAAACCTCAGCCCTAAGGTTTTAGACAGATTTACATACCCAGTCCATTTCACAATTGCACAACCATGGGCCTTGGCAATCTGAGAGCTCCCTACATGGAAGAGTAAAAAATAATTGTGTCCTGTTTCCAAGCTGCCCCCAAAGTCAGCCATATGTCTAAGCTGAACAAGATTATTACCTTCACTCAATTTGCCAGTCAGGACATTGTGAGGTGAGAGGTCATAAATGTTATATTCACTCTATGTTTCAAAAAGACAGGAGTGCTATTTAGCATTATGGGAAGGGCAGTTTCAGCAATTGTTCAAGACTGTTTTGAACATGGCTGAGGAGTTAGCTTTTTGACCCCTGCTGAATAAATGACAATTGACATTGTAAATGTCTGCCATGTTAAGAGAATGTATGTTACAGGGTTAGCTGTTAAAACAAAGCATACTACATGTTTTGGACTCCAAACAATTTTACCAACTGCTTTGGAAAAATGTAAGTAATTAAGTTTATTTAGATTTTTTCTGTTTTTTTTTTTTTGCTTCTCCTTTCTGCTTTCTTAGATTATGAAAAATCTTAAATGTAAATCCCAAAGCATTATGCCTAACATATACCTCATAGTCTAAAACTGTGAACTCCCCATCATAAATTCTGAAGTACCAAAATACATCATAGCTGCTACTAGTTAGGTGCTCCTAAATTAAGTACTTCCTTCCAGAAACCTGTTAAGCTACTGTTATTTCAATGACTATAAAAGCTTTACCATTTTATTTGGAATAAATATTATCTTTGAATGTCCATACTAATTTTATAATTGTATAATGGCTTTTTCATGTTTCATTGTCAGGGCTGTTTTTAAATTATGAGAAATTTCCCTCTGTGTGTGTGTGTGTGTGTGTGTGTGTCTATCTCTGTATGTATGAAATGGGAAAGTTGTATATATTCATATGTGTATATATATATATGGTAAAAGTTTTCCTTTACCATATATATATCCTTTTCCTCCATTGTATACACTTTGCCATTTGAATCAACACAATCTTCTTAAAAGTTACCTTAAAAAAAATAAACCTAGTATTCAAGCCCGGGCCCTGTAGTTCACGCCTGTAATCATAGCACATTGAGAGGTGGAGGTGGGCAGATGGCTTGAGCCTAGAAGTTTGAGACCAGCCTAGGCAACATGGCAAAACTCCTTCTCTACAAAAAATGCAAAAATTAGCCGGGCATGGTGGCAAGTGCCTGTAGTCCCAGGTACTTGGGAGGCTGAAGGGTGGGAGAATCACTTGAGCTCAGGAAGTCAAGGTGGCAGTGTGTGGTAATAACACCACTGAACTCAAGCCTGGGTGACTGGAGTGAGACTCTGTCTCAAAAACAAAACAAAAACCCAAAACTAATAATTCAATACTGTAATCATCCGTGTTTGAGTGGAATTAATAACTTTTTAAACAAAATACTTGTTATACTTTATTTCATTCTTTATACTGTGCATAAAGACATATTTGCTACATTTGATTCTGGAATGTGTGACCCAGTAGGATGGCCAAATAAATAGGATTTTATATTAAGTCTTTTATCCTCCAGTTATTATATATTTAACCTGTAACTTCAGGATATACTGACCACTGGATAACTTTACTAGGTTTATTTAGCAATGGGAAACACCTGCAATTACCAGATGGTTTCATATTCTTTTCTGCCCCAAATCTTTGCAATTTTCATTCTTTTTTTTTTTTATTTTCTTAATAACATTTTATTTTCTCTATCTTTATTTTTTTATTTTTTTATTCTTCTTATTATTATACTTTAAGTTTTGGGGTACATGTGCACAATGTGCAGGTTAGTTACATATGTATCCATGTGCCATGTTGGTGTGCTGCACCCATTAACTCCTCATTTAGCATTAGGTATATCTCCTAATGCTATCCCTCCCCCCTCCCCCCACCCCACAACAGTCCCCAGAGTGTGATGTTCCCCTTCCTGTGTCCATGTGTTCTCATTGTTCAATTCCCACCTATGAGTGAGAACATGCGGTGTTTGGTTTTTTGTCCTTGTGATAGTTTACTGAAAATGATGGTTTCCAGTTTCATCCATGTCCCTACAAAGGACATGAACTCATCATTTTTTATGGCTGCATAGTATTCCATGGTGTATATGTGCCACATTTTCTTAATCCAGTCTATCGTTGGACATTTGGATTGGTTCCAAGTCTTTGCTATTGTGAATAGTGCCGCAACAAACATACGTGTGCATGTGTCTTTATAGCAGCATGATTTATAGTCCTTTGGGTATATACTCAGTAATGGGATGGCTGGATCAAATGGTGTTTCTAGTTCTAGATCCCTGAGGAATCACCACACTGACTTCCACAATGGTTGAACTAGTTTACAGTCCCACCAACACTGTAAGAGTGTTCCTATTTCTCCACATCCTCTCCAGCACCTGTTGTTTCCTGACTTTTTAATGATGGCCATTCTAACTGGTGTGAGATGGTATCTCATTGTGGTTTTGATTTGCATTTCTCTGATGGCCAGTGATGATGAGCATTTTTTCATGTGTTTTTTGGCTGCATAAATGTCTTCTTTTGAGAAGTGTCTGTTCATGTCCTTCACCCACTTTTTGATGGGGTTGTTTGTTTTTTTCTTGTAAATTAGTTTGAGTTCATTGTAGATTCTGGATATTAGCCCTTTGTCAGATGAGTAGGTTGCAAAAATTTTCTCCCATTTTGTAGGTTGCCTGTTCACTCAGATGGTAGTTTATTTTGCTGTGCAGAAGCTCTTTAGTTTAATTAGATGCCATTTGTCAATTTTGGCTTTTGTTGCCATTGCTTTTGGTGTTTTAGACATGAAGTCCTTGCCCATGCCTATGTCCTGAATGGTATTGCCTAGGTTTTCTTCTAGGGTTTTTATGGTTTTAGGTCTAACATGTAAGTTTTTAATCCATCTTGAATTAATTTTTGTATAAGGTGTAAGGAAGGGATCCAGTTTCAGCTTTCTACATATGGCTAGCCAGTTTTCCCAGCACCATTTATTAAATAGGGAATCCTTTTCCCATTTCTTGTTTTTGTCAGGTTTGTCAAAGATCAGATAGTTGTAGATATGTGGCATTGTTTCTGAGGGCTCTGTTCTGATCCATTGATCTATGTCTCTGTTGTGGTACCAGTACCATGCTGTTTTGGTTACTGTAGCCTTGTAGTATAGTTTGAAGTCAGGTAGCGTGATGCTTCCAGCTTTGTTCTTTTGGCTTAGGATTGACTTGGCGATGCGGGCTCTTTTTTGGTTCCATATGAACTTTAAAGTCGTTTTTTCCAATTCTGTGAAGAAAGTTGTTGGTAGCTTGATGGGGATGGCATTGAATCTTTTGCCTGCAGTATCTTTCCAGTGATCCTTCCTTGGTTATCTCTTATGTCATCCCCACATCTCAGCTTAAACTTTTTTTGGAAAACCTTCAGTGAAATATCCCACTGTGCTCCTAACTCCTCAAGCAATGTACACACAAAAATACACTCACTCGCACACGTCAGAATGATACTTTCTTCTTTGTACCCTAGTAACATTTACATAATGATAGCATTTATCACAGTTAATTAAAATTTTGTTTTTGTTTTCTGTCTATAGACTTCAAATTTCTTGAGGGCAACAACTATTCAATTTGTCTTTGGGTCCCCATTGCACCTCATAGGGAACCAGTAATATAAATGTATGTTTAAATGCATTGATAAATTAAACTAGATCTAACCACTCTCCCTATATTTCTTTTGATTAGTTATAATTTTATTGATATTAGTTGCATTCCAAAGATATTTCAAACAATTTCAAAGAATGCTTTTGCTTTGGTTGTTACTTTAAACTTATTTGAAAAAAAATATTTCATATAAAACATCTACAGCACTTGTGTTAATACAAATATCTTCCCAACATTATTTACCTTCAAAGTTATTACTTCCTTGGAGCCCTATAGGAATAGAATTGTGTTAGCGTGATGCTGTCTTGAAGATTCATGGTAATTCTGAACCATGAATTCATACTTTTAGTGTGATACGAAATCATCTGCTAAAAATGGGCAATGGACTCTTTATCATCATTTGGAAAATTACATACAATTCAGAGTCTGAAGTTACATAGAGAAAATTGTATGTGCATTAAAGGAATTGAGAATCAGTGGGCTTTATGAAAAGAGAAAGTAATTAGGAGTTCAAAGCCCTATTTGTTTTATGTTTTCCACTATAAAATTTCACATTATTAGAGGCCAAGGAGGGTAGATCAAAATAAATGACGAGTTAATGGGTGCAGCACACCAAGATGGCACATATATACATATGTAACAAACCTGCACATTGTGCACATGTACCCTAGAACTTAAAGTATAATAAAAAAAATACAAAAAAAATATTTTGCCAATATACACTACTGTGGAAACCAGCGCAAGAATCCAGCCACAAAATAAAGATTCTACCCAGAGCTTTGGCCCTCTGAAAGCACCCAGAAATGAAGCCAATTGACTACACTCAGCTCCCACCACAGTTAAAGGAATGCTAGCCCTCTTGGATGAGAAAGAACCAATGCAAGAACTCTGGCAATTTAAAAAGCCAGTGTCTCCTTACCTCCAAAAGAGTCCACTAGCTTCCCAGCCATTTTTCTTAACTAAATTGAAATGACTGAAAGACAGACATAGAATTCAGAACCTGGATGGCAAAGAAGCTCAAGATTGAAGAGCAAGTTGAAACCCAATCCAAGAAATCTAGTAAAACTACCCAAAAGCTGAAAAACAATATAGCCATTTTAAGAAAGATCCAAAGTGAAGTTTTGGACCTGAAAATTTCACTGGAAGAATTTTATAATACAATCAGAAGTGCTAACAGCAGACTAGAACAAGCTGAGGAAAAACTCTTCAGAGCTTGAAGACTTGTTCTTCCAATCAAATCGGTAAGATAAAAATAAAGAATGAGCAAAACCTCTGAGAAATATGGGATTATGTAAACAGACCAAACCTATGACACATTGGCATTCCTGAGAGAGAGGGAGAGAGAGTAAGGAACTTAGAACATCTATTTTCTTTTCTTTTTTTTTTTTTTTAGACGGAGTCTCGCTCTGTCACCCAGGCTGGAGTGCAGTGGCGCGATCTCGGCTCACTGCAAGCTCCACCTCCCGGGTTCACGCCATTCTCCTGCCTCAGCCTCTCCGAGTAGCTGGGACTACAGGCGTCCGCCACCACGCCCGGCTAATTTTGTGTATTTTTAGTAGAGACGGGGTTTCACCATGGTCTCGATCTCCTGACCTCGTGATCCACCCACCTCGGCCTCCCAAAGTGCTGGGATTACAAGCGCGAGCCACCGCGCCCGGCAGAACATCTATTTTCTAAGCTGATGCATTGGAATGCCAATATGTCATATTCCATAAAAATTTCCCTATATATATTTGTAGAATACGTGTCACATTCCATTAAAACTACTCCTGCATAGCAAAAGAAACCATCAATAGAGTAAACAGATAACCTACAGAATGGGAGATTTTCACAAACTATTTATCCAACAAAGATCTAATATCTAGAATGTATAAGGAGCTTAAACAAATCAACAAGCTAAAAACAAATAACCCAGCTGGGCACAGTGGCTCATGCCTCTAATTCCAGCATTTTGGGATGCCAAGGTTGGTGCACTGTTTGAGATTAGGAGTTTGAGACCAGCTTGGGCAACATAACGAGACTCCCGTCTCTACAAAAAAATAAAAAATAAAATTAGCCAGGCATGGTGGAAAGTACCTGTAGTCCCAACTATCGGGGAGGCTGAAGTGGTAAGATCACTTGAGCTCAGGAGGTAGAGGCTGCAGTGAGCTATTATTGCACCACTGTGCTGCAACCTGGGCAAGAGCCAGATCCTGTCTCAAAAATAAATAAATAAATAAATAAATAAATAAATAAATAAATAAATAAGAAAAAAGAAAAGGAAAGAAAAAGAAAGAATGAAAAGAAAAGAATAAAACACATTTTAAAAACTGGCAAAGGACATGAACAAACACTTCTTAAAAGAAGACATACAAGTGGCCAATGAACATGAAAAACTGCTCATCATCACTAATCGTTGCAGAAATACTAATTGGAACCACACTGAGATACCACTTCATATCAGTCAGAATGGCTGTTAGTAAAAAGTCAATAAATGACAGATACTGATGAGGCTGCAAAAAGAGAATACTTACAGACTGTTGATAGGAATGTAAATTAGTTCAGCCACTGCAGAAAGTGGTTTGGATTTCTCAAAGAACTGAAAACAGAGCTACCATTTAACCCAGCAATTCCATTACTGGATATATACCCAAAGGAAAATAAATTGTTCTACAAAAAAGACACGTGCACTTGTGTGTTCACTGCAGCACTATTAACAATCACAAAGACATGGAATCAACGTAGGTGCCCATCAATGATCTACTGAGTAAAGAAAATGTGGTACAAATTCACCATGAAATACTATGCAGCCATGAACAAGAATGAAATCATGTCATTTGCAGCAACATGGTTGTAGCTAGAGGCCAATATGCTAAGTGAATTAACTCAGGAACAGAAATCCAAATACCACATGATCTCACTTATAAATGGGAGCTAAACATTGAGTACACATGACATAAAGATGGGAACAATAGACACTGGGCACTACAAGAGGCAGGAGGGAGGCATGGAGGTGTGGGTTGAAAAACTACCTGTTAAGCACTATACTCACTAAGTGGGTGATGGGATCTGTACTCTCAACCTTAGTATCATGCAGTATATCCATGTAACAAACATGCAATTGTACCCTCTGAGTCTAAAAGTTGAAATTTTTTAATGTATTAATATTTTTTGCTTTCATGTTACTTATTGTCTTGTGGCAAAAAATAGTTTAGAACTATATTAATAAATAGAACTTGAGATGATTTGATAATCATCACCATACACAATGCTAGCAAAGCAGGAAGCACTGAAAAACAAACAAACAAAAAAAAACATTTGGGAGTAAAAGGAAATAAAAAAAATATGGTTTTAACAATACAAACAAAATGTGGATCAGGACCCTAAATTTTTAAAATAAATGACTCATTTTTCCACTTTAATTTTGTAGTTGTAAACACAGTATTTCTTTATAGAGGCATTTATTTTTATCAGAATTGGCAGCTCTGATTCATTGAAGTCAACTCTACCTAACCTGAGGTGTCCAGCATATTTTTTTCAGCCAATTACAGGCTGCATGAATAGTCCAAGTCAAACAAGTCTGGTATACACACATTACCGAGAAACCAAGTTGGTTTGATTTCAAGCTGAAGTATTTACTAGCAATTCAGATGTTTCTCCTGATTTACACATGTAAATATCCAACAACCTATTAGGTATACTCACTTGATGATTGACTTCTCTAAAATGAAACTATAACGAACTCATCACCCTTACAACCCAGGTTCCAAGCCGGCAACAAACTGAAAATAAAAGCTATACATTTGAACTATTTCTGCTCAGTGACTGGAACCAGATTTAACTGAATTGCCCATTTCTGCTTCAAATAAAAAACTGCTATGAATATTTTGTGAGCAAATGTTCGTGAGAATGCACTTTTTCAAGTCAGTTGAGGATCCCCCAAGAACATAATTGCTGCTGAATCATAGGGTAAGACCATGTTTAGCTTCATAAGAAGCTACCAGATTGTCTTGTAAAGTGGTGTACCATCTTATATTCTTACTAGCACTCAATGGATATTTCGGTTACTCAACATCCTTACTGTCAATTGATATTTTCTCTTTTTCAATTGACATTAGCAATGCTAATAGGTGTGTAGTAGCATCATTGTTTAAATTTGCAATACCCTAATGACAAGGTATAGAGAACAACTTTTCATATGTTTAATTGCTATCTGTATATTTTCTTTCATGTCTGTTAAATATTTTGCCCATCCTTTAACTGGGTTGCTTGTTTCCTTATTGTTGAATTTAAGAGATCTGCATATATTTTGTATACAAATCCTTTATTCAGATGTGTGTTTTCGCAAATATTTTCTTCCAGTCTATGGTTTGTCTTTCATTCTTTCTATAGTGACTTTCATAAAGAGGATTTTAATTGTAATAAAGTCTAATTCATCAATTTTTTTTCTTTAGGAGCTATGCCTTTAAGGTTGTATCTAAAATTCATCACCAAACCCAAGGTCACATAAATTTTCTGCTATGTTTGTTTTATTCTAGAAGTTTATAGTTTTGTACTTTATATGTAGGTCTTAGATTCATTTTAAGTATTTTTTAACGTTGTAAAGTCTATGTCTATGTTCTATTTTTGCACAGGAAAGCCCAATTGTATTATTTGGCTCTCTATTCAGTTCCATCAATCTATGTGTCTATTCTTTTGCCAATGCTATCCTGTTTTGATTGCTGTAGTTTTATACTAGTTATTAAATCAGTCAATGTAAGTCCTCAGATGTTGTTTTTATTCAGCATTGTGTTTGTTTTTCTAGGTTGTTTTTCCTTTCCATATTAACTTTATAATCAGTTTTTCAGTATCTATGGTTTCCTGAGATTTTAATCAAGATTATTTTGTATCCATTGATCATACTCCTTCAACAGGTGATTGAATAAACAAACTGTGGCACCTCCATAAAATGGAATATTATTAAATTATTAAAAGAAAGAACATATTGAGCCACAGCAAGACATAAAGGAAACACATGCATTTTGCTAAGTGAGAGAAACTTGTCTATAAAAGCTACACATAGGATTCTAATCTTATCACATTTTGGAAAAGGCAAATCCATAATGATGATAAGCAGGTCATTGGTTTTCAGGAGTTGGGCAGGATGGGGAGAGAGTTGAATTGGTGAAATGTAGTGAATTTTTTAAAGCAGTAAAGCTATTATGCATGTCACCATAATTGTGGATATGCACATCTAAACATTGTCAAAATCCATAGGACTTTATAACACGAAGAGTAAATATTAACATATGCAATTTTTGTAAGCCATTTAGGAGGTCAGGAGATTCCAGAATGTGACAAAACAACATAACCATCCTTGTTACAAATATATTTGTAACATGGTTATGTTACAAACATATGAAACAATGTCACTTAAGGGAATGGAAAAAAAAAGGTGGAGGAACATAACTCTTTATTCTTTATATGTGCACAGTAACTTCCTTCCAGAAAGCATAATGTGGAAAGGGGAAAAATACAAACTTAAGGGTTGAGAATCCTGACAAACTCTATCTTAATCAGCAGATCAAGGTTAACATCAATGATTATACATTCTGTTGATACTGTGTATCCTTGAAAGGATGTAATGAAAATGACACTTTATATCTGTTTTCTTCCTCTCTGAAACTCATAAATCTAGTCTAATCATAAGAAAAACATCTGACAAATTCTAACTGAGGAATATTCTAAGAAAGAAAAAGAAAAAAACCTGAACAGTACTCCTCAAAACTATTAAGAAAGGAAAGTCTGAGAAACTGTCAGCCAAAGGCACCTTAGGAGATATGACTATTAAGTGTATTATAGTATCTTAAAATGAGATCATAAAACAGAAAAAGAATATTAGGTTAAAACAAGAAAAATCTGAATAAAACACTAGTTTGGGTTGATAATGTGTTAATAATTGTCTATTAGTTTTAACAAATGTATCATACTAATCTGTTAGAGGAAACTAGAATCTCTGTATGATCTCTTCAAATATTCTCTAAACTTAAACTTCTAAAATAAAAGTTTGGTTGGTAATCAATAAATTCTCATATGAATGATAACATTTCATTACTGATAATGAATAACATGAAAACTATTGCTTACTTTAACAGAAAATAAACTTATTGAAAAGATGCCGTACTACCCACAGAATTGCTAGAGGGACTGGTCAATGTAACATTATATTTGCACTTGATGAGAAATATTTTATTGCCTAATAAATGACCAGTTTTTCTAGTTCACATGTGAGTGCTTGAGGCTAATGTAGATACTTGAATGGCTGGATGCCTATTAGATTTAAATTGGTTACTTTATTGTTCAAACCTTTATTGATTGTTATGGCCAGTTTGACCTGTCAACAATTAATAGTGTTACTTTCAAACCTACCATTATGATGGATTGCTCTATTTTTTCCTGAACTTTACCAGTTTTTGCTTTATTTATTTTGACTTTATTAGGTGACTATGTTCTATTTTATTACATCTTCCAGTTCACTCACTTAAAACTAGGACTAATCTGTCCTTTTACCCATCCCCAACTATGTTTTTAATTTCAACATTCTTATAGTTATTTTATAGTCTGTATTTGACTGAATAAACTTGTTCAATTGTGACATCAGCATTTATGCTAATCAGTATTCTATTTGCTTCTCTACTATTTATGTAATTAGTTCTGACCAGTGAAATGTAGGCAGAAGTGCCATGTGTCATGTCTGGCCTTAGGCATTGCAAAATCCATGCACAATTATTCAGTCTCCCTCTTTTCCTGTTGCAGCAACCTAGTAAGCTACAAGATAGTAGGAATCGAGATAGCTTGTTTCCTTGAGTGACTATGTGGAACAGAGCTTTCTGCTTACTTATGTATAACATGCAATATTAGGAAAAAGTAAGCTTTTGATTATTATTCTTTCTGTCACTGTAGCATAACCCCTCCTATTGTGCAGTTCTTTCAATCCTAAAATAAATCTCTGGTTTATTTTGTTACCTCCATGTCAGAATGCCTTGCCTTCTGTTGTTTTGGGTAATATTTGTCATGGGGTGGTAATTGATTTTAATTTGTAGAAATCTGATAGGACTACATTGAGAAAGTTTCTCTTCAAAGAGGCTATATTTCTGCATTAGTTGGAAGCTAGTTGTTACTTCCATTCCAGGACATTTTCAGGCTGTTTTAAGAGTTTTAGATCAAATTAAATGTTGTCAGATTTGGCTTTCCTTCATTGTTTCTCTTCCAATGAAAAAGACCCTCATAATTGGCCTCCTGACTGCCTGTGCTTTCTGGCTCCTGGATAGCTTTTTGGGTACCCTGGTTTTCATCTACCTTCAGCTCCAGGCTGAGCTGTCACATATTTGTGTGCCTCTTTCTTTATTTTTTCACTGTTTTCTCAAGGATTCATGGAGATAGCGTCTACATATTTTGAAATGAACAAGTCCATTAAAAAATCTGTAGTGTTAGGATCTGGTTATTTTAAAATGAAAGAGTTTCTCATAACTTCTAGTTATTCCAAAGAATATCTCTAGTACTTTTAAAATGCTTAATGTTCATTCTGTGTGACTTTTAAAAATGTTAGCTTTCCTTTCGTTCATGTTTTGAGTATATGTTTTCCACCTTTTATTCCCAAATTTTCTGTGTTCTTACATTTTAGCTTCAATTCTGTTGAAGAAGATATAGCTAGAAGATATAGACATAGAATCTGTGTTAGAAAACTTGCTCTAACTTGTGTGGGTTTTGTAGAATGTGGACTGGATAACATAACTGTGAATGTTTTCTATTTGCTGATGATAACTAACCCAGAGAATTTCTTAGACTGTCCCTGAAAAACTGCCAGGCTCAGTGTGCTGGGAACTCACCATTGCAGTAAGAAACAAATAAAAACAAATGGGCATTGATTTTCAGGGGTCATATCAGGTCTGGGTGGTTGAAGAGTTTAAAATAGTTATCACAATATTTTCTGTGTGATAATTTAAAGTAATTCAATATGAACTGTGTGATTTACGTGTGTACGAATTAGTACTTATCTATGGTAAGGGAACAATTAGTATTTAAAGAATTTTAATCAGAAAGTCAATCTTTCACACTTGACAACTCAGCACTTATTTCTCATTTATTTTAGAATCTCCAAGAAGAATTTGAATATTAGCAAAAGAGGTGACAGGATTTTTTTTAATTGGTAAAATAGTGTTCAAGATAGGTGGGTGAGGAGGATTGTGTAGATCTAAGCTTCCTTGTATGAATGAGACGTAAGTATCAGACACGCTTGGCAGTATCATGTCATTGTTCAGTCTCTTCTCATTACTTCCTTCTTCAAGTAGGTTGCCCTAGGTGGTGTCATCTTATGCACCAGTGCTTTTTACTTTCGTGAGCAGAACCAGCATCATTCCTTTCAAATTGCTTATTTTCGCCCAACCTAATTTGCTATATTTCAACCTCAATAAAGGCAGGTTCTATATCAGTTCTCACTTTTTATTCCCATTTTTGCACAATGACAGGTACATAGTATGCACTTGATAAACAATGATTATATTAATAAATCAACACTTACTTCATATTGACATAAATATTACTGTTATAAAAATCTGATTCGTAAGGGCTTCCAAACACCCACATTATAAATTCGCTCCATTCTATCTGCACATTGTAAATATGTTTCATTTTTTTCTTTTAAAAAGTATCAAAATAAAACGCTTGCCTAAAGTGAATTAGAATAATTATTTAAATCATCCATTTCAGCATTAACCATCGAGAGTAATTTTATTTGAACAATCTCCTTTCACTGTAACCACAGTAAGATATATATAGTAAATTATATAATACTATAAAGTTGCACAGGCAACATAACTTTCAAACACTTAATGTCCAGCATTTTTATACCATGTCCAAAAGGCATGAGAATTACAATATATCATACTCACTTTTAGGTCCACATAACCAAGTTAAAGGAGAGCAAGATATGTGCACAAATAAGACTAACACTAGAAAGGGTATAGAGCTGCAGTTCCTTTAGTCCATATTTAGCTAGCAACATGTGTTCTGCCTTAAGAAATTTCCAAAACTAAGTTATACTATTGAGGGTACCCTTAGTATTTTGGATGAAAAAAATTATCTGTTAATAAAATGTATTAGTCACAATGTTTGCTTGTTAATCAGTAAGCCATTAAGTATAATATATTCTCAGTGTCACAGAACCATTATTTTCATTAATTAAAGCACATCAGCTTTACTATGTCCTTCTAATGCTTCCTGCCTTTAGTTCTGCTTTGCAGGATGCCTGCCCCTTTTCAACTTGCCTCTTGCTCTCAGCTATGATTTGATAAAGTTAATAAGCTAGTATGAATGTATGTGTACAAATCAAAATGAATTTAAAAATTGTGAGTTCAAGGAAGATGCAGTGTGAATAAAAGAGAGTCATCTTTTAGTTTCTCATTAAAATAAAAACTAATATAGAGAATTAAGCAAGTATAATTCAAATGGAAATTTCTATAATGCCCTATTGCGTCAAGAGGCAGACCTAATATTATGCCCTTTACTCTGAGTCTTGAAAAAAAAAAAAAGAGAGAGAGAAATTGCCTTTGTAGTCTTATCCCACTTGTAGCCTTGAAGTTTTTCTTGGATCAGAATTAAGAGATTGCAAACCTGACCTCATTTCTAGCCTAAAGCTTGAGATGAACAAAGTGACATGAGCCATGGTAATTACTTAAACAAAAATTCTGTTAATTTACTCTTGGAACTATCCAACAGAAAAGGAAGAAAGAGGTAATCCTGGCCCAGCCAAGCTCCAATCTTTGCTTTCATTGAATAAACAGTTAGATATTAAGATTTTAACACCACCACCCACATGTGTGACTCCAATTGTAGAAATACAAAGAACATTTGTTGCCACTAAGAAAAGATAGAATAATTTTCAAATTAGTCACCATGCTAAATAATAACCCAACTTCAATAAAAATGTATAATACAGCAAATACTTAAAAATAGAAATAAGGCAGAGTGTGAATCCCACTCTAAAATGAATTTACCAAAGAAAACTCAACTAGAAACAGCAAGACCCTGACAGAGACCTACTCCCGAGGAACTTGGAGCCCCACAGAAAGGGTAGGTGGAAGTGATTCTCTGCTTCCTCTCTCCACTTTGACAATCTTCTGACTGTCAAAAAGTTGTGGAGGCTCTCTGCTCTTGTGAACTAGGGAAACACTGCTGGTGTGTGATTTGAGAATTTCTCAGGGACAGAGATCTGGGTGGCCAGCAAGTGCAGGCAGGCCTGCACTCCTCTGAGACCCTAACTGGGATGGCAAACACCATCCTGGTTGAGCACCTATTGCGGGACACTGTTCTGCCTGGGATTTCTCTGCCCTTTAGTCACCATACCATCAGATCCTGCAGAAACATACCCCACAATCCACTCTGATTTTGGCAAGCACAAGGGACTGGTTGGTCCCCAGTGTGTGAGCTAACCATAAGGGAACAAGGATTGTTCTGCAGCCCACCAGAGCCCCATTGGGACAAAGAAAACACCGATGTGCCAATCTCTGAAGAGAACAACAGTGATACCCCAGCATATATATAGGGAGGGTGTCATCTCACTCACCCCATACATTGCTCTGGACACAGCAGTGCTTCTTCCTGCTAAAGGCCAGCATATTCTCTGAGTGAAGAGAAAGCATTTTTTATTCTTTTTTTTTTTTTTTTTGTGGCACCTCCACTTCCACTGAAAGTGAGACTTTGCCACTTGAACTTACATGGAGGGCAGGGTCCAACTTCCCTACACAGAGCGACAGTGTCCCAGCAATGGAGGACAGACATTTCACAAAGTTGGCTGCCTTGGACTGGGGAAGAGGCTTTGCCCCAAGAACATTTTGGTGGTAGCCCTCAGAGAGGCATATCTTCAGCCCATAAACACGCTGTGATTGGAAACCGAAGGATGAATTATCTATGAACATTGGTTGTAAGCCCTGCAACAGGGGCATGATAGGGAAGTGGACTGTGTTCCTGCCAGCTCACGGTGAACAGCTGTTACTCAACCAAGCCCCTTCCTGAAAGACCTAAGTTCATCCCAACACAATCTCCCCTGCTCCTCTTACTCCTGCATCCCAGCATTCCTGCACCCCCATCAGAGTGGGAGCCTCCATTCATCACCAGCCTACCTGAGCTGGAACTGAATTTTACTCTAAGGGCCACCTACTGTGTGGCAGCCTGAACTACACCACCAAATAAAAACTTGCTATCAGAAAGATTTAGTGCTAGTCTAAAAGATAAGTTTCCTGAGACCTCCCCACCCTCAGCCCTGCAGGTGATAATATTGGCTCATACATCCAATCCATCATTACAACAAGCAGCCTCTGAGAAAGCCATTGCACAGAAGCTATCAACAACCAAGAAACCCATACAGACCTCAGCCCACTGAAAGCATCCAGAAATAAAGCAAAATGATCAACATACACCACAGTCACACCCCCAAAGGAAACAAGAATTAAAAAAAGTAAATGTCCTATTCAAATGATAGTAAGTTCAAAAATAAGAAGTGACAGCCTCCGCAGATGACAATGAATTGGCACAAGAACTGTGTTGGTGCTAAGAGTTAGAGTGTCTTGACACCTCCAAATGATCTCACCATCTTTCTAGCAATAGATCCTAACCAAACCAAAAAGTTTGAAGTGGCAAGGAATTCAAAAAATGAATAGCAAGGAAACTCAACAAGATCATGAGCAAGTGGAAATCCAATACAAAGAAACCAGAAAACTGATTCAGGAAATGAAAGATGAGATAGCTATATTAAAAAAAGAAACAACAAATCGTACTTCAGGAATTGAAAAATTCACTAAAGGCATTTCAAAATACAATTGGACGCTTTAACAATAGACTAGATAAAGCAGAACAAATTTCAGGATTGTAGATTAATCTTTTACATTAACCCAGTCATAAAGAAAAAATAATTCTAAAAAATAAACAAAATCTTCGAGAAATATGGGATTATGTAAAGCAATCAACCTCATGTCGTATTGCCATTCCTGGGAGAAAAGAAGATAAAGCAAACAAGTTGGAAAATACATTTGAGGTAATAATTTAGTTAAATGTTTCTAATCTTGATAGAGAGGTTAACATCCAGACACAGGAAGTACAGAGAAGACCTGCAAGATAGTATACAAGATGACCATACCCGAGGGCTAAAGTCATCAGAATATCCAAGATTAATATGAACATGCAAACACTAAGGGAATTAGTCACCACCAGACTGAACCTACAACACTCAAAGGAGTTCTAAACATGAAAGAAGGATACTTGCTACCATAATAAAATCCTTGCTAACAGAAATGAAAAAAGGATACTTGTTACCATAAAAGCACACATAAGTACAAAGCTCAAAAACACTGTAAAGTCATTACACAAATCTACTAGCTAACATCATTGTAGCAAAGACAAAACTTCACATATCAATATTAACTGTGAACATAAATGACCTAAATACTGCACTTAGACAAAGTGTGGTGAATTGACAAAAAACAAGACTCAACATTTGGCTGTCTTCAAGAGGTTCTTATGTAATGAAACTCATAGGCTAAAAGTAAAGGTATGGAGAACGACCTATCACATAAATAGAATACCCCTGAATCTATTATTAATTAAAAAAAGAAAAGAAAAAGAAAATTCTAACACATTGGGGGGAAAAAAAAAAAACCAGTTTCATCTATTTTCCAAGAAAAGAATAGATGACATATTTCCTAAATTGTTGAAATATTTATCAAAATGTGTTGATTCCACAGAAAGTTGGATTTATGGAATTATTTTTAAATTAAAATAAGCCCTCATCTCTTTCCTGAAGTTTCTCTTTTCCTGAAATAGTCTATGAACACCGATGCTTACTCACTTCAAACTCCTGCTCCTAAATCTCTGATAGAAGGAAAATCATAATATCTTTTCCAGCCACTAACACTCTTTTTGTTGTTATTGTTTTTAAAGCCATCGATACTATCCTTGTTAAAATATTATCTCCCAAGGCTACTTATATTCTCTGCCTGAAATATCTCCCAGATGGGTCTTTAATGTTTCAACTGTATACTTAATATGACATAAAATTTGTTCTAAAGTACACTATTTCAGGATGGGTAAGTGGGGGTGTGGGAGTGGGAGAGAGTGAACTGCTTCCAGCTGCACTCAGATGCCAGTCTAGAAACAGACATCATCCACAGCCATCTAGGTCCTGAAGTGGAGATCAGGTTATCAGTTCAGATTTCAACTGTGATGTAATAGTTAAGACCTCGAACCCTGGGGGCAAAACCACTTATGCTCATGAGTCTTTATCTTGATAGCTGTGTGATTTGGTGGAAATTACTTAACCTCTCTATGGCTTAGTTTCTTCAGCTATAAAATTAGGATATTAAGATCATCACAGTGTTAATGGGAGTATTAAATAAGTTTATTATGCAAGAATTTAGAACAGTGTCTTATACATAGGAATGCCATTTAAATATTAGATTTTAATCACTGTGAATTTTCCTTGGGTGGCCTTTGGTATGTTTCTTAATCTATTTAAAATATTCAACATGTAAATCCCTTTCCTCTCAGGAAGATCCTTGTTCACTACGAAATTTTTCTTAACTCTTCTGAGCTCTGCAGTCCAATGTATTTTTGATGTAGTAACTTCTGTCTAGATATTAATGTCCAATTTAGAAGGTTCTGAAAGCTGCCTGTCAAAGATTCTTCTGAAAACAAACTTGCTGACTCCAAGCTGATGATTTTTTTTTTTTTTTTTTTTTGAGACAGAGTCTCGCTCTGTCGCCCAGGCGGGACTGCAGTGGCGCGATCTTGGCTCACTGCAGCCTCCGCCTCCCGGGTTCACGCCATTCTCCTGCCTCAGCCTCTCGAGTAGCTGAGACTACAGGGGCCCGCCGCCGCGCCCGGCTAATTTTTTGTATTTTTAGTAGAGATGGAGTTTCACCGTGTTAGCCAGGATGGTCTTGATCTCCTGACCTCGTGATCCCCCCGCCTCCGCCTCCCAAAGTGCTGGAATTACAGGCGTGAGCCACCGCGCCCGGCCAAGTTGACATTTTTAAAGAGCAGCTTCTCCAGCAAATGTTCACCCAGAATGGTACACTACTACCTGATACATTTTACAGCATGGACGTGTTTCAATACATGTTCTTAGCTATTCATAAAAGCTGAAAGTGAACATTAGTGAAAACAGTGAGCTATGGACAAAGATAGATAGGTCCACTATCTTCTTTTCGGAGGCAGATCAGAAAGATGCCAGAATTTTTGTACAAAGCATCTCAACCTTGCTCCAGCATTTGGAGAATCACTCTATTGATACTGGAAAAGATTATTTATTTATAATTACTGACCACTTAAACTATTAAAGAGCCTCACAATAATTCCTTTAAAATGCCCAACACTGAGCTCAGGGGATTTTGAAGTAAACATTGTAAATTTATCTATCAGATATGATTATTTAGTGCAGTTAATTTAATATTACAGTTTGTGAACCAGATTTAGCAAAATTTATTATTCTTCTTATATTCAGTGACCAAAAATTTTAGTGATTTCTTATATCAAATATTATGATTAAAGTTAATCATCATAAGAATATTTTCCCTTTTTCAGATATTCCATTTATTATAAGTTTTATAATTAAGTATGTGTCAAGAAAAAAGTGACTGCTAATATATCACTCTTAGCGAAATGTATATTGTCTCTTCTGCCAGCTTCCAAAACCAATCTCACCTACATAGATCATTTTACCATGTTTTGCTCATCTAAACACAATCCATTTTTCCTTTCATATAAACATGTAAACCTTGGCAGTTCTACAATATCCAGAGCTGTAAAGAATTTTATGCAGAAATGAAACAAAAACTATATATTGAACAGTGTTCACCATCACTTATGTGCATTTTTATCTTCTTTGATCTTGCTTTTTTTTAAATGTTTATTCTAAAAAAAGAAACCCAACACTCATGAACTACATAGCAGTTTTGTTACTTTATTGCATGGAATCCTAAAACAAACAACTAAAAATCTGATAGCTGTAAGAGACAGGAGTTGCAAACACATGGATAATTATCTCAGCACGTCATAGTTTCCCCTAAATGCATTTAGCATATCTGATGCCTTTAAATGGCAGGAGAAATGAAGGCATCTTTCACTTCGTATCTGGATGATTAGTCTTATGTAGACACAGTCTGATTTCTAGCTTTGCTATTCACAATATAAAGAGGATACATACATTTTCAGTGTAGCTAACATGAGTATTTTTAAAAGTCATATCCACTTTCACTATGAAAGGCTATTAAATACCCATGCTCAATCTCTCTGTGCCATCATCATCAACTACCACTTATGGAGCACCCACGGGTACTGTGCTAGACAGCAAAGAGACATTTTAAATACTTCTTGAGTTTCAGTTAATCTGCACAGATTTATTCCAATGACGTGGACACTAAAGCACTTCTGTGAAAAAATACAATTTACTATTTCTTAGTGCTTATTGTAACAAACAAAATGCCTTCTTCTTTTTTTTTTAATCAAATCAGCCAATTCAGAAACACTGAGGAAAGCTAGAAGCATAATTGCATGTCATAGCTCCTTCCTTCTTCATGCTTCTGTCACTTTCAGGTTTTTTTGTTGTTGTTGTTGTTTTAAGACAGAGTCTCCCTCTGTCGCCCAGGCTGGAGTGCATTGGCACGATCTCGGCTCACTGCAACCTCTGCCTCCCAGTTGAAGCGATTCTCCTGCCTCAGCCTCCTGAGTAGCTGGGACTATAAGTGCCCGCCACCACACCTGGCTGATTTTTTGTATTTTTAGTAGAGACGGGGTTTCACCCTGTTAGCCAGGATGGTCTCGATCTTCTGACCTTTTGATCTGCCCACCTTGGCCTCCCAAAGTGCTTCTGTCACTTTCTAAATGATTTTGGCAATAAAAAAACTAATAATAGCTGAGAAAAATTGAGAGCAGAAAACTCTTAAAAGAAAAAATAAATGTTTTCAAATTCTTACATTCCACAGTGAATTCACAGTCTTTTATTGTTTCTGTTGCTAGATTGAAAATCATATCATCAAATCACAAAATGTGTATTTAGTTTTTGGTAAATGAAGAATGCAATATGATTAGATTTCTAAAGAACATATGAATTGTGTAATTCAAATTAAGTGAACTCATACATTTTGAACTATTTTTGAAATGTATATTCTTGGTTAGTATGACTTTCATTGACAAATTATAGATTAAAAAACAGTATTATAATTGTTTTATACACTGTGAAATGGTTAAATCAAGATAAATAACATATGCCTCACCTCAAATATTTAATAATTTTGTGATACAAATTTTTGAAATTTATTCTCAGTGAAATGTAAATGTTCAATACTCAATTATTAGCTATATTCACCATGCTGTGGGATTGATCTCAAAAGAAAAGAAAAAAATATCAACTATTTCTACTAAGAATTTTCACCCTTTGACTGTCATCTTCCCATTCTCCCTATCTTCCTAATCTCTGGTAACCACCTTCTTACTCTCTGCTTCGATGAGTTCAATGGTTTTAGATTCCACAGGCAAGTAAAAACATGCAGTGTTTGTCTTATTTCACTTAGCATAATGTTCTCCAGTTCCATCAATATTTTTTCAAATGACCGAATTTATTTTTAAGGCTGAATAGTATTCCATTGTGTATATATACAAGTTTATTTTTTTAATCCATTCATTTCTTGATGAACATTTAGGTTGATTTCATAACATGGATATTGTGACTAGTGCTGCCATGAACACAGGGGTGCAGATATCTCTGACTTGTTTTCTATCAAGCAATTTAACAACAGATTGGAGAAACAAACATAGATTCTATGTTTGAACTATATTGCCATCAATTAAAAAAAATCAATTTGCTGGGACATTTAGAGAATTATTATAAATCTCCATCATAATAAAACAGGAATAAGAGAAACATCGTAACATACGTTTAGTTGGGCATATCTACAAGTCACCAATATCCTGTTTTCCTGTGTTTAAAAGAACACAAGAGATTTGTATTTCCTCACCTTCTTGAAGTTAGACATGAGCATTTGACCTCCAGTGGATAATGATATAATCAGTAGTGTGTATCACTTACAGGTGGAAGTGTTTAGTTGGCATCCAGTTCTCCTGTATGCTCTCCTTCTCCTGTGATAAAAGCAGAAGTACTGCTAATGTGGAAACAAAACACCCAGCTGCTGATGGAAAGTCGCTTAGACTTGCAGTGGACATTGCTTGAGGAAAAAACAAATGTGGTTGTTTTAAGCCACTGAAATTGTTGAGTTTGTTTTTAAGGTATAATCAAGCTATTCTGATAGAATGACTACATTTAATAAGTCAAAATTGCATATTCTTAACATGAAATATATATTTATTATAGTTTGTTTTTCACCTGACAATGATGGAAAGTAAATGTAGGATATCAAAAGTGAATACTTTAATTTATGGTAGAAATTCTATATTTACTTTATTTTCTTTGCCAATAAAATCTTTGAATTTGTACTCCAACTGTTTAGCTTGGCAGATAATAAAAGAGAAAGAGGAGAGAGACAGAGAGAATGTTTTATTTGCCTGTTGCTATCATTCTATACTTTCTTTAAGACATAACTCAAGCTACTTTTCCCCCATGATTCTTTTTTTTTTTTTTTTTGAGACAGAGTCTCGCTGTGTCACCCGGGCACCCAGGCTGGAGTGCAGTGGCGCAATCTCGGCTCACTGCAAGCTCCGCCTCCCGGGTTCACGCCATTCTCCTGCCTCAGCCTCTCCGAGTAGCTGGGACTATAGGCGCCCGCCACCACGCCCGGCTAATTTTTTGTATTTTTAGTAGAGACGGGGTTTCACCGTGGTCTCGATCTCCTGACCTCGTGATCCACCCGCCTCGGCCTCCCAAAGTGCTGGGATTACAAGCGTGAGCCACCGCGCCCGGCCCCTCCCCCATGATTCTTCCACTCCAAAAGTAATTTTATTCTGCATTTTGCTCCCATAGCACATTGTTAAATCTTTAATTTTTCAATTTTACAGATGTTTGGATTTGCTTGGTTTTCTTGATACTTCCAAACTTGCCACAGGTATTATAAAAAAAGTAAATCTCTAGACTCTCATATTTTTATTTTGTGATTTGTCTGGTCTCTATTTTCCAAATCTTGTTTTGTCCTGCCCTACCTCTTCAAATGCCTTCTTAAGAATCTGGATTTTATTCTTCAACTGTCCATAATGAAATGTGAAGTTAGAGTCTGTCTCTTGCTAAGGATGTCTCTCCTGAAACTTAAAATTCAGTTCATTTTGCCTAGCATTCTCTGCAGTATGCTATCATTAACATTAGAATCATTCTTAATCACTTTTTTTTTAACAACTCTCAATTTCTTTGCTGCTCTCTTGCTTTTGATTTTTTCTTTAAACCCAGTAGGCAAATTAAAAATCATTGTTATATTCAATTTTCTGCCTTCTGTATACCTTTACTGGCACAACTAACTTGGTTGAGAAAATCTCACAACCGAGCTGACTAGTCTCAATTTCAATCAAGATCATATGATACACTTGGTTTCTGTTTATGTGCATAGGGCTTCTCCAATCCTAGATAAGCCAGTCCCTACAGATGAGTACCAGATCTGGGTCCCTATTCATATCTAACTAAAGAAGAGGGCTCTAGCAATTATCCAATCTTTTGGTTGCATCATCAAATATTCCTTCTTTATTGGATCATTTCACAAAGTATATGATCATTATTTCTCTCATTTTATTAAGCAATCTCACAAACAAAAAACTTTGTTGTTCTCAATGCCCCTTCAGCAATGACCCACTTCTCTCCTTCTTTTTAGGAACATTCATCCTAAAATGGTTTCTAAACTCATAGTCTCCAAATTCTTGTCCTTCCCCATTCTGTCTTGAATCCACTGTAATCAGGTTTTAATTACCACCATCCACTAAAATTGTTTTCAACAAAATCACAAAAGACCTATGCTTTGTTACATTGAATGGTCATCTCAGTCTTATCTTGCTTGATGTGTCAGCAATATTTGAAGTACTTGTTTTCTCTCTTCTTGAAACAAGCTATTCACTTAGCTTCTAGGATATCATTCCCTTTTAGATTTTCTCCTACATTTTTACCATTTTAAATAGTTCTTAGTCTTTTTTTATAGTTTAGAGTTTATGTTCCTCATTTTACCAACCTCGAAGTGTTGGAGAGCCCAAAGCTCTGCCCTTTAACCTATACAGGTTTTTAGCCTCTAATTTTTTCCTTGGTTTCATCTAGCCTCATGGCCTTAAATATCATCTATATGATATTCCTTTTAGATTATACATGTGGATATTTTCCCCAGTTTATTGTGAAATCTTGGAGATGGGGGTAGTAAGGTTTATATATCCTTACACTTCCAGTAAATTCATAGTTCATAAGTGATGCTAAATACATATGTGCTTTGCCCTTTCATTTTACCTCTTGCATCTGGAATATACACGGGAGTGATAATAAAAGTAGAAAATGTAAATTACAACTAGTCTTAAATATTCTTAGAGTTAACAATAAATATTGTTCCTAACTAGGTAAACAGATAATTCCATTGTGTGATCCTTATAGTTTTCCATGGAAACTTATAATGAATATGAACTATAAAAATGCCTTAAAATAATTCTGTTAATCTATTTTACATCTCAAATATTCTTTGCACTTGCTTATATTGGGTAAGTGACTACTGACATTAATAAGAATTATTCAAGACAAGAGTTGCTGGCCATTACCAAGAAAAGAATAATGTTAGACAGAATGATATTTGATAACAAAATTTCTGGCAGACAGCAACCAAGGAGTACCTAAAATACAGGACAAAGAAGATCAAGTGGAAACTTAGAGCAAAGGAAACAGAGTGAGCGAGGACATTTTCTGAACCTCAGCACTACTAATATTTTGCAGCAGATAATTCTTTGTTGTGGGTGGCGGGGGGTGTCCTGTTCATTATAGGATGTTTAGCGGTGTCATTGACTTCTACCCATTAGAGGGCAACAGCATCTTCCTTCCAGTTGGAACAATTACAGATGTATTGATATTGGCACCTCTTCTTTGACATTGCAAATTACTGGTATGGTAGGGTAAGGAAGACATTAAAATACAAGGCCGAGAATATATGAAATCATAAAATTCTAAGTATATTAAACAGAAAACATCAAATTTCTTGTGTTTTATCCAAAGACATCTTTTGACTCTTATAAAGTTTTACTCTCCCTAGGGTGTGTGGGTGAACAAGGGTTCAATGTTTAGCTTGCTTCCAAGGGAAAATGACATAAGAAAAGACTCCTCCTCAGGGAATCATGGGTTGTGGACTTCGCAGTGGTTCTTTGCATCTAGAATACCCACTGGGAGTGATAATACAAGTGAATATAATATTCGTGTCTAGCTTCACTTATTTTCAGTGTTCAATATTAATATTTTTATTAAACGTTAATAGGGGAATGATGGGCATATTTTCTGGCATAGGGTATGAGCAACTAAAGAGGAAGAACAGTAAACAAAATCCAAACAATCAGTATCACACCACCAAACCATATTACTAAAGTGAAAGGAAAACTGAGTAGGCAGGGATTTAATAAAAAATTAAGTACAATATATTTAGGTTAAGAGAAGATAGAGATATCATTAAAAAGATAAAAGATGAATAAGAAGATTATGTTGTATAAAAAATATTACAACAAAAAAATAAAGAAACATTCAGGAAGAAAACATACCTAAAGAAATAAAAGACATTTCCTCCAACAAATGATTCATACTTCAAGAACGATGAAGTTTTACAAAGGTAAAAACACAAGCTAGGGTTATATAATAAAAAAACAGTATACACAATTACATGTATAAGCAAATAAATTCATTAGTAAATAACACCATTAGAGTATTAATAATAATAGAAATAATAAATGAACAATTAAATAGACATACCAAGGTTCAGAGTAGACATATCTGAAAATCAAATTATTGACATGAAAATTTCTGAGAATGGAAAGAAATTTTTTGACAAAGATAAAAGTAATTTTAAAGGAATACATATGGCTGACAAAGAATTAAAATGAATTAAAATCAAACGTAGATAATTTGAGTTCCTGAAGTATAGAAGAGAATAAATAAAGGAGAAATTAAAATTTAAAAGTTATTTTGTGGGTAAATTATAAAGATTAAAAATAGAACATTTAGAATTTCACTGAGTGAAATCTAAAGAAAATAATGCAAGAGACATACATGTGTGTATGTGTGTATGTGTGCACATGTATACAGGCATACCATGTTTTACTGTACTTCACTTTATTTCACTTCACAGATAACTGCATTTTTTAAACAAATTGAGGATTTGTGGCAGCCTCGTGTGGAGTAAGTCTATCAGCACAATTTTTCCACCAACATGAGCCCACTTAGTGTCACTGTGTCACATTTTGGTGACTCTTGCAATCTTTAAGACTTTTTTCTTATATCTGTTATGATAACCTGTGATTAGTGGTCTTGATATTACTACTGTAATTGTCTTGAGATAACCACATCATATAAGAAGGTAAAATAATTGATAAATATTGTATGTGTTCTGACTGCTCCACAAACCAGCTGGCCACTCTCCCTCTCCTTGGACCTTCCTACTCCATGAGACATAACAATATTAAAATTAGGCCTACTAATAACCCTACTATGACCTCTGACTCTTCAAGTGCAATGAAGAGTTGTACATCTCTCACTTCAAATCAAAAACTAGAAATGATTGAGTTTAGTGAGGAAGACATGCTGAAAACAGAGTTGTGAATGAAAAAAAAAGTTCTGAAGGAAATGAAAGGTGATACTTCAGTGAATACATGAATGATAAGAAAGAGAATGAGCCTTATTACTTATATGGAGAAAGTTTTAGTCGTCTGGATAGATGATCAAACCAGCCACAAAACTCCTTTAACCAAAGCCTAATCTAGAGCAAACCCTAACTCTCTTTAATTATGTGAAGGTTGAGAAACATGAGGAAACTATGCAAGTTTGAAGCTTGCAGAGGTTAGTTCGTGAGCTTTTAAAAAAAGAAGCTGTCTGCATAGCATAAAAGTGCCACATGAAGCAGCAGTTGCAGATGTAGAAGTGGCAGCAAGTTATCCAATAGATCTAGCTAAGATAACTGATGAAGGGGGCTACACTTGACAACAGATTTTCAGTGTAGGCAAAATGGCCTTCTATTTGAAGAAGACACCACTAGGACTTTCATAGATAGTGAAGAGTCAATGCCAGTCTTCAAAGCTTCAAAAGACAGCCTGACTCTTTTGTTAGGGTCTAACACAGCTAGTGTGACTTCAAGTTGAAGCCACTGGTCATTTACCATTTTGAAAATCTTAGGGCCCTCAAGAATTATGCCACATCTACTCTGCCTGTGCTCTATAAATGGAACAACAGAGCCTGGATGACAGCACATCTATTAACAGCATGGTTACTAAACATTTGAAGCCAGTTTTTGAAATAACTATTCTTATTATCAAGCCTGCTAGCACAATATCTATTCTGCAGACCATGAATCGAGTAGCAATTTCAAGTTTCAAGACTTATTATTTAAGAAATAATTTTTATAAGGCAATCATTGCCATAAATAATAACTCCTCCGATGGCTTCTGGCAAGGATTTACTATTCTAGATGCCATTAAGAATATCTGTGATACATGGGAGGAGGTCAAAATATCAACATTAACAGGATGACTTTGAGAAATTGAAGACTTCAGTGGGGGAAGTAACTGCAGATGTTCTGGAAATAGGAAGAAAACTTTAGAAGCAGAGCCTGAAGATGTGACTGAGTTGCTGCACTGTCGTTATAAAGCTTAAATGGATGAGGAGTTGTTTCTTATGAATGAGCAAAGAAAGTGTTTCTTTGAGATAGACTTTACTCCTGGTGAAGGCGCTGTGAACATTGTTGAAATGACATCAAAGGTTTAGAACATTACACTAACTCACTTCAAAAAGCAGCAGCAGGGTTTGAGAAGACTGACTCTAATTTTGAAAGAAATTCTACTGTACGTCAAATGCTATCAAACAGCATCACATGCTACAAAGAAATCTTTTGTAAAAGGAAGGGTCAATGGATGAGGCAAACTCCATTGTTGACTTATTTTAAGAAATTACCACAACCACTTCAACCTTCGACAGCCTCCACCGCGATAAATAAGCAGCCATTAACGTGAAGGAAAGACCCTCCACCAGCAAAATGATTACGACTCGTTATAGACTTAGATTACCATGGTACTTTTTAGCCATAAAGTTTTTTTTTTAAGATATGCATGTTTTTTAGACATAATGCTCTTACACACTTAATAGACTACAAATTAGTCTTTTAACTCTACTGGAAAATCAAAAAATGCATGTGACTGGGTTTGTTGCTATCTTAGCTTTATTAGGGTGGTCTGTAACCAAACCTGCAATATCTCCAAGGCATGCTCATTTATACATAATTGCATTAGTAATTGTTTTAATAACTTAAAGTAAATTAGTAAAATTAATTTAATTTAGTTAAATATAATGTATTTGGTTATTTAAATATCAGCATAAAATGGAATTCTAGAGAATCCAAGCAGAAGAAATAAATTACTAAATAAAATTAATTAGAAAATCTCGTGCTCCAACCAATATTAAGACGAAAAAATAAAAATTCCAAATTTACCTTAGGATTCATATGATATTTATCAAATTTCAATAACAGCAAAGAATAGAAGTTTCTAACTGCATCATTTATAGATGGCATTAAAATTATAAGCAAAATACTACCATGTAAAATTAAAAAGTAGATAGAAGAATAATGATAGCTAAGTGTATTTCAATCCAAAATTTTAAGTGTGGTTTTGCTTGTGGAAATTCCATTTGTATAATCCACAAAATACTAAAAAAAAAAGGCACTCGACAAAATTCGACTACTTTTTTTTATCTTAAAAAGAGCAGAAAAATTATGAAAAATAGTTAGTGGCCCGGCCCAGTGGCTCACACCTATAATCCCAGCACTTTGGGAGGTGTAGGTGGGCAGACTGCCTGAGGTCAGGAGTTCAAGACTAACAAGGTGAAACTCCATCTCTACTAAAAATACAAAAAATTAGTGGAGTGTGGTGGTACAGCTGTAATCCCAGCTACTCAGGAGGCTGAGGCAGGAGAATTGCGTGAACCAGGGAGGCGGAGGTTGCAGTGAGCCAAGCTCGCGCCACTGAACCACTGAACTCCACCTTGGGCAACAGCAGCAAAACTCCATCTCAAAAAAAAAAAAAAGTTAGTGAAGTGAGTCTTTCTGATAGTAAATACATCATAACAGTCAACTAAGTAGTATGGCACATTGTAGTAATGGTGCAGAAATAGACTGATAAATTGAAAACAGCAGTCTATAAATCTAAGAAAACATGTATTTAATGTAAGATATCAATGGAATTTCATAAGATTTGTTTTAAAGAAATATTACTTTAAATCAACCTTTTAGGCAATTGATTCCTGTCATACATATACTACTGTTACTACTTCTGAGCATATCAGGAAAGTTAAAAGCTGGATTACTATTTCACCCTCTGATAGGCTCCTTACTTCTGCACTCAATTTTCTATAGCCTACTCTTAATAGAGAAGCTTGTGTGGCAATTTAATAATACATGTGTTATCATGTTAAACCTCTTTCAAATCCTTTCCCTGTCTTTCTACCTTACTCAGTATAAAAGCCAAGTCTGTAAATACTACCATTTTTCTCCACCTCTCTGACCTCTTTCCTACCAGTCTTTCCCTTTGCTTCCTGCCATCTACTTTCACTGGTCTTTCTGTCCCACAAACATGCCTGTTACGCTTCTCTCTCATGGATTTTGCTCTTCCCTTTCTGCAATTTTCTCCTCTCACAGAGTTCATGGCTTATTCCCTCCTCCTTCAGGTATCTGCATGATACTGCCTTCTCAGATAAGCTTCCCCTTTCACTATAAGTAGAGTGTCAGCTCCAGGAGGGAGTTTTTTTGTTTTGTTTTGTTTTGTTTTAGTGTATTCATTGCTATATCCTCGGTGTTTATTCCAATGCCTACCACAGAAGAGATTCTAATGAAAGAATCTGTTAATGCATATATGGATAAATGACTAAATGAATGAATGAACTTGTATTTGATTCCTTCAGCTTTATATATTGATTCCTTCAACTCCTATATCTCTGAAACCAAAATAACTCAACTTATATAAATTAAAAAAAAAAATTGAGGCTGGGTGCAGTGGCTCATGCCTATAATCCCAGCACTTTAGGAGGCCGAGGCGGGTGGATCACATGAGGTCAGGAGTTCAAGAACAGCCTGGCTAAGATGATGAAACCCCGTCCCTACAAAAAGTACAAAAATTAGCTGGGCATGGTGTCACATGCCTGTAATTCCAGCTATTCGGGACATTAAGGCAGGAGGATCGCTTGAACCCGTTAGGCAGAGGTTGCAGTGAGCCGAGATCGCGCCACTGCACTCCAGCCTGGATGACAGAGTGAACTTTTAATTTTATTGTTATTATAATGTAATTTTGAACTGACATTTTAAAGTGAATAAAACTGATTAGTCACTCTTTTGGGGGGGCGGTTCGAGTTTATACTTTTATTTTAAAAGCCTAACCCTGACATAATTCAATATTGTGACTTAATGGAAATGATTACAATGAGTATAAATCAGTTGTGGATGAGAAATTACTAAAAAGATAATAAAGGTTAATCAAGTTATCATCCCTCAACATTTATGTTCCCAGTAATATTTTCTCTCAAAAGGATAATCTTCCATTCCCAAGAAGGCTGGCAGTATGTCTTGGTCCAGGATTTCTTTTTCCAGAGTAGAAGTTGCATATAGAAATCAACCCAGGATTTTCACAGGTGATGCTTTCTCTAGGTTTAACTAGATGAGTAAGCCTAGACATTTTTCCAAACCTTGTCATCCTTGTGTGGGGTGCTGAGAATGTTTCTAAGGCCTTTGCCTGTGACAGTGGTCCTCTTTCCTATTGCTTGGGAACATCACCCATCTTGTTTTTAATTTAATTCTGGATAATGTCTGTCTCAAGGATTTAGACAAGTATTTTGACCCAAGCCATGGGTGACTATCACCTTCTTCATTTGCCAGCTGTGACTCACTGCTGACTATTTTCTTTCTTTCTTACTCCGTAATGAGTTAAAAACAGGTGCTTTCAATGCCTAAATGGCTAAATACTGCTACCCTTTTTTCAATCTAATTCTACATTATTTTCTGTCTGGGTCAGTCTGAACTGATTACAGTTGATGACATTAGTATTTAACCTATGCTCTTCTAAGGATGGTAATTTATTTCTAGGAAGTACCTTCCTGCCCTGCTCCATTGTTTTCCAACCTTGATACCCCAACAGACACCTGCACCACCCTTGGTAAGACTGAGAATAAAGTGTGTGCTATAATCTTCAATTCTTTGGTAAAAATTGTTCCTCATTTTGCAATTCTTGGCACTTCACTCCAGCAGAGTGACCATTCTGTTCTGCATTACCCCAAGGTTTCTGTGAATTGAGCTAAGATTAATTGCATACTGAGCAAGGCTCTTCAAATTTCACCCTTGTTGTACACTGCAAAACAGAAATGGACAGTTATCTCGGATCTTTCTTGCGTAAAAGAAATGAGGTTAACAGCCAGTAGCAAAATCCTGTTTGAGGAATAGCAACTGCTGAGTCCATTTTTTATTTGCTCAGGGTAAGTGTCTCCAACAGGCTTAGCATGCTGATAACGAACTACTTCTCCTTTCTCAATTTCTGCACTTCAGCTTGCTGAAATACTTCCCTATAGCAGAAGGCTCTTGAACTTCCCTTCCTGAAGCAAAGTAATTAGACAGCCATACACAGGATATTGGCATAAATTTAGTTGGTGTATTTGCCCACCCACCTGCACAATCCTAGGTGGGAAGAATTTTCACTTAATACATGCAGTAATTAATCACAACATTTTCTGGCTTTTATGTTCCGATGACAGAAAGTCTATACACAGAAAAATCAGTGGTTTGTCTTCCAGGTAAGCTGCCTGAGTGCTCAAGATATTCAGATACAGGCATAGGAGACAAATCTTACATGAACTTGATTCTTCTGCCAATTGGAAAACGAAACAGAAAATAAAAGTACTTTTTTTTTCCTGGAAAAAGAGCATTTACAAAAATCTATAGCAAACATAATTCATGGTGATTGCTTAGAATAAAAAACATGTTACATTTAAGAATATTAAAATCAGCAGTTCTATTCAACATCATTCTGGAGTTTATACTCAGGGCAGTAGAGAGATTTGAGACAGTTGTTGCAAAGACAGAGTTTATTACAACATCCACAAGGGAAAAAAATTAGTTTAATCAAAGAAGGGTAAAATCTTTAGGGAGAATATTAAAAATGTACTTAAAAATATGTAAAAATAGTGAAATAAATAAGAGATATAAGGTGCTATAAATGGGAAGATTTAAGATCATAATTATGACAACTATCTCAAGATTAATTTATTATTTAATCTCAAGAGATTTTTAAATAAAACTTGAATATATGATCTTTTTTTTTTTTTTTTTTTTTTTTGAGACTAAGTTTCACTCTTTTCACTGCAACCTCTGCCTCCCGGATTCAAGCAATTCTCCCACCCGAGTGGCTGGGATTACAGGTGCCTGCAACCACCCCCGGTTAATTTTTGTATTTTCAGTAGAGACGGGGTTTCACCATGTTGGCCAGGCTGGTCTTGAACGTATATGGAAAGAGAAGTGTTCAAGGATGTATGGCTTGCATTTAAAGAGTTAAAGAAAAAGGTATTAAAAAAAAAAGGAGGTGGGGAAGGAATGATGAAAAATAAGATGGAAGAAACAAGAGGGAGCAAGAAATCACTCATGAATTTCAGCACTTATTAAAAAGTCATATTTAGTAAAAATAACGTGTTGTGTCAGAACGAACAAATACATGAGCAAGGCAATATGAACAGCTTATACATAAGACAAAAGTGATAATATGAATTCGTGTAGAAATAAACTATTTAAAATGGCAATAGAAATATTGGTATTCATATATGAAATGTTATATATTCCTACTGTTTGCTTTATACACATACACACACACACACACACACACAGAAATTTTCATTCAGCAAAATAGCAACTTTAAAAGACCATGCTGGCCAAACATGGTGGCTCACGCCTGTAATCCCAGCACTTTGGGAGGCCAAGGCAGGTGGATCATGAGGTCAGGAGATAGAGGCCATCCTGGCTAACAAGGTGAAACCCCGTCTCTACTAAAAATACAAAAAAATTAGCCGGGTGTGGTGGCGTGCCTGTAGCCCCAGCTACTCGGGAGGCTGAGACAGGAGAATGGCGTGAACCCAAGAGGTGGAGCTTGCAGTGAGCCGAGATTGCGCCACTGCACTCCAGCCTGGACAACAGAGCGAGACTCTGTCTCAACAAATTAAGTAAGTAAATAAATAAATAAATAAATAAATAAATAAAATAAAAGACCATTCAATTTTATAAGAACAAAAAAAGTCTCTTCAGAGTAGAGAAGCTTATTCGAAAAGATATAAATAATATAAACCATAAAATAAAATTTTAAAAAGCATAAAAAGAAATGATTTTCTTGTAAATTTGTTTGAGTTCATTGTAGATTCTGGATATTAGCCCTTTGTCAGATGAGTAGGTTGCAAAAATTTTCTCCCATTGTGTAGGTTGCCTGTTCACTCTGATGATAGTTTCTTTTGCTGTGCAGAAGCTCTTTAGTTTAATGAGATCCTATTTGTCGATTTTGGCTTTTGTTGCCATTGCTTTTGGTGTTTTAGACATGAAGTCCTTGCCCACGCCTATGGCCTGGATGGTATTGCCTAGGTTTTCTTGTAGGATTTTAATGGTTTTAGGTCTAACATATAAGTCTTTAATCCATCTTGAATTAAGTTTTGTATAAGGTGTAAGGAAGGGATCCAGTTTCAGCTTTCTACATATGGCTAGCCAGTTTTCCCAGCACCATTTATTAAATAGGGAATCCTTTCCCCATTTCTTGTTTTTGTCAGGTTTGTCAAAGATCAGATAGTTGTAGCTATGCGGCATCATTTCTGAGGGCTCTGTTCTGTTCCATTGATCTATGTCTCTGTTGTGGTACCAGTACCATGCTGTTTTGGTTACTGTAGCCTTGTAGTATAGTTTAAAGTCAGGTAGCGTGATGCCTCCAGCTTTGTTCTTTTGGCTTAGGATTGACTTGGCGATGCGGGCTCTTTTTTGGTTCCATATGAACTTTAAAGTAGTTTTTTCCAATTCTGCGAAGAAAGTCATTGGTAGCTTGATCAAAAAGTGGGCAGAGGACATGAACAGACACTTCTCAAAAGAAGACATTTATGCAGCCAAAAAACACATGAAGAAATGCTCCTCATCACTGGCCATCAGAGAAATGCAAATCAAAACCACAGTGAGATACCATCTCACACCAGTTAGAATGGCCATCATTAAAAAAGCAGGAAACAACAGGTGCTGGAGAGGATGTGGAGAAATAGGAACACTTTTACACTGTTGGTGGGACTGTAAACTAGTTCAACCATTGTGGAAGTCAGTGTGGCGATTCCTCAGGGATCTAGAACTAGAAATACCATTTGACCCAGCCATCCCATTACTGGGTATATACCCAAAAGACTATAAATCATGCTGCTATAAAGACACATGCACACGTATGTTTATTGCGGCACTATTCACAATAGCAAAGAGTTGGAACCAACCCAAATGTCCAACAACGATAGACTGGATTAAGAAAATGTGGCACATATACACCATGGAATACTATGCAGCCATAAAAAATGATGAGTTCGTGTCCTTTGTAGGGACATGGATGAAACTGGAAAACATCATTCTCAGTAAACTATTGCAAGGACAAAAAACCAAACACCGCATGTTCTCACTCATAGGTGGGAATTGAACAATGAGAACTCATGGACACAGGAAGGGGAACATCACGCTCCGGGGACTGTTGTGGGGTGGGGGGAGGGGGGAGGACAGCATTAGGAGATACATCTAATGCTAAATGACGAGTTAATGGGTGCAGGAAATCAACATGGCACATGGATACATATGTAACAAACCTGCACATTGTGCACATGTACCCTAAAACCCTAAAGTATAATTAAAAAAAAAAAAGAAAAAAAAAGAAAAAAAAAAGAAATGATTTTTTTTCCACATTAAAATTAAAAACCACAATAAACGAGGTAGGAATATAGGAACAGGGGGAATGTTTTAACCAAGCTTAATCAAGCAACTCTTCTAAACCAAGAAGACAAACAGAAAAACAATCCACTAGAAATAGGCAAAAGATATGAAATGTAATTCACAGACAAAAATATCAAATGGCCAATAGCTCACAAAGTGTTGCTCAACTTTAGTAATAATTATAAAAATGTAAATTAAAACAAGCATTTGATATACTTACATTAATCTAACTTAAAAATTAAAGGGAGGAAAAACATGAATGTTTTTATTGTCTCATATTATGATAAATATAAAAAAAAGAGCATGGTCTAAAGCAAATATGGCAAATGCCTCTTTAATTTTGATGGTGAATACACACACACACACATATACACACATATTTTGATGTATCTTTCTAACTGATAGAGCCTGAAGGACATATTAAGATCATTTTATTTTTTGCATCTGTGAGACATGATATAAAATATATACTCTTCAAGTTCCTTTTCTCAAAATTACTGGTTCTCTAATAGTCAGTTGAAAGACTTTTGAACACGACCTTTTGTGTGCTGATTCATGCTAATGATTCTTTTCTGGGCATAGTACTAAAGGACATATGTATTTTCTCTGATTAATATTAAACTCCTTACATGGTTACTGCAAAGTACAGTCAGCTCTCCCTATCTGTGGGTTCTGCATCTATGGATTCAGCCAACTATGGATTGAAAGTATTTGGGAAAAAAAAAAATTTACCAAGTTCCAAAAAGTGAAACTTGAATTTGCTGCACACCAAGTACTGAGTTTATGTGAATAGAATGATGTGTAGGCATTGTATTAGGTATTATGAGTATATGGGAAAATGTGCATAGGTTATATGCAAATACTATGCCATTTTATATCAGGGACTTGAGCATCACAGGATTTTGATTTCCTGAGGTTCTGAAACCAATTCCCATAAATGCCAAGGGAGGACTGTATTATGAAATCCGGAGATTATGTTGTTAATTACCAGCTCATTAGCATTCATATGCTTATTCAAGTCCTTGATCAGGTCAGTGCTTACTTCTTTAATTGCTTCAGAAAAGATTAGTGGTCTTTCACTATGATCTCATTTATCTATCCTGAACAAACCACCTCGTTTATAGAGAGATAAAATCTCTTTTAAAAGCAAAAATTGCTCCAGAGAAATTTAATCAGGAAACAAAACAAAACAAACAACAACAACAACAACAAAAAAACCTTCATTCAAGACCATTGTAGTAGGCAAGAGGCAAGAACTCAGTCTGAAATTAACTCATCTGAAACAAAGGGCTGAAGTTTTAAGAGCTGGAGTGGGAGGCGGGGGTCTTGGAGCCACCTCTCTTTGCTAATTGGCTTTACCCAAGGGAAAAGTAAACTTTCTCCTGTCTTCATGACAAGTAGTAGTTTTACAGCTTGGAGAAAGGCACCCACCTAAGTTAGGCTCCTATTTGCCTGCAGAAACTGGACTACCTTCCTTGATGACTACAATCTCAAAGGGATGGCTCCCAAGTCCTTGAGAAAGACAATCCTGGCTTGTAAAACTGGCCAGTAGTTTTTGAAAAGTTTTATATCTCAAAATGACAGAGAAATAATTTACACTTACAAATACTTTAATGTAAATGACCAAAGGTCTTCTTCAGAGGCAGAGAGAAGCTTTGTCTAAAGTTTACGCGTGCTAAGGGAAGTGCCTCTGCAGTCTTGGTCCTTTTCCTTCCATTGCATGGGATTTGTGCAGTCCTCCTATGAAAGCTTCATGCATTTCAAACACCACTGTACACTGATGTTTTGATTTGGATGTTTCATAAGTATATCAGCCTTACAATGTCCAAAATCAAATTCCTTTCAAAGAGCCAAAAACTTTTGTCTGCACACCCTGTTCCTTGCCCCAGGACACACACCTGATAGATGTATTCTTAGTGTCTGATAAAGTTTTAACACGAGGTAAGTACTTGTGATTACTTGTTAAATACAACAATTAAAGGAGTGGGGAGGGCAGAACTTTTAGGTACAACCTTAGGAGAGAAAGGAATTATCTGCTTATGCCTGCGTTTATCCTCTATCTTCCATGCTTCAATAGACATTGGCACACAGATCATGAAGAGACATGACATCTAGATTTTAGTCTCTGTTTGGAGTTGACAATATTGGTCTTAAAATTTGAGAAAGATATAATTCATTTAAATAAGCACTGATACTCTCTAAATGTTTCTCAAGCCTGCCTCACTAGTACTTAATTTACTTTTCATAAGTTACTTTTATAAAAAATTATCACATAGCTACAATATGGATAGGTTACTATTCTTAAACCAGACAGGCTCAACACCTCTGTCTTCAGAATTCTGCAGACTAAGGGAAAGGAAAAAAAATTGTCAAACCTTAAGAAATGTAAAAAGAACATTTTATACCATTTCCTCAGGGCAGGAATTGCTTCTATTTCTACATTTACATAACTAAGGAATTTTTAGTTATTTAATTTTTTTCCAATAGTAAAGAGAATATTCCCCCCAAAATGACCTGTTAACTCCATCTGTAGGCAGAAAAGAGGTTGACACAATTGCTTCTAAAGTCCAAAGCAACAAAGACTCAATTACATTTAAAAATTCTCAGTGTCTTGTATTTATTCCAATATCTAAAATCTTATCTTGTAAAATAATCCTTCAGTCTTTATGTTTGTCTTTTCCCTTGGCCCTTCGGGAATAAATTCATTAGTTCATCTGCAATCTGTTTATACTATGTTTCTCTCATCATCAGTGATGATCTTGACATCACACCCAGATGTGATCGTTTTGACAAGAATAATATACAGCTGGATGTTGAAACATCCAAAGCAATTGTAGTGGACATCAGTTATTCTTACCTGTCAAGCATACCTTTCAAATATGTTTGGCAAAATAGGATCTCTTTTCCTTTGGGGAATTAATTCTCCTCACACTATGGTCCAGGTACAATTATTAACTGTCAGGCTAATAACACCTCCACCCGCCACTCTTGGAACTAGAAATGTGTGTTTCTATCTTGTTAGAATAACACATTCACAGAAGCCAGTAGGAGGCCAGTCAGTTTGTAGGCAGCATGATGTCTAAATGAGACTCTCTCCATGAGTTCCTGATTGAGATCCTTCCTGTTCCTCTTCTTCCTAGAGCCTGGTTTATGTTTTTCTTAGATTTTGCAAGTAACTATGATATATTGAACCATTGACTGTAATTCTTTACCTCGTCCTTCATCTACATGCATGCCATCGATTCATCTGGGACAGAATGTATGTCCCTTTGTCTCAACCATTATCTGGGACACATGAATTGCTTTGATCAAATGAGAATTCTTCCAAGCTGTGAATTTAGGAAGCATTTTTCCAGTGATTCGCCTTGTCATTTGGCACTTTTGCTATTAGAATAATACAGTTGGTATTTTTTTTGTTTGTTTTTTGAGCCAAGGTCTCACTCTTGCCCAGGCTGGGCTGCAGTGCTGTGATCATGGCTCACTGCAGCCTAGTGCTCCTGAGCTCAATGATCCACCTCAGCCTCCCTGGTTATGTTTAATTTTTTTGTTTATTTTACTTTTGAAATGTTCCTTCCTGCACAATGAGACAATTTTTTTTTTTTTTTTTTTTTTTTTTTTTAGAAACAGGGTCTCCTTATGTTGCCCAGGCTGGTCTTGAACTCCTGGACTCCTGGACTGAAGTGATACTCTCCTTTACTCTCCCTTAGCCTCCAAGGTGGCTGAGGTTACAAGCGTGGGCCACCATGTCCAGCTTAGAATAATATAGTTGGGATAACCTGCTGCTCCCAAGAGGATGAAGCAAAGCCAAAAGTTACCTAGATCAATCTTCTGTAACTGTCTTATAGATAAGTGAATAATAATAAACAAATGTTATTTTAAGCCATTACCTTTTGGGGTACAAGGTAATATCAAATACTTACATGTTTAGTTCCCTTTGTATAAATTATCTTTCACTGCCTCAAAATATCCAGGTATCTTTTCAGACACTGACACCTATAGAACACTAATATAGATTTAATAATTGATGAAAGAATTATGTTATTTTCTAACTTAGAAAGATCCAAAATGGCTAAGAACTTCTAAGCAGGATTAATTGTTTCTTGATTATGACACTGGCCTTTGGAGAACATTGTTGGACCTCAATATTTTCAATGCTCTGTTCTTGGATTTTCAATATTTTCGATAAATCTTCCTGGAGTTCACCCTGTTATTCACATTAATAGTCATCTGTCTTAACCTGAAAATTAACTGATTGTTACAAATACCAAGTCTTGGTAATAAAAATTCCACTCTTATCATAGAAAAATCTATAATCATGAAATATATGGTAAAAGACTTGCAGTTATTTGGTGAGCCTAAACCACCAAAGTCACTGCTCAGAAAATCTCTAAGCTCTCTAGTGAATGGTACATACTGATGTGAATTGTCTGGAAATAGATTCTGAGATGGCCTCTATCTATTCAGAATCACATGTTTACCAATCCCTGCATACTTATTATTTTTTTAGCATCACTTGCTCTGTTACAATATTCTTTATTCTAAGGTTAGACAGACCCTAGAATATAGTGAGACTTCAGTGCCACTTGCTCAAACAAATGATTAGAAGCAATGAAGGAGATATTCAATCACTACAAATTATGACTGCTAGTACCCTGATCCACAGAGCCTTTATCTATTAAAGAGAATGTGATGACCCCAGAATTTTTCCTCAACCTACTTGTACAGGTTACAGCTAAGAGAAATTTGCCAAATAGGACAACTGACTATAAAGCCATGGTGAATGGTACTAGATTGGCAGAAGAAAAAGCATTAATTTAAGACTAGTTAGGCCATATACCAGGATGATTGAGAGCACAGACTCCAGAATCATGTTGCCTGGTTGTGAATTTTAGACACATAATAGCTTTGTTATTTGTGAATATTTACTTTCTAATTTTCTAGTCCATAAATGGGATAAAAATTATATATACCACATAGGACTGATGTGATGTGAAAATTAAATGTTTATATCTATAGTGTGCTTAAATTAATTGTGGCTCATGATAAATGCATTGCAACTTTTAACTACTATTGTTATTGTTGTTGTTCTTATTAAACATTTAGGGATGACAGAGAACACACTTTTATATTGTTTAAAGTCATTTCTTACAAAAAAAAAAAAAGGAGAAAGAAATGGAAAGGAGAAGAAGAATAAATCCAGAACATTTGGTTTTCCAAGCAGAATGATAGGTCTTTTACATGAGCTAAACTCTCCTGGAACAAAAGAAAAAAAACACACACGTCGATGCCACCAACTACTTAAGTCTATAATTGTGCTATTACAATAGGCTCTAGTTACAATAGGCATTTTACATGTGTCTAGTGGAACTTAGCTACTGAATTTTTAATTTTATTTAATGTTAACTAATTTAAAGTTAGAATCCGAATGATTCCAGGTTTTTTTGATGTTTAAAAAAACCTTGAATATGTTTTTTTCTCCATATATTTTATGAAATCTGAATACAGATTGAAATTTCTGATAAAATTTAATGTCTGATTGAAATGTGCTATAAGGATGAAAATGCATGCTGGTATTTGAAGATAGTACAAAAATATGCAAAATATCTTATTAATAGTTTTATTATACTGATTGCATTTTGAAATGGAAATATTTTGAAAATACTGAGTTAAATTAAATTAATTTTAACTGTTTCTTTTTCTTTTTTAATGTGGTTACTTTGAACTGTAAAACACATTGTATTTCTGTTGGCCAATAATGGCGTGTGTTACCTCAGCTGGGCCCCACATACTTCTTGGGAAGCTACTGCTTTCCTAGCCTTGCTCACTCTCCAGAGCTCTATGGCAACTAACTCAAATCTGCCTCACTCTTCCAAATTTCTGACCCATCACCTTCCACAGTCTCTGCTAAGCTCCTTTTTTCCATCTCCTCACATAATGAAAGAGCTGGGTATATGCTGAGACCTGTATTGGTCTCATCTTTGTGTGCTTTCCCTTCTCTCACAATGGAGGAAAAAAAAAAAAAAAAGGCAGAGTCCTTCTTTTTTACATGGCCAGGCCCAAACAGTTTGCTTTTCTTTAAAAAAAAAAAACAAAACACTTATCTCACTTAATTATGGATCGAACAATCTCCTCACTTATCCCTCCTCTCTCCAATACTTTTGATGTCTCCCTAATTAGGGGTTCATTATATTTATTATTAGAATTCAACAAATACAAGCCCTCCTCAATCTTAATTTTCTCAGATTTCAATCTCACTCTCTCCACCCTTTCTTGGCCAAAAAGCTTCAGACAACTTGACAAGATCCCCCCTCAAATCCTCTCTCTTTAGTTTGTGACAAACTGAATTTGGACTTTTTACATTATAAAATGTCTATTTACCAAGGGAAGCAAAAATCCCCATGGATATATCTCTTTTCTTATCTTGACTTTGTAGAACTTGGGATCTTTGACTAATATGTTCCTTCTGACTTCTGGTATACTGCTCTCTTCCTATTTGTCTCTGACGTTGAGCTCCATAAATTTTCACTTGAGCATTGTAGTTCCTCAGGGGTTTGCCCTGGTGTTTATTTATTTACTTAATAGACAAGGGAAATTGTATATATCCATGGTATGCAACATGATGTTTCTTTTTTTTTTTTTTTTTTTTTTTTTTTGAGACGGAGTCTCGCTCTGTCGCCCAGGCTGGAGTGCAGTGGCGCAATCTCGGCTCACTGCAAGCTCCACCTCCCGGGTTCACGCCATTCTCCTGCCTCAGCCTCTCCGAGTAGCTGGGACTACAGGCGCCCGCCACCACGCCCGGCTAATTTTTTGTATTTTTAGTAGAGACGGGGTTTCACCGTGGTCTCGATCTCCTGACCTCGTGATCCGCCCGCCTCGGCCTCCCAAAGTGCTGGGATTACAAGCGTGAGCCACCGCGCCCGGCCCAACATGATGTTTCAATACGTTTCTGTATTGTGAAATGACTAAATCAAGCTATTTAACATATGCATTACCTCGCATATTTATCAATTTTCTTTTAGTTTTATACCCTCTTTCTCATTAATAGCATTCACTCTCATTTCTAGAATTAGAATCTATATACAGTTGATTCTGGGATAAATATGTCCAGCTTGAATCATAATCCTGTACATGAGTTCCATACAAATAAATTATCTTTATTTTCTAGTAGCACATCAAAAATGCCGTGGCAGGCAGAATAGCCCCTAAAATGTGCAAGCCCCGATTCCCAGAACTTATAAATATGTTACCTAGCAATGTAAAAGGGATTTTGCAGATGATTAAGATTATCACCTTGAGATAGGGATGATATCCTAGATTATCCATGGGGGCCCAATCTAATCAAATGAGTCTTTCACAACGAAGAACATTTCCCAGCTGTGGTTAGAAACAGGATGGTGAAATTAGAACTGGGAAACGTTACATTGCTGGCTTTGACATGCAGGAAGGTGGCCACAGGCCAAAGGATGTAGGCAGCCTCTAGCAGCTAGAAAGGAAAAGAAACAATAACTCCTCTAGAGCCTTTAGGAACGAATTCAGTCCTGCCGACACCTTGATTTTAGTCCCATGAAACCTGTGTTGGACTTCTGACCTAGAGAAGCGTAAGATAACACATTTGTTGTTTTTATAAACCACTAAGTCTCTTATAATTTATTACAGCAGCAATAGGAAACTAATACAGATAATATATTTGAAAAGAAAATTCACCAATTTCATCCTCTATGAAATAAATAACTATTAAAAATAGAGTTACTTCATTTGGAATAATAATCTCCAATCTCATCCAGGTCACTGTGAATGCCGTTAATTCATTCCTTTTTATATGTTCTCACTGACATGTGGGAGCTAAGCTATGAGAATGCAAAGGCATAAGAATGATACAATGGACTCTGGGGACTTGGGGGGAAGGATAGGAGGGGCACAAGGGATAAAAGACTACAAATAGCATGAAGTGCAGTGTATACTGCTTGGATGATGGCTGCACCAAAATCTCACAAATTACCACTAAAGAACTAAGGAATGTAACCAAACAACACCTGTACTCCCATAACCTATGGAAAAATATGAAAGATACCTATACTAATCACTGCCTGAAATATCAAAAATTCTGATATTGTACCTGTTGGTATGTATTTGATTTAGTATTTAAAAAAATAGAGAAGTAAACAATAAAACTACTTTTTTCTTCCTCTTTATTTACTATCTTGGTGAATGACTCATTATCTTTCTAATGTGTAAGTCAGAAACGTGGATTTAAATTTGTCTCCTCCTTCTTCATCACCCCTCACATTCAAACATTCATCAAGCCCACTACATATGTATATATGCACACACACACACACACACACACACGTTTTTCAGATTTATATTATAGCTTTCCTTCCCAATTGCCACTTCCATAGAAAGCAGCTCTTCTATCTATCATGAATCAAGACCAAAGCCCTTTAATTGGTCTGCCTATCTACTATCTTACTCTCTTCTGTTTACCTTCTACTATCCTATATCTACAAGCAGCTGTGCCACTATTTTCCTTTCCATTATCATCTGTTGGCTACACCATCCATTGTGTACATTAAACTCCATAAATGGTGAATTTTTCTCAGTTTCTCAATACACTGGACTCTATTTTGCCTTGAGGACTTGTGATAGCAGTTCTCTCCTATGCAAATATTTCTCAGACCTACCCCATTCCCCTATTTTACTTTACTTCTGCCTAGATGTCAACTTTTAGGCTAGATGTCACTTCTAGTTAGTGTTTATGGTCCCACAGGAGCCTCTCAAATGCTCACCTAGTAGTTTTCTTCAGTATGGCCAAATTGTAATTTTCTTTTGGAAGTGCCTGTTCAAGTCTTTTGTTCATTTTTTTATTTTACATTGTCTATTTTACATGGATGTATAGGAGAGTTTAAAAATATATTCCAAATGTGAGCCATTTATTATTTGTGATAAAAATATTTTCCCCCACAGTCATTCACTTTTATTCCCCTTAGTAGTATCTTTTGATGAACGTAAGATGCACATTTTAATGTAGTCCAATTTATCATTTTCCATTGTTAGTTCACTGTGTTTCTAGTTTAAGAAATATGCCTCTATCTTAACATCATGAAGAAATTTCTGCATGTGCCTCTGGATATATCACTTTTTTTGTTGTTAGAGAAAAACCTAAATTTATCCCCCCATCATGATGATCCTACCAAAAGCATTTTATGATGCCAACTTTGTAATCATTAAATTCTTCCTGGATAGTGATTCTCCACCTTTAGTGTAGATCCGAGTCACCTGGAGCGTTTGATAAAGTACAGATTGCCGGTTTCCACCCTTAGAGTTTCTGATTTATTAGATCCAGAGTACAGCCCAATAACATATTAGTAAGTCTGCAAACGATGCTGATGCTGCTTATTTGGGGTCACTACTTTGAAGACCACTGCTTTATAGGAAATGCATCACTAAATTTCAAGCTCACATCTGTGAAGTTTTCTTCTTATACCTTGATCCTTCAATTCTTTCCTGCCATTTTAACTTTCTTAAACTATCAAACAGGAGTGTGTGTGTGTGTGTGTGTGTGTTAAAGAGAAAGATACGTTGTCTAAAGATCCTAGTTCTTAATAAGGCGACTGTTTGCTTCAGAAGAATCTAGACTACCATAGTCAGCATGAAGCTTTAGTTTTAATGTATAATAATAAAGATATAAAAATTAGTAATTAGATAAATAAATTAATTGGCATATGACACACTGGTTTATATCTTTTGGATTTTTGTGAGCGGAGAGCCTATCCTTCCTCATCCCTCTAACACGGATGTTGTAAACTTAATTACCACCTAAGGAGTCAGCTATGGCACATAATTTTGAATCAGTTCTGACCCTTATTCATTGTGCTTAAGACAGTTCTATTCTGAGAAATACCAATTTACCATCAATATTTTCTTTTTACTTTTCGTCATTTTAACTTAGAAATTTATTTCTCAGAGACTATATTCTACAAGTTCCCCTGGGTGATCACACAGCTGAATCTCTGATGTTTTCCTCATGGCCTTTCCCTGATTGCTTTTCACATTTAGAAATTAGTCTATGTCCCATAGATTACTCTCTTTGGTCTTCATTTGAATTTTTGACTTCATTTGAATTCTGGACAAGGGTATGTATCTACTTCCTATCATTTTTTGTTGTTGTTTTGGGTTAAAGCTCTTTTTTGAGTACATTTGTGAATATCAAATCCAAGTCCCTTCTACTTTTAGATAACTTGCCTAATTGCTTGACTCATCTTTGCCTTCAATCAAGCTGAGCACTTTCCTAGACTTCACAGAGTGACAGTATGAGAATATTTATTATGATAAAGAATCTACCTTAATTTCAGATATACATTTTTTGAGTCTTGAAGCCTATAATTAAGAATCAAAAAATCTACGCTTTTTTGTTTTTAAAATTCCAAAATCTTCCTATGAAGTAATTAGTACTTAAAGAAGCTTGAGTGTCCCTGTTGTGAATATTGTTGAAAGTGTAAAATCTGTATCTTCTTAATTGGAATGCGATTTTATCAGTACTTTTCCACACAATTGCATACCCTTTTTTTTTTTAATGAGAACAACAGTGCTATGACTTATGTTTATGGAGAATACTTTTAGCTTCTCATTATATTAGTTGCAAAGTGTAAAAAACCTTAGAAAATAAACTTTATCAAATACAAATTGTTTATATACCATTGAGCAGTATTTTTCTAAATAGACTGCTTCTAAAATTTAAAAAAATATATTAATGATGACTACATAGGATTTTTTATAGTATGAAAGTCTAGATTACTAGTCTTAGAAATGAGCAATTTATAAACGAAGACATAATCAAGCAATCAATGTAATCAAGTTCTTTGATATTAAATATTCAATGTATATCTTTTTCAATCATCTATTCTAAAAGGTAATTTTTAAGTTTCTAGTTTAGGAAGCCACTGTGCTAGGTGCTGTGGGGAATCAAAAGATGAACAAGAAGCTTTCTTTTCCTTCTATAACTTTAAAGTCTAGTAAACAAATAAGGCCACATTAAAAAAAATAGTAAATTCTTATCACAGACCTAATACGTATTACAATTCAAATATATATCAAAAATTCTTCTGAACCTTAAACAATGCCTTTTAAGATCAGAGGCATTGGAAGAGATAAGATTTGTAATTTTGAATTATTAAAAAAGAAGGTTGTTAGTGGTACAAGCCCATGTATCACTCCAATCTTCCCCATGAGAAAACCAAATAGTAGATGGTGATTTATATAGGATCTGAGTGAAATTAATAACATAGTCATTCCTTAACATCCAGTAGTACCAAATATATATTGTTGACTGCTATTCCAACAGAAGGTGAGTTCTTTACTGGAATAGACCTATGTGTCATTCTTTACCATTCTTGTGGATATAGATAGTCAATGTATTTTCATCTTCACCTGGAAAGACAGAAAATACACAGGGATGCTGATGCCTCCAGGATATTCTGAGGGCCCAAATTATTTTTTACAAATATTAAAAATCAGACCTTTTGGATGTTGATTTCCTAAGAATCCACCTTGATGCAGTATGTAGATGATTTTCTTCTCCAATGAGAGGATAAGCAAGCCTCCAGAGAGGATGGAATTTATTTGTTACGACAATTAGCTTCAAATGAACACAAAGCCTCAAAAGAAAAAGTTCAATTCTGTCAAGAACAAACAAGATATTTAAGTCACCTAATATCAAAGAAAGGCCTTTTAATTAATCCAGATGGATTAAAATGGATATTGGCGGCTGGCGCGGTGGCTCATGCACGTAATCCCAGCACTTTGGGAGGCCGAGGCGGGTGAATCACGAGATCAGGAGATCGAGCCCATCCTGGCTAACATGGTGAAACCCCATCTCTACTAAAACTACAAAAAAAATTAGCCGGGCATGGTGGCGGGCACCTGTAGTCCCAGCTACTTGGGAGGCTGAGGAAGGAGAATGGCGTGAACTCAGGAGGTGGAGCTTGCAGTGAGCTGAGATCATGCCACTGCCCTCCAGCCTGGGCAATAGAGCAAGACTCCATCTCAAAAAAAAGGATATTGGCCTTCTCCACCCCCAAAACTAAGAAACAACTGAGAATTTTTATAGTTAGCAGCATAGTGCAGAAATATGATTCCAAATTTCTCCTTAAAACTTGAGACTTACTATACTCTTTTCAAACAAGATAATCCAAAGCCTCTGGAATGGACAGAGTAAAATCAGTTAACACAGGAAGAAATTAAAAAGACCTGTATGTGCACCGGTGTTAATACATCCAAATTACAAAATTTTACTTTTGCTCATAAAAATCAGGGAGATGCCTTTGATGTTCTGACACAAAAACATGCAGATTAAAATAGACTTGTAGCTACTATAGTCAACAACTGGGCGCTGTGGATAAAGGATTGCCACCTAGCATGACAGCAACAACAGCTACTGCCTGGGAAGTAAGAGCAACTGAAGAAATAGTGGAGTTGATCTCCCCTCACTCTCTTCATTGCGCATTCTGTGGAAGTACTCCTAAACTCTCACCATATTCAAAATTATTCAATTAGTATAATAGCTTATCATGATTTTTTTTTCTTCTGTCTGGTCCCCATGTTATAATCTCCAGATGTAATCATCTAAATTCTGCCACTCTTCTGTCTCTGGCTTCAGATGAAACACCACATGATTGTGTGATCTTAACCAACCAGCTTCTTTCTCCTAGAATGGACCTGAAAGAAATTCCTGTTACTAATGCTGATGTTATTTAGTTTACAGATTGATCTTACTTAAAGGATGAATCTGGAATTTATTGTTCGAGTTATGCTGTAACATCTTTTACTGAAGAAATTAAAACTGCCTACCTTCCAGGAGTGACCTTGCCTCCAATAAGCAGAGTTAATAGCATGAATTAGGGTCTATCAATTGGCAAAAGGAATAGCTGTTAATATTTATACAGAGACCAAATATGCTTTCACAGTAGCTTATGACTTTGGAATGTTGTGGAAACAAAGATAATTTTTAACCTCTTCTAGTCAGTCCCTAAAAATTGGACATTTTGTTTTAGAATTATTGGAAGTCATACTATGGCCACAATCATTAGCTATTATCAAGTATCCAAGCCGAAGCCAGACATTCCAGAAAGCAAGAGAAATAAATTCAAAGAAAGCATAACAAAAGGGCTGCTGTAAATATATTTGAAGAAGAAAATCAACCCATCTTAGCTTTCAAGGAAGCACTCGATTTTAATATAAAATTAGCCCAATCTACAGCCCCAGAAACAACAAGAAAACTGAGAAACAAAACTAGGTACTTAATCTTCTGAGACTGGGCTATGATATGGAACAAATGCTCTACTCATACTTCCAACCAAATCACAGTCATCTTTCTCAGTATGTGTTTTAACTCAATGAAGCCCTGATAAGATGATTGCTTGAGAAAAGTGGTGTTATTAGAAACCTTCTCCTATCCTTGCTAATATGGTAAATGATTGCTACCACATCTACCTTAAACATAACCCCTGGAAACTTTACATAATTCTTAAGGTTGTTTTCTTTCACCAGATACATTTCAAGGTATGGCAATTACATTTTATCCAGCTATTGCCATCACAAGGATACCCATATGCTCTAGTATTGGTTTGTATGTTTTGTCACTGGACAGAAGCATTTCCATGCAAGAGAGTAATAACCTTAGCAGTAAGTGGCATTCTCTTATATAAAATTATTCCAACCTGTGGTGTTTCTCTATTATTTAAGAGTGACAAAGGTACACATTTTACTGGACAAATAATCCAGTCAGTATCCAAAATCTGGCTAATTCTCCAAAATTTTCACTGGGCTGATTCCCCCTAGACATCTACGTTAGTGAAACACACAAAGTAATCAAAACTCAAAATTAACTGAGGTTTTAAAAATTCTTTGGCCAACAGCTCTCCCATTGGTTTTGGTTATTTTAAGATAATCTCCTTTTGATAAATACTAACTGTACCCATTTGAAATTAGACAGACCTGTGAAATTGCTCCAAGAAACTGTGAATCTATGATATTAAAAGGAAATATATTGTATTATTGCATTTGCCTTATAAGATAGCTAACTAAAACTATAATTTAGTAAAGGACTCTTCCACATGGACTCCCAAGAGATGGAATACTCAAGGACCATGGACTTCAACTCAGAGATTTTGTCGATTAGAAATAGAAACAAACAAACAAAAAAACTCTCCAATCAAGGTGGAAGGAATCTTATCAGGTGCTTTCAGCCAACGCTTTTGCTACTAAGTGTAAAAGAATTGATTTCTGGCTGGGAGTGGTGGCTCACACCTGTAATCCCAGCACTTTGGGAGGCTGAGGCGGTCGGATCAGCTGAGGTCGGGAGTTCAAGACCAGCCTGACCAACACGGAGAAACCCCATCTTTACTAAAAATACAAAATTATCTTGGCATGGTGGCACACCCCTGTGATCTCAGCTGCTCAGGAGGCTGAGGTAGCAGAATTGCTTGAACCTGGAAGACAGAGGTTGCGGTGAGCCGAGATTGCACCATTGCACTCCAGCCTGGGCAACAAGAGTGAAACTCCAGCTGGAAAAAAAAAAAAGAAAAAAGAAAAAGGAAAAAGAATTGATTCCTGAATACACATCACCTATTTAAGAAAGCTGCTTTGTCAATTTGAACTTCATCTCAAACTAGTGATCTGTAATTAAAATTCTTCAGAGCCAGCAAGAACAAGAACAATATGCCATCTGAGGTAGTTAGCTTTTCTAAGAAAGTGGACCAAGCTTATCTCATAAGAAATATGTAATATTAATGATCATTAATATAGGGGGAAGGTCTTTTATAAGTTTGTACAAAATCTTATTTCTTTTTTCTTTTGGTCCCTAGTCCTTATATTTTGTTGCTACTATCACTAGCTGTTGCCCATAAAGCAGACCTCTTCTTACCATAGGCTCAGGACTATGCCAATGGATTACAGAAAAACAGCTGTGAGATATGCAGCTTCATGCCCCTTCCCTAAGGTTCTGGCCTACCATGGTGGGTATCTCCACTTCAAGGACATGATTGGATACAATATCAGAAATATCTCTAAGCTTCTCACAAACAGTCATTGGTGCTTGACACTAGTATGACTAAGAGCAATGTGCATCTACCAGGTCCTGGGGACTAGGTTCAGCTCATGCTGTGGTCTGAGGAGAGTGGATGGGTGAGCAGAATGAACACTCGGGGGGCCATAGGCAGGTGAAAGATGATTTTATTCAGCAGCAGCTCTCATCAACAGCTTTCTCACACTGTCTACCTTTATCTTGGCTGTCTGCTCAGGCTCTGCCGCTCCTCCCACCCTCACACCTGCAGCTGCATGGCCAGCCGGCTCTCCCCTGCCTTCAGGGTCAGCAGCTTAACTCTTTCTCTCTCTGCATACAAGCAAGCCTAGCTGTGTCCGGGATCCCTCCTGTTCGTCTGCAAGAGAGACAGCTTTCGCTCTCTCACTCTCTTTCTCTGGGCGCCAGCACAATGACCATGTCAAGCCATGTTGAGCCAAGCCAAGCCCCAAGAGATGCCCCCCCCGCCCCCAGTACAGTGTTAGCAGGGCAATTATACATTTTACAGAAAATAGTGGCTCAGAGCCAAATATGAACTTACAAAAACAGGTTATATAACAAGTGGAAGTGTGCACCTGCACACCAAACTCCCTGAGTCACACAGGCCTGGATATCCACCTCAGCCTATTCCTTGACCAAAGCACATCCAGGTATGTTACAGCATCACCAGCCTATTAATAAGACTTTACAAAGTCAAAGGGCATGGGAAGAGCTTTTTGGTGAAAGAAACTGGTTTGTTAGCTTTCACACAGGTTTTACCCCGATTGAGATGACAACTTAATTTTGGGATAGTATTAATACAAATCTGGGATGATTTTATCTGGCGTACCCCATTTTTGGTCATTTTTGTCATCTTGCCTCTTTATGTTGGGAACAAAACTATTGCACCAAAGATACATAGCGCAATAGCACCAATGAGATAGATACTCAAAGAACGGTGTATCCACACCATTATAGTACAAAGTGCTGATTGACGGGCCACTGAATGGACACAGCAAACTAGTATTAAATGGCCAGCTCCAAATGAAATCTCTTGGTTGTGTGGCATCAATCTATGACCACAGTTACGCCCAACACGGTTAAGATGGTGGTTTTTAGGTTATGCCTGGGTACAAGGATAAATAGTTCACATCCTTTCAAAGCCCACACAACTTCCTCATTTACAGTCTTATTGGGTTGGTTCTGTGTATCACTGGTAGGATCATTTACTTTCCATCTTTTTGCTACAATAGGGTATTGAGGATGTCATTTGGCATGTAGAGACCCTTATACACAAAAGAACATAAATGATAGTGCATGAATATCTTGTTATAAAAGAATGAAGTTACTTTTATGAGAAAGGCTATATTACAAAACTGTGGGGCTTTAGACATACTCGCTGCAGCCCAAGGAGGAACCTGCACTATTACAAACACTGTGTTGTGTCTATATCCCAAATGAATCAGATATAAATTAATGACTAATATGAAATCTAAAAAAACTGTGCTTGCAGATCTAACACCCTGTCTAAATGCTTGGCTAAGCAACTGTTTTGAATATTGGGGAGCTTAGTGGCAAAAGCTGTTACTTATTCTAGAAATTATAATCATTTATGTTTGTTCTGTTTTTGTTTTCACTGGTGTTGCAGCATTTGTTTGCAATGGAGCCAACATAGAATTGAAAAAAATTAAAATAATGATTACTTTAAAAATTGCATTAACTGAAATCCAGTTATGTATCTTAACTCAGATGACAAAGTCACTCCCCTCATGTTGCTTTAAATTTGGTCTATACCTCATCAGCTTTGTATCCTGACAAATTCTTCCTGTCGTGGCATATGACATTCTAGAAATGAGGCTTCCTAGTGTCCTGTGGATATGAGACTATGGGTGGATATGAGACTATGCTTCTATATATTAAAGGAGCCAAACCATTTTAATTGATCTACAATGCTTTCTTTGAAAGATCTTGAAGTGTAGAAAATGTAAAATTAAATAATTCAAACTTAAAATAATTTAAACTTAATGCTGTTGAAACTTTAAATTATCCTGAGCCTTGAAGGACTGTGACTATACAACCCATGTCCTGTGGCATGCAACTGAAACTTCATTTTTTGTTTCCTGTAAACAATTAAAACCAAAGAGCATCAGAGGTAAGACTTTTTCAAATTACTACTCTTCCTCCCAGAGTAATAAAGTAATCTCTGAAATGCAGCAATCTGAAATGAACCAAATTGCTGTGGCATATGACCTGTCGAGTGTAAAATATATAACCCTGCTGGAACTTTTCATCTTCGTCTACATAAGTAAAATCTTAATTTCTCCACTTTGCAAATGCTAGACCCATTTGATTGGAGACTGTACTTTCCCAGGTGGCCATCTTTATAATTTCTGCTTGAGTAAACTCTATACTTAATCATATTGTTGAAATATCATTATTTATTTATAAATAATAAATAATAAACTTGCCTCAGTCTCAAATAATAATATTTATTATTTGATAGGCTTTTCCACTTGCTCTGGTTTTAGCATTGAAAACATACCTGCAGAATAATGTGAGTCTTCTACACTATCTACCGAGCTACAGAGTTCCATATTGAGATTTGAGTCCAGGGCCTCACATAAAAATATAATTTTATCCCTTACTTTTCTCACCTATAATCCTACTTCAAGAATTTCATAAAGTTTGATGACATGGGAGGCATTATTCTAGAATGTTTATCTTAATATAAAATACAACCAGGCAAGATCATCTTCATATAATTTTTTTAGACACTACTTTTATTTTTTATTGAGGTAAAATTTGCATAACATAAAATTAGTTATTTTAAAGTGAACATTTAAGAGGCCCTTAGTACATTCACAATGTTGTAACACTCTTAGCAGGAGTGAATGTGTATAAGTATGTGGCAACTCAATTCTTGTCTCCTCAGAGGAAAGAATTTGACTAAGGGGCGTAAGGCAAGGGTAGAGACTGAGGTAAGTTTTAGAGCAGGAGTGAAAGTTAATTAAAAAGTTTTAGAGCAGGAATAAAAGGAAGTAAAGTACACTTGAAGAGGGCCGAGCAGGTGACTTGAGAGATCCAAGTGTGCCGTTCAGCCCTTGACTTGGAGTTTTAGACGTTGGCATGGTTCCATTGTTTGTGTCTCCTTTCCTCTGATTCTTCCCCTGATGTGGGCTCTCCACATGCACAGTGGTCTGCCAGCACTTGGGAGGGGCCGCATGCGCTGTGTGTATACTGAAGTTGTGCACATGCTCATTTGAGGCATTTTTTTTCCTTACCAGTCGAATGTTCCTAGAAGATCACATACCAGTTAAACTCTGCCTGTTCTGTCTCTTAGTGAGCATGTTTGGGCCCACTTGCCCAACTCATCAGATCTTATTGGGAAGCTGCTGATCACCTGCTTCAGGTGTTTTCTATCTATTGGGAGACTGCCTGTTTCTGGTGCTGGCTGCAACCAATTATTATTTTATTAGAGAGACAATTTAACAACTGCCTGGCCATCACCTGATGGTCGTCTAACATCCCTGTCCTGCCCTGCTCCTGACTTCCTAACTACCTACTCTACCACCACCACCACATCTGTCTAGTTCCAAAACATTCACATCACTTGAAAACTAAATCCTGGACCCAGTAAGTAGTTACTCCTCAACACTCACTCTCCCCATATTGACACCAGCACTTGTGTTTCGTTTGTTTTTTTTATAAATTTACAAAATTAGTAAAAAAATAAAATTTCCAGGCCTATTTTTTATTTATATAATTGAGATTGTATACACATGTCATAGTACAGTAGTGAGGAATAAATAAAATAGTGTTTGTAGGGCACCTAGCACAACAACTAGTGCATAGTAGACCTTGAGTAAAAGGCATTATTCTCTCATCATAGCACTTCACTTATATGTATTATTGTACATTGAACAGAAGAAGCAATTCCCTGCAGTACACTGATTTGTAACTCTTTTGCTTAAAAACATCTCACTGCCATATGTTACCAGAAATGGGTCTGGATCCAGACCCCAAGAAAGGGTTCTTGAATCCTATACAAGAATGAATTCAGGGCGAGCCCGTAGAGTAAAGTGAAAGCAGGTTTATTAAGAAAATAAAGCAATAAAAGAATGGCCACTCCATAGGCAGAGCAGCCCCGATGGCCGCTGGTTGCCTATTTTTATGGCTATTTCTTGATATGCTAAACAAGAAGTGGATTATTTATGCCTCTCCTTTTTAGACCATTAGAGTAACTTCCTGACATTGCTATGGCATTTGTAAACTGTCCTGGTGCTGGTGGGAGTGTAGTAGTGAGGACAACCAGAGGTCACTGTCATTACCATCTTGGTTTTGGTGGGTTTGGGCCAGCTTCTTTACTGCAACCTGTTTTATCAGCAAGGTCTTTATGATCTGTGTCTTGTGCCAACCTCCTGTCTCACCCTGTGACTAAGAATGCCTTAACCTTGGAATGCAGCCCATTACCAAGCCCCTGTTTCAGATGGAGTTGCTGTGGTTCAAACGCCTCTGACATTTATATAAAGTTTTTGGTTTAGTATGTAATTGATCCTTCAAACCTCTTTGAAGTATGAAAAGGAGGAAGAAGGACAAAGAGGAAGGGAATGGGAAAGAAGGAGAGGGTAGAAAGCAAAGAAGATAATTTTATTTTTCTAACATTCACAGAAAAGTTCAGACCACAGAGTAAGTGAATATGCGGCACAAGAGCCAGGTGGCAACCTGATTTCCCTGACTTTCAGTTCATCCTTCTTTCCACTTGGCTACACTGCTTTAAATGAGTTCTAGACAAAGAGATCTCTAAAATATGAAAGAATGCTAAAAAGGTGATCCATTGTGGGGGGTAGTGACAGGAGTAAAATTTCCTAAAGAACAGCCTCTCAGTCATTAGAAAGCCACATTCTAAAGTCATTCCTGCACAGCAGGGAGGTTCTTCAGGCCCTCCATTTACTTACAAATGAAAGCATGAAACTCAGAGTGTGTAGAGGAAAGCTGAAAAGTTTGAATGCATTGTGAACACTAAGGCCATGAAAACCAAGCTTCTAAGAAGGGAGATTATTGAAAAGATGCCAGGGAACCAAATCATACTAAGGTAAAAACTAAAAATCAATCAATCAATAAATAAAACCCTGTAACTGCGACTAAAAATCAATTCGAAATATGAAAAGTGTATGTATGTGTGCCCATGTGAGAGCTGTCGTGAGGGAGAGCATTGTATTTACATCCTCATGGAAAGAACAAACCAAGAAAAAGCTATTTTTATCTCCTCTTTCTTTGTCTCTCTCTCTGTCTGCCTGTCTTTCTCTCTCTCTCTAACTTTCACAATTTTAGCTAGTAGATAATAAATATTAGTAATGTCCACCTGAAAGAAAGAACTAAGGCAAATGCCTTCAGGTAAAGAGTACACTTGGGCCAAATCTATGGATCGTAACCCTGAAAACACACTTCCAAACCAAGTACGGCAGGTGCTCCTAGTTGGGGTGGTTACAGAAGATTTTTAAGGACAAAAATGAAGAGATATAAAAAGGCAGTCTCAACCTGTTCGAATAGAAATACCATTGATTAACAGAAACTAGCTAAGGGATGATTGGCTAAAGGCTACAGTGCTTCTTGAAATAGTCATTATCAGTTTGCGATTAACTTCCTGGAATTCTTTACTTAAGCAGGAGGGGTCCAGGAATTTCAAAGGAGTAACTGTGGTCTCATGTCCACTGCCTTTTGGCCACTGTAATTGAGTTAGTCTCTGATTTTATTCTAAGAGTAAAGGAAAGCACAGATATACTTCTCTACAGTGATTTATATATTTTCTTGAAAAGCCAAAAATAAGCATAAACTGCAAACTAAATTATGAATATGAATGTTTAAAAATAACTAGTATGGTAATGATATTTTAATAAATCAAAATTAATGTACATATATTTACTACCTTGAATCCTTTTGATAATGAGATGGTGATATATAAAAATATATTTTTAAAGCGTTATTCTACTACTTTATGAGTTGTATTAATCCCAGATATCATCTAAAATGTGATTTTTTCAAAAATAATGATTTTTGATATATAAATAATACCGTATTAGGGCAATAAATGCATCCGTATATATTTGCCAAATAAAACTTAAGTTTTGAAGTTTAAAGCAAAACTCTCTGGAAACTATTATACCAACTTACTATTCTTTCATTCTTATTCAGGAAAATAATTTTTCACTACTCATGGTCTCCCAAATGTATCAACTTTCCTTCCAAAGCTTTATTACACTACTGAAATACCCAAACTCTATTTAATATGTCAAAAAATCATTAAGGCTTTATTAGCAAGAGAAAGGTTGTGATTTTCTTTATTGTGTCAATTTTATTGTGAAATAAGACTAGAAAAATTAATGTCATATTATCAGTGGTTACATATAAAAGATCCTGTTTCTGACAGTCAGGCTAGACTCCCCTACTGTCTCATTTTATACTTATCTCAGTATGAATTAGTGCCCTGGACGTAAAAGAAGGGCACTGATTCAGCTATTAAGAGATGATCACATTGTCACACTGAATAATAACATGAACAGTAAGTACTTAGAGTCTTCAAGATAAAAGTGAGGACTAAGCTCTGATTTTTCCTGATCTTGCCCAAATTCCTATCTAAGGGTCTGGGGAGTCAGGCCCTACGAACCATAAATTCTCCTCAGATGGAATTTATTTAACCCTGTTTATCATGACTTTCTTTTCAATCTGACTCTGGCATAACATTACATAACAAAGAAAAAAATCAAAATATTTTACCCCAAAACATGTTTCTTTGCCTTATTTTGAAATGGCCCTGTAATGCCATCCTTTGTGAGGTGGTGAGGGGAGGATGGGAATTTATATCTCTAATGAATTTATACTAACATAGCTAGATCTTTTTCTGAAGAGATTAACTGAGAGTCCAGCACTTTTTAAAGGTCTGAATAGGAAATATTTGTCATCTACTGTCCCTAAGGGCAGTCACTATGAGAATTCAAAAGAACCTTGATCTCCACAACCTTTTGTTTTAACCCAAACACTTCCTTTCTATTGATCCCAGGTCTTTTAGATAAGCCAACCAATTGTCAACCAGAAAATTTTTAAATTTACCTATAGCATGGAAGCCCCTCTCAACGGTTCAAGTTATCCCACCTTTCTGAACCAAACCAATATACATCTTAAATGTATTTGATTGATTGATTGATGTCTCATATCTCCCAAAAATGTGTAAAATCAGGCTGTGCCCTAAACATCTTGGGCTCATATTCTCAGGATCTCCCGAGGGCTGTGTCATGGGTCATGGTCACTAATATTTGGCTCAGAATAAATCTCTTCAAATATTTTACAGTGTTTTACTCTTGTTGTCAGTAGAAGTCTTATTTATCATCTTCTTTGTCTGAATGTATAGCATATGCAGTCAAGTATATCTTCCATGCAATATACTAGGTGTCTGATCTTGGATAACTTAGAAATCTTGCTCTGTAACACCGGCTGGAGTTGCAACCACTGCAGCCTAGAACTTCTGGGCTCAATGGATTCTCCTGTCTCAGCCTCCCAAGTAGCTGGGAGTACAGGCCCATGCCACCATGCCCAGCTATTTTTTTTTTTTTTAATTTTTGGTAGAGATGGAGGTGTCTTGCTTCCTTGCCCAGGCTGGTCTCAAATTCCTGGCTTTAAGCAATCCTACTGCCTCAGCTCCCCTAAGCACTGGGATTACAGGCATGAGTCACTGTGCCTGACTAGTATCTTGAAAATGTGATCACTTCCCTTTTACTCTAAAATCATGTGATTCTTCATTAACTAGGGATTGATGTCTATTCACTAAGAAAATGATTTCTGTTTTCTCTTTCCTCAAACTTTAAGATTATTTGAAATATTTGTGCCATGTAATAGTAATAGGAGATCCATGTAATAGGAGCTCCGAGAAGAGAGGGGGCAAGTGATATCACTGGCTGTGTAGCAAGATCCAGGGGAATCCTTCAAACAACAAGGGATGTGAAGAATGTGTTGCCATGAGAGGGACAACTTAGAAAGATCTGCCCATCGAAGCTCCTAATTATAACCTAGCCTAATTATGCAGTGCTCATCATCAATACATTTACATTTTTATATTTTCATATTATTTTCAGTCAAGAGCATTTCTTCAATTTTATCTATAGAAACATGAAAAAAAAATTCAATACTGCATCCTTTTTAAAATAATATGCTTATGGCTGGGTGCAGTGGCACACACCTGTAGTCCCACCACTTTGGGAGGCTGAGGAGGGAGGATTACGAGGTCAGGAATCCGAGACCAGCCTGACCAACATGGTGAAACCGTGTCTCTATTAAAAGTACAAAAATTAGCCAGATGTGGTGGTGCACGCCCGTAATCCCAGCTACTCAGGAGGCTGAGGCAGGAGAATTGCTTGAACCTAGGAGGCGGAGGTTGCAGTGAGCCAAGATTGTGTCATTGCACTCCAGCCTCAGCAATGGAGTGCGACTCTATCTCAAATAAATAAATAAATAAAATAATATACTCAATTAATACTTGTTTGCTGTTAAAATCATTTGTGAGAGAAGTTCCTTTAGAGAGGCGTAAGGATTTTCTTCAAGGTCAATGACACCAACCTAAAATAATCAAAAGGGTCAGAATATAGTTTGAAGATAATTTATTCAACACAAAGTTTGAGGAAAACTCCCTGCAAAACACATATTCCAAAGAATGGAGGTTAGTGTTCCAAAGTATAGAAGTTTGGGAAAGTTTGTATAGACAAATTTTAGGGAAGCTTAACAGAATTTCAACATCTATCCATATAAAGCTTAATGAATAGTTACAACAATCTGATTAGCTCAGATGGTATTTTTCTTTTGGGAAAGGTGTATTTAATATTCTCCACTGAAGATATAACAGTCGTGAGATCTCTTGTGCCATCTGGTTTGAGCTAGGTGCAGAACAACAAAGGAGACAGTTAATCTGTAACAAAGATCAGAGATTGGCAGGGAAGGAGACCTGGTCTCTGGTCTCTCCTAGTCATTTACAGAACAGGAACAATAAAGAAGAGACTTACTCCATAGTCTAAGAAGTAGAAGATATATGCTACATAACTCAATCTCTAGGGCTTAACTTTCCCATTAGCAGAATAAATTTAGAGGGTCATAAAATTTTGCTTTTAAATGGATTTCCTTCCTTTATATAACCCTTTCTTTTAAGAATTGTCAATTTTAAAGTATAGTATTTAGAAAATATGATTAAGTATAACGTTCATCTGAGTGAAAAATTTGAGGATGAGGAGAGTCACCTGGGAAACACAGACTCCAAAAACATGGGGTCAGAGTTTTAAAGTGAAGAAGTTAAGGTTTCACTTACATTGGCAGACACAAAAAAATTTTAGCAAGATCACATTTTCCATATGAACCAATGCATATATTACAGCAAATTTGATTGGTTACAGATTTCTACATTCCAAGGAACATTATTTTATTCTTCCATGAGGAGGGGTAGTAATCTGAGGGGAGTTATCCTTGGTGCTATTTGATCTCCCTAGTTATTTAGGGGAAAAAAGGCAGAAGTCAAAACTCTGTGCCACATTGATAGTCAGGCTGAATAGCCACATTGCTCTCAAGGATCAGGATAATTTAAAGTTCCAGGAACTTTAAGTTTGAATTATTTAATTTCACTGGATAAAATGGAGGTTTTAAATTTTTAAAAAGTTCCTCAGTTTAATTATAGCCTATTTAAAGCTAAATGAAAGTTCACTCTGTCCTTTTTTTAAGTATTTATTTCTCAAATAAGTCTCTATTTTTAGTATTTTTTTGCTTTTTTCATTTTTATTTTTGTTTTGCGTAATAGAATAACAGACTATTATCTAAATTTGAAAAAAATTACAAAATGAAACAATATACTAACAAAACAGTCAACCAATGGAACAAAAATATTTCTGCTTCTCCCTTTCTGAAACAGATTACATTATAGACAAAGTTGCTGATATAGTTTTTGCACATGAGATTTGCACCTATTCCATGCATGGATTCTTCTGATACTTATATATGCATTGTAACATGGTCATCAAGATCATGAGATCATTTATAAAACAGAAATCATGCTAGCACCTGACTCATAAAAGTTATTATATGAGCTAAATGAGACAATCAACATACAGCACTTACAACAAAGTCTAGCATATAGTAGGTGTTCAACCGATAGTTACTCATATGATCATGATCATCATCATCAATCGTCATCATCATCATCAATCATCAGATAGGTCCAGAAATTCTCTGTTGCCCACTAACTGGAAACTGAGTTGTCTACTAATCACCTGCAGATCTTGCAGATTTTGATTCAATGGATCCTAGGTGGGTCCTGAAAGTCTGCAATTCTATCAAAATCTAGGTGATGCAGAGCCTTTAGCCATAGAAGAGCCGTTAACTATGTTAGCTATTCAGTAAGCCAGGAGCATGCTTCAACCGTGGGCAATATTTCCTGAGAGTAATGGTCCACTATTTTATTCCCTGTCCATATATAATTTATTTTTGCTTTCTTTTCTGTTTTTCTATTCAGTCATTGATTTGTTATTTCCTTGAAATAATCTTGTTTCAAATCTATCAAACTCAAGTATCTTCTCTATTACAGATTATCAAATAATCTGAGAAAGTAAAAACTCATATTAATCAGTTGAAATAAAAGTATGAGTTCAATTCAGTATGTAGAGTTAATATAACTACAAAAGGATTTTAAATTAGAATTCTGGGAAGGACAGAGGTTTTGGATGCATGTAAACTTTTCAAAGGGCATTTTTAAGCTTCTACAAGAAAGCTATGTTCTTTAAAAATATAAGAAGCTAGGGATATCATTATGTGTTATATACGCTGATAATTTTGACTGTATAGTCTTCAAAAGCATGGGCCTCTTAAAATAGCAAACTATATTTCTTGGTGGGGAGAAAGGTTAGAGGAACACATTTAGTTTATCATCACCTGTTCCTGACTTTTGTGGTCTCTAAAAATCCATTTTCTTGCTGAGAAATGTGTAGGAATTATCCCATTTTTCTCAATTAGACTATTACAGATAGTTGCAAAGCAAGATAACATTTGATGTCGTGTGTAAAAAACATAATCAAGGAAGAAGAAAACATTCACATTATAAAATATATGTGAACAATATACAGATCTATTCTCCTTAAAATAATTTTGCTTTGCTTTGAAAGATAAGATTCAGCCATACAATTTAAAGGGAAAGTTATGTAGATATCATAAAATACAGTATAGATTTTGCTTTCTCTTCATTATATATATTTTTATTTTAGCAAAAAATGAAATATAGGATTTTCCTGGCTTTACACAAAATATCATAAAAAATTAAGGTCACTTTTTATAAATTGAGATAAAAGGCTCATTTGCTTAAGATAGTTAATTCCACAAATTTTCTTAAAAACTTAAATTATCGTAATAACTAACTCAATCTTTCAATTTTTTGTTAGATATTACATATATTAAAATAAATTTATTTCGTATTATATTGTTTCTTAACTTATTCTTACATTTTAGAAATGATAATAGAATGAGTGAATATTCACTTTTTGGAGACTGCTATTCAGTGACATTTTTAGTGGGAATAAAAAATGCTATGAGTTTCTCATTTAGATTAATGATAAGTAGGCTATTGTGGTTATTTTTATATTATACGTAAGTATTTCTGTAACTAGTATATTTAAAACCATTGCATTAGTGAAAGAGAATTATGAAACCATGGAAAAATTCTCTGAGTCTTTGTTAAGTAATACTTTGTTCCCCATAAATGATGCAAAGACAGGTATATATTATGTAGGAAAGAAAATTCCTTCCTAAGTAAAAAAGCTGTAAATAGCGAAACAATTGATTTTGTATTTACTTAGGAACTTATAAAAGGGACAGGAGTAAACATATCAATGGCATCTGGATGGAACACAGTGCTACTTTGTCATAAGTTACAGTCAGATTTTGCTGGAAAGGTAATTGTTGCAATATATCACAAAGATCCCCCAAATACAGGATGGTATATATTATGAAAAATCATGTTGCCACTTCAGAAGACATGTATAATGATATTTGAAGACCACTAATGGGGTACATAAGTGGCATTAAAATTTTGAATTATCTAACTTCAGCTAAGTTACCAATTCTATATCCAATTACTTTATTAATATTTTTTGATCCTATTGTATCAAACAAAATGCTTTTGTTTCCATATGCCCTCTGTGCTCTCACATCCAGGTTTTTGTCACCTTTCCATCCACCGAAGACCTTAATAATCACCCAGCTTTCACTAATTCTTCAATTTCTATGAATTCCATGAGAAACAGCATTATATTTAGATTATCATTGAGTTTGGGGCCATGAATAGTACCAGACACACAGTAGATGCCTAAAAGATGCTTATTGAATTACTATACAGAGACTCTGCTATTCTAGCTATTACACATTATGCAAGTTGACTAAGCCAAGCGTGGTGGCTCACTCCTATAATAGTAGCACTTTGGGAGGCCAAGGCAGAAGAATTGCTTGGGCCCAGGATTTCATGACCAGCCTGGGCATCATAGGGAGACCCCTCTCTACAAAATATTTGAAAAAAAAAAAAAAAAAACTGAGCATGGTAACACTTGTCTGTAGTCCCAGCTACTCAGGGGGCTGAGACAGGAGGATAACTGGAGTCCAGGAGGTCAAAGCTGCAATGAGCTGTGATGGCACCACTGCACTCCAACCTGGGTTACAACACAAGACCCTGTCTCTAAATAAATAATAAATAAGTGAACAAATAAAAATAAGTTTACTATGTCCAAGCTATGGTTATAAATATCTATATTCTTTATATTGTTAATATCTACAGGTGAGCTGTGAGGAAGGTACAACTATTTCCACTTTATAAATGAGGTAAATACATCTCTGAAAGTTTTACCTAGCCAGGATATAAACCAAGTTATTCAAAGATCAACTTGTGTGCATTCTAAATGACTGACTCTACTGCCAATTTTCACTGTTTCATAAGAGAATTAACATGCGGCTAGAGTAAGTGTTAGATTTTTAGCAACTTTTGAGTCTCCTTTATCACATTGAAGCTAACAGACTGAGATGGTCTTCTCATCTCTACTTTTAGTTAGAAGTCATGAATTGGGTAGACTTTTGTTATAAAGAAGAAAACGTTTAACCCCGACACCTGACAGGCATTTGCTTAGGTTTTGAAATAATGAATCCCCACAGTTTTGCAATGTAGTAGTATTTTTGGTGGCATTATAGTCCAGGTGAAATAAACCTGAGTTGTACATGCATATACAGCGAATACATTAAGGATAAGTATTTCCAGCAATACCGTTCCACTTGCTTAAATTGCATAAGGCTAGGTTTTATGGATCAATTATTTTGATAAGAAAATCATGACTTCATGAAAATGGAGAGAGTATATCTCATGACAAGAAGAATAAAAGGGTAGTGCAGAAAATTTTACAAAACACTCCAAGAGTTTTAATGTGACAAGCATATTAAAGTGATAATAAGTTACCATCATTCAGCCAAAGACTGACAAAATATAAAAAAACAAACACATCTAGAGCAATATTTATGTAAAACAGTGGGTCAAAAATACCATAGACTATTATACAGCTATAAAAATGAGCATTCTTGATGTTATTTATGGACCTAGAGGAAAGAATGTAATGTATTATTAAATGAGAAAAAATGTAGGTTAATACATATGGTATGGTAAATTGACTACAACAATAAAAACAATAAAATATTTCTGTTTTACACACACACACACACACACATTTCTATCCACATGGGGGAAATTGTGGAAGATGTTTACAATCTTGTCAACATTGCTTCTTTTAGGCAAATGCAGTAGCAAGGGGGAGGAGTAGGTAATGATGATTATTTTTTCTTTACATATTTTGCATTGTGTTACTTGTTATGGTGATTGTGTTAGTTTTGTAATTTTATAGTAGAATTTAATAAAATAAAAGAAAATAAATAACCAGAAGAAGAAATAATGTTCAGAAAAAATAGTTTTAATCAAGCATACTGAAGAATACCAGGTGTGACAGATATATAAATTTTAAAAATCACAAATGATGCACAAACATGAAAAAATAAGTAAAACTTGCATTTCAAAAGGAATCTAATAGGGTAATAGAGTAGGTATGTTGTGAAGAAAGTATTTGCCTATATAAAATGAAGGCATTTGTACATAATTGAAAGTATTAAAAAGTTAAAAGTAGTCTGGCAGATACAAAAGTACGAGGTTGAAAATGCAGTTGGTCCTAGGCTCTGAACCGTTGGAAGTGAAGCCTGTTGGCAGCAACCTGAGGATGCTTTTGTCAGTCTTAAATCACCTAATTCCCTTCAGACTCAAAGATTTTTATTGGTCTTAAGATATCTGAAATTGTATGCTAACTTTTACTTGCTCCCTTTGTTAAACTTTGAAAATTTCTTAACAGTAAAAATAACTAACAAAAAGTTTATTAAATCATTACAGCACCCTTCAAATATTTGAAGGACTTTTCATCTGGAAGTTCAAGTACCTGTTCTGTGTTATACCAAAGAGTATAATTCCAGCCAATTGGTAGAAGCAACAAAAACTCCATTTTGTCTTTGGGCTATTCTAACATTTGAGGTTTTTTGTTTCTGTTTCTGTTTTTGTTTTTTCCAACTTAAGGGAGAAGTCTCACATTGGAAATGTGAGATTTTCAAGCTGAGGTTTGGTGAACATTTATTGAAAATGTTTGTAGAAATTTAGGTGCCTGAGTAGTATTGGAAGAAAATACACTTTCATATTCCTTCCAAATGTAAGGTGATGTCTTTCCTTGGTTTTAAGGATTAAGTGGGGATTAGACAACTGTTTTCAGAAGGCCCAACAAACCAAAAATTTAGAGTGAAAATAATATTCTGGGAAGTTAATTTGAGGGAAAATGAAAGGAAAAGACAGCAAAGTGTAGTGTGTGTGTGTGTGTGTGTGTGTGTATGTCTGTGTGTCTGTGTGTGTGTGTGTGTATGGGTGGGTGTGTTAGGGGTGTATGTGTGTGTGTGTGTGTGTGGATGTGTTTATGTTTCACTCTGCAGGGAAAAGCTTTGACTTTTATTAATGTAGATGATCACATTTAAATAGAGCAAAATATGGAAGAAAATGAGACAAATTTTCTTTGGATCTTATATTCTGCTAAAAACTGAGCATCTAAAAAAATTTTGGCCTGACTGTTTGACAGTTTCAGCTCTCACTCAGATAAAAGATTGGGGAGGGAAACTTACACTGGACTCCCTATCAGTAAGAAAGAGCTGGCTGAAGAGTTGGAAGTAAAGAGGAAGTTGCATAACAAGTTACATGAAACTCTCTGGTTCATTTTAACTCCACGGCAGGCAACTTAAACCACTTTTCTTGTCTAAAAATAAGAAAATTTCAAAAAATAATTTTGAGGTAATCTCGCTATGATGACATATCCAGAAATTTTAAAAGATGAGTCAGCTCTAAAAGTCAGGAGTATAGTAATTCTAAAGGAAAGAAAATTGACAGCATTTCAAAACCCATGAACAAATTAGTAGTAAAATTTTTGATTTGATGCTCAGAATTATATTACATATCTTGAGTAAATCTACAAAATGCTATGAAATTCTTTTGTGTATTGAGTTAGGCTTTTGAGAAAATAGGCTCTGTTAAAAACTAGAGTTCTAAAAGTGGTATAACACAGTCCCTGAAAACAAAGATAACAGCATTATAAATGTGTCAAGTATTAAAATATAGTGTAAAAAATAGGAAATAATACATAAATTGCAAAAAAAGCCAGTAGTTTGATTCGCTTTGAAGGAAGAGCAGAAATTCATGAAAGGTATTTTAATCAGAGAGAAAAATATGGATATTATGATAATTCAGAAAAGTATCAATAGTTTGATCAGACAAGAACAAATCTGTGATCCAGCAGCAGGTCAGAAAATATAGTTAGTTGTAGAGAATAATCATGGAGATCCCTAGATACCATGCTGTGGAATCAGCACATTTTTGTCTTTTAAGATTTGGAAATGTTACTCTCAGCCTCTGTAAGTAATGTAGATGTGAGGACAATAAATCCTGAAGGGAGAAACAGTAATTAACAATAGTCAGGCTTGAAGTAAGTGCAAGAAAGTGGCTTTGGAGACGAGAGAGAGAACTACTTTGGAGTAGATGTGTATTATAGGCTTTCAGTAGTTACTGCCAGAATCAGTAGCTTATTCAGGGGCATAAACTCCTAGAGGTTTTTTGTTTTGTTTTGTTTTGTTTTTTGTTTTGTCTTCCCCAAATGAAAGATAGAAGCATGTATTTATAAATATAGGTTAATAAGTGTCTTTTTAGTTCATCAAAGGAACAAAGACAACCCCTGCCTTAATAAGATGATACAAAAGGTTATAATATGTATTTTTCCTTTGTAGATAGAAAACAAAACAATTCTTGACAAAAGTAATGTCAATGATCATCTGAAATAAAACCTTTTGTATCCAGGTTTTATATATAACTCATTTTCCTTTGCAATGAGTAAAATTGCATAATGATAAACATTTAATTCTATATATCTCATTAAGATATTCTAATATTTAGAAGAACATACGAAAGTCCAATTTCAGATATGTGTAGCTATTTTTCTTCTTCAACTGATATCCTTTTAAATTTACCTGTTATCTAAATGGTAATATCCTAGATGATAGAAACACAGATGCAAACAAAACTGACCCCGACTCTATCCCTCATGGAGTTTTTTTTTTTTCTTTCTATTGAGGGGAGTCAGAAAAAAAATACATTGTTAAAAAATAGACTATGTTGGATGGCTATGAAAATAAATTATGGAAAACTGGTGGGATGTGCTAGATTAGGTTGGAGTTTATAAAGATAATTACATGAAAGTTATTGCTGAGTAGGTGGCATTTGAGTACAGTTCTGACAGAGGTAAAGAAGTGAGCCAGTCTAATATCTTACGATGGAGAGGTCTGGTTAAAAGAACCGACAACAAGTGCAACATCACACCTGGTGAATTTGAGGATCAAGGACATTGTCTTTATTTGTCTGAAGCAAAGTAGCAAAGTGAGCAAAGAGAGAAGTAGGCAAGAGAGGAAACAAAACATATGAAAGGAGTGGATTATGTAAAATCTGTAGGCAGTGTAAGAGAGGCGCCTTTTATTCTGAGTAAAACTTAAAGACTTGTAGAGTATTGACTATGCAGATGACAGATAATGTATTGTACTCAGAACCTGTGGAGCTAGGAAAATCATATTTTCTGTGTCAATTTATTTAAAACGTAGATCTATTATTTGGGTGATAACAAATATAAAATTATTTGAACACTGCCCTCCAAGCACCAAGACAGGTTTCCTTTATGATTCTGCTACTCAAATATGGGGTGAATATGTGCTTTGGAGACAGCCATTGCTTCACTGAAAATGATGTAGTTGCCCTGGGTACCTCATAAACATCATGGGCTTAACCACATCTCAGAGAATAACTTCATCAGAAGGATGTGCACTCTCACAATTCTATATAATGTGCATTGCCAAGGTTATTAATCAGAATTTGGAAGTTATTTTTCATAGGTCTATTTTCTCCCAAGCTTCTACCCATTAGATAAGGCTGACCTAATTATTATTAGCTGAATTATCTTATCTTGGGGATAACTTAGTTTACTCAGAAATGAAACATTCATGTCTCCAGGTGAACAATAATGGTGATACTTGAAGTTCATAAGCAAGTTGGAAATTTCCTCTATTCTTAATCTCACAAATTATGATAACCAGCCTGAGAGCTTTTAGAAAATTCCAATAAACTTAATTTAACTGTACTTAATTGAATAAAATAAAATAATTAATATTATTAATAATATTTAATAAAATATTATTTTATCTTTTTTCTTATTAACATACATTCGAGATATCTATGTGTGCGTATATATGTATATATATATTTTTTTAAGATTTGCCTTGTTGTAAATGGCAATATCTATTGCTATTCTCACTCATTCAATCATTGCTCTGCCAAATTTTTGGATAGATATTAACTTTCTGGTCATTGCTCATCTCAACAGTACCTTACAAAATATTTCCTTGAAACATATTATTATTATTATTATTCAGTTCAGCATGTCAAAATGCCATATTTAGAGTAATGGTTTCTGAGCTCCAACATCCTCATCTGAAACTTCCCATGGTCTCCTCCAAAGAAGCTGAAGATCCAGACCCACCCAGGAGAATAATGGATTTTTTTCCTCCCTTCTCTGTTATCTCATTATGTATTGCAGAAAAGAAGACCAATATTTCATTATACCTAAGCAGACCTTTTTATGAGTAGAATGACTTTCTCCAAGGATCATTTAAGTTCCAAAGAAAACTATTTACAAGTTAATCTCTTGTTCCTTCATCCAATCATTCTTCTTAACAATCATTTATTGCCCCTCAGTATAATTTCTCTTTTCCCCGATAATAATTTGTTTTATTTACCAGGATGCAAGCCCCCATTCTTTCTGAAATCTCAAGAAGGTATATAAATTTCTGTAACTCATTGGAAAGTTGGGACTTCATTCTGAAGTCTCCTCTGTTTATATGTTAATTTGTATGCCTTCTTTCTTATTAAAAATAAATGTTAATATTATTATTGATTGAAAAATTATAATTATGTACATTTGTGGGTAGAATTTGATGTTTTCATACATGTATTCAATGTGGAATGATTAAATCAAGCTAATTACTCTGTCTATCACCTCACTTACCTATATTTTTGTATGATGAGAAATCCTAGAAAATATTTCTGCCTCCCAACAATGTATCTCAAGCTCATTTTTGTCTTTGCCCTAACTGCTTTTCAAGAAGCCCTGGACACTAGCGTTACATTTTCTATCATGCTACATTATTACTATCAGTACGTATGGTGACACTTGAGAAAGTATATCTATTTCAGAATTCATGAATGCATATTAAATTTAGACCTACTATTTCTAAGCTATTTTTCTTTCTAACCCTAACACCAGACATCCTAATCAAGTTGCATTCACTTCCTTATAAGAACTGTTGGTGTTCTCTTCTGTTCCATATGCAGTTCACCAGTGTATATTCTGTACACGAGATGCACATTGTCAAGACAAATTCTGCTTTGAATTGCAGTGGTGCCTAAACTTTGAAAACTATCAACAATTAAATGACATATTATGACTGCTTATTTCACATATCTCTGCAATTCATCCAACATCTGTTTATTTATTTGTGAGATTAACAAATACTTTCAAGCCTTCTAAAACATGTTTTCCTTTATAAATGCATATGAATAGAATATTTAAAAAATATTCCTAAGCAGAGAGATTAGTATAATGTACCGTCATGAACTCATTGCTTAACTTCAATCATCAACATTTAGCCAATTTGGTTTAATCTGCTAATTACTCCCCACAGTTCCCTCTATTATTTTCAGTACATACTTCACCAGATTGTTTTATTAATACATATTTCAGTATATAGCTCTTAAAAGTAAAGATATTTGTTTTTAAAAACCCAAAGATAACTAAAATAGTTACACCTAAAAATTATAATTCTTTAATAAAATAAAATATCCATCAGAGTACAAATTTCCCCAGTTGCCTTCTTCATTATCACAATTAACTTGTTAAAGAGATTCACAGCAATCATGGATTTTACCCAATGCTAAACTTTCCTAATAATTCAAGTAATAAAAGTGAAAAGAGGTAGCAACATAGCATCTCTCTCTCTTGAGGGTAGTAATATTAAAATCTAACTCTCTGATTGATTACCGCTTCCTTTCACACACACATTTTAGTTAAAGATTATACACTGTGCTAACCCTGTATGTAGTCAACATAATCAGAGAGAGGTGTTTAATTTGTGATCTCTTAGATTTCATATCTGGTTAGTTACCCAGGGATTATATATATATATAAATATATATATATGCATATATATATAAATATATATATATGCATATATATAACTAGCTTTTCTTCTCTAGTCAGTTATTTTTCATAAATTAAAAAATTTAAATATACATCACAATCCTGCTGAAAGCAAAGAGCTCTAGTGAAAGCCAACATGTTTCAAGGAGAGAACAAGGGATTTATATTAAGGCCTACTGTTAATTGTTTCTGTTGTATTTGTAGTTTTGTTCAATAAAATCTCAGTTTCAATTGATAGATTATTTTGTCTTTTTAAATTAATTAATATATCTTTCTCTTTTTTTTTTATCCCCTAGCAATATAGCTGCTAAAGAAAACAAGGTATGTATGCCTTGTATGATTTCCTAGTCTGGATAGTTTTATTGCCATTCCTTTGTGTCATTTAACATGTTATTCACTGTTTTTGTTTGTGTGGTTTATTTTTTGGTTTTGGTTTGGTAAGGTGTTTTTATTGTGTTCTGTTGTATTTTCTATACATTGATGTCTTTATCAAAGTGCTTCGTTCGTTTTAGGTTTTTTGGTTGCTTGCAATACAATTTCATATTTGTTTCTTATTATTTTCCACCTCCATCAGAAGCACATAATCTCTGTAATGTTAGTAGTTATAAATGATCATTGGCTAGATACATTCTCTTATTAAAGGGTTTAAAATAGTGATTTTTATAACCTTCTTTATTTTGCTTCAATTATTTTCAAAATAATAAGTTAGGAGATTAAGCATGTTCCATAGGTACGCATTGAAAATTTTTTTGTCATTTTGTTTTTGTTTTGTTTAGTTTAAGTATTTCTATGACCTTATGAGCTTTAACAGATTTGATGTTTCTATTTACTGGATATAGACTGTGTAGGCTCTTATTTTGACAGTATTACTGCTGTGTTGACAATACACTGATGTGGTAGAAGTTGAAATAGCAATTCTAGCTGATAGGTTGTTGCAATTATTCAAGCCCATGATGATGACATGGGCTATAGTGGTAGCAATAAAATTACTGTGAAGTGCTCAAAGTTTTTTTTAATATATATGAAGATAGAGCTGAAGTGTTTACTGAGAGATTAAATCAAGAATAAGAGAGAATCAAAGGACTCGAAGTGTTTGAGTTGCACAAACAATCAAACTTGGGTAGAGAGTTAGAAGCTGATTTGGTTGCCCTGAGGCTGAACAGCAGGAGCTCCATTTTAGATAAATAAAGTTTGATGATTTTACAAAACTTTTAATTGGAAACGTTGAATGGTTTGTTGCACATGTCAGCCTGGTCTGGGAAGTTATGAGGGCTACAGGTTTAAGTTTGAGAGTGACCATATGTATGGCTAGGTAGCTTGATGATGATATTGCCAAGGGACTAAGCGCTGACTGAAAAAAAAAGAGAGGATGTACAAGGAGGGAGTCCTGAAAATGCCAAACTTAAGGAAAAGGGGAAGACGGAAATAATTCAGGAAATATTTAAAAGGAGTAGCCAGTGAGAGAGGAGAGAGTCAGATGCACATGGTATCTTGAAATGAAAAGAAAGTATTTTAAGGGAAAACTGTTGAGTTTTCTCAAATGCTATGGACAGGTGCAGTAAAATAAAACCTAAAGACTATTAGCCAAGAAATGTGGAGAGGCAACTGGAGAACTTGACAACAACAACAAAAATACCGTGATAGCATAGCGAGGAGAAATCCTGAGTTTAGTAGGCTCTGAAGGGAATGAGAGAATTAGAAAACATGAGTCGAGGCAACTGTTCCTGAGTTATCGTGACTTCTCCATTTTATACGCCTGCTTTCTGTGCTTTGAGAGTAGAATAGTTCATTACCTGTTTAAGTCTCATCCCCTCTCTTTGGAAAAGTAAACAATTATAAGTTCAACGTTATTAAAAAGAAGAAAAACTATATAGTGCTAAGGAAAATTTCACATCTCGATAAGCAGTTTTTTCTTATTTCTTTGTCTTCGGTTTAAAAATCTGTCATTGGAGAGCAACGTAAAAGGTCAAAATTTGCACATGTTGTGGCCCCTAGATGATATAGACTGAGAAGGTATTAAGTCATTCACTGTGAATGTACTCAGGAATTCTGGAGAAAGATCAAGATATGGCATTGGAAACTGAATTATAGCTATGGCTTAAATCCAAGTTAAGAATCTCTTACATCATAGGAAGAGTTGTATGTCAATAGTGCAGTATGTAAATTGAGCTCTAATATATTGAGATAGTTTTTTTGTGAATTTAATATAATAATGATTCATGTAACAATTGAAGGTTTTTAAACTCTAAAAGCTAGGTATTGTGCCCCCAAAGTATATAATGTGAAGTGCCTTATAAAATATGGAGATGGTAAGCATATTATTTATTAACCTTATGATTGACTTTTCAACTTATTATTTAATGATGATTACCAATAGAAAATTAATGATAGAAACAGAATTGTGTGGTTATATTTTAAATTATATGTTTAGGAAATATCATATTATTTAAACTTTCATAGTTCTACTGAAAATTTTATTATAAATTGCCTTAAGTAAAAAAGTTTGAAGTATAAAATATGTGAGAAAATCTCACTTCATCTGTAATACTCCAACATTCTATTACCCATTATTGTACACAGTGTAATCTTTGTATCATTCCAATGTGAGAATGGCTGTTCTAATAACAATATACTGTGAGCTGCCAAGATCGTGATGCTTTTAAATATTCAATATTGCAAATAAAAGAGTTAATAATCCAGCTTGACACTAAGCATATCCTCTTGCAAACATCTATAGATAGAATTTACTGGGAGACAGATATAGTGATCTCAGCAGTGAACTAGAAATGCTTTTGAAGGGTATACTTTAATATCTAGTTGTTATAAATAAGCCTGCAATTTAAGAGCTGATACTGGGTCTGACAGGTTCAGGGCTTCCGAGATACTGAAGTTACATATGCTACATCTTCTGTTTCGCACATTTGCTAATCATTAGTAAATCTTGATGCAGTTTAAGAATTGTGTTGTCTGACTATTTGGTCTTTGGATGACACAAATACAATACAAGAAAATATCGTTTTTTCTGATTCTTGCATTCAGTGTATTATTTGCTCTCCCTGTCAGATTTCAGCTTTACTATGCTAGTTGCCACCACATCATATTTTTGCCTTCAAATCTGTTTTCTCCAACTTTCCAGATGTCCATCCTTCTGCATTCTGATTGGATATCACTTATTGGCCTATTAATTAATTATATTCTGTTAAAATTATAATTGGTTGCAAAATTCACAAGTACAGGTTAATCAGTTTTCATTTTACATTGATTGAAACATGACAAATATTTTGGGTTTAATTCAAAACAAAACAGAGACTTTTTTTTTTACAACTAGATAATATTTTTAAGAAGCATTCAGACTACAACCTCAACCTCCTGGGCTGAAGCTATCCTCCTTCCTCAGCCTCCTGAGTAGCTGGGACTGCAGGTGCATGCCACCATGCCCAGCTAATTTTTTATTTATTGATTTTTTTGTAAAGACATGGTCTGCTTAGGCTGGTCTCAAACTCCTGGGCTCAAGTGATCCTTGTAACTTGGCCTCCCAAATTGTTGGGATTACAAGCATGAGCCACTGTGCCCAGTCAGTATTCTTAGCTATTTTGAAATATGCTATAGATGATTGTAAACAAGAGTCACTCTACTGATTCATAAAGCCTTAGGTCTTATTTCTTCTATTAAACTCTATGTTTATACACATTAATCAGCCTTTCTTTATGCTGTTTTCCTCCTCCCACTCTTTCTGGCTTCTGATAACCACCGATCTACTCTGTATCTTCATGTGATTCAAATTTTAACTACCACATATAACTCAGAACATGTGATACTTGTCTTTCTGTGCCTGACTGGTTTCACTTAACATAATAATCTCCACTTTCATCTATGTTGCTACAAATGACACAATTTCATTTTTTTTGGCTAATTATATTTCATTATGTATGATATGGTTTGGCTCTGTGTGCCCACCCAAATCTCCTGTTGACTTGTAATGCCCACTGTTGAAGGAGGGGCCTGATGGGAGGTGATTGAATTATGAGGGTGGACTTCCCCGTCGCTGTTCTCATGATAGAGTTCTCATGAGATCTGGTTATTTAAAGTGTGTAGCACTTCCCCCTGCTCACTCATTCGCTCTCCCTCTGCCACCATGTGAAGAAGGTGTTTGCTTTGCTTGTTCCTTCTGCCATGATTGTAAGTTTCTTGAGGACTTCCAGTCATGCTTCCTGTTAATAATAAAGTTAATGTCAAATAGCCAGTTTATTCTATTTATTATTTTACTTACATACACAATGTCAGAGGCTATTTTCTTCTTTTTCTCTTAAAACAGATACAAGTATTTTGGCATACACATCTTATAATTCTCCCATTTTAATATAACAAATTCCATCCCCAGGCAGGGCACAACTTTTTCTAGGAAAGAAAATGTAAATAATCTTACATTTCTTTTTTTGTATAAATTTAGAAAATAAGTCCTGCGAATATACAAAGAAGTTCTAGAGACTGACTATTTTTCAAAGTTGTTTCTTTCTTTAACTCAGCTTTCAAATTGTGGTACACTATTTTTAAACATTTAACTGACCAGTTAATTTCAAAATTTGAGAAAAGTTTCAAAGTTTTGCCCTCATAAGGGTTTTATTGTACCTAGTGACAACAAAATGAACCAAATAACGGTCTTTATTTCAGTCTCTTACAATGTTGTAAAATCTAGAGAGTAGACATGTTAATTGTTTGGTGGGAGATTAAATAATCAGTAGGTTGGTGATATCAGAGAACCTGAGTAATTAAGGCCAAAACCGAGATCATATAATAAGTTGAGAGAACAATAAATTATGCCAACTTTTTGTCTTGGTTAAGAGAACCTAGACCATATAATTGCTCAGCAAGTCAATAAAGAGTGCACAGCTTTGGAACTTCTTGTTGCTGTGGTTGAGAACATTAAAAAAATTAGAAATTAAAAGGAACTACAACAATAATTTCTTGTATTACGTAAGTTTGGTTCTCTTAATTCACTGCAAGTTTTCACCACAATTTTCTCAAATCATATCTTTAGTTTGTTTTGTTCTCTCCACATTGACTTTCCACGAGATTCAAAAACATTGTAATAACAAAACCAAAATATCTATTTTGCATTCTGTAGTATCATTATTTATCATGATTTTAAATTTAAATTTTGATATTAAATTTAATGAGAAATTAGAATTACAGATTAGAAGAGGATATCTACAGTATAAATGTAGAATTCTTATTGGCAGTGTAGTGTACTACTGCAGAGTTGTTATAGATTCTAAAATACACCTAAGTTTGTATTCCAACAATTGTACTTAAATTCTGTATATACTTAATCTCTTTCTTTGTACCTCAGTTTCCATATCTATAAGATAAAAATAATTATGTTATTTTATAATTTCAGCATTTTATATTGTTTCTGCAAAGGACCTATTAATGAATTACATGAGACCAGTAACACGTATAAAGTTAGGAAACTTTTAGGTAATAGTAGCAAATTATCTCTAAGTTCTTGGTTCTAATTTAATGTTTATTTAAACCTTGTATCTTGTTGCTAGGATATAAATAAAATCAAGATGAAAAATATGCCCTTTTCAAATGTCTCTACAAAGTGAAATTTTAATAACGTTAAGAGATAGATTTAAAAATTGAGAGATATTACTAATTTAATTATTTATTGTTACTTAACTACACTTATGATAATAAAGCTTTTAATTTGCATTAATGAAATTCAATTTCATTGTGTGAGTTTGCATCCATAGTAAAAACATTTTTTCATAAAATGTGTGAGGATCTTAGCAATATGATATTAACTAGAAAACTTTTTTTAAAAAAATAAGCACATGAAAAGGTGGACCCAAACAAGGGAAGATAAAACAAAATATCAAGGCCACTGTGGTATGTCTAAATGTATTACCTAATTCATCAATGATACTTAACTTCAAACATGTGCCAAGAATATCTTATCATAATCATTTCGCACGGAAAATGTTAAATTTATAAAATTTGTAAAATGTGAAATTTTGTGTTATGGCAAAGATGTATATTATAGAGAGTTCTAGACAGAATTTTCAAAATGGGTAGCATTGCTATGTTTAATTATGAAATTAATCACATAAGTTGGAAAGACTTAGATGATATAAACTTACAGATAACAAACTCCCAGACAATAATACAAAATAGTTCAGAACTTGTTTTTTTTTTTTTTTTTTTTATATATAGGCTAAACACTTAAGATCTACCACGACATATCACAGATTGTTTCAAAGCAAAAGAAATTCAAGTAATCTTTTTACTTCCCAGTGAGAATATAAATCCAATCTGGCTGCCTTGATGTTTTAAGTCTCTCAGCTTCATTGCCTCAGCTCTGGAGAATGCTGGGCTCCCCTTGCACTGCAAACTTGAAAATCTCTCCAGGTGGTTACCTGGGACCATAGCAGAGGCTACGTTCTTTATTTCTAAGCATAAGATGTATAAAACTGTAAGCAGAAAGTTAATTTCTCGCTGATATCTGGTAAAAATAGAAGTTCTCTCCTGTGAGGAATACACTTGACAAGGCAGTATATACAATTATAAATATACCACATTTTCATTTTTTATAAGAATTGCACACAATATAACTTTACATTATTTCTGTGTGTACAGAAAAAGATTTGTACAAGTTTTAAAAATAAAAAATATATTTAAATCTTGTATATGTCAGAAATTTGGTAGTTTTCCAGAGTTTTGCAATAATTCTAACTTTACCAATAACAGCAACTCTACTTCAAATAATCCCTTCATTCAAACCTAATTGATAGATGAAATACTGAATTTTATTTTTATATTCTCTTTATGAAAGACAATTATGAGATTATTGATATAAGAAATGACCAAAGATTATGCTACAAAAGTATAGTTAAATATTTGTATAAGAGGGTCTGGAAAATTAATAAAATACTATATACTTGTTCTGGATTTTATGTTTGTATGTTTATAGAATTTTTACACATAATTGGTTGTGATTTTTTGTTTCAAATAATATTGATTTTTATGTTCGATTATGAATTTGTAGTTTTGTATAATTTTACTTAAACTACTCCCTCACTAAATTTTATGCTTCAGGTTCCACAAAGTCAGGATCCACCTATATTTATTGGGCATAAAAATCTCCCCTAAAAAGAATTGTGATTATAGTTAATTTCCTCTGTTCTATGTAAATAGGGATGGCAATAGTCAATAACTATGTGAAAATGGCAATGGAAGTGGAGGATAAGGAATTGCTTATAGAAGAAGAAAGTGTGAATTTATTTTGTCAGACTTCAACACTTTCATGACCATAAATGACTAATTAGTCTGTCATTCACAGATGTCAAGTTGCATGGTGGAAGCTGGCATATATAGTTAGCAACTTTCAGGGAATGTGAGCTTGTATATATATATATGTGTGCATGTCAATTATTCTTTTAATTATTAAGAATACAAAGAAGAGCTATAAATTGTTTCAAACTCATTTAAAAACTGTATATCAATCTTTTGCTATGACATTTGGTTTTTCTTTTTGTTATTTTTAGCAAATATTTGGCAAACTAATAGAAATGCCACGATTGTTTTATAATCCATGAGGCTCAACATGTATCTTCCTCATAAAGGGATCAGATAGAAATAAAATGAATCTGTCAAAAAGAGGACAAAAAAAGCAGCAGAGCACACTATTTTATGGTATGTGACATATTGTAAAATAATGAGACACATTTTTAGATGTCAATATTTTTTTTTAAAAAGTATCAGCATGTGGCTCAGGAGATGTGGATTTTTTTGGTAAATGTACAAATTCCTAGTGTTCTATACCACTGTAGGATGACTGTAGTTAACAATAACGTATTATACAGTGTCAAGTAGCTAGAAGGTGGATATCGAATGTTCTCAGCACAAAGAAATGATAAATGTTTGCCTAACATGTATGCTAATCACCTTGATCTGATCACTATACATTATATGTAGCAAACTTACTATCTACCTTATGAATATGTATAATGATTAAAAAATTAAATAAATGCAAAATTTAAAAATAAAGTAGTAAAAGAAAAAGACGAACCCGGGAGGCGGAGCTTGCAGTGAGCCGAGATCACGCCACTGTTCTCCACCCTGGGCGACAGAGCAAACTCTGCCTCAAAAAAAAAAAAAAAAAAGCGACTTCTGTGTGTAAAGGAGCTTAAAAGTAAAAGACAGCTATTTCTTTGATGACTTCAATGTGTACTCATGCATATCTATTTCAGTGGAATCAAACTGGGATATTTCAGCAGGCTTTCGCAATTTTCCGACTGATTTTACATTAGTAATTGAGAAAAGAAGTAGAACAATAAGTCATCCAGAAATTAGACTTCAATCCTGTTTCCAAAGAAACCAAGAAGATCAAATGTAATTGATCCCCAAATACTCCCTTTTTATGTCAACAAAAATATGCAAAATATGAGGCAAACATCATGTCTATGTAAGCTCAGTTTCTTTGTCTTCTGTATATTTGATACTAAAATTAAAATTACAATATGTATTTAGAGATTAATTATTGGCATAAAATGTTATAATTGTGACTTTTTAAGAACATTTAGACTATTGACTTTAGAGAATGTATTTTTGTGTTTATATTATTATGGATATATTAGAATTAATGTATACACAATATTTATTAATGTACTTCCACATACAAGATTAAGTACATGGAATTATTCACTAGAAATTCAATTGAATTTTAAATTACTTAGTTGAAATACACTTTTTTGGGGTGGGATTGTACATTTGACATCATTCATATACCTAGGAATGGAGCATGGCATAAACACTTCCACAATGACATAAGCCAAAATTTTCTCTCTCAACTATTTTTATAAATTTTCTAAGCTCCAGAAGAATATGTATGCTGAAACAGTTCCCTCTAGCTCTTCTCATCTGCATGTACTCATTTTACCCTATCACTGTCTCTACTGGCACCAATCCCAAGCTAGCTGCTTTAGCAGTCATCACTGTGGTCAACATGAATTAGCACAGTTATTCTATTCTTGCTAAGAAGAGACGATTCTGCTCTTTTTATAATGCTTTCCCTGCAGCTGTCAACTAGAGATAGGCATGTTCAGTTTGGTGACAGAGGTAACTCATACTTGGTACCTAGAAGAAACTTAACTAAACTAAGGCTGCCTTTAATTAAGATATAAAAGTTAATGGTTGTCATCCAATCAAAAACTTAATTTGATTGTAAGATTTGTCCTCTTTGTTTTTAGTTTACCACTTTATTCACATATTTTAGTGTTTTTGTCACCCCTAAACCTGATGCATTTTAACAAAGCCAAAACATTTTAATTGCCTGAATAGAATAATATATCTATAGAAATTGTATCTCTCTGGATAGAAATAAGTGATTCCCAGTGTGTTATTCACAACCTTTAAAGCTAAATTTCTATTAGTCAATGTATTTTAAGCATAATATATACCTTTTCACTTTATGAAAATGCAAGACATACTAAAAATAGGTCATTTTTAATTGAAAATCAAGCTTAACTGAGCATCCCGTACTTTATCTGGCAACCCTAATTAGACAAACACTTTAAATATTTAATTACACACTAATTTTTCTCCTTCTCTGTATTTCTTTTAAAAACAATTTTTTATAAAGTACTCATTATTAAATAACACATCAAATGATATAACTATACACAATCTATTAACCATTTTTTTAAATCAATGTGTTTCCAATTTTTGTACATTATGTAAAATGCATAGTGTAAATGTATTTTTGGCGCTCGGCAAAATACTATAACTAATTTCTTGCATTTCTCTAATTCTCCTGTTTTTTATTATTGTAATTATTAAATATTTAATATAATGCAGATAATAACATAATAATCTACTGTTTAGTTCATCATAATCCAAAGGTTTTGTTTATCATTTTACTTGACCACCTTCCTGCTTTATGTGATTGTACAATGAAGTGGACTTGTAACATATGAAGATCTCATTCAGTCATTTCCACTATTGAACTTTAGATATTAAACATATAGATAGATATGAGTTCGCACTACATTTTTACACTAATGTTTGATGATGTTCTTAGAGAATATTCATAGAAATAGAATTACTGGATCAACAGCTGTGGGTGATTTAAAGTTCGTTTCATGTGTTTCCAATTTCCCTCTCGGGAAGGTTGTGATTTGTACACTACACATCAACCTTTGTGTATTTGCTATATGTTTTACTCCATGCTTTTCTAGGAACTCATTTGCTGCCTAAAAAGAACAAATAACAACGAAACCAAATTTACCTCTTCATCTTTGCTTCACTTTTCTATTCTGTTACAGTGCTCCATTTTCCTTAATTACTCATATAAGAATTCAGGATAAATAGCTTATTTGTTTGCACCTCCAGTTCCAAGGTAAGTTTATTTTTTCTAGTTATGCATTCTTATAATTACAAAGGATGGGTAGGAAAATAGAATAATCACCATAGACCTCCCAGAGCAAGCATATATCTGGCTCTGTTGGAGTTTAGACCAGAATATCTTGGCTATCAGGAACATAAAATAATTTGACAATTTCACTGTCATGAGAGTTTACACTGCTGAAATTGGTAGCTTTCATTACAGGATGTTCCGAAGGATTTTAGAATTCTATATAATGAGATTCTGATTTCCACCTTTCCTTATCTAATAAATATATTTAATGATATTTATAATCTACTTATTGTTTTACTGAATATAGTTGTGTTTAATTTTGTGCAATTTTATATTTAGAAAAATAATATAATTTGGAAAATAAACCAATAAAATTTATTTTGGTCTATATAATGCATACAAATATATTTAGCACCTTATAAATAACAGCTTTTAAAAAATAGACTATATAGTGTCCAAAGAAACTATTATATGAGAAGATATACTAGTTTACTCAAGCCACAAAATACTAGAAAAAAGTAACAAAAATATTTTTGAATTAAATATTTTATACAATTTATTCAATTAAGCAATTTATAAAACCAAATGTGTTTTAAAAATTTAGTTTATGAATATATATAGAAATGTCCACTCTATTATGATTGTCAGTCATTCCTAATGTTTGAGAGTTGTGAACAAGTAGTTTAAAGCAATTAGAGCCCAGTTAGCAATTTGTACTACGTAGAATATTCAAAATAGTACACAGTCAAGTTGATAGAAATAGTTATTTCACCTCAAAAGATAAATGAACAGCTAGTTATAAGTTTTGTTTGTTTACTGCCCGATTTTTGAGGAAAGCGAAGTTGTTTTGCTTTATTTTCCTTTGGAAGCACCTTTATGTCCATTAAATTAATTTTATATATGAAATTGTTTAAAATAAAATATGAATATCTAAAAATGATTACTTCCTTTGGGAATATGTTAGATGTCATTTTTAGAAATAAAACTTTGTATCAGTATCTTTACAGAGACTGTAATAGTCAATTCAGGCTGTTATAACGAATGAGGTCTACACACTCACTCATACCTAATTACCAACCAAGTTCACTTCAAATGCCATCATATTGTGGATTAGGCTTCAATATATAAGTTTTGAGGGCATGTACATATTTAGTTTATAGCAGAGACTAAATTTTGTTTTGTTTTAGTAAAATGGGACATTTTCTTAAAATGTTTTGTGGTTGTTTGTGTGTATGTGTGTGTGTGTATCAGAGATTGTGTTTGTGTGGCATGTGTTTTGTGGAATAGATGTAATAATTATTACTTTAGAATATAATGCAAAGATAAAAATATTCCAGTGCTTTTTTTGACCAGTGCCTTTTTTTGACTATGTAAAAAATAATTTATTTCCGCCCGAGGATCACTCTGCAAACACACAAAAAAGCAACAACCAAACCATGAAGGACTCTGAACATTTCAGTAACAATCGTTGCAATATCTCTAGAGTCCTAACTCTTTATTAGAATTGCTGTGACTCTTCATGGTAGGCTATCTGATCACCACTCTAATTCAAATTTTGCACACTTTAAATGCCTTGATCCAGTCATATGAACAAAATGGAAATTCCCAACCTAGCCATTCTCTCTTCAACTTCCAGATTTTTGCTTCTTTTGTACTGGGACATGTTTTCAAATAACAGGGCACATTATTGTGGCATATATTTATAAATATAACTTCTTTGTCTCCTTCAGTAGACTTTGAACTTTTTCACATACTGTGTCTTCTTACCATTGCACCCCATAATTTAGCACAGTGCTTGGCCCACATATAGGTGCTCAATAAACATTTTTGGAATAAAGAAAATATGAACGATCTATATTTTAATGATTATTCTCTGAGGCCAAACTTTTCTAGATATTTTGCTATCATGAATATTGGTAACGATTTTATAAAAAGTGGTTCTAAATCAAAACACTTCTCCATAGTAGATCATTTCCTGACTCAGGAATTCTCAGAGACTTTAATATGTTAATTTACATATTGAATCTTGAAGAGAAAATTATGAAATGTCAAATTTTCTAACATTATTTGACAATGAATTTTTTATTTTACCATGGCACGTTCAGAGAACCCATGGGCCACATTTGGAAATTGTTGACCTATAATAGGGCGGAGAAAGATGCAAAACTATGATAGGTGACTTTACAGAATTATCATGGTAAAATCACCATGTAAACAAACAATGCTTCTTTGGCCTAACAAATCAGGTTTCACCTTCTGTGTCACCACCGCTTCCATTCTCTGTCCCACTAAGGGAGAGAGAACTTAGGAGTCCATCCAGTGAGTGTGACATCGCAAGTCAGCCTGCCTGGCTGTGAAGTGCCGCTTTGCCAATTATTTTGTGAACTTGGACAAGTCACTTAATATCACTAAGTCATCTGCACAATGTAGATAATGATTGTTCCTAATTATAGTGTTGCTATGAGAATTAGACGAGATTATTCTTGTAAAGCATGCAGAACAGCATCAGTAATTACACAGAAATGTTAATAATTATCATTTTTTTTTCTATTAGTATTACTATAATATAAATCTGAAAGGAGAACATTCATGTTTTAATGGATTAAAATGCAAAGTCTGAGCTAAAGCCTCTTAAGAACTATACTAATTCCATAAAAAAAGTAAAACTACAAAATGTTCAAACATAATAAGTATGAATTGATGCTAAGAGAAAATTAATCAAAAGGAAGGGTAATCTAGCACTACCCTATGTGATTCTGAAAAATTAAGGCCTTAAATCTAAAATTTGAAAGTTGATAGCTCAATAGAGTAACTCATAATTTCTGGGCAATTGTTTCTATAAATTTAAAATAATTAAAGTACACAAAAATCCATAAAAGCAAGTATAAGAAACAGCACCATATTTTTAATGTTTAGGTAATCTAAATATTGCATAGCATTGGATTATAAGCCTTAAACTATGTTAGGGCTAGAGAACTAGAATATCTGTCTATCGATCATTCTATCTGTAAAATAAAGAATTGTCTCATACAGTTATACAGACTGAGAAATCCTAAGATCTGCAATTCCAACTCTTGAGAACCAGGATGGCCAATGAAATTTGAAGTCTGAGAAAGACCCAGGAATAAGGTAAGCTGTCAGATAAGAGGAGATCTCTCTTACTTAGCCTTTTTGTTGTTGTTGTTCTATTCAGGACTTTAGTTGACTGGAAGAGGCCCACATTTGAAAGGAAAATCTGCTTTACTCAGTTTGCTACTTGAAATTTTAATCTCATCATAAAACACCCTCACAGACAGACCCAGAATAAACTTTGTTTAAATTTCTTGGTACCCCATGGCCCAGTTAAGTTGACACATAAACTTATTGTATTGTATAGCTACTTTTTCCTTCTAAAGCAGTAATAAAGAAAACACTATTAAATAGCTGTGTTTTATAATAACTGCAATTTTCCAATTTCTATAACCATAGCTCAAATTTAAGAATACTATTTAATGATGTTAATAAACCACAGTACATTTTCATTTAATTTTTATATTCTCTATGAAAACTAACAACTGGATAAAAAGCATCCAGTTAGAAGCCATGAATTTTAGTTACTCAGTAGTAATTGGTATAATCAAAATTGAAAGGAGATCTTTTTATCCCGAGCTCTTACTTTCACCTAGTAACCTAAACCACTGAACTGAAAAGTTTCTCATTAAAACACTCCTAGAAATTCTTTAAGGTTATTCCTTGGAGGATATTTTGGTAATTTTGATCTTTCTCACTAAAAGTTGGTCTGACCTTTCTTCTCTCATTCCTCTGCTTTCTATCTTCCCTTTCCATTTAATTGTGTTTCAACTACCAACATATCTCATATCTGCCAATGACCAAACAAGGACAAAAACTAAATAATTTATTATAAACTTCCTACACCTATCTTTTCATTCATTCTCTAAAATAAATTACAGACATAGTATACCAATGAAAAAATACTGCACAATTGATATTGAATCCACTCTACAATTCTAAGTACTAAATTATATTCAGAGACTTCAAATTAGGACTAATAGAAAACATATCCAATTGATCATATATTGTTTGCCTTTTCTCCTTATCAAAACTCAACTAATAAGATAACTAATAGATTAAACAAACAATTAAAAAGATGAGACAATATAAGCAGATATAGTTTCAAGAGCAAAAAGTATAGGAAAGGGCAGCCATCCAATTTTGGGAGCTAAAAAGCAAATGTAAGATTTTAACTGAGTTTATAAGTCTTAAACCATGTAACCTTTAATAGAAATAGGGGCAACCATGAGGCAAGTTATTTATACCACCAAACTTTGAAAGTCCCACAGTGAAGGTTTCAAACATCTCTGTATAAAAGACTATAGGTGGAGTTGAAAAAATAAAAACTGACTAAAGGTTTCTATGAGAAGAAATTAGATACCAAAATTTATTCTATCTCTCTCATACAGCAACTATCTTTTAAAATAAAATTAGTTAGTTATCAATTACTATCTTGCTGTAATTTTCCTTCTTTATTTCTACAACACTTTCTATGTTCATGATGGTAAAAATAATTATTAATTACATTTTACTGTAACTATTAATTTAGATAATGTACTATACCAATAAATTTCAAATTCCTTGGAGAAAGGCAAATACATACTATAAAAATTTCTATTGCAAACAGCTGAAGCAATTCCAGGGACACATTACATGAATGTTTCTTGAATTAATAATGAAAACAACACCATTACCAGAATGACTACACTGGTAGCTTTTACGTTCAGTCCTTAATAGAGAAAATATCTCAAAGAAATATAATAAGCGACATGAGAGAGTACTAGGTTTTATAATGTGAATCCATCAATTCAGACTGTAACACTCTTGAGGGAGCACATGTTTTAGAGGACAGTGGTTGATGATGAGTAGAAAAGAAAACCTTATGCCCATTACCTAGATTAATCTTCTTAGTCCTATGATTATCTGTCATATTTTAATAAGAATAGTATTAACACAAGTTACAGAGATTTATGGAAACTTAACATCACAAAAGGTTAACGAAAAGAAATTACCATTGAGTAAGGATGATTCATTCAGATAAGGGCAAATAAATCATTAAAATGTGGGTTATTTTAAAAAAATCAAAAGAGGTAATAAAGTCTCAAAACATCGTTTTAATTGGCACAAACAACAATGAAAAATAATTTAAAATTTAATTTTTAATGACATGCCATATTTATTAGAAATTCTAAAATTAAAAATCCAGAAAAGAATTCATTTTTGATATTGGCAGATGAGATAACTGTATCAACTCTCCTGCTCAGAATAACTGAAATCCTGTCAAAAAGAAAGTATGTTGGAAAGCCTCACAGAGTAAACACTGCAGTGCAACATTATTGGAACAAAACCAAGGAGAAAAAGACATGAGAGAGTTGTTGTATACAACATTTAGGGCTCTTTGCATTAAGTATATCAGATACTTAGGAAGAAAAGGCTAAAAGGACGAAAAGCACTTTTTACAGCCTTATGAAGCTAAAAGAAAAATTATGAGGCCGGGCGCGGTGGCTCACGCTTGTAATCCCAGCACTTTGGGAGGCCGAGGCGGGCAGATCACGAGGTCAGGAGATCGAGACCACGGTGAAACCCCGTCTCTACTAAAAATACAAAAAATTAGCCGGGCGTCGTGGCGGGCGCCTGTAGTCCCAGCTACTCAGAGAGGCTGAGGCAGGAGAATGGCGTGAACCCAGGAGGCAGAGCTTGCAGTGAGCCGAGATCGCGCCACTGCACTCCAGCCTGGGCGACAGAGCGAGACTCCGTCTCAAAAAAAAAAAAAAAAATAAAAAAAATAAATAAATAAATAAAAGAAAAATTATGGGAGTCCAGAGCCATAAAACTCTACACATTCCCTACGGCCTCATGAAGGCTGTATACCAGGAGTAACACAATACTTTCACAGACCTAGTAACTGATTGAAGCCTTCTGTGTAGCCAGAAAGTAGATAAAGGTGATCCTAGATTGATTGCTATTGTTTCACACGTACCTGGCAGTAGGAAGAAAAAAAAAATACCCTGAAGAGACATAGTATCACCTTGACTCACGAATTAGTTTGGTAAATTTTTTAAATAAAATATAACATTAAAAAACTGACGTAAATTTAAGGCAATGTATAAGCCCATGGTAAACTATAAATATTGAAGTTATAAGGCAGACTTAAAAATAAGTATGTTTTCTTGAATCAAGGATATCTTAAAAACTTTTTTTTGCAGATTATACCAAACTATTAATAATAATACAACCAGTTTCAAAAATGTAGCTTGATTTAATGACTTCACACTGTATGAATGTATAGAAACATCACCATTTTACTCCATAAATGTAATACAATTATGATTTGTCAATTAAATATAAATATTTAAAAAATTAAATTATAAAACTAAAATCTATGATATATAAAATTACTTACTAACAATTAGACACAGCTACAAAGAAAATGAATAAAGTGCAAGAGAGTTAGAATACTTTTTTCACAATAAAGCAGAAAAAAGTAAAAAGATTAAAACAAGAAAACAAAATACTGGTTAAGAGAAACACAGGATAATTTGAAATTCTCTAACATATGAGTAACTGAGTCCCAGAAAAAAAATAGCAATTTAAGGTAGAAATCATATTTAAATATTTGACATAAGGCAAGAGTTTAATCAAATGTTAATAAAAATATTAACAAAATTTTAAGATATATAATACCCCAAAAGAATAAACAAAAATGAATCTACATTTGGACACATTACAAGCTGAAAAATCAAAAGACAGAATTTTCAAAAGCAGTAAGAAACAGAAAAAAAATACAGGCTATATTAATATAAGAGCAAAATCAGTTTCCTTTTAAACAGAAATACATAAAACTAGATGACAAAAAACATGTATCTTTCTAGCACACTGTATTAGTGTTCTCTAAGTGGGAAAGAACTAATAGGATATATAGAGAATCAGTATATAATCAATCACACATCTTGCCATTTCTTCTTCCATGCAAAGTGCACAACCAGGTACACTGCTCGAAGTTCTTCCCACTGAGAAGATTTCCTTTCACTGGCTGTCCTTCAGGGATGTCCTAGAAAGGGGCTGTAGTGCTGCAGCTGCCCTCTTTCAAGTAGTGACTGCATATCATGCAGAACCATCTGTGAACCAGGCCCTAGTCTTCTCTTTGTCAACTGGTCACAGGGCACTCCCCATGAGACCATTGGTGCAGGGTGGGGGAGAGAAGATAGGTTGGCAGGAGAGGAGACTATGTGCATTTGAGTCACTTTCTCATGTAACATACTTGTGCCTTCAGGACCTGCCCAAGCCTGATCATATACTGACACTTCCATTTGATGATGGGATGCTGCTGTGCACAACCCACTTTATGGCTAGATGCGTCAGAAAGCACCTACTTCATGATAGGCAGTTCAGGTCATATGATGACTTGATGACCCATGGTAAAATGTTCAGTTTCCACTAAAGCCCAGTAACAGGTCAAGAGCTGTCTCTCAAAAGGAGAGTAGTTATCTGCAGAGGATGGCAGGGCCTTGCGCCAAAATCCTAGAGCCCTCCACTGTGATTCACCTATGGGAGTCTGCCAAAGGCTCCAAACAGAATCTCTATCTGCTACTGACATCTCAAGCACTATTGGATCTGCTGGGTCATATGCGCCAAGCGGCAGAGCAGCTTGCACAGCAGCCTAGACCTGTTGCAGAGCGTTCTTCTGTTCTGGACCCCACTCAAAACTGGCAACCTTTCAGGTAACTTGATAAATGGGCAGGAGTAACACACCAAATGAGGAATATGTTGCCTCCAAAATCCAAATAGGCCCACTATGCATTGTGCCTCTTTCTTGGTTGTAGGAGGGGCCAAATGCAGCAACTTATCCTTTACCTTAGAAAGAATATCTCAACAGGCACTACACCACTGTACCCCTAGAAATTTTACTTGGGTAGAAGGGCTCTGAATTTTAGTCATTTTTATTTCGCATCCTCTGTCATGAAATGCCTCACCAATAAGTCCAGTGTGTTTGCCACTTCTTGCTCAGTGTATCCAATCAGCATAACGTCATCAAAGCAACGGACAAGTTCGATATCTTGCAGAAGCGAAAAGCGATAAAGGTCTCTCCAAATAAGATTATGACACAAAGCCAGAAAGTCCATATACCCGAGGTAGGATAGGAAACATATATTGCTGGTCTTGCCAGTTGAAGGCAAATTCCTTCTAGTAGCCCTTATGCATAAGAATGGAGAAAAAGACATTTGCCAAGTCAATGGCTGTATACTAGGTACCAGCAGATGTGTTAATTTGCTCAAGCAATGAAACCACATCTGTACAGCAGCTGCAACTGAAGTCACCACTTGGTTAAGCTTACGATAGTCCACTGTCATTCTTCAAGACCCATCTGTCTTCTGTACAGGCCAAATGGCAGAGTTGAACGGGGATGTCTTTCAGGTCCTTGATGGTGACCTAATCTCTGCAATCCCTCCAGGGATTGATATTGTTTTTGATTTACTATTTTTGTAGGTAAAGACAGCTCTAATGGCTTCAATTTGGCCTTTCCCACCATAATAACCCTCACCCTACCAGTCAGGGAGCCAATGTGGGCATTCTGCCAACTGCTAAGTATATCTGTACCAATTATGCATTCTGGCACTGGGAAAATAACCACATGAAGAGTCTGGGGACCCCTTGGACCCTCTGTAAATTGGACCTGAGCTAAAACTCCATTAATTACTTGACATCCATAAGCCCCTACTTTAACTGGAGGACCACAATAAGGTTTTGGGTCCCCTGGAATCAACTTCAGTTCGAAGCCAGTGTCCAGTAGTCCCTGAAATGTCTGATCATTTCCCTTTCCCCAGGGCACAGTTTCCCTGGTAAAAGGCCAAAGGTCTCCTTGGGGAAGGATAGGAAAAAGATTAACTGCATAAATTGTCAGTAATGTAGTGGGGTTCTTCCTCAAGGGGACCTGGCCTCCCCTTCATCAAGGGGTTCTGGATCTGTAAACTGGCTCAAGCCTGGAAACTGATTAAGGGGCCATGATTCTCTGTTTTTATAATTCAATTAGTCTTTTGTCCATTCAACCTAGATTTTTCTGTTTGTATACTTTAAGTAGGAATGCAGTAGGTTTCCTATAAATTTCACTTCTAGGAATACTGTGATTAATTAGCCAATGCTAGAGCTCTACACGAGTCAGACTATTCTAATCGCCACTTTGCCTATGCTGTCCATTATAGTAGCTACTCCCACCTTGCCTTTGACAGTTGAGTGCTGCCACTTGGCCCCTGCCATCTCAGGATTTAATTATTCCCACTGTATTTAAATTTTGTAGTTGAGTGACTGCAGTTTCCACCATTAGATCTGACATACAGAAAAGAGCAATTATAGGGCTCTTCAAAGATTCAGGTGCTGCCCTCACAAATCTATTTTGCAAGGCATTGGTCAAGGGTATACCTTCTGGACCCTCCCAGCTGAGATGAGCAGGTCTAAAGTAATTAATCCACTCCACCATCCCAATCTCACTAAGCCTTGGGATCCCTTCCTCTACATTAAACCAAGGAAGATCAGGCATTTCCATCTCACTCACAGTGGACCATCTTTTAATCCATATTTCAGTTAACCAAGCAAATAAACTATTAGAACCTTTTATGACTCCCCAAGCTGCAACATTAAATGCAGAGTCCCTAGTTAGTGGGCCCAAATCAATAAATTTAGCCTGATCCAACTCTATGTTCCTTCCATCATTATCCCATATTCTTAATATCCACTCCCATGCCTGTTTTCCAGGTTAATGTTTATATAAATTAGAAAACTCACAGTTCGTTTTGAGTTTAGCACACCTCCTCATGGGTCACACTCTCAACCTCACCTCTAGTGGTCCCCTGGGACTTTAGTCTAGTTTTATGTAGGTCCAGAAGCAAACAGAGGTGTTGGGGGTGGCTTGTGATGAGAATCAACATTATCTTCTCTGGCAACTGCCTAAGGGGAGGCCATCACTATTGCCTCAGGCAGTGCAGGGTTTATTTCCTCAGACAAAGGTGGAAAGGCTGATGGCAGCATGGGTCAGGGAGGGGATGTTGCCACTACTGGAGATGGGGAACATCTTCCTTCTGGCAAAAAAGTTTCATCAGAGTTTACAAACTCAGTGTCCTCAGCTTCATTAGGGTCCTACCACATGTCCCCATTCCAAGTTGCAGGGTCCCATTGTTTCCCAATCAATGCCTTCACTTTAACAGTAAACACCTGATGAACCTGTGCATGCATCTTTCGTTGCAGGTCAGCCACTTGCATGATAAGACCCTGTGTCTGTTTTTCTACAATTCCAGCTTTAACTCTGCAGGAGATAAGACTCTCATTCTGGGCAATCTTAGCAAATTGGAGGCTCAGTATCTGCTTCTGAAGCTGGGAGACAGAATTCCTGAGTTCATCATTTTCTTTCATCACTTTATCCACTGAATTTAGGAGCAACTAACCAGCATCATTATGTTCCTTGGTTCTCCACATATGGTCAAAGGTATTATATATAGAGTCACTAAACTCCTTTCCTCTCACAAGCAGTGAATCAGGAGTGTCAAATGCATTTATTTTGCACAACTCTCTAAACAGTTCATGCCAAGGACTATCAGTGTTCTCCATACTAGAAGTAGTCCTTAGCATTTTTGGGTCTAATCACATTAAGCAGCTAACTCCTGAAATCCCAAAACCAACAAAAGAACTCCATCCTTAATATTCTCTTCCTCCAGAACCAGTCCTGATACCAAAATCTGTATTAATTAGGGTTCCCTAGAGAGACAGGACTAATAGAACCAAATATGTGTATATATACATATGTGTGTGTATATATATATGTGTGTGTGTGTGTATATATATATATATATATATATATATATATAGAGAGAGAGAGAGAGAGAGAGAGAGAGAGAGAGTTTCATTAAGTATTAACTTACATGATCACGAGTTCCCACAATAGGCTGTTTGCAAGCTGGAGGAGCAAGAAGAGCCACTCCGAATCTTAAAACTGAAGAACTTGGAGTCCGATGTTCAAGTACTCCTGGAAGCACCCAGCACGAGAGAAAGACGTAGGTTAGGAAGCTAGGCCCATCTCACTTTTTCACATTTTTCTGTCTGCTTTATATTCACTGGCAAATGATTAGATTGTGACCATCAGATTAAGGGTGGATCTGCCTTTCTCAGCCCACTAACTCAAATGTTAATCTCTTTTGGTAACACCCTCACAGAGCGACCCAGGATCACTACTTTGCATCCTTCAATCCTATCAAATTGACACTCAGTATTAACCATCACACACAAACAGAACATTTTTAAAAAGTTGTAATATACAAAAAATATATATATATGAAATAAAAATAAAGAAAAAAATTGTAATATACTATACCATAAAGCAACTGTCAAGACATTTCAAAGACGGAAATCATACAAAGCATGTTTCCTGAACCAATAAAATAAGCTGAAAATTAATAAAACGTTTTCTCAATATTTTGAAATGAACACAAACATCTAAAATGAATTGTAAAGAAATTAGAAGACATTCAACATGAATAATATAAAATACTACAACAATAAAATAATAAATACTTTAATATTATAGTATCCATTTTAAGAAATTCAATAAAAAGTCCGAGCATTGTGGCTCATACCTACAATCAAAGCACTTTGGGAGGCTGAGGCAGGCTGATTGCTTGAGCTCAGGGATTTGAGAGCAGCTTGGACAACATGGCAAAACCCTATCTTTAAAAACATAAATAAATAAAATAAAAAATGAAATTCAATAAAGAAGCAAGTCAGATTAAAAGAAAATCATAAAAAAGAAGATAACAGCCAATAGTAAAAGGGACAAAAGACTTGAACAACCAGTGAAAATGTAAAGGTCACTAATTCTTTCAGTAATCTCAGAAATGTAAATCAATAACTCACTACATGGTAATGAAAAAGAAATCTGGCAATACCAAGTGTTGATAAGAATGTGGAACAATGGGCTTTTAGTAGAAGCCATGTGTGAAAGACAATCATTTCACAGGATCCATTAGAAAAGAATATATCCATATATTATAAGACAAATTTGTTTACACCTAGCTGTGTATCTAACAGTATTAGATATATGTGCACACAAGGAGATGTATATAAGAAGGCTCATATAGAATTATCTATAATATCCCAAAACTAAATAAAATCATTGTTCATCAACAGAAGAATAAGTACATTATTTTTTCTATTTGTAAAGAATGGAAAATTATACAATGATAAAATAGGATAAATTATAGCTTCACAAAATAACGCGAATAACTCTCACAAACAATATTAAGTGAAAAAATTAGATTCTTTCTGTATGAATTTAATTATATAAATTATGATGAAAAGTAAAGAAGTGACATATAGTCAGAACCATAATTACTTCTTGAAGAAGTGAGAAGTTTGTGATTTGGAAGGTATAAATAATAGGCTTCAGGGATATTGGAAATATTTCATGTCATGCCAGCTTGCTGGTTACATGAGTATTTACTTTAAAAGTATTCATTAAACTGTAAGTTTTATTTATAGAATATTTTATATGTGCTTTTTTTCTATTAAAAACTAGAAAAATAGGGAGCCATTCAACCAAATAGAGTGAAAAACAAATAAATAAAATTATGAAAGAATATTTTAGATAAAGAACAAATAATATGGCCGGGCGCGGTGGCTCACGCTTGTAATCCCAGCACTTTGGGAGGCTGAGGCGGGTGGATCACGAGGTCAGGAGATCGAGACCACGGTGAAACCCCATCTCTACTAAAAATACAAAAAAATTAGCCGGGCGTGGTGGCGGGCGCCTGTAGTCCCAGCTACTCGGAGAGGCTGAGGCAGGAGAATGGCGGGAACCCGGGAGGCGGAGCTTGCAGTGAGCCGAGATTGCGCCACTGCACTCCAGCCTGGGCAACAGAGCGAGACTCCGTCTCAAAAAAAAAAAAAAAAAAAGAACAAATAATATAATGTTTCAGAAAAAAAAAACATAGTAAAAGGAAGAGGATTTAAGATAATTTACTCAAACTGAGGAAAGTTAATGTGTTCTAGCCATAGAAATCAAGCAGAAATATATATGTATAAAGCAAAATTACATCAAGTTTTAGGTCTTGCCTTGACACAGAACCTTCTAGAAAGGAAATTGAAATCAGCCTAAGAAATTGTGGGCACTACTGGCTACTGAATGATTGAAAAAGGAGTAGGTACTGTCCATAATCTAAACATTTTTCCTGGTAACTTACAGTAATACAGGTTGAAAATCTTTGATCATGGCATTGGGGAATTACATACAATGAAGCCCTAGAAATTTCACGACAGTACTAGTCAAACAAGAATTTTAAAGCTCTTCTTACCACTTCTCACCTTTCATGCCCCAACTTTAGAGAGATCAAAGCTTTGGGAAAATTGTCATGAATAAATGTTTAGCATCATTGACATCAATGTCTCATTGTGAAAATTTGAGTTTTTAATGGAATATTTTTAAATTGTCAGAGGATAAGTTTGTCAGTGTTAGGGGCATTTCTATGTGGTGCTTTGGGTGCCACCTAGTTTGTGGTACTTTGTTGCAACAGCCTTAAGAAACTACAATCTGTCCTGTTCTATTCTATTCTATTCTATTCTATTCTATTCTATTCTATTCTATTCTATTCTATTCTATTCTAATTTCCTTCCTTCTTTCCTTCCTTCCTTTCTTTTTTCTTTCTTTCTTTCTTTTTCTCTTTCTTCTATCTCTGTCTCTATTTATCTTCTGCCTATCTATTGTCTATCTATCATCTATCTATCTGTCTCTCTATTATCAGTGATTCTCATGTTTCAGTGTAAACAGGATGCCTCTGGATTGCTTAATTTAATAACACCAACCCCCTTTCTGATTTATTTAATATTTCTTGGGTGAGAGTCAAGTTTTTGCAGTTTAACTGAATTTCAAAGGTGGTTTTGATACTAGTGTTTCCCTGACTAAATATTGGGAAAATCAGATGTAATTAATGCCCTGGTTTGATGTAGATTAACTTAATTTTATTGGCATTATATGGGTAAATAAAGGATGCTGTAGGCAAAAGGATATCATAAGTAAGACGTTGTAGGAAAAAATGCTCAAGTTATATTCCTGGAAAGACAAGAGTATGAATTTAGTAGATTCTCAAGGTTTGTGTTGTTGATTCAGCAAAGATAAGCTGGGAAAAGACTTTGGAATTCTTTAAGTGACTAGTTCTCCGTGCCAACCTTAATTAAGAAGGCCCTAGAAAGACATTAGTTTTATTTTTTTGAGGGACGGGAGGTGGTAACTTATTAATTGCATTAAGACTATCAGGAGAGTCTTTACTGAGCTGTTAGTGTCTGTCATACATAACCTACCCTTAAAAACTCTGTATAGCATTTCATATTGAAAGATGGATTGTCTAATTGTGACTCATTCTCTTAGACACACAACAGAGTCATTACATTTCAAAATTAGATCTCTTCCTATTATATATAAAACTGAGCATCTTGGTTACTAGGTGATATTGTAAAATTTAAGGATAGCTGATTTAATAGAGTTGAAGAGAGGATAATTACCAAGATAATACTGTATAAAAAAGATAAAATAATATTTATCATGTTTTGAATATCAGCCATTTGCCAGCCATTGAATTAGGAACTTAAATGATTGATAGGATCTTTAATGCTCAGAAGAATATTCTAAGATAAAATTACGTCCAATTCAAAGATTTTTTTTAATGTTTAGAAAAATAAATATCTTGCCTAAGATCACAAAGCAAGAGTTTAAATCTGTACTTCAATTACTTCTAGCCTTGTATTTAACATAAAGAAGGACTAAAGGAAGAACAAGTGAGGGAAGTAGAAAAAGTAGAAGGAGCAAAGGAAGAAAGGAAGGAAAATGGAAGGTAGAAGGAGGAGAAGGAGGGAGAAAAACATTATTTTGTAGATAAATTGTTTTTCAAAAGGAGGGATTAATTAGGAAAGAAAGAAGAGAAGTTTAGACCATCATTTGTAAGAACAGGAAAAACAAAATAACCACTTTTTTTCTCACTTTGACCATCCCTATGAAAAACAGCTTGTCAGGCCGGGCGCGGTGGCTCAAGCCTGTAATCCCAGCACTTTGGGAGGCCGAGGCGGGCGGATCACGAGGTCAGGAGATCGAGACCATCCTGGCTAACACAGTGAAACCCCCATCTCTACTAAAAATACAAAAAATTAGCCGGACGTGTTGGCGGGCGCCTGTAGTCCCAGCTACTCGGGAGGCTGAGGCAGGAGAATGGCATGAACCCGGGAGGCGGAGCTTGCAGTGAGCCGAGATCGCGCCATTGCACTCCCGCCTGGGAGACAGAGCAAGACTCCGTCTCAAAAAAAAAAAAAAAAAAAAAAAAAAAGAAAAACAGCTTGTCAATGAACTCCACAGTAACAGCCAATCCTACATTTTCTATTAAGATATTGTAACCACTGAACTAATCAATCATAATTCTAAATTAAACTAATTTTGGACTCCCTTAAGAGGTTTTTTTTAATATATATACAGGAATTTCTGTTCTCTGAGAGGCACTACCAAATTTCAATATGCCATGTCTTCTTACTCTATACCTAATTCTTTTTATCAATTTCAAGCCCATTCAATTTGGCCCACATGACTTATGTGCCTCACTGTAAATGTGAAAGTATCATATTCAATTCTAGGTTTGATTACATAAATGTTGAATGTAATATTTTTATAGGACTATTTAAAAATCATTCCACAGCCACTAACTTTTGGCTTTTCTAAGAATTCCCTTTAAGAGAGTTCATTTCAGTGGAGATATTTCAATATTTTAAAATATCAGATCACTAATGTCATTTTCGTAGAGGTTAAAATTTCCATTTGTATGCTCTGGGGCACAAAAACTTGCAGCACCAATCTATCAAAAAATGGCTTGCCACAAGCAAGGATTTTTTTTAATCCTTGAGCTATATGTTTTTTTTTTTAACTTGGTCTCATTGTCCCTTTGCCCTTTAAATATTACACCTCTACATTGCTTTGAGCCACAGCTTTACAACTCTGCACAATCTTGCTATAGCAGTAGAGTGGTACATTTAGTGTATAGCTAGGCTTCTATAAAACTGCCTCAGAAGACAGGTTTTGTAGGGTTCCTTTTCAGTAAGATGGGTCTAACTTGCTTCCCCAGACTGACAATTCCGTGCAAAACTGAACATGCAGTTACACTTGAACACATTCTAGCATTTTCATCTTAAGATTATCTTAAAGACAGTGTAAAGCCACCAGGCACTGAGCAGGCTAGGAGCCATGAAAAGGGTTTGGACATATCCTGTGACTCTGTATTGAATATCCACTCCAGATATTACTCCCATTCTTCATTTTTTACCTTTTTCATATCTGCATCTTATGAATCCAGAAGCAATAAAGAGAAGTATAGCTAAATAATTTCCATTGGTAGAATACATAGTATCTAAGATTTACGTTTTTCCATATATTTTCTCACAGTTTGTACCTATAAGATGCAACTTATGTCCGGAAGTGTGAATATAAAATTTGGAGAAATGTTAAAGCTTTTGAATTTTAGGTAGCAGTAACACAATTATTTCTGGTGAGTCCTTGCAAAAGAAAGAGAAGTTGCATTACATTTTTACTCCAGAACTAACAATATGTAATCTACATAAATCATCTGATATCTAGGCTCATTTATTTAATATTACATACAAAAACAGAAAGTAATTATTCTAAGCCATTTTGATGTAATGTTTTTATTCACTGAAAGAAAGTTATAATAGCTATTATGGTCTTCCCTACGTGTTTAGCTATTTTAAATGTAAAGAAAATAAGTTCCCATAAAACATGGAAAATAATTACCAAAAAATTCATTTATCACAAAATTTTCCTAAAATATAATTAATAAATAAAAATGATGTAAATCTTTATGGACAAAGAGGGAGGGAATAAAAGTAGATAAGAAATGCCAATACATTCTTAGAAGATAAAAAGCAGAGGAATGATTCATAACTGGCTTATCAGGGTAAAAAATGCTGATACCAGAGTAATCACAAAAGATAATATGAAGGAAAAAAGACTCATTCTTTCTGCAGAATCCCTGAAAAGTTCAGCAATGAATAACACTGAGAACCTTGAAAGAAGAGGATAAAATGTAGTTTTGAATGGATTGTCGTATGACAGTCTGTGAAAGGAGCAGCTAAAATACTAAATCTTCGCCACCTCTACTGCAAATTCCTTGAGCAACTCCTTGAATACAACCCATCCCAAACGTCTCAAAAGGTCAGGAAATTATTCCTTCATGATAGCCTAAACTTTAGACTCAGGGAAATCTGAGTGATTTCCTCTAGTAGAAGTGTTTAGATGAGAGGCTTCATAGCAGAGGGTGAGGCTCTGCCACCTAGTTTTGTTCCTTGACTTCTAACACATTAATTCCAGGTTCATCATCTAAAGCAGGAAAATCCGTAGCTTCTTCACTGGAAGACTAATTGGAAGAAAAGTCCCTTCAAAAACAAACAAAACAAAACCTTGAAAAATATGGCTGACATTATTATCTTCAAATGGAAGAGCTAATCAAAAGGTTGGTAAACTTTTATTGCAACAGGCCAGAGAGTAATTATTTTACGTTTTTGCAGTTCAAGAGGCAAAATAAAGGATATCATATAGTTACTTATATAACAAGAGAGAAACAAATTTCACAAAGTTTTAATGGTAAAATTCTAAATTTAAAAATAATAATAGTATATGCAAAGTTTTCATAATATAGGTCTACTAATGAGAAAAATTAAACTTGTTTTGGAATAAACATTTTATTTAAAAGTAGTTCAAAATGTTTCCTATTATTAAAATTCATTGCAAAAGTTTATCTATTAACACTTATCTTTAATGAGAGTCTATATATATGATTCTTGAAATTGTTGTTTTACACATATAGGTAATGAAAAATAATAATGCCTGTCCATAAGCACATGATCTTTTAAGCTTTTATTTTGAAAGAATTATAGATTCACAAAATGTTGCAAAAATTATAATTTCTGCAAACCTTCCACCAATTTTCTACCAACAGCAAGCAACACTTCACACAAACAGTACAATATCACAACCAAGAAAATGACATTTGTATATACAATATTCAAGATACCAGTTTTACATGCACTCATTTCTGTGTACATGCATACCTTTGTGTTGTTGTATGTGATTTTATGTATAGATTTTTGTAACCACCACCACAATCAAAATAAAGAACTATTGGATAATTTTGTAGTCAGCTCATCTCCTTTAATTTTCCCATAGTCCTTAATGCCTGGCAATTTCTAACTGGTCCTTTATCTCTAAAATTCAATTATGTCAAGAATTTTATATGAATGAAATTATATAGCATATAATCTTCCAATATTAGCTCTTTTCTCTCAGAATAATTTCCTTGAGATTCATCCAAGACGTTGTGTGTGTGTCAATAGTATGTTCCTTTTTGTCGTTGAGTAGTATTGCAAGTTAATGAGCCATTCATTGAAAGGCATTTATTTCCCATGTGTGACTACAAATCTGTTACGGACACTGTTGTATGAAATTTGGTGTAAACATAAGTGTGGTGTTATAGAGAAAAAATTATATACTTATACATATAACATTCATATAACTATGTGTGTGTATATATATACACTACATATATAATTGGAGATATATATACACACATATATATGTATATACACATATATATACATATATATACACATATATATGTGTATATAGCCCCGAGGTCTGGGGTCCCTGAAGGACTGCAGCTATGCTTTCCTTCTCATAACCTGCAACGTGGTGAGTGAGGCAATGTTTCAGCCCTGTTTGTGTTACAGCTCTTTCAGTCTCACCATTTAGCAGGTCCCAAATTCTTTTCCCATGTCCAGGAAGAATGAGATACATGGACAACTGGAAGGTGAGCAAGGGGGATAGGAACTTCACTGAGTGACAGAACAGGTCTCAGGAGACCCACAGTGGGTAGCTCCTTTCAGCAGGCAGGTCATTCGACATCTGTTGAGTCTGACTGAGTCTGGGATTTTTACCAGCTGAGAAGGGAGAATGTGCGTGCTGATTGGTCTGTGGGCAGACATGGGCAGGCCCAGAAAAAAGCACCATAAATTCTCACTCCAGGCCGTGGACTCCACCTAGAACTGAGCCCAGCCCTCCAAGCTTCAGGCTGTCTCTGGCTTGAAGGTGGGGATTCACTGGGAACCTGCCCCTTTTAGCCCAAGAACCCGTCTGCCTCACACCAACGTCTTCCATGGTGCCCGGGCTGTTTGTGCAAAGGGGCGCCTGCAGGTCTGCACTGAGTCGCCCTCAGCTTCCAATCCTGGCCTCCCTCCATGAGCTCCTAAGTGCCCAAAGTTTCAGAGGGGGCTGATGCAGCAGGAGGTGGTGGAGAGTTAGAACTGCCCGAGTGTGTGCACACCTGGCTGGGTTGCAGCAGCCCCCACACTCATCTTCAATTTGGCTCCAAAATTGGAGCACGTGCCTGTCTTCAACTTTGCTCCAAAATTGGAGCTGGTGCTGGGAGCAGAGAAGAGCAGGAGCAGGCACTTCTGAGCTTGCAGGGGTTGGGGGACTTCCCAGGTCCCTGAAAGCACAGAGATGTCTGGGTCTGGAGACGCAGCTGGGTGGCTGCAGCTGCGCCTGGGAACATGGGGCTCTTGGCCTGCCACCTCACCCCAACCCAGCCCCCTCTGGCTCTGTGGAGCACACAGCCCCGGCCATGCCTCCCCCACTGAAGCTGGCATCCCTGCAGCAGGTGCTTCAGATGGGCTGCCGCTGCCATCAGTATTATGTTCCATCATAATCATATGTGCTATGCTTTTATACAACTGACAGCACAGTAGGTTTGTTTAAACCAACATCACCACAGACACATGAGTTATGCTTTGCACTATATTACAATACTTATGACATCACTAGGTAATAGAAATGTGCAGCTCTATTATAATCTTATGGGACCATCATCAGATATGAGGTTTGCGCTTGAACAAAATACCGTTATGTGGTGCATGACTGTACTTAACATTTAAATAAATTGACTGCTGTTTTCCAGGGTAGATGCACTCTCTTGTAGCACCATCATGAAAGTTTCAGGTTTTCTGCATTCTTATCAACATTTGATATTATTGATATTGGCAGCATATTTTAGGGTCTTTTTTTTGCCCATTTGGCCAGTCTATATCCTTTAATGGGAGAATTTAATCTGCTTACATTCCTGGTTATTATTTATAGGTGAAGATGTGCTCTATCATTTTATAGCTTTCTGGATTTTATTTGGTGTGTCCTTTTTTTTTTTTTAATCCTGTCTCATTGTTTGTTTGCGATGTATTATGGGTTTTTTTTTTTCAGTAATGAGGTTTGATTCCTTATCTTTCTCTCTATATATCTACTCCTCCAGTGAGTTTCATAATTGTACATCTTTTCATGACAATAGTGATCATCTCTTCACTTCCAGATGCAGGATTTCCTTAAATATTTATTGTAAGTCCAGTCTAATGATGATTAATTTCCTTAGTTTTTGCTTGTCTGTGAAAAACCATTTCTTCTTCATTTCTGAAGAGCAGTTTTTGCTGGGTATAGCATTCTTGACTGAGAAGTTCTTTTTTTTTTTTCTTTAACACTTTCATTATATTATTCCATTCTCCCCTAGATTTTTAAGGTTTCTGAGAAATCTGTTGTTAGTCTAATCAATATTCCCTTCTATGTGATCTGATGCTTTTTTTCTTGATGTTTTTAGAATTCTTTGTGTTTGACTTTTGATAGATTTACTGAAAGGAGCCTTGGAGAGAATCTGCTTGGGTGTGATACATTTGAAGATCTTTGAGCTATTTGGATCTGAATGTTCATCTCTCTCCCAAAATTTGAGAAAATTTTCAGTTATTATTTTATTAAATACGTTTTCTATAGCTTTTCTCTTTTCTTTGTGGAATCCACAGAGTGTCCTCAAATATTTGATTAATAGCGTCCCATAGTTCCTGCAGGCTTTCTTCATTCTTTTTATGTTTAGTTTTTATTTTCTTTGTCTGCCTGGGTTATTTCAAAATATATGTTTTCAAGTTCAGAGATTGTTTCTTCTGCTTAGTCTAGTCATTTGTTGAAGTTCTCAGTTATATTTATTTCACTAATTGATCTATGTTTGCTTCTTTTTTATATCAATCTTTTTATTGAATTTCTCATTTGGATTATAATTTTTTTCTAATTTTGTTGAATTGCCTTTCTGTATTCTCTTACATCTTGTTGAGTTTCCTTAAGATTATTATTTGAATTCCTTTTCTAGCATTGTGTATATTTCTTATTTCTTTGGGTCTGTTACTTAAGAATTACTGAGTTCCTATTGAAGTGTATGTTACCTTTTTTTCTTTACATCTATTGTGTTCCTATATTGATATCTGCACATCTGGTGGAATAGTTACCTCTTCCAATTATATAAAATATGTTTCATAGGGAAAGACTTATTCCTTTAAGTGGATCTTGAGGTGTCAGTTGGGTGGGGTGCATTAGCTTTGGTTCTGGGTAGATGCTGGTAGTGTAGTCTCTGCATAGTTTACTCAACTGTAATACATCTTGGTGATGTTTGTGAGTGTCTCAGTTGCAAAGACTGTGGGAGTGGTGGTATAGCTTTGCCAGGGCTGGGCTCACCAGTTTGTCCCTCAGGCTGGGGGCATGCATGCACATGGAGGGTCTGCCAGCTCAGGGACTGGCTTGCTCGGGTTGGAGATACTAGGCTGTTACTCCAGTCTAGGACATAGACATGTAGTAGCTCATCTGGTTCAAAGTTATGTCTGCTCAGGGCTGCTCTGTAGCAGCTTGGTTCATGGATTGGGGCACAATCTGTGACCCATATCTGGAGCAATGCAGCCACATGAATTCCAGGCAACTTCTCAATCTCAGCTCATGGCTTGTGAGGACTGTGTGATTCTCCTGTAGTAAGGACTGCAGATGTATGTAGTGGCAACGGGAGATGGATGAAGTTATCTGCTTACCTTTTCCCCACAAGGGAAGTCCATCTAGATTCTGAATCAGTCTTGCAGGGGAGATGAAATAACAGAGGCCAGATGCCTTGTTTCCTTTTCTTCGTAGTCATCCTGGACTTCTAAGCACCACATTGACCTCACCGTTATCTTGCTGTACTCTAGTACTCTGCATCCAACACTCCAGTCAAATTTTAGTTATTATTTGCTGTTGTTTGTCTTTTCTTGTGTGGTGGTGAGCACTGGACACTTATAGTCAGCCATCTCGCTTATGTCACTTTCATTTCCACTGTAAGCCTTTAGTAGCATAAATTTGTTTGTTTTACAGTATCCCCCAAAATTTGAAATGGTTATTTTATTGTTTTATTTGTTCTGTTGTTTTAAATTTCACTTGAGACGTTCTTTTTTGACCCACTTTTACTTTTAATGTACATTAAAATTGTTTTGTTTTATTTCAAAGTTTTTGAAAGTTGTATCTATTGTTGATGTTTAATGTTATTTCATGTGGTTAGAGAATATAGTCCAGATTATTTTAACTCATACAAATTATTGACATATATTTTATGAGCCAAAGTATGGTCTGTCTTGGTGACCAGTTATGGACACTTGAAAACAGTGTTCATTTTGTTGCTGATGGGGTGAAGTGTGCTATATATGCCATTTAAACCCTATTGGTAGACAATGTCTTTACATTTCTGTATCAAATCATGCATGTGTGTATATAATTATACCTTGAATAATACCATGGAACTCATTCGAAGTGTCACTAATAATACTGGAAATATGCCCAAGTAGTGAGAAAAGTCATCACATTACAAAAAAGTTGAATTTCTTGATAGGCACTGAAGATTGAGGTCTGCAGCTGTGGTTGTCTACCATTTCAGACAGAAGATTCTTCTTGTTAACAGATGACATAAACTTAACAGTATTGATAAAAAAGTACAGTACTCTGTGTTTTCTCTTTAACATTTTCTTTTCTCTAGCTTGCTTTATTGTAAGAATGTATCTTTGCTGTTTTACTCTTTCGTAGCTCTGTCAATTGTTTTGAGAGTTTTTTTTTAAATTTCTGGTTATAATTTAAAATTTTTAATTTTCAATTTATTTCCATCATTTTTTTTTCTTATTATACTTTAAAATTCTGATGTTTGGAACATTTGTTATGTCTTTTTGATGAGTTGACAGTTTTATTATTGTTTAATGTCTCTGTTCATCCTTGACAATTTTCATTGCTGTGAATTCTACTTTTTTCTAACATTATTAAAGCCATTCCTGTCTGCTTTTGATTAAAATTTTTGTAGTATATGTTTTTAAATCATTTATTTTAATCTTATATTTCAAGTGAGTTTCTTATAGACAGAATATAGCTGATTCATACTTTTTAAATCCACTATCTCAATCTCTGCCTTTTAAATGGTGCATCTGGAACATTTGTATTTAATGTAATTATTCATATATTAGGGTTAAGTTTATCCTTTTATTGTATATTTTCTATTTATCTCTTATGTTTTCCATTTCTGTTTTACTTTTCCTTCATTAGTGTGGGAATTTTTTTTCCATTCTGTTTTTGATTATCTCTAGAGATTTTTACTATGTCTCCATGTAAACTTTTAGGGGTCACTGTATTTTATTATACATACATAACCTATCAGACATTAATGCCAAAATAAATAAAAAAATAACAATACTAATACATTCCTTGCCTCCATTTAGGTTTCTTTGCCCTCTCCTTTTTAATATAGTAGTAAATATTTTCTCTATGTACAGTGAGAGCCGTATCAGGTAATGTTACTAATTTGCATCCACAATCTAATACCATATAGAACACTCAAAAACAGAATGAGAACTTATTATATTTATAAATATTTTTATACTTTTTATTATTTTCCTTTTTTTCTGATGCTCCATAGATATTTATTGTTTCTTTTCTGTTTGGAAAACTGCTTTTAACCATGCTTTTAGGATATGTTTCTGATAGCAAATTCTGATTGTTTCCCTTTGTCTGAGATTATTTTTATTTCATGTTCATACTTAAAGAATACTTTTACTAAATATAAGTGTTGGTTGACAGTTACTTTATTTCAGCACTCAAAATATGTGTGTCACTTTCTGTTGGTCTTCATGATTAGAGATGAGAAGTCCACTGCCATTTGCTTTGGTGTTTCTCTATATTTATTTTTTCTGTAGCCATATTTGAGATTTGTATTTGTGTTTAGTTTTCAGATATTTGATTGTGATATGCCTTGGCATGGATTTCTTTTTTTGGATTTGTTCTACTTCTTGCATCTGTAGGTTTATTATTTTTGCCATATTGGAACAATTTTAGCCATTCTGGAAATCAAATTATACAAACAACAGATTTTATATTATCTCGCCTTCATGAGGTTATTTTTTTCCAGTCTATTTCTTCTGTTGTTCAGCCTGAATATTTTTGTTGCTCTTAAAGTTGCCTTATTCTGTTTTTAGTCATCTTCAATCTTCTATTGAGCCAATCTGATGGTTTTCTTACATTCCAATTGTTGCATTTTTTCATCTAAAATTTCTTTGTTTTCTGTTTTTATCTCCATTCATTTACTTAGACTTTCATTTTATATTTGTTCCAAGTATTTTCATAATTTTTGAAGCCTTTATAGAATTACTTAATAAAATATTTGCTACATAATTTTACTATATGACTCATCTCAATTTTGGCATCAGTTCGTTATTTTTTTCTCATTCCAGTTGCACTGTTTTGTTTCTTTCGTACAACAAGTAATTGTTAAATTGTGATCAGAACATTTTGTGTTTTATGTTTGGGGTTTTTTAATATAATTCAATCTTCTACTCTACAAGCAGTCTGTTTATGTATAGTACCTAGATGCAGACTTCATGTGAATTTTCAGCTGCAGATTAGGCACCATTGAATATATGCTCATCAAAACAAAGTGCCATCTTATTCTACCTACCACACCTACCAAGTTAGTGTGGACATCAATAAATGAGAATAAACAACAGAGTAGGTGTCTGGAACAATTAAAATTAAGTTTGTTTGTGGGAATAGAACTTGCAAAGCGGTAAAGCTTGAGGAAATACATTGAATTATTTCATTAAATAGTGGAGTTTTTTGTCACTTGAAACTATGTACTTGTATAAAAAACATATAATAAAACGTGGTTAGTTAATAACTGGAGATGGAAGGATCATTTTGACTCTTTCCAATTTCTAACAACAAGAGAAATATCATCAGAAAAAGTCAGTATGTAGAAAAACAACGAAATTGCATAGAAAGCATTCTAACAAAATGGCACAATCCTTATTTGTTGCAGATCTGTATTTGAAGATTTACCTACTAACTATAATTTATTTGTAACCCCCAAATCAACATTCATGGTGAATTTTCAGTCACTTGTAGAAATGTAATTGCTCATAGCAGTGAATACTTTGTCACCTGGGATTCACATTCCCAGATGAGGTCGAACAACATGGCATTGCCTTCTTGCTTCATCTCTTACACTACAAACAAGTGTTCTTTTTCCATTATATTTACTCCAACCATGATTTTTGCATGTTTGTGCTTTTTGTGTTTCGCTATTTTAAATGGTTACTAAACATAGTAAATTTGAAGTAAGCACAAGTACCATAGGGAGAATATACAGGTGTTATACAAGCTTTGTTCATACGTGAATTATGGTGTAATGATGGTATAATTCTATTGTCTTCACTATATTCATCATGGAATGAAAAATAGAGCTAAATTTTCTAAATCACGGGCATAGCTTTTTTGTTTATTACATTTAGTATAACCAGTGTTGGTTTTTTCCCAAAATACATTACAACTCTTTTATGCCTTCTTAAACAGAATTTTAATGAAACTATTCAGTGATCAATATAATATGAAACTATTTCTGGCTCCATGACTCACACCTGTAATTCCAGCACTTTGGGAGGCCCAGGTGGACAGGTCACCTGAGGTCAGAAGTTCGAAACCTGGCCAACATGGCAAAACCCGTCTCTACTAAAAATACAAAAAATTAGCCTGGCAAGGTGGCGGGTGCCTTTAATCCCAGCTACTACAGAGGCTGAGGCAGGGAGAATTGCTTGAACCCAGGAAGCAGAGGTTGCTGTGAGCTGACATCGGGCCACTGCACTCCAGGCTGGGCCAGAAGAGAGAGACTCAGGAAGAAAAACTAAACAAAACAAACAAACAAAAAACCCAGAATGTTATAAATAGAATGAAGTCATTTGTTTCCAAAGTTGGTATACTAGAACAATGCGAAAAAAATAATAAAAGCAAGATATTTCATGGCAAAGTTATCTCAGGTAAACACTGCAGTCACAAGCACTGCCGGCGAGTATTCTCAGGGCAAAGGAGAAAAGGGTTAAAAAAAAAAAAAAAAAAAGTATGGCTACATAGGTCTGGCTTGTTGGATTTTTGTTTTTGCATTTAGAGGAGGCATCATTTTAAATTAGCAATATGAATTGTCCATTTTGGGAGTGAGATGTTTTAGAAAGAAAAAAGAACACTGGTAATGTTAAATCATGACAAATAGCGTTCTGTTTTTGGAAATAATATCGGGTATATAGAGGAGAATAACTGAGAATCATATGGTAGGAAGGAAGACAGGCTGCTGTATTATACTGGAGTCTTCTAAAAATCATGCTAAAATGCTTTGACTTTATTGGGTAAACATTAAAATATTTTGAGGCAAAGGGTTTAATTGTTTAGTGCTGAAATGTGTATTCATGTTGAAATGTAGATCAGAAAAGGGAAATTTAAGGTAAAGCACCTTATTGTTATGAGTTTTTTTTATTATCCTAACTTATGGGCATCTGAGAATAATATCTGATGACAATTAATGGCCCTTATAGAGTGCTTTCTAAATTAGTTAATTATTGATATTTCAATTGAGACTATTTAATAACATAGGTAGATCATTACAGCTAATGTCTAGATAGTGCTTACTGTATGATAGATACTAATGGCCCTAACATCTTATCTCATTTAAAACTTTCTCAAAGCCCTGTGAGGTAGCCATCTTCCTCATTTACAAATAAGACATCAAAGCATCAAGATGTTAGGTAATTCATGCAAGTTCAGATCCAAGATTCAAACCTAAGTTCCAGCCTGTGCTCATAAGCACTGACTCATGTGTAAAGAATGGAACAAAGAGTTGAAAATGTCCATAGAGCGAGAATTGCATGTGATTGATTGTTTTTAATTTTCTGCCAAAAATAAGGGAATTGACATAATTAATCTCAAAGAAACATGCCCCTAGAAATAGGAGTCTTTTCTTTCTTTCTTTTTTTTTTTTTTTTTTAAGACAGAGTCTCCTTCTGTCACCCAGGCTGGAGTGCAGTGGCGTGATCTAGTCTCACTGCAAGCTCCGCCTCCCAGGTTCACGCCATTCTCCTGCCTCAGCCTCCCGAGTAGCTGGGACTACAGGCGCCCACCACCACGCCCAGCTAATTTTTTGTATCTTTAGTAGAGACGGGGTTTCACCGTGTTAGCCAGGATGGTCTCAATGTTCTGATCTCGTGATCCACCTGCCTCGGCCTCCCAAAATTCTGGGATTATAGGCCTGAGCCACTGCGCCTGGCAAGAGGAGTCTTTTCTAATTTAACTGGTATCTAGAAAATACTAGACAGTAAATATTTACTGAACATCAAGTAAATTCTAGACACTTGTGCCAGGTACCAATGAATACAAATTTAGCAATTATTATTGACTAGAGACTGGGATAAATATTTTTGAAAAGCAGATATTCAATTTAAATATTATAATGCAGTATAATAACAAATATTGTTATTTTTCTTTTATAAATTATGAAACTAAGGTTCTTCAAATAATTTAATATACTAGAACAAAATGTCACTATTTATAAGCTTAATTTCTGTTTTGAAATACTCATTTTTTGCATACCGAGGCTCAATTTATAAAATGCTACTTTGAATACTAAAGACAAAACATTTAGAAGAGAGGTCCTAGATAAGCCACAGAATTAAAACAGTTTTCATAATAATAAATTGAGAACAGATATAGTCATGCTTATAGAAATACAGTTAATGAAGATTTTTTTACTTAAATTAAATTTTTAAAAACAAAAATAATCTCTCAAGGGTATTTTCCAAAAAAAAAGTTTCAAAGCTGTTGTGGGAAGTCAGGGACCCCAAACGGAGGGACTGGCTGAAGCCATGGCAGAAGACATAAATTGTGAAGATTTCATGGACATTTATCACTTCCCCAATCAATATTCTTGTGATTTCCTATGCCTGTCTTTAATCTCTTAATCCCATCATCTTCATAAGCTGAGGATGTATGTCGCCTCAGGACCCTGTGATGATTGCATTAACTGCACAAATTGTTTAAACAATATGAAATCTGGGCACCTTGAAAAAAGAACAGCATAACAGTGATGTTCAGGGAACAAGGGGGATAACCATTAGGTCCTGCTGCCTATGGGCCGGGCAGGACAGAGCCATATTTCTCTTATTACCAAAAACGAGTAAGAGAAATATAGCTGACTTCTTTCTCCAGTAAGGAATATTAATACTTAACAGCCCTGGGAAAAGAATGCATCCCCAGGGTAGGGCCTCTAAAATGGCCGCCCTGGGAGGGTCTGCCTTATGCAGATGTAGATAAGGATGAAACACGCCCTAGTCTCCTGCAGCTCCCGCAGGCTTGCTAGGATTAGGAAATTCCAGTCTGGTGAATTCTAGTCAGACCTCTTCTCTGCTCTTGAACTCTGACAATGGGTGCATAGCAGGACATGGAAGTTCATTAGTGATTCTAGTTTCGCCCTGACCTTCTGCCTTGTGATCTTTTGTTGCCCTTGAAGCATGTGATCTCTGTGACTCACACCCTGTTCGTGCACTCCCTCCCCCTTAGAATATTGTTAATAAAAACTTGCGGTTTTACAGCTCAGGGGGCATCACGGAATCTGCCGACATGTGATGTCTCCCCTGGACACCCAGCTTTAAAATTGCTCTCTTTTGTACTCTATACTTTCATTTCTCAGACTGGCCAACACTTAGGGAAAATAGAAAAGGACCCACGTTGAATTATCGGGGGCTGAATTTCCCCCATACAAAGCCCGATAACACATTTCCTTTTCCATCTTTTATCATGTTTGTTTTTCCATACAAAAGATGTTAAGGTTCTAAATTAAAAGGTTGCAGTGGAAATAATTGTCAATAATTTTTAAAAAGTTAAAAATAAAAGAACATTTTTCTTTAGAGAAAAAATTAAAAGGTATGAACATACTATTAGTGATTTAAAGGGGTGGTCAGAAAGCAGATTTTCCTTTTGATGAAGGAAGCCTATTGGGATTAGAGTAATTTAGAGAAACAGAGATTAGTCTGATTTACAGAATCTTAGGAAATTATTATAGATGTCATGTTGCCTTCCAACATTAATAGAATAATGCTAAGGACACCTCCAGTCAAGATACAAAAAGTTACATTTGGAATCAATTTCCAGTTCTGTTTCCATAGCCCCTCTATCACATTTCATCAAAATACACCAGTTACCATTTTGTTTTAAAGTGGAACATTATCTAGACTTGTGAGAAATCCAAGATTTCCAGTGCAAATTTAATTCACAATTTAACACCTGAGTTATAACCTAAGTCTTTTAACTCCCTAGGTGTAGCAATACTAGGTAACTGGAAAACTTGGATCCATCTGGAAAGCTTTTGGTAAACAAAGGATGCAATTCCTTGGAAGAGAAAGATTAGGAATAAAAATATAAAGTCATCATTTTTACAGATTAAATTCCTAAATCATTGCTAGAAGCATTGACTTTAAAAAGAAATGGTGCTTTTCTGTACTTTAGGTAAGGAAAGGAGATGTAAAAAAATTCAGATAATTTTAAAAAGGTGTTAAGCTGTTTGAGAAATTAGATTCAGTACCTGTCACATACATAATCTGCGATGCATATTTACTAAGTAATTCAAATAGTAAGTGCTATGTACTTTAAGGAGGTAGCCAAGTTATTATTTAAGAATTACCAAATAGAGAGTCAAGAAATAAATACATGCATATATAGTCATATGATCTTTCACAAAGGTGTCAAGAACACACAATGGGAAAAGAATACCTCTTCAACAAATGGTGTTGAGAAAACTGGATATCTACATGCAAAGAATGAAACTGGACTCCTAATTTACACCATACACAAAATAAACTCAAAATGGATTAAAGTCATAAACATAAATCTCTACAAGTAAAAAGTAGAAGAAAGATCTTTGACTTTGATTTTTGCAGTGATTTTTTTTTTTTTTTTGATAAGCACAGGCAGAAAAAAGAAAAAGTAGACTAAGCAGCTTCTGCACAGTAAAGGAAATAATCAACAGAGTGAAAAGGCAATCTACAGGATGAGAGAAATTATTTGCAACCACTTACCTGGTAAGGAATTAATACCCAAAATATATAAGAAACTTACGTTAGTCAGGATTCTCCAGAGAGAAAGAACTAATAGAATACATGTATATATGAAAGGGAGTTTATTAAGGAGAATTGACGCACAGGATCACAAAGTGAAGTCCCATGATAGGTCACCTGCAAGCTGAGGAGCTAAGAAGCCAGTAGTAGCTCAGTTCGAGTCTCAAAGCCTTAGAAATAGGGAAGGTAGCTGTGCAGCCTTCAGTCGGTGGCCAAAGGCCCAAGAGCCCCCAGCAAATCACTGGTTTAAGTCCAAGAGTCCAAAGGCTGAGGAACTTGAAGTCTGATGTTCAAAGGCAGGAAGCATCCAGCACAGGAGACAGAGGAAAGCCAGAAGACTCAGCCAGCCAGCATATTTCACCTTCTTCCACCCGCTTTATCTAGCCATGCTGGCAGCCAATTGGATGGTGCCCACCCACACTGAGGGTGGGTTTTCCTCTCCCAGTCCACTGACTCAAATGTTAATCTCTTCTGGCAACACCCTCAGAGACACACCCAGGAACAATACTTTGCATCTGTCAGTCCAATCAAGTTGACAATATTAACCATCACAAGACTACTATAATTCAACAGCACACAAAAAACACACGAATAATAAAAAAAAAAAATTTTTTAAAGATTAAAAGTTGGGCAAAGAGGCTGGGCATGGTAGCTTATGCCTGTATCCCAAGCACTTTGGGAGGAAGAAGGAGGAGGATTGCTTGAATCCAGGAATTCCGGACTGGCCTGAGCAACATAGCGAGACCTCCATGTCTATTTTCTTTAAAATGAATGAAGGACTTGAATAAATGTTTCTCTGAAGAAGACATTCAAATGGCCACCAGGTATATTCACTAATCAGAGAAATACACATTAAAACCACAATGAGATATCACCTCACTTCTTCTAGGATGGCTATTGGAAAAAAATAAAAAAAAAGATACAAAAAGATGATTGGTGAGGATGTGCAGATATTGGAAATCTTTTACACTTCACTGGAAATGTAAAATGATGAAGCCACTGCCGAGAACAGCAAGGAGGTTCTTCAACTATTTAAAAATAGAACTTCCGTATGATACAGTGATTCCCCTTCTAGGTATATGTCCAAAGAAATAAAACTAAGATCTTAGAAAGATACACACACTCCTATGTTCATTGCATCATTACTCACAGTAGCCAAGTTATAGAAACAACCCAAATATCCATTACTTATGAATGGATAAAGAAAATGTGGTATATAAGTAAAATAGAATTGGGAAATTCTACCGTTTACAGTATTATGGATGAACCATTTTGTTAAGTAGCATAAGCCAGTCACGGGAGAACAGATACTGCATGACACACTTACACAAGGTATCTAAAGTAGTCAAATTCTTAGAAGCAGAGAACAGAATGGGGTTGCCAGGTGCAGGAGGAAAGAAAAAATGGGGGGTTGTTGCTCCACGGGTATTAAGTTCCAGTTATGAAAGATGAATAAATTCCAAAGATCTGCTGTGCAACATAGTGCCTACAATGAAGTATTGTACTTTTAAAAAATTCTTAATAGATTTCATGTTAAATGATCTTACAAAAAAACCAAAAGGACACAAGGAGACTTTTGAAGATGATGGATATGTTTGTTTTCTTTACTGCAGTGATGATATCAAGGGTGTATGCACATGTTCACACTCATGAAATTGTACATATTAAACGTGCAGATTTGTTATATATCAATTGTACGTCAATAAATATGTAAAAAAGAATATTGAGAATGAGTTTTTAGTAATTCTGTTTGTAGAAAATATACTTGAAAATAGATGCATATTGTTTCAGAATATTATTTTAAATTTAATTATTAAAGCATTCATGGTCAATTAGGCTTTGGTTGATGTTGCTAGGCCCTGTGGTTTGCCTCTTAACAGCCGTATGATTTTTTTTCTCAGTTACAACTAAAAGAAGAGAAGCAGCATCTGTGTGCTTTGCAAATTTATGAAATGTTCACTTTAAGGGATAAGAAGATTTTAGTCATGTCAGTATGTTGAGTTGACTGAATAAAAAATATGATATTTATCTGGATGTTTCACCTTTACTGTGTTATATGCCCTTAATGGCTTTGGTCTTTGCTTTTTGTTTTGTTTTAACTAATGCAATAGTATGAGAGAGAAAGAGAGAGAGAGAGAGAGAGAAAGAGAGAAAATGAGATAGAGACAGTGATGGAGAATCTAAGTTTGTGGAGAGGTTGTATGAGACATTGCTTTTCTAAAGCCATAACTATAGTTGGATGTCGGGAGTAGAATCAAATATTGTAATATGTCCTTCTTGATCCTGATAATGATGGGAAGCAAATAATTGAGGGATGTGAGAAGAAAATGAAAAAAATAATGTTTGTCAAGGTTCTCAATAAACAGAAAACTTTTGTGAAATCATAATAGTTATATTTCTTTCAAAAAATTAAACCTTAAATATACACTCATGTGGTATAAAATTCTAAACCTAAAAGTAACAGTGAATATGTCAAATTTGGCAAATTATTTTTTGAAACAATTGTGTAGAATCTATGATTTCACTATGTCACTTTAATTTGTAAATGTCTTATGTGTTAGTAAAAAAATCCTTTTGAACTTATTTCCATAATAATGAGATCCATCATTTTCTCTTATCATAGTCTGTAAATTGCATTGTATCCTTATTGTCATAAACTTCTCTAGTCTCACCTTCCTTCTCTGCTTATAAAGTATAAAACTGGATTCCTTAATATTAAAAATAAATTTTATTGACCTTAAATAGTGAATATTAATCACTTGTGTGCAGCTCTTGGCATCCAAAATTTAAGCTCCAGTGAAGTGACTTACACTGTCATGGCATTATTAATTAGTCCATTCTCTCGCTCATTATTCATCATGGCCCAAAGCTGTTTTGATCCTCAACTATTCTCCCATAGCTGAATAGTTTGGCTAATTTGGGCATGAACTAAACAACTGAAAATGGTTTGCATTTGTTTCTGAAAGAGAAAAGAGATTTGACTTTAATACATTTTTTTCTGAATAGTCTCAAATTTAAAGAACAAGAATACATTTGGTTGATTCATGCCTTTGCTCCAGTTCTCTAAGCACTATTTGGAGCTATTTTATTTAGAAGAGATACCCCTTCATTATAGTACGTCTTTATGTGTCTATTTTATTTTCCATTTATCAAAAAAAGGGTATGGAATGGATGATATTTAAGGTGTTTTGAACCCCCAATGTTCTATGATTACAGCAATCTCAAAATATATACTTTTATCCTACGACATTAATCAATCTGTGGACAAAAAAAGGAAGCAAAAATGACATTTTGTATTGCTATAGAAAGCTCGAGGTATATATTTCACCCACAATAAAATCTTACACTAAATTTGTTAACACTCAGCAAAATAGTCTGTGTTGTTAATTATTGCAGGTTCTGTGTGACACAAATAAAATATTTTGCTGCAAGACAGTTTCTAATTATGGTTTTCTTATTGTTCAACAGCTGACAAAAATCCAAGCTCTAGAAAATCATATCGACAACAAATACAAACCAATCTTGTGTGTGTGTTGAGCTTACAGGGTCCAAAGGTATATGAAATTACAGTCTAACTCCTTTCAGAACCTGTTCTTTTTTTTTGAGATGGAGTCTTGCTCTGTGGCCCAGGCTGGAGTGCAGGGGCAAGATCTCGGCTCACTGCAAGCTCTGCCTCCCAGCAGAACCTGTTCTTTTTTTTTGAGATGGAGTCTTGCTCTGTGGCCCAGGCTGGAGTGCAGGGGCAAGATCTCGGCTCACTGCAAGCTCTGCCTCCCAGCAGAACCTGTTATTTTTAGCATTAACCATTTTCCTAATTCCAGCTCTTTCTCAAAAGAGAACAATTTACCTATGTTTTATACTAAGGGGGAAGGAAGAAACATTATGATATAGGATGGGTTCCAAAATAGTTTCATTGCAACATTTGACTTCAAACATTTCTTCCCCTTTTTTTCTCTCAAACCCACAGCATATTTTTAGATATCACTTATGATGACTGATTAATGATCTAGGCTTCACTAAAAATATTACTTGGTTTCTACATATCCAGCAACAAAAGATTGGTACACAAATACTAATAAATTATTGATTTTATGTATAATCTAGTGCATGATTTCTCAACATGGACTTTATTTTAGAACTACCTAAATAGATTTAAACTTAAAATACTGATTTCTACTATATAACAAGACTAAATTAGGAACTCTGGGGGAATAGCGATTAGTATCCCAATATAGAGCCTGATTTCAGAACCATTAAACTAAAATAAAGGTGAGAAACTTTCTAATGTAATTTAAGTTATTTGACCAATCTTTTTAAATAAAGAGATGCAGTTAGGCAGCCTGTAAAATAGACTACTCATGAAGCTACTATAAGACTTAAAATGCAATGTGTAAAATAAATGTTTTTCCCATTGCAATGCAAGACAACCTAAGAAGGTAATAACTGTAATTAATTTATTGAAATGTGTTTGAACAAATTGTTATATTTTAACTGATTAACTGCGGATATGACAATCAAAACCGCAACCTCTATTAGCAGCTAAACTTGTAAAATGTGGTATTTTTATCAATTACTTCTTAAATTCCTATTGGCTTGGTCTCTGTGATCCCATTAGCTTGGTCTTTCTCTTTCCCAATTTCTTGAAACTAATCTGATGGTAACATCTAGACAGAAATATTATTATAAACTGGCATTATGAGCTAGTATTATGGTTAAGTCATATTATTCTCCCATTGAAGGTAAACAACCTCACAGTTGTTCAAAGGCATTATGAAAAACACAAAATGCCACATATCCCTCTTCTATCTATAACAGCTGTTTTCTCCCTATCTTTCATTTCCTAGGTGAGGATTAAAAAAAGTTTTTGTGTACAATATATTTTAATAAATAATTGATATTATAAATTATTATAATTAAAAATTAATTGTTAAATTTAACTTCTCTTAGTGTCTTTTAGCCATACCCATCATGACAACATTTTTCGTCACCTTTGTCTTTAGTCTCAGCCTATTTTCAGGATTCTTTAAACTCCACTCTAAATATCAGAATACTTTTCTCTTATAACCTTTCTTCTCCTCTGTCTCAGGCTCCTGAAACACACGTTATATGTTTATTTGAGGTTGAATTATACATTCTCAAGATTAAAAGAAATTCTCCCATGGCATGCCTTTCCTTACTGAAATAGCCTTCCACCCTAAATAACATTCTAGTTAAAAGAACTTATATTTGTCTTACTTTTAAAATATCATAGATACATGAGAATAAATAACTACTAATTTGACATACATCTCCAATTTCCCCCAAATTAATTCTTCCTAGGGGAAAAAATAGTCCATCACCTTAACTAAGTAAAGCCCTTTCACATTTGCATTGATCGTCTGAAATAAATTTTTGAATGTTACAGATATACAGCTGAATCCTACTTTTCAGTATTGAATGTTCAAGAATATTCAAATCTATTCTAATAAATAGTAAAATAAACATATGCTATGAAGTTGATTTACCCAGCAGTAGCTGAGATGTGCCAAATTGTTACTCTTTGGGAATATTTTCTGAGGGAAGTTTTATTTTGGTGCTGGAAATGTTACACCAAATGTCAGCAATGCAACTATGAAAAGTGGTTGTTCACTTTACTGGGGATTTTACTATTAATAGTATACATTTTGAAACTTGCAGGGGAAAAAAATTAAAGATGGAGCAGAATCAAGTTTTGAAAAAAATCAATGTTATGGAGTTCTGAAAGGAATAAAGTGGACAGCAATAAATGTTGTGTTCTAGTATTCAGTTTTCTAGGTGTAATATCTTTAACTCTTCCGTATTATAACTATAGGGTCTGCATTTCCAAAGGTAGAAATCATATTCAAGCTGAGCTAACTATTACTTTCACTCAGGATTTCTATTTCTACTTAAAGAAAGAAAAAATGTTTCTCGTGTTGAACGCTTGCAATGTATAGGCAGTCACGTTTCCTGCTTTGTGAACCAGAGAAATAACAGAGCATCTAGAAAAAGAGAAACTCTTGAAAGAACACATAAATATGAACTGAGAGTTCCGATGGCTTGAATGGATCAATGTCATTTGAGTTATTTTACTTTTTGCTTGAACATGGTTATATATTAATGACTCATGATAATTTTAAAACAACTTCTTGAAAAATAAGTTTGAATTAGATGTCTATCACTTGCAACCAAATATCTTAATTACTAAAGGAGAGTTATAGTTTTCATTTTTTTGGATTAATATTCTGCTGGCTATTACGGTCTTTGAATGAAAGACCAGATGTAATTTATTACATAAAAATACACATTGAAACATTTTTAAGGAGCCAACATTTTTCTTGGAAAATAAAGGCATGAGTTGATCATAATTTTATAAGGAAGACAATCACATTCAAAATCTCTATATAATCACTTCGGTAGAGCAAATGACAACTGATCAGATTGGCATGTATGATAGAGGAGGAGGTACATAGTAACTTCACATAACACTAATGTGTGTAAGATATTTTCACACATTCTATCACAATTTAATTATCCCAAAAACCTTGAGGTATTCTTTATTCCATTTTACAATTAAGATAACTAAGTCCTGGCCGGGCGCGGTGGCTCATGCCTGTAATCCCAGCACTTTGGGAGGCCGAGACGGGCGGATCATGAGGTCAGGAGATCGAGACCAATCTGGCTAACACGGTGAAACCCCGTCTCTACTAAAAATACAAAAAAAAAAAATTAGCCGGGCATGGTGGTGGGCGCCTGTAGTCCCAGCTACTCGGGAGGCTGAGGCATGAGAATGGCGTGAACCCAGGAGGCAGAGCTTGCAGTGAGCTGAGGTCACGCCACTGCACTCCAGCCTGGGTGACAGAGCGAGACTCCGTCTCAAAAAAAAAGAACTAAGTCCTTAAAACATTAATTATGTCAGCATTGAAAAACTAACATGAGATGGAGGGTGGAGCCAAGATGGCCGAATAGGAGCAGCTCCGGTCTACAGCTCCCAGCCTGAGCTACACAGAAGACGGGTGATTTCTGCATTTCTGTTTGAGGTACCGGTTTCATCTCACTAGGGAGTGTCAAACAGTGGGTGCAGGACAGTCGGTGAAGCGCACTGTGCGCGAGCCGAAGCAGGGCGAGGCATTGCCTCACTCGGGAAGCACAAGGGGTCAGGGAGTTCCCTTTCCTAGTCAAAGAAAGGGGTAACAGATGGCACCTGGAAAATCAGGTCAGTCCCACCCTAATACTGTGCTTTTCCAACGGGCCTGGAAAACGGCACACCAGGAGATTGTGTCCCGCACCTGGCTCAGAGGGTCCTATGCCCACAGAGTCTCGCTGATTGCTAGCACAGCAGTCTGAGATCAAACTGCAAGGCAGCAGCGAGGCTGGGGGAGGGGTGCCCGCCATTGCCCAGGGTTGCTTAGGTAAACAAAGCAGCCAGGAAGCTCGAACTGGGTGGAGCCCACCACAGCTCAAGGAGGCCTGCTTGCCTCTGTAGGCTCCACCTCTGGGGGCAGGGCACAGACAAACAAAAAGTCAGCAGGAACCTCCACAGACTTAAATGTCCCTGTCTGACTGACAGCTTTGAAGAGAGTAGTGATTCTCCCAGCATGCAGCTGGAGATCTGAGAACTGACAGACTGCTTCCTAAAGTGGGTCCCTGACCTCTGAGCAGCCTAACTGGGAGGCACCCCCAGTAGGGACAGAATGACACCTAACTCGGCCAGGTACTCCTCTAGACAAAAGTTCCAGAGGAACTATCAGACAGCTGAATTTGTGGTCTCATGAAAATCCGCTGTTCTGCAGCCACCACTGCTGACACCCAGCCAAACAGGGTCTGGAGTGGACGTCTAGCAAACTCCAACAGACTTGCAGCTGAGGGTCCTGTCTGGTAGAAGGAAAACTAACAAACAGAAAGGACATCCACACCAAAAACCCATCTGTACATCACCATCATCAAAGACCAAAAGTAGATAAAACCACAAAGATGGGGAAAAAACAGAGCAGAAAAACTGGAAACTCTAAAAAGCAGAGCACCTCTCCTCCCCCAGAGGAATGCAGTTCCTCACCAGCAACGGAACAAAGCTGGACGGAGAATGACTTTGACAAGTTGAGAGAAGAAGGTTTCAGACGATCAAACTACTCCGAGCTACGGGAGGAAATTCAAAACAATAGCAAAGAAGATAAAAACTTTGAAAAAAAATTAGATGAATGGATAACTAGAATAACCAATGGAGAGAAGGGCTTAAAGGAGCTGATGGAGCTGAAAGCCAAGTATCGAGAACTACACGAAGATTGCAGAAGCCTCAGTAGCCAATGTGATCAACTGGAAGAAAGGGTGTCACTGATGGAAGATGAAATGAATGAAATGAAGCGAGAAGGGAAGTTTAGAGAAAAAAGAATAAAAAGAAACAAACAAACCCTCCAAGAAATTTGGGACTATGTGAAAAGACAAAACCTACGTCTGTTTGGTGTACCTGAAAATGACGGGGAGAACGGAACCACGTTGGAAAACACTCTGCAAGATATTATCCAGGAGAACTTCCCCAATCTAGCAAGGCAGGCCAACATTCAGATTCAGGAAATACAGAGAACGCCACAAAGATACTCCTCGAGAAGAGCAACTCCAAGACACATAATTGTCGCATTCACCAAAATTGAAATGAAGGAAAAAATTTTAACGGCAGCCAGACAGAAAGGTCGGGTTACCCACAAAGGGAAGCCCATCAGACTAACAGCTGATCTCTCGGCAGAAACTCTACAAGCCAGAAGAGAGTGGGGGCCGATATTCAACATCCTTAAAGAAAAGAATTTTCAACCCAAAATTTCATATCCAGCCAAACTAAGCTTCATAAGTGAAGGAGAAATAAAATACTTTACAGACAAGCAAATGCTGAGTGATTTTGTCACCACCAGGCCTGCCCTAAAAGAGCTCCTGAAGGAAGCACTAAACATGGAAAGGAACAACCAGTAACAGCCACTGCAAAAACATGCCAAATTGTAAAGACCATCAAGGCTAGGAACAAACTGCATCAACTAACGAGCAAAACAACCAACTAACCTCATAATGACAGGATCAAATTCACATATAACAATATTAACTTTAAATGTAAATGGGCTAAATGCTCCAATTAAAAGACATAGACTGGCAAACTGGATAAGGAGTCAAGATTCATCAGTGTGCTGTATTCAGGAAACCCATCTCATGTGCAGAGACACACATAGACTCAAAAGAAAGGGATGGAGGAAGATCTATCAAGCAAATGGAAAACAAAAAAAGGCAGGGGTTGCAATCCTAGTCTCTGATAAAATAGACATTAAACCAACAAAGATCAAAAGAGACAAAGAAGGCCATTACATAATGGTAAAGGGATCAATTCAACAAGAAGAGCTAACTATCCTAAATATATATACACCCAACACAGGAGCACCCAGATTCATAAAGCAAGTCCTGAGTGACCTACAAAGGGACTTAAACTCCCACACAATAATAAGGGGAGATTTTAACACCCCACTGCCAACATTAGACAGATCAACAGACAGAAAGTTAACAAGGATATCCAGGAATTGAACTCAGCTCTGCACGAAGTGGACCTAATAGACATCTACAGAACTCTCCACCCCAAATCAACAGAATATACATTTTTTTCAGCACCACACCACACCTAGTCCAAAATTGACCACATAGTTGGAAGTAAAGCTCTCCTCAGCAAATGTAAAAGAACAGAAATTATAACAAACTGTCTCTCAGACCACAGTGCAATCAAACTAGAACTCAGGATTAAGAAACTCACTCAAAACTGCTCAACTACATGGAAACTGAACAACCTGCTCCTGAATGACTATTGGGTACATAATGAAATGAAGGCAGAAATAAAGATGTTCTTTGAAACCAACGAGAACAAAGACACAACATACCAGAACCTCTGGGACACATTCAAAGCAGTGTGTAGAGGGAAATTTATAGCACTAAATGCCCACAAGAGAAAGCAGGAAAGATCTAAAATTGACACCTTAACATCACAATTAAAAGAACTAGAAAAGCAAGAGCAAACACATGCAAAAGCTAGCAGAAGGCTAGAAATAACTAAAATCAGAGCAGAACTGAAGGAAATAGAGACAGAAAAAACCCTTCAAAAAATTAATGAATCCAGGAGCTGGTTTTTTGAAAAGATCAACAAAATTGATAGACCACTAGCAAGACTAATAAAGAGGAAAAGAGAGAAGAATCAAACAGATACAATAAAAAATGAAAAAGGGGATATCACCACTTATCCCACAGAAATACAATCTACCATCAGAGAATACTACAAACACCTCTATGCAAATAAACTAGAAAATCTAGAAGAAATGGATAAATTCCTCGACAAATACACCCTCCCAAGACTAAACCAGAAAGAAGTTGAATCTCTGAATAGACCAATAACAGATTCTGAAATTATGGCAATAATCAATAGCTTACCAACCAAAAACAGTCCAGAACCTGGTGGATTCACAGCCGAATTCTACCAGAGGTACAAGGAGGAACTGGTACCATTCCTTCTGAAACTATTCCAATCGATAGAAAAAGAGGGAATCCTCCCTAACACATTTTATGAAGCCAGCATCGTCCTGATACCAAAGCCTGGCAGAGACATAACCAAAAAAGAGAATTTCAGACCAATATCCTTGATGAACATTGATGCAAAAATCCTCAATAAAATACTGGCAAACCGAATCCAGCAGCACATCAAAAAGCTTATACACCATGATCAAGTGGGCTTCATCCCTGGGATGCAAGGCTGGTTCAACATACGCAAATCAATAAATGTAATCCAGCATATAAACAGAACCAAAGACAAAAACCACATGATTATCTCAATAGATGCAGAAAAGGCCTTTGACAATATTCAACAACCCTTCATGCTAAAAACTCTCAATAAATTAGGTATTGATGGGACGTATCTCAAAATAATAAGAGCTATCTATGACAAACCCACAGCCAATGTCATACTGAATGGGCAAAAACTGGAAGCATTCCCTTTGAAAACTGGCACAAGACAGGGATGCCCTCTCTCACCACTCCTATTCAACACAGTGCTGGAAGTTCTGGCCAGAGCAATCAGGCAGGAGAAGGAACTAAAAGGTATTCAATTAGGAAAAGAGGAAGTCAAATTGTCCCTGTTTGCAGATGACATGATTGTATATCTAGAAAACCCCATTGTCTCAGCCCAAAATCTCCTTAAGCTGATTAGCAACTTCAGCAAAGTCTCAGGATACAAAATCAATGTACAAAAATCACAAGCATTCTTGTACACCAATCACAGACAAACAGAGAGCCAAATCATGAGTGAACTCCCATTCACAATTGTTTCAAAGAGAATAAAATACCTAGGAATCCAACTTACAAGGGATGTGAAGGACCTCTTCAAGGAGAACTACAAACCACTGCTCAGTGAAATAAAAGAGGATACAAACAAATGGAAGAACATTCCATGCTCATGGGTTGGAAGAATCAATATCGTGAAAATGGCCATACTGCCCAAGGTAATTTATAGATTCAATGCCATCCCCATCAAGCTACCAATGACTTTCTTCACAGAATTGGAAAAAACTACTTTAAAGTTCATATGGAACCAAAAAAGAGCCCGCATCGCCAAGTCAATCCTAAGCCAAAAGAACAAAGCTGGAGGCATCATGCTACCTGACTTCAAACTATACTACAAGGCTACAGTAACCAAAACAGCATGGTACTGGTACCACAACAGAGACGTCGATCAATGGAACAGAACAGAGCCCTCAGAAATGATGCCACATTTCTACAACTATCTGAACTTTGACAAACCTGACAAAAACAAGAAATGGGGAAACGATTCCCTATTTAATAAATGGTGCTGGGAAAACTGGCTAGCCATATGTAGGAAGCTGAAACTGGATCCCTTCCTTACACCTTATACAAAAATTAATTCAAGATGGATTAAAGACTTAAATGTTAGACCTAAAACCATTAAAATCCTACAAGAAAACCTAGGCAATACCATTCAGGACATAGCCGTGGGCAAGGATTTCATGTCTAAAACACCAAAAGCAATGTCAACAAAAGCCAAAATTGACAAATGGGATCTAATTAAACTAAAGAGCTTCTGCACAGCAAAAGAAACTACCATCAGAGTGAACAGGCAACCTACAAAATGGGAGAAAATTTTTGCAACCTACTCATCTGACAAAGGGCTAATATCCAGAATCTACAATGAACTCAAACAAATTTACAAGAAAAAAACAAACAACCCCATTAAAAAGTGGGCGAGGGACATGAACAGGCCCTTCTCAAAAGAAGACATTTATGCAGCCAAAAAACACATGAAAAAATGCTCATCATCACTGGCCATCAGAGAAATGCAAATCAAAACCACAGTGAGATACCATCTCACACCAATTAGAATGGCCATCATTAAAAAGTCAGGAAACAACAGGTGCTGGAGAGGATGTGGAGAAATAGGAACACTTTTACACTGTTGGTGGGACTGTAAACTAGTTCAACCATTGTGGAAGTCAGTGTGGCGATTCCTCAGGGATCTAGAACTAGAAATACCATTTGACCCAGCCATCCCATTACTGAGTATATACCCAAAGGACTATAAATCATGCTGCTATAAAGACACATGCACACGTATGTTTATTGCGGCACTATTCACAATAGCAAAGACTTGGAACCAACCCAAATGTCCAACAATGATAGACTGGATTTAGAAAATGTGGCACATATACACCATGGAATACTATGCAGCCATAAAAAATAGTGAGTTCATGTCCTTTGTAGGGACATGGATGAAACTGGAAACCATCATTCTCAGTAAACTATCGCAAGGACAAAAAAACCAAACACCACATGTTCTCACTCATAGGTGGCAATTGAACAATGAGAACTCATGGACACAGGAAGGGAAACATCACACTCCGGGGACTGTTGTGGGGTGAGGGGATGGGGGAGGGGGAGGGGGGAGGGGGGAGTGACAGCATTAGGAGATATACCTAATGCTAAATGACGAGTTAATGGGTGTAGCACACCAACGTGGCACATGTATACATATGTAGCAAACCTGCACATTGTGTACATGTACCCTAAAACCTAAAGTATAATAATAAAAAAAAAAAAAGCAATAAAGAAAAACTAACATGAGACAAAAATCAAATTTTAAGTAAATGAATTAGCATTAAATCATTGATTTTGTCATAATCATAATAATTTTAACCAATTATAGAATATAATGACAGATCTCAATGTGTAATAGAGGAATAAGATATGAGTATAAAAAGGAAAGTGTACAATATAATAAAATACCTGGCTAATAATGTTTATCATTGTTATCTATCATTCATTCAATATAAACGATATACAAAGCACACTGCTAAGTGTTTTACATTAATTAACTCATTTAATCATAAAACAACTGTATCATCTCAGCTTTACATATGGAGAAACCAATATTTAGAAATATTAAATACTGTACCAAATGTTTACACTAAAATTGAGGATTTGAAATTTAACCACATTTCTAATGTATTAACCTGAGAACTAAACCAAAATTACATGTAAAAAAGCAAAACATATGTATTAAGGCCTGTGATGCAGTGTGAGTATAACAACCTATATGTCATAAAGACAGATGCAAATAGATAAACTAAACATAGCTGTTTAATATTTGCATGCATGGAACTAAGTATTTAAATGCATGACTGCAGTTAATTCTCATAACTACCTATACTGTACTTATATAAAAGTACTGTTAGGAGTACTATTTTACCGATGAATAAACTGCATTTAAGGGAGATTAAATAATTTACTCATGATTACATATAGCAGATAAAAAACAAACATTTAAATCTAGAATTTCAGACTTCAGAAACTAACTGATCTGTGCAAGAAAAATGCTGAATAGCATCCTATAATATGGCAGAATTTAGATTTATTCTAACGACTTTCTTTGAAATACTGATTAAGAGAAATGTGAAAGTCATATACAAGATTTAATAGAATTGCTATTGTGGTCAAACTGAGTAATTTTCATTTATATATTTATTAATTAAACCAATATTAACTAAGCACCGACTATCTTTCAGACATTAATGTTGATATTGGTATTATAAGTGATAAAAAGAGAGACAAGGTCTTTGCCTATGTGGAACTGATATTCTACTCAGGGAAAGTCAATAATAAAGAGGAAACTGTAAAAAAATTGCATTCAGTAATTAATAATAAAAAGCAAGAAGACTAATTTAGGCAACAGTTATTAATCATTTGGAATACAAAATAGAAGTGGAAAAAATTACAGAATAATTTAGATACAGACATTGAAAAGGATGTTTTTACAGACCAATTTTGGTGGTAAAGTAAGGTGTTTATCAAGGATTTCCTACTTCCCACACTTTCATCTGTACTTAGTATTTACAAATCAATATACTGATACTTTTGGTTGTTTTAACTCATTTGTTATCTGAAAATGGTTGCTACTGTTGAATCCACAAGCTAATACTTTCCATTTGAAAAACAGAGGTAGAATAGGCTTAATATATAATGTAACTGAGAATGGATAAGATTTCAGGTCAAAAATTAACCTTGTAAGGAAAACATCAATAAATTATCCTGAAGGTGAAAATATAAAGGCGTTTGGAACTTCCGTTGCCCCTATCAACAGTATGTGTAATACAAAGTATTACATGAAGTCTTGCACATTGGTTTTGTCTATCAAACTGTATTCTTTTGAAATATTTTGTTTTTCTTGTGAAGTTGAGTGAATTTGAGACATCAATAAAGGTATCTCAGTAAATGTATCTCTGTAGACCAGGAGCCTGCATGAATTACTTGTTAAAAATAAGCAAGTGTTTGTATATTTTTATTTCTTTTAAATATAGAAAGTTAATTTCACAATTTAATAATATTTTTTCACAAATATTAATGTAAGCTTACCACCTTGGCTTTTGATAATGAACCATATTATTAACACTGCCTTAATATTGTCAAAAAATCAAATAGTAGATATACTTAGACGATAAAAGTTCAGAAAACAAATGTTAAGGACAAGGACAGTTTTTAAAACAAACGAACTCTTTCTGAATATTCTGAAAGCAATTTGTTAGTATGCTTTATACTTCGCCACAATTGGAAACCTGTAGATAGCTGCAGGAAATAAATTGAACATACAAAGAGCTATTATATGCTTTGTAAAGTTGTTTACTACAGTTTGACCTAGCACAGGTGTCTCTCTAATTATAAGATACTATTGACATCCACAGTATTCAATATCTTTCAGTATGCTCTTTCAATGAGACAGGACACTCATTCAAGATTAGTAAGCTAAGTTGCAAATGTTCTCAGTGAATTAAGACTTTTAAGATATGCTCATTTACTAGTCCTTTATTTGATTACTTGAGGTGCTTTTCCTCCCAAACAGCATATTAAGCAGAAGAATATTGTTAAATATATGAAAATATAAAACTTTAATCATTGTATATGAAGGGAAAAAGACATGAACTTCTTATCTCATTGATTCTAATACATTTAATATCTATGAAGTGGGGGACCATATTATAGTTGCTGTTGAGTAGGCAGTGGGACTAGCATTTACCATAGTTTTCATTGTCTTTATGCTCACACTCATGCTTGCAAATTATTGTCAGTTGCTGTTTGTAAGATAATCCTGAAGATAACAGCACAGCCACACTTTGAGAAATGCTGCATCACCAACATTACTGATGACGTTGAAGGCAACATACTGAGAAACAACATGAATGTCCATTACATGAATTGAAAGGTGACTCAGAGAGGTTGGGCTCTCAATATGCAGAAGACCTGGGAAGACCTTAATTACCTGTTTTACATACATCCCAGAGTGACACATAATAATTTCTTAAAACAAGTCTAAAAAGTCTAAAATAAAATGTCACATGATAAGAGAATGGTGTTTTGTATTTTACTGATGGTGTTTTAAAAAATTTATTTGGTGGTATATACTATTATAGTGTGTTTTATGATTGCTTGTGTATTAGATAGAAAGAAATATGATATTTGATGTAATAAAGTTTTCCTCCCTCTTTCTTTCCTTTCCTTCATCTCGCAGAGCATATAGCCATGTAAATACAAACTCCGGTATTAAATTAAAACACACCAGAAAACTCCATCAATACTTCCTTCACGGTTAATTTATTTCATCATATTTACTCGTTATATCACACTCCTGTTGGAAGAATAGTATTTTAGTTCTACTCTAAGGACTGTGATCAAATACAGAATCAGTCTTTGTTCAATTTTTAAAACAGTAAAAAAAAAATCAGAAAAATAGAAACATTTGCTTTTGAAGTTTATTTCAGTTTTTATGCATATATTTATTTTTAAAATTAGTTTCTATAATCTAATATAAAATTATTATTGCAGAGGTAAAGATAAATTTAATTCTCTAATTAAATTTTACAGAATAGTCACACTTTTATCTCTGAGTAATCTGCTGTTTTTTCCCTTCCTATTTTCTTATATTTAATTAGATATTTAAAAAATTTTTTAAATAACTAGAAGGACAAAAGCAAGGGAAATACTAGCATTCTGAATTATTTAATTATGAAAGGTAATATAGATTATGGTGTCACTCTTATGAAAAGAAAACATGGTTGGGAGCGGTGGTTCACACCTGTAATCCCAGCACTTTGGGAGGCTGAGGCAGAGGGATCATGAGGTCAAGAGCTGGAGACCATCCTGGCCAACGTGGCGAAACCCTGTCTCTACTAAAAATATAAAAATTAGCTGTGTGCGGTAGTGCATACCTGTAGTCCCAGCTACTTGGGAGGCTGAGGCAGGAGAATCACTTGAACCCAGGAGGTGGAGTTTGCAGTGAGCCGAGGTGGTGCCATTGCACTCCAGCCTGGCAACAGCAGGAGTTTTTAGACAGAGCAGGCAACTCTGTCTAAAAAATAAACAAACAAAAAAACACTAACAACAATAATGTCAGATGCTGTTATTGCTCATAACTCAGATGTTTACTATTTCTGAATCTACAATGTCTGAGAGCGTGAGATAATAATACTTTGTGGCTTTTAACACTCTTTTTAATGATATTTTGATCCTCTTCCAGTATAAGGCTTTATTCTGGGGTAATCATTCATGAAAATTTTGTTTTTGCCCCAGGCATATTCCATAAAAAGCAAATGAGCAATAACAACTATCAGTCAAGTCCATTGGGCAAGCAAAATATCAAACCAAACTTTAAAAAACAGAATACTTTCTTACATGCATATAGGACTTTATAGCACTCTCACATCTCTTTTAGCATATAATAAGTATAAAGCTACACATTGTAGTTCATTTGTTTGATGGGGGAATTTTTTTTTTCCCTATTTGACATTTAGAACAAATCACATTAATGATTTCACTGACTTACTGACTTCTTAGATGTATATGGGTTCAGGGAAGGATCAGATCCTACTGGCTGCCTAACATGGTTTTGGGAACTAAATTTTGTTGAGGCATGTTCACATTCTTATTTATGCTTTGGGTAATTAAAAAATACAGAGTTAAATTCACTACAATTACCAACATTAGACTGAGGAACTAACTCAGAAGAAAACTGCCGGAAGTTTTCTTTGCCTCAAATAAGAAAAATATTGGTTAATATCCCAAGTTTCTTTGCCTGTTACCAATCTAGGTAACAAACAAGCTGTGTAAATGTATAAATATTAATGCATAATACAAATATTACTTTATATCTGGTTATTTTATTTTTAGAATATACTATATCAGGCCTTAGATCAGTGTCTAATTGGCTAAGGATTTGCGAATACCAGTGTGACCTTATTAAATCTGAACATGAGAAATTGGGAGAGATTTCAGAAGGTAAGAAACCAAAAAGAAAATGTCTTCTGTTAAAATATTCTCCAAAACACGGCATTCTTTTTTTTTTTTTTTTAATAATACTCATTAACAATGAAAGTAACTGCTCAGAGTTCTAAGCAAGACGATATTGTGAGCAGAGGCATTTGGCTATTTCTTCTCAATTTCTACTGAAACACACAACTGGGGAAACATTTATGGGTTTACGTATATCTATGCCTGAAATGAAGGCTCTGTATGTTCCATACATGTGATACTATAAGAAGAAATTTCTTCTAATATTTGGTATACTGAAAATGCATTAAATTTTTGTAAAGTGTTAAATCTCACCCCCCTCTTCTGCAATAACTTCCTGCTTACACCATCATCGAGAGAGCAATGGATCTTAATAATGAACAAAGAAAATCTTAGTAGACAGGTATTGACACCCTTAGAAGCTACGGGTTCCTTATCCCATTAGCTGTATCAATCACAAGAGATAATTTAATGGAAATTAGATTATTTACTTAAACAGAGTTGATGCTACATGTGATAACTCTCTACAGCTTCATCTTCTGATCCAACACAAGTCATATGATTCTAGGCGCCTAATTCTTAAATTTTATTTATTTGTTTGGAGGCAAAATCTCACTATGTTGCCCAGGATAGACTTGGCTCCAGTGATCATCCTACTTCAGCCTTAGACTTTGGATAGCTAGGACTATAGGCACATGTCATTGCACCTAGCTTCCAGATACCCAAATTTTAAATATTAATGCCATATACCCATGTTTCATTGATCACACATATTAAAAATTTTTAACAAAAAATATTTCAGTCTCTTCATAAGTCATTATTAGAAAGTTGCAAATATATTACTTATTTTAAGAAAAAAAATATGCTATAATTAAAAAGAATGAGAACACTCCAAAGCAGCAATTTTCAAACTTTTGGCCTCAGCAACATTGCATACTCCTAAAAACTATTAAGAACCTCAAAGAATATTTTTATGTGGATTATGTCTATTACTATTTACAATATTAGATATGAAAACTAAGAAATTTAAAATATTTATTAACATAAATGTCTTACATTTTATGGAAAAAATTGTATTTTTCCAAGAATTAGAGAAAAGGGTGAGAGGCTCATTTAAATTTTTGCAAATCTCCTTAATACCTGGCTTAAGAGACGACAGCTGAATTCTAATATTTTTCTGCATTTTTAAATGTGTGGTGATAATGTATTTCATATAGCCTCTGGCAAACTTCACTGTACTTTAGTCAATGAATGAGAGTGAAAAAGCCAAATGAATTTTTTATATTATTAAGAGAATAGTTTTGACTTCAAAGTACCTTTAAAGCCCTCAGAGTTTCCCAGGAGTCAAGATGCTACACTTTGAGAAACATTGTTTAAAAAAATATATTACAAGAAATTCTATCATCTGAACAGATTTTTTTTAAGAAATAAATTACATGCTCAGATGTGCCCCATTCATGTTTTCAATAAATTTCCAAGCGATTATAAAACATGAGCAAGCAGCTTTGGACAAGAACCAGCTCAGATGAGAAATTATATTAAATCAGGATAAGAGAAAGAAAATGTAGTGTGCACATTGCAAAAACAAATAAATTAAGAGATACAGTAAAATGATCTCAGAAATAGGAAAAAAATAAGAAACTATTAGGAAAAAATATGACAGATATTGAATCCAAGAGCTAACATAAAAATTAGAGAAATCCTGTAAAGAGAAAATAGAATACAGAGAAAATCAGCATGATCAAAGTTTCATGGATTAAAACATTTAGGTTCTAATGAAGCATATCAGTTAGCAAATTAGGAAAGCACATATTCTAGGAAGATACAATGTTATTAGAGCAGACTTAGATATACTCCAGCAAAAATTACAGATTTAGTCAATGAACACAGAATTTATCCAGCAGTACCCATCAGCCAGGTCCTGTTTCAGTCACCGAAGGAAACCTAACTATGAAGGAAAAAAAAAGTCATGATACTGACAATGTAACAAAAATACATGATTAAGTATCTGCCTTAATAAATTAATTACAACAAAAATAACAACATTTTATATCAATAATAATTAACACAGATTTAAAATAAAACTATAAACAAAGGGTATAAGCAAAAATACAGATGCACATATATGTGTGTTTACTATATAATTTCTAGCAAAATTCATTAAATTTGTTAAAAATCTTTACTGTTAAGAATGAGATTGGTGCCCAAAGCAATTTATAGGATTCAATGCTATTCCTATCAACCTACCAATGACATTCTTCACAGAACTAGGAAAAACTATTTTAAAATTCATATGGAACCAAAAAAGAGCCCAAATAGCCAAGGCAATCCTAAGCAAAAAGAACAAAGCTGGAGGAATCATGCTACCTGACTTCGAACTATACTACAGAGCTAGAGTAACCAAAACAGCATGATACCAGTACAAAAATAGGCACATAGAGTAAGGGAGAGAATAGAGGACCCAGAAACAAGGCTGCACACCTACTACTATCTGATCTTCAATAAAGCTGACAAAAGCAAGCAATGGGAAATAGACTCCCTATTTAATGAATACTGCTGGGATAACTGCCTAGCCATATGCAGAAGATTGAAGCTGGACCCCTTCTTTACATTATATACAAATATCAACTCAAGATGGATTAAAGACTTAAATATTAAACCCCTAACTATAAAAACCATAGAAGACGACTGAGGAATACCATTCTAGACATAGGAAGGGGCAAAGATTTCATGACAAAGACACCAAAAACAATTACTATAAAAGTAAAAATTGACAAATGGAATCTAATTAAACTGAAAAGTTTCTGCACAGCAAAAGAGACTATCCACAGATTAAACAGACAACCTATAGAATGGAAGAAAATGTTTGCAAACTATGCATCTGACAAAGGTCTATCCAGCCTCTATAGGGAACCTAAAAAAAACGTACAAAGGAAAAACAAACAACCACATTAAAAAGTAGACAAAGAATATGAATAGACACTTTTCAAAAGAAGACATACGTGTGGCCAACAAGCATATGAAATAAAGCTCAACATGAATAATTATTAGAGAAATGCAAATTAAAACCACAATGAGATATCATCTCACACTAGTCAAAATGGCTATTAAAAAGTCAAGCTTGGCCAACATGGTGAAATCCCATCTCTACTAAAAATACAAAAATTAGCCAAGCACGGTGGTGGACGCCTGTAGTCCCAGTTACTTGGCTGGCTGAGGCAGAATTGCTTGAACCCTGGAGGCAGAGGTTTGCAGTGAACTGAGATTGCGCTATTGTACTCCAGCCTGGGTGACAGAGCAAGACTCTGTCTCCAGAAAATAATAAAATAAAATAAAATAGTCAAAAAATAACAGATGGTGACAAGGTTGCGGAGAAAAGGGAACGCTTATACGCTGTTGATGAGAGTGTAAGTCCTATTAGTTCAACCATTGTGGAAAGCAGTATGGCGATTTCTCAAAGAGCTAAAAGCAGAACAACCATTCGACCTTGAAGTATTATTACTGAATATATACCCACAGAAATATAAATCATTCTACTATAAAGTCACATGTATGCTAATGTTCATTGCAGTACTATTCACAATAGCAAAGACATAAAATCAACCTAAATGCTCATCAGTGACAGATTGGATAAAGAAAATATGGTACACATACATCATGGAACACTATGCAGCCATAAAAAAAAATCATGTCTTTTGCAGGAACATGGTTGGAGCTGGAGGCTATTATCCTTAGCAAACTAACACAGGAACAGAAAATCAAATAACACATGTTCACACTTAGAAGTGCGAGCTAAAAAATGAAAACTCATAAACACAAAGAAGGGAACAACAGACACTGGGTTCTACTGGAGGGTAGAAAGTGAGAGGAGGGCGAGGAGAAGAAAAAGTAACTTTTGGATCCCAGGATTAATACCTGGTTGATGAAATAATCTGTAAAACGAACCCCCATGACACAAGTTTACCTGTGTTACAAACCTGCACAGGTACCCTTGAACCTAAAATAGAAGTTACAAAAAAAAAGTAGAATGAGATGCCGGCCGCATCCCAGCACTTTCAGAGAGCAAAGCAGGAGGATCACTTAAGCCCAAGAGGTCGAGACCAGTGTCGGCAACATAGTGAGACCCCATTTCAATAAAAAAATAAAAATCTATTTTTTAGAAAGTGGGAGCTAGCTAGCACCCTACAGAGAGGAAGATGAAGAATAAAAAGTCATAGATATGTATTTTCATTTATTATTTTATTTTACATTTTTATAGGTGTATAATAGTTGTAAATATTTATGGGGTGTATGTGATATTTGAACAGAAGAATATAAGGTGTGATGTAAATCAGGATAATTAGGACATTCAGCACTTCAAACATTTATTTGTGTTGGGAACATTTCAAATTTACTCCTTTAGTTATTTTGAAATATACAATAAAGTATTAACTATAGTCAACCTATTGTGCTAACGAACGCTAGATCTTAAAGAGGATCGGTTAATGGGCACAAAAATACAGATAAAATATTTTTTTTTAAATAAACTAAAGAAGTTAGAAAAGGGTCACTACAGGCCGGGCGTGGTGGCTCACGCCTGTAATCCCAGCACTTTGGGAGGCCGAGGCGGGCAGATCATGAGGTCAGGAAATCCAGACCATCCTGGCTAACACCGTGAAACCCCGTCTCTACTAAAAATACAAAAAATTAGCCAGTGTGGTAGCCTGTAGTCCCAGCTACTCTGGAGTAGCCTGTAGTCCCAGCTACTCCGGAGGCGGAGGCAGGAGAATGGTGTGAACCTGGGAGGCGGAGCTTGCAGTGAGCCAATATCACGCCACTGCACTCCAGCCTGGGAGACAGAGCAAGACTCCATCCTAAAAAAGAAAAAAAAAAAAAGAAAGTAAAGTGTCGCCACAAACTTGAGAGAATCATTGGAAATTATTGAATGCAAAAGCAGACAAATTTATTTGTCTTTTCTTAGTGTTATCCTTAGGCAGTTTATAAAAAAATATTAAATGCAGCAAGGTAAAAATGATGGCAAATTATAAGGAAATGAGAGTTACTTTGAAAAGTCATGGGCAAGATCGTTTACATAAACGCTTTCCATGAAAGATCGTCGGCTTCTCAATGTGGAAATGAGAATTAAATGTTACTGTGACTGGTTTACAGGATCATGTGAGGTCCTCACAAAACAAAATTATTTTTTCAGCAGAGATAACTTTTCCTACAAGGAAACAATAAACTCAACAATATCTTTATAGGCTATGTGGCTATGGTATTTCTTTCCCTTTTTCTTAAATTTTCCTCAGTAAAGGCTTATAAAATTAAAACAGTTTATTTAATTCATCTGTTCAATCTACAAATAGTTATTGAGCTCCTACTACCTGCAAGTCCCTCTTTTAGGCCTGGAGATATATTGGTGAATAATGTGACCACAATACTATTTTTATTGGTCTATAATTTAATGGGAGTGTGAAGGTACTCAGAGAACAAATTAACAATTAAATATTATGTGGTAAAAAGTGCTTTTATAATGAATAAGCAGCAGTATAAGGATCACAAAGAATAACAGGAACAGGGGAGAAAATGCTGTTTTAATAGAGTCGTCAGGGAAAACTCTCCAATTAAATGTTCCTAACATGACGCCTGAGCAGAGACCAGAAAGATGTGGCAGCTGTTGTTTGTTATAAAACAAAACTCAGCTCTCGCTTTCTTTCTTTCTTTCTTTCTTTCTTTCTTTCTTTCTTTCTTTCTTTCTTTCTTTCTTTCTTTCTTTCTTTCTTTCTTTCTTTCTTTCTTTCTTTCTTTCTTTCTTTCTTTCTTTCTTTCTTTCTTTCTTTCTTTCTTTCTTTCTTTCTTTCTTTCTTTCTTTCTTTCTTTCTTTCTTTCTTTCTTTCTTTCTTTCTTTCTTTCTTTCTTTCTTTCTTTCTTTCTTTCTTTCTTTCTTTCTTTCTTTCTTTCTTTCTTTCTTTCTTTCTTTCTTTCTTTCTTTCTTTCTTTCTTTCTTTCTTTCTTTCTTTCTTCCCCTCTCTGGCCCAGGCTACAATCTACTCGGCTTGCTGCTGCCCGCGCCGCGGACTGCCTGGGACTGCCGGCGCGCGCCACCGCTGCCTGCCTTTTCTCCTTTGGATGCAGGCACGCGTTCGCCATCTTGGCCACGCTGGTCGCCAGCTCCTGACGCCGAGTGCTCTGCCCGCCTCAGCCTCCCGAGGTACTGGGACTACAGACGGAGTCTCGCTCACCCAGTGCTCAGTGTTGCCCGGGCTGAAGGGCGGTGGCGTGCTCTGGCCTCGCGGCAGCCTCTACCCCCCGGCCGCCTGCCTTGGCCTGCCAGGGTGCTGGGATTGCAGCCCCTGCCCGGCCGCCGCCCCATCTGGAAGGTGGGGAGCGCCTCTGCCCGGCCGCCCCGTCTGGGAGGTGAGGAGCACCTCTGCCCGGCCGCCCCGTCTGGGAGGTGAGGAGCGCCTCTGCCCGGCCGCCCCGTCTGGGAAGTGAGGAGCGCCTCTGCCCGGCCACCCACCGTCTGGGAAGTGAGGAGCGCCTCTGCCCGGCCACCCACCGTCTGGGAAGTGAGGAGCGCCTCTGCCCGGCCACCCACCGTCGGGGAAGTGAGGAGCGCCTCTGCCCGGCCACCCACCGTCTGGGAAGTGAGGAGCGCCTCTGCCCGGCCACCCACCGTCTGGGAAGTGAGGAGCGCCTCTGCCCGGCCACCCACCGTCTGGGAAGTGAGGAGCGCCTCTGCCCGGCCGCCCCCGTCCGGGAAGAAGTGAGGAGCGCCTCTGCCCGGCCGCCCCGTCCGGGAAGAAGTGAGGAGCGCCTCTGCCCGGCCGCCCCGTCCGGGAAGAAGTGAGGAGCGCCTCTGCCCGGCCACCCACCGTCTGGGAAGTGAGGAGCGCCTCTGCCCGGCCACCCACCGTCTGGGAAGTGAGGAGCGCCTCTGCCCGGCCACCCACCGTCTGGGAAGTGAGGAGCGCCTCTGCCCGGCCACCCACCGTCTGGGAAGTGAGGAGCGCCTCTGCCCGGCCACCCACCGTCTGGGAAGTGAGGAGCGCCTCTGCCCGGCCACCCACCGTCTGGGAAGTGAGGAGCGCCTCTGCCCGGCCACCCACCGTCTGGGAAGTGAGGAGCGCCTCTGCCCGGCCACCCACCGTCTGGGAAGTGAGGAGCGCCTCTGCCCGGCCACCCACCGTCTGGGAAGTGAGGAGCGCCTCTGCCCGGCCGCCCCGTCTGGGAAGTGAGGAGCGCCTCTGCCCGGCCGCCCCGTCCGGGAAGAAGTGAGGCGCGCCTCTGCCCGGCTGCCCCGCCCGGGAAGAAGTGAGGAGCGCCTCTGCCCGGCCGCCCCGTCCGGGAAGAAGTGAGGAGCGCCTCTGCCCGGCCGCCCCGTCCGGGAAGAAGTGAGGAGCGCCTCTGCCCGGCCGCCCCGTCCGGGAAGAAGTGAGGAGCGCCTGTGCCCGGCCGCCCCGTCCGGGAAGAAGTGAGGAGCGCCTCTGCCCGGCCGCCCCGTCCGGGAAGAAGTGAGGAGCGCCTCTGCCCGGCCGCCCCCGTCCGGGAAGAAGTGAGGAGCGCCTCTGCCCGGCCACCCCATCCGGGAAGAAGTGAGGAGCGCCTCTGCCCGGCCACCCATCGTCTGGGAAGTGAGGAGCGCCTCTGCCCGGCCACCCACCGTCTGGGAAGTGAGGAGCGCCTCTGCCCGGCCACCCACCGTCTGGGAAGTGAGGAGCGCCTCTGCCCGGCCACCCACCGTCTGGGAAGTGAGGAGCGCCTCTGCCCGGCCACCCACCGTCTGGGAAGTGAGGAGCGCCTCTGCCCGGCCACCCACCGTCTGGGAAGTGAGGAGCGCCTCTGCCCGGCCACCCACCGTCTGGGAAGTGAGGAGCGCCTCTGCCCGGCCACCCACCGTCTGGGAAGTGAGGAGCGCCTCTGCCCGGCCACCCACCGTCTGGGAAGTGAGGAGCGCCTCTGCCCGGCCACCCACCGTCTGGGAAGTGAGGAGCGCCTCTGCCCGGCCACCCACCGTCTGGGAAGTGAGGAGCGCCTCTGCCCGGCCACCCACCGTCTGGGAAGTGAGGAGCCCCTCTGCCCGGCCACCCATCGTCTGGGAAGTGAGGAGCGCCTCCGCCCGGCCGCCCCGTCCGGGAAGAAGTGAGGAGCGCCTCTGCCCGGCCGCCCCGCCCGGGAAGAAGTGAGGAGCGCCTCTGCCCGGCCGCCCCGCCCGGGAAGAAGTGAGGAGCGCCTCTGCCCGGCCGCCCCGTGCGGGAAGAAATGAGGAGCGCCTCTGCCCGGGCGCCCCGTCCGGGAAGAAGTGAGGAGCGCCTCTGCCCGGCCGCCCCGTCCGGGAAGAAGTGAGGAGCGCCTCTGCCCGGCCGCCCCATCCGGGAAGAAGTGAGGAGCGCCTCTGCCCGGTCACCCATCGTCTGGGAAGTGAGGAGCGCCTCTGCCCGGCCACCCACCGTCTGGGAAGTGAGGAGCGCCTCTGCCCGGCCGCCCCGTCTGGGAAGTGAGGAGTGCCCCTACCCGGCCGCCCCATCTGGGAAGTGAGCAGCGCCTCTGCCCGGCCGCCCCGTCCGGGAAGAAGTGAGGAGCGCCTCTGCCCGGCCGCCCCATCCGGGAAGAAGTGAGGAGCGCCTCTGCCCGGCCGCCCCGTCCGGGAAGAAGTGAGGAGCGCCTCTGCCCGGCCGCCCCGTCCGGGAAGAAGTGAGGAGCGCCTCTGCCCGGCCGCCCCGACCGGGAAGAAGTGAGGAGCGCCTCTGCCCGGCCGCCCCGTCCGGGAAGAAGTGAGGAGCGCCTCTGCCCGGCCGCCCCGTCTGGGAAGTGAGGAGCGCCTCTGCCCGGCCGCCCCGTCCGGGAAGAAATGAGGAGCGCCTCTGCCCGGGCGCCCCATCCGGGAAGAAGTGAGGAGCGCCTCTGCACAGCCACCCATCGTCTGGGAAGTGAGGAGCGCCTCTGCCCGGCCACCCACCGTCTGGGAAGTGAGGAGCGCCTCTGCCCGGCCGCCCCGTCCGGGAAGAAGTGAGGAGCGCCTCTGCCCGGCCGCCCCGTCCGGGAAGAAGTGAGGAGCGCCTCTGCCCGGCCGCCCCGTCTGGGAGGTGAGGAGCGCCTCTGCCCGGCCACCCATCATCTGGAAAGTGAGGAGCGCCTCTGCCCGGACACCCATCGTCTGGGAGATGAGGAGCGCCTCTGCCCGGCCGCCCATCGTCTGGGAAGTGAGGAGCGCCTCTGCCCGGCCACCCATCGTCTGGGAAGTGAGGAGCGCCTCTGCCCGGCCACCCATCGTCTGGGAAGTGAGGAGCGCCTCTGCCCGGCCACCTATCGTCTGGGAAGAAGTGAGGAGCGTCTCTGCCTGGCCACCCCCTCTGGGAAGTGAGGAGCCCCTGTGCCCGGCCGCCCCGTGTCTGGGTAGAAGTGAGGAGCTCCTCTGCCTGGCCGCTCCGTCTGGGAGGTCTACCACGGAGGCCAGAAGCAATGTGGGGGCTGGACGTGGTGGCTCACACCTGTGGTCCCGGCACTCTGGGGGGCGAGGCGGGTTGATCACTTCGGACTAGGAGTTCGAGACCAGTCTGGCCAACTTGGCGAAACATGAAGAATACAACAGACAAACCAACCAACCAACTCAATGACAACAAAACAGGTCTACCCTGGAGTCATACTCTAATTTTTTCTATTTTCCTCCCTTTCTGATCCTTTATCCCACTTTATTTTTCTTCCTCTTCCTTCTCCCTCTTCTTTGTCAAATAGAGGATTGAGTTATTATCACTGATCCATATAAAGTCCCTCTCTCATTTATTTTAACTCCCACCCCCATTTCTATTCCCCGACTTCCCATGTGCAACCTTCCTAATATGTTTGATACGCATCTTTTTGTTTGTATGTATTTTTAGAAAATGTTTATTGTTTTTGTATGCAAAAAAAAATTAATAAAAAAAAAAAAAAAAAAAAAAACTCAGCTCTCTCAATGGTTAATATGAGTGCATCCCTTAGAAATGATTCTGTTCTTGGTGTTATGTTCAAATGTATTTATGAATCTCCCAGGCAAAGGAAGACTCAGTTATGGTGTTTACATGCTATATTTTACAGAGAAATAAGCATTCTTCTTTTGAAGGAAAGTCAATTGTCCTTTTATTTTGGTGAAAGCATCTCAACATTGCTGACTATCTGAAAGTGTGAAACCTCTATAACTTTGAAAAATAATTAAACTTCTTATAAAAAATGTTACTAATGGAAAACAGTTGTGTTATAATACCAACCGCTAGGGTATTTCCAAACAAATTTTGATACATGTGCAAAGAGGATTTTATATAACCATTAAAAACAATTTTCAAATACTACTATTAACAATAACATTAAGTGCTAGTTACTAACTGTATATAAATTAATTTTATAGAAAAATAGTTATGATATAATCTTAAGTGAAAAGAAAGACTACAAAAGCATAGAAAAGAATATCAATTTTAACTTTTAAATATCAATAGGATACATACATATTCTTGTAGAAGAAAATGCCACAAAATTTTGAAACTATTTACTAATAACTGTCTGATGGTTATTTAAAGCTTTTACTTATATGTTTAAAAATTCCCCCTACTTCATATTATTAGATTACACTATATAAGCAAAGCATTAAAACATTTTGTGGAGCTATTGAACTTTTTAATATTACTTTTGGGTACATGAAATGGTACAACCAATTTGAAAAATAGTTTGGCAGTTTCTTATAAACTTTAAAGAAAACTTACCATAATATTCAGCAATTGAACTCTAAGGTGATTGCCCCAAATAAATAAAAACATATTTTCACAGAAAGTTTTGTACAGAAATGTTTTAACAGCTTAATTTATAATAGCTCCACATTAGAAGCAACTCAAATGTTTATCAAAAGTGAATGGAATAACATGTGTGGTATATTAATGAGAATCTGTCAGCAATAAAAAATGATACAACAACATAGAAGAATCAGGAAAAATATACTGAAGAATATAAGTTTAAAAATTACTATGTGATTATGTTTGTATGAAAATGCATATCAGGCAAACTTAGTCAATACTGATAGAAAGTAGATTAGTGGTTCCCTGGGCCTGGGTGCGAGGATGCACTATCAAAGGGAAAAAGGGTGTTTTGGGGGTGATTCAGGAGGTGGTTACTAGGGCCGTAACTCATCACACTGTATACTCATTATGGACTTGTTTAATTTTTTATAAATTATACTTTAATAAAATTGATTTCAAGAGAAAAAGGGCTAGCCTAACAATAGCGCCAGTATACTGGGTTGAATGGTGTCCCAAAAAATGTATTCCCAACCTGGGACCTCAGATTGTGACTCTATTTGGAAATAGGGCCTTTGAGATGTAATTAGTTATAGATTTCAAGATGAGGTCATAGTGGATTAGGGTGTGCCCCAGATTCAACGACTCCTGTTATTATAAGAAGAAGAGAAGACCTACAAAGAAGAGAAGATGTGAAGATGGAGGTAGAGATTGGATTGATTCATCATCTACACACCAAGGTAGGCCAAGGACTGCCAGGAGCCAGCTGAAGCTAGAAGAAGTAAGGAAGGATTCTTCTCTAGATCCTTCAGCGGAATTGTTGTCTTACTAAAACCTCGATTTCAGACTTCTAGCCTCCAAAAATGAGGCAGATTTTTTTGTTGGTTTTAAGCCACACTGGTTGTGGTAAGTTTTTATAGAAGCCCTAGGAAAAGTAGTATACCAAGCGATAACAAGTTATGATTCAACATGGATAGATGTACAACGCTTTACATTTTGCATCATTACAGTGTGTTTTCAAAATACCTCCAAAAGAAGATGCTTGTTTTACTTATCAAAATCATACAGTTTTTGGATTTGCAAGAGATGAAAACTCAATTCACCACAACATCTGTCTACGTTGTACCAAAAATGCAAAATTTTATGGGTAGAAAGAATAGACATTTGAGTTTCAATAACATATAGATATATAGTAACAAAGTTTTAACAATACACAGATAACAAAGTTGTGGCACAGAAAAGTGCAGTTGTTGGATGTATTTACATAGTTAATTAGTGACAATATGGGAAAAATCAAATACCTTCCTCTCTGAATGTGGTGCTCACTCTGTTTCTCTTGGTTGAAAATAAATGTAATCTGTGAGTATTTTAATTCATTTTATTTAAAAGAAAGAACTTTCAAAAGATTATATAAGGATTTCTCTATCTCTGCATGGAAACGTGCAAGAGGTACACAATACTTGTATACAGACACATTTTAGTTACACCGTTAAAAGTTTTTGAATTTGTGAAAATATTTGTAATCCATCAGGCTATCCATAGTGTGTAGAGATTAGTACACAAAACACAATAATATAAACACAAGAGTGTCTAATTAGGAGAGATTTTAAATTATGAATTAATATATATTTCTGATTTTAAATTTTACATAAGCAGCTTAAGATAGGGTAAAATTGTTAGCATAAATCAGAAAAAGGTTGATTTATTATGTTAAACTATTAAAAAGTCAAAATTAGACATAAAGTTGTAAATATTCCTAAAATGTATTTTATACTACGAGAAAACACACATATATAATGCTTGCAGATACACATATATTGATGAAAATTAAAATTAAGTCATGGTAGCACGTATTTTTGTTCTCACCTTACAAGTACTTTAAAAACAATCACTATCTTCTAATCCTGAGTACTGTTTTCAGTGTGAAGTATTTAAGTAGCCGATTCATTACCTCCTGTCTCCGATGGTTTATTCCAGTTACCAATAATTAGTGTGCTAATATAAATATAGAAAGTGAAGAAAATATTTGAGATCTAAAAAATATTCTATTCATTCATTTATATGAGTACATATAGGTGTGCATAGTATATGTGAAACTTATGGACAAAAAAGCTGATATCTCCTGCCATAAAAGGAGCATTTTATATTTCTAAGCAATTATATGTAGAAATTAAAGCTATGCCTATGATTCAATTTATAAATTCCATAATTTACAAACAAAATTTATAAACAAAGTTTAATATCATTAAACGAGTTTGCTTCATATCATTAAACGAGTTTGCTTAATATCATTAGTTTGTTTAATGATATTAATTTTCTTTACAGTTGCATAGAAAAGTTTTTTTTAAAAAAACTCATTTTATTTTGCTTAGTAACAGAATTTACAGCTTGAAAAACTATCTCCTTTATAAATTGTGTCACCAGATTTATAACCTCTTCAAGGAAGAGCCAAATGTTCTATGGATTAGGAAATACTTAATATTCGTTTTAATAATAAGCAATAATATATTGACCAAAAATGATCATTTGAATCTTTGCAAGTAATGTAGATATATAATATACCATAATTTTCATAAAAGTCAAAAATCTTCTGTGTGTTAATATCTGCTTTTAAAATAGTCATTAGTACATTGCTGAACAGTAAGTGAAAGCTTTAAGAGCTTTCTTTCCTGTTTTTTTTTTTTTTTTGAGACGGAGTTTCGCTTTGTCGCCCAGGCTGGGGTGCAGTGGCGCAATCTCGGCTCACTGCAAGCTCTGCCTCCCGGGTTCACGCCATTCTCCTGCCTCAGCCTCTCCGAGTAGCTGGGACTACAGGCGCCCGCCACCACGCCCGGCTAATTTTTTTTTGTATTTTTAGTAGAGACAGGGTTTCACCGTGGTCTCGATCTCCTGACCTCGTGATTCACCCGCCTCGGCCTCCCGAAGTGCTGGGATTACAAGCTTGAGCCACCGCGCCCGGCCTTCCCTGTTAAAAACATTTTTTAAAATGTATTTTTGTTCCAAACTTTTATGCACTTAAAGCATAAATTCTAAATATAAATTTTTAGATATTATGAAATTTGAAAGAACACAAAGAATCCACGATCAAACTACCAACCACCAGTCCTGAGAAGTAGCCCAATGTGTAGTTATTATTATGTATAATTTTTAAGAAATTTGTTAATTTATTCCACTAGTTCTTCAATTTAAAAAAATCTATTTTATTACATATGAAATAATTTATTTTAGTTTTAGTCAATATGTTCGTGTAGAAAGAAAACACTTGTTCTATAATTTAACTGTAACCTGTTTACTTAAAGTTTGTTAAAGAATCATAAAATTTGGCAAATTCATCATTTACCTGTTAAAGAATTTTCCATTGAAATTATTTTAAAAGCCTGAAGGAACCAATCATCCTTATTGTATTCATATATTGGCAACTGAGTTATTTCACCTCTAAAAGGATAAGTAGAAGAAAAAAAAAGACTGAAGTTGCAATTGAAGATACTTAACGTTTCTTTTTTGTATATTCTTTTTTACTTTTATTCCTAACTTTACCTATAGGAAAAGAGACCATATATTTTGAACTTTCCATAATAGTTCTTAATTTCAAAAATATAAGTCCATCATCCCATAACATACGCATTAAGATGAGAGCAAGCATCTTGAGTTGAGGGGTTGTACAAAATGGGAGTTAAGAGAAGAAACATGGGGCCAGGCTGCTGGAATTCAGTCTGCTCACCTTACGGGAAGGCTGTGTGATCTTGTATGCATTAACTAAACTCTTCGTGTCTCAGCTTACCTAATTTTAAATAGAGGAGGGAATCATAAAAACAGTCCTCCTCAGTGTACTGTGGTAAGAATCAAATGATTTGATAACTGTCAAACTTCCCAATGTCTGACATGTCTTAGGCACTGTCTAGGTAAATGTTGCTGTTGTTACTATTCATGATTCAGACAATTTCGAACTACTGTCCTGAAATTATCTCTACACAGGCAAATAAAAGAAATAGGGAATTAATGCTATAGAAAATCAGACTGTCAAAGGAATCTAATCACAGCTTCTTAGCAGTATCTAGATGAAGAAATGGGTGCACAAAGAGATGATGTGGCCTGCCCACTGTCACACAAGTAAATATTGGACGTGGGATTGCAGCCTCAGTCTTCTGATTCTTCACTGGTTGAAAGTCAGCCCAGTCTTTTCTGCAGTATATGAAAAACCCTATCAGTATATTGTGATATTACTCTCCACTTATCTTCATCTCATTCATTCCTGTTTATTGCTGTTACTACTATAATTTCCATGATAGCCTACTCACGTCTTTCACAAATGAAATGTTTTCCACTTAAAATAATTCCATGCATAGTTGCCAAAATACATTTTCATCAAACATCATCACCCTAATTCATTTTCTGGTTTTAGAATGTATTATGACACTATATACATTTATTTCAGCATACCCATTTTTTTTCTTAATATTTCAGCCTGTTTTTCTTGTAGGGTTTTATTTCTAGAGAAGTATAATCACTATTGAAATGCATACTGTAATACTTGAAGAAAAGATTGATCAAACATGTTTCTTCATCATTACTTCTTTCAATGCTGAATTTTTTTTAAAAAATAAACTTAATTTTTGCACCAGTGTCATTCTGATCTCTCTCATAGCACTTTAAATTCATTTTAACCATATTACTTTAGTGTTCTGTATGACTGCTATTCAGGTTTTTCTGTCTAAAGTAAAACTTTAAAAATACTTTAAAAATGCGACATTAAAATAGATGCATACATTCTATGCACACATTCTATAATTATTATTTTACTAATGTTTGAATATTTTGGATAAATGTTATTGAGAGTTTTAATTTTGTAATATGTTTAGTTAATTTAGAAAAAAGTTTGAATTTCAAATAGTCAAAATGGCTCAAATATTCTTTAATTTACTCTTTCCTATTGGATCAAGGTTCACTTGAATATCAATTATAGAAACTATTTCTAAACATGAGCATGCACACCACCAAGCATATAATCATTTATCTTTTAATCACATTTTGTTATTCACTGTGAGTCTATTATAAAGAAAGACACATAAAGCTTATGTAACAAAGAGCCAGGCTATCTTTGGTCTTCAAAGATCACCAACTTAATTTGAAAAATTACTTGTTAGTGACTTTCAGAGTAACAGAAATATCCTCTTAATGGAGAATTTCTCAGACAATGTAGCAAGAGTAAACAATTTGTTCAAATAAATTAAGCAAAAACTCAGCCTACTTAAATGCATTAAACTGAAAGTACAATTTACCGTGCATTTCTTGAACTGAACTTTATATTTTCTCAATAAAATTAAGTAATTCTGTTTTGCATAAATTCTTCTTAAATATTTTTAAAAGTGGTGTTTAATTGTGAATAAGCAGTATAATGTCATATTAACTATATTTAGATTACCACCTCACTAAAAATACGAACATACATATACTCTGTATTATAAAATTTAGTAAAATTGGTAATCTATGAATTTAACATTTCCTTTTGTTCACCTCATATTCTCTTGGTATATATTCAATAAGATCACTAATTCCCATCCTAATGGCAGAATAATATAGGAATTAAAATATTTCAGTGAATTGTGTTATGACAACTATATCATATATTGTGCCGGTGAGCAAGTTTCTGATACTTAATGCTGTTTTTTCAAAGAAGGTTTATATGTATCAATCAATTATAATTTTAATTACATATTACCCTTTTTACAATTCATATGAATATTCAAAGTGTAGTTCAATCTTAATTTTATCCTGGAAAAATGGCATTGTAGAGATTCAGAATTAAAAGTTTTTGAAAAATAAATAGAGTCAGAAGGAGTATTTTTCTGAGTTTAGTAGATTGTATAAAAGGCTGACATTATCCATGTGACCAAAAAAGGGAAAAACTACAAATTAGAAGAAATGTATCATAAAAATCCATAAATTCATGATGTACAAAAGTAAAGACTATGAGTCTTATAATTCAATCCAAAATGTCATGATATTTTCAAATTTTAGAAAATTATCTCTGACAAGAGATAGTTGACAAATGGTGACAAGATGAGCATGCACTTCTGGTCACAGTGCCTCTGTAAGCTCCTGCCGCCTCTTTCAGGCTACACTTGCTACTGCCCGTAGCCTTTTGTTTAGCAGATTTAATACCTTTATATAAACTGAGTAATCTTTTATCTTTCAGAGTACCTTTTATCATGAGTTTCAGCTTTCCCACCGGTTGCGAGCCTACATTGAGTAATTAGAACATCATGAGATCCTCAGTAACAATGAGTCAATTTTCTTATAATTATTTCTAACATACTATTTTTCAAAAACTACTGCTCAAGCAATTGAGTGTTAGAAATTCTTGGGAAAAGTATACCCATGACCTAAATAAGCTTTTCTGAACAATCCTCCCTTTTTAGTTTGTTATTGAAATTGATGTCTGCAACATTCAATATAATTTGAGCTTTTAGGTCATTATTATGGATTGAATTGTGCCCCTCCTCCTTCCTGTTCATATGTTGAAGCACTAAGCTACACTATCACAGTATATGACTGTATTTGGAGATAAAGCATTTATAGAGGTAATGAAGATTAAGTGAGGTCATAGGGTGGGCCCTAATTCAATAGGACTGGTTTTCTTAGAAGAAGAAGAGATATCAGAGCTCTCTCTCTCCATGTGCACACAGATAAAAGGCTCTACAAGGGCACAGAAAGACAGTGGTTGAGTAGCTATTCAGAGAGTTTTTCCAGGAGAGGCAGTCCATAGAAAAAGAGAGCTGATAAGCTGTCCCAAAAGTAACTGACGTTATTTGAAACAGATTGTGGGAAGTCAGGTCTTAAGTGTGCTCTGAAAAAGAATAAAACATCTTAATTAATTAGAAGTTAAACCACAAATTAAACTAGTTCACCAGGAAGAACCACGAAAAGAGATAATTAAAGAGAGTCTTTCTGGGGTCAGAACCAACTACAAAAACTGGATTCAAAAATTATCCCTAACCAAATTTAATTGGATCAGACTCATGAGCAATGTATCTCAAAAGCACTGTGAAAAACAATACAATAATGCATTCGCAGTAAGTGAAGCTTCATAGACTTTGTGTAATATCAAAAGATCCAGACACGGTAACAGAAAAATCAAGGAAGGAAAGTCAAAAAGATCCCTGCTAAACCCTCTGTCGTCAAGGATAACGGCACACATTCAACTCTATGCCCTCCAAGGAGTGATTTTAAAGGCTTCACTGCTTACTAAATAGACTCTACTAATATAACCTAGTCTATTTGTAAAACAAATAAAGAATCAAACTAGAACAGCAATAGCATTGAAGAGTGGAGAAGGAAAGTAGTATCTACAGTTGATAGATTAGCTAATATATCTAGTTTTCAACACATTATGAAATGTGCAAAGAAAGGGGAACAAGTGTTCCACAGAGGAAAATATTGTATATCAGCCAACAGAAATTGCCTGAGAGTGGACCCAGATGTCAGGTTTAACAAAGACTTCTATGTAGTCATTATAAATATGTCCAAAGTACTAAAGGAAACCATGATTAAGTATGATGAAAACATCACATCAAATACAGAATATCACTACAGATATAGCAGATATAGAGATTCTAAACAAAAGAATAAAATGAAAATTCTGAGTAGAAAATTACAGTAAGTTAAATGAAAAATTAAGTAGAAGCTTTATTAGTAAATTTGAAATGGCAGAAGAATGCATTAGAAAGCTTTAAGGTGTATCAACAGAGATTATATAATCTGAAGAATACAAAGGGAAAATGAAAAAAGTCTTAGAGATATGAGGGACAATTTTAATTTCACCAAGATATTCATAATGAAAATATCAGAAAGAGAGGGGATGGAGAAAATGGAAGAAAAAATATAAATAGTGGTTAGAAAAAAATCTGAAAAACATTAATATGCATAGCTATGAAGTTCAATATAGTGCACATCAGATAAATGCAAAGTGGTTCAAACCCAGACACATGCTAGATAAAAGGATGAAAGTCAAAGTCAGAGAAAATCCTGAGGCAACAAGGAAAAGATTCTTACTTTATGAGGGATTCTTCAATAAGATTAACAGCTGACACCTCATAAGAATGAATAGAGAGTAAAAACCATTTAGATGACATATTGAAAATGCTGACAGAAAAGAACAGTCTATCAAGAATCTGATGTATAACAAAACTGTCTTTCTAAAATAAAGGCCAAATAAAGACATTCCAAGATAAAAAATGAAAGAATTTTCTGCTAGCAGTCCCATTTTTACAAGAAATATTCAAGGAAGTATTTTTAAGGTGAAAGCAAGTAAACTCAGAGGAAAATTCAAATCCAGCTACCACAACAAATGTCCACAAGCTGGCCAGACATAGTGGCTGACACCTGTAATCCCAGCACATTGAGAAGCCAAGATAGAAGAATGCTTTGAGCCCAGGAGTTTGAGACCAGCCTGGGCAACATAGGGCGACCCCATCTCTATTTAAAAAAATAAAAAAAATCAAAAAATAATAAAAAAAAGAGCACCAGTAAAGGTAATTATGTAATTATAATAAATGGTATAAATTCATATCTTTCTTTTCTCTTTCTGTAACTGATTTAACATGAATTGTAGAAAACAATATGTATATAATTGTATTGTTGGGCCTATAAGAAACACACTAGTTCCCACTTATCCATGGGAGATATATTCCAAGACCCCTAGTGGAGTCTGGAAACCAGGGATAGTACCAAACCTGAGGGCCATCAGTGAAAACATTTCTGTCCATGTCTTTCACCCACAAATTTAATAATGCCTTTTTATCTCAGTTAAGCACGTATCATGGACTGTAGCCATAGCTTTTGCAGGTTGAGGTGTGACAACAAAACTAGGACAAGTTTCTTTTTATTTTCTTTACAATTTCACTCAAAGATTTTTTTTAACTGTAAATCTTAGCAACCTCAGCATACATTTTTTTTCTTAATTAAGGTTGAGTATTTTTACCTTTTCACTTATAGAAGGCACATGATGTCTTCTCTTTGGCATATCTACATTGCCAGCATAACTACTTTTGTTCCTTCAGGACACTGTTAAATAAAATAAGGGTTTCTTGAACACAAGCACTGCAATACAATGACAGTTGATCTGATAACTATGATGGCTACTAAGTGACTAACAGGCAAGTAGCATCTACAGTGTGGATATGCTGGACAAAGAGATGATTCCACCCCAGGTGGGATGGAGCATAACTGTGCAATATTTTATGACAGTGCTCAGAATGGCATGCAATTTAAAACTTACAAATTGTTTATTTCTGGAATTTTCTATTTAACATTTTTGAATCACAATTGACTGCAAGTAACAGAAATCACAGAAAGCAAAACCACAAATGAGATGGGATTACTGTACAAAAGAACCTTAAATTGTAATTAATAAGATAATATAAAAACTATATAAATATCACTAGTTTTGTTTTTCTTGCAGTTCAATATACATAAAATTTAATAAAGTTACAACATTGCATTTTTTAGTTGACAAATAAAATTTAACTATTTTCAAATTATTTTTGAATAGTGGTTTTATATTAGTATTCAATCCAAGATGGAATTTATTATGTATTGTTAAATTAACAGAAGATCAATATAAAGAATGATTGATAGCCCAGAAACAGACTTTTTTCAAACTCTGAAATACATTGTGATATGCAATAATAGAATAAATAAAAGTAGTAAGAAAGTACTTATTGAATAAATGTATTTGGTAAGTTGATCAACCGGAAAAAAACAAATAAATCATTTTTACACTACCAATGAATTAAAATAAGATCAATATGTAAAAAAAATACATTATCACCTCTCTCTTTTTGTATTTATTGCTCAAAGTGTGAGTAATATAATAGTAGGTCCCTATTTAAAACTATATGAAAGCATAGCAAACAATTGTGGATCAATGGAAAATGAGCAATGATGGCTTAATTAAAATGATCATTCATACCACTATCACTTTTTTATTTTGAGAAAAGATCTCACTGCCACCCAGGCTGGAGTGCAGTGGCACAATCATGGCTCACTGCAGTCTCAACCTTCTGGGCTCAAGTGATCCTCCTGCCTCACCCCCAACCCTAACCCCACTACAGGTGCACATCACCATGCCCAGCTGGTATAGGGAGTTAATGTGTAAAAGATCATTATGTTTAATAATTGATTGATGCATATCCTCAGATTATGTTTCTAAACTTATATTTTTCTATTGTGTGAGGCTCTTTTTATATGTCGAATATCAATTCAAAACATTTTTTTGTTCATGCCATCATTTTCAACTGCTTTACTCTGCAAATGATTTAGAATCTATGCTATTCAGAATTGAATGCATTCTAGACTATTGAACACCTGCATATTATAAATAGAAATAAAAGAAAAACTCAATCTTTACAAAGTTTAGATAACATTTATAAAATAATAAATATGCATCTTCTTGAACCTAATCCTTAGAGATTCAGGCTTTAAGTTCCTGGATTTGCATTAAAAAAGGAGAAAAATAATTTTTAGAATTATTTCTATACAATTACATGTTTGAAGGATGGCTTGAGCCATATGTGTCAAAATTTGCCTTAATTTTTTTGCATAAATTTGAGTAGACTATAATTGCTCCTTAATCTGATATTTATTTTTATTCTAATAAGATAAACATTCTTTAGGTTACTTTTCTTACTGCTTTATTTATCTATAATAATAATGCTATACACTAATAAAATCTTAACCATATAAAATTATTTATTGTTACTTATGAACATGTTGAGTCCTTTGATCTTAGCTGGACATGGTTGATCCCAGCTGATCACAAATGTCTGTAGCCTTAGTTGGGACTAGTGTTCTAATTTGTTTCTGCTCCTTAGGGTCTCTTATGGCAGTAGCTTATTCTTGTCATTGAGGCAAGAGTCCAAGAGCAATCATGCAAAGTGTGCAAAGACCATGGAGTGCTACATTTGGAATTGGTGTACTGTCACATCTGCTGCCTTCTCTTGGCCAAGGCAAGTCATAAGACTATTCACAATTTAAGAAGCCATAAAATAAACTTCAACTCTTGATAGGAGTTGTTGCAAAGTCATATTGCAAAGTGTGTAAATACAGGAAGAACATGTAGAAATGGATCCATTTCTTTAATCATTTTGCTACACTTCACCTATGGAACTATGGTAACATAGATACTTTAGTATTTTTTTCTCAGAAGAATTATAATTTTATCTATCAATACTAATTTTATAATTATTAAAGAAAATTACATTTTGTCTATTATTGTTTGTTTTGTGTTTGCTGGATGTAAGATATACAATACAAACTGTAAAACTGGATCAAATCTTTACCTTTGGATGCCTTATGTCACCACTCCTACTCAACATAGTATTTGAAGTTCTGGCCAGGGCATTCAGGCAAGAGAAAGAAAGAAAGGGCATTCAAATAGGAAGAGAGGAATTTAAATGGTGTTTGTTTGTGGATGGCATGCTCCTGTATCTAGAAAGCCCCATCATCTCAGCCCCAAAACTTCTTAAGCTAATAAACAACTTCGGCAAAGTCTCAGGATACAAAGTCAATGAGCAAAAATTATAGGCATTCCTGCACACCAACAACAAGCAGAGAGCCAAATCATGAATGAACTCCCATTCATAATTGCTACATAGAGAATAAAATACCTAGGAATATATCTAACAGGGGAAGTGAAGGACCTTTGCAAAGAGAACTACAAGCCATTGCTCAAAGAAATCAGAGAGAACACAAACAAATTGAAAAACATTCTATCCTCATGGATAGGAAGAACCAATATCATGAAAATTGCTATACTGCCAGAGTAATTTATAGATTCAATGTTATTACCAATAACTACCATTGAAATTCTTGAAAGAATAGGAATCAACTATTTTAAAATTCATTCGGAACCAAAAAAAAGCCCATATAGCCAAGACAATTCTAACCAAAAAGAACAAAGCTGGAGGCATCACACTACCAAACTTCAAACTATACTACAAGGCTACAGTAACTGAAACAGCATGGTACTAGTACAAAAACAGAAACATAGACCAATGAAACACAGTAAAGAACTCAGAAATAAGACTGCACATCTACAACAGTCTGAAGTTCAACAAGCCTGACAAAAACAAGCAATGGGAGAAGGATTCCCTACTTAATAAATGATGCTGGGAGAACTGGCTAGCCATGTGCAGAAAATTGACACTGGACCCCTTCCTTATACAAGATGGATTAAAGACTTAAATTGAAAAAACAAAACTATAAAAACACTAGAAGAAAATCTAGGCAATACCATTCAGGTAATAGGTATGGGCAAAGATTTTATATTGAAATCGCCAAAAGCAATTATGACAAAAGCAAAAATTGACAAATGGGATCTAACTAAACTGAAGAGCTTCTGCATAGCAAAAGGAACTATAATCAGAGTGAACAGACAACCTACAGAATGGGAGAAAAATTTTGTAATTTATCAATCTGATAAAGGTCTAATACCCAGAGTCTACAAGAAACAAAAAAACTTACAAGCAGAAAACAACCCCATTAAAAAGTGGGCCAAGGAAATGAAGAAGACACTTCTCAAAAGAAGACATTTATGTGACCAAAAAACATATAAAAACAAGCCAACATCACTGATCATTAGAGAAATGCAAGTCAAAACCACAATGAGATACCCCCAGTCAGAATGGTGACTATTTAAAAGCCAAGAAACAACAGATTCTGGCAAGACTGCCATGAGATAGGAATGCTTTTACACTGTTGGTGGGAATGGAAATTAGTTCAACCACTGTGGAAGACAGTGTGGCGATTCCTCAAAGACCTATAACCAGAAATGCCATTCGGCCCAGAAATCCCATTACTGTGTATATGCCCAAAGGAATATAAATCACTCTATTATAAAGATACATGTACATGTATGTTCATTACAGCACTATTCGCAATGCTAAAGAGATAGAATCAACCCAAATGCCCTCCAATAATAGATTGGATAAAGAAAAGGTGGTACATATACACCATGGAATACTATGCAGCCATAAAAAGAAATAGGATCATGTCCTTTGCAGCGACATAAATGGAGCTGGAAGCCATTATCCTCAGCAAACTAATGCAGGAATAGAAAATCAAACACCACATGTTCTCATTCATAAATGGGAGATGAACAATGAGAGCACATGGATACAGGGAGGGGAACAACACACACTAGGGCCTGTTGGGGCAGAGGGAATGTGAAGGGAGGGCATCAGGAAAAATGCATGCTTGGGTTAATACTTAGGTAATGGGTTCATAGGTGTGGCAAACCACCATGGCACATGTTTATCTATGCAACAAGTGTCAGGCCTCTTAGCCCCATCCAAGCCATTGCATCCCCTGTGACTTGCACCTATACATCCAGATGGCCTGAAGTAACTGAAGAATCACAAAAGTGAAAAGGCTCTGCCCCACCTTAACTGATGACATTCCACTATTGTGATTTGTTCCTGCCCCACCTTAACTGAGTGATTAACTCTGTAAATTTCCTTCTCCTGGCTCAGAAGCTCCCCCACTAAGCACCTTGTGACCCCCACCCCTGCCCACCAGAGAACAACCCCCTTTAACTGTAATTTTCCATTACCTTCCCAAATCCTACAAAACGGCCCCACCCCTATCTCCCTTTGCTGGCTCTCTTTTCGGACTCAGCCCACCTGCATCCAGGTGAAATAAACAGTCATGTTGCTCACACAAAGCCTGTTTGGTGGTCTCTTTACATGGACGCGCATGAAGTTTGGTGCCATGGCTCGGATCGGGGGACCTCCCTTGGGAGATCAATCCCCCGTCCTGCTCTTTGCTCCGTGAGAATGATCCACCTACCACCTCAGGTCCTCAGACCGACCAGCCCAAGAAACATCTCACCAATTTCAAATCCGGTAAGCAGCCTCTTTTTACTCTCTTCTCCAACTTCCCTCACTATCTCTCAACCTCTTTCTCCTTTCAATCTTGACACCACACTTCAATCTCTCCCTTCTCTTAATTTCAATTCCTTTCATTTTCTGGTAGAGACAAATGAGACACGTTTTATCCATGGACCCAAAACTCCCATGCCGGTCATGGACTGGGAAGGCAGCCTTCCCTTGGTGTTTAATCATTCCTCCGTGTCTCTACTCTCTCTTTTCTCTGGGCTTGCCTCCTTCACTATGGGCAATCTTCCACCCTCCATTCCTCCTTCTTCTCTCTTAGCCTGTGTTCTTAAGAACTTAAAACCTCTTCAACTTTCACCTGACCTAAAATCTAAGCATCTTATTTTCTTCTGCAATGCCACTTGACCCCAATACAAACTCGACAGTAGTTCCAAATAGCCAGAAAACCGCACTTTCAATTTTTCCATCCTACAAGATCTAAATAATTCTTGTCATAAAACGGGCAAATGGTCTGAGGTGCCTGACGTCCAGGCATTCTTTCACACATCAGTCCCTTCCTAGTCTGTGCCCAATGCAAGTCGTCGCAAATCTTCCTTCTTTCCCTCCCGCCTGTCCCCTCAATCCCAACCCCCAAGCGTAGCTGAGTCTTTCTAATCTTCCTTTTCTACAGACCCATCTGACCTCTCCCCTCCTCACCAGGCTGAGCTAGGTCCCAATTCTTCCTCAGCCTCTGCTCCTCCACCCTATAATCCTTTTATCACCTCCCCTCCTCACACCTGGTCCGGCTTACAGTTTCATTCCACCACGAGCCCTCCCCCACCTGCCCAGCAATTTACTCTTAAAAAGGTGGCTGGAGCTAAAGGCATAGTCAAGGTTAATGCTCCTTTTTCTTTATCCCAAATCAGATAGCGTTTAGGCTCTTCTTAATCAAATATAAAAATCCAGCCCAGTTCATGGCTTATTTGGCAGCAACCCTGAGATGCTTTACAGCCGTAGACCCTAAAAGGTCAAAACGCCGTCTTATTCTCAATATACATTTTATTACCCAATCTGCACCTGACATTAAATAAAACTCCAAAAATTAGAATCTGGCCCTCAAACCCCACAACAGGACTTAACCTCACCTTCAAGGTGTACAATAATAGAAAAAAGTTGCAATTCCTTGCCTCCACTGTGAGACAAACCCCAGCCACATCTCCAGCACACAAGAACTTCCAAACGCCTGAACCGCAGCACCCAGGCATTCCTCCAGAACCTCCTCCCCCAGGAGCTTGCTACACATGCCAGAAATCTGGCCACAGGGCCGAGGAATGCCCACAGCCTGGGATTCCTCCTAAACAGCGTCCCATCTGTGCAGGACCCCACTGGAAATCGGACTGTTCAACTCACCTGGCAGCCACTCCCAGAGCCCCTGGAACTCCAGCCCAAGGCTCTCTGACTGACTCCTTCCCAGATCTTCTCGGCTTAGCAGCTGAAGAGTGATGCTGCCTGATCGCCTCGGAAGCCCCGTAGACCATCACAGACGCCGAGCTTTAGGTTACTCTCACAGTGGAAGGTAAGCCCATCCCCTTCTTAATCAATATGGAGGCTACCCACTCCACATTACCTTCTTTTCAAGGGCCTGTTTCCCTTGCCTCTGTAACTGTTGTGGGTATTGATGGCCAGGCTTCTAAACCTCTTAAAACTCCCCAACTCTGGTGCCAACTTAGACGGTGCTCTTTTAAGCACTCCTTTTTAGTTATCCCCACCTGCCCAGTTCCCTTATTAGGCTGAGACACTTTAACTAAATTATCTGCTTCCCTGACTATTCCTGGACTACAGCCACATCTCATTGCCGCCCTTCTCCCCAACCCAAAGCCTCCTTTGTGTCTTCCTCTCATATCCCCCCACCTTAACCCACAAGTATGGGACATCTCTACTCCTTCCCTGGCAACTGATCACATGCCCGTTACCATCCCATTAAAACCTAATCACCCTTACCACAATCAACACCAATATCCCATCCCACAGCATGCTTTAAAAGGATTAAAGCCTGTTATCACTCGCCTGCTACAGCATGGGCTTCTAAAACCTATAACTCTCCTTACAATTACCCCATTTTACCTGTCCAAAAACTGGACAAGTCTTACAGATTAGTTCAGGATCTGTGCCTTATTAACCAAATTGTTTTGCCTATCCATCCCGTGATGCCAAACCCATATACTCTCCTATCCTCAATACCTCCCTCTACTACCCATTATTCTGTTCTGGATCTCAAACATGATTTCTTTACTATTCCTTTGCACCCTTCCTCCCAGCTTCTCTTTGCTTTCACTTAGACTGACCCTGACACCTATTAGGCTCAGCAAATTACCTGGGCTGTACTGCCGCAAGGCTTCACAGACAGCCCCCATTACTTCAGTCAAGCCCAAATTTCATCCTCATCTGTTACCTATCTTGGCATAATTCTCGTAAAAACACAGGTGCTCTCCCTACTGATCATGTCCATTAATCTCCCAAACCTCAATCCCTTACAAAACAACAACTCCTTTCCTTCCTAGGCATGGTTAGTGCGGTCAGAATTCTTACACAAGAGCCAGGACTGCACCCTATAGCCTTTCTGTCCAAACAACTTGACCTTACTGTTTTAGCCTAGCCCTCATGTCTGCGTGCAGCGGCTGCCACTGCTTTAATACTTTTAGAGGCCCTAAAAATCACAAACTATGCTCAACTCACTCTCTACATTTCTCATAACTTCCAAAATCTATTTTCTTCCTCATACCTGACGCATCTGCTTCCTGGCTCCTTCAGCTGTACTCACTCTTTGTTGAGTCTCCCACAATTACCGTTGTTCCTGGCCTGGACTTCAAGCCGGCCTCCCACATTATTCCTGATACCACACCTGACCCTCATGACTGTATCTCTCTGATCCACCTGACATTCACCCCATTTCCCCATATTTCCTTCTTTCCTGTTCCTCATCCTGATCACGCTTGATTTGTTGATGGCAGTTCCACCAGGTCTAATCGCCACACACCAGCAAAGGCAGGCTATGCTGTAGTACAAGCCACTAGCCTGCCTCTTAGAACCTCTCATTTCCTTTCCATCGTGGAAATCTATCCTCAAGGAAATAACTTCTCAGTGTTCCATCTGCTATTCTACTACTCCTCAGGGATTATTCTTGCCCTCTCCCTTCTCTACACATCAAGTTTGAAGATTTGCCACCACCCAGGACTGGCAAATTAGCTTTACTCAACATGCCCCAAGTCAGATAACTAAAATACCTCTTTGTCTAAGTAGACACTTTCACTAAATAGGCACAGGCCTTGCCTACAGGGTCTGAGAAGGCCACCGCAGTTATTTTTTCCCTTCTGTCAGACATAATTCCTCAGTTTAGCCTTCCCACCTCTGTACAGTCTGATAACAGACCAGCCTTTATCAGTCAAATCAGCCAAGCATTTTTTCAGGCTCTTAGTATTCAGTGACAGACTAAAGGTCTTTTAAAAACACACCTCACCAAGCTCAGCCACCAACTTAAAAAGGACTGGACAATACTTTTACCACTTTCCCTTCTCAGAAGTCAGACCTGTCCTCAGAATGCTACAGGGTATAGCCCATTTGATCTCCTGTATAGATAATCCTTTTTATTAGGCCCCAGTCTTATTCCAGACACCAGACCAACTTAGACTGTGCCCCCAAAAAACTTGTCGTCCCTACTATTTTCTGTCTAGTCATACTCCTATTCACCGTTCTCAACTACTCATACATGCCCTGCTCTTGTTTACACTGCCGGTTTATCCTGCTTCTCCAAGCCATCACAGCTGATATCTCCTGGTGCTATCCCCAAACACTGCCACTCTTAACTCTTGAAGTAAATAAATAATCTTTGCTGACAAAACTATGCTGAATTTCCTTAGGCACTCTAATTAGATGTCCTAGGTCCTCCCAATTCTTAGACCTTTAATACCCATTTTTCTCCTTCTTTTATTCAGACCTTGTATCTTCTGTTTAGTTTCTCAATTCATCCAAAACCGTATCCAGGCCATCACCAATCGTTCTATACGACAAATGTTTCTTCTAACAACCCCACAATATCACCCCTTACCACAAGACCTCCCTTCAGCTTAATCTCTCCCACTAGGTTCCCATGCCGCCCCTAATCCTGATTGAAGCAGCCCTGAGAAACATCGCCCATTCTCTCTCCATACCACCCCCCAAAAATTTTTGCCGCCCCAACACTTCAACACTATTTTGTTTTATTTTTCTTTTTTTTTTTTTTGAGACGGAGTCTCGCTCTGTCACCCAGGCTGGAGTGCAGTGGTGCGATCTCGGCTCACTGCAAGCTCCACCTCCCGGGTTCACGCCATTCTCCTGCCTCAGCCTCTCCGAGTAGCTGGGACTACAGGTGCCTGCCACCACGCCCAGCTAATTTTTTGTGTGTTTTTAGTGGAGACGGGGTTTCACTGTGGCCTCGATCTCCTGACCTCGTGATCCACCCGCCTCGGCCTCCCAAAGTGATGGGATTACAAGCGTAAGCCACCGCACCCAGCCTTGTTTTATTTTTCTTATTAATATAAGAAGGCAGGAATGTCAGGCCTCTGAGCCCAAGCCAAGCCATTGCATCCCCTGTGACTTGCACGTATACATCCAGACGCCTGAAGTAACTGAAGAATCACAAAAGAAGTGAAAAGGCTCTGCCCCGCCTTAACTGATGACATTCCACCATTGTGATTTGTTCCTGCCCCACCTTAACTAAGTGATTAACCCTGTAAATTTCCTTCTCCTGGCTCAGAAGCTCCCCCACTGAGCACCTTGTGACGCCCGCCCCTGCCCACCAGAGAACAACCCCCTTTGACTGTAATTTTCCATTACCTTCCGAAATCCTATAAAACGGCCCCACCCCATCTCCCTTTGCTGACTCTCTTTTCGGACTCAGCCCACCTGCACCCAGGTGAAATAAACAGTCATGTTGCTCACACAAAGCCTGTTTGGTGGTCTTGTCACAGGGACGCGCATGAAAACAAGACTGTACATCCTGTACATGTATCCCAGAACAAAGTAAAATAAAATAAAATAAAATAAAATAAAATAAAATAAATGAAAATCTTGGCCTTTGGAACTTAAAATACGTGACATAAAAAACAAATAATTAAAAATTAGCAGAACAATACACTAGAGAGTAAAAGAAAGAAAGATGAAACAGGCAGCACATTCTTACAGGCTTCTCTATTTTTTGAGGGTACACAGGCATTTTGTTTAAGAAGACAATGAAAGGAGAGTGTTGGTTATCTTTGGGGAGCTAAAATCATTTTTAGAAATAACATATTTAGAAAAGTGCTTATAGTAGAAAGGAGTAAGTACATTTTAAAGGGAAGTGTATAAAATAGAAGGAAGAAGTAGCAATGTATGATCAGAGATAAAAACTAAAACAAAGTTCTACAACTCTGCATTTGAACTCTAGTGTTTTTGTGTGCTAACAATTTCAACTATACAAAAATTTAAAATGCCTGACTCTTCAAGCCAATCAGAATTCAATTTCTAAGTAAGAGCACAATAATCAATTTGTTCTATTGTATCAGCATAGAGCAGCCAACATGAAATATTCCTCCAGATAAGCATTTTGTGTAAAAAAGGAAATCAATATGATTTTTTCATCCTATAAATTTTTCCAATATGAAAACAAATATATCAACTTCAATTTTGCCTTGTTTTTACCTCAAGTTTTCTCTGGCAACAGGAAGAGATTTTCCTACAACATAAAACAACTGGCAATCTTTCTCTTTAATTTTTCACTGCCATGTCAGAAGTTCATAAATAAAATAATATATTTCTTGAAGTAGATGTATTCATTACAAATAAACAGAGCCGGGAACCAAAATATAAGGCAATTTCTAAAGAAATGAGCTGCTTCCATAAATCAGGAACTGATTTAATATTTTCTTAACTAATTTGGGAAACATTCTTTAGAGGAAGGCAATAATAAAGGAATCTTCATTTTGGGTCACTGTCATTAATATCTTTTGTCAGCATAGATTCCTTTCAACTAAAACTACTAGAGTGCCAAAATTTTTTCCACTTTTTATGCTAGCAGAATTAATCTTTATGAGTGATTACAAGGTAAGATTACATTTTTTGTAACTTTTGTTCATACACATTCCTTTTGGAGGATTAAATATTTTGTGGCACAAAACTTTAATAAATAAGAAAATGTAGTGCATATTTTAACAAGATTAAATAGCTGTACTTCATGCACAGCTTGTCTTTAAAACTAAATAACGTTTATTAACCATTCTTTGAGAGTAGCCCAATTATTAAAGAGTATCCCAAAACTTGCTATGATCCTTAAATTTAGATTTGCTAACAATTTAATATTCATTTTCAGAAAGAATTGAACTTCTGTTGCTTATGTTCTGTTATAAGCTTTTCCTTTATTTAAGGTTGTTCTTCAATTAACTTCAATTCATTAAAAGGTTTTAAACTATCTGTGTTTCCCAAAGAATAGCTTTTTTTTTTTTTTTTTTTTTTGAGACGGAGCCTTGCTCTGTCTCCCAGGCTGGGGTGCAGTGGCGTATCTCGGCTCACTGCAAGCTCCGCCTCCCGGGTTCACACCATTCTCCTGCCTCAGCTTCCCGAGTAGCTGGGACTACAGGCGCCCACCAACATGCCCGGCTAATTTTTTTGTATTTTTAGTAGAGACGGGGTTTCACCGTGGTCTGGATCTCCTGATCCCAAAGTGCTGGGATTACAGGCTTGAGCCACCGTGCCCGGCCAGGATAGCTTATTGTTAAAACCTATGTATTATTCATATGTGAAAATAAGTGAACAACTATTAACATTGGTAAATTAACATATAATCAAGTGAGATGAAGTCAACATTAATGAAAATATTTTTACGCTAAGCATAAATACAATTGCTATCATTTTAATTATAAGTTATATTGTATACATTTCATTATTTATAGATCATAATTATATTTCTGAATCTGAAAAGGAATGGATAAAAATAATAGTGACCATTATTAAATCAGATATTTTCAAATAATTATCTTTAAAGAAAATGATGATTTAGTAGCATATAATATGAGTTTCTAATTTCTTAACCTATTAGGAAGGTTAAGGAATAATTAAATACATACACTATGTTTATGTAGTCATTTGCTTTTTGTTCTGATTTTTTTTTTGGTGAAAGTTGTTAGTTTTTCGATTGATTGTATATCTTAAATATCCTAGATGCAAGAAGAAACTGCTCCAATTTTCAAAATTGGATTTGATTCCTTTTAATGGGTGAATGTCACATAGTAAATATTAGAGTCAGCATTTGAAGTCAGATTTATGAGCATACGTATCTTTAAATACCCTGGGGACTGTACAGACTTCCTTCTGATTCTATAGAATCTTTTAATTTTTCTTCCTGCATCTCAGAAAAATGGAGGACAGTAATAAATTAGAAAACGAAAGCGAATCCTCACTGTTCTGTTGGCTAGCTCTATCATTTGGCGCAAATATCTGACACGTCAAATGTGCTTGTAGTCTTTAAAGTAGTCTTTGAGGGTCAACATTTCATTCATTTCCTTTGACTATTCCTTTGTTGTTGATTCCCAGCTTTATTGCCATCTAATTAACAAATAAATACTGTATATATTCAAGGTGTTTAATGCAATGATTTTCTATACATTGTGAAATGATTATGCAAATCAAGCTAATTAACACATCTATCTAACTCACATAATTACCATTCGTGTGTTTGTGGTAAAAACATTTAAAATCTACTTTCTTAGCAAATTTCAAGTATGTAACACAGTATTCCTAACTACAGTCACCATACTGTACTTTAGAAACCCAAGATTTATTAATCTTGTAAGTGAAAGTTTGTATCCTTTGACTAGCATCTCCCTATTCTAGATCATAAATAATTTGTGTTTCTGTGCCTGGATTATTTTACCTAACCTGATGTCTTTCTGGTTCACCCATCTTGTTGTAAATGGCAGTATTTCCTCCTTTTTTATGACTAAATAATATTTTATTATATATATGTGTATATATGTATAATTTTGTTTATTTATAGACGTGCAGGTTGTTTTCATATCTGGTTATTGTGAATAATTCTGCAATAAACAGAAATGCTGATAGCCTTCAATATTCTAATTTTATTTTCTTTGGATGTACACCCAGAAGTGGAATTGCTGGATTGCATAATATAGTAGTTTTGTTTTTAATTATTGGAGGAACCACCATACTGTTTTCCATAATGTATTTATCAATTTACATTTCTATCAATTGTGTCCAAATATTCCCTTTTCTCTACAACCTCACTAGCATTTATTGTCTCTGGGCTTTTTGGTAATAGCCATTCTGTCAGGTGTGAGATGATATCTTATTGTGGTTTGGATTTACATTTCACTGATAATTAGTGATGAGTACCTTTGCATATATCTGGTGTCTATTAATTTTTTTTTTAAGCCTGCTCATATCCTTCACTCATTTTTAAAATTGGGCTATGTGGGGGTTTTTTTGTTTTATTTTTTGCTATTGAGTTGTATGAATTTCTTACATATGTTGGATATTAACTCCTTAACAGATACATGGTTTGCAAACATTTTCTCCCATTTTGTAGGTTGCATTTTCATTTTATTTCATTTGCCATGCAGAAACTTTTTAGTTTGATGTGGTGCCACTTGTTTATAATTGCTTTCATTGTTTGTGATTTTGGTGTTATATCCAAACAAATTATTGCCATGGCCAAAGACAAGGAGATTTTTCACTATGTTTACCTTTAGGAATTTAAGTTTCTCTTAAGCCTTTAATTCAGTTAGAGTTAATTTTTGCAAGTAGTATAAAATAGGGGCCCCATTCCATATTTTTGCATATGGATATTTAGTTTTCTTATTACCATTTATTGAAGAGACTATTCTTTCTCAACTGTCTATTCTTGGCACTCTTCTCAAAGATTAGTTGACTGCAATATGCATGAGTTTATTTCTAGAATCTCTATTTTGTTCCATTGGTCTATGTGTATGTGACTATTCCATTCCAGTACTATACTTTTTTGATTACTGTTGCTTTGTAACATACTTTGAAATCAATAAGTGTGACATCTCCAGCTTTGTTCTTTTTACTTAAGAATATTTTGGCTATTTAGAGCCCTTTGTGATTTTGTATACATTTTAGAATTTTTTCTATTTTTTCTGAAAAACGCCGTAAGAATTTTTACAGGGATTGCATTTAATATATAGATTTTGGTACTATGAATGTTTAAAACATATTAATTATTCTAATTTATGAACATGAGCTATTTTTTCATATATTTGTGTTCTTTGATTTCTTTTGTATATCTTACAGTTTTCCGTGTACATAACTTTCACCTTCTTAAGTTTATTTCTCAGTACTTAATTTTTTTGATGGTATTGTAAATGAAATATTTAAAAATTTCTTATTCAGAAAGTTTGTGGCTAATACAGAAAAAGAAAACAGTTTTGCATGTTGAATTTGTATCCTGCTGCTATAATGAATTTGTATATTAGTTTTAAGTTTTTGGTAGTGTCACTAGGATTTTCTACATTTGAGTGTATGGTATCTGGAAGCAAAGACACTTTCTTTTCTGATCTAGATTCATGTTTTAAATTTTTCCTGCCTAATTTGTCTGGTTAGTACTTCCACGACAGTGGTAAATAGAAATGGCAAGAGTGAGCAACATTGACTTGTACCTGTTTTTAAAGAAAAGGATTTCACATTTTTACCTTTGAGTATGATGTTAGCTGTGGGCTTGTCATATATGTCCCTAGTTGTGTTGAGGTATTTTTACCTTTCATATGAATAATGTTAACATTTTTCAAATGTGTTTTCTGCATCCGTAATAATAATCATTTGGGTTTTATCTTTTTAAAATGTAGTGTATCGTATTTGTTAATGTGAATATGTTGAACCATTCTTGCATTCCTGAGAAGAATCTTGCTTGATCATGGTTTATACCTTTTTTTCATTTTTACATAATACAGGTACATATTTTAAAAGTATATGTGATACTTTGACACATTTATATAATGTGTAATGATGAAATCAGGGTAATTAGGATCCACATTACCCCAAACATTTAATTTTCTTTATGCTCGGAACATTCAAATCCTTCCCTTCTGGATACTTTGAAATATATAATAGATTATTATTAACTATATTCACACTACTGATCTGTCAAATATTAAATCTTATTTCTATTATGTGTGTTTTTTTTTTTGGTACCCAGTAAACAACCTCTCTTCATACTACCACCCCCCAACCTCCCACCTTTCCTAGCCTCTAGTGACTGCTCATCTATCCTTTATCTTCATGAGATACAATTCTTTTAGCTTCTACATATGAGTGATTAACATGAGATATTTGTCTTTCTGTGACTAGCTTATTTTACTTAACATAGTAATATCCAGTTCCATCATGGTGCTGCAATGACAGTGTTTTATTTTTTATGGCTGAATAATAACCTATTGTGTATACATGCCACATTTTATTATCCAATCATCCATTGAAGGGCATTCAGGGTGATTCCATATCTTGGTTATTGTGAATAGTGCTGCAATAAACATGGGAGTGCAGAGATCTATTTGCTATATTAGTGGAAGGTGAAGGGGAGCTGGCGTCTGCAGAGAAAACATGGTGAGAAAAGATGCAGGGAGGGGTGTGGAGGCTCCAGGAACTTTAATAAGCAGCTCTCATGGGAACTGAGTGAGAACTCACTCCTTACTGGGAAAATGGTACGAAATCATTCGTGAGGGACCTACCCCCATGACTTCAACTGCCATTGGGCACTACCTCCAACACTGGGGATCAAGTTTCAACACAAGGTTTGGGGGACAAATGTCCAAACTATAGCAGTATATGTATATTTGCAATTCCTATACCCTTTTGCTGAATTGACCCATTTATAATTACATAGTTCCCTTCTTTGTCTCTTTATAGTCTTCAACTTATAGTCTATTTTATCTAAGTTATATTCATTCCTGTTCTTTTTTGGTTTGGTTTTGCATGAAATATATTTTTCTATCCATTTTCTTTCAGTCTATGTTTGTCTTTATAGGTGCAGTGTGTTTCTTGTAGGCAGCATGCAGTTAGGTCATTTTTTAAAAAAAAAAATTTGGCTATTCTGTCTTTTAATTAGATAATTTAGTCCTTTGCCTTCAATGTTATTATTTATAGGAAGGGACATAATATTGCCATTTTCCTACTTGTTTTCCAGTTGTTTTGTAATTCCTCTCTTCCTTTCTTTCTTATTGTCTCTTTTTTTGTGGATAAGTAATCTTCTATAATAATAAAATTTAAGTTGTTGCCTTTTACTTTTAGTATATCCATCACAGGTTTTTCCTTTGTGGTTATCATAAGGCTTACAAAAAAAAATCTTACAGATGTAACACATTATTTTAAACCAAAGACAAGTAATTCTTGATCACAAAGAAAAGAAACAAACAAGGAAAAATTGAATACACATTAACTTCAATCTCCACCCCCAACATTTTTACTTTTTGTTTTCTAAATTTACATATTTTATATTGCCTATCTCTTAACAAGTTGCTGTAGCTGTTATTATTTTTGATAGATTTGTCTTTTAGTCTTTATACTAGAGACCTTAGTGATTTACATACCACAGTTACAGTATTAGAGTATTCTGGGTTTGTTCACATGCTTACTTTTACCAGTGGCTTTGTACATTCCATTTTTTTTTCACATCGTCCTTTTTCTTTCATATTTAAGAACCCTCTTTAGCATTTCTTATAAGATTGAGTGTGGTGATGAAGAATTCTCTCAGCTTTTATTTGTCTGGGGGGGCTTTATCTTTTCATGTTTGAATGGGGCTGTATCCTGGTCACAAGACTGCTTCAGGACTCACACCCTAACCAAGGTTGGTAGGCCTGCCTTTGTTGTAGGAGTGTGTCTCCTGCTGGGTCCCTGAGTGGAAAGAACTGTTCTTGATCTGTAGCTGAAAGAAGCTAGAGCCAAGTGACATGGCTGCCTAAGGGTCTACAGTTGAAGTGAGGTTGACTGGTTTCCCTCCCAGGACATGGATGGGTATGTCTCCCAGCCGGTTCCTGAATGGGCGGGAATATGCCAAAACCATAGTTAAGAAGGCTTTAGCTGGATCACAGGCTGTTTTCAGGTCCACAGCCATGATCAAAGTCGTTGAACCTGTTACCTGAGGCATGGTTGAATGTGACTCCTCCTGCGTCTTTGGCAATGGTGGACCAAAGCCAATGGGGCTTTAGCTTAGTCCACAAAGGTTCATGGTTGTTTTCCATTGTATAGCTAGTACCGTGATCAGTGAACATGCCATCTGGGCACAGTCCTCCCTCATCAAAATGGCTTTTCTCAGTCTTGGGCTCCACTGGGGTTTTGCAACCACATCCTGAGTTCTAAATCTCCCACAAAGTCATGTTAGTTTATAGATAGCTTTCAAATTATTGTTTTTGTGTGGTCTATAAGTAGAGGATTTCTTTTTCTATCAACTTACAGGAATCATTCCTTCAGGCTTTTCTTAAATGTCATTTTCTCATTGAGCTCAAAGGGGAGGGAGAAATTAGAAACAAACCAACCTATTTTCATAGTTACATGCACTTGAACAAAGTAAGTACATGTGAGTTTTTTTTTTTTTTTAACCAGTGGTGTTTAAAGTGTGGTCCAAGGAAACGTAAAGTTTCTGTTGAGACCAGGCAATCTGAATCACCAAAAATATGTTTTGTAATAATAATAAAATGATATTTGCCTTTAATATGATTATACCATCATTTTGACAGCTAATAGAATATTTGAATATGTATTCCTGTTTTCTCAAGAAGTTGGATAGTTTTAGGGCATATATGTGTACATTTTCAGACATTTACTCAGATTGTACTCAATATTACTGATGTGCTCTTGCTGCCAGCTTTCTGTTATATGTATTATCTTTTTAACGTCATTTTCATCCAGAATGTTGATATTTTGAAATCCCTAAATTTTCCTTGAGCTCATGTGGAAGGACACACACACACACACACATAAACAAGTGTACTTTGTTGTCTTAAAAGCATTTAAAATGGCCGGGCGCGGTGGCTCACGCTTGTAATCCCAGCACTTTGGGAGGCCGAGGCGGGCAGATCACGAGGTCAGGAGATCGAGACCACGGTGAAACCCCGTCTCTACTAAAAAAAATACAAAAAATTAGCCGGGCGTGGTGGCAGGCGCCTGTAGTCCCAGCTACTTGGCGAGGCTGAGGCAGGAGAATGGCATGAACCCGGGAGGCGGAGCTTGCAGTGAGCCGAGATCGCGCCACTGCACTCCAGCCTGGGTGACAGAGCAAGACTCCATCTCATAAGAAAAAAAAAAAAAAAAAAAAGCATTTAAAATTTAAAATGACTATTATTTTAGTATTTGACAATTATTCTGGAACATGTACTTGCCTTTTATCGTTAAAAATTGATTACTGAATTGAGAAAAATATTAGAAGACTCACTTTCTCAATTGCAGCTGAACTGTCTAGATCCAAATATAGTTAAAATGATATAACTGACATATCAGAGAGTTTTTTGACTTATGGAAAGAAGAATCTCTTCTGGACAGAATTATAAATAAGGAATAGAAATATAAAAAAGAAAAACAGAATAAAAACAAAAATGAAAAAATAAAAAACATGATAATAAAAATTTTAAAAAGAAATAAGAATAAGACAAATTTATATTTGACTGTGTAAATGTCAAGTAATTTGTTTAATCTTTTGAAATAGAACTTTATTGAATAGTATACATAATGCCAGTTGTGTCATCATTTGAAGATCAATGTTTTAAAATTTAAAAGAAAATGTTAAATTTAAATGAAGATCTTTGTTACAATTTTTACACTGGAAATAAAAAAACTATGGAAACACAGACAAAGTTATTATATTGCCTTTCTTGAAGATGTGAGCCCAAAAAGCTAAAAGACTTAAAAAGTTGCGTACATTTTATATTGTTAAATGCTAGCAGAATAAAAAGTTAGTAAAGGAAACCACAGAAATGCTACTTTTAAAGATACAGTAACTTGTCAAATTGAAGATTTATTAGTAAATGTATGAATAATGTTAGTACCTCATTTAGAGTATTGTACTTTGTGCTAGTGGCAAAAAGCAACGGTAGGTAAAACTGTTGACATTTACACACAAAACAGTAACTGGCAACACATTGTACTAGTTATCGCATTCTGTACTAATACATAATCGTAGGAGAAAAAATAAATTGTTTTGGTTTTCAGTTCAGTATGTAAGGAGCTTGGAAGTCATCAATCTTGTTTGCACAACAGGAAATAGTTGAATATACTGAAATTTAATAGGTCTTCCTTGATCAATCAGAGAATTGAGGTCATGGGGCAAACTGCTGTCCTCAGAATTGTAGAGACAGAGGTATATGCGGAATCACAACATACTGAAGCAGAAGCCCAAGATAAAAAACCTCCACTGGGGAGCCCCCATAGAGCTCAACACGTTGAATGCTCCTGGGGGGTGGCATGCCCGGGGAGGACAGGGAAACTTGGCTCCCCTTCCTCCATACCTCAACCTGAGGTCTCTTCATCTGTATCCTTTTTAATATCCTTTATCATAAACCAGTAAATGTAAGTAAGTTTTTTCCTGAGTTCTATGAGCCACTCAAACAAATTAATCAAACTCAAAGAAGGGGTGATGAGAACCTCAATTCGGAGCCAGTTGGTCATAAGTTCTGAAGGCCCAGACTTGTGGCTGGTATCTGGGAGGAAGGGAGTACAGTTTTGCAGACCGAGCCCTCATCCTGTGGGATATGATGCTATAGTATAGGACTGAATTGGAAGACATCCAGCTAGGGTCTGTTGCTTGATGTGTGGGGAAAGAAACCCCACACATTTGGACAAAGAAGTCTTCTGTGTTGATAGTCGTGGTGTGAGAAGAGAAAAAACCTGGTTTGAGAGATTTTTTTTTTCCTAAATAATTGGTAGCAGATTAGTGCGATTTGTTGGAATAGCCTAGGCACAGGGAAACATGTAGTTTGGGAACAGAAAAGATGACAGGGTGGAGAGTGAGGAACATTTAATTCCTCAGTGGCTACCTGGTCACCCATGGCATGAAGCTATATTGTTCTCTGTTACTAAAGGTAAAAGTTATCAGTGGAACTTGTCATCAGATGGAATTTAGAGATGGATCAAACTCCCAGGAAGATGGTTCACTAGATGCATAAAGAAATCTACACTAATAAGAAAAAAGGCAAAATCAATCCCTTGGTTATTGTTATCTATAATAGCTAAAATGAAAATGAAGCAGAGTGCTGGGTCTGGCCTTGATGGTACACCAAGCTTAGATTTCAGTGAGTGTGACTTTTAGCCCTCAGCCTCAAACCTGATACCTAAGGACAAAATTATGCAGAGACAATAGAAAGTACCTCTGAGACCTGTGGTTACCAAGAAAGTAGTCAATGTGGGGGAAGGACAAAACTACAAAACTATTGAAACCAGATGGTAAAGCATAAAGAAATCATTCCATTTTGTTGTTCCGTATCATCAGCTTTCTGAGGAACCTTTACTAAAATTGATTGTGCTAATAACTAATTTAGGAGCAGTGTCTTTGGTTTTAAATTCTGCAGAGTGGAAGAGCATATTTGGTTGATACAGGACTTACAGCTACAGTCACCTGACAGATTCTTCCTGCCTCTGACACACATAAAACCAGTTCACTGAGACCATGGTATTGCAGTAGAGTTTTATTGTCAAGAGGCCAGCCCACATGGGAGAACTGGACTTACCGCTTAAATTAGTCTCCTGGAAGGCACAAAGATTAGAGTTTTTATGGGCAGTTTGGTGGGCAGTAGGCTAAGGAATAAGTGCTGCTGATTGGTTGAGGATGAAATCATGAAAGTGTGGAAAATGGTCCCTATGTGCCTCTGGGTGGGGCCACAGAATCTGCTGAGTCATCAGTTGTAAGTCTGGGTGGGATCAGTCTGAAAGATTCGGAAAAACAATCTTAGGTTCTACAATCTTAGGTTCTTAGCTTTATCATTTTTAGGAGAAATTGGGGAATTCACAAATCTTGTGACCTCTGGCCACATAATGCCTGAGCAGTAAGGGATTATAGAAACTATGCCTACATATTAGCAGAGTTCATGACCCTCCCATAATCCTGTTCTTGTGGCCTTTCATTAGTCTTACAAAGGGAATCTTTGGTCCCTGAGCAAGGAGGGGATTAGGGAGAGACTATTTTCATCTTTGCTTTCAAGTTAAACTATCAACTAAATTATCCCTAAAGTTAGCCTGGCCTACACCCAGAAATGAGCAAAGACACAACTTGAAAGTCAGAAGCAAAATGGAGTCAACTAAGTCAGATTTCTCTTACTGTCATAATTTTGAAAAGGTGATTTCACATCTCATTATCAAATAATTACAGATTATCCAGACACACAGGAAGTTATTCTTGAGGAAATGGCCAGCCTATTGGACTGGATAAAAGCCACTGTAAGATATTTATACCTTGAGAAGGAGGATGTCCAACTTGACCTATAAATGCCAAGTGGAGCACCCTAGATGAAGCAGCTGATATGCTTCATATGCAAGCCATATGGGATTGGCTTTGTGATGACAGGGAGATTCAGCCACTGAATATTCCCATTACTCAGGTCATGGAATATTCTATGGTTAATGGGGCACTTTTTACACGGGCACCCCAAATGACATTAATCCTGCAGACTCAAACAATAGTTCAAGAAGTTTTATCAAATTTGTTACCTCAGCCTCTCCTCATGGGTCTTATGATGCTAATGAAAACATTTGGTTAATTAACAAGAGAATGGTGAAGGGTAGAGGGGAGGGTCAAAGGATTCATTCAGAAAAGTTGAAATTTTTACATGGCTATTTGAAAATAAGATGGATAAGGAGAACATTGATAGTGGTAAAACTAACAGGAAAAAAATGAGGAGAGTCATGGGACTTGTCCCATAGAGTGGAAATCTTTACAGCATTATTTAAAAATGGAATGGATAAAATGGGAATTGGTAGGGTTAAAACAAATGTCTTAATACAATATTACCAACGGTTGGGTGGACCAAAGGGAGCCCTGCTGTTCCTCCAACATTAAAGAGCCCCAAATCAGTTTGGTATATTTCTCCCCACTTGGAGACATTTTAAAAGCACAAAGGTAAACATTACAATTAGGAACTGCATCTAAAATTGCCTAGGGACAATGGTTAGACAGGTTAATCAAGGTAAAAATTGACAAGCCAGGGTCTCTTGGCCCAATCCTTGGCTGTGAACCCAAAACCTTTTGTACAAGAGAGGGTAAAATGGTCTGGGGGTGGAAAAGAGAAGTTTCTGGAAACAGAGCATAAAAATGTAAGGGTTGATAAGATTATGAAAGTTGATATATGCTTGTTGTGCCTTTTTTACCTGACTGTATTATTGAAATGGACGTTGTATGTGACTGGGGAATGTTGCCCCTACCTAGCACTGTAAAACAGCAGGCATGTAAATCCACCATTCAAGCAACTTTAATTGGACAAACTTAATGGGAATCAGTAATATTGTCTGAGCCCACACAGTGTAGAGTAGAACCTGGAATGCTGGTAGGAAGGAATTCTTCACCTGATAGTCCTCTGTGGAATGTGTACTAGGGCTTATGGCAAAAGCCTGTGAGCACCTCCCAGTGACTTTGGACTTTGGACTGCAGGATTTTCACGTGAGGTGCATTTACTGCCTTACTATGGGAAGTTCACTGAAGCCCCTATTACTGAAAGATGTAAAATGATCTCGACACCTGAACTACTCATGCTGTCTTGAATGAAGTTAGAGAAACATTCTAATGGGGACAACAGTACCCAGAAGAATACTGTAATAAAATAGAAATGGTTTATTCAAGATTATGCTATCTGGAAAATGCAAAAAGAGAATACTAAAAAGTAGAGAGCTTTTTAATCCTAGGGCTGACTTTGGAATGGTGTGAGGAACTGCCGAATTTTTATGGATAACTAGACAATGTCCTATGAACAGCTCTTGATTGACTAACAAAGATTTTCTTGGTTTTCTGACAGTAGTTCCAATGTGAATAGACAAAATTCTGTTTGGAAGTCTGTTACTTTGGTCAAAGAAGGTTAAAAACAGATAAACTCAGTGGGCTGAATTGCATGAATTAAATAGTGGTAGAAGCCCGTGTTGGGATTTTACTGACTCATGGGCAGTGACCAATGGCCTGGCCATAGAGTCAGGCAGAAGGGCAATAAATGCCTGACCTATTAAAAGAATGTCCATATGGTGTATGGCCCTATGGAAATTTATCTGAACATTAAAATCAAATAAGTCAATGTCTGTCAGGATAATTTCCTTCCAGGTTCAGAAGGTGACTGGAATTGACAATCAGGTATCCTCATGTGCTCCTTTAATGTGGTCACCTGGGTCCATGAAATAAATGGATGTGGGGGTACCACAGCAGTGCAGAGAAGGGCTGAATCTAGATAATGTTCCTTTTGTACCTTCTCAGGTACACAATGCCAGTAAGAACTGTTCTGATTTTCAGCAAGAGAGAGACTGCCCATGGCTATGGGGCAGATTCCCTAGTGAGAAAGCTATGAACATAGCTGGAAAGACCATGAGGTAAACTGACATTGATAGCCCTAAGGGGCTACAAACGAATCTTGACAGGAATAGACACAGACAGGCTTTGCTTTCCCAGTAGAGGATGTAAATAATGAGAGTGACGAAAACAAAACAAAACAGAACAAAACAAAACAAAACACACACACACACACACAAAACAGAAAATATTGCATGGATTTGAATGGTCAGGCATTATTTTTTCAGACTTCACTTGACCTTTTAATTAGAGACCTAGCACAAAGGAATGTTCAGTCTGAGTGTTTTAAGTTAGATGCCCTTCTCTCAGCTTTTTCAGAATAAAATTTATATTCATCAAATAAGTACCAGTGAAGCATTACATTTATGAATTGTTAAAGAATGTCTATTGCTTATGATATAAAAGTTCAGCCAATTGGCATTTTAGGGCATTTCATTTTTTATTGACTCCTGCTCTTCTGAACAACTCTTAGAGAAAGTGCACTACTGTAGTCATTATTTTGTGATGTAGAAAATAGAAAAGTAATAATCTCTAACTCTACACGACTACCATATAGAATAGAATAAACATAAACTTTCATTGAAGCTGGGATGGATATTTTCTAAAGATATATAAATGTTTACTGTTTAGCAACGACTTGTACCTAAGAGGGAGGTGACTGAATTTGACTATAGTATATTGTATCTTGAAAGGAAGATATTTTGATAAGTAATCAATTTTTTTGTGTGTGTGTGTATGTATGTATGTATAAATGTACAAACATGTATATATGTAAGCAGGTATATATGTATGTGCGTATATATGTATGTGTCTACTTTTAAAATGCTAAATTTTAAAACTATAGATCATTTTAATATATTAGAATATCATAAATGCCATAAAACTGTTGATAAATGAAACATTGGGTAATTTGAATGCTTATTATATGAGATAAATCTGATCACGATGATTTTCTAAAACATTATTTATGTGAGCTTATCATATTTGTTCCACTTTCTTAATAATGCTTCATATTTCTTAATAATATTTATAATAGCAATACATCCATTTGGCATTATTATTTATTTTGTAGGAGATGACTATATTGTTTATTCCTTTTCATCTTGACAATGGCATGACCTACAATAGAAGATAATAATAATTCTATTTACGCCAAGTCATTTGACATTCTAGGATATATTATATAATTAATAGAATAATGATATTTACTATTTTCATAGAACAAACTATTTTGTATTTCACAGCATTTCAGTCAGTAGTCTTGAAGTTAATACAAAAAATTTTATGTATTTTTCAGATTTAGTTTTGATTGAAGCAAATAACCTATTTGAATTTATCAGCAAAAATTAAAAAAAAATCTTGGAATATTCATGGTATGTCACTTATTCCACACTATATTAAATTGCTTCAAATCATTTCTATATGTGACTCTTATTCTCTCACTTGATACAAATCAATGAAAGAAAGTCCATAATCTTCTATAATATCAAAGGATAGAGTATTATCAAAGGATAGTGCCCTAGACACAAAAAAGCATCATTTTTTATGCTTTACTTAAATGTATTTTAACTGATTTCTCTAACTTAAGTCTCACATTGATCTTTCTTTACTTTCCTTATAGTCAGTAACATTTTGGTAAAATGCAAAGCTATGCATGTCATTCATCATCTGAAAATGTCTCTGTGGGTCTTCTTTGCATATGATATTAAGAAAAAGTCAAAGAATGACACAAGAAATTTTTCATAACCAAAATTTGACATTTCTTTTATCTCCTAGTGTTGATCCTTCTCCTTAGATGACTAATGCTTTTCTGACCACCCAGTCCACTAAGTAAATTAGTAAACTGCTCATTAATATTAATTATCTTTTGCCCTTGTTTTCCTGATATCAAAAAAGAAAGTAATCATGTTGTTTTAATTCAATTGTAATTCAGTATTTCACCTTATAGTACTTACCATATGTCCTGTAATGGTAAGTGTGTGCATATATATATATAATATATATAAAAATCACATATGTGTAGAGGAGAAAATATAAATATATATAAAACATAAGACTTGAAAATTTTGAAATTTGAGCCTTTCAAAAACAGAAAATTGGTGTCTAGTTGTCTCCATGAATCTTCATTTGTTTTCATGAGGTAGTATGCTAGTATCAAACTTATAAAAGTTGTTATTTTTTATTGGGGGAACCAGCCCCCAATATTTCAATATAGGTTCTTTTCTATGTTCCCTAAATGTCAGCCAGTGTGAGAAAGAGATAAATTTTACAGCTGGGTCTCTGGGGGTGACATCATGTGTTGGCAGGTTCCATGATGCCCCCAAGCAGCAAAGCCAGTAAGTTTTTATTAGCGATTTTCAAACGGGAGGGAGTGTATGAATAGGGTGTGGGTCACAGAGATCACATGCTTCAAAGGCAATAAAATACCACAAGGCAAATTGGGGCACAGCGAAATCACAAGTCCAGGGTGAAATTAGAATTGCTGATGAGGTTTCGTGTCCCACTGTGCATGCATTGTCATTGATAAACATCTTAACAGGAAACAGGGTTCGAGAGCAGACAACCAGTCTGACTAGAATTTCACCAGGCTGGAATTTCCCAATCCTAGAAAGTCTGAGGGCACTGCAGGAGACCAGGGTGTATTTCACTCCTTATCTACAACTGCATAAGACAGACCCTCCTAGAGTGGCCATTTTAGAGACCTCTCCCTGGGAATGCATTCTTTTCCCAGGGCTGTTCCTTGCTGCGAAAAAGAATTCAGTGATATTTCTCCTATTCACTTTTGCAAGAAGATAAATATGACTCTGTTCTGCCCGGCCCCACAGGCAGTCGGACCTTGTGTTTATCTCCCTTGCTCCCTGAAAATTGCTGTTATCCTGTTCTTTTCAAGGTGCCCAGATTTCATATTGTTCAAACACACATGTTTTACAAATAATTTGTCCAGATAATGCAATCATCAAAGGGTCCTGAGGTGACAGACATCCTCAACTTATGAAGATGATGGGATTAAGAGATTAAAGACAGACATAAGAAATTATAAGAGTATTGATTGGGGAAGTGATAAATGTCCATGAAATCTTCACAATTTATGTTCAAAGACTGCAGTAAAGACAGGTGTAATAAATTATAAAAGTATTAATTTGGGGAACTAATCAATGTCCATGAAATCTTCACAATTTATGTTCTTCTGCCGTGGCTTCAGCCGCTCCCTCTGCTTGGGGTCCCTGACTTCCCACAACAATTCCTTTTTTTTTTTACATTAATTACTTCACAAATATCCATTGAGTGTGTAATATTTGTCTGAAACTAAATTTGGTACAAGGATTTAAATGGGTCAAAACCATACCCTATCCTTGCCTTTGAGAAACTTGTAAGCCCATGGGAAATGTGTATTAAAAAAATCCCATAATAATAATAATAATAATAATAATAATAATAATAAATGCCTACACATGGAGATAGATTTAATATAATTTAATATAACCTTTCCATCTGTAAGAAATATATATGTGGCTGGGCGCTGTGGCTCACGCTTGTAATCCCAGCACTTTGGGAGGCCGAGGCGGGTGGATCACGAGGTCAGGAGATCGAGACCACGGTGAAACCCCGTCTCTACTAAAAATACAAAAAATTAGCCGGGCGTGGTGGCGGGCGCCTGTAGTCCCAGCTACTCGGAGAGGCTGAGGCAGGAGAATGGCGTGAACCCGGGAGGCGGAGCTTGCAGTGAGCCGAGATCACGCCACTGCACTCCAGCCTGGGTGAGAGAGCGAGACTCCGTCTCAAAAAAAAAAAAAAAAAGAAATATATATGTATGTGTGTTTTATATATATGTATATATGTATGTATATATCTATATGTATATATATGTATGTATATATCTATATGTATATATGTATGTATATATCTAGATGTATATATGTATGTATATATCTAGATGTATATATATAGAGAGAGAATGAGAGAGAGAGAGAGAGAGAGATCTCCAACTGTTCGCTCTGCACTTACTCCTATTTGTACTTTTATTTTCTGTCAATCTACCTCTCTGGGTTTTCAGACAATTAGTTCTCTAGCAATACTGTTAATAGTGCTTCCTTGTCTACTAACCATCCTAGCATTTTTAATTCCCACTAACTTTTGATACTTGGTAGATGCATGAAATCAGAATCTACATCTATTTTTTTCTCATTTTAAAATTGTTAAATGAACTTCAGAAACTGTATAGACCACAAATTACAGACTTTTTCTTCCCTGAAGCATTTTTATTATTGATTACTCTACAAAAATATCATTTTATTTATCATTATCATTTTGAAATATTGTTTGTGATGAGTGACATACATTCTCTCCTTACCCCCATTTCAGAGCCTTTTATTTCAGATCATAGTCTTACTACATGGTCATGCAAACACCTTTAATAGGAATATTGAGGATAACCAGGAAGTTAACATTCAGTTGTCCTCATGTTAATCTCAAGAGCTGTTTCTAGTTTTCTTTCCTTTTTTTTCTATCTCTCTGAAGAATTATAACTCCATTACTCTAATGCTAAGCCTTCTTAAAAATAGTTCATGTTGTCATCTTTGCTTCTGTTTTTTTGTAATTATTATCTGAATTGAATATTATATACATCAATGCTTCTGTTAAATAACTTAGTCACTTAAAATATGTTGGCTTTTATTTAGAAGTAAATTTTCATAGAGCCAGGCTCTTTTTATTGATCTAAGGTTAGTATGGTTTTACTTATAAGTTGTTATTAAAACCAATTTAAATTCAGTGGCAGAAAGAATAAGTGCTTTTATAGAAAACACAAGACAGAAAAAACTGTTCAAAAATACTTTTTCTTTTAACTCTTAAATTCAGGGGTACATGTACATATTTATTACACAGGTAAACTTTCATGGTAGCTTGTTGTACAGATTATTTCATCACCCAGGTATTAAGCCTAGTACACAATAGCAATGAAATGGAATCAGCACAAATGCCCATTAAAGATAGAGTAGATAAAGAAAATGTCGTACTGTACACCATGGAATACCATGCAGCCATAAAAAAGAATGAGATCATGTCATTTTCAGGGACATAGATGGAGCTGGATAGAACGTCTATGGACAGACATTCTTGCCTTTCAATTTTATGCCTACTTCTTTCTTTTTTTTTTTGAGACGGAGTTTTTGCAAATTAACACAGGAAGAGAAAAGCAAATACTGCATGTTCTCACTAATAAGTGGGAGGTAAATGATGAGGACACATGGACACATAGAGGGGAACAACTCACACAGGGGCCTATCAGAGGGTGGGAAGAGTTAGAGGATCAGGAAACTTAGTTTTCTTTTATAAATAATTTAGAGTTTGTCTCGTCGATGTTGCAGGCAGAAAACTTGAGTGCAGAATAACCCAGATATGATTATAGGACTCTACGGTTGTCACCAATGCACTTTTGGGTATGTTTGCTCTTCACTGTAGTGAACTAACATCAGAAGTTTCTAAAGACAGTCCATTTGTCAGTATCGTAATTCAACTTCCTTTTAAGCTGATTTTGCAGGGGTGAAAACAAAACAACTTTTTATAATTGATGAATTGGGTAACTGTATATGTAAGACTTTTCATAATTTAGAATGGGAGAGGAAATTTAAGGTAGAAATAGAAGCACTGTTTCTTTCCCAGTGATGAAAACACATGCCAGGGACATAAGAGAGAAGATGAATTTAGTGGATCCCAGTGTTTCTATTGTGAATACATATGGCTTTCACTTGGTTAATAAGACCAATAAATTGTGCATTGAAAATGTGCTGAGAGTAGGTTTTAAGAGCTCTTATCACACACAAAAATTAGCTCTAGAAGGTGATGGATAGGTTAAGTTCTTTACCTGTAGTAATTGTTTCACTATGGATATGTATTTCAAAACGTTGTGTGGTACACCTCAAATTTATGCAATAAAAAATAAGTCTCTGTTGCTCCTACAGTTACTGAGTTACTACACATTCATTTACATGTTCTTGTCTTTCAATTTTATGCCTTTTTTTTTTTTTTTTTTTTGAGGTGGAGTCTTGCTTTGTCACCCAGGCTAGAGTGCAGTGGCACCATCTCGGCTCACTGCAACCTCCACCTCCCGAGTTAAAGTGATTTTCCTGCCTCAGCCTCCTGAACAGCTGGAATTACAGGCCCACCACCACAACTGACTAATTTTTGTATTTTTAGTAGAGAGGGGGTTTCACCATGTGGGCCAGGCTGGTCTTGAACTCCTGACCTCAAGTGATCCACCCGCCTAGGTCTCCCAAAGTGCTGGGATTACAGGCATGAGTCACCACACCCAGACAACTTTAGGCCTATTTCTTGAAAAACAAATTTAAACACATTCCAAGAAGTAATCTATCTAAGTATTGAAAACTGACAGTACATAAAATTTCCATGTCAGCTAAAGTGGTTTCCAGATTGGTTTGGGCATTTGGATCAATGACATCATAGTTTGGTTAGAAATATATCAATAATTTTTTTTCTAAAAAGTAATATTTAGTATTATTAGTGACATGACATTGTGAAGAGCATACAATACTAAGAAAATATTTATTCTCTTCGTATCTACAGAATAATATAATTTAGATATTTAAACCTATATCTAAATTAAGAATGCTCTTTCCAACTAATGGAAAAAAATCTATTTATATACATATATATAGTAAAATACCCATAAATATTTCTGTCTCTACATCTGTGTATCTTCTCCCATTGTTGTTGGGAGATATGACTGATGCTGTTTGTTTTTTTTTTCAAAGCCTCTAGAAAACAGAAAATAACATTGTATAAAAGTCACTTTTCTGTGATTTTCCCCCCATCCTTTTTTGTTTTACTATATTTATAAGGGTAGGGAGCCAAGACCCCTGAAAATTATATTTCTTAGATACCCTTCCAGACCACTAGTTAAATTCTGACAGTGAGAAGTGCTTGTTGGAGATGGGAAGGTCTTTGGAAGGGGCTAAAGTGCTCTCTCTCTCTCTCTGCTGCTGGCTTTTGTTAGCACTTCAACAGTATCAAAACGGAGCATCACAGAACCTCTTCCTGGGTCCAGGCATCAGCACTCTGAGGCTTCTTGGTGGCTTTTCCACCTCCACTGATTTGTTCCCTGTCCTTATGATTTTGTCATTTTTCAGAATGTCATATAAATGGAATCACGTAGCATGAAGCTTTTTAAGTCTGGCTTCTTTCACATATCATAATGCATTTGGAATTCATCCATATTGGTGTATTGATCAATAGTTTCTGTTTGTTCCCCCTTGTTGTGGCTGAGTTCTATTATATACCTGTGAAACAATATTGTTTATTTATTTAGCAATTGAAAGATACTTCAGTAACTTCCAGTCTTAGGTAACTGTGAATAAAGGTATTTTAAACATTCACAAACATAGTTTTGTATGAATATGCATTTTCATTATCCTAAGGTAAATAGAGCAAGATTACTGGATCATATGGTGAGTGCACAATATATTATAGAATAAAATGCTAACTGTTCTCCAAAATGGCTATACTATCTTGCAACCCAGATGTAAAAATGAGGATTACAGTTGTTCCTCATCCTCACCAGAACATGAACTGGTTTTTAAGCATTAAAATAATTAGCAGTGACCAAATGGCCATTTTAAAAATAAATAAATAAGTAAATTGAAAAACATTTTTAAATTGATTCCTAATAATCTCAATTACTAACATGATATGGATGTTTGTTGAGGATGCACAGCTTCTCAAATCTTGGAATCAAATTGGACACTACCATCCTCATTTTCTGTTTTACATTGTAGATTAGACTTTTCTCAGGTTTATACAAAATGTATGTTAATATCCTTTGTATCAATGCATTATGTATTGCTAAGGAGTTTTGTTTCCTTTAATGTGCCTTGCACAGTGCTTGAGACCAAATACATGTAGTTGGTTATTATTAGAGATGGCTTTTGCCTCTGTTTCTCCTGGAGTTAGTCCTGATTGATAACAAAAATGACCTCTGCTCCATCATTTCATCACACCATGTTTTGGGTTTTTTTTTTCTAAATTATTTGGCAAACTACAATATGTTATATGGAAAGTTTGAGATTGAAAATGAAAAGATATGTGCTTAATTGACAGAAACAGGAAGGCTAAGTAAGTTATTTGTAACAAACAACAAAAGAACAATACCTTTGTATTGTTAAAGAACCCAGAGAAATTGCTGTCTAAATAAAACCCAACATTGTGTAGTTATACAAATAACTTAAAATATATTGGTGCAATGTTCACTGTGTGGTAATGAGTGTACTAGAAGCCCAAATGTCACCATTACATAATGTATCCATGTAACAAACCTGCACATGGTTTCTCAAATAAAAAATAAAATAAAAGATCTAAAATTTATTTTCAAAATAGCAATTCAACCAAAGTAGCCAGTTTTATATATATCAATGTTCATTCTAAGACAAGTAGCAGCTGTTTGGTTATTAATATATCATCAATGTACATTTTCATACAAATTATCAAATTGATAAATGCAATTTGAAAATTACTGTACTCTGATCGTATGTAATCAATTTGAGTTGATTAAAGTTAGAAAATTAAAATGGAAACCCTTTTTTGTTCTAAATTATTTTAGTTCTCTTCAACTGTCACCCTTGAAAAACTGCATAGAGCTTTTATGATCTCTATAAAGACTTCATAGAGTTTTCATAATGATTGAGTAAGTACTATATTAAAGTGCTTAGAGAGTGTCTTTTACGTGACAGCTATTAACAATTTGGTGTATTAATATTCTACTGAACAATTGTAATATTTTTATCATCTACAGGACAAATTTTAAATATCTTTAGAAATAATAATTTTTTAAGCTCTAACCTCAATTAACCTTTCTAATCTTCTTTCTGCATGTACGCACCAAACTAAATTATTCCTAGTCTCTGAGTATTCACTGTGTCTTTCTAAATTTCTGTGTTTGACAGGCCCTTTATTTTGAATCTTTGCAAATTTAAATCTAAAATCCCCAGGATAAAATTTATTTCCTGTAACAATTGAATCTTAATATTGTGTTTCATTTATAATCTATCTATCTGGTTTATCACATTGTGTGTGCACTTTTTATATTCTGTACAAAAGTATGTATCTTGTATATCTTTCTTTGTACTATTTTGTGCTTTGAAATTAATGTTACAATTGGAATCCAAAGCATGTCTCTTTTGAGAAATTATTAATCTACTAAAGTGGACCAGCAAATATTTATTTTTTGAATAGATTAATCAGTTGGCATATAAATAATTGTATATGTTAAGGAGATGGTTGGCCAACTGTACATGAGTGTTCATTACCAATTTATTACACCTGGACAGGAAATAACTAAAGTTATTTCTATCTTTATTGGACTAGCATCAATCTAGTAGTGTGTAAATAATTCTTTTTCACCTTTCCATTAAAATATCAGTAAAGAAGAATTTGTAAACGCTAAAATTAAAATTTTTAAATAAAATTAGAAAATTACATGCAATTAAAATGAAACATTGATCAAATAATCATTGTTCTCTGGTAGGAAAAGGCAAAGCTAATGGGTTAGGAAACTACTGGAGCTCAAATTGTGCATTAATCCTTGAAGTGAGAGAGTCAGGGATACTGAAAGGTTGCAAGAGGATGATCTCCTCGGCCACACTAAATATCCACACATTTAATGGCTTTTGTTAATCGCCACGAAACCAAACAGTCACATCATCTTTAGGATAACTCTTTTTGAGGCATCCATTGAATATCTCTATCATGTACTTTCCATCCACAACCCTCTAATTCTAAGGTATCCCTTTCCATATTCATTCTGGTAGTAAGAGATCCTAAGATGACATTGTTACTGTAGTATGAGGGGACGGAATCCTCATCGAATCCTCTTATGTGAAATCGGCAATAAATATAAGCAAATATAACAATGGTAACAATATCACCTGTGTGCATGTATGTATATAAATATGTGTGTATATACATACACATAAATTAGCAACCGAAATACATTCTGAGAAATGCATCATTAGGTGATTCCATCATTGCCTAAAATATCGTAGAATATAGTTACACAAACTTAGCTGGTATATATATTTTTATTCACATATTTTTATATGAAAAATCAAATGTCCCAGCACCACTATTGATTATCAGTGATTTCCTCTACTTGACCTGCAGTGCCAATATCAAGTGCCATATATAAGATTTATATATATGCTCACTTATAATCATATGGAACCACCATTGTATATGTGGTCTATTATTGACCAAAAGGTGTTTATACAGTGCATGACTGTATATAGATAGGTAGAGAGATAAATGGATATTCTTAAACATACCTATATCTATCTATCTACCTATCTATATATGTACACATACACAAATATACATACATATACTGTGTTTCTTCATATTACCAACATCTCTGATTAAAGGTAACATTAGCCTCATAGCATGTGTGTTATAGGACAGGTTTAATGAAAGTGAACCACAGGCGGGAATTATTCTTTTTATTATCATTATTATACTTTAAGTTCTAGGGTACATGTGCAGAATGTGCAGTTTTGTTACGTAGGTATACATGTGCCGTGGTGGTTTGCTGCATCCATCAATTTGTCACCTACATTAGGTATTTCTCCTAATGCTATCCCTCCCCTTGCCCCCAATCCCCCGACAGGCCCCGGTGTGTGAAGTTCCCCTCCCTGTGTCCATGTGTTCTTATTGTTCAACTCCCACTGAGTTATTCTTTAAATGACTGTAGAGGAAGAGTTTTTTGGAGATAGGAAATAAAAGATGCAGGGCAAAGCAGCAGAAGAAAGCTACGCAAGAATCTGAATTTAGCTTTAGTCTGTCTCCATGGAGAACTCTAGACCTCAAATTTTTCCATTCATTTGGTTCCTCATTGAGGAAAGAAGGCAACTATTGTCTTGCCATTAGCCATTCTCTGTTCCTTACGAGTGAGGAAAGGAAACCTTGACAGGGCAGCTCCCAAGGGACTGAGAGCAATTCTACAGAGAAGACAGCAGTGTGCCTTTCAGAACCAACACTTACAGCAACTGGGGGCTGGGTATACTGAGCCGATAAAGGAAAGAGGACAGTTTTGGGCCTTTTTTTTTCTTCTGGATTTATTTTAGAATTGACTGTTGATATTTTCATTATGATTGCACTGAATGCATAGCTTAATTTGAGTAAGATTGAGATATTTATGTTAAATAATTACCTTGTGTATGCACATTGCATTTGTTAAACTATCCTTTTGCAAAGTTTTGTATTTTGTTTCAATAAATGTCTTGGATATCTTTTGTTAAATTGATTGTTTCCCACTTGGCACTCCATCAATTTCACAGTGTTTCACAATTGAAAGAACTCTCAAAACTCTACACAGCGTGCAGATTTAATAAATGTGAATGACATGGTACGGTAGCAGAAAGCACACGCAAGAATGGGAGTCCTAAAATATTTCCAGGCAAAATTTTACACACAGCATCCTTTCTAAGTCACACAGAATGAGATTTTCATCCCAATTATGAATCACCAAGAAGTGTCTGGTTTAGGATAGTTTGGATGATAGTTCACAGAGGGATCTTTTATATTCCACTGCTGATATAGCCATGCCAGACTATGTAATTAATTGCCTAAAACAAGTGTTTAAGTTATCTGAACAATGTAAACATGCAGGTCATGTGCCACCAAGGGTGTTTCAAATATTAAATAGCTCATGATCAATTACCAGTTAGCCCATCTTGGCTTATCTTCTCCACAGGTCGGTACTGAACTCACAGGCATTCCGGAAGATAAATCTGATCCCAGTTCATTTTTAAGTGAATTTGCCTTAAAAGAGGCCACATTCACAATTCTTGTTCAGTTTTAAACTATCCAATGTCATTCTGTTTTCTGCATCTTTTGCACCATTTTTAGAAAGAAAAAAATCGTGAAAATCGCGAATATCAAAATACTCATCATTTTTATGATTCAGTATAGTTTAGGCATAACTTTAAAGAAATATTTGAGTTTACCACATTATCTAGCATAAGTTTGTTCAAATTATATACAAGCTAAACATCTGTAAAAGAGGGGGAAAGGTAAAACTTCCTTCATTATAAAAAATTGAACTTTTATAAGATCTATCAATAAACATATTTACTATAACAATTAACTGATTATTAACAAAAGGTACTTTGACTAATAACCTTTCAACAGAAGAATGTCTTGTGAGGTTTTAAATTTAATCTCCTAAGGCATTTGATCATAGATGACAGCATTATAGAAGGTTTTGTTACAATTAATGAAATTAATTTTAGCAATTGAACAAATATTATACCAAATAGCAGATACATTGTGAGTCAGATTAAGTTCATTCAAAAAAATCACTCAATTAAAATTATAACAATATTTTCTAGGCCCCTGTCTACATAACAAATGGTGTTATAGATTGATACCTACTGACTAATACCAAGGACTAAGTTTCAGTTAATTCTTAATTCTAAGTCTCTTGTGGCAATAGCCATATACCTTTGTATTAGTTTTCCAATTCTGAGTAGAAACATTATCACACACTTAGTAGCTTAAAATAATACAAATACATCATCTTAAAATTCTGTTACTCAAAAGTCTGACCCAAGTCTGACTAGGCTAAATATAAGTTGTTGGGAGATCTGTATTCCTTCATGTAATCTCTACTTGAGGGTCCGTTTCCTGGCTGACTGGTTTATAGGCAGAATTCAGCTCCTTTTGGTTATAGAACTAAGATCCTGTTTTTGGCTGTTAGCTGAGACCCGTTCCCACTTATAGAGGTCATCCAAATTCCTTGGCTCCTAGTCTTCTTCTTCTTCCAGCTTCAAAGATAACAGTGGCAGGTTGTGTCCCTTTCATGCACCGGATCTCTCTTTTTTCTTCAGAGTCTTATCTCTCACTGACCCAGCCAGAAAAAGCTCTTTACTTTTAAAGGCTGTGTGATAATCCAGGATGACATCAGCATCTCAAAATTTGTAACCCGAATCACTTCTGCAAAGTTCCTTTTTCCATGTAAGGTAACAAGTTCCAAGGATTAGGAGGAGCCATTATTGTGTTGAGCACAATTCTGTTTTATACTAATATACTGATAAAGATTTCCTGTAGAATTTATCTGTAAGTCATTTCTATTTTCCATTTCCTGGTAAAATTTGGGTCAAGTTTAACTTGACTCTCCATTCCTAGTAACTGCATTATTGCATACATTTGGTTGTTATTTATATATAGGGCTTTGGCAGTCAAAAATCACCTGTGCAAATTACATTATACATTTATGAATTCCTTGAAGCTATAGATCATAAATGTCATGAGTGTATTTCTTGTGTTTACACTGCCAAAATCTTGGACTATCCTTGTTTCTAAAGAAGCATGCTCAATAGATCCTCTTGGTTCAGAGTGCATGGTATCTCCTATCTTTGTTTCCTAGTGTATTGTTTAAATATCTTTTGAGTTTGTCTCATGCATTTCTATAGCTGTGTTGAATGTCCAAGCCAGTTGCCAATCTTTCTCTTTCTTCCAAAATAACATCTCTTTTAAGTATCGAATGCAGGCTAAGTCCGTATGGCTCTTCTCCTTAAAAGTAATTTCAGCTTGTCCTAAGACTCTACCTGTATTAATTTCTTTCTTTCTTTTTAATTTTTTACCAGACCACTTCAATTATTTTTACTACGACAAGCATATGAATGTCCTGTAACTTATTTCACTAGCAACAATAAAGAGTGAGGTGTTTCTCTCTCTCTCTACATGGGCTATTCCCTGGAGTCTGGTCACAATACACAACTGCAGTGGGAGAAAATTGCTTTCCTTTCCTGAAGGGAGCAGAGCTTAATCTTAGGACCACTAGGTGGGATTTCCTCTTGCAGCTGCTTAACTTCTCACTCCCAGCTTTCTCTCCAGTTACTTCCACTGCTGTCTCTTGGCACAGTAGTCAGGATACATTGCCTTCTCAGAAGGAAGCCAATCATCTAAGAACCACTCTGAAACCTTGTAGCACTTATATCTCTCATTGGAGGTACCCTCCAGACAGCCATGGAAGATAAATGGCTGTGGAGGCTGACGGTGCCAGAATTCTTCCTCTGTCCGCCTCAGCAGCTGGGTGGTCCTGATTATATCCTTTTCATTCTGGGCTCTCATCAAACAAGCAAAGTACTGGTCTTTGTCCTTGTGAATGCACCATGAATCGAGGTGTCACAGCACCCACTTATAAACCCACAACAACTTCTGCTGATGGGTCAGGTAGGCTACCTGAGCTGAGAACACCATGACTGCCTACTCACCTTTCCTGTGTTATAATAATTCCACCCGTGGTTATTGTAGAATGTTTTGGCCAATGTTTGCTTATCCATCAATCATATCGATGAACCACCAATATTATTTACCTACCAAACATATTGTCCTTTGTGTGCATGAATGGGGCAACAGTTATTACATCTTACTTTTACAAAAGCATTTGTAATATACGACGAAGATATAATATTATTCTTTAGCTGTGCACTTGCAATATAATGTTATATTTTCATTTTTATATTATGAACTTACTGGCTCTCTTTCAATCAGTAATTACTTTCCTTTCTTTCCATTTGTCTAAAAATTTTAACCCAGACCCACCCCCCAACTTAAGGGTAAGACTGTCAGATTCAGCTGAAAGATTTACCAATAGACCTATGTGAAAGTTGCAGACACCTGGTGAAATCACTTTTGTTAGAACCAAACAAGTTGAAGCTGAGACAGTATGAAGGCGGAGAGCTCATGCTTGTATATATAACATATGGACTGTCTCAAGGTCATTTCTAATATAACCCCACTATAAATTTCTTATTTTGAACTGTAGCAATTCAGATAAGATGTTCTTGAAAGAATACTTGCCCTGTAACGGTATCTACACCAATGAACTGATGTCAACTCTAGCTTTGAGCATCTGGAGCTAACGAACTCTGTTTTCAAGCAGTTTATGTGAACTCCTTTTTGCCAGCAAATGCTTTGTTCTACCCTCTCCTGTCTGAATGCATCTGTGGCTTTGTCATAGCTGTTATTTCTGCTTACTCCTTTAATCTTTTCTGCTTTTTAATGAGTAAAATCATTATTATTAGACAATATTTTCTCTGATTTTTCTTTAGGCTGACACCTGATGGAAGTATGAGTTTGCCTAATGACCCACTTCATACATTGCCGACCATAAAATCTAGACAGGAAAAATGTAAATGTATTAGAGTGTCATTCAGTGGGCAGTATAGAGATAGACACTTCTAATTTCAGTTTATATAAGTAAGAAAAAGCAGCAGCTCATCCCATCATTTCCTTAGGAATTCAAAATAATACAGTCGTCTCTAAGTACCTATGAGGGACCGGTTCTAGGATTCCTTCAGATACCAAAATCTGTGGATGCTCAAGTCCCTTAGATAAAGTGGTGTGATATTTGCATATAATCTATGCACATCCTCCTGAACATTTTAAATCATCTCTAGATTACTTCTAGCATCAAGTACAATATAAATATATATAGTTTTCTACTTGATTTTATTTGTATTTTTATTCTTCTATTGTTATTTTGTGTTTTTTTAAAAATATTTTTGATCCGCAATTGGTTGAACCTGCAGATGAAGAACCCACTGATGTGAGAGGCCAACTGTATTTTGAGATGTTGTCATGTTGTTAGGGTAGCAATTGATCTTTTCTCTCTGAGTCATAAATATAATCCAATTGCTGGCACCACAGGATCAAGCAAATATGAAGAATAAAAAATAGATGCAGAGAAGAATATATATAGTTCCTCTGTCATTCTCCACATCCTCTGTTCTACTTTTTGCATAATACCTTCCAAAGCTGATCACCTTTTAGTATTACATATATTGTTTTATCATATACTTATTCAAATAGGCAAACCAATGTATCCCCTTATTTTTTAGCCACATCTGTCCCTACCCTCATTTAATAAGTGGGTGTTACAAGTGCCTATTGCAGTATTCATTCAGTGCACTACTTTGTGGTATTAAGATATATAAGTTCATGGTAAATGATGCTTCTTAGCACATTGGTGCCCTGCATTTGTAGTAAAATAAATTCTTTGATCATATATGATACCAAATGAAATGTTTTCTCTCTAGATATCTGTGTTGAAGGCATTTGCTTCAGTTACTGGATATACAAATAAAACTTCAGATTAAGTATCTATCCTAGTCAAGATTCACCTGTAATCACATGAAACCATAAGCAGCAGGCCAATGTAATTCACCTACCAGCTAAGGGTTGGTCCAGATCATCCTGATAGATTAGATATATTTTCTAATTTTCTTATTCACAAACAAATGTTAGTCACATTTCAAGCTTCTGAAAGAGATAATGGAATATATGTTTATTTATTTCTTTGTGTTTTTTTTCCTGCTTATTGTTATATTGCTTGAATGCTATCATGCTACAGCTACTAATCCTGTGTACTTAAGAGAACACTTCCAAAAACAAATATTAAAAGAAGGCATATTATTGTTGGTTTCCGTCATATTTTGAATTTGAAATAATATCCTTTTGGTGTGCACATGCATGCCCCACTTACATTTTATCCCCTACTCTGCTCTCACTTTCTCCCTCCCACCAAAGGTCATAAAGTTTTTCATAACATAGTATTTTACACTAGGGTCACCTTTTTCTCCTAGTTTTCCAAGATCAACGTTTCAGATAATATTGTTAGTCCATTGTTTACTATCCAAAAAGCCATAAAATTTATATCATTATTGTTACTACCCAATTTCTATAGTGCCATAAGGAGCACATCTTTTAAGTCTGCCCATTGAACAGGTATATCTTTTCTCCACTTGAGCGAAAAAAGGAGTCATCACTCAGTTACAATGCAGCTGCTTTTTAGACTGCATGCTGGCCTCCCATTCTTGAGCTACCAAGCTGCTTTTTGGCAATCCTTCAATAACTGCAAACCATGCTGCTCTTTGTCCAATTCACTTACAGTATTTTTTTATTGTTTGTAAATATTTAATGCTATATGCATCACAGGTACCAAGGTAGTTAGTAAATTTGAACAACTACATAAGGAGTATGATAAAATATGCAGGTATAGCAACTATTAATTTCTGTTTATGTAAATTTACTGTATACAACTTTCAATGAAATATATACTGTAGTAATTTATCTTTTTTTTTCTTTCTTTTTCTTTTATTATTATACTTTAAGTTTTAGGGTACATATGCACAATGTGCAGGTTTGTTACATATGTATCCATGTGCCATGTTGGTGTGCTGCACACATTAACTCGTCATTTAGCATTAGGTATATCACCTAATGCTGTCCCTCACCCCTCCCCGCACCCCACAACAGTCCCCAGAGTGTTATGTTCCCCTTCCTGTGTCCATGTGTTCTCATTGTTCAATTCCCAACTACGAGTGAGAACATGCTGAGTTTGGTTTTTTGTCCTTACGATACTTTACTGAGAATGATGGTTTCCAGTTTCATCCATATCCCTATGAAGGACATGAACTCATCATTTTTTATGGCTGCATAGTATTCCATGGTGTATATGTGCCACATTTTCTTAACCCATTCTATCATTGTTGGACATTTGGGTTGGTTCCAAGTATTTGCTATTGTTTATAGTGCCACAATAAACATACGTGTGCATGTGTCTTTATAGCAGTATGATTTATAGTCCTTTGGGTATATACCCAGTAATGGGATGGCTGAGTCAAATGGTATTTCTAGTTCTAGATCCCTGAGGAATCGCCACACTGACTTCCACAATGGTTGAACTAGTTTACAGTCCCACCAACAGTGTAAAAGTGTTCCTATTTTTCCACATCCTCTCCAGTACCTGTTGTTTCCTGACTTTTTAATGATAGCCATTCTAACTGGTGTGAGATGATATCTCATTGTGGTTTTGATTTGCATTTCTCTGATGGCCAGTGATGATGAGCATTTTTGTATGTGTTTTTTGGCTGCATAAATGTCTTCTTTTGAGAAGTGTCTGTTCATGTCCTTCGCCCACTCAAAAAGTGGGCAAAGGACACTTACAGTATTTAAAGTAGGACTAAAGGATTGTGTCAACTACCTATTTGTAGGTGATGAATAGATACTTAGTAAGTCCACACCATTCCCATCTAATGAAGGAATTCTTCTGAGCAGTTTCTTCCTGATGGAATAGTATTCTGATATAACCAGAACTGGCTATTTCAGGCCTGAAAAACGTTATTTCTTCTGTAATATTATTTCAACTAAAGCCTCATAACCATCAACAATTCCCTTTTAAATTATGTGTAAATTTTTACTTGGCATCATTTTTACTTGGCTTTGTACTTTCATTGAGTTAATCGGCCATCCTCGATTAGATTAACAAGAAATTGTAGTTTAATTTTAGCTCTGAATTCAGTTTGAAATATCAACATTGTGTCATAAGAATAATAGATAAGTCCTTCTCCATGGAATCAAATTTAAGTGTGTTCTTACTAGTACTTACGACAGTAAGAATTTAAATATACCTTTAAAAGGACAGTAAATGTGTGTTGGAGTCCATCCCATGTGAATGCAAAATGGCTTCGATGTTATTCCAAAATAGAAGAAAAAAAAAGCATTAGAAAAATCAGTCAAGGAATACCAATCTCCCTGAGCTTTCTGCACAACGTACATTGTTAATTTCATGTAAGGCACAGCTGATACTAAAAAGAAGTATTATTTTGTTAAAATCTCCAAAATCCATCAGCTTATCTTATGTGCCTCAGTAATGTATTAAACAAGGAATTTTATGGACACTAGTACACATGTATCCAACATATTTTAATTAATACCAGAATATCTTGATGTCCTCTAATTGTTTCTATATACTTTTAAATTAACCACTTGATTTTCCAAAGATAATTGTAGTATCCCACATATCAAATTAAAACATGAATGAGAATGGATGTGCATGGCAATCCATTCTTTCATGATTTCTGTAACAGAAATGTCCTACATACAGGCACTCCACTCATTCCAATAATATATTTGATAAGGGTAAAAAAGAACCATAACTGTCTATTCAAATATCGCCATATTTTTGTAGTCTCTTGATTCTTTATTCTTGTGGCTTATATAATTTTTTATTGAATATCAGTAAGACAAGGACCATATTCCAATCAAAATGGGTATCTTCCCAACTCCCGTTTGTTGGTATATACATTGCATTTATAGACTGAAACATTATTCATATCCTGAGAGTTCAAACAGCCTTGAAATGTTTCTTATTTATTTTCATTGTTTTGCTAAAACAAGCAAAAGTGCTCAGGAAACCACTTTCTTGGTTGATTTACCTCCCATATGATTTTATTTATGATCCATTTATTAATTTTCTTCACCTCAGATCTTCCAACTCCAAGAGTCATTGATATGTTTTTATTCCTCTCACTGATTAGAACATGATTTCCCACAGGCATTCAACCTGGCAACAGTGGTTTCTCACCTCACTTCTTTTCTCATCTTTCTTGTCCTCAAATAGAGCCTTAGCCATTTCAAACATTATAAAAACAGAAATCAGTTTAAATGTCCTGCAAACTACACCAACTACACGTATTTCACATATTGGATAGTTTACAGGACTCCACAGAGCATATGCAATTATAGATTTAATAAAGGGACCTTAAATAAGTTTCTTAGAGCTTTGCTACTATTCTTTTCTTAAAACACATCAGTTTGTTGCTGTAATATTAGAGTGGAACTGAATTATGTATATTAAGATTATATGCAGCAACCTTGTTGAAATATTATTGATTGAAATAAATTTCTCTGATGATTCTCTAGAGTTTTCTCTGTGTATAATCACATTATCTAAAAATAATGTAATTTTTTCCCTTTCTAAAGTTTATATTTATTGTGTCTTACTATACCTCTTTGAAGTACTGGCATATTATCATAAAGGAAGACACAATTTTATCAAGCATCACTGTGTTGTTTCCTGTTTTTTATTTGAAATGGTGTCTACTAATTTTACACTATTATGAATTACATGAGCTTTGATGGATAAATGTCTATTCCTGTAGAATGTGCAGAAAGTTTCTTTCTCTATCTGATATTATGAGTTTTTTGTTTTATTTCTAATAATAAATGAACATAAGAATTTATCAAAAGGTTTTGCTATACAGTGGGCTTGGGTAATCTTTAGAAAATGTCATTTTTTTTTGAATGACTGGAATCGTGGGCAGCATCCTCAGTAGAAAGAGTTCAGAAGAATATAAAAATACACTGGTTATACGTTTCATGTCACATTTTATGTAAACGTGTATGCATATATCTATATAAAGTCTAAAATTATTTTTAAGAATACCTATCCTATACTAAGTAAAAGAAAAGCCTCTGAGTAATTTATGCACTATATTCTCCATTGCATGTGTGCACACTGGTATAGGTCCAGAAGAACAAATAGAAAATTGAGAGGATTACATAACAGACTATTAAGCTTGGTTAATTCTATATTATTGGGATGGGGCATGAAGCAAGGGAAGAGAGAGAAAATATATTTTTTATTTATATATTATTTTATTATTTCTCTTGTTCCAAAAGCATAGATCACATTTATCCTTTAATTTTTAAAATGATAAATATAAAAATGGTGAGAATAATAACCCTCAATTTTTAAATCAATTATCTGAAAACATTAAACTTTTCAGACATATAATGTGATGGAAAAAGTCTCTCTAGTTGGTTTTCTAAAAATATAATGAATATAGTTGTAATAGGCGACTCTCTTTCATAATAGACCATATATTCTAGTGAATAGATTAAGAAAAAATCTGGGCTCTAATCTTAGCTCTGCTTTTTATCAACTAGGTGAATTTAGGAAACTTATTCCACCAAACTTCCCTCTTACTTATAAAATATGCATAATAATGTCAGGCTTACCATGGTGATAAAAGATATAATGCATACAAAGTGTCACAGACCCTTGCACTCTAAATGTACCCACTAATAGAAAATATAAAGCAAGTCCTTTCAGGAACAGGTCACTTTCCAAGTAGGTTAGCTGCAAGTTTCACTAAAAGCAGCTCTTGATATACTTAGAGCATGAATGAGGAAGCAACTAGGAGAAAACAATTTTTTATTTCCACCGAGCTCCTGTATATGTCAAGTTCTTTTCTAGGTGATTCCACAAATGCTATTTTATTTAATAATATGTTGCATGCTTTTCTTATTATAAAAGTAATACATAGTTTTTTTAAGAGTCCTCTATATATTTGTTGCATCAAGACTTTGAGGCTGAACTGTTTTTTTTCATGTTAGAAATAGGATCACTAGAAGAACTAGAAGTATCATCATAACTAGAAAAACAACAACAAAAAAAACTCGATAACAGGAAGGCAGAAAGTTTATGATATTTAGTTTATTTGTTCTTTAACTTCTATAAATACGGAGTTAATACATGCTCTCTACATTTAATAAATATGGAAATCAAAAGATGAAAAGAGCTAAACTTTTATCACCATATAAATTATTTAGCACAGTAGAATCACTATAGTTAACAACAATGTACCGTATATTTTAAAATAGCCAGAAGAGAAGATTTGAAATGTTCCCAAAACAAGAAATGATAAATGTTCCAGGTAATAGATATCCTAAATACTCAGACTTAATAATTACATATTTCATGTATTTATCAAAATATCACACATACCCCATAAGTATGTATAAATATTATATATTAATTAAAAATTTAAAAATTACCAACCACAAACATGTATTTTTATAATCATTAAAATATACAAGGCCGGGCACGGTGGCTCACGCTTGTAATCCCAGCACTTTGGGAGGCTGAGGCGGGCGGATCACGAGGTCAGGAGATCAAGACCACGGTGAAACCCCGTCGCTACTAAAAATACAAAAAATTAGCCGGGCGTGGTGGTGGGTGCCTGTAGTCCCAGCTACTCGGAGAGGCTGAGGCAGGAGAATGGCGTGAACCCGGGAGGCGGAGCTAGCAGTGAGCCGAGATCGCGCCACTGCACTCCAGCCTGGGTGACAGAGCGAGACTCCGTCTCAAAAAAAAAAAAAAAAAAAAAAAATTTTAAAAATTTAAAAAATAAAATAAAATATACAAAATTAATTTTAAAATTTCAATGTGTTTACCCTTGCCTCAAAATCAAGGTTCCTAGGTCATAAGATAATACTCTTTGTATTTGTTACTGGTTTATTTTCCATTCCAAATCACTACTTCTGTTTTTAAAATTTTCATCTCAAAAATACTAATTTATTATTTAGATATTTAGAGAACTACAAAAACTTAAACCTCTATCAAATGAGATACTAAGTCTTAAAAAGAAAAAAATCAATAAAGTTTTAACTATGAAATAAAAGTAAATTTGCAGCCTTTGGCAGTGTGTTGTAGTAGAAAAATTTTAAGTCTGCAATAGAGTTGTGTCCTGGTTCAGGTTTACATGATTTTTGAAATAGTCTTTCAAATACATTTCTGTGAAGTGTAGTTTCCTATGCGTGAAACAATAGTGTTAGCTGAAAAGATTAAGTTTAGCAATAAAGGCAAAATCCAAGTATACAGCCTAGTCTTGAATTTATGTATTTTTCCTATTAATAAGCAATTAAGGCAAAGAACTAAAAATCAATGCTAATTTTATTCAATAAACTTAAAGAAATATGTTAAAATACAAACCTGGATAGCCAACAAAGTGATCCAATAAAAAAAACTTTACATCGTAGGTATTATGCATCATGCGTTGTCTTTTTTTTTTTTTTTTTTTTTTAAGAAAAACAGAGTCTCGCTCTATCACCAGGCTGGAGTGTAGTGGCACCATCTCAGCTTACTGAAACCTCCGTCTCCTGAGTTCAAGTGATTGTTCTGCCTCAGCCTCCCCAGTAGCTGGGATTACAGGCAGCGCCAGCACACCTGGCTATTTTTTGTATTTTTAGTAGACATGGGGGTTCACCACGTTGGCCAGGCTGGTCTTGAACTCTTGACCTCAAGTGATCTACCAGATTCGGCCTCCCAAATTGCTGGGATTACAGGTGTGAGCCACCAAGCCCAGCCATGCATTGTCTTAAGAGATGATAAAAAAGACTGGTAAACCAAACAGGCACAGGTGCTGCTTCATGTTTTTAAAATAGCACGAGAGAGAGAGAGATCACGCGCTTTTGAAGGCCATCTGGGACCTGACCTAGCCCAGCCTCCTTACCGCCTGTGGTACTATGGATAAAGTAACTTGCTGTGATTTATTTTTTCCTTGTAGTAGGCTGATAATGGCTTCCAAAGATATGTACACATTCTAATTTCTGTATTCTGCGATTCATACCTTACGAAAATAACTGTTTGCAGATGTAATTAAATTTAAAATTTTGGGATGAGATTGTCTTGGATTTTCCTGGTAGGTACTAAATATCATAGGAAGTAGCTTTATAAGAGAGAAGCAAAAGGTGGTTACACACACAAAAGAAGAGGAGGCCATGTGGCCATGGAGAGAGTGTTGCGGTGATGCAGTTCTAAATCGAGGAGTGGTGGCAGCCACCAGAAGCTTGAAGAGAAAAGAAACAGATTGTCCCTGGAGCTTCTGGAGGGATTGTGGCCCTGATTACATCTTGATTCCAGCCCAGTGAAACTGATTTTAAACTTCTGGAATGCACAACTATGAAAAAGAATCAACTTCTCATTTTAAGCCACCAAGTTGGGGGCAATTTGGCAGCCTTGGGAAATTATTACACATATCTATAGAATGGCAATAAAAATGCTCCTTTTAAAGCATAATTTCAAATATTAAAGAAAGTGAACTGTTTTGAATTCTTGGAACATAGTGAACACAATAACATTTATTTAAAGTATAGTGGGTAACACAAGCAAATAGTCAATCATTCACGTGCTGTTATCCTACCTAAAGGAAAGCTAGTGTTATTAAAGGAAAAGATAAGAATCATCCCAACACTAATGACAGGAGACAAGAGACAGGGAGCAATCAAGAGTCTTTTTTTCTGGATTATACCCTCCTCAATTACGCAATTTTTGTAAATTTATTTGTTACTGCTTAGTAATAAGGTGTGTATTTTAAAATGATAATCCTCAACCTGGTATACTGGGCAATTTTAAGTGACCATTACACTCCAATGCCATCCAACCCACACGATCTTCTTGACATTTTGTATTGATTCATTGGTCTTATTTTCATTTTTCAAACTCTTTGACATATATTCAATATCTCCATCTATCTGCAATATACATTTTTATATTTAAGAATTTTAGAAAATAATTATACAGCTCAAAATGAGCATATCACTAGACTCTTTAAAAAACTAAATTTAGGAGCTATTTAGTATCTGTATAAAATATTTTTACTTATGGTTTACTCTCTTTAGTATTTTATTTTCTAAAATAAAATATGCAATGGTAATAGTACTCCAGAAAAAATAAAATAAAATTATGTGTTCATCATTCAAATAATAAATGAGACACATGAAATATATTAGCAGTTACATGCTATATTATTTTTAGGTTTAAAAGAGACATATATAAAAAGATGTAAACTATATCTATTGTATAAATGTACCATTTTAGAATAAGTAATTCAAATCCTAAGTACTATTAGTGTTAATTTCTGTTGTCCAATAAAATAAATTATTTTATTTATTGGAGAATATATTTCAAGATGATTTATTAGAATTACATCAGAATGTACTCACTTTATTAAAACAAGATAAAATTAAGCAAATGCAATAGTTGCATGAATATTTTAAAATATTTTCATGATAATTATACAAAACTGTAGGTAATTGTATAATTAAAAATCTCAACCTAAGGCCGGGCGCGGTGGCTCACGCTTGTAATCCTAGCACTTTGGGAGGCCGAGGCGGGCGGATCACAAGGCCAGGAGATCGAGACCACGGTGAAACCCCGTCTCTACTAAAAAATACAAAAAATTAGCCGGGCGTGGTGGCGGGCGCCTGTAGTCCCAGCTACTCGGAGAGGCTGAGGCAGGAGAATGGCGTGAACCCGGGACGCGGAGCTTGCAGTGAGCCGAGATTGCGCCACTGCACTCCAGCCTGGGCGAAAGAGCAAGACTCCGTCTCAAAAAAAAAAAAAAAAAAAAAAAAAAAAAAAAAAAAAAATCTCAACCTATTAAAATCAAACTTGCGAAAGTGTGCTTTTACAATTATATTATAGATAATCCAAATAAAAAACATTTTTTGGAAAGAAATTGCTGAAACAAAAAAGTTAATGTCATGGTCGTTATTCTTGTAAACCATAAAAATGACTTTTAAATCCTTATATACAATTCTGTGACTACTAGTGTAGTAACTATAGTGAATAATAATTGATAATTTTTTTTTACATTTAACCTAGTATCCAGCCTGGATAATAGGATATGATTACAACCGGTACACAAATTTTAATGCAGATATATTTTATTTATCTCTTATCTTATATAATCTTATATAATATATAATATATACAATTATATATAGTATATATTATATATTATATAATTTATAATATATGTATTATATTATATATCTATTATATATAATACATATGATATATCTGTATAATAGATATATAAATATATATTAATTTTCAAATGTGCATCTATTAAGATTTTTCTTAACAGTGTCAGGATGTATGTGAAATCTTGTTTTGGTTGGCCTTTGATATGGAGCCACCCTGTTTTTGTATTTTTTGTTTGCTTATGACTATTAGTCACTGGAATATTTATATATATATATATTTTTGTTATGTAAACTTCCGGTTTGGACAGTTTGATAATCTTTTAGTTTTCTACACCTTGACATTCTAACACCATCTACCTTGCCAAGACACATTTGGAAACTTGGGTGATGGAATATTAAACTAGAAAGTTTACGCTTTGGGTTTCAGTCACATGAGAATGATCTTTCTCATCCTTCATAAAGAAATTCAGTGTAAGCAGTGCATGTGTAGGGTTTGAGCTGAGGAAGGGGAGAGACAAACTACATACATTGTCTTATTTTCCAAGTGGTATAAGTTTATAATTAAAGCTTATTTAAAAGAGAGATATTTCAACCAAAAGCAAATGTCAACGACTAAAGATACCAAAACTGACTCAAGAAGAAAGAGAAATCTGAACAGAACTATAACAAGTAAATAGTTTGTGTTAGTAGTCAATAACCTTTCAACAACAATAACAAAAAAGCAAAGGTCCAAATGGCTTCACTGGCGAACATTCCCAAACATTTTCAGAAAATCAACACCAATCCTTCTCACACCCTTCAAGAAAAAAAAAAAAATGGAGAGGAGAGACTACTCCCTAATTCATTCTGTGAGGCCAGCATGACCCTGATACTATGATAGTCAAATACATCACAGGAAAAGAACTACAGATAATAGCCCTTATAAATATAGAAGAAAGAAAATGCTAGTAAGCCAAACCTACCAGTATATTAAAATGATTATACACCATAACCAAGTAGAAACACAATGGTGGTCTAACATATGAAAATCAATCAATGTAATAATGCACCACATCAATAGAATAAAGAGGAAAAAAAGATCATAATATATGCAGAAAAAGCATTTCACAAAATTTCACACTGTTTCATGGTGTAAAAAAATTCGGAAAACTAGAAATATAGGAGGGCAAGACTTATTGAATGAAAGAAAAAAATAGCAAAAAAAAAAAAAAGAAAACTAGAAATAGAAGAGTGGTTTGAATCCCTCATTTGCTTGTACCAAATGAGTGAAAACGCAAGCTTTCTGATTAGATTGATGTGGGAAATAGCAGTCAACCACCCAAAATGGTGTGAGACACCTTGTTAAAATGTGAAAAGAAAGGAGCTAGACTATATATTATCATATCTCCTCCTATTATTTGCATATTTTTACCAGGGAAATTGGATATTTCTGATTTTTTTTTTATTATTATACTTTAAGTTTTAGGGTACATGTGCACTAGGGTATTGCAGCACTATTCACAATAGAATAGTGAATTGGAACCAAGCCAAATGTCCAACAATGATAGACTGGATTAAGATAAGCTGGCACATATACACCATGGAATACTATACAGCCATAAAAAATGATGAGTTCATGTCCTTTGTAGGGACATGGATGAAGCTGGAAACCATCATTCTCAGCAAACTATCACAAGGAATATTTCTGATTCCTACACTGTATCCCATTCTACTCGAAGAGGAAAGGACAAGTGTCTTTCCTGATTGAGAGGAAAATGTTGCAGTATTAGTGAGGACAAGGGAGGTACCATGGGTTCCTCAGAAAGGAAGACATTATGTACAGAAACTAAAGCAGAGCAGTGTAAGAAGACCTCATACCATTGAAAGAAAAGGTGTCAGTACTCTAAATTGCCTGAGTCATGGACCACTGAAATAATAATACTTAATAAAAAGTTTCTTGGGTCCTAAAATCTGATAGCAGAGAATACCAGAAACCAGGGTGATGCATTTCTGCATGTAGGAGTCACATCTCTTATGGGCATTCTAAAGTGTCTTATTATATTAAATGTTAAATAATTGAGGCACTGAGAAATGTGTGCCATACAATTAATAAGAAGTTCTCTTCTCTTTCACTAGCTCAAATGTAATAATAAAATATCTCCAAATGGTAAAAGAAAATAGGTCACAGAAATAACATTAATCATGTTCAAATATAGTAATTAGTTGTATGAAATCCCATGAAAATATAATGCTTTAGTAAAGCAGGTTAATCCCCACCTTGAGACAAAATAAATGAACCATACTTAGATTCAAATTTAAATATTAGATTCAAAGCTAATAGGCAATAGAAAGATTTATGACACCCTACAATGGTATGAAAATATTGTGAGTGTATGTGTATTTTAGATAATTTCCTCCATGGCAATCTCTTCGTTGTTACCTAGTTTTCAAAAGTAATTGAAATAGCAAAATTGTTGCAACAGAATCACAAGACTTCCATTATGTTAATGCATATTGTGCTGCCTGTCCAGTGCTTTTTCAAAGTGAAGTAGTCATGATACTGGATAAAACCCATTTTGTATCATTAGTTTTATTCTCAAAGAAAAATCAAGTTTGATTCTCAAAGTGGCATCAGCAAATCTTTGAATTTGCGTTAAGAGAAGAGTAACCATTACACAAGTATTTTTGAATGTATGAAATTAACAAGCACAGAACAATATGGCTCTGGTTGCAAAAAAAATCAGCGGTTTATATTTATTAACTGGATATATCAAATTATTATTAGAATGGATATATAATTAACAGCATTGTGTAACACATGAATGTGATCCAATATTTTATGACCTTTTGATTTAAATATGAAATATTGCTACAGTTGATATAATAAAGCACTTATATTAGTAATGGTTACTGTCAACTGACACCCTTCTTTTGTTTTTTGGGTTTTTTTTTTTGAGACAGAGTCTCTCTCTGTCACCCAGGCTGGGGTGCAGTGGTGCCATCTTGGCTCACTGCAAGCTCCACCTCCTGGGTTCATGCCATTCTCCTGCCTCAGCCTCCCGAGTAGCTGGGACTACAGGTGCCTGCCACCACGCCTGGCTAATTTTTTTGTATTTTTATTGGAGACGAGGTTTCACCGTGTTAGCCAGGATGGTCTCGATCTCCTAACCTTGTGATCCGCCTGCCTCAGCCTCCCAAAGTGCTGGGATTACGGGCGTGAGCCACCTCGCCCGGCCTGACACCCTTCTATATCTCAAACATTGCCCTGAGAATTTTTCAGATAGTCTACATTAATTAAGACTCAGAAAATCTAACAGATTCTTACTGCTATTCCTGTTTTTAAGTGGAAAATATGTTAGTTTAGAATCTCTAATAACTTTTTCCACAGAAACTAGATTGAAGTTGAAAGAATTAAAATTAAATCAAAGCCCAGTATGACTCTAGACTCTAGATCCCAGAAATGTTTTGTAATATAAGAGTAGTGTATTGTCTAGATCGCATATTAGCTTTAAATAAATGTGTTTTGGTTTTAAAATTTCATTTGTAAATGGATTCCTAACTTAAAACTGACAAGGTCTAAGCTTATATTTCTATTAAAATTTTGTTAAGGCATATTGCGGGAAACATAATTACTTTGAAACTTATTTTGGAAAAACAGAATAAAGAAATAATCACTTTCAAAGAGATTCTTTAAAATCAATCAAGTTATTGAATGTAATTTTATTTAGATTTGAATACAAAACAAAGCAGAGTTACCTCGATGGGTTTAGCATAAAACACACAAGTGCACATGCTTGCACACGTAATTTAGTAAAATAAGTTTTAGTGTGACTTAAACATAAAGTTTATTCATATTCTAAAGTTATTTTTTCCCAGCTCTTACAGAATGTATTATTACCATCTCCTATTCTCTAATTTTAGGAATAACTGACAGTATTCACAAGAGTGTGTGAAAATGTTATTCTATATTAATACTAATTTCTAATTCAAAATACTGTGTTTTTGCAATTTTTTAAAAAGGTCAGTAATTTTTACTTTGTTAAACTACACAGGTTTTAAATTAAAAAGTAGGTTATGTTATTGTGTCAGAGAAAAATAAAACATCTTGTTTATTTTAATTTATATTATTTCATTATAAGATTCAAAGCAACTCTAAACACTCATAAACTACAGCAAGGTTAAGTGAGATAAACATAAGACAGATTAAGTTAAAGTAGAGGAATGCTGAAAGCCATGTGAAACAGCATGGCAACCTATAATGAAGCAAGACTTACAAAGAAATCTGATTATTCCTTTATTAAGATAAAGGTAACCTCTACGCAAATAAACTAGAAAATCTGGGAGAAATGTACAAACTCCTGGACACATACACCCTCCAAAACTAAACCAGGAAGAAGTCGAAACCCTGAATAGACCAACAACAAGTTCTGAAATTGAGGCAGTAATTAATAGCCTACCAACCAAAAAAAGTCCAGGACCAGATGAATTTACAGACAAATTCTATGAGAGGTACAAAGAGGAGCTGGTACCATTCCTTGTGAAACTATTCCAAACATCAGAGAAAGAGGGAATCCTCCCTAACTAATTTTATGAGGCCAGCATCATCCTGATACCAAAACCTGGCAGAGACACAACAAAAAAAGAAAATTTCGGGCCAATATTCCTGATGAACATCGATGCTAAAATCCTTAATAAAATACCGGCAAACTAAATCCAGCAGCACATCAAAAAGCTTATCCACCACGATCAAGTCGGCTTCTTCCCTGGGATGCCAGGCTGGTTCAACATATGCAAATCAATAAACATAATCCATCACCTAAACAGAACCAATGACAAAAACCACATGATTATCTCAATAGATGCAGAAAAGGCCTTCGACAAAATTCAACAGCCCTTCATGCTAAAAACTCTCAATAAACTAGGTATTAATGGAACGTATCTCAAAATAATAAGAGCTATTTGTGACAAACCCACAGCCAATATCATACTGAATGGGCAAAAAATGGAAGCATTCCTTTTGAAAACTGGCACAAGACAAGGATGTTCTCTCTCACCACTCTCATTCAACATAGTATTGGAAGTTCTGACCAGGGGAATCAGGCAAGAGAAAGAAAGAAAGGCTATTCAATTAGGAAAAGAGGACGTCAAATTGTCTCTGTTTGCAGATGACATGATTGTATATTTAGAAAACGCCATCGTCTCAGCCCCAAATCTCCTTATGGTGATAAGCAACTTCAGCAAAGTCTCAGGATACAAAATCAATGTGCAAAAATTACAAGCATTTCTATACACCAATAATAGACAGAGAGCCAAATCATGAGTGAACTGCAATTCACAATGTGCAAAAATCAGAAGCATTCCTATACGCCAATAATAGACAAACAGAGAGCCAAATCATGAGTGAACCGCAATTCACAATTGCTACAAAGAGAATAAAGTACCTAGGAATACAACTTACAAGGGATGTGAAGGACCTCTTCAAGAAGAACTACAAACCACTGCTCAAGGAAGTAAGAGAGTGTGAGCGACAAGCCACCCAGGTGCCCGGGCAAGAAACTGAAGGCACAAGCTGTTCCAGTATAATAAAGAAAATATATAGAATAAGAATAGTTATACTAGAAATAGAATATGGATATGATTATATATGAATATTATTAATCATTAGCTTGTAGCATTACTCTTTATTCCAATACTATAATAATCTCTGTTCTACACTTACAACCTAGGAAAAACCAGGCCATACAGAGATAGGAGATGAAGGGACACGGTAAGAAGTGACCAGAAGACGTGTGAGCCCTCTGTCATGCCCAGATAGGGCCACTAGAGGGCTCCTTGGTCGAGCGGTAACGACAGTGCCTGGGAAGGCACCTGTTAGTTAGCAGACCTTGGTCTAGAAGTAGCACCAGTGCCTGGGAAGGCACCTGTTACTTAGCAGACCGGGAAAGGGAGTCTCCCTTTCCCTGAGGGAGTTAGAGAAGACTCTGCTCCTCTGCTCCACCACCTCTTGTGGAAGGCCTGACATCAGTCAAGCCCACCCACAACCACCCAGAGGCCTAAACGTCTCCCTGTGATGCTGTGCTTCAGCGATCACGCTCCTGGTCCACTTTCATGTTCCCCCCTGTACACCTGGCTCCGACTTCTAGATAGCAGTAGCAGCAGAATTCATGAGAATATTCAAATCTTTGATCTCTCCGAGAAATGCATAGAAGACATAATGACGTAAGCTGTCCCCTCTCTCTCTCCGCCTCGGCTACCAAACAGGGAAGGGCCGCCTGTCCGGTGGACACATGACTCACATGACCTTACTTATCATTGGAGATGACTCACACTCCTTACCCTGCCCCCTTACCTTGTATATAATAAATAACACCGCAGTCAGGCATTCAGGGCCACCACCGGTCTCCGCATCTTGGTGGTAGTGTCTTTTCTTCTATTTCTTAGTCTTGTGTCTTTATTTCTATGATCTCTCGTCTCTGCACATGAGGAGAAAAACCCACAGGCACTGTAGGGCTGGACCCTGCAGAAAAGACAAAAACAAACGAAAAAAAATTCTATGCTCATGGATAAGAAGAATCAGTATTGTGAAAATGGCCATACTGCCCAAAGTAATTTATAGATTCAATGCTGTCACCATCAAGCTACCATTGACTTTCATCACAGAATTGGAAAAAACTACTTTACACTTCATATGGAACCAAAAAAGAGCCCACATAGCCAAGGCTCTTAACCACCTTTCTTATGCATAATATTAGGGTTCCCTTTTATAAGCAGGGAGAATTTTTCACATAAACTTGATCTAATTCATCAATATAAAAATTATCACCTATTTTTGAAGGATTTAATGATATAAATATACATTTTAGTGTTGATTTGCCAATTTTAGAGGTATAATATTTAAAGCTCAACAGATGTCCCTACAATAATTACAAAAATTTATCAAGTAGATAAATATTCAAAGAGGCTTTGTACTCTATACTAGTCAGCAGTTGACCAATATACAGTATTCTTTCAAAACAAAATCTCTAAAGAATAAATATGGATATAATTTGTAATACATTCCACAGTTCCAGATATACCATGAAGTTGTGGGTAAGTAAAGCAAAAAAAAAAAAAAATCTGATCAAAAGAGGTTGCAAAAATGACAGAGGACCAGATTGAAAAACTCCAGGACTGTGATAGCCTTTAAAGGATTTTAGGAAGCCAAAATATTTTGTAATTACAGTAATTAAAATGTGTAACTCTAATTGTATTTCATACATGCTCTAGGACTTAGAAATAAGCATTTACTTATTATTTTAGAAATTGGCATCTCAAATTACTATTGTATTGAGACATCTTGTATAATGAATGAGTTATTTTCTGACATTATATTGAATCAGTGAAATATTTAACTGTCATTTTTTCCACATTCAGTTAATCACTTCAGTGGATTTTATAGTAAACAGAAAGCTGAAGCATTTGAAATAATTTCTATGCTGTATTATTTATATTGTCAGATATATTCTATGAAATTGTTAATGTTATATGAAATGATATCTATTAAATAAGTTAATAAAAAGATAATAAAATCAGGATGTAATATCTTTTTGAAAATGTGAAAACTATGTACACATTGGAAATAACATGTATACTCATTAACATGCTCTTTATACTACTATTTTTAGTAGTATATTATTATTTTTAGTATTATACTATTTAGTATATATATACTATTTTATTATTTATATGCTATTTTAGTATTATACTATTTTATAGTATAAATTGCCAGCAAATAAATTATTCACCTGCTTTAGTGCTATTGGTTTAAGTTTATTGCAATCTTGTCAATACAGAGTGACATTCTAGAAACTCAAAGCCATGGCAAGGTTTTCCTTCCTTACATCAGATAAGAGCACTTTTCATCAAGGTACACCAGGTTAAATTAATAAATCTGGGACCATTTGAATCATATTGAATTTCAATAGCAACTGATATTTCAGAATTGCCAACTAAGATAAATATCTCTATAGTCTGCTTTGCAATGCCTTTTCTCAACATATTAATGTCTAGCCACAACAAAAGGCCATAATTGCAATAATTACATTATTACTCTCTTCTTAGCAATTGATTATTTACTTGTCATTTGCAAAATTTTATTTTTGTAAGAATTTTATAAACATGCAACTTTTGTAAGCTAGTGATACAAAACTATAAAAGCTGAACAAAAGTATATATTAACAAGCTGATGTTCTCCTTAGCCAAAATTACAGAAACATATTAAGATGATGTCTATTATAAATGTCTTACTTCAGAATCACAAATATTACACATTTTACTTTATTATCTTTCAATGATTCTACCTCACTTAGCATTAGCTTAACTTTAAAAGTAGAAATTAAAATTCTAAAATCAAAAAGTTTAGCTAACTATATACATATAACCATGAAAAGGACAGTAGAAAAACAACATAATTTTTAAAAAGTTACATTTTTCATTGCAGTTAAGGGGTAAAAATATTACATACATATTACGGGTTTCAGAATCAGATGGACAATAATGAGGTATGGTGGATGTTAGTTCAGTGAGCTATTTTGGGCCTTTTGAGGGAAATAGCTGCTGGTTAAAATGTTTAGTTAGTATAAAAACAGATGATGCAAATAAATGTGTCATGAAAAGAATAATATAAAATTCCCTGTTAAATAATCTCTATCTCACTTTTCAGGCAAATGTGTTTGTGGCAGACATCACAATCTATCACTGGCAAAAAAAAATCTAGAAAGCTCCAAAGTGGTAAAAATCAGAAAGCCATAAAGAGACTCTAAAAAGCATCCAGAATGAATTTTTACTTTAGCAACTTCAGATGTAGTTCAAATATTTTATGTCTCATCATGTTTACTTAGATCCCCTACACACATTCAGTGACCATCAAAGTTGTCAACAGGCTATTCCCTCACAAGTAAAAAATATATGCACTGCTCACATTAATAGTATTTTTCCTCCTCTCCACAATCTTGTCAATTTCCTGGCTCACATACTTTGTGGTCTGTGACTATATATATACCTGAGGTCTCAAGGAAACTGTTTTGAAAAATATTTACAAATTCTTATAAATAAATATTATAGATTTTATTATTTGACTAAATGAATACATTATCTCAAAAATAATTGTTGATTACTCTTTTGGGCCTAATAATTAGACAGAGGCTATAGCAATACAAAATCAAATAAGAAAATATTCAGACTTTCAGGAGTATACAGTTGTGGGGCCCAAGAGAATTTGCCAAATCCATAAATATATCATTTATTTCAAATAATGTGCTATTGAACACCAAAGTCAATTTTGACATTAGTTTCTGGAGTCCCCAAAAAGCCAATTGCCAATTGGCAACTAGCAAGACTACCATTTTTAGTCTGGATGCTCAAAAGAAAGTGCTGAGGTCAAAAAGGGTGAAAAGAGCTAATCCGTAGTTTAGCTTGATCTTTCGTTTTGTAACATTACCATTGAACTGTAATCCAAAGCTTTTTGTTCAATAATAATATTTTCTCTTGAACAATTGTGTTGTAAGTCTGTGCAGAGCAGGCTTCTAAAATGTTAAGACATGTTTATATACACATTTACACTTTAAAAAGTAGGTCTCTCAGTGAATAAATTTTCATTTATCTACACAATTTTCTTTCTACTTGTAAAAATGTTTCATACCAGTGTTCATGTTTAAGAATGTCTATAATTAATTGTTTGTAATAGTCGTGTCCATCAAGAATAAAATTGCAAAATAAATATTTTACATACATATAATAAATATCAGAGAAGAATGAAAGCTAAAAATTATAAATTATAACAGGGATTAATCTATAAAACAATATGAAGCAAACAAGGCAACATCAAATATAATACATCCATTAAGATTGTATCCACATTAGTTTAAATTGAGCAAAACTTAGCTCTGTTATGTAGAGATGCATACAACTATTAAACAAAAAAAGCATAAAAATAATTATCACAAGGTAAAGCACAGTGATTACCTCCAAGAAAAGCAATGACAATTAAAAACATATATTTTAATAAAAGTAAAAAATATTAACCTGATTTTACAATTTGCGATTGAATAGATTTTTTTATTCAACCCTCCTGAAATTAACTCCTCTGATTTCACTGTGCCATTTAGACAACTCCAAATAATGCTATTTTCTTTGAGAAATATGTATTTACACACATAAAACCCATCATCATCCAAAAATTTAAAATAATATAATTCACTCAAAATTTTGCAATGTACATTTTTCTTAAAAAGAAACGGCTTATTAGCAGCCAGTGTTGTCAATTTTCCTTAGGAAACTTCACTCCCTGCATCACTTCAGATTTATAATTTTTATTAATAAGAAAACAAACTTATTTTTCTGGTGTTTCAAAAATTACATATTCTGTTGCCATCAAACTAATCATCGAGTAACTTGTTTAGAGTATTTTTTTTTTTTTTTTTTTTTTTTTTTTTGTGAGGTGGAGTTTTACTCCTGTTCCTTAGGCTAGAGTCAATAGTGTTAGCTCACTGCAACCTCCGCCTCCCACGTTCAAGCGATTCTACTGCCTCAGCCTCCCGAGTAGCTGGGATTACAGGCACCCATCACCATGCCCAGCTAATTTTTTGTATTTTTTAGTAGAGATGAGGTTTCACCATGTTGGCCAAGCTGGTCTCAAACTCCTGAACTCAAGTAATCAGCCCACCTCAGCCTCCCAAAGCATGCTTGTTTTTTTTTTTTTAGACGACTATATTACCACTTTGAATTTTTCTAAGAAATTGAAATTTCATTGTCTATCCAGGTTATATTTTCTCTTGCCTTGAAACATGCCTTGTAATTTTTTGTTGTTGTTGGAAGTCAGATGTGTTATATTTGGAAATAGAAATTATGTATGAGAGTTTATGTTTACGAGGCTGAAAGTTGTTTAGTCTTTACTGTTTGCTGTGCACACCAATGCACGACTTCAATTTCCTCTACTGTCTTTGTTTTGTCTTTCCTGTTGTCTTTACGTTTCCCTAGAAATTCTTCATTAAATATAGTCTGAGCCTTGTAGTTCTATCAGATGTAACCTTCTGCTATGACATAGATACACTGTTGATGTGGTGGTAAGGTGTGTGGGGAGAGGAAACCTTCAATAATGCCATGATTCAGTCTCAGTCTTTCAGTGGGCCTGTGTCCCTAGGGTGTGATGTTTGTAAGTGCCCCTCAGTCCCTCCCTCCTCCCCCACCAAACACACAGACTGACACCATACACGCAGAACTAACTTTCTCAACTAAGACCAGAGAAGGCTGAAACTGAGTATTTACCTACCTTTACTTTAGTTAACTTCTTGCAAAGTGGTTTCCTTTGAGGACAGAGAAAAATAATCTTTTAATATATTTCAAATTAGTTACTTTCTCATGAGCATTCTCCATGATAGTTAGTTTTCCTCTCCTTTTGCTGAAGCATGAGAGGCTTTTTTCATATTTTCACCATGAGAATCTGGATGAGCTCCTGGGGATAAAGCTCACTACAGTGACCCTTAAGCCTGAATCTTCAGGAGTTTTTAACTCTGAAGCTTCTACACACAGCGTGACCAACAGTTGATCAGCAACTGTTTAAGTTTTCCTCTTCTTCCTCTTCTAGGAACTTCTGTTCTTGGTGAGCTGTAACTTTCTGTATTTGAAAGTCTCTCTGGTTTTAAGAGCATCAGTCCATTACGTAACCTTAATTCTCTGATGCACTTAAGAATGCTTTTTGATTTTTAGTTTGTTCAGTTTTTCTTTTTTCTTGAAGGAAGGATGACAGTGATGCCTTCTAAGGTCTTCATACTGTAGCAGAAATAGAAATTCCTGAACACATATATTTAAAATAAGGTTTCTGAATCTGAAAATGGTTTAGAGATTTTCACTTAGTTTAAAAAATTGAAATCTAATCAAAATATGCAACTGGAAATAACTTCAGTGATTAATACTATATTATACACTGTTATGTTAGGAAAGCATAGATTTCATACACAACAGCTTGACTATATCGGTTATGTAATAACTTTGAGATAAGAAATGATGTTCAAAATTATAAGACTGTAATTTTTAATTTTCTCTAGCCTAAAATCTATTATCACCACATCAAGCATCGTATAGCAAATGTTTTTTTTTATGGCCCTGTTTTGGATGTGATGAGATGTAAATACAGTTACTATGAACTTGCCAACTATTAGAGCGACTAGAGCCAGTGTCTTACTTCTCTTTCTGGAAAGAGTGTTTACAAACTTAGAATTTGAAAACATATGCACAATGTACATTATACATAATGTATGTACCCTGTACAATATGTATAGTATGTTTCAAAGCATTGTTTAAGAGTAAGACAAAATATGTGTTAAGTGAATTCATAAAAATACACAACTTCGTGATATTATAATAATCTTATGCTAGGAAAACCAAAATAAATATCTAAATTATATGATAGCCTTAAGGCAAGTGAAAGAGAAAGTGAGGCATTAGAAAGTATAAAGTTTCCATTAAAGGGAAAAGAAGGTAGAAGATAGCAAAATTTTGGGGTGAGGGTTTGGTAGCTTCAGTAGAATAAGAGAAGTAGAAAGGCAAGAGGACTCCCTAAGAAAAATTTAATTTTTAATTTGATGTCCAAAAAATGTACAAGTTAATTCCTCTCATCCTGTTGAAATAGTCATCTTTTTTCTCCCAAAAATGTCCATAATTCTTTTGAGATTTATATTAGTTTATAAGCTAACATTCTGGAACATTTAAAACTTAGATGTACTCATCAGGTTCTCAAACCTCAGGGCTCCAAAGATAAAAATGCTATTTAATTAAACTAATCAATTTTGAAAAAATATGATTTTTGATGTGGAGGCTGGTAACTTCTTCAATTGGATTTCTTCACCTGCTCTTAATTGACCAATAATTTTAATATGCTATATGTTTCATAGGCTTATTAGAATTTGAACAAGCCCAATAGATTTTTAGAAAGTTCTATCACTGCAATAAATAGTAATTATATCAATATTATCAGTTATCGTTACTCACTGAGTAGTGATATAAATGAGAGACTCATGTCTATTTAACATTCTTGAAAAATGTAATGCCATTTATCTCACAATCAGGAAATTACAAATGAATAAAAAATCGAATATATATGTATATATACAAAATAATGGAAGTCATATTATTACATGAATAATCTGGTTTTGATATTAAAAACGTGAGCTTTTATCAGGGATAATGTCAGCTGTTTGGTAGTATAAGAAGCCGCAGACCTCACTGCCCCACAGAGGCACTGACTTAGCAACATATATGTGTCCAAAAAAACTTTTAAAGAACTCCAGAAACCAGTTATGAAGTCATAGTGAAACAGTTCCATTGTCTGAGGAATTACCCGTGGTTCATTGTCTTACGCTGAGAAAGAATTCAGGACACAGACACACCCGAGGAGTGGGTTTAGGAGTGCAAAGTTTAATAGACAAAGAAGAAGAAGAGAGAGAGAAAGCTTCCTCATGCTGAGAAAGTGGGTTGCCCAAGAGAGGGTCTCTGGGTTGGGGCGGAAGTGATTGGTTTTGTACAGAGGCTTAAGGAGGCAGTAATTGATTTGCATAGGGACCAGGAGATGGGTTTGACCAGGTGTGCCATTTACATAGCAGAAAAAAGACTGGCCCTCCCATCCTAATTTTTATTATGGAAATGCGGCTTCTACCTGATGGTCACCATGGAACCTGCACACGTGGTTTCACCTGGCCGGTGCCATGATACCTGCACACGTGGCCACAAGTAAAAGGGAGCAGGAACCGCCATATTAAATGTACCTGGGTTCGCGCTAGAGCTGCTGGCATTTAAATAGGAAAGCTTTTAGCTTGCATGTCTACGCTTTCAGCTTGACTTTTTAGGCTGCTTTCTGTTAGAAAAATGGTTTGGGGGCTGCATTTTATTAAAGGAAAATTCCACCGAGAACTCTTTTACCCTTTCCAGCTGCCTAAATTTAATTCCTTAACAACTCCTGTATTATTCTCCCCTCAGGAGATGTAATCCTAACTGCTTTTAGGGGGTGTTGGATGGCGATTCTTTCTGGCTACTTCCTGCTTAAAAGGGGCATCACGTGAGGGGACAGCAGTTGGGGCTCCTCCTGAGGCTGATGTAAGGGTTCTCAGAAGAATGGCAAGTCCATGTGGGGCTCTGTTCGCAGCACCATTTGGAGTTTGCTTCTAGGTGAAAAGAGACAAATTTTATAAGAAGATTTAAAATATAGGGCTAGAATATGAGTATTAAGATTACCACTATTACTGGGGTTATTATAGAACATAACTATGACAGTAGAGTTTGATACCTATTAGTTACACCAATTGATTGTAATATCAGTTTCCCTCCACCAGATGTCACCGTACAGTACCAGAAATATTAAAATGGAAGTAACATTTTGAGAAAAAACATAAATGCCTCCCTTGACTTACCATTAGGGAATAATTTTAGATTTAGGCCATTTTTATAACTTGGAATATGATTGGGAGAAATACGTTATCAGGTAGTTAACTTTAGTGTTAATATTGGCAATTCCTTTCATTTAATTATTAAATTCTTTCATGACTTCCATAGACAATCTTACAACATACCTAAACTTTCTGACTTGTCCTACACATCCTTCCATTAAACAACCAGTCATTTACTTCTAGGATAAGAATTTGCCATATAAGATCCTTCCTTATATAAAATCTCTTTCTTTATAATTTTCTTTTCATAGCTTAGAGTCCACTACATTACCAATCTTTAATAAAAAGTTATATCAAACTTAATGATAGTAAAACTTTCATGCTTACTTCTTGTCTGTAACTATTACTCCTGCTATAGGCAAAAAACCTTGATTAAATCTTTCCTGCAATTATTAATCCTGTTATAAAGATGATAATTAGGCAAAATATTGTAGCAAATAGAGTTTTACAACCAGAATTTCACATTGTGGGTTCCACAGTGTATAGCTGTATTGCAAATAGTAGGGTAAGTATAACAATTACTGCAAGAGTGGTATAATAAAATAATTTGCATTTAAAACTTTACTTGCCAAGATATAATATTTCCCTTTGGGGATTTATGATGTTACAAATGCAATCCCATGTATAATTAAAATCTCCCTGCACGTATGCTTTAAAAAGAAGTTCTAATATTTGGCAGTGAATTTTGAGAGGAAAGGTAGAAATGATAAAGAAGTATCTGGTAAGGTAGGAATGGGACTGAGTAGGATGAGTAGCGTTCACTCAGTTGCTTATCTTTTATGATTATCCAGCTTGGGTTTAGGGAAGAAGAGAGAGAGGAGATTTTCACTAATAACAAATGTCCTGGGTTAAGTAAAAGTGGTTCTATTTATTGGGGTTGGGATTTTGCTAGTTGTGTTAATTCCTGTTGGAAGTGAGCTAGAGAGGCTACATGCTTAACCAATTTAGAGGTTTTCTTCCTGAAAACAATCTCTGAGCACATTGATAAGTTTTATCCTTTCTTAAGTGAAAAGCTTTGCGAAGGATTTTAAGGACTTTCCACTGGCTGGAGGCTAGCAAATGGAGTTTGCCATCCTCTAACTGCAGCCATCCTGAAGGCTGGAAAGAATACCCTTGAGAAGTGGCCTATTTTATGTCTGCAGGGGAATACTGAGGTTTAATTTGTCTTATGGAGCCTTCCTAGATTAGAAGGGCTTGAAGTGTGCTGATGCCTTGAAGCTTCCTTGCTGCTCACTTACGTGCCTGATTAGCTAACCTATTTCCTTTGGCTGCTTTATTGGTTCACTTTTGATGTTCCGTATAATGTATCACTGATATTTCTTGTGGAAGGAAAACTGAGGACAGTAACTTATTTATTTCCTGGTGATATTTTATAGAAGATTCATTAGTGGTAAGAAAATGTCTTTCCTTTTAAATGGCAGCATGAGCATGGAGAACTAAGGAAGAATACTTGGAGTCAGTGTGAATGTTAACTACCTTTCCCGTGCTTAATTTAACTGCTCTGTAAGAGCTATTAGTCCAGCTAATTGAGCACTTGTGCCTGGAGAGAGATGTTATTTAGAGTGACTAGTGCATATCCTGCCTTACGCATCGCTCGCTTTACTGACTGTTTGTGAGCTAAGGGCTCCCCCTAGAGGACAGTAATTTTGCCACATTATGTCGGATATAAACAGTTATTTCCTAGGGCTAATTTTGAGGCTTTTCTGACTAGTAGAGCCATCGTGACAATGGCTTGGAGGCATGTGTAAACAGTAGGTTCTCCTAACTGTAACTAAGAGGTTGGGAAAAATGTTGGATTAGAGTTTTTCCTGAGATGCCCCTTATGGTGCTATGGGAAGAGGGGAGGCCTGGATTAGAGAAGTGAAGAGAGAGAGAGACTAGCTGTAGAGTTTAGAAGGAGGTCTACTTTACTTCCTTCAATTTACAGAATCACCCAGGGCTCTTGTGCTGTAATGGCAGTTTGAGCTACTGAAGCTGGGGGTTTGAGACTTGGGATCCATCGGTCCTGCTGGAACATCTGTGAAACTGGTTCTGAACCTGGTGACCTCTACCTCCGGGGTCAGTTTGATCTCCAGTGGTCTCCATCACAGGCTGGACAGGGTCAAGGTGGCTTCCTCTTACTGTTTGTGCACTCCTTAAAATGCCCTCGCTTGCCACACTGATGGCAACTGGCCGATGTACCTCGGGGTCCTGGACTTTGTAAACCTGCAAAGCAGCTACTAGAGCCTTTGTTCTTCTCCTGAACTTCCTCTTTTTCTCTTAGGCCTCCTCCTGGTCCCTATTATAAAAGACCAAAGTGGCCACCTTCAGGAAGTTCTCTAAGGTGCTCTCTGGTCCTATAACTTGCTTCTGTAGTTTCTTTCTAATATTGGGAGCTGCCTGTGCAATAAATTTGTCCTTCAGAATGAGCTGTCCCTTGACTGAATCGGGGGATAAGGAGGTGGGCACTATTCATGCCTCTTTCAGTCTTTCCATAAAGGCTGCAGGATTCTCATCTGAATTTTGGTGTATCATACACAGTTTAGAATAATTGAGAGATTTAGCCTTAGTTCTTCGTACGCCCTTTAATATGCATTTTAAAAAGTCCTTTCTTTTCCATTTATTTGCAGAGCCATTGGGGTTCCAGTCAAGGTTGTCAAGAGGAACTGCTTCACTTCCTATTGGGAATGGAGTTTCTGCTATTTCTTCACTTTCCCTATCTCCTTTCTTCCCTTTTAGTGTGTTATAGGAGATACGTTGCTCATCTCTGAAATTCTCTACTGCCTGCAGAGCTGCCTGCTTTTTATTTGTGGCTAAGGTTTGGATTAGGAGCAGCATAACATCTTTCTATTTGAGGTAAAACATCTGAGTTAAATTCTGGAAAGCTATATACATATTGGAGTTGTCAGAAAATTGGTCTAAGTCTTTATTTGCCTAAGAGCCTGTAATGAGAAGGGAACTTGAGGTGGCCCCAAATAAGGGGGATTCTCAGATGAATCCCTTGGAAGTTGCTTTTTTAATTCTGGGGGATTATTCTCTATAGGCCTGCCTGATATGCCTGTTAAAAAGGCTGGGTTGACCTTACAATGCTTGCAAAGGTTTAGTAGAAATGCCATGCCTTTGTGCAAAAGAAAATGAGTTGCTTTTCTCTTCAAAGTCCTGAAGTTAAAGGAGTACCAGTGTTTCAGAGTGCACTCCAGTGGGGTGCAAGCTGAAGTTGGTTTGTTACCTACCTAGAAAAATAAATGAGAATAAAAGTGTCCTTTTAGTCTCTCTCCTTTCACTGTGACCCAGGGTGGAGTGGAATACAGTGGGAGTGTCCGCCTGACTGTTTTCCCTCCTTGGTTCCTGAGTCCTGGCACCATGTTAAATGTCCTGGCCATGGTTGCCAAGTGTGGCCCTCCAAGCAATGGAAGTGGATGAACTAAGTAATGGGATTTAACCACGCTTTACCCACACAGCCTTAGTTATCCTCCTGTGAATCCCTTTTGATTTCCTAAACTTGTGTGATCCGCCTGGCTCTCTGAAAAAAATGGATCTCTGAAAGACTGTAATAGCCACTTTTGAGCAAGGCTTCTTTAACGGAGGGAATGTGTTAGTTGCCTGCTATTACAGCCCATGCTAAAACATTCACCGTTAAGGAAAATGGTTCCAGTTACATTCTAAACTTAAAATCCCCTTACCTAATCAAGTACTATTTTAATTGGAGACAGAATTGGTGCCTGAAATGAGCGTAGAGGCCTAATGGCAATTTCTCCTGTAGATGGGACAGTATTGGAACTAAAATTTGGCTACAAAGGACATTTTACTCCTAACTGTTGAAGGCAGAGCTTTCCCATTCACAGAAGGGGCACAAAAAGAGAGAATTGGGAAGCTGTAGTTGTTAGGTAACTAGAGCACCCTAATGGCGCTGGTTCCGGGTTCTTCTTCCTCAATGCAAGCCCGCCAGAGGAAAAACCAATCAGAGAGAGGTGTTTTTCCCACCTCGCTCTAAGCCCCACCCCAACCAATCACAAACATCCATGCAGCCCTCCTGGGCATAAAAGAAGCAAATCCCCCACCGCTATCGCTCACTCTTTCTCCTGCCCAGCCCAGCCTGCTGCCTCCAATAAAGATCTTTTGGCCGAGCCGGTGTGCCGTGGTCTTAAGTCTGAGCGTCACTCTTTCAGTAGTATTAACAGCAAAGGACCTACAATGTGCCCCATCAAGAGGGTTTCTATTTCCATTAGGTGGTGGTATTGGCTGAGAAATACCATGTGCTCACCAGTACTATGGCACTTTCCCAACAGAACTGTGTACATGAACTGTAAAACTTCCCTCATATTGCATAAACAGAGAGGATAGAAGACATAGCAACTGTGGTTAGAAAAGAAGGAACACTTTGTGACAGGATAGGTGGAGATCCATTACCAACACCCAGATGGGCTGTTGGAGGCCTTTGAATAATGCCATGTTGTGCTTTGGCCAAAAATCCTCAGTTGCTCCAGTATTCCTCCCACCCACACATGATGTAAAGATTCTCTATGAAAGAAAATTTGTTTGAAGAGAGTCTTGAGACTAAAGGGCAGATTTGAGGCTCACTCCATGCTCACCACTCCAATGTTTCTATCTCCCTTCTGATCCAGATCCCAAAAGAGTCCTCAAATGAAACGGCTTTGTTGTCTGGGGAATTACCTGTGGCTTGCTGTCTCACACCTAGAAATAATTCGGGACACAGACACACATGAGGAGTGCGTTTAGGAGAAGAAAGTTTAATTGACAAAGAAGGAGAGAGAGAGAAAGCTTCCTCATGCTGAGAAAGCAAGTTGCCCAAGAGGACGTCTCAGGGTTTTGGACGGAGCGCAATTGATTTTGTAAAGAGTCTTGAGAAGGCAGTAATTGATTTACATAGGGCACAGGGGATTGGCTTGACCAGGTGTGCCATCTACATAGCCCACAAAAAGACTGGGCCTTCTCACCCTAATCTTTTATTATGCAAATGTGGCTTCTACCCGAAGGTCACCATGACACCTACACATGTGGTTTTACCTGGCTGATGCCATGGTTCCATGACACCCGCACACACGGTGCCAAGAAAAAAGGAGCAGGAACTACCATATTGAATGTACCTGGCTTCTAGGTAGAGCTGTTGGCATTTACATATGAAAGCCTCTAGCTTGCATATCTATGCTTGCAGCTTGACTTTTAAGGCTGCTTTCTGTTAGAACAGAAATGGTTTGGGGGCTGCTTTTTATTAAAGGGAAATTTCACTAAGAACTCTTTTACCCTTTCTAGCTGCCTAAAAAGTAATTTCTTAATAACTCTTGTATTAATAGTAACCAGGTAAGCTCAAAGCCAGAAATAGCCTCATTTAAAGGAACAAGAAAATTGTTTCATTTCAACTGTTTCTGTTTCTCCCTCAAAGCAGAACAGCTCACATTTGAGGAGGATAAGCCCAACTTGTGGCTGCTTCCTCAAGAGGGAAAGGAAAGAGTGGAGCATGCTTCAGATGTTTTATCTTTGGGGGTTAGATTCCTGAGGAACTGATTTCTGTCTCATCTATTTCATGGCACTGATGGGAAAAACACATACTTTGAATGCCTGTGGTTGCTGAGCACAGAAGAGAGCTCAGTGGGTTTGTTGCAGCACTAGAGAATCTACAATGCCAGAGTTAGACAACAGAGGAAGTAAGAAACTATAAGGCCTCAAACAGAAAAAAAAGGAAGAAGAAAAAAACCCCTGCAAACCTCTCTAATTCAAAAATTACATTCCAAGCCCAGAGAAGAAGAATATCCATGAAAAATTTGAGAGGTCTCCAGAATTTCTAGCTTGGCTGATTTATGGAAGTGTTTCCCTATATACAACTGATTCATGAGGACTGAGACAGGAGGTTATTTTTTACAAAGGCAAGAATCATACCAAAAAAATAAAAAGGCAAAGAAACAGAGAAGCATGACCCAATCAAGGAAAAAAATACTGCTCCTATCTATGAAATATAAAATACTACTCCAAAACTACTCCTATCTATGAAATATAAAACAAGGAATTCCAAATAATTGTTCTAAAGGAGCTAAGGGTGATATGATAACACAGATAGAAAACTAAATGAAATTAGGAAAATGATGCATGAACAAAATAAAAATATTAAGAAAGAGATAGAAACTATAAAAAAGAACCAAACAGAAATTCTGGAGAATATAAACTTTTAAAAAATACCAGAAGGAATCATTAGCACACTTGATCAAACAGATGAATAAGTCATTAAACTTAAAAGGCCATTTAAAAATATTGAGTCAGAGGAACAACAGCAATGAAAATGAAAAACATAAAGAGGTCCAAAGGACTCATGGAACACCAGCATGCTGATAAATGTATCCATTATTGGTATCTCACAAGGAGCAGAGAAAAAAAAAAATAAAGAAGAAAGTTTATTTTGAAAAATAATAAATTCTGATGTCTGAGAGCCTGTGAAGATGCATGTCCCAGCTCAAGAGAAAAAAGAAAGGTTTGCCTTTTCCCTAAATGTTTATTCTATTAAGGCTCAAGGCATTGGATGATGTTCACCCAAATTGATCAGTGCATATCTTCTTTACCAGTCTACTGATTCACGCTAATCTCTTCCAGAAACACTCTCACAGATATACCCAGAAGTAACATCAATCAACTATCTGGGTAACCCTTAATTCAGTCAAGGTGACATGTAAATTTAATAATCATAATGTGGACTTAAAAGGATCCCAAATTGCCAGAACCATCTTGAAAAAGGAAGCAAAACTGGAGTTCTCACACTGACTAATTAAAAAAGATATTATAAACAATAGTAATCAAAAAGGTATGGTACTCACATAAAGACAAGCATAGAGACTAATGGAACAGAATAGAGAACCTAGAAATAATCCCACACTTATATAGTCAGATGATCTTTGAAAATGATGCCAAGTCATAAAATGGGGAAAAGATAGTCTTTCCAACAAATAGATACCCACCTGGAAAAGAGTCAAGTTAGACACTTAATTAAAAACATAAAAATTAACTAAAAATGAATTAAAGGCCAAAATGTACTACATAAAACTATAAAATTCCTAGAAGAAAAAATAGAGAAAGACCTTGCTGATATTGGTATTGGCAATAATTTCCTGCATATGACACCAATAGCACAGGCAACAAAAACAGAAATAGGCAAATGAGACTACATCAAACTTAAGAAGTTCTCCATGGCAAAGAGAGTGAAAAGCAACCTACCTAACTGGAGAAAATATTTGCATACCATGCATATGATAAAAGCATAAAATTAGAAATATATAAAGGACTCCTACAAGTAAACAACAACCACCACAACGACAGCAACAGCAAAAACAACAGCAACAAAAATATTAAAAATGGGAAAAGAACTTGAACAAACATTTGTTCAAGGAAGACATACAAATGGCCAACAAGCATATGAGAATATGCTAATTGTCACTAATAATCAGGGAGATACAAATAAAATCCACAATAAGATATTACCTCACAACGGTTAAGATGGATACTCCTTTTTAAAAACGAAACTAAACCAAACCAAAAAGAAAATACATATTTGAAAAGATACGGAGAAACTGGAACTCTTATGCACTGTTGCTGGGAATGCAAAATGGGGCAGCCACTATGGAAAACAATGTAGAGGTTCCTCAAAAAATTAAGTTTATAGCTACATTAATGTTCCAGCAATCCTACATATGGGTATATATCCAAAGGAATTAAAAATGAGATATTGGAGAGGTATTGTCATATTTATGTTTTTTTACAACATTATTTACAATATTCAAAATTGCATAAGCAAACTAAATGTTTGTTAATGGATGAATGAAGAAAATGTGTCATATAAACGTGATGGAGTATTATTTAGTCTTAAAAAAAGGAAGAAAATTCATTCATATGCTACAACATGAATGAAATTTGAGGACATTATGCCAAGTAAAATAAGCCAATCACAAAAAAAGTTGTGTGATACCACTTATGTAAGATTTCTAAAATAGTCAAATTCTTAGAAACAGAAAATAGTATTAGGTAGTAGCTAGGGACTAGGGAAGGGGAAAAGTAAAATCATTCAATGAGTATAGAGTTTCAGTGTTACTACATAAATTAGTTCTAGAAATCTGTTGTCCAGCAACATACATGTAGTTAACATTACTATACTATATACTTAAAAATGGCTAAGATGGTAAGTGTTATATCCATGTTTTCATCACAATGAAAAAATAAAGATGAAGTCTTTAGGGTGGGCTTGTATCCCGATATGCCTGGTGTCCTTGTAAGAAGATAATGTGAAACTAGACCCACAGGAAGGAAACCCTGAAGATGGAGGGGAGACTGGAGTAATACAACTACAAGCCAATGAATAGCAAGGCTTGATGGCCACCACCAGAAGCTAGAAAGAAGCAAGGAAGGAGTCTCAGAAGGACCACAACCCTGCCAATACCTTGATTTTGGAATTCTGACCTCCAGAACTGTGAGAGAAGACATTTCTGTTGTTGTAAGTCCCTCAGTTTCTGGTACTTTGTTATGGAAGCCCCAGGAAATAGAGGCACCCCACTTCGAGGCTGCTTTGTTATCCACGGGGCAGAGAAAATGCAATATTGCTTAGTACTGTTCCTTCTTTTTTTTTTTTTTCCTTTTTGCTTGTAATCTACCAAGCACATAGCAGTGTTCCTTTCAAATGAAGAGATTACCAAGTGCAAAATAAGCAATTTTTAAGTATCACTATTTACTTATGATGATGACGACTACTAGTAGGAAAGCCTTCAGTCATTGCTGGTGAATATCACAGAAGAGAGGGGGAATATTTATATAATTATCCCCTGTAGGGCTCTGGTAAATCAGATTATAAATTCAAATACTTTCATAATTATATTAATCTTATGCACAAAAGTGAGAAGTACAAACATGTATGAAAAGTCATGCAGAAATGAATTTGAATTCTAATTTTAGTACTTCTTGGTATTTTTTACATATGATACCATTAGTTGCTAAACTTTGTTGCCCTCATCCTTAATCAAGACACATTATAGTTATAAGGTGAGTGTGAATATTAAAAAATATCCCTATGCACCTGAATTGCCAGGGAGATAGAGAGCAAGTGTGAGAGAGAGAGACACAGAGAGAGCAAGAAAGAGAGAAAGGATGGGCTGGGCCCCATTCCCAACCAATTGAATCAGAATCTTCATAGTGCTGGGGTATCAGTATTGTTTCAAAATGTCTCTAGGTAATTCTGTCACACACAGAAGGTAGAGAACAACTATTCATAATGTGAGGTTTGTTACATAAAATATTCTTAATGAATTGAAGCTCTGATTATTCATTTCCCTATCTCTTCTTATCAAATGACCCTCAGAATCTCTGCTGTAAGTGTTAAAATGTATGGGCATTTATATGAATCATAATTAAGTAGACACTTTTGAGTAGCAGCCTAAATTCTCAAAACGTAATTTCTATTTTCCTAATGTGTTGTCTTGTCGTATGGTTATGTGAGCAAAAATTAAGAAAATTGAAGAGCGTGATTGTGACATAATTTTTAGTAAACTGCTAGCTGAGAGCCTTTTAAAAGTCTGAAGTCTTGGTGTCTTAATAATTATATTCAGTGTTAGACACAAATGGCTTTATTGAACGATAGGATCTTAGATGGTGTGTAGTCCATGAATCTCGTGGATGCCTTTTCTTCCTTTTGTTACCTGTTTATATATTTTTTCTTAAAATGAACATCTATACCTTACATAGATATAAAACATAGATGCATATAGATAGACATATAACATTTATAAACTAACAATCATTGGGTGAAAGTGAGATGCAATCATACAGTAATGGGAAGGGAGAAGAAAAGTCACCCTCTGTTTTTTAGGTATATTAGGTGAAGCCTCCTGATACATGTGTAAGTTCTATGGTGTGTGTTCCTTTACAGATTCCAGCCATAATCTGTGTGCTAACAGCTGTAAAACTGAGAACAATTTCCTTGCCACCAAAAACATATAATGGAAAGTTTGTTGAATTCGCTCCCATGGATGAGCTGCTGCTTATAGATAATTGATTTAACTTTATTTCCTGATCACCATCAAAGCATTTATGAACTCAATTTCCTTAATAACACAAGACACTTATATTGAAACAGTGGGAAAAAAGGAATCTGTCGGATGAAAATTTTTTTTCATCTGTATTAATGGTGAATAATATTTCATTGTATGTAAATACTACATATAAAAAATCAATTTATCTATCCATAGACATTTAAATTACTTCCCATCTTGGCTATTGTGAATAGATGGTGAAGATGGAAATGCTAATATCTCTTTGTGATCCTGATTTTAATTCTTCTGGATAAATAGCCAGAAGTGGGATTGCTGGCTCATATGGTAGTTCTATGTTTATTTTTTTTGAGAACCTCCATGTTATTTTCCATGGTGGCTGCACCATTTTTCATTTCTACCGACACCATGAAAGGGTTTCAATTTATTCATTTTCTCACTAACTTTTGTCTTGTTTTTGTTTTTGATAATAGCCATCCTAACAGACGTGAGCTGTTATCTCATTGTGATTCTAATTTGCATGTCCTCGATGAGTGAAGTCCAACACAAAATTACCGTATGACCTGGCAATTCCACTCCTAACTATATGGGGGAAAAAAACCCAAAAAAACAGAAAACAGGCATTTTCCAAACATTTGTACATGAATTTTCACAGCAGAACTATTCACAATTTGGAAACACTCTAATATCCATCAATTGATGAATGAATAAACAAAATGTGGTATATCCACATGATAGAATACTATTCAGCCACAATAAGCAATGAAGGACTGATACCTGTTACAATATGAGAGAACCTTGAAAACACAAAATTATGCTAGGTGAAAAAACCTCAAACACAAAGATTACATACTGTATGATTTCATTTATAAGATATATCCAGAATACTAAACCTATAGAAGTAGAAATAACTTTGTGACAACTAGAGATGGGGGAAAGAGAAATGGGAAATACTTAATACACAGGGAAGCAGATAGAAATGATTGTTGCAGAATATTGTGAATGTACTAAAACCCACTAAATTGTAGGCTTTATGAATGGTTAATTTTATGTGAGTTCTTCCTCAAATTTAAAAATGTTATGTCCTTAATTTGACCTTTTCTAAAGCATGGAATCATAAGAGTGACACAATGAGAAGCATATGCATTTTTTTATAAAGATAGTTCCAAAAAGTAAGGTTTGGTAAAATAAAATGGAAAAGTAGATTACAAAACAATATGTGCTTTATAATGCTGTAGTTTAACAACACCATACTGTATGAGCAGCCTTGGGTCTCGTCATTGATAGCTTTCTGTTATGTGATCTTGGGAATTAACTCTCAATATATTTTTACTTATCTATTAAAGAGCTCTACATACAACTTCCATATAGTACTGCAACTCTTATACCATCACATGTAAAAATTCAAGGTCGTTTTTTATCTTGGACACGCCATTAACCTCTAGATATTGGCTGATAATGCTGCATGTTTGTACAAGAAGAGCCGATAATAAATCACATTATTTGATGTCCAAGAGTAAAGTAAAATACATAAAAACTTGAAATAAAATAGGCTGTTCTATTTTACTAAACAAGGCTGTATGTATAACATTTGATATTTACGTCTTTGTTTATTTATTTAGAGATGACGTCTCACTGTCATCCAGTCTGGAATGCATAGTATAACAGCTCACTGCAGCCTTGAACTTCTAAGTGCAAGTGGTCCAACCACCTCAGTCTCCTGAGTAGTGGGGACTACAGGCATGTGCCACCATGCCCAGCTAATTTTTTAAGCTTTTTGTATATACAAGGTCTTCCCATGTTGTCCATGATGGTCTCAAGAGATTTTCCTCCCTCAACCTCCAGAGTAGCTGGGATTATAGTCCTGAATCACCATGTCAACTCCAACATTTGACACTTGAAAGAAATTTTTCAAACATATACCAGAAGAGACATAAAAAATTAGAACTTTCTTTCTTCTTCTAAGATGTAGTTTTGAATGTATAAAGACTCATAGACCAGAGGAATTCCAGTATCTTTTAGCTATTCTGTTATGTAAATTGACATTATTAAAAAATTATTATATTTCTGAAAAAGTTTAATGTTTGTTGTGGAATACTATTACTCTATTAATGTCGCTATGGAATAATTTTAGATGTCCTAACAAGATATCAACTAGAACATTTTATGACTGACAATCTTAGAAATAGCACAATTTTTATTTAAGTAATATATAAATCAATATTTATAACTACTTGTGTAGTTAATATTATGTCCCAATGTAATGCTTCATTTCAAAGTAACGTTCTCTCATATGTATGTGAGCTCTGTATTTACAGTAAGCAGTGTCATTAAGTAACTTAAAATTTTAAAAACTGAAATATAAATTTATTACCTTCCTTTAATTATATAATACATGTTTTAATTTAAGTAAATGGAAACACACCACAGAACTGGTAAAAATATGTGAAGAGTTGAAGATCTTTGTCTCAAAATTTTGATTTTGCAACATGAAGGATACATTATGAATTTACTAAACAAATAATTTTGTCTCATTATGTAGCAATGATAGATGAGAGATAAAGAGGTCAAGATAGATTTTACACTTTGCTTAGAGTGAATAAAAAGATAAATAGAAGGAGGAAAAGAGAAAGAAATAAAAGAAACACAGCTGAAATTCTGAACTTGCTTCAGTGGCTTGTCAAATATATTTATGTCTGATAATCTTGGTCCAGATAAGCAGCTTCATTGTGTTAGGGATAGTATTATGTACTTCAGCAATATCTGATAGTTTCAAAGACCTATTATCAAATGATGAATGTTGGATCATACATTTAGATTTCATATGTTAATTTCACATTTTGTAACAAAAATTTACATGAAATAAAATACAAACTCTTATACAAATATACATACATTTACCTTTATACAAACAAAAACATGTATGCCTAAAAATCTTCAGATAGTTCTACTGTAAGTAGTTGTAAAAGGCCATAAAAATGTAATTAAAAGTGACCTATGTATAAGGCATATTTAATAATATATTTTGTGATATAAAGTGAGGTTGCCGTTGAAATAAGCAAAGAGGCAATATTGAAGGAATTTGATGCTCAATAATAATTATTGAATTTAATTTTATTAATGAAATTTTTTCTGTTTCTCTTCATTCTGATGTGATATTTTCAGATTATGCTTGGGTATTATGTTTTATAATTGTAAAACTTAAGAAAATAATATATTAACAATATAAAAATAAATATGTCGATGTGTATTTCTACATATTAAATGCAAATCTTAAGATATCTGTAATAGAGCTAAATAGAATACTTAAAAATATTATAAGCTAAATCTATTAGAAGGAATTACAATGATCATAATTCACAAAATAAGTAAAACAATAACAAAAAATAGTATATTTAAATTTTAAAATGTAGTAATATCTTGTAATTTTTCTGAACTTCATAACCAAAGAAATTAACAATAATTTTAATATTATATATGACTATTTTATTGTCTATTATTGAAGTGTTCACATTTCTGAGCAGCTACTATGATGATTTAATATAGTTTCTTTGGGGAGTGATTTGATCATCAGTCTTAAGTAAGTGGTCAAAAAATATATACATTCAAATTATTAGTATCTTTTTAATAATATTATCACTGAAATTATGTTTGAGTAATCACAAATTATTATATTTGTTTATTCATGGCTCACCTGGCCATTTATTAAGTAATTAATTTTACATTAATCCATAGACTCAATAGCTATTTATTGTGCCTCTCTCATTTTAAAACATAGTGTGGGCCGGGCACAGTGGCCAGTCAAGAGTCAAGGAGTTCAAGACAAGTCTGGCCAACATAATGAAACCGTCTCTACTAAAAATACAAAAGATTAGCCCGGCGCGGTAGCGGGCGCCCATAATCCCAACTACTTGGGAGGCTGAGGCAGGAGAATCACTTGAACCCGGGAGGCAGAGGTTGCACTGAGCCAAGATCCTGCCATTGCACTCCAGCCCGGGAGACAGTGAGAGATTCTATCTAAAAAAAAAAAAAAAAAAAAAAAATCCAAATAAAAATAAAATGTAATGTGGTATACAAAGGTAAATTTGAGACAACATTAATGAACATAAAAAGTGATATATCACTTTTATGATATTGATACCAAATATGATAGAAACAAAGAAAATTACTTACTAGAATGAATTTGGTAATTTAGAAAAAGCTATCTCTTGATAAGAATGTTAATAAAAACAAATTTCCAAACATAGAAATTTTTATTGTTTTTTCATGTAGAAGTGAAAAACTTTCTTTTTAGATCAACATATTATTAGAGAGAGTGAGACAGAGTTTGTGTAAGTAGATGTTACCATATTTGGAAAGTGTTAGTATTAGGCCAAGTAATTTGGAATAAATGTGGTAGGCAAGGCACAAACTGCATTATGAAAATGCATTAGAAATATTATCTGGCAGTTTAAAAATTAAAGTTGTGAAAAGAGCTGTCTTCAAATGTATCAATTTGGAAGTTGAACCAAAACCACGTTTGAACTAATAGTGAAAAATTTACTTTAGAAAAAGTAGAAATAAATTCTAAGTGGCTGTGCAGAGTTTTTTAGCTTGATGTGATCCTATTTGTCAATGTTTGCTTCGCTTGCTCGTACTTTTGAGGTCTTATTCTAGAAATCTTTGCCCAGACCAGTGTCCAATAGTGTTTTCTGAATGTCTTATTCTAGTAGTTAAAAGTAGAAGGTCTTAAATTTAGGTATTTAATCCATTTTGATTTTTTTTCATATGGCGGGAGACAGGGGTTTCCAGCTAGAAAGCTTCTTCACAGCAAAGGAAACAATCTAAAAAATGAAGAAACAACCCACAGGATGAGAGAAGATATTTATAAACTATTCATCCAACAAGGGATTGATAAGTTGACTATATAAGAAGCTCAAACAACTCAATAATAAAACAAATAATCCAATTAAAAATGGGCAAAATAATTGAATAGATATTTCTCAAGACGTACAAAGGGACAACCAGTGTATAAAAAAAATGCTCAGCATCACTAATAATCTTGGAAATGCAAATCAAAACTACAATGAGGTATTATCTTAAGCTGGTTAAATTGGCTATCATCAAAAAGACAGAAAATAACAAGTGCTGGCAAGGATGCCGTGAAAGAATGCTTGTACACTGTCAGTGGGAATATAAATTAGTACAGCGACCATGGAAAACAGTATGGAGGTTTATCAGGAAACTAAAAATAGAACTACCATATGATCCAGCAATTCTACTGCTGGGTATATATCCAAAAGAAAGAAAATCAGTATATCAAGGACATAGCTGCACTCCCACATTTATTGCAGCACTATTCACAAAATCCAAGATATGGAGTCAACCTGTGTCCATCAATGGATGACTGGATTAAAAAAAATATATATATACATACAATGGAATGCTATTCAGCCTTACAAAAGAAACAAATCCTGTAATTTGAAGCATATTAATGAAACTAGAGGACATTATATTAAATGACATAATGAGAGCATAGAAAGACAAAAATCACCTGCTTTCATTCATATGTGGGAGCTAAAATATTTGATCTCATGAAGGCAGTGTGTAGAATGGTGTTACCAGAGCTGGAAATAGTGGTGGGGAGGGGTGGATGAAGGAGTTGGTTGATGGGTACAAAAATACTATTAGATAGAAGAAATAAGTCATAGTGTTTGATAGAACAATAAGGTGACCACAGTCAACAATAATTTATTGTATAATTCAAAATAGCTAGAGAAGAAGATTTAGCATGCTCCTAATACAAAGGAATGATAAATGTTTGAGATAATGAACATCACAATTACCCAGATTTAATTATTGCACATTGTATGTTTGTATCAAAATATCACATGTACCCATAAATATGTCCAACTATTATGTATGTATAAAAATTAAAAATAGAAAAATTATAAGGAGAAAAATTGGTGACAATTTAAAATAAACAAATTAAAAAATAGTAATACATTGAATGTAGGTAATCAAAGACAGAACATTATCAAATATAGCACCACAACCCCTATAGCAAATATTTTATGAATATTTAATATGAATTTTCATTAATTAGTACAACCTCCAACAGTATTACTACTATGTTCTGTATTTCAGTTTTAGTTGCCAATTTTTGTCTCTGTAGGAAACTGGACAATCTATTATTCATCATTTTGATAATAAATTTTATATACAATGTATGAGGAAAGTGAAGAAATGGAAACTGATATTCACTTTTTCTACTATGTGCCATGGAGTTGGTTAAGTGTTTTAAATGAATATCAATTAAAACCATATGAGGTAAGTGTATTCATCTACTTTAAGGAAGGAGAAACCTTGGTTTAAAGGGACTGTTAATAAAATATATTTTACTCCAAATTCAGTTGTGCTTTCCTGTCACTGTACACTCACAGTGTCTGCATCTACTGCTCTATTTCAGTCATCGATGATTCATGCAAGAGGAATGGATATGTCACTATCGGGAGCAGAAACGACTCAGAAAGAAATAAATGAGAGGACAAAGATCAAAGTTATTGAGAGAAAAAATAAAAATCTCCCCAGGAGATTGTTGCTGTCACTAGTAGAAAAAGACCCAACTACATTACTCTTTTACCCTGAATCTACCTGTATTTTCAGCTACAACATGAAAGCCTGTAATCTGCAACTTCGTTTTGTGCTACACAGCTGAGAAATATGCTGCTGAAAAGTAATAACCTTCTTTTTTCTATATAAGGTCACTTTTAATAATTGACATTAGCATAATCTTCTAAAAACACTAAGGGGAATGGTTATATAACTTGAACATTGCAGCAAAGAGGTATATAAAATATGCAATATAAATAGGGAAACAATTTCAGCCTCAAGTCACCCAGTGTATCTTTACTTTAACAGCTCAGAAGATAGCTGGAGGTTTTTTAAAAAGAAACTAAAAATGATGTTTAATTGGTGTGGCTGGAAGCTACGTGGGAATTATCTGTGCTTGTCAAAGACATGATACTCTTCAGTGTTTCAACTGTATAGGCCCATTCTGAATAGATGATTCAATCTTGCTTTACAATTTAAGATATTGTGCATAGGTTTTATGAAAAAAAAATGTATTGGATCATTGAAGAAGTGTGATCTTCATACCCCTAATGAGAAATGAATCAAGTGTTATTGCTATCAATCACCTTGCTTACTGAGGTAGTGGCCATGACATATCACCCTACAAAAAGAGTACTGTGCAAAATTGTCTATCAATGAGCTTCATTCCATCTGCCTCTAGTCTTTACTTTTCAGATATCTGAAAGTAGGAGAAAATTCACCAGCAAAGGCCTAAAAAATTCAGTGGAGGTAATGTCTTATTTTCCCTTAAAAAATCACTTTCTGTAGAATGTATAAGAAAATTGCTTATAATATTGTTTGATTTCTGTCCTTTGATATTATGAAACTTTCTCACATTGCCACATGAAATAAATTAATTTACAACATAGGAAAGTAATTCCTCTGGTAGCAGGCTATTGCTTTTCAAAAACTTGATATTTAAGTCAAAGTGGTAACTCAAATATGTGTATAACAGAAAGTACACTTATCTAACTGTATTTGGAACTATGACCAGATAGAGTCCTAGGAATTAATTAATTAATGTTTCTTAAAAATTTAATTGACTTAATAACATGATTTGAAGTAAATGAATTCTTTAAGTATAATGAAAGAAATTAAAGGACACAAATAGTTTGGGTTATAATTAGTCTCAGTGAAAGCAGGACATTTCAAGTGTAAGAACAAAGTGATAATAAATAAAATGATTAAATGTAAGAAAATACTTTAAAATTCCACATAATATAAATATAAACAAAATTGAAAGTCAGAATGTTAAAATTCACACATAGTTAGTGTACTTTTAAACATCATTAATTAAAAATATAGTCCAGATATAAAAAGGACTTAACTAGGCAATTTTCAAAAGTTGACATAAAAATATAATCAGTAATTATCCATTCATCCACTTCTGCCCGTCCAGTTATTAAGCCACTTACTCAGCAAATGTCTACTGAGTCTCTAGTATGTTTCAGGAAATTAGCACAGAAACACATTTATCCTCATTTGTAATGACTGAAATAATAATTTTAAGTAAAATAATGCAGCATATTATAATACACTATTGTAAAATGAAAATACAATGAAGCCTGAATAAGCTGAAACATGAAACCAGGTTTCATTTAAGAGGGAACACATGGACATTTTCACAAAAAAGTTTCATGGAAATCTACATTGGTGCAACATTTCTTCAGACACAGAAATCTACATTGGTGCAACATTTCTTCAGAAAAGGGAAATCACCACATTGTGTTTCATTGTAAAGAACCAAGTGTTCAGCTTAATTTATAGAAGATGTACAATAGATTTCCATAGCCCAACTTTACTCTGTCATGTTGTCACCTTTTCTACGTTGCTTCTTGGATAGTGTTTTAAAATGATAAAATGTTCTTGGGCAAAAAGCAATTAAGATACCATTGATTTTTACCAATCAAGTTAAGTCATTATTTCTCATGGGATGCATCAGGTCATTTGGAGCATTCTGCTTGATGGCTCCATCTCAGTCTGGAATCTCAGGCATTTGAGAGGTAATCCTAAGTTAGTCAAATAATATTTCTCTTGTTAAATAAATTATTACCTTGGCTGCCTAAAAGGAAAAAAAAAACCCCCTTAATGTCCAATTACCCCCTTAAAACAAACACATGAATAAACCTATTTTGTAAGTGAATAGGTTGAAACATTATTATTTTTTCAGCTTAGGCAAGATCTGAATACATTTCCATTTATATAAATCCTTAAGCAGAAATTTTAATGACTATAGTTAAATTCCTATTTATACTTCTATTGTCAGAACAAATGATTGTGTTTTATATGTGATCCTGCATTTAATTAACAGCCATTTTCTTAATTATGTGTATTTGCATATGAGAGTATTTGCTTAGATGCATCTGAACATGAAATATGTTATTTTTGAAATTTTAAAATATAAAAGCAGCTTACAAATCAACTTAAGGTTATTAATTTTCCCTAGCACAATTAATACTTATTAAAAGTAAGTACTGATCAAAATAAGTTATAAAGTCAAATATATTTTATTTTTTATTTGTTTGTTCCAAGAAACAAATTTGACATTCATTAAGCAAGAAAAACAAAATCATTAGAAGTTTACCAGGCGAAATATAAGAGAGTGTTCTGACTACCAAAAATATGGAAATGAGGAACCTGGTCTTAACTGCAGAAAGCCACTCTTTCAGGCTATTTCTTTTTTTTTTTTTTTTTTTTTTTTTGAGATGGAGTCTCGCTCTGTCGCCCAGGCTGGAGTGCAGTGGCGCAGTCTCGGCTCACTGCAAGCTCTGCCTCCCAGGTTCACGCCGTTCTCCTGCCTCAGCCTCTCCGAGTAGCTGGGACTACAGGCGCCCGCCACCACGCCCGGCTAATTGTTTTTTTTTTGTATTTTTAGTAGAGACGGGGTTTCACTGTGGTCTCGATCTCCTGACCTCGTGATCCGCCCGCCTTGGCCTCCCAAAGTGCTGGGATTACAAGCGTGAGCCACCGTGCCCGGCCCTTTCAGGCTCTTTCTTCTGCAGTCTAGTGCCAAAATTTCATTCTCCATGTCTTTCTCAGTAGTCTGAACTTTTTTTTTTTTTTTTTGAGACAGAGTCTTGCTCCGTCACCCAGGCTGGAGTGCAGTGGCACAATCTCGGCTCACTGCAACCTCCGCCTCCTGGGTTCAAGCGATTCTCCTGCCTCAGCCTCCTGACTAGCTGAGATTACAGGCATGCGCCACTACTCCTGGCTAATTTTTTTGTATTTTTAGTAGAGACGAGGTTTCACCATGTTGATCAGGCTGGTCTCGAATTCCTGACCTTGTGATCTGCCCGCCTCAGCTTCCCGGAGTGCTGGGATTACAGGCGTGAGCCACCACACCTGGCCAGTAGTCTGAACTTTTCACATGGTGAAAAACTACCTGCCACGTTTAAATAATCATGCTTTAAAAATATACTCAGAAGAAACTAGAATCTCTCCCAATTTCAAATCACTAGAACGTGAATCACTATTCCTGTTTTCAACAGGTATCCCCTCCTGTTATCATAAGCCATAGCCAGAGAGTGGGACAGATCAAGGAGTACAAACATGATTGTTTTCACCCAGTCTTGAGAGAGGGCAGTCCTCAGAGCAGGAGTGATTATTTCAGCAGATTATCCACTGCCAAGTGTTTTGTTTGGTATCTACTGTATGATTACAGTCAGAGAAAATTGGAAGTATGTGTAACAAATGTTAACATTGCTTTATGAATAGTTTATTTTCCCTCTCTGACTCCCACTTTCCTTTTATAATGATTTGAAAGGACTAAGTATGGGGATGACAAAAAGCTGAAGATTTATTTATTTTTAAATACAGGTCATTTTGGTTGAATTTTAGTTTTGCTTTCACTATGTCATCTATATGATCAAATCGTGGCATTAATTCTGAATGAGAGTAGAGCCGAGAGGACTAAAGGGAGGCTGGAGGAAAATGGCAAAGAAAATCTATAAGCCAGTTTGACATTGCCTATTGAATGGCTTCAACTTGGCTGATATGTACGTCTCAGGTTCTAAATTTGTTTTATTATTATTATTATTTCAATTCATTTTGGGGGAAACAAGTGGTGTTTTGTTACACGGATAAGTTTTTTAGTGGGGATTTCTGAGATTTTGGTGCACTCATCACTCAAACAATGTACACGGTACACAATACGTAGTCTTTTATCTCTCACCCTGCTCCCACCCTTCCCTCAAAGACCCCGAAGTCTGTTGTATTGTTTCTATGCCTTTGCATCCTCATAGTTTAGCTTCGACTTATAAGGTTCTAAATTTTAATCCTGTTTTGGGCATGAATGGTGCATATTTAAAATGCCCAAGAAATATCTATATTTCTTTTTAACTGAGGGTCCTTAAAATTAACCAGGAAGACCATTGGCTAAGTGAATAATTAATCATGCCTTTGGAGACTTTTTATTATCATCATTATGAGACTTTTTATGCTCAAACATTAAATTGTAAAAATTTGGAGACTTTTTATGCTCAGTCATTAAATTGTAGCATAACAATATTTGTAGAGAGCAGAGGTCAGTAATTCTTTCACTGTATGTTTTTGTTGTTGTTGTTCTCATTTTTCTCCCTTACACATGCATTCTTATCATGCTGGTGTTTTTTTTTTTTTTTTTTTTTGCCTTAATCTCCATGAGGAAGAAAGAAGCTTAATACCACAATAAACAGTGCAAAACAAGGGCTAAAAAAATGTATCTTCTCAAACTTTATTTTTGAGACACAGGAAGTATTTTAGTTACTTCTTAATCAGTTTCACTTTGATGTAGTCAACTGCTGACAGTGAGAACCAATCTGTTTGGGGCTAGTGTTGACATATTTATAAATATACCTGCCTAAATTAGAAAGAGATAGATGCTCCCACACAATTTCTACATTATTCGTGTATGTTTTTTTAAAGTGAGCAAATATATTTGCTTTTCTGTTTACTTTTGAGATTGTAAAACTACTTTTTTCTGTGCTATGTGAATAGATGACCTATTTATATATAGTCATAGCTAAATAGTGTTTGCCTCTATGTGTCCCTTCCATCCACTGGCTATGGAGAGCTATTTCTCCATTTACTAATATATTCACTGTGAAGGTCTGGTGTTTTATCCTAATAATCTACAGGTCTGATGTTCAGATTGTTTTAAAATAAAATCAAGGGTCTACTGCTACATGACACTTTTGTAGAAGGCTTAATAATGTAAGCACTATGCAGCATTTATGTTTGATCTACATATCATACTCACATGGGCAGGCTTGTGGGAAAAAAATCTCGAATAGCTTAGTGCAACCTACAAGTTCAGCTCTTTTTCTGTCCTCTTTCGTTTTCCCCTTTTCGTGTTTCCTTCCACTGTTCCTCATGCTCAACTTACTTTTTGTCTTTCTTCATGGTCTGTGTTTAACTCAAAATGTAGTAACTATTTTTGAATCCAAATTGCTAGTCCAATAATTGGACAATGTGAAAAATATATTGATCTTCCTTTGTATTATTAGTCTACAGATTAACCTTTAGAATTTTTCAGTAATTTAAGAGTATTACAAATATGCTTAAAGCTTGTATATCAGAAAAAAATGAGACCCTGGAAGACTAGCTAAATGAGGCAAAGATTAACAAACGAATGATTTCGATTTTAGTCTGTTGTGCATTTTTAGTACTCTGAAAAACTTTACTTTCTTGTAATTTTATAATAAAATCACAATGTTCTCACAGTAATGAAATTTCAATATTTTATAATTCTGAAACCAAAATGAATATCCATAGAGTAAGCAATAAAGGGATTAATTTTGATTATTGATACATTTAATGCAAAAGAGTAATTTTGTCATTTGGCTAACATTATGGGTTTTATTTTCTCTCATAAATACTGAAAGCTTACAAATGTAAAGGAAGTAAAAGCAAATAGTTCAAATGAAAAAAAATTATAGTAAAGACCCTATTTTAGTTGCATAGCAACTTACAAAAGTAACAAAAAGAGAAAGTAAATTTTTTGAAATCACAAGTTTTTAGAGCAAGACAGGAGACGTGCAAAAGAAAAATGTCATCTTTTCAGATACATTAAAATGTCAAGATAACACAATTTGAGAAAATAGAATACTTACATAAACCTGTAATACATATTCGATAGACAATAAGTCCAATAGTCATATTTTATTCATTTGAATATGAAATAAAAATGTAGAATTTCAGTTTATAGGAGGAAATGTAAATGTTTCCAAATGGTATAATATACCAAGTATAACTAATCAAATAGATAAAATGATAATAAAGAGAGAATTCAATAATGCCAGATACAATGTTACTTTTACTTTGTTCTATTTTATTATTTTTATTGTTCTCTCCCTGCCCCCCACATCTAAAGGTATGGTATTCACTGTATGAGGAAAAATGATGACTTAGTATCAATAAAAACTTTATGAAATATCAAAGATGACTTTTTTAAATATTTGCAATGATGGTCAATAAGCATAAATACATGTTGTAAGTTTTCAACAAATCTAACTCAAGGACCTGTTTAGAAAGGTATATTTCTTTATAGAAATTTGAAAGAAAAAGTTTTATTTTTTAAAACATGGCACATTAATGTCATAGATCTTCTGAATTATAAGCATTGACTCTTCTAATATGTAGAAGACATTATCATATGAGAATAACTGCTGTTTTAATGATTTATGTTGAAGACATACAAATAAAATGTTAGGCTGGGCACAGTGGCTCACGCCTGTAATCCCAGCACTTTGGGAGGCTGAGGCGGGCGGATCACGAGGTCAGGAGATCGAGACCATCCAGACTAACACAGTGAAACCCCATCTCTATTAAAATTACAAAAAATTAGCCGGGCGAGGTGGCGGGTGCCTGTAGTCCCAGCTACGGGGGAGGCTGAGGCAGGAGAATGGCGTGAACCCCGGGGGGGCGGAGCCTGCAGTGAGCCGAGATTGCGCCACTGCACTCCAGCCTCGGTGAAAGAGCGAGACTCCTTCTCAAAATAAAATAAAATAAAATAAAATAATAAAATGTTAGTTTTATTAGAGATCACTGAGGTAGGCAAGATTAAATTTACAAATTTAAATTTGAGTTGTTTTCTTAACAAGTTATAAAACAGAATAATAAACTCAATTACATCAAAGACTCAGAAGAAAACATTGAAGTTAAAATGACAACAAACATAAATTACTTTGGAATAGATTAGAAAAGAAAATCACGGCACAATAGAGTAGAAATTGTTAGAAATGATGTTAGAAATCATCTAAACACAGGAGAGAAATCAGACATAAAATATACAGAAATCAGACATAAAATATTCTCCAAAGACATCCTAGTGATAGGTAGTGATAAAAGTATTTCAAGATGCAGACAAGGTGAAAGATGAAGCCATTTCTCAAAGAAGAAAATAATAATTGGCCAGTATTTAATATGATGAGTGTTTTTTAACTTGACATTTTTCAAGGGCAAATAAAGAGATAGATTGGAATTTTGTTAGAAATTTGGATGCATAGAGGAAATACGTTTGACAGACAAGGTAGTTGTGATAATCATAATGGGCAGTAGAGTTGAAAAAGAAAGCAGAATGGTTTGATAAGCAGATATGTTTAATGTTTTTGACTAATCATTCTTGGTCACTTGAGGGCTAAAATGATGGACAATCTCTCTCCAAAAGTAGTCTTATTTGATCTGTATAAGTGGAAAATCTTTAGGTATTTTTGACAGGTGATCACATGACATTAACCAATTGTTTGTTTTGTTTTGTTTTGTTTTGTTTTGTTTTAATAGGACCTTGCTCTGTTACACAGGCTGGAGTGCAGTGGTGCAATCATAGATTACTGTAGACTCGAATTCCTGGGGCTCAAGAAGTCCTCTGGCCTCAGCCTCCTAAATAGTTGGAACTAAATGTGTGTACCACCATGACCATCTAATTATTTTGTTATTATTATTATTGGTTTTTTGTAGAGAGCAGGGCTTGCTATGTTGCCCAGGCTGACCTGAAACTCTGCGGCTTTAAGTGATGTTTCGACCTTATCCACTCAAAATGCTGGGACTATAGGTGAAAGCTACCATGCCCAACCATCAGTTCTTAAATTCAGACTCAAAGTCTCTTTAACGAAGAAAGAATACAGTAATCTGAAGAATAATCCTGCTATGATGCTGAAATTTGTATTTAAGTGTTTCTTTTGGTCTTTCCCAAGTGACCTGAAATCATTTACTAGTATAACTAAGCACTGGGAAAAAGGGAAACATAATTTTATGGAACAGTGGGTAGTGGTTTAGAATTAACACTAATTCCTGAAACCTCAAAAGTGATTGGGATTAACCGATTAGAAAACTGCCAAAGTCAGAAGATTAATTGAATTTTGGTTGTGGTTTGTCTCTCAGTGAACTCATTAGTCTCCATGTCTTCTCTGTGTCTGTTTTTCAGACATACTCAGACCCAAACACAACCTGCACATTTTTTCCCTAACCTGTGAAGTGAGGGTTATTGTTACGTGAAAGACCAAGTAGAAGCCCCTAGAACTGCCTGTATATACCAATATGGTAAATCAAAACTAATGTCCACTTTTTGGAGATATTAAAGTGTTAACTACCATTGTAAATAATCTTTAGTAGTGGTAAATCACATTAAATGTTGAAGTTTTGTAGTTTCAAATTTAACATTTATACACTGGACAAACTCATGTATGTTTTTTATATGGTATAAGGTGTGGATCATTTTTTGCATGTATGTACCTAATTTTTCCAACATAATCTGTTAAAAATACTATCATTTCTCTACTGAATGACTTTGTTCTTTGCCAAATATCACTTTGTCAAAAATCAAATTATATATGTATATCTATTTCTGTACTCTCTATTTTGTTATTTTGATCTAGTTGTCTTATTTGGATGCCAATATCATACTGTCTCTAGAGTATTCTTTTTAAATAGCGAACAACAGACACCAAGGGCCTACGTAAGGGCAGAGGGTGAAGGAGAGTGAAGGTCAAAAAACTACCTATCAGATACTCTGCTTATTACTAGGGTGATAAACTGTATCCCAAACCTCTGTGACATTCAATTTACCTATATGTACCCTAGAACCTAAAATAAAGGTTAAAAGAAGTTTAATGATAATGTTCCTTAGAGTGGATTTCTTTATGTTCATTTTGTTTAGGTTTCACTCGACTTCTTCAACTTGAAAGTTCATGTTTATTTACAAAGCTACAGTCTTCAGAGGTATTTTCTTCTAGTAGTTTTTTAGGACTGAAAATATTAGATCTCTTATTATTGTTCCACAAGTACCTTAAACTGAGTTCATTTTTTTCCTATCAATTGTCTCTATTTTCATATTAGGTGCTTTCTATTGTTCTTTCTTTGTATTTACTGATATTTTTTCTTCTGTACCCTTATGTGTTCTTTTGAGTCAATCCTCTGTGCCTTTTATTTTGGTTATTGTATTTTGCAGTCCAAAAATTTCAGCTTAGTTCTCCTTTATATCTTGTTAGTTTGCTGAGGTTCTCTTTCTTCACCTGAAGATTTTTTTTCATTTGTTTCATTTGTGTTAATTATTGTTTCTTAAAGCATTTTTTATAATGGCTGCTTTGAAATCTTTGACATAGATAATTCTAAGACAGCTTTTATCTCAGTGCTAGAATTTACTAATTGTCTTTTGTCGTTCACTTTGAAATCTTACTGGTTCTCAATTTGATAAATGATTTTGAATTTTAACCTGGAAACTTTTAGTATTATGTGTCTCAGGATTTTACTTAAAATTTCTATGTTCATGGGTTTTTTCTAAAACCACTTTGGCAGGGCAAGGGGAGTGGGCCTTATTACTGACAGACAGAAGTGGAATTCTAGGTTTTCTACTTGGCCTACCTTGACATCCGATATTGGGGAATCTTTGTATTACTGCTATGCAGGGATTTTAATTACGACTCTCCATGGAGTCTTCACTGACATTGTGGTAGTGTGGCCTCTTTACCTTTGGGTTACATGAAAGTCCTGACCCTTCACTAGGTTTTCTATGGCATGCCACTATAGTGGGAGAGACATAAGCATCTAATTCTTGCTAATAGTTGGAGATCTGAGTTACCCCCATGTTCTTTACTGATGCTGGGGTGTCAGGGAGAGATCATTACAGACTTTTTGAGATTTCATTCCTGCTCCGAACTTCCTAATTGGCTTTCTCTGACACCCCTCATGTGGGAAATTTGGGATGGCTTGCAAAGATGGTTGTATACGCTCCCTACTCAGCATCTGTTGGTAAGAATGCGGCCACACAATTATTTTATGAGATTTGGCTGGTAGAGAAGTTATTGCTTAAAATTATTGTGTCTTACTGAACCTTCTCTTTTTTGATCCTTGGTAAGAGACAGCAAGTTTTTATTTGGGCTGTTTTTTTCTTTTCTTTTCTTTTCTTTTCTTTTCTTTTCTTTTCTTTTCTTTTCTTCTTTTCTTTTCTTTCTTTCTTTTTTTTTTTTTTGTCTTCAATCATAAGCATTTCTGAGCTCTTGGCTTCTTCAGCTCCAAATGTGGTATATACCTGGGCAACTCATCACCATGTCACCCTTCAGACCTTGGAGTTTGTACAGGGTTGTCTTCTTCTTTCTATCTTTCAGAATCTTGTTTATTTTATGTATAATATCCTGGATATTCAGTTGTATTTAGTGGGAAGATTAAGAAAAATGCATACACTTCATCTTCCTTAAGGTGGAAATCAGTAAATTATTTTTAACAGACTTTATTTTATATAACAGTTCTAGATTTACAGAAAAATTGGAAACATAGTACAGATAATTCATATATAGAGTAATATTTTAAACTGTCTCCCCACTCATTAACACCTTACATTAATATTAGTATGGTGCAATTCTCAAAATTAATGTGTCAATATTAATATATTATTAGTAACTAAGTTCATAGTTTATTGAAATTTTATTAGTTTTAAGTAAGGCCTTTTTCTGTTTTAGGATCTCGTCTAGGATTCTATACTAATTTGCATCATCATGTCTCCTTAGATTCCCCTTGGCTATGACAATTTTTTAGCCTTTTCTTGTTTTTAATTACCTTGATAGCCTTAAAGGATATTGGTCAAGTATTTTGTAGGGTGCTCCTCTATTGAAATTTTTCTGGCATTTTCTCATGATTAGACTGGTGCTCAGGGTTTTTGGGAGAAAGACCATAAAGGTAAAGTGAGGTTTTCAGCACATCAAATCAAGGGTACATGCTATCAACATGATTTATCACTGTACATATTGTTCTAGATTACCCAAAGTGTGACTTGTCTGAAGTAGGGTTTGCCAGAGTTCTCTAAAGTTAGGCTTTTGACCACTTTTCCATAATGTACTTTTTGGAAAAAAGTCAATGGGCACAGTTCATACATAAAGAGTGTGAATTTATATTCTCCCTGCTTAAGGGCAGAATATCTACATACATTATTTGAAATTACTCTGCATCAGAGACTTGTCTCTTTCCCTCATTGGTTTATTTTTTTAAATATATATTTATATAATTGTGTTCTACTTTCAGCCATAATTCCTACCCTACTAATTTTGTTGTTGTATCTTTGGCCACTGGGAGCCCTTTCAATGGCCTCTGTGTCACTTTGAGATATGTATCTGTAAGGTATTTGGGGGTCAATGTTTTTTAAGTCTCTTCATCATTGAGACTTTCTTTCACTCTATTTAACATGGCTATTCATTACGTTTTATATTTTGATAACCATAGCTTGTTTTATAATTTCTCTTCAATTTTATTCAATATTGTGCTTTTCATGAAACTGTATAATTTTTGAGTTTTATTTATATATATTTTTATTTTTATTTATTTTTTCAAGATTTTTATTTTATTAGTATTTTTTTTTAGGCACAGGATCTCACTCTGTTGCCCAGGAAGGAGTGTAATGGCACTCTCATAGCGCACTGCAGCCTTAAACTACTAGGCTTAAGTGATCCTTCTGCCTCAGCCATCTGATTAAATGGGATTACAGGCTTGTGCCACTTTGCCCAGCTATTTCTGTATTTTTAAACCTGCTCATGTTATACTTATTCTAAATTGTTCAATGGATGCTAATTCTTTGGGGTTTTGTTCTAGCTTTTTTGGTAGGTTCATTTCTTGACATTGTTTTTCATTTTTTAAGGTAATCTTATCCTAATCAGATGTCATTTTATTCATTTATTATTCCTTCTCTCAGTTGTAGATGTGTTTCTGATGGCAGCAGTGGCCTGTTTGGAGTGGCTGCTGCAAAGATACAGTTGCAGCAGGGGAGGTATGGCTGGGGCTGCAGGCTCAGTGGAGCCAGGGGGAGCCAGGAACAGGCGGGGGCCCCACCCTCTTCTGAGTTAGTGGGAAGGGGAGCCCCACGCTTCTGGGTGCAGCTGCTGCCACCCAGCCACAGCTGCAGACCTAGGCATCTCTCAGGGGCCCAGGAAGCCCTTTGCCCCTACAGGCTTGAAAGTGCCTGCTCTTGCAGCCTGACCTCTACCTACTCTCAGCAACTGCTCTGAATTTGGAGCAAAGTCATGGCCAAACCCAGGTGTTGTCACAATCTTGCTATGTGTGCATATGCTCAGGGTGGCACTGACACCAGCCCCCTGATGTGTCTGCCCCCTCCAAACTTTGGATGCCAATGATCATGAGAAGGAGGCCAAAGAGGAGCTGCAGGCAGCTAGGTGTAGGCCTTCAGACACTCCTTGGCATGAACAGCCTGGAAACTGTGGACAGCATGTTGATGGCAGCAGGAGGCAGACAGGCTCCTGGGCCAAAAGGGCAGGTCCCTGGTGAAGCCCCACTTTCAGGCCAAGATGGCCTGAAGCCTGAGGGACAGACTGCCAGTTCTGTGGACAGGAGTGATAACTTATGGTACATTTTCCAGGCGTGACCATGGCTGCCTATGGATCAATCAGCATGCACTTCCTCCCTTGTGAAGCCCATAACAACCCCAGACTCAGCCAGACTTGTGCAGACATTGGGATGACCTGCCTGCAGAAAGGAGCTACCCACTGTGGATTTCTCTCAGCCAAGAGCTGAGCAGATGTCAAAATGACCTCCCTGCAGAGAAGAGCTATCCACTGAGTATCTCCTCTCAGCTGAGATCTGAGCAGAAGTCAGGACAACCTGCCTACAGTGAGGAGCTACCCACTGTGGGTCTCCTCTCTGCTGAAAGCTGTATACTCATTGGGATGACTTGTCCACAGGTAGGAGCTACCCCTATGGTCTTGTTTCCACTGAGATTTGCAGATGTCAGGATGTCCTGCTTGTGGAAAGGAGCTACCCACTTCGGGTCTCCTGAGAGCTGTACTGTAACTGAATAAAAGCATCTCTTCACCTTGCTCACCCTCCAGTTGTTTTTGTACCTCATTCTTCTTGGATGAGGGGTAAAAACTCAGGAACTGCCAAATGGCAGGACTGAAAGAGCTCTAACACAAACAGGGCTAAAACACACCCCCATGCTCTCTACATTGCTGGCCACTAGTAGGAGAGAAGAGAAGAGCTGCAGCTTTTTGGAAAGCCCATACCTGGGAGCTCCCTAGGCTAGGGATGTGACACCCTCTTTGGGGCTCTGCAGTTCCTAGCATCTCCAAGTTTTGGGGCACCACCATATTCCCTGGTGAGAGAAGTGGAAGCTGCTTGCAGTACATCTGTTCCAGCTTCAGCCTCACAGGGTGCCAGTGCCCGTGCGGGAACCTGGAGCTGCCCATCTAGCCAAAGCCAGCATGCCTGGCTGTGCCCAGTGACTGGATCCTGTGCTCATTTGCGCATGCACCACTCACTGCTCTGCACCTGGCTTGCCCTTAGCAGGTGTGAGATCCAAGCTTGTAGCATGAGTTGAGTGCAGCCTGCCAGGCCGAGTGGGCAGAACAAGCCCCGAGAGCCTAAGCAAAACGTGGGCAAAGGCGCCGTCATCCACAAACGTTTCTGGCTGGCAAAGTGACACCACAAGTATCTCATGATATTTCTACAAGTTGGTATTTTGCTTGTTCTGCCAGAGTCCAATATATTTCCCACGTTCTGAATCAGTTTTTACAGTAAGCCTTTTATGTAAATTCCTACACTTGAGTGTGTGATAAAAATGTTTATCTCTGGTTATAAAATCCGTATCTATTTCATATTAAAGGCTTCAGTTTCCCTGAAAAAAGTAAGTTATTAAAACTTAAAGTCATAGATGACAAACATCATTTCATTTCATATTTCTAGTTAAGGTTGGGAAGGATGCAGGGTGGTTTGCTAGTTTATTTATTTTATTTTATTTTATTTTATTTTATTTTATTTTATTTTTGAGACAGAATCTCGCTCTTTTGCCCAGGCCGGAGTGCAGTGGCGCTGTCTCGGCTCACTGCAAGCTCCACCTCCTGGGTTCACGCCATTTTCCTGCCTCAGCCTCCCGAGTAGCTGGGACTACAGGTGCCCACCACCACGCCTGACTAATTTTTTGTATTTTTTTAGTAAAGACGAGGTTTCACCGTGTTAGCCAGCATGGTCTCGATCTCCTGACCTCGTGATCCGCCCACCTCGGCCTCCCAAAGTGCTGGGATTACAGGCATGAGCCACCACGCCGGGCCTGCTAGTTTATTTTTAAGGCACAAGACAGCACTAAAAGTTTATGCTTTTTTTGAGAAATGGCAATTCCCAATTCCTTTAGGGGAAGACACAAAGCCATCCCATCATCTTAGTCAATCAGATTCCATAGACAATAACCAGGTTCATAACATACGTGCTCTTCCCAGGATTTCAGCCTGCTCTTCCCTTGATGGTTTTAGTTTGTTCTCTATTTCTAGCACTTGGTGGTACTTCACTTTCTTTAATCCTAACTGTAATACAGAATCTAATTCCATTTTGTATATTCGACCTCTAACATATTCTAAGCCCAAGGCCTCCCTACACACCTCTTGTCTCACATCTCAGTAAGATAATTTAAAAGTCCACAGTCTCTCTCCCTTGGCTCTGGTGGAAAGTTCAAACCATGCATAATCCAGTCATGCCTGTAAGAATTATAACTGCATAGCCACTCCAAAGCTTTCTTTTCTTTCCCAAGAAAACTGTACAGTGTGAGTAATTAATATTCTATATCCTCTCGATGTTTGAGTAACATTATCACTCTGAATAATGAAACCATATTTTGGGTGAAGATTTTATCCTGCCTTTGATATGGCAACCACAAAACACTAACCCATCTGGATTAGAAATAATTTTAGGGACAATAGCTTAGGAACAAATTTTAAATTAATTCATATTGTGATAGGGACCCACAAGTTATTCTGCTATGTTGTTGAAAGTCAGTATATAAATATTTTTAATTCTGGTAGTTATCTTGGATAGGAAAAACAAACAATAAGCTATATTGCATTTCATCTATTATGTTGACAAATGAAAAAATAACAAACAAGATAATATGGAGTACAGTTAATGTTATAAAATGGTACTCTCCTATACTGCTCATGGGAGGCAGCCTACTTATTAATACCTGGCAGGAGACTTTACAGGGAGAAACACAGAAAAGATGGGGCAAAAAAGACCAAAAGTGACCCAGGGGAAGGGAGAAAATAGGCCACAGGATATTTTTTAACGTATCTTTAACTTTGAAAATGTAAATAAGAAATGGATAAAAATCAAAGAAACAACTTTTAGGCATATTCTAAAAGTGTATGTTATAATTGAGTCTAATGTTGTATGATGTAAAACTGTGATTTTAAACCTCCCACCTGCCACAGCCCCTCCCCACCCACGTACATACGGAGAGAGGGATCATACTTAAAAAAAAAAAAAAAAAAAAGAGTCAGCTCTGAAAGAACATACACGAGTGCAAAGAATAAACCTCAGTAACAACTATCTTGTACTTTAGACTTTGAATTATAATTTACAGGCAAATCAAGGAAACAAAAGTATATTCAGACCCTGTGAAAATGTCACCCCACAGTGCCACATCATTTTCATTCTGTTCACTGTAATTTCATATAGTGAGGCTAGTGAAGGAAGATTTTCTGTATTAATTTCCAAGTTTGTTAACAAGTTAGATTTGCATTTTCTTACTTTAAGTGAGTTGTGTTGTAAGTCAGTGTCTAGGAAATGGGCTGTGCTCCAGAAACTTGCATGCAAAAAGTGTATTGCTTTCAGGAGTAACATCTATGGGAGAGCAGAACAACAGAATTGGGCAGAGGGATAATTAGGACCGCGTGTCGTTGCCACAAAGACTTCAGCTGATACAACTACAGCCCAGGTGGCTCTGCAGGGTTGTCCTGAATGGAAGGACAGGACTTGGCCTTGTATGAGTTCCTCAGCTCCAAACCACCACCTTGTTTCTGTGTCGGCCAGTTATCAGATGTGGGCCATATCACCAAAAGGAAACATAACTTTGGTGAGGTGTCTCTCTAAAACTGGTAATTTCCTCAGAGGGACTCAGCTGAGAGATTATAGTCCCAGCAGCTGGAGGAATGAGTACTTCAGTCCTGAAGGCAGTGACGATTTCTGAACGACTTGAGCTTTCTGTGATACTTTAAGTTTGATAAATTGAAATTAGAAATATTTGGACTCATTCCAAGTTCAGTGTAAAAGCACTCAAGGCTTTATCAGGCTTGTAACACTCCTTGGACCTTGGCTAATCCTTATTGGGAAAAAGAAGAGGAGATTAAACGATTTTACAGCTGTGCAGACTCTGGAATGCCTTAAGAGTGATGAGAACAATGTACAAAGTTCCTCACAATAAAGCCTTTTGCCAGTTGAGTTCATATCTCGGGATTGCTGAGAAAGGATACCTGACAGACAGTATCTGCAAATGAACTCTTTAGAACAAGGTCACATAACAAGCAATGCACGTGTATATGTATTAGCGACAGACGTATAGCAAGCACATAGAAATCAAAATGTTATATTTTGAAGGGAGAGGACAGTCAGTGGGGGAAATCTGTTAACAGAATAAATAGCCTCTTTTTATTCACCTTAAAGAAAACTGGTCATAAATTTTTGCTTCACAAACAGAAGCATATCTAACGTGGTTTATTACAGTGTCAGGTAATTATAAATCACAAAAAATGTTAATTTGACTTCTAGAGAATTATTGCATGAAAGGACAGTTTTTAAACAAGATTCGTGTGTGTGTGTGTGTGTGTGTGTTTTGCTTTTTCTTCTGTTTTAATTATAATGTGCAATCAATAAATCAATAGAGACACATCTTTCAGGGCAACATTGTCACATGTCCATCCCATGAAATTAATAATTTATGGCCGGGCGCGGTGGCTCACGCCTGTAATCCCAGCACTTTGGGAGGCCGAGGCGGGCGGATCACGAGGTCAGGAGATCGAGACCATCCTGGCTAACACGGTGAAACCCCGTCTCTACTAAAAAATACAAAAAAATTAGCCGGGCGAGGTGGCGGGCGCCTGTAGTCCCAGGTACGCGGGAGGCTGAGGCAGGAGAATGGCATGAACCCCGGGGAACGGAGCCTGCAGTGAGCCGAGATCGCGCCACTGCACTCCAGCCTGGGTGAAAGAGCGAGACTCCTTCTCAAAAAAAAAAAAAAAAAAAAAAAAAAAAAAAAAAAAAAGAAATTAATAATTTAATTTCTCCTGAATCCCTTGACAATAAAAATTCTATATTTTAATGTGCAGGCTGATTCCCATGACCTCTTCACTGGAAAATATAAAATGTACTACTGTAATTTTACACTACCCAGTATAAAGAAACTATGATTTTGTTTTTCATTTTCATTTCATTTAATTATCTTGTACTCAGAAATATCCAGTGACCTATACTTGACAGTTTGTGTAAAATGAACGCGTCAGATAGTAGAACATTAGAAAGCTGATGTAACATCAGCACATCTCAGTCATTGTTATGTGGACAAAACAAATTACATCCTGTCATGGCTGCCAAATGTTTTGGTAGAAATGGGATCACCAAGTTCAGCAGATGTGTTTTCTGTCTGTACAAAACAATTTAAGGTGGTGAAACAATTGTCACAATATGTTTATGTAACATAAATGAATGTGAATGTGTTTAATAAAATGATGCAAATCTCATTCATTCTAACTGTAATAGCACTAAGAAAAAAAAGCAATACAAAACCTAGTTTTACTTCTTCCGAGAAAATGAAAAAGAAACAAAATAAGTAAAAGAAAAAGTTAATTAAAATATACACATGCATACACGTTTTACAATTTTGTTTTTGATTCAGTATTCATAATTAACATATAAATAATTTTTATTTTAATTCCTAGGTTAAAAGTAAATTTTAATAAAAGAGAATAATTATAAAGAGGAATTTTAGAGTATATCGTTTTAGTATTTAGCTTCTTTTATTTAAAAATGAGAGCCTTACTGCATATAAGAAGGTATTGCATATAAGAATGACTACATTGAAAACAATATTTGCAGTTTACGTCACATGTGAAACATTTATATAATTTATTATTTGTTTCAATAATATATCACTGGAAATTTATTATTTTTTTAATGTCGTTGGTGTTAGAGGCTCAAATACAAAGTCACTCTCTGTACTAATGTGTATACCCCTATATACATATCCATATTGATATATTTTAGCCTACATTTACCTATAAACATACATTTTACATGCACGTATGCACATCCACATGCTTTTCTTTTTACTTAACTCAATGGGGTTAATGAAGTGAAATATCAGAAGGCACAGTAAGTTAAGCTTTGACAGATTTAAAGTGCTACTCCAACCATGTGTCAGATTGTTTTATATAACATAAAACATTGTGTATTATCTATTTCTTGAATTCCTCTTAATCCTACCTGCCTTTGAATTTCCTGACCACTGTCCATTTTGGACTATGGTACTGATAGTTTTCCTCTGCTCATAAAACTGTACCGTATATCTTCTTTGATATCACTACTCCAGTCTTCATTTACAGAACTGCAGTTTTTTCATGACCTGACATCTCTTCATGCCCGATGGCTTAAAATCACAGTGGCATGCCCTTCTCGGGCCACAGGAGTAAGGTAAGTGACCAAGACAAGTTGCTGTAAATAATAGTGGCCTGCCTTTCCTAGACCACAGGAGTAGATCATGCCCGTCAGATAGACAATGTATCCTCTTGGCCAAAGTATTGGGCTTGGGGTTAGATAAATTAACTGGGTATGTCCATTGAAAACCATTTAATGTGTTCATTTTATATACTCTGAGAAAGATAAGACATTTTTAAGTAGTTGAATTAGTAAGCCATTGGAACGTGCCTTGGGGTTGCAAATAGTTGCCATTTTCCCCAGGCATTCAGAACCTCTTAAAGAATGAAGTCAGGCCGGGCGCAGGGGCTCACGCCTATAATCCCAGCACTTTGGGAGGCTGAGGCAGGTGGATCAAGAGGTCAGGAGTTCAAGACCAGCCTGGCCAAGATGGTGAAACCCTGTCTCTAGTAAAAATGCAAAAATTAGCCGGGCATGGTGGCAGGTGCCTGTAATCCCAGCTACTCGGTAGGCTGAGGCAGAGAATTGCTTGAACCCAGAGGCGGAGATTGCAGTGAGCCGAGATTGTGCCACTGCACTCCAGCCTGGGCGATAGAGCAAGATTCTGTCCAAAAAAAAAAAGAATGAAGTCAGTAAACAGAGCCAAACATACCTACAGGAAAAGATAGAGAAAGCACTGGTAGTACCTTCCTTTGAACCGATAGATCTAAGTATGAGGCTAGTCATATTTATATGGTTCAATAATGCCACATTCCCTTCAATTTTTTTTTTTTTTTTTTTTGAGAGGGAGCCTCGCTCTGTCATCCAGGCTGGAATGCAGTGGTGCGATCTCGGCTCACTGCAACCTCTGCCTTCCGGGTTCAAGCCTTTCTCCTGCCTCAGCCTCCCGAGTAGCTGGGACTACAGGTGCCCACTACCACCCCTGGCTAATTGTTTTGTATTTTTAGTAGAGACGAGGTTTCACCGTGTTACCCAGGATGGTCTCCATCTACTGATCTCGTGATCCTCCCGTCTCATCCTCCCAAAGTGCTGGGATTACAGGCTTGAGCCACCACGCCTGGCCCCCTTCTATTAACACAGCTTGAGTTGAGATTTAATTACCTATGGCACTAAAGTGATTCCTAATGAATACACACTTCACATCAAGAAAACATTTCATGAGTAGGAAATAGGCTGAAATTTTTTAAGAAATTGCTAAAGATACAGCAAACATTTACAGAACATCATGATCGAGGTGTACTGACATGATCACAGTATCCAGCGAGGTGACAATTTATGGGTGAGAGATCATAAGTTTAAGTAGAGAGAGTCTTCCAGTGTGTATTGAAGACTATGAGTTTTGTAAAATGTAAGTCAGATGTTTATTTCTCTGCTCAAAATCTTCCATCATGAAGTAAAACTATGACTTTCTATGCTTTTATCCATCCTTCTTATGTATTTTCCTGTATCTCCGACTTCATACTTTGTATCCCTCTCAACTTTTTACTCTATTCCAGCCACACTGGCCTCCTTTCTATGTATATAACATATTAGAAAAACTCATGCTTGGGTCTTTGTACTTGCTCTTCTCATATGCCTTCCAGAATGTTCTTCCTATAGATATCTACAGGATTGTCTCTTTCATTACATTCGTGAATGCTACTAAACTTTCAAATTTCTAAAGGACTTTCTTAATTATTTTAATTAAATATCACATACTCACATTTTCTTACCTTCACTGCTTGATTTCTCACCCTTCAGCACTAATCACTATGTAATATTTTTATTGATTATTTATACTGCTTATTGTATGTCTTTTCATAAAAGTATGTATTATACACAACAGCTGTAATATGGACTCATCTTTTTTTGCTTTAAAAAATTTGTTGTATCCTTGATACCTAAATTAGTGGCTTAGCATAGTATGTGCTCAATAAATTTGTTGAAATAATGAATGAGAATGAGATTTGAAATCAGAATACACCACAATCAAGTACCTGTCCTATGATTTATAGAGTGGTGATATCAGAAAAACTATTTTGCTTGTGTGAACTTAAAACTTGTCATTTACATAAAAGTAGTCTTACTGTCCTTCTAATATATTTATTGATATATATTGGACATGCTGTCATTTGCACATATCTCAAATGTATATTTTGATAAGCCTGTGACCCATCCCTCTCTTCTTTTATGTACTAGCACCCAGACGATCACTAATATTTTTTAGGTCATATAAATTTGCAATTTCTAGGATTTCAAATAGATGAAATAATACATTACACACTCTTTTTTTCTATTATCTTTAACTATTTAAGAAACTACCAAAAAGTTTCCCAAAATGATGGTAGCATTTTACATTTTTACCCACAGTATGTGAGAGTTCCACTTTTTCCACATCCTCGCCAACACTTGGTATGGCCAGCCATTTTAATTTTAGGCATTCTCATAGTTGTATGGTGGCATCATATTGTAGTTTTTAACTTGCATTTCCAAATGACTGACTAGTGATGTTGAACTTTTTTTTATGTTTGTCAGATATACATCTTATTGAGTGAAATGTGTATTCAAAACTTTTGCTAATAAAAACAATTAATTTGTTTGTTTTCTTATTGTTGTATTTGAGAGTTATTCAAATATTTTGGATGTAAGTCCTTTACTGTATTGATGCTTTGTGAAGATTTTTTCCAGTCTAAGGCTTTTCACTTAATTCTATTAACACTGCAATAAAATTTAATCTATTAATTTATTGATTTATGGGTGATCATGTTCAAGAAATCAAAGAAATCCTTGAGTAATTTAATGTCAAATTTAGAAGGCCAACTTAGAAGGCTTATAGGTTTAAGTTTTATATTTAGGTCAGTGATCCATTTTGAGTTACATTTTGGAAATGGTGAGAGTTATAAACCAATGGTTTTGTTGCTGTTGTTGAAATAGGGATATCTAGCACCCTTTGCTGAAAAGGTTATTCTTTCTCAACTGATTTGTGTTTGTACCTTTATCAACAATCAGGCTGCATACATGTGTGGGTATATTTCAAGACCCTCTATTGTGTCGTGTAGAAATACAACATTGCACTGCCTTGACTACTGTTTCTTTACAATAAGCCTTGACATTATATTGTGTTAGTATTCCAATATTTTTGTTTTAAAAAAATCGTTTTGGTTATTCTAGATCTTTCAAATTTCTATATAATTTTCTATATAGATTTTAGAATATTATAATATTTAGGTAAAAATAAAAAATATAGGGTGATTACAAATCATAGAAATACATACTTAAGGTACTCATTAATATTAAAAAGCTGTTAATATCATGGTCAGAACCTAATAATTATGGACCTTGAGAGCTTGTTTGGAGGTTCTAGCAGGGGAGTGCAGCTACTCGTATACCCTTGGCCGAAGACCGGTCCTCCTCTATCAGGGATGGTCGTCCTCTTTGACCGAGCGTGCAACTTCAGGAGGGACGCACATGGAGCGGTGAGGGAGGAAGGGGACACCCGCCTAGCCAGCCAGATCAGCCGAATCAACCCTGGCGATCAATGGGGTGACAGATGTCGCAGCCAGATCGCCCTCACATCTAGAACCTAATAATTATGATGATAATGATGGAATAGATACTAATTTGAATCATTTTCAAATAAATATTTTTAAAATATAAAAAAATATCAAGAGCACTGTGGCACTGTGGGTCTGGCATATTTCAATCTTCTTTCAACCTGTTTTTAATGTATACATATGTGTTTATAAACACACACATATATACATGCAAAAACTAAAAAACATTATTTTATATTATATTATTAATGACGGTATACTTTTTCATAAGTAATATTACAAAAATCTCTTCCATAACAAGTGTGATTTTTTAATGTAGTTAATAATCAATGCTTGTGGTTTAGTTTCATTCCTCTGTTGTCTACAAGGTTGATATTCATATATTTCATTACTAGTAGCCATTACCCTCTAGCTTCTGGTTTAATTAAAAGGAAATGTGCAAGTGGAAGACTGGATTGGAAGGGTGAGATATTGTGATGTTTCTTCACTTTGGATCTTGGTGATGGACTTACTCTGTTCTGTTTCAAGATTCCAGCTACCTCTGGATCCAGTAACACCATCTTCTCCTACTATTTCTTCAGGTCTAGTGAAGGAAATGGCATCTGGCTGTAGATAGTCCTTGGATAATTGAATATCTGTTGTCTGTTCTCTTAACTCTTCCTACTACTCTGTAAATAATATCTTCACTAAATTATCTTCAGAATTTTAGATTTATTTGTCTATTATTTTGTTGGGACACTGACTAATATAACACACGTGGAAGAAAGTTTAATAAAATTACATATAATGAAATTGACACTCTCAAGTTTAAATAAACTATTTAGATTTCCATAATGTGTTAGATGTTGTAAAATGTAAAGATATGAGGATGAAAACACTTTTGTTACACCCAGACAAAATAGAGCCAGGAAGGCACAAAAAGGAGTGTTGTGCTTATATATCTGAGATAAGAACTGCTTCCAAGGACTTTTTTTAAATGTCACAGAAAACCCTTTTACACCCTTCACACATCTTCTACTTTGACAAGGTCCATCACTAGACATTCTTTGGGACTGCAGTAATTCAAATAAGATGCTGCTCTCACAAGAATACTTTCCCAATAATGGCATCTCCATCAATAAACTGACAACAACTCTATCTTTGAGTCTCTGGAACCAGTTAACTTAGTTTCTGGCTTATGTGAAACTTTCCCATTTTGCTAATAAAAGTGTCTATTTATTATTCTTCTCCAGATGTACTGCTGGTAATTCCGTGCATTCCAGATTATAATCCTTATTTTTCATTTGTGAGTAAACTTAACATATTTGGATATAATTTTCTCTGATGTTCCTTTTTTAGGTTGACAGGTTGACAGTATGGGTGCCAGTTTCATTCATTCTACAAATATACACTATATATTTATATTCCAGTCTCTAATAATACCTAGATGAATAATACATGATGTATACTCAGGAGAGAACAGATTTTTTTTTTAAAAAAAGCTGTTTCCCTTCAGATTATCATATAGTTGAGAAAAACAACATCAGTAACAGAAAAAAAAATAACATTGTAGTAAGGACAGGGAATCTATCCAAGTTTGACAGTGAGTCAATTCACAGTAAACTTCTTGGAGGAGCTGAAATAATTTTAGTTTACTATGTAAAGGCATATCTGAGATTAGCTCATTTATCTGCATTTTTAAAGTAAAGTAGGTTTCTAATTTCATTTTTGGTCTTTGTCTAGGAAAGATATATCATTGAAAAATAGTATACAGATTCAGATAATCAGAGGCTCAAAGTTCTGTTTCTTGGCAAAGCTATTCTCTCCATTGTTATTTACATGAGATCTTGAAAAGATTGTCAAACAAGAATAGGTGAAATATTATAAGACATTAAGATGATGTTATCAAATAATATTTACTGAAATTGTAAAGTATTCATGATGTAAAATTAATTTTAAAACAATGTCTAAGACAGTGTTATATATTTCATTCATATGAAGGATGAATCAGTAAGGATGTAAAGAACCAGCAAAGAATGCCGACTTCCATTTCCCCATCTTGCCCCAACTCAAGAGATACCATGAAAGATGAGAGTATGTGGATCTTCAAACCAAATAAAAAAGGCAAAGAAATCCATGGAAAATTGAAGGAAGGTTGTCAAATGACAATATCCCAGCCCAGAGTAAAGAAGGTTGGAATGCCACAGTGTGGGGATAGCTTAGGTGAAAGTCTTCCCCTCCCTAAGAACATAAAAAGGACAAACAGCCACACTGGTCCAGGAGTATAAAGTCTGCCAGAGTTTCAACACAGCAATGTTAAGACGGGATGAGAAGCAGATGAAGAGGTCTAGGCAGACTTCTCACCAGTGAGAACTCCCTGCTAATCACTCTGTTACTACACTCTGAGGAATGGGATATTACAGTTTTAGAAGAATATCAGTGCCCAGAGTGAAAATATACAAAAGTCAGTGTATCTGATAAAAAAAAGTATTAAATAGAGGTAAGGGGAAAAGGAGAGAGTCGTTTTATCCTAAATTTTCTGTTCCTTTTTTTTTTTCTATCATTGGACGTTCCCTATCCTCCTTCTTATACAACAGCAACCCTGCCATAAAAAGCCACAAGAGCAGCCAAAACTCAATCTTGATTTTTGGACCTCCGCTTTCCCACGTTAAAAGCGGATAACTAAAGCTATCAAAGAAAATAAGATTTTGTACAAAAATAGGCATAGATTGCTCTACTCTGGAGTACCAAAAACTCTACGCATGTAAGTCCTGTAAACCCTCAGTGACAAATTCTATTCATGTCTCTTTAAATAGATATTTAAAAATGAATGAGATGGAAGTTTCAAAAATTTACATGGTATATTGGAGTCTACTTTAGATTTCTTTTTTTTTTTTTTTTTGAGACGGAGTCTTGCTCTGTCGCCCAGGCTGGAGTGCATTGGCGCAATCTCGGCTCACTGCAAACTCCACCTCCTGGGTTCACGCCATTCTCCTGCCTCAGCCTCTCCGAGTAGCTGGGACTACAGGCGCCCGCCACCACGCCCGGCTAATTTTTTTGTATTTTTAGTAGAGACGGGGTTTCACCGTGGTCTCGATCTCCTGACCTCGTGATTCACCCGCCTCGGCCTCCCAAAGTGCTGGGATTACAAGCGTGAGCCACCGCGCCCGGCCTACTTTAGATTTCTAAATCTTTTTCATAGAGTAATATTCCTCATTTTTGCATTTATTTTCTGCCTAAAGTTTGAAGGCAACGTTTAATTTTTTTCACTTTGCCCATATATATACAAGAGGAATATAAAGTGCTAAAAATATGTGCATTATATTTGCTTATATTGTTCTTATATGAAGAAGGAAAAATGAACAAAATGAAAATATTTATTAGCTGAGCTAACACAAAGCACTCCTCCAAACTTCTGCAAACTGTGCTAACGTGATTATTTTTAATCCCACATTTTTGGGTGGTAAATAAACTTTAGAAACTCAAAGCATTATTTTTACACGTTTAATCTTTCATTAATAAGTCTTGAAGCAGCGCCTACCCCTCTTCCCTGTGAAGTGCTTGTTTTGCATTCCTTTTTGCCTGAGAGTCTTCTTCTCAGCAGTATTTCAGAACTGACAGTTTTGCTTGTGGAGATAAGAGCTTGAGGTCTCGGTAGCATGCTGAGTACTCCAGAGTTTCCAAAAAACAAACGAAGACCCTACACTTATAAAATCAGAAGATCAGCAAGACACTGAGAAACAGTGAGTATTGCAGTGTGGTGAAAAGAATAAAGCAGGTAAATTAATCATAATCTAGCCTTACCTTTGTAAAAAAAAATTCAGGGTCGGCTATTTTGTGTTATAGTTGGCCCTACCATTAATTTCTGATTTTGCTTTAAATTCTGGATGACAACAGCCTAGAAGAAATGCTGTTTATTTATAAAAGAGGTATAAATATATGTAAAACATTTCTAAAACTGTTTCTAAAACAGGTTTCTATATGCTTTGAAATATGCCCAAACAATATGTTTAGGAATAGTTAAATTAGGACAGTGAAAACTAACGAAGGACTAAATAGACCAACCATTATCTGACCCAGCAGCTGTTGATGTTGATAATAAACACTTTAAAAAAAAATCAAGGTTTTGGGAGTTTGTTTTGTTTTGTTTTTAATATGAGATATTCTGTAGATCCAAAAGAGAAACACCTATTTCTTTTTTTTTTTTCCACAATGATTAAGTACAATCCAGGTTTTTCAGGCCTCCCCAAACGTCTCTATAGTCAGGATTTTATAATAGGATTAACCAAGATGTCACAGCTTCTTTCCTATAACCTCAGATATAAAAACTGCAGTCTGTCAAACTAATCCTTCTAAATATTTCTGGGGCATCTTTCATGTGCTCTTGAGAATGGCCTCTCCTGCCAGTCATAGCTATCCCTAAAAGCAGGAGCTAAAGACAGTCTTATCCAACAAGCATCTCATCTTCTGCTCAAGCAGTAGCTGAAGAGTTTCCAGGATAACAAAGCTCTTTCCTTTCGATTATTTTTCTTTCTCTTTCTTTCCTTACTTTTCTTTTTATCTCTCTCCTTCTTTCTTTCCCTTTGATTATTAAAATAGGTATTTTAGAATACCTATACATTACAAAGTCTTTATACTATAACTCTTTAAAATTCCTTTTCTTTCTTTTTTTTCTATTCCCCAGTCCATACAAGTTCAATAATTTCTGTACTAATAATATTTAAAGCACATTATTTAAGACTTAAGAAACCTCAACAGTAAATGCTAACCCATAATTAAGAATAAATAATCAAAATTTTCAAAGCAGTTATTTTTTCTTTGAGACAGTGTCTCACTCTGTTGCTCAGGCTGGAATACAGTGGCATCAACACAGCTCACTGTAGCCTCAATTTCCCAGGCTCAAGCAATTCTCCTGCCTCAGCCTCTCAAGTAGCTAGGATTACAGGTACTCACCCCATGGGCCTGGGTAATTTTTTAAATTTTTTAAGAGATGGGGTTTCCCTCTCTTACCTAGGCTGCATAAATATGTTTTAAATGCTACTTGTACACATTCTGATGTGAAATATTTTATCTTAATTCTACAGTTGATATCTATTTAGCTATAGATGAAACTCAAGAGTCTTGCTTTTGGTCTGTGCCCTTTTTGTTGTTGGTCTACTTCTTCCTTCTTTGAATACATACCACAGGGCCTTGTATAAAGCATGAATGAACCCAGTGGAGGGGAACCAGTTACAATGTGGACAGCAAGCACTATACCAAACTCAGCATCTTCTCTTCTCCTCTAACAACCAAACATTTTTACTGGGTCATGTAGTGTACTTGAATCACAGTAGCCTTATTAACCCTGATGTAAATCAGATTTGGTGACCTGCTCTTTCAGTTTTCCAGGCATATTAAAACATGTCTAATTTTGTTTATTCTTGAAATGTAAATATGCTATACCCACCTTATTTTATCTTTATTTTCAAAGTTTAATCAGGTCAGTATATCCTTCTAGAACACAGTAACTAAAAAGTCTGAGTCAGACTGGCAGTTTTCCACTGTTTATGTGATCTTTCATTTCAATTAAACTTTATGAAAATATGCACCCCAAATAAAATAAAGCATGAAGAGAATTCTTGACTCTTTCACACTGGACTCATTATACAGCTTGGCTATACTAGGAAAATGTGTGTACGATCTTTTAATCAATAATCAAAGCTATCAGCTCTTACTAGAGTTGGTTTTCAGATCCTGAATAGGCATCACTGTGTATCAGTGAATCAAACACCTTCTTTGCATTCAGTAGGAGCATTATTATACAGATCAAATCAATCTAAAATGAAAAGCAGGGCAGCCATATTTAATGAGGAAGACAATAACAAAGTGGCAGTGGAAGAGCTTTAGGAATATGTGTGGAGTTTTTTTTCTCTCTCTCTCTCTTTTTTAGTAATATTTGCTGGAACCATGATTCTGTGGTGAGCTACCTCCCTTACTGCATCATTTTTCTGTACCAGGTTAGCCGAAGAGGTAAATGGAGAATCGCTATCTCCAGCCCTTTTTATAAAGCATGACAATATTACACACAATAATGTTCTTAACCCTCTTATAATTTAATGAAAAATTGAAACAATGAACAGAAGCATGACATTTGATACACTGAAAGCTTCAAGTGAATAAATTTTCTAACAACTCCTAGCAACACTGACCCATGAGTTTTAGAAGGAATAAGAAACTTGCTAAAAGCAGTATCATGAATAAGTCATTTTGAAAATCTGACTCAGAGAACAAAAGTTCAGCCTCAGCCTTATGACAATGACCCAAAGCATATTGCATAGATAATTCAGCTGAATATTGACATTTAGATTCCTCAGTTGCTTAATGAGCATTGTGACAGAATCATGTTAAATTATCATGGTGAAGATAGATAATTACCCAGTCAAATTATTTTCAATTTCTGCATTATTTTGCACTACTTTGTGAATGTAGAATCACTTTAAGTCACCATACTCATCATCACTGACGGAGAAAGAGCAACAGAGTAACCAGGCAGATCACACAGGCTCTGGAATTTCCATACCAAAGAAAAGTGTGTAAAGGAGATAATTTAATGAAACTTAAGAAACACCAGCAACAGGTGCTTACACTTTAATAGAGATTAAGTAATCAAAACATTTTAAAAAGTTATAAACATAGTAGAAATATTTTATGTATATATTCTGTTTTGAAATATTTTGTTCTTCTTGATTTTAAAGTAGACAATATCTGCTTAGCCATTCTTCAAACTCAGAGTATGACATTAACTCTGTGTTTCATCATTGCTGGTCTACTTATTTTTATTTCTTACTTCCATGTCTGTATGTCTCAAAGGCTTTACTTTTTCCCTCTGCCAGCTCAGTTGCAGGCAAGTAACAATCATTCTTCAACTTAAATACTGAAAGGTAGGGAGATTTACTTCTGTCATTTTATTGCTATTGTGCCATTCTAAAATAAAATTGTTACATTTTTGCATATATTTTTGTAGCCATCTAAAATAGATTGTTTTTGAATAAAACTTTTAATATAATAATATATTTTTGTGTGCCCTTTCAAATATGCTCATTTTACATTGGTTATTACACACTAAAATCAGTTGTCATAATAATAATTATTATTGTTTTAATTTTTTAAATTTCAATAGGTTTTTGGGGAACAGGTGGTGTTTGGTTACATGAATAAGTTATTTACTGGTGATTTATAGAATTATGGTTCACCTATTACCCTACCAGTGTACACTGTACCAAATGTGCAGTCTTTTATCCCTCACTGCCCCCAACCCTACCCCGCTGAGTTCCCAAAGTCCAATGTATCATTCTTACGCCTTTGCATCCTCACAGCTTAGCTCCCACATGAGAGTGTGGATGTGCAATGTTGGGTTTCTTGTTTCTGAGTTACTTGACTTAGAATAATAGTCTCCTATTCCATCCAGGTTGCTGCGAATGTCATTATTTCATTCTTTTTTATGGTTGAGTAGTATATCATGTCTACATATACCACATTTTCCTCATTCACTTGTTGACTAATGGAATTTGGGCTGGTCCCATGTTTTTGCAATTGCAAATGGTGCTGCTATAAACATGTATGTGCAAGTGTCTTTGTCGTATAATGACTTCTTTTCCTCTGGGTAGATAGCCTAGTAGTGGGGTTACTGGATTAAACAATTGATCTACTTTTAGTTCTTTAAAGAATCTCCATACCGTTTTCCATTGTGGTTATACTAATTTACATTCCCACCAACAGTGTAAAAGTGTTCCATTTTCACCACATCCTCACCAACATCTATTATTATTATTTTTATTTTTTTCATTATTCATTTTTTTTTTCTTGCAGGAGTAAAGTGATATCGTATTGTGGTTTTGATTTGCATTTCCCTGATCGTTAGTGATGTTGAGCATTTTTCCATATGCTTGTTGGCCATTACTATATCTTCTTTTAAGAATTGTCTATTCATGTCCTTAGCCCACTTTTTGATGGGATTTTTTTTATTTTTTCTTGCTGATTTATTTGAGTTCTTTGTAGATTCTGAATATTAGTCCTTTGTTGGATGTATAGATTTTGAAGATTTTATCCTACTCTGTCTGTTAACTCTGCTGATTATTTCTTCTGCTGTGCAGAGGCTTTTTGGTTTTATTAAGTCCCACCTATTTATCTTTGTTTTTGTTGCATTTGCTTTTGGGTTCTTGGTCATGAACTCTTTGCCTAAGCCAATGTCTACAAGAGTTTTCCGATGTTATGTTCTAGAATTTTTATGGTTTGGGAGCTTAGATTTAAGCTTTGTTCCACCTTGAGTTGATTTTTTTACAAGGTGAGAGATGAGGATCCAGTTTTATTCTTCTACATGTGGCTTTCTAATTATCCCACCACTATTTGTTGCATAGGATTCCTTTCCTCACTTTCTGATTTTGTTTGCTTTGTTGAATATCAGTTGGCAGTAAGTATTTGGCTTTACTTCTGGGTTCTCTATTCTGTTACATTGGTCTATGTCCCTAATTTTATACCAATACCATATTGTTTGGGTGACTATGGCCTTATAGTATAGTTTGAAGTTGAGTAATGTGATGCCTCTAGATTTGTTCTTTTTGCTTTATCTTGCTTTGGCTCTGTGGGCTTTTTTGTGGTTGTTTCCATATGAATTTTAGGATTTTTTTTTCTAGTTCTGTGAAGAATGATGTTGGTATTTAGATGGGAATTTCATCAAATGTATAGATTGCTTTCGACAATATGGTCATTTTCACAATATTAATTTTACCTATCCTTGAGCATGGTTTGGGTTCCATTTGTTTGTGTCATTTATGATTTCTTTTAGCAGTGTTTTTAGCTTTCTTTGTAGAAGTCTTTCCCCTTTTTGGTTAGGTATATACCTAAGCATTTTATTATTATTATTATCATTATTATTGCAACTATTGTGAAAGGGGTTGAGTTCTTGATTTGATTCTCGGCTTGGTCACTATTGGTGTATAGCAGAGCTTCTGATTTGTGTATGTTAATTTTGTATCCTGAAATTTTGTTGAATTAATTTACCAGTTCTAGGAGTTTTTTGGATGAGTCTTTAGGGTTTTCTAGGTATACAATCATATCATAAGCAAACAGTGACAGTTTGACTTCCTTTTTACTGACTTGGATGCCCTTTATTTCTTTCTCTTGTCTGATTGCTCTGGCTAGAACTTCAGTACTATATTATGCTGAATAGAAGTGGTGAAAGTGAGTATTCTTGTCTTGTTCCAGTTCTCAGGGCTTTTAGCTTTTTCCCATTCAGTACATTGTTGACTGTGGTTTGTCATATATGGCTTTTATTACTTTAAGGGATGTTGTTTGTATGCCAGTTCTGCTAAGGATTTTAATCATAAAAAAGATGCTGGATTTTGTCAAATTCTTTTTCTGTGTCTATTGAGATGATCATGTGATTTTTGTTTTTAATTCTGTTTATTTGGTGTATCACATTTATTTACTCATATATGTTAAATCATCCCTGCATCCCTGGTATGAAACCCAGTTGATCATGGGGAATTTTCTTTTTGATATGCTGTTAGATTTGGTTCACTAGTATTTTGTTGAGGATTTTTTCATCTATGTTCATCAGGGATATTGATCTGTAGTTTTCTTTTTTTGTTATGCCCTTCCCTGGTTTTGGTATTAAGGTGATGCTGGCTTCATAGACTGATTTAGGGAGGTTTCCCTCTTTCTATATCTTTTGGAATATGTCAATGGATTTGTACCAGTTCTTTGAATGTCTGTTAGAATTCAGCTTCTGATAGAAGTCAAGTCCTGGACTTTTTTGTTGTTGGCAATTTTTTATTACCATTTCAATCTCGCTGCTTGTTATTCATCTGTTCAGAGATTGTTTATCTTCCTGGTTTAATGTAGGAAGGCTGTATATTTCCAGGAATCTCCTCTGGGTTTCTAGCTTATCCAAATAAAGGTGTTTATATTACTCTTGAATTATATTTTGTATTTCTGTATTATCAGTTGTAATATCTCCCGTTTTGTTTCTAATTGAGATTATTTGAACCTTCACTCTTCTTTTCTTGATTAATCTCGCTAGTAGTCAATTTTATTTCTTTTCAAAGAACCAGCTTTTTGTTTCATGTATCTTTTGCGTTGTTTTTGTTTGTTTCTTTTTTGTTGTTGTTGTTCTGCTCTGATCTTCGTTATTTTTTTTCTTCTACTGGGTTTGCATTTGGATTGTTCTTGTTTTTCCAGTTCCATTAGGTGTAACCTTAGATTGTCTATTTGTGCTCTTTCAGACTTTTTAATGTAGGCATTTAATGCTATGAACTTTACTTTTAGCACCACTTTTGCTGTATCTCAGAAGTTTTAATAGGTTGTTTCACTATTACCTTCAGTTCAAGTCATTTTTAAAATTTCTATCTTGATTTCATTGTTGACCCAATGATCATTCAGGAGCAGGTTATTTAATTTCCATTCATTTGCTTGGTTTTGAGGGTTCCTTTGGGAGCCGATTTACAATTTTATTCCACTGTGGCCTGAGAGATTACTTGATGTAATTTCAATTTTCTTAAATTTACTGAGTCTTGTTTTGTGGCTACCACATGGCCTATTGTGGAGGATGTTCTATGTGCTGATGAATAGAATGTATATTCTGCAACTGTTGAGTAGGATGTTCTGTAAATATCTATTAAGTCCATTTGTTCTAGAGTATCCTATCCACCATTTTAATCACGAATTCTGTCCTTATAATTAAATACTAATTCATACTTACAGTGTGGTCAGCAGAATTATAAGATGGCTTCCAAGATCCTTGTCCCTTGATGTATAAACCCCGCTTAACCTCCAGGAACTTTGAATAAGGTTGATTTTATTCCTGTAGTTTGGTTATATTACTTGGCATAATTGACTTTAAGAAAGGAAGATTATCTAGGGCAACCTGACTTAATCATTTGAGCCCTTAAAAGAGCCTAGAATTTCCTTGAGGTCAGAGATTCAAAGTGCAAGAGAGTCATCCTCCATTGTGAGTCATTTGACTGGGAAAGTATAGCCTCTAGAAGCTGAAAGTGTCTGCCAGCTGACAGGCAGCAGGGAAATGAGTTCCTCAGTACTATAAGGAACTAAATTCAGCGGACAACCTGAATGAACTTGGAAAAGAAATATTCCCGGCCTGGCACAGTGGCTCATGCCGGTAATCGCAGCACTTTGAGAGGTCGAGGCAGGTGGGTCATCTGAGATCAGGAGATCGAGATCAGCCTAGCCAACATGGTGAAACCCCGTCTCTACTAAAAGAATACAAAAATTAGCTGGGCATGGAGGTGGGCACCTGTAATCCCAGCTACTCGGGAGGTCGAGGCAGGAGATTCGATTGAACTCGGGAGACGGAGGTTGCGGTGAGCCGAGATCGCGCCATCGCACTTCAGTCTGGGCGACAAGAGCAAAACTCCATCTAAAAAAAAAAAAAGAAAAAAGAGAAAAAAGAAAAGAAAAAAGAAAAAAAAGAAAGAAATATTCCACATGGTCTCTAGGAAAAGTAGCACAGCCCCACCAACATTTTGTTTTCAGTCTTGTACAGCCTGGACAGCACACCAGCCATGCTAAGCCTGGATTTCTGAGCTACAGAACTGTGAGCTAATAAGGGGGCATTGTTTGAAACGCTATGTTTGTGGTACTTTGTTATGTGGCAACAGCATATTCTAATACAAGCGGTATCTATAATATGCTAAATTTTTCACATTTATTGTTACATTTAACAATGAAAATAATCCCGTGAGAAAAGTACTGTTGTTACCTCTGTTTTACAATGAGAATAAAAAATGATCGAGGGGAATAACTTGCCTCAAGTCAGGAATTAGATTAAAAATCTCATCTATCTGAACTTATAAATGTAATTTTGCCCACTAAATTATGTTTTCTTCTGTGGTATTTTCTTCCCATACTGTGATCTGAACCACAGTCTGAACTACCTTGATAATGAAACCACTAAACAGATGGAAGTCTGAAATTTGTTTTAATAACTAACAGGAAAGTAGGAAAAAGAAAACAGAAAAATGTAAAATAGCAAAGGCAAATATAAAACAAAAACTAAAATGGGAGACTGAAGCCTTAATATGCCAATAAGTACATTAAATATAAATACACTAAACATACAAATTATAAAACACATACTGGAAAATTGGATTGAAAACCATGATCCAACTATTAGTTGTCTACAAAAAAATCACTTTAAATATAACAATATAGGTCAGCTAAAAGGGGAAGTATGGAAACACATATATAATGTAAATATTAATCAAAGGACAGGAGAAGTGGCTATGTTTTGTATAAAATATATTTCAGAGCAAAAAGATTTTCAGAGACAGAGAAGGTGTTATATAATGATAAATTGGTCAATCCACCAAGTAGTGGATTCACGTAGCAATAATAGATGAATATTTACCAAACAATAGAGCTGCAGATTATGCAAGGCAAAAACTGAAAGAACATTAAGGAAAAATATACCAATCCACAATTATAGTTGGTGACTTCAATACCTCCCTCAATAATTGATAGAGTGACAAGACAGAAAATGAGCAAAGATATCAATAACACTATGAACCAACAGATAAAAGTGATATTTATAGACTAGTTCACACAACAATGGCAGAATAGATTTTTTTTTTTTACATTTATCTGGAAAATACATCAAGATAGACTACATCCTGGAAACAAAAAAGCATGTCTCAATAAATTTAAAAGAATTATATGTATGGTGTTCTCTGATTAAAATGAAATTAAACTAGAAATTAATAACAAAAAGATAATAAGGAAAAACTTCAAAAGTTGAAAACTAAACAATGCAATTATAAATAACTCACAGGTCAAAGAGGATGTCCCAAGGGGCATTAAATACAAACACACAAACAGAAAGCATTGAACCAAATAAAGTTTAAAATACAACATTTCAAAATTTGTCGAATTCAGCTAAAACAATGTTGTGTGGAAAATTTGTAGCTCTGTCAAATTTTAAATGTCTTAAACTCTGTCAAAAAGAAAAACAAAACAAAAATAAATAACTGAAAACAAAAATATTAATTTGTTCTTTATGTAGAGCGAAAAAGCTTTACATGACACAAAAGTATGTTTCAACAAACTGACTTCTTTTTTTTTTTTAAACAAAATTTTTATTACTTCAGCCTCTGAAATAATGAAGCACATTTGTGAGTATTCATACATAAAATGCTGTCCAAAATAAATTATTCAAAGAAATAAGTAGGATATTGAAGAGAGAACATAGAATGCTGTCATTTATGCAATATATTGTATTTCCAGAAGGATACAGAAGAAACTGGCAATGGTGATTGCCTTTGAAGATGGACAATGGATGGCCAGGAGAAATGTTGGATGAGAACTTACTTCACATTGAATTGTCATAATTTTTTAGTTTTGTATAATGTGTATATACTGCCTATTTATAAATATTAAACATTTTTAAAGGGATACAAAACATAGTATTCATGAATACATTTTAAAAGACTAAAAATTATGCACCAGTGGAATTAATATTTTAAATGCTATGATACTGTTTATTAACATCTATCTATAGCAGAGCAAGAATACTGGCTGAAATAAATCAATAGATACGGCATGTGTAATACCTCACCTATTTTGCTGCTATATCCATCATTGTTTTAAAAACGTAACTGATCTGGTGGTAGGATAAATGAAAAATTTTTTTTTTATTTTTTTATTTTTAAATTTTTATTTAAAAAATTTTTTTTTTCTTTTATTATACTTTAGGGTTTTAGGGTACATGTGCACAATGTGCAGGTTTGTTACATATGTATCCATGTGCCATGTTGATTTCCTGCACCCATTAACTCGTCATTTAGCATTAGGTGTATCTCCTAATGCTGTCCCTCCCCCCTCCCCCCACCCCACAACAGTCCCCGGAGCGTGATGCTCCCCTTCCTGTGTCCATGAGTTCTCATTGTTCAATTCCCACCTATGAGTGAGAACATGCGGTGTTTGGTTTTTTGTCCTTGCGATAGTTTACTGAGAATGATGTTTTCCAGTTTCATCCATGTCCCTACAAAGGACACGAACTCATCATTTTTTGTGGCTGCATAGTATTCCATGGTGTATATGTGCCACATTTTCTTAATCCAGTCTATCGTTGTTGGACATTTGGGTTGGTTCCAACTCTTTGCTATTGTGAATAGTGCCACAATAAACATACGTGTGCATGTGTCTTTATAGCAGCATGATTTATAGTCCTTTGGGTATATACCCAGTAATGGGATGGCTGGGTCAAATGGTATTTCTAGTTCTAGATCCCTGAGGAATCGCCACACTGACTTCCACAATGGTTGAACTAGTTTACAGTCCCACCAACAGTGTAAAAGTGTTCCTATTTCTCCACATCCTCTCCAGCACCTGTTGTTTCCTGATTTTTTAATGATGGCCATTCTAACTGGTGTGAGATGGTATCTCACTGTGGTTTTGATTTGCATTTCTCTGATGGCCAGTGATGAGGAGCATTTCTTCATGTGTTTTTTGGCTGCATAAATGTCTTCTTTTGAGAAGTGTCTGTTCATGTCCTCTGCCCACTTTTTGATGGGGTTGTTTGTTTTTTTCTTGTAAATTTGTTTGAGTTCATTGTAGATTCTGGATATTAGCCCTTTGTCAGATGAGTAGGTTGCAAAAATGTTCTCCCATTGTGTAGGTTGCCTGTTCACTCTGATGATAGTTTCTTTTGCTGTGCAGAAGCTCTTTAGTTTAATGAGATCCCATTTGTCGATTTTGGCTTTTGTTGCCATTGCTTTTGGTGTTTTAGACATGAAGTCCTTGCCCACGCCTATGACCTGAATGGTATTGCCTAGGTTTTCTTGTAGAATTTTAATGGTTTTAGGTCTAACATATAAGTCTTTAATCCATCTTGAATTAATTTTTGTATAAGGTGTAAGGAAGGGATCCAGTTGCAGCTTTCTACATATGGCTAGCCAGTTTTCCCAGCACCATTTATTAAATAGGGAATCCTTTCCCCATTTCTTGTTTTTGTCAGGTTTGTCAAAGATCAGATAGTTGTAGCTATGCGGCATCGTTTCTGAGGGCTCTGTTCTGTTCCATTGATCTATGTCTCTGTTGTGGTACCAGTACCATGCTGTTTTGGTTACTGTAGCCTTGTAGTATAGTTTAAAGTCAGGTAGCGTGATGCCTCCAGCTTTGTTCTTTTGGCTTAGGATTGACTTGGCGATGCGGGCTCTTTTTTGGTTCCATATGAACTTTAAAGTAGTTTTTTCCAATTCTGTGAAGAAAGTCATTGGTAGCTTGATGGGGATGGCATTGAATCTATAAATTACCTTGGGCAGTATGGCCATTTTCACGATATTGATTCTTCCAACCCATGAGCATGGAATGTTCTTCCATTTGTTTGTATCCTCTTTTATTTCATTGAGCAGTGGTTTGCAGTTCTCCTTGAAGAGGTCCTTCACATCCCTTGTAAGTTGGATTCCTAGGTATTTTATTCTCTTTGAAGCAATTGTGAATGGGAGTTCACTCATGATTTGGCTCTCTGTTTGTCTGTTATTGGTGTACAAGAATGCTTGTGATTTTTGTACATTAATTTTGTATCCTGAGACTTTACTGAAGTTGCTAATCAGCTTAAGGAGATTTTGGGCTGAGACAATGGGGTTTTCTAGATATACAATCATGTCATCTGCAAACAGGGACAATTTGACTTCCTCTTTTCCTAATTGAATACCCTTTATTTCCTTCTCCTGCCTGATTGCTTTGGCCAGAACTTCCAGCACTATGTTGAATAGGAGTGGTGAGAGAGGGCATCCCTGTCTTGTGCCAGTTTTCAGAAGGAATGCTTCCAGTTTTTGCCCATTCAGTATGATATTGGCTGTGGGTTTGTCGTAGATAGCTCTTATTATTTTGAGATACGTCCCATCAATATCTAATTTATTGAGAGTTTTTAGCATGAAGGGTTGTTGAATTTTGTCAAAGGCCTTTTCTGCATCTATTGAGATAATCATGTGGTTTTTGTCTTTGGTTCTGTTTATATGCTGGATTACATTTATTGATTTGCGTATGTTGAACCAGCCTTGCATCCCAGGGATGAAGCCCACTTGATCATGGTGGATAAGCTTTTTGATGTGCTGCTGGATTCGGTTTGCCAGTATTTTATTGAGGATTTTTGCATCAATGTTCATCAAGGATATTGGTCTGAAATTCTCTTTTTTGGTTATGTCTCTGCCAGGTTTTGGTATCAGGACGATGCTGGCTTCGTAAAATGTGTTAGGGAGGATTCCCTCTTTTTCTATCGATTGGAATAGTTTCAGAAGGAATGGTACCAGTTCCTCCTTGTACCTCTGGTAGAATTCAGCTGTGAATCCATCAGGTCCTGGACTCTTTTTGGTTGGTAAGCTATTGATTATTGCCACAATTTCAGAATCTGTTATTGGTCTATTCAGAGATTCAACTTCTTCCTGGTTTAGTCTTGGGAGGGTGTATTTGTCGAGGAATTTATCCATTTCTTCTAGATTTTCTAGTTTATTTGCATAGAGGTGTTTGTAGTATGCTCTGATGGTAGATTGTATTTCTGTGGGATCGGTGGTGATATCCCCTTTTTCGTTTTTTATTGCATCTATTTGATTCTTCTCTCTTTTCTTCTTTATTAGTCTTGCTAGCGGTCCATCAATTTTGTTGATCTTTTCAAAAAACCAGCTCCTGGATTCATTAATTTTTTGAAGGGTTTTTTGTGTCTCTATTTCCTTCAGTTCTGCTCTGATTTGAGTTATTTCTAGCCTTCTGCTAGCTTTTGAATGTGTTTGCTCTTGCTTTTCTAGTTCTTTTAATTGTGATGTTAGGGTGTCAATTTTGGATCTTTCCTGCTTTCTCTTGTGGGCATTTAGTGCTATAAATTTCCCTCTACACACTGCTTTGAACGTGTCCCAGAGATTCTGGTATGTTGTGTCTTTGTTCTCGTTGGTTTCAAAGAACATCTTTATTTCTGCCTTCATTTCATTATGTACCCAATAGTCATTCAGGGGTAGGTTGTTCAGTTTCTATGTAGTTGAGCGGTTTTGACTGAGTTTCTTAATCCTGAGTTCTAGTTTGATTGCACTGTGGTCTGAGAGACAGTTTGTTATAATTTCTGTTCTTTTACATTTGCTGAGAAGAGCTTTACTTCCAACTATGTGGTCAATTTTGGAATAGGTGTGGTGTAGTGCTGAAAAAAATGTATATTCTGTTGATTTGGGGTGGAGAGTTCTGTAGATGTCTATTAGGTCCACTTTATGTAGAGCTGAGTTCAATTCCTGGATATCCTTGTTAACTTTCTGTCTCGTTGATCTGTCTAATGCTGACAGTGGGGTGTTAAAATCTCCCATTATTATTGTGTGGGAGTTTAAGTCCCTTTGTAGGTCACTGAGGACTTGCTTTATGAATCTGGGTGCTCCTGTGTTGGGTGCATATATATTTAGGATAGTTAGCTCTTCTTGTTGAATTGATCCCTTTACCATTATGTAATGGCCTTCTTTGTCTCTTTTGATCTTTGTTGGTTTAAAGTCTATTTTATCAGAGACTAGGATTGCAACCCCTGCCTTTTTTTGTTTTCCAGTTGCTTGATAGATCTTCCTCCATCCCTTTATTTTGAGTCTATGTGTGTCTCTGCACGTGAGATGGGTTTCCTGAATACAGCACACTGATGGGTCCTGACTCCTTATCCAGTTTGCCAGTCTGTGTCTTTTGATTGGAGCATTTAGCCCATTTACATTTAACGTGAATATTGTTATGTGTGAATCTGATCCTGTCATTATGATGTTAGTTGGTTATTTTGCTCGTTAGTTGCTATAGTTTCTTCCTAGCCTCGATGGTCTTTACAATTTGGCATGTTTTTGCAGAGGCTGGTACCAGTTGTTCCTTTCCATGTTTAGTGCTTCCTTCAGGAGCTCTTTTAGGGCAGGCCTAGTGGTGACAAAATCACTCAGCGTTTGCTTGTCTGTAAAGTATTTTATTTCTCCTTCACTTATGAAGCTTAGTTTGGCGGGATAGGAAATTCTGGGTTGAAAATTCTTTTCTTTAAGAATGTTGAATATCGGCCCCCAGTCTCTTCTGGCTTGTAGAGTTTCTGCTGAGAGATCAGCTGTTAGTCTGATGGGCTTCCCTTTGTGGGTAACCCGACCTTTCTCTCTGGCTGCCCTTAACATTTTTTCCTTCATTTCAACTTTGGTGAATCTGACAATTATGTGTCTTGGAGTTGCCCTTCTCGAGGAGTATCTTTGTGGCGTTCTCTGTATTTCCTGAATCTGAATGCTGGCCTGCCTTGCTAGATTGGGGAAGTTCTCCTGGATAATATCTTGCAGAGTGTTTTCCAACTTGGTTCCATTCTCCCCATCATTTTCAGGTACACCAATCAGACGTAGGTTTGGTCTTTTCACATAGTCCCAAATTTCTTGGAGGCTTTGTTCATTTCTTTTTATTCTTTTTTCTCTAAACTTCCCTTCTCTCTTCATTTCATCTTCTATCAGCGATACCCTTTCTTCCAGTTGATCGCATCTGCTACTGAGGCTTCTGCATTCTTCGCGTAGTTCTCGAAACTTGGCTTTCAGCTCCATCATCTCCTTTAAGCCCTTCTCTCCATTGGTTATTCTAGTTATCCATTCTTCTAATTTTTTTTCAAAGTTTTTAACTTCTTTGCTATTGTTTTGAATTTCCTCTCGTAGCTCAGAGTAGTTTGATCGTCTGAAGCCTTCTTCTCTCAACTCATCAAAGTCATCCTCCATCCAGCTTTGTTCCGTTGCTGGTGAGGAACTGCGTTCCTTTGGAGGAGGAGAGGTGCTCTGTGTTTTAGAGTTTCCAGTTTTTTGGTCTGTTTTTTCCCCATCTTTGTGGTTTTGTCTACTTTTTGTCTTCGATGATGGTGATGTACAGATGGGTTTTTGGTGTGGATGTCCTTTCTGTTTGTTAATTTTCCTTCTACCAGACAAGACCCTCAGCTGCAGGTCTGTTGGAGTTTACTAGACGTCCACTCCAGACCCTGTTTGGCTGGGTGTCAGCACCGGTGGCTGCAGAACAGCGGATTTTCGTGAGACCACAAATTCAGCTGTCTGATAGTTCCTCTGAAAGTTTTGTCTCAGAGGAGTACCCGGTTGAATGAGGTGTCAGTCTGTCCCTACTGGGGGGGTGCCTCCCAGTTAGGCTGCTCAGGGGTGAGGGACCCACTTTAGGAGGCAGTCTGTCCGTTCTCAGATCTCCAGCAGCGTGCTGGGAGAACCACTACTCTCTTCAAAGCTGTCAGTCAGACAGGGACATTAAAGGCTGTGGAGGTTCTTGCTGAGTTTTTGGTTGTCTGTGCCCTGCCCCCAGAGGTGGAGCCTACAGAGGCAGGCAGGCCTCCTTGAGCTGTGGTGGGCTCCATCCAGTTCGAGCTTCCTGGCTGCTTTGTTTACCTAAGCAAGCCTGGGCAATGGCGGGCGCCCCTCCCCCAGCCTCGTTGCCGCCTTGCAGGGTGATCTCAGACTGCTGTGCTAGCAATCAGCAAGACTCTGTGGGCATAGGACCCTCCGAGCCAGGTGCGGGACACAATCTCCTAGTGTGCCGTTTTCCAGGCCCGTTGGAAAAGCGCAGTATTAGGACGGGACTGACCCGATATTCCAGGTGCCGTCTGTTTCCCCTTTCTTTGACTAGGAAAGGGAACTCCCTGACCCCTTGCGCTTCCCGAGTGAGGCAATGCCTCGCCCTGCTTCGGCTGGCGCACAGTGCGCTTCACCGACTGTCCTGAACCCACTGTTAGGCACTTCCTAGTGAGATGAAACCGGTACCTCAAGCAGAAATGCAGAAATCACCCGTCTTCTGTGTCGCTGGGGCTGGGAGCTCAACAAATTGACTTTATTGCAGGAAATGATAGAACCTGGTTTTCACAAAGTTGATAATTTTAGTGTACTTCAGTTTTAGTCATCATGCTCATTTAGGTCTTAAATTTCTAAAATTTTAGTATTTGCTACTTTTTAAGGACCCTTATATTCTAAATTGTATATTAGGATAGATCATTTTAGAAGTGTTATTTGTCTGAAATGTATGCATAGTATCTCAAATATATATATATATATATATATCTTCCTGAATGTTGTTCAATAATTATTTGTTTTTCATGAAATCTACCGCTTTCCTTCTGAGACACCCTGCATTAATCGTGCCTGCAAAACTCCTTTTTCTTTCCAGTTTTATGTCAAGTAGCATCTGCTCTGAGAAATTTGTATTCTCTACCTAAACACTATAATTTTTTAGATGTCCCTCCTGTTTGATCTAACTTTGTAATCCCCAAACTCTTTATGTTTATCTTTATTATGACAAATTGTATACTGTGCTTTAAATATTGATTCTTTTTTTTTTTTTTTTTTTTTTTTTTGCCTGTGTCAAGCACACTGCTGTAACATTTTAAAGGGCCAAAAAATGGGACCTTAAACTTTTGTTTTTTATTACTTCAAAATCACATGCTTAAAACATGGCAGGCACGGCCAGGCGTGGTGGCTCACGCCTGTAATCCCAGCATTTTGGGAGGCCGAGGCAGGCGGATCATGAGGTCAGGAGACGGAGACCATCCTGGCTAACACGGTGAAACCCCATCTCTACTAAAAAATAGAAAAAATTAGCACGGAGTGGTGGCGGGCGCCTGTAGTCCCAGCTACTCTGGAGGCTGAGGCAGGAGAATGGCGTGAACCCGGGAGGCGGAGCCTGCAGTGAGCCAAGATCGTGCCACTGCACTCCAGCCTGGGTGACAGAGCAAGACTCCGTCTCAAAAACAAACAAACAAACAAACAAAAAACGGCAAGCACTTGATACTGCTTGCTCACTTAGACACATACATGAAATGTAGATGTTTGTATAGTGCTTTCTAAGATTACCCTTTTTTTTTTTTTTTTTTTTGGTTTCTGCTGTAGAAGTATTTTAAAGTAATTGCTCTGCCTTTAAATAACACATGTCCAATTTGGAATTATCAGCTTGTTTCTTTGCACTGAAAACTATTTTTTATGAAAAGATTTCAAACACACTTAGAATCTTAAAAACATATTTCATTCATCTCATGTATTATTTTTAACACAGCCGTATTTTAAATTTGCTGTCAGTTTTATTCTTCTAATGTTCAAGAACAAATAAATATAAGCCATCAAATGTTTATGCCCTTGTTATTCCAATATTTTTTCAGCTGTTCTTCTTAAGCACTAAGCTTGCTTCTATTTAATCTATTGTGGGTAATTAAACCATATCATTTTCCTCTGCACAGGTATAACTAAACAGTTATACAATCCCACACACTAATCTCAAATCATTTAAATCCTATTAATTGATGAATGCATTCATCATTCATTTGAGGTGATGTGGTGAATCTTCAGAGATAACACCACAGGGCAAAACTTACAAAAAATTCATTATGATCACATAGATTGTGCATCTTCCACACATTCCATATCTATAATACTTCCTATCAGTAGGGACTTTGCCTACTACCTGTATAAGTCAGTGCTGGCACAGAATCAGACAGGCACGGTGCCTTGTCTAAGAAAATAAAGCACTAATAATCCCACCCAAATATATATAGTGTCCCACATAATTATTAGGAGACTATGACCAATATAAGCAGTATATATAATGAGGAAATATGAAGTAATCATATACAATTATAGGCTCCTGGTGCTTCTTGAAGCTTGTTTGTGCAGACTTGTTGCCTCTTTTGTGAAGTGGCAGCCAAAAAGACTCTGGGACCATGGCTGATGAAAAACCCAAGGAAAGATTCAAGACCAAGAACAGTGATGGTATTAATTTGAGGGTGGCAGGGCATGATCGTTCTGTAGTGCAGTTTAAGATGAAGATGGAGAGGTATACACCACTTAGTAAACTAATGAAAGCCTACTGGGAACGACAGGGCTTGTCAATGAGGCAAATCAGATTCCAGTTTGACAGGCAGCCAATCAATGAAACAGACACATGTGCACATTTGGAAATGGGATATGAAGATACAACTGCTGTGTTCTAGCAGTAGACAGGAGATATCCATGAAAAAGGAAAGCAGCAAGTGAAGCTGCTTCTTCACTCCAGAACAATGTGCTTAACAGACCAAGATTACATTCTCAATTAGAAAACTGCAATTTGGTTCCGTCACTTCCTGACTACTACAATACACTTTTTATTTCTTTTTTTTTTTTTTTTCTGGACGGGGTCTTACTCTGTCACCCAAGCTGGAGTGCAGTGATGTGATCATGGTTTACTGCAGCCTTTACCTCCCAGACTCAAGCAATCCTTCCAACTCAGCCACCACAGTAGCTGGGGCTATTGGCAGGTGCCACCATGCCCAGCTATTATTAAAAATTTTTTGTAGAGATGAGATCTCTCTATGTTGACCAGGCTGGTCTCAAACTCTTGAGCTCAAGTAATCCTCCTGTGTCGGCCTCCCAAAGTGATGGGATTACAGGCATGAGCCAGCACGCTGAGTCCATTCCGTAATTGTATGTAAAAGAACTGTTATATGTGGGAAGTAAAGGTGGGTGGATCACTTGGGGTTAGGAGTTTGAGACCAGTCTGTCCAACATGGTGAAACCCCCTCTCTACGAAAAATACAAAAATTAGCTGGACATGGTAATACACACCTGTAATCCCAGCTACTAGGGAGGCTGAGGCAGGAGAATTACTCGAATCCAGGGGGTGGAGGTTGCAGTGTGCCAAGATCACGCCACTGCACTCCAGCCTGGGTGACAGAGTGAGACTCTATGTGAAAAAAAAAAAAAAAAAGAATAAAAAAACTGTTATATGTGCATATGTGTGTGTGTGTGTGTGTGTGTATGTATTTTTTTTTTTCAATGAATGGCCAGTGGTATGTTTTGACCAACATCAAGTGGAGATGAGAGAGGGGAAAATCCTGGTTCTGTGACAAAATCTCCTTTGTCCATTAGCGTCATGCTCATTATGCTGTTCTCTTTATATTCTAGTAAGTTACTTTGTTCTCACTGTTTTAACCACAACAACAACAAAATAAAAATCCTTTCATGGCTTGTTCAATCGAAGAATTTCAACATTTTCATTTATCATTATAAAACCAAGGACAATTTTATAATTTCTTTTGTACGTAGACAGGTATGTAGGGCAATCTGTCTTTAATTAGGGATAAATTACTCTAAAGAAAATAAATCCTGGATAGTTTTTCTTTCAAGTCTCTTTTTTTTCCTCCTGATGGTATCCCACATGATCAAGTCAAATGTCTTGTTGTTGAAATAAACTTCTTGTTTAAAAAAAATTCTAGTATCTAAACAGAGATAATAGGTCATAAAGTAAACTTTAAAATTAGTACAGCTAATAGTATAAGAAGGATAAAATTATTTTATTGATGTAATGTACAGGCTGATCAGTGCAAAATAGAAGCAGAGATCTGGAATGGTAAAACGTAATAATTGAAATTCCAAACTCAGTACATTTCACAGGTACCTGATTGAATGCAGGAATTTAGTCAGCTGGAATATTAAATTAATTAATATTGTTTTGGCACAAAATTCAAACCAAAAAGAAAAAAAAAGGAGGTATGGAAGATCATCCCAGAAGCAGTAATATTTGACAAATGAGAACTACAACTAGAGAAGAAAGATAAATTGGATGAGAGAAAGGGAAAGTTGTGCACTCTTGAAAAAAAATTAACAAAATGTTTTCTGAATTAAGTTAATTTAGGCTCACCAAAATAAGTAATAAACCAAGGACACTGCTACATGTAACTGTCAGAAAGAAAACAACTCATGAAAATAATTGTTTTTTCTTAATAATTGTTAATGCACTAGTATATAATTCCTTATATAAAATTTGTTGATTAATTGTGTTTGAGAATTTCAGAACTTTTTAGACTTAAAAAGGTAACCTGGAATACCTTCAACTTCCATGTCAAGAAAATTAGAGAAATAAGGGTTATTCAAATTAACATAAATCAGGAGAAATTTAGAGCAGAAAAATAAGGAAAATCAACAATACATACAACTGGCTCTAAGACAACATCAATAAAATTGATAAAACTCCATTCAGGAAAACCTGGGAAAAACACAAAAAGGAGAAGACGTTTCTGATATTAATTAAAAAGATTGGTTATGGCCACTGATCTTATGGACGTTAAAAATAATAAAAAATACTACAATGAACTCTGTGCCTTCAAAATTGATAACTTAGATTTAATACACTAATTCTAAGAAAGATGCAAACTACCAAAATTCACACTAGAAAAATAGATTTTATGAATGGCTCCGTATCTACCAAAAAGATTGATATAATAAAATAATTATTACAATAATTAAAATGTATTATTTATTATAAAAATAAATAACCACGCCAAAACAGCACCAGGTCCAGATGGTTTCACTGTTAAATTCTACTAAACTTTTATGGAAAAAAATAACATTAATCCTCTACAATATTTTCCAGAATATACAAGCACAGGGAGCATTCCATAACTCATTCTCTGATGCCAACATTAACCTAATAATGAAATCATGTAAAGACATTACAGTGGAGAAAAACTAACTACTCATTACCCCTATGAACATAGATACAAAAATTGTTAACAAAATATTAGCAAATATAATTCATTAATGTATGAAAATAGTTATATATACCATGCTCAAGTGGGATTTACTCCAGGTATGCAAAGCTAGTTCAACTTAAGAACACCAATCAATGAAATTTTCCATATCAATAGGCTACACAAGGAAAAGTATATATGATTATTTCAATATACTCAGAAAATTATTTTAACAAAATCCAAAACACATCCATGAAAACACTATAGAAAACTACAGATAGCATCATGTAACACAGATAGTATCAACAAACCACAAATAGAGGGCATCTTCCTGAAATTGAGAGAGATCATTTACAAAAACCTACATCAAAAATCAAACAGTGGTGAGAATCTAGGTGCTTTCCTCCTGAGCTTATTAACAAAGCAGTTTTGTCTTCTCTCACTACTCCTACTTAAGATTTTACAGGAATTTATACATAGGAAAATACAAAAAAAAACTATCAAATGTATACAGATTGAAAGGAAGAAAAGAAAACTGTCTTTATTTGCAGATGGTATAATAGACAAGAAAATCCTAGAGAATATCCAAAAGTCTGCTGAAACTAGGAAGCAAGGACACACGATAAAAGATCATTTAACAAAACTCAATTGCTTTTTTGAACATATGCAGTGAACTGCTGGAATTTGAAATTTTTAACCTTTCTTTTAAAATATCACTAAAAATAAATACGTAAAAGATTAAAAACATGAACAAGATCTGTATGAAGAAAACTACCAATCACTGATGAAATAAATAAAAGAAAATGTAAATAGAAAGATAGTCTATGTTAATGTATTGGTAAAATTAAGATATAAATTCTTCCCAAATTTAACTAAAATCTCAATAAAATCTCCAGGAGTTATTTTGGAGGTATTGATAAAATTGTTCACATGGAAAGGCAAAATATATAGCCAGCACAATACTGAGAAAGAAAAACAAATTGAGGCAGGGTATGGTGGTTTATGTTTGCAATCCCAGCACTTTTGGAGGCCAAGAAAGGCTGATCAATTGAGGTCAGGAGTTCAAGACCAGCCTGGCCAATAAAGTGAAACCCTTGTCTTCTAAAAATCCAAAGAAAATTAGCCAGGCGTGGCAGCAAACACGTTTAATCTCAGCTACTTGGGAGGCAGAGGCAGGAGAATTGCTTGAAACAACAGTTGCAGTGAGTCAAGACGGTGCCATTGCACTCCAGCCTGGGCAACAGAGTGAGTCTCAGTCCCCCCACCAAAAAAAAAAAAAAAAGAAAAAGAAAAAAGAAAGAAGAAAGAAAGAAAGAAAGAAAGAAGAAAGAAAGAAAGAAAGAAAGAAAGAAAGAAAGAAAGAAAGAAAAAAGAAAAGCAAATTTGAAGAAATACTCAATTTCAAGATTTAATATAAATCTACTGTAATCAAGACAGTAAGGTAATGGCAGTCAAATAGAAGGAAAACCAATGGAACAGAATGGAAACCCCAGAAACCAACTCACATAAATTTGATCACTTAATCTTTGGTAAAGGCAAAAGGGCGATTCAATGGAGAAAGGATATTCTTTCCAAAAATGTTGCTGGAACAATTCAACTTATACTCAAAATGGACCACAGGCTTACATGTAAAATGTAAAACTATATAATGGCTGGAAGAAAACATGGGAGGAAATCTAGGTGACGTTGGGGTTGGTGTTGAGTTTTTAGATACATCAGTAAAGCATAATCAATAAAATAAAAAAAATTATTTTTACTAAAATTCAAACTTTCTTTTCTACAAAAAATACTCTGAAGAATATTGAGAAGAAAAAGAGTAAACATTGTATATAACTTGTCCAACTTCAAAATATAATTGGCAGAACCAGAATGATAATTCAATTTTGTCTTACTGTATGGCAGTAACATGTTTAAACAGTATGTCAAAGTTACTATAATATGTCTCAAATAATCAAAAAGCAGGTGTAAGGAGAAGAATAAATATGGCTGTTCATGTGCCCAAGATTAATTGGCAAGTTTCCAAATGATCTCATATCTTTATCAGATCATATCTCAAATGAACATTTCTTTCTTGGTCTTTCAAATTGTGCATAAAGACATCTTGCTGCAAAACCTGATCATGCCTCATCAAATTTCATTATGTATTTAATTAAGATATTAATTAAACAACTCTGAAATTGAATGAGGAATTAACCTACTAGTTTATTGTTAATAGCCAAAATTATTAGCCACCCCCTACTTTCCTGCATCACACAGCACTTGGTAAATTAATTTTCATTTACTGATTTAAGGACTCTTCTCTATTATTCGTGAGAATTCGTCTCATATATTTTCTTTTTTTTTTTTTTTGAGACGGAGTCTCGCTCTGTCCCCCAGGCTGGAGTGCAGTGGCGTGATCTCGGCTCACTGCAAACTCTGCCTCCCGGGTTCACGCCATTCTCCTGCCTCAGCCTCCCGAGTAGCTGGGACTACAGTCGCCCGCCACCACTCCCGGCTAATTTTGTGTATTTTTAGTAGAGACGGGGTTTCACCGTGTTAACCAGGATGGTCTCGATCTCCTGACCTCGTGATCCGCCCGCCTTGGCCTCCCAAAGCGCTGGGATTACAGGCTTGAGCCACCGCGCCCGGCTCGTCTCATATATTTTCTAAGAACCATTTAGAAATGGCTCATTTAACCTTTTCAAACATAATAGTGTAATTTCAAACTTAGCATTTTGCTCTTTATGAAAATAAGCTCATTTAACACCCTTTATACTTAAGTTTCACGGTCCCTTTTTTATTTAAATAGCAGCCCTAACAATAAGAAATTGATATACATCTATGATATTGGTCACACATTATTTCCCTGCCAACACATTTTCATTTAAATTGAAATACTAGCAATGTTACCATTAAATTCAATTTACGTGTTTAAATTGAAGAGTGTTTTCTAAAGAATTATAGTTGGGAATCGGTAAAAACTGGTCTTATAGAACTAACTTTAAAACTTTTTTTATTAGGTAAAACTAGATGTTTTTTCATAGAAGCAAAATTGTAAAATATAGAAAATATAAAAAGATAAAAACTTTTTTTTCACTATATGGTCCTTTTTTTTAACTTTTATTTTAATTTAAGGGGTACAAGTGCAGGTTTGTTGCATAGGTCAACTTGTGTCTTGGGAATTTGCTGTACAGATTATTTCATCACCCAAGCATTGAGCCTAGTACCCATTAGCTATTTTTCCTGATCCTCCTCTCCCTCCCACCCTCCACCCTCCAGAAGTCCCCAGTGTGTGTAGTTTCCTCTATATGTTCATGTGTTCTCATCATTTTAGCTCCCTATTATAAGTGAGAACATGTAGTATTTGGTTTTCTGTTCTGAGGTTAGTTTGCTGAGGATAATGGCCTCCAGCTCCATTCACGTCCCTGAAAAGTACATGATCTCATAATTTCAAGATAGAACTAGAGTATAGAGAAAATGCATAAAAAAGCAATGTTTTTAATTTTTAGTATATGGATCTGAATTTAGAAGCAAGTGATTTAGAAACTGTAAAATATGAATAGATTAATGATAATTTATTTTAGTTTAATTATCATTTCAATTAATGTTTCTTTTTAATATGTGAAAAAATACTAAGGAAGAAAGTATTCTGAAAAATGTGTCCCCAAATTAAAACTATTTTGAATACAATTTACACAACTTTTACCAGATTTATACTTAAGTATTTCATTATTTTGGATGCTATTGAAAGTGATACTTTTTGTAATTTTTATTTATAATTTTTCCTTGCTTGCATGTAGAAATAGAAATAATTCTATTTATATTGATCTTATATTCTGAAATACTGCTAAAACCACTTATTAGTTCTAGTAGAGATTTTGCAGATTGCATGTGATTTTCTACATACTCTATTTTGTTGTCTACAATTAAATACAAATATACTTTTTCAATTTAGATGTATATTATCACACTGGCATACATACTGTATTTTATGATGAATTACATTGAATCAATTTAACATTTTAAGCTAACACTGAGTTGGTGTGAAAAATTCCATTGACTCATATGTTATATGTATATATATATATATATATATATATTTTTTTTTTTTTTTTTTGAGATAAAATCTGAACTCTGCCTCCCAGGCTGGAGTGCAGTGGTGTGATCTTGGCTCACTGCAACCTCTGCCTCCTGGGTTCAAGCAATTATCATTCCTCAGCCTCCCGGATAGCTGGGATTACAGGCGCTTGCCACCATGCCTGTCTAATTTTTGCATTTTTAGTAGAGATGGGGTTTCTCCATGTTAGCAAGGCTGGTCTCAAACTCCTGACCTCAGTTGATTGGCATGCCTCAGCCTCCCAAAGTGCGGGATTACAAAAGTGAGCCACCATACCCAGCCTATAATCTCCCATATATATATTAGTTTTATATATATATGTAATATATTATATTTTATATATTATATATGTAATATATTATATTTTATATATAATATATATTTTATATATAATATATATTATATATTTTATATATAATATATATTATATATTTTATATATAATATATATTATATATTTTATATATATAATATATATTATATATTTTACATATATAATATATATATATTATATATTTTATATATAATATATATGTATTATATATTTTATATATAATATATGTATTATATATTTTATATATAATATATATTATATATTACATATTATATATAATATATATTATATATTTCATATATATTTTATATTTTATATATATTATATATTATAAATAATAATATAAAATATATATTATATATTATATATTATAAATAATAATATAAAATACAAATTTTATATTACATATAGTATGTATTTTATATTATTATTTATTATATATTATATATTATATATATTTTATGTATATTATATGTTATATATATTTTATATATATTATTTATATATTTATATATATATATCCTATTAGTTCTGCCTCTCTAGGGAACCCTAACTAATACAGATTTTGGTAGCAGGAGTGGTCCTAGAGTAATAGAATATTAAGGATGGAACTCTTAATTTGTTTTGTTTTTTTTTTTTGGAGTTAGCTGTTTAATATGATTAGACTGAAAAATGCTAAGAACTCTGATTCTAATAGTATGGAGAACACTGATAGTTCTTGGTGTTAACTGTTTAGAGAGTTATGCAAAATAAATGCATTTGGCATTCCTAATTCACTGCTTGTGAGAGGTAAGGAGTTTAGTGATTCTACACACAATACTTTCGACCACATGTGGAGAACCAAGGAATGTAATGAAGCTAGTTCGTTGCTCCTAAGTTCAGTGGACAAAGTGATGAAAGAAAATGATGAACTCAGACATTCTGTCTCCTGGCTTCAGAAGCAGACACTGAGCCTTATATCTGTTAAGATTGCCCTGAGTGGGAGTCTTATCTCTTGTAGAAAAAGAGCTGAAATTGTAGAAAAACAGACACAAGCTCTTATCATGGGAGTGACTGACCTGCAATAAAAGGTGCACCTTTTAAATTTTTTTTTTTTTTTTGACAGAGTCTCGCTCTGTTGCCCAGGCTGGAGTGCAGTGGTGCGATCTCGGCTCACTGCAAACTCCCTGCAAACTCTGCCTCCCAGGTTCAAGCGATTCTCCTGCCTTAGCCTCCCAGGTAGTTGGGACTACAGCCACACACCACCACACCCAGCTATGTTTTTGTTTTTGTTTTTTGTATTTTTAGTAGAAATGAGGTTTCACCATGTTGGCCAGGCTGGTCTCAAAACCCTGGGCTCAAGTGATATGCCCACCTCGGTCTCCCAATGTGCTGGGATTACAGGCATGAGCCATCGCACCCACCCTCAATGTACCATTTTAAATTTGCTATTGGATACATTAATAAAAACGTGTGTATCAGAAGTGCAATCAACTCTTTTCATGTAGTGATAGTTAAAACTGAGACAAAAATGTAAAGGGAAAAGAGAGGTACTCTTTAAACCAATTACTGTGTATTAAGTCTTTTCTATTTTGCCATGTTTACATTTTACATCAACCTTTTAGTATAATTACTACCATACCCATTTTAGAGAAAAAAAATGTATCTGAAGGAGGAAAAATAATGTGTCTAGTTTTAACTTGTTCTTCAGTGAAAAATTTCAGAATAGGAGTCAGGATTCTTTCCTTTCAAAGCTACTAGGAAAGTCATCCAGTATTACAGTGACTGGTAAAATAACAGCAAAAAGCAAAAAGACATTATCAAATCAACACAAAAAAAACACAACACACAAAAAATTCAAGCTCCAGTATATTACTTCTCAAATCGACCATATTTTATGAGGATTTCTACTTCTACAAACATGCACCATAGGAAAATCCATATTAAACATTGATTGTAAGTTCATTCGAAGGAGAAATGTTATGAAGGAGCCTCTTAAAGGAATCAAGAATTAAATTATAAGAAAGTTTTAAAAATATTGTCTGAAATTTATTTTCACATAGATTAGTAGTAAATAAATTATCTTGTTGAAAAATAGAAAGGGAAACACAGCCCTGATTAAACTTCCAGCTAGTCACTTTGTGGATATTGACAAAGTCATCATAAAGTTTATATGGAAAGGCCAAAAAAGAAAAGAATAACCAGCAAAATGTTGACGACGAAAACAGTCAAGCCTTGACATTACCCTACATCAAGGCTTACTATATAGTTATAATAATCAAGACAGTGTTGCATTGGTGAAAGAATAGATAAATACAGCAGTGGAATAGCATGGATAACCCAGAAATAGATTCATGCAATTAGTCAACTTTAACAGTTGTTTGACAAAGAAGCAAAGGCAATTCAATAGAAAAGAGAAAATTTTTCAAGAAATGGTGCTGGAACAACTGGGCACTCTATGCAAAGTAATAATAATAATAATAAATCTAGGGACTACCTCTACATCATTAACAATAGTAAACTCAAAATAGGTTATAGACCTTAGTAAAACACAAAGCTGTAAAACTTCCAGGATATAACATAGGGAAAAATGGAGGTGACCTTTGGTTTGGCAAGGAGTTTTTAGATAGAACACAAAAAGCACAACCCATAAAAGAAAACAAATGATAAGTTGGGCTTCATTGTAATTAAAAACTCCTGTTCTGCAAAAGATGATAATAAGAGAATAAAAAGACAAGTCACAGAATGGGGAAAATACATCTGATAAAGGACTATTAAACAAAATAGATGAAGAACTCTGAAAACTTGAAACCAAACAAACCAATTAAAAAGCAGGCAAAAGATCTGGACAGCTCATTAACAAAGATAAACAGATGGCAAATAAGCATCTGTCATTTTGACATTGCAAATCAAAACAACAATGGGATTTCACTGCATGACTAATAAAATGCCTAAAATCTAGAACATTGACAATACTGGTGAAGAAGTGGAGCAGGAGGAACTGTCATTAATTGCTTGTGAGAATGCAAAATGGTATAGACCATTTGGAAGACAGTTTGGCAGTTTCTTACAAGGGTAAATATAATCTTGCCATATGATTCTACAATCACACTTCCAGGATTCTACCAAAATGAGATGAATACTTATGTCCACACAAAAACCTGTACATGATTATTTATAGCAGCTTTGTTCATAATTGCCCCAAATTGAAAGCAACCAGGATGTCTTTCAATAGGTGAACATATACACTGTGGCACATCCATTCAATGGAATATTATTCAGCGATAACCAAAACAATGATCTATCAAGCCACGAAAAGACAGACAGTAACATTAATTGGGTATTTCTAAGTGAAAGAAGCCAATTAGGAAAGGTGACTTAATGTATCAGTCTAAATATGTGACCTTCTAGAAAAGTCACATTTGTAAAAACGACAGGAAGATTCTTGGTTGTCGGGCACTTAAATGGAGGGAGGTATAGGTGTAGCACTGGGGACATACGTGGCAGTGCAATTGTTCATTTTGTATGATCTCTAATGCATGTTTGTAGAAGTCAAATCCTCATAAAATATGGTAGATGCATTTGTTAAAACCTATAGAACTTTATCACAACACGAAAAGGAAACTTTAATGTAAACTATGGGCTTTAGTTAATAATAATGTGTTAATATGTGCTCATCAATTGTAACAAATGTAGCACATGAATGCAAGTTGTTAATAAATAATGGAAGTGGTGGGAATTGCGAATGATTATATAGGAACTCTGTATTTTCTACTCATTTTTTGTCTGTCAACTTAAAACTGCTTTTAAATTAAACCTATTAATAGTAAAAAAAATAAATGAAATAATTCACTCACACTGTATATATATATATATATATATATATATATATATATATATATATGTATATTATGGTTAGAATAGAAAGGAAAAGTAACAAAGAATATAAAAATGACATCTTGCCAGTGTCTAAACCAAGGGACATAACACATTTCGTTAATTCTTTCATTGTCTTATGGTTTTATATTTATGAAGGTACTGCAGAGCTGTGCTCTCTGTACCATACACATATTTTGTACCATACACAACCACATATGTTTCTACCAATTTGTCATTTGCACAAAATGAGTTTTGTTTGGTTGGTTTGGTTTGTAAGTGATAATAGATTTACTCTGATTACTTCCCAGTCTTTCCCATTTGATCTGAAAGCCTAAACTAGACACCTGGCCATAGTTGGGAATGAACCTGAGGCCAATAAATACAGAACAAATCTGTTTGTAGCTTCAAATCAATTCTGCCAGGGATCTTGTTCTCTCGTTACAAATGAGGTCCTAAGTAAAGATGGCCCATGAGAAAGTAATGACTTCACTTGTCCACATATTTGAGCTGGTCCTTCTGTTCCTTATCATCCACACCTGCAAAAGTTTTGCTAAAAACCATTCATTTATGAAGTAATGGCTTAAATTAATGAAATGGACTGGAACCATTATTTACAGTACTTTGGTGTGCTTTTCTGTAATGTTTATATATTTATGTTTAGATACACTTCAGTTGTAGTTGGGAGGTTCCACTACATCTGTGTTTGTGTGTCTATTTATAGGTGTAGCATTGTATGTCTTTCTGTGAGTTTAAAATTTGTCCTTAATGCCCAGGCAGTCTCAGCAATTACAGTTTTCTTTAGTGTTTCCTTTTCTTCCCCCTTTGCATTGAAAAGCATAACTAGAATTGTCTTTGTGTGTGTGTGCATACATCCATTCTTCTAGGATAATTGCATATGTGTGTTTTTTTGCTTAAGTCTCCCACCTAACAACTATGTTAAAGAAAGACCATTCCATATTGTCAGGTTCACGACTATGCCAAATGTTATGTTCAGGGTCAGGTCCTGTGGTGTGGTCCGGAGGGAGTGGGTGGATGAGCAGAAAGAACACTCAGGGGGCTGTAGGCAGGTGAAACATGATTTTATTCAGTAGCAGCTCTCATCAGCAGCTTACCATGAGTTTTGTGATGCCCGCAATCCAAAGCTTGCCATGTTGCATCCCAACCCTATGTCCATGGGGCCCCAAGTCTCTAGCCATGTCCAGTTCTGCATAGAAGCTGGATGCATGTGCCAGGCAGGGCAAGTTGTCTGCAGCTGCTGCTGGGAGGGCAATGCAGATTCAACAGTTGGAGACATTGGTCACCTCAGCATAGGTGTAGGCCTAGTCTGTGATGCCATTGGAGTATGCCAACCTAAGGCTGAAACAATAAAGCAAGCAAGGTACTAACAAGGGTAAATCATGTCCCTTAGGCAAAATGCAAGCCAACTTTTCATCTCTGGATAACAATGCAGCTGCCAAGGGCTTCTGCCCTGGGCAATGATACCACACCTTATCAGCTCCCCATGGTTCTTTTGGGTCCTGTACCCATACCAAAGTCACGGGGGAGCTTATGATAGGCCACACAGACAGTATATATGTCTCCTTGAGGAGGGTTCCTTTCCTGGCCATTCCCTTATAAAAGGTCAATTGTGGAGGCCACACATTAAATACCCAAGGAGTAACACGTAAACCATACTGTAGACCCTCTCCCCAGGGGTCTATGATAGCCAACCATCTGCAATGAGAGGCTTGGAGGGTCCATGGCTAACATCAGTTTTTTGTTTGTTTGTTTCCCAAACTTTAGGGGCACTGGGGCAGGTAATAACAGAATACCATTTGTCCCCGTACCTGGTTGGAGAAAGTCATCCTTCCTCTCATAGATCTGGCCACATGACCTAGCCCTACATAAGTCAGTGACTAACTAGCTAATTCTGTAACTTCTAGGTAATTAACTACAAGGTTAAGCCTCAATAAACTGCCTAGCTACTGCCGCAGATTACCATAGGTGTCACCACCTTGGTGATCACCATCTACATTGTCCTGAGTTCAGCTTATTAGCTACTTTGTTCACACTTGATTTCAAACCATATGGTGTTAGTAGTAGGCTGGACTGCACCAGCAGTCCAGGCAGCAGTAGTACTCTGGCTAGACCTATCTGTATACCATGCCTCATTAGGAATGGGGGGATGCCCTTCCTTAAACAGTAATGGCTCAGAGTCTAGGGGTGCCTCAGGCCTCATGGCTTTATCTCGCATAGGAATACAGGCCCTAAAATCTCTTGTAACTCTGCTGCTAAGGGACTTATACTCAGCGTACTCTGCTGTTCTAAGTAGACACCCCACTTTGCTAAAGTGGATGTCTGTGCTGTCCCTATCTGGGGGGTCTTTACCCATGAATGCATCCATCCTGCTATTACTATTTCTCTATCAATAAATATTGGAGCTCAGCTCCCTTCCATAGTTGGGACCAAAAGCCTACTGGTGTACTCAGGCTCTCCATGCACTGCTACGGGCCCTAACCAAAGCTATCTGTGGTCACATGCATATATCTAGCTTAAATGGGCACCCCTGGTTGACTACCCATAGGGCTTGTGCCTGCTAAATAGCCAGCTTGGCTACCAGGAAGGCTGTCTCAACCACTTCATCCCAATTCCAGGCAAGAGGAGCATTGCCGCTTCTAAACCTGCAAGAGAATCAGAGGTTACTATAACATCATCAGCAAAACTGAGACATATGGTGGGGCTATGCACATAGCCCAGTGGCAGCACAGTGAAAGTCCATTGCTGTCCTTCCCATGTGAAGGTGAACTGTTCCTAGCTCTCTAGAGCAATGTCAGTGGAGAAGAATGATTAGCTAAGTCCACTACAAGTGGTACTGTCCCAGTTCCATTGTCAAATGGTCCATCAAGTCTGTGATGGAAGGTACAGCTGCATTCAGAAGGGGGTGTTACTTTATTCAGTTCCTGATAATCCACTGTCATCCACCAAGTCCCATCAGGCTTTCTGACTGGCCATATCAAAGAATTGTAGGGGCTATGGGTTCCATGCACTATTTGCACCTCCTCTAACTTCTTAGTAGTCTCAGTCATCTCCATATGACCCCCCGGAAAATGGTATTGATGAATGGAGGTAACCCGTTGGATTTGTGGCAAAACTTGGGGCTGGTGATGTGTGTATCCATGTAATACCAGCTTTACTACAAGAACTCAGAGTCTGAATTCTCTGACTGTAGTGTGTAAGTCCAGACCATGCAAAATGTTCACCACCAGAATATATTCAGGTATAGGAAAGACATACACAGTGTATAGGTAGGGAGCCAAGCAGCCAATGACAAGATGCAAAGACAAAGGTTTCACCTTTGCTGACTGGCCGCCATAACCATTAATAAATGCAGCTTTGCCCAGAAACTTATCCGGATTCCCATAAACTAGACTGCAGCCTGCACCAGTATCTACCAGTGCTAGGACCTTCTGTATACTACTGGGGGACCAGTGGCTTGCCAGCTCCACATATAGCATCTGATTGTCCAGTTCCCCCCACCAAGCAAGGCACCTGGGCCAGTTCCCAAATGAAACAGGAAGGGCCCAGTCTCTTTGCCTGTCTGCAAAAAGTTGAGCTGCAGCATCCAGGCGGGGCTGGCTTAAGCAACATTGTTTTGTCCCCTCTTGGGCATTTTCCAGAATTGTTGCTCCAGGACAATTGCTGCCATAGAGCCAACAGCATTCCATTGGGTGGACTGCCAATTTTCTCTTGTGCAACCCCAGCTGCAATTAAATCAATCGACCTCTGCATGCAGGTCACCTGCTGGGGCCCCTTTTCATCTTGTGGGGTGGTCACCTGCAGAGGGGGCACTTTCCCCTTCTTTATGGCGTGGACTCCCCGGTCCTGCCGATGGCCTTCTGCCTCCCTGAGGGCTACCATAACGGTAATCACTTCAGCGCCCCACATGTGGGGTGAGAACAGCAGCTAGAGAGTCAAAAGCACTGGGAAAGGCTGAGCCCAGCACAAGATCTGTCATGTGAGAAGTAAAGCATTCATTATCTGGACCCCAGGTGTTCAGATCAAACATAGCTTGCCACACATTCATCTCCTGGAGTACCTGCACCAAATCAGTATACGATTGCCATTTTCTCAGTTTCTGGTATGTCTCTGGCATCATTCCAGACAGTCTGTATGGCTGCCATCAGCCCCTCAATTACCGTGAGGTCACCGTGCCCTTGTGCCAACCAGCTGCAGCTGTTGATGAAGGGAGGGGTGAGTTGTGATAGAGGCCAGCTTCTCCATCTCAGAGGCAGAGCAGGAAATTCTGTCAGCTCCTTCAGACACTGCCAGCACTGTTTACCCAACTCCCTCAACTCAGTGCAGGTTTAAGCACCATAAGAGGTATGTTCCACCACTGTGTGGGGTCCCTATATGGCTGAAGCATGGTTTGTGGTACCCGGTGGCAGCAGTGATGCTCGCATTAACCCAAATGGAAACGTGTGAGGCAGTGGACAGGTCTCCTGCAAGTGTGGAGAAAGCACCGAAGCAGCTGGAGGCACACAGCACCAAGAAGGAATGCATGTTCACTGGCCGAGTCAGATGGGCATTTCTGACTGCACTGTGTGAAGTACATGCTCAGTCCCACAGGTAACTGTGGGGGTCCCTGGGCTCTCCCCTGGGGTCCCATCAGCTTCTCATATTCTACCTTCTGATGGATCACACAGTGAGCCCACAGAGGAGGAGCTTCCTCCTCCTCCTCAGCATCAGACCAAATGAGAGTGTCCAGCTGGGAGGATGGGCTCAAGGGCGTGCTGACAGCTGTTTCCAACTCTGGCTCCAGATTGTTTAATCTGAGCCTCTAAGTGCTCTGTTTGCACCTGGAAGTCCACTACCCTGAGGTCTTGCTAAAAGATGTGCACTTGGGCCCCCAAGCATGCACCTTTCACCGGGAGGTTCCTTACCTGTGGGACTGAGCATGTACTTCACACAGTGCACTCAGAAACGCCCATGTGACTTGGCCAGTGAACGTGCATTCCTTCTTGGTGCTGTGTGCCTCCATCTGCTTCAGTGCTTTCTCCACACTTTCAGGAAACCTATCCACTGCCTCACACGTTTCCATTTGGGTTCATGCGAGCATCACTGCTGCCACTGGGTACCATAAACCATGCTTCAGCCACATAGTTGACCCGGGAGCCCCAAGGGCTGAAGATCTACTAACCTCACCCTACTGACTATGCCAATTATCAAGTTCATGACTATGGCAAATGTTATGTTCAGGGTCAGGTTCCAGTCTATGCTGTGGTCCAGAGGGAGTGGGTGGATGAGCAGAAAGAACACTCGGGGGACCATAGGCAAGTGAAAAATGATTTTATTCAGCAGCAGCTCTCATCAGCAGCCTACTCTCACACTGTCTGCCCTGTCTCAGCTGCTTAGTCCAGTGACTCATCTCAGCAGCTGGCTCCCACACAGCTACACAGCCTGCCTTCAGGGTCAGCAGCTTAACTCTTTGTCTCTGGGCACAAGCAGAGCCATGCTATGTCCTGGCTCCCCACTGTCTGTCTGCAAAGATGGACAGCTCTGGCTCCCTCTCTTTCTCTGGGCACCAGCATGCCTGCCATGCCAAGCCATGCTGAGCTGAGCCCCGTGCACAGTGTCAGCAGGGCAATTATACCTTTTACAGACAATAGTGGCATAGGGCCAAGGACGGCCTTCCCGCATTGTGGCTGCATGGCTGTGATAACTAGTGGAGTTACATACTTGCTCTCTAAACTCGCTGAGTCACACAGGATGTAAACATCCTACCTTGGCCTATCCTTGACCAAAGCACAGCCATGTTCCTTACACAAATTGTCTTTGTGGAATCATTTTCCACAAAGTATCATGTTATAATTTTCAGAGCCACTTCTGGCACTCCCCAGATGCTCCTAATCAATGATCTTTTACTTCACCACCCAGAACTCTTTCTAATAATATGTTTCACTGTCAGGGACATTTGTCTTTAAGATAAATCTCTGAATTCTAATAAAGTAGGTAAATACCTTGGAAAGTTTTACTCATTATAGAAATGCACGTAGTAGTAAGAAAGGTTTTGGATTCCCTTTAATTTTATATTTATAAAAATAATGGACGTTTATTTTTATATATGAGAAAGAAATTTTCGAAATTCTCTGGCCCTGTAACTTATTTTAAAGTTTAAAACATACTTCAGGTATAAATGAAAATATCTGTGAAAATACTGCTCAGTGGATTAAGTTCACTAAGCACATATATTTTTGGTTTTCACAGAGTGAAATGTTGCTCAAGGATGTGGAAAAATCTATTCTATTTTTCAGTTTTAGGAAACACTTTGTGATACATAAAAGTTACATCTGATAAATGTTACGTAACTCTCAATGCATTAGTCACAAAAAGGTTCTATTGAATTTATTTTAAAAATACTGCTAAGTTGATTTATGCAGATAATGCAATTACATGTAGTTCTTATTCTTTTATTTGCTTGATGCAATTTAAATTATACACACTGATTTGTTTCATTCTACCAAATAAACTTTTTCCTGGAATTCCAAGGCACACTAGAAAGAGCATTGCATTTCAGTGCTGGGAACTATGGTACAGTTTTAATTATGCCAGGATCTTCTTATCATTAGGGTTGTCCATATCTGCCAAAAAGAGGTCAAGACTGACATGGACAGAGGCAGGGCTGGAAATTGATAAGGGTTGTTTCAGGGTAGAATAATGTAGTTAAATACTCTAGAACTAAGAATTTAATATTAAGCTTTGGAAGCAGCACATTATTACTAAAATTTATTTAAAAATGTAAAATTTCAAATAAGTGACTAGATCTCCTTATGCTTCTCAATCCCTCTAGCTTCACTTGAAATTCTTGAATTTCCTTTAATTCCTATGTTCAATGCAAACCTTGATAGAATAAATTTCACTCCAAGAATCCAAAGCCATGGTTCATTGCATTTTTTACTGGTCAGATGGGAATAGAGTCCATATTCTACTCAATTACCTCATTTTTAGCTACTATGTAAGTGTTTTTTTTTGTTGGTGTTGTCTCACAATAATAGACTTCTGTTTTTTGATTCTCCCATTGATCTGGAATAAAGCAAGCCTGGCCATGAGCTTCTCTATAATTTCTAAAATGAACGAAATGAATATATTTAGTTATGATTTCAAGCTGATTTGTGGCTTGAATATAGTATGAATTAGGATATTGGCGTTAGTGTACACTGCTAATAAAAACAGCTCTAACATTCTTCATAGGAACCAGATTTCACATCAAGTGGGAAAAATAAAAAGACTTCCTTCAATTCAATGTTGGTTAGTTAGATGTGGGAATAAACAAAGCCACCCAAACGGGATAAGCAAAAATTATTTATCCAAATCTTGCTAAGGCAAGGGAGTCAACCACCACCGCTTGTATTTGATAGAGACTCAGTAGCAGGCAGGCCAGTTTGCAAGCTTGATAGTGGAAAAAGACTTCAGGTAACCTCTGATTGGAGACTGTTAGCATGAAAAAGTTGAAGACAGGCTAAATAGAGGTGGAACGTTCCATTAGTTTGGTTAACGAGCATATTCAGCTTTCTCTGGTTTATCCGATCCCTCTGGAAAATGAAAACAATTAGGAAAGCTGCAAGTTATTGATCAACTCTTGGTCCCTTTTGGCTCATTGTGGGGAGGTAATGGTTTGGTTCCCAAGGGATTTGTTGCAGAGTTTGTGGATTATAGCGCTATTTTTATATGAGTTCTGACCTTTGTACATTTAGTCTCTTAGTCTTCTGCTTTTGATCATTTTCTAATGGTGTGAGGTTAAACAACTTGGAAGCCTAGAGATTAAGGTCTTCACTGTTCAGAGACTGTTTAGTTATCTCCATAGTAAACTGTATTGCCAGAACTTCTTGACCTTTCTGTTGTGTTTAAAGAGTTCATCTCTAATATGAACAATGCTCCAAACCATCCTGAAAATAGAAATAAAATAACTATAATATATTCAAATCCCAGGGAGGGTAGAAGCTGTATAAATTTCAACTGAAGTTATTCAAAGGTCCCTTGGGGTTTGGTTTCTGGCCATGCCCTACCATTATTTTTTTTTAGGTTTATGTTTTTTACAGGTGATAAATGACTTGCAAATAACCTCAGCTGTGTTTTTAAGGGATTCTTACCAACATAAACTAAAATAGTAAGTGATGAGTCTATACCATGATGAGTAGTTTCATGGCAAAATTTATCTAAAATCCATGTGAAATCATCTAGTGCCGCCAAGCAGCTGCTTTGAGTATCAGATGTGATCAGAGTAAAGGTTACAATCAGATTATTTTTTGTCTTCTTCTGGAAAACCAGGGGCTAAATGTAGAAGATTTATAATTGCCTCTTTGAATTCCTCCAGAGAATTATTCTTTGAAGATTTAGATAGATTCTTAACCTTGATTAATACTGATTTATCTTGGCATAATAATTGGCTAGAACATTTTCTGTAGCTTCCATTTAGCTCTTTTATTATTATTTGCATGATACACAATTATTATAATAGGCATCTTTCTGGGAAGTAGTAGTGCATCTAAGAATTCCTTAACTTAGTGTCCATTTTTGATGGGGGGTTCCAGCGGAGGTAAGTCACCTTTTTTTTTCAAAGTATGACAAAATTATGTGGTGCTACAAAAGCATACATACTATTTACATATATATTTAATTTCTGGACTCTGGCTAGTTGACGATACCTAGTAAATGCAGTAAGTGTGGCCATCTGTACTGATTTTACCTCAGGGAACTACTACTGTTAAGAGTTAGCTTAAATTAGTGATAGCATATTCTATTTGATAACCTCTCGTTTCAGTTTTAAGGTATAATTGGTCCACAAATAATAGATCAAAATTATTGAAAGGTGCCTATAATACATCCAGTCAAGTTACAGAGATAACTCACTGAGGTAATAAGAACTGATGTTCTGTTTATTTCTGGTTAGGGCAGGAGAGTGGTGGGGTTTTGAGTGTTTCAGAAGTGAATAGTAATGTAATAGGGAGAGAGTCTCAAAAGAGGTTAATCGGGTAGCTGACAATTGTTGCGTGTTCTCCATCAGTAGTAATGTCAATTCTGCATGACAAAGCGTGAGGACAAGTAGGGGACCTAGGTCTACTTCATTAGAAGCATGGAATCCACAACTTTTGTAGGCACAGCTATTGCTCTAAGACAAACAGAATGAATCTTTGCAAGTAGGCCAGTGGAGAAGCTATAGGTTTTTGATGTTTCCTATGAAGTTGAGTTAAAACTCCAAGGACTTGCCCAGATATTTCATGCACAAATAGACAAAATGGCTTTTAATAGTTAGCGACACCTAGGGAAGGCTGTTAAAAAGCATCTTAAGATTAGAGAGTCCATTTCATCTTTGGGTTCCCAGAGTAGAGGGTCTGTCACCAAGGACTTAGTCAATTCATAAAGAGATATTGCAATCTCAGGAAAAAAATTAAGATTGGTTAGTCTTCCAGCTAGCAGGAGAGACTATTTTTTTTTTTTTCTGACAAGATATACCATGATGTAAATAATGAACAATGTCTTGGGAAAAATGTGATTTATCTTTTGAAACTTTGTGCCCCTTTCCTGCAAAGTCTGAGAGCAAAAATAAAACAAAACCTTTCAAAGAGCTTCCTTGTTCTCTGAACAAAGTAAAAGAACACCATAACTGAACCTCAAGAGAAATTTAATTCCTTTAAGTCTTGATTTAGGACTGAAAAAGAATAAGAGGGGTTTTCAAAGACTCTCTGGAACATGACTATCCAGGTATGTTGTGTTCCTTCCAGGAGAAGGCAAAACGGTATTGATTTTCAGTGTGTCAAGAGACACACTGAAAAAGTCAGAGCAAAGATATATTATAGTGAAGCAAGTTGCTTCAGGAAGAATTAATGACAGGATGTTCACTGGGTTATGTATTACCAGGAAGAGAGGGATAACAAATTTGTTGATAGTCGTGAGGTCTTGAACATATTGATATCCTCATCCATTTGGTTTCTTTATTGATAGGAAGGGAGTGTTACAAGGACTACTGCTGGGTATAAGAATACCTTCATGTATTAGGCTTTCATCGTAGGTCTGGCCCCTTCTTTTGCTTCTAGCTTTAAGGGATATTGGGAAGGTTTGGGTAACAGTTTGGTATAATGTATGTGAACTTTAATGGGTCTCTTATAACACTATTTCCTATATCACTGGAAAGTCCAGTGCAACCCAACAGTGGCTATCTCCAAGTGCAGATCTAAAAATCTGTGCTTTTTCGGCAGGTGGAAACTGTGATCTTTGTATCTGGATCACTACCAGGTATGCAGAACAACAATAACAAAAAATCAAGAGAGAACTTCATTTAGTTTTATTGATGATCCACAGCAAAGTTTATAAAAATGGACAGAGGTCCAGTGTGAATGTCAAACTAAATGTGCTGTTTGGCTGGCTTGAAAAACAGGCCTATGGGCCTATGATCATGTGCTGCTTCTTTTATGATAAACACATTTAGATAGCACTACCGAAAGCAGTAAAACAAAAAGACAGCAAAAAGAAATTGAAAAAAGAAGCCTGATTCCACCAAGGATGCCAAGCAGATGGGAACCAATACTAAAACCAATGACTGAACTTAGAATAAAAAGTCAAAGAATTCAACGCAAAGAGAGCAGAGTTCAGACCAGGTGCTGACTTGTCATAAGGCATCACTACTGCACTGGGTGATGGCTGGGGTCCAGAGCAAAGGGCAATGGAGACCATATCTTGTTGGAACCTCCAGAGAAACTGTGGAAATGAATGAAGACAACCTAAATGAGAACAAACAAAAGGTATTTATTCAGAGCTTGCTATAGAAAGGAAGTTAGCCACCCTCACTTTCATTTGACAGAGACTCAGAGGTAGGCAGGAAAGTGTCAGAGATTTATAGTGAAAAAAGTTATGCGCTAATTGCAGGTTGCTGGCATGGGGATGCTGTAAGCTGGCTAAGTAGAAGCAAGGAGTTCTATGTGATTGGCTAGAGATCCATATTTTGCTTTCTCTGGTTGGCCATAGGTTGAAAGCAGGGGCAAAATTAGAGATGCTGGGAATTATTGACCAATAACTGGTTGTATTGGACTGACTCTTGTAGAGGTTGTGGTTTGGCTTCTTGGACTGATTGCAGGAGCAAAGGTCAGAGGTCAGAGCTTTATTGTTAAATATAATCTGTATTTTGTCTATTTCTATACTCAGCATCTCAAGACCTTTGTGGATGAATAAAACATATGTTGTAATTGTTGTTTTGTTGTTGTTCATAACAGATTATGAGAAACAAAATATGTAATGGGAATAATTTTTTCCTCTTCTACATGTAATATATTAACTTTCAAAGAAGCTGAAACCTGGTAACATATTTCTCTATATTTTGTGGAGCTATCCAGTTCCTCATTGTCACAGCATTTATTAGAGATATATGTGTTTTCTCCAGAGTAAGAGACGTCTGGGAAACAAGGTCTCCTGAAGTATCAAGTGACTTGGTCTCAGCATTTAGTATGAACAGAATGGAAATAAAAAATAAAAACACAAAAACTGCTGAAAGTAAACAGAATAAGCAATAACATAATACCTGTACAGATTGCATTAAAAGCTGTTGTATGGTCAGAGAGAAGAAGTTCTTAGATGAGGAAGGGGAGTGGGTAGAAAAGAAAAGTGGTAGAGTGGTTGTCTTGATATGTTGGAGAGAATGGAATTTCTAATTGTTGTCTGATGATAGTGCTTAGATGCAATAAAAAACAAAATCCATCTTTTAAATTAGTATATTTGAAGGTTAAGAAAACCGTTCCGTGAGCCCTCTCTCCAGAAGACAGACTAATATGGCTCCTTAACTCTAGGGAATATATTAATTTGAAATGCATTTCACGTTCCAAATGCACCAGCCGTCAATTTAGCATGATGATTGTACTTGGTAGGAAAATAACAACTTAAAACTAGATAGTAGCTCAATTAAACAGTAATAGAATTTCTTATACTTTATTTTACTAATTTTAACTGCATTCTACTATTTCCTATTACATGTATTCAAATATTGGTAAATATATTTTATAAATGTACAGTTTCTTGATAGTAAAGAGAATGTTACAGAAAGTATAAAATTTCTTTAACAACCTATACTTAATGGCTTTAAAAAGAATTTTTTCTTTATTTCTTTTTATTTTTCTCTATAGCAAAATTCTGGGATAATTTTAAAGACATTAAATATTTTCTATTCATATTAATTAATATCATACTCCCCCTGAAGACATTCTCTCTTTTTCAGCTTTCTGTCTAAATTCCGCTACAGGAAATTTATTTAAATTTACTCCACATAAATATTATAATACTTTTAGTGTGTTTTTATGTTACTTCTCTTAGTTAATTGTGAAATTTAGAGCACCTAAATCATTTTAAGAATGTTTAAATATTACTCTTCATTGCATGAGGAAAAAAAGTTTAGCATTTCTAAAAGCGATTTTTGTATGCAAGATTCAAATAGAAAAAATAATTTAAGTAATTATAACACTATTTTTAAGCTCATTTATACTATCTAACATAAAATGTATTTCATTAATTGAAAAATGGCTTCTATCCTTAGTAAATGTTATGTCTGACATATATTGAGCCATGGGAAATATAAAATTTATATTAAAATATATTAATTTTGCTTGTTATGAAATATGGCTGATACTGAACTGTAGATGGCAACATCAGGTACACACTGAATGGCAATGGAATGTTCTTGGCCCATATACAAGAAAGAGTTTCCAGTTTTGCCTTGCTGTTGCTGAATGTTAGGTACTTAATCTACTTTCTGGGAAATTAGACTTTTGCTTTTATTATTGCTAAGTCATGTTTTAGTAGAACATATCATTGTGAGACTGAATACATTTGTAAATAATGTAATCAAAACATGTGACAAATACAGTTTTTATTTTAAATTGTGAAGTAATAACTAAAATAAACAAATGCGTTAGCGGTAAGGCAAGAAACAACAAATTTAAAGCACATGAACAAGCTCCATGAAACAGAGATGATAGTACCCAAGCTGTTCTAAAGACCTAACACCAAAGAATATTGTTTTTTTGAGAAATAGTTGAGCTCGCATTAATAAAGGAAGTATGATAAGTTATTTCATTTCTGTACTATGTTAATTAGGAAAGATCAGTTGATGACTTTCTTAAAGGCACTTGTTTATCAAAACTTATGTTTAATGAACTATCTAAATATAAAAAAACTGGCATCGCATTTGGGGTATGAAAATTAAGATATAAATCTGTTGAACTTTAGGGATGAAAAGGTTCTTTTACAGATTGTTTCAGATTTGCATCCACAGTATTTGCAACTGACTTCTTGTAAAATAACTTGTGTGATAACAGCATATATTGACAGTGGAGGGAGTGAGGGATAGTTTGTTTGCTGAGAAAAAAGCCTTTGAAATTACCCCATGAATTAGTCTGTCCTCACACTGCTATAAAAAAAACACTGAGAGAGGATAATTTATAAAGAAAGCAGGTTTAATTGACTCACAGTTCTGCGTGGCTGGGGAAGCCTCAAGTAACTTACAATCATGGTGGAAGAGGAACCAGGCACATCTTACATGGTGGCAGGCAAGAGAGATGTGAGAGTGCAGGAAAAATCTACCATTTATAAAACCATCAGATCTCATGAGAATTCACTCACTATCACGGGAACAGCGTGGAGGACACTGCCCCCCATGATCCAGTCTCCTTACACCTGGTCTCTCCCTCGACTCCTTGGGATTACAATTCGAGACGAGATTTCGGTGGTGACACAAAGTCTAACGATATCACTCCATGTTTTATTGCAGCATTATTTAAAATTGCCAAGATGTGGAATCTAAGTGTCCATTAATGATGAATGGATGAAGAAAATGTGGTATAAATACACAAAATAAAGTACTAGTCAGCCTTCCAAATAAGAAAAAAAACTGTTGTTTGCAATATGGATGAACTTGGAGGACATTATGTTAAGTGAAATAAGCCAGGCACAGAGAGACAACTACTGCATGATCTCACTTATATATGAAATGCAAAAAGTTGAACACATAGAAATACAGAATAGAATGGTGGTTACCAGGGGTGTAGGAGGTGGGGGATGGTGGTTGAAAGATGCTGGTGAAAGGACACAAATTTTAGTTAGATAGGAAGAATAAGTTTAAGACATTCATCACACAACATAGTGAATATAGTTAATAAAAATGTATTGTATTCTTGAAAATTGGTAAGAAATTAGATTTTAATAGTTATCACCATGGAAAATGACATGTTTGTGAGGTAATATATAAGTTAATAGTTTAATTTAGCCTTTCCACAATGTATACATATTTCAAAACATGTTGTACATGCAAATACATGCAATTTTTGTCAGTCAAGAACAAATACAAGAAATTACACTACATGAAGACACAGTTAACTTTGTCACTTAATACTGAGTTATTTTGAAGAGTTTGTTTGTTTTATTTTATCTTTTTGATGCTTCATTCTACACAGTGGAAAATAGAAACCAATAACACTCTCTGCCTTATGGCGCTTATATTAGGAAAAATTTAATAATGATTAAACTATCTCAGTGTTGACACCCAACCATTTAGATTCCTGATCCTATTCCTAAGTCATATTTTAAAAGGACCATATTTTAATACAACATAATACCTTAAAATAAATACAATTATGTATACATACATATATGATATTTTTGTAAATATAATTAGGTGTGTATATATATATGTACACACACATACATATATACATATACATATGTATATGTATATATGTATGTGTGTGTATATAAATATATATATATATATACCTAACCCTGAACATAATCTTCTCTTTGTCTTCTCTCTTAAAATTCACTAATTAGGAATTTATTAAATATTTGTGTATTAAGTTTTCTATAGATGCAATAACAAATTTCCACAAAATTGGGTGGCTGTGGCTTAAACAACAGAAGCTTTACTGTCTCATAGTTCTGGCGGCTGGAAGTCTGAACTCAAGGTGTCAGCAGGGGTTGATCCTTTCTGAGGAATCTGAGAGACAGTAATTCCCATGACTCTCTCCTAGTTTCTGGTAGCCTCAAATATTCCTTGGCCTGTAGAGAGTGCTCTCCGTATGCCTCTGCCCTTGCCTGTCTCTTGTCCAAATTTCCCCTTTCATGACACCTCTCATATTGGATTAGGGCCCATATTAATGATCTCATCTTAATTTGATCATCTGTAAAGATCCTATATTGGAGTAAGCTCACACTCACAGGTATAGGGGATTGGTAGGTCTTTCATGGGAACAAAATTCAAGCCAGAACACTCTACATAAACACTAGCACTTTAGCAAATATATACATGATGAAGATATATGAATTTGGTTATGTTTATATTTAAAATATTACTTTATTATATCAGCAGCAAAATAAGCCAAAAAATCTAAATGAATGGAGAGATATTCTAGGTTAAAAAATTTACTTCCTGGCTAACACGGTGAAACCTTGTCTATACTAAAAGTACAAAAAATTAGCTGGTCATGGTGGCATTCACCTGTAGTCCCAGCTACTCCAGAGGTTGAGGCAGGAGAATCACTTGAACCCAGGAGGCGGAAGTTGCAGTGAGGTAGATCGCGCCACTGCACTCCAGCCTGGGTGACAGAGCTAGATTCTGTCTCAAAAAAAAAAAAAAAATTGCTTTATTTTACGAATGCATTTAAATTTGAATAATTCAATAATGATTTACATATTTTTATGCATTTGATTTAGGTGAGAAAAAATGAGTAGACATATGTAATAATACAAATGTTTGTTTTGGAATTTACATTAAGGTTCTTAATTATTTTGTAACATCGTTAAAAACAGACAAATGTAGCAAGGCCTTAAGTATGTCATTGTCCATTACTACAACAACTTTTCACATTTATTCCCTGTATTTTTCTGCCACAGCTGGTAATTCAAGAAAAAATTCCTGGCATCCCCTTCAAGTTATAAAGTTCATGTTAGTTGAGTTGTAAGTAGTACAAACAAAAATAATGAGTTAGATTGAAGGTTGTAATAAGATTCAGGAGATTGTGGTACTACTGAAACCAAAGACCTGGAATGGACAGAAGAAGCTATGAAATCCAGGCACCATAAATAAAATATACTCTACAGTTAGTGGCCTATCTTTGTTACGAGTAAACTTTTTTTTTCAGTTTTAAGAAAGAATCAAGGGACTAAATAAAACAAGTTTATCCGAGTTTTGATCCAAAATAATTACAAACTGAAAGAAATCTCTGAGAATTCAAGGAGAAAGAAATCACAAACCTCCAGTGAAGCCTGAGGAATATCTTTGAAATTCATACAAATAAACTACGTCTGTTTTTTTGGAAATAAAGAAAACACATTTTATCTAAAATTGCGTATTTCACATGTAAGAGTAATAAAGAAATAAAAATGGGAAAACCAAAATTTAATCTAAATACATAAATTTTATAAAACTGCTGTATGAATAGAAAATGAAATACAACATATATGAATAGAGAATGGAAAAAAAAACACAATGACTACCTATGTGTGTTATTATTGTTATACTAGAAAAGTTCAAATAAAGAATGTAGTGTACATTTCAGAATTGTTGAGAGTAACTCTCAAATGTCTCACAACAAAAATTGATGGGTAAACAAGGTGACGGATATGTTAATTAGCTTGATATAATCATTACACTTTGTATGCATATATCAAAACATCATATTGTACCCCATAAATATATATAATTTTGATTTGTTAATTAAAATATGAATAATAAAAAAAGCTTGTGCTCACAAGCTTATCTTGCGGATTTATTAGTAATAAAGCACTACTATGTGCCAGTGATGAAGTCAAATGCAAACTGGTCCAAAGTCATCAATAGTATTATAACATTCTATGGAATTCAATGTATCATTGGTTCCACATAATCTCCCATCTTTAAAGCATTACTGGAAATGCCTATTTTTGGATAAGTAATCAGGTAAGGCTGAAAGGTAGACTGTAGGGATATGATTTCAGAAGTAAGTCAGTTTGAGACCCCAGGAATGTAAGTGATTGCTGTGTTTAGCAGTGCTTGCAGACCACTGAAATTGATTATTTCCTATATATATTTATATGAATTATATGGAGTACATATATTCATGCATATATGTTGTAAATAATAAAATTCAGCATACTGAATATACAATTAATAATATATTGATGATTATTAATCTATTATATTATATATATATTTTAAATTGTCCACCTAAGTAAAACAGACAGTGATATCAAAATCAAGAATATGACAGAGTTTTAACAGGTGAAATATATAGTTTAGATATTTCTATATTATCTAATAAAGCATGTTTTACTGGAAGTTCTATGGTGGCTTTTTAACTAGAGCAGAGGTAGACAATTTTTTTCTTCAAGGGTCATGTAGTAAATAGAATTAGGACTTGGAAAAAGGCAAAATCTGGATGATTTTGATAACATTATTTAAAATGTCACCACTTAAAAATGAAAAATGAAAACCAAGTTATGCCTATACAAAACAGGAGGCAGGCTGAATTTAGCCAGTAGTCCATGGTTTTCTAACCTGTGATCCAAACCACAGAAAGACTGTCTATATCAATAAAAATTATTCATATTAGATATACATGCATTTTCTCAATCACAGAAATCTCAGCTATTCTTTTCCACTATGCTTTAATGAAATATTTTCTACCTCTGTTTCTATGTAAGCATATGAAATATTATTTCTCTACATAATTGGGATGGCCATACATACTGGTTTTTCTGCATCACTATCAATCTATGAATATTATACTGTATTACTATTATTAATAGCAGCATCTTTCTCAAATATTACCATATTTGGATGATAAATTACACAGAAGTTATTTACAGTGAGCATCATTTCGTTTCCGTTATTTTATATAGGTCATGTGTGTTTTACTTTTATGTTTCATTGTCTCAAAATTACTAATAAATGCCTTAATATATATAATTTAATAGATCTCAACCCATTAATCTATAAGAACATAATTGACATAGTCAGCTTCACGTCTGTCATACCACTCTTTTATTCTGTCTGTACCATTTTGATTCCTGTCAAATCCACCAGCACTGCCTTACATGCTATCTTTATGCTCCAGATTGGAAACTGTTATTCCATCTCTCAGAATTTTCTGCATAGATAGTGATTGATTCCTCCCCTATTATTATAAAGTCCTTTTCACTTAGCTGACAGGTTACTAAAGAAAGCATGGAGAATCTCCACCCATATCGGTTAAAGACAAACGATGAAAGAACAAAGAATTTTCAGGCAAAGTAACTGTATGTACAAAGGCCTTGAAGCAGAAATAAATCTGGTGTTTGAGAAAAGTCGTATAATTAGGGCATGATTTCCTACAAATTCAATTTGACCAAACATATTGCTTTCTTTTTCTGAAAGTGATAACTACATTATAAGAAACTAGGCAACAATGCCACTTTATACCTTTTTTGGCATATGAATTAACACACATTTATATATATGTTTGTATTTGCGATTTTTTATTTGCAGTCCTTGTTTTATCTGTTGGATGATAATTTTCTCCATCAATGTCTTGTATGTTAAAATAGCTATGTGTTATTGTAAGACATTTTGGACAAGGCGGGCCACTACTAAAATTGTATTGTTATGCATCGGTTCTGGTTTTATGCACATAAAAATAAATTTAGAGAAAGTGGGTAAAATTAGTGTTAATTTAACTTAGCTTAACATTCTAAAAAAAAAAAAAAAAAGCTATCCTAGTCAGGAAAGGTATTTATAATGCTCAAAGGTAACAGGTTGTTGCTATATGCTGTGCCTCCAAATAAATCAGAGGATGAAAAGATATATATTCAACTGGTGCAATGTTAATTACTTTTCAACATAACCATCAGTGTAAGGGAACAATCATCTTTTATTTAGTTAGTTAAATTTGCAGAAGAGAAAGGCATAATTTGGTTCCAGGACATTGGTTATATTGTACGAATGAGAGCTACTCATAATGTGCATTTTATACTAAAACATTTATGAATACAGATTTCCCAGAAAGTGAATATCATAATTTAAAATATAACCTGGGGAAAATATCAACATTATTTTCAAACCTACATGGACTGTTTAATAAAATGAATATTTGAAAACTATGGCTGTGCAATACTATTGGCATTACATTATTGGGCTCCTGATCCTCAAGCCTTAAAAATATTAACATTTAATACATGATCTATCTGTGGAGTCTAGCATCTTAGACATAGCTTAAATACATCAACTGTCTTTCTCTTGCCTAATTACTCTGGCTAGGGTTTCTAGTACTATGTAAAATAGGAGTGGTGAAAGTGGCATCATTTCTTTGTTCCAGTTCTTAGATGGAATGCTTTCAACTCTTTCCCATTCAGTATGATGTTGGCTATGGATTTGTAATATATAGCCTTTATTATTTTGAGGTATGTTCATTCTATGCCTAGTTTGTTGAGAATTTTTATTATGAAGGATGTTGAATTTAACAAATGCTTTTTCTGTGTCTATTGAGATGATCATATGAATTTCTCCTTAAAACTCTTGATGTGATCAGAAAAGAGGAAGTCAAATGATCCCTGTTTGCTGATGATATGACATCTAGAAAACCCTAAAGACTCCACCAAAAAACTCTTAGTTTTATAAATGGATTCAGTAAACTTCCAAAATATCATTTTATATACCAATATTGACCCAGCTAAGAACCCAATCAAGAAGGCAACTCCGTTTACTATAGCTACAAAAAAATAAAATACCTAAGAATATATTTAATCAAGGAGGTAGATTTCTACAAGGAAAACTACAAAACAATGATGGAAGAAATTATAGATGATGCAAACAAGTGAAAAATTGTCTCCTGCTTATGGATCAGAGAATTGATAGCATTAACATGATCATTCTGGCTAGGCATGGTAGCTTACACCTCTAATCCCAGCAGTTTGGGATGCTGAGGAGGGCAGATCACTTGAGCCCAGGAGTTCAAGACTAGCCTGGTCAACATGGCAAAACTTCATCTCTATTTTTTAAATTATAAATTTTAAAAAATAAAATAAATAAAATGAACATTTACCCAAAGCAATCTACAGTTTCAATGCAATTCCTATCAAACTACCAACATCATTTTTCACAGAATTAGAAAAAAAAAGTCCTAAATCTTATGAGGAACCAAAATAGACCACAAATAGCCAGAGAAATTCTAAGCAGAAAGAAAAAAGCTGAAGGCAGCACATTATCTTACTTAAAATTATACTACAAGGTTATAATGACCAAAATACCATGGTACTATTATAAAAATAGACACATGTACAGGTCAATAGAACAGAATAGTGAACCCAGAAATAAAGCCATCTATCCACCACCAACAAATCTCTGACAAAGTTGACAAGAACATGTACTGGGGAAAGGACACTGTTTTCAATAAATGGTTCTGGACAAATTGGATTGCTACATGCAGAAAAATGAAACTAGATCAACTCAAAAATGAACTCAAGATGCATTAAATAATTAAATGTAAGACCTGAACCTATTAAAATACTAGAAGCAAACTTAGGGGAAACTCTTCTGTACATTGGTCTAGGCAAAGAATTCATGACTTAAGAACCTCAAAACGTAAGCAACAAAAACAAAAGTAGACAAATATCACTTAATTCAACTGAGAAGCTTCTGCACAGAAAAATAAACAATCAACAGAGTGAGCACACAGCCCAAAGAATGAAAGACAATTTTTGCAAAATATGCATTTGACAGGGGATGCATCCAAAATTTACAAGGAATTCAACTCAACAATACCACCAAAGCAAATAACCCCATTAAAAAGTGGGCACAAAATATGAATAGTCAGTTTTCAAAAGAAGACATACAAATGGCCAGCAAACATATGAAAAAAGTCAACATTACTAATTATCAGAGAAATGCAAATTAAAAACCACCATGAGATATCATCTTACACTAGTTAGAATGGCTTTTATTAAAAAGACAAAAAATAACAGATTTTGGCAAGGATATGGAGAAAATAAGACACTTATACTCTATTGGTAGAAATATAAATTAGTACCACATTTATGGAAAACATATAAAGATTTCTCAAAGAATTAAAATTGCAGCTATGTTTGTATTACTCCATTTTCACACTGCTGATAAAGACATACCCGAGACTGGGCAATATACAAAAGAAAGAGGTTTAATGGACTTACTGTTTCACAAGGCTGGGGAGGCCTTACAATCATGGCAGAAGGCAAAGAGAGAGAGAACTCATGCAGGAAAACTCCTCTTTATAAAATGACCAGATGTGTGAGACTTAGTCACTATCATGAGAAACCACGGGAAAACTTCCACCCATGATTCAATTATCTCTCACCCCAGGTCCCTCTTACAATGCTTGGAAATTTAAGATGAGATTTGGGTGGGAACACAGCCAAACCATATCAATATTCGATCCAGCAATCCCACTACTGAAAATCTACCCAAAGGAAAAGAAACAATTATACAAAAAATACATCTGCACTTATATGTTCATTGCAGCATAATTAATAACAAAGATATGGAACTAATCTAAGTGTCCATAGGTGGATGATTGGATAAAGAAAATGTGGTATGTATACACAATGGACTAATACTCAGCCACAACAAAGATGAAATCATGTTTTTTACAACAACATGGATGAAAATGAGAGCCACTACATAAGTGAAAAAATTCAGACAAATACCACATGCTCTCAATTTTAAGTGGAGCTAATAATATATACACATGGACATAGACTGTGGAATGATAGATACTGCGGATACAGAGGTTGGGGGGATGGGAGTGGAGTAGATGATGAAAAATTACTTAATGGTTACAATGTACATTAGTTCAGTGATGAAGTCACTAAAAGCTGAGACGTCACCACTATGTGATATATCCATGTAACAAAATTACACTTGTACCCCTGAAATTTAAACCAAAAATGCCAACTATAAAAAAATAAAGCAAATAATTGTGTTGCTTAAATGTTTGTCTGACTGTACCTGAGAAGGGTGCCTGCTGTCCAGGAATCCCATTTGTTAAGAGTTCATTACCAAGCTTATCTGAGCAGAGACTACAGGAATCCTAGTCATCTTAAACCAGTCATGTTAAAGTATGAGTTCATTACCTCTTTCCTTTAATTTTAAGTTTATACAAGTATGCTTCCATTTATTCTTTTTGGTTTTGTGGTTGGTATACCCATTTATTATTCAATGAACAAATATTTGTAAAGGACCAAAACCAGATTGACATATGTTTATATGTCTTAGTTTGGATTTCATCATAAGGAGACCCTGAAACAAGACTGTGAGTACAGGTACTTTACTGGGGAGGTGAATTCAAGGAATACTGAGTGGGAATGAAGAAGTAGTGGAGAGAAAGGAGGCGAGCTAATAAAAAGTATGGATTCATAAACATTAACAATTCAAAAATGGGACGTTAAAAATATACATGTTTAGCGACAGGTTTGCGTCCATGGGTAATTGGGCTCAATGCTACTTAATTGAGATTACCTGAAAAACTTTGTGAAACCTATTTTCAGAATATATGCCACACACTTGTGCCCCTGAGGGGTGAGGAAAATAGGGAAATTATTTATCAACTCTTTTCTCTCATTGATTAATCCTCAAAACATTAATTTGTTTGCACTCTCAGCCTACACCCCTCTGTGGGCGGAATAGCTTCCATAGCCAGAGGACCCACAGGCAGAGAGATGAAGAAGCCATTTTTTTATATAAGGAAAATGTCCAAAGATGCCCTCCCGAGGGAATGTGGACAGTTAACACACTGGATGATAATATAGAAATTACCTGTCAGTTATCATGGGGGCTTAAAAATTAAATCACCTGGGCATAAATGTTTTAACTTATTATTTTTCTAACAACATTTTAAACACGATTTTATTGTAGCAATTTTGAAAACCTAGAATATAGTATATGGTTTATAAAATCACCAAAAGCACATGAACACCACCACCCAGGAACATCTAGTAATAAAATATGTCTACACACACACAAACACAAACACATACACACATAAAATTCTATTTTACAATAATTTTTACCATTTTGCTTTCTTCTAGTCTCCTATTCTGTAAATTCATATGCAACCACTTACAATTATCCTGTTTTGTATTTAAGATAATATTTTAATTAACCTATACCTAATGTTTCTAAGTATTTGATAACAATATTTATCAAAATATTTACATAAGTTCTATCTACTCTAGTTATACATAATGAGAGTTGGTGTATGGTAGATATACCATTTGGCAAAAGAACTTAAAATTATTTAAACAGAAAGTATCTAACTTTTTGAAAACTTTTACATGTAATGCATATTCATGTAGCAATTTTGAAAATCTCAGAAAATATGAAATGTCAAAATCACATAAAACTAAACCACCCAGAAACAATGAATTATACCATAAACATTCAATTCTATAAAGGGTGCAATAATCATTTTTGCCATTTTATTTTACTCTGCTATTACATAAGTATTCATGTATACGTTCTTATTTTAATTTGTAAGGTGATATTTTTAAAAACCTCACATGCAATGTTACAGATTTTTAGTAATCATTTTTTCTCAGAAAAATTGTGTAAGTCCCATTTCTATTAATCACCAGCTTTTGAGTTCATAAATTATATATACTCACACGCAGAAATATACAAACACCATTGTCACCACCACGAGCACATGGGTTTGTCTTTTTTCTTCCAAACTCATTTATAAGTCATTTTTGGCACTTTTATACATTTCATTTAATATATTTCCTGTCAAAATGTTGTTATTTTCAGAATATATGCCACATACTTTTATCTACTTATATAGGGAATAAATAATGTTTTTTTGGAATAGGAATCTGCTTTCATGGCAATTGATACATATATGTATTTACATACATGTAAAATTTGCCTAAAATCAATAATTAGGTTTTCTTGATACATTAATAAATGACTGATTCAGGGTAGGGAAAGGATCTCTGTTCAGCAATGTTGCTTCAAATACAGTAGAATAAACAAATAATTAGCTGAAAAGATGTTAAGTCAGAAACCTATATTCAATCCACACTAAACATCAAATTAACCCAATCTAAGACTTACAATTTCATAAACTGCATAGTGAGCATACACACACCCACAGACACATAAGCACACACACACAACTTTCCCATTCTACCCCAACTCACTAGCTATAGAATTACTCAATTTATAGTTCAAGTGTTGGATTTCGATAAAAAAAATTGTTCTTGTTTGGGGAGCTAAATTAGTTTGAAGAATCTTAGCTTTTAAAAGACTTTCTATGCATTATTACTTCTTTTTAGTTTACAAATGCATAATTTGTGAACTCCGTTATTTCATATATGAAACACTAACGGAAAATTTCAAAGCCAAAGCAAATATTTTCAAAGTATTTTAAAGAGAAACCAATTTTTTAAAAAAGGAGGATTAAAATCACAAAGTATACTTTTTGTTGATAAAATGTATATATTTTTAGGCCACTGCCAGCTATATTTTACTGGCTGAGGGCTATATACCATATTTTCTCAGAGTGAAAAGATTTAACTTAGTGGAGGAGACTGAAGAACCTTCAGGCATCGTCACTGTTTACATAATTCTAATAGGTTTATGAGTACTATCAGTAATTTTCTACTTTAAATAATCTTTACAGAAAGAAATGGCTTCCAGAATATATGCATACCAAGTGCAAATCTGAAAAAAAAATTTTTTGTGAAACTTATAAACTTATAGTATACTAAGAATGAAACAAATTTCAAAAGTTATTGAAAAATAAACAGAACAAAAACAAACCAACATCACTCCATGAAGTAAAAATAAAATAAGTTTCCTAAAAAAAATAAATGGTTATGTTCGGAACCCTAGTTTTTGAAAAAATATTATTAAAATTGTATCAATTATAAATGTAACCCTGTTTCCACAAAAAACCTGAAATGTCTATACATTTTCTAAATCAGTCAATATTATGAAGCTTTTAAAAATGGAATTTACTGTAAAACTTTAAATAATCAAAACAAGGAAGAACTATGTCCCAAGACTCTTTATTTTTGTTATTTTAGTGCAAAATAAAAGGTAAGGAAATCATAGTACAATAAAAGAATCTGAGCATTTTCCTTGGAGGTAGTATAATTGTATTAATCAGTGTGGACTGATATAACAAAGATATAATCGACTTGGCAGCTGTAACAAGCATATCTCACATTTCTGGAGGCTGCTAACTACAAGACCGGTGCACTGGCAGTTCTGATGATTGATGAGGGCTCCATTTCCTGGTTCATAGATGACAATTTCTAGCAGTATCTTCACTTAGCTGAACTGGCCAGGGGGCTTTCTGGGATCTCTTTTATAAGGGCACTAATTACCTCCTAAAAGTGTCACTTCCAAATACCATCATATTGGGTATTAAGTTTCAAAATATGAATTTTGCAGGAACGAAAACATTCAGTTTCTGGCAATATTGAAACTTTTAATGATAAAGGAAAAAGCTCAAGGAGGCCTGAGACTTATTTCTGCTTGGCCTGACCTATGACTAATTTAGTCTAGGAGTAAACAGTTAGGAATATATACAAGTTCATCATACCAATGATTTCTGATATACGGTCAGAATGATTGACAGGTGGTTTCCAGAAGAGTTAGGAAGTGCCAGGACAGTAAAAAGAGCTATTGAGAAAAGAGGACCAAAGCTTCTCAAAAGTCCTGATAATACTTTATAACCTCTGGCCATATTTTCAGCACTGTGGAGCAATGTGGAGATTTTAGGGCTAGTAAAGCTGTGTCTCTGCCTAAAAACTACCTTTATTTAATCTCTATTCTTTGAAGCCGCCTTGGAGCAGATAAGCTTCTATGTCCTTTAAATTAAAGAAACTTAAGTTATTCCTTATTTGTGTCAACTGTCTTTCAACTCATCACCATTATCCTATCACAGTCATACAGATTCTACAGTAGATATGTAATTTTATCACACTGCTACTGCATCTTTATTGTTATATATCATCTCATCACATCCTATTTTATGATTTTTGAATTTTTGTCTTTTAATACTCTTTTGACTAGCATAAACTAAAATGTTTTGAATATAAGAGGCCAGAACTTAACTTTGTTTTACCATTTCCTTAAACCTTTTAAAATACTTCTTGCTGATTCAGATTTCTCAAACTCTGTAACAGAAAACGAGTTTAATTTTGGTTTCAGATATTTCTATATTTGGCACTTCAAATTACAATCCCTGTTTCTTTTGTTCATCTATTTTGTTTGTCAACCACTTATTTTTTCTTTTGCTTTCATTGTTTTGTTTTTCTTTTTTCATGCTAATGAGATGTTTTAAAAAGATGATAATGAAATTAATTTTATAATTACCTGCACTTACCATTTTACATTTAGATCATGTCTTGAATTTATATCTAAAAATGAGGTTGTTATGTACGGTTTGAGCGAGTTGGTAAGAAGGAAAAATATTTAATGGTAACAATTATTAATAATAATGTGATTATTACATTGATCAGTGACATTTTATAGAGTATGCTTTATTTGCATTACACAATAAGTTAAAAATATATTAATGTCTTATTTTAAAAAAGAAGAGATACAAGGTCAAAATATGTAAGTAGTTTTTCCAAAATCAAAATGGATAGACAATTATGTGGCTAATTCTGGAACCTAAATATAAGTCTTCTAACTTCATGCTAAGACTGTTTCACCTGCATGTACTCCTTTTCCTAAAAAGTACAGGCTCTTAGAGGGATATAAAAATTGTTTCAATTGGCCGGGTGCAGTGGCTCATGCCTGTAATCCCAGCACTTTCGGAGGCCGAGGTGAGCGGATGACGAAGTCAAGAGATCGAGACCATCCTGGCCAACATGGTGAAACCCTGTCTCTACTAAAAATATAAAAATTAGCTGGACATGGTGGAGTGCACCTGTAGTCCCAGCTACTCAAGAGGTTGAGGGAGGAGAATCGCTTGAACTCAGGGAGGTGGAGGTGGCAGTCAGCCGAGATCATGCCACTGCATTCTAGCCTGGCAACAGAGGGAGACTGCATTTAAAAAAAAAAAAATCAAAAACAAACAAAAAACAAAACAAACAAAAAATTGTTACAAAATGTGAAACAAAATAAACTTGATTTGAGAGTGATTATATATTTAGTTCAGAACTTTGATCTTTGTAGGCAATGAGTTAAAATAGTACTATCACTTTCTTTGTGTAATTTGGGCATTCAATTAGATCTTGGAACGTTTTGCTCCGTTATCTCTAAGATAAATGAATAAAAAACAGTGGGAAGTGGTATAAGAATATAAAAAGAAATATAAAATATACAAATCTTTGTTTTAATTTTTTTGTGGCAAAATATAAGCCTTTGCAAAGTTTTTATTGTTTATTCAGTTAGTTAATTACAAATATTTTAAAACTTTAAAAAATATTCTTTATTTCCTACATGAATAAAGTGCATGCATGTAGGTATGTTATCATCACTACTAGATTAGTATTACAAATAAGAAAGAAATTTTAAAATTTCCAGTGAACCATTCCTTCTCCATGTTTTTCAGTGGGAATTCAAATCTTGGCCTCAAGTAGATCTACTTTTATATTTTTCCCAATAGGGTAAAATTTAATTCATATACACTACAGGTTATATTTTAAAACATACCATGTGTGACAATTCTGTTTCCAACATGAACATTATGCTGACATTGCATTTCTAAAGTGAGTGATTCCTGACACAAGGAGACATCCTAGGCTACTGACCTAGAAAAAGCTGGCTCTTTTTCAGCCAGTTTCGTTTCTCTCAGTTACTAAGAAAAAAACACAAATTCAGATGCTATTAATAGCCAAATTCTAAAATCTACCCTGTCATTGTAATATCTATTTAAGCCTCTCAAGTCTCCCAGACTAATGGAAGCCACTGAGCAGAGATCTACTACTGGGTCCTGTATTGGAAAGTGTTGGGTTTCTTTGTCAAACACCAATGGCTTGAAAAAATCTTGATGATAAAAGGTCATGAATATACCTTATTAATTTAATTCATATAAATTGTGATGATTGTAACTGCAAGTAGGATAGCATAATTCAGTTATGAATTGTTTGAGAAGCTATATTTATAAATGTAGTTTCTCAATTTATGAACAGGAAGAAAAGTATGACTTACAGGTAACTAACAACGGTTTAGCACCATGAACTGTACATTTAAATCATTTGACCCCTTTATAATAAAATTAAAACACTTCTTGATACACAATATTTTTAAAAAACAAGAAACTGAAATTAACTCTAATATTAATTTATGTTTTAATTTTTTGTAATGATATGTTACAATTTAAAATTGTTTCATGGAGAAATTTTACATATATCAGTTATGTTTCATTCTGTTCAAGAGTTTATAATAATATGTTTCTCATTTGCAACAAGATGAGATAATTCAATAAACCATATTTGTTATAAAAATAAACTCAGAATTAATCTTAAATGCTCTTTTTAATAATTCAAACTATGAAAAGTTTTACTAGTGCTTTGATGTACTTAGTAACATAAAATATTTTGTGTATTAAAACAAATAAATAGAATAATAGTCACAGAGAAGATTAAAATTATTAAGCATAAATATTTCAAATAAGGAACTTATAGGAAAAGTAAATACCTACATCTCTTTTGCAACTAGTGCTCCCAAACATAAGACAATGAATTTAAGACATATCTACCTCTGCACATTTAAAACAATGAAATAAACATGACTTTTCAAATTCTATTTGTAAATATTGCAAGCATTAAATTATTCTAAAGTTTAGGTTGTATTGGTTAATATTTAAGTATCATCTGCATTTAATCAAGTCATTATATATCTGTATTTATTAAGAGTGTTTTACATGCAAACACTGGCTAAATAATATAGAGAAACTGAAGCGGTAAAACTAAGTCAACTAACAGATGTGTATGTATACATGTGTGCGCGCACACGCTGTGTGTGTTTTACATCTTCAGGAGCCACATAATATTGCCAGAAGACAAAACTGAACACATAAAAAGAGAAATTATATGTGAAGTTATAAAACACTTCTGTAGAAGCAACACAAATATTTCAAAATATTGCAAATATGCTAGAATATGTCTTAAGAATTGTCATGATCAGAAAGAGTTAAAGCCACATTCATATTTAAAATGTTGAGATTACTTCCCTTGAATTTAATTTATTATGCTGTGCCCATGACTTCCACTTGATACTTGACATTTCCTTCTTTCTTTCCCAATTTGAGCTTTCGGCTGAACCGCAAAGAATGAACACAGTAGAAGTCCTTGTCAGGAACTAAGTTCAATGACACAGCAGAGAATTCAATTTCCTGTTGTGGCTTAGAGGCCAAGGGCATGATCGGTTTATTTCCAAAGGGTCAACTTTGTATGGGTGTCTTTTGAGTGATGTGGCCTGAATGCAGGAACTTCTTACCTGATTTCTCAGTCTCACTATACACTTAAAAGAAAATAGAAGCGAAAGTATCTCTCATGCTTACTACCTAGGTTGACTCTTTTCAAAATACTCCGATCTTGTCACATTCAATGTATCTATATTCAGTTCTTTAAGAGGCAGCTGTAATATTTTAATCATGATCATCAAATGCCAATTCTTCATCACTGTTTCTATTTTATTATGCTAACTTCTAAAATCAAGCCCTACTTAGAAAAATTAGTTGTAAACCAAGATAAGTTAGCTGAGTGAGGAGTAGATACATTAGTGCTTCACCCAAGATGCTAGTACATATTCACAGAAGGAGTAGATAATGGTGTCTAAAGCATCAAAAGTTTGGAGATGGCCAAGTAAACTGGATTATTTTCCTTCTGTCTTTTTTACTTGGAAACTAATATGTTAATAAGAAAACTTTCAATACACATCTTGTAATGAAAGCCAGATTGCACAGAACTGAATAGTGAGTGTGATCTGAGAAGTGCTGACAGTGCATAAATCTACTCTTAAAAATTTTAAATTGGAAGGTGATGATACATAGTAAGCAATTGTTAGATAGAAATTCAGGCTCAAAGGTAGTTATTTTATTTTACTTTTTAAGCTAGCACAGGCTTGAATCTATGTTTATAGTGTTCAATGAGGCCATGGAAAGAAAAACAATGAAGAGGAAAGAACATTATTTATGAAAATAGATTTCTGAGTATATGGATGTGGTTAAAGTTTCCATTGAAAGAGTGACTTTGAAAAGGTAGAGAAAAATAATGTTTATTAATGATTAAAGTGAGGTAAATTTGAGCTGTATTGTTAAGAGGTGGGAGAGTAGAAAGAGTTTAGGTAATTAATAGCTAATGCTAATGCACTCTATTTAACAATGAAGATAGCAAGATAATAGAAAGTGTAGTAGTAAGAGTTTATGGAGATTGATTCAGGACTAAAGTGATGCTAAGAAGAAAAAGAAAGTTTGAAAATGCAGAAATTCTAAAGAGTTTTCTGCAGAATGTTGGTATCTTTCTCTACAAATAATTTTTCATGGCTCAGTATACCTGAGAAAAGAAAGTTTTTAGGACTGATCCCAGAGTGGCTATTTGAGGGCAGAAAATGCAACATAACAAGAGTGCAATGGCCCTTAGATAGCTGGAAAGAGGAAGATTACGTGATTGATCATAAAATACAAATTAAATAAAAGAGAAAATTCGATCAGGAAGCATCAGATAAAGTGATTCTTACTGGAGAATAAACGTACAAAACTCTGATGAGAAAGCAAAGTGGCACATAAACGACAGATATGAATATGGAGCTCTGACTGAAGATACAGATATTAAAATTTATTATTTCTGAGGGTGATTACAAGGCTCACTTCTGGCCAAAGAATTGAGAAGTTGAATTTGAGAGCAGGTGAAGTCATTTAATTTGAAGAGACAAAAGTTTATTTTATGGTGCTTATTATTCTATTTAAGTGGATACTGAGACCTTATATGATGCTAAGGAATGAAAGGTAGAGAAGAATATGAGCCTAGTGCCAAAGTCTTCAATAAATGTGGAAGGGGACCAAGAATTACATACATACTGGGACAAGGAGCAGAGATTTTCCAAACTACGCTTCCCAGTGGAGCCAATATATCATAATTATTTTGCTTTAAGCATGTATTTCATCATGCAACCAATAACTTTTTGAAAACAAGAGACTAATATGACTTCTGCTCCTGTCATTTAACTCAAAGTGTTTTAACCCATTCCCATTATTTATAACTACATGAGTCCTGATTAACATACACCTATGGGGTAAGATGCAACTGGGATACAATGAGAAGATTGGTACTCCTAACTGTCAAAGGTAATTATTTTAAACTGTTCTGAGAATTAGGAGAATAGAGTTAACACAGAGCTGTTGCTAGGATATAAAAATTTCTCAGAAATTTTCCATATACAAACTTCATCAAGATCAATAGCTTTGGTTACTCTCAAATAGTAATTAATTGAGAAGGGCTTAGGGCAAATTAATTAAACTTCTTTTTGCTTGAGCTTACTCATTAAAAATAACTTTCACATAAATCATAATAAACAGGGTCTGCCACAAAGTAAGTGCTTAATAAGTGTTGTTTAATAAGATTCTAGCAATGAATACAATGCTTTATAATATTATTATATTAAATGTAGAGTGAGGAGGGAGTTGGATGTAAGGACAGTTTTAACTTACACTAGAGGAAAATAAACCCTTATTTCTTACTCTGAGAAGTGATAGGGAGGTTGGGTGGGGGTGGAAGAGAGAGAGAGAGAGAGCGAGAAGAAAGGAGACTAATTTTTATGGCCAAAACAAAGGTATTTCCATGGAACCTTTTGATAAAGCCTCTGAAAGAGTAAAGAAAATGCCTAACATATTCTAGCCAGAAAAAAAAAGATTTCTAGAAAGATTAACTGAATATTTGTTAGTGTCTGTGGTTTGTTTAATTAAGTCTAAAAAGGTATGCCTGAAAAAAGTAATTTGAGTGTGAATTTTGATACATAGACCAGACTGGAACCATATGAAGAAAACCACAAGCTTTTTGAGAGTTGTGTTGGCAAAAATGATGACAGTCTGGATTGAAAGGGAATAAAGACGGTTTAGTATGAAAAATACTTCTGTTCCTCCACTTTTTAAATTGAGAAAGCAATCTGATAAAGCAACTGAGCAAAGAAAGGCATATTCTACAATTACTTTTGTAGAAGCGGGGAAGCAGGAAGGCAAGAAAGGACAAACCTTTTAAAGAAATCAGCCAAGAGCTTTGAAAAACAATGCACTGGGGAGCAAATTTTAGGGAACAAAGCCGAGGCATAATCAGAGGATAATCTGAGTCTATAGGGAAGAAGGACAATATTTTCCAAGTAGGATTTCCAATAATTATAAACCAGTAACTTCTTTCTTCTTTGGAACTCTCATTCTTCCCTTTTGCAAAGGGAGTATTTATTGCAGTTCTGTCCCAGTTTCATCACTGGGTATGTTTGGCAATTAACATGTATTTCATAAATATTCAGATCATGAAGAGCTGCATCCAACCTTAATGTAGAACATGGTATATTGAACTTCAAGGCTAATAACATGCATAGATAGGATTTGTGAGAACTTGATATGAAAGTAAATACATTTCCATATGAGAGAGATATGTGTAATTGTAACCAAGAGAGTGAATGTGATAGAGGTAATTGTTAGCCTCTATTTATTAATTATCTCTGTATCCACAATCTTTCACATCCCATTATGTATTTTGTCTCGCTAGAGGAATAGAGCAATTCTTTTTGTTTATTTTTTTAAGTGAAAGCAAGTGTATTAAGAAAGTAAAGGAATAAAGAACGGCTACTCCCTAGGCAGAGATCTGAGAAATTCCTCTCCAGGCTTGAATTTGATCTCCACTGTAACCCTATTTTTGGCTAAAAAAAAAGTAGTAAAAGTGACATGTGTCATTTTAAACCCTAGGTCTCAAGGAGAATTGCATGTTTCTTCTTGCCCACTTGTCCTTCTGCCCATGCCATCAGAAAACTTTTCACTGGATATCTGTGGTCCTGTCTGCTGGGCTTTGAAACAATACTAATGTGTGTGTGTGTGTGTGTGTGTGTGTGTGTGTTTAACTTTAAATACATAAATGATAAAACCCCATGTGCGATGAGGAGCTAAGACCTGGACATGGGGTGAAACAGCTCAGCTAAGCCCAACAGGTATTACATGATCTGCAGTAGATTTGGATACTCATCAGGATGAGATCATATCCTTATTTCCATAAGCCATTATGTTTTTGGAAGATGAATTGTCCTGGAGATATTTTATATAACATTTGCCTTCTTAAAGCCCTAAATATGTCTCTGTGTATGATAATTATGTCACTTATTTAAAATTACCCACATACAAACACACACAGATTTGTATATGTTTTTATCATGATATAGTTTCAGGACCTTGCATGTAGGGAAATAATAGAAACTGAAAGAATGAACTTCATAAAGTTTCCCTAAAGGAGTGTGAGAAAACATTTTAAATTTTCTATTTTCAAGGCATGATAAATCTCTTGTTTCATTCATTTAATTCCCTTCTTATATCCTTACCCCCAATTCAATTTCTCTTTCAATAGATGACATTAGATGACTAGGGGTCATCTAATATGTTTATCACTGCTGTGGTTCTATATGCTTTTGGAAAATTTGAATAGCCATACTAGATACATATAATACATTTATATACATTATACCATTTTATTAGTATTTCACTAAACCCTATGTGCTTAAGACACATTCATATTGGTATTAACATTTAGAACTTAGATTTCTTCTGCTACATTTACCACAGGCTATACATACATTCCTCCATTAATTGACAACTAAGTTGTCTCCAATTTCTTAGCATTAAAGATAATGCTACAATCTCTCCTCTTAAAAGGCATTTGAATTAAAGAGAGAAACTAAGCTTTCTGAATGCTGAAAAGAGTCAGGAACCTATAAATTCTGCTTCGTGTCATGAGATATTTGAGATCCTGTAACACATGTATAAAGATAAATAAATTAGAGCCAGCAAGATATTGATAATATTCTACTCTACAATTTATTTTTCTCCGCATTATGACACTTATTTTTTGAAAATAACAACAACAATCACAAAATACATGATATGGTTGGACAATTTGAGGTGGAATTAGAAGGTCTTGAGATGGCAGTATTATAAAAAAACAAATAATGGAAATAGGATATGCAGTGTAAGTTTTCATAAATATTAGCGGAGCAGGGGGGTTTTAAATGGCATGCAGATTACTGTATTATCAACACAGGCTATTTCTAACAACACAAATTGTCAGTTTGGGAGGTACTTTTCAGGCAAAGAGAATGGGACCTCCTCCTTTTAAAAAATGAAAATATTATACACCAAAAACAGACAAACAGAGAGCCAAATCATGACTGAACTCCCATTCACTATTGCTTCAAACAGAATAAAATACCGAGGAATCCAACTTACAAGGGATGTGAAGGACCTCTTCAAGGAGAACTACAAACCACTGCTCAATGAAATAAAAGAGGATACAAACAAATGGAAGAACATTCCATGCTCATGGGTAGGAAGAATCAATATTGTGAAAAAGGCCTTACTGCCCAAGGTAATTTATAGATTCAATGCCATCCCCATCAAGCTACCAATGACTTTCTTCACAGAATTGGAAAAAACTACTTTAAAGTTCATATGGAACCAAAAAAGAGTCCACATTGCCAAGTCAATCCTAAGCCAAAAGAACAAAGCTGGAGGCATCATGCTACCTGACTTCAAACTATACTACAAGGCTACAGTAACCAAAACAGCATGGTACTGGCACCAAAACAGAGATGTAGACCAATGGAACAGAACAGAGCCCTCAGAAATAATGCCACATATCTACAACCATCTGATCTTTGACAAACCTGACAAAAACAAGAAATGGGGAAAGGATTCCCTATTTAATAAATGGTGCTGGGAAAACTGGCTAGCCATATGTAGAAAGCTGAAACTGGATCCCTTCCTTACACCTTATACAAAAATTAATTCAAGATGGATTAAAGACTTAAATGTTAGACCTAAAACCATAAAAATCCTAGAAGAAAACCTAGGCAATACCATTCAGGACATAGGCATGGGCAAGGACTTCATGTCTAAAACACCAAAAGCAATGGCAACAAAAGCCAAAATTGACAAATGGGATCTAATTAAACTAGAGCTTCTGCACAGCAAAAGAAACTACCATCAGAGTTAACAGGCAACCTACAAAATAGGAGAAAATTTTTGCAATCTATACCCCATCTAACAAAGGGCTAATATCCAGAATCTACAATGAACTCAAACAAATTTACAAGAAACAAACAACCCCATTAAAAAGTGGGCAAAGCATATGAACAGACACTTCTCAAAAGAAGACATTTATGCAGCCAAAAGACACATGAAAAAATGCTCGTCATCACTGGCCATCAGAGAAATGCAAATCAAAACACAATGAGATACCATCTCACACCAGTTAGAATGGCGATCATTAAAAAGTCAGGAAACAACAGGTGCTGGAGAGGATTTGGAGAAATAGGAACACTTTTACTCTGTTGGTAAGACTGTAAACTAGTTCAACCATTGTGGAAGTCAGTGTGGTGATTTCTCAGGGATCTAGAACTAGAAATACCATTTGACCCAGCCATCCCATTACTGGGTATATACCCAAAGGATTATAAATCATGCTGCTATAAAGACACATGCACACGTATGTTTATTGTGGCACTATTCACAATAGCAAAGACTTGGAACCAAGCCAAATGTCCAACAATGATAGACTGGGTTAAGAAAATGTGGCACATATACACCATGGAATACTATGCAGCCATAAAAAATGATGAGTTCATGTCCTCTGTAGGGACATGGATGAAGTTGGAAACCATCATTCTCAGCAAACTATTGCAAGGACAAAAAAACAAACACCGCATGTTCTCACTCATAGGTGGGAATTGAATAATGAGAACACATGGACACAGGAAGGGGAACATCACACTCCGGGGACTGTTGTGGGGTGGGGGGAGGGGGATGGGATAGCATTAGGAGATATACCTAATGTTAAATGACGAGTTAATGGGTGCAGCACACCAACATGGCACATGTGTACATATGTAACAAACCTGCAGGTTGTGCACATGTACCCTAAAACTTAAAGTGTAATAAAAAAAAATGAAAACATTAGATTTAAAAACAAGCTTCAAATAAAATACATAGGACTATTTTAAATAAAGATATAATACAAAGGAGCATAAATCTGGAAGTAAAAACAGTCTCAAAGTTCATACTAATTCAACATCAAGAGACTTGAGAACGTAAAAAGAAATAAAAATAAACAAGCCAACAAATCACACTCCAGAAAAACAAAATAATATCATGCAATGGGAAATGAAAGGAACATATTCCATTTTTTCTTAATTTGTTTATTACAGAGACTTCATAATGAGAGATTATCTGTATATTGGCCATATTCAATGCTGATCCCTAGATGGCAGATCATAGAAGTGCTGCATAAAATTTCTATAAGCTGTCTTTTCTTTTTTTGGCTACTTCAGTTTTCTAAAGATATGCGGCAATAAATGTATTAAGGGAATCAAAGAGCATGACAGAAGAGAGTGAGGGAAAGAGGAAGACAGAACACAGACAATGAAATTTCCTTTCAGGTAGCACACTGAATTAACAAGATAACTGAAGTATTAGAAAAGAAAAAGAACAATAAAGCAAATAAAGTAAGAGATAGAGAGAAGGAGTGAGGGAGGAAGAGAGGGAGGGAGGAAGGGAGGAAGGAAGGAAGGAAAAAAGTAAGAGAGAAAAGAGAGAAAAAGAAGGAAGGGAAAGAGAAGGAAAGAAAGAAAGAAGAAAAGAAAAAGAAACAGAAAGGAAGAGAAGAAAGGAAGAAAGAAAGAGAAGAAAGAAAGAAAGAAAAGAAAGAGAAAAGAGATAAAAAAGAAAGAAAGAGAAAGGAAAGAAGGAAAAAAGAGAAAGAAATGAAGGAAGATAAAAAAAGGAATTGAGAGAGAAAGAAAGCAAGCAAGAAAGAGAGAGAGAGAAAGGAAGGAAGAAAAAAGACAGAAAATAAAGAAAAAAGAGAGAAGGTAGTAAGAAAGAAAGGAAGAGAGAGAAAGAAGGGTGGAGAGAAAGGAAGGTAGAATGAAAGAAAGAAAAAAGAAAGAAGGAAGGAAAAGAAAGGAAGGAAGAAAGTAAAGAAAGGGAAGGAAGTAGAGAGAGAATGGGAAGGAAGGAAGAAAATGATACAGAGAGAGAGAGGAAGGAAAGAAGGAAGAAAGAGAAGGAAGGAATGAATAGAGAAAGGAAGGAAGAAAGAAAACAAGAAGGAAGGAAATGCATTTGTATATATAGGTAACTCAAACATGGCATGAATTGCAATTATATCAATGAATTTGGTAGAAAGATTTTTCATGGATCTCTGCTTAGTATGTAACCCAGCTGCAGTGCTCAGTTGAGCTGGCATTGTGATGCTGCAGCCCTTGGAGTGGATGTGGGGAGATGTCAGCAGGGATCTTGGGATGTGGACATGCAGGGGCTGTTAGGCCCCAGGGCAGGGTGCAGTCTGGTGGAGTCTGGGCTCTCAAATGGCAGCATGCTTCAGGTGCTTGGCTCTTGGGAGTTGTGTGGGGCCCAGCATGACCTCTCTCTCTTTGGAACAATGCCATCAGGTGGATTCCAGGCAACTCCCTATACCAGTCTCAGTGCTTGCAAGGGCTGAGGGCCTCTCCCATGGCTAGAAATACAGAGGATCATAGTGAGAATGTGGACCACTGGGAATCTCTCACTCACCTTTTCTTCTGCACAGGGGAGAGTCTCCTGGCTCCAAGCTGATCTTGGCCAGGTTGTCTTCTTTCATGCCCCACAGCTTTTCTGTCACTTAACTGCTAAATTTCGATGTTCTCTCTTAGATGCTTTAGTCAACTTGTGATTCTCTACTCACTAATATGGTCCTTCCTTGCAGAGATGGCAAGTGTTGGATGCTTGTAGTCAGTCTTCTTGGAGCCCCCTCACATAAATAGTTTTTATGCCTGGAAATGACACAGTTTTCCTTTTGCTAAGCCTTTAGTTCAAGTGTTTGAGTAAATCAATTTAGAACTTGAAATTCAAATTCAAAATAAAAGAGAAAACTAAAGCAATTGTAATTATCGGTATTTTAGACACTTTAAAACTTTTTTCCTTAATGGTAGATAAAATAAATACTGTTTATTCTGAATATATATATATATATAACATCTATAGTAATATATGTATATATTAGTAGAAGTAGAATTTCTACAAACGAACTTGTTGAGAATCAGGATGATCTCACATAGATTGTTTTAACATGAGACTGTCTCTTAAATCTTCTTGGAATTATATACATTCTCAGGGCTTGTAGACAGAATCAACTCTTTATCCATTCTGTTCAAAATGAGGTCTAGACATTTTTCTTTTAAATATTTCTCCATGATTTTAGTCTCTGAATTTCACATAAACTTTACATAGATTTATAGTTAATTTTATTGGAACTAGAAAAAATCTAAAATCAATTTATGGAGAGCAAATCTTTTAGAAACTGGCTTCTGAAAATATGATGTAAGGCCCAACAGCCTTGACATCATTTGGAAAATCATTAGAAACGTAGAATGTCAGAATTTATCCCAGGACTGTTGAGTTAGAATATGCATCTTAACAAGTTTTATAGATAAGTGGGCACATTAATATTTGAGACACATTGCTTTACAGGATGAATCAAAGGTTGGCCTGATGCTAATCATTTTCAGTGTCCCATTTCTTCAGGATGTTCAGGTACTTATTTGCTGAAGAAACATCCATTTGATGAAAACAGATTGATCAAAATATCCAGTAAAAGCCCTCTATCATTCGTTTAACGCTATTTACCATTTGATCATCATGAGTTTATGTAGGAGATCGGTCAGGGTGGTAGGAAAAACTGGAGAAAGATGCAAAGCTTCTTGGAAGGCCGGAAGATTTTACAAAAGCTTCAGAAAAGGGTTTGGCTGAAGGCAGCTGAATTCTCTCAGAGTAGATAACAAGGAAGTGTAAGGGAACTGAGCTAGATAAGTTAGTTTACATAAGCCTGGAAACCTGGCCTTTAATCATTTGCATGCAGGACTACTCTCTCTGGGAGATGGGGGGGTGGGGGTGTGACAATGTGAATTGCCCACATGTGTGTTGACTCAAGGCCTTTGACAGTAAATCTATACTGAATACATGTCCACAACGCCAGCTTGTCAGTGCTGTGGCTGTTGACTCTGTACAGCACCTTCCTTGGTGTCTGTGGGTAGCCCGGTCCCCTAGCTCACTCTTTCACTGGATATCTGTGTCCAAGTGCATTTGTTCATCTGTAGTTCAGCCAGGGTCTGTGGGTCAGACCCAATAGGTTCAGTATTATCATTTTACCTTTCTGTACTCACAATTCAAAAAGAGTTTCAAGGCTGAGCACTGTGGCTTATGCCTGTAATCCCAGCATTTTGGGAGGCCTAGGGGGGCGGATCACCTGAAGTCAGGAGTTTGAGACCAGCCTGGCCAACATGGTGAAACCCCATCTCTACTAAAGATACACAAAAAATTACCCGGGTATGGTGGTGTATGCCTGTAGTCCCAGCTACTCAGGAGCCTGAGGCTGGAGAAACATTGCTTGAACCCGGGAGGTGGAGGTGGCAGTGAGCTAAGATGGGGCCACTGTACTCCAGCCTGGGGAACAGAGTGAGACTCTGTCTCAAAAAAAAAAAAAATTCATGGACCCAAAATAATTCTGTTGCATTTAAGCTATTAGGACAGAGAGAGATACAGAGCTGTGTGTAACTCTATTATTTAAAAATGGACCTAGTTCATTTTTACACAATACATGGGAAAGGACCGCAAAGCTATTTGTCATTATTAGAGGTCAAATCCAAAAAATAATCTCACTACTGTCCACTGAATTGCTGAGACCCTCAAGCTTCTTTGGAAATGCACTCTCACTTATTTTGAATAAAATATAAAGGACTCTTTATGTTCACAACTGAAGGTTAAAGTCATACTTTGTATTTACTCTAAGAATAGATTAATACTACACATATTTTTCCTAAGCATATTTATACAATTAATATATAATATTAATATAACAATTAATATCTAAATAAAGTGATAGCATTTAATTTTATAGTCTGAAATATTACCTAAAATTCCAGAAGTCATAACTTTCACATTCTCAACAACGTTAGTAAGTTTCATTTGATTTTATTTAAGACCACTGAAATAACATAGCTAAGTCTACAAGGTTTAAGGGCATGAGATCTATTACAGCTAAATAGTACAGAAAGGGAGAATAATTATGCTTGCATCCCATTTGTTGACATTTCTAAAATACGCTTTGCTACAGAGTGAAAGTGTTAGACTTATGATTTTAAATTCTGTTATAGAAAGCCTAGAGGGATTCCTTTTTTCTTATGTTTACTTGCCAGTTTTTAGCTTGTCCAAGGATGGGCAAAATTTATCATTTTTCTGTTTCAGTCATTCAGTGCTTGTGAACTGTTATCGTTGCAGTTTGGATAGATTTGCAATTCTTACATTTTGCTTGAGACTCTGGTTGGACTCAATCCCCAGATACAAAAGTCAACAAAACCTTTCAAGTTTTCTATTAGATTTGGATTGAAATAGGTAAAGTCAGAAATGTTGCAAAGCAAATTGGAAAAGTGAAAAATAGCCCAAGGGCAATAAAGCTCTTAACTATAAAAGTAGTTAGCAGCATCATCATACAATTTAGGACAACACCAACCTATACACCGAGTATAGATTATATCAAGTTTCCTAATTGAAGAATTGAGTGTCTGCAATTTTATGCTCTTCTTTTTTAATTTTACCATTCAACAAATCTTTGCTTGTCACAAATAAGAGTCAAAATTAACTCTGTGTGGTACAGGATACACCTATGTACTTGCACTAATAACTATGTATTTGTTAACTAATATATTCTTTTAATAAAATTTTCCATTTTTAGTTCATTTTAAAAATGATATGTGACTTAGTCAAATATTCTCAAAATTCATGAGTGGGCAGAAAGTCATATTCAAAAATAGTTATTAAAAAGCTTATTATATGCCTTTGATTTTAAATTAACACCAGTATGATACTTTTCTAAAACTCATAATAAACATAAAAACTAAAATTATGAAAATCCAGCTTCAAAACAATTCAGTCCTATTTGATTTGACCCTTATATGTTAAAACTAAATACTAACCCCAAATTATGTTATTTAATAATGCAAAATTATAAATATTACAGAGATAAATGCTTCTCTATATCTGAGAATTTCAGTTATCAAATTAAAATAGAATTTTATTGCACCATCTAAACATTGCATCTTAGATTATTTGTTTTCTAATTCTGTAAGTTCATAGCTTGGTAGAAAGGAAAGAACATCACTGGGGTCAGATGGCATATTCTATCATTGCAGTATTTTAAATATAATTGTTCCTTTTTGCATAGTCCTTTATCAGATTTTTACATGTAATAAAATGGGTTTGTGCCTGCGTGTGTGTGTGTGTGTGTGTGTGTGTCTGTGTGTGTCTGTGTGTAGAATATCTCCAGGTTCAGGTTTAGGTACAGGCATACCCCTGAGATATTGATAGTTCAGTTCCATACCACTACAATAAAGAAAATATTGCCATAAAGAAAGTCACATAAATTGTGTGGTTTCCCAATGCATTTACCTATAGGTACAGGCACACCTCTAGATATTGTAGGTTCAATTTCAGACCACTGCAACAAAGTAAATATTGCTGTAAAGCAAGTGACATAAATTGTATGGTTTCCCAGTGCATTTAAAAGTTATGTTTATACTATACTGTAGTCTATGAAGCATGCAGTAGCACTATGCCTAAAAAAGTACATCTCTATCTTATTCCATTAGTGTTGTTATAAAGATATACCTGAGGTAGGGTAATTCATAACAAAAAATATTTATTTGGTTCACAGTTCTGTAGGCTGTAGAAGAAGCACGGCTTTTTCATCTGTATCTGGGGAGGGTCTCAAGCTGCTTTTACTCATGGTGGAAAGGGAGCTTGTCTGCAGAGATCACATGGCAAGAGAGGAGGCAAAAAAGAAAGAGGAGGAGGTGACAGGCTTTTTGGAACAGCCAGTTCTCATGGATACAAGAAAACTCACTCTGCAAGAATGACACCAAGTCATTCATGAGGGATGTTCCTCCACAATCCAAACACTTCCTACACTGGGGATCAAGTTTCAACGTAAGACTCGGCAGGGCCAAAAAAGCCATATCGAAACAATAAAATACTTTAATTTTAAAAATACTTTATTGATAAAATATGCTAATGATTATCTGAGCCTTTAGTGAGTAATAATATTTTTCCAGGTGAAAAGTCTTGCTTCAATGTTGATGGCTGTTGATCAGGTTGGTGATTGCTGAAGGTTGGGGTGACTGTGATAATTTCAAATATAAGACAATGAAATTTGTGGCATTTACTTTCTTGTCCTTCAATGAAAGATTTACCTGTAACATGTGATGCTGTTTGGTAGCATTTTATTTACAGTAGAAATTATTTCAAAATTTGAGCCAATTCTCTCAAACCCTGCTAATGCTTTTTCAACTAAGTTTATGTAATATTCTAAATCTTTTCTTGCCATTTTAACAACATTCGCAGTATCTTCATCGGGAGTTGATTCCATCTCAAGAAATCAGTTTCTTTCCTCATCCATAAGAAACAATTCCTCATCTATTCAAGTTTTGTCATGAGATTGCACTAATTCATTCACATCTTCAGGCTCCACTTCTAATTCTACTTCTCTCGCTATTTCCACCAAAGCTTCAGTTACTTCCATGACTGAAGTTTTGAAACCCTCAAAGTCATCCATGAGGGTTGAAATCAACTACTTCCAAGCTCTTGTTTTGACCTCCTTCCATGAATCATAAAGTGTGAAAAATGATGGTGGTATTTTGATGGGAATTTCATTAAATTTGTAGATTATTTTTGGCACTATGGCCATTTTCACAATATTGATTTGATCCATCCATGAGTATAGGATGTGTTTCCATTTGTTTGTATCATCTATTATTTCTTTTAGTGGTGTTTTTTAGTTTTCCTTTTACAGGCCTTTCATGTCCTTGATTAGGTGTATTCCTAAGTATTTTATTTTACTTTTTACAGCTATTGTGAAAGGGGTTGAGTTCTTGATTTGATTCTCAGCTTGGTTGCTATTGGTGTATAGCAGAGCAATGGATTTGTGTACATTAATTTTGTATCCTGAAACTCTGCTGAATTCCTTTATCAGTTCAGGAACTTTTTAGAGGAGTCTTTAGAGTTTTCTGATATATGATCATATCACCAGCAAATAGCAACCGTTTGACTTCCTCTTTACTGATTTGATTGCCATTTATTTCTTTCTCTTTTCTCATAGCTGTGTCTAGGACTTCTAGTATTATGTTGAACAGAAGTAAGAGTGAGCCTCCTTGTCTTGTTCCATTTCTCAGTGGGAATGCTTTCAACTTTTCCCCGTTCAGGAAATGCTGTGGGAAAAAAGTCAAATTAACACCTATAAACATGATGGAACAGTGAATTTTAGCATAGGTCTGACTAAGTATATAACCTGAGAATAGGGGAAATCAGTGGACAATGCCTCCTATAATAGCAAATACAGCTCCTATTGATAATATGTAATGGAAATGGTCTACAACATAATATGTGTCATGCAAGACAATGTCTAGTGATGAGTTAGCTAGTACAATGCCGGTCAGACCTCCTAATGTAAAAAGGGATATAAATCCCAGGGCTCAAAGAATTGTGAGGGATCATTTGATGTTGCTGCTGTGTAGTGAAGCTAACCAGCTAAAGACTTTGATGCCAGCGGGGAGGGCAATAATTATAGTGGCAGAGGTGAAGTATGCTCCTGTATCTACATCTATTCCTACTGTAAGTATGTGGTGAGCCCATATGATAATCCTAAGAAACCAGTTGATACTATGGCTCATACTATGCCCATGTGCACAAATGGTTCCTTTTTTCCAGAATAGTGTGTTATGATGTGGGAGATTATCCAGAAGCCTTGTAGGATAAGGATATAGACTTCAGAGTGGCCAAAAAATCAGATAAGTGTTAATACAGGATAGGGTCACCTCTGACAGCTGGGTCAAACAAAGTAGTGTTGAGATTACAGTCAGTTAATAGCATAGTAATACTGGCAGCTAGGACTAGAAGAGAAAGAAGTAGAAGAACTGCTGTAACTAGGGCTGATCAGACAAAGAGGGGTATGTGATGTTGGGATACGGCTGGGGGATTCATGTTAATGATTGTGGTAGTAAAATTAATAGCTTCTAGAATAGAAAAGATGCCTGCTAAATTAAGTGAGAAGATGGTCAGGTCCACAGAGGATCCTGCATGTTAATATTCCTGTTAAGGGAGGATAAACTGTCCAGGGGGTCCCACCGCCAGCCTCTACCATCGAGGATGCAAATAATAGTAGGAAAGAGGGGGAGGGAGAAGTCAGAAACTCAGGTTATTTATTCGGGGAAATGCCATATCGGGAGAGCCAATTATGAGAGGAACTAATCAGTTGCCGAAACCTCCGATCATGATTGGTATAACTATAAAGAAAATTATGATAAATGCATGGGTGGTAACAATAACGTTGTAAATTTGATCTTCTTTTAGCAGAATACCTGGTTGGCCCAGTTCTGCTCGAATAAGGAGGCTCAAGGCTGTGCCTGCTATCCCTGCTCATGCACAGAATAGTAAGTATAATGTTCCGATGTCTGCGGTTAGTTGAAAACAATCAAAGGTCGATGAACGTAAGTGGAGTGAAAAAGGTAAAATGGCTGAGTAAACATTAGACTGTAAATCTGAAGACGGAGGTTAAGGTCTCTTTTTACCAGTCTCGAGGTGATTTTCATGTTGAATTCAACATGAAAATTCAGACGAAGTTCAAAGGAGCAGCTTCAATCCTGCCGGGGCTTCTCCCGCCTTTTTTCCCAGTGGTGGGAGAAGTAGATTGAAGCCAGTTGATTAGGGTGTTTAGCTGTTAACTAAATTTTCGTGGGTTTAATTCCACCAATCTAGAGAAGGCTTAGCTTAATTAAAGTGGTTGATTTGCATTCAATTGATGCAGAGTGGAGTCTTGCAGTCCTTAGGTTTGTTGCAGAAATTAAGTATAATTTACTTGCTAAAGGCTTTGAAGGCCATGGTCTTATTTAACCTAAATTTCTAGATCATAGATAGTGTTAATGGAGAAATAGGTAAGAGGAGGGTAGAGGAGATTATAAGTGGGGGGAGGGGTAATATGGACTTTATGTTTTGGAACTGTCATTTTATTTTTATGTTATTAGATGTGGGGAAAATTGTCACTGAGGTGGAGAAAATTAAGCGTGTGTAAAAGTATAGGTTGAGTAAGGTTATAGTATCTGTAATGGTTGGGGTAATAAGACTTGTTTTTTGTAAGTTCTTGGATGGTAACTCATTTAGGAAGAAATCCCGTTAACACGGGTAAACCTCCTAGGGATAATAAAATTAATGGAATTATAGGTGTTAGTCATGTTAGTTTATTTCAAGTGTGGAATAACGATAGGGTTGTAGTGCTTGTGCTCAGATTGAGTGCTAGAAATGCGGTAATTGTTAGAATAAAGTAAAAAAGACTGCAATATAATTATTCAAACCCACAAGCAAATTATTTCCGTTGTTTATCGAGATGGAATAATAAGTAACTAAACCTTCCCGCCCACCAGAATATCTAAAAATGGATAAACTGTGAAATATCAGCTTTCTGACACTGGACATCGAGCAGTGCTTGGTAATAATCCATGAGACAAGGTAAGCAAATTATTTAAGGCAAATGTTTGTTCCAGCTCACTGCCTGGAAAGAGTTCCAGGCCACAGGGAAAGGAGGGTAATCGGCGGGGGAGCCTGACTATCTCTGTGGGTTAAAGAGACCAATCTGAATGTTTATGAGACTAAGGCAGATTGATTTTGCGGGGCATAATATCAGGGACGAGAGAGTTGTACTGAGAGAGCTAAGAAGATATGCAGAGGGTACCCTTCAATTCTTCACTTAAATATTGATCTGCTAATGCATGTGATGAAACTACTTGAAGCAGAGACAATATTTCCCCCCAAAAATAGAAGGAACAACACCTAGTGCCACCCTTGGTTCTGGAATAGTTCCTATTTCACTATCCAGAGTAAACAACCTCGTAATACCAGTGACAAATGGATATACTGTAGTTCTCAGAAGGATATTCCTTCAGTAGTATGTCAACATTAGCTCTAAGTTAGAAACTATACTGGTCCTACATAAAATCCTTAAAAGCATGGCTGGAAAGGATCAAACTGCTGTCCAGTTCCTGCACCTCAGAACAAAGTTCAAGAACATGTATAGGTATATAAAAATCATCCAGCACCCAGCAAGTTAAAAATGCCAATGCCAAGATTACAATTTTTAAAAATCCCAAGCATTCAAATAAGAAGGAAAACATAATCCAAAATGAGGAGAAAATTTAAACAATAGAATCAGGCCTGAAATAATAGAGATGACATTACAGCAGAAAACAGGTTTTTAAATTTTTTTTAATACCTGACCAACTAAACAATTAGCCATTGTCAAGGATTTGGAATATATTTATCTGTATTAGTTTCCTATTGCTGCTGTAACAAATAACTTTAAGCTGAGTGGCTTAAAGCAACCTAGGTTTATTTTATTATAGTACAGTTCTGGAGGTCAGAAGTCTGCAATGTGCCTTACAGTGCTAAAGCCAAAGTGTTTATAGGGCTATTTTCCTTCTGGAGGCTCTAGGGGAGAATTCTTTCCTCTGACATTTTCAGCTTCTAGAGACTGTTCGTGACCCACCCCTCCATCTTCATAGCCAACTTTGTAGCACATTTTTTCTTTCTCTGACCTCTTGCCTCCTTCTTATCATGATACAATTATGTGATTATCCTTATAAGAAGGAGGCAGGACATCAGAGAGAGAAAAAAATGTGCTTATGTTGTGATTATGTTGTGCTCTCCCAGAAAATCCAGAATAATTCTTCTGTCTCCAGATCTTTAATTCAATCACATCTGAAAAGGCCCTTATGCACTATAAGGTAACATATTTGCAGGTTCCTAAGATTAGAGTGGGACCACCTTTCAGAAGAGGCATTATTCTATCACTGTTTCCCTCCTGTGAGGCAAAGTGGTCATTCATATGTGTTTTCCAAAGTTCTTCCCACTTGGAGGATTTCACTTTTCTGTCCGTCAGTACCACTCCAGACAGTAGTTGAACTATGCCAGCAGTCCAGTTCCAACAGTTGACTGCATACTGTGTAAGACAAGCTCATTTTTTCCCTCTTTTAATCTGGGGTTAGGAAACTCCTTATTAGGCCACATGCATGTGTGGACAGTGGAATGGTGACGCAGCAAGTGGATGTGTCCTGAGAATCTGAGCCCCCCCGCTCACACAACTTACTCATTTGTGGCAATCTATTCAAGCCTAATTTCATATACACTTACACACATACATATATCTTTCATTTCATAACGGGTTCCTGCTGCACGTGATTAGCACTATGATTTGATGGATCCTCATTGCAACAGAGATTGTAGAGTAATTGGTGCCCCATTATTAAACAATTAGTCTTTACCAGGGTTCTGTACCAAGCAATGAGCTGGTTCCCGAAAGAATACCATGCAGCCATAAAAAAAGAATGAAATCATTTCCTTTTAAGCAACATGCATACAACTGGAGGGCATTATCCTAAGAAAATTAACACAGGAGTAGAAAATCAAATGTCTCATGTTCTCACTTATAGGCAGGAGCTAAATATTGGGTACACGTGGTCATAAAGATGGCAACATTAGACACTGGGGACTACCACTAGATAGGGGAAAGTGGAATGGAGTATGCGTTGAAAAACTACCTACTGGGTACTATGCTTCCTACCTGGGTGATGGGATCATTTATACACCAAACCTCAGCAACATGCAATACACCTATGTAACAAACCTGTACATGGGCCCCCTGAACCTAAAATAAAAGTAAAAGAAACAAAAATAAAATATTAACCATGGAGAAGAACATAAATACTTGTCTCAAAACCCAAGAGTTTTATGCTATGATTCTTTTCTAAGTCTCTACACAGCATCCTTACCTTGGACACGTTCGGACAAACTGAGTCTGATGTGTCATAAGGCCTATGTGGCAGGGGGACTGGCACAGCCCTGTGAACATGCTGCAGAGGTCTCTTTTGCCCTAAACCCTACTCATTTTTAGCAGCTTTACATGTTACACAGGAAATGGGTCAAAGCAGCACATTCAGTTATGATATATGTTGACTCTTAAATTCAAAGAGCTCCAGGACTGACACAGAAAGTTACTTTCATGGTTAATGCTAAGATCAACTATATTTTTTAAAAAATCTAAATCTATGGAAATAAACTCATTTTCTCTCTTTTTTTCCTTCTCTCAAATTTTCCTTTAAAAATTACATCTAAGAAAATCTTCATTATTTTTTATTGATATATAGATGGTATATATTCTAACGTAATAAAAGCAACTGATTAGCACTTTCTGAGAATGTTCTCAATTTGTGATGCTTAGTATTCTTAAACTCAGTTCCATGGTGACATGATTTAAAAGGGCAACAATGGGTGGCGATGCAATTATTGGCTGAGCTGAAAAGTCCCAGTGGGTGTTAGAATCCACTATAAAACAAGTGTTTAAGGACTCATTGTCAGGCACTGCAACATTCAGATGTCTGAGAAAGCTTAGTACAGTTGATTGTAATAGGGCAATTAAATAGAAAAGCACCTACTTGTGTATTTATTACCTTTGGTATTCCATGGGTGTAAGCAACCCTTACATTCTCAGATAATCTTTTTGATAATATATTATTTGGATACAAGGGGTATTGAACAAAGCATAATTGAAAAAAGTGTAGGACAAAACAAGTTTTACTGCAGTTTTGAAAAAGAGAGAAAATAACATATAGCTTTCCCTATTAAATGTTAACAGGTATGATTAGTATTAGGGTTTAGTAGATGGCAGGCTATGGCCAGGCCTATCATACGCCTGAGGATGCAGAGGAGTAGCAGATTAAAAAGAAAGTGTTAATAGCCAATGAGCAACCAGTTTTTTTCTATCCCAAGAATGTGGGAGAGAGAGGGAGAAGAAACACAGGGAAGATCTATCCCCATTTGTGAACATACTAATCTAGATAACAATTACTACAGAAATACACAGTTCTTACCAACTGAATGCTGATAGCAAGATGCACCATAAGATGTCTGTATACAACTGCTTATGAGAAACAGATGTGGGATTTATGGAATTTGGGGACATAGCCTGCTGCAAAATTTCATTGTGAATTATATAATTTATAAGAGATAATAATGGAGATGTTTTAAATGGACTGAAATAGTGCATTTGGTGTAAGTGATCGCATGACCCGAAGCCTTTAGAGATGTCTTTCTGAAAGGCAACTTTTCTACCCTAACAGAATAAAGACAATAAAACCATGTTCTAGCCCCTTTTACCTGGGGTTCCTTGCTCCATGCCAGCTGCATTACATATATAGGAAATTATGGAGACTTGGGGACTTTAGGTTTACCTATTTACTTGCATCCTTTTCTTGTGAACCCATAACATTTTCTTTTATTCTACTGATGTAGGAGTAAACTGAAGTGAAAAAAAAAGGTCAAGTAATATCTAAGAGATTATTTTTAACAATCTTTGAATCTAGTTCAGATTTAACCTGGTATAGACCTAGGGAAGGACTGGCTTGCTTATTTAATTTCAGGATGACTTTGTTTAAGTGAGAAGGACAGAGAAAAGTGAACAGAACTTCCTTCCCCACATACATATAAACGCCCTAAGAATACACAAGTCCTCATTTGAAATATTGAGCTGCTGGACCATTTACCCGAATTTGTGAATATTTTCCATATATGCTTTTTAAACTTTAATGTGCATGTGAATCATACTGGGTATCTAACTAAAACTGAAATAATAGTTCAGTTGGTCTGGGGCACATCCAGACACTAAAAAACAATGCTAATGCTTCATGAACCACACTTTGAGTACCAGGGCTCTAGGGGGTTGTGAGAGTGGACTTTTGCAATGGGAGATATGGTTGTGCTATATGGAATGCAATGGCAAAGAAAATGTAAGTAAATATTGAGAAGGAGTTTTTCTTAGAGGAGGAAGATATGGTATGTAGGATACCAAGACCCAAGCAGACAAGATTGAGCTGTGGAACAGGAGGTCAGTGGTAGCATCTTCCCTGGATATTAGACCAGTCCTTCTGGTGAATCTCTGCTAAAGTACATGCTGTAACATATGCCACACGCTGTAAGCTCTGAAAATAACCTTCAAGAACATATTCCATTTTTTTGCCTCTTTTTCTGCCCTATGTACAGCTTCTCAGATATTGTGCTTCAGTGACAGCTCATACCCTTATACACATAACAAGGGTGTCTGGTGCCAAGAGGTCTTTGCGAAATTAGTATCAATGTTGCTGAAGAAAATCTGAGAGTATATAAATAATATCATAAGGACATGTTAGAGTGTGTCCTTGCATCACGATGATGCTTCCAGAAACTTCTGCTGCTACTTGTTTATTCTATTCAAGATACAGTTGGTGATTTGGTTAATTATTAACAGGGCACCAGATTTGAAGGTGTTGAAATGAGTCCATTACCTGAAGGCTTTAGCCTGGGAAAAAAAATGTGCATTGCTAGTAGAGTGCAAAATAATGCAATCATTTTGGAGAATGGAATGCCAAATTTTCATAAACATACACATATCCCATGTCCTGGCCATTCCACAGATAATTCCAAAGAGAACAACTTAAGTGTCTATCAACTGGAGAAATGGATTTAAAAACTGTAGTATAAATATTTAATGGTATACTTTTAAGAAATGAAAAGAAATAACCTCTTAATGTGTGCAACAATGTAGATGAACCAGAAATGCAATAGATTGAGCTAAGAAATGAGGAAACAAAAGAATTCATACTGTGTTGTTCCATTTAAATGAAGTTTAAAGACAATCAAAACCAACCTGCAGTAGAAGTCAGAAAACTATAGCACAAGGCCAAATCAATTCTGCCCCCTAATTTTGAATATGTATAGCACTGAATAGAGCATTTTAAAAAATATTGTTAAAGGATTATATAAAAAAAAGAATATATGAGACAGAAATATGGAGCCCACGAAGCTTGCAATACTTATTGCCTGATACATTTAAAAAAGTGCAATGATGATGCTGGCTGCATAGCGATAAAATTTAGAAACTAGTCACCTCTTGTGGACTGGAAATTGACTAGAAAAGGAGCACAAGGAAATTTTTTAGAATGACAGAAATGTTTTATACATCATTTTAGTTGTGATTATGTCAAATCACAAAATGAGTTCAATTTTCAAAACTCATTAAACAGAACATTTGAATTGTGTAATTTTATAATTTATACTTCAAATATATAATGGCATAACTTTAAAAACATCAAAATGTAATACTATTAAGAATAATGAGAAGGTCCTAAATTAGCATCTGCCAGCTAATCCCTTGACAATCCTGGGAACTCAAAATAAAAAAGCAAAGAGCCTCTAACAGATCCAGTTCTGTCTCCTAGAGGTGGGCTCTTGAAAAGCCAGCTGTTGATTGGTCACTCCATGAGGGAACAATCTCTATACTCTACTGGTGCTGAGTAGACTTGTGTTACAGATCAAGATCAATATGAGAATCCCTGCTGTAATGCTTGTTGCTGACAGCTGGGACATGTGTGAACACCATATCACAGCTGAGGCGTGCATATCATAGCTCCATGCATGGCACTACAGGGACAATTCAAATGTATCCAGCACCTAGTCAGTGACCATGCTTATGTCTCAACAAATGACACCTCCACCACATCAAGTGTTCTTGAAACTCCACCCAGAAAATACTAGACTTCTCCCTAGGAGTCAGCTGAATAGCTTTTCTGCTTTTCTAGGCTTTGCAAATCTCCAGACTAAATACTAAAGGAGAGCCAGTAGTATTATTACTAACCTGTAGATAGTCTAGATTATTATTGTTAGAGGTCCAATTTGAGCAGAATCCTGGTGGCTTACTTTAAGTATGTTAAAGACTAGCTCACAAAAGTTGTTGAATAAAATTAGTAAAGGTAGCCAGAAACAAAAGTACTGACATAGACCGAATATGAACATTATTCATGATCTTTTTTTTACAGCCTGATCACTGTCAATATGAGCTTGGCATGGTCCTGGGATGAAGATAAATGGAGGCCAGGCGCAGTGCTCATGCCTGTGATCCTAGCACTTTAGGGGGCCGAGGTAGATGGATTGCTTGAATTCAGGAGTTCGAGACCAGCCTGGGCAATATTGCAAAACCCCTTATCTCTCCAAATACAAAAAAGTTAACCAGGCATGGTGGTGCATGCTTATAGTCCCAGCTGCTTGGGAGGCTGAGATGGGAGGATAGTTTGAGCACGTGGAGATCGAGGCTGCAGTGAGCCATGATCAATGCCACTGCACCCCAGCCTGGGTGACAGAGCAAGACCCTTTCTCAAAACAAACAAACAAACAAACAAAAAAGATAGAGTGGAAAGCCAAAGAGGTGCTAATACAGAGAAATGAGGAATAATTAGCAGAGGAAACATGTGGTGTCAGCCTGACACCCAATAAGCCAGGCAGATATAGATGATTGTAGATAATCTGGGTAAACGTATGGGTGGTAGAGAGAAAGTGATTTAGGTTATCATGATTGAATGGCTACAAGTAGATACAATCCCTTTATAACCTCTAACAGTTATTGCCACAGAGAGGATCCTGGGCCCTGTTTGTATATAGATACTACAGAAATAAGCCAAGTCACTCAACTTATGAATTACGGAAGTTAGATATGATAGATTTTAATGTCACTTCATCATCAAACCACAGCTTTTGTGTTACCTTTCTTGACAGCAATTTTGAAGCGAGAGGCGTGATCCTCAATAAGCTGAGGATACTAGCAGGAATAACTTATTTTGTTAAGTCCATTAAGAGTATGCAAGTAGTATGTTTAATTCATAGATATTGGAAAATAACAAATGCTGGGAATGTGCTGAAAAGGGAGGATGCCCGTACACTGTTGGTAAGAATATAAATTGCATAACCACTATAAAAAAACAGTATGGAGATTCTTCAAAAAGCTAAAAACAGAACTACTATTTGACCTAGTGACCCCATTCATGGGTATATATCATAAAGAGAGGAAATCAGTATATCAAAGAGATATCTACACTCCAGATAATTTGTACTCCATGTTTATTGCAGCAGTATTTATAATTGCCAAGATAAGGAATCAACCTAAGTGCCCATCAATGGATGAAAGAAAATATGACATACACATTGAAATATTAATCAGCCAAAAGAAAATGAAATCTAATCGTTGGCAACAATAGGGATGGACCTGGGAGGCATTATGTTAAGTGAAATAAACCGAACACAGAAATACAAATGTCTTATGTTCTCACTCATATGTGAAAACTAAAAGAATTGATCTAATGCAGTGGAGGTGGAGAGTAGAATAATGTTTACTAGAGGCTCAGAAGGGTAGTGGGTAAGGAGAAAGGGATAAAGACATTGGTTTTAATGGGTACAAAAATGCAATTAGAAGAATTAAGACCTAGTGTTCAGTAGCATAATAGGGCAACTACAGCTAACAATAATTTATTGTGTATTTCAAAATAGCCAGAAAAGTACATTTGGAATGTTCCCAACACAAACAAAGAGTAAATGTTTGAAGTGATACATATCCCAATTGCCCATATTTGATTATTACACATTGTATGCCTGTATCAAAATATTACATGTACCCCATAAATATGTACAATTGTGTATCCATATATATAAAAAACTGGCATTGGCAGAAAAAGTAAAATTATTCATCTAGAACCAGGGAAGTTATAAAAATGGCCACACTGAACTAGTGAACATCATTATATAAAAATTTGGACATAAAAGCCAGAGCCTTATCTTTAAGTGACATGAAGAAGCTATTGAATGTGTGGAAAGGTAATATAAAACTCTCGATAAATAATATTTAAACTTTTAAGAAAATTTCCAGGTGTAAACCCTGCCTTAGGGACTTGTACTATGTAATATGACTTAATGCAGTAATGTACTCTAAGAATAATATTGTATAATTGAAGTTATGGAAATAATTTTGAAAAATTAAGACATGCTATGAGAACAAGCAAATATGGAATATACTCTTCTTCTGAATGTTATAAAAAGTTGATCACAAAATTAATCAAAAGGCATGAATATAGTTTTTCACATTTATCAAAAACAAAGATATATAGGGAAATGAATTTTATATTTCTTTAGAAAGTCCACAGTCTCAAGGGGACAGATGTGGCAATTTCCAAAGTGAAACATGAAGGATATTTGATTACAACTTGCTAGGTACAAGGTGAATAACAGTTGACATGTGAGATTACAAATGTCAATCTATCAAGTATTTGCTTGTTTCTCAATTTTAGGAAATGTTTAGATAGTGTTATGAGATGAGGAATGTACATCTGGTGATAGTATATACCTACCCTTAATTATGTCACAAGAAATGTACTAGATTTGGGTACTTATTACTAACTTCACGAGTAAGTACCATATGTACTTGCTTTTTAAACGTACTTACTTTTAATATGGAAGAAATAGGTACTGCAGTGATGTGCTAGCTTTAGTGTAGGAGTTGGTAGGGGGCAGAAGATTAATGGTGTGGAATAAAAATGTGAATATGAGAAAAACAATGATCAACAGCGCAAGATCACCAGTTGCCTTAAATACTAAATTGGTCGTGAACAAATGTCCTTTATAAAAACTCTGAAAGATCAAGGGTGTGAAAATCTCAAGAATGAATTTTAAAAATGATAAAATACTTGTGCATAAAATATTATTTCTGAGGTAGGCTAAAATGTAGTTCCCTACATGGTAAATATTTTATAAGAGGGGCACTCAAGTGTTTATGTAATCAGAAATATAATAAATATGAATTATGTTGTTTTTAAAATGTATTTTTTGTGGTTTAATTATTTTTCTTTATTTCATTTTAGATCCAGGGAGTACATGTGCAAGGTTGTTGCATGGGTATATTGCATGATGCTAAGGTTTGGCCTTCTAATGATCCTGTCACCCAAGTAGTGAACATAATACCCAACAGATAGTTTTCTAACCCTTGCCTCCCTGTGTCCCTCTCTCATTTTGGGATCCCCAGTGTTTACTGTTCCCATCTTTGTGTCCATGTGTATTCAATGTTCAGCTTCCACCTATAAGTGAGAACATGTGGAATTTGGTTTTCTGTTTCTGCATTAATTCACTTAGGATAATGGTCTCCAGCTGCAACCATGTTGCTGAAAAGAAAATGATTTTGTTATTTTGTATGGCTGTGTAGTATTCCATGGTGTATATATACGTTTTCTTTCTCCAATCCACGGTTGATGGACATCTGGGTTGATTCCATGTCTTTTGCTATTGTGAATAGTGCTGTGCTAAACATATGAATGCAGGTGTCTCTTTGGGAGAATGATTTATTTTCTTTTGGGTAATAAATTCCCAGTAATGAGATTGCAGGCTGAAATGGTAATTCGATTTTTACTTCTTTGAGAAATCTTCAAACGGCTTTCCATAGTGGCCAAACACATTTACATTCCCTGCAACAATGCATAGGTGTTCCCTTTTCTCTGCAACTTTGTCAACATCTGTTCTTTTTTAAAAGTTTTACAGCCAATCTGACTTGTATGAGATGGTATTTCATTGTGGTTTTGATTTGCATCTGTCTGAAGATTAGTGATGTTTGTTAGCTGCTTATAGGTCTTCTGAGAAGTGTCTGTTGATATGCTTTGCACACTTTTAAATGTTTTTTAAAAATTTTTTTAATGGTTGATTCGCTTAAGTTCCTTAAAGATTCTGGATATTAGCCCTTTGTCAGATGCTTGGTTTGCAAATATTTTCTCCCATTCTTTAGGTTATCTGTTTACTCTATTGAGAGTTTCTTTTGCTGTACATAAGTGCTTCAGTTTAATTAGGTCCTATTTGTCAATTTTGTTTCTGTTGCATTTGCTTTTGAGGACTTAGTCATAAATTATTTGACTAGGCAAATGTCTAGAAGAGCATTTGCTAGGTTTTCTTCCAGGACTTTTATATTATGAGGTCTTACATTTAATCTTTTAAGACATTTTGAGTTAATTTTTCTATGTAGTGAGTTTTGCAAAGATAGGAACAAGACTGAGTAGAAGGTATCTCCTTATGCTGGAACATCCTGTTTATAGGAGAAAAACTAACCTGGATATGTTCTAGGATCTATGTGTTTCCTTAAAGTCTTAGTTTGATTAGTCACATTTAGCACGAGTTACTCCATTTTGGTTTAATTTTGTCTGTTGGCGCATAGGGAATGAGCTCAGTCCAAAACAAGGGCCTCCTATAATTTTGTTTTTTAAAAAAATTCCCCCTTTTTGGTCAGGTTCTCACTTAGGTGAGAGTGTGAACAAAACTTAGGGCCTTAATGCCATTCCCAGTTACAATTACTTCGGGTTTCTGACCTCAACATGTCATTCATAGGTTACAGTGTCTTCATGGTCATACATTTATTTCAGCTCTTGCTATTCCAGTGGAAGAGAGAATATTTGAAACTCTAGAGATAGCTGTATGCAAACATTTAAAACCTTTGAGAGAATATAGTGCACCAGGAAGACTATTTTTATGACTATCAGGTGGATAATACCAAGAGTTTGGAATATGCTCCTTACCCAGGGTCCCCGTAAACCGAGCAACCTAAAATCAAATAGATCAAAGAATGGGCTAAAGAGTCTATTCACTTTAATAAGCAGTCTCTTTGTTAATCCCCTGCAACTGAATCTCTATAATACCTAATGTTTTCTCCATTGGCCATAAGTGCCAGCAGCTCCACAGATACTTTTCTGTTCAGCCAGTTCTATTATTTAACATAGCTTTCACAAGAGAATTTAAAGTCTGTTGTGTAACCATAGCCTTTATAGTAGAATCTTCTGTAGAGCATATCATGAGGGATACATTTCTAACCATTGCCCCTTTTATTCCAAACCATGGAAAAAGGACCTAACAAATGAGGCCCTTCTAGAAGAGTGAAGGCCTCCTGGCAATGTTCTCTTTAACCTACAATGTGGGTTAAAAGGAGTGAATCAATGTTCTGTTTTTGACTGTTTATGAGGCAACATGTGTACCATTAAAGTTTCTCACTTACATTGGGCCTTCATTTTTTATCTATTAAAGTTTATCCATGTATACGACTGGATGCAATATCATTCACACATAAAATTATACCCCATAAGTGCACATAACAGACCCCCTTTTCATTTCATTCTATTGTTCATAGAGTCATAAACAAGGAAAATATTCTAAGATAAGAGTCTCATAACAGTAGAGAATTCATGTTCTTGGGAAAAGCTGTTCACATCAAGGATGCCATCTTCTGGGGAGAAACTTTCCTGGTTAGCTTTACCTTAAGGTTTCCAATGGGTGTACTGTTCCAAAATTGTAGAGGAATCCTTCTTGGTTGTGAGATTGTGAACCCAAAGTTCAAGGTCCCAAAGTTTTGCTGTAGATGGATGGCAAGGACAGTCTTTCTCTGATGTTCTCAGAAGATCCAATCTTCAGGTTCTAAATTATGAAAGGGTTGATTTTCCCAGTCAGAGAACCATAAAGAGCTTTCTTGATGTGGTGAAAATACACTGTAGCATAATAATCTACTGTTATAACATTAGCCCTCTTGCATGGGAAAGCTTTTATACAACCAGAAAACAAGCAATGAAAATGATAATTGAATGAAATTCCTTTATAAATGTTTAAATGGCCCATCAAGTAGCCAAATGTAACTGAAGTTTTGATTGTTTTCCTAGGAATATGGGTTTGACAAACATGGATTATAAACATTTTAGCAATTTATAAGACACCACACCAATATATTTAATTTAGATCATTTTATCTTGTCAATGATGAGTCATGGAATGCAGAACTTTTAATAACAAAAGCTTTAAGGACTCAGGAAGCACAAGGTGATCATTCTAGTTTTCCAAGAGTCCATGCTTAATTAACATTAGACTTGTATCCTCTTAAATACCAGTTTGTTTCTCCAAATTAAATGCATAGCATTGACAACAGATGGGTTTGCATAGGTAATTTGACTTAGACCATGTAGTTCATTGAAATTGTATATATAAACAATTTCAGTACTGGCTGATTTAGCATGCAAATCTGGCAAAGTATTTCCTTTATATTCAATTAATTTTTTTTCTACTTGGGTTAGCAGTTTTATAACTCAGTCACTTTTTTTCATTAAAGTTCCAGGAATTCTTATCCAGTCCAATTCTTGGGGAATTGGGGAATTCATGGGGAATTCTTACCCATGATATGATTTTAACGTTATTAGAAACCTGTATTCAAGAGTGCTTTTCAGGGTCCTTTCCATCCTTTCATGAACCTCCTCAAAGACACCATATTCTAGGATTTGGTGTACTTGTGAAGTTTCCCAAAATTGCATCAGCATGAAGCAATTGACTGTGGAAATGACTTTAAACAGTTACAGTTAAAAATACAATTGACAAGGAGATTTGGCTATTTCTGTGGTCTACAATTACTTAACATAATAACCATAATTATGATTGATAGCATATACTCAGGCATATTAGAACTTTAGAAATTCCATACAATTTTGGAACATAGTGATGACATACACAAAAATATAACCTGAAGAAGGTTAAATATTAATCTTTTTTTTTTTTTTTTTAACAATGCTTCCCATGTAACTAAACATGTCAAATAATCCTGTTTACCTCTCTGTTAGATGCTTTGGAGCCCTCTATGGCATTGCAAAATTAGAGGTCAGAAAAGACAGTTTTAAAGCTGAAATTTGATTTTGGGAAGACTACCAAATACATTAAAGGTTAAAACACTTGATATTATGAAATATAATTCCAGGTTACCATAAGTCATTCATTTAGCTAAAATAATGACTCAAAAGTTTTAAAAAGGCAAAACCTTTTACTGATTAACAGAGGGAACACTTAGATTTCCAAACAATCTGTCTTTTGGCATTTCCTACTTTTATCGGTAGTTTATTTAAAAGGCAAACAAAATCTTTCATTATCTTTTAATATTACATGAAAATCTTATTCAACAGAGAAAGAAAAATTTCACCCTTGCATTAGTGTACTATTAATGTCAATAACAATTTTCATTAAAACATTAGAGACAAATCTATCCAATTTTAATCAGTTTGATCATAAGGTGAGATTTTCATAAACATTTTATAACCCTTTACCATTTTTGTGAAAGAGCATATTAGTGCTCTAAAAAAACCTCTTGTGACTTTATTCCAACGTTCAATTTATAGAAAAAAAAAGAAAAAATAATATCCTTTTAACTTTTGCCAATGTCCACATAGAACTTCTTTTTACAAGATTGATTTTTTTACAAACCTTCCACAACTTGTATAAACTTTTAGCTTTATATTATTCAATTTAAAACAATCCTATCAACCTTATTCAGTTTTAAACAATCCCTCTAGACTAGGCAAAATTTACATTCCCATGCCTTGTTATAGTCATTTACTAACACATTTTACTTTTCTTACACACCTTGCATGTAAAACAACTTTTTATTTCAGTAATCTTCATTACATGTGATAATGGTAACTCTTAGCAATTTTTAATTTTGGTGAAAAATATGGTAAGTTATTTTAATTACATGCCAGGTGGAGTTAAGTTCTGACTCTTTCCAGCATAGCTAGGGGCATGGTTAACTTCACATGTCTCCAGGCCTTACCAAGCTGCAAAGCAGGCAAGTTGAACAAATTTCAAAAGCCAAAGAAGCAGTCTAGGACCTTAAAGCATTTAGCAAGACTAATATCTGACCTGCCTAATTTAGACTAAATGTCTTTATTTTACCAATAATCTTAAAGCTGTTTCTATTTCCCAAAGATTGCTAAAGTTACATAAACTAAGTTATAGTTTTTATTTTTCTTTTAAAAGATTTAAGTGCTTATTTTCTCCTTAAGCCAATTAGAGTTCTTTTTTATATAAACATCACACACACAACACATATATAACTACTCAGACAGACAGAAGATCCAGCAGTGGTAGCATGTTTCATTTGCCAGTTTCTGAATTGGATTACTGGTCTCAAGGTGGAGCCCTTCAACAAACAGGGCTAGAAAAACGCAGTTTCTAGGGCCTAATAAGCAGGCACAGCTGGAAGACAAAAACAGTTCCCCAAAATTAAGGGTCCCATTTTTACACCAGATCTTAGATCCCAAAAAGGAGGAAAATGCTACGGCAGAAGACAGTGTAATGTTTTTACTATGCATTTTATTGCATGGCAACCCTAAACCAATTAGCCTATTTTGCAATTAGCCCATCCTTCATGGGAGCCTTATTTCTTAGTAGGGGCGTGGGGATGTTGACGTTGTCATACCTTCCAGTTGGCCAAGACCATACTTCTCTTATTCAAATGTGCCAAGAGCCTCCTATCACCCCATAACTGCCATTAACCATTGCTAAAAGTGTATCTAGTCTTAACATTTTGAGAGTGTTCTACCCACCTCCCATTCCTGGGATTTCAAGAGGAAAACAGAGATTTTTCCCAAAATGAGTTCTGTGCTGCCTCCTCTGTTTTTCCCAAGGAGTCCCATGCTGTTAGAACTTGAATATCTGTTTTTAATTAAGCTGACTTTTTTTTTGAGGAGGAGGAGCCTCACTCTGTCACCCAGGCTGGAGTGCAGTGGCATGATCTAGGCTCACTGCAACCTCCATCCCCCAGGTTCAAGAGATTCTCCTGCCTCTGCCTCCTGAGTAGCTGGGATTACAGGTGCCTGCCACCGTGCCTGGCTAATTTTTGTATTTTTAGAAGAGACAGGGTTTCACCATCTTGGCCAGGCTGGTCTTGAACTTCTGATCTTGTGATCCACCCGCTTCAGCCTCCCAAATTGCTGGGATTACAGGCGTGAGCCACAGCGCCCAGCCCCAATTAAGCTGACTTTTAACCACAGTATTCTTTTAAAAATTCTTTTCAAGCCCAGTTTGGATCAGAAATTTGCTCAAAGAAACTCAGAGAGCTCAAAACACAAATCTGTGGAGCTCTGAAATGGGAGAGAGAATTGACCCAGAATTCCCAGCCACTCTGAGAGATCAAGGGACACAAATGGGTCCTTGCAGATACTTTGCTTGTTCTCTCAGTGCTCCTGGAGGCCGTTAGAAGCTCTACTTCAGACCCTGCTTCTGACACCATCTGTTTAAAGAAAAACTTCAGGTGAATTAAGTTTTAAGGAATTTGATTGAGCAATGAATGTTTCAGGAATTGGACAGCCCCCAGAATCAGAGCAGATTCGGGGAAACTCCCTACATATATACTTTTTGTTAATGATATTTGATGTTTTCTCTATTTCAAGAGGTATTACTAGTAAAACTGAATATGAGCTAATATGCATTTCATTTTAACAATGATACAGAATTGAGACAAGCTTGTTATTATGCGTTACCATGAAAAGTTGTGATCATCAGTGTATATGTTGCAAACAAAGTAGGTCCATTACAGGTGGATAGAGCCTCCAATTGGGGCTGGAAGCACCACCTGACCTGTACTCTTATCTTTCAGTGTGACTGCTGCTGTTTGGTTGTGGGTTTCTTTACCAACTTTGTAATTTTGAGTTTATATAAACTGGAAGTGAGCACCTATTATGCACTGTGAATCTTTTAATCAATGTTCAATCTATATCTAAATGATATTGAGTCAGTATCATAAAGCTTATACCATATGTACACTACACAATACAATCCCTGTTTCTCTATCATTGTGTACAATGTGTGTGTGTGTGTGTTTATGTTTGCTGTTTGTCTCTTCTGCAAGAATTTACAATCCATTGGGCAGGAAATTTGTCTATTTGTCTGCTTTTATTCCTTGTTATGTATGTAGTACATAGAACACTGCCTGACACTGAATAGATGACCAACAAATACATGTTGAATAAATTGTGTTATTTCTATGTTTCAAATACTTTGAAAAAAATATAATAAGAACCACAGTTAAGGTTTGGCAATTCAACATGATATGCTGAAGGCAAAATGTTAGTAAGAACCATTTTGTTTATAACAGAATTGACCTTAAAATTGCTTGATGTTTGAAATTCTAATTTTTAGTAGAACAATAATAACTCTAGGATATTAAATGACAGCACACCTTTAGCCAGAAATTATTTTTTACTAGATCATTTAATTAAGTGAAGTTTATGAAATTTGTAGGCATGAAATATATTCACTGTGCTACTTTCCTCACTTAAAGTCCTGAAGCATGAGACGATGGTATCCACTATTTAACGCGTGGAAGAAAATGACTGGGAAAAAAATAGATATGACATTCTGCCCTTCTTAACATTCCTTTCACCTCAACTCTGTGGTTGTTGTCTATTCTTATGAATAGACAACCTATGGCACAATATGTTGATTTCCCTTAGCTCCATTCAAACTCTAAGCTTAAAAAAAATAACAGCTGCTGTGGTTGTGTTGGTCTCTTTCTCTGTCTCGTTTACTAAAAAACTTATTCTTTGCTAGGAATAAGGAAGCTGAGGCTGAATAACTGTCAACATAATCTAAATTAAAGCCACAGGTCTGTGCTTTCCAAGACCCAATGTGCAAATGTGATTTTCTAATAATATGTATTCACTGTGAAGGAAGTAAGTTGGTTTTATATATTTTTAAATTTTTTTGATAATGATTTTATTTTAAGAACTGTTTAGGTAAGCTCTTAATTGCTTTATTCAGTATCACTTATGCCAGAACCAAGCGTAAGGAAACAATACCACTTTTAATACACTGATAAAATTAAAACATATTCACACTCATACATAGAATATTACAAAAGTAAAATAAACAAATGTGAGGTAATATCTTGCTCATGAGACGTTTTGACATTGAGACTTATGTGTTTTGACATTACCTAAACAATGATAAACAACTCATCCTGATTCTGAACCCATCAAAATGACCACAGATGACAGTCAGAATATAAAGTTGCAGACACTACTTAAAACCAGTCAATAGTATGAAACCATACAGAACAGTTTCTTCCTAATAGATATTATGTTGGAAAATTTAGTTTTTAACATATGTTTTTATCTTTAAAAATGATTGAGATAGTAAGGAATCTTAGCAAGTAGCAGGCGAGATGCAGCCACTGTGTTGACATCTTCCTCGGAGAAAAGCCTTGGAAACTGAATTTTTACTCACCTACTTACTACAGAGAATCCATATGTGGAGACTCACACCTCTCCGTGAGTTTATTTAGCCTAACAAATTAATTCAGGGACACACACTTCCAGTAATAAGATATAGCTGAAAAATATAGGAGACAAGCATTGATTTCTTCCATTCTGAGCTATGGAGTTGATTCTAGACAGGTTCAAAATCAGAAAACATTTCGCCATGAGGCAATTTCAGTGATCTATTGTTCCCCCCAGTTGAATGAAGCACCAGGTAGGCCACGTGCAGGCTTACTGTACTGAGACTTCCTGTATCCCTGGCAATTCAATAAGAAAGACAATATTGAATTAAGTATCTGTGGTGCAGCAAAGATTTTCTTATATGGTAATAGGGTAAAGTATTGAAATGTTTACCTTCATCTCCAATTATTAATAGTTAAACTGTAAGTAGTACTGAGCAAGTCAAGATCACAGCTATATGAGAAAAAACAGCAGCATAAAGAGACAGTTGGTGTGGGTGGGAGATTAATATTTAAAAATAAATCTCTAGTTAGTAGACAAATATTCAAGCAGACGAGGTAGCCATGAATCCATAAAGGGAAATAGAAAAAGAACTTTCAGAGAAAGAGTAAAAGCTATTAAAGTTAAGAAATGTATGTGGTTGTCAAAATAAATTTAGTAAAAATTTTTTAATACAGTTAAATTATAATATGCATATTTAAAAAGATCAAGAATCAAAGAACATGAGAAAAATCACTTGTAGAAATAAATCCAAATGTCCATGGCTCTATTTATAATGATACACAAAATGTGAAATTCTACCATTTCTTTCTCAACTACCTTTTCCCTATTCAAGCCATTTCTTGTCTGCTCTTTCATATTTGTTTTCTTAGTGGTTTGCTTATTTTAGACTGGTGTTTACACAATTCTATTATCATACAAAACTGGGATGATCTTTTGGACTCATATTGTTTTCGCATTACTCCTAGTTGACCCATTGCAACACATCCCTATTGCGCATATAATAGAGTCTGTTAAATCTTTCAACCTTAATTATTGTAATTCATGCTCAGTTCATGTTCCTCTCATTTACTTTTAGTTCTTCAAACATACCAAGTCATTTTCTACCTTGTTGCCTTGGTATAAGATGCGCATTATGTATGTGTCTCTTCCTACGACCGGTTCTTTCTCGCCTTTCATTTCCTCCTCAGAAATAGCTTTCCCAAATTTCAGTATAAGTAGATGCTATTTTTCTATTCTTTTTCACAGTGTTCTTTCATTTTTGATGGGAATAAAAATGATAGAGTCAAATTGGAAAATTATTTAATAGTTTCATATAAAATTGAAATATGGTTAACTAGTGAGTTGGTAATTTCACTCAAGAGATGAATATGTACCCAAGAGATGACAACACGTGTTCACATGAAAATATATGCACAGCACTATTCATTGTAGCCAAATATAATAAACAATTTAAATTCCCATTAACTGGAGAGTATATGAAAAATTTTGATATCTTCACACAATGGTATACTAATCGACAGTAAAAAATTTGACCTATTGATTCATGCAATGACATGTATAAATCTCGAAAACACACTGCTTAGCTTGACACAATAGAAAAGTGTATATTCTATGAATCTCTTTATATGAAATTCCAGAAAAGGAAAATCTAACTTGTAGTGATAGACATCAGAATAGCAGTTTTTATCGGGGTTGGTTTTAATATAATGGCACAGAAATAAACTTGCTGGGGTAATGACAATTTATCGTATTTTTATATAAGTTTTGGTTACACCATTCATTATATAATACATGGTACAAATACATTAAATTATATACTTCAGACCTGTTTATTTCACTATATTTAAATTTTATTTTAATGATAATAATAAAATAATAAAAATGATTTGTCCTGCTATTTTTCTATATGTCCTTTGTATGCTTCTATTTGTATTGTTAAAGTTACTTGGGCTTAGCATGGTTTTTAACCACAGCACCAACCACAGATGTGCTGTCAATATTTTCTTGGCCATTTTTTTCTTTTGATATTTTTTCTCTTTTATTCTATATAGTTTCTGTTTGATATTTATGAAATACAAAATATATTTCTAATTAATATATGATAGGACTGGATGTTGGCACTTCAGATTTTAGACTATCAATTTTGTGATTTTCCCTAACTTTGCCCCACTTATCATTTTATCACATATATTAGTTCTCCTTATCAATATATTGTTTGGATTGTGTATGTTTTTGAAACATCTATAAATGGTATAATACCGTGTTTTAACTGATATATTTAACTTGGAATAGTTAGAATAAGTGTAATGCACTTATACATCATGAAATGTTCCAGGTTCATGGTGTTGGATTTTCTTCTTTCAAAGGCCTGCTGGCTCCAGTGATTCCATATTCTAGTTATACTGTGTCCCCCTTCATGAGTCCACATGCATGTGTGTGTTTGAACAAAGCAGTTTCCTTTTGAAAGAGAAAACTGACACTATTTCATATACACACTTGGATTACAGAGATTTAATTAGGATATCAGTCTGGCATTTTTGGAATAATCATGCCTAGTTTTTTCACACACTTTCTGACTGAAGATCATACATTTCTTGATTTAAGTCACTCTTCTTATGGTCCTATTTTAGTTTTGACTTCCCTTTGTATTATTAAGTGAAATAATTTTTCTCAAATGAGGCTCAAAAGCTAATGCTCTGCCTTCTCTAGAGTATATTCACTGACCTTAATTTACTAATCTTACTCAATCTTTATATATATTCCTGTACAATCACATTAAAAACCAGTCCCCATATGTGTGTGTGTGTATAATATGTGTATATGATATTTAAGATGCAAATATTCTTTTTGCTGTATAGTACCCAGTGAATTGTCTTATTTTTATGCCATGTATTATTATATTTTAGCATCCCTATATGCATAAGAAGATATTTAATTATGTACATCTGGCATATGTGTACATATTTACTCATACTTAACAACCATGTTTCTCTATTTCCATACTTTAAACCAGAGGCTATGTTTCATGACTTTAAGTTTCATTCTAGCAAACATTAATAATTTTATAATTTTATTTGGAAACGTAAAACAATTGCCATATGACACTTTAGATATTAAGGTAAAATATATATGTCAGGTTTGTTTATGAATTAAATAACTCTAAAGAAGTCATTGAGATGGAGACATTAGGAAGGGCTCAAACAACTCTGTTAGGCTCTATGATGCAAACAAAAGAGGTAGTAATGAGATCCCTAGTTTTAGGGAGATTGCACGCAGAGTTTTGTGTTTTGGTGTGTGTTTGTTGGCTGTTGTTGTTATTTGTTATTATTTTGCTTTTCTTTTCAAGTATCTTTTCCCAAAGTAATAATTTGGAAATAAACATATAATTTTAAAAGAGGTTCTATTACATATACTCTGTTTTTAACACATATTATTCTCTTTTCCATTGAATCATATTTGAAAAATTCAAGTCATGTTTGCATATATATTTGATATTCCTCATTCAATTCTGTTTCATTTCCATCATTTCAAATCATTTATTCTAAATTCTCATAAGGGTCTTATAAAAAAGAACTTAAATATTTTATGATTCTATTTAAAATATTATTAACATTCACAGACAATTCTTAGATTGATTTAATAACCTTATACATAGGTAAAGCTAAGGTTTAAAATATTTTTATGTGACTATAAGGAATATAAGGAAAAGGTGAATTAGTAAAGTGCTCATGCCATCTTAAAATGTACTAATTAACATTGATCCTTATGGAAATGTTGCTAGTGGTCTAAGATAATAAAAACAAAATATGAAAATATAATTGATGTTTACAAACAGACTTCTAGAAAATCCTCAATGGCACATGCAGGAGAAATTTCACAACAATCTAATTTGTAATGCAGTTTTACTACATTTCAATACACATCTGTTCTCTCCTCTACTACAATAAAAACAAACAAACAAACATATTTGACTTCTATTCAAAACCAGATTATTTTTTTACAATGGCTTCCAGACAAACATTACATTCCTATTTAGCATAGAACTCAATGTACATTTCCTAACTGAAATTTAGGAAGCTGCTTCTATTCTCTCTTCCTCTTGTTACTTAGAAAATATATACTTCTGATCCTAGAAATTTAGCCCCACTGGTTACCTTCAGAATACCTTTATCCTTTATTTTCCATTATTTATTATATCATTCCTTATTAAATTTTCAATATTGCTTTATATAGTTTGGATATGGGTCCCCACCTAAATCTCATGTTGAACTGTAATCTCCAGGATTGGAGGTGAAGCCTCATGGGGGGGTTTTTGAATCATGGGGTGGGTTTCTCATAAATGGTTTAGTACCATCCCCTTAATGCTGACCTCACTATACTGAGTGACTTCTCATGAAACCTGGCTGTTTAAAAGTATGTGACAACTCACTCACTCTTGCTTCTGTTCCCACCATGTGAGATGGCTGCTCCCCTTCACCTTCCACTATGATCGTCAGCTTCCTGAGCCTCCACAGAAGCAGATACTTGTGTTATACTTCCTGTACAGCCTGCAGAACCTGAGCCAATTAAACCTCCTTTTAAAATAAATTATCCAGTCTTGGGTATTTCTTTATAGCAATGTAAGAACAGCCTAATACAGTACTATAAATTATAAAGAACAAACAACAAAAATGATTTTTATTTCAATTTGCATGTCCATGGCTCCTTTCATAACCATACTCCAGTCCCTGTCATAATTAACATATAACTAAGCTCGCTCATATATAGACACATGCATATATTTATATACACATACAGAAATACATTTTATTTTTAATATACTTAGATTTTTATCTCTTTAATGGAAAAGGAAACTCCTAATACCCATATTCAGATGAGTTCCATAAATCTAGAATCTTTCTTTTCTTATGATGCATACATTGTCTTTTTCAATAGTGAACACTATTAAGGCACTAATGTTCTAATAGGAAGATGATTTCTACACAAATTTTTGTAAGAACATTTTTCTGCGGGTGGACTAAATTATTATGATACCTCTTTTTAAAAAAGGACTCTAGTTTGTTAGCTAATTATAAAACCCTGGTTTAGTTTTCTTTTTTAGAATACTGACAATATAATGCAAAATGATATTTACTGCATAGGTTATTGTGAAAAGTAAATTCAGTAATACATGTAAGGTGTCTAGAAGTGCCTGGATTATATAGTAAGCAAATAATAAATGATAATTTCATTAACACCACGTGAGTGACAAGATTCCAAAAAATCAGTTTTTCTGTTTCAGAATTTCCTGAAAATGTATTTAAGTTTTGAAGAGTGTACAAGCAAATATCATCAGACACACTTAACTCCAAAGCATGCATTTCCCCTTAAATGTGAATAGTCTGTGCCCCAAAGAACAAGAAGCAGATAAATTTCAGGCACAATTTAAATTTATTCAAAATATGAGGTTTTATTGTTCAGAGTAAAATCACTTTGTGTTGATTTAAGCAAAATTGTAAAACAAGTTTATTAAATAAATTAACTGCGGACCTTATAGAGATAGTAACTCAATACCATATCATTCAAGTGTCCCTTAGAAATGATAGCTAAGATGAATGAGTATAGAAATGATAAAATAAAATTTAGACGCCTGTACATGGCTCTGTGGACTACCAGTAGAGATCACAAGGTACCAACTCATGGAGTTGAGGACAAGTTGAGGAGTCCTTCACTCTTTCTGAATCTCTCAGAATGTCATACTGGGTTACAGGTGCAGTTTGAACCACAGTGGTAAGGAGTTCTCAAATGAAGACTACGCTACAGGAATATTGTCCCAGTTCTATTTTCTCATTTATGGAGTAAGTATGATAATGACTTTGTAAGCAGAACTTTGAAAGCAAGGGTATAGATCATTTTCTTACAGCCATTCCTGGAAAGCCAGCTGTTCAGTACCCAGAGTCGTTTGATCCTTAAAAATTAAAAAAGTAATAATGCAAAGTAGTAGTGACATTAATTTTAGGACATGAAGAAAGTGATTGATTACATCCAACTCTGGAAATTGGATTTCTGGTGCTGCCATTGCTTGATGCCAGGTAGGGATGGAGGGAGGAATTATTATTCACCCCACAATCCCACTTGAATTCTCATAGTAGATAAACCTTTGCATGATCAAGAAGCAAAATAAAATTACAAATGAAAAATATACAGCATCTCTTGTAAAAAATTCTGAACAGATTTTCTAGAAAATAAAAAAATAAGGATTCATTTACTTGTGAAATCTTAGAATGTTTCAATGTCCTAAGTGAGGTTTCCATAGCAATTCTAGGAGACCTGGTTTGGATTGTGACAGCCACAGCCACAAATTTTGCTTGTAGTATGCAGAATTTTCAGGGAGTTTGAAATGGTTTAGAAAAGTTGTAAAAAGCATCAATTGATGCCTGGTAAATTTAATGTTTTGTTATAAAAGCTATATATATATAAAATATATATACTTGTTTTATATTTTCATTTTTATTTTATTTATAATAGTACTTAGCATGTTGTTTCACAGTTATTTAGATAAGCATTTCTATGATAGTTTATTTTTAGATTTATGGTTGCATATCACCTCTCATGATAAAAATAGCTTCTTTTTCTGCCAGGCACTGTGTTAAGCAATTACAAGCATTGTCTCATTTAATTGGAACACCAACATTTACATTTTACAGGCCAAACCACAGAGGATTAGAGAGGTTAGGTAAATGATCCCATGTTACACAAATAATAAGAGTTGGATCCCAAACCTAAAACATCAATTATGGTTGATAATAATAGCAGGGTGCAATGCATTGTTACAGGTTGTATTGTGTCCCCACACAATGCTAGGTTGAAATCTTAATCTCTAGTGCTTCAGAATGTGGTCTTATTTGGAAATAGAGTCTTTAAAGAGGTAATCAAATTCACATGAGTTCATTAGGGTGAGTTCTAATCAATATGTTGGGTGTGTTTCTCAAAAACGGGGGGATTGGACACACGAACAGACATGTACATAAGAAAGGCAATGTGAATACATATAGAAAGAAGACAGTCTTGTGACTGGAGTGATGCATCTGTAAGCCAAGGAATGGCAAGGATTGCTAGCAAACACCAGAAGCAAACAGGTGCAAGAAAGGATTCTCCCCTGGAACCATCAGATAAAATACTGCCTTACTCACACCTTTGGATCAGATTTCCTTCAGTCTCCAGTGCTGTGACACAATAAATTATAGTTGTTTTAAGCTACCCAGAGCTATGATGCTTTGTTACAGCAGCAATAGGAAATAAATTTACCTCTTTAACAAAATTACTCCAGGAATTCTAATTTTGTCATATATTTGAGGAATGCAATTTTAAGGTAAATAGATGAAAGGAATATATCTGTAAAACATGAATGCTGTCTATCATAAAGTGCTACTTCTCTCTGAATTTTAAATGTTTCGTAGCAATGAATTTATATACTATATATGTGTGGGTGGGTTTGTGCCTGTGTGTGTATATATCTTGGGAGATACTTTCATTTATTATATGATATTTGTTAGCTACTGGGTCAAATGCCTTAATATTCAGACATTAATGGAGCAAGGGGAGTATTAATATCCCCTATTGAAAATTAATGAATGTCTCAAAGATTCACACCTGAAGGCATTAGAGAAAAGTACACTTGGGCAAGGTCCATAAAATTCAGCAGAAAGGGGTATTAATAGGGAAAGAATCACCAAAGAAGCAGTTTGGCATGCTCTGCATCTTATGGATAAAAGTTTAACCTTTTTGCTAGCACTGAGAAACAATAGACTTAGTTTGCGTTCCACCCAATAAAAAATTAAACAAATAGACAGATGTGGACAAATAAATAGGTGTAGCTCTTAAAAATAATCTCCCCCAGTAATATTTACAAGGTTTGAAAGTCAACCTCCTAGATTTTTATCCTTGATCAAATCACATGATCAGAAAAACTTAAACCTGTACAGTGTTGATTTATCTCAGGACAATTTGATTTTGTTGAATTGCATTGTATTGTATCAATTTATAATTGGTAATTTTAATCTATTAATCTTTATTAAATAATAATACAAACAACTTTAAAAACTCATTGTTCAATATATTGGATGGATGATGTGGAAGACATTGATCAACAGAATTTCTTGTTTTTGTTTATACGATTTGTTCTAGATAATTTGTAGAAAATAAATACTAAGAAGAGTTGTGCTTGAGGCTAACATAACAATCTTAAATTCATGGTGTTTGTGTATGTTTGTATCTCCCTCCTCAAAAGAGCTGTTAGAAAGTTGGTTTCACATTTATAGAATATGCGGAATTTCAGCTCACATGAAATTCTGTACTATACTTATTCATAATATCTTATCTTACTACTATATAATTCTTGTCTTTCCTTCCAACTCACTTACTTGTAATTGCTATTTTTTCTGTATCTCTAACTTCATATATATTGCATTGCTATTTTGACATATTGCATACCAGAAATTTTTATTCAGTCTGAGATTAAGCCAGAATCCCCATATAATGACACTTGACATACTTATTTGAAGTTAATGTACTATATATTTTTATGGATATAAGCATGGTTAAACATCTCAAACACTGACATATTTGCAGAATTTATTTGCTAAAACTCTCAACTATACTTGCAGCAAAAAGACAGTATTGAATACTATTATTTGGCAGCTTGAGAGACTACTTATTTTGAAGGAATTTGTCACTATAAAAAATCTAAGAATGTTAAATACATGAGTTCATAAGTAAATAAGAATAAATCTATCAATTAATCAAATACAATGAGTTAAAGGAAAATCAGAGTGGTAATTATACGCGATTTAGCTAGAGTGCTACATTATGTTGAATCATAATTTATATATAAGATCCACAAATTTTAAGTTGAATTTTGAAAACTGTATACAGCCATGTAACCACCAACCCAGTGTAGGCAAGAACAGTTCCTCTGAATCAGAAAGTTCCCTTCTGTCACTTTTGCATTAATCCCCATCTCTGCTTTATTTTGTCTCCACTTTAGCACTCATGTAAACAATATCACATAGTATTACTCTTTGGGGTCTGTTTTCTTTTGCTTAGCATAGTGGTTCGAGATTCATATACATTGCTGCATGTGCAGGTAATTCATCCTTTTTATTTCAGAGTAGAATATCATTATATGACTATAACATGATTTGATTTATAACATATTATGAATATAATTTCATAAATGCCTGTTGATGGACATTTATTTTGCTTCAAATTCTATACTATAAAGAAGGTGCTATAAACATTATTGAAGAAAAATTTTGAAGACATTTTATTTACTTATTTTTATTTTCATGGGTACATAATAGGTATATATATTTATGGGGTACCTGAGATATTTTGATACAAGCAAGCAGGCAAAATCAAAACATCAGAGTAAATGATTCCTGTATCACCTCAAGCATTTTTAATTCCTTTGTGTTACAACATTCCAGTGATACTCATTTATTTTAAAATGTACACATGATTGTTGACTGTAATATCACCCTGTTGTTCTATTAGGTCATGTACCTTCTATCTAACTACATTTTTGTACCTATTAACCATCCCCACTTTCTCCCTTCTGCATTACCTTTTGCAGCTTCTGGTTATCATTATTCCATTCTCTATTTCTCTTTAATTTACGCATTTAGCATGTGCAAATTCCAGGGTCTGAAACTACATATTCATAGGGTAGGTATATATTTAATTTAATAAAAGTGCGACAAACTGGATTCTAAAATGGTTCTAATATTTTATGGTATACATAGAAATGTATGAGAGTTCTAGTTTCTCCACATCCTGATCTCTATTTTGTATTGTCAGACTTTTTAATTTCAGTGATTCTAATATATATGACATGGAAATGTTCAACTCCATGATTATGACTGACATTGAACACTTTTTCATATGCATATTTGCTATTTGTCTATCTCCTTTTGTAAAGATTATGGCTTTTTCAATTAGTCTGTTTTTATTATTGTTTAATTCTTATTTTTACCTAGATTTGGCCCTTTGTCAGATACACAGTTTTCTAAACTTTATTTCAGACTTTGACAAGTCTTCTTTATTTAAGTGTGTCTTTTGAGGACCACATGATTTTAATTTCAATAAAGATAATTTTATTAATTTTTAAAATCATGGTTCATGTTTTCGGGGCTTTGTTACCAAAAACCCCATTAAATATTATTTAATCAATAATATTAAAAATATTTTAAAAATATTTTTAAATATTTTTTAAAATTCTAAGGTTTCTTCTAACATTTTATAGGTCTAGTTTTTAAGTAAAGAACCGTGATTGATCTTAAGATAATTTTATTATATGGTATGAAGCATGGTTCTATGTTCATTATTTCCATGTACTTATCCGGTAGTTCATCATCATTTGTTGGAAAAACTTTGAGCTTTGTTTTTGATTTACTTAGTGGCATTGCTAAAAAAATAAAAACCAAACAACTTTATGATATATTTGTAGACCCTCTCTTCTGTTGCATTCATTTATTTGTTTATCCTTAAGCCAATACTGCACTGGTTTGATTAATATAGCCTTATTGTAATTATTGAAAGCAAATAATTTAAGTATTCCATTTTTTTCTTTTGCAAGGTAAGTTTAACAATCTAAAGCCATTTGTATTTCCATAAAATTTTAGAATCTGTTTGTCAATTTGTATTTTAAAAGACTGCGAAGATATTGATTCGAATATATATTTACTATTTTATATGTTAATCATATATATGAGAATAGACAAAGTGTGAATAGACATATGTGACATTTGATAATTACAATTCTCTAAAGAAAATATTTGATTGATGCATGTACAGATAAATGGACCAATGAAATAAAATAGCTCAAAAAGTATCAACAACCAAAATGAAAACTTCATGTATAAAAAGTGAAGAGATAGAATTGTTACTCATTGGAGAGCTGATCGACTACTTAATTCTTGGCCATGGATGGTAGGTAATCTATAGGAAACAAAATAAAATTGGAATACTACACAGTTTATTTAAATCATCCATGTAGTTACAATGTATCAATCAATTTCCTGTAGACTAAACAATAATAAGTTAAAATATTATAAGAATATATAGGAGAATGTCTTTGTGATTTCTATATTAGAATTTTTAAATGCTGTAAAAATCAATAAATTATTAATCATAACTATTGTCTTTATTATCTTGTCTTTTGTGTTGATTTTAAGGACGATTTTTAAAAAATCTGTATTATAATTCTTGAGATACAGAGAGAAAGAGAGACAGAGGATGCAGAGTCAAAAATAAACCAAAGTGAGGATAATATTTATATACAAACAGGGAAGTTAAGAATATTATCAATGTGGATATCAGAGTGAATATGAAGGATTCATGAGGGTTTTAATTGTATTTTGATATATATTTTGCAATGGCATAGCTTATTTTTCATGTGACTGGATAGCAACCTAAAAGAGTTTTTACTAACTAAATAACTCATTCCTCCTTTTGAATTGATTATATGAAACTCAATGACAATGTTGTAGCCAACATAAACTATTCTCCTAGTTCTCATTGTATATTTTAAAAATTAAACACTGTACAACTCCCTTGGGCATTTCATCCAGATATATAGGATGTACACTCTTCATAGAGACTGTTAATATCACTTAAAAAATAAGAACCAACACCAGAATTTTTTCACAAGTGTAATAGGGCATGAACAATGAATCTTTGCTAGGCCCTACATCTCAGTTTATAAACTTTTTTTTATTCATTGCAAAATTTTAAAAACAAAATAAAGAATTGGATGCTTCTCATGTTATACAGCTTTCAGAGTCATAGTGTTCAAAATATTTTCTGTTTTATTTAGAAGAGTTAAAAGGCAAATGCAAAACCTATATAAATTTTAAGATTAAAAGTTACTATTTTGTATAGTAAATTTGTATTTGTTAGCCCACAGATATAACAAAATGTATTGAATTATAAAACAACTAAATCATTTGGTACTTTGTGAAAATGATATTAAAGCAGTACCACTGACTTTTTATTTGTAATTACTATGCTATTTGCAAGAAAAATAAATACAAGTTAACCAAAACTGAAAAGTTTATCAGGTGGTATACTGAAACAATAAAGGTATTGCCATCTAAGCAATATTTCATTTAAAATAGTTTACATAAACCAATTTATAGGGAAATGCTATAAAGTGCACACAAACATAATTACAGGCATAACTTCTACTCCCAGAGCCTCTGAATGGGTTCCAACAAAAGAGACACAGCACATAGTATTGCTGAGGATAGTGAATAAAAATGTATCTCAAAATATATCATGTTCTTAAACCAATAATTGAATGCTCTGTAGGATACAACATTGCTGTGTGATTCAGAATAGCCTCCCGTGTCTTGCTCTCATGGATTTAGTTATTAGGAAAAAAGAGAGCTAAAATGAAGCAAATCTTAACTAATGGTCTGTTTTATAATGGTGCCACATATATAGTTATTTGGATTTACTTATTTCTAATCACCGTCCAGGATAATATATACACTGTTTTTTAAAAGTTACCTTTATAATTCAATATTTGAATGATTAATCTAGATAAATATCATATAAATATATCAAAGTATAAAACTGCTAATATTGTAACCAATGATTTCATTTTTAAAAGCAAAAGAAAAGAAAGGCATATTTAAAGGCAAAAGAGTTTGGGTATTCAAATCTTGGTTATTAAGTAACTGAAATATTATTTTTATTTATTTCACACTATAGAAAGAAACATGAAAATTATAATGGTAGGCCTTTTGAAAGGAGAGTCTCTATGTCCAAGAGTGTTAAAAAGACACTGGATTTTTTTAAGTAGATGTTATTCTTATGCGAAAAGGAAAATACACACACATATAAAATGTTTTTCTTTTCTTGTTTAGTTTCTCTATTACACCCATATACTATACCTGTAGTACTCACATAGATTTCCCACTCAATATATTGTGATCTTACTCAAGACACAAACATTAATTTGACATGTAACCAAACAACCATTGTATAACACTGGAGGGACATCCCTCTTTCATTCTGTTTTTCTGCCTCTCTCTCATTTCAGTATATATAAGCAATTATATACACCGTTAAAGATAAATTAAATAAGCTTGTAATTCTTAGGGTCACTACTTGATGCTGCATGGAGAAAGCCTACTTAAGAATAAAAATAACAGTGGTCAACAGAAGAGAGAGAGAGCTGGTAATCTTGAACAGATGAACAGCTATCCATAAAATGAGCTTCTCTGTTTGCACTTCCCCTTTACAAAAACGGACGTCTTTTATCACTCGACATATTTTGGATTGGAGTTTTGGCCTTAAAATTGAAATATCACTGACCAACACAAAGATCAAGGTTAATGTCTATATATTATGGATAAACAATTATCAGGCTTAGAGTAATTAAACGAATCAGACAACATGCAGGTAAAACCAGTATGTATTAGAGGGTAAATTTTTTAGCATTTGTTGAGATCTGTAACGTTCAGCTTTCGTGATGCTGCAAGCAATAAATTTTATTTTTTGATTTTTGTATTGATAAAACATAGAAATCTTTATCTGACTTATTTAACACTCATCTCCTTATATATTAAAATGCCTCGGTCCTTATTATACCATAACATCTTAGGAGTAAAATTAAGTATAATTCACTTATTTTTGTAATATTTTTTTCATAGAACAGAAAATTTTACCTTCTTTCTTCTAGGATTTATAATTTTCTGATAAGTAACATATATTTAAGATAATCCTTCATAATACCTTTACAAATCAGGTAAGTTAAAGATTTGAAAAATTAATATCTGTATCTCCTCCCAAATCATATGGAGTTTCAAATACAGCAAGGGGGTTAACTGATGTGGCATCTAGTCATATATCTGTAACATTAGTAACAGCAAATCTCTAGAGGCTTTTTTCCATTAATTTTCCCCTGTGGTTGTGAAGAAATGCTTAAATGTCAAGCAATGGTACATTAAGTTTTTTTCTTTGTAATATAAGTAATACAATAGCACAAATCTATATGACTAGAAAATGAAAAACTCTACTTAAACCAAGATGATGATTGATTGAATGTCCATATGTTATTGCTGAAGTTTATGTATTTAGAAATTGTTCAAAGATAATTTTGGACAATTTCTAAATATACCAACAGTTTATTATAATCAGATGTGCATTTTAGCAAATGTACTCAGTGTGTTTTTTGCTATACATCATAGTAAAATAAAATTACTGCAAGATTTTTTAAAAAGTTGAACAAATTATTATTAAATTTAAATAATACTAATTAATAATTGTCAATATTCATGGCTAAATTTTACTGTGTTTATGGGCAAAATATATTATTTTATGATAATAACCCCATCTCAATAACTTTTGACCAAGCATTTTGTTTATTTTTTTCTCAATATCGGATAATATACAATTTTGTAGGTTGGAATATGATATCTAAATTTACACACACACATAAACATGTGTACATGCATACTCATCCATCTCTCTTGAGATATTTAATTTGGCATATCATTTAACCCAAACTAAGTATAAATTTCATGCTTCCTTGAAAGGACAATGCTATATTTTTGTGTACTATGTGTTTATCTTAACATTACTCATGAGAACCACAAATTATGAAATTTGAATATTATGAGAACAAGAATTAATATGAATGAAATAACCTAATGTAATGACCTGTCCTCATTCATAGATACATACGCTAAATGACATACATTCCTATATGCCAGAAGAAGATACACATTTATAGGTATGCCACATTTTTTCTCATAGACCATCTGTCTTATGAAGGTGAAATTCTCATAATATTGTATCTCTCATCTGCTTTCACAAAATCTGTGAATGGTTTACCAAAAGAGAAATGAAGGCAGATGTGGGTAACTTCTGGGAGAATTTCTGTCTCTTTAACATTTAGAAATATAAGTATGAAAGTTGATGGCAAGGAAGCACAGAGATATCCATATACACTGTTTTAGGATCCTCCTCCAGGTAAACAAATTGTCTATATCAATCAAATATTTGTTTTCTCTTTTTACACAAAAAATACCTTTATAAATGTAACATAGGATGAGAAATAATTTATATTAGAATATTAAAAATTAATCTTTCATTTATTAAAGTAGGAATATTATATCCCTAGATACTATTAGTATAAACTTTTGAGCTATATTTTCTAAGGGAAAATATTAATATGGGAAAATATATTTATTAAATTTTATATATAATGAAGTTATAAATATTTTATCAGAATATAATATAATGTTCATATTTTAGATATAGTTATTATTATACCAATTGTTTTATGACTATGCTAAATAAAATATACTTTGATACAGTCTTAAATGTGTAATTTTTCATTCTTTTGATGATATTCTTATAACTAGAGGCTTATCTTTGTAATTATAAAAATATCATCACAAGAATGATTAATTAATCTATGCCTTAAAATTCTCATATGAAGATAAAACTGATCAACAGAAACAAAATAGTTAAAAGAACATATTGCTCATGGTATTAATCCACTCCCTCCCATTTTCCTATATGTTTTTTCTTCTAATCTTACATCACAACAGCCCACAAGAGGAGTTAGTGAAACAGAAAATATTACTAGGGGGTGAGGATGAGGAAAAAATTCTAAACAGGCAAATTCAGACTGTTTCTTTTGACTGTGGAGGGAATAAAACTAAAGATTGTGAGATGTTAATTCATCGAGGAATAAAGAGAGAGAGAACAAGAGTGGACAGCAGGAGAAGAGAGGACAGGAAAAAGAGTGTAAATAGTACAGGCAATTTTGAACCACAATTCCATTTATACTACTTATAGTTTAAACATGTTAATGTGTAGAGCCTAATTTTAAAGTTTAAAAATATATATGTATATAACATTAATTCAATAAATACTTATGGAATACCTGTTATGCCTCTAACATTCTTAAGGAACTGAGGATATAACGATGAACAAAACAAAGTTTTTGTCCTCATGGAGCTTATGTTTTATGGAAAAGAAAAAAAAGGCTAAATAAGTGATATATTTGATGTGATTACTGCATATGAAACAAACAATAAGGCGATCAAAGCTAAAAGACGTGTGTGTGTGTGTGTGTCCACGTGCATGTATGCTGCCTGTGTGTTGGCCACAACACTGGGAAGGTGAAATGTAGGCAACATACCAATAGAGGTAAAGGAACTTAAACACAATGAAATTTGGTTGAGAGCACATCTGTCATTGGTAACAGCAAGTCCAAAGGCTCTGAGGTGAGACTTGCTTGAATCTGTTTAGAAAGATAAAGGAGGGGGTGGGGTTTTCTTCATGTGGAAGTTTACCTGGTATTAATAAAAATTTTCACTTTTATTTTATTTTACTTTACTTTTATTTCATTTTACTTTACTTTCATTTCTTATTTTTTTGAGATGGAGTCTTTCTCTGTCGCCCAGGCTGGAGTGCAGTGGTATGATCATAGCTCACTGCAGACTTGACCTCAAGCAATCCTCCCACCTCAGTCTCCTGAGTAGCTGAGACCTCAGGCATACACCACCACACCTCATTATGGTTATTATTTGTAATTTTTGTAGAGACAGGGATCTCACTATGTTGTCTAGGCTGGTCTTGATCTCTTGGGGTCAAGTGATTCTTCTGCCTCAAGATGGGAAGCCATTAGGAAGGCTTGAGTGGAAGGCTGACATTTTATATTTTTTATTTAAGAGGATCCCTGCCTACTGTGCTGAGGATTAAAGGGAACGATGGGGTAGGAGGAGAAGGAAAAGCTGACTGGAGTCAATTGGGGGAAAATTCTAATAAGAGCCTTTTCCAGTTTGGTCTCAAGATGAAGTGCTGGAGGTGGGGAGAGATGGGCAGATGTAGGTGAGAGAAATTTCTGACAACTTGAATGTGTTCAGAGAAAGAAAGATCTTAGTCAAGGTTCAACATAGCCCCTTTTACAAATAAGACCTCAATCAAAAATGCAGTATTTGTTTCCAATTTTGTATGAAAAATAAAAAGTGCATAGCAATCCCCCTTCTGGTGTATATGCAAAGGAACTGAAATCAGTATGTTTAAGAGATATATGCACTTTCATGTTTATCACAGCTCTATTCAGAATAATAAAGATTTGGAATCAATCTAAGTGTTCGTCAACGGATGAATAAAGAAAATGTGGTATGTATACATATTAGATCACCATTTTGCCTTTAAAAAGATGGAAATCCTATCATTTGCAACAATATGAATAAAATTATCGGACACTATGCTAAATGAAATGAGTCAGGTACAGAAAGACAAAGCACTGCATCACCTCACTTACATGTGGAATCTAAAAAAGTCATAGAATAGGAGAGTAGAGTGGAGGTTGCCAAGAGCTGTGCCGTGGAGGTGGGGGTGGGGTGAAAGGGCGGAGATATTTGTAAAAGGATACAAATTTTCAGTTAGACAGGAAGAGAAGTTTTTGAGATCTATCACAGAGCATAGTGACTATAGTTAATAATAATGTAATGTATAGCTCACAATTACTAACAGGGTAGATTTTAAAAGCACTCACCAAACAAAAAAAATAAGTATGTCAGGTGATGGATATGTTAATAAGCCTAATTGAATCATTGCATAATGTATACATATGTCAAGAATCACACTGTACTCTTATCACTATTATTTTTCAAATAAAAATAAAATAAAAATTAGCAAATAAAAATTATATTAGTTGCTCACTGAATATGTGCATGATGTCTTCCTAAATTCTTCCCAACTGTGTTTTCAATTATGTGACATCTGTCTTTTCTGCTAACTTTAGTATCCATCTTTGAATAAGGTGTCATTCTGTAGTGTACTAGAATGGTATAGACTGTAGAGAGCTGTCCAGCATGAAATAATGTTGAGTTCAGTGAGGCTACCTTAAAACCTTCCAATCATAAGCAAAATGACATTTGAAAGTAGACTTGAGATCTCTTATGGATTGATCAATCTTTTCACTCTGTCTACTTGAGAGAATGTTGTTCTGGAAGTAAGGTCTATGACTATGGGAAGACTGTTGGCAGCATAAATCAGCATTTGTTTTAGTCTCAGAAGCTGTGCATATGGGTATGGGGAAAGGGAGAAGGTGGCAGTATATGTACCACAGATCATTTATTTAGGTGACTCCTGTCCACCACAGGGAGGTCAACAATCTTTGTCCAATCTAATGGAAAATTATGCAATTGAAGAGCCATCAGGATAAAGAGATCACACACATTTGAAATTCCTTCTAATGTTTGATGCTCGCTGCTTATGAAGCCTTCTTTTTGTTCACTCGGGGGCACTCAGTGCTCAGGGTCTAGAGACTGACTTTATGTTGGTCTGTTCTTGGATTCTGATCTGTGTAAGTGAATTCTCTGCCTTCATGGCAATGCCTTTACATTTTTCCCTCACTATTGTACTTACCTTTCTTCTTTTTGAAAGCTTTAGCCCTTATTTCCTGCCTGTGCTTCCTAACCAGACACTTATTCTTTAATTTAACATGTTCAGAGAGCTGCCTTCCCTCTGTCTGAGAGGAAACTACTCAGTAGCAAGTCATATGTACTTTTCTAATTTTATATCAAAAAAAGCTTTAGGTGGTATTTGTTAAATGTTTCCTTTTATAATCAGTATTTCATATTGCTTTGCAGAAAACTCTATAGATTTATTCATCTTCTACTAGAAAATTGTTCCTTCTTTGACTCTCTTGGTCTTATTTTCAGATATTTTCCAAAGATCTGGGTTGGTTTTTTCTTTGCGTGTTTTCTCTTAAAAAATAACAATTTCATCTACTCTGAAAGCCTTCTCTAACACTCATCCTCCAAATATAGATTAGAGATGCTTATGTATGCTGATATAATATGTTGATGTTTAAGCAATCACCACAATGTATTTTGTTTCTTTATCAATATTGTCTATTTTTCAGTAAAATTGCTGACAGAAGTCTGTTTCACTCCTATACTTGTAACATGTAGCTCAGTACTCAGAGAATAGGTGATCAAATATTATAGAACTCATTAACTAATGGATATCAATGCCATGCAGATGACATCCAAAGCAGTACTTACGACTAGAATTCCTCTCCTGTGTTCCATTCTCATATGTTAAATATTTATTTGTCCATATTATATTCTATGTTCTAAGACAGTCTCATCATTTTTTATCCAAACTAATTTCATTTTCATTCTTGAAATAAAAATTACTCTAAGCCATAGTCATACTCATAAGCTTTAAAACCTCCCACAACCTCTTTGCAAGCTCTTTGCAAGCCATTCTATGTTCTATATCATCTGCTCAAGCACGATTTCCTTGTTGTTTTCCTTCTACTCACAAAGAAAGAGTTTTGATAGTGGAAAATGTATTCATTTTGGTAAGAGGAATGTACTATTTGGGCTTTTGTTCTCTAATTATGTACCTTTGAAAACTGGCAAGCCCCTTACTTGTCTGAAGAGATCAGGCAGTCAGTGTGGTATGGCCGTAGACTCCCTTACTTGTCTATGGCTTGGTTTCTTTCTATAAAAATAAGATAACGATATTCTATGTTTTTTGGTGGGGATTAATTATGACTATGTAAAGCACTTAGAAAAGTGCTTTTTGTATGCTGACTGCCCACTTAGCATAGCTGTAATTATGATGTTTGCCTCTTAATCTGATCAAGTTGAACTATCCCTTAGTCCACTTACTATATTGTACTTTAGACACTCTGCTAATAGACATAGAGTGTTGCTGAGTGTCTACACACTTGTATAACTAATTACAAAAAAAACACAGATGGTTTGTTAATTCTCCTTGCTCTTCTTTTCTTTTTTCTTTTTATTTTTTTAGAAGGAGTCTCGCACTGTCACCCAGTCTGGAGTGCAGTTGCCGATCTCGGCTCACTGCAAGCTCTGCCTCCCGGGTCCACGCCATTCTCCTGTCTCAGCCTCCTGAGTAGCTGGGACTACAGGCGCCCGCCACCATGCCCGGCTAATTTTTTGTATTTTTAGTAGAGACGGGGTTTCACCGTGTTAACCAGGATGGTCTCGATCTCCTGACCTCGTGATCCACCCACCTCGGCCTCCCAATCTCCTCGCTCTTCTTTAGAGCAGTGATCGTACATAAAGCTGTCTGTACTCTTATAGCTCTGTTCACTTCTATTCACTTCTTTCCATTTCCTCTTGAATCTGCTCAATCTGGAGTTTGCCTCTAGCACTCACCAAACTTCTGTAGGTCACCAGTGGTGTACACATATTGATAACTCAATAGTAATCACTCAGTTTTCCTCATATGAGGTCTATCAGCAATGATTAGCACAAATTCTTATTTATTCTTTCTTCTTGGGGAAGATACCACATTCTTCTGTGCTTTCTCCAACAACCACGTTCTCTTATTTTAAGTCGCTCATTCTAGTTCTTTGTGTTTTAATCAATCTCACAAATGCTGGAGTACTTCAGGGCTGAACCCTTGGAACTCTTCTTTTCTCTGTAAACATTTACCCTCTTTTAGTAATTTCATCCAGCCTTTTGTGTGTAAATAAAATAAATATTTTGATGACTTCCAAATTTCTACCCCAAACCTAAATTTTTCTCTAGAAATTGTGCTATCACTATTCATTCCACATTAGAAAAAACGGATTCAGCATTGATTAACCTATAACAGGTTTGGCTTGAATGTCATATCACTGGAGACTACATGAATCACCTATTTAACATTGTGCACCCACACCCACAATCCATCTACCAACTCCTCTTGCTTACTTTGTCTTCATATAACACCATCTTATTTTTCTCTTTTTGTCATTCTAACCCTTGTCCTTGATCCCTCTTTCTTTCATTGCATCAGTTATTATCCTTGTCATCATTATAATACATATTTCCCTTATATAATAAGGGAAATGATATAATAAGGGAGTATTAGATAAAAAAGACAAATGCATTAACACTGTAAGCTCCATGAGAACAGTATTTATATCCAATACTTCCTACTCTGTGATCAGCAACATAATATAAATATTCATTGAGTGATGAATGTATGTTTTGTGGAGAATGCTCATTCATTTTAGTATGTCATACATTAATACTTAGAAGCTCTCTTTATGTGACTGAAAGCATGAGTAATATATATACAGTAATGATATATATATTATGAGTAATATATAATATATAAATTATTAATCTGTGTTTCAATACTGTAAGAGCATGTTCCAAAATTAATCTTATGATTTTACATTATATATTATACATTATATATCATAAATAGTACATATTAAATATTATGTTATATACAACATATCCAGGCCTAAGAAGAAAAATTATATAGAAAGAATCAATATCATTGTTTTGTAGATCTGACTGAACTCTTCATTAGCTGATTTATCCACGTTTTATGCTTGGATGTTACATAGAGAAAACTGATCCATCATGGTGAGTCTATAAATATTGTATATGATTCACTTTTCTATATATATATAATTATTAACCTGATTAGTTTAATTTCTAACATTGAAATTTGATGATGTGGTCATGCCCATAGATTTAAAATCGCCCATCCTTATAAACAAAAACCTGATCATTTTCTGTTAGTTACATTATAAATATTCAAATGTATGTTTTATAATGTTTAGAATATAGTCAATCATTTTCAGTTATCTTATTAGTAAAATACTTAATAAATGCTAAATATCATGTTGATATGAAGAAAATGAAAGCAGAAGCAAGAAATGAAAAGGTTGTTTCTTAGAGCTCTTCTTGAGAATTGATTAGTGACACCCCTCCCGTCATCAAACTACCTAAGATCCTCATTAATCCTTAAGATAAACTTCCTCACATAAAGTATTTCTAATACCTCTTATCTTCAAATGTAATGCAATATAGTTTCCAAACACTAAAAGGAACCATGAGCACAGTAAGATTTTCTGGGCTTGAAATGCTTAGTGAATTATGTCAACCAGATTCTGAATTGTTTGTGCACTCTCCATGTTTTCAAGGAGCTGCCATAATTTTGATGAACATTTTCAAAATTTTTTGAGTTACTTAATAGCTATTCAAAATTTTATTACCTCTTCCCCTCATAGCAGCTTTTAAAAATGATGGAAGAGGGATTATGTATTTATTTATTTACTTTTTTTTTTTTGATACGGAGTCTCGTTCTGCCGCCCAGGCTGCAGTGCAGTGGCACAATCTCTGCTCACTGCAAGCTCCGCCTCCCAGGTTCACGCCACTCTCCTGCCTCAGCCCCCCGAGTAGCTGGGACTACAGGCGCCCGCCACCACGTCTGGCTAATTTTTTTGTATTTTTAGTAGAGACAGGGTTTCACTGTGTTAACCAGGATGGTCTCGATCTCCTGACCTCGTGATCTGCCTGCCTAGGCCTCCCAAAGTGCTGGGATTACAGGCCTGAGCCACTGCGTCCGGCCGATCTTTTTTTAGTCTATCTTATGACAGTATAAAACTTCCTTTTTCACACTGTGCTTCATCAATCTTGAAGTAGGTAGTGTTTACTCAGAATGAAGGAAAATGAATGCTATATCCTTCAGTAGGTCTATACTATTCCAACACTACATTTCTGAAATATTTCTTATTCATACAATTATTTTTCTTCATTGTTACAGTAACTATACATTTCTGTATTCATTATTTAATGTATGCCTTTACAGAGTTCCTAGACACATAATCTTCCCTTTTCTCTCCAGTGAATAGCTCCCTGATTAGTGTATGTCTTTATGGTGTATATCTATATCTATCTATCTATCTATCTATCTATCTATCTATCTATCTATCTATCTAGATTTCTGATTTTTCATTATTTCACTGCTTTACAAAAGCATTATTGTGAAATAAATATTGTTTTTTCTTCTCATTATTTTTAATGTCCCATGGTCAGAAAACCTCCATGACTAATGCCACCTTACACATTGCATTTAGTGTTGGCTTTTAAACTTGTTCATTTAAAATTGAAAGTGCTGATTTTAGCCATGCCTTCTTCAATTCTAGACCTTATACGCACTGAAAAGAGAAAATGTGGGGAAAATTCAGACAGTTTAATGTCCTATATCCCATATGCCAATAGGTGCCACCATTGTACTGTGACAACCCTTTATGCTGTGGTAACAAAGAACATTTAAGTATGAAATAATTAAATATAATTTGGGGGATATATGCAGCACTTAGTTTTTTCTCTCCCCTTGCAATAGAAATGGAAAATTAATTTTTCATGGAAGAAAATTTCTTGCTGTTATTCCGTGTAGTTGTTGTTACTAATATAACCAAAAATGTTGCTAGACAACGTTCCTGTGAGTATTCTAAACTTTTACAAACCCCAATTTTTTATTATTAAACACAAAAACTAAAAGAAAATAAGCAAAACAAAGCAAAGGCCCACATCTGATTTATGTCTCATGTCTGTATTTACAAGTCTTTCTCTGAAAGTCTTTCAAAATTAATCTCTTGCTTAAATTTTACCATAGAAATGTAGTAATACTATATAAAGTAATTTAATGATGTCACATGAAGTGTCTATTTAAAAAGCCATAAGGTCATCAGACATGAAACTCAAACTTTATGTAGAGAGAAACCATAGGCAATCATTAAAAGTAATTTTCTCTTTTGTGTTAGTGAATACATTCAGTTTACAATTTGCCGTCCATTGTATTCAAAGATAACATTCCTATTACCCTCATTGCATTTTCTTACAATTCCTGATAAAATTAATTTGTCATTTATAGTTTTATTCTTTCAGAAAAATTCTACATACTGCCTTCTAATTAGTGGTTTGTGCTATAATTAGTGATATTCATCTTTCTTCTGTTTTTATAGAAAATAATCTCAGCGGACATACAGATTTCTCCAAAATAAACTTATTTATATCTGAATGCCCCCTTCCAGGTTAATTTTCCTACCCTTCGAGCTTAACTGAAGCATACTTGTGAGAGACTTATTTTAATAGAGTGAGTAAAAGTATATTCTATACTATTTCCTGCTTCAATTTTATGGAACCTTAATCAATGTTGCTCAAATTTGTATGCTTATGTATTTTTAAAAATTCTCTCTATAGAAACATGTGCATAATTTCCTCTGAATACAATTTTAGAAATGGCAACAAAATTCAGAGTACCATTAAATATAACAACACCGTCTTTATCAGCTTTTAGTACATATCATAGCTCAGTAAAATTTTATGATGTTGGAAAATATAAGAAATATGTTTGCAGCTGGGCGTGTTGGCTCACGCCTCTAATCCCAGCACTTTGAGAGGCCGAGGCAGGGGTATCACCTGAGGTCGGGAGTTTGAGACCACCCTGACCAACATGGAGAAACCCTGTCTCTACTCAAAATACAAACTTAGCTGGGCATGACAGCACACGCCTGTAATCCCAACCACTTACAAGGCTGTGTCAGGAGAATCGCTTGAACCCGGGAGACTGAGGCTGCCGTGAGCCAAGATCGCACCATTGCGCTCCAGCCTGGGCAACAAGAGCCAAACTCTGTCTCAAATATATATATATATATATATATATATACACATACATATATATTTTATATATAAAACATATAGATAGAGTTTGCTTTATAAAGAATTATGAAGATAGAGTTTTCCATGAGTTGTGAAATTTTATTGGAGTTTTCGTCTGTCTTTCGATCAATATTTACTCTTAAAAAAGGTTATATATTATTATTCGAATGCTAAGCCATCTAGTTCTTACATCTCTAATTAGCTTACTTCCTATTTTGCTATTGATATTTTCAAACTCACTTGTTTGAAATGTATTTATCTTCAGGGTTCTGAAAGTTTCCACACATGTATACTAGGGGCAGAGATATTTACTTTCTTCATGAAAATCAAGAATTTTGGATGAAATTTAAGTTTTTATGAAAATATAACAAATTTTTCCTCTTTCTCAAAAAAAACAAAGAAACCTCCCAACACTAACGGTAGGAACCATGGGGAAAAATGACAAAGCAACTGCTAGCTATTCCACTAAGAGAGCAGAACAATGGGATATCCTATAGGCTAATCAAGGAATTTATTCCATTACCAAAGCAAAGAGACTGCCAGACTTTGCTTGTGAGAGACTAGGACAACGGACTATTTTTTGTTTGTTTGTTTCATTCTTCTGTGTTTTGAGTGGAAGATTAAAATGCAGTTTTCTTGTTTCAATTCCACATCATATAATATGTCTATGCCAGGGAATGGAGATGAGAACATAACTTTTTTTTTTTTTTTCAATTTATAAGACATCAGTGCATATGGAACCATGGCTAGGCAGGGCAGAGAGGACTTTTAATTACCCAGAGCTCCTTCACTTTCAGCCAGATATTATAACTCAGGGTGTTGTTAATTTTCTTCCTTAGGAATGATTAGTGTTCTTTGTGTGGGAGGAAGGGTATAATGGGTACACTCAGATCCAGACTACAAGAGGTCATCATAGCAATTAATGAACTATGCCCAGTATCTATTCTCTCTTTCCCTCCCTCTCTCTCCCTCTCTCTTTCTGTTTGTGTGTATGTCTCTCTTTCCCCTCCCTCATTCTTGTTTGTTTGGGGTGTGTATGAGTGCTTGGAGGGCTCATAGCTGCTCATCAGAAGGCTGCATTTCATTTCCTTTGCAGCTCATTTTAGCCATATGACTTAGTTCATGCCTGAAGTATGAGAGTGAAAGTGATGTGAGCAAATATCTGGGTAATTTCGTGGACGTTACTTATTATAGACTTAATTCACACTCATAATTGGAGCACCTTGACAATCCACATTGCCAAGAATGGTAGAACCATAGCATCAGTTGGACACTTATTTTTTACTAGTATGCATGAGAAAAATAGTATCTGTCTTTGATAACCCTCTGCAGTTTAGTCTGTCTTCTAACACTTTAGTCACTGTACCTCCAATAATACAAGTATGGTGCTATAATTTTTCATATGCTATTGCTTTCAGCCCAATATTTTATTTAAGACTTTTAATAAACACAAGCCAAATTGGCTTATACTATTCTTCTCTCATTATTCTGATCTGTTTTTGAAATTATCAATTGGTTCAACCTGAGAAAGCAAATTAGAATAAAAAAAGAACTTATCATTTGGTTAGTTTAATAATGTACATGTAGATATTGTATTTAGAAATAGAAAGCAAATTTAATCATATTCTATAAGACTGAAATGCATGATTTTTTCATATATCACGCACTAAGATTCATATTCTTATTTTCTTACGAATATAAGGCAAGCTGTTTTAGAACTTGTTATTTTTCAGTCAACAAGTCATAAAGAATATTTCTGGTAAATTAAATTCAAGAACATCAGAATGTGCAGACTTTCTGGAATAGTGTGTATCAGTGCTAACCAAGAAATGTTTCTGAAGTGTTAGAGATAATTATCTTACTTACTTTGTGAATCTGGAGGTATTAAATTTACATCACTTAAAATAAATGGTCAGAATAATATCAAAATATCCAGAAAATTCTAAGTTTGCATATATAATGTTTTTGAGTTATACTTTTAATAAAAAATTACTTGCCACTAATTAAAAATAACACTAAAGCAACTGTTCAGATCAAATAATGACAAGTTTAAGACATATTTAATAGCCTGGTGAATTAATGTATTATTTATACCCAGCAACTACCATTTCACTTTTTCACAGATGTTACTAGATTGGGGAAAATTAAGAATAATAAATTAGTAAATAATCTCAATTATATTAAATAAATTTACTCTATTTTAGATATATAATTTATATTACCAATATTTGACTATTCAAAAATAAGTTGGAAATTTTTGTTTGGAACTATATCTAAATTCTACTACAAAAGCATATTGAACAAGTTATTATTTGTTGCGGGAAGTAAAATTTGTTCATCATGTTTTGCAATAAAAGCAGTATTGAAAACATGTCATTAAATAATTCATATATGTTTTTCTCAGTATGGGCCAGCTCAGAAAATAGTCTAGGCTAAATGAAATCACATTCAAATTTCTGAAAACATACTTATAAGCTATTTCTTGTCTCTAGAGCACTATATATGTCCACAATTTGTATAACTATTTTATAAGTAAAAATGAATCATGCAAATAAACATTATACTTTTCTTCTAAAACTAATGCAGTTTGTGGCTGGCTTACATTTGTCACATACTCTATTTCTTTTGAGAATTGCCAAAAAAAGACATTTAAATGAAAGCTTAAACACTGAATACCTGCACATACTAAATGTAAGTTAAAAGGATATTCATTTAACTGCTATTTTTAAATTCCTATCTACATTGTCTCGGAATATCCGAGTGAATGAAACAATTAAAAATAGGGTAATCACATAAAAAGCACTACATTCAACAGGGTATGACAGAACCATTAAATAAAACCATGTTATTGTGGAGTTATGATGTACCAACATTTACTGATTTAAGTAGACAATGCCTTATTTCTATGGGCAAGAATATAAGAGTTTTCTGGTTAACAAAATGTCTATAAAATATTAATAATACTTTTTGAAGCATAATCTATTCACTAAAGCCAAAAAGTATATGCATCCTATGAGGTATTACATTATTTCTGTATTTTGAAATACCTAATTCCATGCTTTAATATGTACAGGCGGTTCAATGATACTTGAATGTATGCTACAATCTAGGCACTGTGATCAGTACTGGAGTTAGGAAAAAATGTAAGATGCTTTTTTTTTTTTATGCAGTCAGAGAACTTATTTTTGAAAAGTCGCCAGTCCTGTAAATATATGTTTGCATATTGTTTCATACATTATAAAGTAATCTCACATTTAACATATCTGACTCTTAAAAAAAATTTCATGTGGTTCATAATAATCATTCCCATTTACAAACACAGTCACTCAGATTCTGAGAATAAAGTATACGTTTACAATAAATTTTAAGAAACATGCAAATACATGTTGCATGTTGGTTTTATTTCCAAATTCACTGTTATTATTACTTCGTCACACTACTTTCATTTCAGTAAAAAACAGAGATTCAAATCCATCAAAACACTGGCCAGTGTCATACCTTGTATGGAAAACAAGGAACATGAATTCTGTTCTTCAAACCACCAATTCAGGATTATGTTCATTACTACATGGCCTCCTAAGTTTACTGGCAAACCTAATATTATATGCCTAACTAGGTCTGCCATAGAGATGGCTAAGAATTTTATTTATTTTTTATAAAATAACTCAAAATTAAAACAAGATCAAAAGTTACTTAGATTCATCCTGTCCATTCTTTTCCATCAGTTCAATGGACTCACTTGATTTCTATGTTGGATTTCCATCTCTTCCTTGTGTATTTTATTTATTTTTTTTGAGTATGCAAAATATTAACCATTTATGAAAACATTCTTTATAACAACGTATACATACACATTCACTTTTGACCATAAAAAATATTGTAAAGAGGCCGGGTGCAGTGGCCAACACTTGTAATCCTAGCACTTTGGGAGGCTGAGGCGGATGGATCATGAGGTCAGGAGTTTGAGACCAGCCTGGCCAGCATAGTGAAATCCCATCTCTACTAAAAATAAATAAATAAAAACAAAATTAGCTGTGTCTGGCAGTGTGTGCCTGTAATCCCAGCTACTCAGAAGGCTGAGGCAGGAGAATCGCGTGAACCTGGGGGGGCAGAGGTTTCAGTGAGCTGACATTGCACCATTGTACTCCAGCCAGGACAACAATGCAAGACTCTGCCTCAAAAAAAAAAAAAAATATATATATATATATATATAGAGAGAGAGAGAGAGAGAGAGAGTAAGCAGTCTATCAAATTAAGTTAAAAATGTTACAGGTGGTCAACTGGTTGTTGCAATCTTTATGCTCACCAGTATATTTTATTCTTTGGATACCATTTGTATCCTAACCAACTTCACATCAAAACTAATATTCTATATCTATTTCTGCATCCATTATATGATTCCATATGTGATTATATGATTCCATATATGTATACTCTATTTTCTCTATTTAAGGCACCCATTAGTCCTACCTCTTTTATGAAAGGCTTTCAAAATGGCTCCTATGTATTTATCTCTCTCTTCTTAACATGAAGCAGATAAAATGTGACTCAGCATATATTAAACAATTATTTTAGGTCTTTTTTTCTTAAGTTTTTTATCTTGAAAGAATTTCAGATGGTGACCAAAAATTTTGCAAAATCAATTAAAACAATTCTGCTCCTGCATATATATCCCAGAATTTAAAATAAAAGTTGAAAGAAAATAACAAAGCAAAACCAAAAGAAACAGTTCTAGTTACTTGTGTATCATATTTTTAAAAACTAATTACAAAACCACAGTACAAATATGAAAGCCGGAAACATAACATAGATATGATACTATAATCTCTAGACTTAATTTACTTTTAACAATTGTTTTACAAGTGTACTTTTTGTTGTCTAGGATTAAATCTAGTTGTCATGCTTTTTCATTCTCCTTTATTGTTTTCCCAGTCTTTTAAAAAAATTATCATTTTACATTTTTGAAAATATTGGCCACTTATTTTGTAGAATTTGAACTTGTGTGATTTTTTTAGTTATTAATATTATTTCTCAGGGCATCATATCAGCAGGCACAAGGCATCACATGTGCCATTGTTAGTTGTGTTAATTTTGTTATTTGGTTATGGGGTTGTCCACTAAATTTCTCCACTGTTAACAACATTTCTACTTTAACTAAAAATATGTTTTGCCGAGACTATTTGAAATTTTTCTCTTGCCATAATTTTCAATTATTTTTACCATCCATTGATAAAATTCACAGTACACCTATTACCATAATGTTTGTCAAATGGTGGTTTTTATTTATACTATATTTTACATTAGTTGTAATACTACTATAATAAAGAAATTTCCCTTATTTTTTTTTAAATGTATGCATTACATTGCTCATGTAGATTAGTGTAGATTCATGAATTCTGATTTTATTTTTTGTGTAATACTCTAGTATGGACCATTATCTTTTGTGGCTCATATTGCCTCATGTTTGGTTAGACATTGTGAACCTCTTAAATTGATTATTCTATCTATTACACATCTTCATCATGCTTTGAATACTTTCATCCATTTTGGGACCATTCTCATATTTTAGTTCCATTTTGAACATTTGTATGCTAGTCCTGCAATTATCCATTTCTCCAATGAGTCTGGTTTCTAATTCTGGAGATGCAAATTCACAAAATAATATCCAGGTCTTAGATATACTCATTGTTATTGGGTTGTCACTACTTATTGGTCTTCTCAGGGGATAGAGATAAATGCATCACACATGCATACATACACACACACACACACACACACAACTCTCTCTCTCTCCCCCACCTACCCCCCCTCCCTCCACACTGACACACTGACCCCTGGTCCACAGGGTTTATTTTAGCCTTTTTTAAAAATTTTACCTGCTTTATCTGACAGTGAAAATTCTACCTCTTATTATCCAACTTTTGTTTGTTTAATTCTAGAATATAGATTAAATAGTTGTGGAATTGCTAATCTATACCCCTATGCAAAGCAAGCTACTTATTGCAACAATACAGTTGCTTATAGTTCTTTCTTTTAGTTTTATCAGATATAGAGAAAATACCGTTTTCCAAAGTTACTTTAGTTCTTTTCTTCACTACCTCCACTCTCTTTTGTGTGCAATTATGATATTCATTTGTACTATGTTAGGTTCATTTGCTTTTGTGTGTTTTTCATTTTGGATCCTCTTCTCCAACTTGATTTTAATTATTGTTCTTTGAGCCTGTGAAACTAACCATTATAGGCTTTGGTTTTAAAATATTGATGGGCCTCTTACATTTATTTTTGCCTTATTTCTCTGGCCATTACAAACTTCTTGAAGACAGAGACCAAAGAGATTTCATATAAATTCTCTTCTCCAAAGTGCTTGGGAAACATACAGACTTTGATAACCACTTATTTCTTAATGATTACAACCAGAAGAGAAATCTGAGTATCTGCACTATTTTCTCACAATAATTCAATGAACAAAACCAAGAGCGGAGATAGGTAATTTAAGGAAAGGCACAGTCTTGGAACAAACTGCTTTGCATTCAAATCTTAGCTCTGAAACATAATAGCTTTGTAACCTGGATACAGTAAAATGATATCTTTGAACTAGGTTTCCCTTCCATTAAAATGCAGATAATGTTAATTGTGATAATGGAATGTGATAACGTATAATAAAGTATCTCTCAGGAACTGCTATGTTTGGTAACATATCAGATATTACATATGAAATAAACACGTGTGCTGTATTCTTACAACCACATGATTGTTACTCATAATATATTTAGCAAAGTTTGTTGCAATAGAAGTGAGGGACCATATGCATTTTTTTTCTAAAAAAGTTCTTTCAAAATTGTTACCAAAAGAAAATCGAAAGCTCTTTCAATCTGTCAAAAGATTTTCCATTGCAAATGGCCACCTATTAATCTAAAGAGGAATTTAAATAATATCCAACATAATAATAGAGGAAAAGGCTATAATTTGGAAGTAAAAGAATATGCTAATCTAATGATCACTTATTTTTTTCTCATAAAATTGACTCCTACACTATTAAAGGTCAAGTCTATGTTTGTACAAAGGAGCTTTTTAAACTAACACCAAAGAGGATTTTCCAACCCTTTAAATTGTTAAATCAAGAGATATAATTTTTCATAAAATAACAAGGCTTTTAACTAATATTATGAGAGTTAATGATAATCTTCCTACAACTAATACCAAGCCAAATATCCAGTTTATCATTCATTCATTTGTGAATTCAGCCATTTCTTATGGAGTTTTCACTACCTGTGAGGCATTGACTTAATTCATTGGGGTATAGAAATGAAAGGCATTGTCCATGACCTGCATGCTGCTGAGGAGGGTATATATGTCAAGGTATTCTTACATACAAATTATCTGTATAGCATATCATTTCAAAGTTACACAGATGTAACAGAATTAAATCAATGTTTTCTTTTTATTTTTTTAAAATACAAATAATAGATTCCTTACAGTAGGTAAAAACACTTAGAAAAGCTTGCAACAATTAACTCTGCAATTTAATATAATAATAGACTCAAGCTTGAAAACTGCTGATCAGATAACTTAGGTGGAGATGTTTCTTAACCTGGGTAAACTTAAACAATATTGTGTTTCACTATTGTTACAGCTTATATTTAAGAATTGACTTTCTGTACATTGATAGTAGATTAATTTCCCAATGTTTTTCTCTGTTACAGAGAGATAGAGAAAAGAGTGAGAAAAATATTGTGTAAGGTCCTCAAGGGAAAGTTTGCTTATTTTCAAGTCAAAGCCTCATTTTGGAATGTTTACACAAATAGTATTGACCAAGAAGGCCTTAACGTTGTTTCTCTCAGTTTGGCTAAATTTTAGACAGATTTCTTCCTGACTGTAAGCCCCTGAACTCCCAAACATCTACTTGCAGAAAACTTGCAATTATGAACATTTTCTTTGCCCCTTTAAGATGTACATCTTATTCTAGCCTCTGGCCAGTTCTACCACCCAGAAACCTCTTTCTCAAGGAAGATACTGCTATACTTGTCATTTGTGACTGGCTTATTGCACTTAACTTAATAGTCTCCAGGTTCATCCATGTTGTCAGACCTGGAAGAATTTCCTTCTAAGGTTGAATAATATTTCACTGTATGCATATGCTACATTTTCTTTATCTAAGATATCTAAAATAGTCAAACTCATAGAAGGGAGTAGAATGGTTGTTGCTGGGGGCTTGAGGGAGGAGGAAAGTGGAAGGTGTTCAATGGGTATAAAGTTCCAGTTAGATAAGATGATAAGCTCTAGCGATCTACTGTACAGCCTGGTGACTATAGTTAACAACACTATATTGTACACTTAAAATCTTTGTCAAGAGGGAAGATCTTGGGTTAAGTGTTTGTAACACACACACACACACACACACACAAACATATACACACAGGCATGCAAAAACAACAAGAAAAAACACACAAGAGCATAGAGAAGCTCTTGGAGGTTATGGATATGGTTATAACCTTAATTGCGGTAATGGTTTCACAGGTATATATATATATGTTCAAATTATCAAATTGTAGTCATTAAATATGTGCAGTTTTTTTTTGTAAATCTATTATAGCTCAACAATGCTCTAAGAAAGAAAGAGCCCCTGTCGCCAATTATGCAAGGGAGTGTAGAAGCCTTTTGTAAACAATCAGCCATTACACAATACAGATGGCCTGATCACTTTGAACAAGCTCTGCCCTAATGTCCTCCAGTATTTTTTCAGTAGCTCACCACAGCACTTAAAATCTCTTTTGTTAAATATACTATTGTTTTAAAATGCGAACAATTAAAAAAATCTATGGAGTAAATTTTAAATCATCTTTCAACCACCTTTTTCACTCTCACTCAAAATCTGATGATTATTAGAATTACTTCAATATTTTTACATGCATGCAAACATACAAATAAAATGGTTTTGATTCGTTTATTATTTGTTCAGAATGAAATTATGTTTCATTGTGTTCTACTTTCTTTTACTCAGTTAACATTATATTTTGAAGATATTCTAGGTCAAAGCACAAAGGCATATTATTTTAATATTTTCTATAATACCAAGTTCTAAATTGGCCACAGATATTTTAAGCATGCTTCTAGTGCTCAATATTTAGTATTTTTTTTTAAATTTTACTTTTCCATAAGTTATTGGGGTACAGGTGGTATTTCGTTACATGAGTAAGTTCTTTGGTGGAGAGTTGTGAGAATCTGGTTCACCTACCACTCAAGCAATATGCACCATATTTGTTGTCTTTTATCCCTACCCCCCTCCCACTCTTTTCCCTAAGACTCCAAAGTACATTCCATCATTCTTATGCCTTTCCGTCCTCATAGCTTAGCTCCCACATATCAGTGAGAACATACAATCTTTGGTTTTCCATTCCCGATTTACTTCACTTAGAATAATAGTCTCTAAGCTCATCTAGGTCATTGCAAATGCTGTTAATTCATTCCTTTTTATGGCTGAGTAGTATTCCTAACTGTGATATATATATATATACACATATACATATATGATATATATGATGTATATGTTATCTTCTATAATGTTTATGGTTTCAGTTCTTAGATTTAAGTCCTTAATCCATTTTGAGTTGATTTTTGTATAATGTGAGAGATGAGGATTCAGTTTCATTCTCCTGCATGTGGCTAGCCAATTATCCCAGCACCACTTGAGAAAAGGGAGTCCTTTCTCCACTTTATGTTTTTGTTTGCTTTGTCAAAGATCAGTTGGCTGTAAGTATTTGGGTTTATTTCTAGGCTCTCGATTCTGTTCCATTGGTCTATGTGCCTATTTTTATATCAGTACCATGCTGTTTTGGTGACTATGGCCTTATTGTATAGTCTGAAATCAGATCTTCAACATAGTACTGGAGGTCTTAGCCAGAGCAATCTGACAAAAGAATGAGATAAAGGGCATCAAAATCGGTAAAGAGGAAGTCAGACTGCCCTGTTTGCTGACGATATGATTGTTTGCCTTGAAAATCCTAAGGACTCCTCCAGAAAGCTCCTAGAACTGACAAAATAATTCTGCAAAGTTTCCAGATACTAGATGAATGTACACAGATCAGTAGCTCTCCTACTACATCAATAGTGACCAGAGAATCAAGCCAAGAACTCAACCTCTTTTACAATAGCTGCCAAAAAAATAAAAATAAATAAAATACCTAGGCACATACCTACCAAAGCAGTCAAAATACCTCTACAAGGAAAACCACAAAACACTGCTAAAAGATATAATAGACGACACAAACAAATGGAAACACATCCCATGCTCAGTGATGGATAGAATCAATATTGTGAAAATGACCATATTGCCAAAAGCAATCTACAAATTCAATGCAATCTTCATCAAAATACCACCATCATTCCTCACAGAGTTAGAAAACACAATTCTAAAATTCATGTGGAACCAAAAAAGAGCCTGCATAGCCAAAGCATTACTAAACAAAAAGAACAAATTGGGAGGCATCACACGACCTGATTTTAGTAAGTTTTTGAATAAGTTTCTGAACATGTAAGAAATAGTCTCAATTTAATTTATTACAACATCTAAGCAATATATTAATTCCCCATGGATTTTAAAGAACACAAAACTCAATTCCTTTTTCTATTTGTGTATTATTGTATTATAATCATGCAGTTTTATTTACCATGACTCTCAAATACGTTTTGAAAACTAATAATATGACTTTTCCCTCATCATTTAAAATTAAATTTCTATTTTTAGCTTTGTTTGTTGCATACTACTTATACTTCGTGATCAAGCCATTTTAGGTTTTCTATAGCCATACTTACTGTCACATAATCTTTTTTCCCTTTATATTTCTATCATTTATTGTTAGACCGGTTTCAAAGACAATTAATTGTATAAAAATATATGATTGTTTTTAACTTTTGTGTGTGTGTGTTTACTGACTCATTCTAAAGACAAGAGGCTACAATTACCTTGAAAAACAGTAAGATAAGTTTTATAAAAAGATCAAAAATTAATTATATTAATGTAGTATCCAACAGTTAGTAGGTGGTTTAGAAAACATCTAGATATTTCCTCTACTTAACAAATAAGTCTGTTGGGGGGAAATATTTGCAAACCGCACATCTGGTAATTAGTTATTATCCAAAATATATAGGGAACTCAATTCAATACCAAGAAAACAATCTGATTTAAAAATGAGCAAAGGACGTGAATATACATTTATCCAAAGACAGACAAAAGGCCAAAAGGTATCTAAAAAAATTCACAATGTAAGTAATTATCAGGAAAATCCTAATTAAAACCACAATGAGATATCACTTCATACCTGTTAGAATGGCCGCTGTCCAAAAGACAAAAGATTACAAGTTAGAAGAGGATGTAGAGAAAAGAGAATCTACCTACAAAACTGTTAGTCATAATGTAAATTAGTACAATCATTATGAAAAATATAGTATAATGGTTCCCCCCAAAAATTAAAAGTAGAACTACCATATGACCCAGAAATCCCAGTACTGGGTACTTATACAAAGGAAATGAAATCAGTATGTCAAAGCAATATCTGCTTTCCCATGTTCTTGCATCATTATTCACATATTTTCTGTACTTAATAAATAAATATGTTCTATGTCTCTGATATGTTACCACTTCTCTTAGAAAATGCATTCCATTTTACAGGAGTCAGTTATACATTTGCCAAAACTGCTAGACATTTATTTTTTTCTTTTGTTTGAACTCACATCTTCATTTCAATATTTTATATTTCTGGGATATAGCCTGGATCCCAAGAACTTAGATAGGAAATTTTGCTCTACTCCTAACTTAGTGGTGGCTTTTCATGTTTTTAATTCATAAGTTATTTACTTTTCCTATCATGAGGCACCACATTTAAAAAAAATGTATTTCTATAACATAATAATAATTTGTGCTTTTTGTAGGAGTATAAAAATTATGAGTAATGGCTTGATAAGAAATATGAAAATATTTTGGATTTTATGAAAAATACAAGCTATGTGAAAATAACAATACCTGTGAAAGCCTAATTTTGTTTTTATTTAAAATATTTTTATTGCAATGATACACCAAAAAGAGAATGTTTATTTGCAAACATTGTTAAAATTGGTTATACAGCCTTGATTAATTGAACTGGTTAGCTGCTTTATTTTCTTTGGATATTTCTAGTGTTTAGCTATAAAGTTGTAGTCATATTTATATTTACACATAGTCATATTTATTTTGCTACATAATTGCCTAAGGTTTGGGTGTTAATTATACTGTTGAAACTAAACATTCTTCTTTCTGCAGCATAGCAACTTTCTCTTGTTTGGAGTTTCAGTCCCTAGTGTTTTTAGAAACAATGCTGCTTCTCCTCATGGTCATTTGGAAGACAAATTTAGAGATGACATAATTTGTTTTTGATTGCAGTAAACTAAATTAGTCTGTTTCTGACAGAGCCTCTCAGGAGACTGCAGCTATGAAGTCAGAATTCTTAGTCCAGATTAATCTCTTTCAGCAGTAAACGTAAAAATATGATAATATTTCAAAGTTATATTTGGCACATGACATTCCAGTGGTTGATTATAATTGAATCTGCATTGCTGATATATTGCAAAGACTGATTACACACTTGAATAATGTTATTTTATTGTTATTTTGAAAATTTGGAGAAACAAAAGAATCTTAGTATATAATAACTAAAAAACATATAAATAACTAGAATTTTGAGACTCATATTAGCTGAATTGCCAAATACCAGAATATGTGGCAGAAGTGAAAGTAATATTTGTTGTTTTTTCTTCCAAAAATTTTTTTTTCACACTACTATGCCTTGCTGGAAAACAATGGTATCTTGTTTTGATGATTAGTCAAAAATATTCAATACCATGGCCTAAGTTAGGAAGCACTAAAGTAACTTTTTCTGGAAAAGCAGAGTGCGAACTCATCCCTGGAGAACTAAAAAATTTGGACATATGAGGCAAATAAGTGGTGGGGACCATTACATAAATAAAGAGCTAAATTTGAGGAAGCTCTTTAGGAATATATAGAATTGTGTTTCAGATTAATGTGTCCCTTTGTAGTGGAAACTTTGAGTGACAGTTCAGAGAATATGCTACCTTAGAAATTCTACTATTGGCTTATAGTCTGTTCTTTGGCTTGTAGGCTTCCATGCCTAGTTTTGCAGTATCTTCTATTTTATTTTTCAGGTGTAAAACACTGAAACACAAAATATGGAAAGAAAGAGACTGAAAAATACCCAAATCGAATAATAAAACTTCAAGATACTTTTGTGTGTAAATTTGGCTTGGTGAACTTCGAAGAAAAACAAATGTTTCCTGTTACCAAACCGAAGTATTAATAACTAGAATGCTTGTGCTATCTCAATGGAGTGATATTGGTCAATGATTTCAAAATTTCACATTTCATAAGCTAAATTTTTGGAGTTTGTATCCCAATATATGGGCATTTAATTACGTTTGTAAATTACATAATATGCACTAAACAAATTTATTATTTGCATTTAAAACAAAAATATAGTAATTGAAGAGCACGAGATTTAAAAAAAAATAAAATTCCCCAAATTTCTGTTTGCTATACCAATGAATACACTTAGGATGTATACATCACAACTTAGGAACTGCTTCTCTGGAGCATACCTCATAAACTTTACAAATTCTCATGCACAAGGGGCGCTCTGCTCCAGATGTTCCTTGGATGGGCAAAGGGAACAATTTCTTGTAAAATTCACATGGAGGATATTTTCTAAATAAGTACAGTTACCCTTTTTTGTGTCATTTAAATGACAAAGCACATTAAGTAATGCAATTTATAACCAGATTGTGTTATTTTGTTAAAATGTGCAGAGGGTACCTTTTAAAACATAGCTTCAACTAGAAACTATAGATGAGTATAGGGGTTAAAAGAAAGTCTGTCACCAGAGTACATTTTCATAAACACATAGTTATACTCAATAGAATTGGAAAGACTTGGCCGGGGGCAGTGGATCACGCCTGTAATCCTAGCACTTTGGGAGGCCAAGGCAGGCGGATCCTGAGGTCAGGAGATCGAGACCATCCTGGATAACAAGTTTCTATTAAAAATACAAAAAAAATTAGACGGGCGTGGTGGTGGGCGCCTGTAATCCCAGCTACTCTGGCAGCTGAGGCAGGAGAATGGCGTGAACCCAGGAGGCAGAGTTTGCAGTGAGACGAGATGGCGCCACTGAACTCCAGCCTGGGTGACTGTCTCAAAAAAAAAAAAAAAAAAAAAAGAATTGGAAAGACTTATTATTTGTATATCTGTGATTGAGAATGATAAATACTATCTATAATTTCTGAAATGTTATTTATACTCAATTTCTAAAGAGGAAAGGATCACAGTGATATTAATTGCTGAGTCTAGAAAATTTACTGATTGTTTTAATTTATATTTTAAAAATATAATTCAATATTTAATCCTGTAGGTGTTTTTTTTTTTTTTTTTCGGAGTCTCACTTTGTTGCTGAGGCTGGAGTGCAGTGGCACCGTGTGAGCTTACTGCAACCTCCATCTCCTGGGTTCAAGCAATTCTCCTGCCTCAGCCTCCCGAGTAGCTGGGAATACAGGTGCCCACCACCACGCCTGGTTAGTTTTATATATATGTATATATATATTTTTTTAATTTTTATTTTTTAAGTAGAGATGAGGTTTCACCATGTTGGCCAGGCTGGTCTCGAACTGCTGACCTCAGGTTATCCATCTGCCTCGGACTCCCAAAGTGCTGAGATTACAGGTGTCAGCCACTGCGCCTATCCACCTGTAGTTTTATAATAGGATTTTTCTGTTCTTTTTAATTATTAGTTACATGGTTATGAACACAGTATGCTAAATATTTCAATCAGGAAGTAAATTCAAACAGTTATAATGAGTTTAAATATTAAAATTGTCCTGCAGTCTTATCAGTGACGTGATAATTTTAGTTCATGAACCCTTGGATTTGCACTATCCTATACAAATGCTATTGGCCACTAGAACATTTCCATCATCATAGCTCTATTGAACAATACTGCTTTAGTACTTTTTAGAACTTTTTATTCCTTTTACTCAGGTTGTATTTCAATATTTGCTTCCCCCCATGCATTCTAAATTAGTTAATTCTTTTTTTAATTTTAATAATGTATTTTATTTAACCCAATATATCAAAAGCATTATTTCACATATAATTACAATAAAATTATTGAGGTGGTTACATTAATTTTTTCATACTAACTCTTTCATATTAACTCACATACATTTTAAACTTACAGTACCTCTGAATTTGGACTGGCCATATTCCAAGGTTAAACAGCCACATGCTGCCAAACACTACATATTGGACAGTACAGCTCTAACTATAGTATCTCTTAACTTTTCCCTTGGCATTTCCGTGAATTTACCTAAATTTTATTTTGAGAAGCTGAGAAATAAAATTCCATGGTCTGTGTCTATAAAGGAAACAGCTCAATAGAGTTGGGAAGACCTCCAATATATACAAAATCTTACATATCTCAGAACATTCAAAAAGAGTCAGACCTATCAAAATGGTATCAAGAAAGCAAAAGACTACAATGGGCAGATATTTTAAAATAAAATGTTAAGACTTTAAAAGTTTCATCATCATTGTTAACTTTATATTTTCTCTGCACTAACACTGCATCTGATAAGTTTTGAATCTCACATTTTAATTTTTCTGTGATTAAATTATAGGTTGGCCATAATATATGCTATGACAGATAATGAGATATACAAGCAGCAGACTCACAAAATAAAAAGAACTCTTACTAAGTTTATGACACACTGTGCACTGTGCTAAGCACTTTCATATATTTTATGTAACACTTGGCAACAACACCATGAATACTATTATTGACATTTAAAAGTGAGGAGCAAAGAATTTAAGTAATTTCACCAAGTCTCATAGCTAATAGGTAAATGGTAGAGCCAGGATTTAGACCCAGAGGCAAAGTCTTCAAGTTTTCTTTTTTTTTTTTTTTTAAATTATACTTTAAGTTCTAGGGTACGTGTGCACAACGTGCAGGTTTGTTACATATGTATACATGTGCCATGTTGGTGTGTTGTACCCATTAACTTATCATTTACATTAGGTATATCTCCTAATGCTATACCTCCCCTTCCCCCCACCCCACGACAGGCCCCAGTGTGTGTGATGTTCCCCTTCCTGTGTCCAAGTGTTCTCATTGTTCAATTCCCACCTAAGAGTGAGAACATGCGGTGTTTGGTTTTTCGTCCTTGTGAAAGTTTGCTGAGAATGATGGTTTCCAGCTTCATCCATGTCCTTACAAAGGACATGAACTCATCCTTTTCTATGGCTGCATAGTATTCCATGGTGTATATGTGCCACATTTTCTTAATCCAGTCTATCATCGATGGACATTTGGGTAGGTTCCAAGTCTTTGCTATTATGAATAGTGCTGCAATAAACATACGTGTGCATGTGTCTTTATAGCAGCATGATTTATAATCCTTTGGGTATATACCCAGTAATGGGATGGCTGGGTCAAATGGTATTTCTAGTTCTAGATCCTTGAGGAATCGCCACACTGTCTTCCACAATGGTTGAACTAGTTTACAGTCCCACCAACAGTGTAAAAGTGTTCCTATTTCTCCACATCCTCTCCAGCACCTGTTGTTTCCTGAGTTTTTAATGATGGCCATTCTAACTGGTGTGAGATGGTATCTCATTGTGGTTTTGATTTGCATTTCTCTGATGGCCAGTGATGATGAGCATTTTTTCATGTCTGTTGGCTGCATAAATGTCTTCTTTTGAGAAGTGTCTGTTCATATCCTTTGCCCACTTTTTGATGAGGTTGTTTTTTTCTTGTAAATTTGTTGGAGTTCTTTGTAGATTCTGGATATTAGCCCTTTGTCAGATGAGTAGATTGCAAAAATTTTCTCCCATTCTGTAGGTTGCCTGTTCACTCTGATGGTAGTTTCTTTTGCTGTGCAGAAGCTCTTTAGTTTAATTAGATCCCATTTGTCAATTTTGGCTTTTGTTGCCATTGCTTTTGGTGTTTTAGACATGAAGTCCTTGCCCATGCCTATGTCCTGAATGGTATTGCTTAAGTTTTCTTCTAGGGTTTTTATGGTTTTAGGTCTAACATGTAAGTCTTTAATCCACCTTGAATTAATTTTTGTATAAGGTCTAAGGAAGGGATCCAATTTTAGCTTTCTACATATGGCTAGCCAGTTTTCCCAGCACCATTTATTAAATAGGGAATCCTTTCCTCATTGCTTGTTTTTGTCAGGTTTGTCAAAGATCAGATTGTTTAACAAGTGTTGCTAAATGCTTTCAAGAGACCACAACTTTGCTAGATGCTATGTATTGTCAAGTTTCTGTCAGAAAATTACAAGACATGGTTGTTTTGTTCTGGCAATTTATATGTTATGAATAATGTCACCAATAGTCATTTGGTTAAATGTGTATTGACTGGAAAAATTGTATGTTTGATCCATAAAATATATGCATATACTTCTAATTTATTTTGAATTAACTAGAGACACATAAATTGACATATAGAGTGACGTTTTCTTTAGATGATAGTTTATATATAAAGGAGAGATGTGGCTATAAGACTTCAAGTTACAGTTGGTAGACAAGGGCATCAAGTTCTGACTAAAACCTGACCATGATGAGTTTCTTCATTGGAATTGATTAGCAATAGGTCAAGAGATGTTGAGTAGCAAAGTAATTCAAGTACAGCATTAGAAGCATAAAGAAAACAGAAAAAAGTAGGAAAATAGTTTGTTGGCTGACTTTTTCAATCTATTTATACAGAGGGGTTAAATTGTATCTGCTAAATATTTTTGGTTTAAAAATAGTATAACCCATCAAAATATGTTTTAAAAGATCAAGATCTCATGCTGTAATTACTGGTTGTCCACATGCAAAAAATTAATCAGATCTTATGCCATTTGCCAAAACAAGCTCAAAATAGATCATAGACCTAAATGTAAAACACAAAACTATAAGACTCTTAGAAGATAGCATAGCAGAAAAACGTAGATGACCTTAGATATGGTAATGGCTTTTTAGATACTACATCAGAAGCATGATTCATGAAAAAATAATTCATAAGCTGGATTTCATTAAAATTAGACATGTCTGCTCTGCAAAAGACAATGTCAAGAGAACAAGAAGACACATTATAGACTGGGAAAAAGACATATATAATAAAGGACCGTTATCTAAAAGACACCAAGAGCTTTCAAAACTCAACAATAAGAAAACAAAAACACTTGATTAAAAAACAAGCCTTGATAGACATATTATCGAAAATACATAAAGGTAGCAAATAAACATAGGAAATGATTCCAACCTTATGTCATAATAAAGGGAAATAAAAGTTAAAACAACTATGAGAATTGCTTCATGTCTATTAGAACAACCAAAATCTAGAACACAGACACCACAAAATTCTAGCAAGGATGTGGAACAAAAGCATCACTAACTTATTGCTGGCGGCAATGTAAAATGGCTCAGCCACTTTCGCAGAGTTTGGTAGTTTCTTATAAAAATAAACATACTCTTAGCATTCAGTCCACCAATTGTGCTCTATGGTGTCCACTCAAAGGAGCTGCAAACTTATGTTCACACAAAACCTGCACATGGATATTTATAGTTTTATTCATAATTGCCCTAACATGAAGGCAACAAAGATACACTTAGGAGATGAATGGATACATAAAATATGGTACTTCTAGAATATGAACTATTACTATTCAGTACTAAAAAGAAATGAGTTCTCAAGCCATTGAAGGACTTTAAATGCATATTACTAAATGAAAGAAGCCAATCTGAAAAGAGTATATACCTTATACCAGCTATATGACATTCTGGAATAGACAAAGCTATGGAAAGAGCAAAAAGATGAGTGATTACTAGGAGTTGGCAGTGGGCAGGTAGGAGGGGAGATGATGAATAGTTGGTATACAGAGTATTTTAAGGTCAATGGAAGTACTTTGTATGATACTACAGTGGTGGACACATGTCAGGGTAAATTGTCCAAACTCATAGAATGTACGTCAACAGCAAACCCTAATGTAAATGATAAACTTTCGGTGATTATATGTCAATGTTGATTCATCAGCTGTAATGAATGTACCACTCTGGTTGGGGGATGTTGATAATGGGGGAAGGAATGCACGTGTGTGGGTAGAGGGTATATGGGAAATCTCTGTACCTTCTCAAGTTTTCTTTGAAACTAAATCTGTTCTGAAAAACCATTAAGTCTTAAATAACACGTATGTTATTATCAAAGGAAAGACTTTTGTTTAAGCATGAGAGCCCATTATATATGTATACCAAAAGGCAAGAAACCAGAAGTGAGAAATATGATTGTCAGAACAATCAAAGTAAAGCTAAGGGTCAGTAAATGTGGAGGTAAATGTATTATCTATGTAATAACGTAAAATATTTGAAAATTGAAGTTAAGAGTATCTGGATTTGAAGTCACTTCCCTCACCTATTCCTCACTTCTCACTCTTTATTTGCTCTTTCTACTTATCTCAGCCAAAAACCTTAAAATACCTTATAGGGAATGTCAGAAACTGGTTTCATTATAATGTTCCAGCCTCATCTTAAACCACTTCCACACGTTCTGTGCTATGACCATTCTGCACTTAAAAGTGTTGACTTTGTGCTATTACATAGTAATCCTTGTATTAAAGTAGCATAATATCATTAAGATAAAATGTTTACTACAGTGCTACCTTTGCAAATGTCCTAGATTTACATTCTGTATCAGAGAGCTTGAATTTAAAAATGTAATTATTGCATTTGTTCAATAATCCATACCAGTCTACACATAATGCATCTGATTTATTTTTGATAATTTATTGAATTTAATACAGCTAATGTCTCATTTATTTCATATCACGTTTTATAAATAGAACAAAGTATGTATTTTATACTTTAAAGATTTTAAAGTAGTTATCAACTAATTCCCTACCCTGAAATTTTTATAATGATGCCTGTGTAATATCAGTTTAAGAATTTAATAATGTAGGCCAGGCCGGTGGCTCACCCCTGTAATCCCTGCACTTTGGGAGGCCAAGATGGGCAGATCACCTGAGGTAAGGAGTTCAAGACCAGTCTGGCCAAACATGGTGAAACCCTGTCTCTACCAAAAAATACAAAAATTAGCCAGGCGTGGTGGAAGGTGCCTGTAGTCCCAGCTACTCAGGAGGCTGAGGCAGGAAAATCACTTAAACCTAGGAGGCAGAGGTTGCAGTGAGCCGAGATGGTCCCCCCCCTCCAGCCTGGGGGACAGAATGAGACCCCGTCCCCAAAAAGAAAGAAAGAAAGAATGTAATAATTGATTAATTATATTTCCTTTTTCTATAGTGATTATACTTCAATGTTTTTACATAGTAATAGCAGGATGTTGTTTAACAAACCTGAAATCCAAAGTCAAGAAATCTGAATGTCTGCATTCAAGCACAATTTCAGCACATATTATTAATGTTAAATTTTATTTTTAAATATGTCAACTCCTGTGAACCTCAATGGGCACACATATGGAATAATACAATAATAATATTTTTGGTAGATATTTTGTGTTAGATATAGGGCTCACAAATGTGCACTCGTTAATGATATGGGGTAAATACTTTTGCTGTCTTACTTTATTAAAATGAGAAACCAGGCTTAGTAATTTTTCCAAGGTCACAGAGCTCCTCATAGGGCCAGGATATTGACTCAGGCATTTTCCCTACAGAGCTTACAATCTTAAAAAATGGAGCATCCTATTTGTGTTGGATTGGTAACAGTAATGGCCCTGGAATTTCACTCCTCCTTGTATTTATACTCTTGTGTAGTCAAGGTGTAATTCTCTGCACCTCAGCTTGACCATGTGCTCTGCCTTTGGCCAATGTGGAGACCCAGGTAACAAACATGACATGAGTAGAGTTATGAACAGCAATTGTACACTGGGCCTTGTGCTTCTGCCCTCTTGAAGATCATGTCCCAGTCCAATCTGCTTACTCCAAAAGGAGAATGAGAGATTGACAGACACTGAGCCCAGATGTCCCATTTATCTCAGCCGGACAGCCTTGATAAGCTAAGCCCCACTGAGATCAGTGAATTTTAGCCAATGACACATGAGCTATAATTATACAGTATTGTATTATTTTTGTAATGTTAGTATGAGTTTGGGAATATTTCTTATAACCCAATAGCTAAAAGATAGACTACATCTCTAACTATAACATGAGAGGAATATTTACATCTCAGGTTTAATGGAAAGGCCAACATTTGAAAATATTTATATGTGGGAATAGGTATTCAGAAATGTGTGTTATTTTTACGTACTCTGATTTATACAATTTTCTAAAAGGAGTTTTTCAGGTGGTTTGAGAGGGCAAAATAAACTGTAATTTGGACACTACTCCCCCACTTTCTGTGAACATTGTTCATCAGAGATTACCTTAACTCTTAAAACCTAAGGGCTTAACAGATATTTGACAATTACCCGGAAATCTTCACCCAGCTTCACTTCCAACACTGAAATATAATGCCCGATTGGATAAATATCTGATCAGTCATTCTATTTCTATCTTCTAATCAAATTCTATATATGCCTCTTTTTCTTCAATAGCATTCACACTGGCATAATGCAAACTTTCATCATCCCTTTCCAAGACTGGATTAACAGTTCCAAGACCTATAAATAGACTACCAGGAAGTTAGTGCTTTTAGGCTAGCTACTTTCAAGTTAATCATCAATGCTCCCACTAGAGTGACCTTTATAGCAAACAAATATGCACATCTGACTCAGATATTTTCAGAGACTAAGCATGTTTTATTGGATACATTCTAAATTATTTTGCATCACATAAAATACCCGTATATTTCTCTTTAGTTTCAATTCCTAACATTTTCCCATATTACACAACAGCCTTCGTCCCCCAAACACAAAATAAGCAAATCACAAGGTTCTGGATGAGCAGAGTTTCTTAACTGTTTTATTTCTTGGCATATACTAAGTCTTTACTGACTTGCATATACCAATGAATTTTTCTGCAAATATTTTTTCTTTCTTGGACCTAAGAAAACTACAATTCATCTCTTTAATTCTCTACTCATATTATTAATTCTTTATCTTCCCTATCTTTATTGCTCTCACTGCAGCTCTATTCAGAAATTTTTTTTTCCTTTATAATTAATGTTATCTTCTCTAGAATATGCATTTCTTAATGATCATCTATGTTCTTTCTTTCTATCTAATTACACAGCACTTGAATATAATAAAGGATTCAGCAACTATTGGCTAAACACATTAAGTAAGTGATTATATAATTCATAGACAATCTATTCATATTTTATTGATGTGTTTTTTTGAATAAATCAAATTCCTATGCTATAAACTTGATAACTTGACAATTATTTAAGTTATGATGAGTATGTGTGGAGTTGTATAAAATACTGGCCTAAGTTACCATCTCTAAACTGACCCCAAAGTGTTGCAGAATTAACTAATAGTAAATCATAACAGATACTATTAATATTTTGAGAATGTGAAGAGAGGATGTAAAAATTTTAAGTAGATATTCTGGATGGGTTGAATTTGCATGCTTACAATGAAATTTTATCATTGCACAAAGATGGGCTTCACTTCAGTGTTATTTTTAAGAAAAATAGTATTCTTTCATATGTCATATTGGAAGACTACCAGAAATTTATGGAATTATTCATGACAATTAGACTTTCTAATTCATGACATAGTTTGACCCAGCTAACATTTAAGCTCCTTGTGATGAGTTAAAAAGTAAAAGGGAGGAATTAATATGTAATGATGAATCCCCTCTATTTATGCTGGACATTAAGTCTATTTACATGTAAGTTTGATTCTAATTTTGTGAAACATAACCTTAGTTTTAGCCAAATAAAGTCATCTTACAAAAATATTCAAAGTAGACCAGGCACAGTGGCTCACATCTCTAATCCCAGCACTTTGGGAAGCCGAGGCTCGTGGATCACCTGAGGTTGGGAGTTTGAGACCAGCCTGACCAACATGGAGAAACCCCATCTCTACTAAAAATACAAAATTAGCTGGGTGTGTTTGCACATGCCTGTAACCCCAGCTACTTGGGAGGCTGAGGCAGGAGAATCGCTTGAACCCGGGAGGCGGAGGTTGCAGTGAGCCGAGATCACGCCATCGCACTCCAGCCTGGGCAACTAGAGTGAAACTCCCTCTTAAAAAAAAAAAAAAGAATTCAAAGTACAGGCAAATTTATCGTTAACAAATAGTTATTGAGCACTCTCTCCACCTATGCAAGAATGTAGAGGAAGCATCACAAGTAATATTATGGGATATATATATATATATATATATATACACACATATTTTTAATGTGTGTGTGTGTGTGTATATATTCCATAATAGAAAAAAATGATGAAGGAGGGGCAATATTCAAAATAAAGCAAGGTAATAAATAAGTGGTAGAAAATCTGAACAGGAAAACAAGAGTTTTAAAAAATCAACTGGCATGTAGAATCTGTTTTTAGTTAGGAAAATAGTTGATTAAAAATGGGTGGAAGCTGAAGTGGCTGCACATGCCCTACCCAGTCTATTCTGAGTGAAATAATAGCAGAGGGGTAGAAGAGAAATGCCTAACATGATTGAAAATTTCCTAACTATAGAAGAGGTTAGTAAACTTATAAGAGGGAACATGCAATCTGAATAATAACTAAAGGAGCCAGCCTCAAAGTTTCAAAGCACATTTTAAATAATTTTGTAATGTGCTGATTTTTAAACATCATTTGAAGTTATAGAAAGGAAATAGACTGAGTTGAAAAGTTATTCTTATTTTTTTCCTAAAGCTAGAAAATTTAAGTTAGGCTTTTTGGCATAAGGAATCTAACTCAAACTGAGGGGTCAGTTTTGTATCTAGAAGCTACATGATTTGAATAAGCAGAAGCCATCTAACAACACATTGATAACTGACATAATTAAAAATTAACAAATAAAATAATACAGCATTGTTTTTACAAAGATGCTTTCATTAGATACTAATTTTATGCTCTGAAGCATATTCATTTTGTTTAGATTTTCAAACTATTTAAAAATTAGAAAAATTATTATAATCAACCTAAAACAATTAACATAAACAATTAAAATGTTTAACATAAACAAATAAATAGATGTTTCAATATTTTACCCAACTAGCAGGATCATAGTGAATTAATAACTATTTTTGATTTTTAAGTTAAGCCTGGTTTTGTCTAAGTAATTCTCATTGGTATTCAGTGGAGTAAATACATTTTTCACTCCCTTTTACATATTAAGAAATGAAGATTGACAGAAGAAACTCGCTTATGTCAGAGAGATAATAAGTGGAAAAATACAGATTATGTTGGATCATTGTGGAACATACTGTGTAATTGGAAAACAAGAAAAAAATATATATTTGTATACAAATAATATTAAACTGTAAAAATTACATGTCATAAAAGCAAATAACAAAAAATAAACTGGGAAATATTTACAGTATGTATTACAAAAAGTTCATTTTTAATGTGTATTGGTTTCCAATATTCATAAGAGAAAAAGTCAACAAAAGAAAAATAAAGTATATAAGCAATTTGCAGAATAAGTGTGCATGCATATGTATGTAGGCTATTGATTTCATTTTATATATAATATGTATATTATATATAATCAAGCTTTGTAATATTTAAAATCAAGTAAATTAAATAATAAGAATATTTTATTTTAAAATCAATTAAGTTGAATTGGTCAATAAGTTGAAGTAACCAAAAATATTGCTTTCTGACTTGAGCTGTAAGATTTTAAATATTTTACATTGTTGATGAAGAAATAAACTCAATGTTTCTGAAAAAATAATTTTACACAATATCTAAGATGGAACATTTAAATGTGATTTGAAACATTAATTTGCCTACTATGAATAGGTAAGGGAAAATAATCAGAATGAAGGTAAAATATTAAGTACAAAGTTTCTCATTACAGCATTATTTAGGTAATAGCAAAAAATTGATGAAAATTGGAACAATAATAACAGTATTATAATTTTTCTGTAAATTATGGTATATTCACATTCTTAACTCTTTTAAAGTCAATAGAAGCACATTTATGTTTCATTTTATCTAAAATAACAATTAAGTTCGTTCTTTTAACTATGTCTGCTTTAGAAGTTTAGTAACTCAACCAATATTCTTGCTAACAAAATATGTTGATTTTATGTAGTTAGACATCACTCTGCCTCTATGTGACTTACATATAGATGACCACATACTGAGCTTATGTGAAATTCGTGATTCATCTGTCTTAGTGGAACCATGAGCCTTATTGATCATGGGCTTAAAGGTATGTGACTCAGTCTGGCAAAAGCAACAAAATTTAGCCTTCTGAAAGCAAAACCTATTTATTAGCAGGTTACCATTTTGGAAGGAAGAAAATAACCTAGGTTCTTAGTAGCTTTATTAAGCTGCAAAACTGCTAATTATATTATATTTGAAGTTGCCTTACTTTTAAATCTCCAGTATGTGAGAAAACAAATTTCTCAATATTTAATTGAGTTTGAGCTTGGATTTAATGTTTCAAATACTCAGTAAATTCCTTATAATAACTAATACTTAGACAAAAAAAAATACCTTACCTGTATACACTATAAGAATGTCATCCACTCCCACAAGCAGAATCCTGAAGATTTTTTTCAGAAATAATAGAAACGAGAACAATGAATGTGGTGATCACTTAACAGAGCAGCGGATGTAGAAAAAGAAACTGTTGGGGGAATAAAGATTCTTAAAGGAATATTACAAACAAATCCTCTTTTGAACAGAATAATTGCTTTAGAGGGGACTGTAAGGAAGATTGGAAAGGGAAGAATCAAACTATTATATTAGAGCTTTCACGCTGGATACCATTATTGATGTGAAGGCACATTGCAGAGTCGACATTGTTTATAGAGAAATTTTACTGAGTCTATAAGCTCCTATTTGTTTACATTCTCCTTTAAAAGATTCTTTGTGGTTTAGTTTGAAAGTCTTTCCCTCTCCCCCAACCCCTGAGAAATTTCGTATTTATTCGTACCAAAAGTCTGGGGTCTTTTAAATTGCTATTAATATAGTAGGCCTGAATTGGCCATGAAAATGTTTCAATTCAAGCCCAAACCAAAATGAGACTAGTCAGTGGCCTCAAATTCTCAGCAGAGATGTTTTTTTCTTGCAATAAGTGATAATGTGATGGGAAAAATTTCTTTGACATTTGTCTATGCGGCCCAGGATTTCATATCCAGTTTATACTTTTTTGAGCATATAGATGTATTATTTTTTGACATTTACGCAGAGATTTTTCAGATTCTGCATGGGTCCAAATCCCCCCTATCCACTCCCATCTCACACCATTTGCCAAGCTGTCTTTAAAACCAAAACCCTCAATCTGCTTGTATTGGTAATGACCGTAGGGCAGCTAGTTACTTCAAAGCTTATGTCTTTCACTGAGAGTAAAGGATTTACTTCATTTTCTTTCAAGTACAGTCTTTTATTTTAAAACATAAGATTCTAGAATATGTATCCAGAATTTTTTATTTTAATATTTATGTATTTAATTTAGATGATAGACTTATTTCAGGGTACCGAGTCTGCCATTTTGCTAGGAGAGAAATCTTTGTAGGAAGAATTGTCCCAATATAATTGCTTATAAAATATTAACAGGAAAACACCACATACAATGTGTTTGTATGCATGCATGTGTGTATAATGTCACTTAGGTAACTTACATATATGTATGTATGCATACATGCACATATGTGTCTATGAACGTGTCTATGCAGGTGTATACATACGTATATGCCTATATGTATGAAAAATTTACATTGCATATATATTTCCAATAAATATAAGCATGTTTGTATGTGTGTATATACATAGCTATGTGTATATTTTAAAAACATATTTTATCAATCTATAAAATATATTTTGCCATTGTGCTGAGATGTTTAGTGATTTTATATTCCTATTTCTTCTGTTAATCATCTTGAAAATATATAAAGCTAGTATTCATTAGTTTATACTAAAAAGTAGGTTATTTAAAAACAAAAAAGTAGATTTTTCTACTGTTGCCCAGGTTAGAGTACGGTGGCTGTTCACAGATGCATTAACAGGGCATTACAGTCTCCAACTCCTGGGCTCAAGTGATTCTCCTGCCTCAGCCTCTGGAGGAGCTGGGACTATAGGCACATGCCACTGCTTGTGGTTTTGTTTTATATATAGGACTTTATCCGCTTGTAGATAATAAGCTCTTTAATGATGTCATTCGTGTTTGTTCCATCTTTTTGATTTATAGCAGCTAATAAAGTACAATTCCTTAAATAATATTATACAAGAGGTAATTTAGACAAAAATTCTCATAGCCATTTTAGCAATATTGAATCTATGAAAAAGCCAGTTTGATGTACTCACAGTTTACATAAAAAACCTTGAGAAGATATGGGTAATCATCTTTAAAAATAGCTCCACATTAATAATAGAAAATTTTAGAAATTATTATATAATTTTTAAATATTAAAACTTCTTTTAAGTTTTGTGTTTCTATCTTAAACCTAGAAATAGTGATGTTTTGCCTCTAATTCAGAAACAGGACTACTAAACAACTATTGAAAATAGTATATCATCTTTTTTGAGATTTACACCACCCATCTATTAGTTCTTAAAAGCTGTGATCTGAACTGAAAATGCTCTGAGTCTTTGGTGTTACGTGTCATCTGTTTGATTTCAGCTAGTCTTCAAATTATAGTCCTAAGTATCTTAGCTCTATCTAATTACATTTCAAGTACAAAAGGAGACTATTCAGTTCTCTAAGTTACAAAAAAGATTTCGAGAAATTTCTACCTAATAAAGTAACCATTACAAAGGCACAATATAAAAAGGAAAATTTTAAAGCAAAGGGATGCCAACAAAGAAATATTGACATAATAACATTTTGGTATTTTCTTTTTGAGTGTCAACTGTTGCTCAATGCAATTCTACCTAATTATGATTTTTAAGGTTACATCAAATGTTACAATCATGAAACTACTTCAGTCACTTACGTTTAACTTTTTTCCAAATGCTTTTCCACAGAGTCATTTATTATGATTATCATGTTAAAAATAAATTAACAATTTCGGTTGAATTCATACTTTTTACCTTAATCCTTACGTATATTCTTGAGGTAGTCTTTATTATTACTGTTTTACACATAACATTGAAACACAGTAATATACCTAATGTGACAGAACCAAGAATTGATCACAAATCTATCTCCATACCTGTGCCAATTGTCAGAGGAAATTAATTTACTAATAATTTTCTGGAAAATGTTTTACTTATTATTTTATGCCTTTTATGACTTTATTTCCTCCAAATTAAATGGCATTTTTTTGGCAAACTACCTTAAAGTTATTTATTTTCTTGTTTTTCCTAAAAATTAAAAAAGAAAGCAACATTGTAGATCTTTCACTACCTGATTTCAATACTTACTACAGACACAGTCTGTCTTAATTCATTGGTGTTGCTATAAAGAAATAACTGAGGCTGGGTAATTTATATTTAAAAAAATGTTTATTTGGCTCATGGTCCTGCAAGTTATACAAGAATCATTTAGCAAGCAACAATTTCTGGTAAGGAGTTCAGGAAGTTTCCACTCATTGTGGAAGGAGAAAGAGAGCAGGCATTATACGGCAAGAGAGGAAGAAAGAGGAAGGGAAAGAAAGTGCCAGTCTCTTTATAACAGTCAGTTCTCACAGGAACTGACAGAATGGAAACTCACTTGTTACCAGGAAGAAGAGAAAGGCACCAAGCCATTCATGAAGGATCCACCTTCAAACCCAAATACCTCCCACTAAGCCCCACCTGTAACATTAGCAATGAATTTTCACATGAGATTTGGAGGAGGCAAATATCCAGACTATATCACTGTATGAAAACAAAACAAAACCAAACAAAAACAAAACCAAAACAAATACAGTTCCAGGAGTTTGACACCATCCTGGGCAAAAAAAGTGAGACCCTGTCTAAAAAATATATGTGTAAAAATAAAAAAAAAAAAGAACAGACACATAAACTAAGTTGCATATAAAAAGTATAATAAAGAATTCAGAAACAGACATACACAAATAATTCAACTGTTTTATAAAAATGCAAAAAGGCAATTCAGTGGAGAAATAATAGCATATTCAAAAATGATGCTGAAATAATTAGCCCTATGCAAAATGGTGGTACTACATAGACTTTACCATTTACAAGAAATTAGCTCAAAATGGAACATAGAGCTAAAAATAAACAGTAAAACTGTAAACTTTTAGGACCTAACATAGAAGAATATCTATATACCTTGGGTGTGGTAATAAATTTGAATTACAACACCAAAAGCATAATTCATGAAAAAAAGATAAGTTAGAATTCATTAAAATTATACTTGTGCTCAAGGAGAAACACTGTAAAGAGAATGAAAAAAGTCAGAAATTGGGAGAAAATATTTGCAAAATACATATTTGATAGAGAACTTGTATCCAAAATATACAAAAATTATTTAAACTCATCAATAAAACAATAAACAAACTAAATTAAAAATGGACTATCATCTGCCCAAATGCCTCACCAAAGAAGCTTTACATATGGCAAATAAACATACAAAAGGATGCTCAACCTCTGTTGTCATTAGGGAAATGCATATTAAAATGTGAATGAAGCATCATTACATAATTATTTCAATGACCAAAATCTTGCAAACTAGCAATACCAAATGCTGACAAGAATAAAGAGCAACAGGGAATTCTCCTATGTGGTATAGCACTTTGGAAAATAATTTATCAGTTTCTTACACAGCTGAATATCATCTTACCATAAGATCCAGCAACTGTGTTCTTAAGTATTTGGCCAACTTTGAAACCATACGTGCATACAAAATCATGCACATGACTATTTATAGTGGTTTTATTTAAAATCTAACCCAAACTGAAAGCAAGCAGTGTCTCCAATAAGCCTGTCAATAAGCGAATGTGTGTACAAACACTGGTTCATTTGTACAATAGGGTATATCCAAGGATAGAAAGGAATGTGCTGTCAACCCATACAGAGATGAATCCTAAGGGTATATATGTAAATGACAGAAACTCTGAAAAGCCTATATTCTATAATACGCCATTTATATGACATTCTGGAAAAGAGAAACTACAGAGACAGTAAGAAGTCAATGGTTACTAGAGTTTGAGAAGAGGGAGTCTGAATAAATAAAACACAGAGAATGTCATGGCATTATGCAACTATTTCTTGTGATGCTGTAATAGTAGAAAATGACACTATACATTTATTAATACCAATTGAAATTCATGACAAAATAGTGAATTACAACACAAACAGTAAAACCTAACATATGAAGATTTTTTAAAAAGTTAGGAAGTTGGAACTTCCCAGGATGGAATATAAAATGTGACAAAATAATTTAACTGTTTTACAAATGTAGCAAACTACTTCACTGAAGCGTGGTATGGGAGATGTTAATCTGAGCAACTTTGATGAGTGGCATATGAAAAAATACAGGTGAAAGGAACGGTTCATAAGCACTATACTCTGTTCTATAAAGTTGTGTCTTATACGGGAATGAGTTAACAATTCTGGAGCCAATATACAAGAATGCAAAAAGTGAACAATTAAGTAAATGGATGGCAGATGGCAGAAACTGGGTTTCTTACAGTTTGAATGTTAGATTACAGATAAGCAATGAGAGGAGACTGGGATGATGTATGTGGTAATGAATTAGCTCAATAATGATACGGTGGTTTCATGCAGGAAAACATATAGATCTGTATCCAAATACAGGTTGATATACACACACATATAAATTTTTGCTTTGCCAGCTAACAGGCCTAGGAACAACCAACAACAATCAATAAACAACAATCAATAAACAAAAAAGGAAATAAAATGCAAAGTACTTGCGAAGGAACCAAAGTCATGCTACATCCGGAATTACTATGTTTACCATTAAATTTAGAAGACAAGAGAGCAATCCATCTTTACAGAGAGCAATCCATCTTTACAGCTTTAGGAAAAAAAAAAGTCAGCTTTTATATTAGATACAGGGAGTACATATGTAGGATTGTTACATGGGTATATTGGCCCCACAAGTGGTGAGCACTGTACCTAATAAGTAGTTTTTGAAACCAAGTCCCCCTCTCTCCCTTCCCTAGTAGTCTGCAGTGACTATCATTCCCATGTTTATGTTCATATGTGCTCAATAGTTAGTTTCTACTTAAATATGAGAACATAAGGTATTTCATTTTCCATTCCTGTGTTAATTCACTTCGGATGATGGCCTCCAGCTTCATCCATGTTGCTGCAAAGGACATGATTTTATGCTTTTTATGGCTGTGTAGTATTCCATGGTGTACATGTACAAATTTTTCTTTATTTAATACACCATTGATGGACACCTAATTTGATTCCGTGTCTTTACTATTGAGAATAGCATGGTGATGAACATATGAGTGCATATGTCTTTTTTGTGTAATGATCTATATTTCTTTGGCTAAATACCCAGTAATGGGATTGCTAAGTCTAATGGTAGCCCTGTTTTAATTTATTTGAGAAATTTCCAAATTGCTTTCCACAGTGGCTATACTAATTTACATTCCCACCAGCAGTGTATCAGCATTCCCTTTTCTCTGCAGCCTTGCAAGCATATGTTGTTTTTCGACCTTTTAATAATAGCTATTCTGACTGGTGTGAGATATTTCATTATGGTTTTGATTTGCATTTCTCCAGTGATTAGTGATGCTGAACATTTCATAATGTTATGTCTTATGTCTTCTTTTGAGAAGTATCTGTTTATGTCTTTTGCCCACTTTTTAATAGTGCTATTTGGTTTTCTCTTCTTAAGTTCCTTGAAGAGTCTGGATATTAGACCTTTGTCAGATGCATAGATTGCAAATATATTCTACTATTCTGTAAGGTTGTCAGTTTACTCTGTTGTCGGTTTCTTTTTCTGTGCAGAAGCTCTTTAGTTTAGTTAGGTCCTGGTTTTCAATTTTTTTTCATGATTGCTTTTAGGGACTTGATCATAATTTTTTTGCCAAGGCCAACTTTACTAAAACTTTTCCAAAAAAAAATTAAGGAGGAAGGACTCCTTTCTAATTCATTCTGTGAAGCCAGCATAAGCCCAATACCAAAATCCAGAAGAGACACAACAAATGATAAACAATTTTAGCAAGATTTCAGAATACAAAATCAATGTACAAAAGTTAGTAGCATTTCTACACACCAATAATGTCCAAGCTGAGCATCAAAAGCACAAACCCATTTACAATAGCCACAAGGAAAATGAAATAACTAGGAATGTAGCTAACCAAGGAGGTGAAAGATCTCTACAAGGAGAACTACAAAACACTGCTGAAAATATCAGAGATGACAAAAATAAATGGACAAACCTCTCATGCTCATGGATTGGAAGAATCAATATCATTAAAATGGTCATACTGTCATTTTAGCAATCTACAGATACAGTACTATCTCAATCAAGCTACCAACGTCATTTTTTACAGAATTAGAAAAGAAACAATTCTAAAATTCATATGGAAGCAACAAAGAGCCCAAATATTCAAAGGAAACCTAAGCAAAAAAGAACAAAGCTGGAGGCATCATACTATCTAACTTCAAACTATGCTGTCAGGCTACAATAATAAAACAGCATGGTACTGGTACAAAAACAGACACATAGACCAACGGAACAGAATAGAAAACTCAGAAATAGAGCCACACACCTACAACCATCTGATCTTCAACAAGGTTGACGAAAACAAGCAATGGGGAAAGGAATCCCTATTCAATAAATGGTGCTGGCATAGCTGGCTAGGCTTAATACAGAAGATTGAAACTAGACTGTCACTTTTCACCACATACAAAAATTAATTCAAGATGGATTAAATGTAAGACCTCAAACCATAAAAACCCGAGATGAAAAACTGGGAAGAATATTTTGAAAATTGTTTAAATCTAGCAATACAGCGTTGTGTGAGGCTCAGCATGTGCCTTTCATTTCCAGGACTAAGCAAATGTTCCATTTCTAATTTTTCAGGCATCAGAAAGCATATATCACTTCTTTCCACATCTCTCTGGTCAAAACCATCTTTTCCCAAATTTAGGTTTTTATATTTTTCAAATACAATGTATTACAACTTGCAGAAAAAATTAAGAAAAATATACTCACTAAAGCTCTATTAGGTGTGTATGTGTAGAATTACAAACGATGTCAAGGAATGTAACTTTTCTATGGCCATATAACCCGCATTGCACGCTTTAGTGCCAGGTAGTAATCAGTGTATATATATTTTTTGTTTTGTATGTGCAAAAAATAATGTTTATTATAATAAATTAAGTAATTGTTGGGAGAAAAGAAACATAATGAGCAAACTTCAAAAAATCATAAATAATCCATTAAAATTATTTTTATCCTATGTGTGTATAGCCAACAACCTTCATCATAGTAAAGTTAAAACAAGAAGAATCGTTCAGTAAATTAACCATAGTTATCAACCATACTTTGTCAATTTTAGTCTCACTGACTTTTTATAGTATTTGAACACATTGACTGTGCATCTACATTTTGTCAGACACTGCGTAGAGCAAGTATTTAAATAAAAAGTATATGAAACTGTCTCTTTCTTCACAGGCTCTCAGAGGTAATAAACATAATTGACAATAATTAAAATATAATATGTGAAGTAACATGTTACAAATAAGTTCAGATTTTATGAGGGCAAAGGAAATCACTATCGTGAAATCTCCCAATGAAATGCATTCGGATAGAATAGAATTCTTCTTGGCTCCTGTTCTTTATAGCAAGCTCATTCAGACAATTCTTCTGATGACATTATGGCAGAGTTTTACCAGAAAATTTGTTGTTTTATCAAATCAGGGAGTTGTATCAGTAGATATCACACTTTGGCCTATGTCTTACATGATGAATAGGGCTTCAACAAGTGGAAGCAGGTGAAAGGGCACTTAAATATAAGCAAAATAAAAGAGGCAGGAAAAATAATTGTGTGTTCATCGGCTAGCATGTGGTTTTGTCTGTGCAAAGCATAGCTTTGGTTATGGAAAGAACAGGACGTAAGGCTGTATATAGATAGAACCAGATTGTGAATGGCCTTATTTGCCGTAATAAGTTTGCTTGCCACTGTGAAGCTACTGAAGAATTTTTACAAAAATAGACACATATTGAGTAAAGAGTCAGTATAGAAAATGGAATGATTGCAAGTAGGGAAATATGCTCTTCTACCGCTATTTTAGCAGTCCATGTAAGATAATGAAGAACTAAAATGACAGTGAAAATGAATAAGAGGTCAGGATGTTGAGAAACACTGGAAATATAATGAAATATAATGAAAAGACTGGATCTGGATTAAATGTTGACTGCTGTGGAGGTAAAAGTACCTTAAAATATGGTAGAAAAAACAGGAGAACAAATACTTTCATGGTACATGATAATCAAAAGGCATTTAAGAGAAGTTAACATGAGTTGGAAGATAAGTACTAAGTTTTTAGGAACATGATTTAGAACTGCTGATCTATATATTTGAATATCCAACATAAAGTGAGTAGTTGAACCAAGTCATAAGAGTATCAGATATCATCCAGGAAAAGAGTACTTTTTTGAAAAGTAGACAAAACTTCAGGAAATACATCATTTTTGTCATAATTTGTTTCTTCTAAGAATAATTTCCTATATGTAATTCAATAAGGCTTTGCTCTTAATACTCTTAACTACTACATAATTGCTGTATGTTCACCATTTTAATTGCAATACAGAAGCTTGCAGTTTTCCAATGCATCTGTTTTCTGAAAGAGCAATCGATGAGAAATGAATTTCTTTCAGTTACCACTTAAATAAGGTTTGGGTGGTAATGTTTGCTTATATCAAAGTACATTTGCCAGCTCTTTGGCCCTTCAGTCACTAAACTTAAAAAGAAAGGGAGAATTAGACTGACACAGCCCCTTTCAAATTTAAAACAAAGCACTTATCAAAATATTGACTTTGGTTTTATATTCATCTTTACCTTTGATAATGTCATAAAAGCTCACAGATGATATTTACTTTCCTTTTAAAGAATGTAACTTACATCTACTGTTTTTCAAGTGTAAATTTTAAGAACAATTGAAATGGTTAAGCATTCGTTCTCTGGTAAGTAAGGGAAAACCTAACTTAATTATATTATAGATATAGAATTTTATTTTCTTGATATAATAAGTCTGACAATAGATGCTGCTTATGTTGGTTTCATGGTTCAACCACCTTTAAGGTCATGCCTATGATTCTTCTGTTAATATTTCTCACAAGGTTGCTGGATGGCTATTATGGCTATAGTCATCTGTTCACTTTAAAGAAAGGATGATGGAAGAACTGAGAAAGGTTGCTTCGGTAACCTTTGTCTCTTTTTATAATAATATTTTTAATTTAATTTTAATTAGCCAACTTCTGTTCACTTCTCATTGATTGGTTTCCATGCAAGTAAACGAAACTGAGAAAGTGACCTTTTGGTTTTTCAATTTGCGTGGCAGGCGAAAGCTAGTAAAAGGATTGGGAAAGATTTTGTGTAAAAATTAAGTGTCTTCAACAGCAATATGAAACATGCAAATTTTCTATTAAATCGAAACTCTAACTTGAAATTTTGTTCCAAGTAAGTTTACAAATTTTACTTATACTAAGTACATACATAAGATAAATTATATAAATATTATTATTATATATTACTAATGTTACTTTTATAGTATTCCTTCTTTAGCTTTTTAGAGATAAAAATATTTTACTTACTTTTAAACTATCACCCTCATCCTTTATGCTTATTTTTATTTCTCATGCATATTTAATCTTGAGCAGTCAACAACATAGCGATATTTCATTTGAAATATTGCATGGTACAGTGAAAAGCACATTGGGCAAGAAATCAGAAAATCCCTATGTGAATTCTCGACTGTTTGCTTACTAGATGTATAAACCTTAGCAAGTTAATAAAGCTCTCTGTAATCATTTATAATAATAGGATATTAATGTCTCTGCCTAATTCAAACTTGCTGTAAAATTAGAGATAATGCGTGTGAAACTAAGATGTATGGAGGTAAACAATGTTTGATACTGATATTTGGGGAGAAGAGAATGTCTTTAATATTTTTAAGTTATTAATAAAAATACACTGATTCTTTGGAGGACAGACTATTCTTCTATAGCAGAGTTACATTACTTTAAGGTAAAGCATCTTCCAATATTACTAGTTAGCACACACCTACTGGCACTAACAATCACAGTCGCCCAAACAGATTCAGAATGAATGTAAAAGCTGATGGTAGGAATAGTAGAAATAAAATCCCCAACATGGTCCAGAAACAACAGCACTTCCAGAGTAATCCTGTAATTTTTATGCTATTAGTATATTATGCTAACACTTGGGTTCTAAGAAAATTTAGGCTACAGAGGGTTACATTAAAATCTGACTTAGCTTACTATACATTTTGCCTAGGACTGTCACAATTTTTAGTTTATCTTATCAGAATCAAAGTAGAATGTTAAGTAAATAAAAATATTTTAACCTTGTGAATTTTAACAAAATTTTTGTTAAACTTTTTGACATTATAAAAGGACAGGATGTGCTTTTAAAACATAAGCTACTTTTAAAAGAGGATTTCCATTCTTATTGTACATTACAAACTCGTTAGACTCCGTAAACTAAAGTGCTACAAGGTTCATTTATGACAAGCTCATAATAAGAATAACATGTAATCTATGAAAGCTCAGATGGAACAATCTAAGACTTCTGTTCAACTACTGTGTCAGGAAATTTCTTCTCAAACCATTGAATTTTAGTTTAACGTATACCTTTTTGCTTTATTAATATACCTTTGAGCAAGTAAGATAATTATGTATGTAGGAGTCTTTACAACGAAGAGAAAAACAGACAATATTGCTAAGTAATAAAATATCTATGATTTAGCCAGTAAAGATTCCATTTTAAAAATAGTATTGTTCTGCTCTTTTAAAGCAAAAATCACCTTTAAATCCCTTAGGAAGACATCAAGCTGGAAATCCACATATCATCTCTCAATAAGTCCAAACATAGCAACTTTTCCTTCAACAGGTAAATGGATCAATACTTCTTTGTAACCGCACATGGTACGCAATTGGCTTACATTAGGGCTATGTTAGGTAAAAAATAAATACTGTACCTTTAAGTATCAGAACCACATTCAGGTGAAGGGAAGCTCAGAAAAGAGAGGCACCTGCTGCTGATATTTAAGTGCGTTTCTCTGAAAAGGTGAGATCTCCGAAAAGGTGAGATCACTTTTGGTCTTTTTGCTTTATGTTTTAGTGGTAGGATAAAATTGTAATCCCAATTGATCCCTTTAGAAAGTGAAGATTTATATAACAAAGAAAGGCAAATGCTTGAAAATTACCTAAGAGATGTAATGGTGCAAATGTATCAACATTGCCAGAAGACAAAATTTGAAAATAGAAGCCTATGTATTCTGGCCTGTCTTTGCATAAAATGCATCACATCGCCTGTAATCCCAGCACTTTGGGAGGCCAAGGTGGGTGGATCACGAGGTCAGGAGTTCGAGATCATCCTGGCTAACACAGTGAAACCCCCTCTCCACTAAAAAATACAAAAAATTAGCCGGGCGTGGCGGTGGCCGCCTGTAGTCCCAGCTACTCCGGAGGTTGAGGCAGGAGAATGGTGTGAACCCAGGAGGCAGAGCTTGCAGTGAGCCAAGATGGCGCCACGGCACTACAGCTTGGGCTACAGAGCGAGACTCCGTCTCAAAAAAAAAAAAAAAGGCAAAAAAATAAAGCATGACATTACTTTTTACAGCTTGTACTAGTACCACAAAGACTCTCCAATGTTTATTATGTAATAATTAGTATGCATCTATATATCACTTCATGGAAATTTACTTATTAAAATTGGATATGGCATAGATATCCAGGTAATGAACACACCTCATAAGCTCTTGGAATCACACCATAATACTTTTCCCCCCAAAAGGAGAAACTAATATAAAGTACCGGATTTTCATTCATACCGTGCCCGGAATCGGTGGGTTCTTGCTCTCACTGACTTCAAGAATGCAGCCGCCGACCCTCGCAGTGAGTGTTACAGTTCTTAAAGGCGGCGTGTCAGGAGTTTGTTCCTTCCGGTGGGCTCGTGGTCTCGCTGGCTCAGGAGTGAAGCTGCAGGCCTTCGCGGTGAGTGTTACAGCTCATAAACGCAGTGTGGACCCAAAGAGTGAGCAGTAGCAAGAGTTATTGCAAACAGTGAAAGAAGAAACCCTCCACAGCGTGGAAGGGGACCCTAGCTGTTATGGCTGCTAGCTCGGGCAGCCTGCTTTTATTCTCTTATCTGGCCCCACCCACATCCTGCTGATTGGCAGAGCCCAGTGGTCTGTTTAGACAGGGCGCTGATTGGCGCGTTTACAATCCCTGAGCTAGACACAAAGGTTCTCCACGTCCCCACCAGATTAGCTAGATACATAGTGTGGACACCAAGGTTCTCCAAGGCCCCACCAGAGTAGCTAGATACAGAGTGTCAATTGGTGCATTCACAAACCCTGAGCTAGACACAGGGTGCTGATTGGTGTGTTTACAAACCTTGAGCTAGCTACAGAGTGCCAGTTGGTGTATTTACAATCCCTGAGCTAGACATAAAGGTTCTCCACGTCCCTACCAGACTCAGAAGCCCAGCTGGCTTCACCCATTGGATCCCGCACCAGGGCTGCAGGTGGAGCTGCCTGCCAGTCCCGCGCCGTGCGCCTTTACTCCTCAGCCCTTGGGTGGTCGATGTGACTGGGCGCCGTGGAGCAGGGGGCGGCGCTCATCGGGGAGGCTCGGGCGCACAGGAGCCCACGGAGGGGGTGGGAGGCTCAGACATGGTGGGCTGCAGGTCCCGAGCCCTGCCCCACGGGAAGGCAGCTAAGGCCCGGCGAGAAATCGAGCGCAGCGCCGGTGGGCCGGCACTGCTGGGGGACCCAGTACACCCTCCGCAGCCGCTGGCCTGGGTGCTAAGCCCCTCACTGCCCCACTGCCCGGGGCCGACAGGCCCGGCCGGCCGCTCCGAGTGCGGGGCCCGCCAAGCCCACGCCCATCCGGAACTCCAGCTGGCCCGCAAGCGCCGTGCACAGCGCAGGTTCCCGCTAGTGCGCTCTCCCTCCACACCTCGCTGCAAGCTGAGGGAGCCGGCTCTGGCCTTGGCCAGCACAGAAACGGGCTCCCACAGTGCAGTGGTGGGCTGAGGGGCTCCTCAAGTGCCGCCAAAGTGGGAGCCCAGACAGAGGAGGCCCCGAGAGGGAGCGAGGGCTGTGAGGACTTGCCAGCATGCTGTCACCTCTCAATACTACAGACAGGTATGTAAAATTTACTTCAGGAACTTTGATTTTAGATGTGCAATGAGAATATTGTGCTTGTTTCCCTGGTGTCAGAGGCTGTAGCTCAAAGTAATATTAATCAATGTAACATGTATTTGAAGTCTGACTTTAACATTAATGTAATTACCTTAAATAATATATCTGGATAATTACATATTAACATATTTTCCTAAATTTTCAGGAAAATTTATACTCCTGGAAAAGGGGGCATGTAGTTATCTGTTCTAGGGGCACACATTTTCAAAATGCATAAATCCAAATGCACATTGAATCTGAAAGGCCAATGTTTTCTAAGAAAGGGCCATAGTGAATAATGGAAAAAGATGGAAAGTTCATGTAAGAGCCTCTTAAAAATTGTACTTTTTGCAATGATTCAAAGATGCCTTTTAAAAAGAGGAAAGTAAGAATACTTTTTCTTAGGGTCTCACTCTTTTTCCTAGGCTGGAGTACAGTGGTGCAATCACAGCTGACTGAAGCCTCTACTTTCCATCCTCAAATGATCCATTCTCTCACCTCAGCCTCTCGAGTAGTTAAGAGTACAGATGTGCACCACCACATCTGGATAATTTTTGTAGAGCCAGGTTTTCACCATGTTGTCCAGGATGGTCTCTAACTCCTGAGCTCAAGCAATCCACCAGACTTGGTCTCCCAAAGTACTAGGATTACAGGCATGAGCCACCATGCTCAGCCCAGACTATCATTTTTTAGAAAGTTATATATTTTGAAACTGCACATTGTACCTATGTTAATAAAGTGATGTGACTCAAATGATTGGTTCATGATAGAGATGAAGTGTGGTGAAGTGTAGAAATCCAGGAAGGGGTTTATTATAATGTTAGCTATTGTAATAGTTATATATAATTAGGAGTCAGCTATTGGGTTAGACATTAGTTAAATATTACTGTTTTAAAGTAACCTTTCTGAGATTGCAAAATTTGGAGAGTAAGGATTATAATTTATAGATTTTTCTCAAGATTTTTGTTATCTTATATAGAAGAAAAATGTAAAAAATTTACTTTATCTGAACTATTATTTTTAGTAAGAAAATGAACAGTAGTTAAAAGAAGAAATGTATCACCTTAAATGTCAAGTAGACCTGACATAAGGGAACAGGGTATGTGAATAGTGATACCTTAACTGGAAAAAAAAATTGCACTAGCTGTCTTTCTTGGAGACAAAGGGATATACAGTACAATACTTTATTTGTCTTAATCTTAGAAGGGGTGTTGCAATATGATTCAGATCTTTGAACTCCTGAAATCTTCACAAATGGGGGAAACCACTTTGTGCAGACTTTATCCCCTCCATGTGAACATGGGTCTTACTATAACATCCATTGTAATTGGATGTTAACTTGTAGTTAACACATTCTGATTAACATGTTATCATTGCTATATCACCTGTGTGATGCTCTGTACAGTATCAATATGTTAAAGGTTCCCACAGAATATAATATGAAACAGTTGAAAAATTAGTGTATCCCTTGGGCAAGAGCTGTCCTACTATCTTTTCTATATATAAGTGATTTTTAATTTTTTTCTTATCATGAGGATATATAATTTGCCACCCTGTTTGCTGTAATGTTTGTACTATTTTATGTTCCTGCAAGCAATGTATGAGGGCTCTACTTTCTACACAACTTCTGTAATATTTGGTTTTTGTCATTAGTTTTAATAACCATTGTAGTAAGTGTGTAGATGTGTCTAATTACGTGTGTGTGTTTGTGTATATGTATGTTTGCATGTACCTAATTACCAATGATGGTGAGCATCTTTTAATGGGTTTATGTCACATTTATTTCTACGATGTCTAGTCTGTTTTCTTGCTTTATGCGTCTATCCTAATGCCAGTATCACAGCATCTTGATTATTTAGCTTTACTGGAATTTTTGAAACCTGAAAGTGTAAGTTCTTGTTTTTCAATAATTTTTCTTTTCAGGTTGGTCTAAATCATTTGAATTTTTATATATAGTTTTTAATCAGTTTGTCAATTTCCATAAAAAGTGCTATTGGGATTTTTATAGGAATTTCATTAAATCTGTACGTCCATTTAGGGAGAACTGCTATCTTAAAATTATTAAGACTTCCAACCCATGAACATGTAGTTTTCTCCATGTATTTGCCTCTTGTTTAATATATCTAGGCAATGTGTTGTAATTTGCAATGCTGCAGGTCCCCATTTAAAAAAAAACTGTGTAAAAATGTTTTATAATTATTGATGTTTTAAATTGAATTGCTTTATTAAGTTATGGGTTGTTTCTTCTGAGGACATAGAAATTCAATTGATTATGCACATTAGTAGTGTATTCTGTAGCTCTACCAACCTTGTGTTATGAGAAAAACTTGGGACTGTAACATCCCCCATCCCAAACTGGAAGGCTGCCAGGCAACCAAAAGATGACTCAGACAAGTCCAGTTTAGTGAGTTGATTAATACTTACATATGGGAGACTTCTGGGCAGCAGCCGGGCAGCTTTAAAGAGTCCTGCCGCTTTTCATCTTTAAGCTGCTTCCAAGCTAATTTTCTGGCTTTTTGCCTACTGTGCGTGTGTGAGACGGGACTGTTTTCCTTGGTAGGCTCTCAGCTACTCACTGGGATGTTTCGGTTCTCAGGGATACCTGCTTCTCACCTGGCGTCCCTAAGAATCCAATGGCTGGTGTCCCTGAGAGCCCATGGCCTTGACTCACTGACTAGCCTTTAAGGTTCAAGCAGCAGGCCTACATCCTTAAGTAATCTAGTGAGGGACCTGTCACACTAGACCTTACTTATGAGCTCTAGGCTTTTGTTTGCTGTGTTTTGGGAAGAAAGAGATTTGGTATATTTCTAAAGATTTCATATAACATAAGCAAGTCATCTTAAATGAAATCTATTTTACTTTTTTTTTTCATCTTTATACATTTAGTTTATTTTTCTTGTCTCATTTACTGGCTAAAATCTTTTTTTTTTTTTTTTAATTCTTGTAATGAGACTATTGCAGTAATTTCACTGAGAATTAATGGTGGCCTAGGTCAGGGTAAACAACAGATGTGCTGAAAAGATATGAGATAATTTTAAACATATTTTGAATGAAGTTCCAACAAGATGTGTTAATATACTGGATATGGTGAATAGAGAAGAATGAGAAGGGTCAAAGATCAGTCTGAGCTTTAATATATAAATTAAAGCCATATAAATTTAGCCATATTAACATAATTATACTTAATACATATATTTTGTTAGTAATGCAGTAAAAATATATTTGGATGTTATTGCAAAACATAAAAATTACATGTAATATGCATTTGTACAATTAATTGTACAAAAATAGTGTACTTTTAATGACAAAATTTCTAAGAACCCTAACATTTGAACAAAAGAATGGTATCATGAACAAAAAAACGGCATTTGAATTTTTCCCTCTTAACTTATTATCAAGATTAACGGAGCATTGATTGTGTGCGTACACTTATAAAAGTGCTGAATGTAGAAGATGATAGATGATGAGGATATTAGAAACGCTTCACCTAGAAACTTCTCAAGAGAATTTGGGTAAGATGAGTTAATTAAATGTTTCTGTGAAGTGGAGGGGAATAAATTAATCATCTTATTAATTTAAAATACGGTGATATACAAGTTACAGTAAAACAGAGAGGGCAAGTTTGTGACTCTGTTGGAGAAATGGATACAAATGATTTTCTTAGGCAATTGACATTGATTTGCATATGATAAAGAGATAATCCATTGGAAATGGAAATTGGCTTTGAAATATTACAAATACATATTTTGAGAGTTTCTATTTTGGGTTTCCTTAACAGAGAACAAAATAAAATATTTAACTCTGGGCACTTTAATGTGATAGTGTCTAGTTGTGCACAGACATGGTTAACATTACCTTCCAAACGTAAGTATTTAAAATGATTTTGTCATTATGCAAGCAGAGATAATTCATGCTGATATGTTTTCAAAGTACGAAATGTAACATTACCACTAACACCGGAATCTAAATGGAATGCTATTTCTAGCCACTGAATTATTAGAAGTTTAAGAATACAAATTTGAAATAATTGTGCATAAGGCTCAAAAAGACAGAACCAATTTGTAACATAAACCTTTCTTTTTCTTTTACGGTTCTACAATTATATTATAATTGTGCAGTTTTATAATGTAATTTTTAATGCTTTCCCTTGATGTGCCTACATAAGAAAATATTAGGATAACATTTAATAGATTCAGTAATTCCAGCATCATTGTTTCTGGTGGAAGACACCCTTATAAGTATCATAAAAGCTCCAGGCTTCAATTTGACAGGGATGTAAGGGAGGTTAGGACTCACTTGTTTCTCAAAGGACAGCTAAGTTAAAAAATCTTTCAAAATTCAACTGTGGCAAATGTGTAGTCTTTTCATATTGCCAGCATTGCACTGAGTATAAAGTTTTCTCTCCCCAGGTCAACAGTGTTTATGTAAATAAAGTCAAGATACTTAAGGATGAGTTACGTAACAACAATCTCACACTTTAGTTGTAAATTAAACGGGCTAAAGTTGCTCTAATCTATGCCTCCTTTCTGCTACTGAATTTTAACAAACTTTTCATACTCTGGATCCTCAAAATAATGGCTTACATTATTCCCACTTTTTCAGAGCCTGCTACCTCATTGTTTCCTTACCTTAGCCCAAATGAGCATGACAAAAGCCAACTATAGCAGTCATTTTCTTTTCTTATAATCTCCGAAGTATTAGAAATAGGGACACTTTTATTCCACCCTGAAAGTCAGTTTCTCCATTGCTTCTTATTCTAAACTTTTTGGCCATCACCCACTTTTTTGCCATAGTATTCATATATGCCTTCCTTCCACTCTCAGTGTTGTTCTCAACTAAGATGCTGAGAGTGGTTCTCTACTTTCTTTTTTATTTTCCTTTTCTGGAAAAGCTATTTTACTTCCATGTGTTCAGTTACAGGTAGAAAAATTTCAAAACACTTTTTCCATCCTGACCACACACCTAAGCTCTGTATGTCCATTACCTAATCAATATTTCTGATTTTTATCATGGCCTTTAATAGTCATCCTGCCATGACAGAAAAAACCCTCACTGCACACATACTCAAATGAACACTTTTTCATGAATTCTATAGTAGACTTGAAGTCATGTTTCAAAAAATATACATGCCTGAAACCTAAGCCACTCCTCAAGTTACTGAAAAAGTTCTTTCTATAAACAGAGAGCCACTGATTCAGGCCAGGCAGTCTTTTAGTTGTAATATTTTTATTGAAGGGGTTTTCTAAAGAAATTTTTCATAGTAGTCTGATGCTAACACATCTTGCATGACTTGCTACTTGATAGGTACATAATGTTTAAGTTCCCAGGGGCTCCCTTTGATTTTCTGTAAAATGAGGATATCATTCGCCTATTTTGTTTTTTGTTGCCTATGCTTTTGAAGTCCTAGCCATAAAATCTTTGCATAGACCAATATCCTGTAGTATGTCGTCTATGTTTTCTTCTAGTAGTTTTATAGTTTTGTATATTATATTTAGGTCTTTAATTCACTTTGAGTTGATTTTTGTATTAAATATAATGCAAGATATACATCTGCATATGGATATCCAGTTTTCCCAGTAATATTTATTAAAAAGGGTGTCTGTTTGCCAGTGGATGTTCTCAGCATCTTTTAAAAAAATCAAATGGATATAAAAAAGTGGATTTACTTTTGGGTTCTTTATTCTGTTCTATTGGTCTATATTAAAATAGAGAGCTTCTGCACAGCAAAGGAAACAACAGAGTGAAGTGATAATCTGTTGAATGGAAAAAAATTGCAAACTATTCTTCTGACAAGGGACTAATATTCAAAATATATACAGAACTCAATAGCAAATAACTAACAATGTCATTAAAAAGTAGGCAAAGGACATGAATATATATTTCTCAAAAGAAGAAATATAAATGGCCAACAAGTATATTTGAAAATTCTCAACATCACTAATCATCAGATAAATGCCTCTCCAAACCAAAAGGAGATGTAATCTTACCCCAGTTAAAATGATTATTATTAAAAAGACATTTAAAAAAACATGCTAGTGAGGAAGCAGAGAAAAGGAAACTCTCATACACTGTTGTTGGGAATGTAAATTAGTATAGCCATTATGAAAAACAGTATGGAGATATCTTAAGAAAACTAAAAATAGAACTACCCTATGATTCAGCAATCCCACTACTGGGTATTTATTAAAAGGATAGAAAAACAGTGTATCAAAGGTATTCCTGCACCCCTCTGTTGCAGCACTATTCACAACAGCAAAGATATGGAATTATCTTAAGTGTCCATCAATAGATGAATGGATAAATAAAGTATGGTATACATACACAATGAAATACTTGCTGGCCATAATAATGGATAAAATCCTGTCAATTGCGGCAACATGGTTGAAACAGAAGTTTATTATGTTAAGTGAAATAAGCCAGGCACAAAAAGACAAATATTGCATATTCTCACTCATATGTGAGAGCTAAAAAAGTTGATCTCATCAAGGTAGAAAGTAGAATAATAGTTATCAGAAACTGAGAAGGGTGTGTGTGTGTGTGTGCGTGCGTGTGTGTGCGCGTGCACTGGGGGAAGTGTGATGAAGAGAGCTTGGTTAATGGGTACAAATATAGTTAATAGGAGGAATAAGTTCCGATATTCAATAGCAGAGTAGAGTGACTATAATAACGTAATATATATTTCAAAATAGCTAGAAGAGAGGACTTGAAACACTCCCAACACTTAGAAATGATAAATATTCTGGGTGAGGAATACCCTAAGTACCCTGACTTGATCATTACATATTCTATGCATGTGCCAAAATATCACATGTACCCCATAAAAATGTACAAATTTTATATATTTAAAAAATTGTTTTAATGAAGGTATCAATACTATAAATCATACAGCTGTTCTAGTGAATCAGTGATAATATTATAGTATAAATTATTTAGAATGATAAAGCATACAGAAAACTCAAAATAGTTGCAATAATAATACTTATTATTATCATAATAACACATTACGATGGAAATTTTATCATTTTAGTAATTTAGTTACTATTCACTGACATTTGCCTCCCACTGCAGAGAGCTTGGAGAATCCTAGGTGTTTCTATGAATATTAAGTAAACTGATGGGAAATCAATGGGGAAAAGAATCCTTTACAGCAGCTTAAGGCATAATAATTTAATTCATATTTATTTATAATATGTGGGTTATTTAAATAACCTTTTATATTTAAAGAAAATTTGCAAAGATAGGAAAGAACATTCTCATATGCCACATACCTAGTTTCCCCTATTAACCTCTTCAGCCAGTATAGTACATTTATCACAACTAATCAACAAATACTGATACATTATTATTTACTAAGATCCACATCTTAATAAGATTTTCTTAGTTTTTGCTTATGTTCTTTGTCTGTTCCAGGATTCCATCCAGGATACAGCATTAAATATAATCATTATGTCACCTTTTCTAGAATGTCTCATAATTTGTTGGATGCATATAGCGGTCTTTCAGACTTGCTTCTTTCACCTTACCAATATATATTTAAGGTCTACCCATGTCTTTGAATGATTTGATATCTTATTATTTTTATTAGTGGATAACTTTCTATTGTATGAATTCACCATACTTGTCTATCCACTAACCTATTAAAGAACATATTTGATCCTTCTAGTTTTGACAATTTTGAATAAAGATTCTACAAACATTCACATGCAGGTTTTTGTGTGAATATATGTTTTAAAATTAGTTACATAAATAGGAGTTCAGTTGTCTGATCATATGGTAAGATTGTGTAGTTTCATAAGAAACTCTCAATCTCTTCTCAAAAGGGGCTGTACAATATTGTATTCCTAGCAAGAGTGAATGGGAATTCCTATTGTTCAGCATCCTTGCCAACATTCGGTGTTGTCAGTTTTTCAAATTTTAGCCATCCTAATAGGTATGTATACTAGTATTAAATTGTTGTTTTAATTTGCAATTCTAAGATGGCAAATGATATTGTAATCTATTTACATGTCTAGATATCATCTATATATCTTTTTTGTGGTTGTGCTTATTCAGATCCTTTGCCCATTTTTAAATTGTTTCGTTTGTTTTCTTATTTTTCAATGTAAAAGTTCTTTGTGTATTTCAGATGCAAATTCTTTATCAAATATGTATCTTGCAAATATTTTCTACTATTTCATGGTGTTTCACTTTTTTTTTAACATGGTCCTTTGTAAAGCAAAACTTTTTAAATTGAATGAAGTCCAACTTAATTTTTTCCCTCATTGATAGTGCTTTTAGTGTTGTATCTAAAAACTGATCAAAAAACTGAAATACAGATCTTCTACAATATTTTCTCCCAGAAGTGGTTTTTATTTTTTATTTCTATAGTTAGGTCTTTAAATCATTTTTAGTTAATATTTGTAAAATGTGTAAATTCTATGTCTATGTGTGAGACAGATTTTACGTACTTGTCAACTTTTCCAGCACAATTTGTTGAAAAGACTATTCTTTCACCATCGTATTGCCTTTGAACTTTTGTTAACAATCAATTGATTTTGGAGATTCTCCCTTGTTGCTCTTTATCCTGTTCAATTAATTTATGTGATTACTGTAGCTTTACAGTAAGTCTTCAAGTGGAGTATAGCGAGTCCTCCAACTTTGTTCTTTGGTATAGTTTTGGTTATTCTAGAGTTTTGCTTTTCCACATAATCTTTAAAATAAGTTTGTCAATATTAACACATTAGCTTGCTGGGATTTTGGTTGGGATTGCATTGAATCTATAGATTAAGATAATAAAAATCAATATCTTAAATACATTGAGTCTTTTAGTTCTTGAATACCGTACTGGAAATCCTACATAAAATGATAAGGAAAAAAAGAAATAAAATAAAAAGCATTCTGATTGGAAAAGAAAAAACAAAAAACTAAAGCTGCCTGTACTTGCAGATGGTATGATTTTCTGTGTAGAAAATTCCAAAGAATTAACAAAAATATGAAAATTTAATTTTTAAAAAAAAACTTGGAAATAAAACAGGAGTACTGTATATTGTTGAATGAGAGTGCTGTGAGAGGACATTCTTGCTTTGTTCTCAATTTTAGAGAAAACATATCAGGTTCTCACTATAATGTATAACATTAGTTCTGGAATTTTTATAGATATTCTTTATCAAGTTGAGAAAGTCCTCTTTATTCTTAGTTTGCTATGGCTTTTATCATAAATGGGTGTTGGATTTTATCAAATGCTTTTCTGCTTCTATTCATAGGATTATATGATTTATTTTCTTTAGCTTAATGATGAAGTAGATATTACATTCATTCATTTGTGATTGTTGAGCTACCAGCTTTGTATGTCTGAAAAAAATCCCAATTGATCAAGGTAAATAAATTATCTCATAAATTTGGTATTCAGTTTGATTGTATTTTGTTAAAGACTTTTGTGCCTATGTGCATAAGATATTGATCTATGTGTTTCATTCTTGTAATGTCTTTATCTGATTTAGATATTAGAGTACTGCTGACCTAATTAAGTGAATTAGAAAATGTTCCCTCTGCTTCTGTTTTCTGGAAGAGATTGTAAAAAAAAAAATAGGTATAATTTATCCCTTAAATGTTTGGTATACTTCAGCAATAAATCCACCTAGAATTTTATGATTTCTTTTTTGTTAGGTTATAAATTATTTATTCAATTAAAAAATAGATCTAGGGCTACTCTTCTTTCGTGATTTTGTTAGTTTGTGAATTTCAAGAAATTGATCTATTTAGGTTATAACATTTGGAGTAGTAAAGTTGTTTATAATATTGCATTATTTTCCTTTCAATGTCTGTAGAATAAGACATTTGCTTTCCTGCTGTTAATGTATTGATTTCTGCTCTAATTTTTACTGTTTTCCGTTTCTTAAATTGCTTTTATTTATCTAGCTCCCTAAGGTGAAATCTCAGAGTATTGGTCTTACTTCTCTTCAAATATACACATTCAATTGACACATTTTCATCTAAGCATGTCTTATGCTACGTTCAACAAATTTTGATAATTTTTAATTATATTTTATTAGTTTGAAATATTTTGGAATTATCTGGAAATGTCTTTTTTTTGATAAATGTATTATTTAGAAATATGTTGTTTACAGCTACTTGGGAGGCTGAAGCAGGAGAATGGCATGAATCCGGGAGGCAGAGCTTGCAGTGAGCCAAGGTCGTGCCACTGCACACCAGCCTGGGTGACAGAGCGAGACTCCATCTCAAAAAAAAAAAGAAAAAACAGAGAAAGAAATATGTTGTTTAATCTCCCAATAATTTTGTAATTTTCTAGCTATCTAGCTGCTAATAATTTCTACCTTATTTCCTTTGAGGTCTGAAAACATACGTTGAATTATTTATATTATTTTAATGTATTACAGTGCATTTGATGGCCCTGAGTGTAGTCTATCTGGTGAATGTTCCATATGAACTTGTAAGAAAGACATTATTCTGCTGATATTGAATAAAGTAGCCTACAAATATCAATAAGATCAAGTTGATTAATGATGCTGTTTAGATTATTAATATCCTTACTATCTATCAATTATTGAGAGAGATGTCAAAATCTTCAGTTATCATATTAGACTTGACTATTTTGTTCCACTGTTCTAGCAGGTTCTGTGTCATGTATATTAATATTCTCTTGGAGATGCATAAACATTTACGGACATTATGCCTACTTGGAGAATTGATACCTTTATCCCCTTTTATCCTTGCTTATCCTCCTAATCCTAAAATCTGCTTTTCTATAATCAGTACAGTTACTCCAGCATTCTTTTGAGTAGAATTAGTATGGTATATGTACATTCACTTATTTCTTCTTTTTAAAATTGAGGTAAAATTCACATTAACATAAAATTTACCATATTAAAGCATTCAACTTAGTATTTTCACAATGTTGTGCAACTACCACAACCATATCAAGTTCCAAAATATTTTTATGATGCCAGAAAAAAAACTCTGTACCCATTAAACAGTCACGCTCCATTTCTCTTGCCCTACAGACTCTGGCAACTACCATCATGATTTTTGTCTCTATAGGTTTACCCATTTTGAATGATTTTTTTAAGGGAAATTTTATAATACAAAAGCTTTTGAATCTAGCTTTTTTCACTTAGCATACTATATTTAAGGCTCATCCATGTTTCAGTATGTGTCAGTACTTTGTTCCTTCTTACAGGTGAATAATATTCAATTTCATATATATATATATATATATATATATGTACATATTTACAACAATTTTTTTTTTGAGACCGAGTCTTGCACTGTCGCCCGGGCTGAGGTGCAGTGGCACGATCTTGGCTCACTGCAACCTCTGCCTTCCCAGGTTCAAGAGATTCCCCTGCCTCAGCCTCCAGAGTAGCTGGGATTACAGCCTCCAGCCACCATGCCCAGCTAATTTTTTGTATTTTTAGTAGAGACAGGGTTTCACTATGTTGGCCAGGCTGGTCTCGAATGCCTGTCCTTGTGATCCACCTGCCTTGGCCTCCCAAAGTGCTGGGATTACAAATGTGAGCCACAGCGTCCAGCTTATAACAAATTTTTAATCAGTTCTTCCATTGATGAACATGGATTGTTTCTAGTTGTTGGCTATTGTGAATGCCGCTGCTAGAAACATCAGTGTTCAAGTGTTTGTCTGAGTACCTATTTTTAATTATTTTGGGTATAAAACTAAAAACAAAATTGTTGTATTATGTGGTAAATCTAGGTTTAACTTTTTGAGGAATTGCCAAAATGTTTTTCACAGTGGCTGTACCATTTTACATTTCCACCAAAAAAGTACAAGTGTTCCATTTCAACACTTATATTCCATTTTATTCTATTTAAAATGTTCCTAGTGGGTTTGAAGTGGTATCTCATTGTATGATTGTTTTGCATTTTCTTGTAACTAATAATGTTGAGCTTTTTTATGCATTTTTCTGATCACTTGAAATCTTCTTTGAATAAATGTCTACTAAATTGCATTGTCAAATTTTAATTTAATTTTTATATCTGCTGTTGAAATGCATAAATTATTCATATACTCTGGATTCGAGACCTTTATGAAATATATGCATATCATTTTTTCCATTTCAGAAATTGCCCTTTCATTTTTTTAGATAATGCCTTCTGATATACAAAAGTTTTTAATGTTAATGAAACCAAATTTATATATTGTTGTTGTTTCTTGAGCTTTTATTTTACACTACCTGTGAATGTATTATTGAATTCAAGGTCATAAATATTCACCCATATGTTTTCTTTGAAAAGTTCAATTCATTTTAAGTTAATGTTTATATATGGTTTCAGGTAAGGACACGACTTCAGTCTTTTGAATATGGATATCCAATTGTTCTAACAACATTTGTTGAAGAGACTTATTTTCTCTTCAAATGGTAGTGCCACCATTGTGAAAAATCAATTGTCATAAAGGAATGGGATTCATACAGGAATTTCAATTCTATTCCACTATTTTAAAAGTCTATTTTTATGCCAATACCACACCATTTTAATAACTATAGCTTTGTTGTGAGATTGAAAATTAAGAAGTGTGAGCCTACCAACTTCGTCTTTTTCAATATGTCTTTAGTTTTCTGGGGTCCCTTTTCATATGAATTTTAGGATTCATTTTCCATTTATGCAAAAAAAGGTCATTTGGATTTGGGTAGGATTATATTGAATCTGTAAGTCACTTTTGGTAGTGTTTCCCTTTTAATAATGTTAATCTTCCAATGCATGTACATGGGATATTTTTCTATTTATTCAAATTTTTAACATTGTTTTCAGTAATGTAACGTAGTTTATGCTGTGTTAGTCTCACCTTCTTGGTTAAATTGATTCTGAGGTATTTTATTTCTTTGGATGCTATTGTAAATGAACTTAACTTTTTTGGATTATTTATGCTAGTTTATAAAAACACAACTTACCTGTGTGAGTTGATTTTGTATCACGTAACTCTGATGAATTTGTTTTTTAGCTCCAGTTTTTGTGAATTCTTTGGAATGTTTGGAATTTTTTTGAGTAGATAATATTCATGTCATCTGTGAATAAGTTAGCTATACGTCTTTTCTTCTATTTCCCAAAATGTATTTTTACTTTTTTTCTTGTATAATTTCTCTAGTTATAACTACCAACACAATGTTGAATAAAAGTAGTAAAATCAGGCATCATTGTGTTGTTCCAGATTTAAAAGAAAGACTTTTAGTTTTTAGACCATTGAGTATAATGTTAGCCATGGATTTTTCCTAAATCCCTTCATTAGGTTTAGAAAGTTAACTCCTATTCTTAGTTTGTCAAGTGTTTTGTTGTTGTTGTTATTGTTTTCTAATAATGATAGAATGCTGGTTTTCTCAAATGATTTTTCTGCATCAACTGAAATGATCATGTGGTTTATATTATTCCATTAATGTGGTATGTTACATTGATTAATTTTGTATGTTGAGCCCTCCAACTTTATTGCTTGTGCTTTTGTGATTTTGCAATGAATTCTTAGATATAACATCAAAAGAACAAGCACCAAAGTTGGAGGCCTCAACATTAAAAAAAAAAGTCTCTCATATTTGGAATAAATCCCACTTGGTCATGGTGTTTAATGATTTGAATATGTTACTGCATTTGGTTTGCTAATATTTTGTTGAGGATTTATGAGTCTGTACTCATAAGCAATATTGTTCTGCAGTTTTCTTTTTAAAATGCCTTTGTCTTTTGTATCAAAGTAATGCTAGCCTTATAGAATTAGATAGTAACATTCCTTTATCTTGTACTTTTTGGAAAGCTGGAGAAGAATTTGTATTAATTATCCATTAAATCATTGGTAAAATTTATGAGTAAAATTTCTGTTCCTTGGCTTTTATCTGTTGAAAGGCTTTTGATGATTAGTTCAATCTGTTTGCTTGTTATAGTCTGTTCAGGTTTTTAATTTTCTTGAGTTCATTTAGAACTTTTGTATATTTTAAAGATTAATCCATTTCGTGTTATCTAACTTATTGCTGTAGAATTGTTTATAGCATTATCTTTCTGTCATTTTTTATTTTTAAAAAGTCAGTTATCTCATTTTCATACATAATTTTAATAATTTTCTTCTCTCCTTCATTAGTCAGCCAACCTCGTTTTGTTGTTTTAATGATCTTTTCAAATAATTAATTTTAGATTTTGTTGATTCTATCTATTGTTTTTCTTTTCTTTATCTCATTTAATTCTGAACTAATCTTTATTACTTTAGTTCTTCAAATAATTTGATAGTTTGTTCTTTTTCTAATTATTTAAATTGTAAAGGTAAGTATTGATTTAAAATTCTTTTTTATTTTTTAATATAAGCCTTTATAGCTATGCATGTCCTTATCACTGCTTTAACTGCAGTTAAATATAAATTTTGGTAGGTTGTATTCATTTTTCTTCATCTCAAAGTATTTTTTCATTTCCCAGTGATTTATTTTTTGAATTATTGGTTGTTTAAAAATGTGTGGTTTAAAATCTACCTATTTGTGAATTTTCTAGTTTTCTTTATTTTATTGATATCTATTTTTATCCCATTTGAGCTAAAGAAGATATTTTGTAAGATTTCAAAGTTTTTAATTTATGGAGTAATGTTTTGTGGACTAATACATAATCTATCTTGGAAAATATTCTATGTGCAATTAAAAATATGTATTATGTTTTTGCATGGTACCGTGCATATGTCTTTTAGGTCTACTTGTTTTTTACTGCTGCTCAAATCCTCTATTCCTTATTAATTTTTCTCTTTAGTCCTATTCATTATTAAAAGTGGAGTATTAAAGTTTCCAATTATTATCATAGAACAATTTATCTCATCAACTCTCTCAATGTATGTTTCATATGTATTGAGGTTCTATTTTTTGGAGCATATATGTTCATAATTTTTATATCTTCAAGATGGATTTGAATTTTATTATTATATAATGTTGTTTGGTCCCCTGTAAAAAAATTAACTTCAGGTCTATTTTGTTTTGATATTAGTTTAGCCATCCCAGCTCTTAATTGGTTACCATTTGCATTGAATATATTTTCTCATTCTTTTTCTCTAAACTTATCTGTATAACTGTATCTAAAGTGAGTCTTTTGTAGACAATATGTAATGGTTTCATATATTTTTAAAAATTTATCTGCCAACCTCTGCCTTTAAATTAAAAAGTTTAGTTCATTTACCTTTAAGGTATATAAACCCTAATGGTATTTATTTTATTTAATTAGTCTTTAGTTATGCCCACAATGTTTTATAGATCTGAACATACAGGCCTTGCACTTGTTTTTTTCAGATTTATTTTCATGTATTATTTTTGGTCCTTTTATAAGTAGTGTTGTTTTAAAATATGACCCCCAGTAAATGTTGCTAATATTTTGAAGCAAAATCAGTTTTATTGTTCTTTTACACTTAAAAGTTTTTAAAATTAGGTGTTAGCTCTAGTAGCACTTTAACAGTCATCTAATTTTCAAAATAGACAATCATGTTGTCTGCATATAGAAACAGCTTTATTTCTTTTTAAAACAAATCTGAATCCTCTTTGATTTCTTAACTCCCTTATTGCACTGGCTAGAACATCCAGTTCAATGCTAAGGACATGGGAGACCATTTGTTGATATGTGAGATATTTTTTATGAATCAGGACTTAAAATTCTGACTACAGCACCTGGAATTCATTGGAATACACTCTAGGAATAATTACTTAAAATGTAATATATGGCAATGTCCTGCAGTAAATGCCCGAATTTTCTTGCCTAAGTGATGAGAAAGCAATCAAAAGACTCACAGAGATGAAAATAATAGAACGAATTTATAATAACACATGGAACCATTTTCTTAAAAAGCTAGTGAGTAGCTCTCCTCTTTAGGCCAAGGTTGATAATAGAGCATGGTACCATGGAACTTACCTTCTTAATAATCAGGAATCTAAGAATTATAGAATTCTATATTAGTAGATTCTAAGTAGCAGAATTCACTCTTTGGGACAAATGGTAAAAGTTATTCTAATGGACAGCAAGATTGAAATAGAAGCCCAGGTGCCTTCAACTACAGAAATCTGTGATACGCACTATTATAGTGGTTCTAAAACTTTAAAAATCATATAAACTATATGAGAGTATTTTTTAAAATATAGATTATAATTCAAGATATCTGGTTTGAGACCTGAGATTCGGAAGTTCTAACAAGTTCTCATATGATGCTACTGCTGCTGATATATCACACTTTGATTAGCAGAGGAATAATTAACAGAACATAGTGTTTCTAGGGGATGGATGAATGTGCAGTTGACTAGAGGTTAACCTGGCATGTTTAAACACCACATCTCTCTCTCTATCTCTCTATCTTTCTCTATAGATAGATATAGATAGATATTCTATATAATATCTATACATATTATATACATACTTTATGTATATATATCACATATATATGTAAAACCATAAACCATAATGAGATAATGAGGGGTATGAAGAATAAAGCTGTGTCAGATCTCAAATAAGGAATTGAAATTCCTCACTTATTTCTAGGACAATTAACAGATCCAAAGGATACTGCTTAAAGTAGAAGCTAGATTTCCTTGAGAATTAATACCAAACATAAATGTTAAAAAATAAGCATTTATCCAAAACTCTACCAAAAAATGATTTACAGACATTTATAACATTTATGCTATGAAAGAGAGATACCTAAACTCTAGAAGGCGGTGGAATACAAGATACAATCAAGCACAAGTAAATCAGAGGGGCTGAAATGCCATTATGACTAAAATTATTAAAAGAATATTGATCGAAGTCCTTTTCACAGCAGGTCCAATATTTTTCAATCTCTGATTCTGTAGTTACATTCAAATCACCAAATTCAAAATTGGATATTTAAACTTGGCACCTGTCAGACTCCTCACATTATGCCTGATCTGTAAAGTAAGAATAATTTTAATAGAAGCATTCAAGTGAAAATTAATCCACCCACCTTCCAGCCATCATATGAAAATAGAAGAAATATTTTATCCCTTGTAGAATGTATGAAAGTAGTGACATATTCAAAGGATAAAATATAAAAAGGTGGTTCTCTATTATGTAATTATTCAATTCAGTTATATATCCTTCAATAATAAGATAGATCATGGTGGGTTATTTTAGACTATCATAGTCTTCACCAAATCCTATCCAACCTTGAACTATATGTTCCTATTATGGCATTTTTACTGGAACAGATGAGTTTTGTCTCTGGGACTTGATAAAAATAGTATTTATCAAGTCAATGTGTTCTCAATCCTTATCCATAAAGAAAATCTAAACCAGTTTGTGTTTCTTAGAAGAGAATATTAACTGTTTTGCTCTTAGGCCATATTAATTCTCCTTCACATTATCCAAAGAGAAATTGATCATTTCAAAATTCTGCAGAACATGATTCTGGTACACTGTTTGTTGACATTAAGCAAGTACATCTGGTGAGCAGAAAGTTGCATCTTCTCTGGATGCTTAAGATCCTCATAGACAGATAATACCACTTTGATGAAATTTTGTGGGTTCACTGAGCTGAGAGTACTAGGATGTATTGTTTGTAGTAAGAACAAGACTTTGAACCTCTTAACTTATAACTGCTAAAAAATAGATACGTTGCATGGTTGGCTTCTTTGCATACTGGAAGCAGTATATTGCACACTTAAAAATGCTTCACAGCCACATTTCTAAAGCTGCCAGTTTTGAATAGGGTCCAGAAAAATAGAAGACTTTATAGTAAGCTCAAGCTATGGTACAAGCAGCCCTTCCACTTGGACCATCTCATAAAGTAGGTATAATAATGCTATGAGTATCTCTAGGTTATGAAGGAAAATCTGTGAAATGTATGAAAATTCCTACGGAAAATAATTTTAGGTACTTAATAAATGTCTGAAGCAAGAGTCCTTTATAGTAGAGAACAACTCACTATTAAGAATGAACTTTTCAGCTTGTTACAAGGCCCAGAGAGGTACCAATTACATTTATTCGATGTTAAGTAATTATGTGCTCAAAGTTGTCAATCAGGATCTAAGTATTATCAGAAGCACACACTCATAAGGTCAGGTAAACTTAGCAGAAATTATATAATGGAGTCAGCACATCTAGTGCTGGTCCTGAGAATGTTCAGAGGCTAATGAGTAAGTTGTATTAACAGATACTGCAGACTCCGTCACCAATCTCTGTTACTCCAACATCAGCTCACATCTACTTACTCTTGGCAAGTTTCATATGAACAACCAACAGAGGAAGAAGAATCTTGGACCTGGTGCATAAATTTGTTGACTCCATAGGCTTGTGCTGCTAAAAATGGACTACCCCACACAGCAAGCACACTCAGCTTTAACCTGAAGGAGAGAAAGGAAGGGAACATCTCCCATAGGTCTGCAAGTACTGCTCTTAGCAAATTAGTTTATATGGAGAGAGAATTTCCCTGAAATTCAGAGGTAGATGGACTCAAGGGAAATAGTGAATGGATTGACTGGCTTGTTGGGAGCTGAAAGGGTAAAAATTTGATATCAGGGTAAGAATGTATGGGAAAGAGATATGCAGAGGGCCCTATTTAATTGGCGGAAAGCAAACACATCTCATAAGGTATACAGAAGAACCACTCAATAACTAGGTAGACAGAGAGATCTGTGAAATCTATGGAAATCCCTACAAAAAATAATTAGATACTTAATAAATGTAACTAGGCCAGTGGTTATGAAATAGTCTTTTTTTTTATTACACAACCCAATAGTTGTATAATAGTCCTATAAACAGAGTTGATACAGTGATAGAAGTTATACACAGACTTTAGTGGATGCTGACCTTCTCACAAATACTGGTCATGCTACTGCCACTGCTGATTGTCCAAACTGTCAGCAGTTAAACAACTCAGTCCACTCAATATGGTGTTACTCCTTAATGAAACAAGCCAACATTCAGTCTCAGGTTAATTATAGTAGAACATATCCATCCTGTAAAAGACAGAGATTCATACTTCTGGGAGTTATTATAAATTCCAGAAATTACTTGTCTTATTTGTACAAAGTACCACTGCCATCATCCCTATTGCAATTATAAGGAATGTCTAATTACTGGTATAAGATTTTATGTGATAGCCCTCAGAAATAAGGAAGAAATTTATAGCAAAGAGGTACTACAATGGACAAAAGGTGAGGAGATGAGAACAGCACTGTTGTCTATATGTGCATATATATACACACACATGAAATTTTATGGGTTCAGTGAGCTGGGGGTACTAGGATGTATTGTCTGTAGTAAAAGACAAGCCTTTGAACCTCTTACCTTATAACTACTAAAAATGGATACATTGCATAGTTGGCTTCTTTGCATACTGGAAGCAGTATATTCCACACTTAAAAATGCTTCTCTGTTGCATTTCTAAAGCTGCACATATATGTGTGTATATATATGCATGCATGTGTGTATACATATATGTGTATATATTTATGCATGTATATATTACAGATGTAGATATATACATATAATATATATTAATAAATTGGATTTTATATAGGAAATGGGTATATCTAAAGGACAAAAGAAGTAAACTAGGATGTAGGAAATTAATAAATATCTCATATTTTCTTAGCCTTCATTTTGTTCCAGCCATTGCTGTGGCAATAGATTTCAATTCGGTATAGTCTGGAAGCAGCACCTTCTCTCAACTGCAACAGATATCTGTAGCTTTCTGTCTTAAAGGTATTTTCCCAGTGAGTAAATAAACTTTTTGCATTAGTCTCCACAGGAACTTTTGTCAAACCTAAAAATGCAAGGGTATGAAAACCCTGGGAATAACTAGTGATCAATGGGAAAAGGAGTCAGTGACAAATACTCTTTTCTATACGTCAGGTAGACAATTCTGAGATCCATTTTTGATTCCTCAGATAGTCCTAAAGGATGTTGAATTCCAATTGTCCCTAGATTAACAATACAATTAGGATTTGCTTTCATTTAATCTATTTTCTCTTTTCCAAGTCTCCTAATCATGTTCTTTGGAATAATTTTCTTAAAAAAGTATTTTAATGTAAGCTCTCACCTTAAATTCTGTGATTAGAGAAACATAAACACATAAACTCTTGAAACCAATAATTGATATATTAAAAACTCAACTTAGAACTAGTGGAAAAAGTATGTTTTAGCCATGGGTCAAAGAGAGATGCTGTTAATCAAGTCATAAAATAGAAATACAACTGTAAGATGGAATACTTAGAAAACAACTTTTTCACAAGTACAACACAATAAACTGTCATGATGATCAATCATATTTTGCTGCATGCATAAAGACAAATTTGAAAGAGATCTAAATTTAAAAAATTAGCTAAATATAGAAGAGCCATAAAATACAGGCTTTTCTCACAGGGAGTTTGGATAGGTGGTAAACTCTACCAAGTAATAATTTAAAGCCAAAATCAACAAAAAGTGGATTAAGAACCCTATGGTGGAAGATAAAACAATTAAGCAATGTGAAATCAAGAGCTTTTTGTACAAAACTACATGTACTATAGAATAGAAATGATCACATTCTCTGCTATTAGCTATGTGCTAAGTGATCTGTATTTATACTTTAATTCACGCTCAAAAAATGGAAGAAATAGTGGATAATTGTCTAATCAAAATATTTAGAATAATTGTCCTAGCATGATAATTTTATTTCCAAAATATTCTTTGGACAGGGAGTATATTTTTACATTCTTTTTAGTCTCTTACGAAAGCTCTTTTAGTCTTTCAGGAGATACACAAACATACATATCCATACACACATATACATACATATATAATGTATACATGCTTATAATACATATAGGCATATATAATATAAACATGTACATACATTTTGGTATACTTTATATGAATATGTTTGTGTATGTGTACATATTGCATTCACAGATATATCATTTTTAATACATCATTTTCTAGAAATTTCTTGGGTTTTTTTTTTTTTTTTTGAGACAGAGCCTTGCTCTGTCGCCCAGGCTGGAGTGCAGTGGCAGGATCTTACTGACTGCAAGCTCTGCTTCCCGAGTTCACGCCATTCTCCTGCCTCAGCCTTCAGAGTAGCTGGGACTACAGGCACCCACCACCATGCCTGGCTAATTTTTTTTTTTTTTTTAGTAGAGGCGGGGTTTCACCCCGGGATGGTCTCGATCTCCTGACCTCGTGATCTGCCTGCCTCGGCCTCCCAAAGTGCTGAGATTACAGGCGTGAACCACCGCGCCTGGCCCAAAATTTCTTAAAACACTTTTTATGTCCTTCAAACAAACCATACCAAGATATACATGTGCATTTTAAATGTAACATAGTAAACCCAAATTTGCAGCCTGTGTGGTCCTATGCATATATGGTCCTATGAGACAATTCAAAGACAGAATAATATGCGTCAAATATAAGACCACCCTAGCTAATAAGGCTACAATGACTATGAAGACGTTAGACATGTTCATTAGTAATAGCCATAGTCATCTAAGATTTCTTCTTCTCAAAATAATATTTGAAATAATACGTATGTTTTCCTTGAATCTCTAATTTTGCTATATTTTCTCTCAATAGAGGTTAGTTGACTTTTGTTTTCTTTCTCAAACCCATTTTTGATTTTTAGCCTGGGTCTGTTTTACATTGTAAAACAGACACATGTAACCTCTTTTTTTTTTATTTTTTTATTTTATTTATTTATTTTTTTATTATACTTTAGGTTTTAGGGTACATGTGCACAATGTGCAGGTTTGTTACATATGTATCCATGTGCCATGTTGATTTCCTGCACCCATTAACTCGTCATTTAGCATTAGGTATATCTCCTAATGCTGTCCCTCCCCCCTCCTCCCACCCCACAACAGTCCCCTGAGTGTGATGTTCCCCTTCCTGTGTCCATGAGTTCTCATTGTTCAATTCCCACCTATGAGTGAGAACATGCAGTGTTTGGTTTTTTGTCCTTGTGATAGTTTACTGAGAATGATGTTTTACAATTTCATCCATGTCCCTACAAAGGACATGAACTCATCATTTTTTATGGCTGCATAGTATTCCATGGTGTATATGTGCCACATTTTCTTAATCCAGTCTATCGTTGTTGGACATTTGGGTTGGTTCCAACTCTTTGCTATTGTGAATAGTGCCGCAATAAACATACGTGTGCATGTGTCTTTATAGCAGCATGATTTATAGTCCTTTGGGTATATACCCAGTAATGGGATGGCTGGGTCAAATGGTATTTCTAGTTCTAGATCCCTGAGGAATCGCCACACTGACTTCCACAATGGTTGAACTAGTTTACAGTCCCACCAACAGTGTAAAAGTGTTCCTATTTCCCCACATCCTCTCCAGCACCTGTTGTTTCCTGATTTTTTAAAGATGGCCATTCTAACTGGTGTGAGATGGTATCTCACTGTGGTTTTGATTTGCATTTCTCTGATGGCCAGTGATGATGAGCATTTCTTCATGTGTTTTTTGGCTGCATAAATGTCTTCTTTTGAGAAGTGTCTGTTCATGTCCTTTGCCCACTTTTTGATGGGGTTGTTTGTTTTTTTCTTGTAAATTTGTTTGAGTTCATTGTAGATTCTGGATATTAGCCCTTTGTCAGATGAGTATGTTGCAAAAATTTTCTCCCATTCTGTAGGTTGCCTGTTCACTCTGATGGTAGTTTCTTTTGCTGTGCAGAAGCTCTTTAGTTTAATTAGATACCATTTGTCAATTTTGGCTTTTGTTGCCATTACTTTTGGTGTTTTAGACATGTAACCTCTTTTACATTGACCTCTGGTAAGATCAAGATCCTTCTTGGGGCCCAGCAGGAAACCAGTTCTGTGCCACTAACATCAAGACAGTAGGTGGCATATATTATTTTGCCTCTAGATACTCCTGTAGACATATAAAGGCTGGGACAAAAATATCTATGCAACACACAAAGTTATATATAAAGGTACAATTTGACAATAAATATTTCAAAAAGTTATATACAGTTATATATTAAATTTAACATTTTGTTGATGTACTTCTCATTTGGATGACATTAACACCTTGATACAGAATATCACTATGCTAATATCTTTCTCAGAGTAAATTGAAAACATACCACAAGAATACTCTCATTTTCCTACAAACGAATAATCAAATTCACCTAATCCCTACCCTTCCATTTACCCTAAGGATAGCCTCTTTAAGGTCACACATGTACCTCAAGCAATCCACATAAGTCCCCTTCACGCACACTCCTACTTCCATCCTGCTTACTGCATACATCTCATCAATTTGAATCCCAAATCAATACTCTATCAAAACTGCTATTTCTCAACTTGCTAACAAATTTCTTACTGCCAAGTCCAAAGGTTAATTTGACACCTACCCTGTCTGTCGTCTTAGCAGTTTCTGAAAACTCTGTTATACAACAATACATTTAAAAAATAATAGATATGAAAGTACCACAGTACCTAAGATTTATCCTAAGTCTGTGATAGATGTCTTTGCATTTCCAAAAACTGCTTTTGTATGTATTTATGTATTTTTTATTTTTATTTTCTCAAAAACTCTCATATTTAGATTTATATTTCCATATAAGATGTTGTATAGGAATTCTTTAAATATTACAACATTTTGTTCTTTAGTTTGAATATTTAGTTCATTCTCATTAACTGCAAAACCTGATACACTGTGTTTAAATATTACATCTTATTATTCCCTTCCTTTGAGTTTAAATTGTTTCACATTTTTGTATTAAAAAAATTAATCTGGCTAATTTTTAACTGATAATTGATTTTTTAAGTCACTCTTCATTTATTCCATAACATTTTTGGTATATTCATTTATTACTTTTTTGAGTGATTACCATTGGCTTTTAAAGTCTAATATGTATTGTTACTTTTACAACTTTCTAGATGATGCAAGGACTTTTGGACACTTTCAATCCATGCAACTTTCCACATCTCATACGCTACCTGTGTTTTTACTCTTTGTAGTATTTAAAACCAGTAAGATGTTATTTTTAATCCAATCAATATTTTCATGACAACATATTTACCCTTTATGAATTTCTGAGTATCCATCTGGTTCAGTCTGCATGTAATGTATTTCCTCTGATTTTGATTGGCAAAAAAAAAGTAAGTGTTGCATTTAATTAATCCAGGGTCATTTTATTGGATATATCATTCTTATTTTCTTTTAACACATTAAAATTGTCATTTCTTTTTTTTGGCATCTACTTTTTCTGTCAAGAACAATGCTGTCAGTATATTTTCTAGTCATGTGAACATAATATGTATTTTTGTCCTGTGGCTTCTTTTAAAATTTTGTATTTGATTTGATTTTCAGATATTTTTCTATATTTTGAGGAGTTATTTTCTTTGATTTGCTGCTGCTTGTAGTATCTTTTTTTTTTTTCATCAGTTTGGGTAAAATGTTGGCCTTTATTCCTTCAAACATTTTTATTTTCCAGTATTTTGTCTCTTTTCTTTTCCTAGAATTCCAATTATATGTATGCTTGACCTTTTCATATGTTTTGGACTGAGTTTTGTTTTCCTCTCTCTAATTGGTATGTTAAGCCTTAAACTCAATGTGATTGTATTTGGAGACAGTGTCTTTAAAGGGGTAATTAAGGCTTAATGAGATCATAAGGGCGAAAGTAGCAACTCAGCAAGAGAGGCCTCAGGAGAAACCAAACCTGCCAACCCCTATTTATATGCATTTTACATCATTTAGTCCCTCTATGCTTTATTCCCTTTTTTTGCTTCACAAGATTTTCCTTATTTGTATTAAATCTACTATTAGATTAAATCATTAATATTAAATCAAGTCATTGAATTCTGAATTTTTTGTATGTTTTGTTTTATTTTGCTTGCTCTTTTTTAGAGTTTCCAGTTTTCTGAGAAATGATTTTTCTTGGCTATAGTCTATTGAAACATATTAAGCATAGTTGTATTAATATTATGTTTATCATATTTCCATTATCAAGAACCTCTAGGTAACTATTTTCATTTTAGTTCTTTTCTTTGTTTACTCATATCTTAGCCTCGCTGTCTTAAACTGAGTTTTGGATATTGTATGAGGAAAGAGTAGAGATTATTGCAGATGTTGGATAATAGCTTCATACAGAGATAATTTATGTTTGCTGGAGTCTAAATGCAATAACAACACCAGATGATTCTAGTTTATTGTGGAGGTTAAAATAATTGAAGCTTGAGTTTAGTTTCCTTAAAACCAGGCAATCTCTACTTCATTCCATGGTTGTATCCTTTTGGGTTCCATTTAAAAATATGTAAAGGGAAGCATTAGTTTCAACACATTTGGTGGACTATGAAATTAAAAAATGTATCTCCCTCAATCAAAAGGAGAATTAAAAGAGCTGCCAAGATTCTCAGCCACCACTTTACTATTGCACATTTTAATTTTCTTCTTTTTCTACTATTTTAAATTTTTATTAAGTGTTGGCAAATATACATAGGTGTATAGTTCATTAGATTATTTTGTGTTGGTGGTTTTTTTAAATTATACTTTAAGTTCTGGGGAATGTGTGCACAATGTGCAGGTTTGTTACATAGGTATACACCTGCCATGGTGGTTTGTTGCACCCATCAACTATTGCAGATTTTTCTAAGAGAAAAGTTTCCCCAAATTATGGCCTCAATTATTGTAAGCAATATATATATATATTTGAATCTAGTATTTCGTCCTTGTTTTTCAAAGAGTTGTTAGATTTCTGATGATTTCAGTAAGATGTTTTAAAGATTTAATTAAACGTCCTCATTGTTTTCTGCCAGCTAGTTAGTCTAAGTGAACTAGTCTTCCATTTTTGGAAGGAAATCCATTTTATAATAGACTTAAGATGAAGAAAAGTGTCTTTTCAATTATATTTATTTTTATTAGAGACAGGTAAAATAAATACTCAGCATACTTATGGAAACTCAATATAGTAAGGCTATTTTAGATTCCTATTGTTAGAGTATATATTCTTTTATTTTCTTTCACACTGTTGACCATGATAGAATATATATTCTTTCTTTAAAATCTCATTGCACTATGTAGACTCTTTGAAAAAGAAATACATTGGCAGAATGTGGTAACATGTAATATGGATATATCAATATGTTTTAACTCACATCACAGGCTCCATGTGTACCCTCGTTAATGGACTTTTAAGACTGGATGGCACATACAGATATTGACATTATAAAAAATTAAACATTCAGGAAATGACTAATGAGAAATATATCCTTCTGAAAAAAATTGTTGAGAACTTCTTTCTTTAATTTTTTATTTCATATTTATGCTCCAGCAAATTATCTTTGTGATTTCCAATAACAATAAGACACTGGACTACATAGTTTATTACTATTCTTTTGATAAGACTGTCCTTTCTACCTTACCTGGCTTTTTCCTTTATCTTCATTTCATTCAGCTAATGCCAACTCACTTTTAATGCTTATGTCATGTATAGTCCTCCTCAGGAAAACTGTACTTACACCCATAACCAGTACTCTAATCACCAACTGTATTGTGTCTGACTCACTGTTCTATTAGTACAGGATACTTACCTCCATCATGGGAGTAATGATGCCAATTTATAATACATTTATTCCTCTACATTCCACTTGAGAGAAGGAAATGTTTACTAATCCTAAAATTAATTTTTGTTGACTAAACAATAGGTGAATTAATGAAAAAATGCTGATAATATTGTGGAATCTGAGAGAAAATATTTCAAAAGGTAAGTTTTGTTTTTTTTTTTTAGAAAAAGATAGTGTAAAGAATGATAAGAAATATGTAGAGTCAATAAATCAGATTTTTCTTTGGATTTGGGAACATCAATGACCTGCAACATGAGTAACTGAGGGGTGCACAAATAGACAACTCTTTTGAGAAGCCCAGTTGTGAACCAAAGTCCTCTCAACCATGACAAAGGCAGAGGTCAGTTGACAGTTAAGAGGCTTCGTCAAAAGACCAAAGGAGAATATTATGGGTGAAAATACTGCAGGAAAATATTGCTTACTGTAGCATCATTTATAGATATAACAAAAATAGAATAATATTAAATAATTTTGAAAAGTTCCTTAATTAATTTCAATAAAGAGCATGACCATTTTGGTCCACTTAATGTAGAAGACAATGTATATAGAGAGGAGATGATAAAATCAGGTGGATTTATAATAAAAGAATAAAAAACTTAGATCACTAAAACCAAATGTACTCTACTAAATGTACAGATACACTACAAAAAGCCCTGAGCACCTCTGAGTTCATTTTGGACATTTACATCACAGTGGTTGTACATTACTAGGCAAAATAATGTCTTTTCCATGTGTTTATTCATACAGGTAGCTACCATTGGTTTAGAAAAATTTATCTGAGAGTAATAATAAAGCATATTTAGAAAATGATTGTTTTGTATACATATATTCAGTATACTTTTATAGGTTATCTTCTGCTTGGCTTTTTAAACTTTCTATTGGTTTACCATTTGATTTTATTTTCATTTTTACTTTTTTTTTTGCTTCATTTGCTCATAAAGGTAAATACCATTGCATTTTAGAGCAGCATATTTTCAGGCCACCAATTATGTGCTGCTCTCTTTCCAGAAAGTCCTATGAAGTAGTAAAGAAGAGTGATAATTTGTGCTTCAAAAACACTTTGAAAATATTCAATCTATTTTATTTTAAATGTAAGAAAATTTTGTTTCACATTATGTAAGTGGTGAATATGGTTATTTGATAGAAGTATATGCTTTTCTATTGGCTGTAATTTTGTTGTTTAGAATGTAAATTGCTCTTTCATATAAGAACAATATGTTTTCCCTCTGTACAATAACACATTTTTCTTTTACTTAGTACTAAATTCAATCTGCCTTGCAAAATACTCAATTGTTTAAATATCTTATTCACCTTTATAAACCCTTCAGCAAGTAGCAGTCTTGCACATATTTAGAAATTTGAAAAATGCTTATTTGAATAAAGTGAAAGGCTAAAAAACAGTGAAAACTGTCAATTATAATCATTGTCTATGAAATACAGAACTTCTTTTCATAGAGAATTGACATTTTTAGCATTAGATTTTAAGTGCATTTAAATCGAGAAAAATCCTCGTTCTATTCTGAATTTGTAATTTATTGTAAGTATATTTTGCTTGCATCTGATTCTCCACTAAGCCCCTGGCTCATATACACACACTGTTTAAAAAATTTTTAATGCAGCCCTCTATTGAAAAAAGGGAATGGCCTATTTCTTGACTCCTTCCACACCTTGGCATTTCACACGCAATATTACCTTTCTTATTGAACTTCTGATCTAGTCAGACTCCACTTTAAACTTGTTCATGCATAGATTCAACTATTAATTTTACTTGGCATTAGTAAGAAGGATACACTATTAAAAGTGAATATTTATAGTCCAATTCATATTTAGTTCAAATATTTTTTCACTTTCATTATTTCAAGTATATGTTTAGGTGATATTTTATTTAAAGCTTGACAATGAAATAATTATTTTTAATTAGGTCTAACAGTCAAAGTAAGCATATGTGATAATTTTTAATATATGTTATATATTTTTTCTTTTTAATTTCTTTTTTATTTTAAGCTCCAGGGTACATGTGCAGGCTGTGTAGGTTTGGTACATAGGTAAACGTGTGCCATAGTGGTTTGCTTCACCTACCAACCCAATTCCTAGGTATTAAGCCTGGCATGCATTAGTTATTTTTCCTTATGCTCTCCGGCGACCTGCCCTCCCACAACAGTCACCAGTGTGTGTCTTTCCCCACCCTGTGTCCACGTGCTCTCATTGTTCGGCTCCCATTTACAAGTGAGAACATGCAGTGTTTGGTTTTCTGTTTCTGTGTTGGTTTACTGAGGATAATGGCTTCCAGCTTCATGCATGTCCCAAACTATTACCATGGTTGCATAGTATTCCAGTAACACTACTACATTAAAAATATCATGACTGCATAGTATTCCATAATATTTCTAATATAGTAGTGTTATTGGAGATGAAAACTATGAAAAAAGCCACAAGCCTAAGAAACCTTAAAATGTAGGACAAAACTCACAGCTTTATGTGTGATCTTATTAAATTTCAAGATCTAACTTACTTTACTTTGAACTGAATTGCATTTTGTAATGTTAGTTGTAATTAGTATTTGTAATATTAGTTCAATATTTTATAGCATTAAATACCTATTTGGTTCAATGTATGGTTTTTCATAACACAGTTTTCATATACAATTTGCTTAATAAAAACCTTTAAATTTGAGCTACTACTACAGATATGTAACACATTAACATAAATTAATATAAAATGTGCTACATATTATTTAATATAAAGTAACTTCAAGTCTTTGATATATTAACTTATATGACTGATGCCCACATATAACTATTTTAAGATTTATAAAAAATAATTGATTTTAAAATTTTTTACAAAAACCACTAAGCTAAATAAAACTATGTTCTAAAATCTATTTTCCAAAACACACTCAATACTCATAAATACAATGTGTATAACTTTTATACAAAACAAATATCTTGTTTTAAATGAAGCTTTATACCTATTAAATGTATTGCATGTCAAAAATTAAAATAGTTTTCAAATGTTTTATTTTTATATATTAGACTTTGCAGATGAGCTTAAACTTACATATTCTTACAAATAAGCAGACATTACATTAAAATAGCAGACATTACATTTTCTTTAATAGTGAAAATCTAGTTCAGAAAATTTGATGTTCACTTTTTCTTTAAATAAAAACATCACTTTTTGAAAACATGACACATTGAATACAGTTTAAAATATATAAATTTTATAATATATTGTTAACTAATGCCAAGTGTTGAAAGGAGGGATAAACCAAGATGTTGGGAGGCAATTCCCCATGGGATTCATTGTGTACCTGCATATTCTAGGCTTTCTGAATTTGAATATTCAAATAATAAATGTGGCTTGGAAGCTGGAGATAGTGTATATTTTGGGAAAAATTTGCAGATACCCCAAAATAATAAAGACAATTCTCTCTGCTTCACCTTCAGTATAATAAGGTGGACACATCAAAAAGAGGTCTGATCTTTATCCAAGCTCCTCGAAAGTAATTCAGAAGGTAAACCCTCTGAATTTCCTGAGTGACAGGAATATCTTTGTTTTTTATAGTAGACCCCTGGGACCACACTTGATAGTTTGTGCTAACCTGGTCTGGTGGGACCAGGCAGGCACATCCAGTAGTCTTGGAGTGGAATATGGCCACAGTAGAAAGACCAACCATGTGATTAGGAAGTTGAAGCTTTGGGTCACATGATATTGCCTTACCTCTGGAGAGAGGGACCTGGAGATTTTATTCAATCACGCTAACAATGAATCAATCAATCATGTTTGTATAGGGAAGCCTCAATAAAACTCTAGACACTAAAGCTTTGGTGAGAGTTGCAGGTTGTCAATACCTCTAGTGCATTGTCCTATGTAATGTCAGAAGGGTAACATGTTCTGAGGATGTGGAAAATTCCCATTCAGAACCCTCCCAGACTCTACCCTATATGTTTTTTTTCCTTGAGTGCTTTTAATGCCTAATTTCTCTATAATAAACATCAATCTGAGTATAATAAGCTTCTGTGAGATCTGTGTGTCTGTTTTAGCAAATTATCAAACCTGAGGGGGTTTTTGGAAACCTTATGAACTTAACAGTTGATAACAGAATTCTTGGGTAGACAAGAATTGGGTTGTGCAATTAAAAAATTTAAAGAGTGTTGATTTTATGTTAAATGTTCTTATCACAAAAAAGTAAAACAAACCACAAAAGGGCATGTGGGCACATTCAAAGATTATGGATATATTTACTCCCTTAATTGTGGTGATGGTTTAATGGGTGAATCCGTATATGTTCAAACTCATCAAATTGTATACATTAAGCCTATACAGCATTCTGTATATCAGTTATATCTCAATAAAGCTGTTAATCAAAACAACAAAAAAGTACTCTTTAGTTTGAGTAAGCATAATACCAAAATACATGAGGATAAATGGTCTGTTTATTGACCTGGGTGCTGATTCCAAAGATGTGCTGATTTGTGAGGATCCATAGAGGAGGGAGCTTATAGAGGGGGGATTTTTTATACATGTGTATTTTAATAGATTATATGAATATTTGTGGGTATGCAAAAAATTGCTAATTTTTTATGATGATATAAGTAAAGATAGGCAGATTTAGAGAATTTTATCTTGTCATAATTGAGTGGGAACAATTAACTATGTAGAACAATACTTTGTTTGCTGTTGTTTCCTGGATCCTGAAACCTCTCCTGGAGTCTGATCTAGGTCTTACTCGGGGAATCTATACCTATGGTTCATCCTGGACTTCAGTGAGAGTCTTGGTTTCACTATGTTCTTGTATGATATTGCAGTGTCTCAATTGCATAAGGTAATTTGTTCTGGAATACACACACATAAACATAAATGAAAACCTTACAATAAATTATTCATGTGAATGTCTTCTTGTCATAAACAAGTTGTTCTACAAATACTGATAACATCTATCAATATTCATTTGCCCCAATAATACAAAAATTATGAGTAAAAAAGGAGGAAAGCTGACCTCATAAAATATATTCTTTCTAGTTTCAAATTGTTACTTGCAGAAAAATGTAAATCATGTTGTTTAAAATGGCTAGAAGCTTTCAAAATTACCTTTAGTAGACACTCTCACCATACATTTATTTAGAATTTTGAACTTGGTACTTTACTGGAAATCATAATCTCTTTTCTGTATTTTGATAAGAAATTAATGGAATGTAATGGGAAAGTGAATTTTAATGTGAGGGGGATTAATTTGGGACTACTGTTAATTGTTTCTGATAGAATTTTAAAATTCATTTTCTTAAAATGATAGAAACATGTTTAGAACTCACTAGTTAAACAACAACAAAATGTCTGTTTCAAATTTTGCTTGCTCAAGAAATATTTAGATTTAACAATATGATTTACTCATGATTTCATTCTTGTAGTTCATGTTTTTATTATGCTATAAGAAGAATAAATACATGAATATGAAGTATACATTTCCTAGATGGCTTTGGCTCAATTTATTCATTTAAAAAGGCAAATTTTATAGGTATATAAGCTAAAGATTAAACTTAAATTGGACACAAAAGCAGCCTCTTTCTTGAAGTTTAATATTAATAAAATTCTATAACAGATATTTACAGGAATTTTAAAATATAGTTCATCTTACTTGTGAGCTGGTACTTGGTTGCCATTTTCTTGAATCACTTCCTGATGTGGCAGAAAAAAATAAATAAATAAACGAATTGATTTTCAATCATGTGTGGAAAATTTATACTATGAAAATCTAGATCAAAATATTGTCCTTTTCACATGAGCTTTTCAAAGGTACCTTACATCTTATGTATGCTTGGTTTAATATCTATAGTTATAGATTTACTTGTCATAAAATTTCTAAAGATTGATGATAATACAAAAATTTAAATAATTTTACTGTTCTCTTTTTGTGTTTCATTGGATTTTAACAACATTTTTTAAAGATGGGAATAAAAAATATATCTTAAGCAAGTTAGGGTTGAAATAGAATGAAAATGTTGAAGAAAAAAGCACATAGGGCCAGATTTTCTTTATAAATAATACATAGGCAGGGGCTTATTTAGCATTTTGTGGGACTTGTGTGAACTTATTCTATCCACTGAGAAATCTGTTCCCTGAGTACCACAAAATAGTAAGGTAAGACTAAAGGATAAAAAGAAACTTTTAAAAATAATTTTCTCACTTTCAGAAAGCAGTTTATCCAATGAGAATTTCCTAACATATGTAATAGTCTTTTTACCTTTTAGAATGTTTTCTTGGTGAAGTTAAAGCATTGAAGAAACAAAGTGGTCAATGAATTAAACTTTTTTTGAACAAACAAACCAAAAAACTCCAATAGTAATTGAATGATTTTTTCTAACCTTTAGATAAAATTATGGCTTACAGAGGCTAAGGCTACACTAAAAACTGAAAAGGCCCTAAAACATGCCACAATAAATTCTGGATTATCTTTATGAAACTACATGCAAGGTACTGGCTCTGATTCTAACGGAGCAATAATTTATTACATGCATTGGTAGTAAAAAGTATGTAACTCAAAGACAGTATTATAAACATGGCTTCCATTTTCAGGCAGCGAGCAACTTCATCATTTTTCAAACTTTCAGTGAAAAATTATGTAAAATTATATGGATAGACATGAAGGTGTGCTGCCCATTTTCACTTTCAATGAATGACTGACTTTTCAGCTCCAAGAACTTAAGTGATGTCCTTCCTGGGTAGCCCACAGCCTGTGACTGAGTAAGGTGAATGTATGAAGGCCTGATCATTTCAGCCTGACAACATAGAATATTTGAATGGGAATATTCACTTCAGAGCTTCTATTGGAATGGTCAGCATTTCTCTGTCATGCACTGCTGTTCACCTTATTTCATCCCAGTCCTGTTCCTCCCTCCTTTTCACTGGTATAAATTCTAAAAAAAAAAAAAAATACTTTATCCGAACTATATCTGTGTCTCATTCCAGAGAAGCCAGTCCGTAACAAACTGCCTAGGCTATCAGTCAAAATTCAAACAAACTCGTATTCCATTTCTCACTTCTGTCAAAAACAGGGGGTTTATCTAGAAAGTATGAAGTATTCACAAAGACTGTTTAACGATTAAAACATTTTAAAATATGGAAAGTATAAAAACGATATTTTTGTATATTAACAATAACAATCCAAAAACTAAAATTAAGAAACTAATTTCATTTACAATAATATTGAAAACGATAACATCCTTTGGATTTTTTTTCAGAGACAGAGTCTTGCTCTGTTGGCTAGGCTACAGTGCAGTAACATGATCATAGCTCACTGCAGCCTCATACTCCTGGGCTCAAGGGATCTTCTGACCTTAGTCTCCTGAGTAGCTGGGACTTCAGGTGTGTGCCACCACACCCAGATAATTTATTTTTATTTTTCTAGAGATGGGGGGGTGTCACTAGTTGCCCAGGCTATTCTCCAACTCCTTGTTTCAAGCTATCTTCCCACCTCAGCCTCACAAGTAGGTAGGATCATAGACACAAGCCACCGTGGCCTGGCCTGAAATAAATTTAACGAAAAAAGTATAAACTTTGTACACTGACTATTACACAACAATGCTGGAAAAAAATAAGATCTAATTAAATGAAATGACATTCCCTCTTCATCTGAAACTCAGTCATATAAAAAATAGCTATTCTATGCAAATGGCAATCTAGAGTCAAGGTAATCCCTATCAAAATACCAGCATATGTTTTTAGGTAAATTGGCAAGTCCTTGCTAAAAATTTATAGTAAATGCAAAGAACACAGAGTAGACAAAATCTTCAAAAAAGAATACAATGTTTATAGACTCATTCTTCCTGATCTCAAAATTTACTATGGTGCTAAGTAATGAAGTGTGGTACTGGCATAAGGATACACATATAAATTAATGGAACTGAATTAATAAGTTAGAAATAAACTCTTACATTTATAGACAATTGATTTTGACAAAGGTGGCACAGCAATTTAATGGAGAAAGTATAGCTTTTACAACAAATAGTAATTATAAAATTTCTCTTCATGTATGAAGGGTGAATTAAGACCTGTACCACACTTGCAGTGAGCCGAGATTGCACCACTGAACTCCAGCCTGGGTGACAGAGCGAGACTCTGTCTCAAAAAAAAAAAAAAAAAAAAAAAAAAAAAAAAAAGACCTGTACCACATACCATGCAAAGCAATCATCTTCAAATAAATCATAAACATAAATGTAAAAACAAAAACTATTAAACTTTTAAAGATAATGTAATAGAAAATCTTCATGGATTTGCTTAGGCAAATATTTCCTATATAGAACATCAATAGCACAATCCATGAAAAAAAGGTAAATTAGACTTCATCAAATTAAAAAATATCTACACTACAACAGGCACCATTAAAATAAATGAAAAGATAATCCACGAAATGGAGAAATATATTCATGAATCCTATATCTGTGGAAACTCGTCTTCAGAATTTGCAAAGAACGTGTATAATTTATTAATAAAAGGACAATTAAATTTAAAAATGGACAAAATATTTGAATATACATTTTATCCAAGAATTTAATTGTCAATAAGCACATCAAAACATGCGCAACATCATTGGTCCTTAGGGAAATATCAATTAAAACTATAGTTTAATCTCATCCATTAGAATGGCTACAATCAAATTAGCAAGTATATTTAGTGTTGACAAGGACGTAAAGAAACTGGTACACTTATACATTGTTTATGAGAATGTAAGTACTGTAGCTCCTGTGAAAAACTTATTGAAGTTTTGTGAAAACTTAAACATTAATCTCTCTTAGTTCCAGTAATTCCTCTTCTAGATATCTAACCAAGAGCAATGAAAACATATTTTCACGTAGACTTGTACACAAATTTCTACAATGTTGTTATTCATAATAGCCAAAATAATCCAGATAACCATCATTAGTTATAAAACTGTAATATGCCTAAACAATGGAATACTATACAGCAATAAAAAGTAATAAAATATTCCTACATGCACCAACATAAATGAAACTCAAAAAATTATGGTAAGTGAAAAAAATCTCAATTAGTATCCAATTTATTTTTTTAAAATGTCAAGAGATTAAGCTAGATGTTGGATTATGAAAAGCTTGGGAATGCAGGAACAAATTATGAGCCTCATTTTCTAATGGAGATCCTTGGACCAGATGTATTTTAGGTTAATTCAACCTATCTTTGCTAAAGGGATGTCTTAGTATTTTGGGAGGAGGTTAGGAAGGAGGGAAGGGATTCAATCTGCATTGTGGAAATCTTGGCTATGACATATAATTATGAAAATAAGCAATTTATATTGTTTCTTAGAAACTTAGTTTCATTAGGAGAAAAAATGTGAATAAGACCATCTGATTTATTTTATCATTTGCGAGTATGATAAAATATAAAAACATGTAAGGATGCCTTTAGGAAAGTTTAGAAATTATATAATGATAACTACTCATTTTTATATCGTGTCTTTTTCAATTACACAAAATTCGAATGTTCTATCTCAAATTTATGACGAGTAGTGTTTAAATATAAACATAAAGTCATAATGGATTAGGTATATTTTTTAACTTTTGATTTATATCTGCTGAATTGTACTTATATATAGTGTTACACTTTTTTTATTTAGTTGTTACTTAATTTAACGTGTTATTTCAGTAAACATTTAATAAGCACATGCTATGCATTCTGATGGGTACTTGTAATAAATTAGTCAATATAAAATAGAAATAAATCCTATATCCACTAACTTTCTGGACATGAAGTTTGAAAATAAAGTGATTACAGTATAATGTGAGTACTACTTGAATGAAATTTTGATGAGAACACATGAAAACAATTGATAAATGTTCTTCACCCAGCTTTGGTAAACAATGTGATGACAAGCATGAGTTCTGTCACATATGAAGCATGAGGGAGATTCTAAAACAAATGAGCCAAAATTATGAAATGAATACAAATACAGTCTATAAAAAATTGAAAATACTATGTTTGCAGTGTAAAATAAAATATTTAGTAATAGTCAATTAGGAAGAAAACTGTCATAATATCATGAATAATCTGTTAATGCCATGATAAATATTTAGGTATATGTGCATGTTAGAAATATCACTAAATTTAGCAATCATCCAGTAGGCTAATACTGCCCATAAATTATTAAACTAATATTCAGATATGTTGAGACATTCAAATATACATTTTTACTAAAACTGTAACTTATGTTTCTTTTCCATATTTCTTGATCCTGCACCAACATTCAAGTATTTATGATACACTTTTTTGTTCTATAAAAGTACATGTGTATGGTCTTCATTATTTGGTATGGTTTGACTCTGTGTTCCTGCCCAAATCCACCTCGAATTATAATCCTCATAATCCCTATGTGTCAAGAGTGGGACCAGGTGGAGGTAATTGGATCATGGGGGCAATTTCCTTCATGCTGTTCTCAAGATAGTGAGTGAGTTCTCAAGAGATCTGATGGTTGTATAAGTGTGTGGCATTTCCCCTGCTTGCACTAGCTCTGTTCTGCTGCCCTGGAAAGAAGGCGCCTGCTTTTCCTTTGCCTTCCGCTATGATTGTAAGTTTCCTGAGGCCTCCCCAGCAATGTGGCACTGTGAGTCAATTAAACCTCTGTTCTTTATAAATTACCCAGTCTCAGGTATTTCTTCATAGCAGTGTGAGAACGGACTAACACATTATTATTAATTTATGTTGAGATTTCAGTTAGTCAGTGATGTATGTCTATATGAAAGCTTAATATAAACCCTTAGGTTTTCTATAAAGTATCCAAACATTTAAAGTATAATTTTTTCACTAAAACATCATTTTACATCTGTGTAATTTAAAAAAATAATTGCAAACCTAGTAGAAAATTAAAATATTTGTGTGAAAATTTATGATTTCTGCATTAATAGTGAATTAAAAAATTACTTTTTATGACCTAAGAATAACATTAAGAATTTATCACCATGCAAATTCTCCTGACATGTTCTACAGATGACTTGCACAGTATTAACTCATCAATGAATGACATTCAGTGAATCCTAAAGTACTTAACTTGAACACAGACAATAGAGTGCTCATAAAGTTCCTCTTTTTAATCAAATATTATATGCGTTCATATTTTTAAAATTTAAGTCAATACTAAATTAGTGATAGAGAAAAATTATGTTAGCTTTATTCAGAAATGCATTTTGTGACTCTGAATTTGAATAGGTAGTTAATATCTGCCTATTGTCCTTTGATTTTTAGAGTTGATTCCAATTCTAAAAATATATTCTTCTTATGGTTCTGCACTTATTAAACCTGGAAGGTATATTATAACAGGTTAGTATATTGATTTAAGTAGTAAATATTAACTTTATATGTCTTTCTCTGTTAATTATGTAAGCAGAAAATAGTTGCTGTTTTGATACACACAATACTAGTTCTTTACAGCTGTTTATATGTAACAACAGTTTGACTTGTAAAATCTGCCTAGAATATTTACTGGCACTGCATTGCTTGTTTGGCATGTCTTTATCAAAATGATCCATGTGATGGTTTATGAAACTCAATTTGCATCTAATCAATATTTTAATTTTAATCATGAAATCACAATTTTTTCTCAGCTAATTCTGTTTTCTTAGGAGCTGTTAATACCAACCAAAAGTGATACTAAGGACAAAATTATATTTAATCTAATGTATACATTTTAAATCCCACCCATATTTCCCAGCCTTTCCACTCATCCTTTGAATGAATAACCTTTCCATCCACAATCCCTTCTTGTAAATAATCAGAATAGATATCTGAAGGGTTTAAGACAGAGATGGGGATGGAATTATGGCATATATTCACTTGTGCACAAGAAGAAGAGTTGCTCTCATTTTATAGTGGTGTGTACCTGGATATTTATGTCAGCAGATAAAGACTAGGAGAAAAATGAAGTGTCACCCTCTCCACTTTAAATCAAACAAGGGTATTTTGTAAGGATTTAAAGTGAATGTTTCACAAATTTTTTTAAATTTGTTTTTTGATTTTTAATTTTTATGGGTACATAGTAGGCATTTATATTTATGGGGTACATGAGATGTTTTGATACAGGCATGCAATGTATAATAATTGCATCACAGAAAATGAAGTATTCATCCCCTCAATCATTTATACTTTGTGCTATGAGCAATCCAATTGTATTCTTTTAGTTATAAGTACAATTGAATTTTTGTTGATTATAGTCACCCTGTTGTGTCACCAAATACTGGGTCTTATTCATTCATTCAAACTACTTTTCGTACCCATTAACCATCCCTATCTCCCCCTCATTCCTCACTACCCTTCCTAGCCTCTGGTAACCATGCTTCTACTCTATCTCCTTGAGTTCAATTGTTTTGATTTAATATCCCAGAAATAAATGAGAATATGCAATGCTTCTCTTTTTGTGCCTGGCTTATTTCACTTAACATAAGGATCTTCAGTTTCATCCATGTTGTTGCAATTGACTGAATCTCATTCTTTTTTATGGCTGAATAGTATTCCATTATGTATAATTATCACATTTTCTTTATCGATTCGTCTGTTGATGGACACTTAGGTTGCCCCCAAATCTTGGCTATGGTGAACAGAGCTGCAGTAAACATGGAAGTGCAGATATCTCTTCAATATATTCTTTTTTTTCTTTTCTGCATACACTCATCAGTAGAAATACTGGATTATATGGTAGCTCTATTTTTAGTTTTTTGAGGAACCTCCAAACTGTTATCCATAGTTGTTGTACTAATTTACGTTCCCACCAACAGTCTACCAGAATTCTTTAGTCTCCACATCCTCACCAGCATTTGTTATTGCGTGTCTTTTTTATATAAGCCATTTTAACTGGGGTGAGACGATATCTCACTGTGTTTCGATTTGCATATCTCTGGTGATAAATGATGTTGAGCACATTTTCATAAACCTGGTTTTCATTTGTATGTCCTCGTGTGAGAAATACCTTTTCAAATATTTTGCTCATTTTATGATTGAGTTATTAGATATTTTTCCCATAGAGTTGTTTGAGCTCCTTATATATTCTGATTATTGATCCTGTGTCAGGTGAATAGTTTGTAAATATCTTCTCCCATTCTGTCGGTTGTATTTTCACTTTGTTGACTGCTTCTTTTTCTGTAAAGAAGCTTGTTAGCTTGACATAATTCCATTTGTCCATTTTTACTTTGGTTGCCTGTGCTTGTGGGGTATTGCTCAAGAAATCTTTGTCCAGACTAATGTCCTAGAGAGTTTAATCAATGCTTTCTTGTAGTAGTTTCATAGCTTGAGGTCTCAAATTTAAGACTATCATCTATTTTAATTTTATTTTTGTATATTGTAGGAGATGGGCGTCTACTTTCATTCACTCCCTTGCTACCACCTATGTTCACTCAAAGCCCTGGAGCTTTGAAATCTACAAGTGGCAAAGCCAGTCAGGCCTATACCATTCCCTTCAAGATATTGAGTTTCCCCAGGTCCCAGGTAGGTCCAGAAAAACTGTCCAAGAGCAAGGGACTAAAGTCAAAAACCTTAGAAGTCCATCTAGTGTTCTATTGTACTGTGGCTGAGCTGGCACTCAAACCATAAGATGCAGCCCTTCTCACTCTTCCCTCTCCATTCTAAAGACAGAGGAGACTCACCCTGTGGCCACCTCCACCTGAGGTTCAAGAGGAGACTATCACTGATGTTCCCTTAAGGCCCTAGGGCTCTCAAGTCAACTTCTTGTGAAAGCTACCTGACCTAGGTCTCACCTTTCAGGGAACGGGTCTCCCCTCTGGCACAGGGCAGGTCCAAAAATGCTGTAAAAGAGTCATGTCCTGGAATTGGAGACTTTAAGAGCCCACTTGGTGCTCTACCCACCTGTGGCCAAGCTGGTACCAGGTGCAATTACTTTTCCCTCTGCTTTCTCAAGCAGTATTCTTGCCTCATAGCCACCACAGCTTGGAATGTGCTGAATCTCACCTGAGGCCAGCAAGTCTCAGCATCTCTCCCATGGCTCTCAATGTAGTACCTGGGTATTGTTACTGGTTATTCAGGGCCCAGGGGCTCTTCGGTTAAGAGGTAATGAAGCCTCCCAGGACCAGGTATTTCTCTTCAAGGCAGCAAAGTTCCTTTCTGGGCCAGGGTGTGTCTAGGAATGTCATTTGAGAGCCAGGGTATGGAACAGGCCTCACGACTCTGACTGGTGTCCTATCCTACTGTGGTTAAGCTGGTATTCAAGATGCAAGATATAGGCCTCCTCACTCTTCTGTCTCCTCTCCTCAAGTGCAAGAAAGTGGCCTTTATTGGAGCTGCAAGCTGAGCAGCCTAGGTTTAGGGGAGGGGTGATGCGAACATTCCCTTACCCACCCTGGCTGGTGTTTCAACAGGTCACGTGCCCCAAGCCCTGCAACCCCAACCCCCCGCCACCCAATCCACTGTCTCTGGGCTCAGCTCAGCCCTGGGACTCATCTAGGTGGAGGCCTTTCAGGTTTATTTGGAGATCCAGATCCCATTAGCCCATGGTGGCAAGGCTTAGGGGAAATCAAGTTTCCATTGCTGGGATTGATGATTCCCCTCTGCATAGGGCTGGTTTAAATGCACCCTCCATGGGCAGGTGTCAGCTGCGTTTGGTCCCATTTTGCTTTCTTCCATAACAAAGACAGCACTGAGTTCAATGCCTCAAAATTGCTGGCTTTCCCTCTCCCTAGGGCACACCATGCTGCTGTTGCCAGGGCATGAGGGAGGGGTGGCATCAGCAATTCAAGACTTTTTCCACCTCTTCAGTGCCTCCTTCAGTGACATGAATTAAAACATTGTGCTGTGAGTTCTCACCCAATCTTTGGTTCTTACAAAGGTGTTTGTGTGTGTGTGTGTGTGTGTAGATAGTTGTTAAATTTGTGTTCTTGCAGGGGGACAATCAGCGGAGCCTTCTATTCTGCCATCTTGCTCCTCTTTCTCACAAGTAAATATTAATTCACTCAGGTCATCCGTTTTCCAATTAGTAAAAGCTTCAACTCTAGTTGTTGTTCATATGTTCACAATTCATGTCAGTCTATCCAAAACTCCTCACCATCTTCTTATGTGTTTTCACAGAAAGTGCTAAAATTGAAATACTGGCATTCTTAATTTAAGTGACTTTGCTTAATATAATTGTATTTCTCATCTAGGTTTCAAGAAGTAGAATTTTCTAACTTATACATGTTAATGTAATTTAATAAGAAATAAAAAATCAATAATTATCTCTATCAGCATATTGTTTTTCTTCCCATGTTCTGTATTTTATTTGGCAATAACCTCCAAACTAGAGCTCTGTGATTTGTATTTCACTGCTATATCCTATGGATTCAATATTTTTATATACTTTTCCTTTTCATTTGTAGGGTCAACATTTTTCTCATCATTGCCATTTGAAATAGCCACCCCATCATCTTCTGCTTATTTTTCTCTCCTCTTCAAATGATATGTTTTGTATTCTACTCATCGCCTTTTACAAATCTGATCACCAATCATTTAATCTCCTACCATTGTGTGTTTTTCTAGGTCACTCTGCCAAACTACATATATACGACCCAGCTCTCCTCTGCCCTGATCCACTTCTGCTTCCCCTCTGTTCTTTACCTTCCACACTGCTCATTCACAGTATTCAATTTTTTTTAACCCAAATGTGCCTGAGGAATGATCTACCAGTTTATCTGGAAAATCACCAATCATCACCCATGCCCAATACAAAAATTCTATCTTTAATGAAATACTTGAGTTTCAAAAAATAATTATTATTCATTGTTTTCCAATCACTATTACTTATATTATAATAAAACTGTTATCTTTTTATAGTTAATTTTTGTATCTTTTCCATGTTTTTCTAAGTTTATTTCCAGCAAGGCTTATTTTCTAATCGTGTGGGGTTTTTCTTTGTTTTTGTTTTTGGTTTTTGTTTTTTTTTTGAGACGGAGTCTCACTCTGCCGCCCAGGCTAGAGTGCAGTGGCATGATCTCGGCTCACTGCAACCTCTGCCTCCCAGGTTCAAGCGATTCTTCTGCTTTAGCCTCCCAAGTAGCTGGGACTACAGGTGAGCGCCACCATGCCCAGCTAATTTTTTTATTTTTAGGTGAGACGGGTTTTTACCATATTGGCCAGGATGGCCTCGAACTCCTGACCTTGTGATCTGCCTGCCTCAGCCTCCCAAAGTGCTGGGATTACAGGTGTGAGCCACAGTGCCCAGTTCTAATTGTGTTTTTTAAAATCCCTAGTGCCCAGTATAGAGTCTTTAATGTACTAATAAATGAATATTCATTAAAAATAATTGAATGTGAATCATTTCTGTAACTTGCACTCTAAAAGTGGTTTACCTTTTAAGAATATTACCAGAATAATATGAAAGTATAGTTGGATCATTATTTTTTAATCATAGATGATTGTTTTGATATTGTATTTTTTTCACTATGATAGAATAATTTTAAACATACTAAGTTCTCCACATACTGGGTTTTAGTTTTAGGAATTAATTCATTGACAGTTATTGTGTTCGCATATGTGTACATACATATATATAATTTGAGGAGACTTCTTTTTTGAAAGCTGCTTTTGTCATTAGCTATTAATGAAATACTTTACTTTAATATAGGCAAGTGGTATATTAAAACCATGAATATATCAGCTATTCACAACATAGATGAAAAATGTTTGTTATACTATATCATGTCTAATAATCAGCATTATTAAAAAGGCTTTCAATATGTTCTCTAAAAATGCTAATTATTAGACATTATGTTATAATGTCTAATTATGTATTATATATAATGTCTAATAATATATTTTAAAAAGTCTAATATACTATAATGTCTAATAATCAGCATTATTAGACATTCTTTCAATATATTGATATTATTAAATCAGTCAAAATGAATCACTCAGAAAGGAGCCACTCTGTACAGGTCACACAGGGCTGAATTCACTGGCATCAAATATATTGTTTGGGAAAATAAACAAATAACTACATTAAAGAGACGATACGTTTCAAAAGACCAAGTTAAGTCCACTCCCTTTAGTTTTGGAAGAGATGGGGATTCAAATCTGTAACACAATCAGCAAGAAAATATAAAGATAATTTCTCTATATATTTCAAATAAAAAGATAGAGTATCTAGCCTAACATTATATATTGTGCCAGACAGGCAGCCAAGAAGTACTAGCTGAAGGAATGAATGATGATAGAAACATTGTTTGTATTTAAATTAATCAATAAATATCAGGGTAATCTGAAAATTGCCTTTCAGAGAAATGAGGTTTTCTGGGATTATGACTGCAAAATTTCATTGACAAGAGGTTAACTCCCTGTGCTGCTAACAGATCAAGCAAATAAAGTTTCTGAATTTCTAGTTATTTTAAGTATATTTTTAATTTTACCAAGTTTCAGCTTCCAGAAAGTTTGGTAGAAGCATTTAACATTACCTTGGAACATTCTAACTGATTTCTGATTCCAACATTTTTAAGGATACTGAAATTCTGTGACAAAATACTGTGTTAGCTTTTTGGAGCCCCTACTTTTACTATATCATGAAGGTAAACTTATCTCTGTTGCCTACCTCACAAAATTATTTTGAGAATTATATGATGTATTGACAAGTTCAAGGTAAACTGAATTTTATCATTTTGGACATTATAAAACCACCTATAATCATATTTCAGTGTGTGTGTGTGTGTGTATTTGTATATAATATATTTGTGAAATATATTAAAATTTACACAAATTATTTAAAGATGGATTTGGACCAGGTAATGTTTCAAAACGCATATACTATATAGCTCTTATCTTAGTCCATCTTCTCTTGCTTGTAAGAGAATACCTGAAATGGGGCGATGCACATGGTAAAGGATTTATTTCTTACATTTATAGAGGCAGAGAAATCTAAAGTTGGGGAGCCACATCTGGTGAGGGCATTCTGGCTGTTGGAGACTCTGTAAAGTCTCAAATCTGGGTAGGACATCATATGGCAAACAGGCTACATGCTAGGTAAGGTCTATATTCCTCGTTTTACAAAGCCACCACTCTTACCCCCATGTTAACCCTTTAATCTACTAACTCATTAATCTATCAGATCGTGATTGAGCCTTTATGACCTAATCACCTCTTCCAAGCCCTGCCATTCAATACTGCCATATTCAGGATTGCATTTTAACATGAGGTTTTGAACATTACCTTTCAATCCATAGCACCTCTATATTTTAAATTAAAATTTATAATTAAAAATAATTTTGACAATAGAAAGTCTATATATTTGTATTATAAATAAATTATATAATTTAGAATGCTTGCCTTAAGTAAAGAGATATAATGGTGTATATGAATGGTGGAGTTTTGTATTTTCTTTAATTTTTTTATACTTCTTTTTAATTTTTTATTTTACATTGAGTTTTTTTTTCTTTTTCTTTTTCTTTTTTTTATTTTGAGACGGAGTCTCGCACTGTTGTCCAGGCTGGAGTGCAGTGGTGCAATCTCGGTTCACTGCAGTCTCCACCTCCTGGGTTCAAGTGATTCTCCTGCCTCAGCCTCCTGAGTAGCTGGGATTACAGGCACCTGCCACCACGTCTGGCTAATGTTTGTATTTTTAGTAGAGACGGGGTTTCACCATGTTGGTCAGGCTGCTCTCGAACACCTGACCTCGTGATCCTCCTGCCTCAGCCTCCCAAAGTGCTGGGATTGCAGGCATGAGCCACCTGGCCTGGCCTGAGTTTATAATAATAAAAAAATCTTATATTATGGTTAGTACTAAATACGTATTTGTTAAGCTGTTATTTGATGTTATTATATGCCCTAGACAAGTTTTGGATGATTTGGGGAAAGCCAACTCCCAAGTGCCGTAAACCTGAGGAGATTTTTTAATTTGCAGAGATTTGCATAAGTGTAATTAGAGGCCCTGGCGTACCTCTCTATTTGCAGGTGGCCAAGAATCTCCCGGAAGAGAGCTTATTAAACACAGGCCACACATGGGATTCAGATAGAGACAGATTTATCTGAGGGACTAAGGTTAATAAATGGGGTCATAACTTTTGGAAGAAAAATATAGATAATGAAATAAAGTCACATAAGTGAGGGAGTATTCTAGCACTTAGATAAGCCTCAACTATAGGACCTGTATATTGTAAGCGCAAAAACAGGTGGGCAGTAGGACCACTTGAGTAAAGAATGCCAAGAGCATTAGATGGATATCAATGTGTTGCATTTCTGATCATGCAGGGGCGGGATGCCCCTCCACAAGTAATTACTGAAGTTTATAAATTATTTGGAAGATGAGTCTGAGGAAAGTATAGAATTATTTATAATTTACTGGCAATCTAACAGTTTGGAATATTGTATTAACATGACAAAATTATTTTCAACAGAAAGTCACCATAAGTGTGCAACAGTTATGAGATCATATGAATTATCTATAATAAATGTATGTTTGTATTTTATGTAATTATTTAGAATAAGTACCAATATGATATAATCAAAATAAAATCAGCAAGTAAATGAAAATAGAAATTTGTTGCTTTAAATATTGTATAGAAACACATTTACAACATTTTGCCAAAAGTTACTTCCCTGGAATGTTACATAAAATGCTGTCTAAGACTAGCTAACAACAACACTGATGGTATTTTGTTTTTTTTTTTTAAGTATTTTTATTAGGTTTTTATTGCTGTATAGCACATTATCAGAATCTTAGCATTTTAAATCAAATAACATTTATTATCTCACCGTCCTTGTGGGTCAAAAAGTCTGGGCACAACTTATCTTGCTCCTCTGAAAAGGTATATTCAACATGTTGACTGACTAGGGCAGGGTTCCCATCTGGAAGCTCAACTGGAGGTAAATCCTTCTGTAAGTGCACTCAGAATGTTTGCAGAACTCTCCTTACAGTTGAAGGGCTGAGATCCCAAGTTATTTCTGGCTGTTGTCTGGGGCCTGCTATCAGCTCCTAGAAGTCTCCAGAAGTTTATTGGCTTGTGGTTCTTTCCATAAACTCTGTCACTAAATGGCAGCTTTATTCTTTATAATAAGGCCCATTTCCACTAGCAAAATGGAATCTTATAAAATACGACATCACAGGAGCAATCCTTCCTAATGTTTGCGAAATTCTATTGTTTAGACAAAAGTCACAGCTTCTGTCCACACACAAGAGGAAGAGATTATAAAAAGACACGAACCCCTGAAGTCAGGAATCATTTTTGAGTCATTTTAGTGTCTATCACAGTTGTGAACTATCAAGTGACAAAACTTGATTGTTTTCTTACTTCACTTAGAGAAGATATCATGGTCAATCTTAATTGCTACTTAAATCAATTTGTGTATTTTAGTTAAAGTGAAAATCCATATATGAAGCACCATCAGCCATTTACAATAGAAAAAGTTCTAGGAAAATGCAAGTGTGCTTTAGACCACTCAAATAGGAAACATTTTCTAAGTAAAAATCAAATCACTATTCTTACCCCAGTTGTACTGCTAACACAGAATACCTGAGACTGGGTAATTTATAAAGAACAGAGATTTATTTCTTACCATTCCAGAGGCTGGGAAGTCCAAGGTCAAGTGGTCCACATCCAGCAAGGACCTTGCTTTGTCATCCCATGGCAGAAGGCAGAGAGGCAAGAACAGGTGAGAGTGTATGAGAGAGAGGAAATTCTTTTTCCTCCATTTTTGTTTTCTCCAAGCTCCCTGCCAATTGGATGGTGTCCACACCCATTAAGGGCAGAGGCCAATCTCTGGAAACATCCTTATAGACACACTGAGAATACCAGCTAAGTATTCTTTAATCCAGTCAGTTGACACCAAATTAACCATCACACCAATGTTGTTCTAAAAAAATAATAAAAATAATAAAATAAACATGATTTTCTGAGCAACAACTTATTTTAACAAGGTTAAACAAACATAAACAAGGCACCTGGCCCAAAAAAACCACCTAAAGTATTTTGTATTTTTTCTTACAGTTGTCTATTGTTAAATGTAGTGGGTATAATCTCTTGGTGGTGGTCACTGGAATGTATGTTGGTATTTACTTAGGGAAGTATCTGTGTTGTGCTACATGCAAACAAAATAATCTTCCAGGAGAACAGTCTGTGAAGAAAGGAAAAGAAACGAAAGAAATCATAAGGACTATGAGAGACAAAGCAGGAAAAAAGAAAGCCTGCATATTCTGAGAAAGGAGAAACTGACCTCAAAAACTACAATTTTCTAGGTTCTCTTCATCTGAAGCATGGATAAACATTGGCTTGAAATTCCAGTAGGTTTTCTTTCATGTTTTTACACTATTCCTCTCTACTCCTTTATTTGAGCTAGCTAAATAAATCACTATACCTGACAAACAAAGCTCTTTGAAGTAGTTTGATATTGAAAGGACAAAATTCTAATAGCACGTTTATCTTATTATTTCCCTGGAATAAAAAATACTTGGAAAAGTTTCATCAAACTCTAATGTGAATCTGATTTTATCTGCCACAAAATATTAGTTCTTCATAAATGCCTCTTCTAATCATTCTTTTAATTTATGCTCCTATTTTTTCTCTCAAAATTCATATTTTCTCCATCTGTATTACACCTTATAATAGCAATTACTCTTATCTAAAAATGTTTAAATAATCATTTGTGTGTGTGTGTGTGTGTGTGACTCACTTCTCACGGAACTAGTTAAGGACCTTGTAAAAATTAGACAAAAAGTACACAAATATGTAAGCAACTTAATGTGAAATAATGATTATTAGTATGAAAGAAACTATAACAGTACAAGAAACCAATGTTTTAGATGGGGTTGCTTTTGGGAATAGATTTTCTATGTCCCTTTTTTGCTATTGCAGAGTTTAATTCATTAATACCTGAAAACTTGTTGGTATTTGCATGTGTGTATATGTGTGTGTATACAGATATCTGAAATCTGCTTATATAACATTGTATCCTGACCTATTATTTCTTTATAATTCTGCGTATATCTGACATCTTTCAGAAAATTACTGCCTTATCTAAACCAGGTTAACCATAACCATATATTCCCCAAAACTTCTGCTTTACAGCTGTAGTAGAATTTATCACTTTATATGATAATTGTTTATTTATGTATTTTCTGCAATAAACTAAGTTCTTGGTTGGCAGAGATAATAATTACATTGGTTTTATACATATAAAAATAGTGAGAAGATTATTATTTCAGTGTTTGGGTATTTAGCTACTACAAAGGCACTAATTGTTCCTATTCATAATTAACTATATCACAGAACATTTTAATAGAATATGTTTAAAACTCACTGAAACACCATTTGAGGCAAGTACCCTAGGAAGCCAGCAGGAAGCATGCCCATCTGTGCCCTTGGAGACAGGCCTGCAGACTGTACACCCTAAAGAACCCTTGTAAGTCCCACAGTCTTGGGCCAGTCTTGACCAACCACGGACCTACTAAAGGGCATGGTGAGAGCCTCACCTATCCATGCACCTGGTATTAGACCCCTGACCTGTTGACCGACTGCAGACCTTGAAGCAGGCCCTTGTCCCAGTACTAGCCCTGCTCAACAAGGTCTTGGAGGCAGCCAGCCTGTCAAGGTCCAGACAGGATCCACAGCTGCCCTAGTCCCTGGTAACAGGTTTGCCAAACAAAGAACTAACTGCAGACTCACCAAAAGCCGCATCAACCAGCTTTGACCACACTTTATTATGATTACAGAGGCAATTGCATCATCCCAGGAACCTGAAAGGAGAAGGCATTTTCCTGCTGAAACAAGTTTGTAAACACTGGAAGAGGTGTTTGCTCCTTCCAAGGCATAGACATCAATGTAAGGCAAACATGAAACTACTAAAGGAAACTAATAAAGCCCCAGTAGTAATCAACACCAAAGATGTGGGGCTTTACAGGTTGCCTGACAAATAATTCAAAATATTCATCTTTAAGAAGTCCAACGTCATCCAAAAGAACATAGCTACATGACTAAATAATGTTCAGGAAAACAATACATGAACAAAACTAGAAGTTTAATGAAAAAAATAGGAACCATGAAAAAGAACCACACAGAAATTCTGGAGCTGAAGAATACAATGGCATAACTGGAAAAAAAAAAACTAATGCAGATCTTCAGCAGCAGAATAAATCATACAGAATAATCAGGAAACTGGAGGATAGATTAGGCCAGGAAGGGGTAGGATTATCTAAAGTGGTAACAAAAAAAAAAAAAAAAAAAAAAGCAAGCAAACAAACAAAAGCCTGTCAACCAAGAAAACTATGTCTGGGAAAGCTATTCTCAGAAATGGAGAGGTAAAGACATTTTTAGAGAAATAAAATCCCCTTTTTTTGGTGACTTCTAGGGAGTTCATCACCACTAGTCCTGCCTTACAAGAAATGCTAGAGAGTTCTTCAAATTGAAACTAGAGGACACTAAGTAACAACATGAAAATATAAAGTATAAAAGTCACTAGTAGAGGTAAACCTAGAATCAATTTCAGAATATTCTCATATTGTAATAATGGTGCATAAGTTATGTTTACAGAATGTAAACTTTCAGTTATATGGTTAATAAGTTCTGGAATTCTAGCATGTAGTATAGTCACTGTAGTTAATAATATATACTTCAAATTTGTTAAGATCATTGATTTTTCCATGGCTAACATTGTTTTATTTATTTTATTTATTTTTTTACTCATTTTTAACTAAATCCCATACATTTCATTAGCAAATTGTTCAGTATGTATGTCAAAAAGATTAAGACTCTTTAAAGAATTATAATATAGCACCCTTTAACCTATAAAACTATATAGTCAGTATTCAAAATTTCCCTATTGTTGAAATGCGATTTTTAAAATAGATTATTCTTCACACAAGTGCCATACACTGTAATCGGCTAATATGTTTTTTACTCTCAAAATTTATAGGTGCTTCCTCAATTTATTATTGTTTTAAAATATCTACCTGCAGTTTGTTGAACACATCAATTTTTAATTGATATGTACTATTTACATATTTACAATATTTTGTTACCTGCATAGAATGTGTAATGATCAAGTCAGAATATTTATGTCTCCTTGAGTAATTAGCATTTTTATGTGTTGGGAACATTTCAAGCCCCGTCTACTATTTTGAAATATACAATACATTGTTTTTACTGATAGTCACCCTATTCTGCTAACAATGAAACTTATTTCTTCTACCTAACTGTATGTTTGTACCATTAACCAGACTCCACACAGTAGGTCTTAAGGGTTTACAATAGCAACAACATAGGACAACTATGTGAGATGATGGATGTGTTAATTACCTTGATTGTGGTAATTATTTTACAATGTATATAAAACATCATGTTTTGCATTTCAAACATACACAATTTTCATTTGTCAATTGTACCTCAGTAAAGCTGGAAAAATACTCTGAGAAGTGTCCCATCTATTCTCTAATTATATAACATTGTCACTGACTTGATATACATGATAGATTTGCATGGTTGTACCTTCACTATTTAAAAACTGATATGCCGGGTGCGGTGGCTCACGTCTGTAATACCAGCACTTTGGGAGGCCGAGGCTGGTGGAACACCTGAGGTCGGGAGTTTGAGACCAGCCTGACCAACATGGAGAAACCTCATCTCTACTAAAAATACAAAATTATCCAGATGTGGTGGCACATGCCTGTAGTCCCAGCTACTCGGGATGCTGAAGCAGGAGAATCGCTTGAACCCGGGAAGCAGAGGTTTGCGGTGAGCCGAGATCGCAGCAGTGCACTCCAGCCTGGGCAACAAGAGTGAAACTCCATCTCAAAAAAAAAAAAAAAAAAAAAGCTAATGTAATAAATTGTTTTATATTTCAAAGATTAAACATTTTCTTGGCAGAAAGACATTGATGTTTAATTTTTACTTATTAATACAAGATTTTTTAAGACTTTACATGATTTTATGTCATATATTTCTTTGTTGTCATGGTTTTTAGTCTCATTTATATTTCTATAAAATGTAAACATTAGTCATATATATTTTACTTCCTTACAAGTGAGTTTTCCCTTTGAACACCATTGTTAATATCTCTAAAACTTATAAAAATTTCACATAGTTTTTTCTCATAGTTATGTTATTTATAGGTATGTGATTTGATAAAAAAAATACAGATCTTAGGTTGTCCCAATTCAAACAACTTGCCTGGATTTTACAACTATTTAATATACATGCATGTGCGTGTCTGTGTGTGTGTGTGTGTGTGAGTGTGTGTGTGTGTGTGTGTGTATGTGTGTGTGTGTGTATCACCCCTTAGATCTTTTTACTCCTGGCTTATTCTCACATTTCTGGTTTCTACATACATGGCATAAATATACCTTTTACAAACAGACTTTCTGTTTTCTTAGAGACGCTCTAAGGGATTTGTCTTTGATTGTCTTCATCAAAGAACCCAATTTATTTCTTTCATGAAATTAATGATGACTTTTATTTATTTAAATGATGTATTTATTATCTAGCATAAGCTCCCTACTTTCAAATCCAACATCTTGGGCAGTGTACTGTTTCTTGGACACTTAGAATAAGAACGCCTCCAGCAGTGCAACAGATTCCTTGTTAACGATGGGCAGTAACACACACTCTTCCTGGTTACTACAATCGATATTCAAGTACATTTTGCATTGAAAAACCAAGTGGTGAGCATCAGATGTTGCTCATCTTTCTTGCTGTCTGGCTGCCTATGGGGATAGCAAAATGTGCCCTTAACCTTTGCTGTTTGTGACTCACTGAGTAGCTGTACAAAATGCTGCCTAAGGCTGGAGGTAAACTATCCAGGGGCAGCAGATTGTATTTAGATGCTCATCACGCCCTCCACATATCAAAATCTCACACCAAACCCGTAAAAGATTTGTTAATCAACAACGTGGCATAACCCAGCAGGAGATTTGAGTTAGGAATCGGAGGCTTGTGAAGTTCTGAAATTATTTTCTGACTCTTATTCTCATTACATAGACAATTTTATTGTAGTCCAAAACAAATAAACAAACAAACAAGCAAATGCAGTGCACACCACATAAGGAAAACGTTTTTCTTTCATCTGGTATAGCCTATAATTACTGTGTGGGGGAAAAGTATATACACATTGCAGAAATTAAATAAATGCATACTTATATTTAAAAATTTAAAGAGGTAGTTCACAGAAAAAATTGTTTTATAATACATAGAAATAAGTAATCCTCACATTTTTAATGATTGTTATAACATGTAAATTTCAGTTAAACTGTGCATTTTGATAAAATTTGATGTATAGGTACTCCTGTGATACCATTACCACCAATTAATCAAGACAATTTAAAGGAGTATTGGCAAAGATGTAGAGCAACTGGAACTCTTATGCACTAAAGTTTGCAATTTAAAATAAACGACCACTTTCAAAAACAATTTGGAGATTCTTAAAATATTAAACATACACAAAACCATATGATTCAGCCATTCTGCACTTATTTACCTAAGATAAATGAAAGTCCATGTCATTAACGAAAATTTGCATATAATTTGTTCATAATAACCCCAAAACTGAAATAAATTAAATGCCAATCAATAGGTAAATGAATAGATAAATGTTGTTATGTTCATAAAATGGAAAACCATTCTACAATAAAAACGTGTAAACTCTTGATACAAGTAGCCATGTGGCTATATCACAAAATAAGTGAAGTAAAAGCATTAAATAAAAAAGTCCATACTGCATTATTAAATTTCCGTAAAACTCTGGAAAATGTAAACTAATCTCTAGTCATGGAAATCTGAACAGTAATTGTCTGGAATAGGAGGGCAAGGAATGGGGGAAATAAATATAGGAGGGACACAACTTTGAGGTTTTTTAATGTTTATTAGCTTGATTGCAGTGACAGTTTTACGGATACATGCATATGTTACAACTCTTTAAGATGTATTCCTAAAATACTGTATGTGAATTTTTATATCAGTTGCTATAAGTTTTATAGTAATATTTTTCCTCCAAAATCCAGGCACTGAAACTTAAAGCCAATGTGATGGTACTAAGAAGTGGCACATTTAAGATGTGATTAGATCATGAGGACTCCTCCTCTTGTGAATAGGATTAGGGCCTTTATAAAAGGGGCTTTGGCCGGGCGCGGTGGCTCACGCTTGTAATCCCAGCACTTTGGGAGGCCGAGGCGGGCGGATCACGAGGTCAGGAGATCGAGACCACGCTGAAACCCCATCTCTACTAAAAATACAAAAAATTAGCCGGGCGTGGTGGCGGGCGCCTGTAGTCCCAGCTACCAGAGAGGCTGAGGCAGGAGAATGGTGTGAACCCGGGAGGCGGAGCTTGCAGTGAGCCGAGATTGCGCCACTGCACTCCAGCCTGGGTGACAGAGCGAGACTCCGTCTCAAAAAAGAAAAAAATAAAATGGCGGCGGGGGAGGGGGCTTCCAGCAACATTTGCTAGCTTGGCTTCTGCCTTTCGCCACTTGAGGACACAGTGTTTATATCCCCTGAGGAGAAATCAGAATTCATGGTGCCATGTTGAGAGCAGAAATGGAATCCTCACCAGACGATTGAACCTGTCAGTGCCTTGATCTTGGACTTCTCATCCTTCAGAATTGTGAGAAATCATTTTCAGTTTTTTATAAATTACCCAGTCTGAGGTATGTTGTTAGAGTAGCACAAATGGACTTAGACAGAAATATACCTTAATGAAGGTATGAAAACATGGTCTGTAAGAAAAAAAAAAAGACACAAGACTTTTGGTAATACCAAAGGAGATAAAAAGCAACGTGATCAGTGTGCAAAAACAAATATAAAAACTAGTGAAAAGTAAAAGACATTGGAAAGTATCCAATATGCAACAGAAGTTGTAGAATAATTTAATTATGAAAAACAAATACAACTGGATGGGATATTTATTGACAGTTTTTGTTTATTAGTTTGAGGGCACAACTCAATTTCCAAAACTGAGATAAACCGGTGGCAGGAAAATTCATAGCACTACTTGCTAAAGGCAGTAAAATCAGAATTCAAGACTTGGAAAGAAGCATGAAAGGGTCTGTACAAGAACCACAGAAACTGTGAGAACCCAATCAGTGCACAGTCTCCCCAAAATATGAGACTCAAAGCTAAATTATGCATGCAAAAAGGAGATCTCTGTCTTCTCAGTTAAAAAATAAAAAAAGCTAGTAGATACCAAAAGAGAGTTCACTCATGAAAGTGAGAGCTTCAGGGAGCTTGTCTGTCAGTTTGTTGCTTCATTTAACTGACTACATTCTCAACCAGTCATAGCTCAGGTAGCAAAAATGTGGTGCTGAGTAGCTTTGAAGTGTCAGAGTACAGATTATAAGGGAATGAATGAGATACTCTGAAAGTAAAGGAACAACCTCAGAAGAATGGAAACCAAAAGAAGGCTTAGTCTCCATCTCTGCTTAGATCTTTAACTGAGCACCGATTATTTGAAGCCCAAGGGAAACATACAAGGACCAAGCTAAAAAATTCCACAATTAGAGGTCGTCATACTAGAGTAGAGATAATCAGCTGCTACATACCACAGGCAGAAACAATTTCAGATTAAAGACATGCAAGTTATTAATCTACTAGAATTAAAAATTAACAGAAAAATGTGGCAGAATATAAGGTTGCTACAACGTATTGTATAAAATACTCAGTTTTCAACTAAATATTGCTAAACACACAATGACACAGGAAAGTGAGATGCAAAGTCAGAAGAATCTGTCAACAGAATTGACACACAGTGGGTTAAATGTTGGATTAAACAGATGATGAATTCAAATCAGATAGCATAAATATTCTCAAGTATTAAAAGAAAATACTTTCAAATAATTGAGGGATACTATACTATTGGTGAAGAAGCTCAACAGAAATTTAAAAAAGAAAATTCTAGAAATTAAAATTTATTAACTAAAATAAAAATCAGATAAAAAGTTTCAGCATTACATTAGAATTATCAAAAAAAAACTAGTGAACTTGAAGATATATAGAAATTTTAAACTCTGAAGAATTGAAAGAAAAAGAGTAATACTATGGGAAGTGAGTTGGTTAATGTTAATAATTCCTTTTCTTTTATTATCTGAAATGTTTTGTGTAGAAATTTTTATTTATTCTTTAAACATTTGTAAGATTTTACCAGTGAAGCCATTTGGGCATGAAGATTTGAGGGTCTGCTTGTGGATGTGCATCTGTCTGCACATATATTTATGTGAAGATGTTTTAATTAAATTTTTCACTTTTCTTACTATTTACAAAGCTAATCCTTTTGTATTTTTTCTTGAGTAACTTTGGTAGTTTGTGTCTTTCAAGGAATTCATTTATTTTACCTCAGTAAACTTATTGGTATGAAGTCATATATAATATTCCTTTATAATCTTCTTGATATCTAGAGAATCTAGAGTGGTGTTCTGTTTTTCATTCTTAATATTGATAATTTTTCTCATTCTCTCTCTCTCTGTCTCTCCCGTCTATCTCTTATTACCATTGCTAAAGTTTTATCAATTTTATTTTTGTGTTCAAAGCAGCAATATTTGGTTTAATGGATTCTTTATTTATTATTTTATGCTTTTAATTTCATTGATTTCTTCTCTTATTTTTATTATTTTCTTCCTTGCTTGTTTTGGGTTTACTTTATTCTTTGTTTTTTGTATAAGAAATATTAGGATTTTGATTTGAGATTATTCTTCTTTTCCAATATAAGCATTTAATTATATAAATATTTCTCTATGAATATATCTAATTTCATAAAGTTTTATTTTTGTTATCTAAGCCAAATAAATTGAGATATAATTAATATACACAATATTGCATATTTTATGTATATATTTTGATAAGTTTGGATATATGCATACACCATGATAACATTACTATAGTAAAGATATCAAAGAACTAAACATATATACCACCTCTAAAAATTTCGTTGTGTACGTGTGTGTTTTGTGGCATGAACCCTTAAAATAGACCTATCCCCTTAACATTTTAAAGTGCAAAATAGTGCATTTCGTATAGGTACTATGCTGTACAGCAGATTTGTAGAACTTATATTTCTCGCATAATGAAACTTAATATCCAGTAACAATTTCCCATTTTCCTTGTCCTTGGCTCCTGGCCACCATCATTCTATTCCCTGCTCTGGGAATTTGACTATTTTAGACATCTTATATAAACAGAATTATGTGGTCTTTGTTTTTTGGTAACTGGTCTATTTCACTTAGCATAATGTCCTGCCAGTTCATTCATGTTGTAACAAAAGGCAATATTTCCCTTTTTTAATTTTCTGTTTATGTATGTATGTATGTATGTATGTATTTATTTATTTATTTATTTTTGAGATGAAGTCTTGCTCTGTAGTCCAGGCCGGAATGCAGTGGCACAATCTCAGCTCACTAGGAGCTCAGCCTCCCAGGTTCATGCCATTCTCCTGCCTCAGCCTCCCGACTAGCTGGGACTACAATATTTCCTTTTCTTTTAAAGGCTGAATAATATTCCATTGTATGTATATGCTATATTCATTATTATTATTATTATTATTTCAACACCGTCTTGCTGTGAGACTGGAATAGAGTGACACGATCATAATTTACTGCAGTCTCAACTTTCCAGGCTCAAGCAATCCTTCTGCCTCAGACTCCCAAGTAGTTGGGACTACAGGCATGCACCACCATACCCAGCTAATATATATATAGTTTTATTTTTTGTAGAGATGGAGTCTCACTGTGTTGCCCAGGCTGGTTTCAAACTCCTGGACTCAAGTAATCATCCCACTTCAAACTCCCGAAGTGCTAGGATTACAGGCGTGAACCACTATTCCCGGCAGTATATACAATATTTTTTAATCCATTCATCTGTTGATAAACATTTGGATTGTTTTCGTATCTTGACTACTGTGAATAATGCTGCAATTAACATGGAAGTGCAGGCATCTCTTCAAAATCTTGATTTCAATTTTTTTGGAATACATACCAGGCAGTAATATATGGTACACACACAAGGAGATATTGTTACGTATTATAAGAAATATATAATATATATTAAACCTATATATAACATATATTTTATATATAATATATATACCTAGATACATATATATACATATATACACACTCATACATATATATGTGTATATATATATATATATAGAGAGAGAGAGACACAGAAATAACAATTGTTGATGAGGATGTAAGGAAATTGGAATCGATATACATTGTTGATGAGGATAAAGTATGGTGCAGCCACTATGGAAAATGGTATGAAGTTTAACAAAAACACTAAAAATAGAATGACATATGATCTATATATGCATTTTAAAATTATTGAACAATTTAAGATTTTTAAGTTAAATTGAATATTTTAATACATAGTACATTTTAGAGGAACATAGTGTAACATTCTGAGATAAATAAAATATTTTATACTTTGATTAGGATGACATTGTCAAAGATTATTAAACTCTGTACATTAGATATGTGCATTTACTGTATGGAAGTGTTATATTGACTAGAAAAATGTTAATATATGGAATTGGTAGAAAAAATTCCAAGAAAGGAAGGAAGCTGTCAGTAGCTTAAAGAGTGAGAGAAAAGTGTTTGTGCAGAACCCTTAAAAAGACCAGCATTTAAGTGACAGGACAAAGTCTAATAGCCAACAAAGGAGATGTTGCAAAATTATTACGCACAAAGGTGTGAGAACAAGGAGCATGTTGAGTCATGGAATTCAGGGAGTAGAGCTGCAAGAATAAATGAGTAACATTTTGAAATTTGGCAGTGATGTACATTTAAAAACAAAAGCTATACTTGCTGATTTTATATAGCACCATTAAAGTTGCAGCTGCTATTAATGAGAATTGTTCCAGAGACATAACAGAGATACATACAAAAACTGGAAGTGAGGCAGTAGAGAGTGCATTTAGGATATGCTCTTTAGGGGTAAAGTGGGGAGTGATGATCCTTAGTAAAGTATCAAGAGATAAAGTTGTGATGGTACTTGAATATGTGCATTAGTTAAGGATATAGAGAGAATGAGAAAAACAATATAAAGAAACTAGGTAAATGACTGAGGAACAAAGTCCAGAAAGAGGAGGTGGAAATGCTATTCAGGATATAGGTAAATGACTTCCATCATGTAAAACTGAAAGACATCTGCTTAAAATTGGAATCAATATTCTCAGTGAAGCAGAAAGTAGGTTTTAGAAATGTAACAGAGGTAGTTAGCTAGACAGAAGTTAATGAAAGAGACAACTAACTGTGTTTGATGGGCTGTATTAATGGTAGGAAAAAACTTGAACCGAAATAGCTTTGTTATGATAAAATTTTGTTTTCTCAAAAAGAATGAAAATTTTATTAATAATAATCACTTATAAACTGCCTGGTGTGTGTCATACACTGTTCAAAGCTCATTACATGGATAAACAAATTGAATTCTCACAAAATGTGTAATGTGGATAGTATTAGATGAATTCTGTAGGCGGCAAAATTAAATAATTGTGGTACAAAAAGACCAAATAACTTGCCTAAGGTATCATTGTTGATAAGTGCCGAGGTTAGGATTTGAATCTAGGCATACTTGACTTCAGGCTTTCTGTATAAATAGGAAATTATACTGCTACTCTTTGGATCAAATAATAATGATAATAATATTTTTAATGTTGTTCATTAAACTGGAAAGAAGCCATACATTTAAAGATATAAGGTTTGAAGTTCGGACTGCTGCTAATAGTATGCTGATAATTTTGTTGTTTATTCGACTTCATACCTAAGACTATTTTCTGGTAACCCACAAAGTTTATTTGTTGAATAATGGCTGAAAAGATATTGAGATTTATTTAGGATTATATATCTGAAGAATGTGGTATAGGAATGCTAAAATTGTATTCTTCTCTGTATATAGTGTGACAATTTGTATTAAAAATAATAAAAATTATATCAATAATTTTGGAAAATGGTTTTCATTGATTTGGTTATTAGAGATACAGCTAAAATACAAAAATATTATATGCCTTTTATGAATTATATTTTATCAAGCTAATTATAAATTTTGGAAAAGCAATGGTTGAGTTTTCTTTGAGGTTAATCTTCATATTTCTAAATATCTAAAATGAAAACATATTGGTTGTTTTGTGTATATTTTATATCTATTTCTTACATTTATTTTGAAGTTTTCTTTCTATTTTATACCACCAAAATAACATCCCTAGAGACATGTATTTGTCAAGCCCTGCAGGACCTATTGAACAAATCTGCCTTATAATAGATTGCTTCCCACAGAGCATGAACTTGAGGAAACAAAAAGTAATAAAAATGTGTTTTAAAGTTGTCCCAAAAGTGAACATCTAAGTAAGAAAAGCTCATCTCTACACATCCAGCCAAATTTGTCACAAAATATAAAGTGCTTTAATAAATGGCATGATAAATAGCCAAAGTAACAACTTGCTATTTTATTTAAAGAACAGTAAGAGACCACCACATCAGCTTTCTTTGCTCAACATAAGGGGAATGCAGAGGATGTGTTGGTTAAAACTATTTTTACTCTCTGGATTCCTTCTTTATGTCTAAATGTGCTGCATAATATACTGATCAACACAAGCAAGTGAGCTCGCCACTTCTTCTCTATAGGCTTCTATTTTACATTTGAACTTCTTATGTATACCATTTTTCATTGTGATGTTCAACTTTTATCCCCTGTACTCCAAATGCAGGGAAATGAGTTGATTATAAGTTACAGAAGCTCAGAATCACTTTTTTCCTCTGTATGACCAGAGTCTAGAAATTCCAGATTATCCAAGAGAAACATGAGGCTATGCTTTGAGTATTTGTCCTCTTCAAAACTCAAGCTGAAGTTTAATTTTCAATGTGGCAGTATTGAAGGGTTAGGGTCTTTAAGAGGTGATTAGGTCACAAGCGTCCTGTCTGCATGGATGGATTAATCCATTCATGGATTTGTGGGTTAATGGCTTAATGGATTAATAAGCTGACATGAGAGTGGGATGTGGATTTCTTTATAAGAAGAGATGTAGATGCCTGAGCTAGCACACTCATCCTCCTCGTCATGTGATGCTCTGCCCTGCTTTGGGACTCTGCAGAGTCCTACTAGAAAAAAGTCCCTCAGCAGGTGTGGCTCTTTGACCTTGGACTTCTCAGCCGCCGTGACTATACGAAATAAATTCATTTAAAAAAATTACTCAGTTTCAGATATATTCTATAAGCAGCAGAAAACAAAGACACACTTTCCTAGCTGGTTGTTCTTTTTGGTACCTGCACCATGAATATATGAAAGTCTCAGGAGCTCCACATTCTTCTACATATTTATGCTGCTATTTTTTTTTAATTTCAGCCATTATAGTCTTTTAAGCATGATCTTTTAAATTTCAGCCATTTTCCCTAAAATTGATATGGCTGAGCACTTTTTCAAGGCCTTATTGAACAATCATATTTATTTTTTGGTGAATTCTGGGTCCTATATCTTTCCTCACTGTCACTATTTTCGTTAATTTCTTTTTGTTATTGATTTCATGCAAATAAAATATGCTCTAATTTGCAATTTTATCAGATATATACATTGAAAATATTTTCTCTGTGTCTGTGAATTATCGATTTCTTGAGTGTCTTTTAATGACAAAAATTATTGATTTTAATGATGTCCAATTTTTTGGTATTTTTAAATTTTCACTGTGTTTTCTCTGCTATTTACAATATTATTCTACCTCATGGTTATAAATATTTTCTCTTTATTAAAAGAAAATATATAAATATAGATACATGCCATTTTAATATTTGTGCATAATGTGAGGTAGTGATTAGTATTCTTTTTTCTAGTGTGTCTACAGTTTTTTCAGCCCTAATTTTTTTAAGTACATATTAATCATTGCTTCATTCAACTTAAGCAAAATTAATTAACTGAATTATTTGTAGGTATATTTCTTGGTTATCTATTATTGATTATCTTTTTTATATCCATATGCCAATACTTTACTACATTATTTTGATTATTGTGGTTTATACTAAGTCTTGTAACCAGGAACTTAGAGATATTCAATTTTATTCTTGTTTTTCTATTTGTTCTGACTATTCCAAGTCCTTTTCGATTAAAGCTAAATTATAGAATCCATGTTAGTGCCTTTTTAATAGCTGGCATAGAAAAACTTATTAGTATCTTGTTGAACCTATAGGTCGATTTATAGAGAATTGATAACAATACTGCATTTTAGCAACAATGAGTATGGTCTATCTCTCCACTTGTTTACATATTCCTCGCTCCACTTAGCAACGTTTACAATTTCTCAGTCCCACAGAATTCCCATCTGTGTTTCTCTGCTACTCCCTACCAGGGTATCCACTTTCCTGACTTCTAACACTGTAGCCTGTTTATGAGATTTATAAAAGTGGAGTCATACAACAGGTACTCTCTTGTACCTGGAATCTTTACTTTAACAATATGATTACAAGAATTATCCATTCTTATTGTTGTACTATGCTTCGTGGTATAAATATACCACGATTTATGTATTTATTCTACTGTTTAAGTACATCTGTGCAAAATTTATTGATAGCACAATAGAGACACATTTAAAAGTTTAAAAAGTAGCATGTTAAAGAATTCCCTGAAATTATGACGCCTGATCTGAGACTTATGGTGTTTAAGTTGGAGATAATTAGCTGAGCTATATAATAATTAGGTAAGTGCAGGGTGATAATCAAGGTGAGAAAGAGGGTAGCTTAAACAAAAGCACGCTATATTAAAATGGCACTAAAGTATAAAAAATCTTTATACCTTAAGGTATAGCAGAGGTCAGGGAAGTAGTCAGAGAGCCATGATGTAGCTGATTGCTCGATGTCTTTAAATTTCATGTTATAAGTTATGGATTTTTTTCTTACAGGCAATGGAAAATTATTAAATAATCATGGAAATAAATGTATGGATGCAATCCATGCATTAGAAGGATGTTCAGTGAGAAAATATCTGTATTTCTCTTTTCTCCTATTTTCTGAACACCTGTGAATGCTTTGGATAGATACCACTTTAAAGACATACAGGGAAACACACACACACACTCACACACACACACACAGAAACCTGTGTGATTCTGTCCACAGAACTAGTATTCTGGGCTACGAGGCAGGTCAGAGATGGTGCTGGGAAGAAAGAGGTTGGGGGACAATTGAAGAATAGCCTATATGATCATCAGCTCAAGCCCACTCCCTGTGAGGATCTGGGGAACCGAAGGAAGCTTTGCTCATCAAATATTTATCTGCCTGATGCATCATTAATAAACTATATACTTAGAGTTTACCACAAGAAAACAAAACTTCTATAGGGCTTTGCCAAGTCTCAATGTAGTCCTCTCTGTAGCCCTCAATATAGGGTTTAGGCACCTTGTTTAAGTGGAGGAAAGATAAAAATGAACATAATATTTCTCATGATTTAGTGCAGACGATCATTAGTATATGACATAATGTTGCTCAGAGACTGAGGACCTAGTTGAGACTATCCTAGCAGTGAGACCAGGAATGTTCGTTGGGTGACCCAGAGAAGCTACCTTTTTGATCAACAGAATTATCTTGCATTAGAGACACTGGGGAAAGAACTAAGAACAAGAAATAGCTCAAAAAGCTATGCCAGGAAACCCACACATGTTTTGGGACAAATACAGGCAATTCGTAATATACAGGTAAACATTAAAGAAATTCATTATTCAGGCTTTCAGGGAAACAGCAAGTGCCATTCACGAAGTAAACCCTCACACTTCCCAGAAAGAAGTCTTGGTGGATAAATGGAAATTACAATCTGGTTGTGAAAGGAAGGTAAGGGTTATTAAATCCTGCTTGTGTCTTCTCTTCTGGAATGGAAGCTGCTGCTTCTTTTTGTCTTCTGATGTGGGGGTTCAATGGCCTCTGCCACTCTACCTTTCCTCTTTTCCTATACAAGCAAAATTCCTTTACTACTGTAGCCTCTGATGTTGCCATTACTATCACTATCCCCATGGGTGATTAGTCCTTAACTGTCAATGCCAAGTATACCTGAACTGCTCTACCACACAGGCCCAGTATCCCCTCAACTGTGAAAGAACAATGAGTTAGCAGCCAACCCGCCTGGCAGCAGCTAACAGAGCGCCCAGGCTCTTATGTCAACCTGCCAGCACAAGAGAACTTGAAAAATCATTTCCACACAACACTCTAGCCCCAGCTCAGCCTGTCCTGCCTACTACTGTCCTGACATATTTGCTGTTCTGCTCAAAAGGATTAACCTTCCTGTGGTGGCTGTGTGTGCCTAGTGACTCATTATTAAAGGGTCCTGATAGAAATCGCAGGAAGAAAAGTCAAAAGAGAGTAATGGTATTCTGCAAGAAGACAGCAAGTGTAACAACAGTAACAACAAAAAGCTCCTTTCTGTTTACAATGCCTTCAGTCATAATCGGTCAGAATTCTAGCGAGCAGCTGGAGCAAGCCTTGTTAGGTTGGTTTCGGGAGAATTGAGGGAAACTACTTTGCAGAAAAATGATATCATATGTCCTCATTTTTTCCCTTCAAGTCCTGAATAGAAAACAATGCATTTTGTATAGCAAACTTACATAATTATGGGAGTATTATAGTTATCCAAAAATAACTTATCCACAGAGACTCTGGCCAACCCAGACCCTAGCTGTAACTCCTGGGGGACCAAAGAATCAATAATAACATCAGGCTGCAAGCTAAAGACAATGTACTACAGGTTCTGAAGATACATCATCGTCAAAATATCAACCTGAAGAAATCCAGAATTCAGCCAAGAAATGTAGTCCCTAGGTATATCATTTGTTGGAACTGTTAAAATAAAATACCACAGACTAGGTGGCTTTAACAACAGAAATTTATTTTCTTATAGTTATAGAAGCTAGGAGTGCAAGATCTAAGTGTAGGCAGGGCTGTTTCTGCGGAAGCTTCTCTCCTTGGCTTTTAATAATTGTCTTCCTCCAGCGTCTTCTCATGGTCATTATTGTTTGTGAGTCTTTGTCCTAACCCTCTGTCCTTATAAGGACAGTAGTCACATTGCATTAGGGCCTACTCTATGACCTCATTTCACCTAAATTACTTTCCCAAAGCCCTATCACAAAGTTCAGTCACATTCTGAGATACTTGGGGTTAAGAATTCAACATATAAATTTTGTGAGGACACAAGTCCATAACACTAGGTCTAATAAGAGATATAATTGAATTAGTGATGTGATTTCACAAGCAATAGGACTCTTGCAAATGACCATGTCTATCTAAGGTTACAGTACCTTCGGTTTCCTGTTTATAAGTTGAGTCACTAGATATATCATCAAGGCTCTGCTTTCCTGAAAAACAAAATACTAGAAAAATATCCACTGATGTGAAGGTCAAAATATCTGCCCCATGGTTTATTTCCAGATTCCTTTTGTGAGATCAAAAGCTATCTTTGATGCAGGGCTCATAGTATACTCAACACATGTGAACAAAGAATAAGTGAGTCTAAGTTAATAGAAGTTACCCAAACTGAAATAGTTCCAGAGATAATAGGGATATGGGGCAACATAGGGCATCCAAGAGCTATGGGAGAATGTCAGGGGAGGTGCAGAAGCACTAGTAAAGGCTGTGTTCCTGAGACCTAGCAACATGATGCCCATGTAATTGTAAAAAAGAATAGAACGAAAGAAATATTTGAAGAATGATACCAAAACATTTTTCAAAATTAGTGACAGACAACAAGCTGAAGAATCAAAACCTTCAGAGAGCATCAAGGAGTATAAAGCATAGAGGAATATCACATTTAAATAAACAATATCAAAAAACGTATATAAGTCTTGAAGGTAGCCAGAGGAATGTAAGATAGTATATTAAAAAAAAAAGTGAGAATGACACCAGATATCAGAAACCATGTTATCTAGAAGACAATATATTGACATCTGTAAAGTGCTGAAAAGAAAAACAAAACGAAACCTGTCAACCCTGAATTCTATATCCAGTTAAAATATCTTCAAAAGTTAAAAGGAAATATAGACTTTCACGTTTAAAAATGAATAAAGTCATTCATTGGCACAACACCTGGATCAACACAAAGAAACAGAGCATGCTAGCAATGAATTAAATAAAGGCAATATAAAATATGTTCTTTTTATTTCTTAAAGCTATATTTTTACCAACTTTAAAAGATGATTGTCAGCCAGGCGTGGTGGCTCACGCCTGTAATCCCAGCACTTTGGGAGGCTGAGGCAGGCAGATCACGAGGTCAGGAGATCAAGACAATCCTAGCTAACATGTTGAAACTCCATCTCTACTAAAAATACAAAAAATTAGCCGGGCGTGGTGCGGGTGCCTGTAGTCCCAGCTACTCAGGAGGCTGAGGCAGGAGAATGGTGTGAACCAAGGAGGCAGAGCTTGCAGTGAGCCGAGATCGCGCCACTGCACTCCAGCCTGGGCGACAGAGCGAGACTCTGTCTCAAAAAAAAAAGATTGTCTACGGAAGAGAATAAGAAACAATTTTGTGTTCATAAAAATATAAAGATAAGATGCATGACACAAATCGGACAAAAGATATATAAAAAGGATTGAAAATACAGTGGTCCAAGAACCTTAAGCTACATGGCGAGCAGAATAAAATCATTTTAAGGCAACCTGAATAAATTACAGATTAGCTGAAGCCAATACGAGGACTAGAGTATGGCAAGATTTTTAATTCTATCTTCTCAGCCTAAAATAAATTAAACAAGATCTCCTTGCACTATCTTCTTACAGCCTAAAATAAATTAAACAAGATCTCCTTGCACTATCTTCTTACAGTATCTCCTTAGATTGTAATTTGCCCGTAAACTATCAATTAACCTATAAACAATTCTGCAATTATGCTATCTACTTATAACTAGTGGAACTGAGGCACAAGCAAAAATGTACTTTGTATTCGTTTCTTGTAGGGCTTAGTCTAAAGATAATGGAATGCAGCTAACATTCAAGGCTCTGGAATATGATGACAAGCATTGTTAGGACTGTCAGTTCAGTGGAGCAACTATATCAACTCCACCAGGACTGTTTTCATGACTGTATTTTTCTTTTCTTAGTTTTATTATCATGTGGTCTCAATATAGATCCTATATCTTTGTTGCAATGCCTGCATTTCATCAGGGAGAAGAGGAGAAAGGTGTTTGACTATATAAGAAAAATTTTAAAAATATCCCAGGATGAGTATATCAGAAATCATATCAGCCAGAATCTAGCTACTTGGTCATCTCTTGCTGGAATCCTGTAAGAAAGAACCTAAAAATGGATTGGATCAGCCCTAACAGTGTCTGACACACTATTCTTGTACAAGGTATGTAAATTTGTATCTAGTTTATAATCAACAACATAGATCTTACAAAATGTATTACTACGTATCATAGAATTTGTTTTATCTTCATTGGTCTCCATCAGCTCCTTTTTCATTTGATTACCTATTTTTGTTTGCATGTCAAAATGAAGAATAGATGTTAATATCTTTTTTATTACTATGCAGATATAATTTTTACTGTATAATTATTATTGAAACAATTTATCCTAAATCAAAATCATTTGATGATTTTTTTTATTTTCTTGGATTTCTTCATTTTTCACATGTATGGCTTACATATAAATTCAGTGTAACTAATATTATAGAAAAATTTTGTGAGTTATAAATGACATTTTTTTCTTTTAAATTATATCACTATGTCATAAGTATCTATACTTAACTAAGGTACGTTCCATGGATTGAAATCAGTAAAAAGCTCTGCTAGCTGGGGCTGCTACTTACTTTTCAGCTTCTAAAAATGTATTAGCACCCATGGCATGGATGTCTGAATTTCTTCTGTTGTAATTCACTGTCAGAGAAAAATACAGTTGAAGAAACATACTATTATTTTATTCTTTCCAAGTCAAATATTAGAGATTTGCTATTTGTAACCTGATATCTACTTATTTCAAAGCTTGTTTAATTTTCTTTTTACTATATACAATAATACATTTTCTGAAAACAAATTGGCTTTTTATATTTAGAATGTGCTTCCTGTAACTACTGGTTGAAAGAAAGCGTCTGTCATATTATGTCAGCTTTTCCTCTCTGATCCGCTAGAGGGATGATCTGAATCATTAGTTTATAATCAGTTTTTTGTTTTTAATTAAACATCAGCCGTATGATTGAGTCAGGCAAAAATAGATTTTGCTCTTGTTCTCCAAAATAAATAGATTTACGGAAGTAATGTTTGGCAAAATGTTTAATAGGCTAATAGTAATAAATTTTATAAGAAAAGCATCACTTGGAGATTTCCATACATTAATTACTTTTAGGAAAGAGAGAGAGTTTGAATTGTGTAATGTTAAACAAAATGTTATTGATCAAGTCATTGCTATAATTCAGATTTCAATAAGTATAATACATAAGTTGATTTTAATTACACATTCAATTTTTTCTTTATTAATTTATTCAATCAATTATTTATTCAATCAGACCATTAGCAAATTTGCTAGTCTATGTCAGTACGCTGGTATATATGATTGTACGTGTGTGCATGCGTGTGTGCATATGCATAACACCTGTAGTATATTTCTATACATTCAACAGTTGCAGATGAAATCTAAACTAATATAAATTATACTGTAAAATAAAGATTGCACCATCTACTAGTAAATGCCCAAGAAAACACATTTTTATTCGGCTCAGTTTAAACACAGGCACAAACATTTAGCAAGCTTTGTGCTTAATGAATAAGTGAAACATAGACATTTATAGAGAATATGTATTTGCAAATAACCAGAAGTCTATTGAAGAAAATATAGCTTTAAATTCTTTTGAATAAATCTACCAAAACATTTATTAATCTTGGGTTGGAATGCTTTTTATTGATATATATGATGAAGAAAAACAGTATACAAGTAGGAAATTATAAAACTCAACACTAATCAGATTTAATAACTAAACTATTAAGCATATCTATATCTACCTACACACACACACACACACACACACACACACACAAAGATAAACAGAAAGAGCAAGGTAAAAATTAGGAAAACTGATCATCAACAACAAAAAAAATAACAGTGAAAGAAACCTACAAAATATCAGATGGAAAACTCAAACTCAAAACAGAAACAAATAAATTAGTAAACAATAGAAATTTTAAGTATCTTATTCTGAAAAAAAATCAAACACTTCCATTTGATTTACCTTAAAGTAAAATGGAAAACACAATGTTCAAGTACATGCTATTAAGAATTAAATGCTATGTAATTCTATACCAAGAAGATATGAATATTTACTCAAATCTATAATAATTAAATTCACAACTCAAAGAACTCTATTTTTTTCTCAGAAAATAAAATGGAAAAGAACAGTTCAACATTTGGCCTAAAATGAAGTGACAGAAACCTTTGAAGGAAATGAAAAAAATTGCAATAATTTTTTTTTTTTTTTTTTGAGTTGGAATCTCACTCTGTTACCCAGGCTGGAGTGCAGTGGCGCGATCTCAGCTCGCTGCAACCTCCGTCTCCTGGACTCAAGTGATTCTCCTGCATCAGCCTCCCCAGTAGGTGGGATAACAGGTGCCTGCCACCACACCTGGCTAGTTTTGTTTTTTAGTAGAGATGGGGTCTCACCATGTTGTCCAGGCAGGTGCAATAAATTATTTTTATGACTTTGGATTGTTACGGTGGTTTTTAGTAATGGTAAAAAAGATATTTGTATATATTCAAACCCATCAGATCATACTTCCAAAACATCATGTTTGCTTACAAAATATGCTTTAATGTAAGACGAAGGTTATTCTGCATAGCATGACAGCATACCCACTAAGATATCCTCCCTTCTCTAATTCTCACTAAAACAACAAAAGATTTTATACAGATTTTACATCTTGACATTTTCAATATTAAATATGTAAACTTTTACTAAATCTTTATATGCTAGTGCCATAGTATATAGTATATTTTAATACCTTTTTTCTTACTATGCAGATATAATTTTTACTACATATTATTATTATGTAGTATGGGTGCACCTTAGTCTGCTAGCCTATGTTCTACCTTCTGGGTCAGCAGCTTACTTTTCACTTGTATTCATTCTATCTAGGATTTATCATAACAAGTATTGTTTCTGTTATCAGTTAAGATATTTTCAGCTCTGAAAAAGAGAAACTGGCTCAATGATGCCTCCAAATGTTCATTTCTTTTTTTGTCATATTGTTTATTTGTTTGATTTTTGATCATTTGTTTCTGCTTTGTTTTGCTGTGTTTTACTCTTGTTTTGTGTGATTTTAAGCTTGCTTTCCCTTGTGGTTTTAGAATGGCAGCCAGCAGAGTTTGGAGCTAAATGCTTTTGTTTCAAGTCCAGAAGAAATGAGAGGGAAAACAAATGAGCAAGACAAAAAAAAAAGTAAGCATAAAAGTCACCCAAGTATGCCTCAAGCATGAGTTGTAAAGCCTCCCACTGAATCAAAGTGCAAAGATTTAAGCAGCTTTACTAGAAAAATTCCCAGTCAGAGCTTTTTTAAGAAAAAATTATCCTTTTTGTTTCAGGAATAAGATGTCACCTTATTTCTCTGATTATATTAATTGTATTCATTTTAAGGTTTTAGCCTCTATTTTTATGGTTTTTCTTTAAAATGTTGATGCTACTTTTTAATTTTTATCATTATTTTTGTCTCCAAAGTATGATTTGTTTAATAATGACCTCTATGTAATCTCTTTGTAGTTCCATTTTCTCATCAGTTGTCTTCTACTGTTGTTTCCATAATTCACCATTGGGGTTTTCCTTCTGCCAGGGTTCTTGTGAGTTTGTAAAGCATAGAAAAATCCCTTTATGAGGTGCACCTTAGTCTGCTAGCTTTTGAGGGTATTCACTCCTTCTTCCTACTGAAAGTGTACTTCCAGGGAAGAGTTATTTCTTAATAATACAATACTCCATATTCAGTGTGCTCTTCTAGAGGTAGCCACCTAGGTCTCTGATGTCTATGCCAATTTTCTATGTGAATGGTGGGCAGAGATAGACTTAGGCAGGGGATCACTGGTTGGTGGTACTCACAGTAATACTCTGGCAAACACTGGCATTACTCCCAGCCCATCTTCCTGTGCTTACAGCAGAATATACCTAGTGTTCCCACTTTTATCTTTCAGTAATTGCTCTCAGTTCCTGGGCTCCCTGGTGTTTCCTTTCTTTATTTAAGAAAATTATTCTGTTCTTTTAAGGCAGCTAATGTATGGTAGAGCAGCTTCAGTGAGTATTCACAAATTAGTGTAAAGCAGAATTTCTTAAATTCTTAAATACAAAAAAATGTAAACAATAATAAAGGAAAAATTAGGAAAACAAATATACAATCCTGAGGTCAATAAGATCTTCCTAATTAAAAACAAATTTTGGAAGAACAAAAGTTCTTATAAATAAAGTTAAATAATAAATAATACACTAGTGAATATGTTGGCAATTAACATGCAGAGTTTAATATCCATAATGTATGAAAAAAATAGCCAAAAGCTATATTAATAGAAACATTTTAAATAGGATATTCAAAAGGTCAATTGAAATACAAAAAAGTAATATTCAACTCCAGGTTTTAAATTTTGAGCAAAATATGCATCATCCTTGCCTTCATGCAGTTTAGTTTACTGAGGAAAATAGAAATTTAAGACAATATTTTATCTTAATCATTATTGGCAAACTCCTATCCCTTTATAAAACTTGCAGATACAGGAAATCCATTCTCTGAAAGAGTTTTTTGTTTTAAATTAGAAAACAGAATGCAGTAGAGAGAGAAAGATGGTAATATTTCTGCCCTTTCTACCACACGTAGAATGTATCATTGAAAGCAATAGATGAGGAATCAGATGTACCTATTTCTTCCAAATTTCTGGCAGAACTACTAATTGGTAAATTATAATGACATATACTAAAGTTAAAAAAAGATAAGAAGATACTTGGGGATTAACTTTGTGGTTTTACTTCTAGTCATGTCAACTTGTAGATGAGACACATGGGGTGCATACATTTTTATTTAGTGCAATAAACTAAGTCAAAGAAGAACAACATAGGAGGAACCACAACATACATATTTTGAGTGCATTTTTTTGTAGACACAATTACCTTGATTTTAGTAATGGTATCAAAGATATTTGTCTATATCCAAACCCATCAAATTATACACAATAATATGTGTAGTTCTTTATATATCAATTATACTTTAATAAAGCTGTAGAAAAAACAAATACTGATGGAATTATTAAAATAAATAAATCTGTAAAGGACAAAATACCCTCAAGATTTGGAAGAGAACTGAGTTTTTATTTGCCCCCAAGGGGAATCAAGTAGAAATCTATAAATCCCCTAAAAGAATGGCTGTTCTTGCCCACTGACGTCAGTGTTCTTGAGTAAAAAAAGGCTAACACCCATGCACAAATGGTTCTCAGAGTGCAGAAACCTTCCTATAGCATCAGAAAACCAAAAAAAAAAAAATATATGATATTGCTTTTACAATATCTCCTCAAAACAACAACAAATTTTAATCTGCCAAACAAAAGCAACAGCCAAAAACATTTCTTTTCTTTCTTTCTTTTATTTATTTATTTTTTTGAGATGGAGTCTTACTCTGTTGCCCAGGCTGGAGTGCAGTGGCATGATCTCAGCCCACTGCAACCTCCGTCCCCTAGGTTCAAGAGATTCTGCTGAGTAGCTGGGATTACAGGCGGCTTCCACTACACCCGGCTAATTTTTGTATTTTTAATACAGACGGGGTTTCACTATCTTGGCCAGGCTGGTCTTGAACTTCTGACCTCGTGATCCACCCGTCTCGGCCTCCCAAAGTGTTGGGATTACAGGCGTGAGCCACCACTCCCAGCCAACCAAAAACATTTCCCACTAGAGAAGAGATATGACTGAACTTGAAAGAGCATTTATTAAAAGGTACTTGGTAATAGAAATCAGAATTTTAAAGGAAAAGAGAAAAGGAGTCATAAAAGTAAGCATATAATCAAAACAGTTTATTATTACAGGAGGAAGGGGATTTTAAATTAGAAGGAAGACTCATTAATGCTAAATACTATATACAGTGATGCAAAATAAAAACTCAGACCATTTATTACGGTCTTTTAGATCATACTTTGGTCTTTGAAAATCACTGGTGTTCATTTAAAGCATTTTGCTCATTGGATAGTCAGAGATTCTGTTTGCAAAATGTATGAGGCCATTTTTGCAATGCTATAAAGAAATACCTGAGACCAGGCATGGTGACTCAGGCCCGTAATCCCATCACTTTGGAAGGCCAAAGTGGGCAGATTGCTTGAGGCCAGGAGTTCAAGACCAACCTACCCAACATGGTGAAATCCTGTCTCTACTAAATATACAAAATTAGCCCACCAGGTGTGGTGGCACACCCCTGTAGTCCCAGCTACCAGGGAAGCTGAGGCATGAGAATCACTTGAACCCAGGAGGCAAAGGTTGCAGTGAGCTGAGATTGCACCTCTGCACTGCAGCCTGGGCTGGGCAACAGAGGAGTGAGACTGTCTCAAAAAACAAAAACAAAAACAACACAAAAAAAACGGAGACTAATTTATAAAGATAAGAAGTTTAATTGGCCCATGGTTCTGCAGGCCATACAAGAATCAGCTTCTGGGGATGCCTTGGGAAGCTTACAGTAATGGCCCAGGCAAATGGAGAACAGGCACATCACATGGCCAGAACAGAAGCAAGAGGGAGAGGGTGGGGTGGTGGAAGGTGCCACACACATTTAAACATCTCAGAGAAACTCACTATCAAGAAGACAGCACCAAGCCACGAGGGATCCACCCCCATGATTCAAAACCTCCACCCAGGCCCCACTTCTAGCATTGGAGATTACAATTCAACATGACCTACATCACAAAAGGATTAAAGATAAAGTAACTACAAAGTAAGAAACAGTAGTTACCAGATACATATATGGAAAATCCAGCGATCAAAGAGAAAGTCTTGATGATAGCTTGATGAGATGACATGATTGTATAAATGTTCTGTTTAGAACAAGGCAGAAAGTCTACTGAACTGTGATGGTCAAGAAAGAAATAATGGAGGAGAAATGTGTCTTAAATATACAGGTTAAAATAGAGTAAAGTTGGATATTTAATCCCTTATGGAAGACTTAGATGTTACCCCTGGGGAACATGTACATAATATATACAATTATGATACCCTTTATTATCCATACCAGGAGACTTTTAAGAGTGAAAGTGGGACACTTAAGTTTTATACTGAGACAGACATGACCCAGATTGTTCAGTAACTGAAACCATATGGTCCTTTACTAATACATTACACCACAGTTCACAGTATAGCTCAGATTTAATCTGGCAATGAGTAGCAAGTCAGTAACTAAATCTTTGTTTCCTTCTTTAGTACTGCTTTTCTAAGTCTCCCTTGGAGAGCTGTTGTCTTGAGGCCTAGCAATGATGTGCTGTGAGCACAAACGATATGATGTACTTCCAACATTGGCCTAGAAAAGTCTTCTGCATGCTGTCCTTGAGTTTCCCATTTGGTGACCTGAGTTTCTTTGAGGGCCCAATATTAAAACAGTGAATCCACTAGGTTGAATTAGCATGGGTTACGAATATATGATGAGAAGTACAATGCCTCCTCAGAGCTGTAGGCTAATTAAAAGAATCTTTTACTTGTTTGAGAGACATTGTTCATCCGGAAGTTTGTTAAGCAGCTATTATTATCCAATACAAACTTATTCTCAATACAATCCTTCAAATAGTCGCTACCCATAGATTAAAGTGAATATGAGGGCATAATGCTAGGACCCATTTTGACGATAATGGATGAGATGGAAAACACAGATTAGACTTCAAAAAGTAAAGGTACACCTTATCTACAATATAGGATAAGCAAAGGGCAAAAGAGTGCAGAGAAAAAAATTAACAGAGCCAAGAATGTGATTTAGGCTACATGATTTTATTTTGTTTATCCTACTGAAACAGACTGAGATTAAAGTTTCTACTCAGATAATCACATTTTAAAGGACACATTCTATAGATATATATTGTTTATTTTTTTTAATGTATTTGTGTCCACCTTAAGCATTGCTGAAACTACTAATATTTCAATGTCTCATTCTGTCTTCTCATTGTTGACAATTTGAGTGCAATATGGTAGAAAATTTTAAGCTCAAGGCTTACATTGAAACTTGTGTCAGTTTGAAGTTAAATGAAATAATATAAAGCATGCAAGGTCATAGGGAAAAGAGTTATACATAAAAGTATGCTGAGTATATATTTACAAATAAAGTATTATATTTAATCTTTAATAATATAAAAACACATGGTAATCCAATCTGAAAAGGTACATACTATATGATTCCAACTATTTGACATTCTGTAAAAGGCAAAACTATGGATACAGTAAAAAGATCATTGGTTGCCAGGGGTTGAGGGGAGGAAGGAATGAATAGGCAGAAAATTTCTGGGAAAGTACAAAATTCTGCATGATACTGCAATGTTGGATACATGTCATTTTACATTTGTCAAAACCCAAAGATTATAACACTACCAAGAGTCAACCCTAATGTAAGCTATGGAATGACGTTGACCTTAACAAATTGTCATTCTGGTTAGAATTTTGCTACTGGGGAAGACTGTTTTCGTGTTGGGTGTAGTGTGCTGAGAAAGGAACTAGAGATATATGGGAATTCTGTACATTCTCAATTTTACTGTGAATCAAAAACTGCTCTAAAACCTAAAGTCTATTACAGTATTTTAAAATACATGTCAAACCAAAACATAAATTGAAGCATTTCAAAAGATTGTCACTTTGAATTGAATTTTAACAGCTGCTTGAAATATTTGATAGTTTAAATATATATATATGTTTTAATACAATATCTCAAAAATTACTTAATGTAGTAAAGGAGGAACACAGGAAAATGATCAGCAATAAAAATAGTATCTTTTTTCAGTATATTTTTGGATAATAGGGGCAATTTGTTTATTGTTGTTTAATGTGCATAAAGGTGCATGTGTTGTGTCCCTTATTCAAAATGCTTGGAACCAGAAGTGCTTTGAATTTTTGAATTTCAAAAATTTTTGCAATATTTGCCTGTACATAGTAAGATCCAAGTTTAAACATAATATTCATTTATACTTTATAAACACCTTATATACATACACTGAAAGTAATTTTATGTAACATTTTAAATAATTTTGTTCACAAAAATAAATTTGTGGTAAGTACTTAAGTGTTGAATTTTCCTCTTGGGGTGGTCATGTTAGTGCTCAAAAATGATTTAGGGATGCTAGAACTTTATTATTTAGTTAACATAGTGGCAACTTATACAACCCTTGTATTTTGTAGCACATTCACAGATCTCCATTTTGCATCTGTAGCTATATTTTATCTGTCATAATTAATGAAGCTCCATATGAATTTGCAGCCTTTTTGTAAATTATTAGAAATGATACATGATTCATGCATACATTCTTTAAGAAGCTTGTCACCTCTAATCAAGTTCATCATATTTCACAAGTCTATGACCTTGTGAATTTCATCTACTTTTTTTATTTCTTCATGCCTCATTTGAATAATCATCTAACAAACTAAATAGACACAATTGCACCCATAAAATTTACAAACATTCATCAGACTATGAAGAAAGTTCTGTTTTTAAGTAAAGAAGCACTTTTCCTTACTGGTTACATGCCTAAATGCATTGACTTGATTCCGAATACCATCACTGGGCACTAATGACCACATGTACTTGGAGATACAGTGCAAAGAAGTCACAGAGTAGATGCAAAATATTTGAACCAAAAATAAAGTTGAATTAAATATACGTTATTAAGAAGTCAAACAGTGAAAAATAGTGACTTGTAATCATGAAGATATGGGCATGAAATTTGAAAAAAATCATTGATTTTTATTCACTAGATTAGCAATCTTTGGAATTCTGTAGGAGCCAGGGTACAGTTTAAATAAATATAATTTTAAAATTATAATTATTGATCAAAGGATGAAAACGTTTTTCTTAATCTTCATTATATCTTTCGGGAATGACAGAACAGACAACTCCTTAAGAGGAGTTGGTCTAATTTTCTAAGATCTAAACTTTAAAATTATAATAGATCCGTAAATGAAGATAATTACAAATTGTGGGCTAAATATGCTCCTTGCTCAATTAAATTTGTTATTTTCATGTGACTAAAGGATGAACTACGAACGCAGGTTTTTCATTTTATAATGTCATAGACAAGGCATATGAGTAGAGATAGAACCAACTCAATACCCCAAACATGAAGAGAAAAAAAAAGGGAAAAGCCTTGTGTTTCCATTAAATCTTGGATATTTTATACCTGTGTGGCATTGGTAAAGTACATTGGTTGCTCTGAAATTCATTTTCCTTACTAGTAAAATTTGTCAGTGATATCGGCAACATGGAGAATTAGGAAGCCCTGGGTTTCCTCATCCCACAGGCACACCAGTTTAGTAATATACAGAAAATTCTATTTGTGAGAAATTCAGAGACCAATTAAGAGGCTCATGCTCTATGAGCAAGTGTGAAACCAACCACCAAAACTGGTAGGAAAATTTGTAAAATCATCTAACTGTAACTTTCCCTTCAGTACATTGCCAAACAATTGCCAACTATTTGGCAATTGCCAAATTGGGAGAAAACTCCTGGCTTTCAGAGTCTTCTTGGGGAGGGAAGGAGAGAACTAGACTGTAAGTTCAATGTTTTGACTCTCGGGAGACTGATCAAGGGACTGGTTTCTGTCTTGCCTGAATCTGAGAGCTAACAGAAAAGGGACCATATTGGGAACTGCTGAGAACCAAAGTGATGATTTACCAGTATGCACTCACCGGCCATTGCTCATCCTGCCAACTCAGCATAACAGGATCAGGAAAATTATCAGGCCCCAGATTCTCCTCAGGTAGATAAATATAAGACTGAAATATAAGCCCAGTGTTCATACATATGGTGATGGGGAGATTATCTGAGATACTCTACATGACTGGGGGTCACTGAAAACAAAAAATAGAGTCGGATGGTGTACAGCTGCTCCAGAAGACCCCTGGCACAATAGACAAATACTGGAGAGAATAAGAGATTACAGAGTTTTGAAAAAGAAAATTAACAAATCCCTATGGGATATTACGTGCACAAGTCTGGAGAAAACACGTCAAAAGAAAAAAATTGAGAGGCCTCTAGAATCTCTAGCCAGGTCGATTGATGTCTTTCATTTTACAAATTCAGTCCTTAAAGACTCGGAGAGGAAAGTTCTTTTTCAAATGTATGAATCCCACAAAAAACTGTCATGAAACATGAAGAATCAGAAAAATGTTTTTTTTTTTTTAATGGACACAATAGACTTCCAGATGTTGACCCTAAAAAAACAGAGATATATGAATTTCCTGACAAGGAATGCAAAATAATCATCATAAAGTTGTCAGTGATCTGGCCGGGCGCGGGGGCTCAAGCCTGTAATCCCAGCACTTTGGGGGGCCGAGGCGGGCGGATCAAGAGGTAAGAAGATCGAGACCATCGTGGCCAACATGGTGAAAGCTCGTCTCTACTAAAAATACAAAAAAAAAAATTAGCTGGGCATGGTGGCGGGTGCCTGTAGTCCCAGCTACTTGGGAGGCTGAGGCAGGAGAATGGCATGAACCCAGGAGGCGGAGCTTTGCAGTGAGCAGAAATCACGCCACTGCACTCCAGTCTGGGCAACAGAGCGGAACTCTGTCTCAAAAAAAAAAAAAAAAAAAGATGTCAGTGACCTCAGAACAATAATGTGTGAACAAAATGAGAATTTCAACAAAGAAATTAAAGGCACAGTGCAATGGAAAGACCTCCCCATATTTATATCTCAGAAGAATTAATGTAAGTAAAACATCCATACCATCCAAAAAAACCCACATATTAAATTAATCCTTATCAAATTAAATTAATCTCTATTAAAATTCAACTAATATTTTTACATAGAAATATAAAATAGATCCGTAAAATTTATATGGAACCACAAAAGACCCAGAATAGCCATAAAATCTAGAAAAAGTGAATGTAGCTGGAGACCTCATACTTCCTGATTCCAAAACATATTACATAACTACAGCAATTGAATTAGTATGGTACTGGCATAAAGACAGAGTAATGAAACAGAATAGAGAGACTGGAAATAAGGCCACACATATACAGTTAATCGATTTTTAACAATGGCAAAAATAATACACAATAAAGAAAGGACAGTTTCTTCAAACACTGTTGTGAAGACTGGATATCCACATTCTAAAGAATAAAATTGGACTTTTATCTTACCATACACAAAAATCAACTCATTAAAAAACTTTAACATAAGACCTAAAACTCCAAAATTTCTAAAAGAAAACATGAGAAGAATCATGACATTGGACTTGACAATCATTTCTTGGCTAGGTGTCAAAAGCATAGACAACAAAAGCAAAAAAAGAGAAGTGGGGCTACATCACATTAAAAAGTTCTGGGCAGTAAAAGAATAATGAACAGAGTGAAAAACTATATATAGAGTTGGAGAAAATATTTACAAACTCAAAAGGATTTAATCTCCAAAATATATAAGAAACTCCTACATCTACATTTTAAAAACCCTAATAATCTGATTAAAAAAAATGAGCAAAGGGCTTGAATATTCATTTATTCAAAGACGACATACAAATATCCAAAAAGTGTATAAGAAAAGGCGCACCACCACTAATTACCAGAGATATGCAAATCCAAACCACAGTGAAGTATCACCTCACACCTAATAGGATGGTAATTACCGAAAAGCAAACAACAAACAAGTGTTAGCAATGATGTGGAGTAACTGAAACATTTTCGCACTATTTGTGGGAATATAAAATGGTACAGCTGCTATGGAATACAATATGGAAATTCTTCAAAAAATTAAAAGTATAACTACCATACGATCCAGCAAGCCTGCTTCTGGATATATATCCAAAACAATTGAAATCGGGATCTCAAAGAGATATTTGCACATCCACGTTTATTTGTAACATTATTCACAGTAGCAAAGTTGTGGAAGCAAAGTAAATGGTCATTGATTGATGAATCAATAAAGGAGGTTTGGTATATTTTTCAGCATTAAAAAGAAAGTAAACCATGTTATATGCAACCATGAGTTAAAATATACTCATAATGTACTCAATAGATTAACCTTGAGTACATTATGCTAAGTGTAATAGTCACAGAATGACAAATAGTGCCTGATATCACATATATGAACTATTTAAAGTAGTCAAACTCATAGTGGCAGAATGCAGAATGCTGGTTTCTACAGGATAAGAGGAGAGGAAAAGAGGAGGTTGCAGTACAGTGGTTTTATACAAAAATATATACAAGCAGTTATACAGTATAAAACATTTCTAGAGATCTGCTGTGTAACTACTGCTTATAGTTAACAACTGTACAACGCACTTAAAACTTTGTTAAGAAGGTAGACCTCATGTTATGTTTTTTTACCACAATTAAAAATAAGTGACATTTAACTAATTATAAATATTACATGAGATAGTGAAACATTTTTAACACAAGAATGTTGCACACAATATAACATTAAATAATAAAAAAAGTAATCAAAATTATCTCCCTAATTACTATAATTAGTACTACAAAAATATTAGGCACATAGTGTATTAAGGATAAGTGATTTTATATATACAGACAGACATATACAGAAATATATACACATAAGTATAAATGTATGTATATATAATTGAAAACAAATTATTGCAATGGATTAAGAGGGTTACACTACCTATAACTTCCAAACGTAACCTTTTTTAAATTCAGGCACTCATATTGTAATATTGTGAATTTGAAACTACTACAAAGAAAACTAAATAAATTGATTTTACCTACAAAGTTATAATAATAGAAATTTGATTGGAGGCACTGAATTATGATGTCAAATATAACACAGTCAAATATAACATGATTATCCAACGACTACAACATTTTAATGTAATTTCAATTAGACATAACTCTTCAAAATTATTTCTTCAGAAAATAACTTAAAAAATTCAGTTGGAACATTAAAATTAGTATAAGTATCTAATGGATGTATTCAAAAAGTTGAAAATATTTTTTCATATATAAAACTGAAGTTAATAAATATAACACAAAATTCAGTGATAATTATGATAATTCAAAGTAATGCTTTATAATTGGAAGCATTATATATTTATACATTCTGCAACTACTTTTCAATCAGTAAACTTTTAATCTTAAAGGAAGTTAACAAGAGAAAATCTTTTGCTTTCTTTCCTTTCCTTCCTTCCTTCCCTCCTCCTCTTTCTTCTTCCTCTTTTCTTTATTTTTCCTTCTTTCTTCTTTTCTTTCTTTCCTTTTCTTTCCTTTTCCTCTTCCTCTTTTCTTTCTTTGTTTCTTTCTTTCCCTCTTTCTCTTCTTCCCTTTCTCCCTTCCTCCTTTCCATCCTTCTTTCTTTTCTTTTCATTTCATTTCTTTTTGTTTTTGTTATTAGTTCAAAAGGGTAAGACAAATGTTCAGGCTGTTTTTATCTCCTCTAATAACTTTATTTTTTATTTTTAATGTATGTGTGTACATAGTAGGTAAGTATATACATGGGGTACATGAGATATTTTGATACAGGCATACAATGTATAATAATCAAATCAGGGTAAATCGGGGTATCTATCACCTAAAGCATTTATAATTTCTTTATGTTACAAATATTTCAATTAAAGTCTTTTAGTTATTTTTAAATGTACTATAAATTATAGATGACTGTAGCCACCTTGTTATGCTATTAAATACTAGATCTTATTAATTCCATCTAACTATGTTTTTTTTTTTTTTTTTTCTTTTTTTTTTTTTTTTTTTTTATTATACTTTAGGGTTTTAGGGTACATGTGCACAATGTGCAGGTTTGTTACATATGTATCCATGTGCCATGTTGATTTCCTGCACCCATTAATTCGTCATTTAGCATTAGGTGTATCTCCTAATGCTGTCCCTCCCCCCTCCCCCCACCCCACAACAGTCCCCGGAGCGTGATGTTCCCCTTCCTGTGTCCATGAGTTCTCATTGTTCAATTCCCACCTATGAGTGAGAACATGCGGTGTTTGGTTTTTTGTCCTTGCGATAGTTTACTGAGAATGATGTTTTCCCGTTTCATCCATGTCCCTACAAAGGACACGAACTCATCATTTTTTATGGCTGCATAGTATTCCATGGTGTATATGTGCCACATTTTCTTAATCCAGTCTATCGTTGTTGGACATTTGGGTTGGTTCCAACTCTTTGCTATTGTGAATAGTGCCGCAATAAACATACGTGTGCATGTGTCTTTATAGCAGCATGATTTATAGTCCTTTGGGTATATACCCAGTAATGGGATGGCTGGGTCAAATGGTATTTCTAGTTCGAGATCCCTGAGGAATCGCCACACTGACTTCCACAATGGTTGAACTAGTTTACAGTCCCACCAACAGTGTAAAAGTGTTCCTATTTCTCCACATCCTCTCCAGCACCTGTTGTTTCCTGATTTTTTAATGATGGCCATTCTAACTGGTGTGAGATGGTATCTCACTGTGGTTTTGATTTGCATTTCTCTGATGGCCAGTGATGAGGAGCATTTCTTCATGTGTTTTTTGGCTGCATAAATGTCTTCTTTTGAGAAGTGTCTGTTCATGTCCTCTGCCCACTTTTTGATGGGGTTGTTTGTTTTTTTCTTGTAAATTTGTTTGAGTTCATTGTAGATTCTGGATATTAGCCCTTTGTCAGATGAGTAGGTTGCAAAAATTTTCTCCCATTGTGTAGGTTGCCTGTTCACTCTGATGATAGTTTCTTTTGCTGTGCAGAAGCTCTTTAGTTTAATGAGATCCCATTTGTCGATTTTGGCTTTTGTTGCCATTGCTTTTGGTGTTTTAGACATGAAGTCCTTGCCCACGCCTATGTCCTGAATGGTATTGCCTAGGTTTTCTTGTAGGATTTTAATGGTTTTAGGTCTAACATATAAGTCTTTAATCCATCTTGAATTAATTTTTGTATAAGGTGTAAGGAAGGGATCCAGTTGCAGCTTTCTACATATGGCTAGCCAGTTTTCCCAGCACCATTTATTGAATAGGGAATCCTTTCCCCATTTCTTGTTTTTGTCAGGTTTGTCAAAGATCAGATAGTTGTAGCTATGTGGCATCATTTCTGAGGGCTCTGTTCTGTTCCATTGATCTATGTCTCTGTTGTGGTACCAGTACCATGCTGTTTTGGTTACTGAAGTGGGGTGGTTAATGGGTTTAAAAACATAGTTAGTTGACTTTAAACTAACTATGTTTTTAAACCCATTAACCACCCCACTTCCTCCCCCCAACTATGCTTCCCAGCCTATAGTAAATTTCATTCTACTCTCTAGTTCCATGAGTTTAGTTGTTTCCGTTTTTAGCTCCCACAAATGAATGAGAACATGTGAAGTATATCTTTCTTTGTCTGACTTACATCATTTAATATAACATCCTCCAGTTCTATCCATGTCGTTGCAAATGACAGGATCTCATTCTTTTTGTGGCTGAATAACATTCCATTGTTTATATGTACCAAATTTTCTTTATCTATTCATCTCTTGATAGACACACAAGTTGATTCCACATCTTGGCTATTGTGAATAGTGCTACAATAAACGTGGCGTACAGAAGGCTCTTTGATATACTAATTTCCTTTATTTGGTGTACATATCTAGCAGTAGAATTGCTGGATCATATGATACTTCTACTTTTAGTTTTTGAGAAACCTCCAAGCTGTTCTCTATAGCAGCTGAGCTAATTTACATATTCACCAACAGTAAATGAAAGTTCTCTGCTCTCCATATTCTTGCCAGCATTCGTTATTGCCTGTCTTTTGAATAAAAGCCATCCATTTTAACTGAGGTGAGATCATATATCATTTTAGTTTTGAGTTTCAATTCTCTAAAAATCAACGATGTTGAGCACCTTTTCAAATACCTGTTTGCCGTTTGTATATCTTCTTTTCAGAAATGTCTATTAAGATCTTTTGCTCATTTTTAAATCAGGTTATGAGATTTTTTTTTCTATTGATTTGTTTGAGCTCCTTATATATTCTGGTTATTAATATCTTGTCAGATGAATAGTTTGCATACATTTTCTTCCGTTTTGTGGATTGTCTCTTCACTTTGTTGATTTTTTTCTTTTGCTGTGCAGAAGCTTTTTAAATTGACGTGACCCCATTTGTTCATTTTTACTTTGGTTGCTGTGCTTTCAAGCATTGCTCAATAAAACTTTGCATAGACTAATACCTGGAGAGTTTCCCCAGTGTTTTCATGGAGTAGTTTCACAGTCTGAGGTCTTAGATTTAAGTCTTTAATCCATTATTATTTGATTTTTGCATATGATGGGAGATAGGAGTTTAGTTTTGTTTTTCTGCATATGGATATTCAATTTTCCCAGCACCATTTATTGAAGAGAGTGCCCTATCCCCAATGTATGTTCTTGGCACCTTTGTCAAAAATGAGCTCACTGCAGGTGGATTTCTTGCTATGTCCTCTATTTTCTCCCATTGGTCTATGTGCCTGTTTTTATGCCAGTGCCATGCTGTTTTGGTTACTACAGCTCTCTAGTATAATTTGAATTCAAGTAATGTGATTCATCCAGGTTTATCCTCTAAAAAAAATAGAAACAAGGTCTTTCTCTGTCACCAAGGCTGGCGTGCAGTAGTGTGATCATAGCTCACTGCAACCTTTAACTCCTGGACTTAAGCAATCCTCCCACTTCAGCCTTCCCAGTAGCTGGGGCTACAAGTGTGTGCCATCAGATATGGCAATTTTTTATTCTTTTGCTCAGAATGTCTTTGGCTATTCTGGGTCATTTGTGATTCCATATAAATTTTAGAATTATTTTGAATATTTATGTGAATAATATTCTTGATATTTTGATGGGGATTGCATTGAGTCTATAGATTTCTTTGGATAGTATAGATATTTTAACCATATTGATTCTTCCAATCTATGAACATAGAATATCTTCCTTTTCTTTTTTGGTTTCCTCTTTAATTTCTTGCAACAGTGTTTCATAGTTTCTGTTGTAGAGATTTTCCACTTCTTTGGTAAGTTTATTCCTATGTATGTTATTTTATTTCTAGTTATTTTAAATGAGATTACTTCTTCATTTCTTTTTTAGATAGCTCACTGTTAGCGTATAGAAATGCTACTGATTTTATGTGTTGATTTTGTATCTGTAACTTTCCTGAATTTGTTTATCTGTTCTAATAGTTTTTTGGTGGAGTCTTTAGGTTTTTTTACAAATGTAAGATTATATCCTCTGCAAACAGGGATAATTTGACTTATTTCTTTCAAATTTGGATATCCTTTTTTTCCTTCTCTGATTGCTCTAGCTGGAAGTTCCAGTACTATGTAGAATAACAGTGGTCATAGTGAGCACCCTTGTCACTTTCCATATCTGAGAGGAAAGGCTTTCAGTTTTTTCATATTCAGTGTGATACTAGCTGTGGGTCTGCCATATATGGCTTTTATTGTTTTCAGGTAGGCTTCTTCTATACCTGGTTTTTGAGGCTTTTCATTGTGAAGGAGTGTATGCTTTTTCATCATCAGTTGTAGTAATTGTATGATTTTTGTTCTTCATTCTGTTGATATGATGTATCACATCGAATGATTTTTATATGTTGAATTATCCTTGCATCCCACTGAGTCAATAATAAAAAAATCTACTTTTTTTTTTGTGTGTGATGGAGTCTCACTCTGTCTCCCAGCCAGAGTGCGGTGGCACGATCTCGGCTCACTGCGACCACCGTCTCCCAGGTTCAAGCAATTCTCCTGCCTCAGCCTCCTAAGTAGCTGGGACTACAGGCATGTGCCACCACACTCAGCTAATTGTTTGTGTGTGTGTGTGTGTGTGTGTGTGTATTTTTAGTAGAGATGGGGTTTCACCATGTTGGCCAGGATGGTCTCAATCTCCTGACTTCATGGTCCACCCACCTCCGCCTCCTAAAGTTCTGGGATTACAGGCCCGAGCCACCATGCCTGGCCAAATGATCTTTTAAATGTGTTGTGAATTCATTTTGCTAGTGTTTTGTTAAGGATTTTTGCATCAATGTTCATCAGAGATATTGGCCTGTAGTTTTCTTCTCTTTATGTGTCTGTGTGTGGTTTTGGTATCAGAGTAATACTGGCATCATAGAATGAATTTGGAAGTTTCCCTCTTCCTCTGTGTTTCAGAATAATTTGAATAGCATTGCTATTAGTTCTCCTCTAAAAGGTAAAATTCAGCAGTGAAGTCATCAGGTCCCAGGCTTTTGTTTGCTGGGTGACGTTTTATTATGGCTTTTATCTTGCTCCTAGTTATTGGTCTATTCGGGTTTTGGATTTCTTCATGATTCAATCTTTGTAGGTTGTGTGTGTTTCAAAATTTATTCATTTCTTTTAGGTTTTTCAATTTATTGGCATGTAATTACTCATAGTAGTCTCTCACGATCCTTTGAATTTCTGCAGTATTGGTTGTAGTATCTCCTTTTTCATCATTGATTTTATTTCTTTAAGTATTTGCTCTTTTTTAATCAGTTACTGTGGCTAAAAATGTGTTAATTTTACTTATCTAAAAACAACAACCTTTCATTTCATTGATCTTTTGAATTTTTTAAATTTTAATTTCATTTATTTCTGCTCTGATCTTTATTCTTTCTTTTCTTCTACTAATTTTGAATTTAGTTTGCTCTTGCTTTTCCAATACTTTAAGATGCATCATTAGGTTGTTCATTTGAAGTTTTTGTACTTGTTTGATGTAAGCACTTACTCTCTAAACTTTCCCCTTTAGTACTGGTTTTGTTGTAACCTATACGTTTGGTATGTTGGATTTTCATGTTCATTTGTTTCAAGAAAATTTTCAATTTTCTTCTTAATTTCTTCATTGACCCACTGGTCATTCAGGAGCATATTGTTTAATTTCCATGCATTTGTATAGTTTCCGAAGTTCTTATTATTGATTTCTAGTTTTATTCCACAGTGATCAGAGAAGCTTCTTGATATGATTTTCAAATTTTGTGAATTTTTAAGACTTGTTTTGTGGTATGATCTGTCCTAGAGAATGATCCATGTCGCGGAGAACAATATGTACCCTGCAGCCATTGGATGAAATGTTCTGTAATATCCATTAGTTCCATTTGTCCTATAGTGCAAATTAAATCTGATTTTTTTTTTGTGGATTTTCCTTCTGGGTCATATTTCCAATGGTAAAAGTGATGTGTTGAAGTCTCCAGCTATTACTGTATTGAGGTCTATCTCTCTTTTCAGCTCTAATATTTGCTTTATATATCTTGGTGCTTCAACATTTAGTGCATATATATTTATAATTGTTATATCCTCTTGCTGGATTGAGCCTTTTATTATTACATAATTATCTTCTTTATATCTTTTTATAGTTTTTGTCTCAAAATCTAATTTGTCTGATATAAGTATAGCTACTCTTGCTCTTAATTTCTGCTCTGTTTCCATTTGCATGAAGTATCTTTTTCCATCTCTTTATTTTCACTCTATGTATGGCTTTATAGGTGAAATGTTTCTAGTAGCCAACAAATAATTGAATCTTGGTTTCTGTTTTTTGTCTTGTTTTGTTTTTAATCCATTCAGCCACTCTGTTTTCTTGTTGTTTTGTGGCTTTTCTTTCTTCCTTTCTTGTAAGAAAGGTCTAGTGTTGGTGATATCCCTCAGCTTTTGTTTGTCTGGGGAAGTCTTTATTTCTCCTTCATGTTTGAAGGATATTTTAGCTGGATAAAAATGCAAGGGAAAAAAAAAAAGCTTTTTTCCCCTTTGGCAATTTAAATATACCATGCCAATTTTTTTGTGTCCTGTAAGATTTGCACTGCGAAGTAAGCTGCTAGATGTATTGGAGCTTCTTTTCATGTTGCTTGGTTTTTTTCAGTTATTGCCTTTAGAATCCATTCTTTATCCTTGATTTGGGGGGATTATTATTAAATGTCTTGAGGTATTCTTATTTGAGTTAAATCTGCTTGGTGTTCTACAACCTTCTTGTACTTAGATATTGATATCTCTCTCTAGGTTTGGAAAGTTTTCTGTTATTACCTCTTCGAATAAACTTTCTCTCCTGATTTTTCAATTTACCTCCTCTTTAAGGCCAGTAACTGAGATTTGCCATTTTAAGGCTGTTTTCTAGATCTCTGTAAGTGTGCTTCATTCCTATTTATTCTGTTTTCTTTTGATTCTTTTGCCTGTATATTTCCAAATAGTCTGTCTTCTATCTCACTAATTCTCTATTCTGCTTGATCTATTCTGCTGTTGAGAGACTCTGACATATTCCTCAATAAAATTTTTCAGCTCCAGAATTTCTGCCTGATTTTAAAATTATTTCAATCTCATTGTTAAGATGATCTGATAAAATTCTGAATTCCTTCTCTGTGTTTTCTTTAATTTAGTTAAACTTCCCCAAAACAGCTATTTTAAATTGTCTCTCTGAAAGGTCATATATCTCTGTCACTTTGGGATTGGTCACCAGTTACCTATTTAGTTCACTTGTGAGGTATGTTTTCCTGGATGGTCTTGATGCTTGTGAATGTTTGTCAATGTCTGGGCATTGAAAAGTTAGTTACATATTCTAATCAGAGTCCAGGCTTGTTTGTCCCCATATTCTTGAGAAAGCTTTCCAGATATTCAAAGGAAATTGAGTATTGTGGTCTAGCTTTTTGGTCACTGCAGCTGTATTTTCATTAGGGGGCACCACAAGCCCAGTAACACTGTGACTCCTAGAAGTGATGCTATGGTGGTGTTGGGTAAGGTCTAGAATTCCCTGGATTATAATGTAGTCTCTTGTTCTCTTCCCTTACTTTCCCCCAAACAAACACTGTCTTTTTCCATGTCTAGCTGCCTAGAATTGAGGAAAGGTACATCTTAAGCCAGCACAGCACTGGGTCTTGCCCAAGGCTTGTAGAAACCATTTCCTGGCTACAGCTGATGTTTATACAAGACCATAGGGTTCTTTAGTCAGCAGATGATGAATCCTAACAGGAATAGGTTTTTCCTTCAGGGCAACAGGTTCCCTTCTGACCCAGGGTGGATCTAGAAATGTTGTCCAAGAACTAGGGCCTGGAATCAGGACTTTAAGAATCTGCTTGGTCTTTATTTTGCTATGGCTGAGCTGGTACTGAATTTACAAGAAGAGTCCTCTTTATTTTTCACTATCCTTTCTTCAGGCAGAAGTCTCCAGATGGCCATTATTACCTCACGCCTATGGCAACCGTGGCTACCACTGATGTTTATACAAAGCCTAAGGGCTCTTTTGTCAGCAGGAGATGACTTCTACAAAGAGCGCATTTTTTCCTTGTGACAGAAGGTTCCCTCTGGCCCAGGGTGGGTCTAGGAATATCATCCATAAGCATACTGGAATGGGAGCTTCAGGACTCTGCTTGGTGCTTTATTTTACCATGATTAAGCTGGTATTCAAGCTGTGAGACAAACATCCTCTTTACTGTCTCATCTCCTCTCCTCCAGTGGAAGAAAGGAGTCTCTCCCAGAGCAACTCCAGACCATATGGAGGTAGAGGATGGGTGACACAAGCACTCCCCAGCTGGTGTTCCACTGCATGTGTTCACCCCAAGTCCACTGGCTCTGAGCCCAGTATAGCAGCAGGAATTGCCTAGGAATTGCAGTCCTTGTGGCCCAGACTTTCAAGTTTATTTGGGACCCCAGTGTACTTGAGCCTGCTGTGGTGAGGCTAGCTGGAACTCAGGTTCCAACCTCTAGGATGGATGATTCCCCTCTGGTTAGGGCTAGTTTAAATGCTCCCTCTGTGGCCACTGGCTGAATTCTACCCTGTGTTGCTTTCTTCTGTGACTTAGCAGTACTGAGTTCCAATGCAAAGTCCTATAATCACTTCACTCTCTCTTCCCCAAGCACACTGATTCTCTTCCCCCGCTGTGTGGAACCTTTGGGGAATGGGAGAGGGGTGGTTGTAGAAAATTTGAAATTTTCTTTTCTATGCTCTTCACTGCCTTTTTCCTTGATATGACGCTATAAGGTGAGTGCAAAAGTATTGCATTTTTTGCATTGTTGGAATTTGATATTGGAATACATATGTAAGTAAATGTGTTTATGTTATACATCATCTTAATGGGCACTTCTCGCTTTATTTATTTGCTAATGACTTTATTTGCTGTTTATTTTATGTTTATTGTAGACTATGGAAATGATTTGAGACAAAAAGCAAAGTCAAGCTATTTTCTTATTCGAGTTCAAAATTGGTCATAAAGCACCGGAGACAACTCTCAACATCAACAACACTTTTGTTAATAGATCAGATTAGATTAATAATTGCTAGCCATAAACATTTTATAACATCAAACGTGTCATTTTCATTATTTTCTTACCTTTTTAATATGAAATAATTTCAAAATTGGAAGAAAATTTTCAAGAATAAGACAGAGAACACTAAAATATTCTACACCCCTTCCTTTCTATTGCTAACATTTTACCACATTTGCTTTATCATATTTTTCCTCGCTAAGGATGATTGATAAATAGGTGGAAGAATAAGCAGACATAACATATTTTTTCTGAGTCAAGTAAATGTAAGTTGAGGTCATGCAGTCATGACTGCCTCTTGCCCTAAGGTTTTCTAGGTCTCCGCTGGGAAGATCAGCTCTCTACCCTACAGCGGCTCTCTACCTACACCTGTTTAGAATCACAATTTTACTTTCCTCTTTTTTTTCTTCATGTGTCTCTCTTTTTTCCTTCTTTCTTTCTTCAAGAAGATCAATAGTTAGCTAGAATACTTTGAAAAGTATAATATAACCATAAAATTTAGGAAATTAATATTCTTCATAATACTACCCGTCTAATCTATAAATCCCATTCAAGTTTTACCCACTATTCAGATAAAGAATTCAGCTAAAACATCCAGGATCACACCTAATATTTATTTGTCATATTTTCTTAGTCACCTTCAATCTGCAACAATTCCTCAGTCTTATCTTTGATGATCATAGTATTTTTAAAGACTTTAAGCTTCCATTTTGTTGAGTATCTTTATGGTTATCTGATACTTCTCTTCTTCTTCCCCTGCTTAGATTGTAGTTAAACATTTAGGACAAAAATATCACAGAAGTGATACTATATTCTCATTATATCTTACCAGGTGGTACAAGATTTTGATTTCTTTCATTACTGGTGATGTTAATTTTGGTCATATGGTTAAAGTGGCATCTGCCAAATTTCTCCTGTTGGTATTTTCAAATCAATGTATCTAACTAATGTATCTAATTAAAAAGTCTTTTGCAGAAAGATTCTTTGATACTAAAGTCCGATTTCTCATTACTTTTCACCCAATAATTATAACATCAATTGATGATTTTTCTCAGGTCAATTGTAACTGTTATTGTTGCCAAATGGTGACTCTCTAATTTCATCAGTTCTTATGCATTTACCACCTGGCATTTCACATTCAGGAAGAATTATTTTTTCTCTCACATTTACTCATATATTTATTTATATCAGTATGACCTTATTAATTCTACTTTATTTATTGTTATAGTCTGCCATTACTATTACATATATTGATATTCAAATTGTCCCATATTTTGTAAGTACATCCTAGACAAGTTGGCTTTTATCTTGTTTTAACATGCCTGCATCATTCCTCAGGCACCTTTTTAGTTTCTGGACACACTCACACCCACATATCTTTGTCTATTTATATTTCAGTTGTTCCTTTTTATTTTTATAGCCCAAACATAAATTCTTCAAAGCCTAGGATGTTGCTTCTTTATGCTTTTTTGTTTATCTCAGATACTTCACTTGCCAGCTACCGACACTTAGCACATAATAACTGATTTCTCAGCTTTGCTGAAGTGACTTTCCTGACACAGAGAAGAATAAAGCTCTAGTTCTATATCCAGACTATTTTTGGTCTCACTCTTGATGCTGAACTCACTACTAGTAGTGCAGAGATGCCAGTGAACAGAGAAAGATGTGGGTGGTAGCATTTAAAAATATACACTACTGTTCACATAACTTCTTTTCTTACTCTTCGGAAGAAAATAAAAAGGTAACGTGAAAGTAGAAAATAGCAGTTAGATACATCCTGTTTTTTTAAGTCAGTTTGACCTTAGAAAAATTTAGCCACTTAAAACTTCTGAACTTCTTATTTCCTATCTACATATTTATAAATAGGAAAGTTTTACTGATCTCTTCCAACTTCAAAATTCAGTAAGTCAAAACTTATCCAAAATATTGTTTCATCTTTGAGTGAGGCTGTCAGGAATCACAAAAAAACATAGATGCATCAGGGATTTTCAGATTCAGAAATAAAAGTTGACATGTCAGTCACAGGGAACAAACAAAGCCAGTGACAGTGTCTGAGGACTTGAGCCATGTGTCGTCTGTGGGGTTTACATAAAGCTGTCCATGCTAAATCTTTAATAAAAGTCTGTCTCATAGCATGGAATCAAATTTCCAATTGGTGAATATTTAAACAAATTTCCTATAATACTTTATGTGAGCAAATCTTATATTCTTATTAATGGTCTAGAAGCACTTGACATTGTATATCATCAAGTTATAATCAACAAATATCTCAATAATATTTTTAAATTTTTGTTAAATATTTGTTTATTTTCAAAATTTTGTTATTTAATATAAGATAAACACAAAGCACAACTGTGGATTTTTTTCAACGTAAACCCCAAAATTTCACAAGCTGTGAATGGCTAATTTTAAACATTCATAATATATATCTGTTTTTATGTAATAACATTTTATGTAATAACATATTCCAACATACTGTATTTTTCTAACTTTAAAACAACTGCTTTGACAAGTTTATATAGATTTCTTTATAAATGTCTCTCTACTTCTTTTACATGAAGTAGATGTAATATGTACTTCTTTAACATGAAGTAGATAGACATTTATATTATATCCAAAATTCACCAAGAATTCATATTTTATTTTTCAACATTTCTTTTGTTTACAATCAGAATATGTTAAAAAATATTAGTGTGAAATTTACAAAATAAAAACTGGAAACAAATTAAAAACTTAATATACAATTAAAGGTCAAATGATTTTAAAATGATTATCTATTACGACTACTATTTCATTTTAAAATGTTGTTATATGAGACACAAACTGAAAATATTTTACAACATATTATATTTTCCTGTGAAGAAAACGTCTATTAGAACAGTATTTGTTTTCTCCTTAAATAAAGAATAAAAAATATTTTATTCTACTCTGTCAAATATTCCTTGATTTCACTTCTAGAAAGATGATTCCCTTTGGTGTAGATTTCTCAACTTACTCACTCATGCAGAGTTGGATTTCCAACTGCAGTCAGTTGACCTGGGATTTGGAGTTGGCCTTTAACAGTACAATAGTATAAGCTTCAACAATTTTTCTTCATTGACAGATTAGAGTTCTCTAATGCTGTTTTCATATAAAAATATTTCATTACAAGTTTTATTTCATTTTTAACATTCAAAAATCAAGAAAATTAATAAACAGTTTATTTATTTATAACATTAAATAAAGCAACCAAATAAGTTTAGTGAACTAGGGCTATATGCATGTGGGCCTTATTTATTTGACACGTATCTAATTTATTCTTTTAACTAAGTTTTGTGATCCGTGTCCCTAAACTTAGGCATTTTGAACATCCTATTTTAATTTTCAAAGATGATTCTCCTCCTTTTTCTGCCACCATAAAACAGTTTTGTTTTTGTTTTTGTTTTTTATTTTGAGATGGAGTCTCGCTCTGTTGCCCAGGCTGGAGTGCAGTGGTGCGATCTTGGCTCACTGCAACCTCTGCCTCCCGGGTTCAAGCAATTCTCTGCCTCAGCCTCCAGAGTGGCTGGGATTACAGATGCCCACCACCACGCCTGACTAATTTTTTTTGTATTTTTAGTAGAGACAGGGTTTCACCATCTTGGCCAGGCTGGTCTTGAACACCTGACCTCGTGATCCACTCACCTTGGCCTCCCAAAGTGCTGGGATTACAGACCTGAGCCACTGTACCAAGCCAAAACAGTTTTTATAAAATGCTTTCCAGTTTTATAAATTAATATTCTTTATTGTCAGCATCTGTATGCATTCCAAGAACATAGCATTGTTTTTAGTCACATAACGGTAAGTAGAAGTTTCTCAGAATAAAGCTCTTTATTGTAACAGTAAAATTTCTCTAATTATTGGAATATATTTCATTTACTTTGAGGAATATTTAATAATTCCACATGTGCTAAGCCTGACCATTGCTGGAAGGTAAAGCTTAAAAGAAACCACTTCTTGTGTATACTTTTTTAAGTTCATCAAATACTTTTAGCCCAACATGCACCTCCATGCAAGTAGTGTTCTCCAAACAGAGAAAATTATTTTGCCTATGCATAGTTGTGGAAGAATTCTATGAAAGTTTTATATATATATATATATAGTATATATAGTTATATATAGTTATATATATAAACTAGATATATATGTATAAACTATATATATAAACTATATATATAGTATATATAGTTATATATAGTTATATATATAAACTAGATATATATATAAACTATATATATAAACTATATAGATATAAACTATATATATATAAGCTATATATATATATATAGTGTAAATTCTAAAGTTACACATCATCCCATTAAACTTTGCCCCTCAGCAATCATTGCAACTGGCAATTCATTAACAGAAATTAACAGTATAAAGCGTATATTGAAGCTGAGTTGAAATAGTAAGAATCAAAGAAACAATCAGTGTAAATATAGATGGGACAGCTAATGGAAAAACAAAGCTTTTTCCCTTAGCTTGGCAATTTTGCCGCATCATAATCCTTACTTTTATTAGTAAATTGAAAATATTATGTTTCCAGACAAATACGATACTGGATTTTCTATTTGACCTATGCATGCTGTTTTGCATGTTAAAGTTTCCCTGGCTCAACCATGACAACAGCATTAACCCGTGGGTAAATCCTCCAGTCTTCTGGATGGTGTGATATACGTTACATCAATGGACCTCATGGTCATGGATCGATTTCCACCCCACAGTGTTTCTTCATTCTTGTATTGCTTCTGCTTTAGCTGTCATTTATAAAACTATATATGTGTATATATATACACACACACAGACACATACACACACACATATAAAAGAAAGCCCACTTGATTGTGATTAATTAACTTTTTGATGTGTTGCTGGATTTGGTTTGCTAGAATTGTGTATGTATAAGTGTGTGTGTGTGTGTGTGTGTGTGTGTGTGTATATATATATAGTTTTTGTTCTTTTTCTACTTTTATTTTAGGTTCTGGGGATAGATGGGCAGGATTGTTACATGAGTAAATTGAGTGTCGTTGAAGCTTAGGGTATGAATGATCCTATCATCCAGGTAGAGAACACAGTACCTGATAGGTAGCCTTACAACCTATAGCCCCATTACCCTCTCCTCTCAAGGGTACAGTCCCTGGTGTTTGTTGTTCCCATCTTTGTGTCCATGTGTATTCAGTGTTTAGTTTCCACATTTTAATGAGTATAGACAGCATTTAGTTTTCTGTTTCTGCATTAGTTTGTTTAGGATAATGACCTTCAGCTGCTTCCATGTTGCTGCAAAGGACATGATTTTGTTCTTTTTTATGGCTGTGTAGTATTCCACGATGTCTATGTATTAGATCTTCTTTGTCCAGTCTACTACTGATTGGAAAATGATTTATCTCATGTCTTTGCTGTTGTGAATAGTGCAGGCTGAACATATGTGTACACATGTACACATACGTTCTTTTTGGCATGATAATCTATTTTTCCTTGGGTATACACCCAGTAATAGGATTGCTGGATTGAATGGTAGTTCTAATTAACTTATTTGAGAAATTTCCCAAATATTTTGCATAGTGGCTGAACTAATTTACATTCTGCCCAAAGATAGTATCTTATTGTGGTTTTGACTTGCATTTCTCTAATGATTTAGTGATAATCAATATGTTTTCACATATTTGTTGGCCACATGTATGTCTTTTTGAGAAGTGTCTCCACATATATTTTCCCCATGTTTTAATGAGGTTATTTGCTTTTGGGTTATGTAATTATTTAAGTTCCTTATGGATATTAGATCTTTATCAGATACATAGACAGTGAATATTTTCTCCCACTCTGTAGGTTGTCTGTTTACTCTGTTGATAGCTCTTTTGCCATGCAGAAACTGTTTAATTTAATTAGGCCCCACTTGTCAATTTTTGTTTCTGTTCCAATTGCTTTTGGGTAGTCATAAATTATTTGCCAAATGCCAAAATGGTATTTGCTAGGTTTCCTTCTAGAGTTTTTATTGTTTTAGATCTTACATTTAAACTTTTAATCTATATTGAGTTAATTTTTGTATATGGTGAAAGAAATGGCCTCAGATTCAATTTTTTTACATGTGGCTAGCCAGTTTTCCCAGAACCATTTATTGAAAATGGAGTCTGTTTCCTATTGTTTGTAATTGTTAACTTTATTGAAGATCAGGTGGTTTTAGATTTGTAGCTTTATTTCTGGGTTCTCTATTATGTTCCATTGGTCCACATGTTTATTTCTATACCAGCACCATGCTGTTTTGGTTACTATAGCTTTGTAATATAGATTGCAGTCGGATAGTGTGACACCTCTGGTTTCATTCTTATTGCTTAGTATTGCTTTGGTAATTTGGGCTCTTTATTGGTTTCATATGACTTTCAGTATAGTTTTTTTTTTTTTTTAATTCTGTGAATAATGACATTGGTAGTTTGATAGATATAGCACTGAATCTGTAAATTGCTTTGGACAGTACAGTCATTTTCTCAATACTGATTCTTCCAATCCATGAGCATGGAATGTTTTTCTATTTCTTTGTGTCATCTCTGATTTCTTTCTTTAGTGGTTTGTAATTCTTGTCAGAAATCTTTCACTTCCTTGGTAAGCTGTATTCCTAGCTATTTTATTATTTTTGTGGCAGCTGTAAACGGAATTGCTTTCTTGATTTGGCTCTCAGCTTGCATTTTATTGGTGTATAGAAATGCAGCCAATTTCTGTACATTGACTTTTTATTCTGAAACTTTACTGAACTTGTTTATCAGATCTAAGAGCATTCTGGCAGAGTCTATTAGGTTTTCTAGGTATAGAACCATCATCCATGAAGAGAGATCATTTAACTTCCTCTCTACCTTTTTAAATGCCTTCCCTTTCTTTCTCTTGCCTGATTGCTCTGGCTAGGAATTCCAGTACTATGTTGAATAGAAGTGGTGAAAGTGGGCATCCTTGTCTTGTTCCAGTTCTCAATGGAAATGGTTCCAGCTTTTGCTTATCCACTATGAGGGTGGCTGTGTGTTTGTTATAGATGGTACTTATTATTTTGAGATATTTGTATTTGATACCTATTTTGTTTAGTGTTTTTAACATGAAGGGATATTGAATTTTATCAAAAGCCTTTTCTGCCTCTATGAAGATGACCATATGGTATTTTTTTATTTTATGAATCCAATTTATTGATTTGCATATGCACAACCACCATTGCATCCCAGGAAGAAAGCCCACTTGATTGTGATTAATTAACTTTTTGATGTGTTGCTGGCTTTGGTTTGCTAGAATTGTGTTCAGGAATTTTACATTTATGTTTATCAGAGACATTGGCCTGAAGTTTTCTCTTTTTGTTGTGTCTCTGCCAGGTTTTGGTATTAGAATAATGCTGGCTTTGTAGAATGAATTAGCAAGGAGTCTCTCTTCCTCATTTTTTGGTATAATTTTGGTAGTATTCGTACTAGCTCTTCTTTGTATGTTTGCTATAATTTGGTTATGAATCCATCTGGCCCAGGGCTTTTTATGCTTAGAGGGCTTTTTATAATTATTACATTTCAGGACTTATTATTTATCTATTCAAAATTTTAATTTCTTCCTGGTTCAATCTTGGAAGGATGTGTGTTTCCAAAAGTTTATATATATCTTCTAGGTTCTCTAGTTACTGTGTGTAGAGGTGTTAGTAATAGTCACTCTGGAGCTTTTGTATTTCTGTAGGGTTGATTGTAACATCCCTTTTGTTGTTTCTGATTGTATTAATTTGGTTATTCTCTCTTTTTCTCTTTATTAACCTAGATAGCAATTCATCAATCTTCTTTAATATTTCAAAAAACTAACTTTTGCTTTTGTTGATCTTTTATATTGATTTTTGGATCTCAATTTCATTCAGCTTAGTTCTGATTTACATTATTTCTTTTCTTCTGCTAGTGTTGGGCTTTGTTTGCTCTTGTTTTTCTAGTTACTCTAGATGTGATGGTTGATTTTTAATTTGTGATCTTTCTAGTTTCTTGATGTAGGTGTTTAGCACTATAAACTTTCTTCTTAACACTGTTTTAGCTGTGTCCCAAAGATTGTGGTATATTGTGTGGCTGTTTGCATTAGCTTCATTTTTTTATGTATGCCTTAATTTCATTCTTTACCCAAAAGTCATTCAGGAAAAGTTGTCTGGTTTCCATGCAATTGTATGGTTTTGATAGATATTCTTGGCATTGATTTCTGTTTTTATTGCACTGTGGACTGAGAATATAGTTTATATGATTTCAATTTCTCTGAATTTGTTGAAACTTGCTTTATGGTGGAGCATTTGTTCAATCTTACAGTATATGCTGTGTGCATATATGAAGAATGTATATTCTATTGTGTGGAGTGTTCTGTAGATGTCTATTAGGTCCAATCGGTCAAGTGTCAAATTTAAGTCCTGAATATCATGGTTAGTTTTCTGCCTCAATGATCTTTCTAATACCATCAGTGGGGTTTTCAAGTCCCCCAACATTATTGTGTAGTTTTCTAAATCTCTTAATAGATCTTGAAAAACTTGTTTTATGTATATGTGTACTTGGATGATGGGTGCATATATATTTAGAATAGTTAAGTCTTTCTGTTGGATTGAATGTTTTATAATTGTGTAATGCCCTCATTTGTTCTTTTTGATCATTATTGGTTTACAGTCTGTTTTATCTGACATGAAAATAGCAACCCCTAATTCTTCTGTTTTTCATTTGCCTAATAGATCTTTCTCTGTCCCTTTGAGTTGATAAAATAAACTCACAAGTTTATTTTACTTGTGAGTTGAGTCTCTTGAAGATAGCAGACAGCTGAGTCTTACTTCTTTATCCAACTTGCCACTCTGTGCCTTTTAAGTGGAGCCTTTATCCTGTTTAGATTTAAGGTCAATAGTGATGTATGTGGATTTGATCCTGTCATCATGCTGTTAGCTGATTGTTATACAGACTTGATTGTATAGTTGGTTTGTAGTGTCAATGGGCTATGTACTTAAGTGTGTTTTTGTGGTGGCAGGTATTGTTCTTTTATTTCCATGTTTAGTACTCCTTTTAGCATCTCTTTTAAGGCAGGTAAAATGTTAATGAATTCACTTATCATTTGCTTGTTTGAAAAGGATTTCATTTCTCCTTTGTTTACCAAGCTTAATTTGGCTGAATATGAAGTCACTGGCTACAATTTCTTTTCTCTAGGGCTGTTGAAAATAGGCCCTCAATCTCTTCTGGCCTGTAAGGTTTCTGCTGAAATATCCATTGATAGCCTGATGGGTTTTCATTTTTATGTGACCTTCCCTTTCTCTCCAGCTAACTTTAACAATTTTTTCTTTAACATTGACCTTGGAAAATCTGATGACTATGTGTGTTGGGAATGGTTGTCTTATATAGTGTCTCTCTGAATTTCTTGAATTTGCATGTCAACCTCTCTAGTGAGGTTGGGAAATTTTTCATGGAATTTATCCTCAAACATTTTTGCCAGGTTGCTGTGTCTCTATCCTTCTCTTTCAGAAATGCCAATGAGCCATAAGTTTGGTCTCTTTACATAATCCTATACTTCTTGGAAATTTTATTTATTTAAATTCTTTTTTCTTTATTTCTATCTGCCTCCATTGCTTCAAAGAAGTAGTTTACAAGCTCTGAGATTCTTTCCTCAGCATGGTCTATTCTGTAGTTAATGCTTCCAATTGTCTTTTGAAATTCACGTAATGAACGTTCATTTCCAGAAGTTCATTTTGGTGCTTTCTTAAAATGGTTATGTCATCTTTCAACTCCTGCATAGTTTTATTAGTTTCTTTGGATTTCATTTCAACCTTCACTTATATCTCAATGAGCTTCCTTGCCATCCATATTCTGCATTCTACTTCTGACATTTCAACCATTTTTATCTGGTTAAGAGCCATTGCTCAGGGGCTAGTGTGATAGTTTTGAGGTAAGAAGACACTCTGGCTTTTAGAGTTGCCAGAGTTCCTTATAGGTTCTTTCTCATCTGTGAGGGCAGATGTTCCTTTATCCTTTGGAGTTGCTATCTTTTGGATTGGGCTTTTGTGTTTTTATTATGTTCTTGATTGCCCTTGAGGGTTTGACTGTGGTACACATTGGGTACAGTTAAATGAATCCGTGTCTAGATGCTTTTAGAGTGCCAAGGCTCAACTCCACACTCGAACTTTGTGCTTCAACTCTGAGTGGTAGGGACTGGACCTATATCTTTGTTCTCTGGTCCCTTGAGGTTGAGCACTAGCTGGGGTAGAGGGGCTATGGTACTCTCAGACTGTTGGTAACAGTGCTGTGTTGTGAGCAGCAGAGGCCATGGGAGGAAGGCATTCCAGCAGCAGCACTGTGGGCAAGAAGTGCTCCAGTGGGACGGTGATGGCTCTGTAGGCAAATGTGCTCCAGAGGGGCAATGGTGACATGCAGTGGCAAGAAACTCCCATCAAAAGTCTCTGGCAGGGATGGCATGGGTGCTGCATGTGGAAAGCCTACTGTAGTGTGATGGCAGAGTCCCTGGTGAATTCACCAGCTCTGGCAGCTGGCTATCACCAAAAGTGCTTCAGTGGGGGCAATAGAGGCTTCCAGAGAAAGTACTATGGCATTGGCCACTGGCAAAAGTGCTCTGGTGGGGTAGATGAGCTCTGGCATGCAGCACAGACAGGAAGGAACTCTGGGAGGGGCTGGTCAACAGAAAGGTGAGCAGCTTGGACACACCCTTGTCCTGTGGGCAAGACAGACCTGCTTTTCCAGGTGTGGTGGATTACACAGGTCAGAACCACCTAGAGGAGTATGAAGAACCTTAGGGGATGAACACCAATGGTCATGTTCCACTGCAACCATCCCAGCACCTCACCACCTGGGCTCCATGCACATTCAAGTTCTGCCTACACTCTGGGCAGTTCCCCTGCCGCTCAAATGTCTATGGAATTTGTGGAGTTTCCTGTAGCTATGATCCTTGAGGTCCATGGTGAAAGTAGGCTGCTTGGCATTTATTTTACTCACCTCTTCCTTAGGAGCTGTTCAGGGCCAGGAATGATTTCTGGTTCTTGGCAACCTGATGTATGGTTCCCAGCTTCCTCCCGCTTCAGCCCCAGCATTTAGATTGTCTGTCTATCCACTCCCAGTACATTCTCTCAGATGATCTGTTTGGATTCTGCCAATCTACTGGATATTCTGGTCTTTCTCAATGGGAGAAGTTCTTCCTGACTGCATATAGTTGGCCATTTTTTCACCCTCTCTATTTTTAAATTTTTCACACAAAAAAGTTTTATGTAAATTTTGTCAATTTTCTTTAAAATCATTCTTTTGTTATATCATCTCATTTCTGAATTTTTCCTAACTGTTTTTTATGCTTTTTTTTTAGTTTTTTTCTTAATTTCTTTTTGCTTCTTTTGTGTATATATTTTGTCATGTGCCTTCATTGTGGATTAGGCATTATTGATTGTTGTCTCTTACTGTCTTTCTCTCTTTGTTTTGGCAATGACTTGTATACAATTCAACCACAATTCTTTTCTATTGTCATAGTTAAGATGGGCTTTCAAATAAGAATGATTTTGTTACCCAAGAATATCTGGAAATGTCTGGGGACATTTTTGGGTATTGTTAATGGTTGAGCTGCTGTTGGCATCTAGTGGGAAAGACAATGGATACTACAAAAAAACCCTGCCTTGCCTAGGACATCTTCCCTCTAAGAATTATCTGCTCCAAAATATCAATTTTGTCTAGGTTGAGAAACCCTGGCCCCATACACATAGATGACTATAATGGGGTCTGGGGAGAAGTTAGATTTCTTTAGCTTCATGCCTCCAATGTGTCTTTTTATGTTGTCAAAAGTGAGTCTTTATAATTCCTAAAATCTGTCTTGTCTCCCTTCAGTGTTTTTATCTGCACTTTATTTTTTCCATTTTACTTACAGCTTCTATACTATTCTATTTGATTTTTATTCCCAGGAGTTTGTTTTCAGAATAAGTGATCATCTTGGGAATTATAGTTTACAAATCCCCTCATAATTTGGGCTGCTTTTATTCAATTGAATTGCAGAGACTTCCATAAGCATTTGTGATCCTTCACTCTGAAGTACACTGCTTACTAAAAATCTGTCAGTTCTTCAGTTGTCAAGACCCTCAGAAGTTGCTGCCTTTCTACTACTTCATCTACTTAGTTGCTGATACATCATGAGTCACCTCACTGTTGAATGTTTCAAGTGTATACATTTTCATTGATTTTGTTTACATGTTATATATGACATTTTAAACTAGTGGTTCAATTTCTATACTGAACATCAGTTTTTCCATTTTCTAAAATTCTAAATTTTACAAATATTTGATTTTTCAATTTATTATTGAGCATTGTTGAATTTTGTTTGATCATGTATGTATTAAGTTGTCAATTTAATTTTTTAAACTTACAGGCATAACTGTGTTTCTGTTTTTCTTTGAAGATCTTTTTATGTATCCCTCAGTTTTAGATACACCTCTCTATTACTTTGTAATAACTGTTTTGTTTTCTATAAATTAAATTCATCAAAATATAATCCTCAAAGAAACAACATTTGATTATATAATTCTGGTCTTATTTTTATCTTTTTCTTACTTCTATTTTCTTTCATTTGCTCTTATGGTCTTCTAAATTATTTGGCTAAATATTTTGTTTACCAACTTTTAGCTCTTTGATTCTCATATATAAGAATAAACTTAAATTGTTTGTTTTACATAATGCTTTAGGTGAATCCCATTAGTTTGGAAAGTTTTATTAACTTTTAAATTAACTCTCAAACTAATTGTATTTTAGTTATGTAATTTTTGTTTTGTATCCTTTCAATTTTCTACCAACTTTTGTTTCATTTGCACTTGAAAACTATTTTTTAAATTTATTGTGTAAATGTTTGTATATATATGTGTGTGTGTTTATATCAAGCTTATTTATATCTTTAAATTTTTTTTTGATTTTTATCAAACTATCAGTTTCATCAATCAGTTGTTCCAGAGATATTTTTAAATTTTCACAAATGCACATGGATTTATCAATTTCTCCAATTTTCTGCAAAGTTTTATCTTATGTAATTTGGGGTTATTTTTATAAGCATATTAAGTTGTTATACCTTCTCACTACATTAAACTCTTTATCAATGGGTAGGTACTGTCCATATCCCTCAAAAGGAGATGTGAAGATGGAGGTAGAAATTAGGGTGATGTGGTCACAAAACAAGAATTACTGGCAGCCACCAGAAGATGGCAAAAACAAGGAACAGATCGTCTCCTAGAACCTCCAGAGGGAGTGTGTCCCTGACAGCACCTTAGCTTCAACTTTCAGGCCTCCAGAGCTGTGAGGCAAACATTTTTGCTGTTTTATGCCACCAAGTTTGTAGCAATTTATTGTAGCAGTCTTAGGAAACAAATACACCTGCACTCCCACAAAAAATTTGCATTATGTTTGAGAGTGTGCATCATATTCTATTCAATTTTTAATCTCAACATTATGGCTTATAACAGAGCCCACATCTTGTTCATAATACGTAAATTTTAAATAAGATAATTAAAGCATGTGAAAACATAGGCTTTTCAAATTAGTGCCATCTGGTTCAAATAGAATTTGGAAATAATTCTCTCTGACTCTGAATCAGTTTTTTAAAATTTCTATATTTTTCAAATCCTTATTAAGTAAACTACTGTGTGCTGGCTATATATCCCAAAGTGGATTATGATAAAAACTAGAGTATCCATTTATTGTTTCCAAGATACTTTTAGTTAGTACTCCAGAAAGACCCAGTTTGGTTGTTTTTTATATAAAACTTCTCTAAATTTTTTTCCTGTGACAATTTATTTTCTAAAATGGTATTATGTTAAGATACGTACTATTCCTATAATAATTCAACAACCACACTAATATAATTTTAAATATAACCTTAGGTATAACTTCATGTAATTCTTTCATGATTTTTATCAAATTACCCTTAAAATAGTATAAAACTGCTACAAATTCAGGTATATAGTATGCACCCACTGTGTAATTTTTAACATTAAGCCTTTTTACACTATTAGAGTGTGATATTGGAATCTTATTTTATAAAAACTCTTATTGTTTTCTAAATTGTATTAAAAGTCTTGTTTTATTAATTCTCTTTTATTAAAGAGAATTAAACTTATTGTTTTATTAAAAGATTGTTTTCTAAATTTACTATATATTTGCATCAAATTATTGCAAGAATATATTATTTCATCCTAGTATGCTCTTCTTAGTGCTATAATACTTTCTAAACTGTAAGAAGAGAAATATCAGTTTAATTATGATCATTGTAACCAAGAAATACTCCTGAAAAATGTTCTAGCATGTAGTGTTAAATCATCATAGCAATCATAATGATTTGTTGCATTCGTTACTTATTAAACTTCTGCCATTTTCAATCCCTCAATATTATAGGCAATGTAGACCAAGAAAGATGTTAATTTTAAAATCTTCAGCCATTTGTTCATTTTATGAAGGAACATTACATTCACTATAAAAGGAAGATTGTAATAATTTCTAAATAGAGTAACAAAGCAATAATATTTTTTAAAAAATGGGACAGAACACCTGGCCAGAGCAATCAGGCAAGAAAAAGAAAATGAGGGCATCCAAACGGCAAGACAGGTAAGTCTAACTATCCTTGTTTGCAGGTGACATGTTTCTATAGCTAGAAAACTCCACAGTCTTGGCTCAAATGCTTCCTCAGCTGATAACCAACTTTAGCAAAGTTTCAGGATACAAAATTAATGTACAAAAATCACCAGCATTCCTATACAACAACAACAGCCAAGGCAAGAGCTAAATCAGAAATGCAATCCCATTCACAATTGCCAGGAAAAGAATAAAATATCTAGGAAAACAGCTTACCAGGGAGGTGAAAGATCTCTACAATGAAAATTACAAAACACTGCTCAAAGAAATCAGTTATGACAGATACAAATGGAAAAACATTTGAGGCTCATGGACAGGAAAAATCAGCATTATTAAAAGGGCCATACTGTCCAAAGCAATTGATAGATTCAATGCTATTCCTACTAAACTACCAACAACATCCTTCACAGAACTAGAAAAACTATTTTAAAATTTATATAGAACCAAAAAAGAGCCTGAATAGTCACGGCAATCCAAAGCAAAAAGAGCAAAGCTGGAGGCATCATGATATCTGACAACGTCATTCAAAAGTGGGCAAAGGAGATGAACAGACACTTTTCAAAAGAACATATACACACAGTCAACAGTCATATAAAAACAAGCTCAATATCACTGATCATTAGAGAAATGCAAATAAAAACCACAATGGTATCTCATTGAAAAAGCAACAGTTGCTGGCAAGATTGCAAAGAAAAGGAAATACTTATATTTTATGGGTGGGAATATAGATTACTTCAGCCATTGTAGAAAGCAGTGCAGTGATTCCTTGACATAGCTACCCTTCAACCCAGCAATCCCATTACTGGTTTTAGTGGTTGTATACCCAAAGGAATATAAATCATTCTGCCACGAAGGTGCATGCATGTGAATGTTCATTGCAGCACTATTCATAATAGCAAAGATATGGAATCAACCTAAATGCCCATCAGTAGCAGATTGGATAAAGAAAATGGATTACATATACACCATGGTACACTACGCAGCCATAAGAAAGAAAAAAATCATGTCCTTTGCAGGAACATGGATGGAGTTGGAGGCCATTATCCTTAGCAAACTAACACAGGAACAGAAACCACATATTCTCACTTATAAGTGGGGAGCTAAATGATGAGAATTCATGGACACAAAGTGAGGATCAACAGTCAGTGAGGCCTACTAGAGGGCAGAGGGTGAAAGGAAGGAGAGGAGAAGAAAAAATAACTATTGGGTACTAGGCTTAGTACCTAGACGACAAAATAATCTGTACAACAAACTCCAGTGACACAAATTCACCTCTATATCAAAACTTCACATGTACCCCTGAACCTAAAATAAAAGTTAAAAGACAGAGCAAAGTATTTCTGGGGACTTTCACAGAAAATGTGTTCAGTAAGGCTGAATATATGTTTTTAGGTATAGTATTTGTTTTAGAAAGCTCTTTAATTTCTGACAGAGCCCTTCAAATGTGTACATTTCAATGAAATTAAGGAAATTTCAAACAAAAATGATCATTAACAGTCTTTCTTTTTATACCTTCCTTCAAAACTTTTAGTAAGCAAGTTTTCAAGATTACACAATGATTACTTCCAGGATTCTTGATCAGCTTGTGGTGCAAAGAGCAATCATGGTTGGCAATATAATCTGTTGGAAATACACTAATTTGGGGGAATCTTTTGAAATATTTAATATGTGTCAAATAAATCTGAGTCAGCTATATAAATTGTCTATATTATACAGGATTTTTTGATGCCTAGCTGCCTCAGTATTACTTAATAGTTTTCTCAGAAGAGAAGTGCCATCACAAAAGGAAGCAAAGAAGAAGTAGTAAATGAGAGTGGAGGCATGATTATAAATTGAGTTGAATGTAAAATAAAATAGTTATTTAATATTATGGTCCATGTGCTGCTTTTTTGTGAATTGTATTCTCTTTGACTAGCTTTGTCACAGTATTTCATTAGATTATATATTCATAAAGAATTGTATTTTAAAGTTATACATTTAATTATTTAACATTGGTTTTAAAAATCACATAAAATTATGTCTTTAAATTCCAAAAGCCTGAAAAAAGTCAGTTTTTTAAAAAAGGTTCACAAACTAAAAAAATAAAAGTTACTAAACACTTGTGTAAGTGGAAACATTACAGCTTTCTGGCTTAGTTTATTTGAAATAGTATGATGTTAACTCACTTTTTCCCAACGCTCTGCGTATATTTATGCTGTGTATAATTACATATACATTTTATTTATTTAATTAAGCCAAAAAGACTTGCTGGATCAATGGGGTACACTTTTCAAAGTCTCCACTAAAACATTCTCAAGGTAATGCATGAGAATGACTAATATATATGTGCATATATATATTATGTATCATGTATCATGCATCAAAAATTGATCCACTGCTCTTTTAAGTTGTTAATTTTTATCTTTCCTATTGCTTTCTTTAAATTGAGAACATAATAAATTGAGTTCCAAATTAGTTATAATCACTCTAAAATTTGCAGCTTCAAAAGTTTCAAATGTATTGCATCAATTAAAATTTTGCAAGATTAAATTTACTTGAGAATAACATTCAGCCTTGTCTTGTCGCTGATCTATTGTTTTACAAATCAATTTGACATACACATTAAAATATCTTATTGCTTTAGAAGACTATGAATAATATACGTGTATGCAATTACACAAGATGGTTTTTAAAATGTGTTAATTTACTAGGCTTCAGCCCACACTTATTCAAAGACTAATACTGTTATTTTTTAGAATTGATTGGAGTCCATAGCCAATTGACATTAAGGAAAGGGAATTATCCTAGATAATCTTGGATGGCCTGGTTCAATCAGCTGAAAGCCTTAGGAGCAGAACTGGGGCTTCCTGAAAAAGCTATTCATCTATGAACATCAGCTTTAGCTTGTGCCCAGGAGTCCTTAATGTTCTGCACCAGAGATTTAAGACTTGCCTAGCCAGATCCACAATGAAGAAAGCCAATCTACTGCAATAAACATCTTAGTATACTTCTTACTCATTTCTGACTCTCTGGTTGAACTTTGACTGATATAAATTTTGGTACCTGAAATAGTTCTAGACGAACAGAGGCCTAAGGCTCAATTTCCTGAATTGGTTCTGGGATGTCTGGAATTAGTTATCCAATCTAATTAAATTTAAAGGCACTATTGACTCTATCTCCAGACTCTATCACATGTGACATAAAGTGACAATAATATATGAAATATTTCTATTGGATAGTCCTAATCAATTACCTCTAGAAGGCAAGTTTCTGCAATACCATGTATTTACTAGCTTAGAACATTTTGCTCAAATGAAGGAGTATGAGTTTGGCTGGCTGCCCCTAACTTTGCTCGAGCAAGCAGGTAATTAAAAGTATGTTCAGGGTTTCATATTTCCAACTTAAACTCTGTATTAATGACCTAGAATATTCTCTACTTGCCCAAACACAAAATGAAATGCAACAAGAACCTTTATCACATGTACCTGTATCATAGACATTTCTGAAAACAAAATTAATAGTTCCATTTGGTGAATAGCTGAATTGCAACATAAATTGAATTCCTATCCTAACCCCACAAGGTAGATTCTGTTAAAGTGGAGGCATTGATTGAGAAGGAATGGGATTACGGAAATTGAAACAGGAGATGTGAGAAGATCCTAATGAAGGTGGGAACTTTGGACTCATGAACTCTGCTAAGTGTAGCAGCCATTCTTTCCTTGCTTGAATGGGTTAGCCCATCCCACAAGGTAGTTGCCTTATCAGCCACTGCTGAGCTTTCTCAGTTCCTGTTTCTAACACCTCTCTGTGATTTTAGATGTAAAACTAACTCAAGTCTCTGCAGGCCCCAAAGAGTAAGGTACAAACTGAGATCCATGAGGAAATACACTACCCACCCAAATAACTAAATATTTTTAAAAATGTACACAGAATAAGATCTGAGAAATATGTTTGGGAATGAATCTTAAGAATGTTGATTCAAGGAGGAAAGAATATAAAGTTAAGTCAGGCTGAATTTATTGACATGAGACCCTAAGCAGAGATTCTAGATTTCATGTTTTACCTTGAGGGGTTGAAAAAGCAAACATGTTCTACACTAAAGGAAATTAAATTCTAAAAGTACTTTGGTATAATGTACAGGAAGGGAGAGAGTGGAGATATTGCAATTTTATAATGGATTTATCATACTGATTTGCTCAATTACCCTGGAACACCCCTATGACACACCTTTCACCTTGACTGTGAGAAATAAATTTGTAAAGGAAGCCTTGAATGTTCTTATTTGTAGGTCAGAAATTAGAGTAGATACTTCTGTTGTCAAACTGTGACCTCAAGACGCAATGGAAATAATGACAGCCCAGGGCAGCAGTGGCCTCATGACTGCAGTTAATTGCCAAAGACAAGGTGCACATGGTTAATGGACCTGGTTAATGGACCTCAGGTTAGCAGAACCTGAGGAGTAATCAGAAAACTTTGACTTGCAGTGACTTATGGTATGGGCTACTTAATCACAGTGTACTTAGAAAATGAATAGATGGACAGTCTATTAAAGTCTTATTTGACCTGCATAAGAGGGAAACTTCTAGGTTTAGTGAATAGAGGTCTAATTTGAATTACCAAAAAAGATACTCATGACCTATCAATCAATTCTAAAATATGAACCAATTTTCAGGACACTTCTACACCACGACAAACGTGTACTGCTTGTTTTTTTACCATCCTTTTCCAGATGGACCTATGGATGTTTACTAGCGTAATGATGCAATGGAAAAGGGGAAATAATCAAACATTTTGGAGATTACTGGAGACTGGATCTGAAATGACACACTCTTTCCTGAAGACCCAAAGTGTTACTGTAGTCTACCAGAATTGAGAAATTATGGTGATTGTGGCATTTTTGCTCAGATCTATCTCACAGTGGACGAATGTATCCACGAACCCATTTGATGTTATTTTTCCAGTTCTAGAATGTAAAATTGGAATAGACATACTCAGCAACTGGCAGAATCCACACATTGGTTCCCTGACTTGTATACTGAGAGCCATTATGGTAGAAAAGTTTAAGTGTAAGCCAATATAATTGCCTCTACCCCAACATATAATAAACTGAAAGCAATAATGCAGTTCTGGAGGTATTGCGAGGATTAGTGCCACCATCACAGACTTGAAAGATGCAGGCATGGTGATTTCCATAGAGCCTTATTCAAGTCATGTATTTGGCATATGCAGAAAACAAATGGATCTCGGAGAAGGCGACAGTGGATTATTGTAAATGTTCAAATTGCAGTTGCTTTTGCAGATGTGCTTACATTACTTGAGCAAATTAACACATCTCCTGTTACCTTGTATGCTGCTATTGATTGGGCAAATGCTGTATGGAAATAAGTAATTCAAAATTTAAGCTGTTGAAACTTTAAAATATTTTCAGCCTTGGGGAAATGTGATTAGGAGAGACTCACATCAGACAGCTGTAACCTAGGCAGCTATCTATAACCTATGTTTCTCTTTATAGATTAGACTTCTTCCTTACCTACACTGTTTTATAAAATGTTGTAAATGACTAAAGATCACCAAGGAAGACTATGTCTCTCTTTGCTGTTGATCTTCATTATAGATTAATTTCCCTCTTACCTTTCTCACAAAAAACAATGCGTGACTATCACAATATATTAGATGGAATGTTAAATATACTCTTTTAAATTGGAATGGAAAAACAAGCTGTATGGAAAAGAAAGCAAACTATAACTAATTAAATCATTGTAACTCATAAACCAGCCTTGAATATAGAGCTATAATCCTACTAAACTTGATTTCCTGACTATATAAGCAACTTTTAATGTCTGAGAACTGACTCCATTTCTTTGGAGTCTGTGATCTCTGGATGGCTATTCCTAGATTTTCATTTGAATAAACTATTCAGAACTGGATTCTGACCCTTTTGATTATTTCAGGTTGACAGCTATTTGTTCTGTACCTGTTAATGAAGACCACCAGAGCAGTTTACTTTCAGCTGGCAAGGAGAGCAAAATACCTTCACGGTCATGTCAGAAGTATCTTAGCTTTCTAGATAAGCTATGTTATAATTTAGTCAGCAGGGACCTTGATCCCCTTTCCCTTCCATGAGACATCACACTGGTTCATTAAATTGATGATATTATGTTGATTGTTAGTGATCAGGAAGTAGAAAACTACACACTTGAACAGACATTTGTGTGTCAGAAGGTGGGAAATAAATCCCACAAAGATTCAGTGGCCTTTCATCCCAGAGAAATTTCTACGGTTACAGTGGCATGAGCATGTGAAGTTATCCTGTCCAAGGCAAAGAACGAGTTTGTTGTGTCTGGCCCCTGCTGTCACACACAAAATGAAGCTTAATTCTTATTGAGCCTCTTAGAATTTTGAAGGCAATGTTAGCAGTGGTGAATTCATACAGGTTGGCCCCAACTTGATTTTTGCCTCATCGAAAGAAAGACTTCAGCCAAGGAGCATAAGGCAGGGTAAGACACTGAGGCCAGTTGTAGAGCAGGAGTGAAATGTATGACAAGTTTTACAGCGAGATGAAAAAAACTAAAGTACACTTGGAAGAGGGCCAATAGGGTGACTTGAGAGATCCAGTGCTTGGTTTGACCTTCGACTGGGGGTCTTATACATTGACATGCTTCCAGGGTTGTGCTACTTCTCCCCTGATTCACCCCTTGGGATGGGCTGTTTACATGGGCAGTGGCCCGCCAGCACTTGGGAAGGGTCACATGTGCAGTGTGTTTACTGAAGTTGTGCACATGTTCACTTGAGGTGTTTTCCCTTACCAGGCGAGTGTTCCTAGAGGAAGGTCCCTTACCTGTTAAACTCTGCCATTTTGCCTCTTAGTGTGCATGCTTGAAGCTGCTTGCCCAGCTCCTGAGATCATATTGAGAAGCCGCTGGTCACCAGCTTCAAATGTTTTCCATCTATTGAGAGATTGCCTTTCCTGGCACCAGCTGCAACCAATTATTATTTTAGAGCTACAACTTAACAACCAGCTGATCATCATCTCATGGTTGCCTGACATTCCTTGGGGGCGGGTCTCTCCTGACCCACTCATGTTTGCCTAGCTACCTACTGTAACAGAAACAAATTTCTCACTTGGGTCTACTACTATGGTCCATTTACTGATTGGCCATAGGAATAGCTGGTTTTGAGTAGATCCCAGAACAAAAGAAAGCTCTGCATCACATACAGGTTGTCATGTTGACAGATTTTCTTAAATGTCTAAAGCAGAAAGAAAAAGAAAAACTAAACAAACAAAGACAGAAAAATTAAAAAAGAGAAAAATGAAAAAACACACACTCTTCTTGTCTTTGCAGATTTGCATGTGTTGGCAATCTGTGTTGGCACTCCTTTGGCACTTAGGTAGGCTGTTTACCACGCCGTATTAGCCTTCACTCTTTGCTTACTGAGCCAGAAGATCAGCCAGAGGCGAAAGCCTTAGGTCTTCTCTGGCCTTTCTGAACACATTTGAACACGTGTCCTACTCTAAACAAGCATATGGCTTTTTTTTTGGGGGGGGGCGGCGGGGGACGCAGTCTCACTCTGTCGCCCAGGCTGGAGTGCAGTAGCGCGATCTCGGCCCACTGCAACCACTGCTCCCCCAGGTTCAAGCTATTATCCTGCCTCAGCCTCCTGAGTAGCTGGAACTGCAGGCATCCGCCACCAAGCCCAGCTAATTTTTTGTATTTTTTAGTAGCGATGAGTTTTCACCGTATTGGCCAGGCTGGACTTGAACTCCTGACCTCATGATTTGCCCGCCTCGGCCTCCCAAAGTGCTGGATTACAGACGTAAGCCACTGTGCCCGGCCAAGTACATGGCTTTTAAATTTCCCAGTATACATTCCCCAGAATACAGGAGCTTTTCCATGCCCTGTTTCCTCAAAGAACCTCTCTTCTCAGAGCCTCCTTTCAGGCTTCCACATTTTGATTGCCTCACTGTAACTGTCTGTCCCAGATGGCAGAGGGACTGTCCATTTACCTTTCATTGTTTTCAAGACCTGCCCTCTGAATAACTCCTTTTCTTCCTGAGAGAGTTTCAGTTTAGTTGAAACAAAACAAACACCTCGCCTGGGTTCCTCAGGGTGCCTTCAGACAAGTTAAAAGAGACAAATACAATTCTTCGCATAGAAGGTCTGCTTTGTTCCCGCTGGAGCCAGGAACCGGGGTCTCACTGAGAACATGAGCTGCCACTTTCAAGACTGCTGGTGGGCAGGGAAGTGAGGTGGCACAAGAACAAGTAACAATGCTATCAAGTTCTCGACATTTTTAAGTTGGTTTTTCCGTGGTTAACATTTAGTTGGTTCCTGTCAACCTCTGACTGTTTTCCAGAGTGCTAATGAGTTGATTCTGACACTTTCTGCTTGTTTTTTTTTTAGAGATGGGCCCCAGGAGCTACTTAACTCTGAGTTTTTGGCTAATACTATTCCTTTTTATACTAACTGTTGGAATCAGGTAATGTAAGTTCTCTAACTTTTTAAAAAAGCCTTTGTACTTTTCTGTGTCTTGTTTTTTCATATATATTTTAGAATTGGCTTGCCATTTTGCGAAAAAATTCTAGTCAGACTTCGACAGAGAATGCATTAAATCAATAGATCAGGAATTGCCATCTTAAAAATAGTTAGCTTTCAAATGCATGGACATAATGTTCTCCATTAATTAAATCTGTTCAAATTTCTCCCAGGAAAGTTTTGTAGCTTTCTGTATATACCTTTTGCATTTTTTTTGTTGTTGTTGTTAAATGTATTTCTAAGAGGTTTTTTTGGTGCTGTACGTATATGCTTGGTTTGTTAATTTCATTTTTGGATTATTTCTAGTATGTAGAAATACATTTGAGGTTTATATATTGATCTTTACTCAGAGTCATCGATGAGCTTATTAGTTTTCATAAATTGTTTCATGAAATCCTTAAAATTTTCTAGATACAGGTTCATATTACCTATGAATAAAACATTTTTAAACCAGATGTCCTTTATCTCTTTATCTTGCCGGTTGCTCAGTTGCACTGGCTAGAATTTAATGTACCACTTTGAGTAACAGAGGACATTCTTGCCATATTCTTGATTGTAAGGAAAAATCATGTAGTTTTTCACCATTGAATATGATACTAGTTGAAACTCTTTATAGATATTTTTCAGTTGAAGGAGTTCCCTTCTGTTCTTTGTTGAGAGTTTGTTGAGCTATTTTCCCTGGAAAATGGCATGTTTTTCTTGAGCCATTTTCTTATTCATACACTGCAGATGACATATTTTCATGTGTCTGATCACTTGAAAAACAAACAACAAATACATTTTTATTATAACACCAGACAAAAATAATTAATATAGTTGCACTCAGCAAACATCAGTATTAGAAACCTACTTTTAAATCAACAAAATGTACAATATAAGTGCTATTTGATAGCATGAAATATCAGTGATTATTCATTAATTCTAAACCTGGTAATTAATCACCTGAATTACTGGATTTTATTCGATAAGTATGAATACCAATAAAACATTCATTGTGAGCAAACATCTTTCATCTTCCCTTTTATATTCTCTTGCATATAAATTCAATAAATACTATTAATCAATACTTTCTACATTAATATATAAATCTTGCCCTCAGTAGTGTCAAATCTGCACATGAAAATCACTACACAGAAACATGGCATAATGTCTGATGAGATTACCTCTGGATGTATAGTCATACATTAAATGTCAAATGATTAGGAAGAAATACACTAAAAACAGTTGTTATGTATCAGTTGTTGGATCATGGTAAATTTTTAGCATTTTTTTACATGTATGTTCTCAATTCAATTATATTCAACATTTTAACATGTTAAAAGAGGTAAAAGCAATTAATCTTTATTTCAGCAAAGAATGCCACCACAACTTTTTCCCCAGGGATGCCACCCCCCTGTAAGTAAGGGAGTTCACAGGCTTTTACCCATTTCTGAGGCTATCTCTCTCCATTTAATGTATCTAAATTGTTTAGAAATATCCAGTGTTGGGAGAAGATATAAAAGGGATAGATACGAAGTATATCATAATTGGTATAAAACATTATAGTGGAATATGGGAATATGGTAGAATTATTCAAGTTAGCTAAACAAAGGAAACTTTAAAAAGTCAAACATTTAGCTTTGCCTTATCTGCCATTTGTATTGCAATGTTAGTAGTGTTTTCCATAAATCTTGAGCATCTTCTGCTAAGTACAACTATATTGCTTAATTGGTTTATAAGGCACGCCAAAGGAACATTTTTGTATTCCATATTTGAGTTAATGTTCAGCAGGGAAACATGACATGGCAGCAGCAGCTAAAAGAGAACATTTAGTAGCAATAGGATTTGCAACCAGAAAGAAACATGAAATCATAAGCTATGGGTATTTGTCAGCATATTGGGAAATATACTGACCTTCCATAAGACTAAGGAGTTATGTAAATCACTGCATAATTTTAATGATTCAGGCAGCTATCTGGGTTAAATTTGCTTTGTTAACTATAAAACTCTTTGAACTTTGGCGTACAAGTTCATGCCAGCCCCGCTTCCCACCATCAATCCACAGTGTGTTGTGACTTATTCCTACTATTTTGGAATAGTAGGTTTGGAATATTTTAAGTCTCTCCTTAAATTATTCACAATCTGTTCATCTTCTTTGAGTGCAAAAGTTGCCATTTGCCTTTTAGTTGCTCAGAAGCCTATTTTCTGGTATGATATTCCAAGATTTACTATTAAGCTGCACTATTGCACATTAGAGTTCAGAAAAATATGTCTCAAAAGCTCAATTTATCTATTCAATCAGATGTAGTTACTTGGAAAATACAGAATGATTACTTTTCTAAAGTGTATCTGGCCTGATCTAAAGAGATTTCACTTATTCAAGGATCAACTCCACACAAAGACTATAAATTTCGCACAGTAAGAATAACACTAACAGATTGCAGGAATTCTAATGAGTGAGTTTCCATGTCTACTAGGACACATACAGATATTCAGCCATAGAAAAGGAGAAGAACTGAAAAGCATGCAAACTATTTACAAGATAATTACCCAAGTGGAGATTACATTAAAATACATATTTTGCTCAATTTCTACAATTCTCATACTTTTAGCTTAAAAATAGTAATATATATGGAATATTACCTACATATAAAATTATTGTACAGGTGTTTTTACCATAGAGGGGAGATGCTGAAGAGAGTATTTGACTCAATAATTCAGTAAGTTTCAAAAGATGTTACAATAAACTGAAGTTGGCAGTTATCACGCATAATTTTCATATGTGGTTGCATTAAATTTCTAATTCTGGGCATCAACTCAAATTCTGAGAACAAGTAATATGCTTTCTATTGAAACCAGCAGTTGAGTAATAATACATAATATGACAATATTATGTGAGTAACATTTGTATATGAGATATTATCACGGCTAAAAATGTATTAGGCATAATAATACCTTAGGAAAACTTGAACTTCTTTCTTGTAAGAGGCATAGAAAAGAAATAAGAGCTCTTTCAACAGTTGGTTTACTCTTTTTCAAAGCTTTCACAAAATAATGCAAATATAACTTTTCAAAGAGAAACAAAATAGTATTTAATATCAGTAAGAAAGATGGAGTAAGTGAACATTAAATTTTACTGCTAGATTTTTTTTCTAAACTAAACAGTTTACCAATTTATAACAACCTTAGTTATCATTTCTAATTAATTATAATTACATATTGTTCCATTTATACAACATTAAAAGTTTAGTAATACAGTCATGTGTTTCTCAACAATGGCGATACTGTCTGAGAAATGTGTCATTAGGTGATTTCATCGTTGTACAAATACCAGAGTGTATTTACACACTCTACATCAGAGTGTACTTTCAAGCCTAGATGGAATAGCCTACCACACACCTAAGCTAAATAGTATGGCCTGTTGCTCTTAGGCTACAAGTCTGAACATCATGTTATTTTACTGAATATGGTAAACAGTTGTTATACAATGTAATACAAGTATTTTTTATCTCTAAAGATATCTAAACATAGAAAATAAAAAGACATTATAGTATAACCTTATGGTTGCACCATTGTATATGTGGTCCATCATTAACTGAAACATTGTTAGGCAGCACATGACCATATACTGGACACATTCAATGTCAAATGTGTGTGACTGTCAAGGTGAGGGGTCAGGGTTTTAGGCTGCACGTAGAAAGATGTGGATTATTCTGAGACTCTACATCCTCCAAGTGCCAGCACTGCAATTTTTATATCACTAGTAATTGTGAGTGATCTGGCTTCTTTTCCAGAGTTTGAGTTTCATCTGTTCAAGGCAATCTTATTCTGTCATTCATCCAGTCCATGCTCCTCTCCTAAATCAGAGATAAAATATATTACAAATTCTGCTATGAACTCCAGTGTTGTCTCAATCATAAAATGCCAATTTGGTATTCCAACTGGATTAATAAAAGTGATCTCCTGAAAGTGATAAACTTTGCAAACTGACAAACAACATTCTAGTTCATACAGCATCTTGCTTCGTCTCTAGTAGCCATTTCATTTTTGGGGAGCCAGGGAATAGGTAAACCTGCATGCTTTATTCCTTAAAATGGAAAGAAAAATAAGAAAAAGTTCACAAGCCTGGTTTTCAACAACTTAATTTAGTTTAAATGATAAAAGAATACATACATAAACACACACACACACACACACACACACACACATTAGTTTCCAAAGATAGTGTGAAACCTATCTACTACTCTCTATGTGGCATGCACTACCTACAGTCAAGAGTGGAGATGCTCTTTGAATCTGAGCTGAGCCTGTGACTGCTTTGATCAGTGGAATGTGGACAAAGTGAGGTCTTAGGCTACTGAGCACAGTTATTAAGATTTGACAGTCTACTCTCCCTGTCATGGAAAACTAAGCTTTCAAGTAAGAGTCCAAGTTATTCTACTAGAGAGAGAAACCACTTGTTAAGGTCTTGAAAGTTGAGATGCAACGTAGAGAGAGGCCACATGGAGAAGTACACGGGCACCAGATATCCAGAGAGAGCTGGCAGGCCCAACCATCACCTGACTTGACTCACTTAAGAGACCTCAAGCTAAATTTATTAAGCAACCTACCAACTGTGCTCCTGCCAGCTTACAGAATAAAATGGCTATTGCGTAAACCACCAAATTTGGAAGTTATCTGTTATTCAAAAATATTGAAGTGAAATAGACTTTTTAATGTTAAGTGGAATGTTGCTTTTGAAAAAAGCTTCACATATATATTATACACTTTGAGACATCATGGGGCATGGAAGCTGGCAATGCCTTGAGAAGATTGTTAGGCATGAAGAGAATTTTGGAAATTATTATTTGAGCTGGAAAGACAGAGACACAAGTTATATAAAAGCAATATAATTAATAAAATAATCAATAAAGGGATTATGAAAAATTGAAAGGTTACCCAAACTTGTTGATCTGTGTAAACATATTACCAGAAAAAAATTTGAGAGTGTGAACTTTTTTAAATATAAATATTACATTTGTATATCGGTTGATGATAAAGTACAAGAGTAGCTAGAAAGGCTAAAAAGTAACTGCTCAGTTTTTTAAGATAATTTAGAGAAAATACAAAAATGCAATACTTTTCTGTCTTCAAAAATAAAAGCTTGTCTATTCTCAGTCTCTGTGAAAGACAAAAACAGCTTTCAAAGTAGGAAATAGCCTCAGAGCAAAGGACAAATCTTGGCCATTGCTAGTATAAACTGATCTCTGTGTAAATTTCAGATCAAGGATCAGCTGTACATGCCTTTCTTAAGGCTCAAAAAACTTTGTCACCTATAGAAATTTTCACTAGAAAAAAGACCACTAGGTTAAATAATAGAATTTCTGAAAATTTTAAGAAAAATTTTACCTCAGTAGCCTTGGATAGGAGGTCTAAGGTACAGCAGCTCTTACTTCTGAAGGTAATGTGAGTGCTATTTTTTGTTTGTATGTGTTTTCTTGTCTAATGAGTTTTATTATGATATGATAAATTTAAAAACCTACAAAGCTTATTGAAGGAATTATAACATTTTGTACTAAAAAAAAAAAAAAGGTGGCAGTTTATAATGAAAAGAGATCACTGGGAACCTCAAAATTTTATAAGCAGGATGCAGGCCAGAAGAGCTGCTGTGCTAAAAGCATGAGCCATTTCTTATAGAGAAGTGAGGTTAAGTCAGAGGGCAAATGAAAATTCCTGAGGATGGAGCCAGGATCTATGGGGAGCCACTTCATTGAAACTTAATCAAGGAACCACATGTAAGTACCCAGTTGGATATTTTAAAAACTGTTGTTTTATCAGGTCATTTATGTTCTTCTCTAAACTGGAACATATCTCAAAATAATAGGAGCTATTTATGACAAACCCACAGCCAATATTTTACTGAATGGACAAAAACTGGGGGCATTCCCTTTGAAAACTGGCACAAGACAAGGATGCCCTCTCTCACCACTCCTATTCAACATAGTATTGGAAGTTCTGGCCAGGCCAATCAGGCAAGAGAAAGAAATACAGTGTATTCAAATAGGAAGAGAGGAAGTCAAATTGTCTCTGTTTGCAGATGACATGATTGTATATTTAGAAAACCCCATCATCTCAGCCCAAAATCTCCTTAAGCTGATAAGCAACTTCAGGAAAGTCTCGAGATACAAAATCAATGTGCAAAAATCACAAGCATTCCTATACACCAATAACAGACAATCAGAGAGCCAAATCATGAGTGAACTCCCATTCACAATTGGTACAAACAGAACAAAATACCTAGGAATACAACTTAAAGGCATGTGAAGGACCTCTTCAAGGAGAACTCCAAACCTCTGCTCAAGGAGATAAGAGAGGACACAAACCAATGGAAAAATATTTCATGCTCATTGATAGGAAGAATCACTATTGTGAAAATGGCCATACTGCCCAAAGTAATTTATAGATTCAATGCTATTCCCATCAAGCCACCATTGACTTTCTTCACAGAATTAGAAAAAACTACTTTAAATTTAAATTTCATATGAAATCAAAAAGGAGCCCATATAGCCAAGACAATCCTAATCCAAAAGAACAGAGCTGGAGGCATAACACTACCAGATGTGAAACTATACTACAAGGCTATAGTAACCAAAACAGCATGGTACTGGTACCAAAACAGATATATAGACAAATGGAACAGAACAGAGGCCTCAGAAATAATGCCACACATTTATAACCATTTAATCTTTGACAAACCTCACAAAAACAAGCATTTAATACATGGTGTTGGGAAAACTGGCTAGCCACATGGAGAAAACTGAAACTGGACCCCTTCCTTACATCTTATACAAAAATTAACTCAAGATGGGTTAAAGACTTAAATGTAAAATCTAAAACCATAAAAATCCTAGAAGAAAATCTAGGCAATGCCATTCAGGACATAGGCATGGGCAAAGACTTCATGACTAAAACACCAAAAGCAATGGCAACAAAAGCCAAAATTGACAGATGGGATCTAGTTAAACTAAAGAGCTTCTGCAGAGCAAAAGAAACTATCATCAGAGTGAACAGGTAACCTACAGGATGGAAGAAAAATTTTGGAATCTATCCATCTGACAAAGGGCTAATATGCAGAATCTACAAGGAACTTAAACAAATTTAAAAGACTTTAATTTAAACAAATTTAAACAATTTAAACAAATTTAAAAGACTTTAAAAGAACTTTAAACAAATTTAAAAGAAAAAAACAAGCCACCTCATCAAAAAGTGTGCAAAGGATAGGAACACACACTTCTCAAAAGAGGACAGTTATGCAGCCAACAAACATATGAAAAAAAGCTCATCATCACTTGTCATTAGAGAAATGCAAATCAAAACTATAATGAGATACCATTTCACACCAGTTAGAATGGCAATCATTACAAAGTCAGGAAACAACAGATGCTGGATAGGATGTGGAGAAATAAGAACACTTTTACACTGTTGGTGGGATTGTAAATTAGTTCAACCATTGTGGAAAACAGTGTGGCTATTCCTCAATGATCTAGAAACAGAAATATCATTTGACCCAGCAATCCCATTACTGGGTGTATACCCAAAGGATTATAAATTATTCTACTATAAAGACACATGCACACATATGTTTATTGCAGCACAATTCACAACAGAAAAACTTAGAACCAACCCAAATGCCCATCAATGATAAACTGGATAAAGAAAATATGGCACATATACGCAATGGAATACTATGCAGCCGTAAAAAAGGATGAGTTCATGTCCTTTGCAGGGACATGAATGAAGCTGGAAATCATCATTCTCAGCAAACTAAAACAGGAACAGAAAACCAAACACCACGTGTTCTCACTCATAAGTGGGAGTTGAACAATGAGAACACATGGACACATGGAGGGGAACATCACACACAAACGGGGGCCTGTTGGGGGATGGGGGTCTAGGGGAGAGATAGCATTAGGAGAAATACCTAATGCAGATGATGGGGTGATGCGTGCAGCAAACCACCATGGCACGTGTATACCTACGTAACAAACCTGCACGTTCTGTACATGTATCCTAAAACTTAAAGTGTAATTAAAAAATGTTAAAAAAATGTTATGAGCTGCTTATTCCTCTCTTCCTACCACTTTAACTCTATCTACACATTCTTTATCCTTGTTCACTATTATATATTTGGTCAATGGGGTAATGAAAATTTGTCTCTATTTTAAAGATTCTCAGATCAAAAGGGACAATATCCAAGTAGATGAACTGGAGATTTCATGCCAAAGAAACCCGATTCACAAAAGATAAGGAAATTCTAGAGTTCAAGCTGATACTGTAAAAGAATGATACTTTGGCCGGACGGTGTCTAAAAATGGAATGGCTATATGTGACACAAGGAAAGAAATAAATTCTTGTGGCCAGAGGGTTGGATGGCCCCGAAACTTTGCCCTTCCTAGTTTGTAAATAATTACTTTTTTCCATCAAAATATGGAACTTATATCCCTCCAGTACAGTTGTGATACATTTGACAAATGGACTGCAGAGGAAGTACCATTCTAAATTTCTAGTCCAAGTATAAATAAAGCATTAAGGCAACTCTCTCTTTTTTACTCTTGGAGTCTTTCACGAAACTACCAAAAGGAGAAAAACGCCACATGAAAAGTATAAGGTGAGAAAAAAGCCACATGAAAAGTATAAGGTTACAAACAACCACCTCTAGCCATAAGCCCAGCTACCATCTGAGTCCAACCACATAAGAAATCAGAAGAAAGATCAGAAAACAACCAGGTAAGCCCTATCCAAACGTGATATGTAATGAACTGGTGGTTTGATTAAGTTAGCAACGATTTTTAAGAAAAAGTTAAAACTAAGTATTTTAGAATTTGTGATTCATATATGGCATCTGTTTTTACAACCTTTTAAAAATGTGGAAAACATGAATAGTTAGAAGGTCATAAAAAACCAGGTCACAAGCAGTGGGAAATTCTTTGTTGATGCTTGTTTTCAGCCATTAACTTTTGTGCTGGTTAAGGAGGAACATGTGACCAAAACAATTTATAAACATATTTTAATCATAAAACTGAAATTTAACAGCATATTGAAAACTTTATGGACTATTAGATAATATGGTATAGTTTTATTACAGTTTCAAAACAAAATCTGGGAGGTTAAATTTTTTGACCTGATTTCTCAAACAATAAAACAAAATATGAAAATATGTTAAAAACTAAATAACCATGAATTCACCAATTATGGAAATAAATAACAGCATTGAAAGTTTTATTATACTTTAAATATCTTCTAATTGATCAATTAGATTGCTAGCCTATAAATTCCAAATCACAATAAAATTGCCACCAATAAATTATAGAGTAATGAAGGGTTTAAAAAAATGCATCTGTTCCATTTTGCCTTGCTGAAATCCTTCCTGTTACTTCGCAAGAAGATACTTCAATCTCATACACACCAATGTTTGTATATCAAACTCTGCAATTCCTTTGTCTAAACAATAAAATTACTTAATACTGATAATAGTAATTAAACTAATTATTAAGTGCATATTGTGATTATAGCAGTTGCTTTTGGCTTTATGGGGAAAATGAAAACACAGCACATGTATCGATGGAGAAAGTTATCTTTAACAAATAAGATGCACAGAGAAAAGAGGTAAAATAGGAAATAACTTTTATTTATATTCACATGGTAATTTTTATAGAGAAGCTACTCAGAATATTTGCCAATTGACAAAAAATAAGGTAAGATATGATTAGGTGCCAAGCGAATGTTATGACTAATAATTTAGAAGAGGTATATTTATTGTTAAACTTTAAAAAATATATATTTATTGGCCAGGCATGGTGGCTCATGCCTGTAATCCCAGCACTTTGGGAGGCTGAGGCGGGCGGATCACGAGGTCAGGAGTTCGAGACCAGCCTGGCCAACATGGCGAAACCCTGTCCAAAAAGGTAGCCGGGCATGGCCTGTAATCCCAGCTACTCGGGAGGCTGGGGCAGGAGAATCTCTTGAACCTGGGAAGTGGAGGTTGCAGTGAGCCGAGATTGCACCACTGCACTTCAGTCTGGGTGACAGGGTGAGACTGTCTCAAAAAAAAAAAAAAAAAAAGATTGATTTTTTTTGTATATACCTTTGGTGTAGAAATAAAAATTCAGAAGTGAAATCAGTAATCTGTTATATCATTAGGTTTTAAATTTTTGGTTTCATAGAAAAATTAAATATATGAAGATATAGAGAGACAAATATAGATATATAATATAAATATTTTTCAATTAAAATACACTTTTGGATGTTTGGTTCTAAGAGGGAATATATAAGACATTTTTAAATCTCTATTGTGAGTGATTTTCAAAATTACAATTATTAGCTCTATTTTATCTTTATACAGATCATGTTATCTCAGCAGACAAGTAAATAAGATTCAATTCACAAGTCTTTATATGGAATCTGGCCTGGCACGGTGGCTCACACCTGTAATCCCAGCTCTTTGGGAGGCCGAGGCGGCGGTTCACAAGGTCAGGAGATCGAGACCATCCTGGCAAACATGGTGAAACCCTATCTCTACTAAAAGTGCAAAGAAACATTAGCCGAGTTTGGTGGCGGGCGCCCGTAGTCCCAGCTATTCGGAGGCTGAGGCAGGAGAATGGCGTGAACCCAGGAGGCAGAGCTTGCAGTGAGCCGAGATGGCGCCACTGCACTCCAGCCTGGGTGACAGAGCGAGACTTCATCTCAAATAAATAAATAAATAAAATATATGGAATCTTTGCTTGAATATCTGTGCTTTTAGATATTTAACGACAAGACCATTTCATTCACTTCTTATAAGTAAACAATCATATAATATACCAACTATGTTTATTCAATATTGCTGCTTATTTGTTTACATTGTTTTGTCCCTATACTATCAGTTTCACATTGGCTCTTTCCTGATAATCATGCGAAATTTAGATGATCCTTTCCTTACATTCCCTACATTCTCTCACACATAGAAGAGATTGTATTCATATATCGACTTTAAGTGTTCTAAGCAGAATCATCATACAGACCTGGAGGTTTTCTTGAAAATGTGCAAAATGCTTTTAATCATTTACTCTCCAGTCACTGTAAAATTTGTGCTCAGTATTGTCTTTACATGAGCAGACTGAGAAAATGCGCTTTCCTATTTGTTAGAAGAAAAAAGAAGGGCAAAGAATGGGGCGTTTATTATTCTGACAAAGAGAAAATGCACACTCACATACTATTTTTTGGTCTATATTTAAAATGCTTACAAACCATAACATTCTGCTGCACTCCTCTCTTCTGGCAAATTTGTATCTCGTTGGAAGTAGCAATCTTGGCACTTTTTGTTTAAGCATTGTAACTGTGAAATTTGAAGGTTAAAACCAAGACAGCAAATAAATCGTCTCAGTTTTTAAAGCAAAAGTAAGGTTCACTGATTCTACTAACTATTATAAGGAACTCTTACAACTCAACAGCAAAAAATCAAATACTCCAATTTAAAAATTGGCTAAGGACTTGCTTGAGTAGACATTTCTCCAAAGAAACATACAAATGGACAATAGATATGTGTGTATATGATATGTGTCATACTATTGTTTATCATATATTTGTTTGAGTTTTTCATCTGTAAAGTGGTAGTAATAATCGTTGTTGAATAATGTTGTTGTAAAGATTCAGGCACTTAAATATTTAATAACTAGCAGAGAGTAGGTACTATATAAATGTCAGTTAAATGACTTTCACAAAAATACATGATTGTGATGTTTTCTCTCAGGTGCAGGATTTTCAGTCAAATAGCTATACAGATAATTAAACTATGTTTTAATAGCTTTTTTGTGCACTATGTGTTTGGTCCAATTACCTATGCATATGCACATATTCTTCAGCAATGTTATTTTATTTTGCAGATGTAAATTGTTTTTTCTCTTTTACCAGCTATTCCTAACCACTACCCCCCTCCCTTGCTCTTCAGAAATGTAATATCATTCTCATTGTAGAAAAATTTGTGTTCGTAGTTTTAGGTTGTTGCAAAGAAAATAGGCATAGAAACTTATTTCAAGTAATATAACATATTTGAACAAGAGTATAAATTAGATCCTATTATATACAGATTAAGGTCATAGCGAGAGGAAGCATTTCAATTATTTTGCCAGAGGATATTAGGGAAATTTCACTAAAAGGAAAAGAAAAAAAAAAGTAAGATTATACTATTGCTCTTACAAGGGGTTAGTACAACTGTTTCCCGACCCCCAGATTGAGGACTGATTATTAAAGACTTATGAGGATGAAGTTCAGGGAGTCATCTTTTCTCCATTTTTGCATGTTCAAATACTCATTATTTCAGATGTGATAGTCTGCTATCCAGTTTGACATACTAAAATTCTGCCTTTAGAAAATGTGCTGATATTGTATGAATTACTTGGTTTGGGGGAACATTTTTCTCTGTCTTGATGGTCTTAGGATTACCTGATCCCAAGGATTATATTAAAACCTGCTTAGGTCTGTCTGTAGAAGTAAGTCTCCTTTCATTTTATTATATTATATATATATATATATATTTTTTTTTTAGAGAAAGGGTCTTGTTGTGTTGCCCATGTTTGAGTGCAGGTCCTATTTATAGCACACTGAAACCTTGAACTCTGACCTCAAGCAGTCTTCCCACCTCAGGCTCCTGTGCCTGGCTGTGAAAATCTCCTTTAAAGTCACATGCTATTCTGTTGAAATGCTTTGGCTGGAGAAGTCTTATGATCTTATTCAATTACAGAGTCTCTAATATTATTTCTCACTGATCTAGTGACATAAATGAAATTTCAAACCCAATATTTAAAACTCATTATAGTTATAATTTACCCAATAACTCATAGCTATTTTATTCACTATCATAATTATCATCCATTAATGACACCTAATGTTAACATAATTGATATTTGATCTTATAATCACAAATGCCATTAGTCACCTATAATAGTCACATTCATCACTAATATTAACTTCCTATGAAGACAATATATAAAATGACCTGAATTGGATTCTATTTGATGTTATTATCAATGGCCTGATAGACTAAGAAGATAGTTAATATCTGCACTATTAAATATTAAGCATTCCCTTCAATAAAATTTACTATTTCAATAACAGCTATTAGACTATCACATTACAATATTGTTTAATTTTTTAAATTTTTTTCTGATAAACTAATTCTTGTTATAGTTATGTTCTTAACATCCTGGAATTAAGATTGTTTTCAAAATGTATTAGCCAGTTTAACACGTGAAAACATTAGTAAAACATATAACATTAGACCAAATTATTTTATTGGTTTCCGCATTTATGTTTGGATCTGTCAAGATCCAGTCAGGAGACAGAAACCACATACCAGAGATTTTCAACTGAATATTTACTATAAAGTTAAACTAGCTCTTGAACTAAAAGGCTTTTGTAGTTATATACCACTTTGTATCCAACTATGTTTTCATTTAGTTGCTTAAGACAATCATGACATATTATTTCTCAGGATTCTTATGATTCTGGGCTGACTGGAATCATCTGGGTTGTCCTTCTATTCCAAATGGTCCAATTTATGCAGCTCCATTGCCCTGGGAGCTCAGCTGGGGATGAGGATGGAAAATCCAAATGGCTCACTCACATGTCTAATGCCTTAGTTATGGTAGCTGAAACATCTGGGTGAGGCTCAACTTCACTAGAAGCTCCATAGTTATACTTCTTACAGGGTGGCACAGACCTCGCAGAGAGCAATATAAAGTTGGTAGGTCTCATTTCTGTCCATGCTATTGGTCAAAGCAAGTTGCAATGTCAACTGGGATTCAAGGAGAAGGGAAGTAAACTGTACTGTATGGAGAGAGTTGCAAAAACATATAAAAGGGTGGGAGAATAGTTGACAATTGTCATTTAAGACAAGACAGAAAAAGAAATATTAAGGTATATGAAGATAGCAACAGCAGAGTGCAGTTACCCACCTAGTGCTGATGAAACAAAGGGAAGAAGTTGAGAAAATTAAAACTTAAAAGGTTAGAGGAGTAGCCAAATGAGGCTGGAACTCAGACTCCTGATCAGAAGGCACTGTTCAGCTGGTGCAATGCCTAGGAGCCCAACAGAGTTTCCTCATATTTTAAGTATTAGCATATTGTCTTTTTCTAAAATTATACTTTAAGTTCTAGGGTACATGTGCACAACGTGCAGGTTTGTTACATATGTACACATGTGCCATGTTGGTGTGCTGTACCCATTAACTCATCATTTATATTAGGTATATCTCCTAATGCTATCCCTCCCCCCATTCCCCTACCCCATGACAGGTCCCAGTGTGTGATGTTCCCCTTCTTGTGTCCATGTATTCTCATTGTTCAATTCCCACCTATGAGTGAGAACATGCGGTGTTTGGTTTTTTGTCCTTGCGATAGTTTGCTGAGAATGATGGTTTCCAGCTTCATCCATGTCCCTACAAAGAACATGAACTCATAGTTTTTTATGGCTGCATAGTACTTCGTGGTGTATATGTGCCACATTTATCCAGTCTATCACTGATGGACATTTGGGTTGGTTCCAAGTCTTTGCTATTGTGAATAGTGCCACAATAAACATAGATGTACATGTGTCTTTACAGCAGCATGATTTATAATCCTTTGGGTATATACCCAGTAATGGGATGGCTGGGACAAATGGTATTTCTAGTTCTACATCCCTGGAGAATTGCCACACTGTCTTCCACAATGGTTGAACTAGTTTACAGTCCCACCAACAGTGTAAAAGTGTTCTTACTTCTCCACATCCTCTCCAGCACCTGTTGTTTCCTGACTTTTTAATGATTGCCATTCTAACTGGTGTGAGATGGTATCTCATTGTGGTTTTTATTTGCATTTCTCTGATGGTCAGTGATGATGAGCATTTTTTCATGTGTCTTTTGGCTGCATAAATGTCTTCTTTTGAGAAGCGTCTGTTCATATGCTTCGCCCACTGTGTGATAGGGTTGTTTGTTTTTTTCTTGTAAATTTGTTTGAGTTCCTTGTAGATTCTGGATATTAGCTCTTTGTCAGGTGACTATATTGCAAAAATTTTCTCCCATTCTATAGGTTGTTTGTTGACTCTGATGGTAGTTTATTTTGCTGTGCAGAAGCTCTTTAGTTTAATGAGATCCCATTTGTCAATTTTGGCTTTTGTTGCCATTGCTTTTGGAGTTTTAGACATGAAGTCCTTATCCACGCCTATGTCCTGAATGGTATTGCCTAGGTTTTCTTCTAGGGTTTTTATGGTTTTAGGTCTAACATGTAAGTCTTTGATCCATCTTGAATTAATTTTTGAATAAGGTGTAAGGAAGGGATCCAGTTTCAGCTTTCTACATATGGCTAGCCAGTTTTTCTAGCACCATTTAATAAATAGGGAAACCTTTCCCCATTTCTTGTTTTTGTCAGGTTTGTCAAAGATCAGATGGTTATAGATGTGTGGTATTATTTCTGAGGGCTCTGTTCTGTTCCATTGGTCTATCTCTGTTTTTGTACCAGTACCATGCTGTTTGGGTTACTATAGCCTTGTAGTATAGTTTGAAGTCAGGTAGCATGATGCCTCAGCTTTGTTCTTTTGACTTAGGATTGTCTTGGCAATGCAGGCCCTTTTTTGGTTCCATATGAACTTTAAAGTAGTTTTTTCCAATTCTGTGAAGAAAGTCATTGGTAGTTCAATGGGGATGGCATTGAATCTACAAATTACCTTGGGCAGTATGACCCTTTTCACAACACTGATTATTCCTACCCATAAGCATGAATGTTCTTCCATTTGTTTGTGTCCTCTTTTATTTCCTTGAGCAGTGTTTGGTAGTTCTCCTTGAAGAGGTCCTTCACATCCCTTGTAAGTTGGATTCCTAGGTACTTTATTCTCTTTGAAGCAATAGTGAATGGGAGTTCAGTCATGATTTGGCTCTCTGTTTGTCTGTTATTGGTGTATAAGAATGCTTGTGATTTTTGCACCTTGATTTTGTATCCTGAGACTTTGCTGAAGTTGCTTATCAGCTTAAGGAGATTTGGAGCTGAGACGATGGGGTTTTCTAAATATACAATCGTGTCATCTACAAACGGGGACAATTTGACTTCCTCTTTTCCTAATTGAATACCCTTTATTTCCTTCTCCTGCCTGATTGCCCTAGCCAGAACTTCCAACACTATGTTGAATAGGAGTGGTGAGAGAGGGCATCCCTGTCTTGTACCAGTTTTCAAAGGGAATGCTTCCAGTTTTTGTCCATTCAGTATGATATTGGCTGTGGGTCTGTCATAAATAGCTCTTATTATTTTGAGATACGTCCCATCAATACCTAATTTATTGAGAGTTTTTAGCATGAAGGGCTGTTGAATTTTGTCAAAGGCCTTTTCTGCATCTATTGAGATAATCATGTGGTTTTTGTCTTTGGTTCTGTTTATATGCTGGATTACATTTATTGATTTGCGTATATGGAACCAGCCTTGCATCCCAGGAATGAAGCCCACTTGGTCATGGTGGATAAGCTTTTGGATGTGATGCTGGAATCGGTTTGCTGGTATTTTATTGAGGATTTTTGCATCGACGTTCATCAGGGATATTGGTCTAAAATTCTCTTTTTTTGTTGTGTCTCTGTCAGGCTTTGGTATCAGGATGATGATGGCCTCATAAAATGAGTTAGGGAGGATTCCCTCTTTTTCTATTGATTGGAATAGTTTCAGAAGGAATGGTACCACTTCCTCCTTGTACCTCTGGTAGAATTCGGCTGTGAACCAGTCTGGTCCTGGACTTTTTTTGGTTGGTAGGCTGTTAATTGTTGCCTGAATTTCAGAGCCTGTTATTGGTCTATTCAGAGATTCAACTTCTTGCTGGTTTAGTCTTGGGAGGGTGTATGTGTCAAGGAATTTATCCATTTCTTCCAGATTTTCTAGTTTATTTGCGTAGAGGTGTTTATAGTATTCTCTGATGGTAGTTTGTATTTCTGTGGGATTGGTGGTGATATCCACTTTATCACTTTTTATTGGATCTATTTGATTCTTCTCTCTTTTCTTCTTTATTAGTCTTGTTAGCGGTCTATCAATTCTGTTGATCTTTTCAAAAAACCAGCTCCTGGATTCACTGATATTTTGAAGGGATTTTTGTGTCTCTATCTTCTTCAGTTCTGCTCTGATCTTAGTTTTTTCTCGCCTTCTGCTACCTTTTGAATGTCTTTGCTCTTGCTTCCTAGTTCTTTCAATTGTGATGTTAGAGTGTCAATTTTAGATCTTTCCTGCTTTCTGTTGTGGGCATTTAGTGCTATAAATTTCCCTCTACACACTGCTTTAAATGCCTCCCAGATGTTCTGGTATGTTGTATCTTTGTTCTCATTGGTTTCAAAGAACATCTTTATTTCTGCCTTCATTTTGTTCTGTACCCAGTAGTCATTCAGAGCAGGTTGTTCCGTTTCCATGTAGTTAAGCAGTTTAGAGTGAGTTTCTTAACCCTGAGTTCTAGTTTGATTGAACTCTGGTCTGAGAGATAGTTTGTTATAATTTCTGTTCTTTTACATTTGCTGAGGAGTGCTTTACTTCCAACTATGTGGTCAGTTTTGGAATAAGTGTGATGTGATGTGTTGCTGAGAATAATGTATATTCTGTTGATTTGGGGCAGAGAGTTCTTTAGATGTCTATTAGTTCTGCTTGGTGCAGAGCTGAGTTCAATTCCTGGATATCCTTGTTAACTTTCTGTCTCGTTGATCTGTCTAATGTTGAAAGTGGGGCGTTAAAGTCTCCCATTATTATTGTGTGGGAGTCTAAGTCTCTTTGTTGGTCTCTAAGGACTTGCTTTATAAATCTGGGTGCTCCTGTATTGGGTGCATATATATTTAGGATAGTTAGCTCTTCTTTTTGAATTGATCCCTTTACCATTATGTAATGGCCTTCTTTGTCTCTTTTGATCTTTGTTCATTTAAAGTCTGTTTTATCAGAGACTAGGATTGCAACCCTTGCCTTTTATTTGTTTTCCATTTGCTTAGTAGATTTTCCTCCATCCCTTTATTTTGAGCCTATGTGTGTCTCTGCACGTGAGTTGGGTTTCCTGAATAAAGCACACTGATTGGTCTTGACTCTTTATCCAATTTACCAGTCTGTGTTAAGTCTTTATTTTACTTCATTAAGTCTTTAATGAAGGCTGGCTTCTCTGAAGGTGTAAGATAGAAATGGTTTGAGAGTGCTGAAATTAAAAAAACAAACGAACAAACAAACACATGAAATCATGTTCTTATTGAAACAAGTTGTCACTATTACAGTGAATAAAATGGGAAACAACTAGAAAAAGAAAAATCAACAGAAAGAAAACAGAAAGGCGAAGGTGTATTTTCTCCCTCGAGCCTTTAGAGCCAGCTGGCAGAAGAGAAATGTGGTTGGTAGAGTGTCCACCCTGGCAAGAAAGCAGAATATGGTCCTGAGATGTTTAAGCCTGAGGACAGTAGCCACTTCTGCTTATAAAAAATAAGGAGAATGTATATTACTGTACCTTAGTGAATCATTAAATAGGAAATGCCCTTAATTACTTTGCAATATGAAATTTTAAGGGTAATATAAGAGATGCTCCCTAATATTGACTTTTATAATGTTTCTGATGTTTAATAACCATTAACTAGACATTATATTATAGAAACATTAAAATATTTTCCTGCATTAAAAATTCATTAAGTTCTATATGCATCTTAAAGTTTCCCAAGGAACTTTCGAAATTAAGTTCAGTGATCATGTTGTCTTAACAAATGGATAGTCTCTAAGGATGGCTTCCTATAAAGGTAACGTGTATTTAAGGCTTTAAGGTCTATAATGTGTGTGTTTTTTCTGTTCTTATCAGCAATATCTACAGTTACACCACAGATTACCATCTGTGTTAATATAGAGTGAAATGTTACAGAATTACAAGAAATAGTTTACTACATACTTTAATTAAAGCATAATTATATACACTCAAATATTTAAAATATAAACATAATTTTACATTAAATAATTTGTGATTATAGATTGCAGACCCAACCTATTTGTTTTAGGAAGCAACAGAAGCCTCATGTTCATGTCAAATCAACTGTAATTGGGAATCCTCTTTCCCCTTTTTTACTCTTCAGCTTTCTCCTAATATTAACAAAAGAAGAGTTTCACTAACAGATGAATAAACTTTAAAAATTGGCTTTTAGGTAACAATCTGTAGGTGGATAATTAGGAATTCAATATTTTAAGAAATTTAATTTTTATACCTAGTGTGAAATTAGAACAATAAATAATTTTGGATGTGCATAATATTTAAAGGTAAATCTGTTAGCTAATAAACAGAAATAGGAAGAAAAGAGTTCAAATTGCAAACCCACGCCTCCCATTTTATTCTATAATTCATGCAGAATCAATTACTTCTAGAACAGGTGTGGTTTTCCCAATAGCTGACTAAAGGGCTGTTGCCTAGCATGGCTATAATTACATGATGTCAGTATTCTATGCACTAGGCAGAAATTTTTATTGCATACATCTTTTACAAAGGGCAGCAAGGATTCCACAAAGTTATCAGTTCACATGTCAATTGTTTTAAGCTATATGAATTGTTTTAAGCTATATGAATTGTTTTAAGCTATATGAATTGTTTTGAAGTTAAAAAAATCAAAGATCACATAGTCATTATGACCTGAAACTATATAATTTTAAGCCAAATGTCCCACCTACTTGAGGCACGGCACAGTTATTCTTGCTTTCTTAAAAATAATAAATAAAAATGGAAAAATATAAAAATAAGAACTAGGGACAGAGGACAAGAAGTATGATCATAGTGCCTCAGCCCTTGTGAGGAGACATTTGTGTTTTATTGTTCTATATGAAGTAAAGTACAATAAATGATATTTCTACAAATGCTGTCTCTGATCTGCTCAAAACATAAGGGGGAAAGAGGTAAAACCTATTTCCCATAAAAATACTTTCACATTTACATAGGGAACCACAGCATAGACTCAGAAACAATTCTTCTCTTACTTGGTAGCAAGTATTGGAGATAATACATTCATTTATTTAGAAAAGCCTACTAGTATTTTTAGTCCCCTTCTGTGATTTTGGGTGGCCATGAGGAGATTGTAAAGTAGGCTAAATTCTTGTTATATTCAGAAGTACCCACTGCCCTTATGCTGTTCCCTACCTCTATGTGAAATTTAATTACAGCATTGTTTTCTGGTTCTGATTCTGTCTCACCAACTGAAAACCTTAAAAACTGAGGCATGGGAATATTCCCTAGAAGTTACATATTTTCATCTCAAAAAATATTAGTACACTTTTATTATGTTCAAGAAGCAAGGAAAATGTGTTTATATTTTTTGCAATAGTGGACAAATTTATACTTGCTATTCAAGATTTTAGATATCTGTATGTAATCATTTTAAAACTTTAAAAAAGTTCTCAACATTATAGTTGTAATTATCATTATTTATGGTATAAAGAAAAGATAGAAAGTATAAGACATAAAAATGTAGAATGGGACAGGATTAAAGAGAATAATGTACTCTGAGCCAGAAGGCTTGGTTTAAATCTTGGCTGTGGCACTGCAAGCAATGGGACCTCAGGCATTCAACCTCTTGGTCTTTTTATTTCTTATCTAAATGATAGCAATAATAATATCTCCTGTAGATATTTTATGAAGCTTACTGGACTGGTGTATTTAAAGTATATTGGAATATTTATAGTAATTATGAGTAATGTAGATATTAAACATTACCTACAAACCTCCTTGAGAACAAGGATTTCGGTCAGTTTTGTTTATTTCTGAATTCCTGCCTCCCAGAAGAATGCTTGGTACACAGTTGGCACATGTGCCTGTTTGCATGATTTGTATTCCAATTCATACTGTGCTGTTCTGAAAACTGTATTTCTTAGGTTCTGCTCAATGGTTACCATGTGGTTTCAACCAAGGGAGGCATGGTTGGAAGACTAAAGAAGTGAAGGAAAAGGCAAGAAATCACGGCATTCTTAATTCTCTAGTGCCTTCGCGAATGGATTTTTCCCTACATCTGCCCTACTCTGTGTGATACTTGTCCTCCCAGTTGCTGTTCTTTATGTTACTTCATCATCTCTTATTTGTCTTCTCAGCTCTTGTGTCAACTATACAATTCCCTGTATACAATATTTCCATATAAAATACCTAGAATATTTCTTGTTTCCTTGTTGTCTTATTTGTCTTTTTTGTGGACATTGATTGATGCATTACTCAGTAAATAATTGTTGCTTGAATAAATTAACAAAGTAGCAGTTACATACTGCCACATGTTTACACATTTTGGTTCCTGAAGTTTTGATGTATTACCCCAAAGAAAAATAATTCATTGAGAATAATGAAGCAGAGAGTTATCAGCCTCTAATTCTGAAAATAGAAATAATAGGAAGAAGAATATTGATCCCTTATCTATAACAGAGCTGTTATGGTACACACTCTTCTGCATGTTTGTATGATAATCTGGGACTTGCCTTGCTTATTTGATTTGTTGACACATCATTAACCTTCAATTTTATGCACTATCTTAAATGAGAATTATTCTATCAGTATGGCATCTTGTTTCATAAAATATTATGTTATGTCAATGAATGAATTAATTGCAGGTTTTTCCATTGAAGACAATACTAAGTATATCTACATTGAAGCTAACATTGAATTAATACTCAATCCTTAATTAACTCAGGCTATCACGATTTCCTGAGTTGCATCATTTAGAGATAACAAGATTCAATGCATTTTCTGTAACTGAACTGTAGGATAGTGTTTGCTGTCAGCCAAATTCCTAATACTCATGAGGACTCCAGGATTGTCCCTAGACTGAGTCTGTTTGAGAATATCAGTATGCACAAACAAATCATTAAATGTTATTTGTCCAGAGCTAATTGAAACTATCTTGTATATGGCAATAGTAGTTCAAAAGGGAGAGACAATTTGATACAGATAAAAGACAGTGAAACAGAAGTCAGAAGAACAGAGTATTATCTAAATATTGCCGCATACTTTGCTGTGAGACTTAACTCATATGCCATTTAAGAAGACTGGGTTGGATGATTTCTGAAGTTCATTTCGGTTCCAATGGCCAACCACACAAATGAGCTTTTCTACTATTTAAGCAGACCTAACATATCATTTGGTCTTATAGTTAAGTTATACCTTTAAAACAGAATAATATATTTATTTTGGCCCAACATAAATAAAAAGAAAAATGGTTTCTATTCATTTTTAAGATTACATAAATATCAATAAAAAATACTTAGTCTTTGAAAGGCCGGTAAACAACTAAGCATTTCTTCCTAGGTGGAGTTAGCCCATTCATCATCAAATTGTGTTTATTATTTATACTTAAGTTGTGAACAACAATACCTATTTCTCCAAGCCCCCCTCCACCTCCTAGAAATTAAACTAATCAGCGTATCTATGTTTGGATCTACTTGTAGAACTAAATATATAATCTTTACTGTTTTAAAATACTTGCATTGATTTATAAACATAGTTAATGAAATAAATTAGCCTATGTTTTAGAAAATTTTCCTTTAAAATGTAGAAAATTGATGTAGTTAATAATTGCCTTTGCATTAAATAGTATCTAAAATCTAAAGTTGTAGCACATTCTAGTTTATAAGTTTTTTGGAGGATATGATTTTCATCATCTTACTGAAGTATTAGAAACACACTTGACCTTTACTGATGCCTAAACCCCCTATTGATCCTATGGCTTTCCTTTACTCAATCTATTTAAGAGAAGGTGGTATTATTTGCTTTTTGTAAAAAGTCAAGAAAATAAACTGGGTATCTTGAGCTAAGCTATGTCTGTGACTCTATTGAAAGATAGTTTTCCCTTGTCCTCCACAGGACAGGCACGTCTCTACTATATAGGGATACTTTCCACCACGTTGCCTCTGTGTCTAGGTGGATAAAATCTTTTCAATCTTGAGTTCTGTTAGCAGACCTATTTTGATCTTCAAAACAGCATGGACGATTAAGCTATTATTAGCAATAAGAGCAATATTGATACCATCATTGGGTATTTCTTTTTTCTCACCTTGCTTAAGGAGGGGACTGTAATTTCGGTTGCTACAAAGTCCTCAACAAGTGGACATTGATTAGAAATGGAGATAAGTAAAGCCAGGAATATAATTTCAGGCCCAAATAACATGCCAAAGTCTTGTGATGATTCAGGGTACAGAGATCTAGGATTTTAATATATGAACAAGGCACTTCAAACTTGTCCATTTGTACTGGCTAATGTGTGGATGGACAGGCTGTTTCAGTAGTTAGATGATTTTAAACTGCTCTGACCAAAGAAGAAATCACATGGCATTTTGACTTCTGCTTGTATTGTGATTATCTACCAGTGAGTCACTGTGAATGCAGATACTGGCATTTGTAGAAATGCAGGACTGCATGACCAGGCTTGGAAAATTTGTAGATAACTTCAGTAGACTGCTATAGTATCAAAGTAGCAAATATTAGCTGCATAAACTTCAGCAAAATACTAGACTGCACGTCCTTTTGCAGAGACATGCAACTTCAAAATGCAAGCTGCTAGATCTCTCTACACAGGCACACATATTTTTAAGTAGGCATGTCTGAAGCAAAGGTTTTATTTTTGGAATAATATAGCCTTTTTGACCTTTTAAACTACACAACTGATGAGTTCTAAGTGAATTACAGATCACTGTCAAAAAATTTAATTAGTGTGAGGTTAGGTAGATAAAATTAGATCTACTTCTCTAAATTCTTTTAGGCACAAATAGATAAGGACATATTTGGAAGCATTAACCTTAAGTTCATGCAGTTTGTCTATGGGATCATGTGTAGGGGGAAAATGGTTAATTTCAAGCTGCCAACATTTAAGTACATACACATGTAAACTTACCTATAAAAGTGTGAAAATCTAAAGAGAAGAAAGGTAGTACCTTAAGGAGAAGGCAGTATTAGTAGTAAACTAGTTCTAGATGCTGGTATTTGAACTAGTTACTGGTTCTCTGTAGGTCATAAGGACTTAAGATGCAGATTTATAAATATCAGCTCCAGTTCAGATTTCTCGTAAATGCTGTTCACAACTTGAAGACATGTGAACATTAACTGAAAGCCATCCCTAGGAGGCAGTCCTCGTGAACCCTAAAGTTTTAAGCACATTTTCAGCCCAGATATAGAAAACATATAAAGCTAAACAAAAGTCTATCCAGGATATTATTCCTAGTTGAATTCAAACTCATACATTGCTGATTTTAGACAATAGTCGTTCACTGGTTGATAAGCATATGTAGTCGAAAACTAAAATCTGCATTGTCACTTCCTCAAATATCACTAAATTTTTGCTATCGTCTTGGGCATCACTGATAAATTTAGCACGGAAAAATAGTTTTGCCTCGATTTTCATTCTCTAGCAGTGTTTTTAACCTTGATGCTTGTAAGTTCCATAATATTTTTTCCCTGTAAAATAAAAATACGTGATACCTCAAGACTTGGCATTAAGCTAATTCAACCTTTGTGTCTCAGAAAGAAACTGCAGTAATTCCAGTGAAAGAAACCTCATTCTTGAGCTACTGACAGAATTCTACCACCACCCACACTTGGAAAACCATTTGGCTAAGATAAAAAATAATTTAATATTGGGGCAGGTTTTAATTCCTTTGGAATTTCAGCACATAAATGTGGGATATTTTTATTTCAAACTTGAATTCCTGTGAAATTTAACTAGTGGGAGGATTTAATCTTTGAACATTGATATTTCCCTGGAAAGTTCATACCACTCAGGGGCTTATATTCAAATTTATAATATGTCTATAATGTTGGGTTTTTTTATTAAGTGCCTTTATGAATTTTATTATTAGATTTCTTAATGAAATATTTAAACTCAGAATACCTCCTGATAGGCTATGTTGTATAATCTGCCCAAACCTGATTTGGGATGGATAATTAATAGAAAATAGATTGTTAGCCTTGAAGCAGAGTAGGTTTGGCATAAAAGTTAATTAGAATATTATTCAGATCTATTTCAGAGCCTCAGACAACAAAATATTAACCGTTTCCCAGTGGTCTCAAAGGAGAAGGGGTTAGTTTGAGAGTAGTTGTCTCAGGAAAACTTGTGTGAAAAACTTTTAATCACTTATAACAAAGGGGATGACCTAATTTTTGGTAGATCATGGTCCTAATAGTTAAGCCCAATGGGTTATGAAGAAAACAGCTATAGAATAATCATAGAAACATTACTTAGTCTATCTTCTTAATGGATCTTTCCAAGTAGTAAGAATTCTCATCTTTTTTTAGTAGCATTATTGAAGCGTAATTGACAGAAAAAGATCTGTACATAGTTAATCTGTACTCCTTGATGAGTGTGGATGTATGCTGACACCACTATCAAGGGGATAGACAATACCTCCCAAAATTTCCTTGTGTCTTTGCGTGTGTGCATGTGTGTGTGTGCATGCATGTGTGTTTGCATGTTATTAGTCAAGTCATAAAATTACATGTATCATGTACGACATGATGTCCTGGCTCTCAGACATTTTGGTTATTTTTTAAGATTATAAGTGCTTCTATTATTAAATTTTTTAAAAAAATTTGTTTATATTTAAGTATACAACATGATGTTACGAGATACGTACATGCACACATTTATATATTTACATATATGATATGTATACATACATATATATCTATGGCTATCTATATATCTATAGATATACAGATAGAGAAAATCCTTACAATAGTGAAACAAATTAACATATCCATCATTTCATATAGTTACCAATTTTCCCTCTGTGGCAAGAGGAAAATGTACTTGACATCACTTATTATCAGGGAAATACAAATCAAAACCACTATATGCTATCACCTCATTCCCCTTACAATAGCAATTTTCAAAAACACAAGACATAAGTGTTGGCAAGGGTGTGGAAAAAACGAAAGCTTTTATTTCTTGGGATTTGCGTCTTTTTTCTTGGTGTACTACAGCACGTTGGGTATGCAACACATCTCCCAGTGGATTTGCCATATTAATAGATGGAAAAGCAATTTATTGCAATGATGCATATCTCATTATGTTTTCATTCTACTCTTGTTTTAGATATTTAGAGTTTGGCTGAAAGTAGGAATTCTAGGCAGGACATAATTCTTTTTCATAATTTTGAAGCCTTTGCTCACATTGCTTCTGTCTTCTAACGTTACTGTCAAGATGCCCAATGCCATTTTTACTTTTACTTTGTAGAGGATATTATTTCTCTTATTTGTTGATTTCCAGTTCATTTCTCTCTGGACCCTTTGTATACATCTATTTTTCTCTGGTGCTCTGATAATTCATTATGACAAATGTTGGTGTGCATCTTTATTCGTCTTGCTGGGAATTCATCTTGCTGGGTGCGCCTTTCCATTATGAACATTATTACTTTTCAATCTTGCGAAATGTTATTGAACTATTCATTTAAAATTTATTTATTCCCCTGCTGTACTTTTCTGTCTTCTCTTCTATGTTCAGAAATTGCCCTATAGATTAACTAACTTCATCTCTTTTTATCATAATATAGCTCTCTGTTTTTTGAGTTTATTACTTTCTTTGATATTTAGTTTATTACTTTCTTTGATATTTAATCAACTTTACCTTCCAGTGTTCTCTATGACTTTTCATTTCTGCTATTTTACATAAAACATAGATTTATTTCTGCTATTATACATAAAATATAGAATACATACATTATATTATATATAATATATTAAATAAATACATACATGTATCTTTATAAACATCTTATTATATAATATATAATTTTACATTTTTACAAAGTATCAATTACTGTTTTGTGTGTAATTTTTTTGGTCATTTTTATGTCTTTAAATTTTTCCTCTTCATCTGGAGGCTTTGTTTCTGCTGATTCCTCTTTTCTTAGGTAATTAAAACAATATTTTTAAAATAACAAAAAAAAACAGGTGGGAAGCTCTTTCTCTGTGGCTGATATTTATGGACTTGTGATGCTCACAAATTTCGTGATAAAACAGCAAAGCACTTTTCGTTAGGAGTTACGGAGTTACTGAAATTTTATTATTGATAGTTCTTTTTTCTTATTTTGATCAACTCCCTAGTGAGATATGTTTCAAACTTCTACTTAGAGTCTCCAAGATTGGCTTTCAGCATTCTGGGACTCTAAAAGGAGAAGGCAAGTTGAGGTTATAATTGCTTAAGATGCAGGATTTCTTTTCTCTTATTTTTATATCTCCATTTTTTTCTTCTCTTGGGTGTACAAACATCTCCACACAGCGAAAAGCAGTCTCTCCTTATTTCACCTCCGATCTTCTGCCCTGGAACAAGTGGGTCAGTTACATGTTATATGGTGCATAAAAGGGAATCTAGATGTTTTACAACTCCCCAAAAATCTTTGAACCAATCCCTATTTGAAAGAGATGCAAATCCTCACTTGGCAGCTCTGGCTTTTGGGGTACATTGTGCTTCTGTAGCCAGTAAGTTTTGGAACCCTTATCAAACGAATCATTCTAATTATTGGCTTTTACTTTATCTTAACTCTTTGAAGAATTAGTTTTTCAGATTTTTCTGGACTCTCAATCAGTTTCTAATTCTCCATAATCTTTTGGTTTCTAAGATACTTGTTTTTCATTAATTTAACAATGTTTTATGTATTGTTCAATATACTAATAATCAGCAGTTAAAAAAACAATATTAAGATACTTTGATTATAGATGTTAGATAAGATGAACAGATGTAGAGACACTCAAAAACTTCTGCTCTCATAAAGCTTTTATTAAAAATAATGAATGGATAAGTCAATGAATAAATCAGTGAATAAATAAATTAAAAGTAGCTGTAAGTAATACTCATTTTCTTTTAAGGAGTGAGTGATAATAAAGATTCCTAGGCTTTGGAAGACAATGAAGTCAAATATATTTTATTTCTTTCACGTTTATATTTTTAATAATAATAATACCATCATAAAAATACTAAGGCATAAGACCAGAGCAACTTTATTTTATTGAGCTTGACTAGGTATCTTCCATCTTCCATGAGATAAAATCATTTTCATGATCTCTAAGTGATGCATTTACTTTGTTATCTTTAGATATTATTCAGAAGAACAAACCACGAATTGCATGTGTTTTCAAAGCGTTATCTTTACTAATATTTTTCACCGTCTGTTTACTATTTTTCTTTTTTTTTGAGACAGAGTCTTGCTCTGTCGCCAGGCTGGAGTGCAGTGGCGCGATCTCGGCTCACTGCAGCTCCGCCTTGCGGGTTCAAGCAATTCTCCTGCCTCAGCCTCCTGAGTAGCTGGGATTACAGGGGCCTGCCACCATGCCCAGCTAATTTTTGTATTTTTAGTAGAGACAGAGTTTCACTGTGTTGGCCAGGATGGTCTTGATCTCTTGACCTCATGATCTGCCCGCCTCAGCCTCCCAAACTGCTGGAATTACAGGCGTGAGCCACCGTGCCTGGCCCAGTTTACTATTTTTAACTTCTTTACTGGCAATTGGATTGTCCCATAAATTCAGCAATCAGCTCCTTTTAAAAATATCACGTATATAGATGGTCATTTCCTGCTTTAAGAGAATTCATCTTCTAAGTCTTAAAAATGTACATGATACAACTTTTTTTTTTTAGTGAGTATTAATTTTATTGCACCAATACTAACTGCAATGCACATTTGCTGCTTCATTTCTTGTTATTTGGGCCAGTACTATGTACTCTAGTTAAGCATAGTCTTGTTCACAGGATACCCAATGCCCTTTCTTTTTTTTTCTTTTTTGTTTTTTGAGACAGAGTCTCGCTCTGTCACCCAGGCTGGAGTGCAGTGGTGTGATCTCGGCTCACTGCAACCTCTGTCTCTCGGGTTCAAGCGATTCTCTTGCCTCAGCCTCTTTAGTAGCTGGGATTACAGGTTTGTGCCACCACAGCCCAGCTAATTTTTGTATTTTTAGTAGAGATGGGTTTCATTATGTTGGTCAGGCTGGTCTCAAACTCCTGACCTCATGATCCACAGCGTCGGCCTCCCAAAGTGCTGGGATTACAGGCGTGAGCCACCATGCCCAGCCCCAGTGCCTTTTCTTAAACTATACTTTGGCACATATTTTATCCTTAGGCTCCCCAATGGTCTTGTTTCCTATTACTAAATGGCAACATTATAATTATAAAAAAGAACAATAATAATTATTTCCTCTCCACTATTTCCTGCTCTGTAAATACCTCTCTACCTTAACTAGGGAAGGTTAGACATTTATTTTGTTACCATACATTTATATTAATTTATCTTTTTTATCTTTTATTACATTAGTTTTGTAGTTATTTTTATAAAATCTGTTCTCTTAACAGTTTTTGACAACATAAGGCTAGCAGTAATTATGTTTTTTCTCTTGTGCTTAACTATTTCATATGCACATCCACCTTCAATAAATGATTTTTTGAATATGTGTAATAATCTTAAATTTAAAATGCTGATAGTGTGTTTTTCCTTTTAATACTGAAATGAAATTAGATAACCAGTGAAGCATATATATTTTTTCAAACATGTGTAATCGTTAAGGATTATAAAGTCTTGAATATTTTATATGCTTTACTCCAAAATGACTCAAATACTTCCACTTCTCTGTTGTACAAATACATTAAATATCACTTGATATACAAAAGAAGAACAATAAATGAGAAAAAATACAAACAAATATACATAAACATATACTAGGTTAATTCTGAATGTAGTGCTGTCACTGTCACACAACTCAGTTTTGTACAGACACACTGTAAATTAGTCTTTTGGTTTTTTAACAGTGCTAATTATAAATATAAAACAAATATTATTTTTCAGTTAAGCAATGACTATAAAATCAATAATTAGAAAGTACATTTGATAAAACGTTCACAAGGGTAAAAAATCAGGTTTCCATAAGATAGGGCAAACTATTGTGTTTGTCTATATTGAACATATTGACCATCACTGAACAGGATTTCTGTGGATGATATACTTCCCATTTTCCCTCTTTAGACAAGAAATATGTAAAACTTTATCCATTTCGTCTTTTAGGTTTTTGACCAAAATCAGCTAACAGGCCTTATGGTGCTTGAATCCACAGAATTTAGGAGAATAAAAACAAGCTTTCTTATATTAAAAGGGCAGATATCTTGACTTTCAAGCATTTACTCTTAAGACAATCAGATATAATTTGCTTGATGTATCTTTTGAGACTGTCAAATTTGAGTTCCTTGTAATATTCATTCACAATTTACAGTAGGAAATTGTGAGTACAGTGACTTTTATAATCAATAAAATCTATTTATTATTTATTTTCTCCTTATTGTTTTTGAGACAGCATATTGCTATCACTGCAAAACGTCTAAATCAGTGTGTCTCTTTTCAAGCTACTTCTTTCCTTGCTTCAAATCCAGAGTAAAAATATCCTGGCTACTGTGGAATGTTTTGACTAATGAAAAGTTGTCTTTACAACCAAACTGATTATTGCAGTGCTCCTAAGAACAGATGTGGCCTGGATACAGCAGTCAATACCACAGGCATTTCTGAGGAGCTGGAAAATTGAATAACTGACACTTTTTTTATTTTTATTATTTAATGCCAACTCCATTCAATAACTTCTGATTCACCTAGGCTACTTGGGCTGGGTCAGTTTCTTTCACTTTGTCATATTGCACAGCAGAATATACTTGCCCGTGCATTTTTCTTATCCCATATGATTTCATTTTTATCTTTTTTTTTAAAATAAAACATGTCCTGGTATTACACCAAAGTCAGAAAAGAAGGGAGTCCAATTAATCACACAAACTAAATTAGTTGAGGTTTTAATTTCAATTTTAAAAAGGTTCCTATTCTTATTTACTACAAAGGGTCAATAGTATGGTTCTCATTTTTCTCTCAGGAGTAGAAAACAGCAATATATTTAATAAAACAAATTTTGATTGAAGTTTTAAAAATGATTTTGACCCTTTATAGATATCTTGATAAGAGTTTGCAACATTCTTAATTTTTATTATTATTTTATAATTTCGACTTTTATTTTAGATACAGAGTGTACATGTGCAGGTTTGTTACATGAGTATATTGCATGATGCTGAGGTTTGGGATACAGATCCTGCCACCCAGATAGTGAGGATAGTACTCAATGGTAGTTTTCTACCATGAGAAAGGCAGATTTCTTGATATATATATAATAACTGCTGCATTATATATTTTCTATCAAATTCCTAAAAGTAGTACTACATGTCATTAACCCTATTTAAAGAGATTTCACATACGATGGGCCGTAGTACATAGTACATAAACAAATACATTAAAGACACTAACATTTTTACCAATATACTTAAAATCTAAGCAAATGTTACAAAATGTTGAAGAAATATGGCTTGGGATAAACTTTCAAGTAGATGGCTAATTATATTGTAACTACTATTAGTTTTTAAATATTTTTATTCCCTTTTCATATTTATTTGGTTCGAATATATTGATTTTAAAATATAAACCTTTTAATTGTTTTCATTGCTAAACTCTTCATATACTCACATGATAAAATAGTGTGTGGACACGAATGACCAATTTGACTTTGCAAACAAATATTTAAAAAATTTTTTTCTTAAGTCAACTTTGACCTTGGAAATGCTACCAAGGCAGTGTGTGTGGAATTCTGTAATAACCCACCATCCTTACCGGCTTCTTTAATGTTGATTCTACCAATGATCTGGATGCTGTTAAAGCACACATGTTTGAATTTATTTGAGAGAGTACAATAGCAACCCTTTTATGATTTTTTTACAGAGAGTGTAACCTCAAACCTGTTGCTACCAAAAGCTATCATCATCTAAACAGAGAAACAAATGTTTCTTGGAGTATTACACTAAAATTATGTCCTCCAACTCTACTTTTCATTACTATGAAATAAACCCCTAAACTGACTGTAGCTACCAGAGGGGCTGAGAACCACAACGGAATTTTAATGACATTCTCTGTATTATTCCTCTAACTTGCTTGTGCTTTTGCAGGGACAAAATAAGAAAATACTCAATGAAGCCATTTTTGTATTTTCTAAAAAAGATGTTATAAAAAGTGTTGATGTGTTCAAAAGTAATTAGGTGAAAGAAATAGATTGAGACACTCAATCAGTTTGAAATAAATATAAAAAGCAATAATTTCCTAACTTTTCAGCTAATTATTATTTATTTGATTTTTAAAAAATGTTTGGAAGTAATTATTATGCAAACATGTGGAATAATTATATCTAATTTTATTCTTAAAGTAAAATGTATAATTAGAAGGTATATTTATTGAAAGGAGAAATTAAACTATAATTTCATACTGCAGTGCTTACCAGATGGTGCTCTGCTGTACTACTAGCACTCACAAACTAGTTCTAAAAGAATGTATATACATCCTAGAGTTTTAAAAATTGTATTGAAGCTATACTACATAATCTCCCTTTAAGATTCAAAAACATATTAATGTATTTAAAATGCTGAGGAATCGTACAAGAAAAATAGTTTATCTATCATTTTCCCAAAGATGTTGGACAATAAAAAACTTTTTCCAATGCATATTTTTTATAATTTTAATATTCCAAACTTACATTTCAGAAAATATTGTTCCACATCTTAGGTGGGCACACTTTTTCAGTAAATGACCATATAATAAACATTTTTGTTTCTATGAAGAGAAGGTCTTTGCTATGTCTATCATTTCTTTCACCGCTACTAAACTCAACAGTTGTAGTGTGAAAGCAGCCACAGACATCAGAAACAAAAGAGTATGACTCTGGCCCAGTAGAACTTTATTTATAAGAACATGCGGCAGGCTGGGTTTGGCCCATTTTGTTGGCTGACCCCTGATTTCCATACCCTATTCTCAAACAGGTTTGTAAGGTCTAAGATTTAATGAAAGTGTTTATTGGTGAAAATGAGGAAAAATGAGTAGGTCAAGATTACACTTATAGCTGCTCAGTCTAATAACTGTACTTTTAACAAGTCTTTGGTTAAACTCAATCTCCTCTATTCTTTCCTCAACTATAAAATGTAATGACAATAATACCTATCTAATGAAATTATTACAAAGTATATAAAAATAAAACAGAAATTATGTATCATATATTTGCTCAAATGATAGTCGTCGTCTTTTTCAATTATTTTACAACTACATGTGATATTTTCATAAAAATAGTCTGCTGCTAAAACATAACTTAAAATTCTACAGTAAGATTTCTTCACCTTTATTTTACATTCAGTTATTTAAAAAGCTTAAAAAAATTTAAACAACAAAAAAATTCCATTTAATTTTTTTGTATGTTAAATTTTTTCATTTTCTTTAAGCAAAAGCATTTTTAATGAAATCTCTCATTTTAATTATCTATTTTTTCTTTGAAAATTTTTAATTATCTATTTCTTCCTGATGAAAATTATTTTCTTTTGCCTAATGAAAAGTATGGCTCCTAACGCTCTTTAAATTTCTATTTTTATAATTGCTGCTGTAATGTAACAATGAGCATGTATGCTTAAGCAAGCAATTAATATGACTTTAAAGTATGTTTTATTCCTAATCAAATCTCCCTTTGTTATTTCAATATGGTATCCAATTGGAGAATTTGAATTTTACTAATTTGCATGTGTCCATTCTAATTTGCGTGTATCTTTTGGAACAGGCCATTTTTTTACATAAACATAAAAGTAAACAAATACTATATACTTAGACATGTAATGATTAGTTAAAAATCACTACTTTCCCAACCTCAGCATTGCTGGTAGTCTGTGTGATATTTTATAGCAAAAAATGTTTAAAGAATAAAGCCAGGTTTTAATTGAAATTGGCTTGTAAACTTCTTAGTCGTAATGATTCTATGATGAAAAGACTAGGTCAGAACTTTTCATTTTAGATTTTATATGTACATATGAAATATATACATATATATTAAATATATACATATATATATATTTTTTTAATGTGGCTCATTGTATATGCTCTGGAAATTTCACATCTATGACCATGTACTGAAAACAATACGACTTTTACAGAAAAACGAGGGTATAATTTGAATACTAGCTCTGCTTTATGATCTTTGTTTTGTTTTTTTTAATGTATTTATTTATTTTGAGATGGAGTCTCTCTCTGTCACCCACTCTGGGGTGCAGTGATGTGATCTTGGCTCACTGCAACCTCCTCGCCTCCTAGATTCAAGCAATTCTCCTGCCTCAGCCTCCTAAGTAGCTGAGATTACAGGTGCCCACCACCACACCCAGCTAATTTTTCTATTTTAGTGGAGACGGGGTTTCACCATGTTGGTCAGGGTGATACCGAACTCCTGACCTCAAGCAATCCACCCACCTTGGCCTCCGAAAGTGCAGGGATTACAGGCATGAGCCACCATGCCCGGCCTTATGATCTTTAGACTTCAAAATGTTAAGGTTTTTTTGTACCCTCCCTTTTCAAATACAAAGTGGAGGCAATAATGTCTTCATTGCAGATTGTGTTTAGAATTACATGAGATTAAGCATTCTGTAAAGAACCTAGAAGAGCAGCACTACGTTGGAATATATAATGTACCTTCAAAAACCCAATGTCCAAGCCACAGTCATATTAATTAAATTAGAATACCTGGGTATGAAATCCAGCCATCAGCATTTTTACTATTCTCTCAGTTGATTCTAAAACGCAGCCAAGTTCAACAATTATAGGTCTGCAGCAAGAGTTCTCAAACCTCAATTAGAAATTGATCAACTGGGGGTTTTGTTAGGGTCAAGGCTCAGCAGTCCCAGGGAGGCTTCTTAAATTCTTCCCTTCTGAAAAATGCCCACAGCTGATGCTGGTGGCTGCTGTGCATGGAGTATACGTGGAGTAGCAAGGGCTCAGTGATACTGTTTTTATTTACTTTCTGTAGAGGAGGTTTGAAATCCAGGCAGAAAATTGAAAACTGGTTTATTTGTTTACTTTTCAATTCACTTCAGTGATGCAATTCCTATGCTCAGCAAACTAATTTGGCGTTTAAGGCACAATCTTAATTATTATTAATATAAATTAAAAATTTGAGAAGTTTATTTCCAAAAAAGTAATGATTCCTCTTCTTTTCCTTCTAAGGAAAAACTGAAAACTACACAGGAAACATTTATAAATAGAAATTATAAAAATTACAATTATAGTTCCAGAGCTATATTATATATAGCTCAATCATATTATATTGTCTAAAAAATTCGTTATATGCTGAATCAGATTTAAACTTTTTAAATTAAAAAGTACTTATTGTCTATTCTACATTATTAAAAGAGTATTCTAAGATATAAGCATGTATATATACACACACACACACACACACACAGACACCATATTGTGCTTACAAAAGAATTATATTAGCATGAATGTATGAATATGAGAGTTTTTCCAGACGGATGCTTCTGAAGAATTGTAGTCATTCCATTTTTGAGTCTTTTTGTCTTCTTTCCAAATAAGCTAGTGATATTAATGAGATTTTTTTGTTTGTGCCTGAAGAGTTTCTTAAAACTGTTATGGGACTTCAGAGAGATTACCTCAGATTGTCCCTACATTTTATTTTATATACTATTGCTTTTTCAAAAAGACATGTCTTTCAGTGATTGAAAATTGCTTATTGGAGAAATCATAAGAAAAAAATCAAAGTAATAGTCTAGATTTTTTCTCTCTTTGAATATATTTTAAAATACTTAAAAAGGTTATATTTGTGCACTACTCATTTGTTTCGTTATAATTATTTGCAAATAGCCAGGGACACACAGGTTATTAGTGCCATATAGCACTAATACAAGAATTGTAAAACGCAGTTGTTTTCTTTTCGAGAGGTGTAGAGAAAAACTTACAAGTAGAGAAAGGGCAGAGCGCAAAAGATACCAAATCTCTCATTGTCTCAGAGGGAGCCATGCCAGTGTTCAGTGCTGGACTGCACACGTAATGGCTCCCCTTCTCAGAAAGAATACCCCCACCTTCTGAATATTTTATGCATCGTAGAGATAGGAAGTCAAGGAAATTCTAAATGAGGCCATAAGAATGAAATTTGCTCCTCACTGAGGAAAAGCCTTTGCTCAGATACAAACTGGGAGCCTCCGAGCTCTGGAACATGAGTCTCCTCTCATGGGGTGACTCAGCTTTCTGCTAAGTTCCTTTAAAGGGAGAGGACATGAATTTACAGGGTCATCTAAATCTTTGTCTCCCAGAAATATTAACCACTAAACTGTCAGTGCCTGATAAGCATATATATACTCATTCTGCTAATTAATCAGAACTGGATTTTGTTACAGAGCATCCACAGAAAAACTTTTATATTTGAGTTACAAAATACATTAAAGTATAAACCTAAAGCATAAAATTAATGAAAAACTACACACCAATTGTTCTAGTTTACCTGAAAATCTTCATACTAAAAAGATACATTATACATTCAAGCACATTCATTTAAAATATTTCACAGGTTAAAAGAGAATAATTGAAATTTGGTTTGAAATATGCAAAAGCCAGGATTGCTGGCAAGATGGCCAAATAGGAGCAGCTCCAGTCTGCAGCTCCCAGCGAGATCCAGGCAGAAAGTGGGTGATTTCTGGATTTCCAACCGAGGTAACCAGTTCTTCTCATTGGGACTGGTTGGACAGTGGATGCAGCCCAAGGAGGGCGAGCCAAAGCAGGGTGGGGCATCGCCTTACCCAGGAAATGCAATGGGTCAGGGAACTCCCTCTCCTAGCCAAGGGAAATCATTAGGGACTGTACAGTGTACTCCAGCCCAGATACTGTGCTTTTTCCATGGTCTTTGCAACCTACGGACCAGTAGATTGACTCCAGTGCCCACAGCACCAGGGCCCTGGGTTTCCAGCAAAAAACTGGATGGCAGTTTGGGCAGACATTGAGCTAGCTGTAGGAGTTGTTTTTTTTTTTTTTTTTTTTTAATTCCACAGTGGCACCCAGAACAACAGCAGCGAGACAGATCCGTTCACTCACCTGGAAAGGGGGCTGAAGCCAGGGAGCCACGTGGTCTGGCTCAGCAGGTCTCTCTACCACAGAGCTCAGCAAGCTAAGATCCACTGGCTTGAAATTCTCGCTACTAGCACAGCAGACTGAGCTGGACCTGGGATGCTCGAGCCTGGTGCGGGGAGGGGCGTCTGCCATTGCTGAAGCTTGAGTAGGCGGTTTTGCCTTCACAGTGTAAACAAAGCCACCTGGAAATTTGAACTGGGAAGAGCCCACCGCAGCTCAGCAAGGCCACTGAGGCCAGACTGCCCCTCCAGATTCCCTCCTTTCTGGGCAGGGCATCTCTGGAAAAAAAGGCAGCAGCCCGAGTCAGGGACTTATATATGAAATTCCACTCTCTGGAGCAGAGCAGGCAGGAAGGCGTGGTTGGGGGTGCAGCTTCAGCAGACTTAAATGTCCCTGCCTGGCAGCTCTGAAGAGAGCAGGAAAACTCCCAGCACAGCGCTCGAGCTCTGATAACAGACAGACTGCCTCTTCAAGTGGATCCCCGATCCCCATGTATCCTGACTAGGAGACGCCTCCCAGTAGGGGCTGACAGACACCTCATACAGGAGAGCTCTGGTTGTCATTTAGCAGGTGCCCCTCTGGGATGAAGCTTCTAGAGGAAGAAACAGGCAGCAATCTTTGCTGTTCTGTAGCCTCCGCTGGTGATACCCAGGCAAACAGGGTCTGGAGTGGACCTCCAGCAAACTCCATCAGACCAGCAACAAAGGGACTTGACTTGTTAGGAGGAAAACTAACAAACAGAAAGGAATAGTATCAACATCAACAAAAATGACTCCCACTCAGAGACCCCAGCTGAAGGTCACTGACTTCAAAGACCAAAGGTAGATAAATCCACGAAGATGGGGAGAAACCAGCACAAAAAGGCTGAAAATTCCAAAAACCAGAATGCCTCGTCTCCTCCAAAGGATCATAATTCCTCACCAGCAAAGGAACAAAACTGGACAGATGAGTTTGACAAATTGACAGAAGTAGGCTTCAGAAGGCAGGTAGTAACAAACTCCTCCGAGCTAAAGGAGTATGATCTAAACCAATGCAAGGAAGCTAAGAACCTTGACAAAAGGTTAGATGAATTGCTAACTAGAATAATCAGTTTAGAGAAGAACATAAATGACCTGATGGAGATGAAAAACACAGCATGAGAACATCATGAAGCATATACAAGTATCAATAGCCAAATCGATCAAGCAGAAGAAAGGATATCAGAGATTGAAGATCAACTCAATGAAATAAAGTAAGAAGACAAGATTAGAGAAAAAAGAGTGAAAAGTATGCAGGAGCTGGTTTTTCTAAAAGATCAACAAAGTAGATAGACTGCTAGCCAGGCTAATAAAGAAGAGAGAAGAATCAAATAGACGCAATAAAAAATGATAAAAGGGATATCACCACCAACCCCACAGGAATACAAACTACCGTCAGAGAATACTAAAACCACCTCTACAAAAATAAACTAGAAAATCTAGAAGAAATGGATAACTTCCTGAACACATACACCCTCCCAAGACTAAACCAGGAAGAAGTCGAAATGTGGAAGGGAGAACCAAGAAATATGGGACTATGTGAGAAGACCAGATCTACGTTTGATTGATGTACCTGAAGGTGACAGGGAGAACGGAACCAAGTTGGGAACACACTTCAGGATATTATCCAGGAGAACTTCCCCAACCTAGGAAGCCAGGCCAACATTCAAATTCAGGAAATACAGAGAACACCACAAAGATACTCTTTGAGAAGAGCAACTCAAAGACACATAATCATCAGATTCACCAAGGTTGAAGGGGTTATCCACAAATGGAAGCCCACCAGACTAACAGCAATCTCTCAGCAGAAAACCTACAAGCCAGAGGAGAATGGGGGCCAATATTCAACATTCTTAGAGAAAAGAATTTTCAACACAGAATTTCATATCTAGCCAAACTAAACTTCGTAAGTGGAGGTGACATAAAATCCTTTACAGACAAGCAAATGCTGAGAGATTTTTGTCACCTCCAGATTTTGCCTTACAAGAGCTCCTGAAGGAAGCACTAAACATGGAAAGGATCAACTGGTACCAGCCACTGCAAAAACAAACCAAATTTTAAAGACCATTGAAGCTATGAAGAAACTGCATCACTAACAGGCAAAATGACCAGCTAGCATCATAATGACAGGATCAAATTCACAAATAACAATATTAATCTTAAAATGTAAATAGGCTACATGCCTCAGTTAAAAGACACAGAATGAGAATGATGATTTCCAGTTTCATCCATGTCCCTAGAAAGGACATGAACTCATCATTTTTTATGGCTGCATAGTATTCCATGGTGTATATGTGCCACATTTTCTTAATCCAGTCTATCGTTGTTGGACATTTGGGTTGGTTCCAAGTCTTTGCTATTGTGAATAGTGCCACAGTAAACATACGTGTGCATGTGTCTTTATAGAAGCATGATTTATAGTCCTTTGGGTATATGCCCAGTAATGGGATGGCTGGGTCAAATGGTATTTCTAGTTCTAGATCCCTGAGGAATCGCCACACTGACTTCCACAATGGTTGAAGTAGTTTACAGTCCCACCAACAGTGTAAAAGTGTTCCTATTTCTGCAGATCCTCTCCAGCACCTGTTGTTTCCTGACTTTTTAATGATGGCCATTCTAACTGGTGTGAGATGGTATCTCATTGTGGTTTTGATTTGCATTTCTCTGAGGGCCAGTGATGATGAGCATTTTTGCATGTGTTTTTTGGCTGCATAAATGTCTTCTTTTGAGAAGTGTCTGTTCATGTGCTTCACCCGCTTTTTGATGGGGTTGTTTGTTTTTTTCTTGTAAATTTGTTTGAGTTCATTGTAGATTCTGGATATTAGCCCTTTGTCAGATGAGTAGGTTGCAAAAATTTTCTCCCATTCTGTAGGTTGCCTGTTCACTCTGATGGTAGTCTCTTTTGCTGTGCAGAAGCTCGTTAGTTTAATTAGATCCCATTTGTCAATTTTGGCTTTTGTTGCCATTGCTTTTGGTGTTTCAGACATGAAGTCCTTGCCCATGCCTATGTCTTGAATGGTATTGCCTAGGTTTTCTTCTAGGGTTTTTATGGTTTTAGGTCTAACATGTAAGTCTTTAATCCATCTTGAATTAATTTTTGTATAAGATGTAAGGAAGTGATCCAGTTTCAGCTTTCTACATATGGCTAGCCAGTTTTCCCAGCACCATTTATTAAATAGGGAATCCTTTCCCCATTGCTTGTTTTTGTCATGTTTGTCAAAGATCAGATAGTTGTAGATATGTGGTGTTATTTCTGAGGGCTCTGTTCTGTTCCATTGATCTATATCTCTGTTTTGGTACCAGTACCATGCTGTTTTGGTTACTGTAGCCTTGTAGTATAGTTTGAAGTCAGGTAGCGTGATGTCTCCAGCTTTGTTCTTTTGGGTTAGGATTGACTTGGCGATGCAGGCTCTTTTTTGGTTCCATATGAACTTTAAAGTAGTTTTTTCCAATTCTGTGAAGAAAGTCATTGGTAGCTTGATGGGGATGGCATTGAATCTATAAATTACCTTGGGCGGTATGGCCATTTTCACAATATTGATTCTTCCAACCCATGAGCATGGAATGTTCTTCCATTTGTTTGTATCCTCTTTTATTTCATTGAGCAGTGGTTTGTAGTTCTCTTTGAAGAGGTCCTTCACATCCCTTGTAATTTGGATTCCTAGGTATTTTATTCTCTTTGAAGCAATATTCTCAGTAAACTATCGCAAGTTCAAAAAACCAAACACTGCATGTTCTCACTCATAGGTGGGAATTGAACAATGAGAACACATGGACACAGGAAGGGGAACATCACACTCTGGGGACTGTTGTGGGATGGGGGGAGTGGGGAGGGATAGCATTAGGAGATACACCTAATGCTAAATGATGAGTTAATGGGTGCAGCACACCAACATGGCACATGTATACATATGTAACAAAACTGCACATTGTGCACATGTACACTAAAACTTAAAGTACAATAATAAAAAAAACAACTATTTACAGCATTTACATTGTATTCGGTATTATGAGTAATCTAGAGAGTATCTGAAGTATATGGGAGGATATGCATAGATTATATGTAAGTACTACATTATTTTTTATAAGGGAATTGAGCATGTGTGGATTTTGGTATCTGCGGAGATCTTGGAACCAATCCCCTACAGATATCGAGGTATGAATGGAGATATACAGATGGAGAGAGAGAGAGAGAGAGAGAAATATATATATCTTTGATATATATAGCAAACCAATATATACTCGATTCTATTCTTTACTGAGGAGTCTAACAAATAGTATGGATTTATTAGAGGGTTATATTGTCATTGGTTTCTCTCCTGTGCTTACTACCCTGAACTGTATATATTTGACTTATGCCAATTAAATAAAATTTGAGAAACATTTATGGCTGCCTATTGTAAGTCAGGCTCTGTTCTAGGTTATGGGCACCCAAAAATGACTGGTATACTATTCCCTGTGTTACATTTGAATCTCAAAACAATTGAGATTTCATATCTTTTTTTACAAATTGTAAACAGGCAGGAAAAGAAATAAAATAGAGGATTCTGGTTTTCTAAAAAAAAAAAAAAAAAAAAAAAAAAAAAAAAAGACACAGACTGGAGAATTGGATAAAGGGTAAAAACCCATCTCTGTACTGTATTCAGGAGACCCATCTCACGTGCAAAGACACATACAGGCTCAAAATAAAGGGATGGAGGAATATTTACCAAGCAAATGAAAAGCAAAAAAAAAAAAAAAAAGCAGGAGTTGCAATTTTTGTCTCTTATAAAACAGACTTTAAACCAACAAAGTTCAAAAGAGACAAAGAAGGGCATTACATAATGGTAAAGGAGATCAATGCAACAAGAAGAGGATGTACCCAATACAGGAGCATCCAGAATCATAAAGCAAGCTCTTAGACACCTACACAGAGACTTAGACTCCCACACAAAAACAGTAGGAGATTTTAACACCCCACTGTCAATATTAGACAGATCAATGAGACTGAAAATTTACAAGGATATACAGTACTTGAACTCAGCTCTGGACCAAGCAGACCTAATAGACATCTACAGAACTCTCCACCCCAAATCAACAGAATATAGATTCTCCTCAGCACCATATCACACTTACTCTAAAATTGACCACATAATTGGAAGTAAAACACTCCTCAGCAAATGCAAAAGAATGGAAATCATAACAAACAATCTCTCAGACCACAGTGCAATCAAATTAGAACTCAAGATTAGGAAACACTCAAAACTGCACAACTACATGGAAACTGAACAACCTGCTCCCGAATGACTACTGGGTACATAACAAAATGAAGGCAGAAATAAAGATGTTCTTTGAAACCAATGAGAACAAAGACACAATGTACCAGAATCTCTGGTACATTTAAAGCAGTGTGTAGAGGGAAACTTACAGCGCTAAATACCCACAAGAGAAAGCAGGAAAGATCTAAAATCGACACCCTAACATCACATTTAAAAGAACTAGAGAAGCAGGAGCAAACAAATTCAAAAGCTAGCAGAAGGCAAGAAATAACTAAAATCAGAGCAGAACTGAAGGAGATAGAGACACGGAAAATCCCTTCAAAAAATCAGTGAATCCAGGAGCTGGTTTTTTGAAAAGATCAACAAAATTGATAGACTGCTAGCCAGACTAATAAAGAAGAAAAGAGAGAAGAATTAAACAGATGCAACAAAAATTGATAAAGGGGATATCACCACCCACCCCAGAAATACAAACTACCATCAGAGAATACTATAAACACCTCTACAAAAATAAACTAGAAAATCTGGAAGAAATGGATAAGTTCCTGGACACACACATCCTCCCAAGACTAAACCAGGAAGAAGTCGAATCCCTAAATAGACCAATAACAAGTTCTGAAATTGAGGCAGCAATTAATAGCCTACCAACCAAAAAAGTCCAGGACCAGATGGATTCACAGTCAAATTCTACAAGAGGTATAAAGAGGAGCTGGTACCATTCCTTCTGAAACTATTCCAAACAATAGAAAAAGAGGGAATCCCTAACTTATTTTATGAGGCTAACATCATCTTACTACCAAAACCTGACAGAGACACAACAAAAAAAGAAAATTTCAGGCCAATATCCCTGATGAACTTTGATGCAAAAATCCTCAATAAATTACTGTCAAACCGAATCCAGCAGCACATCAAAAAGCTTATCCACCATGATCAAGTCAGCTTCATCCTGGGGATGCAAGGTTGGTTCAACATGCACAAATCAATAAATGTAATCCATCACATAAAGAGAACCAACGAAAAAAAAAACACATAATCATCTCAATAGATGAAAAAAAGGCCTTCGACAAAATTTAGCAGCCCTTCATCCTAGAAACTCTCAATAAACTAGGTATTGATGGAACATATCTCGAAATAATAAGAGCTCTTCATGACAAACCCACAGCCAATATCATACTGAATGGGCAAAAACTGGAAGCATTCCCTTTGAAAACTGGCACAAGACAGGGATGCCCACTCTCACCACTCCTATTCAACATAGTGCTGGAAGTTCTGGCCAGGGCAATCAGGCAAGAGAAAGAAATAAAGGGTATTCAATTAGGAAAAGAGAAAGTCAAATTGTCTCTCTTTGCAGATGACATAATTGTATATTTAGAAAACCCCATCATCTCAGCCCAAAATCTCCTTAAGCTGATAAGCAACTTCAGCAAAGTCTCCAGATACAAAATCAGTGTCCAAAAATCACAAGCATTCCTATGCACCAATAATAGACAGAGAGCTAAATGATGTGAACTCCCATTCACAATTGCTACAAAGATAATAAAATACATAGGAATACAACTTATAAGGGATATGAAGAACCTCTTCTAGGAGAACTACAAACAACTACTCAAGTAAATAAGAGAAGACACAAACAAATGGAAAAACATTCCATGCGTATGGATAGGAAGAATCAATATCGTGAAAATGGCCCTATTGCCCAAAGTAAATTATAGATTCAATACTATCCCCATCAAGCTACCATTGACTTTCTTCACAGAATTGGAAAAAACTACTTTAAATTTTATATGGGACCAAAAAAGAGCCCACATAGCCAAGACAATCCAAAGCAAAAAGAACAAAGCTGGAGGCATCAGGTTACCTGACTTCAAACTGTACTACAATGCTACAGTAACTAAAACGGTATGGTACTAGTACCAAAACAGATATATAGACCAATGGAAAAGAACAGAGGCCTCAGAAATATACCACACATCTACAACCATATGATCTTTGACAAACCTGAGAAAACCAAGCAATGGGGAAAGAATTCCCTATTTAATAAATGGTGTTGGGAAAAACTGGCTAGCCATATGCAGAAAGCAGAAACTGTGTCTCTTCCTCACACCTTGTACAAAAATTAACTCAAGATGGATTAAAGACTTTAACTTAAGACTTAAAACCATAAAAACCCTAGAAGAAAACCTAGGCAATACCATTCAGGACATAGGCATAGGCAAAGACTTCATGACTAAAACACCAAAAGCAATGGCAACAAAAGCCAAAATTGATAAATAGGATCTAATTAAACTAAAGAGCTTCTGCACAGCAAAAGAAACTATAATCAGAGTGAACAGGAAACCTACAGAATGGGAGAAAATTTTTGCAATCTATCCATTTGCATCTGACAAAGGGCAAATATCCAGAACTTGAAAAGAACTTAAACAAATTTACAAGAAAAAATCAAACAACCCCATCAAAAAGAGGGTGAAGGATGTGAAAAGACACTTCTCAAAAGAAGACATTTATGCAGCCAACAAACATATGAAAAATTGTTCATCATCACTGGTCATTAGAGAAATGCAACTCAAAACCACAATGAGATACCATCTCATGCCTGTTAGAATGGCAATCATTAAAAAGCCAGGAAACAATAGATGCTGGAGAGGATGTGGAGAAATAGAAATGCTTTTACACTGTTGGTGGCAGTGTAAATTAGTTCAACCACTGTGGGAGACAGTGTGGTTATTCCTCAGTGATCTAGAACTAGAAATATCATTTGACCCAGCAATCCCATTACTGGGTGTATACTCAAAGGGTTATAAGTCATTCTCCTTTAAATGCACATGCACACATATGTTTATTGTTATTCACTATTCACTATTCACAATAAAAGAGACTTAGAACCAACCCAAATGCCCATCAATGACAGATTGAACGAAGAAAATGTGACACATATATACCATGGAATACCATGCAGCCATAAAAAAGGATGAGTTCATGTCTTTGCAGGGACATGGATGAAGGTGGAAACCATCATTCTCAGCAAACTAACACAGGAACAGAAAACCAAACACCACATGTTCTCACTCATATGTAGGAGTTGAACAATCAGAACATGTATACACAGGGAGGGAAACATCACACACCGGGGCCTGTCAGGGGGTGGGGGAATTGGGGAGGGATAGCATTAGGAGAAATACCTAATGTAGATGATGGGTTGATGAGTGCAGCAAACCACCATGGCACGTATCTACCTATGTAACAAACCTGCATATTCTGCCTATGTATCCCAGAACTTAAAGTATAATAATAAAAAGAGAAACACGCAAAAGCCTTATAACCGTTCCCCAATAATGACTTATGGTTTTTATAATGTCTTTATTATTAAATATGAGGTAAATAATAATAATGATCCAAGTCTAGGCTAAATAATCTCTGAAATATCCTGAAAACATGTGCTTCGTTTTTATCATTGATTATCAATAAATAAATATGATAATCAATAAGTAAGATGGCATTTAACAAAGTAAAATTAGAAAAATTAGAAGCATAGAAAAGTAATATATTACAATGACTAAAACCAAAAATAGATTATTTAGTGGTAACAGAAAGGTATTATGATAAAACCAGTAGAAGTATTAATAATAAATATGAAGAATATCTGACTGCCAGTATTCTGCATCGTTTAGTAATTCAACGATTTTGAGCACATAACTTACATTTCTCTAGGCTTGATTCTTCATTTTAAAAGTGAGAATGAAACACACACACACACATACACATGGACACTTGAAGGCCATGTAAGTTACATGGTTACCTAAATTACTGTTGTGTAGTTCAGCCATAATAACAGACATTGGTGAAATCTTTTCTTCTATCATTTCAGGAGAAATACACACACACACACACACACACACAAGCGCATATTATATTTACAAACATATACATATAGATATATAATTTTAAATGAAATAATAAATGTTATATTAATTTACCTACATATGAAAGCATATCAAGTCATTTTTATTCATCAAAATAAGAAGCATATCTAACCATTCACACAGATCAACAATTTATACATATATTGAAAACATATTTTCTTATCCTTTGAATATTTGTTGTATAGCATATGAAAAGAATAACTAAGACACACCTATAGTTATTAACGGTTTTCCTGATCTGCTCATCTTCTACAAAAATTATGTCTAGTAGTCTGTTTTTGCATTCATATCTTTTCTCTCATTTTATAACACTAATAATAACAATATTGATATTTAAATAATTTACAACCTTGGATATGGTATAAGGATGCTGTTTTTTGCATTTTAAGATTAGAAAAATTTTTTTTGCATTTTAAGATTAGAAAAATTTTAAAAGAGAATTATCTATATGGTATATATTTTGATGTTCAAAAATTTTTAAAACACCCTATTAGTCAGGGTTCTCTAGAGGGATAGAACTAATGGAACATATGTGTGTGTGTGTGTGTGTGTGTGACTTATATATATATATACACACACACATATGTATATACATGTATATATGTATATATACATGTATACTTATACACACACACACATATATATTGTGTGTGTATATACATATATATGTGTGTGTGTATATACATATATATGACTTTATTAAGTCACATATATATATAGAACTCTAAGTTCTTCAGTTTTGGAATTTGAACTGGCTTTCCTTGCTCCTCAGCCTGCAGAGGGCCTATTGTGGGACCTTGTAATCATGTTAGTTAATACTTAATAAAGTCATATATATATATATATATATATATATATATATATACACACACACACACATATATATGTATATGTGTGTTAGCAAATGGAAACGCACAGGTCCTTGAATAATGTCATTTAATTCAACATAATTTTGTTATTTTAATATAATGTTGATGAGAAAAAAATGATTCCTGTCTGGAGCCACTGTCTGTGGTGTTTGCAAGTTCTCCCCATGTCTGCCTTGGTTTTCTCCAAGTTGACTTGTTTACTCCTGCACCCCAAAGATGTGCATATTAGGTTCCTCGGCGTGTCTATATGGTTCCAGTCTGAGTGAGTGTGGGTGTGTGTGTGAGTGTGCCCTGCAATGAAATACTGTCCTGCATAGGATGGGTTCTTCCCTTGGGCCCTGAGCTGCCAGGATAGGCTGTGGTCACCAGTGACCCTGCACTGGAATAAGCTGATTAGAAAGTGAATGAATGCAAAACACAAATTGTCCTAAAATAAACATCTGTAAAGTATACAATAATCACATAAATGCACAACAATAAATGATGTGGGAAGAAAGCTCTTTGCAAGCCTGCCATATTTGTGATTGTTTTTGACCTGCATGGTGGTAGAAGGTGCTCCTTACAATTTTTGCTTTGCAATCACTTATTCCTCGATTTAACTCACCACGATGACCACCATCACTCCCTGAATCACTAAAAATTATAAATTATTATCTTACTTGTTTATATTAATTTTGCTTAAGTGTATATATAGCTCACATTTATTTTAATGTTAAATGATAGAAGTCTTTTAGGTCTTTATTTGGAAGTTGGGTAATATGTTTGTGACCAGAAATATGCCATGGGAAATTAACTCTTGTTTCTGTCACTTAGCCTATGGTAAAATTGATTTGGTTATACATCATTTTGCTGAAAGTCATCATTTCCAAGAACCTATCAAACATAGTGTTGGAAGTTCTGGCCAGGGCAATCAGGCAGGAGAAGGAAATAAAGGGCATTCAATTAGGAAAAGAAGAAGTCAAATTGTCCCTGTTTGCAGATGACATGATTGTATATTTAGAAAACCCCATCGTCTCATTCCCAAATCTCCTTAAGCTGATAAGCAACTTCAGCAAAGTCTCAGGATACAAAATCAAGGTGCAAAAATCACAAGCATTCTTATACACCAATCACAGACAAACAGAGAGCCAAATCATGAGTGAACTCCCATTCACAATTGCTTCAAAGAGAATAAAATACCTAGGAATCCAACTTACAAGGGATGTGAAGGACCTCTTCAAGGAGAACTACAAACCACTGCTCAATGAAATGAAAGAGGATACAAACAAATGGAAGAACATTCCATGCTCATGGGTAGGAAGAATCAATATTGTGAAAATGGCCATACTGCCCAAGGTAATTTATAGATTCAATGCCATCCCCATCAAGCTACCAATGACTGTCTTCACAGAATTGGAAAAAACTACTTTAAAATTCATATGGAACCAAAAGAGAGCCCGCATCACCAAGTCAATCCTAAGCCAAAAGAACAAAGCTGGAGGCATCACTCTACCTGACTTCAAACTATACTACAAGGCTACAGTAACCAAAACAGCATGGTACTGGCACCAAAACAGAGATATAGACCAATGCAACAGAACAGAGCCCTCAGAAATAATGCCACAAATCTACAACTATCTGATCTTTGACAAACCTGACAAAAACAAGCAATGGGGAAAGGATTCCCTGTTTAATAAATAGTGCTGGGAAAACTGGCTAGCCATATGTAGAAAGCTGAAACTGGATCCCTTCCTTACACCTTATACAAAAATTAATTCAATATGGATTAAAGACTTACATGTTAGACCTAAAACTGTAAAAACCCTAGAAGAAAACCTAGGCAATACCATTCAAGACATAGGCATGGACAAGGACTTCATGTCTAAAACACCAAAAGCAATGGCAACAAAAGCCAAAATTGACAAATGGGATCTAATTAAACTAAAGTGCTTCTGCACAGCAAAAGAAACCACCATTAGAGTGAACAGGCAACCTACAGAATGGGAGAAAATTTTTGCAACCTACTCATCTGACAAAGGGCTAATATCCAGAATCTACAATGAACTCAAACAAATTTACAAGAAAAAAACAAACAACCCCATCAAAAAGCGGGTGAAGCACATGAACAGACACTTCTCAAAAGAAGACATTTATGCAGCCAAAAGACACATGAAAAAATGCTCATCATCACTGGCCATCAGAGAAATGCAAATCAAAACCACAGTGAGATACCATCTCACACCAGTTAGAATGGCCATCATTAAAAAGTCAGGAAATAACAGGTGCTGGAGAGAATGTGGAGAAATACGAACACTTTTACACTGTTGGTGGGACTGTAAACTAGTTCAACCATTGTGGAAGTCGGTGCGGTGATTCCTCAGGGATCTAGAACTAGAAATACCATTTGACCCAGCCATCCCATTACAGTGTATATACCCAAAGGATTATAAATCATGCTGCTATAAAGACACATGCACACGTATTTTTATTGCGGCACTATTCACAATAGCAAAGACTTGGAACCAACCCAAATGTCCAACAATAATAGACTGGATTAAGAAAATGTGGCACATATACACCATGGAATACTATGCAGCCATAAAAAATGATGAGTTCATGTCGTTTGTAGGGACATGGATGAAGCTGGAAACCATCATTCCCTGAAAAATATCGCAAGGACAAAAAACCAAACACCGCATGTTCTCACTTATAGGTGGGAATTAAACAAGGAGAACACATGGACACAGGAAGGGGAACATCACACACCGGGAATGTTGTGGGGTAGGGGGAGGGGGGAGGGATAGCATTAGGTGATACACCCAATGCTAAATGATGAGTTAATGGATGCAGCACACCAGCATGGCACATGTATACATATGTAACAAGCCTGCACGTTGTGCACATGTATCCTAAAACTTAAATTATAATATTAAAAAAAAAACAGTGTTAAGTGAAGACTTACTGTATACATGCTTCAAGCCCATGTGCAAGAATATTCATAGAGGCAGTATTTAGAATAGAGGCAGTATTCAGAACACAGAAGTGACTCAAATATATAATCAATTGAATATTAAAAATCTGCACAAAAGCATACTGTATTAAAAATATAAACTATTTACTGTGACATATTAGGTTAAATTTTACAAACATAATGCATACAAATATATGATTTTATAAATCTAGAATACAAAGCTAGGCAAAGTTTTATGGGGTTAAAAATCAGGTTGTTACTTGCCTTTGAGTGAAAAGAGAAATTACTCACTCAGAGGTGGCAGGACAGGAGCATGACCAGTATTAGTAATTTTTAAAACTGGTGTGTGATTATTAAATTGTTAATTTTTAAATAATTTATTGAAATTAGCATTTATAATTTGAACACATATCCATGCTTTATATTTCATTCTTAAAGATTACTGAGAAACTAAACATTTGGAAGTAACTCTTTTGTATCTAAGCTGTAAATATAATTTTTGTTCTTGTCTAGAAAGAATCACATTAAAAGGGGCATATTATATTCAAATCAAGCATGAATTAGTGTCTAGGAAACCTGGATTTACATTCTTATAGCTGCATTAAGTATTGGGATGACCTCTGCAAAATAGTTTAACCTTTTTGAACTTAATTCACCCTGTCTACATAATTGAAAATCTGAAGACTGAGTTCAGTACTTCTGAAACTATTCAATTAACAAGTGAGCTGTTTCATATTTGGGTTCTCCAATAGAGAATATAACATCCATCTTACCTTTACTCGTGAGAAACACAAACTCTTTTTCAATCTGGGCACAATATTCCTTACAAAGTCTTGGGGAAGTAATGTGTTTACTTGCAACCTGTTTTTTGTCATATTAGGTAGAAGTTTTCAGTAGTGAATGATAAGAGCAAGGGTTGGATGAGACTGACAGTGTTATTTCAATGTGGCTGAATCTTTAGGGAAGGGCTTGCTGTCTTGCCTTTCTTTCTCCTTTCAACTATTCTGGCATCCTGGTATAGTCAGTGCAGAGCTGGCGTAAATGAGGCTCAGAATGCCAAACAGATATTGGCTGCTGTTTACTCAGCAGTGTAATAATTACCAAGGTGCAAGGTAACCTAGGCAGCTACGTACAGCTGGGGCCTCCCTTTGTTTTTTATACTAGCCTAACGTTGTCATAACTGGAGTTCCAGAAACCAAAATAAAACAATCAACTTAAAAACCATCAACAAGGAGAGTGAAGTATGGTATAGAGAACTCCATAGATGCTCAACCCTGGAATACTTAGCTCCATACTTCTTTTATATGAAGTACGAATTTCTTTTATATGAAGTTTTAAATTTAACATTTTGATTAATTCAATGCTATAAAGCATTTTTGCTAATACAATAGTGAACTTAATCTTCAACAATGTGGGGTGACATAATTATAATAAGCTATTCTTTGGCAAAATAACATTAATTTTTAAAAGTAATTATTATGGATAAAAATAATGAATATCAAACATTGAGCATATAACTGCATAATCACTGCCCTTTAATTTATAACCTCCACAGCACATTTCTGCATACCTCTCTGCTTTTACTCATATCCTTGGAATCTATCTGAATTCTTGCTAAAATGCACTTCCTTGTTCTTCATCTCTAAATACATAATTAATTGAGTCCACAAGTCTATTAGTTATTGCACATCGCTGGACTTATATTTCAGAGATATCTGCAAATGTTTTCATATCTTCTGTCTTTCAGAAGATATGAAGTATTTATTTATGTTGCTATTTGTACTTTTTGCTTTTCACTCTCCAGTCAGTGTAGTTGTTATACTGTTCTGTTACATAATATTTTTACAACTCTTGCATTTTGAATAATTTTGTAAAAAGAATCTTACACTTGCTTATGAAATCAAAGTTGCTGTTTAGCTCTCAACTGGAAGAAAGATTCAAAAGATGTATGGTTTCTCCTTGCGTCATGAATAACACATTCTGAATATTAATTAACATATAGCATCTCAGCATGTAGTGGATATTCTGGGTTAAATCGTGTCCCTCCAAAAGATTCATTGCAGTCATCACCCAGTAACTCAAAATGTGATCTTATTTGGAAATAACATAATTGCAGATGAAATTAGTTAATTTAAGATTTGGTCATACTAAAGTAGGCTGGGACTTTAATCCAGTATGACTTGTATCCTTATAAGAAGAAGACAGAGATAGGAAGGGCACCGCATGAAGACAAAAGCAGAGACTGGAGTGATGTATCTGCAAGCCAAGGAAAATCAAGGATTGCAGGCACACACCAGAAACTAGGAGACGGGTAATGAACAGATTCTCCCCCAAAACCCTCATAAAGAACTCACCCCGCCAACACCTTCATTTCAGACTTTTAGACTCCAGAACTATAAAAAAATACATGCATTGCATTAAGCCACCCATTTTTGATACTTTCTTATGGCAGCCATAAGAAAATACTACAGTAAATATTGACTGTTATTTATGAAGTATATATACTGGCTTATACTCACTCAGCTGATGTATTATTATTGCCTTCTGAAAAAATGTAAAACTACACAATATTAAGCATGTGGGCTTTAGAAATAAGCTGGGCTCAGATATTTACTCAGTCACTGAGTAACTGTGTGGTAAGAAAAAAGTATTCATGCTTTTTAACTCTGAAAGTCTCATTTATAATATGTATAAAATATTTTCTTGCTCGGCCTGGGAAATCTGATATTTAATTTTAACTGGTATCTTTAAAGTTTTCTCCCTATATTCTTTGGCTTACAGAGGTGAGAAGTCAACATCACTTGCCCTTGCTTGCACACAAACACATCTTGTTAACACTACATGAATGCATTCCAAACGTATAGACTATATAACGCCACACGGTAAAGCTATGAGCAAACTGTTCTACTTAACCCTCTTAGTCTTTCTTCTCACTGAAGAGTTTAGAATTGACACAGTGTAATGTCAGGAAATTCTAATATTGCCAATTAAATACACGGAGTCACATTTTCTACAGCTCGTAGTGATATTTCTTAGAATTATCTGTGTCACAAATGCAGTTACTTCCGTATTGTCAATATAACTCACCTGTGTCTATTAAATGAATAACATGGCCAGCTGATAAGATTGCTATTTGACTCAATGCATCTTTTTGTAAGTACACATTAAGCCATATTACAACACAAAGCAGTTGGTTCCCTCATGTTGAACGTTATCATATGTAATTCTTACTATTTCCCAGTGAATGGCCAAGGAATTGAGGTAATGGAAGCACCCATGAGGCTTTCATCACTCACTTAGCATGAGTTTTAAACTGAATGATCTAGGAATTTCACTGCAGTTTTTGTGTGAGCCTAAGAATAGGACAGTGGTGTAAGCACTGACAGATGTGCTTCTACATTTGGAATGTACATAATGCAAGGCTTTCTTGAAGAAATACACTTCAACTAGAAAGTAGGCAAGAGTACATTGCATAAAATCATGATAGTATTCATAAATATAACAGCATAAATTCAATAGTAGATTCTGTGTAGTGCAAAGAGAGGTACTATAGTATGATGTTTTTGCATATAATTTATTGGGTCAGACTGCATAAGGTGGATTATTTCTTTATCACTTAACATTTGTGTGACCTTAACTAATGGCTCCTTTACTTTGGACTTCAATTTCCTCATCTTTACAATGGAAATAATAATATTTATTTATGTGAAGATCATGGGCCTTCCAAATAGTCCATCAACTTCTTCATTTCCGTGTCCTCTGGAAGTAATTTCAAGGCAAAATCATTTTTCTGGTGAAAAAAATATGACCTGATTGATTTCTGGAATTTATTTTAGTCAAAGAGTGGGATGCATATGTATGATTCTTCAGTTTCTCTATTCTTGTGATAGCCAGAAGTGGACAAAGGAGAAAGAACAGAAAACAACTCCATACACTTCCAGGCTTCCATCCTTGATCCACAAATGGTATTCTCTTCGCGGCTAAACGTTGTTTCTCCTGATCCAGTTAACTTTCAGTGATTGTCACAGCCATGGCTAATTGGCAGTTTAGGGTTGTAATTCAACCACTTTTTCATTTGCAGGATGCTCATACAACTCTTTGATTAAACTGTTACTTAGGCCAGGCACAGTGGCTCACACCTGTAATCACAGCACTTTTGGAAGCCAAGGCAGGCGGATCACTTGAGGTCAGGAGTTCGGGACCGGCCTGGCCCATAGGGTGAAACCCCGTATCTACTAAAAATAGAAAAATTAGCGGAACGTGGTGGCTCGCGCCTGTAATCACAGCTGCTTGGGAAGCTGAGGCAGGAGAATCGCTTTAACCCAGGAGGCAGAGATTGCAGTGAGCTGAGGTCATGCCACTGAACTCCAACCTGGGCAAGAGCGAGACTCTGTCTCCAAAAATAAATAAATAAATAAATAAATAAATAAATAAATAAAATAATTACTTAAAAATGAAGTTTGACTATTACAACTTTCTTGTCCTTTCATCAGGCCTATAATCATAAGCAATCTGTGCTCTGACACCTGTGTTTTGAGGCAACTACTTCAGAGGAGAAACTTATTCTTCACAGTTTTATTTACATCCAAAGCATGTTTATCACAAGTGAAGGGAACATTAGACTCAGCTGTTCTTTTTCTTATTGAAGGAACAGTTATGAACTCTTGGAACCTAAATATTCCACTTCTCAGTAATGGCTGAAGTTTAGGGCCCCATTGTCTTTCCTTGAGAATTTTAAATATGTTATTTCTGATATATACTTTTGTCATAAATTGATGATATGTAAGACTTCCTACATTTTCCCTTTATACCTCATGCTTTTGTTTTTGTCTAGATTCTCAAAGAACTGATTCTTTATCTTGAAGTCTAGCAGTTTTATTGGAATACATATTGATCAATCTGGAACATTATGTAGTTTTCTTTTTTTAATTCAATAAAGTTTTTCTGAATAATACATTTTAGTATGCGTTCTGCTCCCTTGCCTGATTTTTTCCTTCAGAAATTTCTATTAACTCAGAGTTTTATTGTCTATATTTAATATTCATTACTTTCTGTTGAAAAACTTGTATTGCTTTTATTTTTTTTTTCTTTTTTAACTTTTATGCTTCTTAATGCATTATTATTTTTGTAATTCACTCCTGGGCTCTTATTTGTTTAATCTTAATTTCTAAATACTTAAAAAAATTAATTATTTTTGCATTCCTGCCACCCATTTCAGATATTTATAACTTTCACATATTGTATTTTCATATGTCCTATAAATGTCTTAATGTTTCTTAATCATTTTGAATAACAGGTTAAGGTTATGATATTTTTAGCAGATTTTTGGTGTGACTATACAGTGTTAGTAGTGTTCCTAATCCTCTTGTTCTCAAGATAATTTTGGTTAAAATTAGACCTTCATAATTTTCTATGAATGCACGTGTTTCTGTGTCTGTGTGTGTGTGTGTCTGTGTCTGTGTGTGTGTGAAATTAGTTTCTGTAAGTTTTAGGCAGAAGCTTGATTCAGTAGCTTTTCTGAATTCACAATATTTCCTTTTCTATTGTTTCATGTAATGTTAAAAATATGGATTTCCTCTACCTGTAGCTAAGGTGAACTTCTCACTTTAAACAACTGCAAAACCGTACACATTTATAAGTGAACTGTTTCCTGGTGTTGGATAACAAACAGCAGAGTGAGAGAAGTTGGATCCATAAGTGAGCTCCACATTCACGCAAGGTTTTACCTTTGAATGCATTCCTAATCAGGAAAGCAGATCCCAAGCTGAGCCAAGGTGCATACATGGGAAGATCAGAGCTTCTCGTTTGTAAATTTGTTAGGCAGGTTTTGGGAAAGGTAAAGTTATACAGAAGAGGACCCACCCAGAAAACTGTGAAGGGATTCTCCTAAAGTCCTTGACCGAAAGCTTGGCAGCACATTCATGGAGGCCTCTGGGAAGCCTAGCAGCAAGTCATTGTTGATGTATAGAGAATCAGAGGTTACGCATTTCTGAAGCTAAAGCTCTGCCAGAGCGAAGGGCTTTCATGAAGCAATTAGATTATTTAATTGAACCTTATGCAGGCAATTTTGTCAGGCAATTACATTACTGGTGGATACTCTTGAATCTGTTCAAGGAGATTGTGTATGTATGTGTATGTGTGTGTATGTATCTGTGTATACATACATTTGTATATGTGTGTGTATATATATACATATATGATAATATATAGTAAAAACTGCAATAAATAGGAACACATCAAGGGTTGACCCATATGTTGGAAAGGAGACAAAGACTTTGATGCTGCTATTTTAAATATAAATACAGACATGAAGAACAGTATCATCTTATTGGCTACATAAGACTCTATAGAAATAGAATCTATTAAAATGAAAATTCTATAACTAAAAATCATAATACTGACAAACAAGTGTATATTGATTATGTAATATATCATATTACAAAGCTAGAAAGCCAATCCACAAAAATTGAAAGTGGAACAAAGGAAATACTAAAAATGAAGATAGACATTAACAAAGTTGGAAACATAAATTTAAGCTTACAGATAGAACATATTAGTTATTTTGATAAATTCCTAACATAGTTGATCAAGACAAAAAATGAAAAAATAATCATTAGAAATGATGGAGATATCACTAGACATTGTAAAGACCTTAAACTGGTAAGCAATATGAAGAAAAATGTTTACATTAATACATTTAATAACTTATATGACATGAACAAAGTTCTCAAAAACTCAGTTTAGCAAAGTTGATACAAAAGGAATTTAAAACACTGAAGGGCCCTAAATCACTTTAAGAGAATTATAATTTTAAAATATTTTGCAAAAAGTCTCAAGGACCTGGTGGCTTCATTGGTATATTTTTTCAAACTTTTAATAATGAAATCATAGTAATTTTATAAACTTCTTTCAGGAAATAAAGGTCAATTGTATTTTATTTATTCCATTTAAGTCACTCAAAAATAAAATATGAATTTCTTAATAAAACATTATCAAATCAAATTGTAAAACATATAAAAATTTTAACACACTCAGGCATGGGTTTATCCCAATTATGGAAGTTTGTTTTAATATTTTAAATCAACCAAAATAGTATTCCACATTATCAACAAAAAAAATTTAAAAATTATCTCAACATATTCAGGAAGCTCATTGACAAAATCCAAAACCAATTTGTAATTTAAAAAAAAAAACCTTCATAAAATAGGAAACTTTATAAGGTTAGAATAGATTGTGTATAATCTACAACTAAGATTATTATTGTTAAAATATTAAATGGCTTCTTTTAATTTGGAGGTTAAGAGTATGTTATCTTAACTTTTAACTTTTCTCTCCCTCCCTTCCTTCCTTTTTCTTTTCTTTTTTTCTTCTTTCATTCTTTCTTTCTTTCGTTAGTTCGTTCTTTCTTTCTCTCTCTCTCTTTCTCTCTTTCTTTCTTTCTTTCTCTCTTTCCTTCCTCCCTCCTTCCTTCTCTTCTTCCTTCCTTCCTTCTTTTTCCTTTCCCTTTTTATTTTTTCAGGGTCTATGGCCCAGGCTGGAGTGCCATAGCTCAATCGTGGCTCACAGCAGCCTCTACCTCCCAGGCTTAAGTGATCCTCTTATCTTAGCTACTTTCTTTTTTTGTGGAGACAGGGTCTCACCATGTTGCCCATTCTGGTCTTGAATTCCTGGGCTCAAGTGATCTTCCTACTTCAACCTCCCAAAGTGCTGAGATTACAGGTGTGAGGCCCTGCACCTGACCCATCTTAACATTTATATTCAGTATTGCGCTAGAAAGAACAAACAGTGGCATAATCTAAGAGCTAGAAAGCATACAGATAGAGAAATAAGTAAAATCTCTTTTATGTGTGTATATGTCTGTGTTGAGAAAATGCTAAGGAGTCTGAATGTTTTTACTAAAATCTAGTATATAATAATAATTTTCTTTTTATAACCTAGCAATAAAAACTAAAACAAAAATTATAAAAATGGTCCTTCTGACAGAGGAGGAGCACTGTCATCTTGGACAAACACGGCCACTTTAAGTTCTAGCTCCCTTTCTAGTCTCATGCATTTCAAGGAAATCATGTAGAAGCTTCTCTTCTAACTATGAGCAGCCAGAAAGAGCAGAGAATAAAACACAGACAAGACAGCTCAGGCACAGAGGGAGGTGAGGGGAAAGTCTTTTTTTTTTTTTTTTTCAATTATACTTTAACTTTTAGGGTACATGTGCACAACGTGCAGGTTTGTTACATATGTATACATGTGCCATGTTGGTGTGCTGCACCCATTAACTCATCATTTAGCATTAGGTATATCTCCTAATGCTATCCCTCCCTGCTCCCCCTCACCCCACAACAGGCCCAGGTGTGTGATGTTCCCCTCTGAAAGTCCTTTGAGTAACTGCCAAACTTCACTCTCATACAATGGGCCCCAGTAAAACAGTGGGCCTTAATAAGCACATTCCTTTCCCTTCGGGTGCACTAAGATAGGGAGGTTAAAAGCAGACTCAGGGAGTATGTCTGCAGCTGCAGACAGATACACAACTCTCCCTCCCAGATAAGCACAACAAAAAGACACGGAAGCAGTCCAAGCCTCTGATAAACATCACTTTGAATACTTAAAAACTCTTAGTCTGTAAGAAAGTGTGCCTCTGACCTAACTCTGCCAGGAGCCCTCTTCAGGGGCCACCTTTCATGATTCTTTCCTCTTTCTTTAATTATTACATTTACCATGAGATTAAAAAAAATAGATATTTTGGAATACCTTTAACTTATGAAGTGACAGAGCACTACACTGAAAACTACCAAACTTTGATGAGACTCAATATCGCTATGAAGTTAGTTCTCCCTGAAATGACTGGTAGTTCCAATGCTTCGTTATATAATCCGAGAAGGCTTGTAGTAAACATTAACAAGTAGTTCTAAACTTCATATATGAATACAAGAACTTAAAAAAATCAAATCAGCTTGAAAATGAATAATAAATTGCAAGATATTTTTAAAAACTATACAGTCTTAAAGGAATTTTCTTTGTAACCATTGGTAGGAAATTTTTTTAGGGAGATTAAAAGAGCAACCATAAGGAAATTTATAAGTTGAAATTAATCAAAATTCAAAAGATTTGCCCATCAAAACACTCCATAAAATAAAAAATCAATTACATATGGTAGACATACTGCTTGAGATTTTGTTTAGATTAAACAATAGTAGATTCTTAAATTACATTTTTAGCTACAAAATAAAACCATGCTCAGCTTTTGTTTTAAAATCTATTTTAATTTATATTCAATTGATAAAATAATATAATTATTACCAAGTAAGATTAATACTGATGTGACATTAAGGGTTAACTGTAACTGAAGGTTAAGTGATCTCTAAGTAACTTTGAGAATGAAAACTCTTTGAGGCTGAGATCTAGTCTATTATTAAAATAAAATGTAGAAAATTAAGAGATACAATTGCTTATCATAATAACATTACAATTTATTTAAAGTAAGCCTGATCCTGTTTTCCCAATATATGTAATTGGCAACTAAATATTATGAAGCAATATGCACCCTTTATCCTTAAGTCATTTTTATTCTTTAATCACAGAACACTGAAAATAATGACAATTCATATATTCATAGAATAGCTTCAGGTTACAATAAAAGTATTAGATATGCTTTCACCATTTTCATATTATTTTCTAAAGTTATTTTAGTATTATCGGAGGAAATAGCCTTAATAATTTCTAAAATGAAGAAAACATACCATCTCAAAACTCACTTACTATTCAAGGGCTTCTAATAAAAGCTGTAGAAGCTTTGCTTTCAAAGGCAATTTTTACTCTCATAACAATTTTCAATTCATGCTTCAAAATGGGTCAAAAATAAATGAGCTATTAAAAACTATTGAGTTAAGCATCACTGCTGTTATCATTTGAAAATTGATGTATCTTTATATCAATCAAAATAAAATGATTCAACAATAATATGCATTTAATATTTAACTGGTGTTAGAGAGTACATTATTCTGTACAAGTACTCAAGGATAGGACAAATATTTAATTAATAATTTTTTCTCTTTTAAACATTAATGCAACTAGAATGTATCTGGTTCATAAACTAAACGGGTGATGACAAGAAAAGAAGTAACCTCTATGATTCAAATTTAAATGAAGAGTCTACTGTGTAAAGGTTGTAACTCCTTATCAATAGTTGCCTTGCTGCTGAGAAAAATTTTTCTGATACATGAACAAGTATAAAAGAAGCTGGTAAAATAACTTGTATACAATTTTACACTGTTTAATGTGTTTTAGTTAATAGTTTTAATGCTCTAGGGTACCATATCAGAAAGACTAGAGAAAACAACGTAAAAAAAATACATGATAGCATACCAGCACCGAACAGAAAATTTAAGAAGTATGCCATAAAAATAACATAAAAATCTAGGGAAAAAAATCTAATGAATTGCAAAATTGTTACATATAAAACACTTAGCAAAATAAGTGAATTATTGTTGACATGAATTGTGTCCCTTAACTTGAAAACTCAGTAATTTATAACTGCCAATTTCCTATAATTAATTTATTGATGCAATTACATTCAAATATAATTTCCCGTGGAAGTTTGTTGTTGTTTTTGTTGCTGCCACTGCTACTTGGCTCTAGCTTTTTAGGGGCCAAAACTTGATGAACTGATAACAATATTTAAATTGAATGCAAAAAGCCGGAATAATTAATGCAAACTGAAATAAAAAGAACATCTTTGGAGGACTGACTTCATTGCCTCATTACTCAAAGTGTGGTCCATGATTATGCAGCATCAGCATCTCGTAGGAGCTTTTTAGAAATGCAGAACTTCAGACTCCACCTACAGTTATTTAATCAGAATCCTCATTTTAGCAAGAACTCCAGATGAAATGCATACACACTCAATTTAAGAAGTTGTGCTGTATCAGACATTAGGAGTAATTGTAAAGCCAGAATGATTAAGACAGGAAGGCCGGGCGCGGTGGCTCAAGCCTGTAATCCTAGCACTTTGGGAGGCCGAGGTGGGCGGATCACGACGTCAGGAGGTCGAGACCATCCTGGCCAACATAGTGAAACCCTGTCTCTACTAAAAATACAAAAAAATTAGCAGGGCGTGGTGGCGGGCGCCTGTAGTCCCAGCTACTCGGGAGGCTGAGGCAGGAGAATGGTGTGAACCCGGGAGGCAGAGCTTGCAGTGAGCCGAGATGGTGCCACTGCACTCCAGCCTGGGAGACAGAGCCAGACTCTGTCTCCAAAAAAAAAAAAAAAAAAAAAGGATATTTTGATATTTGTATAATGATATCTGTACAAGGCTCAATAGAGGTGAGAAAAGAACATAGAAGTAGACACGTGCCCATATGGGCACACAATTTACAACAAAGGTGGCACTTCAGGGAAGCAGGGCAAGTGTCATCTTTTCAATACCTGTTATTCATTTGCTCTGTAACCCTGTGGAAAGACAAGAGTCTTGATGCCTGTCGAATATTATAGCCCACCATCAGTTCCCGTTCAATTTGTAGAGGTAAATATGGAAGATTCAACGGTGTTTATAAATAACAATAGAAGTTTATATCTTCATGGTTTTAAGAGTTATGAAGAGATTGAAAGTATAATTCATATTGTGAGAGACATGTAAGATGCATAACAAAAAGTCTCCTATCGAGGATACTTAAATAACTCAATACATCAGTAGAAAGAAAGAAAATTTAAAGTTGGTAGGTGCAGCAAACCACCATGGCACAGGTATGCCTGTGTCACAAACCTGCACGTTCTGCACATGTATCCCAGAACTTAAAGTAAAATAAAAAAAAAAAAAAAAAGAAAGAAGGTAATAGAAAAATTAGATGCTGGAACAAGGCCTCCAGAAAAGGATATCCAAATGGACAGTAGCTATAAGGTAATGTGCTCAAATGTATAAATGAAAGAAATTCAAATTAGTACACAATATGATGCCATTATATAGCTAGAAATGGCTAAAGTTAGTAAAGACTGCCAACAATGTTTTCTTGTTAGTGTTGTTGTTTACTTACTTTTTAAGAAATAGAACAATGGGACTTCCATATTCCCCTATGGGAGAGATATGAAAGATTCTTTAAAAAATTACTTTAGCATTTTCTAGTAAATGTGAACCAAGAAGTATATGCCTTACAATATTTTTTGAAAAACATGCCCATACATGCTTCTGCGTAATACACAATCTGTTTTTTCCCCGTATTAAACCAAACTAGGTGGTAACACAAAGGCCTATTCGCACGCTTAAATAAATTTTGGAAGAGTCATAGAATGGAATACTATTCATTAGTGGGCATAACTAAACACAAACGCATGTAATAACCTGAATTAATATAAAATATAATGAGATAGAAGACTGATAAAAAATAAAATAACATAATTTCATATTTTTATAAAAATCAATTTATAATATTTATATAAAATCCACATAAATACATTTCAATACCAGGAAAAATAAAACTCTATTATTTAGGAAGGCAGGCCCAGCTGATAATTTTGTAAGAAAAACAAGAGTTCTATCATAAAAATTAAATCAGATATTACCTCTCAGTGACTAGGATTGTTATTAGAAAGGAGCCCTTCCAAGGTACAGTTAATGTTCTATTTCTGAACCTGTGTGGCTATTACATGATAACTCACTTGTGAAAATTGTGTTCAAATTTTTTGTTGGCATTGTATTTACTTTATACATGATAATTTGCAATGGGGACGTGAATTTAACTGTGGGTGTAGCAGCAGATCGGCAATCTTTTCACTCCTTTACTAGATAAACGTTTTGGGGAAATAAAAAAAACAATGATTTGCTTTTAGCAGGATGTACATATTTGTCAAGAATTGCTTATAGTAAATAAGTCTAGAATACATGAATTTATGAGACGTGATTTTGTGGGAAATGTCATGTAAGCCAATAACTGGGTATAAAATAGAGATGTTTCATGACCTGCCTTCTATACCAGTGTTGTTACTGCCCACCTAATTTAGAAATTTATATTATAATGTAGGCCAATGCACATCACATTAGGGGAGAAAACAGCTAGGGAGTCATGCTGTGAATCCTGGCCCTCTCCCTGTTTCAGCTGGTGCTTATTTGCTAAGCTTTGATACTGACTGAGATTTCTGATTCATGAGAGTCTGATTGGGAAATTCAATATTTGTACAATCTCAACAATATAATATAAAAAACAAGCATGTTAACATAATCCATAGTGATAACAAAATGTTAAAAATTATTTGATAAAAATCATGGGTATAAGATTCATGGCATTAACATATCCTTCAGACCATTTGACTAAACATATTAGAGAATTCACAATAGCATAATATATAAATTATCTGATTAAAAATATTTTAAAAGGAAAGATCCATTTAAGATTAAAAATGCTTCATAGAAAACTAAAGGACCATCCTTAATCTGATAATTGTTATTTATAGCAAATTCAAGGAGCAGGATACAAACATTGACACCATGTTTTCAATACTGTTTTTGAATTCTTAGCCAACGCAATAAACAAATACTAATAACAAATAAATAAGTAACCATATAAATAAGATATAAAATATATGTTATAAAGGAAGAAAATAAACATATATTTCAAGTAATATTATTGTCTATCTTAAAAATATATATGTACTAACAGAGTGCTAAAAGTTAAATGCTTGCTTTTTAAGAGAGCCATTAAAATAAATTAATTTCACATATAGTTAAAGCAAAAATTAAATAGAACAGCAAATAAAATATATGCATAAAATTAATCTTTTATAATATGGAATAACACTATTTTAATCAAAGTATATAATTTATTTAAAAATATAGAAAAGAAACATACATAAAATGATACACTTTGTTCATGAAAATAAACACTCAAAATGAATGTAATATCAAAATTCCAATAGGGCATTTCATGAAACTGGACTAGGTAATTCAAAATGTGAAAAAAATAAAGAACATTTAAAGTCTAGGATTACCCTGCAGAAAACCAAGGAAAGTGTGTCAGATAGAGAGATATTACAAACAATAAAATGTAAAGCTTTTTTTTTTTTTTTTTTTTTTGACAGAGTCTGGCTCTGTCACCCAGGCTGGAGTGCAGTGGCGCAGTCTCGGCTCACTGCAAGCTCCGCCTCCCGGGTTCACGCCATTCTCCTGCCTCAGCCTCCTGAGTAGCTGGGACTACAGGCCTCCGTCACTACGCCTGGCTAATTTTTTTGTATTTTTTTAGTAGAGACGAGGTTTCACCGCGTTAGCCAGGATGTTCTGGATCTCCTGACCTCGTGATCTGCCCGCCTCGGCCTCCCAAAGTGCTGGGATTAACAGGCGTGAGCCACCGCACCCGGCCTAAAATGTAAAGCTTTTTTGGGTGGGCATGAAGATAAACAGATCAGTGGCATAATTGTAGAAAAAGCCCAGAAACAAGTTCATTTCATTCCAATAAAGACAAAGACCCAGTTTTTCAAGATCTACATATTTTTATCTATCACCTGAGTATCCACCATTCAAAGTTTCTGATTAGTCACAAATTTATGTAGTTTATATGGCTTTGTTTGTGGATTTGTTCCCAACTCCTTAACCCATCAAATTTTTTTCAATTGTAATATTTTTCCAGATTAAGATTAGACAAATTTAATTTAATCTAGAATAAGATCATTTATAGCTGTGGTAGAATCCAATCAACTTAAGTCTAGATTTGTCATAGATGGTAGTCCTGGACCATTTTGCAAATGCCATAAACTTCTCTGGTTATCAACTTTGACCTTCAGTAAACGTGGAGGAGCATGAATTAAGGTATGCATAGCCTTGTTGGTTGTGACTCTTAGAGAAGCACTAAGAGTAACTTTAATTGGTTTAATTAAATAGACATATAATCTCCAAATTAATTTTAGGACTGCCCATTTATTCTGTTTCTGAGGAGATTCACTAGATCAAACACAGATAAACACCTTTATAGATATACTGTTAATGGAATTCCTAGTTACTGCAAGTTGACTAAGTAAAACACAACCTCCATAGACTACAGTTATAAATATTGGTCATTCAAGCAAATGTGTGAATTAAAATACACACTTGGATGAACAACAAAGACACCTATGATCACGGATCATGGTGGGCCTTGATGTAAGACAACTCGGCTTGGGAGACAATAATAAAATTCAACTTCTTTCTCTGCCCACTAAATGACAAGACTTAGCATCAGCCCCTCCAGGATGTTTACAAAATTGATGGACTTGGTACTCTCCCTGTGGTCCTAGGAGAGACTGGAATTATTAAACTTAATATCATGTTCACCTTTCCTTTCCTTAGTGTTACATCCAAAGTAAAACCTGTTGAAATGCACCAGGAAGCTATGAGAGAAGCTCTTCTTGTGGACAAAAGGGTTTCAATATTAATAACATGTCTGTGAAATATGTTTGTTACAGGAACGTGGCTGGTAACAGTAAAAATTACGCCTCAATGAAAGCAGCTGGCTTCACTGGTCATGTGATTATCCCGAACCATCTAGGCCAAATCAGTGCTGTCTTTGCCACATAGCTCACATTGCTGGCAAGGTTGCTTAGCTGAAGAAGACCGGTCATCATTCTGGCAAGAAACCAGAATGATGGCCTCAAATTCTGGAAATCTGCTGGTGCTGCCATCATTGATAGGGTTCTGGGCTAGCCCATGTGTATTGAAAACATCTCTGAATATCCTTCTCTAGGTTGCTTTGCTGTTTATAATACGAAGCAGACACTTCCTATGGGTATCACTGTAACAGTGAAACAGTAAATAACATAACACTGTTTTGTTTGAGAGGCTTTTACCTATTTTTGCATGTAAACATAATTTTAGATCAGTGAAATAATATATAAAAAGTGCAATGCAGCCCTTAAAACTAATTCTGGAATTAAAGAAGTATGTAAACAACTTTTTTTTTTAGACAGGGTCTCACTCTGTCACCCAGGATGGAGTGCAGTGGTGACATCTCGGCTCACTGCAACCTCCGCCTCCTGGGTTCAAGCGATTCTCCTGCCTCAGCCTCCCGGGTAGCTGGGATTCCAGGTGCACACACCCATGCCTGGCTAATTTTTGTATTTTTAGTAGAGATGGGGTTTTGCCATGTTGGCCAGGCTGGTCTCAAACTCCTGACCTCAGGTGATCTGGCCACCTTGACCTCTGAAAGTGCTGGGACTAAAGGAGCGAGCCACCGCACCTGGCCTTAAACAACTATGTTTTATTAAACATTTATAGGAACATTGAGACCTGACCAAGGACAAAGAAGTACCCAACCTGCTCAGACTCTCACTGGGACCCAGATATCTGTAGTCGGTGGTCACCTCTCAATACCAAACTCCCTCTCTTTTCCCTTCCCTTAACATAAAAAGAGACTGAAATTTGTGCTGATTTAATACGGTACTCGGTTTTCTGGCTCTCTGAAAGAACCTGCTTTTTCTCTCACCAACTCTTGTGTCACATATCTCTCTTTTGAACAGCAAGCATCCAAATCAGGGTTCAGTAACATCATCAAAGTGTGAACAAGAAGGCTGCTAGAGCTGGCAATGTCACCAAGTCTGCTTAGAAAGTTCAGAAGCCAAATGAATATTATCTGTAACACCTGCCACCCCAGTTGTAATCAGTGAAAATATCTCAGAACTGTTTGTCTCTATCGACCATTGAAACTTAACTGGTAAATGATAACAAAGCATCATAAAATGTTCAGGAAGCAAGGAGAATGTTTACTAGACTGTGTGTGTGTGTATATGTGTGTGTGTCTGTGTGTGTGTGTGTGTGTGCAGAAGAGAGTGGTAGCTTTAAATATTAGTTTTTAAAACCAGTTCTTCTGAAATAAAAACAATTGATCAAAAATCTATCACAGAATTTTGAAACCCATTAAAACAAAAGTTTAATGACAGAAAGAAACTCTCTAGCCTAAACAGACTGACCCCCACTTCCACCCCAGTTGCAGATTCAATGACTCCTGCCTCCTCTATTCCTTCAAGTGAGGAAGATTCCCCCACTGGATCTACCTTCTAGCTGATCATGGATATACAACATAAAAGGAAAATATCTTGGATCCCAATATCACTAAGCTAAAAGGAAAATTAAAGCCACCAACTGCCTAGGGCAAACCTGCCTCCCATTCTATTCAAAGTCATCCCTCTGTTCACTGAAATAAATGCCTATCTGCTTGCTTCCTTTGAAAAGGCTAATCAGAAACTCAAAAGAATGTAACTTTTTGTCTTTCACCTGCCTGTGACCTGGAAGTCCCCTCCTTACTTCAAGTTGTCCCACCTTTCTGGTCTGAACCAACGTTCATTTTACATATATTGATGGGTTTCTCTTGTCTCCCTAAAATGTATAAAACCAAGCTGTACTCTGACCACGTTGGGCACGTGTCATCTGGACCTCCTTAGGTTGTGTTGTGGGTACGTGTCGTCGACCTTGGCAAAATAAACTTTCTAAATTAACTGAGACCTATCTCGAATTTTGGGGTTCACATTTGGCAACCACAAAGTAATTCTAAGTGGAGATGCTCCCCTGACCTTTGAAAGATCTATTGGTGCTTGATACCAGCATGAGCTAACTTTATGGCTCAAAACAATAGGACAACTTGCTGAGGTCTGAGAGCACCCCCTCCAGAGAATCCCTGATCTACCCAAATCTGTTCAAGATCTAAAGTTGATTTTGCTCTACAGCTCCTCTTTTGTTTTTTTGTTTTTGTTTTTGTTTTTTTTGGAGTTCTTCTTGTTTCCAACACAAGGAAGGCAAGTTTTTCCTGCTTCCATGATGATGGAAGGCAGGCAGCTCCTTTATGGAGTTTGAGCTTGCTTCCAGCAAGAAAGATGCGTTATATTTTTCCCCTGCTTCTCGGATGGTAGAGAGCAGTCTTTAGCCTGAGACTCATCGCTAAGTAAGTAACTGAATTGGGGTTTGTCTTGGCTGAAATTAAGATTAACAACCAGCTGGTCTCAATTTCTCCTTACCATTGGAGCACCCAGTGGTCATATTGTTGAGATTTTTGTTGTTGTTGTTTGTTCTGGTCTTTCTCCCATCAGATTTGACCAACTCTACCTGACTTAGTCAAATCTGAGTGACAATTTCAAATTCAAGGCCTCTTGAATCTGGCTAAAATTCATGGTAGCTGCAAAAGGAAAAAAAAAAGGAGAAAACAAAAAAGCGTGTGCTTGGTTTCTGTGTTTGCTTCCTGTCTTAAAAAAACAAACAAACAAAAGATTGCTCTTTTGTTTACTTTTATTCCACCCAATACCTCCTTCCCCCTTTGCTATTGGCAGTACCAAAAAATCTAGAGAAGGCTTCTAATGATTTGAACCCCTTTAAAGAATTCAGAACAAAGGCACTACTTATCCTCTTTGGGGGTGTTAGGTTTTCTTTGGGGAGTTTTCTAGAGTGATAGGAAGATTCTTTTTAGGTCTAAAGGTCTGTTTTTCTGTATTGCAGGACCTGATCCTTTTGGCTTGGGGTAACAGGGATGACTTTGCACTGTGAGAGGATTTGACCTTCACAGAGATAATGGCGGACAAGAGCTACAAAGTTACGGGTGGATGAGCAGTTTGCAGGAAGTAGTCTTGGCTGTTTTTTCTTTCCTCTCCTAGGAAGTTGTTGTTTGAGGATCCTAATTCTAGCTTGCAGGTGCATTCTAAAGGGTCTTCGCTATTGCTTTTTCTCCCAAAATTCATCTTAATTTGGTTTGTCTGTGCATATTTGTGTGAGAAACTGAACTGTTGTTTTCACACATTAGTGAGAGACTTGGGTTTTCTTAGCTCTGAAGAGAAAGGGCATTTGCTTCTCCCAGCTGAAAGGTATCCCTGAGTGACTGGGGGCCTCATGGGAATGTCTGAGGGTTGACCCCGTACCATGTGCAGTGGCCCTGCAGGGAAATCCCTAACAAAAAATAATTTTAAAAATGGTTGGTCCAGGAAATGCATATAAGGGCTGATCGCCTGGTGTTTTGAGCCCTCTCAGAGTTCATAGACATCTGGAGAGAGAGTAACTGAGACATGTAGAGGGTGGAAACAACTCAGCAGTGATACATGGTTGAGTCCTGCCCACAAGCAGCACATATCGATCCACCACACAAAAACCCTAGGCCACAGCTAAGTTTCTCCTTTTAAGGAATAAAAAAGTGGGAAATAATCTAAGAATAAAAAGGAAACAAGGGGAATGACCCCCTTTTGAGCACTCTGTAGGTTTCAGGGCAGCTCTGCTTGCCAGGGTAAAATGGAAATAATACGGTGTTTGTGTACATTTACATTAAGGAAAAAGAGCCCTAAGGTCCACCTGAAAACTCTATGGTTCCCAGGTTCTCTTTTTCTCTATTTATAATTTGATTTATAATAAATTATAAATTATAAATTTTTCTGACCTAATTAATACTTTAAGATATTAGGTTTAATAAAGTCCAAAAATGACATAATTTGGCTTATTGGGTACAAAAATTATGCAGGAAGCATTGTCAAATATGAAATGGTGTTTGGTTTTCTTTGGGCTGTATTAGTATAAATATGCTTTTGGTATGTGTTGCCAAATTATGGGAAACTCCTGTAATTCTCATATGACATGTACATTATAAGTAATAGTCATAATTGTTATGTTAAAATTATTGTGTGCCACAGAGGTAACAGATTTTCTTGTCAACTGTACCTTTGACTATGGCTGCCCTAAAACTCTTTGTCATCCCTGGACAACTGTTGGGTTGTTTTGGTCCTCTTTAGAAGGTGGTTTTAAAATCAGCTATTAAACTCTAACAGGTGCTCTTGAATGCAGGTTTCTGATAACTTTGGAGATTTTGATATCAGAATAGAGGAAACATTTTTAAGACTGATGGAGAGCTAAAATATTCACAAATATCAAATGGAACAGGAATTAACTGCATGAACTGAACTAATTTTTTTGACTTTTTGCTTTGTTTTGTTTTTCAGGGCCTTGAAACTTTTGAGCTATTGACAGCTTTTAACAATTTATTAAAATCCTATGAATAAACTTTGGAGCATATTTGTTTCTCCCTGATTTTGCCAGAATTTGGAAACTGTTTGTGGGTATTCTTAGCTTATGGCAATACAGTTATTTGCATAAGTGCAATAAAAATCTGTTTCCATTTGTAACAGGACACAATTGGAAAATCTGGTTATTTTTACCAAGCTTTGACTGGAATGGTGTGCTTTCCTTTAAGGAATCAAATGACTCTAAAGAATGTCACTTTCTGACAGGTCTAGGAGCCCACAGTTTATCTTGAAACCCCAAGAGGAGAGGAAATTCACCCAACTTGTAGGTATTTGATGGTAGAAATCCATGGCTGGGCTCGGCTTTAAAAAAGTCTTATCTGAGATTCTTTCTATGGAACAAAGTTCCACCAAAGCCAATTTAAAAAATTCTATGGGAAAAAATAATTATTCTGGCTGTACTTTATACAAATAATCTGGCCAAGTATAATAAGGCAAATCAGTCCTATTATGATTTGTCTTTAGTAAAAATGGGAAACTGGAGACAGAAAAAATACGTTTCAAAAACTATATTACACCTTTTGTTATATTCTAGTCTTGCCTAATGTTTTTCAATTTTTATTATTTTCTACAGTTTTGGCTGAATTCTCATTTTTCCTGGCTACAAGCCTCCAAAATAATATTTTCACTTTTTTCTTCTTTCTTTTCCTTTCCCCCCTACTTTTTCCTAATTTGAAATCACTGAAAACTAAGCTGTGCTTTCGTAAAGCCCTGTGAACTGAAGCTAGACATCTTAAAATTCAGAAGAAAGTAATAGCAACCTACTTACATACATAAGCCACTTTCATACCTGCTGTTAGGTAACATGGGGTACCTTAAAATGGTGCCGTACCTTAAGATGGGGCCGGTTCTGGGTTCTTCTCCCCTCCTTGACCGGGCACTGTCTGAACCCGCCAAAGGAGGGCCAATCAGAAAGAAGCATCTCCCACCTTCCCTTGGGCCCGCCCCTAGCCCAATCCACGTAGGCCCAAGGGATATAAAACCCAGCACACCAGCAGCCCTCTCTCTCTTCTCTTCGTTCTCCTTGCGTGGTGCCGCTCAATACCTCCAATAAAGATCTCTTGACTGCGACCAGTGTAGTTTGGTCTCCGCCTGGCCCCTTTCACCTGCCTACTGATGTATGACTTCAGAGTAATGTGGCCTATATCGATTTTCCAGAATTCTTCTTTAGTTTGTTACTGTTTTTCTCCCTTCCTCCCCCTATTTTCTCTTTACAGGACATGAGACTTCACAACCTTCTAACTATGAGCTTTCCTAATAACTTGGGACCTACCTGCCTAGGAATAAACCATTCTAGCCATGCGATACAGACGAAACATGGAACCAAAGAATCATTTTCTTCTAAAATGCTTTATCCAAAACATTTGAAAAAAGAAAAGGAGAGAAATGTGAAAGGAATATATCTTGGGCCCCAAAATCATTAAGCCAGGAAGAAAATTCAAGCTGGGAACTACTTGGGGCAAACCTGCCTCCCATTCTTTTAAAAATTATCCCTCTACTCCCTGAGATAAATGCCTATCTGATTGCCTCCTTTAGAAAGACTAATTGGAAACTCAAAAGAATGCAACTGTTTGTCTCTACCTGTGACCTGGAAGACCCCTCCCCACTTTGAGTTTTCCCACCTTTCTGTACTGAACTAGTGTTCATTTTACATGTATTGATTGATGTCTTATGTCTGCCTAAAATGTATAAAACCAAGCTGTGCTCTGACCACCTCGGGCACATGTCATTAGGACCTCCTGAGGCTGTGTCATGGATGTGTATCATCAAACTTGGCAAAATAAACTTTCTAAGTTAACTGAGACCTGTCTCAAATTTTCTGGGTTCAAAATATCTATCTAGTCTTAAGTAAAACACAAAATATGTAGAGAAAACAGATGTTTCTGAGGAACTTTGTTTCTAAATATAACCATAACAATTAATTACATTATTACTACTTTCCAATACATTAAAAATCTAAAATTCTGCCCTACAAAGAAATCACAACATGAAGGCATTATTTAAAACCTCTCCTTTTTCCATTATTTTGCCAATCTCTTTGAACCATCTTTAATGCTAGCTGAGATTCAAATTTACATAACAACCAGTAACCATCTAGTTGTTCCCCAATCTCTTCACCTTCTAACATCTAAATTCAGGGCTTCTAAAAAGGACTTGAAACTTTGGTTGAAGTGAGAGACAGTGGTGGAGACTTACTTATAGGTGATTTTTTCTTCCTGAGGAGGAAATAGTCTTCTTCATATACCTGTTGGTTCCTTCCCTCTCTGCCTTAGGTGATCCAGCTGTAACCACGATACTCTCCCTTTCCCCCAATGCAAGCAACTGAACTGTCCATGATGTCATAATCACAATTCCATTACCTCACTGTGCTAGAGGCCTTAGAGGAAGGGGAAGTTGTGAACAGCCCTGGGCTCTCCTTAAGCTTTGCAAAGTGTTCTGGATAGGGCTAATTGCAGAACCAAGATAGAAAGGCCCCAGACTGTTGTAAATTCTAGGCTTAAAAGGTTTGAGTCCATCCTGCAGCTAGAGGAGGGGTTCCTGGGACTCAGAGCAGGCCCTTTAGGACCATGGACTACATTTCCCAGAGGCCTTCATGTCACATTGGCGTCCTCTACTGGTGGAGAGGGGAGTCCTTCCAAGAGAGGGCTGTAGAGGGCAGGGCAGGGCAGGAGAGCAGCTGAGAGGAGCCTTGGCTAATACTATTAAGGATCAGGATGACAAAGAAAACCACTTCTTTCCCCCCGAAACAAAACAAAACGAAAAACCAAAAAATAAACAAAAAAGAGTTTTGCATGTAAATCTGTGTGTCAGAGTTGTTTTCCTAGGAAACCTGACCATAAACATTTGAAGCTAGGAGTCAACCAAAGTAGCCACCTCTAAAATGGGAGTTTGGGGTTGGATGGCTTGCTGGCTGGTTGGCTGTGAAGACCCTACCGTTAGTGGTAGTTGGCTGACTAATAAATAGCCCATGGGTATGGCTTGTGGTAGTGGTATAATTATTAAACTTCCATTGGCATTTAACTGAGAAGAAATACCAGTGCAAAGGAATATATGAGAAAGTGCAATGGCTCAGGATTTTGAGCGTTCCATAGGAATTAGTAATACTAACTGTATAAAATCCAGTGGGTGCTGCTGAGTTTCTTCAATGCTTCACAACGTCTGGGGATGATTAATCTCCAATTAAAACCTAAGTGTGAAAGCCAGATGGCCTCCTTGGCAGCATGTAAAGAGAATCATTTCCTACAGCTGGAACATAGGAAAAGCTCAGGATCATGGCTAAATCTTAATTATGAGAGAAGGAGAGCTCCAGAGAAAGCTGTATTCTCAATGCTAGCAATATGTTACACTGAGGTCAGAGACCTGATAGAAAGGATTGGAACTCTGAGACTTCATATAGAGTTATCTCTGTCAATGTATTCAGAAGTCATCAAACCTCAGGCTCTCCTGGCACCTCTATACCTGCAGAATATCCCAGTCCTCTGTGTTAAAGCAGAAAACTCAGCTATTGAAGAAAACGCGGCCGGGCGCGGTGGCTCAAGCCTGTAATCCCAGCACTTTGGGAGGCCGAGGCGGGCGGATCACGAGGTCAGGAGATCGAGACCATCCTGGCTAACACAGTGAAACCCCATCTCTACTAAAAATACAAAAAATTAGCCGGACGTGTTGGCGGGCGCCTGTAGTCCCAGCTACTCGGGAGGCTGAGGCAGGAGAATGGCATGAACCCGGGAGGCGGAGCTTGCAGTGAGCCGAGATCGCGCCATTGCACTCCCGCCTGGGAGACAGAGCAAGACTCCGTCTCAAAAAAAAAAAAAAAAAAAAGAAAACGCACAGTTACCTTCCCTGTTGAAAACATGTGCTCCCCTCATCATTTAACCCTACATCTCTTTCTAAGTGCAGTTTGAATGATTAGCATTGTATTAGTTTTCAGTGGTTGCTTTAACTAGTTAGCACAATTACTGACTTAAAACAACAGAAATTTATTATCTTATAGTTGTGGAGGCTAAAAGTCTGAAGTCAGTATCAGTGATCCCAAATCAAAGTGCTGTCAGGCTTTCTGGTCATTACAGGCATTTCTTGGCTTGTGGTTTTATCATTCCAATTTCTGCCTCTATCTTTACTTTGCCTTCCCCTCTTCTGTCTGTGTTAAAACTCCCTCTCCCTCCCTCTTATAGGGGTGCATGTAACTGTATTTGGGGCTCACCTTAGTAATTCAGGATAATATTCCCATCTCAAGATTCTTAACACATCCGAAAGACCCTTTTGCCTCATAACATTTTTATGTCAGAAGCATTAGGACTTAAAATTTTTATGTCTCAAGGATTAGGACTTAATATCTGTGGGTGGCCATATTTAGCCTACTACAAGCATTAATTCACAATATTATCTGGTATGTAAAGGAATAGACATTTTTATTAATGGTACAGAATACGTCATAGGTGAATTGCAGATCTTAGCCAACAATTATTAGAAGGAGACAGGATGGTATGTGTGTGACTGGATTCTGAAGGTGCTGAATCAAGGGTGGAGGGATGTAATAATGAATTAAGGAGAATTTTAAACTACATAAGAGCACTTTCTCATGATACAGCAAGCATCACATTAAACTACATGTTTTAGCTTTTTAGGTGCTTGCCACCTAAGTGCTTTAGACATTTTGTGTATAGGGACCAGAAGATAAGTAAAGAACGCATTATCTTGACAAGGGTGTTTTCTTCTGATCAGCAGAAAGTGGTACAGATGGTTTTACACAATTAGGGAAGGAAAAAATAGGTGTGTAACCCATGTGATTCACTTTAGTATCCCTTAGTGTTTTCTTTTCTAATTGAAACCATAAACGTATTTATGCAACATTTCTGGCCTCAGAAGAGGACGGTTACCAAGAACTCACATCACTCAGGAATGAGAGTTTTAGTTCCATTACAACATAAGAAACCAAAACCTGCAAAGATGATAGCTGAGCATAATAGAGGAAGAAGGCTATGGAAGCCAAGCTTGCCCTTGAAAACAACTACAGAGCTGGGCCTGCATGTCACTAACCTCCCTCTTCTAAATTTGAACTGAGAAAGAGAGGCCCATAGGAGCCATAGAGGAGCTGCTTCCTGCCTGTGCATATGTTAAGTGTATTTGTGAGGTGCAAGAAGTATGAAATTGTAGCAAAAAATATTTTCATGCTTCTGAATGTTCATGGCTTTCAGAGCAAAAAATACAGGCAATCTAGGTTAATGGACTGTTGAATAGAAACCCAAGAATAAAATACTTCTTAGAGATGTATAAGTTTATCTCTTTCTGAACCATGTGTTTACACTTTAAAAAGGAATAAAACCTCAAGCCATGAAGGAAGGCAAAAACCTAGGGACTTTTCTTTGAGATTTGTTTACATTAGGAAAATAAGGTTTCTCTTCTTTCCTCAGGAGGGGAGGGCAGCAGCTGTACAGCAGCTCCTTATAAAATCCTAGATTTGTCACTTGAGGGCTCCTCTTCTGTAGCACAGACGCGAAAGTGCAGTTGACAACTGCCCTCATTTCATTGCCTTGGAGAGATTGGGATAAGGGAAAGTGATGTTGTTATTGCTGTAATTAATTCTAATGTCTGATCCAGAAAATAGATGCTTTCTTTCAGAAGAAAATTATAAATATAAGTGTTAAAACCTGATCAGAGTCAGGTTTTGACAGCCATAGAGTTGTGCTGCTCAGATGTCCTTTTGAGAGAACCTATTGTGAGCAGCATAGATGGTTCCTCCACCTGCCACACATTTGAATTTCCAGCGGTCTCATGACAAGGCTGCATTCTCTCCGGATTTCTCATAGACAAAGAATGAGCATGACTAGGGAATAAAGTTGGGTTGTTTCTAGCCCAATGTAGTACCCCACTAATGGGCATTTTTTCCTCTGGGGCTTCTCATTTACTTGGTCAAGAATTTCTCAGAGCTTCACTGCAGTCTGCGACTCTTCCAAATCAATTCTTCTTTCTTTCCCCTTGTTTTTATAGTTATAATCATATGTCAACGTTTGAAGGTTCTGCCTACCTTCTCCTGCCCATTAAATCTCTTCATTGTCTAATTATGTCTTTGTATGTGCTTCTCAGAAGACCTTAACTAACAACAACGAAAAGCAAACAATTTGCATATAGATGGGATCCTAAACAACATAAATTTCTGGTCTTGCCCAACTCTTCTTTTCTCTGCCATAATATAGTCTGAAGAGAAATAGAGACTATGACATTGATCCCCTATATCAACTGTATTACATTAATTCTCCCAATTCGCAAGAAGTGGCCAGTAGGTTAAAAGTTTTGGTAAGACACATGCATTCCAGAGGATTGAAATAAAGCTTACATATATTCAGGGGCATTAATCATTAGCAGGAAATATTAGGCTTCCAGTGATTTAGGGTATGTGTATACTGGAATGGCTCCTTTAAGGTAATAGAGAAATTATTGTAACTTACACGTTCTACAATAAGAGAGAAAAACAAACACACAAAATCTTTGGTAGGCCTTTGAGTTTATGAAATTGCCATGTTCCACAATTTGTAATGATTTTTAACTCATATACTATGTGACACAAAAAACTAACAGCTCTTGGTGAGTATCAGAGCAGAAAAGGATGCTGAAGAAGGTCTGAAATGTAATGCAAGTCCATCCTATTTTTGTATTATAGGATTTGGCAGACCCTATGGTTCTAGATTTGTTAGTGTTACAGAAAGACACTGCGTGGAGTTTACAGCAAGTCTCCATGGGAGAATCATAAGGCAGCCTGATAGATCATTGATAAAACTATGCCATCCACAGAGGAAAATACCATTTGAAAAGCAGGTCCTGACATGATAGTGAATCCAGGTAGAAATGAAGTGCCTGTCCAAAAACACCAAGTTGCCTGGTAGCCAGAAATGCCAACCATGAGCTAAGTTCTGTTGCACTCACTAATTCATAGAACTGGATGGGTAGGCAGGATTTCATAGTGAAGTAAAAGTGGTAAACCCAGTTCACAAGCAATATTGGAGGATGGAAGTAAATTGTGTGAGCAGGTAGCCAGCCCCTGTGTTTTCTACCATGCTCATACCATGCCTCTCCATGAGCTAACATTGTGTCCCTTCAGGGTGGTTCCAATAAAACCAGCAGATGGAGTAGAAAGACCATGCTTGTTTTTACAGATGGCTTGTCTTGATATGGTATGTGATTTCACTTCGTATGTCAGGGCAAGCGGAAAATGCATTTTGGGTGTACTATAGACCTCCTTTAGGTGCCCTTGAAAGACAGTGGAGAGGGAAAACCTTCCTGAGTTAGTTTTCACATTAAATCTGGACCTTCACTCTGTGAGAAAAGAGAGTAAGCGAGTAAGCCTGAGAAAAGTATGACACACACACACACACACACACACCCACCCCAGTATGAATGGCTTGACTGGGCTGGTTGATCTAGGTCTGAAATGACAGACTAGGAGTCCATGAGTAGGAGGCATGTAAAAAGAACTGTCGTGGTGAATATAAAGTGTGAAGGGCAATTTAGCTACTGTAACTGCAACCCACAGGGACAAATTATGAACTCTTAACATGTCACTGTCTTTTAAGGGGATTAACCAGCCACTTTGTTGTGGCAAAGAGACATTACCTTGGACTCCTTAATCCCAAAAGGTGTGACAATTTATCTTGGCTAGAATCAACACATATAAAGTATGGTATTGCCCTTCCTGCACATAATGTCTTGCCCATACAATATTTAAACGTAACAGAGTATTTCATTCACCAACACCAGATCCTGAATAATACTGAATTGGATTAAGTGACCAATTTTTTTATCAAGAATTTTGCAACTCATGATCTAAAATCCAAGAGTCCTATCATATTACTGCACCATTCAGTACACAGAAGGTGCTGGCTTAATAGGGCAAAGGAATGGCCTGTTCAAGGTGAAGTTGAAGTGCCATTTGGATATGATGCTTTGTGGTAATGGACACTATATGCAAAGATAAAGTATACACTCTACATCAGTGACAATTATGAAGCCCTGTGTCCTTAAGTAGAATACAATCCAAGGCACATAAGTAGTAGTGTCACTTTTCAGCATTCTCCAGAAACACAGTTGGAGATTTTGCCTTTCCTATCTACACAACTATAAGCTTTGTTTTGGAGCCTTGGTTCTCAGAAGGAAAATGCTTCTATTAGGGAAATAACAAGAGTCCAATTCAATTCGAACTTATGGCTATCATTCATTCACTTCAGTCTCCTCATTGCAGGAGAACCACTGACAAGGAAACAAGTCACGTTCTTTTTAGAGGTAATGAACTTAAATCATTAGGAGATAGTTGAACTAATAATACATATTCAGGCACACAAGTGACTCACTTGCGCATCTATTCTTTGCCAAATAATGGAAGTAAGTGGGAAAGTTCAGTAACTATCATCTGAGAAGTGCTTGTTGATCAGGAGTTAAGACCACTCAGGGATAAAGTTCTTAGTCAAGCCGTCAGGTAAATCTCTGAAACCACTAGAAGCACAAGTCAAACACAAGACAAATCTATACTTGGTAGTAGATTAGAGATAACATGAGAATCAGTTTCAGTTATGAGCATATAACTGCAGGAATATAATATCAACAAGGTATAGCAATGGGAACTTTAATGCATACCCATAAACATCAGTTTGTAATTATTCCAGGAAGAGCTGCTGGCTAAAATTACTTAAAATGTATTTTCTTATCACATTATACAAACAAGCAGATCTAAGGCACACAAGAGGTGGTCTATGCTCTTACGGCTTCCTAGAGGTCCCCTGCTACCAGAATAAATCATTCATTTCTTTCAGGTTTTTGCAGTGTTGGCAGCTCACGTCTATCTCCTGAGCCCCTCTTTAAGAATGATTCTCATCTAAAAAAGTTTTCTTGCCTAAAATTATATTCTCTTACCCAAGAAGCCAGTGTTCAATGTCTGGCCAAGGCAACGAATGTAAAGGCAAGTTGCCTGTCTTCAATAAAAGACAAATCTGTAGGGTTATCCCCATGCCAGAGCTCTGAGTTTGATCAGCCAAGACCTCTGTTGTAACCGAATCTTAGTTCAAATTATTGTTCTGCCAATTCTGCTTTCTTCACTCCTCAACAATGTTTATTAAAAGAGCAGTTCCTAATTAATCTCTTGTATATAAACCTCTGTTTCAGATTCTACTTCCCAAAGAAACCCAACTTCAAAGTTCATTGGTTTATAGTCTATTTTTCTCAGATTATGGAAATGTTGATAAATTTATATATTCCGGTAACCAAACAGGAAATATGATTTTTTTTTTGCTTTGCCAAAGTAATGTGAAAGAACCTGTATTGGCAGTCAACATGAACTTGTTTTGAAGTTTATGCATTCCCCAGATCATTGACTTTCTACCAAACAAATAGAAATGCAGAGAGATATTTCAAAATAAAATTCTATCAGATGCCCTTATATCAATAGAAGATACAACATCATTTATTTTTTGATAACCAGAGGTAATTCAAACGCATCAGTTACATAATTATATTATAAATAGGGGATTAGATCACTCCTTCCTCAAAATCTGTATTATTGTTCTAGTTTTACTCACTAACCCTACTACCAAATGTTTTCCTTGAATGCTAGAATTTTGGTGAAGGTTAGCATCTCTGAGCTGTCTCACTTAAAATGCCCAGTAATCAGTGGCCTGTATTCCTTTGCTCTATTTAGGTAAGAATGATATTTTTGCAAGAGCAGAATAAACTAATTCTAAAAACATACCCAGGGAAACATGAGGACATTTCCAGTTACTTCAACTTTGCAAACTCAGATTTATGTTTATTTATTTCCTCCAAAATAAATATAGTAGTCTTTTTCTTTTAAGGTAATCGCACTATGAAAAAATAATGAAATAAACTTTATCTCATCCTAAATACCTGAACTCTGGCATACAGCTTAGAGTTCTTCTAAATATGTCTGATGTCTTAATGAACCTGGAGGCAAAAATTAATGCTTGTTGCCTTTAACCCTTGATAAGTCCCCACCATCTGCCTCAGACTTTATAAAGCAAATATCTTTAAATTTAAAAAGAGCAGGATAAGTAAGGTGGTCCTTTAGAAGCAGAGAGAACTTCATTCTTCAGATTTACGGCACTTTATCTTGGTGCTAGCTCACTTGGCTTCTTTCCCAGAAATTTTTACTGTCTAAATTGATAGTCTGTCAAGGCTTTTGACCTGGATATAGTAGATTCTTAGAGTTTAACTCTTTCTGCTATTGATTCAATCTCATTTTAAATTGTATTTATCTCTACTAGAATTTTTACGGATTTAAGAAACTAGTTTCCTAAAGAAAAATACTGTGAGCAGGAAATTTGTCTCTGTCCAAACTATGTAATGCATCATAAACAGTGCAAAAAATTGGCTACTCAAAATCTTTTTCATTAGTCATTTCTCCCACATTAACTTTGTTTCTGTTAAAAACTGTTTTAACAGAGAATATTAATCTCATGAAGCAGATTTAATTTTTCTACAATTTGAGAAGAAAATTACTCACATGGTTTAGAATACCAGCGTCTGAATGATCTAGGAAGTAGATCAAAGTATAATATTCTCCTGTCTGTATTTTTAATTCCGTATGAGTTTTCTTGGCTCCCCAAATTATAACCTCCATTATCTTTTATCAGCCAAGAAAAAAATTAAAAAGAAGGAAAAGAAAAGAAATGATTTCCAGGCAATTGGGGTATATTTTAAGCTATGATTATGGTAATGTTGTCATTGATGTTCCTAACAGCACCAGCTCTAACTCAAGGGGGAGAAATATACTATAATGACTCTCATTTATTGTTGGTGAAATGCAAAATTGTACAGCTACTTTGGAAGACAGTTTGGCTATTTCCAACAAAACTAAACAAACTCTTAGCATATAATCCAGCAATCATACTCCTTGGTATTTAGCCAAATGAATTGAAAACTGATGCCTACATAAAAACATGCACATAGCTATTCATAGCAGCTTATTCATAGTTGCCAATATTTGGAAACAATAAAGATGCTCTTCAATAGTGACTGAGTAAAATAAAATAGTATATCCAGACAATGAAATATTACTCACTGCTAAAAAGAGATGACCTACCAAGCCATGAAAGGGCATGGAGGAAACAAATGCATATTACTAAGTGTCAGAAGCCAGTTGGAAATGGTATGTGCTATATGATTCAGCTGTAGTAGTACATGACATTCTGAAAATGGCAAAACTTTGAAGATAGTAAAAAGATTAATTGTAGCCCAGAACTAAAGGAAAGAAAGGGATGAATATTTGAATCACAGAAGATTTTTAGGGCAGTCAAACTTTTCTGGATGATATTATAATAGTATAAAAATATAATACATTGGTCAAAACTCATAGTATGCACACCAAGAATGACCCTTAATATAAATTATGGACTTTGGGTGATAATGTCCTGTCAATGTTGGGTCATCAATTGTAACAAATATACCATTGTGGGGTATGTTGATAGTGGGGTAAGCTGTGCATGCGTGGTAGCAGAGGGTTGATGGGGACTCTTTATTTTCTGCTCAATTTTGACCTGAGCTCCAAACTGTTCTAACAAAATCTAAATAAATTAAAAAATATAATAAAAATAAAATTATAATGAAAAGTCACTTACTACTAGGTGAACACACACACCACAATCACATCCACACACACCTACAATAAATTTCCCAATTAAAAAAAGAAAATAAAAAGAAAAATTAACCTTATTTCTTGCAATTATATATAGATGTAGCTACATATATGTATGTGTATATGCAGATATGTATCACCATTTAATACAAAATAGAACTGTTGACTCTAACCACTCTTTTTGGAAAATCAGGAATCCCTGTGTATCAGTGTTAACCCAATTAATATTGCATAAATTATTAGAGTTCTAATTTGTACATCTTTACTGGACAAACTAAAAAACAAACAAATAAAAATCCCATTATAGACACACGTGGAAACAAAGTAATTCATTTATGTTCAATATAAATATGCAGTCACTTAATATTAAGAAATTTACTAGGCTGTTTCAGGAGATAGAGTTGATTTACAGATGAACTTAAAATACTTTCTTTAAACCTGGCCAGTATGAAAACAGTGGATTTACAATTTGCTCTTTAAGTCTGAAACTTGATAAAGGACCCTCGGGGTCAGTATATTTAACAATGGTTTGCAACTGGCCCAGCGGGTTTAACAAATTTGACTTGTAAATCTGACATGCATTTTTTGCACAGACCTTACTGATTTAAAAGAGGGACATGCAGGACAGTCAATCTTTTGCTGTCCCTTTTCTTTACCTAAATGATAGCCATACATGAGTATGCCCTGCAAATTCTGATAAGCCCTTCCAAACATATGACCTGCAGAAACCTTTGTACTATCCAATTCTTCTTGTCCTGCTAAACAAGTTAAACATCCTTTCTGTTGATTTTTACCATTTTTGTTTATCTGTTATTTATTTACACAACCCTCCATCTATTATACTGTATCATGTTATTTCTTCTTTCTTTCTTTTTCTTTTTCTTTTTTTTTTTTTTTTTTGGTATGGCTGTAGCTTTGTATGGGTGATCCCTCTGGGAACAAGCATGGTCCTAACATAGACACTTAATTTCACTCAGAAAAGCCTGAACTAAATGAAATTTAATAGAGAGCTTCCTTTTCTACAGGGTATTTGGGGTTTTTCTTCTGGTTCGCAGGTAATTCGTCTTCACACTCTGGTGTAAAGGAATTCTACTTCAATTATATAGCCTGAATAAATATTGTACAGAAGAAATGTACCCTTTGGGGAATTTTAATTCCCTACAATTTACTAAGAATCTATACTGAGGTAAAAAGGGAGGGGGTCAGTGCAAGAGGGTCTAGCCTTCTACTTTTACCTCACCTGTTCTTCTATGTTAACATTTCAAGAGAATGAGATGAAGTTTTAACTGTGACTCCTAGGTTGTGGCCTTCAGTAATAGGGTATAAATTGGCAACATTTACAAATACAGGAAGTATTGATGTATTTATTTGACTAAGAGCAGGTATTGGGAAATAGCATAAAGAGTTTTAGTTGGGACATACTGTGTTTTAGTTTCCTATGAGACATCCAAGAAAAAAATGACAAGTAGGCAGGCGAATACTTGAATATTCCTAAAACTGTAACTCAGCAAGAGCATACCAAGAATGTTCTATTTTCTTTTTAGTTCATCAGTATAGTAATATTATAACTAGATATAAAATATATTTCTCAAAAAGAAAAATGTTCAGTGTAATCTAGAACTAAGCAATCCAATTATTTTTCTCTTGTCTCTTTTTCTCATTTTTCCCGTTTTTCTTCATTATAAAACACATTTTTCAAAATTAAAACTTTCAGTGTTATCTGGAACTAAGCAACTCAATTATTTTTCTCCTTTTCTTCTTCTACTTCATTATTATCATTGTCATTGTCATTATTATGATTTTTCTTTTGGCTCAACCATCCCCAAGTTGCATAAACCCCAAACAAAGCATTATTAATATAGGTAAAATAAATTATTTTTCCTTTCATTTCACTCTATTATTTATAAAGACTAGAAATGACAATAATTTACATGTGATTTGTCTTGGAACAACTTTTTGGAGTGAACAAATAAAAGAGTGGTCTCTTTAATGGAGGGGTCTCTTTAAATGATTATTTTTGTTGCTTATTCCCTTTTGCTGAAGTACAGTCATCCCTTGGTGTCTGTTGGTGTTTGGCTGTGGGACTTACTCCACTGTGAGTACCAAAATCCAGGGATGCTCAAGTCCCTAACATAAATGGTGTAGTATTTACATATAACCTACACATATCTTCACACAGACTTTAAATCATCTCTAGATTACTTATAATACATAATGTAATGTAAATTTTATGTAAATACTTATGACACTGTATTCTTTAGGGAATAATGACAAGAAATAAAAGTCTACAGAGTCAGTGCAGATACAACTTTTTAAAATATTTTTGATCTATTGTGGTTAAATCCATGGATGTTGAAACCAAAGATACGAAGGGATGACTGCAATTTATTTAGATTATTTCTCCAGGAAACTTCTGTAGAAAGATGGACTTGGGTGTACTTCTCTAGTCTTGAGAAGAGATATATATTAGAAATCAAGAAAGGACATGGTATAAGTGCAAACTGGAAAATGAACAAGAAATTGAATGAAGCAACTCATGTGGTTCATTCTACCTTAGCATATACAATAAAACAGAAATGTAGAAATATAACATATATTAAAGAGTGACTTTTTCAGAAATCTGTGTTTGTATACTTACATACATATGTCATACATGTATATATATTTATACTCATATTCTTTGGGACATTGTGCTAGACTGTTTGGGCTACAACAGCAAAATATCATAGACTGAGTAGAATACAAACAACAAAAAATTATTCCTCACAGTTTTGGAGGCTAGGAAGTCCAAGGTTAAGGTGCTGGCAGAATCAGTGTTTGATGATGGCCCCCTTCCTGGATAACCATCTTTTTGCTATAACTTCACTTGATGGAAGGGGCAAGAGATCTCTATGGAGTCTCTTCTATAAGGGCACTAATCCCATATCCCAAAGGCCCCCTCCTAATTCCATCATCTTTAGGGTTAGAATTCTAATATATGAATTTGTCAGGTCATAAACATTCAGTCCATGCTAATCTACAACGAGGTTAAGCTCATGTTACTTTTCATCCTCTCCAATATTTACCCAGAGCAAGGCCTTAGCAATATTGACTTTTGCTACCTGTGCATAGAATATTAGTTCTGTTGCATAACTTCATATTTTTCTCAGAGACAGATAACTTTCCAGTACATGTTTTCCCTGATGAAAACCTTTATTAAAGCCTTAGAACCTATGTCAATGTAAATTAGAAAATTATGAGTTTTACATACATACTTTAAATGACAGTAATTATTTTACACTTAAAAATGGCACATTTATTTAATTTTCACTCAATTATGTTTGAATCACCACTAATCACCAATGAGAAGTTAACATATGTTTTGTCAGAAAATGTCCCAAGGTTTTCAGTTATTTTGCATTATGTTGATGATGGATTTTACATCACATCATCATTGCAAAAGGTCAGTTCCAATATATGGAATGGCTGATAGTAGATTTGTAATTACTGTAGCGCCTCAGAATGATATCTGGCCTCATGGGAGCACTCGCCTATGAATACTGTTGCCATAGTTGTGAGTGGGAGAATAATGCCGATATTTCAGGTTTCTAGAAATGTAAATGATCCATAGTATAAACCTCAGCCAATGTGTAAGAAGAGGCAGATGAAAAACATTGAAGCGCCCTTAGCATGAAAATAGCAGACCATTCGGGTGTAGTTACACCTCAACTGCCTTCCCTTTAGTTGCTCTTATCAGCCGAGATATAAACTATGGACTTCGTCTGAGTCTGTCTACAGTGGATTTGGCAGGGACCAGATCTTCCGTGATGCTAAGTGATATCACCCCCAAAATTAAAAATATCAAATGCATGACAGTGCTCCCATGACTGGTTAATATGGTGGTAGTCATTAGCCCATTGAGATGTCTTTTTTAAGGGGAATGTGTGGGTGATCTTAGTTTTATGGCCCTGAAGTAAGAACTGGATGCCAGGTATAGTTTCAGTGTAGCAACCCCCAAGTTTCATGGGCCCGGAGCGAGGAGGGTAGCACTCCAGAGCGGGATGATGATTTCTCGGAGTTTAGTAGATTAAGACACCAAAAATTGGTAGGGGATATCCATGTTGATGAGGGATGTCTTGATTAAAACGTGCTATGTCCGATGAAGTAATGTATGCACTATGTAATATTAAGGATTTACAGTAGGGGTCAATATCCATGTGGATTAGGTTTAAATATACATCACAGACCCAATTAATTATTATCTATAGGCTTTATACAATCTTCAATAAAATATGAGAAATAATATTCTTGGTGAGGATTTATAATTAGGAAGAATAAAGCATTGAGATAAAGAATAAGAGCAAACATAATATCCATGGTTGACACTGCTCACAATCTTTTCTCAAGCCTTTTAATACACTTCTGGTGAGATGACCAAATTAAAAAATAGATAAATGGGACTTAATTAAACTAAAGAGCTAATGCACAGGAAAGGAAACTATCAACAGAATAAATATACTACCCAAAGAACAGGAGAAAATATTTTCAAACTTTGCATCCAACAAAGGACTAATGTGCAGTATCTATAAGGAACTTAGATAAATCAACAAGAAAAAACCAGCCCCATTAAAAAGTGGATAAAGGACAAAACCAAGACATGCAAGTGGCCAAAAACATGAAAAAATGTTCAACATCACTAATCCTCAGAGAGATATAAATCAAAACCACAATGAGATATAATCTCAAACCAATCAGAATGACTATGATTAAAAAGTCAAAAAATTACAGATGCAGGATGTGGAGAAAAGATAACGCTTATATATTGTTGATGGGAACGCAGATCACCAAAGCATCTGAAGATTTTCCAAAGAACTAAAAATGTAACCACAAATCGATCCAGAAATCCCATAAACAAAGGAAAATAAATAATTCTACCAAAAGGATTCATGCACTTGATGTTCATTGCAGCACTATTCACAATAGCAAAGACATGGAATTAACCTATGTGCCCATCAGTGGTAGAATGGATAAAGGAAGTGTGGCACGTATACACATAGACTACTACCTAACATTAAAGAGAAGAAAGTCCTTTGCAGCAACATGAATGCTGCTGGAGACTGTTATTCTAAGTGAATTAATGTGGAAACAAAAAACAAAATATGTCATGTTTTCACTAAACATTGAGTTCACATGGACATAAAGAGGGGAACAATAGACACTGAGGACTCCAAAAGTTGGGAGAGTGGGAAGGACTGAGGCAGGGAGGAAGAGGGGCAAGGGCTGAAAAGCCTTCCATTGGGTATTATGTTCACTAGCTGGGTGACAGGATCAATAAAAGCCCAAACCTTAGCATCATGCAATATACTCTTGTAACGAACCTGCATACATACCCCTGGAGTCTAAAATTAAAATGGAAATTAAAACAAAAAATAACAACAAAAAGACAAAACACAAAAGAGAGCATCATACAAGCAAAAATGACAAAAAATATGTAGCAAATCGAAGAACCAAAATGTTCTCAAAAATAACTGTGGATATAAGTAACTCTTGGCAAAAGAATTTGAGAAAATTGCCCCATAAGCAAACACATCCTCTAATGCCCACTTGAAATTTAATCAAGCAATAATGAAAAATGGAAAAAAAATCTTAGAAGGCAGAGACAAAGTTCATGGAAGAATATCATTTTGGAATCCCCCACTCTTTAGGAAAATAATCTGGCCTAATCAAGAAACATTCTCCATCCACAATGAAGTGTCCCCATAATAACTGCACAGGAGGATTTCTGTTTTGCTATAAACCAGTGTGATCTATATTTTCTACTCTCTCTCTTTCTTGTCAAATGGGAGCATTTAATGTGGTGTATGAAGTGTTTAAGGGGCAGATACTTTTTTTCACTTTATAAATGTCTGGATCAAGTCTACCTGGTATAGAACCTATTGCACATCATACATGATTTTGGACTTGAGGTGTCTTTCAGTGAAAAGGTTTATTGTGTTTTGAGTTCAAAATTGAGTGAAATATTTTGCAACAAGAAGACAGATTACAGTATTTATCACTCTGACTTTATAAGTAGTTCTGCTTTGTGTATATTCAGAACCCTGATATACTTTATCTGGCTCTCTTTTAGCGAGGCCAATATACAACTAGTTCTATCCAATGCGTTATTAGTGGCAATAACAAGTTCCAGTTCCAAACTGGAGCATTTAATTGTGGATGTAAGATTATCCAGAGATCTCTCTCACTCTGCCAGTAGAATGCCAATATTTAGTCTGGTGGCTGCTCATTCAGTTCAGTCTGAGTCCAGGGGTAAGGAGAAGTTGCCTAGTCATAGTCATGTATTGTGAACAATAAGTAACCTTCGTGTAATAAGTCATCAAAATTTTAGAACTGGTTGTTTTGTAGATTAGTTGTCATAGCCTGAATAATAATAAAAAAAGAGAGAATGTTCACATTCATTATTTCATTGAATCTTCATGACAACACAATTAGTAGTTTTTTGTGTCTTACTTGTGAAATAAAAAATTAGGAAATATTTAAAAATACACATTCCTTGATTTTGGGCATTTGTCTTATTTCTTAATTTTTATTAAATAGTAATCAAGTGTAGTAGTCTGTTCTCATGCTGTTATGAAGAAATACCCAAGACTGGGTAATTTATTAAGAAAAGAGGTTTAATTGACTCACAGTTCAGCATGGCTGGAGAGGCCTCAGGAAACTTACATTCATGGTGGAAGGCACTTCTTCACAGGAAGACAAGAGAGGGAATGAGAGCCAAGTGAAGGGGGAAGCTCCTTATTAAATCATCGATCCCGTGAGAACTCACTCACCATCACAGGAACAGCATGGGAAGAAACCACCCCCATGATTCAATTACTTCCCATTGGGACCCTCCCATGACATGTGGGGATTATAGGGGCCAAACCATATTGTCAGTCAAACCATTGTATTACTAAATCTGTTTTCATCCAATCCTTAGGTCATCTACTCTCACTTTCATTGCCCTAAGAGTGCTAAAAATATCGAGTTTACAATAAAATAGTATATTTTTGAAAGATACTTGTGTGTATGGGAAATGGAGAATAGATGTTAGTAGAGTATCCAGAGTTGGGAATACGTTTCTAAAATGATCGCCAAACCTAAAGGATTCTATAGAACTAAATGAAGATATAATATACTCATATTCCAAAAACTCTACATTTTGCAAATTTATCTTTTTTCTTTGGCGAAGCCATTTAACATATTTTATTTAGAACATGCTAGTACTCTTCCAACACTGCTTTTGTAATATATATTTATAGTGAATGTTTGTTCCTTTGTCTTATTTTAAGGAGTCAGCAATGTAATTTTTATGACAATTTGTGCTTTCCTTTTACATATACAGAGATAACAGAAAAGGGTGAGTTGTAAAATTAGACACGACAATCAAATACTTTGCTCAGAATCGAACTCAAAGGCTACAGGTAATTGAAAGACACAGACAAGGTGTGGAAGAGCCTGAGACTGCCAGTCCATCCCTCAGATCTCTTTTGTAAGACACTCATCCAAATTTAACATTTATGCTTCTACATGATATAATCAGAGCATCACTTTCAGAAACAGAGCTAGTTAGATTATTGTATCATTCTGGGTCCTATGAGGAGAGAAAATCACACAGTTGTTGAGTTCTCAACTTTGTAGAAGAGGGCACAGCTATTGCTCACTGGATGACAGAGAAGTCGTGAGATGTCATGAAGCAGAACTTGCTGGAAATATGGCCTTTGGAATTTGCCAGAAACCCACTATCTGGGATACTGGACAAAGCTGTTTACTACATGATTCTGCTGCCCCAGATACTGTGGAAGTGCCTGTGGTTTGAGAGGTGCTGTGAAGTGCCACTGATTGCCACACACTGCAGAACTGGACGCTGGGAAAAGGCTGCTCTTCTTCAAAACTGCTCTGGAGATGGGATGTGTCAAGGAAGCTGCTGGCTATGAAGATATTGCTGCCTGACTTGAGCTGAGAGAGTTAGGCACTAAGAAGCTATGAACGCTATAGGAACCTACAAAGCCAACATATCCAAAGTACAGAACAAAGCTCTTTTTCTCTTGCAGTGCCCTCTGTTGACAAAACATTCTGCCAGCTGGCACAGGGAAAACAAATATTTAAAAGGACCCAAATCTATGTTCCCAGAGCAGTCTAAAAAGAGATGAATTTGTGGTTGAGAGGCAATGAATTTATAATCAGCACAACCATGAAATAACAATATTTATTTCTCTGATAATTCCATCTCTAACTCAAACATTTTTCCAGAATATCATACCACAAACATCCATAAATTTCAGGTGTGTTTGTCGTAAGTAACCTAGACAGACCAGGTATATCTTGCTAAAAACATTCCATAAATAAGAAAACATTCTTCTAATAAATGCTATCAAGAGATTCAATTAGTATGTTTTGAAGTCAATTTGATTAGACTATTTATTCCCAGGTGCTTCAGAGAAGAAAACAAGTTACAGACCAGCTGTTAATTCTTTTATTCCCAACTAACCATTGGCCATGACATTTCAGTAATGCAAAGAGATAGTTTTGGTTTTAGATACAATTAAGAATTTTGTTATTAGAATTTAGAAATTTAGGAGAAAGAACTAAGCAAATTATTTATGGCAGAGAGGCAGAAGAACTGTTATTTCAAAAGATGTAGAAATGTTGATGGTAAGAAGATTTCAAAACCTTTTAAAAGCATATTTCAGATTTCTCAGAATCAATACTTTACACATTTATTTATATTACTACTTCAAAATATTGTTTTTTACTCATTTTCCAAACTGTGGTCTGTCTGCCATATTAACTACATTTGTAAGTTGTCCAAAACATTTATTGAAATCTAAATAATTTCAGTCTTACAAATTAACATTTTATATTGTGATCATGACATTTTCACTATCACTACTTGCTGTTTATTTTCATAACAAATAATTTTAAGCAACCAATCAAAATGTCCACTGTTGGTATTACGACGTATAAGAACCTGTGATCATTTATTTCAACATTCAGAAATATTGAAAGATAGGTCTCAGTGCTCTAAAGGCACAAGAAATCATACAATAAAATTGCCTTAATGAATTTTATATATTTTTGGCACATGTCTTTGCTTTCAGATTTCTTCACCAAGTAAATAACTAAAAGTTGTTTCCAGATGAAATAAAAATCTATATTCTAATAAAAATAAGGGCATATACAAATCTATTTTTATTTCTTTTTATTTTGTTGGGAATAATACTAGGAACATCAGCATTTCCTTAGGAAAACTCAAGAGCAGTATAGATATCTCCAAATTAAAACCAATATTTGAAAAATCTCATCTAGTTTCTTTTCTTTGGATTTTTTTTCAAATTATCTCCTTGGCACAGTCATGAGTCACAAGAAATGAATGTGATTGTGTCCTGATTGTGATGACTAAGGAAAAAGACAAAATAAGCATGACTTCTAATTACAGGTGTTGTGTACTCTGATGTGAAGTTTGTAATTATAATTGCAATTGTAATTGTAAAATTTGTAAAAATGTGATGTGGACTTGATCCCCACCAATTGCATGAAATACTTCTTAGAATAATCATGTATTGGCACTCAGACATTTCTCATCTATTAATTTTGTCATGCACATAGTTCTAATTACTTCCCTTGATGTGTCTTTAGAAGCAAACCAATGGAAGCACCCAACACCCAGAGGTCAACAGCCTATGGTCTTGGTCATAATAGTAATATTAGGTGTAACAATCCAAAGAAGTGTATTCTCCTTAAACTTTTGTAAGAGCATTACTCAGATGAGGCACAATACAGAGTGCAAACTGCAGAGGCCACAAAAACTACAATAATCAAAAATGGCACTTTGGGACGCTGAGTTGGGTGGATCACGGGGTCAGGAGATCGAGACTATCCTGGCTAACATGGTGAAACCCTGTCTCCACTAAAAATACAAAATATTAGCTGGGCATGGTGGTGGGCGCCTGTAGTCCCAGCTACTTGGGAGGCTCAGGCAGGAGAATGGCATGAACCTGGGAGGCAGAGCTTGCAGTGAGCCGAGATCACGCCACTGCACTCCAGCCTGGGCAACAGAGCAAGAATGTCCCCCCCCCAAAAAAAAAAATTGCAGAACTGCATTTGTTTCATTTAGGTTAACTTCTACCATTTAGTAAGTCACAATTTTAGTATGTTAAATGGTGCTTAGCAGCCGGAGAGAGTTAATTATTTTCCAAAGTATTGAACTTATTCTTAGTGAGCAACTTATTGGACCAGTCTTGCTGATTATGAAATATAGCATAAATATATTACAATTATTAATAAAACTACGTGATAATTATTTTATGATTTGACATTAGCTTGTGTGTTCTAAATGTATGACACACTAAATTGATTATTCCTGAACAGAGTGACTAGAAAGAAGTAATTTACTATCACCCGATACCTTAAGACTTCCATATCTTATGGGGGTAAACATTTTAACTCTAGAATACATTTTATCATGATCATTTATCATGAAATTGTGGCTAGTATGATAAAAGTGAGATATTGAAAGACAGCTCATACTTTGTATATTAGTCCTATTATTTTGTCTTACATTTTACTCTTATAATTTATGCAAAAATATCACCATTCTTTTACACTATTCTGTATTTCATTGTTTTTGATAGTAAAGTTTTAGGTTAAATTGTTAAACACATTTTCCTATCTGGTTATCTCCATTAGTAACAAGTATAGAAAAAATGAAAACCATCTGAAGTCTTCCCATTTTTTTGTCTTACCTGTTATTTGATTTCATTTGTATTTTTAAAAATCAGGCATTAAAAAAACCCTGAACTATCCCATCTATATTGAATCTTTACTTCCTGTTACTCTAAGCTTCCTTATTTTATATTTAAAACATATTTACAACTGAAATACTATGCCTTATATAGTTTAGAGAGAACAATTTAACTATTTTAGTATCACAATTTACAATCTAGTTTTGCTATGGTACAAAGGATTTGCATTTGTTATTAAAAAAACATGAAATAGTCTGATCTCGTATATCTAAAAGCATTGAAGTTGCAACCTCCTGAATTTCACCTAAATGCTTAACTATTCTTTAGTCCTTAAATGACACATGACCTTAGCTGTGGTCAATAGTTCAATGATCCAATATTGAGTAGCTCTGACTTTTTTTATTTGTAAAAGATGCTTCCAATATTCATGTTCTTTCTTGTTGCTATGTTTAAAATTCTTCTGTTTTGGACCTAAAATAACTTCAGATAGATTGTTTTCCTTATTTTCAAATTCTAGTATTTTTATAATGATAAATCCTTGATGTGTGGTAACAAATTTCTGCTTTTGGTTAGTCCTATTTTTTTTCTTTCTTTCTTTCTCTCTCTCTCTCTTTTTTTTTTTTTTGGCTAAAAGACTTTTTCCAGAACACACACTACACTAGGCATTTTATAGACTATGAAGGATATAAATATGAAGTCTCTACCTTTAAGAAACTCACTGTCAAGTAATATTGGCAGATACTAAACAAATAAATACAAGACTATATGATGAGTGACATGACAAAGACAAGGTATAAAAATAGTAGAGAAAGGTGGGGTTAATGTGATAGACTGACTATTAAAAGTTATTACATTGCATATGATCTTTCTGTTTTTAGATACTAATCAATGTAATACTCCAAACTGTATTTGATGAATATTTTGGAGCTCAGAATGATTTCTGACAAATAATCAGAATGACTGATAGGTTTGACTCATAATAATGTTATTATTCTGTCCTTCTTTCAAACAAAATAAAGGTTTATACATATTGTTATCATCTAAAAGTTTTACATATTGCTATTGAGTACAAACTTTCCTGATCAAACCATCTCAGAATTTTTTCTCACATTTAACAGTTAATTTTAACTCTACTTTTCCAATTTAGATTCACACTGATACTAAAAGTCATGTTTGAACATCTCTCTGTTATATCATAAACTCTGTAATAATGGCATCAATTTTAGAATAGAGTGGACATTTTTTCCTGTTCATTTTGTTTTTTGGTAAACATCTTTTTCTTTCCCTCATGAAATAGTCCCTTCTACTAGGTCCTCTTTCTACCTTTACTCTGTGGTTCCAGAAAATTCTTTTATATTACATTATGGCCCCACTAACTCCAAGTTCCTGATCTAAGAGAGAATACTTGATATAAGAAAAAAAAAAATCAGAGCATGTTTCTGCAATTTTAAAAATTTGATTCTTCAAAAATCTTAAATGGCAAAAATATTAAAACATACATTTCAATATTTTGTCAGCATGACATTAAAAGCAGTGCACTCAATGAGAAAACAAAATAAAACATTCAGAGAAGTAAAACGAAAAGTGATAGAGAAATGCCTAGAAGTATTTGAGCCTATAATTATAAATATTACTGAGTCAAGTTCCATTACTAAACATTCTAATTGTTGACTAGACAGGCTTTTTAATTCTGTCAATTTTATCTAAGCTGGTTTAAGTAATCATAATACCACCTGCAATACAAAGAGCAATGAATAATGCAGAGACATGAGACACTGAAAAAGACAGATTTTAAAGTTTTGGAGAACAATACTAAAATCTAAAACACATTCATCTACATACAACAAACCCGTCATTTTTTCTCATCTTCTGAGGTTATAATTTTTTTTCTCTAACAGTATTTGGATCATGTAAAACAAGTTATGCTGATTTAAAACATCATAGACTTTTGACATTGAGGTTAATAAAGGTATGTGATGTTTCATTCAACATGTAAAATTAAATGATGAAAATTAATGGAACTCAGATGAACCAAGCAGCAAATAAAGATCAATATGTTCAAAGCAATTTCAGAAATACAATCAAGAAATAAGAAAAAAAAAATGTTTCTTTTTATCACTATACATATATTCTTAATAAAATATCAGTTTACAGTAGTGCAAACAAGAACACAGAAAAAAGTCACAAACGGTATTTCCTAACTGTTGATAAATTAAAATCTCCTCAAAAACTAGTATTATATATGTAATATATACTTATATAGGCACTAAAATGGAAATTATGACAGTATATATTATATCGTTAGAGTAAGAATTTCATCTGTGTAGTTTGGGTCCTTAGAGAAACAGATGCCAAAACAGGATTAGACATGGAAGAGATTTATTGGGAGAAACATCTGTGAAAGAAAGTGGGATTGGTCAGGGGAGGCTGGAAAAGATTTCAGACTGTGATATAGGCTTGACCAATGTGTAGGTATCTGAGAAAGCATAGTGTGTGGGTAGAAAGAGTCTCAGACCGCAGTGTGTGGTTCTAAGAAAAATTCAGTCAGGCCAGTGGGGAGTCCTTAAGCCAAAGCCCTTGGACAGAAGAGTTCTTCATCTTGCAGAAATAAACCGGCAACTGTATCCTTGCTGCATTTAGTTACTAGCTGCGAGCATCCCATGGGACACCTGGTCTTGTGCAAATGGATGACTAGTTTCAGAGAGCAGCAGCTGACACCAACGGTCAATTACGTTTCCCGAGGAGGAGGTCGAGTAGCGTATTTTATGCTTATCACAGTTCATACCTTGTGTTGCACAGGCCTATTTCTCCTCCAGGTTTGGAAAGCAGTTCCTCTGTGATCTCTGTTAGCCTCCCTCCCTGAGACAAAACTCAGAAGAGAGAGGTGAGTGGGGGGAACTACAGAGTTGCCTGCTATTCCACTTGATTTCCATGTCACAAGTAATACTCATCCTCTTCCTCCTCCATTTTTAATTTTAAATTCTCTTCACCTTTAATTGTCAATTCTGCAAATCTTGCTGACCTAACAAATGGCATGACTCATAACTTCATTCCTAAATAATTCAAACCCTGCTTATTATTTCCTTTTTAATCTGGAATTGGTGCAAGTCTCCACCAAGTTTTAATTGGGGAGATGAATACCAGCAGATACCAGGGTAGTTCACCTAGATTTTACATGTATTTCTACTCTGCTGTTTAAAACCAAATCTCTCTTCTGCTGATCAGGGTTGTTAGAAATTGAGTCAGGAGTTGTAAACAAAGACGAATATTTAAACAAAGGATTTTTTAGTAAAGTAAATTTACTTCTGTGCAGAAGGGCGTTTTTTTGTAGGGGTGGTTGTCACTACGGCACACTGAACAAAGGAGAGTAGAAGCTTTTATTTTCCATGCGTCTTTTCTCCCTGTGTCCTTTTCCCATTGGCTGGGGTTGGACCGCACAATTTAAACTAGATTCGATTGGCTAAACATTTAAATTCTTTTAGATAAGGTGGGCGAGTGATGGGAGAGAGGGGAGAGTAGGAAGGGGTTATCTACAGGGGACTACAGAGTCGGTCCATTTTCAAATAAGGAAAGGAATGCAAGCTGGAGCTGTGGCATTCTGGGCATGTAGTAAAATTAGAAAGAAGAAAAAGGAGAAGAAAGTGGGGGGTACTTCGAATTAGAGAATAAGAAGCTGAGCAGGCTGTTTGAAGAGAAACCTTGCCATTTGTCACAAGGGTCATTCATACCCATCAGTATGGTGACTCCTTATCTGCTAGTCTGTATACATAAGGGTTCCAAAATGACTCAACAGCAGTTACAGTTTGAAATTCAGTGAGAGCCTTGCTAATCTCCTGGCAAGTGAACATCCTCTATGGGGAATAAATCTTCCAAATCCACAGACCCCTGATTTGTAAGGAAACCACTCTCCACAATCCTAGTGGTTCATTTGAAGTGATAGTAAGAAGTAACATTTTAGCTTCCCATACTCACATATGAAGTTCTGATTTAATAGATACTGCATCTGGAAAGATAGCACACTGTATTTTCAGAGGATTGCCTCTGAGATGAAACCTCAGCTGTGTTTCTAGAAAGAAACGGTAGCATTCTATGAAGCTGTCTATTTCAGAAAGGTGAGGTATGTGGTACTAATAATAGATCCCAAGGTCACAGGCTCATTCTCTCACTGCTTCTGCTGTGAAGTTGGACATTCATAGGCAATAGTAATAAAATTGGTCTTTGAAGATGCAAATCCATGCTACTGGACCTATACATAGCGTCTGTCACTGCCATTGTGGACACTCACTTTATGTGTCCATCATGCATATTTCAGAGTAGCTGATAATAAAGTAACTAATATCACTGGCCAACTTATGTGCATACTTGATTATTCAGTGCTTTCTTATTGATGAATGCTTCTTGGTGGGTGTTGATGTGTGATACAATAATCTTAACTCTTTATTGCCATTGCTATACATCTGTCCCTTTGCTTCTTTCCATCAAGATCTCCTTTACTCTGATGTTCAAGTCATTTTCCTTGCAAGATCCTGATCAAAAGGCTAGGACATTAATCAGTACTGAGAAACCTACATATTATTTCCTTGACCACTTTCATTTCAATTAATGGGAATACCAGTTGAACTACTCATAGTTCCTCTCATTCAAAATAGTTCCCCTCTCCCCTGTCTTTCAAGTGAAAGCATGAAAGTTGCTATTATGAAATCACTGGCGATTTTTTAGCTTGTAGCCAATCTCTGAGTAAGTCGAACATAATCCAAGCTCAGGGAATTTCTTCCTCCTTCAGCTATTTATATGGTTCCCCCATCCCTACCCTAACTATGTGAGCTGAAGGAGAGACACACTGGCAACTGCGATGAGTGACAGGATTGTCTGCACTATATCTTTTTGGAGTATATACTGCACAGGGTGAGAATGTTAGCATAGCTCTGAGGCAAAATTGTACATGAATATTGGCAGCTGTCTCACATGACTACAAACCGTTTCTTATGTCCTTTTCTCTTTGAATAGAAAAGAATACATTCACCATATCAATGGCTGCATATCTTCTATATGGGGTCTTATTTATCTGTTGCCGCATAGATGCTGTCCAGCCCTGTGGCTGTGATGAGGATGCCACTTAGTCAAGGTTGCGGTCATCTATAATTATTATCCAGGTATTATCTATCTCCTGAAAGGACCAGACTAATTAATTATAGATATACTAAGGACAATAGCTCCTACATTCTCTAGACTTTTATGTCTCTTCTAGTGATACTAATCTATCATGCTGCCTGGTATGCAATACTGTTTTTTATGTATTATCTCTGCTTGGGTGGGGGGCAGTTTCAGTTTGCATAAATCAACAGTTTTTATGTTGCTGCCTGTCATTTTTATTCCTCCTGACTTCATGTTCATCCTGAGAGGCTCCAAAGCCTTGTTATGATCATTACTATCTCTTGGCTTCTGCCAGCTAGGTGCTATCCTTTGCCCTCTTCTTTGAGGGTCCAACATTTTCTTGGGTAATAATGACGCCATCTCTGTGGCAGTCTTTTCTCCTCTCCGTGATGCTGGTGCCATTCTCATTCACAATTTCCTGATGCCTTTGGTGAATGGTGTGTCCTCTGGGTCTTCTGTGGCACATAATCCTCTCGTAAGTTTTCTAATGTCTCCTATAATTTGCGTTTCCACATGCCCTCTTTCCTCAGCCTCTTTATTTCTCCTTAACTGTTGGAGCAACACAAGCATCTTCACTTCACTAGGCAGTGGTCATTTACATTTTAGGCCTCAAAAAGCCATGCTGGCAGCATGTTTGCCCACTGCTTGGAATCTTTGAAAGTGTGTTAAATCCAATGTCTCAAGAAAATGCCAAATCAATAGATTTTTGATTATCCACTCTTACATTCTGGTCCCCTTGATTAAGCATTCTAAAGCTATTAATATAATCCCAAGGGCATTGATCTGGTCCCTCCAGAATTTACTATCTAATTAGTGTAAAACCTTCAGCATCTATACTTTTTCCTTTCTTGGAAGGCCCTCTGCATGTTGGAATTTAACCCTACTTCTTGTCCTGGCAGTCAAGAGAAGAGGTAGGAACAATTACTGAATGTGGCTGTTGCAAAAGTGCTATATCATATTAGGGAAGCAAAGGACACCTCTAGAAGCTCTGAGCCAACATCTCTAGGGGCATCCTTCCAAATGTCCTCCATCCCATGCTTAGAGGATCCATGTTTTTCATACTCACATCATGATTTTTCTATAACAGAGTTACCTTAACTAAGCATTTAAATGTCTCTGAAGTTCTGCAAATCTTTCACATAAAGTTTCCTGTCTGCTGACTAGTTGCATCTATATGAGGAAAAAATGCCTCTTGGTAAACCTCAAAAGAGCCCCTCTGCGCCTCACACTGAGCCTTTACCTACATGTGAACCCTGTGATGCCTGTGATCACCATCTGTGTTGGTGTATTTCCCAATATTATCTTTCTAATGCCCGAATCATTATACTTCAGTGGCACTCTTCTCCACCAGGACTTTTTTTTTTTTTTTTTTTTTACATCACTGATTGCTGAGAAGCAGACTTCTGAGCTGGACCAACAAAAGATTTAGTGAGAAAATTTCTTCTAACAGAAAAAAAGGAGCATGTCAGAAGAGATTAAAAGAGCCTTCACACGATAGTGCATATCTTAATTCTGTGAAGACTGGGAAATCCAGTAGAAAGGCCCTCAGACTTTAACAGCAATCTAAGAAACACTCAGCCAGGCTGAAGAAGTGTCCTGTTGCCAAATCTCCCATCAAAGCTGTCTTGGTTTTGTACATATGGGTCTGTATTAGCGCCTCCCGCTCTCAGTTACTAGCTTCAAGCAGTCTGTGGGGAGTGTACCTCAGCGTTGACATGATGGTGGATTCATCACACAGTAATGGAAGTTTTTTATCAATGTCCCTCCTAACAGAAGGAAATCTGAGTTGGACATTATGATTGTTGCCATATCATTTCATTGTCATCATAAAATATAAGCTCCTCAAATATGTAGATAAATGAACAAATAGTAATTGTTGAGAATATTTTAAGTTCTTATTTGAACATTACATTTTTTCTTTGCTCTCTCTTTCTTATTTTGAAATAATAGATGATGTTAGGCTAAGAGGTAATATGATTTCCTGAAAAGGGGAAATTCAGTAGCTCCCCAGGTAAATATAAAGTAGATTCATAATGAATATGCTTAGGATGTTCTGCCCCAAACACAATCAATGAAATAGAAATATGAGTTCCTTCACTCAGTGGTATGTGTACAGTGTCAGCATATACCTAACTCCATTGAGCGCAGCACTCTGTATTTCACAAGATGTAGTACATTTGGGCTTGGATGTGCCCTGGTACAAATCCTACTTTTGCAATTTTCTGTGTTTAGAATCTGGGATGAAATTTATTTCTCCAAATCCCAATTTAATATAAAATATCTAACACAATGATTTTTTGGGGGAGAGAGGGATTTTATGGGATCAAAAGAAGAACCTGACAGGTGCTCAGTTTATATTACTTTATTGATTGGTAGACAGGCAACATTTGCTACAAACTTAGGCATTACATTGAAGCTAACTGAGTTTACTTTTTATGGCCTTTGTTTTAAATGAAAAATTATATTAAGACACTATCATATAATGCATTTAACTTTATAATAGTTATGTTCCAGGAAGAGTACATTGTAATATTTTCATTATATTTATTACATTAATAATACAAAACATACAGTATTGCACTTCCAACCTGCCTGTCCAGAAACATTGTAGGATATTTAAAAATACCTAGATTTAAATTATTGTATTATAGCTTAGATATAATTGACCAGAACTTCATAGAATCTGTAGTGACACTTAGTTATCTAATACTGCTAAGCTTTGTACTGTAGTTTGATAACCACCCTCTTAGCCTACTTGGATGAATGAAGAAAAGTATAACATTATCATAATATCTATAATAGTGGATAAAGTGATAACTCTAAGTTCCCTGAGGCCCAGACTATCATTTTCTGGTCAGCAGGTCCTCAAAATCAAGGTCTTACCTCTGGGAAAAAGATGAGAAAGGCATTTGAAGTAGTTATGCAATGCTCTGTAGCAAATTACCCCAAGACTTAGAGGCATGACACAACAAACATTTTTTAGTCTCTTCAGATTTTCTGAGGGTTAGGAATCTGAGTACAACTTAACTGGGTGTCACTGACTCAGGATGTCTTGGAAGGTTTCATTCAAGATGTTGGCCCAAGCTTTTGTTAGATCAAAGCTCAACATGGGGAAGATCAGCTTCCAGTCCACTCAAATAGCTGTTGGCATCCCTCAGGTTCTCACTGTCCATTGCCTGGAAATGTGAGTTCCCTGCCATATGGGACTTTCCATAGTTTAGATGATAGCATGTTAACTAGCTGTCTGCATAGAAAGCAGTTAGGAAATTAGAGAAGGACCCCAGTCAGAAGCCACTTTTTTCTGTAACCTCATCTTAGGAGTAACATTCATAATGTCACTTTATTCAAATCTAAGAAAATACTGTTGGGACAGAGGCATAAGACAAACTCAAATAGATGTGGTTCTACAAAATGAAAAAACTGAATTCTGTAAAAATGTCAAGTCATTAATGACAAAAGAAAGTGGAGAAACTATTCTAATTTGAAGAAGACTAATAGTTTTCATCTGAAATACAGTGGAATTTACAATTATGGTCATTCAGGCAAAAATAGGGAGAGCATGAGCTCTTTCATTCTATTCCTCCTCAGCTTGGACATGCTGTTCTTCCAGAGGAGAGGCATGGAGATGGCAGGGAGTGGGAATGAAGAGGTAAGTTTATTTACTAGGGCCCTTGGAAATATATTCTCTCATGGAAATGAAATAAGGCATGCTTGGTTTTGTTTTTGAAATGTGTTCTAAAGTAAGGACTTGCCAATCCTGCTAAGGCAGATGGATTGTGAAGCAAGAACAGTAATTTTTATGTCCACTTGTTTAAAGCAATAGCATGAAATATGTGGAAGGCCCTTCATGGTAGACAGTTTATTGAAGATTACTTGGTCTGTCAATTCCCCGTTCAGGACGGATTGTTTATAAAGCTCAAAGCTCCTAAAAGGAGCTAGAATTGATTACATCAGTCAGAAAGCTTGATATGTTTTAACTCCTGAGGCAAGAGGAATGCATTTGCTATCGTCTCTTGCTATAAGATGGGACAGCAGAAAATGTGGCAAGAGTTGGAATGCAGACAAAAAAAGTGAGGCATAATTTACTTGTCAGTATTAACCTTTCTTGTGCTCTATATGCAAAATTATATCTTAATAAAATATCTTCTCTCATCATTAGGTTGTATTTTAATTCCTTTGCATAGTGGATTTTATATTATCTAAAATGATCCTTATATTTATTTTAACAAATGAATTAAATGTATAACTGAGTATTTGTGTTTTTTTTCCTCAGAGAGGTGGTTTAAAAATAAGAATATAATAGACTTACTTTAGAAAATAGTGGAATTGTATATTTGCTAGATTAGCCTACACCAAATATTAGTATCCATAGGATTCATTTGAAAAACTTTTTAATAATGCAGTTTTCTTGAGCCTTATGATTGCAGTGATCTGAATAGATATTCAGAATTCTAACAATTTAACAAGTTCTCCAGTGAATTCTACTGCAAGGAGCTTTCAGAGCTTGCTTTATAAACCACAGTTCAAGGCCATTGCACGGCATTAAGTTAATAAAACAAATTTAACTTGATGCTAGATGTCTACTGTTAAAATTCAATGCTTCATTCATTAAGGGGAATCATGGTAATTTTTTTTTTGCTTTATGGTGAGCCCACATTTGACCTCTTAGGAACACTCCATCAACCATTATGTATAATCAAAGACATAGAAAGAAGAAAGCCCTTCAATAAAATACATTCACTTTAATTGTATTTTTGACATGCCCTTCTAAATAGCTAATCTGGAAGTAGTATGAAGACACAGCATTGTTTTTGCTTAGATGAGGGAAATCATATATCTCATTTATTCTGGGTCTACTATAATTCTACTTAATCTCCTGAGGGACAAGTTCACTATCTTCTCTCAAGTTTACAAGAAGTCTTATACCAACTTAATATGAGAAATGTGTTATAAGTTTTTTCTTAATTAACAAAATGTACATAAGCATTAAAGTGCTGGCTATGGAAACAATGGATTTTAACCTCTCTACCACCCTCATTAAGTACTACTGTAACAAACACAGATGTGATTGACATTTTAACACTCATTTTAGGTTGAGTGGGAATGGCTTTCAATACATCAAATAATGCAATATTGGTTAAGAACAGACAGAAAGAATGGAAACAGTTCTATTCTATAGAAATCATAATCTATTTTTAAAATGACATTTCATAATAGTGGAGATCCAATAAAATATACTTATTTTGCAAAATGGCATTTTAAGTTAGTGGAGAACCAATAAAATATGATGGAAATCCTAGCTGATCATTTGGAAGAAAATGGTAGGTCTGTCGTTCATCTTACATATAATTATAAATTCAAAAAACATCAAATATTCTGATTACAAATTACAAAAATAACAAAGTACTTTTTTATATGTGGTTATATGATTAGGGTAATAACCTAAACATGACATCTAAGGAAGAAACCAGAAAGTATGTGTGAACATAGAAATTCAAAATGAAAAATAGTCATATACAAAGTGCTGTGAACATATTTGCAAAATACTTTACAAATCTTTGCTTTTCAAATTAAAAAAATACAAATCAACAAGTGTATGATATACTTTCATGAATACACAATGGTGAAATTTATAAATTGACCATTCATTAAAGAAAAAGAGCAAAAGCAGACCAAAAAGTCTTACACTTGTAGAGTTTACATTCTACTACCAGGGGGATATAACTCCTCTTCAGGGTATTTTGATATTAAACAATAAAATTAGTAATGGTATGTACTTTAGACGAAGGAATTGAGTTTATGAAACTTCAAGTTTCTAGACTTTAAGGTGAAGACCACATGTGAACAAATAGATACATTACATGGATGATCATCACAGTACTGACAGGGAAAATTTTAACACAGCTTAAACCTTGACTTTCTCCCTAACTGGCCATAATACACCAGTTTGGCAGGAAGCTTGCAGTTTGCTTTTAAGCATTAAAAAGTACATTTAGGCCTAGTGCAGTGGCCAACACCTATAATCCCAGCACTTTGAGAGGTTGAGGTGAGTGGATCGCTTGAGCCCAGGAGTTCAAGAGGGACTTGGGCTACAGTGAGCTGTGATTGCATCACTGTACTCCAGCCTGGATGACAGAGTAAGACCTAGTCTTTATTTATCTTTGGTTTTTTGTCGGAATTGCTTTTGGGTTTTTCACCATGAAATCCTTGCCTAAGCCAATGTATAGAAGGGTTTTTTCCAGTGTTATCTTCTAGAATGTTATAGTTTCAGGTCGTAGGTTTAAGTCCTTAATCCATCTTGAGTTGATTTTTGTATAAGGTGAGAGATGAGTATCCAGTTTTATTATCCTATGTGTGGCTAGCCAATTATCCCAGCACCATTTGTTGAAAAGGGAGTGTTTTCCCCACTCTATGTTTTTGTTTGCTTTGTCAAAGATCAGTGGCTGTAAGTATTTGGATTTATTTTGGGGTTCTCTATTCTGTTCCATTGGTATATGTGACTATTTTTTATACCAGTACTATGCTGTTTTGGTGACTACGGCTTTAGAATATATTTTGAAATCAGGTAGTGTGATCACTCCAGATTTGTTCTTTCTGCTTAGTCTTGCTTTGGCTATGCAGGCTCTTTTTTTGCTTCTATATTGATTTTAGAATTTTTTTTTCTAATTCTAATATTTTGACAGGGATTACACTGAATTTATAGATTACTTTTGGCAATATTCAACACAATAATAGTGGGAAACTTCAAGACTCCCCTGACAGCACTAGACAGACCATCAAGACAGAAAGTCAGCAAAGAAACAACAGATTTAATCTATACCTCGGAACAAATGGGCTTTACAGATATAAGCAGATCATTTCATCCAACAATCGCAGAATATACATTCTATTCAAAAGCACATGGAACTTTCTCCAAGATAGACCATATGATAGGTCATAAAACGAGCCTCAATAAATTTAAGAAAATTGAAATTATATCAAGCACCCTCTCAGACCACAGTGGAATAAAGCTGGAAATCAGCTTCAAAAGGAGCTCTCAAAACCTTGCAAATACATGGATATTAAATAACCTGCTCTTGAAGAAACATTGGGTCAAAAACAAAATCAAGATGCAAATTAAAAAATTATTTGAACTGAATGACCATAATGACTCAACCTATCAAAACCTCTGGGATACAGCTAAGGTGGTGCTAGGAGCAAAGTTCATAGAAGCCTGAATTCATAAAAGCCTGAATCAAAATGTCTGAAAGTGCACAGTTAATCTAATGTCACACCTCAAGGAAATAGAGAAACAAGTACAAACCAAACCCAAACCCAGCAAAGGAAAGGAAATAACCAAGATCAGAGCTGAACTAGATGAAATTGAAACAACAACAACAAAAACCAGTATAGATTACTTTGGGCAATATTCAAAATGAATATTCAAAAGATAAATGAACAAAAATGTTGTTTTTTTGCAAAGATAAATAATATTGATAGACCATTAGCAACATTACCAAGAAAAGAAGAGAGAAAATCCAAATAACCTCACTGAGAAATGAAACAAGAGATACTACAACTGAACCACTAAAACAAAAGATCATTAAGGATACTAGGAACACCTTTATGCATATAAACTAGAAAACCTAGAAGAGATAGATAAATTCCTGGGAAAATTCCTGGATAGTTCTGGATCTTTACCACACGATATCTACGAACAAAATATGCTTATAACTTGAAAGAACCTTTACTATAATTGTATGGGAAAAACTTGGCCTGTAAATGATGTGACATCTCTAAAATCAACTAGTGTTTAACATGAATAGGTCAACAACTAATATTTTCACAGTAAAGCTTCATCTATTTGGCATAAGCTTGTAGCATGACTTTGAAACCACTTGATTAAAATATAGGCCAGGAGGGGTGGCTCATGCCTGTAATCCAAGCACTTTGTGGGAGGCCGGGGCCGGCAGATCGTTTAAGGTCAGCATTTCGAGACCAGCCTGGCCAACATGGCTAACCCTGTCTCTACTAAAAATACAAAAATTAGCCAGGCTTGGTGCTGCAGGCCTGTAATCCCAGCTACTTGAGAGGCTGAGGCAGGAGGATCGCTTGAACCTGGGAGATGTTGCAGGGAGCTGAGATTGTGCTACTGTTCTCCAGCCTAGGTGACAGAGCGAGAATTTGTCTCTAAATAAATAAATAAATAAATAAAATGACTGATTAGTGTAAAACAATTTGTTTGTTGCTTTGTTTTTATAATGTTAAACAGATACAAATGTGTACCTTTTATCCTCACATAAATTTGATGCACATTTTTCAATTTAATAGGCATTTAAGGGTCTTAGTAATATTTTATAAGATTATTTGACATTAAAGTCAATAATATAATCATTATTGAATGATTTAAAAATAAAATGTATTGCATTAAGGAAAAATTACATGGAGTTATATATGAGATTTATTGAGTTTGTTTTATAGCCATAAACATATTACAGTGAAACCCAATAGTATAGTATACAATTCACCCAAAATTTAAAAACGTCATAAGAATCTTCCCTCTTTATCAATCAACTTGTGTTAAAACATAAGATAAACATGTTTTCTACTTCTTCTTTCATTGTCATTTGCTAACTGCCCACTTTCCTGGTATTTCTCGCAGACTTAGTATTGTCTGCGAGACAATATGATAAATATGATTTATCAATATGATAAATTGGTGCTTTCACTTAGAGCATCTCCTTTTCCCTCTAAATCTCCAATCTATCTATGACTGCCTGTGACTCCTGACTACATGGCTTTCTGGGATATTCTGTCAGCACTACTCAGCTAGGCTGAAGAAGGAGACAGGTTTGCTACTTCAAAATTTGTGAGCATATAAAAGATCCATGTTTTTTAGCAGTATCCTTTTCTTTGTATTTTCAGTTACTTCCTTTCATTTTGCTATCTATATTTTGTTTATAGGGCTTTTAATTAATATTGTTTTAAGGTCTAATTTCTCAATAATGCAGCTCAGCAGTGTATCTTAGTGATATTATGTGGGTAACGACATTTTCTGGGGCAAATAGGTCAACATGAAAATACAAAGATGTTAATTAGTTGATTTGTTTATTTAACTGCAGAACACATGCAGTGACTCTTGTGTAATTAAGAAAAAAATTACAAATATGACTTTTTTAGAAAATTAAATAGAAAATCTAATGTGTAAATATTAATTACTTATTTTTGTTAATAGTTAATCAAATATTGATGGCTGATATTTCTAAACTGAATGACTTAATCAAACAAAACAGAAGATAATTTGTTTTAAAAAATCTAAGATATTGAGATATTTTATTCTGTTTTATGCACCATTTGACTTGTTCTATGATATAAAACACTGTAGCATTAAAACATATGGACTGCGGCTGGAAAATGGTTGGTCAATGAATTAGAAATGTTATAACTAATCCTTGAGTTTAAAAGTCTTCATTCGAATACTGTCTTTAAAAGATAAAGACTTCAGTGCTTACTTGATGAATAGAAAAAATACAAAAGCTACCTAATGAAAAATTGAATTTTCTTTAGGTACATTATGTCTATGATAAAATTTTCTATACTCTGAAACTGTTGTTCTTCTTCCCTCTATAGTATATGAAAATATAATTACATTAATACTATAGGAATATTTTCTATATACTTGTGGTAACTTTTTAATGCGTTTGTTGATGGAATTTACTATTTTCTCTAGTATGAACACGTTAATCTGATTTGCTGTCACTTCCAAAGAAATTTTAAATTTTTAGTTTATATAGCCATTAATAATCAACAAATAAATACTATTGCTTTAGGAAGAAATTATGCTCAAACAAGTGTGCCTCTAATGATGTGGCTGTATCTTCTATTTTCTGTAAAAAAAAAAAAAAAAAAAAAAGTTTGGCAAACCTACTTAAAAATCTCTAAGGTTTTCATTTGTTTGTTTTTAATCAGAAGGGACTTTCATGAGTTTGTTAAATATCTGAGTTGTGCAGTCTGTTTATGCAAATAGTCAAATACATGAACAATTTTTAAGTACACTGAAAAGATTTGAATGGATCCATTGTGCGATTTAGTCAATAATCATCAGCTCTGGCTCAATTAAAGACCCAGAATTATTGTCTATAAAACACAAATTTCACTGAGTATTTGAATCTGTATTACTTAGCTAGCAAAAATATATACATTTAACTGAGCACAAAGTGCAAAAATGATTCGCAAGCTGAAAACTCGAGAAGAACTTTAGAATAATTTTGGATTTCTCCAATGCCACTCTGTATTTCTAAGATATTCATTACCCTCACATTGTATGTATCTAGTTCTCATTAAATAATAACGTTTAAACAAAACTAATTTTTTAAGTTTAAACTGATTATATTTCAAAACTACTCAAAAGTTTTTTTTAAAGAAAACATAATGAGAATAATCTACTTTTGAAATTGACTCAATTTTTAACATTTTTCATTATTTAAAAAAATTTTGTGGGTACATAGTAGGTACATATATTTATGGGGTATGCGTGATGTTTTGATACAGGCATAAAATGTAAAATAAGCACATCATGGAGAATAAAGTATCCATTCCCTCAAGCATTTATCCTATGGGTTACAAACATTCCAATTTGACTCATTTTAATGCATCATTAACTGAATTTCAAATTAAATTGATACTGTAAAAATCTTAAACAGAACTTTTTATTTTTTTCTTTAAAATTAAAGATAAGTAAATACACTTTTTAAAGCAGCAATACTGATGAAGATTGCTTATTAGTAATATATATATATTATTTTTAACAAGTATGTTTGTGGTTAGCTTTCCAAATAATTCATGTTTTCTTTCTCACTGGTATGAGAAACATAATTCAAATCAAATTACTACCCTGAGCCTGCTATCTAGAGTGTCTTCTGAATCATTGTTGGTCCTCAGAGCATCATTTTTGCTCTTTCATGTCTCTATTGAGCATTTTGCCATTAACAATTATAGCCTGCACACCAAGATTCCTCTACCATTTTAAACCTCTGAGGTAACAGAGTGAGATCACTACTATTTGTTACCCCCAAAACACTCAGTAATTTCCCTTATTTTATTATGCCATAAACCAACTTGTTTAGTTGTCCTTGTGAAAATATATTTTGTGATTCCTTTACACTGAGTCTAAAGAACCAATAAATCTCAAAACTGCTATCTATGTATAAATGAGCTTTCAAGGCACAACTGGGATTATATTAGTTTTTCTTTTTTTTACATTAAGCCAATAACATATGTTTTGAAGAGGCTTTTAAACTTGGTCAAGTCATTGAAATTGGTACACATGAATGGAAATGGACATCTAAAAACCACCAAGACTTTAAAGCACCAAACTCTTAGGTATACGTGTGCTGGCGACCACATGCTCCTAACTGGAAATGGTTGATGTTTACACTGTTTTCTTCTTCCCACATTGCTGCTTTGAAGGTAAAAATTATTATATTAAAAAAGGAAACAAATGTAAGACTAAAAACAAAGGACCTATATAATAGAACAAGTGTCTTCCAGTTATAAAAATTTAGGCCACCTTTGTAATTATTGTATTATAAAGATATTTTAAAGTATTGATCTTGTAAATACATGTGATATTTCTAATCCTCCTATATTTTACACTTTAAATTCATCAGATGATTATTTTTTGGCAGTATATGTAGTCAGTTCTATGTCAAGAATATTCAACTTTGTTAAGGCATCAATTTAAATAGCATTATTCAGATATAATCTAACAAAACAAATTCTTGAATTAGATGCTATTATTTTTCCAATTTGGTACCGGAGAAAAAACTACAGAGATGTAAAATTAACAGCTTAACCTCAAACAGAAAGTACATAGGTGAATCAAGTGGATTTTGGCATAGGCCTTGGCTAGAATCCTGCTGTAATCTCTTGGCTCTTCAGCTTCAGTGGGAGGTGGAATAGAATGGAGTCTATTATAGCTTCACTCAGTTCAGATTCCCTTCATCAGAACTTTGACCATAAACCTAGGAACTTTCAGGTATCACCTCTGGAATTTCATACGAGAAAGTTAGCATTTACCTGAGCAATGAAGAAAGTGAGTGTCTGTGAGGTTGCTGAGACAATCTTGAAAACCCTGAAGCCATAAAAAGAAAGCCCAATGGGTCGCTCCGTTAACTTTTCCTGTCCCCTGTAGTGTTGATTAAGCAGACTCTATCTGGAGCATATCCACTCCTCTTGGCAGGAATAAAATATGACAGGTCTCTTGAGGCTCCTGTTCAACAGGAAAACATCTCTTCTTTTTTTTTTTTTTTTTTTTTTTTTTTTGGGACGGAGTCTCGCTCTGTCCCCCAGGCTGGAGTGCAGTGGCGCGATCTCGGCTCACTGCAAGCTCCGCCTCCCGGCTTCACGCCATTCTCCAGCCTCAGCCTCCCGAGTAGCTGGGACTACAGGCGCCCGCCAACACGCCCGGCTAATTTTTTATATTTTTAGTAGAGACGGGGTTTCACCGTTTAGCCAGGATGATCTTGATCTACTGACCACGTGATCCACTCCCCTCGGCCTCCCAAAGTGCTGGGATTACAGGCTTGAGCCACAGCGCCCGGCCACCTCTTCTAATATCATTCTGTTGGTCAAGGGGATGTGTAGCCAAGCATGAAAGAATAATTACTCAAGAGATGAGACATGGATATTGGGGTACAATTATAAAAACTCACACTGCCTCTTTGTTCTTCCCTTCTTCCTTTACCCTCTAACACTGACTCCCCACACACTCAGCCAAAGCTCCTGTTGTAGAGTAGTTAGTACACATTGCCTATACATACTTAATCTTTTATATCACAGTCTTTTATGCATTTGGGTTGGATTGAGGTGATATGTGTCCAGCTGAGGCTGTTAAAAATGATTTTGCCTCTTCTCTCTGCCTTTCGTATTTCACATGTGGAGCTGACAGCAGCATAAGAAGAGCAGAATATGGAAAACTAAGTCTCTGTATTGAAGATTGACTCCTCTGACCTACAGCAGATTTTCTGTGATTTATAAATTAACCTTTCTGGTCCTTAAACACTGTGATTTCAGAATTTATTGGTTACTACCACATAGCTTGGCTCAAATAGACTAATTTTACTGTCGTCCACTATGAACTTTTCTCACTTAAGTTTATCTGAAAAACAATGATGTTGATAGTTTACTTTGATACTAATTGCACTGTGCTAAAAGGACACAGAGTGTTATTCCTCATTTTGACTTACTCTTTCATTCTCAAAGAATGTCACCAAAGTACAAGATGATTGCTTAGCCTAAGTAAACACTATATACAATAGTAAAATGCCTGAAATTTTCTGCCACCCTCAACAGTTTAATAATATAATTCCCCTCAAATTATCAAGTAAATTCCTTGTGTCCACAGCTATATTAAAACATAAAAATATTCTCTCCTTTTTCATCGTAAATAAATTAAAAACGTGTGTCTAGGTGTGTGTATGTAATTTGTTCTAATTTATGTTTATTTTTAATAAGTAGCGATTTGTATCTTACTCAGATTTCTATTTTTTTGCATATATTACCCACAGATTTTAACAAACCCACACATACACAGACCAAACACAAATGTTTATAGATCTTTTTTTAGAATATCTATCTCCATCTCATTTGGTGATCTAGTCAATTTAATCCTACAACCACAAGACAAATGTGAAAGACACTTTTATTGCTTTACTTTAAAATATAAATTCCCTGCTTCTTTCTTCGTAAATGATCTATGTATCATTTCAATGACTTGAGGTACACTGATCCCACTCTCAGCTCTAGTTACAAATTCTGATTAGTCAAACGAATTATTGAGCTCTCAAAGTCCATAATGGTGATTGGTTTAAGAACGTGATTGTAACCTAAGTCAGCTAATCAGACATGGGAAAATATCACCTGGGAGTAACATAGGTAAAATTTCTTCACTTTACTGAATAACTTGGTCATTTTTTTCCATTTTTACACATTGTGTTTGATGTGGGCATATCTCCAATCATCTAGATACGAAACTAGTGATAAAGGCAACATTTGGAAGTGACAGGAATCATCAGAGAAAAACAGAAAGAGAGCAATGATGAATTATGAATTGATCCTGCCTTAGTCAGGGATTTTCTATGCACATATGTAAATACTTTACTTTTCAAATGACCTCGAATCTGGGTTCTAGGATGCTTGCACTATTACATTATAAATGACACAATTAAAAGTGTACACATTAAAAATAAGAAAAGTAAATTATTTTGTGGGGAAAAATAATACAACTTGTACTGAGAAAGCTTGGTTTTGATATACAGCTATATTCCTAACTAGTGTTAAGTTAGTTGCTTAAACTCAACTAAATCTAAATCATTTTAAGACATTTATAAAGGCTAACTTTCATGATTTTTATAAGGAAAATTTTGTAAATATGAGTGAATGAACATGCAAATATTTGGAACTAAATGAATTGTTGTTTGCAGGCAGAAAAGTGATTTCTTAATTATTTTTATTAGAATGGTAATATAATAAAATAAATTTCTAAATTATGTCAAATTTTTTTAGGAGAAAAAGCATTGAAGGTTTTATGTAACACATTAATAAAAACTACCTAATAAATACCACCAATAAAATACAACTAATAAAAACTTTAAAAAGAAGCAAATAGACTTGCTAATTCATAACATTAAAAGTGTCCCTTTAGTTATTATAAGATAATGAATAACAAATAAATGCAAGCAATTTATTAGTTTGAATACTGATAGCACATGTAGTACTCTGATAGCTTTTAACTGAAGAAGAGAAAATACTGGCAATGCATGTCCAAAACTGAGCTCTATTACCATGGTATTCCCAATGGTATTCTCAGTGGTATTACCATCCCTTTTGTAAGACGAAATTACATACATTAAATTTATAGCAGAGATACATATTTAAATATAAATTACTAGATAATCTAAAATAATAGCAATTACAGATGGAATGTTCAGTATATTGTCTACCCTTTTGTTCATAAGCTTTTAATGAGATTTCCTCAGGGATATGATAGACACATTTTCTTTTTTTTTTTTTTTTTTTTTGAGACAGAGTCTCGCTGTCGCCCAGGCTGGAGTGCAGTGGCGCGATCTTGGCTCACTGCAGGCTCCGCCCCCCGGGGTTCACGCCATTCTCCTGCCTCAGCCTCCCGGGTAGCTGGGACTACAGGCGCCCGCCATCTCGCCCGGCTAATTTTTTGTATTTTTAGTAGAGACGGAGTTTCACTGTGTTAGCCAGGATGGTCTCGATCTCCTGACCTCGTGATCTGCCCGCCTCGGCCTCCCAAAGAATGTCTGAATAGGTGAATATGCACTTACCATAATTGTGGAAGAAGATAAGATTATGGCCATTTGTATCTTCTGGAATTAAGAAAAACCATATTGAGATTTGGAAACAACCTTAATCTAGGTAGGATCGTTGTACTCTAACATAATATCCAGGCCTCAGTTTATTTCTTTATAAGTTAGATTGATGTTATTTGCCTCAGAACTGCAAAGATTCAGAACCTTAGCAAGAACAGAGTAGAATTACCAGAATAATTTAGGTTTCATTAAATATTAGTCTTGCATTTTTTTGTTGTTGTTGTTTCTATTTATTTTTGTCTTTCTCACCTTCAGTGGCATAATAAGGAATCACTATATTTTCTGATAATGAGGATTGCCGTACTCATTCTCCGTTAAGTACATGCCTGGCTTCAGGTTACTATTTTCTCCCTCTGCCCATAATATAGAGCATCTTGAAAGGTCTATGCCAGTAATTCCCATAATTGGTGCTCATAGGAATCACATAAGGACCTTGCTAAATATTCAGATATTTAGGGCTTACCTTCAAGTATTCTGATTGTGTGAAGATAGCACAAAGAACTTGTGTTTTAATAAGTACCCTAGACAGCATTAAAGCAAAACACACTGCTGTTGATCTTTAGAAATAAGTATTGGAACTATGATTCAAGCCACAATTTGTTGGGATAGGAAAAAATATAAGAAACATAACTTATTAATATTAAGAAAGTTGGGCTGGGCACGGTGGCTCACGCCTGAAATCCCAGCACTTTGGGAAGCCGAGGCAGGCAGATCACGAGGTCAGGAGATCGAGACCATCCTGGATAACACGGTGAAACCCAGTCTCTACTAAAAATACAAAAAAATTAGCCGGTAGTGGTGGCGGGCGCCTGTAGTCCCAGCTACCGGGAGGCTGAGGCAGGAGAATGGCGTGAACCCGGGAGGCAGAGCTTGCAGTGAGCTGAGATCGCGTCACTGTACTCCAGCCTGGGTGACAGAGCAAGACTCCGTTTCAAAAAAAAAAAAAAAAAGAAAGTCCGTATGTGTCTCTTGTATGCAGGTTTTGAGGAAAATCATCCAATAACTGACATACTAGGCCAAAACAGAAAACTATGAAAATCTTTTTTTTTCCTTTTGAGATGCAGTCTCGCTGTTTCACCCAGGCTGGAGTGCAGTAGCGCAATCTCGGCTCACTGCAGGCTCCGCCCCCGGGGGTTCACGCCATTCTCCTGCCTCAGCCTCCCGCGTAGCTGGGACTACAGGCGCCCGCCACCTCGCCTGGCTAATTTTTTTTTTTTGTATTTTTAGTACAGACGGGGGTTTCACCTTGTTAGCCAGGATGGTCTCAATCTCCGGACCTCGTGATCCGCCCGCCTTAGCCTCCCAAAGTGCTGGGATTACAGGCGTGAGCCACCGCACCCAGCCGAAAATCTTAGACTAAAGTGTTCTATGTTGTGCAGGGAAGTTCTGCCACCACTTAGTTTGGTTGCCTGTACCACTAGCTCTAATTCTTCCATCCTTGTGTACTAGTGTCACTATTCGATAAACTTAAGTATCCTATGCTTCAGTCAAGTTTATGGCACATCATTTACATTTACTTTTACATTTCCACGCTTTTTAGGACTCTATCCCTTCTTCCATGAATGATGGTTCCTTATGTCTTCTACTCACTCTTCAATATCCAGGTAAAACACCTTCCATGAGTCTTTCAAAAATTTTTCCATGCAGATTTAGTTGCTCCTACCTTTGTATTTCTCTAACATCCCTGTAAGTCCTACAAGGTTTTACTGCATTTTTTTATATTATATACTTCTGTTATATACAGGCATATGTAATACAAAATATATGTAGTATAAGTATTATATATACTATATATAAATATATATAGTATGCACCATGCACCTGGAAAAGATGCAGACTCTATCTATCTTAATATATATATAGATATATACAGAAATACATAGTATATATAATAATATAGTATGTATAAAATATATGTATTATATACTTCTAGTCTATAAATATTCAACATAATACTTATACTACATATTCTGTATAAATATGCACACATATGTGTATTAGTCCTTTCTCACACTGCTAATAAAGACATACCCAAGACTAGGTAATTTATAAAGGAAAGAGATTTAATTGACCCACAGCTCAACATGGCTTGGGAGGCATCAGGAAACTTAGAATCACGGCAGAAGGAGAAGCGACCATGTCCTTCTTCACATGGCAGCAGAAGAGAAAATAATGAATGCCCAGCTAGGGGGGAGGCCCTTTTTAAAACCATCAGATCTCATGAAAACTAACTCACTATCACAAGAACAGAATGGGATAAACCACCCTTATGATTCAATTATCTCCTCCTGATCCCCCCCAACAACACATGGGTATTATGAAAACTACAATTCAAAATGACATTTGGGTGGGGACACAGACAAACCATATCATTCCACCCATGGCCTTTCCCAAATCTCATGTCCTCACAATCATGCTCTTCTAACAGTCTCCCAAAGTCTTAACTCGTTCCAGCATTAACCCAAAAGTCCAAGTCCAAATTTTCATCTGAGACAAGGCAAGTCACTTCCACTTATGAGCCTGTAAAATCAAAAGCAAGTTAGTTACTTCCTAGACACAATGGGCATACAGGCATTGGGTAAATACACCAGTTCCAAATGGGAGAAATTGGTCAAAACAAACGGGCTACAGGCCGCATGGAAGTCTGAAATCCAATAGGACAGTGGTTAAACATTAAAGTTCCAAAATGATCTCGTTTGACTCCATGTCTCACATCCAGGTCACGCTGATGCAAGAGGGGGGCTGCCACAGCCTTGGGTAGCTCAGCCTCTGTGGCTTTGCAGGGCACATACCCCTCCTGACTGCTTTCACAACTGGCATTAAGTGTATGCATCTTTTCGAGGTACATGGCACAAGTTGTTAGTGGATCTACCATTCTGGGGTCTGGAGGACAGTGGCTTTCTTCTCACAGCTCCACTAGGCAGTACCCCAGTGGGGACTCTGTGTGGAGGCTCCAATCCCACATTTTCTTTCTGCATTGCCCTAGCAGAAGTTCTCCATAAGTGTTCCACCCCTGCAGCACACCTCTGCCTGGACATCCAGGCATTTCCATACATCCTCTGAAATCTAGGTGGAGAGTCCCAAATTTCAATTCTTGATTTCTGTGCACCTGTAGGTCCAACACCATATGTATGCCAACAAGGCATGGGGCTTGCACCCTCTGAAGCAATGTCCTGAGCTGTACATTAGCCCCTTTTAGTCATGGCTGGAGCTGAAATGGCTGAGACACAGGGCGCCACAACCCCAGGCTGCATAGAGCAGTGGGGCTCCCCGGGGAAGGCCCATGAAACTATTTTTCCCACGTATGCTTCCTTTTTACCCCTAGGCCTCCAGGCCTGTGATGGGATGGGATGCCATGAAGTCTCTGACTGCCCTGGAGACATTTCCCCCATTGTCTTGGTGATTAATATTCAGCTCTCAGTTACTTATGCAAATTTCCACAGTCGGCTTGAATTTCTCCCCAGAAAATGGGTTTTTCTTTTCTATCACATCATCAGGCTGCAAATTTTTCAAACTTTATGCTCTGCTTTCTCTTGAACACTTCGCGGCTTAGAAATTTCTTCCACCAGATACCCTAAATCATCTCTCTCAAGTTCAAAGTGCCACAGATCTCTAGGGCAGGAGCAAAATGCTTCCAATGTCTCTGCATAGCAAGAATGACTTTTACTCCAGTTCACAACAAGATTCTTATTTCATCTGAGGCCACCTCAGCCTGGACTTCATTGTCCATATCGCTATCAGCATTTTCGTCAAAGCAGTTCAACAGTTCTCTAGGAAGTCCCAAACCTTCCCACATCTTCCTGTCTTCTGATCCCTCCAAACTGTTTGAACCTCTGCCTGTTACCCAGCTCCAAAGTTGCTTCCGTATTTTCGGGTATCTTACAGCAGCACCCCACTACTCAGTACCAGTTTATTGTATTAGTCCATTCTCACACTGCTAATAAAGACATAACCAAGACTGGGGAATTTATAGAGGGTAGAGGTTTATTTAATTGACTCATAGTTCAACATGGCTGGGGAAGCCTCAGGAAACTTAGAATCGTGACAGAAGGAGAAGCAACCATGTCTTTCTTCAAGTGGTGGCAGGAGAGAGAAGAGTTAATGCCCACCAAAGTGGGGAGCCTATTTTAAAACCATGAGATCTTGTGAGAACTAACTCACTATCACAAGAACAGCATGGGGAAACAAGGCCTATGATTCAATTATCGCCTTCTAGTACCACCCAGGACACAGGGGAACTACGGAAACAACAATTCAAGATGAGATTTGGGAAGGAACACAGCCAAACCATACTACATATGTATATATATATATACGTATATATATATATATATATATATATATACACATATGTAGTATGTATATATATATATATATACGTATATATATATATACACATATATATATACACATATATATACGTATATATATATATACACATATATATACGTATATATATATATACACATATATATACGTATATATATATATATACACATATATATACACATATATATATACATATACATATATATATATTTGACTTTGGTATATGAGTTTTTATTATGTATGTATCAGCTATAAATTAAGGGCAATAGATGATTATTTACTGCACCTTAACATATAGAGCACTCAATCTGTAATATTTATGTATAACAGAATGTTGCCAGCCCTATAATATTAATTATTCATTGCTATGGTTTGATTAATTTTGTCCTATCAAAATTCGTGTTGAAATGTTAACCCCAATGCAACTATATTAAGAGGTGTGATTTTTAGGAGGTAATTGAGTCATGAAGGCTCTGCCCTCATGAATGATATTAAGTGCCCTTATAAAAGGGCTTGACAGAAGGAGCTCACCCCTTTTTGCCCTTCTGCCTTCCACCATGTGAGGACACAGCATTAGTCCCCTTCAGAGGATGCAGCAACAAAGCTCCATTTTAGAAGCAGATGCTGGACCTTCATAAGACACTGAATCTATCAGAACCTTCATCTTGGCCTCTTACTCTCCAAAACTGTGAGAAATAAATTTATGTTCTTTATTAACCACCCAGTCTCAGATACTTTGTTATAGTAGCACTAATAAACTCAGACGCTCATGAAAATAATCTCTAAGAGCACTAAAATACTAGTAATAGCTTAGCATCTAATAACAAATAATTTAATAATAATGGTTTATTAAAAAAATTCTTTATATTTGAAATGCCTCAATGTTTATTTTATGATTTCCAGAATATTTATTTTGTGTGATCACTATGTGGTCTTTTTATAGCATAATCACTTATAATTTGTAAGATCAGAAGTAGGCATTCTGAAATCTGCTTGCAAAATATTTTGTTAGAAATTAGAATACATTATTTAGTCGTTTAATTAATTTGTGAAACAAATAACTATTTAATTCAACATATATTTTAAGTTAATGTAAATGTAAGTTACAAATAATAAAGGGAGAGCAAAATAATAAAAAGCTTAAGGTTGTAATAAAGTTATTTTTTAAAAAAGATATGTAAATTTATCTTGAAGATATGTCATTTGGACTCGGGTCTTCATTTAAGAAGTGGATTTCAAAACAAACCAATGTCTGTTAATGATTGTACTAATTTTGGTTTCCTAACAAATGAATATTTGCATTGTTTCTATTTTAAATTTGGGTTGAAATTTGAAACAGCATTTTCCTATTTCAAGCCTCACTAAGGTTGTTTGTTAAGGAGGTAAATTACATAATCCATAAAATATTCAATTCATTTATGTCTATTTAGATGGGATACAGGTCAGTACAACTCTGCTTTCCTGCAGAGTTAAAACTCTAGATAGATACAATGGAAGAGTTTTTCATTAACCTTTTATATTGCAATTTTGCATATACTGAATGAATAGTGCTTGATATAACTATAATATTATGATCATATGTAGTGGAAAAAATATGAACTCTTGTAACCTCTTTAATTAATCAGAAAAAAATTACACATGAAATAATAGCTTACCAGAAAGCAAGAAATTTATAAGAATATATATTTTTTAATGTATAATGTATATTTATGGAGTTTAAAAACAAAGTAATTACATCGTTTTTAAACAATGGCATTTTATTATAATATGCATAATATTATCAAAGAATTATTCAATAGTTGGCAAGGCTTAATGTGAACATACTATTTAACACAAATTTTTCAAAGAGATTGAATATTTATAATGTGTAATCATACATGCTCCAGTTCATTAGTGTTAGTCTCTACACTATAATTTTAAAAAATAATTACTAAATAATGCCCTCAACATTCAAGGTTTCAGGATCAATACACAGAATAATCGTAAGAAAGCTTGAACAAATATCTTGATTCATGTAGACATAGGGGTGCTTAACTGAGTGCCAATCAGAAAACAACTACAACAGAATTCCCTCTGAGGATAAACACTTTAAAAGATTATGAGGGTAAACTTTACCAATACATACCTTCCTCCCCTATAGCATATATTGTACAGATCTGTGTTTGTATAGGCCACATGTTGGTAGGCATTGGATTTTTAAAGACTAATCAACTATTGATCCTTCCTGATCATCAATGATGTTATTTCATAATGTATTACTCCATACATGGGTACTGATTTCCTATTCAGCTCTCCCTCCAATTTGAATACTGGCAATTTCTATCAAAGAAAGCAAAAGTAATCCAATTCCTAGCCAAAGTCTAAGTGCAAACACGAATATTTGAAGCAAACACAAATGCAGAGTTCTAGGGATTGTTAGAGGAAAATAAAGATTTAAAAGGCAGGCTTTTAAAATTAACACTAAAAGCAGGCTAGTTACCTTTTGAGAGCACAATGGAGGCAAAGAAGGCCTTCACATACATCAACAGGTAAGGCAAATGTACTATTACAGACTGAGCATTATCTATAAATGACAATACGTATCCAGTTGAAGTTGAGCTGCTAAAATAGAACATGCAAGAGAGGAATGGTAAAGAATCAGACCAGAGGGTTTTTGCTACAGCTCAGTGTTTTCAAAAATTCTAAAGGAGGATGAACTTAGAAAAGGACTGTTAGTATTCATATATTGTTATACTAGTATGTTTTCTTAGCTCTTAGTTTTATCATATAATTGAATCAAATATTGTGTGGATTGTTGAATTTGTCTTCTTTCACTTAGCATATGATTCTAATGTTTATTCATGCTTCTGTATATTTTAGTTGTTCATTCATTTTAAATCACTGGGTGGTATTTCATTACATAGATGTCCATCAGTTTATCAGTTGATGGACATCTGGACGAGTTCTAATTTTATGTGATTGTGAATAAAGTTACTATTAACATTTGCTTACAGGCTTTTTTGTGACATAAGCTTTCATTTCTCCTGCATAAATACCTAGCAGTAATATTGCTTGAACATACGTGAAGTACAACTTCATAAGATACTCTCTGTTTCCCCTAGTGGCTGTTCCATTTTGCATTCCCACTAGTAATGTATAAGTTCCAATTGCTCCGCCTCCTTGCAAAATTTGTTATTGTCAGTTGTATTGGTTTTAGACTTTCTAATAGGTATACAGTAGTATCAAATTTCTTTAAAATCTAGGAAGCTTTAACAGAAAGTCTTAATGTTGGTCATTTGCTGTATAGATATTACCAAGCAGCAGGTTCTGTTTTTTTTTAAATATATCATTTTAAGTCATTATTTAAAATAATTTAAAATTAAAAATTTATTCTATTTTATTGTGGTTAGTTTCTTTTTAAAGGCACTGATAACTGTATGATGCTCTTTTGTTAACTTTTTGGTAGCTTTTACTCCATTTGTTTTATTCCTTTTCATTATTTCCTTTCCTTCATTTTCTATTTATTTTGAGGAATTACCTTTTATGCTTGTTTTATTTTATACTCCTAAAGTAATGGTTCTAAAATAATATTTTATTTTGTATTTCATTCATTGTCTAATGTCTTCTACCTCTCTACTAAGTTTTTGATTTTTATTCAAATTTTTCTTTTCTACTAGTTTTTTATTTATGGCCTCTCATTTTGAGACATTAGAAAATAAATTTTATATTTTTCAGTGGACATATCTTTCTTACATGCAGACATATTTCTAGCATTAATTTGTTCATTAATTTATTCTTTACTCTTTTTTCTTTCATTTTAAATTTGTAAGAGATGTGACCATAATTTTGATAATTTTAGTTGAAATTATTTTTCTGAACTATTAAGAATTAGTAAACAAAAGTACTTTTTAAAACATGGTACACTATTTCTGAGATATTCTGGAATCCGTTCTCACTTATTTTGTAATTATCTTTCTTTTTCTCTAACGTAACTCTCCTGTTCATTTTCATTTCTACTCCCAGAAGTTTTTCACAGTGCCGGGGAGGGTGATAGTTCCAGATATTTTCCAGTAGTCATAATGCTTATACTGCTCTAGCTCCTTGAGAGCCTTCTGTCAACTTACCCACATGTAGGAGTGCTCAACAACTCTTCCTAGTTTTAGCTTGTTTTCACATTTGCCTGCTGCATATATGAAGAAGTATCTATCTTCACCTTACGAGTTTTCCTGTTCTTACAAGCTCTGCCACCTCATTGCTTTTTTCGGACCTCTCTAGTTGCGGATACCATGCAGGTCTTATAGTGCCTTTTATTTTCTTTTTGTCCTAGAGATTTTGATTTCACTGTGCTTACTGCTCTCTTTAATATTATGTCGATTTTGAATAAATTCAAATATGTTACTGCTGCTGCCAACTCTTTCTCAATATACATAACACTTGAAAATATAATATAGTAACTATTTACTTTGCAGAGATTATCAAACACAAATAAGTAAATGGCAAAGGATTACAGTTCAAGCCATATTATTACAGAGAGTTAAATCTTATTATACCTCAAGTTAGTAGGCATAAAAATGAAATAATTTGGACAAGTTGACTTAATTGAAAATGAAGAAACAAATTTTGAAGATACATGTGAAAAGTCTGGTTTTATGAAATAAATCTAAATACAGCAGTAGTAATTGTCTCTTATATTAGTTTCTATAAGATATATATTTATGTACTTTCTATGAAATTAATGAATTATGCATTATTATTGAAGTTTTTATTTCCTTTATACTCATAAAAGAAAAGTATATTCAAGGATGCCAAATAAATATGTAAACAACAAAAAATATGAGAAAATATTTTTCTCATTGTTCAGGGAATATATTTCTTTACATTTGGGAAGTCTTGATATATAATAAGCTTTTTTTTTTTTTTTTTTTTTTTTTTTTTGGAGATGGAGTCTTGCTCTGTGGCCCAGGCTGGAGTGCAACAGTGCTATCTCGGCTCACTGCAACCTCTGCTTCCCAGGTTCGTATAATTCTCCTGCCTCAGCCTCCCGAGTAGGTGGGATTACCAGAACGACACCACACCCGGCTAGTTTTTATATTTTTAGTAGAGACGGGGTTTCGCCACGTTGGCCAGGCTGGTTTTGAACTCCTGACCTCAAGTGATCTGCCCACCTTGGCCTCTCAAACTGCTGGGATTACAGGCGTGAGCCACCTCGCCCACCATAAAATAAACCATTTTAAGTAAATATTGGATTGTTTCTATCAGGCATTGTTTTATTTAAATGAGCATTTTTTTAATTTGTTAATTCCAACTAAAAGTAACACAGAGCTAACAAAATGATAAAAGCTAATTCAAACTTACCCTCAGATCTAGGGAGCTGATAGAGAATAGTGAGTACTAGAGTAGAGTCAATGTCCTTCCAAAAAGGAATAGATGACTCTCAGCTTTGTCTGATCATTGCTATGCAAGTATATGGGTAAGTGTTGCCAGAGTCTTTTTTTTTTTAACAATGAAGTTATAAAATTATCATTTTAAATTAGAAATAAATAAACATTTTTATTAATTAATATTTAAGCATTGCTAAAAACAAACTATGAAGGCTGGAAATATGCATGTCCAAAAACATGTCTTTGAGACTCTATTGGACAAGTTTAGAAGCATCTGTACTGCGATGGACTAAATTGTTTCCTCCTAAAATTCGTTTGTTGAAGCCTAATCTTCAATGTGCTCTTATTTGGAGATAGGACAAATAAAGAAATAAGTGAGGGTAAATGAGGTCAGAGAATAGGGCTCTAATATGATTAGTGCTCTTAGAAGAAGATACATCAGAGATCTCGGACACTGGCATGCTTCTCTGGGACTTTCAACCTCCAAAACGGTGTGAAACGTCTCTTGTTTGAGCCACTCAACTTATATTTTATTAAGGCAGCCAGAGTTAAGACATGTGCTAGCTTTTTGTTCTCCCCTCACACTCAGAACGGTATTTCCTGTTTTGGGGATTCTATATGAATCTTTGTCTCAGTTTTTCAATTGGCTATTGAATCTCAATGATGTGGATAATGTTCATAAAGTAATAGATATTTGCTTTAATTAAGTTTAACACAATTAAAAAAATGAAATAAAGGACTACTGTATTTAGGCCACATGTGTACCATCTTTGGAGGGTTTGTATGCTTCTGTCTGATAATCTGGCCAACAATATCTCAATTTTATACCATGGATAAATATAAATACATACGCACCTATATCCATACATGTAAACATAAATATCTACAATTATAAACAAAACTTTGCTACATAATGCACTATAATATACAATGATGTATGGCAAATTTTCTTATATTGTGAAATCAAATTACTGATGTTTTAAAAATACACTATGTAGTGTATTTTTAAGTACACTTGTCATTTAAAATGACATACAAATCTCCATGAAAGAGGCATTCATAGTTCTAGAGTACATAACTGCATATATTACAGCATATCTAGTGACAATATATAAAACCTGTCATCATGTTGACAACCTTAATCTAAAATAACTTCCATTTCATATACTTCAAGGAAGAAATTATTTATAAAAAGACAGTCATATACATAAGTAATGTCAAATTTATTTAGTTTTCCCAAAGAAATATAATGAGAATAGTGAATAATTACAATCAGCCTGTAATATGTGAGGATTTGAATTTTCCCATTATGAAAGAGGAAAATCTCTTTCAGAAACAAATTCTTATCAGAACTTTGCAGAAGAGAATGTTTTTCCCCTCTATTCATTATAATTTCTCAAACTTTTAAGTGTCTGACGAAATTTTACTGCAATGACAGAAATATTTATTTATTAAATAGAGGTCAAAGATGGATAAACGCAGTCTTCCAAGTTGCAGTTATAAGTTTGAATATTTCTTTGAATACACAGAGGAAATATAATAAAAATTAGAACAAAAATAATTTTAAAAATAATCATCTAAGAACCACCTATTTATTGCCTTATATTTGAAAGTACATTGATGCTGAATTTTTAAAGAAGGTGCCCACTCTAAGCACATGAATAAAAAGTAAAATACCAGGCCAGGCACGGTGGCTGATGCCTGTAATCCCAGCACTTTTGGAGACCAAGGCAGATGTATTACCTGAGGTCAAGAGTTTGAGACCAGCCTGGCCAATGTGGTGAAACCCTGTTTCTACTAATAATACAAAAATTAGCCAGGCATGGTGGCAGGTGCCTATAATCCCAGCTACTTGGAAAGCTAAGGCAGGAGAATTGCTTGAACCCAGAAGACAGAGTTTGCAGTGAGCCGAGATCGCACCATTGCACTCCAGCCTAGACGACAGAGCAAGACTCTGTCTCAGAAAGAAAGAAAGAAAGAAAGAAAGAAAGAAAGAAAGAAAGAAAGAAAGAAAGAAAGAAAGAAAGAAAGAAAGAGAGAGAGAGAGAGAGAGAGAAAGAAAGAAAGAAAGAAAGAAAGAAAGGACCAGAATTAAATTTTGTATAAGTGAATTAGAGTAGATGAAATTAACTACTAAAGTTTGAAGGTAGAATAATTGTTTCCTTACGTTTAAATACCTGAAAGGGAATTATACGCCTATAGATGCAATATACTTTCTTTTATGGATTGAAATTCTTTATATTGAAAAATCAAATCATTTATGGCAATGTATAGTAACTAACATAAGATCTTATATTTTCTCCTCTATACATTTAATAGAGTTTTGTGAATGTGACAATACATTATAAACACGAAGATTGTAATTAAGAAGCCATAAAAAATAGAAAAATAAAAAATCAAGATGCATCTTATTGTACTATTTCTAAGGGTTGTATACTGCTATGGTTGTAAATGAAATGTTTTTATTTAAACTGGTAGTAATCCAGAATCAAGAGGAAAGGAAACAAGAGATGAATCAGTAAATGCTGGAATACAACCCAGTTGCTTGACATATTAAGGCACTATTTCCTAATTATTGTACTACTCACTTTGACCTTTACTCCAGCCCCAAGAGTTAGCAGAGGGTTCTTTTCCCCTTTAGTTTTTTTAAAGTTTGTGGTAAAAATTGTATAACAGAAAATTTATTGTCAAGCATTTTTAAGTAAGTAGTTAAATAGTTTTAAGTATATTCACATTGTTGTAAACAGATCTTCTTAAGTTTTTTTCTTGAAAATCTGAAACTCTAAACTTATCAAACAACAACTCCCCTTTAGCCCCTCTCCTTAGGCCCTGGTAACCTCCATTCTATTTTTATTCTACAAATTTTACTACTTTACTCATATATATAAAATCCTACTATAGTTGTCTTTTTGTGATTGGTTTATTTTACTTAGCATGATGTCCTTAAGGTGTGTGCACATTGCAGCATGTGACAGGATTTTCTTCCCTTTTAAGGATGAATAATACTCAATTTTATGCATAGCTGACCCTTGCACAATGCAGGGGTTAGTGGTGCCAAACTCTCCATGGAGTCAAAATCTGCATATATTTTTGGCTCCCCAAAAACTTAACTACTAATAGATTACTATTGACTGGAAGCCTTACCAATAACATAAACTGTTGATTAACATATATTTTATGTTATATATGTTATATACTGTATTCTCACAGTAAAGTCAGCTAGAGAAAAGAAAATGCTATTAAGAAAATCATAAGGGAGAAAAAAATGTACTGTTTATTAAATAAAAGAGGATCATCATAAATGTCTTCACCCTTGTCTTCATGTTGAGCAGGCTGAGAAGGAGGATGAGGAGGGATTGGTCTTGCTGTCTCAGGGGTGGCAGGTATGGAAGAGGTGGAGTAGGTTGAAAGGGAGACAGAAGAGGCAGGCACACTCAGTTTAAGTTTTTGAAAACATATCGCAGTTTCTGTCTGAGTTTTTGCTTTTTCATTTCTCTAAAAATGTTTCTGCATGGTACCAATCCATCTTTCACTGTTTGCTCTAGTTTCAGTGTCTGTATCATAGAAGGTCCAATATCATGAGAGAAATCAAAAGCAGTCTTGAATAATCGGAACTCTTCTAACTGTCTAATCTCAATTTGTTCTTTGACACTGTTTCTTCTACATTTTCTTCCTCATGATGGGACACTGGTTGAAAAGTGCTCATCTCCATCAGGTCATCTTCCGTTAATTCATCTGGTGTGGCATCTATTAATTCTTGAATTTCTCCAAGATCCATATCTTGAAACCTTTTACTCCCCATCTTTTTTTTTTTTTTTTTTTTTTTTTTCCATATCCACAATCCTTTTACATGGTTTCCTTGACTGACTTTGTCATAAATCCTATGAGGTCATGACCATCTGGACAGTTTTCTTCAGCAGGAATTTATTTGTTCAGGCTTCATAGCTTTCATGACAGTTTCTATAACAATAAGAGAATCTTCAATGTCTTTCCAGACATTGGTTATGTTCTCTCTCTTCCGTGGCATGGGTAATCTTTTTCACAGAGCATCCTGTGTAATGACCCTTAAAGGTTCTTATGACCACTGATCTACAGGCTGGATTAGAGATGTGTTTGGGGACAAGTAGTCCACTTCAGCACCTTTGGTGTTGAACTCATGGGGTTATGATGGCCAAGGGCATTTCCCAATATCAAAAGGATTTTAAAAGGTTGTCCCTTTCTGGCAAGGTATTTCCCGACATGGTGGACAACCCATCTGTGGAATCAATCCAGAAAAAAGGCTTTCATTGTCTAGGTTTCCTTGCTGTACAATCAAAAGACTGGCAGCTGATGTTTATCTTTTCCCTTTATGTCCCATGGGTTAACAGCTTTATAATTAAAAGAGGTTCACTCATAAACCCTACTATACTTGCACAAACCGTAGAGTTAGCCTATTTATTTCTGCCTTGAATCCTGGTCTTTGCTTATCTTCCTTACTATTAAATCTTCTTTGTGGCATTGTTTTCGCTTCAAAATAGAGCACTTTCGCTGTAGATATTTTTTGTTCTCAATTATTTTTCTTAGTGGCATCTGGGAACTCATCTGCTACCTTTTGGTGGGCAGAAATTGCTTCTCCTGTTATCACGGTATTTTTTCGGTGAAATCTTTTTCTGAAATCATCAAGCTATAATTTCCTGGCATTAAATACTTCAGCTTCTATTGCTTTACATTGCCATATAATGACTTTGCTACATTTCAAATCATGTTCATGTCTATGAATATGCCTTGTATTAATAGAAATTCTGTGCCCAAATAAAAGCTGCATTTTTAATATAAGGTAAAAGGCTATTTCATAAAATGTGCAAGGTTTTCACACTTGCTGCACAACTGCAGTGATGGCGTCACAAGTGTTTCTGTTTGTTTTTTTTTCACATCGGTCCTTATGCTGGATTTATTTATCTTGAAATGGTGGTAATCCACAGCTGTAGACTCAATCTAGGGTACTTATCAAATAATTCAGCTTTTATTATAATTACCTGGCTTTTTTTCTGCTTTTTGGAAGCACTTCCAGCATCACTAGTGGCGCTTCATATAGGTCTCTTGGTGTTATTTGTTTATAGTAATGAAAACCTTTACAGTGATTAAAAATACACAAGAAGCCAGTCATGTGCCTCGTGTCTATAATCCCAGCAGTTTAGGAGGCCAAAGTGGGTGGATTATGTGAGCCCAGGAGTTTGAGACCAGCCTTTGCAACATGGTGAAACCCTGTTTCCACAAAAGTTACAAAAATTAGCCCTGCATAGTGGAGCATACCTGTAGTTTTAGCTACTCAGGAGGCTGAGATGGGAGAATCACCTGAACCTAGTAGGCAGAAGTTGCAGTGACTGCAATCATGCCACTGAACTCCAGCCTTGGCGACAGAATGAGACGGTCTCAAAAAAAAAAAAAGTAAAAAGAGATCACTTTTTACTGTGATATGCCATTTAGTGGAGAGACAAACTGCTCATGTGAAAATAATTAGCATTTTACATTTTCAGTGAAATGCATTTGATATCTTAAGCGGATACTTGTAACACTTAAGCTCACTGCAATAGCAACAGGAGGTGACTACAAAATTATTACAGTAGTACAGTAGGTACTACAGCAAATTGTATGCAGCATTGATTTAATAATGCATCCTTACATCTGTTTACATGTCTCTCCAGTATGAATGACACCATATCTGCTCTCTGTTCATGTAAGTTTTGATAAATTTTAACTTTTTATAATGGATTTGTTTATTTTTAGGGTAGTAAATGATAAAATAGACAAGGAATGTCTACATATATTTTAAACATACATGAAATATCTTTCACTTAATTTTTGTAAATATTTTTATGCTGCTTGGTTCATTGGTGAGTTTTTCAAGTTGTCACAAACATCCCCCAAATTCTCCAATATATTCATTGGAAAAGATCTAAGTGTATTTGTACCTGCACAGTTTAAACCCATGTTTTCAAGAGTTAACTGTATATACCATAATTTCTTTCTCCATTCATTCATTGATGTATATGCATTGTTTCTACCTCTTAGCTATTATGAATAATATTGCAATGAGTATAAATGCACAAAGAGAGTTGAAAGTTTTTGTGAGGTTGCAAAGTCAATGTGAATCAAATATAGAATATAGGTGACATCACAGATTCAATTAACAGACCATAATTATAAAGATGGATATTCTTGAGCATTTAATGAAGGGAAGTATCAGTAAGAAGGTGTTGTAAGAGAATGTATCAATGGAGGGATTGTTTTAAGTTGGTCTTTGAACTGTATGTGAAGTTTGTGTTACCAGTCAAGGTAATTAAAATACATGAGGATATATGAAAATCGGTTTTGTTCCTATACACTAGTAATAAACAATCCAAAACAAAAATTAAAGAATCAATTCCATTTATAATAGCAGCAAAAGAATAAAACAAAAATTTATTTGACGAAGTAGTACAAATCTTAACATTTTTTATAATCAACATTTTGATCAGTTGATGTTTTACAATAAGATCATTGAACATTTCTTAGAATTTTAATATAGTTTCAATTCTATTAACTTCTGCAAATGATTAGGAATCATAACTTCTTTTGGTCAAAAATTATGGTTTATCAATTTAATTCTTGAAATTTTATTTTTAAAACCATTTATACTAATGATGACATTTTATATACTGTAGAATTCGGGAAGACTGGAAGTGTAATGAAGGAGTTGAATGTATCCTACATGTTTCTTGTTCAAACTCAGTACACAAATGCTAATTTAAAACCATACAGAGGCCAGATGCAATGTATCACATCTACAATTCCAACACTTTGGGAGCCTGAGGTGGGAAGAATGCTTGAGGCCAAGAGTTTGAGACCAGCCTGGTCAACAGTTTTTCTCCATGCCCCATACCTTTCTCTTTACCCCTCTTTCTCTTTTTTCTTTTTAAAATATTTGGATTCATAATGCATATGTTCTTTACTTGCTCTTTAATATAGCAACAGCAACATATGCTGAAAATATTTTCTTTGTTACATGACAGTAATATAACTGTAAAGAATGCATAACATTCATCTTTTGCATAATTGATTTAATCAGTCTCCTAATATTTGTTATTTATCTTTCATTATTTATGATAAATAGCACCATAATGAATATCTATGTATAGAAATTTTTTGAGCATTTCTTAAATGCATAAATGATTTCTTAAAATTTATTCCTAGATGTCAAGTTATTTGGTTAAAACATTACAAAAATTTCATAATTTTCATACATGAAAAAAGCATCAAAATTCGCAAACTGATTTTGGTTCAAATTCCAAAATTAAGGTTAAATTTAAAAAGAAAGTACTTTTTTATGTTTGTAAGTTAATAAGTAATTTGAGCTTAAATAACTTGAGCTTTCCAGAATAAGGTAGTTAACTTGAGAATTTCATAGCAAAAAGTCATAGGATACGTTCTAGTAACACTATTACTTCCTCATGGAAGTCAAGTGGAGTGAACTGCAAAGTTTTGTTTTTTTTTTTTTTTTTTTTTTTTGAGACAGAGTCTCGCTCTGTCGCCCAGGCTGGAGTGCAGTGGCGCAGTCTCGGCTCACTGCAAGCTCCGCCTCCCGGGTTCACGCCATTCTCCTGCCTCAGCCTCTCTGAGTAGCTGGGACTACAGGCGCCCGCCACCACGCCCGGCTAATTTTTTGTATTTTTAGTAGAGACGGGGTTTCACCGCGGTCTCGATCTCCTGACCTCGTGATCCACCCGCCTCGGCCTCCCAAAGTGCTGGGATTACAAGCGTGAGCCACCGCGCCCGGCCGAACTGCAAAGTTTTGGATGGAATCTACACCTGAGTAGCTATCTTTGCAACTGCAATTATCTGGGTAATTCATGCAGATAGCTTGGAAGTTTAGTGGTGAGATCTCGGCTCACTGCAACCTCAGCATCCCAGACTCAAGTAATCCTCCCACCTCAGCCTTCTGAGTAGCTGAGACTACAGGCACACACCGTCATAGTCAGCTAACTTTTTTGTTTGTTTATTTGTAGAGATGAGGTCTCACTATGTCGTCCAAGCTAGTTTGGAACTCCTGGAGTCAAGTGATACTCCCGTCTTGGCCTCCCAAAGTGTTGAAATTACAGGCATGAGCCACCATCTCCAGCCTTCATATAAATATTACATAATACTATTTAATCATTACAAAGGAAAACTGTGTTGTAATTTTTATATCAATTCTGTTGAAACTAAACTAAATTCAGGAAAATTAATAGCTAGCAATATTAACTCTTACAATTCATGAACATGCCATATGTATCTCCTCCATCCATTTAGGTCTTTAATTTTTCTTAGCAATTCACTGTAGTTTAGAATATTAATGTCTTTTGGTAAATTTATTCGTAATTATATTTGTTTCTTGATGCCTTTGTATGTAAAATAATTTTTAATTTTTCTTTTTTTTTATTTCTGGTATAATGAAATAAAATGAATTTTAATGACTGCATCTTGCCTTAAAAATTCACGAAATAATTTCATAAGGTTTTCAAAAAATTTTGGGGATTTTCTGTGTAAATCACACTGTCATTGTCACTGGTAAATAGAGATGTTGTTATCTGTTCTATTTCAACTGCATAGTCTTCGTGTGTTTGTGTGTGTGTATTTTTGTTTGTTTTTCCGGCCAGGCCCTTTGACATAGTGCCAAACAAAAGTTATAAGAGAAGACCTTGCATTTTTCCTGACCTTAGGTAGAAGACTTTCTATATTTTTTCATTAAACATAATGTATGCTGTAGGTAGGTCCTTTGCAGTTGTATTTTATCAGATTGAGAAAATTCCTTTATATGCATAGTTTCCCGAGAAGTTTCATCATGATTGGGAGTTTGATTATTTTTTGGAGTGTGTTTCTGTTTCTAATGAGAAGATCATAAGACTTTTCTCAAATATTCAGTTAATATGGCTAAGTAATTTGACTTTCAATTGTTGAGCCAACTACACAAGTCTATGAGAATCCTACTTGGCATTTTGAGGTTACTTAAATGTTACATTACTCATCCCAAAACTTTCAATTATGTGTGTGTGTGTGTGTGTGTGTATTTATACATATTTGTATATATAGAGTCAATATAATATATATACCATAATAACAGCAATGCTCACATTTTGAACATTGTTTTCACATTGGTCCAAATTCACTTACATTTTTCCTACTCAGTTCTAATATCTGCCATCTCACTGAGGTGCTGTGGTTCCTTTTAGTAGGAAATGGCATTTAGAAATCAAAACATGCCATGTACTTTGGCTGATAATGATGTGTCAATACAGGTTCATCAGCTCTAACAAATGTACCACTCTGGTGGAGGATGCTGATAATGGGGTAGTCTGTGAGTCTGGGGAGGCAAGAGACACATGTGAACTCTGTATTTTCCACTCAATTTTGGTTTTGACCTAAAACTGCTCTAAAAATGTCTATTCAAAAGTAAGTGTATGTTCTATACAGTATTTGGTATAACTATATTGTTTTCTTATTTCTTCTAAATGACATGTTTTTTTAAAAATGCACTTTATATTCTAACTGAGTATATTCTGTGCCTTTTAAAGATAGCATTATGCTTCTTTTCAAGATTAAGTTTCAATAGACTATTTCAACTGTATTTTACTGATGTCATCATGAATGCATAGGTCAAGTGTGTAAGAAAATAGTTTTGTAGCCTTATAAGTTACAGAAATTTCTCACCGGTTGAAATACCTTCCATGCCAGTTTATGAGATATTTGACAGTGAATATTTTATATTTAGAATGTAATTTTTTAGGTGACTTAGTATTTCAAATAATTGAGAAAGAGGAGGTCAAAAATTTTAGCTTTTCTTTTACTTTGTGTTTCAAAACCATCTGCCACAGAAAGTACAAATAATTTTATTTTAACCACACAATTTAAGAATAGGTGCTAAGTATAAAGGTATTGGAGGAGGACATTTAAATTGCAGCACATTTCAAATAGATGAAGTCATCTATATAATAAGGCATGCTGCTGTAGGGCAAAATGCATAATGTCAATTTTCGGATTTATCTTCAGTATCATGGGATTTTGAGCCACAGGCTTGAAATGTACTACTCTTGTCAGAATGTCCTGAGCTCGTAGAAAAGCAGACATTTGATGGATTTTTTTCCAGCTCTTTTTATTTCCAGGCAGGTAATTATATAAAATTTGTGACAATCACTGTGGTGCTTTAGGGAGGAAATGCCGAAGCACAGCCGTAATAGTTTGAGCATCATGTTACTATCATCCAGCAAGTTGGCTCTGCTTTCAGATTAAAAATCTTCTCATTAAAGAATTAATATTGTGAAGCCAGACCAGTAATGGTTGGACTTTAAACAAATTAAATTTTTTTTTTTTTTTTTTTTTTTTGAGACGGAGTCTCGTTCTGTCACCCAGGCTGGAGTGCAGTGGCGCGATCTCGGCTCACTACAAGCTCCGCCTCCCAGGTTCACGCCATTCTCCTGCCTCAGACTCTCCGAGTAGCTGGGACTACAGGCGCCCGCCACCAGGCCCGGCTAATTTTTTTTGTATTTTTAGTAGAGACGGGGTTTCACCGTGGTCTCGATCTCCTGACCTTGTGATCCGCCCGCCTCGGCCTCCCAAAGTGTTGGGATTACAAGCGTGAGCCACCGCGCCCGGCCACAAATTAAATTTATTTTATTTGCTGTGTTTATGTCTCATGGATTCAATTAGGCATAATTAATTAAGAATTTAGTTTTGTGTCTCATTTTCCTGGGTTCAAATCCTGGCTTCACCACTTTCTAGCTTGGAATTATTAACTAGTTACTTCTCTACAGCTCTGTCTCCTCATGTTAAAAAAAGAGTTATTAATAAAAGTGACTTCCTCAAAGTAATGTTGTAAAATTAAATTATTTAAGTTTTATAAAGTTATTGAATCAGTATTCATCATAGTAATTACTCAAAATTAGCTATGTTAATAATACTAATTTCCTGCTAATTAAGCAATATTTAGTAATAGTATCATTTCACTACTTATTTAAAAGAAATCCATCAATCCTTGAGAAAATAAAAGATGTCAAGAATTGTAATAGCTCCCATTTTCTTTCTAAGTAGCTGTCCATTTACATAAATTGATATCTCCAATGGAAGTGGAATTAAATAAACTTAATCATAAACTAAACTATTTAATAACTTATTTTGCATATAGATTTTATCTGTTCTGTAATATTCCATGTTCTCAATAACATTAAAATAATATATTGCTTATTAGAAATGCTTAGCATGTCTGTCAAATTGTTAATACTTTCATAATTAATATTTATACTGTAAAATATAGTCAGTATTTATAAAAACATTTTTATCAATTATTAATTTTTTCAATACTCTTAAAATTTCCCCAAACATTTATCATGAACAGCTTTAAATGTTTTTCTAATTGAAGGCAAAATAGAAATATGAGATTTATATTTTTATATATTAAATATCTTAAAGAGGCTAAAAATGTGAAAAAAATATGCCATTTGTAGAAGTTATTAAGCGCATCCTGCAGCAAAATATATCATTCTGATCCAAATGACTCTAGATTGATATATTCATGTCTAATTCACCTCCCATTACTGAAAGTAAATATTCCAAATTATCACACTTCTTTCCAGACTTGTATTCTTTTGCTGCCCTAAATCTTTAAAAAATGAACTTACCTCCTAGATGTCATACCTCACAGGTAAATTGAAGTTTATATATATGAATTCAAGAAATCATACTGATAGGTATCCAAATATTCAAGATAAAATAAACAATAAATTATAAATATATAGGTAAATATAAAACATTTTTATGTAGCTTTTCAAGAGCATTCCAAGATAATTGGTTTACCTACATTAAAAATAAATTATGCGTTTATAGATTTTGTGTTTTACAGAAAATGTAGAAAAATATTTGCAAAAGTAATAGCACAAAGACAGAGACAGAAAAGCATAGACATTTACAGTTTTAAGGATTGTTATAAAAACATGAAAGTGGTGTAAAATCTTTGAAGATAAAATAAGTTGGTTGTATAAAATGCATTTCTTTTTAGATTTCTAACAATTTTTTTTTTTTTTTTTTTTGGTTTGAGACAAGAGTCTCACTCTCGCTGTGTCACCCAGGTGGGAATGCAGTGGCTGGATCTCGGCTCACTGCAAGCTCCACCTCCCGGGTTCACACCATTCTCCTGCCTCAGCCTCCCCAGCAGCTGGGACTACAGGCACACACCGCCACGCCCGGCTAATTTTCGTATTTTTAGTAGAGACAGGGTTTCACCGTGTTAGCCAGGATGGTCTCGATCTCCTGACGTTGTGATCCCCCCTCCTCGGCCTCCCAAAGTGCTGGGATTAAAGGAGTGAGCAATAAGGCATAATTTGCATATAGTGGACTGCACAAATTTAATATGCACAAACTGATGGCTTATAAAACATCACCAAAATCAAGACATTGAACACATGCATAAACTCATAAATCCCTTATTCCCCTCTGTAATTCTTCCCTCCCACCTTTCATGACCCTTTCCCCACTAAACCTTAGATCTGCTTTCAGTACACACTAGTTTCACTTTGCTAGGATTTCATGTAAATTGAATCATACCATATGTAATTTTATGTTGTTGTTGTTGCTGTTGGTGGGGGCAGTCTGACTTCTAACATCAGCAGAATCATTTTAAGATTCATATATTTATTGTAAGCATGAATAATCCCCTTCTTTTTGTTTATGACTGATATTCCATTGCATATATATACCAGTATTTATTTGTTTATCTGTTCACCAATTGATGGGCATTTGTTACTTTGCAGTTTTCACTTATTGCAGTAAAGCATATTTGACTATTCATGTAATAGTTTGTGTAGAAAAATATTCCATCGTTTTTCTTGGGTGAATACCTATAAAGGGAATGGCTAGGTCTTATGAAAGATGTGTGTTTAATTTTTTATGAAATTGTTGGATTTCCAAAGTATTTGTGTCATTTTACATGTCTAGTAATAGTGAATGGGAAAAATATTCCACATTCTTGCCTAGACTTGATATGGTGAGACTTTGTAATTTTAGTCATTCTGGTAGGTGTATAATGGTATCTCAATGTAGTTTGGCTTTGCAGTGCCCTAGTAATTAGTAATGTTGAGTATATGATGATATGTTTATTTACCATCCTTACATATTTTCTGGTAAAGCATCTGTTCAAAAATCTTTTTTGCATTTTTTAAAAATTAAATTGTTTGGGGCGGGCACAGTGGCTCACGCCTGTAATCCCAGCACTTTGGGAGACTGAGGCGGGCGGATCATGAGGTCAGGAGATCGAGACCATCCTGGCTAACACGGTGAAACCCTGTCTCTACTAAAAATACAAAAAAATTAGCCGGGCGTGGTGGCGGGCACCTGTAGTCCCAGCTACTCAGGAGGCTGAGGCAGGAGAAAGGTGTGAACCCAGGAGGTGGAGCTTGCAGTGAGCGGAGATCGAGCCACTGCACTCCAGCCTGGGCAACAGAGAGAGACTCCATCTCAAAAAAAAATAATAAATTGTTTGTTTAAGAGTTCTTTACATGTTCTGTGTGATAGGCAATTAATTGATCCTGAAATAGATTATTGAGGATTATCTAGTAGGGTTAATCTGAACACATACACCCTAAAAGCGAGAGCTTTCTCAAGTTGGTGGCACAAGTCAGAGAGATTTGAAGAATAAGAAAGAATGAATGCACCGTTGCTGATATATAAATGGAAGAAACTGTATGAGAAAGAATGCAGATGACCATAAGGAGGTAAAAGATGTCCTTGTTTAAGAGTCTGAGAAGAAATGAGACAGGACATCAGTCCTACATCTGCAAGGAAATAGATTCTGGAATTTGCCGTGCTGTGATTTTGAGCCTAGAAGTAAATTCTTCACTAGGACCACAATCTAAAGTGTCCAACCCAGACATTATCTTGATTAATGCCTTATAACCTTGAGCATAAAACCCATATCAGTTCACTTGGACTTCTGACCTACAGAATTGTGAGATGATAAATGGATATTGTTTTAAGCTGCTAAATTTATGGTAATTTGTTATGCAACAATAGAAAACTAATATATTCTGTGTAAAAGTTTCTGATTAGATATGTTTTGAAAATATATTATCTATGTCTGTGCCTTTTCATTTCAATCCTTTAAGAGAAAAACTCAGAAGGAAAGTTTTAATTTTGAAGAAGTCAAAGCTCTCATTTTATATGAATTATAATTTGGAGGTCATATCTAAGAGATTTTTACCAAACCTTCATTTGCCTTTTATGTTTTCTCTAGATCTTTTTCATAATTTTAGGAAACATATTTAAGTTTATTGCCAATTTTAAGTGAATTTTGGTTATTGTTAGAGATATCAATCAAACTTTTTTCTTTTTCATGTACATACCCAATTATTTTATCACCATTTATTGAAAAGAGTGTCCTTTCTCCACTGCTTGCATTTTTAAAGACTTTTCATCAGTCAGTTCTCTTAATCCATTTTCTGTTGCTATAACAGAACCTGAGACTGGGTAATTTACAAGGAAAATAGGTTTGTTTGGTTCATGGTTTTACAGGCTGGGAATTTCAAGGGCATGGCCCTGGCTTCTGGCAAGGGCTTTCATGCTGCATCATAACATACTGAAAACATTCAAAGGGGAACCTACCATGTACACATGAGAAGAAAGACCAAACAAGAGGAAAAACTCACTTAATAACAATCTTTCTCCTGGAAACTAATCTATTCACAGAGACTTAATCCTGTCTTCGGAGTGTAAGAACTCACTTACTGCTGTGAGACTAGCACCAAACCATTCATGAGGGATCTGCCTCCATGACCCAAACACCTCTCACTAGGCCCCACTTCCCAACACTGCCACACTGATGATCGTATTTCAGCAAGAATTTTGGTGGGGAAATACAAACCATATCCCAACCATAGCAGTTGTCCATGTATATATAGATCTATTTCTGGGTTCTCTATTCTGTTTGTTCTGAATATATGTGTATATAACATGTATACAATATATGTAATAGTCAATATCAAACTATTTGATTACCATAACTTTATACCATGTCTTGGAATCAACTGGTGCTGAACTTCTAACTTTATTTTTTATTTGCAAAATTGTGTTAACTATTCTAGGTTCTTGCCATTTCCACATTAATTGTAGAATTGGTTTGTTAATTTCTACAAAAATTACGCTAAAATGTTTATTGAGATTGCTCACGAAATCTATATATAATTTACAGATAATAATGTCAAAAAATAAATCTTCCGACAAATGATCAAGCTATATATCTCCATTTATTTATGTATTTTCAATTTGTCTTATTTGTAGATTTCAGCTACATGGGTATTACCCATCTTTTGCTATATTTATCCCTAAGTATTTCTTAATTTTTGAAGTGCTTGTATGTGATATTTTGAAATTTCAATTTCCAAGTTTTTGTTGCTCGTAATATAATTATGCATACATGTTAACATTATATCCTAAAAACTTATCTAAACTCACTTAATACTTTAATTAATTTTTTTTAAATCCACTATATTTTCTATATAGAATAGAGTTTTTCAACAGCATCACTATTGGGATTTGGACTGTATAATTATTTGTCATAGGGGGCCATCCTGTGTATCATAGCATATTTAGCACCATCCTGATCCTCTATATATTAGATGCCAAGAGCACCTCACTTGTGATAATTAAAAATATCTCCAGATATTGATATATATCTCCTGAGGAGCACTATCACTCCCAGGAGGAAACCAAAGATTTATCATGTCATCTGCGAATAAAGGCAGTTTTCCAATTCTTTTCCAATCCGGATGTATTTATGTTCTTTCTTTTCTTTTCTTTCTTTCTCCTTCCTTCCTTCCTTCCTCCCTCCCTCCCTCCCTTCCTTCCTTCCTTCATTCCTTCCTTCTTTCTTTCTTTCTTTCTTTCTTCTCTCTCTCTCTTTTGCGGTATTGCTTCAACAATGCATTCTAATAGTATGTTCAATAGAAGCAGTAAGAAGGAATATGGAATATCATTGTCATGATCTTTATATTAAAGTGGATATATTCAGTCTTTTGCTAATTGAAATAATGTCAACTATATGTTTTATTAAATGCCCCTTTTATTAAATTCAGGTATCTTCTATACCTAAATTGTTGAGAATTTTAATCTGGAATAGATGTTGGATTTGGTCAAATTTTGTTGTTGTTGTTGTTCCATTTTTTGAGATTTTCACATATTCTATTACTATTAAAGTTTTCTATTATTGTGAATTGCATTGATTAATCTTTTTAAATGTTAAACCAACTTTACATTTGTATGATCAACTTTACTTGGTCATAATGAGTTATCCATTTAATTTACAGCTGGATTTTATTTGCAAAATATTTTACTTAAAATGTTTACATTCATGTTGATGGGGAATAATAATCTGTAAGATTGTTTAAATGATATAATTGATTTTGGTGTTAAAGTAATACTGACTTCATAGAATAAGTTAAAGTGTATTTCATCCTTTTCAACTGTGAGGAAGACTTTCTGTTAGATTGCTTGATATTCTGTAGAACTAACCAGTGAAACTGTGTTGGCCTAGAATTTTCCTTGTGGGAAGGTTTTTAAGTACAAATTTAACTTATTTAATAGAAATGAGGCTACTCAGTTTATTTCCTAATTAGTGAATGGCTTTGGTAATGTGTTTCTGTAAGGGAATTTCTTTATTTCATATTGTAGAATTACTGGCATACGGTTATTCATAGTGTTTCCTTATTATCCTTTTGACAGCTATAAAAATCTTCATTGATGTTACCTCTTTCATTCCTTACATTAGTAATTTTTGTTTTCTGACTTTTTTTCTCATCAACTTGGCCATGGGTTTATAAATTTTATTGAATGTATGAAATAACCAGATTTGGGATTTTTTAATTTTCTCTATTGGCTTTTTGTTTTGTATTTCATTGATTTCTGTTTTCATCTTCATTATTTAATTTCTTCTATTTGAGGTTAGGTTTACTTTTTTTCTAGATTCTTCTGCTGTAAGTGGAGATCATTGATGTAAAACCATTTTTCTTTTCTAGTATTGACATTTACTTCCATAAATTTCCCACTACATCATCATTCTTTAGTGGCATCTCTCAATATTTTATATGTGTTTTTACATTCATTCATTTCAAAATTATTTCTAAATTCATTTTATCTCCTGTTCACCTTCATTAAATAAATATATTTTGAAATTTAAAAAATAGTCTTATTTGACTCACGCATTATTTTTAAAAGTTGCTGGTTTGTTTCAAATTATTTGGAGATTTTTCCAGATATCTTTCTGTTATTGACTTCTAATATAACTTTATTATAGTGAAAGAACTATACTTTGTATGACTTAAATCATTTTTAACTTATTCAAACTGATTTTATGGCTCAGAATACTGTCTATTTTGGTAAAGCTTTTTGTACACTTTGAAGACAGTAAATTATTTTGTTGTTGGGTGGAGTGTTCTGCATGTGTCAATTAAGTTGGTTGATAGCATTTTTTAACTCTTCTATATTCTTATTTTTGTCTCACTGATCAATCATTAAGAGGAGAGTATTAATATTTTTGGCCATACTTACAAATTTTTCACTTTTTACTTTTAAATTTTTCTTGGCTTTATATCTAGCTTGAATTCCTTATATCTCTTGCTATTTTATCAAATCAGACAATCTCTAAATTGAAATTAAAAAGCTAGGGCACTAACATTTCATGTCATTATTTATACTAGGTAAACCTATCATCATGTTATTTCTTTTCAAATTATTCCTACTGAGGGTGAGAGAGCTTGGTAAGCAACACAGCAATTAATCAAATGCTGACTGTATTCTAAAACACATGCCTTAATTATTTCCTAACACAAATTCATAGTACTATGAAGGAGACAAGTATTATTCATGCATACAGTTATTCATTCTACAAATGTTTATTGATCATCACACATTATCTTTATCTTTCAAGGTGATTATATCCAGTAGATAGTTGTAACAATCAAAAACTAACCAATTTTATGGGAGTAATTTTTACACTTGTCTCCATAAAACTACTATTCTTAGGCCTTTAACCTCCTGTACCACCAACAACTTGCTCTTTGTCAAAGCCCCCTACCCTCTCTATTAAAGGACTTATGAGGTACCTTGGGCCTTTAATAAGCTACTGCATGTAAGATGCAGTGGGAAGAGGGCAGTATTGCAAGCACAGAATATCTTGCATGGTACTCAGCAAGGTTCTGGGCCAAAGAGAATATCTTGCAGTTGAATTAACTTCAGGCTTATGTGCACATAACTATTCTCCTAAATTTTGGCTGTGCTTGGTCCACACTCAAAATTCCAAGTGATCATTGTTTCCTGTTTTTTTTTTTTTCTTTCCAGTGGAGACAAATTCTACAGATTTGGGGTAGTTCTTTTTCTTTTCTCTCTATTTATTTCATTTGTTAGAATTCTAATTTTTTGGAGTGCCTCCCTCAGATCTTCCTTTTTCATTCCCACATGCCTTGGTTGTGTCTCAAAACAATGAATGCTAACTGATCCTTGTTCTTCTAATTCCTATATATAAATATTCTTTCTCTCTTACTAGTATGGTTGCCTCTTTTTGGGAGAAAAGTCACTTACAAGGGGGACAGAAATTGCTAAGATTAATATTCAAACTACAAAAAGTAGTTTTGGGGTCCAGTGAATGTTGCCAAATGCATGTGTATATATGTATATATACACATATATATATTCTCTATATACACACATATATTATATGTATATTACATATATATATGAAGAGATATATGAGATATATGAAGAGAGAGAGACTAGAATGAAGAGAGAGACTGGAATACGTACGTGTGTGTGTGTGTGTGTGTGTGTATATATATATATATATACAAAATGTTACATTACACAGTTATCATTCTAACCATACTTGCATGGGACTTGCTTCTAGGAATACTCCTTCACCCAATTTTTGGATGTACATTGAAAAGCTTATGTGCTTTAGCACCTCAAAATGGAAGGATGAAGACTCGGTAGAATAACTAAAATGTGCCATGATCACAGGCAGGAGGCAGTTAGCAGAAAACATTTACATTCATAAGGTTGCAAAATTGTAAGTGAAGATCTAGTTCTCATTAATGCCTAGTTAAAATGGCAGTTCTCATCAGAAACTGACAATGCAGCACACAAAATTATAAACATAGGATTTGTTATTTTTTGTTTTGATTAGCATACCTGCAATTAAAATAATCAGAATCTGTGTTTGTAAGGTACCAACCAGATTATGTTTGTTTGTAAATAGCTTACACATCAAACAATACATAATAAATACCACATGATGTGAGGCTGAATTATCTTTCTACTATCTCTAGAAAATTATATTCTAATTATGATATGAAGACACAATTAGAGATTCCACCCGTAAAGCACAGTAAAAAATACTACAGAATAATGCAAGCAGTTAACCAATAATATTGTCTTGTTTTTCTGTATTTTGTGATGCCCTTAGAATTTGCAAGTTTTTAAACATTGATAATCTGGTATAATTTGTTTGTTCATTCTAAATTACTATTATGTTCATATATAATTTTATTTTCAATATTTTTGTGTTCTATATTATTTTAAAAAGATTTGCAATACCTGACTCCACCCTGACTATACATCAAAAGCCTACACAGAAAAGGAAGAGCATTAGGAAATGGTCTTTTAAAGCTAGTGCAAAGCCAGATTCCGGTGGACTTTTAGGCAATAGGAAGAATTGAAATTGTATCTTTACTGTTCACCAGGCTTGTATCAAAAAAATATGTCACTCCGGTTCCTGTGTGAAGAGGAGATTAGACAGAGGAAGCCAGTATAGAATCAGATATGAGCTGGAAATCAATTTTATTATTCAGGCTTAAACTGATGGTGGCTCAGTCGAGAATTTCATGGGGAGGCAAAAGATATTGAAAAGCTTAGAAAGTGTAAAAACAAAGTGCTGTATGCAACAGTAGGTTCTTTTGTGTGTTTTGTTTTTATTATTGTTGTTTCTTTGTAATACATTAACTGTTGGGAATACAAAGAAAGAGAAAATGATTTATGTCTCATGGGTATTTGTCTCAAGGCTCTGGGTAAAAGGTTGCTACACTTACGAATAAAGAAGAAATAAAACTAAAAAAAATGTGTAAGGCTTGTGCAAAGGTACATATCAGTACAAACAATAAAAGAAAAAAAAAGAAATGGCCCAAATGGTTTACAGACATAAAAATTCAAAGGCTAAGTTTCACAAGAAATGGAGTGCATTCAATAACATCAAATTTTGTTGAGATTTTGATATCAATGAAGGCAGAGATGTATTTATTGGATTTAAAAATAAAGTTACTTTGGCATGAACACATGTAGTATTCTGCAGGGGCTAGAGCCTTTTGATGGATTGGAGTGAGTTGAAGAGTATGATGTGAGGAGGTGGTTCTTTACAAGAAATATTATCAAGAAGTGTTTATTGAAGGTGGGCAGAGAAAAGAGTAAATACAGAGTGAACTATAGTCTCTATAAGCAAATGAATGATGTAGCTATTGTAGCTCATTATTATCAGAATAGAGAAATTGATTTCTCTTGAGAATAAAAAGAAATACGAATATTTGGTGATTCAGGAGAGAGAACAATACCAGAAGGTTAACTGATGAATTTTGTAATTTGGATTCCTCCAGCAGCCACCCATGAAAAAATAAATCAAGTGTAAGTAGTTTATTTTGGAGGTACAGAGATACTAGTAGGGCAGTCAGAAATTAAAACTGGAAACAGAAGTCAGCTAATAAGTTTGTGTTATCAGGCCAGCCAGCATCATAAGAAATAGCATAGAACACGTATTTGTTACTCCATCTGAGAGACAGGAATTTGGGATAAATTTATTTGAGACCTTCTCCCAGACTGAATGCCAGGCTCTGATGACATCCAGTAGCCTTCCCTAGAGAAAGCCCTTAGGCAGACATAGAGATAGTGGTACCTGGACATTGTTCAGGACATCAGAATTATGAAAGCCTGAAGGCTGTAGATGGAGCACTTATAACATCATACACGTCCAAAACATGTAAGTTATAAAATTGAGTATTATATTAATAAATTCCAGGTTAAAGCACATATTTTTACTTAAGAATGTAAATGTTACATTTTTTATATGTTGCCTCATTTGAACAACTTTTAAATAATTTTTACAGTAATGAAAACAAACTGAAAGTGTCATATTTAAATGGTTTCCCTCAGTTGAATGTTTGGACAGAACAGATTGAAGAAGAAAACCATTGGTTATTCATATAAATGGAAACATAATTTGCCATTCATTTTAGATTTTGATATGGGATGACATTTGGAATTTATTAAATCAGTTTTGTCATTTTCCTAATGCAATGCCTGATGTTGAAGCTACACATGACAAAACTGGAAGAGACAGGAAATCTTCTTTCGTCCCATTGAAATTAATAATAATAATAAAAATAAACCTTTTAGATAAAATGACTCTAATTCTATGGTCATTAATGCTTGAACTGAAGAAATGTTTAAGCAGAAATTATTTTATAAAATCTAGCTTTGGGGAAAGGAATACACTGATTATATTCACAGTTAGAATGGTTTTGCTCAGCATAAAACAATCAACTAACTCAATGCACAGAAATATAAAAGGTGAAAGCTACAGTTTTAAATATTAATTCCATCCACTGAAAAGGTAACAGTGCTTTTTAACAGTGCTTCTTTACACTGTTATATCACTGTCCCGGTTGGTGGTTGATGATTCTGACAAACTGTGATGCTAACTACTTAACAAAGCCCAGAGCTTTCAAGCTGTTATACAACCGTGATTTTCTGATATGCTTGCTATGAGTATAAGGTTTTATTCCAATAATGTTGTCTGGAAACTCTGACACACCTTAGTCTTAGAGAAGAATATGACAGTCACTAGGCCCACCGAGAATCACTTTGTTTAAAATATTAAACATCAGTGTCTGTTGAAAGAAAATGAGAAGACAATTTAGATGGCTGAAAATTATTAGGAATCTCTTCCATACCTTAAAAAAACTAAAGAAAATTGCTTTACATTAAGAATAATAATATTTTTACTTAAATCATATTCTATTTAGATTTCTACTATGATAGGCAAATGTTTCATGCTACAGCTATAGGCATTCCTCAAATATTTAAAAGTTTGCAAATTTATTTTTACTTCTTGGCCTTTTTTCATCATTTAATATCTTGTTAGATATTATTTACTATTTTGATTAAATAATTCTATTCTTTCTCATTAAGCTAACAGTCATGAAGAAACAAGAAACAGTAGTCTACTGCTTAGAAAAGGGTGAGAATGTAAATGTGGTCTTCATAATATAGCTGTGAGAGAATAGCCAACAGCTAAGAGACAATGTGTTAAGTTCAAGGACTCATCAAGGAAAATAAATGACCATGAGAAAACAGTGTTGAACAAGCTTTATTGGGTGTTCAACCACTTGGGCAGGGTTTCATGAAAGAGGAAGTCATTCTCAGTAGGTGACTTTCCAAAGATTGAAGTGCAGGGCTATCTCACAGAAACAGAAAAGGCAAGGGAACTACCAGGGAACAGAGGAATTAGTGGGAACTTATATGGCTAGGCAATGTTGCTCAAGGTAGGGAGTCTGAAGCAGAGAGCTTGGAAGGACAACAGCAGGTCAAGGACTTGCCTAGTTATAGGGTGGGTCTTTTCTGTAGTTAGGGGAGAACTTATAAACAATATGGAAATCAGACAAGCTCTAAATGGCTAAAACTTTGTTGATATTAACTATTTTTCAAATAATTGGGTGTTGAAAAATTAGAATTTTCTGCCTGATATGGTTTGACTCTTTGTTCCCACCCAAATGTCATCTTGAACTGTAATACCCATGGTCAAAATTCCTTGGCCAGGCTGGAAATTCCCATGGTAGGAAGTAATTGTATCATGGGGATGGTTCCTCCATGCTGTTTTCATGAGTGAGTGAGTTCTCACAAGAGCTTATGATTTTAAAAGTGTTTGGCAGTTCCAAATTTGCTCTTCTGTCTCTCTACTGCTGCTTTGTGAAGAAGATGCCTGCTTTCCCTTCACCTACAGTCATGATTGTAAGTTTCCTGAGGCCTCCCCAGCCATGCAGAACTGTGAGTGAATTAAATGTTTTTTGTTTATAAATTACTTAGTCTCAGGTAATATCTTTATAGCTGTGTGAGAATGAACTAATACATTGCCTCAAATTAAATCTTTGAGCCAATGATCCTAGCTTGTTATGAAGAAGTAAAAAACATAGAGGCCAATATAGAGGTGCCATTTTTAGCCCATTTATATATAAATCCATTTTCTTTAGCTCCAAATCATTTAAGAATCCAAGTTGTATTGTGTTTCATAATATCTGAATTTGGAGCCAGCGATATAGCATCCTAAAGAAAAAGAATCCTACAAGGGAGCACAGCAGGATTTCAAAGACTCTTCATGGCTAGCCTGCCCTCAGAGAAAGCCAGAAGACTAGATCAGAAAATAAGAAGATTTTAATTTGCTCAGTCTGTTTGGTTAATAGTGTCACATTATTTGGTACATGTCACTCGCTATCCAAAAAACTTGCTGAGTGTTGTCTACCTAAGTACAGCAAGATATGTTAGCAAGTGCATAGACCGCCCATTAAGAAGTCAATTGTAACTTAGGGCTATGTGGTTATAGCCCTTAAAATATGAGGAGATTAAGTCCTTGGGCTATTTCTTTAATTTGTGTGGATAATTCCTTGGATATGACTATTTGTGTTTCTTTTCACTTTTGTGTAATGTCTTGCACATATGATGTCATCACTGCCTCAAGAATTATTGTCCCTAGGGTGGTTAGCACAAGGGGATAATTAGGAAAGATTTTTTTGTGTGGCATTAGAGAGTTGCAGCCAGTATGGTTTTGAGGGACAAGTATTTGGGGAGGGGTTTCTACTTGACAAAAATCGACTGGAATTTCCAGCCTGGCCAAGGAATTTTGACCAAACACAATGAATGTAGGATATGTTGCCAAAGCTCAGACGAGGGGAAGCTTATGATAGGGGAAGCCATTTGACTTCCATACAGGTCAACCAATCTCCCTGCTGTTTGTATTCTCTGCATTCCTATGAAGATAAATTTGTATTGTTTAGTGTTATTCTAAGTAATGCTAATAGAGGAACATAATAATATAGTCAAAGAAACTTGGTTGTTATCTGCTTTGCATACAGAACCTAGGCCAAATAAATTGGTTATAAACTCAGCCCACTACTTCCCATGTATTTATGGGAGATTAGCCTCTGGTTATTGTTCTTGGATGTCAGTGATTAGGACAAGAAGCTTATCTTGATAAATGAGATTTACAGGGTGGATTGGCCAGAGGAGAGGTATTATGCTATGTGTATTAAATTCAGGTTGGAAATATTTTGTGTCTGTAGTATGCAATATGGTAGCCACAGCCACATAGGGCTATTTAAAAATAATTGGCATCTTTACTATGTTTATTCTTTCAAATTAGGAACATGGTATATCTCCCTGTGTAGAAAGATCACTTTTATTTCTTTCATCAACACTTTACAATATTCATGGTAAATTTCTTCATTCATGGTTTGTTTTGTTTTGTGTTACACAAAATATTTTATTTTCTTTTTAAGAAGTGTGAATAACATTGTGTTTCTATCTGAAATTTGGTTTCCACTTGTTAGTTGCCAGTGTGCAGACATTTTATTTATTTTTATAAGTTGATTGCTTAACTTGTGTCATTGCTGAACTTATTTATTAGTACAGAAGAATTATTTAAATATTTGCTGAAATTTTCAATGTAGAAAATTATGTTGTCTGCAAAATATTTGGTTGTATTTTTCACTTCCAATATACATGCCTTTCAAAATGTCTTTTGTTCTTTTCCAGTGACTAGAAGTTCCAGAACTATTTTGAATAGGAGCTAACATGCTTGCCTTGTTCTTGAACTTAGGGGGAAAGCATTAGGTCTCTCAGTGGTAAGTAAGCTATAAACAACAGGTGTATTTAGATGCTCTCTATCAAGTTTATATGGTTTCTCTCTATTTTCAGTTCCTTGAGGGTTTTGTTTATTGGATTTTGTGAAATGCTATTTTTTAGCCAATCGATATAATCTTATAATTTTTCTGTCTTAGCTTGTTGCTAGGGTGAATTATATTCATTGGTTTTCTAATGTTGAAATAGCCTTGCATACCCGCAATACATTCCAATTGTCATTGCATATAAATTATACATTGCTGAATTTGATTTGCTAATATTTTCTTAATGAATTATGCATGGAGGTTTGTGAGTGGTATTGGTCTGGAGTTTTATTTTTTTAAATAATGATTTGCTTAGTTTTGGTATTGGGGTAATAACAGGCTCGTAACCAGAGATGGGCAGTATTTCTCTTTATTTTATGTTTTTGAAAAAGTATTGTGTAAACTTGGTATTAATTTTTTTTAATGTTTGATAAAATTCTCAAGTTAAAACTTTTGAGCCTGAACATTTCTTTGTTTAGGACCTTATTTTGTGAAGGATAATTTTGATAGCTATAACGTGTATATTTTCCTCAGGATCATGAAAATGGCACTCTAATTTTCTGGCTTTTATCCTAGTTTTAATTTTTTTGAGAAGTCAGCTATCAAGCTATCTTTTCTTCTCCAAATATGACTTGTCAGATATTTTAATCATTTGTATTTTTCTAACTATGAATTTATATACTTTCTAAAACCCAAATCATATGTTCTTATGTCTTATAACTAATGGTATTTACTGAAAAATATTGAATATACTAATTAATTAGAATATACTTAGTATTCCTAGTGAATTTCTATGTTTAGAGAGAAGAGTCTAAATTAAGATTGGTTCCTTTGATTATATTCTGTCTTCACAATTCCTTTTTTAAAATTGTGAACTTGCGTTTTAAATACATAAGGTTAATTTTATGATTTTGTTATTCAAAATCACACTTAAGTAATTGAGAATTATATATGTAAATGAATATTCATATATCATAACATCTTACATTTGTCATGGCACATTTAAAAGTTTTATTTTTACGTGAGAATTTCTTAGAAAGGTCACCAAGAAAATAGTGTTCAATTGAAACACAGTTGGTGAGTGGTAAAAAAATAGTAATGAAATTTATCACCATATGGATTCTTCTTTAAAAATGGTGCCAAAGAAGAACACTTGAGGAGTTTATGTAGGAGTACATCATTGCAATCATTTAGATGTGTGGTTGTGTGTATGTGTGTGCATGCACATACATGCACACACATATTTGTAAAAATAACTCAAAATAATGCTGAAACTGAAGTGAAGCCATTATATATTATAAGAGATAAGGAGTCATAGAATAATTCAGGCAAGAAATAACAGGTGATTTTGATTTTATAATTATATATTCAAAGTAAGAAATGTGATGGCTAACTAAGCTGTTCTTACATATCAACTATTTTTTATGAATGTCATTATCATTTTGACATGTTAATATACCCCATTTTACAAGAAGAGGTGTTAATCATATTGATAAAAGCAAAGCAAAACAAAACAAAAAAACACTAACTCAACTTAACATACAACGAAGACAGGACATATTAGAGAAATCACTATCTAAATAACAAAAAAACCCTTGATGGTATGTCAAATAGCATTGTTATCAATATTAAGTCAATGTAATGGAAAACAATTAAATTATAGGTATCAGTACTGGAAAAAAAGGGTAAACTGCCAGATTTTAATTATGTAAAATACTCTGTTTACTTTGGCCAAATTCATCTTCCATATCTTGTGTTACCAGAACCTTTGTTTCTTCCTATTAAGCTGGAAATACATTCAAATATATGTAATTTTTTTACAGTTCCTTCCCTTCTCTCTCCTACCAGTGACTACAAATTTAGGAATATATTTCCAGTTCATCTATTCAGAATATTTATCCCCTGTTAGCTATCACTATTTCAGGGAGGGGCACATAAATCAAGGCAGAATAATCAGAAAATCCCCTGTAACCAATTACTTTGCTCCTTAGAATTCTCTAAGTGTAATGCAATCTAATTCAAAAATTGTCAGCTGCAATTGCTACCCCTTCACAGAGCAAGCCTGACTGAACACACAGCGGAAAGAAAAGAAAACAAAGACAGTCTGCTGATTACATCATTTGACCTCTAGATATAACTGTCTAAAGCCAACATAATCACTGCAATAGGCAGGTGCCCAAGATAGAAAAAAAAAATCTTCTTTTTTTAAAAAATAAGTTTTCTTGTGTATATTTGGAGTTTACAACATGACTTTATACGATACATAATGATAGTCAAGTGGTTACCATAGCAAAGCAGATTATGTTTTATCTCATTAATCTGAGTTGGATTTCTTTAACTTGCAATAAAAAGAGTCCTGAAAAATAGAGCTAATATGATGATAACAAGAAAGGGGAGATTCATTAGAAATTGCAATATTATTTAAGAATGAGATTAACTTAGTTTGTTATTTTTCCCAAATGTATTCAATCATTGGATATTTGTAAACCCTAATAATGTCAGGCAAAGCATTGAGACATAATTTACATATCAGTTAAAAAAACATAATTTGGTGGTGAAATTTGTATGTCAATATGGTTAGGCCAGAGTTACCAGTCATTTGGTCAAACATGATTTTGGATGTTTTCATGGAGGGTTTTTCAGGAATAGATTAACATCGAAATCTGTGGACATTGAGTAAAGAGCTTACCCTCCGTAATGTGGGTGAGTCTTACACAATCCATTGATAACTTTAATAAAACAAAGACTGACCTCCCTTGAGGAAAAGGGAACTCTGCCAGCAAACTGCCTTTGGGCTGGGACGGCAAGTCTTTCCTGAGTCTCCAGCTTGCTGGCCTACCCTGCAGATTTGAACTTGCACTTTTAAATCGAGTGAGTCAATTCCTCAAAATCAATACATCTCTCTCTCTTTCTAGATAGATACTTAGATAGATAGATAGATAGATAGATAGATAGATAGATAGATAGATAAAAATTAAATGTATATGGTACAAAAATATAACAAATACATTCTGTTACATTTTTCTGGAGAACCTGATTAATACAATTCATACCACCTAATTTATAACTCTAACAAAAATGCCAAATGTATAAAACAACCTCAAGAAGGTAATAATCATGATTTATATGAACAATAAATTACAAGAATCTACTGAGGAATATAATGTATGCTTCAGTGATGGAACATTGTATCATGTTTCAGGATGAAACAGAACTTTATTCAATGTAGTTGTAAATATTGTAAACTTTAATACAAATTTTAACATTAATCTGAAACGAAATATTTAGAAAAATTCACAGACATTTTATGTCTAGAGATACTAAAAGCACTATGTCTAGTGAACACATAAAACGTATTTTGAAAATTTTAGAAGGTTAAAAATGTGGCTTTAGGCTTAGAATGAGAATAAATGAACAGAAGAAGACACCCATAAAGAAGCTGTTGTGTAACTAAGAACTAAATAAATATCAATACTTATAATATATATAACATTTAATATGCTGAGTGTCCTAAGCCCTTGTATGGTAATATGAGGATTATCTGTGTACAACAAGCTTATAAGAGAGGTGAAATTATTATTTCCATTTTATTTATGTTACCTATCCAAATTTTGAACTGTAAAGAAACAAAGAAAAAAAAGAAAAATGAATAAAACACAACAAACCAAAAGAAAAAGGCAAATATAAATACAACTTACATAAAAATATTGGCAAAGCATATATATGACAAAGTAATAATAATTGCTAGCTAAATAACTCACTTAAATCAATTATTATAAAATATAGTTAAAATGGGTTTAAAATATAATGCAAAATGTAATCATATTTATATAAATCTATGACATGATAAAATGTCACAGAAGATACACAAAAAGATAACATAAATAAGTGACTGTATACAAAACTGCTGAGATCCCAGTAATGTATATAATCAATTGTCTTGGCCAATGTCAATTTTTTGTTTTTTTGATAATGTACTATGGTAACACTAAATGTTATCATTGGGGGAAGGAGGGGCAATAAGTACACTGAAGTATTTTTACAACTTTTCGTGAGTCTATATTTCAAAACAAAAAGTTAAAAAGTAATGAAAATGCCCATAATGCCTATAGAGATTTTTCTACATTTATATTAGTAAGTTCAACTTTAACGCAACATAAATATATTTTGTTGTTACTCTGAACATATGAATTTTCAATCTTCCTAAAGATAATTAGCATCAGGCAATAAGAAATAAGTCATTCCTATAAGGGCTGTTTTTTAAATGTGAAAATTAGGAGAATGTTTCTTTTGTGTAATTTTCTAACATGTAAGAGAAGATTTAAAATGCATGTACTTACTATTCGAAGAATCAATTTATAAGCATTTCTAGAATAAAAGTGATTTATTTAAGATATAGGCAAGGATCTGAATTAGAGGGTTGCTGATAACAGTAAGAGATAGAACACATTAAACTTTTAACATAGGGCTTTGCTTAAAATATTTATGGAATAGTCATGAAATGAAAAATCATAAAACCATTAAATGGTGATGTTAATGTTCATTCACTGACGTGAAGATTGTTCATGAAAACTTAAAACACTTGCAGTAAAACTACAGATTATGAGATTCAATACAGCCATGCATATTTTAGTTGGAAGTATATTCAAAGAGAGGAATATCAAAATGATAAATGTGATTTTTCACTATGGCATAGAATAAAGAGTATCCTTCCTTAACTCTATTTTTTGTTTGCATTTTCTAAATACTCTTTGTAAATACTTATATATATATATGTATTCTTTACAACGTGTATATATATTCAATTTACAAAGTAGAGCATAAAATTATCAATTCAGTGCTGTAATTTCAATGAAGACATGAGCAACAAATAATTTTTTCTACTTTTTAAATTATATAAGAGTCAAGAATAAAGTGAACTAATACTAAGCACAACTAAGCATTGGAGCCTCAGTGTAACCAATTTAAAAAAGAAGAAAGAGGAAGGAAGGAAGGAAAGGAAGGAAGGAAGGAAGGAAGGGAAGGAGGGAGGAAGGGAAGGGAGGGAGACAAAGAGTGGGGAGGGAGAAAGAGTGAAGGAAGGAAGTATTTTCAAATATCCTTGGTATGCAGCATTTACCAAAATCCATCTGGCTACTTGTGTGATAGGAGCCAAACAGTTCCTATACCTTTTTGTTTTAACCTTCATTTACTTTTTCCCTCCCCCAGTCTCCCAGACAGAGTCTTGCTCTGTTGCCCATGCTGGAGTGCAAGGGCGCAATCTCAGCTCACTGAAACCTTCACCTTCCGGGTTCAAGCAATTCTCTTGCCTCAGCCTCTAGAGTAGCTGGGATTACAGGTGTGTGCCACCATGCCGGTCTAATTTTTGTATTTTTAGTAGAGACGGGGATTTCATCATTTTGGCCAGGCTGGTCTCGAACTCCTGACCTCGTGATCAACCCGCTTTGGCCTCCCAAAGTGCTGGGATTACAGGCATGAGCCACCAAACCCGGCCCATTTATTCTTCAAGAGTGAAACTGTTCATTGCTGGGAGAGAAACATTGTAATTTTTACTTGTTAAAGTTTACCTATTAAACTTATCAAAAATTGTTCATAATTATAAAAAATTATTATAAGAAAGCAAAATTCAACTGGGCAACTATTTTGGTGATAGCATTTAATATTTTCTCTATAGAGGTATAACATTAGATTAGGATTGCCATGTTGCTACATAACTTAAGACAAACCTGGGGTAATTTCCAATTTTATTTTTCTGTTTCAGAGTAACACTGTGTTTGAAAGGGGTATTGTTTTCCCATCTAGTATTGATACTAAGATATCCATATTAGACACAATTCATATTTTTCCTTAGTAAACAAATTATTTTAGAGATCTGTAATATATTTTAATATTTTTGTATTTAATACTTTGTAAAACATAAAGAAATGGGAAATATAAGGAAGTAGAACAAATATAAAAAAGTTTAATATTACCTATTTTTTGTTTAGTATACTGGAAATACTAACTCAGTATACCTTTAGTTAACATTTTAAAGAATATACAAAATGTCTCTATAATTATAAATCTAATATAGATAAAATAACTTCTAAAGCCAAGTCTTCTCCATATGCCCTTCACAAGGCTGTATAGCATTTTTATTTGGCTTTTATGTCAATCTGCTCAACTCCAAGCTGTCACTGTCACAGCTGCATATGTGTTCTAGTGAATCTAGCAGAAAGCAACACGCAAAAAGCAGCATACATTTAAAGGACAGGAGTACTACAACTAAATGTTGAATTATGTCTAAGCAATTTCCTATATGACATTTTTTCCATTGCCAGATAACTTTATGATTATTCTTAATATTTACTTATTTTCCATGAAGCCTATAGCTTGAATGTTCTTTGCCTTAAACTACTCTCAAGGAAATTGAAGTATGGAATATATAAAAGGATGCTATCAGTTTATCCCATAAGTATAGGCATGGGAGTGTGTTTAATAAGATTAAAGGAAAATGTATTGACAGAAAGATGAAAAGGTCCTTGGTCATGATATTACACCAATGCCATAAATGGGAAATACAACATCGGTGACTACTTAATATTTTTTAGCTATGAGTAGATAAGTAAATAATTTCTATACATTTTTTACTTGTGATTATGTATTAAGGCCTAAGCAAGAGGTGTCTCCACTGAAAAATGGATGCCTTCTATAGAGGACATCCGTGATGATTTTGGAAAGGCATCATTTAAATTGAATTAAGGTTCTTATCAACTGGTAATTATAAAGAGCATCATATTCTGCTGTGAAATACAACTATTATATCTTTGATATATGCCCCTCTTTGCATTACAGGGATGCCACTTAAATCCAATTATTTCCAATAACTAACCTTATGATATCACCTCTACCACTTCATTTACTCTATGATGGGTGTACCTCTTTGAAAATATACCCCTCTTTAATTGTATCAAGAACCAAAACCCCATTCCCTGTTTTACCTATAGTACCAAGTTAAAAACAAGAAACCTTTGAGCATAAATTAAGGCATTACTCAAAGGAGGAGAAAATAAATATTAAATAACAATCTCTATTCAGACAAAAATAAAGACCTTGTCCTAAATTTTTTCCCAGGATTTCAGCTTCTTCCCAGTCAGTCTTGCAGACTCTTCCCCTCGGTTGAGTGGAAGACTGGAGAGTTTACCTCTAATCAGAGGCCACCCAAACCATACTTGCCTCCAGCATAAACACCAAAATCACATCTGTACACTTGTCACAACCCCAACACCCTCAACAACAACTACTACAATAAAAACAAAGCACCAAGCTATACTATATTTTTTATCTTTGTATTGTGAATTAATGATAGATTCACAGGAACCTACAGGAAATGTACAGAGAGGCCCCTTCATATTGCACCCAGCCTTCCCCAATGTTAACATCTTGCACAGCTATAGCAAAACATCAAAATTGGTGTTGACTATAGTATAACATGAACATTGAAATTGGTCTAATCCAAAGAACTTATTTACATTTCACCAGTTATATATGCACTAATTTATGTGTATGTGTGCATGTGCGTATAGTTCTATGTAATTTTTTTTTTTTTTTTTTTGAGATGGAGTCTTGCTCTGTCACCCAGGCTGGAGTGCAGTGGCATGATCTTGGCTCACTGCCACCTCTATCTCCCAGGTTCAAGCGATGCCCTGCCTCAATCTCTTGAATAGCTGGGATTATAGGCATGTGCCACCACACCTGAAAAATTTTGAATTTTTAGTAGAGACAGGGTTTCACCATGTTGGCCACACTGGTCTGGGAACTCCTGACCTCAGGTGATCCCCTCACCTCGGCCTCCCAAATTGTTGGGATTACAGGCGTGAGCCACCAGGCCCAACCTGCAATTTTATTATATATAATCCCTGTCTTGATCAAGTTACTCAACTGTTTTATCACCATAAATTACCCTACAATTTTTAAGTAGCAGATATATATAAATTACTTTATTAAGTATTTTAAGTGCATTATTTAATCCACACAACCCCACATGAAGTTTCATTTTTGTTAATGGAGAAACAGGTTTTGGGAGGGTTAATAATCCAAAACCACCAAACTAGCAATACACAGGAAAAGGTCAGAGCTGAACTCAAGCTCTTTATTGACCCCAAAGCTTGTGCAACATATTTTCAAAGAAGTTCACATCCAAGCAGGTGGTACTTCCATTTCACAAAGCACCATTTTGTGGGAGGCGGTGGGGATGCAAGCAGAGGTATGTGAGGAAGAAGAATATTGATCTACTTGACTCCTGTCATCTAAACTCAATCACCTCTAGGTACTCTTTCACCATGTGTCCTCATCTGAATCGCCTGCAGTAGAGAAGTTGGTGGAAGAAGAGGAAAAGACAGGGGGACAAGGAGAGAGAAGAATAAGGAGGAGGAAAATGAGGGAAGGAAGGAAGGGAGGAAGGAAGGGAGAAACTTTATGGGGGGAAAGTGAAATTTAATCAAAGTTTTAGGTTTTTGTTCCAATTAAGTAAAACATATTGAGAAAAACAAATGAAATTAAAAGTTTACATACAAGGAATCAAATATATTAATGGATCATGGGATCTATGCTGGATAAGCAGACAAATTAGGGCACAGCAAAATGAGAGGAATAGTAGTTACTATCAATAAATTTTAGTATTAGTAGATTCTAAAAATTATTTGCGCTAGCATTCATAAAACAAGAAAAAATAGAATAACTGATAGTGAATAATATAGGTTTGACATTTTTATTTATTTATAAATAGCAAGATCTCACTATGTTGCCCATGCTGGTCTCAAACTCAAGTGAATCTTCCACCTCAGCTTCCCAAAGTGCTGATATTACAGATATGAGATACCATGACTGGACAAGGTTTGAAACTTTTTAAAATGACAAAAATCAATGTATGTGATCAAGGGATTTAGAACCTGAGGTGTAGTGGATAATAGAATGACATCCAGCAACAGATGATAGAAAAGTCTCAATAAGGCCAGAATATTTAAAGAATAATCTGCATACACTTTGAAATCAGGAGTTTGCAAAGAAGTATTGGGAAGAGTGATGGAAGATAGCAACTGAAATATTTATGCAGTGAGAAAGGTAATGAAATACAGCTTTGTAACTGGCTACAGTAAGAAGGGGTGGTATTTTGACTAACCTAATTAAATAAGATTTATACCAGTAGCTATTATGAGGAACTGAGAGATAATGGTGTAAAAATAACAGGGAGTCATTTACCAACCTGTTAACCGTGGGGCTAGAGGGGAGATACAGAAGACATTATTAAAAGGAGATTTTCAGGGAAATGTTTTCTTCAGGAGGAATCCAAGTTTCAGTAACAGCAACAAAGTTATGACTGACTTTAAAATTCTTAAGTCTCATTGAAAATTTATTACTAGAGGTGTAATTGGGAAGAGGTGAGATTTGGTGAGATTCTTATAAATTTGCACTTTGTAATTGTGACTTCTCAAAGTGTGTGTGTGTGTATCAGTGTGTGCTTGTTTAAATGATTCTGGATAATTGAATATTTGTTGTCTGAAGAGACCTAATGAAAACACATATAAATAAACTGTGGGAAAACAGTGAAATACATGCATACATATAAAAAATATAAAAACTGGCCGAGCGCAGTGGCTCACGCCTGTAATCCCAGCACTTTGGGAGGCCGAGGCAGGCGGATTACGAGGTCAGGAGATCAAGACCATCCTGGCTAACATGGTGAAACCCCATCTCTACTAAAAATACAAAAAATTAGCCAGGCATGGTGGCGGGCACCTGTAGTCCCAGCTACTCAGGAGGCTGAGTCAAGAGAATGGCATGAACCCGGGAGGCCGAACTTGCAGTGAGCCGAGATCGCGCCACTACACTCCAGCCTGGGTGACAGGGAGAGACTCTGTCTCAATAAATAAATAAATAAAATAAATAAATATCCATGTACTTTATATTTGTGGTATATTTAAAATGTATACAGTGACTAAAATCTGAAATAATATAACCTTATTTGCATTCCAGAATTGACTTCTAGAGTTCCCATTAGCAATGCTCTTAGAAGTTACTTGGTTTTACCATTTTATATAATTGTATCAATATTCCACTCTCAGGTGGATTACAGTAGCCAGCTTTAGACCAGTGCTCTAGCTTAGAAAAACTAAATTCATGTAGTAGAATTCACAGGAAATGCCCAAGGCCTTAAAACTGCAGAACTACATAACAAGAGAAGCTGAGAGAGGTGATATATCTACTCATTTATTCCCAGTGGACATTTCCTCATCTTGAAGGCAACCAGTAGGATGAAAATGTGGATTTTACACTCATAAAAGGATCCTGCTGGATGAAAGATATACTGACAAAGAACTTACAGGTTTCAAGCATATGGATGGTTTTGCCTTAGGACGTTTGATGAATTTAGAGATTTTGCAGGGTAGATGACTAAACAACAAAATTGGGGAAGGAATTTGAATACTCTTAGCTAAAATCTTAAAAAGTGTTTTAAAAAAGAGAGAAAAGTTTGCTGGAAATATGATCATATGCCTAAATATTCTAAAAACCCCTCCAAAAGACTCTTACTTTTGATAAATGAATTCAGGAAAGTCCCAGGTTAGAAAACTGATGTACACACATCAGTAGAACTGCTATACACTGACACTGAACAAACCTGAGAATCAAATCAAGAGTTCAATCCCTTTTACAATAGCTACATGAAATAGTAAAATACCTAGGAATATACTTAACAAACAAGATGAAAGATTTCTACAAGGAGGACTATAAAACACTGCAGAAATAAATCAGAGTTGACATAAACAAATGGAAATACATCTCATGCTCATGGATTGGAAGAATCAATATCATAAAAATGACCATATTGCCCTAAGCAATCTAAAATTCAATGCAATTCCTAATATAATACCAACATCATTTTTTACATAGTTATAACAAACAATCCTGAAATTCATATGGAATGAAAAAGAGCCAAAATAGCCATAACAATTCTAAGCAAAAGAAACAAATCTAGAGGCATCACATTACCTGACTTCAAATTATATAATACTGCAAGACTATAGTAACCAAAACAGCATGGTACTGGTATAAAAGTAAATATACACACCAATGAAACAGAAAAGAGACCACAGAAATAAAGCCAAATACTGACAACCAACTAACCTTTGACAAGGCATAAAAAAACACATAAATTGGGGAAAGGACACCCTATTCAATATATGGTGCTGAGAAAACTGGATAGCCACATGTAGAAGAATACGACTGGATCCCTGGCACTCACCATATCAAAAAATTATCTCCAGATGAATTAAAGACTCAAATCTAAGACCTGAAACCACAAAAATTCTAAAGAAAACCTACAAAAAACTCTTTCAGGCATTGGCTTAGGCAAAGGCATTATGATTGAGACCCCAAAAGCAAATGCAACAAAACCAAAAATAAATAAGTAGAAACTAATTCAACTAAAAATCTTCTGCTCAGCAAAAGAAGTAATCATCAGAGTAAATGGACAACCTACAAAAAGGGAGAAAATATTTGCAAACTTTGCCTCTGACAAAGGACTAATATCCAGAATCTAGAAGGAACTCACACAAATCAGCAAGAAAAAGAAAAACTAATTTCATCAAAAAGTCAACAAATGACATGAATAGACACTTCTCAAAAGAATACATATAAATGGCCCACAAAAACACGAAAAAAATGTTCAACATCAATAATCATCAGGGAAATATAAATTATAACCACAGTGAGGTACCACCTTATACCAATTAGAATGGCCATTGTGTTGGTATTGATGTGCTGAAAAGGGAATGTTTATACACTGTTGGTGGGAAAATAAATTAGTACAATCTTTATGAAAAATGGTATTCATATTTATCAAAGAAAAAAAGATTTATCAAGGAACATTTCATTTATCAATCCCACTACTGGGAATGTACCCAAAGGAAAATAAGTCGTTATATCCAAAAGACACTGGCATGCATATGTTTATCATAGCACAATTCACAATTGCAAAGATATGGAACCAACCTAAATGCCCATCAACCAATGAGAAGATAAATAAATGTAGTACATATACATTATGAAATACTACTCAACCATAAAAAAATAAAATAATGTCTTTTGCATTATTTGGGATAAAACTGGAGGCCATTTTCTAAGTGAAGTAACTTAGGAAAGGAAAATCAATTACCTCACATTCTCATTTATAAGTGGGAGCTAAGCTATAGATATGCAAAAGCTTACAGAATGGTATAATGATCTTTGGATACTCAGAAGGGTGGGTAAAGGGAAGGGTGAGGGATAGAAAACTACATATTGGGTACAACGTACACTACTCAGGTACTAAAATCTCAGACTTTACCACTATAAAATTCAACATTGCAACTGAAAACCACTTATACCCCAAAGCTATTGAAGTAAAAATATATAAAAAATAAAATAAAAATAAATAATAAGTTTAAAAAATTTTTTTCACAGGCATTTGAGATAAATAAAATCAGTACAATGTAAGGGGCTATGGCTCCTAAAAGAAGAAATGTACATTTTAAAGGGTTTATAGTCAAACCAAGTTTTTCCCTGAGGGAATTTTACATGCTGTAGCCTAGAGTCAAAGCAAAAACTCAACTTTAACTGGTATTATAGTCCATGAATGAAGCAGAGTTGCAATTTCACAAAAACTTGAGGGGCAAAATCTTAGAAAGGAGGAAGCACAAAAGACTTACCCTAAAAGAAATGCCTGAAAATATGATTGCCACCAATTTTACCCAAATTCTAAGTAGAAAAAGCACAAGGAGATACTGCAAGAAAAAAACACAAAAGAAAGTGGTGGCACATGCCTGTAATCCCAGCTACTCGGGAGGCTGAGGCAGGAGAATTGCTTGAACCCGGGAGGTGGCAGTTGCAATGAGCCAAGATAACACCATTGCATTCCAGCCTGGGCGACAAGAGCAAAATTCCGTCTAAAAAAACAACAACAAAAAAAAAAGAAAAGAAAAAAAGAAAAGAGCAGTGGAATATTAAAGAAATGGGAAGAGAGGTCAGCAGCTGTGTGGTATTGAGATAGCAGAAGCTTGAATTCAACAACTGCCAAGGTAGAGGAGCCTTAGTAAACATTCCAGGCTTTCAGTCAGCTATTTTGTTGGCATAGCATAGACTAGATGGAAATATATCAAGAAAAGCGGAATCTAAAATGACCATTAACAAGTTTGCTTTAGGTTTCAGAAAAAACATATAAATCTTTAGTACAAAAATAATATTTGTAAATATTTTAAAATTATAATATAAAAATCCTGCATCAAAGAAAAATGTTTTAAAAAAAGCAAAGATATCAGCAAAATGGTAGAGTAGCATCTCCAATCTCTTCTCCCTCCACAGGAATATTGAGGAGCAAACAGAAACTGTCAAAATCAACTTCATCAGGACTCTATAAAATGTCCAAAGTTTGTAGCAAAAGCAAACAATAAATTGAGAAAAAAAAGGCAATTTTAAAATGCCCTTGGAATTCAAGAAAATTTCTGTTAAAAAACTATCTGAATAAAAGCTAAGGTATCATAGATTTCAATAACTATACATGACAAGGAATGAATCTTGGAAAAAATAGTTTGAAAAAAGTAACCAAACATAAAGAGGACTCCGACCTTTATAAAACAAAGACAACAAACCCTGAGAATGTGGATAATCTGATTTCTAGAGTTACTACATTAAAACATGCAAATATTTAATTATCAACAATAAAAAAGCAAAACATAGAAAGATGTAAGAAAGTATAATTCATTCATAATTACATACACACACACACACACACACATTAACTGAAATTTTCCACTAGGAAACATAAGCTTTGGACTTATTAGGCAACAATCTTGTTACTGTGTATATACCCAAATAAATATAAATCCTTCTACTATAAATACACATGCTATAGCACAATAGCAAAGATACAATAGCAAAGATGTGGAATCAACCTAAATACCCATCAACAGTGGACTGGATAAAGAAAACGTGGTACACACACCCTGGGACACTACACAAACATAAAAAGAATGAGATTATGTCCTTTGCAGCCACAAGGGTGGAACTGGAGGTCATTATCATAAATGAATTAACACAGCAGAAAATGAAATACTACATGTTCTCACTTACAAGTGGAAGCTAAACACTGAGTAAACATGGACACAAAGAAGGGAACAACAGACACTAGGGCCTATATGAGGGTGGAGAGTAGAAGGAGGGTGAGGCTTCAAAAACTACCTGTTGGGTACTAGGCTTCTTATCTGTACGCCAAACTCCTGTGACATGCAAATTACCTATATAACAAACCTGCACATATATGCCTGAACCTAAAATAGAAGTTGGAAAGAAAATAAAGTAAGATGCCCATTAATAACCTAGCTATGGATCCAACAGTATAAAAGAAAGAAAAAAGACAGTCTTTAAATTAACTGTGTTAAATATGCTCAAAGAGCTAACAGAAACCACAGATGAAGAACTGAAGCATGAACAAAATAAGAATAACAACAAAGAGATATAAATTACAAGAAAAAAACAAATAGATATTCTGTGGCTGAAAAGTACAATAAATGGAATGAAAAATCATTAGAGGGGTTAAAAGAGATTTGAAGAAGCAGAAGGAAAAATCAGATAACTCAAAGAGAGGACAATTGAAATTATTCAATCTGGTCTATGGCCATACCACACTGAACATGCCCAGTTGCATCTAAATTATTCAATTTGAGGAGCAGAACGAAAAAAGAATGCAGAAAAATGACATTAGTCTAAGGGGCCTCTGGCATACCAAGTGAATCAACAAACACATTATGGAAGTTATAGAATGAGAAGAGAGAGAGAAAGGAGCAGAAATAATATTTTAATTAAATAAGAGTCAAAACTGTCCCAAATTTGACTACAGTCATTACTCATACACCTAAGATTTAAAGCTAACTCCAAGTACAAAACTGAAAGAGAACTATAGTAACACACAATAAAATGAAACTCTTGAAATCCAAAGACAGAGAATCTTGACAACAGCAAGAGAAAAGCAACTAATCACTTACATTGGATCTCCAATATGATTGAGACTGAATTTGTCATCAGAAACTATGAAGTCTAGAAGACAATGGGATGGCATTTTTTATCCACTTTACTAAGGTAGGATTGACATACAAAAAGCTGTACATATTTAATGTGTCAGAATTCTATAAATAGTTAGATACAGCAAAAGCAAACAATAAATTGAGAAAAAGACAATTTAACACTATATGAATAAAAGCTAAGGGATCAAAGACCTCAATAATCATACATATTTAACAAATAATTTATTTGTTATTTATAAATTATTTAACAAATAATTAATCTTTTAAAAATCTGAAAAAAACCTCCATGAGTAATGTATGTACTTAATTTGAAGATAAGTACACACCCATGAAACTATAACTGCAATTGATGCCATACCTTATTCATCACTTCCAAAAGTTTCAACTCACCCTCTTTGTTTATTATGTTTCGTCTTTTATTTTTTTGTGGTAAGAACAGTTAACATAAGATCTACCCTCTTAGCAAATGTTTAGGTAAACAATGCCATATTATTAACTATGGTAAGTATGATGTACAGGAGGTCACTCAAACTTATTAATCTTGCATAACTGAAATTTTGTACCCTTTGACTAATACTTTACCATTTTCTGCCTCTCTCAGCTTCTGAAAGCTATTTAAATACTGAAAAAAGGCTTGCCAAGTAATACTTTTATATTTGACAAAACTATCTTTCAAAATGAAGGACAATTAATACATTCCCACAAAAACAAAGACTTAGAAAATTCATTTTCAGTAGACCTGCCTATAAAAAATGCTAAAGAGATTAATTCAAATGTAATGATACACTAAAGAGTAACTCATGGATGAACAAAGAAACAAAGACTTCCAGTAAAGGTAAGTATATAAGAAAATATAAAATGTACTATTACTGTATTTGTATTTGTAATTCAAAGGTTTAAAAAGTAGAATGTATAAAAGACAAATGTATAAACATAGTTTATATATATGTGATTGGGCACAATTTATGAGATATTATTTGTGACAACATAAAGTGAGGTGGAGCTGTATAGGAACAGAGTTTTTGTATGTTATTGAAAGTAAGTTGATACCAATTCAAACCAGATTGTTATAAACATATAAACCTAATGGTAATTTTTATGGTAAACATTGAGAAAATGTATTTTAAAATTACACCATATGAAATAAGTGAAAACCAAACAGAATACTACAAATAATTAAATAAACACAAAAGTAATCTGTAGTAGAGGAAATGAGGAAGGAAAGGTATAAAATACAGGGAAAAATAGTAAATTGGGTGAAATAAATTCTTATTAGCAATTACTTTAAAATGTATTAAACTGTTCAATCTAAGGCATAGTTTGGCAGAATGTATACAATGCATGATTTTAATACATGATGTATACAATATACTCACTTTAGATTCAAAGACACATGATATGGTATGGATTTGTGTCTCCAACCAAATCTCACTTTTGAATTGTAATTCCCAATTTTGGAGGAGAGTCTTGGTAAGCGGTGATTGAATCATGGAGGCGGACTTCCCCCTTGCTGTTCTCATGATGGTGAGTGAGCTCTCAATAGGTCTGCTTGTTTAGACAACTCCCCTTTCACTCTCTTTCTCCTGCTCCCACCAGGTAAGACAAACCTGCTTCCTCTTCATCTTCTGCCATGACTGTAAGTTTCTTGAGGTCTCCCCAGCCATGCTTCCTCTACAGCCTGTGGATCTGTGAGTCAATTAAATCTCTTTTCTTTACAAATTACCCAGTCTCAGGTAGTTCTTTATAGATATGTGAGAACAAACTAATACAGAAAATTGGTAGCAGGGAAGTGGGGCATCGCTATAAGGATACCTGAAAATATCAATATGACTTTGGAACTGGATGACAGACAGAGGTAGGAACAATTTGGAGAGCTCAGAAGAAGATTAGGAAGTTTGGAACTTCCAATTGACTTGTGAAATTGCTGTAACCAAAATGCTGATAGTGATATGGACGATAAAGTCCAGACTGAGATGGTCTCAGATAGAGATGAGAAACTTATTAGGAACTAGAGTAAAGGTCATTCTTGCTATGCTTTAGCAAGGAGGTTGGTGGCACTGTGCCCCTACTCTAAGGATCTGTGGAACTTTGAACTTGAGAGTGATAATTTAGGGTATCTGGAAGAAGAAATTTCTAAGCAGTGAAGCATTCAAGAGTCAGCCTGGCTCCTTCTAACTGCATATGGTCAAGTTCATGAGGAAAGGGATAATCTGAAACAGGAACTTATATATAAAAGGGAAGCAAAGCATAAAAGTATAGAAAATTTGCAGCCTGATAATGTGGCAGAAAAGAAAACCCCGTTTTTTGGGAGGAATTCAAGCCAGCTGAATAAATTTCATGAGTAAAGAGAACCCAAATATTAATGGCTAAGAGGGTGGGAAAAATTCCTAGAAGGCATTACAGAGACTTTCACAGCAGCCCCACCCATCACAAGCCCAAAGGCCTATGAGAGAAGAGTGGTCTCATACGCCAGGCCCAGGGCCCCATTGCCATGCACAGCCTCAGGACAATGCTCCCTGCATCCAAGCTGCTCCATATCCAGCTGTGATTAAAAGGACCCCAGATACATTCAGGTCGCTGCTCCAGAGGGTGCAAGCCATAAGCCTTGCCAGCTCTTACATGGTGTTAAGCCTGTGGGTGCACAGAGGTTAAGAGTTGAGGCTTGGGAGCCTTCAGCTAGATTTTAGAGGATTATGAAAATGCCTTGATGTCCAACCAGAAGTCTGCTGCAGGAACAGAGCCCTCATGGAGAACCTCTACTAGGGCAGTGCAGTGGGAAAATATGGGGTTTGAGATCCCACACAGAGTCCCCACGGGGACATTGCCTAGTGTAGCTGTGAGAAGATGGGCACCACCCTCCAGACCCCAGAATGGTAAATCCACCAACGATTTTCACCGTGTGCCTAGAAAAGCTGCAGACATTTAATGCCGGCACATGAAAGCAGCCAAGGGAGCTACACCCTGCAAAATGACCAGGGAAGAGATGCTCAAGGCCTTTGGAGCACCCCCCAACCTTCTATCAGTGTGGCCTGGATGTGACACATGAAGTAAAACATATTATTTTGGAGCTTTAAGATTTAACGACTGCCTTGCTGAGTTTTAGGCTTGCATAGGGCCTGTAGCTGCTTTGTTTTGACTAGTTTCTCCCTTTTGGAATGGGTGTGTTTACCCAATGCCTGTACTCCCGTTGTAATTTGAAAGTAACTAATTGGTTTTGATTTTACAAACTCATAGGCAGAAGGGACTTGTCTCAGATAAGACTTTGAACTGTGGATTTTTTAGTTAGTGCTGAAATGAGTTCAGATTTTTGAAAGACTGTTGAGAAGGGATAATTGCATTTTGCAATGTCAAAAGGACGTGAGAATTGCGAGGGGCTAGCAGTGGAATATGGTTTGGAACTATGTCCCTACCTGTATTAGTATTTTTTTCACACTGTTATCAAGAACTGCTTGAGACTGGGTAATTTATGAAGAAAAAGGTTTAATTGGCCGGGCGCGGTGGCTCACGCTTGTAATCCCAGCACTTTGGGAGGCCGAGGCGGGCGGATCACGAGGTCAGGAGATCGAGACCACGGTGAAACCCCGTCTCTACTAAAAATACAAAAAAATTAGCCGGGCGTGGTGGCGGGCGCCTGTAGTCCCAGCTACTCGGAGAGGCTGAGGCAGGAGAATGGCATGAACCCGGGAGGCGGAGCTTGCAGTGAGCCGAGATTGCGCCACTGCACTCCAGCCTGGGCGACAGAGCGAGACTCTGTCTCAAAAAAAAAAAAAAAAAAAAAAAGGTTTAATTGACTCATAGTTCTGCATGGCTTGGTAGGCCTCCAGAAACTTAAAATCATGTTGAAAGGTGACTGGGAAGAAAGAGCCTTCTTCACATGGTGACAGGAGCTGGGGGGAGGGCACATGCCACATTTTTAAACCATTGGATCATGAGAATTCACTCCCTATCACAAGAGCAGCCTGGGGGAATCCTCTCCCATGAGTCTAACACCTCCCACCAGGCCCCTTCCTTGACATGTGAAGATTACAAATTGAGATGAGATTTGTGTGGGGACACAAAGCCAAACCATATCACCACCCAAATCTCATGTCTGAATTGTAATCCCCAGTGTTGGAGTAGGGGCCTGATGGGAGGGGATTAGGTCACAGGCAGACTTCTTCCTTGTTGTTCTCATGATAGTAAGTGAGTTCTCATGAGATCTGATCATTTAAAAGTGTGTACCAGCTCCCCTTTTGCTCTCTTTCTCCTACTCCCACCATGTAAGACTGCCTGCTTCCTCTTTGCATTCCACCATGATTGTAAGTTTCCTGAGGGCTCCTAAGCTATGCTTCCTGAGCAATCTGTTGAACTATGAGTCAATGAAACCTCTTTTCATTACAAATTACCCAGTCTCAAGTAGTTCTTCATAGCAATGTGAGAACAAACTAATATAATACAAACAAGTTGAAAGTGAAAACATGGGAAAAATATATCCCATGCAAATAATAAAAGAGAGATCATGTGACCATAGCAATATCAGAAAAAAAATGTATTTTAATTCAAAAGCTGTTACAAGAGACAAAGGACATAAAATTTTATGTTGATAAAAGAGTTTATCAATCAAGAAGTTATAACAATTATAAACATACATGCAGCAAATAATAGAAACCCAAAATACATGAAGAATTGCCAGATTTGAAGAGAGAGACAGTAATACAGCAATAATTTTCCATGTCAATGTCAATAGAAGATGTAAGTGTACATTTTGAATATTAAATAGAACTTCTAGAAAAAGATTAATAATAGGATATTTGAAAAGCAGTATAACTGACTACACTAAAAAATATATACAGAACACTTCACTCCACAAGAGCAAAATACACATCTTTCTCAACTTCATATGGAGTATTCTTCTGGATACACCACATGTTAGGCTACAAGACAAGTCTTAAGAAACTAAAAAATAATTGAACTTATTATATTGTTGCAGGAAGTCAGAGAACCCAGAGGGACTGGCTGAAGCCATGGCAGAAGAACATAAATTGTGAAGATTTCATGGACATTTATTAGTTTCCCAAAGTAATACTTTTATAATTTTTTACACCTGTCTTTACTGAAATCTCTGAACATAAATTGTCAAGATTTCATGGGCATTTATCACTTCCCCAATTAATACTCTTAAAATTTCCTTTAATCTCTTAATCCCATCATCTTTGTAGGCTGAGGATGTATGTCACCTCAGGACACTGTGATGATCACGTTAACTGTACAAATTTTTTGTAGAGCATGTGTGTTTGAACAATATGAAATCTGGACACCTAGAAAAGGAACAGGATAACAGCAATTTTCAGAGAACAAGGGAGATAACCATAAAGTCTGACTGCCTGCGGAGCCGGGAGGAACAGAGTCATATTTCTCTTCTTGCAAAAGCAAATAGGAGAAATATCACTGAATTCTTTTTCTCAGCAAGCAACAGCCCTGGGAAAAGAATACACTCCCAGGGCATGACCTCTAAAATGGACGCTCTGGGAGTGCCTGTCTTATGCAGTTGTAGATAAGGGATGAAATATGCCCTGGTCTCCTGCAGCACCCCAGGCTTGTTAGGATTGGGAAATTATAGCCTGGTGAAATTCTAGTCAGACCAGTTCTCTGCTCATGAACCCTGTTTCCTGTTAAGATGTTTATCAACGACAATACGTGCACAGCGGGACGAAGAACCTCATCAGTAATTCTAATTTTGCCCTGGCCTTGTGACCTTGCCCTGCCCATTTGCCTTGTGATATTTTATTGCCCTTGAAGCATGTGATCTCTGTGACCCACACCCTATTTGTACACCCCTCTTCCTTTGAAATCCATAGTAAAAACTTGCTGGTTTTGTGGCTCAGGGGGCATCACGGAACCTGCCAACATGTGATGTCTCCCCTGGACACCCAGCTTTAAAATTTCTCTCTTTTGTACTCATTCCCTTTATTTCTCAGACCAGCTGACACTTAGGGAAAATAGAAAAGAACCTACATTGAAATATTGAGGGCTGGTTCCCCCAATATTATACAAAGCATCTTCTCTGTTCACAATAAAATATAGGTAGAAATCAATGACAGAAGAAATGAAATTTAAAAATATGTAGAAATTAAACAGCATCCTGTTGAACAATTGATGAGTCAAAAAAATTCACAGGAAAATAAACTTTAAAAACTTAAAATGAAATGGAATCACAGCATATCAAAACTAATGGGATAAAGTGACAATTAGAGGAAAATTTATAACAAAAACACAAACATTGAAAAAAAATCTCAAATCAATAACCTAAATTGACATTTAGGAATTAGAAAAAGAAGAGCAAACTATACCAAAGATAGAAGAAGAATGGAAGTAATGAATATTACGGGACAGATAAATAAAATAGAAAATAGGAAAACAACAGAGAAAAGCAATGAAGGCAAAACTTAGTTTATAAAAAGAAAAGAACATTGATAAAACTTTAGCTAAACTGACAGAAAAACAGAGAGAAGACACAAATATCTAAAATCAGATAAAATTGAAGGAATTATTAATTACTTACACAAATAAAAGATTATAAGAAAAAACTGGGAACAATTGTACAACAAAAGTTAGATAAACTACATGCAATAAATTCCTAGAAATACAAACATTACACACATATGTACAAATATACCAAACAAGTTTGTGTAGCAAGTTAGAAATCATGAGCATGTCTAAACATGGGCAATTACAGTATTGAAAGAAGAAGGAAGAGAATGGTAGCCAAACAATATTTGAACAAATGTCAGTGAAGAATTTTCTAGATTCCATGAAAAATATAAAATTACATATTCACTAGATGCAGAAACACATCAGATACAAGATGACAACATTTTATGTTATAAACATCAATAAATTTTGAGTTAATATGAAATTTCTAAGCCCATTAAAGTTATTTTAAAGTTATAGAAAAAATCACATTCGTCAAAATTTAAGCCACATATTGGGAGAATATATATGCAATACATTATCCTGACAAAGGATTCAAAAGAGCTTAAAAGTTTATCTGGTATTTTGCAAAGAAGTCTGTCAAAATGCCCAATAAAAGTCCAGTATATTAAAATGACCTCAATTTAATTAGTAATCAGGAAAATGCAAATCAAAAGCATAATGAAATACCACTACACTCCCATTGGAATGGATTTAATTAAAAAGACAACATCAAGAGGGAATGTGGAGCAGTTCAGGCCCTTATACATTGTTGGTTGGATCTTAAATTAGTGCAACCTCCTTTGAAAATATTTGTATTACTACTAAAGTTAGAAGTAAATACAAAATATTATCCAGTAATCTTACATCTGAGTGTATTTCTTAAAAAAGGAATTATTATGTCAATCAAAAAGACTAATACACCATACTCACAGTGTTTTTATTCATAATTTGTAAGACTTTCAACAAAGATGTTCAAAAATAAGAGAAAAAATATGTAAATCAATAAATTGTGGATTATCCACCCAATAGAATACTACATAGCAGTAGAAATGTATGAAGGAAACAACACGATGAATGAAACAAATAGATGTGACATAGAGTAAAAGAAGCATTAAATAATAAAGTGTATGCTTTATAATTCCATTTATATATAGATCAGGCAAAATTATTCTATGGTAATAGAGTTTAAAATAGTAGATATATTTTGGCATTTGACTGATGGAAAAGTGATGCATTAGGAATGTTGATAATGTTTGTATCTTGATCTGATGGAGATTTCAATGAATATGTACTGTATATACTTTAAAATTATATATTAATCTGTATATTTTTCTCTGTAGAACGGATACCCAATTAAAATATATAGTTTGTTATATTGTACATATTTCAAAAAGTCTTTTCAGATAGCTTGTGAGCCAATTATTTAATTTCTACATTAGAAAGCACTTGGATCTTTGAAAAAGAAAACATACTTCTAAATGAAAGAGAGTAGAAATATTTTATATCTACTATTCATTTGAGATATAGTAGGCCTATCGCTTCATCCTAACAATAAAAATGTTTCTTAGCTGCATCATTGTTTATCTATGCATCTGTTTCAAAATAAAAAATGTTTAAATAGTTCACAGATGTCTAAATGCTTTCTGGGATTTAAAACAAAGGTGTGAAGGTAACAGCATGTGTTACAGCTTAAGAATGAGGCATAGAAAAATCAAATGAACATAAACTAGAAGATGAACCTTTCTGGACATATTTTAGTTTGCTTTATGGCAAATAAGCCCCATCTGGCCCTTAAATCAAGGAAGTTCAAATCCTAGACAGGCAATAACTTTTTCTCATGAGCTAAAGAATAACAGAGTTTACCCAATAATTGTAGAAGCAATCCAATAGTATTTTGGCCAAGAATAATAAATGTAACTATCTCAGAATCCCAGAAGTAATTTGACAGGGTCTCAGTTTTGTCATGAATCTATCAGAGAGCACCAACCTAAGTCTGTGACAAGGTTGATGTTAAAATGTTACAGTGCCAACTTTAGTATTTAGTTTGCAGAGCCTGGTTGTTGAAGTCCCTTTCCCTCTCCCCTACAGCTAGAAAGAGATTCTTTATTAAGTTTGATAGTTAAATAACCACACTTTAAAACATTGACATTACACATACATCGTACATACACATTAACCTATGTCATAACAAGAAAAGCTACTACTGTTCATGAGACATATAATTTAAAAACAACACTGTAAAAAATGACATATCATTTATATATGCATAACCTTGCTCATCTTTCCTTTTACTACAAAGATGTATTCACTGTAGCTTATTAATCAATTTATCCATTCATGCAACAAATATTTGTCAAACCTTTTCTGTGAGCGTCTATTAAATATCTCTTACTGGATGCCCACAAATAAGATTTCAATGAAATAAAAAATCCATAAATGAGACACAAAAGAGTTTATGTTCCAGTGGATGTCTGCCCCTTAAAGACATGTCATTTTCATATTCTTTCTTCACCTTCTAAAAACTTCTTTTTTATGTATCTCCAGATATTCTAAAATAACTATGTAGAAATGTGCATTTTACTGAAGATACTGTAATAAGAGAAATTGCTTTTATACAACCAAATTTTAAAATATACAAATTTGCTATTAGTCATTTAGCTCTTCATCCCATCAATTTTCTCCCTGGCTAGTACTCACATTGTTCTCCTTCAATATCATCCATTAATCAGTTGAATAAATTTCTCTCATCTTGTGAGTGGCACTTACAAAAACAATTTGTAACACAACAGAGACACACAACTGACCCTTACACATGGCTCTTGTGAAAAACTACCTTTTAAATCCAAGGACTATGAAAATATTAACATAATCAAAATAGTCTATTATGTTATATCTTCTTTGTGAATAACAAAATGGAGAACTAGGAAGGTTTTATTTTACTAACAAAACAAATATCCTTTCTGTTATTACACTTTACAACATAACAATTTAACAAAACATTTCTATTATCATACACAAAATTTTATTTTCATTCTTTTTTCTTTCATTTATATTACAAACAATTCATCTGAATCACCAAAGTCTGGTCTATTTTAGGACAACAGTTATTCACCCTGATGTTTTGGATGCACTCCACAGAAACCTAGGTAAAGTATATACACATACATTCATATGCACTTCATATAAATATTATTAGTGTGCATATGTATATTGAGTATATATGTATGTATGTGTGTATGTTTACCCAGTTTCCTGTGGATTATAACCAAGCATATAGCTAATAAAATACTTAACTAATATCTATCATTCTAATGTAATTATGTACTTATGTGCCTTTTAAAAGCATGTGTGTAATTTAAAAGCATATAAACACATGCTTTTAAAAGACACATAAGTACGTAATTATATTGATAGATAAAGGGAGTAAAAAGTCTGTCTTCTCTCCCTCTCATCTTTGACCTAGTCTTCACACTATGTCAAATTTAAAATGTGCAAAGGAAATTCCTGACCTACCCCCTACCCTCTCTTCCCACTCATATAATTTCTTCTCCTCCTCTAGACCTCTCATCTTAGTAAACATCAGATATTATATTCTAGATGAACAGGCCAAATTCCTCAAGCCATTCTTTTAATATCTGAGTTTGTTTAAACTTACATTCTCTATCTAATCCATCAGCAAATCTTACTAAATTACTTTAAAAATAAATCTAGAATCCAAGCCTATCTCTCCACCTAAATTGATATCACCCTTCTTTCAGCCACAATAATGTCACATGGATTGCTGTCATAACCTCTTACTTATTTCTTATATCATCCTTCTTTCAGCCACAATAATATCACATAGATTGTTGTTATAATCTCTTACTTATTTCTGATATCACCCTTCTTTCAATCACAATAATATCTCATGGATTGTTATTATGACCTCTTACTTCTTTCTTTTTGTGTTCTCTGCAGCTTTCCTAGAGTACTGTTGACCCTTGACCAACAAAGGTTTGAATTGTGAGGGTTCACTTATACATGAACTTAAAAAAAAGTTACACCAAGTGTGTCTTTCTCACCTCCCCTTCCACCTCCTCCACCTTTTCCACCTCTGCCATTCCTGAATTGCCACCTCCTGCCAATTCCATTCATTTATATTACCTAAATGTTCTAATGTGGGAGTGATTTCTGACAATGAAAATAAAAATAGCTTTTTACAACTATACTGACAGAGATTCTGGATTGGGGACTAAAATGGAGGAATAGAATACTCCACCAATTGTCCCCCTGAAAAGACACCAATTAAACAACTATTTACCCACAAAAAAAGTACCTTTGTAAGAACCAAAACTCAGGTGTGCACACGTCGAACCTGGTTTTAACTTTATATTGCCAAAAGAGGCATTGAAGAGGTAGGAAAAACAATCTTGAATCACAAACACCACCCCTCCCCCATGGCCTGGCAGCTGCAGTGTACTACTGAGAGCATTTCTGAGCCCTGCGGGGAGAGAGAGAGCCAATGATTGTAAGCCATTGAACTCAGTGTTGCCTTAGTTATAGCAGAAAGCAAAACTAAACCAAACTCAGCTGATACTTGCCCAGGGAGAGTGCATTGAAATCAGCCCTAACTAGAGGGGAATCACCAATCCCAGCAGTCAGAACTCGAGTTCCCACAAGCCTAGACACCATGGGCCTAACAAGCTCTGGGCCCCAAATACACTTCAAAGGCAATCTAGGCCACAAGGACTGCAACACCTAGGTGAGTCCTAGGGCTGAACTGGGGTCAGAGACAGTGGAGTGGGTGGGCACACAACCTGCTGAGATAGTAGCCAGAGTAGCTAAGGGGGTACTTGCATCACACCTCTCCTAACTCCAGGCTTCATAGTTTTGGCTCCAAAAAAGACTCCTTCTGGCTGGGCACAGTGACTCACATCTGTAATCCCAGCACTTTGGGAGGCCGAGGCAGGAGGGTCACCTGAGGTCGGGAGTTCAAGACCAGCCTAACATGGAGAAACCCTGTCTCTACTAAATAAACAAAATTAGCTGGGCGTGGTGGCACATGCAGGTAATCTCAGCTACTCAGGAGGCTGAGGCAGAAGAATTGCTTGAACCTGGAAGGTGGAGGTTGCGGTGACCTGAGATCACACCATTGTACTCCACCCTGGGCAACAAGAGAGAAACTCCATCTGTCTCAAAAACAATAAATAAATAAAATTTTTAAAAGTCTCCTTCCTTCCATTTGAGGAGAGCAGAGGGAAAGGTGGGAGTACTTTGTCTTTTATCTTGGATATCAGCTCAGTCACATCAGGATAGGGCACTGGTCAGAATCTCAAGGCCCCTATTCCAGGCCCTAGCTCCCGTACATGGCTAGACATACCCTGGGCCAGAAAGGCACCCACTGCCTTGAAAGAAAGTACCCAGTCCTGGCAGTATTTATCAACTGCTAACTGAAGCAAACTCGAGCCCTGGGTAGCCAACAGCAATTCACAGGTTCCACAATGAGGATCTTCAGTGAGACAATGACACATGCTGGTTGCAAATGAGACTCAGCATTTTCCCAGCTGTGGTGGCTATGAAGTGAGAACTCCTTCTGCTTGAGAAAAGCTGAAGGAAAAGTAAAGGGTACTCTGTCTTGCCTCAGCCACAAGGGTAGAGCACCAAGTGGGTTCTTGGAGTTCTTGATTCCAGGACTCGGCTATTGGGTGGAATTTCTAGAGCTGATCTTGGCCAGAGGGGAGCCCATTCCCATGAAAGGTGAGTCCCAGGCCAGGCAGCATTCACCACAAGCTGACTTCATAGCTCTGGGCCTTTAGGGAATATCGCTGGTAGTGTGAGACTGCTCCCTGTGGGATTAAGATGGTGGTGGCCACTGGGTGAGGCTCCTTTGCCTTTGGAAAGGGTAGGGAAGAGTGGGAAGAACTGCATCTTATGCTTTGAATGCCAGCTCAGCCATAGCACAATAGAACATCAAGTAGACTTGTAACCTTTTTGACTCTAGTTCCTGGCTCCCAGAAGGCACCTCTGGACTCACCTGGGGACTATGAGACCTCACCACCCTGAAGAAAAGGGTATAGTGTTGGCTGGCTTTGACATGTGCTGATTGTAGAGCCCCAAGGCTTTGAGCGAAAATAGACAGTAGCCAGGGAATGGTTATAGCAGGGCTTGAACAAGACCCAATGCTATACTGGCTTCAGGCCCAACCCAGTGCTGTTCTAGGGGTGGTGGCCACAGGGGTTCTTGTGTTAAGCCACCCACAGCTCCAGGTGGCTCAGGGGCAGAGGGACAAACTCTGTTTGGGAGAATTAAGGGAAGAGAACAAGAAACTCTGCCTGATAATCCAAATAATTTTTCTGGAGCTTCCCCAAGACCATCAAGCTGGTTACCTCTATGAGTTTGCAAGAATCACAGCACCACTGGGTTTGACATCCCTCCTAAAGCAAATGTAGCTTAGACCACAAAACCCAAGTATTTTTTAAATATCTGGGAAGGTTCCTCAAGAAGAACAGGTATAAAGAAGCCCAGGCTGTAAAGATTACATAAATATCAAACTCTTCAATGCCCATACTCAGGTAAACATATACAAGTACCAAGATGATCCAGGAAAACATGACTTCACTAAATCCACTAAATTAGGCACCATGGACCAATGCTGGAGAAACAGAGATATGTAACCTTTCTAACAGAGAATTCAAAATAACTGTTTTGACGAAACTCAGAGAAATTCAAGATAACTTAGGGAAGGAATTCAGAATTCTATCAAATAAATTTCACAAAGAAGTGGAATAATTAAAAAGAATCAAGCAGAAACTCTGGGAATGAAAAATGAAATTGGAACACTGAATAATGTATCTGTATCTTTTAATAGCAGACTTGATCAAGCAGAAGAAAGAATTAGGGAGTTAAATAATAGGCTATTTGGAAATACACAGTCAGAGGAGACAAAAAAAAGAATACAAAACAATGAAGCACGCCACAGCATCGTAAAAAAAAAAAAAAAAAAAAAAAAACAGCCTCAAAGTGGAAAATCTAAGAGCTATTGGCCTCAAAGAGGAGGTAGAGAAAGAGACAAGGGTAGAAAGTTTATTTAAAAAGATAACAAAGAAGTCCACACGACAAGAGAAAGATATCAATATCCAAGAAGGTTATAGAACACCAAGCAGATTTAACCCAAAAAAGACTATCTAGAAGCATTTAATAATCAAACTTCCACAGGTCAAGGAAAAAGAATCCAAAAAGCAATGAGAGAAAAGAAACAAATATCATAAAATGAAGGTCCAGTACCCCTGGCAGCAGAGTTCTCAGTACAAACATTATAAGCCAGGAAAGAATGGCATGCCATTATTTGAAAAGCTGAAGAAAAAACAAACAAATAAAGAAACAAACAAAAAACTTCTACCCTGGAATAATATATCCAGCAAAATTGTCCTTCTAACATGAAAGAGAAATAAAGATGTTCCCAGACAAACAAAAGCTGAGAGATTTCATCAATAGTAAACCTGTCCTACAAGAAATGCTAAAGTTAATACTTTAATAAGAAAGAAAGATCATTAATATACAATAAGAAATACTTTAATAAGAAAGAAAGATCATTAATATACAATAAGAAATTACCTGAAAGTACAAAACTCACTAGTAATAATAAGTACAAAGAAAAACAGAAGATTATAACAATGTAAATGTGGTGTGTATGTTACTTTTATCTCAAGTAGAATGACTAAACAATGAACCATTCAAAAATAATAACTGCAACAACTTTTCAAGACATAGTATAATAAAATATAAATAGCAACAACAAAAAATTAAAAAACAAGGGGACAAAGTTAGGCTGTAGAGTCTTCATTAGTTTTCTTTCTGCTTGTTTGTTTGTTTAAAATAGTGTTAGGTTGTTATGAGGTTAAAATAATAGATTATAAGATAGTATTTGCTATCTTATAACAAATACTATAATATAGTATTATAAGATTTAACAAATCTTATGAGTCTCATGGTGATCTCAAACCAAAATATAAAAAACATATAATGGATGTATAAAAATACAAAACAAGCAGCTAAATCATATCAGAGGAGAAAATTACTTTCACTAAAAAAAGGGAGCAAAGAAAAAAGGAAGACAGTATTATGAAACAGCCAGATAAAAGAAAAATATGGGAGGAATAAGTCCTTACTTAATAATAACATTGAATGTAAATGGAGTAAACTCTCCAATCAAAACACGTAGCATGGCTGAATGGATAAAGAAACAGGACCCAATTAATCTGTTGCCTACAAGAAACATATTTCACCTATAAATACACACATAGACTGAAAATAAAGGGGTGGAAAAGGATATAGCAGGAGTAGCTATACTTGTATCAGACAAAATAGATTTCAAGACAAAAGCTATAAGACGAGACAAAGATAATGATAAAGGGTGATAAAGGGGTCAATTCAGAAAAAGGATATAACAATTTTAAATATACATGCACCCAACACTGGAATGCCAAGATATATAAAGCTAATACTATTAGAGCTAAAGAGAGAGGCCCTGATACAATAATAGCTGGAGATTTTAGCACCCCACTGGATAGATCTTCTAGACAAAATCAACAAAGAAACATCAGACGTAATCTACACTATAAACCAAATGGATCTAATAGATATTTACAGAGCATTTCATCTAAGAGCTACAGAGTACACATTCTTTTTTCCTCAGGACCTACATCAGTCTCAAGGATAGGTTATATGTTAGGTTACAAAACAAGTCTTAAAACATTAAAAAAAAAACTGAAATAATATCAAGCATCTTCTCTGACCACAATGGAATGAAACTACAAATAAAAAACAAGGAATTTTGGAAAGTATACAAATACATGGAAATTACACAATATCCTCCTAAATGATGAGTGAGTCAATGAAGAAATTAAGAAGGAAATTGAAAAATTTCTTCAAGCAAATGATAATGGAAAAATACCAAAACCTATGGCATACAAAAAAAGCAGTATTAAGAGGGAAGTTTATAGTTATAAGTGCCTAGATCAAAAAAGAAGAGAAACTTCAAATAAACAACCTAACAATGCATCTTAAAGAACCAGAAAAGCAACAGCTAACCAAACCTAAAATTAGTAGAATAAATAATAAAGATCAGAGCAGAAATAAAGGAAATTGAAATGAAGAAAACCGTATAAAAAAATCAATGAAACAAAAAGTTGTTTTTTAAAAGTAAAACTAGACTAATTTCAAGCAAAATAAACCAACAATAGAAAAGTATTTTCCGATAGAAAATCTCAATATCGTAAAGATTTTTTCCTTAAATATATTTAAAATGAATTATTTCCATAAAATACTAAATAGGCAACTTTTTCAAGGTTCTTAATTTTAAGGTGGAAGAATAAATATGGAACATACAAAAAGACTGCAAGAATAATTCTGAAAAGGAAGAGAAACAGACAAAATATATCACAAAATGCTTAAATACATTAAAATATATTAATTATGTTACAAAGTAATTTTACTAATTTTGCTAATTTAGTAAAATATTCCATAAAGCCACTGCTTTTGATTTTTATATCAGATGGATACCTAGTGTAATAAAGTGCTTTATGGAATATTTTATATGATAATTTTTATTATTTTTGAGTATAGTTAGTGGTTAAATGAATATATTCATATATAAAATTTAATATTTACACATTTTAATTACTTTGTATTTACATAATTTATGTATATATGTTATGTTAGTTAAATATTATTTTAGAATTCAGAGATCCTTCTTAAGGTAAACGTTAAACCCATAGTAATAAATTTGGCACATACAAAAAGAATAAAACATATATTTTCAAAGTAAAAGTACATGTCCTTGGGAAAATGCTGGCAATGTATGGAGCAAATCCTTTATCTCATTAATATCATAAACATGTTTACTAAACATGAAGAAGAATTACAAAAATTGCCTATCGGGAAAAATAAATGAACAAAATAGGAGAACAGTTCATTGAATTTTTTTCAGTGCTTAAAAACATCATGAGAACATCTTCAAACTTAATTATGACAAAAAGATTTCAAACTAAAAACCAAATCTCTATACAGAAATTATTTACCAGGTTGGCAAATCTCCACCATTTGATTTCACACAATGTGGGTGATGGTTTTGGGAATTCAACACTGGCATATACTGATGATGGTTGTATAATTTGATGATATACAGTACAGAACTATAAAATATTTTAAAACATTTAAATATACATTAATTTTTGACTCATTGATTCTAGTTCAATAAAATAAAAGTAAAATACTTTAGAAAATTGAGAATTTAGACATGAAAATACTCAAAGCAGTTTTTTTAGACCTAAAGTTTGAAACAAACTAAATTATCATTAGTTGGAGATATAGTAAGTATGCATTCATATAATGAAAACTCTACAGCTATTACAAAGCAAAGGGATAACCTACATGTGCTAATATAAAAAATTATATTTTGTTTTCAATGAAATAGAACAATATGTGAAACTGTACAGATAATCCCAGCTGATGATACACGGATTTGTTAAGGGAGTTAATACTGAGTTTTATCAGTAGACTCCAAGGTTTTAAAAAATGTGAAATCCCAAAGCCAGATCACTGTTTACAGAATAAGAAATGTCTGAGAACCAAATACCTATAGTCTTGATTTCATTTACCACTTCGAGAATTGAAAAAAAAAAATCTAACAAATAGGAAGAAACATCAGAGGGAGCTTCTGCCTTGCCGTGCAGTATTGTGAGAGGATATGCTAATTCTTCACCCCTGGTCTGGTAAGAAAGCTTCCATGGGTTTAGTTGGCATGCTTTTCAATATATTCTTGTAGTTGAGACATACATTGTTGCTGAACCCACACCAGAAAAAGTTTAGCTATGGGAACTAGAAGGAAGTGCTTTATGTTTCCCTGGACTCACAGAGTTTTTCCAAAGCATAGTAACTGTTTTTTCAATCTTTTCTGCTTCCCCACCTCTTCTGTCCCGTCCCATGAGCAAGATGTGGACCAAGCAGGAGAAACAGCTGAGATCAGGCCATATTGAACCCTGTCAATGATGTCTACTTAAGCACAAGAAGCAATCCCAGCCCAGCAACAAAAAGCTGAGAGGAAATGTTGGGTGGTAGAAATGAGTCACAAGAAACTATCAGAAATAAAGTTAACTTGGGTGATGACAGCCTCAGCTGAAAAGTCATCAGGACTCCCTAGTGGATCCATTAAAACTCAGTAATAAATATCTGTCGGGCCTAAGGGGTACAAAGTCAGCCTAGGAAGGAATGGATAGAATCAGAATCCCTCTACACTATCCATCCAAGGTCTGAGGATGTAAGAAATTCTCTGGCAGGTAAACGTAATGTGAGAATGGAGAAGAAATAGAAAGTTCTTCTTTTCCCATAGGGAATTCAAACCTGAAGCATGCCCACACTGGGGAAGATGAGAGAATGTTTAATCGACTAAGATCTTGATGGGTTTCTTAGACTGGATATTATAACTGAGTTGAATTTTTCCTTGTTATTCAACTTTTGAAATATACATTGAGAAAAGAACTACTTCTTAAACGTGCACATAAAAACTTTATATTAGCCTATGTTTTTATCCAGGATTACATAATTACACCCACTTAACAATGAGCAATACACATGCCTAACTCAATATATAAACACATAATGTGTATCTGTGTACGCACATATACATACTGTTCATAATAGAATGTTAATATGTGATTAATTATACTAAGCTGTGACAACTGAGATTTGAGATTCAAGCTTATTTGCTTTTTACTGTAATTTTTAATTATTAAAGCAATTATTTCTATAAAATTGTTCTTTTCACATATTTTAGGAAAAAGTTATTCTAAACAAAACAGAACATATTAATTCCACAAAATTTAATAAAAGAATATTATCATTCATCAATAACCCAATATGTTAAAATCTTTTAGCTATTGTGTATATCACATGCATAATCATATATAAACTGAATCTCCTGTCATATAGATAAATATATAGACATATAATACATATATATCTTACTGCAAATAACACCTCATTGTAGATAACAAAAAACAACTAAAGTGAATGCAACACTGAAGAATAAAACAAGTATTTGTTTTGATTTCTTAGTGATATATTGATTTTAGAATGATATGAATTTAGTTTAAGATTAATGCAAATACTATATAATTTCTATTAAAAACCCACTCATTTTCTAAAAAAAAAATAGAATAACATGAAATTTGAAGGTAAGCATAATGTACTGCTATATAATAAAAGGTGATTTAAATAAGACTTATTGCCTGGAAAATTGGACATGGCTTATCTTGTAGAAGAGAAAAATTATTTATATAGACAAACCAATGTGAAGCACTTGCAATTATACCCTTCCCCATAAGTTTAAAAATTTAGAAATAAAAAGCAACACAATTATAACATTTTGGCAGGAAGCTGCTATCCAATCTTTTAATTTTCTTCAACCACTTTTTAAAATATACAGATGCTCCTAAAATTCACAGTGGAGTTACACCTCAATAAATCCACCATAAATTCAAAATATCATGCCAAAAATTCATTTCATACACTTAACCTAGTGAACATTATAGCTTAGCCTAGTCTACCTTAAATGTACTTAAAAAAAAAAAATACATAGCCTAGAGTTCGGCAAAAAAACCTAACACAAAGCATAGTTAATAATAAAAAGTGTTGAATATGTTTTGTAATTTATTTAATACTGTATTAACGGTGAAAAACAGAATGGTTGCATGAGTACTTGAAGCATTATTTCTACTAAATGCACATCACTTTTGCACCATTACAAAGTTAAAAATTCTAATTTGAATCAGGGACCACCTATGATACCACAATCTTACAATTGTCCAGGATTTATAATTCTCTTTAAGAATTTAGGAAATTTAATTATGTTCATATCTTTATCTAGTTTCTCCATATTGTTATCATTAAGAAAACAGTAGATTTGATCAACAAGTACAATGAGTTTTTCTTTTAGAATAGATATTTAGGAATAGAAAGGAAAAAAGTAATAATCATCTTTATTTCTTTCAGTCAATACTGCTTGAAAAGCAACCATGAACTGCTATTTTTTTCTAAAAGGCACATGTGTACATCTTTAATCCTTTGCAACAATCCACAAAATTTAAGAATATACCTGAAAATTTTCATGACTACAATGTTTTGTTATGATGTGTCCCTAGGCAAATGTGCAAAAATTGATAACTGATTCTAGAATATCTTACTTTAAAACTATAATAGCACGTAAATATTGTTTTTAACAAGATCATTGAATAACTTCTAAATATTGGGACTTAAAAATTATTACATTTTATTGAATGGTCGCACACATTTAAAATATCAACCACTAGGTATATATTGGGTCAAACGTGTATATTTACTGATACGGTTTGGCTCTGTGTCCCCGCCCAAATCTCATCTTGAATTGTAATCCCCATGTGTCCAGGGAGGGTCCTCGTGGAAGGTGCTTGGATTATGGAGGTAGTTTCCCCCATGCTGTATTCATGGTAATGAGTGAGTACTCAACAGGTCTGACGGCTTAAAAGTAGCACATCCCCCTTTGCTCACACTGTCTCATGACACCATGAAAGACATGTCTTGCTTCTCCTTCGCATTCCACCATGAATGTAAGTTTCCTGAGGCTCCTCAGCTATGTGGAACTGTGAGTCAATTAAATCTTATTTTTCTTTATAAATTACCCAGTCTCAGGAAGTTCTTTATAGCAGTGTGAAGATGAACTAATACACATACAAAATCTATTATGATCTCACAAATATATTTACTAAAGAGTCATAAGCAGAAGATTTTTCTGAATATAAGATATAGTAAACAATATATTAATTAATATATTATATTGTTAATATCTTATTAAAATATTAAATTTATTAAATTAATAATTAAATAAATATTAAATGTATATAATATTTCAAAATGTCTGTTATACAGTTGATGTTTGAACAATAAAACACTAAAGTATTTTATTTAATAATAAATACGCACTGATAAGAATTTAAATGCCTTTAGATAGGCATGAAAATAACTTACTCAATAGACGACATTAAATTGACAAATCATAATTCAACTTAATGAAGTGCTTGGTGTGGGAGTAAGTTAATTTCTGCAGACCATGTGAATGACCATTCAAACAGCCACTGGCTATTTATTCAGTAGTATTGTCCTGTCTCAACTGAAGATAAAATTATACTTTCTCATTTTTTTAATATAGTAAAGATTCTAAAAAATGTAAAATTAAGTTATCATATGCTTTTAAATTTATCACATTGAAGTATATAGAACTAAAATTATTTAAAAGAATTACTACTGTGATAGAAATAAAGATAGTATTTGAAGTTTAAACAGAGGAAGTAATTCATTGAAAGGTTTGTTAAACATTGAAAAGTATATTTACCAGCATCATGTTCAACCTGCATTCATTCTCTAGGGTATCTGCAGTTGCAAAATTTGTTTGTATTTGGCACACACAGAGAGAAAGCATTCACAGTTAATTTCCATAGAAAAGTCCAGTCAAAATTGTGCTGAATAGAATGAAAGGCAAAGAAAATAGCATATTTTAAGAACATTTAATATCATACACACATTTTGTTATGTTTTGCTTTCTGTGTGTTTAATGGCAAATAGGGGAAATATTATTTTTTTAAAAGAATGGTGATAAATGGCTAAAAAGACATGCTGAAATTCTGTGTGATTGAGAAATAGGGCAAAAAAAGGAGCTAAAGCCTCCTAATCTCTTTGCAGGCATGTTTATGACAGACCTAGTGAAAACCCTAAATGTTTTTTGTTAAGAGAATAGTGCCAGTGTGTAAAATACTCTACATAAAATAGGCCTGGTTATCTAGAATACTTAAAAAAAAACCAGAAATCTAAGAACTTATATAAATATCTGAGTTTAAAATGGTGGCGTTTCATAATCTACATAGCTCTACGTGAAGTGACCACATAACTCATTTAGAGAGCCCATCTATAACCTAGGTCAAAGCATGTTCAATGGGAGAAGAAGGAAACTGAGGAGCTGTGCTGGGGGATCCGAGACTTGCCTCTTTCATTTGTGCAATGCAATTTTTATATCCTTAAACATGTTTAGTTAAGCTTGATACTGGTTAGTATCTCTGATGTATGGGAAGACTCTGGTCCACAAATCTGATATTATGTGTAATCTCAGATTGGTACTGTTGGCATGATTGTCTTTTAAACCAATGAGTCATAATTGCTAATATACTTTATGGCAAGAAATAAAGAGATAATGATAAAACACTATAAAGACTTAATGTCAGAATGGCTGTTTCTCTAGCCTCTTAGTATGAAGAAGCGAGAGCTTTTAAAGAAATTATAACAGTGTGAGAATGAAGAGTAATGGTATTTGAAAGAAATTGGTTTAATTCAGGTAAACTGGCTGAGTGGATAGATAAGAAGTACAAAACTGAAAGGGATGTTAGTCATTTTTTTTTTTCTATTTCTTCGCTCTTGCTAGAAACTCTAGCAAAATCCACACACACAAAGATAGGAACCAAAGTCCATGTAAAATTCATTTCTGTATTCTCTAGCAAGCCTCATCATTGCCTTTCGTATAGGAGTAATTTATAAAATATTTGTTGACTGAATAAATGTGCAAATCTGTAAAGATAGCATTCCAGACACTGACACTCAAAAAGATACTTGCTCCTGCTCTATGAAACCAGTAGGCAGGAATGTGAAGAGTAGCCCTACCACAAGTTGATATTTAACCCAGCTCTGCTAAGTTAAAGCTGTCACAGTTCCATAAAATATGATTTTACTCATATGTATGATTTGAGAAAAGGACAAGCCCATAGTTCCAGACAGATTAATAGACTGTATTAAGTCACTGAGACAATAATTCCTTTCACTGCCATAGATGTTGAAAATTAACATTGGTGTTCTCTCTTTGAGGTTTAATATTAAATAATTTGATCAAAATCAACCTTTCTTGAGGTTACAATAGAAAATTCAAAAGGTTTAATTGATACTTCTAAAATTCATTTTTCTTCCATTTTCAGAGCTTCCTTTCTGTATTGGAGTTAATGGAGCAAATCTGACTTCCTAGACAGTACCTCCAGAACTCAAGAAGATGTTACTGCTCAACCATCCTTAATCAGGGCACAGATGAAAAACCAAGTACACTTTTTCATCACAATAGAAAGAACATAAAGTCCTAATTAAATTTTTTAAAACACATTTTGTAATTTTTCACAATATATGACACTCAAAAATATGTTTAAAGATGGCTAATTAAATGTTTGGAAACAGATGTAAGATGACAACTCTTCTTATTAAATATTTTAAATTTTAAAAAGTAAAATAAGCATTTAATATGAATGATTGCAAATAATCTCATAATTATATTAGAAAGTGCTTAATACTTAAGTAAACACTATAACCTAGTTTTTCTGTTTGTTTTTGGCTTGGGAAATTTTTCTCTTGAGTTTTTCATTAAGAAAAATTCCGCAAAAGAATAATGCCCAATTTTGGTCAGAACCATAATAACATCAAAGCACTAAAAACATAATGTTTTAAATTGAATATAATTTGGTGTAATTTTTAAGCAATATATTCAGAAAATGCTGACGTTTAAAAAAAGAAGTAATTCAACTTCCTGTAGTCATTTCACAAAACTTTTTTGCATAAATTATAATGTTTAAATAGTTTAGAGGCCATTCATTAAAGTTTTCCTACTGATTATCTAAACTTGGTAAAGAACATGAAAATAGTAAACCATATGGTTTCCTGGTTTTGCTTGCTAAATTTTATTCACAATAAAGGATTTACTTGCTAAACATCACTGGAGTTTGATTCTATTAGTAGGCAGAATATACCTGCCTCAACTGCCAAATTGCCAAGATGTTTATACCCAAATCTCTGAAATGTGTGAATATATTTCCTTACCAGCCAAAAGGGTCTTTCAGACATTAAAATGCAGAGATCATCCTGAATTATCTAGGTGAGTCTAATCAAATCTGTTCTGATAAACTTCAGGGCTCCCATCTCAAGATCAAACATTGAGACTTGTAACCACAGAAGACATTCCATAAAATTTTTGTGATGTCTGAATTGGAATATTTGGGAATAATCAGGAGAATGACACTTTATTGCATATTTACTTAAATATATCATATAATAACATATCAATATTAGATTTTTGATAAGCTCACTGATTCTTCTATCCAGTAAATAATATTCTAGAGTTTAGCTAGAATTTGAAAGAAGGGAGAGCAACACATTTTATCACAACTGAAAAGGACAATAAATAGGTGCTGAAGAGAAAAGCTAGAACTGGAAGAAGAAATAGGACAAACAATAAAGAGTAGGTTTAAATGGCCACTGAGGGAATGAGGGGGCTGGAAAGAATAGATATTTGGGATAGTTCTGGCATTGGAGCGTATGTGATATTTAGTGATAGAAAGCTCAACTGAATTAAGAAGTTTTTCTATGGCTTACAAATTTAATTTGGCATTGTTTAATGAAACCACTTAAGTTAATTTTCAATTATGTTTGGACATAGAGATACATATTCTAAATTTGACCAGTGCTAAGCTAGATCATGAAACAAGTACAAGTTAGTCTTATCCTAGGTTCATATCTATACAGAGTAGAATATATGGCCTTTATTTACCCAGGGTTCAGATTTTAAAATACAAAAAAAAAAAATGCTTATATGGATGCCGTGAGGTTGACTTCTATATAACATGTACATGTAGCAAATTAAACATTGCTCACATTTTTCAATTTAATTTGGAAAACATTAATCAAGAAAAAGACAAAAGGTAAAAGGCAGTCAATAAATGGCATAGTTCTAAATAAAGCTAGTTTTAAATTTATCAAAAATTATTAACATTTATCATAAAAATAATAGAATATTATCTGCCTAGGGCTCTTCAAGATTATCATGTCTACAATAGACTGAGTCTTAGGCAAAATGGGTGCAAATATGTCTAATTTCTGTTTCTACATCATCAACACCACCCGAACACCTGTATTACCCGCAAATATCTTTCATATAATCACTGAAAAAAAATTCTATTGAATTTAACTGAATTGATCTGTTGTCTTTGCCTTGACATAATTCTGTAAGAAAATGGATGATTGCTTTATCTGAAATATTTGGTTTATTATTTAAAATGCTTCACAGGCTTCTCAGCCCTTAAACAAGAACTATGAACAGGCAGGGGAAAAGACACATTGCTTGGTAAATCACAATCTGTCTTGCATAATAAAATGTCATGATCATGCAATTTTGGAAAAAAACAGAGTAGACGTTTTAAAAAAAACTTGCTTGTTTGTCACAAATATTTGGAATTACGACATAAGGATTGTAAAAACAGATACAGGGTCATTACATTGTACCTAGGCATATAGTTAGCAGAGTTGTCATTGTTAACCACTGTTGGTACAATTAACTGTTACAAGAACTTCATTTCTGCCTATTTTGGCAAAACACCCCATGTGGAATACTCGAATAACAAAGCAAAGATCTCTTCAGGAAGATACAATAATAATCACATAATTCAGTAAAAACTGAGACGATTCCTGGTTGTGAGCATGAAAAAAGGCTCAGTGTGATGCAACATTGCTGTTTTCAACGAAGGCCAAAAGCCAAACAAAATGGGCAGCCTCTGAAACTGGAAAAGACAAGAAAACTAATTCTCCTCTAGAGACTCCAGAAAGAATGCACCTTGATTTTCACCCCGTGAGACCCATATTGGACTTATGACCTACAAAACTTTAAGATAATAAATATGTGTCGTATTAAAACACTAAGTGTAGAGTAATATGTTACAGTAACAATAGAAAATTAATACATAATTTATGAGGTTACATCATAAATATGTCTGCTAACTTTGTAATATATTAAATGAGAATTCCTTTAATGCCATAAGGTACTAAGTTGATTAAATGAGCATTAGAACTTAGCACGTGATACATTATTAGTGCCTAGGACTTGATATATTCTTAAAAAATTAGTAACAGCATTATTAATGTAGTGAAAATACAGTTAAATGCTGAGAAAAGGAATAGATATTTCATTTTCTGTGAAGTCTCTATTCAAGGCAAAAATAAAAACTCATACATACAATATATCTGTATTAGCTACTAGCTACTGAAAGAAAATTAAATTAATTTATTAAAAATGAATACTCCAATATGTTTTGTTTGGATAGCATTTATACTTTTAAAAGAAAAAGAATATTGAATCAAAACTTATTGAACAACTATACGAGTATGACAAAATATAAAAGAGATACCTTTGAATAAACAGATTATGTTTGTAAAAAAATATTTTTGCTTATTCATATTGAAATTAATACAAATATTTAGAATGCAAAATACTAATGCTGAAAAATAATGATTTAGTACATTTTAGCTCACTATTATTTAGTTCATATTAAAGCCAGAAAAATTAATTATTCATATATATGTATGTGTACATTTCTGTGTGTATATATCTATATTTATACATACATATACATTAGTTATTACTAAGTCAACACCACTCTGTTTGTTCTAAAATATACTCTGTGTTTATTTTAATGTCCCTATATTACATATATTTCCTATTTGATTCTCATGATATTCTCAATAAAATTGTATGGGTTTATTTTATGCTGTTTTATTTATGTCATTTCAATAAAAATACTTAGTCAATTAAAAAGTATAAATAGTATAAATATGGAAATGTTGACAGGTGACATTTTTATATAAAGCAAATTGAATTATCCAAAAGCATGGATGAATAGAAAATTTTCATTTGTCTTTAAAAAGGAAAAATCTGAATACTGAGCATGCTTAATTGCTTAAAACTTTAAGCAATATTTTGAAATAGACCATAATTATAGCAAATGCAAATTTTAGTTACATATCATTTGCATTAACTGAACTATCTGCATTTTAATTTATATAATGTTAATTAAGTATGTCTTACTTCTTTGCCAATGTATTGTTCTTATATAGGGTTTGTCTCCAAATAAGCCCTCTGAGATATTAATTCACATATAATTTGCAGTGGGAAGTATTCAAATGCATACAGACATTATAAATACATACTTTTTTAATTTGGATGTTTTATTCCATTAATTGTTCTTAAAAGATATTTTAAAATGTAAATCTCACAGAAGGCAGAAAATGTGCAAATGGTCTCTCTTAATATGGCTGAAAAAAATGCAAAATACAAATAAGCAACTCATAGATAAATAATAAACATGTAACTCTATATGTTAAAATTTCCAGGCTGTGCCAATGTGCTAATTATCCAAAATCAGTTATATATATATATATATATATATATATATATATAAAAAGTTAACATTTCATACTTATAATGCATAAAAACCCTATATATTTATTTAATCACTATGGAAAGAATGTATCTATAAATATTTAAATGTATATTTTATAATAACTTATTTTTCTGAGCAATTATAGTTTTTGATATTTTGTAGGAAGAACAAAAAGACACAAAAGAATGATGTCAGTAAGATGGCTGACTAGTCTTTCCCAGAAGATAGATGAATGTTCATTTTTCCCACAAAAAGCCATCAAAATATGAATAAAACAACTAAAATTTGACTGCAGTATCTTAACGACAGCACTGGAATGCAGCAAGAAGGTGGCAAGATTCCTTGGCACACAGAAGCCCAGGATGGCAGTATGGATAAGGGATTGAGGCATTCTGCCTCTGCCACACTGTCTACCCTACCAGGATTGGCATGGAGCCAGAAAGAACTCCCTCTTGAGGGCAAAAGGTAAGCAGAAGGCCCCACCAGCCCTCATTGCCACCATAGACACCTGCAATTCTTACAATAGGAGGATCCCACAGTCTTCACAAACCATTAGCCCAGTTTGGAGAGCTGCCTGAAATTCAGATAGCTGCATTACTCCAAAGTAGGAGCACATGTTATGCACTCCATAACCATGACTCAAGCTGCTGCAGCTCAATGCCATCTTGAAACTGGAACCATTACTGGAGTGTTCCCTGCTCTGGGGGGACAGTAGCCACTACATCTTTTCAAACATGAGGTTCCACCATCATTCCAGCAAGTCCACACAAGTGACCACAATGCCAAGCCCCTACTGCTCAGAGGCAGGGCCCAGGAACAGCCATGACTCCGGCCCAGAACAGATGGGAAGACAAACCCAGGCCAGCTGAACTGCCACACACCCACACCCTTAGCTAGATAAATGTGTCAGTCCCTAAGCTGACCAACCCATCGCATGAATGCATGCCTCCACAGCTTGAGAATCAGCCTGGAAAGCCCAACACCAGCAAATCTACACCACCACTGCCAAAGGCTCCTGCAGTCTAGGCCACCGAAGCACTCACAAACATCACTAACATGAATTACGCCTGAAGAACTCCACAGACACTACACTGCTGTGTCCAAACAGGATCACAGCCAACATATCATACCCAACTAAAACCCTAGGATTCATTGCCATTGAAAAAAAAATAAGTCTTTTCCCACAAAAGCTACTCCATAAAATTAGAAGAGATAATTGTTCCACCAAATGTGCAGGTATCAATGTAGAGACACAAGCATTATAAAAAGCTAGAAAACATGAACCTACAAATGAACACAATGATTTTCTTGTAACAGACTCCTCCCAAAAATTTACAAAAAAAGAACAACAGGAAATGAATCAAAATAATTATCTTAGGAAATTTCAATGAGATACAAAAGAATACAGAGAGATAATTCAACAAAATGAGAAAAAATAATATCGTTTATTATTTAAATATTATAATAATATTATAATAATATAATAATATTATTATAATAATATCGTTTATTATTTAAATATTATTTTGCACTACAAAATAGTCTCTATATATACACATATATAGTCTCTATATATACACATATATGGAGAGAGCCAGGAATAAGATAAATACTTCATAATTTCAAAAAAGTCAATTTCCCAGGAAAATGTAAAATTAAAAATTTTATCAAATAAACAATTTAGCTTCAAAATGCATATAAACTTACAGGAGAAATAGAAAAACCCAAAATTATAGCTGGTTACCTCCAAACTTATCTCCCAGGAATAGCAAGAACAGATAGATGATATTTATAGAAAAAAGAAGACCTCTACAACCACCATCAAAAAATTTAGCTAATTAAAAATTACAGAATATTTTACCCAACATCATCATCAGAATACACTTTCTTTTCAATCACTTCCCTAATTCCCCTTTGGGAATTAGGATTTCAACATATTAGTTATGAGGGCACACAAATATTCAAACCATATCAAGCATGGTTGAATAAAATGAAAAAGTATCAAAAGTTTCAATAAAAATAGAAGATACAAGGAAAATGCAAATTTCACAACTAAAAATTATAATAAAATGAAAAACTCAGTAGGTGAGTTCAACAAGAGAATGGAGAGGATGGAGAAAATAATAAATTAACTTGAAGATAGAATAATAGAAAGATTCCAATGTGACCAGAACAGAGAAAATAGAAAAAAATTATAAAGGACAGTTCCTTAAGGAAAATGAAACTACAACCAAGATCTAACATTTGTGACATCTGAGTCACAGAAGGAGTAGAGAGTAGAGAAAGAGGATGAGGATTAAAAAGTATTTTTTTTTTTTTTTGAGACGAAGTCTTGCTCTGTCACCCAGGCTGGAGTGCAGTGGCGCGACCTCGGCTCACTGCAAGCTCCGCCTCCCGGGTTCACGCCATTCTCCTGCCTCAGCCTCTCCGAGTAGCTGGGACTACAGGCGCCCGCCACCACGCCCGGCTAATTTTTTTGTATTTTTGGTAGAGACGGGGTTTCACCGTGGTCTCGATCTCCTGACCTCGTGATCCGCCCGCCTCGGCCTCCCAAAGTGCTGGGATTACAAGCGTGAGCCACCGCGCCCGGCCAGAGGATTAAAAAGTATTAAAAGAAGTAATGGCTACCATGGTGCTAGAAAAAGTAACCATCCACAGACAAAACAATAAACTTTGACCAAAACATCACGTGAAAAAAATTAACTCAAAATGGATCATAGATTTTAATATAAAATATAAAGTTCTAAAACTTTTAGAATATAATACAAGAGAAAATTTTCACTATGTAGAGCTTGGTGAAAAGTTATTAGATACATAATACATAAATACATATGTATGATATGCATAATATATATAAAACACAAATTGATAACCTGGACTTTATCAAAATTGGTAAGTATTGTTCTGTGAAAGATGTTTTTAAGAAGGAAGAAAGATGAGCTACAAACTTGAAGAAATTATTGGGAAACATGACAAAGGAAGTTTATCTAGACAATACTCTCAAAACTCAACAGTTAAAAAAATCGAAAACATGGAAAAAGAGAACTTTAACTGAAGATGATATATAGATGGCAAATAAGCACACCGAAAGATGTAAAATATAACTGGCCGGTAGAGAAATACAAAGAAAAGCCACAATACAATGTTGCTTCACACTTATTAAATGGTTTACATTTTTTTAATGTGATAATGCAAATGCTAGAGAGGATGAGAAGGAATTCTTTTTCATACATTGCTAGTAGGAATATAAAATGGTGCAACCACTATGAAAAACAGTTTAGCAGTTTTGTGAAAAGCTAAACATAAACTCATGCCTGCAATCCCAGCACTTTGGGAGGCCAAGGCAGGTGGATCACAAGGTCAGGAGTTTGAGACCAGCCTGGCCAATATGGTGAAACTCCGTCTCTACTAAAAATACAAAAATTAGCTGGGTGTGGTGTCACACACCTGTAGTCCCAGCTGCTCAGGAGGCTGAGGCAGGAGAATTGCCCTGAACCCAGGAGGCAGAGGTTGCAGTGAGCTGAGATTGTGCCACTGCACTCCAGCCTGGGTGACAGAGCAAGACTCCATCTCAAAAAACAAAAACAACCAAAAAAAAAAAACAACAAAAAAACTAAACATAAACTTACCACACAGCTAAGCAATTGCATTCTTTGGTATTTATTCCAGAGAAATAAAAACTTATGGTCATATAAAAACCTGTATAGGATTGATGACAGCAGCTTTATTTGTAATTGTCGACAATATAAAACAATGTCCCTAATAGTTGAATAAAGAAAATGTGGTATATTCATGCCATGGACTACTACTCAGCAATAACAAGAACTACTGATACACAGAGAATTTCAAGTGGGTCTACAGGGCATTGTGCTAAGTGAAGAAGCCAGTTTCAAAGAGGCACATACTTTACGATTTTGTCTATAAAACATTCTGAAAATGACAAAACCATAAACGTAGAAATCATTCATGGCTGGCTGCAGTGGCTCACACCTATAATCCCAGCACTTTGGAAGGCTGAGGTGTGCGGATCACTTAAGGTCAGGGGTTTGAGACCAGCCTGGCCAACATGGTGAAACCCCATCTCTACTAAATATAGAAAAATGTAGTCGGGCATGGTCGGGTGTGCCTGTAATCCTAGCTACTCAGGAGGCTGAAGCAGGAGAATCACTTGAACCCTGGGAGGTGGAGGTTGCAGTGAGCTGAAATCGCACCACTGCACTGCAGCCTGGGCAATCAAGTGAGACCCAGTCTCAAAAAAAAGCAAAGAAAAGAAAACATTCATTTAGGGATTAGAGATGTTGGTGTGGGACAGGTGGGGAAGTATAAATATAAATGGGTAAGACTACAACAATCTTGGTGACATGGTACAGTTTTTTTGGTGGTGGTGGTTGTTTTTCGTTTTATTTTGTTTTGTTTTGTTTTTTGATGGAGTCTTGCTCTGTTGCCCTGGCTGGAGTGCTGCAGTGGCACAATCTGGGATCACTGCAACCTCCACCTCCTGGGTTCAAGCAATTCTTCTGCCCCAGTCTCCTGAGTAGTTGGATTACAGGCACATGCTACAGTGACCGGCTAATTTGTTTGCATTTTTAGTAGAGATGGGGTTTCACCATGTTGGTCAGGCTGGTCTTGAACTCCTGACCTCAAGTGATCCGCCTGCCTTGGCCTCTCAAAGTGCTGGGATTAAAGGCGTGAGCCACCACTCCTGGCCATGGTACAGTTTTATAAGCTGATTGCAGTGTTGGCTACACTAATCTACACGTATGATAAAATGAAGTAGAATTACACACAAACAGCAATGTCAATTTTCTGGTTTAGATATTATACCATAATTTTATAAGATATAACCATATGAAAACTGCTTGTGAGTGAAAAGATGTTAGATATTTATTGATGAACCATAGCACTCAAGTCATTATTTGAGCCATGATTGGAGTATTTTCTGCCAAACTGCTAACACACACACACACACACACACACACACACACTGAAAAAGATTGTAAAGGAAAAAGAAAATAAAAATCTTTCAGCTTGACACCTCAGTGTTGACTTCTGGGGCAACTCTTAACGTATGAGTTTTCCTGTGTCTCAAGATACTCTGGCTTTGATTATACGTTTTGAATTTTAAAGTTTTACTTCCTTTTCTTACCATTATTCTAGCAGATGAATTTCAAAATAATATAGATATTATAAATCAAATGGTAAAATATCAAGGCAAGTAATTGAAGACTTAAGGAACTTCCATAATGTTTAATCCTTAAACAATGAAGAAGGCTTTATTACAGCAGCTTTGATTCTAGTCTCCTACAAATTAGGTAGATTTACCAAAAAAGCAACCTCATTCTTTATTGAGATTGAATCTATACCCAAATGTTCTTTTAATGTAATGTTAAAATAATAATGTCATAAAATGAAAACTTTCTATCTGACATAAAAAATGTGCTGCTATATTAATCACACACAGGTTTTATAAAAATCATTTTTCTTTTGTGATTTTTTTGATTCTATCAATAAAAAATCTTATCATGATGGAACAGTAGATATAATTATTTTATAGTAATGATTTCAATAATTATAACACCAATTCCTAATATTGACCATAATACTATTTACAATTGTTTTTGTTGCATATGATACTAGACACTTAGAATAATGAACTTCTCTCAATTGGATAATTATTGCATCAAAACTTATGGTGTTTTACAAATATTTCAGTTTGTCAGTTGATATACATTAATTTTCCAATTTGGCTTTTTTAAAGGGGAAAATTTCATATGCTAATTTTACCTCTGTTTGTTATCACTATTATGTAATATTACCTTATATTTTGGAGAAAGTTCTATGTTCCAACTATAGTAGTAATTTTCTTCAGAACTGAATTGAATTTATAACAGTAAAAAGACATTCATTCCTCATTGATTAAAGGACTTCTGCTATTTTTTTATGGTGTAGGCTACCAGATGATATTCCACACCCTTTGTTATTCTAGCTTTGTTTTAACTACTTGCATTCACCTAAAGGTGAAAGTCAGGTTAGTTGGCTTTTTAAAGTGGGAATATGAACAAAAGATATATGGAGATGTAGAGAATACTTCACTTCTTATGTATGTTTGTTTCTTATGTTTGCTTCCTGTATTAGTCCGTGTTCATGCTGCTGATAAAGACATACCCGAGACTGGGAAGAAAAAGAGGTTTAATTGGACCACATATGGGAATTGTGGGAGTACAATTCAAGATGAGATTTGGGTGGGAACACAGAGCCAAACTATATCATTCTAGCCTTGGCCCCTCCAAATCGCATGTTCTCACATTTTAAAACCAATCATGCCTTCCCAATAGTCCCCCAAAGTCTTAACTCATTTCAGCATTAGCGCAAAAGTCCACAATTCAAAGTCTCATCTGAGATAAGGTAAGTCCCTTCCACCAATGACCCTGTAAAATCAAAAGCAAGCTAGTTGCTTTCTAGATACAACGAGGGTACAGGTATTGGGTAAATACATCCATTCCAACTGGGAGAAATTGGCCAAAACAAAGGGGTTACCAGGCTCATCCAAGTCTGAAATCCAATGGGGCAGTCAAATTCTAAAGCTCCAAAATTATGTCCTTTGACTCCATGTCTCACATCCAGGTCATACTGATGCAAGAGGTAGGTTCCCATAGTCTTGGGCAGCTCCACCCCTATGGCTTTGCAAGGTATAGTCCCCCTGCTGGCTGCTTTCACAGGCTGGCGTTGTCTGCGGCTTTTCCAGGTGTACGGTGTAAGCTGTTGATGGATCTACCATTCTGGGGTCTGGAGGATGGTGGTCCTCTTCTCACAGCTCCACTAGGTGGTGCCCCAGTAGGGACTCTGTGTGGGGGCTCCAATCCCACATTTCCCTTCTGTACTGACCTAGCAGAGGTTCTCCATGAGGGCTCCCTTCAGCAAACTTTTGACTGGGCATCCAGGCTTTTCCATACATCTTCTGAAGTCTAGATGGAGGTTCCCAAACCTCAATACTTGACTTCTGTGAACCTGCAGGCTCAACACTATGTGGAAGCTGTCAAGGGTTAGGGCTTGCATCCTTTGAAACAATGGGCTGAACTGTACCTTGGCCCCTTTTAGTGGGGTGGCTGGGACGCAGAGCACCTAGTCCCTAGGCTGCACACAACATGGGGATCCTGGGCCTAGCCGACAAAGCCATTTTTTCCTCTACACTTCCTGGTCTGTGGTGGGAAGTGCTGCCATGAAGACCTATGACATGCCCTGGAGACATTTTCCCCATTGTCTTGGGGATTTACATTTGGCTCATTGCTACTTATGCAAATTTCTGTAGCCAGATTGAATTTCTCCTCAAAAAATGTTATTTGTTTGTTTTTGTTTTTGTTTTTGTTTTTCTGCATTGTCGGGCTGCAAATACTCTCAACTTTTTATGCTCTGTTTCCCTTTTAAAATGGAATGCCTTTAACCCAAGTCACCTCTGGAATGTTTGCTGCTTAGAAATTTATTCTACCACATATTCTAGATAATCTCTCTTAAGTTCATAATTCCACAAATCTCTAGGGCAGTAGCAAAATGCCACCAGTCTGCTAAAACATAACAAGAGTCACCTTTGCTCCAGTTCCCAAGAAGTTTCTCATCTCCATCTGAGACCCTCAGCCTGGACTTTATTGTTCATATCACTATCAGCATTTTTGTCAAAGCCATTCAACAAGTCTCTAGGAGGTTCCAATCTTTTCCACATTTTCTTGTCTTCTTCTGATCCCTCCAAACTGTTCCAACCTCCACCTGATACCCAGCTCCAAAGTCACTTCCACATTTTCGGGTATCTTTTTAGCAATGCCTAACTTTACTGGAACAAAATTACTGTGTTAGTATGCTTTCATGCTGCTGATAAAGACATACCTGAGACTGGGAAGAATAAGAGGTTTAATTGGACTTATAGTTCCACATGGCTGGGGAGGCCTCAGAATCATGGCAGGAGGTGAAAAGCACTACTTACATGGCAGTGGCAAGAGAAAATGAGGGATTCAAAAGCAGAAATCCCTGATGAAACCATCAGATCTCCTGAGGCTTATTCACTACCATGAGAACAGTATGGGGGAAACCGCCCCCATGATTCAAATTATCTCCCACCGGGTCCCTCCCACAACATTTGAGAATTATGGGAGTACAATTCAAGATGAGATTTGGATAGGGACACAGAGCCAAACCATATCACTTTCCTATTTTTGCCTTTCTAATCTAGACCAAAAATTTGTCCTTCAAATTTCTTAATTAGTGTCCTCATTAAGATTAACCATTTTGTTACCATGCGTTACTAAATGAGCAAAGCAATTGTGCACGAGTATTGGTGCTAGGAACAAAGAGATTTGCCTGGATTTGGCTGTTACTATTTTTCTGGTAAATGAATAAAAATGAATTCAACTTTGATGTATGGCATAGGTCCACATATTTAACACTTCATAACTATTGTACTGAGTAGTTTTGCAACTCCAGCTATTTATTTTTTTCCCAATCGGATTGACAAAGCAGTCTCTCCAGGCTCTTCTGTTATCTATTATACACAATACATATTTCACTTTACTTACTGAGGACATAAAATGCTTCCTGGGGTTCTTATTGTTTTGAAAAAGATTTCAGTATCTACTATGAGACTACATAAAATATTAGCTTATTAAAATATATAAAAGAATGCAGGATTTCTGTTTGAGTCTATGGGGGAAAACAATTTCTATTCTGCAAGATATCAAGATAATGTAAGTTTTACTTATCCAGATAGCATCTTTAATGATAACATATTTTTGCCTTCTTGTTTTATCATTGTTTTATTATTTCATTTTTGTATGTGTATGGCAAATTAAGGTTTATAATAATATGAAAATTATGAAAATATACTTACATTTAATTTTTAACAACCGTTTCATATCTTTAAGTTACAATTAGATTAACCGTATCATTATTGAAAAAGCAAGATATCAAAATAATGTGAGTTTTACCTATCCAGACAGCATCTTTAATGATACTCTATTTTTGCCTTCTTTTATTATTTCGTTTTTTGCAGATCCTCTCTTAATATTAAAGCAAATATCATATGTGTGTGGCAAATTAAAGTTTATAATAATATGAGAAGTATAAAAATATACTTAGGTTTAATTTTTTAACAACTAGTTCATATCTTCAAGTTACAACCGGATTAACTATCATTATTGGAAAAGCATACAATATTCTGTTTTTATGTATTAAATAGAATCCAGATACCAGCAGATAACATTTAAGACACTTTTCTTCAAAATGAATATTTATTATTAGTTCAGCACATAACCCAGCACTGTTGAATAAATGATAAGGTAGAAAAGTAAAGACATGGACGACCTTTTGCCTTGCGCCTATGGGGGATCTTGGGTAGGGAAGATTTTCCTGCTTCTCCTTCAAAATAGCAGACCTCTGCTTTGCATCAGTGCAGGATTGCGAGAGTGAGTGGATTCCAGACACTCTCTCTGAGTTTGTACTGTTATCACAAAATACCACAGATTGAATAATTTATAAACAATAGAAATGTATTTCTCATAATTTGGGAGGCTGAGAAGTTCAAGATCAAGGGGCCAGGAGGTTTGCTTTCTGCTGGTGTCTTGTTGGTTCTTCCTCTGGAAAGAACACTGTGGATTCACATGACATAAATGACTAAAAGGCAAGAGAGTGCTACCTTTAAGCAGAGCTCTTGAGTAAGGGTGCTAATCCCATTCATCAGGGAAAAGCCTTCGGGACTTATTTACCTCCCAAAGCCACACTTCTTAATGCTGTTGCATTAAGGATTAAGCTTCAGCATGAATTTTGGAAGTGACACCATAATTAAAACCTTAGTTCACTCCCTCAGTGTTAGAAAGCTTTTGTTTGTTTTTGCTTCTTTTTCTTTTTTCTTTTCTTTTTTTCTTTTTTGTTTTTTTTTTTTGAGAGGGAGTCTTGCTCTGTCGCCCAGGCTAGAGTGCAGTGGCGCAATCTTGGCTCACTGCAAGCTCTGCCTCCTGGGTTCACGCCATTCTCCTGCCTCAGCCTCCCTTGTAGCTGGGACTACAGGCGCCTGCCACCATGCCCGGCTAACTTTTTTGGTATTTTTAGCAGAGACGAGGTTTCACCGTGTTAGCCAGATGGTCTCGATCTCCTGACCTCATTATCCGCCCGCCTCAGCCTCCCAAAGTGCTGGGATTACAGGCGTGAGCCACTGCACCCGGACCTGGTTTGCTTTTTATATAAATCTTACAACTGATATGATTTTATATAAATCAAAACAACTCCCTCAGTATAATATTTGCTTTACCAAATAATATATGTTTTAATAAATTTAAAAAAGGAAAAACCAAAATATTAATCTCATAATTTACTCATACGTTTGCCCTGAATATCTTCCAGGTGATTTCAATTAGTATTTAGTGTCATTTTCCTTTAAACTGGCCAACTTCCTTTATCATTTCCTGTAGTAAAACTTTGTTGATGAGAACTTTTCTGTTTTGGTTTTATCTCAGTATGTCTTTATCTTGCCTTGTCTCGTCTTCACTCTTGTGAGATAGCTTTACTGGACATTGAATTCTTACTTCATAATTTGTTTAAACTTTACTGCATGAAATATTTTGTACCAATGTGTTCCCCCTTCCATAATATTTGATTATTTTCCACCTAAGGCAATGTATTGGTTTTTTTAATGTTGCTTCCAAGACTTTCTTTTTAGCATCCACGTCTTACACTTTACCCTAATGTTTCCATCTATCAGCAGATAATTTTGTGTTTATCTTGTTTGTAGTTTGTCAAGTTACTGGATTTGTAAATTAATACTTTCATGAGTTAGAAATTACCAGCCATTATTTCTTCACATACTTTTTTCTGCACCTCTCTCTCTCTCTCTCGTTTCCTTCTGGGATTGCAATTTTGCAATTTTACATCACATTCTATGGCTCCGCTAAACTTTAATGTTCTTTCTATTTTTCTCATTTTTTTTCCCTTTCTGCTCTTTAGATTGGGTAATTTGTATTATTTATTTCTTTTTAGTCACTAGTTCTTTCTCCTTGTATTTTCAATCTTCTGCTCATACCACCAAAATGTTTATTTCAGCAATCATAATATGAAACTTCAGATATTGTTTTTTAGAACTTTTGTTTCTCTGTGGAGATTATCAGTCTCATTCTTCAGAAATGCAACATTATTCTTCAATATTTTGAACAAACTATTATTGGGGCAGAAAATAGGTCCTTTCTTACTTCCCCATCATAAAAATATTGGCCAACATCCCTATAACAAGAAAGGTTAACTGAGAAAAATATAGCAAATGTATTTGATCATAGTTTTATGTGACACAGGAGCCATCAGAATGAAGACCAAAGAAAAAGGAAAAATTATATATTTTTATGCTCAAGTTCAATGAAGTATAGACAGCCAATTAAAAATATGATTGGACAAAAAGTATATGATCTAATACTAACAGACTGAGTGAAGAAACTCAACAAGAGCTCTCTGTTAAGATTTTTATTGGCCTGCCTGTGTTACTTTTTTTTTCTCCTGGTTACAGGGTAGGGGCCTACTGAAATGAGAGTCTTAATTTCTTTAAGGCCAGCTATTACATAAAAATCTGCTGGTAGTAGGTGTTTAGAGTAATATTTTTAGGCATTATGGCTATTACTTTTGAGTAAAATGATTCTGATTTCTCTGACCTGCTTTGGGGCAGAAGGATGCTAGTTTCTATGACTTGCCTGGGTGAGAGACAGGAGGACAGGAGAAGGTCAGAAAGAGACTTTGTTCTCAGGCTGCTTCTTAAACCTCCAGTTTAGGGCATTGTTTTTGGAGTTTTTATGCTACATTTGATGACTTTTAACTGATTTATAACAGCTGCTGTGAAATCGTTGTCTTCCAAATACAACAGGTGATTCCACTTGTAGTCAGTTTCTACCTTTTTTCCTGATTATGGGTTAGTCACACTTTTTCTTTGTTTATCTAGTAGTACTGTTGGTTGAAAACTAGACAATGTAGATGATATGTTGTGGAGATAAGATTCTGTCATGCTTTTCTGAGAATCGTGAAATTTTTATGTAATAGGAAGTCATCTGGCTTCAAACTATAGCTAAATTATTCTTGTAATCTCCTATTCTTTTTTACTTTCCACTGTCTTCTTAGGCTGGTACCCTCTCAGTTACTCCTCTCCTCTCCTGAAAAAAAATATTTACCAAATATTTTTACTCCTCTCCTGAAAAAAATATTTACCAAACAAATCTTATAGCAGATGATAGAGCTCCCTCTCACTGTAGTTTCCTGATCTTTCAGAACTCTCTGGTCTTCAGCTATTTTGTTAGGTATGGACTCTATACTCAACTCTCTGAGTCTTCTTACAAATTGAAGCATGCACCATGTAAAAAAAAATCATATTCATAGCTCCTTGTTCTTTTTTTTTTTTTCCAGGCTGGAATGCAGTGGCACAATCTCGGTTCACTGCAACCTCCACCTCCCAGGTTTTCTCCTGTCTCAGCCTCCTGAGTAGCTGGGATTACAGGTACCTGTCCGGCTAATTTTTTGCATTTTTAGTAGAGATCCCAGGCTGGTCTCAAATTCCTGATCTCAGGTGATTCACCTGCCTCGGCTTCCCAAAGTGCTAGGATTACAGGTGTGAGCCACTGTGCCCATCTGTTCTATCTTTTAAAAGCCAGGCACGGTGGCTCACGCTTGTAATCCCAGCACTTTGGGAGGCCGAGGCGGGCGGATCACGAGGTCAGGAGATCGAGACCACGGTGAAACCCCGTCTCTACCAAAAATACAAAAACATTAGCCGGGCGTGGTGGCGGGCGCCTGTAGTCCCAGCTACTCGGAGAGGCTGAGGCAGGAGAATGGCGTGAACCCGGGAGGCGGAGCTTGCAATGAGCCGAGATTGCGCCACTGCACTCCAGCCTGGGCGACAGAGCGAGACTCCGTCTCAAAAAAAAAAAAAAAAAAAAAAGTGGATTTCTTTCTGGCCTCTGTCTCCTTTTTTAGCATCATGCCTCACCCCAGCTCCTAAGTCAGTATTTTAGTGGCTCAATATGTGATTTTTGGCAGTCTATTCTTTGAATATGTTTCATTTCTCCTGTTTTATCTAGTTTCCAAAGTTTACTATTTAATCCCAGATGATTTCTCAGATCAGAACTCTGATTTCTGGACACTTTTGATGATAAACAATGAGATTATCACACTGCTGTTTTCCATGTCCATACCTATGGAATTTGATAAGCATCCTTTTACTAGAAACCCATAAATTTTTAATTCCTCCAATTTATTTCTGTTGCAATTTTTGGAATTAACTGTCTGGCTTCTATCTGTATTTGGCTACTAACTATCTTTAAATATTTTTAAATGTCTTCCAGTTTTTTTTATTTTATGTATTTATTTATTTTTGAAACAGTCTCTGTTACCCAGGCTGGAATGCAGTGGTGTGATCTCAGATCACTGCAACCTCTGCCTCCCAGGCTTAAGTGATTCTTCCACTTCAGCCTCCCAAGTAGCCGTAACTACAGATTCATGCCACCATGCCCAGCTAATTTTGATATTTTTTGTAGAGATGGGGTTCATCATCTTTTCAGGCTGATCCCCAGCTCTTGGGCTCAAGAATCCACCTGTCTTGGTTTCCCAAAGTTCTGGGTTTATAGCTGTGAGCTGCTGCTCCCAGCCTGTAATATTTTATTTATAGTCTAAGTTCTTTAGATATTTATACTACTCTTGGAGAGATAAGAAATGGCAGATGAATGTATTTATTATGTTGCATATAATCTCTGAAGTGACTTTGTCAGCCATTTTCCATGTAGAAACCTTTGATATTCTACCTATTTAAAAGTCAACTTAAGTGTTTCTGCTCAAGACATCCAAGAATGAGGTTTGGAAAACAAACTCTGTTCTGGGGCCATGGTTACACTAAGCAGTCACAGCAATATTCTTAATGTATAAAGTGGGGTTTTGGACACTAGGTCAAGACAGAGCATTGACATGTAAAGCAGGACACAAAGCATTGCAATTTTCATCCTGAACTCAAGAGATTCTTATATCTGACAGGACTCTTTATCTGACTAGGGAATAGACATCATTTCTCTAAGAAAGATGTAATATGTAAAAAGATGTAATATGTTCCTAGACAATGACAAAAAAAAAAAAGAAACAGGCAACCTCCTTAGGGACATAAGCACGACTTAAGTTACCTTATACTCACTTTGTATTAGCAAGGCTGTCACTATTATTCTAATTTACTATCACATAAGGCAACACTGCCATTTGCTTAATTTCTAAGTTATGCCTCCATGAATACATACCTCTTAAAGTTTTCTGTGACCCAATACTGTGCTACCCTACTTGGGATAAAACAACTCCATATAATTCCAATCTACTTTTTAAATTTAGGACAAACAACTTTAGGAACAAATAATTTCTCAAGCCATTTTATAGGAATATATATCCCCTCTTAGCCCTCATAGAATTTGTAAGTTATAATACTTAGTTGATATATTTAATATGTAAACTTTCTTTGCTGGTTATTAAAAAAATGTTACTTATATAAAATATTTTACACTAAAATAGATTTAATACCTTTCAGAGGAGAGATTGTGTATTAGATATCTTTGATCATCTTCAAGTTATTTTACAAAACGTTTCCAAAATAGAAACATTCAGTAATTATTTTGTATTCTGTTTGGAGAGCAAGGGATATGGAAGTCCTATTTATCAGACAACCACTCAAGTACCACTTAAAATCCTTTCAGAATCACTACTTAATCCAGCCAAAGCTATGGCAACCATTTCTTTGCAATTGTAGACCAGCCATTTGGTGATGTTAACTCTCCTGCTGTCAGTCTTAAGTAGTCACCAGGGAGAGCTTTAGTTGTCTGGATGTTGCACAAAACTTAATGCTGATCCACTATATTTGTGACATCATGCTAATTAGATTTAGTGAGAAAGAAATGGCAAGATTTCTAAATGCTTTAGTAAAATACATACATGTCAGATGATACTGGATAAACACCACAAAGATTCTGAGACCAATTGTGCAGAGGAGGTCTGATGGAATTTTGTCATTTGATGCATTCTGAGATAAGGTAAGTGAAGAGATAAGTTGCCGCACTTTGAATTTTCTGCCACTAATAAAAAACAAGAGTACTTAATTTTGGGGAAATTCTGAGAATTCAGTGAATTTTTACCACACTTACATATATATACTACTTCTACCCATTTATGGGTTATTCAGGATACTGATTAAATTTGATTGCAAGTAGGAGTAAAATCTACTCTGCAGTTCAGGCAATTGTTTAAAAGACTTGCCATTTAGGGCATTAATATGGCTTAGAATTGTGTCCCCACCCAAATCTCACCTAGAATTGTAATAATCCCCACATGTCTTGAGAGGGAACTGGTGGAGGTAACTGAGTCATGGAGGTGGGTTTTTCCCATGCTGCTCTAGTGATTGGGAATAAGTCTCATGAGACCTGATGGTTTTATAAATGGGAGTTACCCTGAACAAGTTATTTTGCCTGCTGCCATGTAAGATGTGACTTTCTCCTCATTTGCCTTCCGCCATGATTGTGGGGCCTCCCCAGCCATGTGGAACTGTGAGTCAACTCAACCTCTTTCCTTTATAAATTACCCAGTCTTAGGTATGCATGTATTAGCAGTGTGAGAACAGAGTAATACAGTAAATTGTTACAGGTAGAGTAAGGTGCCATTGTAAAGACACCTGAAAATGTGGAAGCGACTTTGGAACTGGGTAACAGGCAGAGGTTGGAACAGTTTGGAGGGCTCAGAAGAAGACAGGAAAATGTGGGAAAGTCTGGAACTTCCTAGAGACTTGTTGAATGGCTTTGAACAAAATGCTGATAGTGATATGGACAATGAAATCCAGGCTGAGGTGGTCTCAGATGGAGATGAGAAACTTATTGGGAATTAGAATAAAGGTGACTCTTCCTATATTTTAGCAAAGAGATTGGCAGCATTTTGCCCCTACTCTAGAGATCTGAGGAACTTTGAACTTGTGAGAGATGATTTGGGGTATCTGGTGGAAGAAATTTCTAAGTGGCAAAGCATTCAAGAGGTGACAGAGAATAAAAGTTTGGAAAACTTGCAGCCTGATGATTCAGTAGAAAAGAAAAATCCATTTTCTAGGGAGAAATTCAAGCTGGCTGCAGAAATTTGCATAAGTAGCGAGGAGCCAAATGTTAATTGCCAGGACAATAGTGAAAATGTCTCCAAGGCATGTCAGAGGTCTTCACAGAAGCTCCTCCCATCACAGGGGTGAGGCGTCTAGGAGGGAAAACTGGAGTGGTTTCCCCAGCTCCTTGCTGCTTTGTGTGTCTCCAGACTTGGTGCCGTAAGTCCCAGAGTGTCTAAAAGGGGCCAATGTACAGCTCAGGCTGATACTTCAGTGGGTGCAAGCTCCAAGCCTTGGTAGCTTACATTTGCTAATCCTGACGGTGCACAGAAGTCAAGAATTGAGGTTTGGGAACCTCTGCCTGGATTTCAGAGGATGTACCGAAATGCCTGGATTTCCAGGCAGAAGTCTGCTGCAGGGGCAGAGCCCTCATGGAGAACCTCTGCTAGGGCAGTGTGGAAGGGAACTGTGGGGTCAAAGCCCCCACACAGAGTCCCCACTGGGTCACTGACCATAAGAAGAGAGCCACTGTCCTCCAGACCCCAGAATGGTAGATTCACTGACAACTTGTACTGTGTGCCTGGAAAAGCCACAAACACTCAACTCCATCTTGTGAAAGCAGCTGTGAGGATGGCTGTACGCTGCAAAGCTACAGAGACAGAGCTGCACAAGGCCGTGAGTGCCTACCTCTTGCATCAGCATGACCTGGATGTGAGACATGGAGTCAAAGGAGATCATTTTGGAGCTTTAAGATTTGACTCCCCTATTGGGCTTCAGACTTGCATGAGGCCTGTAGTCCCTTTGTTTTGGCCAATTTCTCTCATTTGGAATGGGTGTATTTACCCAATACCTGTGAAATGCCTAACCTTGTTTCTACTTCAACTCATTACTTTGAATTTTGTCCTGCTTGTCTCTTTAAATCACCTAGCCCTGCTTCTCATGTAAATAAGACCTCTCTAGCTAGGAAAGCTGGACAAACTCCAATTTACCCCTTAATTTACAAGACACTAAGGCTCCTCACCCAACCCCCTTTCGTGAGGAGTTGGCCTGGGTAAACAGATCCTCAGCATTTCAAAGGAGCCCAATTAACTGATAAGGTACCAACACCAACAATGTATGAAGTTCCCCAGGAATTTGCTCCAAGAGATAACAACATAAAACCTTGAGTTCCTGTCTGGCATAAACCCTATATCTAATTATAATGAAAGATTTAGAACCTTGCACCTGGTACCGTTGCTCTTCTTGTAACCATTTGTCTTTTAAGTTGTTTATCACTCTGTAACCATTTTGATTCCTTTGATTCTTGCATGTTTTTACTTCTGTAGAATTACTACATTTGAGTCCCCCTCCCCTTTCTAAACCTAGATATACAAGTTAATCGAGCCCCTTCCTCGTGGCCGAGAGAATTTTGAGCATTAGCCGTCTCTTTGGCCGCCGGCTTAATAAAGGTCTTAATTCGTCTCGAAGTGTGGCATTTTACTTAACTCGCCTGGGTACAACACCTGTACTCTCATTGTATCTGGGAAGTAACTAACTTGCTTTTGGTTTTATAGGCTCATAAGTGGAAGGGACTTGCCTTGTCTCAGATGAGACTTTGGACTTGGACTTGTGGATTAATGCTGGATTATGTTAAGACTTTGGGGGACTGTGTGAGGGCATGATTGTGTCCTGAAATGTGAGGACATGAAATTTGGGAGGGGTCAGGGGCAGAATGATATGGTTTGCCTCTGTGTCCCCACCCAGTTTTCACCTTAAATTGTAATAATCTCCACATGTCTCCACACAGGGCCAGGTGGAAATAATTAAATCATGGGGGCAGCTTCCCCCATACTGTTCTCCTGATAGTAAGTCAGTCTCATGAGATCTGATGGTTTTATAAATAGGAGTTCCCCTGAACAAGCTGTCTTGCCTGCTGCCATGTAAGATGTGATTTTGCTCCTCATTCACCTTCTTTCATGACTGTGAGGCCTCCCCAGCCATGTGGACCTGTGAGTCAATTAAACCTCTTTTCTTTATAAATTATCCCGCCTTGGGTATGCCTTTATTAGCAGTGTGAGAACAGACTTGTTTGGCAAGAAAATTTAGGTTACTATGTGACAAAGGCTGTCCAATAAAAGGTGGGTATTTCACCTATTTACTGAATTGTTGATTTGATAATTATGCAGCTTACCATTGAATGATAGATTTGATTCATCTAGGAACAGTTCCAAGCAAATTCAGAAGACACAAATGAAGCTGTTGCATTGATGCCTCTCCCTCAGTTCACTTTTATTTTTCTTTCTGAAATGTTCTCCCTAATGAATTGTTGAAAGCTTCAAGTACTGTTATTACATAGTTCAACATAATTTGTTTATGCTAGTTGTATATTGACCAAAATCTTCTTAAAAATTCCCCTCAGTTTGAGGCAGTTTTAGATAGGCTTCATCTGGACTCTAGTCCCTTGGCATCCTTTTTCTTAGAGCATTTACTTTAACATCAACAACAACAAAAACCTTGTAATTGCAAATGATTTATCACTTTATTTGCACTGTACATCCTTTCCCAGTCTCTTGCCAGAGTTACAATTCAGGAATGTCTTTGTCAAGGCCCTAGAAGTCATCCTTATGAAACATAATCATCTTAAAAGGCAGTACCTATTTTCTACAGGAAGGTTAAGAGCCTTATTTCAATCAGTATCAAAAAGCAAATATATACAGCCTAATCACATTGATCAACATCCCCTAACACCTTCTAGTACTTCTTTTCATTAGCTCACCCCACCATTTGAAAACACTACTATCTTTTGTTCCAGTAAAGTTGAGTTGAATTTCTCTTCCCTGCTGTTAAGTCATAAAGTCTTTCTTGCTGATTTAGCTCTTCTCTTATACATTTTTTCTTTAGTAAGAATGGCTATAGCAGTAAAACGTGACAAAAAGGTGGCAGAAGATAACTCTGGTGACAGGGAAGAGACACAATGTTTTTCATTTTAAATGAAAAAGTGATCTGAGAGAGTAGTTACACACTGACACCTGTGACAGATAGGGCAATGGAAAGTGTCTTGTCTGATCAAGATCCTGGGGGAAATTAATATTGTAATACTGAGACAAAGAGATCTGAAAAAGAAGAATGTAGATGAATGGATTAGAGTAAGCACAACATATACAGTTTAGGTGAATTACATTAATACCCACTAAGAAACCATTCATCACAGAGATGACACTCGAAAACCAAATAGGGTCAATTTGGCCTCTGTGTGCCAGTTTGCCTTTTTCCTCGTTCATTCCCATATCAGTAAAATAGGCCCAGGAAGGGAATATCTATTTTGACAGGGACGGAGGTTGTGTACGAGTCCAAGAACTATTGACTTTCTCTCACCAGTGCCAATCTGGCTATTATCCCTGATGAATGCCAAAATTGCCAGCAACAAAATCAGACACTGAGCCCTTTGGGCAAATTCTCCTGGGTCACTGAAAAAGCCAGACTGAACATTCAGTGACACGAGGCCTGAAAAAACACTGAGGCTGAACCAGTAAAATGAGGGACGCAGGCTAACAGCTTGAACACATGATGGTTTCTTGCCCAACCTTGAGAGGTAGGAGATTTTATCTGTCTTTCCTTCTCCCAGCTGTTGTGAGTCTTCATGTGTGCACCAAGGGTAACAGAATTTGTTGCCCCTCCTGAAGAAACTTAACTTTTTTTTTTTTTGTTATTCAGAGTAGAAAGAACCAGGCAAGATACTGTGCCTTTCTTACAGCAATATCACTCTCCTCCTCACTCCTGCACCAGCAAGAGAAGCTTTTTCTGTACTCTCCCAGCCCTCGATCTTTCTCATGAGAACTCAGTGAGATCTTTGGAGAATAGCCTTCAACTTTGTACAAATTCCTCTGGGCTTCTATACTCACATACTAGATCACATTTGGCCTTTGGCAATTCAGTAAATATTTTAGCAATTTCTTCTTTCCTGCCTGTCTGAAGACTGTCTTCCTGCTGCTGCCAAAGGTTTGCAGTACTTATTTATGGTGCTGACTTCTTTAGCTTTCAGGCTGGTTGATTGTCATATGAACTCAGATCTCTGCTAGGTTTAGAAAAAGTTATTATTTTATAGATTATCCAGCTGTGTTTAGTTGTCAGGGTGGGAATGATGTACTTTCTGGTTTTCTACATGCTATGCAGGAGATGGAAGTGTTTGCCTTCAGCATTTCCTGCAGTGCAGTTCTCCAGGCATCATCATCTCTCGCTTTTGCCCATCTGTTAATGTCTTTATTTCACATTCCCTTTTAAAGCATACATTAACTATATATTTAAAGAGTTGGTTGACAGTTCTTTCTTTTCTTTTGGCACATTAAAGATGTTTCTTTACTGTTATTTGAATTATTTTCTAATGAGAAGTCTCAGGTCAGACTTTAAGATTGTTCATTTGTATGCCTTGTATTTTCATATCAATGTTCTAACTTTTTTTCTGTATATCTTTCCTTTATGAATTTGATTATGATGTGATTTTGTGTTATATTCTTTGGATATATTTTACTTAGTGTTTGTTGAGCTCCTTGCTTCGGTACATTTTCCTTCAAACCAAGAAACTTTTAGGGTATTTATTCATATATATTCTTATGTGCCCCTCCCTTAGGGAACTATGGTAACATTTATATTAGGTGGCTTGATAAGGTACCACAGATTAGTGACAATCTGTTTATATATATATATTTTTTTCCTTTCTCTCTTTGCGATTCAGTTTATGTAGGTGCTATTGTTGTCACATAGCTTAGTGATTTTTCCTTCCGCCACCTCTCATGTGATCTAATCTAATTAAGAAAAATTTCACTTAAGACATTTCATTTTTCATTTCTACCTTTTCCATCTGTTTCTTATTCTATTCTTGTTATATTCATGCATTGTTAAAAGTATCGGGCACATTTATATTAGCTATAGCTCCTTAAAGTCATTGCTTGTCAGTCCCATCTTCTGTCATTTTTTAAGTCCTTTTGCCAGTTGTTTTCGTTAATTCATATTTTTCTCCTGATTACGAGTAAATTTTTTTCTGTTTCTTTAGTTTATAATAATATATGATTAGATGCCAGGCATTGTTGTTAGATTGTTGCAGTTTAGGTTTGTTTTTCTTCCTTTAATGTAGCTATCAAGTTACTAGCAAATCAGATCGACTATTAAGGAGCTTGTTTATAAATTTTGTTAGGGATGTCTGCAGTGGTCTTTACTTGGCTTAATTTACCCTTACTACTAAAGCATGTTTATTCCTAGTTCTCTACTGATTGCTCCAACTGCTCAACAAGCTCTCTTGATTCTGGCTATATGAACTTAATCTTCTCACACTCTACGTGAGCTCTGAGAATCAGTCATTATTGGCAGCTGTTTGTATGTTTGCTTGTTTTGGGGGGACTGGTGGCATTTATGCATGATCAGAATATTTTACATCAAAGAATCCAGATGATTTATTGTGGTTTAGCTCTTACTCTGTATGTTTCCCTCATTTCAGATATTATGCCTACAATTTCCAGGTACTATTTTACATTTCAAATTCCAGTCTCTATCTCCAAAGCTCTGAGATGGCCATTGTCTACTTAGGCTTCTCCTTTCTGAGGCGTGGATTGAAAAACATCCCCAGGCAAGAAACCAGGGCAATGTTAATATGCACCTCCTGTTTTTGGGGGCTTTTTTCACTTTCAGGGATCACAGTCATGTCTGCTTGCTGTGCAATAACTGTTCGGTTTTCTAAGTTTTTAATGCATATGGTAAATCTAGTTTCAGTTACTCTACTACTTTTATAGTTCAGGTAACTGAGAAAAAGAACATGTAAGTATTTCCCCAAGGTCAATTTGTCAGAAGATTTTACAAAGGCAAAAGTGTTTTCTGGCATGTTTGGGATCTGGATCTCAGGAAAAGAAGAGTTGAAAATCTAGGGGAGAAATTTTCTTTAAATTGATTCAGGTGAAATGGCACACAATACTTCTATTTAGTTTTCAGTTGTATGAACTTAGACGTATGATCAAAAGTAACAATTTGTTTAAAGAGATGAAAAATATATTTTATATCTAGATAGCCATAGGTCTAGGTTATTCTCTATTACTGTGCAAGAAAGAAGGAAACAAATTTAATCAATAATTCCACAATTAATTATGGCATATTCTAAAACTTATTCTATGCATATTAAATTTTACACTAAATAGATGGTATAAATTACTCTTTAATACAAAATATACTGTATATGATTAATTTTAATTTATTGATGGAAATTTCATTTTGAAGACATTGGACAGTACATTTTAAAAAATTTTCTAACCCTAAAGAGATTTTATACATTATTATATTTTATTTGTATATTTATGGGCCTGGAATTTATAGAGTTGAAAGTCAGGTCAATTTTTAAAATTTTGTTTTAATAAGTTTAGATCTCTCTGCCTTGTATTTGCGGGAAGAAAACATTTTCTGACATTCTTCCAGTAGAGTGGAGCTTATTTATTTATTTATTTATTTTTTAACCAGAGCAGGATCCTGTGTACAAACTAGTTTCTTTTTTCTCCTCTATGAGTTAACAGTTTTTGCTTCTGTCCCACCCTCAAAAATAGTGTACTTCTGGCTGGGCGCGGTGGCTCACGCTTGTAATCCCAGCACTTTGGGAGGCCGAGGCGGGCGGATCACGAGGTCAGGAGATCGAGACCACGGTGAAACCCCGTCGCTACTAAAAATACAAAAAAAAAAAAAAAAAAAGTGTACTTCTGCCAAAGACTGGAAATATAAGGGTTTACTACCCTTCACTCTGTGCCAAAATATCATTGCTTGTTTTAGAACAAAGATTTTGGTCAGGTAAGGGGTAAGTATACTCCTAATTATAAAAGTTCTTTATGTATGATTCATCTTTTTATTATTTAAATATTTGCTAGAATCCAGCAATTATGCTATTTGGGCCTGAGTTTTCATTGTAAAATTATGTTCAAGAGTAAATTCTATTTATTTAGAAAGATAAAACTACTCAGATTTACTATTTCTTCTTATTTCAGTTTGATAATTTATGTTTTAGAAGAAACTTGCTTAGATAAATTAAAAAATCATATGGCACCCATTAGTTTATATAATCACCCATTATCAGTTTAAATTCTATAGTATCTCTAGTGCTGTCTGATGTTTATTTTTTCATGCTGGTAATTTTTGTCTCTCTCCTTTTTTTCCTTAATAAGTGAAATTAGAATTTTATCAATTTTGTTAGTCTTTCCAGAGAACTAGCTTTTCGTTTTATAGGTTTTCTCTATTATTCATTTTTCCCATTAATTTATTCCCACTCTTTTTTTTCAATATATTTTTGTTTTTCCTTTATCCACTTTGGATTTATTTGGGCTTTTTTTTTTTTCAGGCTTTCTAAGATGTATGCCTATTTCATTGATGTTTATGTGTTTCTTCTTTTCCACCAGAAATATTTAAAGATATACCTATTCTTCTAATGGCTGGTTAATTTCATAGCATAAAAGTTTGCGTTTTGTTTTCATTTACACTGTTAGACTATTTCCTAATTTCCTCTGTGATTTTTTTCTTTGGTCCATAGTTGACAGCACTGTTCATATCTTCTTTATATTTATTTTTCCTCTCTATTTATTTTATAAATTACTGAGTTGGGGTGCAAAATTCTGTGGACTTTTAATTTTGTACTCTAGGTGCATGAAATTTTGTTTCATGTATTTTGAAATTCTCTTTTTAAGTACACACTTATTTAAGATTATTGTATCTCCTTGATTAATCAATTATTTTGTTACACATGTCCTCTTAATCTGTGATAATACTCACAGTTTTGTAGTCTATTTTTCTGACTTTCGCATAGCCACACCAATTTTCATAGTGTTTGCTTTTTTTTTTTTTCATGTTTTTACTTTCCAAATGTACTTAATAAAAAAAAAATACATGTATAGTTGGGTCTTGCTTTTATCTGAAAGTCTCTGATTTTTCATAAAATGCTTATATTTATTTTTATTCTTACAAAGTATTAAATGTTTATAAATCTTAGTCTTAAGGCTTTTTAATTGAAAACTTTACTTCCATCTTATTTAATGTAACTATATGGATGGATTGAATTAACTGCTTTGCTGTTTATTCTTTCTTCTTTTTTCATCTGACTCATTTTTTAATTCTTCTTCAATTCCTTTTGAACAATAAGGCTTAAAATTCATACTGGCTGGCTGCTCATCTCCAGGCTTCCCACAGAGCTGCTCTGGCTCAATTAATAGAGGGTCTCTTGCATTCCTTTCTACCTGCTGAACAGTCTGTTTCCTTTCACTGTTCCTCTTCAATTTCAGAGTTTCAGACATCTTCTCTCCCTTTACAGTACAAATAAAATAAAAGCCTTAATATCCGAAAAAGTGTAGATGCTTACCCTAGTCCTATATTTCTTCTCTACCTTCAAGCATAATTCCAATTACCTTTCTAGAAATTATACCTGCTTTGTCTACTGGAGACAGTCAGCTGAATCATCGAGTTCTTGCAGAATCATTGAGCTTTAGCACCCAAGGGCCCTGAGACAGTTGTATTCAACAATGTCGTTGCATGAAAGAAGGCACTAGCACAGAGAGGGGTAACACCTGACTGAAGTCACAGCATTAGCAGCATAGCTGAGGCTAGGACGGGTGCTCCAAGCTGGATGCTCCCTTTACTCCTCTGCTTCTTGCAGGGGGTGCTCTGGGGATCATTGTCTTCAATGCTTATTGGACCAGCTGTATCTCAGGTGAATCAGCCTCAAAAGAATTGTTAAGGATAAAATAATATGCACTTCAGAGGCCCCAAGAGAAAGCTGCTTGTAAGATAAAGAAAGAGGCAGATCCTGCTTCTTGCCCTGTCCCTCCCTCTGTCCCCTAAAAGCCGGTCAGACTGGGAGGCAGGAGGTGGAGGGATCACACGAGGGATCAATGAGGGTCTGCCTGTGAGATAAGCTGCTGCTCTCTTCTCTGTCAGGCCCAGCTTCAGGAACATCTAATCCCATCTGCCCACTCCCAATGAGCTAAATTGATTTGTATAGCCTAAGGATTATCATCGCAAGAGCCTGCAGCCTCAGGGGAGTTCTGAGGGACATGGACGTTGCAGACTTTTTCACCAACCAGGAAAACTTTTCAGTCATCACCCAAGAGGTCCAGCTGAAGATGTAAAAGGTGGTTCATAAGTCCACGCTGCAACTTGACGAGAAGAGTGTGAGGCAGCTACCATCACTGGGGATGTCCTAAAGTTGACGTTCAAGCCTCTTATTATCATTTTCAACTGGCCCTTCATTGTGATGATCTTTGACCATTTCATATGTAGCAGCCTTTTCCTGGGCAAGGTCATTAATCTAATCTAAGGGTATGCCCACCCAGGAGCGAAGGCACCATGTGACTTTGGGCATCAGAAACAACACAAAAATGTCTTGGGGAATGGGAGATTTCCCCAATGTTTTACAGTTTTTCCTGAAATCCAATGAGAAATGCCTCTATCTTTAAGCATCTTGTAATAAATAAATGCTATTAGTGGGGGGAAAATAATATAAGGTGAAGTTTTTATTCTTTATCTTGTTATTTTGGAAGACATGAAGAACTTCCTCATTCCTCCACATTCTAACTAGAAATGGGAACACATTTTATGTTCAAGTCTGCAAAATCTATTTGGCTTAGATTTTAGGTCCTTCTCTATGGATCTGATAACATCTTTTTTACATTAAAAAATAGTTTCATCTTTGTGTGTGTGTGTGTGTGTGTGTGTGTGTGTGTGTGAGAGAGAGAGAGAGAGAGTTTCTTTTTATTTTCTTTTTTACATAGCTCTGGAGTACCAGTGGGGTTTTTGGTTACATGGATGAACTGTACACTGGTGAGGTCTAGGATTTTAGTGCGCCTGTCACCTGAGTAGTACACGTTGCATCCAATAGGTAGTTATTTGTCCCTCATCCCCCTCCTACCCTGCCCCCTTCTGAGTCTCCAAACTCTGTTATACCACTCTGTATTCCTTTGTGTACCTGTAGTTTAGCTCCTACTTGTAAGTGAGAAAATAGAGTATTTGGTTTTCAATTGCTGAGTTGCTTCACTTAGAATAATGGCCTCTAGTTCCATCTAAGCTGCTGCAAAAGACATTATTTTGTTCTTTTTATGGCTGAGTAGTATTCCAAGGTGCATATATATATATATATATATATATATATATACATCTCCTAAGGATTATTATCTCAAGAGCCTGCAACCTCAGGGGAGTTCTGTGGGACATGGACATATACAAAAATATATATGTAAATATATATTTTATGTATTTATAGATTTATATTAATAAATATATATAATGTGTTTATATAAAATATTTTCTTTATCCACTTATTGGATGATGGGCACTTAGATTAATTCCATGTCTTTCCAACTGTGAATTGTGCTGTGATAAACATGTGTACAGATGCATTTTTGATATAGTGACTTTTCCTTTGGGTAGATACTCAGTAGTGGTATTACTGAATTGAATGGTAGATCTAATTTCAGTTCTTTGGGAAATCTACATACTGTTTTCAATAGAGGTTTTACTAATTTACATTCCTACCTGCAGTGTACAAGCATTCCTGTTTTACCACATACACACCAATATCTATTGTTTTCTAACTTTTTAAGGATAGCCATTCTGGGTAGGGTAAGGTGGTATTTCACTGTAGCTTTAGTTTGCATTTCCATGATGATTAGTGATGTTGGGCATTTTTTCACATATTTGTTGGACATTCATACATATTATTTTGAGAAATATCTATTCATGTACTTTGCCCACTCTTCGATGGGATTATTTTTTTTCCTGCTTATTTATTTGAATTCCTTGTAGATTCTGAATATTAGTCCTTTGTCAGATGCATAGCTTGTGAATATTCCAATTCTGAGGGTTTTCTGTTTATTCTGATGATTATTCCTTTGGCTGTGCAGAAGCTTTTTAGTTTAATTAATTCCCATTTAATTACTATTGTTTTTATTGCACTTGCTGTTGGGGTCTTAAACATAAATTATTTGCCCAAGCCAATATCCAGAAGAGATTTTCCCAGGTTATCTTCTAGAATTTTTATGGTTTCAGGCCTCAGATTTAAGTCCTTGATTTATCTTGAGTTCATTTTTGTATAAGGTGGAAGAGAGGGATCCAGTTCCATTCTTCTATATGTGGCTATCCAATTTTCCCAGCATTATTTATTAAATATGATGTCTTTTCTCCAATTTGTTTTTGGATGCTTTGTCAAAGATCAGTTGGTTGTAAATATTTGGTTTTGTTTCTGGGTTCTCCATTCTGCTCCATTGGTCTATGTATTTACTTTGATACCAGTACCATGCTGCTTTGGTTATTGTAGGCTTGTAGTATAATTTGAAGTCAGGTAATGTGATGCCTCCAGATTTATTCTTTGTGCTTAGGATCATTTTGAGTATTTGGGCTCTTCTTTGGTTCCATATTAATTTTAGGATTGTTTTTCCTAATTCTGTGAAAAATGACGTTGGTATTTCGATAGGAATTGCATTGAACCTATAGATTGCTTTGGGCAGTATAGGCATTTTTACAGAATTGATTCTTCCAATCTTTGAGCATGAAATATATTTCTATTTGTTTGTGTCATCTATTATTTCTTTCAGTAGTGCTCTGTAGTCCTCCTTGTAGAGATCTTTCACCTCCTTGGTTAAGTATATTTCAATTGTTTTTCTAGCTATTTTAAAGGGACTGAGTTCTGGATTTGATTCTCAGTTTGGTCAATGCCAGTGTATAGCAGTGCTACTGATTTTTGTACATTGATTTTTTAGCCTGAGGCTTTACTTAATTCATTTCTCAGATAAAAGAGTGCTTTGGATGAATCTTCAGAGTTTTCTAGGTATAAGATCATATCACTGGCAAACAGAGATAGTTTGATTTCCTCTTTTCCAATTGGGATGCACTTTATTTCTTTTTCTTGCCTGATTGTTCTAGCCAGGACTTCCAGTACTACTTTGAATAGAAATGGTAAAAATGTGCATCCCTGTCTATTCCTAATTCTTAGAAAAAATGTTTCAACTTTTTCCCATTCAGGATGATGTTGGCTGTGGATCTGTCATATATGGCTTTTATTACTTTCATATATATTCCTTCTATGGCTAGTTTGTTGAGATTTTATATCATAAAGCATGCTGGATTTTCATCCCATGCTTTTTGTGGATCTACTGAGATGACAATACGGTTTTTGTTTTTACTTCGGTTTATGTGATGAATAACATTATTGACTTGTATATGCATATGTTGAACCATTCCTATATCACTGGAATGAAACCTATTCCATATTTAGGTACTGTTGAATTCAGTTAGTTCTTTGTTGAGAATTTTTGCATGTATATTCATCAGATATATTGGTCTGTAGTTTTTTGTTGTTTTGTCCTTTGTTGGCTTTGGTATCAGGGTGATACTGGCATCATAGAATGAGTTAAGAAGGATTTTTGAAAACTTCTCAATCTTTTGGAATATTTTTAGTGGAATTTATACCAATTCTTCTTTGAATGTCTGGAAGAAATCAACTGAATTCATCTATTCCTGGGCTTTTTTGTTGTTGTTGGATTTCTTTATTTTATTACTGACTCAATCTCACTGCTTGTTATTGGTCTGTTTGGAATTTCTATTTCTTTCTGATTTAAGCTGAGGGTTAGGGGAAATGTATGTTTTCAGAAATTTATGAATTTCCTCTTGTCTTTCTAGTTTGTGTGCATAGAGGTGTTCATAGCAATCTGGAATGATATTTTTTATTTCTGTGATGTCATTTGTAATCTTCCTTTCTAATTGAGCTTATTTTAATTTTCTCTCTTTTCTTTTTTTTAATCTAGCTAGTGGTCTATCAATATTGTTTATCTTTCAAATAATCAGTGGCATATTCATTGACCTTTTGTACTTTTTTTGTTTCAATTTCATTTAGTTTTGCTCTGATTTTTGTACTTCTTTTCTTCCGACAGTTGGGGGTTTGGTTTGTCCTTGTTTCTCTAGTTCCTTGTGGTGTGATATAATGTTAGGATGTGAATTTCTGATCATTCAGATTTTTCTGATGTAGACATTTAGAACTATAAACTTTCCTCTTAGCACTGTGCTGTATCCCACAGATTTTGATAAATTGTGTCACTGTTGTCATTCATTTCAAAATTTTTAATTTTCATTTTGATTTCACTGTTAATCCTGAAATCATTCAGGAGCAGATTGTTTAATTTCCATGTATTTGAATAGTTTTGAGAGTTATTTTTGATTTATTTCTAGTTTTATTTTGCTGTGGCCTGAGAAGATATTTAATATGATTTCTATTTTCTTAAATTTGTTGATACTTTATTTTGTGCCTTCTCATATGGTCTCTCTTGGAGAATGTTCCATGTGCTAATGCAGTTTTTGGGTACAATGCTCTTTAAATATCCGTTCTGCCCATTTGTTCTAGAGTACAGGTTAAATTCAGTATTTCTTTCTTCCCTTCCTTCCTTCCTTCCTTCCTTCCTTCCTTCCTTCTCTTTCTTTCTTTCTTTTTTGAGACAGAGTTTCACTCTTGTTGCCCAGGCAGGAGGGCAATAGTGCGACCTCGGCTCACCACAACCTCTGCCTCACGGGTTCAAGCAATTCTCCTGCCTCAGCCTCCTGAGTAGCTGGGATCACAGACGTGTGAGGCGTGTGCCACCACGCCTGGCTAATTTTGTATTTTTAGTACAGACAGGGTTTCTCCATGTTGGTCAGGCTTGTCTTGAACTTCTGACCTCGGGTGATCCGCCCGCCTCAGCCTCCCAAAGTGCTGGGATTACAGGCATGAGCCACCACGCCCGGCAGTATTTCTTCATTGACTTTCTGCCTCTATGATCATTCTAGTGCTGTCAGTGGAGTGCTGAAATCCCCCACTCTTATTGTGTTGCTATCTCTTTTCCTAGGCATAGTAGTAATTACCTTATGAATCTGGAACTTCAGAGTTAAGTGCATATATATTTATAATTATTACATCCCTTTGTTGAATTGATCCTTTTATCATTACATAATGGCCTTCTTTGTCTTTTCTCTTTTTTTAAAGTCTGTTTTATCCAATGTTAAGAACAGCTACTCCTGCTCACTTTCAGTTTCCATTCGTGTGAAATATCTTTTTTCACCCCTTTACCTTGAGTCTATAGGAATCCTTACATGTTAGGTTTGTCTTATGAAGACAGCACCTATTTGATTTGTGAATTTTTAAATTCATTCTGCCAATCTTATTTAAGGTGGATCATTTAGACCATTTACATTCAATTTTAATATTGAGATGTGAGATACTGTTCCAGTCATCATGTCTATTGTGACCTAGTGACTTTGTTTTCTTCATTGTGTTGTTGTTTTATAAGTGTTGTGATTTTATGCTTTCAGGAGTTTCTGTTCTGGTGTGTATTAATCTTATGTTTCAAGATTTAGAACACCTTTTATTATTTCTTGTAGGATTGCTCTAGTATTAACAATTTTACTCCACATTTGCTTGTCTGACAATTTATTTCTCCTTCATTTATGAAACTTAGTTCTGCTGGATACAGACTTCTTGGAGGATAGTTACTCCATTTAAGGAGACAAAAGATAAGGCCTCAAGCCCTTCTGGATTGTAAAGTTTCTACTGAGAGGTCTCCTGTAGTATGATAGTTTTTCCTTCATAGGTTATTTGATTTTTTTTTTTCCTCACTGTTTCTAGAATTCTTTTCTTCCCATTGACTTTAGATAGCCTGATGACTATAAGCCTTGGTGATGTTCCTTTTGCAATGAGTCCCCTGGGAGTTCTTTGAGCTTCTTGTATTTGGATATCTAAATCTGTAGCAAGGCAAGGTACGTTTTCCTAATTAGTCTCTCAAATAGATTTTCCAACTTTTTACTTTTTCTTGTCTCTTAGGAACACCTATATTTCTTAGGTTTGGCTATTTTATTTAACCCCATGTTTCTTGCAGATGGTTCATTTATTTAAATCCATTTTTGTTTATTTTGTCTGATTGGCTTAATTCAAAAGAGACAACAATGAAAGTCTTTCTTCTACTTGGTCTAGTCCATTGTTTGAACTTTCCACTGCATTTTGTAGTTCCCTAAATGTGTATTTCATTTTCAGAAATTCTGGTAGGTTTTTCTTTAAAATATCTGTCTGTTTAGAAATGTTTTTACTCATATCCTGATTTTTTTTAATTCGTTTATGTTGGCTTTCATCTTTATCTTGTATCTATTTGAGTAACTTAATAATCAACCCTTTGAATTATTTATCTGGTGTTTCTACAGTTTCGTTTGGATACACTAATAGATAGTTTGATATTTTAGGGATGTTTTAGACCCTGTTTTTCATATTGTCAGAATTATTTTTCTGGCTCCTTCTCACTTGGACAGACTATTCTTCTAATGACTTTTGAATTCATTTTTGATTGAACTAGGTTGTCTTTTTAATTTGTTTTCCCTTAAGGATGTGACTTTAATGTTTATAGTTTATTGTCACCTAGCTGCAGCTCCGTGTACTTTCAGTGGTGCAGACTCGGTATGAGTCCCTTGGTTATAGAGAATCTTTGTGCAATGGCTTTCTCAGATGGTGGTTGTGGTGGTGATGTGCTGGATGTGTGAGCAGGTTCACTGTCTCCTGTAGGGAGTTTTTAGTCTGGTTCACAATTTAGGCTGCAGCCTGCTGCTTCTTTCAAAAGATCTGTGGTTTCTTTCAGTTTCTCTGTTAAGTTACTGTGTTGCTTCTGAAAAGAAACTGCTTTTCTTGTGGCTACTGAAAATGAATTCCTCCGCTTTCCCTGAAAGCAAAGTAGTTCTATAGCCAGCAGCTCTCACTTGGAGAAGACCACACAACTCCAGCAGGGCAGCCTTTTGTCTCTTGATTTCCCCTCAAATCTGATGACACACACTAACCCCAGCCATCTCTTGAAACATGTCCTCGAGCATTCAGCACAGTGGTGAGTCAAGACAGGCTGCCCAATCCAATTGCTGGGGCTGGATGTCTCTTAGGGATTGAAGGCTGAAGGGAGGATTGAAACTGGAGCTCTGGGAACTCCCAGTCAAGTAACCTGAGCAACAGTTTCATCTTCTGAAAAAGGTCTTTTTCTTGATTTCACATTTTACATGTTTATCTTAAACATTTATATTCCTCAAAGATCCTCTAAACTAAATACAATCTCCTCCACATCATCAGGATAAACACATTTCTAACTCTCAAAAGGTAAGTATAGTAAGTATCATGGTAGTGGAATTAAAATATATGATTGCTACATTTTAAGTTATTAAGTTATGAGGTCAAATTTCAGAAAGAGGAAGAGTAAGTAGAAATGGAATTTCTTGGGAATGTTTAATTAGTTATATTACATCTTTACCAACAATAAATAAAACAAAATACTTCATTTAACCATTCTTAATTGCTTTCACTTTTTAAATGGTTTTAATCTATCATCACCTACTTTTTAATATCTATAATCATTAATACAATAATTTTCAGATTTTCAAAATGACAAATGCTTGTATTTTTATCAGAAAGTTTTAGGATGTTTCAGATTGACAAATATGTTGTTTTTTCCCTTCCTAATTTAGAAAGCTAAGTCTTTAAGTTGCCTTAAGTCACATGTGACACCTCCATGTTATAATATGCATGTTGTCAATGTCTTGGGGACAGAAATGATATGTCTAGTTCTGAATTTCAGCAATTTTTATATTCCAGTATTATAAAAATTGTTCAAACCATTGTAAAGATTTTATGTTTCATAACAAAATGAAATATGCACTTAAAATTTAAAAAATCAAAGTCTTATGGCACTAAATATACTTTCCTAAATCTCTTAACTTTACAGGGAAATTTATTTCACTAATCTTTTTTATGTTCTTCTAGCAGTTGTTTCTAAAACACTCAGTTATAAGTTCATATAACTATTTTAACTTACTATGTTATTGAAAATGTCTCTATACATTTATATGATAAATGTATGCAAATGTGTGCAGATTATACAAAATATTATCTCAATTTTATAAGGCAACAAACATCATAAGTGTTGTGCAAAAGATTTAAACAGACACTTCACAAAAGAAAATATAGAAAAGTCCAATAAACCAAATGACAAATTCTCAAAATAATTGGTCATTGGGCAATGCAAATATAAACTACAATGAGATATCACTACACATCTTTCAGATAAGAAAAATTTTAAATATGTGATAATTCCAAGTGTTAGCAAAGATGAGGAACAACTAGAATTCTCATAGTTGGTAGAAAAAAAATAAATATTTGAGAAACTATTATTTTATAATATTAACATAGACTTTTCATACAATTCAACAATTCCACATTTAGGCATTTACAAGTAAGAAATAAAAGCAAATGTCCACACAATGCCTTGCACACAGATATGTAGTATTTATCTTCATAAAGCAGAAACTGAAAAAGGACTATGTTTATCAGCATATGAATGGATAACCAAATGATGGTGTATTCATACAACGAAATACTACACAACAGTAAAAAATATTCTGGAACCAAATAATATAGAGGATTCTTTAAACACTGTCGAGTAAAGAAATCAGACATGAAAATGCATTCCACGTGGCTCCCTTTTATATGAAAATCTGGAAAGACAAATCTATTACTGAGACAGAATGGATATTAGTGGTTGCCTGGGGGCAAGGAAGTAGAGGTTTTATTGGTATATGGTATAAAGGCAGTTTGAGGGTAATTAAAATTTTTTTTGTCTTATTGTGAGGGTCGTATAGACATATGCCTTTTTCAGAACTCATTATATGTTGACAAAACTAAATTGCATTCATTGACCCCTATGTGACAGGTGTTTATAAAAATTATTTTTATTCTATTAACAAATATTTAAAAATTATTCAAATGAGGCTTTATTTATTTGTATTTTTAATGTAGTAGCAGAGCAATTGCTGGGAGGAAAAAGGTTCCAGTTAACTAGTGTCATTTTTCAAGAGATAAGGACTTTTTTCTCTAAATGTAAGACTATATACATTATAATTTATTATAAATACATTTATCACTTTCATACAAAACCTAGGCATTCAAACAGAAACAAATTGTCCATCCCCAAGAAATAAAACAACTAATACGTGCTTTTGTTGGTTAAGTTAAATGTTTATACAGAAAAATAGCTCCTCCAAAATATGAATATCATTTATATTATCAACAATTGAATGTGCTTTTTGTAAAAATTTTAGTAATCTAAATAAGGAATATTTTTCTGTCATATTAAATTAATAATATTTAAGTTAACATATTATATTATATAAACAATTATTCATTAAAAAGGAAATACAGTACTTCCTGGCTGGTCACCAGGATTAAAATTTGTAGTCACATCACTGAATTCAAATTGCAGATTTAGATTTTTGACTCTGAGCACAGACCTGAGATTAAATAACACTGGAGACCCAATAATATCTTCATATGAGAGTAACAACTAATCTTAAATAATAAGCACCTACACAATATTCACAATTAATTTAGAAGTTGTGGGGGCATGTTCTGCTGGTTGTGCCTACTACTTGGGTTTAATATCCATCCTGCAGTAAATGAGTTATATGGGCAACAGGCTAAACCAATCTAAGCCTTGAGAGATATAATAATAGTACTGGTCATGCAGGATGATTGTTAAAATGAATGACATAATTAATACAAAGCACTTGGGTCACAATTAAGCATCAAAAGTACTATACAAATATTAAATATTAGTATAGGATTCATTTCTAAAATAACTTCTCAAAAGTAATGCTAAATATTGTTAAAATTAAACAAATGGCAAACCTCTTCTTTACAGCTATATTTCATATTTTTAAAAAGCTAAATTATCTTTTATTACAAAACAGATAAATTAATATTTGTATAGACAGTTGTAAATATAAAATTTCAAAATATTTCATGAAATTTTTATTATTCATGAAGGAATTAACCAATGGTCTACATATAATTAAGAATATAAGTATAAATATATCTAAAATGTCTTCTTGGGTGACCAAAGAGTAAAAATTTAAACCAAATTCTCTTGAACCACATTTTATAGACAATCAAATATGCTATGAATAATATAGTCACCCAATATCTTTTCTTAGATTTGAATTCATTCATAATAACTCTGATGTAAATAATTAAAATATTTGCTTTTGCTTCAAAATCTATTTTATATTGCATCTTATTTCATATATAGTGTTAGTGTACATGAAATCATAAATGAAAGTTTACTTTATTAAATGCCATTTTAGGATCCATTGCTATCTTAATCCATGTTCACTGTAAAACAGAGCCTGGGCCAGGCATGGTGGCTTATGCCTGTAATTCAAGCACTTTGGGAGGCCAAGGCGGGCAGATCACGAGGTCAGGAGATCGAGACCATCCTGGCTAACACGGTGAAACCCCATCTGTACTAAATATACAAAAAGTTAGCCGAGCGTGGTGGCAGGTGCCTGTAGTCCCAGCTACTCAGGAGGCTGAGGGAGGAGAATGGCGTGAACCCAGGAGGCGGGCTTGCAATGAGCCGAGATCGTGCCACAGCACTCCAGCCTGGGCAACAGATTGAGACTCCATCAACAAACAAACAAACAAAAACAGAGCCTGAGACTAAGTAATAAGTAATAATCCTCATTACCTTTGGGAGGTCATGTTCCAAGGCAGGTAGAATGATGCAAAGGAAAGTGAGGCAAAGAGGAATGTGAGTAAAGGCAAAAAGGATGCCAAAGGTTGCCTTCTTTCATCACTCCTGTTCAACATAGTATTGGAAGTTCTGGCCAGGGCAATCAGGTAAGAGAAAGATATAAAGGGTATTCAGATAGGAAGAGAGAAAGTCAAATTGTGTCTGTTTGCAGATGACATGATTATATATTTAGAAAGCCCCATCATCTCAGCCCAAAATCTCCTTAAGCTGATAACGAACTTCAGCAAAGTCTCAGGATACAAAATCAATGTGCAAAAATCACAAGCATTCCTATACACCATTAATAGAGATCCAAATCATGAGTGAACTCCCATTCACAATTGCTACAAAGAGAATAAAATACCTAGGAATACAACTTACAAGGGATGTGAAAAACCTCCTCAAGAGGAACTACAAACCACTGCTCAAGGAAATAAGAGAGGAAACAAATGGAAAACATTCCATGCTCATAGACAGGAAGAATCAATATCTTGAAAATGAAAATGGCCATACTGCCCAAAGTAATTTATAGATTTAATGTTATCCCCATCAAGCTACCACTGACTTTCTTCACAGAATTAGAAAAGAAAAACTACTTTAAATTTCGTACAGAACCAAAAAAGAGCCTGTATAGCCAAGACAATCCTAAACAAAAACAACAAAGCTGGAGGCATCATGCTACCTGACTTCAAACTATACTATAAGGCTACAGTAACCAAAACAGCATGGTACTGATACCAAAACAGATACATAAACCAATGTAGCAGAACAGAGGCTTCAGAAATAACACCATACATCTACAACCATCTGATTTTCGACAAACCTGACAAAAACAAGCAATGGGGAAAGGATGCCCTACTTAATAAGTGGTGTTGGGAAAACTGGCTAGCCATATGCAGAAAACTCAAACTGGACCCCTTCTTTACATCTTATACAAAAATTACATCATATTCTTAAAATCCTTTCACACAAAAAATGCCCAGATTTTTCTGTCAAAATCGTTTGACAAAAACCATGCAATTATTGTGCAACTATGGGACTCACTTTGTACCTCACTCTTTGGGGTCCCTGAAGAATTAAGACTTGTTATATGTCTCAAAGCAATGACTCATGCTTTGGGTCTTAAGCATGATGGATTTTAAGGCAGGTCATCAGTCCCTCCTGAGACAACTAAGCTAAATATTAACCAATTGTTTCCACAATCCTTAGTGCAGGGGAACCTTGCACATGAAATTAAGTTCTTCTGCACAGAAGGGACAAACACCACCTACTCTTCCATTTCTTTGGACAAAGTTTGTCAAAATGGCTTTAATTCTGGAAGCAGATGCAACTGTCCACTGTGCTGAAAATAGAGAAAAAACATTTTGTTGTTTAGTACTAATATCTACTATTCTAGAAAGAGCAAATTTGTTTTGCTGTAAAATTAAGGTGCTGATGATGGTAAGAAAAACTTGAGTTAAAACCGTGACATGTCTAGATGATTTGTGTGTTATAAAAACAGGAAAGTATGATATTTTTTAAAGTAATGTAGCTCAAATGATCTTTTTTGTATAATACACGTCTGCTGTTTAAACAAGGATCCTATAATTCTTTTTGCCTAGACAGCTGTTCAAAGGCTATTAATTTATATCACAAAATGAAATATAACAGTGTGACTGGGTTGATGGTACTACAGAGGCATTTTTAGAATTCTTAGTACAATGCACAGTAAATTTCACAAGTTATATTTCCAGTATGATTCTATCAAGTTAAATGACCTTGGAGTAGACTATTACGGGCAAAGATACTTCTGTTCTAATCGACTTCAGTTATTAAAGTCATCCAGAAATTTGTCTCATATTGAGAAAAATTTATCCTCTACCCCCGATGGCTACAACAAAGGGTTCGGGCTATTTGTTCCAAATCTCTTATATAACTCTATTACAGAGCTATTATGCATGTTAAGAACATCTAAATCCAGTCTAGTCTGATATACCTGGCTATTATCAGAATTTGTGAAAATGCCACTTATTTAAAAATTATTTCTTAAGACTGCTCATGTATAGAAAGTTTCTGAATATATTCAGACTTCCTTTGCAGTAGGAAAAAGGATGATAAAAGGATATGAAACACTTTGAATAAAAATTAAATATTACCAAATGTATTACAATACTGATTATAATAACTCTAAGTAATTTTTTTGTTTGTTTAAAAAATTAATGTATCGCTATTGATTGGCAAGTATGCTACCAAATCCTGATGATTCATTCCTGATATTCCAAGCAATGAATGGACACAATATCTTAAGCGTTTACCAGGACATGTTCTTGCAATTTAAATATATAATAACGTATTAATAATATAGTTTTTATCATTCTATAAGTATCAGTTAAAGTTACATAATAGCCAAAAATCTAATTGCAGTCACTCACTGCCTAACATTTCAGTTAATGGTGGACCACATATATAATGGTAGTCTCAGAAGGTTATAACGGAGCTGAAAAATTTCTATTGCTTAGTAATGTCATAGCCATCATAATATCACAGTGCAACACATTATTTATATGTTTGTGGTGATGCTGGTGTAAACAAACTAACTGTGCTGCCAGTCATCCAAAAGTACAGGACACTAGGAGGCCGAGGCAGCGGATTACGAGGTCAGGAATTTGAGAGCAGCCTGTGCAATATGGTGAAACCACGTCTCTACTAAAAAATACGAAAAAAATTAGCCAGGTGTGGTGGCATGCGCCTGTAGTCCCAGCTATTTGGGAGGCTGAGACAGGAGAATCCCTTGAACCAGGGAGGCGGATGTTGCAGTGAGCCGAGATCACCCCACTGCACTTTAGCCAGGGTGACAGAGCGAGACTCCGTCTCAAAAATAAATAAATAATAAATAAATAAATAAAATAAAAATAGGACACACAATTTTGCACAGTATGTAATATTTAATAAGTATAGTAAATGGCTATGTTACTTGTTTATGTATTTACCAGGCTATACTTTTTATCATTATTTTAGTGTGTACTACTTTTACTTATGAAAAATGTTAAATGTTAAACAGCCTCAGTCAGTCCTTAAGGAGGTATTCCAGAAGAAGGCATTATCATCATAGGCAATGACAGCTCCATGCGTGTTATTGCCCCTGAAGATCTTCCAGTGAGACAAGATGTGGAAGTGGAGGACAGTGATGTTGATGATCGTGACCCTTGTTTGTCCTGGACTAATAATGTGTTTGTGTTTTGGATTTTAACAGAAAAGTTTAAGAAGTAAAATAAATAAGTTGTTAAAATAAGAATATAAAGTAAGAAAATATATTTTACAGCTGTTCAATGTATTTGTGTTGTAAGATAAGTGTTATAAAAAGAGTCAAAAAGTTAATTTAAAAAAGATTTTTAAACATAGCATTTCAATATCCTTTGACCATTGTGGTATGAATAAAAGTTGCTTGAATCAAGAAAGCAATACAAATTACTGCATCAATACTATGTATCTAGAAATACATAAAATGAAATGAAAATGATTAGTGAAGGAATTCATCTTAAAAGTCAATTAACTTACTGAAATTTAAGGATAAATGTTATGAACCAATTGTAAATAGGGGTGTTTTCCTAATTGTGATAAAAAGAGGGCTTGGCATATCAGTGTCAAGATGTATGTGTCCTATGAAACATCTTCATATTTTTTATTTTGAATGCTCAAACTGATCATTTTTACATCCATGCTTTCTCATTAAATTGATTTTCTTCACCAGATACTGCTTCAAGCTGTCTACTTCTAATACCACTCTTAAATTCTGTATATTTTTTGAGGTAGTTCTCAAGGTCTGTTCCCATCAGAAGATGAAGTTGATAAGTAATATGGAATTTGAATTACATATATCCCACTTTAGGTAAAGAAGTTAAGCTCTCCATCTTACAAGGCTGTGGATAAGAAAGGTTTTTAACTTTTTTTTTTTTTTTTTGTCAACACCTAAGAAAAAATGTAATATTTATTCTTCTGGATAGAGAAGGAAAAATATATATATATTTCTAGAGTTTTCCTCAGGCACATATCTACTACCAGGCTATATCACATCTTTCAGAATTTGAATTGGATAAGCTTTCTTGCCACTGTTTTTAAAATAAAAAGCTTTAGACCCTCTTTGTTCCATATAAAATTATTGCACAAAATACTTTTAGTGTTCTCTTTCAAATTGTACCTGTTGCGCTTATTAGTTTTATATAAAAGCAAATAGTGACAAAGTCAATGCAAAAAAAAAGTTACTAACACATTATTAGAAGCTCAGAATTTTAAGGGGTAGCCAGAGGAGCTAATTTAGAAACAACAGAAACTAAAGAAATTCTTAAAATTAAAAAGAGAAACAATAACTGTATTATTATGATTACAGAGTTCATACCCTCGCTCTGTTCTTCATTCACTCAGATACGAAGTCCTTTTTTTTTAATAAAATAAATGGTGATCACTAAGTCAATATCATGGGTGGTACATGATTTATACGTCACCATATCATTAAGTATTTTCTTTAAGAGAGATAACGTGATGAGGACATTTTAGATTGAAGAATAAGCATGCACAATGCATTAAAAGTTCTGAAAATGTGTGTAATATTCAGTAAACTGTAAGTAATTTCTCATTCTAGAAATATAGGGTGTGCTAGGTTGAGAAGAGACAACAATGATTTCTAGGGAGATGATCAGGCAGATATTTGCCTGTCAAGCTTAACTGTGAACTTTATTTACTAGGCAATAGTGATCTATTGTAATGTTTCAAATAGGTAAATATATGTTATATTTATTCTCTAGAATGATTCTTTTGGCATGGTTCAAATGATGAATGAAAAGATTGTGAATTTAGAGGCAGAATGTCAGCAAGGCTACACTCCCAACAGACCCAATAGAGGTGATGATAACTTGAACTAAGGCAATTATCAGTGTGGATATGAAGGAGAAAATTATCCCAGAAGTTGTTAAGGAGATAGAATTCTGAGTACTACAATAGCAGTTAAATGCCTGGGGTAAGATAAAGGAAAAAGTCAGAAATAACACTCACAGTTCTAGTTTTAGGGATTGCATAGATAAATCAGGAATCCAAATATTCCTGTTTCGTCTTCTCTCTCTCTAAGTTACCTGTGAGAGATTTGCTACCAATTTTAATTCTAAAGTTTCCTCTCTTATGGATATGGATATCTTAAAATTCAAAATACCTTTACCAATCTTCTAAACAGTAAAGAAAATAATCTCATATTTTTACATAATGGTTTCATCAGTGAAGAGTTTATAGGTATAATTTATTCTTCTGGCAAATGCTTTTTATGCCTTATGTCAAACATATATGCTATAAAATTAAGTGCTATGGGACTGTAACTATATGCAATAGTGAGGTATGAGCATAGATGTTGCTCATCAGAAAAGGAAAAATGCAAAGAGAGAGGTTAGGGTCAAAAGTTTGGTATGGAAAAGCATTCTAAGGATATTGCTGAAACAAATGAGCTATTTTCATAATGGCATATACTCTACTAAATCTATGTAGCTAGAATAAAATATTTCAGAATAATACAGAGAAAAAATGCACTGTTTAGGATGTTTCAAATTCTGTAGAGTTGACTATAAATTGTTGAAAGATCTGAAGTAATGATCACAATCTTGATGGAAATAATGAGACATGATCCACAAGAAAAGTCAGTGGTAAGGTCAGTATGGAACCACCAATTCAAAGTTGAGTTTCACTTTCTCTAGTATGTATGAGATGCTCTAGGTCTTATTTTTGCAGTTACTATGATATTTCTTAATTCTTTGAGGCTATAATCAACACCATAGGCAGAAAATTACAAATATTGTGATTGGGTAAATCAAACATTTTACCTATTACTCTTTTTCAGTGTCTTACATATTGCTTATGAGACTTTTGAGACCAAGTCTTAATATATGTAATTTCTAGAAATATTTAAGCTCATCTACATAATTCCCACTGGCCTGCTAATCAGAAAGTACTGATGTAGAACACTAAAAACTTCCAGATCTAATATCCAAAGGATATGAGATAAATAATAAACATTTAAATTCACCCCACATATTCTGTTCCCTGGTATTTACTGGGGAAGAATTTACAGTTTATGAAATAGAAATATTTAGGTATCTTGGATACTTTTGAAGTATGGATTTAGTAGGTGGACTCTCTTCCTTAAAATAATAACAATACACTTTCTTTGCAAATATTCCAAGTTTACTAAGTAACAAGTCTTCTGCTAAGTAATTGATTCACTTACAACCTCCCTTTTCAAGTGACCTATATGTAAGAATTAAAGAGGAAAGAAACAAGAAAAGCAGCTCAACTGTCAAAGAAAGGTTTAGTTTGGAGAATAAACCTGAGAGGGGCTTCAGGCCGAGTTAGGTCAGGAGCACTCTAAAAGACAAGAGTATTTAGCCGGGCGCGGTGGCTCACGCTTGTAATCCCAGCACTTTGGGAGGCCGAGGCGGGCGGATCACGAGGTCAGGAGATCGAGACCACGGTGAAACCCCGTCTCTACTAAAAATACAAAAAATTAGCCGGGCGTGGTGGCGGGCGCCTGTCAGTCCCAGCTACTCGGAGAGGCTGAGGCAGGAGAATGGCGTGAACCCGGGAGGCGGAGCTTGCAGTGAGCCGAGATTGCGCCACTGCACTCCAGCCTGGGCGACAGAGCGAGACTCCGTCTCAAAAAAAAAAAAAAAAAAAAAAAAAAAAAAAAAAAAAAAAAGAGTATTTAAGGGTTCAGGGCAGGAGAGCTTATCACAGGCTCAGAATGTTTTTGTGTCTTTTTGTCTTGCTTATCTGGGAGGAAGAGTTTGGTGTCTGTTCCCATACATCTTTCTGCAGCTGTAGGTATAACCCCCAAGTCTGCTTTTAGCTTCCTTATCTTAGTGCACCTAAAGGGAAAGGAATGTGCTTATTAGGACCCACCGTTTTACTGGGGCCCATTGTGTGAGTGTGAAGTTTGGTGGTTACCCAACAGACTTTTCCCTCTCCCCCTATGTCCAAGCTGTCTTATCTGTGTTTTACTGTCTGCTCTTTCTGGCGCTTGTTGTTAGAAAAGAAGTGATTTCCCTGAAATGCATGAGGTTAGAAAGGGAGCTGGAACTTAAAGTGGCAGTGTTTGTCCAAGATGAGGGTGCTCCTGCTCTTATCACTATACAGATAAGCAAATGATAGCTTTGACATGTTTAAACTTGTCCAAAGTCACATGTATTGTTAACTAACAGAATATTTGAGGTCACTAGTTTATCTTGAAAGGTCACCTATTTTGTCAAAATATATATGCTGCTTTAAGTCCAACTCCATAAGTACCTCTGCAAGGCAGCAGACCTCAATTCCTATTTTGTGGCAAGAAGTGCTTTCTGACCACTGAAGAACACTCCTTTGTTTAGAGGCTTAGTTGTCTTGTTCAGGGTCTACAGAATGCTAAAGAGTACTCATTAGAAAACAGGTTTGAAGTATCCTAAGTAAGAAAGTCTGTTTTTAGTGTTGTAAATCCATACTAAAGATCAAAATAACACCTTTAGAATCATTACGACAATAGAAATAATACATAAGATTAACTGTTCCACAGATAATTTTGCATGACACACCTTGCTCAAACCATGCAATTATTCCATGAAGCAAGTGTTATTTTTCCTCCATTATACATAAAGATATTTTTATAAATTTGCCATTATAATTATGGAACTTTAATGGCTCGAAGACGTCATAGTACTTTTAGCCAAGGTAGAGAAAACTTTCCTTTTCTACAAGTTACTGAGTTGAGATTTGTTTAATATTCTTCATTTCATAATCTGAATATATTTAAATTGTAAGTTGAAATAATACTAAAAGTGCATAATCTCTGAAAAAACATCTTTTAATTTCTTTATTTAAAGAATGAATATCTTTATTCTTTATAAATTGAGTTTTTTAAATTTTGTTAACATTGTGTTATATGAACCATTCATTATTTGGCCGGGATACTTTTTTTTTTTTTTTCTGCTCTGCTTAGTCAGGAGTTTGGATACCTCTTTCTGTTCAGTCATTCAGTGACTTAAGTCACTTGGGCTTGTGCATATGTGTTTGTGTTTGTGCTTTATAATAACCCTTAAGGGTTATAAGCACTGGTGCATAAAACAATATCATCCTTTATATTTTAAATGATTTTTCTATCAAAAATAATCAGTCATAAAACATAAACCAAGGATAACCCATAAAGTTCAATTATTTTTCTGGAAGCTGTATGAGAAACTTGAATTTGAATGAATTTATTTAAAAAAAGTCAATTTCTTCTCAATTCATTTTGAGGAATCTTGAAATACAACAGTTTTAGAGAGTTTTGTCATATAGAAAAAATATTTGAATGAATATTCTCCTAATATTTGGAAAAATATATCTTTATTAAAAGCTGTGTTCCGTATCCCTCAAAAAATCATGACAAAAATATTTCAAGTGAATGAGGATATTAATGTGTTTCATAAAATCATATCAACTCAATTTTATGGACCCTTTATAAAAATATTTAAAAAGTGCAATAAAATCAATGGTTTTTCAATTGTCTGTTTCAACTATAATCAAATTTCTACCTATTACAAGACAACTTGAAAATACTTATGCACAGATTATTAGAACTTAATAATTAAAATATAATATAGCACTTTATTGGGAATATGAAATCTAGAAAATAACTATTTTATTCTAAATTGTCTCTGTAAGGAATAAGAAAAGTGAAAATTCTCACATAATTTGATAATTAATGACAGTATGGTGAATTGTCAAGGAAATCCAATTGAATATAACTGGATGTTAAGTGACAGGCTCACTATACCTAGAAATTTTGTTTTCATAAGGACATCTTCTAAGGAATAAAATTAAGTCATTGTTGACGACAAAATATCACTGATCTTTGTTGTTTGTCACTTAGGAAAGAGCCGTTTAATTTGATAAATGAATTCTTAATATGAATGCTTATGCAGACTCTTAAAAAGTTATATATCTTACTAGAAGTAACAGAATTCCATAAAAAGTAATGGTTCCTTCATTCAAGTATGAAAAAAAATTACAATTATCTAAATAAGTTTCATTTGTTGGAGAAAAGAGGATAGTATTTCCCAATTACTTTTTTACCACACAAAATATTTATATTACTCCTCAAATATTTTTTATTTTGTTTTCTAAATGATCTTGCATTTTAACTATATCTGGCAGTGTAACAAGCGAATTAGTAAAATTTTATTTTTATTTAAAAATATATAAATACGGATTTATATAGATAGAATTACGTAGAAAGATAATACTATAATAGAGTATAATTACATAGTATATATTATATAAATATACTATAGCTTAATTACTTGCCACTGAAGTTAAAAAGGGTTAGAGAAAAGTCTACCAGCAAAAGTTATCAACTTCTATTCTGCGGATGGTAGGAATGTGGACAGGTTTTGAGGCATAGTGGTTTTTGCCAAATTTATCAATTCCTGGCACAAATATTCTTTATTATCATTTAAGATCAATACACTGAATATCATCTATTTTATTAATGATATAGAAAAATACTGTCAAATTAACTTTTTATGATAATAGATATTGTCTATATCTGCACAGCTTAATACAGTAATCACTTGAAACCTTGAAATGTGGCTAGAGAGATAAAGTGGTCTTTTGGCTATATGATACACCTTTGGGGAATAAGTGTAATAAAGAATCATGGATCAATACATAGCCCCAGCTTTCAAATGTGATAAAATAGTAATTTTAAATTTCATTATGCTCATATACTGGGACGAATTGTTTAATGATAGCATATGTTCATTTTCTATTTGGATTGTTTTCTATTCAGCTGTGAGAGTTCTCTTTATATTCTAAATACTAGTCCTTTGTTGGATATGTGATTTGCAAATATTTTCTTCTATTCTATAGCTTGTATTTTTATCCATTTAGTAAGTATTTCAAAAAAGGAATTTAAAAAAATTTTGATGAGATTCAATTTCTCATATTTCTTTCATGGATAATGCTTTTGGTGTCAACTCTAGAAACTTTTCACCTAGCCTTAGATTCCAGGATTTTGTTGCAAATTTTTGAAATTTGTTTACATAGTCTTATCTGAAGAAACATTAACTGTTACCTCAAAGTCATTACAGCTCCATGTTTTTGACTGCTGTTTACTTTGGCACAGGAAAATCTGCTAATTCAACCAAGTATCTCTGTGAGTTTCCTATTGCTATACTGTGTTGTAACATCCCTATTATGGTACAAATTAAGATAAATTTAGTTACTTAGAATGACACATATTTATTACCATACACTTTTAAAGACCAAAAGGCCAAAAGTTGGTAGGGATGCATCCTTTTCTGTAATCTCTAAAGAATTTTTATTTTTCTTGCCAATTTTGGCTTCTATAGATTGCTTTCATTCTTTGGATCATATCCCTCTTCCATCTTTAAAGCAAAGAATGGGGCCGGGTGCGGTGGCTCATGCCTGTAATCCAAATACTTTGGGAGGCCTAGGTGGGTAGATCACCTGAGGTCAGGAGTTTGAGACCAGCCTGGCAAACATGTTGAAACCCTGTGTTCTCTTAAAAATACAAAAAAATTAGCCGGGCGTGGTGGCAGGCACCTGTAATCCCAGCAAACTCAGGAGGCTGAGGCAGAAAATCGCTTGAACCCGGGAGGCAGAGGTTGCAGTGAGCCGTGATCACCTCATTGCACTCCAGCCTGGGCAACAAGAGCAAAATTCCGTCTTAAGAAAAAAAAAAAAAAAAAAAGCAAAGAATGGTTATTTCTCAATTTACATACTGTGACTGACTCCTGCAATCTTCTTCCATTTATTATTACTCTAGTGATTACATTAAATCCCAGATAACTCAGAATACTCTCTGATCTCAAGTTCAGCTGATTACTAACCTTAATTATATTTGCAACCTTAATTCCCTCCTACAGCATAACATAACATATTCACAATTTCCAGGAATTAGACCATGGGCATCTCTTGTGGGCTATTTTTCTTCCTACCACAGTATCTGTAAATGTCAACAAAACTGTTGAGCAGAATTCAGTTATTTCAACTAATCTCTTGACATTTTGTAGGAATTGACACAACAAAGAAAGATCATAATATCATTTTAATTTTGAAAACTTCATCTGACTTTCCTTCCCACTTGAAATAAGCTTCGCCACTTGATAGCCTTAGTTTTGGTTGCTACAACAAGATGCACTCAGAAATTTGCTAGTGTTACTTCAGTTGGGATTAATAAATAGAAAGCCTCAACTATTATTTGTTTTTCTTCCTTTTCCTGTCCCATAATACATAGCAATTTCTAAGCAAGCAGTGGTAGAGCAACCTAGGGGAAAATGTACCTTTCCAGTGTTAAAGCTTTTCTCCCAGGAGCTTTTAACCAGAGATACGAAAATAGTACTGAGCAAGAAACACAAGGTGATAACAAAACAAGAAAAGGCCATGTTAACACTACTCCGTAAAAACAATCCTATTAACCCGAGGTGAAAATAAACCTTGGACCATGTTGCTGAATATCCAAACTCTTCTGCTTAAATGGAGCTGTCAACTATAAAACAACCTTCTAGTAATGTTAGCTACGTCAGATACTACCTACTAAGATAATACATTTTAAAGAAATTCTTTCAGCATGTTGGATTGGGTTTGTCTCATTACATGCAAAGTATAATATCTACTTTATTTTACATATATTTTGAGTGTAGGAAAATGGAAAATAAAAATGATTGTCCATATATTTTTCAAAACATTTAAGGAGAAAATAAGCTTGGCCTCCATTGGTATTTAAATTTGACATCAATATTTTAATCTTAAAATTGAATTTTTTCTCATTTTATACAAGAAACTAGGTAATTTTACTTAATAAATACCACTATCTAATTGAACTTAGTCTAATTTTAAAAGTAGACATTTTGTAGAATCTTATATTGATTTCTTAGATATCACCAAAAAACTGCAATACAATTAAGTTAGTTTTAAATTAAAACTGTATTTTGCAGATTTAAGTACATATTTATTAAATAAATATTTATGGAGCATTTATTATATTTCCCATTGTGGATACAGCAGAGAAAATAGCCTCTTTCTTAAAGCTTATATTCTAATGATAGAAAAACACAAATAAACCCATAATACTACACAATATTACGTGAGATTATAAAATGAAGAAATTTAAAGCATAGTAAAAAGATAGACAAGGAACAGACATCTGTTTTCATAGTCAGCAAAGTTATCTCAGTTATAACCTTTTTATTACCTTGTTGGCATACAGCAGTCACAGACAATATGCAATTAAAATTTTTTATAAATAAGTAATATTCATTTACAAGACTCAGGCAACAGAGACACAGATAATGAACCAAAGCCTATTTTTATCCTAAGATAGTTTGTTTTATATAGTAGTAAGAAGATGTTATAAAATTATACTGTAACTAATGCACTTCAAAATATATTCTACTAAATACACAGTAAAACCTCAAAATTGAAGTAATCTTACTTAACTAGTCTCAAAATTAAAACTGTCACCTGTCACATTTAATTTTTGTTTTATCTTAAAGCAGTTTTAAATATGAAAAATATTAATTTCTATGTATAATGAATCCATGATTGCGGTGTTCAGCTATTTTATTATTTTGAAAAAAAAAAAAACAAATACATCAAGCGAGAATAAAAATTCAGATAGCCACCATTATTTCAAATCAACTGTGTTTTTACCCAAAGATCTAGCACTTTTAAATGGGAAAGTGAAGGATATAAATGAAAAGGAACAGTTGCAGAAGTTCAATGAAGATTGGGCAAAAGTTATGTGTTAAATCTGTATTTGAAGCTGTTGTGTTCATGCAAAGGTTTTGTCCTTTCCGTGATTATCAGTTCTGTTATGAGTACACAGAAGACATATGATACAGAAATGGGTCCCCAGCTCTCATCATATCTTCCTGGAAAATTAATATAGGGTCCAATGTACTGGGCATTGAGAATATAAAAATTAATGGAAAATTCTTCCTTTATATCAATAGCTAATAAACTACTGATGAATTGGCAGATAATTTTCATTTTATTTGCTTAGTTCAATCTATTTTCAATAAATACTTGGAGCTCATCTTGAAAAAATTATTTCAATTCCACCCATAGTGGGGTTTCCTTTTTAAAATTATAATATCAATTATGGGTAAGGTGTTTTATATCTGTTGTGTATTTGGTGAAAAAAAAATATATATATATATATATTTTTGTCATGTGTCATCTTTACCCAACCTAGTCTATGTAGTATATGCAGTTATTTTTTTAATGTCTATATGAACTAAAATTTAAAAACTTTTTAGAAACTCACTATAGAATGATAGCGAAAGAATTTCATTTTACTGAATCGGACAACTATATTTATGAAGATTTAGGAAACAGAGAAGAGTGTGTGAAATGAGAAGAGAGACTCAAATATTATTCATTATAATTAATAACTGCCTGCAGTCTAACATGTATCCTACAAGGTGAAAATAATTTTATTGTTGTTCTTAATAAAAATGTCCAACAAATCCCTTCAGAGGTTTTACTCATACCTGAGTAAATTCTTCAAAATGATTCAGTTTCATCATGTAATTAGAATGGGATTTACCATTAACATCCCAAAATTATATAATTAATTACATTCAGCTTTAATTACAATTACTAATTGATACAAGGCCTCTAGCTTAACTCCTAGAGGTAATCAATTTTACGACAGGCATTTTGAACAAGTGGTTAGATCACATTAGTCTACTAGTTCATATGAACTGGCTAATTAGACAAAATTTTGTTTTGCTAAAAATCTCAAGAAAACAATACCAAGAAATTCTGTAGGCAAAATTTCTCCCAAATTTATTTATTCATGTGATTTTCACCTGGATAAAAAGGTTCTTTCTTTGGTTGTCAGCACTTCCAATAGTCTTAACTATGTTCTATCCTTTAAGTCCTTCTCTAGTTTTTCCCTTATTCATTTTCTTGTAAATGTAAGGTAGAATATTCTACCCAAGTTGATCTATTTATTTTTCAGGTTCTTTCATGTCATCAGTGCCAGCTGTAGTTTTTTGGAATTTCACTTATGGTATAAATAAATAATAAGAGATGCAGAAATAAAATTTATTTCTCAGCATCCCCAGATTTCAAGGAATAATACAGTTAACCTTAATTATGGTAAGGAGGTAGATCTTTTTTTTTTCTTTTGCAGTTTTTAAGTTCCTGGGTTGAAGCATTAGATTTTGAATTTGGGGGCACATATGTATCACTGGATATGTTTCTTATAATACAGATACCTGAACACAAAGAGAATCTGATTCAGAGACCCAAAGCCTATGGAGCACAATTTTAGAAATCCTGACCTAAGATAGAAAGATATTGTTACAGGTACCAGGACTTTGAGGCCCTTCGGTAACTTCAAAATTCAAACAGACAAAATTTATCTGACTCGTATGAGCTGTGGGTTTTTATTTTACCTGTGATGCCAAAACATCACATGCAGGAGAGGAACATAGTTCCTTAAGCTTGGTTAAATGATGAACATGTTAACCAATATTTGAATAAATTCTTATTAAACCTTTTCCAGTGTATCATTTTAAAGTGTTCTCCTTAGTTCAGTTATTTTTCAGCAACCCAATTACCAATATGCTATGAATGGAGTTGAGAAAGAAACACTGATAAACAAGAATATATAAGAAAATATTGGCCTTCAGTTCAGAAATTTGAACACGAGTTTCCTTGTAGTTTTGGTTTACCCAAGTGATGAAATAATAGTTGTCTACTCGGCAGCTTAAACCTGAGACCTGCCTCAAATCACATGTATAAGAAAATAGTAATAGCATGTACAGTTAAATTAAAATGAGTATATACTTAAAATATATGTAACTTTAAAAACATTCTAAGTGTAAAGAAACATACAGATAAGAGTCACTGTGCACCTAAACCTAATTTGTAACATGTAAGTTAGAGCCACAGACTCAAAATTAAAGCCCTCAATCATATATGTACTCATAATTTGTTTTATGTTACCAATTCTGCAGATATTTAATAAATATTCAGGCTTTTTGCATTAATTTGAAAGATCTCAACTATTGTAAAAAACACACAAACACACATATATATATAATATATACACGTGTTTATATACAGCCTACATATATACTTTATAAAAAGTTTGTAAATATTTCAATATATATGTACTATTTTTCAATAGTACTAAATTTATGGAGTATATAGAACTACATTATATAAGTTAAATATTATAATACTACTATTAGTAGATGTGTCTGTGTGTATGTGAGGATAAAATATTTTATTTAAAACTTGTTTGGGTGCTAGTGACAGGAAACCTGAAAAAATTGTCTTAAATAAAATAAAATTACTGACTCTTATAAATGAAAACCAGGACTACAGTTATATATTCAAGTGCAGCCATATTAACTGTTTAAACAGATACATGATTTGGATTCAATATATCTGTTGACTGGACTTTCTTTACCTCAGTGTGTTTACTTATTTTCTTAACCGTGTGGAAGTCTGACGGTTGTAAATTCTGTTTTTAGTATCATAGGTTAAAATCCAGCAAGAGTTATTAATGATGGTTATTCTAACATTACATGTGGGATCTGAATTGTTTAATTTAGCTTGTTTAATGAACCTAGCCTTGAACCCCTTAATATGAACAGGGAAATATCATTAGCGTGAAAAAAGCATGCCTCCTACATCAATGATAGTCTAGGATTTTCAAGGATAATGACTAGGTTTTTAGCAAGTTTAACTAAATGGGCCATTCCTTTTAAAATATAGGAAACTTCAAAAGAAAAAAATTCTTAAGAGTGTTACCATATTATCCATCACAACCATTTTGAGTTTTAGAGGTTTGATAGCATCAAGTGCTATATTAAGTACAATGTTAGCTGTATGATCTGGAGTGTTGAAGAAATTATACACTAAAAAATATAAACTTGAAAATCATCAGCATAAATGTGATTTAAAGTTTGGATTAAAACATTAGGCCCTGAAACGTTTATAAAAATGTTGAAGAAGCACTAGTAAAAGAAGGCAAAGAAACAAAAACAGAGGAGTGTTAATTCCATGGATGCTGATATCAACCGTTTCCTTCTCTACCGGACACATGGTAGAAATTACTTCCTGGGCCATTCTGTTGGGTGATGCTGGGTGGCTGGTTTTATTAAAGCAGCCTTGTGCCTATTTGTGAACTGTAGCATTTTATTGGCATATGGTACTCTTTAAGATTCTCTCACTTTCTCTTTCCTTCTCGCCAAGAAATAGCAACTTAATGATGCCAGTTACTCTAACTGCCTGGATCCATGAGTAACTCCAGTGAGCACAATTTCCCTGCTAACCAGCAATGGACAAGTAATTTGAATAAGATATAAATGTGTGTTGATATTTATAACTGTATAACCGTGCCTATCCTGGCTGAAACATGCTGTGTTTCAGCTACAAATGGAAATGTATTCAAAGGAGCATGTAAAAAACAGTCTATTAAAGCAAATTGAAAATCAAAACCTATCCATCAGATGGCTTATCAAAAGTTAAGTGTCAGCAATTATACAGATATAGATACTGAAGTAAAATATGAAAAGTTTAAATATTTTACATTCTTTGTTCTTTGTTTATTATTCTGGGAGATTGTTAAGAATTCTGGGAGTTATTAAAGAAAAATATATTACTAATAGCTTGAAGTTTGTAGCTTTGTATTTGTTACCTATATTGTGATCAATAAGGAAAGTGCTCTTCATATAAATAACATCAAATTAAATAACAATTACAAACATTTTACCAATACTGCTTTGAATAACCTAAAAAAAATCCCTCTGCAATAAGCCTAAATGGCCACTGGATGTCAGGATTACGTTATGCCTATTGATTATTTACTTTTGGTTAGTAGTTTCCTGTAGATATTTCAAAATTTAGAAACCTGTATTTTTAAAGAAAAACTTCAAGCAAAAATAAAACAGCCATATTATCTTAAGATTGTTTCTGTTTAGTAAATCCAATATTTAAATTCACTTAAAACCTAACAAGATTTGTTTTATGTCTTTGACACTGAATTTCAAAGTATTCGATGGTATTTTAAAATACCCAGAGCAGTTATTTTTCTTTGTTTTAATATGCCTATTTCAGTAATTTGGACATTGCCACTTTAACCAGTAAGAATATTCAAAATTGAAGTTTCTTGTTATCTGTTGAAATTACCAAATTAAGATTATTCTAAAACTGGTCAACTAATTCATAAATATAATTTGACATTTCAAAATTATTTTTAAAACATTGTATTTGCCTTAATATATTTATCATATTGTTTCATAAAAACTGTAAATTTTATGAATATTTCAGTAGGAGTTTTTAAGAATAATACGTGATGAATGATAAACTGATTTATCTAACTGATAGAAGTAAAAACAATGAACTTTTTTAACTAGAAAAAATACTGAGTTCAATAAATTACATTGGATTTCTGGATATGAGACCACAGCTATTTGTAGTGCATCATGCCATTCTCACTGCCAATAAAAACGTATATTCTTTCTGAGTATATCTATGATTTTGTTCTCTGGGCAATACTGAGTCTAAATTACCAGATGATAATAAAATAGGCATTGTGTACATTTTTCACCTTTTGGTGACTGGAGCTTGAGCGATTCATTTCTTTTAAAATTTCTTAGAGAAAATTGTGCTTATTAAGTTTCTGAGACACTAGTTATTAAAGTATTTTATCCATATATCTTATTTCCTTAAGTATTCAGAATATTTTATTGACTTTTAATATTTACTTAAAATGAGTAAATATGTATATTAGCATAATATATAAAGATAGCACTAGTTTATTTGAAGTTATTAAAGAAAATCTTATTAAACTTGCAAATTCAATGCAATTTTAGACAAATTTTTAATGTTTTTACTCAAGTTTTTACCTTGAATTCCTCAAGTTTTCACTGACAAATTTTACTTTGAATATATGTATACTTGGTTAAGTAATCTGAGTAATATCACTTACAGAAATGCTCCACATTTATACTCCACATTTAGCTTTTTCCATATGATGATGAAAGTTTTACAATAATTTGAGAAATCAACTATGTATCACACGAAAGTGTCAAAATTGCCCAAATGTATATTATGTGTGGAAAGTCACTTCATGTGGGATCTATATGCAAGAAGTTTGATGTGGATGGGATTCCATAAACCTTGGATACGCAGAACATCCAGGAAGTTTGTCTTGTCAGCCCTGGGTGTCCATGGAGGACTGGTTTTAGGACTGCTCACTAATACTGAAATCCAAGCATGCTCAAATCTCTCATATAAAATGGTGTGCTATTTGCATATAACTTACAGCCTCCCATATACTTTAAATCATCTCTAAATTACTTACAACATCTAATACAATCTAAATGCTATGAAAATCATTGCTATCCTATATATTTTAAAATTGTATTTTTGTTGTATTGTTTATTTTTAAAAATATTTTTGATTTGAGGTTGGTTTAAACTTCAGATGTAGAACTTGTCGACATGAGGCACCAACTATATATACTATCAACTGGAGTGAGGAGAAAAAATGCATTTAGAGTAACACAATTTACTTAAATTGTATTATTTCATATTTATATTACAGTCGATGTTTTTCATTTTTCACTTCAGCTACCAGTATAATGGAAATACAGGGAGTATCAAACAAAAGGAACTAAAATAAGAGAAAAGGATAATGTCTTAATTTTGTGCTGCTATAACAGAATATAACAGACTGAGTAATTTACAATAAAAAGTTTTATTGGCTCACAGTTCTGGAGGTTGGGAAGTCCAATACCAAAGTGCTGGCATTTAGCAAGGGCCTTCTTGCTGCATCATAGCATGGTGGAAATCATTAAATTGTGGAAGGGCAAAAAGTAGGCCAGACAGAGCTAGAAAAAAGGGTGAAACCCACACTTGGGATAACAAACTCACTATTATAATAAAGGCATTAGTCCAGTACGAGGTCTTAGCCTTCATGACTTTAACACCTCTTAAAAGTCCCACCTCCTAATACTGTTACAATGGCAATTAAATTTTAACATGAGTTTTGAAGGAGACAAACATTCAAACCGTAGTAGATGACAATACATTTTTAGACTACAAAACAACCAAAACTGCAACATTTCAAAAATCGAGCTGTTTTACCTCTTTTTAAGGCCAAAAGGTGTAATTTTTTCCTCTTTCTTATGAAGGCATTTTATTTTCACATTTTTTTTTTTGCAATAGACTTTCTGCCTTTAATCATGGCTTCTATGGACAGCTTGGACTTGCAATGTTAACTGGTATGGCCTTCAATCAGTAATTTTTATTACAAGTGGCCCTGTTATTTAAGTGGTACAATGTATTGAGTATTAACTCCAAATACCTTAATGAGAGGATCCAATTGATCTAATCTGGAGATGAGAGATCTGGATCAGTTGGCATCTTTCCTATAATAATCTATTACTAGTATTTTGTATTTATATAATATAGGGTTTCTTTTTTATTATTTTTAAAGTGTTTAATGGGCTCACAGTTCTGCAAGCTTTACAGGAAACGTGGTGATGGCATGTGCTTCAGGTGAGGCCTCAGGAAACTTACAATCACAGCCAAAGATGACAGGGATACAGCATGTCACATGTGACAATAGGAAAAAGAAAGGGAGGTGGGGGAGGTCCCAAGCTTTTAAACAACCAGGCCTCGAATGAACTTACTGAGCAAGATCTCAGTTATCAAGGGGATGGTGCTAAACCATTCACAAGGGATTTGTCCCCATGATCCAGTCACCTCCCACCAGGGCCTACCTCCAACATTGGGAATCATATTTCAACATGAGTTTGGAGAAGTCAAACATCCAAATTATATCACAGCCTTAATATCCATAAATAGGGGATTAGTTAAATAAATTATGGGACTATGTATTGTGGCTCACCTTATTATCCCAGCACTTTGGGAGGCCAAGGCAGGTGGATCACTGAAACCAGCCTGGGGAACATAGCAAGCCCCTATCTACTTAAAAAAAAGGGGGGTACATCAATAATCTGAGTACTATGCAGCTATAACAAAACAAAGGAAGCTCTTTATGCATTTGTATGAAACAATCTTCAAAATCTATTGGTATATGTAAAAGGTCAAGATGCAGAATAGTGTGTAAAGAAAGCTAAAATTTAGCGAGGTCTGGTGGCTCATGCTCATGGACCTAGCACTTTGGGAGACTGAGGCAGGAGGATTGCTTGAGGCCAGGAGTTCAAGACTAACCTAGCCAACAAAGCAAAACCCCATCTCTATTAAAAGAAATAATAAAGAAAACTAAAATTTGTGTTAACAAGGGGGATAACATCAGTATGCATGTGTATATTTGATTGTATTTACATAAAACATCTCTGGAAAGATAGGGAAAAAGAACTGAGAGGCTGGGAATAGGGGTGGGAGGGACAATTTTTACAATTTGACCCTTTATACTTTTTTGGACACAGGATGTTGCTGTCACCCAGATTGGAGTACAGTGCCACTATCTTGGCTCACTGCAACCTCTGCCCCGTGGACTCAGGTGATCCTCCCACCTCAGCCTCCCAAGTAGCTGGGACCACAGGTACATTCACAACACTGCTGATTTTTGTATTTTTTGCAGAGATGCGGTTTCACTGTGTTGCCCAGGCTGGTCTCAAACTCCTGAGCTCAAGTGATTTGCCCCCCTTGGCCTTCCAAAATGCTGGGATTACAGATGTGAACCACCACACCTGGCCCCTTTTATACTTTTTGGATTTTGATTTTTGTTTTGGTTTCTTCTTCCAAGGTTATATTATGTATATAGTATTATTGCCCCACTTTTACAAATAATACAATAAATGCTTAGGATGTCCCAGTAATTTTTCAAAGTAGAAGAGAGAACAGAATATAGGCACTCTGGTTGTATAAACTGTTTTTGTTTTTTTTCACTTCACATTTGCTTTGTATTTTTAATTAGGAAATAATATATGTTCAAAGTCACTAGGGAAACTATAATGAATAAGATGAAGAAATTCTTTCTATCTTTCTCTTTTTTGTAGAAGATACATACAAATAAATAATGTTGAAAACCACCAAGTATTTTGTCTTCAAATACTTTCTCCATTTTCAAACATAGTGTATTCAGAACCATTAAAACCTATAATCCTTGAGAATGTCAGAAAATAAAAAGTTCATTTTTCTCATGTTAGTAAATTACAAAATAAAAAAATCAAAATGAGGAAAGACATGCAAAGTCTTTGTAAGGAGATAAGCTTCCAATTTGTCTGATTCAATTTAAATTAGATACATTGTATTAATGTATTTAAATATTATTCTGTCAGGGGCAACATTGATGAACAATGAACATGTAAAGAAAATAAAAGTAAGCATGGCAATTTGGAGACTGTTTATTCTTGTACTGTCCAAAAGAGTGGAGCATATTATCCACTGACCAAGATCATTTTTGCGAATTAAATGTATTAATCAGACATAGTTTCTTATCTTTGAAAATTCATATTATTTAACATCCTTTATTTTCTTTAACACCAAATATTGTTTCTTCATTCTTATGTAGATTTTCTTATAAAAATACTATATTAGTATGACCTTAGTATTTAATTGCATGTTATAACATTATCATTAAACTGATCACATGATGTTCAGAATTTGTAACAGTGATCAGGAGATTATTATGGGCCAAATAATCCATTAACTTTACATACATCATCTAATTTAATCGTATTAATTAAATGAAGTAAATGTTATGTTTTCATTTTATAGCTAAAAAATTGATCACTCAATAAGTTAAATGAGTTAGGCAAGGTCAGATAGCTAGGATATAGAGAAGGAGACAGGTTTTCAAGTTAAAGTGAAAGCTGAAGAAAAATCATTATATAGACATGCTACAGTCAGGAGTTTCAGAGATTTTTATTCAACTCATATCCCTGGGCATAAATCCCTGAAGCCGGAAGCATAATGCAATCTTTATAATTCAGAAATTCAAATAAGAACATGTTTTACTTTAAAATTAAGTGCGGCATATCTCTTCCTGCAATGAGTTTGCCAAAATCAAAGTAAATGGAACAGTTTCCAGCAAAACTGCCCTCACTTTAGACTTTAGACATCATCCACAAGTTCAGTGGTCCCAAGATAACTCTCACTTCAAACCACTGACTATAAGTGTGAGGGTTCCTACAATCATGGTAAGGTTCTATAATTTGCTAGAAAGTTACACATAACTCACTCCAAGTACTTTACTCACTATTGCAGTTGTGCTATGGCTAAAAGACAAAAAGTAGAACCAATTAAAAAAGAGAGAGAGATGCATAAGGCAAAACATGGAAGGATTCCAGGCATGGAACTTGCAGCATCTTCAGGAAACAATTTTCTCCTGACGCTAATAACCAACTGTGGAACCTCAACTGAGGTCATAGATGTTCGGAGTTATTATTAGGTTGTGTATTATAGGCACTATTGATTGAACCATTACTCATATGACCCAGTCTTCAGCTAGAGGTCTGGCTAATATCAGGTGGCTCAAAGCCTGAGCTCTCTAATTATGTGATTGGTCTTTCTGGCATGATTGGCACATGTCTTGAGTCATATGATTAGTATAAGCTATCTAGGGTCTCATCATAAACACCTAATTAGCATAATGAGGACCCCATCATCAAAAACAAAGACGCTGTTATTAGGAAATTCTAAGGATGTATATACATCTGAAGTGTATCTACATATACATCAATCAATCTCTCAAAATCAATGTGTCTGTCTCACATATATACACATATGAGAGAAAGAGAGACAGAGAGAGAGAGAGATTGATTTTAAGAAGTTGGCTTATGTGATTGTGGATGCTTGGTAAGTCCAAAATCTGTAGAATAGGCCAGTAGGATGGAGACCCAGAAAAGACATGCATTTCAAAGGCAATCAGCTGGCAGAAACCCCTTTTCTTTCAGGGAGGTCCATTTTTTTCTAGGCTGTCAACTGATCGGATGAGACTACTTATGGAAGGTAAACTACTTTATTCGAAGTCTACCCATCTAAATGTTAACCCATTTCATAAAACACAAAATTATCTAGAATAATGCTTGACCAAATATCTGGAAACTCTGACCCAGTCAAGTTGATAAATAAAATTAACCATAACAAGAGGCAAACTCTCAAGAACCAGAAATAGATGCTTTATTATACACTGCCTAATTTGATTGACATAAATGACACAGTGCTCAAATTTTTTCTCCTGAAATCATGCTTTTTTTCCTAATTTATTCCCCTCATGGGGTTCAACACATATCCAAGAAAATAAAGCAGAACAACACCTATTAATGGAATTCAATTCAGAAAAACAGGAACAGAGAAACATTTGGCAGTGGCTTTGAGGGCTCCAACAAATAGCTGCTCTTTCTCATCTTAAATTCCTGACCCAGAGCTTCAAAGATTGTAATATGTTGGAACAGAATGATTGACAACTTCATGTATAGGCTGAGGAGAAACAGCAGGACTCTGGCGTGGTTATAGAAAAGAGATGGCTTTAGGGGACAAAACTGAAAAACAGAATTCAGTGTTAGAGTTTCTTTTCTCAAAAAGAATTGGGCTCTAAGAGATGGTACCAGAGTCTGTATAAAAGTATCCACGGCGGCCGGGCGCGCTGGCTCACGCTTGTAATCCCAGCACTTTGGGAGGCCGAGGCGGGCGGATCACGAGGTCAGGAGATTGAGACCACGGTGAAACCCGTCTCTACTAAAAATACAAAAAAATTAGCCGGGCATGGTGGCGGGCGCCTGTAGTCCCAGCTACTCGGAGAGGCTGAGGCAGGAGAATGGCGTGAACCCGGGAGGCGGAGCTTGCAGTGAGCCGAGATTGTGCCACTGCACTCCAGCCTGGGCGACAGAGCGAGACTCTGTCTCAAAAAAAATAAATAAATAAAATAAAATAAAAAATTAAAAAAAAGTATCCACGGCTTCTGACAAGCTATGGAAATGCTGAACATCTAGAAGGACCAGTTCTCTGCAGACTCTGAAAGTAATCTACATATTGTTCTTTGGTAATCGATCATATATCTTTCCTCTTTAATAATTAATAGCTTAATACTACATTTGCATTTATTTATGTACTTTGTTATTTAAATTTTGTTAAGACTGGCCTTAGAGTACATCAAAATTAACCACTAAGTCAAAGTGCTAAATTATCTGGTCTATGGCCAGATGTTCTTTGTATGTGCAGAGCAAGACATAGATATATTTCTAAATTTTGTTATCTTTCTATTTTAATGGATTGTCTGTGATTAGAAGTCATTCGAAGAAAAATTAGATTCATGGCATTATCAAAATACTTGCTGTCCTTTACTTGTCTATTTAAATAATAGGCATTTTCTCACATGCTTTTATACTTGGAAGATATTTATACATTAAACAAGGTAGAAGAGTGTTTATTTAAGTCATTTTATTAAGTCAGTAAGTTTGTCAAATACTGTATTTCAGGGGTCCCCAACCCCTAGGCCACAGACAAGTACTGGTCCATAGCCTGTTAGGAACCGGGCCTCACAGAAGAAGGCAAGTAGCCAGCATGCAAAAAAAGCTTCATCTGTATTTAAAACCACGCCCCATCACAACCATTACCACCTGAGCTCAGTCTCCTATCAGATCAGCTGTGGCATTAGATTCTCACAGGCCTGCAAATCCTATTGCAGACTGCACATATGAGGAATCTAGGTTGCATGATCGTTATGAGAATCTAACACCTGATGATGTGAAGTGGAGCTGAGGAGGTAATGCTAGCACTGGGGAGAGACTACAAATACAGATTAACATTAGCAGAGATGTTTGACTGCACAGAGAACATACAAATCAAATGCTTGCAGATTCATATCAAAACCCTATCAATGAGTGGCAAGTGACAATTAAGCTGCATCTGGCGGCTGGCTTTATAGTGGCACTTGAGTTGATGTACTTCAATTGTATAGCTGCATCTGGTGGCAGGCTTTAAGTCAGAATCTGACACTCTAGTCCATGCATGAGCTGCCCATTATTTTATTTACCACTTCTGTTCATGCCTCTTTCCTTTACTGTGCACTTGTCTCAGCCACAGTTTGGGTAAGCCCACAAGCTAATCCTAGCCAAAATGAGTAAAAAGCAAATGTCACTGGAGAGTTTCTTTGAAAAGAGGAAAAGATGCAATGATGAGACAGCAGAAAACTCTACGGCTGACAACAAAAATACAGCTGAATTTAAAAGAAAATACCAAGAGTCTTACTTAAATTGTGGATTCATTGAAAAAGGTGATTCATATTTTGTAAATCTGCTTTGTATAATATGTGGTGACCAGCTATTTAATGAAACCATTAAACTGTCAAAACTTCTTCACCACATGGAAACCAAACACCCTGTATTAAAAGACAAGCCTTAGGAGTTTTTCAAAAGAAAAAAATAAAAGTTGTGAACATGAAGAACAGAAGCAGTGAAGGCCACCACTTCATCAAATGTGTCTGTACCGAGAGCATCATTCTTAGGGGCTAAATGCATTGCTAAAGCTAAGGTCTTTACTGTTGGCAAAGAGCTAATCCTGCTTGCTGCTAAGGATATTTGTTGTGAAATTTTAGGAGAGGCTGCAGTTCAAAAGGCGGCACGTGTTTCTCTTTTGGCTAGCATTATAACTAGACAAACTGAAGAAATAGCTAGCATTATAACTAGACAAACTGATGAAATAGCAGAGGATATATAGGCACAATTGTTAGATAGGATTAATGAGTCACTGTGCTGCACTATCGGGGTTGACGAGTCTACTGATGTTGACAAGAAGGCAACAATGCTTGTTACTGTATGATATATTTTTCAGGAGGATGTTCATGAGGATGTGTTATGTACACTTTTGTTGCCAACCAACAACACAACTGCAGAACTCTTCAAGTCTTAAACTGATTACATATCTGGAAAACCAAATTAGTCATTTTGTGTCAGTATATGCACGGACAGAGTGGCTGCCATGACTGGATGGCTTTCTGGTTTCACTATTGGAGGCAAAGAGGTCGCTTCTAAATATGAGTCTACACCCTGTGTCATCCATAAGGAAATACTGGCTAGCCCAAAAACGTTACCTGAACTTAACAATAGTTTGCAGGATGTGATTAAAATTATCAACCACATGAAAGTACATGCCCTTAATTCATGTCTGTTCGCAACACAGATCTGTGAGGAGATGGACACAGGACACACACGTCTTCAACATGTAAGTGATATGGCCTTCTAAAGGTAGATCACTGGCCAGAGTTTTTGGGTTGTGAAAGTTGCTCCAAAGATTTCCTTTAGAAGAACAATTACCACTAACAGCACATTTCGGTGATCCAGAATGGGTTGCAAAACTTGCTTATTTGTGTGACACACTTAACTGGCTCAATGAACTCAATCTGTCACTTCAGAGGAGACTGGCAACTGTGTTCAAGTCAGCAGTTAAAATGGCTGCATTCAAAGCCAAACTGGAATTGTGAGGGCAACAAGTGAACATTGGGATTTCTGATGTTTCAAACACTAGCAGAGATTTTGAAAGAGAATGAGCCAGGGCTTTCTTTCTCCTAGCTGGTGCATGATCACCTATCTCAGCTTTTATAAGAGTTTGAGCATTACTTTCCAACTACACTACTTTCCTGAACTGGGAAGGAATGGATACATGACCCATTTGTGAATAAGCCAGGTGAGTTGACTCACCCCGTGCAAGAAGAGAATCAACTGCTTGAGATCACAAAAGATGGTGCCCTTAAAAGTATGTTTAAGAAGACATCAAATCTCCATACATTCTGGATTAAAGGCAAGGCAGACTATCTTCAGATTGCTGTAAAAGCACTGAAAAGCATGCTTCCATTTCCAACATCCTATCTTTGTGAAGCAGGCTTTCCTGCAGTGACAGAAACCATAATGAGATTGTAGAGTAAACTGAACATAAGCAACACACTTCGGTGACACTGTCTCCCATCACCCCTAGATGGGACTAACTAGCTGCAAGAAAAAAAAAAAAAAACCTCAGGGCTCCCACTGATTCAACATTATGATGAGTTGTATAATTATTTCATTATATTTTACAATATAATAATAATAGATACAAAGTACACAATAAATGTAATACACTTGAATCATCCCGAAATCATCTCTCCTTGCCTTCTGTGGAAAAACTGTCTTCCACAAACTGGTCTCTGGTGCCAAAATGTTTAGGGACCCCTGCTTTATACAATTTCCAGTATCATTTAAGAGACAAATTAAATTAAACTATTTAGCTACCATATTATCAAAGCAGTCAAAGAAGACGTGCTCAAGAGGAATGTTTGTGTACAAATCGTGTGGGTTCAGGACAAACATGTTTAAAGTGCTTTGAAAATCTAGATGGTTTCACATTTTACTACCCTTTTTCACTATTTAACCTTTTTTCCCCATTTGTATTTTCTAAGGGTCCAGTCACATGCATAAAAAACAGAATTTAACCTTAATTTGGCCAGCACAGTTGACCAGAATAGTAGGTTAGTTAGAAAAAGTATCTAAGAACAATGTGCGACAGGTCTGATTTCATTTACAGACTTGACTTCAATATCTTTATAAAGTATCTGTTGAAAGATACTGTAGACCCCTTATAGCATACAGAGGTAACTAACTTAAGAACTAGATTTCCAAGACTATCTTGCAAGTTTGGGGTCATAATTTAGATTCATCCTTTCAAGATTTTGATTCAGAACCAAATTACATTGAGACAGAGAGAGATAGTACAAAACATCCATTTTAGAAAAATTACAAAAATCAATGTGCACGGTTATGAAATGACTATGGTACTTAGTCTCTGCTCCTTGATTCTGAAGCTTGTGTAGCTGGTGACAGTAGAGATTCTGGCAGTTATAGTAGGGTTCTGCATTCAGGAGGGGCCCATGTCCTTTCTCATGTTTTTAGCCCCAACCTGAACCTGATCAGATAAAATGTGGAAAGAGAAGTAATAGAAAAAGGATAGAATAGATATATTAATAAAATATTAATATATTTCTTATTAATCATTCATTTAAATTAACTACATGCACACATACACACACATGCAATGGAGAAATTTGTATATTGGAAGAAAATAAACATCTCCACAGTTTCCATGGACCAAATATGTACACCACAAAAAATAACAAAATATCACATAAGATAGTAATTTTTTCCTTTGTTTTTCAGTGTACTCTACTGTCATGAACAAGTTCATTATTTTCTGTTACTCTAAATAAGCAGATGATTTTGTCTACTTCCTATTTAAATATGAAGATATTATTATGGTAATTTGCATACAAAAAAACCAACAAACATTTGGAGTGAGTAAGACTCTGATAAGCAAATGCTAAATATAATTATTATTTCCAAAACTAAAATTGATTCAGCATATATCTAGTTAGGGAAAGTACCTCCTTTTCTGTTTTTTTTTCTTTTTTTATTTTACTTTTAGAAACATCTATACTAAAAGGAATCATAACACTTTCTAAAAATTAGTTCTGTGATCAAATGTTCTCAGTTTTCCAAAGGAAAACTAATATGTATTATGTTTATCTTTAATGCAGTTATTGATTTAATTGTAAGCAAAAAAAATAGGTTAAATAGAATGTTGGGAAACAAAATTAAAATTTGATATGATCTCAACAAGTAAAATTTGGGTTATTTATTACTTACTTATTAGTAAAACTGACTCAAAAATGAAAATTAGAGTTTAAGCAAAATAAGCAAATATACTCTTTACAATGACAAAAGGCATAATATAAATAGCAAAATTCAAATGTTATCAAACTACTGCAAAATACTATTTAAATGACATTGTATTAATATGCATAGGAAATAGTTATAAGACATGTTCTCTTTACTTAAAGATTTCACAATTTTAGCTTAGGTATATGAGCACTTGAAGGCAAGTGTAATAATTAAAGCAATAAATAAAAATAAAGGATCCAGAAAGAAACAGCGCATGAGTAGCTTATTGTCTGTTGTAAAAATAAAATCTCTAGGGTAGACAACGACATTTATGGTCTGGCCACTATGTCTTGGACCTTCTCTCTACCACTCTCCACATACTGTACAATATGTTCTAATTTGTGTGTGATTCCTTAAGTAGATCAGAATTTATGCTAGTAGTACCGGTGTTTTCTGCTTAGAATAAACTCCATCACTTTCAGCCTCCTGATTAACATAACACTGTCTTTAAGGACTCAGCTGTGTCTAAAATCCATGTGGAGTCCTTCCCTCCAAAAACTTTAGAAAACTTTAGATCTTTAGCTGATTTCTGGCTCCAAGTGAGACACCTGTTCCTTGATTTTTTCATGGTTAGGAGTTACAGGTATCTTCTACTTGTCTGGTAGCTAGTGATTTTTCTATCATAGTATTTTGCATGACATTAAAATATTTGGCTTACATTTATTAGATGTGTTTAAAAATTTGATACATGAAATCATTTTTTATTTTCAAATTATCTCTTTCCCCACTTCCACTTCCATGAAGAGGTGGGCATTCCTGTCCTAAGTTGCCCCAGAATGGCTTATGATTCTCCCCTAAAGATAAAGCTGGCTGAATTTACTTTTCTTCTTGGTATTTTATTTTGTTTTTCTAAAACCTATCTTTTTTTAAGCTGGGATTCTTGTAGAGTGAAGGGAGAGAGGTGTGGAGGAGATCCAGGGGGGACAACTACGTGATTAGAAGCAGCAGCCCCCTTGGGAAGCGGCAACACCAATGAGAAAGTTACTGAGGCACACATAGGGAGAACGAATCTCAGGCCTAGCACCTCCTAGGGTGAGTGAATTTCACCCTAGGCCATGGACCCTTACAAACATGCCCAACTGGCCCTGCTCCTAGCATGGCCTATAGCAGCAGATCCTGTGGACAAGGGAGCACCATGGGAGCTAACATAACGGGTATCTCATCCAGAGCCAAAATATTCCCATAATCAGTGAGACCTCCCCTATCTATCGTCTCCTATGACTAACCATGTACATAGAAAGTCATGGAAAAATGTGATTGAGATTGAAACTCTAGTTGCCTCTGTTTGCTAAGATTCTAATTTTAGTTGATTTACATATTTATACAATATTTAAAAACCTATATTTATGCCAAATAATTGAATTCATTAATAGTTTACCTTGCTTTAGAAATTATTAAAATTGGCCAGGCATGGTGGCTCATGCCTGTAATCCCAAGACTTTGGGAAGCTGAGGCGGGCAGATTGCCTGAGCTCAGGAGTTCGCGACCAGCCTGGGCAACATGGTGAAACCCTGTCTCTACTAAAATACAAAAAAAAAAAATTAGCCAGGCATGGTGGCATGCACCTGTAGTCCCAGCTACTTGGGAGGCTGAGGCAGGAGAATTGCTTGAGCCCGGGAGGCAGAGGTTGCAGTAAGCTGAGATCGTGCCGCTGCACTCCAGCCTGGGTGACAGAGCGAGACTCTGTCTCCAAAAAAAAAAAAAGAAAGAAATTATTGAAATTGCTTATTAATTTATTTGGCTTTTTTTTTCATTAAACCTTGGAAGGCAGCCATCCTGTTTTCCTTTTATCTTCTGTAATCATCATAATGCCTGACTCATAGCAGGTACTGCATCAAATGAACAAATACAAGATAGAATAAGTCTCATGTATGTTATACAATAATTATTCACCCTGGACTTCAAAACCCTTATTGAAAGGCTAAATAACTTGAAAATGCTATAAAACTACAAAAGAAGAACATTTCTGGGAGTTCAGAGAATGTCTAAAGCTCACCCATCATTTGACCTGGAGCTATGTGGGAAAAGAAAGAAAGCCCACTTCTAGTGCACACACAATCAGGAGCCAAGGTAGCTTTAAGTAGATTGTCCATAAAGTTGCATAAGACAAATATCTATGCCTTAGTACACATGCTGCATTGTATATATTTTCCTGACAGCCATTGGCTGTAAGAAAAATACATATGATTGCTCTTGCAGGTGTTGACTATGACACTAAAGTAGAGAAGCCAACTGACCCAGAAATGAGCTAAGTCAATTGCAGAAAAGAAAACTAATACACAAATAACAATAATACAACAATAAAGCGATGATAAAAATGTGTGAACTCATTGCAACATCTGGGTGTTATTTTCCTCACCTGAGTTGATCAAATGAAGCTCATATTCCATTTAGATAGCACGAGATCTTGCCAGATAACTATCTGAGACAGACTTTCTCCTGAGATGGTGGGCAGGCTTTCGTGGCACTGGATCCAGTTTTTATTCTGAGGATTCAGTCAGTCTTAACATTCTAACTAATGCATCTTTTAATAAATTAATGCCTTTGTAAAAAAATGGTTTGTTTTATATCTTGTTCTTTCATTTATGTTCTGAACTGTAACTTTTTAATATATTTAATTCATGTTCATAAAATGTTTAGATGGTAATATATGCATGTGTGTATCTAAATATTAATAACAGCTACATAGAAATACTTCAGAAAGGGAGATTATGATGTTTATTTTAAATGATTCAAGGAATAACGTGTATTTTTAAAATATTCTAATTGATGAAAGTTTTGTCTAAAAAATATGTATTTTAGAATTAAACACCACTTCATAGAATTCATTTCAAGTTTTGGAAGTAAATATTTAATTTTTACAACATTTTTGAAACATTTTACAAAATAAAATTACTTTAAATGAAGTTCTTCAATCTATATGAAGATTGTTTAAATTATTTTAAAGCTAAATTAAATAACCTAAAGATTTTTTACGTATTATAAAATGTTGGACAAAATAGTGATCTAGAGTACAATAATAGCCAAGAAGAATACCATTCTTAATGAAAAGAAAGACTTATAGCTCATAGTTATGTATATTTTACCTACTTTATACTCAAATAACAAATAAAATACAATTAATGTTGTTAGGAATAAAATCTTTAGGCTTGCAACTAAACAAATGTGGACTGCTTCACACAGATAAATTGGATAGCTGAAGAAAATCATATTATACAAAATTAACGAGCATCAAAAAGCACGGTCTATTTTTTTTTAATGAAGTCAGGAGAAACTTTTCTAATCTCAGAAAACAGCAATCTAAGACGTAAAATAAGATAATACCAGCAGAGGGAGAGTGTGGGTGTCCAGGCCACAGACTTTCATTTAGATAACAAGGTTTTGGAAAATTAAATTCTCTCTGGGTTATACAGGCTTTAAGTTAAAATAATGTTATGCTGAATGTAAAGAAATTTGAGGTCCAAAACCATTCTACCTTTTCTAAATCGTTTATGAAGTTTAAGCATCTATAAGGAATTATTTCCTTTGTATTTTATTAGAGTAACATCCAATTCTCTTATATTAGAATACAAAAATATAATATAGATAAAGTCCTTCAGCTGAAACCAAAGGATCTAGCTCACAGCTTCAAACAGGTATATCACAATCATAATATAGCAAAACACCCCGTCCAAAACTTTGAACATCAGCATGGTGTAACTTTTTTATGAGGACAAGATGGGTTACAAGCCCAGGCTTTTTAATTTTAAAGATGTTTGATGCAGGAGAACTGTATTTTCCAATATCTGCTCACCTTCTCTACCCTCAGATATGTCTTGAAGTCTATTTTGAGAAATTTAGTAGCCACAAGCCATCCACTCTTAATCTTTTGAAAATGAAGATCAATTCCAGACTAAAAAACAGGATTACAATGAAACACTTCATATTTCTTTCTTGTAGAATTGGAAAAAAAACTTTATATAAACTGAAACATTAGATTGGTTCTAAATATCTAATTTTCATAAATTTTTGTTACATTATTTTGTGAAAATAAGCATAAATTAAAATATCTATTCATTTATAAGTATTAATTAATTCAATCTTCACTTAGCCTTTTTATGTGCCAAATACTCTTAATTAGACATTCATAAGGCAAAACTCCCTTCAAAAAGGAATTGAAGACTGACGGAAAGCACACACTATAACACAAACACATGTACTTTGTCTGTTTGTATCTATTCACCACGTATTTTGACACTTTGTAAGAAAAGTATGAGCATAGAAAGAGTAGCAGACTATCTTTAAACTAAGAGAGCCTGGCAGTCTTCTCACACTTGGCTGTAAATGTTCAAGATTTTTTTTGACTACCTTATTGGGAGAATCATTGACTACAGAGCAGGAATTTACTGTTTCTATAAATTTATTATAGTCATTTTACCAGTAAACTGAACTTACCAGTCACTCCCATAATTGTCTTCATGGAAGAAAGTTATGATGGTGAGAGGTGACAGCGTCCTAGCAGTCCTCACAGCCTTCGCTCGCTCTCGGGGCCTCCTCTGCCTGAGCTACCACTTTGGCGGCACTTGAGGAGCCCTTCAGCCCGCCGCTGCACTGTGGGAGCGCCTTTCTGGGCTGGCCAAGGCGGGAGCCAGCTCCCTCAGCTTGCAGGGTGTGGAGGGAGAGGCGAGAGCCGGAACTGGGGCTGCGCACGGCGCTGGCGGGCCAGCTGGAGTTCCGGGTGGGCGTGGGCTTGGCGGGCCCGGCGCTAGGAGCAGCCGGCCGGCCCTGCGGGCCCTGGGTAATGAGGGGCTTAGCACCTGGGCCAGCAGCTGTGGAGGGTGTGCTGGGTCCCCCAGCAGTGCCAGCCCACCGCCGCTGCACTCGGTTTCTTGCCGGGCCTTAGTTGCCTTCCCGCGGGGCAGGGTTCAGAACCTGCAGCCCGCCATGCCTTGAGCCTCCCACCCCCTCCATGGGCTCCTGTGCGGCCAGAGCCTCCCTGATGAGCGCCGCCCCCTGCTCCACGACGCTCAGTCCCATCGACCACCCAAGGGCTGAGGAGTGCAGGCGCACTGCTCGGGACTGGCAGGCAGCTCCACCTGCAGCACCGGTGCCGGATCCACTGGGTGAAGCCAGCTGGGCTCCTGAGTCTGGTGGGAAGGTGAGAAACTTTATGTCTAGCTCAGGGATTGTAAATACACCAAGCAGCACTCTGTATCTAGCTCAAGGTTTGTAAACACACCAATCAGCACCCTGTGTCTAGCTCAGGGTTTGTGAATGCACTAATGGACACTCTGTAACTACTCTGGTGGGGCCTTGGAGAACCTTTGTGTGGACACTCTGTATCTAGCTAACCTGGTGGAGAGGTGGAGAAGCTTTGTGTCTAGCTCAGGGATTGTAAACACACCAATCAGCGCCCTGTTAAAACAGACCACTAGGCTCTACCAGTCAGCAGGTTGTGGGTGAGGCCAGATAAGAGAATAAAAGCAGGCTGCCCCAGCGGGTAGTAGAAACCCGCTCCAGTGGACTTGCACAGTGTGGAAGCTTTGTTCTTTTGCTCTTTACGATAAATCTTGCTACTGCTCATTCTTTGGGTCCACACTGCCTTTATGAGCTGTAACACTCACCGCGAAGGTCTGCAGCTTCACTCCTGAGCCAGCGAGACCACGAGCCCACCGGGAGGAACAAAAAACTCCAGAGGCCCTGCCTTAAGAGCTGTAACACTCACCGCGAAGGTCCGTGGCTTCGTTCTTGAAGTCAGTGAGACCAAGAACCCACCAATTCCAGACACAATGGTACTATCTACTAGGACCCCACATAAAATGATTTTCAAATCTTCATTTTTCCAAGTCTTTTGAGAACCAGCATTCATGAACTGTTCAACATGTTACAAATTATCTGGACAAGACCATATTTAAAACTACATTACATTTAAGATAATTTACTCAGTTAGTCTGGTCATTGACATGATTTAACCTTTCAAAAGAAGGTGATTTTTAGCATATTTTAAAATGTCTGGCATCATTTGGAGATTAAAAACCCTTCAAATAGAAATGTTCACATTTCCTCGAATTAGCAATTGTATCTTATTGTATATTTTAATTTTTATGCAAAGCAATAAATAAAATCCTTTATCAACTGAATTCAGAGCCAATTAAAATCAGATTCAGGAGTCATCCTCATGGACATAAAAATGTTAATCTTATTATTGAAATTAAGTAATTTATCAATCAGCTTATGTTAAGTACATTATGCTACAGTAACAAGGGACCTCTAAATTTTAGTAGCTTACAACAAGAAAGGTTTGTTTGTTGATCCTATTACATGTCTTTATTTCTGGATCATGTTATACATCTATTGTGGTTTGGCTGGAGCACTGCTCCACATCTTCTTCATTTTTGGGTCTAGGTTATAGAGGCAGTCATATCTGAGCCCCTACACCCATCTCATGGTAGAGAAAAAAAAATAATGGCAGAATCATACTATGATTCTTAAGATTTCTGCTCAGAAATGGTTCATGTCACATCACACACATTTCATTGTTTACAGCACTTTCAAACACAATATTACTAAATTTGGAGGCCAGATAATTTGTGGTGGGGTTGGAAAAGCTATCTTGTGCATTATTATTTAGCAGCATCTTTTTTTTTTTTTTTTTTTTTTACCCACTAGATGCCAGTAACAGCCCCACAGTTGTAACCAACAAAAATGTCTGCAACATTATCAAATGTTCCCTGGGGGACGAAATGGTTTCAGGTTGAGAAGTATATGTCTAAATCCAATCACTTGGCTTAGTCTGGGGAACAGTGGTATAATCTTACACAACAGAGATGTACCGTAGAGAAGAACCTGCTATGGAGTGTTCCAAAAACTAAAAGCCTGATAAGAGAGCAATGCATGTTTTTACAATAATACAATCTACAAGTACCTAGAGAACACACACACACACACAAACAGAATTAGCAAATATTTGAACTTTCTGTGCACATGATGCCTCAAAAGAAAGATTGAAATTAAGTCATTCTGTTTGTGACGTCATGTGCCCCAATCATTTGCTGATGATCTGAAGATCACTGACGGGAAGGTTATTTTATTTTTCACAGAATGGTATATTTTGAAAATAGTCATAAGGTGGTAAAATTGATTCTAATGCTACTCTGAACCTCAAAAAAAATCCAAATGCTCATGCCATATACTATACAAGGTTTTACAATGAGACTAAATGATAAAATACAGATGCTACAAAAATAAAATCCCAACCGTGAGGAGATGTCCTCAATTTCAATATCTACCATTAGCGCTGGTAAGGAGAAATTAATTATGGATCAAGTATTAAAGTACAAAAGGGACTTTAGATACCTTTATGCCCTTGAGGTAAGTTAAAAATTCTTGATTAAATAAAATCCAAACTTAAATAATATTTTTAACATGAATTAAAAAATAAAACATTCGATTATAAAAGTATTAAAGGACAAAACCATCTCTTTCATTAAAAAAAAAAAAACTGCACTCATTTTAATCCTGAAGCATGCTGAATACCTAGCTCAAGGACTATAACTTACATACTATATCTGGAAAGTATTTAAGTCTCTTCAAGATCTTTGTGTTATCCATAAGTGTTCACTGTGTCTATCAAAAAAACCAAGCAAGCGAATAAGAACAGATAGGCTTATCCTGATCTAGTATTATTAGTTCTTGTGATAAAACTTTCCTGTACAAACTATATTCGAATAACCCAGGACCTAGCATTGGCAACTACCCTGGCAGTCTTTTGGTTGTTGTTGTTTTTTGTTTTTTTGATTGTTTATTTGTTTGTTTTTGAGTCAGAATCTTGCTCTGTAGTCTAGGCTGGAGTGCAGTGGTGTGATCTCAGCTCACTGCAGCCTCCACCTCCTGGGTTCAAGAGATTTTCGTGCCTCAGCTTCCTGCATAGCTGGGACTACAGGCATACGCCACCATGCCCAGCTAATTTTTGTATTTTTAGCAAAGACAGGGTTTCACCATGTTCATGTTGCCCAAGCTGGTCTCAAACTCCTGGACACAAGCTATCCACCTGCCTCAGCCTCCCAAAATGTTGAGAATACAGGCATTAGCCACCATGCCTGGTCTACCCTGGCTATCTTAATGGTAACTTAGAAACAGAGCCATTGGGAAAAGCCTTTTGGCTTCAGTTTTACCAGGATATCTGTCAATCTGTGTCTTGGGCTTGACCACCAGGGAATTGAAATGTAATTTTAAATATGAGAAAATGCCCATAAAGAGTATATTTATGTCATATTGCTTACTAGATACAGATAAAATTTCACCTAGACATACTCTCTGTATCGTATTTTTGGTGGGTGGCATTTATGACCCTTCGAGAAAGTTAGCACTTAGTTCAGATACCTTCTCTTCAAGAATATTCAAAAATTCTTATTTTCCAATTTCCAAGTTTTGGTTACCCCAGTGCTGAGTTGCAAGAGAGGCAGCACTCTAGTTCACCATCAAGTTGCAATACTTCTTACTATAAAAGCCGCCTGCCAAAGACACAGTGTAAAATTCAACCACACAAATTTATAAAAGCGTTCTCATGGTACAACATAAGTCACTACAAATCCTGCATGAATTGAGCCTAACTAAGTCCCACTAAACCTTAAAGTCATGAACTTCCTTAGATTGCCTGTGTGTTTCACTTCCTAATACCATTCTACCATTCTGTGTCTGTGCCTATAAATTCAGAGATAAATGCAACAAAATCTAGGGCTAAAACAGGAAATTTTTTTTTCTCCTAATCTGTGTTGAGCCTTGTCTTAGTTCAGGCTGCTATTACAGAATACCAGACTGGGTGACAGAAACCACAGAAATTTATTTCTCACAGTTTTGGAGGTTGGATCTGAGGTCAGAGTGCCAGCATGGTTGAGTTCTGCTGAGAGCCCACTTACTGGTTCATAAACAGCTGTCTTCTCACTGTATCCTCACAGGCTAGGAAAAAAAAGGCAAAAGAGCTCTGTGGAGTTTGTTTTTTTGTTTTGTTTTGTTTTGTTTTTTTCTTGAGACGGAGTTTCACTCTGTTACCCAGGCTGGAGTCCAGTGGTACGATCTCGGCTCACTGCAACCTCTGCCTCTCAGGTTCAAGTGATTCTCCTGCCTCAGCCTCCCAAGTAGCTGGGGCTACAGGCACGTGCCACCATGCCCGGCTAATTTTTGTATTTTTAGTAGAGATGGTGTTTCACTATGTTAGCCAGGCTGGTCTCGAACTCCTGACCTCATGATCCGCCTGCCTCAGCCTCCCAAAATGCTGGGATTACAGGTGTGAGCCACTGCATCCGGCCTGTGGGGTCTCTTTTATAAGGGTCCTAATCCCATTCTTCCATCCTCATGACCTAATTATCTCCCAAAGACTTAGCCTCCTAATACCATCACACTGAGGGTTAAGATTTCAACATATGAATTTTGGTGGAACTCATTCAGTCCATAAGAAGCCTTTATAGAAGGTCACAGAGTTCAAGCAGGTAGAATAAAAATAATTTTTTAATAATTATACACTGACACCCAGGGACTCCCACTCCTAGGGGAAGGAGGAGCACACCACATCAAGGGAACACCCTATGGGACAAAGTAATTTGGATGGCAGGCCTTGAGCTCCAGATCCTTCTGCTGCTGGAAAGCTTCCTTCAGCAGTGGCACAGTTGAAAGTGCTGGGCTCAGCAGAGGAAGCTTTCTGCTCTATCCCAACACTCAGAAACTCCTGGTATGCATGAAGGGTCTTGGAGAAGAGGAAGTCTTTTCCCCTTGTCCATCATCCTAGGTACAGTTGGGGCTTTTCCCACGGGAGCTCAGCGTGGGTGCAACTATAGAGAGCCTTTCTGGAACGCCTCAGGGAGACTGCATCCCCACAGGAAGGGCACTCCCCAGGTTCAGGCATGCTGGGGAGACAGAGTCACAATTTCTCTCTATTTGGAACATCAACATTCTTACAGATGAAAAAAAGTTATCTGATCTCAATAGCTAAAGTACTGTGACAGGAGAATGCCTGAGAGGTAGATAACTTTTCTCCTGACCTGGCAGAGGAGCTGAGGTGGCTCCACCTTTGCACCTGATAAGACCTCAGTGTGACTCACTGTGAGCTCCTCCAGCCACGTCTGTCAAGGGTGGGACTTTATTTACCCACCTGCTGTAACCACAAATGGTTCCTACCCAGGGACACCACCCCTACTGTGCTGAAGCTTGAACCATCAAACCAGTAAACAAAATGCTGAGGGAAAATAAATAAATGCACACCACAGGGAAATGAGATAAGCTTTAAGAGACCTCTGCTATTCCTACCTCATAGGAGATAGTGAACTTACTCACATTCTGAGCAGACTGCTGCTACAACCAGCATATGAGAAAGCCCTCATACAAAGAATCTCTATAACCAAGGAACTCTTGCAGAATCTTCACCCCTGAAAGCACCAACAAGCAAATTAGGCTATAATTAACTAAAAGCATTAAAGTCTCATTCTTAAGAAGAAAAAAGAAATTTTAAAGAAACAAAAGAAATATGCTCAAATCCCAACATAAATTCAAGAATAACTAGAAGAAATAGTCCACTCAAATGAAAAGGAACCAGAAAAATAACTCTGATAATATGACAAAACAGGGTTCTGTAACACCTCTAAAGGATCACAGTAGTTCTCCAGCAATGGATGCAAAAGCCAAGATAAAACCTTTGAAATACCAGATAAAGAATTCAGAAGGTCGATTATTAAGCTACTCAAGGAGCTATCAGAGAAAGATAAAAACCATTATAAAAAAATTAACAAGCAGTTTAGAATATGGATGAAAAATTTCTAGAGAGATAGATGTTATCACAAAAAACAATCAGAACTTCTGGATATGAAAGACACACTGAGAGAATTACATAATGCATGGGAAGTTCTTGTAACAGACTAGAACAGATAAAAGAAGGAATTTCAAAGTTCAATGACAAGGCATTTGAATTTCCAATCGGACAAAAGTAAAGAAAAGAAAAATCAAAAGAACAAAGTCTCCAAGAAATACAGAATTATATAAAATGGGCAAACCTGAGAATAATTGGTGTTCCTGAGGGAGAAGAGAAAAATAATAACTCTGGAAAACTTATTTGAGAGAATAATTGAGGAAATCTTCCCTGGCCTGGCTAGAAATCTAGATATCCAAATTCAAGAAGCTCAAAGAACTCCTGTGAAATTCATTGCAAAAATATTTCCACCAAGGCATAGAGTCATCAGGCGATATGAAGGAAAAATCCTAAGAGCAGTAAGACAAAAGCATCGGGTAACCTACAAAGGAAAACCTATAAGACTAATAGCAGACTTTTCAGCAGAAACCTTACCAGCCAGAAGGGATTGGGTCCTATCTTCAACCTCCTTAAACAGAGCAACTGTCAACCAAGGATTCTGGCTGACTTCAATACACCACTGACAGCACTAGACAGATCTTTGGGACACAAAGTCAACAGAGAAACAATGGACTTAAATAACATGCTAGAACAAATGGACCTAATAGATATTTACAGAACATTCTACCCAAGATCTGCAGAATATACATTCTTCCCATCAACACACTGAACATTTTCCAAGATAAATGATATGATAGGGCATAAACAATTTCAAAAAATTAAAAAAAATCAAAATTACATCAAGTATCTTCCCAGACTACAGCAGAATAAAACTAGAAATCAAGTCAGAAAGGAACTCACAAAACTATATAAATTTAATTATTTGCTCCTGAATGATATTTGGGTTAACAATGAAATCAAGATGGCAATTAAAAAATTATTCAAATTGAATGATAATGGTCAGACAAGTTGTCAAAACCTCTGGGATACAGAAAAAGCAGTGCTTAGAGGAAAATTTATAGTGCTACAGGCCTACATCAAAAAGTCTGAAAGAGCACACATAGACAAACTAATGTTATCCCTCAAGGAACTGGAGAAACAAGAATAAAGTAAATCTAAAGCTCAAAAAAGAAAACAAATGACTCAGATGAGAACAGAACTAAATAATATTCAAACAAAAAAAAACGGTACAAAGAATCAATGAAACAAAAAGCTGGTTCTTTGAGAAAATAAACAAAATTGATAGACCATTAGCTAGATTAATCAAGAAAAGAAGAGAGAAGATCCAAATAGCCTAAAATTAGAAATGGAACTGGAAACATCATAACCTACACCACAAAAATACAAAAGATCCATTGAGACTACTGTGAACACCTTTATGTGTGCAAACGAGAAAACCTAGAGGAAATGGACAAATTTCTGGATATTTACAGAAACAGAAACCCTGGACAGACCAACAACAAGCAGCACAACTGAATCAGTATTGAAAAACTTGCCAACAACAAAAAAAGCCCAGGACCAGATGAATTTACAGCTGAATTCTACCAGACATTCAAAAAAGAATTGGTATCAATTCTACTGAAACTGTAACAAATGCTTGGGAAAGACAAATCCTACCTAAGTTATTCTATGAAGCTAGTATTACCCTGATAATACTAACAACCAGCAAAGGACACAACAGCAACAAAACAAAAAACTACACACCAATTTTCCTGATGAACATAGATGCAAAAATTCTCAACAAAATATTAGCTAACCAAATCCAACAGCACATCAAAAATATAATTCATCATGATTAAGTAGGATTTATTCCAGAGATACAGGAATAATTTAACATATACAAGTCAATAAATATGATACATCACAAAAACAGAATTATAAACCATATAATCATCTCAATAGATGCAGAAAAAGCATTTGAAAAAATCCAGCACCACTTTATAATAAAACCTCTCAACAAACTAGGCATTAAAGGGACCTTCCTCAAAATAATAAACATCATACATGACAAACCCACAGCCAACATCATACTAATGGGAAAAAGTTGAAAGCATTCCTCCTGAGAACGGAAAAAAGACAAGGATGACCACTTTCACCACTCCTACTCAACTTAGTTCTGGAGGTGCTACCCAGAGAAATTACATAAGAGAAAGAAATAAAGGGCCTCCAAATTGGAAAAGAGGAAGTCAAACTATCACTGTATACAAATGATATGATTGAATACCTAGAAAACCCTAAAGACTCACCCAAAAAGCTCCTAGATCTGATAATGAATTCAGTAAAGTATTGGGCTACAAAATCAATATACATAAATCAGTAGCACTGCTATACAGCATTGATGAACAAGCTGAGAATCAAATCAAGAACTCAATCCCTTTACAACAGCTGTAAAAAAAAAAAACCACACAGACACACACACACACACACACACAGACAACAACAACAACAACAAAAGCACCTAGACATATACTTAACTAAGGAAGTGAAAGATCTCTACAAGGCGAAATACAAAACAGTGCTGAAATAAATCATGATGGACACACATGGAAACACTCGTGGATTGAAAGAATCACTATTGTGAAAATGACCACACTGCCCAAAGAAACATAAAAATTCAATGCAATTTCCATTCAAATACCAACATCATTTGTCATAGAATTAGTAAAAACAATCCTAAAATTAATATTTAACCCAAAAAGAGCCTGAATAGCCAAAGAAAGCCTAAGCAAAAAGAATAAATCTGGGCATCACATTACCAGACTTCAAATTACACTATAAGGTTAAAGTTGCCAAAACAGCATGGTACTGGTATAAAAGTTGGCACATACTTCAATGGAAGATTACAGAGAACCCAGTAATAAAGCCAAATATGTGCAGCCCACTGTTCTTTGAGAAAGCATACAGCAATATAAATTGTGGAATTGTGGAATGGACACCTATTTATTAAATGGTGCTGGGGAAACTGTCAAGCCACATGTAGCAGAATGAAACTGGATCCCTATCTCTCATCACATAAAAAATCAACTCTAGATATATCAAAGATGTAAATCTAAGACCTGAAATCATAAAAATTCTAGAGGGCAACATTGGAAAAACTCTTCTAGACATCAACCTAGGCACAGAATTCATAACTAAGCCCCCCAAAGCAAATGCAACAAAAACAAAAATAAAAAAAGAGACCTAATTAAACTAAAAAGCTTCTGCACAGCAAAAGAAATACAGACACCCCACGGAATGGGAGAAAATATCTGCAAATTATGCGTCTGAAAAAGGACTAGTATCCAGAATCTATAAGGAACTGAAACAAATCACCAATTAAAAAAACAAATAATCTTATTAGAAAGTATGCAAAGGACATTAATAGACATTTCTCAGAAGATATATGGCCAGCAAACATATGAAAAAATGCTCAACATCACCAATCATCAAAGAAATGCAAATTAAACCACAATGAGATACCACCTTACTTTTGCAAGAATAGCAATTATTAAAAAGTCACAAAACAATAGATGGTGGTGTGGATGTGGGGAAAAGGGAACACTTATACACTGCAGATGGCAATGAAAATTAGTACAACCTCTATGGGAAACAGCATGGAGATTCCTTAAAGAACTAAAAGTAGAATTACCATTTGATCCAGCAATCCCACTACTGGGTATCTACCCCCACGAAAAAAGAAGTAATTATATGAAGGGATACTTGCACACATATGTTCATAGCAGCACAATTCATAACTGCAAAGATATGAAACTAACCTAAATGCCTATGAACTAATGAGCAGATAAGGAAAATATGATAAATATACACCCTGGAATACCACTCGGCCATTGAAAGGAACAAAATAATGTCAGCAGCAACATGGATGGAGCTGGAGGCCATTATTCTAATTGAAGTAATACAGGAGTGGAAATGCAAAAACCGTATGTCCTCACTTATAAGTGGAAGCTAAGCTATGACTATGTAAAGGCATATAGAGTGAGTGATATAATAGACTTTAGAGACTCAGAAGGTGGAGGGTGGGAGGAGATGAGGAACGAAGAACTATCTATTGGGTGCAGTATGTCCTACTTGGGTGATGGGTGCACCAAAATCAAAGAATTCACCACTGTATAATTCATCTATGTAACAAAAAAGCACTTATACACAAAAAGCTATTTAAATGTATAAAAATAAATACATAAAATGATTGCATACTGACAAAATCTAGGTTTAAATACATGGCTATAGATTTAATAAGATAATTGATTATTTATATTATACTCCTGAATAATTAGATCCACCTAGACACAGAAATTACTAGAATGCAAAGGCTCTGTGATGGAAATCCATCCTACTAAATCTAATAAACGACCAAGAAAGAATGAGAATAGATCCTTTGTGCAAGTTGGCAGAAATAAAGGGAATGAAGGAAGGTGGGGCTGAGCTAAGTGTAATCAGCTTCTCCTTATAACCACACTCTCAGTTAAGCCAATCCTTCCTTAATAGTGAGAAATAACTGTGGAATGCTGAAAGAGACCAACAGTACCACTCAGAACATCTCCCCCACATAGAAAAATAGAGCCAGAAAATAAAAGCTCCCCTCACCAATAAGACAAATATTTTATTGAATGTTCTACTGAAATGTTTCAATGATGAGTATTACTATAATAAAAACATATGGCATAGAATAAAATTCAATCTTTAGAGAAGAAGAAAAAAGCTTCTTTTAAAATACACAAGATTCTATATTATATATGGAATAAGATTAAATTGTAATGCTTTCTGAGTTAGTTGTCCTTAGCATAAAAAATGATCAAGGTTGGCAAAAGTAATTGTGTGATATTTTTTAATTATATATTGCTCCTTAGATACAAATATATTAGTAATTTATATTTAGAAAATAAAGCACACATAAATTTACAATATATCTTAATAACTTCATGTCTTAGTCCCAGCTGCTATAACAAAGTACCTTAGACTAGGTGGCTTGAACAACAAACATTTATTTATTACAGTTCTAGAGTCTGGACATCTGAGATCAGGGTGCCAGCACTGTCGAGGTCACAGACTGCAGACCTCCTTGTATCTTCAAATGGAGGAAAGAGGACAAGAGAGCTCCTGTGGTCCCTTTTATCAAGGTAATAATCCTGTTCATGAGGGCCCTGCTCTCATGACCTAATTATCACCTAAATTCCCCACGTGTTACCATCTTGTTAAGGGGTAGGATTTCAACCTGTGAATTTTGGGAGGACACAAACATTCAGTTCATAACACATTACAGCTTTTAAATTTTCACATTAGTTTATGCTAACATACATTATTCATATCTCAAGTAGATAATGCATTTCTTTCTTCTTTCTTATAATATTTAGGAATAAAGTTTCCTTAGAAAATACTGCCCTTCACTTTTTTTCAATAGGCAGTGATTTTTATGGGCTACTTACAAAGTGAACAATAATTTTATCTCTTTGAAGTTACAATGTAGTACCGTGTACATTCAAAGACGTCACACTTTCTTATAATGATGATATTAGAATGTAAGTTATTTTAAATGACCACCAATACATTCGTTCAACTAGTATTTATTTGACACAACATATATTTGACATCTTTCTAGGTATGGTAGGTTGTTAGGTTTACTGAAATATATGGCTTATGAAGGGCGAAGATAAAGATGATTCAAGAAATGCAACAGAGATTTTACTTGTAGTCACTAAAAATAATAATTTTGGTAATAAAAAGAAGTATATTTTATGAGATAGAGAGTAAGTTTAATTTCAACATTGAGATACTGTATTTTTCATTGTTTGCCTAGATATGTAGGTCAAAATCAGAAATCCATTGTTTAAAAAATGCATTTTTTTCTTAAAAATGCATCTTAAGTTGCTACTCTTATTTCCAAATTATATTTAGGAAGGCTGTGGTTTTACTTACTATATTTTAATATATTTTATTTTATCCTTAAAATCTCACATTCTAAAAATCATAAACATTCTGTTCTATATTGTGGGATTTTAAATGCCAAAATGGTATTGAAAATACTTCAGCGTTTTCAACTAAATTAAAATTATTAGTTAACTTTAAAAAATTACCTTGAGGTTCTTACTGTCCTGGAATATATTATACAAAAAAATCAATTAGAAAGAATGCTACCCAAAATACATTACATAATTTTTAGTGACTTATGTATGCCTTTTTTGTTGGGTATATTTATGAAATAGAAATTGTTGGGTTAATGGGTATGCATATGTTGCAGATATGCCAAGAAGTTTTCCAAGCTTTGTTGAATAAATGTAGTCCATTGGCAGTGAATGAATGGTCCACATGTTCCAGAAAACATTATATCATGTCAGTTTATTTAATTTAGTCTAAAGGTTATCTTTTCTGGGTTTATTTTATTTTAATATATAGTAAAATTGACTATGATTTTGGATGTGAATTTCTATAAATTTTAGCACAAACGTAGCCACATATAACCAACCACACTACATCAACTCTATACCCTTACAATTACTGATCTGTTCTCCATCACTGTAATTTTGTCTTTTCAAGAATATCTTGTAAATGGAATTCTTATAAAGTAAATGTTTATTTTCTGGCTATACAACTAGAATAGAATACATAAAGACAAATATGTTTTATTCCTTACTGGCGTAGTACGTGGTAGCTTGCCATGGACATTTGTCATACAACTGAATAAATAAATGATGTTTGTTAGTTTATTTCAATTAAGTTTTCAATTGTTTCTGTCAGTTTTAATAAAAATGAGCATTTTCACTGCTTTCATTTAGTTTTTCTTTCCTCCATTATTCACTCCCTTATTCAGAAACCATTCATTATGTATCTTACTTTCTCAAAATATTAACCTTATTTTCACTTTAAATAGTGTACATGGAAACTAATATTTTTTGTGTTAAGTATATTTATTTACTTGAAAAATAAAATCAATGAAAGCACCTAATATATTCTCAATATACCTATGATGCCATAAAATGTACAAATATCTTGAACTACATGTGTCTATTGAACAGAGTAATCAATTATAGCAACAAAAAAATACAAAATCCAAATAATTTAGATCCAGAGAAGTAAATTATTAGTTATACATAGGTGAAAGTAAACATTTAATTTAAAGAATTAAAGTTTAAAAACAAACCTTGGCCTGTTGTCAAGTTGTTAGTTGGAAGTATTGTAGTGTTAGGGAATTTGAAAATCTGCTCAGATGTGTAGAAGAGTGCTTCACTTCACTTACTGCAGTCCACAGAAGTTTAAATGAGGTTAAGATACTTAGTTCAAATCAATATTTTGCTGATCCATATGTGAAAAGGTATATTCAACTGACTCTTCTAGTAATACCAAGTAACTATTAGAATAATTCCATGGGTATGTGTGTTTCTATTTTTATTTTGTTTCTCTGAAAGCCTAGGGCATTGAATCTCTTCATTGCCTTTGTTAAACTTCATATGTAATTGAGCCTTTGTTGGAAACTCAGCCAAGTTTTAAAGATATTTCAAGCTAGAACATATATTGTTACATAACTAGAAAATGCAATAATCTCTCAGGAAACTACAGGAATTTGCATACAGCATGGACCATGACTTAATTTTATGTTTGCTAAATTCCTTATCAAATTATTTTGAGATTTTTCTTTCCAACATAAGAAAAACAATTGAAAAATGGGAAATTAGTGAAACAAGACCTAATGTTGCATTTCAGCAGGGGCCTTTGGGTAGAAAGCATGAGACTGTTTTTCTGCTTCCTCTGCAGTCAGTGCATGAGGGGATGTTATGCCACAGTGTTTCACAAGTCTGCTGATTCTAAGAAAAAGCAAACAAACAAAAAGAATAACAGCAACAAAAATGAGTTGCTTTCCAGTCTTATACTAAAACAACATGACTTCAGCTATTACAAATACTTGAGTTTGAATTCCAGTGAGTTCACCTAGATCTATGAAGATTTTAATTATGAAAGACTAAGGATTGTATTTCCCTCCCTTTTTCCTTTATCATCTAATTGCAGCATTTATTTTTCTCTACTCGTCATCTACAGCTTTGTATAACATATCATTTTCTTTGTAAAACATAGTTCTCAATAGGATGCTGGATGATATAGTTTGGGATTAGGGTGGAAGAGAAAAAGGCAGAAAGAGAAAGAAAAAGGAAATGAGAGACAAGAGAAAATAGAGAAGTAAGAAGAGAACAAGAGAAAGAAAAAGGAAATGAGAGACAAGAGAAAATAAGTGAGAAGAGAACAGGAGGAGGAAATGGCTGAAGCAAAAAGCGGATGCAGCAAGAAAGGGAAAGAGAGAGGCATTAAACTTTTAGCTCATCAAACCAGAAGCTACAATAACTCAATTAGTCATGTGCAATTTTATTGAAGGGGATAAGATAACCTAGGATAAAGAACAAAGATAGATAGCAACCAATAAGAAATGTAATGTTTAAGAGAAACAGAACTTAAAACAGGACAGGCAGGCGGTATACACAGGCAAGAAAATAAAAAGGTCAAGGAGTATGTTGTAATCAATTGTTAAACACAGGGTAGGAAGAAAATACTCTGTAATACTGGTTCTACCAACAGGGGAATAAAGTCACTTTGTAGCAAATTGTACAAGATCAATTTTAATATAACATTATATTATCTACATCATGTATTATGAGATAGTGCTTGATGCAAAATGAACTTACGGTCAGTACAGAAACTAAAGTTTCCATAGAAAATATACTTTATTTTTACATTAAATATATGTATTGGTAATAGGTTCCAGTGACTTATGCATATAGAAATAATATGTATTTATTGAACATGCAAAATATGTTTTATTATTTAGATATTGTATTAAAGTTCTTACAATACAGTCTAGATTAATGATATTTTCCTTAGCAGTTATTATAAAAATAAACAGTAATTGTTATATAAAATTATTTTTCTTCATATCTCAATTTGCAATATTCATCTATGTGAGTTTGTTAGTAAACTCTCACAGCCTCATTTTTTAAAAAGTGATAATAAAAAGATACTGCATAGAGTTATTATGAGTATTAAAGAATTTTAAAGCACTTAGGAAAATATCTGGCACGTAAGGAATACACAAATATTAGATATAATTGAATATCTGTCTAAGGAGAGATAAAGAAGGGATTCCTGTTACGAGATTCTTGATATGAATTCGTGTCTTTTTTTTTTTTTTTGCAAGTAAGCACTGTCTGTATGTTACTGTGTCTGTAATTATGTTTTTCCATGTGACTGAATGCATTCTTCAAAAGGCATTTGCAATGGATACATTCTAGTGATGGCAGCAGCCGCCCATCTGGAGCCGCAGTTGGGAAGACATCGTCTGCAGCAAGGGAGGCGTGGCGGGGCTGTGCCTCTGAGGAGCTAGTGGGGCCGGGAACAGGCAGGCCCCTGCCCCCATCAAGTCGAGGGGCAAGAGCCCCTCACTCCAGATGCAACTGCAAGGGTGACTCCAGACCTATACGCCCTATGGCACTGTAGGCTCGGAAGTGCCTGCTCCCACTCCCTGGCCTGTTCCGGCTGGGGCACCCACACCACTCTAACACAAAGTTGTAGCTGAGCCTGGGTGTTGTGGCAACCCAGCCTAATGTGTGTGCTGGAGTAGACACTGACATGCCAGCCCCCACTCCCACACCTCAGTCCCCATGGGACTTTGGGCACAGACGATCAAGGGACAGAGGATGAGAGGGGCTGAAGGTGGTGCAGTGTAGGCTTGCAGGCGACCATTGGCATGAATAGCCTTCATACCATTGATGACATGTTGATGGAGGCAGGAGGCGGACACGTTCCTGGGCAGAAAGGGGTGGGTCCTCGGTGAAGCCCCACCTTCAAACCAGGGACAGGGAAGACTGGAGGCCAGGCTGTAGGCCGCCTGGAGTGAGAACTTATAGTGCTTTTTCCAGGCCCACCCATGGCCACCCATGAACCAATCAGCATGCACTTCCTTCCTTCTGAAGCCATAAAAGTCCTGGACTCGGCCAGACTCACACAGATTACCTGCCTGCAGACAGGAGCTACCACTGTGGTGCTTCTCTCCGCTGAAGGCTACAGATGTCAGGAAGACCTGCCTGCCTAAAGGACCTACCTACTCTGGGTCTCCAGGATGACCTGCCAGCTTATAGGAGCTACCCACTCCAGATCTCCTCTCTGCTGAGGGCTGCAGACTTGACAGGACGACTGCCTGTGGATAGGAGCTACCCACTTCAGGTAGCCTAAAGTTGTACGGTTGCTCAATAAAGCACTTCTTCACCTTGCTAACCCTTCAATTGTCTGCATACCTCATTCTTCCTGGACGTGGGACAAGAATTTTGGACCTGTTGGATGCTGGGACTTAAAGAGCTATAACACAAAAGGGGCTGAAACACACCCCCTTGCTCACCATGTTGCAGGCAACAAGAAGGAGGGAAGAGCTGAGGCCCTAGGCCTCAGACCTAGGAGCTCCCTGAGCCAGGGCTGTAACACTCTCTTTAGGGCTCTGCAATTTCTGGTGTCTCTGAGCTTTTGGGTGCTACCACGTTCCTTCTGTCCAGACACTGGTGCTCTCAGGAAAAGCCATGTGCAGCACATCTGGTCCAGCTGCAGCCTTGCACGGAGCTGGTACCTCCACCAGCGCCTGGAGCTTCCCGTCCTGCTACAGCAGCTGGGGTGCTTGACTGTGGCCCGGACCCTGTGCTCACTTGCTCACACACCCCTCACTGCTCTGTACCTGGCTCACCCTTTGCAGGCATGGGATCCGAGCTGGTAGTGCAGGCTGAGCACAGACTGCTGGGCCAAGTGGGCAGAAAAAGCCCAGTGGGACTGAGCAAAAGTCAGGCAAAGGCACCACTGGCCACAGAGGTTTCCAGTTGGTGAAATGACACCCAAAAGATCCTGTGACTCTAGGATGATTAAATTTGAGTCACAGTCTTGTGTAAATCCTTTTTGAGATGAGTGCCGCCAGGACTTTTGACTGTTCTAAGCCAAGAGAATATGAGAAGTGTGACAGAATGTCACTCTTGTGACTAGATTATGTTACATGGCAAGGGTAAAAGAGGTGTCACAGTCTTGGTTACATTGCATTGTACAACAATCCTCCTTAATAGGTTAGAGTGAGAGGGATAGATCCACTTGTTGGCTTTGAAGAGAGAGAGAGAAATTGACGTGTTGTGAGATGGCCATGAGGCAAGGAACAACCAGAGGGTTCCAAGAGGTATGGTGCTGGTCAACAGCCAGCAAGAAAATGGGCCGTAGTCCTACAACCATAAGGTGATAAATTCTGTCATTAGCCTGAGGGAACTGAGAAGCAGATTGCTCCCCAATTGAGACTCTAATGAAAGTGTAGCCCTCACAGACACCTGGATTGTAGTCTGATGAGACTCTGAACAGAGGAGTCAGTTAAGTAAGGCCATGTGTACACACACACATGCACACACACGCAAACATTTCATTTCTGACACACATATACATAGTCTACCTCATAGATAAGCCTCAGCAAGAGAATCAATTTCAGATTTTACCATAAATGTTATTTCAATACAAAGCTCTGTGAAAGTCAATGCTTCCAGTAAAGCTCAGCTGTATGGGAAGTATTTCTTGTGTCTATGAGTCTGCCCTGACTGGTTAACCGTCCTTATGTGCTCCCATAGCACATAAGGTGCTCTAAGGTGAACAACAAAAAAAAACCTCTTCAAATATTAGCTGGATAATTAATTATATTTGCGAATAATTGAATATATATTATCTACTCAAGAGATAGATTTCCTAGATTGTAATACAGGCAAAAATTAAGATAATTATGTACATAGGTAAAAAATGCACTCATTTTCAAATAACCATTTTCTGTTAGAAGTGGGATAAGAGGGTAGTTATTGTGGTGTTTTGGGATTGGTTTTTTGCTTTTAAAAAAAAAAAAAAATCCAGGATATAATTTCAGGCTTCTACTTCATATAACATGCGTGTCATACAAGTTGAAATCCTGGTGTCCTCCAACTTTCATATTCAACATATGTCTTTTTTCGAGTGGTATTAGAGTTACTATTGCTGCATAATGATCACGCCAAAATTTAGTGATATAAAATTATAAAAAGCTTATAGTACTGCAGATCCTTTTGGAAAAAAAAATTCACAAAAGTCTCAGTGGTGCTGGCTTTTCTCTGCTCCACAACATTCATGATTTGCCTTTGAAGACCTGAATGATTGCAAGTTGAACAATTAGATCTGAAAGATTTACTTCCCAGATTTCTTCTTCAGTGACATACTGACCTCTGGTTGGGTCGGCTGAAGTTTTGGATTAGTTGGGATTGTCCACAGAGCATCTAGAGGTGACCTCTTCATGTGACTAGAGCTTATCACAATATGACATCAGTATCTGAGTGGAAATACTATGAGAGGTATTATCCTTAGAGCCAGGTGAAAGCTGGATGCCTTATTCTCACCGAACTTCCAAAATAATGCATTATCATTTGATCATATTCTATTGATTACAAGAAGTTATAAGCCTTGCTCAGATTCAACAAGAAAGAATTCAGCTCTGAATTTTGATGAAGGGAACAGAGTGGAAGAGTGTATTAGTTGGGAGATACCATGATGGTGGCTAAATTTTGAAAATATAATCTGTCACACACATGGTTTATGCAGAGGAATATAAATCATTCTACCATAAAGATACATGCATGTGAATGTCCACTGCAGCACTATATGACAGTATGAATAAGTAAAATGTGGTACATATACACAGTGGAACACTATGTCCACCAATGACAGTTTGAATAAGTAAAATGTGGTACATATACACAATGGAATACTATGCAGCCATAAAAAATTAGGTCATGTCTTGTGTGGGAACATGGCTGGAACTAGAGACTATTATCCTTATCAAATGAATGCAGGAACAGAAAACCAAATACTGCATGTTCTCACTTTTAAGTGGAAGCTGAATGATGAGAACTCATGAGCACAAAGAAGGGAGCAACAGACACTGGGGTCTCCTTGAGGGTGGAGGTGAGAGGAGGGAGAGGAGCAGAAAAAAAATTACTGTTGGGTTCTAGGCTTAGTACCTGGGTGATGAAGGAATCTGTACAACAAATCCGCACAATACGAGTTTAACTATGTAACAAACCATCCTATGTACCCCCGAACCTAAAATAAAAGTTAAATAAAAACCCAGAAGATTTGTGCTATAATATGTTTTCTAATACAAACACAGAAAAGTCATTAGCCACTGCAATATTTTGTTTGTTCATATAATGTTTGGAGTGTTTGAATTGCATAATCTATATAGTTGTTTAGGGCTCAAAGAATATATGATCCAGAATGTCGCCTTCAAGTGATCTCTTCATTTGTGGTTCCCTTATGTACTGTCAGACTGCTGGTATAGTTATTAAACCGGTGTGTAAGCACCAGTTTAATTTGATTTCTACTAGAAAACAGTAAAGCCAGATAAAAAGTAAATGATATTGAATAATATGGCTACTAATAGAATTTTATATCATGTAGGTAAAATGTTAGTTTGAGGTATAACATAAAGAAGGTCTTTTTTATTTTGTTCATTCAACAATTGTCAGTTAAGTTTCTTTACTGTCATTACAAGAATATATCAAAATATTAATAGATTTTTATTACAAGAATATATAATCTAATTTGCAACCTGCTACTTCAATAAGACATCAGAGTAAAGAGGCTTAATTTTTATTAGTATGTTATGTAACTTTACAGCTTGAAAAATAAAATGAACTTGCAATTACTTAGGAGTTTTACTGAGATCCATATACTAGTACCCATAAATATTTCTAGTCGTAGAGTAATTATTTGAGCAAGAAGAATTCAGTGAAGAAGCACGGGTTGAGTGGAAGGCAGATGATTCCGGCTTCTTAAATATTAGATGCAACATGATGTACCTTTTAGAAGTAAGCTAATTATATTTATGATATATTTATTGCATAATAGCAAACACAATACTCAGGATTATAGGAAATTTTAAAACTCTAAAAATTTTAGTGTTTATTTTCATACTTAATAGCTACATATATTTTGATATTATTCAGACATCAGGTGATTCTGATGCAAAATAAGAGCTAGATTTGCAGACTTTCAAGGCTCCTTACATATTAAGTTTCCTTGAAAAATAACATATAGAGGGTAATGAAAATCTCAGTCAATATAGTAAAATAATTGACATTTTCATAGCATAGATTGAACACCTTTAATTGACATTTTAATGACAGATATTGAGCAGTAAACAGTTGCATCTCGACACCTTTCCTCATATTTATTTATATATCTTTTTATGCATCACAGAATCACAAGTAAAATAGCAGATTTAGCATTAGCCAAACCTTACTCTACGAAATAAATAATACATTGTCACTCAATATATATACATATATTATCTGTTGTCACCAAATATATGAATGTATATATACATATACACAATAGGCAGGATAGGCAGTCAAGAAAGTGACCATGTTCTCAGGATGCAGCAACTGTGTTGACCATCAACACAATAAGCCTCAGCATTAGCATTGTAATTGAGCTCATTCAAGCAAAGCTATCTTCAGTAGAGACTTTCCCTGCTAGACAGCATAAGCACTTTGATTTTACCTGTACTCGAACTGACCCTTTGCTCAATATCATAGTAAAAAACCCACTCCTGGGTGGAGATTTAATATGCTAACTAGACATGCCATGTGTGAACAAGCATGTACAGCTACTGTGCATGTGCACCCATAGGACCACCTAGAACATGTTTATGACCAATGCCACTTTCCACCTCCTTATGAATAATCATATTTTCCTTTTGTAAAATATATGCATTTGTTCAGTCTTGGAAGAAGACTGAAAGGAAAAAAAAATGCTGTACCACTTGAATTCTCCCATATTTATCTATTTTTGGCCTCTGTCTCAAGAATAAAGCTTAGTACATTTTAGAGAAACTGGTAAGACAGGTGTCTGCGAAATTTTTATTGACTTACTTGGCTTCAATATATAACCTCCTAACATGTACATTTATTCACAGATATGTATGACTATTAATATATTATTTATCTAACTAATTGAGGAAAATATGAATTATAAAGAAGGAAATAAAATCAATATAAGCAAGTGTTCCAATACACTTTTTACATGCCAATAGATTACTATACACTCTCTAAGGTAGATATCTCCCTTTGGAGACTCTGCACAAGAATATGCTCAGTGAACAAAGTGAATCAAATTGTCTTGTTCACTATTATATACTTAAATATTTATATTCATATAGAGCGCATTTTATGTGATAGGTAGTGCATAGAATAAATGTATTTGAATTTAATTCAATTGGTTAGTTACTACTAAGGAGCAGAACTTTTAAACCTATTGGTAATTTTTTGCAGGATTTATCCGAGGATTCAATCTCAAATTTCCTCTATCGTTGCTCCCATGTATCTGAGCAATAAACAATGTCTTAATTCTGTAAGTTTCCTTAAACACATACACACACAGGCAGTCATGGCTTCAGACATTATATATATCCTCTTATACTTTTCTCTTGTCAGCGGACTCTGCCTTTACTAAGATTTTTGCAGGGATAGTATCTACAAAATTACCACTCACTATTTAATACGAAATACCTAATGTCCAAAGCTTTAGATTAACATTTATTATTATCCATTTCTGACCTCCCACATTTCTTCTTGAGTTCAGTTCACATCCATGTATAGATTTAATGCTCTAGCCACAGTGACAATTTTATTGTTGTTCAACTTAATAAATCTGCACTTTTGCTCAGCTGTTTTCTTTCCTTTCATTATTCTTTTTTCCATTCATCTCTTCTTCAGTGCTAGCTCAAATCCCACACTATCAGAAATCAGATATCCTGCATCGATCCTTATTTTCTTTTTGTAAAACTATTTTCATTGTGTTTAAATATACATAACATGGAATTTGCCATTTTAACCTTTTTTTTTTTCTTTTTGAGACAGTGTCTTGCTCTGTTGCCCAGGCTGGAGTGCAGTGGCGCGATCTCTGCCCACTGCAAGCTCCACCTCCTGGGTTCAATCAATTCTCCTGCCTCAGCCTCCCGAGTAGCTGGGATTATAAGCACACACCACTACTCCCAGATAATTTTTGTATTTTTAGTAGAGACGGGGTTTCACCATGTTGGTTAGGCTGATCTCGATCTCCTGACCTCGTGATCCGCCTGCCTCAGCCTCCCAAACTGCTGGGATTACAGGCATGAGCCACTGCACCCAGCCCATTTTGACCATTTTTAAGTGTACAATTCAGTAGCATTGTGTACTGACGTTCTTGTGCAATCACCATCACCACTATCTTTTTTTATCATCCACAACTGAAACTCTGTACCCATTAGACAATAACTCTGTTATCTCTTCTACCATCCCCATGTAGCCACTATTATACTTTCTGTCTCTATGAATGAAATTGTTCTGGGTACCTCATATAATTGAAATCACATATTATTTATCCTTTTTGTATCTAGCATATCACTTAACATATGTTTTCAAGGTTCATATCTGCTGTAGCATGTATCAGAATCTGATTCCTTTTTAAGGCTGAGTAATATTCTATTGTGCATATACACCAAATTTTGTTTATCCATTCATCTGTTGATTAACAATTGAGTTATTTCTGCATTGCAGCTATTGTGAGTAATGCTGCCATGAAATATTGATGTACAAATCACTGTTCAAGTTTCTGTTTTCAATTTTAAGTATTTACCTAAAAGTGGATATTTTAGATCATAGGATAACTCTATAATTTTTTGAGAAACCATCACACTGTTTTTCACAGCAGCTGCACATTTTACATCTGTCCCCACCAGCAATACACGAAGATTCCAATTTCTCCACATCCCCATCAGCACTTGCTATTTCTTCTTCTTTTAAAAAATAGACTAGCTGTCTTAATGGGTGTAAGTGAGAAACAATGGATACTTCCTTAGAGAAACAACTTAAAATAACACCTCTATCCTCTTGTTTCACAATTATCTGTTTATGTTTTTAATCATATATTGTAGTTGGTCTGGAGATAACTTAGCACTTTTCTGCCTGTCTGAATCTATTAAAATATTTGAGTTAGGATTATGCTTAGACTTACTCTCTCCCTCTGCACATCACAATTTTTATAATAAGCACTTGATTTATGTTCATAGGATATTCACTATATTTCTACATTATCCATTTTAAATTGGACTTATTTGATACTTGAAAATGTTAGGTAATATATTGTGATACAGTTGACAGAATTTCTTTAAAATCACATTATTTCTGCTCATTATTCTGACTCATAGAAGCACTTTAAATTAACCTTCTATACAATTTTAGATTTCCTTATAAATAGCATGTATTGATTAATTTTATCATTGTCGGGACATTTATAATATTTGTAGGTACATGAGTTCAACTGCTTATTATTTTGTCAATATTGCTATCTACATTTATATGATGAAGGCACTTTACATGCATTAATTAAAATTTAAAATATCTCTCTAGGTAAGAATATGTTGCTTAACATTTTTAAAATATCGTGTATCTTACTAAATTTAGTAGTTTTCCCTGAGATTTCTATTCACATTCTCCCTCATATTTAAAATTCTAACAGGGCTCTTTGAAATCTATAAAAAGATAAATTATAAATGGTTCATTAGATCTTACTTTAACAGTAAGAAACCTAATATAGGATTGAAAATGTGGATGAAACAGAGCACTTAGGACCATGTACTCACTGGCTCTGACAGACTTAAGAAAGGTGAAATATAAAGTTTCCTCTAAAGTCAATACGTTGACTGAATGTTATGATGGTGCAGACTAATCTTTAGTTTACGTCAATACATCAAAACCCACTTGGAATGAGATTTACATGGCTAAAACCGTAACTTATATAAAAGTTACATTTAAAAACAAAAGTTATATTAAATATTATAAAGCTACTTTTTTTGAAGGTTCTAAATATTTCCAGAATGGCATTATTTTAACAGTGCGCTCACTGTAAAATGTAACGAAGGAGAATGAATTCATTATAGAAGAATATATAGCCATAATTTCTATGTTAATAAACGGCTGATAGGTCATTACTGTGAGCAAATTAGAGGAAAGCTTAAACAGTCAGTTTGTCCATTTTAAGGATGCCCAAATGCAAAATAATAAATAAAAATACAAGTTAAAAAAATAAAAATTATTGAGACTGGAGTTCACATTTAGAAATCCTGGAGGTTAAACATATGGTTGAGTAAACAATACTTTAGAAATACACCAAATTTGCCGGGCACGGTGGCTCACAGCTGTCTGTATTCCCAACACTTTGGGAGGCTGAGGTGGGCAGATCACCTGAGATCAGGAGTTGGAGACCACCCTGGCCAAGAGGGTGAAACCCTGTCTCTACTAAAAATACAAAAATTAGCTGGGTGTGGTGGTAGGCACCTGTAATCCCAGGTACTTGAAAGGCTGAGGCAGGAGAATTGCTTGAGCCTGGGAGGTGGAGGTTGCAGTGAACAGAGATGGAGCCACTGCACTCCAGCCTGAGCGATAGAGTGAGACTCTGTCTCGAAGGAAAGAAAGAAAGAAAGAAAGAAAGAAAGAAAGAAAGAAAGAAAGAAAGAAAGAAAGAAAGAAAGAAAGAAAGAAAGGAAAGAAAGAAGAGAAAGAGAGAGAAAGAGAGAAAGAAGAAAGAGAGAAAGAGAGAAAAAGAGAGAAAGAAAGAAGAAAGAAAGAAAAAAAGAAAGAAAGAAAGAAAGAAAGAAAGAAAGAAAGAAAAAGAAAGAAAAGAGAAAGAAAGGAAAAGAAATACAACAAATGTTCCCATTTGACAACATTGTTTAGGTTGAATTGATGTTTTTAGTTAACTCCAAACTGTGACAGAATTACACTCTGCACTTGCAGTTTCAAGGAAGTAGGTAATGATTCTCATTCATGGATAGATTAATGAGGAAACAAACAAATCTTTATTGTACATGATGAAAACTATGACGTGAATGTTTTAAAATAAGTTTAAAAGGTAAAACTAAAACTTTTTGAAGAAAACATAGAAGTACATATCCATGACCTTAGATTAGGCAATGCTTTCTTAGATACAGGACAGACACACACAAACATACATTTGGTGCTATTAGGTTGGTGCAAGAAAATGATTGTGGTTTTTGCCATTACCTTGGCAAAAACAGCAATTACTTTGCATCAGTGTAATCCAAAGAATACAATTAAGAAAGTGAGCCTGGGTGTAGTGACTCATGCCTCTAGTTCCAGCATTTTGGGAGGCTGAGGAGGGAGGATCCCTTGAATCCAGTAATTCAGGACCAGCCAAGGACACGGCAAAATATTGTTGACACACACACACAAATACAAATGAAATTAGCTAGGCATGGTGATACATGCCTGTAGGCCTGGAGACCCAGCTACTCGGGAAGCTAAAGTAGGATTTCATGAGCCCAGGAGGTCGAGGCTGCAGTGAGCTATGATTGTACCGCACCTCTGCACTCCAGCCTTAGCGACAGATGGAAGACCTTGTCTCAAAAAAAAAAAAAAAAAAAAAAAAAAAAAAAGAAAGAAAAAAAGTAAAAAGACAACAACATGCAGAATGAGAAAATATTTGTGACTCATATGTTTGATATTGAATTTGTTCCCAGAATCAATAAATAATTGTTGCAACTCAATAATAAAAACAAATAACTCATTCATGATTTGGCTCTCTGCTTGTCCATTGTTGGTGTATAGAAATGCTTGTGATTTTTGCTTTTGTATCCTGACATTTTGCTGAAGTTGCTTATCAGCTTAAGGAGTTTTTGGGCTGAGACAATGGGGTTTTGTAAATACACAATCATGTCATCTGCAACCAGAGACAATTTGACATCTTCTCTTCCTATTTGAATACACTTATTTCTTTCTCTGGCCTGATTGCCCTGGCCAGAACTTCCAATACTATGTTGAATGAGAGTGGTAATCAAGGGCATTCTTGTCTTGTGCCAGTTTTCAAAGGGAATGCTTCCAGCTTTTGCCCATTCAGTATGATTGGCTGTGGGTTTGTCATAAATAGCTCTTATTATTTTGAGATATGTTCCATGAATACCTCATTTATTGAGAGTTTTTAACATAAATTTTATCAAAGGCCTTTTCTGCAATTATTGAGATGATCATGTGGTTTTTGTCATTGGTTCTGCTTATGTGATAGATAATGATTATTGATTTGAATATGTTAAACCAGACTTGCATCTCAGGGATGAAATTGACTTGATCATGGTAGGTAAGCTTTTTGATGTGCTGCTGGATTCAGTTTGCCAGTATTTTATTGAGGATTTTCTCATCGATGTGCATTAGGGATATTGGCCTGAAGTTTTATTTTTTGTTCTGTTTCTCCCAGGTTTGGGCATCAGGATGATACTGGCCACATAAAATAAGTTAGGAAGGAGTCCCTCCTTTTCATTTGTTTGGAATAATTTCAGAAGGAATGGTACCAGTTCCTCCTTGTATCTCTGGTAGAATTCGGCTGTGAATCCGTCTGGTCCTGGGCTTTTTTTGGTTGATAGGCTGTTAATTACTTCCTCAATTTTAGAACTTGTAATTGGTCTATTCAGGGATTCAACTTATTCATGATTTAGTCTTGGGAATGTGTATGTGTCCAGGAATGTATCCATTTCTTCTAGATTTGTGTAGTTTATTTGCGTAGAGGTGTTTATAATATTCTCTGATGGTAGTCTATATTTCTGTGGGGTCAATGGTGGCATCTCTTTTATCATTTTTTATTGTGTCTATTTGATTCTTCTCTCTTCTTTATTTCTCCAGCTAGTGGTCTATCTATTTTGTTAGATTTTTCAAAAAAAAAAAAAAAAAACAACTCTGGGATTCTTTGATTTTTTCTGAGGGTTTTTGTGTCTGTATCTCCTTCAGTTCTTCTCTGTTCTTAGTTATTTCTTGTCTTCTGCTAGCTTTTTGATTTGTTTGCTCTTGCTTTTCTAGCTCTTTTAGTTGTGATGTTAGGCTGCCGACTTGAGATCTTTCCAGCTTTCAGATGTGGGCATTTAGTGCTATACGTTTCCTTCTTAACACTGCTTTAGCTGTGGCCCAGAGATTCTGGCACATTGTCTTTTTGTCCTCATTGGTTTCAAAGAACTTCTGGATTTCTGCCTTAATTTTATTATTTACCCAGTACTCATTCAGGAGGTTGTTCAATTTCCATGTAGTTGTATGATTTGAGTGAGTTCCTTAATCCTGAGTTCTAATTTGATTGCACTCTGATATGAGAGACTGTTTGGTATGATTTCCATTCTTTTGCATTTGCTGAGGAGTATTTTACTTCCAATTATGTGGTCGATTTTAGAATAAGTGCCATGTGTCCCGGAAATTGAAGTAAAATTAAAGAAAAAAAAGGAAAAGAAAAAATATAACTCAATTAAATTGGTCAATGGATTTAAATATTTATTTCAAAAATGTACAAATATCCAATAAAAATATAATAAGTTTCACCATATCAATAGTCATTAGGGAAATGCAAATTAAAATCATGAAAAGATACTACTTCATGTCTGTAACAAAAATGATAGATAATAACAAGTGTTGGCAAGAATGTAGAGAATTTATATTTCATTTCTCATACCATACTTTGCTGGTGGGAATGTAATACAGCTGCTTTGGGAACAGTTTAATGGTCGCTTAAAATATTAAACATGTACATAACACATGACCAAGCCATCCCACTCCTACTGTATACCTAAGAGAAATAAATATATATGTCTGCGCATACATATGTGTGTAAAATCTTGTATATGAATATTCATAAAATATCTATTATTCATAATAGCCCAAACCAGAAACAACCAAAATGTCCATCAACTGAAAAATAATAGCATAAATAAAATGTGTTACATTTATACAATAGAATATATGGCTATAAAAGGAAGTACTGATACATGGTACAACATGGATAATACTTGAAACATTATGGTAAATGAAATAAACCAATTACAAAGTAACCTGTATTGTATTATTCATTTATGTGAAGTGCACAGAATGGATAAATATATGTAGAGACAAAAAGTAATTTCGTGGTTTCTGTGGAGCTGACAAAAAGGGGTTTGGGGGAGTGACTACTCATGACTAAGAAATGAGTAAAGGGTTTCTTTTTTGGGGTGAATGTACTAACATGAAATTATATTGATGGTTGTAAAACTATATATACACATATATAATATAGATTTATAAGTATATATACATATATTCATATATGGTATATTAATTATAAATCAATAATTCTGTTAATAATTTTAAAAGGAAAAAATATTTACAATTTAAAATAGTGAAAGCAGGTGTATAATATAGATAACATGAATTGCATTGTTATACAGAATTCAATATACTGCTTCTTTTTGGAAATTATGAATTTGCAAATAAATTATATATATTGCAATGCAGCCAAGTTGAAAGCTCCAGGCAGATTTGTAAGACTTGGAAACAGGCAAAATGATAAGTCAATTAACAGAAGATATAATAAAGAGGTTAGGTTAGCACAGAGCTGACCTTGTGGCAGGAACACAGTCACTAAATGACACAAATTGGTGTCTATTGTATATCACTCTTGTGATTGAACACTTGCCCCCAGTATAAAAGTTCAGAGAAAACTAATTTTACTTTAAATTTTTCTTATAATTCTGGTTAGAACTTGCAATCAGTACACACCAGATGTAAGGTTCCTTACATAAAACTCTAATAGTAAAAGCTACCTAAAAGTTGTAGTAAAGATTAAGAGGATAAATCCTATGAAGCGCTTAGCACAGTGTTGGGCTTTATACAAGGCAGCTACCTCTAGGTCGCACCGGCTGATAATGCTAAAGCTTGTAATTTTTCAAGATCTTGTTAATTAACTGTCAGATATTTTCTATTAACTGTCAGATACTTTTTGAGGACCTATTGTGTACCACAGACAGTGGTAAGCATAGCTGATAGCCTCATGAAATTTAGTCTGGTAAAAGCAGACAGACATTAGTCAAAAAATACACAAATAATTTGTAATTATAATTGTCATAAGATTTTTAAATGTCAAGCACTGAAGTGATAAGATACAGTAAAATCCTTTGGTTTAGGGCCAGTGAGGCCTTCCTTGATATACTGGCATTAAGCTGAAGTTTAGGAAATGAGTAGGAAGTACCAGATGGATATGGAAAAAAGCATTCCAGATAGAGGAAAGAGCATGTCACCTCTCTGTTGTAGAAATGTAAGGAACACTAAGAAATGAAGTCAGTTCAAGTCTTGATTAATGTGTTCCTCTTGATTAAGTCCTCTTTTCCTTCTATGTTAAAAAATCACATAATAAATATTGGCGGAGATCATAATTAAAGGACGGTTTTTTGTAGCTTTTAAAAACATAGCATTTAATTGCATAACTATACTATACAAACATTATGAAATACTCTGCAGCTGCTACTAATATAAGTTAAAAATATATTTACTGTTGTAGAACTATATCATTTCTTTGAGAAAAGCAGATTAAAACATAAATATGAATAGTATAAAATGTTTTATTATTTTCTCTCACAGTCTCATATACAGATAGATAGACATAGATGTAGATGAATGATAAAGAACAAGTATATATATGTACATGCATTTATATGTCAAATATATCTATCTATCTATCTATCTATCTATCTATATATATATATATATATATACCTAGGTGTACATGCCAACAGCTATCCATATGCATATGCAAAATATGTTCTTATATCTGTATAGGTTTTTCTAAAAGAAACAGAAAACAATGAACCATCATGATCCTTAGGGACTGGTTTGAGGGTGAAAGTACAGTGACAATTTTGGTTTTATGCAATCACGTTTAAATTTTTACCATGGTCTTCCATTTTATGTGTTGTAAATTAGCAATCCTTCTGTCTGTTTCTAAATACATAACCTAGCCCTCTATCATCAATTTCTTAAAATCACAACCTTTAAGCAATAATAACAAATATACAAATTTGGTTATACAACAAAGAATATCTCTAAAGTAAAACACATAACTGAAGGGTTTTTAACCAAAGAAGAAATTCTGTAATAATATTAATATTTTAAGCAATAGTGCCTGTGAGTTCGAATATATAACATAGCCATTTCTCAATAAAGTAATAAATCATATGAATTGAGAACCTACTTAAGACTGATTTGGCCTTATAAGAATACTGCACTGTGCTCCTGTTTTTCAAATAGGTTACAGTGGTTTTAAAATGATGTAAAACCATAAACATATAAGACAACCAAAACTTCAAAAAATATTTTTGTGTTAAACAATGTAAATAATCAAAGTTTTAATTATTTTGGTATTCAAAAAGTCTTAATGAAATCAAAGTTGGACATTGAAGGAAACAAAAATTGGAAATGTAATACAGAAGAAAACCATTTCTAATGAGAAAAATGGAAGTAGCACACATGCCGAGTTTGAAATTCACATTATCACTAAGGAAACAGAGAACTATCTACTCTCAAGTAATGTGAGTTAAGATGGACTGGTCAAGTTATGGAGGGCCTTGATTGCTCTGGGTGATGAAGCAGATTGCCATCCTTTAAGAAGTGGAAAGGTATAGGTTGATTTTCAGTAAGTTAGCAATATGCTGGAAGCGGTATTTAAAAAATTAATGTGGTATAAATTGAATAATTGAATTCTCTTTTTCACTGGCTTCTAAGTTATCATCCATCAAAATGCAGTTTCAGAGGAAAACAGCTTATGCAGCTAACATAGTTAGTTAAATGTACCAAAACGCCTAATTGGGAAAACTTAACTATCATCAACGTGATTGTGGATGGCTCTCAGTCGTAGGTATGATGGAAACCATGGGGCAGAATGAATTTTTCTTATCTGACTGAGGGGTAGAAGTTAAGCACAGGAAGATTAGAAAAACTGAAAAGCAGAAAACTAAAAACAGAAAAAGCAGAGCTGTAGACTAAGTCATGCCACGTGAAGTGTATCAGAAGTCAGACAAATAGACAAGTACCAAAAGGACACTCCTACCAAATGGAGTCAATACATAGGGAGGAAAATAAGTAAACAGGCAGGAATTTGATTAATTTTTTAAAATTAGAAGACAAGGAAATTCATTATAGTTACTAGATTGCCTACGGCTTTGCTGGAGAAGCAACTCTTTATCTCTATCATGTAAGTAAATAACTTTTTAGATTGGATAATCTTAGGTCACTTGGGAAGTAAATAAATGCAGACTTACCTGAATTCTCTGTCCTACAGTGAAATAGAAACTTGTAAAATTACTTAAGTTCAAAAAAACAAAATGTTTATATAGAAAAAATTGCTTATACTCACAGACATTTTCATGTCTGGTTAATTTTTATTTGGAATGATTAAAACATCTGTTAAGTTATAAATGCCTTTTCCACGATCAAATGGTACTTTAAAAGATGGAAAAATAATTTTTACCTTTGAAAATATCAAAGAATATAAAATTAATTACTGCTAAATAGACAAATATGCAAGGCTTAAAATAAGGAAGCCACATTCACATTGGCTACACTAAGAAATGTCATTTGCAAAGTGAGATTTAATCTATGTTGCTGAATTCTCATTATATGTGATAATAAGTAAGAATGGATTCTGCTATAGCACTTTTCAACTTCAAAGCTCTCTATAACATGAAGTAGGAGTCAGTAAAGTCATATAGGCAAATTTAGCTAGGAAATAATGCAAAATAGATTAGATAAAAGAAGCTATCTGTAATGAATATTAACTCTAGGCCAGTATCTACAATGGACAAGATTATTGGGGCTTCATTAACTCTTTAAGATCATAAGACTTTTTTTGCTCATAATTAAAATATTTCAGTTATATGAATTATTCGTTGTATTTCTTTGTAGCTCATTAGTTTAAAAAATACACAGTAAATGTACTTTCCAAACAGCATAATTTAACACCATGGAAATAATGTGACTTTAATTTAGAGTAGCTTCCATAGAATTCTAAACACATACCTTTCAAAAATACACTCATCATGCTAGCTAAAGAAAAACATTATGAAAGAACAAGAATATTTCAAAAATGTGAGATTTTTAAACATTATTTATTTACATATTGAAATACAGCATTTAGAATACCATACAAAGTGTATTTATGGAATGAATGATTAAATTCCTAAAACAATAATTCTATGATTAACTTAAAAGATAATTTTGTTAATGTTTTAGGGCAAAAATAACCTTAATTACTTAAATAATATAAAATAAAACTGCTAGTGCTTATCTCTGTAATGAAAGATTTGTAAGATTCATAATATTCTGAATCTGTTTTGACATTGTAAATTCAGCAATTTGGATATTGGTTTGAAATGTTTGGTTCAATAATCATCCTTACATAATATCAATTGGTATCTTTGATTTTCTTCTGTGTACATCACATATAATCTCTCCACTGGAAACATAGTGGTTTATATAATTAGTAAATTATGCAATCAATACTTATTAGACATACTCAATAACCATGGTTACATAAATAAGAAAAAATACTATGGGATTTAATGTCAATTGGCATATATTATAATTCTGTATAAAAGTAGCACATATAATAAAAAAGTAAGAATATAAATTAATTCACTTGATTATGAGTTTAGGTTTCAACAGAGTAGTAAGTCTTCGGCATTTGCAAGAAATATATACTGAGAATTTCTAAAATTCCTATGTTTTCCTTTAATACTAAAACAAATCCTTATGAGTTTTCTTATGTACTTCATGGGGTTTTTAGTAATGTGATTATATGCATTAAATGAAACTAATAAAGCCACATTGTTATTATGATTGACCAGATTTACTTACTCGTCCCATGACACTTGCAAATGCATCAAGCTTTCAGTAAAAAATATTTCAAATTCTGGTAATTTGTATTCCCTTTCATTATTAGCATTTTCCTTATATTTTTAGCAACGGCAAGTCTTTTATATATTCATCCATAAATGTACATATGAATATAAATTAAAGCTACATATATAATTATTTTGGTGAGGTTGAGTTTTGAATTGAGAGACATTCAAACTGAGGAGCCATGATTTTTAAAGATCAGGAAAAAAATATCTGCCATGTTTCACACACAAAAGCAAAAACATAGCCATTGGGACAGCAAAAATACTTTGAAGTATATCTTTATAATTTTTATAGTTTTTTCACACATTGACTCAATAAATGACGTGTGGTAGGTGACATAGACATTTAGTTGGCTGGAACACAGAAGATGCAAATAATAAAATATATAAAAGTTAATAAAAGAAAGAAAAGGAAAGGGATAGATGCATTAAAAATTAGCCAATGTGGTTATTGAGGAATAGAGAGTAACATACTTGTCAAAAATATTTACAAATCTTATTTTCCAAAAGACATAGAGAACACTAAAAATGATGTTAATAGGGAAAGTGGGAAGTGGTTCCTAAAAGACAGATATTTAAATAAGCTTGATTTATAGTATGTTACAGTTTATTTTTTAATAAAATATCCAGATAGCCCCTTTCTATTTTAATATATATTTGAGAGCATAAAATGTGGAAATGTTAAAATTTAGGTTGGAAATTTCCTTTCTTTTTCCAGGTAGTAGAGTGATAATGATGAAGTCAAATGAGAGAAAAGAGAGGATAATTAATGTAATATTTACCTTCCTTTGGTTTCCTTTAAGCTGATTTTGAGAATTACCAAGTGATTGAAGGTAAAAGAGAAAGAATGAGAAACAAAAAAAAAAGGAAGTGGAAGTGTTTTCAAATACAATTTTTAAAACTCCGATTAGGAAACTGTTTACAATGAATATTAATCTTGACCTCACAGCTTTCCATTTAATTAGATCATAAAATTTATCAAAATCAGAATGATCACCTGCAAAATTTAATCAGTGATCACATTATCAAATCTGTTGAATACCATTTAGAGTTCAGTTTTTCAGGACTGATGGTGGACACCTACAGATTAAAATGAGCATTCCTTTTACTGTGATCCAATTAAAATAAAGGCTTGATGAGATTCTAATTGAAAATAACATCATTTTGGAAGGAAAGTTAAATAAAAATTGTATTAAAAAATTTGTATGAAAAAGTACAACAAAGAAAGAAGGTAGAGTCTTGATGATGAGTGTGGATTAATTGGGACACCAATGACCCAACTAAGAAACCCAACAGCCTTATAAGAAGCTTAAGAATAGGAACTGTTGTCTTCTTAATGTTAGTATCACAAACACCTCACCTGATACCTGAACAACATAGATAATCAATAAGCACTTACTAATATAATTGGATAAATGAAAATAATAATGATGGCACAGCTTGTTTGAATACTGGGATTGAAAAATTTATATTTTCCACCAATTTGCAAATGTGTTTGATCACAAATTTTTAATCTCCTTAATATATATAGTTTCTTATGGTGAAAATATACTTTTTGGAATATATCTCCACTGATTCCTCTGAAAACCCATCTAATTTTTGACAAACCTGACAAAAACAAGCAATGGGGAAAGGATTCCCTATTTAATAAATGGTGTTGGGAAAACTGTCTAGCCATATGCAGAAAACTGAAACTGTACCCCTTCCTTACACCTTGTACAAAAATTAACTCAAGATGGATTAAAGATTAAAACAATAAAAACCCTAGAAGAAAACCTAGGCAATACCATAGGCATGGGCAAAGACTTCATGACTAAAGCATCAAAAGCAATGGCAACAAAAGCCAGAATTGACAAATGTTATCTAATTAAATTAAAGAGCGTCTGCACAGCAAAAGAAACTATCATCAGAGTGAATAGGCAACCTACAGAATGGAAGAAAATTTTTGCAATCTATCTGACAAGGAGCTAATATCCAGAATCTACAAAGAACTTAAACAAATATACAGGAAAAAAAAACCCCATCAAAAAGTGGGCAAAGGATATGAACAGACACTTCCCAAAAGAAGACATTTATGCGGCCAATAAGCATATGAAAAAAAGCTCATCATCACTGGTCATTAGAGAAATGAAAATCAAAACCACAATGAGATACCATCTCACACCAGTTAGAATGGCGATCAATAAAAGGTCAGGAAACAACAGATGCTGAAGAGGATGTGGAAAAATAGGAATGCTTTCACACTGTTGTTGGGAGTGTAAATTAGTTCAGCCATTGTGGAAGATAGTATGGCAATTCCTCAAGGATCTAGAACCAGAAATACCATTTGACCCAGCAATCCCATTACAGGGTATATACCAAAAGGATTATAAATTTTTCTACTATAAAGACACATGCACACGTATGTTTATTGCAGCACTGTTCACAATAGCAAAGACTGGGAACCAACCCAAATGCCCATCAGTGATAGACTGGATAAAGAAAATGTGGCAAATATATATCATGGACTACTATGCAGCCATAAAAAAGGATGAGTTCATGTCCTTTGCAGGGACATGGATGAAGCTGGAAACTATCATTCTCAGCAAACTAACACAGGAACAGAAAACCAAACACCACATGTTCTCAATCATAAGTGGGAGTTGAACAATGAGAACACATGGACACAGGGAGGGGAACATCACACACCGGGGCCTGTTGTGGTGTGGGGGGAAGAGGGAGGGATAGCATTATGAGATATACCTAATGTAAATGATGAGTTAATGGGTGCAGCACACCAATGTGGCACATGTATACATAGGTAACAAACCTGCATGTTGTGCACATGTACCCTAAAACTTAAAGTATAATAAAAAAAGGTTTATTAAGGTATACATACAAGAAGATGTGCACTCGTATATTAATCAGCCTTTAGAGAAAGAAATGAGAAATTGTGATTTTAATATTAAATAAATCACAATTTAAAATAAACCATTAACTATGACATGTCTCATTATCTTAAGAAATATGTAGTTACTAATTAATTTAAAAATTTATATTTGCATGTATCAGGTATTTGACATTTCCTTAACAAAATTAAGTTTAAACAAATTTAAGTATTAAATATCATTTTGTAAATTACAATCGCACCAAAAAATATCAATGGTCAACCAAAAATTATTAATTTAATAACAAATATTATGATACATGTGAAAGATATTTAATAAAGAGAATCAAGCATTCTTATAAAATAAATTCTTCTCTTATTACAGTAGAAAAGAATTCCAGTCAAAAGCCCTACAAGATTTTTAAAAATTTAACAAAATTGGTGTAATAATTCATTGCTATTTGCTTTGTTCTTATAGAAGTCTACTTTACAGTACATAGCAAGAAACAAAATAATGTTAATGTCTTTTGACATAGTAATTGATCCCAAAATGTTGGAACTCCAGTAGCATTATAAAAAATTAATAAATTTTATGGTAATATGTAAATAAATGTTCTCATTATATTTTTTAATTTAATAATTATCAAATATCTTAGAAACAAAGAAATTGTGATATACTTGTATTTGCTAAAATCAGAATGCAAATCACATATGTTTTACATATATGATGATCACAATTTTGTAAAAAGTCATATATATGTAGAAAATTATATCTACTTACAAATTAATTCAGAATCATGAGATTATGAATATCAAATTGTTATTATTCCTGTACATTTTTGTTACTCTTAGAAGCGTATTTCTCATATTTCCTTCTATTCTTTACCCTTAACCTGTACTTCTAAAAACTGATTAAGCTTGCCCAAATGAAGAATTTAACGGATTTATATGTACATATATATGACATAAAAAAATATAAAAAACCTTGCCAATATTCAATGATTTTAACTATATTTTGGTTGGGTACAAATAAATATTTGATAATTAACCACTTAATTTTAATAATGCTGGTTGTTAGATTATTAAGTAAAAAATGTAAAATTTGGAAATACACAATCACCATGGAACAATATTTTATCAAGTTAATTGTAAATTAGGCATTTGTGAAAGCAAATGTAAGAGGAAATACACGACAATATTTATCATAAATGGCTGTGTTGAAAGTGAATGAATACATTTTTTCTCTAATTTTCTGAAATGTCACAAGATTTTTTTAAGCATATTGAGGTAGCTACTTTATTAAAAACCCAAACTGAATCAATACTCACAAATAAACACGTTTATATACCATCCCTAACAAGCAGTCAAAGAATGTGCGCTCTGTATAGAAGCAGAATACTGGTGAATTTATACACTAAATTTCTTGCAGGCATTGATGTTTTTGCAGTCCACAGAGGCAATGTAAAACAAACAAAAAAACCCGAAATTATCCGTATATGTCTTACATAGGTGGTATGGAAATTATATAGAAAGACAAAACACCGCTACATGGGGGAAAACTAACTATTTTAACCTAAAATTTTCATGGTAGTTGTGTGTGTGTGTGTGTGTGTGTGTGTGTGTTTATATACACATATATAATAGATTTTACAGATAATTGCTCACAATTCCACTTCACTTTGCCAATTGAGATGTCATTGATTATTGTTAGCAATCTAGTGTGCAATTGTAGAACTCCTGAACACAAGAACATATGATATTTAATTCTAAATGTTAAGTACATTAATAACCTATACATTTTCAAAAGCATATGTGTATATATGTATACATACAAATGGATATGTTATCAAATGGGTGTATAAATTTGAAAATAACTTCCCAAATAATGTATTATATTTTCATCCAGAATATAAATAAAATTGAAAATTTGAATACACACGCACACAGTTATCACTTTTGAAAGACTGAGAGTCTTACAGAAATATGTGACCCTCAGATTTAAGGCACCTAAAGTATACAAATGTCATTAGACAGATAAGATTGGGTGGACTTTAGCAGTATGCTTAGGAGTGAATTACAGGACCCACGATGGTAGCTTATATGGGCAAATTGAATAGTGTGGAGGTGTGTGCATATCCTTAGCACTTGGCAAGTTAAAACTACTGTTAAGGGAGGCCATTAGGAAAGTTCCTGAGTACTGAGCTTCAAATACATTTGCTGCCCATCTGCACAAAGCAATGCACTTTTTATTGATGGAACCAGTGACAAACATGTACAGCTCTTAGGACTAAAAAGAAAGTAGGAAATGTGAAGTTCTTGTGTACCACAACGTATTGTTTCTTTTCAACAGGATAAGCAATGGGCAAAGTAAGAATTTATTTTCTAGCATAGTGTACCTAAGGATTTGAGTTAGAATTAAATGTAATTGAACCAACAATGAAGACTACATCAAGTGAAGAGAGTGCATGGCTAGTGATTGTGAGAAGATCTCCTTGCTCATTCTTTCTTTCAAATCCAGTGATAATTCCTAGGGTTATATTCTTTTTCCTACAGAATTATTATTCTCGTTTCTTCCCCCTAGATATCACATATATTGGCCAAATACCAAATTATCTGCCAGTCTGAATAAAACCTAAAAAAAAAGTGATGACTACAAAGTTTTCTAATCTGCAAAATAATATAGCCAATATTTCCATACTAAGAATTATATGATTTATTTCAAGCTACCACATTACATTACTACTTAAACTTTCAGATAATCTTTAGACTTTTTTTTTAATGTATGTGTTTATATTAATGACTCCTAAGGATGAGAAAAACAGCTTTTATGGAGTCTACATTGGAGAGAAGTGGTTGTAATCACTTGACCAGATGGAAATGAATAAAAGAGCAACCTGGATAACCTCAAATGTGTAAAATCCAAAAGCACTGATGAATCCCATTAAGCACCAAAATTCCAAACTACAGAAAATCTAAACATAAAATAAAATAGAGAAGACAAACATTTGGATCACTCAGGAAGAAACCAATAGGTGAAAACAATTTTCTCAGTTTTGTAGCTTTCTTTAAAAAATGTGTATTTTTGAAATAAATCATCTTATTATCATGATACTTATCTGTATATACATCAATCAATATAATAAAAAATCATCATAGTTAGATCAAGTTTACCGCAATATTTATATAATTTTTAGGTTAATTATGAGAAATAATAATATTTAATGAGAATATATATTAATTTTATAGAAGTAACAATAATGTCCATCTTTTAGAAATACAAATTTTACTTTTTAGAAAGCTTTAAATCTCATCCATTGCTTTTAAAAGCACTATTCAAAGGATTATTAAATATAATTGGCATTAGATGTAGCCAATTAACAAATATTTTAGCCTTATAGATTTATTGTTAAAAAGTATGACATGGGATGCAAATATGTCACCAACTTCTGTCAGTGAGCTTACATTTTTATGGAAAAATAGTATAATAAAACGAGATTTGATAAATAATTTAGAGTATGCAACAAAAAAATGAATTTATATATCATATTTTCCCTTTGAACTTACACTTCCTATCTAGTTATAAAATTATTCTCTGTATGGCATCTTCATTCTCTTTCTACGCAATAGATTATTTTCAGTAGATTATAAATATGTTCAAAATTGTCCATTGTCAAAAAAATATTCTTTTGTTGTTCTTTTGTTTTCAGTAAGCTTTATTAACTCTCCATCTAATTGGCCTCTAGCGTCTATAGCAAGTATTTTCCCTGTTTAAAAAATGAAAGATTACTACCTTGACTTTATAATGAGCCATATTATACATTTTTGCAATTTTAAATTTATTGTCACTATTATGACTTTTTTCAGTGATCTTCTAGTACTTCACGGTTTTATTGATGACTTTACCAAAAGTAGAACCCTCCCCATTTTTGAAAATTTGATGGCTTCTAAAAGTAACATTATGCAGATGGTTTCTATATTTGCCAGTAACTTGTCAAATACAAGTTGTGGTAACACAATTCAAATGGCTTAAATGTAAAAGAAAACAACGAGCTCATATAAAATAATGTTGGTACATTTATGGCTTCAGCCATGATTGGATCTAGGTGGTTTAATCAAGAGTTTATTCTTCTCCTCTCTAAGCTCTGCTTTGTATTTCATTTTAATAGTGTCTACCAATGTATTATCAAATAAAATCACTAGTACCACCAGGTTTACATTGTAAGACTTATAAAAAAAAAACAGTGGAAAAGCAGACCATATTCATAATGTATCCAGCAAAAACCCTTGGTTGAAGGTATTGAGTTTGGCTGGTGTGGCTTTGGTCATATGTCTATCCTTGCAAGAATGCCGAATAGAATGCTGTAGATCTGATGGCCAGCCCTTGGCAACATGATCCACTTCAAATGCCAGTAAGGGCCACCTAAACCACATAGAATGTATTTTGAAAAATCCACCAAAAAAGCAAAATCCACTTACAAAGACTTTGTTCTTTGTTTTTCTTTTGAGGAAGTTCCTTTGTTTTTAAATGCCCAACAGCTATTTCTACTTCAGCTATCTGCCAGCATCTTAAAATCAGTATGTCTAGAGCTAGGCTTACCATTATCTTTTCCAAAACTCCAAATTAGTCATTATTTCTTCATTTAAAACCTGTAAAAATAAACAAACAACCACAACAACAACAAAAAACTTCTCCCTGTCTTTAGATTAAGGCCCAACTTTTTTACATGTCTTAAAAGTATCTAAATTATCCAGTTGTATTTAAATGATTATCTTTGTAAAATGACCTGGAGGCCCACTCTCAGACTAAACTTAATGTCTTTCATTTCTCAAATACGCGATATATTCTGGTATTTCTACAATCTGCTTGTGGGTTTCCATATTCTGGTTACCTTTCTGCTTACCGCCAAAGCATATTGTGCCTCCTCTGCTATAAAAATAAAAGTCACCGTTCGATTATGGTGTTTGGAGTCTTAGTCTTTTCAATCTCCACCTCAGCAATTTACAAGCTATTTAACCTGGGGCAAGATTCACAAATATTTTATGATACATTTCTCTCACTTAAAAAAATGTGGTCAATACAGTTTATTTTGTTTTTTAGTTTTTTTTGTTGTTGTTGTTGTTTGTTTATATGGGATTTTTTCAGGATTAAATGAAATAACTTGCGTAAGGTACTTCGGTCAGTGACAGCCACATAGTAAACAATTAGAAAGTGCTTACTATTTAGTGTTGCTCCTTTGTGAATTCTGTGAAAATAGGATCAATGTGGCTGTTATCCCAACACTTAGCTCAAGCTTGAAATAGTATAAGAAGTCCAATCAATTCTCACTATATAAATATTAATGCCAATTTTTATTGCCATTGCTGCCAGCAGGTTAGCCACTCAGGCTTAAAATATAAGCTTGTATGTGTCCTTGATTCCTTAATTTTCTTTGATGTTTCTCATCTTTCAAATAATCTGCTAATTCCTAATGACACTTTCACGAGCCTTATGTTTCATTTATTCCAACTTCCACATTTCCACTAACATGAACCCAAGTTGGGTCATGTGAACCCCAAATGTCTGAGATGGTCTCAGTTTATTTAGAAAGGTTTTTTTTGCCAAGGTTGGGGATGCACACCAGTGACACAGCCTCAGGAAGTCCTGATGACATTGCCCAAGGTGGTCAGGGCACAGCTTGGTTTTATACGTTTTAAGGAGACATGAGACAACATTATATGTAAGAAGTACATTGGTTCTGTCCAGAAAGGCAGGGACAACTCAAAGCAGGCAGGGGGCTTCCAGGACACAGGTAGGTGAGAGACAAAGGGTTGCATTCTTTTGAGTTTCTGATACAACTTTCCAAAGGAGGCAATCAGATAATGCATCTGTCTCAATGAGCAGAGGGATGACTTTGAATAGAATGGGAGGCAGGTTTGACCTGAGCAGTCCCCAGCTTGACTTTTTCCTTTAGCTTAGTAATTTGAGGGCCCCAAGATTTTCCTTTTGCGGTCAGCATTGCCTTTCATCTGTTCTATTGTCGCTGAATGGATTCCACATACAGTTTCAGTTTGTCTCACTTCCTATCAAATTGAAAACAAAAAGCCAGATCATCCCTCCAGAGGAAAATCTTTCTCTGTGCAGTTCTCATACATAAAAAATCTTCAGTATGTAAAGCTGATACCATTTATCCACCAGTTAATACCATCCATAACCTAGCAATGTTCCATCTCTCCAATACTATCTTTGCATAATACCTTCTTTTCAGATTCTTCTGTCTATATGCATGACCCCAAATTTTCATTTTCTATCTCTTGCTTTTTGCCCATCCTAATTTCTCAGACAGAAATCCTTCTTTCTCTTCTTTCTGTATATTCAAAAGCCATCCAACCTTCCAGTGCATGCAAATCTATATATTCCACAAAGCCCTTTGTTATAACAATTTTATACTTGCAATTTATATACAGTTACTTTATTTGAAATGCTCAAAGCACACAAAATGGAGCTTGATTTTAATATATAAAGATACATATTTTATTTTTCTTACTCTTCTAAGAACTTCATACTCACATATCCTCATGTTCTTCATCGGTGTATCCCCTTACAACTTTTTAATGTAATGCTCACAATAATATTTGTTCAATAAATAATAAAATTGTCATTTAAAAATATTTCTTAAAAAATAAGAAACATTATAATGCATGGGCCTGCTGAAGATGAGCTTACCAAGGCTCAAATTGACATAAAAAAACTTGACCTGTGATATTTAGCTTAAATGTTATGAATAATACAAAGCAAAGATGTTGCTATTTTTGCATTTTTTCTAATATCTAATAACTGTAGAAGAGCAAATGTGTTTCTCTTCTTTAATGTGTTTTGTATTCCACATTATATCCTACATATATACATATATTATATATTAATATGTACTATATATTCAATAGTCTTGGGCAAAACTATAGAACTTTTATTCATATTAGCCTAAATTCTTGCTAAATTATGAAATAATTACAGCATCTCAGAACTTTGTTTCACTTTTTCAAAGATGTAATATCCTTATATCTATTCTACGTATAATGACATCTGTACTATCTACATTACAGTATTTTTACAAAAGCCAAGTCAAATTTAGAAGATTAACAGATAATTTGGAAGTAAAATTAACAGTATTGGGTGTGGCCATTTTATAAGTCATCTTAAAGACACTACACAATGTGTTAAATTAACCATTTGAACAATTCTACCTAACACCATAATATTAATTTGCATTGACTGCAAATATAAGTTCAACTCCATTTCATATTAAGTATGCCTGTGATGGTTTTATCCTAAGCTAGACTTAACACAATTATTAGGGCATAAATAATTCAGAAATGTAAAAAAGCTATTAAAATCCTTTTCCAGGTTTTGATATTGGCAAAGTATATCATGGGAAGATAGGAAAGTACTTATGTAATACACAATAAAATTCAATTTTGAACAAATCAAATACTGGATCAGACTGAACTTCTAGCCTATACTATCGGCTATCAAGTGTTGCCAAAGAATATTAGTGGTTCATTATTGAATAAAATCCCTTATTTCAAAGCGAAGAGTTTCCTGTAATTTTGCATACATTGCTTTGGCTAAATACTTTGAGCGGTCTTAGAGAATGGGATCTGCCACATGTGAGCCTAAAAGAAATTAGAATGTAATAACCTCTAATGATGAGAAAAGCTCATTTTGCCTGCAGTTTTGCATTACCTTTTTATTTAGTTTTAAATGTTCTTCTATTGCTTTCATTATTAAATATGCAATTTCATTCTTTATTCATTCTCATGCTATTCCTCTCTTTTGTTTAATTTCTTCTCTTTTGACCCATTGTGTTAAACAATTCTTGCAGAAGATAATTTGTCATCACTGTCATAATGAATCCAATTTTCCTTAACTCAGACCTGGCCATGGCTTGCTATACTGCAAAGGAAACTACCTAAAAGGCTAATGAGGGGCACAATTTGAGAAGTATGACTGAATTATTATAGCTTTAATTAGATCAGTCAAAATTCTTGGTGAATAGTGTTCAGCAAAGTATTCTTTAGTAGAGAAAATTATAGTCTTAAAAAAATCCCTTATTCAAAAATACAATCCTATTACTTCTAAATATAAAAGTGCTGTAGTTCAAAGTATATAACTGAGTTGGACTTTTTCTACCATTTATAAAAATCGCCATTGCTAAATATTCTGAATCTTTTCTTAATTGTCCATTCTAATATCTGACTATATTTGTAGAATCATCTTTTCTTTTATTCAGATCATGCATATCTATGTAAGTAGGGAAGATAAAAGTGGAATGGATACTTATTTTATTGAAAAACCACTAAATAATGTGGGTATAGTATTTAATAATTTAATGACCATTTTTACATCAGATATCTTAGGAAATGCTTCTAACTGAACCCAGTGATTTAAAGATAATTCCTTGCTTCCAACCATAGAGTAGGAAAAATAATGTAAAATATTCTAACCAAATTGTTGAGAGTCAAACTTCAATCATGCTAAGAAATATTTGCTTAATCTTCAGTTGAGAAAAAGATAGAAGCACTTGAATTTAGTTTGTATATCTGCATTTTCTTAAAAAATATTGACAAGACCTCAGATTCAAATACCCAGGTATAGGCCAACACCAATGTCTTAATCTTCTTATAGCTCTTTTATTATACCCATGTTTCCTTTGATATTGAATGTTGCCATTTTTAATAAGACAAATATGTTTAATCTTAATTTTCTCATATCATTTTATGTTACACTTACTGCCTCATGGGTTATTTGGGGTCAGTATTCCACTTTTAGTTCCTTTTTTTGATTCTTTTGTTTATCTGTTTTTCATAATTATAATTTTTTGTTTTTATAAATAGAACTTGCATAATCTTTAACTATTTTAGTTGACCTATATTAATTTTGTAGTTTAGTAATGATACAATTAGTTTAATGTTTCCTAGTTCTCTTCTACTTTTTCATTGTGAGGTACAGAGGGAATATATAAAACAAAAAACAAATATTCAGTGGTGCATGTAGTAATATTTAATGAAAATCAGATGTAATTATGATCCTAGAGGGAGAACTAAATCAGAATGAGGCATAAACCACAAATACTGACATAAAGCTTTCCTAATATTATGAAAAATAGTAATTCAGAAATATAAGAAGCTCAATGAACCCCAAACAGGATAAACGCAAAGTAAATACTCCAGAGCACATTAAGGTCAAATTGATGAAAATAAGTGTAAAGAATTCCCAAAAAATATCCAGAGAGAAAAAAATAATAACATTGTACATGTAGGAACAATCATACGAATTACCACAGATTTTTTTCAAAAGCAATAAAAGCCCAAATGAATACCATTCAAATGGTGAAAAAAGACCACAAGAGGAGGAAGAGAAGGAGAAAAAGGTCATTATTTTTGAAATAGTTTAGCTATTAAAATAACTTTCAAAATTAAGAGAAAATAAAGACATTTTCAGATGTACACAGGTTAAGAGAAATAAACAAAAGATTTGTAATTTTAAATGGATACATATGTAACAAACCTGCACATTGTGCACATGTACCCTAAAACCTAAAGTATAATAATAAAATAAAATAAAATAAAATGTTAAAGGGAAAAATGTTAATGAAAATTTCTCAGGCTTAAAGATAATGATGTACAACGGAAGGACAAATTTGAAGATAGGATATATATACATATAATATGTGGGTAAATCTAATAAATAAGTCTCATTTTTCAAATTCTTTAAAGGATAATGTTGCAGGATTTTGCTTAGTTCTGCTAAAGATGGAGATCTTGCCCATCCCATGGCCATGAAAATTTAGGCTCGCGGATGGTCTAAAGGGTGAGTAAAGCAGCGTTTTATTGGGTGAAAGGGAATAAAAGCGGGAAACTGGGACTCTTGCAAGGTCAGAGTGCCTCCTCTAGCGTGTTTCCCGCCAGGCCTTTGGAACCCCAGGTTACACACACAGGAAAAAGAGGGGCCAGGCGCCTTCCCGCTGCAGGGGTGTGAGATTCCTGAGGCCCCACCTCAGTGGGCAGGTGGCTGGAGTTTCTCCACCCAAGGACCCCCTCACCTGGCTGTCTCAATACTTGTTTTGAAGAACATGTTCTCACTTGGTAACTAAATGATAAGTGGGTGCTAAATGATAAAAACTTATGAACACAAAGCAGGAAACAACGGACACTGGCTCTACTTAAGGGGATAGGGTGGGAGGCGGGAGAGGAGCAGGAAGATAACTATTGGGTATTGGGCTTAATATGTGGGTGATGATATAATGTGTACAACAAACCCCTGTGACATGTGTTTATCTGTGTAACAAACTTCACATGAACCCCTCAAGCAAAAAAAAAGAAAAGGTTCTAAGGAAACCTTAATAGTCACTTCAAAGAAAATTAAAATTATACACTGAATAAAATATGTATAAGACTTGTATGTTCAAAGTTTCAAGTTGTTGATAAAATAAAGAAGCCCTAAATATTCACCAATCACATTTTTGAGTATTTGTTTACAGGAAATGAAATCTGTATGTTGAAGAGACATCTCAATTGCATACCCATGTTTGTCGTGGTGCTATTTACAATATCCAATCTCTGGAATCAAATTAAATGCTCATTTACAGTTGAATAGACATGGAAAATGCAATATATATATATATTCACACACACATATACACATACACTATTTAGCTATAAAATATGAAATCCTGTCATTTGTGGGAACATGAATGAACCTGGAAGTCTTTTAGGTTGAGTGAAAAAGGCAGGCACAGAAAGAAAAACACTACTCAATCTCAATCGTGTCAAATCTAAAAAAGTTGATTTCATGGAAGTAGTCAACAGAATAGTTGTTATCAGAGGCCAGGAATCACAGAGGATTGACAAGCAGACCAGGAGAGGTGGGTTAATGGGTTCCAAGTTACTGTTAGAGAGGAAGAATAAGTTTTGGTGTTCTATTACAAAATAGGGTGATGATAGCAAACAGCAATGCAATGTATGTTTTAAGATAGCTAGATGATTTTGAATATTTTCACTACAAAGAAATGATAAATGTTTAAAGTGATAGACATGGTAATTACCTAGATGTTATTACACTATATATGTATTCATTGGAACATCATATTATATCCCATAAATATGAACAATTATTGTCAGTTATAAATACAAATTTTACAAAGAAGACCTAAATGCATGCAGAAACACACCATGTTTATTGATGAGAATGCTAAATATAGTAAAGATGTCCAATGTCTTCAAATTTATCTACAGGTTTAATGTAATTGTATAAATACCTTAGCTTAGTTAAAAATTTTGTTGAGTCTTTTCCCATATATTATATAAGCTTATTCTAAAAATTTTTATGAAAAAGTAGAGGATTTGAAATAGGTAAACAATTTTAGAAAAAAAATGAAATAAAGTGGATGGAGTCATCCTACTCAAGTAATTAAAAAGACTTAATAAGCTTACTAAAGAGTTACGGCAGTCAAGACAGTGTGGTATTGGAAGAGGGATAAACACATAGATAAGTAGTACAAACCATTGGTACAAGATATATACTAAAAAATTAACTTTTTATTATTAAAAAAATGTTTTAGAGACAGAATCTTGCTATGTCACCCAGCCTTGAGTAGAGTGGCATGATCATAGCTAACTGTAACCTCACTCCTGGGCTCAAATGATCCTCCTGCCGCAGCCTTCAGAGTAGCTAGGACTATGGGCACATGCAACCATGCCAGGCTAATTTCAAAAAATAATTTTCTGTAGAAATGGGGTCTTGCTATGTTTCCCAGGCTGGTCTTGAACTCCTGGCCTTAAGCAATATTCCCGTCTTGGCCTCCCAAAGTGTTAGGATTACAGGTGTGAGCTACTGTGTCTGACCCAAAACTGACTTTTGACAAAATACAAAAGAAATATAATAGATGATAGAAAGTCTGTTCAACACATGATGCTGGAACATTTCGATGTATATAAGCAAAAATATAAACCACAAACTGAAACTCACATCTTATAAAATTTAACTCAAAAAAGATTATGAACAAAAGCATAAAGTTTTAAAAACTGTAAAATTTTTAGAAAAAAATGGGAAGAAACTTTTTAGGCAGAGGTTAGGCAACTGGCATTTAGGATTGGTACAAAATTTACCATCCAGAAAAAGGCAAAATTGATAAATTTGACTAGCAAAATTATAAACTCCACAGAAGGCCTTGTGAAGAGGATGCAAAGACAAGCAATATAACTGGGAGAAATTATTTGCAATCTACACATCTGACAAATGATGTATATTCAGATCTTAAAAAAAAAAACTCTCAAAAGTTAACAATATATTGCAAACTATCCACTTAGAACATGGGAGAAATACATGAATAGACATTTCACTAAAAGGACATAGAGCTGCCAAACAAGCACATAAAAAGATGTTTAATGACATGAACTATGAGAAAGGTGAAAGTGAAATTACAATAAAATATCCCCACAAACAATTATAAATAAGTATTGATGGGATGTATCCCAAAATGATTAGAGCTGTTTCTGACAAACCCACAGCCAATATCATACTGAATGGGCAAAAACTGGAAGCATTCCCTTTGAAAACTGGCACAAGACAGGGATGTCCTCTCTCACCTCTCGTATTCATAGTGTTGGAAGTTCTGGCCAGGGCAATCAGGCAGGAGAAAGAAATAAAGGGCATTCAATTAGGAAAAGAGGAAGTCAAATTGTCCCTGTTTGCAGATGACATGATTGTATATTTAGAAAACCCCATCGTCTCAGCCCAAAATCTCCTTAAGCTGATAAGCAACTTCAGCAAAGTCTCAGGATACAAAATCAATGTGCAAAAATGATAAGCATTCCTATACACCAATAACAGACAAACAGAGAGCCAAATCAGGAGTGAACTCCCATTCATAATTGCTTCGAAGAGAATAAAATACCTAGGAATCCAACTTACAAGGGATGTGAAGGACTTCTTCAAGGAGAACTACCAAACACTGATCAAGAAAATAAAAGAGGATACAAACAAATGGAAGAACATTCCATGCTCATGGATGGGAAGGATCAATATCACGAAAATGGCCATACTGTCAAAGGTAATTTATAGATTCAATGCCATCCCCATCAAGCTACCAATGACTTTCTTCACAGAATTGGAAAAAACCACTTTAAAGTTCATATGGAAGCAAAAAAGAGCCCACATTCCCAAGACAATACTAAGCCAAAAGAACAAAGCTGGAGGCATCACACTACCTGACTTCAAACTATACTACAAGGCTACAGTAACCAAAACAGCATGGTACTGGTAGCAAAACAGCATGGTACTGGTACCAAAACAGAGATATAGACCAATGGAACAGAACAGGGCCCTCAGAAATAATACTACATGTCTACAACTATCTGATCTTTGACAAACCTGACAAAAACAAGAAATGGGGAAAGGATTCCCTATTTAATAAATGGTGCTGGGAAAACTGGCTAGCCATACACAGAAAGCTGAAACTGGATCCCTTCCTTACACCTTATACAAAAATTAATTCAAGATGGATTAAAGACTTAAATGTCAGACCTAAAACCATAAAAACTGTAGAAGAAAACCTATGCAATACCATTCAGGACATAGGCATGGACAAGGACTTCATGTCTAAAACACCAAAAGCAATGGCAACAAAAGCCAAAATTGATAAATGGGATCTAATTAAACTAAAGAGCTTCTGCATAGCAAAAGAAACTACCATCAGAGTGAACAGGCAACCTTCAGAATGGGAGAAGATTTTTACAATCTACCAATATGACAAATGGCTAATGTCCAGAATCTACAAAGAACTTAAACAAATTTACAAGAAAAAAACAACCCCATCAAAAAGTGGGCGAAGGGTATGAACAGACACTTCTCAAAAGAAGACATTTATGCAGCCAACAGACACATGAAAAAATGCTCATCATCACTGGCCATCAGAGAAATGCAAATCAAAACCACAATGAGATACCACCTCACACCAGTTAGAATGGTAATCATTAAAAAGTCAGGAAACAATAAGTGCTGGAGAGGATGTGGAGAAATAGGAACACTTTTACGCTGTTGGTGGGACTGTAAACTAGTTCAACCATTGTGGAAGAAAATGTGGCGATTCCTCAAGGACCTAGAACTAGAAATACCATTTGACCCAGCCATCCATTACTGGGTATATACCCAAAGGATTATAAATCATGCTGCTATAAAGACACATGCACACATATGTTTATTGCAGCACTATTCACAATAGCAAAACTTGGAACCAACACAAATGTCCATCAATGATAGACTGGATTAAGAAAATGTGGCACATATACACCATGGAATACTATGCAGCCATAAAAAAGGATGGGTTCATGTCCTTTCTAGGGTTATGGATGAAGCTGGAAACCATCATTCTCAGCAAACTATTGCAAGGACAGAAAACCAAACACCACATGTTCTCACTCATAGGTGGCAATTGAACAATGAGAACACTTGGACACAGGATGGGGAACACCATGCACTGCAGTCTGTCATGGGGTGGAGGGAGGGGGAAGGGATAGCATTACGAGATATACCTAATGTAAATGACGAGTTAATGGGTGCAGCACACCAACATGGCACATGTATACATATGTAACAAAACTGCACGTTGTGCACATGCACCCTAGAACTTAAAGTGTAATAAAAAAAAATAAACAATTAAAAACAGTGATAATACAAAATGCTCATGAGATTTCATTAAAGCTGGTTCTCTCATATATTATTGGTGGGAAAGTAAAATATACAGTTATTTTGTAAAACTAAATATGCCCTTAAAATTGCTTTCCTGGACATTTATCCTTGAGATATAAAAATTATTTTCACATAAAATATATACATGTATGTCCTTTACTTATAATACTCCCAAACTGGAAACAAATCAAATATCCTTAGATGGTCAAAAGGTTAAACAAAGAATGGCATGCAGCAAACCACGATGGCACACGTTTACCCATGTAACAAACCTGCATATCCTGCACATGTTCCCTGGAACATAAAATAAATTATAATAAAATAAAATTAAACTAAAAAAACAAAGAATGAAACATCCAAACCACAGAATACTACTTACCAATAAAAAGAGACAAAGTCTTGATATATGCAACAACTTGGATGGATTTCAAGGATATTGTGTGAATGAAAAAGTCACAGGATGGTTACATATTGTATGTTTCCATTTGTATACAATTCTTGAAATTACAAAAGTACATAGACAAAGAACAGATTATTGGTTTCCAGGTATTATAGGGAAGAAAGATGGTGGCTGTTACTATAAAGTGGTCACATGAGGGATCTTTGTGATGGAACTGTTCTGTATCTTGACTATGGTAGTAGTCACATGAATCTACACATGTGATAAACTTCCACAGAAGAACTAAATACAAACACACACACACACAAACAAATGTATGAAAACTATTGAAATATGATTAAGATCAAAGGCTCTTATTCATGTCAATTTTCTGGTTGTGATATAATTATGCAAGGTGTTACCTTTGGGGAAAACTCGGGGAATGATGGATGAAATTTTCTGTTTTAGTTTTTACAACCACATGTAAATCTATAACTATCTCAAAATAAAGAGCTTAAAATACATTAATTGACTACTCTGATAAAGGCTAAAACTGTCAAAACTGTCATGCTGTATTAAAAAATGAAACACCTAACCATATGTTGTCTACAAGAAACAAACTTTGAGTAGTATGGACATTCTAATAAAATTGATTTTTCCAAGAGATGAATGCATAAGGAAAATGCTGTACATTTGCACAGTGGAGTACACTTCAGCCTTAAAAGGAATGAGATGCTGTCATCTGCAACAACATGGATGGAACTGAAGGTCGTTATGTTAAGTGGAATAAGCCACTCACAGAAAGACAAACTTTGCATGTTCTTTGCTAAAAATTAAAACGATTGAATTCATGGAGATAAAGAGTAGAAGGATGGTTACCAGAGCCTAGGAAGGGTAGTGTGGGGGCTGATGTGGGAGGAAACTGGGGATGGTTAATGGGTACAAAAAATAGAAAGAATGAATAAGATGTAGTATTTGATAGCAGGACAGGGTAACTATAGTCAATAATAATTGAATTATATATTTTAAAATAAGTAAAAGAGTATAATTAGATTGTAACAGAGTATAACTGCTTGAGGTAATGGATCTCCCATTTACCCTGAAGTGATTATTACACATTGTATGTCTGTATCAAAGTATCTCATGAAACCCATAAATATGTACACCTAATATGTACTTAAAAATAAATATAATTTAAAAAGAGACAAATTTTAAATATAATATTCTAAGATAAATAGATACTTTGCTGATATGATGTAAAAATGGTACATCATGCAATAGAAATTATCCAACAGTGACTACAAGACAAGAAACAAAGAGCAATATTACATAATGTTGAAAGTATCAATTCATCAATAAGTCAGGATCCTAACTGAATACACTTAATTAGTTTCCAGGCTGAGCGCTGTGGCTCACACCTATAATCCCAGCACTTTGAGAGGCCCAGGTGGGTGGATCACCTGAGGTCAGGAATTTTAGATCAGCCTAGCCAACATGGTGAAACCTCGTCTCTACTAAAATGTACAAAAATTAGCTGGGCGTGATGGCAGGTGCCTGTAATCCCAGCTTCTCAGGAGGCTGAGGCAGGAGAATCGCTTGAACCCAGGAGGTGGAGGTTGCAGTGAGCCGAGATCGCACCACTGTACTCCAGCCTGGCTAGAAAGTGAGAATCTGTCTCAAAAAAAAGAAGAAATATGTATCACTGCAAAATTAATTACTGAGAAAACATATGTAGCTTTGGCTGTCAGTGCTCTTTTAAAATAGATATTTAATATTAGTGAATTTGTAAGATTCAGTTTGGGGAATAATCATATTAGAATAAATTTAAAAATTAATGCATGAGAAAGAAATTAGGAATAGCAGCATTAGAGTTTTATAATCTGCTATCTTAACAAAATTTGTACCTTGTGAATTGTATTGCACAATCATAATAAACTGCAGGGCCTATGATATGCTGTGATTGTGGTAGAATTCATTTTGAACCAAAACATATCAGCTAATAAACTTTTGATGATTATTTTAAAGAAGTACACACATTATCATATTTTCACTGAAAAGTATGTATTAGTCATAATATTAATAGACAATTTTGTTGACTTTTACAAATCAAAGTATATTATAAACACGGGACATTAGAAAAGCACAATCTTCTATTGAAAAAAACAATTACCACAGAAACTAGAAGGAATAAAATAACAGTAGACATTTATTTCTATGCCTGGTTTTGCTCTTTAACTTTATGTTTCTTTTTAAAGTCACTCCAGTTGATGGTGACTTTCTACTTGTTAACAGTGAAATACAATTTGTTTTTAATTTAGCACATTTTAAAAAAATGAACAAAAAAATCTTATTGTTGCCAAATGCAAAATAAAATAAACATCTATAGACTGTTTGTAGGTGATACAGTAACATGAATGTGATTTTAAAATATTTTTTCTCTCAATTAGCAATTAACAAATGCAGAGAAATAAGCAATTAACAAATGCAGAGAAATAAGCAGTTAACAAAGCGATGCATATTACAATTTTAACTTAGTAAAAATGTGTTTGTTAAAGTAATTACTTAAAATACATGACGTGAGATACTTAGATTGACTTTGAACTGATCTTGTGTTATACAGAAAACATAAAGTTTCCTCTTCATATTTCATATACAGTTGTGCAGTCATCAGTTATCTTCATGGGACAAGCATGTCCGGAGGGGAGGAAAATCTGATAAAAAAATATTGAAATTCAATGAAGGCTTCCACTGCTTCACAAATGTTACATAGAATTCTTCACCGATGTGAGGAACATCAGTTTGCAAAGGAAACCCTGCACTTTCCAGGGATAAAAAGACTGAGACTCCAAATGGTGCTCCTAGTACTGGTGAAGTTTAGGGAGAGAGCCCATTGTGTTTCTATCTAACTGCTCTCGGAAAAAGGTAGAAAATGTCTCAGATTCCGCAAGAAAGATAGAATGTGTGATAAGATGACAATCAGGCCACAACAGAACATCCTAGTAGGGTACATAAATTAGCATCAACATGGACCAATTAGCAAGGAAGTGTCTTCATAATATTCCAGTAATTAGACTCTATCATTAGCTTGATCTTTGATGCTGGACTAACCCTATTTGAATGATATAAGCACTGTTACTTAGAATTTTCAGAGACTGGTGCCCCAAATAGAAAAATGCAGGATGAAATGCTAGTGAAGATTAACTGGGATAAAAATAGGTTAAATGTGAAAAAAGAAAATGTGTGTCTATATACAGAGTTATAATTGTAAAAATTTAATTGAATATGTCAAAATATCAACAGCCCAAATAAATTTTATTTTCCTGAAGTACTTAATTATCTCCATGTGTTTCTGGTTTCACTATGTCAATACTTTAAAAATAACAATTTAAGGAATTATGCATGTGATTGGTTGAGGTTTTCATTGTTTGAGATATTCTGAAAAACTTTCAATTATATCCTAGGCTTTGCTGGATACCAAAGCTTTTACTAAAGCCTTCCTAAGGCTTTTCTAAAGATTTCTTATAGTTCTAATACAATATTCCTCCCTTGGTATCTAATGTCCTGGTTTATCTCCAATCTAATAATAGGACCTCTTCCTCATCCACCCCTCAGTCCTGTTTGTTTTTATGGAGTTTACCATTCTTGTTTCCTCTCTACCTCAAGCCACCACCACACCTGCTGGACCATCAGACTCATGTTCTCATAGTTTTCACCTTCACCCGGCCTTCCAATCCCTAAAGAAAAAGTAGTAAAAGGGGCATTATCTCACACTAGATACTTTCTTCCAGATCACACATTGTATTATGAAGCATCAAATTCACACTATTCTCCAAGTGATGGTTAGAATAAAATCACCTTCTCTATCATTATTTTTTTCAATATATTTTCTCAAAATGTATATGCCTCTGGTTATATGTTCTGTTCCATTCTGCTTTCCATACAATTTCCCTTGCTTTCTCTGTCATGATGTTCTCACACACACCCTGCCTCTCAAACTGCGGTGTTCTATAATCTGGAACTTCCCAACAACCACCATCAGTAGTCTGCTTTGTGTCTGAATCTCTTTCATGAACAATTTGTTAACTTCTCAGTTTTAAATAAAGCTCATCTCTTTTTAAAGATATCTCTTCTTACGCAATTGAAAGCAGTTCATTTTTCACAAACTATATTAAACGTTAGGCCTGTTATTTTCTTTTTTTTTTTTTTTTTTTTTTGAGACGGAGTCTCACTCAGTCGCCCAGGCTGGAGTGCAGTGGCGCAATCTCAGCTCACTGCAAGCTCCGCCTCCCGGGTTCACACCATTCTCCGGCCTCAGCCTCTCCGAGTAGCTGGGACTACAGGCGCCCGCCACCACGCCCGGCTAATTTTTTGTATTTTTAGTAGAGACGGGGTTTCACCGTGGTCTCGATCTCCTGACCTCGTGATCCGCCTGCCTCGGCCTCCCAAAGTGCTGGGATTACAAGTGTGAGCCACCGCGCCCGGCCTTATATTTTCTTTATTGTGAAAGAAATTTCCAAAACATACATTTTTCCTTTCGTTACAAGCTATCGCTACAGAAAGACCTCCTCAGTACACATTATTAGATTTGGTGCCCTCTTTCACACTGTTCCTCATTCACCTGCATTATATTATTGAGTTTAATCACATGTTTTTACATCTTGGACTTTTTACTCCATTTTCAACCTCTATGCCTCCTTTTCTGAGATCAACCAAGGTCTCCCCCTCTCATCTCAATACTCCTCCCCTCCCCTTGGGATGCTCAGAATTCTTTTGTGATACTTACTCTTTTTTATGTAGTTTATTTTTATAAAAGTTAAGGAGGGGGTGGTGTAAGTACGGAGAAAATGAGGATAAAATAAAGGGATCAAGAGTATTTTCATGTGAAGCATTTGGTTCGAAGCTGTGGCTGTAATTTGCACAGCTTTTCTCCATTTCTGACATTGACATCATCCTTTCAGGGTACTCAATGCAGCTGCTTGAAAAAAGTCATAGTGATGACTGGACATTAGGCTTGTTTTTGCCTCTGTGATGTTGCAGCATTTTCTTTACCCAGCTATTTCTCATTGTTGAAAATTTTCCCGTTTGGTGGATTTTAAAGAATATCTTTTTGAGCCAGGTGCGGTGGCTCACGTCTGTAATCCCAGCACTTTGGGAGGCCGAGGCGGGCGGATCTCCAGGTCAGGAGATCAAGACCATCCTGACTAACACGGTGAAACCTCGTCTCTACTAAAAATACAAAAAATTAGCTGGGCGTGGTGGTGGGCGCCTGTAGTCCCAGCTACTTGGGAGGCTGAGGCAGGAGAATGGCATGAACCCGGGAGGCGGTGCTTGCAGTGAGCCCAGATGATCCCACTGCACTCCAGCCTGGGCAACAGAGAGAGACTGTCTCAAAAAAACAAAAAACAAACAAAAAAAATCTTTTTCCAAACCTCATTGAAGTTTATAGTTATTCTATATCCAACATTTTTTCCAGCTTGACTATGCTTTATAATTTAAAGAAATTGAAATGGAAGACTGAACAAAATTTGTGCATACAGCACGTGTTTAAAGTATTTTTTGTTTGTTGTATTATAGTGTTTTTTTCATGTTATTAGCAGTGATCTACCAATGAATTTAGAAATAAATGTAATGCATCATAATCAAGTTAAGAAAATTAAATAGAAGAGAAAGGAAATAAAAGATAATATACTCAAGTGGTAAGAGTATTTAGTGAAACTTTTGTATTTATGTGCTGTATAAAGAGATAAAATATATCTATGCACTACTACTTTGGGATCAGCATACATTGAAAGTATTATTTATATATCCTTTTAAAATTAATTTTATCTATTTAGAATCTAGATACATTTAATTAGAAACTAATTACCACTTAAGATCATGGGTAAAATATTCACAAGACCACTGGCAATGTCAAATTTGCCATTTGTTGTTAAATAATAGTATAAAAGCTCTTAGTCTAGTAATTACATTTATTCATTTCATAATACATTTTTTATTTGCTGTTTAGAATACCTTTGGTTTAGCTTAAAAATTTCGTTTTGTGTTCTGAGGTATTTCTTTTGTTGGGTTTTCTGGTCAAATAATTTAGATCTCAGAAATACCTGTCATAATTCCATCTATGCATAATTTTTTGTTGGAAAATATTGGTTTTTGGTCAGAAAAAACAGTATTGTGCTATTTGATTATTGTTAGAATTATTATTTTTCTTGATGTTATTTTTTATTGTTATTGTATTATTATTAAAGTTATAAATATGTATACGTCTTAACTAATTATTTAGTGTGGTATATATCATCTCAATTGTTATTTTGTGTTTTTTCTGGTTCTTTGCTAATATTAAATTTTTCATATGAAACTTAGAATCAAATTGTGTGACTTCAAGATTAAAAATGATAGTTAATTGGGATAACAAAATTAACAAGCAGAATTGGTTTTTTTGAGATTGATAATTTATTTCAAATATAAAGGATTTTTAATACACTTTGTTATCTTTAAGGATGAATTAAACATTTTATTCTTATAAGTTTTTGCTCCGATTATATTTTTCATATTTCTTAGCAAGTTTATGTCTTAACATTTTATCTTGTGCTACAAACATGAGTGTTGATGGTATACTGTGCAGGTTTATCTTGCTTAAAGTTAATTTAATTAAATATTTAACTTTGGTCCTTTCTGATTCCTCAAACTTTTAATTCTACTCTTCAGAACTCTGTCATATTTCCAAAATATTTCACAGAAGATATAAAGATAGAGAAAGAAAGATTTATATTCACATATTACCTACAGACACAGAACATATATTCTAGTTTTGTCATGCATATCTTCTTATTCTTGCTTTATTATGGGAGTGGTTCCCCATATTTTGTCTTAGATAATTAGGGAAAAAAATCTCCATTCGATGACACCTACTTGTAAAGTTTTATATAAATACGCAATAGAATTAAGTTCCAGTAATATAGGGTACTTATGTTTATAAACCAACATCAGTGCTGCTGGGTTAAGTGTATGTTAATGGAATTTAATCAACAAATGCTCACAGCACACCGCCATGGGATCACGCCATGATAGTGATGGTTACCTCACGGTGGGTTCTAAACTTCAATACCATGAATCTTTAAAAATGCAGTTTTGGAGTAATATTAAAGGAAAAGCATGCTGCATCATTCTTAAAAATTTATTTCACGACAATTCAATTTTCTAAAACTGCATTACAGTACTTTAGAGCCCAACTGTTGTTTTATTGAAAAGCAAGTGATTAACTTGGAAATGGTTTCTCCATAACTGCATCTCCCTGTTATTCATAGTGAATACAACAATATAACTATCACAGGAACTCTGCAGGTGGTCAAATAACCACAGCAGGAAGTTTCCACCATTGAAAAACAACAATTCTAAGACTAGAAAATTACAAGAGCCTGTTAATATTTTCTAATTATTTGATGGTAAATATCTCATCTAAAAACAATTCCTCATGCCTGTCATGTTCAACTTTGTTATTGCAGGTAGAGAAAAATATATGCAGTTATACATATATTCATTGTCTAAATAAAGACATCATTCTTCAATGTTTTGATTCAGTTACTTGGAAATGTGTAATTTTTCTCTAAGATTAATGAAGATCTTCACATGAACTCGGAATAAATTATCAGTTTCTTTTTTTCATTTAGAATAATATTGACTACATATAGTACTGGCAGTACAATATTGATCACTGCACATAAGGCCAGTAATCTCATTAGAGAATGGCAATCCAGAAAGTAAGCCATTAAACTAGTAAATAGAAAAATCATGAACATCATGTTGTGACTTAATAACATTTTTTAATTTATAGAGATTAAAAATCTAAATAGAAAATTTGAAAAGACTTAGAAAGTATTATATAACAAATGTGTACATAAAATATATAGTTTATAAATAACAGGAAATATCAGTAGGTTTGATTTAATAACAATGTATTATTTCTGTCTGCAAAAAGCAGTGAAACAGTAGGAAAACAAACGTCAGGTTGGAAAATAAATGTAAACAACTCCTATGGTAGAGAAAAGTTTAACAATGCTAACTATTAATAATTAAAATAAGACATCTACAATTTGATAAGAAAATTTATCCTAAAAATGTTATGTATATGCCACCACCCGTATAACACCAGAATGTCCCTCATGCTACTTTCTAATTAATAAACACTCCCTGCCTAGAAAAAATAATTCTTCTTATTTTAACATCAGAGATTATTACATCTGTTCATCACTCAAGTTCATATAAATGAAATCACATAGTTAAATATTCTTTTGTTCCTCACTTCTTTGTTCATGTATTTCTCTAAAACCCATCTATGTTGATGTGTATATCTGTAGCTCATTCTTTTAATTTATTGCTTTGTACTAGCCATTATATAATGATATCAGAATTTGTTTATTAACAACATTCAGATGTTTTGATTCTAAGTCTGTTATAAATAAATATGCTTTGAATATTCTTGCATCATTTTGTTGATATATGTATTCCATTACCTTGGACGTATGCATAGGAGGAGAATTGTAGGTCTTGAAGTAGCTCTGTGTTAGAAGTGATAAGAAACTGCCTAAAGGTTTATGAAATACTTGTACTGCATTTTATATTGAATATTTTATGACCTTTTTATTTATATATTTTTAGTTGACAAAAATATATATTTCTCACATGCGAGATGATGTTTTAAAATATGTATACATTGTGCAATGGGTAAGTTGAGTTCATTTACATATATGCATTACCTCACATATGTATCTTTTTGTGATAAGAGCACTGAAAATCTACTCTCTTAGCAATTTTTAAGAATATAATAAACAGTTATTAACTATAGTCACTATGTTCAATAGACCTATTGAACTCATTCTTCCTATCTGAAGTTGTATGTCCTTTAACCAGATTGTCCCCAACCCACCCTCCCCAGCCCTTGTAACCCTCATTTTACACTCTCTTCTATGAATCCAATTGTTTTAGATTCCACATACAAATGATATCATGTATTATTTGTCTTTCTGTGTTTTATTTCTTTCTCTTAATATAATGTCCTCCAGGTTCATCTGTGTTGTTGCACCTAACAAGATTTCCTTCACTTTTAAAGCTGAATAGTATTTTATTGTGCATATAAACCACCATTCATCCATTGATAGACATTTAGGATGAGCTGATTCAATATATTGGCTATTGTGAATAATGTTGCAAGGAACATGGGAAGGCAGATGTCTCTTTGACATACTGATTTCATTTCCTTTGGACGTACACCCACTATTGGGATTTCTGCATTGTATAGTAGTTCTATTTTTAATATTTTGGGAAACTGTCATACTGTTCTCCATAATGGCTGTACTAGCTTACATACCCACCATCACTATGGAGCATTCCCTTTTCTCCACAACCTCTTCAACACTTGTCATTTTTCCTCTTTTTCATAACACCCATTCTAACAAGTATGAGGTGGTATTTCATTATGGTTTTAATGAGCATTTCTGTGGTGATTTAATGATGTTGAGCATGTTTTCACATACCAGTGGGCCACTTTTATGTCATTCTTTGAGAAATGTCTCTTCGGGTCCTTTGCCCCACTTTTAATCAGTTTTTTTTTCTAATTGAGTTGAATTATTTTTATATTTTAGATATTAACAACTTAATTAGATGTTTGGTTTGCAAATACCTGTAGATTGTCTCTTCACTCTGTTAATTATTTCCTTTGCTATTAACACCTTATTAGATATGCCAGTTTGCAATTATATGTAGATTTTCTCTTCACTCTGTTGATTATTTCCTTTGCTGTGCAGAAGCTTTTTTGTTTGAGGAAATCCTATTTGTCTATTCTTTTTCTCATTGCCTGTGCTTTTGAGGTTGTGTCCAAAAAATCATTGTCCAGACAAATGTTATGGAGTTTTCCATGTGTTTCTCTCCATAGTTTTATAGTTTTAAGTCTTACATTTAAGTCTTTAAACCAGGCGTAGTTGACTTTGTATTTGATGTGAGATAAGGGTCTAATTTCATTTTCTGAATGTGAATATTTAGTTTTCCCAACTATTTTTGAAGAGACTGTCCTTATTCCATTGTATGTTCTTGACACATTTGTAGAAAATCAATTGACCATAAATGCATGGATTTATTTCTGGGTTCCCTATTCTGTTCCACTGGTCTATGAATCTGTTTCTATACCCATAACATTCTGTTTCAGTTACTATAGTGTATTTTGAAGTCAAATAATTTGATGATTTCAGCTTTCTTATTTTTGCTGATGATTGTTTTGACTATTTGTGGTCTTTTGTGGTTCCCTATGAACTTTAGAATTTTTGTTTCTATTTTTGTGAAAAGTGTCATTTGAATTTTGATAGAGATTGCCCTGAGTTTGTAGATCAATTTGGGTAGTGTGGAAATTTTAATAATATTAATTATTTCAGTCCACGATCACAGTATATCGATTTATTTCTGTCTTCTTCAATTTCTTTCATTGTTTTTATAGTTTTCAGAGTGGACATTGTTTATCTCCTTGGTTAAACTTATTTCTTTTTCTATTTTTGTTGCTGTTACAAATGGAATTGCTTTATCGGTATCTTCTTCAGATAGTGTGTTGTTATTGTATAGATATACTAGTGATTTCTGTATGTTGATTTTGTTTCTTGAAAATTTGCCGAATTGGTTTATTAATTCTAGCATTTTTGATGATGTTTTTAGGGTTTTTTACGTATAATATTATGCTATCTGCAAACAGAGACAATTTAACTTTTTTTCTAATTTCAATGTTTTTATTTTTTTCCTCTTTTCTAACAGCTGTGGCTAGGACTTCCAGTACTATATTGAATAGAAATGGTAAGAATGGGCATCTTGATTTTGGAGGAAAAACTTTCCATTTTCTATCATGTTAGCTGTGGGCTTTTTTTTTTTTTCATATAAAGTGTTTATTGTGTTAAGGCACATTCTTTCTATACCGAATTTGTGAGTTTTTACAATGAAAGGATGTTGAATTTTCTACATTTTTTGAGATGATAATATAGTTTTTGTCCTCTTTTTAATGTGGTGTATCACATTTAGAGATTTGTGTATGATAAATTACTCTCTTATTCTGGGGATAAATCCTATCTTATCATGGTGAATAATCATTTTGGTGAACTGTTGAATTTGGTTTGTTAGAATTTTGTTGAGGATTTGTGCCTATATGTCCATCTGGATATTGGTCTGTAATTTTCTTTTCTTGTAATGTTCTAGTCTGGCTTTGATATCAAGGTAATGCTGGCCTTATAACATGAGTTTGGAATTGTTCCTTCCTCTTCAATTTTTTAAAAGAGTTTGAGAAGGATTGATAATTATTCTTTAAATGTTTGTTTGAATTCAGTGGTGAAGCCATAAGAACCTGAGCTTTTTATTACTTTTTACTATTGATTCAATGTCCTTAATCATCTCTGGTCTGTTCATATTTTCTAGTCCTTCATTATTTAGTCTTGGTCGGTGGCATACCTCTAGGAATTTCTCAGTCACTCGCTATATATTTTGTTTCAGAACTGCTTTTGCTGTATTCTATACGTTTTTGTATGATGTGTTTCCATTTTCATTTGTATCTAGATATTTCTAAATTTTTCTTTTAATTTTTGAATTGACTCACTGTTTATTCAGGAGCATGTTATTTAATTTCTTCATGCTTTAAAATTTTTAAAGTTCTTCCTGTTATTGATTTCTAATTTTACACAATTGTAGTCAGAAAAGATACTTGATATAATTTCGATCTTTTAAAATGGATCAAATTATTTTGTCAGCCAACATAATGATCGATCCTTGAAAATGTTCCCTGTACACTGGAGAAGCTGGGTTTTCAACTACAGGACTGAAACCTGTGTTGTGCGGGGAGAGGAGGAACAGCTTGATGCCTGGGCCTACAGAGTCCACAGAGGATGGCCTGGCACTGGGGTGGGCCCAGAGCCTGAATTCATGGGAGCAGGCCTGAAGCCTGAATTTGCAGGGGTTATCCTAACTACTCAGCCCATTAGGGCCAATCTGGGACCAGTCTACTTGGTGAACCCAGACCTTGGCTCTGTTAGTGCATACTTGGACTCTGTGTCCTCTGGAGACTGCAACCACAATGATTGATTGGAGCCTGGAGCAAGCTTAGTGCTGAGGCAGGCATAAAACTTGTATTCACAGGAGATGGTCTAGAGCCTGAGATTACAGGTGCTGGCCTGCTACTCAGAGCCACAGAGGATTACCTGCAGCCCAGGGCTGTGGGTACAAGCCTACCACTTGAATATGCAGTTGCTGGTCTGGAGACTGAGTCTGCAAGGGCTGCCCTGTGTCTGGTGGCCATGGTTGCTGGTCTGGAACCTGGGTCCATGGGGCCAGTCCAGCAATGGGGTGTACTGGAACAAGCCTGGATTCTGGGTCTGCTGGATTTTAAGGCCGTAGGAACTAGCCTGGCAAAGTGCAGGCCTGGAAATTGTATTTGCATGTGTCAGCTAGCTGCAGGTGTCACCTCCACTTGCCGGCTTGCCTAAAAGTTGTTTCACAGATTCTGGATTTGATGGCTAGGTCTGTATGGGCTAGGCTAGTGCTGGGGTGAGCCTGAAGTCTGGGGCTGTGGAGGCCAGCCAGGTACTGCAAGTGGTATGGAAATATACTTATCCCTGTTGTTTTATAAAGGCCCCACTACTCACCCCACGGCTATTGGCAATATCCTGGCCCTCAGGCTGGCCTGAAGCCTTATTCTGTGGGGACTGGCCTCACAGAGGGACCTGGTTAAAAGCCTGGGACTACTTGGGTCACGCTGGGTGGGTAGGTCCAGAGGCTAAGTCTGTTATGCAGGCATAGAGCCTGCATACTTTACAGTATCACTATTCCTATATTCTTACATTATCCCAGTTCCTAAGATGAGGTATCTCTGGTGTCTCTTCTGAGTTTCTGTGGAATTAATGAAGTCTATCCATTCTGGTTAGGCCAGAATTTCTGCACTCAGAGAAATTCAGTAGTTCTTCCCACTTTTATCTTTTTAGAAGTCAGTAGGAACCTAACCTGCACATGTGTTGTTCAACTCTTAGCCAGATAAGCCCTGGGAACCCCACCATACACACCTGGACTTCTGTGACCCTCTTCTGAATAGCTCCCTCCTCTCAAGAACGCCACTCTGCAAATTTCAGTTACTTCGGTAGACCCATCTTGTTGCCTTTTTCACTCAGTGCTCAGTTTGGGCTCTACATCCTGTGACACTCTCAGGAAATATTCAAAAGTTAGACAGCCTGTATTAACTCAGTGTCTGCCTTGTCTCTTTAATTTCCTTCTGTTATTGAATTTTTTGGGGGAGTGAAGAGAACTTTCTTACTCAAGGTCATGCCTCCTTCAGAGACTTTCAGTTACTTTTCTCTGTGCTGTGGGCTTATGTATGTCCCACTACTCACCCCAGGGAGACAATTATGAAATGTTATCACATCATTAAGCTCCCTACAGAAAATATTGAGCACCCTAGTTCAATTTCTCTCCTTATTCAATCCTTCCTCCTTTCTGTCCTCTTACAAGTTGTTTTCCCAAGAGCACTCTCTACTATACTTCCTACATGCTAATAACCTGGGAAACACTTCTGTGACAAGTACTTCCCTCAAATAATTCTTATAAAGAATAAATAATGCATGCTAAGTACATACACTATCTGAGTTCATAAACTGCTCTCAATCATTACTTATCACAATTATTGTTGAATTCTTATTACTTGAAATGTAACTCACCTTTCAGTTACGGACTATGTTAATTTTTAAATGCAGAAAACTTTGCGTCTTTGAGCATTACTTATTTGACTTAGATGCTTTGCTATTTTGGATTCAAATTTTCAGGTTAAATGTATTTTTAAAAAAATAAAAATAAGGTAACAATATGGCAAGAGTTATTCTTTCAAAAGAAAAGTAATTCACTTGTGCTGTGAGTGATAGAAATACTGTCAATTCATTACTAAATAAATTGTTCCATCAAGGAAGGTAATACTATGTATTCAATATAAACCTCTTGATATTAGAGGCTTATATATTTTATTCCAATGAGTAAAGAGTTTTGCCAATTTTTGTATAAAATACTCTTCTCCCTTTACTTAATGTGTTTATTAGACTTTTTATTTGTATTTCTTTAAAGAAGTCTGGGTAATTTATGAAGAAAAGAGGTTTACTTTTTCCATGGTTCTGGAGGTTGTACAAGCATGGCACCAGTATCTGCTTGGCTTTAGCTTACAATCATGGTGAAGTCAAAGGAAGAGGTGGCATATCACATGGCAATAAAGGAAGCAAGAGAGAGAGAAGGTGGTGTCAGACTTCTTTAAACCACCAGCTCTCACATAAACCAACAGATTAAGAACTCCCTTATTACCATGAGGACAGCACGAAGCCGTTCATGAGAGATCTGCTCCCATGACCCAAACACCTCCTGCTAGGTCCATCTCTAACATTGGAGGTCACATTTCAACATAGGATTTGGAGGAGATAAAATATCCAAACCATATCATACTTCTCCTATAGGAAGTAGTCAGTAAATGTGAATTTATTTTCTCCTTAATCATCAATTATAGTATATGACTTTGCTACTGCTTGAAATGTTCTCCTTGAATATTACAAACAAATATATTATTGGTAGCCTTCAGGATTCCATTTAAGTCTCTTTTCTCTCCAAGAAAACATTTTAGACTAATCTTAATTTAGGCAGATATTTATTCTATAATCTCACCAGTATTTTTGGTTTGTTTTCTCTTTTACCTACTTAATCTATAGGATTCTCAATTTCTTTCTCAATCAAATGAATATTTTCTCCTTATAGTAACTTCTATCTCTAACAATTGAGAGTTCTACTTCCCCAATAGTAAGAAATTATATCATGAATATCTTTTAGGAGAATTCCATATCATGTTGTTGGCTGTGAGTTCTTTGGCAAGTGATAGTGCAGGGATAATTAGGTTAAGTTACAAATCGTTGGAGTCCTAGTCAATTGTTCTTTGCCATAGACATAGACTACACCACCAACCCAGGATAAATCACGACAAAAATAAATATTTTGTTTATTAAGAAATGTGGCCCTGGGAACAATGGCTCATGTCTATAATCCTAGCACTTTGGGAGGCTGAGCCAGGAGGATCTCTTGAGTCAACAAGGTCGAGGTTACAGTGAGCCATGTTTATACCACTGCACTCCAGCCTGGGTGACAGAGTGGGGCCCTGTCTGATACAGCAAAAACAAAAACAAAACAAACAAATAAAAACTATGGGAGAGAAAGAAGAGAAATTACTAAGAAAATCTAAAATAAAAATGGAAAAAATTCAAAGATATATAGGGCACATTTTTAGCCGACAAATAAGAACATTAATAATTTCATGTGTTTTTTTAATCACCTTTGTTCATCTTTCACTAACACTGTATTCATGCTTTCTAAAATAAAGCCATGTAACACAAATCATACATATTCTTTCTTTTTTAGTATGCATACATTTTATTTAGTTAAACAGTCATATATTTCAGTTAAAATCTTTGGGGAACTATAAAATTACAACAACATTTTCAGAGTTAAAGAAAAATTATGTAGATATATTCCTTCACTACTTTCTGAAAAAAAATAGAAGCAAAATGAGCTGTTTGTATTCATAATTTGATATTTGCAAAATAACTCTCTTGTCCCCTTTTAGGAGGATCTTGGGAAAAGCTTCAGGATATCAAATCTTTGGAAAGAGAGAGGGTCAAAATGACATTTCCTTGAGGCCTAAAGCTGGGGAGTCCAGAGAGTCACTTCTATATTGAAAACCTTCAAATACCTATGAGTTGGCTGAAGTTCAATGATTCTAATGAGATTTTTCCAGTAAATGTGTCATATTGACTTGTTAGTTTAGATAAACAACTACTTTTCTTCATATCCTTGATAAAAGAAATATGAGACTATAGTGAAATAATAACAGCATTCTGTTGCCCTGGATGTTAGCCCAGAAAGAGAGTGTAGGCCAATATATATTTCTGTGTAAGGATAGAAAAAGAAAATATCACAAATGCCTTACTGGAATACTAATTATTTTTATTTTGTTATAACTTACAAACAATAAAGTTTACACACATTAAGTGCACAGTTGAAAGTTTTTACGTTTGTATGTATCTATGTGCAACTAATACTTCAATGAAGATATAGAACGTTTCTAGCAACAAAAGGTTCCCAAACAGTAAATCCCACAAGAATAATGTTTCTTCGACTTCCCCATAGGTTACATTAGCCTGTTTTGAGCTTAGTATAATGGAAATTACAAATTAAAAATTCATTTATACATTGTTTCCATAAAATTGTATGTGATATTCATCTACGTTGCATACAATAATTATTTCTATTCCATGGCTCTGTAATAATGCAATGTACAAACATATCACAATATTTTTACCTATTCTATTATGGGCAGTTGTTTCTGAATTGTCACTATCACAAATAAGACCATTGTTAATACTTTTGAATTTTGGGAGTGAATATAAGCATTCATTTCTGATCCAGGTAAGAAATTACTGAGTTATACATAGACCCAACTTTCATAAGTAAAGTCCACCAATATTTCAAAGCAATTATACTATTTGGCACTTTCAGTTGAATTGTAAGAGAATTCCACTTGCTTTAAATCATCACTAACAATTGGATTTAAAATTCTTCTTAATTTTAAATATCCTGGTGAGTATTTAATTCTTAGTGAATTTTAATTTGTATTTCTCTGAAGTTTATTTTGTTGTTGCTAGTGTATACAGTGTACAATTGACTTTTGTATATTGACTTTGATTTTAACAACCTTGCTAAAGTCACTTATTCTAATAATTTATAAGCTTAGTATTTCTAGCTATGCAATCGTGATCTGCAAACAATAATCACATATTTCTTCTTCTCTAATCTTATTCCACCTGTATTAGTTTGTTTTCATGTTGCTAATAAAGACATACCTGAGACTGGGCAATTTACAAAAGCAAGGGGTTTAATAGACTTACAGTTCTACGTGTCTGGGAAGGCCTCACAATCATGGTGAAAGGTGAAAGGCATGGCTCACATGACAGCAGACAAGAGAAGAGAGCTCGTGCAGGGAAATTCCCCTTTTTAAAATCATCAGATCTCATGAGACTTACTACCAGGAGAACAGTAGGGGAAAAACTTGCCCCCATGATTCAATTACCTCCCAATGGGTCCCTCCCACAACACGTGGGACTTCAAGATCATATGTGGGTGGGGACACAGCCAAACCATATCATTCGGCCCCTGACCCCTCCCAAATCTCATGTCCTCAAATTTCAAAACCAACCAGGCCTTCCCAACAGTTCACCGAAGTCTTAACTCATTTCAGCATTAACTCAAAGAACACAGTCCAAAATCTCACTTGAGACAAGGCAAGTCCCTTCCACCTGTGAGCCTGTAAAACCAAAAGCAGGCTAATTATTTCCTTGATACAATGAGGGTACAGGCATTGGGTAAATATAGCCATTCCAAATGGGAGAAATTGGCTAGAATGAAGGGGCTACAGGCCCCATGCAAGTCCAAAACCCAGCAGGGCAGTCAAATCTTAAAGTTACGTAATGATGTCTTTTGACTCCATGTATCACATCCAGGTCATGCTAATGGAAGAGGTGGGTTCCCATGGTCTTGGACAGCTCTGCCCCTCTGGCTTTGCAGGGTACAGCCTCCCTCCCAACTGCTTTCACAGGCTGGTGTTAAGTGTCTACTGCTTTTTCAGGCACATGGTGCAAGCTATTGGTGGATCCACCATTCCTGGGTCTAAAGGACTGTGGCCCTCTTCTCACAGCTCCACTAGGTGGTGCCCCAGTAGGGACTCTGTGTGGGGGTGCCAATCTCACATTTCCCTTCCACACTGTCCTAGCAGAGGTTCTCCATGAGAGCCCCATCCTGGCAGCAAACTTCTGCCTAGATATCCAGGCATTTCCATACGTATTCTGAAATCTAGGTGGAGGTTTCCAAACCTAAATTATTGACCTCTGTGCACCTGCAGGCTCAACACTATATGGAAGCTGCCAAGACCTGGGGCTTGTACCCTATGAAGTCACAGCCTGAGCTTTAACTTGGCCCTTTCATTCATGGCTGGAGCAGCTGGGACACAGGGAACCAAGTCCCTAGGCTGCACACAGCATGGGAACCCAGGTCCTGGCCACAAAAGCGTTTTCTCCTCCTAGGCCTCTGGGCCTGTGATGGGGCCGCTGAGTGAAGACCTCTGACATGCCCTGGAGACATTTTCCTCCTTGCCTTGGGGAGTAACATTTGGCTCCTTATTCCTTATTCAGATTTCTGCAGACAGCTTGAATTTTTCCTCCAAAAATGGGGTTTTCATTTCTATCATATTGTATGGTTGCAAACTTTCAAACATTCATGCTCTGATTCCCTTATAAAACTGAATGCCTTTAACAGCACCAAAGTCACCTCTTGAATGCTTTGCTGCTTAGAGATTTCTTCTGCCAGGTAACCTAAATCACCTTTCTCAAGTTCAGAGTTCCACAAATCTCTAGGGCAGGGGCGAAGTGCCTCCAGTCTCTGCTAAAATATACTAAGAGTCACTTTTGCTCCAGTTCCCAATAATTTCTTCATTTCCATCTGAGACCTCAGCCCAGACTTTATTTTCCATATCACTATCAGCATTTTGGACAAAGCCATTCAAGTCTTTAGGAAGTTCCAAACTTTTCTACATTTTCCTGTCTTCTGCTGAGCCCTCCAAACTGTTCCAACCTTTGCTTGTTACCCAGTTCCAAAGTTGCTTCCAAATTTTCGGGTATCTTTTCAGTAACACTCAACTATACTGGTGCCAAATTATTATATTAGTCCATTTCCACACTGCTGATGAAGATATATACCTGAGACTGGGCAATTTAAAAAAGAAAGAGGTTTAATGGACCTACAGTTCCACGTGGCTGGGGAGGCCTCATAATTATGGCAGAAGGTGAAAGGCATGTCTCACATGGCAGTGGACAAGAGAAGAGAGCTTGTGCAGGGAACTTCTTCTTTTAATTTTATTTATTTATTTATTTATTGAGACAGAGTTTACTCTTGTTGCCCAGGCTGGAGTGCAACGGTGCAATCTCAGCTTGCTGCAACCCCTGCCTCCCAGGTTCAAGCGATTCTTCTGCCTCAGCCTCCCAGTAGTTGGTATTACAGGCATGCATCTCCATACCTGGCTAATTTTAAATATATATATATATATATATATATATTTTTTTTTTTTTTCAGTAGAGATGAGGTTTCACCATGTTGGTCAGGCTGATCTTGAACTCCTGACCTCAGGTGATCCACTTGCCTTGGCCTCCCACAGTGCTGAAATTACAGGCATGAGCCATTGCGCCCAGCCCGAAACTCCCGTTTGAAAAACCATCAGATCTCGTGAGACTTATTCACTATCAAGAGAATAGTGTGGGATAGACTTGCCCCCATGATTCAATTACCTCCCACAGGGTCCTTCCCACAACATTTGGGAATTTAAGATGAGCTTTGGGTGCAGACACAGACAAACCATATCACTGCCTATTCCACTTTTTGTGCTATTCCTCTTTCTTGAATCAGCTAGGATGTTAAATCAATAAATGCTGAATATGAATATAGTGGATCTTATTTCGTTTCATGACCTGGTGGTTTTTGTTGGGTGTCTTATAGTTTCACTGAGCATATGTGTGAACAAGTTAGGAGACAACTAATGACTCCAGAAGAATCTGAAGGCTGTTTTGGAGCTTGCTTCTTTGTGGTTTCTTCCTCTATCAGTTTGCTCAAGTTTAATTCACTGTGATTATCTGAAATTCTAACCTATGTTTTCCCTATCAAATTAGTAAGCTATATTTAAGGTAATACTAAATATTGGTAAATATGCTATGTGACTCCTTCATAATGGACTGGTGAGATTATAATTTGGCATTCTCTTTCTGGGAGTAAAATTGAAAATGTGAAAAAAAGGTTGGTTTTATTCATATCTTATAATCTGGAAATTTAATTTCTAGAACTTCACCCTATGAAAATCATCAGAAGTATGGGTAAAGATTTATGTAATAAGACTTCATAAAGGTGATATTTATGATGTTAAAAAATGATGGCAAATTAAATATCTAAATGAGAGAGAAATAGGAAAATTATGATACATCCCCCAATTCCAACATTTTGCAAAGTAATGTGCATCTATTGCTTTAATTTGATTAATAAAATTTCTTTGATTTCCTTCTTGTGTACATACCATTATCTGTTTCTGGGATCTCCCTTTTTCCAGGAGAAGCTCTCGTCTACTTAAATGGCTTTCCCTTTCCTTTTGTAGAGCAATGGAAATGGAGTCAATGTGAACCAATAGATTCTCAATACATGTCGAACTGCCATTAGTGGCAGGCAAAAAGAGGAATAAGAAAAGTCTTTTTTTTTTTTTTGGTAGAGGGTAGATAAATTGTGTAAATAAAGATTTCAAAGCTTATTGAAACATGTCCTCTACTCAGGACCAGCGACGTGGTGCTGAGTACCTAGGGCAAAAGAGGGCTCAATGCTTAAATTTCCAGAGGGCAACAGGAGTCTATCAAGCCAAATGCAGGATCCTTCTGAGCACAGAGGCTGGTACAACTGCAAAGTTCTCATGCACATGACACTAGCCTTGCTTCTGTCATTTTGAGTTAAACTGTCAATGGCAAAATTTATAGTCAATTTACAGAAAGATGTAAATATTATTAGTGATGTAGAGAGTCTGGCTATGGATGGCCAAACTACAGTTCTGCCTTTCCAAGAAAATTGAGCAAATTCGTTTATTTTTACCTAGAGTAGTTACATTTCTGCTAATTGCAACCGAAAGAATCTGAGTATTACACATTATGTTTAGAAAGAGATTTAAATAACCTGGGAAATTGATAATAATTTAATCTTCAGTAAAAAGAATAAGTAAACATATTCATTCAACAAATATTATTGAGTGTCTCTTATGTCTCTGACTCTGTTTTAGGCATTGAGGATATAAAAACAAATAAAATTCTAGCCCTTCATATTCTAATAGGGGAACCTAGATAATGTGCAAAATGAATACATAAGTATGCAGTATGTTAGTTGATAATACATTTTATGGAGAAGTATTAAATAAGAATAAGATATAAAAGGGGAGGTTGAGAATTGTTAGAATTTTGTATACCTTTTACATTTTCTTCTTTTAGTTCATTCAAAAAGTATTTAATAAGTGTTTAAGTGGTGAGTTAATTATATACAGATATAGAAGCATAAAGCAACAAGTATATTAAATAAGTTGATAGTTTATTTTGACTATCATAGTTACAATATTCAACATTTGAGGTAGACACTAGTGTATGTAGGTATTTGTCTTACACGAAGAAATGCAGATTTTAATTGAAGAAAATGTCAAAAGCAAAAAAGGAAGACAATTTAGAAGGCAGGAGCTCAAATACCGAAAACTATGGAACAAGAGCATTACTTAAAAGTATGAACAAAATGAATTGAATAATTCAATAGTCAACTTAGCATTTGACATTTAAAACGACTTGGATAAAGATCCCAACTCTGCCACTTTTCAGTATGTGGCTTTTAGAATATATTTATGTCTAAATAGTTGTTAGTGGAATGGATGTTCTATCCAAAATTAAAATATATAATTTAGATAGATGGAGGATAGAAATAATATATTTTACAGATATGGCAACTTATCAATCTTATTAAGTCTCAGATTGATTTGTATCCTGGCTTCACTTTTTTTGAGTCAGTATAACTTTAAACTGACTACACAATTTCTTTAAAGATCCATGTCCTCATCTGTACGATGAAAACTAAAATAGTACTTTCCACATAGAGCTGTTTGAAATAATTTTGACCTAAAAACTGTGTAAGACACTTTTGCTGTTACTGATACATAATAAACAGAATAAATATTATCAACTGCACCATTAATATTATTATCAATCACTTAAATTCCAGATTCTATTATCTCTATTTTATAAATGTCACTATGAAGTTTCCAAATAACCATGTAGGACATGTAATATATTTTTATTTTACAAATGAATACCCTGTAATAAAAAAATAATTTGGCAAAGGCCTAATTAGGAAGTGGTGGAACCAAAAATTTAATTTACTTGTACAGCCACCCTTTTTCAAAATATTTTCCGCTGTACTATAAATATATCCAATGATTAGCTGAGATAGTCCTAATTTCAAAATGATTTCAAGTTTCCTCAAGGTTGACTTAAAATTTCAGATTTTGCTTAGCCAGTATTACTTTAACAATACATTTATCATGTCCATATTTCATGTACAAAATTGAGTTAAACATTGTGTATATGGGATTACTAATGTTCATGTTAGAGTAAATCTTGCATAGATGTACTATAATAAATATACTTTCCTATGAATTGTTGGGTTTATCTTTTTATAACATATATATGCAAATTATAATTATTTTCACATTCAAGCTGTGCACTCTAGATCACAATTAACCAATTTAACAGTTAGCTCTGTGACTCAGACTAATGCAATTTCTATTTATAATGCAGCAGCAGGAATAACAATTTTGAAACACCATAAAATAAATGCTTTCAATAGCTACAAAACAAAAGTAAGATAAAAAAACCAGATCATTACAAAGTTCTGTTTGAACAGCACAACACCACATTTTTACCAGCAACATGTCCTTTAGGACTGAGTAATGCATGCCAAACCTGAATTTTTATTTGGAGAAGTATCATCCAACAGACTGCTAAATGGCAGCAATAATAATGTACTTCACAAAAACCACCTAATGTCTTAGCAAATCTTACTGAAACTTTTATTTCTAATAAAATAAGTGTTTCCCAAGTTTTTAAAAAATTTAAACAAAGTTTAAAGGTCAATTAAAAATCATAATTTAATCTCTTTTGAATATACATGTAAATATCCCATTATTATTAAACAACTATATTCCAAAAGACTTTTAAAATTATAAAACATTGTAGCTTCAGAGCTTTCATTGTTTTATGTGTATATGCAATTATTCTCACTGTGTACCATCAGTTCTTCACAATGTTTTTCTACTGTTTTCTCTTTCATTCTCACTGCAACCAATTACTTCATTTACAGGCTACATAATAATCCCCACCCTGTCACTAGTCTCTTCCCCTTTCAATCCATTATCTATATAACTGCCAATTTAAACTTCCTGATTTATATATCTTTGTCACATCACTTCTCAATTTGAAACTTACACAGGCCAGGCACAGTGGCTTATGCCAGTAATTCCAGCACTTTGGGAGGCTGAGGTGGTTGGATTGCTTGAGACCAAGAGTTTGAGACCAGCCTGGGGAACATAAAGAAACCTCCTCTACAAAAATTAACAAAGATTAGCCAGTAGTCTCAGCTATTCAGGAGGCTGAGGTGGGAGAATTGGTTGAACCCAGGACGTGGAGGTTGCAGTGAGCTGTGATCATGCCGCTGCACTCCTGCCTGGGCAACAGAGGGAGAACTGTCTAAAAAAGGAAAGAAAGAAAAAAAAAATAAAGAAAAAAAACTTGCACACTACCTAAAAGATAAAGCTGGGAATTTGAACCTAGCATTTAAGCCCCAAATACGCTTTACCTACTTTGAATTAAGTTAAAAAAAAAAAAAAAAAACCTAATATGAGAAAAACTAACTCAGTAATGGTTTTCTTAAAGGCTTTGTTATTCTTAATCTTCACATTATTTTTATTGCTTTTACCATTTATGCAGAAAAATACCAAAATGTTTTATTTTTGCCATTCTGACACAATATGTCTTAAAAATTATTTTAGAATAGTAGAAAGTGTACGACAAGAAGAAACCCATTTTCCTTTTTTTTTGTTTTGTTTTTTTTTTTTGAGACGGAGTCTCGCTCTGTCACCCAGCTGGAGTGCAGTGGCGCAATCTCGGCTCACTGCAAGCTCCACCTCCCGGGTTCACGCCATTCTCCTGCCTCAGCTTCCCAAGTAGCTGGGACGACAGGTGCCATCTTTCTATTAGTGAGAATCAAGTTGAAATCCACAATCCTGTGTGTTCCCAGTAAGACTCTTCTATCTTCCCCTCAGACTTTTTTCTGGGGACTCACCTCCCGAAAGCCCCACCTCCTAACACCATCACATTAGTGGTTAAGTTTCAACATATGAATTCTGAGGTGACATAACCATTCAGCCCATAGCACTTATTATGAAGCATATTTATCTACTTCCAGCACATATAAAATCAGTCATAAAAGTCTTGCATTGAGAAGTAGAATTTAATTGGGCTGGAAAGATGTAAAAAGAATTTGTTATATTTGGCTTTTAAATTTATTATTTGTAATGATAGAATAAACATACTTTAACAAAAAAACTAATATCATATCTCTCAGTGAATGAGGTAATCAATTTTCTTCTTAAACTTGAAACATTTCTGTTTCTGCCCCTGCCAGGGCTTTTAGGTTTATAAAGGCATTTTCTTCCAAGATTAAAGAAAAATCTATCCTTTCTACATATTTCTTAAGTTGGGGAACAACTACTTTACAACGATATAGAAAAATTTCTCTCTAATTCATTCACAAGTACACAGGGAATAATATTTTTAAACTATTAAAACCAATATTTGCTTCTTGTGAAGTTTAGATTATTGACCATTTCAGTTTTTCTAGTATCTATTAGTCAATGGAAAGATTCTGTTAAGAAAAATATATCTCCTGATAATATTGTTTCTCCACAAGTTGAGCACACTTGTGTTTACTTCTTGATAACTCTTAATTCTCATTCAAATGATATTTTTATATCATGAAGCACCTATGCATTGGCAGGAGCACTGAGTGTTACAGTTTTCTAATTCCTTATTTTTTTTCTGTGAAAGTACACAGTCATTTATTCACATCACATATTCATGCAGTTACTAATATAATATTCACCCTTTTATATTATACCCTTAGTTTACAAGCTAAAGGTTATTTGCACTGTACTTCATCTTATCATCGGTTTCTCCAGCCAAACAAGTGGTTGATTTCCTTTCAGGAAAATGTCATTTTTAAAGCAAACATTTTTATGACTTGTTGGAGATTCTGGAAATGCAGCGGACTAACAGAGCCTGATTGCAATGCACATGCTGGGTAGTTTGCCAGGTTCAATCATTACATGACAAACTGCCTTGACAATTTTTAAGTATGTAAAACTGAATTCTATGCCTCAGCAAATATTGAACTTATTATATGCTATGAAATTTTGATGGCATTCTGGATTAGTTAAAATATTTAATGATAAATATGTGATGACACTGGCTTATTGCATAGGGAAGTTGAAGAGGTAAAAACTAAATATAGAAATAAACCAACTCCATGTACAATATAATAATTGTAAAAATAAAGAAAAAGATGAGAGATAAGTATTTGATTATTAAGGTTTCTAATACTTGCCTTTGAAATATTGTAAATTCAAGGCTCTTTTTTGTTGACTCAAGGAACCCATACTGCTGATTTTCTTTTCATCACTGAAATATTTTATTATAAAGAGTGCTTCACCACTCAAATATATGTCTCAACATCTCTATACAATATTTGAGACATCTCAACATTGTCTTAACATTTCTCTGTAATAAATAAGACATTCCAACACATGTACATTACAGATATATCACTCAGTACATCAAAATAGAGCACATTAATTTCCATATTTCACATGGTCTTGATTCATGACTTTAGTTAAAATATTTGATCCAATGTGATTTATTGACCATAGAGAGGGGTGGAAATACTTGGTTGTGCATGATAGAGTTATTTTCATGATCATAAACACATATACTTGTACTAAGAAATAAAATATAAGTAAAGTCCTCAAATTGCCCTCAAAGAAGCAGACTGTGTATACAGGAAAAGAAAGTTAGAAGTATCTGACTCCAGCTCAGAAGAATCAGTTTAAAAATAACCTTATTAACCATTATGAAAGTAATTTAATATTTAAAATCCAGTTGATATAGCATTAATATTAGTCTTTTTTTTTTTTTTTTTTTTTTTTTAAGACAGAGTCTCGCTCTATTGCCCAGGCTGGAGCGCAGTGATGCGATCTCGGCTCACCGCAAGCTCCGCCGCCTCCCGGGTTTACGCCTTTCTCCCGCCTCAGCCTCCCGAGGAGCTGGAACTACAGGCGCCCGCCACCGCGCCTGGCTAATTTATTTATTTATTTTGTATTTTTAATAGAGACGGGGTTTCACCATGTAGCCAGGATGGTATCGCTCTCCTGACCTCATGATCCACCCGTCTCCACCTCCCAAAGTGCTGGGATTACAGGCGTGAGCCACCGCGATGGAGTCTTGGTCTGTCGCCAGGCTGGAGTGCAGTGGCGTGATCTTGGCTCACTGCATCCTCCATCTCCCAGGTTCAAGCGATTCCCCTGCCTCAGCCTCCCGCCTCCGGATTAGCTGGGACTACAGGCGCGCACCACCACGCCCAGCTAATTTTTTTTTTTTTGGATTTTAGTAGAGGCGAGCTTTCACCATATTGGCCAGGATGGTCTCAATCTCCTAACCTCGTGATTTGCCTGCCTCGGCCTCCCAAAGTGCTGGGATTACAGGCATAAGCTGCTGCCCCTGGCAATATTTGTCTTTCTTAATGTGATAGAAACTCTTTTAGTATGACCAAACATATCCATCATAATAACAGGCAAGCAATAACAGACTAATAATAGTAGCCTCTGACATAACTAGAACTACCAAGAAAAAGTAGCAACCTAATGGAAAATTACTAATGTGATCTGATTGGATTTCTTTCTTATTCCCTTCTTGCTTTTATATATTATTTTTTACTTTACTCAAGGAAATGTATTTTCCCAAAAATATCAGTTATAATTAATTTAATTTAATTTTCACTATCCACCTAGAGATAGTTTTCTTTTCATTTTATTTATTTATCAGTTATAATTCAATTCTAACCCTTACTTTGTTATTGAATGCTGAGCCTAGTTAAGCAGATAATCTTTCCTAGAAATAGCCTGCCTTTAATCTTTAAAGTGTGTCAACTGAATTCTATTTATTTTCAGCTCTTGGAATATGCTTACAAATGATAAATGACCAATTTCCCTCCTATTTTTTCATTAATTTTCTTAGTTGAGAAATGGTTCAGCTGTGGTGGCATTATCTATTTAAAGGATTAGATACTTTTTATTATCTATATAAATTAGTCTATGTAGAGGTTTTAATTTATTCATAAAATTCTGGGAAAGTAAAGAACACTTAATTGAACATTAAACACAATATTGAACTGAGGTGCAATAGAGACATGGCTAATATTGAATGTAAAAAGAACTAAAATTGGCCTCATCTCTGGTTATGACAGAAATGCACAAATTGGCATCAATTCAAATTACATAAGTAAGGTTTTTATGTAGTATGTATTCATGTCTAAGAGATATTTAAGAGCATACTTTGTCAATATCATTAATCTAGTGCCTAGATCCACATAATAATAATAATAATTATTATTATTATAATCTAGTGCCTAGATCCACATATAATAGGACTAAAACAAAACTTCATATCTAATATGTCCCATTCAAATAATGATTTATTCTTCCTTTCCCCAGTTGGTTTCTTCGTTCTGCCTGTCTTTCCTCTCTTGCTACGTGTTGCATTGTCATGCTACATACTTAAGTCAGCACATCAAATAACACACTATACACAAATGTATATTATTACTCACATTAATATTACTGTCCCTCTTTTTGGCAGAGCAATCCAGTATATTATGTCTTCAATTTCAGAGAATATGAATAAGTTTTGCTTCACTCAGATTTCCCATTCCTACAAACATTAACAGAGAAGTACAAAAGTATGCTGAGTCTTACAGATTTTTTTAAAACTTTCAAACTACTGTATTATATGATATAGTATAGTTGCACTTGTTTTTTAGCTATCTCCAAAACAATATGGCTAAGTTAACAACGTAAGCTTAAATCTATAAATCTAAACGAGTATAATGGCATATTCAATTACTAAAGCCCCTTCTCAGTGTCTCTCTCAATGCTGTCACCACCAGAGTAATAACAAAATGAAACATATTTCTAGGTTTTATTTAAGGTACAAGTTCCACCATCTCTGCTTCTCCTGGTATCATGATACACTGAATATTTGGAGTCATGCAGAGCCATGTTATATATTATGTTCCTATAATATGCTGTTGGAATGACTCAAGGGAAACATTCTTTTAGAGCCTAATTTTCCTTATTGTTAAAAAACAAAAAGAAACAATGTGTGTCTTGTATCCTGTGTCTCCAGGATCATGTATTTTCAGTTGTGGGAGGATTTTCTGATCTCATTAAGTAAAGGATTATTTACTTTTATAGGTGATTTCTTATCAATCTAAAAATCAAAATGCATATTCTACATATTCATTAACCTAATATAATAATTAACTTTTCTTTCAAATTTTATTTCTCCAACCATAGAATCTGACTATCCCCTGTTTGCTATTCTCTTACTATTAAACAAGACAGATAAATGGTGATTTTTTTCCCTAATGATCTTATGACTTTGCATCATTAAATAGTCTAAAAATTTAGAATTATATCTAGAAAAATATTTCCATTAATTCATTGTATGTTGGAAAATTACTGCATTTGGTGACAGGATTTGCTTGTTCAATTCTGAACATCACCATTTTGACATTGTCCTAATTATTTAGCTTTTGTTAGCCTTAGTGCTTTCATGTAAAATTGAGGTAATGTTGACCTAATGCTTTGTACATAATTGTTGTAAGGCACCTATAGCATATGATTAGCTCTCAATTGCTAATAATTAGCTATCAATTATAACAATTTATTAGCAATTGATTTTTATAGCCTCCTGTGCATAATGAAAGAGAAATTTATTTTAAAATAATTTAAGGAATTACCAGATAATTTATCGTATTACACAACATACTCAAGGTATATTGAAATATTATCATTTCTCAGTCAATATTTTGCTTTGACATTCAAATCTTATAATCTGCAGTTAGATGAGGAAGTATACTTAGCCAACATATTGGGTAGAATGTAGTTTGGCACTACAGTATACATGTATTTTCTTTCTTTTCTTTTTCCATTACCAAATCCTTTCTGGAATGATTTGATTATTACTTCTTTATATTTTCCAGCAAATATATACAACCATACCAAAACTATTTCATCTCATATTACTCTTCTGATATAATTGTCTGCATTTAAATTATAAATTCAGTTTTATTATATATGATCTACAAATTAATATTTTCCATGCTCAGTTTCAGTGTTTGAAAATAATTTATTAATTTATTTTGCATTTTGTTAAAATTAACATCTGAATGTACATTAATTGTTCCATGCCTGAAGTTTCTTTGCTATTGCCATGAAACTTACAGTACCTGTCCTTTACTATTTTATTTCAAGGTCATTCTCAACATTCACTATATCTGCTACTGTAGTTTTATTCAAGTACTTACTCCTATAATTCATCACTTAAAAGAAAATGTCATTGAGCATGTTGAATATAATACAAATTTCAGTTAAAATGTATTCCATTATTTCTAGGCATCTCAGTTTTATAAGAATGTTTACACTAAATAGTATAATTAAATATATGTAATATTAAATAGTTATATATACATCTATATTTTACTCTTTCTACATATTTACTGACATATTTATATCTCATATCTGTATGTGTAGCACACACATACACACACACACAGAAACAGAGAGAGGCTTTTCATGTTGATCAGCTTACCCATGTTGCTCTTTCTTTTACTATTTCCCTCTATATTTTTCATTCTCATTAAACTGATGCTGAATTACATAAAATTGCTTTGCTTAACTCTGTACAATGACTACCAAAGCTTTTAATAAAATTGTTTTTCTGCATCTTTCTTAGTGTTAGATATTTGTTTTTACTTATGTGGTTATCATGAGAGAATAAAAGAATGTGAATATACTTTATCAAAGGGAAAACTTTGAAAATAATTTATTAGTATCAATGAAATTACTACTTCTACTTCTCCCTATCAGAAACTTTCAGGTTATTCTTAGAAAAATGTCATAATGTTTCCCAAAAGTTACATAAAATAAATGAATTTATCATGCAATCACTGGACATTTTTTGTTCTACTCCATTACAGTATGGTTGCATGTGTCCAATTTGTCTGCTTGGATTAAAATGTTCATTCTATATTTAAATTGTATATTTTATATTATGACACTCTGTATTAACTTTTAATTTCTCTTAATCCTTCATAATATTCTGTTAGATAATATCCAAATAAAGAGCTAAGTAAAGGAGTATATAATCTGAGGTTATACATACAATTACAAATATTTGATTTTTTTTTAAAGAAACCCCTCACATTTTATTAAGTTTCCCCTCATCCAGGTTAATTCAACATATTGCCAAAATTGTATTTAGTGGCAATCAAAGTAGCTGAGACCACATGTAACATGTGGGAATGGAGGATGCTCTGCCAGCAAATGGGCCATTCTGTTTTTTTTTTTTTTTTACTTTAAGTTCTGGGATACACGTGCTGAACGTGCAGGTTTGTTACATAGGCATACATGTGCCATGGTGGTTTGCTGCACCCATCAACCCATCATCTAGGTTTTGTTGTTTCTTTGTTTTTGTTTTTGTTTTTTTTTGGGGGGGACGAAGTGTAGCTCTTGTCTCTCAGGCTCAGGCTGGAGTGCAATGGCATGATCTCAGCCCACTGCAACTCCGCCTCCTGGGTTCAAGCGATTCTCTGCCTCAGCCCCCCCAGTAGCTGGGATTACAGGCACCTGCCAACAAGCTTGGCTAATTTTTGTATTTTTAGTAGAGACAGGGTTTCACTATGTTGGCCAGGCTGGTCTCAACCCCCTGACCTCAGGCGATCCTCCCTCCTTGGCCTCCCAAAGTGCTGGGATTACAGGCGTGAGCCACCGTGCCTGGCCCTTCATCTAAGTTTTAAGTTCTACATGCATTAGGTATTTGCCCTAATGTTCTCCCTCCCCTTTCCCCACACCACCTGAAAGCCCATGGTGTGTAATGTTCCCCTTCCTATGTCCATGTGTTCTCATTGTTCAGTTCTCACTTATGAGTGAGAACATACGGTGTTTGATTTTCTGTTCCTGTGTTAAATTACTGAGGATGATGTTTTCCAACTTCATCCATGTCCCTGCAAAGGACGTAAACTCATTCTTTTTTATGGTTGCATAGTATTCTGTGGTGTATATGTGCCACATTTTCTTTATCCAGTCTATCTTTGATGGGCATTTGGGTTGGTTCCAAGTCTGCTATTGTGAATAGTGCTGCAATAAACATACATGTGCATGTGTTTTATAGCAGCATGATTTATGATCATATGGGATATACAGTAATGGGATTGCTGGGTCAGATGGTATTTCTTGTTCGTGGGAAATCACCACACTGTCTTCCACAATGGTTGAACTAATTTACACTCCCACTAAGAGTGTGAAAGAGTTCCTATTTTGCTGCATCTTCACCAGCATCTGTCGTTTTCAGACTTTTTAATGATCGCCATTCTAACTGGCTTGAGATAGTATCTCACTGTGGTTTTAATTTGCATTTTTCTAATGACCAGTGATGATGAGCTTTTTTTCATATATTTGTTGGCTGCATAAATGTCTTCTTTTGAGAAGTGTCTGTTCATATCCTTTGCCCATTTTTTGATGTGGTCATTTGTTTTTTTCTTGTAAATTTTTAAAGTTCTTGAGCAGAAGCTCTTTAGGTTAATCAGATCCCATTTGTGAATTTTGGCTTTTGTTGCAATTGGTTTTGTTGTTTTTTGTCATGAAGTCTTTGCCCATGCCTATGTTCTGAATGATATTGCCTAGGTTTTCTTCTAGGATTTTTATAGTTTTAAGTTTTATGTTTAAGTCTTTAATGCATCCTGAGTTAATTTTTGTGTAAAGTGTAAGGAAGGGGTCCAGTTTCAGTTTTCTGCATATGGTTAGCCAGTTTTCCCAGCACCATTTATTAAATAGGGAATCCTTTCTCCATTGCTTCTTTTTGTCAGGTTTGTCGGAGATCAGATGGTTCTAGTTGTGTGGTGTTATTTCTGAGGCCTCTGTTCAATTCCATTGGTCTATATATCTGTTTTGGTACCAGAACCATGCTGTTTTGGTTACTGTAGCCTTGTAGTATAGTTTGAAGTCAGGTAGCATGATGCCTCCAGCTTTATTCTTTTTGCTTAGGATTGTCTTGACTATATAGGCTCTTTTTTGGTTTCATATGAAATTTAAAGTAGTTTTTTCTAGTTCTGTGAAGAAAGCCAATGGTAGCTTGATGGGCATAGCATTGAATCTATAAATTACTTTGGGCAGTATGGCCATTTTCAGGACATTGATTCTTCCTATCCATGAATATGGAATGTTTTTCCATTTGTTTGTGTTCTTTCTTATTTCCTTGAGTAGTGGTTTGTACTTATCCTTGAAGAGGTCCTTCACATCCCTTGTAAGTTATTTTCCTAGGTATTTTATTTTCTTTGTAGCAATTGTGAATGGGAGTTCACTCATGATTTGGCTCTCTGCTTGTCTATTATTGGTGCATAGGATGCTTGTGATTTTTGCACATTGATTTTGTATCCTGAGACTTTGCTGAGTTGTTTATCAGCTTAAGGAATTTTGGGGCTGAGACCATGGGATTTTCTAAATATACAATCAAGTGATCGGCAAATAGAGACAATATTTGAGCTTAATGACAATTTATCAGGAAAACTGCACAAAAAACTTGAAGAGATTTTGCAATGTCTAGAGTAATTTAATTAGTACAATGGCAGCTTTCAGGATCTTGCCTCAATGTTTCCTTTGGTTGTGTGGTATTGTTTAACAAATTAGAAATGAAGCCAATAAAGAGTCACAGTAGTTAATTTATGAGAGCTCAGTCACCCCAACACACATGACTAAACACACTGAAAATTCTATTTCATTGTGATATGAAGATAAATGTATAAATTATTACTTAACCGGTAGCATATGTAGTCCATTTTAATTTTGTCCATATTTTAACTTAACTCTACTACTTCAAAAAAGCCATTATAATGGATCTACTGTAATTATTCTTATGATTCATTATATTACTGTAACATCGGAATGACGGTGTTTTTTGATGTATTACAATAATACAATAGTAGTACAATAGCTACTTGATGATGTATTGCCGTAATATATCATCAAAGTGATTCCATCAGAGAATTCAGGAGAATAATAGTATTTATAAGCTTTTTGGGTAAAAAATACAACTTTGTAGACTATTTGAGAAAGAAATGAAAAAAGTAACAAAAATGAACATAAATTATTCAGAGATTAAAAAGGTATGACAATAAATCATAAAGAAAGACATTTAGAAAAAAATAAAATATTTTCACTCCAGTTTTTCCCATATTAATAAGATTTTGTAGAAATCTATGGGTACCTGATATAAATATATATTCATGTGTGTATATTTATTTTGAGATAAGATTCTGTAGATTGCATGTGTATTTATCTATCAGATATCATGATCCAAATTTTACATCAATAAATTATGTTTATAAAAAATATAATTCCGAAAAAATTCTCTTTATACAGCCTTTTGTCTTATAATTTTGTAGTAGTATTAGAATTTAGATACTGAAATGTGGAATGATGGCAGTTGTTGTCAGGTACAATGTGCATTATTTCAGTGACGGATGCCCTGAAAGATGTCACTTCTCCACTCTGCAATGTGTCAATGTAGCAAAATTGCACTTGAACTCCATGAATATATGTAATTAAAAAAATTAAAATGTATTACCACATTTATTCCATTATTATAATTGATATTTTTAGTTTTAGTTTACTGCTGTTTTACTTTTTAAAATGTATTAATTTTTCTGGGGACAATTAAAATAACATAAATTATCTATGCTATGAAATAGATTACCTAATAGTTAGCAAATCACTTATCTTGTAGCAAAGTATTATTAAAATGAGAAAATGTGGACTTTCTGCTTTGCTGTGAAAACTTTATATCAATAAATTATTCATAATCATGATTGCATTTTGACAAACACTTTATAGCTCCTATGTGACAGATCTTTAAATCAATCTTGTTAACTCATCCTGAAATAAAGGTCACTGAGATCATAATCCTTCAATCTAGGCAAATAATATAGGCAAAGTATGTATAATATGACAGTAGCTTCAGAAATAAAACAAAGGTTTATGTAAAACATCCAACTAGGATTTTATTGATTCTGATGGGGTTCTCATTTGGCAGTAAATGTCCCAATCCACAAAATAATTTACTTTTTTATTCATGGAAATGCACCTATTGCCTGAATTTAATAAAAAGCAGCAAAGTTTTGTATAAATGTTAATGACTATACATAGACTAATAAACAGAAAGGACCCAAAGTCATCATGTACTTCTACAATAAAAACAAAAAATAAAGTGTCACTTTGATTAATGTTCATATGTATTCTTAAAATGAGAGGTCATATAAACTAATTACTGCTATTTAATATTATGAATTATTTACAATTTATTTATATCTTTGACATGAAATACATTCGCTTCTACTCTTGACACTTACTTTGTTAACCTAAATGGTATTTCTTGACACACAATAACATTCAGACAATTTAGTTTTGTGCATTATCTTGATATAATTTAATGTGTAAAATAAGACCTCCACTTTTTCTCAAACGTTTTCTTTATATCTAATAAAATTTTTCAGAAAAATGTATGTGGTAATGTGTATATAAGTTAGATTAGGACAGACATATATATATATATATATATATATATATGGAAATTATTTATAAATGAAAATAAGAAAAATTATAATTGAGCCTAAAAGAAAGAAGCAAGTTATATAAAATTAAAGTGGAAATTTATTTTTGTAACAAAAATGAGTATAGAGTTCAACCATAATGTGTGGTTTCTAAACAAAGCATTCTTACATTACAAGTCACTAATCATAGCAATGTTCTCACAGCATGATATGCAAAATACGAAGATTTTAAGATACTTCAAATCATAGGTTTTCCTTTTTGTCTCTTATGTCCTCAGCATTGATGTTTATTGATTTCCTCTTATCACTGTTACAGATATGCTACTCCTTTCTTAAAAAAAACTATAATACAGCAAAAAGAAAATGTCCAAGGAATTATTTAGTATGTGTCAACTTCCACTGTTACCTTGTCTTTTTCTTTTGTTTTAAAATCATCAATACTTTTCCACACTTTCCCATTTTTCCTCACTCTTGGGAATATGATTCTTCTGCTTTCGCCAAATTCTCCAATAATCTGCTTGTTGTTAAGCAATAAACACAGAATTTAATTCTTATAGCCCTGACTTCTTATTGCTGTTTGATCAAATTCTTCTTCCACGACAGAATGAAGTTTTATTTTCTTTCTGTGCCTCTAGCTTACCTCTATGTTTTTCTTGGACTCATTTTCCATGCCCATTTGAAAAATATTGCTATTCATCAAAACTCCATCCTAGGCTTTCTCCCCGTTCAGTCCATATGTGTTCATTCTCATACAAATCTCTCTCAAGAAATTCCTTGTTACATCCATCGTACTTGAAGAAGCCCAAGCAAAATGGTTATCATCGATGGCTGAGCTCACAGCCTTCAGCTAACATCAATTATCCGCTATGTAGGTGAATCATCTGGACAGCTAGCCCTTTTAAGCCTTCAAATGAGTGTGTCTCTAGCTGACATCTAATTACAACCTCATGAAAATCCAAAGAAAAAACTACACAACTGAGCTCAATTAACCACCAGAGCTCACTACGTTTGAGAACTTGTTTATTACGTAATGATGTAGAACCAAAACAATCACTAAGAAAATACGTCAGGATGGTCCCATACCAATACCAGCTATAGATTTTATTTTGTATTAGATAATTATGAAGGTTGATAGATTGGTAGTATTGAAGTTGTTTGTTGAAAATTATTTATATAAACTAGTTTTTAATGGAAAATTCCAAAATGATTGGTTAGTGCATAATAAAATAATTCATTATAATAAAAATGTGGATACTTCCTTCAAGCACTTAACTATGTGGCAGACAGACTTTTTAATTAAATACTGCATGTTCTTACTTGCAAGTGGGAGCTAAACAATGGGTACACATAGTCACGCAGAGGGAATTAATAGACACTGGTGACTCCAAAAGGGAGAAATGTGAGAGGAAGTAGAGGTTTGAAAAATTATTTATAAGTACAATGTTCACTATTTGGTGATGGATACACCAAAAACCCAAACTCCACCACAGTGCAATATATCCATGTGAACAAACCTAAAAATTTACTACCTGAACCTATAAAAAAATTAATTTTATATTTTTGTTATGAGAACTTCTAAACCTGTCTACTGCTGTTACCAACTGGATAATTTTTCATAATCTTTTTCATTTATTTCTCAACTTCCTTTAACTATGACCATGGCTATGATTTAGCTACTTCTTAGCTGTCTAATGTATAGAAAGAAAATTTTTGAGTAAAAGAAATTAATGTAAATCTAAAGATCTGAGGTATTATTTTAATTTTGAGCAAATAAATCTATCTTCTGTATTAGTTTAGTTGGGAAATCATTAATTGACAATAAAAATCACAACATATGGCATTCTTGTATCTCTTTGCAACCTTATTTATTGAAACAACACTGGTTAAGAAGTTTAGCCAGCTCTATTAAAAACCTCCAGCTGTTAATTTTCTTTTTTTATCTTTAAAATTGTCTGTGTATGGTTAAAAAATCAATTCTACATTGTCTTTTCTTAGGAGGGCAAATTGAGCAACAAACCACAAAAGAATGTATTTGACAGATTTACTCTTTCTGCTCTTTTTAATCTCATTTCCCCAATCACTTAATGAACTGGCATCTTGTCTCATGTAGAATGTGAGTAATAATTATGGAAGCCTGCTCTTAAGGTACGTTTTAAATTGAATGGCAGCTTAGCCCTCCCCTTAGCTTTTATTGTGTTATATTCTATGGAAAGGTATTGCTGGGAACACCGGGACTGAAAGATATTGATGTTGAAATTTCATGAGCCTAGCTTCTGAGCAAAGGAGGTAATTTTATTTTATCACATTTTAAGTGGATTTTCTCAGTTAGGGAATCAAAGTGAAAGTAGTACATAATTTGTGTCAAAATTGTATTTATTATCCAACCATTTTCCCCAAGATATTGATTGCATTCCTTGTCCTAGAGTTATTATAAAAAATAAAAAGTAATTTGCAGGATGATCTCTTTAGGATTATGTAAATGTGTGTGTGCACACGCATGCATAAAAATACAATTTCTTAAATAATGTGATCTCTTTTTAACATACTTGATGTCAGCAAAAAATTAGATATATAATAAGTGATTAGAAGTAAAAATGGCTTATTCATACACCTTATTGTGGTGAATCCATCTTTAGTTAATATGTTTGAAAAAGTAACATGCAATCACTAATTAAAAAGTAGTTACTATCTGGGCACGGTGGCTCACACTGGTAATCCCAGCACTTTGGGAGGCTGGCAGATCATGAGGTCAGGAGTTTGAGACCATCCTGGCCAACACAGTGAAACCCTGTCTCTACTAAAAATACTAAAAATACAAAAAATTAGCCGGGTGTGGTGGCAGGCACCTGTAGTCCCAGCTACTAGGGAGGCTGAGGCAGGAGAATTGCTTGAACCTGGGAGGCAGAGGTTGCAGTGAGCCGAGATCATGTCACTGTACTCCAGCCTGGGTGACAGAACGAGACTCTGTCTCAAAAAAAAAAAAAAAAAAAAAGGGTAGTTACTTTTCAGGAGGGATTCTTGAAGTGATGGAACCGTTCTGTATTTGACTGGTGGTAGTTACAAAAACCTACACATATGATAAAATTGAATAGAACTAAATACAGATAGCCAGATACAAACCAGTAAAGATAAGACTAGAAAAATATGAAAAAGATAGGCTGGGCGAGGTGGCTCATGCCTGTAATAACAGCACTTTGGGAGGCCGAGGCAGGCGGATCATGAGGTCAGGAGATCGAGACCATGGTGAAACCCCATCTGTACTAAAAATACAAAAAAAAAATTAGCTGGGCGCAGTGGCGGGCGCCGGTAGTCCCAGCTACTCGGGAGGCTGAGGCGGGAGAATGGTGTGAACCCGGGAGGCGGAGCTTGTAGTGAGCCGAGATTGCGCCACTGCACTCCAGCCTGGGAGACAGAGCGAGACTCCGTCTCAAAAAAAAAAAAAAAAAAAAGAAAAAGAAAAAAAAAGAAATCTGAAAAAGATAAGTAAATGGTATAAATGTCTGACCCTGGTGTGATCTTGTAATATAGTTTTGTGAGAAGTTACCTTTGGGAAACACTGGGTATAGGATACAGTGAGTATTTCTATATTATTTCTTATGATTACATGTGGATCTATAATCATCTCTATATAATTTTCAATTAAAAAGAAGTTGTTGGTTACTGCCCAAAGATTTCCTTAATTTATGTTATATAAATTATATAATTATTTATATTATATAAGTAAAATAACTTATAGAGAAAAGCTATTTTTTAATTTTCTATTGCTCAGGCGTTGTCATCTGGTCACTATATAGCACTGTTTTAATTTTATAAACTTTTAATAAATCCTGATTATGCAATGTTTCTCATGAAATTCCTTTATTCCTCTGCCATTTCACAAACATTATAAATTGATTGCTACATGCCAGGCAATGTGGCAGGCTAACCCAGGGCTGTGTCAAATAATGCATATCCCATGTTATGGGGGCTTACAGTATTGACTGAGAATGTCTAAAACACACATACATATCAAATGTCAGTGAAAGAAGAGAGGATGATGTTGTTTCAGATAATAGAGTCAATTTTCACATATGAGATAAACATATGGTGCAAAGAATTTTAAAAAATTAAATGGTTGTGGGAAGAAATGGTTTAAATATATGCCTATAATCTATTTCCTTCTTTTACCAAGGACAACTAAAATAGAAAGTGGGTATTATATGACCGAATACCTTTGTAAACATTGGTATTTGATAAAGTTCTAGGCAAATTTCTATTAAGATTTATAATGTAGAGACTAGATTCCTATCAGATACATAACTTATGAATATTTTGTCTCTGGTAGTTTGTCTTATCGCTCTGTTGGTGGTATTTTTTAATGCACAAACGTTAAATTTTAAAAATGTTGAACTCATATACTTTGCTTTTGTTGATTGTGGTTTGTGTGTCATATCTAAGAAATAATTGCCAAATCTAAAGTCCTGAAGATGTATCCGTATGTTTTATTCTATCAGTTTTATACTTTCAGCTTTTATATTTAGGCTTTTGATTGATTTTGAATTGTTCTGTATTTGGTGTGAGGTAGAAGTCTAACTTAATTTTTTTCATGAAGATATCAAATTTTTCCATCACCATTTGTTAAAGAGACTATTGTTTCCCCCCCACAAGGCAATGGCGTTGGTGTGTTGGTACCATTGCCAAAAACCAACTGATTACATATCTATATCACATATCTATGGGTTTGCTTATAGACTATTAATTAATTCTATTTATCTATTTATGTCTATACTTATACCAATATCAAACTCTTTTGACTACTGAAGCTTCCATATTGATTGAGACTTGTCTCAGATACTTTTGGTTTACAGAGTTTTCTCTGAGCATATTTCCAACCATGGGCATGTGCATGACCTTATAGATTTTCTAGAATTTGTGGAAATTCTTTTTTATGGGAATTTCTTTTTCACTTATGTATTCCCTTCCTTAGCTTCTTCCTTCCCGGGCTTCCAGTCTGTCTGCTGCTTGTCTCAGGGTGGTGGGGCAAGTATTTTTGCCTTTGGATGTTTTCAAGAAACATCACTCAAGAGGCTGCCTCAGCCCTGATAAAGTTTAAAGGTGGATGAAATCATGCCAAGCCTCTGTGCTGGTCTTCCAAGGAGCAGACAGGTCATAACACATAACCACAAAATGTTAAGAACAAGGTTCATATTTACCTCTCTGGCACCAGCAAGCTGCACCAGGAATGTGGATCCCTGTCCCCAGGGTCACCCCTGGGCTTTGGAGTGGATGATAATAGGTGGGAAAGTGTTGCCATGCTCTCTCACCAAAATTTAGCAACTTCTTTTTTCACTGAGAATTTCCTTGGTTGTTGCAAATCTCTCTTTATTTTTCAGATTCCAGAATTCTGAAAAAGTTTTTTGACAGTTTTTGTCAACTTAAATCATTGGTTTTATAGGTAGATGAAATATTTCAATTTGTTACTTTATTATTGATCTAGATTTAATTATTCAAAAAATATGTATTGGAAATGCCTAGCATGGGCTTCTATCTGTGTAGGTGTATGTGTGTGTGTGTGTATATTCTTACAATCATTTTTAAAAGGATTTATCAAAAATAGTCTGAAATGAAATTAAATTACAGTAAAGACAATCCATATCAATATTTACTGAACAAATATTGTCATAGCATTATATTTTTTTAAAGTTAAATTAAGACTAGAAAGAGCCTCCAATAGATAAAACTGTAGGAAGTACTTCTTTGGGTTTTAAAATATCTCCATTTATTTAAATAATCTAAAAATTCTGAAGTGTTCCTTAGTCCAAAAATGAGAATTTCCTTGGCCTCAATAATTTTTTTCTTCTCTAAAAATCTGTGAAGCCCTAAAGTTTCTGAGGCAACTATTATTGACCCTTGCTGCTACATTGCACAGAGGAGGATCATGGGGCATCAAAATCTTACTATAAAGAGTGGGAATTTGAACTATCTTCAAGGTTAATGTTCACAACTACCATTATCTTCTGAAGCAGAACAATTTCATGGGAAATTCACATGAAAACTTAGTTTTGCTAAGTTTAGTGTGCTTCATACTGTATTATCCAAACTAAAGCCCTGCCTTTTTCAGCATTTTCAGACTCCTCAGTTAGACTGCTCTGATAAGATTACTCAAGACCACAATGTCCACCAACCTGTATCTCAGCATAAAAATCAGTCGAGAGTTCCAATGGTTCCAATGATGGAGCTAGATTATTTTTTTTCTTCTTTTAAAATAAGAAATGTTAGACCTTGAATATCTCTAAAGAGAACTATTTTTTAACAATAAAACCAGAGTATTGTAAACCAAAAATAAAACTCTAAGCCTTTCAACTGACTGATGGACCCTCCCCTTGGCCAAGGGCATTCCAAAATTAAACTGAAAAATTAGTTTAGGCCATAATGGGAAGTGGGGGTTGGACATGCCTCCTTATGCCCTCCTTCCTTGGAATTCAAGCACAGCTGAACAGCATTAACATTAAAACTGAGGCCTTAAGATTAATAGCACATACTCTTTAAATTGATAAGAAACATTCCCTTCTATTGATTCTATCTGCATAATGGGAAACCTGGTCTCCACAAGCCGTTATATTAACCTAGACATTCCCTTCTGTTGTCTTTTGACAATAAAGTAACTCTCTCAACCAACTGCCAATTAGAAAATTTTTGAATTCACCCTAGTATCTGGAAGACCCCCCGCCCTGTTTCAATTTGTCCTGCTTTTTCAGCTGAACCAATACACATCTTAAGTGTATTGATGGATGTCTTTCATCTCCTGAAAATGTATGAAATCAAGCTGTAGTCTGACCAACTTAGGTACATGTTCTCAGGATCTCCTGGGGCCATGTCACAGGCCATTGGTGAATCATATTTGGCTTAGGATAAATCTCTTCAAATATTTTACAGAGTTTGGCTCTTTTCATCGGCAGTATATTTACCATATTTATGTTTTGTTTTGTTTTGTTTTGTATGCAAGTGGGTTGGAAATGGAGGCCTAAGTTTCCTATGTGTCCTATTGATGAGGAACTAGGCCAAACAAACAAAATAAATTTGTTTTGTCTCTTTGTAAATCATGAATTAAAAGACAACACCAGTAGTAACATCTTAGGAATTACAAACTTAAGACACCTCTGTATATGTGGTAGATACTGAGGTATCAAATTTCTCTGCAAATTTCTAGAGATTGAAACCTCCATATGTTGAAATGTTTTAGGTCAATGACAAAATATGTTACATTAGCTTATGTTATTCTAAACTGAATTTTATCATTGCACCTTCCTGCATTGTGTAACTAAAAAAAAACCTTATATCCATGCTTTTGAATATCACTCCCAAAAGAAAGAACATAATATTGATTATGGGATTAAAGATATTTAGGCTGTGCATGGTGGTTCATGTCTGTAATCCCAGTACACTGGGAGGTTGAGGCAGGTGGACCATGAGGTCAGGAGATCAAGACCATCCTGGCCAACATGGTGAAATCCTGTCTCTACTAAAAATACAAAAATTAGCCGGGTGTGGTGGCAGGCAACTGTAATCCCAGCTATTTGGGAGGCTGAGGCAGAATTGCTTCAACCCGGGAGGCAGAGTTTGCAGTTAGCCAAGATAGCGCCACTGCACTCCAGCCTGGCAACAGAGGGAGACTCCTTCCCCTACTCTTACAAAAAAAAAAATTTTAACAAGATCCTTTAGTCATTCATAGAGAGGTAATTATGAAATAACTGCTGACACTTTTAGGTCTGGAAATTAGTTCCTGCCTCTGGTGACCCACATGAAAAAAGAGAACAATAAAAGATCCAAGATGGCTTGGTGCAGTGGCTCACACCTGTAATCCCAGCACTTTGGGAGGCCGAGGCTGGTGGATCACCTGAGGTCAGGAGTTTGAGACCAGCCTGGCCAACATGGTGAAACCCTTTCGCTAATAAAAATACAAAAAATAGCTGGGTCTGGTGGTGGGCGCCTGTAATCCCAGCTACTCGGGAGGCTGAAGCAGGAGAATTACTTGAACCCAAGAGACAGAGTTTGTAGTGAGCCAAGATTGTGCCATTGCACTCCAGCCAGGGTGACAAAAATGAAATTCTGTCTCAAAAAAAAAAAATCTGAAATGAGGAAAATCGGAGATTATTTTGTGGGGTGGCTTGTTTGTAAGGAGGCCAGAAGTATCGTTTCTCCTCTGTTATGAGGACTCCAAAAACATTCATCTCTCTTCCAGGAAGAATAAAATGTCCCTGTTGAACATCAGAGTTGGAAGATGGAGCTTGGGATAAAGCTCTCTGAATTTTTATATTGACTTATGCCCTCTCATTTTAGACCTTGTCACAGTTTACCCTTCCTAGCACGGTGTAAACAATTTGGTGGATGGATGAATGAATGAATATAACAACAGTTTGGTGGATGGATGAATGAATGAAAAGGTGAATGAAGATGAAGACTAGTTTATTTTGAAGCTATAAAATATGAAATTAAAACTTTAAATACAAAAGAAGATAAGAACAAGAAACCTCATTAATTAACTCACTAATGACATATTTGATGCACCTATGGTTTCGACATTCTACTAGGACCTATTAGAATATAAATGTGATAGGTTCTGTGACCTGTGGTCTTAGAGAGCTAGTCAAAAGCTGTTATTCTTGCAGGAATTGCCATTAAGCCATTGCAGTTTATTACTACAAACAATGATCAGCTGAGACAAACCAGGAACGAGTGGCATCTATCATGCTTTTTCTCTAGTTGAATGAGAAAAACAATTCAGAAAGTAGAAATTTAATAGAAATTGATAAGTGAAATATATAGAAATATGAATGCAATTAGATAAGAATTAGACAATTTTATTCTCTATATAATTTTCCTTTTTGAAAAAGTATAATTCTAGTGTATTTAATTTTTAGAGAATCAACTGAATCTTAGAAAAATAAATACAAAAAAGTGATAAATCATAGTACTTATGGGAAAATGAAGAGTTTCTAAGGAGTTATGTAAAATTAAATTTATATGGCATTTATAAAATTTTTGTTTTTGTAGTTTTTTCTCTTTTTCACCAAAGTAAAAACAATAAATACAGAGCACAAATTTTGAACAAAGCACACATGTTTTAAAAAATCATATTCATCAATTTTCAAAGTATTTAAATATGCTTTGTTTAAATATGTCATTTCTTTCTTTTATAGCTAAATAATACTTTTTGGGGCCTTATAATTTGAAATAAGATAATCCCTGGAATGCAGGGTTACATTGTGTATATAAGATACATTATAAAGTAGCTGTACTTTAGGTAATTTACTATCCAGAATCATTTTATAATCAATAATACATCACAGAATTATGGGAACATTCAATGACCATGTTTTCTTGGAATTTAATTTTGAACACAGTATGAGAATGAAATTGGGAGCAATGTTTTAAAAATAACAGTGAATCTTAACTTTGTATCTTCATCAAAACCTGATTAAGTATACCTTGATGAGAATATAAAGAAAATCATTTTAGGGTCTATGCTTTGGCCAGGCACTATGTATTCGTAACAAATTGAATATTTACATTTTTAAATTTGTATTTTAGCATAAATTCAAGAAGTTAACAGCTAAGTGGATGGTTTTCATAAAAAAAGTAGATTTCTAGTAGTCACAATATTTTCAATTGAAAAAAAGATGTGATAATTTTCTTATCAATTCAGTATTAATATATGGTACATATAGGTAGGTGCTACCCAAAGGGCATTAGACTTATATAACATGAACATTCAGATTTTTGTAACTATTTGTGTTTTCTGCAGTAAGGTGTAGAATTACCTGAAGCCACAGATACACCGTTCGTAAATTAATGTTTGACCTCCCATAAAATGTCTTTTGGCTATAAAATGCTTTCTTACAATTTTATGAAATTTTCGGAAAAAAATATATGTCTGTGTGCATGGACTTGTGTGTGCATGTGCCCTGAAAAGAGCTTACAGTCAGCACATAGTCAGAAAAAGAAAATGTGCTACAAGCAGGACAACACTCATCTTCAAATATGTGAATTTCAAACACAACCACATAAACCTCTAGCGCTATTGCATATTGTACTCAATGGAATAGACTCATATGATTAACATCAATTATGAACTCAGGACCAGTTGATACAATGAATACTGTAGATTACTATCCTAACCCTCCATTTTAAGTTTTATTTTAGAAATTGTAGACCCGATGCAGGCCTTGAGAGAATCTTAGCAATGCAAAAAGTGGTACATAGCAGATTTCATTTATGCTCATGCTTGTTGCTTTTTTCCACATTAATGTACTTGCAACTTTGGTAAACTCTTCCCAGTTTGTTGACATTTCCAACCTGTGCACCCAATTTCTCTCTTCTTTGATTGAGAGCATTCTCCAGGACCAAGTGAGTTGACTAACTCCACACAGGCATAACCCGTACTCCGGAGGCAAACCTAAACTAATGTGCAATGGGAATCAATAGATAAATGTCTTGCTTTTCTTACTTTCCTCAGTGGGATGATTTTGAGGAATGCTTCCTATGGTTTTTAGAAACCCCACCCCTCTACTACATTGAACTGAGTTTCACTTGCCTACAAGGGTAACGTAGTCACAAATGCACACTGTGTTGGCTTTTCTCCTTCTACTTCCCATTACTTTTCTATTACTACAGAAAAAAATTACCAAAAGTTTAGAGTCTTAACATACATTTGTTATATGTTTCCATATCACAGCTTTTTTAGATAAAAATTGAGGCACAATTTAACTGGGTTTTCTTCTCAGTGTCTCAGGTGCTTGTAATCAAGATGTCAGCTGGAATGCCTTCTCTCTGGAGCTGAAGGTTCTATTTCACACTTAGGTGGTTGTTGGCAGAATTCATTTCATTGTGGTTGTAAGACTGATATTTTATCATGGTTTTCATGCTGGCTACCAGCCAGGGATGATCACGGCTCCTAGAAGCTTCTTGAAGCTCCTTGCCACATGTCCCTCTCCATGGGCACTCTGCCAACATGGCAGCTCACTTCTCCAAAACCAAGAAATGAGAAAGTCTTTTGCTTGAGTCTGCTAGCACGATGAAGCCTTTAAAAACATGACATAATCCCCAGAGGGATATCCCATCACCATTACCTTATAACATAATTATGCTGTAACATCTCACTGCCTTTGCCATATTCTGTTGGTCAGAAGCAAGTTGAAAGTACCGTTCACACATGCAAGGAAAGTGATCAGAGATCAAGGGGCCCTCAAATATCTCTACTTATTTTTCTTTGTGTCATTTTCTGCACATCTTTTTTTTCATGTTTTCTGAGAATATCTCTCAAATAATCTAACTATATTTAAATATCTGTGTCAAAGTCTGCTTTTCAGGGAATTCAAATTAAGACAATATATTTAATTTACTTTATAGTAACTTCATGCTACTCTCATTTGCTATTTTTTTTCCAAGCAAATTTCTAAATACGTGCTAATTTATTTGTTCAATCATTTCATTAATTTGACAAATGTTTGTTTTAGGCCTATTTTATTCTAGACCTGTTTTAGGCTCTGATGCTTCATCAGTGAATAAGAAAAAGTTGCTGCCACTAGATTTAATATCTTTACCCTTTAAACGCTTCAATCTATTGCTGTCTGGTTTTTGATCCAATCACCCCTGTAGAATACTCAAAAACTTTTCTAGTCCCATTACATTTGACAAATAAAATGGTCACATAAAACTCATCATCCTATAAGATATAATGGTATTTGAAATTATTGCTGAGTATTGTTTTCTTCAATTATTTTAGTGTCTGATTTTCTCCTAATGCTTTTCTACTATATAGACAAAATGTTCCATGTTTTTAATTTGTTTTTTAAATTATATCAACATATTTTGATAGTAAAAGCTATGCATATTCTTGTACAAATAAATTAGAAATAAGTTTAAGCATGCAAAAGAAAGTTGATAGTCGCACCACCTATACAGAACTTGAAACCAAGCTGTCCATATTGCTTTCATTTTTTCCTTTTAAAAATATATCGAAAATATTTTGCTGCCAGTAAAACTTGTTATATATTTCCTGTATTACTGAATAGTATTTCCTTATGAATATACTATAAGTACTCTGTTAACATTGGTCATTTATGTTTGCTAAAGTTTATTATATGGCTATAATGAATAGTGCCATTATATATAAAGATTTATAAGCATCTAATTTCTATTATGATATTTATTTAAATTATTGGTGAAATCAATTTGCTTTTCACATCTGTGGTGTTCACTTGTTTTTCTTCTTTATGAGGTATTTTTACATATAAATTTCATTTCTAAATGTCAGTCTTTTTGTTATTTCCCTTAGTGATTACTAAATTCTATTAATTATTATTGTGTACATTTTAACCAGATCCATACTTTAAGTTGTGGTTTTGATATAGGAAGCTTTTTGACTCCTTTATATATAAAAATAAATAATATTTTATTCTATAATAATTATTTTGTTTGTGTTAAGAAGGCCCCTAAAATAGTCACCTATACTAGCAGTCCCCATTACATTTATTGTGCACTTTATTTCTGTTATTATTACATTGTAATATATAATGAAATAATTACACAACTCACCATAATGTAGAATCATGGAGAAATAACATTTTGCTGAGACATAAGCAATAAATATGAATTTACAAAGTCAGCAATGAAATGAAGACTCTTTGTGGTGGAATGAATAACATAAAGGCAATAAGGAAAAAAAAAAAAAAAGAAACCCGAAACAAAGCAAGAAAAACATCAAAAATACACTGTTTTGGAAACTATCAGCAGTTTCTAAATGTTGAAGCATAACTAAGGGTCTAAATTGGGAAGGTTCTGTAACATCATGCAGACTTTTTTTTTTTTTTTGCCTTATGGCATTTATGTTATTCATTCTACCAGAAAAAGTCTTTTTCATTACTTACTTAGTAAATTCATATTTATTGTTTATGTGTCAGCAAAACGTTACTTCTCCATGAACAATTTCCTGACTCCTCTAGGCAAACTCAGTCATATTTTCTCTTATGCTTCCATGGCAGTTTTTAGAAACATCCATTAAACAATTATTTTATGTATTTGATATTTTAAAATTTTCTTTTCTTAGGAAGGCAAACTTAATGAGAAGAATAATAATAAATTTGTATCTTTAAATCTGTAACTTCTACCATAGCACCTGGGCATAGGAGGCACTCTACATACACTTTTTTTTGAGATGAAGTCTTGCTCTGTCACCCAGGCCGGAGTGCAGTGGCGTGATCTTGGCTCACTGCAACCTCCGCCTCCTGGGTTCAAGCAATTCTCCTGCCTCAGCCTCCTGAGAAGCTGAGATTACAGGTGCATGCCACCATACCCACCTAATTTTTGTATTTTTAGTAGAGATGAGGTTTCACCATGTTGGTCAGGCTGGTCTCGAACTCTTGAACTTGTGATCCACCCGCCTTGGCCTCCCAAAGTGCTGGGATTACAGGTGCAAATCACCATGCCCAGCCTGCGTATACTTTTTAGAAGAAATAGACTGTACATACTTAAACCATATTATTCCTAAATAATGGATATAATGAAAAGAGCAAAGATTCTATTATTCTAAATTAGGAGTCCTCCAATTTCGTATTCAGCTTTACTGACACCAGAGGTCAAAATAATTCTGCTTAGTTACAAACCATGGTAACTGTAATTTTTTCCAAGATCTAACCATAGTAGGTTGTTTAATGACTGTTTAATACATTTTCAACTAATTTGTTCCATCATCAGCTATTAAAATTGAAAGATTTTCTAAAATGAAAATATATGCCCAAACAGAAACATGTAAATAAATATTTATGGCAGCAATATTAACCATAGCCAAAAGTTGGAAACAGTCCAAATGATTATCAACAAATAAATGGATAAACAAATTGTGGTACATACACATAGTAGAATACTATATAGTAATAAAAAGGAATTAAATGTTGCCACTTAATAGAGCTTTGATAAACCTGAAAACATTACGCTAAGTGAAAGAAGCCAGACACAAGTATCATATGTTGTGATTCCTTTTATATGGGATATCTAGATTAGGGAGATACTTACAGACAGAAACAAGCTTCATGGTTACCACTTTACACAGAGAAGGGAAGAATGAGGAGCATTTAAACACATGAGGTTCTCTTAAGGGATGATGAAAAAGTTTTGAAACTAGAGAGAGATGATAACTCAATGTTGTGAAACTAGAGAGAGATGATAACTCAATGTTGTGAATACATTAACATCTATTTTAAAGCACACTTTAGAATAATTAATTCTATGTTATGTAAATTTAATCTCAATTTAAAAAATGGAATGCCTGGGGTCAGGTACAGGCGCCTGCATTTTCTCTCTGTGTGACCTCAGACAAATTACAAATTATGCTGTATTTTTATAAAGAATAAATATATTTTTTGAAGTTGCTTTAATACTTAAGAGCACGTACATGGGCCTACATACAGTGAATAGAGAATCGTTAACCATCACTGAAAAGCATTTTAATGAATAACAATTACAATAATTAGAGAAGATCTTTTTTTATTATTATTATTATTTGAGATGGAGTTTTGCTCCTGTTGCCCAGGCTGGAGTGCAATGGCCCAATCTCGGCTCACCACAACTTACGCCTCCCAGGTTCAAGTGATTCTCCTACCTCAGCCTCTCAAGTAGCTAGGATTACAAGCACGCGCTACCACGCCTGGCTAATTTTTGCATTTTTAGTAGAGACGCGGTGTCTCCATTTTGGTCAGGCTGGTCTCGAACTCCCGACCACAGGTGATCTGCACGCCTCAGGATCCCAAAGTGTTGGGATTACAGGCGTGAGCCATCGCACCCTGCCTAGAGCAGATCCTTTTAAATTAAAACAAGAAGTCATTAAAAGTCGTGGTGATTGTGGTGGCAATTGATGGCAAAGATCATATTCTAAGAACATTATATGGCATAGGAAAGGTATTTGGCTTTAAACCAATTAAAACAGATGTTGAATAAAGCAGTCTTGGAAGAAACTAAAAAGTTAAAACTGGCAAATAGGGAATGGGGTTATTACTATTGATGAAAACAAAGCATTCAAAAGACAGCAAAAAAAAAAATGCTTTTTTGTTTGTTTCAGAAAACTGAAATTTAAAATTCAATTGGTAATTCACCTAGACCTCTAAATCAGCCAGTTGGAAATGCAGTATGGCTTTAGAAGAGAGGACAGCAAAGACCAAGTTATGCAGAATATTTTCATGAAAATCATAGTTAACACTACAGAAAGAAGGGAAGAGTTCAGGGTACAAACTCTTTGGCAACCTATTTTCTTAAGATGAAATATCTGCAGATGATCCAGCTGGTGGGGGAAAAGGATTATAGAAAAAAAAATAAATGCAACATGATGGAAAGCAACAGCTAAAAGCATTTAGGATGAACATTCAGAAAATTGACAATATAACATTTAAAAATAATCATACAATGTCTTTTTAATCATTTTGTTGCTAGTTATACTTTATGGGCAAAATGCTGAACATATTAAAGTAAAATTTCCGAAATGTGACAGATGTATACACCTAGGAAGAAAATACACAATCAATACACAGAATATTTCCTTCAGCCAGAAATTTCCTCTTCTTCCTTTTTAATCCATCATTCCCTTCACACTGACCCAGGCAACCGGTGATAGTCTACTTTCTGTCACTATCGATATATTAGCATTTTCTAGAATTTTATATTAATGAATTGGTACAGTGAGACTTTTTGTATATCTTTGTTACTGCTTTTGTGCAACTCAGATTTATCATGCTGCTGTGTTCCTCAGTAGTTTTTTTTTTTCACAGATCCAACTTGTTTTATTTTTATTTATTTATTTATTTATGTATTTATTTATTTTTATTATACTTTAAGTTCTAGGGTACATGTGCACAATGTATAGGTTTGTTACATAATGTATACATGTGCCATGTTGGTGTGCTGCACCCATTAACTCGTCGTTTACATTAGGTATATCTCCTAATGCTATCCCTCCCCCCTCCCCCCACCCCATGACAGGCCCCAGTGTGTGATGTTCCCCTTCCTGTGTCCAGGTGTTCTCAATGTTTAATTCCCACCTATGAGTGAGAACATGTGGTGTTTGGTTTTTTTGTCCTTGCCATAGTTTGCTGAGAATGATGATTTCCAGTTTCATCCATGTCTCTACAAAGGACATGAACTCATCCTTTTTGATGGCTGCATAGTATTCCATGGTGTATATGTGCCACATTTTCTTAATCCAGTCTATCATTGTTGGACATTTGGGTTGGTTCCAAGTCTTTGCTATTGTGAATAGTGCCGCAATAAACATACGTGTGCATGTGTCTTTATAGCAGCATGATTTTTAATCCTTTGGGTATATACCCAGTAACGGGATGGCTGGGTCAAATGGTATTTCTAGTTCTAGATCCCTGAGGAATCGCCACACTGTCTTCCACAATGGTTGAACTAGTTGACAGTCCCACCAACAGTGTAAAAGTGTTCCTATTTCTCCACATCCTCTCCAGCACCTGTTGTTTCCTGACTTTTTAATGATGGCCATTCTAACTGGTGTGAGATGGTACCTCATTGTGGTTTTGATTTGCATTTCTCTGATGGCCAGTGATGATGAGCATTTTTTCAAGTGTCTGTTGGTTGCATAAATGTCTTCTATCTTGGGCGAAGGATATAAACAGACACTTCTCATCAGTAATTTTTTTATTGGTAAACAGTATTCTTGTACATGGATATAACGAAATTTCTTTGTCTCTTCATCAATTGATACATTTTTTTGTCCAGTTTTTGGATATCATGAATAAAGCTGCTCTGAATATTTTTAGAAAAGGTCTTTAGGTAGATGTATGTTATCATTTCCGTTGGACAGAACACAGTGGAAACACTGTGTCATATGGCAGGTGTATATTTAATAATTTAAGGAACTACACACATTCTCCCAAAACAGTGTGCAATTTCACATTCTTACCAGCACATAGAATTACAGTTCTCCAAATGCTCATTAACACATGGTATTGTCAATGTTTGTCATTTTGATCATTCTAATAAGGTTCAATTTTAGTTTCTACTAAACTACCATAGTTAATAAGAGTATAGTGGTTTTCAATTTTTTTACCCTTTTTGAAATGTTTTCTTATGGTTGAAGTTTATAAATTCTTTATGTATTTTGGATACAAATTCTCTATCTGCTGTACATGCTATGAAAATGTTCCTGCAATCTGTGGCTTGTTGTTTCTCAGCTATGCTTTCCACAGAACAAATATTTTAATTGTATAAGTTACAAATTACCGATTTGTCACAGTCCATGCTTTTCTGTTGCTTTTCCAAGAATACTTTTAAGTTAGGTTTTTGTATGATAAATGGTAAAAAGATAATATTCTTTAATTTTTCCATATGGGTATTCAGTTTTCAAAAATACTTTGTGTTAAATTTTTTATTATTTTACCATTTCTTTGTTGCAACAGCTAGATCTTCAAGCATAATGTGGAACAGAAGTTGTCAGAGTGGCTGTCCTTATCAGGAAAGTGATTTTTTTTTTTTACTATTGTATATGATTTAGCATTATCAGACTGATGCTGTTTCATTCTATTTCTAGTTTACTGGAGATTTCTTATCATTACTTTTGTCAAATATTGTTTCTCCATCTATTAAAATGATGTCTGTATTTTTCTCTTTGTACAATAAAAAACTTGGCTGGCCTTTGTTTCCTCTTCCTGGGAAGTAACCTCCAAATCCCTGCAATTTCTCAAGTGATTTGGAAGCCTCCCTATCCTCACCCCCTTTGCCTGAGTTCTATTATATTTCTCAGAAAAAATAAAGTTAATATTTTCATTTTGAACAAGCAGTTAACCTGGTTATACTATAAGCTCCCTCATCTTCAGTAGATGCAGGCTTAAATATCAGTGTAATTTCTTAAGTCTTCATTGTTCTACTGTGAGTCTGTCTCATGCATTCATAATTCATCAGTCTGCCAGAGATTTACGTAAGGCCCATACACAAAATTAAGAAATCCCCTTCTCTCCTGTCTCCTCTCTGGGATTCCTCTTTACTCTCTGTAGTTTCACCTGCACAGACTCCTTTCCCTGGTTCCTCTAGCCAGAAATATGGCAGGTTTTAATCAGATTTATTCATCTGCACTTTACTGATTTGAGGCCCTGGTCCACCATCAAGAAAAAGCCAAAAAACAATGGAAAGTTTCAAGTTTTAACTCCCCCAACAATATGCTTGCATTTGTTTAGTATTCTGAACTTTCCACTAGTTCTTCCCTATATTTCTTCTTGAGTATGTAGCAGTTATCAGTAGAAGGGCTAGACTATAGAGGACCTACACTGATATGTTAGAAGAAGAAAATCTCAATTAATGAATTTAGTGATTAGGAATCCATGAAGATATCTGAAAATTTTAGTAGATGGATAACGCAATAAGCAAGAACTTCTTAAAACCAATGAATGATCTAGTTCATGAAATTCAAATCACGTGAAACCAATGTCTTGGTATATTTATGGATGTTGAAAACCCTAATTATGATGATTGCTATTACATATTCAGTTCACTTGAAAAACCTTATGTCCAATAAATGAATTTGTGCCCATCCATTGCAAGTACATATTGTGAAATACACTGCAATAATTTTGCATAATAATTCATTTACAGTAAATTTTATTTTCAGTAACTGTAATAGAAAACATATTTGTGAACCAATATGTATTAATAGAAGCCAAAACTTTTCTTGGTAGTATTCAGACAACTAAGTTATCTCTGAGTTATATAAATTTTTGGTCTGTTTGTTACTTTATGCACTAGTAAATCTAGTAATTATGGATAGGTTCCAGCAACATAATTCAAGTGTCCTAGAGATATATCGAGATTTCTTGGAATAGTCTCCCTTGAGGGTGAAAAATTATGAGAATGTTCATGCTTCTTTCAAAACTGGCAGTCCATAAAATTACTATGCTTGTTTTTTGCTCTTGTTTCAACAAATGCTTACAGAACTATGAATCAGGCTTTACGAGAGATACTAGGGATAAAATGAGTTCCTCTAGTTTCAGAGAAGCTAATATGTAAAGTATGCATTCAAAGTAAAGAATTTCTAGTTGTTATTATTTCCATTGATTTTATATATGGAATTTTAATTATATATTCACAAAAGTAGTCCCCTCCTTTTTTGAAATTTTCTCTAAATTGATCTATAAGGTAATCAATGTGCAAGACAATCTTCACAATCTTACACCTCTACTTTTCATAACTGAGCTATGCTTTTTTTTTTCTTTTTCTTTTTTCTGACAAGGTCTTGCTTTGCCCAGTCTGGAGTGCATTGGCATGATCTCTGCTCACTATAGCCTCTGCCACCCCCGAGGCTCAAGCAATACTCCCACCTCAGCCTCCCGAGTAGCTGGGACCACAGGCATGCACCACCATGCCTGGCTTTTTTTTTTTTTTTTTTTTTTTTTTGTATTTTTAGTATAGACAAGCTCTCGCCATATTGCCTAGGCTGGTGTTGAACTTCTGGGTTCTAGCAATCTGCCCACCTTGGCCTCCTAAAATGCTGGGATTACAGGTGTGAGTTACCACTGCCAGCTCGAGCTATGCTTTTTAAATACATTCATTTTACTTGTGTTCTCGAACTATTTACAAAAACATTATTGTAAAGTATTAATATTATCTTTAATTTATTCTGTGAAATCTTAGGATTTAAGAAAATGAAATATAAAAATTCAAGATTTAACCTGAGTGTGAGATATCAAAGTAGCATCAGATTTTGAGCAGCTGATGTCAGGTATATAAGTTCAACAAAATAATGTTCAACAGCCTCAAATAGAGTTTCTGAGTCACATTCTGCCCAGCCAATATTCATGTATGATAGGAGAGTAATCAGTAGTCTGGATTCAACGTTGTGCTTTTTAATAATGGACATCCAATCCCTCTTGAGGATCATTAGTGCTTACTAATGGCTCATGTCCTATTTTCTGTTCCAACTGTGCTATTTTCTTACTTCCTCAAAGTGAAGAGGGGTCCTTCTTGTAAAAGATGGTTGTTAGCAAGAGGAATGAGATCTTGAAATCCATTGTGCTTACGGTGATTATAGTTTATAATAATGTATTGTATATTTCAAAATTGCCAAGAGAATAAATTTCAAATGTTCTCACCACAAAAACTAATAAGGGTGCAAGGTGATGAAAATGTTAATTATCTTGATCTATCATTCCACAATGTATACATGCATCAAACCATCATATTGTACCCCATAAATATATACAGTAGTCAATAAAAATAAAAATTATACAATTTAAAAAATACAAAAAACAAAAACAAAATTTAAGCTAGAATTTTTCCTTTTTTGGAACTGATTATGAAAAATTAGTACAATGAAAAGGATGCCACTATTTAATATTAAATATATGCTGTATGCTGTATGACACACTGACTCCAAGAACTCAAGGAATGGGAAATGATTAGATCTCCTTTTTGTGAGAAACAAATCTCAAAGAAAATGAATCAAACAAAAAACTAGCAATTTGTGTAGATGATAGAAAATAGATAATTCTTTGCTAAGTCCCTGATTCCTCTTGGTTTCTTATAGTATTCATTGATTATCAAAGCTTATTGTTCTTGCCAGGCGCCATGGCTCACGCCTGTAATCCCAGCACTTTGGGATGCCGAGGCGGGTGGATCACCTGAGGTAAGGAGTTCAAAATCAGCCGGGCTAACATGGTGAAATCCCTTTTCTACTAAAAATACAATAATTATCCAGGTACAGTGGCACGCAACTATAGTCCCAGCTACTCGGGAGGCTGAGGCAGAATGACTTGAACCTGGGAGGCTGAGGTTGCAGTGAGCTGAGATCGCACCACTGCACTCCAGACTGGGAGAGAGAGTGAGACTCCTCAAACAAACAAACAAAGCATATTGTTCCGTATTTGTCAATATCAGTGCTACTGTGGTAGAGAGGGATACATTTAAATTCTAGAATAGTTATTTATTTTTAAATTTCCGTAATGTTGTCTTAAATAGGGAAGAGGTTATTTCTTTTTTCTCTCAGCTATCTTCTACTTCTTCTGAGTTTATTTTCTTAAAAAGAAACTTTATTGTGAGTAATTTACATAAGCACACTTTACGTAAAGTGTACAAATGACATGTGATGTTTGAATACATCTGTGAAACTAACAGCATATTCAAGTTAAAGATGTATTTAAGGCTGGGCGCGGTGGCTCACGCCTGTAATCCCAGCATTTTGGGAGGCCGAGGCGGGCGGATCACGAGGTCAGGAGATAGAGACCATCCTGGCTAACACAGTGAAACCCCGTCTCTACTAGACAAAATACAAAAATTAGTCAGGTGTGGTGGCGGGCGCCTGTAGTCCCAGCTGCTCTGGAGGCTGAAGCAGGAGAATGGCATGAACCCGGGAGGTGGAGCTTGCAGTGAGCTGAGATCACGCCATTGCACTCCAGCCTGAGCAACACAGTGAGACTCCAAATCAAAAAAAAAAAAAAAAAAAGAAATTGTATTTACAACCCCAGGAAAATTCTTCCTATTTCTAATTAGTTTATTCCTCTTTTTGTCCGCTGAGCTCTTCTGTGTCAATGCATCAGTCTAGGTTCTCCAGCGAAATAGAGCAAATGGGAGACTAAACACACACACACGCACACACACACACACACACACCCCATGTAAGTTGTAAGCTGTAAGATTTCTTTACATAAATTCAACAGGAGTAATTTGTTCTATGTATAATTTACAATATGAGGATGTGTGTGTCTATATATGCACACACACATATAAATGTGGTGTGTGTGGGGGTGTAAAGTCTTTCATTTGCTCTATTTCTACACAAAAAAGTATATATTATTTGTTATAAGGAATTCATTCACACAATTATAAAATATATATATGTGTGTGTATGTATACAAATATATATATACATATATATTTTTTCCAAATTAACTGTTTGATACACAGGCAAATGTGTGGCATGGTGGTTTGCTGCACATATCAACCCATCACCTAGGTGTTAAGCCCAGCATGCACTAGTGATTTATCCAGCTACTGTCCCTCCCATTACCTCTCTGACAGGCCCTGGTGTGTGTTGTTCCCCTCCCTCTGTCCATGTGTTCTTGTTGTTCGGCTCCCAATTATGAGTGAGAACATGGTGGTGTTTGGTTTTCTGTTCCTGTGTTAGTTTGCTGAAAATGATGGCTTCCAAATTCATCCATGTCCCTGCAAAGGACATGATCTTGCTCCTTTTTTTGGCTGCATAGTATTCCATAGTGCATACGTACCACATTTTCTTTATCTAGTCTATCGCTGATGGGCATTTTGGTTGATTCCATGTCTTTGCTATTGGAATAGTGCTGGAATAAACAAATGCATGCATGTATCTTTATAATATAATGATTTATATTTCCTTGGGTATATACACCATAATGAGATTGCTGGGTCAAATGGTATTTCTGGTTCTAGATATTTGAGGAATCCCTACACTGTCTTCTACAATGGTTTAACTACTTTACATTCCCACCAACAGTGTAAAAGTGTTCCTATTTCTCCACAGCTCTGGCAGTGTCTATTCTTTCCTGACTTTTTAATAATCACCATTCTGACTGGCATGAGTTGATATCTCATTGTTGTTTTGATTTGCATTTCTCTAATTATCAGTGATGTTGAGCTTTTTTTCACGTTCGTTGGCTGCATATATATCTTCTTTTGAGAAGTGTCTGTTCATGTCTTTTGCCCATTTTTTGATGAGGTTGTTTGTTTTTCCCTTGTAAATTTGTTTAAGTTCCTTGTAAATTCTGAATATTAGACCTTTGTCAGATGGGTAGATTGCAAAATTTTTCTCCCATTCTGTAGGTTGCCTGTTCATGTTGATTATAATTTCTTTTTCTGTGCGGAAGCTCTTTAGTTTAATTAGATCCCGTTTGTCAATTTTGGCATTTGCTGCCATTGTTTTTGGTGATTTCATCATAAAATCTCTGCCCATGCCTATGTCCTGAGTGGTATTTCCCAGATTTTCTTCTAAGGTTTTTATAGTTTTGAGTTTTACATTTAAGTCTTTAATCCATCTTGAGTTATTTTTATATAAGGTGTAAGGAAGGGGTCCAGTTTCAGTTTTCTGCATGACTAGCTAGTTTTCTCAGCACCACTTATTAAATAGGGTATCCTTTCCCCATTGCTTGTTTTTATTAGGTTTGTTGAAGATCAGATGGCTGTAGATGTGTGGTCTTATTTCTGAGATCTCTATTCTGTTCGTTCCATTGGTCAGTGTGTCTGTTTTGGTACCAGTACCATGCTGTTTTGGTTACTGTAGCCTTGTAGTATAATTTGAAGTCAGGTAGTGTGATGCCTCCAGCTTTGTTCTTTTTGCTTACGATTGTTTTGGCTATACGGGCTCTTTTATGGTTCTATATGAATTTTAAAGTAGTTCTTTCTAGTTCTGGGAAGAAAGTCAGTGGTAGTTTGATGGTAATAGCATTGAATCTTTAAATTACTTTGGGCAGTATGGCCATTTTTAAGATACTGATTCTTTCTATCCACAAGAGTGGAATGTTTTCCCATTTGTGTCCTCTCTTATGCCTTTGAGCAGTGGGTTGTATGAGGAGAATAATTTTTGATAATGTTAAATATCAATTAATCAAGTTTTTCTTTTACAACTCATGGTTTTGGTTTGCTTTCTAGCATGTTTTCCTAACCCAAGTTCTTAAAGAGGTTTTTCCCAGGATTTCTCACAATTTAATAGTTTTCCCTTTTACACTTAGGCTATCACCTATTGAAAGTTAATTTCTGAGCACAATTTGGTGTACTGGTGAGTTCCCCTTCCCACACAATATGGGTATCCAGTTGTTTCAGGACCATTTGTTGAAGTGTTTCCTTTACTTCATTGACTTTATTTTGCATCTTTGCCAAAAAATAATTTAACCTGAAGTGTGAAGATTTAATTCCTGGACTCTCTACTATTCAGTCATTTATATATCTACATTTTGGTCAATATTACAGTGTCTTGATTATATGTCTTTAGAATAAATCTTTAATCAGGCTTATGGAAGCCTTCCAACATGGCTCTTCTTTTGGGAAATTATTTTCTTTGTTCTAAGTTTTTTTTTTTAATGTAACACTTTAAAGTTAGTTTTTGGGATTTTGTGGGTGTTGCACTAATACTACATATAAGTCTGTGCAAACAAATATGAATCCTCAAATTCATAAGAGTAGTATACTTATACATTTATATAGGTTTTACTTAGGAAACCTATACAAAAGTTGTGACACAATTTTCTTAAATGTATGTATTAATACATTTATATTAAAATTATTTAGTAATAATGTTGATGTTATTGTAAATTAACTTAAAAATTATTTTTAAATGATTGCTGGTTGCATGAAATCGTATAATTTTTTTATGCTGACATGTGTCCTACAACTTTAGTTGACTACATTCCTTGGGATTTTCTGTGTAAACAATCATCTGCAAATAGGGAATCTTTTCATTCCTTTTCAATTATGATGTGTTTCTTTTTTCTTTCTTCCTTTTCGTCCTTATTTTACCTTATTGTAATGACTAGGCCATTCAGCACAATATTGAATAGAGGTATTGAAACTAGGCATCCTTCTTGCATCTTTGTTGAACTTAGGTGGACCACACTAAATATTTCAATATCAAGTATGATTTTACTTGTAGGCAGGTAGTTGCTCTTTTCTTTAGATTATTTAATTAGACTTCCATAATCCCCAGAAAATTAACAAAAATCTAATAAATGATCTAACTGTTTGCTTTTATGGGAAAGGACTAAGGAATCTCTTTCCATCTCCTTCTGTCTCTTCTCATTTAAGTGTCAGCACTCAGGCTTACCTTACCTCTTCTGTTCCCCCAAGTGTCTGCATTTTTCTTTCCCTTTATTGGATCTCATAATTATGACCTTGGGTCCAATCAAACCTCTAAATTCACATTTGAGAATTAGGAAGTAGAGAGTATTATCCTGATATATCACTTTTTCTCTTTATATTCAGGCTTACTGTATGTGTGGGAGGATACATTTTACTATATGGCACAATACAGCTTAACAGAATTTGACATTACCGTTTGGGATTAAATTTTGAGTTTACAAAAAGTCACATGTGATTTTTCTCTGCCCGCTTTCTGAAAATATGTATCTCTGGAATCTTGTTTGCAATGATGATAAGTAGAAACTTATAAAAATGACAATTTTTGTGTCAGTAGAGAAAAATACTACATTGATATCAAATCTTAAGATAAACTGCATGTTTTGCTTTTAACTATATTTTATTAATATTTTATTATGTGGTTTAAAAATCAATTTTGATAGCACACAAATGCAGAAGAAGCTAGAGAAGGGTTATTTCATATGAGAAATGCATTTCAATGAGAAAAAAAGGAGAATCTGGGTGAGGAGGAGTGTATGTTTTGAAAGTTACTAGACTAAGGCTATTCAAAGAAACAATTAATGGAAAAAATTCATTCTTTTACAAGAAAGCTTTGCATAATTGCATTGGTTCCAGCTGCAAACCAAGAACAGCTGGACATCAACAGATATATTATGCTCTGCTATGTAATGGTAGCAGCTGATAAGACATCAAGGGAGTCTACTGTGATGATTATCTCACCATGAGTGAACTGTAATGTGCCCAGAAACTCAGAACAGCCACCCCAAGGAAACATTAAAACCACTCAGAAATCTATGCCTATAAGGGAAGATTTGCACAAATCCTTAGATCTTCATAAGAGACATTATATGCCATTTTTAGAGGACACTCGATAGAAAGTAAAGCAAGAAGAGTTGACTCACAGGATCCCCTACTCTGAATCTATAGTAAATGTGAATTACATGCATAAGAAAGGAATACAAGTGAGAGTGAGTAAAGAGTTTGAAAATTATGTTAGTAATTTATTTTTCAGAAAATACATCATGTATTTATGGTTGATATTTTTTCCTTCTTCAGATTTATTTATCCTTCCAGAAGTTTCACATTACTCAGGACCATATATTTTATTATCATTGTATTTGTTTGTAATAGAGATTCTACTTTCAAGAGTCTGTAATACACTAAAATTATGGTAATAGAACGTTTGCTCTCAGAGTGTGTGCTAACTGAAATAATACGTCAAGTATCATTTCACATGGTGATACAAAGAACAATTAATTTGCTACCAACTACTTTTTATAACATCTATACAACACTACCTCAGACTTTTAGCCATCTGATGTTGCTCTTTCTAAAATATAGTACTCATTTATGATTTTCATGTGCTGACTTATTTCCAGGCGATACGTATTCAACAGATGTTGGCAGCTATCTCCTCACATTATTGTGGTTTCCTTAAAATGTGTAATTATTCAACCCATTAGCAATTGTATCACTTTAATTCACTGTACATTGTCCCTCAAGTATCTTTTAGTAATGGACACTATGGTTTGTCTACCAAGTATCCATTCTCCCCTTTTCCACTTATAATAGAAACAGATTTGTTTAGCTATCTCACCTTCCCCTCTTTGTGCCTTGGGGGAAGTTCTAACCCAGTTTCAGCAATGTGTTTCATTGTCCAAGGATACTTCATTTTCCATGACAGTAATTGGTTCAGAGATGGGAAGATATCAAGTTCTGGCCAATAAGATGTAAGACAGACTCAAAGAAAGAGACATTCTCTATTCTTCCCTAGTTAGTGTCAAGCATGGTATGATTGCTGAAAGTGCTGTAGCCATCTTGATATGAATCCAGAACTAAAGATAGAGAAATGGAGAGAAAGCATGAACCCAGGTCCTGGAAACATTGTTGATCTATTACTTCAAACAATCATGGAGACCACACTACCACTATAATTGTAGGTATGTGATAACAAAGGTCCTTTTCGGTTGGATTTTATTTAATTTTTAGCTGCAAGTATCAAAATATTTAACTGTCTGTCATCCAATTGTTCATTTGTAACATCAGGGAAATAACACTGAAGTCAGTTTTTCCTTCATAATAATCAACTTTCCAGGATCCCTGTATATTTAATTTCAAGCAGATAAACTATATATAGGGAAGGAATTTGCCATAAAGTTGAACTATGTATATAAAGCGAGCTAAAATCTCGAGGCTATCTTATTTAAAAGATTTTTTTTTAAACCTGACAGAAATCTTTCATGGGCTGTGAATCTTCAGTCCTGTATTCATCACATCAGTTCTAAAGTTTACAAAATTATGCTTTCTTCAAAGAGGTAAATATGCTTCATCTGTGAACTAAAAATTATAATTTTTACACCTATAGTATCTAACAAATTGCCAAAATATAAAGAGTAAGTTGAACACACAGACTACAATTTATGTGTATATCAGTGCATACCTATGTATAGTTCATGTATACATATCTTGTACACACATGGATACACACATATACATAACATTAGCCTCAAATAAATTTATAGAATTATAATTGTTATTCCAGAAGTCCTCCTAGTATACCTTTAACCAAAAAGTAAATTTGAATCTCCTAACCTAAAAAAAAAAAAAAAAAAGAAATTGTTAGTGCCATCAGTTTTTGAAGTAATGAATTTTCTCTAAAGTTATAAATCTATGGCAGGCATTTCCACAATATATAGTAATGCCTAATAGAATAAGATTTGTTCATCAATCCATTAGTAACCATTCAAGTTCACACTCCGATGGTTTAATAACCAAAACCTTTTCCTTAGTCAGAATAAAACTGAGCTCAGTATATCCCCAGCAACCACTTGCTTTTCTTTTTTGCTTATTAGGTCAGGCGGATTTATTACTCCTGAGGAATTCAGTCTCTCAAACTTTCTTCTTTATAGTTTTTCTAAGCTATTATTTTGAGGAAAGTTTTGTTTTCTGTCTTAACAAATTTGCCCCTATGAATAGCTTATGTAAATGAAAATAATATATGCAAGACAAAATATAAAATAAATTTTTAAATGTGGACATATTATTTTAAAAAGCTGAGAAATATTAAATCATAAATTATTCATATATCCCAATTAATCTTAAGATTACCATACCAATCTTTAACACAAAGAAAGAACATAAATATACATTAAATAATACAGTATATTCATTAGAATTACTAAAATATATAAATTATAGTTTATAAAAATTATTACGTAAGCATATTTTAATTAATATAAAGTAATTATATTTTAACTAACCAAATACTTCACTTTCATGAGCTTAAAAACAAAAATCTATGCTATAGTGTTATAATTCTTCAACAGTGTTATTTAAACTATTAACATTTTTAGTAGATATTTGACATATAGTACAAAGTTAACATTTCACCTTAGTTCCGATCTGATAATCTCAAATGTAGGAAAGAGTTGATGAATATCCAATTGTTTAAGATTTGGTATTTAACATAGTATAAATTTGTTAATTAGACTTGTAGGAAATAAAATTTTTACTATCTAGCTCTGCAAATTAGTAAGTTTATATTCTTTGGTCTAGTGGCTGAGTTATGCTGTATTTTTCTTTCTTTAATACACTACTTGTGCTTTTTGAAAAATGTCCACTTTAGCAAAGCAGATATTCTTTCCACATAAAAAAGAACCAAACCATTCTTAAATCAAATTTATCCCTAAGTTTAGTTTTCAGGATTGGTGTCATTTAGTGAGAGACATTATTGTTGAATTATTTTATGTTTATATTATGGATCTGCATTTACAGTATATTCTAGACTACTTAAGGACTCAAATCCTCAGTGCAAAAGATAAATGCTATCTGCAGAAATATATAATTTTCACTTTAAAAAATGTACCTCAAAGAAGTCTGTCCTCTATGTAGTAGTGATAAAGACAAATCTGATCCTAAAACTTTAGCTCTGAGTTTGTGATTAAAGATTTTTAACAATATAATTTGAGCCTAAGAGTGGAACAAACATATCACTCTCTTGTACTACATATTTAGAGAATATAGAGAGTATAGCTCTCTATATACTTTTAATTTCAGCTTTTATTTTAGACATAGGAGGTACATACATAGGATTGTTACATAGGGTTTGTTGGACCCAGGTAATGAGCATAGTACCCTGTAGATAACTTTGAAACCCACACTTCATTTCTCCCTCCCTCTCTAGTAGTGTTCAATGTTGGTTATTCCCATGTTTATGTCCATGTGTGCTCAATGTTTAGCTCCCACTAATAAGAAATAAATGTGGTACTTGGTTTTCTGTAACTTCATTAGTTCACTTAGAATTATGTCCTCCAGCTTCATCCATGTTGCAGCAAAGAACATGATTCTACTATTTTTTATGGCTGCATAGTTTTCCATGGTGTATATGTACCACATTTTCTTTATCTAGTCAATGGGAACGTAGGTTGATTCCATGTCTTTGCTATTGTAAATAACGTGGCAATGTACTTACAAGCATGTGTTGCTTGATATATTGATCTATATTCCTTTGGGTACATATCCAACAATGGGATTGCTTGGTTGAATGTCAGCTCTGTTTTAAGTTCTTTGAGAAACTTCAAATTACTTTCCACAGCGGCTGAACTAATTTACATTCTCACCAACAATGTATAAGTTGTTCCCTTTTCTTCATAGCCTAGCCAGTATCTGTTATTTTTGACTTTTTAGTAATAGCCATTATGACTTGTGTGAGATGGTATCTCATTTTGGTTTTGACTTGCATTTTTCTGATGATTAGTGATGATGAGCACTTTTTAATGTATTTTGGCTGCTTATATGTCTTCTTCTGAGACATTTTGTTCATGTCTTTTGCCCACTTTTTAATGGAATTGTTTACTTTTTGCTTCTTGATTTGTTTAAATTCATTATAGATTCTGGATATTAGACCTTTGTTGGATGGATAGTTTGTGAATATTTTCTCCCATTTTGTAGGTTGTCTGTTTACTCTGTTGATGATTTCTTTTGCTGTACAGAAACTCTTTAGTTAGGTAAGTAGAGAGGAAAGCAGGTGGTGAGAGAAATTAAGAGACTAAGTCATTTTTTATTTTGTTTTCTTTTTTTGAATTGTTAACTACTTACACATAATTTTCTTCACAGTGTTTTATGTGATCTTCTGAGCCAACAATAACTTATCCACCATTTGAACTATCTTATACTTTATTAAAAATCATTTGTCATAATTATCACCCTTGAGTCTCACTCTGTACCCAGGCTGGAGTGCAGTGGCACAATCTCTGCTCACTGCCTTTGCCTCCTGGGCACAGGAATCTTCCTACTTCAGTTTCCCTAGTAGCTAGGACTAGAGATGTGTGCCACCACACAGGGACAATTTTCGTATTTTTTGTAGAGATGGAGTTTTCCTAGGTTGCCCAGGCTGGTCTCAAATTCCTGGGCTAGAGGAAATCTGCCCCCACTCCGCATTCCAAAGTGCTGGGACTACAGGCATGAGGCACTGCACCTGGCCCAATAATCACTTTCTAATTTATATTTTAGTTATTTATGTATATGACTAAAATATATTGTATCATTTTATTTTGCTAAATATGAAAAGTTTTACATTTTGTTGTTAACATTTTTAATATTATTTTGCAAAGATAGAGGAATCATTGAGCCTGATATTTAATGTGTTTTACTGCTTAATTTAGCCTGTATTTATGTAAGTATATAAAACAAACAAATCTGCCTTGTAAAAAAAGTTCGTTACAGAGATTACCTGTCATTGTTGAAACTATTTAAAATTAAGAACTGATCACACAGACATCTTCAGTTGCATACCTAAATTCACTTGCACCTGCTTTAGTACTTTTTTCCTGCCTGAGACTAGAAGAAAGAAAACATGCTGATTTCAGAGTGTTATGTTTCTATGAAAGGGTTAATTAATTATTCCACTTTATTTAAACTAGAAAGTTCTACAGCGATAGCTAATGCAGTTGAATAAAAATTTTAAAAAGTAACTGAATTAGTCTAATACTTGATTTTCATTGACATCAATAATTATCTCTCTATTTAGAATATGAATCAGTACGGATTCCTTGATGAATACAAAAGTATATTTCCTAGATAAAGAATCAGTTGTAAAAGAAAAAATATTGGGTAATGTTGCTTAGCAGTAAAACAAATTTAAAGAATTTCAGAAGTCTCAGTGAATGCTTTTTAAAGCCAAGAAAGTTAGTTGTTACATTATATTTTATGAAGTGTTCTGGTGCACCATTATAATAACAAATGTTTTGTGGTCGATTTAGCTATTTGAAGAAAAAAGTCTCCTAGATAACAGTGATAAAATAATCTCAAAACTGAATAAAGATCAAATAAACCTCATATCAAAATTTCCAATATTCTAGATAGCTTAATTTTACCCTGTAAGATCAAACCTGGATGTATAATGCTGGCTAAATGCAAACACTTAAAATTCTGAAACATCACTTCCCCACGTACAGATTTTCTTCAGAATGATCATCTTATAACAAGTCAGAGGTAGGGGAAGTTAATGGTCAAAGAAATTTTTAAGATACTCCGTAAAATCAATGCAAATGTCTATCAATGATGGATTGGATGAATAAATGTGGTACATATATGCACCATGGAATACTAGGCAGACATAAAAAGAATGAACTCATGTCCTTTGCAGTAACATGGATGCAGCTGGAAACCATTATGCTAAATGAACTCATGTAGAAACAGAAAATCAAATACCACATATTCTCACGTGTAAGTGGGAGCTAAACATTTAGTACATATGGTCATAAAAACGGGAACAATAGGCTGGGTGCAGTGGCTCACGCCTGTAATCCCAGCACTTTGGGAGGCTGAGGCAGGCGTACTACCTGCCAACATGATGAAACCCCGTCTCTACTAAAAATACAAAAAAAATTAGCTGGGCATGGCGGTGGGTGCCTGTAATCCCAGCTATTCGGGAGGCTGAGACAGGAGAATCGCTCGAACCTGGGAGACGGAGGTGGCAGTGAGCAGAGACTGCGCCATTGCACTCCAGCCTGGGCAACAAGAGCGAAACTCCGTCTCGCGGTGGGCAGCGGGGGAAGGAACAATAGACACTGGGGAATACAAGAGACAGGAGGCGGGGAGCAGGGTAAAGGTTGAAAAAAAAAAGAAAAGAAAAGAAAAGAAACTACCTATTTTGGGGATTATTTTTACTACTGGGTGACAGATTTATTTGTACTCCAAACCTCAGCACCACACAGTATACCTATGTAACAAACGTGCACATATACCCCCGATTCCAAAAGTTGAGAGAAAAAAAATTCTCCATAAGATAACCAAATAGTACTTTTTGAAGATTTATATTAAACATTAGCATATAAAATCCCATAGTGGTCCAGCTTTTAAAAAACAGCTTAACTTTGTTTAAACCAACCTAGAAATACGCTTAACCACAGGAATTGTTTAATTGATTTAAAACCTATTTTTGTCCTACAGCTTCAGTGTTGCAAAACACATCCGTTTGGGAAATGTCTTTAAAGGCAATTTCATTAAAGACAAATAATTAGCTTTTACAAACATTACTTTAGAGAAAATTCTACTCACGTAAATGCTTAAGTAAAATCCATTACGCTGCCTGGAAATAGTAAAAATAACTAACAGTTATGGAGAACTTATGCATCAGGTATTTGCAAAACATATGCAAGCAACATCTCTTATATTTCCTTTACACACACGTGCTTTTTCCACTGCATACTCCACACAGCTAAAATAATGATCTACAGATTAATTTGGTATTTTAACAACGTTGTTTAAATTATTGTGATTATTTGTCCTTGAACAAAAAGGAATATTCTAGACTCCTTCCTCAGAATATCTTAATGTATCCTAAAAAAAATATGAGGCACCTCATAATTTATTTGCATTTCATTTATTTTAATCAATTTTTTCATAAAATACATTGTACTAGAATTTTTTTCTAGGTTATTAGGTATTATGTCTCAGGTATTTTGTTTGTTCATATATTATTAGCATAATGCATATGTAATATTATAGAATGAGTGATCCTTTCAGAAAGGATAATCATGGAGAGTAACATGCTTTCTAAATACTGTTATTACTGTTCTTTTCAAGCTGTAGCTTGAAAACATTTCCAGCTTTTTTTTAGAAGGAATAATTCTTGCTCAATTGAGTTTCTTTTTTCTTTTCTTTTTTTTTTTGAGACGGAGTCTCACTTTGTTACCCAGGCTGGAGTGCAGTGGTGGGACTCGGCTCACTGCAAGCTCCGCCTCCTGGGTTCACACCATTCTCCTGCCTCAGCCTCCTGAGTAGCTGGGACTACAGGTGTCTGCCACCAAGCCTAGCTAATTTTTTTTGTATGTTTAGTAGAGACAGGGTTTCACTGTGTTAGCCAGGATGGTCTCAATCTCTTGACCTTGTGATCCACCCACCTCAGCTTCCCAAAGTGCTGGGATTACAGGAGTGAGCCACCACACCTGGCCAAGTTTCTTGAATTATATTTTCAACAGTTTCTATTTCAGAGTAAATAGCCTGAATATAGCTGTATTTAGACAGTCCTTGAATATAGCTATACAATTCTGGATAGACCACATGAAGCAAATATTAGAAATGATAAGTAAATAATTCTAAGTAAGTTGGGGAAGAAGACAAAAATTTTTAATAACAACAGCTGGTAGTGAGTTCATCATATTTTTCCTCTGGTTCTCATGCTCCTGGCCCCAGAATAAAGAAAGGCCATATATTTTCACAGAGTGGAATAACTAAAGACCCACCTTTCTGGCCACATAATTGAAAAGGGGGCAGCAAGAAATCAGAAATTATCTTAGAGATCACTGAAAGAGAGGAGCTTAGAAAATAAATCCATTTGTTTAGTTTATTAGGTTATTTTTTAAAATAACTTTTGGGTTTAGCCATGAGGTACATATTTGTGGATCTCATCCTAATCAGCACACCAAATATTTTAAGTACTGTGCTAACAGATAAAAGAAACAGCTGGGCACTATAGCTCATGCATGTAACCCCAACACTTGGGGAGGCTGAGGTGAGTGGATTGCCTGAGCTCAGCAGTTTGAGACCAGACCGGGGAACATGGTGAAACTGTGTCTGGAATTGGTTCTTTCCGGTGGGTTCCTGGTCTTGCTGACTTCAAGAATGAAGCTGCAGACCCTCGGGGTGAGTGTTACAGTTCTTAAAGATGGTGTGTCTGGAGTTTGTTCCTTCCAATGTTCAGATGTGTCCAGAGTTTCTTCCTTCTGGTGGGTTCGTGGTCTCGTTTGACTTCAGGAGTGAAGCCACAGACCTTTGAAGTGAGCGTCACAACTCTTAAAGGTGGCGCATCTGGAGTTGTTTCTTCCTCCTGGTGGGTTCGTGGTCTCACTGGCTTCAGGAGTGAAGCTGCAGACCTTCGCAGTGAGTGTTACAGCTCATAAAGGTAGTAGGGACCCAAAGAGTGAGCAGCAGCAAGATTTATTGTGAAAGCAAAAGAACAAAGCTTCCACAGCGTGGAAGGGGACCTGAGCAGGTTACCACTGCTGGCGCCAGTGGCCAGCTTTTATTCTTTTATTTGGCCCCACCCACATCCTGCTGATTGGTGCATTTTACAGAATGCTGATTGGTCCATTTTTACAGAGTGCTCATTGGTGTGTTTACAAATCTTTAGCTAGACACAGAGCGCTGATTGGTGCATTTACAAACCTTTATCTAGACAGAAAAGGCTACATGAGTAAGTTCTTTAGTGTTAATTTGTAAGATTTTGTTGCACCCATCACCCAAGCAGTATCCACTGCACCTTATTTGTAGGTTTTTATCCCTCATCCCACTCCCACCCTTCCCTCCAAGTCCCAAAAGTCCATTGTATCATTCTTATACCTCTGCATCCTCATAGCTTAGCTTCCACATATCAGTGAGAACATACGATATTTGGTTTTCCATTCCTGAGTTACTTCACTTAGAATAATAGACTTCAATCTCACCCAGGTCAGTGCAAATGCCATTAATTCATTCCTTTTTATGGTTGAGTAGTATTCCATCATATATATACACACACACACACACACAAACACACCACAGTTTCTTTATCCACTTGTTGATTAATGGGCATTTGTGTTGGTTCCATGATTTTGGAATTGCAAATTGTGCTGCTGTAAACATACATGTGCAAGTATCTTTTTCATATAACAATTTCTTATCCTCTGGGTAGATATCCAGTAGTGGGATTGATGGATCAAATGGTAGTTCTACTTTTAGTTCTTTAAGGAATCTCCACACTATTTAACCTAGTGGTTGTACTAGTTTACATTCCCAAAAGCAGTGTAGAAGTGTTCTCTGATCACTGCATCCAGGACAACATGTACTATTTTTTTCATTATGGCCATCCTTGCAGGAGTAAGGTTGTATCACATTGTAGTTTTGATTTGCATTTCCGTGATCACTAGTGATGTTGAGCATTCTTTCATATGTTTGTTGGCCACTTGTATATCTTCTTTTGAGAATTGTCTATGAATGTCCTTAGTCAACTTTTTGATAGAATTGTTTTTCTTCTTGTTAATTTGAGTACGTTGTAGATTCTGGATGTTAGTCCTTTGTCAGACTATAGATTGTAAAGATTTTCCCCCACTCTGTGAGTTGTCTGTTTACTCTGCTGATTGTTCCTTTTGCCGTGCAAAACTTTTTAGTTTAATAAAGTCCCAGCTATTTATCTTGGTTTTTATTGCATTTTCTTTTGCAATAACTGACTTTTGGGGTCTTGGTCATGAAATCCTTGCTTAAGCTGGTGTCTATAACTGTTTTTCCAATGTTACCTTCTAGAGTTTTTATAGTTTCAGGTCTTAGATTTAAGTTCTTAATCCATCTTGAGGTGATTCTTGTATAAGGTGAGAGATGAGGATCCAGGTTCATTCTCCTGCATGGGCATGTAAAATGGGAAAGCTATTCTGAAAAACAGATAGTCAATTTCTCATTTAACTAAACATGCAACTCATAATAGCAAGGAATTCAATTCCTGGGCATTTGTCTCAAATAAATGATGACTTCTATTCACACAAATACATGTAATTTCCATAGCTGCTTTATTCATAATTGCCTCAAACCAGAAACAATCCTGATATCTCTAAATCGGTTAATGGATCAACAAACTATGGTACATCTATACCATGGAATACTCCTCAGCAATAAAAAGAAGCAACATCTGAGTGAATTTCCAGGGAATTATGCTGAGTAAACAAAACAAAATAAAACACAAAAACAACACAAAACAAAACCTGGTTACAAACTGCATAATCCCATTTATATGACCCTCTTGAAATTATAAAATTACAGAAATGGGGAACAGACTTGTAGTTTCCAGAATACATTAGGTTTGTCCGGAGACACAGAACTAATGGGATATATCTGTATCTCTCTTTATATCTTTATCTATCTATCTATCTATCTATCATCTATCTATCTATCTATCTATCATCTATCTACCTATCTATCTATAGATTTATGTAACTATGTATCTATCTACTGATCAATCACTCAACTGATCAGTCTATATATGTATGTATGTATGTATGTATGTATCTAGCTAGCTAGAATTAGAAGAGAGTTTTATTTTGAAGAATAGGCTCACACAGTTGTAAGGAATGCCAAGTCCAAAATCTGTAGGGCAGGCTGAACTGGCAAGCTGGAAACTCAGACAGAGGTGATTTTTCCACCTTGAGTTTAAAATTTGCAGCGCCGGACATTGGCTGAAAGCTCAGGCAGGATTTCTTGTCCAGGAAACCTCAATTTTTGTTCTTAAGGTCTTCAATTGATTTGGTGAGGTCCACCCACGTTATGGAGTGTAAGTTTTACTTGAAGTCACTAATCGTAAATGTTAACCGTGTCTACAAAATACCTGCACAGCAACACATAGATTAGAGCTTGATTAAATTGCTGACACACAATAATACTAGCCATCACACAGGAGTGTGCTGCATGAGTTCTAACAGAAATTGCCCAAAAAATAGAGATCTAATGATTCATATGCAATATTTTGACCTCAGTTAAAACCAATTAATTACATTTTATTTTAGGTGTAGAAACAAGAAGTACGTTAACATTTGGAATTCAAACTCTGATTATGGATTGTATGCCATTTTAAAGACTACCTGATGTAAAGATATTTTTATAAGAGGCAAATATAACTAATACATATTGATTTCGTGAGATTTGCCACAGAACCATTTAAATTGCTGCAGGAAAATACACGTTTTCCCAAAGGATCCTTTGAAGAGTTGCTTACATTGTGAACTTGTTTAGTGCACTTAATATATAGTTTAATTTGTAAAATTGAATAAAGATAAAAATATTAAAACCGAAAGTTTTATAAAATAGTCCTAGAGTCCTGGAGGATAATTAAAGAGAGTTTCAGACCTTCATAAAGTTGAACTTCAGAAGGCTTCCTGCTGTTAAGTAATAATTAATTGTGACTTCCAAGTAGAAAACCACAGGGAAGATAGCGCTTCCACAAGAAATTTAAATCTGACATTAGAATCCAGCTTCTTATTATAGTTATTAGCCTTCATTCAGTTAACATTTTTCTCTCTTAAGACCATCTGGAATCTATTGTGACATTAGACATAGATTTTGCTTTTTTTATTTGTACCCAGGGCTATTGCTATTTTACAATTAAGTTATATAGTTCAAAATCATTTTTACTAAACTATACATGATAGAACAAATATTACATTAATTATGGAGATCATGATTATTTTTGCTATTGATTTTTAAGAATGATTTGAGAAATATTCTATCATATCACTCATGTAGGTACTGATTTTTACATTTGGAAGTGATATATATTTATTTCCTGGTGCTTTAATATGTTTTCAGGAATTTACATACTTTATTTTTATTTTGCCATCTCTCTTTCCTAATAGCATCTATTCCATTACATGAGGTGGTTATGGTTATTACTTTAAATATGTGGCACAGAACAAATACAATCCACTGAAACAGATTGTTCTCAACTTCATTATTATTTACTGTTTTCAAAGTATTGGCTCAAATAACATTTCATATACAATAATCTTATACATAAAGGCAAAACAAGAAGAAGCACTAGTGAAAAACATTGAAAAGTTAGTCTACCACTTATACTTTTCTTTTATCTCATGTACTACTTCGTTACAGTGAACAACTACTTTAAAAGAGAAGTTGCATGGATAATACTTACAGTGGTCTAAGCGCTAACTAAATATCAGTCACAGTGACCATACAAATATATTTTGAAAGAACAGTAAAACAAGCTTAACTCTTAACTGCGAATCTGTTTTGATGTGGATTGTGGCATGTGAATAGAAATTTCATTGAAATTGAAGGATTGAAGGATTACCATTTATTTATTTATATTGATGCTGTTTACAATGGTCTCCAACATGTATCTTTATGACTTTTAAAGCTTCTAAAACTTGGGCATGGTGGTGTGTACCTGTAGTCTTTACTACTCAGGAAGATGAAATAAAAGGATCCTTTGAGGCCAGGGTTTGAGAGCAGCTTGGGCAACATAGCAAGATCCTATCTCTAAAAGGTTTTTTTTGTAAGAAGCTTCAAAAACTTTCAAAAGTTTAAACTATTTTATATTACCTTTCAAAAGTATTTTGCTATTGACTATGCAGCTTAAGAAAGCTTCAAGTGAAAAATTGAAGCAAATTAAGATCCCTACAAACTAGTTTATTTAGCAAGAAATAATAAAAGAACTGTTTGGCGGTACCTTCTTTTTCTAATTTATGAATATATTCATAATCTGAAGTTCAAATAAATTATTAAAATATATGAGGAAAAATGTTTATTCAAAAAATTTACTTATTTTTGTTATAAATTAAAAATTTACTTGAAATTTCTTAGCAGAGAGCTATCCAAATGAGACACAATCTGATTAATATACTTTCTGGAATATTGACTATGAATATGGACAAAATAATTACGTCTCAAATCTGAAGAAAGTTTTCATTTCTTAAGAAATGCCTCTACTTCTGTCAGTTACTAGCCTGTGTTATTAAACAAATGATGGGTATGCATTCCTGCATAAAAAACAAACTCATTTTTAAGTTCCCTTCCATAGGGATCTGATTATGTTATTAAGATAATAGAGATACTACCCTCACTACAAGAATAATGTGAAATTCTAAGATATAGGTAGAATAACATTTTAAGTGAAATAAAATGAATAACTGCAGCTTAACTGCAATAAATACAAAATAATTGCATACTTGAAATACTCCAAAACTCTTCTTCCAATGTAGAAAGAATAGATTCAATTACACAAAATGTTTATCTAAAATTAACTAATATTTTAAACAAACATATTTAAAAGGTTGGTATATAGAAAAAGAGTTTAATATTCTCAACACAGAAAAATCAGTGAACATAACCATGATTTTAAAATTAGTGAAGAGAATGTCAGAGTGGCTACGGTTTAGAAATTAATTAATTACTACAAGATGAGGTAGATTGTTAGGCAAGAAGCGGTTAATCTAGAACTTTATTAACTGGAAAAGCATTGGAGGGTTTATGATTTTATGTTTTGAAACCATCATTTCCACTTTTCTGTAGAAAATAGACTATAGATTTTTGTATGTATGGGAAATAAATTATGTAAAAAATAGAGTCAATCAATGTCATTGTGTGTGAGGACACCTAAATAAAGCACTGTTGTGTTGGACTTGCTGCAATCTCCTCTCCCTACTTCTGCTTTTCTAAAAATATCAAGCCTCATTTATATGCCTCAACTTTATTTAATAGGGGCTTAAATATTTTATAAGAAAATGGAAATAATTAAATTACAAAATATGAAAAATATTGACAGGTGTACATAGGTATCTTCTTACTGATACTATATTCTTACTGAGGGGAATGAAAATGGCATTAAAAAATTCAAACAAATATCTTAGGTATTATTTTATATAGAGTTTGTAGAAGCTACAATAAATTAAAGATGACTAACAATTATAATAATGTTTATATATATTGATTGGCTTCTTGTCCTGAATTTAAGAGGATTGTTTCTCACTTATAGCTGTTCTGCTTAAGTCACTCTACAAACTGCCACTTCACTATAGCGGGCAATCTTATGTTTTCCGTAACACAGTAAGGAGCAAATACAAATAGCCATTGAAGATTTAATCCTAACAAGACTTTAAGGGAACTCATGGGGATTCTCCTTTTAATTGGTAATTGAATGGCAAATTCAAGTGTTTTGTTTAACAAAATGCACTAAGTTACCCTAGTCCACTGGTGAGAGATAAAACTTTATTTCACTGTTAGGAAAGCCTGATTTTGTTTCAATAGTTCAATATATTTCTCTTTTTTTAAGTGTGAGAGAAAATTGACAATGTACTTTCTCAGGCAAAGCTGAAGAATCCATATTCTCTAAATTCAAACGTAAACTAACCAAGCCAAAGAATAAGTCAGTTTATAGGAATGAAACTCTATTAGATAATGCAACATTCCTTCTTGTTCATAATCTTCATTTCTCCTATTAGCACCCATTTCTCCTAGTAGCCAGCTAGAAAAAAAAACATAATTTCAGAACACTATGTTTCTATAATTACAGCTCTCTGCTATACTTTTGTCTCCCAAGTCAGGTCTTGGGAGATTCTAAGATGTTGTCTTCTCATCAGGTTCTACTTGCAGTGAGGGTACAGCTTGTATTTGTCAAATGAGTTAGTTCCTGTTGCTGCTGTAACAAATTCTAACTAATTTATTAGATTAAAACAAAAATTTATTTTCTTACAATTCTGGAGGTCAGAAACCTAAAACCAAACTGTTAAAGGGGCTCAGTTCCTTCTAAAGGCTTCAGGAGAGAATCATTGCCTGGCTCATGGCCCATTCCTTCAACTCCAGCTTCTTGCTTCTATCCCCACATCTCCTACTATGGTTATTTTAATGCGTCCCTCTTACAAGGATTCTTGTGATTACATTGGGCCTCTACAGATAGCCTAGGACAATCTCACTACCTCAATATCTGCAATTTAATTACATCTACAAAGCTTATTTTGCCATGTAAAATAACATAGTCACAGGCACCAGGGATTAAGACATGGACATCTTTGGGGAGGGCATTAATCATTTTACCACACCAAATTAACTGAGATTTTTGTTCTCCTTCCTGGAATTCAGCTCAAACATCATACGGTGGTGGGCAATTGGAAGAATCTTTCTTAGGCATATACTCTCTTGGTTTATCTCCATGTGCCAACTCCACCCTCTGATTATACAGATTCTTCCCTTGCCTGAGAACAAGTTAATCCTGCTCCTTTGTTCTTTCAGGCATTATGCCTTAAAGCCAGCATTTTAAATGTCCAGGGTAAGAATTGGTATCTTCATACTTTTTAGCCTCATGTATTATATACTGTAAGAGCCAGTATGTGTAAAACACCATACTAATTTCCTCCTTAACAGATGTTAGTATGAACTTATACTACATATAGAAAAATGCTTCTATTGGTATATAGCAATGTTTACCTTGTATATCACATTTGTACATAGCAAAGGGAAGAAAGAAAAAATCCCTGCTTAATGAATATACATACTGTATTTCAGAGGTGTATTAGTCCATTCTCATACTGCTACAAAGAACTACCTGAGACTGGGTAATTTATGAAGAAAAGAGGCTTAATAGACTCACTGTTCCACAGGCTTTACTGAAAGCATGACTAGGAGGCCTCAAGAAACTTAGAATCATGGCAGAAGGGTGAAGGGGATGCAAGCATCTCATCACATGGTGACAGGAGAGAGACAGCAAGCAGAGGGGGAAGTGCTACACACTTTTAAACAACCAGATATTGTGAGAACTCACCCACTATCATGAGAACAGCAAGGGACAAACTCACCCCCATGATCCAATCACCTCCCACCAGGTCCCTCCTCCAACACTGGAAATTACAACTGGATATGAGATTTGGATAGAGACACAGAGCCAAACTATATCAAGAGGTATCACCTGTTGATATAAAATTGTGTGTGTCTCCTTTTGCAGTTACAAATCAGGTTAGAATAAACATCAAGGACATCTTTAAAAAGGAGAAATGCTAGAGAAAAAAAGGTAAAACATATAACTCGTGAAGAACTAAACATGATCATGTCTGGGAGAGAATTATAACTGCTAAAACCCATAAAGCCATATTCCAGAATACTTTCATATTCCCCACCGTCTCAAGACATAATATTCTCCAGGCCAGCATTACATAATAAGGGAGCAAAATCTTGATGGTACAAAATGTCAGTTATAAAGGGCCATATTGTACCAATATAATTGAGTTTATACATAACTCTCTTCCATGGTATAATGCTATTCTCTTTGTTTCTAGAAATATGTGAAGCGTAAACAATCAATGGTTTGGCCAATGTTTCAGCTAATCAGAGCCTTTTGGAGTAACCGGAGATCAATTTGGCTTTACTGCCCAGGAGATATTCTAAAATCTTTGGACCTGGAAAAGCTGATGCTTTACGGAGAGCGAAAGTGAGCATCAGGCCTGTAATAAAGCCTTAAATAGAATGTCTAGAAGTATGTGAGCAAAATTGGTCTCACATTGATTAAAATATTTTACCAATAGAAAGGAATGTTTAACTGTAATAAAATTAAAAGCAATCATGCACACAAACAAAATGTCACTTCAAATAAAAGATTATATTAGGATTTATATAAGATGCGTAAGTTTCTCTAAGTAGTAATTTAAAATAAGCCAAGCATGTGGAAACTTATCTAAATACTTAGATAATGTATAGAATAATGAGGCTCTGAGTCCCTCTTCTCATTTCCTTCCTTCTTTAAAGAAATGGAAATTGTTCAATGAGAGAAATATGATTTCGAATGCAGCCCACAACAGGGCATTTTGACAGTTCGTTTTAAAAATAAAACATTGAAATGCTTTACATTCAAGATGCAAAAAGATCAGAAAGCTCCGGACACGAAAGATACGAAGCTATGGCCTGGAAACACAACCAGGGCCAAAATAGGCAAGGAGGGGAGGAGAGACAAAGTTGGCAAAAATGTAGTGGTGATAATTTCAGGTCACTTGAAACCCTGTGATGATGACCACACCTTTAATGAGTCTTTGCCATGAGATGGTATCCAAATGAGAAATTATACTGGCATGATACTCAGTTCATAATTCTTTCTTTGTGCTTAATAGAAATGTGAAGACATTTGGGGCCCTTGGAGCTCAAAACATTTCAAAAATCTATCCTTTACTTTGATGCCTAGAATGAGATGTTTTTTCCCATCTGTGCCAGACTCTGAATTCCTTGATTTCCTGTGACATCTTTAATTTCTGCTTGCAACAGCAAATTCTTTCTGAGCTTTTCTTTTTTTTCCTTTCTTTTTATCATGAAATGCCTTGACAACAGATACTAAAGCTCTGACCTTTGCCGAAATCTCCACTAGAGCTAAAAGTTTAGAAGATCAATAATCCACTTTCCAAGTTACTAAATATTACCAGTTTGCCACCACATGTAACAAATCATTATGATTTAAGACTCTAAATTTTATTTTCTCTTTTTGTCATACATATATGACTATCAAAACAACTATCACATATTTACTTATTTATTATTATTATTGTTCAATTTCAAGAGAACTTCAGCAGTGCCCAATTCCTAGTGCAAGTTCTATATTAGCCTAGAGGAAAAAAAATTGCTTTATGAATAAAAAACAAAAGCAAAGACAGATATTTCACTGGCTTAGCTCATTAAATATTTATCACTTGCTAATGGTCAATTTTGTATGAACCATTGGTCCTCCTTTTTACTTTATCTGTACCATGTGGTCTCCAAAGTCACCGAGACCTAGAAAGGTGAGAGAGGGAAGAGGTTCCTTAGTTCCTGTAAGACTCAGCTATGAAATAATGCTGATGATTCTATTCCTATTTCATTGGTCATACATCAAACCACCAGCAAGGGAGTCTGTGACATGTCAAGAAACAAATGAATATTTGGGGATAACAGCAGTCTCTGCCACACTAAAACCTGTTCAATGTAGTTGTTATATAGAACATGGCATGCAATAGATATTTAGTAGGAACCCTAAAAATAAAGAATGCAGGCCTCCCTCTGGAATAATGAAGCAGCGTCATTGTCTGGGGTAAATACCTGGGGTTCGTCATCTGGCATCAAGGAGACTAAGGACACAGACACACACTAGGAGTGAGTTTAGGAGCAGAGGTTTATTAGGCAAAAGAAAGAGAAAGGAGTTCTTGCAAGCTCTCTCCCTTGCAAGAGAGAGGGGCTCCCGAAAGAGAAAAGCCAGCCCGTGGCCGACTGCACCAGATATTATAGGTAGGCTTGAGGAGGCGGTCTGATGGACATAGGGCCAGCAAATTTGTTGACTAGGGGTGACATTTACATAGCGTGGGGAAGGCTGGTCTCCCCTCCCTAATCTTATTATGAAAATAGAGTATTTGCGTGTCCAGCGCCATATTGTCCTCTCCTTACTCTACACGTGGATTGGCAAATGGAAGGGAAGATGGAGCTGCCATTTTGAACATGCCTAGTCCCAGGCAGCCTTTTCCTGTTGGCATAGCTGCTGGGATTCACCTGTGCAAGCTTCCTGTTTGCTTGCCTATGTCTGCAGCTGCATTTTACAAGCTTCTCTTTGTTAGAAAAGAAAATGATTTGGGGACTGCTTTTCATAAAAAGGAAAATCTTTCCAAGGACTCCTGTACCCTCACTATCTGCCTAAATTATTTCTTTTCATCTCCTATATCAGTAATAAGCAGTGTTTTTTTGTTTGAAAGTGGAGTTAACATTCTGCAATCCCTTTCCCAAATATAAAAGATTCAGAACACTATTCTCAAAGTGCATTATTAAGAGATATCAATTGGATCACTTTAAAAAATAAACTTTGAGAACTAAAAATAGTATGACCTTTTCTAGTTGCTTATGATACAGAGGTAAACAACAAAGAAAAAAGCTCCTGTCCTCATGTAGCTTACTTTGTAGAAGCATGAGATAGAAAAATAAATTGAAACATTTAGATATTGGTAAGTGCTGGAGTGGTAAGTGGGGTGAGAGTTAGTGAATAACTTGAGGAAAGGGGTTTGAATTTAGAACAGAATTGTCAGAAAGTGTCTGTGAAAAGTTGACATTTGAACAAAGACAGGAAAGTGTCAAATTAGTATCAAATTACCATTGCCTTGGCCAAAAACAAAACAAAACAAAACAAAAAACTCATGCTTACATTACTAAAAACATGAGAATTTTTATATTTGGGCTTGGTGAAATTAATAGCATTATCTATTATTTTTGAGTGCATAGTACGCCAGAGCCTATGTCTATGCATACTGGATTTCTGTGTCTTTAAAGGTCGTTTTCAGAGAGAAATCCTACTGAGATTATTTGTGTGTGGCTGACCTTAGAAATTATACTTGGTAAAATATGAAATTGAATATCAGACATCTGTCTTTTTAGAGATCCCTCCCTGATCCTGTTCTCCAATCTTTTTCCATGTCTTTAGGCCCCTCAACAAGTCTCTCTTCCCTGTTAACATTCTCCTACAATTTCCTTTTCTTTTTCCTAAAACTATTGGTCAGAATTTTGGCTATCTCCTAAAGTAGATTTATTTCATCATTAAAAGCACCACTTTCTATCACTTTCAACATCATTCTCTTCTTCATTTTCATCTTATTCCTCTGGCAAAACTCTGGCTCTGTTGACATAGAATTATCCATTCCTCTGAACCTGAACTTGAACACCTGAATGCAATTGAAGAAAATGCATACTCTGAAGGTTGTCTCATGCTGAATTCAAAATTCCTAAGTCAATTTGATTGTTATGCTATCTGGAAACTATTATATTTTCCCACCTCTTTTCTCTTTCCTCAGAACATTTTTTCTGTGTACTTATTGCTGAAGAAATTGAGCCACTAAGCTACCACAACCACATGTATCCATTTATAATTATAGCCAAATACTCTCTTACCTCCTGTTACTTTGAATAAAATATGTGCTACAAAGGCCAACCTCCCTCAAGTAAACTAGATTCTCATCCCCTTTTACTCAGTGATTGTGTTGTAACAGTTTCTCCTCTCTCAGTCCTTTATCATCAAATTTTCTCTCATATGGATTCTTCCAATAAGCGCACAAATGGATTCAGAATCAATATCCTAAAAAGAAGAAAAAAATCATTTTACTGTACATGGCCCTTTAGTTCCTCTTTATTTTCAGGAAAATTCCTTGAAAGAGGTATCTTTTCCTACTGTCTCCACTTCCTCTACTCATGATATCAGGCTTTCTCTCTTATTTCACAGCACTGCTCTTGGCAGTTACCTTCTCCATACTGACAAATCCAATTTTCAGTCATCAGTCATCTCAACTGATCAATTAGTAGCATTTGACACAGGTGGCCACTTCTTCTATTTTAATATACTCTCTGCACTTGGCTTTTAACACCAGTCTCTTATTTTTACTCCTTATTATTCCTTCCAGATACTTCACTGCTTTTTTTTTTAACTTTTACCTTATTTATTTTTGTTGTTTTTTTAATTGTAAATTGACAAATTTTTGTTGTATATATTTATGGGTTACAAAGTGAGGTTATGATTTCTGAATATAATTGAAATAATTAAATCAAGATAATTTTTAGTAACATATTCATCATTTCAAACACCATTTCTTTTTTTTGAAACAGAGTCTCGCTCTGTCGCCCAGGCTGGAGTGCAGTGGCGCAATCTCGGCTCACTGCAAGCTCCGCCTCCTGGGTTCACGCCATTCTCCTGCCTCAGCCTCTCCGAGCAGCTGGGACTACAGGCGCCCGCCACCATGCCCGGCTATTTTTTTGTATTTTTAGTAGAGACGGGGTTTCACCATGGTCTCGATCTCCTGACCTCGTGATCCGCCCGCCTCGGCCTCCCAAAGTGCTGGGATTACAAGCGTGAGCCACCGCGCCCGGCCTTCAAACACCATTTCTTGTGAGAAAATTTGAAATTTACCTCTGAGAAATTTTGAAATGTACAGTATATTACTGTTTACTATATTTACCACATTCTACAGTATAGCTAAAAGGAAATAAAACATTCCATCAGTGGATAGCTTTAAAAACACAGTATGTGTGTACATACATATAGTATTCCATTGTGTATGTTTGTGTGCATATATCTATATATACAAATATACATACAGATACACACACATATATATATACACAGTAGTATTCCACTGTGTGTGTGTGTGTGTGTGTGTGTGTGTATATATATATATAAACTTGAGACTCGTGAGTCACCACTTATACTTGACCTATTTGTCTGTCTCTGTCTTCTCCTATGGGCTTAGAAACTGTGTATCTAGGTATTTGTTTAATTTAAAGATCTGTTTCTATTGGTTAGAAGAGTACTTAAGTCATTTGTAGTGGCTCAAAAATATTTGCTAAAGGAATAAATGAGTCTGCCTTAGGACATGTAACATTTTAAAGGATATATCACAAATGTAATTTGTAATAAACAGTTTATCCATATCTGCTTATTCTTTAACATTTTTCTTCTACTCAACTATGTGCTGTAATTTACTGGAGATAGCATGTGGTGTGATTGTATCAAAGTATAATACTCTGCTTCTACTGAAGCTCTGTGAACACTTTTGTGTCTTGTAATTTCTGTAAGATTGTTTTCCTTTCCGTCATAATCGTTGCTCTGAGTTGGACTGATGTTAAAGTACATTAAAGCCATTTCAACAAAAAGTGTCTTTTGAGACTAAAATGGAAATGGGTTCCTCATTGCACAACAGTGTGACACACACTGTTATTTTTCCCACTAGGCAATACTTTTTACCTATTTCCGACTGAATATTTTGAAGTTAGTAAATGAGAGTTCAAATATAAAAGAACAAAAATGGAAAAATGAACATAATTTTCAGTAATTTCTAGCGGTTTTATGACTAGCACCTGGCATCATTTGGATACAGGAATATGAAAAATATAAAATATAACTTTTTGTTTTGTAGAAAGAGTCCTACTATACCTGAAATCTAAAGAAAGAAAGAATTTAATTCAGTATTACACCTGTAAACCTTTAAGCATCCTGTTCATGGAAGTATCATCCTTATTTTTAAAATTGATATGTCACTTCCAGTTTGATTCTGGATAACCTAAGGCATGTCACCTTTGTATTATTTATGTTTATTCACTTTAAATTTGATATATCCTATTAAATACTGATACTTACAAAATTTCTTAGTTGCTAATTAGATGCTATTCTCTGTATGACTCAAAATGTGCAGTGACATGCCTAGAGATGTCTCTCTAATTAGCTTTAACAAATAGTTCCTGCTGCTTTCTAGTATCAGTAATTTTAGAACTGGTGGAAATTAAGGAAACCAACATTATAATATAGTAGGAGAAGAAGAAGATATAGGGACATACCCAAATCTCAAATAGAAATTATTTAAATAAAAAGTTATTTAAATAAAAAATCCTGCTATAAGTTGGGTTGTTTCCCACATAATAAATATATTTGCTTCTAAACCAGTAGACTAACAAATTTTTGGAGAAATATCTCAATGAACACCGACTTTGCCTTTGAGTAATTAAAAACTAACTAAAACTCGCCCAAAGAGCTTAAATCTAGACACACGAGATGTTTCTGAATATGTTTCAAAGGGCTGACTAATTCACTGGAAATAAAAGGAATTAAGTATAGAAGTTGAGAAGACAGAAACATTACTACCTATTTTAATTATAATCTAGAATATGTGAACACTACAACTTTTTAGATATAGCAGAGGTCATCTCAAAAGAAAAGAAAAATAATATGAATGCAGATACTCATGGCTCCTAATTGGTTTAGTGATCTGTTTATATTCTATATTCTACATTTTGGTAATGGATTATGCAAATTGTGAAAGTATAGATCAACACCATATAAAATTGGATTAATAGTGGAAAGCCAGGCACTTCTTTTCTATTATTTTACTTCTCATTTCCTTAAAAGAGATATCATTTGCGTACCGTAAAATTCACCCATTTTAAATGTACCATTTTCAATGTACATTTAAATGTAGTAAATTTACTGACTTTTGCAAACTTCACTACAATGCAGTTTAAAATATTTTCATCATCTCATAAACATTCTTTTTGTACAGATGTAGTGATGCCTGCATTTTTAGGTTTACCTTTTCTGGATATTTTATATGGAAGTATAACTCATTTTATTGTGCTTTGCTTTGTTGTACTGAGAAGATACTGCATTTTTTACAAATTGAAGGTTTGAAGCAACCCTGCATTGAGCAAGTTTATTAATGTCTTTTTTTCTTTGCATGTGATCACTTTGTGTCTCTGTGTCACATTTTGGTGATTCCCAAAATATTTCAAACTTTTTCATCATTGTTATTATCTGTTATAGTAATCTCTGATCAATGGTGTTTAGTATTACCATTGAAATAGTTTTGGGGTGCCAAGAACCACAACCATAAAAGATTGTGAATTTAATTGATAAATGTTGTGTTTTCTCTGACTACTCTGCCAACCAGTGGCTGCTGTCTCTTGTCTGTCTTCCTCTCCTGAGTCCTCTGTATTCCCTGACACACAATATTGAAATTAGGTCAATTAGTAGTCTAACTAACCACAATGGCCACTAAGTGTTTAAGTGAAGGAAAGAATTACAGTTAACCTCATTTTATATCAAAAGTTAGAAACAACTAAGCTTAGGGAGGAAGGCATGTTGAAAGCCAAGATAGACTGAAAGGCCTCATGTGCCAGTTAGCCAAGTTGCGAATGCAAAGAAAAAGTTATTGAAAGAAATGAAAAGTGCTACTCCTGTGAATTCACAAACAATAAGAAAGCAAAACAGTCTTATTGCTAATATGGAGAAAGTTTTAGTGGTTCCAATAGAATATCAAACCAGCCACAACATTTTTAACCACAACATGTCCTTAAGCCAAAGCCTAATCCAGGGCGAGGATCTCTTTCTTAAATTCTGTGAAGACAAGTTATTCAGAAGGTCTAGCTGAGATTATTACTGAAAGTGGCTACACTCATGCAGACGAAACAGCCTTATATTAAAAGAAGATGATCCTGTGAGTATCATAGCTATAAAGGAGAAGCCAATGCCTGCTTTCAAAGCTTCAAGGGATCCACTGACTCTCCATTTAGGGGCTAATGCAGCTGATGACTTTAAGTTGAAGCCAATGCTCATTTACCATTCCAAAAGCCCTAAGATTTTTAAGAATTATGCCATTTTTGCATCTAATTAAGTAAAAGTTAAAAAAATATGCTGTTTGCCCTCCCTTTGTTCCATAAATGAGACAACAAAGCTCAGATAATTACAGAGCTATTTATATCATGGCTTACTGAATATCTTAAGCCCACTGTTGAGATCTACTGCTAAGAGTAAAAGATTCCTTTCAAAATACTAATGCTCATTGACGATGCACCTAGTTGCCCAAGAACTCTGATGGAGATGTAAAAAAAGACTAATGTTTTCATGCTTGCTAACACAACATACGTTCTGCAGCCCACGGATCAAGGAGTAATTTTGACTTTAGGTGTTATTATTTAAGAAATACTTTTCATAAGATTACAGCTGCCCCCGCTATTCTTCTGATAGATTTGGGCAAAGTAAATTGAAAATCTTTTGAAAAGGATTCACCATTCTAGATGCCATTAAGAACATTTTTAATTCATGAGAGTAGGTCAAAATATCACCACTAGCAGGATTTTGGAAGAAAATTTGAACCTCATGAATGATTTTGAGGAGTTCAAGACTTCTGTGGAGGAAGTAATGGCAGATATGGTGGAAACAGTACGAGAACTAGAATTAGAAGTGGAGCCTGAAGATGTAACTGAATTGCTGCAATCTCATGATAAAAACCAAATGGAAGAGAAGTTGCTTCTTATGAAGGAGTAAAGAAAGTAATTTCTTGAGATGGATCTGCTCCTGGTGAAGATGGTGTAAATATTGTTGAAATAATAACACATAATTTAGATTTTTATGTCAACTTAGTTGATAAAGCAGTGGCAGAGTTAGAGCGAATTGACTTTAGTTTTGAAAGAAGCTCTACTGTGGCTAAAGTGCTATCAAACAGCATCTCATGCTACAGAGAAATCTTTCATGAAAGAGTCAGTCAATGTGGGAAATTTCATTGTTGTCTTATTCTAAGAAATTGTCAAAACCACCCAAACCTTCAGCAACTGCCACTTGATCTGTTAGCAGCCATCAATATCAGAGGTGCTGCAGCCTCCACCAGCAAAAGATTACAATTCACTGAAGGCTCAGATGATTGTTAGCATTTTTTAGCACTAAAGTATTTGTCATTTAAAGTATGTACATTTTTAGACATAAGCTGTTATATACTTAATAGATTACAGTATGGTGTAAACATAAATTTTATATGTACTGGGAAGCCAAATTTTTTTGTGATGCTTTATTGCAGTGGTCTGGAACCAAACCCACAATATTTCTAAGGTATGCCTGCATATGAGTCATATTATATGGAATTTTTGGTAACAGAAAGGATTATTTTACTTAGCATAATGTCACTGAGGTTCGTCTTTGTTGTAACAGCAGTACTTCATTCTTTTTTTCCTGCTAATAGTTTACTATATGGATATACCACATTATTCTTATCCATTCAGCAGTTGAGGGGCATTTGGGCTGCTTCCAATTTTTGGCTAGTATAAATGATGCTGCTATAAACATTCATAACCAAATCTTTATATTTTTATTTCTCTTAGGTAGATACCTAGAAGGAGAATTCTTGGGTGATCTGATAAATTTGTTTAACCCTGTAAAAAACTGTGAACATGTTTTCTGAAGTGGCTATACCATTTTACATTCCCATTGACAATGTATGATGTTTACCATTCCCCCACACCCTTGCTAATACATGTTATTGTATATTGCATTATCATTATAATTATTATCTTTTTAATGTGTGAAATAATATTTTGTTGTGGCTTTAATATGGAGTCCCCTAGTAATGAACAGTGTTGAACAACTTTTATTGTGCTTTTTAGCTATTCATATATTTTTGTTTATTTAATACATTACAAATTGTTGTAGTTATTTTGGGTTAGAGTTTTTATATATTGTTTATACATTTTTAAAGACATGATTTGCATATATTTTCCCCAATCTAGGGCTTTTTTCTTTCTTTTGAAGCAGAGCAGGATTTTTCTTTAACCTTTTCATTCTTTTAAATTGCCAAATAATTATAAATATTCATGGGGAAAATATTTCAATACCTATAATATACGGTGATCAGATTAGGGTAATTGGCATATCCATCATCTCAGACATTAATTCTTTCTTTGTGTTGGGAACATTCAATATCTTCCTTCTAGATATTTGAAACTGTATAAGAATATTTTATAGTTAACTACAGGCATAGCTACCAGAGTGACATAGTGGAAATATGCTGGGTTCATAACCCACAGGTCGATAGAAAGAGAAATAATTTTAATGATAAAAGCATAAGTAATTAATAAGCTGAAACACATAACCTTTATATACCTAACAACACCCTCAGTGAAATATATACAGTCAAAACATAAAAAATAAAGAGAATTTGCTAAAAACTATATCAGTAAGCTTTATGTATCTTTCAAACAATTTGAAAGTATATAATTAATCTCTATTACATATACATCATATTTTTCTTGTTTAGAAGGCAAAGTCAATTATATGTCTTGCTTTATTTTAATAAAAGTGAGAGAATTTTAATAATCAAATGGTAAATGTTTTATTTCTATGAAAATAATATATATTATTCCTTTTTGTTCACAAACAAAAAAGTATGTCACAAATAACATTTTGTTTTAGACAGATTGTGTTGCTTTAGCAAAATTCCATAGACTGGATTACTGGATTCCTTAAACAACATACATTTCTTTCTCTTTTTTTTTTTTGAGACGGAGTCTCGCTCTGTCACCCAGGCTGGAGTGCAGTGGCACCATCTCCACTCACTGCAAGCTCCGCCTCCCTGGTTCACGCCATTCTCCCCGCTCAGCCTCCTGAGTAGCTGGGACCTCAGGCCCCCGCCACGACGCCCAGATGATTTTGTTTTTGTATGTTTAATGGAGACGGGGTTTCAATGGGTTAGCCAGGATGGTCTCGATCTCCTGAACTCGTGCCTCCCAAAGTGCTGGGATTGCAGGCAACAACAACATTTATTTCTTATGGTCCTGGAAGCTGGATAGTCTAAGATCAAGTTGCCAGCAGATTCAGTGCTTGGTGAAGGCCCTCTTTCTCACTTACCTTCTCACTGTATTCTCACATGGTGAAGGGAGGGAGAGAAAGTTCTTGTGTCTCCTCATCATTTTACATGGGCACTAATCCCACCATAAGGCCTCACTCTACTTCCCAAAGGGCTCATCTCCTAAAACCATCACATTAGTGATTAGAACTTCAATATTTAAATTTGGGGGGAGAGAGAAACATTCTAGTCCATATCACATTTAATTCAGAAAAACATGCAAACATAGTACACATGGTCTCGCAGGCCATGGCACTGCTCAGCTCTGTGTCAGATGTAGGCAGCCACTTCATAGCACAAGAAACCTGCAGCCCACTACTTGTATCAAGTACATCTTCCAGAAGCCATCAGTCTGACGCTGCATGGGACAGCCTGTCAAATAAAGAGTAACCTATCAACTTAATGACAATACTTTTACGATGCTCATACTACAGGATGGAATTCACACTAAGAACCAGGGACCATTCAATAATACTATGTCCCCAGTGGGTATATTTCTGGATCTAGAAATCAAAGGGGAAGCAGAATGTCTCCACTCACGATCTCCCTCAGAAGGGACCCACCTGGGCTCCACTTGACCTAGGTTCCCACATTTCTATCTCTGGGCTTTGAGTGTTTGGAAGTCCTGGTCCTGAGGGAGATGCTTCTGCCAGAGCACATTAGGAGCCCCTTGAATTAAAGCTTCAGTTGCCACATAAGCACCTGGACTCTTCATGTCAAAGGTCAGTGGCCAGTAAGAGTTATTTCCAGCCTGATTCCCCAAAGGAGGTGAACTGCTGTAGCCCAGTAGAGGCATCTGGAATGGGTGTGAGACCACATGTTTCTCTTAGACACCCCTGGGACCACTTAGCTTCCCAATTCTGACAGTGCATGTACAAATGTAGTGACCAGCCTGAGGAAGCATGATGACTGAATGCTACTGTGCAAATGAGCCTCTGGAACCAGCAGGGCAGTGAACTGATGGTGAGGAGGATTTGGGTCGTCGTGGAGGAAAGAAACAGGGGCTGAAATTATCCCACTAGCCTTCTTTTTGTGAGGAAACATTGATTCATGAGAATCCAGGAAGAGCTGCTCCTACAACATATACAAAGAAGTGGATCCAGTCCTGCAAGGTGTACTGTGTTGTATACAGTTTTGTAGCAGTAGGATTTCCCCTTTGGCAAGCTAGTATCCAGTGACAGTAGCCTTTACTGCCAGCCCTTTTGGGGGACTTTGCTGAAGTGATCACATCTTTCTGGGGAGTGGACTACATCTAATGACTCAATGTAAGTTTTATAATCCCAACCCTTTTGTCTAAACTCAGGACAACTCTGAAGGGCGTCCTACCTTCAAAACTCACTGCAGGGTAGTGCAAGCCTCCCTTGCCCAATCTGCTATCTTCCCTTCTCTTCTGCAGGGTTGATCCCAAGAGCACTTCGGGAGGCTGAGGCAGGAGAATGGCATGAATCCGGGAGGCGGAGCTTGCAGTGAGTGGAGATGCACCACTGCACTCCAGCCTGGGGGACAGAGTGAGACTCCACCTCAAAACAAAAACAAAAACAAAAACAAATCCTATGGAATTTTGTTCATTTTTGCATTGAATTTATAAATCTATGAAGAGATAACTGACTTCTTAACAATATTGAATCTTATAATTTATTAACATGCTATATATGTCTTCATTCAGTTAGATCACCATTAGTTTCTCTCAACAAGAGTATTTTAGTTTTCAGTTTATAAGTCTTGAATGTTTCACTAAAATTGCTTTTAGATGCTAAAATATGTGGTATTAAAATGATTATAAGTAGGATTTAATTAATTTGGATTTCTAATTGTTTATTAGGAGCATATTAAAATCAAATTGACGTTTGCTTACTTACGATCTTACTAAATTCACTCTTTATTTCTAGTAACTTTTGGTAAGATTATTCAGAATATTCTGAATAAGCAAACATATATGTGAATATAGAACATTTACTTTTTTTAATGTGTATGACTGTTTTTTTCCCTTCCCTTAAAACAATGGCTAGGACCCTTAGTATAATGTAGGATAGAAGTTGTAAGAATAGAAGTTTTTACATTTTCTGTCATGACAACTTCAAATTCATTGATCTTTTATTTTGCTGTGTTTAATTTACCTGTTATTATAACATGCATTTTTGGAATTTCAATTATTGTATTTTGTAACCCCAGTGTGTTATACAACGATCACCTACATATACATGTGTTTATATATAGTTTTGAGATTCTTATTTACTAATTCCATCATCTCTATCCTTTGTGGCTCTATTTAAGCTTTGTTTTGACTCTATCCAGAGACTCATAATATGAGATCTCTTTGTTGCAGGTAGAGTGATCATGATGCATTTCCCATCCTTTGTGAGATCTTGAAAAACAAATTCTATTTTTACTAGCTTCAGATAATTTTCTCTCACCCATCCACAAATCAATAATCAGCCAAACATGCACACCCTCTCTCCCTCTTTTTCTCTTTACGTGCAACTTCTTTTATCCCATATTATGAATTATAAATCCTTTCTGCCCTGACTTTCCCATGATCTAATCTTTATTTCCCCTATCCCATGCTCTATAGCCTGGAAAATGACACCCAGTGAATAAACAATGACATTGTTAGTGTCACAGGATCCTTTGGGTGTCAGTTTGCTAGCCAGAAACCTCTGTGGCCAGTAACGCCTCTGCTTGAGTTTTAGTTGTGCCTGCTGGTCTTATTCTGCCCACTCAGCATGGCAGGCTGCGGTTGGATTGTGCTACCAGCCTGAATCCCACACCTGCCGAGGGCAAGCCAGGCAGGGGGTGGTGAGGTGTGTGGGAATGAGTGAGTCCAGGGTCCAGCCACTTTGCACAGCTATGTGACCTGGCTGCTGCAGCAAAGCAGGCAGCTCCAGGAGCCAGCACAGGCCCTGGCTCCTTGCAAGTCTGTGGCTACACAGGGCATACTGTAGGCAGCTCCCACTGCAGGCACCAGGGTCTGGACAAGGAGAACGCAGTCGCACGTGAAAACTTGAAGATGTCAGCAACTGCAGAGGCACAAGGGGTAGGGCAGTGTGCTACAGCTCTCTCATTCTTGCCGCCCACAGCTTGGCAAATGGGTGGTTGGGTGCGTTTGAGCTCACTTAGCCCCACCCTTTCGATCCAGCCTGCAGTTCCTGGGCTGGCCCAGCCCCACTGCAACTTCCCTCATGTGAGGCAGCTGCCTGATGCCGGCGGAGGGAGGAAGGGCTGTAGTGTGACAGCTAGGGCTCAGGGAATCCAGAGGTCTGGGCCCCCAGAAGAGTCCCTGTTCTTCACTCCTGCCGTCCAGCACACAGGAGTGTGTCACTGCCCACAGCTTGGTGAGCAGGCCAGGAACATGTTACAGGCCTTTTTGATCCTGCCTACAGCTTGGCAAGCCAGCCAGGAACATGTTACAGCCCTTTTCGCACCCACTGTGTGGCAAGTCCTCAGTTCTTGTACTGTGTCCAGGAAGAATGAGGTTACACAGACAGCTGGAGGGGTTCAGCAACAGTGGCGAGCAAAGAGAAAAGTTTTATTGAGGAACAGAGCAGTGTTCCAAGGAAAGGAGGCCTGATATGGGTAGCTCCTACCTGCAGGCAGATAGTTCTGAGTGTGGCTGAGTCTTTGGTTATTATGGGCTCAGAATGGAGGACATGCATGCTGACTGATCCATAGATGGGCCTGGAAAAAGCACCATCTGATGATTGAAAGGCATCAAGGAAGTTCTCACACCTGGTCATAGATTCTAACCAGAACTGGCAACCTGGTTTTCAGACTTCAGACTGTCTTTGTCTCAAAGGTCAGGTTTCACTGGAGACCCACCCCTATCTTCCTAGGAAATTTTCTGGCTCCTGCCACTATTACTAGGACTTACCTCATTTATTGTGCCTCTTTCAGGCAACAAAGTCCTCTGCTCCCTGTTGTTCAATATCTGAAAACTGTTGTCCATCTGCATGTGTCCTGTTTCTTATTGTACACAGCTGGAGGAAAAGACTAACAGATGTCAGTACTCTATTAGGAGAATTAGAAATCATAAAAAGGGCTGGGCGTAGTGGCTCACACCTGTAATTCCAGCACTTTGGGAGGCCAAGGCAGGCAGATCATGAGGTCAGAAGTTCGAGACTAGCCTGGCCAATGTAGTGAAACCCTGTTTCTGCTAAAGATACAAAAATTAGCCAGGTGTGGTGGTGCACACCTGTAATCCCAGCTACTTGGGAGGCTGAGGCAGGAGAATTGCTTGAACTTAGGAGGCAGAGGTTGCAGTGAGCTGAGATTGTGCCATTGCACTCCAGCTTGGGTGACAGGGCGAGACTCTGTCTCCAAAAAAAAAAAAAAACCAGAAACAAATCATAAAAAGATTAGACTTATTGATTCATTGTGCTTAGTTTTAAAAGCGGCTTTGAATTGCTATAATATTAAAGTTTATATAAGTATTTATCATTTTGTCAAAAATATTTATATACCAGATGAGTAACATAAAATTATCAAAAATCATGTACAGGCTCAGAGTGTACTGCCTGTCCTCTGTCATTCTTTCCACCCCATATTGGGCTTTAATTTAAAGCAGACAATTACATATGCACATATTGTGCTGATATGCCAGTGATTTTCAAGGGAACTACCAATTTCAAATGTTAGGAGTCTCAATTTCAGATATTGTTTTCATACCTTTTGGATTGGTTCATTGTAATCATAAAGGCATATAAACATCTTCACATCTAAACACATTAATACAGACTGTTTTATATCTTCCTATGTTTTATATGGCTGTTTGGATTTCTGGTTAAATTTATATAGATTTTCAGTAATTTTTGATTTACAAAATAAAAATGTAATTACTATGTGTCAGCTGCCTTGTTTTTTGTCTGCTGTTTCTAATTAGAATTGATCTCAATATCTCACATTCTAAATAGAATTGATCTCAACATCTCACACTACTTCTTATATTTTACTCTGCGTCCAAATGAAAAATCAATAGAAATCATTCTACAAATATTTTACTGTAAATATAGAGAATGGTTATCTGAAAAGATAGATTAATTCAAATATTACTAAACATACTACAACATGAAACACTTTTAAAATAACACACCTAGTGTTTTATTCTGCAGAAATATTTTCTGTAGAGCATCAGTCTGGGAATGCTGATGAAGTAAAAATTCTGTAAACTCACTTTGCATTAGATGCAAAATGAGTAAAAATTCTTAAAATTAAAGCAGGTTAAAACTGAAAATATCTTATAATAAGTACCTATAATTTTAAAAAATGTATTTCTTAGCTTCTGATTATGGGGAATAGATCAGTGTTATTCAGAGGTTGTAGGGTAAGCAGTTGACTAGAAAAGACAACATGACAGGATTATTTGGGGAGTACAGTAGTTCTGTATTATGTTTCTGATGGTGGTAGCATAGCTCTGTCAGCATTTCTCTGGACTTAAAGAACTGTGTTCTAAAAATAGTAAATTTCATAGTTTATAAGTTATAAATACACAAATAAATGTGATTTTTTTTAAGAAAAAATACTTTCTTTAGATTTTGATATGTTTTAGCTGTGCCCCCATCCAAAATCTCCTCTTGAATTGTAATCCCCATAATCTCCACATGTCTATAGTGGGACCAAGTAGAGGTAATTGAATCATGGGAGCAGTTTCCCTGATGCTGTTTTTGTGATAGTGAGTCTCATGAGATTTGATGGTTTTATAAGCGTCTCATTTCCCCTGCTTGCACTCACTCCGTCCTGCCCTGTGAAGAAGGTTCCTGCTTCTTCTTCGCCTTCTGCCATGATTGTAAGTTTCCTGAGGTCTCCCCAGCAATGCAGAATTGCGGGTCAATTAAACTTCTTCCTTTATAAATTACCCAGTATGGGTATTTCTTCATAGCAGTGTGAGACTGGACTAATACAGATTGCATTTAGTTATAGGAATGAAGGCATAGCTATTTTAAAGTCTCACATAACCCACCAGATATATTCCACATGAACAGGAAGGACAGTGTTACAGTGTTTAGAGTTTTCTTGCATATAAAATAGCCTGAAAATATTGGGGGAAAATAGCGATTATTTCTCATATGTGTAATATTACTCAGCTAAAGGAAGCATGTAAATTTCTGTCTGTTTTTTTACCTCAAGTATATGTTCTCATATTTGGAAAACAAGTGGGGGGTAGACAAGGGTAAATTATTAGTATTTTATTCGTGTAGCAGCATTAAAAGAAATGCTATTAGTTTAAATTAAAGCACAGCAAGGCACTTCTGCATAATTCAACAAACAATTTAACAAACTCCAGCCTCCTCATTACTGCTTCCTAAATAGCCAGGCAGCTTGAGGACAATGAGAAAAATATTTTGTAATGAAGGGTGATCATAAGAGGGCAGAGGTGAAAATCCAGGAAAGCTTGCTTTCTAGAAAACAGATGGGAAGATGCAACCAAATGCCTAATTCTTATGACAGACTTTAAATGTTGTAATTATAGAATAAAATGCAAAAACATATTTTGTAAGAGGAATTTAATTAAAAGTCTCTCTGAATTCTTTCATTTTCATTTGTGTTCTTTGTTAATGATTCAAGCAAGCAAAATAACCACAGAAAGGTGGTGTTTAGGTAATACAAACAATAAACACACAGGTCACTTATAAAAATCTGCTGCCAGAGCCGTACTTGTAACAATCACGCAGAAACCAATTTTTTATGCAGCAGAAGACCTAGGAAACACATGGTTTATTCAGATGTCCTTACTCCTGCATAGGACATTTTTGCCCTCTGAACTTTTACAGTAAATTGAATTGGCCAGAAAAACTGGATGTGCACCTTTTCTCTCTCCTAAATGTCTACCTGTACTACAAAGCATTTAAATAATAATAACTACCATTTATGTGAGATGTTTACATTTATTTCTCCAATTCTCATCACATCAAATCTGCATATGAGAAAAATGGGAATACTGAATAGGAATCATTTATGTAGGATCCAGATTTAGTGAAAGATATAATAGATTTTCATACTGAGATTCATCTGACATTAAAGTCTGTGCTCTCTAATTTATTGATAAATTTCTTAAATAAATATTTATCGAGTGCCATCCATGGTCCAGGAATTCTATAACAGAGATCAAAACAGACACAGTCTCTGTCCTTATTTACAACCAATTAGGGAAAGATAGAATAAATATTAACCAAGTATTTATACAAATCATTTTATTATTACATTTGTGATTGCTGACATAAAGGAGAAATGAACAGTGCTCTAAGGATGTATTGCAGAGGGTGAAAACCAACTTGGTGACAATGTGTAGGGTGGAGTTATCCAGACAAATGTCGTTGAAAATATATAAAATTATAGTATTCCAGACAGTACCAACATAAATTGTAAACTGATTTATGGAAATGCTACATTATATGAAATATAAAAATGAACTATTTTTCAAGATCAGGTTTTCATTTTAAAAGCACAAACAATACACTTTTTTATATTATCCATCACTGCACCGATGATTGCTGTGGAAGTCTTTTCTCAAAGCCTTTTGCAAACTTGCTACCAATGTAATTTAAGGTACCAATCAATAAATGTTCATATTCCATTACACTGATTGAATTGATAAATATAAATATAAGATAAGGAGCTAAGCAATTCAGTCCAAAAGTCAACTTACATTTGAAGGTCTAGGTGAAATGCCATCACCTCTTTCATGCCTTGCTTAACACTTTCCACTAATGGCAGAATTAATCTTTTCCATTTGATTGTTCCAATATGTCTTAGTAAGCTATTCTTGCAATGATGTTGTGAAACAAATTACTCCCACACACTACAGCTTTTAACAATATGTACTACTGGCCCTCTGTATCTGCAGGTTTCACATCCATGGTTTCAGCCAACTGCAAATAAAAAATATTTCAAAAATAAAAAATAATACAAAATTTTAAAACAACATATTATAATGATATTTACATAGCATTTACACTGTGAAGGGTATTATAAGTAATCTAGAGATAATTTAAAGTATTTAGCAGAATGTGCATAGGTTATATGCAAATACTGTGCCATTTTTATATAGGGACTTGAGCATCTGAGGATTTTGGACTCTTGAGCGTGGAAGGGTTGGAACAAATTCCCTGCAGATACCAAGGGACAACTCTATTATTTTTCCTTCATGACTCTGTTGGTTAGTACTCTGATGGGCTTGCCTTCACTCCAGGCTGTGGATCTAATTTAGCTCCTCTTAACTATTCCCACACTGTCCTCGGATCAACAGCAATCTGAGACACACTCTTCTCATGGCAGATTATGGGACCATAAAGCAGGTAAGTAGTTAAGTTTTTGGCTCAGAACTAATAGACTGATATTTCTTTCACCAAAATAAGTCATGGCTAAGAGCAACATTAATAGTGCAAGGAAATATTCTACCCATCTTCTGCCACAAGGTAGGCGGAATTGAACAGCGGAAAACAATAACCCAAGCTAACACACCAGGACATTTAATATGTATAGTTTTCGGCCGGCGCAGTGGCTCACGCTTGTAATCCCAGCACTTTGGGAGGCCGAGGCGGGCGGATCATGAGGTCAGGAGATCGAGACCATCTTGGCTAACTTGGTGAAACCCCGTCTCTACTAAAAATACAAAAAATTAGCCAGGCGTGGTGGCGGGCGCCTGTAGTCCCAGCTACTCGGAGAGGCTGAGGCAGGAGAATGGCGTGAACCCAGGAGGCGGAGCTTGCCACTGCACTCCAGCCTGGGCGACAGAGCGAGACTCCGCCTCAAAAAAAAAAAAAAAAGTATAGTTTTCATTATAATATATTCAAATATATATTAGATAGATATATTAGGTAATTGTGAATATCTGCTTCTCCTGGTTTAACAAAAGGTATGCCAAAATTCACTTATTCTGACATCATGGAATCTATTGCAGAGGATTTAATTAAATAAAAGAATAATTAGATAAATATTTTAATTCATCATTTTGTTTAAAGGATATTTAATTAATAGTCCATAAATAAAACAGTTCTAAATTAAAACACATACAAGAAACAGTTCAAAAATTATAAATCAACTCTATCGAGAATATCGTAGAAGATTCTCTGTATGCCCAACTCATAACATCTTTTTCAGTGCCAAGTTAGCCAATATCCCCATTTTTGTCATATTTATACTATTGTTTTAGTTTAGAGTTAAGAACCCATGGATTCAGTTTTAAACAATATAGTTTAATTGTGATCCTCTGAAATGTTAGACAATTAAAAACATTCTTTATACATGTTTGTGACCTGATTTTTTCACTAAATACGATATTTTAGATTTTTCCATGTTGACATATGCAGCTACAGTCTATTGATTTACATTATTGTGTAGTATTTATGTATGAAGATATCAATTTATTTTTTATATTTTCCATTATGGCTTATAGGAGTTCTTTTGTAACTTTTATACTTCCCTTGTTATGCATTTTGGAAGCAAATATCTTCTTTGATTTGTGGCTTGTCTTTCTAATTTTAATGGTGTCTTTCAATTAATAACAGTTCTTAATTTCTCAAAAATTAAAATTTTTCTTTATTGTTAGTTTTGTATCTTTTAAAAGACATTCTTAACCAGAATACACAAACCATTTTTCAGTATTTTAAAGGTGGTTTTCATTTATAAATTGTGTCTTCACCTGAAATTGATCTTACTTGCAGTATGAGATAATGTGTCCAGCACCTTTTTTTTTTTCTCACAGATGCAAAGCTGTTTCAACAACATTTATTGAGAAATTGTTTCCCTATCTATTGATCTGATGTGTTCATATAATGACTGGGTATATTTTAGGTTTTCTAATTTATTCTGATAGCGCTACTATCTTACTTTTATTCAAGAAATATACTAGAAGCTCATTATCAACATCTACAAAACTACCTGAGGGGGTTATGATTGTGATTATTTGTTATTATTGCTGTTTATTGTTCTTCCAGTCTTTGGTGATGGTATATCTATTAATTGATTGATTTCTTTTCAATTTATTATGTATTATAATAATGTATGATTATATGTTATGTAATTTTTTTCAGCATATCACATTTATATGCTATTGTAAATAGTATATGGTGTATTTTATTTCACTTTCCAATGGAATTTTTCTTATATAAAGTATGATTTTCATTACTTCTACTGTACAGTACAAAACTTGAATAATTATAATTCTTGTTTCATTACCTCTAATCTCTGCTTGATCCTTTCATTTTTGTTTCTTTATCTTTTTATCTTATTTATTTTTAATTTTACTTTTAAAATAACATATATTTGTAGCCATGAGCGGAGCAATTATTAATTTTTCATCTAGTTAATATGCCTTTTGATATGTGAAAATGTTTATCTCATGTTTATGCCTTCCCATTTGTATTTCACACCTTCCTGCTTGGATCACTTTCCTCTGCCTAAAGTAGACCCTTTAGAATTCCTCTGGTGAGGTCTGATGATTTTATTCTTTAATGTTATGTGTTTACCTGAAAATGTGTTTAGTACACACTTGTTCTTGAAATATATTTTTACGGTGTGTAGGATTTCACCTTGCCATTTAGTCTCTTTAGTAGTTTGAAGATACTGCCTTCCAGATAAGGATGGAGAATGTGTTTATTCCTGGTTAGACGTCATATTGACAGTATAGAATTTTGGAGTCCAGAGCTTTATGGAAGATGGCTTCCTACAAAACTCCACACCTGAGGCAGTGCCTGGACACTGTGTTCTACTAAATCAGAGCTCAAAGCTCAAGATTAGCAAGTTCTACAACCACCAACAGAGCGACAGCAGCTTTAGTACTCTGCAGACCACTGTGTTCAGTCCCGTCCTGTCCTCCTTGTGTTCCAGCTTTCACTGACTCTCAAGCCAGCTCTTTTAGGTTCCTGTCAAAATTGCATAAAATATTTTAGCCAGAATTTTGGGATATTTTTCAGATACAGAATGTCTTAAGTAATCCAGCTGGGCATGTTACTGGAAACAAAATGTTCTAATATTTACAGGTTGCAAACATTAAAAAATTCTTCCAATATTTAGCACATTTTTATCTACTTTCTGCCAATTAAAAATTGTATTAATATAGTTTTGAACATGTGTTTTTAAACATTATTCCTCAGTTTTGTTTCTTGAACAATAACATGGAATCTATCTAGAATCCTTTTCTTGCTTCATAATTGGGACAGTTTAATTCTCACCTGCAAGTCACAAGCTTGTCTCAGAGCCCAAGCCTACACCAAAGGGCTAATTAAGCACATTTTGCACAATGCTTTCGCACTTAATCATCCTTTATACTCATTTGGTCCTGATTTTTTTTCTAATTAATTTTTAATACTAATGGGTTTTACATAAAAAAGATTATTCAGAACATATTTTCAGCATTGTATATCTAAATTACCTGTATAATCTGTGATATCTTCATATTAATTTAAAATCAAAAGATTTTATGAGAACTATGGAGGAAAGGAATTTTATGAGAAACCTACAGGGAATAATGCATTTATCACTAATTTAACTTAAAACATAGTAATTTAAATACTATTCTTTACATAGATCAGTTTCAAACTAGATCAAGTTTACTTACTTCGTTCTGAACATTTCAAGGCCTCAATAAAATTATCAGATTTCTTAAAATACCTTAAATCAGGAGAAAAAAAAATCCTTATTTATTCAAGGATGACATTGTAAATATTTTACAATTTTTTTTTTGTCAAAGAAAAACAAGGATATCTTCAACAGATGCAACTATCACCAGTTAAATATGACGTTGGAGGACTGTTGGAAACAGAACTTCATGATTAATTTGACATGATTTTGCATAATTTAGTTTTCATGCTTTTTATTTCAAGATTATACATTTGAATCAATTTTGCTTGACTATATTGCCCAGTAGCTAACTACTCAAACGGGAATGCTTGTGTACTTTTAAATTAGAGTGTTTAGTGAGAGCAATTTTGAAGACAAAGGTAAACAAAATAGAGTATTGGCTTATCTCTACAGTTCAGTGGTACAAGTGTAAAGATTTTTTGCGATGTAATTTCTATCAAAGCTTATAAGCCTTATTAAATTGCTGCACTTTGAGCTTATTTTTTGCAGTATTAAAATATAATTTTATGAATAAAACCTAAAAATTACCCTTGATTTATGTTACTTTAATTTCTACAACAAACATTATTCTAACTCCAAAATATATCATTAATTATTAATAAGTTTTCCATCTCCAATTCCCTGATCCTAACTTAAATTAACATCATATGTCACAAGAAATATTATATTTTCCTAATGGTATTGTTTACTACATTTTTGCTCATACTGCCAACACCCCATGCCCTTCTCAGCATAGCAACAGCAAGGGTGACTTAATTTTATTTTGTTGATTGGTGTTTTTTTTGCAGGGTTAGCAGAATATGACCTTTATTTGAGCTTACCTACCACAGTGGAAATACAGTCTGTACACCATATGTTTGTTACTGTAACTTCTGTATGACAATTAAAATCCAAACAGTTTTTAAAAAGTAAACTCAATCAAAACCCACTACTTAGGAATCAATAAGGTCTTTGAAGCCACAGCAACAATTAAATATTGTTAAGACCCAAATGTACAAAGTTGGTTGATTGGAAAATGAATTAAACTTCCAACTTGCTCACATAAAATTACAACAAGGCAAAACTTTTTCATAGAGATACAGTCCACTGGAATCACCAACACCAGACAACTTTTGTTTTCTAGTCCTGGGATAATAATGAATCCAGACATCTTTTAGACAGTCTTCTGTTTTCTTTCTAATCAGAGATTTATGGATGTATGCAATGACACTACCATTAGTAATTGTAATCTTGATAAGATAGTTCAATTCTTCATCACCATGAACAGCAAGTTGCAAGTGACAAAAAGTAATATTCTTTACCTTTAAGCCTTTGGATGCCCTTCCTACCAGTTCTAGTACCTTTGCGGTGTGTACTCCAGGATAGCTGCATGGTACACAGTGGCAGTTGTGCCCACATGTCCATGGCTGTGGTCCTGGATTCAGGTGTTGATGAAGACAGACCAGCAAGAATTGCAAGCACACTCTGTTAGGAGGAAACCACTGTTGTCTTGGCCTTTTCTAAGTCCTTTATCATGCACAACATGATGTTTTAAGGTATAGGTACCTTGTGGAATGACTAAATTGATTTAATTAATATGTGCATTTCCTGACATAGTTATCAGTTTTGTGGTGAAAGCACTTTATATCCACTGTCTTAGCATTTTTCAAGAACACAATAGATTAACTGTAATCACCATGGTGTACAATATATTTCTAGAACTTATTCCTCCTATCTAACTGATTTTTCAAATCTTTTGACCAACATCCTCTTCCCACCCAAAATACTCCAGTTTCTGGCAACCACTATTTTGCCCTTTAGTTCTATACAATTTTTTTTTTTTTTAGATTCCACATGTGAGTGAGATTATGTAGTATTTGTTTCTCTGTGCTTAGCCTATTTCACAATATTTATATCCTTTAAGTTAATCTTTATTGTTGCAAATGACAAAATTGTATTCTTTTTATAGCTGAATAGTATTTTATTGTGTATATATATATGTCACATTTCCTTCATTCATTCATCCATGGACACTCCAGTTGAGTCCATGTCTTGGCAATTGTGAATAATGCTGCAATAAACATGAGAGTGCAGGTGTCTCTTTGGCATACTGATATTATTTCCTTTGGATATATACTCAGTTGTGGAATTGCTGAAACATATGGTAGTCCTATTTCTATTTTTTTGTGTGTGTTCTATAATAGCTGCACTAATTTACATTCCCACCATTTTGTGAAAGTTCCCTTTTCTCCACATCCTCACCAATACTTGATATATTTTATCTTTTTTATAATAGTCATTTTTATTGGGGTGAAGTGGTATCTCACGATGCTTTTGATTTACATTTTGCTGATGATTAGTGATGTTTTTGATTTGCATTTTTTCTAATGATTAGTGACGTTAAACATTTTTTATATATCTGCTGGCTATTGGTATGTCTTTTAAGAAATGTCTATTAAGGATTTTGCCCATTTTCCAATTGGGTTGCTTTCCTGTAATTAACTTGAGTTTTTTATATATATCATATATTAACCCCTTATATGTAAAGTTTGCATATATTATTCCACTCTGTAAGTGTCTCTTTACTCTGTAGAATATTTCCTTTGTTGTGCAGGAACTTTTTAGTTTGATGTAACCCATTTGTCTATTTTTGCCTGTGCTTTTAGGGTCATATTAAAAAATATTAATTGCTCAGACCAATGTCATGGAGCTTTTTCCTGTGTTTTCTTCCAGCAGTTTCATAGTTATTTGATGGAGTTCTTAGGGCTCTCTATGTATAAGATCATGTAATCTTCAAACAGGGAAAATTTAACTTCTTATTTTCCAATTTGGATGCCTTTTATTTCTTCCTCTTGTCTAATTTGGTTTAAACCAGTACTTATGTTGAAGAGAAGTGGAGACAGTATGTATGTTGTCCTGCTCAGGATATTACAGTGAAAACTTTCAACATTGCCTCATTAAGTATAATGTTAGCTATGGGATTGTTAACATATGGCCTTTGTTATGTTCAGATACATTACTTCTACTCCTAATTTGTTGAAAGTTTCACAATGAAAGGATGTTGAATTTTGTCAAACACTATCTTAGTTTATTTTCTGTTGCTTTCAACAAGAGCTGAAATTGAGTAACTTACAAGAAACAAAACTTATTTCTGGCTGGGCGCAGTGGCTCACACCTGTAATCCCAGCACTTTGGGAGGCTGAGGCGGGTGGATCACGAGGTCAGGAGTTCGGGACCAGCCTGACCATCATGGTGAAACCCCGTCTCTACTAAAAATCCAAAAATTAGCTGGACGTGGTGGCAAGTGCCTGTAATCCCAGCTACTCGGGAGGCTGAAGCAGGAGAATCACTTGAACCTGGGAGGTGGAGGTTGCAGTCAGCCGAGATAGCGCCACTGCACTCCAGCCTGGGCAACAGAGCAAGACTCTGTCTCAAACAAACAAACAAACAAACAAAACCTTATTTCATGTGGTTATAGAGGCTGAGAAGTTCACGGTTGAGGGAACCACATCTTATGAGAGTCTTCTTGTTTGTGGGGACTCTCTACAGAGTCCTGAGCCAGTGCAAGGTGTCACATGGCAATGAAACAGGAAAGGTTACCTTGTCCCCCTCGCAGGGCATGCGATGGGGGTGTGGCTCGCCTCTTCAGTGCCCCCATGCTCAAACCTCTAGGGGAGCATACAGACAGGCAGGCTGTGGGGCTCTGATCCCACGACAGTGTCTAGGGGTGAATGTTTACAGCTCCTGAAGCTCCAGTGAGCATATGTTACAAGGTGCTCTGCTAGTTTGCCATCTATAGGTGGCTTGTGTTAACCAGCTCAATTAGACCTTCTAACTTGTCACAAGGACAGAGGGCTTTCTGTATCCCAGGGTTACTTGCCTTGGTGTACCAGGAGAATTGGATCACAAGTGGGCTTGGAGAATAAGTGCAAACTGTTATTGAGTGGAAGTAGCTCTCAGCAGATGGGGAAGCCAGAAGGAAGATGGTTTTCCCCTGGAGTTGGCCCGCTAAGTGGCCCCGGCTCTTCTCCAACTGCTGCAGTCAAACTCCACCTCCTCTGCAGGTGGATGGCCTACCGGCGTTCTGGAGTCTGTAGGTGGGCTCTTCTGCTGCTGTGCTCCCTCAATGTCCTTCCGCTGTCCAGCCACTTGTGTTTTCTTCCACTGATGTGCTCCTCTAGGCATCTGGCCGCTTGTATGTCTGCCGGCTAGATTCTCAGGGTTTTTTTTTTTTTGGTTTTTTGAGGTGGAGTCTTGCTGTGTTGCCCAGGCTGGAGTGCAGTGGCATGATCTCGGTTCACTGCAACCTTCGCCTCCTGGGTTCTAGCGATTCTCCTGCCTCAGCCTCCTGAGTAGCTGGGATTACAGGTGCATGCAGCCACACCTGGCTAATGTTTTTTATTTTAGTAAACACAAGGTTTCACCACGTTGGCCAGGATGGTATCTTGATCTCCTGACCTCGTAATCCGTCCGCCTCGGCTTCCCAAAGTGCTGGGATTACAGGCGTGAGCCACCACGCCCTGCCGGGTCTCATGTTTTTATAGGCCCAGGATAGGCTGTGGCTGGCCAGTATTGTCTTGGAAAATGCAACATTTGGGCGTGAAAGCAGTAGAGCCTGTCTTTACCTAGGTCCATGTGGGTGGAGCCCTAGCCAGGGATCCACCTCTCTCTACCTAGCACTTCCCTGTCCCCCTCCCATATCAGTGAGGAGGCTAAGAATCCTAACATAGTTTCTCAGATCTCTCTCTTCTTATAAAGCCCCCAATTCCAATTCCAGGACAATCCATTAATTCATTAATCCATGAATTCGTTAATCCTTAAATGGATGAATCCATTTATGAGGTCAGAGTCCTCATGATCCAGTCAGTTCTTAAAGGCCTCACCTTTCAATACTGCCACATCAGGGATTAAGTTTTCAACACATGAAATTTGGGGGACAAATTCAAACCATAGGCAATGATCATATGGTTATTGACATTCATTCTGTTAATGTGGTGTATTACATTAATTTATTTACATATGTTGAACAAACCTTGCATCTCTAAGATGAATCCTACTTGATCATGGTGAATGATCTTTTAAATGTGCTGATGAATTCAGTTTGCTTGTATTTTGTTGAGGATATTAGCATCTGTGCTCATCAGGGATAATGATGTGTAGTATTATTTTTTTGTTGTGTCCTGTAGGACCTTGGTATCAGGATAATGTTGGCCTCATAAAATGAGTTTGCCATTATTCCCTTTTAAAGCATTTTTTGGAAGAGTTTGAGAAGAATTGATATTAATTTTTATTTCACCAATTGAGAAAATTCAGTAGTGAAGCCATCAGGTCCTGAGCTTTTCTTTGAGGGGAGATTTTTTATTACTGATTCAGTCTCTTGACTTGTTACCGGTCTATTCAGATTCTACATTTCTTCATAATTCAATCTTGTTTGGTTGCATGTGTCAAAATATTTATCCCTTTCTTCTAGGCTGGCAAATAATTGTTCGTAGTCTTCTACAAACTTTTGTATTTTTGTTTTACTAGTTGTAATGTCACCTCCTTCATTTCTGATTATATTTATTTGAGTCTTCTCTCTTTTTTCCTAGTCTAGCTAAAGAATTGCTGATTTTGTTTATTTTTTTTCAAGAATCACCTCTTTGTTTTATTGATATTTTCTTTTTTAAAGTTTCCTTTTTATTTCTACTCTGTTTTTCTTATTTTCTTCCTTCTGCAAATTTGGGGCTTAGTTTGTTCTTTCTTTTCTAATCTTTTGAGGTGCAAAGTTGGGTAGTTTATTTTATTTAAAATCTTTCTGCTTTTTTTATGTAGGCATTTATTGCCATAAACTTCCCTTTTAGAGATGCTTTAGCTGTATTCCATAAGTTTATGTTGTGTTTCCATTTTTGTCTCAAGAAAATGTTTAATACCCTTTTAATTTTTTAATTGACTTATTGGTTGTTTATGAGCATGTAGTTTAATTTCTATGTATTTGGGAATTTTCTAAAGTTTCTCCTGTCATTAATTTCTAGTTTTATACCATTGTGGTCTAAACAGGTAGTTGATATAATTTGAGCCTTTTAACATTTGTTAAGACTTTTTTTTGGCCTAATATTTAAACTAACCTGGAGAATATTCCATATGCAGTTGAGAAGAATGTGTATTTAGCAGCTGTTGCATGAAATGTTTTGTATACGTCTGTTAGGTCCATTTGGTCTAGAGTATAGTTTAAATTCAATGTTTCCTTGTTGATACTCTGTCTGGATGACCTGTTTCTTGATTAAATGCAATGTTGAAGTATCCTACTATTATTGTATTGCAGACTATTATTGTAATGCAGTCTATCCCTTCAAAACTATAAATATTTGCTTTTCATACATTAATGCTCCAAAGTCAGGGGCACATACAGTATATTTACAATTATAATGTCTTAATGAATTGACCCCATTATCAATATATATCAATATTCTCAATCTTTTTTTTTGCTTAAAATTAATTTTACTTGATATAAGTGTAGTTACCACTGTCTGCTTCACTATGAATTACATAACACTTTAAGTAAAAACCAAATTATATCTGCAATATCTTATTAGCGCTCACCAAACCTACCACTTTTTTTTCTTCTTCTACCACTTTTCTCTTAGTTTATTTTGTTGTAGCCATACTGACCATTTTGTTTTTTCTTTTTAGAAAAGTTTCTCAAAACCTTAGTAATTGCTATTTTCCCTTCCTAAGATACACTTCTTTGAAAATTTATCTGATTTGTACCTTTTCTTGGTCTTAGTTCAAATGTCAAGCATAGGCAAAGATTTGTTATTTAATATTACACTCCTCCCCACATTGACCTGTCCCTTTCTGCCAGATTACCTTATTTAAAATATAAATGGTTTTATTTGTGAATTTGAACTTATGTTTTATCTATTTTCTTTACTCAGTTTGTAGGCTTTATGAAATTAGGGGTTTTACCTTTTTGTTGATCTCTCTTTCTTCCACAATTAGAAAAAAAACTGGCACATAATAGATAGTATTATTGAGTACATTAATGAGCAGATTGATATTAATTATCACATTTCTAAAAGACAGAATTCTAAAGCATAAATGATAGATTAGAAAACTAAGGATTAATAACTTTCTCCAGATTAAATAGAATTAAGAAGTATAAAAAAGTTATTTTAGCTCCTAGCCCAGGGCTTTTCTGAATGCAGCACATTAATATTTTAAGAATCTGACCACATATTATTTAATTTAATAAATAATTATTTTTGTATAAGGTGAGAGATGAGGATCCAGTTTCATTCTCCTACCTGTGGCTTCGATTATCGAAGCACCATTTGTTGAATAGCGTGTCCTTCCCCACTTTATGTTTTTGTTTGGACTCAAATCTAAGAGCTGAAACTATAAAAATTCTAGAAGAAAACATCGGAAAAACCCTTTTAGACATTGGCTTAGGCAAAGATTTAATGACCAAGAAGCCAAAAGCAAATGCAACAAAATTAAAGACAAATAGGTGAGACTTAATTACACTGAAGAGCTTTTGCATGGCAAAAGAAACAGTCAGCAGAATAAACAGACAACCCACAGAATGGGAGAAAATCTATACATCCAACAGAGGATTAATATCCAGAATCTATAACTAACTCAAACAAATTAGCAAGAAAAATGAAACAATAACATCAAAAAGTTGGCTAAGGACATAAGTAGGCAATCTCAAAAGGAGGTATACAAATGGTCAACAAACATATGAGAAAATGCTCAACATCACTAATGATCAGGGAAATGCATATCAAAACCAGAATGTGATACTACCTTACTCCCAAAGAATGGCCATAATCAAAAAATAATAGATGTTGGTATGGATGTCATTAAAAGAAAACACTTCTACACTGCTGGTGAGAATTGTATACTAGTACAACCACCATGGAAAACAGTGTTGAGATTCCTTAAAGAACTAAAAATAGAACTACCATTTGACCCAGCAATCCCACTACTGGGCATCTACCTTGAGAAAAAGAAGTCATTATATGAAAAAGTTACTTGCACACACATGTTTATAGCAGCACAATTCACAATCGCAAAAATGTGGAACCAGTCCAAATGCCCATCAATCAATAAGTGGATAAATAAATTGCGATATATATATATATATGTGTGTATATATATATATATATATATATATGTGTGTATATATATATATATATATATATATATCTATGATGGAAAACTACTCAACCATAAAAACAAATGAATTAATGGCATTTGCAGGAACGTGAGTGGAATTGGAGACTATTTTTTCAAGTGAAGAGATTCAGGAATGGAAAATCAAACATCGTATGTTATCACTCATAAGTGGGAGCTAAGCTATAGGATGCAAAAGCGTAAGAATGATACAATGGACTTTGGGGACTCAGGGGCAAAGGATGGGAAGGAGGTGAGGAATAAAAGACTACAAATTGGGTTCATTGTATACTGCTTGGGTGATGAACGAACCAAATTCTCACAAATCAACACTAAAGAACTTACTCATGTAACCAAATACCACCTATTCCCAGGAAACCTATGGAAATAAAAATAAATAAATAATAAATAAAAAATAAAAAGAAATGAGATACATCTAAGTTTCAATTTAATTCCCAGCAACAGAACATCATATATCTCCTAAATTAATATTTTCATAAATGCTATTATTTGTCTTATTCCCTTTCTGTGTGTAGTTACTTTTCTAGTAATTGAAATGTACATAAACTAGGTTACAGAAAGGAATTTCAATGCCAACCATAAGTAAGTAGCTTACATTGAACTAACCTCTTAAGAGAAAAGACAAAATACAAACAGCAAATATGAAAGCAGTGGAAAGAAACCACCACAGGATAAGTGGGAGAGGCTGCAATCCCTCTAATTTCAGAAGGCGAGCTCTACATTTACCCTGGCTTTTTCCCTAAGGAAAGTTTTTGATACTCAATGTAGAGAAATTAGTTATAAAAAGAAGCTTCAGTCTTAGTAAGCTAAGGACAAAGAGATTGGAGTGCAGGGCTGCTAGTTTGACATTTGAGGGATAACATCACAAAGAAGAGGAAATTTCAGCAACATGTGCCCCAAAACCTGGGTGAAAGTTCCTCTCGAAGTTTTCACTGATCTGTAAAGTGCTAATATGCAGGACTACAGTGAGATAAATGCAGTAGAAAGTGAGATTTTAAAGGTTAAAGTGCTGGGCAGAAATTTTAGCAGACATATGGTGCTAAGAAGGCAAAGTTTGAATTCAGAGCCCGAAAAGGTGGAGGTCTTGATCAACTCTGTCAGTTGAAACACAAGAAGGGTCACATTTTAGGAGTAATGGTTATGACGTAGAATTAATGGTTAAAACAGATATTACAAATTTCAAAAGGCACAAAGCCAGCCCTCAGCAGAAAGAAATGGCCTGCCTATGCTCTTTCTGCTTTAAAAATCAATCCTCTGTGTTGGAAGATAGCATCTTCCAGAATCTCAACCAAATTTCGGATTCAATATTTGAATGCAATTCAAAATTATATGGCATGCTAAAAAAAGTTCCAAATGACACACAAACATGAAATAATTGACACTACAAATAAATCCAAAAAGGGATTAAGGTAGAGATGTTTTATACAGACATTGCTAGTGTCCACCAGCTCCTACCTAGTGGATGAATTCTGACGCCTGACCACTTGACTTGTAAATTCTACTACTTGTCCTAGAAGGTTTTCTTCTATTAAATTTCTTTGTATCTCATATGTGAAACGAGAAGGATATTCCCTATTTCTCAGAGAGGTAGTTGGAAATGAATGAAATGTTTTAGAATACTGAAATATATTGCAACTCCCTATGTCAGTTTCTGGCACATAATATGATTTCAACAAATTCAAGTTTGTTTGCTTTGCTTTGGTTTTCTTTCTTTCCTAAAATATAAGAGCTCTAGGTTAGGAATAATTGGTCTCCCAATATGAAGTAAATGCTCTCATAAAGAAGTTTTTACTTTTTTTTTTTTTGATAAAAAGCTTTCCTCTGTATTAGGTCAACTACTTTGCAGTGGCCACTCACTTTTCCATCTTTTGTACTTCCTACATGAACTAAATAAGTTAACAAATAAGAATTAATCTGAGGCCAACTAACTGATTATCTTCAGAAATAATGCCATGAAAATCCTCCAATGTTCACTGAACATCATTCTCAATTCACATTCAAAACTGATTAGTGTGTTTGTTCTGCCTATCTGAACAAACAAATACAAAACCAACTTTAAAATTGCTCAGATGAAAGACAAAATTAAATAGTGTTGGAAAAGAGTGTCAATATTCCCATCAAGTATGGTTTTGAGACAGAGCCAACCAAATGCACATGCATAAAGTCACTTGCATAAAATTCACAAATATTTATATCTAATGCAAAAAGAACACACAGGATTTAAGCATAGAAAAAAGCAAAACAAAACAAACATAAAATGAATTAATGTTCCATATTTTGGGGCATTGAGGGGCATTTTTTTGTATAAATTGATAATTCCAATAACCTATGTTCAGTACAACTAAATCTCTCATCATAAACATTTCAGAGATTTTCTATTTCCATAATTTTAGATAATAAATTTTGTACATTATACATAGTCTAAACTGCTTCGCAAATTAATACTCATTATTGTTCTTCAAAGCAATATTTTGCTTTTCTACTTACATACCAGCCTCCACCTTGAACCTCCTATATTCAACTTGAGTATCATCACCTCTGTGAAGTGTTTTCTGATTACCCTCTGTCTATCCCTTCTTCCTTCAAATTCACACTGTACTCATAACTTTATTTTCTTTTGTCATTGCCTTGTATTGGTTTTTTATATTAGAATAGACTGTTACCTTTCAAGAGAGCCATATTCTGAGATCTTTAGGTTTCCCCAAGTATACAAATACGATATGTTTGAACAAGATCTACTCTTTCTTCCAAGTCGGATTTTTGTTAAAATAATGAGTTTTTCTGTGTCTACTTTCATTTGGTGAACACTTGTTATTTCATCTCCCAGTACAAGTTTACTTTTCACTCTCTGAACATTTTCAAACATAAGTATTTGTGTTTCTCCATGATCTTTTATGTCTATATAAGGGGAGGAATAATATAACAGAGACAGGTGAAGTATTAATGTCTGTGTTCAGGCTGATTGCTTAAGTCAGTGAGTTGGTCCATCAAATAAATTTTACTATTTTTAAAATTTAAATGGGGGCTTCCTTAATGATATAAATTGCCCTATGTCATTAACCAACAAGTTTGCTTGTGATTAGAGAACATAGTAACTAAATCCATCAGTTCCAAAATTCTACTCTACTTTTCACACTCTAGAAAATTTACCTTACTTCTCTCGACAGTCTTTTCAGCTCTTAGATGGTAAGGACTTATCTGAGAAACTGTATGGCTTGCTATCCCAATCTATACCAAATTAAAAGGTAAGTTTGGCCCAAATACAGTATTATTGTATATATTTTGCATGGCTAAAATTACATTTATAAAGCACAAAATCAAGTACACCACTCGGTGAAATTTTACACGTATAAGCACCCTTATAAACTGACATCCAGATGAACATACAGGTCTTTCCCATCATGCCATTCTCTCTGTCCCCTAGTTACACATTGCATAGACTTTTTGATGTTGTCTCATTTCTCTTATCTGTTTAAAAATTTTTGTTCCTTAAATGGTTCTGCTTAGACATTTTCTATTGTGTAGCATTGTTTTTACTAATTTTCCACCCTCTTTGTTTAGTCTCTTGATAATTACATCCAATAATTTCAAATTAGATTATTTATGGAATACTTACTTTATTGTTTTTTATAGATTTTAATCATCTGTTGAAATTCCCCATAATTTTATCTTTCTTTTTAGTGCTCTTCCTTTCAGCAGCTTCTTTTTTCTGGAGAATCTGCTAGAATCACACTCTTATCATGTGCCTGGATTGCAAAATCAGCCAAACATCTGGCATAATTTTTTACACCAAACCATGGTGCTGTTTAACTGCATCTTTCTTTACTTTCATATCAAAGCCTCCTTAGCAACTCAAATTCTGATTCCTGCTTTTCCTTAACCTGATGCTAGCACTTAGTGCTTAAGCTCTATGTCCCTCTGTTGCAGTTCTGAAGATGTCTTGAAAAGGCTGAAGGAGAGACTGCTGTCTTACCTAAGCTTCCCTTTTCTCAAATATACAAGTTTCCTATTGGTTGCTGTCCAATGCCTGTAACCTCTTGTTTTATAGCTTTCCTATAGTAATTTGGCCAGTTTTTTTTAAATGTAATCATGCATTATATATGTTTGTGTTTGCCTTCACTTCTTATTTATTGTGTGTTAAATGTTGTATATTTATTCATTCCACTTTCTGAATACACCACGTTTGCCACTATTGGTATTAACATTTTTTTTTCTAATTTTATCTCTCTGGCATGATATAATTTGCATTTATTTTCCTGAATATTAATGGGATTGATGTATTTTCATTTGCTTACTAGACATTTGCATATTTTTTTCTGGGATGCTTATTCAAGTCTCTCGCTTACTTTTCTATTGCATTCCCTTCTTATAGATTTGTAATAGATCTTCATATATCCTGAATACTTTGTGCCTTTGTATTTTGCATATGTGTTCTTACACTCAAAAATTTAATAGTGTGTCTTAATAAACAGAATTTCTTAATTTTAATGTAGTCCATTTTGTTTTAATGTAGACCATTTTATCAGTGTCTTTATAGATAATTAAAACTTTTTGGATCCCACATAAGAAATGTTTTCTTACCTCAATATAATCAAAGTATTCGCCTGTATACTCTTATATAAAGTTTACTGTTCTGTTGTTTAGATTTATCCACCTGCAATAAATTTTATATACACATTAAAAGGAGGTAAAGTTTCATTTTTATCACCAATTTGTTCCAAATAACATCTTTATCCACTATGATGTAGTGAAACCTTTATAATATATATAAATTGTTTGAAATTATTTGTTTCAGACATTATTTGTCTCTATTTAGATAATACTATACTCCATTAATTACATAAGATGCAAAGGCTACATTAAAAAATTATAAAGAAAAACCCCTACATTATATGATTTTGCTTTTCCATCAAGGATGTTTTAAAACTTATTAGTTGTTTTATTTTTCACATAAATTTTGGAATTAGCTTGTCTCCCTTTATTTAAAAAAAAGACTGCTATACAATAATAGCAAGAGACTTCAACACACTGTTTTTAGCAATAGAAATATCACCCAGAAAGAAAATCAACAAAGAAACATTAGATTCAAACTGCACTGTAGACCAAATGTACCTAACAGACATTTACAGAAAATTCCATCAAATACTACAGAACACACATTTTTCTGGATCAGTCTCTCAGAAATAGGTCATGAATAACCACAAAACAAGTCTTAAATGTATAATTGAAGCAATTTTAAGACTGAAATAATATCAAGCATCTTTTCTGACTACAATGATATCAAACTAGAAATAATAACAAAATAAAGTTTAGAAACTTCACGAATACCTCGAAATGAGGCAACATGTTCCAGAATAACTAATGGGTCAATAATTTTTTTTTAAATTAAGAAATTTATTGAGACAATAAAAATAGAAATAACACCTGCCAAAATCTATGGACACAGCTAAAGTGGTTCTAAGAGGAAAGCATATAGCAATAAATGCCTACATTTAAAAAAAATCTCAAAAAAGCAACTTAACATTGCATCACAAGAAACAAACAACAACAACAACAAAAACGAGCAAACGAAACTTAAAATTAGTAGAAGAAAAAATAGTAAAGATCAGAGAAAAATAAATGAAATAGAAACTAAAAGGAAATAAAAACATCAATAACACATGGGCTTTTTAAAACAAAAAAGGATAAACTTTGTAAACATTTAGCTAGGCTAAGAGAAAAAAGAGAAAATATTCAAGTAAATAAAATACCATTTCATATTTATGAAGATGGCAATAATAAAAAGAAGAAAAACAGCATGGATGTGGAGAAATTTAACACTTGTGCATTGCTAGTAGGAATGTAACATTTTGTACCATTATAGAAAACAGTCTGATGGTTGTTCAAATAGTTAAACATAAAATTACCATATAGTCCATCAATTCCTCTCCTAGGTCTGTACTTAAAGAATTGTAAGCATGGAATTGAACAGATACTTGTATGTCAATATTTATTGCAGGATTATTTACAATGGCCAAAAGGTAGATGCAATCCAACAGATGGATGGATGAACAAAATGTGGTATATACATGCAATGGAATATTATTTGGCCTGACACATGCCATAACATGGATGAATGTTGAGGACACAAAGGGACAAATATTCTATGATTCCACTTATGTGAGCTGCCTTGACCAGGCACATCCATAGAGATAGGGAATAAATGATTAAAGGGTAACAAGTGTTAAGAAGTCATATTTCCTAATGTTTAAAGAGTTTCTAACAAAAAAAATGTAAATAAATAATGGTGATTCTTCACAGCATTATGGATGTAAGTAATGCCTCTTAATTGTACACTAAAATTGGTTAAAATGAAAAGTTTAATGTTACACATATTTTACCTCAATATTTTTTTAAATGTTCCCTATGATATATGATTATATTTGATATCAAACTGAGCCCATTTTTTTCTAGAGCCACTAGAGAGTGACTTCACACTAACACTATGTCCTTACGCTTAACATAAATTTTGTGGTTTGGATAGTTGAATTTTCACTTCACGTATCCAGGCGTGGCCATTCTTAAATAATGGTTAACTTCTTGGTCTTCGGTGAAGATTTTTCTTCGTCTGCTAAACTTTTTTTTTTTGATAGAGATGTGGATTCCTGCTGTTCAAGCTGGAGAGCAGTGGCTACTCACAGTGTGATCATCGTGCACTATAGCCTTGAACTCCTGGGCTCAAGCCTTTCTCCTGCCTCAGCCATCCACACAGCTAGAGCTGCTGATGTGCACCACCGTGCCCTGCTTCTCTTTGTTTTTTTTTTTAAATTTTATCAATCCTAATTTCAAAATCTAGCCCTAAATTATGCCTTTTATTATTTCATATTTCCTCTCCAACAATATCTATGATGCTTGATTTATACTATAAAAGCTAATGTTAGTAGGAATATAAGTAGTAGTAGAAGGAATAATAGTACTTGTAAAATTATTTGTGTATTTATCACATCACAGGCACTTTCTACACAGTATTTCTGACCTCACACTTTCCATTTCGAAGGTAAGGCAATGAGGTTCATGTATATTTGCAACTTAACCCAAGTTACTTGGCTACTAAATGACTGACCTAAGGTTTGAAATCAAATCTGTCTGCTCTTTCAGTTTGTTTAATATTATAGCTTCTAGAAAATGTTTTGAATATGTTTATCTCAGAGTCTAAGTACTCATTAATGTTTGTTAATTGACTGATCTCATTTAAATGCTATTTTGAGGCCGACGCAGGCGATCACCTGAGGTCAGGAGTTCAAGACCAGCCTGACCAACATGGAGTAACACTGTCTCTACTAAAAATACAAAATTAGCCAGGCGTGGTGGCACATGCCTGTAATCCCAGCTATGCGGGAGACTGAGGCAGGAGAATCACTTGAACCCAGTAGGCAGAGGTTGCGGTGAGCCAAAATCATGCCATTGCACTCCAGTCTGGGCAACAAGACTGAAACTCTGTCTCAAAAAAAAAAAAAAATGCTATTGTGTTTCCCAATTTAAAATTGCCAAGAGTTATTCTAAATTATTTCATATAATCACTCCTTAAAAATATTGTCTTTAAATAAAATAAAACTACCTGTTTTCCTGTTATTCATATAATATTAATAATTTCCCTTTTTCTTTTGACCAAATAAAATCCTCGATTTTTCAAATATACTTTCTTCAGCTTTATGGGGTAGCACTGGCAAATAAAAATTGTATATATTTAAAGTGTATAATGCAGTGACTGTGAAATGATTACCACAAGCTAATTAATATATTCATCATCTCATGTTTACCAGTTTGTGTGGTTGAGAACACTTAAGATCTACTCTCTTAACAAATTTGTTTTGAGATAAAATTACACATTGGTTATTTACAACATATTAAAACTTATATCAATAATTATACATTTTAGTGTATATGATTAGTGCTGTCAATGATTGCTGAATGGAAGGTTTGTTACCTAGTTAAAGGAATTTCTTGTTTCATTAAGCACATGAGAAAGCTATTTGCCATTTCCTCTAATATCACGTATTTTCTTATTTACTCTTTGATGCTCTTCCCACTGCTATGTAATTCTGCATAAAATAGAGATCTTATGTAAGAAATGGAGGTCTCAGTAAAGTCTATTGGTAAAATGAGAGCCTTAACTAAATAATTGTTGGTCAAATGTTCTCTGATTATTTGATGTTATTGAATGGCAAATATCTCAATAATCCTGAGATTTCTCTTATCATTATAACTTGCTTATCTTACTTTTCTTATGAAATAGAAAACTGTCATTTTTCCATTTCATTGAACTGCTTAGCCAAGAAAAGTAAGCTAAATGCATTAAGTTCATGTACACAGTGCACCAATATTTATATGACATTAAAACTTTTTTGAGTTGTTAATGCTATTACAAACTGAAATTTATATCAAATATATTTTTTGAAATCATACAGTATATTCAAAGTTCCTTTTACTTAATTATAAATGAATTTAATTTAAACTCTAATAGTCTTCAGTAAATGATTTATTACAGTGTCTAATCTACAATCTTTTCAATAGTATAATTATTTTCCACTTCATTGCTGCCATTTCAAAATTACATAAAAGCTTGGTTCATTTAAAATATTTTCTTGTTGCTAATGATTCATTGTCATTCTTCCTACATATACCAAATAGTTAATAAAATCTTATTTATCACTACAGCATTTTTCTTAAAAAGATTTTATGAATTTCAGTTCACTGCATTAATCATTTTTGTAAAAAGAAATCATCTTTTTGATTGATCATATTTTGTAATATATTCATAAAAAACAAAGGTAGAGAGATGCATTAGTCCGTTTTCATGATGCTGATAAAGACATGCCCAAGACTGTGCAATTCATAAAAGAAAGAGTTTTAACTGTACTCACAGTTCTATGTGGCTGGGGAGGCCTCACAATCACGGCGGAAGGCAAGGAGTAGCAAGTCATATCTCACATAGATGGCATCAGGCAAAGAGAGCTTATGTGGGGAAACCCCCCTTATAATACTGTCAGATCTTGTGCGATTTATTTGCTATCACGAGAACAGCATGAGAAAGACCCGCCCCATAATTCAGTCATCTCCCACTGGGTCCCTCTCACAACACATGGGAATTATGGGAGCTACAATATGAGATTTCGATGGGCACACGGAACCAAATCATATCACTCTGCCCCAACACATTGTTTTTGTAAAAAGAAATAATATTTTTTAACAGATCATATTTCATAGTATCTACATAAAGAACAAAGGTAGAGAGATGATAGAGGGAGAAATGGAGAGAGAGAGAGAAAGAGAGGCTGAAATTAAATATCTATTATATGCCAGGCACTGCTCTAGGTACCTTGAATGTAGAAGTGGAGAGAATACACAGATTCTGCCTTTATGGAGCTTAATTCTAGCAGATTAAAAAATCAAAGGACCTTTAATAATTCCCATATCCTTAAAAGTCCCCAGGCTTAGTGATAGTAAATTATTATGCCATTTTAATAAAAGGAGCTAGAAGTTGTCTTTCCTTTGCAACTCTGACAGCATGCTGGCAGCCCTCGCAGCCCTCACTCGCTCTCGGCGCCCACTCTGGCGGCGCTTGAGGAGCCCTTCACTCTGCGGCTACACTGTGGGAGCCCCTTTCTGCACTGGCTGAGGCCAGAGCCGGCTCCCTCAGCTTGAGGGGAGGTGTGGAGGGAGAGGCACGGGCGGGAACTGGGGTTGTGCGCAGAGCTTGCGGGCCAGTGCGAGTTCCGGGTGGGTGTGCGCTCGGCTGGCCCCACCATCAGAGTGGCCGGCCGGCCCCGCCGGCCCGGGGCAGTGAGGGGCTTAGCACCCAGGCCAGCAGCTACGGAGGGGCGCCGGGTCCCCCCAGCAGTGCCGGCCCACCAGCACTGCGCTCGATTTCTTGCCGGGCCTCAGCTGCCTCCCCGCGGGGCAGGGCTCAGAACGTGCAGCCCCCCATGCCTGAGCCTCCCCCCACTGCCCTGGGCTCCTGTGCAGCTGGAGCCTCGGCGACTACCATCGCCCCCGACTCCACGGCGCCCGGTCCCATTGACCGCGGAAGGGCTGAGGAGTGCGGGCACAAGGCAGGGGACTGGCAGGCAGGTTCACCTGCGGCCCCATGTGGGATCCACTAGGTGAAGCCAGCTGGGCTCCTGAGTCTAGTGGGGACTTGGATGAACCTTTATGTCTAGCTAAGGGATTGTAAATACACCAATCAGCACTCCGTATCTAGCTCAAGGTTTGTAAACACACCAATCAGCACCCTGTGTCTAGCTCAGGGTTTGTGAATACACCAATCGGCACTCTGTATCTAGCTTAAGGTTTGTAAATGCACCAATCTGCACTCTGTGTCTAGCTCAGGGCTTGTAAATACACCAATCAGCACTCTGTATCTAGCTAATCAAGTGGGGACTTGGAGAACTTTTGTATCTAGCTCACGGATTGTAAACGCACCAATCAGCACCCTGTCAAAACGGACCAATCAGCTCTCTGGAAAACAGACCAAGCAGCTCTCTGTAAAATGGACCAATCAGCAGGATGTGGGTGGGGCCAGATAAGAGAATAAAAGCAGGCTGCCTCAACCATCAGTGGCAACCCCCTCAGACCTCCTTCTGGGTGTGGAAGGCTTGTTCTTTCACACTTTGCAATAAATCTTGCTGCTGCTCACTGTTTGGGTCTGCGCTGCCTTTATGAGCTGTCACACTCACCATGAAGGTCTGCAGCTTCTCTCCTGAGGTCAGCGAAACCATGAACCCCCTGGGAGGAACGAACAACACCAGACACACCGCGTTAAGAGCTGTAACACTCATCGCGAAGGTCTGCAGCTTCATTCCTGAAGCCAGCGAGACCACGAACCCACCAGAAGGAAGAAACTCTGAACATGTCCGAACATCAGAAGGAACAAACTCGGGACATATCACCTTTAAGAACTGTACCATTTACCAGGAGGGTCCGTGGCTTCATTCTTGAAGTCAGTGAGACCAAGAACCCACCAATTCCAGACACATTAACATATATTAAATCAGTCTTCAGATTTTCATGGATCATTAGGACTTTTTGTTCTGCTTTTCAGTAGAAACTTAATTCCTTATATGTCATGTAAGACAATTTTATGTTGTATTTTACTCCATTTAACAGAATTACTCATATTAAATCCAATGTATATGAGACTGATAGAAGTTATTTTATGATTAAAGTTCCTGACACCTGTCTTAAATTGTACTTGGGAGAAGTATGTATTATGCGTACATATGTAGGCATACAACATGGGCAAGAATATAATTAATATTTCTAAACATGTACACACTCTTACTTTAGGTATTTAAAGCAATATCTGAGCATAGTAACACCCACAGAAATGATGAAGAATAACAACTACAAAGTGATTATGATGCAACATATGATAAATGACTTCCTAAGACATTTCATGGTTGAGATATTTGACCTGTTGGACATACCAAATATTCATTTCTCTTTGTTCTTGTAAGTTCCTTTCATGAATTTTATTTTAATTAAAACATCAGAAAATAATACATCTAATTTAGCTTCCTGCAAAAATTCCTTTACTAAATTTCAATTTATTCATAGGCATTCATCTTTAATAGAAAACCAATATGAGAATTTTAGGTTGAAAAATGTGTCTCTGAGCCTGTTGCACATCTGTAGTTGAAGACATTAGAATTTAGATAAAACTCCAGATAATAAATTCCACTTTCAATTGTGACTGAACAAAGTTTGTCCACTCAGATAAACATATTTACTTTCTTTCATTAGACTGGGAAAACTTATAATGAAACATAATTCAGTTTAAGCCTTAGTTGCTAGGAACTGCAGCACCAACTCCTTGTTTAAACAATAGTAAATCATCAAAATTCAGGAAACAGTTTTATCTGTCTTTTCCCTTTTACTGTTTTATTTTGCTTATTTTTGCTTTATAAAAAATAAATTTCAATTAAGTATAAGTGACTTACAATAAACTGCAAATTCAGAATTTAATAAATGTATATATAATTCATATATATATATATATATAAACATCATCACAATCAAGATATCAAGATAAGGAACATATTAATCACCCCAAATAAGTTTTCTTGTGCCCACTTGTCATCCTTCTCTTTCTTCTACTGCTGGCACCACAACCTCTATTTCATCCACAGGCAACCACTATTCTCCTTGATTTCTACATAAATCACTTTGCGTTTTCTACAATTTAATATTAATAGAATAATACAGTATACAGTCTTTTTTGTTTGGATTTGTTCATTCTAAATAATGACTTTAAGATTCATCCATGTTGTAGTATACCAACAATTAATTCTTTATTGTGTGAATAAGATTACACCGTATAAATATACCATAACTGTTTATTAATCAACCTGTAAATGAATATTTAGTTTGTTTCCAGTTTTGTGATATTACAGAAAGAGCTGCTATGGACATTCATATAAAAAATGTTTGTATGGGCCGGGCGTGGTGGCTCACGCCTGTAATCCCAGCATTTTGGGAGGTCGAGGCAGGCCGATCACCTGATGTCTGGAGTTCGAGACCAGCCTGACCAACATGGAGAAACCCCGTCTCTACTAAAAATACAAAATTCGCTGGGTGTGGTGGCACATGCCTGTAATCCCAGCTACTCTGGAGGCTGAGGCAGGAGAGAATGGCTTGAACCCGGGAGGTGGAGGTTGCTGTGAGCCGAGATCGCGCCATTGCACTCCAGCCTGGGCAACAAGAGCAAAACTCCGTCTCAAAAAAAAAAAAAAAAAAATGTTTGTATGGATATATGGTTTTGTTTCTCTTGGTTTGATACCTAGTAGAGATATGACTGTTTCATATGGCTGCTTTTTGTTTAACTTTTAACAAATCGGTTGAATAGGTGTTCAAAATGATTCTACCACTTTACATCCTCACCAGAAGTTTATGAGAATTCCAGTTGCACAACATCCTCATGAGCACTTAGTTTGTTTGGTCTTTAATTTTAATCATCCTAATAAGTATGTAATGGTGTTACACTGAGGTTTTATTTTCTCATTCCTTAATGGCTAATTGAATATCCTCTTATGTTCATATATACCACCCATATATCTTATTTGGTGCAAAGCCTGTTCAAATACTTTTCACGTATATTAAATGTGTCATTTGTATTGCTATTACAGTAGTCCCCACGTATCCTTGAGCGACACATAAGCAATAGAAATGACACATATCAAGACCCTTGATGGATGCCTAAAATATTGGATAGTACCAAACCATATATATACAATGATTTTTTCTATATATACATACCTATGATAAAGTTTAATTTATAAATTAGGCCCAGTAAGATATTAACAAAAACTTAATAAAATAGAAGAATTATAACAGTAGACTGTAACAAAGATTATGTGAATGTGGTCTCTCTGTATCCGTCTCTCCCTCTTTCTATTGTATTGCACCGTACTCACCCTTCTTCTGGGGAACTGTTGATCTGGTAACTCAGCTAATAAGTGTCTCATAGGCAGGTTATGTATACAGCATGAATATGCCAGATGAAACGATGATTCACGCCCCAGCCGGGAGAGAGCAAGATGGCTCAAGGATTCACCATGCTACTCAGAATGGCACACAATTTAAAATTTATGTATTGTTTATTTCTGGAATTTTCCATTTAATATTTTTGGACCAAGAGTAAATACAGGTAAATGAAATCAGAAAGTGAAACCAAGGATAAGGGGGTGGGGGAACTACAGTATTTAATTTTGAGTTATTTATATGGTGTGGATACAATCCCTTCAGCAGACACAGTACTTGCAAATATGTTGACTCACTCTGTGGCTTGTCTTTTCATTGTCTTAACAGTGTCTTTTAAAGAGCAGAAGTTTCAGATTATAGTAAAGTCTGATTTACAAATGTATTACTTTACTAATTAAAGCTTGGGGTTGGATAGATTTAAATATTATGAGGCTATTCAGTGATGACTAAATATGTTTTATAATATCTTAGTTCAAATCAACTAAGCCAATATGTATTAATAATTTACATGGTAATCTCATCTCTGTAAAGGTTTCCAGGGTGACCAGGTGAACACATATTAATTTAATAAAAGAAAAAAATAACCGAAAAAGAAGATAGATCAAATATGATATTTTTAAAGAAAACAAAAAACAGTCGCTGATGGATTGTGCCTTGATAAGGTTGGAGAATTTAGGACTTGAGTCTCTCATTTGTACCTTAGTAGGTCTTTCTTTTCAATTCTATATGAATTTAGCAGCTAGCTTTCTGTTTTACTTATCCAGTGTGCAATTTATCTATAAGGTCTTATTTCTACTGTCAAAAAACTCTCTAATTTTGCTAAGCATATTACATAAATTAATACATCTAGCTACATGGAGGCAAACCTGATTTGGATGACCTTTATAAATACTAAATAATGTGATATGTCACTTATTTAATCCATTAAACATATTTCTATAGTGCTTCCTATAAGGTAGGTACTTTTACAGGGAGTACAGATCATGCAATAAACAAACAGACATATTTCCCTTTTCCTTAAGAAATTTACATTCTAGTGAAAAAAAAAGCAGTGAGTAAACAAATCAACATATAAGGTTAAGAGGTAACATGTCTGACGAAATGAAGTAGGATAAAAATGAAAGAATTATAGGCATTATTACTTTTATAAAAGACGTCGGTGAAGACTTGTCTTATAAAATATTTAAGCAAGACTTCAAATAAAACAAATGAGGATTCAAGTGGTTACTAGGAGGAAAGACAGCATCAACTACAGCTGCCCTAGGATGAGTTTTCTTATTAAGTCAAAACATATACAATACTCCAAAACTGAACATTTTTCACCTATCCAAACACTTGTTTCATGTGGTTCAAACTTACTTGTCAAGGAACTGTGCAGAGTCCAATGAGTGTGAACAATGGTAAATGCAGTGTTCTGAAAGGTGTGGTTATGGACTAGACTGCTTAGCACTTCGTGAATCCTGAGAAGCATATTAGAGTCCACTCTGAAGGGAGTGGGAAGCTACTGGAGAATTTGGAGGAGTAGAACAATGTTACATGGTTTGGATTTTAAAAAGGTCACTCAGTCTATCCTGTTGAATCTAGGTAAGCAGCAGGGTAAAGGGAAAGCAAGAAGACAAATTTGTAAACTACTCCAGAAAATATCTCTGGACTTTAGACCAGGGTAGATGCTGTAAATGTGTTGAGAAGTAGTTGGATCCAAGAAATAACTTCAGAGAAATTGTCCACAATATTTCTGGGAAGTTTAAACAGGAATGGATAAAAAACAAGGGAACCAATTATGCCTCCAAAGTCATCTGTCTAACCAAATTGAAGAATAGAGATAGTATTTACTAATGTGGGGAAAAATGCAAGAGGACCAGCTTTCATCCGGAAATTGAAATGCGTGTTATGTGAATTACGTTTTAGACACATTTGATAAGTCTCTTAGTCATCTACCTAGATAGCTCAAGAAAGCATCTGGATATAAAAATATAATTCAGGGACTGTATTTGGACTAGGTATGTAAACTGGGGAAATTCACAGAATATATAATATGTTTAAACTAATAAATTTAGATGAAATCATTGAGAAAATAAACATATAAAATAATACTTACAACACAACCAAGAACAAACATATCTGGGCTTGGAAAAAAGGAAATTGAGTGTTTGAGTTACCAGAAATAAAAGGAGAAGACAATATCAGAATTCTAAGCATTATTTAGTTCTAAAGCAGCCAATTTTCAGATCCTGATGTAGACTCTAAGAATTAAGAGTTGAGGTTGTCAGCATCCACATTTGAACATTACATGAGTTCCTAGACATGTGCATTACCTCACATACTTACCATATTTTATGGCGGGAAATCTTAAAATCTGCTCTCAGCACTTTCAAATATATAATATATTGTTAGTTAAAATCATAGAAATAAAGTAGAATGGTGGATACCAGAGACTAGGTGTGGGGAGATGGAATAGATGTTGATCAAAGGACACAAAATTTCAGTTAGACAGGAGGAATGAGTTCAAGAGACCTATTGTACAGCATGGAGATTACAGATGATAAAACAGGCTTTTAATAAATGAGTTAATAATACTTTCTGACTCATGTTAGAATGGCCAAAGTTTTTTTTCATTTTTTTCCCTCGAATTCACTGAAATGTTTTATCAGCTATTTATCACAATCAAGTAACAAATTAAAGGAATGAATGATAGATTATGTGAGTAAAAACTTTAGCACTAAGGTTAAGTTTTACTTATTGCTGCAACAAAACAAAGCAAAACCAAACAACATTCATTGTCACATTTATTTTCAAAAATTTTTTAACAAAAATAGTTATCATTTTTCTACATGATTATTAAGATAGGAACTTAGTGCTCTATCCATTTTCTATCTGAAATCAAGAGGATTCTTATTCTATTTTCTGAAAATTAAGTTTCTGACATTACCTGATTAGATTATTACATTTCACTATGCAGGTGGCTAAATGCTATTGTCTCATGTTGCCCCATCAACTATAGATTATATGTAATCTAGATTATACCAGATCATAAATATACTTTAACAGATAATCCTGCTATCACCAAGCAATATCATATATGCCTATAAAATAGCAGAGTACAATCTTTCTTCATAGGTTCCGCCGCATTTGCTATTTCCAGTCTTAGACAATGCAGCATATTTCACTGACAATTCCATGCTACAGATTTTTGCCCCCCACCCACAGGTTGCTACCAATGCACAATACTAGGTTTTGGAGAAAAAAAAAAAAAAAAAAAAAAAACTACTTACTCTCTAATTTTCCAACCCTAACTGCACACACACACAAAACCTACAGAACTCATGAAAGTATTTTCTAGATTTAATAATTCAATAAAAAAACTAATGAAAACAGAAAAACTTCCAAGTGCAGAACATGGCTTTTCATAGAGCCTCTTGCACTGATCCTACCCTGTGGGTTCCGCTTTGTTGCCTTTGCTTTTAAACGTAACCGTGTTCGTATCCACCTCTTAGCCTGTATTCTTGTAAGAGTAACCAATTTTCTCCGTCATCCCATCTCCATTGTTGAGTTTTCAACAACTCCTAGTAGAATACTAATAATAGCCACATTTTTGTGTTGCCAGAGTGAATCCAATTCTATTTAGTGATTCTTTCTCAAGCATCAGAGAAAGATCATGTCCTGCCTTTTGTTGCCATAACCATATGTTGAACAAGTAAATATGCAGGTGTGAACTTAAACACTTCACCAAGAATAAACAATAATATAGTGTGTATCATTGTGTGAATCCATTTGTAGTTTTAATTTTTATGATATACATGGTATTTGCAATAATGACACAGAAATTTTTCCCTTCAAAGGCAGTATCCTATATAATTTTTCACACCTTGGTTAACTTAGTTACTTCACTTCATAGCCCATTAGGTATCAAGTTGTGATATCTACTTTCCAGTGTTGTAACATCTTTCTTTCTTTTTTTTTTTTTTGGAGACAGAGTCTTGTTCTGTCACCCAGGCTGGAATGCAGTTGTGTGATCTCGGCTTCATTGTAACCTCCGCCTCCGGGGTTCAAGTGATTCTCCTGTCTCAGCCTCCTGAGTAGCTGGGATTACAGACACACGCCACCACCCCCGGCTAATTTTTTGTATGTTAGTAGAGATGGGGTTTCACCGTGTTGCCCAGGCTGGTCTCGAACTCCTGAGCTCAGGCAATTCGCCCGCCTCGGCCTCCCAAAGTACTAGGATTACAGGCATGAGCCACTGCGCCCGGCCTACATCTCTTTTTTTCTAATTTCTTTTATTCCCATCAAAGTTTCAAAGATGGTAAGTCCAAGTTGCTCAGTTACAAGTACCACATCATTCTTTTACCTCTGCTCTCTCTAAAACAATTTCAGCAGTCGGCGGTGTGCGGTGTCTCACACCTATAATGCCAGCACTCTGGGAGGCCGAGGCAGGCGGATCACAACATAGGGAGATAGAGACCATCTGGGCTAACACAGTGAAACCCCGTCTCTACAAAAAAAAAAAAAAAAAAAAAATACAAAAAATTAGCTGGGCGTAGTGGCATGTGCCTGTAGTCCCAGCTACTTGGGAGGCTGAGGCAGGAGGATGGCGTGAACCTGGGAGGTGGAGCTTGCATTGAGCCGAGATCGCGCCACTGCACTCCAGCCTGGGCAACAGAGCGAGACTCTGACTCAAAAAAAAAAAAAAAAATTCAGCAGTCACATGATCTAGGTATATTAGATCAACTCTGCTATTTATTCCTTCCTCTAATATTTTTTTATTTAGGGCCCTCACAAGTGAATTTACTTGTGAGGTTAATAATTAAGCTTTCTTCCAAGTACCAACCAGTGTTGTCTTAAGCTTGGTGAGAAAACTCTGATTTATACAGTATTTTAATTATTTTTTGAAATACTATTTTCTTTCTATCTTTATTAATAAAGTCAATGGCCAAGGCTTTAAGTCTGTGGAGTCAGAACAGCTGGCTTGAATTCTCTCTAGGGAGGGATAATTATGGGATTTGGGACAAGTTACCTGACTTATGTCTGTCCTGATTTCATCATCTGTAAAGCAATGATAATAAGGACACCTATCTCAAAATTTTGTCATAAATAATAAATGAGGCAATGCATATGAAAGACTTAAAATGACCTGGCATGGAATTAGTATTCAATCATTTTTTATTACTTTGATTATATTATAGAAAAATATCACCAATCACTGGTTAGACCTCCATAAATAGCTCTTACAATCCTATGTATACCAATCAGAGAGAGGCACATATTGGACATATAATAGGAAGGTTTTTAAATATTAGGTTGATGAAAAAGTAATTGCAGTTTTTGCCATTACTTTTAATACTAGAAAGCACAAATTTATTTGCTTAGACATTTTTTTAAAATGAATCATTAGTAAAATGCAGCTACAGTTTGAAGGTTTTTGTACAGTATACAATAATGAAGACTTTTTTCACTTTCATTTACTGCAAATGAGACACACTGATAGATTTCCCTTTGTGTGTCAAAAGAAAGCCTCTCAGATACTTATTGAACACATTTAATGTAGCTTTAAAATTAAAGTAGAAAAAATAAATATTTTAACTTCAAGATAGATACTTCAAATATTTATCCTAGGAAACTAAGACTTGTAAAATTCAATGTGTTATTATCTTGGCAGTAAGCATTAGCAAACACTTTAGATTCCACTAGAATCAACTATCTTTCAATATATTAAAATTGTGTTGGGTCCTAAATGTCTTTGTCCTAAAAATTATAATAAGCACATTAAGTCAATTTTGAATTTAATTGAATTCTTGCTACTTATTAAAATACCACAAATAATAAGTATTTTTGTGGATTTCTAAATATGCATATGCTACTGATGTTATAAAAATTGTAAAGGAAAAAATATACAATATTCTGGTAAAAGGAAGACAGATGAATCTTATAATTAATTTAATTGATTAATGTATGTTATAAACAGAGTTTATCCATCACATTAAACCATATTAAAACACCAAATAAACAAATTGCAGTATAAATACACATAGTTAACAATTAAGTTATTTCATATTACAACAAACATTTGTGGTAATAAATATTCTTTATTATGTTTATTATTATGTTTTCTTTTCTTTTTCCTTCTCTTTGTTTTTTGAAACAGGGTCTCATTCCATGGCCCAGGCTAGAGTGCAACGGCACACTCTTGGCTCACTGCAGCCTCCACCTCCTGGGCTCAAGCAATCATCCCAACTCAGCCTCTGAAGTAGCCGGGTCTACAGGCTCAGGCCACCAAGCCCAACTAATTTTCGTATTTTTTGTAAAGTCAGTGCTTTGCCAAGTGACCCAGGCTGGTTTCAAACTCCTGAGCTCAAGCAATCTTCCCGCCTTGGCTTCCCAAAATGCTGGGGTTACAGGTGTGAGCAACCACTCTCGGATGGTAGTAAATATTCTTATCTCAATTTGTATATTAGAAAATTGAGACTTGATTAATTTGAAATGGATAGTAAGCAGTAGAGGAAGATTAAAACCCAGATCTGTAGGACTCCAGATTGCAATTGTCTCTACAAGCTGGCATGCCTCCTCATCACTCACCATGCTAAATAGCATAACTAAAACTGATGATATTTAGTTACTTTAGTTTCCTGAGAAAGTTTCAAATAAAACGGTTTATGGTAACTTATTTTCCCTAGTAAATATGATTACAGTATAATTCAAATGTTTTGTAAATCCCCAAAACAGACTTGTTAGATAGTTAGATAGACATTAGCACCTGGAAGGGGATGAAAGGAGAGAGCAGAAAGGCTGTCACTAAGACAGCTCCTGTCCCACCTAAGCCCTAAGACCACCCTAACAGATGGAATTAGTGGTAAAGTCTATGGCCAGCACATCCTGGAGAAGCAGGAACTAGGACAGAGGTGAAAATCTCAAGTGACATATGCACAGTAACACAAAGCTGTGTCCTCAGGTTAACCCTGAGATTATTATACAGTCATTATAATAGAAGCCACATGTAGTTTTATCCTCCCCCCACCCCTTGAGTTTTTCTGTATGAATTATGGGTAGGTACATGCACAGTTGAATTTTAGTTATACAACCATAAATTGCAAATCAAATGACATTATCCCATCACTCAGACACAGCCCAAACTTCAACTCCTCCCTACAAACCCCGTAAAAGCACCTTGAGCTCCGTAAAGGGGGCCTAATTTCATTTTGCAGAAGTCAGCCCACTCTCTGAGAGCGTAAACTGGCTTTGAATTTTCATTTTGGTATTAGTTTGCAATTCTTTGCTCATTATTACAAAAACTGAGATTGCTGGTCCAGAGCTCCGACTCTGTTGATTTCCTTAGTTAAAGGATCCATCCCGATGCAGAATTTCTCGTAACAGACTCACCATAAATTCAGAAAATTAAGTGTTGTAAGGAGAACTCAAAAGGGGAGCCAATCAACACCTTGAATGTATCTGATATGTAGACATAACCGATTTCATACCAGATTTGGATTGGAACTTTCTAACATTAGGATAAAAATGCCTGAGCTTTCTGATTTATCGTTCTCCATTCTGAGAATGAAGGAAAAAGACAAGAAAATAAAAACTAAAATGACTTATATTTTTATATACACTCAATTTCAAAAGTTTATAGTAGACAAATATATTAAAATATTCAAATATAGAAATAGATAAAGAGAGAACTGAGATACTTTGTTCATAATCACAAACATTATTTTAAAGCTGCCTTGTTCACAAGCATAAAAATTATTTTAAGATCTTTCTAAGTGTATTAATAAATTATAATTTCAGAGCACTTCTCTGCAAGAAAAATAAATGATGTCACACTAATCCATTTCTATTTTAATAGACTTGCTATTCTGGAGAGCATCATAGTCATAATATATACTAATATTGATTAAAATACAATGGTAAAACTGTTATGAACATTGTTGAAATAAAGAGAACATGATGGCTATTATCGCGTTCTTATAGGTTTGTCTAATATTTTTCTTAAACACTTCAATAGTAAGTAAAAATAGGATAAGCATGAAAAAGAAGAATAAAAATAATTCTAAATAAAGAATGAATTAAATATTAAAACTGGAAATATTTAACAATTTCTGATTCAAGTTTTTAGATTGAAGCAATTCCCTACAGTCCTACTTTCTCTGACTCTCATTGAAATGAATACATTTCTTTTGTAAAACATTAAACCCATAATAATACTAAAAATAAAATGTGAATATAGCAACGGAACTAAGATTTAACCATTGTGGAAGACAGTGTGGCAATTCCTCAAGGATCTAGAACTAGAAATACCATTTGACTCAGCCATCCCATTACTGGGTATATACCCAAAGGATTATAAATCATGCTGCTATAAAGACACATGCACACGTATGTTTATTGCGGTACTATTCACAATAGCGAAGACTTGGAACCAACCCAAATGTCCAACAATGATAGACTGGATTAAGAAAATGTGGCACATATACACCATGGAATACTATGCAGCCATAAAAAGGGTGAGTTCACGTCCTTTGTAGGGACATGGACGTAGCTGGAAACCATCATTCTCAGCAAACTATGGCAAGGACAAAAAACCAAACACCGCATGTTCTCACTCATAGGTGGGAGTTGAACAATGAGAACACTTGGACACAGGAAGGGGAACATCACACACCAGGGCCTGTCATGGGGTGGAGGAAGGGGGGAGGGATAGCATTAGGAGATATACCTAATGTAAATGATGAGTTAATGGGTGCAGCACACCAACATGGCACATGTATACATATGTAACAAACCTGCACGTTGTGCACATGTACCCTAGAACTTAAAGTATAATTAAAAAAAAAAAAAAAGAAAAGCAACAAAGAAAAAAAAAGAAATCTTAGAAAACATAGAGCAGATTTTGCATAGGTTGACATACAGGTATAGGCAGGCCTGTAGCCTAAAATAACCGGAGAAAACAGCAGTCTTTCTTACAGAATTCACAGAGAAGACCTAGTTTGGAGTAAAATTTATGAAACAGCAGGTATAGGTCATGGAGAAAACAGCAGAGTGTTCATTAATTCCATTAAGAACAGCAGAGTAGTCAATTTCCTCCCTTATTCACTTAACCCACTTTATGTGTACAGGTCATATGCTGGCTAAAACTTGAAAATGTGCTCCTGAAAAAAATGAGGTCTATGTTAGACATATTTCAGATATCTGAGTCTACCAGAGAATCTAAAAGGCCCTTGAGGTAATCATGCACCTTTACAGTAGGCTGTGAGGCAGGAAAAATATACACAGTGTCCAAGATTCACTTATTATAAATGGCTTTCTCCTTTTCAATCAAGAAATAACTTATTTTGTCAATTCAACATAAATCAGAAATATACATTCAGAAGCTTAAATCTGGTTTAAACCTGTGATTCAGAAATTCTGCTTCCAGAAGGAATCAGCTCTAAGAATAAAGCAAGAATATATTTAAGATTTATTTCCTGGGGTAGTTATGACAATAATTCTCAAAACAGGAAATGATGCTTTAACAGTAAAGTATTATGTAATTATAAAAATAGTGTTTATTAAAAATGTTCAGTGGCTCTGAAAACCATAAATGGCACCAATATGTTAGCAGTAGTTTTCTCTGTGCTGGAAAATTGTGAGAGTTATTTTTCTTTATGGCTCCTTATTTTCCAAAATCTTTCCAAGTATAATTGATATATTTCCAAAAGAAAAGTTTTTAAATAAAATATACTCTAGTTAGTCCAAAGCCATAGGTAATAAATGTGAGTAGTATTGCCTCAGAGGAGAAGAGTGCTGAGACTCTCCGGGACTACTCAGTGAATACACAGAATGCTGAAGGCCTTGTATTTGTACCAAATTTTTGGAAAGACATATCATAAATGATGAAAAAGAAATGATACATAAACACTGAGTATTAATAGAGTATTCATAAATGGACTAATTTGAAAAATATGACATTGATATGAATCTTATTTTACGTATTTCAGCAATTTTAGAAGTTTATTCTTGCATTTGTTCCTCTAAGAGTCTTTTTTATTATTATGGCATATAAATTTTAACAAGTTAAATTAACACTTTGTTATTACTGCAGTAAGGCAATTTACAGAACACATTGATTTCCTACATGACGGTACATGTATTTTTGTAAGCAAATAGCATTGAGGTGTCAATTTTTTTCCTAATTTTACATGCCAAACACAAAATTGGATAGTATGTAAATAAGAATCATAATTGATCACACTGAACATAGCATATACAGAACACCCATTTTGCTCAGGACAAACTCTATAGTCATAAATAACCCAAGATCAATGAGATTAACTGAGAATATAAATTTGTTAAGGCTTCATACGTTTTCTGCTTCAATATATTATTATCATTATCATTTTATCAATAACTTTAATGTCTACTGTACACAAACACCAAGTTCATGACAACATATGACAAAAACTATAAAATATAAGCAACCATTTTGTAAACTGTACTTCACATGAATGATTAAAACACAATTTCATAAAGCCAAGGTCTAGGTTTCAGAATTAAAAATATGAATATGTTTTATAAAAAAGAAAGTAGTTTTTTTTTTAGTATAATTGTGCTAGTAAGAGTCCAATATCCCTGCTGCCCATACATAATATCCCTAAGCCCCCAAAGTGCCAAAAATAAATCAAAGTCTACAGGGCCACTTCTTTTATGCACTAATCATTTTCCTGGTTAAAATATCATATAGTTCTTGCTTGAAAATAGCAATTTTACCAAAATTATCATCACTATTTTTACAAAACATTTGTATAATCTGACAGTGTAATTAGCACTTCACGGAGCATATGATGTCAGTGACTGGGAGTAAACTAAATAATGATTAAGATTGGAAACTCAAAAAGGAAAAATAAAAATTAAAAGTTTTTTTTTTTTAAATCGAGAGAGAGTAAAGGTTCTGTTAAAAAAAAATAGAAGGTGGGGATGGATATGTTCTCTATGTCAAGAGTAAAATTTTAAATTCTGACCCTTTCAATTTAAGGAAAGTATAAAATATAAAAGTCATCTAGCTATTTCAAGGAAAAAATCCTAACTTTTAAACCAATTATTTTGAAGCTTGAGGTAAAGATTTTGGGGGCTTCTTTTTTATGTTTTATTTCTGTAGATAAATTGTTTAGTTTTGTCTTTTACTTTACCAGTGTCACAGCGTATTTTTATTTCTACTCAAATTTTCCAACTTAAAATGTATTTAGTTTGCCAATTGCCAAAGGATTCACAAACAGCCTTGGGAGCATCTTGCAGCCATCAAAAGAAATACATAAGAATTCTTGAAAGATTTCAGAGGGACTGTTTAAGGTTTTGAGGTACTCCTTATTTAACCCTATGACTAAAAATCATTCATCATAAAATATCTCTTTATACAGTATAGAAAAGTTTTTTGATCAAAGTCATCAATTAACTAGTTTTTTAAAAAATCTATTTAAATATATGATATTAAATTGTAAGCTTTATTAATTCTTGACAATTATGTGAAAGAACGATAGGAAAAGTGGAGAAGCATTCATGCACCTCACTAATGCATTCTTTTAACCATGAGAAAGAAATATCTACTCTATTGCAGGCACTCTTCTAGGTATTGAGAATAACAGTAAAAAAAAAAAGAGAGAGAGAGAGAGACAATACAAGAACAAAAAGTATTGCTTTCACAGAGTGAACAATTCTCTTGAGCAGATAATAATAGGTAATAATTATTGAGCAGTTGCTGTGTGCTACCTAATTTTATGTATACATTTCTTAACACATTTAATCCTTATGATACTCTTGAGAAAATGAGGAGTCTGAGCTAAAGAGAGGCTAAGTATTTTTTTTTCCAACAGCTGGTCAGTTGTAGTATCAAAAACATACGAAATATTTAGTTCTATAAAAATAATATTAGCTTTGTGGATAGGATTCTTGTCTGTAATCCATTATAGCACCTGGTCCCCAAGAAGACTTGCAGAGCATGAAGTCCGAAATAGTCTTGTAGTGAACTAAGCTGGGACGTGTGAAGTTAAGGAGTATTCTATGGCCTATGCTAAATGTAGATCCAAAGAACACAAAAATATATATACTCAGTGAATGCCCTCTTTTTAAATTAGACCAATGTCTTAATCTCAGCCTTTCAAAACTCACTATGATAGAAAAAAAATTATGAACTAAGAACACAACATTAGAAAAAGAATTTTTTTCCTTCCTTCCCCCCTCCCTCCCTCCCTTCCTTTCTTCCTTCCTTCCTTCCTTCCTTTTTTCTAAAGATAACTGTGTTACTTCATTGAACACATTGGAAAAAAGAGAAGAGTTACTATTTTTTTTTAAAAGTTCATTAATCCAGATGTCCTAAAAGTGACCCTCATAGAAACTTTAGCTTATAAAATTGAGAACTCTATCCATTAACACTATAGTCTAGTAAATGTATTTTGGACTAGCCTCTGTTATATCGACACTTTGCCTTTTAAGAGATGTTTAACAGCAATTAGAAGATTTCTCTGAAACTAGTATAGTCTTTCATATTTTTGTCTTCATCATTCATTTTGCCAAACTAGTATATTTTTAATAAATACTTACCCCTTCCACAGAAGAATCCAAAAAGACTTAACTGCACATTTATTACTTTCATTTCTAATTCTGAGGCTGTTCAATTAGACTTATGTAGAATCAACTATTTCATTAATTCAGTACTTCAAAATCTTTATACATGTGTCTTTGTTATTGTATGAGTTAGGTTATGTTAGAGTGTGCAAAATACAGATTATGTCCCACAAAATGAACCAAACACACCTCTCCTAGGCTATCAGAAATATAGCATTTCTTCCTGGTACCTCCTACAGAAGTTTAAAGCAGCATGTTTACTGGCAAATAGTTTTTTATGATTTATTTGCTGATCCTGGCACAAGTATGCACAAACATTTTGAGTAATCTCTGTGCCAAGTAACATGAGATTTGGTAATTGGATTAGATCAATTGGTAAGCACCTCAAGAACTGGCACTATGACAAATTACTCAAATTAAACTCTGAGACACTTGGAATTTAGGAAATTACAAGGACAATAACTTGCTGTTATTGTCACCAGAAGTGTCTTAAATATATCTGTAAATCATATTAGGACAAACTATGTACTAAAAAGTTACATATATATATGTATATCTAAGTATATACATATATAAAAGTATTTAAAATATATAAATATGATTACAATATAAATATACCGAAATCTTTATATCTTATAGTAGAAAATACCCTAGTTAATAGCTTAAGGATTAAAAGTGAAAAATTGTTTTTAAATGTAAAAAATTAATTTATGTGAAGTTGCATCACTTTGAAATATATTTGGTAAATAGTATAAAATATAGATTTGTAAAATGTGGATTTTTTATTGTTTAGAAAAATATTAATTTTTCTATGACAGTATATAAGTAACTGCTATGATACATAGTGAGTTAAGAATGTTTGAAGAACATAGTACTTATTTCACCAAAAATCACCTTAATGATTGATCTAAATGATTAATAATTTTCATCCATCTCGGCAGTCTTTGCAGAAAGAATAAAAACCAAAGATGTGTAGCAATAGAACTGTGCTGTTATTTATACCAGCAGTCACCTGAAAAGAGTCTGGTTCAATATTGACAGGGAAAGTCACTGTCTTGGCTTTAACAGCCCGCTGGTCCCACTGAGACATTTTTGTAAGGATAAATAAATAAGCTTTTTCAGGAGACAGTTAACAATCATACACTTTGCCCCTAATTATAAAATTAGCCGATTCTCTTCCTAACCTGAGTCTCTAGCTCTACCATATAATGAACTATGAAAGATAATAGATGATATTACAGATTGGACCTCAGTATTTCAGAAAGACAGAAAGGAGAAGGATTCTAACACTAATAGGTCTCAACGTAAGTATGTATCTATGAAAAATTTAGCAGCTAGGAAAGACATATTGCCATTAATCAAGGACATATAGCGAAGCCAGTGGAATTAAATTAATCTGTTTGTCCTTTTTCTTTTACATGCCCTCTAGCAACATTTTAACTTTTGGGTTATATGGCATGATTGATCTTGCAGTTTAGTAGATATCTTCCAAACAAAACAAAAAAACAATTGAAGTTATTTTCACAAAAAACAAACGAAAATGGCTTGCAATGAACTTTTTCTAATTGTAAATTTCAGACTTTGATGTGACTGGCAATACTAGGCCATTATGTATATCCATTACGGTCCATTCAGAAAATAGAATTTCCAGTAACTACTTTTTAAAAGAGAAAATACATAAAATGATTAACCAGGATTACATAACTGCTAATTATGTAATTGAAAAGACAAAAAACATTAAGATGTGATAGGATTAGCAATCTTAGAAAATAGTTCGCCAATTGGATTGTAAAACCATTGTCAAATCAAGGTTGATTTGCAATAATAGGTTGAGTACAGACACAAAGCACAGCAAAAATCAATAAAAGTATTATGTGAGCATTAATGGCTATAGAAAATTTCTGATAGAAATCTATTGCATATTTTTATTCATATTTATAAGTGTATTACATATTCCTTATAGCAGCAAAATTTATAATAAATTTGTATATATTTATATGTATTTTTCTCAAAAAGGAAATATTTACCAGCACATCACAGTCTCACATATGAGAGACTTAGTTTTTAAGGTTTTCCTTGAAAATTTTTTGTAAATAATAAAAATAAATGTCACATATATATTTAAAGAACTATTACCCATTAATTATATATTTATAAACAACTTTCATGTGGAGTAAGACAACATTCAAGTGCATCTTCTTTGGGCTATCAGTCATTTGAGAAATGAAACTACTCAGAAAGGATAGCAAAAAATGACTGTCAATGCACTTATATCCAAAGTATGGAAATTTGACCTAAATAGTGACTAAAATGTTCCTGTTTATTGATGTGGGTTATTAAAAATAATATTCTAAAATTTGATTCCAAAAAACATATGGTAAGATTTGATGTCAATATGGGGACATCATGTTTAAATTGTGTAAATGGTATCGAATGGTTATAAGAAATATTTTCCACTTACGAATTTTGATCCACTCCAAGAATGAAAGTCTCACTGAGTTTTGGAAACTAAGCAGGTCTTAGAGAAAATAAATCACTCATAATATATAACAAATCTTTGACTGCTCACTCTAACATTACATACTAGTTCACAAGACTCCTTGCTCAAATTTCTTCAGTGACATCTCTTAATACTTTATTCTATACCTGTAATCCCTAGTACGACTTATGACACTCTGATGACTTTGCCAGTCCTGGCTCTGTGTGGCCCCCACCGTCTTTCCCAGCATTTCTCTTGCAATATTGGCTTCCTTGCTGTTCCTAGAAAACATTAGATATTCCTAGTCAAGGGCTCCTGCACTTGCCTTTACCCTCCATCTGGCATGATAATGCCCTAGATACCATGTCCCTCTGCTCAAAGGGCATTTCTTTCTTTTGTTTGTTAGAAGGCACCCTCTAAATACTATTATCGTCCCATATGTTTTTCTGTTCTATTTCCCTAACTTATTTTTACTTGTTTCACATATCACAAATAGACATTATTTTGTTTATTTGTTAACTATTATTTTTCCTTTCCCACTAGAATTTTTATCTAGTTTTGTTCTCCAGGGATTTGTAACTGTTTTGTTAATCACAGTATCGTATCCTTCATGTTTAAGGAGTGCTTGGAAAGTAATAGCTGCTCAACAAATATTTGTTGAAAAAAGAAAAAAAGGGAGGGAAGGAGAGAGGAAGCGAAGGATAAAAGGAAGAAAAGAGGGAAAGAAGAAGAGGGGGAGAAAAAAATGTCCATGAATGTGATCTGCAAAATGATTTTTAGCCAACAAATGTCTGTAGATAACCCAGACACATTCTGATGCACATTTTTTCTCTCATTTTTACATTTTCTCTTTGTCTCATGCTGGGACTCTCACTATTTGCACTCTTGAAGCTGGGATGCTTTCTCATAGTCTCTGATTTTTATGGGAAAACCTGTTACTTGCCTAATTTTGAAGCCGAAAGAACACTCTTTTGTCTGCTAACCCCCTCGGCATTAGATAAAGACATGTACTCTAAAATAATTCCATGTGCCACAAAAATTTTGCCCTTCTGGAGTAGTCAAGTTGATTTTCCTATTATTTATGCTATCATAAAAGCTCTAATAATATTGAATATAAAACATAATGTTGACAACAATCATTACTGAAACATTACTTCTGTTGCTTTTTAAATATTGTGTTTTGCCTACCTGAAAGCAAAAGTGTATGTCATGTTAATCATCGAAGTCCCACTGATCCAGGGAAGCTAATTCTTTGACAACATCTGTGTCACAATTTCTTGTTTAATGTCCGTAAGTTGCCCATATCTGTGACAAATTTTAAATTAAAATAATTTTCCTGGGTAGATTTTCCTTCTTTTACATTAGTTTGGAAAATATAAAGATGTGGGCATTAATTCATTTATCCCCTAGGTACACTTAATGTTATATTCTTCTAACACAATCTCACAAATTTATATTGCATGCCTAATATTAGGTGTTTTGTTAGACATTGGATAGTTTAATGGTGAAAAAATGTAAAAATAATAGCCAAAATTTATTGAGTATTTACTATATGCCAATCACTGTTCTAAGTGCTTGGCTTGTATTAATTGATTCAGTCCTCAGAGAAGAAAGAAAGCTTTTCTTTGCTTATTGCCTCTTTTAAATTTAAAGTTATTGAACTATCTCAAAATTTAACATTATTCACCATCCAAATTAGAATGGCTATCCCCTGATCCTGGATATCAGAAAACACTCACAGATACACTCATTGCTCTCAACATTATATATCATTATTGTTATTCAGGAATTACTGTTTTAATAATTTCAAGGTTATTCTAATTTTATGGCTTTAAAAGTGGTCTTAAATTGTTTGTCTTAAATAGCATTAAAACTCTGTTGTTATTATTATCTTCGTTAAGCAAGCTGCATAAGAAAATTAAGGCTCAAAGAGGAAAATTAGAATAATAGTAATACCTACATATAACACTTACTATGCTCCATTCAGAGTTCTACATACTTTACATATATTCACTCAATCTTCACTGAATATGAGCCTCAAAGAAACTGTATGAGGTAATACTATCATTATCATCCCCATTTTAGAGACGATGAGCCTGGGATTGCAAAGAAGTAAAGTAAATTGTCCAAGGTCACACGACAAGAAAGGTCATACAAAGCAGACTGTTGAACCTAGATATTCTGGCTCCAAGATGAATTGCTTAAGAAAATTGTTTAAATGCACACAGATAATGAGAAGGTAGAGTGATAAGGAAGAAATGTAGAGACTTTAGTGGTTATACATAACTTGGTTTGAATATCATTCAGGAATTTTCAAGCTGTGAGGAACACAGCAAGTTAATCAGCACGACAAAACTCAATGTCCTCATCTGTGAAAGAGTGATAAATTAGGATTGTGGTGAAAATTAGAAATCACATCTGATATCTAATATATGACCTAAATTAGGGTAGTATCCAGGATCCAGGGCTATTTTTACCAGAAATTTTTTTTTGGAGCCCTAAGGGCATTTGATATTTCCCTAGTCTGATAATATTATTTTAGTATTTATCTTGGTCTTATCCTGTAATAAAAAGATGTTTTGGCTTAAAAAGAGAAGGCAAAGTTTACTTCCTGCAGAACTTTCCAGGATAGATAAATAATTTCAGAATTATTTTTATATTTCTCCCTAACCCTTTCCCTTTCTGTCTCAGGAATAAGAACCACAGCGTGATATTCTTGGGGAATATGCTGAATAGTCATATTTTTCCATGTAAGTCATGATTGTAAAAAAGAAATTCATCAGAATATATTCACACTATTATTTATATTCTGTAGCATAATAAATACTGTTATAGTAATTGCCATTTCCTTTTTATGGATTTTTCTTTTAATCAGAGGAGATTTGATTTTATAGCAATAAACAGATTTTCCTTTTGAATTACCTTTAGTTATTTTTTAACAAGTTAAAAAAACAGAATTTTTAATTTTTCAATTACAAATGAAAACACCAAGGTAGTATATTTCCTACCAATTTTAATAAAGTTAAAACATGTAAAGAATTCTTAGAGAACTCCTTTTAATTAAAAGCAATATTTCTTAACTATTTTAACCTCAAACTAACTTTTAGATGTGACAGATGGCCTCTAGAGCATCCAAAAGAAAATTAATTTTTATTTTATTAATAATTTTATACATTAAAATATTATTTTATATATTAAACTATGTGGGAAGCATTTTCAAATAAGAAATAACTTTAAAATTTTGAGTTATATTTTTATGGATATGTTATTAATATGTGCTCCAAACTGTGTAAGGTTCCTAAGATTCTGATATGTCATGGTATATGTTATCGGTTATAATTATGGTTATCATGTTAAATTATTATAGGCTACAGAAATAACAAAATTGTATCTATGCAGTCTTGTCCGTAGCTAATTGCTTAATTCTGAAGCATTTTCTGAAAGCTCTTCATAAGCAAGTAAAGTCCTAAAGTGTGTGTCTTCAAGGTGGTTCATAAAAATGATGAAAAGGACTCTGACAAGCACTCTTGATTACAGTTTTCTAATAAATTTAAAATCATATCTCTTAGACTGGGTAAGAATTTCCAGAAATCTAATGAAGAGATTGACTCATATATAAAACTGCTAACCCAAGCAGGACAAGAATTAATTGAATATCACAGAAATACTTTGCCAGATTTTTATGCTAAATCAGCCAGTACTGAAATTGACAAGATATACTATTAGAATGAATTCGGTGGCCCAGGTCAAATTACCTATGGTAACCCATTTAATAAGTATCATGCATGTGAATTGGAGAAAATAATAATGGTATTTAAGAGGATGTAAATCCAGTGCTAAGCATGGATGCATAGAGGGCCTGGAAGGCTGCTTGGTCTTTCCTTAGTCCTTAAAGTTTCTGTTATTAAAAACTCTGCACTTTATAACACATCGTGGAAGAGATAAAATGATTCAAGTCTTAGATAGATAGATGGATAGGTGGATAGATCAATAGATAGATAGATAGATAGATAGATAGATAGATAGATAGACAGACAGACAGATAGATGTGTGTGTGTGTGTGTGTGTGTAGTGACTGTTCTAAATTGCTAAAATGGTTTATCGCCAATGTTTGATTTGTCCAACTTATAATCCTAGTGAAACAATCAAAACTTTGGGTATATTTCTACTATTTGCTGTGCCATTTGAACATTTATAGAGGGATTTCATTCAATTGGTATTTTCAATGCATGTTTTCTGGTTATTTAAAAGCTTTCCTATGCAAGAAAGCCAATGCTATAACAGTAACTAAAAGTTGATTAGGAAATGTGTTTTCCTCATGGGGCATTCCTGGAGAAATCCCCGGCAATAGAGCTATTTGTTTCACTGGACAACTTGTAAAACAATTAAACAAGGTATTACAGATTCAATAGCAATAGGCAAATCTAACTGAATTGACTGGATTGCCTTGACCAAAGATGTTTCAGATTGGTGACAATCGGATCCACTTCCAGGAGAAAACATAAATTGACTCCTTATAAAACAGTCACTGGAAGGCCTATGACCCTAATAATAAAACTCCTAAACTCTGACATAACTAAATGCTGTGAGGCTTTAATGCACTGTGCCAAAATGAATTTTTGCCAGGTAAAGAAAGCATTTCATGATCCACCCAATGAAGACAATTAAACCCTTCATGATCTAGAACCTGGAGATTAGGTCTTCTGTAAATGATGTAAAAGAAAGACTGTCCTCACTGCCCACACTGCAGCAAAATGTCAGAACCTTGGGCCATAGGTCCTCTCACAACTCAGAAGGGCCCTGTCAGATTCTTGAACTGTACACCCATTGGAAACCTTAAGGTAAAGCTAGCCAAGGAAGTTTCTCCCCAGAAACTGACAGCCTCCTAGATGTGGACAGCTTTCCCAATATTATGGAGAAAGACTTTTCTGCCATCATGAGATTCTTAACTCTCTTATTTTTTTTCTTGTCCCTCTAGGAACAATAGACCTGGAAAAGGAGCCTTGTGTGCTCTCATGGGGTATACCTTTATTTGTGGTAGAGTTTACAGACAACTTTATACATAGACAAACTTATGTCTCTCTTTTCTTTTTAAGTTCCAGGATATTTAATTTGAATGTTCAGGTTTGTTACATAAGTATACATATGCAATGGTTGTTTGCTACACCTATCAACCCATCATCTAGGTTTTAAGCCCTGCATGCATTAGGTATTTGTCCTAATGTTCTCCCTCCCCTTGCCCCCAACACCCTGATAGGCCCCAGCGTGTGATGTTCCCCTCCCTGTGCCCATGAGTTCTCATTGTTCAACTCCCACTTACGAGTGAGAACATTCAGTGTTTGGTTGTCTGTTCTTGTGTTAGTTTGCTGAGGATGATGGCTTCCAGCTTCATCCATGTGCCTACAAAGGACACAACCTCATTCTCATTTATGGCTGCAGAGTAATCCACGGTGTATATGTGCCACATTTTCTTTATCCAATCTATCTTTGATGGGCAAATGGGTTAGTTCCCTGTCTTTGTTATTGTAAATAGTGCTGCAGTAAACATATGTGTATGTGCGTGCCTTTATAGTAGAATTATTTATATCCCTTTGGGTATATATCCAGTAATGGGATTGCTGGGTCAAATGGTGTTTCTGGTTCTAGATCCTTGAGGAATCGCCACACTGTCTTCCACAATGGCTGAACTAATTTACATTCCCACCAACAGTGTAAAAGTGTTCCGGTTTCTTCACAGCCTCACCAGCATCTATTGTTTCCTGACTTTTTAATAAATCGCCATTCTGACTGGCATGACATGGTATCTCATTGTGGTTTTGATTTGCATTTCTCTAATGATCAGTGATGATGAGCTTTTTTTCCAATGTTTGTTGGCCACAAAAATGTCTTCTTTCGAGAAGTATGTGTTCATACACTTCACCCACTTTTTGATGGGGGTGTTTATTTTTTTCTTGTAAATTTGTTTAAGTTCCTTATAGATTATGGATATTAGATCTTTGTCAGATGAGTAGATTGCAAAAATTTTCTCCCGTTCTGTAGGTTTCTTGTTCACTCTGATGCAAGTTTCTTTTGCTTTGCAGAAGCTCTTTAGTTTAATTAGATCCCATTTGTCAATTCTGGCTTTTGTTGCAATTGCCTTTGGTGTTTTTTTTGTCATGAAGTCCTTGCCCGTGCCTATGTCCTGAATGGTATTGCCTAGGTTTTCTCCCAGGGTTTTTTATGGTTTGGGGTTTTACATTTCAGCCTTTAATTCATCTTGAGTTAATTTTTGTATAAGGTGTAAGGAAGGGGTCCAGTTTCAGTTTTCTGCATATGGCTAGCCAGTTTTCCCAGAACCATTTATTAAATAGGGAATCCTTTCCCCATTGCTAGTTTTTGTCAGGTTCTTTGCAGATCAGATGGTTGTAGATGTGCAGTGTTATTTCTGAGGTCTCTGTTCTGTTCCATTGCTCTATATGTCTGTTTTGGTACATATACCATGCTGTTTTGGTTACTGTAGCCTTGTAGTATATTTTAAAGTCAGGTAGCATGATGCCTCCAGCTTTCTTCTTTTTGCTTAGGATTGTCTTGGCTGTATGGCCACTTTTTTCATTCCATATAAAATTTAAAAGAATTTTTTTTTTCTAATTCTGTGAAGAAAGTCAATGGTAGTTTGATGGGAATAGTATTGAATCTATAAATTACTTTGGGAAGTATGGCTATTTTCACGATATTGATTCTTCCTATCCATGAGCATGGAGTATTTTCCCATTTGTTTGTGTCCTCTCTTATTTCTTTAAGCAGTGGTTTGTAGTTCTCCTTGAAGATGTCCTTCATGTCCCTTGTAAGCTGTATTCCTAGGTATTTTATTCCCTTTGTAGCAATAGTCAATGGGAGTTCATTCAATATTTGGTTCTCTTCTTGTCTATTGTTGGTGTATAGGAATGCTTGTGATTATTGCACATTGATTTTGTATCCTGAGACATTGCTGAAGTTGCTTATTAGCTTAAGGAGTTTGGGGGGTTTTCTAATATAGAATAATGTCATCTGCAAACAGACAATTTGACTTCCTTTCTTTCTATTTGAATACCCTTTATTTATTTCTCTTGCCTGATTGCCCTGGCCATAACTTCCAATACTATGTTGAATAGGAGTGGTGAGAAAGGGCATACTTGTCTTGTGCCAGTTTTCAAAGACAATGCCTCCTGTTTTTGCCCATTCAGTATGATATTGGCTATGGATTTGTCATAAATAGCTTTTATTTTTTTGAGATATGTTCCATCAATACCTAGTTTATTGAGAGTTTTTAACATGAAGCGATGTTGAATTTTATTGAAGGCCTTTTCTGCATCTATTTAGATAATCATGTTTTTTTTTTCATTGATTCTGTTTATGTGGTGGATTACGTTTATTGATTTGCATATGTTGAACCAGCCTTGCATCCCAGGGATGAGGCCGACTTGATCGTGGTGCATACGTTTTTTGATGTGTTGCTGGATTCAGTTTTACAGTGTTTTATTGAGGATTTTTGCATCAATGTTCATCAGGGATATTGGCCTGAAGTTTTCATTTTTTGTTGTGTCTCTGCCAAGTTTGGTATCAGGATGATACTGGCCTCATAAAATGAGTTAGGGAGGAGTGCCTCCTTTTCAGTTGTTTGGAATCGTTTCAGATGGAATGGTACTAGCTCCTCTTTGTACCTCTGGTAGAATTCGGGTGTAAATCCATCTAGTCCTGGGCCTTTTTTGGCAACCTTATGTCTTGATGGATAGAAGACAAAGGGCCAGAGTAAGTGAGATATGTTTAATAGTACATTTGCTCCTCCATAATCACTCAGAAACAGAACGTTAGTCCACTCCTCTTAACTACGTCATAGGGTAAAGCAAACATTTCCAGGAGGTCTTCACCCTTCTTTATGGGCATCATTTGCTAGGTCTATTTTTCCGTGGGTTAGAGTAAATGAGGAAATGATTAGAAATGTGTCTCTTATAATAGGCTCTATAGCAGATTCTACAACAAGGGCTATGACTAAAGAGCAGACTTTTAAACATTAGCTTGCTAATGTTTTGCTAGATATTAAAATTTCTCCTAATTACTTATGGCTCAACAGGAAAAAATCTGACACTTCTTGATACATGTGGATAAATATTTTAGGCAATATAAAGACTCAGGTGCATGGAATTGACAAATAGGTTCCTAGTTAAAACAAGACAACTTTTTTTCTGGCTCATTCTTTGATCTATTTGATTTTAGGTGGTTTGGTTAATGCAGTGCTAAGGAGCATACTCTGAACTCTTGATATTATGTCCCATATAATGGTAGTAGTAGTCTCCCTGCCGCACTGTATTCTCTCTAAAGTTTTAAATGTTTGCATGCAGCCATCTGTAGAATATCAAATGGTTTCTCTTTGACTGGAATAAAGTTCTATTCCCAGTGGGACTTGAGACCAAATAAATCCATTTATAATAGTAACAGAGTAACACCAATGCCAAAATTGAGAGATTGACCAAAAGAGGAAAAATTGTTAAATTAAGTTAAAGCTGCTCCCTTACATATTTTAACTTTAGCCTAAAGGTTTCTCATATACAATGGACTGTAACCTATTTGAATATGTATACAGACTAAAATCTAATTTTGTACCAGTAACAGAGTTGCAGCCAACTGTTAAAACCATGTTCAAATAAGGCAAACACTAAGCTGTAACCAATCCCGTGATTTCTGTACCTCACATCCATTTTCTATATGTCACTTTCCTTTCACTGTCCATAAATATTATCTAACCCTGTGGTAGCCCTGGCATCACTCTGAACCTATTTTTGCTTGAGAGGGTGTCAGATTCTCAAATCATTCTTTGCTCAATTAAACTTCATTAAATTGAATTTGTTTTAAGTTTTTTTTTTTTTTTAACAATTACTATAAACTCTAATTAACATAATTATGCCAGATTTTGCCTGGCTTGATAAACCAAAGAGTTCCATTCAGGAAATACTACACAATCTTAGTAGTCATTGATTTTTATGATATGGTTTTTTTTAATGTTTCAAATGACGTTATAATTTTTTTCTTTTTTCCAGAGTATAATATTTTCTCCTATTCATTGTTCCCAGTGTTTATTTTCTTAAAAGGTATCTCTTAGATGGTTATTAGCTACATTGTTACCATGAAACACAATTAATTTTACTATCAACTTGCAACAAAGCTGGTATACATCACTGGTATTTTCATTATTTGTGTCAATGAAACTTATTTTAAACTAAACTGACATAGAATGAAATAATTAACATTTAACACATATGCCAAATAAAGTCCATCCTACAAAAAACTAATACCTTATAGGTGCAGAAATAATGGAAGACAAATTCAAGAAAATGCTCAAATTTACAGAAACAGAGAGAGGGGATGTCTCTACGTAATTATTTAAATTTTTTTTAATTAAAATTTTCTCAGGCAATAAGATGACAAGAATTCATGTTATATTGACTGAAATCAAAAAACCATGGAGGAAGAAAATTATAAATTATCCTTTTTCACTAAAGTAAATTGGAAGAGTTAAGAGAGAATAATAATCAAAAACAATTTTAGTATACCCAATTTAAATCAGATGTAATGTTTAAAACAGAAATGTTTGTGGTTACAAGGACTTCGATATGAAGCTTTAATCTACAATAACCTGTACTTCTGTCAATTCTACTTATCAAAAAAAAAATGCTTGTTTATTTTAGTGGTAAAAGAGATATTTAAGGACAAGATATGGACCTTAAATAGAGATATTTAAGGACCAGTGGATAGAGATATTTAAGGACCAGTGGTAAAAGAGATATTTAAGGACTCGCTTGGAAAAAGAAGTCATTTTTGTCTACTAAATTTCAATTAAAAAAGGAGAGATTTTCATTTTTAATTGGGAGATGCAGACAGAAAAAATGAACATCCCTTCAACAGTTGCAACATAAAAAAGCTAGACAAACTGTAAGTTAGGAACATTTATTGAACCCGTCAAAAATGTGAAACCAACACATTACTCAAATTCTGGAGACAGATAGTATCATAGAATGAAACGAAACCTTAGCAATTGCTAAGGTGGGGCAGCAGGGTCACAACATGTAAACTAGTAGGAAGATCAACTTAAGAATTTTTAAGAAGTTGCTATAGGCTGAGTATGAGCTAGTGTGAGAGTATGAGCTAGCGTGAGAAAGAAGTTTAGGGCCGTAAATATAGACAGTTGACACCCTCTTGCAGACTTTTCTTCCAGAACCTCACGAGGAGTTGATAGGAAGGAATGGGAAGAATCTGAATGAAGCTTTCTACCTGGGGCTTTCCAGGAGAAGATTACAGTAGTTACTGATCTCCATATCTCCTCTACGAAACAATGATCCTAACCTACAAGGGATAAGAGCAACAAAAACCATTATTTCTGAAACTGAGGGAAACCCATTGCAGTTTAGGATGAATACAGAAAAATAAAGGCTCTACTATTGGAGGAAGAACAGAAATATGTGTTAAAACAAGCACAACAGCTTCAGGGGGAGCAAGAGCTCTTCTAAAGTCCCCATCCTCAAGACACAAGGTCATAGACGCTGCCTAATAAATAGGTTTAATCAGAGCCTAAAAGAGTATTTTACTCCCCTGCCATCCCTCCTCACCACTAGTCTGATTATCCAGTAAACATAATAATGGGGACTTCCCTTTTCAGCCTGAGATACAAAGAACTGGAATCAGTGTCTCTCCCACAAAGAAAATCTGAAAAAACCCACTGTCAGAGAAATACTGCACAAGACAACTTAGACAAAAAAGAAAAACTTGGAAAAGAAATTGAATGCAACTCCACTGAAACAAAAAGTGGGAGAGTCTTGGGCACTGGGGTGAGCTAGTGGAAAGATACTGAAAAACATTATCAGGGAGTTTGGTGTCTCAGTCTGCTCAAGCTTCTGTAACAAAATATAGAGTAAATGGCTTAAACAACAGACATTTGTTTCTCACATTTCTGGAGACTGAGAAGTCCAAGATCAAGGTTCCAGCTGAGTAGGTTCCCTCTTCCTGGCCTGCTAAGGACATTAATCCCATAAAGATGGCCCTGCCCTCTTGACCTCACCTAAGTCTAATTACCTTTTCAAGGCCATTCTTCCAAATAGCATCACATTGGGTGCATCAACTTTAAAGAACAGCAGAGACAGGCTCTCCAAAGAAAGACTTTATTTAGGATTATCAGAGGATTGCAATTCAAGATATGCATGATATGTTTAAACCACAGGCACATGCAACAGGGTTGGAATGAGGAAAAAAAATGTGTATATATATATATATTTTAATTAAATATATATACTTAATTAAAGGAGATAAGGAGATCAGTTCATGTAAGCTGTTTTGAAATAAGGGCCATTGGTTATAGGGGTTTCTTGCAAGAGTTGACTTTGGCCAATTAGCAGAGGCAGCCACTGTTAGACAAACGTCCTTGTGCAAATGGCATCTCTGGAATAATGTTTTTAAGGAGTTCCTTCCATAGTTCTTGTCATAGAGATACATGCATTAATTTCTTTTGATAAGTCCTGTTACAGGCATACCGGCATGACGGTTCCTTCTTTATGGCCTGAGAGCTCCATTTTGTTCAGTTTGACATGAGTGACTTCATTTTGATATTGATACCTTTTTTTTTTGGTAACTTCGACAGGGGTTAGGATTTCAATATATGAATTTTGGTGGGGACATAAACATTCAGTCCATAAGTTAGTTCATGTAGTTGTCAATCTGTGTTTGCTAATTGGTGAAGTTAGGCCCCTGACCTTACACAGAGACTGGAAGATGAAGTCTCTGTGTTTGTTGATTTTCATTTCAAAGGAATAACTTGAGAAAGACATTCCTGAGTGGTAAACCAGAAAAGAGACTGGGAGAAAAGATTTGTATCTCAAAGCGGAAGAGAAAGAATTTAAAATAGTAAGTTTTCTAATGTAAACACTCTAAACATAGGGAGATCAGGAGCCTATAATCAGAAAGAAATCTGTCTAAAGTTTATTTAAACTGAGGGAAGAGTTAAGGCCATTTTGGTCACTACAAATAAACAAGTTAATTAGCAATAAACTTTCCTTGAACAAATCAGAGAACTGAAGATGCAGAGCAAACTTTAAACCTGAAATCAATCAGGAGAGACACAGACTCCTAGAGGGAGAAGAAAGATGGCTGGATTTGCTCACCAGGGGCGGATCCCCATACAAAGCAGTTAGAAGACATAAGGGTATTTGCATCCTCTTGCAGGCTGAATCTCACCACGTCCTGACTGAGAAGATCAAAGAGAACCCTGAGAAAGCTCATTGTGTGCTGGCTGGGGGTGGGAAATGACAGCCAGGTAGAAACCCAGGCAGCAGACCCTTATCTCTACCTCCATTAGGGAAAGGAGACAATCAACAGGGAAAAAATATCATCCAAATCTATAGACTGAGGACACTATGGGAGATAACAGAAGTCACCATGGGAATTGAACTAAGATCCAACTCCCCTGCCTTCCCTAGGGAAAACAAAATCTGATCATTAGGGAGAAGTTTATCAAAACCTATAGCCTGAGGATTTTGGGGAAGGGAACAGAAGCTAGGATGGAAATTTCACACAGACCCAACTTCCTTTATCTATATTATGAAACAGGAAGCTTAATCAGCAGGTGGGAGTTCATCAAAACTGTAACATGAGGGCACTGGTGGAAAATCCCTGTAGCTGAGAGGGGCATAGAGGAATTTATTTTTTAAAAGAAATAAAATAAAAAGAGAGAGAAGAAAATTCAAAAGACAAAAATAAAAAAAATAAAAATAAATAAAGAGCTCCAGCCCTGGAGTAAAGACAGAGATACAAGCTAAGTCCAGCATTATATCCAGAGGGAAGGCAGGAACAATTATGAAGCTGATGCCTCCAGATCCAGGGTTAAAGAACCTGCTTAAACAGCCTTAATGGAACATCCCAGAGCACTTTCTCTTCTCCACCCCATTCCACCATGATGACAAGCCTCCAGTAAAAATAACGGTGAAGTCAGCTAGGAGAGTTGTAAGTGGGAAGCAGTGCAAAAGGAAGACCCAACACAAAACACTGAAAAAGAAACAGAGCATTACTAAGAACTTGAATTTTCTGGATAGCTGAAGATAGTAACTATAGCAACAACAAATTTCAAACCCTGCCAAATTTCTACACAACATTGCAAACTAATGTCTAACAAAAAGAGGCACTTATATCCAAATATGTAATAAAAAAAAGTTCCCAGTATCTATTGCCTATCTATTTCTGTCTTTCAACAACAAAGAAAAACGGAGGCATACAAAAAGAAAATACATATTCAGAAAAGACAAGGTAATCACCAGAAACAAAGTCATGTATGAAACAGTTGTTGAAACTATCAAACAGAGAAATTAAAATACGCACAGGAAGTCAATAAAGAGAGCACTTTGGGAAGCCGAGGCAGGCAGATCACGAGGTCAGGAGATCGAGACCATCTTGACTAACACGGTGAAACCCCCGTCTCTACTAAAAATACAAAAAATTAGCTCGGCATGGTGGTGGGCGCCTGTAGTCCCAGCTCCTTGGGAGGTTGAGACAGGAGAATGGTGTGAACCCAGGGGGCGGAGCTTGCAGTGAGCGGAGATCCCGCCGTTGCACTCCAGCCTGGGGGACAGAGTGAGACTCCGTCTCAAAAAAAAAAAAAGAGAGAGAGAGAATAATAGATAATATGCAAAATCAGATAAGCAATTTCGGCAGAGAGAAAAAAACTATAAAAAATATCAAACAGAAATAGTGGAAATTAAAAGAGAAAAACAAGAGATCAGCAAGCAGCATACCACCGCTGCAACCACAAACCACAACCCACTACACTTACCACCCCCCCCAAAAAAAACAAATTACCTACAGGGAAATAAAAAGAAGAATTACAGTAGACCGCTTGTTCAAATCATGCAAGCAAGATGAGAGTAGAGTAACATTTTTAAAGTGCTAGAAAAAAATAAATACATTAGCCCCCTATTATCCATGGGGAATATGTTCCAAGACCTCCAGTGAATGCCTAAAACTGAGGACTGTACAGAACACCATATGTACATTTTTTCCTACACATACATAACTATAACAAAGTTTAATTTATAAATTACACACAGTAAAATAATAACTAATAATAAAATAGGACAAATATAACAATATTCCAGACCTGGCATGGTGGCTAATGCCTGTAATCCCAGCACTTTGGGAGAACGACGTGGGACGATCACTTGACCTCAAGAATTCAATACCAGTCCGGGCAACATAGCAAGACTTGGTCTCTACAAATAATAAAAGAAAAGTTAGCCAGATGTGGTGGCATGCACCTGTTCCAGCTACTTGGGAGGCTGAGGTGTAAGAATCACTTGAGCTCCAGTGGTTGAGGCTGCAATGAGTTGCGATCTTGCCACTGCACTCCAGCCTGTGTGACAGACTAAGAACTCATCTCAAACGAAAACACAAAAACAAACTGAAAAACAACAACAACAACAAAAACCAATATTCCAGCATCACTATGCTTGTGCTTTGGGGTCTTTATTAATTAAAATAAGGATGATTTGGACAAAAGTATTGAGATGCCATGACAGTCAATCTAATAACCAAGATGGCTACTAAGTGACAAATGGGTGGGTAGTGTATTCAGTATGGCTGAGCTCCACAAAAAGGCAATTCTCATGCCAGGCACGATGGGGCAGAAAGGTCTGAGATTTCATCGCCTAACTTAGAACAGCCCACAATTTAAAATTTATGAATTGTTTATTTCTGAAATTTTCCATTTAATATTTTTGGACCACAGTAGACCACAGGTAATTGAAACCTCAGAAAATTAAACTGTGGATAAGGGGGTACTACTGTAAATAAAATCTACCAAAGCTGACTTCTATGTCTTCTGAAAGTACCCTGCAAAAGTAAAAGGAAAAAAGACTTTCTCAGGCAAATGAAACTAAGGGATTTATTTCTAGCAAAAACTGTACAAAAAGTGTTAAAGGAAGTTCCTCAGGCAGGTGAAATACGGTATGTCATATCTTGGATTTAAAAAAATGAAGCTTAGAAAATGAATATATAAAGGAAACATTCTTTTAAAAATGTGGTAAGTGTTCTAAAAAATATTGCTTAAAGCAATAAGAGTAGCAATGCATTGTGTATTTTAGCATATGTAAAAGCGCAATGTATGTCAACAATGGTAAAAGACAAGTGAGGAATGGGGATGATACTATTTTAAGGAATTTACTAATAAATCTGCGTAAGATTTTCTGAAAGTTAGTTTAGATTCCTTAAAAATCGACATTGTAAACCACAACGTAGTCATAAAAATATTAAGAGGAATAAATAATAAATAAATAAATGAAAGAGATAAATCTAAATTATAAAAACATTCAGTTAAACCCATGAAAGAAAGAAAAAAAGGAAAAATAGAAAACAGCTAGCAAAATGGTAGATTGTAATCTAATTCTATCCATATACTTTTAAATGTAAATGTTTTAAATACATCAACTAGAAATCAAAATTACCCAACTGAGTAAAAGAGCAAGACCAAACTACATACTACTTACAAGAAACCATTTAAAGACAAGCTTAGCTTATAAGTAAAAAGCTAGGAAAACATGTCAAATACTAATCAAAAGAGTTGGAATAGTAATATTAATTTCTAAAATATCAAACTTTGAACAAGAAATATTATCTGGAATAAAGATGGACATTATATAATGATGAAGGGGTAAATCATCCCAGGACATGTATGACCTAAATTGCAACAGAAACCACTTTGCCCCAGTGGATGTGTATAGATGTCACCATCATCATTAGCAGAATAAACATTCTTCTCAAGTGTGAATGAGATATTTACTGCAATAGATTATAGTCTGGACTATAAAACAAATCCTATTAAGTTTAAAAGAATACATATCATAAAAAGTATGTTCTCAGACTACAGTGGAATTAAACTTAAAATCAATAACAGAAAGATAACTGAAAAATCTTCAAGTGCCTGCAAATTAAACAACATGCTTCTAAATAATCTGAGTCCAAAATTAAATTCAAAGAGATTTTATGAAATATTTTGGACTAAACAAAAGTGAAAATTCAATGTATTTAATTTTGTGGAAAATTTAAAAACTGCTGCAAAGGCAGTTTTTTGTGGGGGGGGAAATTACAGCATTAAATGCATGCATTAGGAAAAAAGAAAATCAAAATCAGAAAACTAAGCTTCCATCTTGGGATACTACAGAAAGATATTAGCAAAGTAATAATTTAACATCCCAGCCTCAGTCCCAACATTCCAGTGACAGTGACCAGTTACCAGAATAATTTTATTTGCTATTTTTATAAATCACAACTATAAACCTATGTCTAATCAGCACCCTCCTTCAAAAAATACCTATTACTTTTTTCACAGTCATAAACATATTAAATAACAATAAAAATGTCATTTTATTTCAGAATTTCAAATTATGGAAGGCAAGTGGAATTTTTTAGTACAAATTTAACAACATAGAATATGATTTATTAGAAAAGCTCAAGATTCAAGTTCTCTACTGCTGATGGAGGAAAGGCAAGATCAGATTAAAAACACGGACCTTTCCTTTCCATCTTTCTTCACATTCATTCCAATGTTATATTTGCCCTTCCATCTTACAAGCAGCCTCTACTAATCTATTTTTAGAGAAGCAGCTGGCCGATATTTTATGTCTGTAGACTCATGAAGTATCTATGGTGTTTCTGGGGAAAAAAAAATGATAATTTTTAAAAAAGCATTCTCTAAGTTTGTTTACCAGGTGGCAGTTGTTTAACAAATCAAAGTTTTGAGATAGAAAAAACGAATTAAGATTTAGAGGTGAACAGTTTTCCAAAAACTAATGATAACAGTCTCATAAGCATTTGGATGAATTCACAGATATAATATACCGTTTGAAGTTGTCATTCTACAAAAGTTGACATGCTGGGAAATCATGAGCCTCATGCAAGAACATGGAAATTTTCTAAGATTATGACAAATCTCTGGATTGTGTCTAGTTTGTCATTCTACCATCTGTTTAACATGGATTTATTACTGGTTATTGGCTTGGAGCAAGTAATCTTTAAATTCTCTATTCAGTTTGAACAGTGATCCATAAAGTTTCATCCATAGAGCCTCTGCAGGACTCCATGACTCAGCACCATGCTTAATACAAATTTAAAGCAAAAAAACAAAAAAAAAAAACAAAAAAAGATTTATATCCAGCTGTGGCCAAATTGTAGCTCATAGCTTAAACTTGTCCTTCTGTGAATCCAATATTGCAAAGAGAACAGCTGTATGGGCAATGCTACACTTACCTTATTAACCATGCAGAGATAAAAGCTGCCAGAGAGGAGGTTTCTATCTTAAAGTAATGCCTGACTACAGCACTGAGGTTAATTTACTTAAATTGCAAATCCTGCGTAGAACATTAGATCCCTTGTAGTCTCATAATAAGATCTAAATTATTGTTGATACTCCCAGAGGATATCATCCCTAATGGTCCAAATAGTTATGAAGTTTTAAGATGCTATAATTAAATTACTTTTATATTTTTCCTTTTATATTTTACCCTGTAGTATGCATGCATATAACAGCGGGCTTCCAATTGTCCTAAAGCCTGTTATGTAAGCCTGTCTGCATTTGTGGAGGACTGTATCCTTCCTGTACATTTTATTATATTTAGGTGCCCATATAATCTCTGAGATTATGAACTCAGATATATTTCTAGACAAAACAATATTGAAAACCAAAGCAAAAACATCAACAGTGACAGAAGTATTAGTATATCTGATGATAGACCTTTAGTGAAACATATGGAACTGTAAAAATCAAAGATAGTCAGAGGGTGGTAAGAGGCATGGAAGAGTTTCACATCCAACTATCTATTTGATAGCTATTTCTACTTGAGGTTTTGAAAAAAATCTCAAGTGTAATATATCCAAAACAATGCTTCTGATTTTCAAGGTTGAAAATGGTTCCACCAACCCTCATGACTCAGGTAATTCCTTATACCCCCACCACTACTTCTTTATAGAGTTTTATTACATCTATCTCTAGCATAGATTTTGGTTCAGAAAATCTCTATTGATCTCTGTTTATATTTTCAGTCACCCAAACCACCATTATCTGTTATTCCAAACTTGTCTTCATTCTTTCAAGTTATTTTATCTTCCTTGACATTATTTTAAACTTTTCTAATACATTCTTCACAGAACAATTTGAGTAATTTATGAAAATAAAAACAAAACAAAAAGACACTAAAAATCTAGTTTCCCCACTAAAAATGTGGCAATGACTTATCATTAATAAAATCCAAACTCATTATTCTTTCTGTTTTTCTCTTCAACCTCATCTAATACCACATTTTATTTTTTCCCTACTATATTCCTAAAACTAGCAGATTGTCTTTTCTTTGAACATGTCAAGAAGTTTTTGAATTTAGGGCATTTGCATATTGTTTCCTTTAATTCTCTCATTCTTCCTCTACTGGCTCCCTGTAATTTCTGTCATCATTTAAAAATCATTTGTAAAACCTGAAGGAATGATTAGGATGTAATAATAGCTTATTAACCAATATCCTAATTATACCTAAACTATAGCTAACAATATCCTAATGATATCTAAATTGTAGCTAATCTAGGCATGCCCAGAGTTTGTACACTTCAATTTTGTGTGGTCTGAAAGTTTTCACTTACCAACTCTCACATGAATAAGACAAAACTAGATAATAACAACTGTGACATTTGGTGTTTCAGGCAGTTGAAAAATGCATTATTTTAATAGGTGAAAATAGAGCTCCTTTAGAAAAAGAACTGCTTCTGTTTAGGACAGTATGTTGATAAGATACATGGGAGTGGAAAGTAAGGCTCTGAAAACATTGACTGAAAGAAGAAAAAAATGAACCAAAGGAGTTAGCTAAACTGCTCTTCATAAGAAACTTACATTTAGACGGGAAATGGGAGAGCACAGAAAAAAATTTGTGTAGAGTCGGGGAGAAGAGGGTTTGGTATGAGATTGAGAGGGTGGGCAACATGAAAGGAGGAATAAGGTTGTAAGTAGAGTATCTTGGCCACATTAAATTCCTTGAGATGGAGTGGCCACAGGTATTATGAGATGACAGATGTCTAACATTCAAATTTAATTTGCCACATTTTCTTTAACGTAACTTCTTATTCTCTGAACTCCCAATACATCTAACACTCATAACAGTAATAACGTAAGACATAAAGAGATGAGAGAGTGGGAGGACTAATAAATAGTTTTTGCATTCAGCCCTCTATCTCTGATGTCCATGCTGATGTAGGATTGTTTATCTACAGGATGGGTAGATCCACAAGGTTCCGTTTATGACAGTCGCCAAGGTGAATAGTTATTCATCACAGAGCTAAAGAGTTGCAGTGAAGCTGCAGCAGCTTGGAAATAATTCAGAGCACTCCATGGGCCAGCCTCCTTACTCAAATACCTTAGTGAGAAGTGAGTTTGGGGAAGGAGAAGCCGACATCTGGATTACAGTGATGTCATCACTTATTCACAGATGAAGGATGATTTAATTATTCCGGGAATTTCTATCTGCATTGATATGCAGTTAAAACTTAAAAAAAAATCTGTGATGTCATTTAGAATCCTTCTAAATAGAGCTTCATTCAAATGAGGGCCATAATTGTATAATGTGATATAAGTATTAAATTGTGTAACCGTAGAGAGGTAACTTTCTGGTAGCAAATAGAAAACTGACTGAGGGTAAGAGGCACAAAACAAGAGGAAATGGAGGTGAGAGTAATATGAAGAGGGGGATAAACTTCAAATGTTGAGATTTAGGAGACAACCAAAGGTGAGAGGGCTTTTGAGTCATGTTTTCCAACACGCAACAATCCATCTGTCCAGTGATTTTTTTTTTTAGTCACTTACAGACTGGCATGTTTATGAACCCTGCCGCCTTCCACAAATATCCCATATTCAGTAATGCCAGGCAACTTGCCAAGGGCAGAGGACAGCTAAAGAACACATTTATATGCTAAATTAGCACACAAAAAAATCACTTCATTTCAAATTCTGACTAATATACAGATACAAGCAGAAACACTTAAAATGAGGAAAATAACTCTACTGTTGCTGAATTCCAAGCAAATAAATGGAAACTTTCTGCATCTTAAGACTAATGAAAAAGAAAAAGAAAAGTTCAGGATAATTAGATTATCAAGTGCAATAGCAGTAAACACAAGCTTAGAATGAAACATAGGAGTGTTGAGAGTATGAGATGGTGAGCATAAGAGGCTTTAGTCAAGAATAGATAAGCTAATTTTTCTAATTTTTCTACCACTCTACAGAGTTGTTACATATACCTTCATTCAGAGACATCAAGAATTACCATCAGGCCTATTACCTGTGCTATTGCATGTATATTATTTGTGTACTTCTTTGTATATTAGAACTGTGTGTATTAGCATTATAGATGCATAGTGAGAAATAAATGAATTCTGAACACATCTTTTTATTATCTTTATACATTGTTCAGTTAAAACATTCTTTTATGTATTTTCAAGAGGAGTTTTTTGTTTTTCAAATGGGTAGAATAAACTTATTTTGAGATCTCTCAAATTGGGAGAATACTGTCTGTAAAAGTATTACTGCAATTCGTTGTCACCTTTTATATATACAAATGAATCCTGGCAAAATGTGAATAGGAAAAACAAAACCACAATGCATTTTTTCCATTGTTTCTCTATTTACTATTCTTGTAAATAAAATTGTTGTTTGGTGTGTGGGGAGGGGTGGTTCTTAAACCATTCCAGAGACGACTGACTGCTAGGCTTTGTACTAGTCTGACTGTATCGAGGAATTTGTGGACAAAGAGAAGGATCTTTTACAGTATCAGTGAAAGAAGGATTCTTAAAGGAGGGGACAACAAGATAAATTTCCCTGAGAAACAACAGTCATTGAGCAATAAAAGCAGGGTTGTCATGGCACTGAGCTGGAATGTCACATTGATGATCCCTTGATGAACCACAATATCCTTCATTCATACCCTTATGTAGTCACTACTACACTAATCTGGGCTTAGCCACATGGCTAAACATGGCCAATGAGACCTTAGCAAGTTTAACGTAAGCAGAAGTTCGGCATGCACTGTTATGGATTGAGTGTTTGTTGCTCCCCAAAGCTCATATGTTGAAGCCCTAACACTCAAGGTGACTATGTTTTGAAATAGAGCCTTTGTGGAAGTAATTATGGTTAAATGAAGTCAGAAGGGTGGGGTCATGATCTAATAGGATTAGTGTCCATATGAGAAGAAACACCAGAATGTGCTCTCTCTTTCTTGCTCCTCTCTTCTCTCCCTAAGTGCAAGCACCAAGGTAAAACTATATGAGGACACAGAGAGAAATCATTTGCAACTAAATCAACTAAAACCTTGATCTTGGACTTCTAGCCTCCAGAACTGTGATAAATAATTTTGGGTGTTTAAGCTACCCAGTCTGTGATATTTTGTTACCACAACGTGAGCTGACTAAGGAATGCACATTCATGTGACTTAAATGTTCCCTCTAGGTAACCCTCCAGACTACATGGGAGTCCACATTATCCTCCTATGGAGAGAGTATAATGGAGAAACCCTGGAATGTGGGGCATTATATGAAGAGAGTGAACATATAGAAGAAAACTGAAGGTTCTTTTCCTGTTTCCCGCAGTCAAGATTTCAGCCTCTTGCAAACATATGAGTGACGCAGCCAGCATAACATGAAACACAAGGCTCATTAAGTTTACCCAAAGGAAGCACAACAAATACTAAACCATTGTTGTTTTAAGCCACTAAAGTTTGTGATTTTTTTTGGAGTAATTGTTAACTAAAAGAAGCAAGTGGCTTGAAAATGAAGCTGTTTTGGGTAACATACTAATAGTTCATTAGTGATTAAAAATCAGGTATAAGGCAAAAGAGAGATGCAGTTCATTGGGGGGAACTGTCAAGTAGATAGTTTATAATTAACTTGTCAAGAGAATATTTGGTATAATAATATGTTTTTTATTATTAAGCAAATAGATACAATTGCTGCCTGAACAGAAACATGGTCTGTTCATTCACTATGTTTGAATAAAATTATATTCCAAATATCTATAGCTTCTGCTTTCAAGCAAGCTTGAAGTGAATTTGGTTAAAAATATGTGACAACAAACCTTCCTGGCTTCCTACTATACAGAAAGCCGGAAGGAGCATCACTACCATCATAATAGGAAAAAGTTGGATAATCTACATTATTATAAATTTTATAATAGGAAAAAGTTGGATAATCTACATTATTATAAATTTTACATAACCCATCAGGGACCTAGAGTCACAGGATAATGAAGTAGTATTACATCTTAAGGAAAGGTAGGTGCTTCAAAGAGAAGGTACTGGCTCCCTGTAGCAAAGGAGGACAATGTGGCATACAAGCAGGAAGGAAGAATTCAGCTACAAACTTTAACAAATTTCAAAAGGGCAAATGCAGGTCTGTGTATCAGTATAAAACTTCTAGGAGCTGCACACACACAAGATGAGCAGACATGCACACACACACACACGCACACACACACGTACACACACACATATACACGGATGTGGGTTCTTCTCTGTGAACTAATTCTGGCACTCCCAAGAAAGCCCAGGAGCTTACTCAATATTACATTACCTTATTTCGACAAATGTGAACAGAACCTCTACTAAATGAGTGGACTTCTAAATTCAGTTTCTAAACTGAAGGTTTGCACAACGATGACCCATCTATTAGATGTCTGGGATCTTTTTCCTAATAAGGTTTATACATAAATGAGTAAGAAATGGAACATGTAAGCATATATCCTCATCCTTTTTGATGACTAGAAACACAACTTTCTGCAGGGGGTCCTGAGTGTGGCACTGACTGGAATACTTGGGTTTGAGATAAAAAATGGCACAGTCTATTTTAATTTCATCAGATCTTCTAAATGGCTCTTCATGTATAAATGGGCATATGCAACAGAACGATAATTTGGTGGTGCCCAGTTTGGAATATATGATAGTCATGGCAAAGCTTTTATTCTTTGCTAGTCATGGATTTTTGAATATCTAATTCATGATCTAGGGCATTCTTCTACAGAAAAATAGATACTTCTGGCTGACCAAATGTAGTCTTGTATCAATATTGCATGAATAATTTTAATGTTTCAATACAGACTTTTATGTTCAATAGCAGAAAGGTTTATAATTTTGCAAATCAGAGTCCCATTTGCCAAGCCATGAACTCTAGCCTGAGGCTATTTATGCAAGAAGAAACTGGCACCTTTTTAAATAATTTGCATAAAATTTTTCTCTGGCTCATTAGTTAAGATCTAAAGAAGAGAAGAAATGTATATCACTAAAGTAAAGAGAATTTCTAGATAGACATGAAAATGATATTCATCAAGAGCTTCTAATGCATTGAGCACTACACTACTTCATTTTACATAATATATCTCAAAGAAAATATTCCAGAAATAATAAAATAACTGTATAACACATTCTTCATGGTTGTTGTTTTTTGGCTATTGAAAAATAGATTCTAAGGTATCTGAAAACAAAACAAAATGATTTCTGACATGGTAATGACTACTAAGATGTGTGTTATTACTAAAGTTAGAAAAATAACTTTGTTTTTAAATGTTTAGTGTATAACCTCTGACTAATATTTAATGTCTTATTTGTATTTAATTGTTTTATTTTCCGTTCTGCTATACTTGAGTTTTAATTAAAGATAGGACACACCTTTCTATAAGTATATATAACCAAACAAAAACCGAATACCAGCCAATCTATTATTATACTTTTATAGGAGTTACATAAATCTCCAGACTTAAGACATACAAGCTGATACCACCATGTTTGGTAGAGCACATAATTAGTTATCAACTAGTTGCCAAAAAACACAAAGGAACATTGTACTCTCTTCCAGCAGAAAGGAGAAATTTCTAGTAAAGAATGAAAACACTCAATATTTCATCTGAAAAACTAGAAACTAGACTTCGGTGAACTAACAAATTCTGCAGACTTTAAAGAGAAAACACAGCAATATAAGAATTTTCTACCTAGGTAAGCTGTCATTAATCTGCATAAATGCAAGAATGCAGAAAATAAACCATCACATGTGAAGAACCACACCTAAGGAATACAATAGAGAACAGATCATATCCAAACTGCCAACAATTCAGAATAGAGACTTCAAGATAAAAATGAAAACAATACAATAGAGTGGTGTGCCATTGATCTTATAAAATATGTAATGAAATCTAAATGAATAAGGACAGAGTGTGAAATAGTGCTAAATGGGTTGTTTTGATTAAAATAATAACATTTTAAAAAAGAAATAATGTAGAAAGAAATATAACAAAATGTTAATATTAATCATCATTTTAACTGGGTAGTGGATTATTGATTTTAACTTTCGTCTTTAAAAGCCTGTTTGTTCTAAACATTTTGAAGTAGAAAAACAGTAAATGCTATTTATTACATTAAAAAACTTTTTTATGGACTTTCCCCTACAGTTTACTATTGAAATTGCTGCACAAAATTCTAGGGCAACAGTTTTTGTTTATATCTTGAATCCAAAATGCATAAACTTAAAATATAAAGCAAGTATACATTTTTTATACTGTAATTAATTGGCTTCAAAAATTTATCTTAGTACCTTCAGGATATTCTTAATTAATTGTTTTACTTATATTTTAAATAATTGTTTTACTTATATTTTACTTACATTTACTTATATTACTTGAAAATATAAGTAATAAATTTATGTATTTATATAAAGTAATTATTTATATAAATAAATATATTTATTAATAAAGGTTATCTCAATTTTGTTAATGAAAAGATGCAGGTTGCCATTGTTCTCTTTATCTTGTGTTTTGAAGAGAAGATGCATGGCATATGACTTTGACTTAGAAGTATTTGAATGATAGGTGGTAAATAAACCATAAAAGTCTTTATTGGAAGACTAGTGTTTTAAAACTGTCTACATTTGTTTTGACTTTCCAGTTCAGATTCTCAGGTTTGAGCTAAAACTGTAAGATGAACACCTGGTAAATAATTCTGGTATCTCTGATGATTACTGATATAATTGCAAATTTGAGAAAAAATAGGATAAATTACCAAAAAATATTGATACTGAATCTCTCAAAGAACAAATTACATTGAAGCAATATGTCAACCCATTTAAGAAGTTTTGTAGTTACCAATTCACCAAGTTGTTCTTTATATCCTGAAAAAAGGTATATACTTAAGTAAGAAAACCTAGGTTTGGATACTGGGTCCTCATTTTACTATCTTTTAATTGGAGATTATTAGTCAGGATAAAGGAAATTAAGTTTATAAACCTTAATTTCCTCATGTACAATAGTGTATGCTAAAGATAAAGAGAAATAAAATAAGTAAAATACTTTATACAGATCCTGGATGATTGTAGAGCTGAATTATTGCTAGGTAGTCTTGCTATTGCAGAAGGGAAACACCTTTTTTCCCTTTTCCACAGTTCCTAGAAAATGTTATTTTCTCTATACTACTCTGTTCATTGGACATATACTATTTAAGGAATATCTAAGGAGTTACACGATTGGTGGAAGACAATCACTGATAAAAAATTCTCAACTGGGTGTGGCTACTCTATCCAATACCCTGAGTCTGGAATATTAATTCTCTTATCCTTCCCAGTAAACTAACCTTTTCCTCAGGTGGCACGTTGAAAATCAAGCAAGCTTATTTGTTGATGAGAGCTTAGCCACAGCCCTCACTTTCATCTTTATCACTGACAAAGGTGATATGAATTTTCAGCTTCATTTCTGCTTTTTTTAGGTCTCAATTTTCTAAACCACTTTATTGAGGTATGATTGGCCTACAAAAAGCTGTACATATTCAATGTATACATCTCAATGAGTTTGGAGATAAGTATACACCTGTGAAGCCATTACCACAATCAATGCCATAAACATATTCATCACGTTCAAGTGTTTCCTTCTCCCCTCTTTATTTATGACTAGTTTTGGTGATAAGAACACTTGACATAATTTCCACCCTCTCAGCAAATGTTTAAGTATGCAGTACACAATTGTTAAATAAGCACTGTGCTGTGAAGTGGATATCTAGGACTTACTCATTTTGCATAACTGAAACTTTGTACCTTTCGACCAATACCTCTTTATTTCTCCCTCTCCCTAGATGCTGACAACTACCATTCTACCCTCTGCTTCTACGAATATGGCTGTTTTTAATTCCTCACATAAGTTGTTATCAATTAGCTTAGAACTGCACTTGGATAAAGGGACATTGATTATTGGGTCCGATCAAAACCCAGTAAGATTACCTGCCTTGTGGAGTAATTTTGAGGGAAAAGATATAAATCATACAGAAGTGTTTAGTACAAGTCACGATACATATTAATTTAGTTGTTGTAATTTGCAGCATTTCTCAAAACAACTCCAAACATTCTCAAGATCTTACTGAAGTGCAAAGAAAACCAGAAGTTTCTATCTTAGAGTTAGAAGTATGTATGATTTCAGTAAGAAAATAAGGCAATGATAACTTTTTCATGCTTGAATGAACAAGAATGTTCTAAAAAATAACATTTTTTAATCATTTTGATTCCCACCTCATCTATTAAGAATTGAAACATTTTAGGTTATTATCACACATTAAGAGATGAGCCTAAGCATTTAGATACTAAATGGGCACAAATAAACAGTATATATTTGGAACAATTTTACAACTCTTTTTACCACAAATTTAGACTTCAATTAAATTTATTATTATTATTTTTTTGAGATGGAGTCTCACTCTGTTGTCCAGGCTGGAGTTCAGTGGCACGATCTCGGCTCACTGCAACCTCTGCCTCCCCAGTTCAAGCGATTCTCCTGCCTCAGCATCCCAAGCAGCTGGAATTACAAGCATATGCCACCATGCCCAGCTAATTTTTGTATTTTTAGTAGAGGCAGGGTTTCACCACATTGGCCAGGCTGGAATTGCATCTTTTTAATGACTGTAGGCCATGATTCAAGAATGAGTCTCATATACATTATGCTCATTCTTAATGTCTTCTAAATTAATAAATATATTAGAATATATTAGCAAAATCTTTCCGATCTGATCTGAGACTCTCACAATATGTCTAATATTATGTGAAGCACTATGCTCTTTGAAGCGATTTCACATTAATAAACTAACATTTTCATCACACAGATTATTTAAGTAATGTAAAATGTTATTATGAATATATCACAGAAAAACAGAGACTTAGGGAAGAAATCTCCCTAAAATGATGAGGGATTAATAGATTTTGACTCTATACTATTACCAGGTCTCTGATGAAGTGTCCCAAAATTTGTGTCTTTTTAGAATACATAAGAAATGATATTATTTGTACAAGACACTGAAGCAAAATGACCAAGGTGCTCCTAATCCACAAGCACAAGAACTGACCTGCTCCTCCAGCCTCGCCCTCTCAAAGAGCAAGGATGTTAATGCCCAGTCTCAGTAATAAAGTCGGGTAAAATTTAAACAACCATGAGAAAGCTTTGATAGTATTTTTCATGTTTCAATTTTCTGGTGATGTCGAGATATTATTAATTATTCATTGACATGTATAAATAAACTTCAGTCACCTTAAGAATACTTTACATTATTTTCTGTAAAAATTTTCTGTAAAATTAAGCCCTAATTAATAAACTGATAATATTAAAATACATGTTCCACCAAGCGTTCGATTTTTTTAACACAAGTGTTAGAATGCGTTTTAGATCACGATTATTATTCATTATCATTTTAATTGATGTTTAATTACATTTTTAAAATGTTTTATTTTTTAGCTGAAAAATACAATTGTATGTATTTATGGTATGCAACATGGTTTTAAAATATGTATTGTTGTGGAATGGCTAATTAGAGCTGATTAACATATGCATTACCCAATACACTTATCATTTTTTTTGTGGTGAGAACACAAAATATATTCTCTTAGTGATTTTTGAGTATTCAATCTATTGTTACTAAGTATAGTCACCATTAATAAGAACTTGTATTTTGTGATTTATTTCATAATCCAGGTTAGTAATATTGCTTATTAAACTATTCCTGATTTTTCACGGAACACATAGCACTAGAAACATGGAACAGAACTAGAGTAATTTAAGTATCTCATTGTATGCGGCATGATAGATATTTAAAACTAGAAAAAACATAGATAATACTTCCTTACGTCAGATGCATTATTGCCCTGAGACAACCGTTTAGAAATGGTTCTACATTACAATGCATAAATTATATATGTGACTCTCTAAACTTCAATAGACAACATAATACAAAAATGATATTCCAGAACAAATGGCTTGGAAGATGGCAGATTATAAGTTGTATATTAGCTATAAAACTATGGAATGCTAATTGATGGTAGAGGTGCTAACTCTAACGAAACATTTGTCAAAATAAATAAATATTCTCTGCCAACATTTAAGCAGGTAATATTTTTATTTTATTATATATACTCAAAGAAAATAATTACATGAATTTTTACTGTTATTTTAGTAAATTATTGCTAAATAAATAAGAGCATGTATGTTTTATCCTTTATAAACCTATTTAAATCCATCATGCTTTAAAACAGTAATTTAAAGACCATTACAGCGACCATTAATCCAGTTACATATTCAAAGAGACTGAGATTTTATTTTTAAGGAAGCTGTATGTGACAATTACAACCTAGAAGCAACTATTTCTTTAAGCATATTTTATACACTTAGGTATTTATAAATTAAATTATTAATTTTAAGAATACACTGATATAAATGTGTTTATTATATCCATGTCCATGCTTGTCTTTAAAGCAGAAGTCTTGCTCAAAGCCACATCTAATTAGAAAATAAAAGGTTTGATTAATTCAGTTTGCGATGTGTTAAACGAGTAAAAAAGAGCAATGAACCCAGAATTTCTTTTTTTTTTTTTTTTTTTTTTTTTTTTTTTTTTTTTTTGAGACAGAGTCTCGCTCTGTCGCCCGGGCTGGAGTGCAGTGGCGCAATCTCGGCTCACTGCAAGCTCCGCCTCCCGTGAACCCAGAATTTCTAAGACATAATGGCCTGTGTGAGATTTGTCTTTATAGATAAATCAAGATAATTTTGAATTCTAAGGAATATTCAAAGGCAGGCTAATTGTTCATCTGTATTAAAAAAGATTCTTTTTAGAGAAGATGGAAGTAAATCTACAGTAGAATATGGAAAAGAGTTAATGTCCTCTTTGCCTAGCAATTCAGATTTGATCTGCAATCTTTAGTTAATAACTTCAATATATTTTTCATTATGTTTCACATGTCACATGTATATTTTTCTAAATATATCCAACAAAGGCTACAAGATCCTAATGTTTAGTAAATACTCTCATTCACATTTCTAAAGCAAAATTGTGTCATTCTTTTCTGCACAATAATAGCATTGCATCTTATTGTGAATCACGTTACGAAGAGTTTAGAAAAGACTTTATGAATCTCTGAAGAAAGATTAAGGTACATATTATCCACATTCTTATATTTTATTATACAAGATATGTAATTCTAAAAAGTCCTTAATCCTTTAAATCAAAATATTTCAAAACAAACAAGATTTCAAGTGTTAGAGGAATCATAAATATAAACCGAATCTGTATGCTTAGAGAATGTAGAAATTCCCCCAAGCTATCGTATTTTACAGAAATATTACTTTCATCAAATAAAACAGAAGAAACAGTTATCTACTGACAGTTGCATTCACGTGGCTCTAGTCAGCAGGAATGTTATATGTCCCAGATGCCCATGTAAATCATCAAAACATGTTTTCATTGAGAAGAGAGTGATTAGGGAACTATTTTTGTAAAATAAGTCATGTCCTTATGGGAAGACATCATGAATTAGAAATTTTGTAGTCTAGCTTATGTTTCTTTCTCTTTTATCTTCACTTCAAGTCAGAGATGAATTCGGTTTATTCCAGAATAATAAACATAAGTTCTGAAAAGACACCTCCCAAACATGCTCTACTATTTTAGGTAAAATTTTATTACAGGAAGTCAATGTTCCTATGCACAGAACTGCAATTAAAGGCCTAAGCAGGGTGTTTTCATTTTGTTTTTGCTTTTGCTTTCTTCCAAATCTCTCCTAGCAGTTCTGTATTGGCTTCATTCTCGGGCTGTTGGTGAGTTGGCTTTAGCAAAACAAGGGTGTAGCACACCTGGAGGAAGAAGTAAGACTATGTCTTGAGGAATTTGAGAGGATCAAGGGAGCTCCCCATCCAATTTCCTCTAATGTTTTATTGGCCAGTAGGGGATGTGTCCATTTCTGAAATGATCCTTGACAAGATCAATGAGATTACTGTTAGGCCTGATATGAACATGACTGAGTTTTCAGCTTCCCCTTTAATACAAGACTGTAAGGAAGAGGCTTGGAGATATGAACAGTTTAGGTTCTGTAAGTAACAAAGAAGGAGAAGATGCTGAGTAGGCAACCAATAGCTTCTATCATTCAGTAAAAAACTAAAACTAAAAAATTTATATACAATAATTTCTATAAAACATAATAAAATATTTCTAAATATATGTTACAGTATTATTCATTAAAGCCAATGTTAATTACTTACCACCAATGATTTAGGATCTAAATATCTTTGATAAAATCTTCAATAGGCCAAGAAGATAAGCCATGCTCTACTCACAGAGGTTATCCTTGTGGTACTCTTATCTTTCTTCTGAGTATGAATAAAACAAAATTAATAGTTATTTTGCCAAAATATCATTCAAACAACTAAACAAAATTAATATTTATTTTGCTGATATATCATTCAAATAACTACGATAATCAAGAAACTGTGATTAAGAATTCTTGAAAGTATGTATATGATGTGAGGAATAGAAATGAGGTTAAGTATTTACTTTTGTTGAACTTACAGACTAACATTAGTAACGGCAGTCCCTTGTCACCCATAGGGTGATTTTGAAACTAAGCAGGGAAATTCAGATTTGATCTAAGAGGTAATTTGAATAGTTGAATAAATTTTAATTGAATACTGAAAATTGAGAAAGAAGACTAAAAGCAAGGATCAAGTAAACAAACAATACAAGGACATGGAAAAATTCTGTGAGAGATTACATTGTGTGCTGCACTAAAAATTGTAATTAAAAATTATAGTGTGGTACACCAAAGCTTTAAGAGGTAGACCTTTTATTTTTTCCTAGTCACTCATTAGCTGTGATGTTTTTTAGCAAGTAATATTTCCATCTTCATTGTCCAACTGTCTTCTCTGCTTTATGATTGTTTGTTTTATTCTCAAGCATGCTTTCAATCAGTATCAATAGCCCTTTCAAGCAGTATCAATAAAACTGTCTCTGGTGGTTTTAGGGTGTGCAACCCTTACCATCAGTGTTTGCTCATTAGAAGGAAAAAAAAGATTAAGTTTCTGTCCTCCAGTATTTATACAATCTCTAAAAAGGATTTTGATGGCTAAACAATATACCCATACCTTTAGCAAGGAAGGTGAGACAAGTTGACATGTGATAGAAAAGGCTGTTTACAAAAGGGATTCTAAGCTAATGAAAGTAGATGTCTACTACACGATTTTTAGAAAAAAAAAGAAAATGAAAAGGTTTGTTGATAGCAGGTATAAATAGTGGAAGAGCTAGGACTGCCCTGAATATTTAGGTTTATATTGTCATAGGGCTGGGAACAGCGGAAGTTTCAGTTGACAGAAAGTGGAAGATATGTTATTCTTCTTTTATGATCCTAAAGCACGTAACAAAGTGGCTGGCAGATGGCCAAAAATAAGACTTGAGTGAAGGAGTGAGTGTATGGATGAGTAAATAGTAAACTTGAAAGGACTGTTGGAATACATGCTGTGTGTTAAGTCTCATATTGGCAAACTTTGAAAATACAAGGCATAAAATATCCTGGACATTTTCTCTAAGGATTTGAACCCTATTGGAGAAAATACTATACTGTGTACATAGTTATGATAAAAATATTATAGGTGATTATTATAACTAAAATAAACTATTCCAGGAAATTACTCTAGGAGTAGAGGGAAAGGCAAGCTGCTTAATTTCAAGTGGTCTGGAAGAGTTGAACAAAGGTCAGGGATAGCATTTTAAATGAAACCATATATACTGTGAACTTTGATGATGGTTATAGCATTTGTTAAGTGTTAGTGAAGAGACAGTATTAAATAATAAAATATATTTTACATATGACTCAATATGGCTTAAAGTAATTAACATATAATGATGTTCTTTTATGTAACATTGAGTCCCTACAATGTTAGCCACACAGTTCTCAAAGCCGGTGTTACAGGGATGAATCAAACATTTTGTTTTCATTTGACTTACATTTTAGTGAAGAGGACCAAACAAATAGAGAAAGGAGAAAAAGGAGAAAAAATACATATCAAGAAATATACAAACATGACTATTCAATAGCCATTATTCTACACCAGTACAACAGTAAGATTAAAACTAATATTTTCCTTGCAGTATGGGTAATCAGTGCCATAAGCAATATCACGTAAGTAACATGAACAATATTATAGCACTTTATGACAAGACTTAATATAACTGTGGTAATATAAGCCATAGAGCAAATCTAACTGGCCAAATTTAATTTGACAATTCATCATTCCTCTGTAAATTAGGACATTAAAAATCATGTCAAGAGAATTGACAGAAATAGTTCTTAATTTATGGATGTTTGCTTCATACAATTTAATTATACATGCTATTGTCAATAAATACCATTTGGGATTTCAAATAAATGTCATTAAACTAAATACACTAAGTGAGGCTCTGTAGTGGGCTGATAATATGACAGTTATTTAAATAGCTGTACACATTTATGAAAATTATATGTTATTATTGAAAGCTATATCTGTAGTTACATTTATTGTATTAATATAACAAATTATCATATTGAAGTTATTCATTTAAAACTATATGATATGAATATTTTAATGAGAAAGGCATGCATTAAGACATCTCATCAAATATAATAGCAGAGGGAAATATTTTTTGATCTTTTCAAACAAAAATTGCAATATTGCAATGTCACAATTTAATCATCCTCTTTATTGAAAGTGGTTTATTGGCATTTAAGAGGTTATAGTAAAGTGATTTTACACAGTGTTTTTAATATTGGCTTAAATATAGGTATGTTCTCTTTATAATCAGTGTTATGCATTTAATATGAATTATTATAATAATATAGAACACTTCAGTGATAGATGTAATACATTAATTTGCCAGCTAATTATTTAAAATTTCAAAATAAATACTTTAAAAATAAATCTCAGAATAGTTATAATTTTCATAGTTTCTTCTTCGACATTGTTATTGTTAAGTCTGGCAAATATATGCAAAGAAAGATTTATCAGAAACCAGCTGGGCTCCTTGAGCAATGCTCCACAGTGGCTTCAAGGAAACTTCTGGTTTAATTGGCAGTCTGTTTTTCACAAGACCACTGTGGCTAATTGATGTTCCTGGAGCTGTAATAAAGGAGAGAAGTAAGAGAGAAACGGTCCTCTTCCCCACTTTAATTCCTTAATTCCAGAAAATTACTGAAACAAATAACAATACATATAATCTCCAAACCTCATTGCCCTTTATTCCCACTCAATTTGACATTCAGTATGTAATGTGGATTCTGCTCACAGGGCTTTTTGCCCAGTGAAAACTGATTCTGAACAAATATCTTCCTCTTTTAGAAATATGACACTGACATCCTGCTGTAATGGCCTGGAATAATTAATATTCTATTCTGAAAGAGAGACATTGTTATAGTATGGAAAGCAATGTGTACTTACTCATTGTCAAGGTTACAGTTAATTATTTTATTAGGAAAATGGCTTTAGTCTAAATTCCCATATGCATTTAAATTATCCACTATATATCTACCATTTGACTCAGAAGATTAACTTGATCTTTCAAGGCAGCCCTCTTACCTCATTCCATCTTCATCTAAAGAGTTACTGAAATATCCTCTATAGAAAACATCTATTGATTTAGTTTTTAGTTAACATTTTAGCATTACTTCTGGAATATACTGCCTTTATTGTAATGGGGTGATTTTTTCCTGCTCTATGGGAAAAACCATTAGGCCAAATGTAATATGACCAATTGTATATATGGGAGTGTATGGACTCTTTTTCCTTGCCATTTCAAATCAATTTCCCATACTTCATCCTGTCAAGAGTTTGGAATAGTTAACCCACCTCAGTAGGCAATTTGCCCATTATTTTCTCACTGGGTTAGACTAGTGATGAACTAGTGCAAGATATCAGGTGATGGAAGACTGTTATTCAGCTATCATTCCCTTGACTTCTTCTCCACAGTGTTCTTGATGGCACTTTGTTACACCACCCAAAGCCAGAGCTTCTACCACTTGGCTCCCTTTTCTTTCTGGCTTAGTAGTGATCTCTTCTCTTACCCCTTGAGACATAAGAGAATCAGATGATGCATGCCAGCTCCATGGACAACATCCTTTCTCTAGTATCCCTACACCTTTGCCAAATAGAGATTCTATCAAGTTATTTACTAGTAAATTACTATGCACTATCTCTTTTTCCAAGACCTTGAATAATTCAAAGAACACTTTTTCTTCTGTTATCACTATTCTTATTCTTCTGATTAACTCTGGTGATCTCATTAAACATCTGTTAATATATATTAGAGTATTACATGTAGCAAAATATTGTGCATATTTGCCTTCCATTTTGTTATGATGTAAATATTTTGTCAGCAAAGATCTTATCTAATTCATTCTACCCTCTTTGAAACACTTAGCAGAGGGATTTGCATGGCAGGAACATAAGTAATATTTCCAAAGGGGTGAATTATTAATGGGTAAATTAATTATGGGTGAATTTATTTATTTCCTCTTTTCATGCAGGGAAAACAAAATTCTCATAAATATATATGTTTATCTCCATATTAAGTTTTATGAGGTGAATAAGCAATTCACTGTTAAAGGAAATAATTTATTCTTTTCTAATTTGATAGTATGGCATTACAAGGTTTGTAAGTGAAAGCTATAGAGTAGAAAGAATGTAGCTTTTGTACTCCTTTTATAAATTTTTATTTAAAAGTAGATTGATTCTTAAAATATTATGTATGAAATGCAATGCAAATACTTATGAAGGAATGTGCATAGTATGTACAGATTATTTAAACATACACATGAATTTATATCTGCATATGTGTTTCTTTATATCTATATGAAGATTTTTGCATAATGCTTGGTAAATGGTTAAAAGTTCAAAAACGTAGATATAAAGTGAGCTTTAAGTTGAATCCATTTTGAGTTGATATTTTTGTGAGACAAGGGTCTAATCTCATTCTTTTGCTCATTGATATTCAAATTTTTCAACACCACTTGTTAAAGAAACTCTCCTTTCCTCACCATGTATTCTTGGAATCCTTGTAGAACATAAATTGATTTTATATGTGAGAGTTTATTTCTTGGGTCTGTATTTTGTTCTATTGGTAGAAATACAAACTATTGGTATGTATTTCTACATTTATGCCAGTACCATACTGTTTTAATTACTGTAGCTCTGTAATATATTTGAAATTAGGAAGTATGATGTCTTCAGCTTTGATTTTCTTTCTCAAGATTGCATTGACTATTTGGATTCTTCTATGGTTCCATCTGAATTTATTTTTTTTCTATTCTCCTCAAAAATTCTATTGGGATTTGGATAGAGGTTGTATTGAATCTATAGATTGCTTTGGACAGTTTGTATGAAGATGTCAAAAAGATATTTGCACTTGAATGTTTCTGCAACATTATTTACAATAGCCAAGATATGGACACAACCTGAATCTCCATATATAAATGAAAGGATATAGAAAATGCAGTATATACAAATGATGCCACATTCACCTTAATCAAGGGAGAAATCCTGCCATATTTGATAGCATGGATGAACCTGAAAAACATTATGCCAAGTGAAATAAGGGCCGTCACAAGGTAAATACTGCACAATTCCACTTATATAAGGTGTCTAAAATAGTTAAACTCATAAAAACATAGAGTATAACATAGTTTCCACGACTGGGTGATAAAGGGAAATGGGGAATGACTATGAAACAAATTCAAGTTTTAATTATGCAAGATAAAAAAGTTCTTGAGATGTGCTGTGCAGCATTGTGCCTATAGTTAACAATATAGCATTTTGCTCTTAGAAATTTGTTAAGAACATACATCTCTTGTGCTCTTACCACAATAAAAATATTAATTTAAATTCAAAAAATTAAAAACGAAAACCTTTGAAAAATGATTTTATATTGCATATGGTACATTCAGATATATACTATAAGTAAATAAATAAGTCTAATACTAGAATGGTGAATTTCCGTTTTCTCATCCCCAAAATGTTATTCTTTCATATTATGTATAAAAAGCAACATATCATTACTGTGACACTGATTCTTAGGGAGAATGTATGTGTGTTGTGTATGTGTGCCAGGGTTGGTTTCTGGGAGGCTGTGGTTGGAAAGAAGACTCATTTTATTTTTTTCCAGATTTAACTTCCTGAAACAGGTTTTCTATTTTCTTGCTTAAGCCTAATTTCTAATTGTAAATTTTGTGCATGCAGATTAAATGAGTGACTTACTACCTTGAATCAGTGGTTCTTGAAATGGGTTGATTCCTCCCCAGGAGTCCTTTGGTCATATCTGGAGGCATTTTTGGTTGTTATATTGAGTGGGGAAAGCTACTGTCATCTCATAGGTAGAGGCCAGGGATACTGCTAAACATCCTACAAGGCACAAGGCAGCTCCACAAGAAAGGATAATCTACCCCAAAATGTCAACAGTGCCAAAGTTTGAAAACTCAGCCTTAAATCCTGTGCCTAACTGCCATAACAGTTTAACATGACTGAAGTTCGATACATATTTATGGAATTAGATTAAAAGTTACTATTATGGTCAATCTTTAAAGTGGGAACTGCCAATATCAAAAAATAACACTTTTTTACAGAAAAAAAGATTTTTTTCTGATATAAATCTATAAACAGCAACTATTCTATAGTTATATTGTTTTTGCAGCTATTGCCCCTCCATCCTCCTTCATTCTGAGTGTACTTTTTCAGAATATAAATTCACACACATCCACGCAAACACACATACTTACTGGACAAATTTTTCTTTTAAGTCCATGGTTTTATCACAATCATCAAAATGTTGGAATTCTTTCAGTATAGTTCTACTGATTGCAAATTGTAGTAATTTACTAAATGACAATGGTATCTTCTTCAGTGTTATCAATCATTTTATCAACTTTGTTAATTTGTAATTTAGCTAATCTATCCAATTAAATAATAAAATTAAATCATCCATCATGTAACAATTCTTAATCTTGCTTGCTCAAGTATGACATCAGAGAATCAAATAAATTAACAATAAAATGGTATTGTATAGTGGAATATTTGTCGTCTCTCCCAGGCTTTCATATAAAATGTCTTTGTTTATTTAAAAAAATAACTTTACTTACTGTGACTGCTAAATTTAATTAAAATTTACAAATAAACCCTTGTCTTAACTCCCCTTTGCTCTCACAACCAATGAAACTTAGAATTACTAAATGAGTTCAACTTGTTTTATAATTCCTTTTGTTGAAAAGATACAAAATCTTTCACATACCATATCGATGGTGATATCAGAAAATGACTTTTTAGAGATATTATTTATATTTGCAGCTTACAACAGAATAAAAATTAAATATTTTACTGAATTTAAACAACTATACATTTTTAAAAGTTGAAGTTGGCTAGAAGTCAGGCAAATTAGGGAAAATTGTACAATTTGTATGGAATATATAAGGAGGTGGGGTTTTGACTAGTTTATTAACTGGGCTAATCGTAGATGTTGTGTCAGGTAAGACTGTCCGAGGCCTAACTGCCTGAGAGACAAAGATGCTGAGAAAGAAGCATGCTTACTTTAAAGAACATGAGACAGTAGGGGAATGGAGAAGTTTTATGCACATAATGGCATCTGTCACTCAGATTGACCTATGGTACATGCTTGAAGCAGACTATACAAGACGGATTTGAGATGCATAATTCTTCACTGAAATCTCTGTAACACAAGGTAACCTGAAGGCAGAATGGCTTTGTGGTTACAAAGAATTAGTTTGAATAGTGATTATCTCATTGGAATTATTTTGAGGCATATTAGAGCATTGAAAGGATGGCAAGACTTAAGTACAAAAGTGTAGTAAACACCATTTAGGGTAAGGAAGGAGTGGTCCAGTTTACCTGCATAAAAAACAATACCTAGATAGGAGGAGTGGAAGTGTCTGCACTATCTTTGTAATTTATCTTAGGGACATCAATGTTCGTTGGAATAGAGTACAGATTCGTTAGTTCAGAGAACACCCAACCAAAAATATTTGAGTAATGTTGACTATTAATAATTTGCATTTATTTTGTTTTCTTAATAACAATATAAAAGTTTGTTTTTTATAGGGGTCTATTATCTGATTCTGCAATTATACATTTTGAGGATCTTTGAACAAAGATGAAATTTAAATTATATAGACATATATGTGTATATGTGTATATGTATGTGTATATATTTGTATATATATGAATTATTTTTATAAGCATTTATTCTATCCTTGGATTATATTTTTTTCTGTGATGCTGTCTCTCAATATGCATTTTACTGAAGCTAGGTATTAATTACATATTTACTTTTTTCTAAGTTGTGTATGGAAACATTCCAAAAATCAGATATAATTAATTGTATATATTTATTAGATTTTGTTTCTAAGTAAAACTCTTTAAATTAATTAGATAACTTTAAAAGCCACAGGGAAATTTTAAGGATATACTTTCATCTCTAAAATATTCTGATACCTCTTGACCATCTAATTCCAATTTTTTTACTGTAAAATAGCATTTTTTTTTACTTAAAGAAAACCGCATCATTTACTATTTAGCCCAAATCAAAGGGATGCCTAAATAAATCACTATGGCATCTTGAAAATAAGTATATCTGTATTAAGAAATTATTTTTAAAATGCTAAGAATATAAGATGTACTAAGAAAGTTATTTTTTAAAGTCATAAAAATTTATATTCAAGATACATTTTCCCTTTTAAAATGAAAATAAATTTCTTTTGTTATTGAGAAAAATTATATTTTTAAGCTAGATTACCTGTTTTATAGAACAAGAAAGTGCCAGTCTAAAAATCATTAAAATATTAATATTTGGAGTAATTAAGAAGTAGCTTTATAATATTTTAACTGTAATATCTGTATAGTATTTTAGAATTCACAAGAGATAGTCACATACCATGTAATTATAGATTCCAAAAAATACAACAAACTAAAAACATAGATTTAAAAAGAATTATTTTTTGTCATAAGAAAAAATATTCAGCTCATAAGTTTCAAATCATTTTAATAAATGGACTTCTCTAGAAGTGTGAGGATGGTGAGGAAACAACAGTGTGTGCCAAGTCACCCAGATATCAGCAACAACATGAAGCCATTCTGGTCACTACAGGTCTCAAGAGAATTAGAGGGTAGGTAGTATATTCTTAGACTGGTGAGAAATGGAGCCCTGGAGAAGATTCCTCTTGACAGAAAATGTGATTATTGAGGGATTGAGTCATTTCCAGAAAGGTGGCTCAAAGAGGGGAAGAAGCAGGGAACAAATACCCAGCTACTCTCCCATTTTGCATTAGTAATAAATCTTTTATTTTCGCTTGAGTCTGTTTGCTGACAGAAATAAAAACTAAATATCCCAACCTCCCTTGCAATTAGTTTGTCATATAACTAAGCTCTGACCAATGTAGCAAAAGTAGAAGTGATGAGGACAATTTCTGGGAAGTGTGCCTAAAGGAAGGAGGCACTCCTTCCTTGCTTTCTGGACTATTTTCTGCCAGATATAATGTAGATACTATAACTGCAAATCAAGCAGCTGTCTTAGTGGCAGGGCACTGTGTTGAGATGGCTGTGCTGGTGTCTTCCATTTGCCCTTGCAGATTGATTCTCCATCCTTCTCTATCTTGTTTAGTGCCCTAGGAGGCTGAACTGTATGTGTGCATTTAACAGGCTCACTTATGTGCTCATAACCGGCCTTCTGGTTTCCAACTGAGTTTAAACAAAGAGAAATCTAGGCAGTAAATTGGAGAAAGAAATGAGAGTAGGCTCAGGTTATTTCCCACTGGCTTCCCCCCAGCTGTGTCACTTTGTGCTGACAGTGTCCTCAATTGAGGGTCACAATCCTTCACAAAGTGGCCTTTACTACAAGGCTCTCTTCTCTTGGGTTTAGGTAACTGTTTTCCCAACTCTATCACTTCTTGGCCCAAGTGTAGTAATGACTGCTGCTATTGGCCTTGAGTTTTTGTTATATTCCAAACACCCTTTTGAGTAATCATTTTACAAATCAACTCTTTTCCAATTATCCTAATTTAAATGATCTATATGTTTCTTGTTGAGATTCTAAGAATAGAATGGTAGAACAAAAAATTGGAAGGAACCCAGGCCCCACTGAACACCAGACCGACAATGTATTGTCTGCATATAGATTTATTACATATGACAGAAAAAGAAAATCCTCCAAATTTTAGTATCCAGTATAGGTTTTGCTTTACTTCATCTCACTGATAAATTAATACTTACTAAGACAGTGTCTATTATGACTGCCTCTAATTTTAAGATGGTTCAGTTGAAGTTTGAAAGGAAAATGATTTGCTCAAGGATATACATAAAAGAGATAGAAATGGGCCTACAATTAGCTCATTTGATTAAATCGTTATTTATGGAGAGTATCTATGGTGATACAGACACTCTGTAATATATTACAAATATAGCAAAAAAAATTTGGCCTTCTGATTTTCCATTTTATACCTCTTCCTCCACCCACATTGATTCTAGGTGAGATGTTCTACTTGATAAAATTAGGTTAGGACAAATACTGCATTGGAAAGAGCATGCTCATTTCCCATTTTCTGAAAGGGACTATTGTTTGGACCTTCAGCAGAATGTAGTTTTAAAAGACATTCTACACTATCCCTTCACTCAGTACTTCCTCATACCTCCACTGTTAATTGGTTAGTTATTTGCACTTCCAAAATTAATGACTGACTCTTAAATTCTTGCCTCAGTGTCTATTTCTGGGGCAACAAAATTTAAGGCATTTGGAAGAATTCTCTTCAATTATTTGAATACAGTAACCAGAATTGGTATTAGTTATACTTGAATGTTTGCTAGCATGCAGACTGAAGCCATTAGGTCCTGGGTTTCCTTGATGGGAGACTTTTTGTTATGGCTTCGATCTCCTTTTAGTTATTTATCGGTTTGATTTTCTGGTTCTTCATGTTTCAATCTTTGTAGGTTGTATGTGTCCAGGAACTTATCCATTTCTCCTAGGTTTTAAAATTTGTCGGTGTATAGTTCATTTGTTGGTGTATAGTTGGTATATAGTCTCTAATGATTATTTGTGCTTCTGTGATATCAATTGTTATGTCTCATTTTAAATTTCTGATTGTATGCATTGTGTCATTTCTCTTTTTTTCTTAGTATGGCTAATAGTTTATCAATTGTATCTATCTTTAAAAAAACAACTTTTTGTTTTTTTGATATTTTATGTTGTTTTTTAGCCTCAATATCCAAAATATGGAATTAACCTAAATGTCTATCAACAGATAACTTGATAAATAAAATGTGGTATATATACGCAATGGACTATTATTCAGCCATAAAAAGGAATGAAATCCTGTCATTTGCAGCAACATGAATGGAACTGGATATTATTACTGGCACAGAAGAACAATTATTCCATGTTCTCACTAAAGTGTGGGAGCTAATAAAGTGGGTCTCATGAAGATAGAGAGTAGATAGAGAATAGATTGGTGGTTATTAGAGGTCAGGAAGATGAGGGGAAGGGGATCAAAAAAGATTGATTTATGGGACAAAAATACATTAGGTAAAATAAAATCCAGTGTTTGATATTTCAGTAGGCTGACTGTAGTTAATAATAATCTATTATATATTTCAAAATAGCTAGAAGCAAAGAATTCTAATGTTCCCAGATGAAAGAAATGGTAAATATTTAAGGTAATGAATAGCCAAACTACCTTAATTTGATCACTACACATTAAAATAATGTATCAAAATATTATATGCGCTTCAAAAATGTGTACCTCTATTATGCATCAATTTTTAAAAACTGAAGACATTATGTCTATTATGAATTTTAACATCTACTTCAATGGCTAATTTTCTGTTATTCTTTATTAGTCAGTTCTCACACTACTATAAAGGTACTACCCGAGACTGGATAATTTGTAAACACAAGAGGTTTAATTGACTCAGAGTTACACATAACTGGGGAGGCCTAAGGAAATATATAATCATGGCAGAAGGTGAATGGGAAGCAAACACTTTCTTCACAAGGTGGCAGAAAGAGAGAACCAGAAGGGAAAATGTCAGGCACTTATCAAACAACCAGATCTCATGAGGACTCACTATCACCAGAACAGCATGAGGAAAACTGCCTCCATGATCCAATCACCTCATATCACATTTCTCCCTCAACATGTGGGGACTACAATTTGAGATGAGATTTGGGTGGAGAAACAGAGCCAAACCATGTCATTCAGCCCCTGACTCCTCCCAAATCTCATGTCCTTTTCACATTTCAAAATTAATCATGCCTTCCCAACAGTCTCCCCAAATCTTAACTCACTCCAACATTAACTCAAAAGTCAAAGTCCAAGGTCTCATCTGAGACAAGGCAAGCGAATTCCACCTATGAGTCTGTAAAATCAAAAACAACTTAGTTATTTCCAAGATAAAGTGGAGATATAGGCATTGGATAAATGTTCCCATTCCAAATGGGAGAAATTGGCCAAAACAAAGGAGCTATAGGCCCCATGCAAGTCTGAAAGCCTACAGGTGGTCATTAAATCTTAAAGCTCTAAAATAATCTTCTTTGACTCCGTGTCTCACATCCAGGGCATGCTGATGTGAGGGATGAACTCCTGTATTACTCTGTTCTCATGTTGCTAATAAAGACATACACAAGACTGAGTAATTTATAAATGAAAGAGGTTTAATTGACTAACAGTTTCACATGGCTGGGGAGGCCTCACAATCATGACTGAATAGCAAGAAATGTCTTACCTGGTGGTAGACAAGAGAGAGCTTTTGTAAGGAAACTCTCCCTTATAAAACCATCAGATCTCATGAGACTTATTCACTATCATGAGAACAGCATGGGAGAGACCCCATCCCATGATTCAATTACCTCCCACCAGGTCCCTCCCATAACAAGTGGGAATTGTGGGAGCTACAATTCAAGATGAGATTTGGCTGAGGACACAGCCAAACCATATGAGCTCTCAAGGCCTTGAGAAGTTCCTCTCTTGTGGCTCTGCAAGTTACAGTCCCCATGGCTGCTTTCACAGGCTGGCATCAAGTGCTTGCAGCTTTTCCAGGTGCATGGTGCAAGCTGTCATTGGATCTACAGTTCTAGAGTGTAGAGGACAGTGGCCCTTTTCTCACAGCTCCACTGGGCCATGCCCCAGCAGGGACTCTGTGTGAGGACTCCAACCCCACATTTCCCTTCTGCACTGCCCAAGCAGAGGTTCTCCATGAGGGCTCTGTCCCTGCAGCAGACATCTGCCTGGACATCTAGGCATTTCCATACACCCTCTGAAATCTAGGCAGAGGTTTCCAAAGCTCCACTCTTGTCTTCTGCACACCTGCAGGCCCAACACCACGTGGAAACTGCCAGGGCTTGGGGTTTGCACCCTTTGAAGCAATGGCCTGAGCTGTATGTTGGCCCCTATTATCCATGGCTGGAGCTGGAGAGCTGTGACATAAAGCATCAAGTCTCAAGGCTGCACAGAGCAGCTAGGCCCTGGGCCTGGCCAATAAAACCATTTTTCCCTCCAAGACCTCCAGGTCTGTGATGGGAGCTGTTGCCATGAAGGTCTCTTTCCCCATTGTCTTGGCTATTAATATTCAGTTCCTTGTTACTTATGTAAATTTCTGCATCTGGCTTGAATATTCCCCAGAAAATGGTTTTTCTTTCCTACGGTATGGTCCACTGCAAATTTTCCAAACCTTTATTCTCTGCTTCCCTTTTGGACATTAGTTTCAATTTCAAACTATCTCTTCGTGAGTGTATATAACTGAATGCTTTCATAATAAGCCAGGTCACATCTTGACTGCTTTGCTACTGAGCAACGTCTTCCACCAGATACCCCTAACTCATCTCTCTCAAGTTCAAAGTTCCAAAGATCCCTAGGGCAGGGGCAAAATGCCACCAGTCTCTTTGCTAAAGCATAGCATGAGTGTCCTTTGCTCCAGTTCCCAATAAGTTCCTCATCTCCAACTGCAACCACCTCAGCCTGGACTTCATTGTCCATCAGCATTTTGGTCAAAATAATTCAACAAGTCTCTATGAAGTTCCAAACTTCCACATGTCTTCCTGTCTTCTTCTGAGCCCACCAAACTGTTCCAACCTTTCCTTGTTACCCCGTTCCAAAATTGCTTTCACATTTTCCAGTCATCTTTATAAGAGTATCTCACTCTGCTGATACCAGTTCTCTGTATTAGTCTGTTCTCATGCTGCTATAAAGATACTACCTGAGACTGGGTAACTTATGTACAAAAGAGGTTTAATTGACTCACAGTGCTGCATGGCTGGGGAGGCCTTAGGAAACTTACAATCATGGCAGAAGGCTAAGAAGAAGCAGATACCTTCTTCACAACGCAGAAGGACAGAGACCTAGTGGGGAAAATGCCAGACACTTACCAAATAACCAGATCTCATGAGAACTCCCCTATCACAAAAACAGCATGAGAGAAACCACCCCTATGATCCACTCATCTTCCACCCAGTCCCTCTCTTAACATGTGGGAATTTCAATTCAAGATGAGATTTGGGTGGGGACACAGAGCCAAACCATATCATCTTCTATCAAAACTACACTGTCTCAATTATTATAATCTTAAAATAAGCCATGGCAGAGGAAATTCAGCTAACTTTTTCTTTATTCAAGATTTTATTGGCTTTTCTTAGCCCATTGCATTTCCATATAAACTTTGCAATCATCTTACTCACAATAAATACTTCCTGATATTATGAATGAAATAGTTTTATGTCTATGAATTAATTTTGGAGAACTTATAAATATAATATCAAATTTTGAATTCATTGAAACCAGGATATTATCTTCTATCTTTTAAGTTAATTTTTGAATATTATATTTTATGGTTTATTTGGAAAAGTTCTTGCACATATTTTATTATATGTTTTAATGCTATTTTAAATTGCCCTCTTTTAAAATTGTATTTTTGGTCTGTGTCTTACATATAGAAATAAAATTGATATTTCCAAACTGACCTTAACTAACTCACTCACTAATTCTAATAGTTTATTTGTAGTCTCAGATAGTATACAAATGGAAAAAGTACAGAAATATCTCAACAATTCACAATGTAAAAGTTTACACAGATCTATATGAATTATTACTATGTGCCCAGCACCATAATTAATGTCTTGATTTTCTCCTTGCACTCTAGGAATAGCAGTGGCATACTTGTCATTGTCTTAGTGTTCCAACATCTATGTTGGCCTGCTCTGTCTGCTCATGTAAACTGCAAGTTATCTGAATCTTATATTGCTTATTACCTTTTCCATTTCTGTATAGATAGATAGCCTTTATAAATATAAGCTGAGCCTTTTACAAATATAGTCCATCTACTTGTTTTATCTTTGTGCAGTAATCTCTTAATTTCACTAACATATTTACCCATTCAATCAGCAAGTATTTCCTGAGTTCCTCTTCTGTCAGGCACTTTTCTGGCCACTGGGTTACAGGAGTAACAAAAATCTATCCTGCTTTTATGAAACTTAATTCTAGTGGACAAAAATGGATAATAAACGAATTCTCAGACTGTCACTAAATCACCACAATCGACTCAATATATTTCATGCATTGTCAGACTTTCAGCCAATGCCAATCTCACTATATTTAGGGCTCTGACTTGATTCATCCTATGGCTGCCTATGGTTAGGCACTGGGTATGCTGTCATACACTTTTTTGTGTATAAGGCTTGAGGTATTGAACTACTTGAATTAACAGTTTCTTTATTTGTTTTCCTTAATAAACTGTGAAATGAGCTGCTTCATCGTTCATTTTTCACATATTCAAACATAATGAGAATGTATTCTTATGACAGCATTTGTTAATTTTTCTATATGGGAGAATGAACTGTTTCATTACTTATCATTAGTGGCCTATTTATATAATAGGGTAGTGAAAAAATAATATCATAACCAATTGGACTTGTAGGAGAATTCTGGGTTTACATAGTGTAATTAATCAAATTTATGATGACACTATGGTAATAATTCTTCTTGGTGGAAAGGACTGAAGAATCTTTAAAGGGTGAGAGGTATGGTTTTGTATTTCCTTGTAAAGATATGTCTATTAGGCAGAAATGGAGTTCAATTTCCAATTACTTAGTTGGAATAAAAATTAATTTCGAAAGACAATCTATTTGTAAACAACTTTTAATCTTAGCCACGAAGCATACTAAAATGTTCTTTGAAATATTAGCAGTTATCAAATGTAACTTCTGCATTTTGATATAAGTCCTAATGTTTAGCAAAATATCATTTTAGAAATTTTCCTATTTTCCTGTATTTTCAGTGAGTCTTCAATAATTTACTGGTGCTTTTACAGTTTATAAAGTCTTGGGAAATTGGTTCTGGCTTTTCAAATCAAATTTTGTGAAATGGCAAGTCAGAAGGTATAATAGGAACATGAATTATGTGTAAGACTTGAGTAATGCCCATTCAGGTTGATATTTTCTCACTGATGAGGACACCAAAGAAAATTAGGTTCTTTGATTACCCAGTACTATTTATAGCATTCTAAATGCATCATCATGTTCTTTAAGGCTATCATGCTTGAAAAATATGCTTAACTCTCTCTCTGGAGAGTTTTCTCATAGCCCTTTCTTTTGCTTTACCTAAAAAGGGTTGGGGAGAGGAAAAAAAAAAGCCAACAATGAAAAATCTCTACTAGACCTACAAATAAATAAGCTTAATGCTGCAGCAGAGATATTTTTTCCATGGTCTCAGATGTATTTTTCTTTGCATTAGAAAAAAATATTGTTTTATTGGAGAATGGGAATGTTCAGTGAGGCTGGGGCTTAGTATCTGTGTAGTAAATGAGAAAGAAGAGAGGCATGAAGGTCTTAGGGATATAAAAAATGAGCTTGGAATGTATTCTACAGAAACTAGACGCTATTATCAGATTAAAAGAATATCAGTCATAATGAATTATTCTAGGTTTATTGAGTTATACCTGACTTTCAATAAACTACACAAATTTAAGAGGACCAATTTGAGTTTTGGCACATGTATACACATACCTGAAACTATCATCACAATCAAGACAATGAACATATTATTCACCCCTAGAAGTTCCATTTTATTCATTTGTAACTTTTTTTCTTCCCACCGTGCCAACTCTAAAAAATTCTATGTGTCCTGTCACTGCAACTTCTCTAGAATTTTACATAAAGAGAATCATGTAATACGTACTTTTTCTTGTCTGGTTTCATTCACTTAGTATAATTATTTTGTTTCATTCAAGTTGTATCTATAAATACTTTGTGACTTTTAATTACTAAGTAGTAGTCCATTGCATTTCAGTACTAAAATGTGGTTATCTATTTACCCACTGATGGAAATTTGTGTTATATTTAGTTTTAGTATTACAAAAAGCTGTTATGAACATTCATATATGCACCTTTGTGTGGATATATGCTTTCATTCACCAAAAAAGCTGCAACATGTCTAATGTTACATGCATTCAAATATACACACACACACACACGTGTATATATATATACACATATATATTCTGGAGTATATATATATTCTAAAAACCTATGAGAAATATGCATATATATCACAAATGTACAGAACTAAAGGGAATATTAGGAAAGATCCACTATCATCATGGAACATGTTAACACTCCTCTATCAGTGATAAGACAAGGAGCAATAACTCAATAAGATATAGAGGATTTGAACAACTTTATTAACTAACATAATCCAATACATATAGAGAGAACACTATAATTAACAAATTGACATCTTATGTAAACACTATACCAGAGAACTTCTCAAACAGAGGTAGTGCGTGGTATCATCTAAAACATAAATGTAAAGCATTTGGGAAGGAAATTGGAGTGAGAAAGGGGAATGGTCTGGAATGATCTGGAAGAAGAAGAGAGAAATCAGTAACAGAGAACACCTACCCTACCACACACCCTGTCCCAGTGATATGAGCAGTGAGAGGGAGTAACCAGTCACCACTGATGAGAGCGACAGATAAAGGATATCTTCAGGAAAGGGTCTTATGCCTTAAAACAAAATCAGAACTGATCTGTGTTGGGGAGAAGAAGATACACTTGCAGTGGTTTATAGAGAGAAGTGATGGAGGTTTTGTCAAGAATATGCAAAAATCCAAAACCTTGTCTTAAAACGTTGGTCAGATTTATTTCCTGGCACTGCTTGGTAAAGCAACTTCCCTATTCTATGCTGCTGCCTTTCTGTGCACCATCCAATAAACTGACAATCTTTAGTCTGTGAGAAACATTTGGTTATTTTTTACTAGACTCTATGGACTTTTTGAAGAGAAGACTCTCAAGAATGAGAAACTTTTATCATTGGCAAATGGGTTGTGTGTGTGTGTGTGTGTGAGAGAGACAGAGAGAGACAGAGAGAGAGAGAGACACAGAGACAGAGAGAGAGAGAGAGACAGAGAGAGAGTATGTAATGTTTTGTGATTGTTCATTTTTTCTTGCTGTCTTCAGGATGAACAAAGCATTAACTTAACAGATGAGGCTCTTTACAAACTGAGATTCACATAGTATTTGAGACGCATCTCCTGCCCTAAACATGATATTGGAACTGTCTTGAATAACTACTGTGCTGCTTTAACCACCCTCCCTTCACCGTACATGGCACTGCCTCTCCAGGACTTCCCTTAAATATATTTCCATCTTTGACTCTCTAGTGTCTTTTTAATTGTAAAAGCTCAGTTAACCTTGAATACCTTCGGAAAAGTGGTTCAGGTGCTAAGGTTTAAGGGCTGCCACAGAAATCTGGCTTTATGGTTATAAACTGTATTTTATAGTAGAACCACCTTCTATACTACACGTACTTTGTATCTCATCATGTAATATTCAGTGTTGGCAATTATTGATAAAAAGGGAAACCCATTATTTGAAAAGAAAAAAAAATGCTAAAAATAAGTTTATAGAATTTATATAAAAGGTTTGCATATGAACAACTATTTTGTTATCCTTAAAACACCACATATATTGTACTATTATAAATGGTTTATGATTTAGGAGAAGAAATTCTGAAAAAGGGGTAGAGGCTACAAAAAATAATGGTTTCTTTTGACTATAAATGTGAAATATAACAAGATCACAATTAGAATAAGTTAATAAGCAATAAAATAAAGAAACGTTTTGAATTCTGCAATAAAATATGAGTAAGCTGGGGTTACAATTAATAACAAGCCTAGTGCAAGTACTGTTCAAATTGCCTCAGTTTTCACAGCCCTTTTATTGAGGAAGAAAAAAAAAAAGAGAAGCAGAAACAGGTGCAGAGTATCACATAATTAGTTAAATTAGTCTTTAAGCAAAGATTGCCATAGAATTTGGGAGAGGTCTGAATATAAACTAAGCCTGTCATTATATAGAGGATAAAAAGGTTTTAGTGGTTGGTATTATGGGCAGAATTTTGTCCCTGCAAAATTCATATGTTTAAGTCCTAACCCGTGTACCTCAGGATGTGAATGTATTTGGAGAGACGGACTTTACAGAGGAAATTCAGGTAAAATGAGGTCATATAGGTAGGCCTTACTCTGATATGACTAGTGTCTCTATAAGAAGAGGAGGTTGGAGCAGACACAGAGGAAAGACCATATGAGAACAGTGGAGGGCAAGGGTCATCTACGAGCCAAGGAGAGATGCCTTAAAAGAAACCACCCCTGCCTATACCTTGATCTCAGCTTGTTATCAGGCCTCCAAGGCTGTGAGGAAATAAAGTTCTGTTGACTAAACCCTCCAGTCTATGACACTTCGTTATGGCTGCCCTAGCAAACTGACACAATTAGAATGCATATACCTAGCTTTCCTGAAAGAATCTTCTCTAAAATGCCTCCATTTTTTGTTGTGGAAAGTGTGGTTATGATTAGGGTAAATGGACTAAGTGTTTATAAATCCTGGTTTCCTCTTCCATTCCAAATGAGAAACTACTTAATGGCTTTCTTTAGTTAGTAGATAGTGGCAACTTAATAAATTGCTTTCCCGGCCTCTTGCTGCTACTGAGGACCACTGCACCCACTCAAAGGAGAAAAAATTATAATATAGTGATTCATTAGTATTCTTGCCTAAAAATGTCTTATTAATGAATTTAGTCTAAGTATTAATATGTATAGGGCTGCATGTTACAATAGATTCACCTTTTTTTTTTTTGACTGACTGAACATTTGTGAAAGCTTGACAGACACCAGGTACTAGCAAAAAAAAAAAAAAAAATGGGAGAGAGGAGAAAATTATTGTGAGACATGAGTAATAACTCAGAAAATATTACATTGAACATATGATACATATTTTATACACTTATGAAACTGTAACTGTCTATAAAGATACTATGAAGTTAGATCACCATATTTGAAAGTGCTATTTAAAACAGTGTAAGGTTTAAAAGAAAATTTTACCTTATTTGTAAAATTTATGCCATTTATTTCAGAAAAGAAGTGCATATTATAATGAATTGAAATCAGTGTGTCAGGGAAAATATGAGAATCTTTTAATTAATTTCATAAAAGATCTGTACTTAACATTGTTAATTGATCTAGTTAACTGACGGCATGTTTATAGTAATTTCAGAATCATTTATGTGGGTAAGCTTAGCACACAGTCAAGATCTCAATTAAGAACATCTTTAAGAAGCTGTAATTTAGAAATAATAAAATGATGAGGACTGCTAATAGATATGAAATCTTGGTGAGGAAAATTATTTTGCAAGCTGATTTGCTTGGTGGTGCTGTTAAGGTGGGGTTCTAAGCTGGCATTTTTTTATGAAGAAAAATGCACCTGAGGAAAGTGAGACCTAAGGAAATTAAAATAACACTCAAGGCTTCTATCTGACAAGACAGTTTACAATTTTTTAAGATTAATTGTAACCCCAGCTTACTCATATTTTATTGCAGAATTCAAAACGTTTCTTTATTTTATTGCTACTTAACAGGCTATCCATGTTTTTCCCTTTTGCTCTGGCCTTTGAAATATGAAGATATGAGAAAACAATCATATTTCAAGAGGAAAAAATTTTAAGAAATGACTGTCTTAGAAAATGCATATTAAATTATCCACATTTTAAATATATTCCAAGGATTTTAAATGAAATACATGTGCATTTTAACAGCATATATAATAATAGTAAGGTTTGAATCATTTCTAAGATGATACATTTTTAATTTTTTTAATTGTGAATTAATAAAAAAAAGCAAGCTTTTCTTCTCACACACCACTTGTTTAATCACATATATCTTTGCCAAAAATATGTTGTCAATTTAATAATCATATCAAATCATATCAAACACACACATGCACATAAAACATGTAAAGCTATTAAGAAAGATTATATAATAACATATTTATTAAGAAAGATTATATATAATAACTATATATAATCTTTCTTTTTTTTTTTTTTTTTTTTTTTTTGAGACGGAGTCTCGCTCTTTCACCCAGGCTGGAGTGCAGTGGCGCGACCTCGGCTCACTGCAGGCTCCGCCCCCCGGGGTTCACGCCATTCTCCTGCCTCAGCCTCCCTTGTAGCTGGGACTACAGGTGCCTGCCACCTCGCCCGGCTAATTTTTTTTGTATTTTTAGTAGAGACGGGGTTTCACCGTGTTAGCCAGGATGGTCTCGATCTCCTGACCTTGTGATCCGCCCACCTCGGCCTCCCAAAGTGCTGGGATTACAGGCGTGAGCCACCGCGCCCGGCCCTCTTTCTTTTTTTTTTTGAGATGGAGTCTTGGTCTGTCACCCTGGCTGGAGTGCAGTGGCACAATCTCCTCACATTGCTACCTACGCCTCCCAGGTTCAAGCAATTCTTCTGCCTCAGCCTCCTGAGTATCTGGGAATACAAGTGCATGCCACCATGCCTGGCTAATTTTTTAAAAATATTTTTTAGTGGAGACAGGGTTTCACCATATTGGCCAGGCTGGTCTCGAACTCCTGACCTCGTGATCCACCCGCCTCGGCCTCCCAAAGTGCTGGGATTACAGGCATGAGCCACCATGCCCGGCTATAATCTTTCTTAATAGCTTTACATTTTTTTATTTCTTTAATACTTTCAAAGCCTTATAAATTAACTTTATTGTTAACATCTCATTTTAGAGAAATGGTACCTGAGGCACAGAGAGATTGACTTATTAATCCCTCCTAGGTCACATATTTACATAGTTGGCAAGAGCCAGAGTGAGGAATCAAGCCCAGCTATTCTGAGCCCTATTGTCTTTTCACTGGGAAAAAAATGTATATAATCCAACATAGAACTAATTTAGCAGCTAATTTATCAATACATGGCATGTATGTTATGTTTTTATTTCAGATGAGCGAACACATAATTTGAACATTTCAATACTTAAAAAAATGTAACTACATATATTCTATTGGCTATACTTTTGAAATTCTATTAACGTGTATAATCTCTCATAATTTGATTTGTTTTTCTCCGTACATTGTTCTGACCATAAATATAAACTGGAACCTTTCTATGCTTATCTAAGACATAGACGTGTCTCCATTTCAAACATGGACAAGAAACACAGAAGCTAAGCTAAACAGCTTTCTTTTTTTTTTTTTTTTTGAAACAGAGTCTCGCTCTGTCGCCCAGGCTGGAGTGCAGTGGTGCAATCTCGGCTCACTGCAAGCTCCGCCTCCCGGGTTCACGCCATTCTCCTGCCTCAGCCTCTCCGAGTAGCTGGGACTACAGGCGCCCACCACCACGCCCGGCTAATTTTTTGTATTTTTAGTAGAGACGAGGTTTCACCGTGGTCTCGATCTCCTGACCTCATGATCCGCCCGCCTCGGCCTCCCAAAGTGCTGGGATTACAAGTGTGGGCCACCGCCCCCGGCCGCAACAGCTTTCTTAATAGTTTAATAACCCAGCTGGACTCTTAATTTGGTTCCAGGTTTTTCTATTCATTTGTATCCAACAGAAAATCATGTCACATATTACCACCAAGCTGGATGTTTGCCTTTGTCTCCAAAACTGGTTTTCTGTCCATGAGAATTTGAGCCTTACCTTCTTTCTCAATCTTTAGAATTACCAAATATTTATTTCTGTTACCATGTTTTATTAGACAACTCCTTTTCCTGTGTTTCCGTTTATCTAAATCTTTCATGGATTACCTTTGACTTGCTTTATTCACTTCCAGAAATTATCTGCATTATCTACTGTGAAATCTTTCTTGCACTGAATGCCTCCTTGCCTAGCTCAACTATCACATGCTTGTCAAACCTCCATTAATGCAACACTTGGCTCAGTCCCATACACTATTCAAATTTCTTGATGAGAGCATTACATGGGCAGTTTTTCAAATTAATGATAGTGTACCAGCTGACAGGCACATCTCCATTATTGACTGAAAGAATGCACATTGTTTGGGCGGGTTATGATTATCTTTGTTAATTTGAAGATTATAAGGGTGAAATCATGGGCTTCATTTGTTTACCATGGTCATAATGCAAACATTCTTATCGAGTGGAGACAGATGAATATGAAAATAAGCCTGGTTTAAAATAATAAATTAAGTTAAATTAACCATGAAATATAAACCTTTCAGAAATTTAACACCCGATCAAATGATTACTTAAGGTAAGGCTCACTGAATATTGTTTTCTTCTGTGTGCAGATTAATTTTATTGACCATATCAAGATGTTGTTTCATTTCTAATCATCTCAGATGTACAGCTTTCTAGGCATTTGGTATGGTCAATTTGCTTACTTTGCTTACTTTGATCATTTTAATTAGATAATTATACTACAGTCAATACCAAAATGTTATCAACAGAGAATTTGTGAAATAAAATTTCAAAACAAATACATTTTATCATTCCTGGAAAAATATCATCAAATGCTCATAAAAATCTGGCAAAGGCTTTTTTGTTAATGGTTTGTGACTTGCACAAACAATTAACTGAAGAGTTCAATGTTTTTCTAGCATATTCAATAAATGAGAACAATCAGGTCAATTGAGGACACAGCTAGTTTTTCTTCAGTATTAATGAGGTTTTCTGGCTTCCTTTGGTAAATTGCCTTAGTACTACTGCTAATTTTACCATGTTTGTATTCATGCTTTTTAAAAAGAGTCATATATAAGGAAAATAAAAATTTAAAATAATAGGTTTAATTCTCCTTGAAAAATAGGGAAGAGACAGCCTCCTTGCATTTTAGAACATATACTTTAGAAACCTTGTGATTGTTAATTCTTTCTCTGTCTCTTTGAAATGTATGTAAGTCTTTTAGAAACTTAAGGCTTTTGGCATCTTTCACATCCGTGAATGCCTTTCTCAGAAACTTAAGAACCATCTTTTTATAATGTAATTATCATAAAGATAATGCCCCAATCTCCCATTTTCTCTGAGAGGGCAGGAGCCTAACTGGTGCCTCCCTCTAAATTGCAAAACTACCTCTTGTCTTAAAGATATAAGGAGTTTATTTTTCCTTTGTATAAAGTCAATTAGCTAACACAGATGGCCACTCCAATTACCAAGTAAATTTAGGGTAAACTGCTGTAACAAATGGTGCTGTCAAGTCCTCTTGTTTGAGGACTAGTTGTTTACCTTAGACACATGTACAGAATGAGTTGTGTCTGCTTGGTTATATAAAAGAGTAAGATTTTTTTTCTGCCTTTGCAATCTTTTAGCAGATTATCTGTGATGAACAACATAATCTGTTTTAGGGCTTTATTCAATAATAAAATGCTTTCATTCACTTCTACTTTCGTGGAGGTTTTCCAGGTTGGGAGATTTTGTTTTTAATTATGATTTCCCAAGAAATGAAACTACTACATTATTTTTAACATTTGCAAACAAAATAAATTAATAGAGCATAACAAGCAAAAAACCCTTAATTTAACCAGTGAAATAAAATGGTAATAGATTTTTAAACAATGACACTATAAATTACATCGATATATGCAACTGCCTATTTCACGTTTTGAAGTATCAGAACTTCAAAGAATAAAAACCCATGGATGGACTTATTTTTTAAAATTGCTTTAAAGTATGGCCTGTCATTGTTTCCTTAGTTCTTTAATTCTTGTGAATTCAGCATGATGTTTAGGTTTTATATTATTTTTCCAAAATATTCAGTTGCATTGATTTCAGAAAATAATCCTTGACTGTAAGCTCATAATTTGAGTGCCTCCCAATTAGAGCTTGTTTTATAATACAAAGCTTAGATTTTCAAATATACAAGTTTATTGAGAATGGGAGGATGGAGAAATCTGCCATATTTCTAGATAAGTATTTGAATTTCTCATACATTTCTACATTAGTATTTCAGGATCCTCTTTTTTAGTATTTCAAAATTCCTTTTTAGCAAAGATTTATATAATAGCAAGTTGGCATTGCTGGAAAGGTTTACGTTAAATCTGCATTGCATGAAATATGTAAAATGTTATACACAACCATGTCTTTTAAATCTTTTTAAATTCTGTCATATCCACATATGTAGTATACATTTATCTACAGTTAAAATGTCATTTAGCAAACATTTATGACAACCTATATATACTGAGCAGAAGAAAGTACATTGTTTCATGATTTTAATGTTAGATTTTACTTAACACATTATGTGCATTTACTGTGTTAAAACTATCCTTTTAAGATGTCACGGTGGTGAGCCGAGATCGGGCCACTGCACTCCAGCCTGGGTGACAGAGCAAGACTCCATCTCAAAAAAAAAAAAAAAAAAAAAAAAAAAATGGCATGGTAATGATAGCACATATCTCCCTTTATGGCAAATAATTCTTACAGTGTGGGCCATTTTGTGTGTTTCCAAATTGTTTTTTTACTATCACTGTAATAGACAAACTTAAATATACATTAGAACAACAGACATCACAGAACTCAAAGCTCAGGGACCTCAAATTTCTCTATTGGGTATTCTTCGAAAAATTATTTTACACATCTGTGACTCAGCCTCTTCAACTGTGAAATGGAAAGAGTAAGACTAACCTACCTCATTGCTTTGTTTGTAACATTAAGTGAGATGATATTCACAATGCAAGTAGTAAAATCCCTGGAAATTAAGTGTGAATAAATGGCAGGTGCTTTAGTTGTCACAGGTGTCAGTAGTAGAGCATATGAGTTACATACACCTGGGTCTAAATAGACCCTTGGAATGTCACATGCTGCACAGATGCATGAAGAGATTATTATAACATACCTTATGAAGTGAAATAATAGGAAAGTATACAGACTAACATCTGAAGATATGGGCAAGAGCTTCTGCTAATTACAAGAGTCAAAGTCAAAGCTTTTAGATGGAGGTAATCCCTCTGAGTCTTAGAAGATGAATAAGAAGCCCAATAGGAAGATCTGAGGAAACAAGCAAAATATCAACATGAAGAAAGAAAGAGAGGTAAGTCATCCCCTTTTTAGGGAGAGCTGTTAGTGATGCTGAAAAAATAAAATAAGAATCAGAATTTGAAGAATGTATATAATTATCACATATACAGAGCAATGAACTCATACTCATGCACTTTCCTAATTATGCACCTAATAACACCCAACCTGACTCAAGTAGCAAAGTTAACCATCTGGCCATCCTCCTATGATACGTTGTGTGCTGACTGACCATGTTATTGAAACAATAGAAGAAAGAGGTAAGGAATCATATTCTCTTCCAGAATTACGTCTGCTTCTTTGGAGGACCAGCTGGAGAAAGAAAAATAAGATTATCATTGCCCACCAGACTAGTTTATTTGTCTAGATCTGTGAAGTTGTTTTAGACAAAGAGGAGTTTCAGTAGTGGGGAATCACCAACTTTGTCTATAGAAATAAATTCTCTTTCACTGACACTCTCTGACTCTATAAATTCATCTAACCCTAAGAAATGTGTTTAATTATCAACCCTGACACTAGGCCCCTCAATTACACCATACACTTACATCTCTCAATCATTTGTTCCAGTTTATTGCAACAAAAATGAGAGCTGAGAGAGCAGGTGATGACACTGTAATTTCTGTGTTTAGATGACAAGGCTGGAGTGAGAAGACCACTTTATGCATTGTGAACGCTGCATTCACTCAATGTGGCATAAAGCAACATATTGAAAAAGAATCAGATGTATTTTTCTGTGCTATGTCCAAAAATACTCTTTACACCAGAGGCTAAGTGACATATTCTAATAGTGGAGCAAGAGATATTAGTATTAAGTGTGAATCAGAAGTTCAGAATGAATTTTTTAAAAATAGAATCTCACATTTAAGGATGCCGTGTGCTGAAGCTGTCCTTTAGTTACTGTCTAGCCCATGAAGATAGCAGTGGAAATGGGTCAGACTGGGGAGCTGGACAGGTTAGAGATATGACTCATAACAACTGAATGGAAATAATAATAAAATATCACAAAATAAACAAATCTTAATCATATCATATAATGTAAATTATGTAATAAGATTCTAATATTACAGAATATTAAATACTATCCCAAAAAGGATGCTAGAAGTAATGAGTAGATATCCAGGTTTGATGACTTATTAAAAGAGATGCTTATAAGGCTTAAAGTAAAGAGAGAAACGATATTCCAATGGAAAGAAGAAATGGCTTTCTGGCAGGCACTACGAAACACCAACGGGGGCACAAGGGAGACTGTCAATCATTTATTCATTCTTTCATTCACTCATTTAATAAGTGATTTTGGCATTCTTGATAATTCTTATTAATATAATTCTATGCTACTAGTGCCTGCAAGAAAAATTGGTGGACTATAACTAAAAGCTGGATTAGAATAAGGCACCATATCAATAAACAGGGCTACATGTTCTTGACATCCTTTATCCAAGCATTTCAGGACAACAAGGAAATGTAGAGATTATGTATATGTAAATATCACTGGGGAAATCATTTTATATATAGGATTGTCTTTCTGTCCCATTAATATTTGTGTATCTCAATATTGATTCAGTTTGTATAACATTTAAGAGCGTGGGCATTAGAGTCATGTCTCTGAAATTTAACATAAGCTCACTTTATCAAGTGTAGGATTGGCCTCTACTTGATATTTCTGTACAGATAGTCAATCTGATCTTCATCTTCACTCAAATGCATCTTCTACTAGTCTCTTCTTAATGAATAGAATCCTTGTTCAACAAGTTGTACACTATACCATTCTGATTCCCATTCTATGCAATATAGTTTCACTGACTTTCCTTTTGATTTTCAATGGGCCAGACTAGAACATTCTTGAATTGGAAGGCAATATTCGAAGACAGTTGGAACCTATATTTTATGGTTTAATAGTTATTTGGTCTTAAGCAAGTCACTTAAAATCCAGATACTTTAGGTTTCTGATCTGTATAAGGTTTACAATATTACTCTCCCATTAATTTGTTGTGAAGGTTAGCTAAGGGAAGTTTCTCAAGCTTTAGTGGGCATCAGAGTCACCTGCTCGTTAAAACAGAAATTCCTGGCCTGATCCCAAGAATTCATGATTCTGGATTTGAGCATAAAAATTTGCATTTCCAACAAGTTCTAAGGTGATACTAATGCTGCTAATTTGGAGCCCACTCTGTGGACATTGAGCTAAGGATAAAGAATTCAAGGAATTCTGATTAATCCCTACAAGACAGTAAGCACCCAAAGAGTGTCAGGTTTTTTTTTTGTTTGTTCTTACCTTTCCAATTTCAGGTTAAATATCAGTTCAACAAGTAGTCTTGTTATAAATCAAACCAGATCAGTCTTCCTTCCACAGTCCTTATTGCATTTTTGCATTTTAATACTATTTTATATAGTTTTCAAGGTTTTTAATAATTAGATGTAAATTATATATAATTTCTTATTTTATCAGTGAATTATTTCCTATCTCACTTGTTTCATAATGAAAAAGATACTGGTGTTTGCTTATAATTGTAAGTAAAAAAATTAGACACTCTTGTTCCCTGATTCTAACCTTCCTTTAAATTGATGCAAAACTTATATTTAGATGCCTATGTCCATATTCACTGAGAAGTGAGATGAGGAGGGTGACTTGGTATTTGAAGGCCCATGAATAAATACCATAAATCTTGGGGAGATTTGGAAGAGCATTCAATATATGTTCCAAAGTTCTAAGTACATTTGGAAAATTTTGCTCCTCTAAACCCCAATTTAGTGATTCTGAGTATACATCAGCATATTTACTCACAAATAATTCCTGAGCAAAAAAATTGCTTATTAGAATTATATTTTATACTTTTATATATTACATTGTTGTCAAATCCTTCTTTTGAGGGAAACAATATCTTGTTTAGAAACTCTAAAATCTTAGCAAATATAATTAAGAAAATATTACTTTGATTGCTTGTTCACATCTTCCTTTTCACCGATATCATGTTATCATAAACACAACTGATTTTGTATAATTGGCATATAAGTGCAGAATTATTAGACTCTCATGATTTGTCAATATTTTTTTCAATTTCTGACATTTTCTAAGTTGATATCATCTACTCTCTTAAAAAGAGTTTTATTCCTTTGCAGCCACACACTGTTTCATCCAAAGGTAACAAATTAATTATTTTTTCTGTTGTTGATCAGTTTTCAAGAACCATATCGAGTAATACTTGAAATAATAATAATACATTGTACAAAAAATAATCTTTATAAATTGGTTTTTCTTATTCTGTGAAGTCTTATATTGGCTGTCAAATGTTTTGAGCTAGAGGTTTCATATCTTTTTTTTTTGGAATACAAATTTTTTATTCCATATATATATATATATAGAGAGAGAGAGAGAGAGAGAGAGACATATATTCTTTTTTATTTTGAGAAAAATATTTCATATAAATTTATATATCACACTCTTATTGAGGTTTTTCTTATATATAGATGCATTATTTTATAAATGTCGATGGTGAACCACGAGCCAGAAAGGCCTATGCACTAATGAGTTTAGATTCAATGAGATTATTAGCAATGGGTTACAGTTCACCCTGGGTCAGGTAATTTAGAAGAAATCAAAGGAGAACTGAAAAAATTGGGTAGAGTTGACCACTTCTCTCCATAGATGGATGTATTTGTGTCTATAATGCAATCTGCATCCTAGAATGAAAATTAATTCTCAATGGAGAGAGACTGGAATGATCCTTGCTCCCAAGTGTGAAAACAATGTATTTTTTTCTAAAAAGTTATTTTTATTAATGTGGTTAGATCTCCAGTGAACAGTTGTATACATTAAAAATGACAACTTCTGCTCTAATGTTAATGGTTAGGTTTCATCTCTAACTTCAAGGTGCTTAGAAATCATCAGCTTCAGTGGATCACAAGGTCAGGAATTCAAGACCAGCCTGGACAATATGGTGAAACCCTATCTCTACTAAAAATACAAAAATTAGCCAGGCGTGGTGGCGCGTGCCTAGAGTCGCAGCTACTCAGGAGGCTGAGGCAGAGAATTGCTTGAACATGGGCAGTGGAGGTTGCAGTGAGCCAAGATGGCGCCACTGCACTCCAGCCTTGGTGACAGAGCGAGACTCTGTGTCCAAAAGAAAGAAAAAGAAAAAAAAAAAGAAATCATCTGTCTCATTCTTACAACATGTAAACACTGAGGAAACTTAACATCAAGGAATCTTCATGTCCTCCTCAGAGAAGTGAGTTTGCAAAGCAGACTGCTACTGTAAAGTCTGGAAAGACGGGCTAATCCAGTGAGTCACCACCAAAATCCATGATAGAGACCCACTAAAAGATTAAGATCTAATAATATGATAACACAACACTTCCTTTCCCACACACGTTACAACACCAACAAAAGGGTTCTAATATAAAAATAGTGGATTACAGCTGAAAAAGCTGCAAAACAGACTCCCTGAGGTTATGTGGAAAAGCCCAAAGTTAAGAGGGGATGCAAGAACAAGGACACTACAAAATTTTGAAGTCTCTGGCACATAAAGCTGTAGCAAACGTTAGATAGAAACAAAATTATACAAAAATGTAGATCACAAACGTAAACACAACACTAAAACCTAAAACTTCTAGAATAAAACTGTGATATTTTTGTTAGGCAACTATTTTCTTAAATATGGTCTGAAAATCGTAACTACAAAAGGGAAAATTACTAAACTGCATTTTATCAAAGTTTAAACCTTTCGTTTGCTAGTTACACATTTTAAGAATTCAAAAGCCAGATCCTAGATTGTTACAACATTTTTTTGAAATCTGTATTTAACAAAGGGCATCTATCTACAATATGATGCTTGTAAAACTATAACAAGACAGACACATAAAAAATGAGTAAACATTTTGAGTCAATGTATATCAACGGCCAACAGGCTCACAAAAAGTTGCTAAATATCTTTGGTCATTTGAGAAATGCAAATTAAAACTACAGTGTGTTATCACCGTATATCCAATAGAATATATACAAATGCTAACTGTTGAGCATATGGAGTATCTAAGACCCTCTTACACTACTAGTATGATTACAAAATTGTTTACCCTCTTTGGAAACAGCTTGCCAATTTCTTAAAAAGTTATGCATATATTTACCATATGATGCAGTCATGCCATTTCTGTTAATTTACCTAAAAAGAGAAAAAAGGATATATCCACACAAAGATTTTTATGTGAATGTATATGTCAATAATACTCTGGATAGCCAAGTAGTATAAAGAACTCAATTGTACATCAGCTTGGGGAAAAATAAAATACGGTATATCCCATGCAAAGTAATACAATAAAAAATGAACAAAGTAATAATGTGCCAAACAACAGAGATAAATCCCAGTATTGTCATGCTATGTAAAAGAAGCGAGAGACAAAACACTATACAAAATTGTAGTTCTATGAAATTGTAGAAAAGGCACAACTAAAGCAGCAGAAAGCAGATCAGTAGTGTCCTTGGTCATAGGTCAAGGGTAGAGAACAACTGCAAAAAGGCACAAGGAAATACCTTGGTTTGGTAGAAATATTCTAAAATCTATCTGTGCTTGTTGTGAAAAGGAAAAAGTAGGTCCTAAAATCCAGGAGCTGGCCTGGTTGCTATCAGCTGGGAATTGGTGTTGTTATGAGCTGGCTTGGCATAGAAAGCTAGTTCTTATTGTATTTCTGTTGAAGATAAGAATTTTTCACAGACCATTAACTTGAAATAAGATCCCTTTGTGACGATAATGGATCAAGACAAAAACAAGACCACTCTGTAATCATATCTGAACATGTACAAAATATTAACATTGTTGAAGACACAAAATTAACTAAACATTTCCCTGCCTTGACTAATAGGAGTGACTGCTCAATGATGCCCTTATCCTCATTCCTTTTGTTCCTCCAGTCAAATATTTCCTTCTGTTATTTAAGGTTAAACATGCCCAAGAATAAAACTACCTCTGCTTCCTGACAGCATCCAATCCAGAACAAAGCCCTGTTTTCTTAAAATCTACACAAAGTAACCTAGTGCAAACCAACTTCTATAATAAGAGCTTTTTAATACTCTGCTACCCAGACACGTCGTAATTCCACATAGCGTGTAAAATCCAACTTGTTCAACTATAGGTACATTCCTGGTGGTCTTTGCCTGGAGGTATTGACAGTTGCTCCTTTATAAACTTTTACCAAAACTCGGCTGACTATAATCTTTAAAATCAGAATTTAAAGTACATAAAGTAGCTTAAGATAGCTTTAAAAAAGCATATCGACTCATCTCCTTTGAATTAATTAGCCAAGGACTCCAAGACATTTTTTGATGGCACAGTCAACTTCTTAAAATATAGAGCCTAATTGGGATTTGGTTCCCATTAATTTAGCCTACTGTTAGAGGATTCCTCCACTTCGTCCCTATGCTCTCCTATATCCCAGTGATAATGCAATTGAGACAGCCAGGTGGGAGGGGGTCCCTGGCAAAACTCCAACCAGCCTGCGTGCTGGGGTGGAGCCTTGGGAAATTTATGCCCTTTGTGGCTGGGAGGAGCCTGGCCCCTCCTCTTCCTGTGTGAAACCAGGAATTCATATAGTGAGGAGGGAAGTGCTCTAGCAGGGATTCTGGCCTTGCTGACAGTCCCTGTTTCTTCCATTTCTTACTTTTCACCCAATAAAACCCTGTATTACTCACCATTCAAATTGTCTGTGAGCCTGAATTTCGTGGCTGTTGGACAAGGACCCCGTCTTTAGCAGAACTAAGGAAAAGTCCTATAACACAGTTTAATTTTAAAAATATGTCTATAATCTGTCTTCTGCTCTTCGATCATTCTATTCAATCTTTTTCACTTTCCCCTTATTTGTTCTTCCTTCACATGGGTTTGGTTTGTTGAATTCCATCTCCCCAAATAACACAATACAACACATGCTGATAAGCAAAAGCTCTGTTATTGTTTACTTGGATAACTCAAAGACTTTTAGTAGTGTCTCAGAGGGAGAAATACAAGATAAGAATTTTAGGGATTGAAAGTTTATTGTAAGACTTTTCTTTTAATTCAGGGGCTTGATTAAGGTTGAATAAGAATTATGATGTAACAATTTACTGTTGATGGACACAGCAAGGTGAGAATTTTGAGATTCAAACAGCAGGTAATACAAGCCGAAGTTTTCTTTCTATGGAAGAGTTGATGCGCCTTTTAAGAAGTGAACAACCAAGTTATTTGCCTGGAAAAGTCTCCTGAAATACTGAAGTTATGCTTAAGAAAGTAAAAGAATGAAGTCTTAGTATAGGTAGCATAGTTGTGTATGGGAATAGATAGTTTCAGTTCTCAAAGGTCAAACTGTATATGTGTTGGGTGAATAGAGTGGATAGTTTCTGTTTGCTGATTATAATTGGTATATATTTTTCCACCATTAGTTTCTCTTTACTACAATCACTGTGTTTATTGAAAACTTACTAATATTTCCTACAGTTGTAGTTTTCTTATGACATCCATGAGCTGGCAATGACTCACTGTGGCTAATTTTTTTTTTTTTTCAAATGAAACTCTTCATCTTAACTTTACTGCATATCAGAAACTGACAATAAATTAGACACCATTGAATCCTAATTCCTTGGCTAATCTTTCTATTCTTACCATTTTTTGTAAGGGGCATTGCCTTCCCAATATCCCTAATACATCTTTAATAATTGTGTTTCTCACCTCTTGTTTCTCTGTAATCTTTTGTCTTTATATTCACATTTAGTGTGTTTATTTTCATGATTGAATATGTTTTACATTCAATCTGCAGAAAAATTCTATATATTTGGAGGATTTCTATAAACTTCTTATCCTAGCATAAGTTTTTTCAAATATTCTTGTAAGAAAAGCAGCCTTAACCAGTATAAAAGTCACTTTCCTTTTAAGTTACACTCCTCTCAAAACAGATGATATATTGCCTTTCACCCCCACCAAGAAATGCAGTTTAAGATTTTACTACTCAAGCCTCAGTATAATATGATTGCCAGCAGCATTAACTTAACTTGGAAATTTGTTAGAAATGCGGAATCTCAGACTTCACCCCAGATCTATAGAATCAGAGTCCGTATTTTAACAAGCCTCTCAGGTAATTTATATGCACATTAAAGCGTAGGAAGCACCAGCTCAAATTATTTGCAACATGTCTGAGGCAGTCTGCCTAACTGCATTAATAGTGAATTGGAATTAAATCCCCTTTATGAATTAGTAATTTGCTCCAGGCACAATCACTTCTCTGTATGCTTCTGTTCACTTTTCAAAACACAGTGCCCATCTGGAATTTTCACTGTTTCAAACTTAGCAAAGATCTTATCCACCTGTGGTCACATGAGGTAAGGAAAGGACTTAGAAAGTGCTTCAACTCAGGTGGGCCTTAACTTCAAGGCTATATTCATTTTTCAGAAAAAAAAAATTTAATTTGACTGACATAAATTCATGAGAATGCTAGAAACCTCTGTTATTTTAATTTTAATAAACGTTATTAAATGAGGAACCTCTGTCAGGAAAAATCTTCTTTAAAAATGGAAATTTCAATTGAGATTTGAAATATAAATATGAATTACTCAGATGAAATAATCTGTGAGAGACATCAGAACAGCATATTAGGCATAAAAAGAAACAGGACATGAAATTGTTGAAGTGTGAAGACTTGAAAGAATATGTAGTAGAATCTGATGCTTCCAAAAAAACTGATAAATATTGGTTGTCTCTTAAATTCATGTGAAATTATTTGTCCTGTATTCTAAGAGAAACACAAGCAATGTCTGCAATTAGAATGCTATTGTGTCAGACCAGAGTAGTGACAAATTTTGTCGGGAATATATGAATTGTAGATTCAAGAAGCAGCCTATTAATTATAGAATTATTTAGAAAGTGGATTCATTAGGACTTTTTGATTGAAAAATATAAAAAGAGAAGTAAAAGGACATAATAATTGTTGCTACATTTCTAATTTAACACAGCAAGTATAGAGTTTTCCTGTCCTCAACAAGACAACACAGGAGAAAAAAACAAAACTGAAGGAAAAGGATAAGTTCTGGTTTAGATATTCTGATTTCCATGTGAATATAAGACTTTCAGGCAAACTATACTACTTATTCTCTCTCTGTCTCTCTGTCTCTCTCTCTCTCTCTCTCTCACACATACACACACACACACGAATGCATAAAATTTAACAGGTTGCTATTCTGTTGAGAAATATATTTGCAAAAGAATATCATTGGGGGGATCTTAAATTGCATTTTACACAATATTTTGGGGGAGCAGAATGGGGATAGGATGGACAGGTGGGAAGATGGATTGGAAGACTTTTTAGGCTATCTGGGAATTTGGAGGTTGTAGCTTAAAAAATGTTATCTGAGTATCAGTGCAAAAGAAGAGGAAGGGATCAGATAATATTTATTATTATTAAATGAGGGAATAAACATGAGTGGAAAAATCCAGGATCGTGCCTGTGGTATGATAGGAACCACCACTATAAATCTTCCATTCTGAGCACCTAAAGATGTGTCTGCTTATTCTCTACCCTCAGATAAAGTTAGTAAACATCTGAATGATTGTGGAGAGGAGCTTGGATGGGTCCTCAAATCTCAATTTTCCATAATTTCGGTTCCAAATAAACCTTGGACTATATTTTAAACCTTCAAGCTAATAACTTACTTAATCATCACATTATGATTATTCATTTTCCACTCACTTTTACCCATTTTATTTACTTCCTTTGCCCTCTATATTTTGATTTATTTATCAACTATTCTCACATTCTTACCCTTTGCTATTACCTTTTAGGATATAAAAAGCTCAGATATTTCCTACTACAAAAAGGAATTTCCTATATACATTCAAACAATAGATACATGCTTCTCTCACTCTAAGGTTTGGTAGGTTCAGCTACAATTGGAATTTCTTCTGGTTCAAAGTGACTACTCCTAACCACAATCCATAGAATCTCTGTATTTCCATGCTTAGAACTCTCTCAAAGGTCATGAAATGTGTCCCAATCTTCATATACAATCATGTTAGAACCATTTACTATTTATTTTAAAAAATGGGTAAATACAGAAAGGGTTGCAGGGTCATTTGGCAAAATAAGATATCTTGAAGACAGGATATGATACCCCAGAAATATTAAGAAACACATAACAAATCTGGTATCTATCTACATCTCATATACATTATTGAAAACATCTCAGAAACAGTTCTAGAAATTAATGCTAGGTGAAGTGATTTTGAAGATTTATGTTCCCAATTCTATGGTCACGTGTTAACATGTAAAGAGAATATTCATCATAGGAGAAAATATAGTGCAATGAAAGAACTTTGTGGAATTGTTGAGACATATGTCCACGTTTCTGCGTGGTTAGGGTTTTCTGAGCAAATAAACTGAGAGAAGACTGGAAGGGCAACTCTGGAGATTAAAACTGAATAGCAACCCTCAGAGAGCAAGAGAGCTTCGGCAAAATTCAGAGTATTCAGCTCCCCTTAGAGCTATGTTTCATGTTATGAAGGGAGTTACAACTCAGAGACATTCCTTTAAATTCCTCTTCTCTCCCCACAGAAGATTTACTTATCTTAGGGAAATATGGTTTCTCTTCTTTTTTCAGGAGAAGAGAAAGGAAGCTGCAGTCCCTGTATAACTCCTAAATTTTTAATTTAGGATTCCTCTTCTTTCGCGCAACAATCTTTCTGCCTGCACAGATCCATGTGGCACTCATCTCATCATTCTGAGGGAAGAATAATGCATGGGGAATGTTGCATGTGGTTATTTCTGTAAGTATAGTAATCATAGTGTGCCTTTAATTCTGAAATCTTATGTTTGCTTTCAGGATAAAATAAATAAGTAAAAATATCAGAAACTTATCAATCTTAAGACATCAGCTGGCCCCTCCCTGCACTTCATTGTCCTGAGATGGCAGAGGAGACAGAACACCAAACCTAGCTCTGTCTTTTCAGACTTTATTTTCAGCAGTTTACATTGATTGGTAACTGGTGTTTTGCCAGGTCCTGGAATAAGCTAAGCAACTGCATCACAGGGCAAAATGACTCAGGCTTCTTTAAATAGTGAATTGATCTGCATATAAATATAAAGAAAAATACAATAAGAGAGGGGGAAATCTATCTCATTGGGTTATTATGGGTAGATAACCCTCTTTATTGCTGTTTATTTTTAACAAACACATACTTTGTGCTATGTTCAAAGCATTTTTACAAGCTCTTTTCAAGTATAAATGCATTGAATATGTACAGAAGTGCTATTAGGTTGATTTTTAAAAATTATTTTCATTTACTGACAAGAAAATGTACCTTCAGAGGGCCTTACTCTCTTGTCCCTTATGCCATTTTTAAGTGGCAGAGCATGATTTTAAACCAGGTTTTCTGGCTGTAGAATCCACACTTCTCTCTGCTTCAAGATGCTCCCTTGTGGTTGCTTAACTGTATTGTTTTAGAGTCTTGACTTTTATGGGGACTTCCCTACAGTTTCAACTAAAAATATTCTATGTATTATTGGTGTGAAGTTTAGTTCTTATACTTAAGAAGGTTAAATTCTGGCTATTAATATTCTTAGAGATTTTTGTCTCTAAACAATTTAAAGATTGCTATTAAAAGAATATATCATACTAAAATACGTTTGTTCCTTATACTTCTTTTTTCATAAAATAAAAAAGTAGCACTTAATGTTGAAAATACGTAAAGCTCAAGAAGAATGGAGGATAAATCTAAGGATACAGAAACCTGTTCAAGAAAAAATATTTTCTGGCTGGGCGCGGTGTCTCACGCCTGTCATCCCATCACTTTGGTCGGCCAAGGGGGTCAGATCACCTGAGAACAGGAGTTCTAGACCAGACTGGTCAACATAGTGAAACCCTGTCCCTACTAAAAATACAAAAATTAGCCAGATGTGATGGCACGCGCCTGCAGTCCTCGCTACTCAGGAGACTGAGGCAGAAGAATCGCTTGAACCTGGGGAGCAGAGGTTGCAATGAACCAAGATCGCATCAGTACACTCCAGCCTGGGCGACAGAGCAAGACTTCGTCTCAAAAAAAAGAAAAAAAGAAATATTTTCCGACGCATTTACTGTGTTCTATAAATTTCTTAGATTTATTCATCTCAATTCAGACATCCCAAATTCTTATTATATGTCCCAGACTGATTCAGTTACAGTGACCATTTGCTTTTATTATTATAACTAGGACACGTTTGAGAGTGTAAAGGTATGTGATTAACAATCATGCTTTGATAACAGGCATGAACAAGATAATCTTGCTAAATCTGGGAGTCTCTTGGTCAAACTGTGACTTACGGTTAAGCTGGTGAAGTATCCTTGGGTCTGGAGTCTTAGGAGATCTATGAGTCTTCGAAGTGGCCCCAATAATATGATGGAGTAAAAATGTCCTCCCGTGATGATACAGGAGTTCTGAAGACATTGGGAGAGTATTTCTTAATGTAGAACATGCATTGCAAAACCCATTAGCACTTTTTACATTTTTTCCAGAAAAGGAATTCAGAACTGAAATACCATTTTATTTATTCCAGTGACTTTAGGGCATTATGATAGTAGTGAATACTGCTTACTTGCCTTTTCAGTTTGAGATTTAACAACCTCCCATACCCCAAGCATACTGGGAGTGTATGGAAGGACGCTAATTCTAATATACATAATGAAACATCACAAACTGTAGTCACACATCTTTATCACTGCAAGCCTTACTTGCATTTGGAACACTAAAAAAATTTAGAATTTTTTTTTATTATACTTTAAGTTTTAGGGTACATGTGCACAATGTGCAGGTTAGTTACATATGTATACATGTGCCATGTTGGTGTGCTGCACCCAGTAACTCGTCATTTAGCATTAGGTATATCTCCAAATGTTATCCCTCCCCACTCCCCCCACACCCCCACCCCCCACCCCACAACAGGCCCCGGTGTGTGATGTTACCCTCCCTGTAAGAAATGGAAATATTTGGAATTCACTTTCCTCTCATGGTGATGAAAAAATATCTTAGTTATCACATGAAATCACTAAGGAAGTAGGGAAATGAAAAGCCAATACATATAATTAATTATGTTATACTAACTGTGAAAGGCTTTTGCTCTGCATCCAACATAAAGAGCCTAAATAGCAATTCCTCAAAGAATCAAACAGACTTGTAAATAAATTATCTGCCTTCTAGAATAATATATCCAACAATCTTTAAAGTAATACAACAGAATCTGAGACTCATGTCAACAATATACAATTAGCATTTTAGATAAAACAATAAAAAATTACAAGGCATGTACAAAAGAAGAAAATGTGACAAATATTTTATTTCTAGGAAACAAAAAGAAATGACAGATGTAATGGAAGTCATAGGAAATAATCTTAAAAAGGTTATAACTATTTTACAAATGTTCAACTATTCAAAGGAAAACATGAATATAATAATGAAACAAATGGACAATCAAATAGCAATTCTAGATATTAAAATTAATAGCTAAAGTAAAATTTCTGTGAATGGGATCGACAGCAAATTAAGGCAGAAGAAATAAAATTATTGACATTGAAAACAGAAAACAAAGACTATCCAAAATGAAACAGAGGGAAACAATAGATAATGAATAGAGTCATAACAATTCTAAAATTACTGGATGTTTTCGAAATATGATAAACACTACAAAACTACTGTTTAAAGATGAACAGATCTAAGCAGAATACAGAAGTGCCCTCTTATCTGCAAGGGATACATTCTAAGACTCTCAGTGGATGCCCGAAACCACAGATAGTACCAAACCCCATATATACTGTGTTTTGTTTTGTACTTATTGCACATACATATAATAAAGTTCATTTTATTAATTAGGCACAGTAAGAGATTAATAATAGTCACTAATACAATAAAACTATTGTAACAATATACTATAATAGAATTTCTGTGAATGTGGTCACTCTCTCTCAAAATATCTTACTATACTTTACTTACCTCTTTTTGGACTGCTGTTGGCTTCAGGTAACCAGAATCACACAATCAAAACTGCAGATAAGAGGGAACTACTGTAATCACCTCTTTCTCTCTCTCTCTTACACACACACACATAGACACACACACACACACACACACACACACACAAGATGTATCATTAGGTGATAAGAAAACAGCTATAAAGAGAATAACATAAAAATCACCAAGGAAGTGGGGAGAGACATTATAAAAAGAAGAATGATAAAAATTAATGATAGCAGAATGAATGCATAATCTGTGCAAATTACATGACTGTTAAGCAGCTTTATGACACAAGAAAAAAGTATGCTAAACTAAATTTTTTATTCAAGGAAAAATACACTTTTTAAAAAGGTGGAATTTAAAGACAATTATATTTGACAGTATGCATTACTAGCAAACTTGTACTATAACACAAGATAAATATTTTAGATCAAATAAAAATGGTAACAGATAGCAATGTGGATTTACCTAAATAAACGAAATTAGAAATTGAAAACATGTAGGAAAAAATAAAAGATATTATCTTATTTTTTATTTACTTTATTTTTAAGATTTTATCATATTTTTGTGAAATAAAATTTTATCTTATTTCTTCGATAGTTTACAGCAAAATATTATTACTGTATTGCATTGTGGTATGTATAATATATAGAAAAGTAAAAGGTATAATTATAATAGCAAAAAGGATTACGGGGAGAAATGGAAATACATAGTTCTAAAGGTCTTAAAAATATATTAATCTATAAAATGATATTTAAGACGTAAAAAAGTTTTAAAAATATACTGTAAATTTATTGTTTTATTAAGTAATAATAGATATCTAACTAGAAGTGATAAAGTGGAATGCTGAAAAGTTCTCTATTATTTAAAAGAAACTAGAAAACAAAGAGGGAAAGGATTTAATGATTACAAAATAATTAGCAAAATGGAAGAACTAAGCCCAACCATATTAATAATTGAATATAAAAAGGCTAAGCATACCAATTTAAATAAATAGATTGTAAGACTGCATAAAAAAGCAAGATCCAACTATATGCTGTCAACGTGAAAGTCATTTAAATATAAGAATAAAATATATCTTGTATAGATATAATTTACAGATTGTATAGATTAAATATTTGTATAGATTGTATAGATTAAAATTAATATGATAGGAAGAGCTATATTATGCAAATCACAGACATAAAAAACTGAAGTGCTTATGTTACAATGAGACCAAGTAAACTTCCAAACATGAAATCTTACCAGAAATAGAAATTTCATGGGTAAATTCATCAACAGGAAATAACAACGACAAAGATGAAAGAGCTTTAAAATACTTACACAAATCTTGACAAAGCTAAGAAGAGAACAGATAAATCCAAAATTACAGGTGGAGATTTCAACACTTACGTTTTAGTAATTGACAGTAGACACAAAATCAAAAAAGATATGAGACTTGAACAACAGTGTCCACCAATAACACTTTTTATATTTACAGAACACCACACACACATACACACAAAGAAACTGCAGAGTATACATCTTTTTCAAGTTCAAACGGATATTCACCAAGATAGATTATATATTGGACAATAAAACAACCCTTAATATACTTAAGAGGACTGAAATTACGTAGCATATGTTATCTTTCGTCACTGGATTTAAATTAGATACCAATAATGGAAAGGTATCTGGAATAGTCCAAATGATTAAAATTAAGCAGTGGATTTTATGTAAATTATGGGTAGAAATTTGAGAATAAGTAAATAAAATACAATATATCAAAATATGTGAGACACAACTAAAGCAATTGTTGAGGACATTTGGGACCTTTAAATGTTTATATTAGAAAAGAAGAAAAGTTAAAAATCACTTAACTAAGGTTCTACCTTAAGAAGTTAGAAAAAGGACAGCAACATAAACTCAAAGTGAATATATAGCAAGAAATACTAAAAATAATTGTGAAACCAATGAAAAAGAAAATGTAAAACATAACATAGTATCAGTAAAACCAAAAGTAGTTTATTTGAAAAGATCAAGATGATAAATGTTTATACCAATCAAGAAGAAATAGACATAAATTAACATATTGGAATAAGAGAGGAAACATTAATACATATCCTACACCTGGGGTCACCAACCCCTGGACCAGGGACTGGTATTGGTCCATGGCCTGTTAGGAACCAGGCCGCACAACACGAGATGAGCAGCGGGAGGGTGAGCATTTCTGCTTGAGCTCCACCTCCTGTTAGATCAGCTGTATCACTAGATTCTCATAGGAAAGTGAACTCTATTGCGAACTGCACATGTGAAGGATCTAGGTTGCATGCTCCTTATAAGAATCTAATGCTGGCTGGGCACAGTGGCTCATGCCTGTAATCCCAGCACTTTGGGAGGCTGAGGCGGGTGGATCACAAGGTCAAGATATCGCCTGGCCAACATGGTGAAACCCCGTCTCTACTAAAAATACAAAAATTAGCTGGGCGTAGTGGTGCGCACATGTAGTCCCAGCTACTCAGGAGGCTGAGGCAGGAGAATCGTTTGAACCAGGGAGGCAGAGGTTGTAGTGAGCCTAGATCACGCCACTGCACTCCAGCCTGGTGACGGAGTGAGATTCCGTCAAAGAAAAAAAAAAAGAAAGAAAAGAGAAAAGGATCTAATGCGCTGAGGTGAAACAGTTTCATCCCATCCCAAAACTATCCTCACTTCCCATCCGTGGAAAAATTGTCTTCACGGAAACTGGTCCCTGGTGCCAAAAAGTTTGGGGACTGCTGTCCTACACAATTTAATAGAAAGAAAAATGTTATGTCAATAAATTCAACAACTTAGGTAAATGTGTCAAATAGTTTAAATAACCTATTTAAACTGAATCAAGGAAAAAGAAAATCGGAATAGCCGCATGCTAAAAGACATTGAATTCAGAATTAAATATTCCCACTGTATTTTTCTATCTTTGCTGTAACAAATTACTACAAACTTAGTGGCTTAAAACAGTACCCACTTATTATCTGACAGTTCTACAGTTCAGAAGTCCACTTGTACTCTCTTTGGGTCTCACAATACCTAAATCAAGGTGTCAACTGACTAAGTTCTTGTCTGGAGACTCTGGGGAACAATCAATCGCATTGTGTGTGCATTTAGTTTGTTGGTAGAATTTTGTTCTGTGGCATTGTAGGACTGAAGTTCCTGTTTCCTTGCTAGATGTCAGTGAGAGGTCATTCTCAGTTTTCACCGATCAGTGAGAGGTCATTCTCACCCACATTCTTTGACTTGTGGTCCCCTCCATCTTCAAAGTCAGCATGGAAATATAAAATCCTTCTCATACTTTGAATCTCCCTGACTTCCTTTTATACAGCTGCTTTCTGCTTTTAAAGGTTCGTGTGATTGTATCAGACTCACCCTAATAAAAAGGTAAACTCTTTAGTCACCTTAATAAGATCTATAAAGTCCTTTGTGTTATTTAATGTAACATATTCACAGGAGTAACACCAGAGGATAGAGGACACTGTTTTGACTCCCACATCCACAAAGAAAAGAAAATTATAGGTCCAGATGGCTTAAAGACATCTTTATGCTTCCGATATGTGCATTTAGGAAAGGAGCCTCTGATGGGCTCTGATAACCTGTGAAAGGGGCACCTAGTGTCCCAAGACAGCCTCTTTAGATGTGTCAGATAGAGCATGAAGAAATATAGGTGAAAGCCTTGGCAGGAAAACAAAAAATGCTTAGAGACATTAGCTGCTCCAAGTGAAGAAGTTTCTTGAATGACAATGTCAATTAAGATTTGTCCTGCAGGCTATGGAAATCCACCATAGGATATAGACTTTCCAGAGTACTATGGGATTGCAAAGAAGGAGAGAGTGATGAATCCAAGATAAAGCCAGTGAGATCATTCATTGATAAGATAATTGAATTTATTACTTCAAGATGGGAAAATATTGCCAGATCAAAGTTGGAGAAATAACTGGTTTTTGAGGAGGAGTCTATCTTAGTGAATTACAAAACAAATTAAATAAACTTTGGTTATTATTTGAAGTTAAACAAATGCACCAGATTGCCTTATTCAGACCAAAACATATCCAGTTTGAAGACTGTGAAAAAGTTGCTTTCAGTATTTTCTTTGTAAAGAGGGATCATGTATTAAGACCTTTTACAGACATATTTCCAAAGAACATCGAAAAATTTTGTTGATTTCATTCCATGTTTACCACACAGTTTTCTTATTTTTTTTCTTTTGGATTTTCTACGTACACTGGTAACAGGAAAGGTGTGTTTGTTTAGCAAGGATGTGTTATGTTTCCTTGAAAGTAGAAATGGTAGCATCCCGTCAACAAATGTCGTTCCTCACAATGTCTATTGTGCTTATTGGGATCAATTTAGTTTCTGTAAATCATAGTGGAATATAGTCTGCTATTTATCTTCTAAAAAGCTTAGAGTTTTAAATTTAACACATAAATATATGATCAAATTTAATATTATAGGTGGTATAAAGTAAAGATCGAGGCTAATTTATTTTCCATACAGATTATCAGTTGTTCCAAATCTATTTGTAAAAAAGACTTTTTTTCCTATTAAATTACCTTGTGTTTTTGTTAAAAATAAACTGACCACAGGTAGGATAATTTTTGTTATTCTTTTTCATTAATCTAAATTTCTATATTATAACACTCTGCCTAATTAACTATTTCTTTATTGTAAGTTTTGAAAGTAGAAGTCCTCCAACTCTGTTTTCTTATTTCTAAAACTGAATTAGCTTTCTAGATCTTTTACAATACCATATAAATTTTTGAATCAGCTTGGCAATTCCTAAAAAAGATCCATGTATATTTTTCAGTTTCTCAGTCAAAATTAATATCTATCGCTCCTGTAATCTCTGCTGAATTATGGTTTTTACCTCTATCGTAACACTTAAATTTCTATATAAAGTATGTAGTGTTTCCTATTTTTACTGTCTTCTAAAAATTGTATTGTACGTAGTTGGTCCCAAAAAAGAGTTAGATCACATCCATCTTCATTAAAATAGCATGAAGCTATTCTTAACAAAGAGAAAAAAGTTTTAGTATGTTTCTTACTTTGCTGTGCATTGTAATTCTTAAACAATTTTTTTTAACAATTTGAGACTTTACAATTATTTCAAATATAAGCAAACTAGAGTAATGGTAATTTTGGAATATGGTTCTAAAATATATCTAGTATACGTTTTACATTATGATTTCACTCATGTAATTCAATGTATTTCCGCTGTGATTATTTTAGCCACTTACTCACCGATCTTCAATACACGCAGTCTCAGCACTACCACCATCTGTTACTACCACTACCACCTCTCAATCACATTTCTTCACACATTCCCCTTGGCAACACTGTATATTGACCTAAAGTACTTAACTCTTTTATTTTTTTGTCTGCCAGGAAGGCCTCTTTTTAATTGTAAACTATCTCACACATCATCTCTAACAGTCTGAGATTAATTTCCTACAATAATTACAGAGAATGATTTGTAGTCAGGGCCTGCAAAAAAAAAAAAAAAATGTGTCTAGAAACCAGTTCCAAAAACTAGTTGTTTCAGAAGGCCTCTAACAGTTCCTAAATGTTCCCGACCTTAATATAATATTTTCCCTTCCAGACACCATGGCAATATGTTTTCTTGAAATGAAGCTAAGGACTCGGAAATTGAAAGTAATCCTCATGCTTTTAGATAATGCTTTTTGATAACCACCTCAGGAATAATATCAAAGTAACACGTGAACAAAAAGGGCTGGTTCAGGTGACCACAGAGTCAGTGAGTGCCTCTTTTAGGGATGGATGGGTCCTGATTCTAAACTTTTCCTTTCATTTCTTTACCCAAACGCTGCTTTCCTTATTTCTTGCCTCAAAGCTACACCTGGGTAGGAAGTGCACACTTAAAATTCCAGCCTCATTCCTGTCACTCATGAGCTAATATAACCACCCAGAGAACACCACAAGCCTCTCAGTGTGGGTTTCACAGTGCTGGCCTTCACAGAAATGTACTTTTCCTTACTAGAATATCTCCCTTCCCTTCCTTGACTATTCCTGAGGGATACCAAAAGTTCCAAAATTCAGTTTTGAACCTCTTTCCACTGTCTTTACTGTGAAAACTGTAGGCCATTCTCATATGCAATTCAACTAACCATGATGAATCTCCCAAGCTAGACAATCAATAAGCACTTCCTGTCTTCACGTCTCTTCTCTACTACAACTATTTTGTCTTTGTTAGTTCCAGCCCCTCTTCTCCTAAATATGCTTAAATGTCTCCTGATTCACACAAATGTTCTCCCTTGATCCTGTATCCAATTTTAGTCTGAAGCCTCTCATTTCCTTCCTAGATAAGGTTATGGAGTGCATAGTTGCCATTTCTACTTTAACAATTAACATTTGCTTCTCATATGTCATGAAATATTTCAAAGAAAAAAGGATCTGAATCTAATATAATGTGGCTCCAGATTTAACTTTGACAAATATTATCAAATATTGTATCTTTAATAATACATTTTTAAATATATATTTTTCAGGAGAAATTTAATATTTATGTATATAAATGACCATAGTTTTCTTCATCTGCAAGACAATCTTCTCCGATCCAAATTTCCTCTTTTCTAATCCAGATACAATCATGGATTTAGTATTTTTTTCTTTGCAATCTATCATTCTATATCTGGTGATATAGAAGCTTTTTGGCCGGGCGTGGCGGCTCACTTGTGTAATTGCAGCACTTTGGGAGGCTGAGGCCGGTGGATCATTTGAGGCTGAGAGCTCAAGACCAGACTGGCCAACATGAAAAAACCCTGTGTCTACTAAAAATACAAAAATTAGTCAAGCATGGTGGTGCACACCTGTAGTCCCAGCTATGTGAGAAGCTGAGGCACAAGCATCTCTTAAACCTGGGAGGCGGAGGTTGCAGTGAGCCAAGATCATGCCATTGCACTCCAGCTTGGGTGACAGAGCAAGGATCTGCCTCAAAATCAGAGCGAAACAAAAACATCAAAAAACAAAAAACATGAAAGATGAACTGTTCAACAACTTTCAGTAAAGTTACTATAACACCAAAACCAAACTATAAAAGACAGTAAAAGGAAATACATTATAGAATATTACTTATAAAAAAGTTTTCAAAAATCTTAAAATGCTAGCAAATTTATTTGATTTTTAAATGTTTTATATAAAATAGCTATTTACATAAACTATATGTAATATATTTGTTTTTAATTCAATTCTGAATCCTTAAATTCTTCACAAATTTACACTTTTTCTTTAATATTATTTTAAACATATATATTATTGTGGAAATATATTTGTTGATTTTGATTGCTACAATTTAGTACATGCATTATAAACTAATTGTATTTATCTTTTTCACTAGTGAGAAACAGGTGGATTACTTCCAACTGTTGTTGTTACTCATAGTGTCTGTACCTATATTCACACATAAAAAAATGGGAATGCTGAAAATGATCCTGGGATTATGTAAGTTAAAATGTGTCTCTTACTGACAAATTCTAAGAAACCTATATTTACCTTTTATTTCAGATTTCTCTCAAGTGCACATTATCCATCAAGAAGATTTAAATCATTTTGAAATATTAATATAATGATCAAAAATTAACTTTTATCAGTTTGAGACATTACATGTTATTAGGTAGGTTATTGTAATAACTATTACTATAATTAATATAGGCGAATTTGTTTTGCCACAACTCTTAAAATGAGATCTAGAATTAGAAATTACTTTTTTCCTTACATCTTGGGCAGAACTCACAGAAAACAATAAAGCAGGAGAGAAAAGAGGATGGCAGTTTACCCAGGAAACATAGGTTGTGCAAAGCTTTGCAATAATACTCTTAATTCAGAGCAATGAAGAACAGAATGCTGTCTTCCCATAATGATGGCATTCAATTATCACTAGACTTACAAAACTGCAGAAAATTTCTCAAGAACCAGTAAGGATCAGACAGAGCCAATGACAATACTGAAGAAGCTTGCCAGTGGAGAATGAAAGCTCAATTACACAAATTACCTTGTTGAACCAGTGCCAGAAATAAAATGTGATGAAGAACAAACTCATTAATTATGAGTTTGGACCAGACAAAACTGAGAATAAGGTGGGAATTCCTTCATAATCTGTCCCTACTTAGTTGCACCATAAACATAAATGTCATAAGAGGCAAAAGAGTGGTAAAAAGCTCATTAACACTGAGATTATTCTTGTTAATTCATCTGAATGAGACCTTAACATACAAAATAACTTGAATTACAGAAAATGTTGAAAAGTTGTATTTCTTGCACATCTAAGATTGAGAGGGAGATATATGTGTGAATTGTCATGAAAGGCCATCTTCAAGATGTCATCACAATCAATCTATAGATTAAGGTCAGCCAATACAATGTTCCAACCTGAGCCTTTGAAAACTGAGCAGGAGTGAGTATAATGATCTCTGGAAAAACATCAGTTAAGACTCTAGCTTGGCCATCTCCATTATCAGTGCCTTTTATTTCTGCTAACCTTCAAGTTTTCTATATATGACATTATCTGTCCAGTCTCTTCGGAAAAATTGCTCTTCACTTAAACTAGTTTGAATCAGTTTATTTTGCTTTCCACCAAGAGCTGAAATTTTCTAAACCTGCACACTCTCTTATGAACATAGTCCCTAGAGATCATACGTTACTTGTGTTTCTTGGCCTTCATTCCTTGTTTTTTCTCATCTTGTTTACTCTTCTATGCATCAATTCTGTTTAAGAGAGCCAAACCAATTTTTATGTGTGTAAAAGGGAAAAAAATATATGTGTGTAACTATTGACTTCTGAAATTTATTGTTATGACAAGAACCCTCCCACTCAGAAGAATTATGAAGGCCTGTTGTAAAAAATAAGAAAATAAGTCTTTGATAATGACAGAAAACAAACAGGTTGCTTGGACTTCAGAATTTTATTCTAACTAAACCTTCTAAACTGAACTTACTACCCCAAACCTTGCCTCAATCCACATGTGATAGTAGGGTAAGATTTATTCAATTCACCAAGTCAGCTAAGATCAGGTTAACTCTTGCCTTCTCAAAGTGTCCCACTATCAAAGTATCCAAGGTAATCGTATCTCTCCTGCAACAAAGATTTATAAATACTGTAAGAATGGTATAAGAACAAACATGTGTCCTTACAATGGTCCTATTGTGTCCAGATTTGGTGGGTTCTTGGTCTCGTTGACTTCAAGAATGAAGCCGCGGACCCTCACGGTGAGTGTTACAGCCTTCTTAAAGATGGTGTGTCTGGAGTTGTTCGTTTCTTCCCGTGGGTTCATGGTCTCGCTGGCCTCAGGAGTGAAGCTGCAGACCTTCGTGGTGAGTGTTACAGCTCATAAAGGTGGCGCAGACCCAAAGAATAAGCAGCAGCAACATTTATTGCGAAGAGCGAAAGAAGCAAAGAATCCACAGCATGGAAGGGGACCCAAGCAGGTTGCCCAGGCTGGCTCAGGCAGCCTGCTTTTATTCCTTTATCTGACCCACTTACATCCTGCTGATTGGCCCATTTTATTGAGAGCTGATTGGTCCATTTGACAGAGAGCTGATTGGTCTGTTTTGACAGGGTGCTGATTGGTGCGTTTACAAACCTTGAGCTAGACACAAAATGCTGATTGGTGCATTTACAATCCTTTAGCTAGACATAAAAGTTCTCCAAGTCCCCACCCAATTCAGGAGCCCAGCTGGGCTCACCTAGTGGTCATGTGCCAGGGCCGCGGGCGGAGCTGCCCGCCAGTCCCACGCCACGTGCCTGCACTCCTCAGCCCTTGGGTGGTCGATGGGACCAGGCGCTGCGAAGCAGGAGGTGGTGCCCATCAGGGAGGCTGGGGCCACTCGGGAGCCCACCACACTGGGGCTCGGGCATGGCAGGCTGCAGGTCCTGAGCCCTGCCCTGCGGAGAGGCGGCTGAGGCCCGGTGAGAATTCAAGGGTGGTGCAGGCAGGCTGGCAGTGCTGGGGGACCCAGTGCCCCCTCCACAGCTGCTGGCCCAGGTGCTAAGCCCCTCACTGCCTGGGGCTGGCAATGCCAGCTGGCCACTCCAAGTGCAGGGCCTGACGAGCTTGCGCCCACCTGGAACTCGCGCTGGCCCATGAGCGCCACACACAGCCCTGATTCCCGCCTGCGCCTCTCCCTCCATACCTCCCTGCAAGCAGAGGGAGCCAGCTCTGGCCTTGGCCAACCCAGAGAGGGGCTCCCACAGTGCAGAGGTGGGCTGAAGGGCTCCTCAAGCATGGCCAGAGCAGATGCTGAGGCTGAGGAGGTGCTCAGAGCAAGCAAGGGCTGCTAGCACGTTGTCACCTCCCATTATTATAAATTAAGACAAACATACTCACTTTTTTCACAAAATCACCTGGTCAATAAGTGCAGTGTTAATAATGGTTTTTCTAGATATCTCTAAACCACATACTATTTGGTCATGGGGTTCATCAAGTGCATAGTGTTCACAGTGAGTCATGTTTCTCTACTTTTTTACCCATATTCTGATAATAGATTCTTATTGGTCACTTCAGAACACTTTTTTAATGCCGATGGATAACATACACTAAGATTACACTGAAAGTCCTGGTACGTCTCCTAAATAGTCTCTAAAGACTAGCTTGCTGTATTTCTCAGCCATTTTCTTATTTTTTAAAATGAATTAATAATCTTATTTTAGAACATCCCACAACAATAGTCTTAATGGAAGTTTTATCAAATCAAAATAAATATCCAAGAATTCTGATTGCAGCATGGATATAAAAGGAACTTGGAAGTTGTCAGGCCTGTACTTAAACAAGAAAAAACTGAAAACCACTTATTTTACTTGGAACCATTAGTGAACTGAAGTAGCATAGTAAACTTCCACTTTGAAATCTTGGAGACAGATGGATGCACAGATTCACAGCTGAGCTCTACTAACCTAGGACAGAAGTTGCTAGAGACATAACTTGGTAGGAACACTTGTTCGGTAATTTTGATATGTTCTGGAGGCTGAGTGTAGACAAACATGATAATGGAACAACCCCATGGAGGAACAGTCTTAGGAACACGTCCATACTTTCCTGGATATTCATTCCAGGAACCCTACCCAATTCTTATTTCTCATGGTGAATATTCTAGAAATATTCCCTTATGACACCAACAATGAAAACAGAAGGTAACCAACTGTGAAATATGCTCAGAGCATTTTCCATGTCATAGCTTACTCTCTAGGGGAAAAGATTTTCCAGAGCCTATTCCACCTAGTAGAAGTATATTACTCCTCCTCTACCCCAAGCTAGCTTTCCTGTCTCATCTAAGAAGGAAAAGAAAATACCACTGTAGAAACACTTATGAAGGTCAAAGCCCAGACACACAGTCCACTGAAGGTCTAAGATTTAATCATGAGACTGTAAAATGCTTTCTTTCTCCCACATGGTATCAAAACACCAATAAACCTCCAATGTAAGAACAATGAGTTGCAGCTTAAGAGGTACAAGCTGCAGATGTTCTCTAAGGAAGAATACATGAAGAAGTACAAATCCAAGCGTGCAGGCAAAATAAGAATGCTAGAGGAATTTGAAACCTAAGACATCTGCAGATACAATAAACATTAAGCACAGCACAGTTCCTACCCAAAGTAGCATAAACTCTCAAATTAAAGGCTGATTTACCTCATTTCCAATTGCAATCTAAACTATGTTCAGTTTTAAACAAAAAATTTCAAAGCATGCCAAAAAGCAAAAAACAAAACAATCTGGAGAGACAAAATAAGTATCATAGTCGGGATGAGGTACAATGCAGATCTTAGAATTATTACACAGGGAATTAAAACTAACCATGATTAATATATTAAGAGTTCTAATGGACAAAGTAGAGAATATGCAAGAATAGGTAGTAACTTAAGCAGAAAGATGGAAATTCTAAGAGATAATCCAAAACAAATGCTGGAAATAAAACACTCTAACATAAATTAAAATATATATCCCATGGGTTCATCTGTATACGACACATAGCTTGAAATAATTAGTGAGCTTGAAAGTAAACCAACAAATTTCCAAACTGAAATGCAGAGAGGGAGAAAAAGAAACAAATGAAACAAATAAAAAAGTTACATAGTATGTAAAAGTCTAAATACATCAATAATTACTTCAAATGTTAATGGTCTAAATACACCATTTAATAGAGAAAGATTATCACATAAAATAAAACAAGGTTGAACTATACATTTTCTATAAGAATATACTTCAGGAAGACTCAGATAGATTAGTAGTAAAGAATGGAAAAAAATATTCCATGCTCACATTGATCAAAAGAAAGCTAAAATAGATATATTTATTTCAGGCAATTCAACTTTAGAAAAAGGAAGATTATGAGGAAAATCAAAAGTATGCATACTGATAAAGGGGCAGATTCTCCAGAAAGTCATAATTCTAACATGTGTTCACCTAATAACAGAGCATCAAAACATATGAAGCTAAGACTCACAAAGCTGTAAGAATAAAGACACCAATAGATTATTACAGTTGGAGACTTCTTCCCCATCTTTTATTAATTGAAAGATCAAGCATATAGACAATACAAAATTATCAATTAACATGATATAATTGATATTTATATCTAAATCTATCAAACAAATTCTTCTCAAACTCAAATGGTACAATAACGAAGGGAGACCGCATTCTGACCCATAACATATTTGAAAAATTTCTAAGGAATAGAAGTCATGCAAAGTATGTTCTCTTATCACAATGGAATTAAGCTAGACATTAATAACAGAGCAACAGCTAGAAAATCCCACACAAATGAAATATGTACTTCTAGGTAGCACATGGGACAAAGAGTGCTCAAGAAAACTTAAAAATTATTTTAAACTAAGAGAAAATGAAAATATTACATTAAAATTCCAGGGATGCCGTGAAAGCAGTGTGTAGAGGAAATTTTCTAAGTGTGTTAAGTGCATTAACAAAAAGGAGAAAGATCTAAACTCAATAACCTATTTTTACCTTAGAAAACTAGAGAAAAAAAGATATATTTACATCTATGTAGGATAAAGAAAAGAAACAGTTAATATTAGAGCAGAAAACAATGAAATTAAAAGCAAAAAAATAGAGAAAATCGCTGAAACCAAATTTCATGCAAGGAGAAATAGACAATCTATTAAAAAATCAATAGTTTATAACTTTTCACAAAAGACAGCATCCAGGCGAGATGATTTCACTGGTGAATTCTACCAAACATTTAAGGAAAAAATGATGCTAAATCTCCAAAATATTTCCCAGAAAATGCAAGCAGAGAGAACACGTTCTAATTTATCCAATGAATCCAATCAGAGAAAGATACTATAAGGGTGGGATATTTCTCATGAACATAGATGGCAAAATCCTCAACAAAATATTAGGAAATTGAAACTAACCATGTATAAAAAGAATTTATACACCACAACCAAGTAGTATTTATGTAAGTTACCCAAGTCTGAGACAATATTCTAAAATCAGTTAGTATAATCTATCATATCAATAGACTAAAAAAGAAAAATCATACGACTGCTTCTATTACATAGAAAAAGCATTTGACAAAACACATCACCACCATTTATGATAAAAACTCTCAATGAACTAGAAATGTTTTTAAAAAAAGTCAACTTAGCAAACACTGCATGTTCTCACTCATAAGTGGGAGTTGAACAATGAGAACACATGGACACAGGGAGGGGAACATCAAACACTGGGGCCTGTTGGGGGGTGGGGGGGAGTAGGGGAGGGATAGCATTAGGAGAAATACCTAATGTACATGACAGGTTGATGGGTGCAGCAAACCACCATGGCACCTGTATACCTATGCAACAAACCTGCACATTCTGCACATGTGTCCCAGAACTTAAAGTATGATAAAAATAAAAAAGAAAGAAAAGTGATACAATCAATTTGGAAGAAAATTTGGCAGTTTCTTACAAAACTAAAGACAGTCTTAACATACAATTCAACAATCTTGCTCCTAGGTATTCACACAACTGATTAGAAAACTTACGACCACACAAAAACATACACATGAATGTTCATAGCATCTCTACTCATAACCACCAACAAACTGGAAGCAACAAAAGATATCTTTCAATAAATGCATTTTTAAACAAACTGGCACATTCATACAACATAATATTATTCAGCAATAAAAATAAATAAGTTATCAAGCCACAAAAATATATATAAATTTCTTATAAATATTGCTATGTAAAAGAAGCCAGCCAAGAAAGGCTATGTACTATATAATTCCAATTATATGATATTCCTAAAAAAGAATTACTGTAGAGATGGTAAAATGATCAGGCTTTGAGAGGGAGAATTGTATAATTGAAGAACGAGAGGTTCTTAGGGTGGTGAAACTATTCTGTAGAATAGTTTACTGATTGATATATGACATTGGGCATTTGTCAAAACCAATAAACCTTTATAGCAAAAAAAGTGAACATCAATTAATACAAATTAAAAAAATATTTTAGAAGGTCAGGGTACCAAGGATAGAATGTATAACATGAGGATAACAATCTAACAGTATTATAAGCATGTAAAACAATGTCAGTGAAGGGGAAGGGGGTACGGATAGGCTAACCTAAGTAACTTTGGAAATGAATGAATTCCCTAAAATGAAACATGAAAGAAGTTGCACATAAGCACTGCATTCTAGTTTGTAAAGTTGTTTCCCATAGATTAACAATTCTGATGGACCAAAAATTTCTTTCTACTGTATATGTGTACTGGAATTAAACAAGTAAGTGGCTGTTGAATGGGGAATGCAGCAGATATCTCAAACTGTTGAAGTGAGGAGTTATGCTTAAGCAAGAGAAAGAAAGTAGAATGATCCATGTGGCAATGTGTTAGAGTTGGAGGTGGCACTATGAATTCATATTTAACCTAATATAGATACAGATTTTTACATGTAGAAATAATTATAGATAAGTGAATATATAAGGGTTATTACACAAACATATATTTCCTTGCTGTATTAGCTGAGAGTTCTTAGAAGCGCCAATACCACAGTAGCAACGAGTATTAATACATCAACTACCTAGGACCCAGATCTTGTTGATAATACTATATTCCAATAAGAGGAATCAGGACTGTTGAAGAAATGGCTGATTGTATGACTAGGGCAGAAAATATACAAGATAAACCTGAAGCATATCGTAAGACCAGGAAATAATGAAGTGCTTAGGAAAACAAAACAAAACATGCAATAAAACACACAACCATGAGTTTATGTCAAACGACACAGAAGCCAACTAAAAAAGCTTCCAATAGCCAAAGTTGAAACAATTTATCTTTAAATATAGTATTGGATTGACGGGCATTTGGGTTGGTTCCAAATCTTTGCTCTTTAGTGAATAGTGCTGCAATAAACACACATGTGTATGTGTCTTTATAGTAGAATGATTTATAATCCTGTGGGTATAGACACAGTAAAGAGATTGCTGGGTCAAATGGTATTTCTGGTTCTAGATCCTTGAGGAATCACCACACTGTCTTCCACAATGGTTGAACTAATTTACGTTCCCACTAACAATGTAAAAGTGTTCCTATTTCTCCACATCCTCTCCAGCATATGTTGTTTCCTGGATGAAGAAAATGAGGCACATATACACCATGGAATACTATGCAGCCATAAAAAAGGATGAGTTCATGTCCTTTGCAGGGACATGGATGAAGCTGGAAACCATCATTCTCAGCAAACTAACATAGGAACAGAAAACCAAACACCGCATATTCTCACTCATAAGTGGGAGTTGAACAACATGGGAGAACACATGGACACAGAAAGGGGAACATCACATAACAGGGCCCGTCAGAGGATGGGGAAAAGGGAAGGAATAGCATAAGGAGAAATACCTAACGTGGATAATGGGTTGATGGGTGCAGCAAACCACCACGGCACTTGTATACCTATGTAACAAACCTGCACGTTCTGCACATGTATCCCAGAATTTAAAGTATAAAAAAAAAAAGTATTGGATTATAATTCTAGCTGTAAGATAAATAAATATGATTCTATTTGATGCAAATTTATAATTGAATAAATAAATATATGGTATAAAATAGAAATTTTTCATACAGAAGAATTATTATTTTTGTAGCTACTCTACCCTCAAGGAGGTAGATCAAAACTCTGTTTTTTAGTGTAGACTGTAAATAGTTACTTCTTCTAATGAGTGTATTTCTTCTAAAGATTGTATTCTAAAATGAAAATAGTTACTTTATAGTGAAGAAACGTCAACATGTGATCAAGATTAGCATCAACAGTGATGTCAAGTTGTTACTATGTATCTTTGATCTGATGAAATAAAATGAAACTATACCTTTATGGCCTTTTTCTCAGGAAGATAAAACCCCAGTCTAATCATGAGACACATCCCAGTTGAGGAAATTTAAAAATACACCTATTAGTCCAAACTACCTCACCAAACTATCAATGTCATGAAAAACAAGTAACACATTCAAGAATTCTCACAGTCAAGAGGAATCTAAGGAGATGTGACTATTAAATGTCATGTGGTATCCTGAAAGAGAAAAAGCACATTAGGTAAAAACTAAGAAAATTTGAATAGCATATGGTTTTTAGTTAATAATAATGTATCAATATTGATCCATTAATTCTAACAAATATAACATTCTAATGCTGGATGTTAGTAATAGTGATACGCGAGGCGGGCAGGGAAGTGCTGGGAGGAGAAAGGCAGGATCCCTGGCCAGGGCTCCACCCTGGGGCCTGTGCCCAGGGACCTAGGTGAGGACAGCCACTCCTGTTTTTACACACAAATGTTGCATTTTCCAAGACCACTCTGGCCTTCCATGCCCCCATCTTGTGCCTACAAAAACCCCAAGACCATAGTGGACATAGATATGAGTGGCTGGACATTGAGAGGAACACATGTGCAAAAGAATACACCAACAGACTCTGGTAGGCCATAGACAATGAAATGACCTGGACACCTAAGAGAATTCAGTCGAGGGCAGTTGGAGGAAAACCCAGCTGCTGAGTGGCCCGACTCCAGGGGAAGACCACCTTCCCACTCCAGTCTCCTTCTGGCTCCCCATCCATCTACTGAGAGCCACTTCCACCACTCAATAAAGCCCTGCGCTCATTCTCCAAGCCCACATATGATCCAATTTTTCCAGGACACTGGGGCAAGAACTCTGGGATACAGAAAGGCTTCTCTGTCCTTGTGATAAGGCAGAGGATCTAATTGAGCTGATTAACACAAGCCACCTGCGGACAGCTAAGCTGAAAGAACACACTGTAACACACGCCCACTGGGGCTTCGGAAGCTATAAACACCCAGCTGTAGGTGCTGCGGTGGGGTCAAAGCCCACGCTCCCACAACCTGCCAGTCTGCATGCTCTCCCTAGGGGTTTGAGCAGCTGGACTCCGAAGAAGGGAGCCACACGCCCATCGCACACCCTATGAGGAGGATAAGGGAAAACTCCCATTTCAATAGGAGAAACTGGTATAAGATATGTCAACTCCCTGTAGTGTGCATATTTTACATGTTGGAAGATGGCTCAAATGCTGAAGTTCTTGATAATGTCTTGTTCTACTCTCCGTATTGAACAGCCCACATCAGCAAGAGAAATGATGAGGGCAGATAGAACGATTTGTGATGAGGTTGCCTAAATAATTCTCAATCCAGTCAAACTTAGGCTGTGCATAAGATAGTAAATTCTAGATTACCCCAGGCATTAGTTTCTACAAAATTGATACAATGATTGTAGTAGGGAAAACACATAGACATGGATGTACATTTTTTTAACCACACTAACTTGATCATATCAGTAAAAAATGCAATAGACTAGTGAAACCTGGAAGCTCTTGGAAACAAAGACTCAAGATTATATAATATTAGTTTCTTAGTTTCTTTGATATCTGGCAAAAAGCCCTACCAATTTCCTACCCCCTATATTTGAAAAAATGGAGCAAACTCCAGAATGATTGTGTTTACTACATGTATAAGAACAATTTTCACCCTAACCCTACCATAGCGATTCAATTTTCATAAGGCGGGACAGATGCCAATATAACCCCAAATGGGAAAGTCCTAGTAAAAGCTTCTCCTAGATACTAATTTTACTTGACAGGTGTGTGTTGTTTCCTTTCAAATCTGTGGTTTAAGGACCAAAAAGCACCCCTCTGTTTTTCTTCTTTTTTTTCTTTAAAAAAATTATATTTTAATAAAACCATTATAAGAACCATTTAAATGATTTAAAATTGAATAATCTCTCTGAAAGAAAGTTACAGCATCAAAAGTGTACATCTGGAAGTGACTATAATAAAATCAACCCACACTAAATACTCAAAATTTAAGAAGAGTCAAAACACAGCATTATTTATAGATGATTACAAAGGAAAGTTTAAACATTACAGAGTTAAGCTTTTGTATAACACATGAGTTTTGACCTGCTGTGCTTAAACCACTTCAGCAATCTGTTTTACTTCTTTACTCTTCTCTGTTTATATTTCTTTACAATATTCCCATCTCCTCATGATTCAGAGTCAGAGTTAACTACAGTGATGTGCCACACAACAACGTTTTGGTGAATGACAGACTGTATATATGATGGAGACTCCATAAGATTATAATACCATATTTTTATTGTATCTTTTCTATGTTTAGATATGTTTAGATACACAAAAACTTACCATTGGGTTATGATTGCCTGCAGTACTCAGTACAATAATATGCTGTACAAGTTTTTAGCCTAGAAGCAATAGGCTATACCATACAGCCTATGTGTGTGGTAGGCTATACCACCTAGGTTTGTGTAAGTGCACCCTATGATGTTCACACAATGACAAAATAGCCCAATAGCATATTTCTCAGAAGAATCCCTGCTGTTAAGCAACACATGACTGTATTTAATATTTCCTACTTCCCTTTGAATGTGTCTTGGTGGGGAAGAGAAACAGAACTACAAGGGACTCAGGCACACTGTAATGGAGTTTTCAGACATGAATTTCAAAGCAATTATGTTTAATATTTTAGAAAATAAAAGACAAGAGGAAGAATTCTGTTAGTAATACATATACAGGGAATATATATTTGCAACGTGTGTAACTGACAGACTCCTACAAGTCATAAGGAAAAAATTCAGACAACTCAATAGGAAAAAAAATAGCATGGGACTTGAATAGCAATTTCACATAGTATTATAGCCAAAAGTCATTAATTTGTGAAAAAGTACTCAGCTTCATTAGTCATCCGGGAAATGCACATTAAAACAGCAATTAGCTACCTCTAAATGCATACCAGAATGTCACAAATTTAAGAGTGATAATACCAAATGACAGTAGGAAGTGGAACAGTGGGAATTCTCTTGCAATGCTGATGGGAGCATAAATTTTTACATACAACAAACTTAGGAAAAAACTTTGGCAGTTTTTTCAATGGTTAAAAAATATGCACACAAAGTACACCTAACAATCTTACTTCCAAGTATATACCCTCCTAATTTTTAGGTGTATGTTCAAATGTTTTGTTGAACAAGATTCACAGCAGGCTATTTATTTCTCAAAGCCAAACCTGGAAATACTACAAATACCCAGGAACAGTAAAACTGATCAATAATTTGGAATCTCAACAGTACAAACTTCCCAGCAATAAAATATAAAAACTATAGCTCCAAAGAGCAACTTGGACATAACTCACAAATAAAACTGTACATACAAACTTGAATCTTTTATTTGCTAAATCCACAATGTCTACATATGCCAAAGCATCATGCTGTATATGATAAATACATAGAATTTTTGTCACATAAAATAAATAAATTAGGGAAAAAAGAAGCCAGATACAAAAAGATACATAGTAAAGATTTAATGTATATGACAAAAGCAGACAAACATACAGCATTATGAATTATGACTTTCTGAATGAGAGAAAGGGTAGTAAATGGGAATTAATATGATGGAGACTTCTATGGCATTGGTAGTGTTCTAGTTATTAATACGAGCACTGGTTACATATATTTGTTCATGCTGTGGTCATTCTTTCAATTGATAATTATTATTGGTGCATATCTATGTATTTGCATTAAACCTCAATAAAAATTTTACAGCATGACTCATGTTTACTGAAAAATATATCCAAATAAGGGTGCAAGATATTATATAAAAAGGAAAGTATAACATTTACCAAATATTACTCTTTATACTATTGTTCAACTTAATTATTTTTGCACAAAACTTAGACATAAGTATGTTTCTAGAACTCTAGCATTTTATCGATTTCTATCTACCTCATACTTTCTGAAGGAGAGTGTAGCATTCCATTCTATAGGTTATTTCATATTCTTTTCTATTACAATTCTGCAAGGAGTATGCAGGCATCTCCACTTTAGTATTCATGTAAAATTGGATAGACTCTGAATAAATGAATAAATAAAAATGATGCTAATTTGATAGATATTCCCAACAAACTGACATTGAAATACTTTCTGTTTCTCTATATCCTGCCAAGACTTTATAAATAAAAGACAAGAAGATATGGCCTTGATCCCAGTGTATCTCAGGAAATGAAAAGAAAAGGAATCAAAGGATGGGAGGACCCTTTCAGTGACACAACATTGAGAGTATACAGGTTTTTTTTTTTGTTGTTTGTTTGTGTGTGTGTGTGTGTGTGTGTGTGCGTGTGCTGCTGTTACTACAACAGAGAAGGTCCCTTTCTGGGGCAATTTTTCCTAAATTGTAAATTTTAGAAAGAAAGAATATGGTTGCTCTAGTGTGTTTCAGGACTTTTTGGCCTTAAAAAAAAAAAAATCAGTTTTCTCTAGCCAGGTGAGTTCTTTTAGAAAATCCATGGTTAGATGCCCACTTCTGTGTGCCTAAGGCCATTTCCATAAAAGACCAAAGCAAGAATGGTGAATTTGGCTGCCTCCCTGAAGAAGGACCTTGTGCTGAGTGTTCTTAGTCATTTTATTCTTCATCATTTTGTAAGTGAAAAAATAACTATTTTTCAATTTTGATTCTTTAAATCTGAATTTTTGGGCATTAGACACGCTTATTTTTCCTTTCTCTAAAATACCAAATGTCTCTTTTCTGCTTCAATTTAGCTATAACTTTTTACATTTTTGAAAAATATTCTTATGTTGAAATGTTAGAGAAATGTTTATCTTTTATATAAGGACTAAATTTTCTCAGTCTAAAATTTGAATTGTCATTTTTTAATGGCACTTCTTTGCTCATGCAAAAATTTATATTGTCTGTAACCAAATTAATCAATCTTTCCTTTTGTTATTTTGGTTTTATTTTTAAAAGGACTTCTTACTTCAAGAATATAAATTCTATACTATTAACATAAAATACATTTTCCTTTTTATCTAATAACTATGGTTATGTTCCCCCAAATTAAATTTTTTTAACTTTTTATCTGGGAAATAGCTCTTTATTCTTTAAAGTTTAGTTTTTTATCTTCTCAGCAGCTTTCACTCTCTTTATTTTTCTTTCCATCTCATGCTACTTTTATATAAAATATTTCTGTATTAACTTGCACTTATCTTTCTTGGTTATAACTTATTTATTTGCTTTTTTCCTGTCTGATTTCCTAGAAAGTATCTAAAACAGGAATGTAGTAGATCTAATATGTGCTGAATTGAAGACTTGCCCCCAATAGGCACACTTTAATCAGGTTTCAGGATTGAAATCTTACAACTCTTCCAGGATATTGGCAACCTAGTTAAAACATCTTCCCAACATCTATCAGAAAGAATAGATGTCTCTCTCCTGAATTTCTCTAGCATATTGTTTTTACCTCTATTACTATAATTACCAAATTTTGGTACTTTAACTCTATGTACATAATTTTTTTTCCTCTAGCCTTCTATTTGTAAATTGCCTGAAAGATATTTGCCATTAAAAGGAGAATTTTATTTGAAATTTTGCAAATAATATGAGTATGTCAAAGCAGTGTTAATATTAGAAATATACTCTTCTGAAAGTTTCAACCTAAGATCTCCATCCAGCATAGTCAGATAAGCCCCCCAAAATTGTAATCGTTGTATGATTTATAAAATTTGAAGTATCTTTCTTCTTTCCTTTCAATTTTCATTTGACTGAACTGGCCTTTTCACCTTGGACATTTCAACAAGCTCACTGCTCTTTCAGTTGACACTAACTGATAACAACTGAACACTGCCACCTCTCAAGTGCTGATCATTGACCTGCCTCATTCTCCTTGATCAATGTTGACAGCCTTATACTACCCTTAAGCACTTCCCATTTCTTGCTTCTGCCAGGGGGAAGTGCAATTCATTTTACAACATCCACTAATAAACTGACAAATCCCTCCTCGCCACCCTGAAATGTATCTACCAGAGCCCAGGGAATGGGTTACAAGCAGGTTAGAAATCAGAGCCCAAAGACAGGTTTTCCTAATGCTTTGTAACTCTTCTTCAGCACTCCAAACTCTTTTTATTTCACTAGGCTGTTACACGTTTTGGAGGGCAGGTGACGGTGAGGCCAAATAAAGGAAAATGTCTTCATCCTCACAAAGCTCCTCCTCAGGGGCTAGATTGAACTAGATTGGGCAGTGGGTCACGTTATTCCCAAGGTTCAACATCTACTTCAGTAAGATAAGCAAATGTGCTAATTCTAGCCCTTTGGTTTGGTTTCAGCCACTTTGGAATCATGAGACTTTTGTTCTTTCCTAACCTTAACTCTGCTTTTCCCCATGCCCAGGACCAGCTGGTGAAGCAGGCCTAAAAGCCCAAGAGCCTCTTGTCTATTTCCACAGTCCCTCCCCTCACAGAGCTGTTCATCACTTCCACTAAATCATTCCCTCTTGGCAGCCTTTGCTCCACACACAAATGTAATTTCTTCATTGCAACCCTAAACTGCAGGGCTTGTTTCCCAGGCTTTTTCAGTTTCCCTGAATGCTGGAGCTGAGCTATACTAAGACGTACTGTACCTCACTTTCTTCAGGCTGGACAAAACATCTATGCCTCATGTTTTCCCTTTTCTCCTTTATTTACCCACAATCTCTTTTTGAGGGCTCCATCATTCTTCTTCTAAATGTCTTCAAAGTCATTCATATTTAAAAATGTCCGAATGATCTTGCAATCCAACACAGTGGAAACCTGTTTTCTCTGTCATTTTCTTCTTAAACAAGTTTAACAAAACATACAGTCACTGTCATTTCTTTACTCATTGTGTTTATTACTGTTTAATGAGAAATAGCTCAATAGCAAGACAAAGTACCAGACAATAGTTCAGCACTAATGAGTATTCAAATATTGCCATATTTGCTTCCTAGCTTTTAAAGGAAGTTAAAACTATATATAATAACCTACCTCAACAACTCTCTGCAATCCAATTTCCCTCCTTTCTAGTCTAGAGGTAAATACTATGAATATATTAGATAGTTTCATATTAACGCATATTTAATTCAAGTGTGTATTTATATACTCATAAATTATTTACCATAGTGTTTTGTAGTTTAAAATTGTATAAATAGTATTTGTTTCTTTCCACATCTGGCTGTTTTCTCTCAATATGATGTGTTTTTTTGTTTGTTTGTTTGTTTTTTTCTGAGATGGAGTTTCGCTCTTGTTGCCCAGGCTGGAGTGCAATGGCATGATCTTGGCTCACTGCAACCTCTGCCTCCTGGATTCAAGCAATTCTCCTGCCTCAGCCTCCTGAGTAGCTAGGATTACAGGCATGCACCACCATGCCAGACTAATTTTGTATTTTTTTTAGTAGAGACGGGGTTTCTCCACGTTGGTCAGGCTGGTCTCAAACTCCCAATCTCAGGTAAGCCTCCCGCCTCAGCCTCCCAAATTGCTGGGACTACAGGCATGAGCCACTGTGCCTGGCCTCAATATGATGTTTTTGAGGTTTATCAACATTGGTACATGTAGCTCAAGTTAATTTATTTTATTGTATACATGTAATATTTTATGGCATAAATATATCACAGTTTACTCATCAATTCTTCACCTGACAAAACTTAAATTGCGGCCGGGTGCGGTGGCTCACGCTTGTAATCCCAGCACTTTGGGAGGCCGAGGCAGGCGGATCACGAGGTCAGGAGATCGAGACCACGGTGAAACTCCATCTCTACTAAAAAATACAAAAAATTAGCCGGGCGTGGTGGCGGGTGCCTGTAGTCCCAGCTACTCTGAGAGGCTGAGGCAGGAGAATGGCGTGAACCCGGGAGGCGGAGCTTGCATGAGCCGAGATTGCGCCACTGCACTCCAGCCTGGGTGACAGAGCGAGACTCCGTCTCAAAAAAAAAAAAAAAAAAAAAAACTTAAATTGCTCTTTGTGTTTTTGTTGTTATAAACAACAGTTCAGTCTGCATGCTTATTCTGTCTCCTTATGCATGTGTTTGAGAGATTCTCTAGGATATTCCCTAGAACTGGAATTCCCAAGTCATAGTGCATAGTTATTTTATCAAAAATGTATATTGTCAAATAACTTTCTAAATGTTTGCTATAATTTGCATTTTGCCAGCATTGAATGCGTCTTCAGGATAATGCATATTATTATTAAGACTAAATAACGTTAGGATCTCTAGTATTTGATGATTTAATGAGTGTGAAATGCATTGCTTTCATTTTAGTTTGCATGTTCCAGGTCACTGTGGTAATTGAGCATCCTTTTATGTTTTATAGCCCATAGAGTTGACTTCTACTATTAATTTACAGTTGCAAACACTTTGTCATGTTCTTAACCATTCTAACTTTTCTTATTACTGATTTTAGATGACATATAGATACATCTATATCCTGACATTTCTTTCTCCTTCCTGGTTTGTGTTTACATTTGTATATAATTTGATTGTTATGCAAATATTTAGATATAAATGTTACTTTTTAAAAAATTTCTTCTTTTCTGCTGGATTTTCTTTTTTCCCTGAGAATAATTCAGTTACACTTTCTGGAATTCACTGTGGTTGAGAATTATCTCTGCAGTCTTGCTCTTTTTTTTTGAGACAGAGTTTTGCTCTTGTCACCCAGGCCTCAGTGCAATGGTGTGATCTTGGCTCACTGCAGCCTCTGCCACCTGGGTTCAAGCAATTCTCCTGCCTCAGCCTCCTGAGTAGCTGGGAATACAGGCATGTGCCACCATGCCTGGCTAATTTTTGTATTTTAATTAGAGACAGGGTTTCACCATATTGGCTAGGCTTGTCTAGATTGCCTGACCTCAAGCAATTCACATGCCTTGGCCTCTCAAAGTGCTGGGATTACAGGCGTGAGCCACCACGCCTAGCCAGGTTTGCTCTGGGGTATGCTCTGGGGTCACATCCAGATGAAGCATCAGGGTGCAATAACATAAGGTATAAGCCATGGGGAGAAAGAATGGAAAGAAATGGGGAAATATGGGTGGAGATTGGGTCAGGGAAAAAGAAGAAAGAAAGTTGGTGATTCTATAGAGTAATTTTGGTCTGTGATCTAGGAAATGACTCCTCAAATACTAAAAGCAGTTGGGTGTATATATGGACATCCAGGGTGGAATATACATTGTAGGCCCAATTCTCACCTCTTCCTAATCCCAGGAATATCTGCAAGAGTAGTTAAAAAGATTGTCTCAGCACACAGGTGTGCATGCTATTGGAGAAGCACTGCTCTTCACTGGGTTTTCTGAAGATATTAAACCTCAGTAGAGCCATGTTTGGGAATAACTATAGACCCTGTCTGTACTTAATAAAGTCTCAATTCCATACTGTGCTTCATATATCAGGGTGTTTGGATTGCATAAGTGAAATCAAAAGATAAGCTTTTATTTTTTCAACAATTTTGATTAGAATTTAAAAACAAAATACTATATATGTTGAAGAATTTTGTCATAATTTTTGACATACATACTTTAAGAATTCAGATATCTTTGCTTTGCTTCACAGAAAGTATGAAGGATAAAAAATAGAATATTTCCATTCCAGTAATCATAATATTATGAGTAAGAAAATCACTGCTTTAAAATCAATATACAAATTTACCCACAGAAAACAAGCTGGAAGATTATTTTTTAGAAAGTGTAAGGATCATTTGCAAACATTCAAAGGTTAGGAAGGAACACAAGAGAAAAAATGCACACAGACTACAGTAAAGCATTCACAACAGAGAAAGGCTGACCAACAAGGATATAAAGAGAAGTGCAAACTCACTAGTAATCAGATAAAGTCAAACAATGAGATTCGACATGAACACCATCAACTTGGCCAAAATAAGAAAGTCAAGTAATTACCATATCAAGAATATTGGAAATAAGAACCCCAGAGTTCTCATGAACTGCTGAAGGAAGTATCAATTTAAAAAGCTATTCAGGAAGACATCTAAATGTGTTTTGTGAAATTGTGTATATTCTATGACAAACACTTCTCTAAGTATATAAAACCTGAGAAATGGTTTGCATATTTTCTTTTCATTTTATTTTATTTTATTTTTGTTGAGACGGAGTCTCACTCTGTCACTCAGGCTGGAGTACAGTGGCACCATCTTGGCTCACTGCAACCTCCATCTCCCAGTTTCAAGCGATTCTCCTACCTCAGCCTCCCTAGTAGCTGAAATTACAGGCGCACGCCACCATGCACATTTTCATAAGGAATCTTATATAAGATTTTTCCTTGCAGATTCCTTATGAGCCTAAAACTGAAGACAAATTAATTGTCTATTTTCAGGAGGAAAGTAAGTAAAATGTGGCAAATAAACACAGTGAATTACTGTGAACTTGCCAGTCTCCACAAACCCATGGATCTATTTTTTTTTTTTTTTTTTTTTTTGAGACAGAGTCTTGCTCTGTCACCCACACTGGAGTGCAGTGGTGCCATCTCGGCTCACTGCAAGCTCTGCCTCCCAGGTTCACACCATTCTCCTGCCTCAGCCTCCTGAGTAGCTGCGACTACAGGCGCCCACCATCACACCCGGCTAATTTTTTGTATTTTTAGTAGAGATGGGTTTCACCGTGTTAGCCAGGATGGTCTCAATCTCCTGACCGAGGGTCTGCCCTCCTCGGCCTCCCAAAGTGATGGGATTACAGGTTGAGCCACCGCACCTGGCCACATGGACCAATTTCTTAAATAAATTCCTTAAAATAAACCTCTGCCTCTCTCTCTGTCTCTGTCTCTCTCTCCAAAATCTGAAGGGTAGCCTAGCAGGTTGTGAAGAATTGATGCTGGAATTCAATATGGAAGACAGTCTGGAAGCAGAATTCCCTCTTCCTCAAGAGACTTCAGACTGTTTACTTGTAAGGCCTTCAACTGATTGAATGAGGCCCAACCATATGATGAAGGGCAATATACTTTACTCAGTCTACTAATTTACATGTTAATCTCATCTGAGAAAATACATCCATAGCAAAATCCAAACTGGTGTTTGAAAAAATATCTTGGTACTATGATCTAGCCAAGTTGACATAAAATTAACCATCACAGTAATACCACAGGAAAATAGTTGTGCAGCTAGCCTGAAAACAGACAATCATGAGACTACAAGAAACAACTTTAAAAATCCCTATTTATTAATGCTATGCATACTTGGATGTTGACACACAACGCTGAAATCTCCATCCCTTTAATTAAGAGTTTAAAGAGGAAGAAATAAGCAGGATCCACAATTTGGGTTTCACTGCCAATGTGCCAAAATACATTATTCTGAACTTTGCATACTGATATTTTTTGACAAACTATAAACTCTCTTTTTCCTCATTTTGAATATTTTCTCTCTGCTTGATGACTATACCCCATTTTCTAAAACTTATCCACTGCATTTTTGCATCTGTTACTCTTCACCTCTTTGTCTACTATATACTATACTTCTTAGCTAATAAAAATGATTTCTAAAGTTCCTCACCCAAAATAAGACTTTTCTATTACTCTACATAACCCACTGAATACTACTTTCTTTCTAATTTTCCTCTCAACCACTAGAATAAAATTATCTCCATACTTTGTCTTCATTTCTGACTATTCATCCATCCTCAGCCTACTATAACGTTTGTTGGCTGTCTTTATCCCTCCTTCCGTTGAATTAGCTCCCATAAAGAGCATCAAAATACCTGGATTACCAAGCTTAATGGCTGTGGTGGAACCATTTACATTGTACCTAACTGACTAAAATAAAATCTTCATGTCAGAAATAGAAATGACCTTAGTGGCCTTCACTATGACATTCATAGATGTAAAGTGGAGGCTCAGAGATATTTGAATTGAAACATAATGAATTTCATTTTCACGATTCATTAAATCTTGAAGAGCTAGATGCTGGAGTGAAGGAATATTGCAGATTTAGTTTAAGTCCCCATAGGTACTGATTATGTTTTAGCTAAGGAAGAAAATATCCAGTAACGGATCTGAGTAAATCAGATGCAGCAGCAGAGAGAAAGGTACACTAAATTATTTCTACTTTCTTTTTTTTTTTTTTTTTTTTTTTTTTTTATTTTTTATTTTTTTATTATACTTTAGGGTTTTAGGGTACATGTGCACAATGTGCAGGTTTGTTACATATGTATCCATGTGCCATGTTGATTTCCTGCACCCATTAACTCGTCATTTAGCATTAGGTGTATCTCCTAATGCTGTCCCTCCCCCCTCCCCCCACCCCACAACAGTCCCCGGAGCGTGATGTTCCCCTTCCTGTGTCCATGAGTTCTCATTGTTCAATTCCCATCTATGAGTGAGAACATGTGGTGTTTGGTTTTTTGTCCTTGCGATAGTTTACTGAGAATGATGTTTTCCAGTTTCATCCATGTCCCTACAAAGGACACGAACTCATCATTTTTTATGGCTGCATAGTATTCCATGGTGTATATGTGCCACATTTTCTTAATCCAGTCTATCGTTGTTGGACATTTGGGTTGGTTCCAACTCTTTGCTATCATGAATAGTGCCGCAATAAACATACGTGTGCATGTGTCTTTATAGCAGCATGATTTATAGTCCTTTGGGTTCTACTTTCTTTGACCTCCCGGATTCAACTCTATTTCACTGATTGATTAGCAACTTTCAAGGGACTTCTAGGTAAGTATACAAAGCAGACAAGAAAGCAGGAAGCTTGAGGTAAGTTGAAACAATTATGCTTCCTAAATTTTATTGTACTTTTATGGAGGATAGATTATTTAGAAATATATTTATCTGTTCATCAGGTTTTCCACTATTTTAATTTTGTATTTGTGTTTTAAACTTTTTATATTTTTATTGACACATTATAATTGTACATATTTATGTTGAACAATTTGATTTATTTTGATATATATATGTTATATACTGATCAAATCAAGGCAGTTAGTGTATTTATCACCCCATCCATTTATCATTTCTTTGTGGTGAGAACATTCAAAAGCCTCTCTTCTAGGTATTTTGTAAAGATGCAATACCTTTCTGTTAATAGCCCTCACCCTACTGTGCAAGAGAACACCAGAGCTTCCTTCTAATTGTAACCTTGTACTCACTGACCAATTTCTCATCCTCCCCATTCCGCCCACCCACTCTCTGTAATTTTTTGTATTTTACTTTGCAAGAGAATATTCAGAATAATTTAAGAAAGAATCCTAAAAATATTTTTACATTTTTTTGCTATAATGTATACAATATTTTTTCTTTCCACTTTGTATATTCTAGTTCAGCATTTTTCATTGTGTTTTAAAATCAGGAACATTCCTCAAGAGGTTGCTTGTTGTTGTTAGATGTTCAAGGCAGTGAACAATTTTATAATATGGAATTCTGACGATTTTAAAACTCAACTTGGAGATTCAAAATACACACCAGCTTAGTAAAACTACTGGAATCCTGAGTTTTTAAAGCTCTATTATTTTAAACAGTATTTTCTCAAAATTTTAATCGTGGAACTATCTTTTGAAAGCACATTAATATTTTAGAGATATTAGTATTATATTTTTAAATGCTCTGCTATTTTTAATTGTGATTAATATTTATGTACTTGATTCTTATATAATATTTCATTAATTTTAACAATTTTTTCTTTTATTCAGTTAAGCTTTTCAAGTATGTTATTGTTTATACTTATGGAAAATTTTATTACAATCTATCCGATATTCACTCTACTAATATGATAGTGTTAGATTGGCCTAAACATTTTTTTATTTTTTTTTAAGATGGAGTCTCACTTTGTCACCCAGGCTGGAGTGCAGTGGTGCCATTTCAGGTCACTGCAACCTCTGCCTCCCAGATTCAAGCAATTCTCCTGCCTCAGACTCTTGAGTAGCTGAAATTACAGGTGTGTGCCACCACACTTGGCTAATTTTTGTATTTTTAGAAGAGATGGGGTTTCACCACATTGGCCAGGCTGGTCTCGAACTCCTGACCTCAAACAATCCACACGCCTCAGCCTCCCAGAGTGCTGGAATTACAGGTGTGAGCCACCACTCCCAGCCTAGCCTAGACTCTAAATACAATAATAATACTATTCAATAGTGATAATAAGCAACTTTATTTTATTGATTTTAATGCAACTTTCTTCAATGCTGTATTGTGAATTCTTAGGTTAAGCGTGAATATTTATAACCTTTGAGCATGAAAATAATCTATTATTTGGGGGTTGCATAAAATTGCATCATTATGGAAACTGCCAAAACTTACAGAATAATCCTTTTTCTCAGCCAGAGCACATTATACTTTGATTATTCTACTCACCATGGCATAAACATTTTATGATTGCTAGCAATAGATACTGATCAATCTTTTCTATCTTATTAAACTTTTCCATCTTATTAAAAGTAATGTCCAACACCTATGAAGGGAAGAATACTGGCATCAGCCTATACTCACATTTGGCATTTTATATTCACTTTGAATGTGTTTTAACAGAATTATCAGATCATTGGCTCCAACAATTTTTTTTGTGTGTGTATTTACAAAAAAAATAGAAGTGAAGCTGAGAAGTCAGAGGTTAAATTTCATGAGAAAATTTAATTCTAATCTTCCCAGGGACTCATTAGAACCTTTCCCAGATTTTTTTCTTTAAAAAAAGGGCGAGTTGTTCCCAAATAGATAAAGAAGTGGAGCCAGAAGAAACTATAAAAGGGTAAATTAAATAAATTTATTCTTTTTTAAATTCAAACAACAAATGTTACTTTGAAAAAGAACCTGGAGTTTATCAGCATAAGTTGCTTAGGAACAATGATAATAAAGTTACTAATAATACCTTTTACTACATTAAAAAAAACATGAAAACTGATCATAAGTTTTAGTTTCCAGAGTGCATATTCTGAAAACCTCCTGAATTAATTATATTTCTTTCTTAGCTTATTCACAAACTTGTTCTTCATTAGGATATGTTCCCCTCTTAAAATATACATTTTTTCTATTATTTTACACCTTTCTGTTATGAGACAAAAAGTCCCATAAATTTCAAAGATGAACCTTTAGAAAGGAAGTTATCAAATCTAATTAAAACTTTGTGATCAAACAAACAAAAAAACCTCTGTGATCAAAGACCACAAGGAAGATACCCGTGGCTACACAAAGTTAGATTTTTTTTTTTTTAACTTGAGGCAGCAAAGGAAGATGCTTCTCAGCAACTCCATGGTACCCAAGAGAAAATTAGAAGGGGTTTATTGTAGTTGCCTTGTATTTAATTATTTGGGGAAGGGTTCAAGAAAGTGAGGGTTTATTTCAGATTGAATGCTATCAAAAGGCAGGAACAATCAGTGATTGGGCATTTTAATAATCGTTTTCTAGAAGATAGAGTTAGAGAGACCACTAGTAAAAAAGTAGTAGTCAGCTGGGATGCTGGGAGAGGTTCAGTTATTTTTTGTGGTTGTGTAGTTTCCTTGTTTTGTTCTATATGCACACATGATTACAGATGGCCTTGTTTTCATTATGTTCTATCATGATCACAGGGTGACACTGTCTAATTGTTATTAACATTTAGAAGAATGTTTATACTCAGCACGGAATATGGTAGCCTAAGGCATGCATTCTCAGTTGGGGCCATAGTGTTTTAAAGGGAGCAAAAATTGATTGTTGGATGTGAAACAGTCTTTGATATTACAGTGGTCTGTGGCTCTCTAGTACATTAACAGATATATAGTAGTATCTCTGTACTATTACAATTTTAAGGGGGGCAGGGAGGGGCCCTTAGGAGAAAAATAGCTGAAAACGTTTTTCGGGAAGGTGAAAATGAAAAGAAAGCCGAGAAACACTAGATTAGACATTAGTAGCTAGCCTCCAAGTTTGTTTTTATTTTTATTTTTATTTTCCTCACCAGAAATATAATTATCTGGCCAGCATACAGGCTCAAAATGGCTCCCTATTGCTTAGTATAGGTAGGGTTTAGAATTCAAACCTATCTATGTCACAAAAATGCTGCTCGTCCCATTAAAAATTTTACCACACTTGCCCATCCCACAGTCACTTGGGATAAGTATTACAAAATGTCCTGGAGGGAGAATGGATTTGGTACCACTCCTTGTGGCATGAAGCATTCAGATTTGTACCCACGGTCTTCTGTCTCTTCCAGCTTTGATATCAGAGACTTGGTGTTTCTTTTATATTTTCAATTTCTTGAGAAAATAGGACTTCCTAGGAAATGAGTTGCTCTTAGGAACCAAAAGTTGGCATCCTACGGTACCAAGAGCTATAGTCACCAAACTTAAGCACAGTTGTGTGCAAAGAGCTGATATCTTTACTTATTGATAATGACAAGATTGAACAACATTTGTTTATTTGTCAATAGGGTAATCCAACCATTTGGAACCCAACCTTTTCTGTATTCATTTAGAATAACAGTATGCAAACTACTGGTATATTCTAGAGGGCATAATACTCCATCTGGTTAGAACTTCAAACTCAAAGATATTAGTCTCACCTGGAGCACTTTAATAGAAAACCATGCCTGAATCCCACCCTGAATCAATTACATGATAGTTCAGAGGTCAGTCTGTAGTACTTTTAGAAACTTTAACTTCCTGCTATACTTTAGATATTTGACCCCTCCAAAGTTTATGTTGAAATTTGATCACCAATGCTAGAGGTGGGACCTAATGGGAGGGGGTTGGGTCATGGAGATGGAGCTCTCACAAATAGACCAATGCCCTTTGGGGAGGGATTGAGTGAGTTCTCACTCTAAAAGAACCAGGCACCTCTTCTCTCTCTCTTCTTTTTCCTTTCTCTCTTACTTCCCCACTTTCTTTCTTTCTTCCCCTCTCAGCATGTGATCACAGCACATGTCAGCTCTGCTTCACCTTTTGCCATGAGTAGAGGCAACCTGAAGCCCTCATCAGAGTAGATGCTGGCACCATGCTTCTTGTACAGCCCAAAGAACTGTGAGCCAAATAAAGCTCAATTCTTTATAAATTACGTAGCCTCGGGTCTTCCTTTATAGCAACATAAACTGGCTAAGACACTCCCCCATTGTAATATATAGCTAGGTCAAGAAATTATTAATTTATCTGCAGTACAGTAGAAAGAGATGTCCAGGCTATGCTGATCAAAGTCTACTGGAATGTAAAACTTTCAGCATAAATTCTCCCTTAATGCTTTCTATAAATTCCATTTTAGGACAGTGACATAGAATTTCTAATCCACTGGCCTGGTCTGGTATTTACCTGATCCCTGGCCAAAGCAAGAGAAAATCTAAGGTTTAGAGTTTACTCAAAACCAGTCCTTTTCTTAGTGCCTCTCTTTCTTTTTCATATTAACTGATCTCTTCCACCTAGAGCACCAACTCAAAGTCTTCTCTTTTCACATGAATATTATCAGTTACCTCAATGGGACATTTGGATTCTGAGCCCTCAGGAACACATACATTATAAGTAGTGTCCACCTCCTTTTAGGGTTGCTAATATCAATGTTATTATTTTTCTATTGACAGAAATTTCAGTGTCATAATGTAACTATTATAGTTCCATTTTTTCTAATCTACCATCTTGAATGAAATTTGGATGTCAAAGCACTCTGGAAAGTAAATATTTCCCTGAGTTTAAAACCACAGCCAGAGAATATAGCCTAAGGAAAGAAGATCTGGAGACTAGACAGGGAGAACACAGTTGCCAGGGGAAAACTGGTGCCAAAGAATCTTCTCCACTACACGTGTATAGTAGTCTACCAGGAGGCCGATGTTTAATATAAAGAGCTGGGTTTCTGAACTCCGTGGGCCTGGATTGGAATTTGGTACACTGCTTTTTACCTTTGTGACCTAGAACACAATAGTAAATCTTGTGTCAAAAATGGGTTAATATTACTCACTTGAAAAGATAATCGGGAAGATTAGGCAAAATATATGTCATTTGTCTCCCCTTCCCCAGAGCTTACCCCAGTTTACATCACCTGGAAGGTGTTTATCAGTGAAATAATAGCAACTTTCTTTCTTCCCTATAATACATACTCCTACTATCCTTGCCATTTTTATTAAGAAATCAATTTATGTTTATATATATATAATTTCTGACTTTTCTCCTTCATAACACTGATTACAATTGTGTCTAAATAACCAAATTGTTGAATGTCTCCCCTTCCTTCTAAAGTATAAGTTCTGTTAGAACAGAATCGATATCTGACCCCTGTATACTTTGGTTTCAATACCTAGCATAGTGTCTTGTGTACACATACACACACACACACACCTGTGTGTGTTAAGTGATTAAATATAGATTACAGAGCTTGCTGTGCGAAGCTTACTATTTTTATGCAGCAAGATAAAAGCAAGAAAATGTAACATAGACTATGACAGAAATGAGTACAGTTGAGCTCTGAAGTTCAGAAAAGGCGTTCTGAGGAATTTAACCCACAGATAAGGTCCTCAGTAACGAGGCAGATTTAGCAAGGAAATAAAACTTTTAAACAGTGTTAGAAGCCTGAAGCTTGGACATAGGGATTCGATCTATATAAAGGCCAGGCTTAGGAATTTGGATTTTGTCTTTTAGACTCTGGAAATCCACCAAAAAATTTAAGCAGTTGAGACACACACCTGTCTATTTAACAAGTTAATAGATTGCACAGATTTATTTAAGGATAAATATTCAGTGTTTAAAGATAAACAGGAATTTGCTAGTTGAATTATTTAATGAACCAGTGTGATCAGAAGGAACTTCATACAGTGAATGAGGTAAAATGGACGTAAATTAGCAAATATCACTATGTATAGAATGTATTACAAATGAAATATTAATAAATACAATTTAAGCCTTTTGAAAAATAAGATATTTTAAAAAATGATAGTGGTCTATCTGGAGTATATGAGAAAGGCAAAACTATTCAATACACATTATTTATACATAATAATAAATATTATTTATACATAATAATCTATTTTTCAATGAGACAAGAATCTCCGGGAATATATACTCTGTTTATAAGCAAGGATAGTTTATCAGGTTTGTCCACTAATAACTTGAACATCCTTAATGACCTTAGGATTCACCTTATCCTATTTCACCACCGTCAAGCAATCAAGAGCTCTCTCCACCAGGATAGGGAGCAAGGTACAGCTAACTCCTTGACATTGTCTGGCCACTAGGATGCATTATCCCTTACTGTCTTTGGTTTTCAACAGTATGCAGAGCTTCCTGGGAAGTGGGGAGGAGGAGCTTCTCTTCCATATACTATTTGGCTTGCAAAGATTTTTTATGGGTCCTTCTAGTGAACGTACTTTTCCTGCTTATTACATCACCAATATTGTTAACATGATTATAAATATGGGGTCATGGAGAGTCAGAGAGGGAGACAGATCTCTTAAAGACATGGGGTGACAGTGCTGATTTGTATAAGCAATATTTTAATTCAAAGTCCTGTGATTTGAAATCTATAGCTCTGCTCTACAATATACTTCCCTAAGCCATTGCCTATGCAGCCAACAAGACCTTCATGGATTCATTAATGATGTGTATATCCATATCTATATATAAATTTAACATGTATATTTTATACTCATACATATACACATACTATGTTCATACATTATACATTCATTCATTCACACATTAGGGAAGTAAGTGCCCATTTTAAAACGTACACATGCAACCTATTTACACACATTTCCAGATAGTAAAACAATTTTACTTTAAAAATATTTGTATTATCTGTACATAGAAAAACTTACTACTTTCTGATTAAACTCATTTTTAAATACTTTCTGAAACTTGCTTTTTAACCCATGACATATCGTAGACACTGATTTATAGCATCAGATTGAGATTTATTAATTTTAAATATCTGGCTATTATATTATGTTCTATAGATGACCATAATTTATTTAATAAGTCCCTTGAATGAACAGTTGATTTTTTAAACTAATACAAATAACTTTTATATAAATACCATTGTTTGTGATATATATATACTAATATATATATACTTATATATATACATATATATATACTTACATATATACATATATATACTTATATATATACATATATACTTATATATATACATATATACTTATATATATACATATATATTTGCACAGTTGAATTTCTTTATAGGATACTTTTCTATTAATAGAATTACTGGGCTAAAAATATGTTCAAATTTTGATAGATGTATTCAAGTATATGAAGAAATATCTTTTAGCAACTTACAGAGCTTTATTATATGGAAGCATGTTTTCAAACATCCCTACTAACACTCAGTATGTTAACATTTGCTGTTTAACAAATTACTAAAATGGCTTAAAACAACCATTCATTTACTTAATGGTTTTGTACATTGGCATGTTGAGCCAGGCTCAACTGGGCGTTTTTTCTGGGAAGTCCCAATGCATACAACATTTTACAAGTCTCTGCTTACATTGTTTATGTTTGCTAACAACTCATCCACCAAACAAGTTACACAATTAAGTCCAAATTCAACAAGAAGATAAATATATGTCATCTGTCAATGGGAGAATCTATCTATCTATCTATCTATCTATCTATCTATCTATCTATCTATCATCTATAAACTTTACCTTTTGATAGGAGAAGCTGCAAGTTAACATTGTAAAATGGATATACAGACATGGATAAGAAGAATCTGTGGCCATTTTTGCAATACAACATAGTAATTATATATTAATACATAACACTAAGTTAAGGTCATTGCCTAAGGACTTTGCATTTAATTGTCACAATAACCTATGAGAAAGGGATACAGCACTATTATCCACTTTACAGAAGGATAACTGAGGCAAATAGAAAATAGGTAACTTGCCCAGGCTTACTTAATCCCTTGCAAGGCGATTCTCATCTACATGCAGCTTCAGTATTCTATGGCATCTTAGTTTTAGTATTTTTGTTTTGTATGGTATTTAAGCCACAAAAATATTTAACAGTATTTTCCTCTCAAATATTTATGTATTTATTTATATTTTATTTATTTAAATATTTCTATCTCTAACAACATCCTCAAAAATTTATACAACCTATTAAATTCCATCCCTACTTCATAAAATGTATCAATTTTCAAATTTTCTGAAAAGTCTTTCCTTATTTTCAACATTATATTCTCACCATTCTTATCATTTTATTTCTATATTTTAAACATATATATATTTGTGTATATATACACACACATCTGTGTGTGTGCCATTTCATGGTGCAGATTGTATTTTTCTTTTTTTTCTGTATTATACTGTGACTTCCTTGAAGGCATTCTCATGTTTAGAAACCCAATAAACACTAAATGCTTTTTTTGTTGTTGTTTTTAAATAAAAGAAAATACTTGTCCTTGAGCAACTCATTGACTTTTTGTGATAACACCTATGCAAACATTTGTCCATGTGTACTTGTTGAAATTCTACCTATTTTCTCAGGCCTTAACATTTCCCTTACTAATATTTCTAGAACTTCTCTTAGAGTAATCTCTTTTTCCCAGATATTCTCAGAGGACATTATTTAAAGCATTGTCATAATACTTATTACTATTGAACATCTCCCTAGAACCCAGATTTTCTAGTACATAGCAGATTAGGAAATTGAAGAAATAAAGCAAGCTATTTTCCTTTACCAAAATTATTTTTAGCACTTCTTTAAGTTATGATTTTTTATTACTATACAAATCTTGTGTGTGTTTAATATTATGCTACATTTTAAAATAAATGCAATAGCACAACTGGCCTTGTTTCTCTCTACCAAATGCTTCCATACATTGTCACCAGATTAATCACTCACTCAGAAAATCTATTTCTCTTTTCTCACCTCATAATATCAGCTTACAGAATTCCTAACTTCTCTTCAGTCATATTCCCAGTCATAAGTATACCTAATTATAGGGACTCCAACGTCTATGGATTTTTAATAGGTGTTGCTTTCTACTTGGTAGTTTGTTAAGGACATAGTTCTTCCCTGAAAACTTTGAGATGATTGCCTTATATCCCTGGGAATATTTTAGAGCTTGGCCCAATGGGAAAGGCAAGGATTCCAGAATACAAAGATTCTGCTAGCTGCTCAATGTGGCGGGGCTGTTTCATGAAATTTCTGTCGGGATATCCTCCACTTCCTACTGGGTAAGCTCAGGTCTAGGGTAGACTTTAAAAAAAACAAAACAGCCACATCATCTCACAGGAACCCAGGCTTCTAGGTTTTCTTACCAAACATCCCAGGGAGACAAAATAAGGAATAGCTGGACTAGGAGGCCTGGGGGTTAGATGGTAGCAATGGGTCTATCAGGCTTTCCTGTAGCAGGTCCAGTAGGAGATGGATACTCTAGCCTCTGTGTCCCATCTACATCTGTGACTATGGAGCTTTCTGTTTTGTTTTGTTTTGTTTCCCAGTACTTGATTTCTTTCTGCTCTGCTGAAAGTACTTGGTAACTGTCATTGGCTTCAAGGCAAAATAAAGCTTCCGAGAACTGATCTTTAGGGAGAGGCTCTGGGGCTTTGGGCCTGAGTACCACCATCACAATGCTAGTGGGAATGCCTTACCTGATACTTGTAAAACAAAAATTAGAACGATGTGAAACAAATTTCTATTATTTAAACAAACAAAAAAACAAAACTTGAAAAACAGAAACCAAAGCCGAGCATGATCAGTTGCAAAGGAGTCTCAATTTAAAGACAAGTGGTTTTAACAATTGATAAAGACAATTGGCTTTAACCATTACTAAACCATGGACAAGCTATTATGTCCACGTTTGTAAAAAACGGCAACTATGTTTCAAGGAGTATAGTTATATTAGGGCAAGTATTTAATGGATCAATATGAGTTCATTATTTCCAGAAACTTCACACTTCTGAAAGTTTTAAGGTAGAATGCATGAGATATTGAGAAATAGAGAAGAAAGGCTACAAAGTTGATTAAGAAAAGACATATTAACTGAGATTTCTACACCAGTGAGGTAACTGGCCTTATTAGAGAAAAAAGTAAATGTCACAGTATTCAAGATGGAGACCACTGTGTAGAGTTAGGGTAATTCCTGGGATCCCCTAAAGGTCATTTATGTTTATGAAGATTCTTAAAAGTCTGAGGGAATGTTTGTACATGAAAAAGAACACCCACAGCTATTTTTTATTTCGTAATGCTCAATTTATTAGATTCACATCTTATGGAACAGCACGTGGAAGCCAATTTTTCTTTAGCATTTAAACACTGAGCACCTATTTAATTAATTGAATCTCTTCAAACATTTAAAACAAAGTTATAAATAATGAATAGGATAGTGAATAGTAGTTTTCATGCTGTCTCAAAATTGTAGTGAAAACTTCATGGCTGAAAATAGTGGAGATTCAGCATCGCTTTATACTAAAGATAACTACTAAGAAAAGGAACCCAGCAGACATATCACATTAGTGATGAGATGTTGACTGGGCACTGTTACCATTACTCTTCTAGGTTTTCACAAAGAAAAGTGGAAGTTTAAGAAGTCTTAGAAACAGTGAGTCATCTTCCTAGTGTGAGACTATTTGCATTTTCCCTTCTCTTTCCTGAGAGGGGGGTGCAGGGATACTGTCTTTCCCCAGTTCCCCAGAGGTTAAAGGTAGCTTTGACATAATTGCCCCTGGTGAGATGGGATGCCTGGAAGATGGGGGATGTGTTAGCCTATTTGTGCTGCTATTAAAAAATACCTTCTACTAGGTAATTTATAAACAATATAAATGTATCTCTTACTGTTCTGGACTCTGGGAAATCTAAGATTAAAGCGTCAGCAGGATTGATATCTAGTGAGGATTGCTTTCTGCTTCCAAAATGGTGCCTTGTTGCTGCATCCTCTGGAGGAGAGAAATGCCAAGTCCTTACATGCCAGAAGAAATGGAAGGACAGAGTTCTCTCATCAGGTGCAAGCCCTTTTATTCATTCCAATACGTGTAGCCTATCAACACCATCATTACTGGAAGTTCCTTTTCATCAACTCATTTATAGCCAATTTATATATAGTAATCACAGTTCATAATTTTCTTTAAAATATTGGCTATATTCAAGTCTGCCTGAAACTCCTGTCTTCTCTCTTAAGTATCTTTGAATAATACTATAATATCAAATGGCTCTTTTGTTGATACAAAATATTTTACATTTTTATGGGGGTACATATGAGTATTTGCTGCATGCATAGAATGTGTAATGATCAAGTCAGGGTATTTGAAGTATTCATCACCTTGAGTATTTATCATTTCTATATGTTGGTAACATTTCAAGTCCTTTCTTCTAGCTACTTTGAAATATACAATACACAGTTGTTAACTATTGTCACCCTACTCTGCTATAAAATGTTAGGGCTTATAATTATTATTTATATGAGATAGAAATGGATATAACAGTGATTTTCACTGCATCATTGGACCTAAATACTCTTATTCCTTTGAATAATTCATCTTGAAATTTTTCAAAGGGTTTTAAGTGGGTATTCAGCAAGCAATTTGGCTTATAATCTGTGCATAGTAAAATAACTTCCCCTTTAAAATATGGAATGTGCTTCATATTTTGGCCTATTCTAAACTAATTATATATGTAAGTTGGATTTCGATAATTGTTTGGTAAAGACTAACGCCAACTATTCAAAACAATTAGACTATAAAGGATAATTATAAAGGAAGAGCTCTTTCCTGGGGCCTTTTACTGTTGTGATCAGATATTCTAAAGTAAATAGAGTTATTTAATTCCAAGTGAGAAGATTCTTGAAATATGCAAATGGAAAGATACCATCATAGGAATAGATGAGAGTAGCAATGGCAATGCTATTTATGTCTTTAAAACATAATAGTTTAGAAATTGTCACATATATTCTTGCATTTGATTATCCTATGCTTATAATTATTGTAAAATAGTATCTTCATTTTACAAATGAGCAGATTAAAGTTTTAAGATATGATTTTTCCAAGTTTCATTATTAAAAAGTTTCTGAGATAGGTCCAAAGCCAAAGTTCTTCAGGTCTTATTTTAAAGCTCTTCTTGAAATAAATGTTACAAGGAAAAAATAAACATAATAAATTGGGTAAAATAAATCTGATCATAGATTGGATTGTATAGAATACCTCTCAGAAGAGTTGAAATTTGAGCAAAAAGTCTTGTTAAAGTGATGGTGTGATCCATACATAATCCAGACCTAGAGTGTTCCAGGAAGAGGAAACATTAAAGGCAAGTTTTTTAAAGAGGTGCTCTATGTGGAACATTATATGAATAACAATGAGACCAATGCTACAAGAGTGCAAGGAGAGTAGAAAGGAAGGATGTCATGCTAAGCAGTTTGAACTCATTTTACATGTTAAGAGAAGTCAATGAGGAACTTTGAGAAGAAAAGTGACATCAGATTTATGTTTTATATAAATCTCTACCTAAACATGAATTTGGAATATATTGGAAAGGCAGAGCCATTGTGATTTACTGATAAATTGTAAATGAATCATAAGGGCAAAAGAGAAGTCGAAGATGAATGCAGGCTTTTAGCATGAGGAACTGCAAGAATGGAGTGTCGTTTACTGAAATTCATAGAAGAGAGTTGATGGAAGGATATTATTTGTATTTGATTTTTTATGCTACTTTTAAAATGGCTATTACATATCCAAGTCAAAAGCTTATTCTATAGGCATTTGGCTATATAATATCTAAAAATGAGTCTAGAGCTATTAATTTAAAAGTTATTAGGAAATATGTTTTCAAACTGTGAACTATATGATATCATCTAGAAAGTGGCAGTAATAACGTTGACAAGAGGTCCAAATACTAATCCTTTAAAAACAAAATGTACAGGTTGTAGAGCTGAAAAAGGCTCACCAAGGAATTTGAGAGAGTACAGTGAAATAGAAAAGAAAGTAGAAGAGAATGGTATTCAAAAAGCTAATAGAAGTATTTCAAGAAGGAAGGAGTAATCAACTATGTCACATAATGTAGATAAAAATAAGAACTGAAAGTTTGTCATAGGATTTGGCAATTAGGAATTATTGATCACCTTGGAAAGAATGGTTTTGGTGGCATAGAAGAAATAAAGCCTGAGCCACAGGATTCCAGACACAATAGAAAACGGAGAGCAGAGACTCTGGATGTAGGCATTTCTTTCTAGGAACATTAGTCTATAATGGAACATAAGAATGAAGTAGACATTGAATTGGAGCCAAAGGAGGATTTTGTTTGGTTTTTGTTTTTATGAAGTAAGATATATTTCAGCATGTTTGTTTGCTGATGGGAATGATTCAGTTAAGAGAGAGAAAAAGTTATGAAATAGAAGACAGATGCAATAAATGTAGAAATTACTTAAATCTATTGGAGTTGAAGAGAATAATAATATAATTTATTATAGGCCCCAATTTTTCACCTCTCTCCTTCATTACACCATTTTGTGCTTTAGTTCATTACACTAGAGGGGAAGAGAATAGTTCTCTATGTCTTGAATTTGTGCTTGGCTATGTGACTTGCTTTGATCGGTAAAATGAGACAGAAGTGACAGATTGAAATTGCCTACCTCTGGAGGCCTTCTGTGTTTCTATTTTTTTTTTTTTGCTTTTGTTTTTTCGAGGCTCTGCCATCAAAAAAAAGAAATGCCTGATGTGTATCTCTTGCATTCTTAGTCCTTGCCTCAGAATTAACCCAAATGGAGCTGATCTGGTACCAAACCTCAGCAAAGAATTGAGTCCAGATAGACTAGTTTGAAGCAAAGTCTCCATCAGCCAAGCCACAGTATATGTGTAGATTCATGAGTGATAATAATAAAACTGTTGTCTTTAGCTATATATTTTGGAGTGATTTATTACATGGGAAAAGCTAACTGATACAAGATCTATTTTAAAAAACATGTTGGCTTTAGGAAAATGTATGAATAGTTTACCTATTGTAACAGAAGGACACACAGATTGCATGGGTTTGATTTTGAAGATGGTCTGGTAAGTTAGCTGTAAAAATCATCTTCTGAAAAACCTCTGTTTTCTTGGTGATATAAAAAGCAAGAGTGAGGGAGTAAACTGCCATTTAAAGAAATAAGAGAAAGCATGAAATATTACCCTTGAATAGAAGGGTGAATTGATTGGAGAAATGTACTTATGTTTTCAAGAAATGCTGAGAGTGCAATTAAATTTTCTGGCCACGAATTTAAAGTAAGCATGGTTGTGTGTTTTTCTTCATTTACCTTCAGCTGCTTTGATGCAGATCAGGGAGTTACCAGGTTTTCCAGTTCAGTACTTCAGACAGAAAAAAAAATGAGGGCTGATGCAAGGAAAAGATTATTATAGACCATGGAATTGAAGCCAAGTAATCAGAGAATTGAAGACAAGAAAGTGATGATGCAGAGTAGCAAAGAATATATTTAGTATACTGAAGTTACCATTGAGGTCAACAAATAATTGTCCTCCAAATACTAAAGTAAATAAATTTCAAATATAGTAAGTGGTTATCAGAGAGTAGAGGCTTAAAAATAAAATTTTGGAGATGTTGCAGTTATTACAAGTGAAAAGGTATAGGACATGATCAAGAAGATTGATACGAGAGAAGCGTAGCAAACAAGATAATTAGATGTAGAAGAAAAGCAAGAATTAATTATTGAGAGAGGAAAAAGAAGAAAAAAAACAGCAGTGAATCAAATGCTAAAATTCTAACGAATGGAGAAAAGTGACCAGGTTTATAAATGACTAAAATAAGGAAATGGCCATATAAACCAAGAGCTGTGTTTCAAAACAGTTGGCGTTTAAAGGAAGAGGAAATAATCATAGTTCTGTATTGGTCCTGAGGAACAAGAAACACATTTAACCCTCTCTAAACTTTTAGTAGCACATGGGGTAAAGGAAAATAACAGCCATCCCTTTAGATACTACAGTGAAAACACTGTCATTATCAGATATTCAGATTTCACATAGCAAAATAAACCAAGGAAAAAATCACAGCTATAAACTATTGCAATTTTGCTGATGATAAAAACAAAATTCCAAAGGATAGTAAAAGTTCAGGGGGAGTAGGAGTGGGATTAAGAATGAAAAGGAGATTCGATCTGATAAGGACATATTCAGAGCTGAATGGAGGTAAGATTACAGATGAAGGATATTCGAATTACCTCTGAAGACTAAAGAAAACGGGAATATAGGCATGACAGGATTAGTCCTGAGTAATAGCAAACACTTGCCTTTAATATTGTGCCAGCTCACAAATGGAAGAACATTCCATGCTCATGGGTTGGAAGAATCAATATCGTGAAAATGGCCATACTGCCCAAGGTAATTTATAGATTCAATGCCATCCCCATCAAGCTACCAATGACTTTCTTCACAGAATTGGAAAAAACTACTTTAAAGTTCATATGGAACCAAAAAAGAGCCTGCATCACCAAGTCAATCCTAGGACAAAAGAACAAAGCTGGAGACATCACACTACCTGACTTCAAACTATACCACAAGGCTATAGTAACCAAAACAGCATGGTACTGGTACCACAACAGAGACATAGATCAATGGAACAGAACAGAGCCCTCAGAAATAATGCTGCATATCTACAACTATCTGATCTTTGACAAACCTGACAAAAACAAGCAATGGGAAATGGATTCCCTATTTAATAATGGTGCTGGGAAAACTGGCTAGCCATATGTAGAAAGCTGAAACTGGATCCCTTCCTTACACCTTATACAAAAATTAATTCAAGATGGATTAAAGACTTACATGTTAGACCTAAAACCATAAAAACCCTAGAAGAAAACGAGGCAATACCATTCAGGACATAGGCATGGGCAAGGACTTCACGTCTAAAACACCAAAAGCAATGGCAACAAAAGCCAAAATTGACAAATGGGATCTAATTAAACTAAAGAGCTTCTGCACAGCAAAAGAAACTACCGTCAGAGTGAACAGGCAACCTACAGAATGGGAGAAAATTTTCGCAACCTACTCATCTGACAAAGGGCTAATATCCAGAATCTACAATGAACTCAAACAAATTTACAAGAAAAAAACAAACAACCCCATCAAAAAGTGGGTGAAGGACATGAACAGACACTTCTCAAAAGAAGACATTTATGCAGCCAAAAAAACACATGAAAAAATGCTCGTCATCACTGGCCATCAGAGAAATGCAAATCAAAACCACAATGAGATACCATCTCACACCAGTTAGAATGGCCATCATTTAAAAGTCAGGAAACAACAGGTGCTGGAGAGGATGTGGAGAAACGGGAACACTTTTACACTGTTGGTGGGACTGTAAACTAGTTCAACCATTGTGGAAGTCAGTGTGGCGATTCCTCAGGGATCTAGAACTAGAAATACCATTTGACCCAGCCATCCCATTACTGGGTATATACCCAAAGGACTATAAATCATGCTGCTATAAAGACACATGCACACGTATGTTTATTGCGGCACTATTCACAATAGCAAAGACTTGGAACCAACCCAAATGTCCAACAACGATAGACTGGATTAAGAAAATGTGGTACATATACACCATGGAATACTATGCAGCCATAAAAAATGATGAGTTCATGTCCTTTGTAGGGACATGGATGAAACTGGAAAGCATCATTCTCAGTAAACTATCGCAAGGACAGAAAACCAAACACCGCATGTTCTCACTCATAGGTGGGAATTGAACAATGAGAACACATGGACACAGGAAGAGGAACATCACACTCTGGGGACTGTTGTGGAATGGGGGGAGGGGGGAGGGACAGCATTAGGAGATATACCTAATGCTAAATGACGAGTTAATGGGTGCAGCACACCAACATGGCACATGGATACATATGTAACAAACCTGCACATTGTGCACATGTACCCTAAAACTTAAAGTATAATAATAATTTAAAAAAAATATTGTGCCAGCTCAGGTAGGCATTTCTCAATAGACTTCCAGCTCTCACCAATATGATGAAAATCTCTGGACTCAGAAAAGAAGTAAAGAATGACAGAATCAAAATAATCATTCCAACGTATCATCTTCTTTTTGGAAAGTAGCATGAAAGTCCACCTATTAATATACCTTGATAATGAAACAATAGGTAAGATTTCTATCCCAGTAATAAATAAGTGAAGTTTTTTGCCATTCACAAAAATTAAAGCAGTATTCAAATGTGACTCAAAATAGCAGATTTTAGAAGAAAGAATCAGTAAGCATTTTTGCAATGGTAACTTATATTCAATAATGACAAACCTGAGTCTCTTAAATAATTTTTAATCGATTTGTACTTGATAACCCATTTTTCCTATAAAAACCTAATATTAACCTAAATATTTAAATTAATCAGGTTAATGTATAGTTTATACCTTTAAATGTTGTATTTTATTTTCATTTGTAATGTACCCATCATGCTGTTTAATATATAAACAACAATAATAAAGGGTCACAATGAAGTAATTGAGGAGAAAATAATTGCCTTTTGAAAGCAATTTTCTTATAAATATCAGCCATAAGACATTTAATTGCTATTTATAATTCTTTGAAAATAATGTAGAATAACGTGTTTCCTCAGAATGCCAATAAATCGGCTTTCAAAACTGGGAAAATCAGTTGTGAAAAACAAATACTTTTAATCTTTTGATATACTCTGGGTAGTGGTCTGAGAATAATTTTACTATTGAGACTGTCTAAGCAAATAGTGTTTTTCAACAAAATAAATGACTAATAAACAATCTGGGCATTTTTAGTGACAATTACAAAGCTTAAAATGAGATATGCAAATAAGCAATGATGCTATAAATTGATTGTTTTATTTCCTCTCTTCTGAATCAATAAATTCAGATAAATAATGAACTGCAAAAAATAAGAAATAAAATAATCCTATTTTAGTAGGGTCTCCCAGTTTTAGAAGTTACACTTTAAATACCATCTTTTTATTAAAAGCAGAATCTCTGAGCCAACTGTGCCACATCTAAAATTGTTTTCATCTAACATACTAGAAAGTCAATAAGTCAACCATATTGATAGTGTTCCAACATCATACAGACAAGTATCTCCCAAATTAAAAAAGTATATAGAAAGGCAAAATTTTGAATAATTTTATAGTCTTTCTTAGGTAGTCAATAACGATTTGAAAATTAATTTGATAAATGGTGAAATTAAAATCATGTTTAAAATTATACAAAGTATAACAGTTGGTCTTTTAGAAAACATTAGACTGATTGGAGGTTGAATGGTGTAAAAAAAGAAATCAAATTAGTGGCCAGACAAGTCTTGGCTAAAATCCTGGTTATTTTACTTACCAACATTTTATTTTTAGGCAATTTATTATACATATTCTCTTCATTATAAAGGAGCAGGAGCTGTCTTGTAGTATTGCAGTGAACATAGTGGATTATGTTTTGGACACAGGTACTTCAGATAGTGGCATCCAGAGGTCACTCAATAAACAATAACAGTAAAATACAGCTTGGTTTGTTTTGTCAGGGAAATGTTTTGTCAGGAAAATGAAGAACAACAGAAATACAATGAAAATGAAATACAACAGAAGGGATGTTGTATTAGAGTTCTCCAGAAAAACAGAACCAGCAAGATATGACATATATATGTTATATGTTATATATAAACATTTACTAAGAAATTGGTTCATGTGATTATGAAGACTAGAAGGATGTCCAAATCTGTAATATGGGCCAGTAGGCTCAAGGACCAGTAGAGCTGTTTGTGAAGTTCCAGTCCAAAGGCTGGCAGCCTGAAGGCCTAAGATAGCTGCCGATAAAGTTATATTTTCAAAGACAGTCTACTGAAAAACATGTTCTCCTACTCAGGTGAAGGATGATCTTTTTGCTTTATTCAGACCTCCAACTGACTGGACGAGGCCCATCCACATAATGAAAAGCAATCTGTTTTAATCTGCCCTCACAGAAACACCCAGAATAGCGTTTGACCAAATATCTGGGCACCCTGTCGCTCAGTCAAGAGGACACATAAAATTAACCATCACAGATGTCATGGACCACATTAAAAAACTGATAAGCCACATTTGTTTTCTGTAAATAGCCAGAAGGCCAAATAGGGAGAACTAAATAAAGCTTGGGACATCAAACAAACAAACAAATAAGCAAAAACTGCTGCATGTCATGGTTTGGTCTTTGATAATTGTTTCATTCTTCAGCATATAATACAAAACATTACTCTTGAGTTCTTTGGGATAATACATTGGAAATTCATTATTACAACAAATATTTAATTGGTATCAACTATATACAAAATACAGTTTTAAGTTGCCATAGAGTACTGAGTAATTTGGAAAATACTCCTCATGTCTTTCATATCATACTTGGGAAAAGACAATAAAGAAATAAATATATGTATGTATGCTATGGAAAGGCCATTTAGACCAGTTACAGTAAACTGAATACAAATTCTAGCAGAGCGACATACAAAGTACAATAAAAGTTACGTTACAGAGGAGCAGAATGGCAGTTCCTGACAACATTTTTCATACGTGGGGCCAAAGGAGAAAGAAGTCAAAGAAGGCCCGAGGTGATTAGCCCAGCAATTGCAAGCGTAAAGTTGAAATTGATGGCGACAAGTACTTTTGATGCTATGAAGATAAAGGGTATTGTTGTTCATTCTTACAGGACAAAATATTATAACTTTAAAGGGCAAAAAACACCCTGCTCATATTTCACATAATAAAATTAATGCAATGCCATTTAGCTCTTGTACTTTAAACTAAGTAATAATTATTACTTGGTTTTATGAATAATTTTTAAAGGCTAGAATTAAAATAATTTAATTATTTGGTATGAAATTCACCAACACAAGATTAAAAGTTCATGCATTTTAAATCCTGTCTTAAAACAATACAATTTTTGTAAAAATGCTATGAACAAATATCTTTAAATTATTATTCCTAAATATTTGAAATGTAAAAATATTCTTTTATTGCAGAATTCTCTTATCTAATGTTGATTTTCTATTTATTACAACTGAACCTTTATATAAATGTATATAGATAAATTAATTCATCAGTAGAAACTTAAATTACTTAAATGACAGTAATTGAAGTGTTCTTTCACCTTGGAGTGTGTTGTTTCTTATTTTCTTTACCTATTATACACCTGTGAATCAGTAACTGTCTAATCACAGGGTGAAAGTAGTTCATTTTATTCTCTAGCTTTATTTATGACTTGTTTACTTGGCCAAAGACATTTTAGCCATCTGGGCATCTGGGCATCAGCTGCCAAAAATTCTTGCCTCCAGGTTATTCTCTTTCTCCCTAAATCATAAGAATATAAGAAAATAAATGTTAAAAATGGAAATAAAATGATAAAGCAAATCATATTTTTCCTTTGATATCAGGGTTGTTTGTTTTTACTTTCGTGCTAGTGAAGAAAGCAGTGGGATAGCAAAGACAGTCTCATTTTCAGCTTCAGTTTAGTGTTAATTCCTAATTGTCCTGCCACATTGTTTAAGTGCATCTCTGTTGAATTAAGTTATAAAAATTTCCAGACATGTCGGTGGTATTTACAGTATTAATAATAGTATTGATATAGGAGTTAAGAAGAAATCACTTAGGCAGATAGTAAGGGTATGGGAGTCTTCAGTATGGCTTTTCTTTCTAATGAAAAGCAGCCCCAAATCATTTTCTAACAGAAAGCAGCCTGTAAAATCAAGCTGCAGACATGAAAAGCAAGCTAGGAGCTTGCACAAGTGAATGCCGGCAGGAACCATGGACTAGACATACTCAAAATGGTGGTTCCGTCTTCCCTTCTCTTTGTCAGCCAGGTATGCAGTAAGGAGTAGACAAGATAGCATGGATCAACTGGAAAGCTCATTTGCATAATAACAATAAGGTGGGGTGCTCAGCCTTCCCCACGCACTATGTAAAAGTCATACCTGATCGAACCAATCTGTGAGCCCCATGTAAATCAGACACCACCTCCTCAAATCTGACTATAAAACTGGACGAATGGCAGCACTCTAGTCCCTTCCCCTTCAAGACCCCTTTCTCTATGAAGAGAGCTGTTTCTCTTTTCTTCTGCCTGTTAAACCACCCCTCTTAAACTCCTGTGTGTCCCTGTCCTAAATTTTCCTGGCACATGATGACGAACCCCAGGGTATATACCCCAGACAAGGTAGATGCTTCAGTATCACTGTTTTTCTGAATTTTTTGAAACATGAAAAACATGCATAAACGTTTATTTTATTTTTAAAAAATTATATCAAACACTGGATTCTACAAACTGAGTAAAAATAGGCTTCTTTTAGATGTTTTTGTTCTAACATTTAAAAAGGAGTATATGTCGTATAAATAACAGTATATGTTAAATAAACAATTAGTTTAATTAAAATGGAGGCGTATATGCTATACATTTGATTGGATTAAAGAAAATGGGTTACAACTAATTAACATATTATCTCTAAATGTTTAACATTTTTGATACACCACATCAACTAAGAACAAAAAACATGTGACAATGATAGATAAGTATATTTATAGTTCAAAGGCAGCTCATGATTATACATGAAGGGTCTAATCTGAATGTATAATCAAACATATAAATTTACCACTACTTAACTGTATTTTTATTTTTAAAAAGATATAAACACAAATGAGAGGGAGACGTTTCACTGATCAGAAGAAAAATAAGACCTCTGAGTTTTAACACATACGTAATAAAACCAAACGTAAAATTCAGCTTAGGTCGATTTGCATTATGTCTGTAATATTTCTGCTCTCTGTGCTCCCTTCTCACAATGACTCTAAGCTTGGTGGAGATTGTTTTGCCAATGGAACATCAGCAAAGTGGTGCAAGCGGAGACTTGGTAAGTCCTTTCGCACTGGGGCTTGCCCTGTTGGAACTCTGCTGCCACCATGTGACAAAATCTGGTCTAACATCTTTCAGAATGAAAGATTATATACATTGAGAGATTTATGGGAAGCTGCTGCTTCTGTGCTACTGTTGCCTCTGTGGAAACACAGCCAAGCCTCTGGTAGTTGGTCTGAGGTCATTCTATGTCAAGAGGGCCAGCAGTAAGGACAAAGTCGGTGCAGAAAGTAGGAGAGTGATGGAATCTACCAGGCATCTCTGATTCTATCCATTGCCACTTCATCTGAGTATGAAAAGACCCCAGAGAGTAATAACCCAGCTTCACTTCCACATTCCAGCTCTTGTGCACATTTCCTCTCTACTGCAGAAGCATTACAAGTGATGCTGAGAAATATGTTTCCCAGTTTAACCAAGTTATCCATCAAGTTGTATACCAGAATCCATCTTAACATGGCATCCATAAATACTTCTTTTAATCGTATTTAACTCCCCCCAAAATAATAGTAAAATTATGTTTTATCTATCATGATACTACTTGTATTATTGCAAACACATTAATCTTCTCTCCAAAGCTACATACACAAGTCCCACGAGGTCCTTAATTCATCTTGTCATGATGAATTCACATTTCACTTTTGATATCTGTATGTTAGGTACGGATATGTAAGATGAACAACAATTAGAACATCTACATAAGAAAATAAATGAATGTTAAATCATAGTAATAATTGGTATACATTTTTGTGAATATATAAAATATTGAATGAATATTTTCAGTTTAGTTTTCCATGGAACTGAAAATTTGCTCATAACGACTACAATCTCCAGTTAGGTTCAGTCAGGGGAATATGGGCTAGCCATATGCCATATGGATTATACCTTCCATGATTGTTTGTGTAGCTGGTAAGGGTCTAGAAATGGGAAATGGAGGATCAAAAAGGCATCTCCAACCATCATCCTGAGAAACAGTTTTCCAATTACCAAGAGAGAATAAGGAATGGTGCTATGTAGCATAGTCTGTGGGAAATTGTTGCCTCTCCGTAGGTATGGAGAAGGCATCTGGCAATGTACCTGAGGTTGCTACAAGCCCAACAGATGCAAGAACTGGGCATGAAATCAATGAAGATTGAGGACAAGCTGGAACTCACAGACTGTGTATGTCTGACATTACATCTTTAGTGGAAGACATCATGCACAACCAACATGCCCCTTCTGGACATATCCCTCTGGTTGTAAAGAGTAGTGTTGATAGACAGCCCTTAGCTGTCAGCCTTCTCTAGGAATTCCCCTAAGCTGAAAAAAGCCATCTTGCAAAAAGTCGTACTCTGACCAGGGTCAATCTTATTTAGCAACCTGTCTGTATAAAGATATAAGCCTATGTTCCTTTCACTCTAACTAAAACAACTCTAAAAAGCCTAGCTTCGAACATCCCCAAGAAATTGGCTGAAAATTTTGAGAGTGGATCATAGCCTACCTTCTCTCTTTGTATAATCTTGCTTCCTTCCCTTCATGCTAACCTCCATCCTAGAGTCTGTTTCCTGGAGTCTTGATTGGTACCAGAAGGGTCAGAATAATAAGCAGTAAAATTGGATGTTGGAGCTGGATCACCTCCCAATCTGCTGATAATCAGGAATCCATTACTGTAAGGGGTGGAGGGCAGAGAGCCCCAGCATGCTGTGGCAGGGAATCCATTAAAACTTCTACACATCATGAACTGTTATGCTACATTAAAAAAGCACATGCACTAGCACAGGAGTTAGCAAACCCTAGCACACTATCTGTTGTACAAAAAAAGTTTTATTGAAACACAGCCACGTATTGTCTACAACTGCTGTCAGGCTGCAACCGCAGATTGGACTGATTGCTACAGACACTGTATTGCCCGTAGAGTCTAAACTGTTTACTATCTGGCCCTTTACAGAAAAACTATGTTGACCCATGCATTAGTGAATGAGATTTAGTAGGCATTACATAAATATGGCAGAAATAATAATTATAAGGATAATAAAATTGGATAGCTGTTGCTGGGGTTAGTTGATGCTTGAGAGAAAGACAGTGTAAAACTCCTCAATTAACAGCTGTCTGTGAAAGCCAGAGGGACTTTTATTGGCAGTATACAAAGAGATATCAACGCCTTGTTGATGGAGAGCTGAGCAAGCTAGGGATCAGGAGCAAAATTCAATTATAAAGAGTAACAGAGTTCCAGAGAGCATTAAATTGTTACTATAAGCAGGTCTGTTTTTACCAAGATCAGGGTCCTGATTGGAAAATAATGGCACCATCAGAATGGGATGGAGATGTCTCGGTTAATATACTTAAAAATCTTGAATTCTTATATGCTCCCAAGTCCTCTAAGCCTAGAGAAGGGTTTACTCCACTATCTAAAGGACTCTACAATGATGCAGTCACCTTCTTCGTGCGGGACAGCAGCACACCCTCACTCTACCAGAATCTGCTCTAACCTTTCTTTCTGACTACTATATCAATAATTAGAATTAAATCACAGAATTGACTTATGGAGAAAGTGCTTGGCCTATGGAGGAAGATAAGGGATAATTATTGACCTGAAGGAACTGTAGTGTCTAATAAACATATACCAGAAGACTCCAAGACAGTATATGTAGAACTGTGTTCTGAGTTCACTAGATGAAGACACGTGGCACACAAAGTTGTGTGAGAGGAGAGTTTATTGATATGGTAGCATTCTCTCCAGATAAAGGGCTCAATATTCTGGCAAGGACCCTGGGACAGTGCAAAGATACCAAAAGGATGTCTCCTCAAAACTTGAGGAAGGCAAGGCTTGTTAAATGACATAGAAAATGAAAACATTTCCAAGAATTTGGCATGCTAGAGTGAATATTCTAAGTAAATCCAGAAAACTACCAGATAACTATTTTTATGGGAATGCTGTAAGATACTCACCTCCTCCATTAAAATAGGAGATGAAATAAAAAAAGAAAGAATTTGCTTGTGAGAGTGGTAGCAGATCTAGATGGTAGAATCTTGATGCTGGCTCTTCTCTGTTGCTCATGGCTAACAGTAAAAGATACCAGAGTCACTAATAGGTTTGGCATGACAAGATTCCGAAGTAGTGGAAACCAGGTGGTAATGCTCAATCATATCAGAAACAGTGAAGCACAATAATTTCATGTATAGCAAAGGTGAAGTGCCAGCTGGCCTGTAGAGAACATTGAAAATATTTAATGGAACACAATGTCTATGGAGGAAAGTTAGGTGGGCAGCCAACAAGATTTATGCTCAGTCTGTAAATCTGAAAGAAATCAAGCATTCGTGATTACCTAATTTATTGAACTGAACCAGTTTCCTCATCTGCAGCCCAATGACTGAGGAGTGGTAAGATTTCCAGAGGGAAGAACGTGGCAATATCGTGTCAAATGCATAGGTTAATGATTCCCTGAGTCTTCCTCCTATGGGGACCTATGGAAATATATTTTACTTAAAAAATTCTGAATACAGGGCCTAAACTGACTTGACACCTGAGGACACAAAATTTCATCATGATTCTTCTATTAGAGTGGAGAACACACTGGTCATTTTAAATCTATAAATTCGAGCTTAATAGTAGTCTCTTTTCAATAAAAGTAAGCCCATCCCAGAGCTGATTTATTATGAGTTCCCTGAGTCAAGAATTCCATCTGGTGGTTATGTATATGGTCATTGAATATAACACTGGCATTGATGTACTTAGTAATTGCCAGACAGCATACGCATTAAAATTCTGTCCACTCCACTTGCAAACACTCACATGGTCACTGTCACTATAATCCAGAGGTGTACATACAAGTGATGCGTTCTGGTCCCTGGAGGATAGAATCTGAGACGTGGCTATACAAGATCCAGAAAGCATGGTTTGAGAAGGGAATCTATTAAAATGTATAGGGAATTCTAGAATCCCAGGTCCACAGAGGAGAGTTTTAAATGGAGAGGAGCATGGTCTTCAATTATTCACGTTGCCCTGGAAGGGCACAGAAAGAGGAATGACACAAGGGTCTTCAGATCCAAGGTTAGCCCAGGGACTTCTTATCGTTCTCTAAGGACAGTAGTGGTGGGGAGGAGAAACATAAACTTTACAGTGGCCTTGAAACTGCCTGTCTCCATTGATTCTGGTGAGAGAAGTTAAAATGCCTCCCAAAAAATGTAGCACTGACATATTTATTTTAGCTTGACGGTACATTTTGATATATGTTAGGAACCCTCCCATTCTTAACTATTATTTTCTAAATTATCTGGTATGTTATTGAAACTTTTCTTGGCCATCCAGATATTTAGAACTATAGATCAATTTCCAAGTTTTTAGATTTTGACTGAACTTTCATTTAATTTATAGATGGAAGAAAATTTATGTCATTATGATAGTAAATCTTGTCCACGAACATAATTTCTTTTTTTGAGACCGAATTTCCCTGTTGCTTCCCAGGCTAGAGTGGAGTGTCACGATCTCACCTCACTGCAACCTCCACCTCCCAGGTTCAAGCAATTCTCCTGCCTCAGCCTCCTGAGTAGCTGGGATTATAGGCATGTGCCACCATGCCCAGCTAATTTTTGTATTTTTAGTAGAGACAGGGTTTTGCCATATTGGCCAGACTGGTCTCAAACTCCTGACCCCGTGATCCACCCGCCTCAGTCACCCAAAGTGCTGGTATTACAGGCATGAGCCACCGTGCCCAGCCCACGAACATAATTTATATCTCCAGTTTGGTGAGTTTACACAGAAAATTTGATCCTTCATGTACTGCTGAGGAAAATGTGAATTGGTGCTCGCATTAACAAGAGCAATTTGACAATGCCAACGATCATTTTCTTTGGTTATCTTAGATACATCATAGAAACAGAAAGTAGAATGGTGACTTTCAGGTGCTGAGGAAGTGGGTATGTTAGGCCTTTTCTGTGTTGCTACAAGTGCCTGAAACTAGGTAATTTATAAAGAAATAGGTTTAGTTGGCTCACAGTTCTGCACACTGTACAAGAAGTGTGGTGCTGGCATCTGCTTCTGGTGAAGGCCTTAGGAAGCTTCCAATCATGGCAGAAGGTGAAGGGAAAGTAGGCATATCACATGGCAAGAGTGGGAGCAATAGAGAGACAGGGACGGTGCTATATACTTTTAAATAACCAGATCTCATGAGAACAAATTCACTGCCATGGGGACAGCACCAAGACATGCAAGAAGACTCTGCCCCCATGACCCAATCACCTCCCACCAGACCCCACCTCAACAATGGGGATGACATTTCAACATGAAATTTGGAGGGGACAAACATCCAAACTCTCTCAGGGGGATATTAGGAGTTGCTCTTCAACAGGTATAAAGTTTCTGTTATGTAAGAGGAGTAAGTTCTAGAGATTTACTGCACAACATTATGCCTATAATCAAAATTATTGTATTGTACACTTTTAAATTTGAGGGTAGATCTTATGTTTTGTTCTTACCATAATAATAGTTGATTGACTGATAATTAAAATAAATGATTAAAGATACAAAAATCACATTACCCAGGATTTCTAACATACAAACATGAGACAGGTAAAAAAGACTTTCTATTTAAGGCCGGGCACAGTGGCTCACGCCTGTAATCCCAGCACTTTGGGAGGCAGAGGTGGTTGGATCACGAGGTCAGGAGATTGAGACCATCCTGGCTAACATGGTGAAACCCTGTCTCTACTAAAAATACAAAAAATTAGCCAGGCATGGTGGTGGGTACCTGTAGTCCCAGCTACTCAGGAGGCTGAGGTAGGAGAACGGTGTGAACCCAGGAGGCGAAGCTTGCAGTGAGCTGCGATCACACTCCAGCCTGGGAGACAGAGCAAGGCTCTGTCTCAAAAAAAAAAAAACAAACACCTTCTATTTAAGAGTAAATATTGAAAACTAATTATACACAAATGTGGAAATACATAACTATTGTAATTTGTACACAAACTACCAATAAAAATTAATAAACAAACTCTATTTATCTGTATTAGTATAAAACTTGGTTGAAAAACTCATACCGGGGAAAGAATATTTGCAAACCACTTGCCCAACAAAGGACTTATATCTACTTTTATTTAAAAAAGAACAAAATAAACTCAACATTCACAAATCACATTTTACATAAAATCTGATTGTTTTACATTTTTAATAAAATTAGAAGATTTGGAAACACTACCTACAATCTTTCCTGACAAATTTGAGTATATTCAAAATTCAGCTGCTATTTTATTTGTTATGTATGTTTTATTAGTTGTATTTATTTATTGCCTGCAGAGATAGATTTTGGGATAGGTTGCTGTTTCATAAAAAGTACATGTTCTTCAGGTTGCTAGAGTGATGACCATTCCTGATTATTTCTTACACTTGGAGCTTTATAACTTATTTACACAATCCTTTGCCTAGAGTTGGATTCTTTTAGACTGTACTGACAAAATCAGGCTTTTAACGTGGACATCGAGATAATGAAGCATAAGTTTCCATGCTTCTTTGGGTCCAATAATTAGAAAAGCTGACTACCTAGATTGGGGGCTTTTCTATAGCTGTCATTTCATCTAGCCCATTCTACCTGATTATAGCTTTCTAAGTCTTGTGAGATGTCTAATGCTCTGATTCTTTTCTAATTTGCACCAGCATTAAATTTAAGTAATTTTTTTTAGAACATGGCTAAATGATATATTTCCTGAATGACTGTATATCTTAGAATAACTAACCGTACTTTTCCCAGAAACAATTCAGCTATATATCATTTGGGGCATCACAACCTTTTTGAATTTAGACTCGTAAAGTCTAAAAAGCATTGTCTCATTGTCATCTGTCATTTGGTATTAGGAAGAAGTTTTAATTAATTTAATTACAATTTAATCTAAATTAGAACTATCTTCTCATTATAAAAAATGTGCTCTAATGGATAACTAATCATTAGTTTGATTTAGTAATTCCACATGGTATACATATATCAAAACACTACATTACGCAACATAAATATATACAAATTTTTATTTATCAACTAAAAATAATGACATAAAAGCAAATTTTAACTAAGTAACTAATTAAAACTATATAGTTTTATTCTGCTGGAATATTTAGAAACATTTTTATCTTGACATAAAAATAAATTCTCAAATTCAAGCTTAATAGTAGTGTCTTTTGAATAAATTTCTATGAAATAGCGTGAGGTCAGTGAAATTTTACATTTTTAAATCTTAGAACACTATTCTATTATATATTTTTGTGCTGCTTCTAAATTATTCTATGAGAACCACAATTATTATTCATAAGAGGATTTTCCACTATTGTCATCCTTTTTTATCATTCTAATTTATTAATAATAATAGACCTATGATTTATTGAGCACTTGCTCCATGACTAGCAAGCCATAAGCTAAGTTACTGATTCCCATAACCAAATAAACTTTCATAAAATCCTTATGAGGCCAGTATTTTACAGATGTGACTAGACAGGTAAAACAATGGGAAGTTCATGTAAGTGTTAAGGGTAAATCTGGTCTTTTCTAAACCAGAAAATATTGCTAAATGTCAGGCCTCTGAGCCCAAGCCTTCAGGTATACATCCAGATGGCCTGAAGTAACTGAAGAATCACAAAAGAAGTAAAAATGGCCTGTTCCCGCCTTAACTGATGACATTACCTTGTGAAATTCCTTCTCCTGGCTCAGAAGCTCCCCTGCTGAGCACCTTGTGACACCCCCGCCCCTGCCCGCCCCTTTGACTATAATTTTCCACTACCTACCCAAATCCTATAAAACAGCCCCACCCCTATCTCCCTTCACCGACTCTCTTTTCCGACTCAGCCTGCCTGCACCCAGGTGATGAAAAAGCTTTATTGCTCACACAAAGCCTGTTTGTGTTCTCTTCACGCGGACATGGGTGACACTAAGAATTCTACTTTCCAGGGTTAAGTTTTCAAACTTTATTTCGGCAGTTTTAATTATGGTTGGCATATATTTTGTCAATCGAGAAAAATGAGAGAAGTCTTAATCTTTTTAGGAGGTGTATTTGCCAAAGTTGAGGTTGCTCACCTGGAAGACAGGTCTATGCCTTTTTCTGAAGACGATTTTGAGGGCTCCAAATTTAAAGGGTTTTGGAAAAGGTGGAATACTCAGAAGCACACAATTTTCATGTAAGGGGAGGGCTAGAGAAAAACAGTCATTCGTGCCTTTGTCTGGCTCCGTGAATCTGAATTTCTTACATAAGGTCACAGATAAATGCGGCAGAGGAAAAATGCAGGGAATCTGCATTTTACATAAGATAACAGACAAAATGGGGCTGAGAATAATCAGATTTGACTTCATGTCTGGTGGGCAGGGGAGTGACTGCCCTGTAAAGATAAGCTATCAATTTACATTGCCATGTGAAATTGTAACAGAAATACCTTAAAAGATCTTAAAGCTCCCTAGAAAATTCTTTGTGGGCAAAATATGGAAGAGGCATGTAGCTTTTCATCTAGTAACCATCTTATTTAGGAACCAAAAGGTGGAGGCAGATTTGCATGACCCAGTTCCTAGCTTGACTTTTCCCTTTGGCTAAATGAGGTTGGGGTACCAAAATTTAATTTTCTTTCACACTTTCAATACTTGTTTCAATTATGAGACTATCTTTTAAAATTCATTTGCAGTCATTTCACCTATTTTTACATCAACTTTTTGCTTTTAAGTTTACTCAGATTCTTTCAAATCTGTCTCCAAAAGGCTATTTTTATTCCCTCTTAAGAAAACAAAATATAACTTTAACATATATTCTTTTGATATCTGAAGTAAATAGGTTCAAAAATATTCCTTTTCTCTGATTTTTTAGGGCCATGTTTTCCCATGTTTTCCTTGTAAGAATTTCATCACTATCTCTATGTCTTTTTCTTTTTTTTGAGCTGGAGACTCACTCTGTCACCCAGGCTGGGGTACAGTGGCGCAATCTCGGCTCACTGCAAGCTCCACTTCCTGGGTTCATCCCATTCTCCCGCCTCAGCCTCCCAAGTAGCTGGGACTACAGGTGCCCGCCACCACACCTAGCTAATCACTGTCTCTATGTCTTTTTTATTATTTTTGTTTTGTAATTTTGTTGGTTACTCAATATTTAACATGGAGATATCAATCTAGGCATTATATTTGTGAGAAAAACTAATGTACTGTTATGGTTCTTCAGTCACTTTATTTCACACTTAAAGTTATAGATTGTGGGGCCGAGCTCGATGGCTCATGCCTGTAATCTCAGCACTTTGGGAGGCCAAGGTGGGCAGATCACGAGGCCAGGAGTTCAAGACCAGCCTGGCCAACATGGCAAAACCCTGTCTTTACTAAAAATACAAAAATTAGCCAGGCATTGGTGACAGGCACCTGTAATCCCAGCTACTTGGGAGGCTGAGGCCGGAGAATCACTGGAACCCAGGAGGCAGAGGTTGTAGTGAGCCAAAATCTCGCCACTGAACTCCAACCTGGGCTACAGGGCGAGACTCTGTCTCAAGGAAGAAAAAAAATTATAGATTGTGAATGGTTGTACCAATTTAATTTTTCTGTTGTTTGTATTTAGGTATTAGATGAGATTTGCTCCTGTTCCTACTTGGTGTTTCTCTGCCTAGAAGAAAGGGGGGGAAAAAAAGCACTGTAGGGGTTCATAGTATTTGTAGTTACTCTTTGACCTGATGCTTTGTGTAAAATCTAAAATTTCACAATGCATAACTATCAAACTTACCGCCCACAAGAGAGACCTTTGAATCTCAGAATAAATTCTATTACTGATAGTGCCATATATAACCTTTTCATCTTTCTCATTACCATCATGTTGTACCATGAGAGTTATAATTCTGTCTGGAAATTTAAAATAATAGCATTATAATTAAAAAGGAGAAAAATCAAAGCAGAATATTATAGGGTGTGTGGCTTATAAAAAACAGAAATATACTTCTCGCAGATCTGGAAGCTGAGAAGTCAAAGTCCCAGGAGTTTTGGTGTCTGGTCAGGGCCTGCTTTCTGATTCATAGACAGCCAACTTCTCTCTGTGTCCTCACAGAGTGGAAGGGTCAAGAGAGTGCTCTGGGATCTCATTATTAGCTTGTGTAAGAGCTCTCATTCCATTCAGAAGGGCTTTGCTCTCATGACCTACGCACCTCTCAAAGGCCCACCTCCAAATACTATCGCATCAAGGATTAAGGTCCAACACAGGAATTTTAGGAGGGACACAACACCAAGTTTATAGCAAAGTTTATACATAATTTTGCATTGGTATAAGCAACTACGCAATCTACTTGATATTTACCCTATTTGAAACTGTAGAAGATGTTATACCAAAAATTTAGCAGTTTTGCTAACCAATTTTTTTTCGGTTTTTAAATCTTAAGTATTTTTCTAGATTTTAATGTTTTCCAACATTTCCAATACTTCTGGTAAATACACATTCCAGTTTTCACAAAATAGTCCTAATTTACACCTGTTGTTCCAGCATCCCATCTGGATCAACATTTGTCTCTGAAATAGCGTCTCAGTTTAGACAGTATATTTTATTGTAACCTTATCTGAGATCAGAAAGCATCTCACAGAAGATTTTTAGACATAATTTATGCACTGGGTTAAGAATTTTTAGCCTTGTAATTTTGAGTTTCAATTGAAACACATGAACTTTGGCCTCTGGCTCTGCAGAAATCGCTTTGGCAAAAAAAATGAATATTGTATTATATAAACATATTTATAGCAGTCATAGCATTATGAAAATATAAGATGCTATATGAAAATTATGTGAAGCCAGTAGCCTAGAACTTTAAATATTGAAACTTCTGTAAGTTATTATCAGTCACTTTAGCATTCCCTACTAATGGATAATGAAATCAAGTTATAAATTTAGGGCTTAAATTCACACAATCTAAGAAGTCATAGCCAAGAAAATATTGCTCTGAAGGCACTTGAAGAATGCACCAATGGCTTCCTAGAGAACATGATTTAAAAATTTCTCACATAAAATAAATACTTTTTTTTTGTCTAGAAGCTTCCAGTAATTACTAAAATGAGGACTTTAACCTCTTATCTAGTGCAAAAGACAGCTAAGTTTCAAACTGTATGGGAACGACATTAGTAAAAGTCCCCTCAAAGCTTTTCACATATACACCTCTCAATCCTCTTCCTTGATGACTGCACAAAACATCTCCCAATTACTTCCTAGTTAGTTCCCAATCTTATGTACCCATCAGCCATGGTTAATTTTATGTGTATTTGTCAGAGATCTCCAGATAACCAATAGGAAATGTATATCTGTATATATACACAGAGAGAGAGAGAGAGATTGATTATATGAATTGTATCACACTTTTATAAAGGCTGAGAAGTCTCATGATCCGCTGCCTGCAAGTTTTTGAATATATCAATAGTTCATTCAAATTATTATTTTTATTGTTAAGTAATATCCCAAGATAAGAACATACCACAGTTTGTGTAATCACTGAACCATTGAAGAAATGTGGATGATTTCTGGTGTTGTGGCATTATGAATAAAACTATGAATTTATGTATACAGATTTTTGTATGAGCATAAATTATCATTTTTCTTTAGAATAATATCGAAGAGTACAATTGGTAGATAATATGGTAGTTACCCATTTAATTTTATAGGAAACCCTCAATATGTTTTCAAGAATGGCTGTACCATTTTCCAATTCCACCAGCAATGTATGAGTGATCCAGTTTCTCCACATCCTTGCCAGCATTTTGTGTTGTCACTGTTACTAATTTCAGCCATTCGAATGGATGTATAATGATTTCTTTTGCAGTTTTAACATGCATTTCCCTCATGGTCAATGAAGATACACTTCATGTGCATATTTACCACGTTTATGTTTTTTTTTTCAGTGAAATGTCTGTTCATACCATATGCTCATTTTCTAATAGAATTGTTTGTGTTTTTACTGTTGATTTTTGAAAGTACTTTATATGATCAAGCTACTGCTCTTTTGTATACAATATATGTTTTGTAAATATGATCTCCTTGTCTCTAGCTCCTCTTTTCATCCTTTTCACAGGGTTCTTGTCTCTAGCTTATCTTTTAAATCTTTTAACAGGATCTTTTGTAGAGCAAAAATTGTTAATTTTCATGAGGTCTAATTTTATCATTTCTTTATTTTATGAGTCTTGCTTTTCATGTCACATAAGAACATTTTGCTAATCATCAGTCCCAAAGATTCCCTCTTATTTTTCCTAGGTATAGTTTTACTTTTTATTTTTAAATATTGACCCATTTTGGCCAGGTGCAGTGGCTCACGCCTATAATCCCAGCACTTTGGGAGGCTGAGGCAGGTGGATCACAAGGTCAGGAGATCGAGACCATCCTAGCTAACACAGGTGAAACCCTGTCTCTACTAAAAATACAAAAAATTAGCCGGGCATGGTGGCGGGCGCCTGTAGTCCCAGCTACTAGGGAGGCTGAGGTAGGAGAATGGTGTGAACCTGGGAGGCGGAGCTTGCAGTGAGCCGAGATTGCACCATTGCACTCCAGCCTAGGTGACACAGTGAGACTCTGTCTCAAAAAAAAATACTGACACATTTTGAGTTAATTTTTTCATAAGTTATGAGCTTCAGTTTAAGATTATTTTGTCTACCAATGTCTAGTTAGTCCATCTGCATATTTTGAAAAGGCCATAATTCCTTCATTGAATTACTTTTGCAGCTTCGTTCAAAATAAGCTGGCCATATTGTGTGGGTTTATATCTGGGTTCTCTACCCATATTGATTTATTTGACTATCTCTCTACCAACACATCACTGCCCTGACTACTGTAGCTATGGTAATATAACATCAGATATAGTAATTTCTTCTACTTTTTTCTTTTTCAAGAAGGTTTTAACTATTTTAGGTTTTGTTTCCTTCCATTTAAATTACAGGATAAGCCTATCTGCAGCTACAAAATCTTTCTGAGATTTTGAAAGGAATTGCACAAAGCCTGTAGATCAATTTGAGGAAAATTAACATTTTTACTATATTGAATTTTCAGCTTCACAGAATATATACCTTTCTATTCATTTAGGTCTTCTTTGATTTCTTTCATCAGTATTTTATAATATTCAGTATATAGACCCTGCATTTTCTTTGTTAGTTTTATGGTTTAATATTTCATTTGAAGTCATTCTAAATGGTATTGCATTTTTAAATTTCAGTTTCCACATTTCCATTGTTAGTATGAAGTTTATTTTAAGTACAATTTTGGTTAAAGAAAACAGAAGTGCAGACCAAATCTCTCCTAAAGTCTACAAGTGTGCAAAACTTTCATCTAGGCAATAGAATTGACACAAAGTCAATGGTGAAAACATTACCCTATTTAGTAAAGACAAACAGCCACTAAGGGTAGTAAGTAAATGCATCCAGCTAGTTTCACAGTATCAGAATCAAAGGGTAGGGATTATGATAAAACTCTTATTCCAGCAAAGCTATGTGCACCTAAGGCAGAAACAATATGGAATACAGATACTCAGAGCAATAACAAAGGATAAGACACACTGGACATATGCAGAAACAACATTCAGAAATCTCATACGTAGTTAGGTTTGAGAATATTAACACTCTTCTTAATTTGTTTAGAATTGGCTCAAAAATGTGTAGGGAAAAAGATTTCATATGTTTAAGAAACCTTAATACTTACAATGAGATGAGGGTAGGAAAACGGCTGGTTAACTGTCTTTCTACAAAAGGGATAAAGTTTTCCTGTTTTCCCAAAGTTCCCCTGCCTTACGAATGACAAATTTTAAATGACTGGAATTTGCTCACAAGAAACATTGCTCTCTCAATGTAGAGAAGATATGTGTGTTGTGGCAGATTGAAAACATAGCCACAGTATTTCACAGCTTCCATCAAGAAGTGGAGTCTATTTCACCATACTTGAATCTATGTTGACTTTGTGGACTGTGTTGACCAATGGAATGTGAAAAAAAGAAATTTTTAAACCTTCGGGACATGGGTTCTGAGGGCTTGCAACTACTGCTACTGTGCTTCCTTGCTATCCTGACACGAAAAAGAAGAAGCTCAGTCTAATCTGTTGGAGTACGGGAAGCCACATGGTACAGAACCAAGAAGCACCACCTCAGCCATGTGAACTGCCGGACATATGAGTAAGGACACCTGGACCTTCCTGAATGTAGCATTATGAATGAATCCAGGAAAAATCATTAGAAGTATCACCCACTGAACCCAATAAGTTGTGAGAAATAATAAATCATTTTTTTTGAAGTAATGAATTTTGGGGGGCTTTGATATGCAGCAATTAATATCCGATACACCGTGTTTCTTATTAGTTGAGAAATTCAGAGACAAGATTCAAATATGTTTAAAATTTTTGAACAATCAGATAGGGTGGGAGCTAGTAATAATAATGTTTAAACTCTTCAGCTTTATGGTTTCTGAGTTTGTAACACTTCTTTTGCAACCCTAAGGTCTTAAAAGGCGAGCAGTTATATGACGTTAAAAAGTAGGGCAGTAGCCTTTTTTCCTTTTTATTGTTTGCTAATAAATACCATACTAGTCCTATTCAACAAAGTAACTATTATAAATATTGCAATGCTATAACCAACAAAATTAAAGGCAATAAAATATTTGTGTTTTAATAAAATATAATGTCATAGTCATACTAGCAACTGGAATAAAATTACTTAACTTACTGCATTAATATTTATTTGCAGTATAAAAAGTTTAGCACTTAAATCATGTGAGTTTCAATGTATTTTAACACAGAAATCTCTAATATTGATATCACATGGCCATTCTACACTTAATAGTTTTGTGTACTATCATTATTTTTACAAATTATGTGGCCCGTAAAATTAAATTAATTAAGATAAAACCAATAAAAGGCACCATTCTTTTTTTTACTATGAAAATGGATATAGACACATGTGGAAGTCAGATTTCACATATTCATGAAACTAATTGAGGTGATTTTTAAAATCAAGGGTAATGTGGGCTTATTTTAAACTTCACCAGCATGTTAGCTTTATAAAGAAAAAATATTGTGATAATCTTAGAAAAATAATCATGGGTTTATGCAAAAAATAATGTAGCACACTTAAATATTCCTTTTTCTCTACTCTTCCTCAGTCCAGTAGATACAAAAATTACTCTTCTGTATTTATTCAAATTCTAAAAGAAGTTCAAGTTCCTTTCAGACTCCTCAAACCTATTACATTATCATGCCTGTACTTTGAGTTTTGAATCACAAAAAGAAAGACTCTGACTGCAGAATTTGGAAAACAAATTTTCTATTTTTACTTTCATTTCAGGACTCTCACTTATAACAGGTTCTGAGAGGAACTGAGATTGTACAGCAAAAAAAAGATGGAACCCTAAAAATTACTGCCATAGAAATAAATACAGAGCATTGGTGTAGCTTTTGAATGTGCTTAAGCATTATGTGTATCCTGTTGTATTAGCTTATTCTCAGGCTGCTGTGAAGAAATACCCAATACTGGGTAAATTATAAAGAAAAGAGGTTTAATTGACTCATAGTTCCTTATGGCTGGGAAAGCCTCAGGAAACTTATAATCATGGCAGAAAATGAAAGGGAAGAAAGGCACCTTCTTCACAGGGCAGCAGGAAGGACAAGTGCAAAGCAAAGGGGGAAAAAAAACTCCTTATAAAACCAGTAGATTTTGTGAGAACTCACTCACTTTCAAGAGAATAGCATGGGGGTAACCACTTCTAAGATTCAATTACCTCCCTCAGTGTCCCTCACACAACACGTGGGGATTATGGGAACTACAACTCAAGATGAGATTTTGGTGGGAACACAGCCAAACCATATCATTCCACTCCTGGCCCCTCCCAAATCTCATGTCCTCATATTTCAAAACATAACCATGCTTTTGCAACACTCCCCAACGTCTTAACTCATTCCACTATTAATCCAAAAGTCCTAGTCCAAAGTCTCATCTGAGACAAGTCTCTTCCACCTATGAGCTTGTAAAATCAAAAGCAAATTGGTCACTTTCTAGATACAATGGGGTTACAGGAATTGGGTAAATACACCAGTTCCAAATGGGAGAAATGAAAGGCTACAGGCCCTGAGCAAATCTGAAATCCAATAGGGCAGTCATTAAACCTTAAAGTTCAAAAATGATCTCCTTTGATTCCATGTCTCACATCTAGGTCATGCTGATGCAAGAGGTGGGTTCCCACAGTTCAGCCCTTGTGGCTTTGCATGGTACAGTCCCCTCCTGGCTGTTTTCATGGGCTGGCATTGAGTGCTTTTCCAAGTGCATAGTGAGAGCTGTTGGTAGATCTACCATTCTTAAGTCTAGAGGACAGTGGCCCTATTCTCACAGCTCCACCAGGCAGTGCCACAATGGGGACTCTCTGCGGGCACCCCAACCCCACATTTTCCTTCAGTACTGCCCTAGCAGAGGTTCTCTACGAGAGCTCCACTCTTGCAGCAAAGTTTTGCTTGGACATTCAGGCTTTTCCATACATCTTCTGAATCTAGGTAGAGGTTCCCAAACCTCACTGCTTGATCTCTGTTCACCCATAGGTTCAACAACACATGGAAGCTGCCAAGGCTTGGCCCTCTGAAGCAATGGCCTGAGCTGTAATTTAGCCCTTTTTAGCCATGCTGGAGCTGAAGCAGCTGGAATGCAGGGCACTATGTCCTGAGGCTGCATAGAGCAGGGGCACCATGTCCTGAGGCTGCATAGAGCAGGGGCACCATGTCCCAAGGCTGCATAGAGCAGGGGCACCTGGGATCTGCTGTGAAACCATTTTTCCTTCCTAGGCCTCCAGGTCTATGATGGGAGGGGATGCCTTGAAAGTCTCTAACATGCTTTGGAGATATTTTCCCCCATTGTCTTGGTGATTAACATTTAGTTCCTCTGTTACTTATGCAAATTTCTGCAGTGGGCTTGAATTTCCCCTGAGAAAAATAGGTTTTTCTTTTTTATTACATCATCAGGCTGCAAATTTTCCAAACTCTTATGCTCGTCTTCCTCTTGAATGCTTTGCTGCTTATATATTTCTTCCGCCAGATACGCTAAATCATCTCTCTCAAGCTCAAAGTTCCACAGATCTCTAGGGCAAGGGCAAAATGCTGTCAGTGTCTTTGCATAGCAAAAGTGACCTTTACTCCAGTTTCCAGCAAGCTCCTAATCTTCATCTGAGACCACCTTAGCCTGGACTTCATTGTCCATATCACTATTAGCATTTTGCTGAAAGCCATTCAACAAGTCCCTAGGAAGTTCCAAACTTTCCCACATTTTGTTGTCTTCTTCTGAGCCCTCGAAACTGTTCCAACCTCTGCTTTTCCAAAGTAGCTTCAAAATTTCTGAGTATCTTTATAGCAGTGCCCCACTACCTTGGTATCAATTTACTATATTAGTCCATACTTGCTCTGCTATGAAGAAATACCTGAGCCTGGGTAGTTTATAAATGAAAGAGGTTTAATTGACCCACAGTTCTGTATGGCTGGGAAGGCCTCAGGAAACTTACAGTCACGTCAGTAGGTAAAGGGGAAGAAAGGCACCTTTTGCACAGGGCAGCAGGAAGGAAAAGTGCCGAGCAAAGGAAGAAGCCCCTTGTGAAACCATCAGATATTCTGAGAACTCACTCACTATCATGAGAAAGGCATGGGGGTAACTGCCCCCGTGATTCAATTACCTCCCACCAGGTGTCTTCCAGGATATGAGGGAATTAGGGAAACTATAACTCTAGATGAGATTTGGGTGAGGACACCACCAAACCATATCACCTGGCATGTCTTTACAGTTTGTTACTTCCATTGTAGCCATAAAGTGAAACCCCAAGCTCAACTTGCACTCACACATTTGCTCAAAGGCGGCCAAGGAAAAAAGTAAAAGTTAAGCCATCTCAAAGCAGAGTTTTCTATTATTTTAAGATGCTAAAAGCAACATAAACCATTTGAAAGCTCTGTTACAGAAAGTTTCACCTGCAGGTGACCAAAATAATCAGGCTGACTAAATGTACTGAACAAACCATTGCAGCTTATGTTTCTAACACTCTTTAGACAAGAAGAAATGTCAAATTCAGATTTATTCTCATTTCTGGGTTTGGTGATAATAATACTTTGAATCCACTTAAGAAAATCTATCAAAATAGTCTATTGTATTTCAAAATTCAGCCACTATAATAAAAATACTTCAAGTTATAAAGGGCAAGTATGCACAAATAGATCCTGAAGACATTTTAAAACAATTTTCTATCTATTACAAAACACATTACCCCCCAAAATGCTGCCCGTATATTATAGTCTGAAATGGATAAAATGGGATTCTATTTAGACATCACTTCAATAGCCAAAGGCCACAACAAGATACTGTTAACTCCAACTGATTTTCACTTATTCAGGAGATGGCCAGTGCCAATAACATTCAGAACTTCTAACAATGTATTTAGATTTTCCGCATCTGATCACATCTAAAATATGGATTGAAAATCAGAGTCTTTTTCAACCTGGAATGAGAGTAAATGATAAAATGTAAAACAGACACACATGTAGAGTCATATTTGAAGAAATATGTCTTTGGTAATAATATCATTTTTAAAGACCTCATGTTTTTTATAGGCGCAGATGGCTTGTGTATGTTTGAGTGAGAGTGGGAGCATCCTCGAGTCAGTTGCCTTCCTTCTGTCATTGGCACAGGTCAATATATGCCTTATGGTAAAGATGAGTTAGTGAAAGAGGAGCTTGCAAGTTATCTAGAGTATTACACAGTAGCTTATATGACATGGAGCCACCTAAATATTTGTTGTATCATATTTTAGACATGAAATCATTCCTACTGAACTGTGAAAGCCCATACAATGGTTTCAGAGCTGTCAGATTTAACGGATTCAGAATAGATGTGGCAAAATAGTCTAAGAATAAAGCAAAAGCAAAAAGAGTTTTTACTTATTTTCAGAAGGCAGCTATGATAGGAACAAGTTGAATGTTTTCCTCTTTCTGAAGAGATTAATTACTTAATAATTTATAGAAAATAACGCATGAACTAACAATATGAACAGAAAGAATACAATATGTCTTTGATGTCTTTGATTATTATGCTGGGGCCCTCAACTACAGAATTGCTGATACCTTGTGTAGTATGCTAAATAATGACCCCCAGAGATATCAGTCTCTACAAGTTCTTTAAATGTTACCACATATCAAAAAAAATGCAAACGTAATTAGGCAAAAACATGTGAGATGGAGAGATCATCCTGAATTATCTGGGTGGGCTCTAAGTGCAATCATAAGTGTTCTTATAAGAGATGCAGAGGTAGAAGAGAAACACGCACAAGCTAAGTAAAAGATATAATCATAGAGTCAGTGACTGGAGTGATGCAACTATAAACCAAGGAATGCTGGTAGCCACCAGTAGCAGGAGGAAAGAAAAGCAAATTCTCCCCTAGAACCTCCAGAGGGAGCATGGCCCTGATGACACCTTGATTTTAGCCCAGTGATACTGATTTTGGACTTCTGGCCTTCAGGAGTGTGAGAGAATATTTTTCTGTTGTTTAGGCTGCAAAGTTTGTGGTAGCTTTTTACAGCAACCACAGAAAATGAATACACCACATGTGTTAAGTTCAAGCTGCGATAACAGAACACCATAATCTGGGTGGCTTATAAACAACAGCAATTTCTTCCTCATATTTCTGGAGGCTTGGAAGTCTAAGATCAAAGCATTGAGAGGCTCCATTTCTGATGTGAGCCTGCTTCCTGGTTCATAAACAGCCATTTGCTAGTTGCACCCTCACACAGCAAAAGAGGTAAGGAAGCTTTCCAGCCTCCAGCATCTCTTTTATAAGGGCATGAATCTCATTTATGAGGTTCCCATCCTTATAACCTAATCACATTCTGAAGGCCTTACCTCAAAATACCAGCATATTGGGAATTAGATTTTAACATATAAATTTCACGGGGACACAAACATTCAGTGTACAGCAGTATGTTTAGCATTGATGCAGACATCTTAGGTGAATAAGACATACCTAGCAACTGAAAATTCTGGCTTTTGAATATACATATTTAAAGATTTTCCCAGATAATGTGTTGCTGAAGTTTATCTGAGAATGCTTAGATAAGGGATGTGTGGTCCAAAATGTCATCCAATATAGGGATCCAGACATATATAATCCCAGGCACTAACTGCTCAAATGTGCTGAGTGCATTGCACAGGACAGGAGGGATATTAAAGTAAAACTTAAATTTCTTAGGGACACCAGACTTGTATTTGTTACTTTCCTGATCTAAACAAGATCCATTTGCTTATCTCCCTGACTCTGAAGACTTGGCCTGTATGGTGAAAATGATAATGATAATATGGATAATTATGTTGAAACTTCAGTAATCATTAAAGTGATGACACTCATATTTTCTCCAAATATTAATAAAAGAAACAGGAATGTTAGATACATTTAGAACTTTTAACTTTGGCAAGCAATCATATCCATCTGTAAGAAACCAAGCCAAATACACTAGGTTTATCAGGCTGTGATTCTCATAACCCAAAAGGAGCTACCATGTACTGTACTGGAAGTACAGTAGCTATAGCCTGGTAGTTTTTTTTTTTTACTAGAGAGTGCTTATCATCTGCTTCCTTCCAGTGAAGGACATGTAAATGTAATTCCAGTAGGTATACATAGGTTTCTTTCTGAGCTGAGAAAGTGGAATGATTTCCTTAATTGATACATTTGTAAAGCATATTTGGACAGAGACAATTGCCTCAGCTCTTTCCTATTTAGTTTTTTCTCAAGAGCAAACTGCTTCAAAGAGCAAACGTTCTCTTTTATTTAGTGAGAGTCTTGGTGACTGTTGAGTTATTTTGACTCATTGTGGACATCCAATACATGGCACATTTGACCTTTATACTAAGCTTCACCTGGCAGATTTTCTTCATGAATACTACAGGTGATATTTTGTTCTCTATGCTTCCTTTTTGGTTTTATTTTACAAACATTTTATGATTCAGTTGGCAAATTGGTGGGGATGATATTATTTGAAGGCTCTCAGGGCCCCAAATGTTACAGTATTTATTTCAAGCACAAAAACCCAGAGTCACAGAGAGTCTGTTGGAATACAAACATCCAGGCTCTGATGATGGGCCTACAGTTCATTGCTTAAATTTTAGCAAGACTGTATGACTTCTTTGTGTTTGCTCTAAAAAACCAAGCATAATTCTGATCTTGGAGTCTTCAAAGTCAGAATCAGAAAACCACTTATTGTAATATCACCACAAATTGCATAAGTGTAGTGGCACTCTTCAAGTAATTTTTAGAACTAGAACCACTGGCTCTGATTTTAAATGTACTTCCAATTTGAATCTGGCAGTTTGACTAAAATATGTCTCTCAAGAGGAAATATGTTTGAGTTGAGCGTACATTCAGTAGCTCTCCTGTTGCCTCTGGGAGTATGGTATTAGCTGTCACAAACTGGAATTGGAAATCCAAATTTTGTACCCATAATTTTACTGCCATTGTAAAAGTCATACAGTGATTCCACTACAATGTCGAGGATATGTTTAGAATGCTGTGGGAGACAGGCAGCTGCTCCCACACTGATGGAGGAATTGGAAGGAAGGTGAATTCCAGGAAGTACAGAATTTGTGCAACTGAGTCTGGCTGAGAAAGTGTCTCTTCTAAATCATCAAAATCCAGGGATCATATGAACATGTGGGAGGAAAAGATGATTAAACAGAGGCATCAAAGGGGCTTCTGAGGAATTAGCAATGTTCTATTCGTAAAGCTGGGTGATAGACCCAACAAAGTTAAATTTATTATTTTTTCTTGTTTACATTATTTTTTAAAGTTAAGATAAAATGCACAGATATGAAGAATACAATTCATTGAGTTTTGACAAATATATGTACTAATTTAATTAGCATAAAAACGAGGACATATTTCCTCCACTGTTTACTTGTGTCCCATTGTAGTCAATCCCTACCCCTCTTCAGCAACCACTCTTCTGATTGCTATCATTCTAAATTATTTTTGCCTGTTCTTCAATTTCATTTGACATTTGCTTTTGTGTCTTTTTTTTTTGCTCAATATACACATTTTTGAGATTCATATCTATTGTTGCATGTATGGACAGTTTATTCTTTCCCTATTTGAAATAAGCCCTATTTGGCTAAATTTATGTACAATAAAATTTATCAATTTGTAGTGTACTAGTCAATGAATTTGGGGAAATATGTATAGTTGTATAACCACCACATATTCAACATAACTACTTTTTGTCACTCAGTGACACAGAACTAGGTTCAAGATGATACCAAAATGCTGCATTAGAACTGAAAAAAATGCCAATATGGTGATTTTATAAACTCTGAATAAAGAATGAGTACTTTTTCAATCACTGATGGGTCTTAACTAGTAATTTGACTAAATTCAAATTTTATAATAAAAATTTGTTCAATCAAAAAAGAAATATTTTATGCAAATTGCTCTAATTTTTATTATTTTTAAATTTAAATTTATTATTAAATCAAAAACAATATACACAGTAAAGAAATAAAGAAAAAATTAACTACATTCAGTTAAATTATAATGTTTGAGACCAAGAAGTATTCACAATTATTTGGAAAAAAAATTATTTGAAGAGGCACAGGAATAAATAATTTGAAAACAAAAGTAGCAACAAATAATAGGTCAGACTCCACATTGTAAGTTTTTAGGATAAACACAGAAAGCCCAATTGAGGAATAATTGTGTTTGCTTGTCTGTTTTGTGGTGTCTATGCATAGAACATTTAGACTGTGTTTAAAAAATCAATACAAACACTTACTATAGAATGAGGAGTGCATTATCATAAAATACACTTTTTAATTACTTTAAATTGCTATATTGGAATTTGCCTTTTTTCCTTCTGCTTTTATTTCAGAAAGAAATTAGCAAACTTATTGAAAAACAATCTAACTTCAAATCCAGAAAACTAACATGCTTCTGCTGCCGACTGCATAAATTCCTCCCTCCTTGCAGGGCATATTAGTGTAGTGTCTGGAATACAGCACACATGCCAACAGTGGCAAGTCACAACAAGAGAGACACTATTTCTGCTTATTTAACAGCCACCAAAATGTATAGTGACTGCTTTTATCATAATGGAAGGAAGGAAGGCCTGGAGGCTACCATAGATAAACAGAAACATAGGTACAGTATTATGGGTTTTAAAAATCTACTGTATAACATTTTCATTAAAGTTTGAAGAGTTTAAAAATATTTTGAAAAATGGCTGAAAATCTTTAGTTAAACCAGTTTATCAGCAGATAATGAAAACAGGGAGAAATAGTAAAGGAAAAATGAGTATGATTCCAGCAGGCTGAGCTTCCTAATATTGGGTAGGCTTTTTATCAGAATTGCATTAGTCAGGGTTTTCTACTTTGAGTGAAATAGATTTAGTAATTCTTTGTTACCTATCCATGGAAAATAACCTCAAGGAAACTGCCTAGTTGTTAAATTGCCACATGCTTCAATGAAGTTAATACATCTTTAACTTATCCTTGGCTTTTTAATAACCACAAAGACAAGACACAGGAAAGAAAGGATGAGATGGAAGAGGGACGAAGGGAGGGAGAGTAAACTTCTTAACGTGTTTTGACTAAAGGCCTTTGACATCTACAAAGCTCCACTTTTTAACTTACTGTTTCTGGATGCAATTGCACTATTTTTATAGCCTTATTTCTGGACTTATTTAGCAGAACAGCAGAGGTGGCAGAGGATTCAGTAGGAGAGTTATTCTCTAGGGCGTATCTGTCAGTATTTTCTTTCCCAATACATCTTATTTTAAGCCATAGCAGCAGTAAAAATCAGAGCCCTATCCAGCAAAGTGAATATTCTTTCAGCAATGCTTCTCTGACACAGTGTTCACCTCCACAGCAGAGTATCATCACTTGGGCCTAGGTATAACAAACCTAACTTCTTTCTTCCTCGTTTTCAGGCAAAAGGAATTAAAGCACAGTGAAACTAAAACTAAAATGCATGTAGCATAACATCAATTCAACCCATCTTTATTAATCCCTTTTGTTTTGGAAATTTAATTAAAAAATATTCTCCCAAACTAGAAATTCTCTCCATAACGGAATCATGAAAAAAAAACTTTCACTATTGAATAAGCATTAACCCAGAATGTGATGTGCTAAATGGGAAACCCTGCTAAGAGACTGTAAAGACAAAAAAAATCTCACTTGTTTATATAGCCAACCAGATACAACGCACTGCATACATTTTCTCAAGATAAACAATAAAAAGTCATCCTCAAGTAAGAGGACTTGACAGAACCATTCATCATGCAGTCTGTTCCAGACTCATCTGGTAATTGTGATTACCATCCATGTCACCATAATTGACTAATTGGCTTATCCACGGTTAAAAAAAATAAACAAACTTCTTATATCTTTTATGACAAGAGGTAGTTTTGCAATTTGGAGCAAGTTAGGCTCTTACTCTGCTACAGAAGGGGGAAGATACATTTTGTTACCTCCTTTGTTGTTTATATTTCAGAGATGGCTCCTAAGTTCTTGAGAAAAGACAATGCTGGGTCTTAAGGTTGGCAAAGACCTATCTAGTTTTAAAAAGTCTTTATATACAGTTCAAAGAAAGGAGAAAGTTCTTACAGTGATACATTTTCTAAAGTAAATATTCTAGAGGGGAAGTCTTTTCCTTTACATTCAACAAGGAGAATTAGTTCTGTTATTTTTAGTTGTTATTTGTTTTTACATCTTTCATTTATTAATTCATACATATTCAGCAAATGTGTACTAATATCTTATCATCTAAAACTATCAACTCTCATCAGTTTTACTATTTCACTTATTTTAACTATTACAACTTACTTTTAAAAAATTAGAAATATATATATTTGCAATATAAATATGTATATATTTAAATATAAACAAAACACGGAAGCAAAGTAGAGAATATGTAACTCAGGCCAATGTGTTATAAAACAATTAAGCTTAAAGTTACTTTCCTTTTTTTTCTTTTGAGACGGAGTCTCACTCTGTCACCAGGCTGGAGTGCAATGGCACAATCTCAGCTTACTGCAACCTTCGCCTCCTGGGTTCAAGCAATTCTCCTGCCTCAGCCTCCCGAGTGCTGGAAATACAGGCGTGTGCCACTATGCCCAGGTAATTTTTGTATTTTAGTAGAGATGGGGTATCATCACGTTAGTCAGGACGGTCTCGATCTCTTGACTTTGTGATCTGCCCACCTCATCCTCCCAAAGTGCTGGGATTACAGGCATGAGCCACCACGCAGAGCTGCTTAAAGTTATTTTTTCACAGCTGTATTCCATAAATAGTAATAAATGTTTCAGGGTTTCATGTGAAACAAAGTTTTAGTCTCACATATAGTCAAGTGTTTACTAAAGACAAAAGAAAACCCCAGAGACAAATATATTTATAACTTCTTACAGATATTTGACTACTTACATGTTACTATGGCTAATCAAGTATCAATATAAACCACTTTCATTGTGTCTAGCCAACCCAACTTATCATCAACCCAATCAGAATAGAAACAAATGCTATGTTGAAAGATATTCTATTTTTATTTATTTATTTACTTGAGATGGAGTTTTGCTCTGTCACCAGGCTGGAGTGCAGTGGCGCAAATTTCGGCTCACGCAAGCTCGGCTTCACTGGTTCACGCCATTCTCCTGCCTCAGCCTCCCAAGTAGCTGGGACTATAGGAGTCCGCCACCACGCCTGGCTGAGTTTTTGTATTTTTAGTAGGGACAGGGTTTCACCGTGTTAGCCAGGATGGTCTCTATCTCCTGACCTTGTGATCTGCCCGCCTTGGCCTCCCAAAGTGCTGGGATTACAGGCGTGAGCCACCTCACCCAGCCGAAAGATTTTCTAAAACATAGTATAAAAATAAGTAGCATTATAACTCCAAACTTATTAAATGTTTATTCAATCTTAAGTATAAAATCCTACATAAATTCCTAAATCATCACACAACCATCCCCACAGGGTTGATAAGAATTGCACGCTGGGTTCTGGAAAGAAATGTAATTATAATTAAGCATTAATCCGGCTGCACTTTGGCCCATTTTTCTGTTGCTAAAAGTAATACAGCACCAGATGCTGACAATTTGCGTCCCCATTGTTCCTATAGATAGGATTTTGGGCATTACGATCAAAAGACTGTTTAAGAATTGATATGTAGCTGGTGGAGCCAAGATGGCCGAATAGGAACAGCTCTGGTCTACAGCTCCCAGCGTGAGCGACACATGACGGATGATTTCTGCATTTCCATCTGAGGTACCGGGTTCATCTCACTAGGGAGTGCCAAACAGTGGGTGCAGGACAGTCGGTGCAGCACACCCTGTGCGAGCAGAAGCAGGGCGAGGCGTTGCCTCACTTGGGAAGTGCAAGGGGTCAGGGAGTTCCCTTTTATGGTCTAAGAAAGGGGTAACAAACGGAACCTGGAAAATCGGGTCAGTCCCACCCTAATACTGCGCTTTTCCAACGGGCTTGGAAAATGGCACACCAGGAGATTGTGTCCCACACCTGGCTTGGAGGGTCCTACGCCCAAGGAGTCTGGCTGATTGCTAGCACAGCAGTCTGAGATCAAACTGCAAGGCGGCAGCGAGGCTGGGGGAGGGGGCCCACCATTGCCCAGACCTTGCTTAGGTAAACAAAGCAACCAGGAAGCTTGAACTGGGTGGAGCCCACCACAGCTCAAGGAGGCCTGCCTGCCTTTGTAGGCTCCACCTCTGGGGGCAGGGCACAGAAAAACAAAAAGACAACAGGAACCTCTGCAGACTTAAATGTCCCTGTCTGACAGCTTTGAAGAGAGTAGTGGTTCTCCCAGCACGCAGCTGGAGATCTGAGAATGGACAGACTGCTTCCTAAAGTGGGTCCCTGACTCCCGAGCAGCCTAACTGGGAGGCATCCCCCAGTAGGGACAGACTGACACCTCACTCGGCCAGGTACTCCTCTGAGACAAAACTTCCAGAGGAACGATCAGACAGCTGAATTTGCGGTCTCACGAAAATCCGCTGTTCTGCAGCCACCGCTGCTGACACCCAGCAAAACAGGGTCTGGAGTGGACCTTTAGCAAACTCCAACAGGCCTGCAGCTGAGGGTCCTGTCTGTTAGAAGGAAAACTAACAAACAGAAAGAACACCCACACCAAAAACCCATCTGTACATCACCATCATCAAAGACCAAAAGTAGAAAAACCTACAAAGATGGGGAGAAAACAGAGCAGAAAAACTGGAAACTCTAAAAAGCAGAGCGCCTCTCCTCCTCCAAAGGAATGCAGTTCCTCACCAGCAATGGAACAAAGCTGGATGGAGAATGACTTTGACGAGTTGAGAGAAGACGGCTTCAGATGATCAAACTACTCTGAGCTATGGGAGGAAATTCAAACCAATGGCAAAGAAGTTAAAAACTTTGAAAAAAAAAATAGATGAATGTATAACTAAGATAACCAATGCAGAGAAGGGCTAAAGGAGCTGTTGGAGCTGAAAGCCAAGTTTCGAGAACTACGTGAAGATTGCAGAAGCCTCGATAGCTGATGCAATCAACTGGAAGAAAGGGTATCGCTGATGGAAGATGAAATGAATGAAATGAAGAGAGAAGGGAAGTTTAGAGAAAAAAGAATAAACAGAAAGGAACAAAGCCTCCAAGAAATATGGGACTACGTGAAAAGACCAAACCTACATCTGATTGGTGTACCTGAAAGTGACGGGGAGAATGGAACCAAGTTGGAAAACACTCCGCAAGATATTATCCAGGAGAACGTCCCCAATCTAGCAAGGCAGGCCAACATTCAGACTCAGGAAATACAGAGAATGCCACAAAGATACTCCTCGAGAAGAGCAACTCCAAGACACATAATTTTCAGATTCACCAAAGTTGAAATGAAGGAAAAAATGTTAAGGGCGGCCAGAGAGAAAGGTCGGATTACTCACAAAGGGAAGCCCATCAGACTAACAGCTGATCTCTTGGCAGAAACTCTACAAGCCAGAAGAGAGTGGGGGCCCATATTCAAAGTTCTTAAAGAAAAGAATTTTCAACCCAGAATTTCATATGCAGCCAAACTAAGCTTCATAAGTGAAGAAGAAATAAAATACTTTACAGACAAGCAAATGCTGAGTGATTTTGTCACCATCAGGCCTGCCCTAAAGGAGCTCCTGAAGGAAGCACTAAACATGGAAAGGAACAACTGGTACCAGCCACTGCAAAAACATGCCAAATTGTAAAGACCATTAAGGCTAGGAAGAAACTGCATCAACTAACGAGCAAAATAACCAACTAACATCATAATGACAGGATCAAATTCAAACATAACAATATTAACTTTAAATGTAAATGGGCTAAATGCTCCAATTAAAAGACACAGACTGGCAAATTGGATAAGGAGTCAAGACCCATCAGTGTGCTGTATTCAGGAAACCCATCTCACGTGCAGAGACACACATAGACTCAAAATAAAGGGATGGAGGAAGATCTACCAAGCAAATGGAAAACAAAAAAAAGGCAGGGGTTGCAATCCTAGTCTCTGATTAAATAGACTTTAAACCAACAAAGATCAAAAGAGACAAAGAAGACCATTACATAATGGTAAAGGGATTAGTTCAACAAGAAGAGCTAACTATCCTAAATATATATGCACCCAACACAGGAGCACCCAGATTCATAAAGCAACTCCTGAGTGACCTACAAAGAGACTTAAACTCCCACACAATAATAATGGGAGATTTTAATACCCCACTGTCAACATTAGACAGATCAATGAGACAGAAAGTTAACAAGGATATCCAGGAATTGAACTCAGCTCTGCAACAAGCGGACCTAATAGACATCTACAGAACTCTCCACCCCAAATCAACAGAGTATACATTTTTTTTCAGCACCACACCACACCTATTCCAAAATTGACCACATAGTAGGAAGTAAAGCTCTCCTCAGCAAATGTAAAAGAACAGAAATTATAACAAACTGTCTCTCAGACCACAGTGCAATCAAACTAGAACTCAGGATTCAGAAACTCACTCAAAACCACTCAACTACATGGAAACTGAACAACCTGCTCCTGAATGACTACTGGGTACATAACGAAATGAAAGCAGAAATAAAGATGTTCTTTGAAACCAACGAGAACAAAGACACAACATACCAGAATCTCTGGGACACATTCAAAGCAGTGTGTAGAGGGAAATTTATAGCACTAAATGCCCACAGGAGAAAGCAGGAAAGATCCAAAACTGATACCCTAACATCACAATTAAAAGAACTAGAAAAGCAAGAGCAAACACATTCAAAAGCTAGCAGAAGGCAAGAAATAACTAAAATCAGAGCAGAACTGAAGGAAATAGAGACACAAAAAACCCTTCAAAAAATTAATGAATCCAGGAGCTGGTTTTTTGAAACGATCAACAAAATTGATAGACTGCTAGCAAGACTAATAAAGAAGAAAAGAGAAGAATCAAATAGATGCCAAATAAAAAATGATAAAGGGGATATCACCACTGATCCCACAGAAATACAATCTACCATCAGAGAATACTACAAACACCACTATGCAAATAAACTAGAAAATCTAGAAGAAATGGATAAATTCCTCGACAAATACACCCTCCCAAGACTAAACCAGGAAGAAGTTGAATTGCTGAATAGACCAATAACAGGCTCTGAAATTGTGGCAATAATCAATAGCTTACCAACCAAAAAGAGTCCAGGACCTGATGGATTCACAGCCGAATTCTACCAGAGGTACAAGGAGGAACTGGTACTATTTCTTCTGAAAGTATTCCAATCAATAGAAAAAGAGGGAATCCTCCCTAACACATTTTATGAGGTTAGCATCATCCTGATACCAAAGCCTGGCAGAGACATAACCAAAAAAGAGAATTTCAGACCAATATCCTTGATGAACATCGATGCAAAAATCGTCAATAAAATACTGGCAAACCGAATCCAGCAGCACATCAAAATACTTATCCACCATGATCAAGTGGGCTTCATCCCTGGGATGCAAGGCGGGTTCAACATACGAAAATCAATAAATGTAATCCAGCATATAAACAGAACCAAAGACAAAAACCACATGATTATCTCAATAGATGCAGAAAAGGCCTTTGACAAAATTCAAAAACCCTTAATGCTAAAAACTCTCAATAAATTAGGTATTGATGGGACGTATCTCAAAATAATAAGAGCTATCTATGACAAACCCACAGCCAATATCATACTGAATGGGCAAAAACTGGAAGCATTCCCTTTGAAAACTGGCACAAGACAGGGATGCCCTCTCTCACCACTCCTATTCAACATAGTGCTGGAATTTCTGGCCAGGGCAATCAGGCAGGAGAAGGAAATAACGGGTATTCAATTAGGAAAAGAGGAAGTCAAATTGTCCCTGTTTGCAGATGACATGATTGTATATCTAGAAAACCCCATTGTCTCAGCCCAAAATCTCCTTAAGCTGATAAGCAACTGCAGCAAATTCTCAGGATACAAAATCAATGTATAAAAATCACAAGCATTCTTGTACACCAATCACAGACAGAGAGCCAAATCATGAGTGAATTCCCATTCACAATTGCTTCAAAGAGAATAAAATACCTAGGAATCCAACTTACAAGGGAGGTGAAGGACCTCTTCAAGGAGAACTACAAACCACTGCTCAGTGAAATAAAAGAGGATACAAACAAATGGAAGAACATTCCATGCTCATGGGTTGGAAGAATCAATATCGTGAAAATGGCCATACTGCCCAAGGTAATTTATAGATTCAATGCCATCCCCATCAAGCTACCAATGACTGTCTTCACAGAATTGGAAAAAACTACTTTAAAGTTTATATGGAACCAAAAAAGAGCCCGCATTGCCAAGTCAATCCTAAGCCACAAGAAGAAAGCTGGAGGCATCACGCTACCTGACTTCAAACTACACTACAAGGCTACAGTAACCAAAACAGCATGGTACTGGTACCACAACAGAGACATAGATCAATAGAACAGAACAAAGCCCTCAGAAATAATGCCACATATCTACAACTATCTGATCTTTGACAAACCTGACAAAAACAAGAAATGGGGAAAGGATTCCCTATTTAATAAATGGTGCTGGGAAAACTGGCTAGCCATATGTAGAAAGCTGAAACTGGATCCCTTCCTTACACCTGATACAAAAATTAATTCAAGATGGATTAAAGACTTACATGTTAGACCTGAAACCATAAAAACCCTAGAAGAAAACCTAGGCAATAGTATTCAGGAAATAGGTGTGGGCAAGGACTTCATGTCTAAAACAACAAAAGCAATGGCAACAAAAGCCAAAATTGACAAAAGGTATCTAATTAAACTAAAGAGCTTCTGCACAGCAAAAGAAACTACCATCAGAGTGAACAGGCAACCTACAAAATGGGAGAAAATTTTCGCAACCTACTCATCTGACAAAGGGCTAATATCCAGAATCTACAATGAACTCAAACAAATTTACAAGAAAAAACAAACAACCCCATCAAAAAGTGGACAAAGGACATGAACAGACACTTCTCAAAGGAAGACATTTATGCAGCCAAAAAACACATGAAAAAATGCTCATCATCACTGGCCATCAGAGAAATGCAAATCAAAACCACAATGAGATACCATCTCTCACCAGTTAGAATGGCCATCATTAAAAAGTCAGGAAACAACAGGTGCTGGAGAGGATGTGGAGAAATAGGAACACTTTTACACTGTTGGTGGGACTGTAAACTAGTTCAACCATTGTGGAAGTCAGTGTGGCGATTCCTCAGGGATCTAGAACTAGAAATACCATTTGTCCCAGCCATCCCATTACTGGGTATATACCCAAAGGACTATAAATCATGCTGCTATAAAGACACACGCACACGTATGTTTATTGTGGCACTATTCACAATAGCAAAGACTTGGAACCAACCCAAATGTCCAACAACGATAGACTGGATTAAGAAAATGTGGCACATATACACCATGGAATACTATGCAGCCATAAAAAATGATGAGTTCATGTCCTTTGTAGGGACATGGATGAAACTGGAAACCATCATTCTCAGTAAACTATCGCAAGGACAAAAACCAAACACCGCATGTTCTCACTCATAGGTGGGAATTGAACAATGAGAACACATGGACACAGGAAGAGGAACATCACACTCTGGGGACTGTTGTGGGGTGGGGGGAGGGGGGAGGGGCAGCATTAGGAGATATACCTAATGCTAAATGACGAGTTAATGGGTGCAGCACACCAACATGGCACATGGATACATATGTAACAAACCTGCACATTGTGCACATGTACCCTAAAACCTAAAGTATAATAATAATTTAAAAAAAAGAATTGTATGTATCTTCATTGTTCCTATAAAGAAGATCTCTGACTACAGAATCATAAGGGTTTTGTTTAAGGATAGCTTAAGATGTTTTTCAGGCTCCTAATTCCAGCAACCAGTTTGGAGACCTCCACAGAGGAGAGGGATCAACACAATAACATAGCTTCTTCATATCCCATCCAAGACTTCGCTCCACACTCTCCATCCAATCAACGATCTCTACACTTTGGCCTACTCCCAAATCCCTAAAAACACTAGCCCCAAATTCTTCAGCAAGGTGGATTGGCAGTATCTTCCCATCTCATCCATCAGTAACCCTGTGATTAAAACTCCCTGCTGCAACCTGGTGACATGCTGGGTGCATCGGGCAATAAATCTATTATGGTTACAGCGTGAGAATTATTTCTGTATAGCAGTGGTTCTCATCTAGGCCTCCCCACACCACTGTCCTTCAGGATACATTTAGCAATGCCTTTTCTGGTTGTCTCAGCTAGAGAGAGGTAGTGCTCCTGGCATATAGTGGTTAGAGGTCAGGGAGGCTGCTAAACTTCCTACAATGTATAGGACAGCTCCCCACAACAAAGAATTGCTGAGTCCAAAATGTTTATAGGGCTGAAGTTAAAAAAACCTAATATATTACAGTAAATTTTGTGACAGTTGCTAATTACTACTATTCAACTTTTCCTCCACGCTGAGATGTCTAATATGGTACTGATCCTAAATTGAATGAAAATTGGTACTGATTTGCACTAAAACACAGGATTATAAAGTATTAGTAGAACATTACTTTAACCCAATAGAAGCTTAACAATTTTATTCCATTATTGAATAAGCTGACACAAAATGCTTGAAGTTGACAAGATGGTAGTGCAACAATTGTAGTACAAGGATAGAAGTTAGTCCTAAGTATTATATTTTAACAGTTAATAAATAGTGAAATAATTTAGCATTACATAAGAAAACTATATCAACAAAGTGTATGGGCTACCCCCAGTTTGGCAGACTAAACCTGATGTGGACAGTGTTTCTAGTTTCTAGCCAAACAATACACACAAATTAAATCACAGTAATATCTCCACTAACAGCTAGAAACAATGAAAAATGGCAAAAGCTTAACTACAGAAAATCAGATGCTTTCAAGATACAAAATTTAAAAGTTAAATAATGTTTTAAAGCATTGAATGTGATCCTTTCCTTAAAGCACTATCTGGAAAAAAAAAACTGAGGGTAAAGTTATGTTTGTCCAATTAAGATTTATATTATATGAAAACAGGCATTTCTTATCAATACTTATCCTTATTAAAATCTGTTTCTTAAAATAGAAGTGACAACTCTCTTCAAAAGTCAAGTAGGTATTAGTTTTATTTCCCCAAACTTATGTCCAATGTATAAAATTCATTACAAATACCGGAATGGAATTTACATGCTCTGTTTTCATATAATTAAAAGTAAAAGGCATATGTCCATGGTTTGAATAGTAAAGGTATGAAATTCAATTCTGATCATGATAATTAGTTTATAGTAATTTGTGAAGGGTATCTTAAATCAGGCTTTCTACTTATATAACATTCTTTTTGCTTAAAGCTTATAATTTTATCAAAGTAGCTAAGGCTATTTATACAATTACTTTATGTCCAGGGACCTGAAATTCCCTTTGCTGTGATCACATTGTTTCAAAATCTATTACTTCTCCAACACCATCTCTGAAACAATTTTACTATGATTATATTGTATCAAAAGTTATATCCTTTATTCACCAAATAATAGAATTTTTTAAAACTTTTCTGGCACCATACAGGAGAAACATCTTCACTTTGATTATACTTGAACAAGTCTAAGTAGTCTGCTTTCCTTTTAGAAAGGTTTTCATTTGCATTTGCCATATTCAGGATTCAGTGCTATTTGCAAACCACTTAAAGTTCTATTCTGAAAAAATAAACAAAAATTTTCATTATCAGAGAGATTTCCAATTCATAACAAATGAAACAAAAAAGAGAAACCCTTTGAGCTATAGTTCAACTTTTTGTGCTTACTATATTCAGAATTTTTAAAAATCTAAAACCATGTTTTAGGAAAAAAAACAGAAAAATGGGAAATTAATTTTTAGTAGAAGAAGAAAAATTATATAAGGGCATCCTTGTCAATAGGTTAAGAAAAAATATGTTTCTAGTATCTCACAGCTGAAAGACCCTTTAAAGGAAATTCACGCTAACGTCCTCATGCCTTTCTATAAAACACAAGTCCCAAGCCAAAAATCAAATTTGAAATTTTGTCAAAATAAGAGTAAGCTTTAAAATACATTAAGGCACTTTGGAAAGAGTTTTAAATATCATTACAATTAGCTTAATACATATGAAAGCTTTATTTCCCTTTCTCTCTCCTTTCCTCCCTTTATTTTCTTTCTTATTTCCTTCACTTAGAAGGAAGACTTAGATATAATGATTTTCTTAATGATATTGATAAGGTGTATCTCAGTTAGTTTTCTACTAATCCATAACATATTACCCCAACTTTAGTTGCTAAAAATAATATATGTTTATCACTTCATTATTTCTATCTATGGGTCAGTAGCTTTAGCATGACCTACATAGGTTCTCTGCTCAGGGTGTCACCTAAAGCTGTAATCAAGTTGTTGGCTACAGCTGCTGTATCATCTGAAGATTTGACTGGGGAAGGATCTGATTTTAAGCATATTCATGTGGTTTCGGAAGGATAAGTTTTCTTTCAGACTTCTGGACCAAAAGCCTCAAATTATTCCTGGCCTTTGGCCAGGAAGGCTCAGTTTCTGGCCTCTCCATAGGCCAGTTGACAACATGGCTACTTGCTTCCACAAAAGCACAAAGTGAGAAAGTTTGCTAGAAGACAAAAGTTGCTATATTGTATAATATAATTATGGAGGTGACATTCTATCTCCACTGTATCTTATTGGTTAGAAACAAGTCTTAAATTTTGTGTACATTTAAGAAGAGAGGATTACAGATGGACATGAATACCAGGAGAAGGGAAGCTTAGGTTACCACTTAGAGTCTGTTCCTTACACTAGCTAAAATATACTGAACACTTAAGGTTCCAGAAACTTCTGCTTGTTCCAAAATCTTCTCTCTGTAGAGCTAACACTAGTATGTCCTGGCTAGGCATATAATGAACAGGGATAAATGCTACAAATTTTTTCCTCCCTTACAGCTTATATAGTTAGGTGACCAATTGGATAAGAGAGGAAATTATACGTTCAACTTGTTTCTTCCCACTTTCTAGAACTTGGATGCATTAGTAAATTATCTTTGACTACATGGTAGTACTATATAAGCATTTTACATGATTAAACACATTTAACTATCACATACTTTTATCAGGTAGGGAATCAAATTACTCCAATATTATATATAAGAAAAGTGAGGCCAAAAAGTAATATATTTTGCCCAGAGACACAAAATAAGTGCTGGTGCCATAATATAAACACAAAGTGTATAAACACAAACTTTAGTTTTTATTTTATCTTTATTAGTCTTCTGCTTTACAACTTCATAATTTGTGTAAGTCATCTAGTTAAACAAAAGCATTTGAAATTCAGACCGAATTATTATGACAGCAAAGAAAAACACACATCTGCATATCATGGGAAGGTTTTCCAAATACCCATCTGATTTCCTCAGAGGTGATCTCCAATTTTGGCATCACTGAAAAACATGAGCTCAGGTGGCCAAGCTGAGAATAATTTATACTTTTATAAACATACTTTAGGTACATCCTTTAAGTATGATGCAGAGTTTTCTGAACAGTTCTCTATAAGAAGAACAATCTCCACACAATAAAAAAGACTTGACTTATAATTAAAATAAGACCTATATATAACAGAAGAAAGATCTAGAGGCTTATATTGACTGTCTTAGCATTTGACATTATTAAACAAAATAAACTAGGTTGATTTAAATTAATTAAATAAAATAATGAATTAATTGATTACATGGCTTAATATTTAAACACCTAAACTTAAATATATATTTATTTTTTCTTAGTTTCTCCATTAAATTTAAGTATTATTTTAGCATTTGGTACCAACATAAGCATTTTTGCTCTCGGAATTAATCTCTATTATTTAAATTTTTTTTTTTTAACCAGGACTATAAACATACGTGTTCATACATACACACGTGCATGCACACGTGTATACACCAAGAGCAAGTTAAGTAGTGAGAAAACATCAAAACTTACTTACTAAAGTGTTATGATAAACTGAATATCCTAGAGTTGTGATTCAAATCTGATCCAGCTGACCCAGACTTTTCGTATTACTTGGCATAGCCTCTACAATCTCCATCCTCTGTTCATCTTTTATGAGAGTTGAAACAAGAAAGCGGAGCTTTCTTTTATCAGACTTGAGATGGGAAAATATGTGTATGGGGAATCAAACCCTTTGTCATTCTAGCATGTCCTCCAAGGAACAGGAAAACGTTGTGATTTGGGGGTTAAAAATATGTCGTAGTGAGTAGGCAAATTAGCAAAACATAATATATGAATGATGAGACTAGACTATCAGTTTGGAGAAATACTTATAAAACTCTCCCACTCCAATACTTGCAAAAGTCACAATATTCTTTCATCTGTACTAGTGATTCCCCATGGTAGTGACTCAAAGGAAGGACTATATGACTTCACAGAAATTTTTATTTCTTTGGATGATGACAAAAAAAAAAATGGCAGCCAGGCACGGTGGCTCACGCCTATAATCCCAGCACTTTGGGGGGCCGAGACGGGCAGATCACGAGGTCAGGAGATCGAGACCACCCTGACTAGCATGGTGAAACCCCGTCTATATTAAAAATACAAAAAAAAGAAAAATTAGCCGGACATGGTGGCGGGCGCCTGTGGTCCCAGCTACTCGGGAGGCTGAGGCAGGAGAATGGCGTGAACCTGGGAGGTGGAGCTTGCAGTGAGCCAAGATCACGACACTGCACTCCAGCCTGGGCGGCAGAGCGAGACTCCATCTCAGAAAACAAACAAACAAAAATGGCAAGACCTTTACTTCAAAGTAAAAAAGAAAAAACAAAAAAAAAACACATTTAAGTAGTCCATAAAATCAGTCTGTGAAAAAGGATAATTTGCGTGTGTTCACAACAACAACAATGCAACAAACAACAACAAAATCACATACACATGTACACTTTTCTAGTTAGCAGAGGGGATGAGAGACAAAATCAAGTTCTGTTTGTTAAGACATGCGACTTTTGATATATTTTAACATTAATCAAGTTGCCAGCGTTACTTAAAATGACCTCTATTTTCAGTCTAATTACAATTTTTAATCTATGTTTTTCGCCATTATCATGCTGAGTGCTTTTTTAATTAAATTGTTTGTGTATTCATCTAAATGAAGTTCTCTGCTTCACTACTTCATATACTTGTCCAATTTTATAATAATGTAAAGCAATTCAAGACTTTATTTGATATTTTTTCATTTCATTCACTAGCTCTAAACTTAAATTTTTATGTATCATAATGATTTCATTTTTATCATGGACATTTCCCTCAAAATCAAGGGTAATGTACTTTGCCCTTCATTATAATATTTGGATATTAGCTTCTCATTACAATATTATTCATTATTAAACAAATGTTTGAATGCTATTCTGTTCCCCACGTAATATATAAAAGGAATTCCACCCTAACGAATTGTTACCTCCCCTCCACAGCACCCACTAAAAAAAAAAAAAAAACTTCTAGAGTTTATCCAGAAGCGATAGAAATCTAAAATTGTGTTTGTTTTCACCCATTTGTATGGCAAGAGTGCTGAGCTAATAGATTTTTATTTTGTATCAGGTTGGCACAAATGTAATTGTGGTTCTTGCCATTACTTTTTTTTTTTTGAGATGGAGTCTTGCTTTGTCGCCCAGGCTCACTGCAACCTCTGCCTCCTGGGTTCACGCCATTCTCCTGCCTCAGCCTCCTGAGTAGCTTTGACTATAGGCGCCTGCCACCGCACCTGGCTAATTTTTTTTTTTTTTTTTTGTATTTTTAGTAGAGACAGGGTTTCACTGTGTTAGCCAGGATGGTCACTATCTCCTGACCTCATTATCCGCCTGCCTCAGCCTCTGAAAGTGCTGGGATTACAAGCGTGAGCCACCACGCCCAGCCGCCATTATTTTTAAAGGTAAAAACAGCAATTACTTTTGCACCAACATAATACTTCTGCCAACTTTGAGAAAACACCACTTTCTTCAAATCTGATTTATTTAATCTATACAAGTGAAAGAATAATATCTATGGTAGATGACACAGTTGTGATGAGATCAGATGAGATAAAATAGTATGTTACTTTAAACTGTAAGTCAAATATTTAAAAAATGTCTATTTCATTTGATATTTTCATGAAGATTTTAAGTAAAAATACAATATGTAGTCATGAGCTCTGTTTATGTAACAGTAGACATGTCTAGGGACACTTGATTATTCTTTATATTCTGTGTCAATACTCTCATTCTCAAAGAGGATGCCATATATTTTCATCCATCAAAACTCATAAAGTATAACAAGAATTACAGGCTATATAAAAATGATTATGTTCCCTGTGGAGATTACATGTCAAAGGCTAGAAGTCAAAGGTAACTGTGGTAGGCAGAATAATGTCTCCTCCCACCCCCTAATGATGCCCTAAGCCCGGTAGCCTCTGAATATGTTATGTTATATGACAAAGTAACTTTGCAGTTTTGATAGAGTAAAGATGCTGAGATGGGAAGATTATTCCAGATTATCTTAATGGACCCAATCTAATCACGAGTCCTAAAAGTGAAAGAGAAAACTAGAACTGCAAATCTGAAAGATAAGATAGGAGAAGAAGGAGAAAGAGGAGGAGGAGAGATATTAAGCAAGAGTGGGCTTGACCCATGCACCATTGCTCAGCCTTTGTGGTTGGAAGAAGGAAGTCAAAGAATGAAGGTTGCCTCTAAAAGTTGGGAAAGCCCTTCAGTTAACAGCCAGCAAGAAAATAGAGATTTTGTTCCTATGGCAGTAAATCACTGGATCCTACCAACATACTGAATGAGCAAGAAAACTATTCCTCCCTTAAAGCCTCTAGAAAGCAGTGCTGCATTGCCGACACCTTAATTTTAGCCTGGTGAGAGTTCATGTTGTATTTCTGACCTGTTAAATTATAAGATTACACATTTGTGTTGTTTATATAACATGAAGGAGGGTTTGTTAAAAGTTAACAGAACTTTGGTTTTGTTGAAGAAGTTCAGCTTTACAAAGATATTTTCACACTGATCTCCTCTCCTTCTCAAATTAGATGGTACTGTTGACAGACTACCACATATTGCAAAAATTCACTTCAAGCATATCCTCTGCCAAGAAATCCCCAAACAAAAAATTCACTCAATTTTCTGTGCTTCTAGAGTATGCTACACATAGAAGTCTTAGACCACTTGTGATATTGCATTTTTAACTAGTGTTTACATGTTTGCTTTGCTATTAAAATTAATTTTGCTAGGGTCATGTTATTGTTGTTCTTGTTGATGTTTCCTTCCTCTATATGATCTCGACTGAAGCAATTTCTAAAAATATGCATGTTCAGTAAAGACATCTGGATAAACTTTGTCTTCCAAACCAAATTGTTAGATAGAAGCAAAAAATAAAATATATTTATGTAGCCATTTTATAGTTCATAAAGCTATCCTTGCTCAATGGAATCCCTATCAAAATACCAATAACATTCTTCACAGAAATTGAAAAAATGCTAAAATTTGTATGAAATAACAAAAGACTCTGAATAGCCAAAGCAATCTCAAGTATAAAAAACAAAGCCAGAGGAATAACACTATCTGAATACAAAATATACTAAAAAGCCATCTAAAGAGTATGTATGATACTGTCATAAATGCAGAGATATATACCAATAGAACAGAATAGAGATTCCAGAAAAAACATGCATTTACAACCAATTGATTTTCAACAAAGGTGCCTAGAACACATATTAAGGAAAGGATGGTCTCTTCACTAAACGCTGTTTGGAAAACCAGATATACACAGAAGGAAGAAGAAAATTGGATCTTTACCTCATATCATAAACTAAAGTCCATTCAAAATGGATTAAAAACTTAAATTTAAGTCATGAATCTCCAAAATTACTTGAAGAAAACGTGGAAAATCTTTAGGACATTTGTCTGTACAATAATTTTTGGATATGAGCATAAAAGCACAAAAATGATCTAAAGCAGAAAAATGAAAAATATTTTTCAAGCAGTCATGTCCTAAGGAGTTAATTTTCAAAACACATGAAAAAACCCAAGCAACTCAATACAAAAAAACAAATAACCCAATTGAAAAATGTGCGAAGGACCTGAATAAACATTTTTTAAAGAAAACATACAAACGGCCAATAGATATATGAAAAAAATGATTAACATCACTAAACATCAGGAAATTGCAAATTAAATACCACAATTAGATATTACTTCACATCTTTTAGAATGGCTGTTATCTAATAGATGATGATAAGTATGAGTAACAATGCAGAGAAAAGAGAATACTGGCACATTGTTGGGGGGAATGTAAATTAGTACAGTAATTATTGAAATCAATATGAAGGTTCCTCAAAAAATTAAAAATAAAACTACCTTATGATCTAGAAATCCCACTACTGGGTATATATTCAAATGAAATTAAATCAGTGTGCAGAAGAGCTACCTGCACTCCCATGTTTATTGTAGCATCATTTACAATAGCCAAGATATGAAATCAGCTTATGTGTCCTTCAATGGATGAATGGTTAAGGAAAACGTAGTATATATACACAATGGAATACTATTCAACAATAAAAAGAAGAAACCCTGTCACGTGCAAAAACATGGATGAACCCGAAAAACATTGTGTTAAGTGAAATAAGCCAGTCACAGAAAAACTAATATAGCATGATCTCACTTAGACATGGAATTTAAAAATTTGAATTCATAGAAGTACAGAATGAATGGTGGTTACCAGGGCCTGGAATGGCTTATTAAATATGAGAGAGATGTTGATCAAAGGATATGCAAATTTAGTTAGGAGGTATAAGTTTGGGATAACCATTTCACAAAATGTTGACTATAGTTAATGACAATATATTATACTTTAAAAAAGCTAACAGAGTAAATTTTAAGTGTTCTTACCATATAATGATAACCATGTAATGTAATGCATATGTTAATTAGCTTGATTTAGCCATTTCACAATGTATGTATATTTCAAAATATCATATTGTACACAGTGCATATATACAATTATATTAGCAATTAGAAAATTAAAAGGAAGATAAATAATTTTGTTGGAATACAGAGGTGTACACAAATTACTTTGAAAACATGAAGAATGAGGGCCTAATTCGTTCTGAGATAACTTGTAATTGTAGAAAAGGTATAAACATTCAGTAGGATTTCAGAACGTAATTAAGAAATTGTTAATTATTTAAAACAAAAGAAAGCATTGCAGACAATGAGCAAATTATATTAAAAATCAGACTTGAAAGCCCATGGTATTTTCCGTATTAGTGTTAATGTGGTTAGTGCTAAATCTAGTCAGAAGTGATTTGAGAAAGCCTGTGACTGTGCATTGAGACCAGCCTCTAAATGCACTTATGTGGCATTACAATGAAGTTGGATCTAATAACGTAGGCAATGGTAATGTGTTCAAGATTTTTAGTAGGTAGTTGATACCAAATCCAAATCTAGGTTAAGAAAAATAATAAATCTATGGATGCTGGAAAACATACATTTATTGATTTGCTTGTTTATACATTCATTTCAAGAACACCTATAGACATATCTTCTCTGCCAGGAACTGTTCTAGGTTCCTTGGGATATAGAAAAAATACAACTCACAAACTTTCTGTTCTCAGGGATCTTTCATTCTAGTGAGAGGATAGATGTGGTTTTCAAAAGTATAGAAGAACAAAAAATACATATGTTAACCTAAAAAAACACAGAAAAATTCTAGTCATAAATAAGAAAAAGAATACAATTAAGATAGTTTTAAGATAAAGAATAGCTAGATATTCCTGTAGCAAGGGAGGCTGGATATTCATGTTCTGAAAGAGAAACATTTATTGAAGACCATAATACGGAGGAGCCAACCAAGCAAAGATCTTGCTAGGAAAAGGTAACAACAGGTTCAAAAAAACCCAAGACTGGAACATTTTGACAGTCCTGAAAATCAGCGATATGGTGTGTATGTTTGTCCCCTCCAAATCTCATGTTGAAATATGATTCCCAATGTTAGATATGGGGTGTGATGGGAGGTGATGGATCACTGGGGTGAATCCCTTCTGAATGGCTTAGCACTATCCCCTTGGTCTGAGTGAGTTCTTGCTCAGTTAGTTCACACAAGATCTAGTTGTTTAAAAGAGTCTGGGACACCCCCCAACCCTTCTCTTTCTTGCTCCCACTCTCACTGTATAATGCACCTGCTCCCCATTCACCTTCTGCCTTTCTGAGGCCCTCACCAGAAGCAGATACTGGCACTATGCTTCCCATACACCCTACAGAACCACGAGACAATTAAACCTCTTTTCTTTATAACTTACCTAGTTTCAGGTATTCCTTTACAGTAATGCAAACTGAATAACACAATCAGATAGAGCTATTTTTTCAAATGTAGCTACAAGGTAGCAATTGAGGTTGAGAATGGAAAAAAGGTCTGAGTGGTAGGTAGGTGACAGATTATTAAATCATCATGAGTTAAAACACATGGAAAGTCATTAAATTATTTAAGTAGAAATGTCACGTAATTGAATTTATCTATATAGAAAGGAAATTCTACTCACTATGTGATTGTGTGTGCAGAGACAGGGTAGAGAATGAAAAGAGAAATCTTTTTTTTTTTTTTTTTTTTTTTGAGACGGAGTCTCGCTCTGTCGCCCAGGCTGGAGCGCAGTGGCGCAATCTCGGCTCACTGCAAGCTCCGCCTCCCGGGTTCACGCCATTCTCCTGCCTCAGCCTCTCCGAGTAGCTGGGACTACAGGCCCCCGCCACCACGCCCGGCTAATTTTTTGTATTTTTGGTAGAGACGGGGTTTCACTGTGGTCTCGATCTCCTGACCTCGTGATCCACCCGCCTCGGCCTCCCAAAGTGAGAAATCTAGGAAGGCTTGAAAGATTCCATAGATGCACATGGAGGTGGCCTTGGAAAGGCAGAGAATGGATGCCCAGAGCCAATATTGACACTTTGAAAGAAGTCCTAAGAAATGATAGAGAAGGCCTGGACTAAGGGTATAATACATAATAATGAAATGAGCAGAGTTGATCGTTATGAAAAATATATATGTGTTAGAAAGTAAAGGATGTAATATTTACAAATATGTATGTATATGATGTATGTGTATATATAAACACACACATACACACACACTCACACACACACACACAGTCACACAAACGTGTCTATTTGTATCTCTACCTTGTTTCAAAAGTAACAATACAGTAAATGACATAAACTGGCACTTCTAGTTAATTCTGTCTTTGTAACTTTAAGTCAAATTTAGATGTCTTCTACTTTGCTTTAAATACATCCAAACACGATGTTATTGTGACATTCAACCTTTTTAAAATTCCACTAATTATCATTCCTCCTCTCAAATTGTAATATTTATACAATGCTTCATAAATATATGTACATTAACATAGAGAGCTGGAGGAAACTAAGTTAAAAGGATTATACATTGTTGGATATTACGAAAAGATTAAAGAGGAAAAAGAAAAGAGTTTTAAAAAACAGAGTCTATGTTCTTTAGGTAGAGAAGAGAGAGGAGATGGTATATGTTTATGCAGGCAATACATATTGCTGTCATTTAAGCCAGTATTATCTCTCTATAATATTATATCCCCCAATAATAAATTATTTATTTAGGGAAATAATTAAAATAGGAAAAATAAAAATCACTAAGAAGATGATCACATTTCTGACACTATTTATAAAGCCAAGACACAGTGGCATGACTAAAATATTTCAAGATCAAATTAGTATTTCTGTTTATTTTCTGTATGTGTATGTGTCTACTCATATTTTTGTGTCTCTAAACTAGCTTGGCAGCATTTTCTTTTTCTAACTTTATCACCTTTGTGAAGTAGGGCAACCTGATTTTACTTCCTTAATTATATAATTGATGTTTAAACATTACATTGAAGTAGACAATCTATTCCATCTCAAATACAACCATTGTTTATCATTGCATTTTATAAAATGATTACTTTGCCCTAGTTCTGGTTAGAATTTCATAATCTTTATAACTTGAAGAAAAAAGTTGGCTTAGATCTTCTTCCTTGTGTCTTTGAAGAGTTGTAATTACCCTAATTATCTGCTCCAGTGCAATGTTAAAATGTTTTAACACTCCACTTTATCTCCTGAGGAATGCACTTAGTTTCTAAGAAGTTGCCATCTGTTTTTTATTTGAACACTTACTGTAGGTTAAAAAGCCACTTGTGTGTTCAGCGCTATCAACTTCATCCATTAAGAACTTCCTATTTCAAGGCAGACACTCGGCAAGTGACAGTGGGCGCTACAAAAGCAGGAGCCACAGTGCAGAGAAGTATCCAAATTTATACCATCTCCTCTCTCTTCTCTACCTAAAGAACATAGACTCTATTTTTTAAAACTCTTTTCTTTTTCCTCTTTAATCTTTTCATAATATCCAACAATGTATAATCATCTTTTAACTTAGTTTCCTCCAGCTCTCTATGTTAATGTACATATATTTATGAAGCATTGTATAAATATTACAATTTGAGAGGAAGAATGATAATTAGTGGAATTTTAAAAAGGTTGAATGTCACAATAACATCGTGTTTGGATGTATTTAAAGCAATGTAGAAGACATCTAAATCTGACTTAAAGTTACAAAGACAGAATCAACTAGAAGTGCCAGTTTATGTTATTTACTGTATTGTAAACTTCCAATTCTCTTTAAAAGTTATTTTTAGCTTTAATTGACACATAATAATTATACATAATTGTTGAGTATACTGTGACGTTTCAATATGTGTATACACTGTGTAATGATGAAGTAAAGGTAATTAGCACATATATCAGCTCAAACATTTGCCCTTCTTTGTGATGAGAACATTCAAAATCCTCTCTTTCAACTATTTTGAGACATACAAATGGCTCTGGTCATTCTACTGTGCAATAGGATGCCAGAATTTACTCTTTACTTTCTACTTGTAACTTTGTACTCATTGATCAACCAATCCCCATCCTCATCTCTCTTACCTTCCCCAGTCACCTGTAACCACTGTTCTATTCACTACTTCTATGTGATCAACTTTTTAAGATTCTACATATAACTGAGAATGTGACTCATTTGTGTTTATGTACCTGGCTTATTTCACATAACCTAATGTCCTTCAGGCTCATTTATGTTGTCACACATGACAGGATTTCCTTTCCATGGCTGAATAGTATTCCATTGTGCATATGTGCCACATTTTCTTAACTATACATCCGTGGTTTGGCATTGAAGTTGGTTTCATATCTTGGCTATTGTGAATAGTACAGCAATAAGCATGAGTGCAGGTATCTCTTCTACATATTGATTTAATTTTCTTTGAATATATACCCAGTAGTAGGATTGCTGAATTGCATCATAGTAATATTTTTATTTTATTTACTTTTTGAGGAACCTCTTATTATATTAGGCCACTCTTGCACTGCTATAAAGAAATATCTGAGATTGGGAATTTTATAAAGACAAGGTTGAATTGGCTCACAGTTCTGCAAGCCTTACAGGAAGCATGACAGCATCTATTGGAAGCTTCTAATGATGGTGGAATGCACAGGGGGAGAAGGCATCTCATATGTCGGGAGCATGATCATGGGTGGGGAGGTGCTACATACTTTTAAATAACCAGATCTCACAAGAACTCCCTATCATGAAGACAGCACCAAGCCACGAGGAATCCTCCCCCATGAGCCAAACACCAGGCCCCACTTCCAGCATTGGGGATTACAACTCAACATGAGATTGGGTAGGGACAAATATCTGAATTATATCATTTCATCCTTGGCCTCTCCCAAATCTCATGTCCATCTCACATTGCAAAATACAATCACGCCTTCCTAAGAGTCTCCCAATGTCTTAACTCATTCTAGCATTATCTTGAAAGTCCAAAGTCTCATCTGAGACAAGGCAAATCTCTTCCACCTATAAGCCTGTAAAATCAAAAAGAAGTTAGTTACTTCCAAGACACAATGGGCTATAGGCATTAGGGAAACATTTCCCTTCCAAAATGAAGAAATCAGCCAAAAGAAAGGGGCCACAGGTCCCATGTAAGTTCAAAACCCAGAAGGGCAGTCATTAAATCTTAAAGCTCCAAAATAATTTTCTTTGATTCCATGTCCCACATCCAGGGCTCACTGGTGTGATGGGTGGTATCCCAAAGTCTTGGGCAGCTCTACCTCTATGGCTTTTCAGGGTTCAGTTTCTGAGACTTCTGTCACAGATTGTTGAGTACCTGTGGCTTTTCCAGGTGAAGGGTACGAGCTATGACTAGATCTACAATTCTCAAGTCTGAAGGGCAGTAGCTCCTTTCTCACAGCTCCACTAGGCAGTGCTTCTGCCTAGTCCACTAGGGGACTCTATATAGGGGCTCCAACTCTACATATTTCCTTGGCACTGTTCTAATAGGGGTTCTCTGTGAGGGCTTCACCTCTTAAGCAGGCTTCTGCTTGGGCACCCAGGCTTCCTCATACATCCTCTGGAATCTTGGAAAAGGCTGCCAAGTACTCTTCAGTCTTGCATTCTGTGCACCTAGAGGCTTAACACCACTTGGAAGTTGCCAAGGCTTATGGCTTGCATTCTCCAAAATGGCAGCCTGAGCTGCACTTGGCCCCTTTGAGCCACAGCTAAAGATGGAGTGGTTGGGATGTCGGAAGCAGTGTCCCAAGGCTGCCCAGGGCAGTGGGGCTCTGGGCCTGGCCACAGAAGCATTCAGTCTTCCAGGGCCTCAGGGTCTGTGATAGGAGAGGCTGCCATCAAGGTCTCTGAAATGTCTTCAAGGTCTTTTTTCTCATTGCCTTGGCTAGTAGCTCTAGGCTCTTTCTTAATAATACAAATCTCCCTAGCAAGTGGTTGCTCCACAGCTTGCTTGAATTCCTCTCCTGAAAAAAGCTTTTTCTTCCACTGCCATATGGTCAGGCCACAAATTTTATGAACTTTTATGCTCTGCTTCCCTTTTAAGTATATATTCCAACTTTAAGTCATTTTCTTTTTGCTTCTGCATCTTAATTAGGCTGTTAAAAGGAGCCAAGTTACTTCTTGAACACTTTGCTGATTAGAAATGTCTTCCACCAGATACCCTAATTCATCACTCTGCAGCTCAAACTTCCACAAATCCCCAGGGAAGGGACACAATCCAGCCAAATTCTTTGCTAAAGCATAACACATGTGATCTTTGCTCTAGTTCTCAATAAGTTCCTCATTTCCATCTAAGACTTCACTGTCCGTATCACTACCAGCATTTTGCTCACAACCATTTAACCAGTTTCTAAGAGATTCCAAACTTTCTCTCATCTTCCTGTTGTCTACTGAGCCCTCCAAACTCTTCCAGTTCCAAAGTTACCCAGTTCCAAAGTTGATTCCACATATTTTGGTATCTATATAATAATGCCCCATTCCCAGTACCAATTTTCTGGATTAGACCATTTTTGCACAGCTATAAAGAAATACCTGAGACTGGGTAACTTATAAAGAAAAGAGGCTTAGTTGGCTCACAGTTCTGCAGACTTTACAGGAAGCATGGCAGCATCTGCTCCAGGGGAAGCCTCAGAAAACTTATACTCATCGTGGAAAGAAAATGGGGAGCAGGCATCCCACATGGCAGGAGCAGGAGCAATGGAGGGAGGCACCACATGCTTTTAAATGACAAGATCACACAAGAACTCACTATCATAAAGACAACACCAAGCCATGAGGAATCTACCCCCATGATTCAAACACCCCATCAGGCCCCATCACCAGCAGTGGGGATTACAATTCCATATGAGATTTGGGAAGGGACAAGTATCCAAACTCCGTCACCTCCATATTTTTATCCATAATCACTGTACTAATTTACGTTTCCACCAACAGTGTGTAAGTTTTCCCCATTCTCCACATCCTCCCCAACACTTATTATCTAGCATTTTTATAATAGCCATTCTAACAATAGTAAGGTGATATCTCATTGGAGTTTTAATTTATATTTCCCTGATGATTGTGGTATTGAGCATTTTTAACATATCTGTTTGCCATTTGTATGCCTTCTTTTGAGAAATGTCTACTCAGGCTCTTTGCTCATTTTTTAATGAGGGTTTTTTTTATCTGTTAAGTTTCTTATCTATTGTAGATATATACACATACACACACACATAGTTTGCAAACATTTGCTCCCATTCTGTAGGTTGTCTCTTCACTCTCTTGATTGTTGCCTTTGCTATGCAGAAGGTTTTTAGTTTGGTGTAACATAATTTCCTAATTTTTGCTCTTGTTGTTTGTGCTTTGAGGGCTTAGCCAAAAATTCCTTGCCCAGTCCAATGTTGTGAAACATTTTCCCTGTGTTCTCTTCCAGTAGTTTCAGGGTTTGGGGTCTTACATTTATGTCTTTAATCTACTTTGATTTGATTTTTGAATGTGGTAAAAATACGGGCTCAGTTTCATTCTTCTGCATGTGGAAATCCAAATTCCTCAGCACTATTTTATTAAAGAAACTGTCCTTTTTTTTTTTTTTCAATTTATATCCTTGGAACGTCTGTCAAAAATCAATTGGCTGTAAATGTGTGGATTTATTTCTTGGCTCTCTATTCGGTTCTATTAGTTTCTGTTTCTGTTTTTATGTTAATATCATGCTGCTTTGGTTACCTTAGTGTATTAGTCAGGGTTCCCTAGAGAGACAGAACTATAGGATACATATGGGAGTTTATTAAGTATTAACTTACACGATCAGCAGGTCCCATAATAGGCTGCCTGTAAGCTTGAGGATCAGGGAGGGCCAGTCTGAGTCTCAAAACTGAAGAACTTAAAGTCCGGTGTTCAAGGGCAGGAAGCATCCAGTACAGGAGAAGGATGTAGGCTGGGAGACATAGTTTTGTAGTATGTTTTGAAGTCAGATGGTCTGGGACTTCTAGCTTTTTTTTCTTTCAAGATTTCTGTGGCTATTCAGGTTCTTTTATTCTGTCATACAAATTTGAGGATTTTCTTTTATTCCTGTGAAGATTGTCATTTATATTTAAATAGAAATTACATTGAGTATGTATTATTACTTTGGATAATATGGACATTGTAAGAATATTAAACCCTCCAATCCAAGAACATGGAATATCTTTCCATTAATCTGTGTCTTCTTTAACTTCTTTGTTTTTTTCTCTTTTTTTTTTTTTTTGAGACGGAGTCTTGCTCTGTTGCCCAGGCTGAGTGCAGTGGCATGATCTTGGCTCACTGCAAGCTCCACCTCCCAGATTCACCCCATTCTCCTGCCTCAGCCTCCCCAGTAGCTGGGACTACAGGCGCCCACCACGACGCCTGGCTATTTTTTTGTATTTTTTAGTAGAGACAGGGTTTCACCACGTTAGCCAGGATGGTCTCGATCTCCTGACCTCGTGATCCGCCCACCTCGGCCTCCCAAAGTGCCAGGATTACAGGCGTGAGCTACCGTGCCGGGCTTTCTTCAACTTCTTTCATTGGTGTTTTATAGTTTTCCCCATAGATCTTTTGCTACCTTGGTTAGTTTAGTATTAGTCACCTTAATTTTTGTAGACAAAGTAAAGGCATAGTTTTTTTTATTCTTTTATTAGATAGTTCACTATCAGCATATAGAAACACTACTGATTTTTGTATACTGATTTTGTATCTTGCAAGTTTACTGTATTTGTTTATGAGTGCTACCTTTTTTTGGTGGAGTCTTTAGTGTTTTCTATATATAAGATTATGTTGGTTTGCAAACAGAAATAACGTGACTTCCTTCTTTCCATTTTGGATGGTTTTATTTCTTTTTCTTGCCTAATTGCTCTGATTAGAGCTTTTAGTACTATGTTAAATAGAAGCAGTGAAAGTGGGCATCCTTGTCTTCTTCCAGATCTCAGAGTAAAATCTTTCATTTATTCTGTGCTCAGTTTGATGTTAGCCGATGATTTGTCACATATGGCCTTTATTGTGTTCAGTATCATACCTTCTATATTTAATTTTTGAGGGATGTTACATTTTGTCAAATGCTTTTTTTGCATCTATTTAAATGATTTTAAAGATTTTGGCCATATTTCTGCTATTATAATGTATCACATTTATGGATTTGCACATGGTAAGCCATTCTTGCAGCACAGAGATGAATCCCACTTGATCACAGTGAATGATGTTTTTAAAGTGCTTGAATTCAGAGTGCTGATATTTGTTGAAGATTTTTATATCTCTGTTCATCAAGGCATATTGGTCTGTAGTTTTCTTTTTTAGGTTTTGCTTTCTTCTGGTTTTTGTATCAGGGTGATGCTGGCCTCATAGAATGAGTTTGAGAGTATAAATGTTTGATAGATTTCAGCAGAGAGCCACCAAGTCCTGGGCTTTTTTTTTTTTTTAATGGGAGATTTTCCATTTCCTCATAAGTAAATCTTAGTAGATGGTATGCATCCATACATTTATATGTTTTTTTTTCAGGATTATCAAATTTGTTTATGTATAAATGTACATAATGGTCTATTATAATTCTTGTATTTCTGTGGTATAAGTTGTTATGCTTCCTTTTTTACTTCTGATTTTACTTATTTGAGTTGTCTTTTTTTCCTTAGTAGTCCAACTATCAGTTTTTAAATTCTATTTTGATAAAAAACAACTCTTTACTTTGTTGATCTTTTGTATTGTTTTTCTAGTTTTTATTTCATTTATTTTTTATCTGTTCTTCATTATTTTCTTCTTTATGCTAATTTTGGGTGTAGTTTGCTCTAGTTTATTGAAGTGCATCATTGTGTTGTTTATTAGAAATCTTACTTTTTTGATGTAGGTGTACATTGCTATTAACTTTCCTCTTGAACTATTTTTCCTTTATCCCATAAAAGATTTTGTATGTTGTGTTTTAATTTTCATTTTTCTAAAGTAATTTTTACATTTTCTTTGTAATTTATTCGTTGACCCATTGGTTGTTCAGGAACATGTTGTTTATTTCCATGTATTTTTAAATTTATGAAGATTCTCTTGTTATTGACTTCTAGCTTTATACTGTTGTGGTCAGAAAATATACTTGATATAATTTCAATCTTCTTGAATTAATGAAGACTTTTTTTCTAGCTTAACATATAATCTATCTGGTAGAATGTCCTATATGCAGTTGAAAAAAGTTTGTATGTTTCAGCTGTTGAATGCAATGTTATATAAATAACTGTTATGTTTATTTGACTGAGGGTGAAGTTTAAGTCTAATATTTTTGTTGTTGACATTTCTGTCTCGATAATTGGTCTACTGTTACAAGTGGGATATTGAAATCTGGTATTATGGTATTGCAGAGTATCCCTTCTTTAAATTTAATATTTGCTTTATATATTGGCGTTCTCTCATGTTGGGTGCATATATAAGATTATTATATGTTCTTGCTGAATTCATGCTTTTATCATTATGCAATGTTCTTCTTTGTCTCTTTTTACAGTTTTTGATACAAAGTCTGTTTTATCTTGCATAACTATAGCTACTTCTGCTTGCTTTTCATTTCCATTTGCACAGAATATTTTTCCTTCCCTTCACTGTCAGTCTGTATGCATCCTTTGGTTACATAAAAATACTCTAGGCTTTTTCCATTCCGCAACATTTTATATTTTTGTTGCCTTAATTCACATCTTTATATATTGTGTGTTCCCTTACCAGTAATTTTAGCTGTTTTTTTTTTTATCATTTTGACTTTTCACCTTCATTCTAGAGGTTTGAAAAATTTTTATTGCATCATGACATTACTGGAATATTTTGAGTTTGATTGTAAATTTACCTCTATGAATGTTTTCTACTTGGACATATTTTCATGATAGTAACTATTGTCTTTTTATTTCCAATTGTAGGACTCTTTAAGCATTGCTTGAATTTCTAGCAGTAATACATTTCCTCAGCTTCTACACATCTGGAAATAAATGTATTTCTCCTTCATTTCTGAAGTATAGATTTGCTAGACATTCTTGCTTTTCTTGGCTGGTTGTTTGTTTGTTCATTTGCTTTTAGTACTTTGAATATATCATTTTATTCTCTCCTGGCCTGCAAGGTTTCAGCTGATAAATCTACTGATAGCCTAATGGGGGTTTCCTTATATGTGACTTGATGCACATATGACAGAATTCTAAAATTCTGATTTTAGAATTGTTTGTCTTTGACTTTTGACAGTTTGATTATATTGTGTGTTGGAGGATACCTTTTGGGGTTGAATGTATTGGGACTTTTAAGCTTCCTGAGTTTGAATGTTCATATATCTATAAAGACTTAAGAAGTTTCCAACACTATTTTTTGTGTTCTTTCTGTTATGTTTTTGTTTTTGTTTTTTGAAGAAAGAGTCTTTCTTTTTCATCCAGGCTGGAGTGGAGCAGTGCAACCATAATTCACTGCTGCCTCAAACTCCTGGGTCCAAGGGATCCTCCCACTTCATCCTCCCAAGTAGCTGGGACTAAAAATATACACCATTATAACCATGTAATTAAAAAAAAAATTATAGAGGCTGAGTCTCAACATCTTGCCCAGGCTAGTCTCAAACACCTGGGGTCAAGTGATCCTCATGCCTCAGCCTCATAAAGTTCTGGGATTAGAGGCAAGAGCCACTGCACCCGGTCTAATTTGTTAAATGGGTGTTTTTGTTTGTTGCTGTAGTTAATTCTTTCTTTTTTTTTTTTTTTTTTTTTTTGCCTTTCTTCATTTATTCTCCCTCTGGCACCCTAAAATGTGAATATTTGTTCACTTAATGGTGTCTCATAGGTCTTGTAGGCTTACTTTATATTTTTTTCATTCTTCTTTTTTTTCTGACTGGGTTATTTCAAAATATCTGTATTCAAGATCAGAAGTTATTTCTTCTGCCTATCTATTTTGTTGTTTAAGCTCTCAATTGTATTTTATATTTCATTCATTGAATTCTTCAGACTAAGATTTGTTTGTTGTTTTTAAAATAATATCTATTTTTTAATAGCTCACCCAGATTATAAATTGTTTTCCTAATTTTATTGAATTGCTGGCTTTCTGTATTATTTTGTATCTCACAGAGTTTTCTTTAGATCATTATTTTGAATTTCTTTTCAGGTATTTTAAAAAATTTCCTTTCTTTAAGGTCATTTACTACAGAAATTACTGTGTTTCTTTAGAGGTGTTATGTTTTCTCACCTTCTCATGTTTCTTGTCTCTATGTTGATATCTATGCATCTGGTGAAACAGTAGCCTTTTCTAATTTTATGTAGTAGCTTTCATATGAAGATTTTTCTGTACTTAGGGTATCAGTTGGGTGTGGTGCACTGACTTTGATTCTGGGTAAATGCAGTAGTGTACACTTTGTGCAGTTTCTTCAGCTATAGTTCATGTCAGCAATGCCTGTTAGTGTGTCAGTAATCTAAGCTGTAGGAGTTTGTGGTAGTGCTATTGTGATTTTGCTGGAGGCAGGCCAGCTGGGCTGGTTATTAACCTGGGTGCTCTCAGAAGAAGTGTTTCCACTAACTCTAGGGCAGATACATTGTATACCCTATAGCAATTCTGGTACACCTTTGTTGTACTCCAGCTACTTTCTTATTTTTAATTTTTGTGGATACATAGTAGGTGTAATTATTTATGCAGTATATGAGATATTTTGATACAGGCATGCCATGTGAAATAAACACATCATGAAGAATGAGTTATCCATCCCCTCAAGCATTTATACTATGAGTTGCAAACAATTCAATTACATTCTGTAAGTTATTTTGAAATATACAATTAAGCTTTTATTGACTATAGTCACTCTGTTGTGCTATCAAAAGTAGTTCTTATTCTTTCTTTCTATTTTTTGTATACGTTAACCATCCCAACCTCCCCTCAATCCTCCCACTACCCTTCCTATCCCCTGATAACAATCCGTCTACTCTCTGTGTCCGTTAGTTCAATTGCTTTGGTTTTTAGATTCCACAAATAAGTGAGAATTTGTGGTGATATTTGTCTTTCTATTCACGGCTTATTTCACTTAACATAATGACACCCAGTTCCATCCATGTTGTTGCAAATGACTGGCTGTCATTCTTCTTTAAGGCTGAATAGTACTCAATTGTGTATATGTACCACATATTCTTTATTCATTCATCTGTTGATGGATGCTTAGGTAGCTTCCAAATCTTAGCTAGTATAAACAGTGCTGCAACAAACATAGGAGTTCAGATATCTCTTTGATATACTAATTTACTTTCTTATGGGTCCCTCCTCCAACACTGGGGATTACAATTCAACATGACATTCATATGGGGACCCAGAACTAAACCATATCAGTGGCCTTTCAGACAAAGAATTCAAATTAACTATATTGAGGAAACTCAAAGAAATTCAAGATAACACAGATAAGAAATTGAGAATTGTATCTGATAAATTTAGTGAAGAGATTAAAATAATTTAAAAAATCAAGTAGTAAGTATGGTTCTGAAAAATTAAGTTGGCATACTGAAGAATACTTCAGAGTTGATCAAGCAGAATTGACCAAGCAGAAAAAAGAATTAGTGAGCTTGAAGACTGGCTATTTGAAAATACACAGTAAGAGGAGACAACAGAGAAAAGAATAAAAAACAATAAAACTCACCTACAGAATCTAGGAAATAGCCTACAAAGGGCAAATCTAGAGTTATTGGCCTTAAAGAGGAGGTAGACAAAGAGATAGGTTAGAAAGTGTATTAAAAAGGATAATAACAGAGAGTTTCCCAAACCTAGAGAAAGAAATCAATATCTAAGTACAAGAAGCTTATAGAACACCAAGCAGATTTAACCCAAAGAAGACTACCTCAAGGCATTAATAATAAAACTTCCAAAGGTCAAAGATAAAGAAAGAATCCTAAAAGCAGCAAGAGAAAAGAAACAAATGACATACAATGGAGGTCCAATGTGTTTGGCAGCAGACTTCTCAGTGGAAGCTTTACAGGACAGGAGACAGTGGTACGATATATTAAAGTGCTGAAGAAACAACAGCAACAAAAAACTTTTATTCTAGAATAGTATATCTGGCAAAAATATCCTTGAAACATGAAGGAGAAATAAACACTTTCCCAGACAAACAAAAACTGAGGGATTTTATTAATACCAATTAACACCAGACCTGTCCTACATGAAATGCTAAAGGGAGTATTCAGACAGAAAGAGAAGGACTTTAATGACCAATAAAATAATCAACTGAAAGTACAGAACTTACTAGTAAGTTAACAGAAAATCACAGAATATTATAACACTATAACTGTGATGTGTAAATTACTTTATCGTAAGTAGATAGAATAAATGATAAACCAGTCAAAAATAATAACTACAACTTTTCAAGACAGTATGTACAATAAGATATACATGGAAACAACAAAAAGTTAAAAAGTGGAGGGGAAAAGTTAAGGCATATAGTTTTTATGATTTTTCTTTGTGCTTGCTTGTTTATGCAAATATTTTCAAGCCTATGGTAACCTCAAACCAAAAAATATATAATGGACACACACACAAAAAAGCAAGAAACTAAATCATATCGCGAGACAAAATTATCTTCATTAGAGGAAGGCAGGAAGAAAAGAAAAAAGAAAGAAGGTCGCAAAACAAACAGAAAACAAAAAAAATGGCAGGAGTAAGTCCCTACTTACCAATAATATTTAATGTAAATCCACTACACTCTCCAATTAAAAGATATAGACTGGCTGAATGAATGAAAAAAACAACATCCGCTGATCTGTTGCTTACAAGAAACACACTTACCCTATAAAGACACACATAGAGTGAATATAAAGGAATGGAAAAAGATATTTTATGCCAATGGAAACCAAAAAGGAGCAACACTTGCTATATTTATATTAGACAAAGTAGATTTTAAGACTAAAACTATAAAAAGAGACAAGGAAGGTCATTATATAATGATAAAGTGGTAAATTAAGCAAGAGGATATAACAATTTTAAATACATATGCACCCAGCAGCACAGAACCCAGATATATATAAAGGAAATATTATTAGAGCTAAAGAGAGAGATCAGCTCCAATTCAATAATAGCTGGAGTCATCAACCCCTTAATTACAACATTGGACAGATCTTCCAGGCAGAAAACCAACAAAGAAATATCAGATTTAATCTGCACTATAGCCCAAATGGATCTAGCAGATATTTATAAAACATTTCATCTAAAAGCTGCAGAATATATATTCTTTTCTTCAGCACATGGATCATTCTCAAAAATAGGCCATACTTTAGGTCACAAAACAAGATTGAAAACATTTGAAAAAAACTGAAATAATATCAAGCATTTTCTCTGACCAAAATGAAATAAAACTGAAAATCAATAACAAGAGGAATTTTGGAGACTACACAAGTAAATGGAAATTAAACATGCTTCTGAATGTCCAGTGTGTCAAAAGAAATTGATAAGGACATTGAAAAATTTCTTGAAATAAATGATAATGGAAACACAACATATGAAAACCTATGGGATAAAGCAAAAGCAGTATTCAGAAGGAAGTTTAAAACTATAAGTGCCCATACCAAAAAAGAGAAACAACTTCAAATGAACAATCTAGTGATGCATCTTAAAGAACTACAAAGGCAAGAGTAAACCAAACCAACAATTAGTAGACAAAAAGAAATAATAAATATCCGAGTACAAATAAATAAAATGAAAATGAAAAAAAGGTACAAAAGATCAATAAAACAAAAAGGTTTTTTTGAAAAGTTAAACAAAACTGGCAAAACTTTAGGCAGATAACTAAGAAAAAAAGGGGAAGATCCAAATAAATAAAATTAGAAATAAAAAAGGAGACATTACAAAAATTCAAAAGGAACATACTAGGCTATTATGAGCAACAATAAGCCAGTATATTGGAAACTCTAGAATAAATGGACACATTCCTAGATACATACAACCTGCCAAGATTGAATAAGAAAGAAATCCAAAACCTGAACAGACCAGTAACAGTAATGAGATTGAAACAGTAATAAAGTCTCTCCCAATAAAGAAAAGTCTGTGACTTGATGGCTTCATTGATGAATTTTATCAAACATTTAAAGTAGAGCTAGTACAAATCTGACTCAAACTATTCTGAAAAATAGAAGAGAATACTTCCAAACTCATTGTACTAGGCCAGTATTACCATGATACCAAAACCAACAATACATCAGAAACCCAAATAAAATCAAACTACAGGCCAATGTCTCTGATAAATATTGATACAAAAATCTTCAACAAAATACTAGCAAACTGAATTCAACAACACAATAGAAAGATCTTTCATCACGACCAAGTGAGATTTAACCCTGGGATGCAAGAATACCTTAACGTATGCAAGTCAATCAACGTGATGCATCATATCAACAGAATGAAGGATAAAATCATATGATCATTTCAGTTGATGCTGAAAAAGCATTTGATAACATTGAACATTCTTTCATGATGATAACCCTCAAAAAACTGGGGATAGAAGGAACAAACCTCAGTATAATAAATGCCATATATGACAGACCCACAGCTAGTATCATACTGCCTATCTAAGCAGTGAACAAGGAAACCTGTTGAACGGTTAGAGTGGGAGGTAATTGGATCATGGGAGCAAACTTCATTATTTCTGTTCTCATCATAGTGAGTTCTCATGAGATCTGGTTGTTTAAAAGTGTGTAACACCTCCCACTTCACTCTGTCTCTCCTGCCACCATGTGAAGACATGTTGGCTTCCCCTTTGCCTTCTTGCCATGACTGTCATGAGCCTCCCCAGCCATGCCTCCTGTATAGCCTGTGGATATGTGAGTCAAGCCTCTTTTCTTCATAAATTACCCAGTCTCAGGTAGTTCTTTATAGCAGTGTGAGAATGAATTAATACAGTCACATATCTCTATTTCTCCAGGATTAGTCATTCATGCCTTATTTAATGTTTTCCTGGATGGTGTTGATGCTAGTAGATGTTCTTTGGTGTCTGGACATTGAAAAGTTAGGTATTTATTGTAGTCTTCACTCTCTGGGTTTATTTGTAGCCATCTTTCTCGGGAAGGCTTTCTAGATATTTGAAAGAACTTGGGTGTTGTGATCTAATTTGTATCTATTTTAGGGGACACCCCAAGCCTAGTAATGCTGTGCTTCTTGCAGACTTATAGAGGTACTACTTTGATGATCTTTGACATGATCTGGAAGAATTATCTTGATTACCAGGCAGAGATTCTTGTTCTCTTCCCTTCCTTTCTCCTAAACAAACAGATTCTCTCTCTGTCTGTTCTGAGCTAACTAAAGCTGGGGGTGAAGTGACACAAGCATCCCTGTGGCCACCACCACTGTGACTGCACTGGGTCAGACCTGAAGCCAGCACAGTGCTGGGTTTTGCCGAAGACCTGCTGTAAGCACTCCCTGCCTACTGCCTATGTTTGCTGAAGGCCCTGTAATGCCACAATCAGCAGGTGGCATAACCAGCTAGGCCTGTGTCCTTCCCATTAGGATTGCAAGGTCCTCCAGGCTCCAGGTGGGTCCAGAGGTGCTGTCCAGGAGTCAGAGACTAGAGTCAAAAACCTTAGAAGTCTGCCTGGTGCTTATTATATTGTAGCCGAGCTGGCACTGAAATCATAAGATGCAGTCCTTCCCACTCTTCCCTCATCTTTTCAAAGGCAGAGGAGCCTCACTTCATAGCCAGTGCCACCTCAGACCATGAGGAGTACGGCCAGACTACCAGCCAATGTTCCTTTATGGTCCAATGCCTCTTAAGTCAACTTGTGGAGTATGCTGCCTGTTCTGGGGCTCAACTTTCAGGGCAGTGGGGTTCCCTCTGGCCCAGGACATGTCCAGAAATGCCACCCAAGAGTCAAATCTTGGAAATAGGGCCCCAAGAGCCCACTTGGTACTCTGTGGCCATCCTGATAACTAAAGTGCAAAACAAAGTCTCCATTATTTTTCCCTCTGCTTTTCTCAAGCAGAAGGACTTTACCCCATAGCCATCACAACTGGTAATGTGCTGAGTGTCACCTGAAGCAAGCAAGTCTCAGAGGCTCAACCAAGGCCCTTGATGTAGTACCTGAGTATCACTGCTGGTTATTCAGTGCCCAAGGGCTCTTCAGCTCTTCAAGTAGCAGGTGATGAATGCTGCCAGGACTGGGTCCTTTTCTTCAAGGCAGTGGGTTCCCTTCTGACCCAGGGTGTGTCTAGAAATGTCATCTGGGAGCCAGGCAAGATGACAGCCTCATGAGTGTCCAGTGCCGTATCCTGCTGTGGCTGAGTTGGTATCCAAGATGCAAGACAAAGTCTTCCCCATCCTTCTCTCTCATCTCCTCAAGTTGAAGGAAGCGGTATCTTTTGGACCCATGAGCTATGCAGCCTGTGGTTAGGAGAGGGGTGATGCCAGCACATCCTTGGCTTGTCACAGTATGTTGTGTGTCCCCCAGTCCACTGTCTCTGGGCCTAGTTCAGTACTAGGACTTTCCTAAGAGTTGCAGTCCTTATGGCCTAGACTACCTTTCACATTTACTTTAAGACACAGAGTGCTGTACCCTTCTGTGGCAAGGTTTGTAGGCACTCAAGATCCAACCACTGGGATCTGTGACTTCCCTCTGCCTATGGCTGGTTTAAATGCTTCCTCTGAGGGTGAATGTCAGTTGAATTTGGTCCAGTTTTTCTTTCTCCTCTTAGAGGACAGCACTGAGTTCAATACCTCACAATTGCTGTTTTCTCCTTCCCTCAGGTCCCAGAGAAGCTTTCCGCAGCAAGCTAGTGCTGCTGCCCGGAGGGGGTGGGGGTGGGTCCACATCAGTAATTTCTGATTGTTTTTTTCTATCTCTTTCTATCTCTTCAGTGCCTCTTTCAGTGATAAGAAGTTCAAACCAGGTACTATGAGTGCTCACCTGATTTTTGGTTATGAAGGTGTTTTGTCTGTGTAGATAGTTGTTAACTTGGTCTCCTTGAAGGGGAGGAGGATCGGTGGAGCCTTGCATTCTGTGACTTTGCTTCACTGGTCTCCTATATCCCAGCCTCTTTCTTCCTTTCTCTCTCTCTCTCTCTCTCTTTCTTTCTTACAGAGCCTTGCTCTGTCACCCAGCCTGGAGTGCAGTGGCACAGTCTTGGCTCACTGCAGCCTCTGCCCCCTGGGTTTCAGCAATTATCTTGCCTCAGCCTCCTGGGTAGCTGGGATGACAGGCACATGCCAGCACGCCCGGCTAATATTTGTATTTTTAGTAGAGACGGGGTTTCGCCATGTTGGCCAGGCTGGTCTCAAACTCCTGACCTCAGGTGATCTGACCCCCTTGTCCTCCCAAAGTGCTGGGATTACAGGCGTGAGCCACCACACCTGGCTCAGCTTATTTCTTTAGTCACTCTAGTCAAAATGTATTTGTTTATTTGTTGTTTTAGTATTTTTTTGTAGGGAAAAGGCAAAAACTCAGTCACTCATCATGTTCATAAACTTCCAATCTTGATTGGATAGTGTAAATAAAAAATAATTATTGGTTAAAAAATACAAATTAATGGTTTGTATGCATTTTTCTGACATAGTCACGGGGCCAGCTGTCTGTGCAGGCATACACTGGTGCAGCAGGTTGCTTGCTTCTGGGGCAGACTTGCCAGAAGCCAATCTAGGGTCAGTTACACCACTGTGCAGGATGGCATTTTCCTTGAGAGTTAAAGTGTCATGCAGGCTTAGACAGGGGGATCATGGCCATTCTGCTGGGTCTAGGTTTTGAGCAGCCAGGTTTGTTGTGCTTAAACCACCAATGTGAGTATGGTGGAATGACTGGAGTCTCAGGGATGGAGAGGTATGACGGCTACTGGCGGCAGATCAGGACACACTGTGATTTGGTCCAGTTTCAAGATAGCACTGTGCCATGAGAGTTTGGGCCAAGAGGGTTGGGGGTATAGAACATGAGCAAAGTAGTGGCATGAATTCCAGGAGGCTCTCCAAAGTGGATCCAGGGCTCATGAGGACTGTGGCTTTGTCTTGTAATAAGAACTGCAAGTGTATGCATCAATAATGAGGATGCTGGGGGCCTCCAGCTTATCTTTTCTCCACAATGAGAATCCGTCCTGGCTACAAGCTGATCCCAGCAGGGAAGATTAGATGCTGGAGACAGGAAGTTTCACTTCCCCTGTATGCTTGCTTTCATCCTGGGTTTCTGTGTCCCAGAAGAATTTTGCCACTCCTTTGTTGTACTTTGTTGTATTCCAGCTTATTTCTCCAGTCGCTGTAGTCAAAAAAATAATTGTTTATTTATTGTTTTGGTCTTTTTGGAAGGAAAGGGCAAGAGTCAGTCACTTCTAGTCAGTCACCCTTTTCATAAACTTCCAATCCTGATTGGTCAATTTAAATAAAAGGAAATTACTAGTTAAAAAACAGCATTGTAGATTAGTGGTTTATAAGCATTTTTCTCACTGCATCACAAATTTATTTGAGAATTTAATGATGGCCATATGTTCTCTTCTCAGACAGAACAATTAACATTCACCCAATATTTTATATTTAGGTTTATAAAATTAATGGGCTGCCTGAAATACAGTGCCATCTTGGCCTGCCATCCAAAACTGCATTTTAATAGAAATAAAACATTTCAAATAGGCACATAAAGTTTTTGAACATCAGATAAAGCTTTCAAGTTAAAGTAAAAAGAAGACCGTGTCTGTAAATGGTAATTTCCGATAAAATAAACGTATCCTTCCTGCCAAAACACAAAGAAAAGCAAGTGTTATCCTCTGTGTAAGTAATCAAAGGTAGTGTCTATTCAAAATGAATTTTCCTGGCATAGACTCCTGGATTATGTCACAGAGTTTCCTCTGATTTAGGTCCCAGGGATCTCAATTTACTACAGTGAATAGAGACTGAAAATAGGCAAATCTTCTAAAATGAATACTAAAAATTTTAGAATGGTAATAATATTCTAGTCCCTTTATGTTTCATCTCTCACATAAAAAGTAGATGACAAAATATAGAATTTGAAAAACAAGATTAGGAAAACAACAACGCTAGGAAAATACCATAGCATTTTTATAAAATACGTTACATTTGTTTTCACAGTCTTAGTTTACAGACAACTCTAAATATTTTTTTCTACCATATCTTAGAATTGAAAATAAAAATTTACTCCACATGTATCATTTACTATGTGCCAGACACAATTCTAAATGTTGGGAATTCACCAAACAGTAAAAAAAAAATCCTTGTCCTGATAAAACTCATAATATAGCAGTGATACATGTAACAGATGGCATTAATAGTTCTCTTAAAAACAACTGAATGGAAATGTTATGCAGTTGAAACTTGGATCTCTTAATGATCCCACCTCAGATATATAATTCTATTACTTACAAAATATTAAACCTACTTTTGTGGACTTACACTTTTAATCACTTTATTTTAAAATTTTCTTTTTTTTGTCATTTAATCAATTTGGTAATTTTTGTAAGTGCTCTTTTTCTTAGTCTGTTAGTACTGCTATCACAAAATACCACAGACTGGATAATTTATAAGCAACAAAAATTTCTCACAGTTCTTAATTCTACAAAGTGCAACACCAAGGCATCAGTAGTGAGAGGCGACAGTGTGCTGGCAGCCCTCGCAGCCCTCACTCGCTCTCAGTGCCTCCTCGGCCTTGGCTCCCATTCTGGCCACGCTTGAGGAGCCCTTCAGCCTGCCGATGCACCATGGGAGCCCTTCTCTGGGCTGGCCAAGGCCGGAGCCGGCTCCCTCGGCTTGCAGGGAGGTGTGGAGGGAGAGGCATGGGCGGGAACCGGGGCTGTGCGTGGTGCTTGCGGGCCAGCTAGAGTTCCGGGTGGGGGTGGGCTTGGCAGGCCCTGCACTCGGAGCCACCGGCCAGCCCTGACAGCCCCGGGCAATAAGGGGCTTAGCACCCAGGCCAGCAGCTGTGGAGGGTGCACCAGGTCCCCTAGCAGTGCTGGCCTACCGGCGCTGCGCTCGATTTCTTGCCAGGCCTTAGCTGCCTTCCCATGGGGCAGGGCTCGGGAACTGCAGCCTGCCATGCCGGAGTCTCTCCCCACCTCCCCCCGGACCCCACTATGGGCTCCTGCACAGCCTGAGCCTCCCTGACGAGCACTGCCCCCTGCTCCATGGTACCTGGTCCCATCAACTGCCCAAGGGCTGAGGAGTGCGGGTGCATGATGCCTGACTGGTGGGCAGCTCCACCTGTGGACCCGGTGCGAGATCCACTGGGTGAGGCCAGCTGGGCTCCTGAGTCTAGTGGGGACTTGGAGAACCTTTGTGTCTAGCTAAGGGATTGTGAGTGCACCAATCAGCACTTTGTGTCTAGTTCAAGGTTTGTGAACACACCAATCAGCACCCTGTGTCTAGCTCAGGGTTTGTGGATGCACCAATCAGCACTCTATCTAGCTGATCTGGTGGGGACTTGGAGAATCTTTATGTCTAGCTAAGGGATTGTGAATACACCAATCAGCACTCTGTATCTAGCTCAAGGTTTGTAAACACACCAATCAGCACCCTGTGTCTAGCTCGGGGTTTGTGGATGCGCCAATTGGCACTCTGTGTCTAGCTAATCTGGTGGGGACTTGGAGAATCTTTATGTCTAGCTAAAGGATTGTGAATGCACCAATCGGTACTCTGTGTCTAGCTCAAGGTTTGTAAATGCACCAATCAGCGCTCTGTGTCTAGCTAATCTGGTGGGGACTTGGAGAGTCTTTATGTCTAGGTAAGGGATTGTGAATGCACCAATCGGCACTCTGTATCTAGCTCAAGGTTTGTAAATGCACCAATCAGCACTCTGTGTCTAGCTCAGGGTTTGTAAATACACCAGTCGACACTCTGTATCTAGCTAATCTAGTGGGGACGTCGAGAACTTTTGTATCTAGCTCAGGGATTGTAAACACACCAATCAGCACCCTGTCAAAATGGGCCAATCAGCTCTCTGTGAAACAGACCAATCAGCTCTCTGTAAAATGGACCAATCAGCAGGATGTGGGTGGGGCCAGATAAGAGAATAAAAGTAGGCTGCCTGAGCCAGCAGTGGCAACCCGCTCGGGTCCCCTTCCACACTGGAAGCTTTGTTCTTTCACTCTTTGCAATAAATCTTGCTACTGCTTACCCTTTGGGTCCACACTGCCTTTATGAGCTGTAACACTCACCACAAATGTCTGCAGCTTCACTCCTGAAGCCAGCGAGACCGCGACACCACAAACCCACTGGGAGGAACGAACAACACCAGACGCGCCGCCTTAAGAGATGTAGCACTCACCATGAAGGTCTGCAGCTTCACTCCTGAGCCAGTGAGACCATGAACCCACCAGAAAGAAGAAACTCAGAACACATCCGAACATCAGAAGGAACAAACTCCGGACACGCCGCCTTTAAGAACTGTAACACTCACCGCGAGGGTCCGCGGCTTCATTCTTGAAGTGAGACCAAGAACCCGCCAATTCCGGACACAGTAGGCTTGGTGTCTGGTGACAACCTGGTCTGCATTTCCAAAATGGCATCTGTTGCTGCATCCTCTGGAGGAAATGAACTCCATTTCCTCACATGGTAGAAGAGTAAATGAGCAAAGAGGGGCTAAGCTAGTTATCTCTAACCATTTTATAAGGCAGTAATCCACTTATGAGGGCAGAGCCCTCATGACTTAATTATAATATGTCCACGAAGGCCACATCTCATAATGCCACCACAGTGAGGATTAAGTTTCAACACATGAATCTTGAAGGGTACACATTCAAATCGTAGCAACAATAAATTTATTCATTTGGTCAAAGGAGGTTCCAAAACAGCAACAACCCCAGAAAACAATAACAAGTGAGAAAATATAAATATTTTATTTCTAAAGCAAACACAATAATATGTGTTGATATCTTTAAAGTTAAATGTATATACAATGTTTTAGGTCTAATTTTACCTAACTGTGCTTAAATGTTTTCCCATTTAGTTTAGTTAAGTACAGTTTCATACACCTTTCATACAAATTTCCTGCCTTGGCATCTTTCTACTTTCATTGTCTTATAGTCCTTCCAGTTTATACAAAAGCCTTTTATTCTTCGGAACAAGATACAAATTCATTGATGTCAAGCAAGAAGTCACTGATGTTTATATTTTTTGCCTCACTACAGGCTGTTGGTATACTTAAAAACAAACAAAGAAAACTTGTTTACCTATCTTTATATGCATATTCAGGGCATAACAGCATAGCTGTCATCAACATAGATTTTTAAAAATCCAGCTATATCAAAGCATAATTGAGATGGAATAAACTGAACATATTTAAAGTGTACAATTTGTTAAGTTTTAACATTCATATACAGTTGTGAAGCCATCAAAATAATGAATATGTATTTATCTTCCAAAAGCTGCCATATGTCCATTGGACCATTGGAATTCCTCTCAGATTGCCCTCCAACTCATCCCCATCTAACTGCTGATCTGTTTACCACAAAACATTAAGTTACATTTTCTAAAATTTTGTATAAACAGAATCACAAATTGCCAACACTCTTTTGTCTGGCTTTTTTCACTCAGTATGTACATCAATCATTGTTTTTACTGTTTAGTAGTACATCAGTGTATGGACATACCGCAATTCCTTTATTGCTCCCAGTTTTTGTTTATTACAAATAATGCTGTTTTGAACATTTGTGGACAATCTTTGTATGAACATTTGCTTTCAATTCTCTCGGGTAAATACTACAAGAGGAATGATTAGATCATACGTTGTAAGTTATTTTTAAGTTTTTAAGAAACGATCATACTTTTTCGAAAGTTGTTCCATTTTACATTTCCATCAGTAGTGTTTGAAAGTTATGGTCACTCCCTATCTTTTCCTACACTTAGTCAGGCTAGTTTTACTATCATAATTAGGTGTATATTAAGTTTAATTCTGATTAGTTTACATATTCTTATTGACTAATGATAGCATCTTTTCATGAGACTATTTGCCAATTTATCTTTCCATGTACCTACTTGCTTACTTATCTTCTTTGACGAAGTGTCTGTTGAAACCTCTTTCCCATTTATTTTTAAATTATATTTTGTGATCGAGCTTTAAAAATAATGTATACATTCCAGATCCAACTGTTTTATCAGATATATGATTTGCAAATATTTCTCCCCAGTCTGTGGCTTATCTTTCATCCTTTCAACAGTGTATTTCAAAAATAAGTTTTAAGTAATAAGTCTCATTTAGCCATTTTTCTTTGATGAGTCATGCTTTTGGTTTCATGTCTAAAAAAATATAACCCCAGTCACAAACGTGTTCTCCTGTTTTATTCTAGAAGTTTTATAGTTATAGTCAGAAAGTCTAAGTATTATATATGATGTATAGGCATATAATCCATTTTCAGTTAATTTTATATATGTAGACTTCAATCACAATTTCAGTCTATTTTTCAATTATGTCTTCTACCAATTATGCTGCTGATTTGTTTTAATATGTAGTCCATAGTTTGGAACACTAAGATCAATTAGACAGAGAGTTTATCAATATAACTAAACAACACTTATGTTTAGTTTTAAGTCACTAAGAATCAAAACACTTGCAACCTTTTAGTAATCTTGCAACTCATATTATTAGCTAGCCTCTTGATAAAGTTGCTAACACAGTCACTACTTGATTGTTGATTACTCTTTTTCTGTCTGGCAGGATTATTTTTCCAGTTTTTAAAATAATTAAATAATTCATTGTAATTAAACAATAACAAAGCGGAATTATTGATGGAGCAGGAGCTTCACCATCTTGGACAAGCACCACCATTTTAAAGTTCCCCTTGATCAAAAACTGCCTAAATCCAACCCAAAGGGCATCAGGCTAATGGCAAATATCAGCATGACCATAAACCCAAAAATGACACCTCTGACCAGAAACATTCCAATCCTAAGATAAACTCCTCCCCAACCAGGGACATGCCATCCCCAAGATAACCTCCCCTCCAACCAGAGAGATGTCAGCCCCAAGATAACTTTCCTTCTGACCAGAGACATTCCAACCCTGCAATAAACTTCTCCTCCACACAGAAACATTCCAAGCCTGTGATAAGATCTCTCGCCCTAAACCCTTAAATTCTCTTAGTCTGTAAGAGAGAGTGCTCCTGACTGAAATTCTCCAGAAGCCCCCTCACGCTTATTCTCCAAAATAAACCTGTCTTTGACTGTTGAGCCACTTTTCATGTTTCTTTCCTCTTTCCTTAACTGTTACAATTATATTCTGCTTTCATTAGCTTTCTAATCCCATACTAGAAATAATTTTAATTTTATAACTTAGCAATAGGCAACTGAAGATCATTCTAGAGAAATGTACTGAGGAACAACATACTGAAGTCAAAATATAGAGATTTGATATACAGATTTAGCCATCATTTTCTTTGTGTTCTAGGACAAAATGCTTTGTTCTTTTAAATTTCCTTCCTCATAGGTGGAAAAAAATTATGAAATTGTTTAGGAATAGCAATAGAGTTAATATTGTACATGAATTGAAATTCTACTTCCTATCAAGACAAACAATTACTCAAGATATGCTTATGTCTTGAATTCTGGTTATTTTACATAATGTTGATTGGGTCATATTTTTGTTTTAAACTACCGCTTTTTTATGATTATCTGTGCAGGCATTTTTGTGTTTTTTGTTCTTGCTTGTCAATCACATAAGAAAAGAAGATTCAGTGGCTCATGCCTGTAATACCAGCACTTTGGGAGGCCAAGGCAGGAGGATCATGAGGTCAGGGGTTCAAGACCAGCCTGGCCACCATGGTGAAACCCCGACTCTACTAAAGATACAAAAAATTAGCCTGGTATGATGGCACGTGCCTGTAATCCCAGCTACTTGGGAGGCTAAGGAAGGAGAATTGCTCGAATCCAGGAGGTGGAGGTTTCAGTGAGCCAAGATCACGCCATTGCACTCCACAGGGTGACAGGGCGAGACTCCATTTTGAAAAAAAAAAAAAAGAAAAGATTCAAAGACTCTAGGTCCTGTAATAGTAAGATTAAGGAGTATAATGGGAGCTAAGGATTATGCCATTTGGAACAAATCTTACTAGAAAGTCTTCCCAAATATGAGCAAACATTTATCTGAAGAGAAGAAAATCAACTTAGTGTATCTCATGTTACATAACTGTATATTGGACTATTAGGATAAACAAGTTTAAGATAAGAACAGACTCTGAAGCCAGGCATGGTGGATCACGCCTGTAATCCTAGCACTATGGGAGGCTGAGGCAGGTGGATCACGAAGTCAGGAGTTCAACACCAGCTTGGCCAAGATGGTGAAACCCCATCTCTACTAAAAATACAAAAATTAGCCAGGTGTGATAGCACATGCCTGTAATCCCAGCTACACAGGAGGCTGAGGCAGGAGAATCGCTTGAACCGGGTGGCGGGGAGCAGGCGGAGGTTGGAGTGAGCTGAGATTGCGCCACTACCCTCCAGCCTGGGCGACAGAGTGAGACTCTGTCTCGAAGAAAAAAAAAAAAAAAAAAAAAAGAGAGAGCACAAAACTGGATAATATTTTCAATGAGAAGTTAAGACCTAGCAATATATTTTACAAATCCTTCAGGAAGATCATATAGTATTTTGTCTATCTGAGACTCAATAGCTGTTTCAGAAACGGAGCTATGATTTTCTTCCTCCTAATTGCATATACTGGAATTTGAGGGATGTGAAATAGAAGACTGGAAGATTCTCTGTGATAGGAAAACATTGAAATCTGCCAGTCAGGTTAGTGAGTTGGTGTGTAGCACTCTATAGATATATTATTTGACTTAAAAATAACCTTATCAAGATGCTTCTAGTTCTTAGGTATGATAGCCTACAATCTCTACCCTGTCTCTTCCCATGAGTCCAATTACAAACTTGACAGAATTCATGAACAGCTATATGCAGACTCTCAGAAGTTATTTGCAGGAAGCTTAGGGAAGTAAAGAATTTGAAGCACTACAAAGCTTACAGAGATCCTCTCTTGTTCCTCACCTACCCTTCTGATATCTCCATGCCTAAATCCAATGGCAGTCCAAAACCTGGCTATATGCCAGGCAGGAACTGAAGAACTTTAAGTAAAATTCCCACTTACTGGATTCAAAATCAGAAAGTTAGACTTTTAAAGGTCATAGATTAGCAGAAATCATCTTTTTTTTCTTTCTTTTTTTCCTCCCTCAGATCTCATGCAATCATATAGTGGCATGTGTGGCAATGGTGACAGTGCAGTAGTGACAACCTAACATTGCTGAAAAAGGAGCACCCTTTTCTCTGACCAGAAGAGCTGGGCTACTAAGAACCTGGGCAAATTTCTATTGCTTGTTTTGTGTCTTTCCACTACTTAGCTCTAGAAGCAGACAAAATTATAGGAAGTGTTCAGTAAAGGATGAAAAAAAGTCCCAGCTTTCTAGACAGATGACTATATGAAGGAGGCTCCAGGGAGCTGAGTAATTTTAGGGACATTGCAAAGAGGAGGGAGCTCAAAAGTGCAGTGTCACAAAGTGACGTATAAAATTCTGGGCTCAGCCTCAAAGCTGCATATATGTTGATCTTACACCAAACAATATATTTTGATATTGAACCAAACTAAACAATGGATTAGACTAGGAACCAGCAAACTTTTTTTTTTTTTTTTTTTTTTGAGACGGAGTCTCGCTCTGTCGCCCAGGCTGGAGTGCAGTGGCGCGATCTCGGCTCACTGCGAGCTCCGCCTCCCGGGTTCACGCCATTCTCCTGCCTCAGCCTCTCCAAGTAGCTGGGACTACAGGCGCCCGCCACCACGCCCGGCTAATTTTTTGTATTTTTTTTTTTTTTTTTTTAGTAGAGACGGGGTTTCACCATGGTCTCGATCTCCTGACCTCGTGATCCGCCCGCCTCGGCCTCCCAAAGTGCTGGGATTACAAGCGTGAGCCACCGCGCCCGGCCTTTTGTTATTTTTTTATGAAAGTTCAGATAGAACTATTTTAGACTTTGTGGGACATATGGTCTCTGTTGCAACTGGTCAATTCTGCCATTGTAGCATGAGAGGAACCATAGACAGCAAGTAAATGAGTGAGCATATCTTGTGTCAATACAACATTTTATTTGCATAAATAGGCAATGGGCCAAATTTCAACCATGGTTTATTGTTTTCATTATCCTGAGATGTATTTCTGCCCAGGTCCAGGTCTAAATGTAGCAGTACATCAATTCAATATAACTGCAGAAAAATTATTCATCTATCATTCCTCCACAATTATAAGTACAACTTAACCTAGAGTAGATTACACACTCAAATTTTTAGGTAATGAATAAATCAAATATGAGTCACTCAAATGTTAATAATAAATCCATTTGTATTACATTCCCGAAGTTCCTGGCTTTCTATAAGCTGTTTATTTACTAAAGAGGTTAGAAACCATTACTATCCAAGGTAAACCACTAATTAAAGGTTAAAAGTCCATTTGTATGCTATGACCTGTGCCTTGGGAGGTTACATTTTCTTTCACGAGTATAGGAAGTACCGAGTTTTAGAAAATGTATGCAGGCAAAAATATATTTAACGCTTTAAAGACATGGCTCTTTGTGTAATTATTTCCTGAAACCAGTTAAATTTTAATACCTATTGATTAAAGTATCTGATACATGTTTTTATTCATCTATTAAAATGTCTGATATTCAAGCTCTGGTGAATCTGCATTTTAAATAAACGTCTCACATATTTTAATGGAGATATTTTTTGCACTTAAAAAAAAAACACTGTTATAAAGTCCAAGATAGAAATTTACTCCATGTGGAGGAAAGGGAACTTTTGTCCATCATTGGTGAAAACATAAATTAGTACAGCCATTATGGAAAACTTTATGGAGCATGGTAAAAGAGCTAAAAACAGACTTACATGATCCAGCAATTTCATTTCTGAGTGTAGACCCAAAAGATCTGAAATCAGTTTGTTGAACAGACGTCTGCACTTCCATATTCATTGCAGCACTATTCAAATTAGTCAAGTTATGGAAACAATCTAAATGTCCATCAACAGATGAATGGATAAAGAAAATGTGGAGCATATACTATTCAGCCTTAAAAAAGAAGGAAATCCTGTCATTTGCGACAATGTGGATGGAAATGGAGAACGTTAAGCTAAGTGGAATAAGCCAGGCACAGAAAGACAAATATAGCATGTTCTTACTTATATATGGAATCTAAAGTAATCAAACTCATAGATATAGAGAATAGAATGGTGGTTACAGAAGCTAGGAGTTGGCAAGAATGGGGAAATAATGATCACAGGGTCCAAAAGTTCTGTTAGATAGGAGGAATATGTTTTTATTGTGAGACCTATTGCACAGCATGGTGAATATACTTAATAATAGTGTATTATATGTTTCTAAACTAATAAGAGTATATTTCAAATGTGTATACTACAAAATAATAAATATTTGAGGTCACAGATATGTTAGCTTAATTTAAGTATTCCACATTGTATTCATAAGTCATAACATTACTCTGTACTCCATAAGTATATGCAATTATAAATTGCCAATTAAAAATAAAATAACAATTAAAAAGATTTATTCTAGCTAAGAAATTGCATGGTTGGAGTTTTACTCTTCCTTAAAATTATAAATTTTTTTTCTAAAATAAGAATAGGGCAATATTGAATGATACCTTAAAAGTTTTAAATTTAGAAGGCTTTTGGAAAATGTGACTAATATAAACTGTAGGTATTATGAGACTCTTCTTGCACTGGAAGCCTGGTTGAAACCAAAAGAAGTCCTTAGGATGAGATGAGTTAAAAAACAAAAGAAGTCTTGGTTATTTGGACATAAAGATACTGGGGAACTGAATTCTGTGGGATTCTTGCCAGAAAGTTTAAGACACTGTAAGCCCAAATTATTAAGAAGGCCTTTACTCTTTGATTATTGTTTCCATTTTTCACAGAAATACATCTGTTAGTTGAAGAAAGGATAAATTCACACATCATGAAAGCCTTATGATAGCTTTATAGTGTAGACTAATATAATTAAAAGGAAAAATAGGTGAATTCGTTATTAGTGACCATGGCTAAGAGATTTGTTATCTAAAATCTACGCATAAACTTTAATGGAATGCCAACATTGTTGGCTATACTCTCGAGTTATACTCAAAATTTGATCACTTTTTACCACCTTTATTGCAATCAACTTATCAAGACATGTCTCTGTCTCAGATTAATACAATAACTCTTAACTAATCCACTTATTTCTTCGTCTTTTGATCCCTTACCCTCATCCATTCTTAAAATTGCTTCTATAGTGACACTGTTAAAAAGACAAATAAGATCTTATTATTCCTCCAATGATCAGCATTCACTGGCTTGTTAGCTTCCTCAAAGAACAAAGACCTTAGTATGGTTTACTCAGCTCTGTGTAATCTGGTCCCCTGCTTACCTATTTGGTAATCTGCTTTTCTTGTCTCCACTCATTTATCTCCAACCCTACTGGCCTCCTTGCTGATTCAAATCTTCAGAGTTGCTCTTTTCTTGCTTTATATTCACATGATTAACTCCTTTTCCTCTAGGTCTTTTTTTCAAAAACCACCCTCTTAAGTGAGGCTATTTTTGAGAGAGCACTGTACCCTAGACTGTAACCATTTACCATTTTCTATTCCTTTGTCCACTTGTGTTTTCCTCTTTATTATTTATCCTTACCGATCAAGCAGTATATTTTAATTATTTATTACATTTATTATTTCACTAGAAAGTAAACTCCATGAGGATAAGGCCTTCTGTTCTGCTTTGTTCTCCATTGTATACCCAGCAATTTTAAAAATTCTTGGCATAGAGTAGAAGCTCAATAAATAATTATTGAGTGACTGATGACTTTATATGTAAGGAACTAACAAATTGATTTATTTAATACTTAAATCAGCAAGAACTTTGTTTCCAGTAAAGTGTCTTAAGCAGGAAAAAAAGTGATTCATCTCCTGTAAGAAGTCTAAGCATATAGGGACTCTACAGTTACTTTATTACAAAATTTACCAGTGCTCTCAAAAGCCAAACTTTCCATTTCTTTTTTACTGTGCTATAATTTGCTTTGTGATTTTTTTTTAATGCTTGCTCACTTGCTAATCACAATGTTGTTGCCTCAAAACAGTATCTAGGGGCTTTAAATGAACTCTTTATTCCTGCAATTTTTTTTTTTTTTCAAAAATAAGATGGCCTTTCTTTGGAGTCTCATAAATGGATTTCCTCTCATATCTTATTAACTACTAATTGAGCACATGCCTCTACCTAAGCCAATCATTAGCAAAGAAATAGCATTACCATGCTAACTCTCTCTAGGCCACTTGTTATTAATCATATCTGCATTTAGGAATCACATGAGGATTTTTTCAGTTACAAATTATTGCGACCCAGCTTAAAATAAGTAAATCAGAATCTCTCAAGTGAGGGCCTAGAAATTATTAATTTTTAAAACCATTTAGGTCATTACCACTTGCAGTCAGGTTTGAAAAACAATGGTCTGGCTGGGCGCGGTGGCTCATGCCTGTAATCCCAGCACTTTGGGAGGCCGAGGCAGGCGGATCACAAGGTCAGGAGATGGAGACCATCCTGGCTAACACGGTGAAACCCTGTCTCTACTAAAAAATAGAAAAAAAACGGGCATGGTGGCGGGCGCCTGTAGTCCCAGCTACTTGGGAGGCTGAGGCAGGAGAATGGCATGAACCCGGGAGGCAGAGGTTGCAGTGAGCCGAGATCCTGCCACTGCACTTCAGCCTGGGCAACAGAGCGAGACTCTGTCTCAAAAAAAAAAAAAACACAAAACAATGGTCTATCTCTGGATGATGGAGGCACTGGGTCAGATTTCTGGCAGATGGGGTATAAGTATATGAACAACATATAGGTCCTGCCAGAATTAGAGGAGTAGAGCAGAGAAAACAAAAAATGAATAAGCACTCAAAATGTTTGCTACATAGAATTAATTTTTAAATCTTGTACAATTTTAGAATAATATAAAAAGTAGAAATGGATTTTTAAATTCTTGAATCTGAATACATTGAGAATTCTGCTTGATCCAAACTAATAATTCTATTCTGTTTATTAGCATATATTTATAGATCCTGAAGCATGCCAAAGTTACTACACAAAGAGACTTCTGGCCTTCAGAAAACCTTCTGAACATCATTTGAAGCTTTAGGATATTCTTCTTACACAGAGAACTATCCTGCTCTATTACACTTTGGCACTTTGGTACCGGTAATGACCAATTATTTTAACTTTCACTGTTTACCTACTGTGTGACTGACCTTTTGAAAATCAAGAAAAGTAGTTAACCTCTTACTATACCTCTTACAGATGAAAGCTTCTTTTAATCTTATTTTCAATGGGCTTTCTGCTGCAGGCTTTTTTAGCCAGTGGGTTGACCACAAAGATTCCTCAAGGCAATTCCTCAAAATTACAAATATAATTCTCATTTCTGTGTGATGTAGATGAATCCTAGTTATAAAACATTTCAGGTCCTCATAATCAGCAGAGCTCCTGGAAGGCTCTAGAGGAACCTTAAGAAGGTTACTGATAGTATTTCCTAATGTGTAGAGGTTCCTTGCGCCGGTTAGACTCAGCAAGATTTTAACATGCGTACTTTTGTTATGAAGACAGCAAGAAGGAGATCTACAAGGTGGAAGATAATTAAAATGCATGTTAGGTAACTGGGCACACAAATTTTTAATAGCTAATTGTTTGAAGCTTAAGGTTGTTGTTAACAAAAACATCATTACTTGTTCATGCTCCTCATAATGTTCAGTATTTAATAAGTCCAAGTAACTGCAAATTTCAACTACTAGTGGTGTTTTCCCTAAAGCATTGTTAACTTACATATTTGGGAGTTCTTCTACTGCAAATAAGGATATTCTATAAAAACAAGAGTTTATTCCTTAGTTACCTTATTTCTTACTCAGATGACATTGACAATTTAAACAGTAAGGGAGACACATTTGTTGTTTTATATTCTGTAACCTGAGTACACAAACTATTTAAAAATTTTAAATTATTCTCATGGCTACAGAAAAATAAATTAGCTTCCTGGGTCTGTAAGGTTAAGACTGTCTGTTTGGAGTCCACTATTAGGAACCTCCATGGCCACAAATTTTAGCTGTGCACTAAACAGTCTTCAGCTGTAATTGGGAGAGGTTTTTTTCCCCAGATAAACAGGAAAGAAAAGAGCAAATGAAGAGAAGGAGGAGAGAAGACTGTTTGAGACCCAATAATATCCCCCAAATTAGAGTGTGAATTCAGGTCAAGACATTCTAAACTCAACTTTCTGAATTATGTGCACATCAGAAGGAAAGGCTGATGTGATTGCTAATATGGATAGTAGCAATGGAGTTTTGCAAAATTAGAATAAATATTGAGAAGAATTACTGTGGCATTTTAAATTTAGAATATATGAATTATACACACATGCAAATGTGAATATATGTAAATGTATATGTGGAGACATATATAGATGTGGATATACATATTTTTTCAAACACATTTTAATAAAATACATGCATATATATATGGCCACACATTCACACACACATATGCATATATAAACACACAATTTCATCTTTTAATATACAAATTACACATACTGTATACACATATGAAATATTGTTAGGATGTGTGTGTATGTATTCAGTTAATGTAGGATAAAAACATTTTTAGGCTACAAAACTCTCAACCAATATTATTTAAAGAACATACAAAGTTCTACAGCATCTTACATAATATTCCTGCTTGCAAAAATTTAAAATCAGTTTTGCAAAATAGAGCATGAAACAAAAATAAATTGTGATCATATTTTAACAACTATGAACATGAACTATACAGACTTGAGTTTGAATCCTTAGCCTTGAAGCTGTGTGACCCTGGATGATTTATTATTTTATTGATCTTTAGTTTTCTCATCCACATAACCACTTTATCTACCTTTCCTTTGTGGATAAAGTACATACCTCAGTACTGAAATATAGCAAATGCTCAGTAGATACTTGGCCATTATTTAAATGGTAGTAGAATATTCAACTAATATTAACAGAGCATGCTAAAAAAGTCATACTAAATGACCAAATAATCATTCTTGCAATTTGGAGAAGAAATCAAACATTTCATGCTGGTATTACCAAGGAAGTCTTGGAAGAGATGGGAATTGAGTTGAGACTTGAGAAACGTTCATTTGTAGTGAAAAATGTGGGAGGGAATGACTACCCACATCATATCAAAGCAGATGCATACATATATTCTTTTATTTTTATCCCTGAAACCATCCTATGATACAGGCACTATTAATTTAGTTTTACAGATGAACAGCTCCAAAGCTCAAAGACATTAAATTACTTGTCCTCTTTTCCAAGACTGAATGTAATAGGGCTTAGGTTTCAATTAACACTGTGAGATCCCAAAGTACCTGCTCTTTTCACAATTGCATTATAATCCTTCTTAAGCCAATCAGAACAAAGCATTCTGGAAAGTGAATGAATGCAAATATCATTACAGAGAGATGCTGCAGCCATTTACAGATGACTTACTGAGGAATCCAGACTGTGAACTGAGCTGGCTACAGAAGTATTTGAAGTGTTCTCTGAAGGACAGATGAAATTTAAATAGGAAGGATAAATATTGAACAAACATGTAGGCTCAGGACTGTGAAAAATTTTTTTACATGAAGCAATAAGTATATATATAGTGAGAAGGAGAAAATGAGTTGAAAATATATTCTGAGCCAGCATTCTATAGGGTTTGAATGCCAAAGGAGGGTATAGTTTAGCCAATAGATTGCAGAAAGCTAAAAACAAACAAACAAACAAACAAAACTTTTGGAATAGAAGAATAGCAATAAGAAAGTGGTGTTTGGGAAGATCTATTTGAAAATGTAGAAAATGTAGGAGGACAAATTGACAAAGAAACACTGGAGGTAGTCTGATCAATTAAGAGACTTTAAAATTGGTTTAACAATGGGTAAGGGCTTGACACAGGGGCCCTAAGAAAACAAACATGTAGTACACATTAGCTAGAAAGAGTACACTAAACTTTGTCTTTGATTGGTCATCGATTAGAGTTCCAGGAAAGCCAACAAGAAAAACTACAAATATATTTATAATAAATGATATAAATGAAATAAATTAACAGAGAATGGCTAATCATGTCAGTGAAAAAGTATTTCATTCAAGATGAGAACACAGTTTTTTGAGTTAATATATTTGAGGTTTGAAATGACAATAGAAAAGAATATACAGTGATAACAATACCTATTCAATTATTTATTTTCCAGCATTTACTACATTTCAACAATGTGGAACATCACTATTCTAATGGACAGAGTTACAGTGGCAAATGAGACAGATTTTTTTATTGTTGTTTTCTTGTTTCTGCCTTCATCTATCCCATCAAGGAGCGTATGTGAGGGCAAAGATACACAATAAAATAGCATGAATTACTAAAATTAAATGTTATTAAGAAATTCAAGAGGATTATAGAATACAGAGTTATTAGAGATTGTGTGAGTTATTTTAACGGGACCATGAAAACCTTCTTCAAGAAATAATCTTGACCTGATTCCTAAGGATAAGAAGGAATCATCCATTCAAATAACATGGGGAAAAGCAGTTTCATCTAAGGTCATTGCAGGTATAAAGACCCTAAATCTGGAAACAGGAACAATTTTGCCAGAGCACAATAATTATTGAGGAATGGATAAATGGGGACTGAATAACATAGAGCTACAGAAATTAAAGAGTCTAGGTGTTATTTTAAGTTCAAGGAAGCTATTGATGAAATTTAAGTAGAGTAATGCTGTCTTCTACAAAGAGAGAAAAGTGGAAATAGAGGTATAGTGTGGAGATACTGCATTTAGTGCAGAGAAGTAATGACGATGGCTTGGACAGAGAGGCTGAAAATTGAGATGATAATAAAAAATGAAAAGATTTGAAACATACATTGAGGTTAAAAATGATAAACTGATGGAACTGATTGTGAGAGATGAGATAATTTGAAGATTAAGGATAATGTTTACTTTTTTGTTTATATTTGTTTCTTTGTTTAGGCATCAGACGGTGATGCCATTTAGTGAGATAAGGAAGGGTAAAAAATGGAATTTTATGAAGAAATACTCTAAGTGTTGTATGCGTGTGTGTATGTGTATAAAATATGATAATCTAGTCATACTAAGCACTATTCAATGAGAAAATAATCTAATAACATTGTAGAATCATATTTGTCAATTATCTGCAGATATTAATGCAAGATATTTTGTTCAAACTTTTTTTTGGTAATTCTAGTAACTGTTGATTTTCTTTTACAAAGATTAAGACAGTAAAACATAAAAAATGTAAATTAATACTAGAATAATTTTGTGAGATTCACTCATCTCCAGTTCTCAGGAAGAGAATGAAATGAGAAGCATGGAGTAGCTGAGTATAGTATGTGTCACCATTGGTTCTCACAGCATTTTCCACCACACCAAAAGAAATGAAATCAGGAAATCCAATTTGACAAAATCTGAATGCAATGTTGAAGTTTCTGAAATTCACCATATATGTATGCTGTAACAAATTTTTCAGAAATTAAAACCACAAATTTTACATTACTGAAAATTCAATGTTCCATTACATTTCATGTTGACAGAAATATAGACTAAATTTTAAAAACCAAAATTATATTTTTTTCCTTTTGATGAATTTTGGGTGAGTATTAACCCAAACTAGGCCAGTATCTCAGGCTATCAACACATGAAAAACACCTACAAATGCGATGTGCTTGAAAAATATATATATATTTTTTTTCAGTGGAGTCTTGCTCTGTCGCCCAGGCTGGAGGGCAATGGCGTGATCTTGGCTCACTGCAACCTCTCATTCCTGGGTTCAAGCTATTCTCCTGCATCAGCCTCCCAAGAAGCTGGGACTACAGGTACACACAACTACTCCCAGCTAGAAAAATTAATATTTTTACATAAGCATCAAGAAGTATCTTTCCCTAGGACCATCATTTATTTTTCTTTATTAATTCACAAATGGAAAATTAGAATTTATACAAATAATATTTAGTAGTTTTTAAATATCATCATGTATATCTCAGATGTACATTGAGGTTAGTTTTATAAAAGACAACTACTGTATAATTGCTTATATCCATACTGAAGGAAAAGAATTACGGTCACACAGTAAAAACAGTTATGTCTAAATCATGTTTTAATTGATTATTATATTAGAAAATCAACTAAACAATTACCAAAACATATTCTATTCTTCTGTATATTTCAATTCAAAAGTCCATTCAATTTTCATTGGTCTCAGTGATTAACCACATATCCTAAAGGACCTGACCATTCTATACAATAATTTTTTTAATATTGTAATTAATTCCCTTCACTTTTCAAATTGTTGCATTGAATACAGACAAATATTCTCTGTTCATGGCTGTAGACACATTTAGTCCAACATGAGTAATTTTGTTTTATGTAAATCATATGGCAAAAGACCATTTTTTAAAAATGGGAATATATATGACTCAATTTTATTTAAATCAGCCTCCTCCTCATTAGAAAAAAAAATACTGTTTTAACCTACATTTTGCTCTTCCACTGTATTTCTTATTAACAAGGTAATAAGAACGAACAGCCAGGAACCCAGTGCTAATAGTGGTTGGTACAGTGGTAGCAAACATATTTACAAAATTTGCTCCTCCATAAAATAAAATTTATTGCACAATATGCTCTGCATATTGTGTTATATTGTGTGTAGATTATTTTTAAAAAGAAACAGAGAGATGTCACCGTGAGGCTCAGTAAATATACTTGAAAGCCTGGCACTTAGTTCTCAATTATTAAATGAAATCCTACTATGTGTTTGGATACAAAGAAAGGATAAGAAAATGGCAGTGTGCACATATCACCTGTCAGGCTATTCAACCTTGTCTAATCTTTACTGCAACCCACCAGTTGCTTATCATTTTTTTCATTTTACTAACCAAAACCATGATAGCATGGCTGGTATCTAGCATATTAGTAGGAGACAGAAAGCATGAATCTGATAACTTGATCTCTGACTTGTAAGTCCACAGTTATTCTACAATTTTATTCTATTCATTGTTCAATGGCTTTAGCAGCTTGACTTCTACTTTACCTTTTACTTCTAAACTTTTTTTTTTTAAATAGAAAGTTGTCTAGAATTCTAGTCTGCTCAGGTAGGAGACTTATCTCTCACTATTATCTACACCTCTACTTTTGTTTTAGACTACCCAGTTCCAGTTGTTGATCTACACGGCAAAAAAAAAAAAAAAAAAATATTAAACAACTTCATAGTTTGCTCATTAGACTTACAAGATAGACTGTACATTAAGCATGAGATTTAGAAAAGATTGTACTAGAATTTTATCAATTAACATAGGCAACATGAAAAACAAAAAGAGAAGAAAAAGAGGAGTGTCTGTTGCCAATTTCACATAGGACTCAAGTCTTGGTTCAAAAAATTCTTTACTCTTGACCTGAATTAAAGATCATCCTCAAGTTTTCCTTTTACCAGAGGAGAAGGCTCCAGCCTAAGGGTCAGATAAATCAACAAACTTGGAAAAGAGTGGGGGAAGTGTTGGCTCTTCTCTTACTACATTGCTGAAAAACCAGTCTATTAAGTTAATTATTGTGTTTCAACAAATCTTCATTAATAAATAGTCCTGTAATTTTATTTTTATTTTATATAATTTTATTTTTATTTTATAAAACACATTCAACTAGGGAAATTAAGAAAATACCAAATCATATGAATTAAACTTAAATGCATTTGTATATGTAGTTCAAAATTAATCTCCAACAATACTATTGTTTCAAAAAAACAACAACAACAACAATAACAACAACAAACTGGACCAAAGAAGGCATACAAAGATAAAGATGTATGTGAAAAGATGATCAACATCACTAATCATCAGGGAAATACAAATCAAAACCACAATAAAATATCACCTCACAACCTCACATTTGTCAGGATGGCTATAATAAAAAAGTTAGAATATAAAAAGTGTTAAAAATATACAGAAAAGAGATTCTTTGTAGACTGTTGGTAGAAATATAAATGAGTACAGCCATTATAGAAAAATCTATGGAGGTTCTTTAAAAAATTAAAAATAGAATTACCACATGATCCAACAATCCCACTTCTGGACATACACCCAAAGGAATTATATCACTGTCTTGAAGAGATATTTCTACACCCAGGTTCAGATGTTCATTGCAGCACTATTGACCATAGCTAGGATAAAGACTCAACCTACATGTCCATCAACAGATGAATAGATAAAGAAAATGTAGTATGTATACACAATGGAATACTATTTAGACATTAAAAATAAGGAAATTCTGACATTTACAACAATACAGATGAAGCTGGAAGACATTATCCTAAGAAAAATAAGCTAGGCATAGAAAGACAAATATTGCATGATTTTATTTAGATGTAGAACTTAAAACGAAACAAAAAAGGTTGAACTCATAGTAACAGAGAGTAGCATGGTGGTGACCAGGGTCTGGGAGGTGAAAGAAATGAGAAGTTCTAAATACCTAATGTATAGTATGATGAGGATAGTTAACAGTAAAGTTTTATATACTTGAAATTTGCTAAGAAAGTATATCTCAAGTGTTCTCACTACAAAAAATGGTAACAATGTGAGGTGATGTATATATTAATTTTTTTTTTTTTTTGAGAAGGAGTCTTGCTCTGTTGCCCAGGATGGAGTGCAGTGGTGCGATCTCAGCTCACTGCAAGCTCTTGCTCGCTGGTTCACACCATTCTCCTGCCTCAGCCTCCTGAGTAGCTGGGACTACAGGCACCCGCCACCACACCTGGCTAATTTTTTTGTATGTTTAGTAGAGACGGGGTTTCACCGTGTTAGCCAGGATGGTCTTGATCTCCTGACCTCGTGATCCACCCGCCCTGGCCTCCCAAAGTGCTGGGATTACAGGTGTGAGCCACTGTGCTTGGCCTATATTAATTTTTTAAACCTGAATAATTTCATTTAATTTGCGGTTTTTTGGTGAATATTATAAACTCACGTTTGTTTTTATGCATTATGTTACTAAAAATGAACTAATGAAACAGCAAGTAAATAAAGTGCCATATTAATTCATTGATTCAACAAATATACCACTGATTATCTTATAGATTCTCAAAATCTTTTTAGACATTGGGGATATGAAGCAGGAAAATACAGACAATTCCTATTCTGAAGAATAGTAGAGACAATAGCAAACAAATTAATATATACACATGTCATGTAAAAAGTATTATGAGGAAAGTAAGGCAGACTAAGACAAATAGTATGTGACAAGGGGAATGCCGGCTGCTAGTTTATCTATGCTACTCAGGGAAGGCTTCTGTGATCGACAAAGTACCATTAGAGAAGAAACATGGAAGTTGCGAGGTGAGCCATGTGGATACCTGGAGAACGAGCACTGCGGAGTGAGGAAACAGTAAATGCCTGGAGGTGGGAGTACACCTAGAGTTCAAATACAGGCAGGTAGCCAGTCTACATATAGTGCACTGAGCATGAGACAGAGTAGAAAATAAGGTCTGAAAGGTAAGGGAGAAGGATGGATCCTAAAGGACCTTGTACTTCATTGTAAGAACATTGGGAAACTTTTCCAGTGAGCAAAAACATGACAGCCAGATGGTCACTCTTGGCTGCTGAAAGAAACATAACCATTATTACTACAAACTATGATATAAATTTGCTCACTGATTTATAATACATTTTACAACTTTGTAGTTAAACTGAAAAGTTTTTAACATTATTAAGCAACATAAAGTGAAACGTAGCTAAATTCTATTGAGAAAAAGCAAGTAACAATTATTTCTTCACACTACTATTGGAAATATTTTAATGACTTAATTTTTCAGACAAGATAATATATGCAGACGGCTTAAGAATGACATATGCTATTGATGAACTTCTCAGCATTTCTAACCAATGTTTCCCTCTCCTCATGAATGTCTTCTGTGTTTAAAGGTCATTTTCAAAGCCTGACTTAGTTTTTTTGGGATGTGAAAAGAAAGTAAACTTTTCACAGAGATGTAAGAATTTGTAAAACACATTTCCACAATTGAAACAAAATCGTATTAACTCAATGTTTTGTGATTAAATGAAGCTCATAGGAAGAGGACTTTTATTGACGACAAGCTTTAAAAGCCTGGGCGTGGTGGCTCAAGCCTGTAATCCCAGCACTTTGGGAGGCCGAGGCAGGTGGATCACCTGAGGTCAGGAGTTTGAGACCTGCCGGGCCAACATGGTGTCAAACCTCCTCTCTACTAAAAATGCAAAAATCAGCCAGGTGTGGTGGCGGGTGCCTGTAATTCCAGCTACTTGGGAGACTGAGGCAGGAGAATCGCTTAAAGCCCGGGGACAGAGATTGCGGTAAGCTGAGATCACGCCACTGCACTCCAGCCTGGGTGACAGAGCGAGACTCCATCCCCATTCAAAAAAAAAAAAAAAAAAAGAAAGAAAAAGAAATCTTGACTTTGATTCCATGATAACAGTGTTGACATTCCCCCTAATCTAGGTTTTAGTGGATCATTGCTTTATATTGCTTTTGCACCATTTGTACAAATTGTTAGGTGAGTCAGTTTCCATTTTACAGGCTACTTTTTGCATAATATGCATAATAATACTAAACTATCCAGCTTCATTTATTTTTCAAATGTAGGATAAATAATCCAGCACATTAACTTTTCTTAGCTCAAGATTTTTGAGCATATGGAATTTTTCTAATCCAAGCCTTTACAAGTGCTATTTCTTCACTCTTAGATCCTCTTTCCTCTACTTATATTGCCTCACTCTTCTGGCCTCCTTCCTCAAGCCTCTGTATAAATAGTTCCTTACAGAATTCATTGCTGAAGAGGTAATCTAAAGTAGTTCCCTCCCTCTTTGTATATGCAGTTCCTCCCCCTAGGTCATTTTATTGCACTTGGACTCATTTGTTAATATTTTGTTTGTAATATCTTAAAACAGCTTTAACCATTATGTTCTAAAATCTATTCAAGAACCCTTTGTTCACCACTAACACAATTCCTAGCATTTAGTGGGCACTCTACGTATGAAAGAATTAATGATTATTTAAGTCTCTGTTTATTCCCATACATACACATAAATCAACAATGCAAAACTATAATTGGAATATATATGTATACATCAGCTTAACATTTTTTCTACAAGAAGACAAATAACAGAAACAAATTTTCTCAAGGAGAAATATATATAAATATTTTCGGATTTGTGAAACTTTTCTAAAATAACAAATATAAAACGGATAGTAAGCATTTAATACTTTAAAAGCACTTTGTGACAACTTGGCCCTCTATGCACTTTAGCATTGTGAAAATTAGTGTGCTGTATAATAGCATAACCCTTGCTAAAGGAACCAGATGGAAGCATGGTATCTCCATAGCCAAAGCCATTTTCACAGCAGTACAAATTACTTCTTCACTTAATCATGTTATGACAAAATTCATTTTCATGATGGATGGACCCAAAGACGTTGTTAATATTGAAACAAAATTTAAAGAAACCAATTATTTCAAGTTTGTCTCACAGATTTTTGTTAGAATAATTATGGGTAATAAGATAAGAAAAGTAGATTTTACATGAAGATAGATAAAGATTATGTTTAAGAAAACAAAAGATTATAATTATGATTAATGAGCATGACTCTTTTAATAAGAAAATAAATTACTGTGAAAAATGTTTAATAGTAAAATATTTATGATCATTAAAATACAGCCCTGACATTGATGGACTATATATCTTGTGTAAGTAACTGGGAAACCATTTCTGTTTGTCAGGAGGTGAAGGTGAAGAGCTTGTAGAGTATGTGTCTGCTTGAGCATATAATTGATTTAAATGATTTGTTATTTTGCTTAGTGTATTCATAAATGATTACATAAAGAAGCATTACTTATAAAATTATATAATACTTTAAAACTTTATATGTTTAAGGAATCCTAGTGACTTGAGTTAAAATATGAGAAATTGCATTGTAAATAATAAGATATTCTGATTTTATTTCTGATATTTGTAATAAGGAATATTAATAAAATTAACTGAAATTACTTGTGAAAATTCATGAAAATCATCTGTTAAATCTTTTTCAAAATGGAATGCTTTCTCCTTTCTGAATGCTTTTCTGTCAGAGGCACATGAACCAGAACAACTCCATCTTGAATAGGAGCTAGGTAAAATGAGGCTGAAACCTACTGAGCTGTAGTCCCAGACAGTTAAGGCATTATAAGTCACAGGATGAAATAGGAGTTCGGCACAAGAAACAGGTCATAAAGACCTTGCTGATGAAACAGGTTGCAGTAAAGAAGCCGGGTAAATCATAGCAAAACCAAGATGGCCATGAGAGTGACCTCTGGTCGTCCTCACTACTACATGCCCATCAACACGTGACAGTTTACAAATGCCATGGCAACATCAGGAAGTTACCCTATATGGTCTAAAAACTGGAGGCATAAATAATCCACCCCTTGTTTAGCGTATCATCAAGAAATAACCATAAAAATAGGCAATCAGCAGCCCTCTGGGCTGCTCTGTCTATGGAGTAGCCATTATTTTATTCCTTTACTTTCTTAATAAACTTGCTTTCACTTTGCTCTGTGGACTCGCCCTGAATTCCTTCTGAATTCTTTCTTGCACGAAACCCAGGAACCCTCTCTTTGGGGTTGGATTGGGACTGCTTTCCTGTAACATATTTCTTTGTGCTGTAACATATTTCTGGTGACCACAGAAGGGACTGCAGTGCAGAAACCCTGACACACACAACGGCTACCTTTGGGTAAGTGTTGGGGTCCTGTAACACTTCCATACCCCTTTGTAAATTACCGTATAATGTTGAAATATTTAATTATATAAAAGCTTTTTCTTAAAAACATATGCTGTTTAAAGGAAAGAATACTGTATTTTTCGTTATGCTACAGTGCCTGACAACTAACTGTTGGATGAATGAGTGAATAAATGAATGAAAGAACTGGTTACAAAAGTAAGTAGTGAAAGTGCAAAATAACGTTATTACAACAAGGTAATTGTATGAAAATGTAAGCCATTCATAAATATTTTCATTACAGTGAATACTTTTATTGTCTTTTTTTCTCTTTCTTATTTTTTGTCTGTTGAGTGACTAAGCATCACATGCTAGGACCTTTGCTAAATAGTGGTGATAGTGGCAGTAAGATGTTCATATATAAATCTAAAAAATTCAGTATTTAAAGAAATCAATTTTAAATTATCTCTTTAAGATTGGAGAGTTTTCCGTGGGAAGAAAAGAATAAATGAGTAAGTTCAATGCCATGAAGGTGAGGATATGCATGTGGTGCTGTACAAAATAGGAAGAGATTTAGCATAACTAGAAAAATGAGTGGGCCTGTAAAATGGACAGAAATGAGATTAGTAACATAAATTATTACGTTGTCGGGATTCTAGCATAACAGGATTGCACTTTATTAATGCATTTTAATGTGGAATCAAAAAAGATTTTCAATCAGAGGGTTGTAAAATTAATTTTTTTAATTATAGGACTCTATTACTAGTGATTAATCAACTGGATAAAACAACTTCTCACTGTCTTACTGCCAACCTATGCTTAATATTTACTCAGATTCAAAAATGTGTCATAAAAATATTACAATTCTTTTTTTCTCCTGCCTTTCTCTTTCAACAGATTGGAGAAAATTGTAGCTATCAATACTAGTACGTGGTTGGAGAAATTATACTATTAAATCTTGAATACAAGGAAATAAGTAATTAGAATATCTGTATAGAATATACATATTAAAAGAGCTACAGATCTGACTCAATTAAACAAAATATAACTATACATATTATTTTAGTTACAAAGAATATTTATTTTCCACAAATGACTACATTTTACGAAAGAAGGTTTTGTTCAATTATAGCAGCTATGTATTACCTTTTTCCCCTGAACTCTGGGATATCTCTTAAAATAAATAATAGTTGTAAAATAATACCTATCATCACACCAGGCACTTAAGTTGTATAAAATGTCATAATCCAAATTTTAACTAGTATTCATTGTTTAGTATTCCAAAAAAATATGGATTTTTTTCAAAGAATGACTCAGTCCTTCAGGACTATATGCTCCTTTGCAACTTTATTATGACAATTGCACATCATGTTTCTTTGGCCCATAAAAAGATACCCAACCCTCTTCATGACTACCTATCCTTAAGTTTCAATCCATAAATCTCCTTCTCTAGTGACAAAGTAGATAATTTAAACGCAACTCAGTTATGTTGCATCCCTCTGTACTGCAATCAATTTACATGTCTGTTTCAAACGTTTCTTTGAATAACGTTAGGTCTTAAGCATTTCTGTATCTCTAGTAATAGCTCGCTTGAGAAAGATATTTTTCTTCATTATATATGTTTGAAGTTCATTTAATCTAATAGATAAATGAAAACTAAGAGATAAAGAGACCCATTATGTAGCAATTATGACTAAATAAATGGAAGAGATAAAATGTCAACTCAAATTAGTTTATATGAAAAAAATAAAAGAATACAATTTTCTCCTCACAACTGAGAAATTCAGGTAAATATTTAGCATAATTCTCCTCTTAACTTTGGTTTATAGTACCCTATATCCGATGAGAGAAATATCTGCCACCTCTACCATTTCTCTAAACCCCAGCAGATCCAGGTTCAGATACTTAAGATTTGTGACTCAAAATGCACATCTGTCCCAGGGTACATAGTAATTCCACAAAGACATTAACCCCACTTATATAGTCTACCTTGGATTCTCACACTGCACAAAGGGAGAATTATTTTGAAGGGCCACCCTAGGTAAAATGCCTGGATTTGGGAAGGGTGAGATTCATTCTTATTAGAATTACATAGATTTAGGTATAAAAGAAGATAGTTCTTGACTGATGAAAAAGGGTTAGACCAAAAAATAATACCTGTCCACTATTACCCAAAAGTAATCTTTTGAGTCAGATTACTTCAGACTAAATTCTGGCCTTACCATTTACTAGCTGTTAAGTACAGAAAAATTTACTTAAGCACATTGTGCTTCAGTTTTCTTTTGTAAAAAGGATTACAAATCATAGCCAAGAATAATAGTTATCTTCAGACAATAGTAATAAGGAATAACTGGGATAATGCAGCTAGAACACTCAGCATAATGTTTCACAAACAATAACCACTCAAATATTTGCCATGATGACAATAATGCAATTCTTAACCTTAAGGATGCACATTCTAGTCCCTCGATCCCTGAATATTTTTCAATGAGGCATTAATCTATGCAGGTTTTTCAATAGTGATTCATAGTGTTCTGGACACAGCACTCTCTGGGGATTCCTATGAAGGAGAGGAAAGAAGAAGAAGAATTGCATCTCATTTGGCATTGTAGCTCAAATTTATAAGCTTTACATGTTGTGCCTCCAAGAAAGATTTTATTTGAAAGCAGAATTCCACAGCTAAAATACATTTTGTAACCCACTGATGCTCTAAGATATCATCTTTATAGGTCTAGATAAATCATAAATGGAACACCTAAAATAAAACAAAAAATATAGGAAGTGTATGGTGTTTGTTACAAGAGGGCTGAGCAAAGAGTATAGGTGAATAATGTCGGACATCGTATTGCTCCAGGAAAGCAATTCATAGTCACCACTCTACTGAGCATATTTCAGTATTGTCGTTTTTATAGAGTGAAGACAACAATGTTATATTATAATGCTATTAAGCATATCAAATATTATATGTGTAAAGAACCAAAGATGCATATCTTCTTTTTCACTATAAAAGCATCTTATTATTTCTTTCACAAGTGGACTCAGAGCACTGAGAGAAAACATAGCAATTTATGAACTATGGACAAAAATGAGAGCACAAAAGCACAATCATATTAGGATTCTAGCTATGCTTATCTCATTATCTCAGTCAGAGCAGAAGACATTTGAAGACGTTTATGTACAGAGAATGTTAACTGTTTTCAAAAGATCATTTTTAAATATTTCAAGATGTGAATGTAATAAAACGTGTGTGGAGGACACTAGAAAAAGCCTTGGTACTTTTTCAAGTATTTGCATGCATATAATTTAACTCTAATATGCAGCATTTTTTTGTTTTTCTCAGTAACTGAATTATGAAAGAGAATCTAATTTTCTGAATCACTAGAAAGTGATAGTTAAAGCTTGCGAGAGAACTAGCATCCGAAAGTGTCAAATCCTAGATGAATGATAAGAAAATATCCATGAAACTCTGAAAATAGTTATTTGCTTATTTTGATTGCAGTTATCTGGATAGCTATATGTCCATTGAGTTTACTCACCAATCTTGGATTTTTTTGTTTGTGCGTGCGTGTGTGTGTGTGTGTGTGTGTGTTTGTAATAAAGACTAGTTTCTTACAAGACACATTTTTCATAATTTTACCCTATCATCTTTAAAAATTATGAGGAACACAGTAAGACCCTTTTAAAATAACTTATTAAAAATTGTATATGTTCCTACTCTTCAGAAAATTGAGTTCTGATGTTAATGATTCTTATTTAGTTAAATAAGTTAAAGTACCTGATCAAACATGGAAATGGTGAGCAGAATTTATTTTATCTCTTTGCCCTCCCAGAAAAGGGCAGATAGATAGTTTTTTAATGAAGGCAATATATTAGAACTATCGAAAACATGAAAATATCCAAATTTTAAAATATAGATTATTAGTTATTATGTAATATGACAAAAATAATAAATTTTATATAAGCTTTACTATTACCATGTCTATGTGCTCTATGATACTTTCCACATTAATATTCCTGCAATATATATGTATAACTCATAAATAAAAAAGACCCTTGTGCCAAGAAAGAGAAACTTAAGAAGGAATTAATTATAAACAATGCAAATTTATTTTAATATGCTGAAATATATATATTTTAAACTTAGGCTTAAAAAGGCTCAGTAGCAATTTGAAGGAGAAATGAGAAGCATTAAAGTGTTCCAAAGGTGGCCTTGGCACAGGCTTAATGTCTAGTCTCTCAGGCAAATAGAAAAACAGAAGGAATATGTTTGCATATTATGTATTGTAGTTGATATTGTGAATAGAAGGAATGTGATACCAACCTAGAGATAACTAGATGTTGCAATTAGCAGATAAGAATTTTAAAGAAGCTGTTATAATTATGCTAAAAATGTAAGAAGGATATGAATTATAGCTGATATTGTGGTTAAAGGGATAGCAGGAAAATGGATAAGCTAAAGGTTTCTGGGTTGTTTTGTTATCTATGATTTGGGGCACAGATAACTTCTTGCAGGATATGGACTGATGGGAAACCCTTATAACACTACATAGATTAATACATTATTCATGCCAATTAGTGAAATACAAATGATTTAAGACACATCTAAAATGGTACAGCTGACACTTAAACAACATGAAGATTGGGGGTGCTGACCTCCTGTGCAGTCAAAAATCCACATGTAACTTTTAACTCCCCCAATATTTAAATGTTAATAGTCCACTGTGGACAGAAAGCCTTGCTGATAACATAAACCAGTCAACACATATTTTGTATATGTATTATATGCTGTATTTATAAATAAAGTAAGCTAGAGGAAAAAATGCAATTAAGGAAATCATAATTGAGATACGTTCATTATTTATTAAGTGGAAATGGATCATCATAAAGTTCTTTATCCTTATCATCTTCATTTTGAGTAGACTGAGGAGGAGGAAGAAGAAGGATAACTAGGTCTTCTTGTTTCAAGGGTGACAGACGTGGAAGAGGTGGAGGAGGTGGAAAGGTAGGCAGGAGAGGCAGACATAAGTAGTGGAATTTTATGAAAATACACGGTAATTTCTGTCCAACATTTTTGCTTTCTAATTTCTCTAAAAAGGTTTGCATTTAGTACCAATCCTTATTCCACCATTTGTTTTAGTATCAGTGCCTGTATCACAGAAGGGTGCATGTTGTAACGGAAGTCAAAGGCAGTGTTGAATAATCAGAGCTCTTCTGTCAGATTGTCTAATGTCAATATGTATCCTGGCCCTGCCTTTTCTGCATTTGCTTTCTCATCATCTGGAGCCGGTTAGGAAGCACTCATCTCTACCAAGTTTTCTTCTGTTAATTCCTCTTGCATGGTGACTATTAGTTCTTGAAATTCTTCATCTCCTATCCTTTTCTCAATATCCATAATCCCTTTTATTATTTCCTTGATTGGCTTTGTTGTAAATGCTGTGAAGTCATGCATAACATCTGAGCACAGTTTTGTTTTTTGTTTTTCCCCAGCAAGAATGTATTGTTTTGGGATTAATGGCTTTCACAACTTTTTCTATAACAATGATGGAATTTTCAATGGTGTAATCCTTTCAGACTTTCATAATCTTCTCTCTGTTGGGGTTCTCTTCCATAGGGTTCACAATCCTTTCCATAGAATACCATGTGTAATTAGCCTTAAAGATTCTTGTAACCTCTGATTACAATTTAGAGACTAAATTACAGATGTTGTGTTTAGGAGCAAGTGGACTACTTCAACGCCTTGGTGTTGAACGCATAGGGTTGTGACTAGCCAGGGGCACTGCCAATATTAAAATAAGTTTAAAAGGCAGTACCTTCCTGGCAACATACTTCCTGATGTCAAGGACAAAGCAATGATGGAACCAATTCAGAAAAAAAAAAAGGGTTCTTGTTGTGCAGGTCTTCTTGTTGTACAGTGAAAAGACTGGCAGCTGGTGTTCATCTTTTCTCTTCAAGGCTTGGGGTTAGCAGCTTTCTAGATAAAGGCAGTCCTGATCATAAACCTGACTGCATTTACACACAACAGTAGAGTTAGCCTATTACTTCCTGCCTTAAATCCTGGTGCTCGCATCTTTTTGTTACTAATAAATGTCCTTTGTGGCACTTTTGTTCCCAAAATAAGGCACTCTATCTGCATTAGAAACCTGTTCAGGCAGATATACTTTCTCCTCAATAATTATATTAATGGTGTCAGGAAAGTTATCTGTTGCCTGTTGGTCAACAGAAGCCGCTTCAAGGCTCTCTCTAAAATTGTCAAATCATTTTTTGGTGGCATTAAGTTCTCCAGTTTTAGATCTTTCACTTTCCTTTGGCTTTAGGTTATCATATAATGACTTCACTTTTTCTGGAATCATCTTATGAGTCTATACTATAAGTAGGCATAGGCCTTTCTTTTTTTTTTTTTTTTTTTTGAGACAGAGTCTCACTCTGTAGCCCGGGCCAGATTGCAGTGGCAAGATCCCAGCTCACGGCAACCTCTGCTGCTCGGGTTCAAGTGATTCTCCTGCCTCAGCCTCCCAAGTAGCTGGGATTACAGGCACGTGCCACTATGCCCAGCTAATTTTTGTAGTTTTAGTAGAGACAGGGATTCATCATTTTTGCCAGGCTGGTCTTGAACTTCCGACCTCGTAGGCCTTTCTTACAGCAATCTTGCACTCAAGTAAAGGTTTATTTTCAATATGAAATAAAAAGGTATTTTGCAAAATGTACACGGTTTTTGTGCCTGCTGGCATAGCTGCAGGAATGGCACCACGGGTTTTCTTTTGTTTTTTAGAATGGTCTTTATGCGAAATTTATTTATTTTAAAATGGTGGGCAACCACAGCTGAAGACTTCAATCTATGGTACATGTCAAACAATTCAACTTTCTTTCTGTAATGTCGTGACCTTTCTCTGCTTCTTGGAAGCACTTCCAGCATCACTAGCTACACTTCATATGGGTCCCATGATGTTACTTAAGGTTTACAGCATAACATTAAACATGATGAAAAATACTTGAGAACTATGAGAGATCACTTTCTGCTAAAATACACAATTTCTAGAGAAATGAACTGCTCACATGTAGAAGATTAGCATCACATGGTGTTTTTTCATTACTTTAAATTTATTATTATTATTATTATTTTAGAGATAGGGTTCCACTCTGATGTCCAGGCTGGAGTACAGTGGTACCATCATAGCTCACTGTAGCCTTGAACTCCTGGGCACAAGCGATCTTCTTGCATCAGCCTCATAAGTATCTGGGACTACAGGTGTGAGCCACCATACTCAATTAATTAATTAATTTTTATTATTATTTTTTGAGACAGAGTCTTGCTCTGTCACCCAGGATGGAGCACAGTGGTGCTATCTCAGCTCACTGCAACCTCTGCCTCCCGGGTTCACGCCATTCTCCTGCCTCAGCCTCCCGAGTAGCTGGGACTACAGGCACCCGCCACCACGCCCGGCTAAATTTTTGTATTTTTAGTAGAGACGGGGTTTCACCGTTTTCGCCAGGATGATCTCGATCTCCTGCCCTCGTGATCCGCCCACCTCGGCCTCCCAAAGTGCTGGGGTTACAGGCGTGAGCCACCGCGCTCGGCCATGTTTTTTTTTTTTTTTTTTTTAATAGAGATGAAGGTCTCCTTATGTTGCCAAGGCTACTCTTGAATTCTTGGCCTCAAGAGATCCTCCTTCCTTAAAGGGATACTCACAACACTTGAGCTCAAAGCAACAGCAACGGGAGGTAGCTACAAAATTATTACAGTAATACAATATATACTGCAGATAACTTTATGCAGTTATGATTTAATATCACATCTTTACATTCGCTCAAACTTCTCTCAACTGTGAATGATGCCATGTATGATCTGTGGTTATGTAGGTAAGTTTTGATAAGTTTTAACTTTTTATAATTAGTTTGCATATATTTTATGGTAGTGAATGACACAACAGACTAATATCTACATATATTTTATGAATTCATGACACATTTAATTGAAAAAGGAACATAATACTTATAATTTATTAATATATTAATACAATATGTGTTTATATATTACTGAGTACATAATTAATTTCTATAAATTAAAATGTTAAAATTTAATAAAAAGTGGCCAAACGATATAATGATGCATTTAATAAAAGAAACAACTGTAGCCCATAAACATTAGAAAGAATGTTCTACCTCATAGTGATAAGTTAAATAGAAAAATTCAGTGGAATTTATTTTAAAACCTATCTGATAAAAATTAAGACACCTTAAGACATCTGACAACACAAAAATATATTTAATAAGCTTTTAGGCATCACTTTTTAAATGGAAAGTGATTAAATTGATGAAAGCACTTTAGAAGACAATTGGTGTTTTTTGTTTGTTTGGGATTTATATATGTCCTCTGAGCCATTAATTTCATTGCGCATGTGCAACAGGCCATGTGTGGAGACTATACAAAGCAGTGTTTTAATTCTTATTTTATTTTTTACAGCAAACATACTGAAGTTAGCCCCAGTATATACTGGCAAGTGTACACACAAATATACTACGGTAAAAATGCATTCCTACCATTGCCTTTAACACCAAGGAAGAATATCAAAATTACTGTTAAACATAAAAGACATGGCACAGAAAACTACATGTGCTATAATGTAAGTATATAAAGAAACTAACATACTTAATATACTATCAAAGGATGTTACATATTTCATGAAAGCAAAACCAAAAGAATAGGAACAATAAAACAAAATTATCTAATCACGAATTTCATATCATATTAAATGGTTCTTCATTGTTCCACCTAAATATTTTAATAACATATTTGTAATTATTATTTTATGTAGTATAGGAATAATCTATAATTGTGATATTCTTAGTACATTACTATCAGTTGAATTAACATAGTAAAATACTAGCTCAGTTAAAACTGACACTGTTTAAAACAATACTTAGATTTTGCAGATTTAATATAAATTATGCTATTAACATATTTGGGACAAAAAAATCTAAATCATGAGTTTGAATATAGTATTTAGTATGAGAAATATAGAATACTTATAAAGAATAAAGAGTTGCTATTTCACATAAATTAATAAAGATTAAGATGCCCAAGGCCATTTTGGATAAAAAAAATAAAATGACTGTGTATATAAAAATTTTGAATAGATATTACCCTTTTTTTTATTTGGGAGCTTTTTAAATTGGAAGGAAAAATATATTAGTGCCAGGCAAAAAAAAAGGCATATGTTCACACTTGGGAATTTACCAAACTATGAACTGAATTTAATACATTTTAAATAATATCAAAGGAGGAATATTCCTAAAAATATGTTGTATAAAAACATAGTTAATATACTAATAACACAGACAAATTTCACACTTTTGCTGAGAATGGATTCTCTACAATATTGCATATACTGATTTGTAGAAAGTTCTTAAGGCACTTTGCTTACCTCTAAATTGAAGAATTTGTACAAAGTCAATAAACTTCAACTTATTTTTAACCATTCTTTCTGAAAGTGATATTTTTATGTAAGAATGAAGTATATGTATTACATAAAAGCACAGATTATCTGAGTGAGTTGTGGATGAAGATGGGAAAACCATTTCTGACTCACTACCAATCTTTGATTCTTATTACATTATCAAATCACTTTAATTAGAAGTCTATTCATTTCTCAGAAAAATAGGAACCTCACTAGACTAATGGAATTGTCTATTTCTTTCCAATTATAAAAGTCTATAATTTAGTAAAACACAAGCCTTTTAAGTTTAGAAAACTATTGGTAATAATAATATCCCAAATCTCCTCACTTATGAATATAAATGTTTAAATATAATTTAATAGTTGCATATATTGGGTGCATTATTATTTCCAAAATATAGGCAAAAAAAATGAGACTCAAAAGTATAAACTAAGCATCCCCAAATCTTACATCAAATAAGTTTGAAGTAATGCAATCAACTATATCTCTAAAGCCTGGTCTCTTTTCATCACACTCCACAAGGAGCAAGAATTAAAAACACAACAAAGGTTCTCCTCACCCTAAATCTCTTTCTTAATAGCAGTCATGAAAGGATGAAATTTCGAATACAGAAAATTTATTTATTTGGTTAACAGCATTGTTCCTTTGATAAAAATCAATTATCTCCAGAAAAATAACACATTATTTTGCCATCATTTCTCAGTATCTTAGGGTAAATTAGTTAATTAGAGTACTTTGAAAAGTTAGCTTTGGATGAGTTTTATATAGAAATGCAACACCTGGATCTAGGTGACAGAGCAGCCTAAGTACTGAATGTTACTGTAGTCAGTTTCTTAAAAGCAAAGGCCTGCAGTCATACAGACTTGTGTTTATTTTCCTGACACCACCACTTATTGTGTGACATTAGGTGGTCATTTAAACTTTCCAGACCACGTTACCTTCACCTGTAAAAGAGAACTAATAATTGTGCCTATATCAAGGCTGTTTTAAGAATTAAAGATAGAAAAAGCACTAATCACAATTCATATAGATGATATTCACATAAATACTTAATAAATAAATAAATAATAACTATTAATATTATAGGGTCACTAAGTAAGAAAGAAAAGAATGTGAAGTTTTGGAGGACAACAAAAATATAAACTTAATTAACTCCTAATCAGAAAGCATGAGATGTAATTTCGTCAACAGCTCTCTGTGAACCACTGGGTAGATAATTTTAGCCTCTCTGCATCTCATTTGTGGTATGAGAGGAAAATATAGTGGGTGGATAATGATCTCTAAGTGTCTTTTCATTTCAAATATTCAGTGATTTTCATAATTGTGCCCTGTACTAGCCCTAACTAAAATAACCTAGAAACAGCTTTTCTACACCGTGAATTTTAATACCTAAGAAGTAGCATCCTCTGGTAGTTGTTTTAATCTTGTAACAGTTAATGGGCAGGGTGATAGGATGTACAGCAAAAAGGTCTTATAGAATCTAGATTATTAAATGACCACAGGTAAGTGTAGAGAAAAATCAAGATCATTATGGTTACAGTTGCTTTTTAATTCTTACATTTGAAGGCTTCAAAACAAACTTTTAAGGTGAAAAACTTATTTCAAACATTTTGTAATGCTTGAATCAGATAAAGTAATAATTTCTTGTCTATTTTAATTGGAGGAAGTAATTGCAATGAAGCAAAAAGAGAAGAAGAAGAAAAAGCCCTTCATGGAGGTTTCCAGTGCCTTAAATTACAGCAAAATCTCATTGAGCAGTAATGGAAATGGAAATTACTTGCTCATGGAGCCCTGATTGTATTCCTGTTAGGTCATTTGCATACTGTTCATTGACTGGATTACTGGTGAGGCTGAGAGGTCTCAGAACTGCATTCCTATGCATTTTCATCTAATTCTACTGCTGTGACTAGGAGCAGAAATCATTTCCTGAACTTTGTAATATGATCCTTATGGAAGCATAGAAGCCTTCTTTAGATTTTAGATGGGTATAAGTGTAAACTCCCAATGTTGGCTCAAAGCTGCATAATTTTAAAGAGCTTAAAATATACTTTACCATGTTATATCATAGAATGTTAGTAACTTTCTTAACAGTTTCAAATGTAATGAGCCAATACTTACATTCTCAGTAATGGCTGGTTGTGGAATGAAAAAAAAAAAAAGAAAATCACAAATAGCAAAACAATTTCTGGTTAATATACAGTAACCACTTTTTTTCTTTTCCATTTCCTCTTCTAGCCATTTTTGTATTATTTGAGGGTACATAATTCTCTTCTAGTATAAGTTCCTCTGAAGGTAAAGAGTTTTTTTTTTTGTCTCCTCCAGAAACTAACAACTAATAAGCCACTTCGCACATAGCACAGTTTAAACACAATAACATATTTTTCTAAGAATCAGTCTCATCTATTTATTTAGTATCTATCCTTACACATCCACACACAAATAAGTAAAAATAAGTCAAAAACATATAGAATTTTATTTTTACAGTTAAGCCTCCTTCTTTCTAAGTTTTGTCATTCATTTTAAAAAATTACCTGAACTATTTAATTCATTGACACATTTTATTTTCCTATAAGAAGCCACACAAAAATATTAGGTATAAACTATTTAAAATAAATCAGACATTGTTGTCACCCAGTGCTGATATTTCAGTACTATCTGTCAACATGTATATTTAATCACCCCCTGGACCAGCTTTTTAAGAGATACTTATGTAAAAATCACTAAGATTTCTAAAGTGAACATGGATACTTATGTTTAAATAAAGCTCTAATGTCATGGCTAGTTTTTCAAAAATGTCCAGCATTGGGAAAACATTCCAACAATGGAGAAAAGAATGTGTATTTTTTAAATGTTCCAAGCAATGTTCCTTAGCTTGGGGGTCATTTATGCCATTTTTCTCCTTTTTACCAATTCAATCTTTCATTTATAATGCTTTTTATTATAGAATTTTGCAACTTGGAATTAGATCAATTGGAATTATAGTAATGTCAATAGTGACATATGTAACATGTTTATCTATCAAGTTAGGACTGATACATTATTATTGAGCTGTCACAGTCAGTGTCTTGAGAGCCAGCATTAAAATAGTACTTTGTTCTGAATTCTTAAGATGTAGGACAGTGTCAATCACAAAGTGATAATTCAATAAAGATGTCCTAACACATTTATTAGATAACTAAAATGAACCCATTATCACAAAATGGAATTACCACATAAAAGATATATTTACTACTAAGTTAAGAACACAGAGTTAATTTAAAGAAAACTTTAAAAACTTTAAAAAGCACATAATGAAAGACAATGGACCCTAAATTCAGAATGACCTAGACCCACATCCCAGTTTACATATGATATGGTTTGGATCTCTGTCCCTGCCAAATCTCATGTTGAAACATAATCTCCAATGTTGGAGATAGGCCTGGTAGGAGATGATTAGAAAATAGGGACAGATTTCTCATGAATGGTTTAGCACTATCCCCTTTGTACTGTCCTTGTGATAATGAGTTCTCCCGAGACCTAGCTGTTTAAAAGTCTAGCACCCACCCTTCCTCTCTCTGTGGCTCCCACTCCTGCCATGTGAGAGGCCTGCTCTTCCTTCATCTTTCACCATGACTGTAAGTTTCCTGAGGTCTCACCAGAAGCAGATGCCAGCACTATGCTTCCTTTACACCCTGTACAACTATAAGCCCATTAAACCTCTTTTCTTATAAATTACCCAGCCTCAGGTATTTCTTTATAGCAATGCGAGAACAGCCTAATACAACATATATTCTTAGAATAAATTTTCTCTGCCCTACAGCCAAACCTTTTACAGTTAAGGCATTAAAATAAAACAAAACAAATATAAGTTTATAAGAATCACTCTATCTGCATGCATAAACAGAAAATAAACAATAATGAGCATATCATTTAAAGAAAAGAAGTTAAAAACAAATTTCTAAAAGCTATCCATCTCCCACCCCATGATTTTTGTAATATACTAATAATATTTTTTCCAATTTGTTCTATTTTTCAAATTTCTCTATGACATTATTCAGAAATTCATAATTGTTTAATATATGTAAACTTGACTATTTTGACTTAGATTTTTTTTCCTTAGGTAAGCCATTGTAATTCTATGCATTTCATAATTATATTAGGTACTTAATAATTTGTCTTGTTGTTTATTCAAGTTTATATAATGTCACCATTTTTAGTTCAGTTATAATTTTTGTGTGTATGTGTATGTACACATGTGTAGTTTCTGTGCTCTATTGTGTGCCATTATTTTATAGTATTTTTTCTTATTATATTTATTATAGACTCTTAAAATCCATACTTATAGTTTTTGATATCCATTGTTAAGCACACTTTGTTTCCCAAAAATATCTTGGTGTTTTGCATACCAATTCTTACAAACAATATTTAGGATTAATTTGTCTAGCTTGAAAACAAAGAACAAACAAATAAAACTTTCCTTTTTTATTTTAAAAACTAAACATTTAGCAGGTCTCACATAATTATTCTTAAAATGACTATTCTGTAAATTTAGTTTAAGTACATGTGATTTCTGTATTAGTCTGTTCTCACACTGCTAATCAGTAAGATATACCTGAGACTGGGTAATTTATAAAGAAAAGAGGTTTAATTGACTCACAGTTCAGCATAGCTGAGGAGGCCTCAGGAAGCTTACGATCATGGGGAAAGGGGAAGCAAACATAAAGTTCTTCACATGGCAGCAGAATGAAAGCTGAGCAAAGGGGGAAGTCCCTTATAAAACCATCAGATCTCAAGAGAACTTACTCACTGTCAGGAGAATAGAATGGGAAAACTGCCCCGTGATTTGATTACCTCCTACCGATTTCCTCCCACCACAAGTGGGGATTATTGGAACTATAATTGAAGATGAGATTTGGGTGGGGACACAGCCAAATCATATTAATTGTATTGCAAAATACTAATAAGAAAATGTGAGAAGTTTGTGTCTTATTCTGTATCTACGTTACACAAATCATAAACCTAAAATTGAGCTAATATATCCTTTTGTTTTAAAGCTACAAAAATCCAAAAGTATAAAAACTCTTCCACTGTTGACAATTTAGAAGAGGTTACAGTCGTACAGGCCACTGAATAAGTATGGTGGGCCAAGCAAAGAGACCACTGCCAGTCCGTCCCGTTTCCACCTCTGAGGCTGGAACCAAACTTAAGCAACGGGAGCTCTCCCAAAGGAGTTAAGCATGCCAAGGCCAGAAATGAGCAAGGGCAGTATGACAAAGGACCTTAGAGGTGGCTGGGTCTCCTTGGCTTTCATTTCAAGGGTACTGCCACCTGTGAATATCTCAACACATGGCTAGGAGGCCAGGGCCCACTCGGTTCAGATGGCAGCCATGTTGATAATAGGACCAAGGCATCCATGGAAAAGACAAGCATTTTCCCAGCATCCTTCAGGCCAGGCATGGGGTGGGACCTCACTGGGATCTAGGGCAGGTCAGGATCCCATCAGACCATGGAAAGAGGTTGGGGTGCTCTTTCATGACTGGAGAGTACCTTGGTCACCTAGAGGAGGAACTTCCACTGAGGACATTTTTGTAGCTGGGGAGCCATGATTGGCTCCAGCCAGGCACAGTGGAGCCACTGGGGAGAGGCAGGAACAGTGTAACTGCTGTCACCATTCCCTTCAAGTGTTGGACCCAGCAGGATGTCTGGTACTTAGATGGTGGGAAGGGCCTAGATTCTCACTAAACCCGCAGCTGGTTTAAAACTGATTACAGAGCTGCCTGTAAAGGGGTTAACCTCATTGCCCTCATTCCACCAAACCCTTCAGTCCCTCAATCCTCCATTCTGTACTCCCACCCCTGCGGTATTTTGGATTCTGAGGGATGGATTCCATGGGTCCTAGGCAAGGTTAGGAACAGTGATGAGAGATACGATGCGTTGATCAGCATCTGGAGGATTGATCCCAGCACTGGGCAATTTTGATTCGCCTGATGCTCCCCGCCTGGCAGGCGCCTGGACTATTCTTCTATCATGGCTCTGGATTCTGCCATCCTGGCGCTGCACACCAGATGAACTGGGAATTCTGGAATCTGCCAGCAAAGGTGTTAAAACAAACTGCCCAGAGCTCCATGGCAGCAAGAACAGGCACTTATCCACATTCTCAAAGAGTTGCCAGCTCTAGTCCATGAAGGCCACGTAGGGTGTAGATATTCATGGTTTCTTCTAGAAGTGTTTTAATGAAACCAGAATATCATCAGCAAAAAAAATCTGGAAGGCAAATAGGATCTCTGCTGAGCAGCAATTCCAGAATGGACTTTCCAGGCTGTGGCTGCACTTGGACCACAGTACTATTGCCCATCTGGACACCAAAGTATTATATCAATGCTTAGTTCAATTTTTCTTATCAACTTTTAAAAACAGCTTTATTGAGTTATAATTTACAAAATATAAAATTACTCATTTAAACCACACAGTTCAGTGGTTTTCAGTATATTCACAACCATTACCATAATCAATATTAGAATATTTTTGCCCCCAAAAATGATACCCATGAGCACTTGCTCTCAATCTTCTATCCACCATAACCCAGCCCTGCACAAGCACTAGCCTGTTTTTTGTCTCTATAGATTTGTCTTTTTGGAGCTTCATATAAATGCTTATGTACTTTTACATTTTAGTTATATTAATATAATAACTACAGACCAGAAAGTCAAAGATTCTATGAACTTGCATCATTAAAAGGTAAATTTTAAACACATTTTGTAAAAGCCTAAAATTTTTATAAAAAGCCTTTATGAAATACCAACATTTTTCATTTACAAGGGAAGAGATGTTGTGATTTGCTGTTAAACATAATAAAATACTATGTTACTAAGTAAATTAATATACTATATACATAATATCAAGTATTCATGAATTTTCTAGGACTTTATGGAGCGTTTTTAATACTATGCTCACTTCCATCAACTCCTAAATATTTCTGGAGTGTGCTTTTTTATTAATCCGTTTGTGCTAGTATATTCAAACTAGTTTTAAGGTTAGGCAAAGGAAAATATAATTACAAAGATAAATCTTCCCCCCCAAGCACTCAACACACCCTCTGCACACATATGCTTTGATTTTCCTAAAAGCCATTGCATCAATTAAAACCATTATTCTTAAGCCTATTTGGCTGTTGGTCTAGCAGTGAAACCAGACACTGTTGACAAAGTTAAATTAGTTTTGCTTCTGAAGCAGTCAGGAGAGATGTTTTACATATGGAAAATATAAATTGTGCTACAAGTTGTGATTTGTACATCTAGAGCAAAATTCCTCTCTCCAACCATATTTTCTCTAGTGTGCCTTCTAAGGTGCCTAGGATTCAGTCTGTTAGTCTTTATCAGTGAAGGCAGTATTGGCATTTGGGCTAATCTTTTATTGTGCAACTCTGTGCTGTGCACTGCTAAACATTCAGCATCCCTGGCTTCAAATCACTAAATACCAATTGATCTATTTCCCTCATTGTAAAAACCAAAACATAGTTTCACCTACTTACAAAATTCTCTTGGGGAGCATCATACCTTCTCTTCCCACCTTAGTTGAGAATTTCTGCTAAAATACAAATACAGTAACACTCTTACTAATTATAGCTTCAGTTCAGATTTCTTTATCTCATGCACTAAACAGAAAATCATTAGGGCGAGGCGTTTATTTTGTTTTTGTTTTTGTTTTTTGAGACTGAGTTTCACTCTTGTTTCCCAGGCTGGAGTGCAATGGCACAATCTGGGCTCACTGCAACCTCGGGCTCACTGCAACCTCTGCCTCCCAGGTTCAAGCGATTTTCCTAGCTCAGCCTCCTGAGTAGCTGGGATTACAGGTGCCTGCCACCACACCCAGCTAATTTTTTGTATTTTCAGTAGATACCGGATTTCACCATGTTGGCCAGGCTGGTCTTGAACTCCTGACCTCAGGTGATCCACCTGCCTCAGCCTGCCAAAGTGCTGGGGATTACAGGCATGACCACTGCTCCCGGCCGGCTTTACTTTAATATTCAATTTTCATTTCCCACTGTGTGTCTTTGCTCATGCTACTTTTTTTCTCAAAATTGCTAAGGATGTTTCTGGCACATGGTCCATCTATCTACCTCATAACCCTGACAAAAGTGTTACAGTGCTAAGAACTCAAGAACCAATGTCTCAGGATCCAGTTGCAACATTTTTGTACAATGCATCATAGTGGTTATTGACATGTTTTTACTGTTTTATATTTTCTGGATGGATAGAAGCTTTATCGTCAAAATGCAGCTGTTTAAGCTGAAGCATGCGCACACACACACGCGAAAAAATCCCGCATCTATTCGGAAGTCATTAAGGAATTTTGAAGAGCTCTGTCACACAGAAGTTTCTGTTTTCTTACCATTTCAATTTTCAGAGAAATAGAATGAATGGCATATGAAAAACAAACTCACAAAACTGTCTAAGAAATATCAGTTGCTGTGGCCAAAGCTTTGCTGTTATTTCTCGTGATCATTAATTGAAGTCCAAAAGGAATTCATATTCTAACCCCATGAGTTCAGCACCCAATGTCTCTTGTCCGGATCACACCCCTGTCCTTGATTATGTTCTATTACTGGTTGATATGACCAGATACTGTAAAGATTTAATGCTGTAAACCAAATATATGACTAATAGCTACAGATGGCTTTTCTCATAAATAAACCACAAGAACCTCTGCATGAGCTTCAGTCTCGAGTCCTTTTTTACTGGAAACAATACCAATATAAGACTGGTTTTGAAACCTCACTGGAAAGGATTTAAATTTTAATTATGATTAAATACTAACAAAGCATTTAAGTAATAAGGCGTAGATCCCCAGATCCACATTTCCAAACCCCCAATACATCATATTACCATAATCTGAACACATTTATACTTCGAAATCTAAAACAGGATTCTCCGGAAGTAGACAACGTTATAAAGGAGACACTTTTTTTTTTCAAGAAACTCAACAAATTTCCAGAATGAGGTGGTGTCCACCCAAGATTCCCAAAGACCCACAAATGCCATGAGCCACCAAATGTCTCATGCTTCTTGCCTTTCTTTTCTCTCTCTCTCTCTTCTCTATGCTAAGCTATTAATGGATTGGAGTGGGTAGTTTGAGACAACTGACTCAGGAGTTGAGGTAGGTTTGGTTTTCTTGTTGATATGGTTATCTTCTTCACACCACAGCTTAAATTTCCTCTAGAGTGACCTTGGAGTCTGGGAAGGACACTTTGACATTACCCATGTCATCATTTCCCCAAGTCTGAACACTGAACTGCAGAGAGAGATACTCTCTGTGTGTGAGGATAGTGAAATGAGCACTTCACTTCACTGAAGAATTCTGAACCAGGCCAGACCCCAAGAACTCAGGCTTCAGAACAGCCTCTGCAAACCCAGATGCCAGGACCTCCCCAATGCCAAGAACCTTGTCCTTTGGATGGGGGAACTTGATGAAGGGCTTTCACAATGTTTCTGCTACATCTTCAGCTTTAAGCCCAACCTGTTTGCCAATTCCCTATAGTCTCTTTCTTTCTTTCTCGTTCTTCACTTGGAAACCATTCTTTGCATGTTACTCAGTGCCTGCTATCCTTTCCTATGGGGAGACAGAAGTTTCTCTCTCTTTCTCTGTTCTCTTGACCCTGCTTCACTGTGTCTTAGGAAGTGGGCTTTCTTCGTGATACTTCATCTTGTCTAGTATTAAGAGACTTCTAATAACATTGGAATCAAATCCTGGGCCCAGGACCATTTCCTATCCCTTCCCTAGGAGGAGGTTTTTTTGTTTGTTAGTTTGTTTTGTTTTTTTTTTCCCCATCCCTCAGCAGCAGTTGGCCTTCAGCTGTGTCCTCCTTGTGGTGACTGTTTAATGTGGTGACTGATTTTAAGCTTCCTCCAGTAGCTTAATGATTTTATTCACTAGGGAAGAAAGGAGTGAGTGGGACTTTTTTTAGTTTGTTATATTTTATTTTATTTTAAAAAATTAGTTGACAAATAATTGTATGTATTTATAAAATATAATGTAAAATTTTTATATCTGTCTACCTTGTGGAATGATTAAAGCAAGTACATTAATATATCCATCACTTCACTTACTTGTCATGTGCATGTGTGCATAAGTGTGTGTTTTGAACATTTAAAATCTACTCTTAACAATTTTGAACTGTACAATACATTACTATTAACTATGGCCATGATGCTGTGCAATAGATCACTAAAACTTATTCCTTCTCTCTAACTGGAACTTTTTACTATTTGATCAACATATTCTCTTTTCCTGTGTTCTCTCCCCCAATCCCCTGGCCCTGGTAACCAACATTCTACTCTCTGCTTCTATGAGTTTGACTTTTTAGTATCCCACATATAAGCGAGATCATGCAATATTTGTTTTTCTGTGCCTAGTTTGTTTCACTTAAGATAATGTCCTCCAGATTCATCCATATTGTCACTGAGTGGGACTTTGTACTTTTTTTCCCTTTTAGCAACTGCTTCTCTCCTCCAAGCCTGCCCCACCTACTGAAGCTTTTTTAAATCTCCCAATCTGTCCCCAAACATTTTCTGAGCTGCTACTTGACTTCCATCTATAAAAGCTTCTGTGTGCACTTACCTTGTATCAGTGGTTGTCAAGAATATATACTTTTAAATGACCTGTCTTTCAGATCACTGATTTCTATTTCTGGTTGATCAAGTCTGCTCTTGAAGCTCTCTATGGAATTCTTCAGGTCAGTTCTTTATTTTCCTCTCCAGAATTTGTTTGGTTCTTTTTTATGGTGTCTATCCCTTTCTTGAACTTCTAATTTTGTTCATGTATTATTTTCTTGATTTTGTTTCGTTTATTCGTGTTATCTTATAGCTCATTGAACATCTTTAAACTATTTATTTTGAATTCTTCATAAGGCAGTCTGTAGAGCTCCATTTTTATACAGTTAGTAGTGATTTATTTTACTCCTTTGGTTGTCATGTTACCCTGATTAGTCGTGGTCTTTTTAGCCTTACATTGGTGTCTGTGTTTGAAGCAGTGGGCATCCCTTCAAGTCTTTACATACTGGCTTTGGCAGGAAGAGTCAAAGAGCCCATCCAGAGATTCTGGGTGTACCAGCTAGTAGGGTCCTTGGTTGGGTTTGCTGCTGGAGTTCTAAAGTGGACTGGCCTTGTGCCTGGATTAGCAAGCAGGTTGGCCTGGTACTAAGTTCTGTGAGTGCAGATCTGGAGCTTAAGTCCAATGGGGCTGGCCCACGTGTTGGGATCCACTGGGGCAGGCCTAGTGACTTGGTCTGTGCAGGCATGCCTGGAGCTGGGTTTATGGAACCTGAATCTAGGCAGGCCTAGAGTCTGGTTCCACAATGGGTAGCCTGAAGTCTCGGTTCTTGGGTGCTAACTCATCTCTGGGCGTTGAGCCTGAGTCAGTTGGGACCAGCCTGTTACTGGGATGCACCTGGTGCTTGGGAATGAAGGGATGGGCCTACACCTGGGCCAGGTAGCATCAGGCTATTTGGCTGCAGAGTCCCCTGAGGTAGGCCTGGTTTCTGGGTCAGTTGCGGGGGTACTTGGAGCCTGGGTTCTTAGGGGCCAGCCCAGCACTGGGGTCTATTGGAACAGGCCTGAACCCTAGGTCTATTACAGTCTAGGGCCACAGGGGTCAGCCTGGAGCCTGGGGCTGTATGGGCTGTCCTGGCTCTGGGGTGGTCCTGCAGCCTGGATTTACAAGGTCCAGTCTGGCACTGGGGTCTACTTGGGTGGGCATATTGCCTGGATCTACTGGGGAAAGCTTGAAGCCTGGGTCTGAGGTTGTCAACTTGGCATGAGGGAAGGTCTGGGGTCTGGGTTTGCAGGGGCTATTCTGGAGCCTGTGTTCTTGGGGGCTTGCTGGTGGGCACAGGCCTGGTCCTGGGGTCTTCAGTGAAGTCAGGTGCTCACTTAGCTCATCTTCTCCCATGCAGAGGGTATCTCTCTCTGTGGTGCACTGCTCAGGCTTGAGGGAATGGTGACGTGGGTTTGTCAAAGTGTCCTTCCTAGACTCTTCAATGCATCTTGTATTATTTCTGTGCTATGCCCAGATGCTCTAATCTGTTAAATAGGTTCCTTAGCATTTGTGAAAATCTTTTCGTAAATAGATTGTTGTTCAAATTGATGATTTTACACAGGAATGAGTGCTGGAAATTTTTATTTTTACATCAGGCTGATGTCACTCTTTATAAATCCCATTTCTAAACCTAATTTTTAGATATATATTTATATAATATATATAAATTATATATAATTATATATATATTTATATACTATATATAAATATAGTATATAGTATAAATTTATATGTATATCAATATATATTATATATAGTATATAGTATAAATTTATATGTATATCAATATATATTATATACTATATATAATATATATTTATATATAAATTTATATATAATATACTATATAAACATATATAATTTTTATATTATATATACTTTTATATATATTTAATATATAAGATTTTATATATATTTAAGATAAATTTATATAATTATATATAAATATATAATATATGATATAATTATATATATAATTATATATTATATATAATAATATATAAAGGATACCATTCCTAAGATGCCATTATTTAATACTAATATCTCTTAAAATTCTGCAAGAATTGAGCTCCAGATCACTTTTTTTCCACTCATAGTAAATTTTTTTTTTTTTAGATGGAGTCTTGCTCTGTTGCCTAGTCTAGGGTGCAGTGGCATGATCTTGGCTCACTGAAACCTTTGCCTCATAGGTTCAAGCAATTCTCCTGCCTCAGCCTCCCAGGTAGCTGGGATTACAGGCACCCGCCACCACACCTGGCTAATTCTTGTATTTTTAGTAGAGACAGGGTTTCACCATGTTGGCCAGGCTGGTCTCAAACTCCTGATCTCGTGATCCACCCGCCTCGGCCTCCCAAAGTGCTGGGATTACAGGAGTGAGCCACCGCGCCCGGCCTGGACTAGTGTGGGAAAAGTTTTTAAGAGTATAGCCTTAGGCAGTGTTACTGAAAAGGACTATGGATTAATGAGAAGAGAGAAGATATAGAAGATGCCAGAGTAAGAATTCTTGAGAAATGAAGGATAGACAGAATTTCAAAAATGAAATATTTTTAGTTACTTAATAAGTAACAAGTTTGCCAACAGCCCATTGCAGAGGCTAAGGCAACCACTGAAGCATATTTTATTTAATTTAAAACATAGTGCACAGAATGACCTATCTATAGTATTTGGATCTTTATGTGTGAGCATTATTGCTTGTAATCATGTTTTTATCTTCCAAATCTCTCTTGAGCTGTTTTTAATATAGTTTGACCATCCCAAGTTTGAAAATCCAAAGTTTCAAATGATCTAAAATTCAAAACTTTTTGAGCACTGACATGACACGTAAACAAAATGCTCATTGGAGCATTTTGGATTTTGGATTTTTGGATTTGGGGTACACAAGCAGTAGGTATTATGCAAATATTTAAAAATCTGAAAAATATGAAATCTTAAATCCTTCTGGAGTTTAATCCTTAATGCTTAAATCGTAAGAATTTTGGATAAAGGATACTCAACTTGCATTTATTGAAGATGTGAGTCTAATGAATAGATAAGAGAACGACTTGTTTTTAACCCCTTGGTCAACACTAAATTTTTTTAGAATAGAGTTTTGATTCATAAATTTAAATTGTTTTACATTGGCTATTATATGTTATTTTTAAATAATGCTAATCGTATTTTAGATTTGACTTAATGATTACATAGCAGGCTTTAGTGAATCCTCTTTTTCCTCTACTCTTAAATAATTTTCCTATTTTTCTAGTCAAATGCATTTTTTTGTATAATTTGGGGTATATCCACCTTCTTAGTAAAATTTCTATTCAATCAGGATTAAATGTATATTAATTTTCTTCACGGGTTTATTGTGTTTATAACAAAATTTCCACCTACAGAAATCTTTTCACAATTGTAGCTTTTTTATTCTTTACTATTTTCACCTAAATTATCTTTGTATGAAGACTACTATATTAAATATACAATTTTTCTATTGTCAGTTATAAATTATTATTAATTTGGCCTTCTGTTGATTGTCTTTATGTTTGGTTTGCTGGTTCCCTTTTTAGCTAGCAAATAAGATTTCTCTAAGAATTTCAGAAATAATTCATTTGTAATGTCAAAATTTTATAAAGGTTACTTTCATAGAGTATCTTCTTTAGGAGGATATTTAGGAGAAATATGTCAGAGTCTGCACTACCAAGAATGATTACACTTATTTGTGCAACTGGCTTGTCTTGTAACTTATTGGTATATTAATTTATGCATGTGACCACGTTTGCTTTTACATTGGCTGCTAAGAACTGTGGGACAATATTTATGACCCATGTGGTTAACATACTTGACTTTCAAAGCTGTAGATTTGTAATATTTTTTGAAAAGTTGATAAAAATTTGGAGATGACTCTTTCTGTTTATCAGCTTTTCAAATAACTTCTCAAATTACTGATCAGAGAAAGCTCTATTTTGACTTTGATGAACTCAGTTAAAAAACACTGAAAAGAACTTTTTAATATTTGCCTAGTGCATAAATGCAAAAGTCAAAAGCAGCATACATTTGTTTTCGTTCATATATAAAACATCAGAATATTTAAAAATTCTCTTCTTCCTAAGCTTTTAATTATAAAAGAGTTAAAATCTTGAAGACGTATACTATAATAGATTCCAGAAAGACGAGCTAAATAATTTATTTTTTATTACTGGTTTTCAAATAACCCAGGGTTAAACTAAGAGAAAATTGATTAAAGAAATCTTGCATAATTAAGAAAGCCTTTTTAGTTATCTTTCTTTGTCAGCCATTTATTGCATATGCATTTTTACTTTTGAAATTATGGTCAAACCATGTTTTTCTTGTTTGCACCATCTCATTAGTGCCTAGCATAGTGCTTGGCTGTGGTTTGTGTTCAATCGATAATTAATTAAGAACAAATCATAATACATACTTCTTAGACAGAAACCTATTTTAAATCTCTTTAGATTACCAATATATTAGACCTTGGTTTGAGAGAAGAGGGGTGATTGGCCAGATTGTTGCTGTTCTTGTTGTTATTCGACCAGTTAACTCCCGTCTCAATTCTGCCTTGGACCTTTTATTTACCCAGCTAAGATTAGAAATCGGAGGATCACAAAGCCAATACTCGGGATTCATACTTGCAATATATTATTTTTGGGCTATCTACTAGTAATAACACATAGCCTGCTTTATCATAAATTTTTTTCTGTTTGAATAAGTAGTTACATTTTGGTAATCATCTTTTTAGCATTCTTAAAAACAATTTTTACTTCTGTGTTCTAAAAGCACTTCAAACAGTACAATTCTAAATAATTAGGGATCCATTTCAACATTGCTTTAGATGTGATGAAGTCTGGACAATCAATCAACCCTTCTTGTATCTTCCAGTGACCCTGTGTGACTGCTTTTTTTCAAGATTAATTAATCTTTCAATTGATAACCAATGCATTTTTCTTCCTAAGACTTTTAACCTTGACATCTCTGCTGATATATATTCACGATTATGTAAGGAGTCATACTGGAGGACATATTCATGGTACCCCTGAAAACTGGATCTCTATGTTGTAAAATATCTAAAGCTTATTTCTTTTATCAGTATAAAAAAATGATTTCATTTAGATTATAAATTACTATCACAGTGCTTACAGTTTTATCTGGGAATTCAAAAGAGTTGCTCAGGCAGAAAGGGAGGTTTGTTATAGTCAAAGGGCATGAGGTTTGTTATAGTCAAAGGGCATGAGGAGTATGATTTTACTACATGATGATTCTATGATTTTTCTACCCTGAATTATCTTATATTCCTATTTTTCTAGTTGTATATTTCTTATGGCTTTTTACTCTTATTATAAAGCCATCATAGTAAATGTAAAAAACAAATACTGTTCTGAAAGAATTTTGTGAATAACTCATTCCAGCTTTCATGCTTTTATTTTTTCTTTGATGCAAATGTTATAAATAACACAATTTAGTTTTTTTAAAAGCTTCAAGAAATCAGTAAATGTTTTTTAAAAGAATAAATATCACTTCTAAAAATCTGGAATTATTTGATCTTGGGATTCTAAAGCTTTATATAAAAGATCTTTGAAAAGACCTCTCAACTAATTCTGCCAATAGACAATTTTACTTTGTGCTGGACAGTGATCACATACAAGCACACACAGAGAATTTTATGCTGCAATGGCAAGTTCCCAATTCCCACCATTGCCTCTGGCCCTGTACCTTCTTGATTACTCATTTATGTTAGCTGTTCTGCCTCTTCTACATTTAAGCATAGACCTTTGTTCTAAATTAAAACATAATACAAATATTTAAATTAGTATATATATGAGCAAGGATACTTTCAGTGAATCTTCAAGCAAACTTTAATGCAAAGGTAGCCTAATACTCCTGATGAGTTATTTTTTCAAAATTTATTATTAGAAATATAGAAGTATACTGCATACATGTCTTTCTTAGCCATCTCCCTGCCAAAAGGAAAAAAAAATAAAGAAATCAACAAATCCATAGACAAACCATTCTGGAGTCCCAATTTCCTTACTCATTTTTTCCTACTCTTTAAGAGAAATGATTTACTTTTAAAGATGTTGTGCCAAGGAAATAAACTGAAAAATTTAATCATAACAAACAACAAAAAATCCAACAGCAGAACCCACAAAAATTCTACAATTACTATACCTGAAAAATTAAGAGGAATGGTAAATAATATTTTTAAATCTGCCAACAAAATAGAAAATTTATAATAGGCACATACAGAGAATATGTAATTTTAAAAAACCAGTCCAGGCACGGTGGCTCACACCTGTAATCCTAGCACTTTGGGAGGCCAAGGCGGGCGGATTACCTGAGCTCAGGAATTCGAGACCAGCCTGGGCAATACCAGGAAACCCCATCTCTACTAAAATACAAAAAATTAGCCAGACATGGTGGCGTGCGGCAGAAGAATCGCTTGAACCCAGGAGGCAGAGGTTGCTGTGAGCCGAGATCGTGCCACTGCACTCCAGCCTGGTTGACAGAGCGAGACTTTGTCTCAAAATAACAAAAACAAAACAAACAAAAACATCCCTCTTTTGCCGAGTAGAGTAATATAGAAATTCATGGGGAAAATGTGTTTTATTGTGAAAATTAAATGTTCAGTGACATAACCAAGTATTATACAACACAACTATGTAGGATTCTAAACTCAACTACAAATTTTTTTCACATCAAAAAAATATCTCCAGATGGCAGTAGTACAGAAGATTTCCATATGGGTATTGTGCATTATTTAAATCTGATTTTTATTCTGCTCACTGTAGCTGCAGATGGTGGTATAATTAAATTTTGACAGGGACCTCCAGCTACCTGTTAGCCTCAATCCAAACCTGAAAACTCTGTACCACACAGTGGACTCTAATTTCTATAATCTCAATTTCATTGGTTTCTAGGTGCATAACCTCTTTGAATGCCCTCTTTTAAATATACCTATGCTGTTTGTATAAATGTAGCCAAGACAAATTAAGACAATTTCATATTATGAAGATTATAATACTAGATTCAGAGCAAAGACAAAATTGTAAGGACTTTGATGGCAGGGTCATGTTTCATAGCTATTGGTAATCCCCGACACACATAATTTTTGATCAATTAATTTGTTTGAGGAAAAGTTATAGAGTGATTCTCAAAAAAGAAATGGAATGAATCATGCTTTTCTTTTTACATATTTTTGTGATTCCATGAAGAATCACATTCATGAGATGGTACGTATTTGTTAAAGATGGCTTCTTTTTCCATAAGTCATTAATTATGTCACCACCACGCTAGTTGTCCAGGTGAAAAAATGGGATATAATTTTGGTCTCTTTCTTCCAACTTCAAACATGTCAAATCTCCATCACAAAGTTGTTCACAAATCTAACCCATGTACTCCATCCTGACTGTCATTATATGTGCCTGGGACCTATTTCTTCCTGGAATTGTTGAGCCATATTTTTATTTTTTCCCCCATCTATGCTCTACATTGCCATGAAAGTGATAATGTAAAAACACACGTGACTATGTAACTATCTGCTGAAAAACATTTGAAGGTTATCTACTTGTTACATACAGTATGTAGTCTAAGGCTCTTAGAATGGTATATAAGGCCCTGGGCTATTTTGGCATTACTTACTTCTCAGCCTTATTGCCTGCCAGATGTCTTCTTAGGTCCAAATTATTCTGTCTGCCTGAAATGCCCTCCTTTTATTTCTTTATCTGACATGCTTCTCTCTATCCTTCAAAACTCAACTCCAGGTCACCTCTTTAGAAATCTTTTTTTGACACTCTAATTCTGAATTTTGTGTGTCTCTCCTTTATTCCAATTATATTTTTTGCTATCTTTCCAGGAAGAACCAACTTAAAATCCTCTATTAAACTCTCAAGTACTATTAAAGGAAGATATATTTGTACTATTAACCTGCATAATGCCTGCATTGTAGGAGGTGATTAAAAGTAAATAAATTAATTTCTTTTCTATTTAAGGTATGTGTGATGGTTAATTTGGGTTTCAACATGACTGTGTTAACATATATAAATATAGCTGGTAAAGCATTATTTCTGGGTGTATCTGTGAGGGAGTTTCTGAAAGATATTAGGATTTGAATTAGTGCACTGAGTAAGAAAGATCCACCTTCAGTGTGGGCAGGGACCACCCAATTAGCTGAAGACTGGGTAGAACAAAATGGCAGAGGAAAGGTAAGTTGCATTCTCTTTTCTGGGACAGGGACACACTACTTCTCCTGCCCTTGGACATCAGAAATCTAGGTTTTTCAGTCTTTGGGCTCTGGGACTTGCACCAAGATCTCCCCTATCTCCAAATTTTCACTTCCACCCAGGTTCTCAGGCCTTTGGCTTTGGACTGAGAGTTATACCATTGGGTCTCCCCCAGTGAAGGTTCTTAATTAAGCCTTCTGACTTAAGTCACATTACTGGCTTCCCTGGATCTCTAGCTTGCCAAAGACCCATTGTGAGACTTCTTAGCATCCAGAATCACATGAGCGAATTCCTCTAATAAATCCTCAAATAAATCCCCTCTCATGTCTCTTTCTCTCTCTCTCTCTCTCCCTCTCTCTCTCTCTATATATATATATTTGTGTATATATAAGATATATATTTCCTATTGGTTTTGTCTCTGGAGAATCTTAACACAGTGCCTTAGTGGCACAGACACAATAAGGAAAGGGAGACAATTACATAATCACCTATAAACCAATGTGATTTTGTAACATTTTGAATAAAAAATTGAATCTTAGTATGCAGCATAACATAATACAAATGTGAATCTCAATTTCCTGAGTGCAAAACCGCCCTGAATTTCCAGTAGTTCTTCTGTAAAGGTAATTTTTTAAAAGTATTTATTGTATAGGTTTATCTAAAGGATTAAATCCATAATGTACATGAAGATGACTACCTAGCATATGGCACATAGTAAAGCTATATTGTCTATGTTCAAAAACCTGGACATGTGAGTGTGACTCTCCATGTTTGAGTTTCAGCTGAGCTTGATTAATCTCGAATTTTGTAACCTTTGGGAGGTTAATTAATCTCAGTATTCAAATTACAAAATAATAAGGTTATTATGAATATTAAAGTTTTCTATTTGAAGTGCCCAGCACATTGCAAGCATTCAATAAACATTAACTAGTGTTAATATTATTAGAGTAGGTACTTAATAAATGATTATTTCCTGAGTTTTTCTTCCCACTCATGCCTCAATATAACTATGAAAAGTATTTAGTTAGGAGTTCTGACAGCAGCCACTATGGGAGATGATTAAGAATTTTAGTGTTAGGAATTTTAGCATAGAAAAACAATTAGAAGAACATTTTCAAATATTAAAGCGTGATAAAAATTGTTCATGTTTCTTGGATTTTTTTTTCTTCTCATTGGTTATTATATTCTGAAAAGTATATTTTTGATAACTAATGTTTTCAAAGATTGGAAAGGAGCATTCAATTGAAATTGAGGGCATCATGGGATTTATTTGAGCACTAGTGTCCTTCAGGTATTGATAATGATGTCTCATTGCTTCAAACATCCTGTCACTGTGATCCTAATCCTTCACAAATCTCCTCTATTAATAATAAGGAAAATTGTATTTTTCATCTCAAGATGCAGTAATTGCTGAAGTCATCTGTTCCCTTACTATTTTCTAATTGTGTGACTATCTTAGCCAAGTTTTAATATACATGACTTTCTATTTGAACGATTAAAAAAAATGGGTTTTATTTTGAGATACCTACAGTGACATACCACATTAAACATTAAAGAGTGGAAACTGAAAATGCCTGCAGTAAACTGTTGCTGTCATAGCACCGCTGTATTTGTTTTAACTTATTTTCTGTGTTAACCTAAGATTGAATAACCAGTTGAGACTTTCTACTTACGCTAAAATAGTCACAATTTCAGGACAATTTTAATGAGTTTTTTTTTTTAAATATCCTTTAAGATTATCTGCTTTTATTTCTGGAAGATGCAAGCATATAATCAGTGGTGCCTTATTTGAGTAGTAGATGAAACTTGATAAGTTTATTTCAATTACGAGTAAGTTAACAAAATAGTAATAATTCTATTTATAAAGAAGTAAATATTTTATTTGAAATAGTGGCAAAAAAATTTCAAAATTCTAAAATCAAAAGTTTTACCTTACCACTAACAAACTTCTGAGTACATCCTTCTCTGGCTTTTGCACTATCCTCCTCCCATTTTTAAACGGCCCAAACCCTCACATTACTCCTAATTAATTCCAATACATAATGAATTTTAACAAGTTTTATAGAAATAATATTTTAAAACCTATAAGTGGTGTAGACTCTAACCAGATACAGAAAAGCATTAAATATTTTATTAGTAATGCTTATATTTGCTGATGGGATTTAGTTCTTCCTAGTGCTCTTAGTTCTTTGTTTTGTGGTATAAACACAACCTCTTTCTCTGTTTTTATACTGCATTCTGATATGGTTTGGCTGTGTCACCACACAAATCTCATCTTGAGTTGTACTCCCATAATTCTCACGTGTTGTGGGAGGGGCCCGGTGGGAGATAATTTCAATTATGGGGGCAGTTTCCCCTATACTGTACTCATAGTAGTGAATAAGTCTCACGTGATCTGATGGTTTTATCAGGGGTTTCCGCTTTTGCATCTTCCTTATTTTCTCTTGCCGCTGCCACGTTAGAAGTACCTTTCACCTCCTGCCATGATTCTGAGGCCTCACTAGACATGTGGAACTGTCTCAGCTATGTCTTTATCAGCAGAATGAAAATGCACTAATACACATTCCAACTTCAAACTAATGGTATGGTTTTAGCTTTATTTATCAACTCCTAGCTCTCCTATGATCTAGTTCCAAAATCTGTCACTTAGTCTCCTTAGTGGCTCTAAGTCACAGAAGTATAACTAAGATTAAGTGCCAGCAAAACTCAACCAGGAATATCCAGGCCTGATAAAGTAGGAAAATACTGCACCCTGGAAGAGCTACAAGAATTATCTCACATTAATGGAAGTCAAGGGAGTACCTGTGGTACTAAATGTTGAAGATGTTTGATCAAGAGAGTTGGAATACAGGATTAGATAAGAAGGAGAATGCTTACTTGAGCTCACACACTTGAGACACAGAATTTAATATCCGATAAGTATCCTAGGGCACTATGCAAATTCTTCATGAGAGTGGCTTCTAGAAACCTGGAGAAAGTGTGACCTATGCTGAATAAGGTTGAAATGCCAGTAATGCAACCACAAATGGCAAAGGAAGGAATTAAAAGGCTCAGGGAGTTGGGCATGCTGGAATGGGTACATTTTTTGAGGCTAGAAGACTCACCTGAAGATGATGTTGCATAGGATGATAACAAGTAACACTGTTCACCAAGACTATTAGACATGTGTTGATGAGAGGTGCACTAAAGAGTTCTAAGGTTGCTCTCCTCTGCAAGCCAGGACTGATGGTAGAAGAGGCTGTCAATGAACTTGGATTATTGATAGAAATGTGAATTATGACCCCAAAGCCATAGGGATCAGGTTGTAACACATAATTACCAGAAAGGCTTTTAGTGCTCTTCAAGTCAAAGTGGCAGCCAAAGGGAAATGACCTGAAGAGCTTCAACAGTACCAGTATCTTGGGGCTTACAGAGACTCATCCAAAGGCATATAGGATTCCATAAAATAGCATCAACATAGGGACTTGTTTTAAAACAGTGGAAGCATGGGAGCAGGCCTACAACCATAGAATTCACTGGTTTTGTCATATATTTTACCATCCAGAAGAAACTGTCCTAAGAGAGCATTGGAGTGGCCTGCTGCAGGTGCAGCTGAGGTGCCTTCTTAAAGGCCACATCCTCCAACATAACACATACACATGGAATTAGAGAACTGTGTATGATCCTGTTTACCTGGTAGGAAGAATGCATGGGTCAGGGACCAAGGAATAGAAGAACAAGTGCTTCACTTACCAATTATTCTCCACGACAACTGAGGGACTTATGCTTCCTATCCTTACAACTCTGAGAACTGCAGGATTAACCTCAAGTCCCAAAATGGAGCCTTTCAAGTGACAAACAAGAGATCTATTGAGATATAAGCTATGACTGCCATCTAAGCACTTTTGCCTTCTTATGTTCAGGATTCTACAGGCAAGAGGGAGGGTCAAAATCTAATACAGAATAATTTAACCTGATTAGCAGGAGGAGGTGGGACTGTCATTAAACAACTGGGAGAAGAAAGGCTTTATGTGAAACTCAGATCATCCCCTTGGGAACTAACCCACTCCTATAATAATGGCATTATTCCATTCCCTTACTGTCTTAGTTCATTTTCTGTTCCCAAAACATAATACCTCCGACTGAGTAATTTTTAAAGAAAATACCTTTCTTTCTCACAGTTCTGGATGCTGAGAAGTCTAAGAGAATGGCACTGGCATCTGGTGAGAGCCTTCCTGCAATGTCATAGCATGCAAATAGGCAGAAGGACAGAAAAGCACTTGTGAGAGAGAGCTCACTTTTATAAGTAAATCACTCCTCCAGTAACTAACCCACTCCCATTATAATGGCATTAATCTATTCGTAAGTGTGGAGTTCCCATGACTACACACTTGTTAAAGGCACTACTTTTTTCTTTTTCTTTTTTTTTTTTTTGAGATAGAGTCTCGCTCTGTTGCCCAGGCTGGAGTGCAGTGGTGCAATCTCGGCTCACTGCAAGCTCCGCCTCCCAGGTTCACGCCATTCTCCTGCCTCAGCCTCTGGAGTAGATGGGACTATTGGCAATTACGTTTCTAACACATGCACTCTTGCGGGACACATGTAAACCATAGCGTTCCATCTCTATCCTCCAAAATTTGTGTCCTTCTCACATGCAAAATGTAGTAATTCCATCCCAATAGTCTCAAAAGTCTTAAATTACTCCAGTATCAACTTAAAAGTCCCAGTTTCATCTAAATTAGAGGTGAGATTCAAGGCATGATTCACCCTGGGGCAAATTCCTTCAGCTGTGAGCCTGTGAAATCAAAACAAGTTGTCTACTTCCAAATACAATGGTGGAACAAGCATAGGATAGACATTCCATTCCAAAAGGGAGAAATAGGCAAGAAAAGAAGGGTAACTGGCTGTCAGTTTTAAAGCTGTAGAATGATCTCCTTTGACTCCATATCTTGCATCCTAGACACACTGGGGTGACAGTTGAGTCACCAAGGCTTCAGGCAGCCCCATCCTTAGCTTTGCTGGGCTCAGTCCACACAGCAGCTCTGAAGGGCTGGATGTTTTAGGGGTTCAATCAGGATGGTGGGAGAAATTGTAAAATAAACACAAATCTTGGAAGGCCAGAAGGTTTCTGCAAAAGCCTCAGAATAGAGTTATGGCTGAAGGCAGCCTAATCCTCTTTGAGCTATAGTAAGGGTAATTTAACATACGAATGTAGAGGAGTCTATCTAAATAGCTTGTTTACTCACGTGGTCCTAAGACTAACCTTTGACTATCCGTGAGTCCATGATTGCTCTCTACTCTGGGAGTCAGCAATGGTAATTACCTTCTAGTGATGTTTACTTGAGACCCTTGTTATTTGATGTGCGCTGAATAAATGCCAGCAGGGCCAGCAAGTCGAGGTCATGGCTGCTGACCCTTTATAGCACCTTCCTTGGTGTCTGTGAGTGGCTCAGACCCCTAGCTGCTCTTTCACTAAATATTGGTGTCGGGGTACGTTATTCATCTGTTGGGCAAGCTGGAGTCTGCAGGACAGACCCCCACAGGATGTCTCATGCATGCAGCCTTCCAAGGCTGAGGTTGCACGGTGATAGTTCTACAATTCTGGGGACTTTGGGGTGGCTCTACTTTCATGGCCCCACTAGGCATTGCCCTGTTGGGCAATCTCTGTGGCAGCTCCAGTTCTATATTCCTGCTCAACATTTCCCTAGTAGGGGCTCTCTGTGGTGGCTCCATTTCTGTGGCTGTTTTCTGCCTGGGCTTTCATTCAGTCTGCAAATCATTTGAAATCTGGATTGAGAAAGCCATACGTCTTCATTTCTTGCATTCTGTGTGCCTTCATTCTGTGTGAATGCTGCCAAAATCTATGGCTTGTATCTCCTAGAGTGGAAAACTGAGTCACAGCTGAGGGTGCTTGAGCCATAGCTGAGGCAACTCTTGGCAGTGAGCCCATAGAGGGTACCCTAGACCCATCTCCCAAAACGATTCTGCTTTTTTAGAGCTCTTGGCCTGTGATTGATGGGGCAGCCCTGAAGATCTTGGAAGTGCCTTCAGGAACTTTCAACAGGACACACCGTGTTGATGAATAGCACCTAGCTCCCTTATTTCTAATGTAATCTTTTTAGCAAGTAATTTCTCAGACACACACCTTTGTATTCTGTTCCTTATTATTCTCTCCAAAGCATGGTTTTCTACTCTTTATGATAATCAGGCTATGAATTTTCTATTTTTCCCCCATTTCTCTTTTAATCGCATAGTATGACTTTAAGTCATTCCTTTGCTCTTTCATCTCACTGTATGTCCTTACAAGTAACCACATAGCAACCTGAACACATTGCTGCTTAAAAATATTTCTTCTACCAGATATTTTACTTTGTCACTCTTAAATTCTGCCTTCTATAAAGCCCTCAGGCAGGGACACAATTCATCGAAGCTCTTCACTGCTGTATAATAAGAATGTTACTTACCACAGTTTTCAAAACTTGTTACTCATTTCTGTCTTAGATCCCAACTGAATGGTCAGTACTGCCCATATTTCTATGTTGATAGAAATCAATTGTTCTCATCACGACCACTTAAATAATGTCTAAGAAGATTCAGACCCTATGGCTCTCCTCTTCTTCTCAGCACTCACCAGAATCTCTCTAAATATTCTGTTCACTGCAATACAGGCTATTTCTGGCATATTCCTCCAAAGTATTCTAGCCTCTACCCATTACCCAATTCTAAAACTGTTTTCACATTTTCAGGTATTTGTTATAACAACAGTTCTACTTCTGAAGACCAATTTCGTGATTAAGCCTATTTTCTTCTGCTGAACAGAATACCACAGACTGGATAATTTATATAGAAAATAAATGTATTTCTCATGGTTCTAGAGGCTGGTAAATCTAAGAACATGCTGCTGACATCTGGTGAGGGCCTTCCTACCATCATCACATGGTTGATAGGAACACAAGGGAGTATGCCTGTGGAGAAAAAAAAAACCTCACTTTAAAAATAAAGCCACTCTGATGATAATTAACCCACTCCTGTGATAACAGCATGAATCCATTCATGAAGGGTAGTTCCCCATGAGCTAATCACTTCATAAATGCCCTGTTAACACTATTACATTGGCAATTAAATTTCTAACACATTAACTTTTGGGTCACACATTCAAACAGTGTGAATATCAAGGGGTAAGTTCATCAGTTCTGACTCAACAAGAGAATGATTTCCAGGAGCTCAGTTCTCTTAGAAATGAAATTTTAAATGACACTACCAGGTAAGCCACTGAGACCAGTGGAGGTGATAGCTAAGAACATAGGGAACTAAGAATTTTTAATGGAGAAAGGAGGTAATGAGTACCAGTTACAGCCTAAGACTCACCGTAGTGGTGAGTGTTGTAATTTATCTCACTATCCATCCTCTTTGAAGTTTTTCCTCAGAAAGTCCTCTAATGGTAACTTGGAAGGACTGCTGTCAAAATATATGGAAAAGTGGGTCTGTGTGGTATAAGAGATGGACTTTGCCAAACATGGAGGTTTGCTGCCAAGATCTTCACTAATGAAAGAAATCACCAGTGAGCTGCACAGATTAGCCAAATACTGAGCTTACTGGAACTACTAAGGCCTGGACATTTCTGCCTAATCCAGGACTCCTGTAATCATTAGTCTTTGCTTTGGAGCTTTCCATTGTGTAGCTGAGAATTTGTCATATCTGCATTATAATCTAAGGCTCCACATGCTTAATCCTGCTTCTCCCCCTTTTTCCTTCCCTTTCCCAGGGGTCAGCTCTGCTGCATAGTCTGAAGACTTTCCCTGCCCAATCCTGCTAAAATTCTTGCACTCCTAACCCCATCTGAGTGTCTGCTTTCCAGAACACCCGATAAACACAGTAGTTAACTTAATCATGGTCTAAATGAATCTTAATTTCATAAATTCCCAGGACCCATAGGAAACTAGTCTCATATATAATCCTCACTTAGCATCTGGAAGTAATGTAGGTTTCTCTATCCACCTTCACAGAATCTCATCAAAGCAGATTTAACACTTTCTTAATTCTGGTAAACCTTATATCTCTGTAGTCTTGAACTGACAAGACTAAAATTCTCTTCTTTAGTCAGTGTGCTATAAAAACAAGTAGCTTTTATTCCTGAAAGAACATGTAATTTATTCTAACATATTATTCAGTAAGATTTTGAATTGTAATTCTTAACCACCATTCATAACTAGTATTAATAACTACAAAACAACATAGATGAAAAGCAGGAGTAGGCGTTTTGAAGATATGGGAATAAAATTTATATGAGAAGTGCCTTAAAAACTAGCTGAATGCAATTGCCTTATTCTGGATAGTAAAAGTGGGTGATTTTTCTATCCAATCCTTCTTTTGTATTGCTTCATTTTATTAATTTAGAAAAGATTCACCAATCTGTTGAACTCAAGAAAAAAAAATACCTCCTTAAACTTCTTGGTCAGTTAATGTGTGATCCCAAGAGTCAAAGTTAGCCACTACCACTCCCCACTATACATGCACCCTTAAAACTGTAAAATAAAATATATGCCTCCTTTTGAAATAAATTAAAAGTAAACAATGGAGGGGTAGAAAGTAACAACAGTGGGAAATATGCTGTAGTTTAGTATTTAAAACCAGTCGTGTGGATAAAAGCTCACATGAAAAAATTTCTGTGTCATTATAATTAATAGGATATAGACTGAGAAAAAGTTCCTCTTCAAAAAAATGTTGAGTATATATTTGCATGGTGATTTTCCTAAAATAAAATATTGGCTCTTTGTCAGATTATTATCACTATTATTTATAAATAGGAGTACAATATATATTCAAAATACAGCTTATGTGTAGGGGAGGTATTACATTACTCACACTTGAATGCAGTGTAGGCACTGAGCAATATAAGCTGTTTCCTGGATCATAGTGGAATTGAATTAACTACTATATTAAGCACTGTTTGTTTTGCCCACAAACAGATTTGAATTGAGGGGTTTGGAGGAGAACACCATAATTATAGACAAAAGAAAAAGAGAAAATAAATTTAAAAAATCAAATTCACTGACTGGAAGGAAAACAGAGACCAGAGATATGTATGTTAATGCGAATATAGAGACACCAATCTTATTCAACATGACATTGGAATATCAGCAAGATCACTATGTTGCTGGTCTGTTCTAGACATATGAATTAAAAAGGAAAATTAAAAATAACTGACTGCAGGAAATGCAAAGTCAGACCCCTTTGCCCTGACATAGCTGCCTTCAACTTAATTGTATCTTTAGTATGTATTTTCTTGTTTAGCCCCAGTGCTTATTTTCTTTTACTTCTCTCTTCCCCACATTTCAAACACATTTCCTGTTGCTTCATTAGGTACTATATATCTTTAGTTTTTCACATACTTTTAGGCAAGCTCTTTCTCTGTCAGTGGGTCCTTGTCAATACATACTTATTTGTGAAGTTTAGTTGTTTTATTGGTTATTGGTTATTATGTAGGAAATTATCACAAATTATATAAGAACTAGACAAAATTTTGATAACTTACTGTCCTTATTTAATATAAAATGGAAGTGATCTAACAGTTCATTACCATTATTCTAAAAAAAATACATTACATAAACTAGATGGTTTTTCAAGGGCAGATTCAATTTTCTTATATTTATAAATTCTGCTTACAGTTGATAATAACCAAAGGTAACTAATACAGATGCAACAACAATAACTTCCCTCAAATTCCTTCCATACTATGATTCATCACAGCCTTCTTCTCAGGACTATTGTAGGAATCCTATGATTTTATGAATAAATACAGTGAAGAACTCTATCAAAACAACATTAATGATCAACCAGATCTACTCCCCAACTACTATTTTGTCTGATGGTAAAAATAGTACATATTCCTTGGGAAAAATTCTACCAGAAAACAAAAATGGTTATAAGTAAGATTAAAAACAAACAACAAAACAATCAAACTGTGTAATTATAGTATCTAGGGAAAACCACTGTTAGCCCTGAGGTGGCCTCCTCTGACACTGTGGGGTGGGGGACTCACTACTGCAGGGTGATTGTGGAAGCCCTGTCTCTGCACTAGACCTGTTCTGACAATACCCCAGTAGGGAGAAACAGAGGTGCTTCATTACCCTCTGGTGGGGTGGAAGTCCAAGCTTCCTATATGGTCTTCACTGACTTCACTGGGAAGGGGAATGAGGCTTGTTATAGCCTAGCAGGGATTAAAATTCTGGCTTTCTGAACTTGGACTTCTTTATCCCTACTTTGGCAGGGCCCTAGGGTGCCTTGTTATAGTCCAGCAACTGTGGAATTCTTGATTTCCCACTCAACCTTGGATAGCATAGTTAGGAGTGGAGAAGAGTTTTTCTGTCGTGTTTGGCTAAAGTGGTTATTTTCTAGAAGTTTTTCTTTTCTAGTCCTTTGTCTAGAGAGAACAGGCTTTTGTTGGGGACTTTTTGGTTCTGATTTTGTCCCTTGGTGTTGCTAGGTTCCTGGTATCTTCAGCAACAAGGCTGGTATAAATTAGGCAAAATGAAAACCCAGAGAAAGCACCACATTTATTTCTATATTAGCCAATGGGGATAACTGCATACGTGTAACTCAACTCAGGTCTGGCTGCTCAGTGCTTGCAGAGCCCAATAGCAAGAGCAAGGTATAGTGGAAAGAAAGTGACTTTATTTACCAAAACTAGCAACAGGGAAATGGCAGGATTCACATCCAAAGTAACCACTTTGAATTTCTGGGGAGAAGGCAAGGGTTTAAAAAGGGAAACTTGATATAGGAGGCATGTAGGAGTTGTGCTGAGTAGAAGGTCTGTGTATCTTGTTTGGTGGCTGTCTTGAGTCACAGACCATCTGTAGTGCAGGTTGGCATCATCTCAACAATGGCAAGGTGGTTGCCGAGCTGCCTTGAGGTAATCTCTGGAATTTTGGAGCTGGGTCTCCAGGTTTGGCCTGTCTATCTCAAGATTAGCCCTTGGAACTTCTAGCTAAGCACATAATTAGATACTAGCACATAATTTGATAAATATGAGAGTATCCTGTGGGAAAGGGTAGGTGAGGAGTCTATTTCGAGATTATGGGAAAAGGCTTCTGCAGTTTGCTTCAAGGCTATGTTCAAAACTAGGGAGAAAATAGAAAGGGGGAAAAGTTAAAATGCATTTTGAAGTTAAGCTGCTTGGTTACTTAAGGAGGAACTTAAAATGCACATTGAAGAAAATATGGTTGGTTAGTTATATTTAGATTTGTGATCTAAAATATATTTTCTTTTTGTTAGGAAACATTTAATGCTAAATTTAAATATTAAAGTGTATTAAAGACTCATGTTAATTAGCTCTTATTGGCTACTGCCTTCTTATCTCTGAAATTTTATCCTGTTGTATTTCGAGAAAATTTACCATTCACAACTGATCTTATGAGTGATTTGAGGCAGATGTATCCATTTAGTCTAGAAACGTCATGTACTAAATATGTTAAAAAGTAAGTAGATGATCAATATAATCCATAAGCAAATATATTTACAAATGTTTTCTTTACTAGTAACTCATTATATGTGGTACCAGAAAATGGTATTAAATGAGTTTACCAAATAATTTCACATATAATGTAATATTTCAGTCATGTAAAATCAGCCGGATTCAGTAGATCTGGGATTATTTCTTTCATTTTACAAATGAATGGTGGGATGTGAGGAGTGAGAATGGAAGAGAGAGAGATTAGGTAGTTTGTCCCAAATCATACAGCTATAAAATGGAGAATCTGAATCATCTTTTGGGGTGAATATTCTATTTTTTAGGACATCAGCTATGAAAAATGAGGAAGAATACAGCTTTCAAAGTGTGTTTCACTTTGACTTAGGCTATTCCCACCATTATGGTTAGTGATAACTTGTGAATTATGCTGCCAGATGATCAAATTTTCTCAAATATGGATACCACAAAGATATTTATTAAAATACAGACCCCATATTTAGTCTATTAGGTATAAATAGGAAATTATCAGTTTTATAGGTCAATACAACAAAATTTTGGCAATTTCATATTTCAGACTATTATACAACTAATTTTTAGCTTATATAAAATATGATTCCAAGTGATTTTGTTAAACAAAACCCTTTTAAGAAAATACTGAATCATTTTACATCTTTGGGATGACTTTTTTCACTTACTTGAAGAGTATAGCTGCATTTTAATTGAATATGTTTTAAAACTTATTTTTGTGGAAAATTTACAATTATAACTTCAGTCTACTTTTTTTGCTATGCATACTTTTTGAGATTCAATTAAGAAGTTCTTTAATACTAATTTTACCTGAAGTTTGGAATAAAAGCAAAGGCCCAAACAATATTACAAGAAACAGGTAGCAAGTAAAATTTGTGGCTTTTGTTGCTATCCAATAAAAATCAAATTTATACTGGTTACTTGGTGATTAGGTAGTTGATTCTCAAGGTATTAATTTATTTTAATTCACATTGAATACTTTTCTTTCTTTCTTAGCTTAGTAGTTCTTGATTTGTTTTTTTTCCTGTTATTTTACAGACTAATATTATTATGCTATTTTTAACCTGTTTCCTATGAAAGGGGCTTCAGTTTTATTTTATACGTAAACATATTCTAATTATAAAACAAACCAGTCTCTTAAACACTATTTCTGTGTATATACAGACACTACTTTATTATTTCTTCAAAAATATTCATTTTTTATTCATTTTTACATAGACTTTATGAGTGTTGAATTACTGAACATTTCACGTTTAAAGTAGGTAAGAAAAAATAATAGAAGCCAAATTATTGAAAGTGTAGAACTAATACAAAATTATATTCAATAGGAAAACCATAATAAAATATAAACTGACTAGGTATCTTAAATCAGAAATAGTAATTCCCTATGTAAAATAAGGAAAGAACTTATATAAGTGACAATGTAAAATTCCAAAATATCATAATTTAAAAGTTAACCTTTATTGGGCATTTAATGCCAGGCACTGTGTTAAGGGTGTTATGGATATTATGTCATTGTATTATAATACTTGAAACCACAGTTTAATTTTTCTCTTTATCCCAGTAAGTAATGTGAGACCTAGGCATGTTCAATAACCTGCCCAATGTCACACAGTTGGTGAACCAGGAGTCAATTGTTGGTATCCTGACTCTAGCACCAGCACTCTTAACTACTACACCTTCGATCTTACCATGCTTAATTAGTCAAAGGATATTCTAAAATGCTGTGACTTAGGAATAATAAGCTGAATTACCACAATCATTATCTTGAAATACTTTCCCAAACATACAATTCTGTTTACAGTTGATAATAACTGAGGATAACTAACACAGAGGCAACGATAATAATTTCACCCCAAATTCCCCCCATACTATGATTCATCACAACCTTCTTCCCAGGACTATTGTAGAGGTCATATGATTTCATAAATAAATACAGTAAAGAGCTCTATCAAAACAGTATTCATGATCAGCCAGATCTATTCTCCAACTATTCCTAGAAAAAGTCTGTGTCAATTCAGGGAAACGTCATTCTTCAAGTTCATCAGAACGAAGACCCAGGAATCATCCTATACTTGCTTCATTCTCTCTCAGCCCATAATCCAACTGTCAAAAAAAAATCAGTCATTTCTATACTCAAAACATATTTATAATCACCTGTCACCACCTCCACTACCACTACCATGGTCCAAGCCATCATCATTATCTCTTAGTGTAAAAATGCCTCCCTGTAGAGGGAAGGTATTTTCCCACTAAGGGCTCAGAAGAACTCTGGTACTGGAATACGGTTTGGTGAGATAATAGGAGGGTAAGGAGTGTATTAGTTCGTTCTCACATCGCTATAATGAAATACCTGAAAGTGGGTAATTCATAAAGAAAACAGGTTCAGGCCAGGTCCGGTGGCTCACATCTGTAATCCCAGCACTTTGGGAGGCTGAGGCAGCTGGATCATTTAAGGTCAGGAGTTTGAGACCAGCCTGGGCAACACGGTGAAACCCCATTTCTACTAAAAATACAAAAATTAGCTGGGCATGGTGGCACACACCTGCAATCCCAGTTACTTAGGAGGCTGAGGCAGGAAACTGGCTTGAACCCAGGAGGTGGAGGTTGCCATGAGCCAAGATCACATCACTGCACTCCAGCCTGGATGATAGAGTAAGACTCTGTCTCAAAAAAAAAAAGAGGTTTAATTGGCTCATGGTTCTGCTAGCTGTACAGGCTCCTGCTTCTGGGGAGACCTCAGGAAACTTATGATTATGGTGGAAGGCCCAGGGGAAGCTGGCACGTCTTACATGGTGGGAGCAGGAGGAAGAGGAGGAATGGGGAGGTGCTACCCACTTTTAAACAATCAGATCTCAGGACCACTCACTCACTATATCACAAGAATAGCAAGGGGGAAATTTGCCCCCAGAATCCAATCACTTCCTCCACCATTGGAGATAACAATTTGACATGAATTGAGATTTGGTCAGGAACATAAATCCAACCTATATCAAGGGGACATTTTTTTTTCTTATCTTAATGAAACTTGATCTATGTGCATTTATATTTTTCTCTTCAAAAGGTCTATTCTTTAATCTATACACAATGAGACATTCTAGAATTAGTATAGACTCTTTGAACATGACACGTGGCTAGACCCACCTGGCATAACAATGTACTCAATGTCAATTATTGGAGTGTACAAGTTTATAAATAAATATCATAATAGCTGACATTTATTGATTGCTTCTGAGAATTTTCATGTGGTACCTTATTTAATTCTTGCAACAACCCAATGAACTAAAGACTATTATTTTTATCCTGCTTTACAGCATAAGTGATAAAATCTGTACATATATATATACATAAAATACACACACATATATATATATAAATATATACATATATGTTATATGAGGTAACAGAGCCATGTAAGAGGTACACACAGTCTTTGAACCAGATAATCTCGCTCTGTGGTTTATGCATGTGAAATCAACACCAGGGAGCTTTCTATGTTATTGTTTTATAGAAAATTGTAACAGGGAGAAGGTGATAGATATACGAAAGGTCTTAGACAACCCTTTGTATAGGTAATGGAGGTGTCACATGCAGATTTAAGAAAATGGATAAAACAATTAAATTTTATTTTGATCATCTTCATCAGGAAATAAACACTAGATTTGATGGTGACAAAAGTTAACCAGAAAATCAATTATAAAGGTGTTCAAATATTATGTATGAAAGAAGAGATGATTAAAGTAATGTCTAGAAGGTAAAATTGGCAGGACTTAACATTTGATTACATAGGTAGAGGTTAAGTTAAAGGAAGGAATCAAGAATGACCTTCAGGATTCTGTATAAGTGGCTAAGTGGAAGTTGGAAACAGCAACTATGAGAGAGACCACAGAAGGATTATGGTTAAAGAAATGACAGTCACTTCAAATAGACAGGGAGAGTCCAAGAAGCCTTTATGACAAAATCCCTTGCAGTAGGATCGAGTGGCAGGTAGTAGTAGAGTGCCAGTACAGTACCAGTAGTAGAGTGAGGATCCACATGGTGTCTCCTAAAATAAAAGATGGCTGAGTAGCTCAGGCATAGCGGTTGGGCCAAAATAGAACACAGTATAAGCCCACTTTCAGTCTAGAAACCTGGCTACCAAAAAAATCATGAGGTTGTATGTATAAACATTCATCAAATTTATTAAATCTATTCACCATCACTCCTTCCATTCATTTCTACTTTTACACTAAGTAGGACCACTATATATAAATCTAGTAGCTAAGATAGCTTCCCCCAGAACATTGCTTGGATCACTACTGCCAAAATTGGAATCTGTAACTCAGTTATGTAGTTTGTGGCTAAATAACAACCACCTCTAACTCCTGCATATATATGCAACTTCTAATTTATATATTGTTTATTTTAATAAGTTATTAATTCTAAAGTTTGTGATCACTTTGGTCAGTTTTCCTGGATGAGAATTATTGTTTGCTCCTTAAGATACTTATACATATTTAAACCCAAATTTGTTATGTGTTTATTTGACAAGGTCTTTCCCAGAAAACAATTTAATTCCCACCATATCCCAGTTCTGGAAGCATGTGTGTGGGGATGGGAGAGGATATTAGTAGCTGTTACCTATAAAGAACAGAGATAACCATGTGTAACATGTTTTTCAGCAAACAGAATGAAGCTTTGGGGTAGGAATGAGAATTTTTAAAATAAGAAATGCACTCTAAACAAATTTTAATTCTGTGATATGTGTCTACATATTCAGTGGCCTCTAGGCTCTCCTCATTCTAATCCATTTACAGAACTCTAAAATATATATCTGATGATGTCATTGTTGTTAAATTCTTCCAATGGACGCAGATATCAATTAGATCACAAGTCTTACTTTTCCAGAAAGGATCTGCCTTATGCCTACCTCTTTAGTGTCTTCTAACCACTCTCTCCTCCCACACTGTAAATTCTATGTAAAATCACCTACTGTTTTTCAAATAAGCCACACTATTTTAAGCCTCTACTCATTCTCATAGGCTACAACAGTGCCTGTTTGTATAAATTCTCAATCTTTAAAACTCAGCTTCATTATTTAGAATAAATGCTGTAACACTTCCTTTGCCCTATCCCTATCAGTGATTAGTAGGTAGTTAGCAATCTGTTGTGAGCCAATGTGGCTGGGTGTCCATAACATGATCCTCTCTACTTACCTATATCCTAACATATCACACGATGAAGACTTATGACATCTTCTTCCCTATCCTCAGATGACCCTTGACTGCAAGGAGTATGCCTCTTTTTTTTTTAATAAAGTCAGTCTAACAAGTGCCTGGATTGTGGAAGATATTCAATAAATATTTGATGTACAAATGACCAATGATGGGAATCTTTTATAGCATTTTCAAAGTGTTTTAAGAAATATGCTAATACACCTTCTGCAGGAATAAAAAATGATTCTATATTGTAAATTTGGGAAGTGCCAAGGATAAATACACTTAAACAGTAAATTTATAATAAAAATTCTGAGCTATATATATGCTAATTCTCACTGTAGCTTTCTAAGAGATGGCTACTATATGTAGTATTTGCCAAATTTGCTTGAGAACCTCTTTTTCATTTAATATCTATTAATGTTTAAAGTTACTTTGAGGAACACAGTATTGAAAAAGCTGGACTAGTCTCTCCTATTTACTTAACTGAAATACATTTCATTCCTTCATTGAATTGAAAAGTAAAAGGGGATGGGGAAGAAGTTTCTGTTATCTTTTAACCATAATTCATCACAATTAAGTTTTAGAATTAAATTAGCATTTCTACTTCTATAACATATTTATTTTTAATTTTGACCACTTGAAATTTCTAAAAGTTTCTATTTATTTATTTTAATATGGTCATAAAGAGATTAAAGGCATAATAGTTACTGCACTAAAATAAGTAGATTTAGTTAAGAGCAAAGATTAGATCTTTTCTGTTATTGTCAAGAAGATATGGTAAAAAGCATGATATCACATGTAAAAATTATTATTCATTAAATTATTGTTGTTAATATGTATTCCTTAAAACAATGCTTTCCTGAACAATTACTTTTTATTCAGCCCAAAAGCTTTGTTGAACTACATTCGTTAATACAAAAGTGGTGTATATTTTCTTTGTGAAGTTTTATTTTTTTTAATTTCCTTCAAAGGATGATTACAGAGGTGATTATTCAAGTAGCAGGTTACTTTTCAATATATTCCACATTTTAATCTCCACAGTATCACCTTTCCACCTTAAGAAATTTTTTCAGCCCTTTTTTCAGTTCCACAAAATATATTCCCAAATATGTCCATACTAAGATTAATTCATTTCCTAAACTAAACCAACTCCTATAATTGGCATAAATCTTAACCTTTAGTTTTAAGGTAAGTATAAATATGTCTATACCTCTGTGATACTAAAATGTACTAGAGAAGTATTATGAGCACTTAAGAGAAATATATGTCACAATTGGGTGGGGGTGGGAAGGAAGAAGGTAAATTAGGATCAGAAAATAATTACAAAAGGACACAACATAGGTGTTTTTCCCTTGAAAGCTGCATTGGATTCCAGGAGGCAGTGTTTGTAGAAGTGATTTCAACCTGAAGAATTAACAGGTACAAAAAAATAAAAGTGACAAAGCATGAAACTTGTCTAGGAGTTATTAGTTGTATTGAACAACTGCAATATTATAAAATTATGCAGCAGAAGTGGGTAATAGGAAAGTTTAGGTTGAGTCATTTTGTGGAATTATTTGAAAATCAGGCAGAGGGATCTGTATTTAAGGAGTTGTCATGTGGATGTCATTTAAGGTGGTTAAGCAGGAGAAGAATTTAATCAGTGTGGCACTTGAGGAACATTGATCAGCCATAGACACAGCCAGACACAAGAAGAGCAATTAGATTAACGGCAACAGGCAGCAGGCTTGTAAGAATTTGATTCAAATTGCAGTGAGAGTAATAAGGATGGAGAAGAGAAGGTGGATTTGAGAGTTAGAGGACACTGACCAAAACAAAACAGTTGATGATGAAGTGTTCTCCATTACTACAATACAAAAATTTAAATACAATACAGAGAGCTAAGAGGTGAGAATCAAAATTAACTAATGGAAACTCACTTTGGTGGTTTTACAGTAGGCATTTTAAAGCATAATTTTCAAAATTTTCTTTTGTTTATAAATTTGCTGTAATTTTTCTTATAGGGACCAAAACAACAAATTAGGTTGAATTCCTGCACATTACCCTCCCTAGACATATCATATCACTATTACTATAAATTCAGTGCACATTCTTTTCATATTTTTTTAAATTTCCTAAGTACACATATGTACATATAAATATTTAAAAATATATTATTTTAGGATTTCCTGGAGTTTAATTAAAGACTGTATTCTGCAACTTGCTTTCTGAAACCGTATGTCATGAGATTCATCTATACTGATGCATATAAATCTGGCTAATTCATTGTTAACTATTACACAGTATGAATATATCACAATGTATTTATATTTTACTTACTTAAAAATAAAAGTTCCAATTGATAATATGATTTACCTTTTTGCAGTATTTAGATAACTTTTTTATTTGGGAATAACATTAAATTTGCAGTAAAGTTGCAAAGTTAGTGCAGAATTCCTGCATACTCCTCACTCAATTAGGATTCACCTAATTTTATCCTCTTACATTACAGTGTTACATTTTATCAAACTTCAAAAACAACATTAGTACCATAAGCTCAGCTTTTCAGAGCAAAACTGTAGGGAGCTGAAGGCCCATGAGACCTGACCAACTCAGCATTCCAATGGAGGCTATATGATCAAACAGCAAACTGTTTATCACGAATGCAGGATATGAGCAAACTCACAACTGCTCCTGCTGATAGAAGGTTTGCTGGAGGCAATCACTCCCTGGTGCCGAGGTTATCTACTGCGACATCTAGAGCCTGTTGTTTGAGGAATGCAGTCTTGCAAGCCTACTCTGGATTGAGCAGCTGACCCCTTCTTCCACCACCCTTCTATCTCTTTTGCCTAATAAATATGGAGAGCTGTGTAAACCTCAGGGCCCTTGTCCACTAGATGCAAGGTGCCCCCTGACCCCTTCTTCCAAATATACTCTTTTGTCTCTTGTCTTTTATTTCCGTGTTTGCCCCCTTTGTTTAGTCCTCCTAGGTCTGTGCGGGTTACATGGTGGCGCCTGAACAGGGATAGAATCGGGTGCTCAACAAGTGGCACCTGAATGCGGGACTTCAAGGATGTGAACGAAGAAGGTCTGCTGGAGCAGAGGAACTGAAATTGGCAAGGCAAACAGGGACCCCGGGACAAGTCTGCCGGCAGTGCATATAAGGTCAGTGCCCTAAAGATGTGCTGGCAGCAGTGCTTTAAAGAAGTACTGGGAACAGGAAGTTTTCTGAATCAGAGTAACAAGCGGAAAAATTTGTCTGTTAAAGAAAAACATTATGTGCAGTTGCTTAAATTTCTGTTGAGACAGTCTCAAGCTCAGGTTAATTTGCAGACACTAACCTCCTGCAGAAGCCACAAGAGGTTATTACGCATAACCCACAGTTTCCACAGGCAAGCACTCTTGATGTGGAAAATTGGGAGCAAGAGAAGGATTAAAACAGACTCATCAAAAAGGTCTTAAAGTTGATTCTTTTGTTTTCTCCATTTGGAGTTTAGTTCGTACTGTACTTCTGCCATTATCTCATTATTATTCTGTGGTACAGTAGGCTGAATCTAAAAATCTGAAAGAATCTGTTGTCCCACCCACAGCTCCAATTGAAAATAAAAAAACAGGAGAAGGAGGATAAAAATTGGCCTATACCGCCTCCTCCAATTGCAGAAACTTCTGTATTGCCTCCTCCTGTAGCAGAAATAGAAACCCAAATACAAAGAATTTTACGCTCTGCTGCCATAGCTAGAGACCCCTTAGGACCTTGTGCTTTTCCTATTTCTGTAAGGCCTGATCCAAATAATCCACAGCAGGTTATTCATGAACACACTCCACTAGAGTTTTAAGTTGTTAAAGTTGTACAGAGTTCATTCACCTTAGGATTGCTAGACTCTGTGTTTGGTGCTATGCGTCTTTTACCCTTTGATGTGAAACACTTGGTGCGAACTTGCTTGTCTGCTAGTGAGTATCTGACACAAAACAACATGTATTTCTGACCCAATAATTCCTCCTCTGGTAGGCATTCTAGATAAATCAAATGGATAGATGATAAAGGTAGCTGGAGAGATAGATAGATGCTCATTGTAGCATTTTTGTTATTGTGAATAATTGTAAACACAATATACTAGTATATCTTTTACAGAGCCATTTCAATTAACAGGGAATAATGGGGCATTTGGGGGTTTTGCTTGTTTGTTTTTAGAGAGTGTTGACTTGAAAATACATGTTAAAAGAATATGAATCAGGGTTATAACTGTCACAAAGATATTTTTAAAATAATTACTTTGTCTTTGACTGATATGTGCCCATCCTAGTCTAGGCAATATTTAGATGTTTTTAACTGAATGGAAATTAATTACTAGTTAGAATATTCTTGATTGCATTTAGCAGAGTAAATAGTCTGTGTGTTTGTGTGTGTATGTGTTTGTCACAGAGAATACTAGAAGAAACACTACAAAAAAAGGTTAGAAGATTTAGAAGAAATCTTCAAGGATACCCAACTCCATTATTTCATTGTACGAATGGGTTATCAAGGAACTAGTGAGGGGAAATGATTTTCCTGAGACAATGCTACTGATAAATTTATCAATAGGACTCAGGGTTTCTTAGCCCAAACCTTTTTTTTTCAACTTTTATTTTAAGTTCAGGGGTACATGATGTGCAGGACGTGCAGGTTAATATGTGCCATGGTGGTTTGCTGTACAGACCATCTCATCACCTAGGTATTAAATCCAGCATCCCTTAGCTATTTTTCCTGATGCTCCCCCTCCCCCTAACTCCTCAGCTCTGATGGGGTCCAGTGTGTGTTATTCCCCACCATGTGTCCATGTGTTCTCATCATTCAGCTCCCACTTACAAGAGAGAACATGTGTTAGCCCAAAGCTTTTATTTTCACTGAGAAGTATTCTTTTTGGGCATAGAGCTAAAATAAATTAAGTTGCAATTAATCTTATTTTACTTATAAACAAAGCTATTTACTGACCTGTCCCTACCAAAGAGAGATAATTATGACTCTTAAAATTTAGCAAGAAAGATATAAAAATTTGTTCATGAACTTAAAAAAGGTCTCATGTTAAGTTATACAAATAGAATATCTGTGAAACTCTTACTCTAAATGAAAATAGTTATATTTTAAAAATTCCTTAAAACTCATAGTTGATTGAAAATATGACCATAATTCACTTCTCCTACATCCATACCCTTTGCAATGTGACTTTGCAGCTGCTCACATCAAGAGAGGAGTCTCTTTTCTTTCCCTTTACCAGCCCTGTGACTTCTTTTGGTCATAAAATGCAGCACAAGTAATGTGGTGCCAATTCCAACTCTGGGCCTCAAAGGGGCTTTGTAAATTTCTGTCCTTTCTCTTGAAACCCTACCCAGACACTGTGTGAAGAATCCTAGCTGGCCTAAAGGAAGGTGAGAGATGAATCATACCACCTGAGACTTTACTGGACCATCCAGTCCCCAGCTGACCTGGCAGATGATCTGGCCACTGACCATAGATTCATGAATGGGCTCAGCTGAGGACGACATCTGGCCCAGATTAGCAGAACCATCTTGATGACACACAGACTCATGAAATCAATAAAATATTGTTATTTGAAGTCATTAGGATTTGATTAATTTTTTATGACAATAGCTAAAAAGCCATTGTTTACATAAAGGCATTAAAATTATATTATGGGTTACTTACATAATATGTCAAAGCTTTTGGATAATAAGTAAAATTTTATCCCACAGCAAAATATCATTTCATTGGAAGGCATAATTTTGGCCTGGTAAAAATATTTTTCAACAATTTTTCATAAATGATAGGCCCCACTATGGTTATAAATCATCAAAGTTTTTTTTTTTTTTTAAGATCACATTTTATATTCTCTTCTAACTTGTAAGTTCAAAATACAGCTTCTTAAATTTGTTAAAATTTTTCATTATTTAAATTATGTTTTGCATCAAAATCAATGGCAGCAAAATACAAACCCAAATCCTCAATTTTAATAAATAAGCCTGGCTTAAAATGACTCTGTCATAGTTTAACACATAAAAGCAGAGAGTACAATGGTTTTTATCAGGGGCAGAGGGAATGGGAAAATGGAGAGTTGCCATTCAAGGGAGGTAAAGTTTCAGTTATACAAGATGAGTAAGTTCTAGAGATCTGCTGTGTAACATTGTTACTACAGGTAAGCATTCTGTATTGTATACTTTAACATTTGTTAGGAAGGTAGGTCTCATGCTAAGTGTTTCTACCACAATTTAAGTTAAAAAAAAGAATTTCAAAATAGGGTAATACCAATGAATAAGATGAGGTGAAATTTATGTATCTTTAAATCATTTGGCATTCAGTTTGCAAAAAGTGAATTGACAGTAACAGTAGCACATTAGAGCATGTTTCTTAATTTCTATTTATTAGCTAAGTGTAATATTTGTATGTGACCACTAGATAGAGCTACTATAATAATATCCTGAGAGAAAAAACAAAAATATAGGAAACTATCTTACGTTTACCATTTATATAGACTGCTTTTCTTTATATTGCATTCTATATGATCTCAGGTAGCTCTGGATTTGCTAACTTTAGTTTGATATAACTCAGCTTTACTTTCACTATAATACATGCAAACACCAATTTTATTAGTTTACCAACCACGATCTGCATATAATGCATTATGAAGTTTAATTAATCATAGTAATAGTTCCAAAACCATAATACAATATTTTAGGATGTTTCAGTATGATATTTGTCCTAAAGCCACCAAAAATAATTTTGTGCTGAACTCTTAATATATTTTATGATTTTTGATATTTGTATACATTAGAGTGTTTATTACACATGTGGCAAATAAGGCTTCCCACTTTCAAATAAAGATTATATGTAAAATAAAGAATATGCAAAATAAATAAAGGTTCAGACTAATGCTGAGGTTCTTAAAGCAGAAAAATTAGGCTAACTAAATGAAACATAGGTCTCTTCTGTTTTTGTCAACAGGCAGAAGACCTCCATTATAAAACCAACAAAGAGCAATTCAATTTGTAAAAAACTCAAAGGCAGAGATTATGTCCTAAACTTTTTTTCTAGTTCCTATAAACAACTATCACTGTCCTCATCATAGAACAGGAAAATAAATCCACAGAGACCCATTCTTAAAGATCAGCAACTATTTGCTAGCTATAGTAGTACATTATTTATAAATATCTAGAAATTAATTTGACCATTATTTAATGCAATGTATGAGTTTATTATACTAGCTACAGTAGTGCATTATTTATAAATATCTAGAAATTAATTTGACCATTATTTAATGCAATGTATGTAGTTTATTATAATTTCAAATTAATGTATGTACGTAGTTTATTATAATTTCGAATTAATGACCCCTCCAAAACTTAATTTATTAATCTGTAACATTTTCTTAATGATATGTGATTTAGGAATTGAGTCAGGATCAACTGGCTTTGCTAGTCAATAAAGCAACATTTACCAGATTTTATTGAATATCTGAATCACCTAGGAGCATGTTGAAAAGACAGTTCCAGGCCCTACCTCCTGATTTTATAGGTGACGAAACTGAGTTTGAAATTCTGCACTGAGTCCTATCTATCTGTATTTTATGAAGCACCTCTCATATTTCCAATGCAAAAAACCATGTTCTGTAATTTTATGAGGTTAGTAATTAAAAACATAGACCCTAAATTTAAAAAGACCTGAAATCAAAGCCTCAGTCTTAATCAACGAAATGGGAACCACAATACCAACACAAGTATTTGTGGGAATTAAAGCAGTTAATGCATACAGAAGAGTAATAATGCTTGGCACAAGATAGTAACTCTATAAATGGTGTTCATTATATTTTCTTCCCCACTTATGTCTAAATAGTGTGAATATTCTTTGACAAGATATTCAAGAAATAAATGATAATTATAGCGATATGCATTTTTGTTATGCTTCTGTGACTGTATTATTCCTTGCTATTTATTATATTATGCAGTTCCTGCCAATCACATGCTTACATGAGTAGCAATGTCACTTTATCTATTGATAATTACTTAGAGTCTTGTTCTTGCCTTTTTGTTTTTACTATGTTTACGAACAGATCACGTTGCCAAAAGGTGTATCTACCTTGTCTACCACAAATGTAAGTTGTCAAGAAAAATATACAACATGCCTTTTCTTACAAAGTGCTCTCAAGTAAGAAGTTCAGAAATTCCTCCTGAAGAAAAGTATTCAATTGAATGCTGTCATCTAGTATTTTAAATCCCTTTCTTGTCATAGGGTTGCTCATAAAATTGTTAATGCATGACCCTCAGTGAGACCATTGAACTGAGCTGCTTTCATAGTCCTGCATTTACATAATCCTGCTTGCTGGCATTATTCTATCTGAAGACAAATATGTGATGAGTATAAAATACAATAAGCCCAATTATTTTTAACAATTGTCTTTTCTTTGGAAATTAATCACTTTGAAAAGATGTACATTGATATATAAAATGTACTGGTATGGCTTTTGAATAAAAGAGTTGTCCCATACTGACATATTGAAAAATAATCTGAATTAAATAAACAGTGATAATAAGATAGGCTAAATGATAATGTATTTGTCCAAATATTGAGCTGTATATTTCAAAGGTAAATGACTTCAAATACTGTCATCGTGTGTTTCTCCCCACTCATAATTAAACTTAAGGGAGCTGGAAATAATATTATCTTACATTTATTGAGCATACATTAACTTCTGGGCAATCCCCTAAGCACTCTAGTAGCACATTTAACCCTCATAAACCAGTAAGGTATATAAAATTATTCTCCTGCTTTGATAGGTGAGGAAACTGAGACACAGAGAAAGTTAAACAATGGGCCAATGGTCATGCAGTGGAGAATTTTAGATTCATAACCAGGCCTTTAGTAAGAGGAGAGGTGGCTCACCAAACTCATTAAAGTTTGGTTGCAAGACACTTTTCTCATCTATTTTCCAGTAATACCATTTTTCGTTGCTTTTCTTTCTGCCATTGCAGGCTCTTGAACTTGCCTACTTTAAAATTATTGCTTCATCCACCTGAATGTCTTACCTTATTTTATAGCACACCAATACCATATTCATCATTCTACTTTCCACTTAAATCCTTCATACTTTGTAACAGTTTGTTCATATCTCTCTGGTACAAAGTAATTTCTTCCTTTTCTGATCCTGACAGGAGATCCTGAGAGCTCAGTCAAAAAATTTTAAGCTCACATGTTACTAAACTCCAAAATGCTCTATTTTCCAATATACATTTATTTCCTGGAAATAATCTTCTGCTTTGGGATATTTTCCACCCATCAGGTGAGATCTCCTACATTACATGCACTGCATTTTGGAGATTTAGGGATGACCCACATTTCTGCATAAATTTAACTCTCACTGCAGAAATCAAGAAGGAGAATATGGGTCCTTATGGGTCCAGCGACTCGACTAATGAAGCGTCTGGATACCACAGGAGAACTTATCTTGAGAGACCTCTAGACTAGGTGATGCAAGTGAAGATGCAATGGTTATAGTGCTTTGGTTTTCATTTTGAAACTCCTGCTAACTCTTTATTAAACATTGTCTATATCAGTGGTCCCCTTTTTTTTTTTTTTTTTTTTTTTGGTAAAGTTACAAAAACAAAACCGTTCACAGACCTCAATATGGTAATGATCAGCTGTTTTAAAACAAAAGCTATAATTGTTTCAGTAATACATTTCAAGTAATTTGAATTTTGTTAATCTCCATATATCTATTAGCATATAAATATGTAAGATAAATTTTTTATTAATTTAGAAGATAATACATAGAACTTACCAATTTGAGGATTTTCTGTAGTTACTCTGTGGCCCTCCATGGCCTGAGGACAAGTTGAAAACTTCTCATTAAGACTATTTATTTGAAATTTAAACATTTACTTTAAAGTTTATATGGAACCAAAAAAAGAGCCTGCATTGCCAAGTCAATCCTAAGCCAAAAGAACAAAACTGGAGGTATCACGCTACCTGACTTCAAACTATACTACAAGGCTACAGTAAACAAAACAGCATGCTACTGGTACCAAAACAGAGATATAGACCAATGGAACAGAACAGAGCCCTCATAAATAATACCACACATCTACAACTATCTTTGACAAACCTGACAAAAACAAGAAATGGGGAAAGGATTCCATATTTAACAAATGGTGATGGGAAAACTGGCTAGGCATATGTAGAAAGCTGAAACTGGATCCCTTCCTTATACCTTATACAAAAATTAATTCAAGATGGATTAAAGACTTAAATGTTAGACCTAAAACCATAAAAATCCTAGAAGAAAACCTAGGCAATACCATTCAGGACATAGGCACAGGCAAGGACTTCATATGTAAAACACCAAAAGCAACGGTAACAAAAGCCAAAATTGACAAATGGGATCTAATTAAACTAAAGAGCTTCTGCACAGCAAAAGAAACTACCATCAGAGTGAACAGGCAACCTACAGAATGGGAGAAAATTTTTGCAATCTACTCATCCGACAAAGGGCTAATATCCAGAATCTACAAAGAACTCAAACAAATTTACAAGAAAAAAAAAACCCATCAACAAGTGGGCAAAGAAGATGAACAGACACTTCTCAAAAGAAGACATTTATGCAGCCAACAGACACATGAAAAAATGCTCATCATCACTGGCCATCAGAGAAATGCAAATCAAAACCACAATGAGATACCATCTCATACCAGTTAGAATGGCCATCATTAAAAAGTCAGGAGACAACAGGTGCTGGAGAGGATGTGGAGAAATAGGAACACTTTTACACTGTTGGTGGGACTGTAAACTAGTTCAACCATTGTGGAAGACAGTGTGGTGATTCCTCAGGGATCTAGAACTAGAAATACCATTTGACCCAGCCATCCCATTACTGGGTATATACCCAAAGGATTATAAATCATGCTACTATAAAGACACAAGCACATGTATGTTTACTGCAGCAGTATTCACAATAGCAAAGACTTGGAACCAACCCAAATGTCCATCAATGATAGACTGGATTAAGAAAATGTGGCACATATACACCATGGAATATTATGCAGCCATAAAAATGATGAATTCATGTCCTTTGTAGGGACATGGATGAAGCTGGAAATCATCATTCTCAGCAAACTATCACAAGGACAAAAATCAAACACCGCATGTTCTCACTCATAGGTGGGAATTGAACAATGAGAACACATGGACACAGGAAAGGGAACATCACACACCGGGGCCTGTTGTCGGGTGGGGGGAGTGGGGAGGGATAGCATTAGGAGATATACCTAATGTAAATGAGAAGTTAATGGGTGCAGCACACCAACATGGCACATGTATACTTATGTAACAAACCTGCACGTTGTACACATGTGCCCCAGAACTTAAAATATAATAAATAAATAAATAAAAGAAAATTTAACCTTTGACTCAATTGTTATATTTATTCTTTTTTCTCGCTTCCTCTTCATTTTCTTTTTCTTTTCCTCTTCCTCTGCTGTTTATCTTTTAATTCTTCATCATAGTAACATAACTATGTCCTTTTCCATGATGAGTATGCAGACATACATTTTGAACACTGCAATCTCATTCAATGGTTTGGAACAGAATTCAGCTAACAGCAGGCCTCTGAAGTCTCACGTCTAGGCAGTGGCCACTCTCCTCGCTTTCCTGGCTAAGAACACCCAATTTTATTCAGGTATAGCAGCCTGGCTGGCCGCTCCCCAGCCACGGGTAGTTGATATTGTCTAGTCAAGATAATCAAGGTAATTCTTATATTGGTGCTGATAACTGGCTTGTATTTCAATCTTCACTAGTCAGGTGGAAGGAAGTCTGCTTCCTTTACATTTGATTACTGTTTTCCTACTTGATAAAAATAGAAAAACAAAGAGAAATTGCCTTTTTAACCTCTAAATATTTTTCTGTGAGGAGACAATGTCTATAGCTGCTCAAACCAGGCCATAGGGACCGAACATCATGTTGAGAATGGCGAAGTTTGTAGTACAGTAGTTCAGTAGTTCCCCCTTATCCATAGGGGTTACTTTCCAAGACCCCCAGTGGATGCCTGAAACTGTAGCGGTATGAACTAAATTGCCGTCTTGGAACATGTTTCTGTTCATGTTTTCCACCCACACCTTCAGTGCCTTCTACATATTAACTAAGCACTTTTCATGCACTGTGGCTGTAACTTTTGCAATTTGAGGTGTGACAGCAAAACCGGCAAACACTTCTTTTTTCTTCTTCATAATTTCACAGAGAGAATATTCATTCTTGCCATAGATCTTAGCAATCTCAGCATACAAGTTTTTTCCTTATGAATTTCAGAACTTTTACCTTTTTACTTAAAGGAAGTACTGTAAGGCTTCTCTTTAGCTTATTGTATCAGCTTCACTACTTTTGTGCTTTGGGACCATTATTAAGTGAAAATAAGGGTTATTTGAACACAAGCACTGCTACATGTGACAGGTGATCTGATAACCAAGAGGGCGAAGTGACTGGCAGGCAGGTAACAGTGTGGATGGGCGGCACTAAAGGAGTTTAGCATTACAGGAAGGATGGAGCAGGATGGCATGAGATTTCATGACACTATATAGAACGTTGGGAAATTTAAAACTTATAAATTGTTTATTTCTGTAATTTTCCAGTTAATATGCTCAGATTGAGTTTGACCACAGGTAACTGAAATCACAGAAAGCAAAACCATAGTTAAGGAAGTCTATCGTAGACTAATGGGACTAAGCCCTTAATAAGTGCTAGCTACTCTAAAGTCAATCTCCAGACATCTTATGGTGCGATTGCATTATTTAAGCATTCTTAAGTAAAGTTTCAGTTACTTGCAACAAAAATCATCCTATTTTACTATGCTCATTTTAGTAATCCTGCTTCTCATAAGTTATGTTCCCAAGAAAAGTATCATTGATGCCTATTCTAATTATATTAATATTACATGAAACATTTTTTCTTACATGAAAATAATATTTAAGCTATCTGTAAGAATTCATGAGATAGTAAAATATAAATGTACCTTTTTATTTTCAATAAATTATTAAAATTATTACTATAGTAGAACGTAATAAGGAAAGTAAATTTCTCTAAGATTTTTAACCCGCAATAAGAATTTAAGTGTCAGTATAGGCTTGGCTGTAACCCGCAGACAAAATTACATTGATGCAATGAATATCTTTATGTTATTTTGGGAATATCACAGCTTTTTGCAGGATTTTATAGTTTATTAGTCTTGCAGTAATTTTTTTCCATTTCAAATTGAGGTTTTAATACAATTGCATATAATTTCTGATATTTTATAAATTTATTTTTTAATCAATAAATTATAATTTTCTGGTTCCAGCTTTATTTTGGAAATTTCATAATAGCAATGATTGCTATCAATATAAATTTTAAAATTTACAATATTTTTCACCATGTATCATTATAAAAGGAGTTATATCATTATTATTTTTTATTATTCCTATTTTGTAATAGATAAAACTAATTTGAGAGACTTCATATTACTGACTCAGTATCATAAAACTAAAAGAGAAAAAGAGAAGACAAACATACCTTTTGAGCCATCTGTATAATGACTCTATGTGTGGGCTAGTCCAAAATCTGTTAGAATCTCCATGATTATCTGACTCATAGTATAGTTATGAATAATTATAAGGAATAGTTAAGCAGGGAGGGATCATCAAAAGTTTAACAGAAAAGCATAAACAAAAGCTATAAGAATGAGGTAATCATTCTGAAATCAGGAACTTGATGCATGTTTCCTAACAAAACTGGCCAAGTCATAGAGATAAAGAGTTACAGAGATAGCCATTTACCTATCTGCCTAGTGTGTGTGTGTGTGTGTGTGTGTGTGTGTGTATAAGAGATATCTATTTACTTATCTGCCTTGTGTGTGTGTGTGTGTGTGTGTGTGTGTAGGTATCTACCTATCTGCCTAGTGAGTGTGTGTGTGTTTTGTGTGTACGTGTAGGAGATATCTACCTATCTGCCTAATACACACACACACACACACACACACACACACAAAATATATTAGGTAGATAGGTAAATAGATGAGGAATAGTCAGAAATATTAGGAAGGAATTCAGGAGAAGAATGATTCCGAGGATAAGAAAAAACAGAAGAAGAAATAGCAACATTTGTAAGAAGAAATACCAACATCTGTAACACCAAGATAATGGAAGCCTGTCAAGACTGCAGTGTATTGAACAATTCCTAAGTTATCCTGAAGAAAAGAAACATGATTTTCTGAAATATTAACAATCACCATACTGAATAAAAATTAAATCAATCTCTTGTTGGCCCATTATACTTGTCTTTTCTACATCATTGTTTTAAAAGAGAATGAATTTTATTTTGTGTGTTTTTAATATTTATTTTGTTGTTGTCTCATTTGTCTTATAGAGTGGGAGCTCATCAAGTAAAGCCTTAGGAAGCAGGCAGCCTAATATTTTAATATATTTTATACCGAAGACAAAATACTCAGGAAAGGCTGCTCCCACTACTCTATTCTTGGCATGTCACTGGTTACAGAGATAAGTTTCGGTTAACAGATTTGTATTAACAGAATAATTATGTTCTGACCAGCTTAAATTTCAGGCACATTTCGGTCATCTAAATGGAATTTTTCAGTATAATCGAGTATAATTGTCAATTGGGTACAACTGAGTAAAACTCTCATGCTGAGATGAGATCCATGTTGGAGACAACAAATTCAAAATTGTAAACTAGTAGTATTTGACATTAAGGAAGAGCGTGGTATAGTAAGAGAATGCAATGATGTATCACTGTGGCCCACAAACATACATAGATCTTACAAATGAGGTGAAGCCAGTAAAGAGGACATGAAGAGTAGAAGTAGATGAGGACAATGTAATTAAAATGGTGATAAAACGACTCTAGAGAGGAAAGTGGTTTAAGAAGAAAATGATGGTTAATTGTGGTAAGTATTGCTGATACTTCGGGTAATATAGAATTGGCCTTTGTCTTTGACAAGATGAAGTTAATGCTTTTAATTAGCCCAGTTTCTGTTGAATGGTGAAAGAAGTAGACTAAGTAGATTGAAGAGAAAAAGGGAGATGAGAGGCAGTGAATAAAAGTTTTTTAAAGAAGTTTTGCTGTAAACAGTAGAGAAAGAGATGAGTAGAGAAAGAGTGCAGGATGGTGGTATGTCACAGGATTTTTAAAAGAGGACACAAACATTTTGCTATCAATTGAATGAAATTCCCAGTGAAACTTCACTGTTTTATATCTCCAGAGTAAATACTTAGAAGTGGAATGGCTGTATTACCTTAACGGTATATGTTTAACTTTTTAAGAAATGGCTAAACGGTTTCCCAGACAGCTTGTGTCACTTTACGTTTGCAACAACAATGCATGAGAGCTCCCGTTGTACTATTTCCATGCCAGTAGTTAATAAAATCCATCTTATTAATTAATTAGTCCAAAGCATGTGTAGTAGTCTTAATTTGTATTGTCTTGATTGCCAACAATATTGGGCATCTTTTCCTGTGGTTATTGGCTATTAACATATCTTCTTTTGTAAAGTGACTGTGCGAATTACTTGCACACTTTTTAATTGGTTTGTCTTTTATTGAGATGTTAAATGTTTATCTATTCTGGATATAAGACATACAAGACATTTTTCAGATAGATGTATTACGAAAGTTTATTTTATTATGTGGCTTGACTTTTCTTTTAGGTGGTTTTTATTTATTTATTTATTTATTTATTTATTTATTTATTTATTTTTTTTTTTTTTCTTGAGACAGTGTTTCATTCTTGTTGCCCAGGCTGGAGTGCAGTGGCACCATCTTGGCTCACTGCAACCTCCGACTCTTGAGTTCAAGCAATTCTCCTGCCTCAGCCTCCTGAGTAGCAGGGATCACAGGCATTTGCCACCATGCCCAGTTAATTTTTCGTATTTTTAGTATAGATGGGGTTTCACTATGTTGGCCAGGCTGGTCTCGAACTTCTGACTTCAGGTGATCCATCCGCCTCAGCCTCCCAAAGTGTTGGGATTACAGATGTGAGCCACTGCATGAGTCCTTTAGGTGGCTTTCAAAAAGTATTTTTTTAAATTTTAATAAAGTCCAATTATTCAAATTTGCTTTTATGGTTCATGCTTTTTTATATCCTTTCTAATAAATCTTTGATAACCATTAGGTCACAAAGATTGTATCTTATATTTTTTTCTAGAAGTATCATAATGTTCACTTTTATACTTAGGTCTACAATCCATTTGATAATATTTTTGTGTATAGGGTGATGTAAGGGTCCATTAAGTTTTTCCTCATAGGGATATCAATTTCCTCCAGGAATGTTTGTTGAAAACACTTTGCTTTTCTCACTGAATTCCTAGGTACCTTCTTTAAAATCAGTTGTCTAATTCTGAACCCTATTATATTTCATTAATCTCCTGTCACCAAGATTTCATTATTTTGATTACTGTAACTTTATATTGTTTTAAATCAGGTACTATAAATACCTTTCTCACCTTTGTAAAGTTGGATAGAGTCAGGAATTTAGAGCATTGCTTTTAATAGGCAAAATATTTCCCATGTCTCTTAAGAAACCCAATAGGTAGTAACCTAGCCAAATTCCCAGGCTGTGCTACAATACCAGTAAAAATCTAGATGAGTTTGAAACCGCAATAAGAATGAAATAGTGATGAAAAAGAGAACTGCAATAAATAGGCCCATTGGCCATACCTGCTAATATAAATTGTCCAGGCATTGAAAGAAAGTGAAATACAAGATAAACCAAGTATCATTTTTAAATGTGTTTGGTATGAACAATTGGAGATAAGTACTTTTAATAAAAATTTTTAAATTGTGATGAGATATATATGTAATATATATATACACACACAACATAAAATTTGCCCTTTTACTCATTCTAAAGGTACAATCCAGTGACATTAATTACATTTCAATATTTTGCAACCATCACTATAATGTATTTCCAAATTTTTTTTATTGCTTGAAATAGAAACTCAGTAACCAGAAGCAGTAATTTCTCATTCCCTCCTTTCCATGTTGCCTAGTAACCTCTAATCTACTTTCTATCTTTATGAATTTGTACATTACAGATATTTCATATAAGTGAAATAATGTAATGTTTGTCCTTTTGTGCCTAGCTTTATTTGTGTTTATTTGTGTTGTAGCGTGAACTAGAATTTTATTCCTTTTTGCAACTGAATATTTACAATATTCCATTGCATATAGATACCACACTTTTTATTCCATTCATCTTTTGATGGATAATGGGTTCTTTCTACCTTTGGATATTGTGAATAATGCTGCAATCAACAGTGGTTTGCAAGTATCTATTTGTATCCCCATTTTTCATTCTTTTAGGTGCATATATCAGAGTTAAATATAGTAATTCTATGTTTAACTTCTTTAGGGACCACGATACTGCTTTTTACAGTGGCTGCACCCTTTTATATTTCCATCTTCTATGTACAAGGGTTCTAGTTTTAGTCCATATTTTCACCACCTCCACTTATTTTTTATTGTTTTGTTTTATTATAGCCATCCTCATAGGTATAAGTGGTATCTCATTTATGGTTTTGATTTGCATTTCCTTCATGACTAATGTTGTTCAGCATCTTATCATATGTTTATTGATATTTACATTGGTATTATACTGGTATCATATGTTTTCCATAATGTATTAGACTGCTTGGGCCACCACAGAAAAATAGTCTACCACAGATGGTATGTTTAAACAACAGAAATTTACTTTCTCACAGATCTGGAGACCTGAAAGTCCAAGATCAAGGTCTGACAAGGCTTGCTTTCTCGTGAGGACCGTCTCCCTGACTTGCAGACAGTTGCTTTCTTGCCTTTCCTCTAAGTGCTCTTGAGGGGAGGGAAAGGGAAAGAGAGAGAGAGAGAGAGAGACAGAGAGAGAGAGAGAGAGAAAGAGAGAGAGAGAGTTCTCTGGTCGTGTCTCTTCTTGTAAGGAAACTAATCCTATCAAGTCAGGGCTCTACCCTTATAATCTCATTTAACCGTAATTACTTCTTTATCCCAAATATAATCATACTGAGGGTTAGGACTTCAGTATATAAATTTGGAGGACACAATTTTAGTCCATAGCATTCCATCCCTGGCTTCCCAATATTTATATAATTATCACATGAAAATACACTTTATCTCAATAAACTTAAAAGTCTTAACTCATTCCAGCATTAAGTATAAAGCCTAAAGTCCAAAGCCTCATCTAAATGTCATCTAAATTATATATAGGTAAAATTTGGGGTGTTATTAATCCTAAGGCAAAATTTTTCACAGGTTGTGAACTTGCAAAACCCACAGTATGTGCTTAGAAAATACAGTGGTGGGACAGACATAGACAGACCTTTCCATTCCAAAAAGAAAAATAGAAAAGAAAGAAGAAGTGATGGGTCTCAAGCAAATCCAAAACCTAGAAAGGCAAATTTCACTAGATCTTAAAGCTGGAGAACAATCTTCTGCTCCAGACTCCACCTTCCAGACCCACTGACTAAACTCAAGGTTTCAGTTGGAGACCATCTGGACTGTTGAAACTGCTGTCAATGCTCTTTCAAACCAAAAGGCAGTTCTGATGATCTCTGAACCCCCTTTGGAGTCATTGGTCCCTTTTCTTGAAGGATAATGCATGTTTCCAACCCTCCTTCATTCTGTCAATTTTCTCTGTTTTCTTAGTCTCTGCTGGCAGTGTTTTTGCTGGTATAATTTCATCATAACCCCTGGCTTCTGCTGAGGTGGCTGATTAAATTTGTGGTTCACACTCATACTAATTGTCAGTCACACTTTTAGCAACCTCTTTAACTGAAGCCTTCTCAGTTTTTGCAATGTGAATAGGCTGATAACTTTTCCAGTCTTCAAGTTCTGGTCCCTTTGTGCTTATAAATTCCTTCAGTTCTTCTCTCTTCTTGAATTTTACTGTAAGCCATTAAATGAACCTAAGCTTCACATTCAATATATGCTTAGAAATTTTCTCTGCTAAAAAAATCAAATTTTATCATTTCCAAATACTACTTTCCATAAAACACTAGAACACAACATAGCCCCTTTGCCACTTTCCTATAAGGATCACCTATTCTCCAGTTTCCAATAACCTGTTTTTCATTTCACTATAAGACCTCACCAACATGGCCTTTAATGACCATATTTCTACTAACATTCTATTCAGGATTATTTGTATATTCTCTAAAAAGACAGTCTTTCTCTCTAGCTCTATCTCTTTTTTCTGAGTTCTTAACTGAAATGCTGTTAACATCAATATTTCTAGCACGTACTCCAAAATTCTTCCAGCTTCTACCCATTACCCTGTTCCAAAGCCACTTCCATATTTTTGGGTAATTATTTCAGCAGCACTCCACTTCACAGTGCCAAAATCTGTGTTAGTCGGCTTGGGCTGCCATACCAAAGTACCATAGACTGGCTTAAACAACAGAAATTTATTTTTTAGAATTCTGGAGGCTGGAAAGTCTAAGATCAAGATACTGGCAAGGTAAGTTTTATTCTGAGGCATCTTCTTCTGGTTTGTAGACAGCCACCATTTTGCAGTATGCTTACAGGAGCTTTTCTTTGTGCACATGCAGAGAGAGAGAAAGATAACTCTCTCTGCCTTTTCTTATAAAGACATCGATCCTACGGTCCCCTCTGTATGACTTCACTGAGCTGCAGTTACATCCTTACAGGTCCTATGTCCCAATACAATCACATTGGGAGCTAGAAATGTATCAATTCTGGAGGAACACAATTTAATCCACAGTATTTATGTTCTTTGAAGAAAGGTCAATTCAAGTCTTTTACCCAATTTTAATTTAATTTTTTTGTTACTGAGGAGTTTTAGGAGTTCTCTATAAATTCTGGGTATTAAAACTTATTTAATATGTGACTTGCAATATTTTGTCCAATTCTGTAGATTATTTTTCACTTGATAATGTTCTTTAATGCAACTAAGTTTTTAATTTTAATTAAGTCTAATTTATTTATTTTTTCTTTTGTTGCTCATGTTTTTGGTATCACATATAAGAATAAGAATCCATTGCCATACCAAAAGTCATGAAGACTTAGCCCTACATATTATTCTTAGAATTTCACAGTTTTAGCTCTTATATTTAGGTTGTTCTTCCATTTTCAGTTCATTTTCATATATGGTATGATGTAGGCGTCGAAATTTTGTTTGTTTTGTTTTGTTTTTGGCACAGGGATCCAGTTGTCCCAGAATCATTTGTTAAAAAGACTGTTCCTTCCCCATTGAAAGAGCATGGTATCCCTGTCAAAAATCAGTTGATCATAGACATATAGGCTTATTTCTGGACGGTCAACAATTCCATTGGTTTATATGTCTATCTTTATGCCAGTACCACACTATTTTGATTATTATAGATTTATAGTAACTTTTGAAAGTTAGTCCTCCAATTTGGTTCTTTCTGAAGATTATTTTGACAATTTGGGGCACTTTGCAATTCCACATAAATTTGATGATTGGCCAAAAAGGCTGTTGGAATTCTGATAAGGATTGCATTGAATTTATAGATTGCTTTGGATAGTATTAACAGCACATATATAAAAGTTTGTTTTGAAATTTATGTTAAATTTATTTTTCTAAAAAACATGAGTGTTTTGTGATTTAGCTACTGGAGGAATACTTCAGTAGTCTCAACCATAAAATAAGAATGATAATAATAGTTCAAAAAGTTGTCATAAAAATTAAATAATTTTATACTTGCAATACATATAGTAATTGTCCTTAAAGGTTAACTATTATTATTATATGCAAATAATTTATACCTATCACTTTATAAATTATAATGGACTTTTAAATATTTTCTATAATTCAGTCCCCAAATTAACCAGGTGAAATGAAGGAAAGTGATATTAGAAGGACTAAAATTCACAGGTGTTATAACATATCAAGAATCATATTAAAAATTAGAACCTATAAAATCAAATCATACTGTAACCAAATAATAGTTTCTCATACCTACATTTTTCTACTACAGCAAATTGCTTCTACTTTCTACTTAAATTTAATAAGAATCATATAAAATGAACTTATGTGATATTGTGAAAGAAGAAGAATTTTAATAATGAATTTTTGCAACAATTTACAGAGAGTTAATTTCCTTTTCCTAAAGTTCATTTTAGTTTTGTCAGGTTTTCAGATGAGAGAAAGTGAATTACCGGTTGTGAAATTTATGCAGTGGTTAGCAATCTGCTGAATGTGGGATCATTTTTAAAATTTGTGTTACTCTGACTTCATTATAATCACAATTTATCTCAGGTCTCATAAGGCCATATGCTAGCACATCAACAATGAGATATGCTTGCATATTTGCTTTTTATTTGAATAATTCTCTATTATTGGCTCATATTTTAAGAAAATGTACCTTGCTCATTTTTGAAACCACATAAGCATAAGTAAAAATGAAAGATGGCACTAGTTCTTCAACATTCAACAGTGCAAATCAGAACAATATAAAACATTTTAAGAAGAAACCTATTATTTTAGTTTAGTGAACCCATTATCTGTTCACGCTAGTTAATAATATTTTAGTTTAGTGAACCAATTAACTGTTAACTCTAGTTAATAATACATGTTCGTATATGAATTTTAGAGTTCTTATCCACTATTTTAAGCAGATGTATTGATTGAGGTCATGGCTTTGAATTAGATGCAGAAGGAATTATAGAATTTGGAAAAGTGGTTTCCATTGCCTTCAAACAAATGTCAGTTGAAAGATAACAATCCAAGTGTCATGTCATCAGAACAGTAATACATGCAACACGTGAACACAGAACTCACACCTTTAAAAACTAAACTATCTTATCTAATAGTGACATTAAAGATAATGTTATTTGTTGCTAATATACGTACATATAAGAATTACACATAACAGCTGATATTATGCCTATTTTGCATGAATAATTATTGGTTCTCCTGAACTCTAATTAGTTATCACAGTGATATTTAGATTTATCATTACTCACTTAAAAGATAGTAAATACGGTTCAAATAAATTGTTTATAATTTCAGTAGTTTATTTTAGTAAACGGTTACTGAATAGTCATCCACTATAGAAACTATACTAAACGTTGAGAGTGCAAATACTTACAATAAGCCCTGAGATCAAGGATATTAAACTCAACAGTCAAAATCAAAAAGAGAATAAAATTACTTAGAAATAACTTGTTCCAAGAAAGTCATCGTAGGTATGGCAGATCAATTCATCTTAGAATTTCAACTAAAATCATTGTCAAACTTTTTAGTCTCTATTGCAATTGCTTTTAAAAGCCATTTATTCTATCTACAGAATAGTTTTCCTTTGCTACAGAATTCTTCCTTAAATTGTAAACTAAATTAAATCATGCTTAGTTACAGTGAAATTATATGATGGCATATTACTTTTTATAAGTAGTTAATATTAAAACCTGTTGGATTTTTTTTTATTGACAAAGGATATGCAATTAAATAAACAACTTTTGATGCAATTTAATAAACAACTTTGGGACAATTGCATAACAATGGGGATGAAAAATTAAGTAAGATTCATAAATCCTAGTATTGCCCCAATAGTAGGATTTCTTTTTGTTTGTTTTCTTGAGACAGAGTTTTGCTCTGTCACCCAGGATGGCTTGCAGTGGCCTGATCTCAGCTTACTGCAGCCTCCACCTGCAGGGTTCAAGTGATTCTCCTGCCTCAGCCTCCTAAATAGCTGAGACTATAGGCATGTACCACCACTCCCAGCTAATTTTTGTATTTTTAGTAGTGTGGAGTTTTGCCACGTTGGCCAGGCTGGTCTACAATTTCTGACCTCAAGTCATCCACTTGCCTCAGCCTCCCAAAGTGCTGGGATTATAGGCATGAGCCACCACGCCCAGCCCCAAATAAATTTCTAATTGACTAAATATTTGCATATAATGAGAAAAAATGTAAAAACTCTGGAAGAAATATGGCATATTAGAAAAATAATCTAAGGGTAAGAAATTGAGGCAAGATACAAAAGAAAAAAATTATGATAAAAGTAGAAAAAATATATAGCATTTAAAAATTATATATGTATAAAGGTTTCATAAAATCAAAACAAAAGGGCTAAGAAAAGATTTAAAATAGATCAGATATGCAAAATATGTAAAGAAACTTTATAAATTTATGAGAAAGAAAAACATCTTGTAAAATGATTTGCAGAGAATATTAGCAATGAAAATATGAAAGAACAATGTTAATTGTCAATATGGAAAGATATTTACCCTTCAGAGTAATCAGAATATTGAAAATAGTAATATCAAATTTTTTCCACCCATCAGAGTGAGGAAAATAAGTGATAAAATTTTGTGATAATTTTTAAAAATGAGGATTTTGATATTGCATTGGAAAAAGTGTAAATGACAATGTTATTTTGAAGTGTATTTTTTGGTAACATTAAAATTAATATAACATTTTACTAAGAATAAAAATTTAGAGGATGCAGTCTTAGAGAATTATTTACAAATTTTGTTAAAGATACTAGCGTGTTCACTGTGGCACAGATTCGATTAGCAAGAAAAGAAAATCCTTCAACTCTGAATGGTTAAATTGTATTAATATACAAAATAATCATATTTTTAAATAGTGCTCAGTCATAAAAAATTAACCAAGTATTTTGAAAGATATCTATTAAGTTGTAAATTTAGTAGTGATTCAATAAACAATATGTAAAATACAATCTAATTTTTTAATGGTTTATGTTTGTGTTCATTTGCAGTTTCTTATATATTTATTTTAAAACCCTTAATGATACATACAAAACTGTGAGTCTCTAGAGAGGGAAGTCAAATTGACCAGATAGATAAGAGACATGTAAACAGATTTTTTTTCCCTTTTTTTAACATCTATTTTAAGCTCAGGGTTATGTGTGTAAGTTTGTTACATAGGTAAACTTGTGTCATGGGGTTTGTTATACAGATTATTTCATTGCCCAGGTATTAAGTCTAGTACTCATTAGTTATTTTGTCTGATCTTCTCCCTCCTATCACCCTTCACCCTCCAATAGGCCCCAGTGTCTGTTGTTCCCCTCTATGTGTCCATGTGTTCTCATCATTTAGCTTTTACTTATAAGTGAGAACAATGTAGTTTTGGTTTTCTGTTCCTGCGTTAGCTAAGGATAATGGGCTCCGGTTCCGTCCCTGTTCCTGCAAAGGACATGATCTCATTCTTTTTTTATGGCTGTATCGTATTAAAAGGTCAAAAACCAACAGATTCTGGCAAGGTTGTAGAGAGAAAGGAATGCTTACACACCGTTGGTGTAAATTAGTTCAACCATTGTGGAAGACAGTGTGGTGATTCCTCAGATACCTAAAGACAGAGATACCATTCCACCCAGCAATCTCATTACTGGGTATATACCCAAAGAAATATAGATTTTTCTATTATGAAAACACATGCATGCAGGTATGTTCATTGCAGCACTATTCACAATAGCAAAGATATGAAATCAACCTAAATACCTATCAGTGAGAGACTGGATAAAGAAAACTTGGTACATATACAGAATTTTTTATATATGTTTTGTAATATTGCTTGTAAGTTTTACTACAGGAACATGTATTTTAGTGGGCAGTTTTAGAAAAAAGTTAAAGATGGCAGGGAGCAGTGGCTCACGCCTGTAATTCCAGCACTTTGGGAGGCCGAGGTGGGCGGATCACGAAATCAGGAGATCAAGACTATCCTGGCTGACATGGTGAAACCCTGTTTCTACTAAAAATACAAAAAAAAAAAAAAAAAAAAAAATTAGCTGGGCATGGTGGCAGGTGCCTGTAGTCCTAGCTACTCGGGAAGCTGAGGCAGGAGAATGGCACGAACCCAGGAGGCTGAGCTTTCAGTGAGCCGAGATCGTGCCACTGCGCTCCAGCCTGGGTGACAGAGTGAGACTCCATCTTAACAAAAAAAAACAAAATACAACAACAACAACAATAAAAACAAGTTAAAGATTCTGCATTTTGACATTTATTTAGAAATACTTTATTCATTATTTCCATTTATAAAAATTATATTCTAATTTATTGCATTTGTACCTATTGTAGTATCCTGTAATTCCTAATTGTAAACTTTTATTTTTGTAATTAATTTTATTTTTATTTTTAATTATTTATTTTTTTTGAGACAGTCTTACCCTATCACCCAGGCTGGAGTACAGTGGCACAATCACAGCTCACTGCAGCCTTGACCTCCCAGGCTCAAGCAATCAAGCTTCCCACCTCAGCCTTCTGAGTAGCTGTGACTACAGGCATGCCATCTGGCAAATTTTTAAACTTTTTGTAGAGACAGGGTCTCACTATGCTACCCAGATTGGTCTCAAACTCCTGGGCTCAAACAATCCTCTTGCATTGGCCTTCCAAAGTTCTGGAATTATAGGAGTGAGCCACCACACCAGCTCATAATAGTAAAGTTTTAAAAATCTCTTTTGAGACATTCTTAGCTAATTGCATACTTTTGAAGGAAATTCGGAAATTTTTGGCATGACAGCATAAAATATTTCAATAAACAAATAATAATCCTAACATTCTAAAAATCATACTGAACTATTTCTATTTATATTAATATTTTATTATTTGACTTAGTCATGTAGCATATTTGTCTTTAATATTATGTAAAATGACATGTAAGAAAGAAAAATCATAGTTTCTGCTAGAGATTATTTACCATGATTTTAAAGAAATTTGAGAAATGTGACCGAATTTTTTTGAAAAGTGGAATTTTTGGATTCATACTAACATATCCATTTTTTGAGTGTGACTACCATTCAGATAAAAGGGGTAGGTTTCCTGTTATTATAATATTATTTGAGAGGTATAACAATAAAACTTTTATTGTGGTAAGAAACATAACACAAGATTTACCCTGTTATCAAATTTCTTTTCTTTTTCCCTCTCATCAAATTCCTAAGTGTATACTACAGTATCATTAACTACTAGCACTAAGTTGTACAGCAAATTACTAGAATGTAAACATCTTACATAACTGAAGTTTTATACTAATTAAACAACTCCCCATTTTCCCCTCCCACCAGCTCCTGACACACAACATTCCCATCTCTGCTTCTGTGAGTTTGGCTATCCTAAATATCTTCTGTAAGTAGAACCATGCTGTATTTGTTCTTCTGTGACTGGCTTATTTCACTGAGCATAATTTTCTCCAGGTTAATCCATGTTGCCACATATAGCAGGGTGTCCTTCTTTTATAAGGCTAAATAATATTCCACTGTACACACATACTAAAAGCTGCACAGAGAAGGGAACAATCCATAAAGTGAAAATTCTGTCTATCTATCTATCTATTCTATAGAATAGAAGAAAATATTGGCAAACCACTTATCTGTTAAGTAGTTAATGCCCAAAATATACTTTAAAAACTCCAGGAACTCAATTGCAAAAAAAACAAAAAATGCAATTAAAAGAATGGGCAAAGGACTTTAAAAATGGGTGATACAACAAATAATCTAATTTTTTAAATGACATGTAACTTATCTGTGTCATTAAGAGCTTGTTTGAATGTTTTTATATAGCATTTCCATTTAAATGGACATTTCTCCAAATAAGACATACAAATGGACAACAGGGATATAAAAGCAATGTTCAACATTACTAATCATCAAGGAAAAGCAAATCAAAACCACAATGAGATAATACCTCATACCTGATAGGATAGCTATTATTTTTAAAAAGTATTAAGAATTTGGAGAAATTGAAACCCTTGTACACTGTTGGTGGGAATGTAAAATGGTGCAATAGCTATGAAAAACCGCACAAATATTACTCTGAAAAAGTACTTTTAAAGGCAATTTGATTTACAAAGTGCACAAAAATATCTGGTATTGCTAATTAGATTGAAATTCATTTAAGCAGAAAAAAATTGATTTTACAGATCAAAACAGGAGTTAAGCAACAATTTGATCTTTCATATGTGTTCTTATTTTATGTCTAGTGTTCCATTATTGGAACGCTAAGCATGTGGGAGTTATTTATAGCCTACTGCTCAAGGTCATTGCCAAGGTCTGATTGCAAAAATTCGAAACATTGCAATCTCAGGCATAAATGGGTTAAATTTACATTTATACTAATCTTAACAGAATTTAAACATTAGATTTTCTTACATCAGATTCTTATATTTTTTAATGGCTTCATAAGATTGCCTGTCTTACTTCAGGTTTTTAAGTCTATATTTATCCATTATGCATTCTATTGTTCTTATAAAGATATTTCCTCACCCTCTGTTATGATCATTTTTAAAAGGAAGAATTTTACTTATATGAGGCTAAAAATTTCTACAGTGTAAGAATTCTGGGAAGGTACTTGAATTAGCTCTCCAGGTATGCTAACAGTACCCAAGAAGAGCCAAGTGCTATATACGCACTTTTTTTTTTTCTGGGAGACACTAAACCTAGACTGATGCACCCTCAATACAGAATGAGTACAAGAAAAAGAAAATCAACATAAGGTTACATAGGTGAGAGAAAATAAATCAATTCTTTTCACCACCTTGTAGACTAAGAGCAATCAAACACCATTGTATACTCACAACTAAATAGAAATATATTTGTAATTCCCTCTAGCAAGTAAGAAGACATGGTTTTATAAAACAAGATTAGAAAAAGTTGGAAAGTATATAAAGACTACAGGCCAAATACCATTTAAAATATGTTAGCAAATGAACAAAATTCAAAGGAAATTCAAATGTACAAGTAAAAATGCAAGAACAGAGTTGAGACTAATGGAAGGCAATAAAGAATAGAAGTGACAAAGTGCAAACTTATATAATAATATGAAAAGTTCTCCCAACGTGCAACTAAAAAGAACAAAGTAAGAAAGAAATATAAGCAAAGATCCCAACATTTCAAAAGGGCAAATGGGGAGCATTACTTGAACCCACAAGTTTAAGACCAGCTTGGGAAACATAGTGAGAACCTATCTCTACAAAAAAAAAAATTAAAATTAATCAGATGGGTGGCACACACCTGTAGTCCCAGCTACAGGAGGCTGAAGTGAGAGGATCACTTGAGCTCAGGAGGTTGAGGCTGCAGTAAGCCATGATCACACCACTTCACTATAGCCTGGGCAACAAAGTGCAAAAATGAAAAGATCATAGTGTTCCAAATGAAGAAAGAACTATTTGAAAAGAGGCGATAGCCGAAAACTAAATTGAAAATGGTATTTCCAAGAAAGAAGGAAAAAAATACAAAACACCTCAATGTTCAAATGAAAGAGTTTCACCACGTTTTACACAAGGATTCCTGGGAGGAGATAACTGACATCTTCACAATGGGTCTTGTCTCCTAAGTATTAAAGTTCTGTTGAGTTTGCTCCTTTGTGAGCATCATGTGAGACACAGATACTTCATGTATTGTGTCCATTCAGAGAGATTTAGCCACATACTTCTTCCCCCAACCTCCTTGTTATCTTGGGTTTTACCGGAATATTATGCATATCCATCTATAACACCATACTCATTTTTTCCCTCCTCAGCCAACTGGTGATAATGTACTCTTAATAAGGTCATAAGTGGTCAAGACAGAAAAAGCAATTTGTCAGGAGTAGGCATTGAGAACACTTACTTATGCAACTATTTTGTGCCATCAGGGCTGGTTTGAGTCCAATCCTGAAAATGCCACTTCCATTTGAGTACTGTAGGAGTACTGCTGAGCATGCCTAGCATTATTTTTTGTAGGTCAGAAAACATTCAGTTTATGATGGCTAGATTTCAGTCTCTGTTAGTGCAGTAGCAAGCTAGAAGCTGCATCTCAAAAGGAGAATAGTTATCTGTAGATGATGGCACAGCACAGTTTCAAATTCTCAAAGGTCTGTGGTACGATTCACCTTTAGGAACCTGCCAATAGTTTCATATAGCATTGCTAACTGCTGCAGACACTTCAAGCACCATCACAGCTGCTGATCAAATGGCCCAGTGACAGAGCAGCTTATATAGAAACTTGTACTTGTTTGGGGATCTTTTCTTACCTGGATGTCACTCAAAATGGGCAACCTTATAGGTTACTTGGTGATTGGTTCTGAGTAGCACACACCAACAAGGAATATGCTGCTTCCAAAAGTGAAAGAGGTCCATTAGCATTGTGACCTCTTTCTTAGTGGTGGGAGAGGCAGGTGAAACAAATTGTCTTTCACCTTGTAAAGAATAAATGATACCACCAAGATAACTAGATACCTAGAAATTTCATTGAGATATAGACTCCTGAATTTTTGTGAGATTTATTTCTGGCATGCTTGTTTTTTTCAACAAAATGTCTAAAGTAGTTGTAACATCCTTCTCTCCTGGTCCAATGAACATTTTGTCGTTAGTATAATGCACTAGTATGATGCCTTGTGGCATATAAAGTGATCAAGATCTCTGTATGCTACACTGTAACTTACAGTTGGTATATTATTACAGTCATAAGGCAATATCATGATTTTGTACTGCTGACTTTTCTGAAAAGAAGGTGTTCTCCGTGGTCTTTTTAAAACAAGTATAAAGAAAAGTGTTCATGCGATCAATAACTGCATACCATATGCCAGAAAATGTGTTAATTTGCTCCAGCAACAAAACCACATCTGGGACAGTGGCTGCAGCTGGAATCAACACCTAAATAAGTTTATAATAATCCAGTGTCATTCTCCAAGGACCATGTTTTTTCACCACAGGTCAAATAGGTGAAGTAAAGGGGCAGGGGGGATATGATAGGTGTCACCATCCTTGTGCCATTTTGCTCTTGATGAGAAGAGTAACCTCAGTAGTGCTTCTGGGAATGCAGTATTGAATTTGCTTTATTATTCTGATGGATAAATGCAGTGTTAGCAGCTTCCCTTAGCTATTCTTGCTACGATAACCCACCTCATGGGTCAAGGAACCATTGTAGGGATTTTGCATGTTTCTGAATATATTTATTTGAACTATACTGAATATATTTATTTGAACTATATAAGTGGAACTGAGAAAACAACCACAGAGTGGTTCAGGAAGTTCCTGGAAGCATTGTGCAATGGTCTTGAGCCAAACATTTATAAATATCTATGCTTCACATTTCTTATATGAAAAATGGATATAATAATAATAGCTTCTTTATAATGTTGATTTAAGGTATAAATGAGAGAACTATAAGTTATGTGCTTTTCTAGCACAGAGTAAGCCTCAAAAAGTATTATATATTATTCTTTAATTTTAGTTTCATAAAAAGATAGTTTTACTATGCTGACAATTCTGTATCAGCTGCATGCATTTGACTAAGACAAAAATTATACTATATTAAGAAATCAACCAAGTACATAGTAATTATTTTTATTATAAAATTTTAAACTTTAAAATTAGTTTTTATTATACTCTGATCAATTCTAAAATTTGAATTAACATACTTAATTTTATAATAAATTTTTGAAAAATAATAAGACTGTATAATAATTTTTATAAAATGTGTAGCAAAATGTTTGGAGAAAATGCAATATAAATTATTCTTTCTTAAGTGCCTTCAGTGACAACCCATCAGTAACTAGATCAAAATGAAACTCCATATCCTGTTTAACAAAAATCTTCACAATCTGGTTCCACCAAACCTAACTTTAACAAGTGGTAACAAAAGCGATAGTTTCTGTGACTTCTACACAGACCAGGTCACTTTTAATCTTGCTCATGACATTTCCTTCACTTTGATGGGATTCTTTTTCCTATGCATTCAGACAACCAACACTAGAAATTCTGCCTGGAGAGAAAAATGAGTTACATCTGAGGAGATCAGGGAACATGGCCCTGTGGCAGTATACCTGCTGCCCTCTACTCTCAATTTCAATTCAATCAGCAACCAGGTCCCCTAAGCTTTGTGATTGTGGATTGGCAGGAACGTGGCACAGAAGGATTGCGGAGGGAACATGCTCTGCCAGATGATGAATAGGAAGAGAGAACTGACGAAAAACATTTTCCCCTATGAAGTGAGAGCCAGACATGGAAAACCCTCAGATGAGGGTGGGGGTGAGAGAAATCCTAGAAGTAGAGATTGACCTGGGAATGTCCATATACGGTTTTGCTGGTATCCCAGACTCCTAGATAGCTGTGGGGAAGAGCTGGTGGTCTGAGTTCTCTCTACCATTGAGGCAAAAATAGCACCACCTTTGCAGAGGATAAGTTCAGAAAATAGAAAGGTTTAATCAACGAGCACAAAAGAAATTGAGTGAACTTGATGACCGGCATTCCACCACTTCACAGGACAGAGTTTTGCCCTTTTCTCATCTCATCAGACTTTCACCTGTTAAGGATCTCTGGATCTGGATCTGAACTCCAAGTGCGGCATATGAGTAGATAAAGGAAAAGAACCTAACCAGAGCTATGAAACAAAAAGAAAAAAAAAAGGAAAAACAACAGAATACTCACAGCATAGCAAGATAGGACTGCTGTAAGAGAGAGAATAACTTGAAGCAAAATAAATAAGAGCACATAGGACAATTCAATTATAGCACAAAATGTTTTCTATAATAGGTATGTAGATAGTGAGATAATTATTTAAGTTTGTGTGTAATATTTTATTTGAATTAAAAATCATGAAAAAAATGATCACCAAATTAGGTTACTGAGTGAGATTCAAATTAGGAATTTGTTCAAATGAAATAAATTTTCCAAAGCACACACCAAACAGAATAATGAAAAGAGAAAAACAAATAACAGGTAGAGAGGTGAGAATTAAATGAGTAGGAAAAAAAAAATTCTTGAGCTGAAACAAGATCTAATTCTGGGGATTAAAAGCCTTTGCAAGGTAAATGAATAGAGGAAAACACTTAGGTTTATTTTAATAAAATTATTTAACTCCAAGAGTAAAAAGAAAATCTTTATACTTTCAGAAGAAATAACTACCTGGCGACAAAGTAAAAACAAACACAGTGAGATGAGAGGTCTCAATTCTGACACTCGCTAGAAAACAATGGAACAATATGATAGTCAAGTCACAGCCATTCTACACACACACACACACAGCATAACACTATATTTGCAAATATCAAAGAATTGAAGAAACAGAGACCTTAAAATGAAAGAACATGAAGAAGAGAGGAAGAAAATTTCTTCTATCTCCTTCCAACTAGAGAATGAGTATTTATTTCAGTGAAAACCCAAAAACATTTTCTCGCATTTCTGTGGTTCTACTGGCATCGCTTTCCCATCTTTGAAGTATACACAAAGACATGGAATATAATGATTTGCTGAACCCAATCAGGACGTGTTCTTGCACCTGAGATTTATACCACGTCCACTCCAAGTGCGTAGAGCCAATATAGGTAGTATGCTTTCCCAGAAGAAATTTGTACCATTAGAAAGATGAAATGAAAATTCATTCTATTGCTTGTCAAGACACCCTTAGTGGAACGAGAGGCCTATTAGAAGTTTTAAAGATTCTTTTGATCATAGAACACAATGCAGTGATATTTGAATAAATAAATAGCAAAACTGCTTGTTACAGCTCCAAATGAGGGAAGGCTGCATGCAGGGCCACAAAGAGGGTTGCACCAGGGACAGAGTAACAAGGAACTGGGGACTTTTGGGAGCAGGTTATGCATGGCAAGTGGGATAGGATTAGCTAGGTCATACAGGCTCCTGATGAATTGACTAATTTAAATAATTTCACTGGCTCTGGGCATACAGGCTTCCCCTAAGTGCCTGTTATCTGGCTTTGGGGCAATTACTACAGGTGCATAGTAACTCCAGAAAACGAGAGTCCAATAAAGCAAGTGATTGTCATGTGGACTTAATCAGCTGCTCTAGAAGTGGAACAGATCTGCTTCTAGCCACAGCCTCAAAACTGGATCAGATAGCATTTAAAAAAATAACAAACTACAATACAAAAGACAAGCATTAGACTATCAGCTATAACTCTTATGAATATATTCTTCAAAAGGACTCCTGTCCAGAATATGAGACATTGAACTCAACAAGGAGAATATAAACAACTCAATTTAAAAGAAAAATCTGCAAAAACTTAGAAAAAAATATAAGATTAAGAAATAAACATTTCAAAAAGATGCTTACTATTCATTAGAGAAATGCAAAGTAAAACCACAATGAGATACCACTAAATATAAATCAAAATAGCTAATACCCACAAATATTGGTGAAGATAAAATTCAAGAAGTCTCGCATGTGTCTGGTATGAATGAAAAATAATATAGACACTTTGCAGAACACTTTAGCAGTTTCTTATAAGACACAGAAATCCTTCCTTAAGGATTTACTCAAGGTCAATGAAAAGATGTGTTCACATGAAGGCTCATATCTGGATATTCATAACAGCTTTATTTATAGCATCCAAATACTGAAAAAAAGCCTTTACGTTTATCAACTTGTGAGTTGACAAATTGTGGTATATCCTTGCAACAGAATTCTGCACAGCTTTAAAAGCAATTAACCGCTGATTAACTACTAATACACTCAACAAGGATAGAACTCAAAATGCTAAGTGAAAGAGGCCAGATACAAGACTAAAAATTCTATGATTTATTTATGTGACATTATGGAAAAGGTAACTATATTATCAGAAAGCAGAGCAATGGTTACCAGGAGCAGTAGGGGGGAGGGTTTGACTGCAATAGGTCATGAAGAAACATTTTGCAGTGGTAGAAATATTTCATATCATGCTTTCAAACTCATACAATTGTACATTTTAAATTGTTGAATTTGTTGTATGCAACTTACACATTGAAAATTCTGATTAATAGTTAATAACAATGTATTTTATACCTGAACATTACTGAGAGTAGATTTTGCATTCTTACCACAAGAAGTAAGTATGAGAAGTGACACGTGTTAATTAGCTTGATTTAGCTGTTTAATGATGTATACATATATCAAAACATCACGTTGTAATCATAAATATGTACAATTTTTGTTAGTCGATTTAAAAAGTAAATAAGTAAAAAACAGACAATAGTAGAATGCAGACATTTTTATTATTAATGTTTCAGTTTATTTGCTTCCTTTATTCCCCCATGCAAATTTCTTTTTAATATAGTCTTGTACAAATTAGTGTCCACAAAAAGAAAAAGAAAATTCTGATTAAGAACACTAAGTACACTACAATTCAGTTATTTGAAGTAGAAGCGCCTATTTTGTTTATTGGATAACAGATTTTGTTTTTTAACTCCTAGTCCTACTAGCGTAACTGAAGATTTTTAATCTTCAGTTAAGCCATTTAATAACTGCCCAGCCAAAATCACTGATAAACCTTCTGTACTCCTATAGTTTTCTTGTATCCTTAAGAAAGTGGGCTTTACATGCATATTCCTATACCACAAGATTTTAATACTTTCAAATAACACATAAATAATGTTTTACAAACTGCAAAACAGTGCAGAAATTACAGCAACTATTACTTATTATTCTTTGAGTAGGAATTGTTCCTAATTCATCTTTGTGCATAAAACATAATTTTTGCTCAGAAAATGTATTGAATATAGTTGAATAGATGATTGGAATTCTTATTTTTATATTTGAATTATTCCAACTTGTGACATTTAATTTAGACACAACATGATAGCATTACCCTTGGGACAAAAGCTGAATAGTGACTAACAGTGACTATCTTGTTTTTCTATCAGTTTTACTCGTCATCAAATTTCCTCCAAGTGAACTATTTATTGAGTTTCAGTAGCACTGAGTGCCAAAGGACAATTTGATCCTCAACAAATTACTAAGAAACACTTCCTTGATTTTAGTGTTCCCCCTTAATTGTGAAGCCATGGCAGCTCCACAAATAAATGGGTTGCTTAACAGACTCCACGGCTAATAATGTGAAAAGCTTGAATTATCTAATGTTGCTTACAACATCTCTATTCCCATTCTGAATGTAGACAAAAATAGAGTGATAAAGACCAGAATAGTTGCTATATTTTTCACCACAAAGTACATTCAATCCTTCATGGGCACATACACAAATGTGGACCCATGCACATATATATACATATATATGCGCATATACATATATATGCGCATATATATACGCATATATATATCCACACACACGCGCACAAGTAGGCACATATATACATAAATAAAATACTAAACCCTTGTTTTATTTTGTTTTGAGACAGAGTCTCGCTCTATGCAGTGGCACGATCTCGGCTCACTGCAACCTCCGCCTCCCGGGTTCAAGTAATTCTCCTGCCTAAGCCTCCCAAGTAGCTGGAACTATAGGCGCACGCTGCCATGCCTGGCTAATTTTTTTGTATTTTAGTAGAAACAGGGTTTCACCGTGTTGCCCAGGCTGGTCTCAAACTCTTAAGCTCCAACAATGTGCCCGCCTCAGCCTCCCAAACTGCTAGAATTACAAGCATGAGCCACGGCGCCCGGCCTAAACCCCTGTTTTTAAAACATTTCATGTCAATTGCTTTGGCATTAAAAGTTTGGTCCTTGTTAAGTTCCATTTATAAATAAATAAACTAGGACTCAAAGAATAAAAAAACAAAACAAAACTTATTTTTTGAGGGGGCGTCTGCAATTCTGCTTTTATTTCACTAGGAGACTGCCTAATTACCTAGAACTAATTGACTCTATTTTCAGAAAACTAAGTGTAAGTGACATGGGAATAATTCCATGTATAATTTTTCCAGCATTTAATCAGCAGTGCCTACCACATTGCTTGATTCATAGTACCTGCAATAAATAATCAAATAATAACTACCAATTCTGAAAGCCTATGTTCCAGTGACCATTTTAAGTGATTTATATATTTCCGTCTCATTGATTCTCAAAACAGATTTATGTAATGTGCACAACTATCCTTATGTTACTTTCCGTTCTATGCCTCCCTCCATTCCATGATAAATCCCTCTATGTATCAGTTTTTCATAGCTGACATAACAAACCACCATAAATAGTGCTTAAAACAACAAAAATTTATCATCTCATAGTTTCGGAGGTCAGGAGTCCTAAAATCAAGGTGTGATGGAGAGGCTGCATTCCTTTCTGGAAGTTCAAGAGGAGACTTTGCTTCCTCACTTTTTTCAGCTTTTAGAGGTTGTCCACATTGTCAATTACCTCCATCCTCAAAGACAGCAAAGTCAAATTTCTCTAAACCCTTTCTCTGCAGTCATAATATTTGCTGCTTTTGAACTCAAGTGATTAGATTGGGCCAACGAACCTGGATAATCTAGGGTAATCTCGTCTCTAGGTCTTTAATCTTAATCATATCTTCAAAGTCCCTTTTGCCATGTAAGGAAACATTCACACATTCAGGGCCATTATTCTGCCAGCTACATCTATATCATCCCTTTTTCAGTGACCAACTTCTTATGCTTCTGGCTTAGAGTGAAACCTAGATTCTTGCTGAAGGTATTTATTTTCACTGTTTTTACAAGTAAAAGTAATCATTCTTCTGCTTCCTTTGTTCCAAAATAACTAGAAATTGGATCTGTTTTATCTTGGTTTTACACATTTAACTCCCAACCATTATTACTCATTTTAAAGTACCTATTCTTACGAATTTCTTACCATAAGAAACATAAAATTTCTATTTCACGTCATAATTTTTGTCTTTTTTTTCTTAGACTTAGTCATCTACAATAACTTTCCTCTCTCCTTCCACTGATTCCCAAGGCCTCATCTTTAATTTTGCATGTCAACCTCAATTGGGCTGCAAATATATGGGCCACTTGTTTTTCACTTCTTTTCTGTTTGCTTTTGATCAAGTTCCACGGAGCCAGACAGAATTAGGAGAACATATTTCCAATTATTATTCTATCTTCTTTAGATTCCTCAAGACTACAGCCAGGAAAGGATCTGGTTTAATCACTGATTGTTACACTGTAAAAGGCTATTGCAGCAAAGGAAATAAAATGGTAAACTCTTGACGAAATAATGTTCCCTTAGAGTTCAAGGGAAACACCTTTGATCTTTATTCCCACGGTGAGTGCCACCATTCTCTCTCTCAGGGCTTCACTTGGTTCTTCACTCTTAGGTTGTGCTCCTATATCCAAAATGAATCTTTCATTAAATCTCACTGTATAAAGTTTTATCCCCCCTTCCCTTTTTTTTTTTTTTTTTTTGTGACCTAGTCTCACTCTGTTGCCCAGGCTGGTATGCAGTGGCTCCATCTCAGCTCACTGCAACTTGTGTTTCCAGGGTTCAAGCGATTCTCCTGCCTTACTCACTTCTGAGGAACACCCAACCAAATAACAGGAGCAAATCGTATTGCCTGAATCCATTTTCTATACTCATTTCCCCACAATTAGAGTCTGGAATATTTTTGCCTTGACTTTGCAAATGGTGATGCCCATTGTTACCAAAGGCCTGTAGATTTATGAGTGTCAGGTGGAGTGAGGGACCTCCGGTGGTATGGAGCAAAAGGTTGAGGTGGTGGTGGTAGAATAAATTCTGAAACTCCACCATTAAAGATGGCCATGAACCGATCTTCATGGTTATTTTCACATGTAAGAGCTGATCAGTGAAATCATTAGCTCATGCACAGATATATCATCCGAAGCCAGAAACTAAGGTGCAGATATGGGAGAATCTAAATCCATATGGAAGAAGGAAACATTTCCTCATTTAGCAAGTTGTCTATCATTTCCTATAAAACAGTAATTCTCATTTCCGTGTAAAATATTGTTTGTTTTTATACATATCAATTGCCTTGATGAAAAATCAAGTGTAATAAATGCCCTATTAGTAGCCTACTTCTTGCTTATTACAGAAAAGGGCCGGGTTTGCTCATTCTAATAAAGACAAGAAGAAATTATATTATACTTAGTTTTTCTTTGGGTGTGGATGAAGGAAATGAGAAAGGATAATTACATTTTATAGATACACTTAAAATGTTTTTCTACTTAATATTTGCCTCCCATAACATCCAAAATGACCCCATTTTTAGTGCTTCTTTCAAATGTATATTAATATCTTCACTAAAATTTTTTCCCTTGGATTATGAGTTTGCAACATCTCTTTTATATAAAAAATCATTTAAAAAGTAAATTAAAGTAATTATGGACAACTTTCCCTTATCCACTTCCTTCATCAGTCATATTTCTAGTTCTTACCTACATTTATAACTATCATTGTTGACTTCGTTTCCTAAGCTTTCCACTTTAATTTATTCACCAATCACTCACTCCTTATCACACTAAAATTGGGTTTCTTTTCCCATCTTGCCATGAAAATATTCCTCTGCAGCTCACCCTTAGCCTCCCTGTTTATAAAATCAGTAGACATCAAAACCATTAAAATCCTACAAGAAAACCTAGGCAATACCATTCAGGACATAGGCGTGGGCAAGGACTTCATGTCTAAAACACCAAAAGCAATGGCAACAAAAGCCAAAATTGACAAATGGGATCTAATTAAACTAAAGAGCTTCTGCACAGCAAAAGAAACTACCATCAGAGTGAACAGGCAACCTACAGAATGGGAGAAAATTTTTGCAACATACTCATCTGACAAAGGGCTAATATCCAGAATCTACAATGAACTCAAATTTACAAGAAAAAAACAAACAACCCCATCAAAAAGTGGGCAAAGGACATTAACAGACACTTCTCAAAAGAAGACATTCATGCAGCCAAAAAACACATGAAGAAATGTTCATCATCACTGGCCATCAGAGAAATGCAAATCAAAACCACAGTGAGATACCATCTCACACCAGTTAGAATGGCCATCATTAAAAAATCAGGAAATAACAGGTGCTGGAGAGGATGTGGAGAAATAGGAACACTTTTACACTGTTGGTGGGACTGTAAACTAGTTCAACCATTGTGGAAGTCAGTGTGGTGATTCCTCAGGGATCTAGAACTAGAAATACCATTTGACCCAGCCATCCCATTACTGGGTATATACCCAAAGGAGTATAAATCATGCTGCTATAAAGACACATGCACACGTATGTTTATTGCGGCACTATTCACAATAGCAAAGACTTGGAACCAACCCAAATGTCCAACAACGATAGACTGGATTAAGAAAATGTGGCACATATACACCATGGAATACTATGCAGCCATAAAAAATGATGAGTTCATGTCCTCTGTAGGGACATGGATGAAACTGGAAACCATCATTCTCAGTAAACTATCGCAAGGACAAAAAAACCAAACACCGCATGTTCTCACTCATAGGTGGGAATTGAACAATGAGAACTCATGGACACAGGAAGGGGAACATCACACTCCGGGGACTGTTGTGGGGTTGGGGGAGCGGGGAGGGACAGCATTAGGAGATATACCTAATGCTAAATGACGAGTTAATGGGTGCAGGAAATCAACATGGCACATGGATACATATGTAACAAACCTGCACATTGTGCACATGTACCCTAAAACCTAAAGTATAATAAAAAAATAAAAATTAAAAAAAAATAAATAAAATCAGTAGACATCCCAGCAGCTTTTAACCTTCTTTTAAAAAGACTCTTTTCTTAGAATGTTTCACCCTTTCTCTTTATTTTTTTTTCCCCAAGTGTTTCCTTTCCAGTACTTTTTTGTTTACCTTTCCCCATCAGTTCTTTAAATGTTTATGCGTTTCAGCTTACGGTAATTTATCTTCTCAGTCTATAACTCCTGACCCTGTCCAGGAATGTGGCTTCAGTTGCCACCAACATTTTGGTGATTCATAATTCAGAATCTTCCATTCAGGATTCTCTGAACTTCAAGTTATAGCTAACTTCTTCTAGCTAACATTTACATAGAAATACCTCTAAGGAATCATATTCACGTCCAGCCAAAATAAGAACGTTTCATTCCTGCCTCACACTTAATGCCTACTTACGACAAACCAACAAAAAGCTGTATCCTATACAAAGTGTCAAGTGAAGGTAAACATTAAGATATTTTGAACACGTTTAAAACTTTAAAAGCTGATGATAGTTTTCTTTCTTATAAAAATATATCCTCATTGTCACTGTGTTATGGAAAACCACAACAATATATACATTTATAATGCAAATATAATTCAAGAAAACTTAAAATTCTTGGAGAAGACTGAACAGAAGGAAAAATCCTGAATGCAGATATTTTCATTAGGACATTGGGAGTTACTTAGTTGTATAAATTAGGTGTATGCGTTACTAAGACTATTACTTTGAAGGTTTGTGAATTAATTAGTACACATTATGTATTTTATTGTGACCATCTGTATATGCAGAGGAGTTCGGTGAAAGTGTTATGGCCTTTGAAAATAGACCTGAGCACAAATAGTATTTCTGCTACCTGCTAGCCTGTAATCACTAGAAACTTACTTACTTCAGCTAGTTTCTCCATCCACAAAGCAAGGGCACGGATACTTAACCTACAAGCTTGGTGTAAGGATCGTGTCACCCTACTGTTCCCGGCATGTATCTGGCACTCAAAAAAAAATTGAAACTGTTAAAAATATTATTCGCAACAATATTAAGATAATTAGTAAATATTAAATGAGTTAATGAATGAATGAATTGGCAATGTTAGTATTGGTTCTACTTTTTCACCACACTGTGGCTGTATTAATTTCTGTCACTGCAAAAAAATTACCACAAAATTAGAAGCTTATAATACCAGATGCTTATAATCCCAGTTTCTATGGGGCAGAAATCCAGGGATGGCTAAGCTGGATTGCAGCTAAAACTACTATCACCTTGACGCTTGGCAGCAATAAAGTCTGACAGTTCCCCTTTTCCAGGATTCTGGTCTCAGAGCCAGGACTGTGATCTTATCTGAGGTTTGGTGTCCTCTTCCAGGGTCAATGATTTTTAGCAATATCTAGTTCCTTGTATTTTGTAGCTTTCAGAGGCTGCCTACCATTCTTTATCATAGGACCCTCTTACAGCATGGCAGTTTGTTTCTTCAAGGCCAATAGAAAAGTGTCTCTTTCCATAGGAACGCTGTTACACTGTTGGTGGGAGTGTAAATTAGTTCAACCATTGTGGAAGACAGTGTGGCGATTCCTCAAGGATCTAGAGCAAGAAATACCATTTGACCCAGCAATCCCATTACTGGGTGTATACCCAGAGGATTATACATCATTCTACTATAAAGACACATGCACACGTATGTTTACTGCAGCACTGCTAACAGTAGTAAAGACTTGCAATCAACCCAAATGCCCATCAATGATAGACTGGATAAAGAAAATGTGGCACATATACACCATGGAATACTAGGCAGCCATAAAAAAGGATGAGTTCATGTCATAAAAGAGAAAGTATAAATAAATCCTTTCCAAAGGTTGATAGATTTTTATAGTTCATCACAAGTAAAACACAATCTCTAACAAAATTCTAAGGACAATTTTTACAGGAATAGAATAAAACAATTCTAAAATGTATATGGAACCACAAAAGGCCCTGAATAGTCAAAGAAATCTTAAGCAAAAAGAACAAAGATCCAGATATTACATTACCTAATTTCAAAATATATTCTAAAGCTGTAGTAATCAAAATAGCATGTTATTGATTTAAAACAAACACAGACCAATGGAATGGAATAGACAGCACAGAAATATATCCATGCACTTACAGCCAACTGATGTTCAACAAAGATGTCAAGGGCAGAGAATGAAGAAAGGACAATATCTTCAATAAACAGCATGGAGAAAACCGAATATCCACAGGCAGAAAGATAAAATTATCTTATCTTGCAAACAAAAATAATCCCAAAATAAAGACTTAAATGTACTATCTGAAAGTATAAAACCACTAGAATAAAGCTTAGGAGAAAAGCTTCTTGACATTTGGATATGACCCCAAAAGCACAAGCAACAAAAGCAAAGTTAGACAAATGAGATTGTATCGAGCTAAAAGGCTTCTGCACAGAAAAGGAAACAATCAATAGAGTGCAAATACAACCTACAGAATGGGAGAAAGTATCTGAATACCATACATCTGATAAGAGGTTAACACCCAAAATATGTACATAATTCAAAGAAGTCATAGCAAGAAGACAAATAAGCCAAATAAAAAATTGGTAAAGAACCTAAAAAGACATTTCTCAAAAGAAGTTATACAAATAGACAAGTATATGAGAAATTGCTTGACATCACAAATTATCAAGAAAATACAAATTAGAATCAAAATGAGATATCATTTCACACCTGTTAAAATGGTTATTATCAAAAGACAAAGTATAACAAGTGTTGGCAAAGATGTGGACAAATTGGAACCCTTTTCCAATGTTGGTGGGAATGCAAATTAGTATAAGGATTACATAAAAGTAGAGGTTTCTCAAAAAATTAAAAATAGGATTACCCTATCATCCAGCAAAGCTACTACTGGGTATATATTCAAAGGAAATGGAATCAGTAGATTGAAAAGATATTTGTATTTTTCTCATGTTCATTGCAGCATTATTCACAGTAGCATTATTCACATATTCCAAGATATGAAATCAACCCAAGTGTCCATCAACAGATGAATAAAGAAAATGGGGCATATGTACATACAATGGAATTCAGCCTTTATAAAAAAAGGAAATCGTGTAATGTGCAACATGGGTACACCTGGAGAACATTATGTTAAGTGAAAGAAGCCAGGCACAGAAAAGATAAAGTCCATGTGATCTCACTAATATGGATAATTAGGATAATTGTCCTAATGTAAAGAAAAGCTTGCCCTGGGCTTTTGAGAAAAAAAAATTCCAGTTGTAAACAGAGTGGCCTTTGGTTCCCACCTCTTCCTTTTTGCTTGGGACATTTCCATGGAAAGAATTAGTGTTTGGATCCCTAGTAACCGTCTTTAGAGGTGGTATTGACAACACTGCAGATACTGGAGCAGAAAGAAATAAACCTACTGAGCTACTCCCTGTATATCAGCACTTGTTATGCAAAATAAATCAATATATTTATTGGTAAAGCTACATTTATGGATAATCCTTATAATTCAACTCAATGAATTATTGCTGATTCATTTTTAAGACAACTGATGATTATTTTAGATTCTATGCATATCTTCATAGATAACTTATGATTATTGATTTCACAATCAATATTAAGAGCCTAATACTTTTGTATTCTAGTCTTTATTCTATTCTATCCTGTTCTGTTCTATTCTTCCATTCCTCAGATAAATAATTCTTGAATTCTTTACCATTCTCTGCCCAAGAGCCTGCCTTGTGCCATATGACTTGCAATTTCTTCCAGCTATAAAGGCAGTTGAATACAGACTCAGCCGTTTTCATTTGCTTTGGTCAGTAGAATGAGATGGAAGTGACAGAGTAACACTTCAGAACCTAGGCCTAGGTATCCTTCATGCTTTTACTTGCTTGTGTGTCCTCTGCCATTGCAATGAGAGGGATTTGTCTAAATCAGTCCACTGACCCCAGGGAGAAGAGGAAAAACAGCAGAAATAGTAAACAGACAAATGAGTTAGCCCAGCCGGTATCAACAAAACACTGTCTATATCAGTTGAATCCTGCAGATGAAACGGGACAAGCTCCCTTGTCCCCCTCACAGGGTGTGCGACAGGGGGAGTGTCTCACTTCTTCAGTGTCCTGCTGCTCAAGCCTCTAGGGGAGCACACAAATGGGCAGGCTGTGGGGCTCTAAGCCCACAGCAGCATCTGGGGGTGGATGTTTACAGCTCCTGAAGCCCCAGTGGGTGGGTGTTACCATGTGCTCTTTCAGTTTTACTGTCTATAGCTCGCTTGTGTTAACCAGCTCAGTTAGACCCTCTACCTTGTTGCAAGGACAGAGGGCTTTCTGTATTCCAGGTTCTTGACTTGGTGTACCAGACGAATCAGACCACACACAGGCTTGGAGAATGAGTGCAAGGTTTTATTGAGTGGAAGTAGCTCTACAGCAGATGGGGGAGCCAGAAGGGAGATGGTTTTCCCCTGGAGTTGGGCTCTCCTCTGACTGCTGTCGTGGCCAAACTCTGGCTGGTTCTGCTGGTGGATGGCCTTCCGGTGTGCTGGTGCCTGTCGTGTGTTCTTCCACACGTGCTCCCTTCAGTGTCCTCTTGATGTCCAGCCACTTGTGTCTTCTTACCTCAATCCCTCCTCTCGATGTCCAGCCACCTGTGTGTTCCTCCACCGATGTGCTCCTCTGGACGTCTGTCCAGCTAGCTGCCTGTGTGACTGCCTGCTAGGATCTTGGGGTTTTTATAGGCACAGGATTGGGGCGTGGCGGGCCAGGGTGGTCTTGGAAAATGCAACATTTGTGCGTGAAGGCAAGAGTGCCTGTCCTCACGGGCCCTAGGGTGGAGCCCTAGCCAGAGACCTACCTTCCTCTACCCAGCACTTCCCTGACCCCTCCCATATTACAGACACATGAGAAACATATGCTTTTATGATATGCCATTGACTTCTGGGAAGGAAACAGTAAAACCTAAATAATAGAATGTTTATTATTTAAATCTTTCAGTGTACCAGTAGAAACTCAGTAATTCTCCCTCCCAATGAATGAGCATGCTATAAAGCAGTTGAGTACAACTGATATAATTATAGATACATGTTCACAATTTCCCTTATTAAAATTAAGTCATTTTCACATTTTTATTCTTAATAATTATTAATGGTGGATTCATTGTGACATACCTCAAAACTTTATCACTATTTTAATCTAAATAATTGTAAAACTGTCTCTTTTAGATTCATGATTTGATTTTTTTTTCTCTGGGAAATATTTGCCCAACTTTCAAAAATGTTATCCAGTTTATGTTTTGCTTTTCATTTTATTGTCCTGAGAGTCTATATTTAGGTTTATCTTTTTAGGGATATCTTCCAATTCAATTTTCTTCAGCTCTACATCTTCTATAGAGTTTCATGTAAATAATATGCAAAGCATAGCATGTTAGAAAGAGTGTATCCTGCTATTTATCAAGAGCTACCTTAATTGCATAAAAATGACTAATATTGTAATACTATTAACTGGAATTAAAACTAATTATGGGTATTCTAATCATCTCTTACTCCTGTCAATCTCCCTTACACTGAAATACTATAAAAAGGTTTGTATGACTTTTTTTATTTCTCACTTAAGTGGCAAAAGTCATGTCCTATTTCAGAATTTAATATGGCACTTGGAACCTCTAAGATCTCCATCTCTAACCACCTAAGCTCATTACACACTATTGCTTAGTTGAAATGGGATTTCAGATTTTACAAAGTAATTCTTTAACAACTACTTTTGTAACCAATATAGAAGAAGTACATGCATTCCTTTGGATTGCAAGACCCTAAATAATAAGATCAGTGATAAATGGAGCAGTCTGCATTTATTGAGGTATTGGGAACTGAAGTGTTGAATTGATGCACTGCTAGGAGGTGTTTTTCTCTATTAATGATATTTCAATTTCCTCTGATATAAGAAACTCTCAATTCAAGCTACTGAGTAGGATATGTGTTATCTCTGGAGACTTATTTTAAATGTAAGATTTTGTCACTCTCAATATGTGAGATATAGAGTCTAGTTTTAAAATTACTGACTCATTACTTTTCGACCTGTCCTGCCATGCCACTATTCCACATGAAAATATATGTATTTATTTTCTTCTGAAAGGAGTTAATAGAAAATCTGTAAGAACATTATGTGTCATATTGTAGAACATGTAGAGATTTTACATAACTGATAATTCAGGTTAACTCTCCTATGATGGATACAACTGAACTCATATTAAGAATACTGAGACCGGGCCCAGTGTTTCACACCTGTAATCCCAGCACTTTGGGAGGCTGAGGCGGGCAGATCACCTGAGGTCAAGAGTCGAGACCAGCCTGGCCAACATGGTGAAACCTAGTCCCTACTAAAAACACAAAAAGAAAAAAAAAATTAGCTGGGCATGGTGGCACACACCTGTAGTCCCTGCTACTTGGGGAGGATGAGCCAGGAGAATCACTTGAATCCAGGAGGCAGAAGTTGCAATGAGCCGGGACTGTGCCACTGCACTCCAGCCTGGGTGACAGAGGGAGACTCCATCTCAAAAAAAAAAAAAAAAAAAAAAAATACCCAGAATTTTAAAGTTATTAATGGTTTAAAAAATTTCACTATTTAATATATGAAAGCCTGCAGTAAGTATATATTTTATTTTTATTTTGGGCATACATTTAATTTTGTATTTTAGAAACAAACCTCTTTCAATGACAACATAGAGACAACACAGAGGCTCTAAGATTAACTTTCAGTTCTTATATCAATTTATATGGTAAATTCTACTATCTCTCCTATGATTGGAAGTGGTCAAGTATGTGACAAATGAAGGCAAACAACTAGGTATCATGAGAACTCACTATCACAAGAAGAGCAGAGGGGAAATTCGCCCCCATGATCCAATCACCTCCCACCAGGTTCCTCTCCAGTACTGGAGATTACATTCAACATGAGATTTGGGTGAGGAGACAGAGCCTAACCATATTACTGCCCTTCATCCTATTCTTTTTTTTATTTTTCACTGAAACTTACTCTGTCACTGATTCTCCATTGTTCTTTAACTTTTCCTTTCCTGTTTATATTATCTTCTGCTCAGCTTATTAATGTGATCAAATATTCCCCTCAAAGATAGAAACCTAAAGAGAGAGAAAGAATATGTCCTATTGATAGAATATTGCCCTTTCACTATCATGCTTTTACTTTACTTTTTAGTATAAGCACACACATACTGTTTCCACTTCTTCTTTGTCCCCATCTATCAAGTAAAACTTCTCTGGCAATGAGCTCCATGATACTAAATTATTGTCTTTCTTGTTCTTCTTAAACATTTGAAACAGCACATTAATTTCTGCTACATACGAGATTTATACAAATCTAACTATTGTGTTTAAATGCTAGTCACTTCTTCCTGAAATTCTTCATGTCTTTGGATCTCACAGGCAAGACGGCCGAAGAGGAACAGCTCTGGTCTGCAGCCACCAGTGAGATAAACGCAGAAGGTGGGTGATTTCTGCATTTCCAGCTAAGGTACCCAGCGCCTCACTGGGACTGGTTAGACAATGGGTGCAGCCCATGGAGGGCAAGCCAAAGAAGCACGGGGCTTCATCTCACCCGGGAAGTGCAAGGGCTCGGGGAACCCCCTCCCGTAGACAAGGGAAGCCATGAGGGACCATGCTGTGATGAACAGTGCACTCCAGTCCAGATATCATGTTTCTCCCACAGTCTTCACAACCCACAGACCAGGAGATTCCCTCCGGTGCCTATGCCACCAGGACCCTGGTTGGAAGCACAAAACTGGGCGGCAATTTGAGCTAGCTGCAGGAGATTTTTTTCATATCCTGGTGGCTTCTAGAATGTCAACGAGACAGAACTGTTCATTCCCCTGGAAAGGGGGCTGAAGCCAGGGAGCCAGGTGGTCTAGGTCAGTGAATCCCCCACGGAGCCCAGCAAGCTAAGATACACTGGTTTAAAATTCTCGCTGGCAGCACAGCAGTCTGAAGTTGACTTGGGATGCTCGCGCTCGGTAGGGGGAGGGGCATCTGCCATTACTGAGGCTTGAGTAGGTGGTTTTCCCCTCACAGTATAAGCAAAGCCTCCGGGAAGTTCGAACTTTGCAGAGCCCACTGCAGCACCACAAAGCTGCTGTAGCCAGGCTGCCTCTCTGGATTCCTCCTCTCTGGGCAGGGCATCTCTGAAAGAGGCAGCAGCCATATTGAGGGGCTTATAGATAAAACTCCCATCTTCCTGGGACAGAGCACCTGGGGGAAGGGGCAGCTGTGGGCACAGCTTCAGCAGACTTAAATGTTCCTGCCTGCCTGCTCTGAAGAGACCAGCAGATCTCCCAGTACAGTGCTCGAGCTCTGCTAAATGACAGACTGTCTCCTCAAGTGGGTCCCTGACCCCCGTGCCTCCTGAATGGGAGACACCTCCCAGCAGGGGTTGACAGACATCACATACAAGAGAGCTGGGACTTGCTTCTGATGGGTGTCCCTCTGGGATGAAGCTTCCAGAGGAAGAAATAGGCAGCAAACTTTGCTGTTTTGCAGCCCCTGCTGGTGATACCCAGGCAAACAGGGTCTGGAGTGGACCTCCAGCAAACTCCAGCAGACCTACAGCAGAGGGCCCTGACTATTAGAAGGAAAACTAACAAACAGAAAGGAATACTCTCAACATCAACAAAAAGGATGTCCACAAAGAAACCCCATCTGAAGGTCACCAACATCAAAGGCCAAAGGCTGATAAATCTACGAAGATGAGGAAAAACGAGTGCAAAAACGCTGAAAATTCCAAAAACCAAAAGACCTCTTCTCCTTCAAAGGATTTCAACTCCTCACGACCTAGGAAACAAAACTGGACGGAGAATGAGTTTGACAAATTGACAGAGGTAGGCTTCAGAAGGTGGGTAATAACAAACTCCTCTGAGCTAAAGGAGCATGTTCTAACCCAATGCAAGGAAGCTAAGAACCTTGAAAAAAGGTTAAACGAATTGCTAACTAGAATAATCAGTTTAGAGAACATAAATGACCTGATGGAGCTGAAAAACACAGCATGAGAACTTTGTGAATCACACACAAATATCAATAGTCAAATCGATTAAGCAGAAGAAAGAATATCAGAGATTGAATGTCAACTTAATGAAATAAAGCATGAAGACAAGATTAGAGAAAAATAATGAAAAAGAATGAACAAAAACTCCAAGAAATATGGGAACTACGTGAAAAGACAAAACCTACATTTGATTGGTGTACCTGAAAGTCACAGGGAGAATGGAACCAAGTTGGAAAAAACTCTTCAGGATATTATCCAGGAGAACTTCTCCAACCTAGCAAGACAAGCCAACGTTCAAATTCAGGAAATACAGAGAACACCACAAAGATACTCCTCGAGAAGGGCAACCCCAAGACACATAATCATCAGATTCACCAAGGTTGAAATGAAGGAAAAAATGTTAAGGGCAGCCAGAAAGAAAGGTCAGGTTACCCACAAAGGGAAGCCCATCAGACTAACAGCAGATCCCTCTGCAGAAACCCTACAAGCCAGAAGAGAGTGGGGGCCAATATTCAATATTCTTAAATAAAAGAATTTTCAACCCAGAATTTCATATCCAGCTAAGCTTCACAAGCGAAGGGGAAATAAAAATCCTTTACAGACAAGCAAATGCTGAGAGATTTTGTCACCACCAGCCCTGTCTTACAAGAGCTCCTGAAGGAAGCACTAAATGTGGAAAGGAAAAACCAGTACCAGCCACCATAAAAACATACCAAATTGTAAAGACCATCGACACTACGAAGAAACTGCATCAACTAATGGGCAAAATAACCAGCTAGCATCATAATGATGGGATCAAATTCTCACATAACAATACTAATCTTAAATGGAAAGAGGCTCAATGCCCCAATTAAAAGAAACAGGCTGGCAAATTGAATAAAGAGTTAAGACCCATCAGTGTGCTGTATTCAGGAGGCCCACCTCACATGCAAAGACATGTATAGGCTGAAAATAAAGGGATGGAGGAATATTTACCAAGCAAATGCAAAGCAAAAAAAGCAAGGGTTACAATCCTAGCCTCTGATAATATAGACTTTAAATCAACAACAATGAAAAAAAAAAAAGGAAGGACATTACATAATGGTAAAGGGATCAATGCAACGAGAAGAGCTAACTATCCTAAATGTATATGCACCCAATACAGGAGCACTAAGATTCATAAAGCAAAACCTAGAAAGAGGCTTCGACCCCCAAACAATAATAGTGGGAGACTTTAACACCCCACTATCAATATTAGACCAATCAAAGACACAAGAAATTAACAAGGATATTCAGCACTTGAACTCAGCTCTGGACCAAGTGGACATAATAGATATCTACAGAACTCTCCACCACAAATCAACAGAATATATCCATTTTTCTCAGCACCACATCTCACTTATTCTAAAATTGACCACATAATTGGAAGTAAAACACTCCTCAGCAAATGCAAAAGAACGGAAATCATAACAAACAGTCTCTTATATCACAGTGCAATCAAATTAGAACTCAGAATTAAGAAACTCACTCAAAACCACAGAACTCCATGGAAACTGAACAACCTGCTCCAGAATGACTACCGGGTAAATAACAAAATTAAGGCAGGAATAAATAAGTTATTTGAAACCAATGAGAACAAAGACACAATGTACTAGAATAACTGGGACATAGCTAAAGCAGTGTTTAGAAGGAAATTTATAGAACTAGATGCCTACAGGAGAAATCTTGAAAGATGTAAAATTGATACCCTAACATCACAATTAAAAGAATTAGAGGAGCAAGAGGAAACTGATTCAAAGAAGCAGAAGACAAGAAATAACTAAGATCAGAGTGGAACTGAAGTAGATAGAGACACAAAAAACCCTTCAAAAAAATCAATGAATCCAGGAGCTGGTGTTTTGAAAAGACTAACAAAATAGACTGCTAGCCACACTAATAAAGAAGAAAGGAGAGAAGAATCAAATTGACACAATAAAAATGATAAAGGAAATATCATCACTGATCCCACAGAAATACAAACTATCATCAGAGAATACTATAAGCACCTCTACACAAATAAACTAGAAAATCTAGAAGAAATGGATAAATTCCTGGACACATACACCCTCCCAAGACTAAACCAGGAAGAAGTCCAATCCCTGAATAGACCAATAACAACTTCTGAAATTGAGGCAGTAATTAATAATATACCAAACAAAAAACCAACAAACAAACAAAAAACCCAGGACCAGATGGATTCACAGCCGAATTCTACCAGAGGTACAGAGAGGAGCTGGTACCATTCCTTCTGAAACTATCCCAAATAATAAAAAAGAAAGACCTTTCTCCAACTCATTTTATGAGGCCAGCATCATCCTGATACCAAAATCTGGCAGTGATACACACAAAAAAGAAATTTCAGGCCAATATCCCTGATGAACATCGATATGAAAATCCTCAGTAAAACACTGGCAAACCGAATCCAGCAGCACATCAAAAAGCTTATCCACCATGATCAAGGAGGCTATATCCTTAGCTTGCAAGGCTGGTTTAATATACACACATCAATAAACATAATCCATCACATAAACAGAACTGATGACAAAAAACACATGTTTATCTCAATTGATGCAAAAAAAGGCCTTTGATAAAATTCTACAACACTTCATGCTAAATACTTTCAATAAACTAAGTATTGATGGAACATATCTCAAAATAATAAGAGCTATTTATGACAAACCCACAGCTAATATCATACTGAATGGGCAAAAGCTGGAAGCAATTCCTTTGAAAACTGGCACAAGACAAGGATGACCTCTCTCACCACTCCTACTCAATATAGTATTGGAAGTTCTGGCCAGGGCAATCAGGCAAGAGAAAGAAATAAAGTGTATTCAAACAGGAAGAGAGGAAGTCAAACTGTCTCTGTTTGCAGATCACATGATTGTATATTTAGAAAACCCCATTGTCTCAGCCCAAAATCTCCTTAAGCTGATAAGCAACTTCAGCAAAGTCTCAGGATACAAAATCAGTGTGCAAAAATAACAAGCATTTCTATAATAGAGAGCCAAATCATGAGTGAACACTCATTCACAATTGCTACAAAGAGAATAAAATACCTAGAAATCTATCTTACAAGGGATGTGAAGGACCTCTTCAAGGAGAACTACAAACCACTGCTCAAGTGGTTTGTAGACAAAAAGAGAGGACACAAACAAATGGAAAAACACTCCATACTCATGGATGGGAAGAATCAATATCGTGAAAATGGCCATACTGCCCAAAGTAATTTATAGATTCAATGCTATCCCATCAAGCTACCATTGACTTTCTTCACCGAATTAGAAAAAAACTATTTTAAATTTCATACGAAACCAAAAAAGAGCCCATAGAGCCAAGACACTCCTAAGCAAAAAGAACAAAGCTGGAGGCATTATGCTACCTGACTTCAAACTATTCTACAAGGCTACAGTAACCAAACTAGCATGGTACTGGTAACAAAACAGATACATAGACCATAGAACAGAACAGAGGCCTCAGAAATAATGCCACACATCTACAACCTCTGATCTTTGACAAACATGACAAAAACAAGCAATGGAAAAAGATTCCTTATTTAATAAATTATGTTGGGAAAACTGGCTAGCCATATGCAGAACACTGAAACTGAACCCCTTCCTTACAACTTACACAAAAATTAACTCAAGAGGATTAAAGACTTAAATATAAGACCTAAAACCATAAAAACCCTAGAAGAAAACCTAGGCAATACCATTCAGGACATAGACATGGGCAAAGTCTTCATGACTAAAACACCAAAAGGAATGGCAACAAAAGCCAAAATTGACAAATGGGATCTAATTAAACTAAAGAGCTTCTGCACAGCAAAAGAAACTATCATCACAGCAAACAGGCAACCTGTATAATGAGAGAAAATGTTTGCAATCTATCCATCTGACAACGGGCTAATATCCAGAATCTACAAGTAACTTAAACAAATTTACAAGAAAAAAACAACCCCATCAAAAAGTGGGGGAAGGATATGAACAGACACTTCTCAAAAGAAGACATTTATATGGCCAACAAACATGAAAAATGCTCACCATCACTGGTCATTAGAGAAATGCAAATCAAAACCACAATGAGATACCATCTCATGCCAGTTACAATGGAAATCACTAAAAAGTCAGGAAACAACAGATGCTGGAGAGGATGTGGAGAAATAGGAACACTTTTACACTGTTGAGGGGAGTGTAAATTAGTTCAACCATTGTGGAAGATAGTATGGCAATTCCTCAAGGATCTAGAACCAGAAATACCATTTGACCCAGCAATCTCATTACTGGGTGTATACCCAAAGGATTATAAATCATTCTACTATAAAGACACACGCACATGTATGTGTATTGCAGCACTATTCACAATAGCAAAGACTTGGAACCAACCCAAATGCCCATCAATGATAGACTGGATAAAGAAAATGTGGCACATATATACCATGGAATACTATGCAGCCATAAAAAAGGATGAGTTCATATCCTTTGCAGGGATATGGATGGAGCTGGAAAACATCATTCTTAACAAACCAACACAGGAACAGAAAACCAAACACCACATGTTCTCACTCGTAAGTGGGATTTGAACAATGAGAACACATGGACACAGGGAGGGGAACATCACACACCAGGGCCTGTCAATGGGTACAGGTCTAGGGGAGGGATATCATTAGAAAAAAAAAAAATTTATTTGACAGGCACGGTAGCTTACACCTGTAATCTCAAAACTTTGGGAGGCTGAGGAAGGAGGCTCACTTGAGGCCAGGAGCTCAAGACTAGTCTGGGCAATACCGCAAGACCCAATCTCTACAAAATAAATAAATAAATAAATTATCCAGGCATGGTGGTGCATGCCTGTAGTCCTAGCTACTTGGGAGGATGAAGTGGAAGGATTATTTGAGCCCAGTAGTTTGAGGCTGCACTCCAGCCTGTGTAACAGATAAAGACCTTGCTTCAAAAAAATAAAATTACAAACTTTCTTAAGTTGTCTATCATCTCTCTGAACATCCTCAAACCTTTAATGGAAATTTCTTTATTCTGTCCTCTTTTTAAATTAGCATTTCTCATGCCTCTGTAAAATGTCACTGCTCTTCTGAACATTACAGGCTTTACAATAATTTCATCTACTTTCATAATTTCATTGCTTTATGATGATGTCTCCTTAATCTATCTCTCAAATGAACTTACTTAAAATGTGATTACTGCAAAAACTTAGTGAATGCCTTTATTTTGAGTAAAAATTATAGGGAAGAAGAACAGCTGAACTTTATTAATATGTATAACTTTAATATTTAGTCTAACACATATGATCATATTTGAATATCACAAAATCATTGATTCAGGAAACATTATATTAAATGTCATGTATGAGAAAACTAAGGCTTAGAGAAGTTAAATAATATTCTCAAAGTTCTATAGTCAACAAAGAACAGAGAAAAGAATTAGAACATATATGCTATAAAATCTAAGCCCATGTTGTAGCCCCTATGCAACAGTTGGGTCTATAAGTGTGTCAAACTCAACATGTTCAAACCATTTCTATCTTCTATTCCTGTATTATCTCTTCCTGTATGTGTTAATCTTATGACATTTGCATCTACTAAACCATAAAATTTGGCATTATTCCAGAACCACAATGACCAGGCTCTGTCAATCTCTCCCAGTTTAGCTCTAACTGTTCCCTAACATGTGTTTCAAGCAGCAAAAGTATGGAACAGCTTGTATTTCTTCAGTGTTGCCATAGTATTTTATTTCTCTGTGACCTTGCTCATTGTGTGTCCTCTGCTACAATGTACTCCCTTTTTTATCTAACTAATTCTTACCTATCCATTATGACTCAGTTCAAGCATTCTACACTCCATCTATGGTTTCCTAAGACTTTAGCTACCATAACTCCAAAAGCTACTATATACTTGTAGTTAGATTTGTTTAGTTATTACAACAAACATAACAGATGGTCATAAAATATAATTAAGAAAGATGACATTTTTTTCCCAATTTGCAGAGTCTTGCAAACTGCCCTGCCTAAACTTTAGCATTTGAGTAAATGTCCCTCTTGTACTCTCTCAGATTCCTCTAACTTACATAAATAATTAGTTGCCTACCCAACTGCAATATCTAGCCTCTTTCTTCTTTTTGGTTAGAAAGACCCCACATCAGTTTTTATGTGCTCAAATTCCAAACAAGTACATGTGCAGCTTTTTCTGCTGCAGTGAGGCACTGGGCATGTGACTCAGTCTTAGCCATCAGGACCTGAAAGTCTGCTAAGAGTGAGAAAGATTATACTCAGTTTAAAAAGAGAGAAACATAAGGAAACCCCACTCTCTCTGAATGTTTCCTGAATTCGTTTGCTGGGGCTGCTGTAACAACATACCACAGATGGGGTGCCCTTAAACAACAGAAATTTATTTTCTAACATTTCTGGAGGCTGAGTCCAAGATCAAGTTCCCAGCAGGCTTGGTTTCCTCTGATGTCTTTCTCTTTGGCTTGCAGATGTCTTCCTTCTTGGGGTCTCTTCACATGGTTGTCCTTCCATACAGGTGCCCCTGATGTCTCTACGTGCCTAACATTTATCTCCTAAAGGTACACCAGGCAGATTCATTAGGGCCCATCCTAATGACTTGGTTTTAACTTCCACTTTTTAAAAAAGACCTTATCTCCAGATTCTGAGGTGCTGGGGGGTTAGGGCTTCAATATTTCACATTTGATGTGGGGGCGGGGGGGCAGGCGGTGGCAGTGAAATTCATCCCATAACACTCCCCAAGCCATTTATTGTCTTGGGCATTGCTGTGTAATATGATATTTGATAGCGTAACATGCTCCAGAAGGAAAAGACAAATGAATCCCAGAGAAGTTAACCCAGAGTCCTAATATCACTGACTTGCTATGTTATCCAGCCCTGGAACTCCCGGGCTTCAACATTTTGAGATTTATAAGTGTGCTTATATTTTAAAATAATTTTAGTTTGATACATTGCAACTTTTACCCTAAAGCATATAACTGATACACTAATATAGTATTTATGTGTTATAATAGTCAATGAATTGATTCTAACTCGAGTGATACTGCATTTATCATTATCCCTCTGCTACACATCACAGGGCTTAACACTCAGTATACACTTACTGAACGAACTCTATGCTTCTACTCCCACAGCTATCAAAGAACACACACACTAACAATCTCACATCAGATTCCTTCCCCTGAACCATGGATCACTCTGGAAAGGTCTTTGATGACCCCTTTTCCTTGTAACCACCAGAAAATCCCTCTTTTATATTCTTTTGCAACTACCTGTATCTCTAAGTCTTTCTGCATTTTGATGCTTTTTTTGTTCCCTAATTGTTTGCACCTCCAAGCAGTTATGAGTAAATAATGATTTTATATTTTAAGAAATAACATATATTAGTTGTGACTTCATTATTCAAAATCTATGATCCAGCTGATAGTTGGTATAATTTTTTTTGATATTTTGGTCATTGCACGGTTTGAAGTTTAAAATATAATGTCCTAGAATCAGTAAGCACCTCTAATGCATTCATCTCTGTTCTGACACAGGCTCAGTTCTTCATTCAACTAAATTTTACTTGTTCAATAATATTTTATCAAATGAAATGCTAGATTCACTTTAATATTACATTTTATGGCTTTCAGATCATGGCACTGCACTGACTCTTGAAATATGTAATGCACCATAAGTTATGACAATAGTCTCTAATTTGAGCCTTCAATGTTTAAAGATTCTCATTTTTAAAATAAGACACACAGAAACATAAGTAGCTTCGTGAAATGAATACTAATACTGCTTATACACTCCTTTATTTAGTTTTACAGGAAAAAGAACCTTTGAGTTTAAAATATACTTCATGGTTCCTCTGATACATTACTTTAGGACCTCAAATTCCCTAAGTATCCATAGATGCTCTGAATTGATGCATATTTCTGGTGAAATTATGTTCTTTGCTATTTCATCTTGACAGGTGTGGTAATGTTTCTTCTCAGTTCTCCATAGCTGAAGAGAAACAGAACTACAGCCATTGCCAGACAATTTAAATAAACAGAACTGCAAGTAATCCCTACTATTCAAAAACTCCAACTTGCCCATTCTATTGAAAAATAGAGAGAAAACAAGAGATATATTAAGACTGTATGAATAATCAAATAAGGAGCAAGGGGAGTTTTGGAAAGAAATGAACATCATTATTTTTCTAATTAGTCATTATATTAACCAAGAAATGTGAAAAATCAATGTGTTAAAATAATACATTGAGAACACAATAATTTTTTAAAGAGAGATCTTAAAATGCTCTTCTGATAATAGATAATTTTGCTCTAAGGTAATGACAGCTATTTCCAAAAAACTTGTATTCTTTAAGAGTCTCTACAGCAGTATTAGTTTAGATTTTGTATTACAAGTTTGTACAAATGGACCTGTTATGTATCATATTTATTTATGTTCATATTGCATATTACATATGACTAAGCAGTAAGATCATTTTAATAGCCAAAACAAGTACAATATTATATTTAAGGTAGAATTTTTCCAACTTAATTCACTGAATTGAGCTCACAGACATAATATGCAGCATGTACTTCATGAAAAAAATTATATACTTTTAGTTAGGTTCTAAAGGCTATACTTTGTTGGCAGATATACTAAGCAGATGTAAATATACTCATCTGAAAGGTAACAACTTTCACACAATTAACCTTTACACAACTTTACCCAGACCCCCAGAAAAAAAAGGGGGGTTTTGGCTCTAAACATCAGTAAGTGAGCAAAACTCTCAACACATACACAAGGAGCTGGGATTACTGCCAGTGGGAGCCAGAGGATGACGTATGGTATTGTTGAAAATGAATGGCTCTCTATAGGAGTTTATGTGGAGTGACACGGTAATTTTATAAAGTCACTAAGCAGTTGTGAGTATCTCATGTCAACCTTAAAATGGTTTAAAAAAGTGAATAATTTGAAGTAAAAATCCATTAAAAAAACATGTTTTAAAAAAATATTTCACTCGTGAAAACGCTGGTTAATGTTTACTCCTGGAAGCCATTCATTTTTCAGTTCCTGGAGCCAAGAGGATTGTAAAGATACCTATTGACCCCATTTATTTGCTTTGACAAAGTATTCCACAGTATAAAGACAAACAGCAGCCTCACAGTATTTTATAAAAGTACAATAAATAAATAATACATAGACTTAATTAAAAGAAAAGACATGATTCAGGACTGGAAAGATGACTGGCACAGTAACACCGTAGTTATATTTTCCATACTGATTGGGCATTTGTAAAGTGGGGGCAAAAATGAGAGGGAGAAAGGAGAAGAAAGTGATTTCTGAACTTTTGTCATTTATTATAGATTGTAATGAATACATACAGACAAACAAGCAGATATATAACCATAAAATCAAAATAAATAGGTCTTTTTTGGAAGGTTTGCTGAATTTTAACCATCTATTTTTGCGACCTGCATTATTTCCCCTAAATGGTATGTGTACCCATCCCCCTGCACCCCCCAAAAAATGTTTAGTGAAAGCAACTCAAATATCATGAAATTTGAAAACAGCTGAGATTGGTCTGTTTTGTTTTTCTGTTTTGATTTTGTTGTTTGTTTTTAAGAGAAGCAGAAAATCTGCCCAGGTTTATTCTTAAGAGCCTTTAGGAAATGGTAGAATAATGCTTAAATGTCTGACAGTTAAGCTATGTTTCTAAATAAAAACTTAGGGTGCAGTTTTTGATCAGACATGTATCTAAAAATCAAATCTGTACACACTCTCACCATTTCCTGTCCTCTCCTCTCTACTTTCTCTTCTTTCATATCCAATGTCTTTTTTTCTCTAGAATTCAACTCAGGTTGCTCCTATTAAAATCAATAGTTATCTCCACTGACTAAAGCTGGATATCAGCTTTCACTCCTCATCTTGTTTGAACTCTCAGCAGTATTTCATAAGATTACTTACTCCTGCTTCACTGAAATTGTGTTTCCCCCTGGCTTCCAAGATGCCATATACTTCTCATTCTCTTAACTCTTTGGCTACTCTGTCTCAGTCTCTTTTGCTGGTCATTTCTCATATTTCCAACAAATAAATGTTGGGATTCCCCAGAGCCCAGTCCCTTGCCCTAGTCTGCTCTTTCTTGACACTCATCTCTTGATGTTCTCATCCAGTTTCCTGACTTCAAATAACATATTTTTATTGACTACTTCCCAATTTTTATTAACGTTCTAGTCTTCTTTTTTTTTTTTTTGAGACGAAGTCTCACTCTGTTGCCCAACCTAGAGTGCAGTGGCGCGATCTCGGTTCACTGCAACCTCCACCTCCTGGGTTCAAGCGATTCTCCTACTTCAGCCTCCCAAGTAGCTGGGACTACAGGCACTTGCCAACATGCCCGGCTAATTTTTGTATTTTTAGTAGAGATGGTGTTTCACTATGTTGGCCAGGCTGTTCTTGAACTCCTGACCTCATGATCTGCCCACCTAAGCCTCCCAAAGTGCTGGGATTACAGGCGTGAGCCACTGCACCTGGCCAGCCTTCTAGGCTTCTTATCCCAACTCCAGTCTTATATATCTAAATGCTTATCCAATATCTCAGTGTCAATAAAAATGCATTTCAAATACAATACATCAAAAACCAAACACTTAATCTCCTTCCAAAATGTTTGTTTTTTCTCAAGTTTTCGATTTAGTTAACGGCAACAATATCCTCCCACGTGCTCAAACCTCACTCAGTCACTTCTAACATTTTTCTTCCTTATACTCTTTGTCAAATCCATCAGAAAGACTTCATGTGTATACTTATAAAATACATCTAGTATCTCATCATTATTTACCATCTCTAATGCTACCATACTGTGCTAAACTACTACCAAACTACTTGCATTACTGCAATAATGCATCTTCTTCTATCTTTGCATCCAAAAATATTTTTCTCATCACAGGAGTCAAAGTGATCCTTTTACACTCTTCAGTTTGATATTCTCCAGTGGCTAACTCTCTCATTCATCGAATGTCCAACTTGTACAATTACATGGAAAGCTACAAAATCTGGACCTGTATCCTCTCTAATTTCTCTTAATAACTCTTTCCATCACTTGCTACATTCTTGTAACACTGGCCTCCCTACATTTTTCTAAATACATAAGTCATGCCTGAGTCCTTCGCACAGCTGTTCTTTCTACATGCAATGCTCTTCCATCAATCGGCCCTTTCCCCCTCAATTGTTTGTTTCCACCACTAGAATGTAAGCTCAATCAGCATAGTGACTTGAAACTTTTTTGTTCACTGTGGTATCTTCAGCTCCTGGAAAAATATCTGACACATAGTAGGTAGCCAATACAAATGAATGAATGATGTTGCTGAACTTGAAATATCTTATTTGGAGAAAATATTTTTTAATAAAGGTGAAGTTAAGAAAGGAAAAGAGAGGCAAATGTTAAGAATTAACTTTGAGAAGTCGAATGGGAAGTTTTCATTTTATGTCATTGTATTCCAATTCCAAGATTGACAGTTGTTGTCAGAATTCTTTTTCACCTGTATAGTGCTATGTTCAAATTCTTAGAACATTTTATCTCACACAGTGGTAACGTCATACTCGATCTATTGCATTATATTAATAATATTTAGTGGTTAATTGATAAAAATATATTTATATTTATATTTATAGCCCTTAACAAACTCATCAAGTTTCAAGAATTGCACTGGACATTTCTTATGTACTTCTTCAAAATCCTTTCATTCTACACTCATACTCTGTCCACAGCTGTTGCAACCTGTTCCAGGCAGGTTTTGCATACAGTGTCCTCAGGAAACTGTGCAGTCATGCGTGTTCACCCTTATGATGTGAGGGTGAGAACACTAGAGGGTCAGCCCATTATCAGTAGAAAATTAGAACTTATGGATATGGGCTTTATACCTTTGTCCACTGGGGAGTCATTTCTTAGATGCATTTAATAAGGAAATGTATAATGGACAGGTGTAATCAAACATCAGTGACAAACGGCAGCGATGAACTCAGAAATGCACTTACATTGGCTGTCTTCCTTGTTTCACATCCTCTGACTTGTTTTTCTGCTTTTTGCATACAAGAGTCTATGTCAGTCTCTTCCTGAGAGAGAGCACAAACACATAACTGTATTTAAACACCTTAAAATTATTAGTTTATTCCTTCAAAAACTCTATTAGGTATTATTACAATCTCTTCAAAAAAAAGAAAATGAGTCTCATCTAATTAACATATCTTACAAAGACAAAAGAGTCAGAACTGAAGTCATTTTTGTCTGATTCAAAATCCGTATTTGTTCTGCAGGGTAGAAAGATCTAAACTAGTGAGCTAATAGGATTTTTGAACTCATTTTGAGCTAATAGGATTTTTGAACTCATTTTATGTTTTCATTTAAAAAGTAAAATGTACAGGATATAGAGTTGATAATACACAATAATTAAGATTACAAGTCAATTCATCAGAAAGAACTTCAAAAGAAAATATATAATGGGCCCATAAATAATTATAATGTGTCACAACAAGAATGTGAGGTCTTTCCCGTGTTATTTTGTGAATATGTGATACATACTTTGTTCATTTTATCTTTGTCTGCCTTGCAAAGTGCCTCTGGGAGGTTTATCTTTATGGATTTTATGAGCAAACTCCCTTGCCCTCTGGTTACAGTTAGTTTCAGCTGGTGGGAGTCTTTGGCAGTAGAACATAGGGTGGGCTAGAGTGTAGACAGGGTATCTATTGCTGAGGTTCCTTCACTGCCTCCAGGAAACATCACAATCTCAATACACAGTTCTCTTTGACTTGCAGAAACCCTTCTAACCCATGCTCATTCAAGTTCACTAGCCCTAGGGTACTGTTCCTCTCTGATAGTTCCCTTAACCTCACCCACAACTTTATAATTAGATGCTTTATTAAACTCCTCCAATGACCCCATTTCTGAGTGGGCCATCTGTTTCCTCCCGGGATTCTGACTCATACTGGAGACAACAAAAATCATAAAAATATATATTCTTGAGAAAGAAATGGTTGAAAGTAATTGGAGACAAATTGTCCAACAGGGAGAGTGGAGGTAGGAATATAGTAATTATTAATGGGAATCGGTAGTCATATATTATAGAAGGGGGAAGGAAATAAATGTATTATTTATGGACCAGAGGGGGTCTCTACAGTATGATTTGAGAAATGTAAAGGTATATAAACTAATTAACTAACAAACCAACTAAAATTCTTTGCTATGTATATTTTGTAAAACAAATGTATAAGTCCAGTTTTCAATGGTGTTGGTCATCAATTGACAGAATGTTCACTATAATGAGTATCATATTTAACAAAATGTCAACCGTGACCTGTAGATTATATTGATTATATCCTTGATGTAAACTGGCATTGGCATTGACCATAAAGATATTTACTGTGAATTGTGTGGTTTGAAATTTGAAATCATTTTTATATGAAAAGCATTTATCTTACTACATATAGGTTTACATTAAACAGGTTTTATTCTACATAGACTGTCCCATAAAATTGGAATTTAAAGTTAAATTTTAGGGATATGAAACCATAAAATCTAATCTTAATAAAGAAAATATCAGAAACTGCTTCAGGACTAGAGATTTATATAGCTGTAGAATACAAGATTAATGGAGTAGAAAGTATGAAGTACAGCTTACTGCATTTTCTTCTCCTTTTAGACATGGTGGTTGGCCTCCTATTACCTGGCAATTTTGTAATATCTTTCTTCACATTTCTTTTCTTATATAACTTTCACTTTGAAAATCATGTTTCAGCTTTATTATTTTTAGTAATAAATCACTCTCCAGATAACTTTCACAACCGGTGCAAGTTTTATGAGCCTTCCCTGATTGTGTTCTGATTCCTTTTAAATAGAGTCCTCACTCACAGGAAGATAGGACACTTTCAACTTGCATTTTACATAAGCATTTTTCCCTATTAGGTTACTTTAACATGGGCCCAACATGTATACACAATCAGACCAATTTTATAGATCGAACAGCACATCCACAATTCACATTATCTGAACCTTTTAAAGTTTTGTCATTGCCTTGAAGAATTATCCCTTGCTGCTCCTTTTGCCCTATGATTGTTTTTTATTTTTATACTTTGGAAAAATAATTTACATGTAAAATTTCCTCTACATATTATAGCTTTAGGTGTTTCTTTGTTAAAAAATATAACAAACTACACAGAATAATTTTTCGGAAAATGAATACCGATTTTATTTCCGCCATGAACAAGAAATAAAACATTGCCAGTAACCCTCACCTCTCTCACTCCAAATAACCCTAATTTCTTCTTTCACTTGCTGTTCCTTCTCTCCCTTCCTAAAATGTTACAGTCATTCTAATTTTTATGCTAATCACTCTTTCCTTTTCTTTTAAATTGTACTCTCTAAACCCGTTTTGGTAATCATTGTGGTTAAGTTTTATCTGTTTTTATTCTCAGTGTGTAACTTTTTTGCTCAATATTATTTTTGTTAGAGTCATGCATGGTATTGAACATATTTATTTCCGCAGCTGTATGACATTTCAAGTTTGAATATATTCTGTTTATTAGTACATAATGCCAACATTTTTTCTTCCAAATGGTGACATAAACATTCACTCTTATTAGCAGTGTAGGAAAGTTCCCTCTTCGTAATATGGCTCTGGCATTGACTTTGCAAATGAGATAAACTTGTGTATGATTTACCAGAAGGAAGTAAGGCAGAAACCACTATTTCTGGAAAATTACAGCAGTTCTTTAGATCACCATGTTATACCCTTTTAGCTGTGCAATATTCCAGCCCATCCCCTACTTAGGTAAGCCATGATTAATAGCCATATTAGCTTCCTAAATAATTTTATAAAGTCTAATTAACATTGATGCCAAAACCGGAATAATGAACTAATATGTTTCATATACTGGCAAGGATGGTAGATGTGAAAAAGAAAAGATAACTTACAAGACATTGAACAAAGAGAAAACACAGGAGCTGTGGCTGACTAGACATAATGAACTAAAGAAACAGATTATTACTAACGATTCGGGGCCACAGGTCTCAAGTAGCTGAGAATATGGTGATATTATAATCATACAGAAAAGTCAGGAGGGAGTATTTGTTGTGAAGTACAACATGTTTAGATTCAAAATTAACATTTTGAATAATGTTAAGGAATCACAGGAGATCATAAGGAAACAAATAATAAAGACAAAATATAGAAGTTGATAGAGATCAGAGATGAAAAAATGGATTTGTGGATCACTTTGAAGGCAGTAATGCTTTTCACAGCAATCAGTATCTTACGGTTAAAAGAAATAGTGAAAACTTATCCTTTATATTCAGAATATCTACACACATTTATAAATCCAATATCTTATCTAATAGCTGTTATCATTTTTTGCAATCCTCCTAGTCAGGCAATTTCATAAGTGGTTTGTAGTACTCATGACACTAATAGGTATCACATATTTGTGCTATCTCAAATAGCACAGAGTCATAGATTGCCACTTTCTTGAAAAGGGAAGATGATGCCATATATATCGCTGCATTCCTAACGATATATGTAGTTAAAATTTATCAAATATCTGTTTAGTTAAAGGGCACAATAGATAAATAGATAAGACATAAATAAATAAATGCAGTGGTACCATTATTCTGTGTGTAACTGCAAAGTCGAGTTAAACTTATATTAGGAATCTATACATATTTTTCCAGTTTTACTTATACCTTATTATATTAATTAGACTGTTACTGTGATTATTCAATAATACAAATTTCAATGACTTCAATATGTATCTATTGTAAATCACTAGCATAAATTATTAACGTACTTTCTTTTTCCATTAACAATTTTTATCTCTGTGAAATCATTAGTGTTTCCCTCTCTGGTGAAGTGCACCTCCTGCGCTAGGGAAAAGCACTAAACCTCTCCCGGAAAAAATAGGAAGAATCCAAGATAAATATTCTAATGAAAATAGCAGTACTTCTGAATGCAATTATGATCAAATTTTCTAAGGACCATGGTTTCCCAGTGGAATTAAATTTTAAGTACAAATCTCCCCAATTTATATAGTAATAAAAGCAAATGAAGAGTCCTGGAAGACTGCCTTGCCCTTTAGAGCTTACGGTCAAATAAAAAGTTTCATTTAGGGAATCCGGTCAAGTGAAATGTCCTGAGAATCTAGAGATGAAAGTCTTCAGAGGCTCCTGGTGTGAGACAGAGCAAATATTCTTACACAAAATCAGACTATGTGTGACATTACTTTCTTTTTTTTTTTTTTCTTTGAGAAAAGAAAAGCTCTATATTGCCAGTCAACTCACAAGGAAACAGGAGTAAAGGTCAAATCTATCTTTCCATGCTTATTTTAAGGCAATATTTTTATTAGTGATTGGTGGAAGGAAAGGGGAAGTGAGGAAAGTCTTTGGACAAGGGCAATTATGTCTTCATGCTATCTCATGGGGTGTATGTGTAAATTTAGCAGGATCTGATATGAAACATGCAGTAGAATTTCAGGCTGTGATGTCAGCATGCTCATTCTGCACAGACTCCAGGCAGCCATATTGGTTCCAGCTGAATCTGAACCAGTTCTTTTACCTCATAAACTGAGGGAGTTTCAGCATTTCAGCAGGTGGTTTCTTTTTTACTTTTAATTTTGTGGTTACATAGCAGGTATATATATTTATGGGGTACATGAGATGTTTTGATACAGGCATGCAATGTGAAATAATGACATCATGGAGCATGGGGTATCTATCCCCTCAAGCATTTTTCTTTAGTTACAAAAAATCCAATTACATTATTTAGTTATTTTTAAATGTATGATTAAGTTATTATTGACTATAGTCACCCTGCTGTGCTATCAAATAGTAATTCTTATTCTTGCTTTCTAACTGTTTTTCATACCCATTAACCATTTATCTCCCCTCAACCTCACCACCCTTCCCAGACTCTGGTAATCATCATTCTCCTCTCCGTGTTCATGCATTCAATTGTTTTAATTTTTAGATCCCCAAAATAAGTGAGAACATGCACAGTTTGTCTGTGCCAGGTTTATTTCACTTAACATAATGACCACCAGTTCCATTAATGTTGTTGCAAATGTCACGATCTCATTATTTTTTATGGCTAAATAGTACTCCATTATGTATATGTACCTTATTTTCTTTATCCACTCTATTGATGGACATTTAGGGTGCTTCCAAATCTTAGCTTTTGTAAACAGTGCTGCAATAACCATAGGAGTACAGATAACTCTTCAATACACTGATTCCCTTTATTTTTGTTATATATTCAGCAGTGGGATTGCTGGATTACATGATATCTGTATTTTTAGATTTTGAGAAACCTCCAAACCGTCCTCCATAGTGGTTATACTAATTTACATTCCCACCGACAGTGTACGAGGGTTCCCTTTTCTCCATATTCCCATTAGCATTTGTTATTTCCTGTCTTTTTGGTATAAGCCATTTCTGGGGTGAGATGAATATCTCACTGTAGTTTTTAATTGAATTTCCTTGGCAATCAATTATGTTGAGCACCTCTTCATGTGCCTGTTTGCCATTTGTGTGTCTTCTTTTGAAAAATGTCCATTCAAATATTTTGCTCATTTTGCTCATTGCTTTGCTGGAAATTTTTAATAAGTGATCTTGGACTTTAAATGCTTTCATGCTAGCTATATCAAAGATTTGTCATGAGACTGTGCCTGTAATACCTGCATGAATGAGTGTATTCCTCTCTTTTTGAAGTCCCAAATTATCTTGAGGCCCTCAAGACTGTAAGAAAGTGCCATTTTTTAAATTTTTATTTTAAGTTCAGGGATACATGTGTAGGTTTGTTATGCAGGTAATTAGCATAGTACCTGATAGGTAGTTTTTCAATCCTCACTTTCCCCTGACTCTCCAAACTCAAGTAGACCCCAGTGTCTATTGTTGTCTTCTTTCTGTCCATGTGTAATCAATTTTAGTTCCCACTTAAAAGTGAGAACATGCAGCATACATTTTTTTTCTATTCCTGCATTTGTTTGCTAAAGATAATGGCCTCCAGCTCCATCCATGTTCCCACAAAGGATATGATCTCATTCTTTCTTACAGCTGTGTAGTATTCCATGGTGTATCTACACCACATTTTCTTTATCCAGCCTACCATTGATGGGTATTTAGGTTGATTTCATGTCTTTGCTATTGTGAATAGTGCTGCAATGAACATATGAGTGCATGTGTCTTTATGGTAAAACATTTTATATTCCTTTGGGTATATACCCAGTAATGGGATTGCTGAGTCAAATTGTAGTCCTGGTTTTAGCTCTCTGAGGAATTGCCAGACTGCTTTCCACAACAGTTGAACTAATTTACACTCCCACCAACAGTGTTAAAGTGTCCTTTTATCTGCAAATTTGTCAGCATCTGTTATTTTTGGACAAATAATAGCCATTCTGACTAATGAGAGATGGTATATCATTGTTGTCTTAATTTATGTTTCTCTAATGATTAGTGATGTTAAGCATTTCTTTCAGGTACTTGTTGGCTGCGTGTATGTCTTTTGAAAAGTGTCTGTTCATGTACTTTGCTCACTTTTTAATGTGGTTGTTTGTTTTTTGCTTATTGGTTTAAGTTCTTAATAGAAGCTATGTATTAGAGTTTTGTTGGCTGCACTGTTTGCAAGTATTTTCTCACATTGTGTAGGTTGTCTGTACTCTGTTGACAGTTTATTTTTCTGTGCAGAAGCCCTTTGGTTTAATTAGGTTGTATTTGTCAATTTTAGTTTTTGTTGTAATTATTTTTTTTGATAGGGAGCCTCGCTCTGTCGCCCAGGCTGGAGTGCAGTGGCGTGATCTCAGCTCACTGCAACCTCCGCCTCCCAGGTTCAAGTGATTCTCTTGCCTCAGCCTCCTGAGTAGCTGGGATTACAGGCATTCACCACCATGCCCAGATAATTTTTGTATTTTCAGTAGAGACGGGGTTTCACCATGTTGGTCAGGCTGTTTTCAAACTCCTGACCTCGTGATCCACCTGCTTTGGCCTCCCAAAGTGCTAGGATAACAGGAATGAGCCACCGCACCCGGCCTGTAATTGGTTTTGATGACTTTGTCATGAAATCTTTGCCAGGGACTATGTCCAGAATGTTATTTCCTGGGTTATCTTCCAGGATTTTCATAGTTTTAGGTTTTACATTTAAGTCTTTAGTCCATCTTGAGTTGACTTTTGTATATGGTATAACGAAGGGGTCCAGTTTCAATCTTCTGCATATGACTAGCCAGTTATCTCAGAACCATTCATTAAAAAGGGAGTCCCATTGCATTCTTTTCTTACTCAAGGACAGAAACTGTACGGAAACTGTGCAGAGAAGGTAGCAGCCAATCATTTTAAAGGGCTTTTTATCAGCTCTATGAAGTCAACCAATTCCTCAGAGAGATCTAGTCATATCTTAAAATATGCCATTCCAAAGTCCTGGTAAAACAATCAATGTCTCCACTTGAGTCATGTTAAAAAGAAAATAGACTCTTATTGAATGTATGCAAATAATGACATTGTCATAAATTAAGAATATTCACAAATAGCCTCCAAATTCTGGAGTGACCAAGAAGAGAGTAGGATAAATATTTCAAATTTTTGTTCACAAAATTATATTTTATCTAATTTGTTTCAAGTTAGAAATGGCTCAAAAGAAAAGAGGATTTTTTTGACTCTGGAAAACAAAACATAAGGAGAATCAGCAATATTTCAAATAAAAACATCATTACAAAAATCTTTTTAGTCCTGTATCAGTTCAGAACCATGTAATCAACTCCTGTTCTACTCAATGTTGCATAAGTAATCTTCATGAAGCTTTTTAATTACAGTCCTGGAAGTTCTTTCCTAGTCCAATGGTATGATCTCCAAAGCCATCAGAAACCTGTACTTGTATTTGTCAGAATCCTTTCCATAAAAAGTAATTTGGATTATAGTTTATTGGAAATGATTTTAGAGAAGGATTTAAAACAATAAGTGGGGATGACAAATCTTTATTAACTAGAATTCTGGAATACAACTGAGTCAAGAACTTTATTCCTTCTGTTATTTATTTATTTATTTATTGCCATCTTCTCCATCAGTCTGGATTCCATCAAATAGTGCTTAGCACTATTTTTTTTTCATAATTTATTATCAGTCTTGCTGTAGACCATTTGAATTCTCAAAGCATTGTCACATTCTGGGATCAACTCACATTACCATCAAAACAGTTAAAACTCTCCTTTTTATAGTGCATTATAATTCACAGATTCTTAACAGTGAAGGCCGAATCTGGTGGCTCATGCCTATAATCCCAGCACTTTGGGAGGCCTAGGTGGCAGATCATTTGAGCCCAGAAGTTTGACATCAGGCCTCGGCAACATGGCAAAACTCCATCTCTACAAACAATACAAAAAATTAGATGGGTGTGGTGGTGCACGCCTGTGGTCCCAGCTACTTGGAAGGCTGAGGTGGGAGGATTGCTTGAACCTGGGAGGTTGACACTGCAGTGAGCTATGATCATGCCACTGCACTCCGACCTAAGCAGCAGTGCCAGACTCTGTCTCAAAAAAAAAATTATATCTTAATTTTAAAAACAACTTTATGTGACAGATATTATTGTCAGGCTTTGAAATGTAGAAAATTGAAGAAGATAAAAATAATAGACAGCAATTTATGGAATGAGGACTCCATTGCAGGATTATTTTTCTCTCACTCATGTCTTTTTTTTTTTTTGATATCTGCCTTTCTTTGTTCTTTAGAAACATTTTAGCCATGATCAGCCTCCTAATTCTCACTTTCATGACAGGTTTCTACTTACTGATCCAATATCTTTTTTTCCCATCATGTATACTATAACCACAATTTATAGATGATATTATGCCTCACAGAGTAAAAACTACATTTCCTAGCCTCCAATTTTTTATAAGTAGTAGCCAAACAAATATAAGCAAAATTCCTTCAGGAATAAGTAATAAGCATTTGAGGTTTTACTTCATTTCTCCTTCCAACTAAGTGAAATGCAGAAATGATGGCTGGAGCACTAGCAGCCACCTTGAGGGATGCCATCAACAAGAAAGTGGAAATCAGTGCTAAGGATGGCAGAGTAAAAAGACAGAAGGAACTAAGTTCCCTGATTACTATGGAATCACCAAACCAATGCTGGAATACATAACTCTAGACTTCTTCAAAATGTGAGGTGACTATAAGCTTCAACTCACCTAAGCCCCCATAGTTGAGTTTCTTTTATTAACAGTCAACCTTAACTCTAATTTACACAGCACGCTATATTCAAATTCTCAAAGATTGATCAATCTTTCAAGTTCTACACCCCATAAACAACTGGTTGACAGAACTTTGACCAGTTTCCTGCCATTTTACCAGTCAACTTTGTATAAAAGGATATAATTATATTTTACAAAAGTATTATTTTCATGATAATCATATAGATGGAGATGGCAATAATTCTCAGAAAATTTGGGGAACAAGCAGTCAAAAAAAAAAAGATGACCAAGACAGCTTTTCCAAAATTTCTCCTTCCTGTGGGAGACTTTTTGTCCCTTCAGTATCTTCAACTCTGTTTTTAGAAGTCAATTGTGGTTAATATAAATAAATGACAACTGTGTGTGAAATATTGGATGCCTTTAAACCATAAAAATTATTATTGGTGGCCCAAATCAAGATAATAAGAATTAAATTGTAACTGTTGTCTGATCTTTCCTGTGTGCAGTGCAAAATAAGAAATAGTATATTGTTTTAATTCTCCTAATAAATATGCCATGTTGGATTTAAAGCCTGTGCATAACATGAATAATAAATACGTTATTGAGAAATGATTAGAACTTGATATTACAGTCTAGGCAGAAACATGTGACACATTAACTTTCCTTTATAAGTTTATACAATTGTCTTGACAAACCACCTATTTCTGAATGCAACATACCTTGTTAATAAAACTTTTAACAACCATCGTTTTGTCATAAAGATAAAAGAAAATGGATATTTACTTGGCAGATGTTGCAATCATAACATTTCATTGGTTTGTATCATACCAAAGTTGCTTAATTTAAATTGATAACTTTTTTATCACTTTGTGAATAACAACATATATTTAGGAGTGAAATTTAAGAATATTCAGTCAAAATAGAAGACTAAGCTAATCTAAAAATATTCAGGACAGTTTTTAGGTCCTACATATAATTCCCTCAAAAGACTGAATATTAAGATAGACAGAGTACGACTAAAATTACTTCTTCCCAGTCTTTTTTTTTTCTTTTGTGAAAACATAGGATCTGTCTCTACAAAGTAAAAGAGGTTAGAAAAATGAGGTTAGAAAATAAGCAAAATTGTTCATGCTAAGGAAATTTTAAAAATCATATTAACATCTTAGGATATAAGATGACAGTCAGTTTGATATACGGAGAAATTCTCAGGGTGAATGTAGAAAAACAATCGTTAGTACATTTCTTTATTAAGCAGCTATGACTTTGGGCAAGCAATTCAGTCTTAGTACATGTCAGTTTTTAGTTTTTTCATGCAAAATGAGAGTTAATTTGACCTCACATGAATTGTATGAAAATAAAAATTTTCTAATAGGCAATGCATGAACAAATTTTTGAAGTTTCCAAGAATGGAGATATTCTAACACATAGAAATTAACCATAATTTGTTAGGCTTAGAAAAGTGAAATATTGCAAATATTTTGCCTGCAATTCAGAGAATTTCACACAAAGAAACAGGCTGGATTTATGTTACTAAAGTTTGAGGAATCTTTTTTAAATTTATATTATCCTACCCAATAGATACATAGTACAGCTACTATGAAGTTTGTGTTTTTCTTTTGTTTTGTTTTTTAATTTAGTAACCCTGAGTAGAACATGCTTTATGAAACTCAAAAATTATAAGAAAAATTTTACTGTAATTATAAGAAATCTTTCACTGTAAAAGAAAGCAAATAGTTTCTTATTTTATAATTACAGTTTTAGTTTTCTTCTATATTTTCAGGGATTTAAAAGAAATTCCTAAAAACTTTGAGATATACAAGACTGGGAATAACACTAATACATAATCTGAATATAGCATGGTGTTACAGAAAATATGAATATGATCTACAGTATAAAATTTAGGAAGAAATTAAATTAGACACCTAATTCAGAATGACAGTTGAAACATGCCATTTTAAAGGTACCTGATTCTCCCTATCAAATAAACACAGGAAATATTTATGTTTATTATATATGTGTATGTACACACACACACACACACACATATATGTATGTATGTGTATATATATATTTACATATCTCCCTTAGTTCTTGGGTGACCAATTTACCTGGTTTGTTTTCAACTTCCCCTGTTTAGCACTAAAATTCCCATGTCTGGAAACTTTTTTAGTCCCAGACTAATTATACAGTTTGCCTGGGGATGTCATGATTTTAAAACTAAAAGTCCTATTTTCTGAGAAAACCTTCAGTCTCAGTCAAGCCAGGACATTTGGTCACACTACTTAGTTCACTGGTGAAGGTGCACTACAGCTGAAGGAAGGGAAGAGAAAAATCAGTGGAGGAGGGATATAAATATGTGCTAGGCCCAGACCTACTGCTGGGCATGGGGCAGGATAACTGAGGGGGTTCCAACTGGAAGATTCAGGGACAGACACTATGCATGCTCAAAACTGAAGATTATTCATAAAGACAGAGATAACATCTACTCTCACTCACACACCACTAGACTAACAAGTACAAATAACAACTTTAAAATATATATGTTTCTGAAAAAGAGGCAACAGCAGAGTGAAAAAAATTCCAGTGGTGCAGGAAAAGGGGTAAACATTTGTAAAAACCTAGATCTCAATCTAAACACAGGTAATACTAAAAATTTGTGGCCTGTAGTACAGAAAGAGTACACATGGAAAAGCCAAATTACAAACACAGATCAACTCCTGAATGGATTGACTCAACTCCCTAAAATGAAGTTCAGAATAAAGGAAAAGCATGTTAATTTTCATGTATACAAATTGTCTTCCTCCACAAGATGTCTGGGTTTCAATTAAAAGATTATAAGGCATATAAATAAGTAATATTTTAAAAAACCTTATTGTCAAGATACTAATTGTAACAGTATTACAAAGTAATTGTAAAAGTATTACAAAGTAATAAACAGAAGCAAATTGAAACATGACACATATTTTGGCACTCTCAAACAGAAAACTTAAACTAACTATGATAATTAAATATTCTGTAGAAAAACAGGACAGTGTGCATTATTGAATGGGTAATTTCAACAGAGAATGGAAAGTATAAGAATGGATCAAATGGAAAATGATGGGGATAAAAATAAACAAATAGTAAGAAGTATGAATATCTTTGCCTTTGGTGGCTCATCAGTGGATTTGAAACATGTAAGGCAAAATTAGAGAATTTGGAGACAGCTCAACAGAAATTCTCTAAACTAACACACGTAGTGTACCAAAAAAAAAAAAAAAAAAAAAAAGGGAAAAAAGAAAAATGGAGTAGCCAAGAGTTTGGGAAAGCATCAGCTGATTTAATTTTTCAGTACTTGGAATTTCTGAAAGAAAATATAGAGAAAACAGGACAAATAAAACATTTATAGAACTAACAATTTTCCAAAATTAATGACAGATATAAAGGAAGCATATTAGATTCCCTTTCCACTCCCCTGACCCCCTACATGTATATATCATATTCAAACTGCTAAAACCAAAAATGAAAATAGTATCTTCAAGGCAGCCAGAGACAAAAGACATTATAGAGGAACAAACTAAGAATTACATAGCAAGGCCAGGCACAGTGGCTCATGCCTGTAATTTCAGCAGTTGGGATGTCATGGCAGGCAGATCACTTGAAGCCAGCAGTTCAAGACCAGCCTGAGCAACATGGCTAAACGCTGTCTCTACTAAAAATACAAAAATTAACCAGGCATGGTGGTGCAGGCCTGTAATCCCAGCTACTCGGGAGGCTGAGTCACAAGAATTGCTTGAACCGGAGGGGCAGAGGTTGCAGTGAGCTGAGATCGTGCCACTGCACTGCAGCCAGGGTGACACAGCAAGACTCTGTCTCATAGGAAAACAAAAACTTTGCATAGCAGATTGCCCTTCAGAAACTGTAAAAGCTAGAAAACAATGTAGTAGCATCTAAAAGTGCTAAAAGAAAATCAGTCAACCAAGAATTGTATAACCAACATAAAGATTATTCATAGAGGAAAGCAAAATGATAAATTTTCAGCAAAAAATAAAAGAGTGAGATAAAATTTATTGCCAGCAGATCTGCTCTGAAAGAACTTTTTAAAAAAATGTTTACAGAGAAGGAAAAAGATACAAGACAAAAGCCTGTACTCATACAAAAAACTTAAAATTGCTGCAAATCAAATAAAGGTAAATATAAAATTAATTTTGTTTTGTTTTAATTATTCTAAGTAGTTTATTTTTTAAATAGCAATGTATTGCATGTTTATAACATGTGTAAAAGTAAAATGTTTTAAAATAATAGTAAAAAGAATAAGAAGAAAAATGTAGTATGCTATCGTAACTTTCACTATAGTGGAGCAGTATATTTTTTAAAGACTAATTGATCATTTATTTGTCAATATTAAGACAACCACTAAATTTTTTATAAAGAAGCAAACATATAAAATATTCTATGAAAACAATAAATGAAAATAGTGGATTTAATATGGAATCATAAGAATACTCAAAATAAGTCAGAAATACAGAAAAGATATAAACTTTTATCAACACGGTATATTTTAATCCAGCCATATTAATAATCACTTTAAATGTGAATGTTTTAGAAGCTCCAGTGAAAACACAGATATTGTGAAATGTATAAAAGGCAAGATCCAACCACATAATACCTTCAGAAAAATCACATTAAATACCAGTTGCAGAGGTTAAAACTAAAAGAATAAAAATAACTCATGTAACCATTAACTAAAGAAAAGCTGGAGTAAATAGGTTAACTTCAGGCAATGTAAATTTCAGAACAAGAAAGACTATCAAGGACAACAGTGGATATTGATTAATGATACGGAGTCATCTCCAAAATGATGTAATTATTCTAAATGTGCATGAATTTAACAGAGTCCACCAATGCAATATCTCTCAAACACACATGTAACGTTCATTAAGATGGATCATATTCTCACTCTTAAAATAAGTCTTAACATATTTATAAGAATAGAAGTCATACAAAGCACAGGTTCAAATAATATTGGGGTTAAACGAGAAATAAATAATAGGAAAATACCCAGAAAACTTTCAAATATATAAAAAATTAAACAATACACATCTAAATAATCCCAAAGTCAAGGAGGAAGTGAGAAACAAAATTTAAAAGTATTTGTAAAGGAATTAACATAAGAATACAACATATTAAAATTTACAATATACTTCTAAAGCAATTCTTAGATGAAAATTTTTACGATTAAATGCTTGTATTAGAAAATGAGAAAGGTTTTATACAAGTAAGCTAAGTTTCTATCATAAAACTCTAGAAAAATATTAAAATATAATGAAAAATGCAGGGGAAATAGTGAAGGTAATATCAGAATTCAAGAAAATTGAGAATAAACAATAGAGAAAATCATTTTAAAAAATCTGCATCTTTTAAAAAAATCAATAAAGTTTATATTTTTCTATGAACATCTACCAAAAAATAGAAAAGTCAAAACTACAAATATTAAGAATAAAAAAGGAAACATTACTACTTATGTCATTATCACTAGAAGTACAGAAAAGACATTCAAAGAATAGCTCTATGCCTTTAAATTTTTTAACTTAGATGAAAAGCACAAACTGTTTGAAATCATAACTGACATGGCTCACTTAAGAAGAAATAATCTTCATCTCTTGTAAATAAATAAAATTTTTACTTAACCTTTCCATGAATGAAATCTAAGATTCAAATGGTTTCACCAGAAAATGCTACCAAAGACTTAAAGAAAAAATAATACCAATCGTCCACAAATTATTTAGAATATAGAAGAGATGACACCTCCCAATACATTTTATGTGTCCAAAATTATGTTGATATTAAAATAAGACAAAGACATAAAAAAAGAACTAAAATCTATTATAATTTATGATTATAAATTCAAAAATTCTCAAAAAAGCAAACAAATCAAATATTATATCATATAAAATAGATAATATAATAAGACCAAGTGATACATAGTTTAGGAATGCAAGGCTGGTTCAACATCTAAAAAATCAATTTTATTCATCATATCAACAGACTATAGGAAAAAAATAATTTGCATAGGTAAAGTGAAAAATATAACTTTGGGAAATTCAACATACATTCATGATCAAACACCCACAAACAAGGAACACCAGGCATATTCCTCAATCTGATAAAGAATTTCTGCAAAAATCTACAGCTACATCATATTTAATGATCAAATATTAAACACTTCCTATTTAAGATCAATAAAAAGGCACATGTGTCTACTCTCAAAGCTCATTATTAATCATTGCCATAAAGTTCTAGCAAGTGTAATAGAACAAGAAAAACAAAAGTATCAGGATCAGAAACAACAAGAACAAAAACAAATTCCCTATTTGCCAATAATACAACTTTTTTTCTGTAAAAATCCCAAGCAATCTACCAAAAACACTTTAAAATTAATAAACAATTTTAGCGTTGTCACAGAATACATTATCAATATTAATCTTAATAGCATTTATAATTCAAGCAAAGAAAAATTATAACTGGATATAAACAAAACAGACTATGTATAATAGCATCAGAAAACACAAAATACAGATGCTCCTCTACTTATGATGGGATTCTATCCCAGTAAACACATTGTAAGTTGAAAATATCCTAAGTGGAGGCTGGGCGCGGTGGCTCACGCTTGTAATCCCAGCACTTTGGGAGGCCGAGGCGGGCGGATCACGAGGTCAGGATATCGAGACTACGGTGAAACCCCGTCTCTACTAAAAATACAAAAAATTAGCCGGGCGAGGTGGTGGGTGCCTGTAGTCCCAGCTATTCGGGAGGCTGAGGCAGGAGAATGCCGTGAACCCGGGAAGTGGAGCTTGCAGTGAGCCGAAATTGCGCCACTGTACTCCAGCCTGGGCGACAGAGCGAGACTCCATCTCAAAAAAAAAAAAAAAAAAGAAAATATCCTAAGTGGGAAACATATTTAATTCCATTTTTTGTTAGTTTTGTGATTCTTTTTCCAAGATGGTGAATTAGAGGCTTTTAGCATGTCTCTGCCACTTGGATATAGCAAGATAGTGGATAAAGATAGCTTTAATTCAAATGAGAAAATGAGACCATCAGAACTGTGAAGGACACTTCAGATAACAGAAATGATAACATGAACAAACAGCCTCCATGACAGCAGCAGGCTGATAAAAGTTAGTGAAAGTCCGATACACAACAGGGGAAGAGAGCTTTCCTCTGTGACTCACCTTTCCACTAGGGATCAAAACAACCTAAGCCAAGGGAGAGTGATTTGTTTCTCCCAAGCCCTGAAGCTAACTTGAGGAAAGAATATTGTGAGGAATAGACACTGAGCAAAGCTGCAGGCATTTTCCATTTTCCTAGATGTAAGATGAATAGTAGGACGCTATTTTAAATTCAGAAACATACAAACACGGTCATTCTTCCTTAACCCAACAGCAGGGCCACCAGGCATTTTAGTCACAGGAGAACAGATTGGAGTACCTGCTCTAGAGCAGAGTAGAAGCCTCAACAGCCAGAACTGTTGAAAGTACCACCACAGTAGGCACTGGAATTCTGCTCTTTCCTGTTGCAGGTCAGGGCACAAGGAGAGATTCCACAGGTGAATCTCTTCTGGATGATAAGCCTTGCACCCAAGGCCAGCTTAGTAACCTGGAGGGTTTGCATGTGTCATTGCTGGGAGACCTAGCCTTCTCCCAAGGTCATGGTGCAACAGGGCTGCCCCTAATCCACCCCCAGGCAGAAATCAAGGCATCTGGAGGACCTAATTGCCTGGACCAGCAGTCTGAGATTCCCCTCCTTCCCTGTGCATAGATCATGGTGCAGAGGGGGTCTCTCCACTCCAAACACAGGCAGATCTCCAGGAATTTGGAGCACCTGCTCAGATGGACTAGCAGCCTGAGTTTCCCCCATCTTTCCTGTGAAGAGATCCTGTGCAGGGGGATCTCTTCATTCTACAACCAGGCAGATCTCCAGGCATTTGGAGCACCCATTCTCCTGCTTTAGAATCCTGAGCTGCACCAGCTTCCCTGTTCAGAAATCTGGGTGCAATAAGGCCCTCTTATTGCAGGGAAACCTTCAACCATTCAGGCTGCTCACCTATATCAGCACCCTGAACTGCCCCATTCATCCTGTACAGAGATCTGGGTGCAGGGAGGCTCTCTACTTTATGCCCAGGCAGATCACCTGGCATATGGGGCACCCACTCAACTGAATTAGGAGTTTAGGCCATCCCCTATTCCTGTGCAGAGAACTTGTGGTTTAGGAGGTTTCTCAGCTCCATGCCTAGGCACATCTCTGGGCACTTGTGGGCTTCCCGTTGGACTTTCCCTCAATGATGGTGCTTGTGCCGCCATCAGGGGACCTGTAGGTAGACATGCCAAGTCCAGCTCTGCCCATCCTGTGGCCCAACCTCCTGAGGCTGAGGAGGGAGTTCAGACCACTGTGCCCTCCATGAATCAGTCCATTGCCTGAGGCAACAGTAGGCTTCTGCCACAAAGCAACCCATTGCCTGAAGCAACAGAGAGCTTCTTTCAGTAAAAAAGGTTCAAGTATATACCCAACCATTTTGGCTACAACCAGCTTTTACGCGTAAGTGCCATCTACTGGCTTGTACATCAAACTGCACAGCTCAACATAAAACCTGCTGACAAAAATGCATACAGAAGGAAAGTGAAAAAAGCCTGCCCAGCATTCTCTGCAGTCACGTTCCATACAGAAAAGGGAAAAGAAAAAGAAAACATCATAATAATATTTTAGAGGAAAAAAACAAAAAGAGAAAATTCTATCTACATAAAAATACTTATGAAAAGTAGAAGTGCCAGCATCTCCGAATCACAAGGAACCAGCACAAGAATTCTCACACCATAACAAATCCAAATATAGTTTGAATATGGTAATACCACCAAAAGATCACACTTGCTCTTCAGCAATAATCTCTAAACAAAATGTAAACTAAGAAATGACAGATAAAAAATTCAAACTATGGATTGACAGGAAACTCAGTGAGACTCAAGACAAGATTTAAAATAAACACAAATAAAATTGTAAAGCAATCCATGAAATGAAGGAAGACATAAATATCTTAAAAAGAAATCAGTCAGGACTTCCAGAATTAAAAAATTCACTTTAGTAACTTCAAAATACAATTGAATGCCTTATCAATAGACTGGACTAAGTAAGAGAATTTCAGAGCTTGGAGACCACTGTTTTGAAATAATGAAGTAAGACAAAATAAAGGAAAAAGAATTCTAGAAAGTGAACAAATTCTTTGAGGAATATGAAATTATGTGAAGGAACAAAACTTATGAATTATTGGCATCTGAGAGAGAGAGACAGAGAGAGAAAAAAAGGAAAGAAGGAAGGAGAGACAGAGAGAAAGAAAGAAAGAAAGAAAGAAAGAAAGAAAGAAAGAAAGAAAGAAAGAGAAAGAAAGAAAAGAAAAGAACATGGAAACAAATTATTTGAGAGAATAATTCACAAAAATTTCCCCAGTCTTGCTGCTAGAGAAGTAGACATCCAGATACAAAAAAAAAATCCAGAGAATACCTGCAAGATACTATACAAAATGAACATCACCAGGGCATATAGTCATCACACTTCCAGGGTCAACATGAAAGAGAAAATCTTAAAGGCAGCTAGAGAGAAAGGTCCGATTCTGTACAAAGGGAACTTCATTAGGCTAAAAGCGACTTCTCAGTAGAAACCTTACAAATCAGGAGAGATTGGAGAGAAGACTTACGAATCAGGAGAGACTATTTTTCAGCATTTTTAAAGAAAATTAATTCCAACTGAAACTTTTATAGCTTTACAAAATGAACTTAATAAAACATCAAAGAAAATATTTTCAAGACAAGCAAACACTAAGGGAATTAGTTATCACTAGATTAACCTTACAAGAGAGCCTTAAAGAAGTTCTAAACATGAAAATGAAGAACAATACCTACTACCACAAAAACATACTTAAGTACAGAGCTCACAGACACTATAAAGCAAATACACAATAGAAACTACAAGGCAAACTGCTGACAACTTCAGGATAGGATCAAAACCTCACACATCAATATTAACCTTGAATGTAAATGGTCTTAATACCCAACTTAAGAGGTACAGAGTGAAAAGACAGATTAAAAAACAAGACCCATTCATCTGCTATCTTCAAGAGAACTATCTCACACATAACAACACCCATAGATTTAAAGGGTTTGAGAAAGATCTATCATGCAAACAGAACACCAAAAAAGAGATGAAGTTGCTATTCTTATGTCAGATAAAACAGACTTTAAACTAACAACAGTAAAAGTGGACAATGAAAGCCATTACGTAATAAGAAAGGGTAGAATCCAACAAGAGGACTTGATATCTTATATATATTCTAAATATATATGCATCTGATTAACTATTCTAAATATATATGCATCCAACATTGGAGCACCCAGATTCTTAAAACAAGTACTTCTAGTCCCACAAAAAGACTTAGCCCCATAATAATGGTGGCAGATATCAAGACCCTACTGAGAGTGTTTGATCATTGAAGCAGACAACTAATAAAGAAATTCTAGACTTAAATTTGACACTTGACAAATTGGACCAAATAAACATCTACTGAATACTCCATCCATCAACTGCAGAATATATATTCTTCTCATGTGCACACAGAACAACTCCAAAATCAACCAAATGCTTAGCTATAAAGCAAATTTCAATAAGTTAAAAAAATCATACCAAACATATCTCAAACGACAGTGAAATAAAAGCAGATATCAATACCAAGATCTCTCAAAATCACACAATTACATGGAAAATTAAACAATTTGCTTCTGAATGACTTTTAGGTAAATAATGAAATTAAGGTGGAAAAAAATTATTTGAAATAATTGAAAACAGAGACACGAGATACCAATATCTCTGGGATTCAGCAACAGCAGTGTTATGAGACAAGTTTATAGGACTAAGTGCCTAAATCACAAAGTTAGAAAGACCTCAAATTAATGATCTAACATCACACCTAAGAGAACTACAAAAACAAGAACAAACTAAAACTGAAGATAGCAGAAGAAAATAAGTAAAATTACAGCAAAACTGAACAAAATTGAGACCCAAAAATACATACAAAGAATTAAGGAAACCAACAGTTGGTTATTTGAAAAGATAAATAAGATTGATTTACTTCTAGCATTCCTCTAAATAATTAGAAAAAGGCAAGCATGTCCACTCTCACAGCTCATATTAAACATTGTTCTGGAAGTCCTAGCCAGAGCAATCAGGCAAAAAGAAGAAATAAAAGGCATCCAAATAGGAAAAGAAAAAGTCAAACAATCTCTCTTTGCTTATAATATTACAATATTATTCCATAGCTAAAAAATTCTAAAAACTCTGCCAAAAGGTTATTAGAACTGATCAACGACTTTAGTACAGTTTCAAAATACAAAATCAATGAACAAGAATTAGTAGCATTTCTATATATCAATAATGTTCAAGCTGAGAGCCAAATCAAGAATGCAATCCCATTTACAATAGCTGCAATAAAATAAAATAGAATACCTAGGAATACATCTAAACACGGTGATAAAAAATCTGTACAAGGGGAACTGTAAAACACTACTAAAAGAAATTATAGATGAAACGAAGAAATGAAAAAATATCTCATGTTCATGGATATAAATAATCAATATAATTCAAATGACCATACTGCCCAAAGCAATCTACACATTCAATTCAATTTCTATGAAGTTACCAATGTCATTTTTCACAGAATTAGAAAAAAAGACCATGTTAAAATTTATATAGAACCAAAAAAGAACCTGAATTGCCACAGCAATCCTAAGCGAAATGAACAAAACCAGAGGAATCACATTACCTAACTTCGAATTATACTGTTATGCTATCGTAACCAAAACAGCATGGTACTGGTACAAAAGCAGACAGATAGACAATGGAACAGAATAGAAAACCCAGAAAAGAAGCCACACACTTACATTCACTAATTTCAACAAAGATGACAAAAATAAGTAATGGGGAAAGGACTCCCTATCCAATAAATGGTGCTGGGATAGCAGGTAGCTATATGCAGAAGAATGAAACTGGACACCTACATTTCATCATATGAAAATTAACTCAAGAGAGGTTAAAGAATTAAGTGTTAGACTTCAGACGATAAGAATCCTAGAAGAAAATCCAGGAAACACTATTTTTTGTTTTTTGCCTTGGCAAAGAATTTACGACTATGTCTTCAAGAGCAATTGCAACAAAAGCTAAAATTGACAAGCAAGACCTAATTAAATTAAAGAGCTTCTGCAAAGCAAAAGAAACTATCAACAGAGTAAACAGCCTACAGAATGGAAGAAAATATTAACAAACCATGCAACTGACAAAAGTCATAAATAATTCAACAAGCAAAAAACAATAAAGACCATTAAGAAAATGGGCAAAAAATATAACCAGACACTTTTCTTAAGAAGACTTATAATCAGCCAACAAACATGAAAAAATCCTCAATATCAATATTAATTAGACAAATACAAATTGAAGCCACAATCAGACAACATCTCACACCAGTTACAATGGCTATTAATACAAAATCAATAAACAGCAAATCCTGGAGAGGCTGCAGACAAAAGGGAATGCTTATATGTAAATTGGTTCACCCACTATGGAAAGCAGTTTGAAGATTTCTCAAAGAACTTAAAACAGAACTACAAGCCTGGCGCAGTGGCTCACACCTGTAATCTCAACACTTTGAGAGGCTGACGTGGGTGAATCATTTGAGGCCAGGAGTTCAAGACCAGCCTGGTCAACTTGGTACAACCCTTTCACTATCTGGGTGTGGTGGTGCACAACTGTAATTCCAGCAACTCAGGAGACTGAGGCATGAGAATCGCTTGAACCCAGAAGGTGGAGGTTGCAGTGAGCCAAGATTGTTCTACTGCACTCCAGCCTGGGTAACAGAGCTAGACTCTATTTCAAAAACAAACAAACAAACAAACAAACAAAATCAGAACTACTTTTTGACCCAGCAATCCTACTATTCAGTATATATTCCAAAGAATTAAATTGTTCTACCAAAAAGGCACATGGACTCATACATTCATTGCAGCACTATTCAGAATAGCAAAGACATGGGGTCAACCTAGGTGCCATCAATGATGAACTGTATAAAGAAAATATGGTACATATACACGATTGAATACGTATGCAGCCATAAAAATGAACAAAATTCTGTTCTTTGCAGCAACATGGATTCACCTGGAGGCCATTATCTTAAGCAAATTAACACAGGAACAGAAAATCAAATACCACCTTCTTACTTATAAGTAGCAGCTAAACAATGGATTCTCATGGCCATAAAGACGGCAGCAACAGACACTGGATTATTAGAGGGAGGATGCACGAAGGGGGTAAGTGTTGAAAACATAACTATTGGGTACTGTGCTCACTACCTCGGTGATGGAACCATTTGTACCTTCAATGTCACCATCACACAATATACCTAGGTAACAAACTGACCATGTACCCTCTCAATCTAAAATAAAGTTTGAAATTATAAAATTAAAAAATTTTTAAGCCCAGCACTTTGGAAGGCTGAGGCAGGTGGATCACCTGAGGTCAGGAGTTCAAAACCAGCCTGGCCAACATGGCGAAACCCCATCTCTACTAAAAAATACAAAAATTATCTGAGCGTGGTGGCAGGTACCTGTTATCCCAGCTACTAGAGAGGCTAAGGTAGGAGAACCGCTTGAACCTGGAAGGCGGAGGTTGCAGTGAGCCGTGGTCACACCACTGCACTCTAGCCTGGGCTACAGAGAGAAATTCCATTAAAAAATAAATAAATAAATAATAAATCTAATACCTGTCAGGTTCATTGCATTTGTGCAGACTGAATTAATATGGTATTAATTAATATGTTATGAATAAGCTTGACAGACTTGAAAATAAAAGAAAATGCGTTTAGTGCACTAACCTACCAAACATCATAGCTTAGCCTAACCTATTTGAAACATGGTTAGAACATATACATTAGCATTAGGTTGGGCAAAATCACCTAACAAAAATCTTATTTTATAATGAAGTGTTGAGTATCTCACGTAATTTATTGAATGTTTTACTGAAAATAAAAAATAAAATAGTTGTACGGGTATTTGACCTACAGTTTCTACCAAATGTGTACTGCTTTCACATCATTCTAAAATCAAAAAAAAATCTTAAGTTGAAATGTTGTTAAGTCAGGTAATATTTGTACTTATGTATAAATTTCCAAAACATGTGCAAGTACTATAGGCTGAAAAAGGCAAAGTGCTGATGAAATGTAATTTTAAGATACTTAAATAAATGAAGAAATATGCTGAATTTATGGATCAAAACTAAATATTCTGCTTTAAATTCTTCCCAAAGTGATCTAAACATTTAATACAATTATAATCAACGTCCTAGCAGAACTTCTTTTTTTACAGAAATAAACAAGATAGTTCAAGATTTATATGGAAAGACTAACAAACTAGTGTACCCAAAACAATATTGAAAAATAAAAATAAAGTTGAAAGACTCACATTACAAAATATCCAGAAAATATAAAGGTGCAATGGTCAGAACAGTATGCTATTGGAAAAAGGATATGAATGCACATCAGTGGAACAGTACTGAGAGTGCAGAAACACCCACATACGTCGTCAGTTGATGTAAAACAATAGTGCAAGGGAAACTCAAAAGGAAAGTTTGTTCTTTTCAACAAATTGTGCTGACACACACATATATGTAGAAGAATTAATTTCAAGATATACTTCACAACTAGTACAAATTTAACTAAATTTGATCATAGGCACAGATAAAAAATTTAAAACTCTAAGATATTTAGAAGAAAATATAGAATAATATCTTTAAGCCATGGTTAGCTACAGAGTCCTCTGACACGAAAAAACATGTGACACCTCCCCCAAAAAAAAACTTGCTAATTTTCATTTTATCAAAATTAGAACTTTTTGCTCTTCAAAATATATTATTAAGAAAATGATAGCTGGGGCCCCCAGGCACAGTGGCTCACACCTGTAATCTCAGCACTTTGGAAGGCCGAGGCGGGCAGATCACCTAAGCCCAGGAGTTCAAGACCAGCCTAGGAAACATAGCAAAACCTCATCTCTGCAAAAAAATACAAAAATAGTGGGGCATGGTATTGTGCGCCTATAGTTCCAGTTACTGCAGGGGCCTGAAGGGGGAGGGTTCCTTGTGCCCAGGAGGCGGAGGTTGCAGTGAGCCATGATCCCGTGAGCCTGCTGCTTCAATCCAGCCTCGGCAACTGAGCAAGACACTGTCTCAACAAACAAACAAAGAAAATAAAAAGACAAGCCGCAGAATGAGAGAAAATATTTGCAAACCCATTTGACAGCATCCCTCCATAGGAAGAAGAGTTGAGTAAATATTTACCAAAGAAGATAAATGGATGTCAAATAAGCATATAAAAATATGCTCAACCTCATTATTAAGTAAATGCAAATTGAACCATAATTAGAATTGCTAAATTAAAAAAAAATTCTGACAATACTAGGTGCTGATTAGGGTGCAGGACTACTTAAGCTTTCACACATTGCTGATGATCATTTAAAATGATAGAGATATTTTGGAAAATAGTTTGGCAGTCCTTGTAACAGTTATCATACATTTACCATATGACCCAGCAATCCCACTTGTAGGTATTTTTTATACAAAAACCTGTGCATGAATAATTTTTTTAAAGAGATATTTTATTTATAATACCCCAAACTGGAAACAACTAAGACATCTTTTACATGAATGGATTAACTATGAAACATCCATGTAATCAGATAGTATTCCACAAAAAAGGTATAATTTAATTCATTTAATCTCACAGAAACATGGATGAATCTCCATGCATTATTGTTAGTGAAAGAAGCCTATTTCAAAAGTATACATGGTCTATCATTGTATTTATATGATATTCTTTTAAAATTGAGCTATAACTTTAGGAAGCAGGTTTGTATTTACTGGATATTTTGTGTGAACGGAGGTATTATCTACCACAGGGAAAAAGATAATTGTGACAGAAATGTTCTATATTTTGACTGTAACTGTGGTTATATAATTGTCGCTTTTTTCAAAACTTACGGAAGTGTACACTTAAGTTATTTTTACTCTATGTAAATTATACCTTAATTTATAAAATGGCAATAAACAACTTTTTTTGAAAATTTTTGGTCCAAATGTTTTTGTCTTTTTCACCTACTTGTTGTAGTTGTAATTTTTAAAAGTTTTCAGCATCTAATTACTATTTCAAATGATAGCATTTTAGCCACCTCCAGATGCTATAATGTTCCTTTTGTGTTATCTTTTGAAGTCTCAGCTTCTTCATGTTTTGCTGTCCTCTTGTCTCATGTTGTTGGCTTGTTTGTTTGTTGTCCTTTCTCCTTCTTGTTTGTTCTGCCTGGGTAATGTCCTTGTTTCTCTTGTTTCCTAACATAGATAAAATCTTATCATTGAATCACTGATGGCATGTCTTTTTCATTTTTCTGATATTTCTGCAAATTGGAGGCATTCTAAGATCATACCTTTTTTAGCAAATAAACTCCTCAAGTCAATGTCTATTATCACATACAATTATTAATAAGTGAATTTCTCTACCCTTTCTTTCTGCAACGTGTTCAATGTATTTTTTAAACTCTCTCACTCTTTCTCTCTCCTTTTCCCTCTCTGTGTGGGTGTGTGAAATAAAATCTTCATTAAATTTTCATTTGATAATTTTCACTATGCTGAGATCTTTTAGTAACAATTTTGTCAATAGAAACCTTAGCTCTCTTTTCAGGTTAATGTGTCCTAAACATTTCTGAATGTATCTATCTTCTTATCCAAACTCACTGATAAATAGATCAGAGAGAGAAACAAGCAGAGTTCTATCCTACTCCACTCCAGACCTCGTAGCGTGTTTGATTGTTTTGATTTACTTATTCAACTCACCAGAGGTAAAAAATACTGTGTCATTTTCTTCTGTCTGCACAAGGATATGGTTGGTTTGGGAAATAAATAATAACAAGTTTAGGAAAACTCATAAAATTCATCTGCATATCACGTCAGAATATCCTTCTGCAAATAAAACATATTTTGAAAAGCTTTGATAGATACACCATATCTACATTACGCTTCAGATCTATCATTCTTGTCTACGGAGAAATGGGGAAAAAAGAATCATTCTGGTTATTCTCCATTTGTCTCTCCAGGCCTATTCTCAACTCTTCTTCTACATCCTTCTGTCTACATTAGGAGGCTACCCTGGATGAACTGCATCACCTCCACAGATCTTACCCTTCACAACTTGGCTAAATTGTCTTTAACAAGTAGGGAGCAAGACAAGAAGAAATTTATGAGAACTGGAGTACAAATTCAGAAGAAAGCAGAAAGTTTGACTTGATGGTTGATTAAATTTCCTGAAATTCTCCCGAAGGAGAGAAGATACTTCACTATCCACAATAGGGCTCGACCCACAACTAGAAGCAAAGCGACCCAGTATTGAAAAGGTGAGAAGGTCAGATCAAGAAGCAAAGGCTATAATTACAAAACCACTTAAAGGTAATAACCTCAATGATTTCAAATATCCAGGTACTTAAAAATGTTAGTTAACATTTCAGTATGTCCCTATATTTTAGCATAAGAATAATAGGAGCTATCATTTATTTAACCTTTGCATTGTGTCGTGTTTTTAATATAAGTATCACCTGTAAGCCTATCACAGTCATAGAAGTTCTGTATTACTATATGCATTTTTCAGAGAATGACACAAAAATGCAGAATACACAATAAACTGTCCACAATCACATGGCCAATAAGTACTACAGCCAATCCTCAAATCCCACCATGATTCCAAAACCAGTTTTCTTTCTGTTTTCTCACTCTGCAATTTCAGCTAGGGTCCTTTCTTTTAAAATTGGGTCACAAACTGTGGACACTTTGGACACAAACCTAGTGGGATATGCATTTAATAAAAATCTAAATTAGGACTATGATTTATTAATGTTATTTTATGTAATAATTGCATCCTTCATAGATCTTTATAATTTGTCAAGAATCAATTTCAACAAGAGACTAAACATGCTACACAGAAATTTTCTGAGTTCCTTTCAGGGATCTACAAGTCTTTTTCACTTGACTATAGCCTGCCTTCCAACTATCTTATGAACTTCAGGAAAAAGAAGAAAAATGCCCCTTTCTTCCTTTGGACACTAACGAATATGTCTAACCACAGTATTATTCACACAGTGGGTAACCAACTTATTTTGCTAACTGACTGAAAGATTATAGTATTGTATAATAAAGTTTCCTTTTCTTCAAAGGGAGTAAAGTGAAAGAATGCCTAAAATTTCTCACAAAATTTTCAAATAAAACCTGTTTAGTAATGACAATTAGTAATAGAAATCATTAGTTATAGCATGATGCAGGGAATACTAATGAAGGCAAAGCATATTTTGACTAATCTGCTTTCTGAAACGTTCTTGGTAATAAGTGTTAGAATGAGGTCAAAGTCATTTTTCTTTTTTGAAATAGAAAGGTAATTCTAATGCTTATAAAAGAAAGCTTTGTGGTCTGCCAAGAATTTTAATTTCTAAGCTGTCAACATTTTAGCACTTATATCTGATAACGGCTGTGATAATGCACGCTCGTCTTGTATCAGTTGCTTGCTCTTCCACAAGTCAAAAGTGAAATATGGGTAACAATAATGTGAAAAACACAATGCAACTTTGAACTTTGATGCAATTTCAATGTTATCAAGTTATGTAAAATTGACACATGGATGACAATGTTACATATTTCCACATCTGATAGTGTTTTGCTGAAATGTGATTTTTGTATGAAAAGGAAATAGAAAGTGAAGTAGTTTCATTTAATTGAATAACTGGTATCAGTGGTGCTCCAGTATTTGACATGGAAGAAAAGTGGAAATGTTTTTCTACCTCTAGAGACACTGACAAAATGGAGAATGGGAATGAAATACAGAATACAGTTTGTAGATCCTTGAGAAGAATTAAGCCACCAAAACTCATCTCACTAACAAAATCAGGCAAAAGTAATGGATAAAAGGGCAGACAGAGGAAACAACAACATACATATTTGAAAGCTATTTGGCATATTTGGTTATGTTCAATTTGGTTTACGATCATGGAAACTTTGATTTGTTTTGATAATTCCGACAGAGGGAACAACAAAAAAGGAATTAGTAAATCTTATAGTAAGGGAGAAACTCTTTAAAGTGATATGGGGTAGGATAAAGAGAGTAGGGGCTCAAACAGAAATACTGTCAGAAAGCAACCTTGGTTAAGTATGGGATCCTCATGTTATGTGATATTTTACAATCATTTAACAGCACTGGCTACTCTGCTTCAAGGAAGAAGAACTTTTAAACAGATGCCCTGGAAATACGGGAGAGGAAAACTAATAACTAATAAAACTAATAAAAATAAGGGAGAGGAAAACTAATGAGTTAGCATCCCTATTTTCATGAAGTGCAGAAAGAGTCTGCAGGAGCGCCAGTCTCATTAACAAAGATGAGACTTGGGATATCTTACTTAGATAACCTGGAATGTTGCTCACTCTAAAGTCGCAGGTTAGAAATGACTTTCAATTCTACAATAAGATAAAGAGAACAAACGTTTAAAATTCAGAGGTGAATCTAGGTTTGCATTATTGCAACAAAGTGAAATAGTCAAAACACAACCTCTTCTGTAGTCCATAAATAAGTCTACGTAAATAAGTCTGTAAATCGTCTATAAATATTTGACCAAATACTATCCTTCATGTACTCCTGAATGTTTACTGTGCAAATACAGTACCACTCACCAAACAAATTAACACACTTCAACATTTCACTCCTTATGCCTTCAACATGTTTTTACCCTTCCAACTGGAATTCGTTTCCCCTAGTCATTTGCTTAGAGGATTTATAATTTTCTGTTTACACTTAGATCCAAAAAGGCTGCCAAAGAATCTAATTTCTTTCTCTTACAAAAACATTAAAACTCAAGAATTGACAAGTCTGTCAATCGTACCAATACTACAACTTAAACATACTTTTATTATATAATTTTGTTACTCATGTTTTTAAATCCAGTCCTTTGCACGCTGTCTGACATAGTTAATAACTATTCATTAAATAACTAAATATTTACTGTCTTGAAATCTTGTTCTGAGTATATGGTCTTTAAATTTTATTACTTATACACAGGAAATTCACAATTAAATTTTATTTTGCATTATAATTTAAATAGGAGTCAGATTGTGTTAGTGGAAGCATATAGCTTTAATTTTTTAATTTTGGAATTTAAAGTCACTGTGTTGTGGTTTAATATGTTACTCATACTTCTGTATTTACTATAAATTGGTGATTGAATCTAGGCAAAATACAAGTTAGATATTTTGGTAAGACTACTTTGTGATCTTCCATCAGTAGACTAATAATGTCAGGCTGTCTCTCTTTTTTATACTGGTTAAAACTATTAACGCTATTAATATCTTTCTGCCTTTGAGGTGGTTTGGCTGATTTGGGAATGCTTTAATTTTACTATGACATGCCAAAATGTGTTTTTGTGTGTGTCACTTATGCTGTGGTTTATTGGTCTTAAGAATGTGAGATTTGATGTTCTTATCAATTCTTCAATATTCTTAACCACAACCACCTATAACTTGGTCTTTCTTGTTTCACTCTTATCTCCTTCTGGTAATTATAGTTTTTTGATTTTCTAAAAAATTCTGTTCTCTGTATCTCTTAACCTCTTAATATAATATCCTATTTCTTTATCTTTATGTGCTCCATTCTCTCTTTTGTCAATGTAATTGGCTGACCCATTTATTAAATTTTTACAGTCCTTTTTTCTTTATTATTTTTATACATTTTCAAATCAGCCCACTTGTTTTATTGTGTCTTGCCTCTAATTTAAATTTTCAATTTCTTCTTTTATTTGTAGTAATTTTTTAAACACATGTATATTATATTCTCATTGTGATGTATACAAATTCAGCATTCTTTGCTGTTGCTTTTTAAAAATATCTTATATGTTGATCTGTTTCTCTGTTGCTTTTTTGTGAGCTTATATTCCTTATAACTACATTATAGGAAATATTTGATGTCATATTTTATAGCTTTACCCAAAAGCTTTTCCTTTTTTTTTTTTTTTTTTTTTTGCCAAGTGCTAGAAAATTGCTAAAAACCCTAGAACATTTTAGCCTAAATGTTTAAATGGAGTTTTTGAACCACACAGGTGCTACTATTTCAGCCTTTCCTCTGTGGGAGGCAGTATTCTGGCAAGATTTCTCAAGGAGGGTCATAATATCATCTTCTAGCCCCATTCCTTCATGCTTCAAATCTATAGCAGGCAAGAGACTGAATAATGTCTCACTCTAACTGTGCTTTATTCTAGATTTTTCACAGCAAATGTGTTGCCTGTTACAGCTTCCAGCTTCAGGAAGTGGCTTCTTGCAAAGTGCATACAAAATTACAAATTCCAAGCCACCAGAGGGTTGACAGATGCCCTGTGGCCACATTTAGAGGTGCCCCAGCTCTCTGGATTCATATTTTATACTTGTTTCTGGTTTGCGAAGATTTGTCTTAGTTTCCTGTTAGTTTACTCATGCATTTTAAATGTGGGAATTAGCTCATGTTTTGTATGTTTGTTTTTTTTTTAACTTTTTGGTGTTCTCCCTATATCAAATATGCAATTTTGTGAGAAACAATGTACACATTTTAACTAATTTACCTGAAAAAAATATGACTCCAAAAAGTCAAATATGTATCATCTTTTAATATGTAATATAATCAAAGAGTATATTGTTTGGTATAATTTTGAGCTACTCACTGTAGAACTGAAATTGTTCCCTGTCTCCCCGATAACAGCTTGTATTCAAATTGATTGGTTCTATCCAGTCAACCATTTACTTACATTTATTTGGCATCACCACAAACTCCTAATTTTGTAGACTAATCAATTCATAGTACTAATTCAATCTGATTATGCACTTCCAATAAGCAAATGAGGATATTTATCATTATTAATTTTAATGAATGAGATTTACTTTCATCTGCTGTAAATGTAAACATGCCTCCTGACAAGAAACAATTTCCCAAAAAGATGCTTCTATGTAAAATTATAATAAAAACAACCATATCACTGAATAGATGATTTCTCCAAAACTTGTGTAATTAACGACAGATAACAAATATTTGTTTGTTTTTATTAAATAAGTCTTTTGTTTCTTTATGTTTTATTAATGGTAAGAATCTTTATATTTAAATTTTAGTGACCTTTTTTTCTTATTAGCAATACAAAAATCAACATTGATTTTTTTTTTCTTTTTAAGTAAGCATGTCATTTGGAAATAATAACTTGCTTAATGTTCCAGGATAATTGGTTCTGATGTTCTCTTTATTCTATTCCTGAGGCAATGAACACTTTTAATGGGTCAACAATGGAAGTAAAATGCAGAGTGAGTATAAAACCATGAAACAGTTAAGCTGAGATTAAAATATTCCTTTGTATTTTAAAAATATATATTGATTCAGCTTTTCCTTTATTAAATACCTTTTTTGCCCATCATCATTATAAAGCATGACTATCAATATCACTTACACAAAAAATGAAATAATACTAACCTACTTGATTATGGTTTTAATAAAACAAATTATATTTAATAAAACATGAGGCTTAGCAAGCTTATCTCTAAAAAATGTGAAACTTACTTTAAAAAATGTAGAACTTTTTTTGTCCCATAAGGTACCTCTCATATTTCTGCTGAATTATTGTTCTTCAAGCTCACCATGAAGAAAAAAAAGGTATGTTCCTAATAAGTTTTGGTATCAGTAATACATGACAGAATTTTAGTTAATAAATTTGCTGGTGGTGCTTCAATTTATGTGTCTATATAAAGGCAAGTTTTGGGCCTAACTATGTCTGGCTCATACAGATACTTCCTGAATGAGTAAGAAAAAAAAGCATTAATTTTAAATTACAAAATTTGGCATCAATTAGATACATTAAAGAAACTAGATTAAGTCTCATGACCCCTTTTCTTTAGTTTTTAGAACATTTACAATGCATAAGACAATCGCGATGGAGATCGGCAAGGGAGAAGAGACACAAAGGCTATAAGAGGAAGAAAATTGAGTATCCGAGCAAATTGAGTATCTAAGCTCACTATCAGGTACTAAATCATTGTGGGGCTATATAATTTGGGGTTCAACATGAAACTAAGTAAAAAACAATCGAGTCTCCCTATTATATGGGCTAGATTTTCAAAAAAACAACCTTTATGAGTAAACTTCATGAAGTATAACAGTGAAATCCCTGGGTAGATATATTTTTTCAAACACACACACACACACACATATTTTCACACACATACATATATATGTGTATATATACATATATATTTTTTCACACGCATACATATGTATATATATCTGGAATTTAAAACTACATTTCTTTTTCGATCTTTTCCTATTATTTACAATGTTGTGGCAATAAAATTTGAATGCATGTCTTTGCACACACACATTCATACATCTGTATAATTGCTTTCCAGAAATGAAACTACGAAACTGCCTAATACTGAAGACAATTTAAATACAATGTAGTTTTGCTTTCTAACATGTGTGCTTCTTTAATATTTTTCTTTACCTTACTTAGAAATGGACACATTAATTTTTTGTCTTGAAATATGAGCTCTAACAAAATCTTTTGATTTATTTCCACTACTTAGAATATGAAATTTCTGCATTGTGAAATTTAAAAAATTTTAAACCACATTTTAAATGAAAACAGTTTGGGTTTTTGTTTCCAGGAAACACATATTGAATATGACTTGTTTAGCACTCAAATGAGTGACTCACGCATTATGGCATTATTTCTACATATAACTACAGAAAGACACAGGTGGCTCATGAAAAGTACGAAAACATCCTAGAGCTTATAATGCAAATGTTAAAAAAAAACGTTTTCACAAAAGGAATGGTCACTTTTTGTTGGTTTTGCAATAAATAAATAAATAAATAAATAAGAGAAAAAGCAAACAACCTTAAATCAAATTTATAATTCATGACTTATTGAAATTGTCCTAGCCTTGAATGAGTGTGTTTATTTATACTTTAAGTTCTAGGGTACATGTGCACAATGTACAGGTTTGTTACATATGTATACATGTGCCATGTTGGTGTGCTGCACCCATTAACTCATCATTTACGTTAGGTATATCTCCTAATGCTATCCCTCCAGACACAGGAAGGGGAACATCACACACTGAGTGTGTTTATTTCAAGTATATGTATATCTCAATCATCCTCTGTTCCAGCTCTCCTGCCTAGGATGTTGATAAGTTTTACACGAATTGACGTATCTGGGACCCTCATTGCACACACTTAATCCATAGATGTGTCTCCTTGACAATTCCATATATCTCTTGTATGCTTGTTTTTCTTGTTTTAGGTGACTTTCCTAAACTTGACAATTAACATACCTCATTTTCAGAATCAAATGTCCTTCTGTCTGGTCAGTTATCATGTCTAAAACATTGTCTATCTCATTCCTCAAGAACTACTGATTCTTGGCTGAGAGTGATGGCTCATGCCTGTAATCCTAGCACTTTGGGAGGCCTGGACGGGCAGATCACCTGAGGTCAGGAGTTCGAGACCAGCCTGGCCTACACGGTGAAACCTCGTTTCTACTAAAAACACAAAAAAATTAGCCAGGAGTGGTAGTGCATGCCTGTAGTCCCAGCTACTCAAGAGGCTGATGTGGGAGAATCACTTGAACCTGGGAGATGGAGGTTGCAGTGAGCCAAGATCGCACCACAGCCTGGGAGACAGAGCAAGACTCCATCTCAAAAACAAAAACGAAAACAAAACAAAACAAAAAACAAACAACAAAAGAATAAAAACAAAAGAATTACTGATTCTAACATAATATATATTAATATTAATAGAATTTGCTTTTTTAAAAATGGTTTTACATAAATGAAAAAAATTAATGAAAATGCAAACAAAGGAAAGATAACTTATGTTCATGGGATTGAAAGAATTAATATTGTTAAAATTTCCATTCTCCCCCAAATGATCTACAGGTTTACAATTCCTATAAAAATTCCAATGACAATTTTTACAGAAATAAGAAAAACAATCATAAAATTCATATGGAACCACAAAAGACCCTGAATCCCTGAATAGCCAAAAAATTCTTGAGGGGAAAATAAAGCTGGAGACATCACACCACCTGATTTTAAAATATATTACAAAGATATATTAATTAAAACATCATGATACTGGCATAAAAATAGACAAATAGGCCAACGGAGTAGAATAGAGACACCCAAAATAAATCCACACATTTACAGCAAATTGACTTTTGAAAAAAATACAAAGAACACACAATGGGAATGGGCAATGTCTTCAATAAATGGTGTTGAGGAAACTGGATATCAACATGCAGATGAATGAAATGAGTGCCTTATCATATATCATACAAATATCAACTCGAATTAATGACTTAAACAGAAGAAAGAAATCTTAAGGGAGAAAAAAAGCTGGAACACCACACCCCCTGACTTTAAAATATATTATTAAGGTATACTAATGAAAACATTATGACACTGACATAAAAGCAGAAATACAGACAAATGGAATGGCATAGAGAGCCCAAAAATAAATACACATATTTACAGTCAATTGACTTTTTTATTTTATTTTTTTGAGACAGGATCTTGCTCTGTCACCCAGACTGGAGTGCAGCGGCACAATCTCGGCTCACTGCAGCCTCCCCCTCTTGGGTTCAAGTGATTCTCCCATGTCAGCTTCCCAGGTAGCTGGAACTATAGGCACAAGCTCCACTCCTTGCTAATTTTTTTGTATTTTTAGTAGAGATGGGCCAAGTTGGTCTCAAACTCCTGAATTCAGGTGATACACTCACCTCAGCCTTCCAAAGTGCTGGAATTACATGTGTCAGCCACCATGCTCAGACACAGTCAATTGACACTTGAAAAGGATACCAAGAACACGCAATGTGAATGTGGACTGTGAAACTACTAGAAGATAACATAGGTGAGAAGTTCTATTACATTGGTCTGGACAATGATTTTTTTGGATATGATTCCAAAAATATGGGGGAAATTTTTTCATCAAACTAAAAAGCTTTTGCACAACTAAGGAAACAGTCAAGTGGAAAGGTAACCTATGGAATGAAAGAAAATATTTACAAACCATATATCTGATAAGGGGTTAATATCCAAAATATATAAAGAACTGAAACAACTCAGCCAGAAAACAAATAACCTAATTAATAAATGGACAAATGACCTAAAAGACGTTTCTCAAAAGAAGACATATGAATGGCCAACAGGCATGTGAAAAAATGCTCAACATCACTAATCATTAAGGAAAGGCAAATTAAAACCAAAATAAGATATCACCTCACACCTGTTAGAATGGCTGTCATCAAAAAGACAAAATATATCCAGTGTTGGCAGGAATGTAAAGGAAAGGAAACTTGTGTACACTGTTGACAGGAATGTAAATTAGTATAGCTATTATGAAAAACAGTATGAAAGTGTCTCAAAAAATTAAAAGTAAGGCTACCACATGATCCAGCAATCCCACCACTAGGTATATATTCAAAGGACATGAAATAAGTATGTCAAAGAGAAATCTGCATTCCCATGTGCACTGCAGCATTATTCATAATAGCCAATATATGGAATCAACCTAAGTGTCCATCAACAGATAAATAGATAAATAAAACATAGTATATGAGGGTCTTCAAAAAGTTCAAGGGAAATGCAGAGTATGACCAAAACTATGCATGAATTTCCATTTTTACACCAAAATATACTAGTACTAACTTGTTATAACATGTCTGAACAGGATCTAGTTTGAGGCACTAAGAAGAATAAAACATCAGTTTGAAAGAGCCCTCATCAGAGTGACATAAATTTTGCTAAAATTAAAGCAAGAACAAACATCAAATTTATGATGAATCTTGGGTGAAAGAATGTGAAGTCACTGATGCTTTACAAAAAATTTATGAGGTAAATGCCCCCAAAGAAATCAGCAGTTTATAAACGGATAACTTATATTAAAAGGGGTAAAACAATGTTGACAATGAAGCCTGCAGTAGCACACCATCCACTTCAATTTGTGAGGAAAAAAATCGAAGAATACCCTGATCCTCTTCAATTCATGCCCTAACTGAAAAAGACCAATCATTAACAGTAGAAATAATAGACAACACAAAGATGTCTCAATTGGTTCAGCTTACTCAATTTTGACTGAAAAATCAAAGTTGAGCAAAGTTTTTACTCCATGAGTGCCAAATCATTGTGCCCAGATCAGCTGCAAACAAGAGAACTTTCAATGGAAATTTTAAGCAATTGGGATCAAGACTCTGAAGCATTTCTTCAAAAAATTGGAATAGGAGATAAAACATGGCTTTACCATTACAATCCTGAAGACAAAGCACAATCAAAGCAATGGCTACCAAGAGGTAGAAGTAGTCCAGTCAAAGCAAAAGCTGACTCGTCAAGAGAAAAGGTCATGGAAACAATTTTCTGGGATGCTCAAGGCACTTCCCTCTGTAAGTTTCTGAAGGGTCAAAGAATGAAAACACCTGCTTAAGTTAGCCAAAGCTTTGGCAGAAAAAAATGCTTGTGAAAACTTCACTTGAAAGTCTTTTTACACCACAACAAAGCTCCTGCTCATTTCTCATCAAACCAGGGCAATTTTGCAAAAATTTTGATAGGAAATCATTAGATGTCCACTTTACAGTCCTCACTTGGCTTTTCCAACTTCTCTTTGTTTCCTAATCTTAAAAAATCCTTAGAGGGCACTCATTTTTCTTCAGTTAGTAATCTAAAAAGGACTGCATTCCATTATGTTTAAATTCAAAGGACCATCATTTCCTTAAAGATGAAGTACATGGCTGTTATCACTGCTTACAAAAGTTTCTTGACTTTACAGAGCTTATGTTGAATAATACAGTTTATTTTTTTAGCTTCTAGCATATAATTCCATTTTTCTACTAACTTCCTGAAGTCTCCTTGTAAATACACAATGGAATACTATACAGAATTATAAAGGGAAGAAATCCTATTGTGTGTGACAATAGCAGGGAACCTGAAAGACATTATGTTAACTGAAATAAACCATGGACAGAAAGACAAATATATGATCTCATATATATATGAAATATTAAAAAGTTGAATTCATAAAAGCAGAGAGGAGAACGGTGGTTACCAGGAGCATGATGGGAAGGGTGGGGAATGAAGAGATGTTGGTTAAAAAATACAAAACTTTCAGTTAGGAGAAATAAGTTCAAGAGATCTATTGTATAACATGATGATTACAGTTAATGACAATGTATTGTATCATTACAAATTGTTAAGGGAGTAGATTTTAAGTGTGCTTTCATCATAAATAAATGAGAAATATGGCAGGTAATGCATATGTCAATTAGCTTGATTTTTTTTTTTTTCCAAGACAGAGTCTTGCTCTGTCACCCAGGCTGGAGTGCAGTGGTGTTATCTCGGCTCACTGCATCTCTGTTTTCCGGGTTCAAGCAATTCTCCTGCCTCAGTCTCCCAAGTAGCTGGGACTACAGGCACCAGCCACCACGTCTGGCTAATTTTTGTATTTTTAATAGAGACAGGGTTTCACCGTGTTGGCCAAGCTGGTCTCGAACTCCTGACCTCGTGATCCTCCAGCCTCGGCCTCCCAGAGTGCTGAGATTACAGGCATGAACAACCACACCCGGCAAATAATTTTTAATAATGAACAATTGCAAGGTGAAGAGACAAGATCCTGCTTATCAGATATTAAGTATACAATATAGTATTGTTAACTAAGATATATTAATATTAGTCATCATTTGGTAATCATTTCACAGTGTATTATGTATATCAAATCATTACATTGTATGCCTTAAATATATACAATTTTTATTCATTAATTATACCTTAATAAAGCTGAAGTTTAAAAAAGGTTTAGTAGAATTGGCACAGCATATTGATAGTCTGTATAATTAATAATAATGATATCTTCTACCATCTAGCAATTTCTAATTTTATGGAGACATCACTGAACTAAAGTTGATGAATCCTGGGTTCTAGTCTGTCCTCCACCTTAGAAAAACCGTATAATAAAAAGCAAGACAGATAAGCTTTCTAGACATTTAGGCCTGCGAAATGCTGAGTACATTTTAATCTACCTACATCCTAAGCTAATTGGAGAAGTTAAATATGAATAATCTTTGTATTAGGTAATGCAAGCACTTTCCTTAGCACCTGATGGATATTTGTTGAGTGGGAAGAAAACATAATTTTTTATCCCTTTTTTTTAAATTTAAGACTCAAAGTTTGAATGATTTATATAACACTGAATCAGAACAAGACCCCATATTTCTGACTTCTACACTCTTTTGGACTTCCTTTAACCAAGGAACCAAACAAATTACCATTAGGTTATATTTAATGATGACAATGATAACAGCTAAACTTTACACTTTGTGGAGATTTGCTTTAGAGTTATATGAAAGTGTTTAAACTTCTCATTACCTTATGGATATATATATATATATATATATATATACGGATATATATGTATTATTGACTAAGACAGTGAAGGTTTTTAAAAGTATCTCTAAGAAGTGAAAATATTTTCATTCATTCTGAGTTTTGTCTGTAGAAAGATTCTGAAACATTGGCATGATTCTATCAGTGCCTTTCCTCATAGAGGTGACAAACAGGCTTTTAAAAATCATCTTTTAAAGGCAGCTGTACAGTGAAGGAAAGGTATCATTTGCCCTTCCACATTAAAATCCTGTCCCTTTCCTCTTCATATGGCAAACACTGACCCAGATGCTGAGCTGTGAGCCTCAGTTCCCCACAGCAGCAGCTGGTGCCTTGGCAGCCTCATTAAGTAGCTGAACTGGCCCCCTTTAATATCATCTACAAGTCTAGAGTGTCATTATGCTGCTAATAGCTGTTCTGGGATCTTATGCCCTTCTGCTTAACTTGTCCTCTTGACTGATATACCTCCACAGATTTTGTTAGTTTTATTAATGTATTAATTAGGCAATTATCATTTGGTTCTTGCCCACGTGAAAAAGTATCCACAGAAAAATAAAATCTATAATTACTTTCCATCTTAATTCATTGTGAGGTAAGAGTGCTTTTAAAAATCTACATATGAAAAAGGTGTTTTCCAACCACCAATTTCCAAACCAAAAAGGAATGCAATTATATATAGCAATAATCATTGGATCAATCTCTTCCTAAAGAAAGTCACAACCTTTAGCCTCAGGAAAAGAGGATCTACCATATTAATCTATTGGCATTTTCCTTCCTGTTTCATTGATTCACGTGTCTGTGAATTCACAACACTTTGGACAAAAATAAGAAACATATAAACCAATCAATACATTGTTTATTCATGTGGCTCTAAACAATAATCTAAATAAATTAACATATGTACCCGTCCAATGGCTAAAAGTACATATTGAAAAAAATAAAAACAGAAACTGAGCAAGAGAATATTTCATTTACTTAATAAAAGAGATATTTAAATAGCTCCTTTGTAAAGTGTAAACCAACTCTATTTGCTCTTTTTCTCAGAGCTTCAATGTATGCTTTTTTATATCACAAGTATGTGCTTTAACATTTCTTTAGTGAGATTCTGCTTGTGAAAAGTGATTTAATACTGAAAATATTTTTGTTTAACCCCAATCTTTGAAAAATTATTTCAAAAGGGGTAGAATTATTGACTTTTTGTTATTTTCTTTTAGCACATTGAAAACAGCATCCTACCGTTTCTGGTTTCCATTGTCAATATTAAAAAGCATGTCGGTCTACCTTTTTTGCTCCTCTTAAAGAAAATAACTATGACAATCTGCTAGTAAATACAATTCACCAAAATATACTTTTGTTTGGGTTATACTCCTGGAGCAGCCTAAGAAAGTTATGCTGATATATTACTTTATAGCACATTACATAGATATAAAAGAGTCATCTAAGGCAAGAGATTTAAAAAGTAGCACGTCTTTTATTTGGAAGGTAGTCTAATATATAGTCCTATCCACTGGGCTTTCGAACTGCTGTATCAGTCAAATAAAATATGAACCAGTATGAGAGCTGTTATTGTACACTAAAACTAATTTATTTCTCCCTTGAATATTTTTATATATTTTATGAGCTTATTCATATAAATACAGAATGAGAATAATGCTATAATTTGTTGAGAAAAACAGCCATACTGTAGAGTAAGCTTTTCATTTTTCCAAACTTCAGTTAAAGATTTTCTCCTTTTCAATTCTATTCATCTTAAGAAGTCATTTTTACCAAAATAGAAAAAGATGAGATCTATAAAAATATATATCATAGCTATAATATTTTAGAACTTGTTTCTACTCACCAGCTTATTTTTATTTATATCATGATTGTTTTCAGCAGAATACAGAGAGAAAAATATACTAATGTAAACATCCTAAAATATATTGTGTTTAAAAAAGTAATATTTACATAGACTATGACAGTGTATTTCCAAATTTAATCATTTGGAACATATGTCCAGGGACATTAATCACAAAAATAAAACAATCAGGTATGTCTTTAGATTTACCACATAGGTAGATAAGACTGACATTTTTGTCACCCATGTTAGAATTCTGTGTCTAATGGAATTTTAGACAGGAATTAATTTTTTCATGTGAACTGAACGACACAAATATTCATAAATATGCTCAGAACAGATGAATTATGAAGAACGCAAGCTAAAAGATCTTTATCCTAAATATTTAATAAATATTTCTTAATTATTTCATCCTAGTAACTCTGGGTAAGAAACTTAACATGGCAGGGCATAATGCCATCTAATTATATGCAATTTATCATAAAGTGTTTTAAGACAAAAGTTCACAAAACTACACAGTAAATTACATTGGTTTTCTAGTCACTAGTATGTGAAATACTGTGCAAAAGAGATGTCAAAAACGTTTCTTTTTGCCTCCTACTCTGAAAAATTGTTGCTGACAAGAATTTCAGATAGGAAAGGAATGTGAAGTAAAATGGTAGCAAGTCAGTTCAATAAACCATCAATCATTTAATTTTTTATTTGCTATAAAAATTGCTAATGAATCATTCATTTCCTGATGCAGTTCTCATATGTGACTGTAATTTTAACAAAAGCTACAATTTGTTGTGTATTTTATTTTCTTATTGCAAGAATTGCTAATCAATGAAATAACCAATTTTTTAGAAATGATTTTGTTAACTCAATATCCAAACCAACATGGTAATTAATTTAAAATTATCATGATAATTTCATTCATTTCACCAGAGATCAACTTAGCAAATTTTTTTTTTTTTTTTTTTTTTTTTTTTTTTTTTTGTGAGATGGAGTCTCACTCTGTTGCCCGGGCTGGAGGCAGTGGCGAGATCTCGGCTCACTGCAAGCTCGGCTTCCTGGGTTCATGCCATTCTTCTGCCTCAGCCTCCCGAGTAGATGGGACTACAGGCGCCCGCCACTACACCTGGCTATTTTTTTTTATTTTTTATTTTTTGTATTTTTTGTAGAGATGGGGTTTCACTGTGTTAGCCAGGATGGTCTCAATCTCCTGACCTCGTGATCCACCTGCCTCGGCCTCCCAAAGTGCTGGGATTACAGGAGTGAGCCACCCACCACGCTGGGCGTTCAATTGAGCAAAATTTATGTTACCAAATTCTGGGCAATAAGACTTAAAGCTAGGTCTGGAAGTATGCTTTTTGAAATGGGAGAGAGAAGGGAAAAAAAAGAGAGAGAGAAAGAAATTTGAAGTGGATAGTTTCTTTTAGCCTCTTTTTCCTATGGATATTTTCTTGTAGTATAATCTGAAATGGCTGTAGCCATCTTGAACCAAGAATGGATTTAAAACAAAATCAAAGCTTCAGAGATAGCAAAGAATAAAGATGTAAATAATGTGAGTAATAGACCATGTCTTTAAATCATTGAATTTTACCAATCCTGGTGCCACCACCATTCCTTGGGATTTTTTTAAGGTGAGATTATAAATCTTACTGCTTAAATCACTTTGAGTTGGATATTCCACTAATGGGAAATGAAATATATGCTAATTTGCTCACCTTACTGGAGAAATGAAGAAGCTATGGACCATAGGAAATAAGGAACGAAGTCAAATCCCCGTAGTTACTGAAGAGGATATTTAGGATGAAAACCTAATATGCCTACATCTAAAGCCTAACCTCATTTTATTACAGCATGGGAACTAACCTATGGCCATAGTGGAAGTTATTTAGGTACACTGAAAACTTCAACTCCTTTCTGTTACCCTTTATTCCCCGTAATATCACTGTTCACTATTGTCACTTTTTAGAAAGTTTAATTCAGAGAAAACAAACATACATTAAAGTATGTCCTTTTCAGACAATTTTAAAGAGAATGATAAAAACTGGTATGTTAAGTTGTAGGGAATGATTCCTAATGAAAATAGAATTTTGACCCTTAAACAATACAAACATTAGGGGTATTGACCCCCACACAGTCAAAAATCTGCATATATTTTTTGAGTTCCCAAAAACTTAACTACCAGTATCCTACTGTTGACCAGAAGTGTTACTGATAACATAAATAATATTAGTATTAATACATAATCTATTTGTGAAAGAAGAATACTATATATATACTGTATTCATACAATAATCTAGAAAAATGAAAATGTTATTAAGAAAATCATAAGGAAGAGACAACATATTTACTACTCATGAAGTGAAAGTGGATCATCATAAAGGTCGTCATCCTCATAATCTTCACGTTCAGTAGGCTGAGGATAAGGGTGAAGAGGATAGGTTGGTCTTGCCATCTCAAGGTTGGCAGAAGTAGAAGAAATGGAGGATGTAAAGGAGGAGGCAGGAGAGGCAGGCACACACAGTGTAACTTTTATTGAAAAAAATCTATGTGCAAGTGGACCCTAACAATTCAAACCCATGATGTTAATTCTAACTGACACAAAACAGTAAAAGTTTTCTTGTGTATATTTTTGGTTTTCTGCAAAAATACACAGTGCCTCCAATACCAAATGGTTATACTATTAGCTTTAAATATTAAAACAAATTAGTTGGCTTCTTTTAGGTATATATTTTCTCAAAAAGTGATGTGTATTTGTTTAAAAAAACTCAGAAACCTTACTTTTGTTTTAGAGATTCACAAGTATTCAATGAAACATTGATTTTAAATTTTTAAAACACTCTTCATGGCAAAACAATCATCTCTTCATAATATTCTTTCTATTATTTCTTTTCTCATCATTCTTAAATAAAGCCTTTGCATATTAAAAGTTATAGGCTTTTGCAGATAGTCATATAATAACATGGGTTTTCTTTTTTTGTTTTGTTTTTTTTTTTTTTTCATTTCTTTTTAGCCAGTTGGGAGTAACATGTACAGCATGTTGACAAAATTATTTAAAGAAGGATTTTCATCGAATTAACTGCTTTTACATTTTTCTCTATTGCACATTACACAATTGCCTGAAGCACATTGCAAAAAAAAAGTCCTTTTACATTTAAATGTTACAAATTTCAAGATTAGGATTCAATTATTTTTTAATAATACAGTCATGTGCTGCATAATGATGTTTCAGTCGACAGTAGAATGGATATACAACAGTGGTTTTACTGTACCTTTTTTGGTTTAGATATGTGTAGAGACACAAATACTTATCACTGCATTACAATTGCCTACAGTTTTCTGTACAGTAACATGCCCTACAGGAGCATGTGTGGAAGGAATAGGCTATACCATACACCCCGGGTGTGTTAAAGACTATACCATCAAGGTTTGCACTTAGGTACACTCCGTGATGTTCTCAGTGCCAAAATTGTCTAATTGTACAACTCTCAGAACACATTCCCAACGATAAGTGATGCACATCTATTTACTGGCTCGGTCTAATAATTTTCCCTTTGTTTTGCTGATATTTTATCCTTTGTTTCCCATCAAAAATTTGTCACATAAAGTAAACAAAATTACTCTATTTCCTTAATAAGGAAGGTAGAAACTTTCGAAAAAGCATGTTAGCAGGGAAGCAAAAGGATGTGGCTTATAAATTAAAAAAATAGTCTTGGGTCTGCAGGCTGGGATCTTTGAGCACTACATTTATCTCAATGGCTTTTCCTGAAGTCCATATAAATGAGCTTTGTGCTTCATAGACTTTGTTCTCCCCTCCTCTGCTAGCGGATATTACCACTTGGAAGTGTGTGTGTATGTGGTTTTTTTCTTTTCCTTTTTTTGGTTGTGTTTTCTGTGAGATAGTCAGGATAGTCAGGGATCATATATAACTGGGCAGCCTTCTCCTTATCTATATCTTCCCTCTTTGATAATGGCAAAGATGTCCAGGCCTCCTCAAGAAGTAGAAAGATTAACAATTTTTTAATACAAAATGCCTTCTCTAGTTCTTGGATAGTAAGACCTCAATAAGTATTAGTGAATATTGATGATGATAATTATTATCGGTAGCCTTTAATATTTTTTATTATACTTTAAGTCCTGGGATACCTATGCAGAACATGCAGGTTTGTTACATGGGTCTACATGTGTCATGGTGGTTTGCTGCGCCCATCAACCTGTTATCTACATTAGGTATTTTTCCTAATACTATCCCTCCCCTAGCCCTCCATCCCCCAACAGGCCCCGGTGTGTGATGTTCCCCTCCCTGTGTCCATGTATTCTCATTGTTCAATTCCCACTTATGAGTGAGAACATGTGGTGTTTGGTCTTCTGTTCCACTGTTAGTTTGCTGAGAAAGACAGTTTCCAGCATCATACATGTCCCTGCAAAAGACATGAACTCATCCTTTTTAATGATTGCATAGTATTCCGTGGTATACATGTGTCACATTTCCTTTATCCAGTCTATCATTGATGGGCATTTGGGTTGGTTCCAAGTCTTTGCTATTGTGAACAGTGTCACAAAAAACATATGTGTGCTTGTGTCTTTATAGTAGAATGATTTATAATCCTTCGGGTATATACCCAGTAATGGGATTGCTGGGTCAAATGCTATTTCTGATTCTATATCCTTGAGGAATCGCCACACTGTCTTCCACAATGGTTGAACTAATTTACACTCCCACCAACAGTGTAAAAGTGTTCCTATTTCTCCACATCCTCTCCACCATCTGTTGTTTCCTGACTTTTTAATGATCGCTATTCTAACTGGCATGAGATGGTATCTCATTGTGGTTTTGATTTGCATTTCTCTAATGATCAGTGATGGTGAGCTTTTCTTCATATGTTCGTTGGCTTCATAAATGTCTTCTTTTGAGGAGTATCTGTTCATATCATTTGCCCACTTTTTGATGGGGTTGTTTTTTTCTTGTAAATTTGTTTAAGTTCCTTTTAGATTCTGGATATTAGCCATTTGTCAGATGGACAGATTGCAATATTTTTCTCCCATTCTGTAGGTTGCCTGTTCACTCTGATGATGACAAACTCATAGCCAATATCATACTGAATGGTCAAAAACTGAAAGCATTCTCCTTGAAAACTGGCACAAAACAAGCATGCCCTCTCTCACCACTCCTATTCAACCTAGTATTGGAAATTCTGGCTAGGGAATCAGACAAGAAAAAGAAATAAAGAGTATTCAAATAGGAAGAGAGGAAGTCAAACTGTCTCTGTTTACAAATGACATAACTGTATGTTTAGAAAAACGCATCATCTCAGCCCCAAATCTCCTTAAGCTGATAAGCAATTTCAGCAAAATCTCAGGATACAAAATCAATGTGCAAAAATCACAAGCATTCCTATACACCAATAATAGACAAGCAGAGAGCCAAATCTTGAGTGAACGCCCATTCACAATTGCTACAACAAAAATGAAATGCCTAGGAATACAACTTACAAGGGGCGTGAAGGACCTCTTCAAGGAGAACTACAAACCACTGCTCAAGGAAATAAGAGAGCACACAAACAAATGGAAAAGCATTCAATGCTCATGGGTAGGAAGAATCAATATTGTGAAAATGGCCATACTGCCCAAAGTAATTTATAGATTCAATGCTATCCCCATTAAGCTACTATCGACTTTCTTCACAGAATTAGAAAAAAACTACTTTAGGCCGGGCACAGTGGCTCACGCCTGTAATCCCAGCACTTTCGGAGGCCGAGGCGGGTGGATCACAAGGTCAGGAGATCACAAGGTCAGGAGATCGAGACCATCCTGGCTAACATAGTGAAACCCTGTCTCTACTAAAAATACAAAAAAATTAGCCAGGCATAGTGGCGAGCGCCTGTAGTCCCAGCTACTCTGGAGGCTGAGGCAGGAGAATGGCGTGAACCTGGGAGGCAGAGCTTGCAGTGAGCCGAGATCGCGCCACTGCACTCCAGCCTGGGCGACAGAGCAAGACTCTGTCTAAAAAAAAAAAAAAAAAAGGACAAAAGAAAAAAGAAAAAAACTACTTTAAATTTCATATGGAACCAAAGGAGAGCCCATATGGCCAAGACAATCCTAAGGAAAAGAACAAAGCTGGAGGCATCATGATACCTGACTTCAAACTATACTACAAGACTACAGTAACCAAAACAGCATGGCACTGGTACCAAAATAGATATATAGACCAGTGAAACAGAACAGAGGCCTCAGAAATAACACCACACATCTACAACCATCTGATCTTTGACAAACCTGACAAAAACAAGCAATGGGAAAAGATTCCTTATTTAAAAAAATGGTGTTGGGGAAACTGGCTAGCCATATGCAGAAAACTGAAACTGAGCTCCTTCCTTACACCTTGTACAAAAATTAACTCGAGATGGATTAAAGACTTAAATGTAAGACCTAAAACCATAAAAACCGTAGAAGAAAACCTAGGCAATAGCATTCAGGACATAGGAATAGACAAAGACTTCATGACTAAAACACCAATAGCAACGGCAACAAAAGCCAAAACTGACAAAGAGGATGTAATTAAACTAAAGAACTTCTGCACAGCAAAAGATTAACCACTTGCACATATTAATGTCCATGAAAAAATAGTGCAATGATCATTTTTAAATATCCTAAGACTCTTCTTATTATCCATGACTATATTGGGCTAAATAATGGCTACTCAAGGAGATAGCTCCCAATCACTAGAATCTGTAAACATTACTTTAAAAGAAAAAAAGGCCTTTGCAGATATGATTAAATTAAGGATTTTGAGATTGGAAGAGTATTCTGGATTACCAGGATGGATCCTGATAATAAGGGTATCTTTACAAGAGGGATGCAGAAGGAGATTTGACGTAGACAGAAGAGGAAAAGTTCATGTAATTACAGAGGGAGAGATAGGAGTGATGTGGCCACAAACCAAGGAATGCCTGCAGGCACCATCAGAGCTGGACAAGACAAGGACGCATTCTCTCCCAGAGCCTCCAGAGGGAGCACAGCCATGCTGAAATCTTAATTATGGTCCAGTGATACCAGTTTTGGACTTCTGGCTGCAGAACTATGAGAGAATACATTTTTGTGATTTTAAGCCACCAACTTTGTGATAATTCATTACAACAGCCAAAGGAATGAATACAATGATGTAACCACAAAAAGAAATACACTCTGAGTTATTTTAAATGGTCATACACACCATCTGTATACCTCTTTTCAAAAATAGGCAGTTCTTTGTGTCAGTCATTCTTCAGATATCCTAAATTAGGAAACCATAGGAGTTGCCCATATAGAGTGATGATGGGTACTTTATTCCCATTTCATGTACTTACATACCTCAAGTACCTTGCCTATTAAGTTATGAATTTGATCCTGTATAATTATCTTATACTTCCTATTATATGTAGGTAAATATATTCTATTAGGGATTCATAAGACTACTTTTTATTGTAATTTTTGTGCCCCCCAAACTCTCTCTTTCCTTAAAACTATAAACTGTATATGGGGAAGTTTGTAAAGAAGCATACACCATCCAAATGGAGATAGGTTTATATTGACTATGACCTAGTTATTTGCAGCCTTTGTTTCAATTCTGATTGACAGCCAAGGTAAAAAATACTTCAATTTAGGGGGCATGAGCCTATAAGTCTTCACAGAGAGAAACTTCTGTTCATAGTGAAGAGAAAGTTTTATCTGTATAAAGATTACTGTGGGATTTTTGGCTTGCATATGACCTTCTTAGTTCCACTCGTGAAATATTTCAAATGATTTTCAATCATTTTTGTGACTCAACATTATTTCCATACTATATCAAAATATTCTCTTAATTTTATATATTTTTTCTTTTCATGATTATGAATGATTTTTGACACAATAACTACTTCAGAAAGTTGGCCTTTCAAAGGACAATCTCCTTTAAATGATTTGGATGCAAAGTTTGCCATTGCACTGTAATTTACATTTGCTGAATGATTACCAGAAAAAAAAGCTCTATAAAAATCAAAATGGAATGAAGTATCTTTTAAACACGAGACAATAAAACTGCATTCCTGAATAGAAACCACTTCAGAAAACAAATGACAAGGCTTCAACCTAAATTAAGTAAAATCAAAATTGTAGAAAAATTATAGGATGCTGTCAGACAGCATGTGAAAACCATACACCTGAAAATTCCAAAGAAGTGCAAATTACTGTGTACCAAGTTTGTTTTCCTAGTCATTTCATCACATTAAGACTTGAAAAACAATGAAAATTGCTATGGCTTTTGCTTTTGTCTTTTTGCCTCTTAATGTGCCTCTAAAGGAGTCATCAGAGTCTAGCAATATATATTGTTTAACATAAAATTAAAACCCATTTTTGGCTGATATAATTAGCATAGTCAAGTACTAATTTACTCACTAAGGACTGAAAGTGTTATTATGAAAGATTTTCAAACTAGAATTTATGTTTGTTGCATCAGATGATTACTAGCTTAGGAATAGGAACTTGCATATGCATCCAATAGAAATTACTCTTGAAAGTCCAAGTAAAATGAGAATTACAGAATGCTGCCAGGATTATGTGCTGGAAGATTAAAGAATGTGGTCACAAATTCCAGGCGATCTAATTCTGTTTGACACTTAAGAAAAAAATGTAAATTGTAAAAAAAGTAAATGTATTCTTTATTGGCTCATTCAGATGTCTTGCAAAGAGAATTCACTCAGAAAACAGAGAAACCTAAATTCTATCACATTAATACTAGATATTCCTAGAGCATAAATTCATTTCTGGCATATAATGATTTATTAAATGGAGAGTTTTCAAATACACCATGACATTTTACTTCAAGTATAATTTATGAGAGCTAATGCCATTTTTGCAAGCCCTGTGAGTTCAACAGTCTATAAATTTAGATAATAACCATTATGTTTCCACTTTTTATCAGATATTTTATAAGCTTTGTAGATCTGACTAAAAGATAAGGTTATATACTCCTAACATAATATGAATTCTAAACAAATGTTAACCTACTTCAAACCTAGCGATGTGACTGACAAAATGTTTTTAAGCTGCAGTTGCTGGAGAAGTTCTAAGCATCTGAATAAAAATTTCTTTTGAGTATTCAAGTACTACTCAGGGAAAATTGTCATAAAAATCTCTAATGGAAGAAAGAAACTATAAATAACTCAATGTATAGTAAAAACTGGGGTATACCAAGACATAATAGGAGAATTTTACCTTTTTGAGACGGAGTTTCGCTTTTGTCGTCCCGGCTGGAGTGCAATGGCGGGATCTCGGCTCACTGCAACTTCCGCCTCCCAGGTTCAAGCAATTCTCCTGCCTCAGCCTCCAGAGTAGCTGGGATTACAGGCGCCCGCCATCACGCCAAGCTAATTTTTGTATTTTTAGTAAAGATGGGGTTTCACCATTTTGGCCAGGCTGGTCTCAAACTCCTGACCTCAGGTGTTCCTCCCACCTAGGCATCTCAAGTTCTAGGATTACAGGTATGAGCCACCGCGCCCAGACGAGAATATTACTTTTGAAAACTAAGCTTAAGCTAGTAAAATACTTTAGAAAAAAAATGAAGGCAATAACATTATTTTGTTCAATGTTCTAGACCCATTCTGTTGTTTTTAGGTGCTTGGACAAATTCTCCAAGAACTTCATACACTGATTTTTTGCTTGAGTCACTGTTCCCCTTAATCTCTACCTGATTAAGTCCCATTTTTCCTTCTGATTTCAGTTTGCATGTGACTTCAAGGTAAATTTCTCTTCAAAGTCATGCCTGACTACCACCCTGTCATCAGAGATGTAATTAGTGAGTAATCTGTGTTTTCACTCTACCCTTAACTTACATTATCAAAATACAGCAATTGCCACATATAAATGCTATTTATGCCACATTCCTACAGGGCCATTAATCCTCTAACGTCAGGAACCCCGTCTGTCCTTATCACCAAGGCTTAAACAAGTTATTCAAAATAAAAGCTATTCAAAAACTATTGTCATCTTACTGAATGAATACATTAAGGAGAAAGTGGGTGAATAGAAAGAACTCTGGGTTTAAATGTTTGTGTTCCTGGTTTTTTGAAGAAGAGGTGTAAGATTCTGTCATTTCCATACCCTGCCAGCAGATGCAATGGCCCTCAATTAGTGAAAATTCAGAATTCGTTTTCCCATTTACTGAATCACCATTAGGAAAAATAAACTTCACACTGAGTAATACAGAAGACTTCAAGTGTTTTCTTGAGAGACTGTCTCTACTTTTTGACCAAGACCAAATTTTATAAACCTAAGTTTAATGTAATCCCTAATTCTTTCATATCATTTGCTAGAATATAAATTGCTTCAACCTTTTGAAGTAGAACTTCTAAATGACACAAAATGCAAAACACATATACATTTGGACCTAGCAATTCTAACACCATGCAAAAACACATGTACAAAAATATTCAAGTGTGCATATTATTGAATAACTAAAGACAACCCAAACTTCATCTTTCAGAAACTGGCCAAATATTAATAAATTATGGTACAATTAGATACTATGTAGCTATTTAAATCAATGAAGATGAAGTGACTATATTGATATGAAAGAATATTTCAAACTTGTTAGATGAAAGAAAGCACATTACAGACAACATATAGACTGTGATTGTGTTGTAATTTTTCTTTTTTTTTTTTTTTTTTTTTTTGAGACGGAGACTTGCTCTCTCACCCAGGCTGGACTGCAGTGGCGCGATCTCGGCTCACTGTAAGCTCCACCTCCCAGGTTCACACCATTCTCCTGCCTCAGCCTCCCAAGCAGCTGGGACTACAGGCGCCCGCCACCACGCCTGGCTAATTTTTTGTATTTTTAGTAGAGACGGGGTTTCACCGTGTTAGCCAGGATGGTCTCAATCTCCTGACCTCGTGATCCGCCAGCCTTGGCCTCCCAAAGTGCTGGGATTACAGGCGTGAGCCACCGCGCCTGGCCGTGTTGTATTTTTTCTGTACACATATGCATATATATTCATTTGTAATTCATTAAATAAATATTTCTTCAGGAATTACTATAGGTTAAGAAGTGCTCTGTGCAGGGGATATAAAGTGACAAATTAGATAAACAAGATTCCTTTTACTTCTCATTCTATAGTATAAAATGCAATGTTTATAACTGCATATAAAAATGATCTGGGAAAAGGCACACCAAAACTTTAACAATGCATACTTAACCCAGGACTGAGAGGGGCAATTAAGAAAGAGGTAAGAGGCCGAGCGCGGTGGCGCTTTGTAATCCCAGCACTTTGGGAGGCCGAGGCGGGCGGATCACGAGGTCAGGAGATCAAGACCATCCTGGCTAACAAGGTGAAACCCTATCTCTATTAAAAATACAAAAAAAATTAGCCGGGCGAGGTGGCGGGCGCCTGTAGTCCCAGCTACGCGAGAGGCTGAGGTAGGAGAATGGTGTCAACCCCGGGGGGCGGAGCCTGCAGTGAGCTGAGATCCCGCCACTGCAGTTCGTCCTGGGTGAAAGAGCGAGACTCCTTCTCAAAAAAAAAAAAAAAAAAAAAGAGGTAAGAACAATTTTTATAGTTTGCTCTTTATATTTTTGTTTAGAGTGTTTAAATTTCCTCACAATCAGCATGTATTTTGAACTAAAAAACTAAAACTTATATAACTCACATGGTTCAATTACTCCAAAAGTTTCCTAAATTATCTCACATCACAACATAAGAACTTCAGTTTAGAACTTAAACTTATTTTTTGTTTTTGTTTTGCTTGTTTTTATACCCCAGTTTATACCCAGCTCTTCCCACATTCCCATGGTCTACTAATTTGTAATATTTCAAATGACTTTCTTCTCTCCCACTTGATTGTAACTTTTGTTGAAGGAAGGAAGCTTATCTTATTTGCCTTTATACTGTAGAACACTTAAGATAGAAAGGTAAATGCGGTGTTTACTAAAAAGTTTGTAAATAAATGTGTTGATGGCATTGGAAATAATAACTTCTTTCTAAACAGTTTTATTATTTCAGATAATGTAAACAATTTTATTTAATAAGTTGTAAAAGAACGTTCTATTACTAGTCTCTTTTAGTGACAGTGCCTTTAATTTAAAATATTTTTAATGGTATGTCTTGAAACATGAAAGGTAAAAACTATTCCTACTTTCCAGTAAAGTTCTCTGCCCCAACAGAGTGACTCTTAAAATATCTATATTCTGCAGTCTCATTCAATATATAAAAGCGGAACATTTATTTGATTAAAACATGACAGATGTTAAGGATTTTTGTTTGCCAAGCAATTTCACATATTTGGCCATATGTGAAAAATCATTTGGAGATCAACAGAATTGAATTCTGTTTAATGAACTTTAAAGTTACTTACTATATAACTTTAATTCCAAAGGGTAAAATCAACTTACTACATAATCTAAAAGTCTGTTGTGTTTGGTAGGAATTAGAGAAGGGATTTATGTCTTAATATCCATGCCTACTCACGAAATATTGGGATCAAATAGACATTAAACATCAAAAATAAAAAAAGTCCGGATTTTCCTAAATGTTATTTATTTAAATATGGGAGAGAGATGGGTTGTTAAGGAGACTTAATGGAAACATAAATCTGATTAATTGGGAAACAGGTCAAAATGCTACAAAAATCACAAAATTAAATATCCCTACTCATAGAAAAGGAGTCCATGAGAGTAACCCAGTAGTGATAGGAAAATCAAGTTGAAATATAGAGGGTGGTATTATTCACTTAATGAATATATTTAGTACAGTAAGTGCCATCGAGTGTACTAGGTGCTAAGGTCCAATAGGGAATAGAAATCACATAGTGGATTAAACAAAAGAATTTTAATATAAATAAGTATTCCATTTTGATAAGAGAGTAGCTATAAGATATGAGAAAACTACAAATGGCACCCTAGGGTTAATGGTGAGTACCTAAGGAAGGACAAACTGGTAAAGGGGGCTTCTCCTCAAGGTTGGAGTTCACACCTTCTTGAAGAAGGCATAGGTCAGCCCACTGGATGGCAGAGAAATGTGTCAATTTGCCCAGACTTGCACTGGCAAAGAACAGCAGGACCTGCAGGCAGTCACAGGACCAGCAGGCACCAATCCTCTGGAGTACAGGTGGGGAGCAGGTCATCAGCAACCTCAGTTAACATACAGAGAGACTGAGACTTCTCCTAGATCCAAGTGGGCAGTACCAGGGCTAAGGCTGTCATCACTAAGAGGACCACATGTTCTTATGTGTGACTGGGGAAGAGCTGCCTTGATGTCCTCATCCCCCTGCCCTGATCCACCACACAGCAGATAGAAACTGCAGAAGAGGTCTTTCCTCCTGCAATGTCTCTCAGCGCACTCTACTGAGAACAGTTAACAATGAGCTCACTTTAAGGAAGACATGCTTAAAGGGATTCCATTTATTACAGTAGAGCATATATTGAAGGGTGAATTTAGAGCTGAGAAGAAAGAAACTGATAATTGGAACAATTACAGATAACTTTTACCTTGAAGAACTGTAATCTGAAATGTGTAGAATTTGTGATCAGGTTAAATAAAAATTAGCATTACAGTAGACCATCAAGAGAGGAAGCTCTTGTCAGATAGGCAGTACATAACAGGGTGGAATATAAATCCAATTTTATATGTGACTACAATAAATAGGAAATCAACAATAGGGGCATATCCTTTTAGATAGCATAGCCCAGTTATGGGGTAGAAATAAAGAATAATGTGTTCATTATCTCTATTTCTCCATATCTGCAGTTTCAGACATTCTCATTAAGACCTTTGCAAACCTACTCAATCTCTTGGCATACTGCTTTAATTCCCTGGTCTAACTGTGGCCCCAGTGAGTTTTCAGTTTTCTGCTTCTGGGTCATGTAGGTAAATGCCCACTTGATAGAGATTTTACGCACCTTGCATCTTTCTTCAAGAGGGAATTTAAAATGAGTAGGCGTGATCACCATCTCTCCTAAAAGAATTCCGATTCTCAATGGATAGCTATACTTAATGTACTCATTTATTTTTATAATTGTGTTTAGGAGCACTTAAAGTTAATCATGAAGCCCTGAATACGAGAACTCACAAGGCTGAAAGAATATAAAATATAAATAATTAAACAGGCAACAACATGAGCCATGGCATAAATTAGGCATAAATATTTTTCCCAGACATATTATTTTTGTCATTTTTTGGATGTCTTCTTATTAACTTAATTATTATTTTGTCTCAAAAATAAGGGTGAGGCCAGGCGCGGTGGCTCACGCCTGTAATCCCAGCACTTTGGGAGGCCGAGATGGGCGGATCACAAGGTCAGGAGATCGAGACCATCTTGGCTAACACAGTGAAACCCCGTCTCTACTAAAAATACAAAAAAATTAGCTGGGCGTGCTGGCGGGCACCTGTAGTCCCAGCTACTGGGGAGGCTGAGACAGGAGAATGGCGTGAACCCGGGAGGCGGAGCTTGCAGTGAGCCGAGATCACGCCAATGCACTCCAGCCTGGGCGAGAGAGTGGGACTCCGTCTCAAAAAAAAAAAAAAAAAAAAAAAGGATGAACTGAAGATTGTTAGTAAAATAATATTCAATATATTTTTATTCCATGGAATGATTTTTGTCAATGCAATATGTTTAAGAGTCTTGTGCTAGACAATAATAAAAGCCTAGAGATTTTATCAGATGAATGGTATAAGAAGAACAGAGACATTATAAGGACTGTATGCTCAACAGAATTATGGGTTGATAAAGTCTTATTTAAAGAGATACTCTGAGGATAAGCATGAGAAAGAGCAAGGGGATTTTCTCAATTCACATGAAGAATCAATTATTTCTAGAAATGTCAATGGAGTTAATAAGGTTTGACAATGAAACTGGTCAATGGCAATAAATGCTGTATTTCCTGCAGTCAGTCTGAGGAAGGGGATGATTAATTATTATTCAATCATGGTTACTGAGTATCTATTGCATGCAAGGCAATGTTATCAGAACTGGGGATTGGGCAGTGAGCAAGTCAGGCTAGATCTGTGTTCTCACTCTGCTTATATACTAGTGATAAGAGGCAGGAAAGGAAGAAAGGGAGGGAGGGAGGGAGGGAAAGAGGAAGGAAGGAAGGAAAAAATAAGTGATAGCACTATAGATTTGGGCAATGGCACTGGGAGTGTCAAAACAAAGCAAAAGATTAAATGTGAGATATTTTCAGAGAAGAGTGAATGAGACTCACTAACATCAAAAAGCGTATGAAGAAAAATGGATGAATAAAATAAGAATGGATTTAGTTATTAATTATGGATGTATGTGGGCATTAGTTTATGAAAATCCTAATTGATGAGTTACAGCAGCCCTAAGAGAGATAAAATTTGGCATGTACCTATAGATGAGGACACAATATAAAAGACAGGTAAAGAATGGAGTGAGTAGCTTCTCCCACCCGCCATCCCTTGCTACTAAGAACCAAAAGGGTGGAGGATACTGTAAGCTACTCCTGACCATGCGACTGCTATTTGGCTTTACTGATATATTTTCTGCTTTTTATCCTGAAATCCAAGTAAACTGATAGCCTGAATATGTTTTACTTGTATATCTTTTTTTTTTGTAATTTCTAAACCTGTAACCAACTGATACAGGATATAAAAAGTTTGAGAGTTTATTAGACACTGATTTGGAGATATCACCTTGGGAATTAATAATAGAAGTCTGGAATCCTGGGATAAAATTGTGGATTAATATATAGATTTTTTCAATCTTAAGCTTAGCGATGGTACTGAGAAATATTAAACAAGATAAAGATAAATGAGAATTGATTTTGGGTTTTGTCATAATTGAAATCATGGGTAACATTTGCCAGCATGGTTTTAGTTGGGCAGTAGGATTAAAACTTGATAGAGCTGTTTAAAAAACAATTGTGTTGTTAAAAAAATATTGGAGATAGCAACTTGAGAAAGTTTCTCAAGAATTCTTGCCATCAATGAAAGAGAAATGAATGGTAGCTAGCGAGGACTGTGGGACTACAGGGAGGTTTTAGTTATGATAGGTAATAGTACATCCATGTTTGCATGCTCATTGGGATGATGCAACTAGGTGAGGGTGGGGCTCAAGGCTGGAATAAACAGCGTTCTTGAGTAAATGAAGATGGATGAGTCGCATCCACAGTGACAGGGTTGGACTTAGATATGAGTAGAGAGAGTCCATACATCATAACAGGAAGGCAGAGTCTGAGTACATCACAAATAAAATTGAAAATGTTGTGGTAGGAAGATGATATGGTATCCTTATCATGCTTCTGATTTCTCAGAGAAACAAAAAGCAAGGCAATAAAATGAGAGAAAAATAGACAAATTTGGATGTTTGTGAAGGAAAGAGACACGAAATAGTTTTCTGAGAGAGTTGGGGAGGAAACTCCCTACTGAAATGTAGTAGGTTTGATATAAGAGTGAGTTGGTTGCTACTACAGATAGGAAAGTCAGAGTAGGCTTCTCTGTGGGGGGTTGGGGGTACATTTAACCAAAGAACTAAACAAAAATGAGTCATCCATGAAAATATCAAGAAAAAGATCATTTCAGGAAGAAGGAAAAGCAAACAACACATCTTAAGACAAGAACAAACTTTTGTTTAAGGCTGTAAAATCAGACCAGTGCTTTTTGGTCATGGGTGTGAGAGAGAAGGTGTTGTAAGATATGGTAGAAGAATTAGGCAAGAGCCAAATCCTGTTAGCCTCTGTAAACTAAGTGAAGAATACTAGATTTATAGCGTATGCAGTTATGTGTTAAATAGACATTCCAGTTTGGTTTAGTATAGTATCTAAAAACTGGGCACAATAGAAGGCAAGTGCCATGAGATCCCAAATGATTCACTTGACCAACCATAAACTTTTTCATGGGGTAGATCAAAGCCTACTTTATAAACCTTATTTGACAATCATCCTCTAGGTCATATCAAAACAGTGGAAGGCTGTTTTCATTCACTGAGAGGCTGATAAAAGACTGAGAGTTTGTATCAGAGTGCCTGATTCCCTGTATCCATTCACTTATTTCCCCTACTATGTCTTTTGGCTCAACAAAGTTGGGAGCTGGGTGACATGATCTCACCAAAGAAGTGTGCCTGTCAGAATGATGTGACCCAATCATAAGGAATCCACATGGGATGAAGAATCACACAGAAGAACTGAGAGGTGAGTTATAAAAGGTCAGTTGGTAGGATATAATTTGGCCAATAAAAAATATATTTCTGTAAATCTCAATTGGTTGATGGATTTCAAAAACCAAACAAACAAACAAAAAACACACAAACATCTGTTCCACAGGAGGATACAACAACAGATACAATAGAATGAGTCACATAAGACTTTTCTGTTTCTTCTAAACCCTTCCTTTCTTTACACCAGATTCTGGAGAAGTCAGGAATAGCAGCTATCAAGTCAGGGAGGAGAGAAAGGAAAAGACAAAACAAAACATATTCTTTTCCTCTGCAAAAGCCTTAAAAAAATATGATTCATGCCTGAGCTGTGGAGGGAGAAGCTTTAAATTACATGACAGATTGAAGTGTTTTTATATTTCATTTTTCTGGCCGTTTTTAATACCAGAAAACAAGACTCCTCATCAACACATGAATGCAAATAGAAAAATCTATAGAATTCTAAAAAAAAAATTCCTGAGATGGAGAGGAAAATTCCAAAAGAGTAATTTTGAATGGCAGCTGTGAGACAGTATGGAGATGTTTCCTTCTTTACTCAGTCTGAGTCCAACTCATTTAATGACTGAGTCATATATATGTTATGACAGGAGGCTTTTGAAGGGTTTTGGTCAGGGAATGACATTTTTTGATCAACAGATTGAACATATCACTTTACTGGCTGTGTTGGAAACAGGTTGCCATAGAGGAGGAGACAAAGTAAAGGGGCAAATTATGGAGCTATGACAATAGTCCAGACAAAAGATGGTGGTAGCTTGATCTAAAATGGTTATTGATAGAGACTGAGATAAAGAGACAGTTCTGTGATATACTTTGAAGGTAGAATCAATATGACCAGATGATCTGGGAGTGAGGCATAATAAGAAATGAAGAGCAACTGCTATATTTGTGGCTCAAACAATAAAGCACTGAAATTTAATGAGACAAAGAAAATTGGGCAAGGAGCAGAGTGCTGTTCAAGAGATAAATCAATAGTTCTGTTTTGGTCGTATTAAATTTGAGATGTCAAGTAGACATCCATTTGGAGATGTGACATTTGGAATGGGTTGTAAGAGTCTGGAGTTGTGGAGGGAAGGCAGGAATAGATTTGTAGATTTTAGAGTCTTCAGCACACAGTTTTTAAAGTCCTTACTTTAAAAGAAGTTATCCAGGAAGAATGAATATAAAGAAAAGAGTAAGGGAGCCAAGACAGAAAAATGTGGCAGTACAATATTTGGAGTTCAAGAAAAGAAGAGGAACAAGAAGGAAACTGAAGAGGCACAGTGGTCAAGGAGGTAGAGAGAAAAACAAGAAAATATTTTTCCTCAAAGCCATGAGAAGAAAATATTTCAATAACTGAGTGAACAATCTTGTTAGATGTTGATGAAAGCAAAATCAAAATAAAATTGAATTTAGTACAAAGTAAGTCATTAATGATCTTCGCAATTATTCTCAGTTAACTGAAGAGGAATCCAGGGTTTAGGGAGTTGAGGAAAAAATGGATGATGGTCAAATCCACACCCAAAATACAGATAAATCATTCTATCAAGAAGTGAATGGAAAACAAAAAGTTAAATAAGCCAGAAGAGGATGTATGTTCAAGAGCTGGAAGAGGAGGAGGAGGAGAAAAATGAAGAAAGAAGATAGTAGGTACTCAAAAACATGTTTGAGTACTGCTAAGAACGATCAATGGAGATGGATGATTCAATTATGCAGGGTGGAGAGTGAGATTAAAAGAGTGACATTGTTGAAAGTTTAAAAGGTATTCAAAACTAGCATGAAATTTCAGGCTGTGGCCCCAATAGAAGTACAGCTTTTTTTTTTTTTTTTTTTTCCAGCTAGAAGAACAAAAGCAGGGAGTTTGGGGAGAGGTAGATTATCTTTATGATAGTGAGATGATGACATCCCCATGCAATAGCTTTTATTTATTTTCAAATGAACTGCTTTAGACACTGAACTTTTCATCTCTAATTTCAAGAAACTAATTCTCAAAAGTATAGATTATTTTTGCCAATTCAGCTGGCAAAGTCCTTATGATGAGCATTCTTCTCTTTTCTGAGCAATAATAGCAGATCTAGTCTATCATTGCTTTTTTTCACTTTTCTTGAGTGCTTAGGAAACTACTAGTGAACTTGTATACAGGATTAATTCAGAAAACCATATCTGAAATCACATCTGCTATTTCTGTTTTCAGTCCACAGATTTCTTGGCAGTTTTTCTTTCATGCTATGAATTTGATGTTTCTTTTTTCTTTCCAACTTTTATTTTAGATTCAGGGGATACATGTGCTGGTTTGTTATAAGGTAAATTGTATGTTTATCAGGGGAACCCGCCCCCAATATTACAAAGTAGGTTCTATTTTCCATAAGTGTTGGCTGGCGTAGAAATAAAGAGAAAGAGTACAAAGAGAGGAATTTTACAGCTGGGCTGCTGGGGGTGACATCACATATCAGTAGGCCCATGATGCCCACCTTAGCCTCAAACCAGCAAGTTTTTTATTAAGGGTTTCAGAAGGGAAGGTGGTGTAAGAACATGGAGTAGATCACATCTTTTAAAGGGCAAAAAGGAGAACTACTGATAAGGGTCCAACAAAGATCACAAGGCAGAGGGCAAAAACAGAACTATTGATAAGGCTCTATGTTAAGTGGTGCACATATTGTCTTGATAAACATCTTAAACAACAGAAAACAGGGTTCCAGAGCAGAGAACCAGTCTGACCACAAATTTAGGGGAGTTTTTCCCCACCCTAATAAGCCTGAGGGTACTGCAGGACACTAGGGCGTATCTCAGTCCTTATCTCAACTGCATAAGAGAGACACTCCCAGAGCAGCTGTTTGTAGACTGGAATGCATTCCTTTCCCAGGGTATTAATATTAATATTCCTTGCTAGGAAAAGAATTTAGCAATATGTTCCCTACTTGCACGTCCATTTATAGGCTCTCTGCTAGAAGAAAAATATAGGTCTTTTTGCCCGACTCTGCAGGCAGTCAGACCTTACGGTTGTCTTCCCTTGTTCCCTAAAAATCGCTGTTATTCTGTTCTTTTTCAAGGTGCACTGATTTCATATTGTTCAAACACACGTTTTACAATCAATTTGTACAGTTAACACAATTATCACAGTGGTCCTGATGTGACATACATCCTCAGCTTATGAAGATAACAGGATTAAGAGATTAAAGTAAAGACAGGCATAAGAAATTATAAAAGTATTATTTGGGAACAGATAAATGTCCATGAAATCTTCACAATTTATGTTCCTCTGCCGCGGCTCCAGCCAGTCCCTCCATTCAGGGTCCCTGACTTCCCCCAACATATGTTTCCTATAGAGATTATTTCATCACTAGGTAATAAGCATAGTACCCAGTAGGCAGCTTTTCAATTCTCACCCTCCTCCCACTCTCTACTCTCAAGTAGGCTCTGGTGTCTATCGTTCCCTTCTTTGTGTTCCTGTGTACCCAAGGTTTAGTTTCCCTTTGTAAGTGAGAACATGCAGTCTTTGGTTTTCTTTTCTTGCAATAATTCACTTAGGATCATGGCCTCTACCTTCATCCATGTTGTTGCAAAGCATATGATCTCATTCTTTTTTTATGGCTGTGTAGTATTCCATGCTACATATGTACCATATTTTCTTTATCCAGTCCACATGATTCCATGTCTTTGTTATTGTGAATAGTGCTGCAATGAACACACATGTGCATTATGTCTTAATAGCAGAATGATTTCTACTTCTTTGGGTATGTACTCAGTAATGGAACTGCAGAATGGCAGTTCTAAGTTCTTTGAGAAAATCTCTAAGCTGCATTCCATGGTGGCTGCACTAATTTGTATCCCTGCCAGCAGTGTAAAAGTATTCCCTTTTCTCCACAACTTTACCACCATCTGTTGTTTTTTGACTTTTTAATAATAGTCATTCTGACTGGTGTGAGGTGCTATCTCATTGTGGTTTTGATTTGCGGTTCTCTAATGATGAGTGATATTGAGCATTTTTTTCATATGCTTTTTGGTCATGTGTATGTGTTCTTTTGAGAAGAATCTGTTCATGTCCTTTGCCCATTTTTTAATGGGATTCCTTGTTTGTTTGTTTTCTTGCTGATTTATGATTTATTTAAGGTCCTTATAGATTCTGGATACTGCGTCTTCATTTGATGCAGTTTGCCAATATCTTCTCCCATTCTGTAGGTTGTGTGTTTGCTCTAGTGATAGTTTCTTTTACTGTGCAGAAGCTCTTTAGTTTAATTAGGTCCCACTTGTCTAGTTTTGGTTTTGTTGCAATTGCTTTTGGGTTCTTAACCGAATATTCTTTGGCAAAGTTAATGTCAAAAAGAGTATTTGCTATGTTGTTTTTCAGGATTTTTATAGTTTGAGGTCTTACATTTAAATTTTTAATCCGTTTTGAGTTAATGTTTTGTATATGGCAAAAGGTAGGGATCCAGCTTCATTTTTCTGAATATGCCTAGTCAGTTAGCCCAGCATCATTTACTTAACAAGGAGTCCTTTCCCTATTGCTTGTTTTAGTCACCCTTGTTAAAGATGAGATGGTTTTAGTTGTGCAGCTTATTTCTGAGTTTTCTGTTCTGCTCCATTGGTATATGTGTCTGTTTTTGTACGAATATTATGCTATTTGGTTACTGTGACTTTATAGTGTAGTCTGAAGTCAGGTAGTGTGCTGTCTCCTACCTTGTCCTTTTTGCTTAGCATTGTTTTAACTAGTCAGGTTTGTTTTTGTTCCATATGAATTTTAAAATAGCTTTCTTTTTCTAAGTCTGTGAAGAATGACATTGGTAGCTTGATAAGAGTAACACTAAATCTATAAATTGCTTTGGGCAGTATGGCCATTTTTAATAATATTGATTCTTCCAATCCATAAGCATGAAATGTTTTTTTTTTTCATTTATTTGTGCCATCCCTGATTTATTTCAAAGTGTTTTGTAGTTCTCCTTGTAGAGAACTTAAACTTCTGTGGTTAGCTGTATTCCTAGGCATATTATATTTTTTTTGTGGCTATTGTGAATAGGATTGCATTCTTGATTTGGCTCTCAGCTTGGATGTTGTTGGTGAATAGAAACGATACATATTTGTGTACATAATTTTTATATCTTGTAACTTTGCTGAAGTCGGTTATCAGATCTAGAAGTCTTTGGGCAAAGGTTATAGGGTTGAATCATTGTCTACAAAAAGAGATAGTTTGACTTCCTCTCTTCCTAGTTGGATGCCTTTCATTTCCTTCTCTTGTCTGATTACTCTGGATAGGACCTTCAGTACTATTTAGAATGGATTGGTGAGAGTGATCATCCTTCTCGTTTCAGTTCTCAAGAGAAATGCTCCAGTTTTTGTTCATTCAATATAACATTGGCTGTAGTAGGCTTTGTTATAGATGGCTCTCATTATTCAGTTATGCTCCTTTAATGCCTAGTTGAAGGTTTTTAACATAAAGTGATGCTGAATTTTATCAAAAGCCTTAGCTGCATCTATTGAGATGATTGTGTGGTTGTTTGTAGTTCTGTTTATGTGTTGAATCATATTTTTTGATTTGTGTAAACCCTGCTTGACCATGGTGGATTAGGTTTTTGATGTGCTACTGGATTCAGTTTGATAGTATTTGTTGAGAAGTTTTGCATTTATGATTACCAAAGATACTGAGCGGCAGTTTCCTTTTTTTAGTTGTGTCTCTGCCAGGTTTTGATTTCAGAATGATTCTAGCCTCATAGAATGAGGGAGGGAGGCATCCCTCCTCCTCAACTTTTTGGAATATTTTCAGTAGAATTGGTACCAGCTCTTCTTTATAGGTCTGGTAGAATTCATCTGTGAATCCATCAGGTCCAAGGCATTTTCTGGTTTGAAAGCTTTCTATTACTGATAAATTTTGGAACATTTGTTGGTCTGTTCAGGGTTTCCGTTTCTTCCAGGTTCAATCTTAGGAGGTTGTGTGTTTCCAGAAGTTTATCAATTTCTTCTCGATTTTCCAGTTTGTGTACACAGAGGTGTTCATAGTATCTCTGAGTATTTTTGTATTTCTGTAGGGTCAGTAGTAATGCCCACTTTGTCATTTCTAATTGTGTTTATTTGGGTGTTTTCTCTCTCTCTCTCTTTCATTAGTATAGCTAGTGGTCTGCCAATTTCATTTAATCTTTTAAGGAACAAACTCCTGGATTCATTCTTTTGATCTTTTGTATGTTTTTTTTTGCATCTCAGTTTCCCTAAGTTCAGCTCTGACTTTAGTTATTTCTTGTCTTCTGCTAGTTTTGGGGTTGGTTTGTTCTTGTTTCTCTAGTTTCTCTAAGTGGGGTATTAGGTTGTTAGTTGGAGATCTTTCTAACTTTATGACGTGTGTGTTCAGTGCTATAAAATTTCCTCTTAACACTGCTTTAGCTGTGTCCCAGAGATTCTGGTATGTTGTGTCTTTTTTTTTCAATAGTTTCAAGGAATTTCTTGATTTCTGCTTCATTTCATTGTTTACCCCAAAGTTATAATTCAGGAACAGGTTAATTTCCATGTAATGTCACGGTTTTGAGAGATCTTCTCAGTATTGATTTCTATTTTTATTGTGCTGTTGTCTGAAAGTGTGGTTGGTATGATTTTGTGTTTTTTAAATTTGTTGAGTATGGTTTTATGGCGGATCATGTGGTTGATTTTAGAGTATGTGGCATGTGCAAATAGGAATAATATATATTCTATTTTTGTTGAGGGTAGTGTGCTATAGATATCTATTAGGTCAATTTGACCAAGTGTCAAGTTCATGTCCTACACATCCTTGTTCATTTCGTGCCTCAATAATCTAACACTGCCAGTCAGGCATTTAAGTCTCCTCCTATTTTGTGTGGTTATCTAAGTCTCTTCATAGGTCTCTAAGAACCTGTTTTAAAAATCTGGGTGTTCTGTTGTTGGGTGCATATGTATGTAGAATAGTTAATTGAATTGAACTCTTTATGATTACATAATGTCCTTTTTCTATCATTGATGGTTTAAAATTTATTTTTTCTGAAATCACAATACTAACCCCTCCTCTTTTATGTTTTCCATTTGCTTGGTAGATTTTTCCTCATTCCTTAACTTTTAGTCTCTGAGTGTCGTTGTATGTGAGATGGGCCTCTTGAAGACATCATACTTTTTGCTTTTTTTAATCCAACTTAGCATTCTATGCCTTTTAAGTGGGGACATTTAACTTGTTTATGTTCAAGGCTAATATTGATATGTGTGGATTTTATCCTGTCATTATGTTTTTAGTTGGTTGTTAAGTAGACTTGATTGATTGTGTAGTTGCTTTCTAGTGTCAATGTTGTATGTGCTTAAGTGCATTTTGTGGTGCCTAGTAATGGCCTTTTGTTTCCACTTTTAGCACTCCCTTCAGGACGTTTTGTAAGGCAAATCTAGTGGTAATGAATTCCGTTCACATTTGCTTATTTGAAAAAGATGTTATTTATCCTTCATTTAGGAAGCTTAGTTTGGCTGAATATAAAATTCTTGGTTGGAATTTCTTTTCTTTAAGAATGCTGAATATAGATCCCCCGGTCTCTTCTGGCCTGTAGGGTTTCTGCTTAAATATCTACTGTTAGCCTGATCAGGTTACCTTTGTAGGTGACCTGCCCCTTCTCTCTAGCTTCCTTTAACAATTTTTTCTTTCACGTTGACCTTGTGGAATCAAATGACTTTATATCTTGAGGGTGGTTGTCTTGTCTGTTACCTAATAGTGATTCTCTGAATTTCCTGAAATTGAATGTCAACCTCTCTACAAGGTTGGGGAGATTTTCAAGGATAGTATTCTAAAATATGTTTTCCAAGTTGCTTTCTCTCTCTCCCTCTCTTTCAGTGATGCCAATGTGTCATAGGTTTGGTCTCTTCACATAATTGCGCATTTCCTGGAGGTTTTATTCATTCCTTATTTTCATTTTAAATCTTTGTCTGAATTGATTTGAATAATTGATCTTTGGGGTCTGAGATTATTTTCTCAACTTGGTCTATTCTGCTGCTAATACTGCCAGTTGTATTATGAAATCCTTATAGTAAGTTTTTACCTCTATCAAATCAGTTTTGCTTTTTCTTTGAATGGCTGTTTTATCTTTCAGCTCTTGTATCATTTTGTTGAATTCCTTAGATTCTTAAGATTGGGGTGCCAACTTTCTTCTGAATCTCAATAATCTTTTTTTCCTATCCATATTTTGAATTCTGTGTCTGTCATTTCAGCCATTCAACCTAGAAGGCTGAAAAAAACCATAGCTGAAAAACTAGTGCAGTTGTTTGGATATAACAAGACACTCTGGCTTTCTGAGTTGCCAGAGTTCTTGTGCTGACTCTGTCTCATATGTGTGGACTGATATTCTTTTCATATTTGAAGTTGTTGTTGTTTGGATGTGTTTTTTTTTTTTTTAATTTTATGTTGTTTGATGCCCTTGGAGTTTGACTGTGGCGTAAGATGGCTTCATTCAAAAAGCTTCATCTGGAAGATTTCATGGGGGTGGAGTATGGCTCAGCTCAACACTCAGGCTGTTCACTCTAACCCTTGGGGGCTGGTGTCAAGCCCATGGCTTTGTTCTCTGGACCCTCAAGGTTAAGCACCTGCTATACTGGAGGGGCCGAGATATTACCAGTGCACTGGCATCAATATTCTGATGGGGGATACCAGCTAAAGCACTGTACTGAGGCAGTGGCAGAGGGGTTCACACTTGCATGTTCATGGCAATACAGGCATGGTGGGGTGTGCATGTGTTGGTAGGGATGCGGCACCAGTAGGGATGGTACAGCGGTGCCTGTGTACATGTGCATGTGCCATGGCAGTTTTTTATAGAAGTAATTATCTACCCGTGGAATGAGTAGAAAGTCATTCCACGGGTAGATATTGTGAAAGATAATGGGATTTTGCATCATTATTCTGTTTAACTTTAAACATTCCACTCCCTTAAATAAGCTTGCATTTCAAAGCCTAGCTATTTCTTTCGTTAAATTTTGCCATGCTTGTGATAGATTAAAATGAGCTTTCCAATTGATGGAAGAATTAAGTCAATGAGAGCCATGGTTAATGCCATTAAGAGGCTAGAGATGTAGAAACTGAAGTCTAGCTGAAAGAAAGCCAGTAGGTAATAGGTCAAGGGTGCAATGTACATAACCCTGGATCAACATAACATCTGGATCAACTACAATATGAACAGCATGTCCTGGGACACTTGACTAAAGTGGCCCTGCAAGGGGTAGGCTTAATGTTTCACAGTTAAGGCAAGAGCTTGGCACAAGGGCTATTCCTTAGCTGAATGGCCTCAAGAAAATCTAATTGAGTGTATTATTGGCTTGATTACAGTCACTCAGAAAATGCCTTATTCTACAATAACCCATAATTACACCTCATTCACTCTGAGACAGAAACTTCTTTTATTCCTTACTCCTGACCTTTTTAGATACTAATAAAATGTGTCATACTTGATAAATGAGAGAGGGCTATTTACTTGTCCTAATAGAAGAAACTTTAGATATCCAAACTACTAACTTGACATATGCATATGCATAGATTCAGGGGCAGATTTTAGTATTTCTATTTTATAGCTCCATTGTAAAGAAGCCAAAGTGAACATTATGTAAATAGGCATCCTCATGGGATATTCTACTTTAAAAGGTCATGGTTTGGCAGAAAAAATGAGTATATATATATACTTTTTGCATCTAAAAGACTTAGAAGCAAAACAGGTTTTTATAACTAAGAAATGGAACTGAATGTCTCTTATATAATATACAAATATTTACTTGACTTACATTGAAATAAGCAACTCAATCAGCTTCTATTTTTTCTATGCACCAGGAAATTTTTCCTCCTGAATGTCATTTATTGTTCATAATACTGAGAATATGCTGGTGTCATGAGTAACTAGCTTCATAACACTGTATGTACCGTGTATATGGTATAAGGTATCTGCTGTAATATCTCCATTTTTGTTGTTGACTTTAAAGCCTAAGTTAAAAATAATAGTTTCTTTCTTTCATTATTATTCCACATTTACCTTCTTATTCACCTCTATTAGACTCAGCCAGCTGAGAGTTTTTAATTGGTGAAGTGATCCCAAATATAATGCTCACAAGATCCAAATTACCTTATCTTTATTGGGTTCTCATAGTTTCCCACTGACTTATGTTATTAAACAGGGGATACTAAAAGATGCCTCAGTTAATTCTCAAATTTTGCATGTAGACTTCTTATTAGGTTCCTGTTGCTGCTATAACAAATTATCACAAACTTGTTTGACAATAAGTCCAAACAACACACATTTATTATATTATAATTCTGGAGATCAGAGCTCTAAAATGGACTCACAGGTCTGTGCTCCTCCTGAAAGCTCCAGAAGATCATGTTTTCTTGTCCTTTCCAGCTTCCAAAAATCACCCACACCCTTTGGCTGATAATCTCTTATTTACAGTGTAGCATCCTCAAATCTCTTTCCCTTTGCCCCTCTGTTTCTGCCTTCTGTCTGCATAAAGATCTTTGTGGTTACATCACTGGGCCCACCTAGATATTCCAAGAAAATCTCTCCATCTCAGTATCCTTAATTTACTCAAATCTGCAAAGTTGATTTTGCCATATAAGGTAACATTTTCACACATTCCACAGACAAAGTTGTGGACATCTTTTAAGGACTATTATTCAAGCTACCACAACCTTTATTTTTCCTCATTGTGTAGCAGCAATCCAGGTTTTTCTTGGTAATCTCAATCAACCATCCCAAACAATAGAGCAAACTCCTTTTTCTTCTTGTTGAGTCATTAGTATGGATAGTATCAAACTCATTATGTTGGTCAAAATAGTTTTAACTCCTAGTCTGATGGAACTATGACTGTTGCCTTGGGCACTACAATCTGCAAATCTGTTAAGTCCAAAGCTATAGTCAAAAGAAGCAATATTTCCACAAGTAGATTATTATTAAGTGTAACAGAGAAAGAGATCTCTTTCTCTTATATCCTTTAGTTTCTAGGTTCATATTTTGTCAGTGGGGAAAGCAACACTATATATTGCCTCTGTTTTAAGAAATGAATTGTGTCCTATAGAACAATAACCCATAAGGTGTCATACTCAGATGGAGTTCTGCTTGGGTCAACTGGAAGCCATTTTATTGTGAATAGGCTTTTGATAATATAAAGGAATTCTAGGGGTGGGAGCTTATTGGTACATATCCTTTTTTTTCTTAAAACCAGTTGTTTGTCTAGGGGAGATATCATGTGGACAATATATTAACAAAAAGTCCAGCGGTGTGCTCTACTGATGACACTAGCTAATGAGAAACAATTGGTAAAATTTTAAGCATCTTGCTAATTGGTTATTAAACACAGCTATTATTAAATTTAAAGTTTAAAGTTGACAATAGGAAAATAATAAAACGTATTATGATAAGTGAGTTTCTTATCACTTCTGTTAAAAGGTTTAGTTTCCTAAGTCCATCCTTATACCTTGATAATTAGATTTGTAGCCATCTGTTTAGTTAATTTCTCTGATCAAAAAGGGTAACAAAACTTCTTTTATCATCCTAAGAGAGGTATGTAATTGTAGTGCAGAATAGGCCTGTAGGTTAAGCTCCCAAGGTGGTAGGAATACTGAGATGCTATGTCTCTAGGTATGAAGCCAAGACTTTGGAGAAATCTGTAGGTCATTTCCATACGTTACACGTTTGTTCCCTCCAAAACTTACATTTCATTGCCAATGTAACAGTATTGGGAGGTGGGGCCTATAAGAGGTAGTTAGGCCATGAGGGCTCCACCCTTGTGGATGGGTTTAATGCCTTTTTTAAAAGGTCTTTTGGGAATAGTTTCTCTCCCTTTGCTCTTCTGCTTTTCTGTCATGTAGGGAAAACTGTTTTTCCCCAGCATTCAGGGCATTTGGAAATGGAGACTGGACATTCAGCAGACACCAAGCTTGCCAGCGCCTTGATTGTGGACTTCCCAGACTCCAAAACTATTAGAAATACATTTATGTTCTTTATAAACTACCCAGTCTCTGATATTTGGTTATAGCAACACAAAATGGACTAAGCCAGTCACAGGAGACAGTCACCTGAGATTTATCTGACACTTGGAAAGATGTATTTGCATTCCAAAAGGTTAGACGAATGGCATTACTGTCTGAATCCTCTTTGTCCATCACCTATGGAGCAACTAGATACTTGAGTAGGACATTTGACCTGGCTTCCATCATTTCACTCCAGGAGTAAAATCTGGGGCAAGGGTAGGGGGAGGATATCCAATTAGCTTTAGTTTTATTTACTATATCATAATTGATAAGATATTTGTCTTTGATCTAGGACATCTGGTGTGTAAGCAGTCAAAATAAAATTAATAATATTGAATATCAAAAATTAAACACATACAGTAAAGTAAAATATATTAAAAAGAAAGACAATACTCAAATCTCATCACTTCCTAATTGTTTTACTAAATTTACTATTTCCTATGGTCTTGAATTTATGTTCATCTATTATATCTGTATGGTGAAAATACTACAACAGTGTGCCACAATGTGTATGTTTTCTCAAGTCCAAGTGTAGTGAATGACATACTGGCCATAATAAGAGTATTTAAAGTATGGAAATTGACAAACAGTAAAAATCATAACTTTATTTTCTGTTTGTTGGGTATCTAAAATTGATGTAGAAAATGTTGATAATTCTGATTAAACTCAAAAGAATATTATGTCTGCAGCTATTACATTGTGAATAGAGGGGGGAACAAAATAAAATATTCCTCCCAAATTCAAACTCTGTTTTTTAAATTTAAGAAAGTAATCACTTACAACAGAACATATATTTTTGTTACTTCACTTTCATCTTATCAATGTAAAATACCAACCAACATTCATGTCTGAATGACATTCATTGGTTAGTTGCAATCATAGATGGGTTATGGATAAAAGAGCTTAGCATAAATTAGCAAACTCATTTTATATGAAACAATTTTTTTCTGTGAAATTTACCATAGTTTCATACATTATATTATTGTTTGTAAAATTTGTTCTATACATTCTTTCTATCAATATTATGTATAATAAGTATGTGTATGAACATATAAACAAACTTTTATTGGCCAACTGGTTGTTAAGTATTTACCAGGATAACACTGATGAGAAAGCATTCTCAAATTTCACTAACAACAATAATGGAAGAAAAGTTGTGAACAGGAAAGCAAACCCATATGCAAAATACCAGTGTATTTCAGTGTCTTCTTCTTGATGAAGAAGTTTAATTAAGTCATTCTGGACCCTCAGGAAACTGGGCTGCATGGGGATCTCAGTATTGGTCTCTGCTATTGTCAGGACGTTCAGCATAGCAGTAACTGGTGAGAGGTAGTTCATATGGTTGAATTCATGCACAAATTCTATCCCTGCCACCTAAGTAGTCCATCTGACTGAATTAGGACTACAGAAAACTAGATCAGCTCTTTAAAAGGTAGCCTATCTTCTCAGAGGGTTAAAAAAATATTCAAAACCGAGGAATCATATACCTAGCAACATTAACCAACACTGTAATTAAGACATTAATCCAGGGATTTTCTTGAATATTTCACACTGAGTAGGATTAGACATTATAAGAAAAATGAATACAATTAAAAAGATTTCAGTGGGAAATTGACTGTCATTATCTTAGCCAGTGGCATTATCATCTTATATAAAGAATTGAAATGATAATTTGCTGAGTGACTGTTGAAAATGTGTGGAAATGTTTTAAGAAAAGAATTATTTTTATCTGGAATGACGATTTTCTGAGCTGATATGAAGATGCACAATGCATTGATGAACTCCCTCAATGCCTCTATTTATGGACCTGCAAATTGTTCAGGTTTGTCAGAATTATATTTAAATTTTAAATTTTCTGTTAATGCTGTGGCTGTTGAGGAGGAATGCCAAGCATAGTAATAAAGATTATCTTTATTTCATAAAAGTTGTTTTAAAATCCATTAACATCTAATGTTCTTCAAGAAGAAGCATCTCAAATTAACTTAAATAGTAGAAACTAGTTGCTAATCAGAATTTAGCTCTTAATGCTAACAGAATATAATCTCCCCCTTTTTACATTTTGTTTACACAACCCTTTTCTGTGGTATTCAGTTTCTCTTAGGAATTCCTGATCATCTAAAACCTCCAGTTTCTCTCATACATATTTGCATGTCAAACATACAAATAAGTGATTGATGGAAATCGGTACTTATGAATCCTTTCCAAATATTATTTTGGGAATTATTAGTTTGAACTATAAAAAGTTGTGACTTTGTAGATCAAATGCAGTCTAATATTGACAATTTCTTATAGTTCAATTCAATAGTCCATGTTCATGTTAGCATAAGAATTACGTTGTGTAATTATTAAGAAGCAATTGCTTTTATACACAAAAAATAGTGGTGAGCTAAATTAATGCTCCCTATAATTTAAGTATCAAACTAAGGTGAAAAGTGACAATGGGGAGGTTTTGGGCTTGGATTAGGTTCAAGAAACACATAAATTTTATTATTATATCCAATGAGGAATAATCTCACTCACATTAAACAAACTTGACTAGTTAAAAAAGAACTAACAAGTCACTAAAGATGGTGCAGCTTAGTACAAATTACTTAGGATACATGCTGAAATGTTGAAATGGTTCCTTTCTTCAAGAAAGAGAAATAAATTATTGAATGCCTCTTAATTAGACACTATGCTAGACACTTTGTACAAAGATTTTCATCTAAATGTCAACAATCCCATGATATTTTGTTCTTATATTTCAGAAAAGAAAAATGAAGCAAAATAAATTGCCTAAAATGGCACCGCTTTTTAAGTAGCAGACTTGAGATTTGAATCCACATCCCACTGAGTTCAGAGCCCCTGTTCCTTTTGTCATTTGCAGACTGAATTCAAATCAAATCAGTAACAATAAAACATAATCACTCAGAGAAATCCAGCAAATAGTGATATAGAGAAAAAACCCCACAGACTTATTTAAAAGAATTCTTAGCAAGGCAGAGAAAATGGATAGTATCACTGAAAGTTTGTCAGAACAGAGAGAATATTTGCCTGGATGCTGTAAGCATGTTTCTCCCAATAATCAGAAGCTTACAATTTGCCCAACTGTAAGATTACTACAAATGAGAGCTTAATGACCTGCGAAATATCATTTGAAAATGAAAGTTAGCTGTAATTTGTAAGTTGAGACACATGCACACGTATGTTTATTTTGAAAGGCAAGCTTCATCTTGAGAATTACTGTTGCAGCTTGACTTAAAATCTTCCCAAGAGCACACAAAAGAAAATCAAAATACTGTAAAGAATAACATATTTCTAACTTTATGAAGTAATTCCAAAATCTCCGATTGCTCAGTAACATAATTATTTGCACAGTGGTATTAAACAAAATTGATTTAATAAAAATAAAACACTAATAGGAATTAAAATATCTTCTGCAGATATGCACTAGGACAACTATATTTACATGTAATATTTACATTTTCTAATAAAATAAGCTTAAGGAAATAACTTCATCTTCTAAATAAAATTACAACTGTATGACTAAAGTTATAATTGCAGCTTTTTAATTGTAGAATCCTATACAAGTGCAATCAATATAAAAATGTACTTATGATTATATTATGTCAGTTCAGCTACTATTAACATGACAAATATATGAAGAGGTGAGTCTTATAAATTCTTTTTTATTCAGAAGGTAAAAAAGTAAGTAAATATCAGAAGTCATAAAAGTAAACCAGAGTTACATGTTTGACCCTGCCTCTTACAGCTATTTCTTCCCTTTTTTTAATTATACTTTAAGTTTTAGGGTACATGTGCACAACGTGCAGGTTAGTTACATACGTATACATGTGCCATGTTGGTGTGCTGCACCCATTAACTCTTCATTTAACATTAGGTATATCTCCAAATGCTATCCCTCCCCCCTTCCCCCACCCCATAACAGGCCCCTGTGTGTGATGTTCCCCTTCCTGTGTCCATGAGTTCTCACTGTTCAGTTCCCACCTATGAGTGAGAACATGCGGTGTTTGGTTTTTGTCCTTGCGATAGTTTGCTGAGAATGATGGTTTCCAGCTTCATCCATGTCCTTACAAAGGACATGAACTCATCATTTTTATGACTGCATAGTATTCCATGGTGTATATGTGCCACATTTTCTTAATCCAGTCTATCATTGTTGGACATTTGAGTTGGTTCCAAGTCTTTGCTATTGTGAATAGTGCCACAGTAAACATACCCGTGCATGTGTCTTTACAGCAGCATGATTTATAATCCTTTGGGTATATACCCAGTAATGGGATGGCCGGGTCAAATGATATTTCTAGTTCTAGATCCCTGAGGAATCGCCACACTGACTTCCACAGTGGTTGAACTAGTTTACAGTCCCACCAACGGTGTAAAAGTGTTCCTATTTTTCCACATCCTCTCCAGCACCTGTTGTTTCCTGACTTTTTAATGATCGCCATTCTAACTGGTGTGAGCTATTTCAAGCCGTCAAAATATTCTCCATAATTTGGAAACACTGTGAATCTTTGCAAACTCTTTGTATTCTGAAGTGAAGTTCTGTACTTCATACATACAAACCTCAAATATACAAACCTTAATCTGGGGTTCTCAACATTTTACTCATTCACCAAGGTTCAAACCATGAAAACTTTCAGCCAGAAGTAACAACCCAATTATCAAATACCAATATGCCCCTTTATTATGGTCCTTATCACCTTTTTCCTTCTATAACTATTTGTGAAAAAGTCTTTTATTATTTCACATTTGTTAAATCTTTGAATCTAGGAATATTTCCTCTTGCATATTTATACTTACACATGGAAAATACACATTTGCTATAGACGAATGTTTTAATACATTAAATACTTTAAATATGTTGTTTTAATTGGCATACCACCCTGAAGCTTATTTGCAATAATGAGTTCAAGTTATTTATATTTTTTATTAAAATTATTCTTTATAAGAACAGTTAATTTGCTTTTTACTAATATGAAGACCCCAGCTTCCCTCACCCTAGGAGTGATGGTAAAATGAAAGTGAGTGTCACTTTTTACTTAATACATAGGAAATTACACCTCAATAGGCAGTATAGCACTCTGCTCTTGACAATACTCAAATAAAAGTACATAAAAAGTATTATCAGTAGTAAACAGCACCAACACACATTAGGTCTGCAGTACCAATGGACCCAGATAGATTGATGATGCACATGACCTGAGCACTCCCCAAACTATCCACTATCATAAGATACCCCTGTTCCTAGGCAACAACATTTCTCATATTTGTCCCTAACATGTGGTTCTCTGCATTACTGATGAAGCTGAAATGTTATATGCATATTAGTCATTTCAGTTTCCCCTTTGATTAATTGACTAGAATAAAGACATTCTCAGATACGCCAGCATTACTAAAAACTGAACTTAATGCATACTTTCTTAGTATGATATTGGGGGACTCACTAACCAAAAACCGAATGAATGAATGAATGAATGAATGAATGAATGAATGAAAATGAAAACAGAAATACAGGGTACCCAAGGATCATGGGATCTTACTCAGGAGAATGGAAAAGGAGGTGCTCAGCATGTTGCTAAAGGTAAGGACCAGGCCTCTAAATGGGCAGCAGAGCTAGCAATCAATCCAAACAAGGAGACCAAGGGTGCAAGGCAGGTCTCTCCCAAATACACAGGTGGATATATGCTCTGAGGTACTTTAGCATTAAAGGAAATTTTGCATATTCCTGGGGGTAAATTAATGATAGATTAATAGAAAAAAAGTTAATGAATAAATGAGGTATACATTTATTTCAGTTGGTTAAAAAAAAAAAGCTATGCTCTGATTACAAATATAATCCATGCAGCTCAAATGTAGATAGCCTACACAGTCACAATAATCAATCAAGACTAAAGTTGAATTAGTAAGTCACCATAGGGTCTGATGAAAAATAAATAAATAAATCAATTAAAATTTTTATTTGTACCATAGTGTGAAATCGTGGCTATATATATGTGTTTGTTTTTGTTTGCACTTATTATCTGTTACTTTTTGTTTTTTTTTACTTTATTAATATCTTAAATTTTAAGTGTATGATACAGTATTGTTAACTATGATCAAGAATGTGGTGTGCTTGTTTATAATGTATGTGAACAAATGCTTAGGTATATGGAGGAAGACAAGAAAACTAAAACACTCCTCTTGCATTGTAAAAAGACAATAAAACCTAATCTACAAAAAAGCTATGGAATAAATATTTATTTATACTTTCATAAATTTGGAAGTAAATGTCAGAAGAAACAACTAAAGATTTGAAGGTGACTACCTTTGAGCATAGGGAAGGTAGACTGCTATTTTAGTTTAGTATTTTGGGATTATTTCTAAAATGCTGTAAGCACCCTGTGCAGTGATTCATCTGAAATAATTATATCAGCCTTGGTGTAAAGGTCCAATTCTCCAGAGGAGATTTGTGTTTGTTCAAAGTGTTTGAAACCTAAGACCTCATTAAGTTACTTTCCTAGGTTGGATGTTTTTTGATACCACCTATGTAGAGGGAATTTAAACTCCAGTTTCACACGACGGCAGCTTATACTCATGAATTCTCAGGAGTGACTTTCATTCTACAAACAAGTGACAAAGCGGTGGCAAATTTGCTAAACGTTTCTCTTTACAGAATAGATTATTTTTAGTTTCTTTGACACTGAGATTGCAGACCTTCAGAGGTCTTTCTGTGGGGTTATTATTCTGTTTTTCTCTCTTGCACAGACACTAGATTTTAGTTGTTTTCATTGTTGCAACCATTAAAACTTCAGTTTTTTAAGGCAGATGCCCCTAGGGCAGCTACAGATTCAACACACTCTTACTAAACTGAACTGATGCTCCTGGCTTGTTCTTCTCCTCTGAGGAGTGTGCTTACTTTCTCCACTTAGCTATGTATTTTAAAAAGATATTTTTAAACATTTTATTAGCATTTTAAATATTTTTTATAACAAATTTATTCAGATATGATGCACATATTATCTAATATTTTAATTGGTTTATTACAGGAATATTTGCAGAATATTTAATTTCATTAATTGTTGGAAATAGGAGACTTTAGTATGTGTTTGATTATTTTCTTCTATGTATTTTCTCTCCTATTCATTTTTTCTAGATTTGTCTGAAATACAACTGCCAGCATTGATCCTCTAAATTCCTATCTCTTCCCTATTTTTTTCTTCTCCTTTTCTTTTTAAACCTATCTCTTGGATTTCTTCAGCTTTTTTCTACACTCTTTCTACTCTTTTTTTTATGCTCCCATAATTTTGATTCCAAGAATGCTTTCTTGTTTCTGAATGTTCCTTTTTATATCATTCTATTTGTACTTCATATATGCAATATCATCCATATTTCTAAGAATGTTGTAACTTTTGGAAGTTTTAAAAAATTTTAGCTTGCTTTGTTTGCTATATTTCTTTGATATAAGAAGGTGTTTGAAAGATCTATGGGTATATGGTTATTCATTCATGTTTAAGTGTGAAAACCTTGAGTGAAAGAATGTGGTTTTGCTAACTTGGAAGTGGTAGTGTTAGTGCTTTAGAAAAGTATGGCAGAGCAATGTGTCTTGCCATTATCTATTAAAAATAAGTAATTCCATTACCTGAATATTAAACTGTTTAGTTTCTCCATAGAGGAATCTTCCACTCTCTTGCCTAAATGCATAGGTCTGGTTGACAGCTTCTAGATGATGAGTAGGAGAAGTGATCCACAGTCTTGTTATATACTATGAATGTAGACATGTATTTAACTTGTCTGCTTTCAATAAGGAGACTCAATCATTGCCCTTTATTGTGACTGACATTTTAAATGAAGAATCTTCTTTTCGGTTTCTCCATAGTATAAACCTTCCTTGTATTTTCAGGATAGGATAATAGTAGTCACTTGGCTATTCAAAATGGAAAAGGCAATCTAAAATTGTCAACATATAATTCTATTTTTCAGCCCTACTTTTTTCCAGTGCCCACTACACAGAAGTAACCAGGGCCTAGACTGTTGGATATTGTAGATAGGACAAGCAAATAATCTTTCTTCTTGTGAGTTTCCCCCTTTGCCACACACACGTGTTTTAGCATTCCTAGCTTGAAGTCAGCAACCACTTTCTCAATTACTGTCATCCTCCAAAATTATGTTAACATGGCTCATCTAGCGGTGTGTTTTCTCCCATTCTCTTTGTTGCTGTGCACTTATACCACTGCTATTCATTCAATATTATTTTAGTATAATTTTGCAAGAGATTAGAAGGCAAACATTTAATCAATCCACAATGTTTAACTGGGAGTATACAAACTAATTTTCATTTCTCTAGTGGTCACATGTAGCTATTTAAGACCCATATTTGTGGTGTTTAGGTTTCTGAATTATTTCACTTAGCATGTTTTCATTCACATGTGGAGGATAAAAGAAGTTGATCTCATAGAAGTATAACAGAAAAAGTATAACAGAAGATACTAGGGTTTGGGAAGTGTAAGGGGGCTAGGAATAGGGTTAGATTTGTTAAAGGATACAAAGTTACAGCTAAATTGGAGGAATAATTTCTAGTGTTCTACAGCACTGTAGTATGACTATAGTTAAAAATAACTTATTAAATAGTTTCAAATAGGTAGGAGAAGGATATTGTGTTCCCAACACAAATAAATGATACACGTTCAAGATGATGGATATGCTAATTATCCTAATCTGAGCATCATACATTATATGTATCAAAACATCACTATCTACTGCTAAATATGTAAAACTACCATATGCTAATTACAAAATACCCATATTTATGGTTATTTATCCTTGCCAAATTTTTAAGCTTATTACTATCCATATCGTCTATGAGACCACAAGAATCCCAACAAACTCCCACCTCCCTCTGGTCCTCTACTATCCTCTTCACCTCCTGCTGCCACCTCCCACACACACATATTGATATCACTCACGAGTTTTAATTCTGGATCATTACCATTTATGTGGTTGGAGAGTGAATCAGAGGTAGAGAGATGGCAAATCCTTAGTAGAAATTTGCTTTTGCTTAGTTATTAACTTACTCTTCCTTCAATTTACTAGTAATATCCTCCTGGACTTATGTCTCTTTTTGAGTATTTCTTTAATGAGTACTCCAAAGAAGAATTTTGTGTGATAAAACATCTAATTTTTAAAAAAATAAATGAGTGTCTTTATTTCAGGCATGCATTTGAATAATATTCTAGAAATATATGTAAAATTGCAAGTTTGAACTTTTTATCAAAATTCTTTCAAATCTTACTTTGTTTTCTTCTTTCATTCTGTTCCCCTCACACTGTTCTTGTGACAGGGATGCTGTTGAAAAATCTAAGTCAATGTAAAGCTTGTTCCCTCATTTTTTTTTCTTTCGTGGGATCTTCATGATAATTTTTGGCTTTGAAGTTTATAAGGCATTGAATTTAGATATGAATGTTTTGATGTATTCAGACTAAATTTTTAAAAAAATTCTCTCATAGTTTATATATTCCATGAGCTTGGGAAAGTTTAAAATAATGACTTCATCTAATATTTCTCCTTTTTGTATTTTTCTTTTTCCTACTTGTTTGGTTTGTTGACACTTGTATTTCAAATCTTCATTTTTTTTACCTTTTATTTTGCATTTTTTTACTTGGTGACCTCCTCTTAATGCCCTCTTTCAAGAGTTCCTCAGTCTGATCTTTTAACTCCTAATTCACTTTTTTGTTGAACTATACTGTTAATCAACTCCTCTGCTGACTTAGTTAAAACTTTTGTATGCAATAGCTCAAGTTGATTATTTTAATGACTTCCTGGTCCTGCTTTGTTTTTCTGTTATCTTTTTTAGTCGTTGAGGGCATTTATTATGCATATTTAAAACTCTTACTCTCTGAGATCCATTAATTTTGCGTAATGTCATATAATTTTAAGGAGAGAAAGGTAAGCCTCAGGGCAGTTTCTGGTGTTAACTATAGGCAAACCTCACCCCGTTTTTACCCTCTTCTACTAGGTAATATTCTCTCAGGTAACTGCCCTTGATCTCCATTTCTTTGTTCTCTTCCAATAGTTGCTCTTCTGGATTTTAAAAATGTAATCTTTATAATGAGTAGAGAGAAGGAGGAAACACTTCCTCTTGGCCCCTCTGCCAGATACTAAGTTGCCAAGGTTTACCTACATAACTGGGAACTGTCACAAGGCTTGTAATGTGGACACAAGCGAAAGAACAAAAGCAGTCTTCCCCAGTAGCCTTTTGCTTTCATAGGAATCCAGCTCTCTTCATTCCCTCTTCACGCTCTTAGCAGCTACCTTTGGCTTCTACAAATTTATCTCCATTCAATTCTCATGTTAGCTTCCAGAATACGTCAAATTCACCAACATTTCTTTAATATCCTCAGCATTATATTCAGAGAAGTGACTCAGCAAAAGCCTATGCTATTTGGCCATTTGTCTAGGACAAAAATGGAAATTTACATCACAGTCACTCTATATGCCAAATGATTATTTCAGATAAAGAGTGCTATAGAATTAAAAACCTGAAAGAAGTAGGATTAAAATACAATCTACATAATGCCCAATATGTCAAACTCATATCCAAAAGAGCTACAAAATAAATACATAAATAAATAAACAGACAAACAAATGCAGGATAGGAGACTCCCTAATACTTAAATATAACTGAGAGGCCCCCAGACGTCCACATTCCTACCATGGGCTCATAATTCTAGCCACGGGGTAGCCCCTCAACCTTCATGGGCCCTGAGACCAACATAGAGAGCTCCCTTGAAAGCACACTAAGGCATTGCTGCAGAGAAGAAGCTGACACTGGGTCCCCAAAATCCTTGAGTCCTAAGTAGTAACATCACAATATCCCAGTGGTGGGACAGGAGCCCAGCCCCCACCATTCTGCGTCCTGCCCTGCAACCAGGGCTGAGACAGGAGCCATGGACAGCCATCCCACACACTAACACCCACTATTGCAGAAGGGCAGCCATGCATTTTTATGCATGCTGAGGACAAATTCCACTCTACACAACCAGTGCAGACTGCTGTGGGCCAAGGCACAAGTGAAGCCAATCTCCCTCACCCGCCCCTCCAGCTTCCTGCCTACAGCTGATCCCAGGAAAAGCAACTCTGCCCTTCATAGGAACAGGGCCACAGCATAGCCACTGCCGTCTCCACCTGAGCATTCCACCAGGGACCTAGGGCTCCCCTGCTTCTGCATACCAAGGCCAGCCTCTATATACACCACCAGGGGACCTGAGGGCGTAGTCTGGCCTGGTTCTACACTTCCAATAGTAGCCAAGCACACCATCCACAGGCCTAGGGATATTTACCTGTGACACCTCAGCATTCCCCCTGGAGTCTAAGATCAGACCCACTAAACCTGCCACTACCATTGCAGCTGGTATTCACCCATGTGCACCATGTGTGCACCTGGGGATAGGCCTGCCCAACCCATTGTAGTCACCACCAACACCAGCATGGACCACTTGGGTTTCAGGAGGCTTTCTCACCACTGCTACTGCCATCACTCACATTATGCCCACTGTCCAGGGGCTCAAGCCCAGCCCACTAATGTCATTGCAGGAACCTGCACAAACTACTTGGAAGCTCAGAAATTGGATGACATGGACCTACTAATAATACCAGGGCCAGCATACACTGCCATGTGACCCAAGAACAGGTACACTGAGCTCAATGCTACCACCACTGAGGCCCAAAGACTGGCCAACCTGGTGACCCAGTTCCAAGAAAAACCTCACCACTGCCTCCTCTAACAAGTGCACCCCAGGCCACCAATTAAGTCACAGACACCACTGATGCTCTTTATAGCCAAAAAAAGAATACAGAGACTGCACTACTGCACTCAGTATCAAGCCAAAGTGTCCTATCTAACCAGCATAATAGATTCATCTTCAGGAAAAACCTTTCCCCTATGACCGCAAATTCAAAAAACTGAACGAAGTGACTGTTATGCCAAATGTGCAGATATCAAAGTAAGAACACAGGAAACATGAAAAAGCAAGAAAATATGACATCTCCAAAGGAACACAATGATTCTCCAACAAAAGATCCCAATCAAAAAGAAACCCTGGAAAAATAATTTGAAACTTTGATACTAAAGATGCTCAGCAAATTAAAAAAACTGAAAGAAGTGACTGTTATGCCAAATGTGCGGATATCAAAGTAAGAACACAGGAAACATGAAAAAGCAAGAAAATGTGACATCTCCAAAGGAACACAATGATCTTCCAGCAACAGATCCCAATCAAAAAGAAACCCTGGAAAAAGATTGAAACTTTGATACTAAAGATGCTCAGTGAAATAAAAAGCATTTGGGAAAACAACACAAAAATTCAGAAAAACAATTTGGGATATTAATGAATTTACTAAAGAAATAAATATAAAAAAGTTCAACCAAAAAGTGGGAACATGCAATGTTTGTCTTTTTATGCCTGGCCTATTTTACTTAACATAATGACATCTAGTTTTATCCATGTTGTTGCAAAAGAATTTTCTTCTTTTTTATGGCTGTGTAGTATTCCATGGTGTATATATACCACAATTTATTTATCCACTCATTAGTCAATAGGCACTTAGGCTGGTGCCATATCTTTGGAATCGTGAATTGTACTGCAGTAACATACCATGTGCAGGTGTCTTTTTGATGCAATGACTTCTAATCCTTTGGGTGTATCTCAGTATTGAAATTGCCGGATCAAATGATAGATCTACTTTTAGTTCTTTAAGAAATCTCCCTACTGCTTTCCACAGAGATTGTACTAATTTACATTCCCATCAGCAATATATAAACATTCCCTTTTCACCACAACTGTGCCAACATCTATTGTTTTTTGACTTTTTAATAATGGCCATTCTGGCTGGGGGAAGGTGGTATCTCATTGTGGTTTAAAATTGCATTTCCCTAATGATTAGTGATGTTGAATTTTTTTGTATGTTTTTGGCCATTTCTACATCTTCTTTTGAGAAATGTCTATTCATGTCATTTTCCCACAATGTGATGGAATTATTTGTTGTTATTTTTGCTGGTTTGAGTTTCTTATAGATTCTGGATATTAGTCTTTTGTCGGATGCATAGTTTACAAATATATTCTCCCATTTTATGGGTTGTTTGTTTATTCTAATAATTATTATTCTTGCTATACAGAAGCTTTTTAGTTTAATTAGGCACCATTTATTTATTTTTGGCTTTGTTGCATTTGCTTTTGGGATCTTGGTTATAAACTCTTTGCCTAGGCCAATTTCCAGAAGAGTTTTTCCTAGGTTTTCTTCTAGAATTTTTATGGTTTCAGAACTAAGATTTGTGTTTTTGATCCATCTTGAGTTGATTTTTGTATAAGGTGAGAGATAGTAATTCAGTTTCATTCTTCCACAAGTGGCTATCCAGTTTTCCCAGCGCCATTTATTAAATAGGGTGTTCTTTTTCCAATTTATGTTTTCATATGCTTTGTCAAAAATCAGTTGGTTGTTGGTATTTGGCTTTATTTTTGGATTTTCAATTCTGTTCCATTGGTCTATTTGTCTACATTTATATCAGTACCATGCTGTTTTGGTAACTATAGCCTTGTAGTTTAAAGTCAGGTAATGTGGCCAAGTGTGGTGGCTCATGCCTGTAATCCCAGCACTTTGGGAGGCCAAGGTGGGTGAATTATTTGAGGTGAGAAGTTCAAGATCAGCCTGACCAACATGGTAAAATCCCGTCTTTACTAAAAATACAAAAATTAGCCAGGCATGGTGGCAAGCGCCTGTAGTCCCAGCTACTTGGGAGGCAGAGGCAGGAGAATTGCTCAAACTCAGGAGGCAGAGGTTGCAGTGAGCCAAAATTATACCACTGCACTCCAGCCTGGGTGAAAGAGAGGCTCTATCTCAAAGAAAAATTTAATTAATTAATTAAAAAATAAAGTCAGGTAATGTGATGCCTCTAGATTTGTTCTTTTTGCTTAGGATTTCCTTGGCTATTTGGGCTCCTTTTTGCTTCCATGTGAATTTTAGGATTATTTTTTCTAATTATGTAAAACATTATGTTGGTATTTTGGTAGGAATTACATAAAATCTGTATATTGCTTTGAGCAATATGGTCATTTTCACGCTATTGATTCTTCCACTCCATGAGCATGGAATGTGTTTCTATTTGTTTTTGTCATCTATAATTTCTTTCAGTAGTGTTTCATAGTTCTCCTTATAGAGATCTTTCACCTCCTTAGCTAAGAATATTGTTAGATATTTTAATTTTTTGCAGCAATTGTAAAAGGATTTGAGTTATTGATTTTTCAGGTTGGTTGTTAGTGTGTAACAGTGCTACTTATTTGCGTACATTGATTTTGTAACCTGAGATTTACTGAATTTGTTTATCAAATCTAGGAATCTTTTGGAGGGGTCTTTTGGGTTTTCCAGATATATGATCATATTATTGGTGAACAGTGATATTTTGACTTCCTGTTTTCCAATTTGAATGTTCTTTATTCCTTCTCTTGCCTGATTGCTCTGGCTAGGTCTTTCAGGACTATGTTGAATATAAATGGTGAAAGTGGGCACCCTTGTCTTTTTTCAGTTTTGTGGGTTCCTTTTGGAGTTGATTTTTAGTTTTATTTCACTGTAGTCTAAGAAGACACTTGATACGATATTTATTTTAAAAATTTATTGAGACTCGTGGCCTGTCATATGGTCTATCTTGGAGAATGTTCTATATGCTGATGAAAGTAATGTATATTCTGCAGCTCTTGGGTAGAATGTTCTGTAAATATCTGTTAGGTTCATTTGTTCTACAGTGTAGTTTAAGTCCATTGTTTCTTTGTTGATTGTCTCAATTATCTGTCTAGTGCTGTCAGTGGAGTGTTGAAGTCCTCCACTGTTACTGTATGGCTATCTCATTTCTTAGGTCTAGAAGTAATTGTTTTGTGAATCTGAGAGATCCAGAGTTAGGTGCATATAGTTTTAGGATTGTAATATCTTCTTGTTGGATGTATCCTTTTATCATTATATAATGACTTTGTCATTATTATTGCATTAAAATGTTTTATATGATACAAAATAGCTACTCCTGTTTGTTCTGGTTTCCATTTGCGTGGAATATCTTTTTTCCACTCCTTTACCTTGAGTTTATATGAATCCTTATGTTTTAGGTGAGTCTCGAAGACAGCAGATAATTGGTTTGTAATGTTTTAATTCATTCTGCCAATCTGTATCTTTTAACCATTTAGGGTATTTACATTCAATGTTAATATTAAGAGATGAAGTACTGTTCCAGTTATCATGCTGATTGTTATTTTGTTTATTGTGTTATTGTTTTATAGGCCCTGTGAGTTTTATGCTTTACAGAGGTTCTTTTCTTGTTTATATCAACTTTTTGTTTCAAGATTCAGAAGTCCTTTTAAGCATTTCTTGCAGGGCTGGTCTAGTAGTGGCAAATTCCCTCAGCATTTGTTTGTCTGAAAATAACTTTATTTCTCTTTCACTTATGAAACTTAGTTTTGCTAGGTATAAAATCTTTGGCTATTCTGTTTAAATAGTCTAAAGATAGGATCCCAATCTCTTCTGGCCTGCAAGGTTTCTGCTGAGAAATCTGCTGTTAGTTTGATAGATTTTCCTTTATATCCTTCATAGGTTACCTGATACTTTTGTCTCACTGCTCTTATAGTTCTTTCCTTCATATTAACTTTAGATAGCCTGGTGACAAGATACCTTGATATCATTTTTTTTAATGAATCTCCAAAGAGTTCTTTGAGCTTCTTGTATTTGTATATGAAAGTGTCTAGCAAGGCCAGGGAAATTGTCCTCAATTATTCTCTCAAATAACTTTTTCAATTTTTTTGCCTTTTCTTCTCCCTCAGGAAACCAATTATTTTTAGGTTTGGCCATTTTACATAATGCTATATCTCTTGGAGACTTTGTTCATTTCTTTTGATTCCTTTTTCTTTATTTTTGTCTGATTGTCTTTGAGCCCTGAAATTCTTTCTTCCACCTGGTCTAGTCTATTGTTAAAACTTTGCACTGCATTATGTAATTGCCTAAATGTGTCCTTTATTTCTAGAAGTTCTGATTGTTCTTTCTTTAAAATATCTATCTTTTTAGAAAAGTTTTCATTCATATCCTGAATTGTTTATTTTTTAATTTCTTTATGTTGGTTTTCACCTTTCTCTTGTATCTCCTTGAGTAGCTAAATAATCAACCTTTTGAATTTTTTATTTTGTATTTCAATTATTTCATCTTGGTTTGGATTCATTGCTGAAGAGACAGTGTGATCTTTTGGGTGTGTTATAGAACCCTGTTTTGCCATTTTGCCAGAATTATTTTTCTGGTTTCTTCTCATTTGGGTAGACTATTTATTCTAATTAGTCTTGACTTTATTTTTTATTTGACTGTGTTATTTTAATTTCAATTTTTAATCCCTTAATGATGTGACCTTAATGTTTATAGTTTATTGTAGCCTAATTTTGTGCTCGGTGCTTTCTGAGGTGAAGACTCTGTATGAGTTCTTTGGTTACAGAGAGTATTTGCATGATGGCTTTCTCACATGCTGGCTGTAATAGCAATGTGCTCAATGTGTGAGCAAGTTCACTATCTTCTATGAAGTTGGAGTGACAGAAGTCTCTTAAAGTTTATCGCATTTCCCTGTGATGTGCACTTTTTTATATTTATTTTTCCCCAGTATTTTATTTACTGAGTTAAATAGTTCAAGCTTTAGGCCATTAGAGGAGGTGTCTCTGGGTAGAAACAAGCTATGGCTAAAGCAGGAGGGAAAATGAAATACCAATGGTGGGCAGAGGTCCCAGCCTTGACAGAAGTGGCTTGGGGAATTCTCAGTGAATGCACTGAGGTATTATCATGGGAAAGTGTGGGAGCCACCTCAGCTCCCCTGCCTGGCCAGCAGGAAAGTGATCCACTTCTTAGTCACACTCCTGAATCAGTATTCCAGCTATTCAGAACAGACAGGCACCTCTAATATCTGCAAGAATGTTGATGTTCCAAGTAGAAGGGAATTGTGACTCTACCCCTCATGCAAGCCTGAACCTGAAGGGCACTCCAGTGGGAATGAAGTCACCCTTAAATATTACAGAAAGGCTCTCTATAGGTGCACCCATGCCAACCTGCCATGAAAAAAGCCCCAGGTGTGTCTGCAGTGGTGGATGAGAGGGAAAAGAAGTCTCCTTCTCCAAGACCCTTCAGGACTGCCTGATTATTGAGGAAGAGCTGTAAATTTTCCCACTGAATCTAGCACTGCACCTATGCCTCTGCTAAAAGCAACTTCCCACCAGCAGAAAGATCTGGGACTCAAGTCCTCCTGTCCAAACTCTTTTGTCCCACAGGGTGTTCCCTTGATGTGGTACATTCCTCCTTCCCTTAGGAATAGGAGCCCCTGAGAGCTAGACTACTGACTACTATAAATGCTGCTGCCCATGTGGCTCTAGCTGCCCAGTGGGGCTGCCACCCTCCAGGCTGGTGCTGGGGAATTTCTCAGTTAGGCAGATTTTTTTCCTCCAAAATGATTGTATTAAAATATTTTGCATACTCTCACAATGCAAAATCTAGACAGATTAGTATTTGCTACCAATTAAAATGAGTATAGTCTAAAACACATCTGAAGAGGAAGTTACCACTTTTACAGTTTCCCTCATAAAAGGTAAAGTACATTCAGATTAGTAGATGTTTATTTAGAACGGCCAGAAAATGTCCTGCACTTTGAGCAGAGTCTAAAAATGTATACCATTTAATAAGTAAAAAAAAAAAAATGTGGGAAGAGATGCAGTCTGCAAACAGAGGCATCTGTATGGGTTGAATATTTGTGGAAACATTCACAGATATCAGTGTCCACGTCAAGGTTTGGGATTTTAAACATTGACAGACAGCCTGAATTACAGATTATGATGACAAAAACTCATCCTAAATTTTGTAATAAATTGTGTCATATCTGTAGGTGATTAGAAATCAGTTGAAATAACACCATAGTTTTTCTTCCTTTATTCAATTTACAATGAAAAAGTATTCTATACACACATACTTTAATTGTTCTGGCATTGTCACAATAAAAATATTGTGAGTTTTAATCTGCACAAATGAGTAAGAACATTTTATATTTGGGGAAAAAGAAAAAGAAAATTGTTTTTAAAAGAGTAAAACTGCTTTTGCTGTCATTGAAAGGCTATTGATAGTTTCATTAATGGCACTTAGAAATATCTGTTGTTAGACTCTTTGTAAATCTTGTTAGCAAAAGAGGTGTTATCTTTTCTCCTCATCTCTGACTTCCCTGTATAAAATAATATTCCCATCACTCTTTATCCCTTCTTGCCCTTTATTTTCTTTATTGCATTCATCACCAGCTCCCAAACTGTCTGCTCTCTTCTTTCCCACCCCTACCACTCCTCTGCCAAAAGTATTATCTTGCAGATGATAGAGAGGTGGTCTGCTTTGCTCAATGTCAAATCTCAGCACCTTAAAACAGTGTGTGTTCCAGTAGGTGCTTAATAAATATTAAATTAATGAGTAAAAAAATTAGAACTAGAAAATTTAAAGGGCCTTTTAAAAATAATTAAAGGTGTGGAGACTTGGAATTGAGTAATCAAAGTACAATAATAATGGAATTGAAATCTGCAATTTTTCACTATGACTTTGCACAAACTATTGCACATCAGTACCACAATTAACTTCCTGTCCATTCATGGTCATACTGTGCTATTTACATGGCTGAAATATTTAGTAAAAAGCAATATATTTAGGTAACTATTAAGATGATTTTTGTTCCAGAAGGACAGACTGACAGAAATACTAATATAAGTCAAGCTCTGATCTGTATAGTATGAGCAGAAATCCAGTAACTGGATTAATTTACTAAGGTAGAAATGGTTCAGATCAAGGTAAAAAGTAATTACATTCTCACCGACCTTACACTTTAAGCAGTGTTAAGGAAAACATGTAAGCTCCTAAAGCCTCTCTGATTTACTTTGAATTATGTGTCTTTGTTTCCACCATTATTTTTCCTCTGGTGGATCAATGTGGGTTTAAATCCAACAAGTTCGAGTGATAAGTAATTTTCCCAAAAAGAGAGTAGCCTCATAGCTGCTTGCTTTAAAAGACTTATCTTGACATTTGTAGAGAATTCTCTTAAATGGGAAATCATCAAGTACAATACGGTTTTTAATAGTGAGCAAAAAAATGCTCCAGACAGTATCAGTTCTATAAATGTGATGAATATCATACTTATTCTGAACAAGAGGCATCTGCACAAGAGCTATCTAGAAACTAAGGCTCCCTTCATTTAGGACTACATCTCTTATCTGAGGTCTCAGAGGGAGTTTTTAGGGCAGATGGAATTAATCAATCAAGGAACCAAAAACTATTAAGCCAGCAAAAGATAAATATAATGATGGTAATTAAAGTGTCAAAAATAAGATTTCTTCAACTCTCTTTCATTCTATTCCACATAGTAGATATCTGAACTGTTATCATGGTACAGTTTTTCAGGCTTTCATGATCAATTCCTTACTCATTTGGAAGTATAAACCTCAAGAACTACTGTGTCCGGAATTGGTGGGGTCTCAATGACTTCAAGAATGAAGCTGCGGACCCTCGCGATGAGTGTTACAGTTCTTAAAGGAGGCGTGTCCAGAGTTTGTTCCTTCTGATGTTCAAATGTGTTCGGACTTTCTTCCTTCTGGTGGGTTCCTGGTCTCGCTGGCTCAGGAGTGAAGCTGCAGACCTTTGCAGTGAGTGTTACAGCTCATAAAGGCAGTGTGGACCCAAAGAGTGAGCAGTAGCAAGATTTATTGCAAAGAGCGAAAGAACAAAGCTTCCACAGTGTGGAAGGGGACCCCAGCCAGTTGCCACTGCTAGCTCGAGCAGCCTGCTGTTATTCTCTTATCTGGCCCCACCCACATCCTGCTGATTGGTAGAGCCGAGTGGTCTGTTTTGACAGGGTGCTGATTGGTGCGTTTGCAATCCCTGAGCTAGACACAAAGGTTCTCCACATCCCCACCAGATTAGCTAGATACAGAGTGTCAATTGGTGCATTCACAAACGACACAGGGTGCTGATTGGTGTGTTTACAAACCTTGAGCTAGATACAGGGTGCTGATTGGTGTACTTACAATCCCTGAGCTAGACATAAAGGTTCTCCAAGGCCCTACCAGAGTAGCTAGATATAGAGTGTTGATTGGTGCATTCACAAACCCTGAGCTAGACACAGGGTGCTGATTGTTGTATTTACAAACCTTGAGCTAGATACAGAGTGCCAATTGGTGCATTTACAATCCCTGAGCTAGACATAAAGGTTCTCCACCTCCCCACCAGACTCAGGAGCCCAGCTGGCTTCACCCAGTGGATCCCACACGGGGCTGCAGGTGGAGCTGCCTGCCAGTCCCACACCATGCACCTGCACTCCTCAGCCCTTGGGTGGTGGATGGGACTGGGCACCCTGGAGCAGTGGGCGGCGCTCATCCGGGAGGCTCTGGCCGCACAGGAGCCCACGGAGGGGGTGGGAGGCTCAGGCATGGCGGGCTGCAGGTCCCGAGCCCTGCCCTGCGAGAAGGCAGCTAAGGCCTGGCGAGAAATCGAGCGCAGTGCCGGTGGGCTGGCACTGCTGGGGGACCCAGTAACCCTCCACAGCCACTGGCCCGGGTTCTAAGCCCCTCATTGCCCAGGGCGGCAGGGCAGGCTGCTCCGAGTGCAGGGCCCGCCAAGCCCACGCCCACCTGGAACTCCAGCTGGCCCGCAAGCAGAGGGCACAGCCCTGGTTCCAGCTCGCGCCTCTCTCTCCACACCTCCCTGCAAGCTGAGGGAGCCAGCTCCGGCCTTGGCCAGCCCAGAAAGGGGCTCCCACAGTGCAGCGGTGGGCTTAAGGGCTCCTCAAATGCCGCCAAAGTGGAAGCCCAGGCAGAGGAGGCGCCGAGAGTGAGCGAGGGCTGTGAGGACTGCCAGCACGCTGTCACCTCTCACTATTTTAGTCTCAAAATACACTTACTGACTACCAGGAGCACAAGTTACAGAGTAATTTTCAAATACTTGTTTCTCCAAGAGAGATGAGATCCACATCTTTACAGGGTGATTTTTATGATGCAGCCTTGAATGCCAGTGTTCAGGGTAGAGTAGCAAGGCTCTTTGTGCATATGTTTTAGTGATGATGCCATTATATGTATTTGATAATAAATAAGAGATTAATTCCACAGAGTAAGGAACTTCTGTCCAGTGGGACATAGGTGTCTACGTTCCTCCTTACTGGCACATGATGCCTTGTGAACTGTTGCTACCATCTGATATTGTTTAATCCCACAGGGTTTCAATATAATTTTTCAGGGCCAGAATTTAATTAGAAGACAGAAAAATAAGAAGATCAAAGAAGTTAGACCCTACCTTTGTAAACAATTTAGAAGATCCTAATACTATGATGCTATTTATTCATTGGTTATCTACAAGTTGGATAAGATCATGTACCCATCCATAGAAGCTTTGCTGAAATAATTTAATCAGGGCCACTTCTAGTTCTCTGTTTGGCATAGACTTCACAGCCATAAGAGTTTATGGTAAAGATTTAGACTTCTTTTGAGAATATGTCATGATGAATGTTAGCCAATTTGATCTCCAAAATCTGTTTACTACTCCTTAAAAGTAAATTAGGAATGCAAGACTTGCTGTCCTTTGAATTTTACTGATCAGTTTATGTATCTCACCTGTGAAGTGAATCTGTCAGTCACTGGCCGTTAAAACAGGCAATCCACATTCAGGAATAAAATCATTTCAATTCTTCATATTGATGTAATTGAATCTGCTTTTCTGACTGACTTGGTTAGTATAAAAATAAGCATATAATTTGTAGACAACATTGATATCAGTTATCTTTACCCCAGTACAAAAGAAATTGAATTTCTCATAAGACATAGTCTCTATTCCCACGGGACATAAAATAGGTCATGTGAGCATAACCGGGAAGATAATCTGAAAGACTACTGGGCAACCTCCTAGAGCTTGTTACAGATTTTTACATGTAAAATTGACCACATAATTGGAAGTAAAACATTCCTCAGGAAATGCAAAAGAACGGAAATCATAACAAACAGTCTCTCAGACAACAGTGCAATCAAATCAGAACTCAGAATAAAGAAACTCACTCAAAACCACACAACTACATGGAAACTGAACAGCCTGCTCCTGAATGACTACTGGGTAAATGACAAAATGAAGGCAGAAATAAAGATGTTCTTTGAAACCAATGAGAACAAAGACACAACATACTAGAATCTCTGGGACACATTTAAAGCAGTGTGTAGAGGGAAATTTATAGCACTAAATGTCCACAAGAGGAAGCAGGAGAGATCTAAAATTGTCACCCTAACATCAAAATTAAAAGAACTAGAGAAGCAAGGGTAAACAAATTCAAAAGCTAGCAGTAGGCAAGAAATAACAGATCAGAGCAGAACTGAAGGAGACAGAGACACAAAAATCCATTCAAAAAATCAATGAATCCAGGAGCTGGTTTTTTGAAAAGATCAACAAAACAGACTACTAGCCAGACTAATAAAGAAGAAAAGAGAGAAGAATGAAATAGATGCAATAAAAGGTGATAAAAGGGATATCACCATCGATCCCACAGAAATAGAAACTACCATCACAGAATACTATAAACACCTCTATGCAAATGAACTAGAAAATCTAGAAGAAATGGACAAATTCCTGGACACATAAACCCTTCCAAGACTAAACAAGGAAGAAGTCCAATACCTGAATAGACCAATAACAAGTTCTGAAATAGAGGCAGCAATTAATAGCCTACCAATAAAAAACAAAGTCCAGGACCAGATGGATTCACAGCCGAATTCTACCAGAGGTACAAAGAGGAGCTGGTACCATTCCTTCTGAAACTATTCCAATCAATAGAAAAAGAGGAAATACTCCCTAACTCATTTTATGAGGCCAGTATCATCCTGATACCAAAACCTGGCAGAGACAAAAGAAAAAAACAAATTTCTGGCCAATATCCCTGATGAACATCCATGCAAAAATCCTCAGTAAAATACTAGCAAACTGAATCCAGCAGCACATGAAAAACTTATCCACCATGATCAAGTTGGCTTCATTCCTGGGATGCAAGGCTGGTTCAACATATGCAAATCAATAAATGTAATCCATCACATAAACAGAACCAATGACAAAAACCACATGATTATCTCAATAGATGCAGAAAAGGCCTTCAACAAAATACAACAGCCCTTCATGCTAAAAACTCTCAATAAACCTGGCATTGATGGAACCCATCTCAAAATAATAAGACCTATTTATGACAAACCCACAGCCAATATCATACTGAATGGGCAAAAACTGGAAGCATTCCCTTTGAAAACCGACACAAGACAAGGATGCCCTCTCTCACCATTCCTAAACAACATAGTGCTGGAAATTCTGGTCAGGGCAATCAGGCAAGGGAAAGAAATAAAGGGTATTCAAGTAGGAAAAGAGGAAGTAAAATTGTCCCTGTTTGCAGATGACATGATTGGATATTTAAAAAACCCCATTGTCTCAGCCCAAAATCTCCTTAAGCTGATAAGCAACTTCAGCAAAGTCTCAGGATACAAAATCAATGTGCAAAAATCACAAGCATTCTTATACACCAGTAACAGACAAACAGAAAGCCAAATCATGAGTGAACTCCCATTCGCAACTGTTACAAAGAGGATAAGATACCTAGGAATCCAACTTACAAGGAATGTGAAGGACCTCTTCAAGGACAACTACAAACCACTTATCAAGGAAATAAGAGAGGACACAAACAAATGGAAAAACATTCATCCTCATACATAGGAAGAATCAATATCATCAAAATGGCCACACTGCCCAAAGTAATTAATAGATTCAATGCTATCCCCATCATGCTACCATTGACTTTCTTCACAGAATTGGAGAAAAACTACTTTACATTTTATGTGGAACCAAAAAGGAGCCTGCACAGCCAAGACAATCATAAGCAAAAAGAACAAAGCTGGATGCATCATGCTACCTGACTTCAAACTATACTACAAGGCTACAGTAACCAAAACAGCATGGTATAGGTATCAAAATAGATAGACCAATGAAACAGAACAAAGGCCTCAGAAATAATGCCACACATATACAACCATCTGATCTTTGACAAACCTGACAAAAAAAGCAACGTGGGAAAGGATTCCCTATTTAATAAATGGTATTGGGAAAACTGGCTAGCCATATGCAGGAAGCTGAAACTGGATCCCTTTCTTATACATTATATAAAAATTAACTCAAGATGGATTAAAGACTTAAACATAAGACCTAAAACCATAAAAACCCTAGAAGAAAACCTAGGCAATACCATTCAGGACATAGGCATGGGCAAATACTTCATGACTAAAACACCAAAAGCAATGGCAATAAAAGCCAAAATTGACAAATGGGATGTGATTAATCTAAAGAGCTTCTGCACAGCAAAAGAAACTATCATCAGAGTGAACAGGCAACCTACAGAATGGGAGAAAATTTTTGCAATTTATCCCACTGACAAAGGGATAACATCCAGAATCTATGAAGAACTTAAACAGATTAACAAGAAAAAAAAATCCCATCAAAAGGTGGGCAAAGGATATGAACAGACATTTCTCAAAAGAAGACATTTATGCAGCCAACAGACATATTAGAAAAAGTTCGTCATCACTGGTCATTAGAGAAATGCAAATCAAAACCAGAATGAGATACAATCTCATGCCAGTTAGAATAGCGATCATTAAAAAGTCAGGAAACAACAGATGCTGGAGAGGATGTGGAGAAATAGGAATGCTTTTACACTGTTGGTGGGAGTGTAAATTAGTTCAACCATTGTGGAAGACAGTGTGGTGATTCCTCGATGATCTAGAACCAGAAATACCACTTGAACCAGCAATCTCATTACTGGGTATATACCCAAAGGATTATAAATCATTCTACTATAAAGACACATGTACACATATGTTTATTGCGGCACCATTCACAATAGCAAAGATTTGGAACCAACCCAAATGCTCATCAATGATAGACTGGATAAAGAAAATGTGGCACATATACACCATGGAATACTATGCAGCCATAAAAAAGGATGAGTTCATGCCCTTTGCAGGGACATGGATGATGCTGGAGGCCATCATTCTCAGCAAACTAATGCAAGAACAGAAAACAAAACACCACATGTTCTCACTCATAAGTGGGAGTTGAACAATGAGAACATATGGACACAGGGAGGGAAACATCACACACGGGGGACCTATCAGGGAATGGGGATCTAGGGGAGAGATAGCTTTAGGAGAAATACCTAATGTAGATGATGGGTTGATGGGTACAGCAAACCACCATGGCACATGTATACCTATGTAACAAACCTGCACATTCTTCACATGTACCCCAGAACTTAATAATAATAAAAGGTAAAATTAAATTTTATTTTTCATTATTATTTTTGTTTAAATTTTAGACATTTAAATCTTAAAAAATGTTTTATATCTTGTGGGGAAGGTTTTGGAAAGACTCCATTTAGTTCTAATAAAAATGTAAAGTCACCTACCAAGGAAGATAAAAGGTAAAGATCAATTCTTATTTAAAATGTTTTTTAAAAGCCTTCATTAGTAATTTTCCTGCTTCAAACTTTTTCTTTACTCTTTAATTTTAATTTGGTTTTTAATGTGTTATATATTGGAAACTTTAAAAGGATTTAAGCTAATGCAGTTATTGTTTATTATTGGCTATCTAAAGAAATAGTATGGTTTTTGTCACTTATCTGAGTGTGTCCAGTAATCTATTTTCAGCAGACTGAGTTTTGTAGGTGGTCTTTGCACAAGAAATTTTCAAGTATTTCACTAGTTTAAGTTGTTGCTGATAAAGATATTTTAATTGTTTATGTTGTATTCAATCAGAGAAAGGAGGCCTCTCCACTTGAATTTAACTTACAGTACCACCCTTGGACCTTTCAACTTCCATATCCCAGAAAGGTCAGTGATTTTCTCCGGGGAGGAGGTCAAGATGCTATGCCTTCACCTTCATGGTGCCTCTGGGAAGAGCTACCTGCTCTCAGCGAGTTCACAGTACATGTGAGAAAAAGGACTCACATGGCCATTAAACTTTAATTTATCTTCTAATTACCTTTCCTTTAGCATGTGTGTATTAAAATTATCATGACTTCTTTAACATTTTAGTGTAAAGAGACTTTATCTTATTTTATTAATATTACTTATCAACATTGTTGGTGCATAAGGCTAATTTAGTAGTATTTAAATACATTTTTAAATTAATAAGCTATATTTCCTAGGCCTTTTGTTTTTAACCTTTACTCTGACATTATTTGGTCTAATGAAATAGTTCTATCATTTGAGTGTACCACCTAACTGTTCTGAGCCTCAGCTTTGCATTTGCAATGATAGTCAGTCACAGGCCAGCCCCAAAGCCTGAAGAAGTTAATGTATGTAGATGACCTTGAACAGTTCCAGATACAATGGAAAAAAAAACAGAAATATACTACTGTTATAATGGTTAGATATATATCTCTCTGTTTTATTTTTATATTTTCCCCCAAAATTTTAGGTGCATGGAGCAATTATTAATAGTTCTTTCATGATCATTATTCTGTCACTACTATTAGTTTTGTATCTACTGAGTAAATTTATTAACACCCTAAAAATACTTTTTCTAAATAGGTACAAGAATAGAGCTAATAAATAATACATAGAATTTCCATAAATCAGACTTTTTCAAACATATAATTTTTTTTACATAATTAATGTTTCAAACTTTTAAAATTTCCAATATATAAGGTTGTTTTCAACAGGTGCTGGAGAGGATGTGGAAAAATAGGAACACTTTTACACTGTTGGTGGGACTGTAAACTAGTTCAAACATTGTGGAAGTCAGTGTGGCGATTCCCCAGGGATCTAGAACTAGAAGTACCATTTGATCCAGCCATCCCATTACTGGGTATATACCCAAAGGACTATAAATCATGCTGCTATAAAGACACATGCACACGTATGTTTATTGCGGCACTATTCACAATAGCAAAGACTTGGAACCAACCCGAATGTCCAACAATGATAGACTGGATTAAGAAAATGTGGCACATATACACCATGGAATACTATGCAGCCATAAAAAAGGATGAGTTCATGTCCTTTGTAGGGACATGGATGAAACTGGAAACCATCATTCTCAGTAAACTATCGCAAGGACAAAAAACCAAACACCTCATGTTCTCACTCATAGGTGGGAACTGAACAATGAGAACACATGGACACAGGAAGGGGAACATCACACTCCCACTCCGGGGACTGTTGTGGAGTGGGGGTAGGGGGGAGGGACAGCATTAGGAAATATACCTAATGCTAAATGACGAGTTAATGGGTGCAGCACACCAACATGGCACATGGATACATATGTAACAAACCTGCACATTGTGCACATGTACCCTAAAACTTAAAGTATAATAATAATAATAAATAAAATAAAATAAAAGATTGTTTTAAGTGCTTCAACCATTTTAAAATATAGGCAATAACCTAAACAATGAGTTATGACCATTTAAAAAGTTTTAATATCACCTTTAAAATTTCCTCTTTCCTTTACTTTTTTTTTTTTTACCTATTGATAAAGTCATATTCATTAAATTCTAGAGCAATTGTCACTTTCTTTTTTACTCTATCCCACAGATATAACTTGGGATTTAATTTCTTCAATTCCTCTTGTCTTACAAGGATTTTTTTTTTTTTAGATGGAGTCTTGCTCTGTCTCCAGGCTGGAGTGCAGTGGCGTAATCTTGGCTCACTGCAACTTCCGCCTCCTGGTTCAAGCAATTATCCTGCCTCAGCCTCCCAAGTAGCTGGGATTACAGGTATGTGTCACAACACCCGTATATTTTTTGTATTTTTAGTAGAGACACGGTTTCACCATGTTGGCCAAGATGGTCTCAATCTCTTGACTTTGTGATCCGCCCGCCTCGGCCTCCCAAAGAGCTGGGATTACAAGTGTGAGTCACCGCACTCGGCCCATCTTGCTAGGATTTTTTCAATAATTTTCTAAATTATTTTTAAAGCTAAAAGTTTCAGCTTTCCAATTTAAAGCCCTAATGAGAAAACTCTGTCCACTAAACTGTACGTTTTAAATTCATCTAGTTATGAAACAAACTGAAAAATTGCGTTTCCAATGCTGTTAAAAGACTAAGATTTATCTACGTTAAATTATCCAGTCAAAATGGTTTTAAATAATAAATATCCTATCCTAAAGAAACGTCACTTATTCAAGTATTTATTACTATTCTGTTTATAATTATGCTGGACTCTCATTCTTGGCACTTTTTAATATAAATCTAGCTCCAACATAAATATTATTCCAGATACTGTCAGGGTTCTTGGAAGAATAATGGTGTAAATCATGACATAAAATTATTTTCTTACTTCACAGTAAGAAACAAATTATGAACTCCACTCGATCACACCTATCTGAGTGCCTTTCTTATTGCAGCATTTCTTATTGAGGTATAATTTACATTCAATAACATATTAGGTATTCAATTTGCTGAGTTTTGACAAATGTATACATATTTACTTGATTATCACAATCACAATATAAAATCTATCCATTAACCTAAAAATATCTCCTTCCCCAAAACTCCCTTTCATCAGCTTGTAGATCTGAGTCACCATCTCATGAAATATACTTTCTCTAGAAACTCACCTTTTATTCTTCTAAAAATGGCTTTACTTTCCTACATTTTTGAAGGATATCAAATTCTCAGTTACATGTTTTTATTCTTCCTTTATCCTTTTGAAAATAGTCATTCCAATGTTTTCTAGCTTTTATGGTTACTAATAAGTTATCTATTAATTGTATTATTGTGTTTGAATAATTTCATTCTCCTTTGCATGGCTTCAAGAATTTCTTTTTCTCTTTGTCTTTCAGGAATTTGACTGTGATGTTCCCTGCAGTGGATCCTTTGTGTTTATCCTGCTTGGGATCTGTTGAGCTTCTTGGATCTGTAAATTAATGTGTTCCACAAAATTAGGAGATTTTCAGCCACTACAAGCATTTTTTTTCTTTCTTTTTCTTTCTCTTCTCGCTTTCTGAAAATCAATTTGAATAATTATTAGTCTTGTGTCTGGTTTATCTTGTCCCACAGGTCTCTAAGGTTCTGTTTATTTTCAGTCATTTTTAAATAATCTTTTCTCTCCTTCAAATTTGATTATGTTGTTATTCTACTGAGTTTCCTTATGTATTTTTCAAGAAAAGATTGTTTTTCTTCTGCCTGTTGTGTTTTAATTTATATTTTGTTTTTCTTGTGCCCCAGCAGCCTCCCTCACACATGCATAGTTTAGCTGTCATAACTGATTGTGTGCAATTTACATTTGGTATTTAGAAGTCATTCCTGCTGTAGTTTTCAGGATGCCAGTTTTTTACTTTAAATTTGCAGCTGTTTTTCCAGCTCAGTGTTATAATCTCTAAAAGTGCCAGAGATAATCTCTGATAATTATGACACTTTTAGGTGATAAGGCTTCAGTTTTTCTGATCTCTTATTTATTTGTACAGTTATCTCCTTTTATATGCAGGGGATACTTTTCAAGAGCCCCAGTAAATACCTGAAACTGCAGATAGTAAAGAATCTTATATATGCTATGCATAGATTTCTTTTCTTCACAAATTTTGTTCCTTCTTTATTAAGTTAAAAACGTTTGCCTTTTCACTTAAAGAAAACACTTTATGGCTTCTCTTTGGCATATCTGAATTGCCAGCATCACAACTCTTGCCCTTTGGGGTCATTATTAAGCAAAATCAGGGTTACTTGAACACAAGCACTGCTATACCCTGACAGTCAGTCTGATAACTGACAGCAGGGAGACCTACCATGAGATAGCAGGATGACCCTCTCATCAGGTCTGCTACTGGGCCTTGGCAAGTAGCTCTGATCACTGACACTACATCCACATTTCTCTTATTAGGTGTTCCGGGCCATGGGGCTCCCTCAGGCAACAGCTGCAGCAAGGAGGTAGGCCACACTTTTTCCAGGCGGGTCCTGCAGAGAGGTAGGAATGCCTTGCTCCCAAGGCAGCCCTCATGACTCACCCTTCTCAGTGCTCTGAGAGTGTGGGCTCCAATTCTGTTCAAATTCCAGCCACAGATCTCAGGCCAGCACTCCCAAGCTGTGCACTGCAGCCCTGGGACAAGCTCAGGATTTTTGTTCCCTCCCCATCTTGTGGGCAGCAGGGGTGGGGAATGCAGCAGTGGTAATGTCAGGGGGTCTGTCAGCTGATTCTGGGTTTCTACCCCAGAGAAATGTAGAATCATGGCTGATTGGGGTGACCAGCTGGGGGTGAGGCAGCTGTTCTGCAAGCCCAAGCCAGAGGGCCCTGACTGGTGTAGAGCAACAGGGGCCACCAGGGATTGCAAGGAAAACAGGCTGGCATGTTCTTTGTAGGGTGGGTCCACGTGCTGTTGATGTGCAAAAGAATCAGAGTCATTGTTTCCTCCTTAGCCTGGGAAGAGTAAGAGCCTTACTGCAGCAGTGGCAATGGCAGAGGGGTTGTCAGTTGTCCCTGAGGGCTGTACCACAGAGAAATGCAGAGCCACCACGAACTGCAGTGATTAGGTAGGGGTGGTGGCCCAAGCTAGGAGACCTTGCCCAGTGAGGAGCAGCAGGGGCAGGGACCCACATGGAAAACAGTCTGGCCATCTTTCTGTCTAGAAGCTGCTGTGTGCAGCTCTCATACAACCATTCATTCAGGCTTTTTGTTCCCTCCTCAGCCTTAGGGCAGCGGGGGCAGGGATTGTGGCAATGGCAATCACAGTGGGCCTGTTGGTTATCTCTGGGAGCTCTGTCCCAGAGAAATGAAGGCTCACAACCAGCCAGAGTGCTCAGGTAAGGGCAAGGTGGCTATTCTGAGGCCCAGACGAGCGGGCCTTTCCTGGCAAGGTACAGAGGAGGCAAGGCCCGATTCCATCCACTCTCAGCACCATGGATGTGGCCCCTATCCTAGGGCATGCAAAAAAGCCTGGCCTACCTTGTTGGCGGGGCTATGGCGGCTGGCACCAGGGTGCTCAGGGATCCAAGGCTTGTGGCGCTCATTGTGGGCTTGAGTGGTGGCTCTGACCAAACCCTAGGCAGCCTTCCATGTTGGTCTGGAAGTCGACAGGGGTTAGGGGGATCTCCTGTGCCCAGGACTGCAAAGGTCTATGGCAGAAGTGTGGATCTCCAAGGGCTGTCACTCGTTCACCTTTTCCCTGCAGTAGGGAGCCTCCCTAGCTCTGTGACAATCCCAGGTGAGTGGCTGTCCTGCCTCACTCCTCTCTGCTCTCCATGGGTTTCCATGGCTTCCTTGATGAATCCCAACAGGACCTCTTGTATGATACACTTAAAGAGACAGTGTTTAGTTGCCGCTCTGTCTCCTCTCCATGAGAGCGGCATGCACTAGCTGCTTCTAGTCAGCCATCTTGGCATTTCTTCCTTGTATTTTCTTTTCTCACTATAATATGTTTACATTTCAGCTGAAATATTTTTATAGGCACTGTCATTTTGCCTTCATTGAGGGTACTTTTCTTCAAAAAGTGTATTTACAAGATAAAATGAGCCAAATAATTTTCTATAATTTTGACCATTTAAAGTTTTATCAGATTTAGATACTGCTTAATATAGGCCTTAATTTTGTTACATTACATATAATTTATTTTCTACCTTAATTTTAAAGAAATATAGTCTAATGTTATTTTTTCAGTTTAATGTCAATAATTATAATAAAAATCATCAAAAGAAGTTTTTCTCAATTTTTCTGAATACTTAAAGATTTATAACCTAGTTTGAACAAAATGCCTCCATATTTTTAGAGAACATATTTACAAAAAAATGTTTAACGTCATTGTAGGAAAATTGATTTACAAATAACTTTTAAAAGTTTAAATGTTCTGGCCCGGTGTGGTGGCTCACGCCTGTAATCCCAGCACTTTGGGCAGCTGAGGCGGGTGGAACACCTGAGGTCAGGAGTTTGAGACCAGCCTGGCCAACATGGTGAAACCCCGTCTCTACTAAAAATACAAAAACTAGCCAGGCATGGTGGTGGCACCTGTAATCCCAGCTACTCAGGAGGCTGAGGCAGGAGAATCTCTTGAATCCAGGAGGTGGAGGTTGCAGTGAACCGAGATTGCGCCACTGCACACTGCAGCCTGGGCAACAGAGGGAAACTCTGTCTCAAAAAAAAAAAAAAAAAAAAAAAAAAAACAGTTTCAATGTTCCTTTAATATAAGCAAAAAAGTAGAAATCATGTACTGTAATATTGATTATGCATAAAGTCTTCTTTAAAAATTCTCTTCTTATGTAAGTATACATCTTTCACTACTACAACTTTTGTTTTGATTGGTAGAGGATTGCTCCTTCTTCAGTTGGGATTATAAATTTTTTTGCAACCAAATTCCAGGAACATTTTGCTCAGAAGCTTCTAAAGTTGGTAAGAACAATGTTTAGAGCATTATATTTTTTCCTTCAAATTTGTATTTATATCATTATTAAAAAAATCTTTAGATTCAACATTGAACATCTTAATTAAATTGCAAATATCAGTCACAAAAATAGTAGATGTTTCTGACCAAATCAAACTTTTTTTGATTCCATATGTTGGATAAAACAAATTATTTATTAATGGAATCAACTGTCTTTCTGTTCCCAGCATCTGATGATATTGACTTACTAGCGCCATATAATTTTTTGCTGGATTCTTCTGGTAATGGATCTAACACATCAATAGCTATCATCACACTTTCTATAAGTGCAAACACACACACACACACACACGGTGTCAAAAATGAACCAATTTAATTACCACTGCTCAAGAAAATAAAAGAAGATACAAACAAATGGAAGAACATTCCATGCTCATGGATAGGAAGAATCAATATTGTGAAAATGGCCATACTGCCCAAGGTAATTTATAGATTAAATGCCATCCCCATCAAGCTACCAATGACTTTCTTCACAGAATTGAAAAAAAACTACTTTAAAGTTCATATGGAACCAAAAAAGAGCCTGCATTGTCAAGTCAATCCTAAGCAAAAAGAACAAAGCTAGAGGCATCATGCTACCTGACTTCAAACTATAGGACAAGGCTACAGTAACCAAAACAGCATGGTACTGGTACCAAAACAGAGATATAGACCAATGGAACAGAACAGAGCCCTCAGAAACAATACCACACATCTACAACCATCTGATCTTTGACAAACCTGACAAAAATAAGAAATGGGGAAAGGATTCCCTATTTAATAAATGGTGCTGGGAAAACAGGCTAGCCATATGTAGAAAGCTGAAACTGGATCCCTTCCTTACACCTTATACAAAAATTAATTCAAGATGGATTAAAGACTTACATGTTAGACCTAAAACTGTAAAATCCCTAGAAGAAAACCTAGGCAATACCATTCAGGACATAGGCGTGGGCAAGGACTTCATGACTAAAACACCAAAAGCAATGGTAACAAAAGCCAAAATTGACAAATGGGATCTCATTAAACTAAAGAGCTTCCACACAGCAAAAGAAACTACCATCAGAGTGAACAGGCAACCTACAGGATAGGAGAAAATTTTTGCAATCTACTCATTTGACAAAGGGCTAATATCCAGAATCTACAAAGAACTCAAATTTACAAGAAAAAAACAAACAACCCCATCAACAAGTAGCTGAAGGATATGAACAGACACTTCTCAAAAGAAGACATTTATGCAGCCAAAAAACACATGAAAAAATGCTCATCATCACTGGCCATCAGAGAAATGCAAATCAAAACCACAATGAGATACCATCTCACACCAGTTAGAAAGGTGATCATTAAAAAGTCAGGAAACAACAGGTGCTGGAGAGGATGTGGAGAAATAGGAACACTTTTACACTGTTGGTGGGACTGTAAACTACTTCAACCATTGTGGAAGACAGTGTGGCAATTCCTCAGGGATCTAGAACTAGAAATATCATTTGACCCAGCCATTCCATTACTGGGTGTATACTCAAAGGATTATAAATCATGCTGCTATAAAGACACATGCACACATATGTTTATTGTGGCACTATTCACAATAGCAAAGACTTGGAACCAACCCAAATGTCCAACAAAGATAGATTGGATTAAGAAAATGTGGCACATATACACCATGGAATACTATGCAGCCATAAAAGATGATGAGTTCATGTCCTTTGTAGGGACATGGATGAAGCTGGAAACCATCATTCTCAGCAAACTATCACAAGGACAAAAAACCAAACACCGCATGTTCTCACTTATAGGTGGGAATTGAACAATGAGAACACTTGGACACAGGAAGAGGAACATTATACACTGGGGCCTATTGTGGGGTGGGGGGATGGGGGAAGGATAGCATTAGGAGATACACCTAATGTAAATCAGGAGTTAATGGGTGCAGCACACCAACATGGCACATGTATACATATGTAACAAACCTGCACATTGTGCACATGTACCCTAGAACTTAAAGTATAATAAAAAATACATACATTCAAAAAGTAAAAAATCAAAGAGTTCTACCATAAAAATCTTGTTTAATTTTTTTTAAACCAGAAAAAAAGAAAAGCCACACTACACACAGTACTATGTAATTGAGCTTTCTGCAACTGCCTCTGTTAAATTTTTATTTTCAAGAACAGTATCTTAAATGCCTGTTATTTTAAAAAGTACATCTGATGTTTTTGCAATAAATCTGTGTCTTCTGTCTTTCATGTAGCCAGTGATATCACCATATTAGTGCCCAGGGGTGTTGGTAAATGTCAACAAATATTTTCAGCACTTTACACATTTATCATGTGTTTCTCAAAATATTCAAACTCAGTATATAATTTCTCATTAAATATGCACTTTTATGACCTCATTTTTGCTGAAAAAGCTTATTGAAAATTTTTCAAAAAATGATTTACCAATAATATCCAGTAAGAGAAAGGCATTAATTACAAATTTAAATGGCATAAGAAATGTTTTTGAGGTCAAGATGTTTTTTCTTCTCTCTCATTCGAGGTTTTTCATTCCTAAACACATACCACCTCCCACAGACTATATATATATAAAAATGTATATTTTTATATATTTATATATAAAAATATACATATATTTCTTTCAACAGGAATCAATTATTCATCCATCCATATAATTTTTTTACACTTTTAAAAGTTAAAATACACATCAGATAAAAACAATAAAGTAGTTATTCTAAGCAACGGAAACTATAGGGAAGTTTAATAGAAAAATGTTAGCACATTGGGAGAAGATATTTTAGCAGCTAAACCTAATAAATATTTTATATATAATTAACTCCAAAATTAACAAGATAAAAAATTAAAAAGAAAATTAGGAAAAGAATTTGAATATGCAATTCACAGAATAATTTTAAGTGTATGAAAATAAGTGCAATTTCTTTAGTAATCAGAAAAACATAAATGTCAATAGCAATGAGATACCATTGTGCACTTATTGACCAAATCAAGTAGGTAAAGATGACTTACCATCTAGGATGTGAAAATAGGAGCTCACGCTTTTTTGGTGGGAGTGTAGGCAGTTGCTACCCTTTGGAGGCAATCTGATAGTACTTAGAAAATAAGTAAGCATAAACACTAGGAACTAGTATTCTGACTCTCAGTTATATGCCTGAGAAAAATCTCTTACAGAAACATCTAAGTTCTAACACTATTTGGATTGTGGAGTGCAGAATGTAGTTACTCAGTTTTCCTTACAGAAATGATTAAATGTGGCAAGGCCCTCTTTGAAATACAATGTTATAATTTAATTAACTGTGATAGAGATACATACAACTTGTATAGATCATAAAAAATAGTTCTGATATATTTTTCAAGGCAGGACACAGGAAAATATCTATACTATAATATGCATGGTTTAGATAACACACAGACATTCACTATACCCAATATATTTTTCAAAGATATCTCACATCCAAGGATATAGTCCAAACACCTTTGAGTAGGTTCCTACGAGAAGTGAGAAAAGGGAGAGATGATTGGAAGCAAAGGGAAAAGAGCAGAGTATGATAGACCAAACAAAACCAAGTAAACACATTGTGCCACAACACAGCACAAGTTAGCTAGAGCAGGGTTTTATACACATTGATGAGAAGAGTATGCTGAAATCTGAAGAGTAGAATTAATTTACTCTCATGTCTGCTCTTACAGTCCGAAACAAAATTCACACATACACACACACACACACACACATTTATCAGGAATACAGAAATATCAAAACTGAATTTTGAAATTAAATAATTCAAACAAAGCTGTTGGAACTCGAAATTATTCTGAAGCCTCGAGAGGAATGTGGCTATGTGGCCTGGGTCACACGGCATGCAGCTGCAACTTCTGCTTTAAAATATATCAGAACTATTTTTTATGATCTATACAAGTTGTATGTATCTCTATCACAGTTAATTAAATTATAACATTGTATTTCAAAGAGGGCCTTGCCACATTTAATCATTTCTGTAAGGAAAACTGAGTAAACAATTAAGACCAAATGGCACCCAGGATAAGACCCCCTCAGATCACTACTCCTCCTCACAAAAAAGTAAAATAATTGTCCTTGGAATGTAGCAATCTGTGACTAATCAAATTATTGTGGGTATTACCTGATTTCCTGTGGAAAATGTTGTAATCCTGATGAAATTTGTCTCCACCTTTATAAGTGAAAACTTAATTTCTCCACTTTTTTTTTTTTTTTTTAAACAGAGACATTTAGGGTAGGGAAATTACTCTACTATGGAATGTTGACCCCACTCATTTAGAGTTGGTGTGTCCAGGTGGCCATCCTCAAGCTTTGCACTTGATTAAACTCTATACTTAATCGTATTTTCTGAATCTCATATTTAAGATTGACAATAAAAAGCAGCAAGAGTAAAAGAGCTACACTTCCGGAAAATTAAACATAGCAAAAGAAGTCAAGTGTTGAGATTACAGTCTTTGTAAACTTGTAGAATAGAAGCCAGGCAGCCACAAATAATAAAACTGAGAATGATTCTGACAGAGAAAAGACATTTTTTATCTGAGGAATGCCAGCCCCTTTAAATAATCAGGCCCAGAGAGGTACTGAAAAGTGATAGCACTCACACCTCACTTCCACCTTAAGCTAAGTAATATGACTGTCACCACCAACAGTCATAAATTAACCTAACAATGCCACATGCTAGACACCATAACTCATACCTTAAATGGATGTGAGTTCAACAATCTATAGCGAATTACTAATAAATGATTTCTGTAAAGCAATGAGAATTCCTGACAACTTTTTTTTTTTTTTTTTTTTTTGAGACAGAGTCTTGCTCTGGCACCAGGCTGGAGTGCAGTATTGCAGCTCACTGCAACCCCCGCCTCCTCAGTTAAAGTGATTCTCCAGCCTCAGCCTCCCCAGTAGCTGGGATTACAGGCATGCCACCACACCCAGCTAATTTTTGTATTTTTAGTAGAGACGGGGTTTCACTGTGTTGGTCAGGATGGTCTCGATCTCCTGACCTTGTGATCTACCCGCCTCAGCCTCCCAAAGTGCTGGAATTACAGGCATGAGCCACTGTGCCCGGCTGACAACTTTTATAATCACCTCCTCTACCGATTCATCCATTTTTCTTAAAGGCTTTAGCCTTCCTTTTGTTTCCCCAGACCACTTCCCAGTGTTTCCCAGGCAGCCATCCTCAACTTTGGCCCAAATATTAATGTTGCCTCAGTTTCTATCTTTAGGTGGACAATTCCTACAGACAGCAGAAATCTTTGGGTGCATAATGATTTATCCCCCTATATACAGTGCAGTCCTGGATATAATACAGAATATTGTGTGCCATGAAAAAATAAGGTGAGAAATATGAAGGAGTCACTTGGGTTTGATGAAGTAGATTGGGGATATTAGCTAAAACAATTTAAAGCAAAAAAGTGAAAAGCAGAAATCATAGAGATGCCTTTGAACAGCTCCAGGCTAATGGAGTGAGATTCTATATCAGTTAAGTGTCTGAAGAAAAGGACTACCCCAGGGACAATTGTGTTATGTAATGGTAACAGAAGCTCAAATTCTTTGCCCTTTTAGCATCTGGTTTCTGAAATTCAGACATATAATGATTTATGTAAATAAATGGGAAAAAGTCATAGTTTTGTAAGTATGTGACGATAAATTGAAAAGCAGAATGGAGATTTTCCTCTGTCTTAACCACTGAAAATCCCTTTAATTACATTTAATTACTCCTTTTCTTAGATTTAATTTTACACATTTTATGTGCCTTGAATGAATAAATGCCAATTTTAAGTATGCATTTATTTATTATTTGAGGCACCATAATTTTACAGAGTAATTCTTTCCTTAGTTAAAATGAATTGATGTTTCCTAAATTATTTCCATTTTTTGAAAGTTAATCCTATGCTAATAAGGGTGAGGAGTCAATACTGCTTTAATTTATGTTCATATTTTCTCATGTTAAAAAAGCTTTTGATGTTCTAATAAAAAAAGCTTAATGGTAAAATAAAGGTTTGATGGTAGAATCTTATATAAATTTCATTTGCTTTTTTAAAAGAGACTGTGCTAGTAGAAAAGAATAATTATAAATATATATTTAAAAGTACTATTTTTGTCCACATATAAGTTATTTGTTAATAGGATATACTAATGATTAAAGTTATGATCATAAACATGCTAAAACATATCGATTGAATGCCAAAATAACATTTAATTTAAACTTAATTATAGAAATTAATCATATGCTCTGTAGCAAACTTGTAGTATTTTAGTTACATATTACTTATTATTTGGAAAGTTTCTTTACTTGTTTTTAAAGGAATAGGATTTTGTTCAACTTTTTAAGACAGAAAAAATGGTTGGTTTGTATTGCAGTGCTGAAATATAAATTTTGTCTATCTTAGATAATAGATTATTTATCTGGAATCCATTGAACCACAGGAGATTCCAGATCCTGTGTGTTCTATGAACTTCTCTGCAAAATCTGTATGCATACAGGGTACTTGTACGTATTTTGGAGGGCTAGAAGTCTATAAATTTCAGAATGTACTTAAAGTAATCCATAAATCAAAAAAGAGTGACTACTGGTCTAGGAAAAACAATATGTTCAAATTAAGTATGAGAACAAAATGAAAAGAATTATGTCTTGTCTGTCACTAAGTTTAAGCATGGAAATTATATTATAACAACAATAGAAACAAATGTTAAATACTTCAAGATTTACCAAGTATAGCTATACACATTATTTTATTTATCTTAACAATAACCAAGGGAAGTAGATATTTTCTATCTACAAACTCTTATAGGACATTTTTTACTTGCAAGACAGAAAGATTGTTATTTATTTTAAGAAGAATTATCAAAGAGCAAGATGAGACTTTGTCCTTATTCAGGTATAGGTGGCTAAGATGACCATATATCACAAGTGTATTTAAGCCTATAGCCCTGTCCTTCTATCCTGATTATGCCAGTCAAACTAAACCAAGTTGTGGTATTGTATGGGCTGCAGTTTGTTACATGCACAAAGCTCCCAATCAATCAGTGAGGACAATTAAAAAAAAAAGTTTGCAATGAACTCAGGGGCACTGATTCAACATTAAAAGTAGGAGATGCTCATATTTCTTTATGTCAATTTCTGGGGAAAAATGTGTCAATATACGTCTCTTTGCTGTGAAATTTTTCAAGAATGCACAAAAGTATAGAGCAAAACAAATTATGTACCTATAAAAATTATCTACATTTTGACATGCTTATTTTTATCACTCCTCACCTCATTTACATAGTTTTATAGCATACTTGAAGGCATGATATAATTATGTAATTAAAGACAAAAATACGAGCCCCAAAATGGCATTTCCTTACATAACTGTAACACCATTCTCACACTTAACAAAATTAAGAATAGTTCCTTGATATTTAATGTTAATTTAATCTGCTATCCAATCAGACAATGGTCTTCAATGATGAAAAAACCTTTAGGTAAAAAAATTGATGGGTTTGACAAATTTGGAAAACTATTTGGCATATCTACCTAGCATATGACTCAGCAATTTCACTGCTACATGTATACCAACAGAAATGTATACAAATGGTGACAAAGGATATATGCAAGAATGTTTAGTAGCAACCCTGGGTAATTACCTCAAGTTCAACACAATACAAATGCCTATAGACAGTGTAAGAAATATAGTGATGCATATGTACTCAATGAAATAGCATGTGGCAATGAGCACAAATGAACACATAACAACATAGATGCATCTCACTATCTCATTGATGCAATATTTAGTGAAAGAAGCCAGACACAAAATGCTACACTTTGTATTATTTTGTTTATATACAGTTCAAAATGGACAAAATTAATCCATGGTGTACTACCTATGTCAGGGTCTCACATTTAAATTAAAATATTTCAGTGTAACATGCATGTGTTATATGGAGACACCGCAAGGCACATGTTAGAATTAATTTGTGATTTAAATAATAAATAGAATCTAACCTCTGTCCCAAGAAGATAAAAATCTAGCAAGTAAGAAAAATAGGTGTACTATTAATGAAAAATGAATATATTGTTAAAGAAGTACCCTAAATAAAGAGTGGTGGTATGTTACGGAAGGACACTATTAGTGAACACAGATAATTTTTTAGTGTGATGGGCCCTCCACCAGGTTACTTACAGTGGACACACTTAACATATGTCTATTGCCTGAACCCTGAAGACTCAGCAGTGAGCCAAGGCCATGATGCCCAAATGAGGAGCAGGTGTCCCTGAGAACTCAAACATCCCAGAGAGTATCTGAGAGGCTACTAAGAAAAATAGTCTCATTGCTCAACCACAGTAGGCAAAGAGCCAGAATATTAGCTTAAAAGCAATTTAGAGATGAGAAGCAGCACAGATCTCTACAGCTGTCCTGCTGCCATCCAGGAAAGCCCTGTAAGTCAGTCCTAATAACCTCTTCCACTCTTCAAGCTGGACTTGTCTGAAGACCATTCTTTGGTCTTTCAGTTCCTTCCCAGTATGGGAGTTGATGATACAGTCCCAAATATTTCTCATAACAATTTTACTTCTTCTTTTCCAACTTGGATGTCTTGTCTTTTCTTTTTCTTTCCAATTTTTTTTTTTTTTTTTGGCTAGAACTTCCACTACTATGTTGAATAGAAGTGGTGAATGTGGGTATTCTAGTCTGCTTCTTAGAAGAAAAGCTTTCAACTTTTCATTGTTGAGTACGTTTGCCAAGGTTTTTTTAATATATGGCTTTTATTATGTTCAGGTATTTTCCTTTATTCCTAGTTAGTTGAGTGTTTTATCATGAGATGGTGTGGATTTTGTCAAATGTTTTTTTCTGCATCAATTGAGGATGCAAGATCATTTTTTTCCTACCTTCTGTTAATGATGTGTACTTACATTTATTGACTTTTACATGTTGAATCATCCCGCATTCCATGAATATATCCCACTTGGTCATGGTGTATAATCCTTTTAATATGCTGATGAATTTTGTTTGCTTGTATTTTGTTGAGAATTTTTGCATCAATGTTTATCAAGTAGATTAGTCTGTTATTTTCTTTTCTTACAGTGTCTTCGTCTGGCTTTGATATCAGGGTAAGCTGACCATATACAATGAGTTAGGAAGTGGTCTCTCCTCTTAAACTTTTTAGAGAAGTTTGAGAAGGATTAATATTAGTTATTTGTTAAATAGGAGAGACACCTAATGTAGATGATGGTTGATGAGTGCAACAAACCACCATGTCAAGTATATACCTATGTAACAAACCTGCATATTCTGCACATGTATCCCAGAACTTAAAGTATAATAATTAAAAAAAAAAAGTTACTAGTGAAGCCATCAGGTTCAAGGCTTCTCTTTTTTGGCAGATTATTGATTATTTCTTCAAAAAAAGGAATTATTCAATCTCCTTAGTAGCTATAAAGCTATTCAGATTTTCTATTTCTTTGTGATGTAGTCTTGGTAGTTTTTTTTTTTAAGAGTTTGTTCATTTCATCTAGGTTATCCAATTTATGTACAAAGGTTTATTGTACTCTCTTACAATCCTTTACATTTCTGGAGAATTGATGTAATATCCCATTTTCACTTCTGATTTTGGTAATCTAAATTTTCTGTTTTTTCTTAGTCTATTTAGGTAAAAGTTTGTCAATTTTGCCAATGTTTTCAAAGAAATGAATTTTGATTTTATTAATTTTCTCCGATTATTTTCTATTATCTCTTCCACTTGTCTCTAATTTTTATAATTTCCTTCTTTCCACTAGTAGTCTTTTTCTAGCTCCTTAGGTTGTATATTGTGGGTTAGATTTTGTTTTGTTTTGAGTTTTAAAGTGTTTATAGCTATGAATTTCATCTTTTTCTCTTCTTCTTTTTCTCATTATTTTTGAGACAGTCGGAGACATTATTACTCTTTATCTCAGGCTGAACTGCAAAGGCAATCATGGCTCACAGCAGCCTTGACCTCCTGAGCTCAAGTTAGCCTCCTGCCTCAGCTTCCCAAGTAGCTTGGATCACAGCACACACTGCATTGCTTGGTTCATTTTTAATTTTTTTTCTGTAGAGATGCAGTCTCCCTATGTTGCCCAGGCTGGTCTCAAACTCCTGGGCTCAAGCAATCCTCCCACCTCAGCTGCCCATAGTGTTGGGATTACAGGTGTGAGCACCCATCATGAATTTCTTGTCTATAAAAGCTTTTACTGAGTACCATAAGTTTTCATATAGAGATGCTACTTAACTTACAATGGGTTTATGTCCCAGTAAACCCACTATAAGTTTAAACTATCTAAGCAGAAAATGCAATCAATACACATCACCTATTGAACATCATAGGTTAGCCTAGCCTACCTTAAACATGTTCAGAACACTTACATTATCCTGCAGTTAGTCAAAATCAATTAATGAAAACTGATTTTATAATAAAATGTTGAATATCTAATGTAATTAAATATTATACTGAATGTGTATCCCTTTTGCATGATCATAAAGTCAAAAAATCGTAGTTGAGCCATTCAAAGCCAGGAATTATCTGTATTGTGACTTTGTTTTCATCTGTCTGTATTTTCTATCTTCCCTGTGACTTTTTGATCCGTTGATTGTTTAACAGTGTTTTCTTTAACTTTCACAAATTTGTAAATTTTCTTGTTTACTTCTGTTTTGATTTCTAACATTATCTTATAATCACAGATGAAGCTTTGTATGCTATCTTTTTATATCTATTGTGACTTAATTTGTGGCCTAATTATTTATATTGCCATTTTGTCATACATCGTTTCATTGTCTTTATCCACATGTTCCTTTATTTCTTGGAGTATGTTTTTAAAAATGTCTTTTAAAGTCTTTGTCTAAGAGATCTGTTATGAAATCTGTTTCAGGGACAGTTTTTGTTTATTTATTTTTCCTTTTGAATAGACCATATGTTACTTTATTATTTTGTTGAAAACGACATTTTAATCTAAAAATATAGAAATTCTAGAAATCAAATTCACTCTCTTCCACTGAATTTGCTGCTTTTTGTTATTGTTTTTATTTTGGATTGTTGTAGGCTGCCTCTGTGCTGAGCATCAACCTAAGGTATAAACTTAAGATTTTGTCAGGTTTTTTGTGAGCCTTTTCCTCTGCATATATGATCACTTTCTAGTTTTTCCTTATATGCAATCGTTATTGAATGTCCTATTCTTTAATATCTGGCTCCCAAAAGGGAAAAAGAAGAAAAATGAAGAGGAGAGGGTAAAAATATTAGCTCTTTAAATTCCCTGTAAGTCATTCAGCCAGAAGGGAAGGGGCTTGCAACAAGGGAGGAGGTGCACTAACAATGGCCAGTCAACTCTTCTGCATCTCTATGATCAGAAGCAGCAATTAGCAGAGCACAGATCCCTGATATTTGGAAGACCAGATTCTTTTTGCATACCCTGGATCCACCAAACAGTGTGCAGGTTGCTGAAGGAACATAGGCACAGCTACCCCTACTTGCCATGGGGTAGAAGAAGGAGATTGTTAGCTACTACTAGGCTAAAAGCTTAAATTGATGGAAATTAAGCACAATTTAGTATCTAAGACTTTTCCTGGAACTTGCAAGTCGTCAATAAGTTCCAGAGTTCCAAAATAGTTATGTCAGACAGATTCTGCCAGTGTATTGTCTAGATAGGGAGACAGATTTCTGGTGCTTTCTATTTCATCATCTTTCCAGAATCCTCACTTGCCTTTCTATTTTTGAAAAATATATGTATCTAATATTGCAAAGACCATGAACACTGTAGTCCTGTTCAATCAAGTTTTCTACACATTTCTTCCATGTCATACATTTTGCAAAGCAGTGGACCTATAAGAATGGACTGCCTTCTGAAGAAACTTTGAAATAAGTGGTAGTATGCTGAAACCTAAAATCATATTCCAATTTTCAAGTGGTGATATAAAAGAAAGTCCACTAATGTTTCATTAGTAATACCGAAATCAAGTTAAGATTTTAGGGGCCTTTGCTCATTAAAGTCCATGGTATCCTGTTAGAATCTTATTTAATTTCTAAATAAACTAAGCATAGTCTTGCAACATGTTTAGTGTTATTTATTGTCTTTATGAAACCATGGCAGAGAATATAAAAATAAAAGAACAAAACCTTTTTTAAAAATTCATTCAATTTATATTAAATCATTACCCCAAAAAATCCAGAAAGTGAAAGGAATATTTTTTTTTTAGGAAAGAATATATAACCATTGAGAATTCTCTTACACTATTTTGATGGAGAGGGAGCTGGGAAGCAGAAAATGAGCGTAGAACAAACTTTAATTTGCAAGTTAAGGAACTGCAGGGCAAAAATATAAGGTGCTCCTTGAAAAATGTTGGGCTTGGTACTTAAGTAGGATACAATAAAAGCCACAAGATACTGGACCATATTCTAGAAATTCTGTGTTTAAGTTTCTAGGCTTTTTTTTTTTTTTTTTTTTTTTTTTTTGAGACAGATTCTCATTCTGTCGCCCAGGCTGGAGTGCAGTGACACAGTCTCGGCTCACTGCAACCTCTGCCTCCCGGGTTCAAGCAATTCTCCTGCTTCGGCCCCCCGAGTAGCTGGGATTACAGGCACCCATCACTATGCCTGGCTAATTTTTGTATTTTTAGTACAGATGGGGTTTCACCATGTTGGCCAGGCTGGTCTCAAACACCTGACCTCAGGTGATCCACACACCTTGGCCTCCCAAATTGCTGGGATTACAGGCGTGAGCTACCATGCCCGGCCAAATTTCTAGGCTTCTAATTTTGTTAATATATCCAAATGTGATGGAGTTATCTGAATTTGACTTATACTACCTAACCACAAAAATGTGAGTAAAACACATAAAAAGCTAGCTTATTGACATATAAATATAATTAAGATTGAAAAATGATGAAATTTAACATGTTTTTATAATTAAAAATATAAACTGAACACCTGTATTAAGCCCAGTTCTAGTTGTTGCACTATGGCATGATTTCAATATACTCAAGGTTTCTGGTCATATATAATAAAAAATGCTTAATATTTAAGGCAAAAGAAAACAAATGGTGGCAAGTAGCTTTTGAATAATTAAAACAAGTGCTATAAAGGAGAGTGACTGGATGGCTAGTTTAAATTAGATTGTCATGAAAAATTTTCTTGAGGAGATACTGTTGTAAGTTGAGATATAAATGTCAAAAGACAAATGCTTGAGGGGATGGATAACCCAGTTACCCTGATTTGATTATTATACATTGTATGCCTGTATCAAAACATCACATGTATCCTATAAATGTGTACACCTATTATGTAAGCATAGTAACTTATAAAAATAAAGTCATTAAAACAAGCATTATAAACATTGGGGATGTTTATGAAAAAATATTAAGGTAGAAACATTTTGACGTATTCATGAAACCAGAAATATCCACTGTGGCTAATGCAGAGTGAAGACGGCAAAGTGAAGTAGACCAGGGCAGATTACATAGGATCTGGTTATAATAGGCAGTTTAGATTTTATTCCTAAAAGCAACTGGAAAGCCCTGGAGAGTTTTAAGCAGGAAGATGACATAATAATGTATGTTTTTAGAAAGACAATTATAACTGTGGTGTAGTGATTTGACTGGCAACAAGAATGGAAGCAGAGGAAACATTTAGGAGACTGCTGTTGTATTCCAAGCTAGAGATAACAGCAATTTGGCCTAGGGAATTAGAGGAGACGAAGAGAAATCAATTCAGAATATCTCTTCACAGGAGATTTGAAAGAACATGGAGATGGTGTGTGTATCATTTAAGATACTTTCAAATTCAACAATAAAATGTATAATTGAAAGAGGCTTAAACAATCTCTGAAACAAGAAATATGGAACCAGGGCTTTCCAAATTTACAAATAAAACCAAGGATCCAGAATTTTTCTGTCTTTTTACAACTGCAATTGTCAAAATTATTGACTTGGTTGTTAGGCTTGTTCTCTCCTAATCATAAATGGCTGCTACAGATACACCCCATATATACGTGGCAGTTTACAGAAGATGGAAGAAGTGATAATCTTTCTCTTTCTACACTTTTTTTTTTTTTTTTTTTTTTTAACTTTTTGAGAGAGTTTCACTCTGTCCCCAGGCTAGAGTATAGTGGCAGGATCTCGACTCACTGCAATCTCTGCCTCCTGGGTTCAAGCGAGTCTCCTGCCTCAGCCTCCCAAGTAGCTGGGATTACAGGTGTGTGCCACCATGCCCAACTAATTTTTTGTACCTTTAGTAGAGATGGGGTTTCACCATGTTGGCGAGGCTGGTCTCGATCTCCTGACCTCGTGATCCGCCCACCTCGGCCTCCCAAAGTGCTGGGATTACAGGAGTGAGCCAGCGCGCCCGGCCTATACTTATTTTTTATTTTTTTTTGAGACGGAGTCTCGCTCTGTCGCCCAGGCTGGAGTGCAGTGGCGCAATCTCAGCTCACTGCAAGCTCCACCTCCCGGGTTCACGCCATTCTCCTGCCTCAGCCTCTCCGAGCAGCTGGGACTACAGGCGCCCGCCACCACGCCCGGTTAATTTTTTTGTATTTTTAGTAGTGACGAGGTTTCACCGTGGTCTCTATCTCCTGACCTCGTGATCCGCCTGCCTCAGCCTCCCAAAGTGCTGGGATTACAAGCGTGAGCCACCGTGCCTGGCCTACTTATTTTTTAATGAAAAATATTTTTCTCCAGAAGCTACAGTGCAAACTTCCTTCCAGGACTCATTGGCTGTGACTGAAATTCATATTTATGCTGTATGATAAAGGGGGCAAAAGCAAGGTTGACTCTGGCAGTTTTAGTTTCTCTTATGGGTGATGGACTCTGCAAGACAGGATGCAGAAGAGGGAAGTAGTTATTGGGTAGGTAACCAACATTATCTGTCACAAAATGTAAGGAAAAAGTTAAGGATAACTCATAGATGATTTATTTAATTGCAACAATGGTGGTGCTACTTGCAGAAATGAAGAAGACTGAACAAAGAGCTTATTTCAAAGGGAAAATCTTTTAGGCCTATTAGATATCCATGTGGATATTTCAGTTATGCAGTTATGTATATCAGCTTTGAGTCTGAGATATATATGAGAGATAAAATTTACTGAATATTGCAATATTACTTTTGAAACCACTGCTATGAATATGTATTTAAAATCCATACATTTAAGGATACACCATACACCATAAACCAAATGTGAAAGGCAGGTTAAAGTTTCTTAATCTATACTTTAAAAAAGTGACCATTCCCTGCCTTGTGTCTCATTGGTGTAGGAGACCAGAGAAACACTGCCTGCCGCATATGAGCATGTGATACAGTAGACTATGCTTCCTTTCTTGAAAAATTGTCTTTAATCCATGATGCAACATGCGTTAGTCAATTTTTGCATTGCTATACAGGAATACCTGAGTTTGGATAACATATAAAGAAGAGAGATTTAATTGGCTCATTTCTACAGGTTGTACAGGAAGCGTGTTGCTGGCATCTGATTCTGGTGAGGGCCTCAGGAAGCTTTTATTCATGGTGGAAGGTGAAGGAGGAGGAGAAACATCACAAGGTGAGAGCAGGAACTAAGTCTGGGAGCTATATCAAGGCTGGAGACAGCATTCAAAACCACAGGACTATGTAAGCCACCAAGGGAAAGCTTATAGATTATGAAGATAGGAAGTCCCATGCCAGAGCCTTGCTATATGACAACATTTTCAAGTCAAACAGAAGAAAATGATTCAGAAAACGAGACCAAGGAGGCCTGTCATAGCCAGTTACATACCTCAGGGCACCTCAAATAATAGTTAAATTTTGATAATCATTTCTAATAAATTTACTTTAGTGCTTATGAATGGTTATGTTTATTCTTTATTGCTTGCTCAATGACATTTTAATCTTTCCTTTTAGAGTGACTTTTTAAAAAGTGATTATAAAACATAACCCTAGAAATGATTACTTAGAAAATCATTACCATATGTATTAGTTAGAATGATATTTGGGAAGATGTAACAGAAAAACCCCAAGAAGCTGTGGTTTACATAGGATTGAAACTATGTCTCTACATATAAATAAACATAGGCAGCTCAGAGCTGATCTAACGGCTACAGGATTATCAAGTCCCAGGTTTCTTCTGCCAATTTTAGTGGGTCACCTCATACATCAAAAGAAGGAGAATAATGGTAAGAAAAGTAGCATGTTGTAAAAATACTTCCACTCTGGCCGAGCGCGGTGGCTCATTCCTGTAATCCCAACACTTTGGGAGATGGATGCGGGCGGATCACTTGAAGCGGGAATTTGAGATCAGCCTGGCCAACATGGTGAAACCCCATCTTTACTAAAAACACAAAAATTAGCCAGGCATGGTGGTGCATGCCTGTAATCACAGCTACTCAGGAGGCTAAGGCACAAGAATCACTTGAAACCGGGAGGCAGAGGTTGCATAGAACCGAGATCACACCATTGCACTCCAGCCTGGGCGACAGACCAAGACTCTGTCTTAAACAAAAACAAAAACAGAAACAACGACAAAAAAGTCCACTTGTTTTATACCACCGGGCAGAAATTAGAAATCATGCCTGCTCTCACTGTAAGGAAAGTTGGTAAGTACCGTTCTTTATTTTGAGTGGCCATGTGCACAACTCTAAGTCTCTATTCCTGAACGAACTGAGAATAGATGGGGGGAGAACAAGTCTTTGCTGCTTCATCTAATGACAGCTCCCTAAATAATCTTAAAGTATTTCTTAGACCACTTTTCATACATGAAAATCTGAAATGTTAAGTTAATAAAGTGACTACTGTCACAGTAAAGTCAGAGGTGAAGATGCTAATCAAACATTTCAACTTACATGTTCACCTCAAAAATCCTATGATTTTTCTTTCTGTATTATGTAATAGTGAAACTTATCTGTTTATGGTATCTCATTTGGCAATATTCAACATCAAGTGCCGTCCTGAAACATATGTAGATTACTAGCCATTGTCTTTACTCTTGCTTCACATCAGTGCTTCTGTCAGTTAGGGAACAGCACCTGTTTATATCAATGTAATAATGTAAAGAAAGATGCGAAGTTCCAAATAGTGTTAAACTATTCCCATATCTACTATCCAAAGGTAGAGTAAACAAGCACTTTTTAATAATAGTAAAATATTATATATAAATGTATTCTATATGAATATATGAAGTCTGAATACCTGTAATTATTGTATAGTTATATAAATAATATATAAAGATGCTTTATATGTATGTATATACATAAAGATATGGTGCTTATTAAAAGGCATATAATAGTTGAAAATTAAAAGTCAAGGAAAATAAAAACACACACACACGATGGATCGAACTTTGGTCACAAAGTCTGATTTAGGCTTTAACTACATAGAAATAATTTATCAGGCAAAAGCAACTTAAAGAGTGTTTTAGTAAGGGTCAAAAATTCTACAGATCATCACATCACTTAACACTTATAAAGTGTACTGTAGCTGAGTCACATCCTTCATGCAATTACAAGATATTTCTAGCAAGTAGGAAACATCTGCTTACAAAATATCATTAATATAAATATTTAAAGTAAGTGGCAGAATTTTAAAGCATGTTTTTCTTCACAGACATCATTTCCCAAAAGATGACTGCTAAGATATAACTCTGACTTAAATGGTATTCAAATTATGACACATCTAAATAGAGCTGGTTGATGAGTCAATTAGTAGATGATGACAAAATAAATATTACCCAGAGTGACAGGTCTCCTACTTAACCCGGATCAAGTTTGGACAGAGGAAGAAGGCTTATTTATAGACTGTAATCAACTTTGTGATTATTTGAATGCTGGATAGAGGGAAAAATATAAATTTAAAATCTATTTGCCAGTATTGTACTAGTATACTTTCAATATAAGGGGAAAATCCCATGCTACTGGTTCTGAAAGATCCAGCTTTCAATGTGTATGGGGACATTACCACTAGTTAACTTCTACAGATAACTGTAAAAGATGGAGGTCCTTTTTTTTTTCTTGTACTGCTCTAGAACTAAGAATATGGATGCAATAGTAGTCAAAGAATAGTTAACTCTTTAAAAAATCAAGAAAAACAAAAAGACAAAGAGGAAACTTCTAAACTGCTCAGGAGATCTGATTCTGATGCAGAAGAGGAAGAAAACAAGGTGTAACCTGAATTTCCATGTTCACTGTTACCCATGTATTTACTGCCATAGACTGTATTTTTAAAATTATTTTCCCCCAAAATAATAGTAATAATGAAAACACACTAAACACACACATTTGCACTCATACCTCTAAAAGTAAAAAAATTAAAAATAGCAAAAAAGCTAGCTCCTGCCTTTTAAACTATGCTTGTCTTTTTAAACTGTGTATTTAAAAGATAATGTTTTTCCAACTGTGAACAGACATGCATCTCCATACGGTTTCAGTTGGTTATCCTCAATTGCTTTTACATTCAAACATTATAAAATATACCTTTACTGCTAAAATTATAAATAATATTTCCATATATTTAATGATCAATGTTTTCTTGATGTGCTGTGCTAAATGAGCCAGTAGAATTGATGACAGAAGTATTTATTTTCTTAAATCTGAAAGTACCCTGCTGTTCAGAGATCAAATGCAATATGGGGACCTGGGGACTCTGGACAGTGGAGTTACCTGTTTAGTCCTTTTTTTTTTTAATTAACGTGAGTTCTATTATTGCTGCCACACTCTCATATACCTGAATAAGATCATCACAGTTCTTAGATTCTCACCCTCAGAGTAATTTCTTGAAATATTTCTAGGCAAAGGTACTTCGTTGCAAATTCAGTGTTTATTGTTTCTGAATATTTCTTCTATAAAGTTTTAACTTCTGTAACATTAGACTTAGAAGATACACACTTTGAAAAAGAATCTTTACATTTTTTATATTAAATTAGCACAAGAAATCAGCATTGCCAGCGGGTAATGACCTCCTTCTCTTTATCTATTGATTATGTTTTCTGGTTTATTTTCTCTCTCTTCAATATCTTCCAGTTAAATTGACCTTTCCTCACCTCAAACTTATTTTTTGTTGAACAAGTGACCTTGCTATTATTTCTTGCGGGCATAAGGACTTTTTTCATCTCCATGGATTAAAATTATATATATATATATATGTATACATATATGTATACATATATATATATATATATTTATGTATGTGGGAAAAACAGCACTTCCAAGTGTTTTTGCTCCTATAAGATTGAAACTGCCTTTGCAAAAATTAGGACAGTGACAGAAATCTGACATAGGAAAAATATGACAGTGAAAGAAATCTGACCTAACCAACTCCATCTTGCTTCCGATCTCCAAGCTATTTTTGTTTATTTCTGGGCATAGGCCAAGCTAGTTACTATGGGAGAAGTTTTGTTTATATTTTAAAACGTATATAATAACAACCACTTCCTGAAACTAACCCCCAAGCTCAAGGACCCAAACCACTTTTGTAGAACTAACAAATTAGCCACAAAGTTAAAATTATGGTTCAGGAGTCATGTAGCCAGAGGTCACAGAATTCGTAGTCTCTCCAATTGCTCCTATAAATAACATCACTATTTTAAAACCTAAAGTTGGTATTTTGAGGTATTTTCCAGACCTTGCATTACAGTGGACCAGCTGGTACCACTTGGACTGGTAACCCATACCAAGAAACTAGCTGGTTTGGTCTTGTGATCCCAACCCAGGAACTGACTCACTGCAAGAAGGCAGCTTTGATCCCCTATGATTTCATCCTCAATCCAACATCCCCCACTCCCTACCCACCTGCCTGCCAAACTGTCCTTGAAAAACCCTAGCTTCTGAGATTTCAAGGAGGCTGATTTGAATAATTTTTCTCATCCTTCTGGCTTGGCTAGACCTGTGATTATTTAACCCTTTCTCTACTGCAATACCACTGCCTCAGTGAAGTGGTTTGATCTGTGCAGTGGGCAAGAAGAACCCACAATTTGACTTTAATTTAGACGAATCCATCTCATAGTTTCTTTATGCTATGGAAAAGCTATCCCTAGATATGTTTTCCTATGTTTTTAAACACTGAAGTTTAGCTTTTCACAGTTGGGTCTCTGATCCAATCCATCTAGAATTCTTTTTGCGAATTAAGTGAGCTAAAGATATCATTTTATTATTTTTGCATGGTTAGAAAGATTTTCCAGCACAATTATATGATTTAATGGGAATACTGAGGAAGTTTAAAATAGGGCCCATCTACAGAATTTTTTCTAGGAGAAAGGATGGTGTCCCAAATGTTTAAACATATTTGGGTTTAATCCACTACCCTCTGAAACAATGTTTGGACACACTAGTCCTCAGTAGAAGTTTATCTTTTCTTCTATCATTGACAGAATAAAAAGGATCTTGACTTAACCATCCTTGCTTGAAGAAAAAAAAAAAAGTTATCTCTAAGTCAATATTTAAAAGTCACAAGCATGAGAAAAGGGAATGCTTATATACTGTTGGCGGGAATATAAAATAGTTCAGCCTTTGTGAAAAGTAGTTTGGAGTTTTCTCAAAGAATGAACAATAAAATTACCATTTGATCTAGCAATCTCATTACTGGGCATATACCCAAAGGAAAATAAACTGCTCTACCAAAGAGACACCTCCACTCGCATGTTTATTGCAGCGCTATTCACAGCAGCAAAGACACAGAATCAACCTTGTTGCCTATCAGTGGTGGATTGGATAAAGAAAATATGGTACATATACATCATGGAATACTATGCAGCCATAAAAATAAAAAACCATGTCTTTTGAAGCAACATGAATGTAGCTGGAGGCTATTATTCTAAGTGAATTCATGCAGAAACAGAAAACCAAATACCATATGTTCTCAACTGTAACACTTTAGTGGGAGCAAAACTTTAAGTACAAATGAATATCAAGATAGGACAAATAGACACTAAGGACTCCGAAAAGAGGGAAGCAGGGCGTGGGGCAAGAGTTGGAAAACTACCTATTGGGTAACATGTGCACTATTTAGGTGATAGGACCAATGGACGCCCAAATCTCAGCACCATGCCATATATCCATGTAACAAACATGCATGCGCACCTCCTGAATCTAAAATAAATAAAAACAGAAACAGATCCAAAAAGTGATAAGCACTTCTCTTACACTCTGTACTAATCAACATAATCTAACCTGTAGAAAAATTATGCAAAAAGTGGTTATGGTGAATTCCAAACATTAGTTATTCCATACTAATACCAAGACTTGGTTCAGTAGACAGTTTCAGGTACAGGTGGTGGAGCAATGAGTAAGACAGTCAAAGTCCCTGAACTCTAGAACCAAAAACAACAAAGGAGGGAAGACCGAACGAAATTAGGTACATTAACAAATAAGACTATTTTACGGACTGACAGTTTAAATAACATAATACTATGGAAGTGCTGGAGAATAATGTGATGGGCATTGGCTACTTAGATAGGGTGAACAGGCAAGAAATATTTCAATTGACAAGAGACCTGAGACCTCAATGATCAGAATGAGCCTGGCATGCTAGACTTAAGCAAAAAATGCTTCAGGTTGAGAGTGTTGTATATGCAAACAATGCGCTTAGATGTGCTTAAGGAAGAATGAGAAGCCTAGCGTGGCTAGAATTCAGGAATCCAGGAGCTATGAAGTCAAGGAAGCATATGTGTAATAAATACTAATTTTATTCTAAGTGCAGTGTAAACACTTGGATAGTTTTAAGTAGAAATGTGGTTTGTTTTGGTTTAAGTTTCAAATGATTCTTCTGGATGTTGGGAGACAAAGTTGGCCTAATAATGACCAATTAGGAAGTTGTTATAGATTTTATAGTACCCTAAGGCAGAAATATTTGAGTCTTGGACTAAGGTTAATTGTACTAACAGAATATTATCTATACAATACATATTTATAATATATATTTGAGAGAATATATGTATATTCGTATATATGTACACAGTCAGCCTTTCATATCCATGGGTTTTTAATCTGTAAATTCAACCAACCACAGATTGAAAATATTTTAAAAAGTTCCATCTGTATTAAACATGTACAAATGCTTTTGATTGCCATAATTCTCTAAACAATACGGTATGACAACTATTTACTTAGTATTTACATTGTATTAAGTATTATAAGTAATCTAGATATTATTTAAATACACAAAATAAAAGAAAGAAATGAATATAAAAAAACTTGCATAGGTTATATGCAAATACTATACAATTTTATATAAGGAACTTAAGCATCTGCATATTTTGGTATCTATAGGAGGTCCTGGAACCAATCTTCCATGGAGACCAAGGGACAACTGTATATATATTTTATGAAGATGACTTACTAATAAAGGCAAGAGAAAAACAGAAACGGTCATTGATATTTTGACGTGTGTATGTATCAATGGCCTTTCTACAGATATACATCTTATAATTAAAATTCATATGGAAATGCAAGGGAGTCAGAATAGTCAAAAATTTAAAAAAGAGGAATAAATTTGGCAGATGCACCCTTCTGAATTTCAAAACATATAATAAAGCTAAAGTAACCAAGACAATGTCATTTGATATAAAAACAGATATATTGATTAATGGATAAAATTGAGCCCAGAAATAAGTCCAAACATCTATGTTCAGTTGATATTTCACAGCCAAGATCTTGAACTGGGAGATAATAGTTCCTTCAAGTAGGTGTCTAGACAATTGAATACACACATGCAAAAAAAAAAAAATAGTTAGACCCCTACCTCAAAAACTTTAACTCTAAATGGATCAAAGACCAACTATAAGAGATAAAACTATAAAAATCCTAGGAGAAAATATTGGGATAAATCTTTGCAATAGTGAATTTGGCAATGCTTTCATAGACGTGACACTAAAAACGAGAAAAAGAGAAAAGTTAGATAAAAATTAGTCACCAAAATTAAATGCATCATTACGGTTAAACACTTTATGCATTAAGGGCACAATCAAGAATGTGAAAAGGCGACTTATAAATGGGAGAAACTATTTTCAAAGCATATATTTGATAAGATGCTATTATGAAGAATACAGTTAAAAACTCTTACAATTCAACATTAGAAGACAAATGATAATGAGCCAATAGTTGAATAAATATTTTACTGAAGAAAATGTATAAATAAGCAACAGGCATATTAAAAATTGCTCAACAGCATTTGTTATTAAGGAAATGAAAATTTAAACCACAATGTATAATAAATGTACCCAATAAATAAAATATGCCCAAGAGTAATAAATACAAAACTTGTATGTATTATTCGTGTCCACATAAAACCTTGTACATATGTTTAAAATAACATGATTTATAATAACAAAATGTGTAAATTATTCAAATGCCCATCACCTGATGAATGGATAAATACGATATATTCATACAATGGAATGTTATTTATCAATAAAAAGCAATGAAGTAATAATTCACACTACAGCATGAACATTGAAAATGTTACCTAAGTGAAAGCAGCCAGTCACATAAAACCACATACATGAATTCATTGATATGCAATGTCTTGAACAGACAACTCTATATACAAGAAGAAAGTAGGTAAATGGTTTCCAGGAGCTGAGAGGTCAGTGATTTAGGGGTAAATACTAACTGCCACGTGGCTTTCTGAGGAGACTAAAATTAGATTGTATGAGGGTTTCACCAGTCTATGAATATACTAAAAAAATTAAATTTTATATTTCAGATGAGTGAATTGTATGGCATATGAATCCTATCCTAATAAACCCACTAAAACATACAAAGCAAAAATAAACCCTGAAAATAAAATCTGAAATACAAATATTCTCTATACAGAATTGTTTATATTTATTAGAAACATGGCTATATGAAGCCTTTATACACCTTTGTATAATGTCAGACAATTGTTCACAAAGAATATTTTATGTAATAATACAATTTTCATTATTGGCCGTTTTTAGATACTTCCCTTAAAAGAAGACATTTTTGCAGCCGAAAGACACATGAAAAAACCTTCATCATCACTGGCCATCAGAGAAATGCAAATCAAAACCACAATGAGATACCATCTCACACCAGTTAGAATGGCAATCATTAAAAAGTCAGGAAATAACAGGTGTGGAGAGGATGCGGAGAAATAGGAACACTTTTACACTGTTGGTGGGACTGTAAACTAGTTCAAACATTGTGGAAGACAGTGTGGCGATTCCTCAAGGATCTAGAACTAGAAATACCATTTGACCTAGCCATCCCATTACTGGGTATATACTCAAAGGATTATAAATCATGCTGCTATAAAGACACATGCACACATATGTTCATTGTGGCACTATTCACAATAGCAAAGACTTGGAACCAACCCAAATGTCCAACAATGATAGACTGGATTAAGAAAATGTGGTACATATACACCATGGAATACTATGCAGCCATAAAAAAGGATGAGTTCAAGTCCTTTGTAGGGACATGGATGAAGCAGGAAACCATCATTCTGAGCAAACTATCGCAAGGACAGAAAACCAAACACCGCATGTTCTCACTCATAAGTGGGAATTGAACAATGAGAACACTTGGACACAGGAAGAGGAACATCACACACCAGGGCCTGTCATGTGGTGGGGGTCTAGGGGAGGGATACCATTAGGAGATATACCTAAAGTAAATGACGAGCTAATGGATGCAGCACACCAACATGGTGCACGTATACATAGGTAACAAACCTGCACGTTGTACACATGTACCCTAGAACTTAAAGTATAATTAAATAAAAAGAAAACCACTTCTGATTTTTTGAGACAATCTCACTCTGTCGCCCAGGCTGTAGTGCAGTGGGGCGATCTCCGATCACTGCAAGCTCCGCCTCCCAAGTTCACGCCATTCTCCTGCCTCAGCCTCCAGAGTAGCTGGGACTACAGGCGCCCGCCACCACACCCAGCTAATTTTTTCATATTTTTAGTAGAGACGGGGTTTCACCGTGTTAGCCAGGATGGTCTCGATCTCCTGACCTCGTGATCCACCCTCCTCGGCCTCCCAAAGTGCTGGGATTACAGGCGTGGGCCACAGGGCCCAGCCTGATTTTTTTTTTTTTTTTTTTAAGAGAAAGAGATCTCACTATGCTGCAGAGGCTGAAGTGTAGTGGCTGTTCACAGATACAATGGTAGTGCTCTGCACTGCACCCTGGAACTCCTGGCCTCAGGCCTTCCTCCTGCCTCAGCCTCCTAAGTAGGAGTGCACCCAGCTTTTTACTTCAAAATTTGAAAGTAAATGCAATGAAAAGGAGGTGAAATTGAAAATTAATATGTGATTCTTCTTTTACTGCTTTGCCAATAGTCAACCTTATTGATATCCCTTCTTCATATATTAATATTTCTCTATGGAAAGCCTTTGTTTACAAATAGTCGATGACATACAGGTACACTTAATAGCTAAAGATTAATATAGCTTAGTGATTTAAAACAGTTCTCAAAGTCACACAGTGTGGAATAGATTCCTGTCCACCAGCTACTAGTTTAACGATGTCGGCACATGACTTAATCTTTCTTTTTGTTTTCCTCAGCTATAAAAATGAATAACATAACCTCTTTTTATTTTGAGAAGAGGAAGATAAAATGTCACAGTAATTAAGCCATAATATAAAATAGTGATATATAGAAAAAATAGACAACTGCCTCTTCTGTCATTTGAAGGCTTTTTATTATGCCTATCATACTAATTTTCCTATTATTTCCAAAATTGTCAGCATTAAGGCTACCTCTTTAACCTTCCTAGCATAGTACTAATTTTATATCAATTACGATATTATAGTTTCTAACGGTATTGCATTTAGCTAGATTCATTGCCACCATAGTTTTTCGTAAAGAGACAGGACATCCTTTAGCCACTCTTCAGCTTTAAAGTCCAATCCATCCTACTCCCTGGTATGAAGTTAAGTTGTGAAGTAGGTAAACAGGCAGCTACCTCTATGAGATGGCTTTGGGAACACTCTAAACAGAAACCACTAGCATCTACTGTGTCTTGTATATTCTAGAACTCTGCCAAACCTTCTCTATAATATCATTCTAATCCCCAGAACAACCTATTGAGTTATATATTATTTTCTCTACTTTACAAATAAGGAATTTGAGTCCCATAAACATAAGCAATTTTTCGAATTTACAAAGCAAGTAAATGCTAGGGCCGAAGTTTAAAATCAGCTCTATCTGACTTAGTACTTTACACTACACTTACCATTTAGTCAAATGTATCTTTTTAACAGCTGGGTTTGTTTTTCTTTTCTTTTCTTTTTAAGTCTCTCATTGAGTCTGAAATTTCATACAGTAACTTTATTCCTCTCAAACACACATTAGAGCAGAAAATTGTCTTGAGAAAATGTTTTAAAGTGCATATTCTCTTAAAATATATAATACTGTTTTACTTCCAAAAGAGAGATAGTAATTGTTTTGTAAAGAGATTTTTCTTTATACAATGTAACATATATTTTAAATTTTCCTTTTTTCTTTTTTTAAGTGAAAAAATTATACATAATTATGAAATACAATGTGATGTTTGTAGACAGATTGATTCAAGATAATTAGTGTATCCATCACTTCACCAACTTAGCATTTTTTTGTGGTGAGAATATTAAAAATCTATTTTTTAAGCAATTTTGAAATATTCGATATACTACCATTAACTGTGATCACCATATAGTCCAATAGATCACTAAGAAGAATTCCTCCAACCTAGCAAACTTTACCCTCTTTGATTATTTTCCCTTTCCCTGTCTCTATCCTTCATTCCTCTGCTAACCACCTTTCTACTCTATTTCTATGAGACAGACTTCTTTAGATTCCATATGTGATATCATACAGTATTTACCTTTTTGTACCTGGCTTATTTCACTTACCATAATGCCTCCAGCTCCACCCATGTTATCATGAATGACACTTTCTTCTTTTTAAAGGCCGTAAAATGTTCCAATTTGTAAATATATCACATTTTCTTTATCCATTCATTCACTGAAGCTCATTTCAGCATTATCTACAATAAAACAATATATTTAATTCTACCTCATCATTCTTGTCGCAGTAACTGTTTATAATACTTAATTGAAATGAAATGAAAGGCTGTTTCATGGAGGATACACTATTATGTAATTTTAATAACATTTAACCATCTGTTTTTATCAAAATAACAGTACTTTAATTATCAGTGCAAAACCACCAAAGGTAGATAGTAACAAACAGGAATTGTCTCCTGTTAAATGGTTGTCTACTGTCTACTGGCATTGCGCAACTTAAATTCATGAATCATGCTTTGGGAAAAATTTAAAATCATATTGTCATTATTGATATGTAGGGCATTCACAACAGATATCTAATAATTATAATTACAAACTATTTTAGAGAAAAAAATTCATGAAGAAATATCAAAATGATTCAGCTTTCGTGTTCTATTCAGCTTTAAAAAGTGGAATATCATTGACAATAAAAACATTCAAATCTCTCAGCATTGTTGGGATTCAAAGTTAATAACGAAAACAATTCCAAAAATAAAATGCTTATTTAATTGTATCCAAATTTGAAGTACAAAATTCAGCAGGTGCCAGATTTGGGCTTGTTACTCCTTTTTTATTATTCAATATTATTGCTGGAAACTGTACACAAAGAAGATAAGTTCCAGTTGGCATCATTCACCTACCCTATGTGTTTTCCCCTTCTTTTCTATTACCTTGTGGTAGAACTTTCTAAAATTTAAAAATAGTTAAGTTTTAACCTAGAGAGCCAACAGACAATTTCAAACTTTCTTTTATGATTTTCATATAAATTATTCATATAGAAATTATGTGCAGAACCAATATGATTGGAGTACCTACTACTTATTTTATTTGTACTTCTCCTGTTTATAAGGAAGTTCTGAGAAATTAGTATTACTCACAATAATGCCATACATATTCATAAAGTCACATTAAAGGATTATTTTCATGGTGTCATTATTTACCATTTATGCAGAAAGGCTTAATGGTCTCTGTATCTATAAATATTCTGAAAATTGCAGCCTTTGGTGAATAAATTAAGTCATTTAAAAAGAAAACTGAAAAATTAAGAATATACAGAATATGAAATGCCATATTTTTTAAGTATTAGACTGTGACTCATATTGAGAGGAGAAATGCAATTTTGCACTTTCATTCTCTATTTAATTGTATTTATCTCCCTTAAATATTGCTATGTCAGAATATATGTATGTGTTGAGGAAAAAGATGTACATTCATTTCAATTAAATAACAAAAACACATTTCTAAACAATTCCAAAAGATTTATAATTACTTGCTCTCCCAATACCTGTCAATTGTATTTATCTTCCTTAAATATTGCTATGTCAGAATATATATGTGTGTTGAGGAAAAAGATGTACATTCATTTCAATTAAATATCAAAAACACATTTCCAAACAATTTCGAAAAATTTATAATTACTTGCTCTCCCAATACCTGTCAAAATACGTTGCTATCCCAAACAGACATTGCATTTGCTCATCTAAAATTTCTACTTGAATACAAGTTGGTTGACTAGAATAAGCTTGCTTATTAAAGGTAAATATAATGAATAGTAGAAATATCTTTTAAGTGTAGTGAAAATCTGTAAAATGTTTTAGTTGGTGGAAGAATTTTCTCTGAATGCTTCCCTAATTAACACAATTGAGATATGCAACATATGGGATAAAATGAGATTCGTGATATATCCTGGTAACTTCAGTAACTTCTAGTTTGCTTAATATCCTAGTTATCCTATATATTTTACACAATGCAAACTTATCCTAATAATAATGGACCAATATATTTTAAGCCTCAAACATATCACTGACTTATTAGATAGCAGTCACCTGCTATATTTCTACTCACTTCCCCTTCTAACCCCAGTCTGACTCTTCTTTCACTTAAGCAGAACATCCAGCTTTGATCCTACTGAGAGGTGACAGCATGCTGGCAGTCCTCACAGCCTTCGCTCACTCTCGGTGCCTCCTCTGCCTGGGCTCCCACTTTGATGACATTTGAGGAGCCCTTCAGCCCACCGCTGCACTGTGAGAGCCCCTTTCTGGGCTGGCCAAGGCGGGAGGCGGCTCCCTCAGCTTGTAGGGAGGTGTGGAGGGAGAGGCGCGAGCGAGAACAGGGGCTGCACGCGGTGCTTGCTGGCCAGCTGGAGTTCCAGGTGGGTGTGGGCTTGGCGGGCCCCTCACTCAGAGCAGCCGGCCGGCCCTGCTGGCCCGGGGCAATGAGGGGCTTAGCACCCAGGCCAGCGGCTGCGGAGGGTGTACTGGGTCCCCCAGCAGTGCCAGCCCACCGGCGCTGTGCTCGATTTCTCACTGGGCCTTAGCTGCCTTCCCACGGGGCAGGGCCCGGGACCTGCAGCCCGCCATGCCTGAGCCAGCAGTGGCAACCCGCTCGGGTCCCCTTCCACACTGTGGAAGCTTTATTCTTTCGCTCTTGGCAATAAATCTTGCTACTGCTCACTCTTTGGGTCCACACTGCTTTTATGAGCTGTAACACTCACCGCGAAGGTCTGCAGCTTCACTCCTGAAGCCAGCGAGACCACGAGCCCACCGGGAGGAACAAACAACGCCAGACGCGCGGCCTTAAGAGCTGTAACACTTGGCCGGGCGCGGTGGCTCACACTTGTAATCCCAGCACTTTGGGAGGCCGAGGCGGGCGGATCACGAGGTCAGGAGATCGAAACCACGGTGAAACCCCGTCTCTACTAAAAATACAAAAAATTAGCCGGGCATGGTGGCAGGCGCCTGTAGTCCCAGCTACTAGGAGAGGCTGAGGCAAGAGAATGGCGTGAACCCGGGAGGCGGAGCTTGCAGTGAGCCGAGATTGCGCCACTGCACTCCAGCCTGGGTGACAGAGTGAGACTCCGTCTCAAAAAAAAAAAAAAAAAAAAAAAAAAAAAAAAGAGCTATAACACTCACCGCGAGGGTCCGCGGCTTCATTCTTGAAGTCAGTGAGACCAAGAACCCACCAATTCCGGACACACTGCTAGACTTCCCCTTCCCTTCACCATGCCTCATCTCCTTACTTTTCTCCTTACCCAGCCTAAATTTTAAGATTCTGTTTAAAATCACTCAGCAACCTCAAGATTGCTGGAGTTCAACTGTTTACTTAACTTATGGATCCATCTAACAGCAGAATATAACTGGAAAGTAATAGATAATCACGTTAGGTCTTAATCATTTTAAATTCTTGGCTGCCACCCTCAAATGAGCTACAAATGTTTGCTAATCAACCTATTACACTAGTCGAATTACTCTTCTTGATGACTGTTACATAGCTTACCCTTTCTCCTTAAATATGTATATTCTCTTCTGCCCTCCCTCTTGATGATGGTGCTACTAAATATTTAATTGTGAAAATGGGAGGGGGTGAATGTTGGACATGGTGGCTTATACTTGTAATCTCAGCACTTTGGGAGGTAAAGGCAGGAGAATCGCTTGAGCCCAGAAGTTTGAGTCCAGCCTAAACAACATAGTAACATAGTGAGACCTCATCTCTATTAAAAAAAAAAAAAAAAAAAAAAAAAAAAAAGCCAGGCATAATGACACACACCTGTACTCCTAGCTGCTTAGAAGGCTGAAGTGAGAGGATTCCTTGAGCCCATGAATTTGAGACTGCAGTGAGCTATGATTGTGACACTGCACCCCAGCCTGGGCAACACAGTGAGCTCTGACTCAAAAAAAAAAAAAAAAAAAAGGTTGTTGGCAAGGGGAATTAAAAGAGGACTTCTAGTAGCTCAAACAACCACATCTACCTATCTGAGTCTGGGACCATACATTCTGCCTTCCATCCTGTTACTATGGTTAAAATGTGTATACCCACTAGGTCTCATTTAATTTTTCTATAAAATGTCTGGGGTGTTAAGTTTTTTTGTTTGTTTCTTTACTTTTTACTTTTTCCTCTGATGTCCTCCTTAACTATAATTTTGGAGGAAAGGCAATGGAACTGTGGAAAAAATAATTATTGCATTTTACTTTTGTAAGCTGGCTTCTAACTCTCTGGGCTTTGCAGATATTTCAAACTTCTACCCTGGAAAACTTCCAAGGCTCTTCAGAAGTCTCCAGCTGTGCTCTTCTGACTAAAGATCCTTTGATATGCCTGATACCTCTTCAACTAACACTTGTATTTCAGTCCCACACTCAGACACTAACTGCAAGCTCTTCTACCCTCCCCGTTTTGGTTGGCAGGACATAAAAAGGCCGTATGCCAAGTATCTCTTCAACTTAGCCTACCTCTGGTCCAAGGAAAATGGTCCAAGGAAAATGGTTGTGTATTTTCTGTCACCATCAGGAACGTTCATGGACTGTTGCAGCCTTCTGGTGTCTCCCTTCAGCCCTACTGCCGCCATTTTGGCTGTATCGGTTGTTAGTTCTGGGTCCTCCACCTGTAGAGAATATATTAGCAGGCTACAGGTTTCAGGTGAAGCCTCAGGCTGTCTCCACCTGACTCTCATTATACTCATTATACTCACAATGTAGTGTTCTGTTGTAGTTGCACCTGCTGTGTAACCATTTTACAACTTAGTAGTGTAACAATTAATTTTATTGTGCTCACAAATTCTATAGGTCAGAAATTCAGACAGAGAACAGTGGGGATGGCTTTTCTCTGCTTTAGGGTAGCTGGGCCCAGGGCAGGAGGTGACTTGCTCCCTGGGGTCTGCAATCATCAGTAAATGTTTTTAGTATCTGTGTAGCCGTTGATATTGGCTACCAGCTGGAATCTTAACTGAAGCTTTAGAATAGACACATGATTTGGGCTCTTCTGGTGGCCTCAGAGTAGTTGGATTTTATAGATGGTGGTTTAGACTCCAAAATGAGTATCCCAGTTAACTCAGTGGAAGTTTCATTATTTTTGTGGCATATCCTCAGAAAACATATAGCATCACTTCCACCACTTTTATCTGCTACAAATGAGTCACAGTATTACTCAGATTCAAGGAGAGAAAATTCAAATTTACCTCTAGATGGGGAGTGTCATGGTTCTAAAAGAGAATATGGGAAGGGACATACTGTTGTAGCCAACTTTGGAAAATACCATATACCATAGATTTTCTCAAAGCAATTTCACTAACTAAATTATTCTTTCACAGATGTTCTGGCTTTTTAAAATATGTACATATAACCTTGATCCGACCGAGAGGTCCAAGAGTCAGGGAATACGTTGTTATGCATTTTCTTAGTAAATTATGCATCTTGAAGTGTCACTGCATTTTGGAATGCCACATCTTGCTATAAAATTTTAATATCTTGTTTTAGAAAAGAAATAAGTAGCTCTTCTACTGCCCTGTAGCATTAGTCACCTGGTATCAGTGACCTAGCCCCAGCGCCCTGTCACCAAACTCTAGATATGAGAGTAGAGATAGCCCAGATGACACAAAAAAATGGAGCTACCTTTCTCGGCCATAAAAACAGAAAACTTTCCTTCTTGCAGAGTTTTTAAATCATAAAGGAAGAACTTACTCTTTTGATCTGAAACTTCTGATTATGTTTTAGTCCTAAAAATTTTATGACCATAACAGGAAAGTTGCAACATATAGAAATACAAATATAATATAATGTTTTAAGTATTTAAATAGTCTTTTTAATATAAAATATACAGAATAAAGTAAAAACTTCATATAGTTTTAGAAACATTTGAAGTACTATGAAGCCAAAAGACCTGGAGTTTCTGTGTGATCATTTAAAAGACCACCTCTAGTTAAAAAAAGTCACATTTCTCCTAGTGAAAAGCTTTCAAGTATGGATTTGATATCAATCACACTTGTTCATTGTGATCTGTTTTTTGAAAGTGTGTATATGTGTGCTTGCAAGTGTGCATGTATATGTTTGCGTGTGTGTGTGCATGTGTGCAAATTTGTGTGTGTGTATGTGTGTATGTACAGCATCCTATGAAAGTAGCAATCTAAAGGACTGCAGAAACAGTTAATAAAATACTCCATACTCGCTTATGTAAGGTCAACAAATGAAATGTCTGATAATGTCAAAAACTCTACCTAGACTATAGCACTATTACCCTAAATATAGTATTGGTTAAGAGTTAAACAGTCCAATTTTCAGAAAACATAAGCATAATATATGCTAATGAGGTTACAACTTTAAAGGTTGTAAAACCAGACCATCCTTCAGATCTCCCTTGAAAGTAGCATATATTGTTACTTTTATTTGTCTTCAGATAGAAGATCTGAAAATGGAAAACAAGGTCTCAGGAGATACAGCTTATCTTAGAGGAGAGATGTCATGATATGAATATCCCCTCCAAAAACTCAGGTTGAGATTTAATCCTCATTGCAGCAGTATTGAGAAGTGGGGCCTGTAAGAGGTGATTGGCTTATATTAATAAATATAAATTGATATTGTGGTCTTGGAAAAAAAAGAAAAGACACCTCTATATTCAAGGATTAGAAACATTTCTATATGTTTAAGTGAAATAAGCACTTTGGAGATCAGTATGTATTGTATAATCTTACTTTAAAACTGTCTATGTGTATAAACACAAATATATATGCAAATACATTTGAATAAACATAAAACGGTCTGAAGGGCACACCACTAATGATGGTAGCTAACATCTAAAGGTGGAGAGGACAACTTTCACTTTTTAATTTTTTCGCTTTCACAGCTCTTTACATGCATTTATAATTATCCAAGGGCATAAATGCTTTCTAAAAATTATTTTCAACATGCACACAATTTTTAAAGACAAAGGCATGTACTTTGAAAATAATAAAACTATATAACTAAATATAACATGTTTACTAAACTTCACACTGTTAAATCTAAAAGTGCCTAATAGCATACATAGTTAAGTATCTGTATTGTACATAATCCTAGAAACGACTTATCTGCCTGAAAACTTTGTTCACCACTGTATCCTTTAACTTAAACAGTGCCTAGAACTTAATATTTGTTTAATAAATATTTACTGTATTTACAACCACACAAAAAAAATAAAGAGGTGATTGGCTCATGAGGGTTCTGCCCTCATGAATGCATTAATTCATTCATGGATTAACTAGTTAATGGGCAAATAGATTAACTCATTAACCCATTAACTGGTGGTTTTAGATGAAGAGGAATAGAAACCTGAGCTAGCACTCTCAGCCCCCTCACCATGGGATACCTTGTGCCACCTCAGGACTCTTCAAAGAGTCCCACCAGCAAGAAAGCTCTCAGCATACGTTGTCCCTTAACCTTGGACTTCTCAGCCTCTATAATTGTAAGAAATAAATTCCTTTTCCTTAGAAATTATCCAGTTTCAGGTATTCTGTTATAATTTACAGACAACAAACTAACACAGGGATACATCATCCTTTTCTCTGCCCTGCAATGTATTTGCACCCACACCCTAAGCAGTGTAGCTGTGATTAAGGGCATTTTCACCCAGGAAAGGTAAGCTAACAGCAGCGACAGGAGGTAGACCAAGATCTGGGCTGAGAGGTACATTTCCTGAACCTCCTGAAATGTAACACTGGATCTGAGAGAGACCATAATTAGAAGCAGCTAAACCTTATCATCTCTGTAATAAAGCCAATTGGTTATCCCAGGTCTTGTTAAACGATTGGCTTTTATTAACTCTTACTCTCCTACAGAGTCTAGGGAAGGGTCTCCCCTCAAACACAGAATAAAGTACTAAGAGGAAAAGAAACAGAGGCCTTGAAAAGGTGGGCCAGGCACTAACGAAGCTGATCTGAAATCAAGGGTTCAACAGCCTGTCGGTAAACTGGAAAGCCATTGTTTAGAGGTTGCTTTTTGGTCAAAGCAAGTGACAATCAAGAAAGATTTAGCTTAACACGTAGCATTTTTAAAGATAAGCCTCTTAAACCCTTCCATTTTCCTTTTTTTCCAAATTTTAAAACTTAGTATAAAATAAAAGCATGGTCTTTGGAATTATGGTTGCAACTGCCAAAGTAAATAAAGGAAAATACCTCTCTAAGGTGAGTAGAATGGTGATTTGAATTTTTATAACAAAGTGAATATATTGCTTTTGTAATAATAAAAATTAAGCACAAAAGTAGTTTACACAGCTTAACTTGATATGCAAGGTGATGAGACCAGATGACATTTGAATTACATATATTTGATATGTAGAAGTGAGAGAGGAAAGAATCAGGCAGAACAAACTCAGGAATGGAATTGAAGAGAAAAAGTATGTATTATATGTGGGGAAAAAGTGAGTAGTTCAGGGTTGTAGACCATACTGTGTAAAATCTGAAAGTGAGAGATGGTATTGGGAAAGTAGAATGGTGCTCAATTGCTAGTTCAAGGAATATTATCTTCTCCAATAACCATAGGAAGGACATTGACTGTTATTAGGCAAGTGAGTGGCATGCTTAGCAATCTCTTTTAGGAAACTGAAACAGAACATTAGGTAGCAAGGTTTGGAGAAACCAGAAAAACCAGAGCAGAGATGCTATATATATATATCTACATTTTATATATATATATATACATATATATATATCTACATATATATATCTACGTATATATATCTACATATATATCTACATATATATCTATGTATATATATATCTACATATATATATCTACGTATATATATCTACGTATATATATCTACATATATATATCTACGTATATATGTCTACGTATACATATATATCTACATATATATATGTATAACATGAAGTAAAGTAAATGGAGGCTAGTTAGGAATATATTTTAATCATGAAGTAAAGTAAATGGAGGCCAGAATATGCTAGAGAGAGTGAAGAGTTGGATATAAGAGCTATTGTAGCAATACAGTCAGCTAGACTGGATATCTGGAATCATTTAAGAAAAAGGAGAGAATCAGAAGGAATGCTGATCTTTTACAGCTAAGTACATCGAAAACTATTGATCCTAAAATAGCAACAGAAAACAGAGAAGGAAGAAAGATTTGGAGAACAAATAGGAGAGGTAGGAAACCACTTAACTTTGTGTATTAGATTTTGAGTTTCTGGCAGAAAAACCAGATAGCAAGGGTTGTTTTTTTCACTAAAAGATTGGAAATGTGAGTATAAACCTCTTTTATGTACAGTGTTTTTCTTGCAACAAAATACAGAATTTTGGTTAACACGTTTAGTAGCCATTCTAAATGGCTGGGAGAATGCAATCATTAAAAAAAAAATAATATAAGCAATTGCTACTCCTAATGGTTATTCTGGTTAAGTATGAAAATATCTAAAATAAATGTGTCACATAATTTTATTGTACCAGGTATTTGTGTCTGTGTTCACAGCACTATTAATCTAAGTTAGCCAATATTCCACTATGGAAAAAGAAGACTCCATGATACACAAAACTCCCCCAAAGCAACAAGTTTTAGGGCACTCATATTAAAGGACAATTGCTAACACACACTTCAGTGAGACTCCTGATTTTACATATAAAAGATGTTTGATTCATTTATCCTTTTTAAGTAAAAAAAAAAAATCATTTTCTTGGCCGACGTTGCTATCTATATACTGTTGACTTCTGAATTGCATATCTAGTCAGGACTCCCCCTTGCACTTCCTGCACACCTATCCAACTGCTTATTTGAAATGTAAAGTTGATATCTAAAGTTAGGGCATTTATATATTATTATCTTAATTGGTGCTTTCAAAAGTAAAAGTGGAGCTAAAAACAAAATTATAAAATCCAAAATTTAGAAGAGTTTAAAATCATTCAGTGCTATTAAAGGACATAAATTCAGCTGGGCATGGTGGCTCACCCCTGTAATCCCAGCACTTTGGCAGGCTGAGGCGGGTGGATTTCCTGAGGTCACGAGTTCGAGAGCAACCTGGACAACATGTAAAACCTCGTCTCTACTAAAAAAAAAAAAAAAAAAAAATACAAATATTAGCCAGGTGTGGTGGTGGTGGGCGCCTATAGTCCCAGCTACTCAGAAGGGTGAGGCAGGAGAATCACTTGAAACCGGAAGGCAAAGGTTGCAGTGAGCCAAGATCACACCACTGCACTCCAGCCTAGGTGACAGAGCAAGACACAAATTCACATACAAAATAATTATTCAGAGGCTGAAATATTTCTAAACAGGTAGAAAAGAGAAAAAGCATTGCTATATTTGAAGATTATTTTTTATTCAACACCAGCTTTTACGCCAGAAAAATAGGACTGCAGTCATACTTCCTATGTACCGCAGAGCTGGTGTGTGTGTGTGTGTGTGTGTGTGTGTGTGGAGAGAGACAGAGAAATTTAGCTTCTATTTTTATTGGTAAATTGGATGAAGCTACAAATTATGTGTGCACCACATCCAATTCCAAGTTTTTAATTTAGTAAATGTTCTATTTTTACCTCATAACTTTTCTGCATTTTCTGCAATAAAATTTGTTTTCCTAACATCATGTCATCTTATCTTAAATGTTAGACCGTGTAATTAAATTTATAATAAACAGTAATCACAATATTGTTAGGTATTTTACTGGACCAGTATAAATGTCCAAAAGTTTTACTTTTATTTCATAAATCGAATGGAGACAAATTGAGCCATTATTGGGATTAACTGTTTTTCTATTTTTAGCATTTAATGGCTTTGATATAAAACTAGCATCATATAACTGTGAAGTACTTCTGTTAATGGAGCTATAACTTCATTTTTATATGAACAAAAAATCCTTGAAATCTAAAATGAGCAAAATTATTTTAGAAGAACAGTAATTTCATCTAAATGAAAAGCCAAGCTTCACAAAGTGATTAATTAAACACGACTATAGCAGCTGCATGCATTAAATTATTATCATTGGGTAAAATCTTTTTAAATGGCTATAAATGTTTGAACTAGATTTTGGTTTTCTGATTTTCCTGTGGTCAGTGGAATCACTTTGGCTCACTGTCTTCATCAGCTCAGGTTTCCATCACAAAATACCATGGATTGGGTGGCATGAACAACAAAAATGATTTCTTACAGTCCTGGAAGCTAGAAGATCCAAGACTCAGAATGCCACCAATGAGAATTCCCTTTCTGGCTTGCCAATGGCTGCCTTTTTGCTATGCCTTCTCCTAGCTTTTCCTTAGTATACATGTGAAGAATGAGAGGTAAGGAGTGAGAGACAGAAAGAGAGAGAGAGAGAGGGAGATGGAGAGAGTCTGCCTATTTGTATAAGGCCACCAATCCTAGTGGATTAGGACTACACCATTAAGACCTTATTTAACAGCCAGGCTTAGTGGCTCACCCCTATAATCCCAGTACTTTGGGAGGCCAAGGTGGGCGGATCACTTAAGGTCAGGAGTTCGAGACCAGCCCGGCCAACATGGTGAAACCCCATCTCTACTAAAAATACAAAAATTAGCTGGGAATGGTGGTGCATGCCTGTAATCCCAGCTTATTTAACAGCCAGGCTCAGCAGCTCACCCCTGTACAGGAGGCCGAGGCAGAAGAATCGCCTGAACCCAGGAGGCAGAGACTGAAGTGAGCCAAGATCACTGGTTGCACTCCATCTAGCCCGAGGAACAAAGTGAGACTGCATTTCCAGAAAAACAAATAAATAAAAAGACCTTATTTGAGAAATAACCTCCTTAAAGACTCTATCTGTAAATATAGTCACATTGGGGGTTAACGTTCAACATATAAATTTTATAGAACACAAATCAGTCCATAGCACATACATAATACATACATAATGGATTTTTTAAATGTCTCAACATATTGTACAAGTACTTGCTTATTATGAACTTTCTTCAAAAAAAATCCAATGATCTATTTTTGGTTAAACAATCATTTTCATTTATTTGAGCTCATTTCTGTCAAATGGCTTACTGCATTATCAAACAATAAAACAAATAAGTATTAGCTTGCATTGAGATCATAAATAATAAAACCACTATAGCAAGGATAGTCAGATAACTCTCTCTCTACTCCGTGGTAGAACTTCTTAGCTTCTATTTCCTATACCTATTTCATGTACACTTTGCTTATATGTGCCCACACTTTCCACTAACTTGGCTCACCATAGGCCTGGGGTTTTGTGCATGTTGCAGGAACAATCATGTCATAGCACATCCAGCATTGGGTCCAGAGGGAGTTAGTTGCTGCTACCTACATACATTTTATCTGTAAATGTCCTGCATTGGTCTTTGAAAGGGAATTATCAGTCATATGCAAATGAAAGGTCAAAAACAAATGACAAATTATTTCTGTGCTTCTCTCAGATTTAATCAAGTATTAAAGTGAAAAGTCTATTCACTGCCCCACATACCTTCGACACTACTAGTCAAAGCCATGACAGAAGCTGCAAGCACAGAATGGAGGTCCACCACACCAAAACCTAGCTGGTTTCAATGTAACTATTTGTAGTGGGTTGATGCCCACACGCCACCAAAAAAAAAAAAAAAAAAAAAAAAAAAATCACAACAACAAAAAAATCTCCAGTCAAAACCTGTGTAGGCAAATTTATTTAGAAAAATAATGTCTTCATAAATATAATCAAGGATCTCAGAATGACATCATCTTGGATTGGAGTGGGCCCTAAATTCAATTAGTGTCTTTAGAAGAGAAAAGATACACAGAGAAGAAGGGCATGTGAAGAAGGAGGCAGAAATTTGACTAATTTATCTGCAAGTGAAGGAATGCCAAAGATTGCCAGCAGCACCAGAAGCTAGAATGAAGGCATAAAAGAAATTTTCTCTCAGGACTTCCAGAAGTCCTGCCAACACCTTGATTTCAGACGTCTGACCTCCAAAACTGTGAGAGAATAAAGTTCTATTTGATTAAACCAGCTAGTTTTTGGTAATTTGTCAAGGCTGCTAGAGGAACATAATGCACTACTAATACTAATATTATGTTACATTATAAAATAACAACAGATGGCTGGGCGCAGTGGCTCATGCCTGTAATTCTGGCAGTTTGGGAGGCTGAGATGGGAGGATAACTTGAGGTCAGGAGTTTGAGACCAGCCTGGCCAATATAGTGAAACCCTGTCTCCACTAAAAATACAAAAATTAGCGGGGCATGATAGCAGGCACCTATAATCCCAGCTACTCAGGCAGGAGAATTGCTTGAACCTGGGAGGTGGAGGTTGTGGTGAGCCAAGATCATGCCACTGCACTCCAGCCTGGGTGAAAGAGGGATATTTCATCTCAAAATAATAATAATAATAATAATAAATAAAATAATGAGGGACATGCTGTACAGCATACAACATAGACAATAGGCCTAAATCAGGACTTTTCAGACAAACTAAGCATGTCTTAAATTTGCTACGTTCAACTGAACCTTTCCTCTTCTCCTTCTAGACTCAATTTTTAAATTTTTTCCTTCTTAGATAAAAATCCCAGGTTTTTACTTGCTCAGGCCAAAATTTTGAAATTATTTATACTGCTCTCTTTTAAAGTTGCATTGCAATCTATTAGTAAATTTTATCAGCTCTACCTTGGAAATATATCTAAATGCCACCACTTCTCACCACCTTCACTGTTCCCACCTTGGTCCAAGGCTGTTGTCTTCTATCACCATCTCCCAGTTGGTCTCCCTGCTTCCAACCTTGTCTCTATTTAGTCTTTAATCAGAGTAGCTAAAAAGACCTTTTCAAAATCTAAGCCAGATAGTGTAACTGTTTTTTTTTTTTTTTCTGTGAGACTGTGTCACCCAGGCTGGAATGCAGTTGTACAATCATGACTCACTGCAGCTTCGACCTCCCTGGTTCAAGAAATCCTTCCACTTCAACCTCCCAAATAGTTGGGACTACAGTTGTGCAACACTATGCCTGGCCAATTTTAAAATTTTTTTGTAGAGATGGGATCTCACTCCAAAGTGCTAGGATTACAGGCATGAACCACCACTCCCAGCCTATCAATAATTTAGCAAATTGTTTATAGATTAAAAATAAGGAAAAATTACTTTTAAAAAAATCCCACCTTTCCTGCAAGATTGTGCCTGTGAAGTATTTTACTTGTAACCTCTTTATGTATTTTAACCATAATTGGCCTTATGAAATTTATGAATATATGTTTATTAAGCATTTTTCTATTTAACCACCTCTGTAGCCAAACACACACACATGCAGAGACACATACACATACTTCTACATAGCCCTTTGGATCAACTTTCACAATTTTACTAATAAAAAGAAATATACTCTGAGAAAACCAATAAAACATGTCTCCTTCACATTCAAGCTAGACTTTGTCATATCACTTCTAAACCAAAACTCTCTGGCTTCCTATGCACTAAGGCTTAAATTATTATGAAGAAATCATAATAGTCTGGGAGAGCTATGACAAGGACACGAACCAAGAATATTACAGTGGGGAACACATCACCAACAAATAAGAAACAGTGTCACTATTACTATATCCCCTAAAAAGGTATGATAGAGGCTTAATAATACTTCAGATAGTGATCTTATTTGGAAATAGGGTCATTACAAATATAATTAGTAATTAGTAATTACATTTGTAATTAGTAATTAGTAATTACAAATGTAATTGGTAAGTTAAGATGAGATCATACTTGAGTAGCATGAGCTCTTAATTCAATGTGACTTTATAAGGAAAGAGAGGTGTCTTTATAAGGTGTCTTTATAAAGAGGTGTCTTTATAAGGTGTCTTTATAAAGAGGTGACTTTGTAAGGAAAGAGAGAGGTGTCTTTATAAGGAAAGGAGTCTTTATAAGGAAAGAGAGACGTATCTGGAAAACACCATGTGATGGCAGAGGCAGAGACTGGAGAGATGCAGATACAAGCAAAGGAATGCCAACGATCAGTGGTCACCACTGGAAACTAAGAAAAGCCAAGGAAGGACCCCTCTCCTAGGCCTTCAGAGGGAGTGTGGCCCTGCTGACACATAGACTTCTGTCTGGCCTTCAGAACTGTGACAGAATACATTTCTGTTTTTTTAATCCACTCTGATTTCGGTACTTTGTTATGACAGTCATAACACAGCATGTCACCCTGAGTAAAGCCATAAGTATTAAAATGACCTACTTGGCTTTTCTATACTTTGGTTCCCATCTTGTTCATACTCTCATCCCCCACTACTTTTTTTGCTTGTTCCTTCAGCTCTAGCCACTTTGGCTTTTTTGTATATTTCTCTTATATTCTAGGCATCCTCTTGCCTAAAGGAATTGGCATTTTCTGTTCTTTGCTTGGAAAACTTTATCCTCAGATGTCTGAACTCACCAACTTTGGGGCTTAACTCATAGGCTACCAACTCTGTTAGACTTTCCCTGGCTACCATGTTTATAATTGAAACTATATTCCACTCTTGGCAGCGTGTGGTGGCACACACCTATAGTCCTAACTACAAGGAAGGCCGGGATGGGAGAATCACTTGCACTCAGGAGATCAAGTCTACAGTGAGCCATGATTGCACCATTGCACTACAGCCTGGGGGACAGAGCCTGGCAGACAGAGCCAGAACCTGCCTCAAAAATAAATATATATATAATCTCCAAATTCTCTATTCCAATTTCTATATTTTTTCCGCAGCACTTTTTGTGTACTATTGATATACTGATTTATTCTATATATCAATAATATATATATATATATATTTTGTTTATTTTGATTACCACTATGTCTCCAGCACTTAGTATAGTAGTTGACACACGGTAGGTACTTAAGACTTATTTTTTGAAACAACGAATAAATTTAAAATGTGGCATAGTCAAAGAAATGTGCATAAAAATTGAGTATGGCTGCAGTTGATTTTTGCTTTCTTGGCAGGATATGAAGGATTAAAAGATCATGCTAAAAATAATCAAAAGCGACATTATAGATGATAGTACATGGTATATCAAAAATTTGGACTTGATCTTTTAGCTCAATTGTTTTCAAAACTGGTTGGTTGGAATTTGCTATAGTTGCTTATATGGCAACACATTGTGCAAACAAAATCTTACCTACAAAAATACGTAAAAATGATAAAATTAAACTCCTCAGTAGGAAGCAAGATAAAGGTGCCAGCATCTTGCCCTCTGTCTGTTTCTTTTCCTCTTCATCACACCTGAAGGTCACAGTATTTAAATCAAGATTACCTAGAGCATAAGTTGAGAAGTATTGCTTTAAGCTATAGAAAACTTCTGAAGGATTTAAGCAGTTACATGATGAGATTTGCATTTTTTAGACTGGGGCAATAATATGAAGGATGAAGCAGAGGTTTGCAAAACTGAAAGCAGAAAGGCGGCAGGTTGGAAATCATAATCATCCAGAAGAGCTATGACAAGGACCCGAATCAAGAAAATAACAGCGGAGAACATCACCAACAAGTGAGAAATGGTGTCACTATGACTTGATTATTCATTAATATGTAGAATGAGCGGAAAAGAAGAGGGGGACTCCGAGGTTTCTACACTGGATGGCTAGGCGAAAGATGGTGCCATTTATTAACGCAGAGAATATAGAAAGAGAAACAGTTCGACACTAAAGGCATTCAGCCTACAAAGGTCTCGATTCCACAGATTCCACACAATTAGCTTCCACAAATACCACAAAAAAGGAACTGTGACATTTCTCTCCTACTTGGCCTCAGGGAATCCTGGATGAATAATGACTAGGTGCTACTAACCAGTTCACTCATTTGCCAGCCTCATACCTCCATGTTCCCTATCAGAATGTGTCCCCAAACCTGTGGAGATTAAAAACACAAAGCAACAATGCAAGCACCCTAGAAATCAATGGTAAATTGCTCATCTGACTGTGGCCATCTGCTTCTCAGCTGGCATATCCTTGGAGATGCCTTAGTATGGATGTTTATGATTGCTTCAGTTTCTGTAATCATAAACTATTGGATGGCCCCCTATGGAGTCCAACAACATGATAGTCATCCTCCATAACAGAAGAGAACTGGGGTAAATGAATTCCTAGGAAAAATGACAGAAGATGTCTGAAACACAGATCCTCCTTTTTACCATCCCTGTTGAGTAGCACCTTTTTTTAAGGAGATGAGTTTCTTGAAACTCAGCAACATTTGCCCATAACAGGTACTAATATTAACATTCCTCAATTTAAGAACTGAAATTTCTTTGATCTCGAGTCTGGCAGCATTCTAAACTTTTTACAATTTGAACTTACTTTCATACTATAATTATGACCACAGTTTTTGAATTAAAGAAATAAAGAAATAGAGGGTTTCTAATTTGTTTTCAAAAATGTAAAGGTCATAACTGGAATTCAAATTCAGTTGCCCAGCAAGAGTATGCATAATGCTAAGGTATCTCACATCTGAGCAAAAGTATTAGGCTCCATATAGTTTTAAGTATAACATTTCAAAAAATTTGTTTTAGTGAATAACTTATATATAAGACATTCAGATAATATTATAATGGCTAGAAAAAAAATTGAATATAATTGGTATTTCCTCAACAGAACCAGAGATATATTTCAGTGTTTTGAACACCATTTTTGTTGTTGTTAAGGAAAATTATTTTCTTGCTATACAGATCACTAATGGAAAACTTTGGTTTAGTTCTTGGCTAAGACAGACTCTTCATTTACTCAGTAAAATTTGCATCTAATAAAAGATTACATAAAATACATATAAAATATTTGGAAATGTATAGAATAACTTCATTATCAATTTTTTATCACTTAAGCAGTTTTAGAATATATATACTTTAGATAATTTAAACAACAAAAGATAATATAGTATTATCATATTAGTTATGTATTATTAATTTAATTGTACATTTTAAAATAACTAAAATAGTATAATTAGATTGTTTGAAAAACAAAGGATAAGTGCTTGAGGTGATGGATACCCCATTTACCCTGATGTGATTATTACACATTACATGCCTGCATCAAAATATCTCATGTAACACATTTAAATGAATAAATGAATGAAGCAATCAGTTCAGTCAATATTTAACAAGTATTTCTGACTCACTAATGTTGGGAAGGTGGCCATATATTGTATTGCCCAAATGAAATGTTGATATTGAAGATAGGTGCTATGCTGAGGCAATATGCTTAAAATAGGAAAAGCCTGGGAAAACTGAGATGTGGTCACTGTAATTAGGAGCGAGTAGCTGTACTGGACACATAATAGCTGACTATTACCACCTATGCTGATTACAATGGTGAAACAGCAGATATGATCTTTATTTTCATCAAATAGCAGTCTAGTAGAGGAGATGCATTAAACACATATTCATTTTAGTTAATGCATAATTACAAATTGCATGTGTTTTAGATCGAAAGGAAAATCATTCCTCAAGAATGAATATATCTTAAACTGAGATCTAAAGGAGGAATGGACCTCTGTAAACAAGAAAACACTATGCGTGAAGTCTGATTAGTGGGTAGGACTAGAGTGATCATTAAGAGAACCGAAAGGTCACTATGCTAGAGCCGGGAAAGTAAGTAGTAGAATGGTTCAGATAAGTCTAAAAGGATAGCTGATATTTTGATCAGGCAGGCCTTTTATGTATGATAACGGCTTCCGTCTGAAATGTAAGGGAAATGAAATTTATTGAACTCAGAGAGGTAGCAATAATAAAAAAATGGCAGACAGTATGAAGATTAGTTAATTGGCCAAATTAAAGGAAGTGACTCATCATATAAGAAATGTAAGAAAAGGAGGAAAAAACTGATTAAATAGCTTCTTAACTAACAGTTTATGAGAATTCCAGATTTTACTCACAAGCAACATCATGTAATATTTCTTGTATTTTAGAATACTTTACACATGTTATATTTTTATTTAAATGTTAATAAAACTTGAGACTCCTTACTGATGACTGATTATGCATGAGGAGAAACTTTAGTTTACAGAATATTCAAACATTTTGTGTCTTTCCTCCCTCCCATATTATTTACTTTATTACCAATTTGGATCTCATTTCAGATGGTTTGTCAGATCAAAAATAAAAGAGAAATTGAAATTCTATTTCAAAAACATTTTCCTTGTGTAAGAAATAAATATTTTAGGATATCAACCCAACTGTTAAAGAATTTTATATTCATTATAATTTTAACTTAAGGTTACAATAAGAAGTTCTTTCTTTAATATTATCTCAGCAAAGACCACCACAATGGCCCAAATTTGTAGTAATGGCTTAATTGGTGGTATCCTTAAATTTTCTTGCTTAAAAAATGTGCTTGATCAAAGGTTGTCATTTCTTATCTGTATTTTAAGTGAGCTTTTTTTTGAAAACTGAAAATACCAACTGAATACAACCACCTAAGGCTACAGATATCAGCAAAAGCTCTTTGTAAAGATGAATATTCAAGTTTTATTTAAAAAGGGGTATGAATCAGAAGTTTCCCGTCTCAACTGATTTGTGCAAATATTTTTATCTATTGGCTATTTGTTCATAAAATGCTTTCACGGGTATTAGTTTGTCATTCTTACCAGGTTCCCCTTCGCAAATTAAGCAGGAAACACACAACTTAAACTTTAGAGTTTCAAGTGAGAATGATAAAGAGATATTTTGGGATAGGCAAGACTATGACTTAATTTCCTATGTGAGAGTGGCGCTGAATACATGAAGCAGAGATGACGAATTTTCCACCATAAGTTTTGTTCCTCTTTCCATAGTACAGTGATATAATTGAGAAATAGCTGCCCTGCCAGGGACCACATGTTCAGATGCCTTGAATCTGTGGAACTATTTGTGTATATTATCCATCCTCTATTCCCCCATCTGCCAGCTAACTGCAATAGATTCTGAAACCCTACAGGATGGCAAAAGTACAGAATGAAGGAGTCTGAGTCTCTAATCAATCAAAAAGAGTAAAGTTAGTGTTCCTCTAAGAGCTTCCATATTAACTGTTACATGATCAATAAATAAATTTCTATTGGCTAAAGCCACTGAAATTTTAGCTTATATTTACATCAGCAATTAGAACCCTAATATACTACCCAACTGTGGTAAACGGGTATTGCAGCAAAGGAAAAAAATAGAAAAAAGCTACATTTTCCTTTAACAAAGTAATATTTTGCCTTCTTAATTTTGCTAGCTATTCATATAAATGTCTGTTTTAAAAAGTCTTTGAAATGGTTAGTATGATTTTAATCCACAACCCTTTTTGCATTCTCAAAGACATTTCCTTTTTCTTAAAGAGTTCAGTCATTTTGACTTGAAAATTAAAGCTTATGATATGCTGGACAAGTTGTCCTTTTCAAATAAAACTCCTAATTTTCTTCATGACCAAAGGAAAATAAAATCACTAGTATTTAATTTAAACTTACCTGTTATTTGTGCAATTTATATTGTATTAATAGTGCAAATTCAGTCTCTTGAATTTTAGAAATATATTTATGCAGGATCTATTTTTAAAGACACATTTTTGCAATAATTTAGACTCCAGTTTTGTAACATAGTACCATCTGGAAATAAAATATAATGCAGATAATTTCCCTTTTATCACCGTAGCACTTTTGTGCTAGGCAAACAACTCTGTATCTTCTGCTTTTAAATGAGTTTGTGCAGGTGTGCTTAAAATCTTTGCTCAATAATTTGTCTGACAACCTTCATAAAAATATTATATTTCCCTAATCACTCCTTATGCATTTTGAAATGTTTTAGGAGAAAATAAGTACAATTCAATAGTTAAAATAAGGCATGATGTAATTATTGCATTAAATCATTATAATGTGTTTTATAAACAATAAGAATGTAGCCTTGAAGTCTACAGGTTATTTATTTATTCAACAAATACATACCGAGTGTCTGAATGTATCAGCTGGGTACTATAAATAAAATGATACGTTATAGTTTTTGTTATCTATTAGAAAAATCACAACTACATATAATGAGGATAGTAATAAAAGTAAGATAATTAAGGAACTTGCTCAATTAGAACAATAATGGTGAGTAAACACTAAGACCTACAAAATTAATTTTAATTCCAGAAATGCTCATTTGGAATATAAAACATTGTACTCACCACTCTGTTGGATACAAAGATAAATCTATATGAAATCGTGTCTCTGTTGACTCAAAATTTGGTTCCAGTAGTTCATGAGTGGGAAGAAGTGTCTCAGTCGGGGTACACCACACTGAAGTTACAGTGGGAAGGATTGTCATCTGTTGTGCTGCTTTATCACTCATCTTGATGCAGCGTAAGTCTACAGCTTTTGTCAAGATTTCATTTCAAAGATGAAGACATTTAGAGAAGATATTTTAAGTCAAGGAATAAGATCTACAGAATATACATAGGTTAATAAAAATAATCAAATTAATCTGAGACAAATAAAATTTAGGTTCATGAGTTTATAGTTACCCATGCTATGTAACTCCTTTCAACATAGAATTTATATGTAGTTACAGCTTTAGTGATTGTAGTCCCATTTTGGGGGCATTTAATTATCCTAAATTTCATTAGGCCATATTTTATCTCTGTTAATTTAACATCGTTATCTGTAACTGATAACTTAATCACTGATACAGAAGTTTAGAAGATGTTTAGATAAGTAGAATGAATAAATGAACATGACATGGTGCTAAATGCTGTAAATACATTATCTCACTTAATTTTCATAATGATCTGGTAAGGTAGACATTATTACCCCTTTATTTTTTCAAAGGAAAAAAATTGAGGCTTAGGGTAAGTAGCTTGTTAGATTACATAGATCTTAGGAGCTGGAGTTATATGAAAATAGAGAAAACTCTGCTTTCTCTATTTACACCATCATACATTTTTTCTAGCAAAACAAACATCTTGAAATATAAAACATAACAAATTATATTGGAAGGAATCAGAATGAATAGATATCAGAAATTTGAACTCCACATTTGAGTTTAGGATTTCTAGAAGATAAAAAAAGGTAAGATAAATCTGCATACTTGTTTTTATTCTCCACAATAATAAATCATAGAAAGCCACTTACAGAAGCATACCATTTGTAGTTGCTGCTGTGCTTGTTTGATATATTTCTAGGAAAAAAAAAAAAAACAGATTTTTATTAAAACAAACATTAAATGATAGGGTAAACCAATTTTCAATCATGTAAGTCACTTTAAATAGTTATTTCTTAAATCTATTAGATATACAGAAGTAGAGACTGTATCTTTATATTATGCTTAGAAAACGTAGCTTTTAAGTAGCTGCTGTAGTAACTATTGAGTACATTTCACTCTGATTTTTAAAATATATGTTACATTTGAAGAATTCTTATTCAGAAGATGAAAATGGTACAAATTTTTAACAGATGCAAATCTTAATCAATACCAATCAAATTTGTCATATTTTAAGGCATATAAACTGTATCATTGGTTGAAATAAAATATATATTTGAGCTACAAAATTTTATAGAAGCAAAAGATATTTTAGCAAGCATCTGTTTTGCTAATTTGATTTACTCTTTTTGTTTTTATGCCCAAAATTTCTTTCTTCTCTTCCTTTTTATGGATCTATGACTGTCCATCACATGATCTTATTCCTCCAGTAAAAGAAGAGAAGATACAGGTTGGATAAACTATTCACACTTGAAACAATAAAATACAGGGGATCTCTACTGGGTTGAATAGTGTCTACCCCAAATCCATGTTGACTCAGAACCACAGAATGTGACTTTATTTGGAAATAAGGTCTTTGCAGATTGAATAGTTAAATCAAGATAAGGTTATACTGGATTAGAGTTGGCCTTAAATCCAACAAGTAGTGCAATTATAAGAAGAAAGAGAGAGAGAATCAGACACACAAACTGCAGAGGGAAGAAACAAAGAAGCTAAGGAGTGTCCACGGCCACCAGAAGCTAGAAGGCCTGGAGGCATCTTCCCCAGATCCTTCAGAGGAAGAATAGTCCTGTGGACATCTCAATTTCAGATGTTTGCCTCCAGAACTGCAAGATAATATACATTTCTGTTATTTTAATCACCTAGTTTGTGGTAATTAATTATGGCAGACTAGCAAACTAACAGAGGACCCTTTGTTGGGGTGTGATTTGTTCTTTTGGGCTTTAGAGTAGGATAATCAGGTGGGAACTACATCATTTTTTGGGTCTTCTTATTCTCACCAATATTTTGCTGGTTTGATGAGTCTTAAGTGTGTGTGTGTGTGTATGTGTGTGTGTTTATGGGGCAAGAGAGTGCAGTTGTAATAACTTTGGCTGTCAGTGTTCTCATAATACTTAAGGTAAAGAAGTCAGGAGACTTATTCTTAGATGGACTCTTACTTACTCCTCCGGTTTTCAGTTTTGGGGAGAACAACTCCCCTCTTTCTGCAGTGTCTAGGGGGCAGAAGAACAGAGCCTGTTTTGTTCAAGTTCTTCCACCAATAAGCCTCCTTTCTCCTGCCAGAGTAAGAGTGATACTCACCCAGTTTAGTGCATTTGGAGTGACAGTCTGTCTAATTACTTCTTAATCAAACTATCTCCAACCTATTTTGATAGTTACCTAGTGCCTCTGACTGTTTCCTTTTGGGCATTTTGAGATACAAATTAATTTGTTTTGTGGTGGTCTTTCTACTGCACGGTTGTAAGTTTTCAGCTTTCTGTATTTAGCTAATTCATTTATGATTCATCAATCTACTTTATTTTTTGGAAAATTGTGTTGATCTCTATTCTTTGGTGTTACATCATCTTTCACAATCACACTCATGGGTTTATAATATGTTTATGTATTCATTATAATTCAGTGTAATTTCAAGAAGTACTGGTATGAGCTCATGTGTTAAAGCTATCACATTTAACTATATTATTCTAGGTAATTGTTTCCTGGGTTATTTATCCATTATTTTCTGTCAGACCCTAAACTCCTTGTCCAAGAGAAAAGTCAGAGGGAAAAAAAAAATGAAATAAACCTTCAACTTATTTGGCATGCCTCAAACTCAAACTCTAAATTTTTTCTGGGGAACTGTTGTTTAGCATATTTAGCATTCATTTTTTCAAATAGTTTTATTAAGTACTTCCCATATAAGATATCAAGCTTCCACAAACTTGTCCAAAATCTAAATAATTTTTTAAAAGATGAGCCATAATTTCCAGTAACAGATGTTGCCTAACACACATAACATTAATATATGCTCCACTTAAGAGTGATAGGATACAAAGTAAATGCAGCACTTTGTCTATGAATAAATTGTAATGTAAGTAAGAATATTTGTGGTTTCTACTAACACAGGTTGAACGAAGTATAAAAATTATTTTCCTAATTGAAAAAGTCCTCAATATTTAAGTTGTCTAGACAGAAGCAGATTGAACTAACGTGGTGGATGAATGTACTAACAGTACTACAGTAACCTTTCTGGAATTATTCATCATTTTCATTTATCTGTGCAGCATTTAGCCATCTGTCTCTTCAGGTTTATAGCTCTTAAATATGGAAATACTCCAAGATATAATTTTAATAAAATACTGCAAGGGACAAGATTAGCACATTGAATACTCAATTATTACTTACATAACATTATGAAACAGAATTTATTTTAAAATATGCCTCTACTACTTCCAAATTAGTAGACATATAATTTTTCAATATTTAGATGGCATATGATCATAATAACAAGATACTTAAAAGCAACTACAGACCTCAATAAAACCCTGTTTCTATGATCCTTTAAATACAGGTTATTTCTCCTTTACTTTTGTAACTTATTTCATTTTATGTATGGAGACATTAAAATACTCCACCATAAAAGTAATGCTTTTTAAGAAAAACAAAACATGCATCATAAAATAAATTGAGATGAAGGTGTTTTTGTAGAAAGTGGTCTTTTAAGAATCATTTGTGAAAATAATACCCCCTTGTCAGATATTTATTCCTTGTTGGGGAGCAAGATGACTAGAAATTGTTCCCTGAACAATAAACTGTAGAAAAGTCTTTCTCTTGATCTTCTCTGATAATTGCCCATGTCTCAGACTGTGGCTTAATGACATTCAAGGACAAACTTTTAAAAAGAAAATTTATATATAGAAAAGAAGGATAATTATTATTTCAATAAAAATACCTTAGAGTTTCCTGTACCTAAATAATCTCTTGGTGTCAAGCAGCATTTATGAAGTAATTTAATAAATTCAGTTTCTAACCATTGCTTAATGATTACTTAAAGGTCTTTCAAATGTGCAGTGTACCCGTCCTCTCATTTGCCACAGGGAATTGGGTTTTTGAAACAAATGAGTTCTGAGATAGTGACATATTTTACAGGAAAATAATACTGTGGTCGTATTCAGAATTTCCTTCCTTAATTAGCTCAGCACTAAAGACGTGACAGATAAATGAGTCAGATAAAATGAGAAAAGCAGAGAGGGAAAAGAAATTTGATCCTCTTTAGTGTGTCAACCCCGAAAAGATGCCACAGGTGACTTATAAAAAGTCCCTGTAGCACTTCAGCCTTTGTATCCCTTCATCATTTCTCAAGCTCAAGCAAGTTTTCTAAGCTCAATGTTTCTATCCAGATTGGGTTGAACAGAAATCATAGGTTCCGTATCAGCTGTTGCTTTCTTTTCGGTATTTGAAAAACTGTCAACTCTCGTTTGAATTGATGCTTTGTTTTGGCTGTCTGCTTGAGTTGGTTTGGTATACACCCTGAAACCTGTTCTTTAGATGTCATGCAGCTCCACACAATGCACCTGTGGGCTTCTCTCACCCAGATCATCAGAAATCCAGTCCTAGGTCTATTATTCCCTGAGAAATGAATACACATGTGCTCCCCCTTCATTTTTATTAAAATAAAGGACCTCAGCTTCTTTCAAACATTCTTGGTGGCCTGAACAAAACATGTTTTGTTCATATGGTGGTAGAACCTGAAAGTGTGAATTGATGATATTAGTGTGTACAGATGCAATCGGCAACTGTGAATAGTGATGAGCTTCCTCCACACTCTCATATTGTACACTGATGTTCATTTCCAAAATATGAGAAGTGAAGTAGGCAAAACGTTTCTTTCTTAGAGGGAATGAAGAAATCATGTAGCTCAGTTTCCTCTGTTTAAATATAAGGAAACAGAAATAGGATATTTAATTAGTAATAATTGTGCCTTGGATAAGCCTCATTGGTTACAATGCTACCACTGCACAAAGCTTAAGATATTTAAACAACTTGTTCACATCATCATCAGAGATGGCCTTAATGGCCACTGCAGTGTATGGTATAAAAATCACAGGTTCTGGAGTCAAGCTGCCTGTGAAAGAATCTTAGCTATGCAATTAGCCAACTGTGCAACCAAAGCGATGTTGCTTAACCTCCATTTTTTGCTTTTAAATTGGGAAAGACAATTGTAGCACTTGTTCCTTGAAACCTGTGGTTCCCACATACTAGTCCGTGAATTCTTTGCATCTGAATTGCAGGGGAGATTTTTTTTTAAATACTGAATTCTGATGACCAGCCTTTGAACATGTGGATTTGGTACATCTCAAGTGTGGCTTGTAAACTCATATGTATATTTTTAAGACAACTCTCCCTCTCTGCCAAAAGGGCAAATACAAAATGATTCCCACTCACCATAATATAACCCTCTTGATAGTGACAGTTAGATCATTTTGTACCTAACAAAAAATTAGGGGCGGAAGGGATGTGCTTTGCACATAAATTAGTTCTTCTCTAACATGGCCTACAAGACTCCGCCTAATCTGGCCCTAATCAAACTCATCTTGTCCTTCTCTCCCTTAATTCTCAGTGCTACAGCCTTGGTAGTTACTTTTGAACACCTTACATCATTTCTTCCTACTAAAGAAACTTTGCACAGGCTGCCTCTCCTGCGGAAAATGTATCTCCCATGGTCACTTTACCTCGTTAATATGCCTACCTATCCTTCTTATTTCAATTCAAGTTTGCTTTCTCAGGAGCCTCTAGGACTATGTTGACCTCAGATTTCTCCCCAGCATTTCACAATTTTCCTTTACAGCACTTTGTCGTAAGCATTTGACTTTATGTCTGTAACCTGCCAGGCTCTGCTTCCACGTGGGCAAGAACTTTTACTGTTTGAGCTCACCATTGTATCCTCAGTTCCATACCTGGCATAATATGGAAACTTAACAAGTTTTATTTTAACGAATAAAACCTCTATAACCCATTTTGTTATAGTTGTGTTCATTGTTTATCACTTCTTAACACAATACCCCAGATTTAATGATTTGAAACAGCAACTATTGTACTTATCTCTCATGAGTCTGTGGGTTGACCAGGCTCGGCGAGGCAGTTCTGCTTTCCCACTTCGATTCTCTGTGTGGGTGCACACAGATGGTTGTTGGGGCTAGAGTGATCGGGAGCCTCCAATTAGCATTGAGATGGTCGGGCTCTCTACCTTTTATATATTGTCAGACATTCATTCTCCATGTGCCTCTCCATTTGGTCTTTCCAGTAAAATAACTGGATTTTTTTTGTGGTGGCTCAGGAATTCCAAAACAGCAAGAGCAGAAACTGCCAGTCTTTCTTAAAGATGCCTAACCTCTTCAATCCTGGAGCATGATTTATGTCCCTCTCAGTTGGCTAATTTGTCACAAGCTGGTTCAGATTTAATGTGGGGGGTTGGGGGGGAGTCAACAACAATGAACATGTTTTATTAATATGTACCAGCACAGCACTAAATGCTTTACAGAGGATTCAAATGAGACTGTAAAGTAGGAAACAGTATCCTCATTTTTTAAATGAGGTTACAGAAATAAGCAAATACAAGCAATTTATGTAAGATGTTACTGTTAGGTAGTGAAACCAGAATTCAATCTCTGCACTTTTTAAATCTGAAAGCTATATTGCTTGTTCTTATTATTTCCATGTTCTTCAGAAAGCCAGAAGCTTCTTTGCAGCCTTAGAAGTGTTTTCCTTTAGCTTTAACATTTATAGCTCACACATATTAAAATTAACAAATATTGCAACATATCCATTAATTTCATGAAAAAGATATAAAATGGAATTTTCAAATTTATTAAAAATTAATTTATTGTAAATGAAAAAATTACAAGCAACGTAAACACTTAAACTTTGTTACCACTAAATTCATCTGTTGGCATTTTTAACTGAAGTACTGAGGACTCTAAAGCGGTATTGAGTAATACTTATCTGTGAGGCCTCATAAGAGTCAACACAACTAATTAGTATTGTTGAAATGTCTGATCTATTTGATCTCTTACTTCCTTTGGATTGAAACCTGATATATATATATTTAAAGTTCTAGTTTAGGTTCTCGAAAATGATTTCATGTAGTCTATTATCTGATCATATAGCTGTGGGGGACTTTAATATTCTCTACATCTATTCACTGATGTTAGAATCATCACACATATCTGAAATTTTAATCTTGAAACAAGAAATTGAGTATTAAAAAATGAGAACCATAGGATATCAAATGTGAAGAGATTATGCTCCATAACATGTAACCTAAATCAGAAAAGTGCTTGGTGGTTTTCTGTTTATAATTCCTTGTCCACTTAAGAATATTGCATATTTTCTCTGATTCACGAAGTGTTATAATTTCAGCAAGACTTACCCTTACTTTAAAATACGTAAGACTGGAAATTTTTGCAATTAAAAAATTAGAGCTTTGCTTTCGAATTTTGTTTAAGTCAGAGAATGATATTCACCTATTTTATGAAAAGTTGTGAAACTACTGCTATGGTTTGAATAATGATATATCCTTCAAAATTCGTTTTGAAACTTCATTCCAATGCAACTGTATTAAAAGGTGTGGTCTTTGGAAATATTATCCTTATAAAATAATTGAAGGTTGAAGAAAGTTCTCTTGCCCTTTTGTCTCTTCTGTCATGTGACGACACAGTGTTCCTTTCCTCTGGAGGATGAAGCAACAAGGTGCCATCTTGGAAGCAGACAGCAGCCCTCACCAGGCACCAATCCTGTTGGCACCTTGATTTTGAACTTCTCAGCCTCCGGAACGATAAAAAATAATTTTTATTGTGTATAAATTATCCTGTCTGAGGTATTTTGTTACAGTGTCACAAATAAACTAACACAACCACATAGATAGGGTTTTTTGTATATCCCCAGGAATTCCTGGTATGTCATCTCTTAGGAAGAAGCCACTTGATGAACTGGCAATATCAAAGTTCTGAATTTACATTTCTACTTCCCTTCAACCTCACCAGCATTTATTATTAATACTGTCAAATTGTTTCAATCTGTTGAAAGTAAAATGCTGGGTCACTATTTGTATTCAGCCTTTATGCATATTAACAAGACTGCCACATTTATTTTTTGCTACTGCTATTTCCTCTTCTGTGAGTTGTCTGTTCATATCGTTGCAATTTTTGAAATGGGCCATGTAGCTTTTTCTTATTGATTACTAGGGTTCTGATTTCATTTTCCTTCAAAAATGTACTACAAATATCAATATGCAAATATTCTGCCAATCTCTGACTTGTTTTCATTTTTTGTTGTTGCTTTGTTTGTGTGTATGTATGTTTTTGGTACATATTATTACCAGTGTCTTTGTGATACACAAGTTTTAACTTTAAATAAGATTAATTTCTTTTGCAATTAATGCATTCTATGTTTAGTAAAAGACTATTTCACAGAAGTACTTCTTGTATTCTCAATCTGGAATTTGAAGTAATTCTCAATCTGGAATTTGTCTTTGTGTACAGCATGAAATGGAACACTAGATTTGTTGTACTTCTAGAAAGATAGCTAATTATTTCAACATGATATTTATTACATAAATTATTTCATTATTTCTTCCTCCCAAATGATTTGTATATATCAATGACATATTTATGTGTGACTGCTTCAGTTCTCAGTTCTCTTTCATTGATCTATTTGTTTAATCTTGTATAAAAACTTCTATATTTTAAAACTGCAACAGTATTATATATCCTGTTATCTGGTAGAGTAAACCTTCATATTCCTCTACTTCAAAATTGCCTTAGTTCTTTTTGACTTTGTAACATTTCTGTATACATGTCCAAACCAGCTTTTTAAGTTACATACATGCAAACACACACATAGATAATTTTAATTTTAATTATAGTAAATTATTTTAAAAGAGGGGATTGACTCAACAAATTAAGTCGTCACATCCATAAACACGGTACATCACTACAAATATCTAGTTTTCCTTTATCTCTTTCTATTGAATTTCATAATATTTAAAATGTCTGGAACATAATTTGTTATATGTATTTCTAGATACCGTATGTATTTTATGCACATTGAATAAAAACTCCTCATTTTCTCTCCTCATATTTCCTAGCAACCACCATTCTACTCCCTATTTTTGATACCTAATATAATTGGGATCATGCTCTATTTGTCTTGTTAAATAATTATTTCAATTTGCATAATGTCTTCTAGGAGGCTCTGTCACATTCCTAGATACAGTATCTAGGAATACATATAACAAATTATGTATGCAAAAGTATACACTATCTAGGGGTGCATAGTGATGTTATGGTGAATTTGAGTTTTTCTGGTAAATTACAATTTTCTGCAGATGCCCTTGAATTTTCTATCATAATGACACAGTTCTTTTTTTCCAACACTTATTTCTTTAATTTTTCTTTCTTACTGAACTAAGCAGAACTTCCAAAATAATGCTGAATAGAAAGAAAGATAATAATGAAGGATAACATTTGTTAATATGTTATGTACAAGTTTCCATTCAGAGTACATGTGATAATTTATTTAAAACTGACAACATGCCAGATGAGGTAGATAATATAATTATCTCATTTTTTTTTCCGATGAGAAAAATGAGATGGAAAGAAGATGAGTAACTGGCTCAACGTTTTTCAGCTAATCATACCAGAGCCAGGATTCCACCTAGCAGCCTGCTGTATAACTCAATTCCTTAGCATTGTCTCTCAAGTACAAATAACAGTGGCAGGCCAGTTTGTATGTATCTGCTTTTAAAGGACTACCTCTGATTATTTACTACTACTATTTGCTATCATTTGTAATAGTACTCCATTTGTCTTAACAGGTTTATTGAAGTATAATTAATATACACAAAATTGCATGTAGTTAATACACATGGATGTGTTCAGTTGTATGCTTACACCATAAAACAATCACCACAATCAAAGTAATAGAGGTATCTATTATCCCCAAAAGGTTCCTCCTGTGCTTTTGTGTGTGTGTGGTGGCGGAGAGTAAAAACACTTAACAAAAGATCTACCCACTTAAAAAAATTTGGCCGAGCGTGGTGGCTCATGCCTGTAATCTCAGAACTTCGGGAGGCTGAGGCAGGTGGATCACCTGAAGTCAAGAGTTCGAGACCAGCCGGGCCAACATGGTGAAAACTCCTCTCTACTAAAAATACAAAAAAAATAGCCAGGCACGGCAGCGGGCACCTGTAATCCCATCTACTCGGGAGGCTGAGGCAGGAGAATCACGTGAACCTGGGAGGTGGAGGTTGCAGTGAGCCCAGATCATGCCACTCCACTCCAGCCTGGGTGACAGAGTGAGACACCGTCTCAAAAAAAAAAAAAAAAAAAAAAAAATATTTAAGCAGCCAGAGCTGTGGCTCATCCCTGTAATCCCAGCACTTTGGGAGGCTGAGGTTGGAGAATCACTTGAGGTCAGGAGTTCCAGACCAGCCTGGCCAACACTGTGAAACCCCATGTCTAATAAAAATACAAAAATTAGCAGGGCCTGTTGGTGCACACCTGTAGTCACAGCTACTCAGGAGGCTGAGGCAGGAGAATCGCTTGAGCCCGGGAGGTGGAGGTTGCAGTGAACCCAGATCATGCCACTGCACTCCAGCCTGGGCGATGGAGCGAGACTCTGTCTCAAAAAAAGAAAAAACAAAATTAAGTGCACAATACAGCATGGCTTACCATAGACATGTTGTATAGCAGATCTCTGGAATTTATTCAATTTGCATAACTTGAATTATACCCACTGAATAAAAACTACTCATTTCCCTCTTCCTACATCCCCTCACAACCACCGTTCTACTCCCTATTTTAGATACCTAATATAAGTGGAATCATGCAGTATTTGTCTTGTTACATAATTATTTAAATTTGCATAATATCCTTTAGGTTCTGCCACATTGTTGCATACGGCAGGATTTTGCTCCTTTTTAAGGCTGAACAATATCCCATTCCATGTATATAACAAATTTTCTTTAACCATTCATCAGTTGATAGACATTTAAATTGTTTTCATATCTTGTCTATTGTAAATAATGCTTCAATAAACATGGAAGTGCAGATATCTCTTCAAGATCCTAATTTCAGTTCTTTCAGATAAATATTCAGAAGAGATTGTTGGATCCTATGCTAGTTTCATTATTAATTTTTGAAGGAAACTCCATAATGTTCTCCTTAGTGGCTGTGTCATTTCAGATTCCGACCAACAGAATACAAAGGTTTCAGTTTCTCCATAAACTTACCAATATCTATCTTTTTAAAAAAAACATAGACATGCTAACAAATGTGAAATAATATCTCATTGTGATCTATATTTGTGTTGCCCTCAGCTTAGTGATGTTAAGCACTGTTCTTATCTTGGCCATTTATATGTCTTCTTTGGAGATATGTCTATTCAAATCTTTAGTTCATTTTTTACTCAGAATATTTGTATTTTTGCTGTTGAGTTCTAGGAGTTCCTTATACATCTTAGATATTAACCATTTATCAAACATACGGTTCACAAATATTTTCTTCTATTCCATAAGTTGCCTTTATATTCTATTGTTTCCTTTGCTTTGCAGAATAATTCTACTTTGATATCATTTGTCTATTTTTGCTCCTGTTGCCTGTACTTTTGGTGTAATATCCACAAAATCATTCCAAAGACTAATATCAAGAAGATTTCTCTATGTGCTTTCTCTGAGTTTTACATTTTCAGGTCTTAGGTTTAAGTTTTTAATCCATTTAGAGTTGATTTTTGTGCATGATGTAAGAATGGGATCAAATTTCATTCTTTTGTGTGTAGATGTTGAGTAACAAGATTACATTAGTAATTTATTTAAAAAAAAAACTCTCAAAAAATACAGCCTAGGGCCAAATGGCTTCACCAGTATATTCCACCAAAAATTTAAATAATTAATGCCAATCCTTTTCTATCTCATTCAAAAAGTTAAATAGGAGGGAATATTTTTGAACTCATTTTATGAGGCCAGCCCACTCTGATACCAGTGCCAGACAAATACACAAGAAAAGGAAACTATAGGGCAATATCCCTGAGAAACGTTGATGCAAAAATCCTCAACAAAATACTATTACCAAAGAAAGTTCAACAGCACATTGAGGATAACTTACCATGACCAAGTGGGATTCATCCCTGTGTTGCAACGATGGTTCAACATCTGCATCCTGAGGCATAGGGAAGACGGTAGCTGAGTTGAGAGTAGACCTGGAGAGACAATGGCTATTATAAAAACATTGAAAAATAAACATGCTAGCAAGCTTGTGGGGAAAAGTGAATGCTTATCAACTGTTGGTGGGAGTGCAATTTTGTTCAACCCTGTGGAAAGAAGTGAGATGATTCCTCAAAGACAAAAAAAGAATTACCATTTGACCTAGCAATCTCATTACTCATTATAAACCCCAAAGAATATAAATCATTCTATCATAAAGACACTTGCATGTGTATATTCATTGCAGCACTATTCACTAGAGCAAAGACATGGAATCAACCTAAATGTCCATCAATGGTAGACTGGATAAAGAATATGTGGTACATATACACCATGGAATAGTATGAAGCCATAAAAAAGAATGCGATTATGTCCTTTGCAGGAACATGGGGAAAGCTGGAGGCCATTATCCTTAGCAAACCAATGCAGGAACAGAAGAACAAATACTGCATGTCCTGTCTTGTAAGTGGGAGCTAAATCATGAGAACACATGGACAGAAAGGGGAAAAACAGACACTGGTGCCTACTTAAGGGTGGAGGGTGGCAGGAAGGAGAGGATCAGAAAAAATATATATTTGATTCTAGTCCTAGTACCTGGGTGACAGAATAATCCGTACAAGAAATACTTGTGACACAAATTTACCTATATAACAACATGCACATGTACCTCTAAACCTAAAATAAAAGTTTTAAGAAAACATTCTTAAAAAACTATAAAATTCTGATAATGTAAGATTAAATAATTCAAGAGATAATCTGTAACTGAACTTTTTAAAACAAACTAAATTTCTTCTCTCCACCAAGGAATTTCAAATTTTCTGGCCATCAGTATGGCTTATTATCAGCTTATTTTCTAAATTCCAAAGTTAGGTAATATTTCCTAACATTTGTAGATGTATTTGTGGGGAAAATACAAACAGAACATCTTCGTCATTTGAACAGTCCCATAAAATACAAAATGGAAACTAAATCTTTAAGACATAAAATTATCTTGAGTCTATAAGAACCGTTTGTTGGTATCACAAGATCTAATATTTGAATATGCCTCTATAGGCCTATAATATATTTTCACTAAACTATTAATAATGTTGCACCATCAGATGTGTCTAACAGATCAAGCTAATTTATTACCTTCAATTAGGGAAGGGGTAGAAACTATGAATCACAGACTGTGAACTATGAACCTAGAACATTGAATACATTTTCGTTTAGTCTCAGAAACAAACATTTTAGATAAGTAAAATTACTTCAGTTAATAATAAGCAAGACCAAGATTAAGAGGTGTAAGTTGAAGAAGATCATATGGCTGTAAAATAGGATGTAAATGCATCTTTCATTTTTATTTTAAACTTGTGTTCTTTCCATTATGTTAGACCTACTTGTTTTTTGTTAATTATGAGCCTACATACTATAATATTATATTTTATACATATGCACATCTATATGTGCATATATATATATATGCAGGAACATACGCATGTATATATATATGTGTGTGTGTGTTTTCTGTTCCTGCATTTATATATATAAACATATATATATACACAGATATGTACATGTATGCATGCATATATACATAGATATGTATATATGTATATATGTGTGTGTATATACACATATGTACAAATATGTATGTGTATATTTATACAGAGAGTCAATTTACTGAAACAAACTTTTGACTAAAATATAACACAAATATTTTAGCAATTAATTTAATGATAAATTTATAACAAATGTCTTTCTAGAGATAAGTAGTCAAAAATGTAACAAATTATTAGGCAGTACAGTTCAATGGTTGCAATCACAGTCTCTGGAATCAGATAATCCTAAATTTCTTCTATGCCACCTTTTAGCTGTGTGACCTTGGAACAGCCAATAATTTCTCTGTACATTATCTTAAAATATTAATATTTTTATCTACTACTTTGATAAAATTAATTTCTCTTCCCCAAATCTTCTCTTTCCTGTAATATATCCACATTCTTGCTGTGGCTTCAGGTTGATTTTAGATTCATCCTCATGGTTTTCTTTGGCCAATGGAATGTGGTAGACATGACTTAAGAAGGATCAGAAATGTGTTTTATACTCAAAATGAGAACATCAGGCTTTGGTGTACTGATACCCCTTCAGCTTAGGAACAAAAACAAAAACACATGGAAAGGCCTGAGCCCAAACCACACAAGGCCCATGTCCTGTCGATCCATAACACGAATCAGAGACACCCAAAAGACCAACCCACATTATCATATTCACAATTGGTTTGCAAACCTATGATCTTAAAAATGCTTATTGTTTTAAGTTATGGAGTTTTAGAATGGTTTGTTACTCAGTATTTTGTAAAAAATGGTAACATACACATTAGCTGAGTGTGTCACAATGTGAAAAATGAATTGATTTGAAATCTGATTTCTACCTGATGTATCCCCACGTCCCAAAGCAATGTTCAAGCCACAGTAGATATTCAAGAAATATTTGTTGACTTTTGAATAAGTAAAATAAATATGAACTTTCACATAGTAAGTGCCAAAAACAAGCAGTTGTTTTTATGCACTACTGGATATAGTCTATTGTCTGCTCGTAATGAAAATGATGTGAACTTTTGTGACATCAGATGATATAATATTCACTGAACTATTACGTTTATTTATAATGAGTATAACTGAACGAGGAGTTTAAGACTAATTATTTAACAAACAAATATTTTATTCTGTTCATGACTCAAGTTTGGCTCCCTGGGTATAGGCATCAATTTATCAATATGTTCAACGGTCACAGAGGAGTTTTTAGAAAGAACGGGGTTAATTAATTCTGACAAAGAACATTCTTAAATACAAATGACATAATGTAGTTTCCAAATGTGAATTTACAAGTTGTGAATTTACAAGTTGAGAATAATTTAAACAATAGAAATATTCACTATATTTTTACATTGACATATCTAAAATGAAAAAGCAAAGGGTTAGCATTTCTTGGTTTGGAATGTTTTCTGTTAATTAAGCAATAAACTATTCAATGATTTCTCAAATACCTCTCAACTTATTGTTATTATATCTGTTTTACTTTAGTTGTATTCAAATTCCTTCCTCCAGAAGAAAGGATAGGAATGTAGATTTATGAAGCAGAGGGCTTAGATTATTCAAATTGCCAGGAGTTATGCAGGATTCGAGTTGGTGGAAAGAAGGTATCTTATCTGATCCTGCAAGATATGCAGGTATAAAAGAAATACTGAAACCCCAAAAACAAACGTGAAGGAAATACACAGAATTTCTTATAAGGTATAGTCTTACAAAGGGATTACACAGAAATACCGTACATGTGCTGATTACCAAAGCTTCTATCTCTAGTTCTGCCCATATCTGACCAGACACATTATCCCACAGTCTATTTAACACCTCCTTTTGGACTACTGTTTTGTACTTAACATGTCCAAAACAGAATTCTTGTTTCTACTGCTAATTTTCTTCCCTGGCTTCTTCCAAATTCAGAAAATGGCAGCAATGTTCAAACTCTGCTCAGTCCCCAAATCACAGGTGTTATCTTTACCTTCTCTTCTTTTCACCCTAAATCAGCCAACCCTTTTTGGTCTTTGAATACATCCTAAATTTAAGCCGTTCTCAATATCCCACTAGTCCCACACTAATCCTCACCAGTACCTCTTTCCCATAGACAATTACCTGTTGTCTTTTTAGAATTCCCTGATTACATTCATATCTTCCTACTGCAAATTTTATGTAAATTTTATGTAAGTATATAACCAGAGTGATTTTCTACAGATACAAATCAATTTATGTCACTACCGTCTTCAATGCTCTGTGGTGGTTCCCATCTTAACCAGAATAAAATCCAAACATTGCCCTGGCCTGATAACTACTGCATAATCTGGCCCTGCCCTCTGTTCCTCTGTCCTCATTCATCACACGCTTCACATTTTGGTTTCTTTGTTCTTCTTCAAATTAGCCAGACTCCTTCCTGATTCAGCTTTTCTTTACTTGCTCTTTCCTTTGCTAGAAATGTTAAGACTCCAAAGTCTTTTTGTAAAGTTTATTTTAATTTTTTAATTGGCAAATAACATTGTATGTATTTATTGTGTATAACATGATGTTTTGAAATATGTACTTTGTGGAATGACTAAATCTAGCTAATTAACATATGCATCAACCAACATAGTTATCATTTTTGTGGTGACAACACAATATTCATCCTCTTAGAATTTTCCGATAATATGTCATTATTAAACACAGGCACCATGTTTTGCCATAGATCTCTTGAACTTCTTCCTCCTATTCAAAGTCTTTACATGGCGCATTCTCACTTAACTCATTTTTCTGCTAAATATAATCTCCTGAAAAGGCGTAACTAGCCACTTAAACTTAAATAACTTCCACTATTAAATCATTCTCTCTTTACTTGCTTTATTCTTCTAAAGAGCATGTAACATCATATTATATACTGATTTCTTGTCTGTCTTCTCTACTATAATGTAAATTGCATGAAGGCAGGAACTTGTTTCTTTCTGTTTATTTTGCAGCACATATATAATGCCTGGAATATTGCAGATTTCCAATAAGTATTGATGGAATAGATGGATAATGGAGTGGTTACAGCAAATGGTCTTGCATTTAAAGATTTGGGATAGGTAGACAATTTCAAGCAGTTTTATTTCCAGTATTTCTCTCCTTTCCCAATCCTACAATACTCATTACATCCAAATAAATATTTCAAATTTCTAAATAAAATATATTACAAAAACACCAAATATAGAAATGATTCTTTAACCTGGTCTAATTTCTAGGAAGACTAATCTAAGTTAAAATAAACATCTCATTTAGGAAATTTTTCTTTTTTAACAAATGTTTTTATCACTTTGAAGTTTATGTTGACTTTATATCTACTGCTGAATGAAGAACTTGTAAAATTTTTTGATACAATTTGTGTTCTTAAAATACTTGCACATTATGTTATTAAGGTGCTTGATAATAATTATTTAACATGAAAACAAATGCCTGACATCATTTTAACAAAATGTTTACTGGAGATGGCTGATTTAAAGAGGTTTTTGTTTTATTTATCTTTTTTATAATTAATTATTTACATTGTTCTTAATTTGGTAAATTAAATTCCGTTGTTTATTATACAATGCACTGATAATTTTATAAGTTTCATAGAACTGATAAGATTTCCCTAATTTACCTGCAGAAATTATGTAACAATTTTTAAGCTGTTGTTGATTTTTTATTTACACCTTATATGTAATTAAAATTCTTGTTTTTATGTCAATATTTACAGTTGTTTTTCATATTTATGATGATTTATCAAAAGAGAAGTAATTAACCTGTTCACACATGGTATCTTGGTTGGTCAAATAGTTTGACTTGAATGAAGTGACGGAAGGTTATTGCACACCTTAATTGTAAAGTATTTTGAGCATTTGTGAAACAAACAAAATATTTGGTTGAGCCATATATAGTGAGGCATTTAAGGGTTTCGTCGAGCAAAATAAAAATTGCCTTTGCCCTAATGTTATATCAGATGTAACTCTGAATGTAGTATATATTTAAGCCTGCTTTCACCAACATAAAAGTTACTTATTACTGACATAACATATATCCTACAGGATTTTTACGCCTTTTTCCCTTTATTTCATACATTTTCAAGAGTTAATCTGGGCAAAATTTTTGTTCTTTATACATTCAAACCCCATTACAGGAAAATTAATAAATACTGTCTTTTATACAGAGTATATAATAATCTTATAATCATTAAAATTATGTATCACTTATAAAGTGAAAATGCTTGTAATTTCTCTTTCTTGCTCAGTAATTTTGCATAAAACAACCAACAGAAATTATAATCCTATAGAAATAAGACACAGCATTTTATATTAATGTGGAAGACTTAGTAATGAATAAGTATTTGTTTTGTGTTAGCAGGGCTAAAATCTAGATACCCACATCTAGACTTAGGCCTAGTCATAAAATAAAAGTAAGCTCTTCTATTTATATGTATATGAAACTAAAGAGAAAATTTATCATTTTTACTCACTTGTCACCTACACATAGCACATAAATGTAGGGCTTTTAAGGCAAAGAAGAGAGTGATTTGACAGGTAAGCATGAAGTAATCAATTTGCAGTCCAAAGAAAATGAAAATTAGGTTTTATTCCTGGATTTGATAAAAATCACATATTATATTTAGAACATTCGGATAAAGTTAAATTAGCTAATGTAGTATGTAAAATATTTAATGCCAAGACTATTTTTGTTTTCTGAATATTCTATTTTAAATCTTTCTTTTATGTGTAGTTTCCTACCTTCTCCTGTTCATTTCTCCCTGACATCCTTTCCTTTCTATCAGCATCAATAAAGAAATCTGTGGCCAGGTGCAGTGGCTCACACCTGTAATCCCAGCACTTTAGGAGACAGAGACAGGAGAATCTCTCGGCCCCAGGAGTTAGCCTGGGCAACACAGTAATACCCTGTTTCTATTAAAAAAAAAAAAAGTCTGTGAGATTCTTGTTTCAGAAGGATTCTAGAGATGAATGAATTAAAATTCATTGGCTAGAACAGAAATTTAGGTATCGTTTTAACATATAGCATACCCAGATAGAAATAAACCAATTGAACTGGTTAAATAAGCTAATTTAACCTAAGCCTCATCAGCCTATTCAGTCAGAAAAGCAGTAGAAACAGAAAAGTGAGATTTGCAATGTGTTTACCTCACCTGCTTATCTACACGTGTTGAGCGTATCTGTAGACTTTAGAAAGCGTCCCACCTGTGCTTACAAGCAAGGTGGGTGTTGAGGGTTCTGCCGCTGCTGCACTTTTGTGGGGCCAGTCTCCTGCTGCATCCGATAAGGATCTGCAGGTTTGCTGAGAAGTCCTTCTCATTCACCCAGTGTCACTGTTTCCCCCGAGATTCCTGGTTGGCTCTTCCAAGGACTCTCCCACCAAACCATGGCGGTCACTTGCAGAGGCAATGAGTGTTGGCTGGGCTTTTAGGAAAGTCCAGGCTTATAGAGGGTGAGCATTAAAGTGATCACCCATCTGCCAACAGCCAGCTGAGTACGTCTAAAGGAAGATATTTCAGTTTTTATATCTGTAAAATGGAGTTATAGTTGCTTCTCCCTCAAGATTTTTGTGAGCTTTGAATTAGATTGTTTCTGACATTGAGTATAAGTAACGCTTTATTTAGTACACTTGGTGAGGTAGAAAAGCGACTAGGCAGCTTGCTTAGAGAGGGGACTTATTTCTAACCATATAAATTTTATCCAGTTTAGGCCAGCTTATCTGATGCTCTCAGATAGCATCTGATGTGGTCATGGATAGACATATTTACTCAGAAACCTCAGGTCATATTTTAGAGTATGCAAAAGTATGTCTTAGAATATATTCAAAACCATTGTTATTTTGGTATGACAGAATTCATGAATTAATATGACAACTGATATAGGATTGGTGGAAAGAAGTAAACAGGAGACTATTTCGATATGCAGATAAGAGCAGTTATACTTTACTCATGGGAATAATTAATCATTATAGTGCTCTGCATATACTCCAAAACACATAAAATTATGCAAACTGCATTTCTTTAGACAATTGCATAAAAACTGAATATATCACAGGCCATTAATTCCAGTTTTAAAGAAAAGCCAATATGTGATTAAAAGTATTAAAAGTGTCAAGCAAATGAAGTTCATCAAGGTGTAAATTGACGAATGTGTTTAAATGACCCACAGGAACACCTTGTAGCTTTCACTAAATATTATTCAATTCCATTTTTGACTGTGGTAAAAGTTGCTGAATTTCCCATGGAACTCAAACATTTTTAGAAGAGTATGTGAATTTGTTACTACAAAGGATACTCACCATGACAGCTATTTAAATATCATTCATTTGAATTACCTTATTTATTTATTCTTAATCTAACAAGTATTTGTTGAGTGCCAGGACCAACTAATTCACTTGAAAATACATCACTAGATACCATTGTCTGGTACTCACATGCTAGATGCTAAGTATACAAAGATGAGTAAGGCTCCATTTCCACTCATATAATCTTATAGAGGAAATAGACACAGGTATGGCAAAAGACAAGTCAAATAAGTAATATTCTCTATTGACAAAAAGGATACAGAAGAACACAGAGGAAACGGTCAAACCCATTGTGTTGTGTGGTTGGAAGAATGTAGTCATTACAGACAGATCTCAATTTGAACTGTGGATTAGATCCTTACCAATTTAGAGTGTTTATCACATTCCAGAATTCACTTACCTTTCTTCAGGTAACTGTAACTTCAAGCCCCTTTTACTCTCGCTCTTTTTTTTTTCTTTAAGTTCTGTGATACGTGTGTAGGATGTGCAGGTTTGTTACATAGGTATACATGTGCTGTGGTGGTTTGTTGCACCTATCAATATCATTTAGGTTTTAAGCCCCGCATGCATCTAGGTTTTAAGCCCTGTATTTGTTCTAAGACTCTCCCTCCCCTTGCCCCCAACCCCCTGACAGGCCCCAGTATGTGATGTTCCCTTCCCTGTGTCCATGTGTTCTCATTGTTCAACTCCCACCTATGAGTGAGAACATGTGATGTTTGGTTTTCTCTTGGTTCATGTCTTTGAGTTGGGCTGACTGCCTACTTCTACACTCAGGTGTAAATCAGTAACATGAAAGCAAAATTCAGGACCAGATAGTCTTTCAATCTTCCTAGTCAAATGCCCTACAAAATCCTCCTCTTAGAATGAACAATTAGTAATATTTTCCTATATTTGCTAAATTTTGGCTGAAATATTTTTAAATAGATTAAATACTCTTTTGCATTTTATCCCTAAATATCTTAGTATGTATCCCTAGAAAACAAGCTTGCTCTATTTTCACTATGTGCAATTAAAGCATTATCATACCTAAAAATTAGCAACAATTGCTTAATGGCATCTAGTATATGAAATTTTCCTTAATTGGTCAAAATTGGTTTAAATAATTCAATTAAAGACTATAAATTGCATTTAAATACTATATCTCTTAGATCTCTTTATATCTAGAATAATTCACCCTCTCCTAACTTGTTTTCCTATGACATAGATTTGTGGAGTCTGGGTTAGTTATCCTATAGAATATCTCATCTTTTGAAGTTATCTGAATAGATTTATCATTATTTCATTTTCCTTTAACTCTTACGTCTATTATCTGAATGTCATATAAACAGAAAATAAGTTATCAGACACAGGCTAAACAAATTTGTCTAGAATAATTCACAGGTGACAATGTTCAATGAAGACTCATAATCTGTTTTTTTCTAATGTTAGTAATAAGATTAGTCATACTAACTTTTCCTCTGCTGATGTTAGCACCTGTTGACCTTCCTTGCTTCAGTCAATCATTTTGTTAGGGTTGCAAACTCTCAATTACTTAGTGATATTTCTTCTATAATTGTTAGTTGGTATTCTTCTGTAAATAAGTCTTCCTTTATCAACTCTGGCCTTTTTGATTACACAATATAGTTCTCATTGAACTGTTAGGAGATGTGGTTAATATTTACCTTTAATTATCAATTTTCAGTAGAAGTTATTTGTGTAATAGTCACTTCCAGGGGTGGTCAATGAGATTTTTCTTATGCTGTTTTATTTCTTTGGATCTTAATATATTTACTTAAAATATTACTTTAAGTACTGTGTATAGGTAAATAAACAGAGTAAATTGTTGCAGCTACTCACCAATGTTTCTGCTAAAACTTCTTCTGAGACTATGAGAGGATTGCATTTCCCCACTTCTTTTATTTATTTATTTTTTTTTTAGTGGGGAACAGAGTCTCACTATGTCACCCAGGCTGGAGTGCAATGGTGCGATTTCAGCTCACTGCAACCTCCGCCTCCTGGGTTCAGGCAATTCTGCCTCAGCCTCCTGACTAGCTGGGATTACAGGTGCATGCCACCACTCCCAGCTAATTTTTATATTTTTAGTAGAGACGGGGTTTCACCATGATGGCCAGGCTGGTCTTGAACTCCTGACCTCATGATCCACCCACCTCGGCCTCCCAAAATGTTGGGATTACAGGCATGAGCCACTGCATCCAGACTTTCCCCACTTGTTTGATATAAGAGATGATCTAATCATATGAGATGTTTAGGTCAATAAAATACAACTAAGAAGTGCTGTCAAATCGATTCTTCCTGCTTTCTTTTTCCATAGCCATAAAAAATACTATTGTTCTAGCTGGTGGAGCTTCAGCTCCTGGTCCCAAGATGGGGACTTCGAGGAGTAGACCCCATGTGACCTTTGAGTGCTATGTAGTAAGAGTGAGAAATCTATTCTTGTTGTTGTTGCTTTAAGACATTAATATATTTCAGTTTCATTACAACATAGCCTTCCACATCCTGACGTATACAGTGAGATATTATATAATATCTTACAGAAGAGTTTTAAAATTTTGACTTTGGAATTTGCCCATCACTAAAATATCTGCATGCAATATGGGAGTGTTTTCAAATATTAAGATATTCTGTGCTAAGTAGAGACAACTCAGATAACTTTATGATTTTTACTTTTCTTTCAAATGTTCTCACATTAGGTATATGCTTGTGGTTAGAATGTGCCAGCTCACTTGGTAGCAGAAGATTTGAGGATCCTTTAGATGCATTTTACTCAAATAGATCATTGTAGTTTATCACCAGATTGAAGGAAATGGCAGAGAGCTGGAAATAAAAGTCATAACAATTGTTTAACTGAGAAATGATTACCCATATGTGCCTACAGGGCTTGTGAGAAATTGAAAAGGCTAAATTGCTACCAGTGCCTCCATTCAGCTCCTAATCCTTTCTCAGCATGTTCATGTTTTTCAGCTTCCCGACTTTTTCTCAGACTCAATCTCTGTATCACACCCAGTGCTATCACACCATATGCTGCTTTCTGCCCTTTTATACTTTCCAAGAACGCTTGAAAAACTAAAAATCTATAATCTAGTCTGGAAAGTAAGAAATGCTCAAAAATAACTGTACCACAAAGGAGAGAGTGATAAATGCCATTGAAGACAAACAGATAAAGTGCTAAAAATGTAGGCACAAAGATTGTTTCCAGCTGTGAGAGATGAGAGGGGCTTTTTTAACACAGACCTTGAAAAGTAGATAAACTATGGATATGGGGGGGAAGAGGCATTCTGATCAGACTGTGGAAAAAACCCTGGTTAGTGGAGAATCTGAGTGAAGGTTCATCAAGGAGTTATGTTAGGGAACACAGCTCCTTTCACATCTCTACTGAAATATGTGCCCTCTTTCCCATGTGAGGGAATAGACACAGCTGTTCTTGATCCCTAGAATTCTGTAACTTAGCCACTACTTATGAATATTTTTTATGCACTCTTAAGGTCACTAATTCAGTGTCGCTTCATTCATTGAAATCTTTAATTCCTCTCAAACCAGCTTAGATTCTGTGGTTTTAATTGTCTATTGCACATGGGCCTTTTCTTTGGTTGCACTTAGTGTTTCAGAAAGTTGTTACTTTGCTTCCTATTCTATTCCCTCATCAAATTTTGAACTCCATTAAACAAGGAATCATCAGTTCCTCATCACTGTGTACCTAGTGACCAGCTCGGTTTCTGGATCATAGCACATGCCTCAGACATACTTGTTGATTAAATCTAAGCGAGAATTCTTAACCAGCTCGGCCTATAATTTTTACGTAAGTTAGGAGCCAAGATAAGTTAACAAAAATATACTTCAAGTCCCTAAATAAGAGGTTATTGAAGATATCTGTACTAGTTTTGATGCCTGCTATAACAAATTATTTCACATTTAGAGGCTTAAAACAAAATGCATATATTTTCTTACAATTATGTAAATCATAAATCTGGGCTTCACCGACCGAAAATGATGGTGTAAGGAAGCCTGCATTCCTTTCTGGAGGCTCTGGAGGAGGATTCATTTTCTGGTTTATCCTGGCTTCTAGAGGCTGGTTGCCTTTCTGGCCTCATGGTTTCTTCCTCCATCTTCAATGCTGGAAACATTGGGCAGAGTCTTTCTCATGCTACCATCTCTCTAACTTCCTTCTGATTTCTTTTTCTACTCTTGAAGACTCTTTAAGTACTTTGGATCCACGTGAGTAATCCAGATTACTCTCTTCAATTTAAGGTCAACTGATGAACAATGTTAATTTCACCTACAACTTTTACTCCCCTTTGCAACGTAAACTAATGTATTCACAGGTTTCAGGGATTAGGATGTAGATCTCTTTAGAGGGTTATTGTTTCACCTACCACTTTATCTTACCTAAATATTGGAGAAAACTCACAAATCAGAGCAATTTACTCTGATGAAATCACTGATGAGATTCTCCTTGTGACAATAACTAAATTATAATCCAAATTACTCCTTGGCATCTGAGCAAATAAAACCATGTGACCAGAATAGAAAAAGGGAGGACAACAAGAAAAGTAGGGACCAAGTGGGATTTTTTTTACCACTGTCTGTCCCTACAGTGTATCATCTCTGATTTAACTCTGCCTGTAGTTTTGGTTTTACCACATATCTCCTTTTCTTTCTTTTATTAAAACTAGCAATTATTTTATTAACTATAATAAAAAAATAAATAAAATGCTCCAGTTCTTTGCCTACTTAAAAATACATTAAATATTACTGAACATCCAAAAAAAAAAAACTAACATTTTTTTCTCTTTTTGTTTGGCCACAATAGAATCTAAACACATATATTTTAAATGCAATAAAATTTTCCTTCTAATTGTGTCCAGCCTTTCTTTTCTTCTCTTCTCTTACTAGACTACAGGCATGTTCAGAGTGAATTTTTTTAATTGTCATAAACCCTGAATTTAGCTCTGTGATTGTCACATGTCAATCAGCTGTTCAGTAAATTTCTGCTGATTGAATACAGTGAATGAATGTGGACAGGGAGCAAATTAACCAACCAGCTGAATCATATTATTTAAAGATAAATTGGAAAGAAAGTATTCTGTGATCCAAATGTATTTGAAAAGCACTTAGAATAAGATCAAATCAGCCACTAAGCTGTCACTATCAATTTTAATTTTAGCAGAATTCTAGGGACATAGACTACATAAAAAGGATTATTAGCATATTTATATTACTGTTGCATAGTTCAGTTCACAAATATATATGTGCATTCTAAAAGGTTGTTAAATTTGGTGCCATGATCATTTTATGTTGCTTTTAAGTAATATTTTATATGCAAAACAAGATTCAAGAGTTATCTCTATATTTATTTAGGGAGCTAGGGATTGATGGCTTTCCATCATAATTCAGCAATGGACTAGGCACCAGGGGAAGCCATAAATAAATGGTCCAGCACTGGGCTAGGCACTGGGGGAAAACATAAATAAATTGTAAGTCCCATCTTAAAAAGAAAATGAGATAGTTGAAGAGGTAGAAATCAAATAGTTTCAAATACAGCCTGTAACAGTACTTACTAGTTATGAAACTTACATAAGCACTGACATAAAGTAACCTCATGCATAATTCACCAGTGTATATAAAGCTCATTATTTCCTGTGGGGGAAATAAAGTACAAAAAGGAATACTATATAAACAACATGAAATAGTCTTTCTAAGAAAATCTGAGACACTAAGCTATAATCAGAAGGCAGTTTTGTAATTACTGGAAACAGAATGGTGAGATCAGTTCTCTTATTGTAACTCTCTTCGTAATATAGACAGACCTGCAAAATGTCCATGTAGTCATTTATACAACCATGGATGGAACCTAAGTACACCTAAGTACTCAGACTAAGGAATGAGAACTGAATTAAGAAGTGTGGTGGCTCATGCCTGTAATCCCAATGCTCTGGGAAGTTGAGATGGGAGGATTGCTTGAGCCCAGTAGCTCAAGACCAGCCTGAGCCACATAATGAGACTCTGTCTTTATAAACAAAAAAATAAAAACTTATCCATGTCTGGTGGTGCACACCTGTAGTCTCAGCTACTTGAAAGGCTAGGGTGGGAAGATTGCTTGAGACCAGGAATCTGAGGTGGCAGTGAGCTATGATCATGCCTGGGTGACTCCAGCCTGAGTGACAGAATGAGACCCTGTCTAAAAAAAAAAAAAAAAAAAAAAAAAGAATAATCCATGATCCAATCAAATTGAGCCCTGGCATTACCACATAGCCTGATCCAGTCAAATCACACCTCCTAGCATCGTCTCATGCAACATCCAATCAGATCACACCTCATCATCCTCTGCCTACAAAACCTATCCTAGCCCCAGCTTAGAGAGACAGATTTGAGTGTTACTTTCTTTCTCCTTGCCAGTTGACTCATAATAAAGCCTTTCTTTTCTCAAAAGCCAGTTCTGTAGTATTGGCTTCTATGTGCATCAGTCAGTGAGCCCACTGCTTGCTGAGTAACCGTACTTCCAGTGTTCTGCGACCCTTCCTCAATAAGATCTTTTGCCATCTATTCCCACGGAAAAGGCAATGTTTCAGCTATAGCTAAGGCCATGCCTAAAATAAGACTGTGTGGTAAATAAAATATTATTTTTCCAGTTCTTAACCTATCTTACCCCTAAAAAACACTCACATATAAAGACTACACCATATTTTCATATATTTTTGTGGGAGTACAAAGTAATGCTACTATTTTTAAAAGTGTTCTAGCACTTTCTTATGTAACTAAACACGCACATACACTAAAAACTGCAATTCCACTCTTAGATATTTATCTAAGAGAAATAACAGCATATATTCACAAGAAGAGTCATAAAAGAATGTTCAGTTTTATTCACAATAGGTAAAGCCTGGTAATAAGCCAGGTGTTTATTAGTAGGATACATAAACTACAGCATATTTATAGAATATAAATATATATATACATAAATATAGCATATTTATAAATTATATATAAAATATATAAAATAATATATAATATAATATATAATATATAAATATATTATATATTATATTATATATTATTTTATATATTTTATATATAATATATTTATATATTATATATATTATATTATATATATAATATATAATATATAATACATAAAATATATATATTTAAAATATATTTATATATTATATATAATATATATAATAATATATTATTTGTTGGGGATACATTCTATGGTGGTAACATTGAGAATGAGAGAAAAAAGTCCCCGTATTTCTTTCATTCTGGATTCTTGCACTCTCTCTAGTCCAGCAGTACTAAGAAGTTGGCTAAAATGACTGTAAGAACCCTGTCTGGAAGTTTCCATCTTCATAAGAGTGATATATCTGCTAGTCCCCAGTCTTCTTGAGATAGGCCCTGCCTCCTTGGAACCCTTAATTCTAGGTTCTAGCACTGCAAAGCAGCTCCTTTTCCCATCAGTGGGGGTGGAGGAGGCATCAATGAAGAGATAAGAAGATGACATAGCGCATAAAGTGATCAAAAGTAAGAAAGAGACCAGCAATGTTTCAAGAGAAGATTCCTGTTGAAGAAAGCAGAATGGAAGATTATAAACATATATTTTAGGAAATAATGACATGTAAAAATCTTGAAATCCAAAACCAAAATGAGGCCAAGTCCTTAACTTCAAATTCATTCTATGAAGACATACAGAAAGATGTATGTTGATTGAAAAGAAAATGCTGAATTATTATTACACTGTTACTTTTTAGTACATAGCTATTTTAGATCAAGATTCTTTTAGTTGGAGATCAGTTAAGCAGAATCACTGAAGAGTTAAGGGATTGCTTCGCTATACTAATGACTCAGTGAGGTGTCATTCTTATTTCCAGCACACAAAGTAGTGCCTGACACACAGAAGCCACTCAATAAATATTAGTTTAGCAAATGAACAGAGTTGATTTCAGCACACATATAGGGCTAACAACTAGCACTGATTGTGTGTGGAAATTCAATTGAAAGCAAAAACTTGATGCCCAAGGAGTAATAGAGGATGCCAATTTAATCCTTTCGATTGGATTTCTACACAGAAAGTGTTTTTTGTTGTTGTTGTTTTTGTTTTGCTTTGTTTTGTTTTGGTTTTTTTACTGGCATATTTAGGTCATGGTGTCTTTCTCATATGTGCTCAATACTTATTGATTCAACCGAATTGAAATTTAAATATAAGATGCTATCCACCATAGCACGTACAGGAGTTTAATAAACTTTATGTATTTTCTCTGGCTTTTGAAAACAGGCGTTCATGTGGAAATGCCCTCATAAACACATCAGTTATTTTTCCATTTTGAGAAAACGATATGTAAAGGAAAGGAGATTCCTATTGATCTACCAGGACAGTTGTAGGTACCAACCCACGCATACATCCTCATCTGGTTGAAATAGTGGGGAAAGGAAGGATCTTTCCAAAGGCAAGAAAATGGACTGCAGCTGTGCTTGCACACTGCATCAGCAGCAGTTTGATGTGCTAGGGAGAAAACACAGTCAAATTCTTTTCACAACCATATAATCTATGTAGACAAGTCAGATAGTTTGTAAGAAATATTGTTTTTCAAAGCTTTCTTTTGAAACAGTGTAGACACAGTCTAAATTGCTTGGATGACAGGCTTCCAGTTCCCGGTTTTATGATATGATCCATGTCACTGAAATGAAAAGGCACTCTCTCAGTAGCATGTTTGTCAACAGAAGCAAGCTGACATTCAACTCCAAAGGATTTAAAGAAAAAAGACTTACTTTCTTTCATTATTAAGCAGGTTATCGAGAAGAAATGAACCACGACTTTGTGGATTATCACATTCACAAAACCTTAAATGGCAGCCAATTCAGCCAATTTGAGAATCAGGGGAAAAGACTGAAAGCATTTAATTTTTTTTTCTTTTTACAGTTTACTTTTAATCTGAATCACATAAGAATTATTTTTAAAATGTTTTCACAAGAAGGGTCTGCAATCTAATGGGAATCTAATATAAAACAGAAATAAAGACGTTATATCATATATGACTACAGAAATAACTCACCATATTTTTGTTTATACTTACTATTTTACTTGAATTTTTCATCAGGTAGGCCAAAATTTTATAGCATATAGGAGATACAGGGTGGTGTGAAAATAATTATGGTTTTTGCAATTACTTTTAATTGTGAAAAAACACAATTATTTTTGCACCAACCTAATATAATAACCATGTGGAAAAAATTCTATTTCATTCCTTTGGCATAAAACTTTTTAGTTGAAAACTTTTATGTGGGATATTTTCCCTAAGAATATCTTCACTTCTTCTGAAAGGTTTATGTATTTACTTATTTATTTATTTTTCTTAAGGAGGTGAGCAGAAGACAAAAGATTTCAGGGGAGGGGTTTCCCTGGCTGTCTCTCTACTGGATCATAAATTGCTGGATCCTTCAGCCAAAGTCCAAAGCTCTTGCAAGTGGCTTTCTCATGTCTCTGATGACCACTCCCCTATTTTGCCCTTTCAGGCTTAAACAGTGCTCTTGTTAGCCTTTGGTACCCCATTAATCTTTTATTCGTTTCCCTAAATCCTGCTTACAGCTTTGTAAATAGCCCCATTATAAAATTATATTTAAATTGCCCAGTTTAAATTTGCCATCCTACCCTTCTAAGACGCTACCTGATACTTTAGGCAGCATTAACCCTCTTCTGTGTGAAAACCATGTGAACCACTGAGCATATGCTTTTTCCACACTGGAGATGATGTGTGTTAATGAATTTAACAAATCCAGAATAAAGGATAAAGGAAGCTTTTTCATGAATAGATTTAGCTTCTCTCAATTCAAAAGGCATAATTGATGTTCCCTAAATGAGAGCAGAGACACAATTATTGAATGAAGGAAATAGTATGAGCTATTATAAATTACATATGAATTAAAATATATCCTGTCCAAAGGAACCTGAAAATACAGTTTCAGTTATTTCTAAGCCGCTAAAAATTCCAGAAAATGGGACGAGTCGATCTCATTGCAACTCTCTATTCTGTGGGCCACCAATTCTATAGCCATTTCCTATCAGGGTTCAAACTATTTGGTAATATTTGATTGCAAGCTTCCATAGTAATTTAATGGGGGTACATTCTAAGTGCACGTATTTCTATCCTACATAATATCTGAATTGTATCGCAAAAGGAAACAACACACTAGTGAACAATGCAGGCTTTGGAATCATGCAGGTTTTGTTTTAAATAATTTTACTAATTGCATAACCTTGGGTAAATCATCTACTTAAGGGGGGTCTTAGGAATAATTAAGTGAGAAAAATGTACATAAAATACCTACCTGAGACATTAAAAAAGAATATATATATACATATGTGTGTATATACATATATACGTATATATATATATGTATATATATAACTATATTAGACCATTCTTTCATTGCTATAAAAAAATACCTGGGGCTCGGTAATTTAAAAGGAAAAGAGGGGCAATTGGCTCACAGTTCTACAGGCTGTGCCAGCATGGCTCTGGCATCTGATTCCAGTGACAGCCTCTGGAGCCTTATAATCATGATGGAAGGTGAAGCAGGAGCAGGCAAATCATGGTGACAGCAAGAGAAAGGGAGAGTGGAGGGAGGTGCCACACACTTTTAAACAACCAGATCTCACATGAACTCTGAGCAAGAACTCACTCACCCTCAGGAGACGGTGTTAAGCCATTCGTGAGGCATCCATTCCCATGATCCAAACACCTTCTACCAGGTACCACTTTTAACTTTGGGAATCACATTTTAACATGAGATTTGAAAGGGACAAATATTCAAACCTTATCAATTAGAAAACAGTTTCTTAAGTTGCTTTGGTTGGATAATTTAGAATATATACACACATACATACATATATAAACTACATATATTTATACGCACACACATACACTTAAATGTAGAATTTTCCAGTTATATGTACATACTACAGATGCTAAAGATATGACAACGGTTTGCCTTTCCTTGAGTTCTAGCCACTTTCCAGTTTGAAGTTATGGCATCATTTTATTTTCCCCCAGCGATTTCTCTCTCTTCTTTTAATGATATCTGGGGCTCTTTGTTTCCACATCTAAAGTGCTTTGAATTCTTCTTTATCTTACAATGGTCCTGCTCACAGATCCTATGTTTAATCACACTCTGGTCTCCTTCTTGTAACTGCTCATACTATTTTTCCTTTATTTCTACTTCATTCTTTTATTATTTGTTGCATGCACCATGTGATAGAATCCTTGATTTGGAGAGGCTTTCAATGGAAGATAATTTCTTTCACTGAGTTAAAAAACAATTTCCTCTTCTTAATGATGATATTTGTTTTTCATCCACTTCCAGGTTAAATAGTCATTTTGACAAAAATCGTAGAAGCGTAAATGACTCACTCATGCAATTGTATCAATGTTTGTGTTCCTTCCAAAATATGTGTCAAAACTTATATTAAAACAGTATTAAAAGGTGGTGCCTTAAGGAGATGTTTAGGCCATGAGGGTTCTGCCCTCATAGATGGTCTTAGTGGTCTTATAAAAGGGCTCGAGGGGCCGGGCACAGTGGCTCACACCTGTAATCCCAGAACTTTGGGAGGCCAAGGCAGGTGGATCACTTCAGGCCAGGAGTTTGAGACCAGTCTGTACAACATGAGAAAAACCCCCATCTCTACTAAAAACACTAAATAAATAAATAATAAATAAATAAATAAATAAATAAATAATTAATAGGCATTTTGGCAACACACCTGTAATCCCATCCACTCAGGAGGCTGAGGCATGAGAATCATTTAAACCTGGGAGGCAGAAGTTGCAGTGAGCTGAGATCACACCATTGCACTCTAGACTGGGCAAACAAACAAACAAACCAAAAAAACACAAAAGAGTTTCAGTGAGTTTGGTCCTTTTTGCCCTTCCATGTTCCACCATGTAAAGATAGCACATTCAAGGTGCCATCTTGGAAGCAGTGACCCAGCCCTCACCAGACACCAAACCAGCCAGAACGTTAATTTTGGACTTCCCAGTCTCCAGAACTGTGAGAAATACATTTTTATTCTTTATAACTGCTCAGTCTCATGCACTGTGTTCTAGCAGCACAAATAGACTAAGATAGTTCATATCATTCTTTGAAGTATGTTCAATAAAGCACATCTGTGTAACACTTAGATTTTATTTTTCTTTGAAAAGATTAACTTGCAAGAATTCCATATACTTCTTTTGGAAAGAAAGGAAATATGGAAAAAAATAAGAATAGGAAAACAATAATAGAATATTATATTATGTTTTTTCTCCCCATTTAGCTAATATAGTTGACCATTGAACGATATGTATTTGAACTGTATTTTTATGTGGATTATTGTCACCCCTCCTTTTCCTCCTTCTCAGCCTACTCAACATGAGGATGATATGAACTCAACATGAAGATGAAGACCTTTATGATGCTCCATTTCCACTTAGCGAATAGTAAATATGTTTTCTCTTCCTTATGATTTTCTTAACAACACTCTTTTCTCTGGAATACTTTATTGTAAGAATATAGTTTAAATGACAAGTTAATGGGTACAGCACACCAACATGGCACATGTACACATATGTAACAAATCTGCACATTATGCACATGTAGCCTAAAACTTAAAGTATAATAATAATAAAATTTAAAAAATATATAGTTTATAATATATGTAACACTCAAGATAGATGTTAATCAACTGTTTATATTATCAGTAAGGCTTCTGGTCAACATTAGGCTGTTAGTAATTAAGTTTGGGGGTGAGTCAAAAATTACATGTGAATTTTCAACTGTTCAAGGAGAAAGCGCCCCCAACTCCCTCATTGTTCAAGGTCAACTGCATATCCCATAGTCATCTGAAGTCTTTTTTTAAAGTATTAATTAATTCATTGAATCATTTTTTCAAATTTTAAAAAAGTTATTTTTATTATTTACAGGCAGGCTAAGTGTAAGAGAGAAGACAATAAATTGGGAAAAATATCTTTTACTTCATGCTTACATTTTAAGCATGGACATTAGCAAAGTGAGAGCCAAAGATAATTGTTATTCATTGTTCTTCAGAATTAAGCAATTTGCTGTCACCTTCTGTAGAGTTGAAAAATAAATTCCATGGATCTACAATGTGGATTTGAACATTAAGGATTTTCCAACCCTTGTCTTGATGCACAGGGGCTTAGTAAAAACCAGGTTATTGAATCCTGCGGGTGAATATGAAGGTGACACGGTCCCAATTTTGGGGTTTGGAGAGGATTAACAACTGGGATAGACCTAGGACCAGAGGTTTGTGGGATCCAAATATTGTAAAGGGTTTGTGGGATCCAAATACTGTTTAAATGTTTTCTTTGGGGACAGTCTTCGGGTATCACATGGTTTGTCTCTGGTATGCACTTGGTCTTCTTGAAGATAATAATGTTTCTCAAGGTACCATATCAGATTTTTAAAAATTAAATTCTTCCAGCTACTCTATGAATTACAATTATTGAAGTTACCACAACCCCAATTATTAATTCTTGCTCTGTACTACTAAGGACTACACATCAGGTCTTCTGCTAAGTAGTGGGGATACAGTGGTGAAGAAAGCAAAACGAACTTTGCCCAGAAATAACAGAGTCTATTTAGTAAAGACATTTAAGTAAATAAGCAATTAAATTACAATGACATAGATGCCATGGTAGGGATAGGATAGGGTATTTTAAACGCACATAGGAAGGTTGCAGCCTTGGAAAATTTTCTCAGAAGATGATGTTCAAGCAGACAAAGTATAAAAATTAAAAGACATAGGTTTAGAGGTGAGGTGTGAAAAGGTAATGTGTTTCAAACAGAGGGAAGAGCATGCCCAGTGGATAAGAAATGAGAGACTTTGGGTAAAGAAACAGACCATCGATGCTAGGAAGAAATTGTATCAACTAACAAGCAAAATAACCAACTAACATCATAATGACAGGGTCAAATTCACACATAACAATATTAACTTCAAATGTAAATGGGCTAAATGCTCCAATTAAAAGACACAGACTGGCAAATTGGATGAAGAGTCAAGACCCATCAGTGTACTGAATTCAGGAAACCATCTCACGTGCAGAGACACATATAGGCTCAAAATAAAGGGATGGAGGAAGATCTACCAAGCAAATGGAAAACAAAAAAAAGGCAAGGTTTGCAATCCTAGTCTCTGATAAAACAGACTTTAAACCAACAAAGATCAAAAGAGACAAAGAAGGCCATTACATAATGGTAAAGGGATCAATTCAACAAGAAGAGCTAACTATCCTAAACATACATGCACCCAATACATGAGCACCCAGATTCATAAAGCAAGTCCTTAGAGACCTTAGAGACAAAGAGACTTAGACTCCCACACAATAATAATGGGAGACTTTAGCACCCCACTGTCAACATTAGACAGATCAACAAGACAGAAAGTTAACAAGGATATCCAGGAATTGAACTCAGCTCTGCACCAAGCGGACCTAATAGACATCTACAGTACTCTCCACCCCAAATCAACAGAATATACATTATTCTCAGCATCACATCACACTTATTCCCAAGTTGACCACATAGTTGGAAGTAAAGCACTCCTCAGCAAACGTAAAAGAACAGAAATTATAACAAATTGTCTCTCAGACCACTGTGCAATCAAACTAGAACTCAGGATTAAGAAACTCAGTCAAAACCGCTCAACTACATGGAAACTGAACAACCTGCTCCTGAATGACTACTGGGTACATAACGAAATGAAGGCAGAAATAAAGATGTTCTTTGAAACCAATGAGAACAAAGACACAACACACCAGAATCTCTGGGACATGTTCAAAGCAGTGTGTAGAGGGAAATTTATAGCACTAAATGCCCACAAGAGAAAGCAGGAAAGATCTAAAATTGACACCCTGACATCACAATTAAAAGAACTAGAGAAGCAAGAGCAAACACATTCAAAAGCTAGCAGAAGGCAAGAAATAACTAAGATCAGAGCAGACCTGAAGGAAATAGAGACACAAAAAACCCTTCAAAAAATCAATGAATCCAGGAGCTGGTTTTTTGAAAGGATCAACAAAATTGATAGACCGCTAGCAAGACCAATAAAGAAGAAAAGAGAGAAGAATCAAATAGATGAGTTAATGGGTGCAGCACACCAACATGGCACATGTATACATATGTAACAAACCTGCACGTTGGGCACGTGTACCCCAGAACTTAAAGTATAATAATAATAATAAGAAGAAGAAGAAACAAAGAATCATTTAGTATAGCTTGAGATTAGAGTATTTCAGGAAAATACACACTAAGAGAAAAACAAATGTAAAATCATGACCCGCAGAAAAATGTAAATATTATCCTGAAAACAATAACAAAATTTTTTTTTGTCTTGGAGTGATGCAATTATTATTTTAGTGACACAGTCTGCAATTCAATATATTCTCAGTTTAGAGAAAAATAAACAAATGAACAAAGAAAAATAGAGTGAAAGCATACAAAAGACTCAGGAAGGCTGTGTGATAATCTCAGTGACAGAAGATTGTGGCGTGTAGTAATGTAATGACAGTGTATATGGAGAAAATTTTCATATTCAAGAAATAGTAAGATGAGGGAATCCAACAAGAAAATGTGATTTGCTGAGTTGGGGTGGTAAGAAAGAAGGAGTCAAAATGACTCTTAGGTTTCTGGATATGGCAAATAAGTGACTGTGTAATTTAACTGAAATCAGAAACAGAATGAACAGGTTTGCTGATAATAGTTCACTTACAGAAGCATACAGATTGAAAGCTTTGTGAAATGTTCAATAGGGCAGTGTGATATATGAACTCAGAATTCAGAAGAGAGATCTCAGCTATTTGTTTTTGTCACAAGTAGACAACAATGGACAGATACAACTGCATAAAATTGCCCAGGTGGAATCATTTAAAATGATAGGAAAAAAGGTTTCTATAGAACCCAAGATTATTAATTTGAGTGCACTTCTATGTAAAAATATTTAAAAAGAGAAAAATCCAGAAGACTAAAGAAACCGTGGAAGATCCAGGAGAAAGTCAGAAGAAAGATATCATAGAAGTCTCAAGGGGGAAAAAAAAGTGTCAATAATCACAAATATCCCCTAAGGGATTAACTATGTTAAGGACTACACATTTTCTGTTAAATGTAGTTACAGGTGGTCATTTCAGCAAATTTAAACAGGTATTTCAGTGGAATGTTGAATATGATACTCAGGTTTGAATGGTCAATAGAGGTGAGGAATAGAATCTGTATGTGTAGAAAATTCTGTCACATTTGTCTACATAATCAGAGGATACAGACAGGGTAGTATTCGAGGTTGTTGGAGGGATTTTTTGTTTTGTACGCTCTTAATACTGTTTGTAGTTGACAGAGACTTGGACTAGTTGAGTGCTAATAGGAAAGGACACAAAACAAAGGAAGAAGTTGAACAGAGAAGACAGAGTTATCTAACAGAATTCTAGGGCACAAGTGGAAGACAGTGATTTTATATGCCAATAACAAGTCAGAGCAGGTGGTAAAGCCACAGGTGGAAGTATCTGAGTATATCACATTTGTTCATACGAGATAAGAAGAGTAGTATCCTTAAAGTGACTTTCGGATAGAAGAGAAGATACAGTTAATAGCTTGTTCTCTATCCTAAAATGTGCAGCATGTAATCAAACAGAAATTTCTACTTGAGAAGGATACTGATGTCCTACTGTCCTTAAGCCACATGCAGGTTATGATTGATGTATTATCTGGCCATAATTGATTCAAGAAGATGGAAAATAACTTCGGTGAAGAGCTGAAAGAAAGTAAGTGGGTTAGCCCATTTTTTTGTGTTGCTATCAAGGAATACCTGAGACTGGATCAGTTATAAAGAAAAGAAGTATAATTGGCTCACAACTCTGCAGGCCGTACAGGAAGCATGGCACCAGCATCTGCTTGGCTACTCTGAGGCCTTAGGGAGCTTCCATTCATGGTGGAAGGCAAAGGAGGAGCTGGCATAGGACATAGTGAGAACAGGAGTGAGAGAGAGTGGGAGAGGTCTGACATATTAAACCACCAGATCGCGCATGAATGAGAACTCACTTACCATCAAGGGAATAATGCCAAACCATTCATGAGGGATCAGTTCCCTGTGATCCAATCACCTGCCACCTCCAACACTAGGAACCACATTTCAACATGAGACTTGAAGGGGGCAAACATCCGAACCATTTTAGTAAGGCAGTTTCTTCACTCCACACTTCTTATGAGCATATTTAAAAGATTTTAGAGGTTGGACTAGGGAAGAGGAAGCACCAACGTATCAATAATCTGGAGGAGGGCGCCTGTAGTCCCAGCTACTCGGGAGGCTGAGGCAGGAGAATGGCCTGAACCTGGGAGGCGGAGCTTGCAGTGAGCCGAGATCACGCCACTGCACTCCAGCCTGGACGGCAGAGCGAGACTTCGTCTAAAAAAAAAAAGAATCTGGAGGAGGAAAAACTAATGTACAGGTTAATAATAGAAGTAGCGTTATGTGTTTCCTAATAGTTTTGGCTGGTCATATTTTTGTTTATGTTTTTATTTTTGTTTAAAAATTGGCCTTAGGACTCCCTCCGAGAATTGAAGCACTCAGACCTTTATTCTGAGGGACCTCTAATTCTAGCCGACAGGCTCGCGATAGCTTATTTTATTCACGCCTAGACACATACATGGTTTCACATTATAATATCTCTGAAACTGCAATGCACCCTGTCATCAGTAATAACATAAAATCAGCCACATGGTAATTATCATTTGGTGATCATTGCTTATGCATGTAGAAATTTCATCATGGCTATTGATGTCAACATTTTGCATTATGTTCAAATAGTATTAAAATATATTCCCAAATTATATATTGTATTTTAGTATTGATATAAAAATTACTGAAGCAAATATTTGTCATTAGAGAAGCAATCAACCACAGTGTACACATTTTGTTGTCACCACCAGACATCAGGACTTAAGATGAGAAGATTGAAGAATATGATGCTGTATTACATTTTTCATTGAGATTTTATACATATGCATCTGTGTGTAAAATTCTATTTGTTTCCTGGTCGCTTATCACCTTTGGTGATTTGTGTGAATTTAACTTTTCCAAAATTGGTCAACTGCATCTTGGATTGATATTACCTCTGAAAAATACTTCACTGAAAACTCTGGACTTGTGTGGATATGTACAGCCTGTGCCATACCAAAGAATTCAACTGAAGGCAGAAAAAAATTACCAAATATCTTAGAATAGATGAAAACAAATGTCAAAGCATGAGAGACTGGTGTGATCAATGCATCCACTGCCCAGAGCTATCAATTAAGCATTGTGTCACAGCTTAACTTGTCTTTCTAAGAGGTACACAGAATAATGGTGCATCTTACAATCAATGAGGTCTTAGTCCATAAAATACTTGTATTTGTTTCCTGATCTCACACCACCTTTGGTGATTTGTGGGAATTCAACTTTTCCAAAATTGGTCAATGCATCTTGGATTGCCATTACCTCTGAAAAAATACTTGTCTATTTCACTGAAAATTCTGGATTTCTGAAAAAATAAAAATGAAGTCTAAGTCTTGATTGATTTTACTCTGGATGAAGAGGCGTGGGAAGTACTAGCTTGCAGACTCCTCTAAGAATAAAATGCTTTCCTGTCATTAAGAGCAGCACAGGAAACTAGTCCCTGAACAATATTGTGTGTATGTGTGTTCAATAAGAAATGTATTGTAAAAGCCCCATCTAGAAAAGAGAAACAAATATTACCCTCTAGCCAGTAACATACAAAGGAGTGGCCGTAACATAAATGTGCTAGCTAAGACATGTATCACAAAATACTCCATCTTAAAATACAATGGTCTTTGAGGATTTTATAATTGAACCAAGAAAATGTAAAAAACTATAAAAAATTACTAAGTTGTAGTAAAGCTTTTCACTCTGTCTATCCTTATAGAAACGTGACGAACAAAATACCATCTTTCTTAATAGATCTGTTTAGGAATAGTGGTATACAAGGCAAAATCTTTTTTAAAAAAATCCCTCCTTGTTTTATTTAATTAGTGAGCCTTTCATTAGCAAAAAAATGTAGTTTGGAACGGCACAATTGACTTTCCATTCATCTTTTCTGGCAGCATACTGTGAGCAAGGCAAAATTAATCTGGTATCTTGAGCTATTTTTCACTCCTCAAGAGCAAAGTTAGAACATGTTTCATTTACATATATGGGCCTGTCAGTTCTCCAGGTGAGTTATGTAGACTGGCCACTCAACAGAAGAATTAAAATAAATTTTACTAATTTGACCTCTACTAAATATATCAGAGATTAGGGCAGCTGCTGGACTCTTTAAAGCTTTATTGGAACTGAACTAACTTGTAATGAGGTAAACGTATTATTTGAGACTTGGGTTATCCATCTAAAATTTGAATTACCCTAATCTCATTGCTCTAAAAAATGAAGAAGTGTCAGAGTTCCACATTTCACACAAAAATAACTTTAAGATACATATTATTTATATTCTGAATATTATCGAGTGAAGCATTTAATATTGCATTTAGATATTCTTTCTTTAAGGTTCTTTGAAAAGTCTTGTGTTGGTGTCTAGAACAGTCTAAGGACAAACTACTCTGGCATGCCTACTTAAATAATGATTTGTCCCAGGATCTACTAAATAAGAATGTCTGATTGAGGAAAAGGTGAAAGCACTCAGTAAAGTGAAGGAGTCTTCTGAAATAGTTAACAATATAGTAGCTTAGTTGGACAAAATGTGTCTGAAAAAAATGGAAGCAATAAAAGGTAAAACAAAATGTTGACTAACAACCAGAAACATTGAGATGATGTAATATATATTTGTAAATAACTCAGGCAATATTATTTCTTTAATTAATTTAGCAATAATGAATAGTGCCTAGTTGGGAAGAATGAGGGAGAAAGCTGATGAGGGTTACATGGACTAAGTAAAGTAGAAGGTCAAGTATAGTAGAGGGTCAAAGAAAAAAAATGTTAAGGTACAAAGACCAGATTTTTTAACTAAGCAAAAAAGTTATGTTTTCGATATCCTGGACATCATTATAATTGGATTGGTTTGGACAATACCCTAAATTATTGTGCAATTTCTTTCTTTTTTATTTTCAGATTCTTTCTCATGCATAAGAAAAATTAAACAGCAAAAACTGCTGTTTTGAGTTTGGTAAACTTCTTTGCTAGATGATTAAAGTTCTTGAAATACACATTTCCCATCAAGCCAAAGGTAACATGTTTGTATACCACTTTAGCTGTTTGCTATTCAAGGAAAGTTAAAACGGGATGCAATGTTAAGGAACTGAAACACAAATAATCTTTCTCTGCCAAATTCTTTCCATTACAAAAAACTAGATTATAAAAATGGCTTCATTAATAATCTGTCCCTCCTTTGTCTAAAGAGATAGTTGCAATAAGTTGCCTTTTTATATAATGCCCCTGATACCTTCAAGATATTTAACTTTTCTTGTTTTAGTAAAATATGAAAACTATTAAAGTTTTACATTTTTATTTTTTCTGAATTTTATATTTTGGTTAGTTTTTGCCTGAATAAATCACCTACTTTTTTCCTTGACTTTTAAGGCAATTTGTTGTATTTGACAAATGACAGGTTGTTTATAAATGAGATTTATACATTTTTGAAAAGGAAAAATGGGCATGGTATTGGACTAAAGCAATAGAGAGTGACCTTGCATCTTGCTGTCAGTTATAGTTTACAGTGACTCTCATAGATGCATTTCAATTCCAAAACAAGTTTTTGACTCTGCAATTCTTAAACTATTCTTTACAGATGAGAAGGAATTAGAAATATATCGGGAGCTTGCAAGTGGTTGATTGTATCTTTGTTGGATAAAACCAAACTCCCAAGCTGGAAGTCTTTCTTAGGAAATTGCCAGGTTTGTTTCTCTTGTCTTGCCTTACCTTGTTTTGTCTTTTCTTATTTTGTCATGTCTTGGTTCAGTCCTTAATGGAAAGTCACCAAAGCCCCATATCTCTCCCTTGGAACTCCATCATGTTGGACCTTCTTAGATGACCAGCTGTTTCTTAGGGAAAAAGGATGCCTGGATGCTCCCTAAGGACACAGAGCTTATCTTAACAAAAGCAATATGTCTACAGGTTTCTAAAGCTGCTCAGACCACATATGTATAGCTTAAGGGCATTCAACAGCTAAAATGCCCCTCTATCCAAAGCAATCTACAGATTTAATGCAAAGCTTATCAAAATTCCAATGACAATCTTCATAGAAATAGAAAAAAATCTGAAAATTTGCATAGACTACAAAAGATCCTGAATAGCCAAAGTATGAAGCTAGAGACATCACACAACCTGATCTCAAAATATACCACAAAGCTATATTAATCAAAACATCATGGCACTAGGATAAAAACAAACATAAAAACAATGGAATAGGACAGAGAGCCCAGAAATAAATCCACACATTTACAGTCAATTGAGTTTTGAGAAAAGTGCCAAGAACACATAATAGTAAAAGGACAGTCTCTTCAATAGACGGCATTGGGACTACGAGATATCCTCAAACAGAAGAAACAAATTAGACCTTACCTCACACCAGCTACAAAAATGAACTCAAAGTGGTTTAAAAACTTAAATGTAAAGCCTGAAACTCTAAAAATAGGAATAAAACAGGGGGGAAAGCTCAATGACAGTGATTGATGTCATAGAGCTTAAAAAATGATTTTTTTATATATAAACCTAAAATCAGAGACAATAAAAGCAAAGATAAATACATGAAATTACATCAATCAAAAAAGTTTCTGCACAGCAAAGGAAACAAGAGTAAAGGCACAACCTACAGATTTATAGAAAATATTGGTAAAACATACATCTGATGGAGGGTAAATATCCAAAAAGTATAAGAAACTCAAACAATTCAATAGTAAGAAAACAAATAATTAAAAACAGGCAAAACATCTGAATAGACATTCTCAAAAGAACACATACTAATGGCCAACAGGTATATGACAAAATGCTCAACAACACTAGTCATTAGAGAAATAGAAATTAAAATGACAATGAGATACTATCTTACACCTGTTAGAATGATTATCCCAAAGTCAAATGATAACAAGTGTTGGCAAGGATGTGAAGAAATTAGAAGCTTTGTTTACTGTTGGTAATATAAATTAGTATAAGCATTATAGAAAACAGTATGGAGATTCATAAAAAAATAAAATAAAAATAGAATTACCTTTCTATTTTTGCCTATTTTTATTTTCCATCCAGCAATCTCATTCATGAGTATATATCAAAAGGAATTGAAATCCATATGTTGAAGTGGTATCTGTACTCCTGTGTTTATTACAGCATTATTTACAATAGCCAAGTTATGGAATCAACCTAATTGTCCATCAACAGATGAGTGGGGAAAGAAAATGTGGTACACATACACAATGAAATACTAGTCATTATCACAAGAGAAGAAAATGCTGACGTTTGCAACAACATGAAACAACCTGGAAAACATTATGCTAAGTGAAATAAATGAAACTGCTCTTCAACAGTTTCTTTGTAAACCAGACACCAAAGGAAAAATACCACAGGATTTCACTTAATGTGGAACCTAAAACAACGAAACTGATATATGCAGAGAATAGAATGGTGGTTACCAGAGGCTGGGTGTGGAAGGAATGGGGAGATGACGGTCAAAGGGCGCAAAGCTTCAGTTAGATAAAGGAATAAGCTTTTGAGATTTATTGCCCAGCATAATGACTGTATTTAATAATAATGTATTGAATTAATACATTTCAAAATCACTGAGAGTAAATTTCAAGTGTTCTCACAACTAAAAACGTATTTGAGGTATTTGATATATTGTCTTGCTTTACTTATTCCAAATTGTATACATGTATCATAATATCACTTTTTACCTCATAAATATATGCAATTACAGTTTGTCAAATTACAATAAAATCTAAAAATATTTTAATTACTGAATTTTAAAACTTCATTCAGTAATTAAATAACCACATGTTAATCACTGGGAAAGCGAAGATGAATAACACATTATTCTGACCCTGTGAAATTTCAATCTTGCCTAGAGACAGTTAATAATCAACTGATGGAATGCATTTAAAGTAGTTAATCATATAAAATTTTACAGGCCCACCGAAGAGCAGTTTGATTTTGCCTCAGTGGAGGTGTCTGCAAACTTGATAAAGATTTACTGAGAAGGCAGCATTTGACTTGGATGATGAAGAAGAATCAAATTTTGAAAAGGAAAGTAAACAATGTGTGCAAAAACATTGAATTGGTTTGCAATTGTATGAAAATGCTACTTGTTCAACAACCTTATTGTGAACCCAAGATCACTTTCCAATCAGATTAATTAATCATCAATACAATATTTCTTCAAGATTTCACTGGATATCTTTACAGAATCTGACTTGTTCATTTTTTGAATTGGGAAATATTTTCTAAGCTAAGTTTTGCTTTCCGTGCTTTTACTCCATTCTTTTTTTTCTCAGATATTGACTCAAACTAAAGTGAGATTTTATAGTTATTTATTGTTAAAGTTATTGATAGTTAGTTATTGTTTGTCCCATTTCTGCCCTTAGCTCAAAAATCTTCAGAACATTGTTAAAATGGATAATTTTCATATATTTTCAACAAACTGAACAATTTAAAATTAATACAATGGTCATCCACAAGTGGTCCTCTCAACTACTATGTAATGCTTCAAATATTTGTTTAGAATAGCTAAAAAAAGAATAAAATAATAAAATTATGAGTCAAACACAAAAATAAAAACATTTACCTGAGCTATAATTTTTATTCTTATAGTTCCTGCCTTTTTTCTTTCCTCAAATATGAAGTTGATGGGCTAAAATTAATTAATAACCGAACAGGTGATTGTGTGATTACTGCATGCTTTCCACTATACTTGTATCTCTAGGAAATATATAGCAATTATACATATGTATGTATGTGTGTGTATGTATTACAAGTAATCTTTCCTTGAGGGCTTTTTAAATCTGTATGTGCAAACAAGATTAGTTGAATAGCAATTTGTAAGCTTGCTTATAACCGTTGCATTGTATTGTGGCTGTTTTTTAGAACAAAAGTTGTCAATTACCTTTAAGAACTTACCTGATAGAAGCAGATGAATAATTTAAAGTGTTTCTGCCTACTTGTGAATGTTTATGACCCTGGTAGAAGAATCTTACCAGACAGTAGGCAAAAACAAACAAACAAACAAACCTGACAAAATGACCTTAACTTTGTCCAGTGAATTTAAAATTTGCTCCTCAGGATTCTCGAGCTTTGATTCTAGTTTCCACAAACTTTCAGGCTCTTGGGGCTATAGTTGGATGTGGCTTCTAATGCGCTGTTACGTAGTGTGATCTGTCTCTTTTTCCTCGAGCAAAGTTGAAATAGGTTGATATTAACAAAAACAAAATCTCAAAAATAAAAATCAAATGTTAAAAAATATCAAGAGAAAATAGAAGAACAATATAAAGTGCAAATGTAACAGTGTGAAAACATTCCAGACTAGTTGCTTCTGAAGAGAAGTTGTCTTTAGTGTTCACCTGTCTTACCATCTTCTTTTCATATTCTGCGTATTGTAATCGACAACCCAACCGCCACATTTAGCTTCTGCAATACCATTTAAAAGTGAATTCCAAATCAAAATTGCTCTCCCAATCCCATGCTTTATATCCATGATCCAGATATATAACTACCTATTTAAGATAGAAGTGAATCCCAGAAACTCAATTACAACTGAACATAAAACCTCCTCTCCTATGAGAATCAACTTGAATGCTTCCTCATGTATTTTATTTTGGCCAGTGTTAATCGTTTTCCATGGTGTTCTTTAGCTGAAGGACATTGATGCTGGCACATTTAATGTCAAGTAAATGCAAAATAGTTGTGTGAGATGAGAAAAATTATACTCAGTATTAAAGTACATATCGGTACAAAGAAATAAAATTAGTATTAAGTAGTTTTTAATTCACTAAAAAGTTGACATTGGTTAGTTACTAACACGCTTTCCAGAATAAATGTAGAAATTGATGAAGAAAATTGCCTCGAGAACACTGATGGGATATTCATCTTAGAGTCACTTATCATTTCATTGTTAGGATATTTCCAAAAACTTCTCCCTATATAAAATTGATATAATAGATATCAATAATAATAGATAGATACAATAGGTATGCTTGATGAAGAACAGGTAAATTTCACCTAGGATTCTAAATTACATCTAGAAATCTATAAATTTCTCACATCAAAAACCTTTACATAAAGATTTCAAATAAAAAATTATTCTTAGTTGAGCAAATTTTTTAAATAGCCCAATTATTTAAAAAACACAAAGCATTTGAATTCTTATGCAATTTATATCAATATCAATATTATTAATGTGATTTCTACCTTAGTTTATATTTCCCAGAAAATACTTTTGAGAATGGTTACTATGTATCCTTCCTGAATATTGTATATCATTAACACAAATAAAGCAGAATAATTTTATAAAGTGAATCCTTGAGTAAAGAGAGGAACTTTATTAATTCAAAGAACATTTATTTAGCCTTTATTTTATGCTAGTTACTATAGAAAAAGATACAAATACCTCTTTTACAGAATTGCTACAAAAATGTTAAATTTATATTTTAATTTTATATAGAATGCTAAATACATGTTTACTTCACATATTCCCAGGTAAATAATGGATATAAATAAATACTCATCTTTTCTTCTGCTTCAATTCCAGCCTCCTTCACTGGAATGAGACACAAACATAAATTAAGATTCAATCTGGCCGGGCGCGGTGGCTTCACGCTTGTAATCACACCAATTTGGGAAGCCGAGGCAGGCGGATCACGAGGTCAGGAGATCGAGACCATCCTGGCTAACACGGTGAAAGCCCGTCTCTACTAAAAATACAATAAAAAATTAGCCGGGTGTGGTGGCGGGCACCTGTAGTTCCAGCTAGTTGGGAGGCTGAGGCAGGAGAATGGCATGAATCCGGGAGGCGGAGCTTGCAGTGAGCCGAGATCGTGCCACTGCACTCTAGCCTGGGTGACAGAGCAAGACTCCATCTCAAAAAAAAAAAAAAAAAAAAAAAAAAAAAGATTTAACCTTAGAAGGGTCCACACCATTTAAACAACAATCAGAGCTTGCATCACATAAATACATTAATATATTAGCTATAATTCATGTAGATAAGAAGGGTTATGAGACCATAGAGGATAAACAAACTTGCTTTGCTTAGAAGAGTGAAAGCTACTAAGGCTAGATGGTGAAGAGGATTAAATAGTAGGAAAGGAATGTAAAAAGAAAATATATTTCTGAGCAGTTTCTCTTACATATGATTCTTTGCCAGTAATATGCACTTAAAGTAAAATATTATCTCCTGACTGTCCTCTGAAAGGTGGCTAGTTATTTACTGATACTTTGTATATTTTCACCCAGTCACCTTTGTGAACTACAGTGACTAGGGTGACAGAATTCTTGTCCTGTAACTAACGCCCATATATTGTACCAAAAAAAAATTGGTATTTGTGAAAAAATATTATTTGAGTTATAATATATTATTCTCTATGACTGCATATGTTAAACATGATATATCAATCAAGATTAATAATTTGTGTGAAATATTTACTTAGTTGAAATATTTGGTTAACTTAGAGAAAAGCTAACATGTGGACAAATTATAACCCCAAATAATTATATGCTTATATATATCTTCCCAACATGCCAAAGGTGATACACATCTTTTCTTTTTTTCTACATTAAATTCTAAGAAATGATAGCAGTCTATGTAATGCTAATACACTTTCCATAGTTAAATGTTTTAGAAAATATTTCATTTTTATTTTTATCTTTGAGATTCACATTTTATGTTAAATGTTTTGAGAATTTCTTGGGGAAAAATGCTCTATTCAAGGTTTTTAAAACTATTTTTGGTGCAGTAATGATTTTTTTGTTTAAAAAAAACATCTGTTGAGCATTTTGATCCATATTGGTATCCTGTGAAACATAATATGGGAAGTGCTAGCATAGAGGATTAACAATACTGTGCATATAACCTATTGAAGTATTGAAGAAATTGTATTTATCTAATGCATATTGAAAAGTATATTGCAAAATGGTAACATTAAAAGCTGTGAGAAAACATCCAGTGTCATTCATTACAAGTGGGAGTTTAAAATGTCTCAAACCTATTTTGTAGGGAGATCCTGCAGTCCTATCAAACTTTCTAATACATCACACGCTTTGGCCTAGCAATTTCAGTTCTAGAAATTTAACCCATGTATATATTGGCACATGTACAAAATACAAAAGTTCAAAGTCATTTATTACATTATTGTTTGTAATAACTTGAGATTGAATTGCTAATGTAAATCTTCATTGTTAGGAAACTGTTTATATATATTGTACTATATAAACATTCGATAGAATGAGAAAGCTTTCTGTGTCTTGAAAATATCAAGATAAATTCAATAAAAAGATGAGATGCAGAAAAGTATGTTAGAAGAGAATGGTAATGTTGGTAAACACATGAAAGGAAATACTCCCTTCTGTACACACAAAACTATCTCTCCAAGAATAAAAAACAAATTAATAGGACAGGTTTATGAAAATTAATGAATATGGGGGACAGAAATAGAGGAAGAATTTGTACTATATCTTTTTATTCTTTCTAATATTTGAAAAATGTGAATGCATTAAAATGGAAAAACTTAAATAATTACATTCAGTTCTGCTCTAATATGGTATGTGTGTTGCTAAAAAAAAAAATCACTGTTGGCAGGACCATGCAATAAGATCATGCTATAAGGAACTACGACGTTTGTAACAAAAAATAAAGTTAGGGGCATAACAGTTAAGAATTTTGTCACTGGCCGGGTGCAGTGACTCACGCCTGTAATCTCAGCACTTTGGGAGGCCGAGGCGGGCAGGTCACCTAAGGTCGAGAGTTTGAGACCAGCCAAACCAACATGGAGAAACCTTGTCTCTACTAAAAATACAAAAAAATTAGCCGGGCATGGTGGTACATGCCTGTAATCCCAGCTACTCGGGAGGCTGAGGCAGGAGAATCACTTAAACCAGCGAGGCAGAGGTTGCGGTGAGCCGAGATCGTACCATTGCACTCCAGCCTGGGCAACAAGAGCAAAACTCTATTTAAAAAAAAAAAAAAAAAAAATTGTCAGTGGCACATGAAACAAAAAGAACAAAATCTAACAAGAATGATAGTACAGTTTTGCACATGTTAAATACTTAAGGAATGCGTAAATACCACAATGATTATGGAACTTTATCTTGAGAAAAACCTCGTGTGCTTTTGGAAGTGTGTATCAGAAGGGATGTGGCTTGTGAGTTATTGTGTACAGGGGGAACAAGGAGGATCTGAAATCTGATGGACAGTTGTCACAGTAGATGTCAATGGGTGTGTCCCCTGACATGCATGGTGAACTGAGGTAGCTGGTAGGATATTTGCATGTGAGTATTTTTGCGTACTTCTATTCAGCTAGCTTCAACAGAGTACAGTTGTCTGAGTTCACAGTTGTCTGTGGTTGGGGAGTCGGGTATAAACAAAGGCAAAATTCCACTACACTCAAATTGTTGCCTTGAAATGTCAATCACAATGGAACAAATTCAAGTTTTCAAAACAAGTGTTATTGAAGAGCTATTAATTTTCACCATGTAATTTTTTTCACATATTAAACTTGTGAAAAAATTTACTCTGTTGATTCATAAAGCTTCTTAAAATTAACATTAACGTTTCACACTTTAAACTCATTACACATAAATTTGACTTTCACTCTCTAAATATTTGTGTATATCATTGTTACCTACACAGTGTCAATTGTGTTCTGAGAGTTGGAAATGAAATTGCAATTTAAACAATAAGGTATGGCTGGATTCCATTACTAGAATAGTGTACCAAATCCTTTATACATGAAATTTGAGGTGTACTTTCCCAAAACAATTGCTGCTAGAATTTGCCATTACCTACATGGAACAGTGGATAGGGATGGAGACATATGAACACCAAAAAGGACTTTAAATAAAGAAACCACTTATTAAGTTACTATGTTACTGGGTAAATTTTATGGTTTCTACTTTTTTATAGTTCTAAGAAATATTTAAAACGGGCACTTAATAATGATGCCTGTAATTAGTTACATGGCACTATCCAAGATAAAAGTACTTGAACTACATCTTAACAAGAGAAAATGAAATGTAAAAAACAAATAGATTGGATAATGTAATTGCTTTGAGGAAAAAGAAATTGATTAACTCCATAAGCTCAAAGCAATAATAATAAAAAAGCAAACTTCTTGTCAGATTTTTTTAAGGTTTTAAAACATGTTCTATAAAGTAAAACATCTACCATTAGTTATTTGGAAAGAAAATTATTTTCTAAGACATATAGAATAAACATAAAAATATTGACTAAATTCTACTTGGTACTTTAGTTACATTTTTAGAGGAAGTTTCATTTGCAAGGGAAAATTATCTGTTTGGCCAATATTCTTATTCTAGGCAATTTTGATGTAATGCACGCAACAAAAGTAAAATGAAACTATACTGATATTTGACAAAAATCATTGATTAGTCAACGAATTCATCATTTTTTCTCAATTTTTTAATTGTGTAGACAATTTACTGTATAGAGGTATTACCTCTTTTAATCTTAGGGGTTTTTCTGTGTAAAAGTCTTGAAACTTTTAAAAACTATTTTGATTGTTATCATATTGATTATCTACAAAGATACAGTTCATACAGGTGTCTCCTGAACTCAGTCTTTTTAACTATGACCTGCAGGGCTGTATATTCTTCCAAGCAAAGTTATCATCATAGTAACATCTTGATTTTTAAATTTAACACTATTTGATTTTTTAAACTATTATTTTTATAATGAAATTAACATATATACACTCTGAGGGGGGGAATGAAAAATTAAAATCACACTTCGGATAATATCTAACTACTACTTACACTTTATTTTTTGATTCAAGATATTTATGTTTGTATGTGTGTATATTTGGGAGATACAAAAAAGAGACAGAGACAGAGAGACATATAGATACACTGGGGTTTTTGGTTTGAACGTTGAAGTCGCCACATTGTTAAACTTTGAACCTAATTTTCAATAATTAGTTATTCATGTATGGTGATTTATAATGCAATCCGAGATCAGTGAATATTTATGTCGCTCACACATTGGTGTCTAGTGATATATTTTTCATGATATGCAAACAATGCATAATTTGAAAAGCCAAGTTAAATACTCATCTGTGATTATTTACGTAGCATGTTAAGTAGAATTACAAAGCCAAAAGGAATACTGATTTCCCTTATTCAATAGATAGCATATCACTAAATATAAATTTGGCCTTTGTCTCACTGTCTTATCTCATTGATTTTTATTGAAATTATACGTGCATTTTTTTTCAATTTAAGTGCAAATGATGTTTTATAGAGAAGGTATTGATTAATAAAGATTCCTAAGGGAATATATACATATGAAACAAAAGGATAAAGTATACATTTCCCATTAAAATTGTGAACAGCCTATGATTTTGTCAAGAAATATCCAAGTTTTTCATGATATTAAAGTCATCTAACACGCAGTTTTCATAGTAATTCATTCCATCAAATTCTGAATATTCTGAAAATATGTATTGATGCCACACAGCCCAAATCATTTTTATACCCCTTAATTATTAGAATAAAATAAGGTGGTGTCTCATTCAACAGACCAAAATTTGTCAAGTTTCTCTATAATTCACAAAAGTTAATTTTAACTTATAGAAAGTAGTAAAAGCACACATAGACATACATAGACATCACATAGCTATTGTGTGGCACCTTAATATACTTTAATAATTTTTGTACCTTAAAAAGACATCAAGTTACAAGTTAAAGGATAAGATCTATGTGTTTTATTTTTATTTTTATTTCTATTTATTTTTTGAGATGGAGTCTTGCTCTGTCGCCCAGGCTGCAGTGCAATGGCGTGATCTCAGCTCACTGCAACCTCCAACTCCCAGGTTCAAGTGATTCTCCTGCCTCAGCCTCTAGAGTTGCTGAGACTACAGGAATATGCCACAACACCTGGCTAATTATTGTATTTTTAGTAGAGATGGGGTTTCACTATGTTGGCCAGGCTGGTCTCAAACTCGTGACCTCAGGTGGTTCTCCCGCCTTGGCCTCCCAAAGTGCTGGGATTACAGGTGTGAGCCACTGAGCCTGGCCATGTTTTTTTTTATTTTTATTTTTTCAGTATCCATTACACCTCATAGTACACATTTAAAATTAGAAGATATTTGTTATTATCAATAAATTAATTGACTAATGACATTTTGTTATTTTTACCCACTCCTTCCCATTTGGAATTCAATCTTAAGAGTTCATTGCCTTCATGCTGGTATTTGGTAACTGATATAGTTCCCCACACAAAGTTCATGTTGAAATGTAATCCCCAGCGTTGGAGTTGGGGCCTGGGGGGAGAAATTAAATCATGGGAGTGGATTTCTCATGAATGACTTAGCACCATCCTCTTCATATTGTCCTTGCAATAATGGGTGAGTTCCAAGAGATCTGGTTGTTTAAAAGTGTGTGGCACCTCACTCTTCCTTTCTCTCTCTCTTGCTCCTGCTCTGGCCATGTAACATGTCGACTTCCTGTTCACCTGCTGCCGTGATTGGAGTTTCCTCAGGCCTCCCCGGAAGCCAAGCAGATGCCAGCATCAAGCTTCCTGTACATCCTGAAGAACCATGAGCCAATTAAACCTCTTTTCTTAAAAATTACCCAGTCTGAGGTATTTCTTGATAGCCGTGCGAGAATGGCCTAATAATATAACCAAGCTTCAAATTAAGCCCTCCATTTTGCCGTCCAGTAGCATAAGGGAGCAGACTACATCTTCTTCCCTGTCCGTTTGCTATGTACTTGTAAATTTCAACCTATAAGGCAGGGTTCCTATTCTGGTACGCAGATATAATTCAGAGTTTGTGATCTTGAAATGAAAAAAGAAATTACACCTTTATCTCCACTGATATTCTAAATAAAATATAGTACTTTCTTCAACCATAAAGATAGGCGTAAATAATTTCTTATTTTGTCATTAATAAAAATCACACATATTTTAAGGTCATGTTTAAATGTTATGAATATCTCATAATATTGCTTATAATCACTCCTTTTCAAAATTACCAAAATTAATTAGCCCCCTGCTTACTTAATTATTCAGTAATGTGTATATATGTATTAGTATGTATTAATGTATATATGTATATTAATATGTAAAATATTTTTTAAATATTTTGTAATTATTTTATTAAAATTAAGTTTCTGTGTGCTTCATTTTATACATTTAAAAGCATCTCTGAAAAGGAGGCCATAGATGTCAAAGAAGTCCTGGATTTCTCTACTGACTTTAATTAGCTTAGTGTTAACTTGCTAATTGGGATTACAAAGTTGTTATATTCCTCAGATAACATATCTCATTCTAATAAATTCTTTCTGGAGACACAAAATCTTAACTCAAGGTGGTGAGGAAGACACTTGTAGAATAGAAAAACTTTAGGGTTCCCTTTAATGTATACCATATAATTCTCTCTATGTAACTGTTTTTGTATATTTATCTACATATATCTCACCGGTCTTGCCAGAGCACGGAGGTTCATTGCTATTATGACAGGTATGATAATAGTGACAACCAAGGTTTGGATCTGATGAGAGTTTAAACACAAATTTCTTGTTTTGTATTTTACAATTTGTAGCTATGAATTTGAATGTACAGGATATATACTAGTTTCAAGAATAATAAAATTATTACACATGGGGACTTATTAAAAGTTGGAAAAGTATCTGGCAGGTGTTCACTAGTTCCATTGTTCTGTATACTGAAGAATGAAATCTAATGTCCAGTGGCTATTTCTATTCCCCAGTAACTTCTAAATCTGTTCTGAAATTACTTTAGAACACCAAGTTCATGAAAAGTGATGACAGAAAGATATTTCTTAGATTTTACAACATGTATATCTTCTCAGATCAACATTCCCTTATCTCCAAAGTCATACTAAAAAAAAGAAGCAAGTCAATATTTCTTTCAGCCAAAATTCAAACTACACATTATAAATTATTTCTTAGCCTCATGTGCTTCTGTAATTCTATAGAAGAGCTTTTTAAACCTCACTTCAACTATGCCTGTTTTTAATTTATAGATATTCACAGATTAATACTTTGACAGGCAATACATTCTCACTTTCTTTTAAAAGAGTATTATCTGGTTATTTTACTGGCTCTTTTAGACAATCTTTTGCCCTTTTTTCCCCCCTCACTTGTAAGTGAAAAGGACAAATAAGATAAATCTTGCCTATTGGTCTATTTCCACAATCACTCATCAGGCTCCAGTATCAAGAGACTGAGTGGAAGGTGCATCTTCTCTTTAACATTCTTAAACACATGGGAAGTGCAATGAGCCTCTTAAGGCTCTTTAAAATTACTTTCATTAAAATTGCTGCTCACTTTTGAGAAGACTAAGGATAAAAGGAAAAGAAAAATAGCAAAATAAAAAATAATAAAAGACTAAAAAGCAGACAACATATAAGACTATTAAGAAAGGCAGTGATGAGAGGGTTACAGAGAAGAGAACACAGTAAGATGTGTGAAAGTGGTTAAAATACAACATGACTATCTGCAGCAAACTACAACTCTCAAATGTCAAGTACTGAAAAATTAGATGATCTCCAAGGGACAGGGCAGAAGATGTATCCAAAAGCTTTAAGTTCAAAGAAATTATTTAATTAAAAAAATTTTGAGATTCCCAGGCAAGGTGGCTGAATAGGAACAGCTCAGGTCTATAGCTCCCAGCCAGACCAATGTAGAAGGCAGGTGATTTCTGCATTTCCAACTGAGGTACCCAGTTCATGTCATTGGGACTGGTTAGACGGTGGGTGCAGCCCATGGAGGGTGAACAGAACCAGGGTGGGGCATCACCTTACCCAGAAAGCACTAGGGGTCAGGGAACTCCCTCCCCTAGCCAAGGCAAGCTGTGAGGGACTGTGCCTTGAGGGACGGTGCTATCCAGCCCACATACTATGCTTTTCCCACAGTCTTCGCAACCCACAGACCAGGAAATTCCCTGGGGTGCCTACACCACAAGGGTCCCGGGTTTCAAGCAAAAAACTGGGCGGCTGTTTGGGCAGACACCAAGTTAGCTGCAGGAGTTTTTCTTCATACCCCAGTGGCTCCTGGAACGCCAGTGACACAGACCATTTAGTTCCCTGGAAAGGGGGTTGAAGCCAGAGAGCCAAGTGGTCTTGGTCAGCCGATCCCACCCCCATGGAGCCCAGCAAGCTAATATCCAATGGCTTCAAATTCTCGCTGCCAGCACAGCAGTCTGAAGTCCACCTGGAACTCTCGAGCTTGGTGGGGGGAGGGGTGTCTGCCATTACTGACACTTGAGTAGGCGGTTTTCCCCTCACAGTGTAAACAAAGCTGCCAGGAAGTTCAGAGTGGGCAGAGTCCACCACAGCGCAGCAAAGCTGCTGCAGGGCAGACTGCCTCTCTAGATTCCTCCTCTCTGGGCAGGGGATCTCTCAATGAAAGGCAGCAGCCCCAGTCAGGGGTTTATAGATAAAACTCCCATCTCCCTGGAGAGCACCTTGGGGAAGGGGCGGCTATGGGTGCAGCTTCAGCAGACTTCATCGTTCCTGCCTGCCAGCTCTGAATAGAGCAGCGGTTCTCCTAGCACAGTGCTCGAGCTCTGCTAAGGGACAGACTGCCTCCTCAAGTGACTCTCTGACCCCCATGCCTCCTGACAAGGAGACATCTCCCAGCAAGGGTCGACAGACATCTCATACAGGAGAGCTCTGGCTGGCATCTGGAGGGTGCCCCTCTGGGACAAGGCTTCCAGAGGAAGGAGAAATCTTTGCTGTTCTGAAGCCTCCACTGGTGATACCCAGGGAAACAGGGTCTGGAGTGGACCCCCAGCAAAGTCCAGCAGACCTACAGCAGAGGGGCTTGGCTGTTAGAAGGAAGAGAAGAATCAAATAAACACAATAAAAAATGATAACGAGGAGATCACCACTGATCCTACAGAAATACAAATTACCATCGGAGAATACTATAAACACCTCTACACAAATAAACTAGAAAATCTAGAAGAAATGGACAAAGTTCTGGACATATACATCCTCCCAAGACTAAACTAGAAGTCGAATCCCTGAATAGACCAATAACAAGTTCTGAAATTGAGGCAGTAATTAATAGTCTCCCAACCAAAAAAAGCCCAGCACCAGATGGATTCACAGCTAAATTATACCAGTTACAAAGAGGAGCTGGTACCATTCCTCTGAAACTATTTCAAACAATAGAAAAAGAGGGACCTCCCTAATTCATTTTATGAGGCCAGCATCATCCGGATACCAAAACCAGGCACAGACACAACAAAAAAAGAAAATTTCAGGCCAATATCCCTGATGAACATCCATGCGCAAATCCTCAATAAAATACTGGCAAACTGAATTCAGCAGCACATCAAAAAGCTTATCCACCACAACCAAGTTGGCTTCATTGCTGAGATGCAAGGCTGGTTCAACATACACAAATCAATAAATGTAATTCATCACATAAACAAAACTAATGACAAAAACCACATGATTCTCTCAATAGATGCAGGAAAGGCCTTCAATAAAATTCAACAACCCTTCATGCTAAAAACACTCAATAAACTAGGTATTGATGGAACATATCTCAAAATAATAAGAGCTATTTATGACAAACCCACAGCCAATATCATACTGAATGGGCAAAAGCTGCAAGCATTCCCTTTGAAAACTGGAAGGAGACAAGGATGCCCTCTTGCACCACTCCTATTCAACATAGTATTGGAAGTTCTGGCCAATGCAATCAGGCAAGAGAAAGAAATAATGGGTATTCAAGTAGGAAGAGAGGAAGTCAAATTATCTCTGTTTGCAGATGACCGGATTGTATATTTAGAAAACCCCATTGCCTCAGCCCAAAAACTCCTTAAGCTGATAGGCAACTTCGGCAAAGTCTCAGGATACAAAATCAATGTGCAAAAATCACAAGCATTCTTATACACCAATAATAGTCAAACAGAGAGCCAAATCATAAGCAAGCTCCCATTAACAACTGCCACAAAGAGAATAAAAAACATAGGAATACAACTTACAAGGAAAGGGAAGGACCTCTTCAAGGAGAACTACAAACCACTGCTCAAGGAAATAAGAAAGGACACAAACAAATGGAAAAACATTCCATGCTGATGGATACAAAGAATCAATATCGTGAAAATGGCCATACTACCCAAAGTAATTTATAGATTCAATGCTATCCTCATGAAGCTACCATTGACTTTCTTCACAGAATTAGAAAAAACTACTTGAAATTTCATACGGAATCAAAAAAGAGCCTGTATACCCAAGACAATCCTAAGCAGAAAGAACATAGCTGGAGGCATCCTGCTACCTGACTTCAAATTACACTACAAAGCTAGAGCAACCAAAACAGCATGGTACTGGTACCAAAACAGATATACAGACCAATGGAACAGAACAGAGGCCTCAGAAATAACACCACACATATACAACCATCTGATCTTTGACAAACCTGACAAAAACAAGCAATGGGGAAAGGATTCCCTATTTTATAAATGGTGTTGAGAAAACTGGTTAGCCATACGCAGGAAACTGAAACTGGACCCCTTCCTTACATCTTATACAAAACTTAACTCAAGATGGATTAAAGATTTAAACTTAAAACCTAACAAACACCATAAAAACCCTAGAAGAAAACCTAAGCAATACCATTCAGAACATAGGCATGGGCAAAAACGACTAAAACACCAAAATCAATGGCAACAAAAGCCACAACTCACAAATGAGATCTAATTAAACTAAAGAGCCTCTGCATAGTAAAAGAAACTATCATCAGAGTGAACAGGCAACCTAGATAATGGGAGAAAATTTTTGCAATCTATCCATCTGACAAATGAGTAATATCCAGAATCTACAAAGAACTTAAACAAATTTATAAGAAAAAACAACCCCATCAAAAAGTGGACAAAGGACATGAACAGGGAATTTCAAAAGAAGACATTTATGTGGCCAACACAATATGAAAAGAAGCTCATCATCATTGGTCATTTGAGAAATGCAAATCAAAACCACAATGAGATACCATCTTATGCCAGTTAGAATGGAGATTAAAAAGTCAGCAAACACGGTGGCTCACTCCTGTAATCCCAGCACTTTGGGAGGCCGAGGCCAGCGGATCACAAGTTCAGGAGATTGAGACTATCCTGGCTAACATGGTGAAACCCTGTCTCTACTAAAAATACAAAAAATTAGCCGGGCATGGTGGTGGGCACCTGTAGTCCCAGCTACTCAGGAGGCTGAGGCAGGAGAATGGCATGAACCTGGGAGGCAGAGCTTGCAGTGAGCTGAGATCGTGCCACTGCACTCCAGCCTGGGTGACAGAGCAACACTCCGTCACACACACACAAAAAAGTCACGAAACAACAAATGCTGGAGAGGATATGGAGAAATAGGAACGCTTTTACACTGTTGGTGGGAATGTAAATTAGTTCAACCTTTGCGGAAGACAGTGTAATCCTTGATTCCTCCAGAATCTAGAAACAGAAATACCATTTGACCCAACAATCCCATTACTGTGTATATACCCAAAGGGTTATAAATCATTCTACTATAAAGACACCTGCACTCTTATATTTATTGCAGCACTATTCACATAGCAAAGACTTAGAACCAACCTAAATAACCATCAATGATAGACTGGATAAAGAAAATGTGGCACATATTCACCATGGAATACTATGCAGCCATAAAAGGAATGAGTTCCTGTCCTTTGCAGGGACATGGATGAAGCTGGAAACCACCATTCTCAGCAAACTAACACACAGGAACAGAAAACCGAACACCGCATGTTCTCACTCATAAGCGGGAGTTGAACAATGAGAACATATGGGCATAGGGAGGGGAACATCACACACTGGGACCTGTAAGGGGTTGGGGGGCTAGGGGAGGGATAGCATTAGGAGAAATACCTAATATAGATGACGAGTTGATGGTGCAGCAAACCACCATTGCACATGTATACCTATGTAACAAATATATCCCAGAACTTAAGTATAATAATTAAAAAAAAGAAAAACAGCAGAAGAGAGAAATTAAAAAGTGGAAGAAAAAGGAAAAGTAAAAACACAAAGAATTAAAAAACGATGAAGAACAACAAGTGGAATTATAGATGTGAAATGAGTGAAAGGTGGAGGTAACAAAGTTAACAAAGAGCTACAATTATATCAAGAACTATACATTTCTAAAGCTAAAGTGTAATAAACAGAGATAGACTATACAGGCTGGAGTTTGAGGTTCTGAAAATATAAAGACATTGTGTTTTGTAAAAAAGAGTTAACTAATAAAATTGAACTTAGTAACTTGTAATTTGAATTTATAGAAACTTAGTAAGTTTCTTGAATACAGATTTTTACACATTCCATTTATTTGTGGAAATCCTCCATCCTGACAAAAATATATTTGTTTTTGAGTATTAGTTTAATCTATTCAAAAAGTTTTGAGTTCATGTCTATAGAGCATGCTAACATACCTCTATGAAAATATACTACAGAAATACTAGAAATCATCAGATGTAACTAAATTTAGACAGTACTGTTAAATATTAGCATTTAAGGAAACTTCTAAGATGAGGTTCTTGTTCTTTTTCTAGAAAACCATTCATTCAACATAAGATGAAGTTCTTATGTTACTACTATATTTACTTGGAATCAGTTTCCCAAAAGTGTCATAGTTGAGGAAGTATGGAATTTAAAGAAGAAAAACACTCATATTTCATTATTATGTTGCTAACTAGATGTATAGAATATGCAGTTTGGGAACTTTTAAAAACAACAAATAAATGTGCATTGTTCATTCCTTTTACTAACCTGAACAGTTGCAGTTTATTTTTGGAAAAAAAAAAACACATTTTACAAAAGCAATTATCCATTTTTATTTTGTTTACATTGCACTGAAAATTTACATCATACTTTTACAAAGTTTCTTTTCATAAAAATATACTTCTTTACAAAAGTGTATGCATTAATATAAGAGGAGTAGCCAGTTGCAGAACATTGTTTAAACAAGATCTTAAAGGTATTAGCCTTAACATTAATGAATGAATCATTGTTATTGCAGTCATTTGAATAAACAAGAATAAATAACTGATGGCATAAAATTTAAAACTGCATCCTGCCAGTAGAGTACAATGTTGAGAAAATTGTATGAATTTCCAAAACAATGTATCTCAAAGTGGTTTACAAGAAATTCACTAAATGTTGTAGAGATAGATCCAAGCAGCGCTCCCAGGTGCAAGGGTTTCTCTTAGGCACTCTGTCTCATGAAACAAAAAGTTGACACTGTTCACAGAGTTATCCATATTTGAAAGGGACAGCAACAAAGAGTTAACACTGGGTACATGATCGTATTCAATGAAGTAAAACATGCTATAAAAGGAAGACGATGACCTATTAAATAAAAATGCTGGCATTACTGTATGATACAGTTTAAGTGAGCCACCAATAACTTACAAATACATATCTTAATTTGACAATGAAAACAACCTCTTGTATCTGAAACTTGGTGTTTAAGAATAAAGGTACAGAAATTTAAAAATATATAAAAGTATGATAAGTCCACAATTTTAGGCAATAAATTTATATTGGTGATTTATAATAATTTTTTTCAGTCATTATGTTTAGTGGCTAGACCAAAATATTTTTCTAATCCATGGTTAAATGAAAATTAAAAGTGTCAAAATAACGTTAAATTTGAAGACTCAACTGGAAGGAAATGTAGATATAAATAGAGTAGATTATTAGGACATTTTATTTGGTCTTTCAAAAATATTGTAAAATAAAGGATGGTAAGCTTGGTGTCTCAGATAACTGCAAAATAAAAATTTTTCTAGATAATTTTTGTCAGCCAAATGGTTTTTGGGTGACAAAACATACTGAAGCTACTATCACATTTGGGATTAAAAAATAATAAAAATAAATAGGAAAAAACCATATTGAAGCAAGGAGTTAAACACTACCCCATAGCTCACTGAATAATACTGGTTACTCCATAATGGGGAAATCGGGAGGGTAGCATGATGAACTTGCCCTTTGCAGAAGCTATGACAACCAGTCTAAAAGAAGAAGAGCAATATGATACTAAAAAGTAAGAAATAGAAAGATTCAAATTGGAATTGGCAACCTTATTTCTTCTGAGGCACAAACTAGCTCGTAAACATTTAAAGTCATAACTCAGTCTTAAATAAGGAAAACAATGCCTCATTTAACAAGAATGAATGGCAGATAGCGTGGTATGAAAGACAGACTTGTGGGCATGATGTAGCTCAGGACAGTTAAAGAGAAGTCAGTGATCTATTGACTCTTGTAAGTATAGCTCTTATTTCTACTCTATATCTTTTTTTGAAACCCAGTCCCTCTAATATAGTTTATAAAGCACAGAAATACTGATAGTGGATGCTCCTCCAATATATGCAAATAAGTTTATGTTTTAGAATAATCTCCTTTTTAAAAAAAGCAAATAAACTGTGAGTGAGCACTCTCAGAGTGCAGCCAAATTGCCGTAAAACTCTCCATGGTAAACATGAAGAATTATGGTCCAGTTTATGAAAAAACACTCTTCTGTATCATTCCTCAGGAAAAGGTGACCCAGCAAGTCCTGAAAAGTGTGCTTTAATTTGTTTAGCAGTGAACTAAATGTGCACTGTTTTGTGTGTCGATTTCCAAGCTTCTGAAGAAGGCAAAGTTTGCCTCGTTATACCATTGTGCAAACCGTGTTCAAGTTGGGATCAAATCGTACTGCCTTCCCTTCCACTGACTTTGCGTTGGTGTCATACATGGGATTTTCAAAAGCTGCTTGGCCATTGTTATTTTCATGAACTGAACATCCTGTATACTGTGTTTTAGGTGCAGTCCTGTTGATGAGAACATTGATTAGCTATGTGTTAACTTTCTTCCAGAAACAGCAGACTACAGCTCAAACATAATGTACCATCGTCAGCAGATAACGTAACTTAAAAATATTAATTAAGACATCATAAACACAGTAAGTCAACTTGAACAATTTCCTTGTTACTTTAAAAACCTGAGTGACTTCTAATTTTACATATATTACATATTTATATACAGCATCAATATTAGTAACATAAATATAAATAAATGATATGATGGCTATAATAAATTTTCTTACAAAATTAGAAATTATGACTTATCATTTATAGTATAAATAATAATGATGATGGATTTAATTCTCATCACTATTTATTTGGTCACCAAATATTTACTGAACATCTATTATGTGCCAGTCATGATTCTAGGCATTGGGTATATCATTTTTCAAAAAAAAAAGACTAGTCTTTACTTTCAGGGAGTTCACATTGTAGTGATAGAAAACAAGAATAAATTAAAATAAATAAAACCAAAAATAGTAGGTAATGAGAACTGTTATGATGAAAAGGAAAATGGTTAATATGAAAAGTAATTGGAAGCCACTTTAGGAGAGGTAATAGAAAAAAGCATCTTTTAGGAGGTAACATTTAATCTGAAACCTGAATTATAAGTCGGTTCCGCACAAAAAGAGAAGGAGATTCCCTGAAGAGTACACAATTAATGCTGAGGCGTAATTTGGAAAGGTACTTTGGAGTATCTCAAAACATGAATGCTCAATTTTATTTTTTAAATGGTATACATTAAAGCATGCAAATTCAAAAATTCAAAGAAGACATGGCTACACTCATACTCAAGTCATGAAAATAGCTTCTAAAGGATTACTGACAGTTAACCAGACACATGAATTTTGGGTTGGCTGGTAGAGGATGCTGGTCTTGAAATTCTGATTCATTTCTTTATTTCTTCCACCTTTGACTAATGCTAATCTAGTTTATCTTTCCCACAAATCATGTATAACTTGCTCACATTTGTAATGGAAAAAAGGCAGACTTGCTGCTATCTGTTTCTGGGGCCTAATTCCTGAAAGGGATATATAAATAAATTTGTTTCTCAACTCTGTTTATACTGAACAATCAAATTTCAACTATTAATTTTATTGTAATTTGTAATTGCCATTATATTATTTTACTATCACTAATGCATTTTTCTGAATTTATCTATATTTCAAAAATATTAGGTTATTTCTATGACAATAATTGTAAAAGAAACTACCTTAGGTTTATTGGGAGAAAGCTAATAACTTGCTCTTACTAAGTGTGTCTAATACCATAACTCTACTGGCTCACATTTTTTTTCCAAACTAGATCTAAAATAAAAACCAAAGCAACACCATTGCCTTCTAATTAGGTAATAATCATGAAGATACAAAATAATTGCCCCTTCTAAATATTCAACAACTTGAAGGAAAATATGACCAAGTTTTAAAAATTCACACCATGAATAAAATTTAACTCAAAATGAATCAAAGCCCTAAACACAAGAGCTAAATTCATAAAACTCTTAGGAAAAACACATGGCCTTGAATTTGGTAATGGTTTCTTGGATTTGACATCAAAATTACAAGTAAGAGGATAAAAAATAAATTTAACTTCATCAAGTGGAAAACTTTTGTACATCAAAGAACACTTTCAAGACAGTGAAAATACAACCCATGGAAAGGGAGAAAATACTTGCAAAACATATATCTGATAAGGGCCTAGTGTCTAAAATATATACAGAACTCTTACAACCAAATAAGACAAACAACCTAATTTACATATGAAAAAAGTATTTGAATAGGCATTTCAACAAAAATGGACAAAGGGCCAACAAGCACATAAAAGGATGCTCAACATCACTTATAATTATGAAATGGAAATCAAAACCACAATGAGATATAGCTTCACATACACTAGGATGGCTTTAGTAAAAAAACAAAAGACAAAAGCCCCCCAAACCCGGAAAATAACAAGTGTTGGTTAGGCTATGGACAAAGCAGAACCTTTATCCATTGCCAATAGGAATGGAAAATGCTGCCGCTGCTGTGCAGAACACCTTGATGGCTACTCAGTAAATTAAATATAGAATTGCCACATATTCCAGTAATTTTATTCCTGGGTATATACTGAAAAGAACTGAAAATGAGTGTTCAAACAAAAACTTACATGCAAATGTGTACAGCAGCACTATTCACAGTAGTCAAAAGGTAGAAACAACTCAAATGCCCATCAGTTGATGAATGGACACATTCATCCATACAATGGAATATTATTTAGCCATATAAGAGAATGAAGTACTGATGCATGCCACAACATGGATAAAATTTGAAAACATTTTGCTAAGTTTAAGAAGCCAGATACAAAATGTCACATATTGTATGATTCCATTTATGTAAAACATATGCAGAATAAGCAAACAGATTTGTAGTTACCTGCAGCTGGATGAGGGGAGTGAGGAGTGACAACTTAATGAGTACAGCTTCCCTTTGGCATTTTTGGGGTTCCAAAATATTTTAGAAATATACAGTAGTGATGGTTGTATGGCACTGTGAATGCACTAAATGCCACTGAATCGTAGTCTTTAAAATGGTTAAAATGATAAGGTTTATGCTATATCTATTTTACCACAATTTTTAAAAAGTTGACTTAGGTTGTCCTATAAATAAATTTAGTGATGATTATTCTTTATTTATTAATAAAATCTGATATTGGCTAGACCTAACTAGCTGGTAATTCACACTCAGTACACATTTACATAATATTAAATAAATCATTCTTAGATGTTGCAGACTGACCCCAAATGAAAATAACAATTTTGTGGTGGCTCATGCCTGTAATCCCAGCACTTTGGGAGGCCGAGGCGGGCGGATCACGAGGTCAGGAGATAGAGACCATCCTGGGTAACACGGTGAAACCCCGTCTCTACTAAAAATACAAAAAATTAGCTGGGCGTGATGGCGGGTGCCTATAGTCTCAGCTACCTGGGAGGCTGAGGCAGGAGAATGGCGTGAACCCAGGAGGCAGATGTTACAGTGAGCCAAGATTGTGCCACTGCACTCCATCCTGAGCGACAGAGCAAGACTCCGTCTCAAAAAAAAAAAAAAAAAGAAAAAAAAGAAAGAAAGAAAATATCAATTTTGGAGGAAAGGCATTTAGGTTATAGTCATTTAATTATCTGGCTACCCACGTATTTTTTCTTGATACGGGATTGTCCCAAATAGTGGGGATACAGCTAAAGCACTCACCAGGATTTGTAATGGACTGGGAGAACAGGATCTACTAATGATATGTACAGCTATATATTAGATCTATCACAAATATATTAATTGCAATTCATCAAAAAACAACAGAAGATGAATGAGAAGATTAGAGGATTTTGCCATCTGTCTGCCTGGATAAAATCAGTTAGTATTTTTACATGAACTAAGAGGTTTGGACACAAGCTTCTTCTTAGTTTTGTAAATATATCTGGCAGCAGATATTACCTCTCCAATTTAAACTTTAACCTAGATTTTCTACCTCTAAAGTCTCACTATAGATAATGTAGAAATAACTTTTACAATTAGGTCCATGCCAGGAAATCGACAGGCAAAAGAAAGGTTAAACTGAATGCTTGTGCAATTTAATAGAGCACTTTTGTTATGTTGTATGTAATGTTGCAGGGGTGGTTAGGGGAAATAAGTTTTTCAATGACTATGACAATAGTTAGCACACAGACATTTCAGCAACTCAGAAAAAAACTGAAATTAAGATTTGAGCTAGAGCAGTAGAAATAACATGAAAAATAGATTTGGGAAATATTTTGTAGTTAAAAATCTATGAGCTTACCTTTGTTTATAAAGATAAAATCCAAATCCTGCAAATATAAGTGCAAAAAAAGGCACAAGAATAGCAATGGCCACAGAACTACTATTTGTACCATGAGGTTGATTTGAAGAATTTGAATCTTCTGACATATTCAGTCCTACAAAATAAAAAATAAATTATAAATACAAAATCAACTCTTTTATCATAATTAATTTCTACTCCTATGAATCAACTAATTTCTTCCATTCTCAAGATATCTACCCGGAAATCACATAGTAAACAAAAATAATTCATGAAACTCCTTCAACTCATTTTCACATATGTTTGCACAATGCCTCTTATGTAGAAGATATTTTTCCAGGAAAGGGTACAGACCAAAAAATAGGCAGAGCCCCTGAACTAAGGAGTTTATACAATAGTGGGAATACGTATGGAGATACTAATAAGTGTATATATCAAGCATGAATTAATGGTCAATGTGCTTTAGAAAGGAAACAAGTAATTCTGGAGGATATACAACATAGGTTTGGCTTGAAAAATCATCATAAGCCTAGAAATGGGAAGGTAAGTGGCTTAGGTACCTAAGCCACTTGTGGATGTGACAAGCACTGACATGAAATAGGAGTGGGAGGTTAAAACAATAAACTATGGCTAGACTCTAAAAGGGAATAAATATCATTCTGACGAACTCAAACTTTTCTTTCTTTTCTTTTTTTTCTTTTTTCTTGAGACAGGGTCTTACTTTGTCACCCAGGCTGCAGTGCAGTAGAGTGGTCGTGGCTGACTGTAGCCTCCACCTCCCTGGCTCAAGCGAGCTTCCTGCCTCAGCCTCCCAAGTAGCTGGGACTGCAGGCACACGCAACCACACCTGCCTAACTTTCGTATTTTTTGTGGAGACAGGATTTCACCATGTTGCCCATGCTGGTCTTGAACTCCTGAACTCAAGTGATCCACATGCCTCAGCTTCCCAAAGTGCTGGGATTACAGGCATGAGTGATGACGCTCAGCCAGAGTTACTATCCACCTCAGTGAGGAACAATTGAAGGTGTTTAGAAATAAAAGACCCAGTGATATGACATGAGATTTAGAACACAACTGTAGCACGATGGACTTCAGGGAATACAGACTGGAATCAGGTGTAGTTAGAAGATTGTAGTGACAACCGAGATAAAAAAAAAAAAAAAAGGGAATTAAAATTTAAACTAGAGCACTAGGAAGTGCATGGGACAATAGATTTGAGGAAGATTTCATAATGAAAATTAACAGAACTTGTTTATGTGGATGTAAGAGGCAAGAAGGCACAGGATTACAAGTATTCTACTTGAAGCTCAGTAAATGCCGATGGCATTCACAGAGTTAGGAAATAAGAAAAGCCAAGTTTGTCAACACATTTGCACAGGAATGAGGGAAAAGGAAATGGCAGTTCTTTCTCAAAAGGAAATAGTTCCTTTTTTGTGGGTTCTACTTCAGACTTGTAGTGTTTGAGACACTTTGGAGAATATTAAATGAAAATATTCAGGACTAAATTATACAACTGTGTAAATGCACTATGTTAATGAGTGTTTTGTCCTGTTTTTAAGATGAACACAGGCAGGATGTGATGTAAATGGCATCTTATTATTTTTCATGTAGAGAAAGCTAATTTCTCTTTTTGATAAACAGTTACATTTAACTAAACCTCATCTTTGTCCAGGTTAAAGAAAATTAGTATCTTATTTTTTACCTTATTTTTCCTATGACTTAGTACAGCTATGTAAAAGTTTAAAATTTTAAAAAAAGTTCATTTTTGGCTGGGCATGGTGGCTCACGCCTGCAATCCCAGCACTTGGGGAGGCCAAGGCGGGCGGATCACCTGAGGTCAGGAGTTCGGGACCCACCTGGCCAACATGGTGAAGCCCTGTCTCTACTAAAAATACATAGCCAGGAATGGTGGCTAATTCCAGCTACCATGGTGGTTTGCATGGTGGCCTGTAATCCTAGCTACTCAGGAGGCTGAGACAGGAGAATCCTTTGAACCCGGGAGGAGGAGGTTGCAGTGAGCCAAGACTGTGCCATTGCACTCCAGCCTGGGTGACAAGAGTATGACTCTGTCTCAAAAAAAAAAAAAAAAAAAAGTTCATTTCTTAAAAGATAAATGTCAAATAATAATTTTTAGAGCCTGAATTTATTCTTTGTGTATCCCTGTCACAGTATAATAATGGGAGACGGTATCATAGGAGAATTATACACCAAAAGCTATGTGTATAAACACATTCTTGCAAGACCATTAAAGGTTTATATATATATATAGAAGAATTGGAAATAAAAATGACAAAATTCTTTGCTTCCCACTGCAGAAAATTTACATATTTGAAGAGAACCAAGTCCCCAAAAGGGGCCCATTCCTCAAAGTTATTTTCTCTTTCCAGACTCTATGAGTTTCTCAAAGTGTCACTACATTTTCAGAGGAGTGAAAACTGCAACAATATTCAAACTGAAAAAAAGTCGCACAGTTCCCATTAGATACAACAAAATAATTTACAGTTTAATATTTTCTTTTTTATCTATATCACTTTTTCTCCTTTTTATGTGCTTAAAGGCAAGCCAGTTTGTCATATTTATTAGAAATACCATGAAAATCTAAACACTGTACAGAGTTGGTACATAAAGATCCAATATTTTGAAGAATGTGATTATTTAAAAGGGCTATCAAAGGTATCAATGCATAGTCCTGGCAGTGCAGAATTTACAATGTAGTAAGTGTACCTAATGTACAGAATCCACAGTCTTTTATGATGTCTGGGATAATAACAGAAGTTCATGAAAATCAAAATGAATACATTACCCAGTCTTTGTAGGCCAAATTGTCCATAATCTTTGCCTTGAATAAATCCTTGAAATACATAAGTAGCTCCATCAGGCTCAGCAGAAACCTAAAAATATTTAAAGAACCAAATATACTTGAATACTGGCCATAGCTATATTTTCCCAGCCTTAATAAATACACAATTTTATTCTGAAATAAATATTATCACAAGTTCCTTTCTTCTATATTTTCCTCCTTTGCAAAACATAGCACATTGTGCAAATTTTCCATCATTAAAAGCAAAAGTAAATTTTCTAATTTAAAATAATTATGATATACAAAAAAGAGATTGGTTATTAATGTATGATATAGACATCTGCTGTCAATAAAAAGCAATGACATGTGGAAATACAGTGATCAATTAAAAATTAAAACATAAAAATACTGTACTTAGTAAATTCTATTACTGTTCCACATCCCCGCTCTCCCAACCTTCGTGAGAAGAGTTTACTCCCTATCTCACTGAGTTGGGCTTGGTCCTGTGACTTGCTTGGGCCTATGGAGTGTGGGGGTTGGGATTGACAATAGTTCAGTTGCAAGCCTAGGCCTTAAGAGCCATACTTCCCATCACACCAAGTGGAAGAAGCCAGCCACAAAAGGCCACATACTATATGATTCCATTCATATGAAAGTCAGAACAGGGAAATCTATACAGACAGAAAATAGATTAGTGGTTACTCAGAGCTGATTTGAGAATGTAAGGCAGGGGCTGATAGCTAAAGGCTGTGGAGTTTCTTTATAACTTGAAGTATTGTAGTCTGGGCGAGGTGGCTCACACCTGTAATTCCAACACTTTGGGAGGCCAAGGCGGGTGACTCACTTGAGCTCAGGAGTTTGACAACAGCTAGCCAACATGGTGAAACCCCCGTCTCTACTAAAATTACAAAAATTAGCCAGGGGTGGTGGTGTGTAGCTGTAATCCCAGCTACTCAGGAGGCTGAGGCAGGAGAATCGCTTGAACCTGGGAGGTGGAGGTTGTAGTGAGCCGAGAACATGCCACTGCACTCCAGCCTGGGCAACAGAGTGAGACTCTGCTCAAAAAAAAAGAATTTTAAAATCAGCTATGATGAGGGTTACATATATGCGTACATATATTAAAAACCACTGAATTGGACATTTTTAAATGGGTGAATTGCAGGATACGTGACTTATATCTACTTTGAGCTGCAAGAAAAAGGCATAGGTCAATGGATTTGAGCTTATTTGAGAATCACAGCTTATTTCAGAACCACTTGCCCCTCTGAGAGTTTTGGACTTCTGACAAGAGAAGTACATGCTCTAGGCAGCAAGTGCCCTTTCAGACTCTGCCCCAAAATGAGACGATGACACATGAAGACCTGGACTTAATACCACAGCCTCAAGTAGTGCCTCCACAGCTAACCGATTACAAATGACAAATAACTACATACTTATTATTGTTTGACCCAGAGGCTTCATGGCTATGTCTAATGTTGCCAATGCTAAATACCACATGCACCTTACATTTGTATAAAATATTATATTTAAAAAATACTTTACATGCCTAATGTAATTTGATCTCATAAGTAAAATAGGAAATGTTACATTTCAGCAATTCCTACTACTAAGTAGTAAAGTGATATATCCTGAAGTTTGTGTTAATTAATAGCAATTAGTTACCTAAGTCATGAACATTATTATAAAAGTTGTAAGAATCTTGAATCCTCACTCTAAAAAGCAAAGGATACCAAACCACCCCCACAAGTCTGACATTTCGCAGCAAGTGACTTATTCTTTATTATCAGACATTATACTCTGGGTATGGCCACCCTAAAAAATAAAGTACTTCTAAGGAGAAGCTCAAACTCCAATATTTTAATGAATCAATTCACTTTGTTTCCTACATAAAATAATACAATTAAACAATCTGAGTGCATTGAAGATTTGAGTCAGTTCCCAACTCCATGAATACAGAATGCAGAAATAGGATACTTTTTTTCCTCAGGAACCAAACTTACTGAAGCCTACTAGATAGTAGGCTTCTTGAACTTACTGAAGGCTTATTGAAACTTATCGAAGGCTACTACATAGTAGCCTATGACCCACTACAGTATCTTCTTTCCCATTAAGTTTTCCTTATGAAAAGAAGGCTTGGTACTTGAGAGGATACAGTCAGATCTCTCATGCTGACTCTTCAGCAAACACTCCTGGCCCTTGTGTTTTCCACTGTCAGTCTTAAAACTCCACTCACATAAATCACTTAATAGAAGGAGTGACTCCATGGTGAAGCTACAGTAACTATCTCCCCACAGGAAGCAGCTCACATAAGTTCCTTTTCATGGACTTTATATATAAAATAGTCTAAATTCATGCTTCAATATAATGGGAATATTTAATTTTCTGATGTACTTTGTAAATATGTTCCATATTCCTTAAGTAGTAGTGGTTCCAAAGATCGAATTATATTTTAACCAGATTTATTTATCACAGTGCTGACTGTAGATGGAAAGTATTTGATGAAATCAGTGAAAAACTAAATGCAGATCAGCACACAAACACATACACACACCCACATCCACCCATAACCTCCCCCACACACACATACACTCCCCTCCCCACACACACACACACACACATGACAAAAGTAAGCAAAACACATCAGAATCCAGTATTCCTAGGCTTGTACTTTAGAATACTAAATATTGATATTTACTAATATATATGCATGTGTATGTATTCATAATTAGCTAAATTTAGAAAACTCTCCTTTCCTGGACAAGATACAAATTTATCATTAAAATCAGCAGCAGATGTTAAAATAACTATACTTACAAAGCCATCCATTGCCCAATTTTCTTCCTTCATTTTCTTCACAGAAGCATGAGCAGGTACTTTAATAAGATATATGTGTAACATTAGGCGAGCTTCCTGGCTTTTATATACCCCTGTAAAATGCAAGGACATTTTAGTCTACTTAACTTTGTAAATAGTTATACTTCATTTTATTATCTATCATTCCTTAAATAGATTATGTAAGATATGTAATAAAAAAAAAGATACAAAACAAGGGCAAGTCAAGGATGGCTTAACCTATAATGCTCTTTGCAAATCCTGTAATATACATTGATTTATCTGTCTTCTGAAATCCTCAACTTATTTCTTAGTTGTGGGGTTTAAATTACCTATGCTATCACAATTAAGCACTAGTGTTCTTTTTTTTTTTTTTGAGACGGAGTCTTGCTCTGTCGCCCAGGCTGGAGTGCAGTGGCGCAATCTCGGCTCACTGCAAGCTCCCCCTCCCGGGTTCACGCCATTCTCCTGCCTCAGCCTCTCCGAGTAGCTGGGACTACAGGCGCCCGCCACCATGCCCGGCTAATTTTTTCTATTTTTTAGTAGAGACGGGGTTTCACCATGGTCTCGATCTCCTGACCTCATGATCCGCCCGCCTCGGCCTCCCAAAGTGCTGGGATTACAAGCGTGAGCCACCGCGCCCGGCAGCACTAGTGTTCTTAATAACATCATTCCATGATAATGAAAACAAAATGATTTCTTCCCACAGTCAGATTCTAAAATTTTCAAGCATACAAATCCAGTGTTAAAATTCCTGATATTTTCCTTAATAACAACTCAGTGAAAAACAGTATTCTAGGTGCCGCTTGAGCCACAAAGATGAATATATGTTGTTCCTATCTTTAATAATTTCCAACAAAGTAGGAGGTATAAGTAAGGTACACAGCTAAATCAAACACATGAGAGAATGTGATAAATTAAAAGCCAGACAGAGATCATTTCACACAGGAATGATCAAGGAATAGTTATTAAGGAAAAGCAATGGAGGGCCAAGCATGGTGGCTCATACCTGTAATCCCAGCACTTTGGGAAGCCAAGGCGGACAGATCGCCAGAATCCAAAAGTATGAACTTAGGAGTTCCAGACCAGCCTAAGCAACATGGCAAAACCCCATCTTTACAAAAAATACTTTAAAAAATTAGCCAGCCATGGTGGCACGCACCTGTAGTCCCAGCTGCTCAGGAGGCTGAGGTGGGAGGATGGCTTGAGCCCAGGAGCTGGAGGTTGCAGTGAGCCGACATGGCACCACTGCACTCCAGACTGGGTGACAGAGCACGACTCTGTCTCAAAAAAAAAAAAAAAAAAAAAACAGCAACAGCACGGCATTTGAACTGGTTCTTAAAAATAAAGTAGGATTTTTAGTTTGGGAAGGTAAATACAAGCAATGACATAAGGAAGAGAAGCAAAAATATATACAATGATTTTTACACAGTAAGTGTTCCAAGGGTAGCAGTAAGTTGGAGTGAAAAAATGTTTAGGGAAATAACAGAAAATAGGATCTAAGAAAAAATCTGATTAACCATTGTTTAAAACTCGGCTGTATTCATTCATTGTAACTTAATTGTTCACCTATGTAATAGGGCACCATAATATGCAGGGAATGAAAAGATAATGGACATACGTGCTAAGGTAAATTATAATCGATAGGAGGAAGATATAAAAGTAATCAATAATAATATTGCTGAAAAATTGCTACAATTGGTTTATATGGAGACAGTAAGTGAAAGCAAATTAATCTAATTCTTTGTCTTTCCATATATAGAGAAAACTCTTGAGTTTATCTAAATTAGAATAAGTATACATTTATTTTGGGCTCTTTTATAGAAAATAAAGAAAAACTTTGTTAACACATCAAAGTTAAATAAAGCATTAGTCACAATTTAAATGTATTTGTCTCATTCATTTAAAGCTTCTTTCGATTAATATAATGTAATTATATGTATTTGTAAAATTATACTACATATTAACTTCTAATATTTTTACTTTGTGTTTAATAGAGGATCATTCAATAATAAGAATGACACTCAATATTCATTCTAAAATTTATAAAATCAATGAATATAATTTTATTTTCCATTTTTTACAGCACAAATTATTTCATTATTAATATTTGTATGGGTTATATCTATACAGACAAGAATTTTACAGTTTATATTTCATATTTGCAATATAAAATATCATAATGCCTCATTTTAAAAAATGAGAGCAATTATAATTCAGATGCATTAATTTGAAAATATTTATTGAGGCCTATTTTGTTTCAGATGTTCTGCTAGCCTCTGCAAATACAATATTAAGTTGGAAGGCAAAGAGCTTTCTTAGAATTTATTTTATATTGTTAGAATATAGACACATAATAAATAATAAATATAACAAATATAATTTCAAATATTGTAAAGAAGAAAACAGGGTAAGGCTGCCTAAAACTAAGAATATGTCTGACAGCATTTGTAATACAAAGGTTCCTTTAGGTCAGGTCATTGGGAGTATTGCTTGAGGAGGTGACTTGTGAGAGAATATCTGAGTGTTAGGAAAACCAGTGCAATCAAAGATAATGAGATATATTGTGCTGGACAGAGAAAACAGAAACTTAAGGAGATTGACCACGTTTTGGTTCCCTTATGCCTGTTTAAACAAGTGTAGCTCTATCTTTATTTGTCTTAAATATTGGATGTCCATCTATAAACATGGTCATTTGAAGAAATAGTTTTGTGGCCACAGAATAGCTGAGAAATCAATGATTTGGTCTCCGTGGTTTTATGAGAATAGAGAAAGATTTAGTTGCATTCATACCTAAATTAAATGTTATGATCTAATATATGACATCTAATTCTAGCTACCAAAAATTATTTAAATAACTTATTTTAAAACTAGTTTTATATTTCTGTAATAATATCCATTCATCAATCCAAAAACCAGAAAACCTTGGTTCTGAGTGAATATGAATGTCATCAAAAGCAAATGTATCAAAACAAACATTTCACCATATAAAAAGCATTACTAAAAATGATGAAATCATAATAGAAATAAAGTCATGAAGGTATATTTCGCTGCTGTTTTTATTGCGATACCTGAAAGTAGCAGCTCCATGTTGCGATTGCTCAGTGTTGCGTTAACTCTCCCAGTGGAAGCATTGAAACTAGTAACTGTCAAGGTCATGGGTTGTTTCCTTCCTTTGAAATTGTAAGAGCCTTTCCATATATAATTTTGGGCAAATACATCATCAGGAACTGTGAATAGATTAAATATACTACACATTAATTTTACAATGCCATATAAATATAAGCATTAAATAGAGTATTAGTTTATTGAATGATGTATTGCTAAATAATAATGTTGAATGTGTGTTACAAAATTAATTCTTCATATAAAAATGTTTCCATTTTTTAGAATAAATCAACATTGTAATAATCTAGATTTGTTCATATGTTATCAATAAGAGAGAAATAGAAAACACCATGTAAAGACATTAGGTTTATTTTTCGAACCCAGGTAAATATAAACTTATCTTTGGTCTTTTATGCAATATATTTCTTTCTGAAGGGAAATAAAATGATTTCACAGCACCATGGCAGTAAAACTACACCCAAGTCCCAAGGGGCCTGCTTTTTTTCTAGCAGTTGGAATAGATTTTTAAGAGGAATAGCAAAGAGTTAAACCCTGCCTTTGCAGAAAGGTCCTGCAAAATTATCATGAGACAGTGCTTCCGTGTTCCCCCTTACAGAATACTGAGTTTAGTTCTTCTAATAACAGATGCTCCTGCAGAAGAACAGGGCTGCACCATATTGACAGCTTTGAGGTATACAGGTATTTTTAGAAATTGTCACTAGTATTGTTGGACTCTCAAGGATGAGAGATGAATTGTGGTAGAATCAAAGAACATTCTAAAGTTTATAAAATTTTCATCTAAAGAAAAAACACTATTTTAGATACCAGCCAAAAAGACTTATTGTATTTATATAAATTATTTATGTAATTTAGAGTTATATAAATTAGTTATGTCAAAGTCTACACAGCTCCTGGGCAGCAGCTAAGAGAAGCTGCATTAATCCTATACCTCACAGCATAGCACATCCCTAGAAATCAGCTATTCAAGGGACCCAACCCTCTTTGGATGAATGAATGAATGAAGTGGATTTAGGAAAAAGTCCTTTTTTAAATTTGTCTAACAAGTTATTGATGATTTTTCATCTGACATATGCATGTATCACACTTCTTACCAGTCAGATCACAGGGATTGCCATTACAAGCTGTGTATTCTCTGAATTCTATTAAACCAAGAAAGCAAAACCACTGTAGCGGATCAGCATAAAAATACCCTAAGAGTTGAGTTTTTACTGAATATTTCAGTAACAACTAAAATTTCTATTTCCATGAAAATTTATAATCAATATAGCTCCTTACTTTGATACATGCTCCTTACTTTGATACCATTGCCAACTTCCATTCTTACCACTTTGGAGTAATGTAACCACTGTGTCTCATTCATGATTTTAAATGAAATACTGCTGAATGTTTTCTCATATAACATGCTATTTGCCATATAATTTTTATAAATGATTTTACTAAAATTTAGAATTTGTTAAGAATTTTTAAAAATTATAAATAGGTGTTGAATATTTTTAAATACTTTCTTTTAAAATATTGCAATTATCATAATTTTTTGCACTTTAATTTCTTAATGTGATACATTACTTTAAAGGATTATTTAAAACTAAAATATCCCTGCATAGCTATGAAGAATCCAAATTGGTTCTGATGGGTGTTAAAGCAAACTAAATATGGCCTGAGAAGGATGCCATAGTTCTATATTTGAGTCCTTGTAATGAACTTCAAGCCAACTTAATAGGTAGACAAGACTGAAAACCTAATTTAGGAGTATGCACCTGTAACAATAGCTGAGACTTGGCCAATCCCAGCAGCTGTACTTCTACTACTCGTACACTGCTGAGTGTTCAAAATGTGTTCAAATAAGGCAAACACAGAACTGTAACCAATCTAGTTGTTTCTGTCCCTCCCTTCTGCTTTTTGTACCTCACTTCCCTTTCTTTGTGTATAAATTTATTCTGACCAAGAGGCATCCCTGGAGTCTCTCTGAATCTTCTGTGATGCTGGGGTCTGCTTGATTCACAAATTGTTCATTGTTCAATTAAACTCCTTTAAATTTAATTCAGCTGAAGTTTTCCTTTTTGCATGGGTTACCTTTACTACAATGTTGAATTTGATTTGCGAGATTTTATGTAAGATTTTCTCATCTATAATCCTGAGTCAAATGGGCCTGAAATTTTTCTCCTTTATAATATCTTTATCCGAGTTACTAGAGCTATGTTGAGCCTAGAGAATGAATTTTATTGTCCAGAAGAGTTTTTATAAAACTTGAAAGATCCATTCTGTTCCTTTAAAATGTGGTGGAACTTACCAGTAGGGCCACATAGACCTCATTTTCTTTGTGGAAATAATTTTAACCAGTTCTTTATTTGCTATAAAATTATTCACATTTTCTTTTATTACTTAGTTCTAGTAAGATGTAGTGTTCTAATAATTTGTCTGCTTTGTGTAAATGTTTTTAAATGTTGATAATTATTGATAGTTTTCCCTTAATATATTTTGAATTTCATTCATCTACTCTCTATGTAGTTATGCTCCCATTTTCTTTGTTATGTTATTTTTACCAGAAATTTTTCTACTTTGTTTCTGAAAAGAACAACATTTGGTTCTGTTGAGATTCTTCTACTGTTTTGGGCGGTTGCTTGTTTTTATTACTACACTGATTTCTGCCCTGCTACTCTGTTATAGTCTTAATATTTTCTTAATAGGTGCACAACTAATTAATTCCGAGACTTCTCTTTTCAATAATGTAAGCATTTAGGGCTACAAATTTCCCTCTTAACTTTCCTTTTCTTATAGCCCTCAAGCTTTGATATTTCCATTTTTCAAAGTAACTAAATTCTAATATATTTTCTGTGTTAATGTCTTCTTTAATTCATGAGTTATTTATTAGTACTAATTTTGCTCTGAATTTCCAAACATACAGGATTTTTTAAATTACATATTTTCTTATTGAACTTTAATCACATCCTAGTCAGATATGAGCTATGAAGACTAACTTTATTTTAAAATTTGTTTAATTTTATTTATTATTTAATATATGAGCAACTTTTTACAGATTTGATGTGCTGGAGCTATTATTCAGAGTTTCCATCTGGTCCCAAATCAAGCATTGCCCTTGGAAAATTTGGGGCATTGATGGACAATTATGGTTTTCTGACTCCATTGCAAACAAACTCTGCCTTAATTTTATGTATTCTTTGATTGCCTCAATGGCATTCAGCATGTTTTCGACAAGTGTTGAATGTATCAGTATAAGTCGCAGAGCTTGGTGGTCCCTCCACTTTTATAGCATGTACATGGGGCACTTCTAAATCCAACTAAAATTAGATCCTAATGTAGTTCTTGGCCCAATACAACCGAGAGAAATCTGTTTCCAAGGTGAAGATCAGATATTATGCTCTTATTTTATTGGCAGCTTTTAAATAGTATCACATAAATAAAATACTAATACTGAATAAGCGTGATATGGTTCGGCTCTGTGTCCCCACCCAAATCTCAATTTGAATTGTACTCCCATAATTCCCACATGTTGTAGGAGGAACCTGGTGGGACATAATTGAATCACGGATACTGTTCTCATGGTAGTAAATAAGTCTCATAAGATCTGGTGGTTTTATCAGGGGTTTCTGCTTTTGCATATTCCTCATTATCTCTTTGCCTGCTCCCATCCATGTAAGACAGGACTTGCTCCTACTTGCCTTCCTCCATGATAGTGAGGCTTCCCCAGCCATGTGGAACTATAAGTCCACTTAAACCTCTTTCTTTCTAAATTGCCTAGTCTTGGGTATATCTTTATCAGGAGCGTGAAAATGGACTAATACAAAGCAACTCATATATTGAGCCCTTACTATGGGCTAAGAACTCTGCACTTCATTTGTATGAAGCTTATTATATAATTATTTAATTATTACTTCTTTTGTATAGAAAAAGATATGGAGACTCAGATTTATAAAATAATTTTTCCAAGGTCACAAGTCAGAGAGTGTATAAGATGGGAATCACATCAAGGTTGTAGGGCTTTAAAGTTTATGTTTTTATTGATTGTGCTAGGTTTTCTAATTTGCTTTTTAAATCAAATAATTGAAAATAAACTAGTCAATTTCTAGAAGTTACTGATCTTTATTCTCATACCAAATGTATTTGGATCCTTTTAAAAACATATACATTTAAAAATTTTAAATAAGACCTCATTTTTAATATTTTAAATGAAAGTATTGCCATTATGCTACAGTCATTTACAGATACTCTTTAAGAGAAATTTTAATATTTTTAGCAGACAGAACTATGAACATTACTTTTGGAATACTAACATGTCACTGTATTACATTGCTTTAAATTCAACATCTTGTGAATTATCAAATTCAAGACAGTCATAGTTTTTTATATTTAGGTATATTTTTTAAATACACAATTACAATGCCAAGAAAACAGTAGACCATTTTTAGAAATAATGAACTCTAGAAAAACAAATGACATTACTAACCACTTAGCTTTGGGCTGGGTGTTCCCAGTGCAGGTCTAGGATCTTTCACCAATATTTTAGAACCAGCTATGAAAAGAAATAAAGGTGTTTACAAAAGTTGATGCAATTAATTATATACACATACACACACACACACACACACAATGTGATGCACTGTCCATTTTATTCTCTGACATTTCACATAGATAGTTTTCTCTAAAATGTTCCATTCATCACAACATCTCAGTCCCCTACTCAGCACTCGTTATGTAACTAATGATTTCAATAATTATTCCCATTACTGTATATTGGCACAAGGGGCAGATTTGTGTTGCTTTCTCATCTTGGGATGTCATTTCTTATTTTAGAGGCATAAGCCAAAGTGGAGACAGTTGCCTCTAACATGGAAGTTGAGAGCTGAGGGTTGTTCTGAGAAGGCAAAAACTATTTGGGTAGGGTTTACATTTAAAAATCAAAGTTTGTTGAGATAATTAAAGATGTCATCAGAAATTGGATAGACTTAAAGGTAAAATCTTCAAGGTTTTAAACCAAAACCAAAGGTAGTCCAAAACCAAATAAATCATGTAGGATGTAGAAGTGACTGGAATATTATAGGAGCTATGACATGAATGCCTTGTAAACTATGTATCCTAAGAACAATGCAATGTCTTAAAAGACCGTAAAAGGATGTGATTTGGGCAAATGTTGCTCTGGCTGCAAAACAAAGAAAACTTTGGAAAGGAGCAAGTACGGATATGGCTAGAGAAGTTGAGAGACACTGCAGTAGTCCCAGTAGAGATAATGCTGAGTTAGAGTATGATAGTAGTGACAATAAACCAAAAAGGGGAACAGATGGAAAAGCTATTGAAATTGTGGTGATTTGGAGGGATAGGAAAATATCTAAGGAGATCACTAGATCTCATGTGTAACTATAGGACGGTAATATCACTGAGAAAGGGAATAGCAAAGGGAAACTATATATAGAGAAGAAATGTATGAGTTTAGTTTTGCATGTATTGAGTACTGAAATGCCACTGAAGAATTTCACTAGCAATATCAAGCGAACAATTGAATGTGTGTGAAGCTAAAATAAGATAACTAAGCTAGAATTATTAGTTTGTAAGTAATCTACACAAGGACTGCTGTTGAAGCCATTGGCTTGAATGACATCACCTAAGTGAATACAAGATGAAACCAAGAGATGGCTAAGCACTGCATCTTTAGAAAATCGTAAGTAGAAAACAATCAGTGTATAAAGGAAATGGAGAATGGATACTCAGAATTAGGAAGGAGTAAAACATTTACTCATTCAACAAATATTTATTGAATGCTTTTCACATGTAAGGTACTGATTTGTGTTAAAATTACAGTTGTAAACACTTTGAGTGAAGTCTCTCATGAGATTATATTCTAGGTGAAGGGGAGTAGATAGGAGGACAGGAGAGTGGAAGCAGATAATTACAAGCAAACAAACCAAAGAATAAGATCTTCTCATACTACAGGGATTTCAATCATAAAAAAATAGAAAGAAAAATAGCAGAGGAATGTTCTGATAAAGAAAATGAAAACATTTCAAGTAAAAGAAAGTAATTGTCATTTATAACAGCTGCATTAGATAAAACATTAGAAGGCCTTACAAATAGGTTTTTTGGATATAAGGAAATGGATTTTGTCGATGACCTTACCAAAAACACTAGAAAAACTTCCTTTACTCCTTCTTCTGGCATTATAACCTTTTTCCAAAAGGAAATTGTCCTGACCGAGCAGCAATAGGGTGGACACTTCACCCAGATCTGGTCCAAATATTAATACCATATCACCCTGGCTGAGTAATGGATTTGGAGATGGGCTCCATTCAAAATTGTGGCAAACAGAATCCCAGATAGTGCTTTCCTGACCAAAACTTTGGGAAGGACTCTTTCTACTAGGGTTACTCTGGCAGAGTAACCTAGGCATTATGGTAGCAATTTTCCGTATTCTAATGAATAGTGTACCCACATAATTTATGTTCACTTGGTACCTCTCTGACCTTATTTGGAAAGAAGGTCTTTGCAAATGTAATTAACTAGAGATCTTGGGATAAAATAATCCTGATTTTAGGCTGAGTCCCAAATACAAGGACTGGTATCCTCCTAAGAAGAGGAGAGCCCACACAAAGATACACAGAAAAGAAGGCCATGTTGAAATGGGGCAGAAATTGGAGTAAGGCTAGGAGCCAGTGAATACCCAGGATTGTCAGAAGCTATGAGAAGATAGGAAGAGGCAAGGAATGGTTTCTGCTTAGAGCTTACAGAGGGCACAAGGTCCTGCTAACACTTTAATTTTGGACTTCTGGACTTCAGAATTGCGAAGGAATAAATTTCTATTATGTTAAGCTACCCAGCTTATGGTACTTTGTTATAAAAGCCCTAGAAAAAGAATATACCTACCTGAAGAGATAAGTTGAAGATAGAATAAAGGCAAGAAGTAACATTCACATGGGTAAAAAGCTATGAATAGACTCATAAAATGTATATGCCTCTGGGTCCAGAAGTGCTTACATTACTCCTAGACTTGGAGTTAGCCAACAAATTTCCCTTGTTCCTGTGCTAATTTGAGTTGAGTTTTTGTCTGGAGCCAAGGAAAGCAATATTACAATCTTTTGCGTTAAAGATTCTATAGAGAAAACTTACCTTCACAAATGGGAACTTTTCCAGTCCAGGTGTTATCGGATCTACACACTCTATGTTCCGTTCCACCTGCTAAGAAGAAGCCAGGCTGACAGGTATAAATCAGTGTATACCCATGAGATGGAAGGTCCATCCCTACTACATTTGCATGCGCAGGAGTTTCTGGCTGTTTACAGCTGTGGGCTATATTAAGAGAAGAGAACAATGTAAATTTTCTATAGATATGTTAAGAAAAATTTGAGACACGAGTCACAATCTATTTTAGACATACTTCAATGCCTTCATATACATATATCTTAGAATAATTATTCTAATAAATCACAAAAATGTTTCAATGCAAATATACTTATTGATTTCATACTTTAGCATTTCCTAATCCACCATTTGTGGAACACTAGTAGATGTTAAATAAATTGAGAAAAAAAAAGACATTGTCAATAACCAAGCTCACAAATGTACGCTTTACCATTTTAGAGTCACACATTCTAGAGAGTCACAAAAACCAGCATTTTAAAGGATCTGTGAAGTTCTGTGGTAAGATACCTTTTAATGTTTGTCAAGATCAGGTTTTCCATATGAGTTTAGAAAATATTATTTTATAAATTTTAAATTCATTATATTTATTTTAAATTAAAAATCTATTTTCTATTGTTAAATAAAACCACACCTAATTATATTGCTCTGGTATTAATACTTCCCAGTAAAAGTACATTTTAATAATTTTTTTACATATGGAATTTTCAGGCCATATTTGGATCCGTATGCTAGAAGTATCATTCTGTTCACCTAACTCTGTCTCCTTTTCTCCATGTTTCCTTCCACTCCTCATTCTCTACCTTGATTGCACCATATCTTCCCCTTATTTCATCGGTTTTATGTCTTATGAAGACCATTTCTTTCTCAGTCAGAGATAAATGCTACAAGAAATTTTTCCCCTGAAAGAGATAGCATTTTTTAATCATTTGTTCGTAGATACACATCCATAAAAGTGATCTCTGAAAAAAGTGTTCTGTGAATAAATTTTAAAAAACAATATTTTTCATTTGTTTCTTAATGGAGTTCCATAACAGTATAAATAATAGCTAACATTTTTTTACTCCGTGTGCTAAACATTGTGTTAAATGGCTTTTTTTGTTTTTGTTGTTTTTGAGATGGAGTTTCACTCTGCTGCCCAGGCTGGAGCACAGTGTCATAATCTCGGTTCACTGCAGCCTCCACCTCCTGGGTTCAAGCGATTCTCCTGCCTCAGACTTCTGAGTAGCTGGGACTACAGGCACCTGCCACCATACCCAGCTAATTTTTTGTGTTTTTAATAGAGATGGGTTTAGCCACGGTGACCAGGCTGGTCTCAAACTCCTGACCTCAAGTGATCTGCCCACCTCGGCCTCCCAAAGTGCTGGGATTATAGGCGTTGCCACCGTGCCTGGCCTAAATGGTTTATATTTAATATAATTCAGTTAGTGAAATGTAATCCTCATGCAATAAGTATTGATGAGGAAAACTACAGTCTGTCTCTACTGCCGTCTTAAGCCCTATGCTATGGACATGTTAGAAACTTTGAGATGCTTCACAGTGACAGATGCTGTTTAACTTTATTTAAACTATCATATCCCAACTGGAGGACATCAAAGAACCATGGTTTACTATGAAATACCTAGTTACAGCCTGCACAGCTGTTTTAAAGTACACATTCTGAGGAATTCTCCTTTAAGGAATTTTCCATATTTAAATATAAGCCAACAAGGCACATAACATGGCATCTCTGTGGAGTGTTCTCCTGCTTTAAAGTAAGCTGCTGGTCCCTAGGTGCCCCCACAATCATTTGGATGGTTCTGAACAGGCATAGAGTAAATTCACAGGGCTTGTGTAGGCTTCAGCAAATCCTAAAAGCTAGATACCATCCTAATAAGTGTTTCCACTCCAGCTTACTTTTTTCCATTTTTCACCAAGAAACATAATTGAAAACGTAAGGGAAGAGATTTGTTAAAAAGGCAACTGCAGAGAAAGAAAAGCCAAATAGCTGACCTGCTAGAATTCATTTCTAACTGTATGTCAGAAAAAGTTATTTAGTGGCCCCAGGCTTTGTTCTTATTTAATCTGTACAGCAAGTGCTCTCCACTGAGGATCAGAGAACATATAAAGGAAATTCTAAAATTGTTCTCAAATTTTTGGCTAAGTGCCCATGAATATTTCCTTTCATAGATGTTGTTAGTTTCCCCAGATTCTCAGACAATATTTTCACAAATGATTTTTAAAAATTAGAAGCTGTTAGATTGGCGCCTCGGGTATTTTAGATTACTTCAGACTGATAGGTGCAGATCTTAAACTAAAACCTAAACTAATCATCACCTAAAATTACAAAAAGAACAAAATTGTGCCTTGTGCTTTCTGACTTACTTAGAGAGTGCTTCCCAATGGCCATGGGTTTATGATACAGTAATAAAATTACATACATAAAATATGTCTTTTAATCTAAAAGTCAATTTGATACACCTATAGGTGTAAATTTATTTGTATACTTGGGAGAAAAAAATGCATACAAATTCTTACCCATGATAACATTATTTCTTATCCATAATACTTACGTATGCATTCAGGCTGAATTCCACTCCATGTAAGATCAGGGAGGCAGGTGCGTGTTGTAGACCCTTGGAGAAGGTGTCCTTTTTTGCAGTGGAACTGTACAATACTTCCAACCTATAGCAAATTAAAGAGAGGAAAAAAATATTCCACTATACCTTCAAATATGGCAACAAATAGAGCTTGAGTGAGAAAATGCTATCAAGTGAAATTCTGTATGGTAGAATTGGAAGAAAAAAAGAATTGAAATCTGATTTACAATAAAATGGGAAAAATTCAAAACTAAAAAATAAAATCCTGGCTTTATTTGTTTACATATCATCATCAAATAGTTGGGTCCTTAGTAGATACATAGATACCAAGTTTTTTGCCATGGGAATTTGAAGAAAATAAGACACCAAAAAATTCAACAAGCTATATATGAATACAAGATAGAGAGATAGTTAGGTAAAGATAAATAAATGAAGCTTTATAAAAATAGATATAGAAATAAATATAGCTAACCACATAATAAATAAATAAATATTGAAGGTGAAAAATGCAATATGAGATTAGAGACAAAGGTGGTTACTGAAGGTGGTGGTGATAACAGAAATATACAATGGAAGATATACTGTTTGTACTAGCTTTTAAGGGTATAGTAATTAGGAGAATATCTAGGACAATGGCTTTCAAAGTGTAGTCTCTAGGCCAGTAATATCAATGTCTCCTAGGAATTTGTTAAAAATGTCAATTCTGAGGCCTTACCCCAGACACATTGAACCAGAAACTCTTCGGGTAGAAAAACCAACAATCTGTTTTAACAAGCCCAATCTATTATTAACAAGTAATAAACACTAAAGTTTGCAAATGACTTATAGAAAAGTGGAAAAGATAATAACATGATGAGAAATGTATGTTGGTTAAAACATATATCATTTGCTTTAGGGGAAAAGAGAGCATATTAGATTGATTGACATTTATTGTTTACAAAGTGAGCAGAGCAGGTAGAGGTTTGGGATAAGTGGGAAGCGGGGGTATATAGTAAATAAGAAAACAAATCACCAGAGTAATGTACATGTAGTTTTAATTCTGGATCTCACTTTACTTGAATAAGTCATATCTCCTATCTCCTCTTTGAGATGTAATTTCTCATTTATAAATAATGATGATAATATTATTTGTATTGAAATCTGTTTTCAGGATTAAATGAAATAGAATTTATACTCCACTCCACCCCAGGATGACACTCAAGTTTTAAATAAATTATAGGCATGATGCCTAAATTGGAGACATAAGTAAGAATTAGTTTCTGAAGGGTCTCAAATGGCAGGGTATGGTATTTAGAAGAATTAATAGTAGTAATTCTAATTATGAGGCTGGCACTGCCATTTTACATTTGAGTGGATAAAAACTGTACGAACTTGTGGCAGTAAGCCTGGGGAAAAATGTCATTTCCTCAAAACAATTACAAGAAAAAAATCAACAAGATTTACTGAATGATTAGAGGCGGAGGATGAGATAAGGGATATTTAAGGTCTGCCACTTTGGACTTCTCCAGTAATTGCAGTCTGAGAAGGCTCGGTCACAGTTTTAGGACATATCACTCAGATCCTGTTTTCTGCCTTCCCCTTAATTCCTACTCCCACTTGACAGGACAATAAGAAGCTAAGCTTGAGACGATATAATTTGATACCAAGATTCCATTTGAAACTTCAGACTCTGAATTCCACCATATTTCATATTGTTATTATTACCCAGAACTATACTAGGCCAGAAACATTAAATTCCAAAATTCTTTATCTGACAACAACCTTTTTTCTTCATGTTGTCTCATGCTGTGTCTTCCATGAACCCTCACCTTTGCCTCTAGAAGATCTCTTACCCCTGGACGCCCCATTTTCTCTAGGCTGTTACATTGATTGATTCCAAGAAGCACCATTTGCATTTTATTCCTTATAACCAGAGTCCCCTGACTTGTGCTCCAGAGCATGCCTTTCACATTCTTTCTGAAGTTGCGCAAAATGGTGGTACGGGTTTTGATTTTTCAGTATGGACTAGATTATGTTATATACAGTTTGCAGTTCTATTTTTCAGTCAAACCAGTTCTACAAAACCCATCATCTCTATCAATCCAGCAATCCTTCTTAAGGTTAGAACCCAGTTAATAGTGTCACTTGTCACTAATAAATTTTCCCTTCATTCACTTCACCACCAAAACTGGCAATTTTACCTTCTAAATCTTTTTCAAAGTATCGTCTTCCTTTTTTCTCCACTTTACGTCCAGTTTTACTCCCCAATATCTTTTCCATAGGCTTTGGTTCTCACTTTAGCAGACATCACAATCACCAAAAGGACTTTGTGAAAACAGTGATAGCTGAGTGCCCCCCTCCAGAGTTTCATACTCAGTAGATCTGGGGTAGGTCCATGAATCTATATTTCCAACAAGTTCCCAGGTGAAACTGCTACTGCCAGTTAGGTGCTACACTTTGAGAATTACAGCCATAGACAATTACAATAATCTTCTAACTTGTCTCCATTTCTCAATTCATGATCCAATATATTTATTTTCTACACTGAAGTCAGAGTGATCTATGCAACACAAAGGTTTGACCTTATTATTCACCCATTAGTATAAAGTTACATTGCTAACATGACAAAGGCCTCCATAACCTGGCCACTGACCATCTCTCTAGCATCATCATTAACAGCTTACTTTACTCAAATTCTGTTCAATTAACATTGAACTTTTGTATCCTGAAATGCATGCATATTTTCATGCTATTCCTACTGCAAGGAATGCCCCTCCTAACTTTCCTCTCCTAGCTCTTACACTAAAAGAATTAGCTCAGCCATCATCTGTAGAAACCATTCCCTGCAGCAAGAAATTAGAAAAACCATCTCTTTTGTGTGCTTCCTTATTGCTTTTCATTGTTATCAGTGTTATTACCTAGCCTATGAGATCATATATTCCAGCTGACCAACATATCAAAATGTTTGCCTTTCTAGGCCGAAGACTGTGTGTACTCATCCTTGTGCACCTTGAACTTAAAAATGTGATTTGAAAATGTTGGAGCAATGGAAGGAATGGGGATGAAATAATATAAAATTACTTTATTACTTAACTTTAGAATATTTAACATCTATCAGTTCTTAAAGTGCAGTGATATCACCTCTATACTTCAGATAACATAAGGTTAAATCATTCTGTTTGTTCTTTGAAAGGTATATTTGGGTTATTTAATCAAACCTTTATATTTGTCAGATGTAAGAAATATGTTGGACCACATACACTTTGTTTTTACTTGTAAGACATTTTGCCTCAATCCTGTAAGCTTTTCAAAGTCATTATAACAACTGCTTTAAATATTAACCAAATATTATAGAATTAAAATAAAATCTGTTTTAAGATTTTTCTGTGTATCACCAACACATCTAATTAATAAGATTTTTGTCAAATTCACAAATACTTATACCTAATATCTAATAAATATTTATACAGATTTAATAATTGATTAAATTGTTTATCCAGAATTTTTTATAATCAAATCAACAAAATTTTCTCTATATATCAGTGCTTTAATGAATAGTTTTGTCAGTGATGAACCCACTTAATAGTGTATTTTACATAGTTCTCTATCCTTTCCCAATTTGATATATCCTTCTGACTGAACAACTTCCAACATGCATACTATAATTTGCTTATTTGTAGAAAAATAGGCAACAACATTCTAAAAATTTATATTATCAAATTCAAAAAATTCTTGGAAAAATAACTTATATACAATTTTTTCACCAATATTTACTAATAAAAAGTGTTATTTGTATAGCCAATATTGCAATAATTAGTATTGAAAGTTTTTATAACAAGAATTAAAAATAATCCATATCAAGTTTTAATTGCAACCAATGTTTAAATAAAAATCACTTTAAATTGATTTAAAGTACCATGTTGTATATTCTATAAATGCATTATAGAATTTTAAGATATGTTTAATTAGTAAATATCACTTATGTTGTTTAACACCTTATTCTCCTATTTTAAATGTTATATCTTAGTTCCTAAATCATAAAATTTATATAGCAAATAATAGGATTAATAGACATTTTTCGTACATTTGGAACATTCTCAATAAGCTTTATTTTCCCTTCCATGAGATTTCATGGCAAATAACACTTGGCATGCTAGAATTTTCATCAATGCATTTATTTGAATCTGACTTCTAATACCACATTTGTTTAACTGGAGCATGGTTCTTAAGAACTTTCAAAATTTATATATAATTAAGGTCTCAAAAACATATATGCTTCCTCTGCAATATATATTTTTTAAAAATAAATTTATGTTTTTCATTATGTATTTTATACAAAACATTTTACTCAAGAAAAATTGAGGTAGCTTCTAATAAAAGATATATGTAAATTAAAATAAATAAAATTGACACAGAAAGGCAAGATTATAAAAATGAAGGTATAACAGATGTGCTTAAGATGCAAGTAATTTTTGCTGACTGAGCATCAACTTTGGTCCTAGGCTTCCTGGTTTAAGAAAAGTTTAATTATTATTATTTACATTCAAAACAAGAAGACTTTAATTAAAAATAATTTTTTTACTTTCAGAATTCATGTGATTGTGTTTATCATTTAAGGTAATAAAACACTATGAAACATATATTTACCTCATTCAATATACTAAGATACTAATTTCAATTACAAACTGAAAATCATTTATAATCACTATGGTTAGATTGGTAGGGTTAAATATTTTATGGTTAAATATCTTAAGGCTAAATATCTAAAGAGCTGGATTAAAAACATTTCATATTTATAATAACTTTATGTAACAAGCCCTAAATCCAAATAATGTACTTTCCATTGCCCAGAGCTCAGTTTAATGAGTGATACAGCAGTGTGTATGTGTGCTTGTCATTTACTCCATAATTAATCCTAATGTTGCATCAATTATTTTGACAGCTGTTCTCTTCACTATCAATCTATTTTTAGACAAAATTTTTCCAATTTACAGTATTTTAATAAAAAGACAAATTATGTTGAATACTTTTTTCAATGATAGAGTTTTCATCATCTCCAGCAATGAGTGATATATTTTTGTATGTTAATAATTACTGATGTCCTAAAATCTACTATATAAATCTATAAAGAAAAAGAGAGGGAACAAATGAACACATTAAAGAGAAAATTAAGAAAACGATCTGAGTGCCTCTGGAGTTCATAACTTTCTCTTCCTCTTCCCAAAAATGGGCTTCCTAACAGCTGTGATTTTGTGTCATAACTCACTACTGGCCACCTAATCAAACCAACATAAATACGAAAGTTGGGACATTCTGATTCTCCTTGAAAACTTGGAATTGAGATTCAGATGACCACTTTCTGTGTGTAGCTGAGATGTAAATAGAAATGATTCACTCTTGGCCATATGGCCAATCTGCAGAGAGAAAATATGAGGTAGATAAACAGAAAGTAGTATAAAAAACTGAGTACTTGCAGCCAGTGCCTACACTCTGGGCTTGATGAGTCTCACCCAGATTCTTTCTTTGGGAGTCTGGACATACCTGCACAGTAATGCCTTTAGGCATTAAGTAGCTCCAAACAGTTTTTTTGTTACTTGCAAGCAATCATTTTTCTCAATGGCTCAAGATGCCTTTTGCATATAAAACCATATTCATTTGGAATTCACCAATAAATTAGTATTAATTAGAATTATATAACTATTTATTGTGTTAGATCTAGACAGATTTAGTTAACAGATTTAGTATGTATGTATATATATACATTCATACCTGCCATATGCATGTAAGAAAGCCAGTCTCCCTAATGTAAGACACAAAATGTTTAATTTTAATAGTTATATAATTGTATATAATTAGACTTTACCATATTTGAAATCTAGTCTATTTATATTTATTCATATAGAATATAATTATTTAATACCTGTTTATTAGCCCAAATAACATAAATTCAGGGTTAGGTTAACTGCGTTACATCATTTTGCAATGATTATAATAGAATCCTTAGAAAGCAGAGTTAGTGATTCTCTTCATTTTGTTGGATGACTGTTTTAAACTCCACGTTAATCATTCTCATTTCCATTATCTCAAATAATATTTACTAAAAAAAACACTCAAATTCTTTAGAAAATCAGCCTGATTTAGTACACAGACACTAACATCACAATGTTGTATTCTGTTAGAATATGTCACCAACTTGATCTGCAAACAAAGCAAGTCACATTCTGTCACAGTTCCTTTGTACATATGATGAGGGCTAGTGCTGTGCAGCTAGTTGCCTATTTTTCAGGATTTAGATCAATTGATAAAACCTTTTATGGAGATATTAATCTAAAGTTCTCTAAAAACACCAATATAACGGAGACAGACTCATTTTTACACTTTTGTATTATCTGGACAGGACTGAAGGAAATCAGAATTGGAAATGCTATCAAATCAATGTTCATACTGTGCCTGAACTGTAGATAAATGGAAACTATTTTTAATAACAAAATATGGCCCTTTAGATGAGCCCTTCCTTTAGAAATGGATGGTCTTCAGGTTCACACTGAATTTCACACAGAATAGCACAATTTACAAAACCCGGCAACACAGGGCAATTGGGTAATGTGTAAATTGGCTATTTCTGTTTGGAATCAGTATGCACTTTGGCTCCCCTTGGATCTTTTGTAACTGAAAAGTTGCTGAATCTCTACCTAAAATCAAAATTGGAAAAAGAGAGAACAAGAAAGTCAGCCACACATGACTGGGCATGCCAAAGAATTCTAATATAACAATTCAACTATGTGTTGTATAGTAACAGGTTATGGTTATTTTTCAGTAATTTCCCACCATTTTAAACACTGACAGCAATGTCACATACACAATTAGTGCTTTATTGAATAACCCGCATTTTTATATATTTGCTGTTTGTCTCAGAAGTCTCCTTTAAACTCTTTCATCTTTACTTTTCTTCACTGTCCCCACATCTTCCTGTAGAGTTTACTCATTTACTCCCTCACTCTTACTGTCTTATATACAACTCTCTAATGCTTATGGATTTTTCCTATGCTCACTGATATTTTTTGCTTTTTGTTTTAATTTATCTTTATGTTCCAGTTAGGCAATTTTATTTAAAAATATTTTCTTTTCTAATTTCCTTTACTTCCACTCTTTTGTTGTCTGTTACCCTTTTTTATGTGTTTATAAATGCAGATAGAACATGACTTTTTGTTACGTCAACAAGATTATATGCATATAAACCAAGGATGCATTCTGACCTAGTATGATGCTAAATGGACATAGCTAAAGTACTCACTTGAAATCCAAATGTATTGTTCTGAGATCCATGCCGAGGCACACCTGGGTTTTCACAAGAGGTTCGAGTGGGCTCTAAAATGAAGATTGAAAGGATATTAGTACTTTAAAATTTACAATAGATATAGTTCTCTCATAGAAAATAATTTTAAATAATCTGGGGTTTGGCACAAATGATCTAGGAAATAATAAATAATGTAAATGTAATAACATCTCTCCATAGACAGAAGCCTGTTAATCTTGAAGCAAGAAAGTCAGGTAGACTCCATTTGAAATGAATTATGAAATCCTTGAACTTTGAACCCTTCTAATATAAAAGCACTTGACATTCAACTAGCTCTGTGGATGCGAAATTAAGGAAAGATAAAGGATATGAAAGCAATGTACATGCATATAACATTTGTCCAAAGACCTTGCTAAACTATGATTTGGGTTAGGGTAATATTTCTTGGAAGAAATAACAGTTTTTTCCCAGAAATAGGACTTGATAATTTGGATTTTACTGACACCCATAGGATATTCAGGCATAATAATGGTAGGTAGATGTGCCGGTTTATTTGAATGACAGATTATTTGGTTAGTTTACCAAATATGGCATTAATTTTAGGATTACAGAAATGTAGTTACAATCATTTTGAAATCAATATATCTTTTAGATATTTTTGGAGCAAATCTAATTTCATATGAAGATTCTTTATTAACTATAAAGATCTAAGTAAAATGTTAGTACTTAATAATGTCACTACCTGAAAGTATTTTTATTTTTCATTTTACTGATACACAACAAAATTATTTCAAGTGTTTCTTCTGGAAGTTTAAAGTGCTAAAATTAATGTTGTATTTTCTACCAATATTCATTTCCAGTGCCTTCTAATTGCTTCTATATTTTACACTTGTTTTTATATTTAGCCAACTATAGTTTATAGGATAAAGAAAACCATTAAATGTCACCCCTATTAATTACACTGTTACTGTGCATAATCAGCCTTTAATTAATATTACCTATGCAGTGAGGTGATGAACCACTCCAAGTGCCATCTGCTTGACATATTCTGGTGCTTGATCCCACTAATATGTAAGGAGAATTGCAGCTAAATGAAACCTCTGACTGGTATATAAAGCTTTTGCCTTCTCTTTTTCCTTGGGCAGGTATACCAGGGTCACCACAAAACTTTGCTGGAAATGAAAAGAAAGACGCTTATATCAAAGATTTAGTATTCAGCAGAGTACACAGTTTGGAAAAATGATGACAATTAATTTGAAAATTGTACTAAAGAGATATATTATTCATAATAAAGCTATCCCAATGAAAAATTTTATTTTTTAGCTTATGTGCAGATAAACAAATACTAAATTGAAAACTCAGTATAACGTTTAAAAATTAGTTTGATTTAGATGTTTTCCACTTAGCAAGCTACCTTAATAAAGATAGAATTTTTGTACTTTTGTTGTTTTGTATTGACCAAAATCAAACCACATATTTGGATTTGTTGGCTGCCAAGTTGGAGTATAGCCTTGAAAAAGTAGGTGACTCATAGGTATCCCTGTCAAAAAGAACCAACCCATAATGTTCCAGACTGTACGCTACAGATTGCAGTGCCCTTTTACATGTATATAAAAAGCTCTGGTTATTTGTTTTATTGTACCCTGAATACTCTGAACACTCGAAGCACATATCCCAGAATCTTATTGCCTTCCTTTTCAAAATATTGTCAGTATTTTTTAGCATTTTTTAAAAGAAAAGAAGGCCATCAGAATCTAAATCTATGCAAAACTATGGAATGTCAATGTTCTACAACAAACACTGAAAAGATCAACTTGATAGGCTTTCTAAAAATTTTGATTAGATTATTCCATTCAACATACATTTATTAATTACTAAAGAAAAATATTATTCTAGGTGGTTTGGGGCACTTGAACATGTCAGTAAACAAATACTGTAGGAAATCTGCTTTTGTAGGGTTTATGCATTTGTGAGGGAAGTGAACAAACAATAAACATAATTCGCAAGTTTAAGAAAAGGTAGTATGTGAAAAAGTGGTAAGCCCTGTGGGGAAAAAGAATCATTCAGACAAAAGAGATCAAGACTGTATGTATGTGTGGTGGTGTGTGTTAGGAGGTGGGAGAAGATCTTAAATAAAGTGACAAAGGTGTCTCTCACTGAGAAAAGATTTAGGGAAACAAAATAATTAGCCATGCTGAAGTCCTAAGGAAGGGCATTCTAGGTAGAGTAAATAGCACTGCCAAAGCCCTCTGCTGGGGCATGGCTAGCTTTCTAGAGGAAGATAAGGAGGCCTGTGTGGCTGGAGCAGAGTGAGCATGAAGTGTAATGGGGAATGAGAGCAAATGGTTTCAAATATATCTGATAACCCAGGCAAATGCACCTTTTCAAATGCTTTCAATGTTTTTATTGTGGCAAAGAAAATACATAACATATAATTTATAAATTTAACCATTTTCTAATGTACTCGATTTTCAAATGTTCAGATTAAGCACCTGAAAGCTTATTTCCCTCTGAAGAAAACAAACAGCAACAACCAAATGCTTTTAAGTATAAATGTTGCCTTAAGAGGATTATAGGTTGGGTGTCCATAAAATGCATCATCCAAACTGAGAAACTTTTGAGAGTGAAAGGGGATTCTAAATGTACAAGAGATCGACCATGACAATGGGAATAAACTTGGCATGCCCGAGCCATCTGGAACGCATGTATACCTTAATTATAGACTACCATAATCTTGGCCTTAATGTCCAAATAAAACCTTCCCTGAAATTCAAGACTACACAATAAACTTGGATTTTTAAACCTCCTTTTAGTAGCATTTAAAACTTTTAAAAAATAATTAAAATGAAAAGTAATCATTAACAGCTATTTGTGACAAACCCACAGCCAGTATCATACTGAATGAGCAAAAACTGGAAGAATTCTCTTTGAAAACTGGCACAAGACAAGGATGCTCTCTCTTACCATTCCCATTCAACCAAATGCTGGCTAAATATAAAAACAAGTATTGGAAGTTCTGTCCAGGGTGATCAGGCAAGAGAAATAAATAAGGGTATTCAAATAGGAAGACAGGAAGTCAAACTGTCTCTGTTTGCAGATGATGTGATTGTATATTTAGAAAACCCTACCATCTCAGCCCCAAATCTCCTTAAGCTGATAAGCAACTTCAGCAAAGTCTCAGGATACAAAATCAATGTGTAAGAACCACAAGGATTCCTATACACCAATGATAGACAAACAGAGAGTCAAATAATGCGTAAACTCCCATTCACAATTGCTACAAAGACAATGAAATACCTAGGAATAGAACTTACAAGGGATGTGAAGGACCTCTTCAAGAAGAGCTACAAACCACTGCTCAAGCAAATCAGAGAGGACACAAATAAATGGAAAAACATTTCATGCTCATGGATAGGAAGAATTAATATTATAAAAATGGCCATATTGCCTAAAGTAATTTACAGATTCAATGCTATCCCCATCAAGCTACAATTGACTTTCTTCACAGAATTGGAAAAGCTACTTTAAACTTCATATGAAATTAAAAAAGAGCCTGCATAGCCAAGACAATCCTAAGCAAAAAGAACAAAGCTGGAGGCATCATGCTACCTGACTTTGAACTATACTACAAGGCTACAGTAACCAAAACAGCATGGTACTGCTACCAAAACAGATATATAGACCAATGGAACAGAACAGAAGCCTCAGAAATGACACCACACATCTACAACCATCCAATCTTTGACAAACCTGACAAAAACAAGCAATAGGGAAAGGATTTGCTATTTAATAAACGGTGTTGGGAAAACTGGTGAGCCATATGCAGAAAACTGAAACTGTACCCCTTCCTTATACAAAAATTAACTTGAGATATATTAAAGATTTAAATGTAAGACCTAAAACCATAAAAATCCTACAAGAAAACCTAGACAATACCCATCAGGACATAGGCGTGGGCAAAGACTTCATGTCTAAAACACCAAAAGCAATGGCAACAAAAGCCAAATTCGACAAAGGGGATCTAATTAAACTAAAAAGCTTCTGCACAGCAAAAGAAACTATCATCAGAGTGAACAGACAACCTAGAGAATGGGAGAAAATTTTTGCAATCTGTTCATATGACAAAGGGCTAATATCCAGAATCTACAAAGAACTTAAACAAATTTACAAGAAAAAAACAACCCCATCAAAAAGTGGACAAAGGATATGAACATATACTTTTCCACAGAAGACATTTATGCAGCCAACAAACATATGGAGAAAAGCTCATCATCACTGGTCATTAGAGAAATGCAAATCAAAACCACAATGAGATACCATCTCATGCCAGTTAGAATGGTGATCATTAAAAAGTCAGGAAACAATAGATGCTGGAGAGGATGTGGAGAAATAGGAATGCTTTTACACTGTTGGTGGGAATGTAAATTAGTTCAACCACTGTGGAAGACAGTGTGGCAATTCCTCAAGCATCTAGAACTAGAAATACCATTTGATGGCCTGGCACAGTGGCTCACGCCTGTAATCTCAGCACTTTGGGAGGACGAGGTGAGTGGATCTCAACGTCAGGAGATCGAGACCATCCTGGCTGACATTGTAAAACCCTGTCTCTACTAAAAATACAAAAAATTAGCTGGGCGTGGTGGCGGGCGCCTGTAGTCCCAGCTACTCGGAAGGCTGAGGCAGGAGAATGGCATGAACCAGGGAGGCAGAGCTTGCAATGAGCCGAGATTGTGCCACTGCACTCCAGCCTGGGCTACAGAGCGAGAATCTGTCTCAAAAAAAAAAAGAAAGAAAAAAAGAAATATCATTTGACCCAGCAGTCCCATTACTGGGTATATACCCAAAGGATTATAAATCATTCTACTATAAAGACATAGGCACACGGATGTTTATTATGGCACTATTCACAACAGCAAAGACTTGGAACCAACCCAAATGTCTATCAATGATAGACTGGATTAAGAAAATGTGGCACATATACACCATGGAATACTATGCAGCCACAAAAAAGGATGAGTTATTGTCCTTTGCAGGGACATGGATGAAGTTGGAAACCATCACTCCCAGCAAACTAACACAAGAACAGAAAACCAAACACCGCATATTCTCACTCATAAGTGGGAGTAGAACAATGAGAACACATGGACACAGGGAGGGGAACATCACACACTGGGGCCTGTCACCGGGTGAGGGTCTAGGGGAGGCATAGCATTAGGAAAAATACCTAATGTAGGTGACAGATTGATGGGTGCAGCAAACCACCATGGCACGTGTATACCTATGTAACAAAACTGCACGTTCTTCACCTGTATCCCACAACTTAAAGTATAATAATAAATAAATATTAAAATGACATCGGAAACCAGAGTAAAGTAACACAAGTATAATAATAGCACAAAAAACATCAGTTTACTGTGTTTAAATTTTCACTATCTCTTGGATATGGTAAAACTTTGGGCTAGTTGACTTTCAAGTCCTTCTGGCAATGCTGCATAACATCAAACCCAAAAGCCAGGGACACTGTCTTATTAATCTTTGTATATTCAGCACATTTTGAATTAATAGATGCTTCCTAGTGAACATCATCAATGGGCACTTCAGCTGAAGCAATTGTTTCTATAACTAACTTATTGCCTAACCTACTTCTGAAGTGTTTCTCTTATGCATATTCAAATAAAGGAGGGAGACTTAATCACCTAAACTCCTCAATCCCCCAGTACCCTCTCTGTGTGTCATTCCATCTATTTATATCCGTGAATTTTCATGTATGAACCAAACAACCTATTGATATCAGGTTTAGAGACTTCAGACACAGAATTTCTTTTCAAATGGCTTTAGTTCATAAAGACATGAACTTTAAGATGAGAAAACATACTTCAAGCAAAATTAAAGAGAAAAAAACATTCCTCTTTATAAAGTCCCTAACATTAATAGATTTGCATACCCAATGGATAAGGCCATCATTTCTTAAGTCCACCTTCTCTGAACTTCAATTCATACTCTGCCATTTTCTAGCAGTATGACCTTAGGCCTTATGACAATGTAGCTGCTTCCCTAAATGATGGCAGAGTAACACTGTGCCCTTGCAACTTGATTTTCCCTTCTGAGTTTAAGTGCCATTGTCTATTAAAATGTCATGACTAATCCTACATACCCAGGAGCACTGTTATGTGTAGTAGAAATGATATACATAAAGCAACTGAGACAAGATAGCCTTATTACATTTGAAATGTAAATACATATTTTATTATTATTTGTATTTCAACAGAACCAAAAAGAAAATACCATATCGAGATAACTTCTCGATGGTAATTTTTTTTCAGTTATATCAAACAAACAAGCAAACCTGCCATATACTCATCTTTGTAAAACCTACTTGACCCTATCTGTCCTGGAGAAGACCTGGAGTATCTAGTACTATTCAGAACATAGTGATGTTTGCTAAGATGACCTCCTCCATGAGTCAGAATTTTAAGGGCCAATTATGTGACAAAAACATTGAGGCACTGGAACAGACTTCCTCCAAAACTAGAGACTCAGGTAGAAGGGTGGGAGGAGTGGTGAGGGATGAGAAATTACTTAATGGGAACAGTATATACTATTTGGGTGATAGTTACCCTAAAAGCCTGGACTTCTCCACTACTCAATATATCTATGGAACAAAGCTGCACTTGTACCCCTTAAGTTTATGAAGTTATTTTTTAAAAATCATATTACGGTACCTAGAAGGAGTTCCTTTGGATGTTATATGAACTGCAGTCTAGACCACTACCGTGATAATAAGTTAGTTTTATCTCTCATGCTCAATCTAACTTGTTAATGTCTCTCTGAAGTAAATGTATTATTAGTGACCTGATGAGCAAGCAAAATGGTCGTATGCATGCCCAGTATTTGCCATCACTTAATAAGAAGCTTTTCAAGTAAATAATGCCAAAGTGCACCTAATAGTTTGTCTTCAGTTAGTCATCATAATTCTATGTCTATAAAATATATATTTATTTTATACTAACATATATCTATTTCATTTTTAAAATATGTCTATAAAATACATAACTTGCATTAAATTGTAAAATGACTATCCATGAACCTAACACTCAACTTTAACAATTGATAATTGCCAATACTGTTGCAAATCTTTGTAGGCACCACCCAGAAAGCACCCCTTTTCTTAGGCCCAGGGTAGCATACTTTGCGTCATCCTAAATTCTGGGTTTCTCATTTCTATACACTTATGGTAATTTACATTCACGTATGTGCATGTGTGTGTGTGTGCATATGGCATATATGTGTGCGTGTATGTAAATATAGGCACTATTATTTTTATTTTACTGCTAAAAAGAATGCTGATAACAATATTCTTGAACATGTCTCCTCATGCACATATATGAAAATTCCAGCAGGGCATATACTTAAAAATAAAATTTCTTGGCAATAGGCTCTGCAAGTCTTTAAGTTTACTAAATAATAGCAATTAGTTTTGCAAGTGGCTGTATCAATTTACCCACTCATCATGAGTCTACAGAAGTTTATGTTACTCCATATCCTCACTAATACTTGATATTGTGTAATATTTTTTTCAATCTCCTGAGAGGAAATAGCTGTCCAGGTATTTTGACCATTTTTGTTGTATTGCTTTTTATATTTTAGAAAAATATATATATATATTCTAAATATTGTCATTGTCTTCACACATGTTGATTACATTGACAAGTCTCTGATTGGTCTCTGATAATGAGAAATTTTTATATTTTAATATAGCTGATATTTTTTCACTTTTTAATTTGTGGGTTATACCATTTGCATCTTGCTTAAGAAATTCCTTCTAAACCTGAGGTCATTTAGATAGATTCTAAATGTTTAAAACTTTTATATTTAAATCTCTGATGAATCTAGCACTGATTTATTTGTTGTGGTTGTGTGTATGTGTGTGAACTAATTGCCTTGCAGAATTAATTAAAATGTCCATTCTTTCCCTACTGACTTGTTCTATAATATATCACATATGTATAAATGGTTCTGTGTTCTCTACTCTATAAGAATGTTTTATTTTCTATACCTACATCAATACCATGCTGTTTTAATTACTATAGCAATATAGTTTTTCTATCTGCCAAGGACTATGCTATATGCCAGGGACAGAGCAGCGAATAAAACAAAAAAAATTCTCTGCTTTCAAGGAGCATAAATTTGAGTAGAGGACATAGTTCAAATAAACAAGATAAGTAAAATGTATAGTATGTCTTAGGAAAAAATAAGAAGTGAAAGGGGAGTGTTAAGGAGAATAAATAAAGCCTGGAAGGGAAGTGGTATATGTCAGTGATGAAATTCAAATAAGGTGACCAGAGAAAGCAATACTGAAAAGAGAAATTTTTTGTAAAAAGCTGAAGGAATAAAAGGAAATTTCCAGGTAAAGTGAATAGTGAACATAAAAGCCCTCTTGTAAAAGCACAGCTGAGTGCTCAAAGAAAAGTAAGAAGGCCTGTGTTTCTGGAGCAGAGTGGATGAAGGGGTGAGTAGTAAGATATGATGAAATCAGAGGAATACAAGAAAAAAGTCCTATGAGCATGTAGGGGATTTAGTTTCCACTTTGAATGAGGTGAGGAAACCCTGGAGGGTCCTAAGCAACTTAGACAGTTAGCTCTGCATAATGTCAAGGCCACGAGACAGGTAGAGTCCTCCTCTATCCCGTGCTGGGAAAGGAAAAAGAACTAGGAACAGGATAATGCTAGACAACTCTCTGAATGATTATACTGTCCAGATAATGTTCTACAATCATTTTAGTAAAACTTCAAGAGGAGTTTGTTTTGTTTTGTGTTCTTCCAAATTAATCTTGAAGTAACACTTGCTAGGTATATAGTATACAGCAACCTCTTAAAAAAAAAAAAAAAAAAAGGCAAAACAAACAAAAAACCCTTTTATCTCTATGCTTACCCTGGTAATTTTAGATGTATAATCCCAATCATTATCATGACAAATGCCATCATAAGAACTTTATTTGAATAAACATGTAGAAGTGACATGGATTTATTGCCGAAAAAGATTTGGGAACAAATTTCAGAGTATTCGGCTAAGACAAAAAGGACATAAAAATAATTTTCTAGCAGTAGAATAAATTTAAGCCTGTCTCTAATTTGAGAAATAATTTTGAAAAATAAGAAAAGTTTATAAACTAAGCCGTTTAGTGTAAAATTTTGAATCAGGGAAGGAGAAACATAATGACTTAATTACATGAAAAGTAGCTACATTGGTAAATACTGATTTTTCTTTGAACCCTAATTAGGCATTGAAGGAAGCTTAACAATCTCATATTTGCTCTAGAAAAATTTGAAAATTATAAGTAACAGTTGTTAGTTGAAATCATACTTACGTAAGCACTGTGGTACTTCACCACTCCAGGTACCATTCCCTACACAGGTCAAAACAGCAGGGAAGGATAGCTCATAGCCTGGAGAACAGATGTAGCTAATACTAAAGCCCCAGTCGAAATTTGTTCCTTCCAGCCTTCCATTAGAGATCTGGGGAGGAGTTGGGCAGGTAACAGCTGCAATTACATTAAAAGTGATTAGACACAGCTGTTGAAATATCCTGAGCGTTAAAGATATAAACAAATATCATTAGAAGAAGCACATGTGCTAATTTAACCTTTTCGAGGACAATACGTTGTGACATATTTTATTCTCCTGGTAGTATTTCTGAGACATTCCTGGAATTAATCCCTGCAGGATGCAACTTTTTCTTGGCAACATAATGGCTACTGGTTGTCAGAGATTCTCTTACAAAATAACAAGCTGCCTGACATCTCAGAGAAGGCAAACAGAGGGTGACCTTCAATCTAGTATACTGTAAGTGATAAATTATTGGTTTTATATAAAATTATTTTCCAGTGACCTTTAGACAGACAAGACTTGGGTTGTTTGGCTATATATAGTATCAGCATCTTAACCATGGAATTTGAAAGTAGTTCTGTGACATTTTTGAAAACACGGGTCATATGTCTGATTATAATATCCAAGTTAGTTCCCTTAACCACTTAGATTCATATGTTAAAACTTATTATTATAGGGTTTATAAATGCATTTTTAATTTTTTAAAAAAAATGTATTTTGTTTAAATTGTTTTCAGTTACCTTTAAGCAAAGACAGGTTGGATAAGATAGAGATGAAAGGATAAGGAAGGGTATCAACTTCAAAATCTAAACATGAGGAATGACTGTATTATGAGAACTAAAAACATATATGAATAACTTTTTACAGTTGAGTAATATCTAATTCATGTCAGTATGAATTAATTAGTGTATAGAATAACATCTAAAATATAAAATGTCTGCCCATATATTTTCATTTACTAACTGTATATTTATAGTGATCTGATACAGAAGCTTAATAATCAAAAAGGAAAGACAAACACATTGAAATTATTAATTTTGTTAGATTATAAGTAAGATATTAAAACATTAATTCACAAACATTTAAATAGAAACCTAAATGAAAAATCTTAATTATTAAAAATCTAATTATGATAAAACAATTTGTCTGACATTGCATGTACAGTATTCTACAAGTAATCATAAAAATTGGCCAAAAAATTTATAAAAATATTTCCAGTGGAAAAACAAACAACATAAAGTAGCAAATTTATGCCTGTGTTGACTAACAGGTTAATTCTAGATTGTATTGTATGAAAAACAAGTTTTCCCATTATTTAAGAAAAATTACAGTTCTATAATTCACACTGGCCATTCCCAAATTATAGAAAGTATTTTTCCCCATCCTTGAATGACTTGACCCAAGTGGATCAGCAAATTACAGTTATAATTCATCAAGGTTATATTCTTTTGAAAATATTCATCAATTAATATAAATAACAATGGTGAATATGGACATAATATTTTACTTCTTTTTGTTACATTAAAGCTTGTCATTACTCACAATAAGATATAATGTTTTTGTCAAAATATTATTTTTAATTCTATATATTAAAATAAAAATTTTAAGAAACAGCCATTTTTAGTACTAGAAAAATAAATGCAACCTTGAACTAAAAAATTTTATTTAAATATACTTCAAATTTGTATATAAAAATGAGAAAATATGTACTGGTTACCATTTTTAAATGTTGAAGAAATCATTATCATACCTCTACAAGTTGGCATTACTCCACTCCATGTACCATTAATTGTACAAGTCCTGATTCTGGAGCCATTCAATTCCATCATGTAGCCTGGCTGGCACATGTAAGAAACATTTTGTCCAACCACATAATCATCTCCATATCTCAGTCCATTGGCTGGTATACCTGGGTCTCCACAACTGATTACTGTCAGTATTGGATTAGAAGAGCAGATGGTTAATGTGGCATGTATTTAATGGAGAGGAGTAGTAAGCATATGGCATACTTAATATATAAGCAGGAAAATTAGTTATCGTGTTCATTTTTAATCATAAAACATAAGCATATTTAAACCACATGCTGGCAATTCCTGATTATGATCAGGTATGCTTATTACAGATGCTACACATATGGTTCAGAAACTGTCGTTTAGCCCCTGAAAAGGCTAGGTTAATATGCCATTATGTTGTAGTGAATTCGATGCAGTAACCTCTTCTAACCTTCACTATAAGACCACAGAGAAAACAATCTGCAGACTCAGATTTCTATCATAATATTTGAAATCCATATTCATATATATGGCCACTGAAATATCTAATTTATCAGGCATGCTGAACGGAGAGCATATTTTCCACAGTGTCACTCAGAAAGACAACCCCCAAGAAATTGCAATCTTCACTCTGGAATGTGCTTGTTATAAGAAATGCAGATGCATGAGGGGCCATCCCATCCAAGTCCTTGACCAATACGTGATGGTGTTTCCAGCCCAAAATAGGGACTGTCGCTGCTCTGTTCTGCCCCAAGACTCCATTAATATATCCAACTCTGACCATCCCCACGTTTGCATCCAACCCCTAAAAGGAGTTAGGACAACAGTGCAATGTGAACCTCTCTTTATTGATGACACAATGGATGAGATGGGTGGAGGGTGTCACGTTTTTCAGAGCAGGGATGAAAATGGGGAGGCCATGCAGGGCCAGGGGCAACAGATTGTCAGGAGCAAAAGGTCTAGACCTATCCCAAGGACACAAGAAAGAAGGCAACAAGGCAGACTGCACATGAGCAGAAGCTCCAAGCCCTCAGCATATGCTCCACTGTTCCAGTGGACTTCAATTACAAAATGTTAATTTGAATATAAAATTATTAAGAATTTTGAGATTGCTATCACAGAGCATTAAATTCTAAGCACAAGACTCTTCTGAGCATGAGGTTCCATGAGTTGCACTGATCTCATGCGCATGAGTGTGAGTGCATATATAATATTATCGTTTCTTTATAATGCCAGCCAAAATGTTTCAGAAAGACTTGAGATAGCTTAGAAACACAAATAACAATTTTATTAAAAATGTATTTTGTTTAAATACAAACATAAGATTCAAACACTACAAAGATTATATATGTCACACAAGTGATACCTGTTTTGAGGCACAGGATTTAAGCATAATTTGGGCAGCGAATTGGCTAAAAAACTTTCTGGCAGCTAAGAAAACGAAAAGTACAAGTTACACTTTATTTTCTGGAGATAAAAAACATGTAGTACACTTACATGCCTTTTAGTCTGCTAAATCTTTTGGTTCATAAAAGGGTAATTTTTCCAGGTAAATCTGGGTTATTTTTTCTCTCTCTCTCTCTCTGTCTACTCCTCTTTCTCTCTTTTTTAAATTCACTTTTCCCAATATTTTGGAGATTCAGGATTAAAGATTAAGAATGAATTAAGGCATGGAAGACCTTAATAACACCTTAGTTACGTTATATTTATTATGTTATCATTAAGAATGATTAATGTCAAGATTTCTTTCATATTCTATTCTGTTGATTCTAAGAAGTTTTAGGATTATGAATAATGGCATTTAAATTAAAGAACATCATTCAGAGCATTCAACCTCATAACTTTTGGAGCCCTTAAAACAGTTCGATGAATTTAAACTATTTGAGTGTTTCTTTCTCAATAATAATAGAGTTTTATATTCAGGACTGCTTTCCTTCCTATGATTATTGGGGAGTAAAAAGATTTTTTTTTTAATGATACAACTGAGTTGGATAGAAAATCAAATAATCCTACTCATGTACCGAGAATATGTCATCTCTTTTTATAGTTTAAAAATTTACAAGAATGTAAAAATGAGTATAAGCCTTCAATTTATTATTTTATTTTATTTTACATTTATAACCAAGATTTTTAAATAGAAAGAGGAAATTAAAGAGAACACCTATAAAGTGCTGTTATTTTCTGGGCAGTGCTTTCCAGACTGCATTAGAATCTTGGCAAGGAGAAATAGCCAGCCTGGTCATAGGGCACATGAGCTGAGATGCGGCCACCAAAAGAGAGGACAGAGCATTTATTTTACAGATGCACGAAGAAAGAGTTCTGCACATCATGGCAGCACCATGAATGAAATGCGTGACAACAAAAGCTTTAGAAGGGTTTGTTTGGTGACTTCCTAATGAAGCAAAGGCTAGTCAAAGAGGCAGTTTCCAAGAGCAACAGTCTTTGTAAACAGCACCTGCTCTGCAAGTCAATTCATTCACTACCAGCTTGTTTTCAGCAACAACCAAAAAAAAAAAAAAAAGGCTTTTGTTTTTTTCAGGAAAAAACCTTAGAATAGTAGCTCTTTAGTGCTTCACCCTAAAATTCAGTGATATTATTGCATAACAACATGTCATTGCATGACAACAAATTCAGAAATACCATTGCACAATAAGAAGATCATCGACCTTCTTAAATACACATCTCTCTCACACAAACACACCAATAAACTCCATAAAGCCAGGTATTTTGACTCTTGTATGCTGTTTTCTTAAGAGTCTCATCTAGTGTGTGATTCATCATAAGAGATTAAATATTTGAAGGATAAATAAATGAATGAGTACGTAAAGGAATCATTAAGTTGTCAGCTCAAATTCTCAAAAACACATAAATTATTTGAAAGGTCTGAATTTGTTTTGTGGAAGGTTTCTCAATATGTAATTGATGCCCATCTGGCATCATTTATGATAAATCTAAGTAAATAACCTCTATGCTACAAATTAAACATAATTGTGGTAATTCTAGTCAACCTATGCCACTTTAAAACTACTTTCTCTTTTAACTTCTTATACAAGCGTTATAAATGTGCATTTTAAAATAAAATAAAATCACATCACTTTTTTCACAGAATTCACTTTTTTATTCAATATCTAATGGATATTTTTCCATGTAACTATTAATACACATAGACATGCATAACATTTTTAATGGCATATTAATCCCATGCGATATAATTTATGCAACCAAAGCCCTATGGACTGGTGTTTGAGTTATTCCATTGCTTTTCTGTTACAGACAATGCAGCAATGAAAATGCTTGCTTGAGCATCATTACATATGTATGTGCTCTGCCACACTTCCAGCTTCAAGCCCAGAACAGAGTTCTACTGTAGCAAAATGAAGTTCCAGAAAGATGGCTAAACCATTCCTCTCATAATGCTTCTTATTTTACATAATCTCCATATTCAAAAGTTGGTTTCTTCTTTAGATCTCAAAAGGTAGGGTTTCTCTACCTTAAGCTTGACCCTATTGACATTTTCAGTCAAATAATTCTTGGTTGTGAGGGGCTGCTCTGCACATTGTAGAATGTTCTGCAATATATCTCTGGCATCTACCTGCTAGATCCAAAAGCACCCCCTGCCCCTGCACTGTGACAATCAAAAAGTATCTTCAAACATTTCCAAATGTCCCCTGGGAAGCAAAATCCTCTCTAGTTGAGAACCACTGTGCTGAGGAATAGCTCTCACTCCTTGAGGAGATTGAGATTATTTTTTATCTTCACTCAGTTTTATGCTGGGATATCCCCAGCCCTCTCTTGTGTAAGACTAACCCCATCTGCCTGACCTGTCCTCTATTAGAAAAACATCTTTGAGAATTTTCAGATTTGTGACAAAAATTCAGTCAGGGGCATTTCTATAGTGGCTATCTGGAAAAAGAAGCCTTAGATTAATTTATCACCTGGACCTGATTAAAGATGGTATCCTTAGCCCAAAGGAACAAGACTTCCCAGATGCAGATGTTGGGAATTGGTCATTTTGGAAGCAGAAGTCCAGTCAGTTTTCTAAAAATATCATCCAAGAAAACGAATAAGCACATGTCTTTTCAGACCAGAAAGCTAATTCTTACTCTACTTGGCAAACCCTGTCTCAGCACTGTTTGTGTTTTCTTCGCAAAACACCATATGCACTCTGTATATGATGGGCTCTAGGTAACAGAGGTGGTACTGCCTGTTAGACATTGAAAGCTAAGGATCCCCTTGTAATTAATATCCCAAAACATTTTGTACTGACAAAAAAATGTATTTTTGAAAGAGTATTTACATGTACTTATTATATCTTCTCTCTGTGTCTGAACATCATAGAAAATAACTTCACTACATTTTAAATCAAGGAATTGATTTGAGCGATCTGGTATTATGCCAAATATCTTTTTCTTCTAGTTTGGTTTAGTTTGGTGCATGTTTCTTCACATTTATAATTCCTCTGTCAAAGTGTGCATAACATTTGAATGCATGATCTTGATTTCAAGATACAATATTTTACCCACCCAGGAGGCAACTAGTTATTCTGAGGAAACTTCTCCTTCCACTAGTGGTAGTGGGCTTAATGAGGACATGTCTGGAATTACAAACAATGAGTGTTGGGAAAAGGGAAAAGATTTTGCTTTTTAGGCATACTTTTAGAGATAAATTAATTAGACTTGCAATTTTCCAATTCACGTATAGTCTGAAGCCGGTTGAATAACAGCAGGTAGAATTTATATGAGTAAAATTTTATGCTTTTACCAACATCTCTACTATGGCCAAGCATAGGGAATTGGAGACCTTACCATTATTATTAAATCACATTTATTCCAAAGATGTTTCTAAAATCATTGAAATGAACAAGGCAAATCACAGCTGACACATTTCCACATGTAATTCAACTAGAATTTCTAAAAAACAGAGGGGTGTGTGTGTGTGTGTGTGTTACTGCTGGACAATCGAGCAAATGAAAAAGTATAGTTGCAAATAACTCCAGTGGGAAACTCTCAAAGGTCAAATTCTCAAAGGAAATTCTCAAAGGTCAAAAATGCTTGGAATGCCAAAGTTACTTCACTGATCTGTGAAATATTAGGGATACCGACCGAACTCTGTCTTCTCAGTTCCTGGCAAAGTGCCCAATGATAGTAGGTTTTGTTTAAATGATTTTTTATTAACTGAATCTATAAAAAATCCAATTCCATTGTATATTCACAATTATTTTTCTACTTTATTTTTAAAGTTTTTTTTAAAGAAAAAATGCTCTAATATAGGTTAAAGATTTTTGAAAAGCTAAAAATTGGATTATTCCTCTGATTTTTCATTACTCAGGAGGAACTAAGTGCCCAAGGATAACTAGCCAAGGTAAAAAGCAAAAACCTCTTAAAGTGACCAAAATCTTATAATTAAAAAGTAAAAAGAAATCCAAATAAAATTGAAGTCTTCATATTTTGTTTTCACCACATAGTTTAACTATATTTTAAGGGCATTATTAATTTTCTCAAGGGCCTCTATTCATTCTTTCATACTCAAATCACCCTACATTGAAATATCTATCATATAATCAATCTTGCTGATTTTCTTTCTTTGAACTGATATTGTCATAAATCTATTAGATCCTCTTTGTCAATGATTATGTATGAGATTCAACGAGCACTCTTGTTCACTTGATTTGACTCATCACATTAAAATATCTCATCTCTTGTGAGATCTGCAGACTTATTTATTGACTTACATTATATTTGCTTTGTATATCTGACAAAAATATCATTGATAACAAATAAATAGGAAATTGTAATGTTAAACTGGAAGTATTGTTTAGCAAAAACAAATTTTACAAATGGTCGTTTCATTAAGAAATGATATAATTTTGCAAAATTCAAATTGGTAAATGCAGAGAAAACAGAAATTAAAAATTTTTTAGAGAAATAAGTCATAAATTAATGAGACATTTTCATATGCCTTATCACCAATGTTCTACTTATTATAGTATGTCATATACATTTGACCATTGTAGTGAAGACAGAGAATAAAGCAAGAAAACTAAATGGAGAAAAGTACAGAAGAAGAAATAAAAGTATACTAAAGAACATGGATTCTTGAGTGAAATAGACTTGGGTTTAAATCTTAGATTCTACAGTTACTAGCTGTGTTACCATGGAAAAGAAAGTTGTTTCCTCTCTAAGAAACCATTTATTTGAATGTGAAATAAAAAGGATAATAGTATGTATCTCATAGATTTGTTGTAATAATTGAGATAATTATGTAAATCAGCACAAATCTGAACAAATGGTAAACACTCAATAACAAATATTATTATTGATGATAAGAAATAGTAACAATTAGCATGAAAAGAATAAAGGCTTTGTTTCTTTAGTGCTATGGTTTTAATGTCTCTTCAAAATTCATGTGCTAATTTAACCCCCAATTCAATAGTATTAAAAGGTAGGGGCTTTAGGAAGTTATTAAGTCATGAGGGCCCTCTCCCCATGAATGAGGTTAGTGCCTTCTAAAAGTGTGGGAGGGAAACATTAATAGCTAGGCTCCTTTTTGCTCTTTCACCTTCTGCCAGTCAGGGCGTAACATGCGTCCCTTTTGTCGAGAGGACACAGAAACAAGGTGCCAACTTAGAAGCAACAAGTAGCCCTCACCAGACACAAGATCTGCTGGCACCTTGATCTTGGACTTCTCAGCCTCCAGAATTTTGAGAAATAAATGTTTGTTCTTTAGTATTTACCCCATCTCAGGAATTTTGTTATAGCAGCACAAATAGACTAAGACATTTGGGTTTTCTAAAAATTGATATCAGGATGTTGGTTTGGAAATCTCAGCTACTTCAAATTTTTTGCACACCTCATAAATTTAATTCAAATTCATATAGTAACTGGGGTACTTCAAATAATTTATTTCAAATTCATATAGTAACTGGCCTATAGTAACCATAAAATTTATATAGTCTGGGCATATAGTAACCATAAAAATTGTGTCTACAAAGGCAATTACAACAAATCAAAATTTATTAAAAACATATTTACACTTGAAATTAGCCTTCTAGTGGGTATAGAGAATAACATGAATGGAAAATTTCATCTATATATGTGAAATATAGATGAAATTATTGTTTAGTGTTGAGCTCTGCCAGTAGTCAGGAAGCCCTTTAAATGCTGTGATGCCTGAGTTTCTTGATCTAGACAATGTCAGTCTAGGACAATTCCCAAAATAATATGATTCTACCAATCATATATTTAAATTTATTTTCATTGCAAATTAATGAGAAGGAATCTGAAGCGCTGATTCTAATTTAATTTGATCACCACATATAAACACTATCACTATGCTAGATTCTTTAATTACAGAAGTTTAGGCTGTTTTAATTTCCACTGAAACCTCTCTCTTTGCTTCTTTTTGGGGTTTTTTCTTTACGCTTTTGGTCTGGATTGTTAATGGGGTGTTAGTAACTTTTTGCTTATGAAGTAAATAAACTTACAAATTATCAGCTTTTAGTTTAATAGCGATTCATTGTTGAAAAGCTAACACTTAAATTATTTTATGCAATACAATATTTCTCTTTGAAGAACTGACAGAGAGAAACAAACTTTCCTTATACTTTTCCTATGTTATTCATAATCAATCTGTCTTGAATCAAATGACTTATAACTTATTTAACATTCCTGAGGAAAAATGAAGACAATTCAATAAAAATGTCAATGTAATTTTCAATCACAAAAATAGGAATGTTTATTTATTTTTACTTCACTAAAATTGGAAGACAGCTGTAAATAAAAGATTGAGTTATTTATCCATAAACAAAATTGTTATTCATTGTAAAAAAAAAAAAAGAAAGTGTTCCTCAGCATATTTCTGTTACTCTGAACTATTTTCATTATTTCACTCTCTTCAATAACTATTATTGAAAACATACTATATGCCAGAACCTATGTGCTATGTTAGCCATACAATTGTAGGCCCTATCTGCGAGTAGTTTAAAATTGAGTTGAACAGTGGCTCATGCCTGTAATCCCAGCACTTTGGGATGCCGAGGTGGGTGGATCACAAGGTCAGGAGATCGAGACCATCCTGGGTAACACAGTGAAACCCCGTCTCTACTAAAAATACAAAAACATAGACGGGCGTGGTGGCAGGAGCCTGTAGTCCCAGCTACTCAGGAGGCTGAGGCAGGAGAATGGCGTGAACCCGGGAGGCAGAGTTTGCAGTGAGCCGAGATCACACCACTGCACTCCAGCCTGGGTGACAGAGCGAGACTCTGCCTCAAAAAAAAAAAAAAAAAAAAAAAAAAAAAAAAAAAAAAAAAAAATTGAGTTGGAATGGTAAATCATGTATACTGATAACTAAAATACAATTTGTCTATTTAAGTCTGTCACCAACAATTTACTGAGTCACTCTTATTCATCAGGTGCTATGCTCCACCCTAAAGGGCCAGTGAGATAAATAGACCCAGTCACTACTGCTCTATAAAGTTTACAGTTTAGTGGTATAGGTAATATACAAAAAAAAAAAAAAAAAAAAAAAAAAAAAAAAAAGCTATACAGTATGGAGAGATTACTTTTAGCTAAAAAGGATATGAGGAGAAAATGTCTTGAGGTGTATTGCCAAATGTTTCACATGACCTGATACTTAAAAGGTGGATAACACTTTTAAAGGCTAAGGTGGGATAGTGTTAAGTTGTTCACTATTGCGAAAATGAGATACTTTCTAAGTAAGTAAGAGGAATTCTGCTTTCCTTCAACATGGAATAACAAGGCAGAATTTACCTTCCATTTGAAAGAACCAAAAGAAAAAAAAAAGGAAGGGGTATATTTAAAAAAAAAGAAATATTTCAAAACAATGGACATCAGACAACAAAGTAAAGTGATTCTTGAGTGACAGGAAACAAATTAGATGAATCCCCTGATTGCCTCATCTTACTACATTAAGAAAGTTTTCAAGTCTGTGGCACAGGGAAGAGGAACCTATGCAGAGCCCAGCAGACTCCTTGAGTTGAGAAGATGGATCTGAGAGTCAAGAGAAAAGTATGCAGGTAGAGTTTATGGGACACAGTACCAGAGTGGACATTGACAGAGAAATATCTCCAGAGATATAGGAAGGAAACTCCTTAAATAGTCAGCAGATTTCTGATCAGCTCCTGAGGAAACTGCCCATGGTTTGAGAAAAAACTACCCCAAAAGATGAGATGTAACAATATCTGGAGCTGACATGGGGCCAGGAATGCCACTTGTCATATAGAATTCTATACCCAGCAAAAATATGTATTTTAAAAGGTGAAACAGACACATTATCATAAGTAGAAATGGACCACAAGACAAATTTAAAGAAGTCCTTCCAGTGGAAGAAAAATAATACCTCATGCAAGTATGTATCTACACAAAAAAATTACAACACTTGAAGTAGTAATGACGTACATAAATAAGATTTGCCTTACTATTTAAATCTCTTGAAGAAATAGTTGACTAATTAAAGTTGTTTAACAACGCTGTATGGTGTTTTGGTGTTTGTAACATTGACTAAGTAAGATGTTTGACTACAAGAGCATTTTCATAAAGAACCTTTTGATGCTTCAATTTCTTCCTCCCTGTTCTGCTTCTACTCCACATCTGGGCAAGCTGACAAGAAAGTCTGCTTGCTTCCCTCCTTTGGCATCAGCAGGGAAGTTCAAACCATGCAGACCCTGGCACATTCACAAGAACTTTTCCCAAGTTCCCACCACTAACCACAATAAAAAAAAAAAAAAAAAAAAAACTATATGTATAAGTACATTTTCACACTGCTGATAAAGACATACCTGAGACTGGATAATTTATAAAGAAAAAGAGGTTTAGGCTGGGCATGGTGGCTCTCTCCTGTAACCCCAGCACTTTGGGAGGCTGAGGCAGATGGATCACCTTATGTCAGGAGTTTGAGACCAGCCTGACCAACATGGCAAAACCCCATCTCTACTAAAAATACAAAATTAGCCAGGCGTGTTGGTGGGTGTCTGTAATCCCAGCTACTCAGGAAGCTGAGGCAGGAGAATCACTTGAACCCAGGAGGCAGAGGTTGCAGTGAGCCAAAATTGCACCATTGCACTCCAGCCTGGGCAACAAGAGCAAAACTCCATCTCAAAAAGAAAAAGAGGTTTAATGGACTCACAGTTCCAAGTGGCTAGGGGGGCCTCACAATCATGGCAGAAGGTGGAAGTCACATCTTACATGGTGGCAGGCAAGAAAGAATGAGAACCAAGCAAAAGTGGAAACTTCTTATAAAATCATCAGATCTTGTGAGACCTATTCACTACATGAGACAAGTATAGGAGAAACCACCTCCATGATTCAATTATCTCTCACTGGGTCCCTCCCACAAAATGTCAAAATTATGGAAGTTACAATTAAAGATGAGATTTGGTTGGGGATACAGCCAAACCATATTATTCCAAGCTTGGCCCCTCACAAATCTCATATCCTCACACTTCAAAACCAATCATGCCTTCCCAATAGTCCCCAAAAGTCTTAACTCATTTCAGTATTAACTCAAAAGTCCACAGTCCCAAACCTCATCTGAGACAAGACGAGTACTTCCACCTATGAACCTATAAAATCAGAAGGAAGTTAGTTACTTCCTAGATACAATGGGGGTACAGGCATTGGATAACAGCTGTTCCAAATGGGAGAAATTGGCCAAAATGAAGGAGCTACAGGCCCCACACAAGTCCAAAATCCAGCAGGGCAGTCAAACCTTAAAGCTCCAATATAATCTTCTGTGACTACATGTCTCACATCCAGGTCACTGATGCAAGAGATGGGTTCCCATCATCTTGGGCAGCTCCACCCCTGTGGCTTTGCAGGTACAGCCTCCCTCTCACCCGCTTTCACAGGCTGGCATTGATTATCTGTGGCTTTTCCAGGTACATGGTACAAGTTGTCAGTGTATCTCCCTTTCTGGGGTATGAGGGACAGCGACCCTCTTCTCAGAGCTCCACTAGGCAGTGTCTCAGTGGAGACTCTGTGTAGGGGCTCCAACTCCATGTTTCTCTTCACCAAGATAATGGGGAAAATGTCCCCAGGACATAACAGAGAACTCTGTGACAGCTCCTCCCACCACAGGCATGGAAGTGTAGGAGGAAAAAACGGTTTCATGGGTCAGACCCAGGGCCTTCCTGCTGTGTGCAGTCTAGGAATTTGGTGCCCTGCATCCCAGCCACTCTAGCCCTGGCTAAAGGAACCAAGGTACAGCTCAGGCCATGACTTCAGAGTGTGCAAGTCCTTGAGGACCCCACTCCTGCAGCAGTAGATGTTCCAAAACCTCAATTCTTGACTTCTGTGCACCTGCAGGCTCAACATCATATGGAAGCTGCCAAGGCTTGGGGCTTGCACACTCTGAAGCTACAGCCTGAGCCATACCTTTGCCCCTTTAGCCATGGCTGGAATGCAGGGCACCAAGTTCCTAGACTGCACACAGCAGGAAGGCCCTGGGTCTGACTCACAAAACCATTTCTTCCTCCTAGACCTCCAGGCCTTTGATGTGAGGAGCTGTCACAGAGTTCTCTGTTGTGCCCTGGAGACATTTTTCCTATTGTTTTGGCGATTAACATTTGGCTCCTCATTACTTTCACAAATTTCTACAGCCAGCTTGTATTTCTTCTCAGAAAATGGGTTTTTCTTTACTATTGCATTGCCAGGCTGCAAATTTTCTGAACTTTTATATTCTATTTCCCTTTTAAAACTGAATGCTTTTAACAGCACCTGAGTCACCTCCTGAATGCTTTGCTGCTTAGACACTTCTTCCACCAGATATCATAAATCATCTCCCTCAAGTTCAAAGTTCCACAAATCTCCAGGGCAAGGGCAAAATGCTGCCAATCTCCTTACTAAAACATAGCAAGAGTCACCTTTACTCCAGTTTCCAACAAGTTCCTCATCTCCATCTGAAACTATCTCAGCCTGGATTTCATTGTCCATATCATTATCAGCATTTTGCTCAAAGCCATTCAACAAGTCTCTAGGAAGTTCTAAACTTTCCCACATTTTTCTATCTTCTCCTGAGCCCTCCAAACTGTTCCAAACTCTGCCTATTACTCAGTTCCAAAGCCACTTAAACATTTTGGGGTATTGTTACAGCAGCACCCAACTCCCAGTACCAATTTACTGTATTAGTTTGCTTTCACACTGCTGAAAAAGACATACCCAAGACTGCGTGATTTACAAAGAAAAAGAGATTTAATGGACTCACAGTTCCAAGTGGCTGGGGAGGCCTCACAATTATAGCAGAAGGAGAAAGGCATATCTCACATGGTGACAGTCAAGAGATAATGAGAACCAAATGAAAGGGGACACCCATTATAAAATCATCAGATCTTATGAGGCTTAGCACTACCATGAGAACAGTATGGGGGAAACTGCCCCATGATTAAATTATCTCCCCCTGGATCCCTCCCACAACACATGGGAATTATGGGAGCTACAATCTAAGATGAGATTTGGGTGGGGACACAGCCAACCCATATCACTATTCATCCATCCCTTCTCTCGAACCATTTCTGACCAAAGAGAGTCTTACCATGTGGGTAATCTTTCACACCTTCTTGGCACATCTTCAGCCTTGTGGCATAATCAGTCAATATGGAACCAATTTTGGAGAGGGGGCAGTTGATCATGCTCTTCCTTAGGCAACTACAGAGCAACTGGCAGCGAGTAGGGTGGGCCAAGGGATGACTATTATTACCTGAGGGACTTTTTTGTTGCTGTTTGTGACTTGATAACTGGCTCTGCTGCCACCTGGCTAGAGAGTGCTTGGTGCTGTGCTAGTGTACTTACACTTCGAGATGTGCTGATTTGTGCTGCATTTTCTGAGTTTTCTGGCCTCTACCAAGATTTAAATGATAGATCTAAGTCAGAAGTATTGAAATTGACATTCAGAGACAGGAGTATTGGCTTGTGGTCCTTCCCAAAGTGATTCTGAGTTCTGTGCCTCTCAGCTTAGACTTATCTGTGTGTCTTAGATTTAATCATATGTCTCAAATTTAGTACAAGCCATGAATGATGCTAGGCTCAGATGAATGTCTTACTCTATGGCTATTGGTTATGTGTCTCAAGCAGGTGTTGACTCCCATTCTATAGAGTGCTCAGGGGGAAAGCCTGGCACACTGTGCAGTAAGAATGCTAATCCAATGCTTGCCTATCTGACAAGGAGTAGTCATCATGTGGTGTCCTCCAGTCCATACCTAAACTCAGATGGCTTTAGGTATCTAAAACAACCTTTGTTGTTGTTGCTACTGTCTATGTGTCTGTTATCAAAAAGATTCTGGTTCTCAGGGAAGAACACCCATATCATCTCATAGCACAGCTGTGGGCTTAATTCAAACCTGACTTAAGCCTGGAGTCCCTAAACCCAATAAAGTAACAACTGCCCTGTGGGAGACCCCCAACATTTAAAATAATGATTTGGAACTCTCTGGAGGAAGATACTTATAAATAAGGACAGAGTAGAGAAGACTGCCCTTCTTCCTGAAGTGTATCCTGTAACTCCACCCCCAAACAACAACAACAACAACAACAACAAAACACTAGGATACAGGGAGAAGAAACAAAAATTGAAATAAAGATCCACAACTGGACTCAATTGAAAGTACAAAATTTTCTAAAATAGTTATTCAACAGAAAGATAAAATAACATGAATTGGATTTCACATCTCCACAATATGGGTTTTAAATGAACATATTCTGATATGTAGTACTTGAAAAATCTTTGTGGTCTTCATAGATACTGGGCCTCAAATTACAGTTATATGAGGAGATGCCACTGAATGTATAAGGTATATCCTGTACTTTAGAGGAGTTACCAAACATAAACAGAAGGCAAACATGTATGTCTCACATTAAACATTGAAACTATTGCTTTGCCTAAATTCCTCATGGTTAGAGTGCCCATTGATCTAAAGCACCTAATATGAACATTTTGAACCAATTAGTAATAAATTAAAATTAATTATCTGGCATTTACAATCAACTCGGTAAAATGGAGCCCCTTGGACCTGTCCTTCTAATTATAATAGTTAATACAGCCCAACTTAGATTAAAACAAGGTCTACAGTAATTAAGAACCATCATGTAACACCTACTGAAGGAAACAACTATTGTTCCTACTGCTTTCCCTTTAAATAGTCCAATTTGTTCAGTGTTTAAACCTGATAAAAATAAATGGCATGGGAAAGTTGATTACCACAGCCTAAATACCCTGATGCCCCTGATTAAGACCTCCATATCAATATTACTGAAGTTGTTGGTTCCTATCAATAACTGGAAAATATTTTGCTATTATAGGTTTAGTGAATATATTCTATTCAGTACTTATTTGAACAGCTTCCCAAGCATAGTTTGTTTTCATTTTTGAAGAGACACAATATATGTGGGTATCTCAACAGCCCTTGTGTAACATCGCACACAAACTTTGCATGCAATATATCAACTACAACTGATTTTCTCCAGGAATGCATGTATGCCATTATTTTGAGGGCAAGAAGTTCATTTGACCCATTCATCCAGGAAATGCAAACAAAAAGGAGCCCAGAAGAAAGGGGGATTATCTCACCCACACACTACAAGGCCATGCCTTCTCAGTTAATTTCCTGATAATTATTTGGTCAGCAAAATTATATATACTCTGTCCAAATTGCAATACAAAAGGCCTTCCCACTAGTATCCCCAAGTCTCCTTTGCTACAGAGGCTTCAGCAACGTCCTCTCATGATACTTAGAATCCATGAACACACAGTCTAAACAATTTTCTTTTGAGACAGGGTCTCACTCTGTCACCCAAGCTGTAGTGCAGTGTTACATTCAGAGTTCACTGCATCCTTGACCACCTGGGCTCAGGTGATCCTCTCATCTCAGCCTCCTAAGTACCTGGGACTGCAGGAATGCACCACCACACATGACTAAGTTTTGTATTTTTTGTAGAAACAGGGTTTTTGCCATGTTTCCCAGGCTGATCTCAAACTCCTGGGCTCAAGTGATCTACACGTCTCAGCCTCCAAAAGTGCCAATTCTTCTTAATAAAAATAAACAACCATAATTTCCAATGGTTGTGTATTATTGTTGGTTAAATACTATTTATTTTATAAATAAGCATTAATGTGTATAATTTTAAAACTTTTAAACACATTTTTCAAAAATTTCTTCAAGTGAGTAATTTCATTATAACGCAGAATCTCCAAAGTGCTATCTATTTTTAACATACCAAGAGAGCAAATCAGTTATCAAGACTCCCTATAACAGTGCAAGAACCCGTAAAGAATCAATATGCCTTTTAAAAATCAATTTTGTTATTAATATGTTATATTGACAAAATAAAATTGCATCGATTCTCTTTTTAATTTTAATCGCAGCTATAAATCATCATTGTTCTTAAAATTCTGTTAAATTACATTTATTAGTGCTGACTTCCTCTGACCTCTCTTTCCACTGCCAGTTAATGTAGTACCTTGATAAGCCAACTTATCCTAAAGTCATTAGTATAAACTCTAGCCACGGTAACTACTATAAACCTTTAATCTGAAAGACAGTACAAACGGTTAAAACCTTACATGGTTTTATTAATTACAAAACACACAAAATACTTATATATTCATCAATACTTTCATATAACTACTGATTTTTAAATATTGAGAATATACTTACTTGTACAGTTAGGTACAGTTCCAGACCATGTTCCATTGGCTGTGCACTGTCTAACTGAAGGTCCAGAAAGGATGTATCCCTCCGTGCAGGAATAAATGACTGAACTAGGAAACGTTGTGCCATCAATTCGGAAGACTTTCCCATTGGCTGTGGTTCCTGGGTTACCACATTGCACAGCTATAAAACAAAGTGTTTAAGAGTATATATAAAAAATGCAATCAGAAATTCTTCCCAAAAAAGTTAATGACTAAATGATTCTTTCAAATTATTCAAAGAAGCAATAAAAACCTCTAAAATAAGCAGTAAAGTATCTAGGTAGTTGAAATTCAAGATGAATGTATGTTGATTTTATTAGCTTAATTACTGGGATGCAAATTATAACATGTTCTTAAGACTTTTTTTAGCAGCTTCAGTAAAAACTCTACAGAGTAAAATAATTATTCAAAGAGTACTGTATTGGCTTCAGGTACCACAAAATCTTTTAGAGAAGGATTTTAAGAATCTCTGCCTAAAAAGCAACTCATGTAAAATTGGAAGACATGTAACAATGAGTGATGAGATGCAACCGAGATTTATTACACTTATATTCCAGAAAAGACAGATACAGAATTTAAATATTGTAAGCCTCTATGTATATTTTTGTTTATATAAGTACATAACTGTTTTGCATTAAAATGTATAAATTCTATTTCTAGACCAGAGTACCAAAACAAAACTGAGTAAAACCAAAGTAATTAAATCTTAGTAATCGTTTTCATTAAGTTTCAATATATTCTAAATAAAAGTTAAAAACACAAATGTCTTTTTATGATTAACTATTTTATATATATGTTTAACTATTTGTCAGCAATGATATGTTAATTTTTAAACTATCTGACTTAAAAGCAATAATATATCAAATGTAATGCTTAATTTTATTATAATATCAGAAGGCATTTTAGTACCTTACAGAAGTGAAGGCTTTTATGGATATGAAATATTATAACTTCAGAAAATACCATCTACATCCCTTGTTGCATCTTAAATATTTCTTTTTGCCTATCATTTGTATAACTGTCGTGTGTGTGTGCACGTGCATATGTGTGTGTATGCATGTGCAGGCAAGAACCTTACTCATTTTACATGTATACATAAAAATCAAACTGTAGATAATATTTTAAGCAGAACCTATGATAATAGCAGACATTTTTACTTTGTTGTTAAGCATGATTACTTTCTTCTAAATGCATTAGTGCCTGCCTGAAATAAAATTTTGGTCATGTTTACTTGTTATATATCATGATCCATAGCTTGACGTAATGCAAGAAGGATTTGAGATAATGTCATCTTTGTTTTAAAATGTCATGTAATTTGTATTTTGAAATAGAGACCTAGGCAGAGTCAAATTTCCGCACAATAAAACTCAAGAATTTCTTTAGTCAGGGTGGTTTCAAGATATGGTCAAATCATACTGTCGTTTCTGTTCTCTTGACTTTAATTCCTCCACACCTAATACACAAATTTCTCCTATCCAGACTTTTTATTTGAACTAAGCACAAGTAAAATTAACTTAAAATGAAACAAGGTAAGTGCATCATCTATCATGAGTGAAGGCTTAAAGCTTGCTGGATACAATTAAAGGAAACAGCAAATACTTTGCCTCTGCAATATTGACATTTAGGAGAAAAATGATTTATTGTTGCCTGTGAATAAACCTGCATTTACATTTAGTACTAGTCAACCAAACCATCTCTTCTCACAAGAGTCATTTCCCAGCTATTAACAGACATAATCTAATAAAAATGAGTTACCATATTTTTAGATTCATTAAACACTTAATATGTCACAGCTACAACTTTTCCAAAATTATTTACTTCTCACAAAAATGTTCTGAGTTAGTATTAACATCACCACCATTTCTTAATAGGAAACTGAGGCACAGAAAGATTAAGTAACTTGCCCAATCTCACAAAGCTAGTTAATAGCAGATTGTTCATCTAGTACAAATTCCTAGGAATGATGCTGATAGCATATACTAAAAGCATTGAATCATATTCAGGCTAGGAGATAAGCTGAAACATAATACATGTTTGTTAATTGAATATTTTTTTGTGATGCATCTTTATAGGAAGTATATTTTATATGTTTGCCTTTCTTTTGTTGCTAGAGAGAACTCTTATTTTAAAAATCACGGTACCATTTGTTTCCTTGTATCAAAGTAATAAGTAGTCATTTCTAAAATGACAAAAAGAAGTATAAGGAAGAAAGTAAAGATTGCTTAAAATTCCACCACCGAAAAATAGACATTGATATTTATATATGCATATATGTATATATGATTATGTATTAATATGAATATAATTATTTCAATATTCTAGGCATTGTGTTAGGTATAGAGTATACATCAGTGAAATATTAAACTGCTTTTTTATTTCTATTTTTCTTACATAAAATTACAATTAAGGTATCTTTCTATCATAAAGTTTAGTAACTCTGTGGTTTTCCATACAGTTCATAATTTACCTAACGAATTCCCTGTTGAAAAACATTTAGTTTGGCTTGGTTTTATTTTTCTATGATTTTTGGATATACTAGAACTTATATTTACAACTCTGTATGTTAGTTCTATTTTTAAGATAAATATCTAAAATAATTTCTGGATCATTTTTTAGTAGGGTGACTATAATTAACAACAGTGTATTGTACATTTCAAAATAGCTAGAAGTGAGGACCTGAAATATTATCAACACATAGAAATAATAAATGCTTGTGGTGATGGATATCATAAATATTCTGATTCGATCATTACACATTTATGTATGTAACAAAATATCACATGTGCCCCATTAATATGTAAAATTATGTATCAATAAAAAATACCTAAAACATTAAAAATTTAAATTGAAATATATTGCCACAGAACCACTACAGATATTATAACAATACACATTTGCATTGATAGCATAAAACTTTGCTTGTGTTCACACCTCCTCTGTAACACCATTTACCATCATTTAAAAGAATCTCAGTTTGTCAAAAATGTTACATTCTTCAAATTTGCATTTCTCTGTCGATTAAATGAAGTCACTTAAACACATTATTTAATATTTTTATTTTTACATGTGCTTTATCCTTCACATTCTGAAAATACCTTTCATGTTTTATTAAAAATTATTAAAGTAATATGAAAACAATAGAAAACATTTGGAATAAAGAGTAAAAATACCAATAATTTCACAACTCTGTCCTAGTATTATTTTTTTGTGTATTTCCTTTCATACTTTCTCTTAAATGAATATCATTTCTCATGATTCTAATATAGTACATAATTTTAAATCTCATTTCTAAGTTTTATATAATGTACATTTTCTCATATTGCTTCATGGACTATATTGTAATATTTTATTGACCATACACTATTAGATTATGTAAACATAAAATTGCTTAAGCAATAGTTTTCCTAGTGTAAGATTGTGCCAAATTATTGCTAGTTATAAACAAATAAAAATTACATTTTCATAATTGTGTATTCTTTTAATATTTCTATTTTCCTGGAGTAATAAACTGAAGCTATAGATATATTCCATGAATATTTATCATTCTATTCATTATCATTTTGAGAGCAATTTTTGTCAAATTGCTCTCAAAATATAACAATAAAAATCATCTTGAAATATTTTAAAGTTCTAGTTTTGCTGCTCCCACACACAAGAATTTTGTATTACCATGTTTAAGATAGGTGAAAACGATACCTTAATATTTAATCATAATTTTTTATTAGTAGTTCTGTTGCATTTTTTCTATAGGTTACAGTTTTTTTTTTTTTATTTCTGCTTTCTATTCATATCCTTTTTCCATTCGTCTACTAAAATCTGTTTGTGTAAGTGATTTGTATAAGCTTCATTTATGAGAAAAATATTAATTCTACTGTATTTGCTATAACTCATAGTTCTTTTATCCATAATATGCATGCTAACAAAGCAATATCAGCACAAGTCTGCATTTCATCTATAAAATATTTTGTAGGTCAGCTGAACAAAGAACTGATTTAGATGTCACCCACAAAATGTTGCATGTATAATGATGCCCACAGCATCATTAAAAAGACTTTGACTTTGGAAAATAAGTTTGAGAAATAAAGAGTTTAGTCTCTCTTACTGTATTTTACTCGGTACTATGTTTTCCAAGTCTTTTCCCTATATCACCTAAGTTGCAACTATTTCCTAAGATTATTAAAACTGACCCAGTTAAAAAAAGATAAATATCTTTTCTAGAATATAAATATTAAACATAATCAAATATTTCTATAACATAGTCAATCAAAAAACCCTCAGGTAAGTTTTATTGGGAATTATCTTCTATTTACAAAACCAACATGTTTGGTACGACATCAAGTAAGTTTAAAAATATTTTGCAAGTTTAGTTTTTCCAATAAAATAATCACAAAAAGAACAACTAAAGTCAATACGATAATTTTCCAGCAACATTTTATTTACTAGTCAATTTTGTAAAATATTTTTCTTTTTCCTTTTTATCTTTCCTTTTTTTTTTTTTTTTTAAACAGCATCTCGCTCTGTCACCTAGGCTAGAGTGCAGTGGCATAATCATGGTTCACTGCAGCCTCTGCCTCCTGGACTCAGTGATCCTCCTGCCTTAGCATCCGGAGTAGCTAGGACTACAGGCATATGCCACCACACCTGGCTAATTTTTAAAATTTTTATAGAGATGTGGTCTCAGGCTGGGTCCTACCCAGGCTGGTTCAAACTCCTGGCCTCAAGTGATCCTCCTGCCTCAGTGTCCCAAACTGTTGGGATTACAGGCTTGAGCCACAACTGGCTCTCTTATAAAGATTTAATTATGTTAACTCTGAGTCAGAACAATTAAAATATTACTCAAACACCCTAAATGTTGTGAATTCTAGTAACTAACAATTGTACTCTACAATTAAAAATCTTAATCATACTTCTGTATGTTTCTATCTTTTTCCATTTCTACAAACTAGAAGCTAAGACAGACATTGAGATTATGTTAGGGTAAGAACAAACTATTATTTTCTCTTGTCTCTACAATATAGGTACACTAGTCTCCCCTTATCCACTATTCTTTCCACAGTTTCACTTAGCCATGGTCAATCACGGTCTAAAAATATTATATGGAAAATTCCAGAAATAGCCAATCCATACATTTTAAGTTCTGAGTAGCATGATGAAATATCATGTCGTCCCACATGGAAAGTGAATCATCCCTTGTCCAGGGTACCTACCCTGTATATGATATCCTCTCATCAGTCACCTAATATCTGCCTTGGTTATCAGATCAAAAGATCACAAGAAGAAGGGTGAGTACAGTCAACAAGATATTTTGAGTGAGAGACCATATTCACATAACTTTTATTCTAGTATATTGCTATAATTGTTCTATTTTACTATTATAGTTGTTAATCTCCTACTGCGCATAATTTATAAATAAAACTTTATTACAGGTATGTGCGAAAAATCATAGAAATAAAGGGTTAGGTAGTATCTGTGGTTTCAGGCTCCCACTAAAAGTCTTGGAACGTATTCTCAGTGGATAAAGGAGGGACTACTGTAAAGAGGAAAGAATAAATCTTTTTAACAAATATATATTACTTTTTAAATCTAAACATTTGCTATGTTGTGAACAATGTTTGCATGTATATGACCAATTAGGGTTTTTTAAAAAATTATCAGTCATAGTTATCTTAGGAGATGGTGTCAGTATAACGGAAATACGACTGTTTTATTTCATAGTTGCAGGCAGAATAAACTAGTAAGAGTAATTTTCCTCTTCTAAACTCATCTGGATTTAGATACACACTAAAATCCAGTAGTTCCAATATATTTAATTTCTTCTTGAGGTTACCTTTGCACTCTGGCTGCCTTCCGGTCCAACTGCCGTTAGCTAAACATGTTCTTTCTTCTGAGCCATGAAGGATATAACCAGTATCACAAGCGTAGCGTACAGTACTTTTAGTTCTGAAATTGCTTTCCTGTCTAGAGCCATGGCCGGGAGTACCTGGATCGCCACATGTCCCAGTAGCATCACCTGCAATGCAGTACAGTTCAAGGTAACCAATTCCCATAAACATTTATTAAGTTTATCAGTTAGTCTGAGGGCCTGGTAGGCATTTGTTTTTGTGCATGCTGTGTTTTAGCACACATGGAGTAAAATTGTAATTCATATTTCTTATCTGACTCCAGTCATAAAAAAAAAGTGTAAATGAAAAAGAAAATAATTGCAGAGTACAGTGTTTTTTTTTATCAGTGAATCTGGAGACATCAAATAAGTTAAGGATATTTCATAAGTTTTTCCACAATCTAGTTAATAACCAAGCTAATGGAAAATGTATAACTGACAGTACTATGAACTCAAATAACAACAGACTTATAAAACTAAAATTAAAAAAAAACTGAATTCTGCAATTTGCGTGTTTCCTTTTCAGAATTTCCTGATTACTGATAATATTTTTATTGTTTTTGTTAAAGTGGAACTGTGTTGTGCTAGGACATGTAAATATGACAATACAGTTCTGATAGTCTAGGTTTCTCTCTCTTATTTTCTCTACCAATGACCAATGATCAAAGATGAATGAATTGCATATTCCTCGTATATGAAAACATAAAAATAAAATGTAACAGACCAAAATTTAGAAACTCTGACTTAAGTTTCTGATAAGAATATTGCTCATGACTAGGCATTCATCTTTTGATTTTAGTGTTAAATATTTTCTCAGTCTTTACCTAGTCGTTTTATCATTTCTTAAATAATCCTAATCAAAATTGCCATAGTGTTAATATAAATTGAGAGAGTGAGAGAGTGAGAGAGAGAGAAAGAGAAAGAGAGAGAGAGAGAGAGAGAGAAGGGTTGAAAATATAAGCATTGAAAATGTTCTTTCCATTTGTCTTTTTTATATGCCTTGTGTATTTGGAATCCTTCATTATATGGCCTTATTTTCATGTGATGTAAAATCAATAACCACACAAAATTTTAAGATTAGTATTTCACTTTTAAATATCTGTGTACAATTTTATTAATCAATTTAGTAGCAGTTTCCTAATACATTGTGGGGTGGGGGCGGGGGGTGAGTCTGTGTGTTCACATGTATAAGCAGTTATCTGAGAGTTAATTTACTATGAGTCACTCCAAGATAAGACTTTAATTCTCTTAAAACCAATTTTATAGTTACATTAAAAATGATAATTTTTCTAAATCTGTAGATTACATTCAAAGTCCCAGGCAGTCACTTCATAGGGATTAATCACTAGTTAAAAGATTTGGGGTTAATTTACCATTTCACTGCTTTTAAGTCTAAAGTGAAAATAATGTAAAACAACTCCTAATAAGTCATCAGAATGGTATCCACAGAGATAAAGTAGTGTAAAGACAATGGATAATATATAAATATAAAGAAAAGGCAGAAAAATAAGCGCAATATCTGGTGGATGGGTAAAAATAAATAGTATCAACTAGGGAGCCATCATAGATCTAAAATGTAAATGATTTTTTTTTGAAAAAAAGTGGTAACTTAAACGTTTATCTCAGAAAAGTTTCACCAAATACTTACTCTGTGAACAAATTATTAATTAAAATATCTTTAATATTGATTTATGCAAAGATAACTCTAAGCAATATGTCACATTAATATTAGGATAGATAAATATCTTTAATAAAATGAATTAGATTAGTTCAACTTAAAACATTTTGGACTTTATTTTAAAATTATACCATTAAAGTAATCAATTGCTTAGAAAGTCAAACAGAACTTAAATCTGACAGAAAATCACTGATACAATATTGCCTTCTGGGGAAAATTATACGTGGTATCTGCTAAAATGGGATAGATACTTTAGCTTGAATAGTTTCACCATTTTAACAAACAAAAGTGATTCATACAGTGTAGCATCCTAAAACCATAAATTGTTTAAATTAGCAACACAGTTCAAAACACATACTTGTAATTTATCATCTACAACATCAGTACCCTGCATTTATATAGCCTTACACATATTCCAGTAATGTATAAGCAGTGTTTCAGCTTTTCTTATGAGATTTTTCAAAGAGAAATATATTTTAAGTCTTTAGATTGTTTTGTGTATATGTTACTACTACTACTACTAACAATAATGTAATTTCCAACACACATTGTCCAATTTTCCAAGTGGTACCTGAACAATGAGGTTGTGATCCACTCCAATGGCCGTTCAATTGGCAGGTTCTTGATGACTGGCCTAGAAGGGAACGCTTTCCTGTGCAGGAATAGTGAACAGTAGACCCAAAAGTATACTTCTCACCAGACAGGACTGCATTAGGAGGAACGCCAGGGTGTCCACAGTCAATCACTACAATACATAATTATTGAATATAAAATTTTTTTATATCTCCTATCGAACAACCTATACCAGCATGTTTATACAACAAACCAGAAGTAAATGTTCTGCTCAAACATCTAAAGCCTCCAGAAATCAAACATCTATGTTGAAGGTGGCTTTTTAAAAATAAAGTGGAGTTTGCAGCTATAGGAGCTGTTCTGTTAACTTATTCATTCTGAGGATGACTTTAACAGCAACATTGTAAGCTAAGTAAGCATTAAAAATGATTGAGTGATTATGATAAATCTGTACATGTGAGAGTGATGAGTGTGTGTCCACATATATATGTGTATGAGTTCGAACTGTATCTGTTCCTGGTAAAATCTGTGAAAGTTAAGGAGAAGATTAATGTGGATTTGCTAAGTAAGGACATAGGACACCATGTGGATTCAAAGTGAAGCAATACAGAAGTTACATGAAAAGAAATTGAGGGTTCAAGAGATTCAGTGAAGATTGATCTGTGATTCACAATTTAATATATAGTCTAGAATCATTACATTTCAGGTCAGTAATGAATAAATTATGCTGTACATAGACAATACTCAGTGGCTTATAAACTAAAACACTGCTAGTCATAGGAGAATCAAAAGTCAATACATTATAGAATATTCTTTATGAGTGATAGGTAGTTTCAGAATTTAATGTGTGTCCCCTGTTAGTTGTACTCAGAGAGATACTGAGTGTCACATATCTCTAGAGTATCAAACAGCACGTGAGGACACAAAAACTTAATAAAACCTTTCAGTATTTAATACTCTACCAGGGAGAGCTATAGGAAATGATAAGGCAAAAAACATATGAGAGCTCAGAACACCTGAAGAACTTCAGGTTTACATGTCCTATGAAAAGATTTTTAACTTTAATGTGGTGGCTACATAAGAATAAGTAAGTAAATGATTCAGATAATTAGACCAGTCAACACAAATAAGTCAAATGAATTTTAATCAGCAGGCCAAATTACTGAACTATATGCGTAGAATCTGAAGTCTTATAGACACAGCAAAAAGTGTTGTTTCTTCGTTAGTACGAGAATGTTGTCACAAAATGTTCATAAAAGTACACCTCATGAATATAAAAAATCCTCTAAATGAAACATAATCATAAAATAATTTTATTATTTAGCAATTTACTAAAACCAAAAATTATTTGCCAAAAATGAACGATTTCTTCACACGCTATTCATTCAGTCTATGAAATTGTTCTTCTCTTCCCTGTCAAGTCCAAGACTCATCAACTGTTTGAGACCTAGTTCAATTTGAGACCTATCAATTGACTTAATTGCTAGAATTTATGTTCACTCCTCTATGGCTTCATAGAAGTTTGATATATATCTGCTAAATTATTTTTCTCACTACGTGTGTTACTTGTAAGCATTTTGGCTGTAATTTATTTTATGTACATTCTACAACTCCTACCATAACATATAACAAAATGCACTTATTAGATATTCACTGACTAGAAAGATGATGTATATTAACAATTATTGCATTAACAAGTATATGTGTCTCTATATGACAAATATTTAAGATCAATAAGTTTTAAGTAACACCTTTATGTAAATCTTCATGTATTCTGAATCCATGATGGATGTTTAAGACTAATTTTGCCTTAAATGAAATATTAAATATTAGTATAGAATAAAAGTATAGTTGCCTCTTACAGATGATAATATTGTAAAGTAGGAAATATGACTACTTTTCATATTTCATCTGCCCCAAAATGCAAAATCAAAGAATGACAGATAAATATTTATCACATTAATTTTAAGAAAATTACATTTGGACATTGAATTTGCAAAATATAGAAAAGTATAATTTCAAAACAGTAAAACAATAAAATCAATATGCTTCTCTGTGATATATATCTCTAGGTCATTTTATAAAGATGATAAACATCCATATGGTTTCCATGACATGTTCTCAAGAAACAATTCACATTATCTACTTACTGATACATTCTGGTAAAGGTTTGTCCCATTGTCCATTTGGTTGACATATCAAAACTGAAGATCCAAATAAAAAATATCCAGGATTGCAGTCATAGAATACTACAGTGCCATAAGTAAAATTTCCATGTTCTATTTTACTTTCTCTTTTAGAATTGGCTGGAATTCCAGGATCAGAACAGTTGACCACTAAACAAAGGACAAATTTTGAAACATATGTTTGGAATAATATACATATGCCTATATAGATTTATATTAGAAATTTATATACTTAGTTTCAAAAGTAAATTTATTCAAACAACCAGATTCCAATAATAAAATTAATCTCGTGGATTATCTAGAAAATGGACTGAAATCTATGTGGTAGAAAATACAGAAGAAAGAAAAAAATTTGGCAACAATTAGGAAAATAGCAACTTCGTAAGTATTGTGCTGAGTACGAATTTTAACAATGATATCTTTTAAGCTATAGTTGAACTGTAAGAAAACAACATGCAGGAAAATGATAATTTGGTTGTATTTTGTCAGACAATATGAGATATACTTCTTTGCAAATTGGAAAAACATTGAAGAGTTCTCCTTAATCTGTTTCTATAGATTAAAAAAATGAGTAAAGCCTCAATACAGGTGTAACGGCAAGCCAGCCCCACATACAGTTTTCAGAAAAATAAAAAGAAAATAAATGCCAAAGGTAAATTCCACTAATTATGAAGCAAATTTCAAATAAAAATAATCTCAATTACTTTTATATGCAGTCACAAAACAGATACAAATAAGAAAGTTAGAAATTAACTCTACCACTTTTAACTTTTAAAAATATGTTACAAATTTAGAAAAGGGAAAGCATTGTTAATGAGACGTCAGTATTAAAGCTTTTTGTTTATTAAACAAAAACTTTTTACTATTCTGCCCAAGCTGTTTTAAGTGTGTCACTGATGTTTATGTGAACATTATTACCATGCCCCAAATGGGAATATACTTAGACATTTACCTTTGCACATAGGTGGAGGATGGCTCCACTGTCTGTTGGCCTGGCACTGTGCCTTTGTTGGCCCTTGCATAAGATACCCAATATTGCATGAGAATGTTACCACATCATTAAAGTTGAACCCATTTCCACTAGTTCTTCCATAAATTGGACTACCAGGGTGACCACAGCTAACAGCTAATATGATGTGGCAGGAGGACAGGGAAGGAAACACAGAAAAAAAATTTAGTTATCTGTTATTGCATTATTGATTATCCTTAATCATTTCAAACAAAGTAGAAAGAAGACTACTTTTTATCTGGAAATATATGGAAAGTACATTTACTAATGTAAATGAACAAAGTAGAATGTCAAAATAGTCTAACAGCATTATATTAGTAAATAGATAATTATTAAAAATTGTGATAATTTTATGCAAGTGGTACATAGATATTTAAAGTTTCATGGTACCTATTTCATCCTTTCTCTCTACTTTTTTGGGGAGGCAAAGAGCAGAGTATGGAAATGCAAAGGAATCTGGGGAATAATTAAAGTTCATGTCCATACCTAATAGCAGAAAAGAACAAAATTAGCCAGGTGTGGTGACTCCTGCCTATAATCCCAGTGCTTTGGGAGGCCGGGGTGAGAGGATTGCTTGAGGAGAAGAGTTAAGGCTGTAGTGGGCATGATCATAGCTATGCATATATTTCATAGTGAGTTATGATCTTGCCACTGCACTCCAGACTGGATGACAGAATGAGATCTTGTGCTTTAAACAACAAAGTTAAAAAGTAGAAAAGAACAAAATTGAACCAGTTTTCCTTGTCTGGTTAATAATTGAGGATATTTAAAGGCAGTTTTTTGCATTTAATTTTGAAATTGTTCTTTTAATATTATGTAAACAACCAATTTTCATGAATAATAGATTGATAAGCAAATGTGTGCTTGTGAAGTAAATTAATGTGACTACATAAGGTAGAAAATAGAAAATGATACACAAAGGCTGCATTAGGATTTTCATTAATATTTTGAGACATATTCTCAAAATATTCTCTAAAACAATCTTACTAGTTTCTTTCCTTCATCATTGATATTTGATAATATAATTTTTCTTGGAAATAATATTCCTAATTAGATAAATTATTTAGGTTCTTGTAATGCTGTGTCCCACTACAAATTTTACATAGTGCTGACTTTCCCCAAACACTATTTCTATGAACTGTTTTATTGCATTATCTCACTCTATTAATCAGAGCAACTTCAGTAATAGTGCTTCCTAATTGGGCACAGGAAACGACTACAGTCACTTTTAGTACTTATGAAATGACCCAAGAGCCATTATTTTTCAGCTGTATTGTTAATGTCAACCTACTCATTTGGAAATTTAACTGCATCTTATTCTTGTTTAAAATTATCAATAAAGAAACCAGTTGTACCCTAAGGGCCAATTCTCATCTATAGTCTCAATTATTCAACAAGAGAAACAGTGATATTAATTGGCTATGCTTGAATATAAATGAAAAAGAACATATCTAGGGCAGACACAAGCAGGATATTGCTGTCTTTAAATCATCAGATAATCAATTTGTGTAGTGGGGTGTATGGGTGTGTCTTAGGAAAGTGATTTTCATTGTTAGCTAGATATTCTATTATCCTATTATCATAACCATGAAACTAGAATTTCTGTACATTTCTGTGGATTGGATCAAAACAGTATAATGACTGAATTTATAAGTATAGATGCAATTGGTCACAGATTAAATGAAATATTTCTTGTGAACGCATACTAAAAGTCCTATGTATTGTTTATCTGACACTTTCAAAATCTTTATCCTATGATCCTGTTATAGTTACAGTATATTTACAGTACTTATTTACTACTAATAATTTTAATATAAATGTCAGTATCTGGAGATGGACATTATTAGGCGAAAAATATAAGAAAAATGTAGTTGACTTTAAGATCCAAAGTGGGATAGATTGTGATCTGAAACACTAAATACTATGGGGATTCTGAGATGTACTAGAGTTTATCATTATTCAGCTCTATTTTTATTTTCATAATATAGCAGTCATAATAAGTGCACAACGGCCAAATCCACAATGTACATATAGGAAGAGGTCCATTAAAACCACAAAGCACAGCGGGTATATTTAAGAAATTATAATAAAAAGATATTTCAAAATACACTTTATTCTTCATGTGTGAATTCATATCTAATCAACCTAAAAGATCACATGGATATATGTTGAACTGGTGAGATCTTTTTAAAATATTTCTAAAATTACATATATTCATATGTTTTGTATGAATTTTAAAATAGTGTAAATAGTGCTTTAAAATAAACTTTATTTTCTTTTTTATCTGCTTTTTAAAAAAATTATTTCAATAGTTTTTGAGGAACGGGTGGTGTTTAGTTGCATGGATAAGTTCTCTAGTGGTGATTTCTGAGATTTTGGTGTACCTATCACCTGAGCAGTGTACACTGTATCCAATATGTACTCTCTTATCCATCACTCCCCTCCCACTCTTTCTCCCTAGTCCCCAGAGTTCATGATATCATTCATAGGCCTTTGCATCCTCATAAATAATTTTCAATTTTTTTCAGACAAAATATAGCTATGTTACATATGTGTAATCTTGATATATTTTAAAATGCAATGCATTTTGAGGTTAAAAGATGACATAATGATAAACATCTTCAACCACACACTCTCTATATAAGGGACTTAAGACCCAGAGACATTAAACACTGCATTAGCTCACATAATCATCAGAGGATCTGAAATGAGATCAAAGGTTCTTCCTGTCGTGCCTAATGATAATATTTCCCCACTGTGCTTCATCAGTATATAATTTTGATGTCATAACAATAGCACCATAATTGTTAGATAATCTGTAGTATCACATCTAAACAAACCTTGACACAGCTACACAGTGGTCTCTAGATATTTAAATCCTTATAATTACAAATGTGTGGATAATGTATCTTCCATATAAGAATATTAATTTATCAATATTATATATTTATATTAAATATGAGAAGAGCTAAATTTAATTTACTGTCTTCGCGATAAAATATAACTGAAATGCTCTTGAACATATTCCACCTTAAAGACTTTTGCATAGCAGTATCAAATTGGATTGTGGAAATTTACTTTATATTGACATATATAACAACATAATATATATATTCACCTTGCCTAACAAAAACTAGAATTATTCCAAAGACCAGAGGTCTCTAATTGCTTTTGCCATGCTTACTTACGCACACAGGATGGGAGCTGACCAGACCAGTTGTGATCCTGCTGACATATCCTCACTGAAGAACCAATCAATCGAAAACCAGGATTACATTGATATACAACTGTGTCTCTATATCCATAATTTTCTCCAACGACTTGACCATTCACAATCGGTTCTGGAATTCCACAATGACCCGCTGAAATGGGTTATAAAGTAATACTTTTAATATTGTGACTTGTTTTATTTGTATATTTATATACATGTGGAACATAACTAAACTTTTAAAGTTGACTTAAAAGCAAGCCACAAATAATTCAATTATAACTATATGACATAAAGGTAACTATGAAATATTTAGCAAAACAACAAATATATGGAAATTAAAAGAAGACCCGTGTCTAGTGACACATGGGTCTTGAAGAAATTATAAAATATCTCAATGTGTAAAAGTGGAAATATAGGCTGGGCGCAGTGGTTCACGCCTATAATCCCAGCACTTTGGGAGGCCAAGGTGGGCAGATCATGAGGTCAGAAGATCGAGACCATCCTGGCTAATATGGTGAAACCTCGTCTCTACTAAAAATACAAAAAATTAGCCGGGCGTGGTGGCGGGCTCCTGTAGTCCCAGCTTCTTGGGAGGCTGAGGCAGGAGAATGGCATGAACTGGGAGGCAGAGCTTGCGGTGAGCAGAGATGGCGCCACTGCACTCCAGCCTGGGCAACAGAGCAAGACTCCATCTCAAAAAAAAAAAAAAAAAAGAAAGAAAGAAAATATATCAAAATTTGGAGGTACAGATAAAGCATTACTTATTAAAGAAATTTATAAGTTTCAGTGCTTTTAATAGAAGGAATAGAGATACATAAGCAATGACCTAAAACTCCATGTTAAGAAGAAGAAGCAAGGAGCAAAATGATGTAAAAATAAAGCCAAAGTAGACAGAAGGAAATATTTAAGATAATTACAAACAATAGAGAACATTAACTAAGTTAAAAATTATTTCTCTAAAAATAGCAACAAAATTATTAAACTGTTAGCTAACCCTATTAACACCAAAAACGAGAGAATAAAATTGTCAATAACAGGAATGAAGTGATATCACTATAAAGCCTCAAGAAAGTAAAAGAATAAGGGAATGCTAAAAACAGCTTTATGCCAATACATTTTAACACCTCAGAAGAAAAGAAAAAAATTCAGTGAAAATTATAACTTGCCCCAATACTAACACAAGATAAAAATATAAAAATATTAAGAGTTTTTATCTATTAAAATATTTGAATTCTTAAACAAAAACCTTCCCACAGATTTTTTTTTTTTGCTGAAAAATTCAAGCTTTTAATGGGGAAAATAATTCTTATGCAGACTCTTTTAGAAAACAGAAAAGAAAAAAATCAACTTTGAACTTATTTTATGAAGTAATCATTAACCCCAATAGTAAAGCCTCAAAAAAAAATTAAAAAGTACCAAACTCCTTAAACAATTATAAAGGACCAAAATACTTGATAAACAGAGATACAAACCTCCTTAATAAAATTTTAGAAAATCAGTCTAGTGACATATAAATGATAATATATCATGATTATCTGGGATTTATCCAGAAATGAAATTTGGCTAAATATGAAAAATTAACCACTGTAATTTTGACATAATAAAAGAGAAAAAATTCTATGTAATTATTTCAATCGATGCAGAAAAAGTATGTAGCAAAATGCAGTGCCTATTCATGATAAAAAACTGGCAACAAATTAGGAATATAAGGAACATTCTCAACCCAATAAAGACATTGTTAAAAAACCCTCCAGTGCAATACATTAATACAAAGAAGATAAACAGCACAATGTTGGGAAACGAAATAGTGAAACTGTTCTATACTCAGTTAATATTTATGAAGAAAATTGTATTTTTAAAATATCTTAAACTAGTAAGTGAAATTAGAAAGGTTGTAGAATATTAGATAAATATTTTGAATAATTGTATTTTATATAGCAACAGCAAACAACTGGAGAATGTAATTTAGATAAACAACTTTAGTTGGGCACAGTGGCTTATGCCTATAATTCCAGCACTTTGAGAGGCTGAAGCAGGAGGATCTTTTGAGGCCATAATTTCAAGACTAGGGCTGGGCGCAGTGGCTCACGCTTGTAATCCCAGCACTTTGGGAGGCCGAGGTGGGCGGATCACGAGGTCAGGAGATCAAGACCGTGGTGAAACCCCGTCTCTACTAAAAATACAAAAAAAAATAGCCGGGCGTGGTGGTGGGCGCCTGTAGTCCCAGCTACTCAGAGAGGCTGAGGCAGGAGAATGGCGTGAACCCGGGAGGCGGAGCTTGCAGTGAGCCAAGATCGCGCCACTGCACTCCAGCCTGGGTGACAGAGCGAGACTCCGTCTCAAAAAAAAAAAAAATTCAAGACTAGCCTAGGCAACATAGCAAGACCCTATCTAAAAAATAAAAAAAGAACAATTTTACTTATAATAGTAAAACATTCTGGGGAATAAATTTAGCAATAGCACTTTCTATGCTAAAAAATACAAAATGCTGCTATTGCACACACACACAAAAAAGTAAAGACCCAAACAAATGTACTCTGTTCATGGATCAGAAGACTCAATGTTTTTAGATGCCAATTTTCCCCAAACTGATGTAAGGATTCAATCCCACCAGAATCTCTTTGTAGAGTTTGATAAATTATAAGATTTATATGAAACTGCAAAGTGTTATGGTATCCAAAATGATTTTGAAAATTGTGAACAAATTTAGAGGATTTACATACATGATTTCAATAATTATGAAGTTTTTTCAATAAATAGTGCAAGATACAAAGTGCAAGTAAAAAAGCTCCTCAATGTTACTATATAACACATACAAATTAAAAATAACATTGGAGATACAAAAGTTAAAGCTAAAACTATAAAGCTTCTAGTAGAAAAAGAAAGTAAAACAAACAAAAATGATAGACTTTACCAAACTTGAAAATTCCTGGTTGTCAAAAGATGCTACTAAAAAATGAGTAGGCAAGTCACAGAATAAGAGAAAATACTTATAAAACACATAATGATGAAGGCCTTGTAACAAGAATATGTAAAGAACTCCCACAATTCATAACAAAAAGCCAAGTTAATATACTTTACCACTTCATAAAGGAAAATTTACAAATAGCCAATAAGCTTATGAAAAACTGTGCTTAACATTAGTATTCATTAAGACAAAAAATATTAAAATACCATAGGATACCTTTATGCATCCAACAGAATGGAGAGAACAAAAATGTTGGCTATACCACATGCTGGAGAGAATGGGAGACAACTAGAACTCTCCCACATGTATTCTATTGTGAGTATTCAAGAGAAATGAATGCATATGTCCACAAAAAGACTTTTACATGAGCATGCATAGCAGCTTTATTCATAATAGCCTAAAACTGGACATAGCCCATGTATCCATCAAAAAGAGAATGGCTGAAGTGTGGCATATTTGTACAATGGAATCCTATTGAGCAATAAAAGGAACAAATTACAGATATGGACAACAGCATAGATAAAAGAGAATAAAAGAAGCCTTATACAAAAGAGTGCACAATTTGCAATTCCATTTAATGAATTTCTAGAACAGAGGAAACTAATATATGGTGAAAATATCGAAATAGTTACTGCCTCAGGTTATGGAGGAGGAGAGTTGCACAGTGACCACGAAGGGGCATAAGGAAACTTTCTGAGGTAATGGCAATGTTCTATGTCTTTATTGTGGTTTAGTTACATGGATGTATACATTTGTCAAAACTAATCTAACTGAATTTACGATCTATGCACTTCACTACATATAAATTTTGCCAGAGTTTAAAAAAAAAAAACTTTGTACAAATATTGAACTCTAGCTAATGGTATGCATGCTTAATATTTGGCAACAAAGTATACTGATGTTTACAACTTATTTCAAAATGCATCAACAAAATAAATTAATGGATTGATGGAGGCCTGGAAATATGTATAGATATGTGATAAGCAAATATGAAAAAATGCTAATTGTAGAATTAGGTGGTAGGCATATGGGTGTTCACTGTCAATTCCTTTAATTGAAAAATTCATAATAAAATCCTGGGGAGGCAGGAATAAATGCACTGTACTTAGAGAAACAATTATAAGCACATTCTCATGGCCATTCTAAGCTAAAAGTGTCTGAGGTTACACAAACTAGTGGAGAAGAATGAATCCCTAAGGTCAATTCACAGTGTAATATTCTAGGATTTGCTTGTTTGGTAACTGTACTTTCCTCCTATCAACATCCTTTTGCATTTCATTGTATATAAACACTGTATTCTTTACAATGGATGATCTTGTCTCCTTAGACTAAGAGGCAATATTTTCTTATAAATATTCCTGTTATGCCCTGTCTTTCCAGAGAACAGAATCAAGATTCTAAGTAGGTGAATAAAACCACCTACTATATACAATATTAAATAATATATAATACACAATAACAATTCATGAGAGCATACGGCCATAAAATATAGTATTTTCAAATTTATATGTATATTTAAAATACTTTTAAAATTTAGTTTTATTTTAACTATATTTTAAATATAGTTCATTTTAAATATAATATTTTAATATATATTTAAATATTTTAAATATAGTATTTAAATTAAATATCAGTTAAATATAGTATTTTAAATATATTTATTTATAAATGTATACATATTTAAAGATACAGGTAATATATAATTTAAATACTTAAGAGTATGTATAAATACATATTTATTTACATATAACTACATATAAATTTAAAAATTTATATGTAAACTAAGTTTACTTAAAAATGCATAAGTAAACTAGGTAATTGAAATTAGTACAACTAAAATCAACTTACAAACTATTAAGATTTTTTATTTTTTTGAGTTTTTATTTGATTAATCACATATTAATACATAATCATTTAACTCATTAACTATTTTCTGTTTTCTTCGATAGGCATTGAAGTGGCCTCATCCATCTGCCCAACCTTATCCACTGGGAGACACCATGACTCCTACCCTCACTGCTCTGCTCTGTCTAGGTGAGACTTAAAGAGGAAGAGGAAAGACCCTAATCTGAGAGGAACTCCATCCCTAGCCAGAGCCTGGTCCATTAATGACCCCAGGGACTCAGGAGTTCCCTGTGTATATTCAAATATGTGTGCTCTTATAAAGAAATTGTTGCTGGGCTTCCAAGTATAACTATTAACAAATGTGCCTGAGAAGGGGAAAAAAGACATTTTAACCAAAACTTCTAACTATACCATCTGAAATTTCAAATAATGATTGTATTTCTATGAATATTTTCAAGCTTATTAGCCACACAATATGTAAGTATAGACATTTCTGCCATGTGTCATATTCTTAAACAGTAACATTTTAAAGACAAAAACACTGTACAAATTTTGCAGTACTCTATTCATGATAATCAGCAATTTTTAAATTCATAAACAAAAAGATCTTGCCTTATTCCAACAGATAGGTGAATAATCATTAGAAAAATTTTCATTATTACCTAATTCAATACTTCTGTCAGATCTTGAAATCATTTTAGAAAAAATAAAGCATAAATAGCATAAATCATACTATTTTCTTAATATTAAATAAATTATTGAAATCTTTGAAAAAGGAGATAAAGCATAAAATATAATATTTTCATAATAAAAGAGGCAGGGTAAGAAGAATGAACTAGTTCAGTTTCTTTAACTGAAGATTTTTTACAATAAATTCAGGGAACTCTAAGGGGAAAACATCCTAATTGCCTAAAAGTTTCAAAAAATTTTTTTTTAAATTGTAATAGAAATTAGTTTCATGCATGTTGAAATCTTATGAAATAAAAAGAGAGAAAGGTGCTTAAATATAGACATTACATTGTTTATCTTCTTCAGTCATTACCTTAAGCAAATAGGTGAAAAGAGAACTGACTATGGTTTAGAATGAGTTAATAGCTACAGCGATTAATCCAGCTGAGTAAGCAGGCATACAATTTTCAGCAATTAGTTTTCACCATTATATTTTCACCATGCCTGGAAGAAAATGTGTCTCTCCTCAGATTTCACTAGGAATGCTATTTGATTATTCCGTTTAGTAGCTTTTCTATCATGAGTCATTTTTAAAGATAAGTATTTTCTGGTTTTTAACATCCTTACTGAATGAATATAAGTTAGTATCTCATATGACGGAAAAAAAGATGCCTCTTTTCAAGGGTGAGGGGCAGGGGGAAGTTTGGTAAAAACAAATTAAAAATCTGTACCTAGGCATCTGGTTTCAGATTCACTCCAAAGACCTGAGGAAAGGCATTCCCTTACAGCAGAGCCCACAAGCATGAATCCCAAGTCGCAGGTAAAGATAGCTGTTGAGCCATATGAAGTTTGAGTTCCAATCTTATTTCCATTTGGAGGTGTAGGTAGTTCTCCACAGGAAATAACTTTAAAATGATAAATAAAAATCCTTAAAGATATAGTCAAGCTGTACTTGTAACAAAACTATGCTTTGAACATTTTGAGCTTCCTATGATTTGATGTATTTACAAAGGAAATAGGCATTTGTAAAACATGTTTGAATGAGTGTGAAAGCATGGAAAAAGAGATGACATAATGTAAAATGTATGTTCGTTAAGTTCCCATAGAACCTTCTAAGTAACAGAGATAAAAAGTTTTCTTTTTCCTTTTTTTTTTTTTTTTTTTTTTTTTGCATTTTTCGCTTAGTCAATCTGGCTATAGTGGATGAAAAACATCACAAGTTTAAAGAGACGATAATTCATTAATCCAAAATCTTTCTCTGACTTATCAGGTAACTTTGGGCAAGCACTTTGACTTACCTGAGCCAAAGTTTCTTCATATCTAAACCAACATTAAAATAATAATTACTATATAATTTTTGTTAAGAACTCTATAGTTTTAGTTTTACATATAAAATATTTGATTTTCATGAGATCCATTAGATATAATTCATCTGTTTTTTGTAAGATTTAAAAAATTGAAGAAATTAAATTTAACTGGCTTGCTGAGTCATATAGCATCTCTTATGACTTCTTCATATTTGAAGACCACAAATGAACTGTCATTCTAGCATAAAAACAATAACAGATCATGTTCATTGGGGATGTATTATGTACTAGGTGCTATAGTGTTTTCATTTATGTAATGCTCAAAACAACTCTCTAGGTTTTCAGTCTTAAGTTTTAGATAGCTGTCAGGTAGAGAAATAGAAAACTTTCAAACTTTCAAGAGTTGCATATCAAATTTAAAATGTACTGATGATTTTGAGCTCATCCCCCCAAAAAAAATCCTTTGAGGTGGCTATTAATATTATTGATACACTAATATTATTATTAATTATAATATTTACATTATTTTCATTTAAAAGATGATTAAATGGAGGACCAGAAAAATAATACTATTTTTTTCTTTTTCTCAGTTAATTGCAATTCCTAAATCCCTTGCCATTCCCTCATTCTTACCTGTAGGCAGTAACCCAACCTTATTTATCACTTAAACCATTCTACATAATAAAGAATCTAACACAATAGAATCAGACAAACATTTGTTGAAAACCTGATTAAATGAGTGTTTCGGTTGTAGATAATAATTACCTAGCTCTTTGAAATATTCCTATCCGTGTGCCCTTTAAAAACAAATTATTCTTTTTAAACAATAATTTGGAAAAACAAGCAGTCTGCAGTCAGAGAAAAATCCTGGGAAAAAAACTTGGAGGCCTAGTACAAAAATTTAGAAATACAGGCTGTGCGCAGTGGCTCATGGCCATAATCTCAGCATTTGGGGAGGTTGATGAGGGCAGATCACTTAAGGTCAGGAGTTCCAGACCAGCCTGGCCAACATGGTGAAACCCCATCTCTACCTAAAATACAGAAAAAAATTAGCCAGCGTGGTGGCGGGCGCCTGTAATCACAGCTACTGCAGAGGCTGACAGAATTGCTTGAACCTGGGAGGCAGAGGTTGCAGTCAGCCAAGATCGCGCCACTGCACTCCAGCCTGGCAGACAGAGCAAGACTCTTTCTCAAAAAAAAATAAATAAATAAACAAAATAAATACACGTGATGGCAAATTTTTACAATATTAAATATAATTTAGAAATATATTTTTAATACTTTAATTCATTAATATGATTATCTTGGAACACAGGCAACCAAAAAATTCTATACTGATACAGAGATTCAAAAAATAAATTTCAAATCAGTGAATATTCATAAATAAAATAATATCAGATATTTGTGTACTTATTACACATAAGATAGTTGTCTGCTATGTTAAACTTCTTAATCATAATAACCCTATGTAGACCTTTGATCTCTTTATTAGTTTGTCTATAAATCATGGGTCTCTATACAATATATACCATAGAGTTGTGTTGGACACTAATTAAAAGACTGAATTTTCGCCTAGCATATTTCCTGAAACAAAACAGACAATAAATAAATGTAAGAAAGGGAGTTCAAGATATTTCGCTTGAATATCCTATGTTCTGTTAGCTTATGTATATTAGATACTGGCCATTTATATTATAAAAATGTATGGAAATAAAATGCCTTAACTGCTCAATTTGGTTCAACAATATTTATTGAGGATGTGGTTATAGCTGGTATTTCAATTGTGTCATACCATTAAATGTTTGCAGTAACTCTACATGACAGGTGTTATAATATTCTAGTTTTAAGATTTTCTAGTTTTAGAATTTGGAATCAGAGAGAATAAACATGATATAACATGATAAAAAGTCAAGGATTTTAGTCAGACTACTTGGTCAAATATCATTTCTCTATCATTTATAGGCTCTGTGACTTTAATAGAATGATTACATCTTGGGCAAAGGTTTTTTTTTTTTACCATATGAGTATAAAACATGTAAAGGACTAAAAGCAGTGTCTGTCAAGTAGTAAGTAAACATTACTTCGTTGTTAAAGTAGGTAATAGATCAACAATTCAAACACTAGATTTCTTAATCCAAAGCCCATGCTTTTCTATTTGCTAGAAAAGCATTTATTAATACATAGAAACATAGGTAGAAAATTTAAAAATGTAATGAGAATAAATGACCATATTAGTAATGTCATCTAATTATTGATCTAGTGTGTTTATAAAAGGAACTGATTCAAACAATTTGATAACCAAACATAGCTTATGAAATAAGTTTAGCAGAGTGTATACTTACTTTGGCAATATGGTCTTTCATTTCTCCAACTCCAAGTACCATTAGGAAGACATTCGATGGAGGCAGGACCTAGTCCATGATAACCAGGGTCACAGCTGAAAACAACCTTGGTTTTGTATTCATAATGGGAGCCATTCACAATTCGCCATCTTCCATGTTCCAAGGTAAAGGAATTGATGCTTGGACATGTAACAACTATACAAAAACCAAAGGTCCTCCATTAGTTGGAGCTTTAAAAACCAAAGGGTGTAATTGCTAACAAATCACTATATCTTAACGTCTATTCCATTCTTTACATCTCCACTGCCTTAATTCACTTACTGTTGCACTATACAAGGTCCTTTAGCATTTGTTCTTTATTTCTTTTGCATGTTGATATTTTCTATTCCCCTAGCTATATGGTATTGCTGGCAGTTCTTGAACACACTCAATGGTTTCACAATTCAATCTTGTACTTATTATTCTACCTACTTAGAATCCCAATTGTTGGCTTACCTCTACTCCCTTATTTCTTTATAAGTTTAGAAGAGACTATATTTTGAGGAAATTTTTTTGATGAGAATGGCCTTTTTATGCAAGAGTAGTGACATCAATTTTAGCTAATTCAAAACTTTTACAAGGTAAGTAGAAGCCTTATTAGATACCTATGCTCAGAGTGCGAACAACTTAACAATCTTCATTTTAAATGAAATCACAGCTAAGTGGAAATGTTAGTACCAAATGGGAAAAAATAATTGAAATATAGAGAAAATTCAAGAGTTTATTTAAATCAATATTTTCTATTTTTTTGCTACCAAATCTTTAGCAGAATTAATGTCTTATCATTATGTAAACTTATTTACCTAGTGAAGTAATAGCGACAGCAATAGGAACTCTTCTAAGTGTAAGTAACCAGAAGAATATCAACGAAAGTTTAAAGTTATAGATAATTTCTGCAACATTATTTATCCTTATAAAAATCAGAGTGAAATATGTCAAAATATCATTTTATTAACACAATCTTTAAAAATTTTCTCAAGGGACCATGTACTGAAAACACATGTTGACTAAAGGATGACTTTTTACAAAATAAAACTTTATTGTATAAAATAAAAGTGACTTTTTTGACATTAATATTCTGAGGTTTTCAAAAATGATGGAAAAGTCCTTGTACTGTCTTCTAGTACTTCATTGTACAAGATAGCTTACTTAACTTTTATTTCTGACTTAGACATCACACTTCAGTTTAGGGATTGGTTTTTATAATTCTACAATACATAAAATTTCAGATATATAAAATACCAAGAGAAAAACAAGTGATGAAATTCCCTTGACACACATACCAACACAGCGAGGGGTCTTGTTATGATTGCTCCATGTTCCATCTGATTGGCATACAGCTGTAGTAAGTTCTTTGGATGACAATCGATATCCATCATTACAAAAATAGGTAACTCGTGTTCCTACCAAGTAGTCTGTTGTTAGTATTCCTCCATTAGTTGGAGCTTTAGGAATCCCACAGGAAATTGCTAGAAAAAATACACACAAGCAAAATCATATAAACAGAAAAATGTTTAATGTATTAGGTAACTCTGCTGAACTGTAAAACATGCAAAAGTAATGAGGATTTTTTTCAATTTCTCTGAAACAATCTCAGAATATCTCACAGAAATACTTTCTGAACCATAAATTTTGAATAAAGTATTCCAAACTCTTATTTAGTAATGTTTATAAATTGATGAATCTATACATTGTTAATGCTTTATTTCTTGGTTTCTTACTTAATTTCTGGTTATCATGTGCATGGTTATCAGCATTCGTATAGACTATATGAGAATGCAAGTTAGGTAAAGAGTATCTCTAATGCAAGCCCATGACTGGACCATCATATAGCAAGTTTGACGAATTCAATTTGACAGATAAATATTAAGTCTTTTAAAGAGAGTGGCAATAAATATGAATCATAATTTTGGTAAGGAATAAATCAAATAGATTTATTTTACCTGAAAGCTGGCTATTTCTCTTAGGAGAAGCCAAAATGTATGAGCTGGGGCACCATCCACAGAGTATCGTGTATATTGGATATGTTTAATAAATATAAGGCCAGGACTTACTGTCTTAAAAACCTAGTTAGGATCTTCCTGAATTTCACTGATGTGTCTTAGATGTCTTGATTTTTATCTACAATACATTTGATCTTGGTGAAAATTAGTTTTATGATGTGATAATAATGTAAAATTTTATATTTGCCTAGTTTATTGTATATATTTTTACTTTACAATTTTGAAAGGCTGCAGAAAAACCCCCTAAAATTGATTTTTTTACCATTTTTGCCCTATAAGTACACAATTGGTATTCACAAACAGAAAAAAACACATAATCTTTCAAATTATATGTACATAATCTTTCAAAGTATATATTTGGTAGCAATACTTCAATTAAAGTCAGAATTTTTTTTTTTTTTTTGAGACTGGAGTCTCAATCTGTCACGTGGCTGGAGTGTGGTGGTGCTATCTGGGCTCACTGCAACCTCTACCTCCTGGGCTCAAGTGATCCTCACGCCTCAGTATCCTAGTAGCTGAGACTACAGGTGCGTGCCACCATACCTGGCCAATTGTTTTTTTGAGACACAGTACTACTCTTTTTCCCAGGCTGGAGTTAGTGGCAGGATCTTGGCTCACTGCAGCCTCCACCTCCTGGGCTTAAGCAGTCCTCCCACCTTCAGTCTCCTGAGTATCTGGGACCACAGACACGCATCACCAGGTCCAGCTAATACTTGTATTTTTTTTGTAGACACAGGTTTTCGTCATGTTGGCCAGGCTGGTCTCAAACTCCTAGGCTCAAGCAGTCCAGTGGCCTCTACCTTCCAAAGTACTGGGATTACAGGTGTGAACCACTGCATCTGGCCTTATGTGTATCTTTATATATCACACTCAGAGTAAATATTTATACATATATCCATAGAAGGACTAATGTATTTGAGTATGAGTGTCGTCCCAGAACCAACTGGAGTTATGTAATAACTGATAGCTATATGTTCTGCGTTATTGTTATAAAATGAGAAAGCTTCTGTATTATGAAAGATTTCTAGCTTACAGGTTTCATACAAAGAATTACAGATTTATATTTTCTTTCATAACAGAAGAAATAAAGTACAGAACGATATGAGTTTAGTTTAAATATTATAAATGCTCTGTACTATTCACCCATCTTCCATTTCGACCAAAAATTGTTTCTACTTCTCTTATAAAATCTACCATTTTGCTGCTTAATTTTCATTAACCCATGTAAATTAAATATAAAATGAAAAACCTTAGTGAAATCTTGTCAAAACTGAATGGCAGAATCCCTACTGCTGAATAATTGATCTTTTGTAATTTGGTAACCTGTAAATTATGAACAGAAAAGCTGTAACACTGACTTAAATTATATATGCAATCCCATATAATTATGTTATTATCCCTGCTTTCTAATTACAGAACCTCTAAAATAGTGTTGAAAAGTAAATGGTTCCCTGATGTCGGTTAAAGCAATGTTTATATTTTCACTTAGAACTTTTGGGAATTTCAAGTTGTTATATGCCATCTCCCTCCCAAAGATCATGTATTTACTGATTTTTAAAAATTAACTATTCATTGTTGGTGTAGTATAGATTGAATCTAGGTCAAAGTAAAAAGAGATAGAGTTAAATAGTATAGATTCCACATATATGTTTAGTAAAACGTGATTTTATTTTAGAACTAAAAAGAGACAACATACCAGAATAATGGGACAATTCCTGGGCCTATGGATAGTTAACAATTTAACTTCTCAGCTAACTTTTTTAAAAAGAAGGAAAGAAAGAAAATAAATCCAGTTCAGAAGAAAAGTCATCATAATTGAGTGGTTGTAAAAGAGGCTTGTCTATACAACTCTCAGGAAATCACAAATTAAAAGTGAGACAGGGAATACAAAATGAGTTTCCAGGTAACACTACATCATACTTAACTGTATTCATGAGGATGGTTCAATTTTTGAGGGAGGAATCAATAAATGGTTATGTGATGAGAACAAAAATAAAACACCTGACCAAACCCAAATTAGCTGACTAATTTTCTACCTTTATGCTCACGTCGTGTAACTTTATAGCTCAAGTAAATGTATGTAAAGATGTATAAGAAGACCTAAGAGACAAGAAAATGAAAAATGACTGACAAATGCAAAACAAATTTGAAATAAAAGGTGCATTATGCAAATAGCTCTTCCAAATGACATGTAAACATTTCATTTCAATTAGTAATGTCCAAATAGAGGTCATATCCTGTAAGCATTTTTTCTTAATCTTTTTTAACAATTAGAAAAGATCAATTTTTGGAAATGGCTACATGATTTACGCATATTTTATCATTTTACTTCACCAAATATCTCATTTTTAAACTATATTTCAACTTCCTTATTCGAATTGTAAAACAATTTTAAATTAAGGACATTGAAAAAATGACTCCATATGTAAATTACATGGAGTATATTCAATGAAATTATAGCACTAATTCTACAAAGCAATTTCAAAATTTCAGAAAGCATGCGGTATTTTTATTTTACATGATAGTCAATTATTCTTACAAAATGTTTCTAAAGGATTATATATGTACCATATAGGGGTGTGTATGTGTATGTGTGTGTATAAATATAAATAAAAGCAATCATTATGTAACTAAAATACAAAAGTTTAAAATTAAAAACAATTAAAATTCAGAGCATATTAATGGTTATTTAAAATATATATGATATAAGCTTATTTTATATTTTTTAATTATATTATGAAATTTGAGATCAAAGATTCTTTCCCAAACTAATTCTGGGAAATTAGTTAATACTAAAAAATTGTAAATACTCCTGCTATTCATTAGTGGAAGGAAAGCAGCTGTTTTAATACTTTATTAAAATGTATCTATTCTGCATGAAGTAAATGCCTTCAGTGTTGATAACCCATTAAGGTAATGGTGCTTCCCAGAATCCTAATAAGTGATTAATGTTTCCTTGCATCAACGCAACAAGAAACAATAATTCTTTCATTTTGCATTTGTTTACATATGCCTTTGAAAGCTATCTTCTTATGAATTATAAATTGCACTCTAATAGGTAAAAGAAGCCATTTCAAGTGCCTGGTAATACCGATTCCTTAGCTAATTTTAACTTATTATTGGTTGATTTTAAATTTTAATTACCTATCTTACTTTTTTGTTTTTTATAAATGCCCACCAAAAAATAGGTAATAAGTAAGACTTCTTGTTTATTAACCTAGAGTATCCTGCATTTTTTCATGTGAGAATTCAAAGTTGGTATCTGCATCTTTACATGCTGAGTAGAGTTAAACAAAATACAAAACTAATTTTCATCTTGATAAAATAATGAAATGAATTATTTTAAAATTTTCAAAGTCCAATGACATTAGCTTTTCTGCATAGCTGATGTTGAACTTGTCTTTATGACTATGACTACACTTAGGTAAGAGACTCAACTACTAGTTAAAACAAGTCTTTTTGTTTTGTTTTGTTGTTTTCTGTTTTTGAGATGGAGTTTCGTTCTTGTTGCCCAAGCTGGAGTGCAGTGTTGCAATCTCAGCTCACTGCAACCTCCGCCTCCCAGGTTCAAGTCATTCTCTGGCCTCAGCCTCCCATAAAAACAAGTCTTAATCAAAAACTCTAAAACATGCAATTTTTTGATTAACAAGCTTGTTAGTCTTTTTGCCGCATGATATAATGCTCAGTGCCTCGACTTTTGACAAAATACAAAGAAAAATAAAAAACATATCTCTGATATCTCTGTTGTGTTATCTGTACCACTGAAGAAAAAAAATAACCAGGTGGTGGGTTACATTTTTCTCTTAAATTGTTGCTGTGAGAGCAAATTTTGCACGCTAAGAGTGAAACTCAGTCTTCAGTGTACTTGCCCATTCTTATTCTCTATTACCTCTCTGCAGACTTCACACTAACTCAGTCTCCATCTCTTTCAATAATTGTCTTACAACAAAATAACTGGAATGGAGGATGTATGAATAAAGTATGTATACAAGGGGAAAAAGTCAAGGCATATAAGTTGCATAACAATAATGAAGAATTATAAAACAGTATGTTTCTGTCCCCTGGAATTTATCATTCTGCGATGTTATGCCTTGTTTTTATGAAAAGAGTTCACAATATGCTTCCGAATATTTCTATTCTCAGAAATGTTAGTGATCCAAATAAAAAAGTTAAATGGTGCTAATCTCATATTCATGTTTTTGTTCATTTTGGCATAACATACTTCACCTTGACAGGCAGGGACCGGCGCATCCCATGCATGATACCCATAGGAAGACTTTCTGCACACAGCACTGCTTTTTCCAACAAGTCGGAATCCTCGATCACAGGCCCAACGGACCACACTGTTAAGCTGCCCACCTGTCTGACTGATAATATATCCATGAGGTGGGGATTCTGGTGTACTACAGTAGAAAGCTTTTCAAAAGAAAAAAAATGCTGTTTAATTAATGAACCAGAAGTTATTACCCAAAGTGATAAACACCTACACAGCGACTAGCACTTAAAAGTAGGTCAGTGGTCATCTATGTAAATTTTAATTCATATGAACATCATATTGTGCTCTTTCCTGTTTTGAAAATAATCTACTGACATAACTTTTGGGAGATATAACTAACTCTGAGCTTTCTTCCAATTTATATTGTCACCTAAAATGTCTTCTGAATTGAAATGTATTTTCTTAACACCCTGGAGGTTCAAAAGCCCAACAAATACCTAATTGAATTTTGGACACCACATTTCCTGTCATTTGAGGGACCTAAATGCCACAGCCTTGGTAGCAATATTTTAGAGCATGTCATTTACATGTCACTTCGAAGTTATATCCAGACACCTCTATCATGTTAGGTCATACATTTCATTTTGGTTGATGTCTAAAATAATCCCCCACATTCCATAATCCTCTTTCCCAGTCTATTAAAGGGTGTCCATTCTGTCAAGAGCATTTACATATTATGATAGAAATTGCCAATAAAATAAAAAAGTTTTTTCATCTCCTGATGTTTGAAATGCCAACAGATAATGTCAAATAGATTTTTCATATGTACTTTTGAGAATATTCAGCATGGCAGGTACCATTTACCTTCTGAAACTTTAATGAATTCATCTGAGAAAAATGGGGCTTTGGGGGTAAACAGTAAGAAACAAATTGGACTTAGCATATATATGTCATAACCTGTCATTTCTAAAGGCAAAAATACATATTTAATATGTCAAGCTGTTCTTGAGGGCTAACAGTGGTATTATCATTATATTTATATCCAACTTTGTCATAAATAATAAGAACAAGGATTGGCCTATAATACAGTCATTCTAATGCTTATAATTGTTTAATTTGAATAGTTTCCTTTTATGTTATCATGTATGATGATTTTAATGTGCTGACTTTTAAATGCCCTATTTGGGCAACACTTTAATAAAAAGACATTTACATTGCTCATATTATAGAAACATAAGCTCAAGTACGAAAATTCTTCAGGATGACTGGGTATATCATATAGTTCAATTTTTTTTTTTTAGAAGAAGTTTCGCTCTTGTTGCCCAGGCTGGAGTCCAATGGCACTATCTTGGCTCACTGCAACCCCCACCTCCCGGGTTCAAGTGATTCTCCTGCCTCAGCCTCCTGAGTAGGTAGGATTACAGATGCCCGCCACCATGCCCAGCTAAGTTTTTGTATTTTTAGTAGAGAGGGGGTGTCACTGTGTTGGCTAGGCTGGTCTCGAACTCCTGACCTCAGGCAATCCACTCGCCTCAGCCTCCCAAAGTGCTGGGATTACAGGCGTGAGCCACCGCGCCTGGCCATGTTTCAGTTTTTTAAAACACTTCTACATTGATTGCATAATAAATTAGTTTAGATTTAATAGAAACATTGTAGGATACAACTATGTACATAGTAGTAATATGCTGTCAGTCACAAGTTGTTCTAATATGTAAAATACTAATTATTAATAAGTTAAAATCAAACTATCATCTCAGAGTTTTAAAATCAAGGGGATTAAACAGAATTATTCTATTCATACATTTTATACGTAGTTGTAAATTTGTATAAATGAGTAAAATTCAAGAGTATACTTTTCAGAACTGAAATTCAAAATTTATCTGTCTATGCCCAGAGTCATAGTGTCAGAGTTGTTTATAAAACATTTATAAAAGGAATTTTCGGTTGAATTGATTACCAATGACACATGATTTGGGAGGCATGGTGTGAACACTGTATAGAAAGAGACAGCTGGCTGATTCTGAGGGATTCTGCTCTTGAACACATATCCATGGCCTGTGACATGATTTAGAATGGTCTCTGACATGATTTAGAAGGGCAGTAAAGAAAAGGAACATAACCTTCACATAATAGAGGACTATTTATGTACATTTACTCAACAAGAAAATTATTGGTTCAGTATCAGTAGAACCTATAAACAGGAAGACATAATAGAAAAATCTATGTCACCTTGGTATTAAAAAGAATTTCCAGCCTACATCTTTCTAAACATCATGCAAGGAAAAGCAGTAGCGACAAAACGCTTTCGTTTTTAAAAACTGAAGGTTTGTAAATGATGTGTTTGTTACTCTCTCTTTTGACATTTAAGATATTTTAGCAAGTATCACAAATTGATGGATAAAAATTAAAACAAAGATTTTGACCACTGTATGTTTATCCTTTGTTTGAACTTGTCATTTAAAGGAGTTCTTAAATAGGTCAGATAACACACGGTTGAACAACACTATTAATATTTTTTGTCAGTTCAAGGAAAACAAATCTATTTTTTAAAGTATTAAAAATCGCAGTTTAATTTATAACTGACATATAAGTCATAAGTATCCTAAATGCTTTTAATATTTTACAAAATCATATGAGGGATGTAGAATTATTATCATTACAATAGGAAATAAAGAGGTTACATAAATTGTCAAAGAACCATCAATGGAGGAGCTGTGATTTGAATTCATGTCTAATTGAATAGTGTCTCTGCTCCTTAATTATAATCATACTGAAGATGATAGTGAGATCTGTCCTGAAGTTATAAGTTTTACATACCTATATATCTTATCCGAAAGCCTTTTTTGTTATTGCCATGATCTGCTGACCACTGAAGAAATACTTCATGACCATTGCTTGTTATATTAAAAGCAGATGAATAATCCCCACTGAGGGAAATAAGCACTGGACTTTGAATATTTGGTCCTTTGAGAAGAAAATAAAACAATTTAAATAAAATTAATTATATTCTCATTTATCTTTAGTATTTTATATCTTTAGAATACTATTAAATATGGTTAAATTGCTTCATCACCAATCTACCTCACTAACAATAACTGAAAACATAAAATGTTTGTTTTAAGCATTTTAATTCTATAGCTAAACGATGTATAATTTGTAAAATAATAATGGAGCTAACTATAATTTTCATATGGTATAGGAGTAAATTTAATGTTGGTACTTCTAAAAATATCTGTAAGATAAACTCACATAAGCAGCTGTTTATACTCAAAGTTTACATGTATAATTAGAACATTTGGACTTAATTGATGAATATCCAATAAATATAACCCTTGGTTACCATCATACACCTGAAGAACATCAAATTCCTTTTCTGTCTGGAAGAATTCTACAAACATGGTGATATTATAACCCTTTTCCACTGAAATGCTCCATGCACACATTTGAAGATTTGGGTAACTGTCAGGATATCCAGGGCTCAATATGACTCCAGTTGAATCTAGCCGTAATTCATTGGCTGGACAGAGCACTGTCAAAGAAAAATGTCATTAAATAATGCTAGTCTTTTAGAGCCACGGTGAAAACTGTATTTTAGATACTGAGTATTCTGCTTTCATATTCAATAGCTATAAGGATGATACGTTGAATTATTTGTTAGAAGAGACAAGTTGTATTAAACTTATGATTCAAAAGCCAGAGGAATGACCTAAAAATTTATAGTATTGATTTATTTTTTATTACATGGAAGATGCACCACTTTCTGGACATAAATAAATACATAAATAAAATATAAGCCATTTAATTCCTCCTCTTTCTTCACATTTTTCCCAACCTCTCCTAATCTTATGTTCTCCCACCTCTGCCTGTCTTATCTATGTCCTTGCTTTACCTCTTTCTTTCCTTACTTTTTAACTCGCCCTCTTCTCTCTTAAGCCTTCTACTCGCTCAGGTGTGTGGGGTCAGATAGAAAACTGTCCTCTCTCAAAGTATTCATTTCAAGTAAAGTCATTTCTGATATCAGAGATATGTTTACCATGAGGATTTAACACAGTTCTGAGTCACCAGTTGCCTTTCAGCTCTACACTATCTCCAGCCCATAAATGTAGCCCAAAGCACAAACTCTTTTTATTTAATAATAATACCTCTGCTTTAATATCATATATGTATACATATATAGACACACTTGTAAAAACATATAAAATGTGTTACATATTGACAAAAAAACATAATTATGGTCTAACAGCCTGCAACATACAGCAAATTTTAGTTGTTGGCATCAATTGCATTCTGTATCAGACCAAAATTATGAACATCTACTTAAATTTGGATTTAGAATAAAGAATATTACTAAGTTGATCAATCCCTTTTTACTCAAATTATGCCATTTTAACCTCTTACAAAATTTTTTTGAAGTTCTGTGATGTGGAAAGAGTATTGGAATTATTTAGTATGGTCCATTATGCAGAAGTAAACCAATATGCACCAAACAGGATTTGCTTCAATATAAGGAAGAACTTTCTTTTTATCAGAATAGTATAATGGCCATAGTAAAATGTCTTATGAACATAATTGCTAACCAGTTTTAAACTTAGACTGGACTACCTTTTGGGTGTTCTTACTGCGAACATTTAGGCAACTGAACAAATGGGTGAACTAGGTAATTTTGATGATTTGGTTAATTAGAAATACATCCCAGGCCATTTCCTAATTCATCTACTATACCTTAGCTTTCATTTTGGAGTTAAACAGCATTGTTTCTCAAAATAATTAGAGCAGCACTTTAAGAAGAATTCCTGTTTTTCAATGTTTATTTGAATGAGTTAGGATTGAAAACTACTAATGTAGTTGCTGGAATATAATAAATCGATGAAGAACTTATATATTCATAGTGTTCAAGGTACAAAGACAATTAAATATTTTGAGTTATAAAGTCTCCAACAAGTATAGGGGTAGAAAAGAGTAATTAACATAGTGGATTATGGCAGCATATGATTGCTCTATAAACATGTTAATAACTTGAAAAGACTTCTTGAAAACTTGAAAACTGGCCAGGACTAATACATGGCTTTTTGAAAACTGACTATATAATAGAGTTTAAAATATAGTATAGCTGAAGCTAAGAGCTGTTTTCTACTTTTTTTGGATATTATTTCAGTTTCTTCTACTTCAACCTAGGATTTTCCTTCATGGATAAAATTTTGAGATTAAAAATATTGAATAAATGGTATCAGGTCATTCTTCCTCCACCTAAAAAGAGAACTCTGACATTGATTTTCAAAAAATTTAAAAATACATAAAAAAGAAATACATAAACCTGAAGATTGGAAATGATATGGAATATATGAGTCAAAGACAAAAAAAAGTAAATATGTGGCTACGACATATTGAAATGAGTGGTATGATCCAATATACTTTACTACAATACACAAATTAATCTATTCTCACATTATCTAACATATAGCAAGAAGCCTGACAGCCACCAAGAATAACAGTAAATATTTGTTGATTGTAACTTTATGTTAGGCACTGTTAAACACCATTGGTACATTATCTCCGTTATCACAACTTTAAAAAATGTGTATACTTTTTATTCCCATTGTACATATGAGAAAACTGATGACCAGAAAGTTTAAAGTGCTCAAAATCTAGATTCAGTTAGAGTCAATGTTTTTAAACCAGAAAATGTAAGCATCCATTAAATTTCATTTACAACAAACTCTTTACAGAAACCCATATTTGGAATTATTTTCCACATTTTAAGTGAGACACATAGAGCTACAGAGCATCTAGAGAAGAAGAGAGAACAAAAATGATACTGCTATTTTTTTTAGAAAAAGTCAAAAAAATTTTAAATGGACTAAAACAATGTAGATTAATTGTAGCCGATTCCAAACAAATGACTGTCTTAGCAAGCTTGTGTAATAAACTCAATTAAACAAAAATGTAAAGTCAGCTTTTTGGCTTAAATGCCTGGTGAAATAATTAATATAGAAACTCTACATAAAGTCATTCTAAAGGATGATTTATTAACTTTATTAGCTAGTATCTGAAGTGTTATCAGGAGACAAAAATTTACTATGTTTTCTGTATTCTCCACAGCAGGCAGAATAAGTTCAATCACTAATCTACAGGAAATTCTGATTTGGGGAATAAGACATTGAAAGTCTGAGAGACAAAAAATTGTAAAATATCTAGCTTATCTGAATGTTATATTTACTTTAATTTGTAAAAAATTTATTGAATTGGGATTCAGATATAAAAACAAGAAGCTTGCCCTTCAAGAGCTCACAATATAGTTTTTATTGGGGTCAAGACAGAAATGCTGTTATGTAATTGGCTCATTGACATATCCTGTGTCTGCTCAACTTTTTTTCCCATGTATAACCCCTCAAAGGTTGAGCCTCTGTCTTCTCTATTTGCATATCTAAATATCTGAACATGAAACCTACATAATCCTAAAGGTCTAGAGAGTAGCCTTACATGAAGGAAAAAGCTGAATGAATGACATCTAAATGTCTGGAATATATAAGTGACAGACTTCAGAATTCTCAACCAACTTCAAGATGTTCTAATAGCGTTAAGACCATGAGAAATTGTCACATTGGCTCCAATTTATACCCCCAAACCTGCTTTCCTGCTTTTCTTTTTGCTACCATCAAAGCCTCCTATAATCTTTTTATCTTCTTGTAAGGCTTTCAATTTTATAGCATGCTTAGAACCCCATAATAATCAGAAGTTACTTTAGACTTATTATAGCAGCTAAGATACTGCACAAGAAACAGATTTCCAGTATTCTCAGAAACGAAACCTAAAGAAGGAATTAATCCAAAAAAGCTAGAAAGAATAATAAAATACAACTCAATTGTATTCAGCTTAATCAACGTTTATGATAATTGTGTGTTAGGCACTGTTCTGGGCCTAGGGGCTACACAAATGAACAATAAAAGTTTTTTGAACATCACAGCTTAGCACATCATTCAAGGTCTATCTTTGCCTTGCTCTTGTAACATAGTGAATCCTTGAAGTCCATGCCCTGTTGTTTTTCACTTCTCTATCTTTGCATATATATCTGCCGCTTAGACCACCCTCTCTCTAGCTCTGTTCTACCAGAATAAGACTCATTGTCATTTGGAATTGTGTTTCATGACTCAGGAAACAATGCTTCCATCAAGCTTTCCCTGCCCCACAAGCGGTTAAAAATTATATGAATCTACAGCTTCCTGGTCTCTTTCCCTAAACACTGTACTGCTATCCCCTGTATGACTGCCATATCCCTTTTGCATGATGCTTCCACAGCAAGGGCCACTTAAAATTTATTTTTTGTTACTCTGCTTGTTTATTTGTTGTTTTCTCAGATCCTCGTTATGTAACAGGTACTCAATAAAGTTTAATGAGTCTAGTGGTTAGATCAGAAGCTCTAAGTAAAAGCAATTAACATTGAAACCTTTATTTATAGTGATTTCCCTTTCTCTCCACCTCCATTCCCATCCCTGAGCAAAATAATTGAAGTAAGTTGAACAGACTTCATGCTAAACCAGAAAAATTTACCCTTGAAAGAATCAAAGATGTTTAAAGTTAAATCTGATAAACAGTGGACTATTTCTAAATGAAATAGCACATACGAGTTATAAAACATACAGCATTCTTTCCAGTTAAATATTTCATATTTATATAGATTTTTCTCAATCTTACCTATATTAAGTTAAACATAAAGCAAATATTTAAGAAATAAATAATCATAAGAACCATTGAGTACCTTGACAAACTGGAGGTGCTCCATCCATCTGCAGTCGTTCTCCTAATCTGCACGTCAGAATTGCATTACCAACTAAAGTAAATCCTGGAAGACACTGATACCTAATAATATCACCTATTAAAAAAAAGAGGGGAGGTTTCATATAAGCAACAAGGTGATGATAAACAAATATTTCAATTGTAAGAGAACAGTTTCTCCTTTAGTTATTTTCAATCAGTATAAAAATGTTATTAGGTATAAGTAGGAATTATATTCAAAATATTGAAAAACCAGTATATAATAGTCATTGACCAATCAGGACTGAAGGCAAAAGTGAACTGCCATGCCCTCTGTACTGGTGCATGCTGGCTGGATATAAGCAATAGTCATAAGGAAATAATTTACTTGATATAGGTGAGATAGTCAATAAAAATATAACAAGTAGTTAGAAGGCTATTTATTGCTTTCATATTTGAATTAAAGTTACATCGGTCACTGATAGTTTCTTTGTGTGTCTCAACCAAAATCAATATAATAACAATAATGAATAATAAAAGTTTATTATGGCAACATTAAGATGTCTTCGTATATAATTTTTTTTCAAACTGTGTGGCATTAATTATTTGGGTTGAATTTCCAACTCAGTTTTAAAGCAACTCTATGATTAAATTGAGTAGAATCAACTAAGCATTTTCCAAGATATGGAAATGAAATATGTCTTCTAATATGCCCTACAAACCATTCATTCTGCCAAGTCAGGCATAGGCCTGAATTCAAAGAACAAAGGTTAGAACTATAGTGTCAGAAGGCAGCAAAATAATGGTTTGGAAAGAACCATGAGAGTACAGTTAACGGCTTCAAATTTTAACAAGTTTTCTAATTATACATTCCAGAAAAACAAAATTAATTTTTCTTTTCTAATAATCCCTTTCCTCTTTTCACTCCTCTCCCTTCTTAAAAATTCTAAATAATCTCTATCAACACAGGGAATGAGGGTCTCAAGACAGGCTATTACTATTCTTTATTTTGGCTTATTTTTAAGCAAATACTTCTGCCAGTAGTATGTTTTCTTTGAAAATAATTTAACGGGCTTTACCTATTTCAAATTCATCATCTTCCGTCAAAATTTCAGCATTGGGCACAGGTGGTGGAGGTTGGCATACTCTTAGTTGATAGGCTATAAAAATAAAAAATGTGTTTATTTCTTTTCTGAGCAGCTACATGTATTCACATATGCAAAAAAAAAAACAAGAAAATTATCAAAAGTTGTTTAAAAATAAAAATAAATTACATAATTTATCAAGTTTCAATTACATCTTTATTTTTTAAAATATACTACAACATTACAAAATATTTTCCCATGGTAACAATGCTTACTTTTTATTCCTTATTTCTTACCCTTATTCTAGTCCTTCTTGTTATGTGGTTCAAAACACCTTGTTTTTTTCCTCCTTTGCATGATCACAATTTGGAATTATGTATTCATGTTTGCTTACTTGCTCAGTGCCTATCTTTCCCAATACTCATCACTGAATCCCCTGCACTTAGCAAAGTGCATGGCATACAGCAATAATTGCAAACAAATGCTCAGTGTTCACTTTATTCCAGACAATATTATAAATACTTAACTCAATCCTCACAAAAAAACATTTTCTTATTTAATTTATGTTACTATTTCTATAATTGCCCCCATTCTTTTTTTTATATATTTTAAGTTCTAGCGTACACGTGCACAACACACAGATTTGTTACATATGTATACATGTGCCATGTTGGCGTGCTGCACCCATTAACTTGTCACTTACATTAGGTGTATCTCCTAATGCTATCCCTCTCCCATCCCCCCACTCCACCACAGGCCCCGGTGTGTGATGTTCCCCTTCCTGTGTCCACGTGTTCTCACTGTTCAATTCCCACCTATGAGTGAATTGCCCCCATTCTTTAAAAAAGAAAACTGTTAAAGAGTTAAAAATTTGCCCAAATCACGTAGTTACAACGTGACAGAGCTGAGGTTTGAACCTACGTAGCCTGGCTCCAGAGCCTTGTCTCACCATGCTACTTTAATATAATTATGAGATATCTGTTTATCAAATGTCATGTTTCTAATTATTATATCACTTGAACAGGTCATCTCATTGGATTAGATTGGCATTTGGCATAATTGAAAGGCCACCACGACAAAGTCTCTATGAATCCAAGCTTCGTGCCTACTATCCCCACATGACATCTAAAATCTACAACAAAATCATTTGCTTGATTCAAGTTTTTTTTTCCCTTAAAGTCTTCTAAAAATGTACTATACTCATATTCATTCAGGAAACATGTTTTATACTATTATAACATCTGAGGCAAATTGTTTTATATGCCTATTTTTACTACTTAAACTTAGAAGTTCTTTATGTACTCAATGTGCCGATAAAGAGAATGAGACTCAAAAGACACAGTAGCTTATACAAGACCACACCATTAGTACAGGACATAGCCAAAAACTGAAGTGTATATGCTCTAATTTCAAAGCCCATTCAACACTGCTTCTATTGCAAAAAAGTATTACGGGAGTATTGAAAAGCATCAACTAGACCAGGTCAGGAAGACTCCTATAGTAGGAAAAGAATGAGATATATTTGAAAGAAGGAGTAAAATTTGTAATCCTGGGGAGAAGAGTATTTCAGGTGGAGGAGAAAACTGGAACAAAAACTTGGGCAAAGCGTAAAATCATTGATTCATCATCATCTAACAAAAAGCTATTTATAAGAGATTAATTGGCTAATGAACATTCAGGTTACTAAGGACAAAGAAAAGAAAGACTTTTCAAAATGTAGATCTACAGTGATGAAACAAACAAAAAAGTGTTTTAATTTTCTTCTGCAAAGTGTTATCTGTCTCTTCACACTTCTTCCTTCCAGTAGTTTAACCTGTTTGTAAAAGCACTTGCTGTGCGTGGATGTTAATTTGCAAGTAAAACACCACTGTACAGAAGGGTTACTGCTACAGAAGAAAGACTTGCTGGGAAAGAACCCCATGGCAGAAAGTATAACCCGGATTTTTGATAAAATGTTTGGTGGATAGTAATTAGGAATTTTGAAAATTGTTTTCCTGAACTTATACTTTAAAGGGGTACAGTGATAAAGGCAAAAGGTAATTGTAAGAAATGTCAAAAATGTAACGGAAAATGGAGAAGATAGGAGGAGCCCTAAACAGAGAAATCTTTCTGAGACTATGCTTTAGGGAAGATTTTGTCTGATCTTACCAGAGAATAGAGATCAACCCAGAAATTACAGAAATGTAGAGATGCTCATACCTGTATTATTTTACTTGTGTTTTCTTGTGAAGTTATTTTAATCTTCAGGCTAATCCTAAATTGTTTGATTATTTTAAACAAGAAACACTTTTTTATGTGGAATCCATGACTATTATCATCTGTGGAACATGCTGAGAATGACCTAGATAACTCAGTTGCAGGATTTAAAAGATCAAAGGTTGTAATTTTTTACTAAAGACTATGATGCTCAGAGTTATTATTTTTCCAAGACCACGTGGGTGCTGTAAGCTAATGTCTTATTCTCTGTTCTTTCCTATCACTGTCAGTTTTATAAAATGTGTCTCTAGAAGCTAAGAGATCACTGTGAGCCCATGGGGGGTCTGAGGTGTAATGTTCTTACCTCCCAACTCTACTTCAGTAAGAACAACTCTATTTTTTTCAATTTTATAAATTTGAATTCTGAACAAACTTTCCTTTGAATAAACTTTCTACATTCTTACCTAAGTGATTCTCTTGATTCCTTTGGCTACAATTCTGACTTTGTGTCTCAATTCCCAATTCTATATTGCCAGGCTAAACATCTCTTCTGACCTCTTCACGCCTCCCTTTCCCACCCCTTGCTGTTATTTTCTAATCACAGAACCCCTTTTGTGGCACATGTAAACACGACTTGTTCAAAGTGTGTTATTTTCCATTTATTTGCATGCTTGTTCATTGGGTCCCTATGTAGACTTTAAGTTACATGACAGAGGCTATTTGTTTATCTACATTTTTCACTATCTAGGAATTAGTTATTGTCACTATACTTATAATTCAACTAATATTTGCTAATAACTGACAGAATGTAGGTTTCTTCAGGAGACAAGCAGCCTCTCAACAGTCTTCCCTAAGATGACTCCCACTTTAAAATTGCCAGTGGGGATGAAATAGAAACAATTGAGTGTCAGACAATGCTAAATATTGAAATATAGGCAAGATCTGGCTAAAATGCTTTTCAGGGTTGAACTATGTAATTTTGAATAAAAAGTAAAGGAGAAAAGAGTAATGAAAAACAAGCAAACAAACCTCTTTTCATCTGTTTCTCTTTTGACTTTTGAAGACCAAGCACTACAAAAGGTTTAATCATAAGCAGCTTGCAACAATTTTGTTTTCAATCTTCATCAATCTCTACTAGTATGTTCTTTAACATAACTCTATGATTTGTCTAATGTCTCTCCAATCTTGCTACCAATATCTCAGTCTAGATTCCTGCCATTTCATTCATGTTGTACTGGGTTGAATAGTTTCACCTAAAATTCATGCCTTTCCTGGAACCTAAAAATGTTATTTGAAATAGGGTTGTTGCAGACGTAATTGGTTAACTTAAGGTTGTATAAAATTATGGGGGTACCCTTAATTCAATATGACTAGTGTCCTTATAAAATAAAAAGAGACACAGAGATGATCACACAGGTAAGATGGCCATGTGATGATGAAGGTTCAAACTGTAGTGATTCATCTATAAGCTAAGGAATGCCAAAGGTTGCTTTTAAGCCACCAGTTTGTGGTACTTTGTTTCAGCAGCCCTAGTAAACTAATACACCTGTGTTATTAAATTGGCCTATAGTGTGTTCCTTACCTTCAGTGTCTCCCTGATACTACCCTTCTTACATACAGTGAAGTGATAGAAGAGAATCAAGGAAGTATTCACCTGGAATCCACTGTGTACAAAGGACTCTGAAAAGTCCTTTACATGCCTCTTTCATTAATCACTAAAATGCCACATCAAAATATGTGTAAATATACTCATGTTACCAAAAGAGACACTAAATTTCATAGTGGTTGAATTATTTGCCCAATTCACACAGCCAGAATTTGAACCAAGTTCCAGTATAAAATTAAGACACATTGTCTCCCAGATTTATAGATAAATAAACCTCGTTTTGAATATCATTTTGTTGCTGCCGTTTCCTTATTTTCAATTTACAGCTTTTTTTTATGGCCTACAGATTGAATTTATCATCTTAGATAAAGCAAGATCATTACCCTAATTCTCACCAATCTCTCACACAAGATGTCTGCTATATCCAGTTGAACTTTCCTGTGTCCTTTGTATTTGCCATGTTCATTTCCTATCCCACACCTTCATTTTTGGCAACCTTGCCAGCCTAGAAATTGGCACCATAATATTTAGCATTTAGTGTTTCACTGTGTTGAATTGTTTAATGTTTTGGTTCACATTCCACGTACAGCTTATGTATTTTGTATTGTATTTGCATATCCTACAATACCTAACACATTTAATTTAGTTGTTTATTAAATAAGTTATTATTGAGCTCCTGTGATCTGCCAGATGCCAGAAACCATAATAGGTGCTGGGAATGCAAAGGTAAGCAAAGCAGACAGAAGCCTGCTCTGTATATGCTAATAGTTGGTGAGAAGGATATTAATTAATTAGTAGAATTTAACTAGTTCAAGCAAGGGGTGTGTGTGTGTGTGTGTGTGTGTGTGTGTGTGTGTGTGTTTCTAGAGATGAATGATAGCCCTAGTGAGAGAGAGGAGGGATCGAAAAGAGCAAAAATCAGGGGCTAAATCAGACAGGATTGTACAGGTTATACTCAGGATTTCATTTATTTTAAGCTAAGACCAATGGGAGGCCTTTAAAGAGATTTAAGTTGGAGAGGAATGTGGTCATATTTATCCTTTAAAAGATCACTCTGGCTGTAGTCAGAAATTTTTAAAAAGCACACACACAATTGGAAGAGAACAACAGTGGATAGCAAGAGACTACTAGAGTCTATATTGCAGGGGTGTTAAATAAACAATTGCTGATAGAGTCTACATAACTTCATAGTGTCCCCAAATGACTTACACATTAAATTAAAAGTCTTGATTATGACCTTCAAGGGTTTCTAACTTTGTCTGATTAACTTCATCCCCACCTATTAACCAGCTTATATTTTTAGCTATAAATAAACAAAAAATAGTTTATCTCCTCTACTTAAAATTCAAGTACCACTGATAGGCATGTGGCCTATCATTCCCACTTCTTAAAAAAATGTTAAACCACATCTCTTCATTTTTAATACTAAATTTCAAAAAATCAAACCTGTCTACAACCTCTTACTGTAGTCTTTTTAATTACTGCATCAACAGAGCTCTCAAATGGTTGAGAGCTTAATATTTGATAATACAGCTAAAATTTTATGTCCTATATAATTTTCTTTTGTCCCTCATTTTCTTGAAATCTATCTTCCTAGCTCTTTTACAGCTTTGTCTGAACATGACTAAAACAGAGATGTCTTCACTGATAATGCTACCTAAAGTTGATCCTTTGCAGTTAACTTTGTTTCACAGTCTGGCAATTTTCACAATCTGTAAGAATTATGTATTTGTTTACTATCTATTTCTTATATTTGTTTATGTATTTGTTTACTATCTATTTTCTTATACTAGAATGTAAACTCCATGAAAGCAGGCATTTTTGCTTTTCTTATTAGCTACTAACTCTTTAGGGCATAATCCAGTGTTCAGCACATAACAGCATTCAATAAATATTTGCTGAATGACTGAGTGCTAGAGAAATGAAAGAATGGATGCTGAATTAGAGTATATACATATATATTATATATAAGTATATATATGAATGAGTATATACGTATGATATATAACACATTCTTATGGTATTGAGTAAGGACATAGTCTAGACTCTTTGGCTCTTTGGGTTCAAATCTTGTTTTGAACACTGAAAAATTGGCAAAACTTGGGCAAGTTATTTATCTTTCTGCCTTGATTTCCTCATTTATAAAATAATAATGAAATAGTAATAATTTTATGCCATCCCAAAGGGCAGTTATGAAAATCAAATGGGTTTACACAGGCAAAGCATTTGGAATACTGTCTGGCACATTTTAAGCTTATCTTTTAATAAGAATAAACCACTATGATATCAAATTGGAATTCTATTTCTTCAAGATATTTGATATTCATAAATAAATAACATAAATATTAATATTTTCTGCTTTTCTTAACTTTCACTTCTTATGTATAAAGGACATTTTTATTTGGCAGTTATTTACAGAATTATGAATAAAATTGAGGCATGTTATCTTTGTTGGTCAAAGAAAAGGGTGTAACGATTGTGAGGTGTGATGCATCAGATGTTTTGTAATTGAAGGCAACAAAGGGGAATTAAACATTGTGCAGCTCTGCTTCTCTTTCTGAAGATGTTTCTATCAAACCAATCAACATCATAAAAAATATACATAATCCAGTTTGTATTTATAACTACATTTGTGCACAAAGCAGGCTGATCAAATATTTACTCTGTAACCAGACTGATGGTTCAAATCTCAGTCTGCTGCTGGCTATTTCCATCAGCTTAGGCAAACTGCTAAGAATCTGCTTCAGCTATCTCATCTGTAAAATAGACATAAAGCCAAGATTGAGTTAAAATATTATAAAGTGCTTAGAATAAGGCCTGAATATATTACCAGTTAAGAGGGAGGGTACATTCCCTGTTTGACAAATACTGGCATCAGCGTTTCTGCTGTGATGATGTTTGTTCCCCATACTCATGTAACTTCAATCTGACGTGACCTTCCTCACAATGGGTCATTCAAAGCACCCATGTGACTTCTCAGAACGTATCTAACCATTTGTTTGTTTCTTTTCTGATTTAAATTGGATATTCTTGGCCAGGCACAGTAGCTCATGCCTGTAATCCCAGCACCATGGGATGTGAGGAGAGCAGATCACTTGAAGTCAGGAGTTTGAAACCAGCCAGCCACCTGCAGAGACAGGTGAAACTCTGCCTCTACTAAAAATACAAAAATTAGCCAGGTGTGGTGGTGCATGCCTGTAATCCCAGCTACTTGGGAGGCTGAGACAGAAGAATCACTTGAACTCAGGAGACAGAGGTTGCAGTCAGCTGAGCTTGTGCCGCTGCACTCCAGCCTGGGCAACAGAGTGAGACCCTGTCTCAAAAATAAATAAATAAGTAAATAAATAAATAAATTGGATATCCTTGTTTTACATTGATGTACCTTATACTGTAGTATAAAATCCATGAGTTTAGCAACACACTGTATCATCCTATATAATATATAAGTGTCTGTGGTCTCAAAACTATTAGCACAGTGCTCTGGAAATCACTTAAGAAATACTAATTAGTAACAAATCAAATTAAGAAAATTCCTCATTCTGTATAAAATATATGCTTTGGTTACTCAGGAAGAAAATAAACAGGTTTGGTAGAAATATATCCAATATTGTATAGGTTAGGATCATAGACAAACCGGAAATAATCTTAGAAATCATTTCTCCTAGACTCTTTAAGGGGTAGTAGGAAGATGACCTAAATAAGTGAAATGAGGTGGACAAGGTCACACATTCAGCCACTGGTGGAACTGAAATGATTAAATCATATAAATTATGTCATCTAAACTTTAAATCGTATGTGCATGTATTTTAGTCCATGCTTTTCATGGATTGTTCCATTTAGAAACAGTTTGCAGCCATGACCATTAACAGAAAAGCTGCACAAAATAGATATTCACACTTTAAAAATACACATTGGAACTAAGTATGTGTTCTCTTTAGAAGAATCATTTTATCTGACATGCCCCACCAACTTTTAAACACCATTTGCTATCTAACAACTACTAACAACTACATGAGAGCATCGTATTCCATATGTCTGTATCTTCTGAGGATGGCTATTATTTAAATAGTTCTCTGTTTTTGTTCAAATGTGCATAGATATCTGGTTCCTCGTCCAACAAATATGCTTTTTGAAATTGGTTTAAGATTTGATTCTGGCAATATTTTTTCGTTATTTTTAATTTTCTATTTTCTTTTCAATGAAACATCCAACCCAATTCCAGAAAATAATGCTGCATGTGTCTACTTCTATTCAATGCGCTATTAAAGGCTTCTTCAAAAAAGACAAAACAGAACACTGGCAAATTGCCATTCCTTCTCCAAACCAAAAAAAGCACAAGCACATAACCTTTCTGCCAAGTAAGGACACAGTATTCCTTACAGAGGACAGAAGTAACGTTGCATATTCCCTTATAAACTCTAAGCTCCATGTAAGCCCCAGTGTACTTCAGTGCTCATCCGGATTAGTTCAAGTATGATAATCTCATGATTTGGGGGAGAACAACTGTTGATAAATTTTATGTTCTGTTATGCAGTTTGGGCAGTGTTATTTTTAAACTTATCTGAAATAAGCTTAAGCTATTTCACTTGAAATCAGAACTAAGTGTATTGAAATTAATGCTACCTTAGTTTTAATGAAGAGAAGAAAACAATAAATTTGTTTTCCATTTTGCAGAAAATCTGCCATTGAGTTGACATGAACATAGAAGTGTGTTCAGCAGGGTTTAAATTACTTTACAAATATCCCTTTTACACCACTAATATTTTATATTCAGTTTGTTTCTCTGCCTCTATAAGGGAGAATATTAGAAATCAAGAGTGAATGCTTATTTGGATTTAGAGATGAGAGAAATAAAGTTTCTATCATGAGGAATGAAAATGAATCAATGATCTGGTTTTGTTCTGTGTCCCGACCCAAATCTTATCTCAAATCATAATCCCCATAAGCCCCATGTGTTGAGAGAGGGATCTAGTGGGAGGGGACTGGATCATGGGAGTGGTTCCCCCATACTGTTCTCTTGAGAGTGAGTGAGTGCTCATGAAATCTGATGGTGTTTGACAGTTCCTCCTTTACACACTCTCTGTCTCTCCTGCCAACATTTAAAATGTGCCTGCTTCCCCTTCTGCCATGACTGTAAGTTTCCTGAGGCCTCCCCCGTCATATGGGACTGTGCATCAATTAAACTTCTTTCCTTTATAAATTACCAAGTCTTGGGCAGTTCTTTATAGCAGTGTGAGAATGGACTAATCCAGACGACAAGAAGTCACTCTTACTATTTCCCTAGAAAAGAAATAACAAACTATTGCGAAACAAAACTATTGGGATATCTGCTGGATTATTGTAAGAGCATTTCAATATCTGTTGCATGAATTGTCTTCTCCACATGCAGACAACTAATTTAAGATTGCTGCCTTAGTGCTGAGCCCATTAAAATCTGAAAAATAACGTGCCTAAGCCCTCTTCTCTATGTTTTTGACTTCCCTGGCATATAGACCTGGCTCTAATTGATAGGCCATTGTCTCCTGTTAAACATAAACAATTTCCCAGCAGACAAGGTAATTCTTTGACCTTGTTGAAACAAGACAGAAATAAGACCTTTCCATAGTCATAATCAGAAAACAAGAACACTGTTCAAATCATCAAAATGACAGTCTTCCACCTCAGCCAACATTAATGAATAGTATTTCCATACTAATTATATAGGTATATTCCATTCCCTCCACCTTCTAGAAAAAAATACTAAGATATCCAATCATAAACCTGCTTAAATTTTTTAACAGCACCCAATCCAGAAGAAAATTCTGTTTCCTTGAACCCTTCTCAAAACCATCTCATACAGTCAAATTCCTATATCAAGCCTCTCCTGACACACTTTTGCTGACATCACATGTTGTTGTCTCACTCATTATCACAAGCTAATAAATCTAACTTTGTTTAACAGAAGTTGTGTTCCTGATAGTCTTTGGCTGGAGGCAACAGAAAGTAAGATATTTAAGAAAATAAATACCATACCTTATGAACTGGGTATATACATGCAGTGAAGTGTCAAAAGATAGTAATTTTGACATGACTTTTAGTCATTTGAGTAATAATTAAGTAGTCATTTAAGTCATTTAACTAATAGTAAATGGTATTTTCCTTTCCTCCTAACAGTTCTAGCAGTTTGGGTTTTAGCTCCATTGCTTCATTTTATACACACACGTACACACACACACACACACACACATACACACACATACATTATTACATGATGTTCATATCTCCCGTTCTCTCTGGACATCCAATAATAAAACACTTTACGGGTTCTGTGCTCTAGCTATTACAATACAAAAGGAGGTCAGGTCTTTAGGTTATGTGAGGCAAAGGGGTCACACAGTTAAAGGCAATCGTGACTTATGGTTTATATAAAGCATGTCCTTACATCTGCAGCAGTGTCTTTTAGGATGAGACTTTGTGAAGTTAATACTTGTTTCCAAATACAGCATTTATTGTAAAAGTAGCATAACCGTAAAAGATGACCTGAAACACATTACAGGTCTTTTAAATACATTTCTTTAAAATAATGAGTCATTATATAATCAAGTCATTCTTCAATAGAAAATGTGCTAATAACAGAAAATAATGAATAACATAATTATTAAATCATATTATGCTAAGAAAATCTTCCACATACAAAGTGAATTTCCCTAGTACATTGATATTAGAAAATCGAGGGACCTGGATAATTGGCTTAAACACCATAAAATAATTTCTGTATTAAATTAGTAAATACAACTTTTGGCTATACTCTAGTCACCTGGTTATTTTGAGTGACATAAGCCAGATCTCAATAAAACTTTTTTTCTCTTGGCACAGTGACCACAGCACATTTTAGAAACTATAAAGAATACATTGAGCTGTGATAAATCTATAATGTACTGTTACTACTTTGCAGATCTTGGGGAAATGAAGCAATAAGAAGCTTAAAGCTCCAAGTTATAATTAGGAAGCGTATTTGAGAAAATGAGATGACCCATCATATTGCTAAAAATGAAAATCACTTTGACTAAATTTTTAGATAACAATTAGGTTTATATACCATTAAATATAATCTATTCATGAGATAATACCAGCTTAGAACATTGTCTGGCATTTAATAAGAATACAATGAATTTTAGCTGTTGTTGTTGTTGTTTTGATTTTTCAAAAAGGGATCATTCTTTGAAGTCAGACAGGCCTATTTTGAACTCCAGCCAGCCCTTCTACTTATTAGTTCTCTGGCTTTATGTAGGTTATCTGGTTTTTTACTCAGTTTGTTCATTATTAAAATGAAGATAATAATACTTACCTTATAGGGTTATTATGAAAATTAGCAATAATACATGGAAAGTACCTAGCACAGGGCTCAGCATGTTAAATTTTCAGTAAATGGTTGTTACCACTAACATAGTGATGGTTATACAAAGTCACTGCAAAAAGAACACTCAGTTAAAATTTATTTAGGGTAATTTATCTTTTAGGGGGTCATTAATTAGGACTGAATATTATTATTAATTATAAACCAACCTCATCTTGACTCTACAGCAGATATGAAGAAAATGCGGTTCTTACTTTAGGAAATCATAATTATAGCAACACAGAGACAAAAACATTCCCTCAAATGAGAAAAAAATATGATACCTGAGGTAAAGTGTCTCAACATTTACGCCTGTCCTATTTTTTCATTGCAGAGAGCTTTCATTTTGCAAAGCTTTTTTATGAATGTTATTTTTGATCATAAAAGGCTTTATGAAGGTGATGTTTTATAAAAGACAGATGGCTGCCTGGATCTCATAAAGGAAGTTAGGTTAGAGAAAAAAACACACATTTTTTTCCTCTCTTTTCAAGCACATTCAAAATATATCAATAAATAAAACTTCAATGATCAATGTGACCTTAAGAAAATACACAAAAATATTGAACTGTCAACTTTATAAAATAAATAAACAAGTCTTGAGAAAATCACTTCTGAATTATAAAGCAAGGTATATCAGAAGTAACTATCAAGTCTAAGAGGATATAAAGAAAACTGGGTGTGGTAGTAAACCATTCAAAGATTAGGCATACTCAGCCAGCTTAAAATAAGTGTTAAGCTTATAATGAATTATATACTTGGTTTATTTATCAAAAATTCCAAGTAATTTTACCAATTTTTTACTATTATGAGATTTCATTATGACATTGAGCTTATAGTTCAAATTAGTATTAACGGGCATATCTTCTTGGTCTTGTTAAGGAGGATGTAATTTAGAATTACACATCTAGTAATTCTAAAATGATGTTTTTAAAAGTTGTTACTAATACAGCTCAAATAAATGCAAATAACTTTTCAAAGAGTCTGAACACACACTTCCCACTGTAACACTAAAATAAATCAGTCAATAACAAAAATATAAAGAGGATAAGAACAAGAAATTTGTATCCTCACAAAACACTCACTTAATAAACTCATAAGGCCTATAAAATAATATACCATATTGTAATTAAGTTTTCAAAAGTTTAGTAAGAAGAATAAGTGTAATCATAGAAGTGATGGCAGTGATCACCATGAGTTCAAATTATCAAGAAGTAGAGGATATGGGACTTAACATAAAAAGACTTAAATAACTGAAGATGAATTAAGAAACCAAGAGTATCTATGATGGAGATGAAGAGGTGATTTAAGAATGGAAGTTCAGGAGGCAGTGAGAAAACCAACCTGACTGAAGTTGTGTAGGGCCTGGAGAGTAAGAATCAGTGAACTGGATTATAGGGTAGCTTTAAATTAGATTTAATGTAGGCCTCATGCATTCTTGAAAAGGTAGGTAGGAATGAAAGCAGTGCTTTAGAAAAATTATCCTATTAGACTAGAGAAATTTAAAGTATCAGTCAATTTTTAACATGAACTCTGGCTATGTTCCCAAACTTCAAGTTTATTTTAAAATTTAGGTAGAATCTCCAGAGCTGTTGATTCAAACAGTAGGTAGGCTTCATTAGGCTCTGGCAATTTTTTTGCACCTTATTATAAAATCTAATGAATAAATGTCCTATTTGAAAATTCTAAAATGTGAGGTAAGATATGGTATGGAAACAGATTTTACTGAACATCTGCTCTGTCAGGCATTATGCTAATTGTATATTATCAATTATCTCCAATTCTCAAAACATCTCCTCAATGTAAAGCTGATAATAGTAACAACTACAATATTTCTACAGTTGAGCTATATAAAATTGACCATGGGATTTTTTTGACCAATGATTTTATATGGTTCAACCTAATATATGCCAGTAATTGGAGTAAATTATACATATATAATATGACATTTAATCCTCTCAGCAATTCTATCATATTGTTTTACAGCTGAGGAAAGTAGAGATCAAAGTTTAACTTGTCCAAGGTCAAATAGAAAATAAAGGTTTAAATGAATATTTGATCTGTTTTATTTTTATTGATTGATTGATTTTGAGACAGAGTTTCACTCTTGTTGCTCAGGCTGGAGTGCAATGGCGCCATCTCGGCTCACTGCAACCTCTGCCTCCCGGGTTCAAGTGATTCTCCTGCCTCAGCCATCTGAGTAGCTGGGACTACAAGCATGAACCACCACGCCTGGCTAATTTTGTATTTTTAGTAGAGACAGGGTTTCACCATGTGGGTCAGGCTCGAACTCCCAATCTCAGGTAATCCACCTGCCTTGGCCTCCCATAGTGCTGGGATTACAGGCATGAGCCACTGTGCCCAGCCTTGATCTGCTTTATTCTTAAGCAATTCTATTTCTATCACACATGTCTCAAAACCCACTTGAAATGAGGATATATGTTTATATATTCATATATGTGTATATTTAAATCCACACTAAGATTGTGTGTTTACGTATATCTATTATCCACGTTTTTTTATGAATGTTCAAATTCTGTCTCATACACACACACACACACACACGAACACACAACACTGACATCCTTTCCTTTGATAATATTTTTCCCTTGAAATGTCTCCTAAATTTTATAAAAATTTTATACTTCCTATAGGGTTATCTTGTGGATATTTATAGTTCATCAATGAATAGTCCTTTCTTTATGACTTCAAGCAGTACATAAAATGATAAAAAATATTGAGGCAGAAATCCATGTGGAGATAAAATGTACACAATATAGTTCGGAAACTAATTCATTTTTCTATCTTAATGATTACGTATTAGTTCTCGAGTTATGATTTTCTATCAAAGTGATAATTCTATTGTTTCAGCCTTAAGCTATATCTGCAAACTGCCAGCATTAATGATCAACTCAGTAGGAAAGGCAAATAAATTATTTTTTAAAAAACAGCCCGAATAGAAGTTGTCTGACTGAATACCCAACTTTCTAGAAGAGATCAGCGCATCCATGGTGGTATGGCCATAGACTAAACCCCTGACTTTTTCAAGTGGTTATGTTGGATTGCATATCAGTTCTGGATGGCAGTGGATCACTATGGAGAAACTAATTAGATGCCATCAAATTGGCTGGTAAGTGCTCAAATTAAGCAACTCAAACATTTTATGATCAATTTCTGACTAGATCCAATGTGCTTTAAATGTCTTTGAACATAATCACAGTTGATTTACTATATTTTTCATGGAATATAAGCATTAAGTATCAAATATTTAGCTACTTTATATTAAAAAGGTGAAATGCTAAGTCATACATTATGTAATGGGCAAAGCACGTGTCCATCCTCACATTTTCATATAATTTTTGCAAACTTAATTTAATAGATTATTGGTCTTGTGAAATACTCATGGAATTAGTCTGACAAAGTTATATGAGGCAGAATGTGTTTTAATGAGACTATAGTCATAGCAGATAAAAGGATGTAATCATTATAGATAAATAATCATTTTCTTATTAATAATGGAATATAACCGATTGAGGATTAAAACAAAAATAAAGAAGAGAAACACCTCTGTGAAACCTTCTGAATGTCCTTTCAAAAAGTTAAGTTTATGAATACAGAGCCCAGAACAAAGGATACTATACAATGAAATCAAATTGAGACTATACATAAATTATTCCACAACAGTAAAAGCTATGAACTTAATGATCTGAAATAGTCACTTAAAACTGTAAGATTCTAGAATAGACACAGTTTTGAAACAACAGTATAAATGAATGAGTAATGTGATCCAAAGCATAAAGATACTGAATGCTAATTTTAGAAAGATTCACAGCAGGTTGAATAGATTAAATATTTTGTATAGGAAAAAAATCTATTGATGTCTCAAAATTACATGCAATAAAGTATGAACAGCTGGTTCTCTTTTATTGGTTTTCATGCAGAAATGATTATTTTCCAGTGGGTAATTACTGACTGATTTATTTCCTATATCCATTTGCTCACATTTTAATGTCCCTGAATACATAGAAGAGGTCATCTTTTGCAGGGAAATGTGTTTGAAATGCTAAAGTTACTGTGATTATAAAATTTACAATTTTAATACCTTTTCAATCATTGGTTAAACATATATTACATTCACTTTTTTCTAGGACAAATTAAACAGTACCAAATGAAATAGGAACTCTCAGATAATACCAACCATGATAACTGAGCACAAAAAAGCCACTTGTTGTGAAATCACTGTGGAATTTGATTAGAATCTGATTTGAAGTACTGTAGACTGATTCCAAAGCGGTATTGCCACTGAACTGACCGATCTGAGGTGAATTTTGGTCTGGTCCATCCCTATGAGACAAGGATTGGGAAAGGAGGAGAGATCAAGATTGATTTTGGAAGTAGTTTTGAACCAAGTTTAATAAATGTATTGCATATATTTATATTCTAACATATCAATAATAAAGATGCAGGAAGCTAATAATAAATAATAATTAATAATAATAAATAAATAATAAAGATGCAGGAAGCTAACCAATGAGTGCAAATTATATATTTTATATCTATGTAGGAGACCACATATTTTTAAATGTAAAGTATAAAAATAGATTACATTTTTACTAAATGGAATGTGCTCATATTAGTTATAATCAATACATTGTCTTTGTTTTTTTTTTTTACCAAAATTCTGATGCTTTTAAATGCTTGAGGTTTGCCCCTCTTTTATTTTCTTCAGCAACAGTCTTGAGAATCACAGACTGTTAAAGTTACAACTCTTAGAACTCAGATTAACAAATTATCAGTAGTTAATTATTAATTCACACTTTCTTTAATACATTTTTATTTATTTATTTATTTATTTATTTAGAGACAGGGTCTCACTCCATTGCCCATGCTGGAGTGCAGTAGGATGATCACAGCTCACTGCACCTTTGACCTCCCAGGCTCAAGGGATCCTCTCACCACAGCCTCCTGAATAGCTGAGACCACAGGTGCATGCCACCATGTCTGGCTAATTTTTTATTTTTTCTAGAGACAGAGTCTCACTATGTTGGCCAGGCTGGTATTGAACTCTTGGGATGAAGTTATGCTCCCACTGTGGGCTCCCAAAGTGCTGGGGTTGCAGATGTCAGCCACTGCACCTGGCCTTAATATATTTTTAAATAAAGATGTTTCAATTGACAAGACTGTAATACAACTAAATTTTTATGACAGGAATCCACTAGTTATATTAAATAATTATAATTTCTTAAATTCCACTGGCTTTTGTAAGTAGAGAACTTCCATACCTTAAACTTAGTCTGTTAACTCCCTGTTCTAGCACATTAATTTAATAATATTTTTTAATCTTGTTTTCACCTATGAAGTCTTTGTTCCACAATGTTTACCTAGTTCATGGGGCAAATAAGCCAAAACCTATTTCTCTTGTGTATGTAATTTTACAAGACACATACTGTCACTCTCAGTTACTCACATCAATTCAAATATCAGATGACAATTTGTAACAGAGTATTGTGACACAGTTTTATTCCAACCTTGTTTTACTGTATATCTAATTGAATAAATCAATAACAGTAGTCCTGACTTACCATACAGTAATGAAATCATATATTGGTTCTGTTTGAAGAACGGTGAAATTGATGTAGATGCCATTCCCAGGGGGTACTCTTACAAGCCAAAAACAGTCTTGAAAGTTTGGATATTCATCAGGATACCCAGGAGAATAAATGGTGCCATTCATTGCAGTTATATTCCCACCACAAAGAGCTACAGAAAAAGCCACAAAACAAAATAATATTTTAAAATAACAATAAACTGACTATGGAGAAAAAGGCAAATATTTCACATATCTTAAGTATTATGAAACACATTTATGCTTTGTTTGTATTTCAGTTGAGGTATATATAATGAAGTTGGCAACAGTGCACAAAATAGAGTCAACTTTTATTTTTCCACATGAGATATACGAAATAATTGTTATTAATGATCATTAGATTAGTAAATTACATTGTCTTCTTTATTTTCAATTACATTGTCTTCTCTATTATTTAAATATTTTATATCAATGCAAAGACTTTAACTTTCATTTGCCTCTTACAATGTGTACATATAAGGCCTTATAAGAGGTTCAAAGCCTTTTATTTCAAAGGGTTTTCTAGAGGAAAGGAACTCAGTAGCAGTATCTGGGTTAGTGCTTTATATAAGAATGACTTAAATGCATACAAACCCACATGCACCCCCTTCCCTTCCCCACACACATAAGAAAAGCTCCAAAGTGTGAATCAACTATTTTTTCACTCCCAATAGGAAAGGTTAGGACTCCTGCCAATAATGATAAAACCGTTATTCATTATAGAGCCTTAGGGGTTTAAAAAATATCTTCAGCTGAGAGACTATATATTCAGCATGCTACTGGAAGAGGAAGATAAGTAAAAAGTGCCAAAACAATATTAAAAACAGATGACATCATCTAAAAGATAGCTTCAAATTAGAAGCATACCTTCACACCTTGGAAGTGGATGATTCCAATTACGACTGACCCCGTGAAGGCATGTGAGAGCTGAACTTCCAATTAATGTGTATCCTGGGAAACATTCAAATGAAATGGTTTGACCCACAGTAAAATCATTACCAATTACAAAACCATTTCGAAACGGGCGTGGATCAGGACAGCTTTGCAACTGATAGGCTGGAAAGAGGAAAAAGAAAGAGTTTTTCTTTCCAAATTTCAGAGGCCACAGATAGGGTACTACAGCAATTTTGCAAATAGATGTGATGCTACTTGTAGTTGATTATAAATAGCAATTCAGGTTTATGATAAATGCTGTCAATGACCTGTGACATAAATTTCTTCTCATGTCTACAATTTTCATATTTAAAATGTTAGTACAATTCATAAAAATGCATGCTTTCTTCACCTACTTGTGCAACCCAACTAAATTACATTTTAATGAAAACGTAAACTCTTCTTAAAGCTACAATTTTAATCGAATATATTCTGATTCTCTTCCAGAGAATGCAATTGCTCCTTGATTATGTTACAAGCACACAGAATGCAATAAGAATATGTTTAAGCCTAATTCTGAGCCTTTTTACAGTTTGTTTTACAAATTGTTTTTCTACAAATCACAATATACTTCTGTTGAGTTAATTTCAAAGAAGTTAGTTTGTAAAATAAAGCACTGAAAAAAAATTTTATTTTAATATAAAATAAACTTTGTACTTCAGTTATGGGATCATTTGGGCAATGGAGTATAATTGCCTGTTTATTTGTTCATACTTCTCTTGCTCTACATTTTGTATGAGATCAAAGTTCCTGTTTGTATTATTATCATATCTTAAAGCCTTGGCTACTGCCTTTCACAGAGTAGTGTTAAATAAACATTACCAAATAAATGTTAGACCTATGAACAGGGCCTATTCTCATATAATATCAATATTTGGAACTTTTTAATTAAGAAGTCCAAAATTGTATTCTAATTAGTAAAATTTAAATTGCTGAAAATCAAAGACTACTTCTCTACCAAACCGTTAAAATTTTATATTCCTCAAATAAAAAATTACATTCGAAGTTGAATAAACTATCTTGTTTATTACAATATAACTCAAATTTTTAGGACTAGAGGTTTCAGAATTAATGAACAAATTCTTTAAAATGTTAAGTGCTTTTATTCTTAATGTGTCCTTTTCATTTTAATTGATATTCTACACAAAAAATATTCTACACAAAAATATATTAGAAAGAGTGCTCATTCCAACTTAAGACAAATGTGTATTACGAATTGATCATTAGGAGTTGGAATATATTATTCTATTAAATATACCCTTTCAATTTCTACTCCATGCTTTTTAGTTTAATAAGTATAGAAAATAGATTTTAAGTGTTTATGAGAAAGTTCCCATTCTAATGTTATATACAATACAGTGAGGTGGGAGAATTGGGTCTGGAGGTAGGGAACCTAAGGCTGTCTAACACCTAAGGCTGTCAAACTAAATTGAAAGGAAAACCCTAACTTTCCACACCTAAGTAATAAAAGGACCAGAGGCAACCCCGTCTGCAAACCCCTCAACTTTTCGGCCCAGCAGATGAGAAATTGGCTGTCGGCAACCAATCAGACTGATTGCGGGCCGAGTCTCCGTTTGCATAGAAGTATAACTTTGTAACTTCACCTTAGCCTCTGATTGGTTGCAAAAAGCAATTGGTTGCTTTTTGCAACCAATCATATTTGCACAGGAGTGTGATCTTTGTAACTTCACTTCAGCTTCTGGTTGGCTGCTTTCAGATCAGACTGATTGCGGGCTACCACTTCATTTAGATGAGGTGAGCATGAAGTGGCCAATGGGAAACTTCTAGGGGGCATTTGGACCCAAAAAGATTCTGTATCTGGGCCCTTGAGCCACTGGTCGGCCTGCTCCCACACTGGGAGTGTACTTTCGTTTTCAATAAATCACTGCTTTCGTTCTTTTGTTGCTTCATTCTTTCTTTGCTTTGCTGGGTGTTTTGTCCAATTCTTTGTTCAAAAAGCCAAGAACCTGGACAACTTGCAGTCACAATCTTGTACCAGTGACAACAGGACTTACCAAACCTAATAATCTCGTCAGTAATAACATTAATTTTTAAACTAATTCCTTCAGTAGAAGGGTACTCTTAATTGTACAGTATAATTTTTCCAAATTCAGAAGGTTCTTAAAATTTAACCACAAAATCAGTCCAAAAATAATATTGACTCTGTGAATATACATGTTAACTATTTCTTTAAAATGCACTAGGTTAGTTACATAAATGTAGCACAAAACAAAACCATTTTAAAACTCAGTGTGATTCACAAATAACATCTCCTCACCATTGTAATACATTGTGGCTCATGTTAATAATATGTCAGTAACAGTGAAAAAAAATTTATATATTTTACACTTTTATTATGTCAATAATGAGTTGTTTTTCAAGGATGTATTAACTGAAAAAAATCAGAGTTAATAAAGCTCAAATTCTAGGTTTACATCATTCAAATAAGAACATTATTTTGAGAGAGAGAGGGAAAATGAGAATAGGAAAAAAACAGGTTTAGTCAGTTTTAAGGTGCATGGCAAAGAACTTGGCATAAGGCCATGTACACTTGCTAAAGTATATCACAAATATGGTTCTGAGTCTTCTAGCAGCAAAGAAGAGAAATTCAACCAATTACCCAATTGTTTTAAAAATAATTAATTTCCTTGCAAGCACGGTTAATTCAATGTGCCGGGAGGTGATTGAAATGACTCCTATTTTATGAAAGTGATTATGTGTAATGTAGTGTTCTTACATTATGCACGCAAGTATAATACAAATTATAATTATTTCAGATCCATGTAATTTGATGTTTAAGACTTATCTCTGTCTTAACTACTTTCAAATTTCCTTTTTGGTAGATACTTTAGCAAATATTTATTGTGCTTACTGTTCTAGATGCTTATGATACACCAATGAACAACCCAATTCCCTGTTCTTGAGGAGCTCAGATACAAAAGCATTACATAAAGTCCTTCAATAATTAGGGCAGCGATGTAATAAAATTTTAGGTTATTTTGATTAAAAATTTCAGCCATTAGAAATAAACTTTACTATGTAAAATATCATTTTAATATTTAATTTTAACAGAATATATACATGTAAGATATGAAATAATATCATAATAGCAATAACTAAAAAGTACTGAGTAATTACTAATGATATACATCAGGGAATACACCTTACATACATTTTTTAATAAAAAGTTAAATACAACTTATCTGAAAGTTAGTATAATTAACTCCATTATGCACATGAGCAAATGGAGAGCAACGCCGAGGCCACATTAGATAGAATAGGAAGAATCAACATTTGAGCCTAGCTCTACTTACGCCCAAACCCTTTATTCAAAAGAGATAAAAATTTTGCTCAAGGTCATGCAGTAGTTCTGTCTGAGAGATAGGTCTAATATAACATGATTATCAAAGTATTTATATTCTCATGACAATAGAACAAAATGAAGAAATGGCGTATTAGTCTATCACTGTAAAGTAAAAGAACATTTTACATAATACAACACATGAATAATACAAAATATCTTTTCAATATATTCCTTTTAATATAAAAGCAAAGATAAATCTTTGCTGTGCAGCTGGCCTTGCTTATTTGCCATGCCTTGCTTAATTTAACTGCGTATTAAGACTAATTCAATCCTGTTTCATGGTTAGGATTTTCTAAGGTCTCAGAGAGACATTATTCTCCCTGTGTAGTTTCCAGAGAGTTGCATTGTTCTAAAAATCTTCCTAATTGAAGCTCACCTTAGCTTAAGATTTTTTTTTTCTTTCTAAAACAGAATACAGAAAATAATTAGACTCAGTTAAATATTAGGCGGGCGGATCACGAGGTCAGGAGATCGAGGCCATCCTGGCTAACACAGTGAAACCCCGTCTCTACTAAAAAAAATACAAAAAATTAGCCGGGCGTGGTGGCGGGCGCCTGTAGTCCCAGCTACTCGGAGAGGCTGAGGCAGGAGAATGGCGTGAACCCGGGAGGCGGAGCTTGCAGTGAGCCGAGATTGCGCCACTGCACTCCAGCCTGGGCGACAGAGCAAGACTCCGTCTCAAAAAAAAAAAAAAAAAAAAAAAAAAAAAAAATATTTCTAATAGCTGATTTGGGGTTATATAAATTTTCATTTTTTATTATTCTCTTACCTTGGTATACAATATGAAACCCTTGTTTGTTTTGTGAATAGTCACTGTGAAAATATAAGCTGGTTTCATGGGTGGTGCTGAATAAGGAAGATGGTATTTGAGGACCACTAAGCCGGCCAATAACAGTACTAGTTTCTGAAGATCCACTTCGTACTTCCAAATAATCATGTATGGTTTCTGTAGAAAAATTTACAAACTGGAGATGTACACCTGAAGAAGAAAACAAACATAATGCTACTTTATTTGTTTTACCACATTAAACATAAATATACACACACACAATCACTTCAATGTACTTAGATAGGTTTGCATTTAAGTCAAGAGGCATAATCTCAAGATCTGAGTCATGGATTTGCCGTCTGCCTAGGACAGGTAACTTTGCTAAGGTTCAAAGTAAAAGAATACTGCTCTCACATGTCCATTATTAGTTAAAAGGAAAAACATTTCATTTCATTATAATGTCACTGTATGAAAAATGGTCCAAAAAAGTGGCTTTCTTCTTCTTTAATGCCCTTTAAATTACATAAACTAATTTTTAGAGGAAAAGGCCACTTTTGGCCTAATTTGTGTCATGGAAAAGGTCAAACTAAGGTTGAAAATAATTGCAAATTTGTAATATACTAACATAGATTCCACAATTGCATTAGAAGTTATTCATTCATAGGAGAGAAATTAACTTCTCAGAAATATAACTTGTATATAATTTAAAGGGTACTCTTTCAGTGTTTTGCTTATCAGAAGATAATGCAGGCTTTTATATAATAACCTTAATAAAATCTGGTGATCATTGTTATTTGTGATCATATTGCAATGTAATCTCAATATCTTTATAAGCATAACTAAAATATGAGACAGTGAAATGTCTCTGGGATAAAAAAATCTTAATTAAAGTATGTTTGCTTAATTAATTTAACACTTAATTTTAGTAAATTTGATGTTTTTCTTACTATTACCACTCTCTAAATTGTTTACAATAAAATCTGATATTTGGTGAATGTTTTAAATTATTTATATTTGCTATGCATTATATATATTACCTGCCTTAAGTGATTTATATATGCTAACTTATTTAATTCTCACCATTTCATGAGAATGAGGAAAGTGAGTCGCAGAGATGTAAGACACATGTAAAGTTTACACAATGACCCAGTAGGCTTGAACAGCAAGCCGAGGCATTCAGACTTTTAAGCTTATGATATTAATAACTACACTGGGGCTGCGAGTAAACGCACATCATATTACTAAATGATTTTGTAAACAGTCCCTTGGACAAATGAGCTTTGGAAATATTTAAAACAGAGTTTAAAATATTAAACAACTTTCTAAAAAATTAGATTAACTTTTTAGAACTTTGGACATGCTACCCTAATATGTGAAGACCCAAGATGTGCACTTTTTGTTTTTATTTTTAACTGAGCACTTTTATTACAATCATCTTTTCCAAAATTGTTTCATATATTCTTGAACATATGTTTCTTTACCTCTTGAAATGTATTTTTTTATTTAAAAAAAATATATATATATAGTTTAAATACATTGGACCTAATATTTGATTTAATCAAAACTCAAAGAAAAGAGTGTGGTTATTAAAATGTAATCAAATATGAAAGTCTCTTATGTTTTCATTTATAAATTAGAGATATAATGTTGGTTTTCAAAATCAAGAATTAGCCAGAAATTGAAGATCATGTTATAATGAGACTATTGAAACTATTTTTAATGATTCATTTTAAAATAATTCATTTAGCTACATAAGCTACAGTGGCTAGTGAAAGACATGTAGAAGAGCCATGCTGGTTCAAATCTGTTCATTTACATCGGTATTCTATCCATGGACATAGAAGTTCACTACAACTTCGAATTTAGAGTTTCCACATTTTAGCCAAAATGATCCTAAATAGGATTTCTATATAGGAAGTCCCCAGCAACCTTCTCTCAATAACGTCCTGCTTTCCCAAAACCTCAGGCCAGTCACACAGTGTTCAGGCATGTTTAATTTTTTTTTAACTTTCTAACCTGCATTTTTCTACTTGTCACCTTTTTTACCTAGAATTTCTTTCACACTCCCTGCAGCAGACTGACATTCTTTGCTGGACTGACTTTTACTTAACTTTCGGTTTTTTTCATTTCATTTAATCATTTATTTATTTTTTACAGACAGGGTTGCCCAGGCTGCTCAGTGGCATGATCATAGCTCACTGTAAACTCAAACTCCAGGACTCAAGCAGTCCTTCTGCCTCAGCCTTCTGATTAGGTGGGACATACAGGCAGGCTCCACCATGTGTGGCTAATTTTTTTTTTATTTATAGTACAGACAGAGCCTCACTATGTTGCCCAGGCTGATTGTTTATTTATTTATTTATTTATTTATTTATTTATTTATTTATTTATTTTTTGAGATAGAATCTTGCTCTGTTGCCCAGGCTGGAGTGCAGTGGCAAGATCTCCGCTCACTGCAACCTCCGCCTCCCGGGTTTAAGCAATTCTCCTGCCTCAGCCTCCAGAGTAGCTGCCACTACAGGTGCGTGCCACCATGCCTGGCTAACTTCCTGTATTTTTAATAGAGATGAGGTTTCACCATGTTAGCCAGGATGGTCTCAATCTCCTGACCTTGTGATCTGCCCGCATCAGCCTCCCAAAGTGCTGGGATTACAGGCGTGAGACACCATGCCTGACCTGGTTACTTACCTTCAAAGCTAAAGTTCAAGCATCACTCCCTCTGTCAAGACTTTACTGCATTTCCTATACTAGGCTGATGTCCATTCTAAGTACAATCCTGTGCTCTCTAGTTGCACTGTATCATAATAATACATTTTACTGTCACCTCATTATGACTGTAACTTAAGAAAAATGCAAAGTCTGCATTGCCATACATTTTATCTCCAGCACTTAGCAGTATCTGGAGTATAATACACACTCAGTAAATATTTTTCAAAACTACGAGTTATCTGTTGATTTATGTAAAACATTTAAATATACATTTATACTCTGAGGTTGTAGATGCTTACTGAGTAGTGAGATACCCAAGTTCAGTCCTCAATAAGTGACATAGTACAGAATTTCCTAATAACTCTAAAACCACCTGGTTTGTGCTTCAACTATCTATTCATCCTAGTCTTCTGTGATTTAATGAACATGTGTACCCTCAATCAAGCACTTCTTTTAGTGCATTTATAAATTCATAGAATCAGCAAAAGCTGTAAGAGAGTATTTTAGTGATGTACGGGTAAGGAGAATTTATTAAATATGATATATTATATAATGTATCAAAAATATTGGGAATTATTACATTAAAATTAGGAAGGTATTATAGTGATTTGTATTTAAACCTAATATTTTAAAATTTGTACTACTTTTTAAAAATAAAATCTGATTTACTTACAAAGAAAATGGGATGAATTCAATAGATTACTAGAAAATAATAACTGTACTACTTGATTACAGCAATAAGAAGAGTTACAAAAACAATGTACTTAAAATTTAGGTTGAATTTATCATGATTATACATATCTAATTCAGGGTATATCCATACACAGCGACTGAAAAATAGTATAAGTGTCTATCTATATCAATCTAGACATCTCTATATGTAATTATAAAATGACCTTGCACACTGTTGGTGGGAATATATGTTAGTGCAGACATTACAGGAGGCAATATGGAGGTTCCTCAAAAAAATTAAAAATACAACTACCATATGCGCCAATAATCCTACCACTGGGTATATGTGCAAAAGAATTGAAGTCAGAATCTTCAAGAGATATCTTCAATCTTGTGTTTTTGCAGCATTACTCACAGTGGACAAGATACGGAATCAACCTAAGTGTCCATCATCTGATGAATGGATAAAGAAAATATAGTATATATACACAATGAAACACTATTCAGCCATAAAAAAACAAGGGAATTCTGTCATGTACAACAATATGGATGAACCTGGAGGGCATTATGTTAAGTACAATTAAGTCAGGCACAGAAAGACATATCACATGATCTCAGTTACATGTGGAATCTGAAAAAACTGAACTCAGAAGTAGAAAGTAGAAGGGTAGTTACCAGGGTGTAAGAGAGAGGGACTAAGAAAATGTTGGTTAAAGGGTACAAAATTTCAGCTACACAAAAGAAGTAAATTCATTGTACAATATGGTAACTATAGTTATTAACAACATATTGCGCTCTTGAAAATTGCTAAGAGCGTTTTAACTGTTCTCACCATAAAAAATATTAGAGGTAATGTATTAATTAACTTTATTTAGTTCTTCCAAAATGTATACATATTTCAAAACCTCATGTTGTACATGATAAATACGTACAATTTTTGTCAATTAAAAAATAACAAATTAGAGTAAAAAAAAGAAAATGCCCCTATACCTTCAATTATCCAAGTACTCCAAGTGAAATGTATTTGACTTAAGCAACAATTATTTAAATTTCACTCTTCAATTAACATAGTTGTATGTATTCCTAAACTAAACTGCAATTTGTGAAGATTTTATAAAGTCTTATTCGACACTGACATTTATTTTAAGGCTACATTAATAAATATTTAAAGCTCTTTCACGTGTTTTTAATGCACATACCAAAACCTATGGGTAGTTTTATTGTCCATGTGCAATCTAAACTGCTGGGATAGTTTCCAGGAAACCCAGGACTGAGGATCACACCACTGAAGTCTGACATAGCACCACCACACTGAGCTGCAAATAACAGAAATCCAAAGTAAACCAGAGTAGAGGAATAATTTACTGTATTAAAAAACATATTAAAATCTTTTCACGTTTTCAAGGCTCTGAGTTAAAACTGATATAAATTTGAATATTGTCAGTGTTCATTCACTATACACTAGGAATTAAATATAATCAACAACAGATTTTCTAAAACAGCATAAAAAGACAACATCCTTCCTTCCTCAGAAATAAGTGCAAAGTAAATCAATTATTGCATAAAAGTAACAGATCATGTGCAGTAAGTGTAAACGAACAAAGACATGTGCTTTGCCACAGCGGGCACTTTATTTCTCTTCCTCAAGTAGTCCTAGAAATGTTTTGAATCATCCCAAAGACGATATAATTTAGAGTAAAATCAAGCCAACCACTTCAGCTCTAAGTGCTGTATTCAAGAGGAAATCATTTTCACAACCTTCCCTCCTTTTCCTTTTTTTTTTTTTTTTGAGATGGAGTCTCTCTGTCACCCAGGCTGGAGTGCAGCGGCGCAATCTCGGCTCACTGCAAGCTCTGCCTCCCGGGTTCACGCCATTCTCCTGCCTCAGCCACCCGAGTAGCTGGGACTACAGAGGCTCGCCACCACGCCCAGCTAATTTTTTGTATTTTTAGTAGAGACGGGGGTTTCATTGTGTTAGCCAGGATGGCCTCGATCTCCTGACCTCTGATCCGCCCACCCAGGCCTCCTATCCTTTTCCTCTTTTGGTGAGAAGGCTCAATAAAGATTTTTAAGGAAAATATTGGTTTCCATTCATATGTGAGAAGTTCACATATTACACATTAGATATGGCCTTATTTTATCCTAAAAGAATCAAGACAAAAAATAGAGAAGTAAAAATAAGTAAAAAGATGCACACAAATTTGAGAATGTAGAGAGTTCGTAAATGTACTTGTTTTGGAATCCCTATTATACGGTTTACTATCAATGAGGTAAGCAAAAGCTCTAAGACCAGAAATTTACTCAAGTTTTTAAATATAATTAGATAGAACCCTTGAGCATATATGAAAGGCAATTGCATTTTAGAAACCTATTCTTCCATCTAAAGCATTTTATTGTTAGATGAAGAATCAAATTTCATGACTACAAATGAAGTTCAAAAGTTACCTATTTGCAATCACATCCATTTATTTCGTGCCAAGAGTAGCAACAGATACTCAAATCTCAGGTTATATATTTTAAAGGCAAATTCAGTAGGAATTTTAACAATGTTTTATACAACATTCAGTAACAAGTTTGACAACTATCTTTTTGCTATGTGAACTAAATAAATTATGTGTCAAGCTGATTTTATATAATCTTGGAGTCAACCTGCATATAAACCTTTCAACAAACTTGTGATTATAATCAAGCTCTAAAGATACGCCCATATGCTTTTTTATGCTTCTGAAATCTCAAGTTAATTCACCGTTAAACTAAATCAATTTTCAATGAAGTTAGTGTTTACCAATTCATTTTCCTAAATTCAATTGTTGACACATATTCATCACAAAATCTGATAATTAATGAGTTGTAAAAACAAAGTTTGGTCAAGTAAAATATTTTTAAAGTTTCTGGCAATACACTTGTAGGTTTGTTTTGCTTTATTCTGAAATCTGAGTAAAAGGCAAAGACTATCTTTTATTTTCTTGCCTTCATAATTTCAAGTCTTTGAGCTGCTCATCGTCCTTCTAATTCTGTTACTTTCTATCTCTTTAGATATGAACTGGAATTCCTGTCCTCTGCATTGACAGCCCCTCCTTTCAGGGTGAAAAATACCAAAACCAAAAGAGAAAAAGAAAAGAGAATAGAGTAAAGAGATAACAACAACAGAAGAAAAACAATGACAAATAATTAGAGACATATGAAGAAGGATACCAAAGAATGCATCTGCCTTCAGCAATTTGTTCATGTCTATTTCCTCAGTATCTCTGCAATCTCAACACTCTTATGCATTGAATAACAATTTTGTGTGTGTCATCAGCAGCTTCATGTAGACTCTTTTGTGTCCCATTACACTCTTTTTGTTAGGGACAACCATACCTTAGTCTTCCAAAATAAAATAAACTTCTGTTTTTTCATCTTAGTTGTCTCTAATATTTAAAATCTCAAATGAATTTTCCTTCTTTCCATCAAAATATCTGGCAGATTGCTTATTTTCCAGTTCACAAGGCTGTAGCCTTGTTATCTGATGACTAGTGCTTTAAGACATTCTCTGAATCAGCCTCTTGCTTTCAGCTTCTCCTTACAGTATTGCTATTGTATCACTGCCAATATTTTAATACTCTATCACATGTAGTACCAGCTTATTGTTCAAAATTTATAAAATACAAAAAAAAAAAAAGAGTAAGAAGGAATTTAAAATGGGCCAGGTGCAGTGGTTCATGCCTGTAATCCCAGCACATTGGTATGCCGAGGCAGGCAGATCACCTGAGGTCAGGAGTTCGAGACCAGCATGACCAACATGGTGAAACCCCAACTTTACTAAAAATACAAAATTATATAATAAAACAATTTTTCTAATTTAGTTTATAATATAAATGTAAACTTAATCAAAATGATACTTTATTTACTAAAAAAGTGGTAATTTTTAAAAAAATTATTTTATTACATTTTATTTCTCTTTTGCCCTGTCTTATGGTGCTGAGAAAATTGATAATTTTTTAAGAATAATAATTGATGCAAGCAATATAGCAAGATGGGAACTGTCCTGTAATAATAGAGTGGTATTTAAATTGGTACAACCTTCTGGGTCAATTTGATAATATTTATGAAAGGTTTTAAGCAGTTCTATTCAGTGACATAATTATTTAGGAAAAATTATAAGCAAGCTATTAGAGCTGTTTTCTAATTATGATATGAGATGTGTTCATAATAAATATAAAATTATGAAGTACATAATGTGAAAAAATAAATATGCAATTTATAATATCAAAAGATGAGAAATAAACTTTTAACGAAAAAGAGGTAACTGCACAAATTAGACAATGCTATGTGTCAAAAATCAAAATTCAAATTTTGTTTGTTTCAATTGTAGCTTTTGACATTTCAAATTTTATTTCAAAATTTTGATTCAAATTTTGAAAACAATATGGTATGAGAAATTCTTACAAGTTAACATCAAAAAGAAAAACATTACTATATATATATAGTATTAAAAAATACTTGATACTATATATATATAGTATCAAAAAGAAAAACATTACTATATATATATATATAGTATCCCAAGCCTTTACATTAATTTGTTCACTAAACAGTATATATTGGATGCCTATTTAAGATGAGAAACTTTTCAGGCACTAGCAATATGGTAATGGATGAAAGATCTAAACTCTGTGCTTTCATATTAGCAGAAAAAAACATATGTATTTTACTCTTTGTGCTCTTTTATATTGTCAACTTTTATACTCAATTGGATATACACATACACACACACCACACAATATATTTACAATCACCATTATCTGTACATATGTAAGTGTTCAGAATTGCATTACATGTATATATATGAGGTAATTTTAAAATTGGTATAATATACATTTACAAATTAATCATAGTACCTTAAGAACTTCCCTTAAAAAAATCATCCAATTTAAAGTCTGAGTGTTTTTCAATGTACTTTGCGAATTAAACACATCATCATTCTTAAACATTTTTCAGTACTCTTCAAAAAGAATTGTGTGCATTTTACGCAGATATTGTGGACTTAATTATGTCCCCCCAAAATTTATATTTTGAAGTCCTAACCCCTAATGTGACTGTATTTGGAGATAGGGCCTTAATGAAGGTACTTAAGGTTAAATGAGGTCATAAGGGGAGGGTCTTAATCCAATAGGACTGGTGTCCTTTAAGAAGAGGAAAAGACACCAGGAGCGTGGGTGCACAAACCAAAGATCATGCAAGAGATACCATCTACAAGCCAAAAAGAGAGGCCCTTAGAAGATACCAATCTGCTAGCACATTGTTTTGTAACTTCTAGCTTCCAGAACTGTGAGAAAATAAATTTCTGTTGTTTAAACTACCCAATCTGGAGTGTTCTGCTATGGCAACCCAAGCAGAGGAATATAGTACAAGTATGGTCATTGTGCAGAGTTAAGTCACAGAAGTCATGGACTTTTTTTTTTTTTTTTTTTTGACTTGGGCTCTTTCTCCAACTCAGAAAGAGCTATCTTCTTCCTCCATGTGTCTTAATTACACTTATTATCCAAAACTCTGTGAAAACCTTACAGGCTGAATATGTTTGCCAATACTTTAGTCAACCCCAGTCTCACTTTTCTGAAATTCCATCATGTAGTTAACGATAAAATTTAACACTAAATTATTTGATAACAAATTCATTTATTTTATTTCTAGTACTCCAAATAGTAATTGAATGTTTTAAAGGTAGGGATCATACCTCACATTATTTTCTCATAGTCTTTACAGCCCAGTATATTAATAGTTGCACACAAATACAAAAAAAAATGAGGAAGAGAAAAAAACGCATGAATAGAAATAATTTGGAAGCAGCATTGAGTTAAAGCAAAAATGTGGGCCTGTACTTTCAAAGTACCCAAGTTTCCTTTTAATATATTCCATATCTTGACTGCCTGTCACCACTAAAGACATCTCATGAGGTGTCATACTCCTTTTGTTAGACACTTTAGATTCTTTATCTATTCCAGCTCAGTAGTAAGCAACAGAATATTTCCTTATTTTTCTGTTCAGTAGATGTACTGGGAAAACTCTCTAAGAATTTTTTTAAGTCTTTTCTTAATTTCTACAGCTTAAGTCATCCATTGATACTGAAGTTGAGGATAAATAAAAATAAAAATTTTAAATTAAAAAAAGGAAGATGTGAAATATTTTCCTCAAAAAGTCATTTCCATAAGATCTGGTAAAAGGCAAACTATATGTTTGAAAATCATAATATACAGAAAGAAACTTTAAAATCTAATGAAGCTTACAAATACTTTATAGTTTTTTTTTAATACTTTAAGTTCTAGGGTAAATACTTTATAGTCTTTTAACTTACCTAAACAAATTGGGATTGGATAATTCCATCTTCTTACAGGTCCTGGCATACATGTAATGTGAGAGTGACCCTACATAAACAAAATGATGTGGTTCAGTACACATACATAAAAAGTTTAAATTTATTGTAGCATAGTCAATTATTATTATAAAAACAAGCTTATGTACATGGTTTTATTTTTATACACATATTTACTTTTATGAAAATCTTAGCATGATTAAAGTAAGAAAGGTGATTATATACACCTATGATAAAATGTAAGAAATAACTACATGATATTGGTAGAAAAAAATACTTCATATCATATGAGAATTGCGGTTTTAATATTTTCCTATAATAATATGTTTTACTAAGATATTGCAGTGATTATATAAGTGAAAGGGTCATATACATGGTGGTTTATAATAAATTGCTGTAATACACAAGGTGAAATAGGTTAAAGAATAATTTTAAAATTGTTTCACAAAAATATTAAAACAAGTCAAAGTATATTAACTTTTATATTGAAGTATAAAGTCCTGACATATCTGATTGTACTTCTGAGATTTATAATTTTGTGATACAACTTTAAAGACTATAAATTAATAATTTTTAATTTTGCTTTCTCTGAAGAATTTATTTAATATGTGAAATAGTATTTTCCTTAACTTTTTATCTTAATGAGTTTATTCTTTAAAGAAATTTTTATGTTATTATAAACCTGGGACCCTCGACAAAAAAACATCAAAAAAGATCAATATAAATACATAAAGTCAGAATATACATTGCAAATCCAGTTCCTTAGCAAAATATACTTGTAGTAAATTTTCACTAATTTGGGAAATGTATTGTTATGGAAGTTTCATTCAGTGCTTTAAGTGGCATTTCCCTTTATTTTCAAATTCTAAAAATCCAGGAATTCAGTTGTCACCATCCTATGTGAATAGAGACAAAAGTAAAGATTAATTTTTGCTTTAAAAGTAAAGACTTTAATCTAATTAATTAAAATCAAGGAGAAAGGACTTTCCTAACTTTCCTAATTTTGACTCAAAATCAGTTTTGTTTACTTCCAAACAAAACAAATTTAGTCCATTCCAGCAATATTTCTCATGTGTATATTTTGTTAACTAATTGAGCACCCTTTTGACCAGACACAAACCAGGATCAATGTTGTAAACCTGTGGCTTATCAATCATTGATTTGTAAAATATTCTGAAAGGGCCATGAAAATCAAAACCACAACTTTAAAATAGACTTACCTGAAGAGAATATCCTTGATCACACTGAAAGGATACCACATCTCCAACCATATATCTGTCTCCAATTTTAATTCCACTGCTAGGAGTTTGTGGTTCAGGACAGGAATCCAAACCAATTGCTAAGAATATTTAATGATAACAATTTAAGTAACTTTCAAGTAATAAATGCTTAAGTTATGCATATTAAGTTGCTAAAATTGAATATCAGTGTCTTATCAAACTAGATACTGCATTGAGACGTTGAGAACGTTCTGTGAACAAGATTTAACTGTAGATGTTAAGAATAATGCACATTTGAACACCATTATAAAGCGATACATTTTTAATTTTTATAGCACTAGTCATTAAGCTAGCTATGTGAATATACCTAAATTGTGTTTTAACTCCAGGCTTAATTGTTTTCTACTGTGAAACAAAAGTAAAAATTTCTGAAAAGAAAATTCCTACATGAAAATTAAAAATAATTTATTATGATAATAGAATTAAATAATACTTTAAATACATTCTTAGCAAAAACTAAAAAATTATTTGCTATTTTGTCTTCCTTGCTTAACTCTTATTCTGAATCGGCTTTTAAATTCATGAGGTACATTTTGATGTACTTCTTATTATATGTAAAATTTTTAAAATATAGTTGTAAGTAGAACTTTTCTTTCTCTGAAGATGCTATAATCAAAAAGGAGAGGCCAAGTGTGGTGACTCACGCCTGTAATCCCAGCACTTTTGGGTGGCTGAGGCGGGTGGATCACCTGCGGTCAGGAGTTTGAGACCAGCCTGGCCAATGTGGTCAAACCCCGTCTCTACTAAAAATACAAAAACTATCCAGGTGTGGTGGCAGGTGCTGTAATCCCAGCTACTTGGGAGGCTAAGGCAGGAGAATTGCTTGAACCCAGGAGGCGGAGGTTGCAGTGAGCTGAGATCTTGCCATTGCACTCCAGCCTGGGTGACAAAGCGAGACTTCATCTCAAAAAAAAAAAAAAAAAGAAAGAAAGGAGAAAAACTGGTGTCTTATTGAGACCTGAAAAGTATTATGTGCTACTTGAATTCAGTATTTTTCTGATAAGGAGATAAGAATGTAATTCAAAACACTTTCATTATTTTTATTAGGTAAGAACTTATTTTTTATCCAGAGTAAATGAATAAGTTCCTGGAAACATGCAACCTCCCAAGATAGAATTTTTTATCTAGAGTCGATGAATAAATCCTTGCAAACACACAACCTCCCAAGATAGAATCAGTGAGAAACTGAAACCCTGAACAGACCACTGAGTTCTAAAATTAAATCAGTAAGAAAAAAACCTACCAAGAATAAAAACAAAGCCCCAGACCAGATGGATTTATGGCTGAATTCTACAAAACATACAAAGCTGATACCAATTTACCAAAACTTACAAAAATTCAATGAGAAGGGACTTTCCTAACTCATTCTACAAAGGCCACCATTAATGTTATACCAAAACACTGCAAAGACACAACAAAAAAAGAAAAATACAGGACAATATTCCTGATGAACACAGTTCCTAAAATCCTCAGCAAAATACTATAAAACCAACTCCAGTAGCATATCAAAAAGTTAATTCACCATGATCAAACAAGATTCTTCCTGGGATGCAAGGTTGTTTCAACATATGCAAATCAATACATGTGATTCATCATGTAAATAGAATTAAAAATAAAAACCATATAATCATTTCAACAGATGCAGAAAAAGCTTTCAATAAAATCCTACATCCCTTAATGATAAAAACCCTAAAGAAACTATGCATTAAAGGAACACATTTCAAAATAATAAGATCCATATATGACAAACCCACAGACAATATAATACTGAGTGGGCAAAAGCTGGGATAATTCACTTTGAGAAGAGGAACAAGAAAAGGATGTTCACTCTCACTACTTGTACTCAACATATTTCTGGAAGTCCTAGCCAGAGCAATCAGGCAAGAGAAATAAATAAAAGGTATCCAAAAAGGAAAAAAAATAAGTCTAATTATCTCTCTTCACTGACAACATGATTTTATACTTGGAAGACCATAAAGAATCTGCCAAAAGGCTCATAGAACTGATAAACAACTTCAATAAAGTATCAGGATATTTAATCAATGTAAAAAAATTAGTAGCATTTATATACACCAACAACATCCAGGCTGACAGTCAAATTAAGAACGCAACCCCATTTACAATAGCTGCAAAACAAATAAAATACATAGCAATACATCTTATTAAGGAGGTGAAAGATCTTTACATGGAGAACTACGAAACACTTCTGAAAGAAATCGTAGATGACAAAACAATGGGAAAACATTCCATGCTCATGAATTGGAAGAATCAATATTGTTAAAATGGCCATATTTCCCAAACGAATCTACAGATTCGATGCTATTTCTATCAAACTACCAACATCATTTTTCACAGAACTAGGAAAAAAACTACACTAAAATTCAGATGGAACTGAAATAAAGCCGAAATAGCCAAAGTAATCCTAAACCAAAATAAAGAACAAAGCTACAGTCATCACATAGCCTACTTCAAACTATACTGCAAGGCTATGGTAACCAAAACTGCATGGTACTGGTACACAAACAGACACAACGATGGATGGAGTGGAATAGAGAACTAAGAAATAAAGCCACACATCCACAACTATTTGATTTTCATCAAAGTTGACAGAAACAAGCCATGGGGAAAGAACTCTGTTTAATAAATAGAGTTTTATTTATTGGTGCTAGGATAACTGGCTAGCCATATGCAGAAGAATGAAAATAGACACCTATCTCTCACATTTACAAAAACTAACTCTTGATGGATTCGATATTTAAATGTAAGACACCAAACTTCAGGAATCCTAGAAGAATATCTAGGAAATGCCCCTCTAAACATTGGCCTTGGCAATGAATTCATGACAACATCCTCAAAAGTAATTGCAACAAAAACAAAAATTGACAAGTAAGACCTAATTAAACTAAAGAGTTTCTGCACAGCAAAAGAAACTGTTAAAGGAGTAGTAAACAACCTACAGAATGGGAGAAAATCTTCATAATGGGAGAAATGTTCATAAGCTATGCATCTGACAAAGCTCTAATATCCAGAACTTATAAGGAACTTAAACCAGTCAACAAGCAAAACACAAATTCCCCATTAAAAAGTGGGCAAGGCCGGGCACAGTGGCTCACGCCTGTAATCCCAGAACTTTGGAAGTCCGAGGTGGGTGGATCACGAGGTTAGGAGATTGAGACCATCCTGGCTAACACAGTGAAACCCCGTCTCTACTAAAAATATAAAAAATTATCCGGGCATGGTGGCGGGCGCCTGTAGTTCCAGCTACTCAGGAGGCTGAGGCAGGAGAATGGCATGAACCCGGGAGGCAGAGCTTGCAGTGAGCAGAGATTGCGCCACTGCACTCCAGCCTGGGCGACAGAGCGAGACTCCGTCTCAAAAAAAATAAATAAATAAAAAATAAAAAGTGAGCAAAAGTCATGAATAGACACTTCTCAGAAGACATATGAATGACCAACAAACATGAACAAATGCTCAATACCAGTAATCACCACAGAAATGCAAATCAAAACCACAGTAAGATACCGTCACACACTAGTCACAATGGCTATGATGTAAAAGTCAGAGAAAAACAGATGGTGGCAAGACTGCAGAGAAAAAGGAATGCTTTTACACTGTTGGTGGGAATGTAAATCAGTTCTACCACTGTGGAAAACAGTTTGGAGATTTCTCAAAGAACTTAGAACTACCATTTAACCCAGCAATCTCATTACTGGGTGTAGAATCAAAGGAAAAAAAAAATCATTCTACCAAAAGACACATGCACTCGTATGTTTATCATAGCACTATTCACAGTAGCAAAGACATGAAATCAACCTAGGTGCCCATCATTGATGGACTGGGTAAAGAAAATGTGGTACATATACACCATTAAATAATGTGCAGCCATAAAAAAACAGTGAAATCATGTCCTTTGCAGGAATGTGGATACAGCTGGAGGCCATTATCTGAGGAGAATTAATGCAGGCATAAAAAACCAAATACCACATATTGTCACTTATAAGTGGGAGCTAAACATTAAGTAGACATGTGGATGAAGATTGAAACAATAGACACTGGGTGTTACTTGGTAGGGGAAAGAAAAAGGAGGGCAAGGGTTGAAAATCTATGAGTACTGATATGGTTTGGCTGTGTCCCCTCCATATTCCAATTCCCATGTGTCTCCTCCCACAACACGTGGGAATTCTCATTTGAATTCCCACGTGTTGTGGGAGGGACCTGGTGGGAGGTAATTGAATCATGGGTGAAAGTCTCTTCCATGCTGTTCCCATGACAGTGAATAAGTTTCATAAGTACTGATGGTTTTAAAAAGAGGAGTTCCCCTGCACAAGCTCTCTCTCTTTGACTGCTGTCATCCATGTAAGACAGGACTTACTCTTCCTTGCCTTCCACCATGATTATGAGGCTTCACCAGCCCTGTGGAACTGTAAGTCCAATTAAACCTCTTTCTTTTGTAAATTGCCCAGTCTCAGTTATGTCTTTATCAGCAGCGTGAAAATTGACTAATATCGTAAACTGGTACCAGTAGAGTGGGGTGTTACTGAAAAGATACTAAAAAATGTGGAAGCCACTTTGGAACTGGATAACTGACAGAAGTTGGAACAGTTTGGAGGGCTCAGAAGAAGACAGGAAAATATGGGAAAGTTTGGAACTTCCTAGAGACTTGTTGCACGGCTTTGACAAAAATGCTGATAGTGATATGAACAGTAAGTTCCAGTCTGAGGTGGTCTCAGACGGAGATGAGGAACTTGTTGGGAACTGAAGCAAAGGTGACTCTTGTTATGTTTTAGCAAAGAGACTGGCAGCATTTTGCCCCTGCCCTAGAGATTTGTGGAACTTTGAACTTGAGAGAGATGATTTAGGTTATCTGGAAGAAGACATTTCTAAGGAACAAAGCATTCAAGACATGAACTGGGTGCTGTTAAAAGCATTCAGTTTTATAAGGGAAGCAGAGTATAAAAGTTTGAAAAATGTGCAGCCTGACAATGTGATAGAAAAGAAAATCCCATTTTCTGAGGAGAAATTCAAGCCAGCTGCATAAATTTGCATAAGTAATGAGGAGTGGAATGTTAATCCCCAAGACAATGGGGAAAATGTCTCCAGGGCATGTCAGAGGTCTTCATGGCAGCCCCTCTCATCACAGGCCCAGAGGCCTAGGAGGAAAAAGTCGTTTCATGGGCCAGGCCCAGGGTCCCTATGCTGTGTGCAGCCTAGGGACTTGATGACCTTCATCCCAGCTGCTCCAGCCATGGTTGAAAGAGACCAACGCACAGCTCAGACCATGGCTTCAGAGGGTGCAAGCCTCAAGCCTTGGCAGCTTCCACATGGTGTTGAGCCTGAGAGTACACAGAAGTCAAGAATTGAGGTTTGGGAACCTCTGCCTAGATTTCAGAAGATGTATAGAAATGCTTGGATTTCCAGGCAGAAGTTTGCTGCAGAGGCAGGGCTCTCATGGAGAACATCTGATAGGGTAGCGTGGAAGGGAAATGTGGGGTTAGAGCCCCTACACAGAGTCCCTACTGGGTCACTGCCTAGTGGAGCTATGAAAAGAAGGCCACCATCCTCCAGACTCCAGAATGGTTGATCCACTAACAGCTTGAACCATGTGCCTACAAAAGCTGCAGACACTCAATGTTAGCAGACAGGAGTGAGGCTGTACCCTGCAGAGCCACAGGGGTGGAGCTGCCCAAGACCATGAGAACCTACCTCTTACATCAATATGACCTGGATGTGAGACATGGAGTCAAAGGAGATCATTTTGGCGCTTTAAGATTTGACTGCCCCATTTGATTTTGAACTTGCATGGGGCCTGTAGCACCTTTGTTTTGGCCAATTTCTCCCATTTGGAATGGCTGTATTTACCCAATGCCTGTACCCCCACTGTATCTCGGAAGCAACTAAACTGCTTTTGATTTTACTGGCTCGTAGATGGAAGGGATTTGCCTTGTCTTGAATTAGACTTTGGACTGTGAACTACTGAGTTAATGCTGAAATTAGTTAAGACTTTGGGGGAATGTTGGGAAGGCATGATTGGTTTTGAAATGTGAAGATGTGGGATTTGGGAGAGGCCAGAGGTGGAATGATATGGTTTGGCTGTGTCCCCACCCAAATCTCATCTTGAATTCCCATGTATTGTGGGGGGAACCCGGTGGCAGGTAATTGAATCATGGGGCAAGTCTTTCCCATGCTGTTCTTGTGATAGTGAATAAGTCTCACAAGACCTGACGGTCTTTAAAAGAGGAATTCCCCTGCACAAGTTCCCTCTCTTTGCCTGCTATCATCTATGTAAGACGTGACTTGCTGTACTTTGCCTTCTGCCATGATTGTGAGGCTTCACCAGCCCTGTGGAACTGTAAGTCCACTTAAACCTCTTACTTTGTAAATTGCCCAGTCTCTGGTAAGTCTTTATCAGAAGCATGAAAACAGACTAATACAATTACTATACTGACTACTGAGGTGATGAGATCATTCATACCCCAAACCTCAGCATCATGCAGTAAACCTATGTAATAAATGTACCCACATATCCCCTGAATCTAAAATAAAAGTTGAAATTATGTTTTTTTAAAAAAGAGTTTATTTTTCAAAATAAACTAAAAACATAGTAAAAGTAAACGGTTTTCTGAAAGTGATTCATTGAAAGCCTTAACAAAATGTTTGCTTTTTTGCCGAAACATTTTTCAGATACGCAACTATTATTATTAAAAACTTTTCATCTTCATTAAAAGCCATTGTTTATTATTCATTTTGTTCTAATTTACATTTTCAAGCTAATCTAATGCATATTTAAATGGGTTAGAAAAAGAGGTCACCACTCCAGCAGCATTATACTGTATACATATGGATTTCATTTTTAAAAGCATTGAAAACTAAACCCTAAATAATGATAATGCTTTATATATATATTCCTTCATTCCTCTGCCAGATTATTTCTCTCTGATAGATATTCTTGTAGCACCACCCTCTACATTCTTTTTGGACACTTAACACAAACTGACAATAAATAAATAATTGTGCAATTAATTGTTCAATATTTATCTCTCCTCTGAGAATGAAAGCTCCAGAAGGGCCGTTAGAGCACAGTGTCTTGAGGAGGCACTCAATAAACATTACTTGTATGAATGAATGAATAATATAAGAAAGAGAGTGTATCCCTGTATCTAGATTATTTCTTAATAAATATTAATGCCTAATTATGCAAATGAAAGCTATCTAGTAACACAATGGTTAGAGTAGCTTAAATCATGCCAAACTGGGTGACATTTAACAATAGAAAATGTCATAAAAGCAGTGACTTGATAGAGTTATGATTAGAATAGAAAGTCAGGCAGTAAAGATCAGGAGTAAAGTGGTCATTTGGGAATACATTTGAGGCAGTCTTGAATTAGATAAGGAGACGGGGTGTACATTGCAATCCCAATGCCCAGTGCCTTAATTAGTTAGGTCTCCAAGCATGCATCATGTTCCATTCCTTTTTGTAGTATTGAATTTATGGACCTAGGAAAACTTGGTTACTACTAAATTGTGAAAGGGTTTACATCCTTCTTCTCCAACTAGATTTTGGAATCTAAGAAGAGATAGAAATTGCCTTCTCTGTGTATTAATCTTGTTTAATACTCATTGATAAGCCTCACACATCAAATTCATCTGATTTCAGAGAGACTTTATCAGAAACTACTGAATACAAAAATAGTGAACTATGATATAAACATGTATGTCTTGTCTATACAATTTCACCTTCCTTTGGTACAATTTTAGTTTCTTGGGAGACCTGAACAGTAAATTTATTACTCTTCACCAGTAAGGTCATTCTTGCAGTCATTCTCACTGAGAAGGCCAAATTTTGTACACATTAATTTCTCTTCCTTTCTAATCAAATACTCTATTCAGGGTCATATATATATAAACCTATCAAAATCCAGTAGTGATAGTTTCCTTCTCCAAGAAGAGAATAAATAAAACTATGTTAGTGAGGTAGCTGAATATTGAGATGCTCATTTTTAAACAAGATTTTACATAATATACATGAACAAAATAAAATGTTTGTGAAGGTGTTTTAACTTTTTAAAAAATGACACAAAACTATAAACTAGGTAAAAGCATTTTTGTAAGTTAAAACAAATTCTTATATGTACATAATCACAGAGATAAATAACCAAATGTAAATATGCCAAATAGTGGTGGTTGTAATTCTTGATTATAAGATTACTGGTGATTTGTATGTCATTCCTTGTATTTTCCTGCATCTCCAAATTTTCTATAATAACATAAATTTTTTTTTATATAATAAAATAACATAACCTAGATGAATTAGTACTAGCAGAAAATTTAAAAGTACAAGAACATATTCCCTTCTATTTTTCTAGATGATATTGAATTGGGCTAGCTAAGTTGATTTGAAGAGATCAATTAGCAACTGATTTGTGTTAGGGAAGAAAATAATGATATAATCAGATAAGACATATGTTGATGGCTTCATTCATTTTTTTTGCAGCAGATTTTTTTTCATGTGCAGTAAAGAAAATGAAACAAAAATATATGAAAGTCCTACAGTTTGAATTTTGCAGCCATTTTTTAAATTTACACAAATAAATCTCCAAGTGGTTAAATATTAACTCTAAAATATCTTTGGGAATTATTTTTCACTTCTTTTTAAGTGACAAAACCAATAAGTTATTTGTAGGAATCAATAAGAGAATTTTTTTGTAGAAATGTTGAAAAGGCTTCTCTTCTGCTTAACCAAGGCTAGTCTCCTGCTTAACAAAAGATATCAAAACATTGAGTCATTTTAAGGTTCGTGAGTATAAGTTTTGTAAAATTATGCTGTTGGCAATCAAAGCTGCTCTCTGATTAAATATTTTTTAATTGGATTGGATCAATTAATCTGTTGTTGTAGTCAAAAAAAAAAAAGAAAAATCAGAAATGAATCCAGGAACAAATCCATACAAAAAATTGCATACAGTTACCTCTGTCTGCTGTCAAATTATTGTAGGCAGTTACCCTGGCTGAAAATCTTAAATCCTTACTGCTTCACATTACCAATATTTATTTATAACCAAAACGTATTATTTTCAATTCTGTTCACAAAGCAATCAATCAATCTGTACCAGAAATGTTGTTAATCATATCATATAAAGCTGGTAATTCTGAATGTGTGTGTGTAAATAAATGTGTGTATGTATATATATATATATATGTCCTAGTATTCCAAATTGATTTCAAATGAGTGATTAATGCATTGAGATAGGAGGACATGGAGGGGGAAATGTTTAATTACTGCTAAGACACCCAGTAACATTGTTTTGTTAAAGGAAAAACTAATTCATAAATTTGACATGACAACCTATGTATCGACTTATTGAAAATGGAGACCAAAAATATTGGTTTTGCATTTATGTGAGAAATAAACAAATGTTAAATCATGTGTCTTTGCACTAAAGATGGTATTTAGTGATAGTAAAGATCTTTTTATTCTAAATATGTTGCACGTCTTTGATTTTCAACTTTTCTCTAAATTGTGGATACAAGACAACTATTATGTTTATGTTGATACTACCTTTAAGGGTTTTAAAAAGATATACCAAAATTATCATTTGACATTCCACATTTATCATTATAAAGATAAGAGCTCAAGAATAATGTAGACATTTGTGGTAATCCAAGGGTGAATCCAATATGAGTTGGTGTGCTATTAATAGTTTGAAGACTTGTAGAAAACTGCTTTGGTAAATATGCAGATATTTTTCTGGCATAATGTACCTCAGAATCAATTGATTAATCTACTAAACAAATATTTTGTCAAATACCTAATCATGTAACAAGTAACTTGATGAATGTTTGTGGATAAACTTTTTTGGAAGCAATAATTCTATGATCACTGATGGGCAGCAATGCTTTGGGAACATGTAGCACAGGCTACATTAACATTTACCTTGATCCTTAATACTTTGTTTATTTACTTTACCTATGCTTACTGTAACTGATATTTAACTTAGAATTACTCTGTATAAGTAAATGAATACTCAGTAATACACACTACTTATCAAATTTTAGCCTATAGAATAATACTAAGTTAAATGAACAGAAAGTTAAATAGAATCACGACATGTAGGAATTATTCATTCATTCAATAAGCTGTTGGTGAGTACCTATTGCGTGCTCTGTATCATGTTACATTCCAGAAATGCAGAGATCAATCAACAACATAAGCAACCATGCTCTAAAGAGACTCTTGACAGAACAGGAGAGGAGGTTGATCTGACAGATGATTACAGTGTGGTGGAACAATTGCAATAAATGAAGGTCATCCTTTGTTTAATTAGATAATTGTTCCATAGAAGTAACCCATATGAGTACTAAAAAATAATATATTTTACTAATTCATTATCCTGAGGGGGTAGTTGTGTATGATGTTCTGACGCAGAAAGTAACATATTAAACGAATGGAGTTCTTAGAGATTTTTCTCTTTTTTGGAAAGGAGGGAAGTGTTTTTCTCAAAAACACATTGTAGTGTTCTGTGGAAGGCACCAAGAAATGAAGCTGAAATGGAAGGCAGAATATAGACTGTGAACAGTCTTGAAGTCTTAACCAACACAGGTATTTGAACTTTATGTGTTTAATGCAGGGAGAATTCAGAGTTAGGACCACAACCTTTTGTGTGCATCCTGGCTCCTCTAGTTGCATGCTGGTTGGTTTGTTTTAAAGTCTGAGATGTTTTCTATGCCTCAGTTTCCTCACCTATAAAATGGGATGAGTAACTAGTGACTTCATAGTCATATTGTGATACTTACAGAAGTGCATGCATAATACTTAGAGTAGTGCCAGGAATATTGGAAGTGCCTAACAAATGTTAACTATTGTTGAAGTGGTTTAGGCACTGAAGCGAGGATGTCCATTTGTATTTTAGATAAATAATTCTTAAAGTATACTTTTCTTCTTGTCACGAAGGGCATATTTCTGTTTAAGATCAAGAGATTTCACATGTGTGTTCTAGTACTATTAATATAAAAAATATATAAATATTTATATAAAGCACCACAAATTTAAGCATCCTGAGTCTTTCAACTGACTCAACATGAGAAGCTTCTTCTATATGCAGCTAAAAGATTATTACCTTCACGGCAAGAAAACCCTGGGTACCAGGACCAGTGTCCCTAGCTCACGATATAAGTAGAGAAATGTATGAAGACAAAAACACAATGTTTACAAAATTCAGAAACCTAGATTAGGCTAAAACTATCTCTAGGTCATCATCATAAACGGGTGAAAAATCAGTGAGATAATCAGGAAATAAAATATGATCGAAATAAAAGGAAGCAAACTGTGATAAATCTGTAAGGGCTTTATAGGGTTAAGAAGTGCAGTGTGTTTATAAAGATCAATTAGACTTATTTGCACGCAATGTATTCTCAGTTAATGGCAATTGAAATTAGAAATGACAAATACTAATAATTTAATTTGGGAAGGAGGTATTTCTACAATTAACATTTATTACATTTATGAATGTTGATGTGCATAAACTAGTTAAAACAAGAAAATTAGTGTAAGTAAAAATACAATTAATCTTAAAATCCCTGTTTTCCCCAAATAATCATTATATAATTAGCTCAAGGGAGAAGACCATTTTTAGTGATTATAAAAGTAAACTCATCAAGACCTAATGCATTATCTCTTACGCATATTGCTCGAGGATGGGAAGCAGTAAAAATAATAACAGTTGTGCTGAATCAAATCTTTTGCTATTTATAAGATAGAGTCAAATGGACACATTTCTGGGCATTTATTATTTTGAGACTAATTTTATGTTTTTTACAACTACTATAAGGGATAGAAAGATGCTTTCAGACATTCCAATTTTTCCTAGGATTTTACTGAAAATTATAAACATGAGTGTTCTTAGGGGTAGGGGAAGAGAAGATATATTCATTATGGTAAGATGTACCTTTGCCTTCCTCAGGGACTACGTCCTGAGATTTTTGAAGACCTCTAAAGATCTTCAAAGGACCTTGAAAATACCATTACTTCATGCAGTCTTCTCTTTTAAAAATATGTATATTTTATAAGTTCAAAACGGAACTCTGCTCATTGATTTACAGATGCTGCAAGGTCCCTCTAGGATTTGCCATTAGTGAGATTTTAATGTGTGTCTCTACAAATTTAAAGAAATGAGATGGAAAGGACATATTCATATTACAATCAGGCAAACAATCTAATCCAAGACTATTAATGCTGAGGCTTCGCTAAAATCCAAGTGGCAGGGCAACTGGAAAGTACAAGTTCTCTTAGTGGAAGCCTACCAACAATCAATATATTTAATGACATTCCATGAGCTAGGATCATTTTCCCTAGCAATAAAAATGATTATGCATGATATAAAATTACAAACAGGAGCAAATATATTTGAAAAAACAAACACAGCAGAAAGCAAAAATTGTCAGTTTAAGAATTGATTCCCATATTCCAGTGCTAATGTGGATCAGGAAAAAGAAAACTTGAACACTTCATGTGAGAAAAATTTGGGGTAAATTCTATGAATTCAGCACAGCTACATTTGTTCACAAGGCTATGTAACCAACATACATTCCTAATACAAGTAATGATGTAGCTTTATTTGGACTTATGATAACCTATATCATAAAATACCAAAATAGTAATCAGCCTCCACAAAATAATGTTTAAACTTCTCCCTGATGAATAGAGAGAAATGTGTCCACCAATATCTGGTATGTTTGCCTCAATTTTCCTATGTCTCCCAAAGTTGCCAAGCAAATATATTTTCTTGAATTCTGCCTGCCTCCTTCCTCTTCAATATTCAATCCCCTTTGTTATTAACAGAAAGCAAAATTGTCTCTTTTTCTCAACCTTTCCATTAATATTTGAAACTTATTTATATGTTAGGTAATTTTTGTGAGCACAAAATCAGTAGAAGACATCAAAGTTTAAGAAAAAACAATTAGAGTGAAGACACAAATTGAGAAATTTATACAAGGAGACTTCAAAAAGTTTGTAAAAATGCATATTATGAAAAAAATTAAGCATAGGTTTCCATTTTTTTTTTTTTTTTTTTTTTTACGAAATGGACTTCTACCATCTTCTTATAACATGTTTGAATAGAATCTACTTTCAGGCACCAAGAAGGATAAGATACTAGTTTGAAAAAATTCCCTTATCAGAGCAACATGAATTTTGCAAAAATTACATGAAGAACAAACATCAAATTTATGGTGAGTTTTGGGTGGAAGAATGGTGAAATTCATTGATGCTTTACAAAAAGTGTATGGGAACAATGCACCCAAACAATCAGTAGTTTACAAATGGATAACTCATTTTAAGAAGGAATGAGAGAAGAAGATGAAGCCTGCAGAAGCAGACCATTCATATCAATTTGTGAGGAAAAAATCATCTCGTTTGTGCTCTAATTGAAGAGGATCAATGTTTAACAGAAGAAACAATAGCTAATTGCCTAGACATCTCAACTGATTCAGCTTACACAATTCCACTCAAGGGATGCCAAAACTTTTGTGCCTAGATCAGCTGCAGATGAGAACAAAGCTTTCAATTTCAAGGGAAATTTTAAACAAGTAAGATCAAGACCCTGAAGCATTTCTTTAAAGAACTATAACAGGAGATGAAACATGGCTTTACCAGTACAATCCTGAAGACAAAGCACAACCAAAGCAATGGCTACCAAAAGGTGGAAGTGGTTCAGTCAAAGCAAAAACAGACTGGTCAAGAGCAAAGGTCATGACAACAGTTTTTTGGGAAGTTCAAGGCATTCTGCTGGTTGACTTTCTGGAGAAACCAAGGAAAATACTGCTTATTATGAGAGAGTTTTGAGACAGTTAAATAAAGCTTTTGCAGGAAAGCTTCACCAGAGAGTCCTTTCTACCACAACAATGCTCCTGCTCATTCCTCTCATCAAACAAGGGTAATTTTGAAAGTTTCAGTGGGAAATCATTAGGAATTCATGGCTTTTTGTTTTGTTTTGTTTTGAGATGGAGTTTTGCTCTTGTCACCCAGGCTGGAGTGCAATGGCACAATCTCGGCACACTGCAACTTCCGCCCCCCCCCGGGTTCAAGGGATTCTCTTGCCTCAGCCTCCTGAGTAGTTGGGATTACAAGTGCACGCCAGTATGCCTGGCTAATTTTTGTATTTTTAGTAGAGATGGGGTTTCACCATGTTGGCCAGGTTCATCTTCACCTCCTGACCTCAGGTGATTCGCCTGCCTTGGCCTCCCAAAGTACTGGGATTACAGGTGTGAGCCACCACACCCAGCTAGGCATTCACCTTATAGTCCTGATTTGGCTCCTTTTATTTTGTAATCTTAAAAAATTCTTCATGAGGCACTCATTTTTCTTAAGTTAATAATGTAAAAAAGATGGCATTGACATGGTTAAATTCCCAGGACCCTCCTTAGAGATGGACAAAATGGCTGGTATCATTGCTTACAAAAGTATCTTGAACTTGATAGAGCTTTGTTGAGAAATAGAGTTCATATTTTTAAATTTATATTTTAATTCCATTTTTAATTCCTTTTTTATATAAATTCAATTTTTCTATAATTCAATTTTTCTCTAAACCTTTTGTAGTCCCTTCATATTTATTACCTTGCTTTGTATGTCTGTAACTTAGAAAAACTGCACCAATTCAATTTATCTGTAGAATATCTATAACCTCCAAAATAGTATAGTTTGAGCAGCAAGACTATAAATATTTAAAATATATGTATATAATAAATGTGCTATCACATTACAATTTTTTCTTACTTTACAAGTAGCACCATATTCACCTTCCATACAAGTTTCACTCTTTGAAGAATACATCTGTATTGTCATTATCATTAGAAATTAGAAAATACTTTTGGTTCCTAGATTCCACTGAAACATATGAGATCCAATTACTACAGTTAAATAAAAGCACTTATGCTGACCTTCATATAATTAAATCAATACCTAGATGCTGAAAACAAAAAAGTCTAGGGAGTTGAAAGGCCAGCTCTCCAAATAATTAAAGCAAAACTGTTATCATGTAAGAAGGGATATTATCTAAAGTGAAAAACAAAACAGAAGACCAGAAACCTGAGAATCATCCTCTACTCCTTTTTCTCTCTCATCCCCAACATCTAATTGGTCATAAAGCTTTTCAATTATATCTTATTAGTATCTCTTGAATTTGCTGCCATTTCATCTACACAACCACAACTACTGCCTTCAGAGTTTCCCTTGTGAACCAACGGAACAGCCTCTTCTTAAATTTCTTTCCTTGGGCTTATTCTTACCATGTAATGCATACTTCACTTTCCAAAATAAAAAGGCCTCTTTAAAATTCAAAACTTATCTTACTCTAAAAATCTAAGTCCTTCAATGACACTACTCTTTCTCCAAGAAAAAAGCCTATGCCACATTTTAAATCTATACCATTAGACTACTCCAGCTATGTGGGTTTATCTCATCAGCTATAAAGGGTAGCATTTATTAAGGGTTTACTATATACCTGGCACTGCAATAAGCACTTTATTTATTTAATTATAAAGCAATCTTTCAAATTAGAACTATGTATTATGGGTGAGATAACTTGGTTTTTAGGGAACCTCAAAAATTTTCTGAGTGTCACATGGCCATCAAATGGCAGTGTCAAGATAGAAACCTGAGTCTGACTTCAGAGTAAATGCTCTTATATCTATCTCCATTCCAGGAGGTCCCTTCAAATGCCAAGCCATTTTCATATCTATCTTTAAATTGTTATTTTCCAGGCCAGAATGAATTCTTTTGACTTTTGATGCGGTTTTCCCTGAACCTACCACCAGTAACCCCTAATACATATGATCTCCACCTTCTCTGTTCATCACCTAAATTATACAAGATATTTTCATATTTTGGCCTTTGTGAGAGTCACCTTGGGACCTTGGTAAAAATGCAAATACTTGAGTGAATCTCAGATAAACTGACTTGACATTCTGGGTTGACAGCCTCGTCATCTGGAGTTTCTAAAAGACTTCAAGATGATTGCGATGCACAATTATCTGACAAGTACTGACTTATATAAACATATTAATAGTGCTTACAGCATTTTGCAATTACTATACTTGTTTGCATGTCCTTACTCTTAATTAGTCTAAAAATATTTTAGGGCTAGATGTTACACAAATTTGCAGCACCTACATCTAGAAAATGTACCTTGCATTTAACAAGCACTCAATAAATACTTGATGAATAAATGAACGGATTTGTTCTCAGATTTGAAAAGCAACATGAAGATGAAAAATTATGAGAGGAGGTTATAAGTAGGGATATAATACAGTGGTTAGGACTAATTGCTTTGGAATAAAATTATCTGAGGTCTACTCTACTACTTACTAACTTAAAAGTACCTAAGCTCTGAGATCATTTTCTATACTTTTCCATTTGTAAAATAGGGTTAAAAATGTATCTGCCTCATGGTAATTTAAAAAAATTAAATAAAAATACCTCTATGAAACATTTAGCAATGTGCTTGACATATACTGAGTACGTGAAAATGTTAGCTTTTAAAACATATAATAATAATAGCATAATGTTGTATAACCTTCATTATTATAATTATAATAATGACAGTGGAGGTATTATTAGCTAGTATCGAAGAATCTAAGCAGTCATTCAAATGCTTACAGTTCATAACACACTGATACAAATGACTATTTACAATGTGGATCTACCACACTTTGAAAGTAGTCATAGACAAGTCAATGTGAACCTCAAATATTGGTTCTTATGATATTAAATAGTTTTCTTTGCTTTTATTATTTTAAAAGGAAAAATAAATGAAAGAATTTAACTCAGCTATATAGAAAACTTTATTTAAAAATATAAACATTTAGATTTGTTTAATGCTTGAGAAGAATAAAAAATTTACAAAAACCCAAAAGCAAGATTTTTCTTCCTCTAAAAAAATACAATTTTTGAAATTCAGTTCCCCTTCTTTAATAAGCAATTAACAAAAGAACATATTACAAACTAGCACATTTGGTGCAACTAGCTTGTTAGAAGTCAGGTATTTGGTGACCATCAATAATAGAATGGATAAAGAAAATGTAACACATATACACCATGGAATACTATGCAGTCATAAAAAAGAATGAGTTCATGTCCTTTGTAGGGACATGGATGAAGCTAGAAACCATCATCCTCAGCAAACTAACACAGGAACAGAAAACAAAACACCGCATATTCTCGCACATAAGTGGGAGCTGAACAACAAGAACACATGGACACAGGGAGGGGAACATCACATACTAGGGCCTGTTGGGAGTTGGGGTGCAAGGGGAGGGAGAGCATTAGGACAAATACCTAATGCATGTGGGGCTTAAAACCTAGATTACAGTTTGATAGGTGCAGCAAACCATCACAGCACATGTATACCTATGTAACAAACCTGCACGTTCTGCACATGTATCCCAGAACTTAAAGTAAAAGAAAAACTAAAAATAAATAAAAATTAAATAAATAAATCACAATTTGCTATTAGAAGAAGAAAGAAGAAAGAAGAAGAAGAAGAAGAAGAAGGAGAAGGAGGAGGAGGAGAAGAAGAAGAGGAAGAAGAAGAAGAAGAGAGAGGAGGAAGAGGAAGAGAAGAAGGAAGAGAAAAAGGGAGGAGAAGGAGAAAGAAGGAAGAAGAAGAAGAAGGAGGAAGAAGAAAGAAGAAAGGAAGAAGAAGAAAGAAGAAAGGAAGAAGAAGAAAGAAGAAGGAAGAAGAAGAGGAGGAAGAAGAAGAGGAGGAAGAAGAGGAAGAGGAAGAGGAAGAAGAAGAAGAAGAAGAAGAAGAAGAAGAAGAAGAAGAAGAAGAAGAAGAAGAAGAAGAGGAAAAAGAAAAGAAGAAATGTATTTGTGTACTGAGTGATAATAGCCAAGGCATAGTCCATAGTCATACAAAGTGATCATCTTCCTCAGATAAACATAATCATTGTTTTGTTTTGTTTTTCACTTTTCCAGCAAATATTCATTGAGGACATAAAAACAGCAACACATTATCTTGTGTCTTATTGGAAATAAATAATGCGTAACAGACTACCCAAAAGTAGTTTAATATTCACGCAGAGAGATAATTCAAGAATGCTAATTACAATTATTACCTAAGCATTAGAACTGCAGAACATGGTAATACCTTGCAAATCAGAGCATGTCATTCCTCTGCTCAAATCTCCCTAATGATTTCCATTTCAATTAGAGGAAAAATAAAGTCCTTACAATGGCTTATAAGCCCCACTTACTTTTCCTCTCTCATTTAATTTCCTACTACCTCACTTTTTTGTTCTTCATACTTCTGTTTTGTGGTATTTGCTCTAGCTGTTCCCTAAAACAATATCTTCACTTACCAGTAAGGCTTATTCCTGCACCACCTTCCACTACTTGCTCAAATGTCACAGTCTCCATAAGGTCTGCCCTGACCACCATAACATCCCTCTTTTAATCCCTAGCACTCCTGATCCCTAAACTCTCCATTTTTTTTCTATGACACATCATTTTCTAAAATGTTACATAGATTACTCCTTTATTATATTTTCACCTTTTATCTGTCTTCACCTGATAGAATGTAAAATCCAAGGGGGCAAAAGTATATTGCCTCTTTGGTTGACTCATGAGAACAATGCCTGACACACAGAGTTCAGTAAATATTTGTTGAATGAATGAAGATATAGGCATTGAGACAGGTAAAAAGGAAATGATACCAGAATTCAGAGAAGGAAGAGACCACTTCTGGGCTGGGTTGATTTGATCAATGAAGTTAAAATTTAGGGTAGAAAAGGAGGAAGGATGGAGAAGACGCTCAGAAAACATGCAGCTGCCCAGATTTCCCCTGGCCTCCTACTGGGGATCTCACTGCTGTTCTCCAGCCCATGGGAGGAAGTGGGCGGAGGTGAGGGCCTAGCCCACATGGATATGGGGCACACACTGCTGGGCAGAGAAATGGCTGCACATATACTGCTCCTCTGAAGCAAGATTCCTTGCTGGTCTCCTTCTCTTTTTCTCCTTAAAATATTGTTAGAATGCAAAGATCATTGATTTCCTTTGAAACAATTCCCATACAGGATATGACATCTCAAACAGCTCCTCAGCCCTTGGCAATACTTGTGTGCAGGTGTTTCATGAGAAGCAGCACATAAGGTCCTGAGAACCAATGAGTACTGGGGAGTGGCACAAGGAGCCTGTGGCACCGAGCACTGTGGCATCCCCTACACTCCAGGAATTACACTCCCTCCTAAATGTCTCCCCCAGCTCCCTGCTAACCTGACTTCCAGCCCCCAGTCTTAAGTAAAATAGGAATTGTTTTCTCTCTTATTACATCTGTGATGTGTAAGATAAAAGCAAATGACAAAGGCTGGGCACGGTGGGTCACACCTGTAATCCCAGGACTTTGGGAGGCCGAGGCGGGCGTATTACGAGGTCAGGAGTTCGAGACCAGCCTGACCGACATGGTGAAACCCTGTCTCTACTAAAAATACAAAAATTAGCCGGGCATGGTGGCGCGTACCTGTAATCCCAGCTACTCAGAAGGCTGAGGCAGAAGATTCACTTGAACCAGAGAGGTGGTGGTTGCAGTGAGCTGAGATCACACACCATTGCACTCCAGCCTGGGCGACAGAGTGAGACTCCGTCTCAAAAAAAAAAACAACAAAAAACAAAAAATAAAACAAAAATACACACACACTCACAAATGACAGTCCCAAAGACAAATTAATCTGCAGTGAACAAGGTGGAAGAAAGGAAGAATCAGGACTACCTGATAACAAAATACAAAAACAAACGCAGGCTAAAACAAAAAACTTGAACACTGATGGAGTTGAATTAAAAGTTCACAAATAAAAATAATCCATACACACACACATATGCACACACACACAATTCAGAGTTAAGAGTCTTATAGCTAGAAAAAAAGAAGAGAAGTAGAGCATGTCAAGTGGAGGAAATGAATCACGAAAGGAGTAGAGAGAGGAAAAGCATGTTACATCTAAAAACAAATGCTTAATTTGATTAAGTGGGGCAATATTACAATATTCATGTGTGAAAAATGAAACATTAAGAAATCAGTGTTGGAATAAGAGGCTAAAGAATGTTGCCTTTATTTAGTAGATAGGAAAGTAATGATATGGAATGACTAAATATCTGGAAATATTAGTAAGACCAAGGTGTAGAAAGGGTTTAGTGGAAGGAACAATAGGTTTGTCTGATATAAATGATAGTGATAATAGTAATACTAAAGATCAGGCATTCTAAAGTTAAAATGCCATCATCTCAGGTTCAAGAAGGAAAAGATAACTATAATGATAAAAATCAGCCTATCTGGCCGGGCGCAGTGGCTCATGCCTGTAACCTTAGCACTTTGGGAGGCCTAGGAGGGCGGATTGCCTGAGCACAGGAGTTCGAGACCAAAGTGAGCAACATGGTGAAACCCCATCTCTAGTAAAATACAAACAATTTGCTGGGCATGGCAGTGTGACATGTAGTCCCAGCTACTCGGGAGGCTGAGGCAGGAGAATTGCTTGACTCCGAGAGGCAGAGCTTGCAGTGAGCTGAGATAGTGCCATTGCACTCCAGCCTGGGCGACGGAGCGAGACTATGTCTCCAAAAATAGAAAAAAAAAAGATAAATAAATAAATACATAAATAAATATAAATCAGCCTATCCGCCAGCATTTACCTTTTAAGTAAATAAAAAGCAGGGCATATCTGGGTAGTAACTCTGCCACCAGAAAAAAAAAAAAAAAATATATATATATATATATATATATATTTTTTTTTTTTTTTTTTTTCTGAAAACCTCATGAGTAGAAAAATCAGATGGCAAAAACACTCACTTGCTGGGAGGAATCTCAGCCAAATTTCCATTTACTAAGAAAGAACACCTGCCATGTTTCCTGAAACCTTCACTATTTAAAATACTCCTTTAGGAATATAGTAAGTCTACTTTCTTGGATGAAAAAAATAAACACTATTCTTTTTTATAGAAAACCTTAAAGTGTTCTGCATCTGTTGCTGGTATTCGTAGTGTGATTAAAGACTGTGATTTTCCCCATTGTGATTCTTCCCTTATGTTACCCAGGGGGCAGAACTTTAATCTTAGAGACTGTCACAAATGAAATACCCAAAGATGTGCAGTGACATAGGTGTCTCCTTGATAGAAAAAAGTTAATATGCCCACCCTGTTTACACACACACACCACTCACACGCAATATCATTTTTCCCCAGTACCCAGTTGTTTAAGTATTTTGCTTATCTCAAGTACCTAAAATTAGGTTTTTTTTTAAAAAAAAAATCCATTTAGTCCTTATTTACATGCATTAAAAAACACAGTTTTCTCTTCCAGAGGCTGTATATCTCAACCAGTATTTTGAGGCACCTCAAAATACATAAGGAGTTCTTCAAAATTTCCATATCTAGTTATTAAAATCTGCCTTCACAAATGAACAGATTCTTGAATTATCACAAAATAGATGTTTCTCTATTAAGAGAAGCCTACCTTTTCTGAAACTTGACAGAAATTAAGATGCCCTTTTCATAAGCAAAATAGATTATTTGGGGGCAAAAATCGATGGTGCCTGGGTAGAGGGCACTGTATTCTCTGGAGTTTCTGGGAGTAATAGTCTCCGGTGTGCAACTGAGGGAATAGTCAGCCTTTCTGATTGCCCTGCTGGATATTGTTCTAAACCACAGCTGCTCTATGTAGCACTTGATCCACCAAACACATTTTAACTGTTATTCAATCTGTTCTTAACAATGCAGCCAAAAATGCTGCCATGGCTTGTTTCATACGTTTGTCCTTAAAGACCAGGGCAGAATTTATTGGTATTTTTAATTCTGTAAAGCAATACTTAATCTTTAAATTTTCTTGTTCGATCTTCCACCATTCTCCTGAATTTAAACTCAATACTTAGCAAATATTATGTTAATGTCCTTACTGATTAGACAATAGATTTGCAAACAAGAAACATATTCTAAAATTTTAAAAATTAATTAAAAGAATGTTAGTTATCCTTTGGCACAGATTTCCCCACTGTCAACAAAATGTATCTTTTTCTCATCTCTCTTTATCAGTCCCTCTCCCCTATTACCTCTCTTTTTCCATATCCTGTAACTCTCTTTTCACATCTATTTCTCTGTATCCTTTCAGTTTTCTATTTATAATTATAATTTTAATTTAGGGCCACTGACTTTGTTTAAAAATAGGACCGGCAACTGTAGTCTTTTTATGTGACCAATGTAGTCAACCGTACCATTTAGTAAGGTATTTATTAAATTTCTTCAAAAAAGAAAGGTCTTTGTCTACATGGAGAGTTAACTTCTGCTAAATTATGATTTGATAAAATTATTATTTTTCTATACCTTTAAAGGCTTTTTGTAGTGCTGGTATTTTTAATTATATTTACTTTAATTCAGGAAGTTTTCAAATAATAACGTTCCAATTAAAAGGAAGGATTCAGCAAACGCTTTGATGTCTTAGTTAAGGCCTATCAACACAATGCTTTAAAAAGTTGATGATTATAATATCGTCTTCTAATAGGTTGCCACCTTGTGGTTTTTGAAAAACACAGTTAACACATTTCATAGATTGCAAAAATACCCTGCTCTATGTTTTGTTTGTTCATTTTTCTCTTAGGTGAAGAATCTAGATAGCTAATGACTCTTAAAAAGTGTCTAGGGATCATTTCGAACCCAAAGCATCGCTTTGCGAACACTTAGATTATGTGAATTCAAACTAACAGATTAAACGCCATTCACTTTGAATAGCCTCTGGAGCATTAGGAGAGTTGGTAGTGTTATTATTTAAGGCAACTTCACATAAAACACACCAATGCATCATTTGTTCTTATGCTCATTCATTACCAATAGTAAATTATTTCTTACATTTTTTAGTTTGATTCAGATAATTAATTTAGAGGACAGTGGCTTTCTTTGATTGCTTGTTTTATAGAAATAACAAGTTGTAACTTAATTGGGTAAACAGTCACAAATACAGTACAGGGAAAAACATATTCCATGTAATAAAGTTTTCACTCAGTTAGAAAGGAGATTTGTCTCATTCATCTCCCAATTCCCCTACAGTTCTAAGCAGAGTGTGTTCACATAGGCACTCAACATTACTTTCTACATTAAAGATCATGATTTAAAATGCTTAAATTATAACTAGTATGTCTTTCCTGTCAAAGATGTTGGTTTCCAAGACCCAAAATTGTGTGACTAGTTACCGATTTCCCTTAGGAGGAGCAGTCAAACTTGCAATTCTCTGTTATAAAAGTCAAGATACTATGTATTATTAGCACCTATTATGTGTTAATTAGGATATAGCTCAATTTATCTCATTTATTAAAAATAAGAATTTCTAACCAAAAGAACAGTTTAAAAAATATTATATATAACTATATCATCTTGTTAAATATTAATGATCATATATTATCTTACACAAATAAAGAATTTTTGCATTCAGCAATATATTTTAGAAATGTAAAAGTTGTACACATGAGTCTTTTTAAAGCTTCATCAATTTACTTGTGGTTTATGACAATTTAATGGTCTGTATTACGAATAACTATCAAAACATATGCTGCTATTGACCTGCGGCACCTATAACAAAGTCAAATTTATCATTATGACATCCTATACCTTTCAGGAGTAGTCATGCGTATATAAGGAGCCTTAGTTACCCTCAAATCTTACGTACCAACCCTACTGAAAGTTTGATTTTTTCCTAATGTGGCATATTTCATAGCTCTGTCTGAAAATGAAGTTTCCTCTGCTGAATCTCTCCACCCCTTCTTGCTTAACTGTAAAACTCCTACTTATTTTTTAAGACTCACCCCAAGTGTCACCTCCTGTTGGAAGTATTCCCTGAATTTCCTAAATGGAGCTGATTATTTATTGCTTTTGGGTGATCTACCACAAATATATCTATTACTGTATTGAAAGCAGTGTAATATTGCTTTATCTCTCTGAATCTTCTACTAGACTCTTCAAAGAAAGATACTGTGACATGTCTATCTTCACATTTTCTATGTCAAGCATAGTGCCTGACATACGGTAGGTGTTCAAAATATTTGCTGGTTGAACAAAGAATGAATGAATAAATTTTGTTTTATGGATTTGACATGTATTTGCATTACAGTAATACATTTATTGTATCTGAAGTTAGCAATAACTGAAAAGTAAACTTCATTATAAAACCCAAAACATGTAAAAAATCAATTAACTATATTTACTTAGCACATTCTTATCAATTGCAGCTGCTGTTCGCTCCCACTAAGGTTCACGTCAATCAAAGCTTCCAGTTTAGGTAATGGTGTTTCAGTGAGGAACTAAGTGACCTGAATGAGGTGATGTTGAGGAGCTAATACTCAGTGGGATACCTTCAGGAAGCAGAAGCCAGCAGAATTACAAAACATATGCACACCTAGGTTCTAAACCCCATTATGGACACCAGCATTAGTGTAGGTATACTAATGTTAATGATACATATACCAATATTACATGTTCATTATCCTCTACCTCTAGGTGCTATGTCCATTCATTCATTTATTCATTCAACAAGTATATTTTAAATGTTTGGTAAGTTTCAGGATGTAGACTCAGTGTTAAAGACACAAAAACACTCTAAAAGGACATGGTAAAGTGCTATGAAAGATTTTGTCTTCTGGAGCTTGCATTTTAAGTAGAGAGTAAGAAAAACCAGTTACCCAAACACTCACCTAATTACATTTGTGATAATTTTATGTATGAAATGACACAATGTTTCATCTAGGTGTTTAATAGGGGAACTAATCTATTTTTATGATGAAAAGTTTTGCAGGAATTTGGGAGATGAATGTACACTTTATATGTCAAGAGTAGCCACTTTAATTCCAGTTGTAAAATTTCTACAGGATCTAGTTCCTTTTTCACAATTTAAAAACACTTATAATAAAAAAGTAGGCATTACAATTCATGCCACAGAAATTAAAAGAATAAGAGATTACTATTAACAATTACACACCGAAAAATTGAATAACCCAGAAAAATGAAAAAATTCTTAGAAATATAAAAGTTAACAAGACTAAATTTTAAGGACACAGAAAATCTACATGGACCCGTAACTAATAAAAAGATTGAATCAGTTAACAAAATCCTCCCAACAAAGAAAGGCGCAGCACCAGATGGCTACACTGGTGAATTCTACCTTATACTTAAAGAATTAACATCAATCTTTCTCAAACTCTTCCAAAAAAATTTAAGAGGGGAAAACATGTCCAAACCTGTTTATTGCAGTCAGCCCTGCCCTAATACCAAAGCCAAAGACACCCAAGAAAAGAAAACTATAATCCAATATCCCTTCTGAACATGGATGCAAAAATCCTCAACAACATGATCGTAAGCCAAATCTAGTAGCATGTTTAAAAAAAATCATATACTACGACTAAGAAGAATTTATTCCTGGGATGCAACAATGCTCAAATGTATAGAAATCAATAAATGTGATACATTACATTAACAGAGTGAAGAATACAAGGCACATGATTGGATCAATGAATGCAAAAAAAATATTTAAATGTATTTGACACCATTTCATTATTAAAAACTCTCAAAAAACTAGGTGTATAAGAAATTTACCTCAACATAATAAAGACCATATATGAAAAACCCGTAACTAACATCATACTCAATGGTAAAAAAAAAAAAAAAAAAAAAAAGCTTTTTCTTTATAATCAGGAACAATGTAAGGATATCCACTCTCTCCACTTCTAATCAAAATACTACCGGAAGTCCTAGCCAGAGGAATTAGGCAAGAAATAGAAATAAAAGGCATCCAAGTCAAAAAGGAAGAATTAGAATTGTCCCTGTCTGCAGATGATAAAATCCTAAATGCGGAACAACATAAAGACTCCATGGACCACACTGAGATGTCATCTTGCCCCAGTTAAAGTGGATATTATTAAACAACAAAAAAAAATGTGGAGAAAAGAGAACTCTTATACATTGTTGGTGGGAATATAAATTAGTCAAGGCATTATAAACAACAGTAGGGAGGTTTCATAAAAAAAAAAAAAAAAAAACGAAAATAGAACTATATAAAATCCAGCAATCCCACTGCAGGGTATATATCCAAAAGAAAGAAAATCAGTATATCAAAGAGATACCTGCACTCCCATGTTTATCGCAGCAGTATTCGCAATAGCGAAGACATGGAATCAACCTGTGTCCATCAATGGATGAATGGATAAGGAAAATGTGGTCTACATGACAATGGAGTACTATTCATCCATAAAATTGAAATCCTGTTATTTGCAGCAACATGAGTGGAACTAGAGGATATTAAGTGAAATGAGCCAGGCATAGAAAATGGATATTGCATATTCTCACTCATATGTGGAAGCTTCAAAAGTTGATCTCATGGAGGTAGAGAATAGAATGATGGTTAGCAGAGGCTGACTTGGAAGGCAGGGATGAAGAGAGGTTGCATTAATGGGTTCAAAAATACAGTTAGATAGAAATAATAAATTCTGATGTTTGATAAGCAGGGTGACTAGAGTTAATGGTAATTTATTGTATACTTTAAAATAATGAGAAGAAAGATTTGAAATGTTCCCAACATAAATAAATGATAAATGATTGAGGTTATGAATGATAATCCAATTACCCTGATTTAATCACTACGCATTGTATACATGTACAAAAATATCACACGTATCCCAGAAATATGAATAATTATTATGTATCAGTAATGTTGAGGAGATTCCATTAAAAAAACTGTTAGAACTAATAAATGAATCAGTAAAGTTGCAAGATATAAAATTAACATACAAAGAATCAGTTGCATTTCTATATACTAAAAATAAACTATCCTATAAGGAACTTAAGGAAATAATACCATTTACTATAGCATGAAAAATAATAAAATACTTTAGAATAAACTTAACCAAGGAGGTGAAAGACTTGCACTCTAAAAACTACAAAATAGTAGGCGGGACGTGGTGGCTCACACCTGTAATCCCAAAACTTTGGGAGGCCGAGGTGGGTGGATCACCTGAGGTCAGGAGTTCGAGACCAGTCTGACCAACATGGTGAAACCCCGTCTCTACTAAAAATATAAAATTAGCTGGGCGTGGTGTCGGGCGCAAGTAATCCCAGCTACTTGGGAGGCTGAGGCAAAAGAATCGCTTGAACCCAGGAGGCAGAGGTTGCAGTGAGTCAAGATCATGCCAATCCATTCTAGCCTAGGCAACAAGAGCGGAACTCTGTCTCAAACAAAAACCAAAAAACGCGAAAAACTACAAAATAGTGATGAGAAAAAATACAGAAGACACAAATAAATAGAAATACATCCCATTTTATGGATTGGAATATTTAATAATGTTAAAATGTCCATACTACACAAAGCAACCTACAGATTCAACTTGATGCTTATCAAGATCTGTGACATGTTTTTCCAAAAATAAAAAAAGTATTAAGATGCATATGGAACCACAAAAGATCTTGAACAGCCAAAGAATTCTGGAGCAAGAAGAACAAAAGTGTTGGGGTCACACTTCTTGATTATATATTACAAAGATACAGTTACCAAGACAAGGTAGTACTGGATAAAAACAGATATACAGACCAAAGGACCTCCAGATGAAACTGGAGGACATTACACAGTAAAATAAACCAATCACAGAAGGATAAGTACTTCATGATTCCACTTCCATGGGAAATCTAAAATAGTCAGACCCAAAATGGAGTAGAACGGTGCTTGTCAAGGGATAGGGAGAGGGGGAAATGAAGAGCTGTGGTTCAATGGGTATTAAGTTTTAGAGATCTGTTGCATAATATTGGACTTATAGTTAATACAATATTGCACACTTAAACATTTGTGGAGAGGGTAGATTTCACATTATTCTTACTCAACAACAAAAAAAACCTTGTAAATTCTTGTGAAAACATTAAAACTTTATCCATATAATTTTGTAATTGAATTGAAGTAATACTTCAAACTTTTAAGAAAATAAGACAATGTTTTCTTTGAGAAAGTTGCTATAATATATACATATTAACAAAAATATTTTAATTAATATAAACTTGTTCTTAACCTTTTTGAATAGCACATGATATTATTTTTACCTGTGTATTCAAGATGAAATCCTGCAGCAGAAACACTGATGTCTGATTGAAAATTTAGATACAGATTATTAGACGTACTATTCAAAAGATGGGGTATTGTTGTTCCTGAAATGATATATGAGAAGGCAACTCAATGACCACATAATAAGTATTATAATAAAATTAAGTAAGTTTACTAATCAGCCAATAGATTACCACTAAAAATATGCATTAATCAAGTTGTTTTTCAAAAAAAAATTAATAGAAATATTTTTCTCACAATCCTCTTTCAATATACTGTTTCTGTTTCCAAGAAGACAGACCACTTGAGATGGGTTTAGATTGCTTCCTAAAAATAGGTAGGAGCAAAAAGGGCTGGTGAAAGTTAAAGCTATACGTTTGACATGTTCACTGGAAATAAATGTTGAATTTCATGTGGATTTCAGTATTCCGTGCATGAGCTAATAATAAACAATAAATACATATATATGTAAAGTTATATTTTGTTAGAAACATGAATGTTTGCAATGATTGCTTTCAAAGAGATTATTACTGTGTATTCTCTCTGTTTTCCAATATGTTTTTTTGAAGACTGTGTTATACCAGAGGCTTCTGATTATCAAAGTGATAATCAGTTTTAACTGCCTGTATGTACCAGATTTGTGAACTAATTAAAAAGAAACACAAAATATGAATAAAACACAGTTTGCAAACTAAAAAGGAATGAATAATAAGCTTAATTTTGAACTTTGCAAAGTAAAAACTTTGTATGAGTCAGATAATATAGTCATTGATTTCCTTTTAATAATGAATTAAAGTTAGACAGCTAGATAGATACATTATTCTATACCAGGTCAAGTGCCTTAATGTTTCTTATACCCTGACAGCAAAGCTGGTAGTCAGCTTTTAAAAAAATTCCAATTATGAACTACTGTTACTCTTGTCTTTCAGCAAATGCATTATAATGATGTTTTTCTGGACTTCTGAAGGAGATCAAATTTATTTTATTAAGTTATTGAGCTTGAAAATATAAAGTATCTGCTTGAATCAATTATTTTTTGACTTTGCTATTGAGCAAATAGTTTAAGATCTTTGACTCCAACTCTAGCAGTTTCAAATGGCAAGCATGAAAATAAATAAGTGTTACTTCTACATCTTAAGACAAAGGTCAACGAGCATATGAGTTGAGGTCATTACAAACATTTCTTTATAAGTAATTACTTTCTTTACATTTGCTTTGCACAACTTTGCGGACCTCACCCCGATGTCTTCTATGGAAGAACAGAAAGAATTTATTACAGAGCACACACTTGCTTCTTTCCTGGCCATAGTGTGATAACAGCAACCACCGAAGACAAGGATAAACAGAAACTTAAAAGGTCATTTCACCTGCCTTAAGTCTCTTAGAGGATGTTATTGATTAAGAGCTCTAGTTCTGGAGGCACACCAGCTGGGTCCCAATCTCATTCTAACATTAGTTGTACAACCTCAGGCAACTTAATCTCTCTAAGCCTCAATTACCTACCAGGTCTGCTAGAAAGATCAAATAAGTAAGTGCATGGCAAATGTCACACAGAGCTAGCACTTAGTAATCAACAGCTGTTATTTATCACTCATATTATCATTATATTATTACTTTAAAAGTATTACAGATGGGTGTGGTGGCTCATGTAATAATCATGTGATTACAATCCCAGCTAATCAGGAGGCTGTAAGACAGGAGGATCTCTTGAGGCCATGAGTTGGAAACCAGCCTAGCCAACATAGTGAGACCTCGGCTCTAAAAAAACAAAATAAAATAAAAATTAATAGGGGTTGTGGTATGTGACTGTAGTCCCAGCTACTCAGGAAGCTGAAACAGATGGATCACTTGAGCCCAAGAATTCAAGTCTGCAGTGAGCTATGATTGCACCACTGCACTCCAGCCTGGGCAATAGAGCTAGACTCTGTCTCTAAAATGCAAATAATAATAATAATAATAATAAAGTATTACCCCTAACCTATTACAAATAAAAGTGTACTAAAATTGCATGGGATTTTTCTAAGATTTCTATCTAAATCTATATTGTTCATGTTTAAATCAAATCACTCTTGCTCCAGATATTTCTTTCTTTTCCTCATTGGTGATGATAAGTAATTGGTTCCACGAGTCCATTTAAAAATCTCTTAAAAGCTTAAAGCCATTCAAATTTATTTCAGCATCTCTGAGTTGAATAAGTTAATAAGTTAGCTATATTTATATTTCTAGAGTTTAAAAAGTATAATAGTAAAAAATTAACAAAGTAAAACTTTTTATTTCAACTTCTATATGTCAAAATAAGCTTTTAAATTATTGCATAAATTACCTTTTAAACCTCAATAAATCTGGCTGGGTGTTGTGGTTCACACCTGTAATCTCAGCACTTTGGGAGGACAAGGCAGGTGGATCACCTGAAGTCAGAAGTTCAAGACCCTCCTGGCCAACATAGCGAAACCCCGTCTCTACCAAAAAATACAAAACTTAGCTGGGCGTAGTGACGCACGTCTGTAATCCCAGCCACTCTGGAGGCTGAGGCAGGAGAATCGCTTGGACCCAGGAGGCAGAGGATGCAATGAGCTGAGATCTCACCACTGCACTCCAGCCTGGGAGACAGAGCGAGACTACATCTCAAAAAATAAAAACCTTAATAAATCTAACAGATTTTAAAAACAAGTCAACATCTTATATAAAAAAATAAGACTTTTATTTTATTTCTGGTCTTGTTACACATGTATACACTAATTTTATATAATTTTATTCATTTCATAGAAATAATTCTGTATTCTCTTTATTGTCACTTAACAGTACCTTGTAGCATTTACCTGGTTATTTTCATGACTTCATAGCACACAATTCAAAGCACAGTCTAATTTTTAATTATTATTGTTCATCCTTTTATTTTAAGGAAAAGAGCGTACATACTATTCCTGAACCCCAACTCAGCTGAAAATATTACCAGCAACATAAAACCATCAATAAATAATTACACAAATATAGAAAGAATTGGTAAGAATATAATAAGGTTTTAAATATCAATATTGATATCATCTTTAAATCTTTCAAACTTCAGTCCTTGTATCTTTGTGTATAGTTTGTAAAAAGCAAATTAAAACTACCAAGTAAGAGTTGTAGATAGCTCTTTAATTTTTTTTATATTCCTAATTATATCTGTATTTTAATTAAGCTCAGCTCTCTTATTTACCTGAATAGCTTCCAAGTCTTGGAGCATTGTTGTCTCCCCCATCATAAAAGTCCAGAGAATCCCAATTATGTTCTGTAGCAAAGCTAACAACTTGCACCTGTGAAATAATAATTACAGGTAAGAATACACATTTCTAACCAGATACACATAACTATAGTCCACCAATCCCCCTTGGAAAAGAGAGTTCAAATCCTGGACCACATAATTGTGACCCTTCATAGAAGTATTTTTAACAGAACTGATTTTTTCCATTATTGCACTGGCTTACACAAGCTGATTTTTATATAGAAAAGCCTTTGAAGCACCCACCAATGTTCATTGTGGGTATAACCAGAGCAATGTCTGTCACTACCTCAGAACATTCTCTTTTCAAAAGATTTGAGCTAATCTAATGACTCAGTGCCACGAATCTCAATGCATGTTCAAAACAATTGGTTAATTTTTATGTATATGTACTGATTTGAGTTTTCTAATTTGCTTGTAGCTATTAGGAAAAACCAGATTTGTGGTCTACAAGCCTATAGGACCTTATAATATACCTTTTTAAAACCAGGTTTATTCCTGGATACTTTTAATTTATCCGTTCCTTGCAAAAACTTTGCTCAATTTCTTCTCTTCCTTTTCTTTCTCTTCCTTTTATTTAAAAATTTTTAACATGCATATTTTTAATAAGTTTCAGTATGGATGACACATAAAATGATATTTTGTAATTAATTCAAATGAATTTTTAAAAATTTATTTTAATGAATAGAGTTATAGTAACTAAGTCACAGTGAAGGTCCTTAAAGTTGAGAAGGGAAATACTGGGGAGGTTTAATTCTCTCCTGTCTATTACAGTTTATTTAAAGAAAGAGGCATGTGTTACTTTATTGCACATCACTTGGCACAGCTTGAGCTTTTGCAAGAACCCACAAGACCCTCACAACTGTGGATACTATCTATTTTGCTATTTCTTTATTAAATTTTTTGTAGTTTTAGAGGAAGGGAAGGAATAACTTTATTAAAAGTTTTTTTTAAGCTAAAATCTGTTAAAAATGTAGGCATTGCACTCATTCACTAAATAATTACAACAATTTCACTCATTAAAAATTTGTTATCTGCAAAATAGCCCATCATTATTCTTCCATGCAAGTGAATGCTGTTGCCTGTTTCCAGGGGTGAGTGCCACATGGCAATAGATACCCTGCCTGTATGATTGGCATCAGACCCAATGGCAATGTTCTAAGATAGGAAGAAGACCAGAAGTAAAGCTATAGGGTTGTAGTATAACAGCCACCTCCTTAAACAATTATCAATTCCCTCTTCATATCTAAATTTTCCTTTCAGTCAATTCAAAGGAAGAAAATGCTGCATTCAGCTTTTTTAAAAATGTGAAGATTCACACATAAAGCTGAAGATATTGAGTTATTCCACTGAAGGAAATTATTGAGTGCCTAGCAATGTAAAAAGAGTCAAACCATGAGCTAGGTTTAGTGGACCATGAGTAATCTTCTTTAGCCACAGTAGGGGGTATTTACATAAGAATAAATATACATGAAAAGTTAGAGAAAGAATAAAAAAGTTCAAAAGGGCAGAGCACAGTAGCTAAATACAAGAGAACTTAGAATCAAAGAGCCTAGGTTTGCAACTTCCTGGCTCTCTCTTCATGGGCATATCACTCAAGGAAAGTTGTTCATCTTTCTGTACCTCAGATTATTTACATAAATTATTGTCATAAAGGTATCAAATTCATAGATTCATTGTAAAAATTAAATTAGTTAATTTGTATAAGGCACCCAGCATGTAGTAAGGACTCAATAAATCTTAGCTATGAAGAAGATCAGGGGAGAAACTCAATAAAAAACTAAACACCAGCATAGCGACTATGCACTTCAAGACGTAGTGACATCTTCAGTTTTCCAATGAAGGTTTCAGAAGTCGGAGGAAGAACATGATTAAGACAGTGCTCTAGGTACAGCACTGCATTGGGTGAAGAAAGTAAAAGTGAAAAGACAATTTCAATATCTATTTCAGTAATATTTCAATATGTATTGCAGTAAAAAACAATGAGACACTCAAGTGTATTGGAGGCAGGAGTAGTAAAAATGGGAACCCAGATGCCACATGTGTTGCTGTAGAGGAAGCTATTAAATTCTGTGTGATTTGAATAGGGGAGGAAGTGAAAGGAAAAATTTGAGAATAATTTGTTTTCTTTTCTCTGTTATTGAGAGTAGTGGGGTAGCAAAAGCAAAAATGTAGACATCTCCAGGAAAATCCATTACCTAGGTGGGAGAAAGACAGTCAGTTTACTTCTGGATACATGTGTCTAGTGTATATAGCTGAATAATGGCTTCTGAAGATAGCAGGTTCTGATCTCTGGAACCTCTAAATACTACCACTGTATATGGAAAAGGGTCTTTCAGATGAGCTTAATTTAAGAATCTTGAGAAAGGGGAAAAGAGGCAGAGGGAGATTCGACACTCATGGAAGAGAAGACAATGTGAACACGGAGGCAGAAATTGGAGTGATGTGGCCAGAATCCAAATGCCAGCAGCCACTAGAAGCTGGAAAAAAACAAGGAAGAGATACTTTTATTCCTGAGACCCTGAAATGGGCAGGGATGAGGGAGGAGATGTTCTGCCAGCATCTCAATTTCAGTGCAGTAAAGCTGATTTTGCACTTCTTGCCTCCAGTGCTATGAGGAAAAAAAATAAAATCTGTTGTTTGTAACTATAAAACTCATGGTAATTTGTTACAGCAGCCAGAGAGATGTAATATAATTTGCCACTGGGATTTGAGGTACATTCTGAATGTAGTTTGGCATAATAAAAATAAAAAGAGTGTAGAAGCAGAATTTGGCCAGAAGAACTGGCAGACAATGCTATGAGATTTGTTAAGGGACTCAAATAAATGATCGAGTACTCACTATGACAGAAGACATGTGAAAGCCAACTAAAGATTTTTTTTTTTCTTTTTTAGACAGAGTCTCACTCTGTCACCCAGGCTGGAGTGCAGTGGCACGATCTCGGCTCACTGCAAGCTCCGCCTTCCGGGTTCATGCCATTGTCCTGCCTCAGCCTCCCAAGTAGCTGGGAGTACAGGTGCCCGCCACCACGCCCGACTAATTTTTTGTATTTTTAGTAGAAACGGGGTTTCACTGTGTTAGCCAGGATGGTCTCCATCTCCTGACCTCGTGATGCACCCACCTTGGCCTCCCAAAGTGCTGGGATTACAGGCGTGAGCCACTGTGCCTGGCCCAACTAAAGATTTTAAAAGAGGTAACTGCTGACTCAGTGTTCAGAGTAACTTTGCATTAGATATAGTTGTCCATCATGGCAATGGAATAGCTTTACGAGGTAACGAATTTCCAATCATTAAAACTAGGCATCTATCCTATAACTGTTCAAATTCCATTTTACTTTAGATTATATAAAATCATGATAATCCTGCTGTAAATTGATACAATCATGTAACCAACATATTTTCCCCCATGGTTTATTACATAAATATTTCCCTTTTCTTGATAACTATCACGTTAATTTTGAATGTACCCCCACTCAAATTTTCCAATAGACCCTGCTAATATAAACAAACAAACAAATGAATCCATTCTTTGCCACAAAGAGTGGGAAATTCTCATGTAATATTAATTTAACAAATTAATCTGTTTGTTGAGGTAATTCCCAAAGAATGTTCAATTATTCTATATTATTGTAATTTTTCAGCATTCCAAATGTTTCTTCTTTTCTCCTCTTTTCAAGAATGATTATCCCACTTTATCTCATATATGATTTATTGAATATTCATATAATTCTTTATTCACACACATATTTGGCCCAACAGAGAAAAATATTAAACATTGCTTTAAATCTAGTGTAGTAGCCAGGTAGCTTTTAGGTAAATTTAATGAAGTTTCAAATATAAGTCATATATTATGTGTGTGTGTGTGTGTGTGTGTGTGTGTGTGTGTGTGTGTGTGAGATATGTCTAAAACTAGCATCCTTATAAGTGGCTAATCAGAAAAAAGTCCTTGATAGTTTTTTTTAGCGTGTTTAAAATTAAAAGTCCCAAATGCTTTATACACTACATGTTTGCCAAACGGGCTGCTAAACTCAAATTTCGTTTTCTAAAGTACAGTCAATAAACGAAGTCCTTCCTCAGTGAAAGATTTTAGTGTTATTCATATGTGTCCAGTTTTGAAGTGTTTGCCTAGGATAAGTGATATATAACATAGTTTTTCTGCAAATATCTTAGTAGTTCATTATGCCTGCTAACTCTAAAATAGTCAAAACTCCACTTGTGCAAGTATTCATTGATTCGTTCTAAAAATATTTACTGAGAATATACTGCCAAGCACTGTGCAGCATGTACTTCCAGGAGCTGTACTAGCCGTCAGAATGGACTTGGCACTGTCCTCATGAGCTTACAGACAATTAGTAGTAACATTGAAATGTGATGGGTATGATGATAAAGAAATTCCAGGGAACTGTGAGAACATACAGCAGGAGAACTTAACCTTGTCACAAGTTCATGGAAGGTCTTCCACAGAAAATGTATTTAAGTTGAGACAGAAACGTTGAGTAAGAATAAGCAACATAAAAGGAGATCATAGAGAGTACTGGCAGAAAGAACAACATGCACAAAGGGTCCAGAGGCAAAAGAAAGCTAGGTTTTTATAACGAGCGAAATAGTGCAGATAGAATAGTTACAAAATGAGAACACAGCACAATGGCATAATCGATAGTGTCAAAGGAGTTAAGGAGATTGGAGACAACTGAGGTATTAGATACAAGAAAATGATAGTATTATATTTTTACTTTCAGATGGTTACTCTACTAGATGTACAGGGAATAGACTGGAGGAGAATAAGAACCTGGGACAAGGATGACGCTATGACGCTATCTGATCTTGGGTAGTAAAAGTGTGGATGGAGAGAAATAGAGTTGTTTAAGAGATTTATGAAAGACAGACCTGATGAATTTCATTGTACCGAGTAAGAGTCAGAGAAGAATCAAAATTTCTGACTTGTGTAACTTAATGGATGAGGAAGTTGTTCTGAGAAAGAAAACACTGAGAAAGTTCTATAGTTTTGAGAAAATTCTATGAAGTCAGTTTTAGACAGGTTGAATTTGATAAGCCATCAAGAAGTTTAGCTGAAAATGTCCAGTGGACAGTCGGATATATGTTGTGCAGCTTAGGTGAGAGGTCTGAGTTAGATATTTAGGTCTGGATGTCATCATTTATTCAGTCCCTCATTCAAATATATGTTTTCTGATTGTCTATTATGATTGACGTCCTCGACATTTCTAGCACATAAAAGTAGCTGAAGCCATGGAATTAGACAAGGTCCCAGAGAGAGTAAAGTGAAATGAACCAAGGCCACAGAATCCCGTAAACACTAATATTTGAACAATGGATTGAATTGGAAGAGGAGACCATGTAGGAGACATAGAAGTAGGAGCTACAGATGTAGAAGAGAAAACAAAACAAAATCCAAGAAAATATTGGTGTCCTAGGATCTAAGGAGAAAAAAATAGTCTATTAGGAGTCAGGGGAGGAACAGCAAGATAGAGAGCTGCTGACAGAGCAAGCAAGATGAACCACACAATGGATTTAATCATATTTAGATCTTCACTGTGAGACTGGCTCTATTAGAGTATTGGTTGCTGAAGCCACATTGCAGTGGGTCAAAAAGAGAAGATGATAACTAAAGAAAACAAGCCAGGGTTTTCATAATTTTAAGATTAGATGGAAATAAGTAAGTGAATGTTAATATATAGATGCTCTTGAATAACCTTCAGAAGATTATAACCAGATGATGTGGTAAAAGTTATATGAAGATTCTAAAGGTATCATATCATTTCAGATCCTCTATACAAGCTGGAACATGGGCAATCCCAAAATCCTTATTATTCCTCTATAATAAGATAGGATTGATTAGTTATCTTCAAATTTCACAAATTTTCAATAAACTAGCAAGAATGTAAGTATGCATCTATAATCTCTGGATGTCCTTAAAACTCTGAAAATGTACCTGCTTTTTGTTTTGTCATTGGTTTGCTGACATATTTTACTCCCAATGCCTGTCAAGTAATTTTTAAAACATCTGAACAATTATAAACCTACGAAGCTGATTTTTTTTACTAAAAATTATGCTTCAATCTAATTTCATTATTAATGCATGGCATCTTGGCTAATTTTTCCACAACTCTTATATGTCTCAAGTTTCTAAAGAAAAACTCTACAAATCAATTAGAGAAGTAATCAAGTTATATCTGTGAAGGCTAGATAATGTAATATTTATGAGGTATAATTGCCTTTCTTAGAATATATATACTGCTTCTGCAGCAAAATACTATCAATTCATCCAGAAAAAAAATATATCTTTATGTAAAACAGAGTAACTGGTCAAATAGCAGCCCCCAAAAGAGCCATAATTCAAATAACAGGACAGTCACTGTTGATTACCTATTTTTAAAGAGCATCCTCCTTCCTTGCTAAGAGAGATCTGGCTTAGTTCAATTAAGTGAGAGATGTGTGCCTAATAGGAGGCTGCACTTATTGCTTACTCCTGATATGTAATATAGTTTTATTTGAGCCAAATCATAGTAAATCTTTGGTTGTTGCCCACTGCATAGATTAGGAATGGATATGATTGCAATCTTGGTCAATAAAACAGGAGAGAAAGACTGCTGGCAGGTTTCCTGAAAAGTTTTCCTAACCACTGAAATGGTACATAACATAGGGACATTCGGTTTTAGCTGCTGGCCATTGCTATGTAGGGCTGTTATGCCTAGAGCTTTTGCAGCCACCTCAAGACCGCAGGAGAAGGTGTCTAACAACTAAAACCAACAGGCTGAGCATGGCAGAACAGAGAGATGGAAATAACCTGGGTGAGGAAAGACACAACTGAACCCCTGAAATAATGTTTAAATCTGCTTACCTCAAGATTCCATGTTATATGGGGGTAACACATTGTTTTTTGTATTGCTTATGCCATCTTGAATTGGCTTTCTGTTAATTCTACGTGAAAAAAATTAATAACAAATATCTTTCTATTCATTTCAACCATGTCAGTCAAAACCACTTGCTAAACTTTTAGAAATAATGTTCATTCTGTCATTTCTGAAAAGATTAACTACAAACATACAATGAAAAGAAGAAAAACTTAAATATTCTTACTTGAATGCCAGCTCCCTCTGGCACTGTGATCTTCCACACACAATTCAGATTGTTGTCATAAGGCTCAGGGTATCCAGGTGACAAAATAGTCCCTTTGCGCTTAGTTAAAATTCCACCACAGGGCACTAAAAATAAAGCAGTCCAAGAGAGGGAGTTAATTCTAATGCAAAGGATTAAAATAAGAGTAAAGGTCAGAGATAACATCTTAGACAGGTACTAGACTTGCAAATCAAATCATACTTTTTCAAAACTGATAAAAGAAATGAAAATGAAGTTTTTGTATACCATGAAAACATTAACAAATAATTAGACAGCATTAATGGGTGACCTTTGAATGGCAAATCTAAAAATCACACTACAATTAACTCAATAACAGCATATTATTTGTATTATATTACTAAAACATGCATTGACTAAATTTGCCTTAAAAATAGTTCATTTCTAGATAAAAATTATCTTGAATTTTTAAAAAATTATTTGATACTGTCTCCTTCATGCATTCTTTGAGGAGTAACAGCATCTACTGGAAAGTAATGAGGATGATGATAACAATTATATTATGATCATAACATTTATATAGAGCCTACTATATGCTAGTCACCCTTCTAAATACTTTACATATTTTAACTCATTTAAGCCTTCCAACAACTAATGAGATATGAGTAAGTACTCTCCACAGTCTACAGCTGAGGCAATCAAATGGAGTCATTAAGAGATTGTCTTGCCCAAGATCACATATTAAGAGATGAAGCTGGCCAGGTGCAGTGGCTCACGCCTGTAATCCTACCACTTTGGGAGGCCGAGGAGGCTCACAAGGTCAGGAGTTTGAGACCAGCTTGGCCAATATGGTGAAACCCCATTTCTACTAAAAATGCCAGACGTGGTGGTGGGCGCCTGTAGTCCCAGCTACTCTGGAGGCTGAAGCAGGAGAATCGCTTGAACCCAGGAGGCAGAGGTTGCAGTGAGCCGAGATTGTGCCACTGCACTCCAGCCTGGGAGACAGAATAAGACTCCGTTTCAAAAAAAAAAAAAAAAAAGATGAAGTTGAGATTTGAATCCTGGCAGTTGAAGCCAGAGTCCATGTCCTTAGGTGGAACTGAAGATACTTGAAGTGGTCCCAGTTTAGTTATTGCCAGTCTAACTACTACAAGAAAGAATATGTATGCAGACCTACTCAGAAGTCAATAAAGGCTTCTATCATTTTTAGAAGGTACTAGTCTGAAAGTAAAATTATCATGCCATTAATAGAATCACCTTGATTCTGGCCATGACCTAACTCATAACTCTTAAATTCGGTGTGACTTTGACCTGTTCTTTAAACTCTCTGAAACACAGATACCTTATCTGTGGAATGGTAATGCTATTGTTTCTAAAAGGCTTTTGTGAAAAATACAAAGAAACTAGAATGTGCATAAGAAACTAGCACACTGCTTGGAACACAGTTAGAAATCAATAAATGCTACAAATATTATTTTAGGTCCCAATGGTACTGTGCTCCTGGGGAATTTGTCCTAGTATGGCTATAAATGATGAGATATAAAGAACACATCTTTTGTAATAATAATTTTTTTAAAAGTGAACTACTGTTTTGTGTCACTTCCAAAGACAAATGCAAAAACCAGGGCAATTACTCAAAAAAAAAAAAAAAAAAAAGTGTTGCAAACTTTTTAAAATAGTGTGACAGTATATTTTTAAAGAAACTCACTTAGTTGTGTTTTCTTACAAATCTCTGTTAATGGGTTATATACAAATTCTTTTTAAATTAGTCAAAATTAATTTAGCCCATTTAAATAGAAAACCAGCAGTTTTGCATGATTTGAGAATGACGTGCAAGCGACAGAGGAAGAAATTTAAAATATTTGCCCAAAAAATAGAACAAAAAAAGTAATTGATGAAGTGTTGATCCTGCTGATGAAAAAAAAATACTTCATAGATGCTCTTCCTCTCCATCGCCACCGCCACAACCTTTCCTCATACGTACTTTTTTTTTTTTTTTCTGAGTTACTACATTAATCACATAAGTGGCCTCCCTATGGCTGGTATGTTTTCCATGCACTATATTTTTCAAATTACTGTCAAAATTATCTTTCTAAATTAAAATATGACATGTTGCTTCTCTGGTGAAAATTCTTCAAAAATTTCCCCATTGTCTGAATTCACAACTCTCACAGATAGTTTCTTTCTTTTTTTTTTTTTTTTGAGACAAGCTCTGGCTTTGTCACCTAGGCTGGAGTGCAGTGGTGTGATTACAGCTCACTGCAGCCTCAAATTCCTAGGCTCAAGCAATCGTCCCAACCCAGCCTACAGAGTAGCTAGGACTACAAGTGTGTGCCATCACACCCAGCTAATTTGTGTATAGATATTCAGCTAATTTTTATATAGCTAATTTGAGGAGACAGGATCTATGTTGCTCAGGCTGGTCTTGAATCACTGGCCTCAAACAGTGCCTCTGCAGCCTCCCAGAGTGCTAGGATTATAGGCACGAGCCACTGTGCCCGGCCTACAGATAAATATAGTTAATTGTATTAGTCTCTGACTTCATCTCCAGGCTTGTAACTATAATTTCCCAAGTCCTCATCATCTTAATCCCCCATCCCAGTTCAGCCTTCTAAACTAATTTGCTCTCTTATTGCTGTCACTTGATTTGTCCTTCTCTCACCTAGCTAACACCTACCCATCTATGGACTTTCAGTGTGAATGTTACCGCTTCAAACCTTTGGAATTGCCCTGTGTTGTGTCCTATAGTTTCCCATAGCGCCAAATGTTTTCCTGTACAATTTTATCATACTATGCTTCCATATTATTTTTATGTTAGTCTCTTGCAATAGACTCAAGTCTGAGCAGACAAGGTCACCTTTATGCCTGAAACTCTGTTTATCAAGATTCTAACTCTTCTCCTTCTTTGCATTATAAATTTCCTTCCATGCTGCTACAATGACAAGCTATCTCCTCTTCCTCCATCCTCTCTTTCATGCACTAAATCAGGCTTTTGTCCTCACTACTGTAGTGAAATAACCATGTCAAAGTCACCAGAATATTAATGTTGTTGTGATATGATCAATCCTTAACTTGCATTTTACTCAATCTATGGATAATTAGCTCTCAGTGTTGATCACTCCATCTGTCTTGAGCCTTTGTTTGCTTGAACACCAGAACACCATACTCTCCTGGTTTTCTTCTCTATTATTGTCTGCACTCAGATGTTTTTTTAACTCATTCTCCTCTTTGTAACTTTGTCTTAGGCCATATTCTCTTTCTAATCACTGTCCCCCCTCAGTGATAACATACACTTCCATGTCTTGTATATACTCTGACTACCAGATATTTATCTCTAGCTGTGATTTCTGAGAGTTTTGCAATCATATGTCTAATAAGTATCTCAAAATGGATATGTCCAAAATAATAACTTTGAAATTCTTCCTCATCCACACTCTCTTTCATCTCAGAGAATGTCACCACCATTCACTCAGTTCTTAGGCCATAAACCTAAGACTCATCTTGATTTATCTTTCTTGCAGTCAAGTTTACATTTACATCTATTCTCAATCTATCAGTAATAGCTCCACCTTAAAAATATATCCCAAAGCTTACTAATTCTTATCACTGTGACCATAATCTTCCTATCTAAATCACATTACTTTTCCCCTCCATTACCTTGATAGGCTTCTAATTAGTTATATTGGTTCTACTCCACATCTCCCTACACTAACTACAGTGATTTATTAGAAACTAATTAATATCATATCACTCCCCAGCTCAATATATTCCCATACTAGTTAGAAAAATTTCAAACTCACCATGGTCTTCAAGGATCCGTGTGACTTGGCCCTCTGCTCTGCCTCTCTAAACTCATTTCCTATCACTCTTTGCTATCATTTACTGTGTTCCATGTTCCAGACACTGTGGCTTGAACATGTCAAGATCTCTCTCCCCTCAACAGTCCATACACTTGCTCACCGACAAGAAAGACTTTTATTCATCCCTCCCTTTGTTCATTTTATTCAGGTTTAAAATGGCAGAATGCTCTGCATGTCTTGTTGCAACCCCAGCTCCTGCTTTATTTTTTTCTGCAGCATTATCACTCCCCAAAAGAAAAGAATATATTTCTTGAGGACTTTTGTCCTCCTCCACTAAAATGTAAAATGTAAATGCAAAATGTAAGGACAAAGATCTTATATTATTATTCAAAACTATGTCACCACTGCTTAGAATAGTGTTGGCATGCAGTAAGCACTCAATAAATTATTGCTGAATAAATCACTGAAGAACTGATTGTGTATCTGTATATATCTTGTGCTTTCAAATTACCTCTTTATCATTCCTGCATCATTCCTGTCTCCCAGTATTTTTCTAAACAAGCCATATTTGTCTATTTCTACTTCAATCATCTTTATTTACCAACAAAATATACTATAGGAAAATTAGCAGATATGCAATACCACATACAGAATTTTTTACATTTGACTCTCATATATATTACTTAATCTAACATTTGCATCCTGTTTTTAAAAGATATATGATAAATTTCTGTTCTGATTAGTATTCAATATAATATGTGGATTAATAAAACAGGCTTTCAAATCAAGCAGCCTAAGTTCAAATCCAATTCTGCTTTTTTATCTAAACCAAGAGGTTTCACTATCTGTAAAATAGAGATAATTATATCTATCTTCCAAAGTTGATGTCAATATTAAATAAGATAGTGCTTAATAGTGCTTCATTCAAATGCCAAAAATTGCTATTTATTATTGTATTTAATAACTTTTTCATGGATGAATGGATAGATGAATAAATGGATAAATGAATGAGATGGAGATTTTGTATATACTCCTTCACGAATTTTTTTTTCCCATTCTAAGAAAAGATGAAGTAGACAGGTGTTGCCATGGAGACTTTCAAGTAAAAGTGGTTCTTTCTGGGTCTCTAAAGAACTTGAAAAAACAGAACCAGATAAGCATGATCAGATAAGCAGCTAATTAAAGACTCTTTGCCTAAGGGGAGTAGGTGGCAGCTTCCAGGGCTTTTCAAAAAAGACCTCCCACTAACAGAAGTACTTATGCCTAAGGCCATATATTGTCAAAGCTATTAGTGGCTGCAGGGGGTTATTTGAATCACAGAGTCTAAAAGGGAGGAAAGCCTGGGGGTTTAGGAGACTGCAGAGTTTAAGAAATGTGAAGTGTAACAAGGTCAAATTTGAAAGATAAAAACTCAGTCTTCAGCATAAGTTTTATTTTTCAGTTTTACACTGGTCTCAAGTCTAATTTTTTTAAGTAAAATTTTATTGTATTTTATTGTAATTAAGAAAGGCTTGGAACTACAGCTTTGTACAAGATTATTAAATATTGTTTACAAACTGGTTGTTGAAGTTTGTGAATCTTCTAATTTAGCATTTGACCATTTTAACTATAAGCACAACTCACATATCATGTCTTATGGGGCTGCTTTGCAAACAACAGTTTAGTTTTAGTATGTCAGTGTGTGCAAAATTAATGAACATTTTCTTGTGCTTTACTGTGACAGAAAAAAAAAAAGACAGTGTTGATAGTAATAATAAGAACTGTGAAACTGAAATGATACAATTGAGAGGGAAATCATTAGGAATGTAGAAAGCAGTATTGTTTTGGTTTCAACTGGATGCTCACTTGGCTTAAGCTGTTAACTGAGCATTCATTGAACTGTGAAGACAGAGAAAAACAATCATCATGTATAAAACCCTGTAAATAGGCTGTCAAAGATTATATCTAAACTGTAAAGTGTAAATAGAGAATTTGCTCTCTCTCAGAATAAAACTCCCCATATAATATGTAAATCTATTGCTTGTGTTTTACCAACATACATATCTTTCCTGCAGATGTCAGAAGAGTTTGAAACCTCAGATTTGTAAAGGTTTAAGCAAGGAAACTATGCAATAGTATCACCATGTGGTGGAATACTGAAATGGAAAAAGTATGGACCTTGGACTTTGGAAGTCCTTAAGGGTTGTCAGACCCTCTACAAATATTCGGGAAATTGATACAGTAATTCACTAAAATCCACTCACTGAATAAAAGTTTGCTGAACACCTGTTGTGTGCCAAGTTCTCTTTCGATTGAGCCAAAAACCAATATAGTGACAATGGAAAGGGGGACAATGAAGACAGATTAAGAAATGTTTTGCAACCAAAAATTATCCATAATACAGTTTAATGGTTGCTGTAAAGGTAATGGTATAAAGAGTAAACGGTTGATGGGTGGCAGAAAATTATTTTAGATAGGATGGCCAAGAAAGAGAGGAGACTTCAATGAAATGATGTCATGAGATAAAAAGCTATCTGTTCCAATCAGAGGAAATAAGAAATTCAAAAACCTTGGGGCAGATGTTTTATGCAGTTAACAGAGGTTGAAAAGGAGCACAAATTAAAGAGAACACTTTGATATTAACGTAAGATAGCTCTGCACTTGACTCTCATATTTGAATATTTAAGACACTGAGCTTTTCCTATCTTAAAAATATTTTAAGACATGACCATTTTTATTCGGAACATTTTGAAGTTAAAAATATTTATAGTTCAAAATAGAAATGCAAACTATATTTTCATTTATGTAAAGATTAGTAGTCGCACCAAATGGTAAAACTTAAACTTGTCTATCTTCTGACTGTCACTTAGAATCATCACCTTTCTATTTCTTCTCTCACACAGACCCCATATATCCATCTGTCATATTGTCAACTTTGTGGATTTACACCTGTTCCACAAGGAAGAATATTTTTTAAATGGTATAAGGTAATATGTCTTTTTCATGTGATCTTGGCAGAAAATACAAGTCATATGACAATTTTCTATCTCTGGATATGTACTTTTAAACTGCCTCATTCTATTCAGCTATTCAGGCTATAACAAAATACCATAGAATGGGTGGCTTATAAACAACAGAAATTTATTTCTCACAGTTCTGGAAGCTGGGAAGTCAGCACTGGTAGATTTGATGTCTGCTGAGGGCCCCTTTCCTGGATTATATATGACCGTCTTCTGGCTGTGTCCTCACATGGTAAAACAGGCTAGAGATCTCTCTGGGGTCTCTTTCATAAAAGCATTAATCCCATTCATGAGAGCTCTGCCCTCATAACTACCTTCCAATCCCTGCCCCCAATACTATCATCTTATGGGTTAGGATTCTAACATATGAATTTGGGGGATTCAAACATTCAGACTACAGCATTCTGCTGCTGGCACCCAAAATTAATCTCCTCACATGCAAAATACATTCATTCCATCCCAATAGCCCCACAAGTTGTAATTTGTTCCAGCATCAACCAGAAGTCTAATGTTCAAAGTCTCATCTAAATATCATGTCAATCACATGGGTGACACTTTAAGATATGATTCATCCTGAGGCAAACTGACCTCCAGCTATGAGTCTGTAAAATCAAACAAATTATCTACTTTCAAAATACAATGGTGAGACAGGCACAGGACAGATATTTCCATTCTTAAAAAGAAAAACAGGGCGGAAGAAAGGGGTAACAGATCTTAAGCAGGACCAAAACCTTAAAATTCAAGAATAATCTTTTTGGTTCAATGCTCTGTTCTTCAGTCCCACTGGGCCTGTGGTCTCACCTCCTAGACTCATAGGTTGGAGGTCTCCTCCCAGACACACTGCAGGGAAGGTTCCACGTTCTGGACCTACTGGAGGTTACAGTCTTACTTCTGTAGGTTTGCTGGGCATAATATATACTACAGCTTTCACAGGTTAGAGTTACATGCCTGTGGTTCTCCCTGACTAACATCACACACCAGAGGCTCTACTGTTTCACAATCATATGGGTGGCCCCACCTCTGTCCACTGGGCATTTTTCCACAAGGCAATGCTAAAGGTGTGGGGCTATCCACATGACCCCTATGGCAGTTCTCTGCCTGGGCAGAGAGGCTTTCCAGGACACCCTTTGAAATCTACACAGAGGCAATCACATCTCCATAGCTTTACTGGGTACAGAGCATGGTGAAACAGACCCACAGAAACTACTCCTGTGTAGCCAAGCAGCTGTGTGACAGACTGCATGAATCAGAGCTTGAGGTTTAAGGCCCTTCCTTTGAAATCTGACTCCAAGGCCCTTGCACTCTGGGCCTGTGACTGGATGGGCAGCCTGGATGATCTCTGAAACGCATTCAGGTCCATTCTTCCTTTGTTTTGGACAATAGGTCCTGGCTTCTGTTTAGATGGCTGACTAATCTTCTCACTGTATTGATGAATAGCTTCTAGCTTCTACTGAGATGGTCAATTCATACTAATCTTTTTATCAAACATGACTTAATTAAACTCTTTTTTTTTTTTTTTTTTTTTTTTTTTAAGACAGAATCTCGCTCTGTTGCCTGGGCTGGAGTACAGTGGTAGGATCTCAGCTCACTGCAACCTCCGCCTCCCAGGTTCAATCAATTCTCCTGCCTTAGCCTCCCAAGCAGCTGGGATTACAGGCATGCCCCACCATGCCTGGCTAATTTTTGTATTTTTAGTAGAGACCAGGTTTCACCACGTTGACCAGGGCTGGTCTCAAACTCCTGACTTCAGGTGATCCGCCTGCCTTGGCTAAACTCTTAAAGTTCTCTTTTGAATAGGTCTTGTCAGTTTTCTAATACAGGTAGGTTGAAAGTTTTTAAAATATAGAAGTTTTGATTCCCAATTTTTTTTAGACAGAGTCTTGCTGTGTTGGCCAGGCTGGAGTGCAATGACGTATTCTTGGCTCACTGCAACCTCTGCCTCCTGGATTCAAGTGATTCTCCTGCTTCAGCCTCCAGAGTAGTTAGAACTACAGCAGTGTGCCACCACAACCGGTTAATTTTTGTATTTTTAGTAGAGACGGATTTCCCATTGACCAGACTGGCCTCAAACTCCTGACCTTGTGATCTGCCCACCTCGGCCTCCCAAAGTACTGGGATTACAGGTGTGAGCCACTGTGCCTGGCCCTGATTTCCAATCGATTAACAATTCCATGTTTAAATCATTGGCAGTCAAGAGAAGCCAAGCTGAACCATTAACACTTTGCTTAGGTATTTTCTCAGCCAAATATCCAATTTCATTGTTTAAAGTTTTACCTTCTAGAAAACTCCAGAACATGAACATAATCAGCCACTTTTGTTATAAAGTGGCATAATCTTTGCCGCATTATAACAAGAATATTCTTTCCTCTATTGTTCAACAACTTATTCCTCATTTCCATCTAAGGATTCATCAGAATTAGCTTTACTATCCACATTTCTACTAATATTCTGCTCATAACCACTTAGATATTTTAGTAAAAAGATGGTGCCTTTCTCTAGAGCTTTCCTTCTCTTCTTCTGAGCCCTCATCAGAATTTCCCTATACAGTCCTTTCACAACAATGTAGGCTTTTTCTAGCATGCATCTCAAACTCTTCCAGCCTACACCTGTTACCGAGTTCCAAAGCTGCTGCCACATATTTAGGTTTTTGTTACAGTAGAACCCTACTCCTGGTACCAATTTTCTGTCTTAGTCTGTTCAGGCTACTATAACAAAAAAACATAGACTAGGTGGCTTATAAACAACAGAAATGTATTTCTTATAGTTGTAAAGGCTGGGAAACCAAAGTTTTCTAAAGCACTGGCAGATTCGGCATCTGACGAGGGCCCTTTTCCTGGTTTACAGACAGCTATTTTCTTGCTGTGTCCTCACATGGTAGAACAGGTGAAAATATCCCTGGTGTTGCTTTTATGAGGACACTAATCCCATTGGTCATCTCCCAATGGCCCCACCTCCCCATACAATCACCTTAGGGGTTAGAATTTTTACACAAGAAATTGGGGAAAACAAATATTTAAACCATAGCAAGAATCAATGCAAAATCAAAAGTAGTCTGTTCTATATCTAAAGACTCCTGATGGATGCAGCGTCAGGGTTCTCAAAAAGCCCAGGAAACTACAGACTGCTGGATCTCTGACAGAGAGATGGTGTGGGTTCCTGGGTACCTCATCTTTTGCCCTAAAAGTAGGAAGTGAGTTCTCGCTGAATCTAGGTTGAGAACAGTAAACAAGCATTCACTCCTGAAGTAGAATGTCAGTAATAGACTAGATAACAGCCTAAAGTCTTTCATAGGCTTTAGTTCCTGGTGTTAGCTACTGTACTTGCTAAGATAAATCCTTAGTTGGATAGCATCACCTTACTCTTTTTATATAGTTTTTTATTTTTGATGGCTAAAATGCTGGGATTAATCAATTGATACATTTGAAATACAAAAACACTTTGTGATAATCATGTAGAATAGGGGCTTTTTTCAGCTTCAGACACAAATGGCTAATGGTTTAAAATTTAGTCTTGGGCCAGGCCCGGTGGCTCACACCTGTAATCCTAGCACTTTGGGAGGCCGAGGCAGATAGATCACCTAAGGTCAGCAGATCAAGACCAGCCTAGCCAATAAAGTGAAACCCTGTCTCCACTAAAAATACAAAAAAATTAGCCAGGCATGGTGGTGCATGCCTGTAATCCTAGCTACTTGGGAGGCTGAGGTGGGAAGATTGTTTGAACTCGGGAGGCAGAGGTTGCAGGAGATCGCACCACTGCACTCTAGCCTGGGTGACAGTGCAAGACTCCATTTCAAAAAGAATAAAAATAAAAACAAAATAAAATTTATAGTTTCATATTCTCTGTTCTATGTTTCACAAATATTCTCTTCAAATGTTCTCTTTCTTCACTCACTTCTCTTTGCTTGCTATTTTGCTATTTTTTTAAAATTTTTTCTTTTCTCTCACTTTTTAATGTGACAGATCATTTCTCCCATCTATATCTTGTCCCTTTCTAACTCTGTCTCATCTGCATGTCTTCATGGACATAAGAAAATTTATTTCTTTGGATAATGTGATGTTTAAATTTTTAAGGTAAGAAGAAAAGCAGAGCATAAACATTGGTTAAATATACATTTCCAAGGCCTATTAAAATTGTAGTAATAATTATTTTAACTTTGTTTTTATTTTATGTTAAAAAATTTGCCAACAATGAAAACAAACCAAAATGTCTATTTCTTTAAGTATACTCCTCAACCATTTGACCTGGAATGCATTAATTGGTGGAAATTTCACTGTCTTCCCAAATGGTGTATTTTAATAAAGATTTACTATTATTTTCAATGAAATCAACACATTTTCCCTAAACTTTCTTATAAATTTTAAATGCAAATAGAAGTCAAACATTCAAGGAATCCTAAATTAGAGTTGGAAAGAATGACAGTACTCAATGCTTTCAGCCTTTTCCGAAATGCAAAAATCTTCTGTGGAAGGCACATTTTCCATATAATGACTTCAGATAGTTTTAAAAATAAAATATCAACACATTAAAATCAATAGTATCAAACACTTGATCATTACTGCATATTAAGTCCTATATTCTGCATCGAATACTTTTAGAATTGGAATCTTCTCTCTTGATTTTGTGGTGGATTATTTGACAAAAATAAAAACAACTTTTTTTTTTTAGTACTTACTAGGTTCCAAGAACTAAGCCGAGGCTTTTGATCATTTAGCCATAATGAACCTATGAAGTTCTCTTATTTTCTTGTTTTATTGGTATGGGATTTGAAGATCAGAGGTTATGTAAATTTTCCAGGACCTTATCGTAACTCACCTCAAATCAGTCATGTTGACAAAGCCAAGACGTTCACCCACAACTCTTGTGCTGATAATTTAGTACAATTCCCAGCTCTGGTGATTTCACTCAATTTTACATAATTCTTTACAACCTTTCACGTTAATTAGCATATTAACATGATAAATATACAAACAGAACCTTTAAGGATTAATTCATACATTTACATTTCAGTTCTTGGCATATGTAGGTTCTTTGAACACTCTAACTAAAGGAATAAAAGGGTTTTTGATGATATTTAAAGATTAACGAACAAGTTTATGAATTTCCATGTCATTATATTACTGTTTTTACAGTAGATTATATGAAACTAAATGAAGAGAACTACTTATCTAAGTCCTTTTATTTTTACAGCATCGATATTTTCTGTCAATACCTACATAAATATATTAAAACTGACACAGAAATGATGTAAATAATTACTGGGGAAAGTGAGGCAGAAATAATGATTCTTAGTAATTATAGAAAAAGATTTAAAAATCTGTGAGTTTTGAAGAGAGTTATTATTATGTGTCTGTCTTCAATTATTAAACTGATTTCAAGCAATGTAATTTCTGATTTATGCATATTGCATGACTAATTTTCACATAGACATATAGAAACATTTCTTTTAGCTCATGATTCCTTTAGTTCAGAATGTTATAAATGTTATTTATAACATTTCACGAGTATGAAGTCAATGTATTGTGTTGTATGTATTGTGGTTCAGAAAAGAGGACATTATTTGTTTTGTCTTTATGAGAGTACAAGTACCTAAGAGGAAGATCTCTCTGCCGTATTAACCCCAGCTCTCTAGGAGGCACAAGATAGGTGGAACATCAAGTCCAGCTGATTTATCTCCTGTATTTGTAGACTGTCAAAAATGTATTTTAATAGAGTCAGCAATTCTGCATAATAAATGAGGCAGAAATGTAATTGGGAAATAGCTTATAAGTCGGAACACAAAGATAAGCAATAATCTATCAATTAATTTAGGGTTTAAAGGTAGAAAAACTTAGTTTTAAATCCTGCCTCCACTCTAACCCTTACTATGCTCTGCCACTTTAAAGAGACCTATTTTACCTCTTCCGGACTCAGTTTATTTGTCTGTACATTCCAAAAGTAACAGTTCCATAGATTTGTCAGAGGATTACATCAAATATGTATTTAAATTACTTATCATGGAATGGGGCTCTTTTAGACAATTCAGGCTGCTATAACAAAATACCATAGATTAGGTAAGTTTTCAACAACAGAAATGTATTTCTTAGAGTTCTGAAGATTGGGAAGTCTAAGATCAAGGTGACAGCAGATGTAGTGTTTGGTGTGGGCTTGCTCAGTGCTTCACAGACAGTGCCTTCTGTGTCCTCACATGGCAGAAGGCTGAATATGCTTCCTCAGACTTCTTTTATAAAGGCACTAATCTCATTCCTGAGGGTAGAGCCCCCAAGACCTAGTCACCTTCCAAAGGCCCCACCTCTTACTATCCCCACATGGGGGATTAGGTTTCAACCTAAGAATTTGTGTGTGTTGTGGGGGGGCAGTGGGGTGAGGGAGAGAAAAATATTCAGATGATATGATCGGCAAATAGTGGCATTAAGAAAATTATAAATATCAGAAATCAGAAATCGTGGTTATTTAGCTAAAAGATGAGAAAATTGAAGAGTCATTTACAGTCCTCTAGTGTTTTAAATTATTTTTTGTAAGTGTTCATTCAACAAATAACAGGATAATACAAGAATGGTTCAGATTCCATTTATTGTCATGGAAAAAAATAAAATATTTGTTGTAAGAAAAAAATGCACTGCGAAATATGCTAGGCATATTTTTTGGGGGGGATGGGTGTGGTGATATCAAATTCCTAGAGAAATCAAATGACCAACCATCCTTCCTAGTTATTTGTGACAGCCCAGTTTATACCATTATCCTAGCACAATTGTTGACAATGTCCTGATTTAAATGGTAAAAAAAATGTATTTTACTTAAAGCAAATATATTCTATAAAAATTACATATCCTGGCCGGGTGCGATGGCTCACGCCTATAATCCCAGCACTTTGGGAGGCCGAGGCAGGTGGATCACAATGTTGGTAGTTCAAGACCAGCCTGACCAACATGGTGAAACCCCGTCTCTACTAAAAGATACAAAAAATTAGCCGGGCATGGTGGCGGGTGCATGTAATCCCAGATACTCAGGAGGCTGAGGCAGGAGAATCACTTGAACCCGGGAGGCAGAGGTTGAGTGAGCCAAGATCATGCCATTGCACTCCAGCCTGAGTGACAGGGTGAGACTCCGTAAAAAAACAAAACAAAACAAAAGTACACATCCTGTGAATGCCTATCAACAGATTTATCTTTGATCTCTTCTCAGTAGAAATGAATGTACCGTCTATGTTATTTCACAATTCAAAATTATTTTTTATTCTAATGACCTATGAACTGACATGTAAACAAATGTATTTTAAAAAGGTAAAAATAAGAATGGCAAATATAATTCATTTTCATATGGCAAAATGTGTTATTGAAAAGTAATTTTATATATTTATGATTGTTTATGTGTCAATATACACACTCATTCTTCCCTATGGAGAGTGGACTATTAAGATTATTAAAATTAAAACAAAAATAAAACAAAAATGTTGCTTATCTTTTATTTTTAAAAATATGATTTTCAGCTGGGCACAGATCACACCTGTAATCCCAGCATTCTGGGAGGCTGAGGCGGGTGGATTACTTGAGGCCAGGAGTTCGATACCAGCCTAGACAACATGGTGAGACCTGGTCCCTTTTGTATTTTGTAAAAATACAAAAATCAGCTGGGCACGGTAGTGCACGCCTGTAATCGCAGCTACTCGGGATACTGAAGCAGGAGGCTTGAACCTCGGAGGTAGAAGTTGCAAGGGAGCTGAGATCATGCCACGGCCCTCCAGCCTGAGTGACAGAGCAAGACTCTCTCTCAAAAAAAAAAAAAAATGTCTATATATATCTTATTTTTAACATCACATACTAATATAACTTTAATGAGAAACAACTCAAGTCATTAGAATTATTTTATAATTTGAGATTAAGTCTTACCACTCTTTTTTGAATTTAACATTATGTAATTTTAAAAAAATAATAATTTCCAGATATGTTCTTGGGGCGGAGAAGAGAGTAATTTCCCTACTTTCTATATTTTCTGTGGAACTCTACAAAAGCCAAGTGTCATTATAATTACCCTGAAATACTATAAAATTCTAAACTATTAAGATATCCATAATTTTAGATAGTATACATTCTATTTACCAATGTAAGTTAGATATACTATTGCAAAAACAACTTTGAAACAATAAGATTTTTCGCTAACATGCAATTTACTCATTCAAAATGTTACCACCTATATTTGTGAATGACTGAAAAAAATTATTATTTTATATTTTTATACATATCTGTAACTAATAGAGTAACAAAACATTAATTCATATTTTCTAATTCTTTTGATGACCAAGCAAAATATTTCCAGAAAAGTCGGCTTCTGGATTTTTAAAAGACATCTGAATTCTTTACATATTGGCATAGAAATCTTTGCACAAACTTTTAAAAATAAAAAATAATATTTATTTCAAAGGATGACTACCAGAGGCTGGGAACTGTAGTTAAAAAAAAAAAAAAAAAGAATGTAGAAGATCTACCATTTGATAGCACAACAGTGTGACTATAGTCAATAACAACTTAACTGTACATTTTAAAATAAAGAGTATAATTGGATTGTTGCAACACAATGAATAAATGCTTGAGGAGATGGATATTCCATTCTTCATAATGTGCTTATTTCACATTGCCTGCTTGTAACAAAACATCTCATGTACTCCATTAATATACACACCTACTGTGTACCCACAAAAATTAAAAATAAAAAAATAAAAGGATAGTAGTGCTTCATAATCCCACATTAGTAGCAGCAGATTCTGTGTTCCTGGAAATACATATGTTTAGTTACATCCACAAAAATCCATATAAATCAGTAAATGAGGAAACTATTTAGCTAATTCAACACAAATTTTTTGATTGATTTCATCACCAAGACAATTGCAACAAATCTCCACTGATTTTTCATATTTATACAAAGCATACCTATTATACCTATTATTTAAAATTAAGTGTGTAATTATTAGATCTGAAATTAAAAAAAGAAAGATGTAAGATAACCAATTTTTATATAAAATATGTATAATCACAGATCATACAAATTTATATACTCACCAATACAAGTAGGTAAGGAATCATTCCACTGGGCCAAAGAATTGGGCACTGTTTCACACCTAATTGCTATGGATCCATGGAGAATATATCCTGGATTACATTCAAAAAGAACCAATGAACCGACTGCAAATTCATTGCCAATTCTTCTTCCGAATCTTGGTTCAGGCACAGAACTGCATTGTGTAGAACTTGTTCTAGGAACAGCTGTGTAGAAATATTATTTATTTTAATTTTATATGGTAGACAAATACAGATTTCAAAATGTTGTTTAAACACATTTTTGAGAAATCACTTTTTATCAGAACTTGAATTAACAATTTGAATACATTCTTAAAGTTTTAAATTTCAGACAGAATAAAATATAATTTAAAATAAATATTGTTATTGTCATCAAGGTTTTTTATTAGAACAGTTTTACTTTTGATTCTTTAAACATCAACGATTTTTGTTTTACCGAACTCATTAATATTACAAAGTAGTTTTAGTTAGATATTTTGTAATTTGTGGGATGAAAACTGAAAGATTTTTTTTCTTTTTAAACTTAGAATACAAGTTCAAAAAATATGTGTCAGGTTATATCAAATAATTTTACATTTTTTTTCAGTATTTGGTTCTTAATTAAAAACAGGTTTTATAAAAGCAAATAGTACTTTATTGGTTTCATAGAATGTTCACAAACTTAATTTCAAACACATTTGCTATTGAGAAAGATAACTACATTTAGACTAGGTAGAATATATGTCAGACAGATTAACAACAATAAAAGTTTTTACTTTAATAATCATACAATATCAGATTTGAAATTGCTTTTAGATTTTATAGGTATGTCCTTTAATTGTGCCTTTTTTTTTGGTTTAGTAAAATAGAATGATAACAGGATGTTTTTTCTTTTTAAAACACATAACAAATGTGATTAAAGAGATTGACAATAGCCCAAAAAATGATATGATGAACTCTAAATAGATTAATTCTTCTTATGCGACTTGAGTAAATATAATTCCATTCATTATAGTGCCTTTTTACAGTCATAATACCACACATTGTTTCCAGGGGGAAGTACTACTTAACATAAAAGAGTATAGGATTATAGTCAACTGATAAGTGGGGTAAGAGGGTTTAATAGGAATAACAAATCACAAATGTTGATACATTTCTTAGGAATAAAGCGCAAGATACATTTGAGATTAACTACTATATGACCATATATATTTTAAAGACAATATTTCAAATAATGGCTCTTAACTTGGTTTAATGATAATGTAGAAGGTTGTCTACCACAGGCAAGAAATAAAATGTGTAAACAAACTTCTAATTGCACAAAAGTCCTAATAACTGTGAAGAAAGTTTTAATTCTCCTGAGAAAATAAGATACTACAATTTTAGAATGGAACACTGATTTCCTTGGCATGTTTAAGTACATCAGCACCAACATTTTTATATCTTTAGAGTGCTAAACTAAATTAGACTAAATAGTCTAGAGTGCTAGACTGTTAGAAAATAGAAAATGTAGATAGTAAAGAATATTCAGGAAAAAAAAGCAGATGTTTTGAAAACAATATGTGGGTAGGAAGGACAATCAGACATTTAAACTGAGAATGATGATGGAAGCAATAGATTTTGTTTACTTTGGTCAAGGTGATAGTGATCTAGTGATGGGGGAGGGGACAAAATAAAACTGCTTAAAAACACTTTTATCTAGAGGATTTCATCATTCAAAAACTCTGAATACATCATGGAAAATGACATCATTCCTTAGTGTGTTTCTAGACTACAGGGTCACTTACCTTGGTAAACAAAGTGAAATCCCTTAGCTGTTATTGGTCCAACTGAAGTAAATCGAATTGTGATCTGATTACCTGAACTCAGTGGAAGTGATTCTCCTACTCAACAAAACAAACACTAAGATATCATAAATAATTTTCATTCAGTAAACCTAACAAATTATATTATAATGTTACACTGTCATTTGAAAATGTCAATCTATGTTCTATCAAATTACTTTAAAATATCCTACAACTACCAATATATTTTCTTTGGGTTCAACTTGTATTGCAGTCTTTTTCTCAGAAAGCTTTAATTACATTTTTATACATATTGCCTCATTCTTCAAAGAATTCTTAAATATTTTATATTACATTAAACACCAGAGACTAAGTGATTAAATATATTATTTACTTGGTTACAATCCCAGAGAATAGTTGGTTGTATTTTTCTCAACCTTCTGAGTTAATTTTGTTTCTATTCTTTAGAAAAAAAAAAGATACTATTTTCAGTTTACTTTATTTCTAATATGGATGACATAAATCTCAACTTTCACTACAATACTAATCAAAGTCAGTCTTTAATCAGTAACTGATGCATGGCAGTTCTATTAAAGGATACCTGAATGGGATCCTGAGAGGGAAGATAACAGAGAAGATTGCTGAGTTGGCCCATCATACACCTCAACAACATCGTGGAGTGATGTCTGGAAAAATACAAACTGGCCAAACACCACTGATCAACAGGAACCCGGAGAAGCAAACAAATCACCAACCATCCAAAAACGAAAACAAAAAACAAAAAAATAGAAAGAGGAGGAGAGAGAGAACAAAGTATTACAATATAATAGTCATTTTTTTTCTACCATTAAAAGAGGATAGGTGCCAATTGGTTGATATTACTGACACATGTACTTCAGGTCATAAAAGAAGTGACCATGACCTAAAGCAATGAAATTTTAAAACAACAATTCTTAAAAATATAAATGAGTATAGCATTTAATTTGGATCAGAAATCATAAAATTGATGATTAATACTTTATAGTAACTACTTTTGGCTTTTCCCAATGGTGGTTTGATTCTTTTCACTTTGTGACTCTCTTCTCTTTTTCTAATTTTTTACCTCCTCCTTTAGATAAGATAGACAAAGTTTTAATTCAGGGGATTTTTTAAACTGTCCTTAAAAATGCTATTCCATTATGAGTAATAATTTCATTAGAAAAAGATTAGCGAGATTCTTTTCAGGTATAGTGTTTAATTTACATTCTAAGTTTTAAATGATTCCTAAACATTTATTGTTAATCTTCTGCCAAAAAAAGAAATATTATTTGTGATTCCTCAGCAATTGAGATATCATAAAATTTTGCAAAATAATTGCTCTTCCATGGTAAGTACAGTTCTGAAGTACATACCAACAGAGCTTTATAGATGTGTCTTTTTACTCCATTTTTACTTATCCTTTAATTATATACTAAACTTACATGCAGAATTTGCCCAAACTAAAACTATAAAGAACCTGTTTCAAGAACAGAAATCAGTTTGCTTTGTGTTTTTTTTTTAAATAAAATCAGTAACAAAAATTATCCTTAAAATATTTCATTGGTAAAATTGTGGGGTTTAAAAGAGTGTAACTTTTAATGAAAATTTAATAACGCAAAAGCAAGGTCACTTTTATAAATTTGAAATCACATGAATTTAAATTGTTCATTCCATGAGTATATACAAATATATTTTTCAAATGCTGATTCAAATTCTATACCTCAAATGAAGGCTATGGACATCCTCTGGTGGTCCTTATACTAACAGGCGAATTCACTTGAATCATGGTTACTTTTGCATATGAATTCAGGAATACATATAATATTGTAAACAAAGCTATACATAGTTTTTGGGCCTGTAAAAATAAGCTGGTGATCTCAGTCCAGTTCTTTGTGGAGTAAAAGAAAATGAAAACATTAACAGATACAGCGATGTTTCTTTGAACGTTTCTGAACATGGCTGTGCTAAAATTTGTCAATAATCCTCCTTAAAATATTTCCTAGAAGTCATGAATACAAATTTATGTTTCCACCTAACCAGACACATGCCGTGAATTATTTTAATGGTTTACAAGTCATACAAACGTTTTGAATTCAGATCTTTTTAAAAGATCCCAAATTTGTTCCACCAAATTCCAAGCTACTTCCAAAATATTCCAAATATATATATATATATTTGTTTTCTAACGGAAAGAAAGAGTTAAAGGATGTTGAATTGTACTATATATATACATATACATATGTGTGTATATATATATGTATATATATAGGAAAAGTTTTGTTTTCTGTTTTTGCATTTGTTTAGGTTAGTGTTTGGATGATCTGTTCTCAAATATGTCTTAAGAAGGTTCTATTATATAAAGCAGATTGCCATTGCCTTACAAAGTAGCCAAAAAAAAAAAAAAAAAAACGGTATGTTAGTCTAATCATGAGAATTTTGTTACATCAAGCACACTGCCCAAAAAGGCTCTTGGCATGTAATTTATTCTTTCTCTCAGCTTTTTGGAAAATGATTAAGAAAAAGTACAATACAGCATCCTTTTACTCTTTCTTTCCATTAGAAAACATGCCCAATTTCCTTGCAAACCACTATATTTACAGACATTTGAAACAACTAAACTACACAGGTATCCAAGAGCTTTTTCTGAGGAAAAAGAAAAAAAAAATTCATCTTTTTTTTTTTTTTTTTTTTTTTTTGCCTTTAGGCCTCTTCTCAATTATTGTTTCTATACAGATAAAACAGCTTTGCATTACCTCTAAACTGAATATGTTGAGACTATAACTGTTAATAATGCAGCCACTAACCCCACATTTTTGTATCATGTTAAGTATAGAAAACTGTAGGGCATGCTCTTTTAAGTGTTAATAATTTGTGCTTGTAATTTGTTGCAGTTATTAACTCAGTTGGGAGAGTTGAGAAAGCTAGGAATGGGGGAGTAGAGTGCTGAATCTTGCCTTATTAAGCAATGAGCGAGCCACTTTTCTTTAAAAGCAATCAACTCTGCATTAATATGGGCAATTGAAATTTTAAATTAAAAGTAGCTTTCACCAGGAAAAAAGTTACTCTGAGAGGATACGGAATCACTATAGTAAAGATAAAATTTCAAAGTACATGCATAATAAGCTATTTTGTCATATGAACAATGAAGAACACTAACATAGTGAGCTGATTTCCCACACATTATCATATTAGCTATTGTCTCATTAAACTGATATATTATAATCATGAACCAAATACTCCCAGTCAGAAGTCTTAAGAACTAAGTGGTGACTCTCAGATTTGCTTCTCCATTCTGTCTGTAAACGTCTTAATTTATTCAGTTTTTTTTTTGTTGTTGTTGTTGTTGTTTTTGAGAGTAATGCATTTTATTTTTTATTTTTTATTTTTTTTATTATACTTTAGGGTTTTAGGGTACATGTGCACAATGTGCAGGTTTGTTACATATGTAGCCATGTGCCATGTTGATTTCCTGCACCCATTAACTCGTCATTTAGCATTAGGTGTATCTCCTAATGCTGTCCCTCCCCCCTCCCCCCACCCCACAACAGTCCCCGGAGCGTGATGTTCCCCTTCCTGTGTCCATGAGTTCTCATTGTTCAATTCCCACCTATGAGTGAGAACATGCGGTGTTTGGTTTTTTGTCAGTTTTTTAAGGTGCAAACAGCTGTAGGTCTTCTGATTCTGGAATGTTCTGAATAGCCAAAGGTATTTGCCTGGTTGAAAGTGATGTAAGGAAAATGTGTAAGAGATTTTAAAGTGGCTCAAAAGATTACTGGTTATTGTTTTTTTGTAAGCAAATTGGGCTACTTGTGTTAAATGGAGAATGTGGTATAATGCAATGGATTACTGCCCAGTGAACAGATTTATTTTGTCTCTATGCATCTATTTGTTTGTAAATTCAGTTTAACATTCCTGATTATCTATCTTATCTACAGATCTATCTAATTTATCTATTAACCATCTATTATTTGGTTATTTGAATTCTCTTTTGCACCATTGTAACATCTTACTGGGTTTCTCATTATTTAACTGGGAGTTGAATAAAACTTTTGATTTAAATATCCTTTATATTTATATGAGAGTCATAATGATGCTCTTTTTAAAAATTACCTCTTAACACTGACCTGATGCTGGTGCCTCAATCCAATGGGTAGAACACTCTTTTATTTCTAGGACTACAATTAACCCCAAGTCTGTGCTGATTATGCCTTTTGCATGATTACAAGCTCCATGGTCTGTTTCCTCATTTCCAAGCAGATACAGAATTCCCTGCATGTCAGCTCCAAGCTTCTTTTCTGTTTTCTTAAGCATATAGATTTCAAAAGCATTTTGCTCTCAAGATACAAAAGTAAGCTGTATACATCAAGCTATTTCTTAAGGGAAACACTACTATTTTTTTTTCTTCTTTAAACATAATAGATGTTAAAGAAAATGTTTTTATCTCTTTTGTTGAAAAAATCAATTTTATAGTGGTATATATACGGTAGTAAGCTAGAAAAAAGGAGAAAAAGGAAACCAGTAAGATAAAAGCAAACATAAAAAATATCTGTACAAATAAACCTATGCAAATTATCTAGTTTTTATGCCTGAAATTATATCTGAGCCTATTATATTTTCATACATTGTATTTTAGAATAGAGTTTATTAATTCAACCAGCATTAGTTGACTCTGTGACGTGCCAGGAACTGGGTTAAATGCTAGGGTTAAGAAAGTGACCAGTACAGACAGGGTCTCTGCTCTTTAACTCTATTAATTATATTTCTGTTTATTGATGTGACAGCTTTTCTTTATTCCACCTATGAAAATATGTTAGGCTAGCCAACATACTTTAAACCACTATAAACCAACAATACGGCACTTTGGGTACATCTTTCCATGAAGAGTATTGCTATACTGATCAATTAAATCCATTCTTCAAAGCAACGCATCTACTAACCTCTAATGGGTAACATTCGTGGAGTTCTCGACCACATTTTTAATAAATCTATAACTTAGATTTAAAAAATCACTTTAAAAGTCTGGAGAAATCACTTAGAGGAAAACTAATTCATATCACATTGCTATAACCTTTATCCCAATTTTAAAATATTTTCCTAATTCATTTTCTCCCTCATGAATAAATTCAGAATGAGACAAAGCAGTGTATCTATCTACTCTTTCTTGTAGACAAAGCAAGCTTTATTTGACATCTAATTTTTGAAGTATCACATCCAAATAAGATTGAGAGGTAGGGTTCCATTGACTGAGAAGGTTTGCATAACATAAATTTTCATTTAATTGTTTCAATAAGCATTTGTTTCCTATTCTCTATCAAATCCTGTCGAATCCTTTTTCCTTTGGTCACATTCATTTAATTCCTGAGACTTTATCCAATTTGCTTAATTAAGCCATCCCAAATGTAAATCAATAAATGATGACAGTGTCTAAGACGGCATAAAGAAACTCTTGAGCATTCGCATAGATAACTGGCAGAATGCTCACTACAGACCAACAGTTACCCTGAAAGCATCACTGTGGAAACAGTATAGTGGGTGCCTGGAATATGTCATAACGCACTAAAATGGGTTAGTGCTCACAGGGGAGGGCCTTTGCTTAGAACATGAATACATAGAAAAACAAGAAGTTAAAGCTCCCTTTTCCACTCAACTCTAATCTGCAATATGGTTGAAACGTTCTACCGCTGCTAGCAGTCTCTCCTTGACCAATGTTTAATCAGGCTCTTCTGAATCCTCTTCCCAACTAGGCCCTGACTACTTTACTTCTGTGTCTGTCTTTGCATTGTCCAACTTTAACAATAATCCTAATGAGCTGGTTTAGCCAAAACCCCCTTCCCTCAATGTCTGATTATCCTCTCACCTCCACCATCCCCCAGGTGACTTCTGATCACCCTAGTTTGCTTTCACCAACAGTCCTGTTAATGTGGTTTAGCCAGAATCTCCCTCATCCCTGATGTTTCCTCTTAATAATTTTCCATCTACTGACCTCCATCCTGCTTCTTGTCTATAAATTCCCACTTTTTCTTGTTATATTTGAAGTTGGCTCAATTTCTCTTCTCTACTGCAAAACCCATCAGAGTAGTTCCTATGCCTATCTTGATACTTCTGAATAGTCTATTTGATACAGTTTGGCTGCATCTCCACCCAAATCTCATCTTGAATTGTAATCCCAATATTCCCCATGTCCCCCTGGGAGGTAACTGAATCAAGGAGGTCGTTTTCCCTTTGCTGTTCTCATGATAGTGAGTGAGTCCTCATGAGATATGATGGCTTTATAAGCATCTGGCATTCCCCCTGCTGGCTCTCACTCTGTGCTGCCGCCACGTGATGAAGGCGCCTGCTTCTCCCGTTGCCTTCTGCTGTGATTGTAAATTTCCCAAGGCCTCCTCAGCAATGTGGAAGCAACTTTGGAACTAGATAAGAGACAGAATTTGGAAAGTTGTGAGGGCTCAGAAGGCAGGGAGATGTGGGAAAGTTTGGAACTCCCTAAAGATTTGTTGAATGACTTTGACCAAAATGCTGATAGTGATATGGACAATGAAGTCCAGACTGAGATTTTCTCAGATGGAGATGAGAAACTTATTGAGAACTAGAATAAAGGTGATTCTTTTTCTGCTTTAGTAAAGAGAGAGACTGGTGGCATTTTGCCCCTGTGCTAGAGATGTGTGGAACTTACTTTGAACTTGAGAGAGATGATTTAAGGTATCTGGCAGAAGACATTACTAAGCTGCAAAGCATTCATGAGGAAGCAGAGCATAAAAGTTTGGAGAATTTGCAGCCTGACCATGTGATAGAAAATAAAAACCCATTTTCTGGGAAGAAATTCAAGTCAGCTGCAGAAATTTGCATAAGTAATGAGGAGCCAAATATTAATCCCCAGGACAACAGGCAAAATGTCTCCAGAGCATGTCAGAGACTTTCATGGAAGCCCCTCTCATCAAAGGCCCAGAGGCCTAGGAGGGAAAAATGGTTTCCTGGGCTGGCTCAGGGCTCCCCTGGTCTGTGCAGCCTCAGGACATGGTGCCCTGCAACAAGCTGCTTCAGCTCTAGCAGTGGCTGAAAGGAACCAAGGTATAGCTTGAGCCATTGCTTCAAAGGGTGCAAGTCCCAAGCCTTGGCAGCTTTCACATGGTGTTGAGCCTGTGGGTGCAGAGAAGTCAAGAACTGAGGTTTGGGAACCTCTACCTAGATTTCAGAGGATGTATGGAAATGTCTGGATGTCCAGGAAGAAGTTTGCTTCAGGGTGGAGCCATCATGAAGAACTTCTGCTACGGTACTGTAGAAGGGAACTATGGGATCAGAGCTCCCACACAGAGTACCCACTGGGGCACTGCCTAGTGGAGCTATGAGAAGAGGGCCACCATCCTCCAGATCCAGAGGGTAGATTCACTGACAGCTTGTATCGTGCACCAGGAAAAGTCACAGATGCTCAATGCCAGTCTACGAAAGCAGCCAGGAGGGGGGTTTTACCCTGCAAAGCCACAGGGGTGGAGATGCCCGAGGCTGACAGAGCCCACCTCTTGCATCAGTGTGACCTGGATGTGAGATGTGAAGTCAAAGAAGATCATTTTGGAACTTTAAGGCTTAATGACTGTTCTATTGGATTTTGGACTTGTATGGGGCCTGTAGCCCTTTTGTTTTGGCCAATTTCTCCCATTTGGAAGTGATATATTTACCAAATGCCTCTACCCCCTTGTATCTAGGAAATAACGAACTTGCTTTTGCTTTTATAGGCTCATAGGTAGAAGGGACTTGCCTTGTTTCAGATGCGACTTTGAACTTGCACTTTTGGGTTAATGCTGGAATGAATGAAGACTTTGGAGAACTGTTGGAAAGGTATGATTGTGTTTTGAAATGTGAGGGCATGAGATTGGAAGGGACCATGGGCTGTGTCCTCATCCAAATCTCATCTTGAGTTGTAGTTCCCATAATTTCCATGTGTACTGGGAGGGACCCAGTGAGAGGTAACTGAATCATGAGGGTGGTTTCCCCATAGCTGTTGTCATGATAGTGAGTGAGTTCTTATGAGATATGATGGTTTTATAAGTGTCTGGTATTTCCACTTCTGGCTCTCTCTTCATCCTGCCACCCTGCGAAGAAACTGCCTATTTCTCCTTTGCCTTCTACCATTATTGTAAGTTTCCTGAGGCTTCTCCAGTTATTCAGGACAATGAATCAATTAAACCTCTTTCCTTTATAAATTACCCAGTCTTGGATATTTCTTCATAGTAGCATGAGAATGGACTAATACGCTATTCTTATATTCTTTAACAAGTACATGAATGATTTCTTTTTAAAACTGCCTCAGCAAACCAGAAACTTTTTTAAGTCGTTTTTAATTTTTGAGCCGTCAAAATAACTAGCTGTTACATTATATAGAGGTTCACTGATTTAGCAATTAATTAACTTCAGATGACGATAATGAAACAAATATCGACATGATTACCATAATTCAATGATCAGGATTGGAGTTATTGAATTAAAAATGAAAATTGAATTTATGCAAATTAATATTTCAATTTTTTTGTCTTTTTTTTCTCAGAGGGGAATAATTCTCTGAGTATCCTAATGGCATGACAGTGTGAGAAAAAAAAAAAAACTGAGACTTAGACTTGGGCATGATTAAGGGAAGAGATTCAACTCCTACGTAGAAGGTGATGGAGAGTTAAAATTAAAATATCTAAGAGGTTATAGTGAATTCAGCTTGGATTTAAACCTGTTTTGATATAAAAGCCTTCAAATTTGGTGGAGTAAGGGCAGCAGGTCTCTCTGGAAGCAACTCTAGTAGTCAGATGGATAGTGCCAAATTAATGAATGGTGACAATGACAGTGCCAAAGTTTGCCAAATGACAAGCCCTCTTCGTTGCATAGAAGAATGGATGAAGCAACCTAAAGATTATCAGCACTTATAGCTGAGCAGATTTAGGAAGATTAATGTTTTCAAATGACCAACTTAGTGTCTGAAATTTTATTTCATAAAATTGCCTAATAAAGAGTTAAGCATTCAATTTCTGGAATCAGACTCTCAAGGACTTAATCCAGGATTAACCACATGGGAAAGCCTCAGTTTCCTCATCTGTAAAATAGGGATAATAAAAGTACCTCCCTCCTAGGATTGATCTGAATAGCACATAAATTAATACTTGTAAAACATTTTAAATAGCACCTGAAGCAGTAATAAATGTTAGACACCATTACCAGTAACTCAGCTTTGTAAATATATATGCTACTAATTCAGTCAGAAAACTTACTGATAGGCAAAATTTAATTGAACTTTTATGTGACCATATCCTCTTTCATTGTCTGCTTTCTATACATCAGTATTTAGTAAAAATGATAGAACTGCCTGGGTCAGATGAGTACTCCAGTTATTTTAATCAAGCTTAATTTGTCTTAAGACTTCAAGATGGCTATGTGTTTCTTTGTCTACTTTATTTTACATTCTATCCTTTTGGATGAAAAAGGAAAATGTAATTATCAGCTTTCTTTTGGGGCTAAGAAAAGGGGAGCAAGGTGAGAGTGCATTCTACCTTTGTTTTTGTTTACTCCCTCAATCTTAATTCCTTCTGTTTCAAAGTCACTGAAACTTCATCACAAAAGAAATAGTTCCACATAGAAGGAAGTCGGTGCAGAAAAGGAAATTGGAAAATATCATAAATTCCTATTCGATCTCAGCTTGATTCTCAACATGCTTACTACTCCTTTTGCAAAATCTACACATTGTTTTGTATTTTAGGGTTTATTTTGATGCCTATATTAGGAAGTGAGCTGGTTTGCCACCTTGTTAAAAATTGTGTCACCCCTGTTTTGCTCAATTTTCATTTTATTACCAACACAGCACAGATGAAAATGCACATGTGCATCCATAGTACTGACAGAACAGAAATAAAGAAGATTCAGATCGAAGATGGGTAGAGTACTATATTTCACTATGTGTGAAATCATAAAAAAATTACTGTTGGTAACACAAGCTCTCATAATGTTTGGCTACTTTTATGTGAATTTCTGACTCATATTTTCATCTCATATGAATATTTTAAGACAAAATATTAGACATTTTCATGAATTCAAAACGCTTCCCTTTTAGATCAGTAACATATACTGTGCAGAACTGTTTGCCCTCCATACTGTATACTCTGAACTGTGAAAGTACTTATTGTATGAATAGCTACAAATTTGCATTTTGGGATCATTATACCACTTGGATATCATGATTTTAAAGGCTTTATCATTAAAAGATTATTACAAGGTGTGCAATTAAAACTTCAATTTTATGAAAAATAAAGTGTAGTATTATGAAAATTTACTTTCAAAAGCATCAGAAAGGTAGAATTTTTAAAATCAGTACCAAATCAAATCAATGTGCTACTGTTTTTTAAAACTGCCATCTAGCAATGGACAAGTTCAGATAGAAGTTGCATTAATTGATTAATGAATTAAACATCCCTAATCCCAAAATCCCAAATCAAAAATGCCTCAAACTCCAAATATTTTTTGGTGCTGAAATGATTTCACAAATAGAAAATTTCACACCTGATGTCATGTGATGGTCACAAATATTATTTAAAATATTGTATAAAATTACCTTAGGTTATGCATATAAGAGGTATATGAAACATAAATAAATTTTGTGTTCAGATGTGTGTCCCATTCCCCAGATATCTCATTATGTATAAGCGATCATTTCAAAATCCAAAATAATCGGAAATCTAAGACACTTCTAGTCTCACACAAGAGGGATGATTAGGGATACTTGACGGTAATATCAAGTGAAAGTTTTATTAATAGTTTGAAAATTTTTATATTTTCTACATATCAGTTAGATTCTAAGCATTTATGGTTATTATCATAGTACAATAGCAGTAAACTATTAACTCACAGTGAGCTGTGTATGCTGATTTAGCATTTTAAAATCTCCATGCAGAAGCATGGCTCCACCCTAGAATGCTGGGGCCAGTCCTGCCTTTGAGCAAAAAAGTCTGGAGTGCTAAGCCAGCAACTCACAGAATATAATGAGATCATTCTGGCTCTGAAAAATAAATATATGAAAATCTTAATATGTATTCCTATTTCGTAGTAATTAGGAAATAAAATATGTTATTAAAAAAATTCAGTGATTTGACTATGGTACCCAAGTATCCAGTAATTTGGTAGCTCCAGGAATCTAGGTTTGCTTTGAACTTAACAACAATAAATGGGGTCCTAATTTATCTTTCTGTTAACAATTTCTTTGTGTGATACTTTTGTCAACCCATAAACTAGGTTTGCTGACTAAATCCATAATATCTACTTTCAGATTTCTCTAAAGCTAGATTTCTGTCTGTATTGTGACAATTTGCCTACTGTCAAAATTTCAAAACTGCTTATTTGACATATTTTAAATGTATAGATATTACAAAAACCATCTTATAAGCAAATATAGTTTAATTTTCTTTAATTGTTCCAGAAGCAAAGATCTATTCAACTGCAAGCCAGAAGCTTATCTGCAATTTGGCAGTTGTAACATTTCTCAGAAGTTGAGAATTAATTTGGTGTTTAAAAGCAAATGAAATAAAGAACAACACAATAAGCGATTCTATTTTATGTTTAAAAGAATTAAAACAGAAAAGCCAAATAAAAAGTTTAAAGTGTTCAAATATGTTATTAGCACTTTTGTTTTGAACCATTTTCAATTTGAATGTGTGCTTTTATTTAATCACCTTTCATATTTTTTTTCTACACATTTGGTAGAACATATCTGCCAAATCCCAATTAGGTCAGAAAGATTAAAGCCAGAAAAACATTCTCCTATGGACTATAACTTAAATTACTGGGATTTATTTTATTATGTAAAATTTCAAACATATACCAAATAGACAGAATAGTAAAGTAAACACCCATGAAACCATCACCCAGCTTCAACACTTATCAACATTATGCCAATCTTGTTTCATGTGTCTCTTCCTATCCGACCTGTATCCCCAACCCTGGAGTACTTCTAAGCAACTCTGCAACATCATGTTCTTTTTCTGTCAATGCTTTGGTATTTGTCTCTAACAGATAAAGACTTTCAAAAATAGCCACAATATAATTACCAGACCTAACAAATTTAATGATGATTTCTTTATTTTATCAAATAACTATTTCTTGTTCCCATTTCCCTGATTTTACCCAAAAATAGTCTTTTTACAGTTAGCTTAATCAAATCTGAATTCAAAGTCCACACATTTCATTTGAATGATGTGTCACTAATGTTACTTTTAATGTATAAAACCTATAACCCTCGTCTTATTTTTCATGTCATATATTTGTGAAAAAAAATGAGTCTTCTAAAGCAGAGAGATAGGATAAAAATTGAACAAACTTTTACTGGCATCTAGCTGTTGGTGAGAGTTAATTTTATGAGGTTATTATAGAATGTAATTCAATTTGTAGGTTACCTCTAGAGGTGAGAGGGATGCTATGTGGATATAGTTCCTGGCCCCCCTAGCTCCTACTTCAGTTAGAGAAGTTTTGTTTCACTCTGCTTTATGTATGGGACTTTGGCACACAATTTAGCAGTATGCCCAGATTCAAGCTCTTGCTTTCATTGAATTCTTTAACTCCATTCTGCATGTTGCCTCCTACACATGCTTTGCCATGCCTTTTCTGCAGGTAAAGTACCCTCAACCCCTCAACTTTGAAAGTTCCATTTACTAAGGGCTCTTTGATTGGCAGAATGTTATTTCAGAATAACAGGTGGAGGGGTATACCACACGTCAACATTTTAAAAAAGGCTCTTAGCTTTGCAGAAAAATCATCACTAGTCATCTCTTTAACTTGGGCCCTAGCTTTATGTTGAGAGTCATGTTTGCACATTTTTTTTTAACCAAAGGAATTCCAAGCTTACTTATTCTCATTATAATGCTACCATTCTCTGGCACTTATCTTGCCAGACTAGGCTGGGCGTAGTGACTCACACCTGTAATCCCAGCACTTTGAGAGGCCTAGGTGGGTGGATCACTTTAGGTCAGGAGTTCAAGACCAGCCTGGTCAACATGATGAAACCCCATCTCTACTAGAAATACAAAAAATTAGCTGAGCATGGTGGCACGTGCCTGTAGTCCCAGCTACTTGGGAGGCTGAGGCAGGAGAATCACTGGAACCCGGGAGGCGGAGGTTGTAGTGAGCCAAGATAGTGCCACTGCACTCCAACCTCGGTGATAGAGGAAGACCACTTCTAAAAAATATATATATATATAATATATATATTACATATATAGATAATATATATTGATATTACATATATATATTATGTATATTACATATATATGTGTGTGTGTATATACATATTGCCAGACCAAAGTCTATTAAAAATTTCCAATGAAAGTGAGAGAATTTGCCGCTGGTAGAAATTGAGAAAATGAATAAAAAACATTTTTAAATGAATAAAAAACATTTTTAAAAGGTATAATATTAACTAGTTATCATTCATTAAACCCTTATATATGTAATGGACTGTGCAAAGTTCTTTACACATATCAGCTTCATTGATCCTCACAAAAACCTTTGAGGCAGGCACTATCATCTCTGTTTCGCAGATAAAAAAAAAACAAGACAACTATCAAAAAATTAGTAAGCTAAAAAGGGAAAGAACTAAGACTTGAATTCATAGAATATTTATTTATCTTAATCCTGGTCTCTTAGCCATTATCCTATACAGCATGGCAGCATGGAGTGTACTGGTGAACAGCTCACATTAAAAACTACTGAAAAAACTTAAGGTCAAACACAACAATTAAGATACATGATAAAGAAGCAGAACTGAAAGAAAAGAGTGAATTATTTTAGAGATATTTTGTTGAAAAAGATGGGGGAAATATTTTATAATTTATTTATAAATACATTCATCCTAAATGGCCAAATTATTATTTAGTCATCATGAATAATAGAGGAATACATTTCTATTATCTTAAAAATACACACATCATTTATATAAAATGTGTTCTTAATAGATAGGTGACATATATTCTGTAGACTTTTAGTACTTTTAGGAATAGATTTTAGAATTCACAGGAGTAGCAGAATCTATTGAGCAACTTTTATTTTCACAATTGTTACAAAGTAAAACGTTAGTCATAGAGAGTTTGGGATTTGCATTTCTACAAACCCAGATTTGACGAGCTTTGCTACTTCCTGGTGTGTGCCCTTGAATATTACCACTAAACCTTTCTTAATTGTTTTGCTAATCTGCAAAATAATACCCACTCCTTCAGATTGTTGTAAAGATTAATCTGTAAAGCATCTTGCCCAGCAGGTAGACAAAACAGACAATATCACTCACATGTACACTCCCAACAAATACACCATATTCTGTGGCATTTCTAGTCTGTTATCTTACAAATTCAAAATTAATATCGATTTTATAAATAAATAAAATTAATCACTTATTGTTTAACTCTGTCAAATACGATGATCAATGGCAAAAACAAGTAACCTTAATAGAAATACATAAGAAAATTTAACCCTGGAAACAGATAAGGATAATAGAATATCAATGTAGGAAGAGGTTTTATCAGTCATTTGGTCCAATTCCTCAGATGCTATACATATTCCTTTAGTTACTTAACCTTCTCCAGAGAGTACACAGACATAGAATGGAACATAAAGGAGTTACTGAAATAAATCTACAGAATATGTATTGCTGAAGGAACACATTGAATTGCACTAGTGGACAAATGGTCTTATGTATTGTTTCGGTTCCCCCAAAGACTTTCCTTTGATAGTTATTTTTTTTTCTTTTCAGAAACAGTCTTAAACAATATCATCCATAACCAAAAAGAGCAAAAATATAATAATTTATGCTAACCTGGAAAGGTCAACACTTCTAAATACAACCAAAGTAACACATCTCACAGTGGCTATTTCAATCTTTGCTATCACTGTTGTCATCATCATCACTGATTTTTTGCAACATTATTGTCATCATCATCAAAAGCACATAAGAGTCACCTGTAATTTCATTCCAAACAGCCACATTTGTATTAAATTAGTTATTATTTAGTATGTGCAAAACACTGCACTAATTGCTAAGAAACTTACAAACGGAAATTCTAGACTTCATAAACATTGATATGTTTCAGGCTGGCGTGCAGTGGTGTGATCATGGCTCACTGCAGCCTTAACCTCCTGGGCTCAAGCAATCCATCCATGTCAGCCTCCCTAGTAGCTGGGACCACATGCCACCATGCCTGGCTAAGTTTTGTATTTTTTTGTAGAAACAGAGTTTCACCATGTTGCCCAGGCTGGACTCGAACTTCTGGGCTCAGGCTAAAGATACTTTTGACAAGAAAATCATTTAGGTATACTAATATGCTGAAAGAAATTTGAGACTTTTTTCTTTACTTGGTGCACACGTAAAACTAATTTGGATTAGCATTACCAGCTGACAAGCAATGAGCCTATTAATGTTTGAGTCCCTACCTCTTGTCCCAAAGCTTTTATATAAATATATACATATGTAAGTATTCAAGTTCCATGTGTTGTCTAGGCCTGGCAGAACCTGTGAAGTGTGGAATCATTTTAAAATATTTAATATGCTATAATTCCAATGGAAGTTTCTCATATTACATTTTAACAAAGTTTCATACTCATACATGCAAATTTTATTCATAGAATTCTATAAAGCATTTAGCCTTTAAAAGAAGCTGTGAGAAAAATGTTTTGGATTCTCTTCAAAAGGAAAATGGTTGAAAATTAACGATTTTGTATCTGAATGCAAAAGGAGCTAACATAGCATCACCTCCACTCCTCCCAACTTACTTGCAGGAATAATTAACAATTCAAAGCCCAGATCGATGGCCAACAGAGGAAAAAATACTTTTAAGATATGATTGCAAAAAACAAAAACAACCTCACTTATTTACTAATTGGTTCCTAGTTACCATACCAAAGGCAAGAATAATTAATAGTAAGTTCTAAACAAATATTTAAAAATTCATTTTAAAACAGACTCATATTATCATCGGTAAAAGAAACTATAAAGAACATAAATTATTTGCACATGTGACTTACTTTGTATTATGTGTTGGTCCAAAGCCATGGTAACTCACTTCAAAACACAAATGGATCTTTTTAAAACAATGAATTAAACCTTATTCTCAAGATTTTTTAAGACTCTCTCTAGAGACCAAGAAGAACAAGATAGGTAATTCCCTAAAATTATTCAGTTTCCCTGTGTCATAGCTTGATCCAAATTAGCATCAGAACATTTTTTCTTCTTTTCATGTTCCCATTCTTCTATTTTATTTTACTTATTTATTTATTTTATTTATTTTTTTTTGAGATGGAGTCTCGCTCTGTCACTAGGCTGGAGTACAGTGGCGTGATCTTGACTCACTGCAACCTCCACCTCCCAGGTTCAAACAATTCTCCTCTCAACCTCTTGAGTAGCTGGGACCATAGGCATGTGCCACAACGCCCAGCTAATTTTTGTATTTTCAGTAGAGATGGGGTTTCACCATGTTGGCCAGGAGGGTCTTGATCTCTTGACCTTGTGATCCGCCCACCTCGGCCTCTCAAAGTGCTGGGATTACAGGCATGAGCCACCATGCTTGACCTATTTTTTATTTAATAAGAATGTTGTTTAAATGTTTCTTAAATATCAGTTATTCTGAATAAGTAACTACATTTTACTTCTCAGTTGTTAGTTGTTAAAAATTCTTTACAGTTAAATGATGCTGGACTCCAACTAGTAATAACCATTAATCAAAAAGCCTCATGTAAATAAGATCGTTATCATTTATTTTACATACTATGATATTCCAAAATAGATAAGGCATCCTGAAAAGCTTTGTGGAAGAGTCATGTGGCTAAGTAATGTTTTGAAAGATATCTAGAAGATTATATTCTAATTTTAAATGGTAAATATTCTGACTTCAAATTGTGAACCCCAATGATTTTCATGTTAATTTGGACTTAATTTATAGATTCAACAACTCAAAGTCAGTGGAGAGTGAGAAGGAGTCATAAGAACAAATCTAAAGGAAGTCTATTGTCTTTCTTGCATGGCTATATTTGCTGCACTTACTTATCTGTGAGGAGATTGATCTGTATTGTCTCAGATTTTACTTGTAATAACTTGATTAGTAGCTATTATTATGCATATTTTGAGGATGAGGAAATAGGCCCCCAGCTACCCCAAGGGAGACTTATGCTGCTAACATTCATATCCGGTGCCTCTTGAATTAATATATACTCACTTTCAAGCAGTGTTATAAACAGTTCCATACCAAGCATATTGACAGTCAGATTAGATAATTTTTTAACATTCCCCAGTATGGTATTAGAGTACCCAACTACCCAAGATGTCTCAGCTAAAAGGCCGAAGTGGACTAGGACCAAGGAGTACCAGGTGCCCAAGTCCATGCTCACAACTATTCTGTGTAGAGAATCATGGCCCTAGTGTAAGATCGACCTCATATTCATTTCATGAATAATCACAAAATGAATTAATAATAATGGCCAGAAAATAAATATAGACTGTGAAAATTTTCTATTATTAAACTCTGTGTGTGTGTTAAAATAGTAGTAAAAAATCTCAAAACAAGAAAACAATATTAAAGTACCAAAAAGAAGATGAAGTCATACATTAGTTACATAAGTGTATTTTTTTTAATGGGAAGAAACATACACTGAAGTTTGGACTCTATTTTAGTCTTCTAAATTTTAAGCAGAAGCAAAAAATACAAGTGGTTACATAGAATGCCATCACTGAAAGAAGTCAAGTTCTATTTCTTTGTCTTACGATTACTGTTCTATCAAATACTGTCTGAATGCACAAATACATAGTAAAATGGAGCTGGAGACATAAAAAAAGTGAGCTGCAATAGTTTCAAATCATTAAAACTTTACTCTGAAAATGATTGTTTAGTTTAATTCTAGTGTGTCAAGGACAACAAATACAATAAAATAAAATAAGATAAAATTCCATTGGTGAATTTGAGTGTGTGTGCAGGGGTGGGGAGTGGGGGTGAAAACCTTTTTTTAAGCACATTTTAATAGGTAGTTGGTATTGATTGTGAATCTTCTATATTTTTTGGAAACAATTCTTTTCATCAAAGCAACTAAACATAAACATAGTCATGTTTAATTATTTTACCGTTAAGTAAGAAAAGCTGAAACAACTGAATTATTCCATTTGGTAAGGAGTGTCTGGCCATTCTGTGACTCTTCTTCCTGAAACCCATGAAGCCAGACTTCACAGGTTGATACCCCCAAGAGCATCTCCTAATTGTGATTTTTCTTCCACTTCTCTGACTTCGTTTATGCTAGACTGTCTATCTGATCTTCTTAGCTAATGTCTATTCATATTTGAAGACTCAGCTCTGGTGAGCTATCACCAGATACTGCCATTACCTCAGAATTTATCAGATTAAGGTTTGCTCAAATACTTTTCCATTGTATGCACTGCTTATTCTGGTCATATAAATTATTGCACTATTTTGAAATTCTGATTTACATATCTTTTTCCTTCACTACTTTAGATTGTTTATTTGTGTATTCCAGTAACTACTTCCCTGGCACTAACAACACGTTTGTGCAATGAATGTAGAAACTCCAATTATGTACAAAAAATAAAATCAGAAATGCTGAGACAATGTTTTCATTCTTTTCAGGTAATCATGATACCTTGCAATCATTTCAAATACCAGGTGTTCAAAAGTATTGTGTCAGCATGGCTCTCCTTTTTCATTTTATTTGTTTTTACCCACAAGCAGTCAATATTATTTAAGCAAATATCAATCATATCTGACAGAGCTTCCTTAAATATAAATTGAGCTACCACAATTTACTTTAAAGGAATAACAAAAATGAGGATATTTAGTTCAGTTCACTTGTGATTGATGGCTTCCTGCCTTGAAGGAGGCAATACAGAGTGCTACAAGTCAAATACAAACAAGCTGCCTGTCTACAACTAAACTCATCTTTGTCTCCCAAGTCTTTCCTGACTTGATAAAAGATATATGCTGATATGGTTTGGTTGTGTCCCCACCCAAATCTCATCTTGAATTGTAGTTTCCATAATACCCATGTGTCATGGGAGGGACCCAGTGTAAGGCAACTGAATCATGGAGGTGGTTACCTCCATGCTGTTCTCATGATAGTGAGTTCTCACGAGATCTGATGTTTTCATAAGGGGTTTACTGTCCCTCTCCTTCACTCTGCATTTCTTCTATGCTGCTGCCACGTGAGGAAAGACATGTCTGCTTCCCCTTCTGCCATGATTGTAAGTGTCGTGAGGCCTCCCCAGTCCTGAGGAACTGTAAGTCAATTAGACCTCTTACATTTATAAATTACCCAGTCTTGGGTATTTCCTTACAGCAGCATGAGAATAAACTAATACATATGTCTAGTCACCAAATTCATTCATCAACATTTATGATGGCCTACTGGGTTTCTATGCTAGGCTGTGAGATGCAGGGTCATGGAGCTTCATCCTACAGTACATCTTTCCATCAGCTTCATACATGGAAGCATGCAGGTCATTACTTTGTATCTTCTAAATGTGTCTTGATTCTCATCTACCACATTCTCATGATTCCCTTCATTACATCTTCAATACAGGCCCACACCATCTCTAGCCTAGTAAGTAAAGTTCCTGTGTACAAATCCCGTCCAACTCCAATTTATTCTCCACACTTTTATGGAAGTGATTAATCTAAAATGTAAATATGATCATGTCACTTCCCCATATAAGGCAGTTTTGCTGTGGAACTGAGCAGATGGGCTGCATGAATAGTTTGATATTTTCACATTTTCCCCCAACTATTTCCTTGGCATTTAATTTTTAAAGTCTATCTAGAATCCTGGCACTATCACTGCAACTACTATTTAGAAAAGGATTCATGTATGCTTTTTAATTTTCTGATGTAAACTCTAGATTATTAAATTCTATTAGTGTTTTATTAATGCTTGTTAAGCAACAACTGTTTTACAATTTCAGTCTTTATCTGTAATTTAGTTTCTGGAAAAGGGATTTGGGCCAAACTAAAACAGAGTATAAAAATGTAAGTACAAAAAAATACTATTCTCAAAACAGAGATATGTTAAAGATGTATTCTTAAAATAGAGAAAATAATCTCATCACAGAGGGTAAAAACTTGGATATACCAAACAACCATGGAGATATAATCTGGGGGAAAAAACAAGAAAACCTGAAAACTTGACCTCAAATTTGCAACCACATTAGAAACCAGATTAATATCCAATTATTCAACAAATATTTATTGAGAACTGATAATGTACAGTGTAAATGAATATTCTTGGAGCTGAGAATATACAGCTCCTGGCTTCAAAAATTTCACAGGCTAGTGGAGGAGACCAATACATTAGCAAACACTTACCACCTGTATGCTAAATTCAGTGGTGGAAATTTTTTCTTGGTGTTCCATTCATGTGACTCTTTACTTAAAATGACTTTTCTCTTCCCCTCTACATATATGACATGTATCACTTTGCCAGCAGAGAATAAGGCTCATCTCTTCCGTGGATCCTCCCGGAATTCTCATTATTCAACCCTACCATGTTCATAAATCACTTGAACTTACGGGCATTGATACTGGCACCACCCATTCTGATCTGGATGTGTTGTCTTTAGTTTTTTCTTTTTAATTAATTTTTTTAAATTGATAGATAAAATTGTATGTGGATATTTATTGTGTACAACATAATATTCTGAAGTTTACATGAATTGTGGAATTGTTGAACCTAGTCAACTAACATATGCATTACCTCACAAAGTTGTCATTTTTGTGGTAAGCACATTTTACAACCACTCTCAGAATGTTTTCAAGAATCCAATATATCTTTAACTATAGTCACCATGCTGTATAATGTATCTCTAGAATGTATTATTATATAACTAAAATTTTGTATCCTTTGACCAACATCTCCCCACCTTCCCGGCCCACTAAGTACCTCAACCCCTGTTAACCATCATTCTACTCTCTAATTCTGTGAAATTGACATTTTTAGATCCCACATATGACAGATCATACAATATTGGTTTTTCCGTGCTTGGGTAATTTCACTTAACATAATATCTTTCAAGTTCATCCTTGTCATTTAAAGGTGATGTCTGATGGAGAAACTTTGGGCTTCATGTTGCATGTGGCATTGGGGACACAAGCAAAAAAGATATACATATTTCAAGGCTCCATGAAACTGTGGTTTAGCATGAAAGACAGCCATTAAATATTAAAACATAGACATATGAAATGAGTGCTATGACCCCAGAGCGTGGCAGGACAACATAAAGGTACAACTAACATATTTTTGTTATTACTAGTATGAAAAGCTATAAGAATGACTTTAAATGGCTCCTCCTACCTGGATTTCAATTAGGCAGAGAGTTTGAAAATAATTTTTGTCATCTTTAAAAACTGTATGACACGTAGGCTAAAGTCACATTGAACTTTACTAATATATAGACAATTGATAATTTAAAATGCTTATGACTAAAATATTAAAAGCAACAAACTCATTTACAAACATGAAAGTGTGTAACCTCTGCTGGAATAGATCACCAGAAATTTTTTTTTCTTTTTTTAATAAAAACTTAAAGTTTAAAAATTATCAGTGATTTTTCAGTAAACAACATTCACTAAGAAGCCACTATCCTGTGGACTTTATAATGATAAGAAGAAATTGAGGTCAAAGTTTCTATATTTTAGCAACAGGTGGGATTAAAAAACAGTAGTGTCTGGTGGTATTATCTCTAATATTTTTTGCATAAAACTTTCTTACAAAGATCTCTTAGAATGTATTTAATTTTGTCCTACATGTCCAAGGCTGGGAGAAAAGCAAACCTGTTTTTGAATCAAATACTTGTACGAGGAACATCAGGTAGGAAGCATCTACAACCAGTTTTCTAACTCCGCTTCCATATTTTCTCTATTATTACTCTCTTCCCCAAACAAATCCAAGAAATTAGCCATAAAGAGACTCAAAGGAAGAGTGACAAAAAAACAGATCAAGTGGGAAAAAAGAAAGCAGTTATTACCAACCCCCAGAAACTTCCCCGTAACTCTTCCCAAAGATAGATACATTATCCCATGTAAGAAAATGTTATATGATTAAATTCACTCATTTAGGTAATCAGTTATAATAATCACTATATATGCCAGATACTGACGGCAGGCCTGAAGCATGTGCGCATCCTCAACTAGCTGATAATTTGTTGCCTTTTCAAATCAATACTATTTAATTACTAACTGGGACCAGGAAGAAACTGGTTTTTCAGTAATAAAAATTATATATATATATTTTATGCTTAGGATATGGGATTTATTATATGAATATCAATTCATAAAAGAACACTTATGAACTCGAAGGTAAATATCTTAAGAGGCATAGTAAACTGGTCACATAAATCACTTGGAAAAAGCCTATGCCAAGCTTCAGAATTTCAACTGATGGCAACTGCTGATTTTGGATAATATTCAGTTCACTGGTGTAGAGATTGATGGTGCGGACTATAAAATGTAATATGGAGCCACATTAGCCTGTCCCAAATGTACTCAAGAGAGACAGGTCAACAGAGGGAAAAGGGATTTAATTTAGTTGTTACGGGTGTTTGTGTGTATGTGTGTGTGTGTGTTTGTGTATGTGTGTGTGTTTACTTTCACTTGAGGTAATGAAGGATTCTAGATGAGGATAGGATCAATTTTTATTTCTGTGATTTAATGCCCTGACTAGTTGTGTAAGCTCTGCCAGCCCCAAAATGTGGCTCTGAAGATAACTTAAGAATTATTGTTGTCAAGCCGGTCCCTGCCCTCACAGATACTTAGGTTAACTTCATTAGACTATAGGCTATTGAAATAACAAAAGGAAGAAATGAAACTGAAAGAAGCTTAAACTACCTCTGGATATTAGACATTGATGTCTCCTTTTGGTTTTAATGTTTAAAAGGTTAACCTAAAAGTCAGATTCTACTACTAAATATAAAAATTAATTTTTAACTTTACCAAAAATCAATTATACTTTTTGAATTTTATTTTTGTTTTAAGCTGACTGGCAATATAAAAAATAGGTGATAACTCTTTTAAGAATAATTTTCTAGAAGGTAATTTTCTCACTGTATATGTATTTTATACATAAAACATACAGTACACTAAAAGTTGCAGATTGCTAGTAATGACTTAGAGAAAAGGGCAATAGGAAAAATGAATGGTGATGAGGTATGGCGCGTGTCTACTGTTCAATTTCTTTAGAGAGATAGAGCTTGAACAGCGAAATGATGGATGAATTCTGTATAGTGCACTACTCAATAAATATAGGAAGGCCACCTTGAGCTGTGAAATCGACTCTCTCTACAAAGTGAAATTATTTTTAGCTGACCCATGCTTGTCACCCTGAATGTGAAACTTGCTGTACTTTACAGCTACATATTCCTTTTTGGGGATTGACTGCCTCTGTGGCAATTGTTCACGAAGTTCTACATATTGAGTCATATTCACCACAAGCACAAATATACCAAAAATGGGATAGACATTAGACAATGCTTAGTAACTTTTTTCTTTATTTTCATACTAATTTCTACACCCCTATGCACAGCTTGAAAATCTTTTCTCTCCTCCCTCTTGGAGAATCTACCTCTCCTAGGCCCCAGTCATAACCTTTGACGCTTCGAAGGTTTTTATTTTCCTTTCATCTCTCTAGTTTTGTCTCCCATTCTCTCATCTTTTGATTCTACATTATGCAATCCCACTGAATCATTTGAGAACTAACAAATACCTCCTAGGAGTGAAAAAAAAAATGAGTGAGCAAAGCAACAACCCAAAGCAAGGCAGAAGGTAAAGCTAAGACTATTCCATGTGTTAATAAATATTTTCCCGTAATGCAAGAGTTGGAGATTCATGCCAATGCCATGTTGTATTGTTCTTCACTAAGCACTGAAGATTGCACAAACTGAGGTCAAGATTCCTTAATAAGTTATAAAATTTATTCAACTTATTTTACTTTATTTTAGGGTCTTGCTTTCTTGCCCAGTCTGGAATGCAGTGGTGCCATCATATCTCACTGCAGCTTTGAATGCCAGGGCTCATGTGATTCTCCTGCCTCAGCCTCCTAAGTGACTGAGACCACAGGTGTGAGCCACCACACACAACTAATTTATTATTTTATTTTATTTTGTCTAAATATAGAGTCTCACTATGTTATTCAGGCTGGTCTCAAACTCCTGGGCTCAAGTTTTTCACCTGCCTCGTCCACCCAAAGTGCGGGGATTAAAGGTATGGGCCACTGCACCCAGCCAGAATCAATGTATTAGATCAGGAAATGCATTGCATTTTTAATGAATTAGACTAGTAAGGTATAGGATAGGACAGAACAGAACATAGAACATCTCAGAAAAAAAGAGAAGGTAAGTATGAACCGGGTTGGGAAGCAAAACATATTTTTTAATGTGGGTCTAAGTTGAAAAGTTTGGATATTTGGCCACACATGGTGGCTCATGCCTGCAATCCCGGTAGTTTGGGAGGCTGAGGTAAGAGGATGTCTTGAGCCCAGGAGTTCAAGACCAGCCTGGGAAACATAGCAAGGCTCCACTGAAAAAAAAAAAAAAGAGTTTGAATTTTTATAATGATATCAGGTGCTAAACTATTAATTTCCATACAGTTACAACTTAATTCTGAAGAATATGTTAACTTTTTTTAGAACTATTAACTGAGATCAAATTACATTTTTGGCATGAATTGCAGGAACAGAAAAGAAACTGTGACTTCAATTAAATAATAATTCCAAAAGTACAAGCTGATCAGTTCAAACAAAAGTTTGTATGAAAGCAATGCTATCACTGTTTATTTAGAAATAAATGAATACAGTAGGCTCATATTCTGAAAAGACAGAATAACTTAGCATTGCAAACAGCTACCTTTCAAGGGCAGAAATAACGTATAGCAGGAAAGAAATAATACTCCTTTTATGTATTTTATCAGTTGTGTGGGATAGAATATCTGTTCTTGTGGGAAGAGATGTCTGGGGACATATTTAGGTCTAATTGTTACCTTTAGAAAAAAACCCAGCAGGGCAAGTGGCTCATGCCTATAATCTCAGCACTTTGGGAGACCAATCCAGGAGGATCCTTTGAGGTCAAGAGTTCAAGACCAGCCTGGGCAACATAGTAAGACACTGTCTCTACCAAAAATAAAATGAAATTAGCTGATATGGTGATGCATGCCTGTGGTCCCAACTACTCGGAGGGTTGAGGTAGTAGGATCACTTAAACCTGGGTGGTCCAGGCTGCAGTGAGTCAGGATCATGCCATTGCACTTCAGCCTAAGCAACACTGAGAGAACCTGTCAAAAAAAAAAAAAAAAAAAAAAAAAGAAAAAGAAAAAGAAAAAAAAAACCCACAACAAAACTACTTGAAAAATAATCATAACTGTTTGCTTTACAAATGACTACAGCAGACTTTTTAATCAAGTTAATAATTATTAACTTTTGTATTTAGTGAGTTAAAAAGCATAGAAAGCCATCTATTTTAGTGCTAAGTTTTTTTTGTTAGAATCAATTACTTCTTTTATTTATTGTATGAATCTCCTTTACGGTTATTGTTGAATTATTTGCAAAATTCCATTAGTGTGTGCATATGGTATAATAGCTATTTTGTTTTTTCAGTGGGATATGTGGGTTTAAGTTGTCAAGGAATTGGGTAGGTTTTCAAATATACTAACTCCAGAACACATTCATTTGCTTCCAAAACAAACTTGGAGGTGTTTACCTGTGCCCAAGCATTTTTGAAAAGTTATTCAAGACAGTGTGAAGTGGTATTTGGGAGTAAAATCTGATAGATGTGAGCTGCAAACTCACCACTAAGATTCCCTAACAAAGTAACTTTAGACAAGTTAATGAAATAAGACTACCTCATTCAATTGATAAAAATATTAAATAAGATAATGCAAACCCCTGACATAATGCCTGGCATAAGTTCATAATTACATTTATTTTTATACAATTTATGAGGCAGAGTTGGCATTTATACCAAGTTGGTTGTTTGATTTATAAATGGAAATTTCAGTCTACTATGCTAATTTGCTATCATCATCATTGCTGTTGTTAGCACTCTGCAAAGCATCTTCCTTTAACTTTCCTCCAAAAGGCTACCAGCATTTTCTTCTCCTTTATGAACTCTTTAGTACTTATAATCTATGCCACATAATACCATCTAAAATGCTGTATTATTATTACTATTTGTACTTTGCTTTTTCCCAGGATAAGACTGTAAAGTCTTCCAGAAAGAGAGAAGAAAACAAAATCGCGTAATTCCCCTTGGCAGACGTAAATTTACTGTGAAGCTAACAAAGCTCCTACCTCACACAGGTTCCTTCTAAGACCCTAGAAAGGAACCATCAACGTGTTCACGAGGATACATGGCTTTATAAAATTTGCAAAAAGACACTTTAAAAAACTATTTTTCTTAATGAGGGCTCCCCAAGTAATAAGCTTTAGTACACACAAAACTTGTATCTATTCTTACCTCTGGACATGAACTCAATGAAAAAGCTCATCTATTTGTAAAGTTGCCTCATACTTGAAAATCTTTGACCTAATGTTTTTAAACGAATTCAATGACGAGTTCACCAGAGTAGATCTTCAGTCCACGGTATATCTTGACTGACTGCATACTTTCAGCATAAAGCAAAGTGCACTTTGTTTTATCTATTCTTAAGCATGGTAGAGCAGCTATACTCTGAGTTGGCATTCAAAATAGCACTGAAGATCTTGCAGGGGTAAAGAAACCACAGACACTGTTACCTTTGGGACAATGTTTTTGAAATAAGCGTAGATGTGATTCCAGAAAAATAAGGTATGGAAAAATGTAGAAAAGTAGTTATTTTTCTTGAAAATAGGGAATACCTTTTTGTGCAGGTAGATAGCACTGAATTCTCAAGTATGCCAATTATAATAACAATACTTTACAAAAACAACAAGAATAAGGCAAAGTGCTTTATAACCACTATCTCTAAACAACTCTGTGTGGCAGGTATTAACATTCTTGTTTCATATATAAGACAATTGACACAATTAAGTAATTTGCACATGGTTGCACAACTAGTAAAAGACAAGCTAGTATTAGAAGCTAGTCTAAATTTTAACCATTATATCATACTGTATATGATGTATGCCAAAACTGAAAATACTGGCTTTTAAAAGTAGAATTCATCATGAGCTCATTTCTAAGATTAATTTTCTCAGGTACATTCAATGAAGTCAGACCCAGGCTCTGGAAACTAATGAACTTGGGTATGATGCAATAACTTAAAATGTTTTTTGTTAAGTAATCATTTTTCACAGACAGCAGTTAGTGGAATGCTTACTAAGACAAAAACACAGATGGGGCACATTTTTTAACTTGTATACTTTCAAGATAACTTAAAAAACGATTTACGACTTAGATTTAAAAACTGGGTCTGATATACTATGCTCTGAAAACAATGTGCATTTTTCCTCTCTGTATTTTTTCACTGAGTTGTCACTGTTAATTGGAAGATATACAATCTTGATTATTTCTCAAAAACTCTGAAAAGATGTTTTCTTTTTTTTGTATTTATGAGCATAATGCATTTACTATAGGTATGAAAATTAAATTTAAACATAATTTGTGGCAATGCCCTAAATACCAGAGGATAAAGATAAATAAGACATGGCACACTCTCCCAAATGACTTCCAGTCTAACATAATGATTGTCAAATAGAGTGCATATGAGAATCATCTTGGATGCTTTTAATATTTGTGAGGGAGCTGCCCCCAGAGAAGAGTAGTTATAAAATTGAACTAGAATCTAAGAAATCTAAATTTTAAGTGCTCCTCTGATTCCTAAATGGCATATCCTATCTTGAGAAACTGATCTAATGAAGAAGACATGTGTACTACTAATTTCCATATAAATGCATATTAAAGTAAATATAATAAAGTTATAAAAGATATTTTTCTGTGCCTTATTTTGATTTAAAATAATCAGCATATTCAGTCTCCATTTACAAAGAGAGTTACTAGGACAAAGACATGAGGTATACAGGAAAAGGTCCCCTTCTTTTATCCATGATTATATGAATTAAAGTCATTTTAAAATCATAAAACATAGAAAAATATTGATAGTACTATATACCACATCCTATACTGCTAACTACAATAAATTGCTCCCAGCTATAGAAGTAGTTTTTCTGCTTAAAGAATAAAATTAGGAGGATAAGCTAGATTTTTATGTATATATATGTATACAAAACAGTGTATGTATGTATACATATTTGCATATACATATATAAAAATATACATAAATACATATGCAAAGATATGCATACACAAAAACTGTGTATACATATACATATATACACACACACATTTCCCTCCTACCTGCATTGTTATTCAGTAGTAATTGTTTATTTCTAAGTTCTATATAAATGTTTTATGTTAGCATAGTAGGAGTCTACTGAAATGCTGACATTTCAAATATATTATTGGAAATGAAATCAGTCTATCAATAAAAGAAAATGTGTTACAAATGCACACAATGCAGAGACATATGGCATTTGAATGAATGTGAATGCCATTGTGAGAAGTCAACTGTGGATGCTCAGTGGGAAATCCTCATGATTTTGTATTTAGTCTTTATCCAATGTGGACTTTACACTTGGCTAAAAGATGGGTTCTTATTTGAGCACAGCTAGAGACTGATTAAGTTAGGTTTTTACCATACCCTGATGAAATTCACTGGATTTATATAAGATTTAGTGCCTAAACCAAAAGGAATATGAAGAGATATATCAACATTCTAATGTTAAAAAGGAATAGCTTTTGGAGTAAAATCAACAGTTAGAAGCAGTTGATACATCACTAGGTTTAATTATTTCCAACATGTTCCACGTGTTTCTATCAATTTAATATTTCCAACAAGCAAACACATTTTGATACATTTCATTGATTTTAAATGTCATAAAAAGTAAGAGTAAAACAGTAGTTCAATGTATACTTATTTACAGAAAAAGTTTATGATTTGAATATGCTCTTTCAGAAGACGAAATTGCAGACAACTTACATAGCCTTTGGCATGACAGAATATGTGTTCACTAAATGGATGAACCAAGGAATCTCTGGATTCATAAACAAATATGTGAATAAAGCACGGGCATTCCATGTGACCATATTTTCCTCTCTTTGGAGCCATATATATATACACAGATCTGAATTATATGAACAATATAATTTGGATATGGAGAGCTTTTCTTTTATAACAAAATATACTTTTTTCTTTTGTCAGATTTTAGTGCTTTTGAAAAACAATAGTATAATTGGTAGCTTTCCACCAATTTTTAATGTTAATTCTTACAAAAATGTCACAAGTATGGTGAATTCAGTAGCATTATTCAGAGCAAAAACAGTGAATGTTTCAAGCTCATACGGCTACATGAAAGCCCAAGAGATCTTCTCTACCTTCAATTACTTATACATCAGTGATGTCTCTCTCCTTTCCCTCCCACTTTATTTGTGGTCTATTCTGTATTACCTAGCACTTGAGGACACAGTTTTATTTAAAGTTTTCTATTTGCTGAGTCTCATCTACTCCACACTATTAACCCTTGAAGGGCAGAAACATGAACTTCCCTCACAATTCTCCATCATATCTAACCTCTCCAACTATGCCCAAGCGATTACCAGGACCGAAATAATTATCTCTGATATGTTTCTTGCTTCTGCCTTTTTCATTCCATTCACCTTGAAATTTTCATAGCATTTCAGTGACAAAACAAACAACAAAAAGAAGGCAAGTGAAAATTTACCCATTTAAATGTAAGAGCCTGAGACTAGTTGTTGCCATTTTAAGAGGTGACTGTTGCTGAAAACAGTTGATCAGGAGGTAGAACTTCTTGGAGATAAATTTTGATTTCTGGTTATAAGCTCTAACATGTGACAGAATGCTGACAGTTCAGATTTCTGCTGGAGTCACTAAGGTGGTATTTTGAGTTCACTGTCAACTTCTCTATTTAAATGACTAAATTAATCTCATTGATGTCTCATAATGTCCTAAATTTTCAAAATGCTGACATTAGTACTAATTTCAGCATCTCTTTTTACAGAATTTTCTGACTTTGTCTTGGATTTGCTATTTGAAATATGAAGTAACTGGCAGAGTAATAGTTACTTTAGAAAAAAATAGTAAACAAAGAGAAAAACTCTACTGGCTTTCAAAAAATTATTTTATAAAAAATCGACCAAATAAAGAGAACCTCTAATTTTCTCTGGACAATGTTAAATTGGCCAACAGGGTCATGAATCATCTTATCCATCTAGATATAGCTAATGCTCAACAGGAAAGACTCCTAAAAGGGTAGTTAGCATTTGGTTAAATAAATTAAAAAATAATTATAACCCCATATAGCTACTACCAAATTCAGTATAACTGTATAAGAAGCTTTTATACCACATTTCTAATGAGCTTATTAATACTCTTTCTGAATCTTTTCCAAAGTAGGCACTGAATTCTGAGGAAGGAAGAATGAGAATAGGTTTTAGCCCTTAGTCATTGTCTTGTACTCTTGTTAATTTTACAAGCTGTCGAACCTCCCTGCTTAAATTTTCTCATAGGTAAATTGTAACAGTCATACTTCCTCTGCATGCTTCACAGATATATTATGATAATAACATGAGATTCTGTACCTGCAAGCACTTTGAAAAATATAATGCAGTGTGATATACTTTTGTTTTGTTTGTTTTGTTTGAGATGGAGTCTTGCTCTGTTGCCCAGGCTGGAGTGCAGTGGCACCATCTCGGCTCGCTGCAAGTTCCGCCTCCTGGGTTCATGCCATTCTCCCGCCTCAGCCTCCCAAGTAGCTGGGACTACGGGTGCCCACCACCATGCCTGGCTAATTTTTTGCATTTTTGTAGAGACAGGGTTTCATGGTGTTAGCCAGGATGGTCTCAATCTCCTGACCTCATGATCTGCCTGCCTTGGCCTCCCAAAGAGCTGGGATTATAGGTGTGAGCCACCGTGATATACTTTTAAAATAATAGTTCCATTTTGGAGAACAGGAATTTAATAATGATAGCATAAAGGCATATAATCTGTAGGACTTTATATATTTATATATACCTTTGTATAAAAAAATACAATTAATTTTGTACTAGTCCATTCTCACACTGCTATAAAGAACTGCCTGAGACTAGGTAATTTATAAAGAAAAGAGGTTTAATTGACTCACAGTTCCTCATGGCTGGGGAAGCCTCAGAAAACTTACAATCATGGCAGGAGAAAGCAAACACATCTTTCTTCCCATAATGTCAGGAAGAAGAAGAATGAAAGAGGTGCAGAGCAAAGGGAGAAAAAGTCCCTCACCAAACCATCAGCTCTCATGAGAACTCACTCACTATCATGATAAAAGTACAGGAGAACTGCCCCCATGATTCAATCACCTCCCACTAGGTCCCTCCCCCAACATGTGAAGATTATAATCAGATTACAATTCAAGATGAGATTTGGGTAAATACACAAAGCCAGATCATATCATTCCAGTCTGATCCTGGCCCCTCCCAAATCTCATGTCCTCACATTTGGAATAACAACCATACCTTTCCAACAGTCACCCAAAGTCTTAACTCAGTCCAGCATTAACCCAAAAGTCCAAGTTCAAAGTCTCATCTCAATCAAGGCAGGTCCCTTCTATCTAAGAGCCTGTAAAATTAAAAGCAAATTAGTTACTTCCTAGACACAATCGGGTTACAGGCATTTGGTAGATATACCAGGTCCAAATGGGAGAAATTGGTCAGAACAAAGGGACTACAGGCCCCATGCAAGTTCAAAATCCAACAGGGCAGTTATTAAACCTTAAAGTTTCAAAATGATCTCCATTGACTCCATGTCTCACATCCAGGTTATACTGATGCATGCAAGGATTGGATTCCCATATCCCTGGGCAGCTCTGCCCCTGTAGATTTGCAGGGTATAGCCACCCGTCCTGGCTGCTTTCGTGACTTGGTGTTGAGTGTCCATGGATTCTCCAGGCCCACAGCTCAAGCTGTCAATGGATCTACCATTGTGGGGTCTGCAGGATGGTGGCCGTCTTCTCACAGCTCCACTAGGTAGTGCCCCAGTGGATGTTCTGTGTCGGGGCTCAGATCCCACAATTCCCTTCCATACTTCCCTAACAGAGTTTCTCCAAGAGGACTCCACCCCTGCAGTAAATTTCTGCCAGACAATCAGGTGTTCCCACACATCCTCTGAAATCGAGGCAGAGGTTCCCAAACCTCAATTCTTGATTTTTGTGTACCCACAGGCCCAATACCACATGGAAGCTGCCAAGGTTTGGGACTTGCACCCTCTGAAGCAATGGCCCAGGCTGTACCTTGGGCCCCTGAAGCAGCTGGGATGCAGGTCACCATGCCCCAAGGCTGCATATAGCAGGGAGGCCCTGGGCCTAGCCCATACAGCCATTTTTCCCTCCTAAACATCCAGGCCTGTGATGGGAGAGGCTGCCATGAACATCTCTGACATGCCCTGGTGACATATTCCCCATTGCCTTGGTGATTAACCTTCACCTCTTTGTAACTTATGCAAATTTCTTTAGCTGGCTTGAATTTCTCACCAGAAAATGACTTTTTCTTTTTACTTAATTGCCAGGCTGAAAATTTTCCAAACTTTTATGCTCTGCTTCCCCTTGAATGCTTTGCTGCTTTGAAAATTCTTCCACCAGATACCTTATATCATCTCTGTCAAGTTCAAAGTTCCACAGATCTCTAGGGCAGGGGTAAAATGCCACCAGTCTCTTTGCTAAAGCATAGCAAGAGTCACCTTTGCTCCAGTTCCCAACAAGTCTCTCATCTCCATCTGAGACCATCGCAGCCTGGACTTCATTGTCCATATCACTATCAGCGTTTTGGTCAAAGCTACAAGTCTCTAGGAAGTTCCATACTTCCCCACATCTTTCTGTATTCTGAGCCTTCCCAGTTTCTAAGAAGTTCCAAACTTTCCCACATTGTCCTGTCTTCTTCTGAGCCCTCCCTGTTCCAAACTCTGCTTGTTATCCAGTTCCAAAGTCGCTTCCACATTTTTGAATGTCTTTCCAGCAGCACACCACTCTTTGTGGTACCAATTTACTGTATTAGTCCATTCTCATGCTGCTATAAAGCAGAGACTGGGTAATTTATAAAGGAAAGAGGCTTAATTGACTCAGTTCAGCACGGCTTAGGAAGCTTTGGGAAATTTACAATCATGATAGAAGCAAATACATCCTTCTTCACATGATGGTAAGAAGGAGGAGAATGAGAGAAGTTCAGAGTGAAGGGGGAAAAGGCCGTTACAAAACCATCAGATCTCATGAAAACTCACTATCATGAGAACAGCCAGAGGGAACCCCCACCACCCACCATGATTCAATTACCTCCCATGATGTCCCTCTACCAACCTGTGGGTATTACAATTCAGATTACAATTCAAGATGAAATTTGGTGGGGACACAGAGCCAGACCATATCAGATTTTTTTTGGTAAACATTTGAGTTCCATTTATGAAGAAATGTGTATTATTCCATTTGCATTGCTATAAAGGAATACCTGAGACTGGGTAATTCATAAAGAAAAGAAGTTTATTTGGCTCATGGATCTGTAGGTTAGAACTTCAGGAAGCTTACAATCATGGCAGAAGGCAAAAGAAGAATAGGTATGCCACATGGCAAGAGAAGGAGCAAGAGAGAGGAGGTAGAGGTGCCACACTGTTTTAAACAACCATGTCTAGTGTGAGCTAATGGAGAAATAACTCATTCATTACTGAGGAGGGCACCAAGACTTTCATGAGGGATCCATCCCCATGACCCAAACACCTCCTACTATACCCCACCTCCAATATTGGGAATCACCTTTCAACATGAGATTTGAAGGAGACAAATATCCAAACTATATCAGCATGAAGTGTAGTAGAAAAACTACAAGGTTTAGGGACATAATCGTCATTATCAACAGCCTTGCAGTACCTGAATTTACATCCAAACTCTGGCACTTACTAGCTGTAGGATCGTAGGCAAATTTCTCTAAGCCTTGATATCTCCATCTTAAAATTACATGATTTTTACCTCTGTATCACAAAGACATTTTTCTTTTACTTTTACTTCTTTTCCTTTTTCCTTATAACTGAGACAACTTAATGTCCCACAATATCCATTCTCCCCTTTGTCTTTTTAGTTTTAAGTAGGGCAAATGATCATCCAGCTCGAGAATCCATTCTCTGAACTCAACTCCCTGCAGCCTAACGTGTTTCTGTGACTCAGCTCTCATCAATAAAATATGAGCAGAAATGATTGGTAAAACTTCCGTGTCCCATTCTTAAAAGAAAAGGACTTTACTTTGTTTCATTCATTTCACCTTTCCCACAAACAGGAATTCAGATGTGATACAAGTGAGTAAGATTCAAACATGCAGACAAGGCCAATAGCTTGGCCTAAGGGATGTCAGAGCAGAGTAATCCCTGTAGCACCTGTCTACTATGGAACTGTTACACAAGAGAAAAATAAATTTCTGTTTTGTTTAACCCACTGCTTTTGGGGGTCTCTAGGGTGTACTCTCTTAGCCTCTACCCTAATAATATAATCCCCTTTTTCCTTTTTCTTTGTCCTTCTCATCCTAATGTTATTTCTTGAGTGCCTTCCTGGTGCCAGGAACTTAGGTATGGATTTGGTTAGAAACTTATGTAAAGTGCAAAGTGGAGTGTTTAGGACACTAGAGTTAAGAGAATGCTGTTCTTCCCTCACTAAATGCCAAGAACTATAGTGACACACAGGAGACATACAATGAATAAGGCCTAACTCTGATTCGTGAACCTTACAGGTAGTAAGACATACAGTAGCAAATGGTTATTTTGAAATGACTTATCTCATGGTTATTTGAGCACAATTTGGCCAAAGTCCAAATAGGAAGAAAGAATGAATGATACATTAAGAGCTGAGAAATATGAATTTTTATAGATAAAAGACTATATTTCAACAAAATCAAACTTGCAAAATATATTCAAACAAAAAATCTATCTCAACAGTTCTGAAAATGTCCACAAGAAAGGAGCAAAATATTTATCTTTACATTGTACAGGGGTGCAGCCTATACAATTTCTTGGTCAAAGATGTTAAACATATAGTTTTAGAATTTCTTTTTATTTTTTTTGGTTCATTTGTTTATAAAAGAAGGGAAAAAAGTAAAATGAGTAGAGAAAATGCCCTAGTTATCTTTATATTAAATGTCTATCTTTTTGTTAAAGTCAGCTATATTGATTTCATTGAGAATAAGCTTCATTAAGGACAGGTACTAGCTGGCTTAATAATAATTTTTCTCTCAAAGGATAGCAAAATGCCTGGCCCTTAATATTAATAATAGTTACAATGCTATTTATTAATTTAATTTATTATTAATGAATTAATAGTATTAATATTGCTCATTGTTTATTATGTGTCAGACCCTGAATCAATATGTTGACTCATTTAATCCTCATAACAGCCCTATAAAGTAGGTACAATATCTATTCTCATTTTGCAGAAAAGAAAAATGAAAACAAAGAGTTTCAGTAATTTTCTCAAATTCATATTGTATTACAATGTAGTAGAACTGAGTAACTATTTTTGAATGCATAAGTTCCACATTATTTTTTGGATTCACCCAATTGAATTATTCCTTTATGTATGTAAAAGGAACATATGGGAAAAGACTTCAAAATGAAGTGTTAAGGACAGGTAACATCTGGTTTACCAAACAGAATGGCTGAAATTAAAAAGACCGATAATATTAAAGAGCATATGGAGCAAATCAAATTCACACACTGTTAGCAAGTGTGTAAAATGGTAAACCACTTTGGGAAACTATTTGGCAATTTTTATGAAGTTTAACATACACCTTCCCTGTGACCCAGCAATTTCATTCATAGGTATTGACTGAAGAGAAATAAAGAGATATGACAACAAAAAGATTTAAACAACAATGTTCACAGTGATATGGTTCAGTATAGGCCCAGAATGGAAATAACTCAAATGTCTATCACAAGGACAATAGATAAATGCCCTATAGTGCATATAATGGGATACTACCCAGAAATTTAAAAAGTAGAGCAAACTCTTGATACACACAATAACATGAATGAATCTCAAAAATTTTATGCAAACAAAAACATAAGGCAAACAAAATAGTGCATACAGTAATATTTCATTTGTGTGGCATTCAGGAAAACATCAAACTAATTTAGCAGAATAAAATCACAACTGTGATTCCCAAGGAATGGAAGGGAGAGTTGGGGAAGTTGATAGCAATGGGGCATAGGAAACTCTCTGAAATAATAGAAATGCTCTTTGTATTGATATGAGTGATGGTTATAAAAGTGTACACACTTGTCAAAAGTCACTGAGCTGTACACATAAGATCACTGTATTTCATTACATGTAAATGATATCTAAAAATGTATGATTGAAATGAAAAAGAAGCTTAAAATAGTAAGATTTGTTTTAACAAAGAAAAATGTTCAACAAAAGACATAGCAGGCCAATTGTGGTGACTCATGCCTACAAACCTAGCACTTTGGGAGGCTGAAGGGGGCAGATCACTTGAGGTCAGAAGTTCAAGACCAGTCTGGGCAACATGCTGAAACCCCTTCTCTCCTAATAATACAAAAATTAGCTGGGTGTGGTGATGTGTGCCTGTAATCCCAGCTACTCAGGAGGCTGAGGCACAAGAATCCCTTGAACCTGGGAGGCGGAGGTTGCAGTGAGCCAAGATTGCACCACCGCACTCCAGCCTGGTTAACAGAGTGGAGTGTGGAGTCTCAAAAAAACAAAAAACAAAACCTAGACATTGCTAATAAGAAAGGGAGAAATTTTTGCTCCATTTTTGTTGCTATGAAGGACTACTTAAGGCTGGGTCATTTATAAAGAAAATAGATTTAATTGGCTCATGGTTCTGCAGGCTGTACAGGATACATGGCACTGGCATCTGCTTCTGGTGACTGCCTCCAGAAGCTTCCAATCATGACGGAGGGCAAAGGGTGAGAAGGTGTATCATGGTGACAGTGAGAGTGGGAGCTAGGTGGGGGAAGGTGCCACATTCTTTTAGACAACCAGCTATCACATGAACTCAGAATGAGAACTCACTTAGCACCAAGGAGATGGTACTAAGCCATTTATAAGGGATCTGCTTCCATGACCTAATCACCTCCCACCAGGCCCCACTTCCAACATCGAGGATCACATTTCAACATGAGATTTGAAGGGGACAAAACATCCAAACCACAACACAGAGAAATACACTCAGTCATTTTTCTGTGATGAGATATATGTGGTACAGCCTAAAAGCAACTAACTGACTTTAACAGGATACAATTTTTATGAAATCAAGTCCCAAGCCAAGTGTATATTTCATAATCTAGTGCCTACTATTTTAATTCCTTCTGTATACCACAAAAATGCACTTAAAAAATCAAAATTTTAAATCACAGAGAAGCAACTAATTTCAGCATTTGTTAGTTCTTTTGTAAAAAGAGCATATATTATTAAAACCTTTTCTTAAATAATTCTAGAAAGAGGTAAACACGTATCTTTTCTTCAAGAATATTCTACGAAATTTAGAATTTAATGTTTTCTATGTTTTATTCTTGAGTCAACTGAGACTCAGAGAGATCAATGAACACCCCTGATAACACATAGCTAAGAAGCATTGGGAGCAGAATTCAAAATTCTGTAGTCTAGAAACACAGCTTGTATTCTTAACCTATTAAACTATCTTGTGTCCCTTGACTGCAATGTGTCCCCTGATTGCATGCCCAGTGACAAACTGTCTTACTTAAACAAGCACTGTATAAATCCTTTTCCAAAGCATGAAAAATATTGTTAAATATGGCACAAACTCTAGCACAGTGGCATGCTTATATTGCCAAAACTTGAGGGTGACAATAATCAATCACATTATATAGGATTTATAAATCAGTGGACTCTCAAACTTAAATGCACATAAGAATTTTTACTTTAAATAAGCAGCCAAGTAATTCTTATGAAAGCAGTTCACACTTTAAGACATACTGCTAAAGGCATTTTAAAATTTACATGCAAGAATAGATTACCATTGAATCCTATTTACAACATACTGGAGCAGTTGCTTATCTGATTTCTACCTATGGCATGAAGGCTTCAGAATGAAAAGCATTTGTAGGTTTGTTGATTTTTGTAGGTTTTAGGTTTTTCATTATTTTTGTACACTTTTGGTCTTTTCAATATGTTCATATAGCACAAGTTTATAATTGCATATATTAAATTTGCATAAAATGACTTTAATATAATTTACTTTCAGGGTTTAGTGGAGGCTTTTTGCTTTCGAAAACCAGATTATGAAAACCACGTTTTCTCTGTGGAGACTGGGCGATGGGCCGGGTTTCAGTTTTGATAGCCTCCTGTTACAGGTCTCCTTGACATTCCCTTGGGCTAGTTCTTATCATTTGGCTGCTACTTCCTCCATCATAATGTAAGTATTTATTGGTCTTTCAGATATTTTTGTTTTCAGTTCTATTGATTGAGGTTGTTGTTCATAGTTATTGTAATTAGATAAAGGATGAAAATGTGGGAAACAATTATTTTAAAGAGTGTAATACTCATTATATCTCCCTACTGATCATTTTAAAAATAAAACATAGTAGCAAATTTATCAAATTTTATGTCAGTAATGTATTTTTTAGAAATTAAGATAAGTCTAATAAGATAAAAATCTCTTTGAGCCTTTGGATAAATACTCAAACTAAGTGATATGTCAGGTATTTTTCTGCTTTATTATTTTCTGAAGTCTTATATTTTTAAATTTTTATAATGGAAAGTTTATACATGTAAGAAAAAAAAGAACAGAATAAATAAAATGAAACTCATGTAGTCATTACCCAGCTTCAGCAATTTTTAATTCATGGCCTATTTTGCTTTATCTATGACCACATCCCTTGGTGTTTCAAAGATCACATCTAAAATATTTTAATAGGTCTCTTTAATAACTACCATCCCACAAATAAGACCACTGCAGTTCCTGAAACTCAGTGCCCTTTTTAACCTTCATATAATAAACTTAGATTTTGGCTCTATGATGACAATATAATCATAAGAAGTATATAGATTCTTTGGCAGTCTCTCTAAGTGCTCCTTTTGGATATTTGTTTTAGGCTCTGTGGACCTAGCTATCTGGAAATAGGCTATTACTGGGTATAATCTTACAAAGTTCAGTCTTTGACTTAATATATACATGCAAAAATACATGCAAAATTCCATTTGTGCACAAAAATAACTGTTGCCCAAAGTTTGAAATGTATTGAATTTATTTAGGACTTATCTTTTGCTACTACATACTAAGGTTTTAATAAATTGAAAGCCTGGAGCATCTCTTTTTTAACAGAAACATATTGTCATAACACAAATTTCTTAGAAAGATTTAAAAAATAATATAATGTTCTGGAGTGAATTGTATCCCCCAAAATGTAAGTTGAAGTCCCACCCAGCATACCTGTGTATGTAATCTTATTTGGAAATAGGATTTTTACAAATGTAATCAAGTTTAGATGAGGTCATACTAGACCAGGCTGTGTATTAGTTAGCTCAGGCTGCCATACAAAATGCCATAGACTGGGTTGTTCAAACAGCATCAATCTTTCCACACAGTTTTGGACGCTAAACATCTGAGATCGGGGGCAAGCATGGCTAGGCTCTCATAAGGGCTTTCTTCCCAGCTTGTTAAGACTACTGCCTTCTTGCTGTGTCCTCACATAGTAGAGAGAGAACATTGATGCCTCTTTCTCTTTTCATAAGAGCACCAGATCTATTGGATCAGGGCCCCACCTTTATGGCCTCATTAAACCTTAATCACCTCCTTAAAGGCCCTATCTCTAACACAGTTCCATGGGCTATTAGAGCTTCCACATATGAAACTGGGTGGACACAATTCACACTCATAGCAGGGTGAGCCCTAAATCCAATGGCTGGTGTCTTTATAAGGAAAGGAAGATTTGCACACGTACACACATACAACAGAGGAAAGATGTTCATGTGAAAACAAAGGCAGTAATTAAAGTGATACAGCTACAAGCTAAAGAATGCTAAGGACAGCCAGCAAGCACCAGAAACTAGGAAGAGACAAGAAACAGATTCTTCTCTGCAGCCTTCAGAGGGAGCATGGTCCTGATGATACATTGACTTTGAACTTTCAGCCTCCAAAACTGTGAGAGATTACATTTCTGTGTTAAATTGCCCAATTTGTGGTAATTTGCTACACCAGCCCTAAGAAACAATCCATATGAGTCAAATACTTTGGGGGTACAATCTATTAAAAAAAAACAAAAAACAAACAAACAAAAAACCTCTACTGGAGTTCTGGGATTAATTGGTTTTTTACAGCATTACACTGGGAGACAGGAAGGAATTCAGGTTAATCCTTTACCTCTCTTCAAAACAGACCGAAGTGCTAGAAAGTTGAGGGTGGATATTCAAGCTGTTCTTTGATAGGAACTGAAAGGGATCTTGAGATGTGGAATCTATACATGGAGTGGATACATGTTGTTTTGTTTGCTGCTCTAGATCCAATTATATTTCTTCAATTAAAGGGTACTCTCAAAACAAAGGGTACTTTGTTTTGTTGTTTGTTTGTTTGCATTACAAACCTCATTCTCAATCTACACGATTTGGGTGAGAATGGTTCTATATCCAAGCCAGCAGTAACCTGAATTGGCTTAAGTGAATCAATATTCCCCATTCACTAGCTTTAGAAGGCAGTTCAAGGATGATTAAAATGTAACCCAATCTTAGCACAGGAAATATTTTGAGGTAATTCATGAGAAAGGAAAAAAGATCTATTTTGTTTTTGTGTTTAAAACAAAACAAAACAAAACTAGAAGCAACCCTTGCTCTTCTAATGGTGTGGTATAAATTCATGAGGTCTAGCATCAACACCATTTTACTGCCAAAATAGAAGAGCACTGAGTTGTGGTGTCTGGGAGTGAGGTTGGGGGCAGGGTGAGGAGCATTGACAGGAGCCTGATGATGAAGCTAACCCCAAGAAAAGCTGAGTGCAGAGACAGAGAATATGCGCTGAGTGCTATGGTTTTATCTGTGGATAGAGAATCACCTGACGCCTGTGCCCTTTGCAAATCCCGATTTTATTCCTTTGGATTTTCTAAAGTGCAATCATATCATGTACAATATTTTGCTACTTTCTTTCAATATTCACACACCTGTCTCATATCTTATGGTATTTTAGTATAAGATTAAATAATAGTGCTCGGTCATCATTGTTTTGTTCTAAAGTTCTAATAGGAATGTTCTACAGATGTACCATTTGCTTACAGGCTGGAGTGCAGTGGCGTGATCTCGGCTCACTGCAACCTCCACCTCCTGGGCTCAAGTGATTCTCCTGCCTCAGCCTCCCGAGTAGCTGGGCTTACAGGCACCCGCCACCACTCCTGGCTAATTTTTCATATTTTTAGTAGAGATGGATCTTTGCCATGTTGGCCAGGCTGGTCTCAAACTCCTGACCTCAGGTGATCCACCTGCCTCGGTCTCCCAAATTTCTGGGATTACAGGCATGAACCACCGTGCCTGGCCAATCATTTCTATTATGCAGTAATAAAACTGATCATAGTTAAGAATTATTGAATATTTCCTACATTCTGGGCATTTGTGTATAATTATTTATATTGACAACCCTCTCAATAAGTCTATAAGATTATTCACTTCATCTTACAAATGAGGAATTTGAGGCATAGAGAGTTTAGGAGACTTGTCCAATGTCATACTTGAGATTGGAAGTCACATTTTCCAAGTAGGCTGTGTATAAATTTAATAACCACATTATCAAAGTTAATATGATTTCTGAAAAGTGAAATGCGCAACTAATTGCATTTTTTTACATTGTAATTAATATACAGAATGATGTATATCACAAATAGTTTGATCCACCAGAAAATAGGGGTTTTAAAAATTTCACTTCTGGCATGAAATGCTGATGAGAAAAAAAAATTAATAAAGAAGTTCAGATGGTCAAAAACACCAAGCTATAATCTGTTTTATAATGTTATTGATGAGAAGTAATTATTTCAAAATGCCAACCGAACAAAAATTGGCATAATATGAACTGTAGTCTTACAAATTGATCAACACCCAAACTAAGATGCCATAAGTGAAGGTGATAACCCAGTTTACAGTGGAGAAAATGAAACTCAAAGAGCAATTACTTTTGTTCAAGCAATGTGAGAATATAATCTATAGCAAAAAATATGTTTTAGATTGCCATACTTTGAAAATGTAACATTATTATTATTTGAATTATTTTATATATTGATTCTCCACTAAAAAGTAATCTTCAGACGTTAGTTTTCTAAGAAGACTTTCCAGTCAAAAAGAGAATGCATTTGCTTGCTAAAATTAGTATTATGACCTATTTGGCACATGTAGTGTGTAAATTAACAACATGTCATCTGATTCATACATCAGTATCTTGTAAGGGTGGTTGGAGAGTTTGAGTCCCTAAAGACCAGTACAAACCTTACATCAGAAAACGCAAAGCTAAAGTGTGACCTTGGTGAGTTTATCCAGGTATGAGCAACCCATGAGGCTCCTATGGAATGTCTTTTTTTTTTTTTTTTTTTTTGAGACGGAGTCTTTCTCTGTCCCCCAGGCTGGAGTGCAGTGGCGTGATCTCAGCTCACTGCAAGCTCCACCTCCCTGGTTCACGCCATTCTCCTGCCTCAGCCTGTAGCCTGGGACTACAGGCGCCCGCCACCATGCCCGGCTAATTTTTTGTATTTTTAGTAGAGGCGGGGTTTCACCGTGTTAGCCAGGATGGTCTCGATCTCCTGACCTTGTGATCCGCCCGACTCGGCCTCCCAAAGTGCTGGGATTACAGGCTTGAGCCACTGCGCCCGGCCGGAATGTCTTTTTTCTCAAAAATTTAATTGTACGAAGTGCTTTTGAATTTATAGCAGACTGCCCTTCAGCTTCTATCTAAATGCCATAGCTTTGTTTCAAGGGATCAGTTGGAGTCAATAATCTGGTCAATTTCTTACACTTTCTTGAGATTGGAAATTGGCTAGACCACTCTGGAAAGTATTTTTAAAATATGTATCAAGAGTTTCAAAAATGTGCATGCCCTCTTATCTGGAAATTCCTCTTATAGGAATCTAGTCTAGAAACAAATCAGAGATGCCATCAAATACATATATAAACATATTTATTACAATGATATTTGCAAAAGGGAAGCAACTTGAATGTCTAGCATTATAGAAATGGTTAAATAAACATTGGTACAAATATATGATGAAAGAAATATTATGGAGCTATTAAAAATCATGATGATGAAAAATATTTGATGGCAAACAAAAATACTTAAAATACAGACAGCTACAAATTTAAATAGAAATGATGGATATTCTATATTTGCTATTTCATTACAATTAAATACAAAATACCAGAGAGAAAAAGCATAAAGGTTAACAGTAGTTATCTCTGGATAGTGAAGTTATAAATGACTTTTAAAAAGTGAATTCTTTGCATTTTTTAGAACACACATAAAAATATCTAAAATAAGAGGAAATGGCACATGTTTTTAAAAGATTACAGAAGCATCATGGAAACATGAAATGAAAAAAAGAAAAAATAATAGAGCATTATTCCTGAAGGTTTTAAAATGCGTTCAATATGATATAAAAGTAAAGGTTTTTTTTACATGTACTTTCTTTTTTGAGTCTGATTATATGGTCTTTTAATATTGTTAATAAACAAAATTAACAATTATAAGTACAAATAATCTTCTCTTTTTTTTTTTTTTTTGAGACAGAGTTTTGCTGTTGTTGCCCAGGGTGGAGTGCAATGGCGCCATCTCGGCTCACTGCAACCTCCGCCTCCCGGGTTCAAGCAACTCTCCTGCCTCAGCCTCCCAAGTACCTGGGATTACAAGCTGTGCCACCACGCTCGGCTAATTTTGTATATTTAGTAGAGACGGGTTTTCTCCACATTGGTCAGGCTGGTCTCGAACTCCTGACCTCAGGTGATCTGCCCTCCTCGGCCTCCCAAAATGCTGGGATTACAGGCATGAGCCACCGCGCCTGGCCCCAAAGATGTTTAAACATAGATTTAATGGTGTTTTATTTCATTTTGTGTAAAGATGTTTACTATTTAGATTTTTTTAAAACAAAGATTGAGATAATTTATTGTTTTGCTTAGATACTAACATTACCCATAACATCTGTTCATTTGGTTTACATTTCCACCACTGAACCAGTGACGAAATTCTCCCCAGCTGTGATTTATAATCTGTTTATACACAATCTGCCAGACCATACTGCCATAAAGCCTTCAAGATTCCCAGGTAGGAGGAAAGTGAGGTTATACAACCTATCTCAGACTTCCTTATGTTATATAGTTTAAATCTTAGCAAACTACAAAATTGACCTTGAATATAAATAATCAGAATAGTTATAAAACAAACCTATCTTTGGAGTTTTTGAAACATATTTTATTCTTCAGTACTGGATTCTAGTTTATATGATGCTGTTGGTGGGGACACACTTAAACTGTGTACATCACATCAACACACAGTGTCCTGAAAATACGAGGATCCCTAATTGAATAATAAAATAATTGATGTAAAAACAATAGTAACTTTTTATATCTAGTTTACATTATTTCTGAAAATGTGTACATGTTGATTAAAACAATTAGAGTAGACAAAAATGAAACCAGGTGTTCTAGGCTAGTAAAGTTCTGTGACTGAGTTTCTTTAAGATTTCTTTTAAAAACAGGGAAATGACTATTTAATCTAAGAGATGTAACTTCCTTTTCAAAGATGTAGAAGTACCTACCTACTGGTGAATAGACAATATTTTATTGCATTTTTAAGGAATTTTCAATGACAATTTAACTCTATAACAGGTTTTCAGAGTTTTCACATAGCAATGGATTATTTGATTACATCGCTTATCTGTTGCTTATTTAAATAATACATTTTTTTCTTTAATTACTGACTTGAGCACTCAAACAGCTAACCTACACATTCTAACACAGCTAACCTACACTCCATCCTTCTCTGCAAATTATAAAAATCTTCCTGAAATATTTTGTAGAATTCTGAACTGTTTTCTGAACTCTGTTCTATGAAATACACTGAAAAGAACCACAAAACAAATCAACTACAGTTAAGAGAAAAGCAATGGCCTAAATGATGTTATTGCAAATACTGGTTAAAATTAATTGAGCGTTTTGCAAATGGCGTGTACTGTGCTCAATGCTTTAAATAAATTATATCTCATCAGATTCCTGACTCTTGGTAAAAAGTCAAGAGGCTGGACAATTATTTCCTCAAATGAAAAAACCTGAACAAGTAACTTTATCAAAGTTACCAGTAAGTAAATGGCAGAACTGGGATGAAAATCCACCTCTACTAACCTCCAGATTAGTCAAGAGAAACAGAATACAATCCATAGGTCAAAAGTATGCTTATTCTCACCATTCCTACCCAACACAGTTCTGAAAGTCCCAGTCAGAGCAATCAGGCAAGATAAAGAAATAAAAGGAATCCAAGTAGGAAAAGAAGTCAAATTATCTCTCTTTGCCAATAACATGATTATATACCTACAAAACACCAAGGACTCTGCCAAAACGTACCTAGACCTGATAAATGACTTCAGTAAAGTCTCAGGATACAAAATCAATGTACAAAAATCTGTAGCATTCCTATACACCAATAATGTTCAATCCGAGAGCCAAACCAAGAATGAAATCACATTTACAATAGCCACAAAACAAATAAAATACCTACCTAGAAATAATCTCACTAAGGGGGTGAAAGATCTCCACAAGGAGAACTACAAAATAGTGCTGAAATAAGTCACAGATGACACAAACAAATGGAAAAATATTCCATGCTCATAGACTGGAAGGGTCAATATTGTTAAAACGGTCATATTGCCAAAAGCAATCTACAAATTGAACACTATTCCCATAAAAGTACCAATGTCATTTTTCACAGAATTAGAAAAAATATTCTAAAATTCATATGAAACAAAAAATGAGCATGAATAGCCAGAGCAATCCTAAGCAAAAAACAACAAAGCCAGAGTCATCACATTACCCGACTTCAAACTCTCCTATAAGGCTACGGTAACCAAAACAGCATGGTACTGGTACAAAAACAGACACATAGACCAATGGAGCAGAATAGAAAACCCAGAAATAAAGCTGTACGTCTACAACCAAAGTCAACAATAATAATCAATGGGAAAATAATTCTCTAATCAATAATTGGTGCTGGGATAACTGGCTAGCCATATGAACAAGAATAAAATTGGTCTCCTGCCTTTGACCATATATAAAAATTCACTCAAGATGGATTAAAGATTTAAATATAAGATGTCAAACTATACAAATCCTAAAAGAAAATGTAGGAAATACCATTCTGGACATCAGCCTTGGCAAATAATTTATGACAAAGTCCTCAAAAGCAGTTGCAACAGAAACAAAAATTGACAAGTAAGACGTAATTAAACTAAAGAGCTTCTGCACAGAAAACAGACAATAAACAAACAATCAACAGAGTACACAGACAACCTAAAGAATGGGAGAAAATATTCACAAACCGTGCATTCAGCAAAGATCTAACACTCATAATCTATAAGGAAATTAAATAATGCAACAAATAAAAGACCAATAACTCCACTAAAAAGTGGGCAAATAACATGAACAGGCATTTCTCAAAATATTTTTAAAATGCTCAACACCACTAGTCATCAGGGAAATGCAAATCCAAACTATAATGATATACCATCTCACATTAGTCACAATGGTTATTATTAAAAAGTCAAAAAATAACAGATGTCGATGAGGCTGTTGAGAAAACGGAACACCTATATACAGTTGGTGGGAATGTAAATTAGGTCAGCCACTATGGAAAACAGTTTGGAGATTTTCCAAAGAACTTAAAACTACCTAGACAGGCACAGTGGCTCATTCCTGTAATTTCAGCACTTTGGGAGGCCAAGGCAGGAGGATTGCTTGAGCCTAGGAATTTGAGACTAACCTGGGCAACATGATGAGACCCTGTCTCTACGAAAAAATCTAAAAAATTGAACTCAGCATTTTTTGTAGTGACTGTGTCTCTACAAAATATTTAAAAAGACCACGACTGTGGTCTCAGCTACTCAGGAGGCTGAAGTGGGAAAATGACTTGAGTCAAGGAGGTCGAGGCTACAGTGATCAGTATTCACACCACTGCACTCCAGCCTGGGTGACAGAGTGAGACCCTGTACAAAACAAAAACAAACAAACAAAAAAACAAACAAACAATAAACACAACTACCATTTGACCCAGGAATCCCATTACTGGGTATATACCCAAAGGAAAATAAATTGTTCTACCAAAAAGGCATATGCATTCATGTTCATCCCAGCACTATTCACAACAGCAAAGACATGGAATAACTTAGGCGGCCATCAATGGTGGACCAAATAAAGAAAATGTATTACTTACACATCATGTAATACTATGCAGCCATAAAAAGAAGGAAATCATGTCCTTTGAAGCAACATAGATGTAGCTGTAGGCCGTTATCCTAAGCAATTTAATGTAGGAGGAGAAAACCAAATACCACATATTCTCACTTCTAAATTGGAGCTAAGCAGTGGGTACACATGGACAGAAGGATGGGAACAAAGAGGAAGAGAAGCCAGAGCTGAAAAACTACCTATTGGGTATTATGTTCAGTACCTGGCTGACAGGGTTATTTGTACCCCAAGCCTCAGTGTCATACTTAATATACTCATGTAACAAATCTGCACATGTAGTCCCAAATCTAAAATAAGAGTTGAAATTATAAAAATAAATAAATAAATAGATCAAAGCATAATCAATGCCTACGTCAGGGAAATTTACAGTGAAAGATTTTCCTAGCATTTTTTTTTTAACGTGCTCATTTTACAGATGAGGAAACAGACCCAAAGATACCAAGTGACTTGCTGAGTTTCACATAGCTTCACATAGCTCTTAGATTACGCAGCATGTTGCCTCAGTGGGAAAACTGTCTCATGGCAATTCCTCAATCAACTGTAGATGATGCAAGTTGGGGTTTAAAAAAAAACGGAAGGCATAAATTTTATAGTTATTTTTTGTCTCATATGTTTGAAAATGCTGGTAAAAGTTCAGCTGATTAAAAAATTAACACAGGAAAATTTATTTTTTTATTCATCAACGGTCTAGATTTATTCATAAAAACCACACTAGCCCTATACTCTGACCACCTGAGTTCTACACTGGAATCATTTGGAAGTACATCCAGACAACATATAATTTCCTCAGTAAATGTAAAACAAAATTTGGAAGCCGGAAAAAAATGTGGAAAAGGATTATGTTTGAAATATTATAGAAGAGAAATGAGTGGTAGAGAACTGAAAGAAAATATCTAATTATATGCTTTATACGTAGGTAAGAACTATGAATGTGGACCTCATTTTTCAAACAGGAAATCCACAGAAAATTATAGCAGAAATCAGCAAAAATGAAGGGAGATAACTTGGTAAGTTTTAGAATTTAGCAAATAGGTGTGAAGGGCAATCACCAGACAGGAAACTTAGTAGCAGCAGTTTGTGGAGCTCAGGTTTCATTAATTAACTGCAATAAGCACTGAGTAGAAATAAATAGTTCTATGAAATACTATTAAGAAAACATAAATGTGCTTTCTGAAGAGAGGGGAAGCTTATTATCTAAAGAAAATAAATAGAAAGGATACCTGTTTAGTAGTACAAAATATACTTAAAATCATATTTCTAAAATGTCATATTTCTTAAAATTAACCAACAAGAAAACAAAATATTAAAAAGCTATAACTATTACATTTCTTGTTGATACTTATAAAAATGTTATGGTTTAGGGTGGGACAGATATAATTATCTCTTTTTTATAGATGAGATGTCAGAAAGAATAAATAACTTACATGAGATTACACATAAGGTATATAACTAATACTGAAAGCTAGATTATATAGCTGTAAATTTTGTCCTTTTACTGTAGGGTACATGTTTTAGGTTTGAACAAACATGCCTAGACACAAACCCTCATGAAATATGATTACAAACTCAAACATGATGCAAAGAAACCCAAAAGAGCTATTAAAGATAAAGAATACAAACATTAACTTATCAGTCAAATATAAATTATAAAATGGATGTGTTCCTGAGAAATTATAGGCCAAATTAAAATTCAAATATAAATCTCTTTTACAAAACTTATTTATATGTCATGAGATAATATTATGTGGTATTCTTTAATGTTTTCTCCCTCTACCCACAGAACCTTGGACTTTGCATCCTTCTTCGGATAGGAATCTAATTCTAGCGCACCTATCTCATTTTAGAAGTAACAGAAGAGAAGACACAGTCAAATTCAAGCTTCAAAGGGGAGGTGTGGGCATTAATATTGAAAATAATTGGACATATGCTTGGCTAGTCAGATGGAGTTTTTCCTCTGCCCTATTTATTTTGTACCACCAACACCCTAGATAGAAGTTTCGCTGCAAGGGGAATGGAGTGAAGAGAATTCACAGGTGAGTCAGAGAACTGGATTGTTCAGAAATAGTAAGCCTGTACAATTTTATTGAGAATTTACAGTCTAAACTGAATTCTTAAAAGGTATAATGCTACTAGAATCCTACAGCATGCTCTGTGACCCATATTTCCTGCAGACTGATATTTCAGTTAATTCTATGGAGAAATGTCTTTTAAAGCTCTTATATGAAATCATACAATTCTCATATCACAAATTTAAATGTTCAAGAAATGTAATTTCTCATCTTATCCAGAGTTTTATCTAAATGTCTAAAATGTAGAGAATGCCAGGCCAGAGTAAAGCTAAGGAATTTAGGAGCAGGGAATAGGTGAAGAGGAACTGGGAAGAGGTTAAAATGAAGCATTTAGGCCTCCTCATTCCTTTCTAATCTCCAAGTGTCAGTCCAGAGTTTGTGGCTCCATACTCCTTATCTTGGCTGTAAGATAACCCCTGGACTAGCTTCTCCCAGCTGCATATGAATGTCTAAATGCTTAGGACTGTGTCAAGACTGATGCTTACCCAGATTTTTTCCAAGAATGGAGGAGTGATCAACTAAGCAAACATTTGGTTAATGATTAAGCTAATACCTTGGTAAATAAATATGGTAAATAAGTATCTGTAAAAAATATAGAAAATGTCCTCCTCACCCAGGATAAAGGATTACTTAATTCATTGATTAATTCAATTGTTTGCATTTTCAGTAAATACATATTGAGATTCGTTTTAATGTGCAAAAAATTGTCAAGCTCTTTTATTTTTTCAATAATAAAAAAATACAATCTTTGATCACAAAGAGATGACACATTAGCGCAATATTTTCATTGAGCTACAACTTTGTAAAGAGAGTCCCCTTCAAATACATACACACACACACACACTCACACCCCCCCCCACACACAGAGAGAGAGAGAGAGAGAGAGAGAGAGAAAATATCCATATTGGTTTATTAAAGACACTTAGCATCCTTAGAGAAAATAAGCCTAAAATCTTTCAAATTTTTTAAACCCCGTGTTTCCAAATTTTGCTGGACTTTATGTCCCTGTCCTCTCACCCCGCTATGTTAGTTTACCCTCCCAAAATCTTCGGTAAAGTTGTTTTAGTGAATTCTAAATAAAGAAATGTCTCTAGAGTAGAGAAGAACATTTCTTCCAGCTGTAGTAGTTTGATATAAACTTTTCATTAGTACCTCACACTACTTCCTGATATCCTTAAATGTCAATAAACTTGTGACTATAATTTTTAAAATAATTATATGCTTTTGTCCAAGGAGTAGTTATTTCCACCAACATGAAGGGTTCTAGGCAAAAGGCCAAGACTGCCAAGCTTGCCAGATATTCTCTCACAAAAAAGTTGGAAATTGGTATTGTGATTTATAAATCAGTCCCTTTGGGTTTGATGAGTGGAAAACAATGTGAACCTGTCTCCTGAAGTGTGAATACTTTCTGAGGTAGCTGACAACACTGAATTTCTGAAACTGCAAAGCTGGTGACTGGACACTGAATTCGTATCTCAAGTCCTGACATCAGGAAGGGCTTTGACAGCAGTTCTCATGGTCTTTGTAATATCACTTGCTCCTTTCTACTCATGTGTCTACTGCCATCATTAGAGACCATGAATTACACTAGAATATTGACATACACACATACTCAGACACATACACAGATCTCACTCATCCCTACTATCTTCTACAATGAATGTTTCCTCCCTTCTCCACTGCCTAAATTAATCCCCTCATTGTTTCTCACCCATACCTCTGAAACAACCACTCTCTCCCTGCCACAAATAATATTAACTAAAATGTCCAACGGGCTTTGTTAATCCCCTGCAAAATAGCTTAATTAGTTACTATGGTACAGGAGATACATTTCAACCTCCTTCTCATCCTTCGATTTTCAGCATACTGCAGTCTTCACTCATCTCCCTAATCTAAATTTGATCCTCCTGTTATTCTTTCTCATTACACTTTGTTTTTTTTCCCTCACCCTTCATGCTCACTAGCCAAATTTGCGCTCATAATTGTGTGTGTGTTGTGTGTGTGTGTGGGGGGGTTATTCAATTATGTTTACAAGGTAATTCTCAAAATATTTAATCAGTATGACACGGGTACAGAAGAGTTAAAAGTGTTACTAGGCTGGGGCAGTGGCCAGAGAATTATGGAGCAATTTTAGAGATTGGAGAAGTGGCTATTTGTCAGTACATGTAAATGTTTCAAAATTCTAACAACTGAAAATTGTTGTACCCATAAGTACCAGGTGAATATCATCCCTGGGTTATCTGACTACTCAATTAGACAATATACTAACAAGAACAATTAAGCATTCCTATTTCATTGGGCATTAAGTAGCCTCAGCCTAGCAAATAGTTCTCTAAAGCAAAGTGAGAACGCAATAAGCATTTGCTGAATTGATTTAACATGGCATACAAGGCACTTCATAATCTGGTCTCTGCCTTCTTTACCAGTTTCAAGCGTATTAGTTCCTGACTAGTACTTTGCTCTTCAACTAGAGATAAAAATATATAGTCCCTTTCAGAAAACATATGCCATATCTCTACATCTTTCCTTGTGTTGTTCTTTTTGGCTGGAATGTCCTTCTCCAGCTAACAATTACACATTCATTAAGACTTAGGTCATGTGCCATCTCATCAGATAAATGTTTCTGTCACAGTTATCCCCATTTCTCAAATCAGCCACTAGCCTGCCTTAGGTGTTCCTCCTCTGTTTACCCATAGCATGCTTACACACTGTAGTTTCCCACATCATAGTTTATAGCAGTTTCCACATTCTTCCTGAATACACTGTTTAATTTTCTAATTCCTTTTCCTGTGATCTCCTAGAGGGCAGGAACCATTGTTTACATAACCTGAACATTCAGATTCTAGCTCAAGGCTGGGTGTATACACACAATTTAAATAAATAATTCAGCAAATTAGCTAATAATTGCCACTTACAAGCAATAGATCTTTACCTACAATGAGGTTAGAATTATTTATAGCATATTTCTACAAATTTAGAGATAGTAAGGAGAAGCAAAGGGGTTAAGTAAAAGAGAAAGCAGCATGAAGTTTCCATACCCCTACACTAAGAACAGCAAACATACTAGATTGAAAATCAAATTCAATCTACAGCTGAGTTTTATTTAGTCCATACTGTGTTTTAAATGTTATAGAATTAAACTACCTTCAAGAAGGCATGGATTTTATTTCACCACTGCACCCACCATCCCATATTATCTCTGTCCAGATATTGATCTCATTTATGTTATCTACATTGAATGAAACATTTTAATTTGAATTTTAATGGGCAAACTCTGTTACAATAAAATAAATATTATAGAAGATTGAAAAACATTTGTTATATAAAATATTGCTACAATAAGCAGTATAATAGATGAAACTTTGATAGTTAGTCTGGTATTTTAGTATAAAACACAGCTTCAGTGAATTTGGAAAATATTCCAGTTATATCTCTGTTCGAGTTTCCGCTTCTCAGCAAAAGCCACTAGGTTGAAATGTTAAGGGTTTACATAAGCTATAAGAGAATACTATTCAAATCCCTGTAACTCAGAGACTGGAATCACAGATTTTTAGTGTGTGATGTGCACCATGTGTCTGTATACCAAGCACAAAATAAGCACTATCAATCTTCTAACCTATTTGAAATATAATTTATTGAGTTTTCAAATACATTATTTCAAAATGCAAATGTTAGCCTTTGTTAAGTCTAAAGTAGGTAATTAAATCATATAAGTCACCAAAACAGAAAAAACACCAAACGTGTATTTTAATTAAAATCAGCACTGCATTGCAGTGTTAAACAATTAGAGATCATTATACTATCCTAAAACATCAGTGAGATAGTGTCAAAAATGATGACCATTCCTTGTTTACAAAAGACTCCGCCTGTGGCATGCTGTGTGCTTTTATAAATCATTTATCTTCTAGCTTTAATCTGTCATGGTATGAAATATTACAAATGTGATTCTGCACGACAGAATAATGAAATACTTAAAAAGACTGCATGTAATGACTTCTCCATAAAAAGTTTTCCAGAAAAAGTAATGCATCTATATTAATATATGTATAACTTTTTTCTTTTTATTATTTCAAATATTTTCCCATATCAACGTCTTAAAGAGAAGACCGACAATTTTATAGTGAAACTTTGCAAGAAATGTTTACTTTCTATATGAATATTCAGGCTCATTCAAGAAATTATTCTGTACCTAAATACCAGTAGGGAAACAAAGTAGAAAGTCAATTTTCTAGCATTTGTAATGAATTGAAAAATGCAAAGTTCTCTTGGAGGTATTTATTACACTTTAATGATAAGAGTGAGAAAGTTAAAAATGACCATCATGGATATTCTGATGCATTAAAAAAGAGAAAAGAAGAAAGAAAATAACAGAGAAGAACATAGCATGCCATTGTTATATAACTTACCTTACTTTTGCAGAAAAATAAAAGATTCAGAATTTAGGTTAAATTTATAGTTATCTTTGGAATTTAATGAAATTACATGAATCCATGTACTTCTGTAAGCAGATTTTTGGTGAAACTTTCCTATACTTTAATTCTCTAGCTTCCAGTAGCATACTCTTTAAATTCAAAAGTAGATTTCACCTATTTCTTAAACTAAGAAGTCCCTTGGGGACAAAAGTTTTTATTTTATACATCAAGAAAATGAGGACCAGAAAGCTTAAGTAATTTGCTCAGAGTCACATGGCCAATTAGAGGCAAATGACTGCAATCCAGACCTTTGGATCCCCAGTTCACCTTGTTTCCCACTATTCCGCAGTAACCGCTCAATCTTCTCTTCAATCAGTTTACAATTGTTACCATCATTGACTTTATGACTTTGAACCTCATGTCAAAATAATCTTCGGCAGCTTTATGCCACCTGGTATTAAATAGCCTAACAGGACAACTGCGGAACTTATCATATTGGTAAAATGAAGCAAAAACTAAAAACAACCATAAATGGGGAAAGTACTAATACATTGAAACGTCATAACCACTGTTTAAACAAATTGTTGTAAAATGTCTAGCTTCATGTTCCTGCACTATATTTTTCAGCTTTCTTCTGAATTATTAAGCATAACTTATTTTCTATAACTGCCTTACAACAGCAGAAATACGAAACATAAACATTGGCATTTATACACAATGAACATGAATAGATAACCATATGAATCTAATCAATTATTTGATGGTTATTTTGAAAATTCAGCTAATCCCATTCTAGAGCATATTACAGTGAAATTCTTGCAAGTTGAAAGGAAATAATTTTGCTTAAAATGGAAAGATAATATAATAACAACAGAAAGATATATATGACATATATATGATATATGATAAACATATATAAGTTACAGCTTATATTAAAACATGTAAAATCATTTTTAATGTTTAACTGTTGACAAATTTCAAGCCCCACCACTCCTTCTTCCCCTCTGCCTCATATCTGGGCAAGCTGATTAGGTCACCTAAGTGCTGCCTCTTTGCCACCAGTGGTAAGTTTAAATCATGCAAGCACTCACCTGCACACAGAAACTCTCACTCCACTGCTACTCCATAATTACAATAAAACTCCACAGTCAATCTCCTTTCTCTGCTCTCTCATGCATTTTGAAACTGCTTGGCAGTTTGCCTTGCTCTCCCTAGAAAGTCTCATTTTGTGAATAACATGGCTTTTCATACTTCCTTGTGCTTGTATGGTATCAGTCTTGAAATCCAAACCAGGGCTGGGCGCGGTGGCTCCCACCTGTAATCCCAGCATTTTGGGAGGGCAAGGTGGGCAGATCACAAGGTCAGGAGTTCAAGATTAGCCTGATCAATGTGGAAAAACCTCATCTCTACTAAAAATACAAAAATTAGCTGGTTGTGGTGGCACGTGCCTGTAATCCCAGCTACTCAGGAGGCTGAGACAGGAGAATCACTTGAACCCAAGAGGCAGAGGTTGCAGTGAGCCGAGATCATGCCACTGCAATCCAGCCTGGGCAACAGAGTGAGACTCCGTCTCAAAAAAAAAAAAAGAAAAAAAAAAAAGAAATCCAAACCAACTGCAGAGTGACCACAACAATGAATACAATGAGGAAGATATCTAAGTGATGACTACAACCACTAGAGGTCTTTCTTCTCTTGTTTTCTCTTGGTAACTGCCTCTGCTGTCTGCTGGCAAACTTGCACTTAGAGCTCTGTGCTTTGTGCAGCATTTTCTGAGTTTTTCCAAGTTATCACAGATTTAATCAATCTATATCAGATCTTTTAATAACTGGCATTCAGAACCAAGGGTTGGGTCCTCATCAAAGTGACCCTCAGTTGTATGTTGTAGCCTGGACTTATCTGTGTACTTTATAATGAATCACATATCTTGATTCTAGCATAAACTGTGACTAATGCTAAGTTCAGAGAAACAACTCTTACTTTGCGGCTATTGGCTGTGTGTGTCAAGCAGTCACTGGCCCCTTTTCTAGAGAAGACCCAGGGAAAATATTGATACCCTGTGCAATATATGGGCTCATTGGGTGGTGGATTGTCAGAAAGAAGAGCTACCACATGGTGTGTTGAGTTCTAAACTCCTAAAAGCAGATGACTCACTAAGACCCTATAAAATGCCTTTGCTGCCTGGGCGAGGTGGCTCACGACTGTAATCCCAGCACTTTAGGAGGCCGAGGCGGGCAGATCACGAGGTCAGGAGATCGAGACCATCCTGACGGTGAAACCTCATCTCTACTAAAAATACAAAAAAAATTAGGTGGGCGTGGTGGCAGGCGCCTGTAGTCCCAGCTACTCAGGAGGCTGAGGCAGAAGAATGGAATGAACCCAGGAGGCGGAGCTTGCAGTGACCCGAGATCTTGCCACTGCACTTCAGCCTGGGAGACAGAGCAAGACTCTGTCTCAAAAAAAAAAAAAAAAAAAAAAAAATTGCCTTTGCTGATATTGCTATCCAGGTCTCTGTTGTAACAAAGAATCTAATCCTCAGGCTTTAGAGGAAAACACATGGCACCTATGTGGAACAACTAATGAGTTGATGAAAACTTAAAATAAACCCAGAGTTCTTAAACCTTATAAAGCAACCATTGTTTCTAACCTTGAAGTTACTAATTTGAGATGCTTTGGAGGAAGAAATTTATTAATTATGAAATAATTATGATTAATAATATAAGTAGGGTAAGGAGACCTTCCCTCCTCTGAAGTTACATATAGTAACCCTTAAAGCAAAAATGAAAACAACAATAAACTACATACAGGTTGAAGAAATACAAAATTAAAAGAGAAAGACCCACAATTTGACCCAACTGCAAACCCAAAATTTACACAAAAACTTATAAAGTAAAAATATGAAATGTCTCTGATTGGTTTTTGTGTCTCTACAATATGGGTTCTAAATTAAGTGCAACATCTACTGAGATGCACCACTTAGCAAACCTTCATGACCTTAATCTATACAGAGGCTAAGATAGTTATTACTGGGGATCCCACTAAATTTCAATAAGGCACACCCTATAATCTAAAGGAGATATGAAATATAAAATGGTGAACAAAGAAGTATGCCTCATTTTAATCATCAGCATTATTGCCTTACCTAAATATCCCACAGTGGTCATAGAAGCTCTGACCAAAAAGGTAGTAAAATTAAATAAAGTCTTTGGCACTTACAATAGACTTGACAAATTAGGACTCTATGGACTTTTATCTTCAGTTAAAAGTCAGTTAATATAGCCCAGTGTAAAATAACACAGGGCCTTTAAACATTAAAACCCACTATAGAAAAAGTATTTAGAGAAGGGGTGATTATCCCCACTATTTCTCCATTTAGTAGCCTATTTTAGCTGCTTTTAAGCCTGGAAAAAATTAACGCCCCCTCGTGGTGAATTACTGCAACTTTTATTCTGTCGTCTCACATATTAAAGGCCTCATTATCAATACTATTGAAATGACTGACTCCATCCAATTATCAGATAGTAAATATTCTATTATCACTGATTTGAATCATATGTTCTGTTTAGTGCCTGTTTTAACAGCCTCTCAGCCTTTGCCTTTTATGGGATAGAATACTGTGGCCCACAGCCTTACCTAGCTACCCATGGGTTTTCAACAGTCTTTGAAATGCAGGTGGGGTGGGAGGTAGATCATGTTCAACCAAATGGCCAAGCCGTGGCTTGAGATCTAATTATATAAATTATACCCTCCAAATTAAATAATATAATCATAAGCACACATGATAATCATATTTCCCTTCTCTAAAATGATAGGCTTAAAAAAATAGGGGTTTCCTTTCTTATAGGCACACAAATAACATACTAATTTCTGCTTATTTACATTAAAACAACCATCAGTTAGAAAAAAAGAGGCCAGGTGTGGCGGTTCACACCTGTAATCCCAGCATGTTGGAAGGCCCAGGTGAGTAGATCACCTGAGGTCAGGAGTTTGAGACCAGCCTGGCCAACATGATGAAACCTCATCTCTACTAAAAATACAAAAATTAGCTGGATGTGGTGGTGGGCACTTATAATCCCAGCCACTTGGGAGGCTGAGGCAAGAGAATCACTTGAACCCAGGAGGCAGAGGTTGCAGTGAGCCGAGATAGCACCACTGCACTGCAGCCTGGGAAGCAGAGGGAGACACCATCTCAAAAAAAAAAAAAAAAAAAAAAAAGAATTCCCTTTTCTTTTCGATTGCTCCAAATCTAAAAAGTAATGACAAATAGTAAATGCAAGTTTTGAATAAACACACATATTGTGAATACTTGTCATTGTTAGATAAATTCAGTATTTAGAAAAGAGTAATAATTGGTTTTGATGCAATTGTACTGTTAAAAAGTGAAGTGTCATATACTTTAAGTAAAAAATATATAAAAGCCTTTATTGATCTTCTTAAGTATTCATTCATTACTGAAAATTTCATACTGGGGAAAATAAAATGCCAATAAAATGGTTTACTGATTGAACGAGCAAACAAAAGTAATCTAAAAACAAACTGTCCCTAAAATATAGAGAAAATTGGTGGCAATAAATGATTGAATTAAGCATAAGAAGAGGTAACCACAACATAGACTGTGTTGCTGAATCATTAAAAAAACCTCACAGACATAAGATCAAAGAGCAAATGGTCAAATATATGTGTGAATTTTAAGGAAAAATATACACAAAATGAACTGCTATTATTTTTAACATAAAAGATGAGAATAATTAGTTAATTTTACATATCCAAGTCAAAACTACATTAGTATGTATTTAAAAGTCCAGAAGCCCAACGGAAAAACATATATGTATACATTTAGAGATAGTATGTATGCGTCTTATTTTTAATCCATTGTTTTACTTTTTTCTTCCAAATTACAAGAAGACCTAAATTCTCAGATTACTGTTTACAGGTTAACAATTTATGCAGAAATGTGAAAGATGTGATATTGCAAAAACAAATCACACTTAATAACCACTATGTAATTACCTAAGTCTATCAGCCCAAAATAAAATACATTTAGTGAATATAATAAGAATTAATGAAATAGTTGCTACTTATCACTGTTTTTAACATAATACTATAATAAAGCTATATTTTTTAAAAAATTATAATCTTAGAATGTGAGTAATATCCTAAGGAAAGATGTTTCTAGATTAACTGGAATAAAAATACTTCAGTGAGAAATAAGAAAGACAGTGGTTGTGAATAAGAAATAAACAAAATACATTAAAGTAGAAAAGAAGTTCGAGGTAGTGGCAGCTACTTTTTTAAAAAGCCTCTCCTACAGCAATATGCAAAAGGATTTGGTAACTCTGTGAGCCATTTGCACATAGTAGACTAGATTGATAATTACTTCAGATGATTTAGGGATTCATAAATTTGAAACATACAGCCAACAGACTGTGCCAATAATAAAAGATAGGTGAGAAGGTAGATTACTGGGGCAAATGTAAGGTTTTTATGCCCATTTTGAACATACTAAGTGTGAAAACTAGTCTTGGGAAAGAATAAGTTCTGTAGACTAACGAATATGCCTTCAGGGTGTGTCTTCTGGGAGGCAGAGCTATCTGGAATGCTAAACATGAAATTAAGTCACCATCGACTATACTGGATATTCTCAGGATGTTTTACATGTTGGAATTTTCCAAGAAATGTGAATGTCAGTTTGCAGTCGACACAGCTGATGCATGCTTTATACAGCAACTTATATTAAGATTTTCTACATAAAAGTATATACATATAGTTTGCCCTTTATAGTGGATTGAATAGTGTTCCCCAAAATTTATGTTCACCAAGAAGCCTGGAATGTCATTATATCTGGAAACAGGGTTTTTGTAGATGTGATTAGTTAAGGATCAAGATGATATCATATTGGGGTAGAGTGGGCCCTAAATCCAATAGGTGGTGTCATTATAAGAGCAAGAAAAAACAGACACACAGAAACAGACAGATAGGAGAAACGGTCTTGTGAAGATGGCGCCAGAGATTGGAGTAAATCAGCTATAAGCCCAGGAACCTCAAGGCTTGCTGGGAGTCACCAGAAACTAGGAAGAAGCAATGAAGGATGCTTCTCTAGAGCTGACAGTGGAAGTGTGGCATTACTGACACATTGATTTCAGGCATCCAGCCTCTAGAACTGTGAGAGAATAAAATTAAGCCACTAAGCCTGTGATACTTTGTTATAGTAGCCTTAGGACATGAACACATCCTCTTTTACAGAGAATTCCTAGAAAGTAAGAAGAGGACAATTGAAGAGAGATGGAGGTGGGAGAATAGGAAGGAATGATAATTCCAACAATATTTCATGTAAATATTTCAATATTTCATGTGAAATTAATCCAGATATTTTGTTGCTAATTGCAAATTATTTCTTCTGAATTATAAAGAGGTCTTCCGTCTGTTTTTAAAATTTCATCTCCTCCAATTGCCTAAAGTATTTTTTTTTTTTTTTGCCAATTGATCCACCTCATATCTTCAGCTTTGTCTTCTCTACTGTGTCTTTCTCTTTGGGCTTTAAAATAAATACCCCAGTATCTGCTGGAGTAAGAGAAAATAAAAAAAAACCAAACATTATCTGCTGATTTATACTCTACTTTGACTGTAATCCTACAGATTTATGTTTCTTCTCAGCCAGGATTGTTGAGATAGCAACTACACATTTATTCCCAAATTTTACTTATTCCTCCCTCTCTGAAATCTTGTTTGGACTCCTATACTCTAGGTATAAGTATAATACATATTAACAAAAAATTTTCCCTCTGACAATGTTAACAGTTCTATTACATTCCAAAGCATGTTACCTATACCAAATGAAAAGTAAAATAAAATTGGTCTTCCGTGTTTCTGACACTTAAACATAATTCATAAAGTCTTAAGCAACTAAACAATAAGAAAAAGCAACTGGTGATTAAACATTGAAAAATGAAGAAAAATTAAATATATTTTATTGATAGATAAGTAGGATTTTTTAAATCCAAAAAGCCAAACGTATGTATTAGTCTTATATGTAGAATAAGGAGAGTAAAATATTAATGCTATCCAATTGATCCAGAACTGTTATTTTTCTGAGAATAATAAAACAAGTAGAATCTTGCAGGATGAATATTGCCAAAATCTGACCCCAATACCTGAATTCAAATGAAATTCAGTGATGCTCATGAAAACATTATGAATTGACATTTGTCTTATTTATAAAAACTAAAGATGGCAATTGACTGACAAAGAGTATTACTCAATCAACCAGTAAAATGGAGTAATATTATGCACATATTTATTAGGTTGGTGTAAAAGTAATTGTGGTTTTTGCCATTAAAAGTAATGGCAAAAATAACTCACAGGCATTTAATTCTACACCAGGCAAAAAAAAAAAGGAAAAAAAAGTAATTTGGTACCACATGACCTGTAAGAAACACAAGTAGCTCATGTGGAATTATTTGAAAATACTGTCATCTGTTCTTACCTTGAAGGAATAAAAATGTTCTGTTAGACTATTTCAGAGACAATATGGCATATGTAAAATCATGTAGATGATCTTTCATGGGTGATTTAATTTATTTTCATGTGTAATGTTGGTTATATGTGATTTTCTTTTTACATAAGGATGTTAGAGCCTTAACCCCTATGTAAAATGCAATCCAATGAATGCACTGAGTGTATTTGACAGACATTGTGCTAAATCAGTGGTTCCCAACCTTTCTGGCACGAGGGACAGGTTTTGTGAAAGACAATCTTTCCATGGGATGGTTTCAGAATGATCCGCTTCAGACCATCAGGCATTAGTTAGGTTCTGATAAGGAGTGCACAACCTAGATCCCTCACATGTACAGTTCACAACAGGGTTTGCACTCCTATGGGAATCTAACGCCACAGCTTATCTGACAGGAGGTGGAGCTCAGGCAGTAATGATAGCTCACCTGCCACTCACTTCCTGCTGTGCGGCCCAGTTCTTAACAGGCCAAGGACCAGTACCAGTCCATGGCGCAGGGGGTAGGAACCCCTGTGCTAAACGACGTAAAAGTCATGTTCTAAGAGCATCTGCATATAAAAGATATAGAAGGAATGATTATAATTTGGGATAAATGACAGAAAAAGAAAAAAATGTGAGAAATGATATGTGATGAAGTAATACTGAAAAGTAATAAATATAGCTCAATGTGGCAACAGAAAAAAGTTATGGCAAAGTGAGAATGAGAGGAAGCAGAAGCAAAATAGAAATCTGATTTGTAGAGATCGAGTAACTACTGCTTGACCATCTCTCATCAAAGAGGTACAGGAAGGTAATAGGAAGAAGTCAAGGGTCAGTATTTGTTTACTTCCACTATCCTACTCCCAGAAAATTGTACAGGATCATTAGATGATTGAATAGTCACTGGGATATAAAACCCAAAATATTTGTTTTCATGCTTTAACTAAATAACACAAATAATTGTTTTATTTTAACCATGCTATTTTTAAGACCTTAGTTCAATCCAATAATGTAGGTCATTTAATTTAACCTTTTTCTGGGGTGGAAGAGGGGATAGGGGATGTTTTATATGAATGTGAACATAGAGAAGAATGTGTATATGTGTACTTGTGTATGCATGTGACTTACTATGTTATTATGCCAATCACTCACATACATCAAATTATTATAAAATAACCACATAAGGTAGGTATTTATCATTGCTACTTTAGATATGTGTAAGGTTCAGGCTGACAATGTGACTTGTCTAATGAAAATAGCAAGTAAGTTAAGTTGAGCCTGAACCCAGAAATCTGACTTGAAAGCTGGCATTTGTTAACCCAATGATACTAAGCATGAAGCATGTTAGACGTACTTCACATGTATATATATATCTCTTATTTACTGCTCACATCTCTAATCTACAAACAAAATGATACCAAATTTACAAATGAAGAGGCAGTCTCAAAGAGATTATGTAACTTGTCCAAAGGCAGATAGCTAACATGTGACAAGGCTGTAATTAGAATATAGGTGCTTAAATATATATGTAACTTAAAATGAAGAATGATGCAACATTTGTAAAATAAAATTAGTTTTTTACTAATAAATCAAAGTATTTTGTTTTGTCCACAAAAAAACAAGAAGATTCATTTTAAAAAAGTTTTAAAAACCAACTATTATTGGCTCAACGTAGCAGTTTTTTTATATTAAGATGATTAAATTCAACTTATATTACCCATACTAAACTATAGATTTCATTCTTTAGGAATCTGTTAATTTACTTTTATTTCAATTAGTACTTTTTCTTTCTCTTTTTCAGCACACATAGGCTACAGTAATACATCTACAGGATGACCAGCATGTCTATTTGTCAGGACACTAAATGGCTAATTTTCCTCTTTCTCATTCCTTTGGCCACATGGCATCCCAAGAACAGAGTATAATAGGATAAATTAATGGCTTCTGAAGAGGACTCAGAGAGCCACGAAGTTTTCTGGATAATCATTGTTAGGATTCTGTCAGCAACCATGTAACATTTTTTGCATCTGGGGAGCATTAAACTCTCTAGCAAAGGAAGGACTCAAAAGGCAAAAAATAAACACAACTAAGTGAATGATATTTTTCTTTCTAAACTGTCGTTCTCTTCACTATCAAAGAGCTCACCTTTGATTCAACTGATCAATATGTTAGGGGAAAGAAATACTTTGTAGAGTACAAAAACAGACACTTTGCTAATGCTGGCATCATCACTCTATTTCAATGTTAAAATAAAAGGTTTAGTACTTCATTTCTGATGACAGTGCTCTCAAGTAAGTTGAAGATCTTGGACTTGTTTCAGAAGGATGAAAAGGAGGATATATAGGTAGTATCTGGTTATAAGAAATTGGACTGGAAGCATCAGCTTATTTTATATCTCAGCAGCAGAAATGTTAAGTCAAGATGTTATCCAACTATCTCTAATGATAAAATCCATGTCCTTCTGCTGAAATACTGAGTCATCCAGGCCCAGACATTCCTCATAGTTATAACAAATCCTTTACTATGTAACACAATGCTGTAAATCTAAATTTTAGAAGTCTATGAACTTTCAGCCTCTCTCTCACACTTTACTGCTCTCTAAATTTCCCTTGTCTATCCATCCATGAACAGAGCTTAATCTGGGTTAGATCCAGCTGGATCTCAGAACCAAAACCTTTAGAAGCCAGATAAGTGACTTCTAAGACGTGTGATCAGAAAGATGTGAAGGCAGCAAAGGACACATTGTCTTCTTAGTGCCAATGCAGAACAGATTGCCAGGTTGACAAGATGAGCTGAAATGTCCTTTGCTGTCTTTTTATATTTATTGCTGCCCCAGAAACTAGATGCTTAAAACCAAAAACTCTTCTTTCTGGAAATGTGTTAATAAACTATAAAATCGATATGATTGTTTTGTAAATACTTTTGTTACTATTGTAATAGTTCAGTATTTGACTTAATACATATTTTACAGAGCAGCCTTGGCTTTATGCTCTGGTAATTTCCCATTTTATAAAATTCCAATATGAAGGCACTTGCAAGGTTACTGATATACTCATTTTTAAAAATTAAAAACAATCCTGTTTTCATTTTTGTATTGTTGTTCACCTGTGTACTTGACTGTAAATTCAGATTGAGTAAGATGGCCTCAAAATTGTATTATTACAAAATCACTATCTAAAAAGAATTGCATAGTAAAATACTTTATGGATAGTAGGTATTTTCATTTAAAATTTTTGAATAGCATGTAGTGAAAAATAAAGCATGTCTGGATGAAATACTACATAATGAGTTGAATCTTACTTACCAAACTCCTTTGGAACTGCTATAGAATAAACACAATTATGTCCCACACTGTAATTTTTTGGATAGTTTGGTGATAGAACAGTGCCTTCTGAACCTGTTGAACGACTTCCACAGGGTGCTAGGAAAAAATGGCGAAAATATCACTTTTAGAAAAAAGTTTTAAAAAATTCATACCATGGTTATCTTCTTCATATAAAAAATACATGGCTACTGGAATTTAAGGTGTACAATTTATTTGCATCTTTTAATAAGATCCTCTAGTGTTAAATATTTAAAAAATAAAAAAGTGTACAAACAAAACTTTTTAAGTATTCAAATTTACTGTTCTCAGAAACAAAGTATGTAATATAATAATGTTATATTGGTGTTATCTAGAAATATAATAATGGTGGCCTAGCTTTTATTTGTGTTAAGAGTGTGAAATTAATCTTTTTTATAATAATGATAAAATACATATGCAAAGGAAATTGTTTTACTTGCTGACAGGCTTTGGAATTCTACTCAGATTCAACACTGATTATGTGTGAGACATGGATGGCTGTACAAATACATTCACCCACTCATCTAAGTATTCTATTTTCTCATCAATCTATATCGGCATATATAATTTACTTTGAAATCACAGAAGTTGTTGATGGTGCCTTGAGGCAGACTTATTGGCTACCTCAGGCCCAATGTGGTATGTTAAAAAAAAGATGAGGGTGAAACCAATATTTCTGATAAACTGTAGATGGATGGGGGTCCTGTTATTCACAAGGTAGGGGATGCATTAGGATTCATAGTTTTACAACTCAAGAGAGACCTGAGATAAACGGAGATTTAGTATAGAAAACATATGGATGGTAACTGATATTTTAAGCGAATAAGATCACTCTGAAAAGTATGTAGAATGAGAAAATATTGGCAAAAAGGAGGTTCTGGGAAACACCAAAGGTTTAAAATTAGATAAAGAGTGGGTAGCTACAGAGAAATTATTATCCTAGGGGTCAAGTGAGAAGAGTTTCAATGAAAAGCAAGTGTTCAAAGAGGTAAATGTTGCAAAGTGATTAATAAATGCAAAAGAAGTCTGGGTTGACTTGGCAATCTGGAGTGTAAGAGTGGAGTTTTTCTGCCCCAGGCCTGTAGTTTGCATGAAGAGGGATTTTTTTTTTTTTTTTTTTTTTAACACCTTGACAGCTGGCCCTGCTCCTTCACCCTTGGAATCAGAATGAGTTTCCTGATTGGTGAGTCCTGGACACGAACTTGTACCTTTCTTCAGATTAGGAGCCATCCTTCTTGCAGAGCACACTGTCTGGTGTACTCTTCTACACTGTAGGTATTTTAGGGCACCTTCTGAGGGTAGGGCTGTGCCTGTTGCAGACAGCTAGTAGGAAGCCTATTGTGACTGTCACTCATATTTCATCAGTATTAAAGCTGATGGTTTGATTTCCTTTGAAGTTTTGCAGGAAGGACAGAGTAAATTTATTATTCCCCTCAAACACCAAAAGAGGTTTTTTGGTGCTATTAATAGAGTAGTTTCAACTGGAGCAGCTCTCTGCAAGTTATAGCCAGCAGGCCAAATCCAGCTTGTGGACCAATAAAGGTTTTCACATTTTTAAAGAGTTACAAACAAAACAAAAACTACAGAAGAATATTCAACAAAGATATATGTGGCCAGCGAAGCCCAAAACAGTATCTGGTCCTTTACAAAAGAAGTTTGCCAACCCCTGAACTAGAGTGGGGAGGGGGCAAGTGGGGGAGGCTAGATTATAGTTGGATGAAGAGTAAGTGGTATATAAACAAATACAAAAGTAACAAGAATTATGACTATAAATGGGAGGGAAATGTATAAAGTAGTTTGGAGATACATAGTTGAATGAGTGTTCTTTGTCGATTTAATAGGGAAGGAAGGAATCATTATACAAGGAAAATCAGGAGCATTGACCTAGAAATAAGATCAAGAACAAAAGTGGAGTGATTCTCATTAGATATCAGAAGTGGCTTACCTCTGTGACTTAAGAAAAGGAGATTAGAAATAGATAGGTGTAGGTTTTATACTGGGAATTTATTGAAGTTAATGCCTGATTTTCCTTTTAAAGAGCACTGCATGCAGGGATGAATTAGGTACCTCCAGAAGAGTTATGAAAGTTTGAAAAAGTAAAAATTTGTGATTAATTATTGGTCAAAGTTTTAAAATACAGCAATATAGTATATTTAAAACACACACACACACACACACAACACAAACAGTACATTGTATTGCATTCAATGACGAATATTCTGCCTTTTTTCTTTAATGTTCTATAAAAAGGTAATAAATAGTTAGAATTAAACACACTAAAATTAGAATTCTCTAGAAAAAACAACAAATTGACCATGATTATAATAACCAAAGATGCATCCCTCTCATCACTCATTATTGTCTGAGATTAGAGCAGTCAGGTGTTATTCTTATTTCAGCACTGATAACTTTATTCAACTGATAATGCTACTGATGAGAGAATCATTCAAGAACGGGCAGTATGTCTTATGTTAATTTTCTTTCTGATTTTAAGGTGCTCCAGAATTAAAATTATAATACTTTGAATGAACATGACAAAAACTATTAAACTCTTATTTTTATATTTGGGAAATAAACTCTTATTTTATATTTGGGAAATTAAACTCTTATTTTATATTTGGGAAATTAAACTCTTATTTCCATTTCCATAGAAATGGAAACTTCTAACTCAAGTTCAGTTCTGTGACTTAGTCATGAACATTGTGCCACCCTACATTAACATGTGTCTGACAGCCAGAATTTGTTTTACATATTTTATTTTATATAATTGACTTTTAGGACAGCTTTTATTAAAAATCATATTTAGAAATATGAAGGCTCTTTTAAACTACAGATATACTATGAGGTTGTAATTTAATCACATGTCCTTATGGTAATATTATGTTAGATTCTGTTATTTGTACTTGTAACCATAATTTTATGTTTATTCTGATGAGTGCCTACAGCGTGGCCTAATTTATAGTCAATAACACAGAATATTATAGTGAGTGATAATTATGCAGTGTGTTATTATTATAAATAAGGGAAAATTAACTATGCTCTGAGATACATATCTATTGTAATTTGTTTTACATTAGGTTGGTGCAAAAGTAATTGCGGTTTGGGGCATTACTTTTAATGGCAAAAACTGCAATTACTTTTGCACGAACCTAAGATTTATATAAATGGAATAATAATTAAGTCAGGCCAACTTCACAGATTCTCCTAATATTGGTCTCCAGAAGCTTTTTATATTCCTACTTTCTGTTTTAATGTCATCTTATTGGCTAATCGAGAAAAGGGCAGCTTTTATCTTTCTGGCTCTTAACAACTGATTGAAGATAAAAGCAAGTCAGACCTTTGGATTCTATTCTTATTTTTGCTATTTGACATATGCCACATATACCTGTGGATCTTTTGTCAAATTGGCTGTTGTTTCTCTAAACAGCCTATATTCCTTGTAATGCATTAAACATAAGAACCCACTGTTCCTGATTATAACTTATGTAGTTAATGAATCCATATTTGTATTTTTAAATTTATTTTTATTTTTATTTTTTGAGACCAAGTTCTGCTTTTGTTGCCCAGGCTGGAGTGCAACAGCACCATCTTGGCTTGCTGCAACCTCCACCTCCAGGTTCAAGAGATTCTCCTACCTCAGTTTCCAGAGTAGCTGGAATTACAGCCGTGCACTACCACACCAAGCTAATTTTTGTATTATTAGTAGAGATGGGGTTTTACCATGTTGGCCAGGCCGGTCTTGAACTCCTGACCTCAGGTGATCCATCTGCCTTGGCCTCTTAGAGTGCTGGGATTATAGGGGGGAGCCACCGCGCCCGGCCAAAATCTATATTTTTAATAGCATGTTTGTAGAACATTTGTATTTAAGAAGACATGGTTCTATGATTAATTAAGTCTTGGAAATACATGAGTGAGGGACTTGAGACTTTAGTAAGGTTTAGGAAATATCATGCTACTTCTCACAAACTTATTTGACCATGAAAAACTTTTTTACATGTAATATCTCACAGGACTTGCCTCCTTAAGAACATACTTTGCAAAAGGCCAAAGTGATGATTCTAAAATGTGGGGGGGGGTTTGGTAATAATTTTAATGTTTATGTAATTGATAATAATTAATTATAATTTTGCTGTACCAAAGAACTGTGTTTTATGTGTGCCTATAGAGCCCAATAATTTAGAGACTGAAAATGTCAAACTTAGCCTACTTATAAATTGCCATTATTCTAGATTTGCTCCCCCTGACTCTTGGCGTCCAACAAAGAATCAATTTGTTGCTCACAACCTTATCTGATTTATCAGCTTCTCTATCTTCTCTGCCTCTGTAACTGTCACAGTCCAGACTCCCACAATTTCTGCATGTGCTCTTTGACTCTCAGCTCCACTCATCACCACAAGTTCATACCACTGGTAGCAATTTTTCTAAAACATAAGTCTTATCATGTTTCTCTTCTCTTCTCAGGACAGTGTCTATACATAGTAGGCTCTCCATAAATGTCTGTTGGATGATTAAATGAACTATATCTGCAAAACCAGGCTACTATAAAATAGTGTTCCATAGTCAGCATATAACATAAACATTTCATTTGGTTGAAATTATCTCAGAAAAAATTACTTAAATTTAGTACAGAATCCAGATACACCCTCTTTCAATAAAGCCATATAAGCCTATTTTTTTTCTTTCTGCAATAGAAATTTGCTTGTTCTTTGCTTGATTACTGTGCTTTACATTTGGGGGCAATACTATATGAAAGATATATATCTTTAAACATTAGAAATATATCCAATGGTAAGATGCTTATAATATGACTTCTATATGGATTCTGGGTTCTATTGAGGGAATAGCAAACCCATGTCTAATACCAAGCTCATAGTAGCAAATCCATGCTGATATAGTTTGAATGTTGGTGCCACCCCCCCGAAATCTCATATTGAAATGTAATCCCCGATGTGGAGGCAGGGTCTGGTGGGAAGTCTTTGGGCCATGGGGACAGATCCCTTATGAATGTCTTGGGCTGTCCTAGCAATAGTGAGTGAGTTCTCCTGAGATCTGGTTATTTAAAGGTATATGGCACCTCCCCATTCTGTCTCTCATTCTCTATCTTGCCATGCAACATACCTGCTCCCCCTTTGCCTTCTGCAATGATTGCAAGCTTTCTGAGGCCCTCACCAGAAGCAGATGGTGAAGCCATGCTTCTTGTACATCCTGAAAATCCATGAGCCAATTAGATTTATTTTCTTTATAAATAACCTAGTCTCGAATATTCCTTTATAGTAATACAAACAGACTAAAAAATTGATAGCAAAATTTGACTAGAAAATTCCTATCAAGCTGATATGGTTTGGCTGTGTCCCCACCCAAATCTCATCTTAAATTCCCATGTGGTATAAAAAGAACCTGGTGGGAGGTCACTGAATCATGGGGTCAAGTCTTTCCCATGCTGTTCTCGTGATAGGGAATAAGTCTCACAAGATCTGATGATTTTAAAAAGAGGTGTTCCCGTGCACCAGCTCTCTCTCTCTCTTTGCCTGCAGCCCTGCAGCCATCCACATAAAATGTGACTTGCTCCTCCTTACCTTCCACCACGATCGTGAAGCCTACCCAGCCATGTGGAACTATAAGTCCAATAAACCTCTTTCCTTTGTAAATTGCCCAGTCTTGGGTATGTCTTTATCAGCAGTGTGAAAATGGACTAATACACAAGGAGTGGGGTGTTACTATAAGGATACCTGGAAATGTAGAAATGGCTTTAGAAATGGGTAATGGGCAAAGGTTCAAAGAGTTTTGAGGCCTCAGAAGATAGAAAGATAAGGAAAAGTTCGGAGTTTCTTAGAAACTACGTAAATGGTTATGACAAAAATGCTGGTAGAAATATGGACAGTGAAGTCTAAGTTGACAAAGTCTCCGATGGAAATGAGGAAGTCATTGGGAATTGGAGCAAAGGTCACCTGTATTATTCTCTAGCAAAGAATTTGGCTGCATTGTGTTCACATCCTAGTACATGTCCTAGAGATCTGTGCAAACTTAAAGTTAAGAGTGATGTCTTTGGGTATCTGGCAGAAGAAATTTCTAAGCAGCAAACCATTCAAGAGGTGGCCTGGCTACTTCTAACAACCTATTGAGAGTGGCAGGAGGCAGCCAAATACCCAAGAAGATAGGGGTGGGTCCCTGGTGAAACCCCACCTTCAAGCAAAAAACAGCTTGAAGGCTGAAAGACCAGACTGCTGGTCCTGGATGAAACCCGCGACCCAGAGTGAGAACTTCTGTTCCTGTTCGCCCGCCCTTTCCTAATTGATTCTTTCTAAATAATGTCTTTTAACCAATTGAATGCTGCCTTTTCCAATAGTACCTACAGCCTGCCCCTCCCCTGGGCCATAAAAAGCCCCAGACCCAGCCATGCAAAGAGGAGAGAACTGCCTGACTGTGAGATTGGGGTACCACCTCCTGCATCGCCTCTCCACTGAGAGCTGTTCTGTTGCTCAATAAAATTTGTCTTCACCCTCCTCACCCTTCAATGTCCAGAATATCCTCCTTCTTGGGTTCAGAACAAGAGCTAGGGAACTACCAACTGCGGGTACAAACTATAACAAAGGCAAGCTGGGACACATCAGCGTGGCCGAGTGAGGCCCGGGTGGGGTGTCACTGGCCAGACATTCATGGCTTTCAAAGTGATGGAGAAGAAAATATCATACATCACTATAATTAGCTACAGGAGCAAAGAAATGACTTAAAGTTGGAGCTTATATTTAGAAGGAAAGTAGAGTATAAAAGTTTGAAAAATTCACAGCCTAGCCATGTGGCAGGGAAGAAAAAAAGCATTTTCAGGAGTGGGATACAAGCAGGCTTGTGGAGCTATCACTTGCTAGAGAAATTAGAATGAGTAAAAGGGAGCCAAGTGCTAATATCCAAGACAATGGGGAAAAGGCTTTGAAGGTATTTCAGAGATCTTTCAGGCAGCCTCTATCATCACAGGCCCAGAGGCTTAGGAAAAAATAATGGTTTCCTGTACCAGGCCCATGGTCCTGCTGCCTGCCTTGGGAGGCTGCTCCCTGCATCCCAGCCACTCTGGCTCCAGCCTTGGCTCAAAGGGGTCCAGGTACAGCTCAGGCAACAGCTCTGTAATGTGCAAGCCATAATCCTTGGCAGTTTCCACATGGTGTTAGGTCTGCAGATGCTCATAATGCAAGTGTGAAGGACGCTTGTCAACTTCTGCCTAGATGTCAGAGAATGTATAGAAAATCCTGGGTGCCCAGGCAGAAGCCTGCTATAGGGTTGGAGCCCCACAGAGAAACTCTACTAGTGCAATGCCAAGGGGAAATGTGGGATTGTAGAACCCACACAAAGTCCCCACCAAGGCACTACCTTATGGAGTCGTGGGAAGCAGGCCACCACCCTCCAGATCCTATAATGGCAGAGGCACTAGCAGCTTGCACCTCTGCCTGGAAAAGCTGCAAGCACTCAACTCAAACCTTTGAGAGCAGCCACATAGGCTGCACCCTGCAAAGCCATAGAGGCGGGGCTGCCCAAGGCCTTGGGAGTCCACCCCTCACACAAGAATGTGGGATACAGAGTGAAAGAAGATTATTTGGGAACTTTAAGATTTAATGATTGCTCTGTTGGGTTTCAGACTTGTGTGGAGACTATTGGCCCTTTCTTTGAGCCAATTTATCACTTTTGGAATGGGAATGTTTACCCAATGCCTGCACTACTATTGCATCTTGGGAGTAAATAACTTGTTTTGATTTTATAGGCTCATGGGTGGAAGGGCATGAGTCTCAGATGGAACTTATGACTTTGGACTTCATGCTGGAATGATTTAAGACTTTTGAGAACTATTAGCAGGGGATGATTGTATTTTTCAATGTGAGAAGGATATAAGATATGAGGGGCCAGGGGCAGAATGATAGTGTTTGGATGTTTGTCCACTTCAAATCTCATGTTAGAATGTAATCCTCAATATTGGAGGTGGGGCCAGGTAGGAGGTGTTTGGGTCATGGCGGCAAATCCCTCATGAATGGCTTGGTGCTATCCTTGCGATAGTGAGTGAGTTCTCCCAAGATATGGTTGTTTAACCATGTAGCACCTTCCCCCTCTCTCTCTTGCTTCCTCTCTTGCCATGTGATGTGTCTAATCCCCCTTCACCTTCCACCGTGATTGGAGGCCTTCTGAGATCCTCACTAGAAGCATGGCAGACCACATTTCCTGTACAGCCTGCAGAATGTGAGCCAATTAAACCTCTTTTCTTCCTAAATTACCCAGTTTCAGGTACTCCTTTATAGTAATACAAACAGATGAATACGCATGCTAATATCTTATCAGTGTAAGGAATATGCTCATTTAGCGAGTGAAGTTTTATTCACACAGTTTCTTATTTTTCTTTCTTTTTTTTTTTTTTTTGAGACGGAGTCTTGCTTTTTTCACCCAGGCTGGAGTGCAGTGGCTCAATCTCAGCTCACTGCAAGCTCCGCCTCCTGGGTTCACGCCATTCTCCTGCCTCAGCCTCTCCAAGTAGCTGGGACTACAGGCGCCCGCCACCACGCCCGGCTAATTTTTTTGTATTTTTAGTAGAGACGGGGTTTCACCGTGGTCTCGATCTCCTGACCTTGTGATCCGCCCGCCTCGGCCTCCCAAAGTGCTGGGATTACAGGCGTGAGCCACCACGCCCAGCCTAGTTTCTTATTTTTCTTGTTCTTTATTCTTCTATTTGTTTAATTTTAAAAAATTCTCTTTTGGCTGAATTTGTTTAATTTCATTTGTATAAGTAAAATGTGTCCATGATCCAACTATATTACATATATTCTTGTTTTACCCCTGAATTATGTATGCAATGATACAGTAGATAGCTGTGATATTTCTGGAGAAATCAGACTATCACACCACAACCAGGTTTTAAGGTATCTAATCATCCACTGAAAATACCACTTTGAGCAGGGGTATGTATGTGGGATGAAGGAGCAAGACAGAAGAAGAAAAGAAGAAGGAGGAGGAGGAGGAGAAGAAGAAGAAAAGAAGAAACTTATCACTGAGTGAATTAGAAGAAATTTCAAAACATTTATGTGGGAGAAATGCTACTTGAATGTTCAGGTATCTTAGAGACATTATAATACAGGCAACATAGCCTTAAGCTACTTGCAATTTCACATCTGTCTCTTCACTTGTGTAATGCATAATTTATTATCAAATATACTCTGTAATGAAAATTATTATATAATGTATAAATTATTCACAGAAAGCAAGTTAGATACTTTTAAAAGTGATGACTTCTTGCAGGTCAGAAAAGAGCAATGTGGTATATTAAATCAATAATTTACTAGATGTGGCCTGTGACTCTTTCAGTTTGAAAGAACTGCTGTACCTTACAAAACTGCTAGTATATTTCTAGTAAATTACTTCTGCATTGATACAGCCTGATTGAATGTCACAAATCATAAATCCTAGTATAGAATATGTTTGAAAGCTGTATCTCTCACGGAGCATTTTTTAAGAGAAGCCTTTCCTAACCCTTAAACTCTGTGATATGAATTCGAATTCAGACAGCTATTATTACCAGTATTGACTTTAAAATTAAAATTACTATTGTTTGTTTCTTTCTTTTGTTCAAAAATTTGATCTTAGTAAAAATACCTAACTATCCAGCCATTCCCTTTATGTCTTTTTATGTCTCCGCTATAACAATACGTACTTCATTTTGTTTAACTGCTTTAAATGACAAGACTCCAATAATGCTCCATTACATGTGAATTGACTTTGTTTAAATTTCACACTTCTTTTTAATACTAAAAAAAAAATCCATATCAGTGTGGTAATCAGTGGCTTATAAACCATTTTAATGACTCAATAAGTCATCTTAGGATATAAGCTTCTACTTTTGTCATCTCACTGATTGCCTGGATTCATTCATTAGATTTTCCTGGCTAGGAAGCCATCACCTTCATCCCTCAGTGCTCTGTGAGCTGTTTTCTCCATCAGAGAGTGTGATCTTACAGAAAGAGTCATTCTATGACAAAGTCCTATGAATAGCTATATCCTTGAATAGATCTTCCATGTTACCACATACAAATTCTACTACTGGTAATAGTTTTGGAGGGCATAAACAGTTAACGTATGATACTATGTGACTCATTTTGTACCCCAATTAAAAATTGGGATATAATTTACATACATAAAATTCACTGTCTTAAAGTGTACAATTGAATGCTTTTTAGCATATTCATGAGTTTTAAAACTAACACCATTTTCTAATTTTAGAACATTCCTCCACTCCCAAAATAATTTCAGTACCCATTAGCAGTCACACACTGTTGTCACTACCCCAAGCTCCTGGAAACAGCTAACTTTTTAGGAAAGTGTATGGGAAGATAATTTCTTAAAAGATTTGAATTATTGGCACTTTTTGAAACTGAAATACCTTTTTATCACATAGTTGATGTCTTACTGCTTTTTAATGATGAAAACCTTTTACTATTTAAAGAAATTACTTAAAGCAACTAATATATTAGTTTAAAATGACTTTAAAGGGAAAAACACTCCTTAATAATTTGTTAACTTCTACCAAATCGCCTCAAAAATGTTGCTTTCTTGGGAATGTTTTCTCTAATTTCCAGACTTTTTCAGAAGCCCCCATTATATAGCACTTCACCAATTACTTTTAGGACAGTAAATGCAGTTTGTAATTTTGTATTTATTTTGTATGGCGATTTGATTAATGTCTATATCTATCTCTAGTCTATAAGATCTGTCAAATCAAAGTTTCCATGTCTTTTCTGCATACTATTTGTACCTCTGGAGCCTAGCATAGCATCTGCTTTTATAATAGGTTACCAATAAATATATGCTGTATTAGGAAAAATGACAAAATGTAAATTATTAATATCTTGATATTGACTAAATACATGGAGTATAAAACTCATAGATTTAAAAAATCCTTCCGTTTAGGATGGCATGGTAGAATACAATATAAGACTCAGCACATTAGAATCAGGTTTAGGTTTAGGCCGGGCGCGGTGGCTCATGCCCATACTCTTAGCACTCTGGGAAGCAGAGTCAGGTGGATCACTTGAGGTCAGGAGTTCAAGACCAGCTTGGCCAACATGGCAAAACTCCATCTCTACTAAAAATACAAAAAAAATTAGTCAGGCGTGGTAAAAGGTGTCTATAATCCTAGCTACTCAGGAGGCTGAGGCAGGAGAATTGCTTGAACCCAGGAGGCAGAAGTTGTAGTGAGCCGAGATTGCACCACTGCACTCCAACGTGGGCAACAGAGTGAGATTCCATCTCGAAAAAAAAAAAGAAAAAAAGAGAAAGGCTTAGGTTTAAATTCCAGCTTCAGTCTTTACAGACTGAGTAGCCTTAGGACAGAGGGAAATACAAACTTGAACTGGAACAGGAAGTGTTTGTTAGATCTGGTATATAGTGTGGGTTTAGGAAAATGAATTAGGGAACTGCCCTGATCTACTCCAGAATCTTCTGCTGGCAATATAATGAGGCTTTTATAAGGCCTTAGGAAAATGAACTAACCTCATCAATCTCAGGAGGATACAAAGCTTAGAGGTAATGGCAGGAGAAATTTTCTTAGTAGTTTGCCAATCTGCTCCCTTGCCAGAGGTAGGAATGCCTTTAAGTGATCCTACTTTGAGCACTGTCATTCTCTAGGAGAAGCTCATGGCTTGTATTTTCTTCTCTTAATTTTTCTCTAAGGATCAAGAGCAGAGTACTCCATCCCAAAGAAGAGGAAGCCATAACGTCATTTCAGCTGTTTCTCAATGGTTAAGGTCACTGCCTGGCTGTTGAAGGTCAAGGTGGATGTGGTCCTCTATTTTTCTTTAACTCTTTATCTTCTAGAAGCCTGGCGTGAAATAAGACTACTAGTAGCATTGGCTGTTATTCCACCTCAGACTTCTAAAGAAGAGAACGTGGCCCATCTTCTCCTTTGCCTTATATTCAGGAGCTCCTTTCCTTGTTCCAGAAATTTGGATGAAGAAGAAAAATGTCTATATTTTCTCTAGACTTTAACCGAATTTTTTTCTAACTGAATTTTAGCATTTCTCTTAATTACAAATGTAGGCAACAAAGCACATGAATAGTAAAAGCTAACTGGGACTTTGTCACCAGTAGAAATTATAGATTTTTTTATACTGCATTATGATCGTTTCAGATACCTCAAAATGGTATATATGCTCATCACTATCGAAAATTATAGTAGTTATTAGACCTGTGACTAGAAGTTCTAATTTCATGCATCAAGAAGCACATATATCCTCACATGAAAAATGTGTATTTTTAATTATAGTTTTTATATATTATAATAAATGTCTTTAAATATTATTGATTTCCTTTTCAAGCCTATGTGCTTTATTTTATTTTAAGCACTTAAAAAGATTATTCTAATAAGGGGCCTATAAGCTTCATTGGAGTGCACAAAAACTTTAAAAACCCCTATTCTAATTAGATTACTCCCAAATCACCATTCTGTCTCTTTGTCATGTCCTGTCTATTCTTTCCCTCAAGAGAGATTGTCTCAGAGATGGTTGCTGTGGCCCAACAAAATCTGGAAAATATTAGTTTCATTGAATGATCCTTTGTTTCTTGCTCTTTTGTCTCTTTTCCTAACAGAATAGATCAATTGTTCTCTGAATCAGAAAGGTCCCAAAACTCAGGTTTGGAATTTAGGGGGTAATGTCTAGTTTTAGGGTTAGCTTAAGCTTAAGACTGTTTGGAACCACAGTCTACATACAGTTCAGCTTTCCTCACTAACTCTCCTATTTGGTTCAGTCTAACTCACTAGATTTGTAGTTTCGGATTAGGGATCAAATTCCCTGCTACACAGAGCGCTCTAACTTCTCTTCTTTTAAGCATATATCTCCCTTATGAATCTTAGAGTGCATTGTTTGCTGGTTAAAGTGTAAATGTAAAACAATGAAATTGTCTTTGTATACTAAAGGGGAAGGAAGCAACAAACTTACTCTCCTCCTTTAGAATTTCCCTTAGAAAACATAATCAGCATACTTTTTGATTTTATAGTGCAAGGTTACCTGCCTTCTGGCCCTTGAACCTGTAAACACATACTTCTGACAATAACTGAAGGTTCTTACTTGAGGTATACTAGAGACAAGCCACATCAGTTGGTCTATCAAGAAGATAAAATAAATTTCAATAATTCTTTTTTTACCTTATTGTATAAATCTGCATGATTCTGTCTAGTCTTTGTAGTGTCTTTCATAGACTGCCTGCAATGTTCATTGCATTCTAGATGTGCTTATTTAATAATAAAACTAATTTCTTTCTTTTGTAGGTTTTGTGGAACAAACTCTGTTAGTAGGATTTTTAATTCCCCAACAGAAGTAAAAATTTGACTATCCTTAAATTTCTTGTGTTATTATTACCTTAATACCATTTGAGCCTTTCCATGACTTCTAACAGTTACTGTTATATACTCTATTTTCTTCACTTGTAAGAAGATAATTACTAAGTTGATTCAACACACACACACACACACACACACACACACACAGACATATATATATATATATATGTCTGTGTGTGTGTGTGTGTGTGTGTGTGTGTGTATATATATATGGTCCAGTAAAACTGACAATACACCAGGAAGGTACATTTGAGGTCTTACCTAAATGTAGACTACATGGTAGTTGAGAATGGGGCACATCTTAGTACAATGAGAAGCCATATGACTGTCCATCTGGAGATATGGTTTAAATATGAACCCCAAGTCAATGGTAACAATAAAATGCAGGTTAAGCATCCCTAATTCAAAACGCAAAATCCAAAATGCTCCAAAATCTGAAATTTTTGAGCACCAACATGATATTCAAAGTTCATGTTCAAAGGAAAAGCTCATTGGAGCATTTCGGATTCGGGATTTTCACATTAGGGGTGTTCAACTGGTAAGTATAAACGCAAATATTCCAATATCCAAAAAAAAAATCTGAAATCGGAAAAACTCTAGTCCAAGCATTGTGGATTAGGGATTCTCAACCTGTATACTCTGAATTAAAGGCATTGATTTGCAAATTGCTTCTTACATTGGCTACTCCACATAGTATGCTCCAGAATCCACAGCAGGAGGGATTTGTTTATAACAATGTTAATGATTCTCTAGACTAGCATCCTGGAGGCCAACTGCAGACAGAGTGTATGTAAGAGTGTCAGAAAAATAGCAAGTGCTCAGTAACATTAGCACCTCTTCTTGTTTCCATTTAAATAATAATTTCTCCCATCATATGAAAACAAAATATGCTTTGGTTTTATCCCAATGCAATACAAAATACATTAAAATACATTACGCTTCTCTATTGAAAACCTTTCCAACACATAATCTGTGTATTTTATCCGTGAACAAAATTCCCGTGTGCTGCTGATGAAAAGCAGATATTTGATGATACACAGACATAATTTACCACTAAGCATTTGTTTTATGAATCTTTTGTCTGCATGCTTTAATTATATTACATATTTAAATGATCTCAAATGCCAATGGCTCAGTATATTAGATTAGATAACCTCTACATGCATTGATAATGGAATGAGACTCTAGACTTATTTCACAACCCCCAAAAATTTTGTAAACCTCAAGGACATTTGACATAAGGATCTTAGCACAAGACAAATCGTGCCATTTAAACAGAATATCTGAAATAAAAGTGTAATTATTTATTTCTGAATTATATATACCCAAACTATGATTTCATTAAAAGTAAGGCGTATGAGGTTACCAGTTAGAGATGACTTTAAAGTTGGAAAGCTGTAATTATAAAATTGACTTCTTATTTTTTGGTTTGTTTCAAATCTTTCTCTTTAATTAACAGGGTAAGAGGGCTCTTCCTTTAAAAGCTTGATATATGTGTCATTCTACATATCCTTGGAAGTTGAACAGAGAATGGTGCCAGAAGACCACTGGATGTCTAATCTTAACATATTTGTGTTTAGGCACTTTTGACAGACCTTAGAGGTCATTAGTGATTGAGTTACTTAAATCTTTTTTTTTTTTTTTTTGCATAATCCAGATCTTATATCAGCATATGTGAAACAAAGGTATTGAAAAGAACAGAGCTAGCGCTGGCTAAGTATATCTATATAGGCCTTTGTAAACTGTCCAGAGTTGTATTTCAGATGAAATACAAAAATGCATTTAAGATGAAAAATTCTATCAGGTTTTTTTTTTCTTGGTAGGAATTTATATTCTCTTAATTCTCATACTTAGCCTGGAGGAAGATTTCAATCTCACCACTTATTCTTAGTGCCATACATCATTTGTAAAACATTAAATCAATTAAAATATTCCAGGCACTCTTTGGTTCTGGAGACATAAATAGGTCAATACAAAGTCCTTTGCAGAATTAACCAGTCTACCTATAGGGCAGTGATTAAGATCATGGCTTCATAAGAAGACTGCTAAGCATGTGTGACTTTGAACTAGTGGATGAACCTCTCTCTGTGTCTTGGTTTCCTCATCTATAAAATGAGAATATTAATAGTCTCTACTTCATGGCATTATGGTGAAATACAAAATAATATGTAATATTATTATTACAAGATTGATACAGGTAAGCTGTCATCTGTCAACAATCTTCCTCCCTATGCTCTTGTTTTACTGAATTACTTGAAATTCCACCAGCATTTCCTATTTGCTCTTTGCTTCTACATGTTTACATATGCTGAACCCTAGTTGTGAAACGCATAATCTCTTTATTTCCTGTGGCTCACCTAGTTTCTTCTTACTTATACTTTTAAAATTCAGTTTACATATCACTTTCATAAGGAAGCCTCCCTGATCTCTCTTCATAACAAGATCAGATGTATATCCATACTGTGCTCACAGTACTGTTTTTATTTCTAGCAATGGACTTTACCTGTCTGTATCTCATCAGATTATAAACTCTCTAAGGGCAAGAACAATGTTGAATTCATGTTGTTATCCCCAATTTTAAATGCAGGACCAGGCATAATGGTACTTTTAATACCTGACTAAAAGGAATCAACAAATGATATAATCTTTTCTTTGGAATAACTGGTGAGCTAGTAGTTCATTAACAGTCCAAATATGTTTATTCTTAGGGTCATATATTATAACTGCCTATTAATTGGATGCTCACTGTATGTTGTAACAATGGAAAAGATTAGTAATATTTCATTCATATTGTGGTCAGTACTCTCTATTCAATGATTTACCTTTCAAAGTTAGGAGGTCCTGAAAGTACTTTGGGCTTTACATACATCAAATAAATCTATATTGAGGATATGGAGTTGCAATTTCAGAATAGATATTGATTCTGTCCTGGGAGCTCTGAGGAGCAGGGGGAGGGTAAAAAGGAATTTTCTTCTAGTAAGAAGACAAGAGGTTAGATGCCTGAAGAAAATGAGAGAGCTAGCCAGCCAGACAGCTGGTGTAAAAATAATCCAGCCTGAAAGAACAGCATATGCAAAAGATGTGGGGCAGAAGTCTGATCAGTGCTTTGAGGAAATATCAAGGAGCCTAGTGTCACTCAAAGAGTGTAGCAGAGGGAGGAAACAATAAAGAGGTCAGGGTGTATATGAGCAGATGAAGTAGAACTTTGGATTATAAGATCTTTGGCATTTATTCTGATATGGGAAGCCATTGGTGGATTTTGAGTAAATATGATATAATCTGAACTATGCTCTAAAGATCACTGTATTGTGTTTGGAAGATACTATATGGAGAACAAAGGAAGGAGGAAAAACTAGTCAGGAGAGAGGAAAAGAGGTAAGAGATGGCAGATGCTCTGGATAAGGGTAGACCTGTGCCATTAGATAAAATAAGTCAAGGCAACATGATTAGGTCAGAAAAATCAAACAAATAATATTAAGGGGAAAATCTGGAATCTGTCACTATTTTTGTTTTATTACCTTTACCTAATATTGAGTGAGATTATGGATAAGAATGACATATGACTTCTACTTTAATTCAGTATGACTGTATATAACTAAATTACTACAGAGTTTTAAAAGATACTTTTTAAAGTAAGAAAAATAAACAGGGAAGAAATTATTTTCTAAACACTTTTTTTAATCATGAAAGGAATTGTAGGTACAGATATGCTGTTCTGCTATTATTTAATATATATGAAAATATCATGAGATAAACTGCAAAGCAGGACTTACCACAAGATGCAATCATTTTGGATCTACTTCTGACAAATATAATCTCCCAATGTCCAACTTAAGCTCTTAAAAACATTTTCTTCAGATTTAAAATATACACTTAATCCTAAATCATGATAAAAATCTATCTTCTAAAATAGGCAAACTTTATAAATTGATACGGTTCGGTTTGAGTTTATAGATATTTAACAAGAGCCTATTTATATAAATTAAAGTGTTACATGCTAAACAGGATATTATAGCCTATGACTGCATGGAGCTTATGCTCTTCTAGAGTGCAACTAAGGCAACATTATAAGAAAAAGCAAAATGTAGTTGTGTTTTAAGAGTCTGCAGAATACAATCATGTTGGTATTTGCTTCTACACTAAAAAATAAATAAATAAACAAACAAAGAAAAAGCTTTGCTTATTTTCACTCCTAGGAATCACAGTTAACTTCCTATTTATGCACTCAAAAGCAATGCCTACCAGTCAGTCACAATTTCATCAGAGATTTTAGTCAGGATACCTACTGTGGGATGGGACCTAGGCTGAAAAGCAGCAAAGGGCCAGTCACCCAATTCTCAAACATTGATAAAATTAGAAATAGAGGCATACACATATTAATGTATAGCAAAAGCAATCACTAGAATAACCCCAAATAATATAACTCTGAAACATTGAAGAGAGGGACTGTGTATGTTACATCATCTTTTGTATCAGGGAATAATGAGATATTATTATCTAGAATTGGTAAATAAAGAAACAGATCTTCCTATGCTATATGGAGTTATGGGAGGGGCCATCAGAGCAATTAGAAACAGAAATTAGAATCTTCAGCTTCTGACCAATAAGAGGATAGAGAGGGATAAGGCAGATGACCATTGCTTTAAATATAAGCTACTTTTTATTATTTTCTTAGTTATCATATGCATACCTCAGATAAAAATTAAAAATTTATCTTAAAAAATAAAAAAATAATTTGTTTTTACGAACAATGAACCCTCTGGCTTATTACCCATACTTTAAATACTAAATTTGACTTTTAAGTATTAAGTTAGGACGGATGTGGTGGCTCATGCCTATAATCCCAGCATTGTGGGAGGCCAAGGCGGGAGGATCACTTGAGGCCAGTGGTTTGAGACCAGCCTGGGTAGCATAGTGAGACACTGTCTCTGCAAAAAAAATAAAAATAAAAAATTAGCTGGGTGTGGTGGCACATGCCTGTAGTCCCAGCTACTTGAGAGGCTGAGGTGGGAGAACTGCCTGAACCTGGGAAGTACAGGCTGCAGTGAGCCATGATTGCACCACTATACTCCAGCATGGGTGACAGAGTGAGACCCTGTCTGGAAAAAAAAAAGATATTAAGTTATTACATCTGAAAGTCATCCAGCCCCGTGTATAAGTACTGAAGAAAAATAATTTGATATGTGTGACATTGATTAGAAAACTAAAATATATCAAATCCTCCTTATTGTGTGACAGTGACAGCCATAGACCAATCTTTAAAGTAAGTTATTTAATATGATTTTCTCAACAACCTTGCAAATTAAACAATATCTTATGATTATATATACTAAATAAATAAATTGAAAAGTCATGCAGAAACCCAGACTTTTTAAAAAAAAATTCATTTCTTAGTATTAAATATATCTAGTTCTAAAACAGGATTTTTTTCCCCAACTATACTAGAAATTATTGGTTGCAATCATAAACTTATCTTGAACTTTTTTTCTATTAGCTTAAAGAATTCACTGAATAAATTTATTTGATTTCCAGAATATTGTGTCCATTTTGATTAAAAGTCTAACGATACTTAAAATTGATGGTAAAAATTATCTCTTAGAGAAATTTTTACATACTCAACACCTATTCAATTTTCAGGAGTGAATGAATGTGTGTATTCACATCATAATATAGATAAATTATTTTTAATTAATATTAAAATGACAGAAGTATACTAGTTAACCAAAAACATAACACCTGATGCAAGATGTGATGCATGTTTATCAGCACTTTGCTTCTCTTGGAACACTGCGTTGGAAATCACAACTCCAACTTTTGTCAGAAACTTTACTAGATTCTCTGTATGTGTTGTGTTTACTAATTGAATCTTCACAATAACCTACTGAATTAATAACTATTAATCTAGTTTTAGAGATTTAAAAGTCAAAACTCAGCTTGCCTTAGGTCACAGGTGTCAGAAGACATCTATTTGAATCCAGGTCTGCTGTATGCTCCAAATTGTCTGTAGATGTGAACTATCCAACCAACATTAAGTATACTTAATTGGGCCATAACTGATCCTGCAAAATGTTTTTGACTCAAAAGGATTTTTTAAAAAATATTATGGCACATTTCATGCTGAAACTGGCATTTCTATGACCTATTGGAAAGGAATATGATTATATTAGGCGGGCATATTTTTAGTGAAAGCATGCTTTACTCTTAGTGTTCCTGACTTTTTCACCTGTCATTGAAAGCCATCTACTTAATCATTTATCCCTGTGATTAACATCTATCTTAATAATCTATAGTTTTTTGTGTCCTTTGATATTTCTGCATCAGGACTTTTAGTTATTTTGAATCCAGCTCCTAGAAATTTTTCAGAAATTTTCTATAGTTTCCAAATGATCATTGGCAGTAAAATTTGAAAAGTTATTTTCTATGTTTAGTATGTTTTTTCTAGCTAAATTAGATTTTTCTAATTCTAAATTACATAATACTAATTTCTACAGTTCTAAATTCCAATACGATACAACGACCCTTTCTCTTACATTTCGTATAAACTTCCATGCCATAAATCACTTTTTCTCTCTTTGGAGCAATTAATCCCAAAGTAGTTATCACTCTATTCCTTTTATCTTCTGATAGATGAACCATAAATGCAAGTCAAAAATTAACCAGCTGTTCTGGTAATGATGGACCAATCAGAAGATGTATACCATTTCTTTGTTTCTTATAACAATATTTTGAAGTAAAAAATGTTAATTATCCCTATTTCATAGATGAGACAAAATAAACCCAGAGAGGGGTAAATCAGAAATTGTGCACATGTAATTCTTATAAGTGAATACATTCTACAACTAGGAAAAATTACCATGTGTATTAGATATCAAAAATTGTTGTTTATTTTCACTGAAATTAATAGTAAAAAATGCAATTTATATCATAGCCCAATTCAAACAAACTCTTGAATGCATGCAGGTAAATATATACACAGATTTATATTTATTGTATTTTATTTATTTCTTTATATATAACAGAGAAAAGTTCCAAAAGTAATATGTACTCTTGGCCAGGTGCGGTGGCTCATTCCTGTAATCCCAGCACTTTGGGAAGTTGAGGTGGACGGATTTCTTGAGGCCAGGAGTTTGAGACCAGCCTGAGCAACATGGCGAAAACCCATCTCTAATACAAATACGAAAATTATCTGGGTGTGGTGGTGTGCACCTGTAATCCCAGCCATTAGGGAGTCTGAGGCAGGAGAATCGCTTGATCACGGGAGATGGAGTTGCAGTGGGCCCAGATCACACCACTGCACTCCAGCCTGAGCAGCAGAGCCAGGTTTCATCTCAAAAACAAAGAAAAAAAGTACTCTATGTTCCTTAAAGTATACTTTTTTCCTATTATTTTTATTAACTTTTAATTTAATTTTACCTGATTCTTTTCTATGTCTATTATAAAAATGCTAGTCACAACCCAATGAATTGATTTTATGATTCACTGTTGGTGACCTATAGTTGGGGAAATCTGTCCTAGCTGATATCACTTCTGTGTCAATTTTTGTACAATGCATTAGGATCATTCAATGAATTAGGGAGTCTCTAGTAACTCTAAGCAATGATATCACTGTTTCTCTGTTTTTCCTTTCTTACTGTATCTCTATTGTTATATAGAGAGAGTTATATACAAGTATATGATTTTTAAATATGTAGTATTATATCTCCTTCTAGACAACCTAATTCCTAGAAGAAATACATATTCTTCTTTATCCTTATTACAGATAAAGATTTATCACCAGTTCTTAATAATATTTAAATTATTAAATTTATCTACTTGTGTTGAAATGTCAGTTTCAGCGTGTTTGTTCCTCATGTACTCAGCCAATATTTTCTGAGCACCTAACATTTTCAGGTACAAGTCCTAGGGGCACAAAAATTAGCATAACAGGCAGTAACCCAGTTCTCATAAAGTTTGCCTATTATAGTACACATATTGCTTTAGAGACACCTGGGAATATAAGCACTTTTCCAAAACCAGGTCTTTATTGAATTCAACTTTAAAATATTTGATAAAATCTCTGCCTTGCCAATACCACATTTGTAGATTGTATGTTGAATAGTTGATGTTTTGAGACACAGAATTGACTTTAAATATTTTTTTTGATTTTTTCTAATCATGAAAATTCAGCTAAAAAATATGCTTCTTACCATGACAACTTGGCAAGGCTCTATTCCATCCAGGTCTTCCATCATCTCCCATGATACAGGTGAGTGTTGAATAACCTTGAAGAACATAACCAGCATCACAGTAATAGGTGACTGTTGACCCTAATTTATAATCCATTCCAAGTCTGGTGCCATTCATTATATTGCCTGGATCAAAGCAGGACTCTCGGAGTTTTGCTGTAAAACAGTGTTAGTATAACATTAATTGCTTTAAAATACAGTTGGCACTCTGTAATACATGGGTTCTGCATCTGTGGATTCAGCCAACTGCAGATTGAAAATATTTGGAAAAAACTGTATCTGTACTTAATATATACAGACTTTTTTGTCATTAATCCCTAAATAACACAGTATAACAACTGTTTACTTAGCATTTACATCATATCCTGTATTATTAGTAATCTAGAAATGATTTAATGTATGTGGGAGGATGTATATAAGTTATATATTCATCTGTGAATGTTAGTATCAGAAGATCTGGAACCAGTTACCCAGGGATACCAAGGGACAACTGACTGTTTTTTATGGACCTTTAAGACATGTTCATTTCTTTTTCTAACCCAGAAGGAAAACCAGCAGCATCATTTCTGTCTTTGTTTGGGGGCTCGAAGTACAAAGGAGCCCTTATCCATATCTGACAAATTACTAATGCATATTTATTAGTAAGACAATAAATAAATTCTAAAGATATTCATAGATCTTCTCATTAAACTTAGTATCTAATGCATATAGTCAAACATAGGGTTTTAGAATTTACTATAAATATTATGTGCTATAATCCATGTGTAGGTACTATAAATGAATTACTTTGGGAAAAAAGCAGGACACCTTATAAAACATCTTTATTTAAAAGATCTCCCCGCAAGTAATGCCATGTTACTGAACCTAGGAGTGGTTTTTCTTCCTATGTTGAGCTCAGTTCATTTCACTACCTACAGCAAAATAAATGGCCCTATTTGTCTGCCCTGCAGCCATTTTTCTTACCCTATTTTCTCCAGTCATTCTCCACATTTTTATCTTAGGTCTCCCGTTATAAAATAGCAAAACCCAAACCACAGTATTTTTGGACAGATCATCTATCCCTATGCAAAAGACTTTCAAAACTAGAGGTAACAGACAGATTAAAAAATAAAATCCTTTCACGACAGAGGAATTGTTTTCATTGAACCCAGATAGTGAACAAAGAGACTGACAGAATATTTTGAAAATATGTAGAGAAATAGAAAGATTAGCTCATTCATTTTATGGCAATGGTCCTAGAACACTTCATTGTTAACAGATCTGGATGAGGTCTTGAGATTATTTCCATTTTGTAATTATTGATTACTTAAGAAATAATAAAGAAATGTACAACATAAAGGCCATTACAATAAATCAGGATAACAAATGTAATTTTCTACATTAGAATTTGTTTTGTGCTAAGAAGAAATCAGACAGTGGGTATATCTCTGAATATACCAGTGGGAATATTCAGAGTCATGGAATCTTTGAAATGTAAGTCAATGATATCTTGTTGTTTGGCTACTACAAACATATTTTTATATCAAAATATAATTAATTACACCAGTAAGAATATGTTTCTTTCATTCATAAAAGTTTACAAAGAGTTTAAGGCACTTTAACATTTATAAGAAATAACGATAAATCTGTGCTTTAAGAAGAACACTATATATAATTTATCCCAGTTCAACTAAAGAGGAAATGGTGGAACCAAACACTTAAATAATTTTAATAGAATAACAGAGAAATGAGAAAGGTTTCCTTCCTTCCTTCCTTCCTTCCTTCCTTCCTTCCTTCCTTCCTTCCCTTCCTCCCTCCCTCCCTCCCTCCTTCCTTCCTCTTTCTTTCTTTCTTTCTTTCTTTCTTTCTTTCTTTCTTTCTTTCTTTCTTTCTTTCTTTTTCTTTCTTTCTTTCTTTTCTTTCTCTCTTTCTCTCTCTCCTTTCTTTCCTTCTTTCTTTTTGTTCTTTCTTTCTTTCCACAAATACTTAAGGGCTCACCACCCTACTATTTTTTCTTTTCTTTTCTTTCTTTCTTTCTTTTCTTTTCTTTTGTTTCTTTCTTTTCTCTTTTTTCTCTTTCTTTTCTTTTGTTTCTCTCTTTTCTCTCTCTTTCTTTCTTTCTACAAGTATTTAAAGGCTCACTACCCTACTAACTCTGGAAATTAGTATTAATAAAACATTTCCAAATATCACTATGACAGTGGACAATCAGAAAATGTTCTGGCACTCATGGAAATTACAGTCTGCTAAAGAAAGGAATTATATTAAATAAAGACTTGCAATTTTGGCATGCTGTACAAAGGGAAGCATTCAGGAACCTCACTAAAAAGTGATATCTAAAGTGTGCATTGAGAGAATAAGGAATAGTAGGTGAAAAGACGATGGGAAACTTGTAGGGGAGGAGGTGTGCTGACATGTGCAAGTAGATAAATTGATTCCTGGGTTTCAAACCAGAGCTAAATAACTTGATCTTCTCCCAAGCACACATATACACATACACACATTGATACACATACACAAAATTTGCACTCCATATATTATACTCAAGCTGGTCTATAAAAATTTTGTCCCAAACCATGGAATATCTTTCTTTCATATAAAATATTCATACAACTCTTTTTACGAAAGAACCAGCAGGGTGACTACTTAATTTGGTCACTAAGAATGGGCCTTTTGTGATGAAGGGGTTGATTTATTTATAAAAAATAAAACCTCACATTGTACCTTCCCTTAAACAAGCAGGAAAACACAGTGTAATTTTTAGACAGAACAGAAACCTGGCATTTATAGCTGGGCTTCGTAAAATTGAACTAAGTCCCTGGAGGGTAAAGGAAGGACTTAAATTTCTGTTTAAAAGGATTAATCTTACTGATAAGTGTATTCTCCTAATATTCATCTTTTGAAAAGTTTACTTTCTCCTTCTTTGAAGTTTTCCCCAATGTTTCAACACAATGTCAAAACTGTAATGCAAGCATCCGGTTTTTTGAGGAAAGGGAAACATGTTTGACAAATTTAAAAATAATGCCTCTGCAACAATTTTACACTGCTAGCCTCAATTTGAGAGAATGCACTTATCTTATTATTATGTTTACATACTGCTTTAAATCCTTGGTGAATAGCTTTCTATGAATAATACTGCCTTTTTTATATCCACGTATGCCATAGCAATTACACCTGGAAATTTTGAAAACACCTGGAGAATACTTATATAAATGTCTAGGCAGTAGCTGGAAAGGTGATTTTAGTTTCTGAATAAAAATTATGAGGCAGACAAATTATTAGCATTTTTTTATGCATAATTAATTTTATCTGCTTAATAGTGATTCGCCTACTGAACAGATACTAGGTAAAAGAGTATTTTGCCTCCTTACAGTCTCCAAATAAAATATATCAGAAGATATATTTTAGATCTGCTGCATCTAAAATACTTTAGTTTTCTTTTAAAATTATTTCTGCTGAATACAAACAGATGTATGCATATTTATATACTATATATAAGTTTTATTAGAGCTAGAAGTGAACATACACAATAAAGCTTACGTCTTAATTTTTTTTGTTGCCCAGGCTGGAGTGCAGTGGCCCGATCTCGGCTCACTGCAAGCTCCGCCTCCCAGGTTCACGCCATTCTCCTGCCTCAGCCTCCCGCGTAGCTGGGACTACAGGCGCCCGCCACCATGCCCGGCCAATTTTTTGTATTTTCAGTAGAAATGGGGTTTCACCGTGTTAGCCAGGATGGTCTCGATCTCCTGACCTCGTGATCCACCCACCTCGGCCTCCCAAAGTGCTGGGATTATAGGTGTGAGCCACTGCCCCCAGCCATGTCTTAATTTTTAATTAAAGGCAATAACAAATGCTGGTGAGAATGGGGAGAAAAGGCAAACCTCATACACAGTTGACGGGGATGTAAATTAGTACAGCCGCTATGGAGAACAGTATCAACAGTATAGTGGTTCCTCAAAAAACTGAAAATAGAACTACCATATGATCCAGCAATCCCACTGCTAGTATATATCCAAAAGAAAGAAATCAGTATATCGAAGAGATATCTGCACTCTCACATTTATTGTAGTACTATTCAGAATAGTCAAGATTTGGAAGCAACCTAAAGTGTCCATCAACAGACAAATGTATTAAAAAAATGCGGCACATATATACAATGAAGTACTATTCAGCCATAAAAAAGAATGAAATATTTGCAACAATATGGATGGAACAGGAGGACGTAAGTAAAATAAGTTAGGCACAGAAAGCCAAATTTTGCATTTTCTTACTTATTTGTGGGAGCTAAAAATTAAAAACAATTGAACTCATGGAGTTAGAGGGCATAAGGATGGTTACCAGAGGCTGGGAAGGGTAGTGGAGGTGATGGCGGAAAAGTGGGGATAGTTAATTGGTACAAAAAAAAATTAAAAATAATGAATAAGATCTAGTATTTGATAGTACAATAGGGTAACTATAGTCAATAATAATTTAATTGTACATTTAAAAATAACTAAAAGAGTATAGTTTGATTGTTTGTAACCTAAAGGATATATGCTTGAGATTATGGATACCTCGTTTACCCTCGTATCGGTTATTACACATTGTATACCTGTATCAAAATATCTCACATACTCCCTAAATGTATATACCTACTATGTGCCCACAAAAATTAAAAATAAAAACGGAAAACTTTTGTGTTTTTACTTATTTGTGGGAGATAAAAATTAAAACAATTGAACTTGTAGAGATAGAGAGTAGAATGATGCTTACCAGAGGATGGAAAGAGTAAGGGGTGGGAAGTGGGGATAGTTAATGGTATGAAAACAAAGTTAGAGAGAATGAATAGGGATCTAGTCTTTGACAGCACAACAGGGTGACTACAGTCAACAATAATTTATTGTATATTTAAAAGTAACTAAAAGAGTATAATTGGAATGTTTGTAACATAAATAAATGATAAATGCTTGATGTGATGTATACCCCATTTACCCTGATAATGATTATGACACATTGTGCACCTGTATCAAAATATCTCATGTACTCCATAAATATATATATATATATATATATATACCTACTATGAACCTGTAAAAATTAAAAATTTTAAAAAGGAAAAAGACCACAAATAACTTTACTTTTTAAGTGCTATGGAAACCAACATGCTTAAGTCAAGGTATGTGATATATGTTACAAAAGACAAAGAAAAATATTTTTACTATCTAGGGCCTCAATGTATATGTCCATTCATTTGGGTGTGCATATTTTTATACTGAAAATAATGAGATGTTTGTTTTTCAATGATCATTATAAACATCATTACAAACATTGTTAGCCTTAAGAAACTGGACAATTAGAGAGGAAACATTTATCAAAATAAGAATAGGAAATAGGGAAGCTGATAAGACAGACCCTGAAGACCCTGAAGTGGGCAATGAGATTTTCTCATAAACAGGGGGGGACCAGGGTTTGAGGACCATAAACAGGGTTTGACGACCAGGTTAGAAAATTAATGAGATTGGATTTCGAGAACATTATTGTAAAGAAATATCATCTGGAGTATAAAAATAAGACCTGGTGGAATTGTGTCTAAATACGTACTGGTATAGTAGGTGAAGACAGTGGGTGGGGAAGAAGGATGTAGTTAATGGGATAATTATGTATTTCTCTCTACCTATACTTATATTTTTCTTTGCCTTTATTCTTATTGGTAATAATAACTTATGTAGTCTTGTGTAAATCATTTTAACAATTTGATTTTCAATTTTGTCCTTTGTAAAATGGGGATAGTAATACTTATAATGCTGTTCTGTAATGTTTTTATTGCATTTATAATGCATTATCTCTGTCCTTCCCATAACTACTCATGAGGTCTAATCATTGAAACTTGTGTAGAGTAAGTGCATACTAAATAATATCTTTTTTTAAAAAATTACATTTGTAGTTCTTTATCTATGACAGCATGCATCTTAAGTTTTTGGAAATGATGAAAACATTGAAATTGATCAAGCTGGGGAAATAGGGAGGGACATATATTTAGCTTAGATAATGGCAAATAGGTTTTATCTCAATTGCTTAACAACTTGGCTTTAGTAAGGGCTACATGGAGTGTTACCTAGAGAAAGCATTATAAGGTCACGACCAGTTTCCATGAGAAAGAGAGCCATAATCAGTTAGGACCATCTACCATTGGATTGCTAGTGAGATACTCTTGCTGCAACTTTTATCGTAGTGATATTTGGAAATGTCTTATTAATACTAATTTACAGTAGAACCTCACTTTATCTCTACAGATTTGCTAAAAGTTTTCTTTCTTTCTTTCTTTTTTAAACAGGTCATATGTATAAGCCTTTCAGCTTGCAAGTATAACTAGCTATTCCTAAGCCAAGTTCTCATGTATAAAATCTAGAACAGGAATACAGCTCCAAGGTTTCTTACATTTAAAGAATGTTATTATTCTAATATTCGAATTATGACTTGATTTTAAAACAGAAAACATCTCTTTACAATGCTCAAAAGCAATCGAGTAACAAATTGAATAATTACAGTGTGTAAGCACTATTCTTGGCACTTAGTGTATAGTGGTGAATGAACAGATAAGGGCTTTCCTCTTAGGAAACTTGTAGTTTAGAATATGTGTAGGGGGCTACTGGAGTGAGGGGGATGCACATAGTAAGTAAACTTAAAAATAAATAAGTGAATAAATAAGCAAGAAAGTATCAGATATTGACATTATTAGGTAGCAAGTGGAAGATTTTGAAATTAGGAATAAAGAAAAAGCAAAAGAAATATAAAGCAAAAAATAAAAGAAAAAGGCTAATAAGTATAAATATACTAAATCCAAGGTATCAAAAAACCAGAAAAAATGCAATTTATATGCACCTGAAAACAGGCTTTCATAATATATAAACGAAAGTGGTAAAAATTTTAAGAAAAATGGCAAATTAAGAATAGTAGATTTTACCCAACTATTTCAATGATTGCTAGACCGAGCAGGTTAAAAAATGGTGAGAAGATGAATATTTAACAATATAATTAGAGAGTTTATTGGGTGTATATAAAAACTTGCACTCATTAGATGATACAAATTTCTCTCCTAGTACACAAGGAACATAAATATTAACTATATAATAGACCACAAAACAAATCCTATGACAAGCCAAAGAACCGGAATCATACATATCTGATCATGCAAGTAAATTAGAAATGTATAATATAATAAGTTATAGATTAAAATTTTATTTTGATAGTTTTAAATACTTTTAAGTAGCACTTCAGCAAAGAAAAATCATAATGCTATACTTAGAACCAATTTAGAATAAAATTATGATAAATCTCTACATATCAAAACGTTTGCATAGCAGCTTAAGAGGTTCTTAAATCAAAATGTGTAGATCCAAGAGAAAAAATGCAAATTAATAAGCAGTATTGGCCGGGCGTGGTGGCTTACTCCTGTAATCCCAGCACTTTGGGCGGCTGAGGAGGGCCGGATCATGAGGTCAGGAGTTTGAGACCAGCCTGGTCAGCATGGTGAAACCCCGTCTCTACTAAAGATACAAAAATTAGCCAGGCGTGGTGGCGCATGCCTGTAATCCCAACTACTCAGGAGGCTGAGGGACGAGAATTGCTTGAATCCAGGATGCAAAGGTTGGGTGAGCCGGGATCATACCATTGCACCCCAGTCTGGGTGACAGAGTGTTACTCTGTCTCAGAAAAAAAAAAAAAAAAGCAGTATTTATCTCAAGAAATGAGAAAAAGGATAAGCAAATCTAGAGAAAATAAAATGGAGGAAAAACATAGATAAAACAATATTAATAAAAATATTAAACAGCATTAACAAAAACATGCAGCAGCAAATAAAGTAAGATAAACACTGAATATTTTCATGTCAATATGTGTGAAATCATGAATGAAAGGAACTAGTTTTTAGAAAAAGATTTTTTAAAATCTAAGATAAAAAAGTTAATCTAAATATATTTACAACCATTAAAATTCCACCACCTTAAATCACTGGGTCCATAGTTTCAGTTCTAGAAAACATTCAAGAAATAGATGATCCTATCTTACACAAGCTATTCTCAATACTAGAAAATTGAGAATGCTCCTAAATTTAGGCAGGTAGTGTAATCTTGATATCAAAACCAGACAAGAAGAATATAAGGACTAAAAATTATAGCCCAATCAGATGGTATTAAATCAATGATAATGATACAGGAGTTAATAAGAAATCACGTAGGCAGATAGTAAGGTTTTCCTTTCAATGAAAAGGAGCCCTCAAATCACTTTCTTTTCTAACAAAGAGCAGCCTGTAAAATGGAGCTGCAGACATAGACAAGCAAGCCAGAAGCTTGCACAGGTGAATGCCCACAGTTGTGCCCATAAGAAAAGGCTACCTGGGACTAGGCATGTCCAAAATGGGGGCTCCATCTGCCCTTCTCTTTGCCAAACCATGAGTACAGTAAGGAGAAGACAACATAGCCCCTGCCAGGCAAAGGCACCTTTTGAATAAGAAGATTAGGGTGGAGTGACCAGCCTTCCCTGCACACTATGTAAATGTCATACCTGGTCAAACCAGTCTGTGGGCCCTATGTAACTCACACACCGCTTCCTCAAGCCTGCCTATAAAATCTGACACAGTCAACAGCGGGCTGGCTTTCCCCTTTCGGATGCCCCTCTCTTACGAAACAGAGAGAGCTGTCCTCCTTTGTCTTTTTTTTTTTTTGCTTGTTAAACCTCTCCCCCTAAACTCACTCCTCATGTTTGTCCCTGTCCTTAATCTTCTTGGCGCCAAATGACAAACCCTGGATATTTACCTCAGACAACATAGATATATTTTTGTAATAGAGAGTAATAATTCAGTGGCAATATACACCATAGCTAAAACTCAGGACCATAGTTAAAACAATTAATAATAATTGAATGAACTCGGGAGGTGGAGGTTGCAGTGAGCTGAGATCACCACTGCACTCTGGCCTGAGTGACAGAGCAAGATTCCATCTCAAGGAAAAAAAAAAAAAACAAGAAAGAAAGAAAATCTCAGTATGCAAAATAGGAAAAAGATGCTCAACTTAATAGTAATAAGGGAAAAGGCAATAAAAATGACAATGAGATATCATTTAATATGATTAGCAACTTTCAAGCTTAACAAAACCACTGGTTTTTAAAAACTGGAATTTCTGAAGCTCTCATCCTCTGATTTTTGAGAGTTTACATTGGTACAGCCTCTTTAGAGAATAATTCGGCATATAGAGTTACATTGAAGAGGTTCATACCCTTTGACCCAGTAATCCCACTCTTAGGTCCTAAAAAGAATCTCACAGATATGTTCAAGAGGACATGTAAAAGAATGTTCATTTCATCATCATTCATTTCTGGTAGTAATAAACTAGAACAACCTAAATGTCTATCAGCAGAAAAATTTATATATTAACTTTGATATAGCCATATGGTGGAGTATCATAAAGGACTTAATAAATTAAAGCTATATGTTTCTAACTTTGATAAATCTCACAAACAATGTAAGGGCCCAAATCAGTCTTCAGAAGGATACATGCATAATAAAAATACGAAATTCATATGAAAATAAGAAATATAAAAATATGTGCAAGCATAAATACATGGAAAAGATAAGTATCAAATTCAGGATTAGAGGAATACTAGCATGAAAAGAGCAGGAATGCCTGAAAAATAACCTTGAATACTCATTATGGTTTGCCTAGATGGCCAGCTAGCCAGGTCCCCACAAATGGTAAGGGAATTATCTACCAGGTGGTTAGAGTGATGTTGTGGTCAAGCTCACTCTCTCTAAAAGAGTTTCTAACCCATAATCCCAAGGTCTAAACTTCCCCCAAGCATCTTCTGATACAGAGCAGGTAGCATTTGCAGAAAACCCCAATAAACAGCTAGCACTCCAAACCTCACTGTCTGTGCCAAATGGCCAGTATATTTTCCTACTAACAAGGCCATTTTCCTGCTTTTTCTTGTGAAATGAGAGACTTAAGGAGGGATCAAGCTTTCCACTGGAATGAAAACTATACTGTTTATGTCCAGCAGATACCCTTGCCCTGGCATACAGTTCCAAGTGACGACAGAGATATCGGAGGACTCCAAGCATCTGTTTCTTGCTGACTTGTGAGTTTTATTTCCCTAAAAACATCTTTCTTACCCATATCATGTGTTGTGAAATTTATCGTGACCTCTTAGGATAGCCCTGAAGAGACTAACCCCTGTTCCTATGGCAAATGCAAAAGGAGTTTCCATGGTATATGTAATATTTGATTTTTTAAGACAAGAATAAAGAGATCTGAAGCAAATATAGCACAATGTTAATTTTTGTCAAGTTGGCTGATGGATGATTTGGAGTTCATTATTCTATATAATTTTCAGTTACTGAAAACATTAAACAAAAGGTGGTAACAAATCAAAGCATGTGTTTTCAGAAATCAGTTGATAACTTGAGGTGAATTATCAGTATTCCCTTCATGGACTCAGTAACTGAAAAATAAATTTAAACTTTACACAACCTAAATCTAAATCTGTTCCTGTAGACATAAACTATAAAATTTTAGGCCGGGCGCGGTGGCTCACGCTTGTAATCCCAGCACTTTGGGAAGCCGAGGCGGGCGGATCACGAGGTCAGGAGATCGAGACCATCCTGGCTAACATGGTGAAACCCCGTCTCTACTAAAAATACAAAAAAAATTAGCCGGGCGTGGTGGCGGGCGCCTGTAGTCTCAGCTACTCGGAGAGGCTGAGGCAGGAGAATGGCGTGAACCCGGGAGGCGGAGCTTGCAGTGAGCCGAGATCGCGCCACTGCACTCCAGCCTGGGCGACAGAGCGAGACTCTGTCTCAAAAAAAAAAAAAAAAAAAAAATTTTAGAAAAATATATTTATAAATATCCATAGGCATTCTAACATAATTCATTTAAACACTAGCAGAAGTATTCTAAAACATTATAACTATATTTCTTCTCCTTATTATGAATATTGACATATTTAAATATCTGTAGACATTTTCTTAGAGACAGGGTCTTGCTCTCCCAGGCTGGCCTGCAGTGGCATGATCATATCTCACTGCAGCCTTCATCTCCTGGGCTCAAGTGATCCTCCTGCCTCAGCTTCTTGAGTAGCTGGGACTACAGACGTATGATACCCCTCTTGACTAATTAAAACAAAAAAATGTAGAAATGTGCTCTCACTATCTTTCTTAGGCTAGTCTCCAATTTCTGGGCTCAAGTAATCCTCCTGCCTTGGCCTCCCAAAGTGCTAAGATTACAAGCATGAGTGATGGCACCCAGCTTACATATTTTCTGAAATACAGTTATCGTCTACGTTGCTCCCTTTATCACTGAAAGTGTTCTTCAAATTAAGGTATTGGACTGAAACTTCAGCTTCTAAAAAATGAGGCTTTTTTGTATATTTTATTTTTTAATATTGTGTGGCTCCAGCCAACTCCTCCAATATACTAATTGTTAATTTGTTTGCCTGATACCTTTCCTTTGGTAGTAATTAGGGAAATGCTAATTTCTTTCTCACTAATAAGAAAAGTCTACGGTGAGAACGCTTTTATGAGATGAACTGTACATAATCTGCATTTAAAAATACACATAAAACTAACCACTAACAATGGGCCATACCAAATTATTCACCTGTATAAAATATCTATAATTTAAATCACGATACTAACATGGAATGTTCATATTTACCTTTGTATTCTAGATGAAATCCAGTGTAACTAACAGATCCATCACTCCGAAAAGCCAAATGCATTGTATTTGAGCTGCTTTCTATTCTCTCTGGTAACTTGCTGTCTTGAAAACTTCCAATCAGTGGGCTATTACTGTCTGGTCCATCATAGATATAGAGGAAGTCATAGTTTGGTTCTATGCTAAAACTAAAAAAAAAAAAAAGGAAGGAACAAAAGAAAAAAAGAATAATTATTACTAGGCTATTAACCATAATAGTTATATAATCAAACATTAACTCAGTGCTTAAAAATAATACAAGACACTGTCAAAATAAGCTAATATAAAAAAATCACCTGACAACAACATATTTAATATAAATATCAAATAAGCAGGGGAAAAAGAAAAAAATTTGATATTTTTACATATTTTTTAAGTTGACGTTGTATACAGAGGAAATATAAGTGATTGTAAGACAAAGAGTTTAGTTGATGAAAAGATACAGGATTTGGAGTCAGAGAATGTAAGTTCAAGCTTTGTTTCTGCCCTTATTAGTGACATATTCTCATGCAAGTTACTTTATGTGGAGGATAATATGTATTTTTAAAACTTTTTCATCCATATATTTTGCATCAAAAAAACACAAACTATTTTTTTCTTCATCAGTAGTACTCCTAAAAAATTTAACTCTACAATCAGATATGGACAAAAGCTGAAATCAAAAGTTGAAATATATTATTTACATTTAAATAACTCAAATGAAGCTTTGCACATTGTATTAGGCATTCTTTTTCCTGAAAATAAATATATTTTCTTCTTTTAAAACCTGATGTAGGAGATATCAAACCAATACATTGTCAGAATTAGGCAATGTGAAAAAGGATATTTTAGCATGTAAATGATTCAAATCAGTTGTGTTAATATTGCAAGATTTGCATAATAAACTTGCCTTAACAACCTTCAAAAGTATAACAATTGTTCCACAATGATCATGGAACCCATATATTTAGAAGACAGGAGACATGCAATCAGTTTCTGTATTTCCTAACTCATACTGTGGTAGACAAACATGGGGAAAAGGATAGATTCATTTAGGTCAGCAAGAAAAGTCAACCAGTTTATGATATAAAATGAAACCAGTAAAACTTGCCATTGTTAAACATTCATCAGCAGAAAAACTGTTTTGGCAAGTTTTATCATATTTGCCTGCATCTAAACAAGAGATTTGTTAGGTGAAAGGTATTATTTCCGAACCTAAAGAATTTATAGAAGTAAACATTCCACAATTCTCATCCTTTACATATTCATGTACAAGAAAGAAGAGTCCAGCTACTCAGTTTACTTGTGCATAAAGAGTGGTAAAGAAAGAATGGGATAGTGTAGAGGTTCCTAGACTTTTCTTATATATAGGCCCCTCTAACATGAGAAAATTGGGAGGCCATCACACTATTACATTTTGTTTTAATTTAATCAGTATCTTCAAAATGTAGTTCGATTAACTTATCCTTAAATTTTTCAGTGGATCTGAGGCCTGAATTTGGTAACTGTTGGTATAATAATATAGCAGAAGTCAGAAGATTAAACTTTATTTCATTACTTATTACCCTTGTTTTTAGATAAAACACAACTTCTGAATTTCATCTCTTCCAACATTAAACTTTGATAGTAATTACGACTTCCTTTTCTATCTCTGTTGGGAGAATCACTAGAAACAAGAGCTTTGTAAATGATACAGTAGTAGTTATTATGCATGGAAGGCTGAAAGCTTATTTGACAATGGAACACAGTATATTTCTTTTTAATTTATAGTTTGGGACTAAATCAATACTTCAAGTATTGTAACTTCTTTGAAAATGAAATTAACAAAAATATTCTTTTTAAGGAAATTTTAGAGTCCTAGTTATTATGTTTTTTTTTCCTGAAAAACTGAAAGGACAGTGCATGCTAATATTACCTTATGTTTTATAAGGTACTTTAATAAATATTAACTGGTCTTGCCAATAGTCCCGCTGTATAAGGAAGAGATTATGCTTTTCATTTTATCAATGAATACGTTAAGGCTCTTTAAAGTCAGTAGTCTACTTAAGGTCACATAATAAATGATAGAGCTAGAAATCAAATTTAGGTCATGCACTTCATGAGATATATCCTTCTACCCTCAAGTTATCAACTAGAATAATTTTATATATAAACTAAGCCCTGTATCATCCTCCATTTCGATATTTCTAATGTCTGTATTGATGTTTCCTCAATTGAGAAAATGGGGATAATAATAGTACTTAGCTTGGGAATTTGTCTTACAACAGGATCCTGACATAAAACTAAAATTATCATTGTTGTTGCTTTGGTATTACTAATTAGCAATGTACCACACAAATTACAAAAATAAAATTTTATTTATTTACAATTATGCTAGATTTTTATGAGTTCAAATTATCTTTACTTGGGAAAAACAAACTGGCTTCAGTATGTTAGAAAATATTGTATATTTAAACTTAACATTTCACATAAATACTAAGGAGCTTTAACATACTGGTGGCAGAAAAAGGAATTGTGGGCCGGGCGCGGTGGCTCACGCTTGTAATCCCAGCACTTTGGGAGGCCGAGGCGGGCGGATCACGAGGTCAGGAGATCGAGACCACGATGAAACCCCGTCTCTACTAAAAATACAAAAAAATTAGCCGGGCGTGGTGGAGGGCGCCTGTAGTCCCAGCTACTTGGAGAGGCTGAGGCAGGAGAATGGCGTGAACCCGGGAGGCGGAGCTTGCAGTGAGCCGAGATGCGCCACTGCACTCCAGCCTGGGCGACAGAGCGAGACTCCGTCTCAAAAAAAAAAAAAAAAAAAAAAAGAAAAGAAAAAGGAATTGTGTAACTAGAGTCAACATACTGATTACATCAACTTTAGATAATAAAGATTGGGGACTTTTCTACTTGGAAAATCACTGAGTTGCTATTACCTAACACTTCCAATGAAATCTTCAGGGAAAGAGGCCAGGTTTTGTGATGCCAGCTATTAGCTTCATCTGGGAAAATGGAGGCTCACTCAAATAAATAACTTGCCCAAGGTAACACAAATGACAGTGGCAAAGCTAGAACAAGTATTAGCACTGGGATAAGTAAAAAACAACAAAAAATGCTATATACAGAAATAAGAATTAGTCTAGCACAAATGCTAAAGCAAAATAGCCAAACAATATATTTTTTTAATGTGGAAATATGTAAGAACTCACCTGATGAATGCCAAGGAGATAACATAGTCTGCATTGACGGTGATAGTCCAGTCACAGTCTCTGCTATGCGGATATGGATGAGGGAAGTTTGGTGAAAGAATAAAGCCTGAAGATCCTGTTAAATTGCCTCCACAGGGTGCTTTAATTTAAACAAACAAATAAAATCTCTTTAAACATTAATACAATTTATTAGCTGTCAATATTTTTGAAATCACATCTCTAAAAGAGCTTATGAGGCTTTGTACAGACCTGACTTTTATAGTACCTGATGCTTGGGTACAGCATTATCTTTCAAGAAAGATCATTAAAATACTGAATACATGCATACATACATGGATACATAAAATTTAGCTGCTTTATTGGCTTCAAGAGACCAAAAAGAATGCATATATATTTTCTCTCTTTCTATTATTATTTTGTTTCATGCCAAAAGAAAAGCATTAAAAAAGTGGTAAAGATGATTTTCCTCTGGTTACCAGAAAAAATCAGATCAAAGCAAAACAAAACCTCTAATAATAAATAGAAAAATAAGATATGAGATATATAGCTTATTTTCATGTCTCTCCTGGTACCTTTATTTAGTACAGTTATTACAGTTTCAAACAAAGATTTCCATAACACTTAAATGGAGAGCTTCAAAAAATTGTCAGTGAAACTCAGAGAATAGGTTCTTTAGGGGATTACTGTTGAAGTTTGCTAAACAGAGTTTGTGTTCAAGAAATTATACATTACACAGAAATTGACATCTTCAAAAAAATAGAGAAATGAAGAAAGATATGGAGGTCTTCGTGGTGGGATGGGAGAGCGGGAAATACAAATAAATACACCCACCCAAGTGAGGGACATTAAGATTAGGATTCTCACATTCTCACGATGTCTCCTACACATAATCAGTACATCAGCATTCTTCTCTCACCTTGGTTTCGAAATTGTAGTTTTCCGAGATAAATATGAGCATTCAGTTATAAGGGAAATGAAATTTTTTTGACCTATAAAACTGGTTTTGTAAGGAATAGAATTTTGATTCTGGCAACATTTCAGCATTTCTGTTCTTTGCATGAGCTGAGATATATAATATCATCACTACGGTTTGGTAATTTTTCCATTGTCTTTTGTCTAGTACTGCCTTCCTCCATGCCCCTCTGCTACTCTTGGCTCAGTACCTGAGTCACTCAGAAAATTGTCTCAGCTTTTACTATATTGAGAATATCTAGTTACTCAGACTTAATATATTCACCACTACTTTCCTGTCGCTTATATGTTTTTGTGGTACATTATAAAATGATTAGACATAAACTGCTTCAATGTTCTGTAGTACTCCATCTCCAAGCTTAAATGCCTCCTGAATATTTCTCTTTACATTCTCAGGGTAGAGGCCCTCCTAATCAAGATATCACCTTCAACCTGGTCACATAATCCCTCTCCCTTATTCAAAACACTTGTTCAATTATTTGTCTCCCTTACTTTTCCTGGATTCCTCCACTTTGTCCACAAAGTCCATATAAAAGTTATGTTTACACTATATTGTAGTCTATTAAGTGCATAATAGCATTGTGTCTAAAAATGTACCTAACATAATTAAAAATACTTTATTGCTAAAAAAATGCTAATGGTCATCTGAGTCTTCAGTGAGTTGTAATCCTTTTGCTAGTGGAGGGTCTTGCCTAGATGTTGATGGCTGCTAACTGATCAGGGTGGTGGTTGTTGAAGTCTGGGGTAGCTGTGGCATTTTATTTATTTTATTTTATTTTATTTATTATTATTTTTTTTTTTTGAGAAGGAGTCTCGCTCTGTTGCCCAGGCTGGAGTGCAGTGGTGAGATCTCGGCTCACTGCAAGCTCCACCTCCCAGGTTCATGCCATTCTCCTGCCTCAGCCTCCCGTGTAGCTGGGACTACAGGCTCCTGCCACCACGCCTGGCTAATTTTGTTGTATTTTTAGTAGAGACAGGGTTTCACCATGTTAGCCAGGATGGTCTCGATCTCCTGACCTTGTGATCTGCCCGTCTTGGCCTCCCAAAGTGCTGGATTACAGGCGTGAGCCACCGCGCCCGGGGTGGCATTTTCATAAAATAAGATAATAAAGAAGTCTGCCATAGTACTGGACTCTTCCTTTCATGAAGGATTTCCGTGTAGCATGTGATGGTATTTGATTGCATTTACCCACAGTAGAACTTCTTGGAGACAATCCTCTCAAATTCTGCCTCTGCTTTTATAAACTAAGTTATGTAATATTTGAAGTTCTTTGTTGTCATTTCAACAATGTTCACAGCATCTTTACCAGAAGTAGATTCCATTTCAACAAATCACTTTCTTTTCCCATCCATAAGAAGCAACTCCTCATTCGTTCAAGTTTTATCATGAGATTGTAGCAATCCTGTCCCATATTCAGGCTCCACTTGTGATTCTAGTTCTCCTGCTATTTCTACCACATCTGCAGTTTCTTCTTCCACTGAAGTCTTAAACACCCCCTCACAGTCATCCTTGAGGGTTGGAATCAACTTCTGCCAAACTCCTGATAATATTGATATTTTTACTACCTCTCATGAATCACAAATGTTCTTAATGGCATCTAAAATGGTAAATTCTTTCCAGAAGGTTTTCAATTTACTTTGCTCAGATGCATCAGATAAATCACTGTCTTTGGCAGCTATAGTATTGCAAAATATATTTCTTAAATAATGCCACTTTAAAAGTCAGAATTACTCCTTGATCCATGGGCTGCAAAATGGATGTTGTGTAATTGGCATAAAAACATTAATCTCTTTGCATATCTCCATTAGAGCTTTTGGGTGAACAGGTACATTTTCAATGAGCAGTGATATTTTGAAAATCTTCTTTTTTCTGAACAGTAGGTCTCAACGATGGGCTTAAAATATTCAGTAAACCATAGTGTAAACAGATATGCTGTTATCCAAGCTTAATTGTTCCATTTATAGATCACAGGTATAATTCTTAACAGGCCTAAGATTTTCAGCGTGGTAAATGAGCACTGGTTTTATTTTAAAGTCACCAGCTGTATTAGCCCCTATAAGAGAGTCAGCCTGTCCTTTGAAGCTTTGAAGCCAGACATTGATTTCTCCTCTCTAGCAATGAAAGTTCTAGATGACACTATTCCAACAGAATGCTGTTTCATCTACATTGAAAACTGTTTTTAATGTAGCCACTTTCATCAGTGATCTTAGCTAGATCTTCTGGATAACTGGCTGCAGCTTCTCCTTCAGTACCTACATATTCACATTCCACTTTAATGTTACAGAGAAAGCTTCTTTCCTTAAACCTTATAAATCAACCTATGTTTGCTACAAAGTTTTCTTCTGCAGCTTTTTCACCTATCTATATCTTTATAGAATTAAAGAGTTAGGGCCTTCCTTTGGATTAGGTTTTGGCTTATGGGAATGTTGTGGCTGGTTTGATCTTCTATTCAGACCACTGATTTGCTTCATATCTGCAACAAAGCTGTTTTGCTTTCTTATCATTCCTGTGTTCACTAGAGTAGAATTTTCAATTTCTGTCAAGAATTTTACTTTTGCATTCAGAACTTGGGTAACTATTTGGTGCAAGAGGCCTACCTATCAGCCTATTTGGGCTTTCAACTGGCCTTCCTCACTAAGCTTAATCATTTCTAGCTTTTAATTTAGAGTGACAGATGTGCAACTCTTCCTTTCACTTGAATGCTCAGAGGCCATTGGTCTAATTTTAATACTGTGTATCAGAGAATAGGTAGGCCCAAGGAAAGAGAGAGACATGGAGGAACAGTCAGTTAGGGGAGCACTCAAAACACACATACTTATTGGTTAAGTTCACTGTCCTACATGGGCATTTGTTTGTGGCATCCCAAAAAAATTACAATAGTAACATAAAAGATCACTGATCACAGATCACAATAACAATAAAATAGTAATGAAAAAGTTTGAAATATTGTGAGAATTACCAAAATATAATACAGGGACATGAAGTGGGCAGATGCCATTGGAAAAAAGTCTTTTAGGATTTGCGTGGCACAGGATTGACAAAAACCTTCAATTTGTAAAATAATGTAATATCTGTGGAGTGCAATAAAGTGAAGAGTAATAAAATGAGGTATGCTTATATGTGTGTATATATGCAAAAAAGACCAGAATGATAGCAAAATGTTCTTTGTGATTTTTTTCCATTTGGATTATGTGTAACTTTGGAGAGGGTAGGGGAGTAATTTTGTTTCAATTGTCCTTATTTTTTAGAAGGAACATTGGTCTTTTTTATAGTTAGAAACGGTATAGAGATGCATACATACATGTATATGTTATACATGTATATTCTTTATCACAAAAGATTTAAGAAAATTTATTACATATAGTAAAGTATCTATTATTTAGATATAAGATCCTCTAAAATGATTTTTATTTTATTACTTAAATTACTGTTTTTCTTCTAGAGACAAGGTCTTACTATGTTGCCCAGTCTCATCTCAAACTCCTGGGCTCAAGCAATCCTCCCATCTTAGCATCCTGAGTAGTTGGGAACACAGGTGTGCATCTATTTAAATTATTTATCAAAGATTTCTCAATATATTTCAATGCTGTGGTTGATTTTGAAAACCTATGAAAGCCAACGAGAAAAGCAGAGACATTATCTGATGTTTGTAAATCCCAAACTCTTAGTGAGTAAAGAATATTATCTTTAAATATAATCAACTTTAAATAGCACTGAGAAATGCATCTCTATTTTTGCCCATCTAACCACAAAGCATTCAAAATATAAGTCAGGGATTCATGAATTAAGTTTTCAGTAATTTGTTCTGAATGCAGTGTTTTCTGAGGCATTTACATGGGCATCAACTATTAATAACTATTTTACAATCTTCCTAATTTGTTTCTCAAATTCAATTTTATTTGTGTCTTCTTTCTTTCTCAAAAGCCCACTCACATTATTGTCTTTCCTATTTACCTTCATATTGAATGCTTCTACTTTCCTGGGGGCAATGTCAAAGTAATTTTCACACTGTCAATTTTGTTGGAATGAATTCTATTAACTCTCTTAAAGATGACATCCTTCTGTTTGGTACTTGCTATAAGACTGACTGTTTCTATATGCAAGCGAGCAAAATGCTTTATGCTCCGGGGTCTGAGACATAGAATTATGGAGTTTCTAAGAAGTTCAGGGTTTAATCTTTGGCATGGTATTTCCAATCATGAAGTTCTTTCTTATCAGTTTTAGAGGTCAAGCTTTCTGCAGCCTTAGCAATTTTTCAGACTTTTTTTTTTAAGGTTATTTTCTTCCCCAGAGAAGCTCTAATTTATATCTTCTCCTCAAGCTATCTTTCCCTACCAAAAATAATACACAGTATCATTATCTATACAAAAACCTCACACAACCTTCTTAACTTAAGTAAGATTTAGTACTCAGCTTTTTTTTTTTTTCTAGAATAGGACTTGCTAGCTAAAGCATATTCTTGTCTAAAAATGGAAATTTATAATAGTAGATCTCAGAACTTTTTCATCTTTTGCATCTTGGATTTTAGTGTTATCTAGAATTTTTGTACAAGCCATTTAATATTTTAGGGTTTTATGTAAAAACAATTGGCATAAGTTAGCCCTTCTGGTAATTCTAATAAGCAACATCCTTTAGCCAAATTTAAGAATCACAATAAAGCAAGAAGTCCTACAGTAAGATTTTGGTGTTTTATAATTTATTCTTTACATAAATATTCTCTTCATGAGATATGTGGTCAAATTCCAATTAATTAGAATAAGAAGTTTTAATTTAGTTGAAAATTTTTTGGTTAATTGAGTAGTAAACAAACTTGAAAATTTTGAAACAAATATGAAATATTATTTCAATCTCTTTCTTTGCAAACATTTCTTAACAGTTTTATCCCCGGATCATATGAGTGCACTTACAGTAAATGTAAATTAATTGATGTTTGTTGATTTAGAATCTTGCAGTGGTACATGAAGAACAATATAGGTGTGAATAGAAATAGTGTAATGGGAGATATAGCTAAATCTGAACTGTTCAAGTGATGCCATTATTTCATGCTTTATAAAAGGGTCTCTAATAAATTTACTTCTTCGTCATTTGTTTTATTTTTTATAGCAGAGATCTAGAATTGTCCGCCTACTGCCCGGCTGGTTTGGGCCTTTGTATGTTGTTTGGTGCATTTAGTGTTTTCTTAAATCCACCTTTATAAAATAGAGAAAATGTGTTATAAAACTTTTTTTTTTTTTTTATTTCACTGGAAAGTAAGTTCATAGGAACAGAGAACTTTTCTGTCTTGTTTTATTGCTAATTTCCTACTGTTTAGAACAGTGCCTGAGACACAGTTAACGACTAATGAATTTGATTTTGTAATTTTGTGTGGGGAGTTACAAGATGGGGTAAAATAAATTCGAATAATTGATTGTTTGAGTTTGTTCACTTCTAACTGAAGAACTAACACTCTTTTCCTATTTCCATGGGACTTTCAAAATAAGTCACTGTGAAGTCTATGAGTTAGGTATAAGTGAACAAAAATAAGATTCTCCCTCTAAAACATGATACATTTGCATGTACCAAATGCTATAAGAAATACAATGATGAACAAGATATGGAATCTTCTCCCAAGGTGCTTACAGTGTAGTAAGAGAGAGTATGTAAATAAATAAAATTTTCAGTAGAGAAAACATAGTTTGTTCAAAATGTGTCATAAATTCAAGATGACACAAAACTAAAGCACCTGAACAGAACAAAAAAGTTTAAGATTAAACTAGTTTAATTATATAGCATATTTTCTAACTATTTTTATTCCAAAAGTGGGACATTCCTCTAAGTCTTTCTCCGACCAAATCATAATTTGTATTTTAATTTTCTAGAGTCTAACTTGGAGATTCAATAACAGAGCACAGAGACAAAAGACAGCTGGAAGTATGATCCAGGCTGCTACAACTTCTTAGATCTTCCAAATAAAAACCAATATTCCTTTGGATTACATGAATTAAATGGAAAGACAAAGCTTGGAAATTCTGACATAGATTCTGACAATATTTTCTTTCTTAAATGAAATAACCATTTTAGAGACAAGATCAATATGACCCATTTTAATATGGAGTCTGAATCCACTCTTTAAGCAATGGATAACTATGGCTACATAGTATATAAAGGGTGATATAATTTTCCAAGAGCTTTGATTCATAACTGTTTTAGACTCTTAGAAGCATTGGAAAAATTAATGAAATCATCAGCCTTTACCCCATGGAAAAATAATAATCATTTTACAATTTTGTACATTCTGGGGAGGTTAATAATCCTCTGAAATCTTAGACTCTCATATCGAATCTATTCTAGAATATGATTCTTAAGAACGATACCAGTTTTTAACCATTGTTTTATGTTTATATAAAATTTTAATTGTTCTTTAATTCATACCTATACAGACTGGTGGGCTGGGCTGCCAGAAGTACCGATTTTCTACCTGAATGCAGGTTATTCTTTCCTCTCCTTGAAGTTCGTATCCTGGGTCACATTGAAAAACAACAGTGTCCCCAGGTTCTCTTCCATCCCCATTTCGAGTCCCATTCATGGGGACCCCTGGGTCACGACACGCAGTGGCAACAGAACCTATCAAAAGACAGAGACAAAATTTTAGTTTTGATAACTACCAAAATCAATTTCATATATCCATGTGTTTTAGAAAATTAATTTTTAAAATTTTGGGGTCAATTTCTAAATGCCATACAATAAACACTTTCTCTATATTTTAAATAACTTAAGTGCTAACTTATTTGAAAAAGTAGCATAGTATTTTAGTTACCAAATACTAGATTTACTCAACATTATTAAATGTATTGTGAAAGACACTGAAGAGTACGAAAAGAAAGCTTCATACTGGGAAAATATATTTGTTATGAACATATCCACAGAGGACTTGTAGCTAGAATACATAAAGAACTCTCAAAACTCAAAAAAAAGGAAGAAAATTAGCAATCAATCCAGTTACAAAATGAGCAAAGACATTTTAATGAAAACGATATCAGAAAACACATGAAAAGATGTTGAACATCACTAACTGAGAAATGCAAATTAAAACCACAATGAGATATTACTACATACATTTCAAATTGGCTCAATTTTTTAAAAAACATGATAACGATAAATGCTGGCAAGATTATGGAGAAAACTGGATCATTCATGCATTGCTGGTGGGAATGTAAAGTGGTAAAACCACTCTGGAAAGGATTACGGCACTTTCTTACGAAACTAACCATTCACTTACTATATACCACAGCAATTGCACTCTTGAACATTTATCCAAAAGAAAATAAAACTTATATTCACATGAAAGCCTGAACACAGATATTTATAACAACTTTATCCATAATTGCTAATAACTAGGAACAACCCAAATGTCATTCAACAGGTAAATGGTTAAACGATGGTAAATCCACACAATGGAATATTACTCAGTAATAAAAAAGAATGATTCATATATATGACTTGGATGAATTTCAAGGAAATTGTGCTAAGTGAAAACAATACAATATCAAAATATTATATACTGTTTAATTTTTTATATAACATTCTTGAAGTGGCAACATTTTAAAATTGAGGCAAGGCATAGTGGCTTACACCTGTAATCCCAGCACTTTGGGACATCGAGGCAAGAGGATTTCTAAATCCCAGGAGTTTGAGACCAACCTGGGCAACTAAGTGAGACTCTGTCTCTACAAAAAATTTAAAAAAAAAATTAGCCCAGCATGGTGGTGCATGCCTGCAGTCCCAGCTACTTGAAAGGCTGAGGTGAGAGGACAGCTTGAGCCTAGGAGGTCAAGGCTACAGTGAGCCATGACTGTCCGTCTGCACTAAATTTATAAGTGAATTTGTTTTGTAATATCCATCAGTGTTTCTCAGCAGAGCACTAGACAGAGCGTCATGCATCAAAGAATCTGAGGAATTATAGTCTTCCACTATGGATAGTGATCTTTTATAAAAAATGGTGTGTGTGTGTGTGTGTGTGTGTGAAACTTAATTTTTCTTGATTTGCTCTGGAATGGTTTCTACCCAAACTAAAATTGATCTATTGTATTAGTCTGTTTTCACACTGCTATAAATAAGTACCTGGGACTGGGTAATTTATGAAGAAAAGAGGTTTAATTGACTCACAGTTCTGTAGGCTTAGTAGGAAGCATGGCTAGGAGGCCTCAGGAAACTTACAATCATGGCAGAAGGCAAAGGGGAGGCAACTACATCTTACCATGGCAGAGGAGGAGAGAGAGAGTGAAGGGGAAAGTGCCACACACTTTCAAATAACCAGATCTCATGAGAACACACTTACTATCAAGAGAAGAGCAAGGGAGAAGTCAGCTCCCATGATTCAATTACCTCCCACCAAGCCCCTCCACTGACAAGTGAGGATTACAATTAGAGATGAGATTTGGGTGGTGACACAGAGCCAAACCATATCACCTATGGACTGGTTTTATAAGTGGAGAGTGATGTTCGACACACAAGGTTTACATTTAGGATGTTTTTATTAGAAAGAAGTGACATAAATGTGAAAAGTGCTATAGCTTTCAAATTGAATAACAGGAATAATATAAAAGATTATGAAAAATACTTCAATTTTGTTTGAGATTTCCAGTGTACTGGACACAGGAAGCTTTCAGCTTAAGATGTACATTCTCAAAAATAAAAATATTTGTGTAACAATGTTAGAAAAACATATTGAAATGAAAGAAGTCAGTATCATCATATTTTAGCTGAGTATGACAGGAAAAAAAGCTGAGTATGATGGGAAAAAAGTGTTTTTACAGTACTATCAGATTTACTGGGCTGAAAGATTTAAAGTGGGACGTAGTAGCTAAAATAAGATTTTGATATGACAGCTAATATACAATATGTGAGAATACACATTTGCCTTTGGGCATAGTTGACTTGGAGGAGAGGGGATAAATCCTTCAAGTTCCTTTTTCTTTCAATTAATACACAAATTAGGAGTAAGATTTTAAAGAACAAGAAAGGATGGGGTTTAAGGAAAGACCAAATAAAGTTTTTTCCTCTTGGAATTACTTGAGTTCTGAAAGCAGTTAGTTAAATACACACAGGAACAATTACTTGGTGTAAATGCTACTTTTTTTTTTTTTTTTCTAATTCAAAGTTTGATTTTCTTGCTCTTTATACTCTGTGTTGTAGGTAGACAAAATTACAATAATTTTAGCATCAATCATTCTCCATCTGTATTAAATAGAAACTGTAGCCAGTGAAAGAAATAACAATTTAAGGAGCTATGCTATATTTCCTTTCAAATTAGAAGTCAGGTAATCTCACATAATTAAAATGATTTAAAAAGCAATTATATAATATTAAAGTAACTTCATTGATCATACATTTTTAAATAGATTAATAATTTGTATTTTATATGTACTTCTCATTTTTTGAATCATACAATTCTCAAAATACATAATCCTTATTTGTATTTTCTTTTTGTTATTGTTGTTATACAAATTTTTAAGTAGAAATTTGATCATCTTTATCCCCTCCTGTTCTGGAACAATATATAGAATATTTCGGTAGAATGAGGACTCACTTGGCAATTAAGTATTTTCATTTATCAACTATTTTAAATACGTAAAAATTTAAAAGTATATGTCAGAAAATAGTATACTGACTGCCACTGTATTAACCGTGGGTAATTCACTCATTTTCTAAATGTCTTTATTTCAAATTGCTTCAAATTTATTTGGTGAAATGAATATCCATATCTTTATTAGATTTTAAGTCTGCCACTCATTCCTCCTTTTCCCTAACATAAATATGCAAAGTAAGCAGAAATTCCAACAAAGATAAAGGGTCTTAACAACCTTGTTGTCTCACCTGTAGTAATATCATAAAAGGAACATTCTTGAAAGTGAATAATAGGCTTATATGTTATAACATCCAAATATAATTCGTGTTTGACCTGTAAAATCCCATGAAACTGTCAATAAAAGATTAGTTCCCTTTCTTGTTTTCTTCACCTCAAAAGGGCTGGCCAATTTCATTTTGGCTAGTCTAGGAATTATCCAGTGACTAGTCTGTTACACAGATGTAGACTGTACTACTTAAATTAGCTTAACACTCATTAGAAATAATAATAGTCACACAGAAAAAATATATAAATAGAAGCATATGTGAATAGCTAATAATGCTAATATGTAATACTTATTGAGCACTTTCTACATTTAAAACACCATGCTATGAGCTACCTCTCGATTCACAGGAAGTCTGAGTACTATTATTATCCATATTTTTCCATTGAGAAAATTGAGGCTTAAAAAGGCTAAGGTGCTTTCCCAACATCGTACAATTACTTAGGGACAGTAAAAGTACAAATGTAGGTATAAGACCATATCCAAGGGACATTTTTGAAATAAAAGTGATAAAGCCTTTATAATAAAATGTGCTTAAGTGTTGAATAGAGCATAAAACTCATGATATGATTATTTAAATGGAAGTCTCTGAAACATGCTATTAATCTTTGTGTCATTTTAAAATCAGACAAGCAGTTATTCACCTATTATTTTCACTAAAGTAGTCCAAACACCTACAATTTTATAACATCTTAAATGTATTAATTACTTTAAAAATACTTACACTTATATCAACATTAAAGCCTTATTAAATAGGGTTCTATTGTTATATATCAAATTGAATAAAGACCAGCTAAGAAAGAGAAACTTAAAAAGAGGCAATTAATTTAGAATAGAGACTAATAAATACAATAATGATAATAGCAATGATTACTGTCTCTACTTAGAGCATATAGCTTGCAAAGCACTTGACTAGCAGCTCAGTTTACACTCTTAAGCTAAAACACAGAATCCTTACAAAGTGGTATTTTCATCCCCATTTTTAAATGGGTAAAATGAGATCTTAAGATCTCAGAGATCTTAACTGCATGTTCTTAGCAGAGCTGGAATTTGAACTCAACCAGCAGGGTTCTTAACCACTACAGTGTGTTGCCTCAGCACAAACCTATCGCATTACCAGAAACAACATAAAGCCATATCCTACTAGTGGAACTCTGACAGCTGTCTATTGATGAAAGAATTGACCAAAAAGAATTAGACCAATTTGAAATGGAAAGGCAAGAAATACTGAACTATTTGTATCCCTTTATTACACATAAAAATCTGTTGCTGCCTACATTTTTACTATAATGGAAAGCAGAAAAGAAAGAGGCAAGGTTATATTTGTGGTTATTAAAAATAATAGAAATAAAATTTATTCATATACATATGCAAGTTTAGCCATATATATGCCAAATATATGCCAAATAACATTTTAAAGTAACTACAATATGAAGAACATTTCCACTCCAACTGCTTTTTCACTGTTTCTCCTTCTCATCCCTTATTTTGTTTTATTTCTTTCTTTATAATTTTTTGAGAGGGTAAAGCAATAGATAGAAGCACTCTCTTCTTAACACCATCAAATCGATCACCTCACTGGTATTTACATCCATATTTTGTTTCTTTGTCTTTTAAAATGGAGAAGTTGGCCTTGTTCTATAAAAAGCCAACCCTAGTTCTTGTGTTGCTAGTATTAAACACTGTTAAGGACTTATTCCTAAATGTTCTTCATCTCCTCTGCATCACTGGCACATTGGCTCATTCTCAGTCGCATGTACAGTACTATGCTGCATCATTCTCAACAGCATGTAATTGTGGCTTCTATCTTCCATTTTAAATAAACAAAGAAAACTTCATAATATCCCCATCCTCTTTCAGCTGCTTTCCCATTTCTCTGCTTTCTTTAATAGAAAATCTATTAAATATATCTCCTGAGAGAAATTTCTATACAATTGTCTCCAGTTTTATTGTCAGTCTTTCCTCTATTCCACTGCTTTAAACCCAGGCTGCCAAATCCAGTGGTAACTTTTATGCTTTCTTTCAAAAACCTTTCAGCAACATTTATTAGAGCTGACTATTCCTTCCTTCTTCAAGCGCTGTTTTTTATTTTGTTGTTTTGTTTTTTGGCCTCCAATTCATCAGCCTAGTCTGGTTTTCTTTCTGGCTTATTTGCTGCTCTCTTTTGGAATCTTTTGCTTTTGTTACTTGTTAACCTGATGACTGAGGGCTGGAGTACCTTAGGAATTAGTCCTTAATGCTCTTGTCCCTTCTTTCCACAATTTCTCACTAAATAACTTCATAAGTTTAAAAATTATTTTTAGCTTGATGCTCGTGAAATTTATATATCCAGCCTTAACTTTTTTCTGAGCTCTTAACCATTCTCTTCAAGTGTCTATTTAACTTCTGTACTTAGGTATCTGGTAGGTTCCTCAACTTACTATGTCCAAAATATTGCAAAATTATAAAAACTTTTAATCTTCTGATTTAGAAACTAAAAATGTACAAAATAAGTATAAAATTTCACCTATGTAATTTTTTCCTAGACAATTGATGTCATTGCAAATGTACTTCTAATTTATTATAATAACCAGATAAAAATATGTTTTAGAAATTGTTCAAAATAGAAGGTAAAAATCATTGACATAAGAAATAGAGTGAACATTAGCAAACATATAAAATCTTCTAATTTTTACACTATTTTTTATGCCAATGATTTTACTTTGTATGGTACCATTTATTTCTAATAAAATGAGTTTTTCTACCTGGTTGTTACAATAAATTAGAAATACATTTGCTATGACAAATTTTTACTTTCAAAATAGAACTGTTTCTATTCCACTAAAAACAAATAACTGTACCCATGGCTAAAATTCTCATTACCCTGAATGTGAAAAAAAGATAGACATGTAAAAGTAATGCAATTTTCTAACTGCTTATACGTAGTAGAAACAATTTTTCAAGATATGTTGTTTTATTCTAATTATATATAAGAAATCTCTTTGAATTCATTGTGAAAGAATGTATGCTTATCTGAGAAAGCATATATTTCTTAGAAATTGTTTTTACAATACCATCAGTCTTCTTCACTGATCTAAATCCACTGAAAGAGTTCATAGCATTTGTCATTAAGTAACATGTCCTTATCAAATCTAGCTTTGCTATGCGCTAGGAAGAAATAAATTGTCCATCAGTACAAGAATTTGAAGAGAACTTCTTACTATAGTTAAAAACAAATGAATGAATGAATGAATAAATGAATGAACGAAACTGTCATTTGTCATTTCGGTGTATGCTGAAGGTTTATTTATAATATGACATTATTTTGGAGCCAGGAGATGTTTATTTCAAGTGTGCCATAACAATATTTACATTACATTTTAATTGCTTTAATCTGTTATGAATAACCTAGGGTTTGTTTAGAAAAAAAACCAGATGGCACTAACTACTACAAAATATAACTGAGTTCTCATTATTGCTACTGTAAATATACTTCTCACTTATTTTATCTTTGCTTCCATCTAATTGGGAGTATAATTTCACTGGAAATATGCACTTCACTTAATATAGATTTCACAAGCCTAGCTGGTGCATAATGTAGTTTTCAACTGAAATATAGGTGATTACTTGAAGTCAGAGATAAGTTGAATTACCATTGTGGTGACAAGAGCAAAAGAAAACACTCCAGTTTTCTTACTGCTTTGCTTGGTATAACAAAGAATAAATACACTGAAATCACTCTTAAGTTCTTATGTGTCCCTTCTGTTCAGAAAATCGACTTTTTGGTATAAACTTGTTTATTTCACAACCTTTCAAAGAAGAAAAATCTTGGATTTCATACAGTTGGATGAGTAATGATATCAGAAGCAGGAGACTTAGACTTAGTGTACCGTATTAAGAAAAGATATTAATCCCTTGTATTAGTTCCCTGAATCTTTCCTGCCTCATCTGTAAAACTGGCCTAGGAATATTTCATCTGTTTTATTTAGAATCAGACAAAATATTAAATTTTTATTCTAACAATTATATTCATAATTCTATGAAAATTCTGAAATGAAAAAACACAAGTAGATTTTAATATACACTGCATAGGTTTTCTAAGCAATAATTTTATATTTTTTGCCATGTTTCAGGAGACTTAGCAAAGTCATGGCCCAAATTTGGTATTCACAATTTCTTACATCCCTCTCTTTCATCTTTATTGCCTTATATTTTTGTATTGGCTAAAAAATGACACTGTATTCTCCACTTCACTATCTGTGAGAAAATCAAGATGGGTAATGGGAATACTTAACCTGTGAGAAAAATCTCATCAGAGTCAAGTCAATCAGAAAATATTTGAAATGCAGATGGTAACCTAGAGGTGGATTTCACCCTGGAGAATTTTGCCCTTGATTGAGCCCTTGCTTTGTACATGATCCATCAATTTTATAAAGAATGTTCAACATCATTATTAGGCCCACACTCTGCCAGCTATTCAGAAATGTGGCTATCTTTAGAATTTCATTATGTTACTAAGGATACATCTAATGATATGGCAAGTCAGGTTAAAGTTGATGGCAGCATGACAGACACACTCCCATCAACCTAGGAGAGAAACAAAGCTGCTTAATGCATGGTATGGAAAAGAAACCTCAAAGCCAGTGTTGTAATATACTTCCAGGTATATAGAAATCTCTTTTTTAAAAATGCATATGCATTTATTATACCAAATAATTATTGAGCCAGGTATTATGCTTGATGTTGGAGATATTAACAGAAAGAATACAGCCCTGCTTTCATGGATTCTTATGCTCCAGTATGCCTACAAAAGTTGTTGGCATTGTATCATATCATATCATATACAATCAATGATATAATTCTTGTGGAATCAAAGGCCTGTTAGGTTGAAGACTATCAAAAGGATCTGTACAAGAAACTCATTTTACATCCAAAGATTACAGAAAAGTATATGAGTCGATTTGAAATAGAATTCTAGTATATGAGGATGACCAGTATTAGTAAGTAAAAAAAAAAAAAAAAAAGAAAGAAAAATTATGTAAACATGGTTTCACATTACTTCTGACTGACAGTATACAGTATTTGTGTGTTTTTAGTTTTACATTATTAGAAGATTTACCCATTCACTCAGATTCATTAAATATTTACTAAGTACCAAGTACCAGGTGCCGTGCCAAGTTGTGGGGACACAAATATCAACAGGATGACATCCTTACCCTTCAAGGAACACAGGCTAAGAGGAACAGTAGATGTGAACATAGTTTTAAAATAATAACTTGTGTATCAAAATCTGATGACTTTGTCATTGAAACTGAAAAAATTGTTAAGCATGAAACAAGAAGCTAAAAGTAAATAAAATTATATAATTAATATATGTATTAACATAATTGATATTATATTGACACGTCTCACAATAGTTATACAAAAACTATTTTAAAAATAAAATAATTTCTAAAAAATTAAAATGACATATCTGTGTATAAAAAGCATCTTCTTTATATGAATTATCTGAATATTAAAATAACATGCAAAATAATCATTTGTGTTACACATGTTCATTCTTTAACTGGTATCTTAGCCACATTTAATGCCCTTTTTACTATTTTTTCTAAAGAATGTGTTTTTTCAACATATTCTTATTTTTATTAGTATTGCTAGAAACATTTTTATATATTTTAAACTGTCGGTAGCTCAACTGATGTCTTCACAAGCCATACTATTTTTAATTGAGAAAATTTTCTCTTTATAAGTATTAAGCTACCTGGTAAGCTCAGGTTTAATTCTTTGAAATGAAGAAAAATTTCAATTTTATTTTTATTTTCATTAAGCAGTACGTAAACATTTCAGCTCAAATATTTTCACATGTACTGAATTTTAACTTCTTTTCAGAATACATTTTTGACACACTTTTATAATATGAAACTTGTCAAACAGGTTTTCTTAAATTATAATTTTTTGAAATATTGATCTACAAGCCATATAATTATATACAAAATAAATTTTATATATAAAATTTTATTTATATATAATTTATATTAAATATACATTTTCTTAACTTTTTTCTATCCAAGAATAAAGTAGAAGTTTAATCCAATTAAAAATAACTATCAAAAGGCCAGGCGCAGTGGCTCACGCCTGTAATCCCAGCACTTTGGTGGACCGAGGCGGGCGGATCACGAGGTCAGGAAATCCAGACCATCCTGGCTAACATGGTGAAACCCCGTCTCTACTAAAAATACAAAAAAATTAGCCGGGCGTGGTGGCGGGTGCCTGTAGTCCCAGCTACTTGTGAGGCTGAGGCAGGAGAATGGCGTGAACCCGGGAGGTGGAGCGTGCAGGGAGCCGAGATCTCGCCACTGCACCCCAGCCTGGGTGACAGAGTGAGACTCCGTCCTCCCAAAAAAAAAAAAAACAAAAAAAAAAAAAACAAAAAAACTATATATATATGTATATATATTATATATACCCTTTATATATATATATATATATTTATATATATATATAAAGACCCTTTAACAAGTCAAGGCATACTAAAATACTAAAGTTTCAAATTTTAATATTGTACAGTGTTTGAACTTTCATTCTTTTAAAGAAATCACACTTAAATGTCTTCCTGTTTATTGTTTTCAATAATTGCTATTTACTTAAAATTGTAAAAACTGAAGATTTTTAGCACTCTACTAACTGAATATTTTAAGATTTTCAGTGGATTTTCCTGAATAGCTATCAAAATCTAAAGGTTTTATTTTCAAAATCATTCAGTATCATAGTAGGGCATTTTGGTTTATTTGCAAAATAGTACTTCAAAAACCCAAACCTTTCTAGGACTTATTGACAATGATCAGGAAAAAGAGAACATGGTACTGGCATACTATGTTCTTTTATTTAGTTTTTGAATCAGCTTCACTTTGTCTCTCTCTCTCTCTCTCTCTCACAACCACATCCACAAACACACACCACTTAGTTCAATTATTTCAACTGCATATAAAAATATTTGTATATTTTAACAACAGTTTTATCGTGATGGGTAAATATTACAATTTTATTGGTTGCAATTATGAATTCTGTGTACACAACAACCAATTCCTAGTACATTTCTGTTTTTTAATTTTATAAGAGCTTTGTTTTTATTATGAGATTATGTACCACCAAAATTTACATTTGTATTTTATCACAAAATAAATAATTTTTATCTTTAATATTAAATTTTAATTTGTGGCCTTTGCTCACTTTTAAATATTTAAAGATAATCTTTTTGCTTAAAGTTTTTTTAAAAGAGTTGTGATGTTTATAACATATGTAAAAGTAAGATAAATGAAAACATGCCCCAAAGAACTGAAGGAGGAAATGGAAATACACTATTAGAAGGTTCTTACATTATATGTGAGGTGGTATAATATTATTTAATGATGGATTTGTCTATTTGACATAATGACAGGTTTTCTTTCATAAGCCAAAGATACACGTTACAAGTGTTAGAGCAAATGCTTTCCTTTCCTCCCAAAAGAGGTATAGCTAATAAGCTAATAGAAGAGAAAAAAATGATGGTAAGAAAAAAGTGACAATTAACAGGTGGATTCAATAAAAAAATAGCAATATGGTAGACAAACTTTAATCAAGTGAATAATTATATTAAACATAAGTAGTCTAATGGTTAAAAGACTCCAACTAAGGGAGAGAGATTTTCAAACAATAAAAAATCAAGATGCAACCATAAGCTATTTACTAGTAGTCTACTTTAAATATAAAGACACTGATAACTTAAAAGTAAAAAGATGTTAAAAGGCATAACATGACACATTAATCATATGATATATATATATAGACAAAGGAAAATTACCAGAGAAAAAGAGAGAGATTTCATATCAATAAAAGGGTCAAAAAAGGGTCAAAAAAAATCCATAGCATCCAAAATGTATGCAGCTCATAACATATCTTCAAAATGCATGAGGCAAAAAATAAAAGTAAAAGATAAAAAGAATAAATAGACAAATGTGAAACAGCAGTGGGGCATTTTAACACTTTTCTTGAGTAGTTGATAAAATAAGTGAACAGGAAGTAATGATATTGAATAATTAACACTATCAACAAAATTGATATTTATAAAACTCTTCAAAAACAATGGTAATACACTTTTTTTTAGGTAGGTATACATGGTATTTTTTTAAAAAAACATGCTAGGCTATGGTTTTCTCAGTAGAACAAGTCTCAGTAAATTTAAAACTAATAAAACATTAATTTTTAACTGAATGTATAATATATGTTTATCTTTAACACAATCAACTTTCGAATACTTTATTTTGACTTTATGAAATGAATACAAAAATAAAACTTGCATTGGAATTTAAGTATTTGAGGCAATCAATGTTACTGATTCTCTATTTGAAGCAATTGATGTGACTCATATAAAAATAGATTTTTTCAACTATTTGTGAAGTTCTGCTAAGAGAGCTGGCATATTAACACTCTTCATACATTCTCAGAAGACAATTTAGAATACAAAGTGATGAAATTAGTATAGTATTCATTTGACCTAAATACAAAGTCCTGCTTTTTAATACATAGTTGTGTCTTCTGGTTTTCACATCATCAGTGATAACACTATGGTCCTCATGTATGTTAACATACACTGTATGCAAGTTGCAAGTTCCTCACTACTTTTTTAAAAAATTTTAATTGAGCTTTTTTATAATTAGTGTGCAGACATTATTAGCAGTTTATACATAATCCTTAATATAAGTACTAAAAATCTAAAAATCATGCAGCCAATCCAAACATCTATTCTAATGATTTATCATCTTTAAGTTTGTAGGCAATTTATTCATTAAAAAAATGCCAAGTAAGAATATCTTAAAATAACTAGTTATACACTCTTAGGTCTAAAGTCCCAACATATACCAGGATTTAAACACAGTAAACCAGGATTCAAACGCAGAAAATTCTCAATCAAAATATCCCATTCTTCATAACATGCTAGCAAGTAATTAGGAAACAAAAACCTGTTACTAACAAAGATGTCGTGATGCCAGTGATAAACTGAATACCAAGGAGCACTTTAATTTAGGAAATAATTCCAATAAAAGGAACATGACAAGTGACATCAGCACAATGGCAAAGCAGAAAGTCCTGTACACTCCACCCCCAAAAAACACAAATTGAGGAACAAATCATCGACAAATCCAGAAACTAAGTGAAAGGCTCCTGCAGCCCAGGTGAATGTGAAACCAGACTGACCAAAACTAGTAGAGAGATCCAGAACACCCTCTTGCCAGAATCCCCACCACTGGCACAGTGCCATATAATCAGGAAGAGATTCACCCTTAGCTCCCAGCTTCTCCCAGGGGAGAAAAGGCCTTGGTTTGCACATGTAGCACCCCAACCATTCCAAGAGGACTCCACAAAGGTCTGGCTTCTGTCTTGCCAGTCTTGGATCTCTGATGGGACCAGCACAGTATACCAGCTGGGGAAAACAGAGATGGAAGCTAGGGGCAATTGATGCCCCTAGCTTCAAGCTTCCCTGCTGCTCAGATGTCCCAAGTCTTCTTTGCTGCTCAGCATAACATGAGCAACAACAGCAACCACAAAATCAAACAAACAAAATCAGCTCTCAGCTTCTCTCTGAGAAGAAAAAGAGTTGATCTAAGCATCCAATGCCCCAACTTTGCCGGGACTGCCCAAAGAACTGGCAACTATTTGCCAGTCTTAGAACTCTAACTGGTCTGTCACAAAAAAGGGATAATGGAAATGGTGGTTCAGACTGGTGGATGTCATAGTTTCCCCCAGTGGGTCAGCACACAGCAATTACACAAAACGCACAGCTAATGGGGTACAGTGGCTCACACCTATAATCCCAGCACTTTAAATATTTGAAAGGCCGAGTTCAGGAGTTTGAGACCAGCCTGAACATCATGGCAAAACCACATCCCTACAAAAAATACAAAAATTAGCCAGCAGAGTGGTGCATGTCTATAGTCTCAGCTACTCAGAAGGCTGAGGCAGAAGGATCAGTTTGAGCCTGGGAGGTTGAGACTGCCGTAAGCTGTAAGCACGCTGCTGCACTCCAGCCTGCATGACAGAGCAAGACTCTGCCTCAAAAAAACAAACCAACAAAAATCCAGCTGTCTGTTTCTCCTTGCAAAAGGAAAGAGTTGTTGGTAGAGACCCTAGAATCTCTGGCCAGGCTGGTTGATGGTGGTTTTCTGTTGTACAAGCAGAGTCTGGTCAGACGGGATGCAGTGTGTATAATTGGATAATACACATACACCAATGCAGAACATCAAGGAAAATTAAGAATCAGAAAAGAATAATTCAAACAAAGGAATAAGATAAATCTCCAGAGAGCAACGTTAATAAAATGAGGTTATACAATTTATCTGACAGACAAATCAAAATAACTATCATAAAGATGCTCAACTATCATAAACAAAGCTCAAGAGAATCATGCATGAACAAAATGAGAATTCCAACAAACAGAAAATATAATAAAGTACCAAACAGAAATATGGGGCTGAAGAACACAATAACTAAAGTGAAAAATAACTAGCGAGGTTCAGCAGCAGACTAGATCAAGCTAATAAAAGGACCAGCAACTCAAGGACACATCATTAAAAATAATTCAGTCCAAAGAGCAAAAAGAATAAAATAATGAAAAAAGTGAAGAAACTTTAAGGCTCACAATTTAGGGACCAATATTTACATTATGAGAGTGTCAGAAGGAGAAGAGAAAAAAAAAGACAAGACAGTTTACTCAAATAAATAATAGCTAAAATTTTCCCAAACCTGGAGAATGAAATGAACATCCAGACCCAAGAAGTCCAAAGAACACCAAATAAGAGTAACTTAAATAAATCCATACTGAGACACATTACAAGCAAATTGTCAATAGTCATTAAAGACAAAGAAAACATTTTGAAAGCAGAAAGAGAAGAACAACTTGCCACATATAAGGGAAGCTCCATAAGAGTAGCTATTTCAGCAGAAACTTTGCAGACCATAAAGGAGAGTGATGGTATATTTAAAATGTGGAAAGAAAAAATAGCCTGCCACCATACATGGCCAAACTGTCTTTCAAAAATGAAGGACAGAAAAAGACTCCCATACAAAAGCTGAAGGAGCTCATACCATTAGACTTACCTTAGAAGAAATGCCAAGAAAGTTCTTCAATTTGAAATGAAAGGATTCTACACAGCAAACATACAACACAAGAATATATAAAACTCAGTTGGGACTTTGCATTAGAAGTCCGTGTTGATCCTACCACAATGGAATACAGCATTGGACAGAATTCCAAAGCCCTTGACTCTGGGCCAGTACCCACAGAGGGAATACTTATTCTTACACCAGGCAAGACAGAAATCTGTAGCCACAGCTACAGCAGAAGGGCTTAAGCCCTAGCTGACTGAAATGGTCTTGGGCCTCAAATAAATTTCAGTGGCGGCAATTCTGCAGTGACCATGGTCTTTGGGTGAGCCCCAGTGCTGCATTGACCTGGAAGGCTGTGGGCTTATGGTGCAACCCAGTGTGACACCAGCTGCGGGGGCCACAGAAGCACCTATGTCACCCCTCCTCTAACACAGTCACCCCTCCTCTAGCACGGTGCAGAGACAAAGAGAGAGACATCTTCCACTTGAGGGAAGGAGAGGGAAGAGTACTGGGGACTTTGCCTTGGAAACTAGTACAGTGCCACCACAGCACAACACAGCATGGGGCAGATCCCCAAAGCCCCTGATTTCAGGCCACTGCTCCCATCATTTCTTCTAGATCCACCCCATGCCAGAAGGAAATCTGCTACCCTGGCAGGATAGAACAAACCAAATCCAAGCTGGCTTCACTACCAGCTGCTTAAAGTGGCCTTGAGGCTATCAATAAACATCAGCAGCAGTCAGGCCATGATTATGGGCATTGGGTGAGCCTCAGTGCTGTGCTGGTCTGGAAGATTGCAGGCTTTGGGTGCCAGTTACAACAGCCACAGGAATGGCCACATAACCCCTTCCCAAACTCCAGGCAGCTGAGTATGAAGAGAATCCTGTTTGAGGTAATGAGAGGAAGGTGAGTGAAGGATCATCCTGGCAACCCAAGAAATTTTCCATGATCTCCCAAAAGTTTATCAGAAATAAGTACATAGAAGTCCACAAGATGGTTGGAGTGTAATTGGACTTAGAATACTCTCTAGTACTAAAACAGCTGTAGTGACTACAAGCTTGGGGAACTCAATAATAAATCCTATTTGAATTTTTGAAATGTTCTCTGAAGAAGGATGGGTACTAACAAGGCCAGATTGTGAAAACTGGAATAAATAACTAACTCTGTAATGCTCAGACATTGACTGACACATGTCCACAAGCCTCAAGAACATTCAAGAAAATATGATCTAACCAAACAGACTAACTAAGGCACCAGTGATTAACCTTGGAGTGGCCAAGATATGCAACCTTTTGGTGAATTCAAAATAGCTAATTTGAGGAAGCTCAGTGAACTTCAAGAAACTTAGATAAGATAATCAATTTAGAAGTTTATTAGATAAATTATATATATAAATAATTTTAAAAATCAAATAGAAACCTAAAAATGAAAAATACAATTGATGAACTGATGAATGCAAAAATGCATTAGAATGTCTCAACAGCAGAATTGATTAAGCAGAAGAAAGAATTCATGACCTGGAAGACAGGTTATTTGAAAATACACAGTCAAAGGATTAAGAAGAATAAAGAAGGCTTACAAGATTTAGAAAACGGCTTCAAGAAGGCAGATCTAAGTGTCATTGGACTTAAAGAAGGAGTGAGAGGTACGGATACAAAGTATATTCAAAGAAATGGTAACAGAGAACATTCCAAATTTAGAGAAAAATATGAATATCCAGGTACAGAAAGGTCAAAGATCACAAAGCAGAGTCAACCAAAATAACACTATCCCAGGGAATTTAATAATCAAACTCTCAAATGTCAAGGACAAAGAGGATTCTACAAATAGCAAAAGCAAAGCAAATAACATATAAATGAGCTATGATACATTTGGCAGTAGACTTCTCAGCAAGCTATGAGAGAGTGTCATGGAATATTCAAAGTGCTAAAGGCAAAAAAATTTCTAACCAAGAATATAGTAGTGAGAAAAACTGCCTTTCAAACATGATGGAGAAATAAAAACTTTCACAGACAAACAAAAGCTAAGAGACTTCATCATCATAACTGTCTTACAAAAAATGCTAATGAGAGTCCTTCCATCTGAAAAAAAAAAGATGTTACAGCAAGAAATCATCTGAAAGTATAAAACTCACTGGTAAAATTAAGTACACAGACAAATTCAGAATATTCTAATACTGTAATTGTGGTGTGTCACACTTGTATCTTTAGCCTGAAGAAGAAAAGACACATCTATCAAAAATAATAACTATAACAATTTGTTAAGAGACAATATGGAAAGATATAAATTGATACAACAAAAAGCCTAAATATGGGGAGGAGTATGAAATCAAAATGCAGGGCTTTATAGATTTTTCTTTGTTTGTTTCTATGCTTTTCTCTGCCACCAAACTTAAGTAGCCATTAGTTTAAAATAACTTGTACAACTAAAAGATTTTCTTTGTAAGCCATACAGTAATCACAAAACATAGGCTTATAAAAGAGAAAGTAAAAATAAAAAGCAAGGGATTCAAACATACTAACTTTGTGGTTAAGAAAATCACTTAACCACAAAGGAAGTGAAGAAGAAAGAAAAAGAAGAGTTATAAAATAACCAGAAAAAAAAGTAACAAAATGACATTTGTAAGTCCTTATCTATTAATAATGGCATTGAATGTAAATTGACTCGATTTTCAATTGAAAAACAAAGTGGCTGAATGAACTAATAAGACCAAAATATATGCTGCTTACAAGGAACATGCTCATCTATAAGGACATGCATATACTGAATGTGAAGGAATGAAACATGTATTTTATGCAAATGGAAACCAAAAAAGAGCAAGAGTAGCTATACTTAGATAAAATAGACAGCAAGTCAAAAAACTGAAAAGACACAAAGGAAGTCATTATGTAATAATGAAGGGGTCAATTTATCAAGAGGATATAACAATCATAAATATATATATATGTGCCCAATATCAAAGCACCCAAATATTTAAAGCAGATATTAATACAGCTAAAGGGAGAGAGAGAGAACAGTACAATAATAGTGGGGGACTTCAACACTCCACAATCAGCAATGGATAAATCATCCAGACAGAAAATCAGCAAAGAAACATCGGAATAAAACTACACTGCACACCAAATGGACCTACTTGACATTTGCAAAAGATTGTATCTGGTTGCTGCAGAGTATACATACTTCTCATTAGCACCAGGAACATTCTCTGAGATAGAGCACAGGTTATGCCACAAAACAAGTCTTGACAAATTCCAAAATATTTTAATCATCTTTTCTGACTATAATGGAATAAAACCAGAAATTAAAGACAAAAGAAACATTAGAAATTGTACAAATAACATGGAAATTAAATGACATGCTCCTGAACAACCAATGGGTCAGTGAAAAAATTAAGAAGGAAATTAAAAGATTTCTTGAAAAAATGAAATGTAAACAAAACACCCCAAATAAAATCTAAAATATACAGCAAAAGCAGTACTAATTTATAGCAGGAAACACCTATACAAAAAAGTAGAAAGACTTCAAATTAACAATCTGATGCTCCTCAAAGAACTAGAAAACAATGACAAATCAAACCCCAAATTAGTAGAAGGAAAGAAATTATAAAGATCAGAACAGGAAAAAAAATTGAGAGTGAAAAAAGACACAAAGGATAAAATGAAAACTCTCTTTTTGAAAAGATTAACTAAATTAACAATTTTTTCTTAGCTAGACTAAGAGAAAAGAGAGAAGACTCAGGTAAAAATCACAGCCAAAAAATGAGACATTAAAACTGATACCACAGAAGCACAAGGAATTATTAGAGACTATTATGAAGAAGAATACACAAACAAATGGGAAAACTTAGAAGAAGTAGATGAATTTCTGGACACATAAATCTACCAAAATTGATCCATGAAGAAATAGAAAACTTGAGCAGACCAATAACAAGTAATGAGTTCAAAGTAGTAAAAAAAATGTCTCCCATCAATAAAAAACTCAGGAACTAATGGATTCACTGCTAAATTCTACCAAACATTTAGAGAAGACCTAATACCAATTCTAATCACACTATTTCAAAAAACTGAAAAGGAGGTACACTTCCAAACTCATTCTATGAGGCGAATTTACTCTGATACCAAAACCAAAGACACAGCAGAAAAAGAAAACGAAGAGCCTCAACCAAATACTAGCAAACTGAACACAACGACACATTAAAAAGATCATTTACTGTGATCAAGTGGGATACATCCCTGGGATGCAAATATCATTCAACATATTCAAATCAGTGAACAGGATACATCTCATTAGCAGAATCATGGAAATAAACTATATGAAGCATTGCAACAAATGCTAAAAAAAAAAAAAAAAAGCAGTCAACAAAATTCAGCATCCCCTAATGATAACAACTCTCAAAAAACTGGTTATGGAAGAAATATATCTAAAAATAACAAAGGCCACATATAAAAAAACCCACAGCTAACATCATCCTAAACAGGGAAATGTCGATAGCCTTTTCTCTAAGATCTGGAATGAGACAAGGCCAAGAATGACCACTTTTATAACTTTTATTCATCATAGTACCAAAAGTCCTGCCCAGATCAATTAAATGAGAGAAAGAAATAAAAAGGCATCTAAATTAGGAAGAAGCAATATTGTCCTTGTGTGCAGATGACATGATCTTATATTGAGAGAAACCTAAAGATTCAACCAAAATGTTGTTAGAACTTATAAATAAACTTAGTAATGTGGCAGGATACAAAATCAACATACAAAACTCAGTAGCATTTTTATATGCCAATAACAAACCATCTGAAAAAAAATCATGAAATAAATACCGTTTACAATAGCTACAAAATACATAAAATACCTAGAAATAAATTTAACTAAAGGAGTGAAATCTCTCTGCAATGAAATTTATAAAACACTATTAAAAAATAGGACACAAGAAAAATGGAAAGACATTTAAATGTTCATAGATTGGAAGAATTAATATTTTTATAAGATCCTTACTACCCAAAGTTATTTACAAATTCAAAGTAATTTCTTCCAAAGTATCAATGCCATTTTCTTGCTCCTTGGCCATCTTGGTGGGTGCTCTTGAGTGGGGCCTGTCCTTCACCTAAGGCAGGAAGATGGGGGCCACAAAGAAGATGAAAACATCACTGGAGTCAATTAACTCTAGAGTCCAACTCATTATGAAAAGTGGAAAGTATAGGCCAATATCTCAGATGAACATGGATGCAAAGAGCCTCAACCAAATACTAGCAAACTGAACACAACACCACATTAAAAAGATGCTAGGGTACAAGCCAACTCTGAAGATGATCAGACAAGGCAAAGCAAAATTCATCATCCTCTCTAGAAACTGCCGGACTTTGAAGAAATCTGAATTAGAGTACTAAATATTGTTGGCCAAAACTGGTATCCATCACTACAGTGGCAATAACACTGAATTGGGTACAGCATGTGAAATATACTACATACAATGCATACTGGCTATCATTAATCTGGGTGATTCTGATATCATTAGAAGCATGCCAGAACAGTCTGGTGAAAAGTAAACAATGCAAAATTTTTATTTAATAAAACTTGCCAGAGTTCATTTTTTTATTTAAAAAAAAGTACCAACACCACTCTTCAGAGAAAATTTTTTAAAAATTCTAAAATTCCTACAGGATCACAAAAGACCCTGAATAACTAAAGCAATTTGGGAGCAAAAAGAATAAAGATAGCTTAGTGGCATCAAGCTATCTGACTTTAAAATATATTGCAAAGCTATAGTAATCAAGACAGTGTGATACTGACATAAAAATAGACACACAGACCAATGGAAGAAGAAAAATAACTCAGAAATAATTCCATATATCTACAGCCAACTCATTTTTAACAGACACACTGTGAAAGGACTTCAATAAATTGTGCTGCAGAAATTGGATATCCATACGTAGAAGAATAAAACTAGACCCCTATCTCTCACCATATACAAAACTAAAATCAAAATAGGTTAAGACCTAAATGTAAGTCCTTAATCTATGAAACTACCAGAAGAAAACATTGGGAAATACTTCAGGACATTAGTTCTGGCAAATATTTTTTGCATAAGACCTCAAAATACAGGCAACACAAGCAAAACTAAATGAATGTGATTATATCAAACTAAACAGCTTCTGTAAAGCAAAGTAAACAATCAACAGAGTGAAGAGATAACCTACAGAATGGGAGAAAATATTTGCTAACTGCCCATCTGACAAGGGATTAATAACCAGAATATATAAGGAACTAAAACAACTCAATAGCAAAAAAAAAAAACAACAACAAAACAAACCAAAACAAAAAGAAACCCACAAATAATCCAATTAATAATTGAGCAAATGCTTTGATTAGGCATTTTTCAAAATAAGATGTACAAACGGCCACCAGGTAAGTGAAAAAATGCTTAACATCACTAATCATCAGGGAAATGAGAATCAAAACCACAACGAGATATCTCACACCAGTTAAAATGGCTATCAGAAAGACAGAAATAACATGCTGAGCAAGATGCAAAAAAAAGAGGGAATGCTCATGCACTGTTGGTGTGAATGTTAATTAATGCAGCAACTATATAAAATAGTATGGAGTTTCCCTTAAAAGCTAAAAATACAACTACCACATGATCCAGCATTCCCACTGCTGGGTATTTATCTAAAAGAAAGAAAATTAATGTATCAAAGAGATAGCTGCACGTGCATGTTTATTGCAGCCCTATTCACAATAACCAAGGTATTCAATCAACCATCATTTGATGGATGGATAAAGAAAATGTGCTATATATACACAATGGAATGTTATTCGGCCACGGGGAGGAAAAACATAAAAACATGTCACTTACAGTAACATTGGTGGAACTACAGGACACTATGTTAAGTGAAATAAGCCAACCACAGAAAGACAAATATTGCATGTTTTCACTTATATACGGGGGCTAACAAAAAATTGATCTCATGGAGGTAGTGAGTCAAATGGTGGTTACTAGATACTGGGAATTGTAGCATTCCAATGGGATGAAGAGGGTATAAAAATACAGTTATATAGAAGGCAGAAATTCTATTGTTAAATAGTACAGTAGAGTGATGATAGTTAATAAGAATTTATTTTATATTTCAAAATAGCTAGAAAAGAATATTTAAAATGTACAACACAAGGAAATGACAAATGTTTGATATAATGAATATTCCAGTTACTCTTATTTGATAGTTACACATTGTATGCATGTATCAAAATATCCCTTGTACTCCATAAATATGTACAAGTATTACATATCAATAAAAAAGAGAAATAGAAAACACCTCAATACAAATGAAACAAAAACACAATATGCCTAAATGCAGGGGAACAGAAAAAACAGGACTATGTAAGAAGTTCATAGCAATAAACATCTACATAAAAAGGAAAAATGTCTCAAGTAAATAACATAACTTTCTATTTCAAGGAACTAGAAGAACAAAGAAGCTCACAGTTAACAGAAGGAAGGAAATAATCAAGATTAAAGAAAATATAAAAACATAATAGAAAATAGAAAAACAATTAACAATAAAACTAGAGTTGGTTTCTTGAAAATCTCAACACAATTGAGATTCCCTTAGCTATTCTAAGAAAAACGAGATAAGACTAAAATAAATAAAATCAGAAAAGAAAGAATAATGCTACAGAAATAAGAGACATAAGAGACTATATTGAACAATTATATGATAAGCTGGATAATTGAGGGCAAAAAGTGGATACATTTATAGAAATATACAGTCTACCAAGACTAAATCATGAGAAATAGAAAGCCTGAACAGACTCATTATTAATATGGCCATTTGAGCAGTATTTTAAAATCTCCCAACAAAGAAAAGTCCATGACCAGATGACTTCACTGGTGAATTCTACCAAACGTTTAAATAAGAATTAATTTTTATCCTTCTCAAACTCTTCCCACTAACCCCCGCAAATTGAAACAAAACAAAACCAAAAACAAAAAAAATTTTCAAATTAATTGTGTAAAGGCAATATTCCATGATGCCAAAGCCAGAAAAATACATCACAAGAAAAGAAAACAAGAGATCAATATTTCTGATGAATACATGTACAAAAATCCTCAACAAAATACTAGCAAACTAAATCCAACAGCACATTAAAGTGTTAAAAGAATCACACACAATGTCCAAGTCGGATTTATTCCTGGGACAGAAAGATAGTTCAATACACAAAAATCAATTATTTTGATACACCACATTAACAGAATAATGGATTAAGATCACATGATCACATGATAATTTCAATAGGTGCAGAAAAAGCATTTGACAAAATTAAATACCTTTTCATGTTAAAAAAGAATCCTCAATACATTAGGAATAGAAGAAGAAAAATGTTTCAACATTATAAAGGCCATATATCAAAAGACCACAGCTAACATCATACTGTCTGGAAAACAAACAAACAAACAAAAAAAACAGAACTTTTCCTCCGAGATCAGGAATAAGCCAAGGATGCTCACTTCCCACTCCTGTTTAGCATAGTACTGCTAGTCCTGGCCAGAGCAGTTTAGGCAAGAAAAAGAAACAAAAGGCCTCCAAACTGAAAAAAAAAAAAAAAAATAGGTAAAATAATGTCTGTTGGCAGATGACACAATCTCATATATAGAATATCCTAAAGACATTATCAAAAAAACTGTTGGAACTAATAAATTCAGTAAAGTTTCAGGATACAAAATCAACATACAAAAATCAATTGTGTTTCTATATACACTAACAACGAACTATCTAAAAAGAATACTCAGAAAACAATCTAATTTAAAATAATCTCATAAAGAATAAAATACTTAGAAATAATTTAACTAAGGAGGTGACAGACTTGTATACTGAAAACTATAAAACAATAATGAAAGAAATTAAAGATACAAACAAATAGAAGAACAGCCTCTGTTCATGGATTGTAAACAGAAAAAAAATTTTCTACTATTCACACGAAACCAAAAATAACTTGAATAGCCAAATCGGTTTTGCGAAAGAATAAAAAACTGAAGGCATCAGACCTCCCGATTTCAAATATATATTACCAAAGTACAATAATCAAAACTGTATGGTACTGGCATAAAGAGAGACATATAGAATAATGGAAGAGAATAGAGAGACCAGAAATAAATCTATGAAAGGGTAACAGGTCCACACTATAAGACAGGGCAACAAAAAGGTGTGGGCAGTGGGGGAGGGGTACCAGGAATGCACAAAGGGGAGAGGATAGTCTCCTTGACAAATGGTATTTAGAAAACTGGATATCCACAAGCAAAAAATGAAATTAGACCTTTATCTTACAGCATACACAAAAATCAACTCAAAATGGATTAAAAGCTTAAATGCCAGACCTGAAACTGTAAAACTTCCAGAAGAAAAAAAAAAGAGAAGAAAGCTTTATAACGTTGGTATTCACAATGATTTCATGGACATGACACCAAAGGCATAGGTGACGAAAACAAAAATAAACAGGAATACATCCAACTTAAAAGCTTCTGTACAATCAACAGGGAGAAATGGCAAGCTATGTATGGAATGGGAGAAAATATTTTCAAGCCATACATCTAATAATAGATCAATATCCAAAAGACATAGGGAACCTCTACACCTCAATAGCAAATGACTGATAAAAAACAGTCAAAGGTCTTGAATAGGCATTTCTATAAAGAAGGCATAGAAATGGACAACAGGTATATGAAGAAATGGTTAACATCACTAATCATCAAGGAAATGCAAATTAAAATCTCAATAATATATTACCTCATACCTGTCAGGAGGGTTAGTATTTATTTAAAAAAAAGGTGTTGGCAAGAATATGGAGAAATAGAAACTCTTACATGCTATTGGTGGGAATGCAAAATGGTGCCAGCCACTATGGAAAATATTATGAAGGTTCCTCAAAAAAGCTAAAAATGGAACTACTTTACGATCCAACAATCCCATTTCTAGATATTTATCCTAAATAATTAAAATGAGGATCTCGAGGAGGTATTAGTATTCCTAAGTTCATTGCAGTATTATGCACTATAGCCAAGATGTTGGAAACAACTTGTCTAATGACAGGTTAAGAAAATATGGGAAAGACACACAGTGGAATACAATTTGGTCTCTAAAAGGATTCTGCAATATTCAGCAACATGAGTGAAACTTGAGGACATTATGCTAAATAAAACAAGCCAGTCACAGAAACACAACTACTGCATGACTTCACTTATATGAGTATCTAAAATAGTCAAATTAATAGAATCAGAGCGTGAAATGGTTTTTTCCAGGGGCTTAGGGGAGATGGGATATGAGAGTTACTAATCAACTGGCACAATATTTCCATTTAGCAATATAAATAAGCTTTAGGGACCTGCTATACAGTGTTGCACCTGTAGCCAAAATAATGTACTCTGCACCTAAAAATTTGCTTAAAAAGCAGATCTCATGTTAATTGTTCTTACCACAGTAAAATAAATTGAAATAAAAATAATGTGGCTGTCGAAGATAGGTACTATAAAATGATTAACACATATTTAATATATCAGGTACTTTAAAATGATGAAGATGTATTTAATGCATTATTGTGGCTTAAAATAACCATTCAATCTGATTCATATTTTGGCATATATTAATAAAACTGCCCTCTTCACTAGCCTATAAAATGTAAACATAATACACAAAATAATAGTGTTTCATTTAATTCAATGTTTTACTAATTTCTGTTCACACAGCTAAATAAATGATCAGTGCATGATTTTCCCTCTTAAAAAAGTTTTATCACTTATCTAAATAAGTTTTATTGCAATGGGATTATGTGTTACTCTCTGTTTTTTTTTTTAAAAAAATGTTTCTGTATGTATGAAATTCTTGGATTTACAAATAGTGATTAAAAAACTGGCTGGGTGCGGTGGCTCATGCCTGTAATCCCAGCACTTGGGGAGGTCGAGGTGGGCGGATCACGAGGTAGGAGATCGAGACCATCCTGGAGAACATGGTGAAACCCCATCTCTACTAAAAATACAAAAAAAATTAGCAAGGCACGATGGCGGGCGCCTGTAGTCCCAGCTGCTCGGGAGGCTGAGGCAGGAGAATGGTGTGAACCCAGGAGGCGGAGCTTGCAGTGAGCCGAGATCGCACCACTGCACTCCAGCCTCGGCGACAGAGCAAGACTCCATCTCAAAACAAACAAACAAACAAACAAAGAAAAAAACTACTCTGATCATTTTCTGCTATCTTTTTGGTTTCATTTCAATTTTCACAAGGATTGGTTTTTGTAGAATCCTTGATGATCTCTGCTTGGGTGTTTCTTGACAGCCCCTTCAGTAGAACTGACTTTCCTTTTGGACCTCTTAGTGGATATCAGCTTTCCTAAGAAATGAATGTTCAGTACATACTTTTCCATTAAACATTTAATTTTTAAAATCTCATTGCTGCCGTAAAGGTCTATTGCAAGATAATAAAGCATATTTTAATGATAAAGTAATTAGTTCCAAATTTACACAATAAAATAAACAGCATATATACTCGTGGCATGAGTATTCAGGATATATTTTGTAGGTCTGTAAATCAACTGCTCAGTCTCTATTTCTACACATACTTCAAGAACACATATTTCCCATATTTCCCCCTAATCCTGGCCAATTCATGGCCTGGCAGTCTTATGTATCATTAAAACCACAATACATGCTGTGGCATAATTATCTGTTATACAAAATATCTGTCAGGGCAACAATGTCAAATGCTCCTCCCGGCCAGGCACAGTGGCTCACGCCTGTAATCCCAGCACTTTGGGAGGCTGAGGCGGGCGAATCACAAGGTCAGGAGATCAGGACCGTCTTGGCTAACATGGTGAAACCCCCGTCTTTACTAAAAATACAAAAAATTAGCTGGGCATGGTGGCACGCGCCTGTAATCCCAGCTATTCGGGAGGCTGAGGCAGGAGAATCACTTGAACCAGGGAGGTATAGGTTGCAGTGAGCCAAGATCGCACCACTGCACTCCAGCCTGGGTGACAGAGCAAGACTCTGTCTCAAAAAATAAATAATAAAAAAAAAAATAAATGCTCCTCCCACCACCATCTAGGGTCAGAATGGGTGACCTGTTCATATCTAAGAATGTTTCATTTTATCTATAAGTGTCCTACATGTTATCCTTGAAAGGTAAGTGTTAATTACCTGGCATCTGGAAAAAGTTGAGAAATAGATACAAGTTATTACGGCAAAAACCACGATTACTTTTGCATCAACCTAATAGTATTTGTCTTTCAGATGTAACCATGCATTATAATTACTGAGCACTACAAACTTATGTCACAAAGCAAGGATCTAATAAATACACTGTGGCTTATTTTAATGAACTATTAATAGTGATACTTTGTTAAAAAGGGAAAATACAGGATAAATGTCAAAACAGTCAGAATGCCAAGACAACAGGCATAAATGAGGACTGTCCTGAGTAAACCAGGGAAGAGCAGTACATATGTGGAAATAAGTAATTCTGTCTAGTAGTTCATTGCTACTAGAAGTAGCATTTAGCCTAGGCCCTGGAAAATGACTAAAAATGTACAAATTTTGAATGTAGGCACAAGTGTTTCAGGAATATGGAAGAGAGTTTGCAAAGCAGTAGAAACGTGCAATGATATTGTCCTTTCAGGACAATTTAATTAGACCTCTGGATGTATATAAATGAATAGTGAGGAGTGAAGCTGGCAGGTAGGTTGGGACATATTCTGGAGGCTTTAAATGTCATGCCAAAGTTTTGAGTTTAGATTTGTGTGGCCATTAAATAATTTTCAACAGAGAAGTGATGTCCAATTTTGTATTTCGGAAAGATCAGTCAGGTAGAAATGTGGAGAAAAGTTTTGCTGGAGGGATAAAGAAGTGAGTGGCTAGTCGACTGTTAGAGCAGTGCAGGGAACAATAATAAGGATGAGAACAAAGGCAGGGGCACCATGCAATCGGTTAAAGCTGGGGAACTTCAACCTCTCATGGCTAAGGGATCTATTTCCTTGAGATTTTTCAACAATATTAGCTATGGGCCTCAGTATTTTGTATTACCCAGCAGGGGAAGATTCTCAACAGAGAGGTCAAAGAGTGAAGAGCATAGAAAATGCTCTGTCAGAATCTACTATTCTGTGGGCAAATGACAGCATGATACCCAATGGTATCCTCCCTGGGAAACTAAAGTGGAATGAGACAGGCAGATTAAAATGTAAGCAGAGGATATAGAAGCTGACTGCTGAGAAGTGAGGACAGCACATAGGACAGAACGAAGTAGCAATGTTAGACTTAAGTAGCTGTGATTAAGCAAAAGTGCCTTGCAGACAATAACACCAAGAGATAAAGCAACAGGCTCTACAAAGGATGAATGGATCACAAAATAAAAGTCATGAGGCTGCCGATAGTGGCTTGATGATCATCAAGTTGGTCTGTGACCTACATTTCTGTTAAATTCACTTTGCACCAAGTTTGGGGAAATATGTATCACCTATTACATTCATTGGTGAAGACTTCTGCTACTATTGCCTGATTTATTATTTTTAATTAATTATTTTGACTTTCAATGGACAGCTATTTGCTCAAAATAAGAATGGAATTAAATTGTACTAATTGGGGAAGCGGGGCTCAAATAAAATCTGACAATTAAAACGACAATACTTCCTGATTGTGTAGGAGCATCCTGGTTTGTGTCTATTGCTGAGCTTAATTTTTATTAGCACTTGCTTTCAATCTCCAAAATATCTTAAGTTTGGATAGTAAATTATATTATTACCCTGTACAAAACATGTGTTTTATATAGACATTTTAAGAGACAAAGGTATCCATGATATTAATATATTTGGGGGCGCAAAGGCACCATAATTAAAATACCATTACCAGCCTGGCCAACATAGTGAGACCTCATCTGTACAAAAAAATTTAAAATTAGTGAAGTGTGGTGCACACCTGTAGCCCTAGCTACATGGGGGGCTGAGGTGGGAAGATCGCTTAAACTCAGGAGGTTGAAGTTGCAGTGAGCTGTGATTGTGCCACTGCACTGCACCCTAGGTGACAGAGCAAGACATTGTCTCTAAAAAAACAAAAAACAATGAAAAAACTTCTAGAACAATGAATTGCTAAGCCGTTTATACTGATCTTTATTTGGGGAAAAAGAAATACAACTAGTGGAAGGAGCATGAGCTAGAATAGTAAGAAAATATTTTACTGAAAAGGGGTCTTGGCACAGAGTCTGGAAGAAAGCAAAATTTAAGCACAAGGGAGCAGAATTTAAGCATAAGTTAACTAAAGAAAAAAGAAGGTTTGGTGATGGAAAGCAGTAGAGAGAGAGACAGAGAGTGTGTGTGTGCATATGAAATTAAGAGTTGCTTGAGTTAATGAAGAGTTTGAGAATTAATTAGTGATAAATATGTTTAATACCTGGTTCTTAATAGACTCTCCTAGGATGAATGGGTGAATGAATTAGTGGACGGACATATGAATGAATGGGTAGGATGAAATAGATTTATCTAGGGAAGAAGAATTTAGGTAAGGCACTGAAGTGGCAAACATGATCCCACAAGCCAAGTTTGACCCACAGTAGTGGTTTAGTGGCCTATAGTCCAAATACATTCTCTTTAATACCACTTGTATACTTTAGAAACTAGATGACTTTAGATAAAATTTCTTATTTCAAATTCCACTTTAAAATTTTCCTGTCTTCCTATAGGGAAAAATGCCTAGAGCCAGAGAGGGCATGTGTCCCTTTCAAATGGGCATGTATGTACTCCAGCTTTCCTTCATTTCTTCTCCCTGTTTCACTCATATTTCATCTCCTTTTTTAGATTGGGACCTTTGATGTAGTGATTGGAATTATAATCAGGAAACCAAACTGATTAAAAGGTAGAACTCCATTGCAGCTAATAATATATAACTGAAAGCTTTCTATTACCTCTGGCATATTAATGCATGTATCCAGAATAATAATACTATAATAATAACTGCTAAGTATTTAGTATGTACAAAGCATGACATTAATCTCCTTTCAGACATGTGAGTTTGAGTTATCACGCCAGGCATCTGCTAGTTGTATGATCTTGAACAAATTAACTGACTTTCTGAACATTAACGTATTTCTTTGGGCAATGAGAATGATAACCATATCTTATATGGCGTTTGTGAGAATTAAATGAGATTATGTATATAAAGCATTTTACTTGATTCTTGGCACCCATCAACAGTTCATTCATGAAAAGAATATTTTCCCATTTCAAATCTGAACACTTGAAAAGCTATGTAAGCACATGTTTTAGAAAAGATCTCTAGCCAAGAGGTTAATTTTTCATTCACAATGTAGTAACCATCAATGTAACTTTATCTCAATAGGTTGGTTTTAAGGCTCAGATCAAATTTCTATTCATCTTCAAAAAATCTTATGAAGGCAGAGTTATTAAAGTTCTAGTATGAAATATATTGTTTCTATAACTTTAATATGCCCTACAAATATAATAAATATAAAAATGTACTGCTATTTTCACAGATTATCTACAATAAAAATTCCCAGAAATGCATCTAAAATAGTGTGTTTCCGCTTAACCAGATAAGGTTGAGTGTAAAGTGTAAGTTGCATTTGTAAACACTGAGCCTGAGACACCTTTCCATATTACTGTATGCAGATATTTAATTGCAATAACAATTTAAGTGGAAAACACTATGTATTACTAATCTAAAGTAAAAGCAAGAATTGTTTATTGCTAAACTACAATAGAAATAACTAAAATTAAGCTGCTGTCTGACAAATTGTTCCTACTTAAAAAAATAAACAGTAGAGGTAGAATATACAAATATGAAGACTATTTCATTGGTAAATATTTTCTAATTCGGAGCCATTTATATTCACCTATTATATGATTATTTTCTTATTTTATTCCCTTTTCTCAAAATATATATTTAAAGTACAAATTTAGAGATACTGACTTTTCGGTTTATACCTCTCTTTCACATGAGCTTGGGTCATATAGTACAAACAATTCGTTTGTGTTAGTAGGGCGAATAATTGTGTTCCATAAACAAAAAGTCAGCCAAGACAATTGTTTAACTGTATAATTGTTTACCTAAAACGGTATATTTTGTTGGCACTGATTTCAAAAGTCCTTCCTTCACACTTTTTAAAATTATTTGTATTATTTATTTTCAAGACATTTCAATGTTACATTTATTTATGTAAAAATAATTGTTTATTAGGTACCAGTTATCTACTCAATACCAAATACTGTGCACACATGATTCTGCTAGATTTAATAACTTTTGTTTTGTTTTGTTTTGTTTTTGAGATGGAGTCTCGCTCTGTCGCCCAGGCTGGAGTGCAGTGGCGCAATCTCGGCTCACTGCAAGCTCTGCCTCCCGGGTTCACGCCATTCTCCTGCCTCAGCCTCTCCGAGTAGCTGGGACTACAGGCGCCCACCACCACGCCCGGCTAATTTTTTTTGTATTTTTAGTAGAGATGGGGTTTCACCGTGGTCTCGATCTCCTGACCTCGTGATCCACCCGCCTCGGCCTCCCAAAGTGCTGGGATTACAAGCGTGAGCCACCGCGCCCGGCCAGATTTAATAACTTATTTATGAGATGAGCATTGTTATTCCTATGTCAATTAGAAAACCCAGTATTGGGTCACTAGGTAAAGTGCCCAAAATTAGCAGTTAGTAAAGAGCCAGAATTTGAATTCCGACACATTTCAAGAGTACTGGTTTTCACTCATAGTTGATCATAGAAACATTGATACATTTCTGTTAATAGGACTTTTTAAGACTACACAGATAAAAAATCTATTAGATAATTTTCTCAAAGAGATAATGTGCATTAACAAGTTAAAACAGCATTTACAAATTTTAAGTTTTTATTCATTTTATTCGTCAACTAAACTAAAATTTCTTTTACAGAACAACATATATTTAGCCACTTAGCAGTGCCATGAGAAGAAAAAAATTAACAAGACAAGAACACTGGTAATTACAAGGAATGCTGTTTCATTGTCATATTATTGTTATAGAAAATCTTTAATTTAAAAGCCATCTGAAATATTTTGTCAAAGATGTCTGTGAACACATAATTCAGATATTTAAATAATCTTTTTTTAAAAAAACAGGAAAAATGTAGGGTTGTATTTTTTGTAATAGCAACTAGTCATTTCCTTCCTCATCTGCAAAACTTCATATTTTAAAACTTCCACTTTTACACTATTTCCAGATGATAAGCTTTTGTGATGTAATTTTTTTTTAGCTGAGTAATTTAACACCACTTTTACTTTAAGAATAAATGATTTTACAGGTGGAGAGAAGTCTCAACAATTAATATTCAAAGTTAACTGTATTACCTTTTTCCCATGTATATTTAACCTTTGCTGCAGAAATATAGGAAGACTAGAAACACGAATATTTAAAATCATTAAAATTTTAAAATTAAAATTTTGAACAGTAAAGTTAACATGACTATTTACATCACCTTCCTATTTTGCATTGAAGAAATCTTTTGAAAAAACTTACTTGAAAACTGAATTGCAAATCCAGATTTGCTAATATAAAAATCCGTGTCAAACTGGATGGTTACTATATTGAGGGTGCTATGAATTCCTTCAGGAATAAGAGATCCACTAATTTCCTTTAAAAGCATCTCATTTTCTGGTGGACCATCCCAAACTCGGAGTATATCATGTGATGCTTCCGTATCAAAAGCAAGAAACTGCAAGCTGTGGGAGAACCATATTTCTCTGATTATTTTAAACAAGGATTCAATTTTAAATAAAAAATACAACAAATGTGCATTGTACCTTTTACTAGATATTTCTTTTTTGCTATGTGTTAAAAATGAATTACGTAAACAGCATATATTCTTAATATATTTTTCTTGAGACGTATAATTTGTTTCTTTAGAATATTATTAAATACACTATTACATCAACTTTGCAAATTGTAGAAACTTCAGGCATACATTCTTTCCCGTGTTCATGGATTTAACTGGGGCAACAGCAGGGGACATTTATAGATAATCTTCTACATGCTAGGCACTGTGCAAAATGTGTTACATATATTTTATTTGTTTAATTGTTATAATGACCCAATGAAATAGGAATAATTTTTATCTCAATTTTACAAATATGGCAAATGGAGTTTAGATAAATGAAATAATTGCCCAAAGAGTGGCATAGTCACAAATTGAACTCAAGTTTTCTGACCCTACAGTACATGCTTTTGCCACATTTCATGTTAAATCTATTCTGTTTTACGTTTAAGCTAGACAAAATTAGAATCGGGTGCTTTTTGTGCTTGGTGCAAAATTTAGAAATCTAATTATATTGACATGCTCAACTCTACATACAATACATTTATGTTTGATATATGAATCGTTACAGCTTTAAATTTGAGTTGCAATTTAACATCAAATAATGTTTAATTTTTAGAAATTGCAGAAATTTGGTGAATTTATTAATTTCAAGTTTAATAATTCTAATATTTATATAAAACAATGCATGACTTAGACTAAAGAAAAATAAACTAGGGATGATATAGTGTAGCCTATTTTGAGTTTGCACATTGCCTTGCAAAAGTAATGTACCAACTCATACTGCATCCATCAATGCATAGCAGTATACTACCTAGAAGCCTGTCTGAAATTCCATTGTATATAAATGGAATTTATATTACTACTTTATATAAGTAGTAATTCTTAAGTTTTAAAGTTATTGTTATTGAAAACACACCAAGTAGCTCATATGTCAAGGATGATTCTAGCCAAAGCAGCATAGTAAGGCTGGGACTGAGAGCCTGTGATAGCTTTGGAAGTCAGACTGGTGTTGATTTGAGATAATGACTCTGTACTTATCTAAGGGGTAGTAACAATGTGAAGAACTCTGCAGAAAAGGGAAATATAACATGATGACATGGGCAGAGAGCAAGTGTTTCACAAACGTGTTTAGGGACAAGGACAACAGGAAATGGTATTCAGTCCCCTTCTATTCTTATTTCTCCTAATTGTTAATGATGCACTAGGGTAATAATCTGCAAAACTCTGTATATCAGTCAAAATGGGCCAGGTGTAGTGGCTCACTGTAATCCCGGCATTTTGGGAGGCAGGAGAATTGCTTGAACCCAACATTTTGAGACCAGCCTGGTCAACATAGTGAGACCTCGTTTCTATGAAATATTTAAAAATTAGCCTAGCCCGGTAGCACATGCCTGTATTCCCACCTACTGGGGAGGCTGAGGTGGAAGATCATTTGAGCCCAAGAGGAGGAGGTTGCAGTGAGCCAAGATCATGCCCTGCCTTCTGGTCTGGATGACAGAGCAAGACTCTGCCTCAAGAAAAAAAAAAAAATGAAATAAATGGATATTAATTTTATATAGGAGTTGGGTAGGTACTTCAGATTCCCTAGTAATGTTGAGAAAATGAAATTCATTTACCTGACAATATTTCCAGGATCTACCTCAATCATCCACATGCAACGCAGATTATTGTCATATGGAAAAGGATAGCCAGGAGATAAGATTCTTCCTGATGATTCTCCTTTAAAACGACCTCCACATTCAGCTGATAAAAAATAATAAAAATGTAAGCCAAAATTTAACGCCAATCTTTTCAAAACAATGTACAAATTTCTCATGAGTAGACAAAAGAATACTGATTTCCTTGCTTCTTTAAAGTATACATTTGTATAAACTTTTAAAGTATCAATTGAAGCAAGAATATATAATACAATCAAATAATAGAGTCTCAAGTTAGATCACAGAAAAGACAATAAAACAGAAACCTACTTAAAGAATTAAAACAAGACACACTCAAAACCTCTGAGTTAGGATTCCAAACATTTTAAGATGTGTTGTTAAATAACGATAATTTTAAAAGGGAAACAGATGGCAAGTTGCTCACTGCTAGTGAATTGCAGGCTGAATAATTCATCATCTTGCTACCCCAGCTTTGAGAAAAACTAATCTTTATTGCAGTCCCTCAGGCCTTCTAAATTTCATTGTCCTTTTATTTCCCCTTTAAATCATTTTAAACCCTTTCCCTTGTACTCTCCCAAAAGCCAAAATGGCATTTTTTATTAGATTCCTTACTTCAGTAAAATCTAGTTAGGTTTTGATTTAATGTGGTCTCTAATTTTTATAAAAATTATCAAACTAAGAATGTAAGTATTGTCATGCAATATAATTAAATTTTTATATTTTAGGGGATTCCTTCTCCATTTTAATACTATTTAATACTGTTGTGATAACTGGAGTGATTTTACATAAGTGAACAACCTAGAAAGAGTCTCTGTACTGTAAAAGAGAGAAACTAAGTATTTTAGTTAGCATATTGCTCTACATCTTTAAACCCTAGAAACAAGGAAATCACTGTGGAATGCCTTACACATTTGAATCTTTTGTGATAGTTCTTGCTATCAGGCACTTGTGCATGAGAACCCTCCCCTTATGGCTTTCCCAGTTCTATTTTTCAGAGTTTTTAACACAAGTGACTCCACTTTGATTCTGACAACTTTCCTATTATCTTAGATTAAATAACTGAATTAAACTTTTTATTTTTGATCATTATTATTATTATTAGACCAAAGAAGGTCAAAGCAGGAAAGTTTTAGCATTTGGAAGAGACCTGATAACACTAGAATCTAATGGCTCAAATTTGTAGGCTGCATATATGTTAACTCGTTTCAACAATTTTAGATACTATATTGCACGAAACTGTGATGGATAGTTTCATGCCTCAACTTGGCTAGGCTATTAGCGACAGTTATTTTATTAACTATTTTACAGATATGGATAACATCTACACTCAGTTGACTTGTAGGCCTCATTCAATAAATTTGAAGACCTTAAGAGCACAACTAAGTTTCCCGGGGGAAAAAAAAAGAACTTCTTTCTCAAAACTTCAGCAACTCCTGCCTCAGTTTCTAGGCTATTAACTTGCCCTTTGAACTTTGGACTTACCAGCCCCCACCATTGCATTATTCAGTTCCTTAAATTAAATAAAGCTCTATAGATAGATAGATGGATAGGGAAGACAGAGAGAGAGAAAAAAAAGAGAGAGACAGAGACAAAGAGAAAGAGAGATATCCTTTTGGTGCTGTTTCTCTGGAGAACCCTGACTGATATACCCATGGAGGGCTAAGGGAATATTATCTTTTATTGCAACATTAATTTAATCTAATTTATAATAACACGCTCGGGAGATTTTTAAATTAGAAAGATATTAGTATTTAAGATGTTATCACCATTTATGGTTTTTCATTTTTTTCTAACAAAAATCCTGTTTGAGAATCTGTAAACATAATTGTATTAATTCATTTTTCATCATGTGTTTATGATTTATCACTATTTGGGGCATACATTTAATTTGAGAACAGAGTTGATACTTATTCTTCTTGACTAATTTATAGTCATTTGTAGAATTTTGCACTATATTGCATCTTGAACTTAAACATAGCTGTTTCCCCCTATATTTTTTTGTTATAAAATATTACCTGGCATTTTGACCTCAAATGAGCCAGTGTCATATGCTGTAATACTGGAGTTCATATTCTATATAAAACTTATGTTTGCAGAATAAAATGAAATACAGTGTTTAAAGAAGAGACACAGGTTAAATCCTTCCAGCTACGGTGCCTCAAAAACTAATTTTTGTTTGATCAACGAATAAGCTTCAGAAACAGAATTACCTACAAATAATCTAAATAATTAAGAGAAGTTTCCTTATTTGACTGAGGCTAAAACATAGCTGTAGTAGATATTTAAGGTTAATGAGCACAGGATATTATAACCATAGGCCAAGTGTTAAAGCTATTAATCATTGCGAGTATAGAACACCATCTAAAATAGAATTTCATCTTCTGTTATCATCAAATTATTCAGTATCACTCACCATGTGTCCAACTGTTTATAACTGCTAAATTTATTTTATCATCCATCATTAGAATTTTAATAAAAAAGATTACCCTACCCGTGAAATCTTGTGCAATATCAAGTCAATGTGTTTTGATTTTGAGTACTTGTAAACATAAAATGCATTGATTTGCTGAAAACATAATTAAAACCTTCTGATCTCAGACTAAATATCCTTCCGTTTGTATAAAACCTTTCCAAAAAGTAGAGAATATCTTCAGCTTGTTTCAACACACATAAAAATATATATGCTTTTATTGTATTTGTTTGTGGTTTTAATTTTAAAAACAGCATGGCAAGTCAATTTTTATACATTTATGGTATTGTGCTATTAAACTCTTAAAGCTTTTCTGAACATATTTCATATTCACATCAGAGAGAATTAATCAGTGGTACATTTTTCTCATAACCAATGGCAATGGGCTGATTATTGATCATATTCTAGCTTTTGGCAATTTAATTTGATTATTAATTTAGGTATTACCCTCACAATCTCTCCAAAATTCAGATGCCGTCTGAAAAGAACTGTGATTGCATTTTAGTTAGATAAAAACGTTTGTTTTCTGCATGAATCAATGTTTTAATAAACCAACAGCGGTCTCAGCATCAAAACTACCACACAATTAGTTGCAAGGCCTATAATAACTAGAATTTCATATTTTCTATTTGTATTCTAGCAAGTTTTATGGCAATTCCTACGTTGACCGTATCAAAAACCAATAGAAATATTCTACTTTTGTCAAAAGGTTCGGGTCTATCAATTATACCTCAATACACCTTCTAAAAATAAAAGGTTTGAGTCAATTTTATCCATATAGGCCTGACACAGAATGGATTTCTGCCTCTACAAATGCCATCAAAAAAAGAAAGGCTGAAGAATCACTGCAATGTTCCCTGCTGGAGAGTTAGTGTTTTGCTACAAAGTTGTTTTCCTTTGTTGTCCTAGTATTCCAATCTGACACCTATTTGGTCTTTGGAGCAGAAAAGAAAAAGAGAAAAAGAGAGCTCTCTATCCACACCTGTCAATATTTGTTTATCTACCTTCCCACCCCCACCAACCCATCTATGCATTAACTAATCTACAAGATGGTAGGAATAAAATGGTACCCCAGCTATGCAAAGAAGACAGAAAATGATCGCTCTCTAGCTTCACGAAGGCAATGTATCTTATGGCACTCTCACATTCCTTTTCCTATTGAAATTGAACATTATGCTGTAACATGCATGAGAAAAGAGAATAGGTTACTGTTTTCTCTAATCCACCTTGATTCCACAATAGGTAATAATTTTGTAAATTAAAAAAATCTGGCCAGTGCAATTCAATAAATGTGTATAATTAAAAGTCTTAACATTTTACTAACGAGTTCCATTTTATGTCAAGGTAGCAGAAATAAAATGACTTCAAAGAGACCATATTGTCTCCCACAAACTATAAGATTATGGGGCAAATAATGAATAAAGTTATGAAAAGGACCTTCTCATTTTCCATTAATTTTCTTTTATCAAATTCAAGCTATGAGTTCATTAATTTCTTGATATAAAGTGTTAGTTTTATGAGGACAGAAAGAATTTCTTAAAAATGCAAAGAATTTGATAAAGTTTTCACAGAAATATTCAATGAAAATCTATGACAGTATCCTACCAATACAGGAAGGCAGAGGATAGTCCCATGCCCTTCTCTCCCCTGTCATGCACTTGAGAAGGCTACTTCCGTGGAGAGTGTAGCCTGGATTGCATCCATAAATGATGGTGCTACCAGCAAAGTGGCCTTGGTCACTGATCTTGTATCCAAATTGTGGAATGCCAGGATCTTCACAGTGTGAGAGTTCAAAACCTGGGAGAAAAATATAAATTGATTAAAGACAAAACTTAGGAGGAGGATTTAAATCTATACAAATCATTCCTTTCCTTTATTATTTTTGATGATTACATACTTATTCCTAGTCATATTACTCTTACCATATTTAATTTCCGTATCATACAACAACCATACAGACCTTTTTTTTCTTGAAAATTAAAATGTGTTGTGTTTTTGAAGTTTATCAATGATACCCCATGGTCTATATAATTACCATGGCTTGTGGTATTAAGCTTCCTGTCTGCTTCAAGTGATTTAGAGTTAATAGTAGATTCTGAGTGATACCGTGATATAACAGGAAGTATATATTTGTTCTTTGTCCCTGATTCCTGGCACAGAGCTCCTAAAAGTCTTGGAATTTCTTGAGTGATAAGGGTGAGAGTACAGTTTTTGTTATTTATAATAAGCCATCCATACCTAAGTTTCTATAATGAAGTTCTTCCTGGAGGATGGGGGCTGATCGCCAGAGAAACCAACCATATGATCAGAAGGTTGGGTTGGAACTTTCATTGCCATCCCCATGGCTGGGTCATATACATCCATCTCCATGGAGGGGAGAAGGACTGAAGGTTGAGTCAATTACTGAGGAGCAATGATTTAATCAATTATGCCTAGGTTGGGCGCAGTGGCTCACGCTTGTAATCCCAGCACTTTGGGAGGCCGAGGTGGGCGGATCACGAGGTCAGGAGATCGAGACCACGGTGAAACCCCGTCTCTACTAAAAAAAAATGCAAAAAAAAAATTAGCCGGGCGTGGTGGCGGGCACCTGTAGTCCCAGCTACTCGGGAGGCTGAGGCAGGAGAATGGCGTGAACCCGGGAGGCGGAGCTTGCAGTGAGCCGATATCGCGCCACTACACTCCAGCCTGGGCAACGGAGCGAGACTCCGTCTCAAAAAAAAAAAAAAAAAAAAATTATGCCTATGTAATAAAATCTCCATAATAATCTTAGACAGAGGGGTTCTGAGAGTTTTCAGATTCATGAACACCTCCACGTGCTAGAAGGGTGATATACTCCAAATCCCCACTCCATGGGGCAGAAGATCCTGAACTTGGGACCTTTCTGGACCTCAGCTATGTACCTCTTCCTTTGGTAGCTCTTCATTTATATCCTTTATAATAAACCAATAAAGGTAAGTAAATGTTTCCCTGAGTTTTGTGAGCATTCTAGCAAATTATCAAACTCAAGGAGGAAGTTATGGGAAACCCCAATTTATAGCTCGTCAGTCAGAAATACAAGAGGCCTAGATTTTCAATTGGCATCTGAAGTGTGGGCATTCTTGTGGGATTGAGCCCCTAAACTGTGGGGTCTATATTAACTGCAAGTAGTGTTAGAATGGAACTGAATTACCAGACATCAAGTTGGTTTCAAGTGCTGGCGCTCAGAACAATATACTCCAAAGTATGGCACTTTGGTATGCTGAGTGCTTTGAATGAAAAGCAATTAGAAGGCCTCAGAAGCAAGGTCTCTCTTTCTTCTGCCCTTCTGCCCCTTGCCCCTTTTCTCTCTCCCAAAGCAAGTCATACAAGCCAGAATTATTCTTCCCTAAGGTGCATCATAAAAACTAGAAAACCTCTCCCCCAAAGCGAGCCACAGAACCTAGAAAGGTCATTTTCTTCCTTCTCCCTTGAAAACCATCATTCCATAGGGGTCCTGCCCCACACCCTGGAAAGGAAAGCTCCATAAAGAGGTCAAGAAGAATTTGAACAAACAGGTTTGCTGGGTTTTCCCTTCTCAATCTATTACTGATAGATTATATCTTTTATGTCCAATGACATTTCTACGTAGCTGTCCATTCATCACTGAACCGCAGCATAAAAACAGACAGTTTTTACTGGTTCTTTGGGTCTTTATTTCTGAAGGCTCTAATGTCATATAAAACCATGATTCAATAAATTTATTATGCTTTTCTCTTGTTAACTTATCTTTTATTATAGGAATATCAGCATGACCAACGTATGATGGTGACGAAAGGTATCACATCTTTCTATCCCCACACCAGAGTTGGATAATTGGTTAGTGTGAGGAAGAAACATACATATATGGTGTCAGAAGGGTTGTGAGCAGAGAACTGGGTTTTGCATTACGGATCAACATAACTATTAAGATCATATCACCAAAATTTTAAAATTAAGACAAAATATGTGAAATAATAACTAGCCAAGTGACAAATATGTCAATTGCAAATATAACTAGACTGCTTTAGTTGTATAACCTTAGAAGAAAGTGAATACTCTCATATTTAAAATATACTTTATCAAGCTAATATACTAATCAGCTTGATGAACTCTAAATTTTTATATTCTACTTTCTCCAGAAAAAGCATAGTTCTTAGAAATTCTCACAGGAAAAAAAAATAGAGGCTTCCCACATGTTGTCATTCTGAGATGTAGAGATAATATTTTTGTGTTTCTACAGGGTTGGGGCTTTCTGAATGAATTTGCTAAAAACTGAGATCCTGGGCTAAGAGCAACACTTGAGAAGTTAATTTACAACTGTATGATTAGTGAGAAAACTCCAGAGAAATTTACCTAACTGTGAGGAAGGCTTATGTTTACATTTCAATGAAGAGTGAGGCCCAGAAATTTACAGAAATCTCTAGGTCATAAAAGTTGGAGATATGGGAGATTAATATGTCCCTTAGATAGATATATTTACATTACAAAAGGTTAGAGTAAGAACACATGATCCTTTCCATCCAATCTCCAAGGAGCATAGGTTTTTCTCCCACCTTCTAGGAGAGGAGAAGGAGAAAGCAGCAGAATAAGCTCATTTGTTTTTCTTCCTTTGTCTATGAAGCCCCTGGCCCCTTCTGTAGATTTTTTCATTAGGTATTCATCGTGTTGCCCCAGGAGTAAGGACTGGGTGAAAGGAGAGCTGACACAGACATCATCATCATCATTATATTACTTAATAAGAATCTATCTTCATCCTGAATACCTCATTTGCATATCCAAAGTAAAGTTAATAAAGGTGAATGCTAAAAACCCCAGCAGTCTTAACACAACACAATCAAGATTCTGAAGGAACTGGAAAAGGACACTTCAAAAGATAAACCAAACCTGATATAAACAGATCAAAATCTAAGCTGCCCTAGCTATATAGTTTCTTCTGTTTTTAATATTTTGCAAAATATAAAAATGTAGGGTAAATGATGTAATAAATACACCAAGGAGAATTAGGTGAAAACTTATGTCAGTTACAGCTTCTGAGGATAGAAAAACTTTAAGAATATTCTAGATAGTTTTATGAATGAGGAAAATCAGTTAAGACAAAAATGCTGGAGAAAAAACTTTTATTTGTGTCCTAAATTATATGGTGATCAAAAAGAGATCTACATCACTTTTATAGGCATAGAATCTTGACCAAATTAATCTAGATTTGAATTAGAAAGCAAAAAAGTGTACATTAGCTCACTTGTGTCAAATCACTAATTTGCATCAGTGACTTTTTAGATTGTCACAACATACATAAAATCACAAGAACTTGTATAGTTCTAAGTACTAAGTTTATCCTATTATTTCTGTGAGTTGAGATAAACATTATCTCTCAGAGAACGTTAGGAGTCTTTCCTAGTCTCTACTAAGGGGTCTTAATCACTTCCTCCTCTGTTAAATCATAGAATTATTTGTACATTTGAATTCATTTGCAATGATTGTTTCTTTTCCTTGCTTTTGTATAGCTGAAATTCTTTCCTTTTTTCCTCTCCCTCTTTCTCACAGTACCTATCTAGCACAAATCCTGGCACAGGCTAGATGCTCAGTAATGCTCAATAATGTTCATGATTGAATGTGGATTCTTAGACACAATTATTTCTAGGAGACAACTGAAAAATAAAGTAATGCTGATAAGAAACTGAAATTTGAGAGACCATTTTTAAAAATAGTTTCAAGAATTTCCTGAATGTCTCAATTTATGATAACCCCATCTGGGTGAACATGCAAACAGCTTCAGAGACATAGCCATAAAGAGGTTAGCAGTCATTAACTCAAATCATGACACATATAATGAAATGTAATGAAAAAATAGTCAACCAGGTCAGTCTCTCAAACACAGAAGAAACAGCAGAAATAGTAACTTTAAAATTTCAGAACATATTACTTTGCATGGATCTGCATACTGAATACTACATTTAAAATGTCTTTGCTCAAAAATTACAAGTTTGCATTTCTTCTAGCAGATATAATATTCAGTTTATCATTCGAGATGCAATGTATTTTGAGTTTTACCATATATCATTTCTCAAAATAAAAATGGAAATCAAGCTCTGTTTTCAAGGTTTATTGCCAAATTCATCCTTCCTTAATTTGAATTTTCTGTAAATGTGGTTGGGAATTGCTGGTGATGAGGTAAAATGGATATATTCTTTGTAAATTAAGATAATTTATAATATTTTGCATTGTAGCTGAAAATGCACATGGACAATAGTATATAAGCTACAAAGCACAACATAATTTTGTCCAAATTGGTGGAATTATTGTTGCTTATTCATAAATATGCAGAAATGTCTTTATGGAAACGTTCAGCTGCTAGTCTTTTCATTGAAAAGCTCAAATACTTGAAACTGACAATTAAATAAAGATGTGTATGAAAAACCGCATATGCTATAAATATTCAACACTGCTTGTGAAATTTTATATGCTGATGAAATGAAAATTTCTAGAACAAAAATGAACTGATAATCCCCATTACCTAGATCTTTTTGATTTTCAAAATACCTTAAACTGAGACTTCATTCCTTTCCTGCCACCATGTAGCATATTTCTCCAAAGATATCTAATTTATTTGTAAGTTATTATTTGAAATCTACAAAAAAAAAGGATAACAACAAATTCATCCACTAGCTCTATCAGATTCTAGTTTTGTATCATAGTTGTGTAAGACTCATATCAATGTTAATTCAGATTAATATTCAGATTATCATTCATATTAATTCATCTTCACATTAATGTTATTATTACAAAACAAGTTAAAGATTCTTTTGTATTCTTCCCCAGTCTCTTTCTGTTTTTTCCCGGAGAGCTAGTAAATATTCTAATTCAGTTTATTATTCTTGCACATATATTTTTATCACATATCTATACATCGATGAGCAATATATAATGTTTTGCAAGTGTTCATACATTTTATAAATTATATAATGGTTTTAAAAATTCTGTGGCTTCATTTATTGCCCGGTATTGCATTTTATCTTTATAATTATATACCCATGCATGCGCATGCACGCACACTCACACACACACACACACACACACACACACACATTGTATTCATTTTAACTACTCTGTGGTATTCCATTGGTTAACATATTCCCAAACTAACTGCTTTTGCAGCATTTATATTGTTTCCAATTTTTTACTGCTACGAAAATGCTATCTTTCTATGTCTCCTTTTGCACATGTACACGTGTTTTTATAGGGCATGCACTATTTAAAGATGTAAAGTTCATTTTGTCCTCAAGATTCAACCAAAATCTCCTAATCCATTACTTAACTTCTGTCTTGGCTTACTAAAAGATAAATAGTAAAATTTCGACCTCAACATAATTTCTCTCAATTTGTTTAACAATAACTATGTGTTCACATAGGGTAATGTCATACCTTACTAGCAAAACACTACCAGTAATACACATAATTTACATCATTTAAAAATAAAAGTGACATGTGAAAATTCATTTTTAAATGTAATAAAATATATTTTATGTAACTTAAAAAGACTTATTTCCTTTATTTTTTTAAGTCAGTTAAAATATAAATATATACTTTATAAGTTAAATTCCAGAGTATTTAATGGTCAATGAAGATGTGTTAGTTTTATGTGCCAATAGTAAAAACTTCCAAATTGCTAAATAAAAAAGAAATAGATTGTTAAAAAGGAAATTGGGAAAGTATGTTAGCTAAATACGTTAGAGAAATATGCTTGCCAAAACCGTATATATTAATAAAAGTTGATATAATGCAAGGAGACAAATGAATATTATATTATTATGCAATAAATTTAATCTCTATAGAATTGTTGGTGAGCTTAATTCATAACATTAGGCAGAATAATTTTGGGGAACTATATTTAATATTTGGTGATTAAATTCCATTTTGGCCATGAGTCTTGCAAGAAAACATCCTATTTTAAAATTCTTTATATTTAAATGAAGACCTCTTCATTTATATCAACTTTTATATCAACTTCATTATATCAACTTTTATTAACATATATGGCAAGCATAATTCTCTAACATATTTAGCTAACATACTTTCCCAATTTCCTTTTTAACAATCTATTTCTTTTTTTATTTAGCAATTTGGAAGTTTTTACTATTGGCACATAAAACTAACATATCTTCATTGACCATTAAATACTCTGGAATTTAACTATAAATTAGAATGTCAACTTTGCCACCTCAAAATTCATGAACAGGAAATACTTCAAGATAACAAACAACAGCTGCGATAATCCTCTGCGATTGAGATATAATAAAGAATATAAAGGGAATAAAGAAAAAAAGAAAATGATGAAGAAGAGTTATACTTTTTTATCATTAATAGAACTAATAAAAACAAATTTGACATACCACGTATTTCCCACTAATCAAACTATAAAAAATCAAACTTTAAAGCTACAACTTTAGAAGAATGCTTTAAGAAGACAATCCTTTCCAGTTTTTAGTTTATAGAAATTAAGAATTTAAGCAAAAACAGCTTGTGGAAATTATTACTATGCATTTCCAATTGCTTTCAGGAGTTAAGATAAAAGGATTTTTTTTTTTAATGGCGGATGCTTTCAGTCCTACATATAAAGTTCTTACTAGAAAATATGTTACTGACAGACTTTCCTAAATTATAATCTGTTAGACATAATCTAGTAAGTAATATTAAACATGCTAAGTTTGTATCTTGTACATCATGTATTTGTACCACATTCTAGGCTGGTGATGTCCATCTTTGACTGAATATTAACTTGGTTAAAACCAATCAGCACTGGGCATTTGGCCTAAATGTATAGTTGGTGTAATCTAAATATATCCAGAAATTGAATTTTATTAGATATTTCCAAATTAATCTTCTAGGTGACTACCAATTTACATTCCCCAAAGTTTATAAGTTTCAATGTCTGCAAATTGTCATCAGTACTTGGTGGCATACAGCTTTATAATTTTTATTTACTGTGTGAGGGTGTCATAGCATCTTATTTGGGTTTCCATTTTCATTTCTTTTTTCTTTTCATGTCCAATGGGTAATGTGCAGAGGTTGTAACAAGGTTTGAGGAAGGCACATCTCACACGAGTATGAAAACCTAATCATCACACTTATAAACTAAAAAAGAATTTTTCATTTCTTAATACCTGTCAAGTTAAGCATTTTTTTGTTCTGCTGAACTTCCCTCTACTGTGAAATTGGTTTTGGCCCATGTTTTTCTTTTAAGTTATTTTTTTTTTTCTTATTGACTTGTAGGATTTTTTTTTTTCTAGAGAGTGCATGTTTTCCATTATATAAATACCTCCTTTTAAAACGTTTCACTTCTGTTTACAGTGTCCCTTTCTATAGGGAGGTTTTTTTGGCCCTTTCCTTTCCTTCCTCCTTTCCTTCTTCCTTTCCTTCTTCCTTCCCTTCCTTCTTCCCTTCCTTCTCCCCTCCCCTCCCCTCCCCTCTCCTTTCCATTCCTTTCTTTTTTTCCGGGACTTGGTCAGGAAAACAGAAGCCTCTTATGTACTGTGTGTAGCTAAGATTCAAAACAAGAAATTTGAGGCCTTGATGATTTTGGAAATGCAAAGGGTGTGAAAGTCAGAAGACCACTGCTGGCTTTCAGGAAATTCAGCAGTTCAGGAAAGCTGCTGCCGCATACAACCACCTGCCAGCACCACACTCCTGCCTGTAGCTGCTGGTGGAAAATAATGGCTTCTCCATCAATCTCACCTTTCAGCTCTCACAGGTCTGCCTTTAATTGGCAGAATCTAAGCAGAGATATTTGTTGGCAAGAGAATCTGGAAAATGTACTTGCCAGATTTTTGGTTTCTACACTTCCAGGAGTGCTTAGAAGGTCAGAAATGCTACTGATTATTGATGAATTTTTGCTTGTGTATCTGATTTCAGAAATCTTCTTCTATGTTAAAGACACAGCTTTTCTAAGCCACACTTTTATTTTCTAAACATTTTAAAGTTTTGATATTTACATTTAGGTCTTCAACTTGCCAGAAATTAATTGTATGTAACGTGTAAATTAGTAGGTCCTTAGATATGTAAGTTTAAGTTTACTAAACTTCTGTGATGTGAAGGCTATGAAAATAATGATACTTTTATTATTCTAGTATGAAGAAATTTAATATTGCCTATGTAAATGACAGTTAATTAAGAAATTTTTCTTTAGTATTTCAGTTAGAATACTTTGGACTATATCATGCAGCATTGATCAATACCTCCCTTATCACCCAGTTTATTTTGATATTTTAAAAATGTAAGAAATGTCAAATATATCTGCTAACTGGTTTATAGGACATAGAACCACATGGAGTGGCTTTGTTGCTGCCTTGTAATTTACTTATTTTCTACTTGCATTTGCATTAAATGAGTTATATAGTAAAAATAAAGGTAGAGTTAATAAGTCATCTGATAATTTTTTATGATTTACATTGCCAACAACAAACCGGTAACTAAATTAAAGACTAATTTATTGTATATTCACAAGGCTAGTATGCAAGAAAAAGCATCACAAATTAGTTAATGCCCATCTTTAATTTGAATATAAAATTTGAAATGGCCATGCTCCATGTAGATTATTAACTGACTTCAAGCAACAAAACTGGAAGGCTGAGAACATCCAAATATATTTACAGTGTTCTCTTGGGATAATGAACATTTCTCTAGTGGGATTTTTTGTAAATTAAATGTGCAGAGGAGATAACAAGAAAACATCTGAGCCCAGAGTACTGACTAATGGCTGGGCAACATGCATATTTAGCAGGTCAGCTTTTGATAAGACAATAGTATAATCCATCAATAGGGTGCAATTTGGCTCTGTAATAGATGGCTGTTAAAAATACTCAATTCCTTTTTACAAAATAAAAGTAGGATAACTACAAGTAAATAGGGCTAAAAGAATCTATAATTAAATAATCTTCAACAAATAGAGTTTAGAGACTTCAAGAACAATGTGTATGATAGCAGGAGTAAGTCTTTCCCCGATAGTAAATGTAACAAAAATAAAAAAAATTCAGATTCTTAAGAATAAAATGACAAAAGTTTCTTTGGGAAGAACTGCACTAACATCATTTCTCTTTTTTTTTTTTTTTTTTTTTACATTTACATGGACAGTTTTAAAAATACATCAAATCTATAAAACTTGAAATATATATAAATGTATAAAACTTGAAATCTATAAGACTTGAAAAACTCAAATCTTGAGTTCAGAGCTAGTATAGCATAGTGGTTAGAGACATGGATTCTAGAGGCAAAGACTCTCGGTTCAATTTCCATGTCTGTACCTGTTAGCTATGTGACCTTGGGTGAGTAAGGTAACTTTGCTATGCTTTTTATTTCCTCTTTTCTCCCTGGGAATAATAATACCATCTCCCTCTTTGGGTTATACCTTGCATCTGGTAGGTGGTAGATAAATGTTAGCTGTTATTATTTGTAATTCTTATATTGAACATTATGATAATGACCAAAGTCTCTATGTGCCTTTTAAATAAAATCCAAGCCCGCACTATACTCCACCTCGCCCCTGATGATATAGGAGGTAAGAAATTATTCAGGCAGATAGTGAGGGTATGGGAGTTCTTGGTAAGTTTTTCCTTTTAATGAAAAGCGGCCGCCAAATCATTTTCTTTTCTAACAAAGAGCAGCTTATAAAATCAAGATGCAAGCATAGACAAGCAAGCTGGACACTTACATGGGTGAATGCTGGCAGTTGTGCCAATAGAAAAAGGCTATTTGGGACTAGGCATGTTCAAAATGGTGGCTCCATCTTCTCTTCTCTTTGCCAGCAATGCACACAGTAAGGAGAAGGCAACATGGTGCAGGCCAGGCCAAGACCCCATTTGCAAAATAAGATTAGGGTGGGGCAGCCAGCTTCTGGTGTGTTATGTAAATGTCATACCTGGTTCAACTAATCTTTGGGACCTATGAAAATCAGACACCACCTTATAAGCCTGTCTATAAAATCTGGTGTACTCTGCTGTGGGCTGGAAGTCCCATTTGGGAACCCCTCTCTCTCACAAGAAAGAGAGCTGTTCTCTTTGCTCTTTCTTTTGGCTATTAAACCTCTGCTCCTAAACCCGCTTCTTGTGTCTTTGACCTCGATTCTCTTGGCATGAGATGATGAATCCCGGTTATTTGCTACTGCCAGTTTCCAACTTTATCTCTCATTTTGTCTCATTCTCCTTGCTCATTTAGCTACAGGCATAGAACTCAAGCTCAGACTTCTTTTAGGCCTTTGCACTTGCTACTCCCTCTGCCTAGAACCCTTTGCCTGTATGTGGTTATTCTTTCTTATCACTGAGGTATCAACTCAGATAACATCTCCTCTAAGATGGAGTCTGAACAAATTAGCTAAAGTGGTCTCATCTGTACTATCTATCCCATTGCCCTGTTTTAAATTACTTCTAAATGTAGTTCTCTTACCTTTTGTTCATAACTTTCTTTTATGTCTTGCCCCACTAAAAAGTTAGTTTCTTATGGGAAGGAACTTTCTCTTATTAATTGTTCTCTATATTCTCAATATATAACACTCCACTGGGAAAAGATAAAATTTAAGCCTATGACCAGACTAATAATTTCAATAATAAATAAATTAGTAAATTTCAAGAGAAGAGTAAAAGAGAAGATATGCCAGGTGAACAAGTAGAAATGATATCTCTATAACTTAGCCTTTAGAGAGAGAGTAAAATACGCCAGATTTAGAAATCATTCTTGAAATGTGTGTTGAGAGGTTGAAGGAATCTGGGCAGAGTATCCTATTGGGTTTTGCTGAATTCTGTTATAGGATTATGGAGAACAGAGTGATGTTTTAGGAAGGATACTGTATTGTGATCTCAATTTCTAATCTGTTTTCCAACTCTAGAAGGAAGTAGTAATTTTCTCTCACCCTACGCCCTGTACTCTCTCAGAAGAACAGGTATGCCTTTATTGGTTCCTCCTCACAGGGAAATTAACAAGTAACTTGTGTCGCGTAAAGTACCTGACATTATGTCTCATTTGGATATTTATTTGGGATGAGTTTCAGATTTCTCAAAGGCAAGAATAAATGACAGTAATTGTTTTGAGAAGAATGAGGAGGATTAGTCTGACTCAATAAGGGAGTTGGATTCTGGGAGGTTTGAGGGATGGAAGAGCAGTGAAATCCCCTAGAGGTCGTAAATATCTAAGTGTATCTCACACATGTTTTATATTCAACAGTACAGCTGTCCACACTTTAATTGTCAGATCAAACTAGAGTTGACTGAGAAATTTATTTGGGAGAAGACTATTTCCCCAGAAAGACTAAATGAGATTTTTCTTGACAACTCTGAAGATGAAGACTGAACAGATTTAATTTGCTTTAGAAAAAGGAATGGGGCTGGCATGGTGGTTCACACCTGTAATCCCAGCATTTTGGGAGGCTGAGGCAGGTGGATCATTGGAGGTCAGGAGTTTGAGACCAGCCTGGCCAACATGACAAAACCCTGTCTCTACTAAAAATACAAAAAATTAGCCAGGCATGGTGGTGGATGCCTGTAATCCCAGCTACTTAAGAGGCTGAGGCAGGAGAATTGCTTGAGCCTAGAAGACAGAGGTTCCAGGCTGGGCGACAGGGCAAGTCACTGAAAAAAAACAAAAAAGAAGAAAAGAAAAGAAAAAAGAAAAGGGAATGGGATATTTTCTCCCTGTCTAGTGTGGTATAGGATTTTCATACTAGGTATGCATATAATTTATTTGTTGGTGGAAGAAGTTGAGAGAAGCTCACAGTCTTCTTACCATAGTAGAGCTAAAACGATTAATCATGAGTCAGCCAAATACTTTTCCTTTATAAACACCCAAGAGTTTCTGGGCTTCCATGACACCATTAATCATAGAAGCAGGTATTAGTTCAGTATCTTTAACCTATTTTTTTTTAATATTGGTGACAGCTGTACATTGTAGTAAATACTGTAAGTTGTCTTCTCAATATCTCCCTTCTTCCTTGCTAACAACTCTGATTTTGTTCCCAGCTATAATCTAACTATATCCAGCAGTGAATCATGATGGTCTAAAGTTAAACCAATTATTTAGTCTTCTGCATACTGAATATTCCAGGCTGCTTTGCTGGAAAATTAAGGCAGAACCATATGGCCCAGTTTAGGATAGAGACATAAGAGAGTATCTTACAGGGATTCCCACAAAAGATTTTGTATTTCTGATAAAAGAAGTATATGTGGTTGGCACTACCCATTTTTTCCTTTCTTCATGCCTTAAACATGCCCATAGTTACAGTAGCCAACTTGTGACCATGTCACCACAAACATGAAAATAAAAAGTGAACCCTCTAGGCATGCCACAGCAGAAAGACAGGAGCAAAATCCTTGTTGATCTTGTTAAGTAGTTGAATTAAGATCTACCTACTTTCTCACTCTTCACTTCTTATATGAACAAAATAAACCCTGATTGTTTAGGCCATGGTAAGGTTTTCCATTACTTAAAGCCAAAAGCAACATTTAAGTCACTGTGTCTACCAGGTCATTTGCTATACTTAGCAATTATATAATGAATGGACCAATAAGATAATTGAAATAAAATGCACTTTAAAGGTCTGTTCTAACATACTTTTTTCATTTTATCTCAGCCAAATGCAATTTTATCTACCCAAAACTGAAATTAATCAAACAATGGCAAGTGTTGCTAACTCAATAAAATAGATAATGGAATAGAGGGTGACTATCATTAAATAGGGCAGGTATCATTTGATAGGATGGCCAAAAAATGCCTGCTTGTTCTCCCACTAGAAATTGTGAGAAGCATCAAGATATGTGGGATTAATCTGAATTAGATTATTTTCCTTGAATTTCTTCCTAATCTCTGTGTCTTTCTTCATTCTTTTCTCTTTGCCTGTAATGCTTCCCACCATTTTTTTTCTGTGAACCACCAACCCGACCTTTAATATGGCCTCCTTTATGAAGTCTTACCTGATCCTCCCTAGACAAACGTTCTCGTTCCTGTTCTGATTCTCTCAATGTGAGTACTGTGACCTCCTCTGCAATACCTATGATTCGTTCAGTTAGATGTTTCAGAAACGAAACTGGAATCATTGTAAGGGAAATATACCACAGAATGGACGGGGTTAGAGTTGGCCTTAGGAATAACTGGATATGAGGATTTAAACACGAAATCCTGGTCTTTCCCATTTTCCCTGTTTGAACCACTGATGCACATTCTATCATGTTCAGGAATTGAATAATTACTGCTTCCAAGAATTTTGTGAATATTTAAAATATGTGGCTTAGTAGAACCGTTTTACTATCATGAAAGCATTTTATAAAATTCATATTCGGATGACATCTTAACTCATCAAGAATATGTAAGAAGATGCAATTGAACTAAATGGACTAAAGATGCTATGAAGGAAAATAGCCTGTTGAAGAACGATGCACATATGTTTGCAAACAAGTATAACCACAATGCAATGTGATAACTGTTATATTAGTTGCATATATAAACTACCATAAAAGAAACATTGAAATATCTGTTAATTCCAGCTGAGAGAATTAGGATAAACATTCATGAATAAATATTTGAGATGGATCTTGAAGGTCAATTGTTATCCAAAGTCAGTAGGACATGCACAAAATAGAAAGTAGCCTGGGCACAAGTGTATGGTTGGAAAACAAATAGTATATACTTGGAGGATGGAAACAAACTTCTTTTAAATATAGGAAATCTGTGGTTAACTATTTAGATAGTTGAAGATATGCAGAAGAATTGCCACTATAAAAATAAGAAGTAATACTTAGGAACAAATACACTTAAAAACAGATGCATCACTATTTCTAAAGCCCTTTCTGAGAGAATACAGTTCAGAACCCAGCTGTTGGTTCACAAAATTGTCTACTGATACCCAAAGATACCTTAGAAGTAAGCTATAAACATTTTGGTTACAGATACGATACTGAAATTTTTAGTTTTATTTCTAAGACTAAAAAATATTTATAAATGTATGTTTTCCCTTTTTAAGAATGACAGCTTTATACTCTCTTCCCACTTCTATAGTTTCCAATCTTCATAAACAAACATTTCCTTTAATGGACAATTATTAATTTTTATTTTATTTTATTTTATTTTATTTTATTTATTTTGAGACGAAGTTTTGCTCTCGTTGCCCAGGCTGGAGGGCAATGGCATGATCTCGGCTCACTGCAACCTCTCCCTCCCAGGTTCAAGTGATTCTCCTGCCTCACCCTCCCTAGTAGTTAGGATTACAGGCATGTGCCACCACGCCCGGGTAATTTTATATTTTTAGTAGAGATGGGGTTTCTCCATGTTGGTCAGGCTGGTCTCGAACTCTCGACCTCAGGTGATCTGCCTGCCTCGGCCTCCCAAAGTGCTGGGATTACAGGCTTGAGCCACCGAGCCCAGCCAATTAATTGTTAATTAAGAAAAGAAATGTGACTTCAAATATTTGCTAATTAAAATATCTATTTTTTAAAATTCTAAAGTTCACACTAATGACAATAAAATCAATGATCTTACTCATTGCAGACACCTGAGCATTGGTGTGCCCTACAATGGCCACTATTTTGCATCAATAATTTCAAGCTACATAGATACTATGTATCAAAACAAAAAAATCCAGGTTTCCTCTTTGAAACCCATAAATATTTGAGACAAGCAGAAATGCAGGCCGGGCACGGTGGCTAACTCCTGTAATCTCAGCACTTTGCGAGGCCTAGGCAGGAGGATCACCTGAGGTTGGAGGTTCGACACCAGATTGGCCAACATGGTGAAACACCATCTCTACTAAAAATACAAAAATTAGCCAGGCATGGTGGCTGGTGCCTGTAATCCCAGCTACTAGGGAGGCTGAAGCAGGAGAATTGCTTGAACCTGGGAGGGAGAGGTTGCAGTGAGCAGAGATCACTCCATTGCACTCCGGCCTGGGCAACAAGAGTGAAACTGTCTCAAAAAAAAGAAAATACAAGAAATGCAAAATGATGCAGAACAAAAACCATTATGTAAACATTGTGTCATTCATTTCAATATTACTTTAAAATCATCAGTGGCCCTGTTAGAAAACAGAGAAAGAGAAAGAGGACAGCAGATCAAAAAAAAAAAAAATGTTTTCTCATGTGAGCAGGTCACACCAATTATATTTGAGCAATAGTACTCAATATCATTACTTTTAGTCCACCACATAACAATACTTGTAAACACAATTTGTCTGGACTATTATTTTTCATTAGGAAGACTCATAAGAAATCACATTGTACACACAGTTCTGAGAATTTAAAAATATGTATTCAGCGTTCATTTTGTTAATTTATGTTTAGTTAATGTTAGTGATGTAACAATTTTAACAGGTAGAAAGAAAAGTACTGAAATAAATAGATAATCTCTCAGTATTATGGACAAAAATGTTTTCATACAATGAGTCATTGTATTCTCTTGTCTACTATTTCTTATACCATTAAGATAGACTCTTTACACAAATTATAATTTGATTCAAATTCCCTTTAAGATCCCATATGATTATCTTTGATACTGTAACCTTTTTAACTTCTTAGTTTCTATAATAATTTCCATTCATCTGACTTCTTTTGAAAATTTATAGGAGTCAGTAGATTTTGTCAAGCATTCTAGCAATAAAGATTTCTGAGTATTGCTACTTACTTTACCATGCAACATTAATGAGTACTCTGACCTTCCAAGAATCAATTTGATCTGATAGATTGTAAATTTATTAAATACATAGGAAGTAACACCTGTTTTACTTGCACTTTATTAGCAAAGAATCCTGAACAGAGTAGAAAATCAAGAAATATATTATTTGAATAGAATTTATTTTTCATTGGTGTAATTAGTCTGTTTCTTATATTATGGTACTAGTAAAACACATCCATTTAATCATATAACAATTGATGTAACCCACCTACCCCTGGTTCTTAGTGTTTGAACTTCAACTTATTTAAATAGTCAAAATAGCTGACTTTAATATAATGAGATAATAGATCTGAGAGAAAGTATGTGTTATAAAACAAGTCAACACAAAAGCAGAACAAACTGAAAGCTTTAGTTACTCTTTGGTGTGAAATAACCTGAAGCCTTTTAGTTATCATTTATAACTGACCAATAATAATCATTGCATCTTTGCAGTTCAAGATAGGAGTTCAAACATTGGATATGTATTACTTAAATACTGGATGAGGAGAATCCTGCTACTTAAAAATACCTAAGTAAATAAACCCGGAGTCAAAAATTACTTAACCTCTGTAAAACAAACTGAGTTGTTTCAACTGTAAAATGGCAATAGCTAAAATACTTGTAACTTACTGGGCTGTTGTTAGGGTCAAATAAAATTATATATATAGAAAGGAGCTGTAAATTAATAATCAAATGTTGGATATCATTTCAATTTGAGCAATGTAATTATTTAATATACATGCAGTACCCCAGTGTTTGACCATTTTACTCTTCTAAAATACTTACTTGTATACACAAGTTGAAAGCCTTCATCTGTCCCTTCAGAATCGGAATTAAATTCTAGCCAGAGCTGATTTGAAGTACTACTAAGTGTCAGTCCGCGCATAGATGCACCAGTAAAAGCACCTAGTAGATGAGTCGTTTTATCTTTTCCATCATAAATCTGCAAAATATATTTATAATTAAAATGTAAATGTGTCAATAATAATTCAGGACATATATTTATATCTATGAAAGAGAGAAAAGTGTACTTTTTCTTAATCAGATCAGCACATTACCTAAGGGCAACTAAATATATTGGTTTCTATGAACACAAGGTTAAGGAAGTTAGAATTCACATGTATAATTTTAAAATTCCAAGCTTAGTGTACATTAAGTAATACTTGAATCAGGTGATATAGCTTCTGTTCTTATTATTTTAAAAATGCTTTTTCTGCGAGACAATTTAAAATTAAGAATACCTACCTAAAGACTGGTTTCTAAAGTTGGCTACTTGGTTAGTTGGCTGTTTCTCTGCAACTTTCTCAAGGAGATCAAACATTTGCTTTTCCAACAACATGACTAATATAAAATATATTTGTGTCTGGTGCAATTATAACTTTTCCATGTTCTTTAACTTGTCTCATATTTGACATTTTTAAAATATTAAGTTAAAGGAGGTCTAAATGCTTTTAGAAACTAATTTAATAGAGCAAAAATATACAAAAATGAAACTGATAAGTTCTCACACATCATTGTCATTTTTCTGAAAGTATAACTGCTTATTGCACTCTAATTTGTTTTTCTCTTATCATTATAGACATCTCTTCAGGTCAGTAATACAGATTCTTCTGTTTGAGAGATGTATGGTGACTCCATCATAACTTGCTCTACCATTCCCGTATTAATGAACTCAAGCTTTTGCCACTACTAGTAATGCTTATATAAACACTCTTTTATGTGTAACCTCATGTTTTTTGGTACTTGTACTTCAGTAAAAAAGTTCTAGAAATATGGAATGTCTAGAAATATGGGATATGAAATATGGGATATGTTTATATATTTCTAGATAGTTTCCTAAAAAGTGTGTAGTAATTAAATCCAGGGTTTACCAACAATGCGTATTACCATTCCTTTTCCTGTAAGGCATGCATTCTCAACATAATCATTATGACCCCCAAGGGTGTAAAAATTGGTTCTTGGGAGCAATAATATTTTAGGTGTTACAACGATTTGTGGTTCCCCAAAGATCAACTCTCCCTGACAGACTTTATTCCATACTATTTTGTTTCACGAAGTTTCATGGGCTTCTTAGGTGAACAATAATACCAAGAAAAAGTGGAGAATACTGCTTGAAGTTACTGGTCTCTTAGTTCAGATTGTCTTACTTACTCATGGCCTGGTGTTAGAGTAAAAATTATGTTGTTAGATTCTACATCTAGGGATGTTGCCATAGCATAAATGTTCCTCCATAATCACATTGATGTCACCTAAGAGATGATTTTTTAGGTGGTAAACAATGGAATGTTTTCTTATTATTATATTAATCTGAATAATATATTTTTTTCTTATACTAGATTGTTGTTTTTAATCTGATGATTTATTTAGAATGTTTTAATATGATTTATAAATAAAAACTTGTGAATAATTAACCTTTCTTTCAAAGTATCTTTATTAGAATTTAATGTTAAGGTTATGCCAATTTTTTTTCCAGGCCCCCTAAATGTTCTCTTCTAACCACATTACCCTAAACATTTCCTACACAGAAATTCTAAGTCTCCACTGACAAGGCCTTTCTTGCACGCTCCATTTGCAGTTGATGGAATGTATAGACTCATGTGTACCCTCTAGGCTTCTACAGTTTGTTTACTTGTTCTTTACAGCAGAGAGGAAGGTAGAAATAAGAGAAAGTGAGGAATCGAGAGTCTTAAGTTCAAGGTGACATGGTCATTGAATTCCTAACAGCAAACATTACTTGGTCTCTCTCTTTTTATGAACTCTGTCAAGTTTTTAAAAAATGTACATTCACTCTTGAGAGTATTTGGATAATAGAGGGCTGCATATGCAAATTTCCTAATATTGTAAGGGAGTATCTTGAATCCCTGGAGAAATCTAATTTATCATGCAAATAAGTTTCTGTTTTAGTTATCAGCAAGAATTTATCTGTCTTCAACAAAACCAAACCAAATGTTGAGGTTGGTAGCTCAGGCATGCATGATTTTTGTTTGATTACATAACATTCAACTTTTCATTTCTTAAGAATAGTAGTCATTGGAGATAATTCAGAGGTAAGAAAACCTTGCTTGTGGCAAAAGACAACTTGTATGTCTGTGAGTTTGAAATGTTCAATATTCTCAGAAGTATGTTTTTGAATACATTTATTTTATGATTCCATATTACACAGTATATAAATTCTGTGTTTAGAGCTACACATTCACAATCAAATCATTTAACCACTAGATCCAGTGGATCTTATTTGTGGTAATATTATCAAGGTATCCCCAAATAATATTTTCCTTGTGTTCCCCTTAACTTCTTGCCAACATATAATTGCTATGAAAAATATAAATATAAATAAAATATAAGCAATTGTTTCTTGGATAAAACTACTTCTCTAGTTATGTGTGGATACATTGTAAGAACTTTCAGTTTGCCAAAAATAGCTAAAGAAAGGGAGAATATAAATGGAACAATTAATTAACGTAACTGGGGAAATAAAAATTGGTTGTTGAAATTTGTTTTTAGTTTCTTTAAAAAGTCTTTCCTAATTTTTAAAAAATCTTCAGGAGTAATGAAAAGCAAAAATTAATGATAGTAGAAACTATTACTTTATACATATAAATTTTTCCTATATATAACAATGTAAAAACTAACAAAATAAGTCAACATTTAGTTATTTAGTTCTAAGCCTGTGTTAGGTGCTATAACTAAAATTTAAAAAATAACATAGTAAGACATCATTCTTAACCTGAAGATCAAAAACAAATTAACACAAAATTGTCTGTATATTAGATTAGAAGCATACAGCATACATTTTTTTCCTTTTTTTTTTTTGACAGGGTCTCTGTCGCCCATGCTGAAATGCAGTAGTGTGATTATGGTTCACTGCAGCCTCAACTTCCCCCAGTTCAGGTGACCCCCCCACCTCAGCCTCCCAAGTAGCTTGCACTACAGGCACGCCCCACCAAGCCTGGCTAATTTTTGTATTTTTTATAGAGATGGGGTTTTGCCATGCTGCCCAGGCTGGCCTTGAACTCCTGGACTAAAACTGTCTCCACACCTTGGCCTCCCAAAGTGCTGGGATTACAGGCATGAGCCACTGCACCAGGCAGCATATATATATATATTTTTTTTTAAAAAAAAGAAAAGAAGCTTTTTATAAGACATATTTTTTAAAAAAATAATCATTTAAAGAAAGGGCATGATAAAAGAGCTAGTACTTTCAGGAAAGAAAAATTATTTTAAGTTCAGCTGGGTGAATATAATTCAGCACCAAAATCTGCTAACTACAATTTATTTAACATTGTTGAGTCAAAAGGTAGAAAACAAATACTGTTGAAGCTCCACTATAATCATCAAAATAAAATGAAACGGGATCATTCAACTATGAAATTTTGGAAGATACATAAAATTGCTTAATCAACATGAAAGGCAAGTGTTAATTAGGCAACCTTTAAAAAGAGAAGAGTTTTATAGTAATGATCAAGTCAATGCTATTTAAATCATAAATAAAATCCTTCAAACGTAGTCAAATATATGAAAACATAAAGGCAACAAAGGGACAAAGCAGTGTAAGCAAAGATAAATTACTTTTAAAGTAGTCATGAATACAAGCATACTAATAAGAAAACAAAACAAATAAAATATGTCGTTTGTTCAAAAGTAAATACACAGTATAGAGTGATTACATTGGGTCTGACTAGAGCCATAGGACTTTTTTTTGAGACTCTTACTGCTCATATTTCTATTCTAATTAAAATCAAGACCTTTAAGTGTGTTTTTGTTTATTTAAGCGTAATCTCCCTTTTCTTTTTGTTTAATGTATACTATTATTATTAAGTTGACTTAAGGATTAATATCATGAAAGGTATTGATGGCTTTTATAATGTCAATGAAATTCTTTGATGAGACTCTAATTTGTTAAGAGGTTGCAATTGTCTGATTATTTACACCAGAACAAACTAAAACTTAACATTGCCAAAACTTTTTATAATAAATCTGGGCCTGAAATTAGCTATGGTGTACAGACTCTCCTAAATCCAGTAGGTTGATCCGTATTATAACAAACTACTTATCAACACTCAAAACTCTTGCTGTTGTGAATGATGTGACAAATATATAAATGTAAGGCATATTCTAACTCATTTATCTAATGAATTAGCAATTAAGGTGTTAACCTCAATCCAAGAGCAGAAAGTAAATATAAAAGTAAAATGTGAAGACAGAAATTACACATGAACATATGTATAATCATATAAATCTCCAAATTATTCCTCCTCTTGGATACTAGCATTTTTACTTTTGGTCATTTGTTTTATAGGTTGTTTTGGAAATTAAATACATTTTCTAAAAAGGTGAATTAGATGTCAAGTTTGCATATAAAATAAAGAACAATTTTTATAATGGTCAATCAAAAAAGGCTCCATTCTAAAACTTTCAATATTCTCTCCAAAGATAGTATAAAATAGAGAACTTTTGTTTGCATTCAATTATTTAGGTTTCTAAAATAGCTACATAATGTAGTCTCAATTATATGAGCTAGTATGTTTTAGTGAAGGAGAAGGGGCACAACGAAGGACCAGCTTTCCAGGGGCATTCGGTTTTTTGTTACATAATAGAGTTGAACTTCCAACTCTACATTAAAGTTCTGCAGCTTATTACAAATCATTTTATTTTCCTGATCCTTAATGGAAGACGATGAAGGGTTTTATGAGGCCTAACATAGCAGTCTATACAAATTGGCACTTTGAGAGTGCTTTTGAGGGGAGAGTTAATACAGAATTCCAATGAACAGCAAGCAGAATTGGCAGACATGTGTGCTGGACTTATAAGATCTGGTGTGCTGGAAAATGTTTAACAACCAACTCTCAAACAAACAACAACAAAAAACTGGTAAATGTGTATACTTGTACATAAGGTTTTTAAAATAACATTTATCATAATAAAGAGATATTGACAAACTTTTTCTAAGAAAGGTTAGATAATAAAATTTTAGGCTTTGGGAGGCATACCATTTCTGTCACAACTACTCAATCCTGACATTGTGGCACAGGAGCAGCCACAGACAATATGCAAATGAATGGACATGGGCTTCTCCCAATAAAATTTTACTTACAGAAACAAGTGTCAGGCCCAATTTCGTTCACACACTGTTGTTTTCCAATCCCTGATTTTAGGGAGGTGTCAAGCAATGTACAAATAGTAATAAAATATACAATATTCATGACTGTACATTTCATATAACTAATTGATTTTTACAGAATGCTTTTATTGTTTTTGCCAGACTTTTGTGTATGCAATTTATGATTGCAACTGACAAACAAGAGTATTTCCTAAATAAATATTGCTTGATTGTTTTTAATGTTAACAAATAAAAGGAAATTGAAAAATCAAAAACAGGATTATGTCAGAACTTCATTAGTTTGTAAATGATGTGAGCAACTAATTTGGTTAATTGAATAATAATTTTCAAATACTGAAAAAAATATTTCTTCAGTATATAGTGCTACTCATAATGTAATGGCCACAGACACAACCCATTTCCACTTAAATCTATGTAATAAGCAAACAACAAGTTAAGCCATGTTTTGTAGCATTGGCCAATTTCTACAGTGGAAATACTCCCACTGGCTGACATCAAGTTATCATTTAATGTGAATGTGATGTCACTGAATGTAGAGTTGGTCAGAGACCACAGTGTGGCGTGGTATTTCTACCATGGGGATACAATATACAAAAATAACCTCAAAAGCACAGAAAATAGTAGTACAATAACTAGAAAATTAAAAAAATTGTATTTATTGCTCATGTTTTTAATATAATTTAAGTTAATTTAATTGTAGTTTAATTACGATCTAATTGTAATATAACTTAATTTTTGATACTGGTTATGTTCAACAATCAGCTCTCAAAATTACTGAAAATTTAACAATAGGCTCTCACAAGTGCTACTCCCAAAGACTCACACATAGGAAAGAAACTTAAAATAATACACTTTAGAAAACAACAGGTTAATAACCTTATCATATCTCTACAAGAATGTTATTAATCAAGTCCTTTGAGTATCGAATTTTTCATAAATGTGACATCATTCCTCCTAATGTTTTCTCTCCCAGTTTCAAAAGCAATTTTGAGTTACTTTACTGGCTTTTCTCCAAAATCATCCAGAGTCTACATTTTGCATAAGAAATAAGTCTTTACACTACACAATGCTAACCATGGTAAAAAGATTGCCTTGAATTTTGGAATAGAATAAATTTTTTTCCAAAGAATAAAGGAATGCCCTGCTACATTCCTTTATTCTGAACATTGTCCTTAGTTTTTATTTGAAAATAACAATAAACACAGCAACAATGAAAACAGAAAATAGTATTTCTCATTGGTATTCAATTTTCATTCTACTAGGCTGACAATGGGAGCTATTTGATGCTAATTGCATAGAGCCTACATATAATAAATCCCTCTTATTAATGTTAATTGAAAGAATTAATTAGATTACATATTTACAAGTGAGGGTGAGGAAAGAAGTTCAGTATTTCTGCCATATCCTATGCCACTTTGAAAAAAATAAAATAATCAGACCCCAAGCAAACTAGAGAAACATTCCCTAGATGAGTTAAGTAGAGAACAAATTAGTTAAGTTCTGATTTGGGTTTCTTAGACAGGACCTTGCATCTTATCATTTTGGGGGAGGAATAATAGAATACCAATAATTAGACAGTAGAGGGAACATGTACCTGGCTTTCTATCTGGAGCCCAGAAAGGTGGCAAACATGCTTGCAGAAAAGAGGTAGGATCAGATAATCAAGATGAATAATATCTAGAAATTCAGAAATCTGACATATAACATTGTACCTATACTCAACAACAATGTATCCTACACTTAAAAATCTGTTGAGAGAGTATATCTCATGGTAAGTGCTTTTACCACAATAAAGTTTACCCAAAAGAAAAAAAAAACAGGTATGTGGGGTTGGTCAGGCAATTGAGCCTGATCCAGCCACATGGAATTCTGGTGTAACTCAGTGTCATATACAGAGCAATTGAAAAATGCTTCTTATGAGCAGAGCAGAATATACTACAGAGAGCTGGGAGATGCAAAGAGGTTTTGCAGTTGGGATAACTAGAATCCAGCAGTGGATGCCCAATTGTACTGCTGACTTCAGACCAAGTAGCAAATGACAGAGCTCAGCAGCTGCTGCCACAAACAGATAATGCCCTAGGACAAAATGCACTTTTCATTTTCGACAACTTGAAGTCTTGATGCCAAAATATGTGCAGACGTTGAATTGGCAAATACAGAATTGACTGATTTTATCCTGAATTGACCTAGATTAATTTTCCCACTGCCCAGCAAAAAGGTTGTTGAAAATAAAAATTAGGTCACTTATACAAAAATCTTTTGCTACATTTCTTGCAAATTTTGATCCAGACTCTGAAATGTATTCCTACTACATGAATATTCACTGAACACTTGCAGGGGCAGGCACTGTGCTGAGTGCTTTATAAACATCATTTAATTTAAAAACATTCTCTAATTTAGTCATTACAGCAATCCTGAATGTAAGTTTTTATTATTATCAAAATGTTTCAGGTGAGGAAGGTGAGATTTAGAAATCTTCTGTAATTTTTTCAATAATTATGTGACTATTAAGTGACAGGTTTGAGATTTGAACCTAGGTTTACCTGACCCTAAAGCCCATTCTTAATGGTGTGTAGAAAATAATCCGAAGCATAATATGTTTTCAAAGGTTAGAATAAATTTGTGCAATGTTGATTGAGTGGGCATGTTTATCTAATAATATATCACCAAATATAACCCTGAATTTTATAAGATATATTTGGACAAAATAGCATGGCAATGAGGGAAATATTTAGAAGTAACTATGTTGTGTAAAAATATATTCATTTTTCTTAGATTAGAAACAATAACAATTGAACTTAATTAGAAAGGAAATATGTTTCTCTTGCTTTACATAGAAAGTAGCTGAAATTATATAGTAAAATTTGTCCTTTCTAGAAGAAAAAAATATTTATTGAGCATTTACTATATGACAAGCATTGTTCCTAGATGCTGGAGTTAAAGCGGAGTTAAATAGATCCCTCTGTCTTATAGCATGTGTTCTATTGGAGAAGACAAAAATTAAAGGAATTAACTATGAATGCATACTATTTCAGGTGGTAGATCAGTGCTATGAAGAAGAATAAATCAGATTAATAATATGGAAAGAGATGATGGAGGTGAGTTTACCAGTTTATAGGAGGGTCCATTGAAGACTCTGATCATATGACATTTGAGTAGAGACCTGAAGGAAATGAGGGACACAGCCATGTGGTTATGCTGAGGAAGAATGTGCAAGCAGAAGAAATAGCCTGAGCAAAGGGCTTGGTGTTACAGCATGTGATATGGTTTGAATGCTTATGACTTCCAAATCTCATGTTAAAATGTGATTCCACTGTTGGAATTGGGGCCTGGTGGAATGTGATGGCATCATGGGGGCAGAACTTTTGTGAATGGTTTAGCACCATCCCATTGATAATAAGTGAGTTCTCTCTCAGTTAGTTCACATGAGATCTGCTGGTTTAAAAGTGTGGAACCTGTTGTCCCTTTGCTCTCTTGCTCCCTTTCTCACCATGTAATACACCAGTTTCTCCCTTCACCTTCTGCCACGATTGCAAGCTTCCTGAGGCCCTCATCAGAAGTCCAGCTGATGCTGGTGCCATGTTTGTACAGCCTGCAGAACTGTGAGCCAATTTAACCTCTTTTCCTTATAAATTACACAGCTTCGGGTATTTCTTTATAGTAATGTAAAAAAAAAGGGGGGAGGCCTAATATAGCATGTTTGGTATATTTGAGAAACTGCAGGGAGGCCATTATGCCTGGAGTGGAGTGAGCAAGAGGAAGAGTGGCAGGAGAAAATGTCGGGCACAGTAAAATTACGCCAAATCATAGGGCCATCTAAGCCATGGTTAGGGCTTTAGATTTTACTTATAATGAGATGAGAAACAAAAAAAGGTTTAGAGCCAAAGCATAACATGAAAGATGGTCACTTTTGTTGTTGATTTGGAAACAGCCTATAGAGTATGCTATGGTCTCAATATTTGTGTCCCCCTAAATTCGTATGTTAAAATCCTAACCCTCAAGGTGATGGTATTAGGAGGTGGGGCCTTTGGGAGGCTAACTGGTCATGAGGGCAGAGTTCATAAATGGAATAAGTGCCCTTGTAAAAGATACTCCCAAAAGCTTATTCATCCCTTTCACCATGGAGTTCATAATATGAAAATGACTCTTTGAGGAAGGTGGCCATCAGCAGACACAATCTGTTAGTGCCTTAGTCTTGAACTTACCAGCCTTCAGAACTTCAAAAAATAAATTTATGTAGTTTATAAACCACCTAGTCTATGTTATTCTGTTACAACAGCTCACATGATCTAAGATGGTGGAAATAGAGTGATCAGTTAGAAACAATGTCAGTTATCCAAGTAAGAGACAATAATTTAGACCAAGGTAATTTACAAAGGTGAGAAATTATTGGTTCCGGAACTTTGAAGAAAAGAACCATAGAATTTGCTGAGGAACAATATACAAAGTGTGAAAGAAACAAGGAAGCAAGAATCAACTCTATTTCGTCCTTGAGTAACTAGTTTCTATCTACTGAAATAGAGAAAAATGAGGAGAGAGAAGATGTGTGTTTTGGACTGGTGAACTTTGAAATTCCCATTAGTCATTCAAGTGGAAATAGTGAGAGATCATGTAGATAGAAACTGGATTTTATCAGAGGTCAGAGCAGATTTGGCACTGGTTGTGCTGTTCTGTCAATGTACTTTATGGCATATATGTTTCAAAGATTTTTTTTAAAGTGAACATTAAAGGATTTTTTATAAACAAAATATAGTTCATATATCTTTTTATATTCCTTAAAGCTGCAGTGTTAAGTGAAATCCAAACCTACCTGTGGTGTGTCATTAAAATTTTCCAAATATAAGTAAGTAGCATGCAAGAAAATTGTCACTTAACCCAATTACTATTCCTGTATATAAACATTAATAGCAGAAGGCATCTAAAGTTTAAGTTTCCTATACATTAATGGATAGATGGGTATGTATTTGTTCTATCACCATTATAAAAACACATAATTAGCCAAGGTTGTTCATAGTGAACAGGTTAAAATACGCATTAAGTAAGCAAATTGAAAAGAAAAGATATATTCCTAAATGATCATTTTGTACCAGTTTTGTTCAATTCAGAATGGATGCAGTGAAATTTCCTTTCAACTTTAAGTAAGAATCACCACAGGAATTTTTATTTCATTTATTATTAGTATTATTATTATTGCCTTTTCGTGGCTAGAAAATGTTCTGTTTGCCTAAATAGGATTTTCTCAGACGCTATTAAAATTATTTATCCACCTTTGACAAGTGACACAAACGAACAAAAAAGTTTTACAAAAAAACGTTTCAATCTGGTATCAAGTTAATGACTCAAAATTATTTAGTGATATTGAGATCAATTTTTATTATTTAGAGTAACAGTCTGCTACCTTGGAAGCACTACAATAAAATATTTTGATGCATAAACTTTCTTCATTGTAACACTAGAGCCGAAGAAGGATATAATCATAATTACCACATTGATAGTCATCAGATAATCTGGAGAGCTTTATAAAAATCCAAATTCCCACATGTAGATGAACTGAATCAGAAAACCTGGGAGGGGTGCCAGTAATCAAAACTTAAAAAAAAAAAATCTAGAGGAGTCATATGATGGCTTATACTTGGAACTCACTGGTGTAAACTCTACTGGTATGGTTTTCAATAACTAAAGTTGTTTATAGAAAGAAAGGAGGAGAGAAGAAAAAAGACAGCAGATGAGTGAGCAAGTGAGTGCCATCCTGGACACTGAACTCTCAGAGACAAAAGTTGTACATGAACGTTTGCATGGAAATAGATGTAGATACACTCATATATTATTGTTGTTATTGTTATTTTTGTTTTGGTCAGAATCCAATATAGTTATGTCATATGGTAAACGAAACCAGAAAAAATCTCTCCTCCTAAACTTGATTCTCATATAAGGATTACAAGAGAGTGTCATTACAAAAAATGTAATCAGTGCTACCACATAAAAGAAAAAGCAATGATTTTAAATTCTCTCAGTCAAGGGGCAGCAGGTTTTATAATGGGCTATTTGTTTTTATTCCCTATTATATGCTAGTTTAAATATAGGAGTATAACTGACTCCACTATGTTCGATATTGTAAAGTACTGGAGATGGGGATTAACTTTCATGGATTAGTTTTCATTTAGGCAAATAACTTTCCACCCTAAGATGACTTTGGGCTCCACAATTTTTGAGAATTAATCATATGTCTTTTTGAGGGTTCATTTTTCTGCTTGTATATAACTAAATGTTTCCATGTCAAAGGGTATCTTTCAGCTAATAGTTGCCCATTGGATTAACGGGAAGAATGAGGTAATATTAAGCATCTTACCTCTTATTCTGGCAGAGAGATCATGAAGAAAACAAATAAGGAATCTAAAAGTTCACCCTAAATTGTCTCTATAGAGTGGCTTGCTGAAATTGTTTTAAAGTAATAATTCAAAATAAATCTTAGGCAAGCCTATGAGTAGAAGGACAATTGAATTGGTGTGTTTCTATTATAATATTTAGTACATCATATTTTCAACTTTGGGGAAAGTATATTCTTGGAAAATTACAGAATTCTTAAAAGTTCTTGGGGACATAAATTTTTTAACTTTTTAAACATATAAGAGAAATCTGTATTTGAAGAAATCATTTAAAGGGCCTTACATTGAGTCTTTTTTTTTTCTGCCTTCTTTTGTTGTTCCCTATTACATCCCCTTGTGTTGTCACTTATGACTGAAGCTCCACCCTTCTCAAGGTAGCACATATCAGAAATGCATGTGGCTTTACTCCAAATAAGTAAGACCTTGGTTAGAAAGTTTTATTTTATTATTAAAAAGAATCATTTGTTATCCCAAATAAATTATCCAAATAATATCAGCATAGGAAAGAAATGAATGAATTTTAAGCATCACAAAGAAATATTTTGGGGAGAACAATAATAGACATGAGTGAAGATGTGAAGAAGCATTTCCTGAATTTAAGCTCACCAACGCATGTTTATTATTGTTGATTCTGCAATACAGAGTAGTAGCTAGACTAGCTTACAGATCTTATCTATGCATTGATACATTTTCCCCCCATAATTTGCTTGAAAATATAAAGCACTGCCTCAGTTCTATATACAAGCATCCTGTTAATCTCAATGTTGACTCCAATTGAACAAACATAACTTACTTTAACAGAAACACCCAAACAATGAACTAGAGGTGGGAGAGTTTTACATAGTGAATTTTGTTGCAGTTGGAGAAAAATGCAGAAAATAAGAATGCATATACTGATCCTAAATTAATGTTGAAATTGTATACATCTAGATACATTGTGAGAAATTTTCCCCAAAGCCTATACAAATCTTATAAGCATATCATGTTATTGTGTTAGAGAGCCATCAATTACCATGAAATAATATTTTTTAAAAAAGAAACTAACCAATAACATTAAAATCAATCATTAAAAAGGAATTCTCCTGCTGCAGCCAATTTGGAATAACATAATTTGTTTTTCAAGATTTGTGAAAACAGAAGTATAATGAATTTTTTACCTGGCTTAAGAAAATCTTAACAATTAGAAAAAAAGCTATATAACTATTTAAAAAATATTTAAATGTGATTTTTGGAAGTGTTTACTTTTACTCTAATGATAAATATAAACTATATTTACCAAAATATTTATATTGAAAATATAAATCCGCAACTATGAAAATATTTATTAACCAAAATGTTATCTTTTTAGAAAAGCAGATATTTGATTATTTCAAAATGTTTAAATAAATAATGTTTACACCGATAGTCATTATCAACAAAGTATATTTTTTCTTAATTGATAGACATTGACTTGTTAGGTTTATATATTCATAAAATGTATCCATAGTCATAAATGCAAAATATTCTTCACATATTAACAAAAATAAATAAGTTACATTATAGACAATAGAATACAAATAGAAACAAATCACTATTATATTTCTTAAAGAAATGACTATCACATTGCATGATGGTCATTTGATGATGTTTTATATATATTTATCAGACAACATATTTGACATTAAAGTTTTCTTATTTTGGTATTATTAATACATTAAAATTTGTGTATCATAAAACAAAAATTTACCTTTTATTATGAATAAAAATTGGAAACAAAACATACTATTTCAATGGAAAAAATAATAGAAAATGAGAATTAATGTATAATTTGAATGTGTGAATGGTAGAATCAACTTACGGTTAATACTATATACAAACACATATATATAGGTGTATATATTTATCTATTGATGCATATTTAATGACTAAAAATGATCAATATACAAGTATGTCTGAGTACTTGTATACAAGTACCTACCTTAAGAACATCTCCTTGTGCTAAATGAAATGTTCTGGCTGAAATATTGATTCCCTTTCCTGCTTGAACCTGAATACTATAAATGCATTCATGGTTGTTTTCATAGTTGAGTGGATAATTTGGAGACAGCAAAATTCCTTCATTATTTGTTGCAGATGCACCACATTCAGCTGCAGGTAAAACAGAATATTGAAGTACAGTTTAATAGATAGCAGTATCATTTTCAAGCAATATCATGTATGGAAGTGTAATGCATTTTATTTTACCTAAAGCCTAGGAGAAAAATAATATACAGAATGGCTTTATGTTGTAAATGATTAATTCCCTCCTCAAATAACATATGGGTGGAAGAGACTACAGCCCACGGAGAGGACACTTGTGTACAAATGAAAATATACAATAGTTGTAATAATTTTCCCCCTGGATTAAAGGATAGCATAGGAAAGGTTGAGTGCATGAATTTAAGAATGTATTTTACATTTGTGATTTCTGATAAATTTAATACATTTACATTTATAATTTAGCTCTTTAAAATGAAAGGGTTTTGAATAATTCTAACTTCATTTTTTAAGACGTTTTTACCTTTATAATTAATTTGATCCTTCTTTTTTCTCCTAATACTCAGTATTCCGCTGACACAAGAATTTCAATAATAAAAAGGGAATCAAATATTACATTATCTTTGAAAACTGATATAATAGTTAAACCCCCCAGGTAATAACAGTTAAACAATAATTGTAACAAATTGGGCATCTTTGGAAATTACATCACCTTTCTCAGTATAGAAAATTAGACTGGATTAAGGCATTCTTATAATAGATAAAATGGTACTGCTAAACCTTCAGGACTAATTTTGCAAAATTTGAGGAACTGTCTAAATATTTAGGAAAATGTGAGAATTTCTCAACAAATTTAGTTCGAACTTAATTTTAATGTATTTAAATATAAAAAGCTTGTGGCAATATTGCAAAAGAAAACAATAAGTCCTTCAAATTCTTAAATATGTTTCAGAAATTCAATAAACTAAGTTTTCTATCTTATCTAATAAATTACTTCATATTACCAAACCATAGGGCAAAAATATTTACATTTTCAAACATTTCACTGAAAAGGAACAAAAAGCAAGTTGTTATTTTCTAGAAATAAGATTTTAAAAATAATGTTTTATGGGAACAGTCAGAGAAAGACAACAAGGTGAATAATGAATTGCTTTACCTTTTAAACGCTTAAACATTAACAAAAATAAGACAAAGGAAACAAAAGCCTAATGAAATAAAAATGATCAAGGAGAAGCAGTAAAATATCAACATTGTGTGAAATAATAATAAAAACTAATGGTGTGATACTAACAGCCAGTATTATACAATAAAATTTCCCCTAAATTCCTTTTAAAGAAAAAAAATCAAACTTCCAATATTGATTTAAATTACTTTATTTTAATGTTACTTAAACATGTTCAAAAAATAGATATGTCCTTATGCTTTTAGCTGCGTAAAATTATAATACCAAAACCAGTTTACAAATACAAGAACAAAATGACAAAAAAAATGAAACAAAAAATAGCAACATGGTATCTAATGAGGCATAAGATTTTGTTTTACTAAAATTAAATCGCCTTTGGCAATGTGGATCAGGTAACAGCTGCTCCAGCGTAGGCTTTTGAGGTTTGCTATACCTTTAATTACTCTATGCTGTGTAACAACTTGATTCTCATTCATATTATGCCTCTGTGAACTGCTGAGAAACTTTCATCTGTATAGTGCAACATAATGCCAGGTGTCCATCACTTAGTGGAAATCATTTACATTTTAATTCTCCTTTATTTCTACTAGCTTTTTGGAATATAGGTTTGTTTGTGGAGGCATGAAGACAAATGTAATCTGAATTACACAGGTGATCTAAAATGCACTATATTTTTGTCAATTAGATTATTTAGAAGGGAGTGCAAATTATTTTAAATTATTTTGCGGAGTCATGAAGTTTTGAAAATATAAATGGTTTTAGTTCTTCTCTGTAATAAGTTGACACAATATTTTTCAATTGCACGTCTAATCGTGCACTTTCTGGTTAAAATACACTGATGATCAGCAAGTCAAAATCCAGAGAATGTCATACAAGGCCATTTACAATGCGATCCCAGTGTGCCTGTCCAGCTATTACCTACCCTTCTCTGCCATGGACCTTGCAATTTAGCTACCCTGAGCTACTACTGGCCCTTGGCCACAGTCTCACAATCTGAGCCTTTGAACATGCTATTTTCTCCACGTATGAACACCATCTCTGGTCCCAAGAGATGTGACTAAAGAAAATAACTGCCCATAAGGAAAATTACTTGATATGAAATTAAACTATTACGGTTCTTTTCAGTATCCGGTGGCTGTGATGGTATATTAAATTGAAAAAAGCAACATCCCATTAAAATATAACGGATAATTCTCACGAATAATAGTCATGGTTCCATGCTTATGAATGCCCAGCAAAAATATAACTTCAAGATTTTCATTATATATAACATGATTAGCACAGCAAGTTTTCATAAAGCTTATTTAAACTGAGAAGATAAGTATTGGCAAACTGTGACTGAATATTCTTAAGATACGTTAAAATCGAGAAAAGGAACTAGCAGCAGAACAGCTAACCACAAGAGAGAAGCATGGTTAGTTGATACAAGGAAGACAAGGGCATATATGAAAACGTCAACTACATGAGAAAGGAGTTTGAGTAAAGCAGGTCCTAAAGATCCAACCGGTAAAGGCGAATTGAAAAAGTTATCTCTCAGCCATAGTGACGTTTATGGAGAGCATACCGCTATCACTGAACGGTCACAAATGTGTGACTCAGAAGATTATGTCAATGTTAAGGTTTTCAGTCAGGTGCTATAAGGAATAGCATATGTAAAATAAAACATGTATGTGAAAAATGTGTTACAATAAAAAAGCTACAAGGTCACTGTAATATAAACAATTTATTTGCTTGGTTGAGAATGTACTGTAAGATATTTGAAGTGGCTGGAGGCAAATGACAGAATGCTCCGATTTGGAAAAAATAAATTGATAGGTTGATTCTATAGATATTTATGAAATATTTATTATGTACTGGTTGGTGAGGGGAATAGTTGAAGCTCTTATGGGACTTACTTTCCAGTGGAAAGGATGGATGTCTATCATACAATCACTCATATAAAAATATAGTATGTGAAAGCATATAACTGAGAGCCCTGACCTGTCCTGAATAGCCAGGAAAGACTCTGAAGTACTACAACTTGAAAATGGATGAGTAAATTAGGGTGAAGGGAGAAGACAAGTGGGGGAAAAGAATATTCCAAACAAAAGGAACATATCTAAAAACATTATTGGAGGGCGTGGGAGACAAAGGAGATAATGACAGGTTCTAGGAACTGAAAGACCTGATATGAAAAAGCTTTCTTTGTGCAAGGTTGATCTACAGGTAGATCTCTGAGGATGCTTATCTGGTGTGATAGCAGAATAAATGTTCCTTCTTAGGTGTGTATGAATGGAGAAGTCATTAGGTGTGAGCTGCTTGTTCTTGTGATGGGGAAATACTTTTGTCTTTAAGGCTTGGAATGTTGGTTGCAGAATTTGAAGAGCAAAAGAGGAGACTGAATGAGGTATATTTATAAAATTTTTTGAGATTTTGGGTCAGAAAATCACTGCTTCAGGGTTTAGGGGTTGCAATGTTTTCTGGAGGTGAGGTAAGCACACTTCTTCCTACCTTAACATAAGCCCAAGATCTTGTTTCTCTCATGTCTTGATCCAAAAGGAGTTTTATGTTCTTGATAACTGATGCTACTAACTGATAAAGCCTATGTTTGATAATAAGGATTTCCTACAAAATAATCAATGTAAAGCTATTAATAGGTAGTAATGTTTCCTCTCTCTAATTTGAACTAGGGGGTGGTGTCATCTTTAAATCATAAAAATTAATAATATGAAAACATTACATAATTTAGCAGTGTTAGGAAAATATTTTTGGAGAATAAGTACTTAGTGCTCTTTTTAGCATATAAATATTTTTTGTGCAATTTCCAGTGTACACATTGTATATGATGACTTTCCTGAAAAACAAGTCCTATTCATATAAAATATTTTTTTATTTAAATGTACAGATTAAGATATATATTCAAGTTACCAATATGAAACTCTTTGCTGAATATGAAAATAATATGTTGATAAATGTGGCTTTAGTTGGATTGAAGTGGGAAAGAAATGTGTACTGAAATCTGATGATAAGAGTCACTGATACAGTGAAGAATTCGCTAGAGCAGGGATACCCAAAAACAGACAAGACATGCATCATTAATCTCCATTACTGGGATAAGAAAATCTGGTAGCATCTATTGTACACATACAGTCATATAGTTTTAGATAAACTGAAAAAATGCTTTTCAGCAATTTGACTGGAAATCTGAAAAGTGTCTAGATCAGTAAAGTTCATAGTTACTTTTTAAAAAATGTGCATTACAATTGAGTCTCTTTATTTTTAAACTGTTTTGTGAAAGCAGGCAAAATATACTTGATTTAGATTGTTCAAAAAACTCAGAGTGTTTTTAAACACAAACATATGGTATGCAAGTCAAATAAGGAGTAGCATTAAGCAGAAATATATTTTTCCATATGTTTAATTATCACCAGAAGAAAAAGAGTAATACATAATTTTGCTCATAGAGGATCATATGAGGATCAAATCCAAATCAATCATTTCTTTTCTGCATGTGAATTCAGATTTTTTTTTCATTTTTATCAGCTACTTGAGCCCATTATATTCCAAATATAATTTAGATTTCATTTCATTAAGTTAGGACACCATTGATTATAAAAAGCATCTTTATGTGTCTCTAAAAAAGCAAAAATGCTGCCAATACACTATAATAGTCATTGATTGTGAGATACATACATATTTCACAGCTGTTAGTTTTTTAAAATGGGGCATCTAAAAATTGTGAAATATGGTAAAATGTGTTAATAAGATTAATTTGTGTTTTTTTTAGCACTTCTCCTAAGATGCCTTCTCAACTTGGCAGTATTAATAACACTTTGTTCTTCAGAAATTTTTAGTCAAAAATATTTTATTTTCTTAAATAGGCATTTTAATAATACTTGGATTTTCAGAAGTGGGTAGAAATTGTAGGGTAGAAAGATACATTAATTTCCTTATGCCCCTACTGAGAATATGAGAATCCATTAGTATTACTTGCATACAGTCTTATTTTTTCTTTCTTTTGTTCTTCTTAGGCAATAATAGTACTTAATTGGCTTTCTCCTTTTAGCCTCCCTAAATACAATACATGTATGTATCCAAGTGCAAACCAATGCTACTTAAAGTTATTTTAAAAAAAGAGTTTAAACATTTTTTGAAGAATTTCAAAAAAGTTTCATAGCTACTTTTTCCCCTTAAACATTTGTTTTTAATGCATTTTCTATAATCATTTTTTACTATAGAGAATTAGGGTAATCATTATTACCATGTAGAATTATATTTTTGTGTGTGAATTGCAGTCATAATTGAAATACTTAAATTCAAAACGTTTTAAAATCAATTATATCATTTTCTGTCAAAAATATTGACTATTTCCTATAATCTGACATTGTCTTTTCATCTTTTCTTCTTTCCATGAACAGCTACTGAAGGTCTACTGTGCTCAGTTATTTATTAAAAATAATGTTCTTAATAAAAATAACTATGGATATGCCTGATACTGTATTAGATCTTGGAGATAGGTCCTTGTCCTCATGTGATATGTACTCCAAAAAAGAGGCAGACATGGAAACTGGTACATGCACTAACATGTAGTCTCTAGTATGATACAAGTTCATGTAACAGGCTGAGATGGCACAAATGAAGAAGCAGTATATTTTAAAGGAGCCGCAAGAAAATTACATTAAGGCAGACTTCATGACTGTGTTTTTCTTGATTTGAGTAAGAAATGTGGTTCCAAAGGTAATCAAAATGTATGAAAAAGGGATTCCAGGCAGAGTGAAATATGTGAATGAAAGTATAAATAGGTAAACCAAATTGACATTAGTTAGAAGAACCAGTAATTCATCCGCCATTCTAAGACATTTGAATTTTATCTTGTAGACAATGAAGAGTCATAGAAGAGTTTTAAAAGGAGAAAAACATGACCAACTTTGAGAAATCCATTAGGGCAGCTCTATGAGGAATGAATTGCAGTCTTGGGTTACTAGAGGATGAAAACTCTAGAGAAGATCGTTGTAGTGCTACAGACAGAAGATGAGAGCTTCAACTAAAGCAATGGAGGAAGAGGAGATGCCAAAGTAAAAGTAACAGAACTTGGAGACAAGTTCGATGTGGGGGCATGAAAGAGAGGAAAAGGTAGAGAAGACAATGAGTGGCTTTGCTTATAATGCTGATGAACGTATTTTTGCACAAGATAAATTTGGTATGCCTGTTGGACATCAAGTAAAGTACTCCAAGCAGCTAGACATATTTGTACCCATGAGATTGATCTTTTAAAGCCACAGACAAAAAGGTTTATCCAGAGAACACGTACATATATATGCACACATATTGAGAAGAGAAGCAAACTAAGACCAAGGTACACTCAGCAAGAGAATTTAACAGGTAGACAAAAGGGACATTCAAAGAAGGTAGTATCATGGAATAGTAAAGAGAGGACAGTTTTAAGAAAATAATTGTCATCGTCTTAAATCAGAGTTCAATTAAAATGAAAACTGAGAGTACATTGATTTGGGCAATTAAGAGTTTGGGAAGAAAGGAACTATGATATTGTCTGTAAAGGGTCAGGGGTGATACAGGTTTGAAGGAAGGGTTTGTTTGTTTTTTGATGTTTTTGTCTTTGGTTTTGTTTTGTTTTTTGGTTAGTTTTGAATTAAAAACATTTCAGGACGTTTATATTTTAAGCGAAAGGAATAGTAAAGAGGTGGAGGGTGACTGGGGTTTTAAAACGCTATCTCTGAGTCAGAACACCCAAAAATCTAATAACTTAAAACTAGGCTAAGAAGCCACTTGAAAAAAATCTATGTGATTTTTAAATATAATAACTGAAGACATGGATTTAAATTCCATGTATACTATAATTACTACTATAGAACACAATATATATATAATAAAAATGCTACAAAAAATGACAACAAATTCTACAGTAGTTTTCAAATAAATGGCTCTTTATTTAAAATTCACCGAAAAAATATGAACATTGTGCTCAAAATAGATTGCTTTGTTTTCATTATTTTTGAACACTGCATATTGGGCCAAGATTATTATTGATTTATAATGACAAGACCTTTAGAGAGTAGACCTTTGACTACCTCATTTAATGCAACTGATAAGAATGGTATTATAATAAATATGGCTATGTCAAAAATGTTTCCATATAAATATTCCTTCCTCTTTAAAATACATTTTATACATTTTGTGATGCAAAGAGAAGGCAATCCTTTATGCAACAGTATTGTTTTCATGTCTTTTAGTCAAACGGTCAAACCAAATTGTAGTGTTGAGTATCCTGAGAATAAGGAAACATGTCATAATATTTCTTATATCCCATGATTTTTTTTTTCTTTTTTTTTCTTTTTGAGACAGAGTCTCGCTCTGTCACCCAGGCTGGAGTGCGATCTCAGCTCACTGCAAACTCCACCTCCCGAGTTCACATCATTCTCCTGCCTCAGCCTCCTGAGTAGCTGGGACTACAGGCACCTGCCACTACGCCCAGCTAATTTTATGTATTTTTAGTAGAGACAGGTTTCACCATGTTAGCCAGGATGGTCTCGATCTCCTGACCTCATGATCCGCCCTCCTCGGCCTCCCAAAGTGCTGAGATTACAGGCGTGAGCCACCGCACCCGGCCCCCATGATCCTTATATACTTCTCTAGACCCTGTGAAAACCCAATAAATACTGCTAATTCAATAACAAGGAGGTAGGAATACTAAGAAAAAGAGAGATTCATTATTCTTGGAAGTGTGAGAAGTAGTAATTGCTGAAAACAAGAACAAAACATACTTCCTTTATCTAATAGATATTTTATCTAATATAGATTTTTTAATCTAATAGATATATTTAATTTCTCTGCATACTATATGCACACCTTATCTGAAGGTGATATGAGCAATAGCAATAGCTAGTAGTAGTTGTTAAGTGCTTACTATTCTAAATTCTTTAAATGCACTTCTCAATGAAGTAAACCTGTGTTTCGGAGGATAAATTTGAAAATGTGAGTGGTGGAATAAGGTACCCAAGATCACAAAATGGGTGAACTTTAAACACAGATAGTTCTGTCTCCAGACCCAAGACACTTAACCCCTTCATGATATTTCCACTCAGAGGTGAATAAGATACAAACATACAATCAAGGAACTTCACTTTCTCAAGGACTACAGGAATTTCTGTAAATCACTATACTACAAAGCAAAAGGTGCAAGAAAGTGAGAGATAATCTGTACAGGTTTAAGGAGAGAGACATTGCTTCTGATGAAAAAGTCAGAGAATGCTTCATCAAGAAGGTAGCATTTTGGTTGCACTTTGAAGAATTCAAAGTGGAATTCTGATTGGCTGAGAAAAGAAACGACATTCAGGGGAAAGAACGCAATTCAATTTAAACATATTAATTTTCCTGGTATTGGGGAAAAAGGGAAAGGCAGGAGTAACTTTTAGTTTTACTTAGTTCAATTAATATTTTTATATAGTGTCCCTTCTAATTTCGTAACTGCCTTGGCACCATGGAAATATGCTCTCTACAATGAGTTAATTAAATACTTAAAATTATACTTAAACCATAGGTATTAGGGATGTTAAAAACAATTTTTCTATTTATAGATTGAAATACAAGTTTCAGGTTAAGCATAACCTTAATAAAGTTCTCTAGTACAGCAGGGGAAAAAAGAGAAGCCGATGGGAGCAGATAGCTTCCTGTGCATTTTCTTCTGTTATTTTAGAGTGGTCACTGTCTATCTAACAATTTTTAATGAAATGATAAGCCAAACATTCTTAAATATTAGGATGATTTTTATGTTATTGGGAGAGCCCCAATATCTAATCCAATGATCCAATGTTATAGCAAACAAACTTTTAAAAGATTTTTTTCAGCACGTTTAAAGAGAAGTTTATAATATAATCAGCCCTTGAACAAATAAAGGGTTAGAGAATTGACTCTCCATGCGTTTGAAAATTTGTCGCCTGTAACTCCAGCACTTTGGCAGGGCAAAGAGGGTGGACCACCTGAGGTCAGGAGTCTGAGACCAGCCTGGCCAGCATAGTGAAACCCTGTCTCTACTAAAAACACAAAAATTAGCTGGGCGTGGTGGCAGGCACCTGTAATCCCAGCTACCCGGGAGGCTGAGGCAGGAGAATCGTTTGAACCCAGGAGGCGGAGGTTGCAATGAGCCAAGATAGTGCCGTTGCACTCCAGCCTGGGCAACAAGAGCGAAACTCCCGTCTCAAAAAAAAAAAAAAAAAAAATTGTGTCTAACTTTTGACTTCCCCAAAACTTAACTCCTAATAGCCTATTGTTGACCCACAGCATCACTGATAACATAGTCAATTAACAGATATTTAGTATGTTGTATGTATTATATACTATATTCTTACAATAAAGTAAGCTAGAGCAAAAATGTTATTAAGAAAATAATAAAAAAGAAAATATAGTACTGTATTTATTGATACTGTAAGTTTATGTTATCTGCTTACAAGATGAATCAAAGGTCTGAAATGGTAGGCAATCACAGCTGCAGACATCAATCTATGGTACATATCAAGCAATTCACATTTCTGGGTGGTGGGGTGGGGAGAGAGACAAAGTCTTGCTCTGTTGTCCAGGCTGGAGTGCAGTGGCACTATCTTTGCTCATGCCTCAGCCTCCCAAGTAGCTGGCACTACAGGAGCATGCCACCATGGCAGGCTAATTTTTGTATTTTTAGTAGTAAAGGGCTTTTACCATGTTGGCCAGGCTGGTCTCGAACTCCTGGCCTCAAGCGATACACCTGCCTCACTCTCTCAAAGTGTTGGGATTACAGGCGTAAGCCGCTGCATCTGGCCCAATTCACAATTTTTCTTGTAATGTAGTGAAATTTTTCTGCTTCTTGGAAGTACTTCCAGCATTGCTAGTGTCACTTCATTCCCATGGCATTATTCAGTTTATCGTATTGCATTAAACAACAAAAAATACCTGAGAAATTACACAAATCAAATTTTACTGCACTATGCAGTTTACTGGAGAGACAAACTGCTGATATGGAGATGACTGATGCTACACGGCACTTTAAGCGATACTTGCAACACTTGGGCTCACCATAATAGCAAAAAGAAGTGGCTAAGAAATTATTACTGTAGTACAGTATGTACAGTAGTTAATTTTATGCAGTTGTGATTTTATATGGCATCTTTATATTTATTTACATTCTTCTCCACTGCAAATTGTGCCATGTATGGTCTGTAAGTGTTTGTGTGGGTAAGTCTGAAAAAATGTTAAAATTTTTATAATAGATTTGTGTACATTTTATGGTAGTAAATGATAAAATAGACTGATATATACATATATTTTATGCATTCATGACATATCTAAATTTTTCTCTTTTTTTTAGGTTACATGGTTCATCTGTGAGTTTTTTCAAATTGTCACAAATCTCCAAAAAGTTTTCTAATATATTTATAAAAAAATTGCATATTAGTGGACCTGAATAGTTCAAACTTGTATTGTTCAAGTGTCAACTGTATGATGAATGTGTAAGGAATATATTGGTAAGTTAAGGCATTGGTAACAAACAAACAAAAATCAAATAAAACCAGGTTAGAAGTTACTTTATGGGAAATAAAATCTTCATTAAGTAAATCTAGTCACTTAAACTGAATATTGATTCAGATTTTATTGAATAAATATTAATTTCTTTTCAACTTAAGATCATCATCCATTCCTACTTATGCTCTCCAAAACTAACATTATTTAACATTTTTCAAACTGTAATATGCAAACTTTCAGTTAAATGAACATTTTTTCAGTTGGAAGGTAGAGGGGCAAGGGAGATTTTTACTGCATTACTCATAGTAAATATTCAAAAAGTTCAGAAGACCTTAAGAACTGTTTGCAGTACAGTTTGAAGCCAGGTAGTGTGATGCCTCCAGCTTTGTTCTTTTTGCTTAGGATGGCATTGGCTATTTGGGCTTTTTATTTTTGCATCAATATGAATTTTTAGAGTTGTTTTTTTCTAATTATGTGAAAAATGTCATTGATAATTTGGTAGGAATAGCTACAGATCAATACAATGAAAACAGCGTGGTACTGATATAAAAATAGAAACATAGACCAATGGAGCAGGTTAGAGAACCCAGAAATGAAGCCATACACCTACAACGATCTGATCTTTGACAAAGTCAACAAAAACAAGCATAAGGGAAAGGATTCTCTATGCAATAAATAAGTAGTGTTGAGATGACTGGCTAGGCATATGGAGAAGATTGAAACTGGACTCTTTCCCCTTTCATCATATACAAAAACCAATTCGGGATAGATTAAAGCCTTAAATGTAAACCCTAAAACTATAAAAGTTCTGAAAGAAAACCTAAGACATGCCAATACCTAGCTCCTGGCAAAGGTTTCATAATGAAAATGCCAAAAGCAACAGCAAGAAATACAAAAATTAACAAAGAGGACCTAATTGAACTAAAGAGCTTCTGCACAGCAAAAGAAAGTATTAACTGAGTAAACAGACAACCGACAGAATATGAGAAAATATTCACAAACTATGAATCTGACAAAGGTCTAATATCCAGAATCTCTAAGAACCTTAAGTTAGCAAGCAAAAAATAGACAACCTTATTAAAATATGGGCAAAGGACATGAACAGACACTTCTCAAAAGAAGACATAAATGTGGCCAAGAAGCATATAAAAAATGTTCAACTTCATGACTCATTAGAGAAATACACATCAAAACCACAATGAGATATCATCTCACACCAGCCAGAATAGCTATTAATAAAAGTCAAAAAATAATGGATGCTGGTGACGCTTTAAAGAAAAGGGAATGCTTATACATTGCTGGTAGGAATGTAAGTTAGTTCAGTCATTTTGGAAAGCAGTTTGGATATTTCTCAAAGAAGTTAAAACAGAACTATTATTTGACCCAGAAAGCCCATTACTGAGTATTTACTCAAAGAAATATAAATTGTTCTACCATAAAGTCACATGCATACAATATGTTCATTGCACTATTCACAATAGTAAAGACATGGAATCAACCTAGATGCCCATCAATAGTGGACTGCACAAAGAAAATGTGATACATATACACTACGGAATACTACATAGTCATAAAAAGGAATGAAATAATGTTCTCTGCAACAACATGGAAGGAGCTGGAGACTATTATCCTAAGCAAATTAATGCAGGTACAGAAAGCCAAATACCACACATTCTCACTTATAAGTGGGAGCTAAACACTGAGTACACATGGAAACAAAGAAGGGAACAATAAACACAAAGTGAAGGGTGGGAGGGCAGAGGGTGGGAGTAGGGCAAGGATAAAAAAAACTACCTATTAGGTACTATGCTCGTTACCTGGAAACGAAATAATCTGTACACTAAACAGCCATGACATGCAATTTACTCATGTAACAAACCTGTACATGTACGCCCTGAACCTAAAGTAAAAGTTGGAAAAAAATACCTGTTTCCACGGCTCATTTTACACAAATGTAATCCTAATTAATTTATATTTTGCTTAATTGTGATTAATTTATCACAAAAAATTTCTAGCATAATCTGTCAATCCTGCCCTTCATTCTAATAAGTTTAGGCCCTTAAAGCAGAGAGATGGCTCTGTACCTTACACTTAAAGCAACACTAGCTAATTAGATGCACAGGATGGTGAAACAGGAGCTTCTCTCATCATCCTCTGAAGCAGCATCAACTTAAACAAGTATCTACAAACAAAAGTACCTTTGTGGAAATCTGGAAGTCCAGTGAAGAAGTTCCAACAGACTGTGGCATCATAAAATCCAAAAACTGACTTATCAAAGGAAGAACAGTATCAGGTTACCTAGGTCGCCTGTCCCCCACAGTGGCACAGCTCGATGCCAAGAGAAGCCCCCGCAGCCCATGATTTCTCCTACACGGAAAGTAAAAGCATAGTGACTGAGTACCTGGCACCTCCAGCATGCAGAACACTGCCTAATAGACCCAGTTCTATCTTGCTTCACCTAGAATCCTGAAGGGGTTGACACTGCTCAGTAACTGGGAGAGGTTGGAAAGAGAGAAGGGAGGCTGCAGAAGCTACTAATAGCTCCACTGACTCCATCAGAGAGGCTACCATGAGATGTGTGGGATGCTTTGCCTCCAGAACCCCAGATCATCCAGGCAGATAATCAGCAAAGAAACACTGTACTTGAACTACCCTATAGACCAAATGAACCTAACAGATAGAGCATTTCATCCATCAGCAGCAGAGTACACATTCTTCTTAAATGAACATGGAATATTCTTTAGGACATATCACATGTTAGGTCACAAAACAAGTCCGAACAAATTTTAGAAGATTGAAGTTATACCAAGGACCTTTTTCAACTTAATGGTATACAACTAGAAGTTGGTAACAGGAGGAAAACTAGAAAATTCACAAATATATGGAAATTAAACAACATGATTGTGAGCAATAAATGGTTAAAAGAAGAAATCAAAAGGAAAATTTAAAAATATCTTGAGGCAAATGAAGGAGGAAACATACAAAACCTTATGGGATGCAGCATTGTCCAAGAGAGAAGTTTTCAGTGATAAATGGCTGCATGAAGAAAACAGAAAGATCTCAAATAAACAATCTAACTTTACCCCTCAAGCTACGAAAAGAAAAAAAAAAAAAGCTAAGCTCAAAGTTAGTGAAAGGAAAAGGACAAAGATCAGAGCAGAAATAAATGAAATGGAGACTAGAAAAGCAACAGAAAAAATCAACAAACCAAGAGTTGGTTTTTTGAAAAAATAAACCAAATTTGTAAACTTCAGCTATACTAAAGAAAAAAGAGAAGCCTCAAATAAATAAAATCATAAATGAAAGAGGAGGCATTAAAAGTAACAACACAGACATATAATCGTAAGAGACTACCATCACAATTACATGCTAACAAATCGGATAACCTAGAATAAATGAATAAATTCCAAGAAAAACATGACTTACAAAGACTTATAAAGAAATATTAATATAAATAGATTAATAATGAGTGAGAAGTCTGATTCACTAATTAAAAATCTCCCATCAAAGAAAAGCTCAGAAACTGATAATTTCATTGTAGAATTTTATTTAACATTTAAAGAATAATTAATACCAATCTTTCTCAGACTCTTCTAAAGAATTGAAGAGGAGAAAGCACATCCAGATTCATTTAAAAGGCCAATATTAACCTGACACCAAAGACAGACAAGATACTACCAAAAAAATTTACAGGCTAATATCCATGATGAACATAGATTCAAAAATCCTAAAAAATTTTTAACAAACCAGATTCAACAGTGCCATGATCAAGTTAGATTTATCCCTGGGATGCAATATGTTTCAGTTTACTGTATAGATACTAATAAATGTGATATATTACATTAACAAAATGAATGACAAAATTATCATCTCAATAGATGCAGAAAAATCACTTGACAAAATTCAATATCCTTTCATGATAAAAATTTCCAAAAGATGAGGTAATAGAAAGAATGCACCTAAACACAATAAAAGTCATATATCAGAAGCCCATAGCTGACATCAAACATTGAAAATTTGAAAGCTTGCCCAACAAGATTAGGAATAAGACAAGAATGCCCACTCTCACTAATTCTATTCACTGTAGCACTGAAAGTTCTAGCCAGAGCAACTAGGAAAGAAAAAGAAATCAAAACCATCCGAATTATAAAAGAAGGCGGCAATTGTCTCTGTTTGCAGATGACATCATCTTACATATAGAAAACTCTAAAGACTCCACCAACAAAACTGGTAGAACTAATAAATTAATTCAGTAAAATTGCAGGATATAACATTAACATACCAAAATTAGTTGTGTTTCCATATACAAACAACGAACTATTCAAAAAAGACATTAAGAAAGCAATGCCATGTATAATAGCATAAAAAAGAATAAAATACTTAGGTAGAAATTTAACCAAGGAGGTGAAAGGCACACTGAAAACAATAAAACATTAAAAAAATTGAAGTTATGAATAAATTAACATCCTGTGTTCTGGGTGAGAATACTTAATATTGTAGAAATACCTATAGGTTCCAAAGCAGTATACAGGTTTAATTCAATTCCTATCAAAATTTCAATAGCAGTTTACACAGAAATAGAAAATCAAAACAAAATTCATATACAGCCAAATAGCTAAAGCAGTCTTGAGCAAGAAGAATGAAGCTGATGGCATCATACTTCCTGGTTTCAAATTATTACAAAACAAAACTAATCAAAACAATATGATACCAGCATACTGGCATGAAAACTATATATATATATATATATATATATATACACACACACACACACGTATGTGTTTTTATATAATTTATATATGTGTGTGTGTATATATATATATAATAGAAAACCTCAAAATAAACCCAGGTATATATGGTCAGTTAATCTTCGGCAAAGGCTGTAAGAATATATGAAGGGGAAAGAAGAGTCTCTTCAATAAATGGTGCTAGAAAAGCTAATATTCATATGCAAAAATATGAAACTGGCTCATTATCTTACACATACACAATCAACTCCAAATGAATTGAAGATTTAATCATGAGACCTGAAACCTTAACACTTCTAATAGAAAACAGAAAAAGTGCTCTATAATTGTAATTTCAGAGACGATTTTTTGGATAAAACACAAAAACACAAACAATAAAAGCAAAGATAAACAGATGGAACTACATTAAACTAAAAAGTTTCTGCCCAGCAAGGGTAACAATCAACGAAATGAAAAGACAACACATGGTGGCGCATGTCTGTAATCCCAGCTACTCAGGAGGCTGAGGCAGGAGAATCACTTGAACCTGGGAGGCGGAGGTTGCAGTGAGCCAAGGACGCACCACTGTACTCCAGCCTGGGTGACAGAGCGAGATACTGCCTCAAAAAAAAAAAAAAAAAAAGAATGGAAGAAAATATTTGCAAAACACATACTTGATAAAGGGTTAATATACATTATATTCAAGAAACTCATATTACTTTATTTTTTAAACCCCAAGCAACCCTATTAGGTAATGGGCTAGAGGTTTCAGTAGACATGTCTCCAAAGAAGACATACAAATGGTCTACAGGTATATGGAAAGGTACTCAGCATCACTAATCATCAGAGAAATAATGCAAATCAAAACCACAGTGAGATACCACCTCACATCTGTTAGCATGTCTATTATAATACAGTAAAAAGATAACAAATGTTGGCATGGATATGGAGAAAGGGGAACCCTTATACAATGTTGGTGGGAATTTAAGTTGGCACAGCTATATAGAAAACAGTAGGGAGGTTCCTCAGAATATTAAAAATAGAACTACCATGTGATCCAGCAATCTCACTTCAGGGTATATAGCCAAAGGACATAAAATCACTGATATCTGCATGCTCATGTTTATTGCAGTAGTATTCACAGTTGCCAAGATATAGAAACAACCAACCTAAGTATCTATTGATGGATGAATGGGAAAGAAAATGTAATACATATATATATGGAATATTATTTAGCACTTAGAAAGAAGAAAATCCTGACTTTGCAACAACATGGATGAACCTGCAAGACATTACGGTAAGTGAAATAAGCCAGACACACAAAGACAAATGCTCCACGATCTCATGTACATGCGGGATCTAACAAAGTCAAACTCACAGAAACAGACCAGAAAGTTGGTTAACAAAGGTGGGGGGGTAGGGGAAATGGTGAGATGTTGGCCAAAGGGTACAAACTTACAGTTGTAAAATGAATAATTTCTGGAGACCAGACAAACAGCATGCTTACTATAGTTAATGGCATTGTATTATAAGCTTAAAATTTGCCAAAGAGAGATCTTAAATATTCTCATCATGCACACACACACAATGTAACTCTGTGAGGGGATGGATATGTAAATTAGCTTGATTACTGCAATCATTTCACAATGCAGATATATAATTAAAACATTACGTTGTATATCTTGAATACATGCAAGTTTTATTTGTCAATTATACCTCAATAAAGCTAAAATTAAAAAAAAAAACCCACAATGTTAAGGAACTTCAGCAAAAAGTACAGGAATGTATTGATCTCTTTGGCTCCCTGTCCTTTGGGTCTCAAATACAGTCTCAATTGTCTAATATTTCCCTAGTTCCCACTATCACATTTCAAATGGCAGTGATCAATATGGGACTTCCCCAGCTGTTTGAAATACACATTGTTGCTGATTTCACCTTTTATTCTCTTCTTACTGGTAATAAAAAAAATTGTATATGATCTTATAAACCAATAAATAAATGTCCAAAGACCATTTTTACTAGTGATTTTTGAGTTCTGCAGAATTCATAAAGCAAGTCTTTTTTCCTAACGCTTCGTAAAATGAAAGAAAACAAACAAAAAAAGGCACATGAGGAAAGTCTCTATAGGCCTGACTGCCTCCTGACTGCATCAGCTGAGCACCATCTTCTGATTTTCATCTCTTAGCTCTTCTCTAGAGGCTGAATGGAGTGGACTTCATGCCCTGGGAGTATATTGAGCCTGCATTGATGGCCTTCTTTTTGGCCAATGTATTAAATATCACTATTTCAATTCAGAAAGAAGCTTCATGCTTTCTTCCTCTGTATCTTCGAGTTGCATTGAAATGCATCATGCAAAGTACTCAATAATTATATACTATAAAGCAAACAATAACTCTTGGAAAATGTGACATTATAGATGAATTTTTAAGATGTGAGAGGATTTACTATGGAGTAAAGCTTTTTTGTAAAATAATTATATGAAGAGGAAACAAAATCAGTATGTGAACAATTCTTCATTATGACAAATTTTAGCTCAAGTGTTTGAAGTTTCATGGAGATGGAACGACTGAGAAATGCCACGCATAATGCAGGTAAACCTTGACTTTACATCTGTGAATACAAAAATTAGGAGCAAGACTCCCAATTCTAAACCATATCCAGGTCAGTAAGGTACATCTGGTTGATGAATATCTTCCCAAAAGCATTTCTTATAGATATCATGAAGAATATTCACATTCTCTGAAACGTACCAAATTTATTCAAGGAAATAAACCATCTTGGGTTTTACCACTTTAATTTTACTAGTGAGTTATTGTCTTCTTTATGCTTATAGCCAAAAGAGACATAAAAATTTTTTAGAAACGAGTAGTCCAACTTTCAATGGGAACTTAAAATTTCTATAACAAAAATCTAAAAATTTTAAAATAAATAATGAGAAGCATAATAGCTAAGCACTGATAGTGTTTAGCTGTATGCTTTGCTCTAAAACAAGCTCTATAATAGACTATTGGCTTTTTTAGATGGCTGTGTCATTCAAACTAGATCTGACTCATTAGTACTAGGGTGGCATTTGTTGCTGGCAACAACACATGTTGAGTCATTTTATATTCCCATTACAGATTCTAGCTAATGAAATTAAATTCAGAATGTGCCTTCTTTGTCTACTGGGCTGCAAGTGTGCATACCAAATACACAATTTGACAATATAAAGCAAAATATATTCAAATTTCACTTATGCGGCATAAATCTAAGCATGTAAAATATAGCATTCTGAATTAAAATATTACATTTTAAACCATTGATAGATTAATGCAAATTCTATTACAAAGCAGTCACTTTGCTATTTGCTGGGAGTAAGAAGAATTAAACAAATAGATTAAATGATAAATTGCTTTGTGATGTGCTAAGTGCCATAAAAACAAATATGAACAAGTTTGGTGGGAGTACTGTGAATGAAATAACCAATTTTACCTATATTAGTTGAGGAAAGCCCAGAGATAAAGAGAACCAAACCAGGTTTTAAAAGCATAAAATACAACGTGCTAAAACAATTCTATAATGCCTTTGATTTTCCTGAGGAAAAAATGTCATTTCATTATGGTTCTTATGTTCACTAGACAAATTATCAGCCAGGTATAACAGATATATAAACATCAAATTTTATTTCAGCAGACCTAAAGTCTGCATGGATGTAAATAAAAAACTACCCCTTTCATTGGTCTTCACCATAGTAGTTTCTTAGGAACAGTTGATGGGTTTCAGATTCTTTGAGGATTTTTCACCTTATATTGTAACTTTGCATTCTCTGTCTTGTATCCAAATGGGGTGGGATTAAGAAATCCAAAGAATTTAGGGAAAAGATTGCAGTATAGGGAAACATGCTAAGAGATTATAAATTATAGGATCAGCTGGAGAATGGCAAGGAGACCCTCTTGAATTCTTCATAGCAACACTAATGGTTCTAAAGTAGATAAGCTGTGATCAGAGTTGGGAAACAGTGTTCTTCTGAGGACATTTTCTTAAAAAAGAAAAAAGAAAAACGTAGTGATCCTGCATGTATATTTTTAGACAATCCCAGTTAAAAACATTTCTGAATTCTTTCTTTCTTTCTTCTTCTTTTTTTTTTTTTTTTTTTTCAGATAGAGTCTTGCTCTGTCACCCAGGCTAAGTGCAGTGGCTCCATCATACCTCACTTTAACTTTGAACTCCTGGGCTCAAGTGAGCCTCTAGTCTCAGCTTCCAGAGACACTGAAATTATGGGGGTGCACACCACCACCACCATACGTCGCTAATTATTATTATTATTATTTTGAGAGACAGAGGAGTGTAGAGGCGAGGGGGGTGGTTGAAGGGGTGGTCTGAGATTCTTTTTTGCCCAGACTCACCTTGAATTTCTGGCTTCAAGCTATCTTCCCACCTTAACCTCCAAAAGGTGCTGGGATTATAGGCAGCAACTACCATGCCCAGCCTAAAGTTTAACCTTTAAAGGAAAGTCTATGTGTTATAAAATTACTGAGAAGAAGATCGTCAGTCTACAGGTGGTCTAATTGTTCTTTTAACAGGTTGTCACCTAAAGGTGTCTTAATTTTATTATTCCTTTATCCATGTTTGCTATTCTCTGTTTTTCTCTCACTGCTCCTATTTTCTCCCCTACTGTTATTATTACAATAGAGGTTTTTGTTTTCAGTTTTTTGGTTTGCTTGCTTAAATTTCTGTGAAGAAAAAGTGCTCTATAAAGCAAAAATGGAAAGGAGAAATCCTCTTGTGGTAGATTACATATATGGAGTTTTATTTTATATTAATTTAAATCATGCACATTTGAAATACCTTAATAATTAAAATATAAATTCTTTACATAAAGTTTCAATTTATGTAAATAACTCACTAAAAATAATAATCACATAATTTCAAAGATGTGAACCAAATTGGTTGTAAACCATGTTTATTCTGAAATGCCACATGGCCTTATACCTTCATTTTAACTGGAAATACCCTCCAGCCTTTGGCACACTACACTTTGCAACAGAAACACTATGGAGTGATTGTAGGTGATATTCTTTCATTCATCTCACAAATATTTATTGAGCATCTACTATGTACCAAACACTATGCTCTGTGCTAGAGATCCAGCCATAAAAAAAAGAGCAAGAAAGATAAATAATAACTGCTTTTTTCATGATGTATCTAGTCTCCTGAGCAGATAAGATAATAAACAAATATAGAAAAACAGATTAGGCCAGGCATGGTGGCTCATGACTGTAATCCCAGCACTTTGGGAGTCCAAGGTCAGAGGATTGCTTGAGGCCTAGAGTTAGAGACCAAACTGTACAACAAAGCAAAACTTTGTCTGTAGAATTTTGTTTTTATTTTAAAACATTGGTAGATTAAACAATAAGTCAGATGGTTGTATGTGCTAAGGAGAATAAGCAAATTAGAAAAGGAGGATAGAAAGTATTGAGGGGATATTCATTAAAAGTCACTTTTTAGCAGAGAACTGAAGGAAGTAAATGGGCAACTATGAAGATATTTGGGAAAAAGCATTGCAGGCAGAGGGAATAGCAAATACAGGGCAGGAGGATGTGCTTGGCCTATTGGGGGAAATGGCAAGGGGAACAGTGCAGCTGGAGTGCCCTAATTGCCATGGTAGCAAACTCACCACTCCATTTCCACTTTTGCTCCCCAGTCTATTTGCAACTTAGAGCCTGAATGAGCCTTTAATGACATATATTCTAGGATCACTATATGTTTGTCCCTTTGACAAGCCTTTGCTCAGAATCCTTTAATGGCTTTCCATCTTATTCTGAGTAAAACCAAAGTCTTTGTAATGGCCCAGAGAACCCTACCTGGTATACTGTTACCTCTCTGCCCTCACCCCATCTTTTTATCCTCTTTACTCATTCAACTTTCAATGTCCCCCACTCCCAGGGCTGTTTCCCCAACACACAAATATATATACAGTAACAAACCACTTCAGGATGAATTGAATACTTCTATTAGAGAGGTTCTGTGTATCTCTTCCATCTAGAGCTTTTTATTTTTAGAATTTCTTTTATTAGACTTACAAGTAACCATTTCCTCTTAAAATAAAGTATTTAAACCAAGAACTATACAAAGTTAGATACTGAATTTTAATTTTTAGTTTAAATCCCGTGTTCTATTCTCCTCTCAGGGATCTGTTATCAGGATTGGAATTTGAATATTTCAAAAACCTCTTAAAAACTAGTTTAGTACATAAATGCTACCTTTTACACTGGCTGGTAATTCAATTTCAGATACCGTGTTTAAGTTTTTGAACTACTCTACCGTTGTTTTTATGGTCTAGCATAAAAATTGGAGTTGCTGAGTTAGTTTCCTAAACTTATCCATTAGATATTGAGACAACTGTAGACATAACAAGAAAACCATCTGTACTCATATTTTCTAGGGCTAGAAAATAACAACTGGTCTTACAGAATACACAATTTAAAGTTTGTACCTAGTTTGAAAAGAATATAGAACCAATGACAATTTTTATGTCTGTATTTCGTGAACAAATTTTGAGCTAAACTTGGAAAGTAATAAAATCTCCCTCTCCTTCCATTTAGATCATGCAAAATGTAGCATATCAAATTCTACCATAAAATGCATGAACTTGAACTGTCAGAATGCATAGTGGATGAGACTAATTTAGGAGCTTTGAACCATAACAGTATAGCATTTGACAAAAGTTGAACAAATATGGGCTCTTGTTCCCAAGAGTTAACCTAGCTACAGAACCTAAACACATTTTCCAAAATGTCTTTTTAAATGTCCATAGAGTAGTCATGATATTACTGAACCTGCAAATTTTAATTGAGAGTGTTTTTAATCTTTCCAGATAGTTAAGATAGCACAGTAATTGGTACCTAGAAGCATGCAGAAATCTACTTTGGCCCAAAGCAAAAAAGTTCAAATAAATGATTTTTACAGTCATGTTGGACAACATATAGAATATGCCTACATCATGAAATTTAACCGATAATATAACTACTAGCTGCAATTCTATAGTAGGCTGTCACCAAACATGGCTCCTAAAGACAGACAAAACTATAACCTATATACTATAAACCATATGAAAAAAGAGTTCTGGTATTCTGGAGCAGTTTTGTGGGCATATGTCTGTTGTCCCTTGGGATAGTGGAGATGCTATAGCCAAAATGTAACAAAGGAACAGTGAAAATAGTATATTCTATTATAGAAATTCCATCTGTACAAGGAAATATTGATGTAAAATAAGTGTTGGTCATGCTTTCACCGAAAGGCTCCAACAACTTTTCTCTGGAATTGAGAAAAGAAAATCCCTTTCTTTGTTATTTAATTTGTAGAAGCAGATATTTCCGTGAACAGTGGCCATGAAGCTTCTTTGTGCCACCATCGAAATGGTAATGTTTGGGAACTTCACTTTCATTAACTACAGGTACAACTTAATACAGTAATTAAAAGTGACTCGAGTCAGAATACCTGGGTCCTCATCTAGGCTCTACCTATGTGACTTTGGGCAAGTTACATAATCTCAAGTGCCTTCATCTGTGAAATCAGTATAATTACAGTGCCAAATTTATGGTTGCTGTGTAGATTAAATAAGTTAGCATGCATAATGGATTTGGAACAGAGTCGTATAACTGATAAGTACTCAAAAATGATATCTATTATTATCTCAGTTTATCTTCATGTATGACATAAGCATTTTTAGTGGTATTTTTATTTTAAAGATAAAGAAATATACATTTAATGACATCAACATATACAGCTTGAAAATTACATATATTGTGATCTTCGAACTGCACAGCACTTCAACCATGTAAGATAAATAAGCTACGGGCATTTATTGAATGCTTGAACTCAGAACATTATATTACTGAATTATGGCATTGTCAAGTAGTCAAGTAGTCCCTCACCAACAATCCAATGTCTAATCCAACCACAAGGGTCACAAATACAGCAAATGGAATGACTCACCACTCTTTCATGGATTTGGCTGGTAAGGTGACAACACATGGATTCAGACAGTTTATTACACAGACAAGAAACACAAGATCAGTGTAATGTCAGTTCCTTGAATTCTTTGTCCCCTGGGATGACACCAAACAGGCCAGATGGCAGATGGCATACAAAGAGGTACATAAAGCGGTAGTCCTGCCCAATCTCATTGGCAGCTGCAAGCATGTATATTGAAGGGAAGGAAAGGTCACTCTGTCATTGAGGAAATAACTCTGAATTACAGCCAAGCATTTTTAAAGGCTTATATAGAAGCCTGAAAACGTACCTTTAAGAGGGAAAATGTGTAAAGTCCTGTGTTCAACTGAAACTAGGGAGATGAATTGGAAAAGGCCTGGTGGCAATTCCACATTAGGCTGCTTGTCTCTCCTTATTACACAAGGAACCCCAGAACATTCTCTCAAGAATTGTGTCAGACTGAAAATGAGCCTCACTTATTTGACCTACGTGGAAATGTGCAAGGTCATCAGGACACTCATTGGATAGTGGAGCTGTTTCTCTATAGGCTTATCTTCCTTGACAAATTTCAGAGTAATGCATGTGCAAAATCTTCACAATAAAATAATATAGATTATGTATATTTAGGTAAATAATAGATTAATATTAAATGCAAACTTGATCTTCCATATCTCAACACAAAGAGAAAAGAATATTGATTTATAATTTTTTTCTTATTTGGGCAAAATATTGGCAATCTGTGGTGTAAAACATGCATACTTCTGGCCCAGGCCATTATTAAAATGGAGCAGATAAGTGCATGAATTAATGTTTAAAACACAAGTAAAATCTTTGTAATTTGGGGTAGATAATGTGTAAATACACCTAGGAGAAAACAAACCGAAATAGCTAAAAATATTCAGGCTCATTAGTAAAGCGCATGGCAGTTTCAAATCTGTAATTATCTCATTGAATAAAAGGTCTCCTTTCTTCTGTTGTTTATTCCACATTGATTCTTGAAAGTCTAAAACTAAAAATTTCAGATTATGTTAAGAAAGAAATTCCATGGCCAGTGGACATACAGGTTAACTATCTTTTGTCTGTTATGAGTCAAGTTCTAGTACGTTACCAGTCTTGCCCAGTTGATTTCAATGATTATGATTTTTACTATCTATCTTAATGTACATTGATAATTACTTTCTATTCCAAGCTTTCAGAATAATACATAATGCACAGAACAGAAATTATCCAAGATACTTCTCAATGTATATGTTTTTAACAAGCCATTTCCAAGTCTTCAATTTACGTACAAAGAAAACCTTTACATTTTCTTTCCTTCAATTCTCATATGTGTAGCTGCCAGTAGGATTGGACAGGGCAACTCCTTTATGTACCTCTTTGCATTCATGTATATACATAGAAGCAGAAGAAACTCCTGCCAGAAAAGGTAATGAAACCTGATATCCACCAGAATACAAGAGAGAGTTTAAGGCTATTAAAGAAAATTCTCTGGATTAAGATGAAAAATAGACCTCCAGGTTAAAATAAAATCACCTTAAAGATACTTTTTCCTGCATAAAATCATGGTATACAGTAAGATTTAGTGTGATTCATTCTTTGATCAAAGAATGGTTTTTGAGAGTAGAAGCCTTTCACATTGTAAAGGAATTAAACAGAAGACTTCCAATTCTTGTAGCTCTTAAGTTATCTCAAATTGAGAAATAACAATTAGGAACAGAAATAGAAAGAGAAAGAAAAAGGAATAGAAATGTGGTTATTAAGCCATAGTTAAGACAGAAGGCTTATATTTTAAGGACTGTACTGTTCCTTTGCAAGAAAAGAAGGCACAACTTTTTTGTAGGAGGAAACATCCTAAACCAGACTTACCAATGAAGTTTATCTTCACTGTATGCCTTGGATGCCTGGGTTCCTTCCAAGGAACAGTTCCTAATTTCACATTTTTAAAAAATTCTTCTTAGATAATGCCCCCAAATCATTTGAGCTTTAAGTACCACAAAGCCTAGCTCTGTCTCCAAAAGCAACTGTTCAATCAGGCCATCATGGAGTATAGACACATAAAATGTGGATTGGCAATGAGAAGGACCATAAAGAAAGTTGAAAATCTAGGCCAGAACAAAGACATTAACTGAAGTTATTTCTGGCTAAAGGCTTTATCAGTATCATAGAGAGGAGGGCTAATACTGAAACCACTCTCTATTTATGCCTGAATATATTATAAAATATATTCATGATTAAGCTAACTCCTATAATTACTTCTTTTGGGGCTTAATTCACTTCAAATAATTTTATAATTTACATTTTTATTTTTGTCCAGATCATCTTTTTATTAAAATTATTCATGTGAGTTATGATTTCTGATTCCACCACTTATCAATTGCATGACATTTTACTTAAACTACCTGTGCCTCAACTTCTGAAACTATACAGAGGACATTTGGAGAGTGTCTACCTAGGACTGCTATGAGGATGACATATATGTAAAATTTTAAGTCAGTGCTTGGTGTGTTAAGTGCTCAACAGCTGATATTATTACTTTTCCTGCTTTCTCTGAAGTTTTCTTAATTAGTGGCTATTCTCCCTCCCATACTCCATTTTCTACTGGGATGGAGGTGGGGTAGAATTGCTTATTGCTCATCACTGCTGTTAGGTAGACCATATTTCTTCCTTTATTTTTGACTCAGATCACATATTATCATACTGTACCTCTCCTGTTGCAGTCATCTAGTAGCTGCCTCATACCTTGACAGGATTTAAGCTCCAGGTTTATTGTCACTCTTTCAAAATGAAACTTCTGTCCCATTTTTGTTGCTTTCAATATATCCTATTCCATTCAGTCTCCCGCTTTTTAACAACTATTTCATACATTTTCTCTTCTCTAAGATTCAGTGTTTCCTTCTACATCCTTTCTCTCAGCTCATGATCCTGCTTCCTACTTCACAGAGAAAAGGAAAGTAATCAAAAAAGAACTTGCACCATATCGTCCCACAGACTTGCATCTGTGGCCACCTTCTCTGATTTTCTTCTCATGTGATCCATTATTTGGGCTGATCCATTTGTGTTCCGAAGGCCAGCTACTTAGCTTGCACATTGCTCTTGCCCACCCAAAAGCATCACTCTACTAATTGGGTATTCTCTTAAATAATCAATTTCTCTTGCTCACTGGATCATTTTCATCAGCATACAAACATGTATCTTTCTCCTATCTTAAAAAAAAAAAATCACTTTCGATCATGTGATCAAACAGCATCCATAATAGTGGGACATTAAGACATTATATAACACCCATGAGATGTAAAATGATGTTAAAGCATCACCCATGAAGGACTATGGTAGAAACAAACAACAAAAAAGTTCAATCAGAATCTAATCAAGGCTTTAGATTTAACTTGCTGATTACATAATAAGTAACCAGGGATGGAAGCGGAGTGGGGTTGGGAGCGGTGGTATAGTGACTCAAAATATTCAGTGTTACAAGAAGAAAGCCATCAGAAAAATCCAGAATGTGGAATATTCTACATGACAACTGGCCCAATATCCTCAACATGTCAGGTCATAGATAAAAAATACTAAAGAATTAGAACAAAAAGAGTACACTTGGATCTTGATTTAGCTCCTACTTTTGGAAAAACAAAGTAGCTTTGAAAGACATTTGGGGGAAATTTTTTGGAAATTTCAGTAGGAACTGTATGTTAAATTATTCTAAATGTGGTAACGGTACTATAATGATGTAGGAGAATGGCCTTATTTTGAAAATAGACATATTAAAATATTTTAGAGTGAAATATCTGATGTCTGTGTTAATGTATGTCCCAGCTGATAGACAAAATGAGTTCCCCATGGCTAATTGAGGCACTCGAAGTTAAAAGAGAACCAGTAGGCCATGGCTTGGTGAGAGAGCAGTCATGTACTTTGTATTCTCAAAGTAATGTTCTGAAAGTGTCACAGTACCCTCCTTTCTACAAATAAGCTAAACCAGTTCCTGTTGTCAGGGCCAACATAGATTGCAGATGGAAATTCATCAATTGACCACCAACAGACTTCCCGAGGCCAGCCAATAAAAAGAGATATGTGATGTCTTGCTTAAAGGCCATCCAGTCCAGACCCTGCATTTGATACCCCTCTCCTACTGCATCTTGCATTTTTTGCCTCTATAATTTCCTACTCCTTAATCCTGCCTGAGAGCACACCTTAATTTTGCACCAAAGGCTGCATTTCTCCAATTCGAGGATTGCTTTTAGAAAATAAAATTCTCCTTTCGCCTCCTCATATCTCATTGGTCTTTTGTTATCATCTGAAGCGTACTTTCAAATGTTACAGAAAATGTAACATAAAAACATAAATGGCAGGCCTGGTGCGGTCGCTCATGCCTATAATCCCAGCACTTTGGGAGGCCGAGGCGGGTGGATCACCTGAGGTTAGAGTTCAAGATCAGCCTGACCAACATGGAGAAACCCCGCCTCTACTGAAAATACAAAATTAGCCAGGCGTGGTGGCACATGCCTGTAACTCCAGCTACTCGGGAGACTGAGGCAGGAGAATCGCTTGAACCTGGGAGGTGGAGGTTGCGGTGAGCTGAGATCATGCCATTGCACTTCAGCCTGGGCAATAAGAGTGAAACTCCATCTCAAAAAATAAATTAATTAATATAAAAATAAAAATATATATGGCAAAATATCAATAATTGTTAAACCCAGATAGGAGGTGTACAGACATCCTCTGGCAACCTTGCTGCATATTTCACAAATTTTATAATAAAAAGTTAAAGGAAAAATCTCTATTAATTCAACTTTCCTCTCCAGCTAGCATTTCATTTCACTTCATTTCCTTCTTCTCAGCAAAATTCCTCAAAAGAGTTGTCTAGATTCACTGTCTGCAATTCTCCTCCCATTTTCTCAATCTCTCACTCTTACACTGAAACTGCCTTTATCAAGGTCACCAGTGGTTTCCTTGTGGCCATGTATATTTGCATTTTCAACATTTTAGCAGCATTTGTGGAAGGGATTATCCCTTACTCCTTGAAATCATTCCTATTTAGCCTCTAGGACGCCATTTTTTTAACTTGTTTTTCTCATATTTTACAGACTCCCTCTTCTCAGTCTCCTTTGCTGGCTCTTTCATATCTCCCAGATTTCTCAACATTGCTGAGCCCCAGGGCTTGGCTTCTTCTCAATTTAGACTTACTCTCTTGCTTATCTTATCCAATTTCTTGGCTTTCAAAAATATCTATATGCTAATATCCTATAACTTTTTCTCAAATATGGACTCTCTTATGATCTCCAGACTGTGTATTCAACTGGAATATGCCTCTGTCTGGAGCCTAAAAACCATGCCATAGGAGTAGTGAGTATTTCTCATTCTCTCTCTGTGGTACACTCAAAAGGAGATTGGCTCTTAGAAAGGTCTGAGGTCTGGCTAGGATATAAAAGCAGTAAAAGAACACATAAAAGAGGAGCTGTGTGAATTCCATTGGGAAACCAAATATTTGCGTCTGAATTGAAGATGTCTTAATTTATTCCAGGAATTGGGATCTTAATAGGGAATACCCGTTTCTGCATATAACTTAAACAAATTAAGGAGTATGTAATCAAACATTCTGAAGATCTTTAGCACCAATATTCTTCAATTCTCAAAAGTGTCCTCTCCTGTCCAATTTTACTGTTCTGCTCCATGATGTTATGTATGGGGTATTAGAACCCCTTCCTAACAGGTTTCCCTAGCTTCAGTAAAGCAAACTAAAGCTAGGGAAGCCTAAATTTGTTATTCATAATTATAAGTGACTGAAAGATGTTGTAAGATGTAAACTTAAACACGTTATTTCTTTGCTTAAAACACCGTAATGGATGTCCATCACTTTTTAAACAATGTACAATGTTCTCCAACATCAAAGTCCTGTTTGCCTTTCAATTTGTCCAGTCCTTATCTTGTTAGACCGAACAATGATGAATGCTGTGTTTTCAACGTCACATTTCTTGAAGACAAATTAGGCCTTCTAATTGGGTCTTATGCAAAATAATGAATTTAAGTTCATTCATGCTGAATTAATAGGGACTCTATAATGATGTAAAAGTAAGGCAATGAGCATTGCGTTATCTGGCACACGTAGCTACTTAAGCAACTTCTGTGTATCTCATTGGTCTCATTTGTATACTGGAGATGATGATGATAGTTTTTTGCATCATAGACTTGTTGAGAATACTGAATGGGTTGGTACATGCAAATCACTTAGCATAGTGCCTAATCATCATAAGAAATCAACATACTTAATAAATTTTCATTATATCTCCATTTTACAAACGAGAGTCAGAGGGGTTAACTATGTTTTTCAACTTGCCACAGTTTCTAAGTTATGAACAAGATTTGAACCTGGGGAGTTTTTCTCTCTGAGTCCATATGGACTATTACAGGGCTGCTGTTTATCACTATATCAATTCTAATAAAACATATACTCAGGCTTCTGAACAACATAGAAAAATGCATGAAATAAGACCTATTCATCATTGTAGAAAATGTGTCCTTCAAGGATTGATTAAAAAGCAGAAAATAAAGAAGTGTTTGCTCCACATTGACTATACCTACAATTGAACTGGGGATTCAAAAAAGAGCTGCAAAAAAGCCACTTAAGCCCGAAACAGATTTATAGACACATTAGTTTTACCTGTTTTACTAACGTTATTCACTTTGCCTAGTGGGCCTTTCTCTTTTCTATTTGGCAGAATCAAGCACATTTTCACAAATATGTCATTTTTGAGAAGCTGTTCCCTATCCTTCCAGAAAAAAAAAAAATCCCGCTTTGCTACATTATGCGTTTTATTCCTAATTCTCACATCATAGTGTCATACTTAGTCTTAGACATTTATTTTCCCTTACAATATAGTAGAACTTCTTTGATGAGAATATTTTATTCATTCTTATCTTTGCTACTCAACTCAGTGCTCATTAAATATTTGTTGAATTATATTGATTTAATTTTTGTTGAACAGTGGAATAGATAAATATATCAAATCCATCATGTATCTTAAAGAAATTGCTAATGTCTAGTTCATCTTTCCTATATCACCATCACCTAGCACAGCATGACAGTTGTTACTTAAACTCAGTTTGGTAAATTAATGAATAGATGAGTGAATAAATGAATGAAGGCTAAATTTCAAAAGGCTGAGTTTAGAGTATCCCAAATCTAGATGTTAAGAGAGCTTAATGAGAGTATCCTGATCTGTTAATATGAACAACACTTATTCATGGGAGAGGAGGGGACATACTCCTTTAAAAAGCGTAAGTAATAGATATTAAAAGTTTTTTGAAAATTTTTAATGCTACATTATCACCCATGCACAAAGAATAATTTTAATTTTAATGTTGTAAGAATATATTATAATATTCACTACAACTTAATCTTTTATTTTTATTTACATTTTATGTAGAATGCTTATAACTAGAAAGCAAGGTTTCTTAAAAGCTTTCCAAATTTGGCAATGACTTAAATATTGTAGAAATAAATATCCTGAAATTCAGTAAACAAATTCAAGAAAAGTTTCTTTGGCAAATTCTAGAACTTTATTTTTGGTCTATTTTAGTCTTCTTTTTTCATCCTGAAGAAAATAAAACTATATAATGTCCACTGAAAGGTGTATGCTGCTCAAAATGTTCATGCTGCTTGACTTCAAGTCATCATTACAATTCTGGACAATTCAAATAAACAAAGTATGAAGTAAGAACCTTAGCCATGAGATCTGGAAGACAGACAAATCTATTCTTTACATCTAGCTGTGACACTTATCATGAATCACTTCATCTCTCTGATCACTGCTTTTCCAATACGGAAACTAGAAAGATTAGTGACTACCTACTAAGATTATTGCAAGTAAGTGAGAGAAATACCATAAAGTACCAGGTGAGATACTTTTATGTAAATGAATAAAAGTACTAGCAAGGTACCACTATGTACATGCTGAACACTCAATAATGTTATTTCACTTCTTTCTCCCTTATAGCTTTTGGCAGACTACTAAAAGCCTGAAAATTCTCTAAAGATATGAGATATGATTTCCATATCTAGGGCACTTGGTTTTGACAAGCTAGACTCACAAATGGGGTGCTCATTAAGTCTAAGCAATTTACATGTAATCTTTATTTCTGCTTGTTTCTTTTTAGGTATTTATTTGTATATTTACTTGTTTGTTTTTGCTTTTATGAGAAAGGCATTGTAAGATCAATAAATACAATGCAATCAAATGACTATGTTGCAGGGGAGGGGATTCGAGAGAGAAAAAAAGAAAATATGATAAAGTCAATGACGATATCCTTGAAACTTTACCTGAGAAATCTGTAATGACATGTTAATATTTTTTTCCAAAGTCATAGGAAATTTGGGATAAGGTGGCATGCCCAGATTAGGCCCTAGTCAGTGGAGTTTAATTAAAAATTTTCCAAATTGAAAACTGGTATAACCTACTTTTCCTTTTATAGATACAAGGCAAGCCTTAGTTCAGTATTTTACACAAGCACATTACATCGAGTCATCTCAAATACATGATTTAACAAGTGAGAAATCATATTATATTACCAGAAAAACAAAGCAATGTCCGGAAAAAATGAAAATCAAACGTTTTTCAGGACAAAAAAGGCTCAGAATTTCTTTTAGAAAATAGTGATCAGATTCAATTGAGATTCCAATTTTATATGATATGAAAAGCTTAATATTTTATACCTGCAGCATTCTGTAGCAGATATAATAAAACATCAACTAGTTCAAATTCAAAAAGATATAGTAAAATGCGTGAAATAAAAGCTATCCATCACCTTTCGAAACACACTGTTTGTCGACTGATTAAAACACATGAAAAGAAATGTTACTTACACATTGAGCATACCAATAATTGAGCTGGGATTCAAAGAGTGCTACAAAGACAGTACTTGGGTACAATGCAGAGATGTAGAAAAATGGTTTACAGCCAGAAAAGTAGTTTGGGGGAGGTTAATAATCCCCTAACTCCTTTTGAAAAACACCTGCTTGAAGTGCAATATTTAAATTCTGCAAACAACTTCCTAAAGCTCTAAGTTCATTTGTCTCTATGTTTTCTCTGTAATTTACCTTGACATTTTTTATGATTACCAAGGATATTGTTTATTTAAGTAAGCACACAGTGTCTACCTGACCCATATGCTCCTTCTTGACTCTGGATTTAATTTACGATGCCTATTTTATAACATTATATTATTTCCACGGCAATTGTCTTGGTATAATAAACAAAGAATGACTTCAGCTGCTTTATCCCGCAGTGAAGGAGCTGGATTTGAGAAGGGTAAGTTTGAGGTAAAGACAAAATATCAAAAAAAAAAAGAAATGATAATGAAAAAATGAAATTCATTTTATCTCATACCAATAATATTTTTGTTAGGGACTGAATGCATTTACTAGGCAGAATAATGGCAGTCCTACTCTCTCATATTCAACCTAAGCCCACCCCTGTAGGTGCCACCAAAGCCAATTGGTCCCTTAGTATAATGCACTGTTACTAATTTATAGTCCTAGTTCGTTCCAATGTCCTTTTGTCTGTTTTCAAAGCCCTAGGTACATTTGAACCTATCTTAGCTAAGTGCATTATCAGATGACAAACAATAAAACCATTTATTAGAAATCAGCCTCTGTACTAATGGCATATATATTTTCTGCTATTATTTTTAATATTATAAGGCTAAAAGTAGAAATAATCTATATACACACATATACAGAACAAAAAGACACATGGATATTATTTAAAAAATGGAATTAGAACAAATTTTAAAATCTATTTACCTAATATGACAATGACCCTTGTTCCCAGTTTCAAAATAATTTTAGGTACTGTCAGTCTATTCCAACTTCAATTAAATCCTACCCTCTCCTGAGATATAACATCAAGATCTAATTCAGTTATAAGCAGCGATAACATTTAATTATCTTCTCCAGTTATCTACACTGCCAGATGATAGTATTTCCTGAGAACCACATATGTCACTGTTGTAAGCAAGAACCAGTTTGGGGATACATACAGAATATCGAACTACATTGACTTATTTAATGTTTTAATTCTTTAAGACTTATAGCAAAAAAATTGCTCCCAATCTAACTTGCTTTGAATAAAAATGCTGTTAATATATTTTCCTAGGGAAAATTGCTTAACCTCCCTGTGTCTCAGGGCCCTTATTCATAGCTCATAAGACCAAACCTAGCATATAGTAAACACACAGCAAATATTAGCTTTTATTATTACCTCAGGTAAAATATTCCTTATCTGGCACTAATACATACTAGGGACAAGTAACTTCATTAAGTAAAGACATATTAAGCTAAAAACCAAAATTAGTTTGTCTGATGGCAAAGTTGATGAATATCATACTTTCTAGGTTAATATTATAACATTTATTTTTGCTTTAAAGCGCTACTTTGACCTCTATTATAGTTTTTCTTTTTTTCCAGCATATTTTCCAATATGTCTAGGTTAAATTTCTTAGACATAGCCAAAGAAAAAGTATGCTCTAGGTATTTCTGAACTTGGGCAAATTCCAAAACTAGGAAGAGGTCACCCAGAGTTTAGACAAAGAGCAAGTTATTCTGGCACTTTCGTAATTCTTTCTGGTGTGAGAGTCTCACTCTTGCAATTGCTTCTAGGACATGACTCTCTGCAACATTGATTCCACACAACACTCCACTCTTTGTCTGTCTTCTGTAACTCAAACTCTCTTTTAAAAAGTCTGCGTCCTCTCTGTAATCCCCAAACCTATCTTCAAACTTTCCAATTAGCAGTCAAATTTTGGCTTGCAACAAGATCTATAGTCAGAGCATGAAGACATATATGGAGAATGAGGTATTTTTAGTAGTCTTCTATTTTAAATCCTCATAAAATTCAAAAATTTTTATCCAAAGAGATTTGAGATTTTAATAACATGAGAATCAATGAAAGGCTCCCTATGGGTGAATCGCCATATAGATAGGCCAGGGTCTACTCTGTTAAGTTGGTTGCTGATGATCACATGGTGAATTAACTTTATACTGTCTTCTGTTCAGAATGAGCACCTGTTACATTCCAAAGTTTATGGCAGACACACAGAAAGCATAAAGATAACTAAGATCCAGCCTCCACCTTCAAATGACTTACAGGTATCAGGTAAAATCGTCCTCATTCATGTGCCAGCTACAGTATAATAAAATAAATTCAGAAACTTATCTCCTAATGAGCTGACTGGCTGCGTTCTAAAAGAATGTCTGTAAATCTGTTTGTCTACAAATCCCAAGTGAATAAGAATTGAAGTTCACAGCCCACAATCTAATTTCATTAAATAGGACATGTGTATTGGTCCCTCGCAATCTTGTGGATACTATTTCTATCATGCACTTTTTTTACCTTACTTTTTTAACTCACTGAAAAAGTTTTTGAGTCAGCAATTTTCCCTGTTAAGCTCTGAATTTTACTGCATATTAGGGAAAGAATTATTCCACATACAGGTACAGAATTCATCATTTTCTCACCATATTCAATTGTTACAAATTTATCTTTTTGTTTCTATCAATCATAACTATAAGCCTCTTCTTAGTAGTCTTTTCAGGCATCTTAATTACTTGTTGGTTGGTTGGTTGGTTGGTTTACTTATTAGACTTGAGAGATTGTGTGTAAATAATCCCACAGCAAATGCATTATAGACTAAAGAACAGTGTGACAGCTGAGGTTGAAATGGCAATTATAGTCCTTAGGCAGAATTGACTCTATTTTCCTTTGGAGCACAGCTTTGTTCATGTAAATGAAAGTTAGTAAGTTGAAAACGTAGAAGTAAAGGAGTTTTGTAGATATTATATATTCATTTCTTTATCAACTCAACAAATTTACTGAAAGCTTTCTATATGCTAAACACTGTTGTAGATAAAAAGGCAATTCAATATAGCATGATGAAATCTAGAAAGGGGAAATATGGAAAAGCTCATGCAACTCATAGGAAGGACATCTAATGTACTCTTGGGAGGTCAAGGAGGGCTTACCAGAATGAGTAAATGAGGTGACTTTAAAGGATGAAGGGATTAGGCCAAATTATGTAGTGGAGATTGGGGGTAAGAGAGTAACATTCAGAATTTATCTTAAGGGCAATGGAGAACAATGGAAGATTTTAAGTAAGAGAGTGACATAATCAAATTTGCATCACAGGAGGTTCTTTCTGACTCCATAGTTCGGTTTAAGGAAAAAGGCACAAGAATGAAGATTAGAGTGCTGTTTAAACTATTACAGTAATAAGGTAGATAATGATAGATAATACTGTCTTGAACGATGGCAGGGTAATGGGAATGGAGCTCAACATTAAAAAGCAAATGCTGCTTCAGTGACTAAACAATGATTTCTGTGTTTTCTCACTGTGATTTTATTATTATTATTATTTTTTAGAGACAGCATCTTGCTCTGTTGCCCAGGCTGGAGTGTGGTGGCACCATCATAGCTCACTGCCCCCTTGAACTTCTGGGCTCAAGCTATCCTCTTGCCTCAACCTCCCCAGTGGCTGAGACAACAGTCACACACCACCATGCCTAGATAATTTTTTACAATTTTTTATAGAGAAGGGGTCTCATTATTTTGCTCAGGCTGGTCTTACTGTACTTTTAAACCCATATTCTTACAGATTAAAAAAATCATTTGTTTGCTTATGTAAACATAAGTGAGAATTTGGTCATTTGCATGCACTAGACCTCAATATAGCCTTAAAATCATAAAGTATAGAAAATGGTTGCCATGTTTTCAAGTGGCATGTAACATCTTGTGGCTATATTCCAGGATGCATATAGCCATGTAGAGAAATGTCAGTAGAAGACACTAAAGCCAGCTCATGAAAGGACTTAAGAAATTGTGACTTTATCCAGTGGGCAATGTCAAATTACTTAGTGTTTTACGCAGGGAATAGACAGATGATCTGGTCTTTCAAAGGATAACTGGTATGGTGGAAAGCCTTTAAGTTCAACCCCATGATACCTGTTTTTTTAGCAATTATGCCTTAAGCCAATCTCCTTCCCTTGAGTATAGGCAGGATCTATGGCTTTCTCCTCATCACTTACTGTATTATGTTACCTTCTATAAAACTTCATCTTCCTAGCAGATTCACCAGAGAGACTCTCCTTGCTGGCTTGATGAAGTAAGCAGCTGTATTGTAGAAGACCACATGGTAAGGAACTGTGGATGGAATTGAGCAAAGAATTGAAGCTTTCAGTTCCACAACTACAAGGAACTGATTGCTTCCAATATAACCATGTGACCTTGGAAGAGGACCCTGAACTCAGCCCTGGTTAACACATGAATTATAGTCTGTGGACCCTGAGAAGAGGGTCTAAACCATGCCCAGACTCTCAACCCATAGAAACCATGAGAAAGTAAATGTGTTGTATAAAGTCTCTAAATTTGTGGTAATCTATTACTCATCAATAAAAATCTAATACAATTAGTACAATATTGAAGATAAATTAGATGATGGAAAGCTAGAAACAGGAAGTCCAGCTAGGAAAAAAGAGGTAACACAATGAGATTATATATATAACTGCTAAAATATGAACATGAGAGTCAGAAAGAGTAAGTTTTAAGCTTTTTATCAAGTTATATAATTAATCATCTAGTCACATTATAAAATGGAATGATAATATCTTCTTAAATGGTTTGTATAAAGGATATGTGAAATGAAATATTTATACAGGGTTTAACACAATGCCTATAATGCATTATTATTCTTATGCTACTATGTTAATCTTTTTTTTTTTTTTTTTTTTTGAGACGGAGTCTTGCTCTTTCGCCCAGGCTGGAGTGCAGTGGCGCAATCTCGGCTCACTGCAAGCTCCGCGTCCCGGGTTCACACCATTCTCCTGCCTCAGCCTCTCCGAGTAGCTGGGACTACAGGCGCCCGCCACCACGCCCGGCTAATTTTTTGTATTTTTTAGTAGAGACGGGGTTTCACCGTGGTCTCGATCTCCTGACCTTGTGATCCGCCCGCTTCGGCCTCCCAAAGTGCTGGGATTACAAGCGTGAGCCACCGCGCCCGGCACTATGTTAATCTTTTTTGAGGACCAATGAGAGCTGGGCTAGGACAAAGGCAGTGAGAACAAAAATAGTGGTAAATTTGAGCAATATTTTTAGGTGGTAAGTCATAATGACTGCTCTGATATGGATAAAAAGAGAGGGAGGAAGGAGTGAAAGATAATACAATTTCTAGCTTGGATGATTGAATGAGAATGATTCCATAACTGAAATAAAGAGTGCAGAAAGAAAGGCTGATTTGGCTGAGGAGACAATGAGTTCTGTCTTGGCAGTGTAGAGTCAATGTGCTTGTGGGAGGACATCCATATGGAGAGGTCCAGTGTACTCAGAAGAGATTTGAGTATACGGTTAGATTTGCAGATGGTTGAGAATTATGTTACCAATAAACTACATCAGAATTTACACACACACACACACACACACACACACACACACACACACACACTCCTAATATTCTCTTTTGAAAAACATGAGAAATATTTCCTCTTAGTAATAAATACATTACGAGTTTAATAAATGGAGCCCAGGATGAAAAATTAGAGAAGAGGTAAAGGATCCTTTCTTCTTTCCCTAAAGGATCAATGACTAAGAAATGCCCAAATACAAAAGGGATGTTTAAGTTGATTAAGCTTGATAAGTCTGTTCAAGGGCCAGCAAACTATGGCTCCACAGCCATATGCAGATTTTCTTTTTGTAAATAAAGTTTTATTGGAACACAGCCACATCAATTCATTTATGTATTGTCTATTGTTGCTTTCACAATACAACAGCAGAGTTCAGTAATTGCAACTGAAACTATGTGGCCTCAAAGCCCTAAATATTTACTGAGGAGCACTTTACAGAAAAAGTTTGCCCACACCTGGTCTATTGTATAAAAAATGTTAGTCTTCTAACTTGAAAATTGTACATCAATAAATAAGGTAATAAAGGAATGTTGCTTGAAATGCCACAACACTCATCTAAGAATTACAAATCTTTGTTTCTGGTACATTTCTTTTATTTATTAATTGTAACATTTCTAAGCGGGCATTTTCTCAACTGCTAAAAAGGAATAACAACTCCTCTGCTTACTTCATAAGGTTGTGAGCAATAAACTCTTAAAAATCTAGATAGCATTGAACAAATATAAGTTAATATTTTAGATTTTTTTATATTGTTAAACCATGAAATCAATGCATTCAGTCCTAATCATACGAGAAAGAAGTAAATTTATATTTCTTTATATTAATCACTAGAGTACTTTTCTTCTATCTTAAAAAAAAAATTGGGTTAAATGGAACTCATACTGGCATCATCCTTTCCAGAAAAGAAAAATACAGATAATTAAGGCATTTGCTTAAATCAATCAGCTAATTAATGGTAGAATCTAAGATCAATCTAAGTCTCTTGATTTTTAATTTGCTTTCTATCAGGCCATATATCTGCAATGCTGACTAACTGGATACATCAGTCATATTTGATATACATGTGTGGGCATCTGATAGATACAATTTTAGTACAGAGAGCCTGGAGGTTAAGATAAAGTAAGTAGAATTTGTTTCAAGAGAAATTGCCTCTTCAAATGCACTTTATTCTTTCATATTTTGAATTTTTAATACATTTTCATTTTGGAATAGTTTTAGGTTCACGGAGAAGTTACAATGATACTACAGACAGTTCGCATATATGCTGCACGCCCAGTTTGCTCTCTTGTTAATATTCACTTTTAAACTAAGAAATAAATAACTATCATCATATATCATCTGAAAAGTCAAAAAAGTGAGAATATGTAGATGTGTAATATAGAGTTATCATTTTTCTCATTTGACTCATGATAAAGGCAAGATGTTGTTACTTGTCCAAGGTCAAATAAAAAAATCAATGACACATGAAATTCGAAACAGAAGAATATGTGTTAAATGGGGGATTATGAGGATGAATGAATTAATGTCTTTGAAATCACTTCAAAATATGTGGGCTTCTTAAAATATGTGGACTCCTGCCTAAAGACAAATCATTACTAATATTTAACTTGCTAATCTACTTTCCAAAACAACATGTTCTTTCATTAGCTCCTTGTTTATTTGCAACATGGCCTGGCTTGGTTCCTGGTATATTTGGATGCTGAGTGAAGACATGCAAGTTTTTCCTGATTTAAAAAGATAGCAACATAAATGACAGTGTTTTTGTAATGTAAACTTTAGAAAAAGAAATCATGTACTTGTATCTTAAACAAAAAAGGAAAGTGTTTCTTATTTTAATCAACTTATCAACTTACCTGTACTTTTTAATTTTTTATTTTTATTTTATTTGTTTATTTATTTATTTTTGCTGTTGGGTATTTGGTTGCCACTTAAAAAGGTGATCAGATAGGCCGGGCACGGTGGCTCACGCTTGTAATCCCAGCACTTTGGGAGGCCGAGGCAGGCGGATCACGAGGTCAGGAGATCGAGACCACGGTGAAACCCCGTCTCTACTAAAAATACAAAAAATTAGCCGGGCGTGGTGGCGGGCGCCTGTAGTCCCAGCTACTCGGAGAGGTTGAGGCAGGAGAATGGCATGAACCCCACAGGCGGAGCTTGCAGTGAGCCCAGATCGCGACACTGCACTCCAACCTGGGTGACAGAGCAAGACTCTGTCTCAAAAAAAAAAAAAAAAAAAAAAAAAAAAACGTGATCGGATATTCATTCCTGAGAAACATGGCTCTCCAGGAAAATCATTCAAATACAAAACATCTTAACTAAAGTATCATTTTTCCTGTTTTTAAAGTTTTTCCCAAAAAGTGAAGCATAATTACAGATATATAAATATCAATTTCAGAAAGTAAAACTTTCATCTTGATTACTAACTAGTAAACGAGATTTTGTGTATTGAGTGCTTAGCTACTAATAGCATAATAAAACTTTTCCTGTTATACTCAATTTCTGTCAAGATTCTTCTCCTGCTTCTACAAATTTCTCTGCATTTAAGCGACATCAGATAAATGGGCTATGGTTGAAGAAGTTTTCCTCTAGTTAAATAGAGGACAAGATACGAAGTTCTCTGAAGCCATGTATCAACTATAATGCAGGCCAGATTTCCTCCCCACTTTATCAAAGTCTCCAGTCAGAGACAATGGTGTGCTACTGTGGACCGTACACAGGACTTGGACTCAGAACACTGTGATAATCATGAATCTGCCCCTGGGTTTGTGTTCAACCTTGAGTAGTTTTACAGACATCACATCTCTACTGATAAGATAGTTGTATTAAACTTACTTTCACAATATTTGGGAGTTTTTGGAATGAGATATTACACGACAGAATTTTTCATAGATGTAAATGGCCATATTATGGTATTATTACATTTTAATATTTTGTTAAACTTTAAACTTAAATGCAGAGCTTATGTAGGGAATTGTTTATAGAAAAATTTTATTTATTCCTCATTCAACATCCAGAATAAGATAAATTTTGCCAAATTCTACCAAAAGAAATGAAGATACCAATCAACCTGTACACTAAATATTGAATCAAAATTTATATAAATAAAATGTAAACTAAGTTTCCAAAACTAGCTTTATCAGTTCCCTTACTGTCCAGAGTCAGATGCCTTATATAACATATATATACACAAATCATTTTAGTAAATGTTAATATTAGTTTCATACTTTATATGAAGTTTAAAACCTCATCTGGGGCTTGTTCTGGGAGTGTATCCATCATTTGTACCCTTGTGCCAGGAAAAGAATGTTCAGATTCCAAATAACTGAAACAGAAGCAAACTTTTGAAATACAACCTACTTATAATTTGGCTATTGTTAACCTAGGCTTTCTATGCAGTTGGCAATGCTGAAGACGAAATAATGATTTTTTTAAACAAATATGAAATAGAGAATTGGTGTTAGGATATATGAAGTAAAAAGTACAAAGAGGGTAAGAAGAAATAAAAGCTGTCCAAATAAACTAACATTCCTAAAAGTGGACATCTGCTCAGATGAATGGTTACAAATAACATGCATTTTATGTGAATAAAGACTAAAATATAGGAAAAAAATAAGAAATATATACATATGTGTGTTTAGAATCAGAAATTCAAGAAGGAACAAATTTGTTTTGAAGCATAAGCAAAGCAGTAAAGAAAAAAGTTCAAAAAAATTGGAGGAGTAACATTTTAAAAAACATTTCTTTTTAAAGGAATATTTCTCCCCATCCTGTAACTTAAACGTATGCCTACAGTGGAATTTATTAAGATCAATTGAATTAATTGTAAATTTTAATAAGCTTAAAAGCAAGCACAGCTAATTTGAAAATGGGTAGGGGGGGGGAATTCCCATGGCAATAACTTTGCTTTCTAAATTTGTAATTTTCTCAGGGTAATTTTCTTTCATCCTTCCCATTAAAGATTTGGGCACGAATAAACCAGTCTCAAAGAAATACCTTAATAAAACAAAATTAACTCAATGTTAGATTTTTGCAATGTCAGGTTTTCATAAATCCATTTATTAAAGTATATCATAAATATAAACTAAATTTTCAAAATGTACATGTAAACACTTTTTTTTTAACCTATGTAACAGCCTGGCATGTATTCGGTTACTCTGAGAGAAAATGTTAATTATCTGTGATAGATTCCTTCTAGAATCACGTTTCCCTAGACACTAGTGAGGTAATAATTGGCCTTTGGAATGAAACAGATCACTACAAAAATCATAGTGCTACCTCTTACAAACTTGATGATCTTGGGCAAGTTATTTAGCATCTCTAAGGCTCAGGCTTCTTCTAATGAAAAATGGAAGAGATAATAATATCAGGATTTTAGTAAGGATTAAATGAGATGACTTTACATAAAAGAGCCTAGCAGGTCCTCATAATGTTAGTGTTTTATAAAATGGAATTATTTCCTACTGTAATTGATTTTATAAACTAAGTTGACAGGCTGGAGAGACAGCAGATTATACTCAAAACAATTAGTTAAAATAAAATTTAAATTTGGAATGCTTCCTATATTCCAGGGATTGTGCCAGGTGTCTGATTTATATGACTAATTTCTTTTAATCCTCATAACTAACTCATAACAATGAGTTAGGTGCTACACTTGTAACCATTTTGCTGATGAGAAAAATGAAGTTGAGAAAAGTGAATTGGCCAAATATCAAATGGTCAGGCACTCTGTAGCCCTCACTTGGACTATTCCAAAGGTTTCATTAATTACCTTCAAAAACAGTCACAAAAATGAAAATTGGCATAATGAAGTACAGGAATTTCAAATGTGGCAGTAAGCAGTAGCAGTAGTAACAACAAAATGTCCTTAAAAAAAAAAAATGCACCCTGCATAGCTCCTGGAAAAGATGCCCTGAGAGTATGATTACTTATCACCTCCCAACTTCAAGCCTCTATGGTTGCTTGTGCCATTTCTATAAAAATCTGTGATTTTAAAGAGAAATTTCATCTGTTATGTATCTTGAAAACAATCTCATTACAATAAAAGACTTCAGACCCACATTAACTTGGATGATCATATTTTTTGGCTTGATTTGTGGTTCCACAGAAATTCCCACATTCTATATATTGGACAATATATTGAATGAGGCAAAAAGGATATCACTTCTTCATTCTCATTTCAACCTGCGGGGCATTTTGTATCCATAGTAAAGAGCAGGGGCTTAAACCACATTTCAAATCTCTACTAATTTTCCTGATTTTGTAGCATATTATAACTTACACAGATTTGTGACCCATAATTAGATTTATAATTAATCAAATTAAGTGCTTGTGATAATTTTCAATAGCTTTATAAAATAATTATAAAATGGCCATTTGAATCTTATTCTGTCATAAGATGTACTGATATAATCACTAAACAGCAAGAAGTTCTTGCCTTCATATTTTCTAATTTAAAGAGGGAATGATTTAAGTCTTAATGAAAAGCCCTTTTTACTACTGAACATTTTTTTCCTTTTATCAGTCAATATATTTACTTCCAAAGATTGAGATGGTGACTTCACGCTTCCAATACTTTAATTATAGTTATTTTTATTTCACGACATGAATGAATAGCTTTCTTAATTTACCTATCAAATATTGAGCCAATAAATTCATTGAGAGCCCTTAAATTAGTTATCTATTCTTCATTTGGCACTTTCTCTTGTAATCATCTTTTATGCATGTTAATTTTAAGTTACAAAATATTGTCAAAACCTTAGTCAGAATATACTATCAATAGAACACAAGAATTCTATTTTATGTGAGCTCTCAAAATATGATTCTATTTCTATCCTTCATCTATCTATCTATCTATCTATCTATCTATCTATCTATCTATCTATATCATCTATCTCCATATATCTATGTGTCTATCATCTATCTATCTATCTATCTATCTATCTATCTATCTATCTATCTAATTTGTTTCTTATCCCTATCTAAAAACAAATTTATAAGCATGGTTTCTTGAATGGAGCAGTAGAGAAGTTAATTCAGTTACACCAGATTGCCAAATAGAAAAAAAGTTGAAATAACTAATGTGAAATAAATGCAGAAATTCAACAGATTATAAAGAACGAAGGGTGTAACCATGCAACTCCATGGACAGTGACTACACATACAAGCAAATGAAAGCAGCTGACCACGTACCCACACACCTTGGCAGAGGTGCACTCCACACTCGTCGGCCACCACCAAGACAGATGATCTCTGATGTTCCTTCCAGTCGATAACCCGATGAGCATGAGAAGGTCAGAGTGTCACCAACCCCAAAGTTGAACCCGATTCGACTACCATACTGAGGAATGCCAGGATCTTCACAAGGTTCAAGGTTATATTCTGTAAATTAGAGAGAAAAATTTCCCCGTGGGGGAGGAAAGGACAAAGAAAATGACAGTGGTTACTTTTAAGGGTATATTCCTATTGTTTTTAGAACCTAGTCATATGTTTAGAAGTGACTATATGAATAGCTATCAGAACATACAAATGGCACACATACGTTTCTTCTTTTGTGAAATAGCTAATAACTTGATAAATATTTGTATGTGTGGTATTCAATATAGATGAGAAAATATCACCTTCTGAGTAATAGATTAAAAAATAGCTATTTATCTTATTGTTTTTTTCTGCATTAGAAACATTTTTATTTCATATATTTTTGACTTATGGCATAAGAACTGCATATTTTCAAACACAAAATAACATTTGAAATGAAATCATTTGCACTTTTGAAATGCTTTTGCTTAATATTTTACATTTAAATGATAAAGGCCCTTCTGCTTCTTGTATACAAGTTCAATTAATGCATATTCTGAAAAACACATGACTTGAGATGCAATGGTTTATGTGTGACTGAAGTAACCACACATTGAAAACTATTATATTATGGATTTTAACAGGAACTTTTCCCCAGGCAATAAATGAACATTATGAAAACGAACAACTAAACAGTCTTCAGGGTATGAAACAGTAGAGTTGATTAAACATTATAATTTATATACAGTCCTAAGAAGAAGTAGCTTATCTAAAAATATTCCTAGAGTAGTTACTGTGTAATTACAATAAAGAACAAGAGGCATTGCTTCATGTTGATTAGCTAATATTTTATGCTTTAAAAAAATTACTTGGACTTTTTTTAACATTCTAGGCTATGTTCATTTACTATTCACGATAAAATACTTTCATGATTTTAGCATCCAAACATTTCCATCCAAAGACTAAAATAGCTGTTTAAGAACAAGGTTAGTGCTTGTATAATTTTAATGTTAGCAAGTTGGCATAAGATTTACTTATTAATTTGTGTCTGTATTAAGAAATAGCTAGTTGTGTTCATTCAAATGGAAAGTACAACTCTAAGTGGTGGGAATATACATTTTATTCTCTTTGGTCTCATACATTTTTTTCCCCCTGTAATCTAAGTAATACTATTGTCTATAAGTGAGGTTATACTAGAAGAAAGGAGTAACTATGTTAATTTGATTATAGATTATCTAATTCCAGAATAAATTATTATTTATTAATTATAATATATAATTAAAACATATAATTTATTATTAATTAAGATCATTAATTCTGGCCTGTTGACTATGCCTTCTATGCATTTTCCTAGACACATAAAACAAGGAAATCACTGGATTAATTCTCATTTCATTTTTGAGTTTAACTGAAACTTTAAAATATATATTTTAATTTTTATTTTGTGTTTACTAGGCATTTTAGCTAGTTTTGACCTCTGTTAGAATTTTGCAGGATTGGAAATTAAAGATATGTAATTATTGTACTTCCAGTAGATTTATAGCAAATTGATTTTTGCTTTTTCCCTTATTTATTACTAGAGATAATCTTCACTGTATTCCAAGCTTTCCTTAAAACTTGACACATATTACTTTGCTTTCTTCTTTTTAAAATTTTTCTTCTTTCCAGCTATTTTTCACTGTTTTATCATCAGTTATGCTCATATCTTCAAAAATTGCTTTTTAAAAAGTTACTGAATGAACCCTTTTGTTTTTTGTTTATTTTCTCACCAGAGAATGTAATGTTAAATCCTTCATATGATATTGAAAAATCTGAAATGAAACGCAATTGAGCCCTGAAATTTCCATAGAGACCAGCATTGATTGTTGGAGGAAGATCTGAACCAGTCAGGCGTGCCAGTGGTTGGGTAAAACTGCCATTCTCTGTGATCAGTAAGTAGTCATGATGGTCTTCCAAATGAAAAGTGTGGAAGTTGAACTGCACACCTATTAAGAAAAATAGAAACATTGAATTTACAGATAGATCAGTAAAACACAGAGAGTTACTGTCAAACTATTAGCCAGAACTTTACTTATAACTAAATTTTCTGAAAATGAGAGGCATTGCTATAAAATATTCCAAATATATGTTATATTATTCTTTTTGTGTGTGTTTTTCCTTGAGGTTCATTATAAGAGATATAATGAGTCATGTCTTGGAAACTGCTTGAAAATACAATTTAAAAATCAATGCCTGGAAAAAAAATTACCTGGTTTTCTGAAAACTTCAAGAGAAATACATATCTTTTGTTTATAATAGAGGTGCAACTTCCTGGCAAATACTGCGCATGCCTCCATTTTCTTCTCCAATCCCTTCAACCAACATAAAAGCAATGCTTAATATTATAGCACTTAACTTCCAAACATGCTTGTTTATTTTAGAAGAGAAATATAAAACAGGCATAGGGAATGCCATTTGTTAGATGAATGTAATTATTTTCCATTTATTTATTTGTCACACATTTCAACCTGTGCATATAATATGCAAAAAAATGTATATACAAGTGTTCAGCTCAATAGTTTCCACAAACCGAACACCTTTGCAAATAGTATCCAAATCAATAGCCACAATAATACCAACACCCAGAGCCTTCTTTATAAAACTTTTCTGTCATTTCAGTTTTCCAGAAGTAACCACTCACTCAACTTCTAATAGCACAAACCAATGTTGCTGCTTTGTATATATATTTTGTAGTTTATAGAATGGAATCATATATACTCTTTTGGATCTGACTTCTTTTACTCAGCATTAGGTATGTGAGATTTCTCAATATCATTGTGCGTAGTTGGGGGTGGTTCATTTTTGGTGATGCATAGTATAGCATTCCACCTTGTGAATATACCACATCTATTTACCTGTTCAACTGTTGATGGTCACTTAAGTTGTTTGCGTTTTACCACAAATGTAGACGGTACTACCATGAACAATTTATCTTTTGTGAATGTGTGCTTTTTTCTGTTGGGTATGTATCTAGGAGTGGAATTACTGAATGATGGGAGTAATAATATGTGTTCTGCTTTAACAAATACTGTTTTACAAAGTGGCCATGCTGATTTACATCTCCATAGACAACATGGTTGCTCCGTATCTTCACCAATACTTGAAAATCTGGGGCTTTTTAATTTGTTCCATTCTAGTGAGTATGTAGTGGACTCCTTGTGGCATCACGATAGTATTTAATTATACTGTCAAGAACACATGTAAAAGACTAATGACTTCACACAAACACACACACTCAAATACACACAACACACTGTGTGTAAGGAGCCATCTGAAATAAAAAATGGCTACCGCAGGGATCCTTCCCTTGAGGTGCTTTATTTTTTTGTACCTCACCTACAAAATTACCAAAGTATTTGCTAAGAAAATTCCAAAATCTCAGAGTATGACCAGTAACATTTTTTATTCATTTACATTTTAGTTCCAAATGTTGGAAATTTAAGTCTTAACTCTCCATTGTTTTAAAAAAAAGGGGACAGAAAATGAGACCAAAACAAATAGATTGAAAACACAAATATTAACACAACAAGGTTATCACTGCATAATGAATCAGAGAGTTCATATTTGAGAAAGATTTGAAATATATAAGGTACTATTTTCAAATTATTTTTCAAAATGCAAGTTTTGGTTTTTTTTTTCTCCTCTCTATAATTGGCAGGAATACAAGAGCCCTTTCAGAGGGGGTCTAAAAATTAAGTAGTTTTTCGAATGTTCTATAGTATAAAATCAGTATTGATACTAGACAGATGAAAGGAAAATGGGATTTTGACATAGTAAAGAGAAGATGCTTTGCTGTCCAGATTAGCTCCTGCAAAATAAAGTAAGGGTAGAAAGTTCAGATAAGTCAGTCTTATTTCTGCTATAAAGCTAAGAAAAAAATAGTGAGACAATAGGAGAGTAGATTGAAAAAAGAGAAATAAATCATTATGTATACTATATTATTTATATTTTTTAAGAAAAATGTGCTTATTTTGAAATACATAGAATGAATTATTTTAGAATTTCATTCATTAATTATTATTTAGATTGAAAAAAGAGAAATAAATCATTATGTATACTATATTATTTATATTTTTTAAGAAAAATGTGCTTATTTTGAAATACATAGAATGAATTATTTTAGAATTTCATTCATTAATTATTATTTAGATTGAAAAAAGAGAAATAAATCATTATGTATACTATATTATTTATAATTTTAAGAAAAATGTGCTTATTTTGAAATACATAGAATGAATTATTTTAGAATTTCATTCATTATTATTTAGATTGAAAAAAGAGAAATAAATCATTATGTATACTATATTATTTATATTTTTTAAGAAAAATGTGCTTATTTTGAAATACATAGAATGAATTATTTTAGAATTTCATTAATTAATTATTGGTGCCAACGAAGCCACTATTAAGTATTATTTACCTTTCTGAGCCCTACTTTCTCCATCTTTAAAATGGGGTTCTAATAGAGTTGTTTTGCAATTTAAATCAGGTAACATGAAAATGACTTCACACAGTGACTGGCACAGAGGAAGTATTCAGAAAGTGTTATTGCTATTGATCAATTTCCCAAAATGAGAGCTAATATTTTTCCTGTTATTTGGCCCTGACCAGCCGCTTTATAAAAAGAAGCTGCTGTTCATCAAGTCATGGATTAAATGGTCATATTTGCTTTCTTTCACTACCACAAAACAACTTAAGACCTTCAAAGTTGTGCCAAAGGTCAATTAATCCAAATAAGAAAATGATCCTGAGAAACTACTATATTCTAGTCATTATAGAATATAAATATTCAGAAGAATGTAAGTAACTCATGGCCTATCTGAGGAAAAAGGTACATGAACCAAAATTTTAATCATTCTGCCAAACTGGTTAATACAAGTCAATACAGGCGCATAGAAATAGAGGTAACAATTTGTCAAAGGGGTCTGTAGAGGTGTATAAAAATGACCTTCAAATGTAATGACCATCCAGGTCTGGTGGCTCACACCTGTAATCCCAGCACTTTGAGAGGCCTAGACAGGTGGATTGCTTGAATCCAGGAGTTTGAGATCAGCTTGGGAAACATGGCAGAATCCCATCTCTATGAAAATATACAAAACTTAGCTGAGTGTGGTGGCATGCACCGGTAGTCCCACCTACTCAGGAGGCTGAGGTGGGAGGGTCACCTGAGCCCAGGAAGATTGAGGATGCAGTGAGCCAGGATCAGCCTGGGTAACAGGGTGAGAACCCATCTCAGGAAAAACATAAAAATAAAAACAAACAAACAAAAAACCCCAAAGCAATGACCTCCTAAAGCAAAAAGGCAATGACTTTCAAAAGCGAGAAGTTTTTGATGGTGCGGACCTAGGATAGACATTTTGGAAAGAAGGGGATTAGACAGGAAAAGACACCCAATTCTAACAAGACAGGGAGAAAAAGTCAGTGGTTTCAATATCATAATTACTTCTAGTAAGAATGCTAATTCAAGATGCCCAATAAAGGTAATTTATGTTATATATATATAACATAATATATATATATAACATAAATTACCTTTATTGGGCATGTTATATATATATATATATATATATATATATATATAACATAAATTTATGTTTTATATATATATAATATCTGTATGACTTGTAAAGTCAAAATAGCATTAATATCTAGGTTTTAGTTATAGTCATGACACCAGCTATTACCTAAAGGGTGCCATTTGACTTTTTTTTTCCTAATATGTAAAATAATAGGTGTGGACTATGCTTTATTTAAGGACAGTCCAACTTCTGAGAGTCTAAGGGTTTTTTTTGTGATGTACATTTTTTTTCTCTAGGTTTCCTGTAACTATTTATAATTAGCATCCTGACTTCTACAACGTCTTTAAGGAAAATCTCTCATGGTGTCCTTGTAAATAAGGAGGAATGTAGGCTGAATGATACTGTCGTTAACTGAGTTTGAAACTACTGAACAATTGTATGTGTTCAAACACCTTGACTTAATGTTTAATGGTGAAGAGATTACAGATGGTACATATACATTTTATTATTTCTTAAATATTTAGATATTTAGATTTATCCTTGTTAAGATTCTTATCAACCCTTAAAATACTAATGATCATACTTATATAAGAACATCTGACTACATAATGTAAATGTAAATGAAATGCAAATCACTTCAAAATGATCTCATAGGAACTCTGAATCAAAATCAATATGATAAAGCATAACAGGGACACATATAAAAGTTTGCACTGAAGATAGAAAAAAATCAATTGCATAATTATAGAATTTTAAGAATTGAATTTATCTGTATTTTAAGTCCCAGTAATCTAAAAAGATGATTTAGATTACTACAAACTTATCAATTAGTAGTATACCATGGCAGCAAAAAAGTTAATTAACACAAATACTGTCTTCTTTAATGAAAATAATTTTAGTGTTACACTGTGCCATGATGTGTTCAGTTTTAGAAAACCACACTTAAAGAGATAAGCTGGAATGCATCCAGAGAAAGTTGATTAGAGTGGTGATGAACATGAAAATATTATCTTATGATGAATTAAAGAAACTAGGAGTGTTTAGTCTGGGAAGAAAAGACTCGGAATCATGATCTAGGGATAGAGGACATGAAAAACATGGTAGTCTCAGAATGGTGAGTTGGTGTGTTTGAGGAGCTTTTGGTTGGAGCAAGGATTAGGCTGCTTTTTTTGGTATAGCTCCAGAGAGCAGAACAGGGATAACGGCTGCAGAATAATTTTTAAACAATTAAATATAGAAAAAATGAGCAAGTTTTCCCAAGGAGTACAGTCCTTATCAACAGAAATATCCAAAACAGGCCAGTTCATCATGTTTCTGAAACACCATATGGAGAAACTAGTTTTCTGAGTAAGAGGTTAGACTATATTACCTTCAATATTTCTCCCAACTTTGAAATTTTCCTTCATGTAACTTTTGCTACACTTTGGAAGAGTTGTACTTCAAACAAACTTAGTTGGCTCTTAAAAGAAAGGCATCTACGTCTGCATCTCTTGCCATGTAAATACAGATTTAATTAACACTTGCAACCTCTGAAGATGCAAAACTTTAAGTGTTAATTAAACCTCTATTTACATAGCAAGCAGTATGTAGCCCTCCACTCCCTTCTATAATATCAGGGAGCTTATTTTAAACTCCATTAATCTATTGCACACTGGGATAATGGGACACTTTGGTTAATTTCCAGCAAAGAGTCTTCTATTAATAAAGATGGACAAAAATCACAGTTTACAAAGTCTTCTACCTCATTCCTGCTATTCAGTACCAGAATACTCATTTTAACAACACTTTTTTCTCAGTAATATTTAATTCATTGTAGAAATCTAACCAAACTAGTCCTGATATAATTCTCACTTCCTGATAAAATAATATGTAATTTAATCAAAGGCAAACTTTATTTCTGAAAACACAAATTTAAATGTATTAAACACAAGCTTTTAGTTTTAATTGTAACAACATCTTCTCATTGCTAAAAGTATTTTGTTTTGATATTTCCTTTTTTAGATTTTCTATATTAAAATCAATAAATATATTTTAATAGTAAAATTCAATAATATAATACATCAACAGAGCTAAAAAAAAGTACTTTTCAAAATCAGATTTTAAAATGAATAAACTAGCCCCTTTAGAAGATCAGCCCATGGAGATTTTCAAGTAAATAACTTTAATATATTTTTTTGTTTTCATATATTAGAATGGTCATTTTACCATTCATAAGTTGTTACCTTGATAAATTACACTGTACCATGATAAATTTGAAGTACATACTTATACACTTCTAATTATAAGCAATATTTGCAAAAATGGATGGTAAATTAAACATGAGTAATTGTTTAGCAGTCCCTCTTATTAAGCACTAAGAAAATGAACTATTAATCATGCAAAATTGTTTGTTATAGATTCCTATACGGATACATGTCATTCTTTAGAGGATTCCTTTCAAAACAGTGAAGTAGGTTGTAAAAGTTTTATGAGTCTGGTTGAATCTCATGAATGAACCATATTTAATACTACAGAGCCTTTTACTTATTTGTTTATTTGTAAAAGGATATTTATTAACATCTACCTTATGCAGAGTGCGATTTTACACTCTATTTATGTGAGACATATCTGTAGCTCTGTACTAAAGAATCTGAGACACAGATATTTATAGAATGGCTATAAATTTATATAGAGAATATAATTGTTATAAACAAAAACAGAAACATTTATAAATAAGTATATATAAACACATACTAGTTGCTTTAAAAATTGGCTTAGCATATCAGAGCATCTCATATTCCCCTTTGAACTACTGAAATCAACTTCTTAACACTATGCCAGAAACTAAAGCCATCTTGTTTGAGGTTTTCCTGTTACAAAAATTTCAAATGACATTAGTTTATTGCATCAAAAGTAAACAGATCTCTCATAGCACCAGCCTGGTAAAAACATGAGCACAACAAAATACTATAGAAGAGTAAATATAATTTTTGTGGCAATTATTTAAATTGAAATGTGTTTAGTATATTGTAGTACTGATCTGTTTTTGCTCATGCAAAATAACATGTAAAGGAAAGTGAAATAAAAATAGACTCAATGAAAATTCAGAAGACAGTCCAATTATTATTTCATGAGGCAAATTACCTTTTCCATGGGTTACATCAACAGTCCATGTACAATTCAGAGAATTTGGATAAAATTCCGGGTAACCAGGTGATAAGATTGTTCCACTAGGCCCTCTAACATCTCCTCCACATAATGCTGAAATACAAAGAAATAGATCCATGTGATGAGCAGTGAGAGAGACAGAGGGTGAACAAATCTCTTATCTCCTCTCTTGAATTGAGCAGTCGCATTATCTTTGCTTATGCTACATCCTGGTAATAACAGGTGTGTATGCAGCACTAGAGAAGAAAAGGGTACTCGGTAGCATCTGAGAATTAGTGCTGTCCCAAGAGAACATGGCTCAACTTTCCACGTTTGAATTTGAAGTATGTGCTAATACATTTCTAATTATAAGCAGTATTTCCATAAATTGGTGGTAAATTAAACATGAGTAATTAATTGTTTAGCAGTCGCTCTTATTAAGCACTAAGAAAATGAATTGTTAACTGTATAAAACTGTTTGATATAGACTCCTAAAGGGATATGTGTCATTCTTTACAGGATTCCTTTCAAAACTATGAAGTGAGTTGTAAAAGTTTTCAAGGCTGCTTCTGTATTTCTGTATTTTTCTAGGAAATATTATGAACAAAAATGATCTTTTGAGGGGGTGTAGTTTTGTAAGTAATTATTCTAAGATAGTAAAAATAAGTTAATTATCTGAGGTCAAAAAATTAATATTTGATTTGACATTCATTTCTTTGAGAACAAATCATAGTTTACAAGGTCTTCTACTATATTCAACAGCCATCAGTGCTTACGCTATGCCAGACAATTTTATCAAAATTGAAAGCTGGAGGAAGCAAAAAAATATTGCCTCGTAAGCATTTTTATTCTAGTGTGAGCAGAGAATTTGTTGACTCCTTATTCACTTTCACTTGGAAAGGCCATCTCTTAGACACAGCCAAGGGCAGTAAGAATCATGAATGCCACATGTACCCTTGTCTAATTTGATACTTGCCCACTTTCTTAGCACACTAGAAAAGTGAGTTTTGGTTTTCTCTTCCAAAAACACCTAACACTATAACATGATATGAATTTGTTGAGTGAAATGATGAGTGAAATGTCTACTGAATTAAAACATACAGTCTCTATTTCAAAGGACTATATGTCATGCAGCTAGAATAAAATTTCTCAATGAACACAGGAATGAAAATTAAGGGAGTTAAATTAATTTAAAATACACAAAAAGGTAACAAAAAAGAGAGATGCAAACTTTTAGAAAGGACACCAGATATGAGCTCCTGAGCATGCACATTTATGTGTGTTTGTATATCTGTGTGTTTGTGTGTGTGGGTATTTACAAGAAGTTGAGAGAAAGTTTTTCTGCATATCGGTATTCTTTCAAATAAAGATACTTCGTCAATTATCCTACTTCTTGAGAAGTTTCTTGGGAATTTTTTTGTCTGTAAGCTGTACCTATATATGTATGTAGAAGGGGAAACTTAAAGGGACTTCTACAGGTAAATGCATAAATCTATGTAACACAAACACATTTAAAAATTTAGGAGGAATGGTCAACAACTAATATAACAAACATTCATAGTATTACTTTGACTAGAATCAGATGGGAAAATATAGAACATATTTTTATAACAAAGTGAAGATTTCTGTTATTTGAAAATAATTATCATTGGATGAAGACACTGAAGAGAATGGACTTAAAGATGGAATTTCATAGTAAATAGTGGAGAAAGAATGTAACTTAAGTTTTTTTTGAAAGATGAAACTAAAAACATAAAGACATAAATTTTATTTTATATCTAATAAAACAGGATACAATTACAATGATTTACTAATTCTTATCAAAAACAAGAGCAAACACTGTTTTGAACTTAAAATGTAGCTGGCACTATTCTGCAGATATTGTTTATGTTAACTCAGCCCCTACAACAACCTTTTGAGAAAAATGCTGTAATTATTCGGTTTACAGATGAGAAAGCAAGTATAGAAAGAACTCAGTCTGATTCCGGGGTCTATGATCTCAGGCAGATTCTTGAATTGTGTGGATGTTTTTCCCACATTAAGAGTACTATTTTAGCAAGCTGTGATGTTCTTTATTCATGTTTGATTTTGTAGCACTTCCCTCAAAATGATGAATATATTAAAAAAAATTCAAGGGCATCCTTTATTTTCTCAGAGATTCATTTAATCCTCTAATTTTCAAATCACTTTTTTTTTTTTTTTTTTTTCAGATGGAGTCTCGCTTTGTCCCCCCCCCCAGAGCTGGAGTGCAGTGCCGCGATCTCGGCTCCCTGCAAGCTCCGCCTCTCGGGTTCACGCCATTCTCCTGCCTCCATCTGCCTGAGAGTGTATACACTACTGTCAATTCCTCATATGGAAAAAGTCTGTCTGCAACGTAAGAGAATTATGTGGATACACAAAGAAAAGTCTAGGTGTAAGATGGAGAAATTCTTTAAAAGTTTTGAATTTATGCTTCTTATTAGCAATGAGAGGTATCCCACCTTGCCTTTTCTACTAGTTGAACAGTTGAACATCAGCTTCTGCTTTTATTTTTAAATATCAGTTAGAGTTGGGTTTCTGTCACTTACAGTCACAAATTAAAGGAAGATGTTTTGATGATTTGTTTAAATCTTGATATAAAAACAAATTAGCTTAAAACTGTTTAAAAAATGATGGCACTGGCAGTACTTGAAAATTTAATCATAAAATGACAAATGGTATCTTCCACCTCAAGAAATAGTAAGTGTAGAATTTGAAAATAGTACTGTAAATAGAAATTAAAACCCATAGTTAAATAATATATAGATTTACATTGAGTGTGCTTTTTGACAAGCAAGTATGCAAGCACTTCCCAATCTTAGGAGAAGCAGTTTCCTCCACTAGATTTCATATGTGTTTCCTGAAAAATGAAGCACTTCTGACTTATTCTTATAGAAACAAAGAAGCAGTAAGGAACACTGGTATACTATTTATTGTAACTAGGAACTTGACGCAGTAGGGTAGTCTGAGTAAACTACCATGGTACTGTGTAGCTGGTTAGAATTTTTGTAGACAGGCTGGCCTTCTATTTGAACTGGGGCATGTTGCCATTCAAGGCAGGAAACAAATGCTGCATTTTTTTCAGGGCTTTCTTCTCATACCAATTTGGCATTTTCAAGGCTGTTTTCAAAAGGTCCACAGCATGTTTTTAAAATAGTTACACAGGTGAGTTTTAAATATATATGCATATATAAACAGGGTAGATACATAGATAGTATCTTTACACATGGAGTAAGTTTGGCTGATTAGCAATAGTCTTTATTTCGTGAATGGTTTGATAACATAAATTTGCCAGAAATCAAAAGAACTTTTAAAAAATCTAAAAGATTTATAATTATGTTAAACCCGATATAAAAAAAACTATATTGATTTTTCTGTTTATAAATCAGCATATTTTGCATGTCGAATGAGTTATTACCATCACAGGTTGGAAGTGGATGACTCCACCAGTGGTTTTTTTCGCATAGAAGGGGCTCTTCATGACTCAACCTGTATCCTGGATAACAACTAAATGAAACAGTAGAGCCAATGGAGAAATCATGACCATAGCGACGGCCATGTACAGGTATGCCAGGGTCCAAGCAAGAATACGTGTTCACTGTAACACCTGGAAAACAAAGGGAAGAAAATAAAGAGGAAGCTTGGTGGGATTTGGATTTGCTGAAAATAATTCCTAGTTCTTCAAACAATTACAAGCAATGGTTTTTACAAATAAAGGTACTCGTACTTCATTTTTAAAATCAGCAATTTATTTAATAAATTTGTTTTTTGATTTCCCACCAGTAAGGATCAAATTCAGGTCATTTAATTATATAAGAACTTGATGAAAATGTATAACTATCTGTAAAACTTTGTATTGTTATAAATTTTGTGTATATATACACATATATCGCAATAATAATCACACCAATAGTCAACATTTCTTGACCTTTCTATATTCCAAGCACCGTTCTAAATATTATACAAAATTTTCTCATTTAATTACTAAAGGAAAAAGAAGAAGAGTAGAGGCATTTTGCAAGGTATGAAAGTATGAACACCAGAACCGTTCTAAGTAAAACCAATTAGCACATTTCCTCTGGTGGTTAACTGTTGTTGTTATCAATAGTCTCTAGTACACTTCAGTGTCTCCTGATATCTTCCTTGCAATTTACAATCCCTAGTTGAGATCATTCCATGACAATGTTTTTCCTTTAATAAGATATGGCTTCTCAACCTTGGCACTGCTGACATTTTGGACTGGATACTTCTGTGTTGTGGGTGTCCTGTGCATTGGAGTACTTTTAGAAATATTCCTGGCCCCTACCTGTTCGATGCCAGTAGCACTTCTCCAATCATGGCAATAACTCCAGATATTGCTACACATTTCTTGGGGTGCAACAGTGCTCTCAGTTGAGAACCACTGGTATAAACTATAACAAGTAATTATTCTTTTCTTCCTAGATAGGATATTTAAACAATGAATACTATTTCTACATTCCAAAATTAGTCGTTAACATTTTTAAGATTGTATAATTATATTAAATCATATTTATATGAGAAAATATTTATTTGTATTAGCTACCCAATTCAAAAATGAAGCTAAACAAAATGGTACAAAATAGAAGTTTAATTTTAAAGAGGGAAATTGTGCATTTTAAGTGTATTTATCAAGCATATTCGTTTCATCTAAATGGTGTTATTTTAATGAGAAACTAAAATACAATAGGGACAATTTTATCTTCAACACAACTACTTTTATCTGCTAAGTTCCTCTTCTAAATGTGACCATTATTTTTCTAAGCACCCAGTGCATTTTTTTTTTTTTTTTTTTGACGGAGTCTCGCGTTGTCGCCCAGGCTGGAGTACAATGGCGTGATCTCGGCTCACTGTGACCTTCACCTGCCAGGTTTGAGTAATTCTCCTGCCTCAGCCTCCCAAGTAGCTGCGACTACAGGCATATGCCACCATGCCCGGCTAATTTTTTGTATTGTTAGTAGAGACGGGGTTTTACCATGCTGGCCAGGCTGGTCTTGAACTCCTGACCTTGTGATCTTCCCGCATCAGCCTCCCAAAATGCTGGGATTACAGGCATGAGTCACTGCACCTGGCCAGCACCCAGTGCTTTTAAACTCTCATTCATCTTTGATTCCTCACTTTTTTCCTCCACAAAATATGTCTGAAATCCATTCTCATTGAAAAGCATCATGTCGTGTATTATTTCTCTTACCCTATCCAAGGCCCTCATCACCTCAAGTTTATGAAACAAACAATAACATTTAGCATGTTTTTCAGTATCTTTCATCTCCAATTTATTCTATATAAAATGTTGGACATACCTATAGCCAAAACATGTTTTTTCATTGCTTTAATACCCTATGGCTAATGGCACCATGTTAAGTCGTCACCCTGAAAATTAAGATTCCCAAATTAGACTTTACTATTCTAAATTGTCATTATCTCCCAATGGTCATTCTTTGTATCAATCAGATAAGTCTCCTCATTAGTTTTAGGCTTTGTCTCACAGGAATACCTTCAGTTGTCCTCTTAATGTACACAATCTTCTCAATCTTTAACAGAAAAGTTTAGACCCCCTTCCTTCAGGTTTCAATTTCCCCCAATGTTCCAGGTGATATATAACTTTCCTTTACATGAAACTCTAACATTGTAGTAAAATCATCTAAAATCAGAGAAATGGGGGTTGCAGTGGTCATATACAATGTAAATTACAGTAAAATTTAATTATTCAAAAGTGATTGTAATGCTTTAGTTCATTGACCTATAGTAAAGGTCAATGAATATATGGGGTTAATAATTAATTTGCCTTTCTTGGCTTTTCAACTGATAAAGTAAGATGATGTATTTCTTTTATGTCTTCCACTGTGCTGCATTGATCTAGGAGGCACAAAATAAGTCTAAAGAAATAATTCATAATTGATTGACAAGCAAATAACTCAAGGCATAATACAAGGCAATGGAAATGTTGCAAAATTGAGAAAACGAGAAACATCATGATGAACTGATGTCAGTATTATTTATTAACTAATAGTCATTACTAAATACTAAAACATAATTGGTAAGTAGTTTTAGAAGTTTTTTTTTTTTAGACGGAGTCTCACCCATCCTACAGGCTGGAATGCAGTGGCTAATCTTGGCTCACTGCAGCCTCCACTTCGCTTCCTGGGTTCAAGCAATCAATTCTCCTGCCTCAGCCTCCCAAGTAGCTGGAATTATAGGCATGCACCACCACTCCTGGCTAAATTTTGTATTTTTAGGAGAGACGTGGTTTCACCATGTTGGCCAGGCTGGTCTCAAACTAATGACCTCAAGTGATACTCCCGCCTCAGCCTCCAAAGTGCTGGGATTACAGGCGTTAGTCACCGTGCCCAGCTAGTTTTAGAAAATTCTTAAATGTTGGCAATGTACATAATTTTCAGAAGTTCATGTCTGCATTATATCGAATGACATTAACATTTATCTTTTTCCTTATTGCTTTATAGAGCTTGTTTTTTTAAAAAGTAGAATCTCAAAATAGACATTTTTCTTATTTATGTAACAAAATGTTTAACATTTTATGTTTCTGTTTCTACTACTCCTCCCCTCAAATATCTATTGATCATAAATTGTACATTATTTTAGATGTCTAACATTTTCCTTAATTGGAAAATATATCTGTATGTTCATATGAAAAATATATATTTGGAGATGAATATATGTCTATAGGTTTGTTCTGTATCCATTTTCAATTTTAAAATTTGTGTAATATTTAGATATCCAAGACTTAATTATAGTCATATTTCAAGCAATACAACATAATAAACAGATGAGATTTTTCCTGGGGAAAAACTATGGAAATAAAAATAAATTATATTTCTAAAGTCTACTCATGTTGTTATAATTTTAATGTGTTTTGAAACCTATAAATAATCTCATCTTTTTTTTTTGTCTTTTTTTTTTTTTTTTTTGAGATGGAGTCCCACTCTGTCACCCGGGCTGGAGTACAATGGTGTGATCTTGGCTCACTGCAACCTCTACCTCCCAGGTTCAAGTGATTCTCCTGCCTCAGCCTCCTGAGTAGCTTGGATTACAAGCATGCACCACCATGCCTGGCTAATTTTTGTATTTTTAGTAGAGATGGGGTTTCACCACGTTGGTCAGGCTGGTCTCGAACTCCTGACCTCGTGATCTGCCTGCCTTGGCCTCCCAAAGTGTTGGGATTACAGACGTGAGCCACCACACCTAGCCAAACTTATCTTATTGATAGTTTTTGTAATCCCCATGTTTTGAGGGACAGATAGAATGGGGTAAAAAATGCTTTGGGAAAGGGAATATAACAGAAACCTGGAGTAAAAACAGTGGTGGCACTGCAAGCATTCCTTCCTATGGGATTTTGGTTGCCTGGGGAAGACAAATTACTTTCACTTTCAATGAATTTGATTAAAAAAATAGAAATACACCAAATGCCAAATATATTGTTAATGTTCTCATTAGTAATCTACTGATTTTGAAGTTTGTGAATGGTTCATTTGAAAAAGATAGTTTAGTTACCTTCAGCTTGGGAAACAGTAAGAAAGAGATGAATGAAAAGGCTTTTGTTTGTTTCTTGATAAGAAAGGATTTATGATGTTGGAGATTATTTCACAGGAGTAAATATACCACAAGACTAATAGAATAAAATGAGAGAAGGTGATTTCTTAAAGACAAATTTAAATACAAAGTTATTGCATCTTGTTAGATTTGACAAAATTAATACCAAGTGTGTCTCTAATCAACCTCAACGTTTCTCAGCTCTCAGCTTCCACTTTGCCTTTTAAGGCACTAGCCCTCAAAAATAATTTGGACTATGCCACTAAGGACCTGTAAGTGACAAACTTGCTGACTGAAGGTATGCACTTGAGCAAGACTTCTTATTTTTATTCCTTATCTGACTAGCTTTTGTAGGGGAAATGTAAAGGCTATCATTTATTGAGAACATACTGCATGTTACCAGTTATGCTGACACATTTTGTATGTTTTGTTTCATTTAATCTGTAAAATAGTCCTGTTTTTGATAAAGACCACATACCTTGGGTGGAATGCGATTGAATACCATTTACTGGGTAAAGGATACAGCAGTGGACTAAAAGAAAAGCTGCCTGCATATTGATATCAATTAATTACTAGTGAGAATTAGTTTTGAAGTACATTTTTCTAAATGACTAATTTCACTCAGGTTTAGTAAATACACGTTAGACTAAAAATATCAGTTAAGGCACTTTAGTTCATTTGAACCCCCAAGTATGTGTGCATTCTCTTATTGCATTTTACCATGATTTTTACAAAATATGCTTTCACGCCACAAAGCTCAAAATAATAGGAAGTTAATATAGTCAATACTGTAGATAAGATGATTTAAAAAACTAATGGATCTATATTGACAATTATTTTAAAAACCCATGAGTCCATTGACTATATCTATTGAAGATAGATGCCCAACAGCAAATACAAAACTATATATTTCAAATGCAGAAATTTCTTCTTGAGGAGGAAACGGTCATAATCAACTTGAATATTAAAATAAATAATATAATATCTGCATTTGAAATAAAGACATATTTTAATAACCCTCTTAAGTGTGTTGTTAGATTAATTTATCAAAAGTGCATTTCATGTAAAAGTATATGGCTATGCATTCATGATGAAAATGTATGCATATGTAAATTTATATGTTTGCACACACATAAATCTTATGCAATATAGCCACACATGTGCAAGATGTTTATAAAGGGGGAAAAAAAGCTCATTTCTGTGTTCATATCAGCATCAAAATGTTTCAAAAATCAAAATATTTTAGACTTTTTAAACAAAACCATGAGATTTAATAAGGATTATAATGATTCCAACACTCTGAATTATAGCTTGTATTAATATAGTTTTCTCAACTTATATTAATCATATTTGAATATATGTGTATACTGTTTGCTTTTTAATTTTAATGTTATTTTCAACATTTTATGCAAAATAATAAAATTAAATATTTTAAATAGAATATGTGCAATTAGTGTGAGGAAACTATAAAAGAATAAGTGAATTCGTGAAGTAAATGCTAAAAAAGTTATTGTTTATATATATCTTAGACTGGCAATTACTGTCTATTACCTGCTTTTCAGAACTATACACAAATAATTGGTACAAAAACTCATTTTCAAATAATGATTTGATGCTTCTGATATTTCTTTAGTATTTTGTTTCATAATGATATTAGATAGATATTGCTGGAAAATCTATTGCAGAATTTACTAAAACACACACCTTATAAAGCATTAACATTCTTATAGATGAAGGAAAGCTTTGATTTAAAATAAATAGAGCTACTAGTTCTATTAGTAAAACTATAATAATACAAAAAGTAGGGCAAACAGAATGAGAAAATCAAAAAGTTTTATCATTACTTACTTTCATAATGAATCTTGAAACCATTATTGGAACGACTGTTGTCTGTTGTAAATAGAAGGTATATAAAATTACTGCTACTAAATAGAAACTGGGGCACTTGGGTGCCATTGTAAGATCCAAGCAAGGGTGACAGAAGATTTGGCCCATCATGAACTTCCAGAACATCATAATTCAGTTCAGTCTGAAATCTAAGATTAAAAGACATATGTGAAAATATATTTAGAATTAACACTATATATGGAAATAATACTTTAGACTGCTATTTAAATTCCTATTTAAAATTTTTCCATTTCATATTATAATTTTCTTTAGCTTAGCCAATATCTAAGATATCATTTAAGACACCATCATTTGTGAATACCAAAGGTATAAGCTCTTATTCCTATGAAAAATTATTATTAAAAAGTTATGTATTTTTCCTAAGTATGATTCTTTCAAATATCATAAATTATCTTATAACTGGACTGTTCATGAACCAAACATATTTTTGGAATTATCTTTGGTTGTCTTCGTCATTTTTATGGAAAACTATGTGGTTTACATTTATTTTCAATCAGATAATTAGATTCTCATCTTAATAACACACACATTTCAAATTCGACATCTGCTTTTAGAATTATTTTTTATTCAAGTGTTTTTTATTGATACATAACATTTATACAAAATTTTTGGACAAATCTATTTCTGTCTTTAAACATGTGAGAAAGTTTGTATTTGAAAACAACAGTTCTAAGTAGGTAGTAACTAATGATGATACATTTGATGTTTATTAAAGTATCAGCAGCTCTATTAAAGACTTCATTGCCATTAGTTTTTGTAATCCTCCCATTAAGCCTATGGTGTAGCTCATATTATTAAACCCACTTTCCAAGTAAGAAAACCACAGCCTTAAAAACTTTTTTTTTCTTTTTACTTTTTTTTTTTTTTTTTTTGAGGCAAAATCTTATTCCATCACCCAGGCTAGAGTGCAGTGGTGCCATCTTGGGTCACTGCAGCATCTGCCTCCTGGACTAAAGCAATTCTCGTGCCTCAGCCTTCTGAGTAGCTGGAATTACAGGCGTGTGCCACCACGCCTGGCTAATTTTTGTATTTTCAGTAGACAAGGGGTTTCACCATCTTGGCCAGGCTGGTCTCTAAGTCCTGACCTCAAGTGATCCACCTGTCTCGATCTCCCAAAGTACTGGGATTACAGGCGTAAGCCACTGCACCCAGCCACCTTCAAAACTTAAATAGTACTACATTATTTTAAATTACAGAAGTAGGCATCAAAACCAAGTCTCCCTGACTCTAACCTCTTTTCTATGATGTCTGATCTTATCGTTAGATTTTTGGTTGTTCTGCTGTTTTCAGTTCTTTAAAACATATTAATTTATTTTATAAACTTCAATCGACACAGGGCTACTTTTAACATGTATAACATCTATTTTAAAAAAATAGCATTTTGTATTCTTTCCTTGCACTTCAGGGTTATACTATATCCTGAATCTATATCCAAGATCTAAACGGTGGAAAAATCTTTATGTGAACTCATGGAGTACTAAAATATTTTTCCCTTGCCTATGATGATCTTGAAGCCTAGAAAATTCTTTTCCTTGCTTTAACCAAGGTTTTCCTACACATCTTTCAGTTTCAGCTTAAATATGCGAACAGCAAGACCTCTTCTGTCCTCACATTGTAGATTATTTTATTTCCTATTCTACTGCCACAGTTTACTGTGGCTTTTGTGACACTCATCACAGTAGTGTTTACTTTTTAGACAACTGTCTTCCTTAAAAGTCTATAAACTCCATGAGGTTAAGCAGTGTGTTTTTGTCAATGCTTTGCATATAGTAGACATTCAATAAATATTTATTGGATCAAAGAAAAAATGAATGTATTTTAAAGTTAAAAATGTCTTTCTTTTCTCTAGGGTAGTTACTAATTTTATAAAAAAGTATCCAACATAAGCGGATGCTTTAGTATTAACCATGTATTTTTACTCATTTTAAATGCATTTTCCAATAAAGTTTCAGTACTTTATTTCTCCAGTTTTATCTCCAGTACACTTTAAAAAATAATTTTTAGTTTGAAATGCCCACTAATTTTCAGAGAATCACTTTTACTATCACACTTGCCAGTCTTTTGCAGTATGTGTTATGAGATTAAACCACTTTATTCCTCAAAACCAAAATGAATAAAACTCATATGTGGTCAAACAAATGCCCAGAACTAATTGAATGGATTTAAAAAAGGTTAGAAACTGTATTTCATTATATCGTATCAGTCTCTGATATTATTATGAACATAGCATATGACATGTTAGTCAAAATTAAGTATTTAATACTGTTCAGGAAGCACAACTGCCTCCTATTAATCAGTAAATAGTATATGTGAATTTTTGAAGTGTATTTTACTTCTAATTTTGCGACCTGGAATATATTGCATGTGTCTCATAAATGATTCAATAATATAGTGTAGAGAAGGAAAGGTAAAGGAACACTAAGTTCTTTAAATAAATGATTAGATACTTAGAAATTGTCAATCTAGGCCAGGCAGAGTGGCTTTCGCCTGTAATTCCAGCACTTTGGGAGGCTGAGGTGGGTGAGTCACCTGAAGTCAGAAGTTTGAGACCAGCCTGGCCAACATAGTGAAACCCTGTCTCTACTAAAAATACAAAAATTAGCAAGCGTGGTGGTTGGCACCTGTAATCCTAGCTACTCAGGAGGCTGAAGCACGAGAATCACTTGAACATGGGAGGTGGAGGTTGCAGTGGGCCGAAATCGCACCACTGCACTCCAGCGTGGGTGACAGAGTGAGACTTTGTCTCAAAAGAAAAAAAAAAAGAAATTGTCAATCTATTATTTGGTTGCTTTGTAGTCAGTCTATTGTGAATATTGAAATTGGAGTTTCACTTTGATAGCTAGTCAGCTGACAACAGCCAAATTAAAATGCACAGAAAAGTCAGGTATTACTTCGAATTGAAACATAAAGAGACTTAATTCTTAATAGAATAGCAACATTAACTGGTGATATAAAGAACATTGTTCAGTACCAGTGAATCTTTAAAAAGAAAATCATTGCAGATTTGCCCTAAGGAACTATAAAAATACATTCTAATAACAAGCAAAATGGGATAGGGTTACACAATAAATTGAATTTCTTTTTCTGTTTTAAAATAGTTATATAAATTTCTCATGAATTGCCTCAATCTCATGTTTGTTTATGAAATTAAATTTATTGTATATGCTAAACAAATATTATAGTAGCACTAAATGTTATTATAAATGAAATTGGATCTAATCTTATTCAATTTTTTTGTCTTTAAAAAACATTCTTGATGTAATCCATACCCTTCCTAACCAAATTGAGATAGTTCTCATTAACTTAAAAAAAAATTCTCTGAAAGACTGATAGTGATAGCATGCATTCAGGGAGCTGAGGATAGGAAAAGGAACAGAAAGATACACTTTGAATGATTGACAGTAAAATGAATACCTCTTAGACTCAGGAGCTGCTGGATATTGAGGAAATTTAGAAAGAGTGGGGATAAACAAAAACAAAAATTCCTTTGCAGATCCGAGAGTAAGAATTGTTAAATATTTGGATATGTTAAGAAGAGGTAAATGGTTTTAAAAACGTATTTGTTGGTGTTATTGCTATTTTGTTTTGTATTTTACAGGAAATCATATTTCTTGTAGTTTTATTGACAAGCTGTTGAGACAATCTCAAAGAGAAAATGAATGAATAATATATTGGTAAATAATACTACTTTCTGTAGGTTAATTCTAATCATTTTCTCCATCTGAGAATATAGAAAAAAACTACAAAATAGCTATGCCACCATGTTAAATATATTATCTGATTTTTACAAATTTTATTTTCAACAAATTTAAATGACTCATGAATAGTGGAAAGTAAGTGACATGACTCTGAAATAAATCATTTCTTGGAACCAGCTTCTACAAAAATATTCTCAGAATAAGAGGAATTATTAAAGAGTCGGCAACTAGTGTCTTTACAAGAGTTTGGCTGGAAATTAGAAGGGAATTAGATATTTTCAAGAATCCAGTATGTGTTAGATACTTTAGAAATGATATTCTATATCTCAAAACAATCTTTAGAGAAAAATAAAGCACCAAGACATTATAAGGCCACTGATCAAGGAAGTGGTAGACATATTTATGTCTGATTTCAAAGTGACTATTTTATGTTGCTACCCTAATGGATAAAATTCACTTATTTTTTAAATTGAAATACCTTGTTCATCCCTTTGCTACTGAGTTACTGCTAACCATGTGATAGCTGTGTAAGATTTAGATTATTAAAAGAACCAATTTTCTGGCAAAGCATATGGAGTATAGACAGCCCTCAACCAATATCTCATACCCTTAAAAGGTCTTTAGAGAAGAATAAATGGAAGAAGATATTTAAGGATTATTTTTTCTTCAAATAGCTCCAATTCAATAATCTTATAGGATTTGGGGTGGAAGTAAAGGAAAGGCAAATAGAAGGCTTAAGCCCCAAAAAGAGCATTTATTTCAGTTTACAACATTTGGAAGAATTTGGGACTTAATTTATTTTATTTATATAAGGTAGATTCAAAAGAAATATGTAACATAAATGTGCTCTGTTTATTCTAAAATACTGAAAATACCATTAATAAATTCTTAAAGCATTGTAACTCCTGATTATTCCAGTGTTTGGGCCAATTAACAAAGAATGATTTTTTAATGATTGGTTTTAGGGAAGTGGAAAAAGCCATGAGATTATAATTTATTTGAGTGGGTAATTTCAGGATTAAGAAATGAGGCACAGTGGACAAGTCCGGCTTGGTGATGTCCATGGGGAGAAGCCAAAATCTTTAAACTGTAGGAAACATTGTAGGAAGACTGATTATTGTTCCTGTGCACAAATCCTACATTGAAAATCACTTTTCAATTAGACTTTCTTGCTTCTAGCCTAATTTAAAAGATGTGTGTCTTAATCAATAGATAAGAGAATAAGAAAGCGGCAGAGTAAAACGTGCTAAGTAACTCTATTTATAGAAATTAAATTAAGTTTTTGTCTATTTAACTAGTGTTACATTTTATTAAAATGGCTGGAAAGATTTCACCAGAAAGTCAGGTTTGAAACAGTCTAATTTCAAATATAGGCTATACAGTACAAGTGAATTCTTATGGAGAATTCTAAAGGGATTTAAACAAGATAGGCAAGCAGCAAAGAGGCCTATATTGGCCTGTTGGAAGGATAGAAGATGCATGCTAAGAATTTTGGACAGAGAAAATAGTGCCTTCAAACAAAAGTCCAAAATCAAAAGTCAGAGTATGGATGCTCTCTGAATTGCAGGCATTGTTTGGCAATCAAACTGTTGGTCAAGTGGGCCACTCTTAGTAGCCTACTTTGAGCTGAAAGATACCAGGTGTTTATTTATTTAATGATGATTAATGACTCTCATTAGCAAATCAGCAGATGCTTTTCAACATAATAATGCACTTTGTGTTCATAAAACTTAAACTAATTTTCTAGTCATATTATTTTTGGCTCATATAGTATTTTAAAAATGAATAACAGAATAAAAGAAAATGTTATTTTAAAATAACATTCCAGTTTCAATCAGCTAGAAGGTGGGGAAGGGGTGAGGTCTTCATAAGAAAACACTGCTGTTTGATAAAAAAAATAATAATAGTTACCATGTTTCAAAAGAAAGGCAAGATCCATTCCTACTCCTCAACATCACCCAGAAAAACAAATAGCTAAATCGCTCTGCATAATAAAGTAATAGGTATTTTGAGACTTACCCTGCTATATACCAGAAGGAGCAGAGGGAATGTGGAAATGAAGACTGAAGATTCTAGATGCAGAAGAGATTAAAAATGAAGAACAAACAAATGGAAGAACATTCCATGCTCATGGGTAGGAAGAATCAATATTGTGAAAATGGCCATACTGCCCAAGGTAATTTATAGATTCAATGTCATCCCCATCAAGCTACCAATGACTTTCTTCACAGAATTGGAAAAAAAAACTACTTTAAAGTTCATATGGAACCAAAAAAGAGCCCGCATTGCCAAGTCAATCCTAAGCCAAAAGAACAAAGCTGGAGGCATCATGCTACCTGACTTCAAACTACACTACAAGGCTACAGTAACCAAAACAGCATGGTACTGGTAACATAACAGAGATATAGACCAATGGAACAGAACAGAGTGCTCAGAAATAATGCCACATATCTACAACTATCTGATCTTTGACAAACCTGACAAAAATAAGAAATGGGGAAAGGATTCCCTATTTAATAAATGGTGCTGGGAAAACTGGCTAGCCATATGTAGAAAGCTGAAACTGGATCCCTTCCTTACACCTTATACAAAAATTAATTCAAGATGGATTAAAGACTTAAATGTTAGACCTAAAACCATAAAAACCCTAGAAGAAAACCTAGGCAATACCATTCAGGACATAGGCATGGGCAAGGACTTCATGTCTAAAACACCAAAAGCAATGGCAACAAAAGCCAAAACTGACAAGTAGGATCTAATTAAACTAAAGAGCTTCCGCACAGCAAAAGAAACTACTGTCAGAGTGAACAGGCAACCTACAGAATGGGAGAACATTTTTGCAATCTACTCATCTGACAAAGGGCTAATATCCAGAATCTACAATGAACTCAAACAAATTTACAAGAAAATAATAAACAACCCCATCAAAAAGTGGGCGAAGGATATGAACAGACACTTCTCAAAAGAGGACATTTATACAGCCAAAAAACACATGCAAAAATGCTCATCATCACTGGCCATCAGAGAAATGCAAATCGAAACCACAATGAGATACCATCTCACACCAGTTAGAATGGCCATCATTAAAAAGTCAGGAAACAACAGGTGCTGGAGAGGATGTGGAGAAATAGGAACACTTTCACACTGTTGGTGGGACTGTAAACTAGTTCAACCATTGTGGAAGTCAGTGTGGCAACTCCTCAGGGATCTAGAACTAGAAATACCGTTTGACCCAGCCATCCCATTACTGGGTATATACCCAAATGATTATAAATTGTGCTGCTATAAAGACACATGCACATGTATGTTTATTGTGGCACTATTCACAATAGCAAAGACTTGGAATCAAGCCAAATGTCCAACAATGATAGACTGGATTAAGAAAATGTAGCACATATATACCATGGAATACTATGCAGCCATAAAAAATGATGAGTTCATGTCCTTTGTAGGGACATGGATGAAGCTGGAAACCATCATTCTCAGCAAACTATCGCAAGGACAAAAAACCAAACACCACATGTCCTCACTCATAGGTGGGAACTGAACACTGAGAACACATGGACACAGGAAGGGGAACATCACACACTGGGGCCTGTTGTGGGGTGGGGGGAGGGGGGAGGGATAGCATTAGGAGATATACCTAATGTTAAATGACGACTTAATGGGTGCAACATACCAACGTGGCACATGTATACATATGTAACAAACCTGCACGTTGTGCACCTGTACCCTAAAACTTAAAGTATAATAAAAAAAAAATGAAGAACAGTTTAGGATAAGAGAGGGGATTGGAGGGATACAAGCAATTATTCCTGTGATGAGGGTTATCAAGAAAATTTAGAACAGTGTACGCTTATTCAATCTTAAATGACTCTGGATTGTGCAATAATCCTCTTTCATTGTCACCTGCATTATGGTTTTCATGAGAATGAAAGAAAGTGATACAAATGAATAGAGTAATGTTGAGAGAATGCAGCAGCCTCAGTTTCTATTATGTAGGGTGATTCTGGAGACAGGATTAAAGTCCAGAAGTGAACAAAAGCACCCCCAGGCATTCTTTGAAAATTGAAGGAGTAGATTTCCCTTTTATGTGGGATAATGACTGGTGAGAGTCATCTAGCTGATAGATGCTATGAACTGATACAAATAAAATATGAAAATAACATATTTTCAACTACTGTTGCACCTCCTGATACAAAATGTTTAGCCCAAAACAAGAAATACAAAAATTATGTACTTGACATATTATATAAATATATATGAGATTAATTCTGATAGACTGACAAATACACTTGTTTTTCAAATGTAAAATACTAAATTTAAAAACTGAAAAATACGGATGAAATCTTTGTCTTATTGTTCCAAATCAATACATATCATGCTTTATCATGTATTCCAAACCAAATATAATTCTGTGTGCTAAAGTAAGGTTGGTTAATTTTAGTTCAACATTCATGGAACAACTATATTGGAAAAAGATTTAATAATGAATAACTAAGATGCTTTTCAAGCTTTCTAAAATTGCTATGGCAACATAAGCCATGTAAACCAATAAATAGGGGATACGGTTTTAACAGAATAGCAACAACAACAACAAAATGCCAAATGAATGTAAATGAAAATTTTTAAAAATGTGTAAATCATTGTCGTGGGCTGAATTGTGTTCCCCCAAATTTCTATGTTGAAATCGTAACCCCTAGTAGTACCTCAGAATGTGACAGTATTTGGAGAAAGAGACTGTAAAAGGGTAATTAAGGTAAAGTGAGATCATACAGATGGACCCTAATCCAATGTAACTGGTGTCCAGGATATAAACACACACAGAGAGAAAATCACATGAAGATAAACGGAGAAGAGAGCCATCTACAAGGCAAAAGGAGAATCCAGAATAAACTGTCTTGTGGACACCTTGATCTTAAACTTCTAGCCTCCAGAACTGTGAGAAAATTAGTTTCTGTTGTTTATCTCACACAGTCTGTGACACTTGGTTATGGCAGCCCTAACTAATGTAGAAAACTAATATAGCCCTAGTAAACCGTGTAGATTATAACAAGATAGTGTTAAATTAAGTTTAGCTTAAAACCTCCTGTATACTTTGAATTCCCGCATAAGAAATGGCAACCTAACTAAGAGTATAATCTTGTAATAAATAGCTGAGTGTCATCCAATTACAGAAGCCAAGCTTCAGTCAATAACAGGCCACCAACTGATCAGATCATATCTATATAAGGCAAATGCCAAGTTGTAACTAATCAAGCTGTTTCTGTATGTCACTTCCTTTTTTTGTCTATAAATACTTTCTGCCCACTTGCCATGTGAAGCTCTTCATATTTACTGATTCAAGGTGCTACCTGATTCATGAATTGTTCTTTGCTCAAATAAACGTGGTTAAATTTAAGTTGTCTAAGGTTTTTCTTTTAACAGTAGAATGAACCCATGTGAAATGTTTAATACTTTACATCTGTTCAAAGTGGAATCTGTTCTCTCCCATGCAAATGTTAACACTAGCATGGATAAACAAATTCAATGAAGGACCTTTTGAGTTAGGAAAGAATCATGTTAGGTTTGTAAAATTCAATCTTCAGTCAATAATAAATATATTCTGCTGTACTTATATGTTTCTCATGTGGATCTAATGCTTAAATAAGTTTTTTTGTTCATCTGTTTTTTTAAGAAATGGGTTGGGAGATGAGAGAAGTCAATGATATAATTGAGAGATTATATAGATAAATCTATTTTGATTTGTAAATTGTGATTCAATAACATATGAGAGTTTCATTCTTTTAAACTTTAAAATATTCAATATTATAGCCTTTTACAATATAGTTTATTTGATCAGTAATACTAATTTTTCTAGGGGAAATAAAAGGTCAGCTGTTCCACCATTACTACATACTACATGACAGTCATTTTCAGAAGGACTTATAGGTGAAAGCATATGGATAGTACGCCTAAGTGTCTTAGACTGCACTACAGTGTTGATTTGGATGTGCTTACAGCACCTTTGCCTCTTGAACCTAGCAGAATTCACAGGCCCTTCAAAGTATAGGACAACTAAACTCATTAAGTTAAAGGTCACATGTTCATATCTTAGTAGTATGCATATACATAAAGCAAAAAGGTCGATCTTGCATATGTCAGTAGTACTGATACAGCATTAAACAAATAGAAAATTAACTTGGAAACAGGCTAAAAGGTTAAAAGGGGGCAAACAGATGGAAGCATTCAAAGCACAGCAATTGACTATTACAATAAAATTAAACATTGATTTGGTAAATGCAAAAGAGAATGTCAAGTAATCTTTTAGATAATATTTTCTTTAAAAGTAGAAAAAATATTTGTGAGACCTTTCAAATGTAATTTTGATAGAGTGTCCAGGTTCAGCTTCAATCACCCACTCACAATTCAAAGAGTCTTTGTAGTATCCTGGCCATCCTGGTGAAAGAATCACTCCACTGGGAGCTGAAAAATGGCCACCACATGGGGCTGAAAAATTAAATCAGAGAACAAGTAAGAATAAAACATTCAAGATAAATCGCAGATATTATTCTTAATACTAACAATTTTAAAAACAAATCTCTGCATATCCTTATTAAATAGTTAATACTATTTTTGAAAGCAATGGTACATCTAGTCAATTACTTCTGTTAAATGATTATTTTTCTAAAAAGGTAATTTACTTTTCAAAATACGAAATAGCTACATTTAGCATGTCAGGTAATAAACTGCTCATCTTTAAGTCTCTGAATAATACCCCTTACATATAGTCTTGTCTCTCCATCATCATCTTTGTATTCAAAGCTTGAAAGAAAACCGAAGTTGTTAGTTTTGGTTTCTTTCTCTTTTATTTTCTTACTTATGTTATCAAATTCTACTAATTCATCTTATACACTAACAGTTTGTGCTTCCATTTTCCAGAGTCACTACTATAATTCATGCCTTCATTGATTCAGCTTTTTACCTTATTTTTCATCTGCTATTTTATTTCTTACTTTAGTCCAGCTGTCAGAATAATGTCCTCCAAATTATAGTTTCATCATACCATTTCCTAGATATCTAGCCCCTTTCTTAGATTTGTATTTTGATCTCTTTTTTAATATCAAATTTAAATATTCTGTTTATCATTTCAAATATTGTATCCTCCGATTTCCCTAAGCTTACACACAATTGAAACCACAATGATAGCATTGTAGTTCCAGTAAGTACTGATTAGGTCATTTCGTGTAAACGCCTCATTCTGGAGATGTGTAAACCAAGTTTTAGAGAGAGCAACTTGCCAAAGTTCAGTAGGTTGAAAAGTCTTAAAATCACCTTGAAGACAACTTTTGCAAAACAAAGTCTTACTACTGACCCTCTTCCATTATTTCCTGTATTGGTAAGTGAAACCACCATCTGTCCAGTTGCATAAACTAGAAAGCTAGAAGTATTCAGTTTTCATACTTATATTATTTTTACCATTTACTCCCATATCCAAACCATCCTCAAGCTCACTCTTATTTCTCTAGCTCTATGGATTTCATCTTAGTTTAAAATAACATCATCTCATCCTTGAAGTATAGAAATAAACTCTGAACTGGTCTCTGCATTTACACTATTCTCCATGCTACAGATACAGTGATTTTTTTTCTTTTTAATACACAAAGCTTACCATGCCCTTCTGTGACAACTTTCTGTGTTTCCTGATAAGGCTCTGTAGGATCTAGCTGTTGCTTATTCTCTAGCCTTGTCTTGGAACTCCCCTCCACTCTGCAGCCCAGCTACATTAGCCTGCTCTACTTGCAGGAAGTATACACAGAAGAGAAAATGGAGGAAAGAGTATTTAAGATGTTGAAAATTATCAGAAAAGAAAAAAAGTCTAAATGTATACTAGATCAACTTTTAAATACATCATTATTTCCAGTGACTTATCACATCATTTTCTTTAAATCTTCCCATTTAAACTCTTACCCATGTGTTTATATTTTTCCTAGCTTATTTCTTTCTGTTTTGCCTTACAGAATTTCTGAAAACAATTGCTCTAGACACTATTTTACTCCTTTTCATTCATTAAATAACTTGGTGGAACCCAAATAAAATAGTAAATATTTATAAATTGGCCTAGGTATTAAACATTACTGTAAAATTTCCGTTTTTAGTAAAACATTTTCTATGTGAAATTGCCAAAAGATGTTATTTGTATGACAGAGAACTCTCATAAAAACTAAGTTTTCTTCCTTAGTAGAATTTAATTTTGTTTCCTAAAAAGCTAATTTAAAGGAGGCCATTTTTATGAGGATTATTTACTCTTCCTAGTTATGATGACTCATAATTAGGTTTCCTGTAGGGTTATGTATTTCAAAAATGAAATTATGTGCATAATAGTCACTTAAATTACCATATTTTACAAGACAGAGCTAAGTATTTTAGTGACAGAAAGCCCCAAAATATGGAGTATTTCTGACATAAATCTTTATTATGTCAGCAACTCATATTGTTCCAGAAAAGTATTCATTCATTCATTCAACCTAATAATCATTAGACGAGTAATTAGTCATAAAATTAACAATTGAGTAATGGGCCATAACGAATTAAAAAGTAAAGTACTGAGAAGCATTCTGACTAGCCACTCAGTGCAAAATGTGAGGGAGGCAGAGTTAGAAGGAGGCTTTAAAGTGAAAAAGTAGCCTAAAGATGTGATTGATTGCTGTTTGTTTCCTAAAATGACTCTCCGGTATAGTGACCCTGCTTGTGGTTCTTCTCCTACTTATGACATTTTCTGAAGTAGCTACTTTCTCAATTAAAGGGTTGGAATTTCCGAAAATTATTCTTTCAAAAGTATAGGAACCAACTCTCTAGAAGGTCTACCACCAAGAGGGGAGGCACATGCTTATATGGGTTGGTCAGCAAAAGTCTCATGATTAAAGTGCCTCTCAGGTACATGAGAGGAAAAGGTCAGTAAGCAGACGCCATGGTGTAGCAACAGTGGAAGAGCATGGAGTAGATAACATGCAGGAGAAAGGAGAGACTAAATGTAGAAAAACAAACAAAACAAAACAAAAAAAACAGCTGAAGAAAAAAAAAAAGCTGCCCATAGTTTTGGAACAGAAACCTAAAAATATTACTATTATTACTATATATTTATTCTTTTTTTTTGAGATGGAGTTTCGCTCTTGTTGCCCAGGCTGGAGTGCAATTGCACGATCTCCTCTCGCTGCAACCTCTGCCTCCCAGGTTCAAGCGATTCTCCTGCCTCAGCCTCCCGAGTAGCTGGGATTACAGGCACTCATCACCACGCCTGGCTAATTTTTTGTATTTTTAGTAGAGACAGGGTTTCGCCATGGCCAGTCTGGTCTTGAACTTCTGATCTCAGGTGATCCACCCGCCTTGGCCTCCCAGAGTGCTGGGATTACAGGCATGAGCCACTGTGCATGGCCTAAAAATATTATTAATTACAAATATTTTATCTGTAAAGAAATCTAACTGCAATATGAGTAAAATACAACTAAAAAAAAAACAAAAAGTTATCCAAACTTAACAATGTTGCCATATCCATATATTGCCTATGTAGTTAATTATGTACCTACTGAAATTTGAGAAATTCTTATACATTTTTTTAACGAAAAATGAGCTTGTGTATCTCCAGGTGTGAAGATACTACATTTCAAAAAGGATTTCTCTAAAAAACAATAATCTTGGCTGAACAAGAAAAATTTGGAATATACAGAAAGCAAAAACGGGACCAAGGCCATAAAGAAGCATTTTCAAAGTCCCATTCATTCATTCATCTTTTATTGATTTATATTTCAGTTCTTCGACATACTATTGTCTGACAGGTGTGTACCTGTGTGGCATTTGTACTACTTCTACTAATGAACATTTATGGAATGCTTTCTCTGTGTCAGGCACCCTTAGATTATTTTACATAATGCTCAAAATAATCTAACCAGATAAATACACCATTATAGATAAGAAAACTGATGTGTAAGGAATTTAAATAATTTGCATCTGAACTGTCAAGGATTTGAACAAAGGCAGTTTGACTCTAGAAAAATTCTTTCCAACTGACATTAAGATAGTCTTTTTCCTTTCCTCCCAGTGCCCATGGTGCAAAAGACAGAAACATTAACAAAAGGTAAAAATGTCAAGTTCTATAACAAAGGTATGTCCACAGTACAAGGGTCCTAGAAAAGGAAAGGAATAAATGTTTCATGGGAGAGATTCTGTTTAATTTGAAGATTAAACAGGATGAAATCAAGAATGAGTCAGAATTCACCAACAGAAAAACTGAGAGAGGATACTGTAAATGAAAGCAACATCACATGCAAATGCTTAGAGGATTGAGTTAGTATAAAGTCATGCAATTACCTTTTCTGGGGAATAAAGAAGTGATAAGAGAAAATTAGAAAAGGACCTGGTTTGCTCCAGTATGGAAAGTGAACCACAGCAACTGAAAAATTGTTGACAAAGGATATATATATATATATATATACACGTATATATATATATATACATATATATGTATATATATGTATATATATATATACGTGTATATATATATACACACACACACACATATATATATAGACAAAGGATAAGATTTTCATTTAAATGAAACTTTCATGTAAAATGGATTGCAGCAATACACCTGGATTTAGTGAGATCAGTTAGAGATTGTTACAACTATCTAGGAAAGGCATTATCAGATTCTGAAATAAGGCTGTAGCAGAGATAGGCAGAATATGCAAGGTATTTAGGAAGGAGAATCAAAAGCATTTATTGACGTGCAAAGAATGAGTCAGAGGAAGGAGTCTAAACTGGTCCTTGAGCCCTTGGCATGTGCAATAGGGTGGACGGTGATTCCATTCACCAAAATGGGAAACAGGGAACAGGGAGGAGTTTCATGTGGAAAGTTAATGAGATTCAGTGCTAAAATGGAAGGGTCTATGAAATATCACAAGAAACAAGAGAAAATAGAATCTGGAGCTCTTGGCTATCTTAGGAGTGATTTTCAAAATTGGTTGATGTTCAAGTTTCCACGTAGGTTGAAGGTAAAGGTGAATATTTAGAGGAAAAAAATGAAAGATGATTGAATATGCAACCCTTTGAAAAAAGTATTTTAATGTAATAAAATTAAGTAGGTATTGTCCAATAGCCAGTATATCACTACACTGAGAAAAGGGCTGAGATGAATTATTTGTTTGGGTCTTCCTCTCACCTAAGTGTGTGAACTGGGATAATTTTAGCAAGTAAAAGTAATAAATTCCTAGGTTTTAGTGGAAAAATAGAATAGTTTATATCTCAGTTGACTGAGATAAACTTTAGTTTAACTAAATTTAGACAGGCTTCTTCCTGAATCAAGACCCTTCTTCCCACCTCCCTTTCCTAGAGCATTTACTTTAGAAAACTTGCTTCTGTTTTTTTTCCTCTGTACCTTTGAAATGTAAATTTTCTCCCAGCCTCTTGCTAGTTTTATGACCCAGGAATGCCTTTTTCAACAACCTGGGAGCCATCCCTTTGAAGCACCCTTATTTTCCAGTCTCTCTGTGGGAGAGTGGGAACCTAACTTCAATAAGCTCCAATTATCAAACATAAATGATCTAATCACATTGGCCAACCTACCCCCTAACATGCTCCAGTACTTTTCTACTAGCTCACCCCAATGCTTAAAAACCTTCTCTCTCTTTCAAAGGAGTTGAGTTCAATTTTTCTTCTCCTTTGCAATAGTCTCAAATAGTCTTGCTTGCCTGTTTAACTCTGACGGAGAAATTTTTCTATGACACACAGATGCTCCTCAACTTATGATAGAGTTTTAACTTATGATCATGACTTGATCAGAAACATGGACTAGGTAGCAGCAGAGCTGAGACTCAAATTCAAATTGTTGAATTCCTAGTTAAGAATTACTTCCACAATAGATTATTTTTCCAAAAGGAATGTTTATTTAAACATTTTATACTCTCTTTACCATTGGTTTAGTGAAGACAGAAATAGATGAAAAGCCAGTGGGGTAGAATATATAGTCTAGAGGTTTTTAGTGTAATTTTGAGGCTCTAAACGCCCCATTTTAAGTGCCTCTCCACTACTATTTATTATTCATTTTTTAATTAATTAAAGAAACATTTAGTTTCTGCTACTATGCCTAAGATACTGTGCTAGCTGCTGAAATTGAAAAAAAAATTCTATATGACATTATATCTGCCTTCAAGAGACACACATTTTCTACAAGGAAGATTGATACAGTTAACATGAAACATGATAAGCACATGCTTGAGCTGGGTAAGTAGCCTTGAAATATAGGGCAGGGACAGGTACTGTCCCAGGGGCATTAGGAAAGAGTCTGGGTAGCAGATGTTATCAAAGAAGAGTTTAGATTAAAAAATGAATACAAGCAAAATAGGCTTAACAGAAAGGGGACAGAATAGGCAGAGGTAGGAAGTAAAAAACACTAATCTGCGTGGGGGAAAGTCAAGTGGTTCTTTGTTGCTACAGCTTACTGTTAGTGGAGGCCTAAGGAGGAGCAGTTCACGGCGGGGGGGGGCTCTGGTTATATGCAGTAATTATTGCTTTCAAAGACTTTCAAACGTTAGTGGCCATCTACTGAGCTTGTTAAAATGCAGATTCCTGTATTGTACTTCTAATAGTTGTAAGATAGGACCCAAAAATCTGCATAGTTGACAAGACCCCCACCTGATCCCTCAGGTCCTTTTATTGGTTAGGTATGTGGACCACACAGGAAATTTAAGGGATGTGGGTGTTCTGCAGCTCCAAGACTCCCTTGGTTAATCTCTCAGTTTTCTGGGATGAGGAAGTTATTTGGATATTTTAGTGAAATACAGGTTGTTGCCTTTAATTCTCCTTTTTGTAGCAATGAAAACAAAGAGATATATAAATTCAACATAGTTCATTTATCTAGTTTTATTTTTCTAAGGCCTGAAGAACATCTGTTATAAATAATGTGAGTTTGAGTGCTGGCTCAATTTTGTGTTACTTTAAGAAGAAAGGATACATTCAAAGAACCCACTGTGTTTTAAGACCTTGATGAAAGAATCAGAAGTGCCTCAGACTGCATTCAGATAAAACTCTCTTGAATAAAAATGCTAAGGAGTGCTGGTACTCCACAGCAGGAGATGCTCTTCCATCTGAGAAGTGGTACTTAGGTGCCCAGAAGGATGTTGGGGACCATGGGCTAAGCTAGGTTTTGATCACAGGGATTTTGCCATAGGTGAATTAAAGAGGTGAACATTGTAGCATTTGGTCTGATAAACAGCCCTTCTGTGGAGTTGTGCTTCATAAAATCTAGATGCCAATTCAAGGACAATCAGACAATGACAGTTCCATTTTGTTCCTTAAAAAAAAAAAAAAACTTGCTTTATGGTTATAGGTGTGGTAAGTAATCACCAGTTCTCTCAAACCTCAGCACACTGCATCATGGTACAAAAAAAAAATTACAAGGAACAAGTCAGGTATACATCTAGGATAAGAAGAGAAAGACAGAAACATGGTAATTAAGGAGACAAAATAGAGTCCATTTCCATAACTACTTCTATCCCTCCCTGTACCCAGCTCCACAAAGATTAGAAGCAAAACCCTGCAGATGGCTATTAGATTATTCTATATTAATCCTTCAGGAGATGTAGAATAACACCTAAATACTTAACTAAAGGAGGGGTTCATTTTTAGATATAAATATATATAAATGTGTGAATACATATCTGTTTATAAGAACCACAAATCAATTCTGATCTAAGTATCAAATTGTTACTCTAATTGCTTCCTCAAAAGAACTCTCTCTAAAAAGAATGTAATGTCTGTGAATGAGAATGGCTTCCTTTCCTCTGAGACTAATTGAGATTCAAGAGAGAACCTCTTATCCTCAAAGGGAAAGTTCATCAGGCATGCAAGTCCAGCCTTGTCTTCAAACAGTTCTCCCGGGACTTCAGTCCCATCCTATTCACTCAAAGAATTCTCTTAGATATCCCATTAGGGAGTAGGAAGGAGCATAAGCCACAGCTATGCAGGGAGTTCTGTGCTGAGGGCAAGGGAGTTCTTGCTTGAGTAAGCATTTTATAGAACATTCTAAATTTGGTGAAGCAAAAACAGAAGACTTTTTTTTATTTTTCTAATTACTGCCTTAAAACACACTGCCAAGTCTCTTTCTCTCCTCAAACAGCATGTTAAGCAGAGCCTCTAGTTTTTTTGTTTTTGTTTTTGTTTTTTTTTGGAGACAGAGTTTTGCTCTTGTTGCCCAGGCTGGAGTGCAATGGCACAATCTCGGCTCACCGCAACCTCCACCTCCTAGGTTCAAGTGATTCTCCTGCCTCAGCCTCCGGAGTAGCTGGAATTACAGGCATGCACCACCATACCCAGCTAATTTTGTATTTTTTTTTTTTTTTTTTTAGTAAAGACAGGGTTTCTCCATGTTGGTCAGGCTGGTCTCGAACTCCTGACCTCAAGTGATCCGCCTGCCTTGGCCTCCCAAAGTGCTGGGATTACAGGCGTGAGCCACCGCACCTGTCCCAGAGCCTCTAGTTTTCTTATCACTTCTAGTATTTAAAAACTTGGTCCAGTTCAATTTAAAACTCGTCTCATTCTCTCCATTCACTCACCCAAGGTGCCTCTGAGTAGTGGCCAGAGAGACTTGGAGGATAGGGAAGAGCATGCTAAAGGAATGCCAGCACTTTCAGATTCATTCCTCTACTTACTTCAGCACTTGGAGTAGAGAAGGTATTACCACTTATTTTATATCTTGTCCTCTTCCTTTTACCTTTAGATCCTGTTTCCTGTGGTGAGTTAGGGCTCGGATGAGGTGAAAGGTCACAGTCCTTTCCTGGAAGTTATTGCTTTCCTTGCAAACCTTTGTCTGGTCACTGGTGCCTCCCTTTTGTCAGGTATGGAACATGTTGATTCTCCCATGAGAACAAATGGGTTGTATGCAAAGGCCAAGAGTGAGGAGAATGGCTTCTCGCTGCACAAATTCCCTGATAAAAGAGAAGCTCAACCTTTTGTAGTTGCCTGTCTGCTCCCATCCCTGGTAGCACACCCTATAACTGTGTTGGATTGTCTTTTCCTGTGGCCAAGCCTGAGTAATTTCTTTGGTATTCATTTGATGCAAAGGAAACTTACATCATTGACTAACCAAACTGTTTAAACTAAACAGCTCTCCCTCTCTCCAACCTGCCAGCTTTTCACCAATTTCTTTTCTTTTGTTCAATAGGCATAGAAGGTAGATTAGCAAGTTCATTGTATAAGCAAATATCCACCTGGGAATTCTCTTTCACACAAACATCTCCATTCTCTGTGAGGGATTCTTCTTCAGCCCTTTCCCTCAATTTGGCTTAAAGATAAGGAGACTAGCACTTTCCTTCCTCTAAGAAGAATGAAAAACCAAACAACTTATGATTCAAACAGTTATAGATAGAGGGATGATAGAGACAGACAGATATACAGATTAGATAGATAAAGACATATAGATCTCCCTAGCTTTGCTGCGTAACACATTGGAAGTGGGATGGCGAAGGTTATGATTGAGATAAAAGAATCAGCTAGAACCCACTTAAGCTCTGGAAGGGTGACTTGTCCTTAAATTTTCATGAAGAGGAATATAGATAATTTTTTCTCCTTAACTAGAGATCTAAGTCGCCAAAGCTAAAGCAGCAGGAAAATTTAGTTCTCCACTTTGTTAGTCACACCTTTATTCCTATGGTTTTCCTTGTCAGGAGGGCTGCAAATATAACAATGTTCAAAATCATTTCGAGTGTCCACAAGAAAGAGGCAACTTTGCCAGTCTTAACCCAGCGTCTTAGTTAAATCATCAGCTTTGAGGCAATAGCATTCATCAAACTCTTCCAATGTATTTCACTAAATGTAATCTCCTTTATCTATAAAGCAGACCCATGAATGTATTACATCTAATCATATTCAAGAACATGATCGTAATCCAGAAGGCCAATATTCATTTCCATTTTTGTCAGGGAGATTGCTTTAGATCAAAGGGGGCACTGCTGACTACAGTGTAGGGGGCATGTGAGTCAGAGTAAGGTAAAAAGGACAAGAGAAGCAGAAAGCATATATGCATCAGAGCCTTCTGAGACTCAGAGGAGAAATAATTATGAGGAAACTAATGGTTGGGCATAGATGGACTGAACAACAAGCTATTTCTAATTTGAACTACAAATTTCAGTATCTGCATGGGATCTGGAAGGAAATGACAAGGTACTGCTTAGGGGAAAAAATCACAGGGACCAAGTCTCTTTAGAGAAGAATGGTATATCACTTTGGCAGCTGTGTTGAGAATAGAACTGAATAAAAGCAGAGACAGAAGCAGTGACAGCAGTTAGGGGCTACGGATAAATTAAAACCAGAGACAAAGGTTGCTGGGACCAAGATGTCAGCAGTGGAGGTAGTAAGAAATACTTGGGTTTTGAATGATTTCAAAGGAAGAGCTAGCCAGTTTTTCTGATGCATCATCTATGGTTATGACAGAAAGAAAGGAGTCAGGAAAGATTTGATAAAGACCGAAGAATTTTGGCCTGAATGACTGACATAATGGAGTTGCTATTAATAATGGAGAAAGTGAGTGACAATAGCAGGTTTAGAGTGACGTGGGGAGACAGATCAGTTTCGGACAGGGTAAGTTTGAGATGCCTATTAAACACTTAAGTGCAGATGTGGAGTAGGAAGTTGAACATGTAAGTCTACATTTCAGGGCACAGAACCAGGCTAGCAATGTAAATTTGAGAGACAGCAGCATGTAGATATTGTTTACAGTTAGAGACTGATTGAAAAATCACCAATGAAATGAATGAAATAGAGAGCAGAACATATCCAAAATGTAGCTCTGGGACATGCACTTAAACAGATCACAGAGAGGAGAAACCAGGAAGGGAGACTAAAATGAGCCTGAGTAGTATATTTAATAAAATAAAATTTAATAGCATATATAATTTTTAGACTTGTCTTATTTTTCCATAAACAGTTAAATAATTGTATAACTTTAAGTTATTGAGGAAAATTTGATTTTAAAACAAAAATGGTATGAATTTCAGATTCTATAAAAAAATAATGAATACATTAATGCATCTTTCATTTTTGGTCTGCAATAATATCCTTTTCAACTTTCAATCTACATGAGTATAGTTCAGTAGCATTTTATTTTAAAGGCATTCACCAATGAATAATAAATCTTTATATTCAGGAACTGTTTCCTTCTGTGGCTGCAACAGAGGAGAATTAATTTATGTCCAACTGTCTTGCTTTTTAAAACAGAAAACTCTAGATGACTTAGTCCTCACTGCTTGACACTTAGAAAGATAACTTTCTTGTTTTATACTACATCTTATGGCCTGGTATCCCTTTCAAGTTCTTTTTGGGATTCATTGACTGGCTTATTACTGGCAAATTCAGAAGCGGGCATTATAAAGTAGAAATGTAACTCAGAGAGTAGCTGAGAATATACGTCAAAAACTTGTGTCTCTCTTCTTGTTGTTTTCAAAATCAGTATATAATTTATTATAACAAGGTGAAGAATTTATTCACCAAGCTTCCAAGGAGATAGAATGTCAACCAAAACCATTAGAATGGAATTAATGAATCTTTCCTGGGTGCAGAGTATAGTGGAGTGGATTTTCTGGTAACTTGAGGATTATGTGTGTGACAGAGGGACTGAATTCATGTGAACAAAGACATGGGCGCTGGAAAGGAAAATAGAAAGGGAGAGAAGAAGAGCTTAGTGATGGGAGGACTGTGTGTGTGTAAGCACGGGGGAAGACAGAAAGGGAAATAAATGATAATGATGATGGTGGTGATGACTTTTACAAGCTATCTTGAATGGTGGGTGAGAAGGGGGAAAAGATGGCCTAGAAAGGTATTTGAGAAGCCTTCTGTTTACTTCATTGTATAAAACACTTGCATCCTAACTCAAAAAAAAAAATCAAAGTAAAAATCTGTTATTTATCAATGCTTCTTAAATAACTTTGGTCTAGTTCTTGAGTCTGACTGAAATGAAATCATACTAGATAATTGAGCCACATTAGGAGCTCAATTATTAGCAAAATTGTACTGTCTCATGGTAAAAATAGGATAAGACATGAGCAGAATATCAATGCAAAGCCAAAAGGATATTGCAGAGAGTACTTTGAATTTGAAATGATCATTTGGGGGAGAATGCACAATTCAAGACATGATGTTCCAGCTAGACTCTAGGTGCTAGAGGATTGGACTTAAACAGTGTTACACAACTTCACAACAAAAAAGAGTAACTCAAGAAACTTTCTCCTGAAATAACTACTTTGCAAAATGATTCTTAAGGCCCTAAAGGATACCCAATTTCTTGAGACATTGGTGTGCTTTCTTAGAAGGAACAGAGATTGCTGTCCAATATATGATTTCTGAACTGCTTCACTGGCCTAGCACAATGGATTGATTGTGATTCTTTTCTAATGTCCATGAAGGTATTGTAAAAGTTAATGGAAACATTGCTCTCAGTTGTCAATAATATAGTTTTTTGTATTATTTATATTGTTTTTAAGCAGATATTTACCTATAACTATATAGGTATATATATATATATATACCTATGTATAAAAAGTGGGAAAACACACCTTTCCCTTGGGAGGGTAGCCTTCTTCCTTTCGCCCATCTAATTCATTTCTGTTACTTCCTTGCTCCTGTAAGCATTTGAGATTATGATTCCCGATCTGTGGCACTGGGCACTAGGTGCTATCTGTAGACTCAGATTCACCAAAACTACCATCTAGTCTAGCGGCAGTTGGCTTCACCAACCTAGAGGACATAAATATCTAGATGAAGTTGAGTTGAGTAAAAATTTTGGAAAGACATTTTCTGCCTGTGTGTTAAACTCACAGAACAAGTTAAAAGCAAGACATCCACTAGGAAGAAGTATTAAAAGACTGGAGAATCAAAAGTACCTGCAACAAGATGATGGCAGAATTACCTATAGCTAATTTACCAAATAATCACAGACACTCTCCTTTACAAACTGATCTCAAGAATCTGGTAAAGCAAATCAGAGCTGAGAAAAATAAGTTAATTATGGCTATATTTAAGAAAGAAAGCCAAGTAATGATGCTCAGATCATTTGAGGTAGAAACAATGACGCAGAAATCCTTTTGGCAGACAATGAAGCAGGCAGACAGTCTCAAGCCCTTGGAGATGGCCCCTGGATGGGCAGATTTAGGTGGGGAGAGATAAGTGGGTTTCCCAAATCCCAATAAGAAAATCCCTTTGATGAGTAAAATATTACTCTTAAAGTTTGCCTTCGGTATAGCAGTACCGGTCACAAAGAAAATTCCAGTGACAAGAAATTCTGTGGGATTTTACTGGTTGATTACAGGATTCTGGAATTTTGGGGGTCAAGGATGGTTCCAGTTTGCATTGCCTGGTACAGTAAAGGAAATTCAGTTGCCCGATGTTCCTTTGAAAAAAAAGAATTAAGTGAAAGTACTATCTTAGCTAGGTGCAGTGGCTCATGCCTGTAATCCCAGCACTTTAGAAGCCCGAGGCAGGTGGATCTTCTGAGGTTGGGAGTTCAAGACCAATCCTGGCCAACATGGTGAAACCCCATCTCTACTAAAAACATAAAAATTAGCTGAGCATGGTGGTGCACATCTGTAATCCCAGCTACTCAGGAAGCTGAGGCAGGAGGATTGCTTGAACCTGAGAGGTGGAGGTTGCAGTGAGCCAAAATCGTTCCACTGTACTACAGCCTGGGAGACAGAGTGAGACTCAATCTCAAAAAAAGAAAAAAAAAATGGAATGTCTTACTCATATTTCAGGAGACACACATACACATGCTTAAGTGGAGAAATAAAATTGAAATGCTATTATATTGTGTCTCATTTCCAAATTTCCTTGCACTTAGGCTGGCAGAAAGAACTTTGAAGGTTATGATACAGATGAGCTGGACCATGTCCTCAGAGGCCCCTGAAATTCCAATAATACTACAAGAAAGAAAAAGGTAGATTTAGGGTATGAAAAAAAGGAATTCCAAGAAGGAAGATTCTTGTCAGAAAACTGTACTTCAAGAGGGCTGAACTTAGTGAGGAGGCTCACAAGATATCCAAAAAGGGCCTAGACTGTGCAGAATAGTAAAATTAAGGAACGTGAGGGAAGCTGTGTTGTGAAGGGAGGACAGCAGTTTAAGCAGCTGCTGTGAGTGGGACACTGATGAAGACAGAGGAAGAGGATTTTTAGAAAGCTTTCTGTGTGACACATTGTGAAAATCCCTGGGTCAGCTCATTAAAGGAGATCTACAACAATCATCTACACAGTTCTTCAGGGCTTTAGGCTGTTTCTTTGAAGAAGATACCATGAAGAGACTGGCCCTAGGTAGAGCCAGATACATTCAGGCTACTGTCTCAGTGTCAGTGAAGGAGTCATTGGCTGCCATAAAAATAAGTTAAGATGACAGTTTGTGGAATTCAGTGTGACATAACTACAGTGCTGATTACAGTAACATATTTTGTTTTCCATTAGCAGAACTGAAAGCTCATAAGGCCTTAAAAGGCAACTAATCTTTCTTCTTTATGGTGATAATTGAATCAACCCATTCTAGACAAATGAGTTCAAATTTTCAGAAAGCCCCACTCTATCCTTAGTTAATGCATCAGTGTTGAACTTCAGGTCAGTGAATAAAATGTATAACCAAATTATGTTAAACAATTGTATTTAAGTTATCTGAAATGCAGATCATAAAACTGCAACACATTATGATATTTCTCCCTTTTGGTCTGACAATCGTTATTCAAGGACTATGGCATGTGAAAGTTTCTTTAACTATTCTCAAAGATTTCCCAAAGTTTTAGGGACTGATTGTTTCCTCAGTTTGAGGACTGATTGACTTTGGTGGATCACAAATTTGCCAATATGCCTAAACTTCTAGACACTTATGATAGAGAGGAGTTGGGGATGGTGGTAATCTTTAAGTGAATTGAAGTTCTGAGTTTTCGAACAAAAACATTTTATACTGACTTCCATTGTTCTGTAAGTTCTGATTAAAACAAAATGTTCTACCTTCTAATTTTAATACACAACAATCCATACACATACATAACTTTTAACAATGAATTTGATTTTGAAGAAAATAAAATAGAAGTAGAAATTTAGTTGTATTAACCAGAAAATACAAACATGTACATTTAAAAAGTTATTCTATTTGAAATGTTTAATACGAAGATAATTTAAAAGTTTCAGCGAAAATGTTAAGCATGTTAACAGTTGTTAACATTTGTAAATGTTGGAGGCTGTGATAGTGCCCCAAAGATGAACTATAATAAATAATAAGAAAAATTTTATCTGTAAAAATATAGCCTGTCTAGAGAAAAAAGGAGACAGGAGGAGTAGCCTCCCAACCATAGTTCTCTGTAAGTGAGAGTGGCTCTGGAAGTTTCAGGAATGGTGGGGGGATGGGGAAGTTTTTTTTTTTATCTTTTTAATTTAGGAAAAATAAAAATAAGCTGAGGCATCAGCTGGTCTCAGGCTTTAATTGTTAGTACCTAAGTAGAATTTAGGCAAAACTAAAGGAAATCAATATAAACCTTAATTAGAGGCTAAGAAATCAAACCCACCTGAGTTATAGAGTTGACAGCAGTCTGCTTTGTTGGGTGGAAACGCTCAGAGGTGGTTTGGGATAGAGTAGTAACCTGACAAGGGCCGCCCTAAGATTGCTTCTGGCCCACTCCAGTTCTGCCTTCCCTGACTCCAACCTTATCCTTAGTGATGTTTCCACCTTGCTATTGGGTCCACAAACAGGCAGGTGGGCCAACTGTGTGTCATTTCACTCACACATAGAGAAAAACAATTCTTGTCCATCAGAAACTTCATAAGGGTTCTCTTTGGGATGTGTGGAGGGCTTATTGGCCTTTGCCGAGTTAGAGTTCTGAATATTTTACCTTACTTAATTTTAAAAGTTAAATACCATTTGTTTTTCACAGATAGTAGAAAATCTCCCTGAAATTCCTCTAAATAAGTAGTGATTCATTAAATTATTGATTGATATTACTAATTACTTTTACCTCCACCATGAAGCTAGGCACCAAGCAACCCCAAAACCAATACCCAAGTTAGGCAAATGAGGATCCAACAAAATTCAAAAATTACCTAGAAGTGGTCTCTGTATGTGTCGACTGAGATTTAAAACAAATTTCAGTGCAGGGGAGGGTGAGGCTCAGATAATGTCATTTCCCAGCTGCAATGGCTCCTGTTTAGCCACAGGGTAACTTTGGAGCTACTTAGCATTATTTAAAAAGGGTCTAATGCGCTGGACTTCTCTAGTCATTCATCAGATCCAACTCACTGTGTCCTCCCCTGCAGTCACACTGAACTGGCTCTATTCCTTTTGCCTGAAACACACTTTTCTCCCATTTCCTACTATTCCTTCAAATACTAATGTGTGGCCGCAGGGCGCGGTGGCTCATGCCTGTAATCTCAGCACTTTGGGAGGCCGAGGCAGGCGGATGACCTGAGGTCAGGAGTTTAAGACCAGCCTGGCCAACATGGTGAAATCCAGTTTCTACTAAGAATACAAAAAAATTAGACGGGCATGGTGATGTGCACCTATAGTCCCAGCTACTCAGGATGCTGAGGCACAAGAATCTCTTGAACCCAGGCAGCGGAGGTTGCAGTGAGCAGAGATGGTGCCACTGCTCTCCAGCCTGGGCGACAAAAGCAAAACTCCATCTCAAATCAAACAAACAAACAAAAATACTAATGTAGATTTTTCTTGCTGGTTCCCCAAGGCCGGATCAAAAACTATGTTAAAAGAATGAATGGGCTCCGGCAAAAAGAATGGTGGAAAAATGAAGTATTACTATCCATATTATCCATTTTCCCTTTTTACTTTAGTCCATTATTGTGTAACTCCACTATGTTTTTAAAATACCATCATAGTCATAATTATTGACAGAGTAGCCCCTGCTGAACCCATACAATTTGAAGTTTGAAAAAGAACACTAAAGTCATCTAGTTCTGCCCCCCTGATACTACTAATGAGAAAGCAGTTAGTAGTAAAAAGAAGGAAAGCATTAATTGAAGGGGCCACTAGGAAAACATAATTACATGGTCTGGGATTACTTCCTTATGAGATATTATGAAAATGTTCAATCCAATGAAAGTCATCAATATATAGGTAATGCTTCAATTAAATTTGTTGTACTTTGGAAAATTACATATTAAATATTCTCAATTTATCAGCTAGTCAGTTTGGAGACAGGTAAGAGGAAAAACTTGGAAAATAAGAAAAAGAAACTGCTTTTAAAATAATCAATTATTATATGACAATCTACTAAAGGTGTTATACAGTTACAGTTCATCTATTTCTTAGTAAAAGTTCATTTGTATATTTTTTCCTTTTTCTTTTTTTTTTAAGACAGAGTCTTGCTCTATCACCAGGCTGGAGTGCAGTGGCGTGATCTCGGCTCACTGCAACCTTTGCCTCCCAGGTTCAAGCGATTCCCCTGCCTCAGCCTCCTGAGTAGCTGGGACTACAGGCATGTGCCACCACACCCGGCTAATTTTATTATTATTATTATTTATTTTAGTAGAGATGGGGTTTCATCATGTTGGCCAGAATGGTCTCAATCTCCTGATCTCATGATCTGCCCGCCTTGGCCTCCTAAAGTGCTGGGATTACAGGCATGAGCCACTGTGCCCAGCCCATTTATATCTTATAATAAAATAGATATGTATTATTAGATACTATAGTGGAAGGATAAATTAAAATTTAGAATGTTAATTCCTTCTGTGACAAATCTAAATAAAGGCCCCTCATTTCAGTAGATTCTAAATTTATATACTATATAATTGATGTTTTATTTTTAATTGTGATCATCTTTCCTTCTTACCAACATAATTTGAGATTTTATATGAGTGTATATATACAAAAATAGACCAAGATCAGTGGCTCATGCCTGTAATCCCAGCACTTTGGGAGGCCGAGGCAGACACATCACTTGATATCAAGAGTTTGAGACCAGCCTGGCCAACATGGAAAAACTGTGTCTCTACTAAAAATACAAAAAATTAGCTGGGCACAGTGGCATGCACCTGTAATCCCAGATACTAGGGAGGCTGAGGTAGGAGAATTGCTGGAACCTGGGAGGCAGAGGTTGCAGTGAGTTGAGACTGCACCATTGCACTCCAGTCTGGGCAACAGAGTGAGAATCGGTTTAAAAATAATAATAATTCCAAAGATCATACATATATCACACACACACACACACACACACACACACACACATATATATGCCGTGAACCTTGTTGACTATATTTAATTGGAAAATAAAAACTGAAAAAAATTAGCAAATGATGCCTTCAGAAATCATATATTTTAAATAAATGGCTGTTTTAGCTTAAATGTATTTATTATAATTGACCATTATTAACACATTTTTTAAAATTAGTGTGTACCATGAATAGCTAACATACCAAGAAAAAAAATGAATGGAAACTATAAAGTGTATTAAACTATAACTAGGAAGTATACTAAAGAGAGTTTACACATGTGACCAATATTTACCATTCATTAATCTTTATCTTTTAATAAGAGCTTTTTTTAAAAGGAAGCTTCTAAAAGGTTTCTAAAAATTTATTTCAACATGAAAAATTATAAGTGTAATTTCCTTAACAAGATATGTTTAATATTGAATATCAAGAAATGTTTTAAGATAATGCTTATGACAGTCCTGGTAGGATAATGTGTTTCCTGTTGTGGTTTCTTGTACATAATGATGATGAGGTTCTATTTCTCACTCACTACTACACTTACCTCCACATTTTGGAATTGGTCCACTCCACATTACTTTTCCATCCATAAGAATACATGTAATTGTTTCTGTTCCCTGGGTTTTAATAAATCCTTCTTCACAAATAACTGAAATTGAACTTCCTAATTGAAAGTTGTCCCCAAACCGCCGTGCATTGATTGGTATTCCAGGATCAGGGCATTCATTATGTCCAAATGCTTTAGAATAATATGCAAAGAAAAATATGCAAACAAACAACATTAGCCAGAGAGAGAGCCTTCTATGTTTTTGGAAAGAGAGAGAGAGAGAGATGTTTTAAAAAGGTTGTGTTTATTTCTACACAAGTTTTTATTTATTTACTTTAAATTTGGAGGTTCTTCTCTGACCCTACCTGTTTGCCTGTGATGTGCAATAAATGTGAATGTTTTAAAATGTGAATTACACTCTAAAATTATGAAATTTCAAAACAGAATTATTTCTGCTTATTTCTGGAGACCATGAGACTAGCTAAGATTATGCAAATATTTTCAGTATAAGCTGGTCAGAATTTCAATTAATTAAAATGCAAAGCAATTGACTATATTCCTTTGGAAACTTTTCTTTATTTTTCTCTATTTCCAACTGGAAATAGAGAGAGTGAGTCTCACTGTGAGAATTAAAGTGAAATGTCTCAATCTAGTATGAAACTGTTACAACTTTTTAAATAATTTTCCATGACATTTATTTTCTGCTGTCTGTGAAAAAGAGAGTTAATTCCTTTGCAATTATCATGTTCTAAGCACTGTGATATGTTATTATCTCATTTAATATTTAGAATAGCTGATGAGGAAAGTATTGCCACCTATTCAAAAGAGTAATGTTAGACTCAGGAAAAGTTAAGTAATTTGCCTAACGTCATAGAAATAGGACTTGATAGGATTGAAATGTATCCCCTGGACCGGCTTTTAATTTCTTCTCAACATCCTATTGTATCTTGGATTATTTGTCTCATGTCTCTCAGGAGAACAGGAGTTCTTGAGCTCAGGGCCACTATCTTATTCTACCTTGTTTCTCTCACAGTTTATATTTAGCCAAGTTACAGCAAATAGCAGGAGTATAATAAAAATGTGTTTATTTGAATTTTTCATAGATTATAGATTACATAAACAATCCAAATTTTTCTCTGTATTCATCTGAGTGACCAATTGTGTATTATAAAATTTTAATGTATTACAATATAAATGGAAGAATATTTAAAGTAGCAAAGTCTACATGTGTAAAATATATTTTATGAGACGCTTATAACTTATTATTATATTCACACTGCATTAGTACATGCAGTTATTTTAAATTTTCTCACTAATCATCACTTTGATGCTGGTTATAAATTGTATAATTTTACTATCTGTTCTCCTTATTTTAAATGAAACAGTGCAAAATAATATTCAGGTACGTTTTAGAATACATAAAATATGTTTTATATGTATACATATTTCTAATTATTATTTTAATTTGTAATATTAAAAACTCAATTTTGATTAAGCAGTGTAACTGTAATATAGAGTACCTCGTAGATATTTTTTCAGAAAAAACGAATCTCATTAGTAAGCATTAAACAAAATAATTTGCACATTATCAATAAAATTATTTACTATAGAACAGAACCAGGAAAAGGGAGACCTATTTCCGTAATACCCTGAAAAACTATCAACATTAAAGTTAAAAATATTATGCATTTAAGACAAAATAAAAATTGTAGATCGATAGATGCATATACCTGTCTATCTTTAGACATGTACATGAAATATTTTTTAAAAATTCTCAAACCAGCCATTTTATACAAGTTTCTATGACACATGTCACCACTAATTTAACTTTAATAATATGCAATTACATGTTAAAAATTTACAGCGACACTATTCACCACTAGTATCACTTTGAAAATACAACTATACTTTGTTACTACCTGCCAAAGCTTAACATTGAATAGGTGAGGGTGCAAGTGAAGTGTGAAATTCTTTTTATAAAGCAACAGAAAGAGCTGGAAACTAAATCCTTTTATTATGTGACACTTAAATATTAACTCATCCAATTGGTCAATATCTGACACAGGGTAAAAGCTTCAAGGAAAAGCAATAAAATTACTAGTATTCTATGGCTTCAGGTATAATATTTGCAAACAGAAGCATTAGTATGTAAGTGTTATTAATCCACTAAGATTTTTTCTTTTTTATGTGATTCATCTTTTTTCTACAATTATAAACATTTTTGCAGATAAATAATATTCAACATCTCACACAACAACATAAGATGTCAAGATAATTGTTCAAAAACCAACTAAACAATAATGGCTAATGTTTATTAAGCTTTTACTAAGTAATATGTACTCTGTGCTAAATTATTCACATGCATCATCTAATTTATTCTTTATCGCAATCCATTGTGGTTTTACTAATGTGAGTACTATGGCTCAGTTATAAAAACTAAAACAAAGCTAAGATCCAAAGTTAATTATTTCCTTTTCTATGATGCTACTGTAGCCATGTGATTTTTTCTTTGGAATTTTAATTCTATGCCATGATTGGTTGTTTAATATCTATTGGTGCAAGAATATCTTTAAGGGAAGCTCTATTTCTCTTTTATGTTGCATACAAATAACAAAGTATGTGATCTATAATAGGTTTGAGTTTATGCTAAGATATAAATATGTTGGCTGATATAACAATTATAAATATATTGGCTTATATAATAACAATATTTGAAACATATTTCCTTGATATTGGGCCTCTCAAAAAAGGAAATGTATTAATAATAATAGGGAGTAAAATGTGATTGGAAATGAAGGAGGAAATGACCATCCTTGGCTCAATGAGATTTACAGCTTTTACAAATTTTATTAACTAGGAAACAAGAGAACCAATGTACGTGATCACTTTTCAACTCAAATTTATAGAAATATATTATATGGGAAAAAACCAGAAACAGAAACTTACTGTTGTAAGTGATGTTAAAGCCACGTCCTGACATTGAGTGGTCAGCCTGAAATTCCAATCGCAGTATGTGACTATTACTAGTAAGATGGGAAGGCACCTCAGCCCCAGTAAATGTTCCAAGAATTGGGGAATCTGGAGAGTCACCATCTTTAACAGCAAGGAAATCAAACTGGGATTCCAAGTCAAAGTCATTGAAAGAAAGATGTATCCGGCTCCCTGGATCAGAGATTATCGTCCAGATGCAATTTAAATTATTTCCATACCCTTCTGGGTAATCAGGAGAAAGAACTGTTCCCATTGGTGCAGTAAAGTTAGACAGGCAGGGAACTGGTGAAATAGGAAGATTATGAAATACAATAAATATTCAAAAATAATATTTCACCTTATTTTGTCATATTCTACAATTATGATAATCAATTCGCAGTATAAGACAATATTAAATTATGTAAATTATAAAACAGAACAAAAAGGTTACCACTTTTACATATTGAAAAAGGCAACTAGTACTTTGGGTAAACTTAAGGCTCTACCCTTAAATAATGCACAAAAATATAACTGGAATAATAGCAATTTTTTGACACATATCTTGTTTATGTTAGACTGTGTAAAGTGTTCATTTCAGTGTTTAAAAAGTGAAAAAATATACAGAAGTTCCTATAGAAAGAAATAAGATTCTTGAAATGATTGAAGACAACAAATATTATGTGGATATTAACAGAACAAGAATCCAGTAGCTCAGAAAACACTCAGGGTGGTGGTTATCAATGTGTGAGTTCCATTTCTATGGTGGCAATGGATGCTCCAATAGTTTACTACACAAATAAGGAGATAAATTAACTTCTATAACAGCCATTAGTGGCTAAAACCTTAAGAACAGCTAAATGAGAGCTCTTGCATCACACCAAAATGAAGTCTTTCTCCTCCAGTTTAACTTTTAAAAACATCTGATTTGAAAGTTCACATAGAACATTTAGAAAGCAGAGGAAAAATAAAGAAACAGAAAAGAAAATGACATACTACTCAAAGGAAATCAAAGTTTAAGTATTGATATATTATCTTCCAAAGTTTTCATTACTTTTTTTTTTTTTTTTTTTTTTTTTTCTGAGACGGAGTCTCATTTTGTTGCCCAGGCTGGAGTGCAGTGGCACCATCTAGGCTCACTGCAACTTCCACCTTCCGGGTTCAAGCTATTCTCCCACCTCAGCTTCCGGAGTAGCTGGGAATACAGGCACGCCCACTACGCCCAGCTAATTTTTTATTTTTAGTAGAGATGGGGTTTTGCCATATTGGTCAGGTTGATCTCGAACGCCTGACCTCAAATGATCCACCTGCCTCGGCCTCCCAAAGTAATGGGATTACAGGCGTGAGCTACCATGCCTGGCCTTTTATTACATATTTTTTAAAAAACTGAATTCCCTACATTTTGTACTAAATTATGTTTTCCTTATATTTAATATGTGAGTTTTTCAAGTTGAGTTTTTAAGCAAAATTTATACTTATTAGTTACAACTCTCACTCCATTAATTTATATGGATATATAAACATTAATCGAACTGTTCTTCTAGTGTTTGACATTTAAAATTGTATTTTAAAATTTTTGCAATATAAATAACACTGACTCTACTCTTGAAGAAAACTTTTTTGTTCATTATTTCCTTGGTATACATTTTCAAAAAAAGCACTTAGTATGACAAAGGATATGAATTTAAGCCTCAAAACATTTTGCTAAATTTCTGATTTAAAAAGTTATTTTGACGTTATTGAAAAATAACAGAAATATCAGAGAATACAACACCCGTATCAGTATAAAATATTGTGATTATTTTCCTTTTCCTCTATTGATAAGAAAAGTGGTAACTCATTGTCTTAACTCGCATTTCTACTGGAGAAGTTGAAGATTTCTTACTTTTGTTAGACATTTTTATTTTCTTTTAAAAAATTATCTGCTCATAAACTAATCATTTAAGATTATGATCTCTTAGTATAGAATATGCATAAAACTTCCTCATTATTTTGTTATTTTAGTATTTTGGCATAAATTGTTTTAATTTGAATATTAAAATAATTGTTTGCATTTCTTACAATCTTTTAGCGTCATATGTTTTATTAACATTCAGACATTACACTAATATCTATTTCTCTATCTACACAAATATAAAACCATAGGTATAACTGCATCTACCAACAGATATATCTCTCTTTATAACTTTTATCATTTTATCATTCAAAAATATTTTGTACTTTGAATCTATTTATTTTCTGCATAATTTTATGAGTTGAACTAAAGCTTGCAAACTGACAGTCATTGGATTGAATTCAGATTGCAGACGTGTTTGGCTTGATTTTTTTTTCTTCTGCCCCCATAAAAATTTGAAATCACATTGAAAAATCATCATATTTCATATTTAAGGGGAAAACATCTTTTATTCTAGCTTATCTTGAAAAGTTAAGGCACCCTAGTTTCCTACCACTTCCAAAATGGGTGCACACATACTTACTCCTATTCCCTCTTCACACTCTTTCCTGCCTGCATCCTGGAATAATTTGATCCTATAACTCCTGATCTAAATTAAGGGTCGGAAATCTTTTTCTGAAAAGGAGTAGGTAATAAATGCTTTGGCTTTGCAAACCATACGATCTCCTTTGCAACTATTTAATTCTGCAATTGTAGCTGGAAGGCAGCCATGCACAATCAGTAAATAAAAGTGTTTGGTTATGTTCCAATAAAACTGTACTTAAAAATACACGGAAAGAAGGATGGATTTGGCCCACAATCTGTTTGCCATCTCCTGATCTAAATGATCTCCACTTGGAGCAAGAGCTAACCAAAGACACACTTTAATGGCCCTTATCAGATAGATAGATGCTTATATCATACTTTAAATTCTTAATTATATAAGATGCGGTTTTTAGGTAACTTGCCTTTACAATTTGTTAGTACCACACTCATAACTTAATACGATACTTTAGCACCCACAGAAGCACTTTGCTTTTACAAAATTCTTGTATCTACTCCTGCCTGTTTTTTACTTAGCTATATGTCAATACAGTACATCAACTTCCCAGAAAAACTACGTTAGAATTTTGACTAAAATTGCAAAGCAATTTCTGTATAACTCATATATTTGATATATTGATTTATCATTCAGGAACATGGCTTCTATCTGTATTTCGTTCTCATAAAATTTTATTTTCTTGTAAAGTTTTATAATTTTTTGTATGAGTTATTTGAAATATGTGAGGATTATTTATATGTATTTTATAATTGTATTTTCCAAATGTATTCTCTTTTAAATGTATTTCCAAGTTAGTTATTACTGGGATATACAACATTATTAATCGCTACATTTTTATCATATATCAGGATATTAGACTTAATTTTAAAATAGTAAAAAATGTTTTCTAGTATTCAAGAATGTTTTAAAAATTGGTTTTAGTTAGCAAAATTTTCACTAAATGCATTTTGGAATCTATTTTCACTAAATGCATTTTGGAATCTATTAAAATGCTCTTAAAATATTTTTATTTTTGATGTGATATATTACACTAACGGATTCTCCAGTATTAAGCCAACGTTGTCCTCCTAGAAGAACACTTAGAATTAAGAATTTTCAACAAAAGTATTTTGAAGTATTACTAAGCTTTAGTAAATCAAATCCGATCCTCCTAATATATTTTCTTCTCTTACAAGAACTTCACCAAGTAATCTTGGTTAAAGATAAGAACTAAAACAAAAGGGGACTGTGAAGGGGACGTATGCGCTTTTCCTCTTCTAGACTTCCTGAAGAGCAAACACAATATATTGTTATTAGGGAAATTTCTGCCAGATTCTAAAAATATCCACTTCATTTTAACATATTGAAGACAGCATTTAATTGAGCACACCGAGTGCGTGAATAGCCAATACAAATTATACTTTTGCTGTAGTTAAACTGCAATATCTTAACGTATTTGAATACATTATTTTAATCCAAGCATATTGTATACCATTAATGTTAATGAATTGTATTCTATGCAATATAAAAAAATGGCACCTCATGCATTAGTGTTAACATCTACAAGCAAAAATAAGTTAGTGCATTATACATACAATATAAACTTTAAATATTTTAATGTTTTTTATTGCAGATAAACATATACTATCTTATTAAAATAAATGAGTCTATTAGAATTCACTCAGATGTATAATTTCCATAAGAAGTATGCTATCTAGAAAGTATAAAATGCCAGGCCGGGCGCGGTGGCTCACGCCTGTAATCCCAGCACTTTGGGAGGCCGAGGCGGGCGAATCACGAGGTCAGGAGATCGAGACCATCCTGGCTAACACAGTGAAACCTCGTCTCTACTAAAAAATACAAAAAATTAGCCGGGCGTAGTGGCGGCTGCCTGTAGTCCCAGCTACTTGGGAGGCTGAGGCAGGAGAATGGCGTGAACCCGGGAGGCGGAGCTTGCAGTGAGCCGAGATCGCGCCACTGCACTCCAGCCTGGGTGACAGAGTGAGACTCTGTCTCAAAAAAAAAAAAAAAAAAAAGAAAGTATAAAATGCCATGAAATAAAATGTTGTAAGAACACATGTAATATATATTTTGCCATTACCAAGTGAACTATGTTAACTTTATTTAAATCTGTAATAAAATTTATAATTTGGCATAAGCACACTTGTTAAAGATAGTATCACAAAGTGCTACTCATCCAAAAATAATTACACGGTTGCAGCTCTTTGCAATTAATTACAAAAGTAATTATATGCAAGGACAGGGTAACATATGCTGTCTGGAAGCAAAGCATTTGGTACTCACAGATACAGATGGGTATGTTTGCAGACCATTGGTTATTCTCTTGACAAACAATGGATTTCTCTCCAATTAATTCAAACCCAAACTGGCATTCAAACCTTAAAACATCACGATTAGAAAATCCATCGCCTTCTCTAATTCCATATAATGGTGTACCAGGATCACCACAACTTTCTTTCTCAATTTCTGGAAAAATAGAAGATAAAAGTCACCTTCCAAGGTTGCAGGCATATGATACCCATAATACAAGTTAGGTAGATATATGCTCTTTGTTGTGGAGATATTTCAGAACAAAAAATAAACATATTCTCCAATCTTTTTTTTTTTTTTGCCGTTCTTAAAGGCATGACAAAATGATCTTTAGAGAACAATTAGTATATTTCTTTCTTTTTGTAGATGAAGAATCTGAAGTTATCAGAGCTAATGAGGTGCCAGAGGCCATGTACTTTACAGAAAAATTATAAGATCTCAGATTTCCTCTCTGTACTACATATATACATAAATGTACACACACGTAGACATAAATGTATATTTCCCTCAAATCCCAAAGACTTTTCTTATTCTTGTCATTTCTACAGGATACGGTAAATCCCTGAATCATGACCAGGACATGGGGTAACATTCTCTGTGTGTATACTCCCGCAGAAATCAATGAATACCTCTCACCTAGGATCTGTTCCTCAATCTGGTACTTGTTGGTTGAATTATTTTCCCAACTAGACCCCCCCAAAAAAAAATCTTCTCAAAGGGAGCAATCAGTTTTGAATTCCAAATTACTCAGCTATGTTCCTTAATAAATGTTTCTTGGATGAATGGAAAGAGATTGAAAAAATATTTTAACACCATTAAAACAACCTTTGAGGTGTATCCAAAGAAACTTCAAATATCTGGGATCATCACTGTTTAACTATGAATGTTAGCAGTAAATTATTGTGGTGGTTGATTTGGCTTAAAAGTCACATAAAATCTTAGTAATACAGTTGTCTTCAAACAAACAATAGTAAAAAAAAATACAAATTTAAAAAATGTAACTTTAAGATAAAGTTATAGTCTCTCCTGACACTCAAATATTGACACGTTCCTAGCTCCTCTGTTATCCACTAGCACCAATTTAATGTGTATCTTTCCAGTTCTTTTTTCAAGAAGTATAATTCCACACAGACGTATCTAATATGTAACATTATAGAAACCTAAAAATTATCTTCACAAAAACTATGCAGTACTGTTTTATGTATATCATACCTTAACTTTTATTATACTGTCAATATTATTTTCTTTCTCCTTTTTAACCAAACAATATGTTTTAGAGATACTTTTGAACATCCTTGTATCCTTAGCAGAAATCATATATGCATTTAATGATTTCCTTAAAAAACTGGATTTGATTTTATATTTTCTTAGACTTTTTTATCTATCAGGGACATTGCTCTATAACTTTTCTTCTGCTCTTCGTATCTAGTTTTAATACAAAGGGAAGATGTTCGTAATTTTCCACATTTTACTAGTCTTTAGGTTAATTTGTACAAGAAAAAAATTGGATTCTTGCATGGATGAGTTTGGTAGCCATCTGACTACCATTTTTTTTCTTCTAAGGTTATTTTCCTATTTAAATATTTTATGTTGTTGTTTGTTTTTTCTTTTGCTTGTTTCTTGGAGAGGGTTTTGGACCAACATTGGCAACTTATAAACATTAGAGAAGTGAAATTTTTCAAGGTTTGCTGATAGTTTAGTTGTAACAGAATTGTGCTACAAGATTTTTTAATATCTCCTTTATAAATATGCCATAATTATTTCTGACTTCTAATGCTATTAGTGTTTACTTTCTGGTTTTCTTTCTTCATATTTACAAAAGGTTGTCAAATTTATTAGGTGGCTTAAAGAACCAGTGTTTGCTGTTGATAATTTTTTTTTTTTTTGAGACAGAGTCTCTTACTCTGTCACCCAGGCTGAAGTGCAGTGGCGTGATCTCGGCTCATTGTAACCTCTGCCTCCCAGGTTCAAGAGATTCTCCTGCCTCAGCCTCCTGGGTAACTGGGACTACAGGCGCTCGTGCCACCATGCCCAACTGGTTTTTGTATTTTTAGTAGAGACGGGGTTTCACCATATTGTCCAGGCTGGTCTCAAACTCCTGACCTCAAGTCATTCGCCCTCCTTGGTCTCCCAAAGTGCTGGAATTACAGGTGTGAGCCACCGCTCCCAGCAAATTCTATTGTTTTTATTTTAATTTAAACATCTTTTCTTTTTATATTGTTGGATTCCATCTTCAGTTTTCTTTTGGATTATATTGCTGTTCTTTTTTCTGTTTTCCTGAGTCGAAATCTTAGAACCTTTTTTTTAGTGTATTTTCAGCCTTTCTTATTTATTAAAAAATAAAACAAATTTAGCTCTAAATTGATATGGAGGGATTTTATTGTTCACTTGTGAAAAGTTTGTAGATTATGTTTTGGTTTACTTTGTAACTCATAAATAATTTCTGAGTGTTTTAAAATTTATGGGTTGGTCTATCATTTTGTTGTTGCTTTCTAATGTTGTTTCTTTAGTATTCAGTACATGTATATCGAGGTCTCGCAGTAGATAAATAAGTGAAATATATTCAGTTCAATTTGTTATATTAATTAAATTGAAATTATTTATGCCTTCAATGTCTACTGGCTCCAACAACTTCTTGAATAAGCCTGTTAAAGTTCCAAGTGTGCATTTGACAACATTTGTTAATAGTTGAATCAAATTCATTTCACATACTTTAAAGTATCATTCAGTTATTTAGTTTATGCAACAAACAGTTGATCATCTTATACACTAATTCCTTTTTATCTGCATTTTGCTTTCTGTGGTGTCAGTTACCTGAGATCAACTGTGGTCCAAAAATAAGTAAGTATAGTACAGTAAATTATTTTGAGAGAGACAGCACATTCACATAACTTTTATGACAGTATATTATTATAATTGTTCTATTCTATTTTTAGTTATTGTTATCAATCTCTTTCTGTGTCTAATTTACAAATTAATCTATCTATCTATCTATCTATCTATCTATCTATCTATCTATCTATCATCTATCTATCATCTATCTATTGAGAGAAAATAACATAGCCTGTATAAAGTTCAGGACTATCTGTGGTTTAAAGCACCCATTGGGGCTACTGAATCATATCCTTATGAACAAGGGGGGACTACTGTATTTACATGTGTCAGATGCTGTTCCAGGTATCTAAGATACACCAATCAATAAACAGACAAGGAGTTCTGCTCTCTGAATGCATGTATTCCATTGGACATTTGCCAACTATAAATAATAAACAAATAATGTTTTATTTTAGACTGTGATACACAGTACAGAAAAAGAAAAGATTAAACAGGAAATAGGTGTGTTAAAGTGCTAGGTGACTGGGGGTGACACTATTGCTAGGTTCACAGTTTACTACTCTTATACCTTCTTCTAAAAATTATTTCCGTTATTGAAAGAACAGGTCCTTCTTCATCTGAAAATGTCTTTATTTTGCCTTCACTATTGAATAATAGGGGGTAAGATATAAAATTTTAATTCAAAATTATTTGCCCTCAGCATTTAAAGATGTTTTCCTCTAGTCTTTTATCCATCCACCATTCCTGATAAGAAATATGATACCAAATTGATTTTAATTCTTTCATAATTAATCTGCCCCTTCTCTTCCATTCTTTTAAGAGCTAGGATTCCTTTTCAGACTTGCTGTTTTTAAATATACTCATTTTTAAATCTATCTTTTCTACTAGGTGCTCAATAGATTACTTCTGTCAAATACCTTGTAACTTTTTTTTCAGTTCTAGGAAATTGTTACCATTATTTCCTTTAACATGTTGTTCATTATATGTCCTCATCTTTCTGAAACTTGTTCATATTGAATGTTGAAAATCAGGAATTTAGCTCTCATGTTGCTCAAACTTTCAACTTCTCATTTTTAAAAATTCTCTATTTTGCATTCTAGAAGAATTCAATAATTCCATATGTATATAATACACATACACACACATTTATATATTTATATATTATAAATTTCAATTTACAAATTCACTGTTCAGTTTTATTTAATTACAAATTACCTTAAATATTGAAAAATTATGTTGTCATTTCCTAAATATTTAATGACTTTCATGATTGTTATTTCTTCTTGCTTCATAGTCTTCTGTTATTTTTTTCATAAATACAACTTCCCCCATTAATTTTGTGAAGGTATCTATTCCAATTATTTTAAAATATTTTCTTATTGCTCTTTTAACTCTGTTTCCTTGGATTTAATGAGAAGTGTATTTAGAGAGTAGCAGAGTGAACTTTATTTTAATGCAGCATATTTGAAAATTTATACAGTGAATCATAATGGCTGTTATGCCTATGATGAAAAGGCACAGGAAGAAGTAGTTAGGGGAGAACAAAACTTGTGTTTGAGCAAGAAAAAACAATGATAACAAACATTTATTTATATGTTTATTTACACTTATTTATCTTAGGAATACCCTACAGCCTAAAAACAATTGTAAACGTTCTCCTTTCATTCTTAGTCATTATTATATTTTTAAATACACTCTCTATTATCTTTGGGTTAATGTTGACAGTGAGTGTTAATCTATTTGAAACCATATTTTTTTCTTTGCTCCATTAATACAACATTCTTTAAAATTAAGAATATATTTTAAATTTAATGAAGCTGTAAATACTCTCTAACATAGACTGGAGACAATACACAGGAAGTAAAGTAAACATGCACCTACTATGTACCATTGCTTTTGGGTTTTTTTCCTGTGCAGCAGTGATATGGTTAGGCTTTGTCTCTCCACCCAAATCTCATAAATTGAGATTTGTATAAAGTCTTAATCATCATGCCATTGTGGAGGACTTTTCATTCACTAGTTATTCATTTATAAAACCTTTACTTAGTTTCTAATATTTATAAAAAAATAAAGTAAGGATGGCCAAATAGGAACAGATCCAGTCTACAGCTCCCAGTGTGAGCAAAGCAGAAGACGGGTGATTTCTGCATTTCCAACTGAGGTACCAGGTTCATCTCACTGGGGCTTGTCAGACAGTGGGTGCAGCCCACCCCACCGAGTGTGAGCTGAAGCAGGGCGAGGCATCGCCTCACCCAGGAAGCACAAGGGGTCAGGAATTTTCCTTTCCTAGCCAAGGGAAGCCATGACAGACAGAACCTGGAAAATTGGGTCACTTCCACCCTAATACTGTGCTTTTCCAATGGTCTTAGCAAACGCTAAGTCTCTCCTGACACTCAAATATCGACACATTCCTAGCTCCTCTGTTATCCACTAGCACCAATTTAATGTGTATCTTTCCAGTTCTTTTTTCAAGATGTATAATTCCACACAGACATATCTAATATGTAACATTATAGAAACCTAAAAATTATCTTCACAAAAACTATGCAGTATGGTTTTATGTATATCATACTTTAACTTTTATTGTACTGTCAATATTATTTTCTTTCTCCTTTTTAACCAAACAATATGTTTTAGAGATACTTTTGAACATCCCTGCAAGGCTGGTTCAACATATGCAAATCAATAAATGTAATCCAGCATATAAACAGAACCAAAGACAAAAATCACATGATTATCTCAATAGATGCAGAAAAGGCCTTTGACAAAATTCAACAACGCTTCATGCTAAAAACTCTCAATAAATTAGGTATTGATGGGACGTATCTCAAAATAATAAGAGCTATCTATGAAAAACCCACAGCCAATATCATACTGAATGGGCAAAAACTGAAGTATTCCCTTTGAAAACTGGCACCAGACAGGGATGCCCTCTGTCATCACTCCTATTCAACATAGTGTTGGAAGTTCTGGCCAGGGCAATCAGGCAGGAGAAAGAAATAAAGGATATTCAATTAGGAAAAGAGGAAGTCAAATTGTCCCTGTTTGCAGATGACATAATTGCATATTTAGAAAACCCCATTGTCTCAGCCCAAAATCTCCTTAAGCTGGTAAGCAACTTCAGCAGTCTCAGGATACAAAATCAATGTGCAAAAATCACAAGCATTCTTATACACCAATAACAGACAGAGAGCAAAATCATGAGTGAACTCCCATTCACAATTGCTTCAAACAGAATAAAATACCTAAGAATCCAACTTACAAGGGACGTAAAGGACCTCTTCAAGGAGAACTACAAACCACTGCTCAATGAAATAAAAGAGGACACAAACAAATGGAAGAACATTCCATGCTCATGGATATGAAGAATCAGTATTGTGAAAATGGCCATACTGCCCAAGGTAATTTATAGATTCAATGCCATCCTCCCTCATCAAGCTACCAATGACTTTCTTCACAGAATTAAAGTTCATATGGAACCAAAAAAGAGCCTGCATTGCCAATACAATCCTAAGCCAAAAGAACAAAGCTGGAGGCATCATGCTACCTGACTTTGAACTATATTACAAGGCTACAGTAACCAAAACAGCATGGTACTGGTACCAAACAGATATATAGACAAATAGAATAGAACAGAGCCCTAAGAAATAATACCACACATCTACAACCATCTGATCTTTGACAAACCTGACAATAACAATAAATGGGGAAAGGGTTCCCTATTTAATAAATGCTGCTGGGAAAACTGGCTAGCCATATGTAGAAAGCTGAAGCTGGATCCCTTCCTTACACCTCATACAAAAATTAATTCAAGATGGATTGAAGACTTAAATGTTAGACCTAAAACCATAAAAACCCTAGAAGAAAACCTAGGCAATACTATTCAGGACATAGGCACAGGTAAGGACTTCATGACTAAAACACCAAAAGCAATGGCAACAAAAGCCAAAATTGACAAATGGGATCTAATTAAACTAAAGAGCTTCTGCACAGCAAAAGAAACTACCATCAGAGTGAACAGGCAACCTACAGAATGGGAGAACATTTTTGCAATCTACTCATCTGATAAAGGGCTAATATCCAGAATCTACAAAGAACTCAAACAAATTTACAAGAAAAAAACAACCCCATCACAAAGTGGGCAAAGCATATGAACACATACTTCTCAAAAGAAGACATTTATGCAGCCAACAAACACATGAAAAAAATGCTCGTCATCACTGGCCATCAGAGAAATGCAAATCAAAACCACAATGAGATACCATCTCACACCAGTTAGAATTGGGATCATTAAAAAGTCAGGAAATAACAGGTGCTGGAGAGGATGTGGAGAAATAGGAACACTTTTACATTGTTGATGGGACTGTAAACTAGTTCAACCATTGTGGAAGATAGTGTGGCAATTCTTCAGGGATCTAGAACTAGAAATACCATTTGACCCAGCCATCCCATTACTGGGTATATACCCAAAGGATTAAAAATCATACTGCTATAAAGACACATGCCCACGTATGTTTATTGCAGCACTATTCACAATAGCAAAGACTTGGAATCAACCCAAATGTCCATCAACGATAGACTGGATTAAGAAAATGTGGTACATATACACCATGGAATACTATGCAGCCATAAAAAAGGATGAGTTCATGTCCTTTGTAGGGACATGGATGAGTTCATGTCCTTTGTAGGGACATGGATGAATTCATGTCCTTTGTAGGGACATGGATCTTTGTAGGGACATGGATGTTTGCATCATTCTCAGCAAAGTACCATAAGGATAAAAATCCAAACACCACATGTTCTCACTCATAGGTGGGAATTGAACAATGAGAACACTTGGACACAGGAAGGGGAACATCACACACCAGGGCCTGTTGTAGGGTGGGGGCAGGGGGGAGGGATAACATTAGGTGATATACCTAATGCAAATGACGAGTTAATGGGTGCAGCACACCAACATGGCACATGTATACATATGTAACAAACGTTGTGCACATGTACCCTAGAACTTAAAGTATAATAAAATAAGGTACTAAGGATATAAAGACAAATAAAATGTAGCCCTTGTCCTTAACCGAAGGCACAAAGGAGGTATTAGCTAAGTCTCCTTGGAGTTGGAGGTTGGAAAAGAGGTAAAGACTGCACAGAAGAGGTAACCCTAAAGCTATTTTCAGAGTTAACTCACTGAGTAGACTAAGAAAGACAAAAGAAGGAAAAAGTATCCTGAATAGAGAGGGCAGTATCAGAAAAGGTATAAAGCCTTTTTCTTCCCTTTTCTTTCAAAGTGGAATGGGTAGAGTTAGGTGGCAGTGGCAGTGGCACCAGAGGTTGAGGAGATAGTAGGGTCAAGTAGGTGGTATTATGGATGAGGGCCACAGACGTAGAAGTGAGGCTAAAAAGGCAGCCAGTAAGGTTGGGAGGTCAAGTATATGTGAAGAAGGGTGAGAATCAGAAATATTGAATATAAGGGCAGACAGACTTCTTACTATCAAAAAGAGCATTTACAAATGTAGAAACAGAAAAGACTACAAAGAACCCTAAGGGGTTAAACTGAAATGTTAAGAAATGGTGTGAACTCAAGTTTAAAATATGAATATAATTAGATACGAATGGGTATATATACATACATATGTCATGCATACACACATATGTACACATATATGTGCACATATTTTCTAGCTGCATCCACTGAGAGTCCTAAAAGCGATAAAGCTCTATAGAAACAAGTATATTGAGTACCCTGATGTTGGTTTCTACACACCATTCTTCACTAAAGGGAACCAGGGAGGCTGATTTTAGGGGATGAACAAGGAAAAAGTTAAGATGAAGCTGGAATACCTTGTTGTGCCAAAAAAAGTGGGGTGTACTTAAAGAATGATGGTGGGGACATATCAAAAGGACATAGAGGCCAGCTTGAAGAAGCTCCACTGGCTATTCTGGTGCAATTTAACCATCAAACAAAGATAATGGCAGAGTACAACACATTGAATAAAATTTAAATGCATTCATCCATACTGATATAAATAAATAAATGGGACAGAAGGGAAAACATTTTCTCCATAAAGAGGTGAAAGGTGAAGCCGGCTGGGCTTCTGGGTTGGGTGGGGACTTGGAGAACTTTTCTGTCTAGCTAAAGGATTGTAAATGCACCAATCAGTGCTCTGTGTCTAGCTAAAGGTTTGTAAGTGCACCAATCAGCACTTTGTAAAATGCACCAATCAGCACTCTGTGTCTAAAGGTTTGTAAATGCACCAATCAGCACTCTGTAAAAACAGACCAATCAGCACTCTGTAAAAACGGACCAATCAGCACTCTATAAAATGGACTGATCAGCACTCAGTAAAATGGACCAATCAGCAGGATGTGGGTGGGGCCAAATAAGGGAATAAATGCTGGCCACCCGAGCCAGCAGCGGCAATGTGCTCGGGTCCTCTTCCGTGCTGTGGAAGCTTTGTTTTTTCTCCCTTCATAATAAATCTTGCTGCTGCTCACTCTTTGGGTCCACACTACCTTTAAGAGCTGTAACTCTCACTGCGAAGGTCTGTGGCTTCACTCCTGAAGTCAGCAAGACCACGAATCCACCAGAAGGAAGAAACTCTGGACACATTTGAACAGCTGAAGGAACAAACTCCAGACACACCATCTTTAAGAACTGTAACATTCACCGCAAGGGTCTGCGGCTTCATTCTTGAAGTCAGCGAGACCAAGAACCCACCAGAAGGAACCAATTCTGGACACAGAGGGACAGTTAATAAATACAGAATAAGTGAGGAAAAAAAGAGAAAACTAACATTTGGCAACCATCACAGTGGTTGTGGATTTTTGGCTGGAAGTTTGATAAAAAATAAGATATTACCTCTCTGTGAAACACATATAAATCACAAAGGTGAAATTGGTGATGTTCTCATGAAAAATCCTGGAAGACATCAATTTTACTAGGTGACTAATGATCACATAGGGCGTATATTCAGATATATTGACGTTGTTTGCCTCCTGGTGTGATGTCCTGAGAGGACAAGCATCATTTTTGTGGTACCCCTGTCAAGAATGTGTGGCCTATGCCTGGATATGGGAAAAGATTGTATGGACCCAGATTGAGGGATATATCACAAAATAAAAGGCTTGTACTCTTTAGAGCTATCAAGGTCATGACAGGGAAACACTGAGGAACTCATCCAGATTGAAGGAAATGAAAGAGACATGACAACAATGCAGTGCAGGTTCTTGGGTTGAATCCTGAATCCTGGAGAAGAAACAAAAAACATACGTGTGTGTGTTTGTGTGTGTGCGCACACGTGCGTGTGTGTAGTTAGTGAAATTTGGAAGGGGTTTAATTTGTTTGGAAGTGTTTTATTAATGTTGATTTTCTGATTTGTATGGTTGTTTTGTGGTTACATAAAGGAGTTTTTTGTTTTGGTGCAATTCAAACTGACTATTTGGGAATGATGAGCTATTATGTTTGCAACTTGTTCTCAAATCATTCCGTAGTGGTTTTAAAACAAGTCTGCAAATTTTTTGATGCTTCTATCAAAAGGTAGAGTCGGCTGGGCATGGTGGCTCATGGCTGTAATCTCAGCACTTTGGGAGGCCAAGGAAGGTGGATTACCTGAGGTCTGAAGGTTGAGAGCAGCCTGGCCAACATGGAGAAACCCCATCTTGTCTAAAAATACAAAAATTAGCTTGGCATGGTGGCGGGTGCCTGTAATCCCAGCTACTCAGGCGGCTGAGGCTGGAAAATCGCTTGAACCCAGGAGGCAGAGGTTGTAATGAGCAGAGATCGTGACACTGCACTCCAGCCTGGGCAACAAGAGCAGAACTCCATCTCAAAAACAAACAAACAAACAAACAAAAGCAAAAAAAATAAAAGGTAGAGTCAAATTCCCCACTTTTTGATTATTGGCCAGTATTGTTGCCTAGATTTTAATGAAGAGAATATGACAGAAGTGACACTCATGACCACTTCTATTGGCTCCTCTTCTAATGTTACCAGTTGTCTCAGGCTCATGCAGGCCTTAGGAGAGAACAACCATGGTAACAGTTGCCATTTTCTTGTCAATTGCAACATAAACTATAGCAGCTCCAGTACCCAGATTTGACTCCATAGGAACACAGGAATCTTCCCACAGGGGCTGGATAGCAGCATCGAATTGTGGAGAATTTAAAGCCTGAGAGATGAAATTTTACCATCAAGGAGCAAGAGAAGAGATGGGAAGGAGACCAGTAGATAAATTTCTAACCCTTCCTCTCCCAAAACAGATGGTTCTAAAGCACAACTGGTCCACATGGCTCACATAATTAAACATTCAGCTGTGTTTCTTGTGAGGCTGTGTCCAGCTCAGTAATATACCACTTTATATTTGATTCTCTAATTTCTCTGTTTATATAACTTTTCCCCCTCTTTCTTGCTGTCTTAGAAATACACCTCCCAAGCTCCTCAATAAAGTATTAGTCTATAATCTTTGCTTCAACTATGTTTTCTAGGGAATCAAAGCTAATACAAGTGAGTAACCACTGGCAAACAAATTGGTAGACAAGGTAGGGGATTAGAGTATCTTAAGATTGAAACATGGATGTAATTTCCAGGAAGATAAGAATATTAGCTGACATTACTGATTTTTTTGAAAAGGGAATTGCTGAATACTATAATCATTTTAACTCATGTAATTTTTATTGCAATGCTATTAGCCAGTCACCATTATTTCCCATTAAAGGATGAAAAAAAATGAAGTTCTGAGAAGCTGACCACAGTTATATATGTAGAAATAGCTCAGCTGAGATTCTACTCATGCCCACACTCTTTTCTATTGTCCCATGATAATCAAGAGAAAGAATGGAATGAGACACTGAAAGCCAGGTACTGGGAAAAATGAGGGAAAGCAAAGGATACCTTGAGTCCCGTGTTGAAAGGGAAAGGATGATCATATTAATTTTAAGAAATTTTTTTGTCTCTACTCCTTTGGCCCACCAAAGTTCCACCCTTGCACATTCCGAAGGTAACTTGGGAACTATTTAGATCTCTTCAACTTCCTTACCATAGAGGGCCCTTCATGATCTCAGCCTTTCCTACCTATCCAGTCCTGTCTCCCATCATTTTCCCATAAGCAACCTAAGTATTAGACATGTTGAAGCACTTGTTGTTCCCTTTCAACCTCTGTGCCCTGAGGCATGACATCTTCTCTGCCTGAAAAGAAGGCATTCTCCGAGTGTGTAAAACATGAAGAAATTGCTATTTATTTCTTAAGGTCAAACTATACATCCTCCATAATGAGTGCCCTGAGCTTGCAAGCACTGTTAATTGCTGTTTTCTCGGGGCTTCTATAGGCCTTGGACATACCTATATTGGTCCAAGTATTTTATTATAATTATTGATTTACTCGTCTGTCTTTTTCCCATGAGTTTATATTTATTTTTATTTATTTTTTACTTTGTATCCCAAGTGTCTAAACACTTACATATAATTTATGTATCACACGGTTCTAAGCTGTTACATTTAATACTGACACAGCCCTATGAGGACCCCAAAAGTTAAAGGATTTGTCCAAAGACACACAAATTTTAAGTGGCAGAGCTGGCTTTTGAATACAGTCAGTGTGATTCCAGCATATGAGTTCTTAAGCACTATACCCTCTCTCAGAGCCTAATATTCAAGAAACAGTTGTGGAATGTATAAAGAAGGAAGGAAGGCAATCAAGAACATACAAAAGCCTATGGTCCTCTTAATAAACAATATAAGAAATCACAAAATCTCATAGAGAAAATCATAGAGTGATCCATATTTCAGCTACATCTTTTGAATAATTTAAATTGTATAGCTGTCTTGTAATTGAAAGATATGAGTGTTGGATATCTTCTGTTTACCCACTAAAGCCATTCTGCCCCTTCTCTGCTCGCTTTTTGCACTTCTTTCCTACTTCCAGGGTGAGAGGTAAAGGCTGATCCACATGGTCCCATGATAGCCAGGACCCTGTGCGCTCAGGCTTTCTGTGGGTAAGAGAACAGAGAGTTATCAGGCAGCGAACAGCATTTTGGTAGGCGAGTCCGGGGTGAGGAGGTCAGAAGGAGAGTGAAGTAGGGTATTTCCCCTCAGTTCCTTCTTTGCCTGATCGCTATGTGTTGGCTGTGTCCCGTTAGTGAAAGCTACACTTATGTAAGGCAGCCCACTCCATACAGCTGTCCTCCAAGCTGTGGTTATCATTCCTGAAGCTACTAGTGGCTCCCTGCTTCAATAGCTAGAGATATGGCACAATCCTTTGTTAGTTTCCTTAAGCTCTACCCCCACACACCCAGAATGAATGTGTCATTTGTTTCCTGCAGGGTTTCTTACTGATACAACATAATTTACCATTGAAATATCAATTCAACGCACAAAAAATTTAGCTAGCATCCTACTGGTACTTGATTTTGTTATAATAATTTTGTCTTTCAGAATAGAAAATGGGGTTGGGATTTCTTTAATACATGTGGCCTCCACTGTCAGCTAAATATCTGTGCATCATCCACAACTAAATTTGGAAGAAACAAAGTGAGGATCCATCCCCAGGGTCAGAGGTTAGCACCCATAGAGAGTAGCACACGATTCTGCTCTTTTTTTTTTTTCTTCCCTGCTGTGCAGGCAAAGAAATCAGAAGCAGGGGAAGAGGTGCTGAAATAAATTAGACTGGGAGGTCAGAGGAAATAAAAGCAGAGCAGTCAGAATGCTCTCATGCAGTGAGTTCAGAGCAATATTGGAAATATAGGTTTAAATGGCAGTGGCTAAAATTTGTAGAAACAAGGCTTTTTCAACACTTTTTAAAGCGACCAAGTAACTTTGATCCTTGATGGCTAAAGTAATAAACCCTAATTTTAAATTCAATCAGATTTCCAGCCAAAGAATAACATCTGGCCTTAAAGTGACATAGAACTACTCATTGATCAGTCTCTGACTTGACAACAGTTGACACTATAATTCAAATACTTCACAGAGAAACTGTGTAGGTTAAAAGAAAGTGATCTGTAAAACTTACAGTTTTGCTGATTCTTAATGTTAAGAAGACTTTTGGGAATCTCATTACCTCAGCAACGGGTTTACAAAGGTGGTGAAATATAGAATCATGCAGCTAGAAAAGACCTTGTGAGTTAAAACATGTCTCACCTTCAAGCATCTCAGACAAACGAGACTATAGTCAATATTTAGAGAGGTTTTGAGGAGGAAATCTGTAACTGCCCACAGAAAGTAATGAAAGACATATTTACAATAATAAATAAATGTGTGAAGTCTTTTACAATCATGATGTAAACACTGACATTTAAAATGCCTCAGATTGGGTACAACAATTTAATAAAAATATGCAAAATTTAGAATGGCAGCAAGTATACCCTGGGACAAGGGTTTCCATTTTACACAGAGCTAATATAGAACATCTGCAGCTAGTAGTTAAATCATGCACTCTTTTGAGATACAGCAAATAGAGACACTCTAAAAAATACATATTTAATTCTCTCTCTCTCTCTTTTTTAGAAACAGGCTCTATGTTGCTCAGACTTGGTTTCGAACTCCTGACCTCAATGATCCCCCACCTCAACTCCTGAGTAGCTGGGATTACAGGCATGAATCACCAAGCCCAACAAGAATATTTTAATATGTTTAACAGAATTCGGAACTCTTTAACTGTGATAAAAAACTATGCTTTTCTTTGACTCTAACTATAATGTTACTTGAAATATCATTAATGTGAAGTTGTTTTTATGATTGCACTGAGTATTTATGACAAGCCGTTTATATCATCAACTCAGTTCTTAGATTGCAAATTTACAGGGTGGCTAGAAGATCTGCACGAAATGTCTGTGGACAGACAAGGAGTTTGCCAGTCTTCATAGGTATGGGACCTATGAATTTGGATTATGTAGCATTTTGCTGCAACCCAATGATTATCAGAATTTTTTCTGGTTGTTAGCTCCATCCTCTCTCTCTGTCTCAAGAGAATGCATTGAAATACACAAGTGTGGGATTAAGCTTATTTTTATGAATAAGATTAATTGTTCTCTAGCTTAATTAAAATGAAATACATAATTTACAAATGTAGGTACTTCAAACATTATTTATTAGTAGTAATATTTTTCCTGAAACCTCATAACACTTTGAAACGCTCCACAATGTGACAATTCCAAAATCAAGAACTAATGCTCTAACATAATGGTTCCCCAGCTTATAAATTTATTTCATGTCCAAAACAATTAAATGGGATATAGTGGGAATGAATTTAAAAAATCCACACTTCTTGATGATTACAAGTGGTTTATTTAAGGAAATGTTAAGTCTAGTCTCATCAACTTTAATGTATGATCAATTCACTTCAGTTCAATATTTACAGAGTATATACTGTGTACAAAGAACTGGGGTAGGAACTATGGCTGCTGAAGTAGTTCAGGACATGCTACCCCAAAATATTGTTTATTTTGAGATGAAGGCACTTGAGAAACAGCAGATACAAACTTTCTGACCTCCTCTCTTTTACCTAAAAACAAGCCATGAAATTTCCCATGAGAAAGATATCCTAGGAAGAAAAGAACATCTTTATCACTAGAGAGTGGAAATCAACACTGAAATGAATCTGCACAACAAACTTGCTAAAATAATCTCTACCTTTGACTAGTGTTCTGCAGTATATCTTACTCACTTCCCCACAAGTTAATGCCCCAGTCCAAACCCCTTTCTTCTCATTTCTTCAGAAATTTATGATTTATTTGTCTAAAAAGTATATAAGCTTTCTGCTCTGGTCACTTCTTTGGATCTTCATTTCTTGAGGACTCTCATGCACATATAAAATTTTTATAAAATTTTCATGCTTTTTCTCATGTTACTCTATCTCATGTCAGTTTCTTAGGCCTAGTCAGATACCCTAAAAAGGGTAGAGGAGAAATTTTTCCTTCCCTGCATCACAAAAAAAGATGCATGCCATAATCTCTGCCCTTAAAAAGGATACAGTCTATAAGAGCTGCCAAATAGGTGTATTCAGAATATATCTTAAAATTCTCTGGCACACATTATTCAAGATAAAAAATGGACTATACTCTGGTCAACACCTTTGCTACAAAATGTACATGTTTTAAAACTCTGAGATGATTTCAAAAGTTTAGTGCATTTCTTATATATTCTGACTTACTGGGTATATTATAGTTTAGACTATTAAAGATGAAACATGAAGTGATAAGGGAATCCTCCTTGACTTGCCTTGAGGTAGCATTTTAAAAAAACTTAGCCCATTGTTTATATACTTAAAGTTCTTCAAAGGAACTCCTTGACATTTGTCCTCAGTTTGGGACTAGGTACTGTGTCTGTGACAAATGGACAATGTAACAGTCTACTTGAGGATAGGAAACTCAGATATATGCTCAAGAGCACTTTCATTGTACAAATCTCAAATCAGTAGATTCCATCATCCAGTGAGTCAGCTAATTATAGCTTCATTATCAATTTTTCAGATACTCTGACCTTTCTTTCACACATTCATTCATTCATCTATTCATTCAAATATCTATCATTATTCAAAAAAAAATCTTGAAATTGTACTATGTCCTAAATGTTGGGACAACAGAAGTGAATAAGACAATTTATTATTGCCTACTAAGAAGACAAGCATACAAATATATAAAAAGTCTAATAAATAATGTAATTTTATCATAAAATGTATTGGGAATATGGAGAAAAAAATTATTCTGCTAAGAAGTAGAAAGACAAAAAAGATTGTAACAGAAAGATGAACTAAGATTTGAAAGATTTGCCTGGATGTGCGTGTATTGGGGGTGATATAGAGGTAGCTCATGACTTTTTAGGTATGGAGAGTAGTTTGACCAAGGGAATGATAGTGTGAACAAAAGGGCACATTTGGAAAAATTCAACAGCTCAGTAGAACTAGAGTTCAGATGCAGGGAGGGTTAGGTAGGACACGAGACTAAAGAGATGTGGGGCGACCCTTGTGTCCAATGTTAAGGGCCTTTGATTTTATTATAAGGAGAGAAAACCATTCTGGCTGTGCACACCAAATACTCCATACATAGCAACTGTCACACTATTATCATGTGAAATGAACTAAGCTTGATATAGAGTCAATTAAAGAGACATGACACTACTTTCTTAGGAGTTTATAATCTAATAATAGAGCAGTAAAATGAAAGTATCAGGAACATTTCTTCTTATAAAAAGATTCAACATAGCATTGTTCACTTGCAACCTTACTTAACCTGTCTATTTTTTAAACATTTTCCTTTGAAGTACCTTGAATGAAAGAACAAAGTGGAATATAGATTTTTGTCTAAATGCTGTAGCTACCTGTTTAAAAGAGTTTGCAAGCAGGGATAGATCAATATTTTTTGAACTATAATAGCAATCAAAGTAAATGGATTTTTCTTTTGAAAGAACCTTAGCTGCATACAGCCCAATAGTCACCATCAAAAACTTTGAAACATTATTGCTCTTACTGTATCTGCTAGATGGTAAATGGACTTATAATAATCTGGAAATATAACTTTGTATATTTATAAAGCAAGTAAGAAGGATCAACCACTCTTACTTATTATTATGAAAGACTACATTAAGAAAAGTGACAGTGAAACAAGTGAGCAGAAGATGTCTTTTGCTTTAAAATCATGTTGATACTGTGTTAGCCCTTTATAAAATTAAAGGGCTATCAGCACAACCTCTTTCAATCTAATAAACCATTATTGAGACTGCATCTGTACTAAGCTAATTATTGGAGGTGGTAGTGGTGGTGGTGGGGGGGTTCCTAGATGAATGGGACTAGGTATTTTCTCAAGGAAATAAATACAACAGTTAAACAGGCAATTTGGACAACTGGTGATGGGTATAAAAACAACAATATAATACTAGGTCTTTGGAGCTGATTTCTTTCCTCAACCTTTGAGGGTTGTTTTGAAAACTACTTCTCTATTGTGTTTGTCTATCTTTCAGGCTCCTGGGGCTCTGTGTCCAGGAAAAATTAATTCTCAAAAGAGAATCCTGAATCAATAATCTTTAGTTTGAATCTGAATTAACAGGTAACTTCTTACTATTATCTGCATTTTAACTTTTATAAATTCTAGAAAGAACCCTACAATTTTAAAAGAATATTAAGTTGTATTTGGGATATACTGTTTGGAGACTGAAAAATAAATTTCAAAAGTCAGATGTTTGGCCTTATTTATTTAACAATAGTACATGCCAGACATAGTCTGCACATAGGCTGTAAAATTTAAAAAGTTGACCAAAATATTCTGTATATAAAGAAAATTATTAGTTATATGATATACAATTAATTTAAATGTAAGGCAATGTGACACAAATGGTTGTTGCTTATTTAAGGTGTTTTAGAAATTCAGAGGGAGAACAAGTTATTTTCATGTTGAAACTAGGTGAGTGTAGGGACGATTATAGGAGACTGATTCAAGGAAGTTAAATTTTATATGGTCCCTAATGAATGAAAAGGACTTTTGTATATGGAATTTAGTAATTATGGTACAGAAGAAGAAGGAGGCACATCAAAGTTTGAAAGGAAAAAGCTTTCAAGATATAAGTGGAAAAGTAAATTATACCCAGATGGTAGAGAATTTCTTACATTTGGTTATAATGGAGTTAACTGTGTAAGAATGGAAAAGATATTAGCAATTTTAGAATAAATAAGAAACAAAACTAAAACTAATCCTAAAGCTATGAGAAGAGCAGATGCAAGAAAGGAATTGGGATTAGTTTTGGAATAATTAAAGGAGTACAAAATAAAGGATATTAGAGTGGATACCAAAACATGGTAACAGACATGATAAAACTTGCAACTTGTTTGAAGTGGGAAGTGAAGAAGGAAGATTAAAGGTTAAAAATAATATAAAAATATATGGCAAAGTAACAAGTTTTATGAGTCGTTAGGATAATGCTTTTTTTTTTTTTTATCTGAAGGACTGAATATATATTGGAAAACCACCACACCATACAGGACGATAGAGCAAAAAAACCTACAGAAAAAAAATCCAGGGAACTAAACCACAACCTCTGCAACAATAGAGAGCAAAAAATGTCAGACTTGGTCAATGACAGAAAACTTTTTTCATGTTTCTTTCCACTTCCAACTTAGGATCAATCAAGAAAGCCAAATGTGCTGCTCAGACTAACCTGGTAGCTAGCTTATCTTCAGCTTCCCCACACCAAAAACCTCCAGCTAAAGCATAACTGAATCCTTCCTTCTTTATTAACTAATAAAGTTTTCCCATTCTCCTGACTGCCTTTAAGTCTCTGCCAACGACAAGTGACGGTGGCTGGCTCCCTTGCTACAGAAAGCTCTGAATAAGTAGCCTTGATTTATTCCCATTTGCATGGTCTTCATTTATTTCCAACAATCCCAGTTCATATACACATGCCAACAAACACACACAAAAATAAATAACTGCAAAATATGTTTCATAGTAAAATACATATTCCCATAAATGTATTATAAGTAATGCCTTTTGAAATTTTCGATTCCATTACATAAAAAGTAAATGTTGGCCCCAAACCACTAAAATTTTTTAATGGCCCATTAACCAATATGACTTTTATATTGAAAAATAGGTGTACACGTATTTTCTAAAGCTTATTTGACCCCACAGTCATCTGTTCACTGAGTATCTCTTAAGGCTTGTTTCCTTAGGACACCCTTGGGGAAGGCTAACTACATTTTGAATAGAGGTTACTGGAAGAATAGAGATGTGATTAACAAACAATCAGAATAAACACTTGGTTTTTAACGAAAGGTATTTAGCTCAATTTAAATTACACTGATAAAGAAATTACAATTCAGAGAAACAGAAAAAAATACTAAAATTGAGAAAGAAAAGAGTTTTATAAAATTCTAGTCCTTCTGAAGCTTATTTAAAGGTCATTTGGTTTAACTTTCCTCTCAATCAACAATTTTGTTTTCCTGTTCTAGTATCTATTATTAAAATGGGACTGCTGTTTTAGGCAGAGTAAATACAATCAAAGAGTAAACTCCTATCTATTAGAAAGTAAAGTGTAAGGGCAAGCACAAAACGAAAAGAGGCTTAATTTTTTATGGTTAGGGTTAGGGTAAATGTTAGGGTTTTAATGAGAAGAGACTCCTGTTGAAAATAAGAGACTCCTTTATCTCAGATACCTCACTTTAGAAAAATTGTAATTGTCAGAATTTTCTTTTGCAAGTATATGTAATTTTTAAAATGCTAAATAAGCCCTTTAATATTCTCAAAATTTAAAAATTCTTCCTTAAGGACGTGTAAGCCATTTCTTTAAAATATAACCATCTAGGAAGAGAGCACTGCAATCTCCCAGTTTCTGTGAAAAGGTAGGAGTCCAACATATGCCAAGTTGCAGAACAACCTCCTGCCATAAAGATATGCAGTTTATTTTTTCTTCAGATAAAGCCAATTTATTTTTTCTTTGAATAAAGCCAACACAGATGGTCACCCCAATTATAGGTGAATTTAAGATAAACTATGAGTGACAAACAGTGGTGTCAGGTTCTTTTACTTGAGAACAAACTACTGTTTCTTGTGAGAACATGTGTCTAATGAGGTTATATCTGCTTGGCTATTTAAAAGGGTAACACGTCTTTCTGGCTTTTCAATCTCTTTAGCAGATTGCCTAAGATGCACATCTTGTTCTCATTTCTTGCTTATTCAGTAATAAAAATAATTTTCTTTCTATACTGCTTTTGCAGAGAGGGTTTCTGTACTGGCCGATTATGTTTTTAATCACATTAACCCAACGCCAGTCACATATAGAAATTACAACTTTTTTTTCTTAGTGTAAAAACTTGTATTTATTAACATTTGGTTTTGTTTTTGTATTAAGGTTTGGAGTAAAACGAATTGGGTGTGGGAGAAAGACAAGGAAATTCTGAAAAAGATATAGTGGCCCAAGCGTGAAGGGAGGCAAAGTCTAAAAAATCTCTTACTTCATGAGTATTTATACTTTACACACATTTTTAAAAATTATAATTTCTTGCTTAGGGTGGGTAAAGCAAAAGTCTTTATGCTATGATGTATACTAGATAAGCATAAGTTCCCATAAGACTTTTGTTGAGAGATTTTGACAAAAGTTTTGTACTTCGTAAGAGATACTGCATATTTCTGCTTCCCGTTCTGGTACTCCTGCCATTTTCTGCTCCAAGGATAAAAGACCCTGGAGCAGACCTGAATTAGATCCACTTTCTGGAGCCAAAGCCCAGCCAGCCAACAGGGTAAAGCAGAGCCCCACAGGCCAGTTCACTACATCAAACTAATTGCTGTTGATTCACAGAAAAAAAGAGCAATAAATAAATAAATATTTCTTATTTTATAGTAGAGTGGATATTTTAGCAGCATGATTGCAATGATAGTAACTGATATAAGTGCTTACAAATGAAGATAGCCTAACAATAGATCATCTTAATTAAGTAAAAGGTGAAAGGCTTTAAGAAACTTATAATCTCTATTTTCACAAGAAGAAAAAAATTTTCTCAGGGTAATTTCAGATCTCATGAAGAGATTTTCCTTGAAAAAAATAATAATGGGCCAGAAGGCCCAAAATGAAGACAGAGGCACCATTAAAAAAGGGCATTGCAATTTACACAAAATCAAGGCTGTAAAGAAGTAGGAGGAGAAAAAATAATATGACAGGAAAAGGTAGGAAGAGTTGAACTAGTTCAATGGGTTGTTGAGTCCTTAAGAAGTAAAAATTTCTAACTTATTTTCATGCGCCTAGCACCCAGCAAAATAACTGGCATGTAATATGCTATTTTATCTTTTCTTATTTTCATGAATCATAAGGGAAATCAGAGGTAGAACTATTGGAACTCAAAGCTAGGCTTCATTAAAAACCACAGTCTACACTGATTGGTTATAACTGGACTAAATCCAAAAATAGTATTCTGGATTTGTGAATTGTCACTATAATTGATTTTCTGAGAACCTTTCTAAACAAAAATACAATTTGTATATCAATATCATTGTTATTTATGTATTTACTTATGTATTTATGCATTTTTTTTTTTTTTTTTGAGATGGAGTCTCACTGTCGCCCAGGCTGGAATGCAGTGGCTCGATCTCAGCTCACCGCAAGCTCCGACCCCCAGGGTTCACGCCATTCTCCTGCCTCAGCCTCCCACGTAGCTGGGACTGCAGGTGCCCGCTACCTCGCCCGGCTAATTTTTTGTATTTTTAATAGAGACAGGGTTTCACTGTGTTAGCCAGGATGGTCTCGATCTCCCGACCTCGTGATCCACCAGCCTCGGCCTCCCAAAGTGCTGGGATTACAGGTGTGAGCCACTGTGCCTGGCCGTATTTATGTATTTTTTTAGAGTCACAGTCTTGCTTTGTCACTCAGGCTGGAGTGCAGTGGCCAGATAATGGCTCACTGCAGCTCACCGAGGCCTCCAATTCTTGAGCTCAAATATAATCCTGAGTCAGCCTCCTGAGTATCTGGTACTACAGGAGCATGACACCATGCCTGGATAATTTTTTTTTTTTTTTGTAGAGACAAGGTCTTGTTATGTTACCCAGGCTGGTCTTAAACTTATGACCTCAAGTGATCCTCCCACCTCAGCCTCCTGAGTAGCTGGGACTATAGGTGCGCACCACCATGCCCAGCTAATTTTAAAATGTTTCCTAGAGATGGAATCTTGCTTTGTTGTCCAGGCTGATCTTGAACTCCTGGCCTTAAGCTATCCTCCTCCCTCAGCTTCTTAACTTGCTGATATTACAGGTGTGAGTCACCATGTCTGGCCTATTATTATTTATTTTGATAATTACTTACCAATTATATATCAAAGTGTTCTAGAAGAGTCCTACTTAGGACAGTATGCCTAACTATTAAGCTACTGGTAGTATGTGGACCTTTGTTGGCTTGGAGCCAATATGTTTATGGCCTGATAGGAGATGCAAGAATAACTGAGAAACACTGGCTTTTGAACTTTGCTGGCCCATGAGAATGATTTTGAGCTCAGAGAGAGGATGAAGTTGGAGTTAGTAGGTAAAATCTGTGACACTCTGTGTGCAAGTCAGTGATACTATAGACCTCTCCTCCAGTATTGTGCCATCTACCACCACAAATGTTCTCAGAGCTGAAACTGTGAGCTTAAGATGACCCACTATGAAGATCAGGATCCTCAAGGAAATGTTAACTTGACATCAAACTAACAAACAACAATAAAAACACCTTGTAAGTTGGGAGAAGGGGTAATTAAAATTTTACTTCAATTTGGTAAATGTAGTCTGATTCAAAAATTTAAGTAATCTTGAGGTAATTTAGTTTCTATTAAACAGATCTTTTTACCGTGTAAGTGGTTGATTCATGTTAATTACTCACCCACTCCTGTTCCTTTTTAAAATGGTTCTACACAGGGTTGGATTTATGGGACAGTGAGGAGATTGTCAGGACAGGAGGCCCCGCAACTGTAGGATGGAAGTTCTCTGATTTTACTGTCACTGCTGATGTAGAGTAACTGGATTAATATTTTCCTTGGACTGATGAGTTGTCAAATGTAATTATTCTGGTTTTGACTTTCGGGGTATATTGGGAATCTTAAGGATCTGGGCATTAAGACATTTGTGCCTTGTAGTCTTTTAATCTTGAATATCTGCTAGTCCATAAATCTTACAAGGAATTCTGCATCTAATTATTAAGACAGGTAAGAATTACCACAACCCCTTGACATGCCAAGACTGTGTAGAATCAAAATTTTTTTTTAAAAAAAGGGGCCTGAAGTTTCTCTCATGACATACTGAATGGAAAACTGAACTTACTTAGGTGCTGCAGACTTCCTTCAGGACACCCAACTCAACATTTGGGGAAGCTGGTTATTAGTCTGTCCTTAAAAATAGATTCTATGGGGCAGGGCCAAGATGGCCTACTAGAAGAAGCGGCGATCGGAGGCCCCCATCAAAAAGAACCAAAACAGTATGCAAATCCAGCACCAGCAACTGATATCCAGGTATCCAGGTTGTCATCAGGATTGACTAGGTGGCTGGCATGAACAACAGAGAGAAAGGAAGAGCAGTGTGGTGCAGCAGCCCACCTGAGAGCCACATGGGGCAGGGGAGATCCCACCCCTTAGCCAAGGGAGGCAGTGAGTGTGCTACCCAGTCTGAGAAACTGTGCTTTTTCCATGGAACTGTGCAACCCATAGATCAGAAGATCCCACTCATAAGCCCAAATATCAATAGCTGAATTGACTAAGTGGAAGAAAGAATATCAGAGTGTGAAGACCATCTTGCTGAAATAAGGCAGGCAAACAAGATTAGAAAAAAAAAAAAATGAATAGGAACAAAGAAAACCTCTGAGAAATATGGGACTATGTAAAAAGACCAAACCAACCATTGATCAGAGAATCTGAAAGAGATGGGGAGAATGGAACCAAGTTGGAAAACACACTTCAGGATATTATCCAGGAGAATGTCCCCATCCTAGCAAGAGAGGATAACATCCAAATTAAGGAAATACAAAAAACACCACTAAGGTACTATACGAGAAGATCAACCCCAAGATACACAATCAGATTCTCCACAGTTGAAATAAAGGAAAAAATGTTAAGGACAGCCAGAGAAAAAGGCCAGGTCACCTACAAGTGGAAGCTCACCAGACTATTAAGAGATCTCTTGGCAGAAACCCTGCAAGCCAGAAGAGACTGGGGGCCAATATTCAGCATTCTTAAAAGAAAGGAATTTTCAACCCAGAATTTCATATCCAGCCAAACTAAGTTTCATAAGGGAAGGAGAAATAACCTCCATCTCAGACAAGCAAACGCTGAGAGATTTTGTCACCACCAGGCCTGCCTTGCAAGAGCTCCTGAAGGAAGCACTAAATAGTGAGAAAAAAAACCAGTACCAGACACTGGAAAAACACACCAAAATATAAATACAAAGACACTGAAGAAACTGCATCAATTAGTGTGCAAAATAACCAGATAGCATCATGATGACAGGATCAAATTCCCACATAACAATATTAACCTTAAATGTAAATGAGATAAATGCCTCAATTAAAAGACACAGACTGGCAGATTGGATGTAGAGTCAAGACCCATCAGTGTGCTGTATTCAGGAGACCCATCTTATGTGCACAGACACACATAGGCTCAAAATAAAAGGATGGAGAAAAATTTACCAAGCAAATGAACAGAAAAAAAAAAAAAAACCAGGGGTTGCAATGTTACTCTCAGACAAAACAGACTTTTAACCAACAAAGATCAAAAAAGACAAAGAAAGGCATTACATAATGGTAAAGGGATCAATTCAGTATGAAGAGCTAACTATTCTAAATATATATGTACCCAATACAGGAGCTCCCAGATTCATAAACCAAGTTCTTAGAGACCTACAAAGAGACTTAGACTCCCACACAATAATAGTCAGAGATTTAACACCCCACTGTCAATATTAGACAGTTCAACAAGACAGAAAATTAACAAGGATATTCAGGACTTGAAAGCAGCTCTGGATCAAGTGGACCTAATCAACATCTACAGAACTCTCCACCCCAAATCAATGGAATATACATTCTTCTCAGTGCCACATCACACTTATTCTAAAATCAACCACATAATTACAAGTAAAGCTCCTCTGCAAATGCAAAAAAAGCTGAAATAATAAAAAACAGTCTCTCAGACCACAGTGCAATCAAATTAGAACTCCGGATTATGAAACTCACTCAAAACCACACAACTACATGGAAATTGAATAACCTGCTCCTGAAAGACTCCTGGTTAAAAATAATGAAATTAAGGCAGAAATCAAGAAGTTCTTTGAAACCAGTGAGAATAAAGAGATGACATACCAGAATCTCTGGGACACAGCTAAAGCAGTATTTAGATGGAAATTTATAACACTAAATGCCCACATCAGAAAGCTAGAAAGATCTTAAATTGACACCCTAATGTCACAATTAAAAGAACTAGAGAAACAAGAGCAAATAAATCCAAAAGCCAGCAGAAGACAAAAAATAACTATTCAGGGCAGAATTGAAGGAGATAGAGGCAAAAAAAACCCTTCAAAAAAAGCAATGAATCCACAAGCTGGTTTTTTGAAAAAATTAACAAAATAGACCACTAGCTACACTAATAAAGGAGAAAAGAGAGAAGAATCAAATAGACACAATAAAAAATGTCACAATAATAATGACACACTGATCCCACATAAATACATACTACCATCAGAGAATACGATAAACACCTCTATGCAAATAAACTAGAAAATCTAAAATAAATTGATAAATTCCTGGACTCATGCACCCTCCCAAAACTAAACCAGAAGGAAGTCGAATCCCTGAGAAACCAACATCAAGTTCTGAAATCTAGGCAGTAATACCATACCAACCAAAAAAATCTCAGGACAAGACAGATTTAGAGCAAAATGCTGCCAGAGGTACAAAGAGGAGCTGGTACCATTCCTTCTGAGACTATTCCAAAGAATTGAAAAGGAGACACTCCTCCCTAATGCATTTTTTGAGGCCCGCATCATCCTGATACCAAAACCTGGCAGAGATACAACAAAAAAAGAAAACTTCAGTCCAATATCCCTGAAGAACATCGAAGTGAAACATCTCAATAAAATACTGACAAACTGAATCCAGCTGCACATCAAAAAGCGCATCCACTATGATGAAGTTGGCTTCATCCCTGGAATGCAATGCTGGTTCAACATACACAAACCGGCAAATGTAATCCATCACATAAACAGAACCAATGATGAAAACCACATGATTATTTCAATAGATGCAGAAAAGGCCTTTGCTAAAATTCAACATCCCCAAATGTTAAAAATTTTTGATAAACTAGATATTCATGCAAAATATCTCAAAATAATAAGAGCTGTTTATGAAAAACCCACAGCCAATATCATACTGAGTGGGCAAAAGCTGGAATCATTCCCTTTGAAAACTGGCACAAAACAACGATGCACTGTCTTCCCACTCTTATTCAGCACAGTGTTGGAAGATCTGTCCAGGGCAATCAGGCAAGAGAAAGAAATAAAGGGTATTCAAATAGGAAGAGAGGAAGTCAAATTGTTTCTGTTTTCAGACTACATGATTCTGTATTTACAAAACTCCATTGTCTCAGCCCAAAAACTCCTTAAGCTGATATGCAGTTCAGCAAAGTCTCAGGATACAAAATCAACGTGCAAAAATCACAAGCATTTCTATATGCCAACTATAGACAAGCAGAGAGCCACAACATGAATAAATTCCCATTCACAATTGCTAGCAAGAGAATAAAATACCTAGGAATACAGCTAACAGAAACGTGAAGGATTTCTTCGAGGAGAACTACAAACCACTGCTCAAGGAAATAAGACAAAACCCAAACAAATGGAAAAACATTCCATGTTCATATATAGGAAGAATCAATATTGTGAAAATGGCCATGCTGCCCAAAGTAGTTTATAAATTCAATGTTATTCCCATCAAACTACCATTGACATTCTTCACATAATGACAAAAAGAACCACTTTAAATTTCATATGGAACCAATGAAGAGCCCGTATAGCCGTGACAATCCTCAGCAATAAGAACAAAGCAGGAGGTATCATGCTACCTGACTTCAAACCATACTACAAGGCTACGGTTACCAAAACAGCATAGTACAGGTACCAAAACAGACATACAGACCAATGGAACACAACAGAGACTTCAGAAATAACACCACACATCTACAACCATCTGATCTTCTACAAACACGACAAAGCAAGCAATGGGTAAAGAATTCCCTATTTAATAAATGGTGCTGGGAAAACTGGCTAGCCATATGCAGAAAACTGAAACTGGACCCCTTCCTTACACCTCATACAAAAATTAACTTAAGATGGATTAAAGACTTAAATGTAAAACTATAAAAACCCTAGAAGAAAACCTAGGCAATACCATTCAGGATATGGGCATGGGCAAAGATTTCATGATGAAAATACCAAAAGCAATTGCAACAAAAGCTAAAATTGACAAATGGGATCCAATTAAGCTAAAGAGCTTCTGCACAGCAAAAGAAACTACCATCAGAGTGAAGAGGCAGCCTACAAAATGGGAGAAATTTTTTGCAATCTATTCATCTGACAAAGGTCTAATATCCAGAATCTACAAGAAACTTGAACAAATTTATCAGGAAAAAAACAAACAAACAACCCCATAAAAAGCAGGTGAAGGACATGAACAGACGCTTCTCAAAAGAAGACATTTTTGTGGCCAACAAACATATGACAAAAAGCTCAACATCATTGATCATTAGAGAAATGCAAATCAAAATCACAATGAGATACCATCTCTTGCCAGTCAGAATGGCGATTATTAAAAAGAAACAATAATGCTGGTGAGGCTGTGGAGAAATAGGAATGCTTTTACACTGTTGTTGGGAATGTAAATTAATTCAACCATTGTGGAAGACAGTGTGGCAATTCCTCAAGGATCTAGAACCAGAAATACCATTTGACCCAGCAATCTCATTACTGGGTATATACCCAAAGGAATATAAATTATTCTACTGTAAAGACACATGAACACCTATGTTTATTGCAGCACTATTTACAATAGCAAAGACATGGAACCAACCCAAATGCCCATTGATGATAGACTGAATAAAGAAAATGTAGTACATATACACCATGGAATACTATACAGCTATAAAAAGGAATGAGATCATGTCCTTTGCAGGCACACGGATGAAGCTGGAAACCATCATCCTCAGCAAACTAACAAAGGAACAGAAAACCAAACACCTCATGTTCTTACTCATAAGTAGGAGTTGAACAATGAGAACACATGGACACAGGGAGGGGAATAACACACACCAGGGCCTGTCAGGGGTGGACGGCAAGAAGAGGGAGAGCATCAGGACAAATACCTTATGCATGTAGGGCTTAAAACCTAGATGATGGGTTGATAGGTGCAGCAAACCACCATGGCTCATGTATACATAAGTAATAAACCTGCATGTTCTGCACATGTATCTCAGAACTTAAAGTAAAATAAAAAATAATAAAAAATAGACTCTAGTGAGAGAAAAGAAGTAACTACCACCGTGTTATTTCTTTGCATAATCCTCACCCTTATGGTGGTTCTGGCTATAGGTTTTTCATTTCCTCTACTTTTATATTTTTCTCCTCCTGTTTTGTAGTGAGCCTGAAGATCTAAACTGCACACGTATAAAGGCCATCTATTCTATATACTATGGAGGATACGCTATAATATGAGTACTTTATTCTTAAGATGTTTCATAATAAATGAAGAATTCATGAAATTCATTTTTCTCTGACAAAGGCTGGCTTTCAAGCCTGTCTTCTCAACTCAACTCAAAATCACACTTTGATAGGCAAAGGTTGAACTATTTCATTCTCTCTTCATTGTTTTATATGAATAATTCCTGTTCTAATGCCTATGTGTGTCTATATCTATCTATCTATCTATCTATCTATCTATCTATCTATCTATATATATATATATATATATGCATAAAGGATGATAGTAATATGCATAATAACGCAAGAGAGAAAAGTATCACAAAACGAAACAATTTAATTTTAAATATTTGTAATTTAGACTTCTAACTATTTCACTTGAATATTCCTATTTATCCTTTAGGACTTATGTAAGGTGTCTATCCTTGGACTGCTTTTAAAGTACCCCTTATTTTTAGAAAATCATTTCTGTTTGCTCTGAGCACATATTAAAATAACCTATTTATACGTACCTGTCCCCACTTATCTGAAGGTGTATAGAAGTATGAACCTTGTCTATTTTGTCTTCTCAGCCCCATTACCTAACACAGTGCCTGGGAAATAGTAGGTCATTTAAAAGAAAAACTCCTTAAGGTTAAATTAAATCTATGTATTAGATGGAGATTAGTATTGAGCTCTGTGTAAAAGATTTAAAACTGTACACCTATCAAATGAAGAGAAAGCATTTTTCTGTGTAAATTCACTCTGAATTTATTAAAGACATTATTCAGATATCAGAACAAATCAACTATCAAATCAAAAACAACATTTGTTATATCAAACTTCACGTAAAAAATTTCATTAGACAAAACATAAGTAAAGGATCCTAGAAATATACAAATACTGTATTTTGCTGCCGTGGGTAACAGCAAGAGAAGTAGAGGTCAGATTAGAAGACTAAGTAAAAGTTATGACTATTTTCCAGAAAGATAAATTAGAATTTAAATGATAAAGGTCAGCAATATAATATGCCCCCCAAAAAGGCAAGGAAAGAAAGAGTAGGTATACTGCTCAGCTTGTGCTGCTATACCAAAATATGCAGTGGCTTAAACTTAAGACTTGGCTTAAACAACAGGCACTTAATTCTCACAGTTCTGGAGGCTGAGAAGTCTAAGATCGGGGTGCTGGCAGCTTTGGTTTTGATGAAAGCCCTTTTTCTAGCTCACAGGTGGCTGCCTTCTTGATATATCCTCACATGGGAAAAACAGAGAGAGACAGACGGAGATTTCACGTCTCTTCTTAGAAGGGCACTGATCCCATCATGAGAGCTTGCCTTTTCAAAGGCCCCATCTCCAAATACCATCATATTGGGGGTTAGGGCTTTAACATATGAATTTTAGGGGGACACAATTCAGTCCATAGCAGTAGGTAGAGGACTAAAGAGTAAAAGGAATTAATACAGAAAAAGCTATTGGCAAAGAGTCTTATATGTGACATTTGAGGTAGTTAGGAAGAATTAATATTCAACAGTTATTCCAAACTTTATTTGAAATACCTTTCAGCACTAAAAAATTAAAGGAACAAATAAGCATAGAAACAGCAATCCTTTTCTTAAACACCCTTGCAACTAGACTCCTAACTGTAGATTAGATGTAGTCAATTAGGTAAGATTTAAAAAGTGAGACAGACAACCTATCTTTCTCACCTTTCCTGTGCTTTTGGTCATGAAGACAAGCGTGGTCATCAGGTTTCTCTAAAGACAAATCCCTTTGTCCAGTCATGACTTCAAGAGCACTGATTTTTGAATGGAAATCTTCATTGATGCTAACCTCAACTTCTTGATTTCCACTGACCTAACTGTGGCAAAGGTACATTCATTTGGTAGTTTGTTTCTTGCTATTCTTATAGTCTCTCCTAGAAACCTGATCTAGAATCTGCTCTTTAACCATTCCGACAATTTGTTAACCAACTCATTTGACTTTAAATCCCTTTCTGCTTAAAATGCTATAAATTTTTTCTTTTCTTTTTTTTTTTTTTTTTTCCTGCTTTCAACTGATCCCTGACTGATACAACAGGTTAGGGGAATGTGACATTCAAATGTGACAAATTCAAGTATGTAGGCATTCTACCCAAATTATGCCTCAAAAGATATTAAAATCCTCTACAGTAAAAACCAAGTATCATGTAGTTCACCTACAAAATGGTCATTTTCCAAAACTTAATATTTTAAACTGTCCTAGGCCAATATGGACCCTACATACATGCAAGGAATGATTTATTTTCATGTAGATCTAGGCGTAAACTCTGAACTGAGATGGTGACACTCTAAACTGCAGCATAGTACCATCCAGGATGTGATTGATTGGCTCAACAATCATTCGCTAAAACTTCCAGTGTGCCAACCACAGTGCCGGATTCTGGCAATATAAATAAACGATGTTGTTGCTTCTTAAAGAGTTCACAGTCTAGATTTCAGATAAATGATACTTGGAATACAGGTAATATTCTAAGATAAATTTATATATTTTCTGTTTATACATATTTTATTAAATAATTTGAAAGCAGAGGGAGAGAGTAATCTTCAAGAGAAGTTTGTATGACTTTAGTATTCTGAAATTATCAGTTTGGAATGTATCCTCATCTCCCAATTTCACTGTATATATTGTTTCACTTTCTACAAAATCTAGTTCAAGTCTGAATTCATTTCTGACCCTACAGTGCTTTAACACTAGAACAGGGTCTATCAAGAAGTTAGTGTCCATATATATGGTTAAATGCCAACTCTAGATTAGAGTTGCTCAGATCAATAGCTCAATGCCTCACCTGTAGCAGATCTCACATGTATCAATTATAGGATGTTTCCTTGACTTGTTAATTATCAAATATATTCTGACAGCTTTGATATGTGAACAACTGGAAAAATCACCATGAAAAACTGAATGTATGTGGCTTATTTGACCTCAGTAACAATCACATTAGAAATGTTAAAATATTGGCCGGGCATGGTGGCTCATGCCTGTAATCCCAGCACTTTGGGAGACCGAGGCGGGTGGATCACCTGAGGTCAGGAGTTTCAAAGCAGCCTGGCCAACATAACGAAACCCTGTCTCTACTAAAAATACAAAAATTAGCTGGGCATGGTGGTGGGAGGTCTGTAATCCCAGCCACTCAGGAGGCTGAGGCAGGAGAATCACTTGAACCCAGGAGGCAGAGTTTGCAGTGAGCCAAGATCCTGCCGCTGCCCTCCAGCCTGGGTGACAGAACGAAAGAGAAGAAAAACAAGTATTTGTCAATGATAATAATTTCACAAGCTGTATTTTTGATCTACTAAAGATACCTCGTCTGGACTTTTACTAATGCATTGTTCCTTGATGCATTCCTGTTTTGTCAGCTTTTGGCACTATTTGATAGTAAAGAAACATCTAGTGAGGCCTTAGAACTATTTTTGTTTTAATGTTTCCTACATTTTGACAACCAGCGATTAGCCTCCCAAATATCATCAGAATTTTTGAAGGGATGATATTAATATATTTGATGTGTGAGGTAAGACACACATGTACATTTCTCAGTATTAAACAATAAATAACACTACAAATGCAAGAATATGATTTGGTCAAGATGAAGGGATCTTGCATTGGTTAGAGTACATATTTTGAAATCTGACCTTCTTGTGTTTGAAATATTACTCTGCAACTTTCAAAATGTATACAATTTGGAGACTTAACTTCACTTTTTTTAAGCCCAATTTCATTATATGAAAAAAAAATCCATACATAAGGCTGTGTAGGGAATTATATTAAATAGCTCACACAATAATACCTCATCAGTACAAATCATTATTGGGATAATCTAGAAGGCAGCTAGTGTTAACTCTGCTAAAAATTCAGTGAAAAGAGAAAAAAAAAAAAAGGCAAGGGAACTGTTCCAGAGGAAAAGATACCAAAGAGACATAACAAACAAATGCAATGAGTGCAAGTTAATTAGATCTTAGATTTTTTTTTTTTTTTAAAGATTATACCAGACCTTTTTGGGCCAACTGGGTATATTGAAAATGGATTGTACAGTAGGTAACATTGGTGAATGAATGTTAATTTTCTAAACGTGATATTTATATTGTGGCTACTTAGGGGAAGGTTGTTACGATTAGAAGATTTTTATGTATTTATGGGTGAAAGCACGTGGTGTTTGCACCCTACTTTCAAATTATTATGCAAAAATAAATAAACGAATAAGCAAATAAAGATGTGTTTCTGTGTGCGTGCACATGAGCCCATGTGTGCGTTAGCATGTGTGTGTATAGTGTAGGAGGGAGAAAGAGTGAAACACAGAATGCCAATGTGGTAAAATCGTAAAAACTGATGAATCTAGGGGAAGAATATGCAAGTATCCTTTTTCTTATTCTTTCAGTGTTTCTGAAGGTTTTAAACTTTTCAAAATAGACACAAGGAATAAAAGACTCACTAAAATGAGGAATTAATTCACGAGCTACAGAAAATAATATGTGTATAAATAATAATGGTAATTATGAAACATATGATGTGTCATAATTTAAGTGGGAGTATTAAGATGACTCACTTGTAACTGAAGATCAAAAATCACAAAATATGTTGGGTTTTTGAAATTATATTTTCCTAAATTTATAATAGGCCCAAAAAGAAACAGAAGCTAACACTTTAGAAATCTTTAAATGACATATTTTTGTGAGTAACAAGCAGGTCACATTAGTCATTTGCTGACAAGTAGCAAAAAAAAAAACCTGTTCATTAAGGTATTGATAAAATGTAGCTTTAAATTGTCAGTTCAAAAATCTGAAAATCTTAAAATGTAATAATCATTAACCTAAGTATGCAGAATCATTTGCATAGCTTGGAGTAGATATTAACACAGAGAGAAAGAAAAGCCAATGCTGATATTACAGATTTCCTAACTTAAAATTATGACTACTCATTTTCTTATGAATTTTCTTGCCAATAGTGACAGAACACATGCCATTCCTATTTCCTAAGGAAGAAACTATCCTGTCACTGTGCCTCCAATGGGTCAAAATAGTTCAAAACATTTCTCACAAGCATTTCAATCTATATTTGAAACCAGTTCTTGTGGTGAGTATGTTAGATTTAACAAGTCACATCTCACACTCTTGAAGGCAGCAAATGGCTTAGTTGATATACTTCATTAAAGTGTAAGATAAATTCTCAACATCAAATGTCAACAACAGTAACTTTTCTATTATGCCAAGAAGTGGGGCTATTATTTTTCATGATTATCAGCAGAAATTTTGTTTTCAGAGTTCAATACACTGCATTATATGTGTTTCAGAAGCAATAATGAGCTCAAGTTAAGATGGGAAACAATGAGGATTCAAAGCAGAAGCTTTGAAGTCAATCTACCTAGATTTAAATCCCATCTTCAAATGCTGACAGCATAACTTTGGGCACATTACAATCACAGAGACTTAGTTTTATCAACCCTACAAGAGGAAACAAAATAGCTACTTCACTGAATTCATGAAAAGATTAAGAAAGGTAATCAACACAGCACACAGCATGGTACATACTAGGCACACCAATGCAGTTATTTAATAAATATGTATTGAGCACCCACTCTAAGCCATGTATTGTTTTAGGCACTCAGGGCATAGCAGTAAATGAGAGATCATCTATTCACTCCCCACCTTGGAAAAAAAAATACCTGTTCTTTTGGAGTTCATATTTCAGTGAAGAGAGACAGAAAATATTAAACAGACATAATAAAATTATATAATATTAGAAGGTAATAAGTGCTATGGATGAAAAAAATGAAGCAGAATAGGGTAACTGTGGAGGGGTGAATAGGTTCCAATTTTTATTATAGTGAGTAAGTAGGCACCCTTGGAAAATGGCATTTGAGCTAAGACATGAAAAAATTGAAGGGGTTAGCCATGGACATGTAAGAGGAAAGGCCCTAAGGAAGGAATATGCCCCAGTGAAGAAGAGTGAGAAGGAAAGAAAAACGGTGGAAACAGAGAAATCAAGTATAGTTATTGCCGTAATCCCGGTGCCTGATGATAGTAGGTTGACCAAGATGTTAGCAGTAGAGGTGGTGATAAAGGATTGAATTCCAGACATGTTTTCAAAGCGAAGCCAAAATAATTTGCTAATAAATCATGAAATGATGAGAGAAAGGGGTAAATCAAGTATGTCCCCATAATGTCTGTCTGAGCAATGGGAATGATGAAATTTCTATTAACTTAGATGGAGAAGACTAGGGAAAGCAGTTTGGTAAAAAATCAATCAAGTATTCCCATACTTAACTTAGGGAATTAGGTGTCCAAGTAGAGATGTCAAGAAAGCAGTGGATTGTCTAGAGGTCCAGCAACATATTTGGGCTGGCAATGTAAATGTGAGACTGCATACATACGTGGTATTTAAAATCATGCAACCCAGAGGGTATTGCTGAAGGAGTGAATTTGAGAGACGAAAAGATGATGAAGTTCCATTAACATTAAGTGATCAGACAGAAGAGGAGAAAACAATGTGACAGGAGAAAAACCAGGAACTGTAACCCTTGAATAAAAGTAATGAGGAAAACTGAGCATTTAGTGCTAAGATAAATACTGCTGATCCATCAAGTAAAAAGTATGCAAAGAATCCAGTATCAGACTTAGCAATGTAGAGAACGTTTTTGACTTTGCCAAAGAAGTTTTGTTACCATAGTAGTGAAAGTCTGTTTGGAACAATGGGTTTGGGAGGGTATAGAAAGAGGGAAATCAAAGTTAGCAAAGATGAATAACTCTTTTGAGCAAGTTTGCAGCAAAGAGAAGCAAAAATATATGGCAATAGCTGGCAGGGAAAGTGGGGTCAAAACAACTTTTTTAACAAAGGGAGAAATAAATCCATGCTTTTATAATCATAGTCCTGTAAAGATAGAAAACATGACTAAACAGAAAAAAGAAGGGAGGCTGGCTAAACTAAAATCTTGGAGTAGGTTAGAAATGGTGGGGTTTAGTGTGCTAGTGAAAGGAGTAGCTTTAGATAGAAGCATTGCTACTTCAGTTATATTAACAGGAAGAAAGTCACCAAAAACAGGCAAAGATTTTGATTACCTGTGTAGATCTGTTAGTAGATATGGCATATAGTTAATGTCATCTAAAATAAAATCCATATTAAAGGGAAATGTGAATGTTAATTAGTTCCTTTAAATTGTCCCATAGTAGTTCAAATGGAAGTTGATTCAATCCAAATAAACTCTAAATCATGGTGGTATAACATCTACAAATGACTTTCTAAGACAAACGGAAATATACTTGGCGTTTTTTCTTTTGTATATATGAGAGGGAGAATTGACCAGAAACTGCTTTTATTTGCTCTTATACTATCGATAGACAGTACCTCAAAACTTGTTACCTAATTTGGAACAAGGAGAAAAAGATCCAAAGGATTTTTTTTCCAATTAACTGTGACTCAAATGTAAGTTATGAAGTTTGAATTAATTTGAATTTCAATCCATAAAGTATTTATTTCTTATTAACTGTTTATTGGTGAAATGAAACATAGGCATGAGAGGAAAAAACATGAGATTGCAATCTGTGTATGAATGCTGTATTAGTCCATTTTCATACTGCTGTAAAGAACTGCCTGAGAATGGGTAATTTATAAAGGAAAGAGGTTTAATTGACTCACAGTTCAGCATGGCTGCGGAGTCCTCAGAAAACTTACAATCATGGAGGAAGGAAAAAGGGAAGCAAGGCACCTTCTTTACAAGGTGGCAGAAAGGAGAATGAACGCAGGAGAAACTACCAAAAAATTACAAACCATCAGATGTTGTGAGAGCTCACTCAATATTAGGAGAACAGTATGTGGGAAACCAATCCAATGATTCAATTACCTCCACCTGGTCTCTCACTTGATCCTTGGGGATTATAGGGATTATGGACATTATAATTCAAGATGAGATTTGGGTGGAAAAACAAAGCATAACCATATCAATTTCTCTGAGCATGCAGACTGCCACTTTCTGTTGAAAAATAACTATATACTTGCTTGTTGTTTAGATAGGCTAGGCCAGTGATATACATTAGCATATCACCTCTGCTTCCTCCTAGGCTTAGAATGCATTCTAAGTACTTAGCCAATGATTATATACATGGCAAGTAGTAAAGATAATTTTATGAAGAGCAGGAAATGGATTAGCAAAGAAAGTAGTTGAAGGTGGTTAGAGAAGGTATAGATATAAAAGAGAAGATCATATATTTTTCTAAACCTAGTATTAAGCAGTGTTAGGTGCATAGTATACTCAGACCAGTGTTTGTTAAATTACATATGGAGCTTGGATTTAGGCTGTCTTTTGGAATAAGAGACATTACTCATCCAACAAACAGGATTTTAGTCTTTCCTATTTTGAAATTCTTCCTTTTCTCATAACTTTATTTGCAAAGTTATAACAACAACGTAATGAAAGATAATCCAAATACTATAGATGCCTCATTAAATTTTTAAAAAGATACAGAAAAAAAGGAAAATTTGATTATTGATGTAATGTATTAGATTTAATGCTTGATCAATAACACTAAGCAACAAAATGACATTACATCAAATGATTAAATATAAGAACCAATGGGAATATGATTCAAGAGAAAATGGCTGATTAAAACTCACTTTATTTCTCAATATAGTTCATGACCAAGCAAAGAATTTTAAAAAATAAAGACAAAAATGACTATGCTTCTTAAATTTATTTAGCCTCATTCTTCAGGTATTTATTTCTGAACAACAAAAAAATACAGACTATATTAAAAAATCTCATATGCTGTTAAAATCTATTATTTTTCTGGAACTATACAAATGTATAATTATTTTGAATAATTATAGAATTTTCCTGATTTGTATCAGTAAACATTTCATATATTGTATTAAGGGAAGTATTTATGAGTTATAAAGTTCCCAACAAAAATATATCAAAAAGATAAGTCATGAACTGCATCTGATTTTCCACAAACTGAATATAATACAATTAATTGGTTGTAGTGCTATAGATATGATTATGAGCAAAGCAACATAAATATAAAGGGTCTATTTTATTGAGTGGACATAATCTTCTATGGCTTCTTTCCAACTCTGTCTAGTGTGTGAACAAGATATTTTCTGTTGAATTAAACTAACAAAGAGGGTGAATGAGCATTTAAACCCCGAGTACTATTCTTGGAGGGTGTTACACACTGCTTCAAGATTCTTAATGACTTTAGTTTAAATGGCATAATTTTCTTTCTCAGTTTGCAAATTGGCTTTTAAAAAATACTTACCATCAGCCTATATATATATATATAATTAAAAAGAATAAAATAAAAACTTAATCATTTCCATTTTTATATGAATGTTATTGTATAATATATGTGATTTTACAAGTATGATTACTGTGATCTAGGATTATCTCTATTGATCTATTTTATGTTACTTTTTACAAGTATATTTTACGCATATCTTATTCAAAATGAAGTGGAACAGTAAAATACTGTCGGATTCTAAATGGCATTTTTAAACTGTTTAAAATGTGAATTCACTCTATGTGAAGTAATTTCATTAACCAAAAAACATAGCGTAATTTTGAAAAAGTCAAATAATTAAATCTTAGTGTCTAAAATTTGACTTATCATATTTTCCAGACTGTAAACTCTTGTGTTACATTGGCAAAAATTTGAAATTATCTGGTGTAATGCTAATTTCCTTTTCTGACAGGCATTTTCTTGTTGTTTATCATAAAAGACAAAAGGCATTAACACTATAGTTAATTAGGGGTAGTCATGTGATAGAAAATGCAGATCGTTTGGAAGAATTAAAGCTTTGTCAGCTAGATTTCTAACTCCCCTTCATTAAGATTAGATAAAGTGCTCTCAAGACAGTACACTGATTATGACAACTAAAATTTTCAAGTAAATTTATTAGATGAATAGCTTACGAAATTGAACAATAAAAACAGAGGTAACATAAAGTTCCAAAACACTGAACAAAAAAATATATGAGTTAGATGTAATTTATATGCTTATAATTTTACTAAAAACAATAAAGAATTAAAATAAGTTATATATCTATACACATATGTATGTAAATATCAATAGAGGTTAATTGTTAAAAACAAAACGGACATATACAAAACCAAACCTTCCTCCTATATTTCTACTTTTTAAGAACAAAGACTGTTAACACAGTTTTACTCTTTCAGCCTTATTCATATCTATATTCTGTTATTGTTGTTTTGAACAAAAATGTGTCACAAGTAAAGTTCTACATAACAAGACCACCTTTGCTAGCCAAGCCCCTTCTTCTCCTCCTCCCATAACATATTTTGCCATGATACAAGCCCCCATTCTTTCCGTAACTTCAAGAAGGTATATGAGCTTCTGAACTCCATTGACGAATGGGGAGTAATCACTCTGTGGTTCTCTCTGTGTGCACATTAATAAATTTGCATGCCATTTCTCCTATTTAAAACAAATAGGTAAAGTTCTGCTTCTGATACCTGTTTGATTATTTCAGCAATTATGGACACCATACAATATCTATATGTACAAATTATTATTCATTTTTAAAAATTAAAAGAACTTTTAAAATTGCATTACATATTAGACATCAGCAAACTGAGGGAATTTAAGAGTTGCATATACATATATACACATACACACACAAACACATATATATATATTTTACATAGTACAAATAATGCTTCAAAAAAACTGACTTATATTTTTATTTTTGTTAAGCTGAATATTTCTGTGGAACAAGTTTTTGGAAGTAAAATTTTGAATCAAAAGTTATGTACTTTTTCTGTTTGTTTTAATATATTGCAAAACTGTATCTCCAGATGATTTTGTCAAAGTACACTCTCACCAAAAGTGAATGACAGTGCAGGCATGAGAAGGTGAAAAGGCATGAGATTCAGAGCAAAAGAACAAAAGTGTTCTTAGAGCAGGGGTGAGGGAGGAGGGGCCAATCTTTCATTTAACAGGAGGGATGAACAATAGAAGAATAGTGATAGTACCAGTTTTGACAAAAGCTGAAATATTCTTGACTGATTGTTGTTATTTTCCTAATACAGTGTGAAACACAATTATCAGCTGATTTTGAGTGGTCAAGGATAATGGAGTATAAGCAATTTGAAATTGTAAAAGAAAGTATAAAATAATAGTGTTAAAAAGTGAAACAAAGATTTTTGCTGTGGACCCTCAGAAGATGTCTATGTCAATCTCTAGAATTTGCAAATGTTAACTTTTTGGAAAAATGATATTTGCAGATGTAATTAACGATTTTGGTATGTGAAGATAATCCTAAATTATCTGTGTGAGCCCTAAATGACATCATGTGTCCATATAAGAGAGAGAAAAAAATAATCATAACCTGACTGTGTACCTGCTTAAAAGGGATTATTTTTTCCTCTCTCTTATATGGACACACAGAAGAAAAGACAATCAAAAGAGAGAGTGGAGTGATGTGGCCACTAGGACAGAAATGCTGGGGCAACCACTATAAACCGGAAGAGGCAAGGAACTGATTATTGCCTTTACATAGCCCCTAGAGGGAGAGCAGCCCTGTCAGATTTCAAACTTTTTGCCTGCACAACTCTGAGAGAATAAATTTCTTTTGTTTTCAGCCAACAAGTTTGTGGTAAATACTAAGAAACTAGTGTACTCAGAAACAAATATACTATTGAAGTATTAAATTAGCATTTGAGCTTTGTAGTTATAAATCTGAAGTACAATTATTTGGTGGAAAAGATGATACTTGCTTTCAATTGTGGTTGGAATATTTGTAGATATAGTGAAACAGTAAAGAAAGCCATTTTCCATTTTGTTTTTGTTTGTGAAGAGATTAATTATAATGAAAGACTAAACAAGGATCTAGACTTAGAAGGGAAGGATGATAAATATTATTTTTAAAAAGGATATATTGATTGCATTTCTCAAAGAAATTGAGCATATATCTTGTGAAATACTACCATAAGAAAATTGTAAGGAAAGAATTAAGGTCACTGACTGAGAAGTTTCTAGTAGAAATGTCACAAGAAATAGAATTACTGATGATGATAAAGATTGTCATTTCATATATGGTCAAGCTAGCATGATGGAAAATGGTTGGAAGTGAGTAGGTGAAGGATATAGATATTAGATGTTTCATATGCACTGCCTTCATCTATGTTTGTAACATGTATTTAGCTATATAGCTTGCAGTAGTTTGACAATATTAAGTTTTGAATATTTACTTCTTTTGTTTGGGCTTAAAAAATCTTCCTAGCATTAATTCCCTCTTTTTCATGTATTTAGCTATATAGCTTGCAGTAGTTTGACAATATTAAGTCTGATGCTGATATGGGAAAACCCGTTTTTCTCAACTTGCTCATGGTATTCAACCAAAGCTGGCTGCACCACCAACACCCCTTCAACCTGACTGTGTACCTGCTTAAGAGTCCAGATCAATTGTAGTTTTTGTTTTCTTTGTCATGCAATGATTCTGTGATGGGCACAAAACACAAGTCAAGCAAATTAGATCAATTTAGGGCTTGCTCTTGAGCTATAACCGAAGTGGGTGTACTATTTCCAGCTGGAAATAAATCCGGACAACTGTATCCCAGGAAACTGTTCACAGTGCTCTTGAAACCACATGGGAGAACGTACCTAAGAGTGTCATGATGCTAAGGAAATGCACACAAAGAATGAAAGCAAACAAAAAACTCCCGGTCTGTAATTTAAACACCAAATTAAGGTTTCTCTGACCCTTTAATTATTTAGTTGTTCAGAGAATTTTAAAAAGTCCTTTGTTTGAATTAATCGAGTTGGAGTAGCATTATTATTATTATTATTGTTGTTGTTGTTTTTGTGACATATGAAGTACACATTTCAGATATCTAATACTTTTCTCTAAGACTACCACATCAATGTTGCTGATAATTTCATTTTAAGAGGATAGATCTACTCTAAAAGGAAAGTAAGTGCAACAAATTCTCCTTATATACTGAATTTCTATCATGACTACGTCCACAAGTGATAGTCAATTTTTAAAAAATGAGAAAGGTCATACCATAGTAATGACATCAAATAGCATAGAGAATCTGTGCAACTATATTGAATTCTGCATCTGTATTGGTGTATTATGTGAATTAAAATCTTGGTTTCCTACAACTGATGCTTTATCTTCCATCAGTATGGATTTTCATGCTAGCAGTAAACTATCAAAGACTTACAAGTTGAGTAATGCCATTTATGAAAATGGATTTTAGATAAATTAACTTTTAAATGTTCTTGTTGACTTACATTTTTGTATTTTCTTACTGATTACAATCTTCTTTTGTAACTCTTCTAAATATGCATCCCCAACCTGCTTTTTGTTTATAGTACTGTAGGGTAATATCAAATGCCAATCCCTATTGCATTTGCCACAGTGGATTTCAGAGCTTGATAGGCGATTTTCCCTGGAGATTTTTGTTTCAGAAAAATATACCCTTTTTACTTCTTTGGTGAACAATTTGCAGTAATATGCTCAATAAGTATTTGTTCACTGAATTCAATTATTAGGATTAAAGGCAGCTACATAATATAAAGTAAATCTACAAGGTATATTATTGAAAGAAAACTGTCAATTTTGAAAGATATATCAACAGTAGGAGTCAGTTCTATAAAATGATTAATAGGATTTTCAAGACAGGCAAAAATGTATTTGGAATGTCTATGCTTGTCTATGCCAGCAACACCATAATTCTGATTCAGGGCCAGTGCATGAAAGGTCTAGTCGTGTTGATTAATTTAAAAAGCATTGTGTGAGCGTGTGTGTGTGTGTGTGTGTGTGTGTGTGTGTGTGTGTGTGTGTGGAGTGATGACAATAGCAGAAACAATGTAAATATTGCTCATGCATTTGTATTTTCAGGTTGCATTGATACTCAGCTATACTCTAGAGACCACACCACTGCAAGAGAAACAAGAGAGGATTCATGATTATTCTCTTGCCTTCAAGATGCTAAGGAAGTGAACTATCAGCATAAACTAACTTAACACAGAGATAGCCCACAAACAGTTAAGTTGTCCCTCTTAACTAAGATGGAAAGGGAGTGAGAATGCTTATTTGTTAAAATGGGTTAGTGTTCACTAACTGATAGTGGTTTTGTTTCCTCTTCATTCTGTAATTGTTTAATTATATTAATTTCAGAAGGCATGAATTAAAAATAGATATTTTGGCTGGGTGTGGTGGCTCATGCCTATAATCCCAGAACTTTGGGAGGCCGAAATGCGAGGATCACTTGAGGTCAGGAGTTTAACACCAGCCTGGCCAACATGGCGAAACCCTGTCTCTACTAAAAATGCAAAATATTAGCTGGGCATGGTGGTGCATGCCTGTGATCCCAGCTACTTGGGAGGCAGAGATTGCAGTGAGCAAAGATCATGCCACTGCACTCCAGCCTGGGTGACAGAGCAAGACTCCATCTCAAAAAAAAAGAAAAAAGAAAAGAATAGATATTGTCTCAATAGACTTATTTTAGAATTCCTGATGTCAAACAGTAATTATTCCCACAAATTATTTTAATTCAGTCTTCACTTAAGACAATAAAAGTTAATTGCATAAAATCTGGCAATCAAAAGAAATATTAAAAATTACCAGTGTAACCTAATATGTGGTTAATCACAACTACCAAACTTATATGTTACAACAGACTAAATGCAATATGAAAAGTAAACACAATTTATTTCAACTTAACTTGATCAAAGAGCAGAATGTCTTTTAAAATGTATTTTTCAAATACACAATCATTTTTATATTGACCTCTTTCATTTTATAATATGTTAGACCTTTCTGTTTTCACCAACTAGTCCTCAATAAGAATGATTCCACCTCCCTATTATGAAATATTTGGAAAGTAGCCATAGCAAACAATATTATGCCTAATAAAATAATAATAGCTCTCCTCTAAGAATCATGACTGGCTTCCCCCTTATTCAACAAAATTGTAAAATGAAAAAATAGGCATAATCACCACTCTAGATGAATTAAGCATCAAATTGACGCATACTTTATTTTACCACTTAAAAGTGTGTTTAGATTTTCGTTTTAGCTAAATAAATTAGAATTTGAATGTACCACTTTTTCACATAAGTGCTCGTTTTTTTAAATGAACATTAAGTAAAGTCTTTAATAAAGAAAGTGCATCTATGTAATGTCAATAAAACTGCTAATTAGGAAACTCAGTATTTATAAACATAGATTGCATAATTGAAAATAAGTATAAAGCTTAATTATGCAAAAATGGGTTAAGCAACTTTGATAAGAAAAACTACAGACATAAATATAAAGGTAAGTAATTTGTAAGTTAGATAGTAACTGATATTGATGTAATAAAAACTATAAGAATACATGCATTTACAACTTTTATTAAAGACTGTATTTTGAAAGGATCTTTTAGTCAATATGATAATGCAATTATGTTAGTTCTAGTAAGAAAAAGAGAAGACCAGTGAGAGAGCTATAGCAAAGGAAGAGGACTGACTTTAAACCATAATAATTAAATGCTAATCTCAGTATAAAAAATAACACTTTTCTTTGACTTTGGGCAACACATAATGTCTGTGTTGAGGTTTGCACATGTAAAATGTACATAATAATAATACCTCAGACAGGTGCTGTGAGACTTAATTAATTTCTCTAGAGTGCTATGGACATGAGAAAATGTATGCAGTCTGGACATTTAATCATTATTACTCCTCCAAGGGTTTTCTTTTGATATTGCCTAGGGAAGCTAGATGGAAGACTGCCAAATTACTGAATCCCTAGAAGGAGTTAGAAACACATTATATTGAAGAGTAAGACAAATGCAATAAAAGCTAGACCTTAAAAAGAAACATTAAACAAAAGAAGTTGGCCATTTGAGAATGGCAGGGAGGATTAAATGAATTAACATTATAATTTAAAGTTAAAAAAACATATATACATGGGTGCTAACGGTTTTGAAAGAGAAAGAAGAGAAGGAAAAAAGGAAGAAGGGGAGAGAGGAAGGGAGAGAGAGAGAAAAGAGGGAGAGAGGAGGATGTTAAATCTCTCTTTAACAGATGAAGGAAAGAAGAACAATGGAGTGGTTATGAGTTAAGGTCATTGTTAAACACTAGTAAATAGACAAAAAGTCAGTTCAGAAGGTTACAAAAAAATTTTAAGTGTTGGGAGAGCTGTCATATTTCCTAAAAATCAAAAGGAAAAATTTCTGCTGCAGAATTAAGATCAATATTTACACATCAATTTTTTGTGAGACTTTTGTCTCAGAGAAATGATATAACACTGGTTCTTCTAATCAGGGCTGAATTTGTAAAGATTTTTGTCAGGAAATATTGAAAATAAGAAGAGTGCTTAACAGGTAAGAAGTACTCAATACATTTTTAGGAATTATTATTATTCAAATTCTAATAATGCATGAGCAGAAATTCCACTGATTTTTTGCTTTTTATCTTTAAATGTTTTATGTTTAAATTATTAACTGTAAATGTGAATAAGTTACATTTGATAAATGCTATATAAGAATAGATGTCAAGTGATATGAAATTTCTGAAGATATATTTGCAATGGCAATTCATAAGAGAAAAAAACATCCTTAAGAAAGTACTTCCTTCTATCATACTCATTTTTCTGTACTTTTTACAGCTTCCCAAGCAAAAGGCTGCACAGCGAAATGTCCCCCCATTTGTAACAATAGAAAGTAGTAGTAGGAAGAGCTCATTGGACTATCTCTATTTGTCTCTTGTTTTGAAAGTCCCTTTGGTTGTAGCAGAGAACATGAATTTAAGGATTAATTTTAAAAACAATATCCAAAAGATTGTTTGGATATTGGGACAATAGTGTCCAACTCTGAGACAAATACTTAAATGAAATAATAAAAATAATGTATATTGAAAGATCTCAATTACTCTACCAATCTGGCTTGTTCCGTATATAGCGAAGTATGAGCTGAAGTTGGTTATTTAATGACTATTGAGAATCAAAACATACAAACATTGAAAACTTGGAAAAGTCAGTAGAGCACAATGCAAGCAGAGCAGAAAATTAGGTATAAGTTTGTTACTTCATACCTCAAAACCACCCTGTAAATAAACAACTTGAGTATATCAGATCCCAGTGGGAGTTCCTGATCTTACTAATGATAAAAAATATTTTGGATCAGAGGTTACCACATAAGTGTTGATTGAAAGTATTCTGTATTCATCTCTCAGATACCCAGTTATCTTAGTTTTATTTGACAAACTTATAATTCTATGTTCCAGCATTGTGTTCTAGACTGGAAATACACAAAGATAAAGACACAATTCTTCCTCACAAGATACTTACAGTCCAGGTGAAAGAGAAGACAAATAAAACAATACTTGCTGATCCCTGCAGCTTGCTAAAAAGTGCTCAAAACTTGAGATCAGCTATCCCTTTAAAAGGGAGGTCTTGGTCTTTCAGGTCAATATCATGTCAGAAAAATATATGTTTCAGGCAAAGTCATTCTTATATTGATCACTGTGAGAATCTCACTTTGTGAAAAGATCTCCCCAGAACAATATAACACTTTTTTTTACTGTTTTTATTGACTTATCAATCCATCTTTGATTCTTTAGATGGGATTTGTGGCCCAAGATAGATAAGTTCAATGTAAATTCTCATTCATGCATCATCATCAAAATCTAAAATTTTTAATTATACATCTCAAGAATCATGTTAGGTAGAAAACAGAAATCATATTTCAATTTTCAGTTTTATATAGAGAGAGCTGTGTCCAAGTCCTCTTCTGTTTAAATTATACTTTAGGAGCCTAGTTCATGTTTGGATGCTCACTAGCTAACACAATATTTGGCATGAAAGTATACAATATATGTAGACTGAGTGAATAAATAGTTTCACTGTTGCTTTTTGATTAGTTAAATGCCAACTTCCTTGTCACTGATGGACTTTCATTAGGCCCTCAACTTTCCCCCATGTATTTCTGCAAATGCTTTCCACACTGCCAGTAGAGTTAGTTTTCTGGGTTAAAATTTGATTATGACTGTTCTTCAAAAATACCTTTGTTGGTTCCTGGTAACTCAGTTAAAATCCCCTTCCCATGTTATGTAGGTTTACTCATGCTCTGACTTCCTGCCTTGACAGGCTTTCTGAGAACACAATGGGTTCCTGTTCTGGTTGCATGCAGCTGCTCACAATCTTTGGGATACCACATTCTCTTCTGTGCTTTCTTGCTTTAATGTGAACTCTCATAGTTTGCAGTAACATTTCTCCATTTCACTTCTTGGCAAATGCTCACTCATGCTTCAGGATTCCCCTAATCTATGAACTCTTTGAAACTTTCCCAGATGAATAAATCCTTTTTGATGTTCTTTGGTGTTCTCTTTGCTGTTCTATAGAGTTTTGGTTAAATCTATAATATTGTAATTCCATGTTTGTGTATTTATCTTTCCTGCTGGGCTGTGAGATAGAAACCATGTCTCCTTTCATTTCGTATTTCTGGTGTAGTGGTAGACTGTAATAAAGCCTGATGAATAAATGAATGAATGAATGAATGAGTCAATCGATTAATATACTTTTCTTAGGGAACAATGGGAGAAAATCTCTGGATCTATGCCAGCGTATACTGCCCTGACAGAAATCAGAACATTTTCATCTAATAGGTTCACAGAAAGAGCTGAGCCAGCTTTGTAAAATTGTACTGCTTTGCTATTTTAATTGTTGATTTTATCGTTAAAATGTTTGTAAAGTACTTTAATATTGTTAATATTTATCTCTGTGCTCACTTTAGAAAAGTTGAGGCAACCTTCAGTGAGAAAGAAATCTGAGAGAGACATAAAATTTGAGATAAGGTACAAATAACTAATTGGGTAAGTCATCAGATGGCTTTCTGTACTTAGCACAATTTACTTGAAGGTAAAGAGTGGGCAAATATAGATAAAAGAATACAACATATATAACACAATATATTTTCTCCAGAAACTTACACTTTTGAGACCTTGTCAGGAAACTAAATTTAGTAACAGCTGGAGTAGCAAGCATTTAATTAGCACCATTTCAGCACCATCTCTGGATGATATTTGGAACGATCCAAACTAGAGCTTCATTTCTTTAAGGCTTTAACTTTTTGTTAAAATTACTAAGACTTTCACAGAGGTAATATTTTGATTACTTACAGGTATTTGACATTTTAAAGTGATTAGTACCTAAAGGCAGATTTTCCTGGAAGGTGAAGGATAGAGCTTGTTGGTATGGAAGTTTTAAAGAAAAAGTACTATGACTAGTGACCATAAGTCCTGGTTTGCCCTGGACAGTTCCAGTTTATGCCCAGTGTGTGATTGTAGTCATTAATAGCATCCCATATCATTCTCAGAAGTGTCCTGGTTTGAACAATAAATCATATTGTCACCTTACCAATGATAGAACAGTGGTTGTGATGAGATCATAAGTGGCTGAATGTGCTAAAAACAAATCTGGACAACATAACAGCTGACCCTGATTTCTTAGGACTGATGCCTACAATTCTAAAGGAAGCTTTACCTGCAATTCAGAATTTATACAATTCCGAAATGTGGTAACAGTGAAGAAAAACCCCTTTTGACCTTTCCAAGTAATGAGTTTATGAATCCATTACTCCAGCTTACATTTCTACGATTGCGAATGAAAACACCTAGTGTCCGAAGTAGATTATTTATTAATGTAAATCATTACCTAAACTCATTTATTCTTAGAACTATGATTACATTCTGATGATAGTTTGATTGATAGCTAGGTGAAAAATAGTCTTGATCAGTAAAGAACATGTAAGCACACAGTGATAAGACCTGACCTTGGTTTATAGATTATGGTGTCATTGATGCAGATGTAAGTAGAGAGGTGGGGGGAAGAAATATTTCAGGGATCCATAAGTATGCTTATATGGTGTTCTGAGGGCTTTTTTGAATTAGAAAATCAACTGATTTTTTAAATGCCTAACCATTCATTTTATAAAGTTGAAGTCTGCATCTCAAAGATTGATTAAATAATCCTTTCAAAGTGGTGGAATGTCAAAGATGCAGCTGTTTTACCGAATTATTCAGGGAGGTCCTTGGTATGTAAGTGTTCAATAACAATGTTCACATAACAAAATCAGATATGAAATTATTCACTAATGAACTATTTATATAATAATTATTATGCAAATAGACCAATACATGTGAGCCAATTTAGTGCACGATATTTTGCAAATGCAATTTTATAAATCTTTCAAAAGAATTATGTCATGCTAGGTACTTCAGAAGAGAAATATTTGAATTTCAAAGATTTGAGAGACCCTTGGGAAAAGGGGAAATCCTTAAATATTTTTCAGAAAAAAATGGCTCTCAATATAATCATGCTATGCAAGTCAAATGTGAGAGGAAAGATGTTGTAATGCACCTAATAAAATTTTGTCAAAAAAATGCCTAGAAGGACAAATCAGCACTTAACTCATTCTTCGTGTATTTTAAGAACAATTTTGCCATTGCAATTAAAACTTAAATTCTGTCTAAAATAAAAAGCAATAAATTTATTTTAATGAATTTCATTTATGTTTAAGATAAAAGTCTTGTGTAGTTATTTTCATTCACCACTTATTGCAGAATTCTGGACAGTTTTAAGTGAATTCAATTTAAATGGATTTTTTCCAGTGCCCTTTATCTTGAAGCGTTAAGACTTCCTATCATTTCATTATTCACTTACTGAATATATAGTAATTGAATATCCTTCTGGAAATAGTTCTATACCGCAAGCTTGCAATGGTTCAGGAAATAAAGGTTATAAAAATTAGCTAGATATATCCAAGTAAAATAAAAATGATTATATGATAAAAACACTGAGTGTAAGGGTGAAAGGTTAACATAATTAAGAAAGTATTTTGTAACCATGAATGGACTGTTGTGGGGTGGGGGGAGTGGGGAGGGACAGCATTAGGAGATATACCTATGCTAAATGACGAGTTAATGGGTGCAGCAAACCAACACGGCACATGGATACATATGTAACAAACCTGCACGTTGTGCACATGTACCCTAAAACCTAAAGTATAATAAAATAAAAAGAAAAATCCTAAATGAAAAATAATAATAATAATAATTTGAAATAGAAAACCCACTCTTTCAAATTCTATATTTATTTAAATAAATCAACAGTTCTAATTCTCTCCTTAATATCTTGTGTTTTCTCGAGCTTTCATATATAATTTTCTGCAGTTTCCTATTCTTCCATAAGAAATGCATTTGACTTCAAATCTGCTTTTCCTTCGTCCCATTACTGTCATGGATGAATAGTGGCTGACCTCCATATTAAGGCCATAAACCTAGAGCACCCTGCACTGTTCAGTTTGCCATTATTTCCACAAATAGTTTTTACTGGTACTTCTTTAATTCAGGCATCCTGTAAAATTCATTGTTTGTGCAGGAAGAAACAATGAGAACAAATTCAATTTGGCATTTCCAGACTAACTATACTAAAACCTATGAGACCTCCAGGAAAAGTCTTTTAACTTCTTTGAGTAGAAATTTCTCACATAAAAGACAGGAAGGATGAAAGTGGTTATTGTGTTCTAGCTCTAAGATTCAATGTGCACCATTACAGTTAGAGCACACTTATAATTATCAGAGAAAAAATTGAGGAAACTCCAGTCCATGAACAATATTATATGTATTGTACAGCATTGTATAGATAATATCGCATAGTGTTTTGTGTTACATAATATAAATATACATTTAAGTGTCTGAATATTAAATGTTAATAATCCAATTTTAAAATAAGTTATGTATTATGTACTACATTTATAAACTCTCCTGTAATCTGGATATTATGCATATTAACACTAAACTCTCACATAATTACATGTTATAAGGAAATGTGATACCACAGGTGCATAATTAGAGGAAATGCAATCCAAATCTCATTCAGTATTCTTGCTAATGCTGATATCAATGGGCACAGAGAATTCCTTGGAAGGAATTTTTATTGGTAACAGAGAATATAGGTTGGGCATTTCCAAAATATCTGTATACAAATATTTTGAATTTTTGAAAATTCTAGTCTCAGAGCTTTTTGGCATAACTTGTTCATGGCACATCATTATGATACAAAAATATAAAAAATATTTTAAAATATTTATTTCCGTCAATATACACTGCCAAGTCTATTTCTACACATTTTATTTCCATTTCTAATAAGTAGTTTTCCTTATGACCTCTTGGCCATGTTTTGATGAAGACCTAAGAATAATAAAAAATAATTTCTTATTCATAATATAAAGCTTTGATCTTTTTTGTTTTTTTCACTTAAATAATACATGTCAGAAATTACTCCTTATCGTTTATATTGACCTTCCTCACTCTTTTTTATAGCTGAAACACTGAAGATTCTAAGGTGAGTAAAATATAATTTCCACAAGATGTGTAGTGAGGATGATACACACCTAAACAAAAACAATTAGTAACATTTTAAAAGTGACTTTATTGAAGGTATGCACTCTGTTAAATTACAAAAAGGAAGAGTTTGCACACTTCCCCAAAAGAAGTCTGGTTGAGGTCAGTAGAGCAGGCCATGTTTAAACTGGATAGGAAAGTAGGGGTTACCCAAGAAAGAAAAGTTTGGTGAAGTGCTTGACAGACATGGTGAACAGCACACATAACAGGAGGTCTAGACTGAATGTCCCTGCAGAGTGGGGAGTATGATAAGTACTTCACACACAGCGGTCATTCCAATATAGTTGATAAATTTAACTCAGCAAAAGTAAGAGCAACAGGTTTAGGGATGTTGAGTATTTCTGCATGTTTGGCCATAAGAAGTATAGAGGGGAGAATCACAGACTATAAAGCTAGATAAGTAGATTTAGAATAGTTAGAGAAGAAATGTTTTTCTCCTTATTCTTTTCTGACATGGATTTATGAGGCTGTAGTTAAAGCCATTACAATGTATAAATTTTCCCAGCAAGAGGTCAGAGGATAAAAGGACAGAGCTGTAGTGAACTTCTCTAACAGGACAGAAAGAAAGCAAGGAGTCAGCAAAAGAGATGAAGAGAGTGTCTAGAAAGGCAGAAAATTATGATGTGTCATCAAGAAGGAAAAGGCAACCTACAAGATGGTAGAAAATATTCACAAACTGTATATCTGATAAAGGGTTAATATCCAAATATATAAGAAACTCCAAATATATAAGAAACTCCTATAACTCAATAGCAATTTTTTAAAGAGCAAATGGTAAGAAACTTAGACATTTCTCCAAAGAAGACATATTAGTGGTCAATGGTATATGAAAAGATACTCAGCACCACTAATCATCAGGGAAATGCAAACCAAAATCACAGTGAGGTAATCTGACAATTATAGTAATTATAAAAACAAAAGAAAACAAACAAAGAAAGTAAAAGATAAGAGTTGGCAGGACATGAAGAAATTGGAACCCTTGTACATTTTGATGGACATGTGAATAGTGAAGCCACCATGGAAAACCTCCCAAAGGGCCCACCTCCTAATACTATCACCTTAGAGGTTACGATTTTAACATATAAATTTGAGGGGATAGACACAAATATTCAGACCTTAGCATGCACAGTTAAAAATTATGTTGACAAGATACATCTCATGTTATCTGTTCTTACCACAATAATAATTTAAAAGCCCCCCCCATCAAAAGGTTATTTGAGCAATTTAGGCAATATAGATAAAAGATAGATAGATTACACAAAAAGTTGATCCTAAGTTGTAGTGGGTTAAGGATTGAATAGGAATAAAAATTAGAGAAACCAGTGGAAAATGTTAAGTATATTGTGAAATAGAAGAAAACTGGTGAAGAGTGGTCTTCAAGCAAATAAAGAGCAATAGAATTAATAGCCTTGACAGAAATAAACAGGAATAACTCTTCTTAAGAGATAGGAAGAAAAAAGTCTTCCAGCTGATGTACATTTCTGCCACTGAGAGGCTCAGGGTGTAAGACAGGAGTGTGTTACTACTTACTTTTCCACCTCCACCCCCTCCACGCTCAGCTCTCACAACAAACACACACAAAAGCTAAGGTAGAAGTGGTTTGAGGAGAATCTGGACTGCTAGTGATTTTTATTAATTATAAAACACCATGTTAGTAATTTCTCATATTGAAATGACTTCTGCAGAAGCTTATAATGTCATAAGCCTATCCTATCACAGTCTTAAGATATAGCATGTCTCCTTAATGCCTCCTTTTCCATTATCAGCAGAGAAAAAAAAAATCTTTGATAGGCTGTACTGGATGCAAATAGAAATACACAAAATATCTAGTTAGAAAATCTATGTTTAAGCCATTAGAGTTTATTCCTTACACACTGTGGAAAGCTGTAAGGCTCTTCTTTTCTCATGAGAGTGCGATCTGTACAATGTGTTAAAAGTACAGTTTGAATACTGTATTTTAAAAAAAATACATTATTTTTTGCCTATCACTTGACTGTGTTATACTCTAGAGATTTAATAGGTGAGAGAAGTTATTTAAGAATCACATATAAAGACAGTTGTGTGATTTTGCTCTACCCAAATTCATGAAATAGAAACATGACCCATCTGCCTTTCTCGATGATTGAAAAAAAAATCCCATAGCTGTACCTGATCATAAAGGAACATTAATAGCAGTCACTGGTATTTTATTACCATATATCCTCTTTTTTGAGAACTGATTCTACTGCAAGGAAATGAAGAAGGCTGACTACTGAGTATGATTGACATAGTTTTCCTATAGAGAATGTGAACAGCAGGGCAGGGCCTGCTTAATGGATGTGTGGCCTGTATAGTCACACAGGGTCCACTCTCAGAAAGGCCTCACTTTGGTTTAGTGCTTTTCTATCGTGACCTTGAAATTCTTAATAATTTTAAATAAAGGGTCCAGTATTTTTATTTTGCAGTGGGCTCTACAAATCATGTAGCTGGTGTCTGGGAACATGAAGACATACTTAGCACATATTCTTAAGTGACTCTGTGTGTACACACATGTGAGTGTATTTGTTGAGTGAATGTGTGCTTATTTGTACATGTAGTTGAAAGAAAAAATAAAAATGATATTAAAAATAGTAAACTAAATCTTAAGAGACAAAAGCAATTAAGCTTGCAGTGGAAAATAGTTTAAAATAATTTCCTCATATTGTAAATGATATGGCAGTAATTAAGGCTTACATTCTCACAAAAAAAATAAATAAATAAATAAAAAGAAGACATATGAGCAATGATTTTCAAAGTGGGAGATCAGAAGATGAGTATTTTCCAACCTCTGATATGTTTTAATTAATAGCAAGAGCATATCAGTCTTAATGATGAATCATTCCTTTTAATTTCTAAATAACACTATGGATTAAGGCAGTCTTCAACAAGAAAAAAAGCATAATAATATCTCAGCCATTGGGATTGATATTTCCTCATGATTCTTGTGATTATGTACATTTATACAAAAACTTAAAAAAATCCTTTGGGAAATACCAAAATACATATTATTATAATTTTTAATATATACCAAAGGCTTCTCTTTTTCTGATTTTTAGAGAAGACAGAATTGCCTCTCTAGTAATGTGAAACTTCATTTAACATTTAAGATATAAACGGATTTTTAAAATGTGTTTCTTTAAAAGGGAAAATAGTTTTTACCATGTGCTTTTTCTTTTAAATACTTGCATCATATAAATAAAATCATTCTGATAAACACCTGGTTCAGTTTTGCATACCTCATGCAATATGACAAGTAAGACAATTGCCTCTCACTGGTGCCAGGATATTTCATTAAAAACAAATGATTAAACAAGATAAGATAAATAGTTGTACAAGCAAGCAAATCTGATATAACTGCCAGGTAAAATTATTTCCTGAAGATAATCTTAAATCTATGAAATGGTCTATTAGGCAATGTTATTATATACAGCATACTAAACATAATTTTTATGAAAAGGTTGTCATATAAAAAAAGACAGAACTAAAAAGGAATGAACATTTAAAAAATTTGTCTCAGATGTACTTTTGGAAATTTCAGAGTATTAAATGTACTGCAACAATTTGTCCTTACCACAGCAAGCTCTGTCTCTGTTATATTGAAGGATTACTGTTGAAAGAATGTCATTTGAGAGCCTAAACTAAATCTAAGAACTTCTACATCAGAAAGAAGTTTACAGAGATCATCAGATCTTGAAGAATGATGCCTTACTCTCAATACATAATTCCCATGCCATTTCTGGATGTAACAGTTTAATGCATAGATATTAGAACAGTATGATTTGAAATAAGTAATTGAAATTATTTCTCATTTTTAACTTTTATTTCCTTGGGTAAAAACATAGGAAGACTTTTTTGTGATTAAAATACAGTATTTATCTTTCAGTAATCACATTCACTAATATAAAACACCTATTTTATAGATTAAATAATTGTAATATTTATAAAATGTATGACAGTAAGTCATGGTTTCAAATGGGGTACTGAAAGGGAGAAAACAACTCTGTCCTTAATATAAAGATTTTTTTTTCTATTTTTCTTATTTAGGCAGTTATTTATTTTTAATTATTAAATAAAATGAAGAGATGACTTTGGGCGTAGGTGACAAAATAAAACCTCACAGAGCTGGGTGATTTAAGAGAATGAAGAAAAGTCAGCTAAACAAGAAATGAGACAGCTTTCCAAGTGCAAATAGCATTACAAACAAAGATAAGAGACAGCAATGGGCAAGATGTGTTGCAGGTAACCTGTGCAGACTGGTCTGGCTAGAGAAGATGATTCGGGGGTCAAATTCAGAAGCTCCAGCTTTATCTTGAGCACACTGTAAACCTATTTAAGGTTCTTAAGCAGGGAAATGACTTGGTCACGTATCTGATTTACAAATGTAACTCTGAAGATGATGTGTTTGAGGGGACAAACGGGGGTGTGCAGATAGTGCAAAATGAAGCACAGTTACGATACAGGTAAGCCTGGTCAGCTGCTGCAAAACAGACCTGAAACAAACTGGTGAATTGTAAATTGGTACAATTTGATAGTACCCTCAGGAAGTGAGAGTGGGAAAAATTGTGATAGTGTGTACTTAACACTGAGTGTTTTCTCAAGAGTCCAGGTAGTTACAGTAAGTTGTAATTGAGAGAAAAATATATCATGTTGGGAGGGCTCACTGAAAACTTGTGTAGTTCCTAGGTTTTCTTCCTTTTGAAGAATACACCCCATATCATATCAAACAAGAGAAAAAAATAGTTTCTACTACATATGTTCCAAATTATAAAAATAATACAAAATAATATATTTTAAGCATTTTTTCAAATGTAAAAAAATAAGTAAATGGGTTTGTATGTTTTGATCTTTTAATACTGTACAATTTACTTATAATTGGCTATGTTTTCTGTAAAATTATTGTGCATACTCAGAAATGCTTGGTTGATAAAGTAACCCAGCATATTAATTTCATAGTAATAAACTTTTACTGAATATTAAATTCAGCAATTAATGAAGTTGTAAAATGAGTTGTGTAGATATTCATAAAAAAATTTACTAATGTCAATTCTACGTTTTTTTTGTTGTTTTTGGAGTTGTTTTTATTTTTTATAGTTTTCAAATATTTTCATATACTACTGAAAAAGTTTATAGTCCTTAGGAAATATGACTATAATGCTTACTAATACAAAATGCCCCTAGATAATGTAGGGTATTTATTTTATAATAGATACTTTAAATGTCTAACATAACTTCTAAGAACTTGTTTATTTCCAAAAACACAGAAGAAAAACAAGGAGGAAATAAGAACTAAAGAAATATTTCGCTAATTTTTTTTCTTAATACAGGTAATTATTTTGTTTTTTGCAGGGAAAATAAATCGATGGGCAGTGATATGATCAAACAGCACTTGACATTTATTCCCACAAACTTTGAATTCACCTTTTCAGTATGGGAAACTCATAAAGCTTAAAACTGTATTTATCAGATTCCCTTGCAACTATAATTCTATATGCTAATCAGATTATGCCAATTAGATGTAGCCTCCAGATATCTGGAATAAATGAGAGATCAATCTCCTGACGCTTTTGGCTATTTTTTTCTGTTGACAAGTAAGACTGTAGAGATAGGATTTCACCCACTCTGTTCCAGCATTATTACTGCAGTAACTGTTCTGCTCCACTGGTGTTAGAAAAGCACTTTAAACGGAAGTAGCTTCCTGGTCTTGGTTTCTTGGTCCCTAGATCTTAGCTATAGTGAGTGATGTGTCTTTGCTCTTAGTGATTTAAGAGACAGCACTTAATTGTCTACCTTCTTGATTGTGATAGAGTTAGAAGCTCCCCATGTGATATTCTGTGACTCATCCCTGGAGGACCATCTTCCAGCTTGCTCTTCCAGCCTGTCTACAAATTTGAAAGCACCTAATATGCTTTATTAAAATCCTCTCTCCTTATATAGTGTTGTTCTTTCTTACACTGAACTTGTCTGATGTAATTAGTACCTCTTTATGGCTGTTATTAATAATATAACAGAATAGTCACATATATTATTTATTTTTGAATTATCTCTATTATTACATTTGTATATTTTGCATTCTACTGCCTTAAGGTCTTTTGTGAGTGTGACTATGAAGAAAAGTTGCCTCAACCCCTCTAGCAACAACCTCCAACATTTGTATCTGACAATATAATTCAACATTCTGTCCTGGGAGTGGAAGGAGAGAGAAAAAGACTTGGAGGAATAGAAATTGCTTCTACCACTAGCTACCTCTTCATGTTGTCATTAACAAGTCTCCATTCACTATTTTTCTTTCTGTTGATTTCAAAATTCATGTAGACATTCTATCCAAGAATCTTTTACTTGAACTCCTCATTTCCAAGGAAATTTTATTTTACTCCATCGCAGGCATTCATTTATATGCTCAGATACAAGACTGTGTCTTTCCAAGAAAGGTACTACCCTTAAAATTTCCATATCATAATTCTACTCTTTCCTCTAGTTCATTATTTCCACGATGTTCTCTCATTTCTTTTATTTCACATCCATCATTATGATTATTTCTCTGCACACTTCCTTAACTTTTTTTTTTTTTTTTTTTGGTCTTGCTTCATTGTTTTTTCCTGGAAAAGTCCTAGCCCTGCTTAAGTTCAAATTTCAATATACTTCAAGAGTAGACCTACTAAGTTACATGTGGTTGGAGAAAAACTTAAATAGTGCTAACTGCCTCACAGTTAAGTGTATAATCAAAAAGAACAGGGCCAATTCAACCATTGTAAAAGGAAAGAAGTGAGAATAAATATGGACAGATGAAAGTTGATAGATTTGGAGATAGGCAAATATGAAAGTTACTTTTTAGCTGTGGTACCTACCAAGGGAAAAGTAATGGGAGTGATGGTGGTATAGGCATTGCCTGCAAAAACTTTAAAAAACATAGTAAGTTTTTTTATCTTAGTTCTGAACAGAAGTTCACAAATATTTTCTGTAAATTGTCAGATAGTAATTTAGGCTTTGCAAGCCATAGACCACGAATAAACATGGCTGTGTCTCTATAAAACTTTATTTATAAAAACAGGCATCAGGCCATATTAGATTCATGGGTCAAAGTTTGCTAGCTCCTGTTTTAAGCAACTGCTGACGACAGGAAAAGACTGTTTCCCACTGCCCTAGCTTTGGTAGTAGTACTATTGCCTTCTGGTTATTATTTGCTCAATGAAAAGAGAAAGATCATTATCTAAGAGTGAGAAAGAAGAGAAGAGATAGAAAATCTGAGGAAAGAGAAGCTAAGTAGCAAAAAATCAGTGAGGCTGATGAGAAATTGAATAGGAAAATACATGATGGCTCAGTAGTGCTCTTTGAATAGGAGTCCTGAAGATTTTTGGAAGAATAGTGAAAACAATCATAATATAACAAAACTTATTTTAAATTTTAACTTTATTTTAGTTTTGGGGGTACATGTGAAAGTTTGTTACATAGATAAACACATGTCACAGAGGTTTGTTGTACATATATAACCCAGGTATTAAGCTCAGTACCCAATAGTTATCTTTTCTGCTCCTCTTCCTCCTCCCACCCTCCCGCATCAGGTAGATCCCAGAATCTGTTTTCTTTGTGCTCTTTAGTTCTTATTATTTAGCTCCCACTTAGAAATGGGAACATGAGGTATTTGATTTTCTGTTCCCGCAATTAGTTTACTAAGGATAATAGCTTCCAGCTCCATCCATGTTCACACAAAATATATGATGCTGTTTTAAGGTGGTATAATCTTGCATGGTATATATGTACCACAGTTTCTTTATCCAGTCTGTCATTGATGGCCATTTAAGTTGATTCCACGTATTTACTATTGTGAACAGCGCTGCAATGAACATTTCTGTGCATGTGTATTTATATTAGAATGCTTTATATTCCTCTGGGTATATACCCAGTAATGGGATTTCTGAGTTGAACGGTAGTTCTGCTTTTAGCTCTTTAAGGAATCATCCTACTGCTTTTCAAAATCGTTGAACTTATTTACACTCCCATCAACAGTGTATAAGGTTTTCCTTTTCTCCACAACCTCACCATCATATTTTACTTTTTGACTTTTTAATAATAGCTACTCTGACTGGTGTGAGATAGTATCTCATTGCAGTTTTGATTCACATTTCTCTATTGATCAGTGATATTGATCTTTTTCTCATATGTGTATTGGCCATATGTATGTCTTCTTTGAAGAAGTGTCTGTTCAAGTCCTTTGCCCACTTTTTGATGGGATTGTATGTTTTCCTCTTGTAAATTTGTTTAAGTTGCTTATAGATCCTGGATATTACACCTTTTAAGATGCATAGTTTGCAAGTACTTTCTCCCATTCTGCAGGTTATCTGTTTACTCTGTTGATAGATTCTTTTGTTGTGCGCAAGCTCTTAAGTTTAATTAGATCCCATTTGTCAGGTTTTGCTTTTGTTGCATTTGCTTTTTGTGTCTTTGTCATAAAACGTTTTCCCGTTCCTACGTCCAGGACGGTATAGCCTTTCTATTTAATAAATGGTACTAGGATAACAGAATAGCCATATGTAGAAGATTGAAGCTGGACCCCTTCTTTACACCATACACAAAAATCAATTCAAGATGGAGTAAAGACTTAAATGCAAAACCCAACAAAATATTTTAAAAATTAGAATAGCTCTTCACACATGAGGAGCACTCTAGTACTAATTTTATTCAATAAATGAATATTATTGTGCAGCACTGTGGCCTAAGTGATGGACGAACTGTGATATGCCTCAGTTGCTGAAGCTAGGAAGATATTCAGTGGTTTTATATATGAAGCTTTAGTCTCTCTTGGTTTGATTCAAATATGAGAATGAACATGTCTATTTGCAGTTTTGACTATTAAAAATTCAAATTATAACTAGAAGTTTTCTTCCTACCAAAAGAAGACTAAAATATTTCTCTGTCAGTCACAGAGAAGGATTGAAGACTTCTGCACAAAGATTAGAGTACACTCAGGGCAGAGGGGTCAGGCAATAAGCAACAATGCATCAAAAACAGAAAGAAAAGAGAATACCCAGTAGTAATTATTCATAAGCAATCTGCGAGTATGCTGAATGGAGGAAACCCCCTGACAATACAATTTATAAAGAAGATACTAAAAATGAGCCTTCTGCAAGCACATGAGTCAATGTAGCGTGTGATCCCTGTTACAAAAATAAAACAAAATCCAATCGTAGACTAGTATGGCATTAAGAAAGCTTTGTGTGAGGTTAAGAAAGGAATTAGTAATTGTTCAGTAAACTTTCTGGGAATCATAATAAAAAGAAAGATAACTATTGATTGAGAACATAATTTTTAAGATTATATGATTGTATAAAATGTATAATTTTATCTCTAATTTTATAAGTATAATTCCATAATTTTAATAATTTTATTAAATATCAACTATGGGTAAGTCCCCTTGGTGCTGGGGTTACAGTAATGAATCAGGCTAAAATCCCTGCTTTCATATGCCAGGAGAAAGACTACATAGAAATAAATAAGAAACATAACAACTTAATGATAATAAATTCTGTAGAGTAAAATAATGCAGAAAAGAAGGGACCATAGATGCTTTGTATATGATAGTAAAATTTTTAGCAGTATGACTGCATAAGAGATAAGTATATATGCAATTTTAGAGAAGAGTAAGTATAAACTCTTACAGCAGGCAAGTCCTGGCATGTTCATAGAACAGTAAAAAGGACAGTTTGCCTGGACCAGAATGATCCAAGGGTGGAATAGTAGGAGACATGATCAGAAAGATGACAGAGTTCACATCATACAGTGTTAAAATAATTTAATTCCTGCTATTACAAATACAAGTTTTTTTAAAAAAAAGTTCTAATGGTAGAAGGCCAATTAAAGTACAGTTGACCCTTGAACAGCACAGATTTGAACTGTGTGAGTCCACTTACATGTGGCTTTTTTTTTTCAACCAAATACAGATTGAAAAACACAGTATTGGAGGTATGCAAAATCTGTGTAGATGAAGAGCTGATTTTTCCAAGACATCTGTTCTGCAGGGCTGAATGCAGGACTTATGTATGCACGGATTTGGTTATATGCCAGAAGTCCTTGAAACAATCCCCTAGTATACCAAGGGATGACTGTATAGTAGCTTTGTATTAAAAAAATAGAATTATTTTGATGTTTACTAAAAATATTCTTTCTGAGAGAATATGTAGATTCATGCATATAATCCTCCCCAGCCCTGCAGAACTGTGAGTCCATTAAACCTCCTTCCTTTATAAATTACCCAGTCTGAGGTATGTCTTTATAATCAGAGTAAGAACAGACTAATACAGTTTCCAACATCTAGCTCAGTCACAATTCCTGTGACATCCTACAACCTAAAGACTGTATGAAAAGGATAACCACAACCAATATACCTTATATTAAATAGTGGAGAAAGAGGAAAGAACACAAATTAATTGATACATAAGTTGCAAATATGTCCATAAGAAAGCAAGAAAATACTTATAAGAATAAATACTGTACAAATGAAATGTAGGTCCATCAATTAAACCTCAGAATCTGTATTACAAGTTTTATGATTGCTCACATATATTTTGATTTCCTTTTCTTTCTGCAAATATTCTTATGGATTTGATTTTCAGGTAGTAAAATACCTATTCCAATTACTATATTTTTTCCAAAATGAGAAGTTTAAGGTTTTTTTTTTCTATTTTACCTATTCTCCTCTCACCTGCTTCACAAAGTCACAAGTTGGTAACCTTCTGTCCTACTTCACAGAAAACTCTGAATCAATCAGAAAGAAATTTCCATAGACTCACATCATTCCCTTTATCTACCTACCAACTTCTATTTAAAGCCATTATTTCTTTTTATTATTGTTATTATTTTATTAAGTTTTGGGGTACATGTTCAGGATATGCAGGTTTATTACAGAGGTAAATGTGTGCTGTGGTGGTTTGTAAAGCCATTATTTCTACTTGAGCACTAAATTCTCTATGATGTCCCTTAATCCAGTACATCATTCCAACTATTCTCTCTCCCACATCATGTTTCCAAATCTTTCTCTTCCATTCGCCCTTAAAACCACCCTTGTTAACCTCTCTCCCTTCAAGTCCACGGAATCTGCTGTTGTAAGGAATACCAATGTCTTTCATCTGGCAAAATTAAATTAAATAGGTTGTTTGTCTTTATCTTGTGGCCCTAACACACTATTTAACCTTGTTGACTATCCCCTCCGCCTTGATTTCCTTTCTTCATAAGGCTTCCAAGACACTATCTCTGTTGGTTTTTCTCCTCCCTCACTGGTCTCTATTCCTAAGCCTCTTTTCTAACTTCGGTATCACAGTGCCCAATTTCAGCCCTTGGTCCTCTTTTTATTTCCTACTTGTACTCACTTCCTAGGCAATCTCATAATCTTATGCTTTAAGTACCATCCATCTGCTGAATGACCCCCAGATTTTTATTTTTATTCTAAATCTCTCTCCTACCTTCAGACTCATGTATCCAACTGATCAGTTAATGGCTTCACAAAGAAAAAGCTAAAGTTTAGCTAATAGAAAATCCGGATGTGAATCAGGGACAAAGGGAGGAGAAAAGGGTAGAGGATACAATATCATCATATTGCAAAGTGGGGAGTCATTAGATACTATCCAAATTTATTGAAACCTTAGACTGAGGTCTTAAATATTCATTCTGAAGTTATAAAGCTAACCATAGGAAAACTAAAGAATAAAACATAAAAAGGAGTCAAGAAAAAGACAATATGAGTAAGATTCTATTTTTTTAATCAATATATATTCTCTAAAAATAAATATAAAATAGAGATGTATCTTTATTATCTAGAGTTGTTGAGGTAAAAACCCCCAAAAGGACTGAAAATGAAAATAGTTTATAAATGTTTCCTGTAGTGTAAGAAGGAGAATCTTTCATTTTTCTAAGCCCTTCAGTATTTGTTACTGTGTGTGTGTGTGTGTGTGTGTGTGTGTGTGTGTGTGGAGAGAGATAGGGTCTCCCTCTGTCGCCCATGCTGGAGTGCAGTGGTACAATCATGGCTCACTGTAACCTTGAACTTCTGGGCTCAAATGATCCTCCTGCCTCAGCCTCCTTAGTAGCTGGGACTGCAGGCACATGCCACCACATCCAGCTAATTTTTTATCTACTATGTATATTTATTTAATTAACATATATTAATTCCATAATTTGCTGACATCAAAAGATATTACCTAATTTTGATAAATCTATGATAAGCAGAAATATAAGTATATGAGTTATAGTGGTGTTATAAAAAAATGGAAAATGACAAAACCTATTACTTTTGGGCAAAAGGTTGGAGATGAAAAGAGGACACATATTTTCTTGTTCAATTTTTATTTTGTATGATGCATCTGTTGCTTTTATAACTAAAATAATTCATTTTTTATAAAGGAGGACTAAATAAAATAATACATTTTATTGGAGGAATAAATTTCCCTTCCTATTTCTGGAAAGAATGAACACAATTCTGCAGCAGGGTCAGGGTTGATAGGCAATGCCATTAAATTAAGTTGAATTAAATTGGAAAGAGAAGGCCTCATTGTAAACACGGAAAAAGTAGTGTGCAGAAATGGTTCAGGAGCCTCTATATGCCAGGAATTCTTCCTGACTAACAGGTTTTAAATGATTTTATAAAAGATCTTTTCATGGAAAGAACATCAAGGGAGTATTAGAGGAGATCTATATAGAGTGTGAGCAGAGCTGTTAAATTCCTGTTAGGAATTATCATAGGAAATGCCTGTACAAGTTCCACACGTTGTCAACTTTATGTAGTAACAGCAAAGAGTTTGCTCACCAAATGTATGAGGAGTTTTAAGGACAATCAGCTTCAGAGTTCTAACTTCCTATCCCAACTTCGTTTGTGCTAATAAGTCATCTAGTTTTTAATTGACTGAATCATTTTGTTTTTGTGGTCTTCATGAAAAAAGAAGTTAATACAAATTGCCAAAATTTATCTTGAAATATTAAAGAAGTTTGAGAAAGAAGAATGGGGCTATATGGCTAGAGAAAGGCTGAATAAGAGAAAAGTCTGATGAATAATGCAAGGTACACATGCAGAAGGCACAGCAAGCTTGATAGAAAGCTGTTAGAAAGTGGCCAGACCTGAGTAATAGGAAGTATACATCCTGGTATTCTGCAGATTATATAACAACTGAGGATCCTTTGTTCACTTAAGTTAGTACAAAGTACAAAGTAGTTGAGAAACCTGATTTTAAAAAGAAAAAACTGCTGAACAGAGCTTTAAGGCCGGATGTAATCAACTCTGCTCTCCCTCTCTCCTGGTGAAACCTATTATATTGGTGGAGATAAGTCACTTAAGGTCTCCTTTCAAAATATACAAATCTCAAATTTTGTCTAAAAGATGAGGAGAGGCTGAGGTTTTAGGAATATGAAATATGTTAAGAAGAGAACCAACGCCCTGATTTGGGGAGAATCATGGAGGCTTTTATTATTCTCCCAGCAATAATTTCAAGTGTTTTTAGGAAAAAAAAATAGCAATTACCTCTTTTTCAAAAAGGGTTCTAACAGGAAAACAGAAACTTTTGTCATTTAGGCAACAAGGATTAATACAGGAAATTAGATGTTAAAACCAGAAAAGAGCAGGAAACGTGATGGTCAGGATGGGAAGTGACTTTTAGCATTTAGCAAATCAGAAGGTCCAAGAATAACAGGGAATTTGCTGCTGATTTACTTCAAAATAGGAAATCTCCAGGGCAAAGTGCCTGAAACCTCTGGCAAACCTCTGAAGTATCTGTCATTTGATGAAGCCCCTAAACCTGTCTGTCCCGTTGAGGAATAACAGCACCTTCTGTTACCCTTTTGACTTCAAAATCTCACATGAGCCCTTCATATTGGAGAAACTGATACTGAACTGTTGGCAGACACACTTTGTATAGATGAAGGCATGTTTACTCCCTCCACAAAAGGAGAAATACATATTCTTAGCAATTACTGTTAGTTCCAATATGATTTGGCTGTGTCCTCACCCAAATCTCATCTTGAATGGTACTTCCCAAAATCCCACGTCATGGGAGGGACCTGGTGGGAGGTAATTAAATAATGAGGGCGGGCCAGGCGCGGTGGCTCACGCCTGTAATCCCAGCACTTTGGGAGGCCAAGGTGGGCATCACGAGGTCAGGAGATGGAGATCATCTTGGCTAACACGGTGAAACCCCGTCTCTACTAAAAATACAAAAAATTAGCCGGGCATGGTGGTGGGTGCCTGTAGTTCCAGCTACTCGGGAGGCTGAGGCAGGAGAATGGCGTGAACCCGGGAGCTTGCAGTGAGCCAAGATTGCGCCACTGCACTCTAGCCTGCCTGGGTGGCAGAGGGAGACTCTGTCTCAAAAAAAAAAAAAAAATCCTAATAATAATAATGAGGGTGGTTACCTCCATGCTGTTCTCATGATAGTGACTTCTCAAAAGATCTGATGGTTTTGTAAGAGGCTTTTCCCCTACTTCGTTCTGCACTTCTCCTTGCTGCCGCCATTTGAAAAAGGACGAGTTTGCTTCCCCTTCGGCCATGATGATAAGTTTCCTGAGACCTCCCCAACTCTGATGAACTGTGACTCAATTAAACCTCTTTCCTTTATAGATTACCCAGTCTCAGGTATGTCTTTATAAGCAGGATGAGAACGGACTAATAGAGTTCCCAACATCTAATTCGATCACAATTCCTGTGATATCCTACAACCTAAAGGCTGTATGACAAGGATAACCACAACCAATATGCTTTATATTTAAATGATGGAGAAAGAGGAGAGGAAAGAACACAAATAAATTAATATACACTTTGCAAATATGTCCATAACAAAGCAAGGAAGAAAATACTTAAAAGAATAAATGCTATAAGTATTTATTTTATTTAGTTTTATTTTATTTTATTTTTCTGCAACTGGTCACAAGATTGAGATTTATGTGAAGAACAATCTTAGCCACAAGGGAAATGGAATTGGTGCTACATATCCTAGTGGAATCTTTGCTTCTTGAGGAATTAATATCTGCAAACTACCAGAGCCTAAAGACGTAGGGATTAGAAATAAATATCGTCAGGAGAGGTGGAGCCAAGATGGCCTAATAGGAACAGCTCCGGTCTACAGCTCCCAGCCTGAGCGACACAGAAGATGGGTGATTTCTGCATTTCCGTTTGAAGTACTGGGTTCATCTCACTAGGGAGTGTCAAACAGTGGGTGCAGGACAGTCGGTGCAGCTCACTGTGCGCGAGCCGAAGCAGGGCGAGGCGTTGCCTCACTCGGGAAGCGCAAGGGGTCAGGGAGTTCCCTTTCCTAGTCAAAGAAAGGGGTAACAGACGGCACCTGGAAAATTGGGTCAGTCCCACCCTAATACTGCGCTTTTCCAACAGGCTTGGAAAACGGCATACTAGGAGATTGTGTCCTGCACCTGGCTCAGAGGGTCCTATGCCCACGGAATCTCACTGATTGCTAGCACAGCAGTCTGAGATCAAACTGCAAGGTGGCAGCAAGGCTGGGGGAGGGGCACCCGCCATTGCCCAGGCTTGCTTAGGTAAACAAAGCAGCCGGGAAGCTCGAACTGGGTGGAGCCCACCACAGCTCAAGGAGGCCTGCCTGCCTCTGTAGGCTCCACCTCTGGGGGCAGGGCACAGACAAAAATTCAGCAGGAACCTCTGCAGACTTAAATGTCCCTGTCTGACAGCTTTGAAGAGAGTAGTAGTTCTCCCAGCATGCAGCTGGAGATCTGAGAACGGACAGACTGCCTCCTAAAGTGGGTCCCTGACCCCCGAGCAGCCTAACTGGGAGGCACCCCCCAGTAGGGACAGACTGACACCTCACTAAGCCAGGTACTCTTCTGAGACAAAACTTCCAGAGGAACTATCAGACAGCTGAATTTGTGGTCTCACGAAAATCAACTGCTCTGCAGCCACCGCTGCTGACACTCAGCCAAACAGGGTGTGGAGTGGACCTCTAGCAAACTCCAACAGACCTGCAGCTGAGGGTCCTGTCTGGTAGACGGAAAACTAACTAACAGAAAGGACATCACACCAAAAACCCATCTGTACATCACCATCATCAAAGACCAAAAGTAGATAAAACCACAAAGATGGGGAAAAAACAGAGCAGAAAAACTGGAAACTCTAAAAAGCAGAGCACCTCTCCTCCTCCAAAGGAACGCAGTCCCTCACCAGCAATGGAACAAAGCTGGATGGAGAATGACTTTGACGAGTTGAGAGAAGAAGGCTTCAGACGATCGAACTACTCCGAGCTACGGGAGGAAATTCAAACCAATGGCAAGGAAGTTAAAAACTTTGAAAAAAAATTAGACAAATGTTTAACTAAAATAATCAATGCAGAGAAGTGCTTAAAGGAGCCGATGGAGCTGAAAGCCAAGTTTTGAGAACTACGTGAAGACTGCAGAAGCCTCAGTAGCCGATGCGATCAACTGGAAGAAAGGGTATCACTGATGGAAGATGAAATGAATGAAATGAAGCGAGAAGGGAAGTTTAGAGAAAAAAGAATGAAAAGAAATGAACAAAGCCTCCAAGAAATTTGGGACTATGTGAAAAGACCAAACCTACGTCTGATTGGTGTACCTGAAAATGACGGGGAGAATGGAACCAAGTTGGAAAACACTCTGCAAGATATTATCCAGGAGAACTTCCCCAATCTAGCAAGGCAGGCCAACATTCAGATTCAGGAAACACAGAAAACACCACAAAGATACTCCTCGAGAAGAGCAACTCCAAGACACATAATTGTCAGATTCACCAAAGTTGAAATGAAGGAAAAAATGTTAAGGGCAGCCAGAGAGAAAGGTCAAGTTACCCACAAAGGGAAGCCCATCAGACTAACAGCTGATCTCTCGGCAGAAACTCTACAAGCCAGAAGAGAGTGGGGGCCGATATTCAACATTCTTAAAGAAAAGAATTTTCAACTCAGAATTTCATATCCAGCCAAACTAAGCTTCATAAGTGTTGGAGAAATAAAATACTTTACAGACAAGCAAATGCTGAGTGACTTTGTCACCACCAGGCCTGCCCTAAAAGAGCTCCTGAAGGAAGCACTAAACATGGAAATGAACAACTGGTACCAGCCACTGCAAAAACATGCCAAATTGTAAAGACCATCGAGGCTAGGAAGAAACTGCATCAACTAACGAGCAAAATAACCAGCTAACATCATAATGACAGGATCAACTTCACACATAACAATATCAACTTTAGATGTAAATGGGCTAAATGCTCCAATTAAAAGACACAGACTGACAAATTGGATAAGGAGTCAAGACCCATCAGTGTACTGTATTCAGGAAATCCATCTCACATGCAGAGACACACATAGACTCAAAATAAAGGGATGGAGGAAGATCTATCAAGCAAATGAAAAACAAAAAAAGGCCGGGGTTGCAATCCTAGTCTCTGATAAAATAGACTTTAAACCAACAAAGATCAAAAGAGACAAAGAAGGCCATTATATAATGGTAAAGGTACCAATTCAACAAGAAGAGCTAACTATCCTAAATATATATGCACCCAACACAGGAGCACCCAGATTCATAAAGCAAGTCCTGAGTGACCTACAAAGGGACTTAAACTCCCACACAATAATAATGGGAGATTTTAACACCCCACTGTCAACATTAGACAGATCAATGAGACAGAAAGTTAACAAGGATATCCAGGAATTGAACTCAGCTCTGCACAAAGTGGACCTAATAGACATCTACAGAACTCTCCACCCCAAATCAACAGAATATACATTTTTTTCAGCACCACACCACACCTATTCCAAAATTGACCACATACTTGGAAGTAAAGCTCTCCTCAGCAAATGTAAAAGAACAGAAATTATAACAAACTGTCTCTCAGACCACAGTGCAATCAAACTAGAACTCAGGATTAAGAAACTCACTCAAAACCACTCAACTACATGGAAACTGAACAACCTGCTCCTGAATGACTACTAGGTACATAATGAAATGAAGGCAGAAATAAAGATGTTCTTTGAAACCAACGAGAACAAAGACACAACATACCAGAATCTCTGGGACACATTCAAAGCAGTGTGTAGAGGGAAATTTATAGCACTAAATGCCCACAAGAGAAAGCAGGAAAGATCCAAAATTGACACCCTAACATCACAATTAAAAGAACTAGAAAAGCAAGAGCAAACACATTCAAAAGCTAGCAGAAGGCTAGAAATAACTAAAATCAGAGCAGAACTGAAGGAAATAGAGACACAAAAAACCCTTCAAAAAATTAATGAATCCAGGAGCTGGTTTTTTGAAAAGATCAACAAAATTGATAGACCGCTAGCAAGACTAATAAAGAAGAAAAGAGAGAAGAATCAAATAGATGCAATAAAAAATGAAAAAGGGGATATCACCACCGATCCCACAGAAATACAATCTACCATCAGAGAATACTACAAACACCTCTATGCAAATAAACTAGAAAATCTAGAAGAAATGGATAAATTCCTTGACAAATACACCCTCCCAAGACTAAACCAGGAAGAAGTTGAATCTCTGAATAGACCAATAACAGGTTCTGAAATTGTGGCAATAATCAATAGCTTACCAACTAAAAAGAGTCCAGGACCTGATGGATTCAGCCGAATTCTACCAGAGGTACAAGGAGGAACTGATACCATTCCTTCTGAAACTATTCCAATCGATAGAAAAAGAGGGAATCCTCCCTAACACATTTTATGAGGCCAGCATCATCCTGATACCAAAGCCTGGCAGAGACATAACCAAAAAAAGAGAATTTCAGACCAATATCCTTGATGAACATTGATGCAAAAATCCTCAATAAAATACTGGCAAACTGAATCCAGCAGCACATCAAAAAGCTTATCCACCATGATCAAGTGGGCTTCACCCCTGGGATGCAAGGCTGGTTCAACATACGCAAATCAATAAATGTAATCCAGCATATAAACAGAACCAAAGACAAAAACCACATGATTATCTCAACAGATGCAGAAAAGGCCTTTGACAAAATTCAACAATGCTTCATGATAAAAACTCTCAATAAATTAGGTATTGATGGGATGTATCTCAAAATAATAAGAGCTATCTATGACAAACCCACAGCCAATATCTTACTGAATGGGCAAAAACTGGAAGCATTCCCTTTGAAAACTGGCACAAGACAGGGATGCCCTCTCTCACCACTCCTATTCAACATAGTGCTGGAAGTTCTGGCCAGGGCAATCAGGCAGGAGAAGGAAATAAAGGGTATTCAATTAGGAAAAGAGGAAGTCAAATTGTCCCTGTTTGCAGATGACATGATTGTATATCTAGAAAACCCCATTGTCTCAGCCCAAAATCTCCTTAAGCTGATTAGCAACTTCAGCAAAGTCTCAGGATACAAAATCAATGTACAAAAATCACAAGCATTCTTGTACACCAATCACAGACAAACAGAGAGCCAAATCATGAGTGAACTCCCATTCACAATTGCTTCAAAGAGAATAAAATACCTAAGAATCCAACTTACAAGGGATGTGAAGGACCTCTTCAAGGAGAACTACAAACCACTGCTCAATGAAATAAAAGAGGATACAAACAAATGGAAGAACATTCCATGCACATGGGTTGGAAGAATCAATATCGTGAAAATGGCCATACTGCCCAAGGTAATTTATAGATTCAATACCATCCCCATCAAGCTACCAATGACTTTCTTCACAGAATTGGAAAAAACTACTTTAAAGTTCATATGGAACCAAAAAAGAGCCTGTATCGCCAAGTCAATCCTAAGCCAAAAGAACAAAGCTGGAGACATCACGCTACCTGACTTCAAACTATACTACAAGGCTACAGTAACCAAACAGCATGGTACTGGTACCACAACAGAGACATAGATCAATAGAACAGAACAGAGCCCTCAGAAATAATGCCGCATATCTACAACTATCTGATCTTTTACAAACCTGACCAAAACAAGAAATGGGGAAAGGATTCCCTATTTAATAAATGGTGCTGGGAAACTGGCTAGCCATATGTAGAAAGCTGAAACTGAATCCCTTCCTTACACCTTATACAAAAATTAATTCAAGATGGATTAAAGACTTACATGTTAGACCTAAAACCATAAAAACCCTAGAAGAAAGCCTAGGCATTACCATTCAGGACATAGGCGTGGGCAAGGACTTCATGTCTAAAACACCAAAAGCAATGGCAACAAAAGCCAAAATTGACAAATGGGATCTCATTAAACTAAAGAGCTTCTGCACAGCAAAAGAGACTACCATCAGAGTGAACAGGCAACCTACAGAATGGGAGAAAATTTTTGCAACCTACTCATCTGACAAAGGGCTAATATCCAGAATCTACAATGAACTCAAGCAAATTTACAAAAAAAAAACAAACAACCCCATCAAAAAGTGGGCCAAGGACATGAACAGACACTTCTCAAAAGAAGACATTTATGCAGCCAAAAACACACGAAAAAATGCTCATCATCACTGGCCATCAGAGAAATGCAAATCAAAACCACAATGAGATACCATCTCACACCAGTTAGAATGGCCATCATTAAAAAGTCAGGAAACAACAGGTGCTGGAGAGGATGTGGAGAAATAGGAACACTTTTACACTGTTGGTGGGACTGTAAACTAGTTCAGCCATTGTGGAAGTCAGTGTGGCGATTCCTCAGGGATCTAGAACTAGAAATACCATTTGACCCAGCCATCCCATTACAGGGTATATACCCAAAGGACTATAAATCATGCTGCTATAAAGACACATGCACACGTATGTTTATTGCGGCACTATTCACAATAGCAAAGACTTGGAACCAACCTAAATGTCCAACAATGATAGACTGGATTAAGAAAATGTGGCACATATACACCATGGAATACTATGCAGCCATAAAAAATGATGAGTTCATGTAGTTTGTAGGGACATGGATGAAACTGGAAACCATCATTCTCAGTAAACTATCGCAAGGACAAAAAACCAAACACCGCATGTTCTCACTCATAGGTGGGAATTGAACAATGAGAACTCATGGACACAGGAAGGGGAACATCACACTCTGGGGACCGTTGTGGGGTGGGGGGACGGGGGAGGGACAGCATTAGGAGATATACCTAATGCTAAATGACGAGTTAATGGGTGCAGCAAACCAACACGGCACATGGATATATATGTAACAAACCTGCACATTGTGCACATGTACCCTAAAACCTAAAGCATAATAATAAAATTAAAATAAAATAAAATAAAATAAAAAGACACAAATATCGTCTGAGTGGGCTATTAGGTGTAACCGTGAGGGCTGCCACTTCCATTTTAACACTTGGTATCCAGGACTCTGTTCTGTGTATGCCAAAAATCAGGTACCATGTACTGGTCACTTGTTCCAAGTATATACTTAATGCATGTTTTAGAACATTCCATTAAACTTGCAAGGGGTTGATTCCCAACAGGTGCTTGGACCAACTGCAGGGCTTTCTCTTTCTCTGGTACCCAAACAAGAATAATGACAATTTAAAACTATCTTCAGGTGTTCCTAATAGGAGTATTGTAAAGAGTAGCTCCTTACCCAAAGGAATAAATCTCAAACAGCATAATTTCACTGGCAATAGTATAGAAACAGGGAGGCATTCTCTCTCAAGTTACTTGATATATGAGCCCTTTCACTAAATCTGCTTTAATTTTCCATCATGGAAGAACACTTTCCAGAAATAGGAATTGTAAGAAAAATTCCCAAGAATATAATTTATTTTACCATCTGCTTTTCTTAGAAAACCATCAGTTAATAACATAATTGCCTTGGCACCATGTTCTGAGTTGTACATGTACTACATTAGAATGAAAAATGCAGTTTGTTATGGATTGAGGAAAGAGTTCCTTGACATTTTTTCTCCCTCCTTTTAAAAAAAATTTATTATTATTATTTTTTTTTGAAACGGAGTCTCACTCTGTCACTCAGGCTGGAGTGCAATGGCGCGATCTCCGCTCACTGCAACCTCCGCCTCTTGGGTTCAAGCGATTCTACTGCCTCAGCCTCCTGAGTAGCTGGGACTACAGGCACATGTCACCATGCCCAGCTAATTTTTGTGTTTTTAGTAGAGACGGGGTTTCACCATGTTGGCCATGCTGGTCTCAAACTCCCAACCCCAAGTGATCCACCTGCCTCGGCCTCCCAAAGTGCTGGGATTACTGGCATGAGCTACTGTGCCCGGCCCTCCCTTCTTATTTTGAGTTACTTTTTGGAAATATATTTTATTTTGACCTTCACCATAAAAAACTCTTAATACTTTATTTTATCCTAAAGAATTTGGCAACATTTTAGTATATTAACACAATGGATGATAATGCAACACATTGATCTATGGAAAGCTTTTTTTATTAATGTCTAAATGATTGTTTTTGCTTATATTTTTCATCGAAGTTTGCAAAAGAATGCTTGGTTTAAGGAGGTTATCATAGAAGGAAAATAACTTGTTACTTCGAGTGCAAATAATTCTTGTGACAATGTTATATGTGCATATATATTTAGATGTATATATATATATACATATATGTAATATTGAAAAACTATTTTGACCTTCACCATAAAAAACTCCTAATACTTTATATTATCCTAAATAATTTGGCAACATTTTAGTACATTAACACAATGGATAATAATGCAACACATTGATCTATGGAAAGCCTTTTTTATTAATGTCTAAATGATTGTTTTTGCTTATATTTTTCATCAAAGTTTGCAAAAGAATGCTTGGTTTAAGGAGGTTATCATAGAAGGAAAATAACTTGTTACTTCAAGTGCAAATAATTCTTGTGAGAATGTTATATGTGCATATATATTTAGATGTATATATATACATATATTATATGTAATATTGAAAAACTAAGAAAGAATTCTATTTCTGTATGCTTACATATAAGAGGTCTTGTATTATCTTACTTCATTCTTTTTTAGCAAATATAGTAACAGAAGCTCCCATAGTCAATATAGGGTAATTATTTCATTTAAAATACTTTTTGTATCTGGCTGTCTCTTAATTTGGGGGAAAATAGTTTGCTCTATGACCTCAGTTCTCTGATGGATCTAAGAAGAGCAGTTGATTTTTAGTTTGTTCAGTATTTTTCTCATATGCACAGGAGAGGTGATCCCTACATACCAGACCAGAGACCAGAAGTCTCCAAATAAGAGATTTTCAAGATTGATCCTTTGCATCTAAGGAATTACACAATTTTTAGGCCAGGCATGGTGGCTCACACCTGAAATCCCAACACTTTGGGAGGCTGAGGCAGGAGGATTGCTTGATCTCAAGAGTTTGAGACCAGCCTGGGCAACATGATGAGACCTCATCTCTACAAAAAAGTTAAAAAAATTATCTGGGCCTGGTGGCATGTATTTGTGGTCCCAGCTACTCAGGGGGCTGAGGGGGGAAGATCCTTTAAGCTCAGGAGTTCCAGACTTCAGTGAGCCGTGATTGCGCAACTGCACTCCAGGCTGGGCAATGGCGTGAAACTCCATCTCAAAGATTTAAAAAAAGGGGCCAGGTGCGGTTGCTCACGCCTGTAATCCCAGCACTTTGGGAGTCTGAGGGGGGTGAATCACAATGTCAGGAGTTCAAGACCAGCCTGGCCAAGGTAGTGAAACCCCATCTCTACTAAAAATACAAAAAATTAGCTAGGCATGGTGGTGGGCACCTATAATCCCAGCTACTTGGGAGGCTAAGGCAGAGAACTGCTTTAACCTGGGAGGCAGGGGTTGCAATGAGCAGAGAGCACACCACTGCATTCCAGCCTGGGCGACAAAGCGAGACTCCATTTCAAAAAAAAAAAAAATTAAAAAGGAAAAAAATATGATTTTTAAAGTGCAACTCCCAAAATTTAAAATATTCTTAGCATATATCTAATTTTACTTCATTATATTTCTAATATAAATTAAGTCACAAAATATAGCTAACATTAAATCTTTGGTCTAATCTTGACACGAGTCCAGTTTCTGCAGGATCAATTTCTTGTCACATATTTTAAGTAACTACTCAAATAGAGAAACTAACCAGGTGAGAACTATGTTCTAAAATATAAGCTTTGTGGTTACACCATTTGAATTCAAACTTTACTGTTCAACTTCATAATAATAAGGTATTTTCCAACTTACTTAAGCTATTCAAGCCTCATTTCTTTATATGCTAAACAGAAAATAATAATTTCTACCTCATGATAACATTTAAAGGAGATAATGCATATGAAGCTTTTTTTTTTTTTTTTTTTTTTTTTTTGAGACGGAGTCTCGCTCTGTTGCCCAGGCTGGAGTGCAGTGGAGCAATCTCGGCTCACTGCAAGCTCCGCCTCCTGGATTCACGCCATTCTCCTGCCTCAGCCTCCTGAGTAGCTGGGACTACAGGCGCCCGCCAACACGCCTGGCTAATTTTTTGTATTTTTAGTAGAGATGGGGTTTCACCGTGTTAGCCAGGATGGTCTCGATCTCCTGACCTCGTGATCCGCCCACCTCGGCCTCCCAAAGTGCTGGGATTACAGGCTTGAGCCACCGCGCCCGGCCCGCATATGAAGCTTTTAACGTGGTATCTCATACATGAAAAGTGTTTGATGAATCCTAGTTTTTAATGGAGATGGTATTTATTTTATTAACAAACTTAAGCTATGATTTGCATTTATAAGATACAGAAATAAATGCAAAACAGAATTTGTGTTTCCTATTTGTATTTGTGTTGAGCCAGGATTATATAATTGGTTTGTGAAATTATTACACAAAATAATAATTCAAAGACAGGGTTTAATTTTATAACTCTGGAAATAGCATGTTTTCTGAAGATATATAGATTTCTATCCGAGTAATACGTTCTTAGATTTACAGTTTTGCATTACTGTATTACACAAGCTTTGGTTTAATTAAGGCAAATTACTGATAAAAGGCCTAAATTTACAGCTGAAGAAATTAATAAAAGTCCTCCTTGGTTCTGACTTTCAGGAGGAAGACAGGATCAATAAAATAATCATCTGTGAGATAAAGGAGGCTTTTCCAATTATATTAAGTGATACACATATCGTGCCTTTGATGACCCATCCTAGGAAAAGCTCTCTGTACTATAGAAGAGTTAGTGATAATATCATCATAAATAATTATAATATGCTTCAAAAATTCTCTACTAGTGTCAGAACTCAGGGTTCATAAATAGTTAAAGGTTTACACAACCTGAAGAGAAACCAGAATGTAGATTTGAGTCTTGAGACTGATAAAGAAATCGTCTATGGTGATTCATAACATTTATATTACATTGAAATGTACAGAAATAATTTTTCAAATTCTATTTGGTTCCTACTACATGATTTCATCTTTGCTGTCAATATTTAAAGATTAGCTACTAAACAGCAATTGCATATGGTGATAGAACATAATATTGTGATAGAATACCCATTCTGTATTTGATTAATGTATAGAGTAACATATGCTATTCAATTTGGAAACTATAAATTGATTTTATTTTCAAACTATTATTGTAAAATGTGTTATTTTCGCAGCCTCTTAGTCATCTTTTTGCTACTCACTGTAATTTTCTTTGTCAGAATATAATCTTGACTGAAAGAAATCCTATTTTTAAGCAAGATTGTGTCTCATAGTTATAATTACCATTCTCAGAATAATAGCTATTATTTATTTAGTGTTGTGGGTGTCAGGCACTTTTCTAAGTACTTTAAATGTGCTTCTTTCAACAACACTATGAGATACTGTTATGAATCATATATTCCAGGTTTGGAAACTGAGGCAAAGTAAGTAACTCTTCAAAGTCACAATGCTAATAAGTATTGGAATCCAAATAATAAACCAGGCCATGTGACTCCAGTACTAAATTCTTAACCACTGCATTCACTGCCACCACACTCCCAAAATACTATTCTATAATCAATTTTGCTAAAAATTTTCAGAATCAGATATTGTGACAAATAACAATCAATATAGCAAGCAGACATTAGATCAAACTTTTAGGAAGGAATGAAACCTTTTTATTTAGCAAAGGGAGATGAATTAATATGTACTTTTTATTCTTCAAGAGCAGTCACTGACAGGGGCTAGAAGAGTGGGGAGAAGGAGGATTTCTCACTTCCCTTTGTAAACATAGACCCAGATGACTTCAAGCAGGCACTTTATTTCAGTTATTTGTTGGGACAACGTAAAATATTTCAATGAAAAATGAAATGTGTCAGTTGTCATGTTATTTTCTCCATTTATGCTTCATGCTAAACCTGACTGTTAAATTATCAATAACCAAAAGGTTTTCTACATAACTTCTATTAAAAGTTATTACATATAAATGTAAAACATCCATTAATGAAAGATTTATAATATTTGCTAATGGAAATTGAAGCCCATTAACAGTACACATTGCATTGCTTGGATGCAATCAGTTATTGTACAAATAAAAATATTCTCATCATCACATTTCCCCTTGAACTTCAATGAGTTTTAAAAGCAACTTGTAATTAAAGGTGTTTTTACATTTTGGTAGACTTATTCCCACCATAATCTCCAGCACCAATCTTCATCTTGAGGCAGAATAGCCAGGCCAGTGCTGCTCTTTTAGGGGGATAGCCCAGCAGATCTGCAAGGGTTTTCTAGTTCAAATGCATTCTGCTTTGAGTTAAAAGTCTTTTGAGGCATTGTTTCTGGATGAACCTCTTCTTTTTAAAGTTATAGTAAAGGACAAGATTCCCTTGGAGAAGATATGATTATTCAAATAAGCTTCAAGAATTGTGCCCTCCGAACATGGTCTTTGTCAGTACAAGAATGTCCATGACAAAAAAGCTGAAGACTGATTAAGAGTTCACTCATATCACTTTTCAACAGAAGCAGACAAAATCTCTGTTCCAATTTACCATGAGACACCTTCAAATTACCTTTTCAATTTTTCTAATTTATTTACTAACATAGAGCCAATTCGAGATTTAGTTACTGGTAGTTTCAGGCCATAGTTTCTTTTATTTCTCATTAAACATGCAACTGAACAGTAATACCTCTATCATTTAAAAAAAGGGAAACCAACAATGGAATTCTTTCAAAAGTTGATTCTAGTTTGGTTTGAAATACACTGCTAAATTATTAATTTCAATATTACCAATATGTTGTAAAACATATATACAAATATGTTTTTAGAAATGTATATAGAATGTATTTTTACATTACTTAGCTAATTTATTCTTTTAGCTCCTTTTCATTTTACTGTCTGATCCACAATATTTTCAAAGTAAGCTACTAGGATCTATCTATACCAGAGATAAAATATCCTGTAAATATTTTTCATGATAAGTATTACCCCTCTTCTATTTTCCTAGTCAAGCATAAATCAAGATGTTAATATTTGCCAAAATTCTGGCTCTTGTAATTTGTATGAAAGCAGTTTAAAAAGTTGTGAACCATATTTACAAAAAGTTTTTTTTAAGTCTGTGCTTAATTCATGTCTTTAAAACTATACTATACATTTTTTATTTTGCATCTCCATCAGTGAAACGTTGTGCATGCACCCGTATTTATTTACTTATCATTTGTGCAAGCTGTGCTAGTGTATTAATACATCATGTTCCATATACATATGTATCCATATGAGTATATATGTGTATGTGTATGTGCATGTGTATGTAAGTGCATGAGGAATCAATGCATTTGGCATTGTTGTATTGCCAGTGGATCCCTGCATTACTGCAACCGAAAATCTTGAAGGTGAATGTTTTAGTTCACAAAGAGAGCTATGTGGACAATAGTATAGTTATAAGATTTTCACCTTTAATATAATCTATCATGCTTGAAAAGTTGTTATTATGAACCTCAACCTTCTGGTTTACCTTCTGCCAGCAATAGAGGTCATTTAATACAGATGCTTTGCATAAGTCACCACCAGATGGCATTCTTGTGTCTTTGATCATACACACTTATTTCTGAACTAAGAACTACTTTATTATGTGAAGTCTTTAACCAAAATTTATCTGCATCGTCTTTTTAATTATGAGAACGAGGCAGCAGATATGTTACTTTGCTTACAGAGACTTAAGTTCTAGTTTTGGATTCTTTACCCACATTGGGAAAATTCTTTTACTTTTCCTTGTACGCGTATTGTCATAAATAAATAAAGGATATTGGATTAGATGGTTCAATTCAAGCATGTATTATCAAGCAGCTGTTCTGTCCATAGTACTGTGCTAAATGTGATGGAGGATATGGCAGTGAATTGTCAATGCCTTTAAATAGTTTAAGTTAGACGACAGATATTTAGTAGAGCTCTTTACCTGACTTCTATTTAATTAAATTGCCAGATTCTCTGTTGTTTTACATTTTCTTGGTAAACACACTGAAAATAAGAGGTGGGCAGATTGTAAAAAATACATGGCATACAAAGAAGTTTGTGCTTTATTGTAGAATAGATTACATGAAATAAACCACCTAAAGTTATCAAGTTGTTGTTGTTTGTTTGAATTTTGGCTGGTTTGTGTTAATGACATAGGAAATTACATAATCAATGTTGTGTTTCATAAAGATAAATTTGAAAGGAAGAAAGCATATAATAGGGATAGAGAGACCAGTTAGAGGGCTATAGTGCCAGAAATAACAGAAAGACAAAAATACAGCATGATATCACTCATATGTGGAGTCTAAAAAAGTTGATCTCATCAAAGCATAGAGTAGCATAGTGGTAACCAGATGCTGAAATCTTAGCGATGGTGTGTTGGGAAGATATTGGTCAAAGGATGCAAAATTTTAGTCAGATAGAACTAATCAGTTCAAGAGATGGATTGTACATGATGACGATAGGTATTAACAATATTTCTAGAAAAATGCTACTAGAGTAGATTTAGTGTTCTCACCACAAAAATGATAACATTGTGAGATAACATATATGTTAATTACCTACATTGATTTATTCCACAATGTACATATATTTCAAATATCATGTTGTAGATGATAAATACTAATATTTTGTCAAGTTAAAAAAATAAAAATCTTTGGCATCTGATCAAAAAATTACTTATTAAAATGATAAAATAAAAAAATATTTTTGTGCATGTAACGAATTTGACTTGGACAAGTTAAGCTTAAAAATTTGTGGTGAACCTGATGAAAATATTAACAATTTGGTACAGAGCTCAAGAAAGAGGCGAAGGAAATAGATTATACAGTGAAACTCCTATAGAATATTGTTAGATAAATGGATAGTAAATCCTTCTACTTTTTAAATTATCCTAACATATTTACTAGTACCACGAAGATTATTTTAAATTTAATAGCATCACCATTTTATTCAAATAATATTTGAACATTTGAACATTGAATAATATTTGAATATTTGAACATTTTCATTTTAAACAACTATTCAGATCCAGATGCTAAAATAATGCATCCTAGATAAAAAAATAAGAGCTTCTACTTCTATTTTTAGTCCTATGAAACTATATTATTATATGTTAGTTACTTTGTGTTAAAAGAAAATGGAGTTTGCTATTATCTTTTTTTATCTTATTTATTGAGCTTTGCATCTAAATGAACAGAAACATAATTTTTGGTGTAGAGGATAACCCTCTGTTTCATGTGGGCACTATATTACTTTCAAAATGTAACAAGAATATACATTGGGCTCTGGACAAGAGTATGAAGCATAGATGCTTCTCCAATTTTCCTAGCAACACATGAAATTCTTTAGCTTTTTTTTTCTTGCTAGCAGCTCCATAGCTAAAAAATTCCAATTAAGCCTTTTCTAATTTATAAGTAGCTGAAAATACTGAATTTCCCTAAAGTTTTAAACTTTTATATCTTCAAGATGAATTTATTAGTGGTCCAACATAGTATCTTACTTTTTCTACGTGGTTTTTCAAACGAACCACTTCCAACAGGAGTAATACAAGTGACATTTCAGCAATTTCTATACTGTTGAAATGAACTAAGAAATGGAAATTTTAGTGGGAAAAAATGTCTTTTAGAAATACATCCATGGCTTCCATTGCTATATTTACATACTGGGGAGAGATGTAAAGGTTTTATTCAATGAGTGGAGGGAATAGAACATTTTCATTTTAAGCAAAAATTTAAAAACTTCTTGTTTCTGATCTTATTGAAATTAACATATGATTCTTTGGAGTTTTAATAAAAATACCAAAATTAGAACAAAGTAAAGAAAAAATAAAAGTATTCCAAACAGTGAGTTTCAGGATTTAAAAAATAAAGTACTTATTTCCAAACATCGGTGAATTTACATTTTAACTAAAAGTAATAGAATCTAATTTTACCATACCTTTAAAATAAAAGGTGTCTTTCAAATATGCCTTTAAAATTACAATTTATCATGTTTAGGCTCAATGGTAAACTTGAGGGCTAAGTGTACACAGTTCAAAAACTTTTCATTTTGTTATTTCTCTTAAAAGTAATGGCTAAGCAGTTACAATGAAATGGTTTATGAAGAGTTTTTATTATATTGTTAGAAATTAGTCAATATAACTTACTATATACATAGTAAGTAAATACATACTTATTTTTTAAGTATTCCTGAACTTGTTTTTTAATGTGTTGTATATTCAAAAAAAATTTCAAAACCTTTGTTAGCATTAATAAATTTGAAAGTTAAGGTGCCTTTACAAATGAGATTAGTAAATAATTTTGTTCAGAATAAACATTTAGACTCTGGGAAGTGTAGTGGCTATGGCTGAATTGAGGGGATATCAGAAGAAGATTACAAATTATATGTAGAGAAAAGATTAGTATATGAAACAAGCAAGGAAGGGAGATATAAAGTAGCATGGCTTATTCAAGAAACAAAATATTTCTGGTGCATATAGTGAATGAGAGGTAAGAGGAAAAACGAGGAAAAAAGGTATACAGGGTCATAAGATCTGATCATGAAAAGCTTTTAATATCTTTATAAAGATACTAGATTTTACACAACAGATGAGGGGGAATCACTAAAAGTAAAAACGAGAAGGAACAGGTCAGAATTATATTTCAGATTTTATTGTGAGCAATGGAAAGTACGGTTTTGAGAAAAACAGGGAAATCAGATGGATGATTTTTAATTGTCAGGCAAAAAATGATGAGGTCTTGAGGATTTGGCTGAAAAAAACTACCAATAAGAGGCTGAATTTGGATTTGAGAAATACGGAAGGGCTGGTGGAAGGAGGAATTAGTGAGAGTCAATGCAGGAACTAAAACAAGGGAGGGATTTAGGATGATGCCAAGATGAATATCATGATTAGGTGGTTGAATGTGTGAGACTGAATTCTGTTATTAAGTGCCTGATTCGGGACACTGTTTCACGAACAGTGAAACAATAAGACAGTATAATCCAGCGTTCAGGAGGTGATTAGATGGTTTTCTATATAAGTATCAGGCTGCAGCGTCCTAACCTAATTTCTACTGCTTGTGTTCAATATGTTTCTTGACTATTCATTCTTCACTTAATAAACAGTTTCAAAAGCCTTTACCATGGCTAAGTTCTTATTTGCTAGAATTTTTTCCCATATCCTCAGTCTCAACTGTTATTCAATTTTTCACTGGGAAACATTTGTCAGTTCAAGCCAGCTCCTTTCTTTGCATCTGGACTGCAACTCTGTGGTCCTGTATTTCTACTCAGAAACATATCCTAGGTATATTTTTCAGATGCTCATTGAACATCAAGGAATATTGCATGCTTCACCTGACTCTAATATTTAATAATTTTTGGATGGTAATTAGTGGAAAGACTAGAGTTTTCCATTGCCTGTAAGACCTGATGATTTGGACCACTAACTTTTCCCTATTTTGTTTCCTTTTTGCCTCAGAGCTAACCTTCCCCATACTGCTCTCACTTCCTTTAGCCTTTCCCTCACTGAGTTTCCAATGAAGGAAAAAATTTCTACAGGATCAATGATGGTATTGAAGAAAAGGTCTCACTTCTGTCTAGTCTCCACCAGGTGGAGAGGAGTTGGATACAGATTTACTTTTTGAGGGAAAAAATATAATTACATACATTAAACAAAGTAACTTCAAAAAATTTAACCTACCTGATTTAAATCTAATCCATGTTGCTCCATACTGAAAAGATTAATGGTAATTAAATTGTCCAGAGGAAGAAAAGATATTCTTGGAATATATGTTTTTTTTTTTTGGTCAGAAGTTTGAATGTCAGATGTAGCACTTAGAGTAGAACAGAGACCTCTCTCTAAATCTAGGAATAGAAATCAATCTCTCTCTTATAATTTGCTGTGTCTTTATTTTTATATTTTCTAAGCACTCGAATTTGTTAAGTTATATATTTGATAATGAAAAAATATATATATTTATAAAGTAGCAACAAGTTACTGCTATAAAGATGTCTCAGCAACTCATACCTGAGAAGATTTACTAATGAGGCCTATGCTGTCAATTTTTAACAATCAGCATCTTTACTAGCAATGTAACTATAATTCAGTGGACAATAAATTGTAAAAGCAAAACCTTGAGAAAGTATTTCTGCTGCACTTCATAGCCCAGGGGTAGAAAGGCTGATTTCCTTTGATAGTTGGCCACTTTGCTATGACCAGGGGGTAATTTAATGAAAAAGGAGAAGCAGCAGCAGAGAAACAGAACTTATGTTCCAACTTTGGAGATCAGTCTTTCTATTGGTACAGCAAACTGTGATCATTAAGAACTCTGGAATTAGAAATGGGGGGTTTAAATCCCTGCTCAACCACTTACTAGATTTGCAATCTTGAGCAGGATAGCAAACCTCTGAAACAACTACAAAATATAAATAGTGACTTAGCTTGTAAGACTTTTAGAAAGACAAAGGGAAGTCAACAATAACTGTCTATTCATCAGGGTTTAGCTTGTAGAAATGTACAATAATCACTGATAATTGCTTTCTCTAGTAAATTTTGGGATTCCTGAAGTAAAAATAAAGTAAGAAGTAATAATATAGGAAAACAATGATGAAAAGTAGAGATTATGAAGCTGTACATGAAGACAATAGAAAAGGAAAGTAGAGAAGCAAATTGAGTTTATAAAGATTTACAGAAAAATGCCCCAGAAACAATATTACAATAATTTGACATTGGGCTACTTGGAGAGAGACAGTGGTTAATTTGAGCAGAGAAGCATGAAGGTAGTGTGGAGCAACATAAACTAGGATAATAAATCAAATGTAACAGAACCAAGATATAGGATGATACCTAGGCAGGTTGGAAAATTACCAACAATTTATTAGCAAGAAATAGACTCAAGTTTTGAACATGGACACTGAAACCGTATGGCCTGGAACCAAATCTTGGCTTACTAGTTATGCATCCAAGTTACTTAACCTTTCTATGCCTCAGTTTCCTCACATGTAAAACTAGTGAGTAATAATACCTACCGCAGTAGGATTGTTTGGAGTTTAAATAAATTAATATAAGCAAAGCACTAGACTCATATTTCATACCTACTAACTGAATTATAAGTATAGCTATTATTATTTTTAATAATGTCCAAGGGTATAGTTTCCTTGAAGATGTCTAACTCTTCTGTATATGATTATCCACTTATGTATCTACTAATTTTATCATTAATATCAATTTCAAATACCCTCATAAATGACCTTGCTGTTTAACACCCATTGAATGAAGCTATTTATTTACAAGCCCCTTTCCCTCTGCTAGAATTTTAATTCCTTGAGTTCATTGAGCAAGCCTTTTATATCTCTGAATTCTTAGCAAAGTAGTTTCCAAGTCTGGCTATATATTAGAATATCCTAGGGAAACAAAAATATTAATCTCTGGACCCAATATAGATGAATACAATCAAATTATCTGCTGGGTAGGATATATTTTTAAAGTACTTCAGGTGAATTTAAAGGACAGCTATGACTATCTAGTGTTTTGCAATGAATTTGACATATAGTTTATGTTCTTCTTTATTTTAATCAAAACTCAAATGATCTACAAAGCTACATAAATATGCATAATATAAACATATATATAAATATAAATAATCAAACAGTATATACATAATAGCAGGAGAGTTTGATATCCAGAGGCATTAATAAAGATTTAATAAATATGTCAGTCAGGATCCCGGCAGGCAACGAATGGCACAGAAAACCTGGGTGTGGCGAGAGTTTGTAAAAACTAAAAAACAGTGAAGATTTACTAATGAGGGCTATGTTGCTTTCACGTTTTATACCTGTCCTTTTTCCCTATTGCTTAAACAATTTTCTTCCTTCAACTTCTTTGGTGAGACTAAAAGTAAAGCTCACCATATGTTTGTTATAATCTCCTACAAAATAAGGACTTCTTCCAGAATGTAAATCAATGATGTCCTTAAACACAGTGTTTTATTATCCTGACACATTTTTAGAGTGAAGCTTTGTAAATGAAAGAAATAGTGCATTGAGTTACATTCTGGCACAAACTCATTGTCTCCTGGTGGACTGCTCACATACAGCTTGTAGAACAGTACTTTGAGTAGTAATGGGCTAGACTTTCCACATCAACATGAGAACTTGCTGAATATCTTTCATACAAAAGACAAAACAAAACAAAACAAAATTCCTTTACCCCACGTTTCCCTCCAATTCTTTTACAGGGTTGTCTGTGTTTATTATGGGTAACTCCTCTTTAACCAACCATTCACAAAGCCAATCCCATCAGGCTTTGTCAAGGTCACCTATTCTGTCAAATCAGTAGTCAATTTTCAGTCCTCATCTTTCTTGATTTCTCAGTAGCATTTGGCACAAGAGACCATCTGTGGCAACCTCAATGTTCAACTATTTATTCACATATCCAATTGCCTACTCCATATGCTTGCTTATTTGGACATAAATGGGCATTTCAAACTTTATACATGTAAAACATAATTTTTGAGTTGTTTTTCCCTGAACCTACTCTTCTCATATTCTTAGCTCTTCTGACTCTTACCACCTTGCTCTAAGATGGAATGATCTCTCACCTAGATTCTTGGAACATCAGCTAACTACTCTCTCTGTTTTTGTGCTTGCCTTCTTATGATATATTCTCAATATATCAGCCAGAGTGATCTCTGGAAAATATAAAACACTAATCACTTTTCTGCTCAAAACCTTCCATGACTTCTGAATTCAGGGTAAAATCCAAACACTTCTAAGACCTGCATGATCTATACAGGGATGCTCCTACCTTTGCTACTAACTCTGTGAGCTTGTCTACCACCGTCCCTTCCAGACACTGTTAAGGCCATGAGATCCACTTTGCTGGTTTGTGGAAACATTTTGATATTAGCCACATTTCAGGGATATGTAAAAGGTAATTACATTTTAAATTTCACATCATTAATTAGAAACAAAGTGCTGAATTTTAAATCTCATGAATACTATGAAAAAAGTAGAAAAGACTTGAATATCATATTTGTGGACATTCTAGGCCTGTAACCTTCACTGGACATAATTGGCTAATAATATTTTGAATAAGCTGCACCTCAATAATTACACTTTTAGAAATACTTCATTTAATTAGATATTTTGGTTGTCTTTTAATGAATCATCATTTGATTTATTGAGAGTACATAAAAGATTTTTTCTTTTGGCTACCATCAGAGTTATAATTAAAAATCACATATTTTCCCACAATCCATTGAACATTTATTTAAGTTGAAAAAATTATAAAATATTTTTTCACACACATATATATTACTAAAATAAAGGGAATATATGGCAGTGACAACCTAAAATTAATGTAAAATAGTGTAAATATATTACTCTCATGTGTAACTGAACACTACAATGAACCAAATTAAATTGGATTTCTACTAAAAGCAAGTTGTATGTTAAAGATTAATAAAGAGACAGTTTTATTAACAATAAATTACCACAAAAGCACAATTTTAGCTTTCAAATTATTGCAAATATCTTGAAATACAAAGTGATCTGTCTTATTAATCTTCTTTTATTTCAAGTACATGAAAAATAAAAAAAAAAGCTCATACAAACTCGTTGGCTCCATCAAGTAAACTATTGCTATGTTTTGAATGTTTGTACACCTCCAGAATTCATGTTAAAATTTAATTGCCAATGTAATGGTATGAGGAGGTAGGACCTTTAAAGAGTAAAGGTGGGTTTAATGCCTGTGTAAAAAAGCTCATGAAGTGGGCTCTTTTTCTTGGCCCTTCCACCTTCTGCAGTGTGAGGAACAGCATTCCTCCCCTTCAGAGGATGAAGCTTTCAAGGCACCATCTTGGAAACAGATACTTTATTCTCACTAGACACAAAACCTACCAATGCCTTGGTTAGACTTCTCAGCCTCAGAACTGTGAGAAATACATTTCTTTTTTTAAATAAAATACCCATTCTCAGGTATTCTGTTACAACAGTACAGAATGGGCTAAGACAACCACATTTCAAGTTCATTGGGTGTTGCCTCATTGTAAAATGTACTGAAAATATTAATCACATAAGTTCCAATATCTCTATTATGATTGTTACTCAATTATGATCTTGATCATTCATTATTTTAAGGATCATAATGAAAACTAAAAATATTGATTGAAATTTAATATACAAAAGGGTTGCTTATCTATATAATATAATGACATACATTATATTTCTACATACTGACATCAATTTTTGAGAAAAGAAAGATGTCAGGCCTCTGAGCCCAAGCTAAGCCATCATATCCTCTGTGACCTGCATGTACACATCCAGATGGCCGGTTCCTGCCTTAACTGATGACATTCCACCACAAAAGAAGTGTAAATGGCCAGTCCTTGCCTTAAGTGACGACATTACCTTGTGAAAGTCCTTTTCCTGGCTCAAAAAGCACCCCCACTGAGCACCTTGTGACCCCCACTCCTGCCCACCAGAGAACAAACACCCTTTGACTGTAATTTTCCTTTACCTACCCAAATCCTATACATCGGCCCCACCCTTATCTCCCTTCGCTGACTCTCTTTTTGGACTCAGCCCTGCACCCAGGTGAAATAAACAGCCATGTTGCTCACACAAAGCCTGTTTCGTGGTCTTTTCACATAGACATGCATGAAATTTGGTGCCGTGACTCCGATCGGGGGACCTCCCTTGGGAGATCAATCCTCTGTCCTCCTGTTCTTTGCTGCATGAGAAAGATCCACCTACGACCTCAGATTCCTTAGACCGACCAGCCCAAGAAACATCTTACCAATTTCAAATCCAGTAAGTGGCCTCTTTTTACTCTCTTCTCCAACCTCTCTCACTATCCCTCAACCTCTTTCTCTTTCAATCTTGGTGCTACACTTCAATCTCTCCCTTCTTTTAATTTCAATTCTTTTCATTTTCTGGTAGAGACAAAGGAGACACGTTTTATCCGTGGACCCAAAACTCCGGAACCGGTCACAGACTAGGGAAGGCAGCCTTCTCTTGGTGTTTAATCATTGCAGGGATGCCTCTCTGATTATTCACCCAGGTTTCAGAGGTGTCAGACCACACAGGGATGCCTGCCTTGGTCCTTCACCCTTAGTGGCAAGTCCCGCTTTTCTGGGGAAGGGGCAAGTACCCCAACCCCTTCTCTCCATGTCTCTACCCCTTCTCTGCCTTTCTGGGGGGCAAGAAACCCCCAACCCCTTCTCCTTCACCCTGAGCGGCAAGTCCTGCTTTTCTAGAGGAGGGACAAGTACCCCAACCTCATATCTCTGCGCCCCAATCCCTTATTTCCGTGCCCCAACCTCTTATATCGCTGCACCCCAATCCCTTATTTCCACACCCCAACCTCTTATCTCTGTGCCCCAACCCCTTATATCCGTGCCCCAACCCCCTTCCCGCTTTTCTGGAAGGTAAGAACCCCCGAACCCCTTCCCTCTGTGTCTCTCTCTTTCTCTGGGCTTGCTTCCTTCACTGTGGGCAACCTTCCACCCTCCACTCCTCCTCCTTCTCCCTTAGCCTGTGTTCTCAAAAACTTAAAACCTCTTCAACTCACACCTGACCTAAAACCTAAATGCTTTATTTTCTTCTGCAATGCCACTTGACCCCAATACAAACTCGACAGTAGTTCCAAATAGCCAGAAAATGGCACTTTCAATTTTTCCATCCTGCAAGATCTAAATAATTCTTGTCATAAAATGGGCAAACGGTCTGAGGTGCCTGACGTCCAGGCATTCTTTCACACATCAGTCCCTTCCTAGTCTCTGTGCCCAATGCAACTCGTCCCAAATCCTCCTTCTTTCCCTCCCACCTGTCCCCTCAGTCCCAACCCCAAGCGTCGCTGAGTCTTTCCAATCCTCTTTTTCTACAGACCCATCTGACCTCTCCCCTCCTTGCCAGGCCGAGCTAGGTCCCAATTCTTCCTCAGCCTCCGTTCCTCCACCCTATAATCTTTTTATCACCTCCCCTCCTCACACCGGGTCCGGCTTACAGTTTCATTACGTGACTAGCCCTCCCCCACCTGCCCAGCAATTTGATCTTAAAAAGGAGGCTAGAGTTAAAGGCATAGTCAAGGTTAATGCCCCTTTTTATTTATCCCAAATCAGATAGCATTTAGGCTCTTTTTCATCAAATATAAAAATCCAGCCCAGTTCATGACTCATTTGGCAGCAACCCTGAGACACTTTACAGCCCTAGACCCTAAAAGGTCAAAAGGCCGTCTTATTCAAAATACATTTTATTACCCAGTCTGCTCCCGACATTAAAGAAAACTCCAAAAATTAAATTCCGGCCCTCAAACCTCACAACAGGATTTAATTAACCTCGCCTTCAAGGTGTACAATAATAGAAAAAAGTTGCAATTCCTTGCCTCCACTGTGAGACAAACCCCAGCCACATCTCCAGCACACAAGAACTTCCAAATGCCTGAACCGTGGCGGCCAAGCGTTCCTCCAGAACCTCCTCCTCCAGGAGCTTGCTACAAGTGCCAGAAATCTGACCACCAGGCCAAGGAATGCCTGCAGCCCAGGATTCCTCCTAAGCCGTGTCCCATCTGTGCAGGACCCCACTGGAAATCGGACTGTTCAACTTACCTGGCAGCCACTCCCAAAGCCCCTGGAACTCTGGCCCAAGGCTCTCTGACTGACTCCTTCTCGGCTTAGCGGCTGAAGACTGACGCTGCCCCATCACCTCGGAAGCCCCGTAGACCATCACGGACACCGAGCTTTAGGTACTTTCACAGTGGAAGATAAGTCAGTCCCCTTAGTCAATACAGAGGCTACCCACTCCACATTACCTTCTTTTCAAGGGCCTGTTTCCCTTGCCTCCATAACTGTTGTGGGTATTGACGGCCAGGCTTCTAAACCCCTGAAAACTCCCCCACTCTGGTGCCAACTTGGACAACACTCTTTTATGCACTCTTTTTTAGTTATCCCCACCTGCTCAGTTCCCTTATTAGGCTGAGATATTTTAACCAAATTATCTGCTTCCCTGACTATTCCTGGACTACAGCCACATCTCATTGCCGCCCTTCTCCCCAACCCAAAGCCTCCTTCGTGTCTTCCTCTCGTATCCCCCCACCTTAACCCACAAGTATGGGACATCTGTACTCCTTCCCTGGCAACCAATCACATGCCCGTTACCATCCATTAAAACCTAATCACCCTTACCCCGATCAACACCAATATCCCATCCCACAGCATGCTTTAAAAGGATTAAAGCCTGTTATCACTCGCCTGCTACAGCATGGGCTTCTAAAACCTATAACTGTCCTTACAATTCCCCCATTTTACCTGTCCAAAAACCGGACAAGTATTACAGATTAGTTCAGTATCTGCGCCTTATCAACCAAATTGTTTTGCCTATCCTGTGGTGCCCAACCTTACACTCTTTTGTCCTCAATACCTTCCTCCACAACTCACTATTCCGTTCTTGATCTTAAAGATGCTTTTTTCACTATTCCCCTGCATCCCTCGTCCCAGCCTCTCTTTGCTTTCACTTAGACTGACCCTGACACCCATTAGGCTCAGCAAATTACCTGGGCTGTACTGCAGCTGCAAGGTTTCACAGACAGCTCCCATTACTTCAGTCAAGCCCAAATTTCATCCTCATCTGTTACCTATCTCAGCACAATTATCATAAAAACACACGTGCTCTCCCTGCTGATCGTGTCCAATTAATCTCCCAAACCTCAATCCCTTACAAAACAGCAACTCCTTTCCTTCCTAGGCATGGTTAGTGTAGTCAGAATTCTTACACAAGAGCCAGAACCACACCCTGTAGCCTTTCTGTCCAAACAACTTGACCTTACTGTTTTAGCCTAGCCCTCATGTCTGCGTGCAGTGGCTGCCGCCACTTTAATACTTTTAGAGGCCCTAAAAATCACCAACTATGCTCAACTCACTCTCTACAGCTCCCATAATTTCCAAAATCTATTTTCTTACTCACACCTGACGCATATACTTTCTGCTCCCCAGCTCCTTCAGCTATACTCACTCTGTTAAGTCTCCACAATTACCATTGTTCCTGCCCCGGACTTCAATCTGGCCTCCCACGTTATTCCAGATACCACACCTGACCCTCATGACTGCATCTCTCTGAAACACCTGACGTTCACGCCATTTCCCCCCATTTCCTTCTTCCCTGTTTCTCACCCTGATCACACTTAGTTTATTGATGGCAGTTCCACCAGGCCTAATCGCCACACACCAGCAAAGGCAGGCTATGCTATAGTAAAAGCCACTAGCCCGCCTCTTAGAACCTCTCATTTCCTTTCCATCGTGGAAATCTATCCTCAAAGAAATAACTTCTCAGTGTTCCATCTGCTATTCTACTACTCCTCATGGATTATTGAGGCCCCCTCCCCTCCCTACACATCAAGCTCAAGGATTTGCCCCCACCCAGGACCGGCAAATTAGCTTTATCAACATGCCCCGAGTAAGATAACTAAAATACCTCTTAGTCTAGGTAGACACTTTCACTGGATAAGTAGAGTCCTTTCCTACAGGGTCTGAGAAGGTCACTGCAGTCATTTCTTCCCTTCTGTCAGACATAATTCATCAGTTTAGCCTTCCCACCTCTATTGATAACAGACCAGCCTTTATTAGTCAAATCAGCCAAGCATTTTTTCAGGCTTTTAGTATTCAGTGACAGACTAATGGTCTATTAAAAACACACCTCACCAAGCTCAGCCACCAACTTAACAAGGACTGGACAATACTTTTACCACTTTCGCTTCTCAGAATTCAGGCCTGTCCTCGGAATGCTACAAGATACAGCCCATTTAAGCTCCTATATAGACACTACTTTTTATTAGGCCCCAGTCTCATTCCAGACACCAGACCAACTTAGACTGTGCCCCCAAAAACTTGTCATCCCTACTATCTTCTGTCTAGTCATACTCCTATTCACGGTTCTCAACTACTCATACATGCCCTTCTCTTGTTTACACTGCCAGTTTACACTGTTTCTCCAAGCCATCACGGCTGATACCTCCTGGTACTATCCCCAAACCGCCATTCTTAACTCTTAAAGTAAATAAATAATCTTTGCTGGCAAGGCTATGCTGAACCTCCTTAGACATGCTCTAATTAGATGTCTTAGGTCCTCCCAATTCTTAGTCCTTTAATACCTGTTTTTCTCCTTCTCTTATTCTGTTTAGTTTTTCAATTCATACAAAACTGTATCCAGGCCATCACCAATAATTCTAAATAACAAATGTTTCTTCTAACAATCCCACAATATCACCCCTTACCACGAAATCTTCCTTCAGATTAATCGCTCCCACTTTAGGTTCCCACACCACCCCAATCCCGCTCGAAGCAGCCCTGAGAAACATCGCCCATTATCTCTCCATACCATCCCCCCAAATTTTTGCTATCCCAACACTTTACCACTATTTCATTTCATTTTTCTTATTAATATAAGAAGACAGGAATGTCAGGCCTCTGAGCCCAAGCTAAGCCATCATATCCTCTGTGACCTGCACATACACATCCAGATGGCCGGTTCCTGCCTTAACTGATGACATTCCACCACAAAAGAAGTGTAAATGGCCAGTCCTTGCCTTAAGTTACCACATTACCTTGTGAAAGTCCTTTTCCTGGCTCAAAAAGCACCCCCACTGAGCACCTTGTGACCCCCACTCCTGCCCACCAGAGAACAAACCCCCTTTGACTGTAATTTTCCTTTACCCACCCAAATCCTATAAATCGGCCCCACCCTTATCTCCCTTTGCTGACTCTCTTTTCGGACTCAGCTCGCCTGCACGCAGGTGAAATAAACAGCCATGTTGCTCACACAAAGCCTGTTTGGTGGTCTTTTCACATGGACGCGCATGAAAAATGAGACTTATAATAAGAAAACCATTTAGTCAGATTTTACCTATAACAGCTATTTGACTCTGATCTAGTCACATAATTTTCCTGGCCTCCGACTTCTTCATCTGTAAACTAGGATTTTCAAACTGATGAGTTCTAAGCTGTATGTCAATTCTAATGTCAAGATTGTATAATAATGTCTGGAGAAAAATGGTGGTTGCCTGTTTCCAAATTTCCTCCACACTCCCTCTAAAAATCTACAAATAAAATCAAGGATGAAAATAAAACCATACATGCATGACCTATACCTTCAACATTAATTGGAAAAAGAGAATGCTATACTCCTTACTTGTCTGGAAATAGAGAAAAAGAAAAATTCCCACAGAGTGCACCTGCAAGGAGAAAGTCAAACATTAAATGTCAAAGTACCACACACACTTGGTAGTTCACAGCACTGATTAAATGAGGAGTTTTAAAGTGTGTGGGAGCAGAGAGTGGTGGTTTACGCCTATAATCCCAGAACTTTGGGAGGTCAAGGTGGGCATTCACTTGAGGCCAGGAGTTCGAAATAAGCCTGGCCAATGTGGCAAAACTTGATCTCTACTAATATTACAAAAATTAGCCAGACATGGTGGCAAACGCCTGTATTTCCAGCTACTCGGGAGGCTGAGGCACATGAATCACTTGAAACCAGGAGGTGGAGGTTGCAGTGAGCCAAGATCTTGCCAATGCACTCCAGCCTGGGTGACAGAGTGAGACTCTGCCTCAAAAAAAAAAAAAAGTAGTGTTTGGGATTGAAAGTAGCAGTCTCAGAAAGCAATAATTTCTAATGAGTGCTACTCTTTCTCTATATGTATGTATCTCCCTCACAATAAAAATAAGAACCACAACAAAAAAATAAATGAAGAATCCCAAAGAAACAAGAAGGAAACAATAATGTGTTTTATCCATACCAACACAATCTATAAAATAAATTCTAGAGAATAATACAGAAGAGGGCATTCTTACACCATAAACATTGTTCATGAAATGAATAGGAATAGAAAAAAGTCAATCACATCTACACAACAATATTGTGGTAAATCAGAAATGGAAAAGACGCATTTCTGAGGAAAACAATTTTCCCCCTGAAAGCAACCAAATACAGTAAATCAAATATACTCAAACACACAATTGAAGATATAAAAACTTCCTTGAATCAGAAATATAAATACTAGAATTATAAATGGACATAAAACAGATTTTAATGAAACAAAAAATGAATTAACTCAGGAAAGATACAGAAAAAATGACAAAATCATATCAGAAATAAAGATAAATTACAAGGGGTCAAGGTAGGATTCAAATGAAAATTTAATAAAGGACATTGACTAAAAACTGTGGGGAAAAGAAAGATCAGATTGTTACTGTGTCTGTGTAGAAAGAAGTAGACATAAGAGACTCCATTTCGTTCTATACTAAGAAAAATTCTTCTGCCTTGAGATGCTGTTAATCTATAACCCTACCCTCAACCCTGTGATCCCTAAAACATGTGCTGTGTCAACTCAGGGTTAAATAGATTAAGGGCTGTGCAAGGTGTGCTTTGTTAAACAAATGCTTGAAGGCAGCATGCTTGTTAAGAGTCATCACCACTCCCTAATCTCAAGTACCCAGAGACACAAAACACTGCAGAAGGCCGCAGGGACCTCTGCTTAGGAAAGCCAGGTATTGTCCAAGGTTTCTCCCCATGTGATAGTCTGAAATATGGCCTCCTGGGAAGGGAAAGACCTGACCATCCCCCAGCCCGACACCCGTAAAGGGTCTGTGCTGAGGAGGATTAGTAAAAGAGGAAGGAACACCTCTTTGCAGTTGAGATAAGAGGAAGGCATCTGTCTCCTGCTGGTCCCTAGGCAATGGAATGTCTCAGTGTCTCTATACTTTGTCTCTGTGTCTCTTTCTTTTCCAAGTCTCTTGTTCCACCTGACTAGAAATGCCCACAGGTGTGGAGGGGTAATCCACCCCTTCAAAAACAGGAAAAAATGCTAACAGAATAAAAATGAAATAAAGAATAAACAAAATGGATCAGAGAGAAAGAAGCTGACATGGAAGAGAAATAAATAAGATGATTTAGTATCCTTGAAAAAGCAAGTAAAAATGATGAAACAGAACTATTATTTACAAGTATAATCTATGAAAATTTTCAACAATAAAGAAGTCTCCAGTCTAGACTTGAAAGGGATTACTGGGTACTGAAGAACATTGAGCTGGTACAATCACTCTGAGACAGATTCTAATAAATCTTTTCGTTAAAGAAAATTAAAAGAAAAAATATTAAGGGCCTCCAGGTAATAAGTTGAAATAACACACAAAAAGCGTGAGAATTAGAAAGGTATCTCAACTTTCCAAAGCAGCATGTAAAGCAAGACAACAGTGAAGGAGTATTTTAAAGAAACTTAAGGAAATAAGAGTGCCCTATGCTTTCCTTTGAGTGAATAGACTACAGAAAAAAGCTTTGAACCTGAAGAACTAAAGGAATTGTACATATGTGCTCTTCTAAGGCATCTACCAGATTTTTTAGAGCTTTATTCAACCAAGAGATGACTGGGAAAATTTTGGCAAATGAACTGATAGTGAGAAATTTATATTTTAATTTTAGAATGAAGATGAAATAATAGGTGGGGTTATAAATAGATGAAAAGTATATAAATATTATACTTTATGCCAAAGTAGAAAGAATGTAACAAAAAATAGTAAAATAGGGGAACTCTGTGTGAGCTTTTAGGAAAGCAAGATACAGTTTTCCAATCTACATTTGGACCTGAGGCATTGTGAGGCTAGAACAACTACCTCCATCTTGGTACTGTCTTCACCTACTTGTCCTCTTGTTGTAAATGTTTTAAGCACACCTTGTTTCTTAATTCAAATAAAAGAGAACACATCAGCTATAGAAACTCATACTTTTTTTGGTTCTTTCTCTGTAAATTTATCTGCATCAAATTCATCCTGACACATTAACTTCTGGTACGTGATGACATACCTATCCCTGCTCATGATTATTCTCTCCAACTACAACCTTGAAATTGTGCCTTATAATTTTCTCACTGACACCTGAGTGCACTGTTGAGTTTTCAGTTACCTAATTGCCACCAAATCTATCAAAATTTATATTTCAGATATGTAAAACACCTCTGAATTGTGGAACTTATCTATACAACATACTGACATCTACCTTTTAGCTGATAGTAGCTACTTGTTTCTCAAATCTTCCTGTGAGAATTTTCCATACTTTATTCCCAGGTTTTCCATATAAAGAGCCCAAATCTCTTTCTTGAGTTCCAGCTGCAAATTAACAGCTCCAATTTTATGCCTCACAGTGAAATTATATGCACTGAGTCGAAATCTACTTTATTTTCCTACTTCACACCTTATCTTCCCTCTTTACATTATATTTTTGTAATGTCATAACAGCTGTTCACCCAGTCACTAAAGAAGAAAGCTGTATGTTATCTTTGATAATCTCCTATACTTCAATGCTACTTTCACACCTGTTTAGGCATTAGAGACAGTTCATTTTGTCTTTTAAAGGTCTTCAGATTCTATTGGCTTTAAAACCCCAACTGTCAATATCTTGGGTAAGTGCTTATGTATTTTCTGTATAATTGCAATAGCCTCTTAATTCACATTTCACCTTTGATTCATTATCTATACAATTTACAGAATAATCATATCCAAATATAAATCATATAATACAACTGATTGCTTAAATTCCTCTGATGATTTCCTGAGGTCTAAAGCCACATTTTTAATCTCATCTGCTGGTGCTCCCTCCTTGTTACCATTATGCTTCAGAAATAATAAGTACTTATAGATAGGCCTTTGGAGCCAGGCTTTCAGGATTATACACTGCTTTTTATGCAGTGTAAGATGCCCACCACTTATATGCCCCCACTTTGCTGACTTGATATCACCTCTTATCTGAAGACTGCCCTGATACCTTGTCCCTTTGTCAAATTAATTACAGTGCTCTCTCCAATGCACTACCATCATAATATAATTATATATTATCATAATATAATATTATTATATGATATATTATCATAATATAATATTATTATATGATATATTATCATAATATATTATTATATGATATATTATCATAATATATTATTATATGATATATTATCATAATATAATAGAAACTTGTACTAAAACTTCTATTATTATATTAATGGGTATATATTTTAATTTGATTATATCCATGTCTACCTCTTGTCTAACAAGGCAGAAATTGCCTTAAAAGAAGAACTCAAGCATATAGCATCTGTCATAGCATAAATCCAAAAACTAGAAGTATTTAATAAATGTTAGTTGAATGAATACATGAATGAATCACATAAATTGTAATTTAAATATCACTGAATCAAGCTTTTATCATTTTGAATTCCTTACTTGTTACTTATATTCTATAAAATAATTTATAAATTAAGGTTCCTTTTTTAGTAAGTCAAGTTGTAATCATTGTTCTTTTATGTTTAAATCATATAACAAAAAATATTTTGGTGAATAAATTAACATACTTAAAAATTTACACAGACTTTCTAGTTACAAGCAGGCAAAATAAAGCAATTATTATTCACAACTGAGTGGGCCTCAAAGTCATATGATTATTTAAATGTAAGATGTGACAAACTAAAACTAAAAGTGAGTCTTACTGTCATGGATCTACTTAACCCACTTTGCCAATCTAGTTTATCACAAAGCAATATATTTGTATTTCCTAAGCACCCATTGTGTGTTTTAACTATCTTCCATCTTTGCATAAAATATACCTATTTAGAAAATGTGCTAATTTTCACAATAGTATTCTAAATCTGAATCATAAAAACTAATACCTTTTATCTATATATAGAAGGTCACCTTTACTTGCTGTAGTTTTACAATAATTAGGTCAGTATTTTGTAGGATTACAACTAAGACAGCACATTTACAACTTCTAGCATGATACTTGATATATAAAAGGTGCCCCCAAAAATGTTAGTATCTGTCTCATTTCTGACAATTCCAAGTAAGCCACATATGGAGAAAATAGATTTTTCAGAGGACAGCTTATCTTTTAGAAAATGATAGAGCCTCATTTACATTTTCCTATTGACTCCTTATTTAAACCATGGGAAACGTAACAGCCGTATCACCTGTATATGCACAATAACCATAATAATTTACATTGTCAAAGGAAATTCACTGGATACAACAAAATAAGGTTCTTTCCCAATGTTGCTTTTTAAAATTATTATTTTACCCCATTATTGAATCATATTTCTCAGTTTCTTTATTATCTCCATAAATTTTCCCACTAAATAATCCATCAAATTATTTTTCTTAGGAAAATACATCATCATCTTATAAGCTTCAACTTGACTAAGATTTAGGTGACAAGAATTTGAAGTGTCAAACAGATATAATTTACTTTCTTTCATTTACTTTTGGTATGCTGCTGTCTAAATCCTGTCTTCTAGACTAAGGTCAGATTTTCAAATCTCATATTTTGTATGGTGTCTTGCAATTCTCCATTTTCTTGAACATGAATCTTCTATTTTCAGATCTAAAAGTGTTGGGAAAATTGCCTTAAGACATATTGTGAGCAGCAAGTTCGAGGTAGTGTGAGCTTGATGAAAAATCCTATTATATATTCCTGGATGCTAATGAATATTTGAATTAATTTTAAAAATTGTCTTTTAGTTCTAAAGCAATGACCATTATATTGTTTCCTTACATTTCCCTCAGAAGTTTCTATATGTTAATTCTACATCAAGGCTGTTTGAGAAACACATCCTTGGGTAAGGAATTTTAGTTGATTCACTCATGTGTGTAAAGATTAACAATAAATATACAATTTAATTTATTTTAAATCTCATCATACATTTTTATTGATCTTCCAACCTCTTCTGTAAAAGGATCCAAAACATAAATGTGACTCTGGATAGAATGATTAAGCATGGGAACAGCTTTTGTACATTTTTTAGTATATTATTTTTCCATCTTCATTTTCTTCTTTTAAGCTGTGTTTTTGGAGGGTTATGCATCATTTGTGATCAAAATTTGGAGATGCTGTGCCCAAAAATGAAAGACAAGCAAAAATAATAAGCACACAATATATTTACAAATACGTGTTATTAATAAAAGTCAGCAAACTTTCCAGGCTTTGTCTGGTTCTTTCATTTAAGTAAAAGCAATATGAAATTTTTCTCCCACATAATTTCACAGAACACAAACCATGGAAAGAAAAATAGTATGTTTAACGTAAATAAATATTGGCTGTATTTGATACTCTATTTTATAGCCTGTGTTGTTTGAATTTTTCTATTTGTATAAGGCATTTTCATCCTGTTTAGGATGCCTATTTAATGTATCTAACAGCTTTAAATGCAGATACTTCTTAATAAGTATTAGTTGTTGAAGATATTATTTATGAACCGTAACAATTGCCAGTATGTACAAACACAATTATTTTAAAAGGTGTAAGCCAAGATATTTATACAAAGATAATTTAATTTGAGTTTCTATTGTTCCTCAAAGAAACAAAAAATGCATTTTCTTCTATTTGAGGAATTGCTTTGAAAATGCCATGACTTGGTGACCACGAATGAATTAAAAGACAGAGACAATATTCCATTTCCTTATCGCTACTAGGGATATATCAAGCAGAAAATGAAGACATTATTATTTTGAATGAGTTTTTCAAGTCAGTTTGAGTCAAAGTTTGCCTCCAACATATATTTAATGTAGTCTGCAATGTTGTGAAAGCTGAAATAAACATGAATGACACTTGAGAGCACTGGCCAGAATACGTTGCTTACTGATGCCCTGATACTCTTTTTTAACCTAAAACATTGCTATGGAAATTGAGTAGTAGACTAAATCAGAAAATCATATTAAATATATCAGTGAGAACAGCCACCTGAAGCTTTCCAATGCTTCTACTAACCCAAAATAAAACATTTTATAAGTATTTCCGGACAACTTTGGAAGTAGTAATGACTACTTTTTTAAAAAATCAATAATCTTTGTTTTTAGAGCAGTTTTATGTTCGCAGCAAAATTAAACAGGAAGTACAGAGTTTTCATATACTCCCTGCCCTCCTTCACATACAACCTCCCCAACTACCAACATCCCACATTACTATGGTACATTCGTTAAAATTAATGAAACTATACTGACACATCATTATCACCCAAAGTCCGTAGTTCACATTAGAATTCAGGCTTGTTGTTGTACATTCTGTGGGTTTTGCAAAGTATGATGGCATGTATCTACTATTGCCATATTATGTATAATAGCTTTACTGCCCTACAAATCCTCTTTGCTCTGCTTAATCTCTCTCACTCCCACCTAACCCCTGGAAACCACTGATAATTTTATTGTCTCAATTGCCTTTTCCAGAACATCACATAGTTGAAATCGTATAGTATGTAGACTTCTCAGATTGATTTCTTTCACTTAGTAAAATGCTTCTAAGTATCCTCCATGTCTTTTCATGGCTTGATAGATCATTTCTTTTTAGCGCCATAGTTTATTTATCCATTCACCTACTGAAAGACATTCTGGTTGCTTCCAAATTGACAAATATGAATAAAGCTGCTATAAACCTCCATTTGCAGGTATTTGTGTGGACATAAGTTTTTAGTTCATTTGGGTAAATTTCAAGGAGCATGAGTGCTGGATTTTATGGTAAGAGTATGTATAGTTTTGTAAGAAACTGCCAAACTATCTCTCAAAATGGCTATACCATTTTGCATTTCCACCAGGAATGAATCAGAATTTCTATTGCTCCACATCATCACCAAGATTTGTTGCTGTCAGTGTCCTGGATCTGGGCCATTTTAATAGGTAGCTAGTACTATCTCATTGTTTTAATTTGCAATTCCCTAATGACATATGATGTTGAACATATTTTTGTATGTTTAATTGCCATCTGTATATCTTTTTCCGGTCTGTTCATATAATTTGCCCAATTTTTAAAATAAGGTTGGTAATTTTCTTATTGTTGAATTTTAGGCACCCATTTTGTATTTTGGATAGCAGTTTTTTATAAGATGTGTCTTTGCAAAGATTTTCTATTAGTCTGTAACTTGTCTTCTCATTATCTTGACACTGTATTTTGCAGAGCAAAGGGACATAATCTTACCTGCCCAGTCCAGTTCTATATCATCTTTCTCAGATCACTGCAAGAGTCAGCTTATTTAATTTTGTTCAAAATAGACTGTTTTCTTCTTCAGGGCAGAAGATGTTTGTGTGTGTGTGTGTGTGTGTGTGTGTTTGCACTCGTGTGGGTGTGTGTGTGTGTATGTATTTAACATTGACCTCAGCAGTAGCTCAAAGTTTTTCATTAATATGTGGGTTAATCTTTGTGGCAAACTATATTATTATTTTAAAAGATTCACCCTCTTCCCTCATATTTGAGGACAGAATCTACTTTCCTGTCCCTTAAATCTGAGCTTGACAATGTGTTTGATTTAACCAATAGATTTTAGGAAAAAAATGCAAGTAGAGCTTTAAAAATAGTTGTACAATTAAAATTTTAGCTTATGAACTTTTTTCCATTGTCAGAAAAAGACCATGCATGGCTTTGCCTCTGGACCCAGGAGAATGAATAATTCATGGATCAAAATTCAGCCTTTAAATTCAAAATTCAGCCATCTTCAGCCCATCACAGAGTTGTGAAAATAATTGTGTTAAGCTATTGAATTTGGGATGGTCAGCACCATCAAAGTGTCCATCAAATGATGCAATGCCATATTTAGAAAAAGACTTTTCATATAAATAAGTACCTCTTTGCATGTAGTCAGATCAGCCCTATTCTAAAATTCTAAATTCTAAATTTTATTCTAAAATTCTGAACTAAAATTATCAAGATTTCTTTCTCATGTGAGATAAGTGAAAAGCAAAAATCACATTGGGATTTTATTTAATCAAATGAAGAACTCTAATCTCCTCTGCTGTTAAAAAATCAAATTATGTAAACCTAAATGTCACACATATATCCTATTTTATCTTCTACTTATAGTAGATAAGGAATACCATTTTACTAACATTTCACTAATGTTTCTCCCACTGGAATTAATACTTTTCTTTGATTTAGAATTTCTTCCCCAATTAGATATAATAAATAATCACCACTATATCATATTTAAAATTAAATGATTACTGACATTGAGGGGAAAACACATTCTTTTCAAAGGAATTGTGGTGATTATAGATTATTTGGCAAAGTTCTTATACAGTAACAAAAGTGTATTTGTCAATGTGACAATTACATATACCCTGGAGCCATGTAGAAACGCAAAGTGTGAAGCAATATAGTACAATACAAAGTGGCATTCTCAGATGCAATAGTGTATAGTTCCCCATTGGCTCAGCCACTACTTACAGGAACTATAAGAGAAGTCAAACAATCTTTTTGAATCTCAATTTCCTTATCTTAAAGGAAATGAATATATTGAATAAAATTATCTAATCGTCTCTACCAGATTGAAAAGGCAAAGTAAGGCAGCTGAATAGAATCCTCCAGTGACCGTCAACATCTGACACACAAAATCATCAAAATGAACAACTATCCACACAAGAAAGCACTTCCATAAGAACCAAAAATCAGGTGAGCAATCACAGTACCTGGTTTTAATATCATGTCAAGGAAAGAGACACTGAAGAGGGAAGTAAAGACAGCCTTGCACTGCCTACACCACACCTCCCACATCGTCCAGCAGCAGTGGGGCACACAGAATCTGTGTGCTTGGAGTAGGGAGAACACAATAATTGCGTGACTTTGCATTGGAACTCAGTGTTGGCCTGTCAAGAGTGGAAAGCAACATGGGGCAGAATTCAGCTGGTGTCCATGGAGGAAACATTTAGACCAATCCTGGCCAGAAGAAAATTGTCTATCACAGCAGTGGGAATCTGAGTTTGGACTAGCCCTACCACCATAGGCAAAAGTGGTCTGGGCTCTAAATAAATTTGAAAAGCAGTCTAAGCCATGAGGACTGGAATTCCTTGACAAATCCTGGTGCCTTGCTGGACTCAGAGCCAGTGAATATGCGGTGCATACAACCTAGTGAGACAACAGCTGGGGAAGTTAAAGGAGTGCTTCTGTCACCACCCCCAACCCCAGGCAATGCAGCTCCAGGAGAATCTGTTGCTGCTTGAGGAAAGGAGAGGATAGAGTAAAGAGGATTTGTCTTGCATCCAGCTCAGCCATAGTAAAATAAATCAACAAGCAGATTCCTAAAGTCCCTGATTCCAGGTATTTATAAACCTGCCCTGGCCAGAAGGAAACCACTGCTCTGAAGGAAAAGACCCAGGCCTGGAAGGATTCTGCATAATCTGACTAAAGAGTCCTTGGGCCTTAAATAAACATTCGTAGTAGCCAGGCAGTACTCACCATGAGTGTAGAACAGGGATGGCCATGAGGTGAGACTCCTTCTACTTGAGGAAAAAAGAGGAAAAAGTAAGCAGAACTTTGTCTTGCGACTTGGGTACCAACTCAGCTACAGTAAAATAAGGCACTAAATAAATACCTAAAATTCATGACTCCAGATGCTAGGTCACAGACAACATTTCTAGACTCACCCTGGACCAGAGAGAAACCAACCACCTGGAAGAGAATGGCACTAGTCTGGCAGGATTCATCATCTGCTAACTAAAGAGCACTTGGACCTTGAATAAACACCAGCAGTAGACAGGCAATAGTTGCCACAGGCCTTGGGAGACAGCCAGTACTGTGGTGGCTTCAGCTGTGACCCAACATAGCCCCAGTGGTGCTGACCACAGGAGTACTTGTGTCATCCCTCCACCAACTGCAGGCAGCTCAGCATAAAGACAGAGAGACTCTTTTGGGAGGAAAGTAAGTGAAGAGGACAAGCGACTCTGCCTGGTAATCCAGGGAAGTCTCCTGGATCTTACCTAAGACCACTAAGGCAGTATCTCCATAAGACTGCAAGATTTATAGTGTTACTGGGCTTGGGGTGCCCCTTAATGCGGATATGGCAGTAGTCACAAAATACTTAATCACAATACTCAATGCTCTTTGATTACTTGGAAAGTCTTCTCAAGAAGGACAAATACAAACAAGCCCAGACTGTGAAGATTGCAATAAATACCTAACTCTTCAATGCCCAGGCATCTACGAACATCCACAAACATCAAGACCATTCAGGAAAACATGACCTTACCAAATGAACTAAAGAAAGGACGAGTGACCAATCCTGGAGTGAAAGATATTCAAACAGAGAATTCAAAATAGCTGTTTTAGGAAGCTCAATGAAATTCAAGATAACACAGAGAAGGAATTAGAATCCTACCAAATAAAAAAAATTAACAAGGCCAGGCGCGGTGGCTCACGTCTGTAATCCCAGCACTTTGGGAGGCCGAGGTGGGCAGATCACGAGGTCAGGAGATCGAGACCATCCTGGCTAACATGGTGAAACCCCGTCTCTACTAAAAAATACAAAAAAATTAGCCGAGCATGGTAGTGGGTGCCTGTAGTCCCAGCTACTCGGGAGGCTGAGGCAGGAGAATGGCGTGAACCCAGGAGGCGGAGCTTGCAGTGAGCCAAGATCGCGCCACTGCACTCCAGCCTGGGCGACAGCGAGACTCCCTCTCAAAAAAAAAAAAAAAAAAAAAAATTAACAAATAGATTAAAATATCTTTAGTAATCAAGCAGAAATTATGGAGCTGAAAAATGCAATTGATATACTGAAGAATGCATCAGTCTCCCAATAGCAAAATTGATCAAACAGAAGAAAGAATTAGTGACCTGGAAGACAGGCCATTTGAAAACACTGAGTCAGAGCAGACAAAAGAAAAAAGAATAAAAATAATAAAGGATGCCTAAAAGATCTACAAAATAGTCTCAAATGGGAAAATTTAAGAGTTATTGCCTTTAAAGAGGAGGTAGAGAGAAAGATCAGGGTAGAAAATGTATTCAAAGGGATACAAACAGAGGATTTTCCAAACCTAGAGAAATATGTCAATATTCAAGTGCTAGAAGGTTATAAAACACCAAGCAGATTTAATGCAATTAAGAATACCACAAGGCGTCTAATAATCAAACTCCTAAAGGTCAAGGATAAAGAAAGGATTTTAACAGCAGAAAGAGAAAAGAAACAAATAGCATACAATGGAACTCTACTATGCCTGGAATCAGATTTTTCAGTGGAAACCTTACAGGCCAAGAAAGAGTGACATAACATATCTAAAGTGCTGAAAGAAAAAAAATCTATAATAGTATACCAGTGAAAATAACCTTCAAACATGAAGGAGAAACAAATACTTTCCCAGACAAACAAAAACTGAGGGATTCTGTCAACATCAGACATGTCCTATAAGAAACGCTAAAGGAAGTTCTTCAATCTGAAAGAAAATAATGTTAATAAGTGATAAGCAATTATATAAAGGTAAGACATTCACTGGTAATAGTAAGTACACAGATAAAAAAGAAAAACACTGTAATTGTGGTGTGTAAACTACTCACGTTTTTAGTGGGAAGGCTAAAATATGAACCTTTCAAAACTAATAACTACAACAAATTCCAAGAAATAGTATAATAAGACATAAATAGACACAATAAAAATTTTTTAAATGTGGGGGATAAAGAGTAGAGATTTTATCAGTTTTCTTTCTGCTTGTTAATTTGTTTTGCAATAAGTGCTGTCAATAGTTTAAAATCATGGGCTATAAGATATTATTTTCACATCTTATGGTAACAAAAGCTACAACAGATACACAAAAAATAGAAAGCAAGGAATTAAAACATACCATCTGAGAAAATCACCAGCACATAAATGAAGGAAGGAAGGAAGGAAGGAGGGAGGGAGGGAGGGAAGGAAAGAAGGAAGGAAGGAACGAAGGAAGGAAGGAAGGAAGGAAGGAAGGAAGGAAGGAAGGAAGGAAGGAAGGGAGAGAAGGCAGGGAGGGAGGAAGGGAGGGAGGGAGGGAAAGAGGGAGGGAAGATTATAAAACAACTAGAAAAATAACAAAATGAAGGTAGTGAATTCTTACTTATCAATAATAACATTGTGTGTAAACGGGCTAAACTCTCCAATCAAGAGACATAGAGTGACTAAATGGATTTTTAAAAGGTCCTAAATATCTGCTGCCTAGAAGAAACACACTTCACTTATAAAGAAACACATGGACTGAAAATACATGGATGGAAAAAGATATTCCATGCAAAAGGAAACAAGAAAAAAGCAGGAGTAGCTACACTTATATCAGATAAAATAGATTTCAAGACAAAAAAAAAACATAAAAAGAGACAAAGACGGTCAATACATGTTGATAAAGGGGTCAATCCAGCAAGAGGATATAAAACTATACATACATATGTACTCAACACCAGAGCACTCAAATATATAAAGCAAATATTAGTGCTAAAGAAAGAGATAGATTCTAATACAACTATAGCTGGAGATTTAACATTGAAGTTTCAGCATCAGACAAGTCATCCAGATAGAAAATCAACAAAGAAACAGTGGACTTAATTAGCAGGATAAGCCAAATGGTCCTAATAGATATTTGCAGATAGAATAAAACTAGAAATAGATAACAAGAGGATAAATACATGATAATTAAGCAATATGCTCCTGAATGACCAGTGGATCAATAATGAAATTAAGAAGGAAATTTTAAAATGTCTTGAAACAAATGATAATGGAAACATAACATACCAAAACCTATTAGATACAGCAATAGCAGTACTAAAAGGAAAGTTTATAGCAATAAGCTCCTACATCAAAAGAGTAAAACAACTTCAAATAAACAATCTAATGATAAATCTTAATAACTAGAAACGCAAGAGCAAACAAAACACAAAATTCGTAGAAAGGAAACAATAGAGATCAGAGCAGAAATAAATAAAATTGAAATAAAAAAATACAAAAGTTCAACAAAATGAAAATTTGTGTTTTGAAAAGAAGCAAAATAAACAAACCTTACGTCATACTAAGATACAAAAAGAGATGACTCAAACGAATAAAATCAGAGATGGAAAAGGAGATATTACAACTGATACGACAGAAATTCAAAGGATCATTAGATGCTACTATGAGCAACTATATGCCAAGAAACTGGAAAACCTAAAAGAAATGAATCAATTACTGGACATATACAACCTACCAACATTGAAACATAAAGAAATCCAAAACCTTAATACACCAATAACAAGTAATGAGATTGTGGCCATAATAAAAAGTCTTCCAGCAAAGAAAAACTTCGGACCCAATGGATACAGTTGATTTTACCAAATATTTAAAGAAGAGCAAATACTAATCTTACTCAAAGTAGTCCAAAAAATAGAGGATGAGGGTATACGTCCAAACTCATTCTACAAGGACAATAGTATCCTGATATCAAAACGAGACAAAGACACATCAAAAAAAGAAAGCTATAGGCCAATATGTCTGATGAACATTGATGTAAAAATCCTCAACAAAATACTCCCAAACCTAATTCAACAACATATTAAAGAGATCATTCATTATGACCAAGTGGCATTCATCTCAGGGATGCAAAGATGGTTCAACATATGCATACCAATTAATGTGATATAGCATATTAACAGAATGAAGAACAAATCTATATAGTTATTTAAATTAACACTGAACAAGCATTTGATAAAATTCAACATCCTTTCATGATAAAAACCCACAAAAATGAGTATAGAAGGAACATACATCAACAGAATAAAAGCCATATACAACAGACACACAGGTAGTCTAATACTAAATAGGAAAAAAATGAAAGCATTTCTTCTAAGATCTGGAGCAAGTCAAGGATACCCACTTTCACCACTATTATTCAAGATAGTACCAGAAATTGTAGCTGGAACAATAAGACAAGGGAAAGAAATAAAGGGCATCCAAGTTGGAAAGAAAGAAGTCAAATTATCTTCATTTACAGGCAATATAAATTTATATTTGGAAAAATCTAGAGTCTACCAAAAACCTGTTAGAACTGATTTTAAAATTCAGCAAAGTTTCAGGATAATAAAATCAACATGCAAAAATCAGTAGCATTTCTCGGTCAACAATCTGAAAAAGCAATCAAGACAAGTGAACAATCTGAAAAAGCAATTAAGACAGTAATCACATTTATGATACCTACAAATAAAATAAAATACCTAAGAATAAATTTAATCAAAGAAGTGAAAGATCTCTACAATGAAAATTATAAAACATTTATGCAAGACATTTAAAAGAACAGGAAAAAAAGGAAAGATATATTATGTTTATGGATTAGAATAATCAGTATTATTAACATGTCTATAAAGCAATCTGCAGATTTAATGCAATCCCTATCAAAATACCAATGACATTCTTCACAGAAAAAGAAAAAATAATCCTAAAATGTATATGGAACCACAAAAGACCCAGAATTGCCAAAGCCATACTGAGCAAAAAGAACAAATCTGGAGGAATCACATTACCTGACTTCAAATTATACTACAGAGCTATAGTAACCAGAATAGCATGGTAGTGGCATAAAAACAGACACACAGACCAAGAAAACAATGAAGAACCCAGAAATAAATCCATACATTTGCAGTGAACTCATTTTCAACAAAGGTGCCAAGAACATACACTGGGGAAAGGACAGTCTCTTGGATAACTGGTGCTGAGAAAACCTGATGTTCATATGCAGAAGAAGGAAGCTAGACCCTTATCTCTTGCCATAGGCAAAAACCAGATCAAAATGAATTAAAGGCTTAAATTTAAGACCTGAAACTACTAAAAGGAAACACAGGGAAATTCTCAGGACATTGGTCTGCGCAAACATTTCTTATTTATTACCCCAAAAGCATAGGCAGCCAAAGCAAAAAGGGACAAATGAAATTATGTCAAGTTTAAAAGCTTTTGCTGTGGCAAAGGAAGCAGGGTGAAGAGAAAGCCCACAAAATGGGAGAAAATATCTGCAAACTATCTATTTGACAAGGACTTAATAACTAGAATATATATACAACTCAATAGGAAAAAAAAACAATAATCCGAATAAAAAATGGGCAAAGATCTAATCTGAATAGATATTTCTCAAAAGAAGACATGCAAATGGAAAACATGTATATGATAAGGTGCTCAACATCAATGATTATTAGAGAAATGCAAACGAAAGCTACAGTGAGATATCATGTCACTCTGATAAAAAAGACTTTTTTTTTTATTGTTATACTCTAAGTTCTGGGATACATGTGCAGAACGTTCAGGTTTGTTACATAGGCATACACGTGTCATGGTGGTTTGCTGCATGCATAAACCCATCATCTACATTAGGTATTTCTCTTAATGTTATCCCTCCCCTAGCCTCTCACCCCTCTACAGGCCCTGGTGTGTGATGTCCTCCCTGTGTCCATGTGCTCTCATTGTTCAACTCCCACTTATGAGTGAGAACATGCAGTGTTTGGTTTTCTGTTCCTGTGTTAGTTGGCTGAGAATGATGGTTTCCAGCTTCATCCATGTCCCTGCAAAGGACATGAACTCATCCTTTTTTATGGCTGCATGGTATTCCATGGTGAATATGTACCACATTTTCTTAATCCAGTCTATCATTGATGGGCATTTGGGTTGGTTCCAAGTCTTTGCTATTGTGAATAGCGCTGCAATAAACATATGTGTGCATGTGTCTTTATAGTAGAATGATTTATATTCCTTTGAGCATATACCCAGTAATGGGATTGCTGGGTCAAATGATATAAAAATGAACTTCTTCCAAGTTTTATCCAAAAAACAGGCAATAGTGAATGGTGAATTCTGGCAAGGATGTGGAGAAAAGAGAACTCTCATACACTGTTGGTGAGAATGTAAATTATTACTATGGAGAACAGTATGGAGGTACCTCAAAATACTGCTAGGTATGTACCCAAAAGAAAGAAAATCAGGTTATTGAAGATATATCTGCACTCCCATATTTATTGCAGCCCTATTCACAATAGCCAACATTTCGAATTAACCTAAGTGTTCATCAACAGATGAAGGGATAAAAAACTGTGCTGCATATACACAATGGAGTATTATTCAGCCAGATAAAAGGCTGAGATCCTGTCATTTGGAACAACATAAATGGAACTGGAGGACAATATGTAAAGTGAAATAAGCCAGGCACAGAAAGACAAACTTCACACATTCTCACTCATTTGTGGAAGCTAAAAATTGAACAGTTGAACTCATGGAGATAGAGAGTAGAATGATGGAAACCAGAGGCTGGGAATGGAAGTGGAGTGGTCAGGAAAGGGGGTATGTGGTGGTGACTGGATACAAAATACAGTTAGATTGAATGAAAAAGATCTTGTATTTAATAGCAGAACAGGGTGACCACAGTGAAAAATAATTTAATGTACATTTTAAAATAATTAAAAGAGTTTTATTGGAATGTTTGTTAACACAAAGAAATGACACATGTTTGAAGTGATGGATACCCCGCTTACCCTGATGCACTTATTATACACTGTAGGCCTGTATCAAAATATCTCATTTATCCATAAATTTATATTCCTACCATGTACCCATAAAAATGAAAAATTAAATTTTTGTTTTAAAAAAGTCTTTTTCCGCTCCAATGTTCTATGATTCCCCTACTTTAATAAATACCGATCCTTTTCTTCAGGGGAAAATCGGGAAACCTGCATACATGAAAAGGGAGGAGTGTTCTTTTGCCTCCATTGGAGAAATGGACGTCTTTTGTCATCATAGCTATATACATGCCTTTTGCACCAAATCATGGCATGTTCTTTCCTGTCTTTCAGCTGTATCTAGTACTACTCCTAAAACACCTCTCTCTCTACTCCCGCCAAGCATCCTAGAATTCTCTCAGCTCCAATGGAACCACTTGCACACATTGGTTATGCTGCCCCAGTTCCCACCTCCTACTTAGCCACAGGTCTCATTCAAAGTTCACCGCCTCCGGAAATCTTTCCTTGAAGGCTGCATTAGGTGTCTTATTATAGTCTCCAAAAAGCACATTCTGTTTTTCATTTTTAGTATTAATCACACTTAAAATTATTTTTAAGTATCAGTCTTTGTCTCACTAAACTGAAAATAATGACTAAGTCTTTTATATTTCACAATGTACCCTATCCCCTTCATAATGCCTAGCACATAGAGGAAACTCTATATTTTTAAATTGACATAACTTTTAATATTCTACTACCACTCATTCTAATTCTTGGCATGTAGAAACAAAAGAGTTCTCACAGCAGGTTGGGACAAACAAAATTAAGTTGGACATTTTGGAAGCAGTTGTTTTCTGAAAAAACTTGGTATATCGAATGTAAAATAAAATAAAATAAACCTTTAAGTTAATAAACAGCAAGAACAAACAGAATCAACCTTACTCAAATATAGACATTTTCATGAGTCATGCTTAAAAGCCCTATTTATTCTGAGAGGCAGATTGAAATGTTATCATAAAATTCCCACACAAAATATCACATGTGACTTGGTAATTTTTCCTAGGCAAAAGAAATTGTGTCTTACAGACTCCAGGATTTGTTTTTTAATAAAAATTATATAAAGAGACAGTGAAAACCCAGAAGCCTTTCTTGGCTCAGTGCTAAGAGACCATCATCAGACAATAAGGTATCAAATTTGTGCAGCAAATTCTGAGAGAGTATCTCAGGATTCATACAAAGAACATTTGTCCCATTTAAGGTATCTCAGTTTACTACAATGAATCAATATTGAGTGCAATATTTTTGGATAGCACAATAAATATATCAATATCAAATTTAATAAAAGTATGCTAGAACTCAAAAGAAATGCAGAGACTACTTAATCTAAGCTTCTAGTTTTAGGATATGGAAACTGTCCTTACAGCAAATACTAAATTAGCAATGCATGTGGAACACTACAGAGAAAAACAATTATTTAAATAAATGAGTTTGGACTCCAATCTAATTGTATGAACATTGAAATGTATCTGTGTAACATGCTTGTATTATGTTAGTATATGACAGACAATTCAGTTCCTAAGAAACTAGAAATTTCAGTTTTACTTTTCACTTAATTAAACAGTTTTTATTATTGACATAATGCTCTTTTAAAGAAATGTCAAATCATAATTTTAGGATTTTCTATAGATGACTTCGATCCCACTAAATTGGATTTCACTTGAGTTAAAGGATACAATATGGGGAAATAGGAAATATTTGTGAAATAAAAAAAGATATAACTATGCCTTACATAATTTTATTTTACTAAATTGATTTTGTACCACTAGAAAACTAAAGAATGCATGGGAATATTGGGGAATTACAAACTTTAAACAGTCCTGACAGATATTTATTATTCATTCATTATTAGTTTTCTGCTTTAATACATATTTTTATTATTAAAAGTTAAGAATCAACTTTTAATAGTACAGTAATTATTTAATATTAAAAGCCATTTGGGTTTTACATTAACCAATCTTATTACAGATTACAGATTGATGTATTTATTCATTGTGGTAAGTACTGTATACATCATTGTATAGTATAGGATCTCTGTTTGTATGTGCTAACTAAATAGACAAATAAATATACATAAAAATGACTCTTGCCAGTTATCATCATTTCATTTCTCCACTATACAAATACATGGTGAAAACATTTTTTAAACCTGACTCTAATCAGGAATATAGCAAAGGTAAATCTTGGGATTCTACAAATGGTAGGATTTTTTGAGAAATACTCTAATTAATTAAGTTTTGGAAAATAGCAAATAAATGGAACAAAAGTGAAAAAAAATCATATATATGGAGAAAAAGAAAGATGTTCCCAGTTTCAAAAAAAAAAAATCAGTTCCTCACAAAAGATCAAGTCAGATATTCCTTAGGCATGTACCACCAGGATTAAGTGGTTCATTGTAATGAATTTTCACTTTGTACAACTTTGCATAAGCCTGAGTATTTTAAAGGAAAATGGAAAAATGAATGCAATTTTCAGCCCTTTGTTTGGTGCTTGAATATAAATTTCCCCTATCATAATCTCTATTATGTCTTTGACATTCTTGTTTGTAACGGATATAACCTACTGAGAAAAAAAAGAACAAAACTTCAACTCTGCAGAGTATAATCACTTCAACATTTAAAAAATGAATTGTGAGAATATTTTCTTCTCTTCTACTTACTCATTTTGAATGAAACATTGTTCTTGCCTTTTTAATTGTTGAAAATATTCTGCTTATAATCTTTTTCTTATTCTCTCAAAATAGCAATACCATTGAAATAATACAGCTTACACTAGCGTTCAGTTTGAAACGATAATTGGTAATATTAACACATTTGTTTACAGATTCATTGAGATATGATGAACAATAAACCACTCATATTTAAAGTATACAGTTTGATAAATTTTCACACATATATGCATTGGTGAAACCATCACCACTGACAAGATAATGAACATTAAGGCCAGGCACGGTGGCTCACTCCTGTAACCTCAGGTCTTTGGGAAGCTGAGGCTGGAGGATCACTTGAGCCCAAGAGTTCGAGACTAGCCTGGGCAATGTAGCGAAACTCCATCTCTATAAAAAATACAAAAATTAGCCATGCATGGTGGCACATGCCTGTTGTCCCAGCTACTCGGGAGGCTGAGGTAGGAGGATTACTTGAGGATCGCTTGAGAGAGTGTAGTGAGCTGAGATTGTGCCACTGCACTCCAACCTGGATGACAGAGGCATATCCTGTGGGGGGGGAAAAAAAAAAGGAACTAATGTGTCTATCACCCAGTAAAACTTTCTCCAGCCTGTTGCTAATCCATCCCTTCCTTCATCCAAGTGCCCAGAAAACATAATCTGCTTTCAGTCACTATAGATTTTGTTAGCATTTTCTAGAATTTTAAGTAAATAACATCATTCTCTTTTTTATCTGGCTTATTTTACTCAGCATATTGATATTGATTTTCATTCATGTTGCATGTGTTAAGAGTATTTTCTTTTTTATTGATGAGTAGTATTCTATTGTGTAGACATACCCAATTTTTGTTATATACTCATCTATAAATGGACGTTTGGATTGTTTCCAGTTTGTAGAAATTTTAAAAAATCTACTATATATATTCTCATACAAGTCTTTATATGGACAATTGATTTCATTTCTCTTGGGAAAATGTCTAAGAGTGAAATGGCTGGGTTGTGAGGTAGACATATGTTTAAGAAATTGCCAAGCTGTTTTCCAAAATGGTTATACCATTTTTATCTTCCTTCTAACAGTGTATGAGAGTTCCAGTTATTCTGCTTCCTTGCCAAGCCAACATTTTTTAATCTTCACCACTCTAGTGGGTATGTAATAGTATCTCTTTGTAGTTGTAATTTACACTACCTTAATAACAGTGATAGTGAACATTTTTTCATACACTTTCTAGCCATCTGTATCTCTTCTTTGTGAAGTGTTTCATCAACTCTTTTACAGATTTTAAATTGGTTTGTTTGCTTTATTCTGAATACAGGTCCTTTATTAAATATGTTTCTGCAAATATTCTTATCTAGCCTGTTATTTGCAATTCATTTTCTTAACAGCGACTTTTGATGATCAAATACTTTAAATGTTGATGAAGTCCAATTTATCAATTTTTTTAATATCTTAGTTTTCTCCTTTACTATTATAAAATTCCATAGCCTGAGCAGCTTATGTGACAGAAATTTATTTCTCACAATCTGGAGGCTGTGAATTCCAAGATCAGAGTGCCAGAATAGTTGGGTTCTGGTGAGGGCTCTTTTTCTGGCTTGCAGATGGTTCGTTTCTAGCTGTATCCACACATGGTGAAGAGAGACAGAGTGGTCTCTGGTTCGTATAAGGGCACTAATCTCATCATGAAGGACTCATTCTTATGATCTCATCTAAACCTAATTTTCTCCCAAAGGCCTTATCTCTAGACACCATCATATATGGGGGTTAGAGTTTCAACATATATATTTGGGAGGAATATAAATATTCAGCTCATAACAGATAGCATGCTTTTGGTACCCTATGTAAGATAATTTTTCCTAAACTAAGGTAACTAGGCTTTTCTTCTATGTTTTATTCCAAAAGTTGTATAGCTTTAGCTCTTAAACTTAGGTCTATAATACATTGCAAGTTGATTGTTGTATATTGCATGAGTTAACAGTTAATTTTTTTTTAATGTGGCTATACAACTGTTTCTGCACCATTTAAAAAATATGTAACTTTTCTGATTCAAATCTCTAGCATCTTTGTTGAAAATCAATTGGCCATAATATGTGGGTCTATTTCTGAATTATTCATAACAAAAATCTTAAGGGTGAAAAAAATCATTTAAAACATTTATAGAAAGTTTACAGAAAATATTTACTACACAATATGGTTTGAGTGATGAGAAACAATTGTTTCTTTCTGTCATTATCAGTCACGTAAGGACAAAGGAATTGATGCTACTTCCGAAACACCTTAATTTTTCTCATGATTTGAGAACAAAACCGAATGGGAGTACAACTTAGTGTGTGTATATAAATATATAAACATATTTGTATTGCTAATATATTAATATATTAATTTAATATATTAAATATTAAATTAATTAATATATTAAAGATACTAATTTATATACTATATAAATATATATAAATATACAATATATAAAATGGCATTAAGACACAGGTGCTAAGATAAATAAAGAAATTTGCTCATGATGAATATATACTGGTAGCAGAAGGTAATTCTCATATTTCTATGTTTCCTTTCTTGAAAAAAAAAGAGCATAGTGAACATTAATTAGCTCACATATAACTGTTCCTTCCTGTGGGTACACATTTTTTCTTGGGCCAAACTGCACTGTATTTCCATGTTAACATATTTTTAAAATAAAGAAAGAAATATATCTGAAAGCATTGAACCATAGTATAGACTATTTCTTCTTACTGTTGTTAAAATAAAAACTTTCAGCAAATTAAAATTAACAGAGTTTAATTGAGCAAAGAATGATTCGCAAATCTGGAAGCTCCCAAAACAAACAAACAAAAAAAGGTTTGCAGAGACTTCAGCACTCCTGCATAGTCAAAGATTTATGGACAGAAAAAGGAAAGTGATGCACAGAAAATGGAAGTGAGATACAGAAATAGCTGGATTGGTTACAGCTTGGCTGTAATAAAACCTTATTTGAACATGGTTTGAACAGTTGGCTGCCTTTGGCCAGAACTCAGTGATTGGTAAAAGAAGAAGTCACATCCTGTTTACTCATTCAGGTAAGTTATGGTTCACTGTGTATGGAGAAACCTTTAAGCTGAACTTAAAATACATATAAAGAGGAAGATTTAGACTAAACTTAATTTAACACTGTGTTGAAATAATTAAACAAAGAGACAACAAATGTGTTTATCAGGGTTCATTTAGTTGAGAGGCTCATTTAGTGACAGAAACTGAACTCACCATGTCTTAAAAAAGGAGAAGTTTATAGCCTCACACAATTGAAAGACCAAGGTCTAGTGTTCCTTTCAGGAACTGCTAAATTTAGGAGTTCCAATTATGTCCACAATGCTATGTTTTTCTTTCTATTCATTGGTTCTGCCATGCCTCTATCAGCAAATTATTAACATTAAAGAAAAGTTATACCAGTATACCAGTATCACCAAGTGAAATCACCCTTAGAATTTACCACCTTAGAAAAAATATTTTCTTTTACCCAGAAACTATATCAATTGCCCCAGATGCTGGACTGATAACCTTTTTTTTTTTTTTTTTGAGATGGAGTCTCACTCTGTAGCCTAGGTTAGAGGGCAGCGGCACGGTCTCAGCTCACTACATCTTCCACTTTCCCAGGTTCAAGCAATTCTCCTGCCTCAGCCTCAGGAGTAGCTGGGATCACAGGCACGCACCACCAAGCCCTGCTAATTTTTGTATTTTTAGTAGAGACAGGGTTTCACCATGTTGGCCAGGCTGGTCTCAAACTCCTGACCTCAGATGATCCACCCACCTCGGCCTCCCAAAGTGCTGGGATTATAGGTGTGAGCCAACGCGTCCAGCCTGGACTGATAACCTTTCAAAGGGAATTCTGATTAGTTTGGCCCAAACATGTAGAGCCGTACAGAATTAGGAGAAATAAGGTTTATCAGAGTCTAGAATAGTTCAGTCACTAGTACAAAAAGAAAGAACTGCCAGGCAGGGATAAAAGCAGATGCAGTCAAAGAGAGAAAGAGAAAAAAATTTACCCCCTTGAAATTAACATACCCTTAAGTAAAATATCGGTATGCTATATCTTTATTATTTTTTTCAAAGAAACTTTTGTTAAAAAAGAAAATGTACATGAAATGTCCATATATTTGAAAATTATTGTGTATGACCTGGAAATTTTTCTAACAAAATATAAGTGACCAGCATTAATTGAAGAAGAGCTCTGAAGAGATTTATAGTAAAAGGAACAAAAATTAAATTCGTTAAATATTTACCTTCAAGTAAAAATGTCCAGATAGTTTTATGGCTAGGGTCTTTCTTACTTTAAAAAATATGTAACTTTTATGTTTGTTATTCATACTATTCCAAGTCATTGACAAATTTCCTGACTCATTATTTAATACTACCATATTCTAAAACTCAAATTTTATAAAACCAACACAAAAAGAAACTCTAATTCAAATTCACAAATATAATTATTGTAGTCAAACTGTTAGCAAATTCATCCCAGGGCGTACTAAGGGATTGGTCATCATGTTCAAGAAGGTTTTATTACAGAAATGAAACTTTGTCCCAGTACCGGAAAAAAAACTATGAATACAGTTAAAGGAGAGACATAATTAAATACATGATTGTGTCAATGGATACAGAAAAATGTTTGACTGGAAGTTAGATGAAATGTATTTGAACTCCCTGCAGTTGGTAAAGATTCTTTTCCACATACCCTTGTCAAATATATTAAATGTTCAAATATAAAGTCATTGCCATGCAAAGAAGAGTAAGACAGAAATACTAGCTCTCATCACTATAATTTAATGGAATTTTGAGGGGTCCAATCTTCTCCTACAATAGACCTCTGGCAAAAATTATAACATTGAGGATGAAGACAAATATGCTGAGGATGGTAGAGGGAATTCAAGAATGCACCTGAGTCTCAGATAAAAATAACATTGGCGTATACCCTCTGGACATGTCATGTGGCGATAGTAAACACATGTTTGTTTAAGCCACTATTAGTTGGGTTTTCTGTAATGTGCCAATACATGTCTGCCTAATTATTACAATGCCTAATCATGAAATAATTAAAATTAACAAAAGCATTAAATACTGTGGCCAAATACCACACAAATATACAAAAATCAACAATTTTTCTTTATAAAAGTAATAATCAGCATTCCTAAATAATTCAAGCCTTAGGAAATACCAAGTAACTATATGAAAAGAAAAAAATTGCAGACATCTCCTGTGTAAAATCAGATGGTTTTTGTCTGTGTGTGTGGTTGTGCATGTGCACGTGCATGCCTATGTTTTATTTTCATGTGTACCTGATGAGCTAAGGGGAGCTCAGTAATTTAACTCAATCTTTTGGTGTTCTCCTGCTCTTCACACTGATTAGGGTTTCCAGCTTTTCCTAAAAATCCCTCAAAATCACTTAGGATATAATATTGCATAATGGAAAAAAGAATGAAGTCAGTAAACTCAGAGTTGCAACTATATTCTGCAATATGATTATGATTAACCATTCATGTTCATTCATTTATTCAGGCATCCCACAAATATTTATTGTTTGCTTTCTGCATGTTAGGCATCATGCTAGATTCTGGGAATACAGCAATAAACAAAGCAGACCAAACTTCCTATCATCATGGTGCTTAAATCCTACTCAGTTTTCTCATCTGTAAAAATGAGTAATAATTCTTACCTCTTATCGTTCTAATCAGATTTAATGAGTTAATGTAGGCAAAATAATTGGAATAGGCAAGGCTCTTCATAATTGTTAATTATTGCTCTAATGTTCCTTAAGCTAAGACAAAGTTGAAAATATATCCAAACAGTAGCTCAGTGTTAATGGATGTTAATGTGTCCACTGAAAAGAACCCTCTTTTTTTCTTGCATTCTGATTAATATGCATTTGAAATAATGACCATATAAAAACAAGGAAACAAAACTAATGTTTCTAAGGGAAATGGGGCAAGGTGGACAGCTAGGTTATACTTTCTTTTCAACAAGACATTTAGTTCACATCTTAAATCATAGTTTTGGCAAACAAAAAAAATCTCCTGTGAATCAGAATGGCCACGACTTTGTTACATCTACAAAGACGTTACTGATTTTTAAAAGTTAGGAATATCATTAACTACTCAAGAGTTCACTGGCATTTTATCCATTTATGCTATGGTATACAGTAATCAGCACACTGTCATGAACAGAAACACAAAATGAATCCTAGTTGAATAAAAATTAACTAAATTTAGAATTAAGGACTGTTTTCTTGATTTGCAACATTTGTTGCCTTTTTATATTTTAAAATAGACATTGTCCAAACTCCATAGAAAAAAGCATTCATAGTTCCACAGACTTAAAGTAGAAGTTCTAAAGTTAGTGAGTACTTAATCAGGTAATTATGTACTATTTTACATTCATACATAAATTTTTGTTCCTCTGTCAATAGTACAGTCTAAGAACAGTCATTTTCAAACTATGTTTTTTGGAGTCCTAAGGTTCTTCCTACATTTGGAGGGAATGAGAAGCAGTCAGATCAACTGAAGGTACCAAATCTTCTTCCCATCCCTGTTCTATCAGAGAAGCCCAGGTTTTAATCTTTTTCTATTCTGAGTTTCTAACAGAAGACGTCATTTGAAATTATATTTTCTTTAAAATAAAGTTTCAAAAACACTCTCTTAATCAGCAAAACACAATTTAGGAATAAAAATATATCACAAAAAACAAAGACTAAATTACATATTTTAGTCACTATGTTTAAAATGCTAAAAATTTGAGACAAACTACTCAATAAATAGATATATTTAATTTAGAGGAGATCTACATTTAATACTATCTCATGCAAAATCTACAGATTATAAAACCAGAAGATATCTTTAGACAAATCTGGAAAGGTTTTTAGCAGGTGTTCCATTTAGAACCAACACACTACTCAACAGAGAGCATGGTAATTATAAAAATTATTTTTAGTAGGCGAACTTGCTAAAACTGTGTGCACATCAAAATTTGTAACTTCTCAACGTGAACCCTACTTCAACTCTGAGCTCAGGTTTTAAATTATGGAGAATGCAAAAACATGATTTTTACAGTACAGAAAAAATCCTGGTAAACTAAACTTTTGAGGACATATTTTGCTTAGTATTACCTAATTCATATAGGCCAAATCATTTATTCAGTTTAATTGAACAAATAATTATTAGCTACCTATAATGATGGCATGGATATTGCTAGCAGAAATACAAAGACAAGTAAGATATATTTTCTATTTAGTTATATAGTACATATGATTCGCGGTTTATAAAATAGAGGAAGTGGTCTTCTGTGATGGGTAGAGCTAACGAAGTCTTCACAGAAGAGTAAATATTTGAACTTTGCCTTAAAAGATGAGTGAGGAGGTGCTGAGTTAAAATAAAAAACAGTGATTCAGGTACATTTACTGAATATCCAAAGCAACAAAGTTGTGAAACAACTTGCAGGGTTCAAAGAGTTATGGATAATTTGGTAAAATTATAGTTCATGGAAAAAGAGAAAATCAGATGGAGAAAGCTGGAGGAAATGATGTATGAAGATTTTTCATTTTATCTCCAGGGACAAAAAAATAGAGAATTTAGAGCATGAGAGTAATATGATCATTACTCTGATGCTGGAAGATTATCATTAGTAATGTGCAGCAGGTTGGACTGGGAGAGACACTTCCAGTCTAAGGAAAAGGAGGGAGAAAAAGAAGGGCAGTATTCATTTAGAATGTCCTGGGTTGGTTTCAAATATATCATCTCTGTGAATTTTTTAATTATTATTGTTGAAAACTGAGCAGACGGAGAACAATATAATGTTTAATTGTGCTACTCTACAATGTACTTCCAGCTCTTGAACCGCAGCAGAGGGGAGAACTGTGTAAATATCGATAGAACTCCCTGTTGCTCCAACCTATTCATGAGTTTTAATAAATGTTTCTTGTTCAAGCTTTATCATTAATAATTCATACAGTTTCTAATGTTTAAATCACTATAGATTTTCTGACAGGTAACCTTCATAAGATGGAGAAAATAACAGAAACCACAGGAATATAAGAATGCCAGGTTTGCTTAGCCATTTAGAGGGAGAAGGGGAAGAAAAAGAAAAAAGATATATTTCAAGAAGTATGACTAGGTGAGAGGATCTGTACTCCAAATCAGCATTACACAATATTTCCAAGTAACAAATGTGCACAAAGATCCCCTGCATGTAAAATACAAGTTGTCAGAAAAAAAGACAGATAAATACATGTAACCTAAGCCAATTGTTCTTTAAATTTTGTAACCTTGTTTTATTTACTGGGGATAGAGGTGGGTTTTAAATTGAGGAGGAATATATCAAGACTATAATCAAGCTAACCTTTTTAATAAACTGGCATTTACATAGATTTCTTGAACTATTCAAATTAATATAGTACCAAATTTAGTCACAAAAAAAAACACAGAATGAATGTGTTCTGTCTCTCTGACAACATCATCCATTCATTTTCATGTGTCCAGAATCAAAAGCATGACAGTGTTTGTAAGAGAAAATTCTAATTGAAAATTATTATTATGCAAGTAAAAGAATTTTTCACAGTAATTGTTTAATTGGTAAGATAGAAAATAATAATTTTTACCACAATAGTAATGATAAATTCAAGCAACATAACATTCTGATGGTCTCTTGTATATTTTTGTTTTTAAAAAATAGATTTTTAATTGAGTTTGTTAGTACTTTTTTCAGTCAGAATTGTAAATTTGCATTTCTAATATGTACATTGTGTGTATGTATTGGTTTTAATCAAGGTCCAACATGTGTGGAAGATATCTATGACCTCATAATGCTTGCATCTATTTCTGATAAATGAAACTAGAACAAAATATTTTGTTATACACACATAGTTAATCATTGATTTGTATCTTTACTGACACTGGGATGGGCAAAAGCAACTTCACAAATTTGTGATCTATGATTTATATGTTTGATAGATTACAAAAAAAGATTTGTACATTGGAATATTTAGGGATTTCAGTCCTTTACTGTTATATTTAAGTATTTAATAATTAGTAGATCTTTGCCAGGAAAATTTCTTAAAGTACATAAAATCACATGTCTATTTTAGGGAAGGCTAGGAGTCTACAGTGATTGAAACATAAGGATAGTATAATATACTGGGAGAAAGATGAGGTATGCAAAATAGACACATTTTAAAAGAAAAACTAATTTTATTTAAAGATAAGTATAATTAACTTTTGTAGTTAAGGAGGAAATGATTTTTGTTGAAATGTAGCGTGTGTTCTGCAAAACTTTTAATTTTGCAGATGCAATTAAATGTGAATTTAAAAATATTCTCTGGTGGTATTAAGATAACATTTCCTATGTAGCAATTAATCATTACCTTTGTAGTTAACCTTGAAACCAACAGATCCAACACTTTCATCTGTTTGAAGGTGCAGCCACATTTGGCTACTCATGCTCACTATCAAGTCTGGTACAAAGCTTCCAGTCAGCCTAAAAAGAGATGGACAAAGAAGGGAGAGATGGGTTATTAAAACATCCTCTGCATACAAATTATAAGACAGATGTGTTTCTCAATACCTTCTTTGCTAGAAAAAAAAGTCAGATAAACATAGAGGAGTATGTGTTGAGTTAATAGAAGAAAAAACTACACAATTTAGTGATCAAGGTTATTATAAAAATATTATTCTGTGTTTAACTAGGAAAGATCTTTCATGTTCCTGAGGCAAAGTCATGACATTTTAGACCATCAAAAAGTCCTGCACAGTACTTCCTTTTGAACCGAAGAGAAAAAGAGGATCTATACAAATATTCAAGTATTTTTAACACCACCAATATATCTTAACATTCCCAGTTTCACAGAACTTTGTTCTAGAGAAATATTGTTAAAATATTTCTGTGCAAAACAATAAAGTGGCCAAGAGTATAACCGAACCCTTTGCAATACCGATGTCGAATACACAAGCCTTAAAATATAGTACCTACATTATAGGCTGCCCATGTCACATATGTTTTTCTGTAAATAGTTTTATTTAAAGAAATATGCTGCTAATCTGATGCAGCATAACTGTATCCATTCATTATTAATCCCTCATTCAGTAATGCACAGTTTTGTAACCATAAGAAGGGAAATTACTTCACGTTTCATCTATCATCAATGATATTGTAGTTGCATATTAGAACTGAAGCCAAAGGAGGGTGAAAGCAAATTAGTAAATAAGACCTTAGGTTGCGGGGAAGTCTATCAAGAATAGGAAAGAGGAAAAAATAGATTCACTGCAGAGTACATGTCCATATTGATAAGGGATTATAGATTACATACAGAAAGACAGGTTTCCAAAGGAAGAAAATATTGAATGTTTGCCTACTTTATTGCTAAAACCATAAGGATTGCTGGAAAATTACATCAGGAAAGTATACAGTTTCCTTTCATTGTAAAAACCTAAGAGAGTGTTTAGTCTCTTGTACAGTGGCTCTACTATGAACACACCAGCAGAGGGCAGTGTGGTTGACCATATCCTGGAAGTGACTGGCCGCAAAATTCCCTGTGCGTAGTCAACTATTAAAACAGTAGAAATGACCTCAGGAAACTTCATTTGCAGTACAAGTATGTAACCAGTGGCCAGTGTTACAGGATTTATGAGAATTTATCACAAAGAAACTTGGTAAACTACTATTATTTAATTATGGGATTATATATTACATTGAAGAACACCATAAGATACCAAGATACCATAATGCATTATGGAACTTTAGATTATCTTCATTTCCTTCTTCCTGCCAAAAAACATTTTAAATTACCATAATATAAAACACACTCACACATATATATTGTCTATATATACACACAATCATTTGAAACATCTTTTAATTAAACTTTGGGGCATGTGAACTTTCAAATTGGTGATTCTTAGGTAGCAGTTTCTTGAGCTACCGTAGAGAGGCAGGTGCAGGTTTATGGGCAAGGGTAAAGACTCCAGCTTGCAGGCAGAATAGAAAGTAAAGTAAACCCATTATTAAACGGGAATGAGAGCTTATATTTACATAGCATGTGCATCAGCTATACCATATCAAACATACCAACAAACTACCTCAAAGAGAATACTAAGAGTTGTTTTTCTGGGAAAATTGAAGTATTGCTCTTTGTTACATCCTCTTGTAACATTCACAATCCTGAACTGTTCTATTATCCTGAAACTTCTAGAATGGTATTTTGTCAGTTCATGAAAAACAACTAACACTTGCAAGCTAAATTGTTCCCTTACTAACTTATCCTATTGCCCTGATTTCACCTAGTTCCCAACTCATTGCTGGTGTAAGGGTATATGTCATCTAAAAATAATAATAATATATATATATTAATTTTCTGATGTCAAAAATTAAAACTCCCCCTCAACTTCTCTTTAGCATTTCTTTTATAAAACTTGAAATCATAAGTTCCATTTATTTTAGATGTATCTAAATATTTTAAGAGTTAAATGGGACTCTTGCCAGTTTTTCATTCCTGGAATTTCTCTCTTGGTGGCCTTGGAGCCACCTCTTTAAACTGTGAACATCAAAGAGGATGATGCCCTGTCTCTACTTTTCTGGGGAGTTAAGGCCTAGGTACTTAGTACTTAGCTCTTTGATTTTACTTCCTGCTTGTCATAATGATAGGAAATGTTTTATTTTTTGTTTTGGTGAAGGCAATTAACATGTATGCAATGGATTGTATCTTCCTAGCTGTATATTATTTCTCTTTTTTGCAATCTCCTTAGCAGATTTCCTGTGATGCACATCACAGTTTGGTTTAATCCTATTCAACAGAAAAACTGTTTCATTTTTCCCTCTATTTTATGGAGAGCTTTTACTGAGCTGGCAAAAGATTTTATTTTCAACCACATTTCCCCAACTACTTGGTAAAGAGGATTGGGATATGAATGGTAGTTTTGAATTGAGTGGACCCCACAGCAGCCATATCATAATTATAATTATAAAAGTTCTCCCTTCTTGATCTTTGCTTTTTTGAAATAGTATCTGGATCGACCACTCTCTCTAAACTCAAATTTTATTAATTTAAAATTTATTAATTTAAATTTAAAATTTAAAATTTTATTAATGAGTATGCCTGGGTAATCTGGACTCAAATCCCATCAGGATTACAATTAACTTTGATGGTGGAAAAATAGGGAAAGCCAAGGATATTGCCTGCAATTCTTTCTCCTAAACAGCTAATATCTCTGTCATATTTGGAATACATACAAGTACAAAACCTTTCAGAATTTGTTATGATTCTTTGACCTCATCCCCAGCAAATGAACTGCTGGTATTTACTGGATACGTATTATCCTTAGTGGAAACTTAAAAAGATCTGCATAACCAGAAGGAAAGATTGAGAAGAATGGAAGAGGAAATGGATAAATTAAAGGCACTTTCATTGATTCTTCTTCCTTTTTCTGCTATCTCTGCTCTTTCTGCATCCCTTGTGTCTCTATCTTTCTCTGCCTTAGTAGACTCCTGAGAAGATCAAAGCAATGGTGTTTTAGACCTCCAGTTCTCCTAGTTAGTGTATTTCCCTACAAAGCACAAGGCCACAACTTCTTTAGCTGATAATGAATTATCTGCCTTGTTTGAGGAAACAGAATTGTGTGCCTCATGCCCTAACCCTGAGCCTAGTCAATGTTTTAGCACATATTGTGACCCCAAAAGTCACTTATCATTTATATTTCATGTATTTAGGAAAGCAGAAATTATGAGTGAACATGATTAGGGAATAATTGAGAACTTGTATAAAAGACTGTCCCCACATGAAGACAAAAAGATGTCGAGTGGTCTCACTAGCTGTTTGGAAAAAAATAGTGTTAGTCTAATAAACAGTAACATGGAAAATAAGCCAAAAAGTCATATAATTCTACATTTATCTTGTCACAATGTGAGAAAGACCAGCTCTTATTTGATCACCAGTGAAGCTGATGCCATTGAGAAGTTATACAGACCTCCTTGCCAGCTGATATATCTCAAATAAAAGCTTCTTTTCCCTGCTTCCCAGAAGTTTGCAGGCATTCTCTGCAGCATGTTTTCCAGTTTACAGTCCCAGGCATGGAGATTTGCACAGGACACAGTGTGGAGTTCTGCAATCAGCAGACTCCACTCATGTGATGGAACAAGCACACTGGGGACCAGAAGATAACCCATTGAACCAAGAGGTAGATAACTGTTCATCACCCTCCACAAATAAGGGATAACTAAGAGATTTGGAGACTCACTGAAAGTAACTGCTTACAGCTGTACTTGAAATATTTCCTCTAAAAGTGAGCTGGGTGAAACTGCAATGGTGTATCCGAAAGACAAGGAAGTCTGCCACTGATTTCCATTAGCGGTTTGTTGAGGCTTTCTCAGAATCTACTGGCATGGATCCAAGGGTAGTTCAAAATTTTTGTCTCAGATCCCTTGATGACTATCCAAATTCAAATTAGAGAAAGGGTATTAGGATGGCAAGGACAGATTCAAATGTTAGCAGCAGTTACTTAGTTTTGGGACAATCTAGAGAAATGTGAAGAAAATAAATTTAAAAAAAAAACTAATATGTTAATTATCCAGTAAGAACTATTTAGTAAAAGGCATAACCCCTATTCTGGCCAGCCTGTAGAATGAGCAAAGAAAGAAAACAACACCATATGCCATACTGCGAGAAGCCAGATGTTGGAGGCGGGATTGGAGAAAAGAGAATCCAGAGGATACAGCAACTGCAGAAACAAAGGAATCAGGAAAGCCCAGAAGGCTGGGAAATAATTTGGGAATGACCTAAAACTGACAGATTCAGGGGATCTCAGATGTGGGAAATGATGATATGTACATTTCAATAACTTTCTCTCATGCTAACTCATTGCATTTTTTTTTTTTTTTTTTTTTTTTTTGAGATGGAGTCTCGCTCTGTCACCAGGCTGGAGTGCATTGGTGCGATCTTGGCTCACCGCAACCTCCAACTCCCGGGTTCAAGCGATTCCCCTGCTTCAGCCTCCTAAGCAGCTGGGACTACAGGTGTGCACCACCACACCCAGCTAATTTTTGTATTTTTAGTAGAGACGAGGTTTCACCACGTTGACCAGGATGGTCTCAGTCTCTTGACCTCGTGATCTGCCCGCCTCGGCCTTCCAAAGTGCTGGGATTACAGGTGTGCATTTTCTAGTAGTTGCTGGTGCTACTTATTCTGTGATTTCCTCAGAAGTCTTACTTTCCATCTGGTGTTAATAAACACAGGTTGTTGGTATTTTGAGTTAGCCTTCTACTTGCTCTTTTTCTTCAGTGGTTCCCACACAAATAGGGCCTCATATTGGGAATAGGTTTTCTTAGTTTTCTCCTGATCCTCCTGTAAACCTATTGCAAGGAGACCTGCTGGGGAAATTAAAGACTACCATATTCTATATTCCATAGGGAGTGTCTGTGGAACTCCCTGGAATAAAAGGAATCTGATTACTATGTACCTTCTGAAAGAAAAGGGGTATTCCAAAAAGCGTCTTTCTCACACTGTGCTGGATAAGTGCCCTGAACTGAAACAAGTCAATTCATCACTTTGGGCCCTAGCAAATGGTTTAGTTTGAGGTGTAGAATCAATAGATATTCTTTGCAAAAAACATAAGCAATGGCTATGTGTCAAACAATACCCTTTGTCAAAGGCTCTACTAGAAGAAATAAACACAGTTAAAAACATTGAAAGACAAGTGGTAATTTTATAAAGACACTCACCCTGTAATCTTAATACTGCCATACTTCCAGAAAGGAAAGAAGGTAAATGTGATAAAGATGATTGACCTGTGTACAAGATCTTAAAGAAGAAAATAAATGTATTGCTCCACTCACGTCTTTAGTTTCTAACATCAGAAACTTTAGTACTTTGCTACCATTCTCTGCAAAGTTTTTTCTCCAGTTTATCTATGATCTGTTTTATCTCATTGCTCTAGTAAACAAGTTTACATTTCAGTTGCTGTTTGCTGTTTTACTTAGAAAGGAGTTCAGTATTTATGAAAAAGTGTTCCTCAAGGATTTCCTGACTCTCCTTCCACTTCTCTAATCATTTACAGAAAAAAGCAATTTGTCCCAGTAGGGGGATCTCTAAGTCATCAGCATGTTGATGGTTTGCTGGTAGGCTCAGAAACTACAGAGCAATACAAAACTGACACTTCGGCTTTGTTACAACTCCCCCTTCACAAGGGCATAAGCCTTCAACAGACAAATTGCAAAATTGCCAAACTGAGATAAAATATTTAGAGCATCTGTTGATGCTGAAGGCCTTATGTAGGCCTTAAAAAAAAAGTATTTTGGGGACTAGTAGAATATTGTGGACAGTGAATTTCAGCTTTTGTAAAGTGGCCAAAACACTAATGAAATAACTGTGTAATAATTCCTCAGATCCTTTTATTTGGTCAGTAGAATCTGAAGAAGTGTTCAAATTAAAATTGGCTATAGTATAAGCTTTGGGAGTTCCAAATTTTGCCAAGACTTTCCACTTGCTTTGTTATGAAAATAAAGGGGCTACTTTTGGAATTTTAACTCAAAAGTTGGGAATAGATGACACACTAATAACAAATTTCTCAGTTTCCTTGGAGGCAGTGGCACTGTTGATGACAACATGCTGTGGAAGTAGCAGATAAACTTTTAAAAAGGCTCAAGCCCTTACCTGCAGTCACTTATATGCGTGTCCTACATGCTGTGACAGCTATCTTACAAGTGCAAAAAATCCAGAATGTGTAGGTATGCCAATAGACTAGTTAAGAACAAGCATTGATCCCAGTATTGTGCTTCGGAGATGCAATATCCTAAATCATGTTACTCTTTTACCAGATCCTGATCAAATAGATGATCATGATTGTATTACAGGGGTAAGAGAAGACACCAAGCTCTGAAGAATTTATCTGATATTCTTGTCTGTAATAAGGCAGAGAAAGGATGGGGCCTGGCTTCAGCTCACCTCCACTAGAACATCCTTTCTTGCATTCCCCCGATCACAAACCTATACCACTACTTCACTGATAACATACCTGTTAGTAGTCATACAAGGGAAAAAGCCATTCTATGTTTCTTCTGTGCTCTCATAATGTGTAACCATGCCATTTGTTTAAATAATTCCAGAAACTGTCCTTAGGAGATTCGAAATCAAACCAAGTTTGCAGTTTCCCACCTTGGGAAGGAATGCTGCACAATTGATTTACAGCTCTATTGCTGCTGGCCAGACCACCAGGTGGCCCACTGCTCAAGATAACCATCACAATAAGATATGCTCACCCACGTACCCTACCACTTATGTGCTGTGCACAGAACAGCCTGTGTACCTTACCCCTGATGCCAATTCCCATGAGTTACCTAGAAAAGAAAATCCCTACTGGCTTTTTTTGGAGAGCCAGCTGGAGGACCCTTGTGACTCTGCTGTCTCCCTAGTGCTTAAGCATAAGCCCTGAAATAAATGCCTTGTCTGGGAAATCTGCTGGGCCTCGTGTTAATTTCCATTACATAGGGAGCCAAAGAGCCTGTGGTTTTTAGCAATAATGACAATTTAATAATATTTACTGGTGGACATGTACTTGGGATAAAAATGGCCCAATTTAAGGTTTTGTATGCTATGGTGACCTCTTATACGACATTTTGGAAGCTTATGCTTTGCCTAGAATTAAGCTGACACAAGCAGCACAGTTAATAGAAGTTACTAGAGTTGCAATTCTTGATAGGTAGGTAGGTAGGTAGGAAATATTTGGTGTCCATCACATAGGAAAGCAAATTTGGAGAAATAGAAGCTTCTCAACTTTGAGGGGAAGTAAAATATCTCATGGAAAACTGATAGCTGATTTTTTAGAAGCTGTATAACTGTCCTATCAGATCAGTAATCATTTGTAGAGCTCCCATAGAGCAGAATGACACAATTTTTTAATGCAACTATTTTGCTGACAGAGCTGCAAAAGCAACTGTTAATATGTAACAGATTCTAAACTTGGAAGCCTCACTTTTAATACAAGAAACTTTTGTTAATTTTCAAAAATATGCTTCACAAAAGGAAACTGATGAATTATAAAGGAGGATAAAACATTTGACTGAACTATGAAAATTACCTAATAAAGCAACCCCATATGATAATTATTATTCATTTGATTAATAATGTGTCATTGACATACTCATCTAAGTAAAATGGGGACTTTAAAGACCCCAGACTATTACTGTACTTACATAAAAATACAATTATTCCAAAAATATTAAAGAGATGAGCTGTTTGTCAGAAGAATTATTTACAGTCTATTCCTAAGGTACATGTGGCAGTTTTCCCCAACCAGCTTTCCCAGAAATTAAGTGGCAGTTGGATTTCATATAATTAATGTCTACAAAAAGTAAGATATTTTGTCTAGTTATAGTATATATGATGTTTGGATGGTCTGAAGTCTTTCCGTCTTTAAATGTTAATGTGCAAGCCTGGTAAAGTATCTTTTAATACCCATGATTTCCACTTTGGGGCTACAGAAGCATAATGAATCAGAGAAAGGAAGTCATCTTATTGTGATATCCTACCTTGTTTTAACCTGAATTGCCTCTCCCTTAGCTGAGAGAGCCAGACAGACTCCATTTTGGTTCCTTCACTTGCAGCCCCTTACCCACCTCCCGCTTTTCATCAAGGACTTAACTTGGGCAAGCTGACTCCCAGCACATCAAAGAATGTAATTACTGATAAGATACTGTGGCAAGCTATATCCACAGTTCCCAGGAATTTGCCTAGCTGATAGTACCCTAAGCCCCCGCATTTGTGTCCGGTTGTTAGCATCCAAAGCCCCGCGTCTACCCGCGTCTATCACCTTGTGATGGATTTAAAGCCCCTGCACCTGGAACTGTTTGTTTTCCTGTAACCGTTTGTTTTCCTGTAACCATTTATCTTTTTAACCTCTTTTTGCCTGTTTTACTTCTGTAAGATTGCTTCAGCTAGGCTCCCCCTCCCCTTTCTAAACCAGAGTATAAAAGAAAATCTAGCCCCCTCTTTGGGGCCGAGAGAATTTTGAGCGCTAGCTGTCTCTCAGTCGCCAGCAATAAAAGGACTCGTGAATTAGTCTCAGAGTGTGGTGTTTCTCTACAACTCGCTCGATTACAACATTATTATCACTGTCACCTAGTAATTATGCAATTATTTATAGATTCCTATAAGATGAATGGAACTCATTTGCTGAGATTAGGCAATATACTGGATTAAAATGGCCTAGAATTTTACTGTTAGCATTGTCAAAAATTAGAATGACCTCTGCAAACAAGCATGATATTTTTCCCCTTTGAACTAATGGTTGCCAGACCTACGAAATTCAGTCAGAAACCATGTCCTGTGCCAAATATAACTGAATTCTCTCTTAAACATGTTCATACTTCAAGGTGCTTCTTTCTTCCCTAGAATCCCTAAGACACAAAATCATAAGGACCTAGAAAGACCTGTTGAAAGAAATTTGCCACCCTATTGACCAGGAGATTCGATTTATCTGAAAGTGTTCCAGAGGTAAGATTAGCCGAGCCTGTGCTAGAAGGATCAAGTGCTCTTGATGATCCACATGGCTAGCAAAGTGAAAGAAAATCTCACACCGATTCACGTGGAGCCAGCACCTCAGAAGAATTTGACAATAGTTCCTACAAAGGACTCAAAATAAATTTTCTAGATAAGTAATTTTGGCTCTGAACTCAACTGAAAGAAGAAATTCTAGTGAGCTTATGCTCATAGACTGCCTTGTTGTCCTATTCACAGTAACGTTATTTCAATTACTTTAAGAACCACATTTTATTTTTAAAAAAATGTTATTTGTAACACTACTTTTTCTTTGTGTACTCCTGGTAATAATAGTTCCCACAATCACTTATTTTCAAACAGCTTGGAATTGGATTCCCAGTGATTAAGATGGGCTTAATGTTCCACTCACCCTAACTAAACTTTAGAAAATTTTAGGTGGGTTTCTTTCTGACTACAGGTTCCTGACCTACTGTTTCTTAAAGCATTTAAGTTAAAAAAAAAACTTGCAATCATAAATTCATTCTCTACCCCTTTGGATGTAAATATTCAACAAAGAATACCTTTCTCAAGAACCTCCAAGCCAGTCCTTTCAAATGTAATCATTAAAGGAGATAGCACCTGTCTCCCAGTCTCTATGGGAGGATAGGAGCTTAACTTCAACAAGAAACAACTGAAATGCAGATGGTCTATATACGTCGACTAATCTCTCGTCTAAAGCTTTCCAGTGATTTTCCGCTAACTCACTCCACTGCTTAAAAACCCTCCCACTTTCTGTTTCAGCAGAGTTGAGTCTCTCTCCCCTACTGCAATAGTTTTGGGAAAAGTCTCGTTTGTTTAACTTGTCTGGTGCAATTTTTCTTTTACACAAAAATAGGTATGATCTGCTTATAAGTTCAACAGTCCAATTATTGGCAGAGTAAAAGTGAGACCATCTTCTCACTAATTTTTTAATAATCCCAAAGTAAAAGTAACTAATATGTGTCTAGTTAATCCATACATTTCACACATATAGGCACACACAATTTTTTTAACTGATTTAAATGGAAGGATGATTTAGAATGAAAAACATCTAGTTAACAGACAAACAAATCTGACGTTTTTAGGTAAGACTGCAAATGATAAGTCTAATATAAGTTAATTAGCTTTGGGACACAAGTCTCTCCAGTCCAAATATCAATATACAAACAAAAGTAAATGTCTATTATTTGCAGAGATTTAATTGACTGTTATTATAATTAAATTATTGATTTGGGCTTATGTGAAACCTATAGGCTAACTTTTTCCACAAGAATTGTAACAATTAAAGTCATGTATATTAAATACTGGAAGTTCAATCTGTACCCTTAAGAGGTGCCTCATAAGGATACTAGAAAATGGTTTTGTTTCCCATCTCCAAAAAAATTGGAAAAATGAAATAAATATTAAAAGTCCTAGATTATCTTATAAATGTAATACTACTTATGTGATTAATGAAAATTCAAGATAAGTTTTTTGGCCCTCCAAAAAATATTTTATTTAAAAATTTAGATATTTGAGTTCTAGGGTTAAGTTACACCTTAGGCTTGGTTTAGTAAGATGTCATGAGGATCTACAAAAATAATATTCAAATAGCTGATTATTTGAAAGTATAAGCAATGTAGATATTACAACAGTTTATAAAATTAATGGATGATGGAGAATTTTTGTTCTTGGCTAATCAAGAATCTGCTTGAACTATTCACTATTGGTTCACTTAAATAATATATTTAAAGGTTATTCCTTCAAGGCTAATACAATAAATTTATAAATTAATTCTATTATATTTCTGATAATTACCTTGCTTTGTATTTTACATTGGATTTGCTATATATTTTGATAACTGCAAACTGCTCAGAGAAGAGTAGAAACAGCAATACACATAATTTAATAATTATAGTGTTATAAAATAGTAACAAAAAAGAAAAGTTCTAAGTATAAATACAAATCTTTAAAAAAATTTAAATTTTTTCTTGAAATTATAAAGGTAAGAGAACTCCCCCAACCCCACCTCTCTTTAGAATTTCCTATAGAAAACCTGAAGTTGTAGATGCTTTCTTTTTCTTTCAGATATGTGTAAATGTTTTAAAACCTAAAGAAAACTCTTACAAGTTTTGCATTCTAAGAATGTCTTTCTTAGAGGCCTTGGAGTCATCTTTTTGAAATATGAACATCAAGGAAGATGGTATCCTGTCTTCCTGTTTCACTGAGTGTTAAAGCCTAGGCACTTGGCTCCATTATGTAACTTCTTGATTATTATAAAGATAGAAGTGTATATTTTTCTTTTGATAAAGACAATTAACATGTGTGTAATGGATTATATCTGTCAAGCTATATAAAAAGGGTGAGGTTTCTCTCTGAAATCTCCTCTACAGATTGCCTATGATGCAGATCACAATCTGGCTCAATTTTTATTTAACAGAAAAGCTGTTTCATTCCTTTTAACATTTTGTGAAGTGGATTCATTGGGTTGGTAGGTGATTTTATTTTAATTATATTTTCTCAATACTTGATGTCTCACTGAAAACCCTGCTCTTTGTACAAAACCTCAATGGCCAATTCTTCTCAGCTCCTCTCAAAGACCTTGGTTTAGATTCAAATGGTAGAAACCTTCAACCCTGACAGTAAAGGATGCTGTGGGCTACAGAGGAAAGAGTCATATCATTCTTGTAAGACTCTCAAATGAGTCTTTAAATAGCTGTGTTACAGTAAGTAGTCAGACATGAGCAGGGCAGGAGAGGGCCTTCCCACACCAAGAATATTAGGTGATCATCAGGTGATGGCCAGGCAGTTATTAAACTGTCTATCTAACTGATGCAGCCAGCAGGAGGGAAAGGCAGTCTCCCAATAGATAGAAACACCTGAAACTGGTGATCAGCAGCTTCCTGATAAGATCTCAGGAGTTGGGTGAGTGGGCTTAAACATGTATGCTAAGAGGTAAAACAATGGAGTTTAACTGTAACACTTGACTGGTAAGAGGAAAAATGCCTCAAGTACACAAGCGTACAACTTCAGTAAACACACTGGGCATGTGGCCCATCCCAAGTGCTGGCAGGCCACTGTGCAGGCAGACAGCCCACCCCAAGGAAAACCTGAGGAGAAGAGATGCAACCCCCCTGGAAGCATGCCAACATATAAAACCCAAAGTCAAAGGTAAAACCACACACTTGAATCTCTCAAGTAGCCTGCTTGGCCCTCTTCCAAATGTACTTTACTTCCTTTCATTCCTGCCCTTAAAGTTTTTAATAAACTCACTTCTGCTCTAAAATTTGCCTCAGTCTCTCACTCTGCTTTATGCCTCTCTGTTGAATTATTTCTTCTGAGGAGGCAAGAATTGAGCTGCTGCAGTCCTGAACAGATTTGCTGCCACAGACAGTTGTATCAATATTTAATACATCTTTTTGAATGTATTATTTGTTAATTTAAAAAATGCTTCTTTAATACATGTTCATTTACAGGCTGAGTAACTTCAGTGTTCATAGTTCATTCTAGTCTTCCTAGTCAGTCACTTCATGCTAAAATGAAAGAGATAAAGTCCTAAATATGTGTGCTCAAAAATATTTTTCAAGAATTGAAATAGTATATAAAATAAAGAACATAATCTATTACATTTTTATTAGCCTTGTGCAGATGAAAGGCCTTAGCCCACTTCAAAAGTTCATTGAAAAATCAACTCACAATAAGGCAGATTAATAAGAGAAAATGGTAGAAAAAAATGAGTTCTTGTCACACAACCATGAAAGATTGGGCTCATGGACACATGTAAGTGTTAACGCCTAAGGTTCTTGCCTAGCCACGCCAAAGAATTGGTGTGGCGGCTGACCACAGTGAGTGATAGAGACGTGGACCGAGAGAGAGAAAAAGCTGTAGGCTTTATTGAGCAGAGTGAAAGTACAAAGCTTCCACAGCGCGGAAGGGGTGCCAAACGAATGGGTAGCCAGAGTTAGATTATGTGATTGCCTTTTAAACTCTTTAAGGCCGGAAATACATGGGGCAAGAATATGTTACCAGAGCAAAAACCGGGCAATTAACCATTTGTGATCTTGTGTTAGATCTTGAGGAAAACCAGAATTGCAACATAGGTTTTATCTACTTTATGACCTTGCAACGGCATGGCAAAAGAGATAGGATTGTACAGGACTTTACAAGGTATGTTCACCAGGAATTCAAATTGGGAGGATAGATAAGGCCCACTGGTCACAGGAAAATGGGCAGTTAACATTCCTTTTAACTTTAGTTTTGGGGGAGGGGGAAGGGAGAGAGGGAGAGAAGGATACAGGGAAACTTACAGCAAAATTTTCACTGTTTATAGCTTTCTTGGCGAAGAAAATACATGCATAAATCCTGGTGTTAGGAATATTTTAAGCATATATTTTCAATAGTGTTCATTCAGGACCAAAGTAAGTCCTGATGCAGGAAATCAGTGAGTTTCACAGTTTCTGAGCCCCTACTCGACCCAGGAAGCCCTGCTGGCACCTCCTCTTATAAGGTAGAGGAATTTATTGGACAAAAAGGAAAAACAAGTCAGCAAAATGAGATGGAGTCCTGTGGTTCTTCACCTGACCAACTGCCCAGGTTGCCATCCAGGGACAGGAGAGGCCAGGCTCCAACCCCTGCAAATGGTGCAAATGTCCCAAGGCTTCGCCCCGTCCTCCCAGTGCACAAGCCAGTTGGAAATTCTTTGGGGAACTTCCCTCTTATCTGCCTCTTGCACTTATCAAATAGGCATACACATTTATTTAACTGTGAGCACAAGGAGAACCACAGAGTGATTGCCTGATGTCGAAGTGAGCTCCAGAAGTTTATATATCATCTTGAGGTTACAGAAAGAATGGGGACTTGGATCCTGGCAAAACAGGTTAGGGGACAGAGAGAAGAGGAAATTGATTCAGGGGCAATAAATAATTACTAGGGAGAATGATTGAATAGAGGAACAGAAGTTAAAATAACTTGTAAACAGTTCTTTTTGGAATTTAAATGATCTTTGGAGACAGTCATTGTATTGAAAAAGGGTCTGTTCAGGTGTGGTTACATTCTTGGTCTTCTCTCTTATAATGTTTAATAAAATAACAGAGAGGGGAACAAGAACAATTGTTTTCCTTAGTGGGTCAGTCTTATCTTTATGTAGATATAGGGAAAAGTCTCTTCCAGCACTTGATCTCTAAGGCCATTTAATTCAAAATGCTCATTATGGCTGGGCGCAGTGGCTCATGCCTGTAATCCCAGCACTTTGGGAGGCCGAGGCAAGTAGATCACCTGAAGACAGCAGTTTGAGACCAGCCTGTCCAACATGGCAAAACCCCATCTCTACTAAAAATACAAAAATTAGTCCGGCATGGTGGTGTGTGCTTGTAATCCCAGCTACTGGGGGGCTGAGGCAGGAGGATTGCTTGAATCTGGGAAGTGGAGGTTGCAGTGAGCTGAGATCATACCACTACATTCCAGCCTGGGCAACAGAGCAAGACTCCACCTCAAAAAAAAAAAAATTCTCATTATATCAGGGGAGCCCTATTTTGGGGTGAAATTTCCTGCATTCCTTGAGACCTATTGCCTGACTTTCTATAATCACTCAAGGCCTTTGGATGCATCCATTAGACATGAGAATTGTAGTCCTATGTTCTAACATATTTTTTTGTATTATACAAATATGCAACTTTTGCTTTTTATGAAAATGCATTTAATATTTTTTCTTCTAATACAATGCTATAAAAAGTAATGTATATGTTTATTTGAAGTACACGAAATTCACTTAAATGACGATGATTAGAAAAGTTAAGTTAAAAAAAAAAAAAAGAAACCCTAACACATCACAGTAGAGTGACAGTTCAGAATGTGGGCCAATGCAGTGGAAGAATAATGTATGGTTTTTAAAATCAAAATATATAAAGCATTATGGAATAATGGGACAATATAAATGTTAGTTCACTTAGCTGAGTTGTCAGTAATTGTTGTTTTAACTTTATTTAGGGACATAGGATTCAGAAGTTTTAATTTATTGGCTAATTCAAAACCATAATAGGTAGGATAATGTTTGTCATGGGTCTTATTACTTTTACAAATAGATTTCTATACTGAGTTTTAGTTTTAGAAAACTGAATTTGAAGGCCAAATCTTTAGCATACACATCTTTGTATTCAAAGTTGGAATATGGATACTTCATTGCATATATTTAAGACTCCAATCAGGTCTTGCTTATAACACTCAGTATTTGTGGGAAGAAATCCAGCTTGTTTATATATTCTTTCTATATTTTCCCCTAATTTCTTCTTCTACAGCCACCTTTGAAATGCCTGCTACAGTGCAAATATTCCTGAGGACAAAAGGAAAATCAACAACTAAAAATTACTTTAGTTCATTTTAAACAATTCAATGTATTCAAAAACAAATACATATATAAAACAAATGCAAGCAAAACAGAAGTAAACCCTTTTTTCAGGGAAATCATCAGTTGTTTAACATTAGACATATGTAGCAAAAATCACAATGAAAAAATAATGGTGAACCACACAGAATAAATTATTCCATATATTTAGTCATTTGTTGCCAATAAACCAAATGTCACAAAGATTATTTTCATATTGTGGTCTAAAGTAATTCTGCGTTCCAAGAGCATATATTTGTTATTGCCCTATAGCAGATCATACGGATAACTACATGTGAAATCTCATCCACATGATGAGAAAACTGGTCCCATCAGTTTGATTGGTTTTCCTGGAAGTGGTATCAATGAGTGCTAAAATCCCCAGGTGGGATTATAGAGCTCTACAGCTCATGGCATATCTACAGCTTATGACTAATATTTGCTAAGATACCCTTTCTGTTGACATGTCTCAGCAGGTGTGTCTTGGAGTATAATATTTTTTCCTCTTCCTTTATAATTGCTGTTAACACCTAACAATACTAAGACAAGGCTTTCTATAAAGAATTCAGGGAAATCTGAGATGAATAGAATATGATTGCTGCCCTCAAGGGATGAGTGTGTATGTTTGTAAGTATGCATAGTGAAAGAGGAAATTGAGGGTGCAAGATAGAGAAAAAGGCAGTAAGAAAACATGTATTTTTCTTATCTTAATAATTATAATATAAGGGGCTAAGAATTTGTCTGACTGGTCAATTCTCCAAGCCCTTTTTATACTGTGGCAATTCATCTCTAAAAAATATCACCTTTTGCCATATTTAGCATATTCTCTTCTTTCATTAGCCCATGGTCTTTGTTGGTATTTGTTGAAGTCAAAGGCAAAGTTAGGAGAGTATAACTCCTTGGATGTAGAAGAATTTGTTCAAGGCAAATATCATGTTTACTAGTATGTTGCCAAAAGGAGTAGGGCCTAGATTTTAAAAAAGAATGTTGCTGAATAGTAAAAACAATAGTATATATCTGACAAAATATAGGGCTCAACGAACTAAGAGCAATGATAGTCATCTCTTTACAAGCCTAATAGAAAACAGAACTATCTTTTCCATAAAGCTAGTAAGAATATTATTTATTAAAATACTATTAAATTCAATGAATAAAATATTTATTTACAAATTATTATATTAAACCAGAAGTGTGTGTGTGTTTATTTTTTTTTTTTTTTTTTTTTTTATTATACTTTAAGGTTTTAGGGTACATGTGCACAATGTGCAGGTTTGTTACATATGTATCCATGTGCCATGTTGATTTCCTGCACCCATTAATTCGTCATTTAGCATTAGGTGTATCTCCTAATGCTGTCCCTCCCCCCTCCCCCCACCCCACAACAGTCCCCGAAGCGTGATGTTCCCCTTCCTGTGTCCATGAGTTCTCATTGTTCAATTCCCACCTATGAGTGAGAACATGCGGTGTTTGGTTTTTTGTCCTTGCGATAGTTTACTGAGAATGATGTTTTCCAGTTTCATCCATGTCCCTACAAAGGACACGAACTCATCATTTTTTATGGCTGCATAGTATTCCATGGTGTATATGTGCCACATTTTCTTAATCCAGTCTATCGTTGTTGGACATTTGGGTTGGTTCCAACTCTTTGCTATTGTGAATAGTGCCGCAATAAACATACGTGTGCATGTGTCTTTATAGCAGCATGATTTATAGTCCTTTGGGTATATACCCAATAATGGGATGGCTGGGTCAAATGGTATTTCTAGTTCGAGATCCCTGAGGAATCGCCACACTGACTTCCACAATGGTTGAACTAGTTTACAGTCCCACCAACAGTGTAAAAGTGTTCCTATTTCTCCACATCCTCTCCAGCACCTGTTGTTTCCTGATTTTTTAATGATGGCCATTCTAACTGGTGTGAGATGGTATCTCACTGTGGTTTTGATTTGCATTTCTCTGATGGCCAGTGATGAAGAGCATTTCTTCATGTGTTTTTTGGCTGCATAAATGTCTTCTTTTGAGAAGTGTCTGTTCATGTCCTCTGCCCACTTTTTGATGGGGTTTTTTGTTTTTTTCCTGTAAATTTGTTTGAGTTCATTGTAGATTCTGGATATTAGCCCTTTGTCAGATGAGTAGGTTGCAAAAATTTTCTCCCATTGTGTAGGTTGCCTGTTCACTCTGATGATAGTTTCTTTTGCTGTGCAGAAGCTCTTTAGTTTAATGAGATCCCATTTGTCGATTTTGGCTTTTGTTGCCATTGCTTTTGGTGTTTTAGACATGAAGTCCTTGCCCACGCCTATGTCCTGAATGGTATTGCCTAGGTTTTCTTGTAGGATTTTAATGGTTTTAGGTCTAACATATAAGTCTTTAATCCATCTTGAATTAATTTTTGTATAAGGTGTAAGGAAGGGATCCAGTTGCAGCTTTCTACATATGGCTAGCCAGTTTTCCCAGCACCATTTATTAAATAGGGAATCCTTTCCCCATTTCTTGTTTTTGTCAGGTTTGTCAAAGATCAGATAGTTGTAGCTATGCGGCATCATTTCTGAGGGCTCTGTTCTGTTCCATTGATCTATGTCTCTGTTGTGGTACCAGTACCATGCTGTTTTGGTTACTGTAGCCTTGTAGTATAGTTTAAAGTCAGGTAGCGTGATGCCTCCAGCTTTGTTCTTTTGGCTTAGGATTGACTTGGCGATGCGGGCTCTTTTTTGGTTCCATATGAACTTTAAAGTAGTTTTTTCCAATTCTGTGAAGAAAGTCATTGGTAGCTTGATGGGGATGGCATTGAATCTATAAATTACCTTGGGCAGTATGGCCATTTTCACGATATTGATTCTTCCAACCCATGAGCATGGAATGTTCTTCCATTTGTTTGTATCCTCTTTTATTTCATTGAGCAGTGGTTTGTAGTTCTCCTTGAAGAGGTCCTTCACATCCCTGGTAAGTTGGATTCCTAGGTATTTTATTCTCTTTGAAGCAATTGTGAATGGGAGTTCACTCATGATTTGGCTCTCTGTTTGTCTGTTATTGGTGTACAAGAATGCTTGTGATTTTTGTACATTAATTTTGTATCCTGAGACTTTGCTGAAGTTGCTAATCAGCTTAAGGAGATTTTGGGCTGAGACAATGGGGTTTTCTAGATATACAATCATGTCATCTGCAAACAGGGACAATTTGACTTCCTCTTTTCCTAATTGAATACCCTTTATTTCCTTCTCCTGCCTGATTGCTCTGGCCAGAACTTCCAGCACTATGTTGAATAGTAGCGGTGAGAGAGGGCATCCCTGTCTTGTGCCAGTTTTCAGAGGGAATGCTTCCAGTTTTTGCCCATTCAGTATGATATTGGCTGTGGGTTTGTTGTAGATAGCTCTTATTATTTTGAGATACGTCCCATCAATACCTAATTTATTGAGAGTTTTTAGCATGAAGGGTTGTTGAATTTTGTCAAAGGCCTTTTCTGCATCTATTGAGATAATCATGTGGTTTTTGTCTTTTGTTCTGTTTATATGCTGGATTACATTTATTGATTTGCGTATGTTGAACCAGCCTTGCATCCCAGGGATGAAACCCACTTGATCATGGTGGATAAGCTTTTTGATGTGCTGCTGGATTCGGTTTGCCAGTATTTTATTGAGGATTTTTGCATCAATGTTCATCAAGGATATTGGTCTGAAATTCTCTTTTTTGGTTATGTCTCTGCCAGGTTTTGGTATCAGGATGATGCTGGCTTCGTAAAATGTGTTAGGGAGGATTCCCTCTTTTTCTATCGATTGGAATAGTTTCAGAAGGAATGGTACCAGTTCCTCCTTGTACCTCTGGTAGAATTCAGCTGTGAATCCATCAGGTCCTGGACTCTTTTTGGTTGGTAAGCTATTGATTATTGCCACAATTTCAGAACCTGTTATTGGTCTATTCAGAGATTCAACTTCTTCCTGGTTTAGTCTTGGGAGGGTGTATTTGTCGAGGAATTTATCCATTTCTTCCAGATTTTCTAGTTTATTTGCATAGAGGTGTTTGTAGTATTCTCTGATGGTAGATTGTATTTCTGTGGGATCAGTGGTGATATCCCCTTTTTCATTTTTTATTGCATCTATTTGATTCTTCTCTCTTTTCTTCTTTATTAGTCTTGCTAGCGGTCCATCAATTTTGTTGATCTTTTCAAAAAACCAGCTCCTAGATTCATTAATTTTTTGAAGGGTTTTTTGTGTCTCTATTTCCTTCAGTTCTTCTCTGATTTTAGTTATTTCTAGCCTTCTGCTAGCTTTTGAATGTGTTTGCTCTTGCTTTTCTAGTTCTTTTAATTGTGATGTTAGGGTGTCAATTTTGGATCTTTCCTGCTTTCTCTTGTGGGCATTTAGTGCTATAAATTTCCCTCTACACACTGCTTTGAACGTGTCCCAGAGATTCTGGTATGTTGTGTCTTTGTTCTCGTTGGTTTCAAAGAACATCTTTATTTCTGCCTTCATTTCATTATGTACCCAATAGTCATTCAGGAGCAGGTTGTTCAGTTTCCATGTAGTTGAGTTGTTTTGACTGAGTTTCTTAATCCTGAGTTCTAGTTTGATTGCACTGTGGTCTGAGAGACAGTTTGTTATAATCTCTGTTCTTTTACATTTGCTGAGAAGAGCTTTACTTCCAACTATGTGGTCAATTTTGGAATAGGTGTGGTGTGGTGCTGAAAAAAATGTATATTCTGTTGATTTGGGGTGGAGAGTTCTGTAGATGTCTATTAGGTCCACTTTATGTAGAGCTGAGTTCAATTCCTGGATATCCTTGTTAACTTTCTGTCTCGTTGATCTGTCTAATGCTGACAGTGGGGTGTTAAAATCTCCCATTATTATTGTGTGGGAGTTTAAGTCCCTTTGTAGGTCACTGAGGACTTGCTTTATGAATCTGGGTGCTCCTGTGTTGGGTGCATATATATTTAGGATAGTTAGCTCTTCTTGTTGAATTGATCCCTTTACCATTATGTAATGGCCTTCTTTGTCTCTTTTGATCTTTGTTGGTTTAAAGTCTATTTTATCAGAGACTAGGATTGCAACCCCTGCCTTTTTTTGTTTTCCAGTTGCTTGATAGATCTTCCTCCATCCCTTTATTTTGAGTCTATGTGTGTCTCTGCACGTGAGATGGGTTTCCTGAATACAGCACACTGATGGGTCCTGACTCCTTATCCAGTTTGCCAGTCTGTGTCTTTTGATTGGAGCATTTAGCCCATTTACATTTAACGTGAATATTGTTATGTGTGAATCTGATCCTGTCATTGTGATGTTAGTTGGTTATTTTGCTCGTTAGTTGCTATAGTTTCTTCCTAGCCTCGAGGGTCTTTACAATTTGGCATGTTTTTGCAGGGGCTGGTACCGGTTGTTCCTTTCCATGTTTAGTGCTTCCTTCAGGAGCTCTTTTAGGGCAGGCCTGGTGGTGACAAAATCACTCAGCGTTTGCTTGTCTGTAAAGTATTTTATTTCTCCTTCACTTATGAAGCTTAGTTTGGCGGGATAGGAAATTCTGGGTTGAAAATTCTTTTCTTTAAGAATGTTGAATATCGGCCCCCACTCTCTTCTGGCTTGTAGAGTTTCTGCTGAGAGATCAGCTGTTAGTCTGATGGGCTTCCCTTTGTGGGTAACCCGACCTTTCTCTCTGGCTGCCCTTAACATTTTTTCCTTCATTTCCACTTTGGTGAATCTGACAATTATGTGTCTTGGAGTTGCCCTTCTCGAGGAGTATCTTTGTGGCGTTCTCTGTATTTCCTGAATCTGAATGCTGGCCTGCCTTGCTAGATTGGGGAAGTTCTCCTGGATAATATCTTGCAGAGTGTTTTCCAACTTGGTTCCATTCTCCCCATCATTTTCAGGTACACCAATCAGACGTAGGTTTGGTCTTTTCACATAGTCCCAAATTTCTTGGAGGCTTTGTTCATTTCTTTTTATTCTTTTTTCTCTAAACTTCCCTTCTCTCTTCATTTCATTCATTTCATCTTCTATCAGCGATACCCTTTCTTCCAGTTGATCGCATCTGCTACTGAGGCTTCTGCATTCTTCGCGTAGTTCTCGAAACTTGGCTTTCAGCTCCATCATCTCCTTTAAGCCCTTCTCTCCATTGGTTATTCTAGTTATCCATTCTTCTAATTTTTTTTCAAAGTTTTTAACTTCTTTGCTATTGTTTTGAATTTCCTCTCGTAGCTCAGAGTAGTTTGATCGTCTGAAGCCTTCTTCTCTCAACTCATCAAAGTCATCCTCCATCCAGCTTTGTTCCGTTGCTGGTGAGGAACTGCGTTCCTTTGGAGGAGGAGAGGTGCTCTGTTTTTTAGAGTTTCCAGTTTTTTTGGTCTGTTTTTTCCCCATCTTTGTGGTTTTGTCTACTTTTTGTCTTCGATGATGGTGATGTACAGATGGGTTTTTGGTGTGGATGTCCTTTCTGTTTGTTAATTTTCCTTCTACCAGACAAGACCCTCAGCTGCAGGTCTGTTGGAGTTTACTAGAGGTCCACTCCAGACCCTGTTTGGCTGGGTGTCAGCACCAGTGGCTGCAGAACAGCGGATTTTCGTGAGACCACAAATTCAGCTGTCTGATAGTTCCTCTGAAAGTTTTGTCTCAGAGGAGTACCCGGTTGAATGAGGTGTCAGTCTGTCCCACTGGGGGGGTGCCTCCCAGTTAGGCTGCTCAGGGGTGAGGGACCCACTTTAGGAGGCAGTCTGTCCGTTCTCAGATCTACAGCTGCGTGCTGGGAGAACCACTACTCTCTTCAAAGCTGTCAGTCAGACAGGGACATTTAAGGCTGTGGAGGTTCTCGCTGAGTTTTTGGTTGTCTGTGCCCTGCCCCCAGAGGTGGAGCCTACAGAGGCAGGCGGGCCTCCTTGAGCTGTGGTGGGCTCCACCCAGTTGGAGCTTCCTGGCTGCTTTGTTTACCTAAGCAAGCCTGGGCAATGGTGGGCGCCCCTCCCCCAGCCTCGTTGCCGCCTTGCAGGGTGATCTCAGACTGCTGTGCTAGCAATCAGCAAGACTCTGTGGGCATAGGACCCTCCGAGCCAGGTGCGGGACACAATCTCCTAGTGTGCCTTTTCCAGGCCCGTTGGAAAAGCGCAGTATTAGGACGGGACTGACCCGATATTCCAGGTGCCGTCTGTTTTCCCTTTCTTTGACTAGGAAAGGGAACTCCCTGACCCCTTGCGCTTCCCGAGTGAGGCAATGCCTCGCCCTGCTTCGGCTCGCGCACAGTGCGCTTCACCGACTGTCCTGAACCCACTGTTAGGCACTCCCTAGTGAGATGAAACCGGTACCTCAAGCAGAAATGCAGAAATCACCCGTCTTCTGTGTCGCTGGGGCTGGGAGCTGGAGACCGGAGCTGTTCCTATTCGGCCATCTTGGCTCCACCGTGTGTGTGTGTTTAAAATTAAAAGCAGAATAATCAGGAAAAGGTGTTGTTAGCCTAAACTAACATATTTCTGAGAATGAGATTTGACATTGTACTAACTTATCCTGGAGAATTCAGAATTCCAAAGTGATAGAATGAACCAGGTTTGGATATCCATACAAGCATTTTTTACATTCTTTAAGATGTTTGCTCAATTAGATGTCATCCAACATTATTGCATACTCACAAAATTTTCAGAGGTGTCTTAATAGAAGATAATTTTTTAATCTTTTATGTTGCTTGTTTTCATTTAGTTCTTACAGTGTTACCATGAATCTAATGAATCTAATAGTGACACATGCAAAAGAAAATGCAGAAAAATGAAGGATTATCACATACCTGGTAGAATTAATGTCTAACCCTCTTAGTCGGCTGTATGCAGATGAAAAGGGTAGACTAATAATCAACATCTCCTGGAGAGCTGGAAGTAATCTCAAGGCCAGTAATTGCATTACCATCACTATTAGTTCTCTCCAATAAATTATTTACATTTCCACTATCAGATGAACGTATAATAAGTGTAAAAATAGCACATGCGAAAGAATCTTTGAAACAAAGTTCTTTTGATATCCTTTAAAAGGTTAAAATATTACTGTTCAAATCCTTTATCTGAATTATTATCAAATGTCAAGTTCATATTCTGATCTCTATTGACTTTTATCACTAGACAACTCTGAAGTTGCCAGGAATAAACGCTATTTCAAAATTTGGGAAAAAACATCCTCAAAGTAACTCTAATGGTGTGAAAATGAACACAGAGATAGAGAAAGAGATAATAGAGGTAGGAGAGAGAAAAGATAAAATGGGCCATAGATATGGCACAACAAATGACAGATGCAATAAATCTCTGAATTGTGAGTTTAAATTTGCAGTTTAAATTTTTATCATTTCAGAAATTTTTATCTATATGGCGAATTTAGCATGGAATATGATGTCCAATTACAATGCTTTCTCTATTGCTAAATAATTTTATTGGTCATAACTTTGTAATGAATATTTCCTTGGAGCTAAAGCCTCAAGGTGAAAAGACATGGCACATTTCAATTATTTTTAAGTTAGCAAATTACAAAAAAAAATTCTTTATACTTCATAAAAAAAGAAATTTTATAATTATTGTTTTTTAATGCTTTGTAATTGATTTATTTTTGCAAGAGTATTTCAGCTATTGAATATGTTATGACTTTATGAACTACTTTTTTATGGAATAGAATAAGTAATTGATTTTACCTTTTAGAACCTAAATACTGAAACAAAATGAAACACAAAAAGCCATATATTTACAATACTTAATTCAATACTTTGACTGAATTAGAAAATGTTAGAATGTTCCATAACTTGTTAAATATGTATCAAAGTGATGCATTATGTGTTTATTAAAATAATTAGAACATAAAAATTGAATATAGGCTGAAGTCATCTTCTAATAAAAGACTTTTAAATATTTTGATATGAGATGGCCTCTTCTTTTGGCTATGTGTTCTCACTTTCAGCTATTCAATCTTTTTAAATCAATTTACTTGTAAAATAATTTTGGTGCCAAAATTAACTCTCTAGCACATGAATTAAACTTAAAAACAAAAAGGAGTTCACAGACAAGTAAAGAGATTGCTGAATAAAAAGTCTAAATGAAAACTAGCTTTAATGGTTAGAAAAGCGTTATTTAAAATACCTTTCCTTCAACTTAGGTTTTAAAATACATTTTTGAAAATTTACCATGCCATGTATTTAGTACCGTTTTGAAATGTGGGCAAGATGGGCCCCTTCTCTGATTCTTTCCCTGTAGAATGCCCTGCTTTGACCTTTCTCTAGTTTAACTCTTGCTCAGGAATGTGCCTGTCTGGCTGAAATCTGTGTCCCTTCTCCACCTCCCCTTTGAGACCCTACAGTTGTTTCCAGACAACAACATCATAAATACAGAAACTGGGTGTTAACTTTCAAAATTTCTAGAGCAATTTGAAAGAGTAATTTTATGTCTGGTGAATTTCATAATGAAAATTAATGAGATTGTATTTATCGTGTTTTATTTCTTTTTTTTCTAGAAACTTGTTATAAAAGTATCAGTTCAAGAGGGATCAGAAATAAAAATCAAATCTATTTTACTGTTTGTTTGCGAAGCACTGTTCTAGAACACACAGGCATGTGGTACCTGAAATTCCCTGTTACCAGGACCAGCATAGGCCTTTTTTCCAGGTCCATATCCCACAAGTAGAATACACACCTCACCTGTGCATCCCTAGGTGCAATGAAAGGCTGTTTGCAGGGTGGGTGGACCGTTTGAACATCAGGCTGGGTTGACATGGGTTATGATGAATGGAGTTGAAGTTGAGAGGACAGGGTGGCCAATTGGCCTCTGGGGCTGGCAGATGGACTTTCCAATGCCTCCACATTCCAGCAGAGAAATCATACAAGTCTTAAAATTCAGGTTCACTCAAATTTATGTCAGCTTCTTTGGTGAATATAAATCCAGGTAATTCTGCTATCACAGAGTCCTAGAGTTCGAAGGAACTTTTGATTCAACTCCAAGTCTGTAAAATCTCTTTTAGCCAGTCAGCCAGTCCTATTAAAACACCTCTAGGAGGTGGGCCCAAGCCAAGTTCTGTCATATTTATCCCTACTTGAGGAAAACAGAGTTACATTTTCAGAGAAGTATAATTTTGTTTCTGAGGGAGAACAGCAAGTTTGAGAAACATATTCTCTGATTATGAATGGCAGAATATAGAACAAAATTAGAAATCATAGATTTTTCAAAATTAGTATAACTTCTCAGAGTGAGGACACTGTACATGATGAAGTATTTATGCTTTGATAGACTACACAAACTAATGACAATATGACAACAGTCATGTGGAAATATAAAAAAAGTGTAACACTGTTTTCTTTAATTTTCCTAAGAGTAGCAGAAGAAAACTCAGCTATTTCCATTTGACTGTTCACTTGGGATGTAAGGGCATGTCCCATCAGTACATTTTTTCTTTTTCTGGTTTTATGCTGTCTAGCTAATTTCGGCATCACCTTCTTCAAAAAATTAGTTGCTGTCTTATTTCATTTACTTAATTATCCAATCCCTCTAGCCTCATCTGCTACTTGATCTCAATTATTTATTATATAATTAAATTCATCTAAAAACATTTCCATTCCTGCCCTACAATACAGAAGGAAAGAATGGTATCATCTGTACTTAATAATGAGAACATTTAGAAGTCTGACAAAACCAATAATAAAAAAATTAGTAGAATATTTGAGGCACTTGACATCAAATGAGAATGGATTAAACCCTATGAGAAGTAGGTATGAACAAAGTGAAAGGCTTGATATGCTTACACAGAAATGTCATTTGATTAAGAAAGAGCTGAATTGTTAATCAATTGCTCTATTTAAAATACATAGGGGTTTTCCTTTCACTGCCTAAAAATTGTACAGTAAGGACCAGTGCCCTCTTTTGAGTTTTACAAAAACAATATACATAATTACAAAAAGGGCTAAATCTGAATTTGTCTGTGTGCCTGCTAGTCTCATAGTTTTATGATTGTTTAAATATAATTGATTAAAAAAAATCCTAGATTTCTCACACTCTCATGAAAGAGCAAATTTACATCCATTGAATGAACAGCCTAAAAGGTATTGGTTGTGGAATGAGGCCTTAATTTTTTTTTTTTTTTTAAGTTCGAGATACAAGTGCAGAACTTGTAGGTTTGCTACGTAGATATACACATGCCGTGGTGGTTTGATGCACCTATCAAATCGTCATCTAGGTTTTAAGTCCCACATGCATTAGCTATTTGTCCTAATGCTCTTCTCTCTTCCTCCACTCACCACCACCCTCAACTAGCTCTGGTGTGTGTTGTTCTCCTCCCTGTGTACATGTTGTTCAACTCCCACTTATGAGTGAGAACATGCAGTGTTTGGTTTTCTGTTTCTTTCTTAGGTTGTTGAAGATGATGGCTTCCAGCTTCATCTATGTACCCACAAAGGATATGATCTCATTCCTTTTTATGGCTGCATAGTATTCCATGGTGTATATGTACCATATTTTCTTTATCCAGTCTATCGTTGATGGGCACTTGGGTTGGTTCTGTGTCTTCGCTATTGCAAATAGTGCTTCAATAAACATATGTGTGCATGTACCTTTATAGTAGAATGATTTATATTCTTTTGGGCATATACCCAGTAATGAGATTGCTAGGTCAAATGGTATTTCTGGTTCTAGACCCTTAAGAAATCGCCACACTGTCTTCCACAATAGTTGAACTAATTTACATTCTCACCAGCAATGTAAAATCATTCCTATTTCTCCAAGCTTCCCAGTATCTATCGTTTCTTGACTTTTTAATAATCACCTTTCTGACTGGTGTGAGATAATATCTCACTGTGGTTTTGATTTGTATCTCTATAATGATCAATGATGTTGAATTTTTTTTCATGTTTGTTGGCTGCATAAATGTCTTCTTTTGAGAAGTGTCTGTTCATATCCTTGACTCACTTTTTGATGGGGTTATTTGTTGTTTTCTTGTAAACTTTTTAAAGTTCCTTGTAGATTCTGAATATTAGACCTTTGTTGGATGGAAACATTGCAAAATTTTTTCCCATTCTGTAGGTTGCCTGTTCACTCTGATGATAGTTTATTTTGCTGTGCAGAAGCTCTTTAGTTAATTTAGATCCCATTTGTCAATTTTGGCTTTTGTTGCAATTGCTTTTGGTGTTTTTGACGTGAAATCTTTGCCCATGCTTATGTCCTGAATGGCATTGCCCTGGCTTTCTTCTAGAGTTTTTTATGGTTTTGGGTTTTACATTTAAGTCTTTAATCCATCTTGAGTTAATTTTTGTATAGGGAGTAAGGAAAGGGTCCAGTTTCAGTTTTCTGCATATGGCTAGCCAGTTTTCCCAGCACCATTCATTGAATAAGAAACCCTTTCTCCATTGCTTTTGTTAGGTTTGTTGAAGATCAGATGGTTGTAGATGTGTGATGTTATTTCTGAGGTCTCTGTTCTGTTCCATTGATCAATATGACTGTTTTCGTACCAGTACCATGCTGTTTTATTTACTGTAGCCTTGTAATATAGTTTGAGGTCAGGTACCATGATGCCTCCAGTTTTGTTCTTTTTGCTTAGGATTGTCTTGGCTATACAGGCTCTTCTTTGGTTCCATATGACATTTAAAGTAGTTTTTTATAATTCCGTGAAGAATGTCAATGGTAGTTTGATGGAGATAGCATTGAATCTATAAATTACTTCGGGTAGTATGGCCATTTTCACGATATTGATTCTTCCTATCCATGAGCATGGAATCTTTTCTCACTTGTTTATTTCCTTTCTTATTTCCTTGTGCAGTGGTTTGTAGTTCTCCTTGAAGAGGTCCTTCACATCCCTTGTAAGTTGTATTCCTAAATATTTTATTCTCTTTGTAGCATTTGTAAACTGGAGTTCACTCATCATTTGGCTGTCTGCTTGTCTATTGTTGGAGTATAGGAATTTTTGTGACTTTTGCACATTTCTTCTATATCCTGAGAGTTTGCTGAAGTTGCTTACCAGCTTAAGGAGTTTTGGGGCTGAGATAATGGGGTTTTCTAAATATGGAATCATGTCGTCTGTAGAGACAATTTGACTTACTGTCTTTATTTCTTTCTCTTTATTTCCTCTCTTTATTTCTTTCTCTTCAACCATCCTATGTTGAATAGGAGCGGTGAGAGAGGGCATCCTTGTCTTGTGTCAGTTTTCAAAGGGAATGCTTCCAGCTTTTGCCCATTCAGTGTGATATTGACTGTGGGTTTGTCATAAATAGCTCTTATTATTTTGAGATATGTTCCATTAATACCTAGTTTATTGAGAGTTTTTAACATGAAGAGGTGTCAAATTGTATTGAAGGCCTTTTCTGCATCTATTAAGATAATCATGTGGTTTTTGTCATTGGTTCTCTTTTGTGATGGATTACATTTATTAATTTGCATATGATTAACCAGGCTTGTATCCCAGGGATGAAGCCGACTTGATTGTGGGGGATAAGTTTTGATGAGCTGCTGGATTCAGTTTGTCACTATTTTATTGAGGATTTTTGCATTGATGTTCATCAGGGATATTGGCTTGAAGTTTTCTTTTTTTGTTGTGTCTTTGCCAGGTTTTGGTATCAGGATGATGCTGGCTTTATAAAATGGGTTAGGGAGGAGTCCCTCCATTGCAACTCCCTGGAATAATTTCAGAAGGAATGGTACCACCTCCTCTTTGTACCTGTGGTAGAATTTGGCTGTGAATCCATCTGGTCCTGGGCTTTTTTTGGTTGGTACTCTATTAATTATTGCCTCAATTTCAGAACTTGTTATTGGTCTATTCAGGAATTTGACTTCTTACTGGTTTAGTCTTGGGAGGGTGTATGTGTCCAGGAATTTTTCCATTTCTTCTAGATTTTCTAGTTTATTTGCATAGAGGTGTTTATAGTATTCTGGGATGGTGGTTGGTATTTCTGTGGTAGTTTGTATTTCATTTTTTTATTGTGTCTATTTGATTCTTCCCTCTTTCCTTCTTTATTAGTCTAGCTAGTGGTCTATTTTGTTACTTATAAAAAAATAGCTTCTGGATTCATTGATTTTTTTGAAGGATTTTTCATGTCTTTATCTCCTTCAGTTCTGCTCTGATCTTAAACTATTTCTTGTCTTCTGCTACCTTTTGAATTTGTTTGCTCTTGCTTCTCTATTTCTTTTAATTGTGATGTCAGGGTGTCAATTTGAGATCTTTGTAGCTTTCTTATGTGGGCATTTAGTGCTATAAATTTCCTGCTTAACACTGCTTTAGCTGTGTCCCAGAGATTCTGGTATGCTGTTTCTTTATTCTCATTGGTTTCACAGAACTTCTTGATTTCTTCCTTAATTTCATTATTTACCCAGGAGTCATTCAGGAGCAGGTTGTTCAGTTTACATGTAGTTGTGTGATTATGAGTGAATTTCTTAATCCGGAGTTCTAATTTGATTGCACTTTGGTCTGAGAGACTGTTTGTTATGATTTCAGTTCTTTTGCATTTGCTGAGGAGTGTTTTACTTCTAATTATGTGGTCAATTTTAGAATAAATGCCATGTGGCACTGAGAAGAATATATATTCTGTTGATTTGGGGTGGAGAGTTCTGTAGATGTCTATTAGGTCCACTTGATCCATAGATCAATTCAAGTTTTGAATATCCTTGTTAATTTTCTCTCTCATTGATAGGTCTAATATTGACAGTGGGGTGTTAAAGTCTTCTGCTATTATTGTGTGGGAGACTAAGTCTCTTTGTAGGTCTCTAAGAATTTGTTGTATGAATCTGGGTTCTCCTGTATCAGGTACATACATATTTAGGATAGTTAGCTCCTCATGTTGAATTGATCCCTTTACTATTACGTAATACCTTTCTTTGTCTTTTTTTTATCTTTGTTTGTTTAAACTCTGTTTTGTCAGAAACTAGGATTTCAACCCCTGCTTTTTTTTTGCTTTCCATTTGCTTGATAAACTTTCCTCTGTCCCTTTATTTTGAGCTTATTTGTGTCTTTGCACATGAGATGGGTCTCCTGAATACAGCACACTGATGGGTTTTGATTCTTTATCCAATTTGCCAGCCTTTGTCTTTTAACTGGGGCATTTAGTCCATTTACATTTAAGATTAGTATTGTTACGTGTGAATTTGATCCTGTCATCATGACGCTATCTGGTTATTTTAGACATTAACTGTTGCAATTTCTTCATAGTGTCATTTGGTCTTCATATTTTGGTGTGTTTTTGCAGTGGCTGGTAGTTGTCTTTCCTTTCCATATTGAGTGCTTCCTTCAGGAGCTCTTGTAAGGCAGGTATGATGGTGACAAAATCCCTCAGCATTTTCTTCTTCTGAAAGGGTTTTATTTCTCCTTTGCTTATGAAGCTTAGTTTGGCTGGAAATAAAATTCTGGATTGAAAATTCTTTTCTTTAAGAATGTTGAATATTTGCCCCCATCCTCTTCTGGCTTGTAGGGTTTCTGCTGAGAGATCTGCTGTTAGTCTGATGGACTTCTCTTTGTAGGTGACCTGATCTTTCTTTCTGGCTGCCTTAACATTTTTTCTTTTATTTCAACCTTGGAGAATCTGATGATTATGTGTCTTGGAGTTGATCTTCTTATGGAGTATCTTAGTGGTGTTCTCTGTATTTCCTGAATTTGAATGTTGGGCTGCCTTGCTAGGTTGGGCAAGTTCTCCTGGATAATATCCTGAAGTGTGTTTTCCAACTTGGTTCCATTCTAACCATCTCTTTCCCACACTCCAATCAATCATAGGTTCAGTCTTTTGACATAGTTCCATATTTCTCAGAGGTTTTGTTCATTCCTTTCCATTCTTTTTTATTTAATCTTGTCTGCATGCCTTATTTCAGCAAGACGGTCTTCAAAATCTGATATCCTTTCTTCCACTTGGTCAATTTGGCAATTGATACCTTTGTATGATTCACAAAGTTCTCCTGCTGTGTTTTTCACCTCCATCGGGTCATTTATATTTCTCTCTATACTGGTTATTCTAGTTAGCAGCTCCTGTAACCTTTTATCAAGGTTCTTATCTTCTTTGCATTGGGTTAGAATGTGCTCCTTTAGCTCAGCAGTTTATTACTCCACACCTGAAGTCTACTTCTGTCAATTCCTCCATCTCATCCTCTGTCCAGTTCTGTGCCCTTGCTGGCGATGCACTGCAACATTTGGAAGAGCAGAGAGACTCTGGCCTTTTGGATTTTCATCTTTTTGTTATTGTTGTTGTTAATTCTTTCTCATGTTCATGAGTTTGTCTAGTTTCTATCATTGAGGCTGCTGATCCTCAGAGGGGTTTTTGTGGGGACTTTTTTGTTGTTGTTGCTGCTGCTGTTGCTCCTTTCTGTTTGTTTGTTTTTCTTTCAATGGTCAGGTCCCTCTTCTGTAAGGCTGCTGCAGTTTCCTGGGGGTTCACTTCAGGCTCTATTCATCTGGTTCACTCCTGCACCTGGAGATGTCACTTGAGGAGGCTGGAGAACAGCAAAGATGGGTGTCTGTTCCTTCCTCTGGGATCTCTGATCTCAAGGGGCACCTACCTGATGCCAGTAGGAGCACTCCTGTATAAGATGTCTGAGAACTCCTGTTGGAGGGTCTTACCCGATTGGGTGGCATAGGGAGTAGGTCCTGTTTAATGAAGCACTTTGACTGTCCGTTGGTGGATGGGGTGTGCTTTGCTGAAAGGAAAACCACTCGTCTGGTCTGCCTGGGTTGCTCAGAACTATCAAGAGGAAAAACTAATTCTGCTGGTCCCTGGAGACTGTGGCCACGCCTCCCACTAGGGACTCAGGCCCAGGGAGATCAGAGTTCTGTTCCTGAGCCCCTGGCTGGAGTTCTTGGAGTTCCTGCAGGGAGGCCAAACCCAGTGGGGAGGGATGGGTCAGGTTCAGGTCTGAAGAGGCACTCTGGCCACAGTCTGCCACAGCCAGTATGTTGGGCTATGGGGGATACCTCTTGAGACCAAGCCATTCAGCCTCTCTGGCTCCAGCAGAAGAAAAGCGTGGCCTGGAGCTATAGAGATTGCTGCCACCCTTCTCCTGCCCTGGGAGCTTAGTGTGTTAGGCAGCTATCAGTCCCAGTGTTGGCTACCAACCCTCCCCCAAGAAGCTCAAATGACTTAGACAGCAGGCAGCCACAGCTGAGGTGCTGGCCACCCCTTCCCCTGAGAGCTCGGCAGGCTTAAGCAGATTCTAGATAAGTGGCTATTGAGAATCTGTGTGGCCCTCTGGTTGGGACCCTAGGCCCTGGTGGCGTGTGCTTGTGACTGGGATCATCCAATCTGTGGGTCGCACAGTTCCGTGGAAAAAACATGGTTTCTCAGGCTGGGTAGCACACTCACTCACCACCTCCCTTGACTATGGAATGGAGGCTCCCCTGCCCCATCTGGCTCTCAGGTGGGCTGCTGCACCACACTGCTGTTCTTTCCTCTCCTTGGATCATGCTAGCCACCTAGTCATTTCTGATGACAGAACCTGGATATCTCGGTTGCTAGTGCAGGATTTGCATACTGTTGTGGTTCTTTTCAATGGGAGCCTCCGATCGCTTCTGCTTCTAGTTGGCCAAATTGGCCCTACCCGAAAGCCTTAATTTTTAATCCCTACTGAAGATGCAGTTATCATTGGAAACTTTAAATTGGATGGTATAGGAACAACCATTTGGATACTTGGTATTCTTTTGAAAAATAATACCTAATAGTCATTCTATGTTAATGATACAATGATTTTCTGTCCAAAAAGGATATCAATTGGTACACCAGAATTCATGATTGTCTTCAGAATTTTTCTAACATTGAAATAGGGTGAAAAATATGGTTCAAACACACCTTTTTTTTAACATTAGGGATTGTACAGATCACTGCTCAATCCCAATAAATGTACTCTTTTTATATTTAACCAGTTCTAATGGTTGAGTATTTAAGATAATTTTGTCATCTTTCTTCTGTATTTTACTGGGTTACTATATATATATAATCTTTCTACCCATAATTGTGCGATACTAATTAGCTCAAATAGCTTTTTTTTTTTTTTTTTTTTTTAAGAAAGCAGCAATAGGAGGACATAGCATCTATGCTCTTGGATATCAGTTGGACAAGATGATTTCTAATATTTTATCCAATGCTGAGATATGAAGTTTTTTTGTGGCAGATATATGACAAAAGCTTCTTAAAAAGTATTTTTTAGTCAATTGACTAGCCAGCCTGCCTTTTCTTGTCCATGTTTTTGAGAATCTGAATCTAAAATCCAGTTTTCTGTCTTAAGGAGAAAACGGAAAAGATGTCCCATCAAATACATGTTTTACAATTTTATTTCTAAAATTCATATGATGGGATCCATCAAACAGGTAGAGAGAAACATCTGCAATGTGTGGGGATTAATCACCAAATTTACTATGTATCATTAATATCCAAGAAACTTCAATGTTTATGAGTGCCAGGTAAAGAAACAAACATATTTACTTGGAAAACAATGAATAAATTGATAGAGAAAGCAATCCACATTTTGTCTTATATCAGGTGTCACTTAATTAGCTATAGGCCCAGGCAGGCAAAGCAAAGGATCTTAGAAGCTCAAGTGGAAAATGATAGAGGGATGAGGGCCACAAAGAGGCCCTGTCTATAGGAGGCAGAAGACAGTCCCAGCCAATTTTTGCCACATGACTATGAAGACCTAGTGTCACCAGTTTTACAAGAAACCATAAATTCAAATTTTTACATGTAATTTTCAGTTCCTTAAAACTCTGTATTTGACAAACAATAACAGGAAAAAAGCATAGCTAATCATCAGAGCAGCTCTGTTGCTGCCAATTTATATATATACAATTTTACAGTATATTGCATGTAAAATATATGCAATTTTATATTATAATGAAATCTAAGCTATCAGGTATAAAACCACAATAAGATTTAGTAGGAAATGTTGATTATTTCTGGAAAATGTCAGTTCACTGTGGTAATATGCCTAACAGGCTCTAATTATTGCTCAGGTGCAACAAAAATGCTGATCATTTTCAAGAGAGGAAGTGTTAAGAATGAAGTTACAAAAATGTGAGCAACATAACTGATATAGTTTGGATTTGTGTCCCCACCCAAATCTCTTGTCAAATTGGAGGAGGGACCTAGTGGGAGGTGAATGGGTTGTAGGGGTGGATTTCTCCCATGCTATTCTCATGATAGTGAGTTCCCTCAAGATCTGATGGTTTTAAAGTGTGTGAGACTTCCCCCTTTGCTCTCTCTTTCTCTCTCCTGTCACCATGTGAAGAAGGTCCTGGCTTCCCCTTTGCTTTCCTCCATGATTGTAAATTTCCCAAGGGCTCCTAGTCATGCTTCCTGTTAAGCCTGTGGAACTGAAAGTAAATTAAACCTCTTTTCTTCATAAATAACCCAGTCTCAGGTAGTTCTTTAAAGCAATGTGAAAACGAACTAATCATTGAACGTATAAAGCATGTAAAATGCTGGCCCATTTGTCCATCACACCTTAGGAAACACAAAACAGAACTGTAGTAGGCCAGAGATAGACAACCAAATCATGTTGATCAATGATATCCATGTTGCAGACAGGGGAAAGAGGTTGAAGTTGAGGTCAAGAGTGCATGAAGACAGGTGAGTAAGTTTGGTTTTCATTTGTTTTCTAGAAAAATAAGACTAAAGAGCAGTAATATTGGAGCGTATAACATACTATGTGTGACTATGAGGTTAACCCTTGGTTTATTACAGGATTGTAGAATAATAGTTCTAGGAGGCCTTCCTGTAAAATTAAAAAGAAAATAAAAAGAAGAGGGAGAAGAGAATGAAAAGGAAAAGAAAAAAAGGAAAAAAATTAGCTTACCTTTAGTCAATTTACACACAATAAAGGCATTACCAGTAGTAACTGTCTATGCTGATACTAACTTTTTTAACATTTATATCAGTTGTTCTCCAACTTTGATGTGCATAAGGATCATGCAGTGAGTCTGTTAAAATATAGATTGATAAATTCACATCTTGGAGATGTTGATTCCTAAGTTCGGCTTGAGGGCCTAAAAATCTACATTTTCAAATGTGCACCAGGTATTTGTGATGCATTTGTGATGCAAAAAGACCCTATTTTGAGAAGCATCAGGTTAGAGGAGCAGGCCCTCACCAGACGTCAAATCTGCTGACACCTTAATCTTGTATTTCCTAGCCACTAGAACTGTAGGAAATACATTTCTATTGTTTATAAGTCACCCAGTTTACTGCATGTTGTTAGAGAAGCCCAACTGAACTGAGGCAAAGTGCCTTAAATCTCATTGAAGAAGCACTAACAGATTCTACGAAAGTTAATAATAATAACTAAGTTACTGTGCATCTTCTGCCGGTAGTAGTGGGAGCAATCAATGTAAAACAATAATTTGAAAGTAAAATTTTATTAGTACCCAATAGGCTAAGGCAAAAATGAAACATTGGGAACTTACACTTGGAGCACTGTCCTAGGATCTCCAACTTCGCCCCCATCACCAATTGTCAAGGTATCATAGCCAATCTCCAGATCAAATTCTTCAAAATTTATCTGGATAACCTAGCAGTAAACAGAAACAAACACCTTACATATACTGTGTTATGCAATAAAAACAACAAAAAAAGCAATGACAGAAATGCATTCTTTGTCTCTCCACACACACACACACACACACACACACACACACACACACACACATACATACAAGCAGTTCAATTATGTATAAATATATATATAATTTCATAGTATCACAGCAAATCATGTTAGAATATTCTTGAAGTTCAATCATTATATCATTACATGAGTTTTACTTGCCTTATTGTATTTTCTGCATTAAATTTTCAATGAAATTGCATGGTTTCTGTTTATAGAATACGCTTACTTGAAGAATGATTAAAGCAAATCTACTTTAAGAAGGCTTTATAAAAAGTATATGTAGGTGGAGAGTGGTTTTCCACACATTTGCATATATATTTTATAAAGTTAACATGCAGAAACAGAGTGTGCTATTTCCATTAAGTAGTAAAGCTTAAAATTTGTTAGAGCTAAACTTGAATCTAGATTGCCAGAATGGTATCAAGTTTATTTTTATGTATCCTTTGGTAACAGAATTCCTCAAATATATTAAAATGAGTAGCAAAACTGGGAGCACAATACTTTGAGAGACACACAATACCGTGGTATGTAATTCAGCATTATTTCTTACTAAAATATACTCATGTATCCATATATTGTTTATATACCTATGCAAAAATTCAAATTTAATTAAATTGCAATTTTAAAAATAGCTATAATATTGAAAAAATATAATTAAGAATCAGTACAGAAATAAATTACATAAAATTACATAGTGTCCTACATAGTCGTGCTTTGAGCAAAAAATAAGTTATAATAAAATATTATTCACCACCTGATAAAATGAATGCCTGAAGTTACCATATTATGAGAGAATAAATGAAGAAGATATTTCTTTAATAATATTTATAACTATTTGCTACTTTGTTACTACAAAAATAATTAAAAATAAAGGAATTTATATCTTGGCTTTTTTTGTTATAATAACAATTTTTTTTTTTTTTTTAGACGGAGTCTTGCTCTGTCACTCAGGCTAGAGTGCACTGGCGCGATCTTGGCTCACTGCCAGCTCCGCCTCCTGGGTTCATGCCATTCTCCTGCCTCAGCCTCCTGAGTAGCTGGGACTAGAGGCGCCCACCACCTCGCCTGGCTAATTTTTTTGTATTTTTAGTAGAGATGGGGTTTCACCATGTTAGCTAGGATGGTCTCAATCTCCTGACCTCATGTTCCGCCCACCTCAGCCTCCCAAAGTGCTGGGATTACAGGCGTGAGCCACTGGACCCGGCCAACAATTTCTGACTACACATATTTCTTGTTTTATAAAATATTTTAATATTTGCATTGACTAAAGCAATTGTTTTGGCCAAGTTTAAATATAGCATGTGTATAAAGACTTTGAACTATACATTTTACATGATCATAATTTTAAAAATATGTGTATTTGTTCCACTTATAGTAAAATATAAATACTTCCCATTAATAATTACCTGTCAATACAGACTTAGATTGTTTCCCATTTTTTTTTTTTTTTTGGCTACTATAAGCAACATGGTCATGAGCAATATTAAACATCTTTTGGTACACATTTTCAAGTATGTCTCTAGGCAGTATACTTACTAGGTAATAACCACAAAAATTCATTTTATAACCTAGTACCATATGGTTTTCCAAAATTGTTTTACCAATTCAAATGTTCACATTTGTGTACATTGAGTGCATTTATTCCTACCACTCTAGTAGGTGTAAAAGTGTTGTTTTTTTTTTTTTTTGCATTTTCCTTAATACTAATTGAGCTGCATATCTTTTTATATGTTTATGTATCATTTATATTTTCTTTTCTGTGACACAACTATTTGTGTTTTGGCATCTTTTTTCCTCAGACTGCTTGTCTACTTGTTATTGTTTGCAAGAATTCTTTATATTGGTGATTCTGAAAACATTCCATTATAGCACACTTTGAAAACAATAATATTTGTAATACACAAAGGTGAACAGATGAAGCTGCTTATAATGGAATTTTATTTTTATTTTTTGCCCAGGACTTTCTGTTCCATAGAGGGAGTTAAATCAATATCTTAGTTCTACCTGTGGCTCACTCATAGTACACCATTGGATCTGGCTCACTAGTTGAGATCAGCTTTATATATTATGGATACTAATCCCTTACATTATATGTGTTGCAATAGCTTCAAGTTCACAGCTTCCTTATTAGATTATTTGATAAGAAAAAGTTATTAATTTTACCAGAGTAGGACTTACTTATCTGCTCATAAAATAGTAGATAAACAAATCCTACTCTGGTAAAAATTATTAATATTAATGACACAGGCTCATAAAGATGTATCTTCATATCTTTTATCTTTGGTGAATTGACTTTTACAGAAACTGCAAAGTAGGAATGTGTGGGAGGCAGAATTCTAAGATGTCTTCCAATATTCTAATCCCTTGGTGTAGATAACCTATATAATACCCTCCTCTTCAGTGTGGGCAAGACCTATGAAGATGACAGATTATCAATCCTATGATTATATTGTATGGAAAAGGTGAAGGAATACTAAAGATGTGTAATTAAGATGTCTAATCAGTTGACTTTAAGTTCATTAAAAGGGAGATTATCCTGAGTGGCCCTGACTAATTCAGGGGATTCCCTTTAAAAGAAGGTCTAGTAGTGAGAGATCACAAAACAAGCAAACAAAAAATCAGAAGAGATGCTCTCCTGTTGGCCTTGAAGATACAAACTGCCATGCTGTGGAAAGGCACGTTTAGCATTGAGCAAAGGGTGGCCTTTAGGAGCTGAGGGCCTAAGTCCTACAACCACAATAATTGAATTCTGCCAACAAGTGAGCTTGGAAGAAGCCCTACAGTTTCAAACGAGATCGCATCCCAGACCAATGCTTTGATTTCACCCTGGTACAATCTTGAAAAGAAGACCCAGATATCCATGCCCAGTTTCCTTTCCTGTGGAAACTGTGAGATAACAAATTTATGTTGTTTCATGTTGCTAATTTTGGGTAACTTTTTACACAGCAATATAAATTAGCACAGCATTCGTTTCATTTTTCCCTCCAATATGAACATCCAGTTGTCTCTGTATTTTTTATTTAATAAACAGCCCTTCTTTCTCCAATGACCAGCAAACTCTAACATATATTACTATTCTGTATATAAATATGTTGGATTTTGGATTCTGGATCTTGTTCTCTTGGTAAGTTTGTATGTACCCGAACTACCACAAATTGGCTTATTATTATTATTGCTGTAAGATAAGACTGTATCTTATAAGTGAGATACTCCACACACTTAATACTTTTGTTCTTTGGGAGTATTTTGACTACTCTTGGACCATGTGTCTTTCACACATCAACTTGTAAAATTCTTCAAAAATTTATTTTGGGCTTTCTAATGGAATTACAGTGAATCTGTAATTGATTTGGTGAGAACTGACATCTTAAGGTATTGAATCTCCCTACAAACAAGCCTGACTTATCTCTTCATTTATTTGGATCACTAAATATCTTCTAATAATTTTTTTAATATATTACATCTTGAAAATGTTTTTTGTTATTGAAAGTGGTATTTATCTTTATATTTGGAACTTTTTTGGTATGTAGAAAAGATTTATTTTTTGTATATTGATGTGACTAGGCACTGGATAAAGCTTCCATATTATTTAAAAACATTTGTAAATTATTTTTAGTTTCTTACATAGCAAGCATGTCTTCTGTAAATAATATTTTAGGTTCTTGCTTTCCAAATTATGTAATTTTAAAATCTCAACTTTCTTAGATATCTGGTAAAATGTTTAGTAGAACACATGACAATTAGTCTAATTAAATTGTACCTCATTTAAGAGGGAATGCTTCCAATATATATGTTTGTATGCCTGTGTGTGTATGTGTGTGTGTGTCTGTATGTTTGTTTGCATGGTATTCATTCATAGTTTTATACATTTCTTTTGTTTTCCTGTGAACTAATAATGACATGAACGCTACCATGTTTCTTATATTTCAGTGAGAGTAACTCTCAAAGTACGTCATCTGTCATCCTGCCAGAAGGATAAATCCCATGATCTTCATCATCCCAAACTATTTCACAGTAGATCTATGAGTGCACTGTAATTAAAATTAGAGAATGTTTCCTTTCATATGACTTAAAAGTCTAATAGGCTAGTGGATAAAAATTAGGTAAATGACTGCCTAATTGATTGCTAGTTCTGTGCCAAACTCTTGATATCCATTATTGTATAATCATGTCCTAAAGACATTGGACACCCATTTAATGGTAGATTTTATTTTGCCTAAATTGTAACTGAGACTCATGCATGCGTGTATGCAACAATGAGAGCTCTATCTCACTTTAAATTAAGTGATGAATTAATTGCTAACTAATCCATATACCTTTGGATAAGCACTTAACCACTGAGCTTTCATTGAATTTTTAGACACTTAATTCTTGAACAGTTTCAATGACACACAATTACTGAGAAGCTAGAATATTCTGATTGAATTTTTATAATACATTCGTTTTAGTTTGATTCGTTTATGCTTATTTTTAACATTATTATTGAAATAGTTCACTTAAGTAAAACTTGTGCATTAAAAAAATAAAAATTAGCTTTGCCTTATTTGAAGCCATTAACATAAGTAAGGCATTACAGTAAAACTCCAACATAGTATATTGAGATATGGTTAAAAGAAAAATATCTTTAATAGAATGTATAAATAAAACTTAGGAAAACAAAAACAAAATGACAACAAAACTTGTTCATTTTATAATGTAATAAGTAACATCAGGAGTCTGATGTAAAATTTTCCTTCTTTATTGATACTTTAATAATATGAAAGTGACCAAATAGACATTTCCACTAGTTTATTTTTGTATAATATAGAAAAGTTAATTAAAAAATCAACAAATAGTCATCAATATAATAGGAATACTTCCTCTACATGTTTATTTGGTAGTAGGGCTGAAACATTTAGTAACAAAATAGGAAAAATATTATGCATTTAGTGTAAAAAGAATGCCATACATTTTGCCTGTTTTAGTTCTTCCTAATCATTTGTGGAGTAAATAAACAAAAACATAAATTGCATTTATCACATAGGACTAATGAAAGATAAACTGGAATAATAAAATATACCGTTAAAGTATTTAAATAATGTATAATTGTCTTGATTTTTTTAAACCAAGTAAGTCACTCTCTTGATTTCCATTGTGAAATGGTGATTCCAACTGGATTGTTTAGTGTTGCTTATTGAGGTTTGAATTAAAACATTTAATCTACTAATGAAGTCAATTAATAATGTAATGCTTTTCAACACTGACTTTCCAGAAGTAAAAAATCCATAGATAGCATTAAATATTAAATACTTGGTAGATCCATTTCTCATAAGGCTCAATACATAGGTTTTTACAGGATATTTTGTTAAAACTGGTACAGAAGCTATGTCTCATAATCATTCTGTGAATCTTGAACAGATAATTTAATACCATAACTTCTACACTGTCATTTTCTGAAGCCATGAGGAATTCCCACTTAATACCCATTAACATGAGTTTTTTTAATGGAACATATTTATATTATGTAAAATACTGGTCTCAGAATAATAAATGCATTCTTTTATTTTGACCCTAAAAGTCTATGTTGTGTACATCTATACATTATTCTGGCTGCCCAGCACCCGAATATCCTCCTTTTGTCTGGGAAATTAGGAATCTTCCTAGGAAGTACAGCATACCTCCCAGTATGGTCAGATCCTAGATTCCCCATTATTCACTGGATCCAGTGTACAGGTATGAGAACTAAGATTCCCTTATCAATCAGATACACATCTTATGTGTATAAATAAGGAAACAAAGATTGGATTCTGGCAAAGAGTGTCAAAAGCAGCAGAAACATACAGTTTCAGGGGCAACAGTGGTTGTAATACGTAGTGGCACTGAAATTCTAGAGCACAGCAGTCTTGTTCAACAGGTAAAAATAAATCCTCCCTGGAATCAGAGCCAGAAGCTATGGAGCACTATGACAAGGTAAATGGATTCTATTACATTCCAAGCTTATTTAGGAACTCATTCCATTTCTAGAGAAGTCAGTATTCACTAGTCTTATCCAGAAGGTCATGATATCGTTCTGTGACCCAGTAATCACTGTGTAGCTTTAATTCTCTCTTCTTCTGAATGGGAGTTTTTATGGAGTTACCCTGTTTGTTTTCTATACTTTTATATTGGATTTGGGATAACCTATCTTTTAGCCACAGGTCTTTAGACAATGAGGAACTACCTGTAAATATAATGGAGAAGCTAGTGTATCACTTAGGGATTCTGGACATATCTTTGTATGTAGTAAATGGCTGAAATTTTAGGTTTTCTCTATTAATGTAGATAGAAAGTATGTTTTATGTAGGTATTTTTTCCAAAGTGAATGCAGGAGAAGAAAAATGGGTCTGGAGAGGTATTTGATAACCAAAGGGGAAAATGTGGCAGATGCTATTGATTGCTTACCCAACAGTCACCTTCCGTATTTACCCTTGACCTTTTCTTCTCAGCAGGACATATATTTTGTTCCCATGTATCCTTTTTCTGTACATCCTAATGCTCAGGGACTGCTCATCCAATTATGAGTTTCCTGAGATGGGTCCTAATCACTCTATGTCCCATTCCATTTGCCAGTGATTAGATTACACGTATTTGACCTAATTCCGGCCACTGGAAGATGATTAGCAATTTGCTGAGAGGCTTTTGCAAAATGATTTCTTGGTTTTCAAAGAAGTACAAAAAATCACTCTGCTTTGAGGTAATTCTATCTGAATGTATTCAGCTATTACAGCCATCTCACAATACATAGTTTGAAGACAAAGCAAAACTACATATTGAGATGTCCAGAACCTAGGAATGGTGTTTTTCTGTGTGCGTGGGGCTTGCATGCTTCTGGACAGTATGCTTTTTAAATAATGCATTTTCGTATTATTTAAGTCATTCGACTTGAGGTTTCCCATATGTAAACTGAAGACATTCCAATGAATAAATGGTTTTAATAAATTCTCAGTTTAAAGGAATGCTATGCCCAAGTAATTTTCCCATGTTTATTTGGCTACTGGTGATGAAACTAAACTTCAAGTTTGCTTGACGATAATAATTATATGCTTAAACATCATGCTATTCTCCGTTAACAAAGTTCAGAAATTTAGAAAATATTTTCTATGTATCCCAAATACCTCATATCATGTTGTTATAATAATATAATTTATAAATATGTTCTTTGATATTGGGCATATGCCTCACATATTAAATAGTGATGACAGGGAGAGACATTTTCTGAAACCTAACAACTAATAAATATTACATAAATTCCTTAGGAAAAAATATAGAAAGCATCTATTTATATAAGTTCTTTTGTATTCCATGGTAAAGTCTGTATTTTTTAATTCAAGATAATTCTGAAAGCTGAAGAAAATTCTCAATATTAGACATTTTTTATTTACATAATTAGTACAACATTCAAATTAGCCTTTGATGATGTTTAACCAAACAAATTAATGATGCTTTAACTAATGCCAATACCAATACCAAGCTATACTCATTAGTGAGACAGGATAATATAGATAAGTCCACAGGAAACGCCTAGGATTATAGCCCCATTTCTCTAAAAAATATGTTATATTGTTTTGAGCAATTCTCTAACTTATATAAAATAGTGTTTATAATTCCTATTTTTTAAGGTTGAAATATGTATTACAATAACAAGGATTATAAAATAACACAGGATGCTTGATATATAGTAGGACCTCATAAATGGCAGTTATTATTAGCTATGTCAATTATCTTAAAATAGGTATTCACATCTGTTCACAAAGGATCTTGAGGATGAAGTTCTTTTTTCAGCAATCCCATTTGATTCCAAGATAAGAGTTTTTCCCCCAAACTCTATGCTGCTAAAAATTTACCTTTTCTGGGAGCAGCTTTTCTCCATTATGATTATTTCAGAATGGCAATAAGTCACTCTAATATTAACAACTATTTTTGCTCCCCGGTATGGAAATCAGCATGCATTATATATGTATAATTACAAAATACAAAAACTTTAATTAATCTCAAGGTATGCAAATACCATGTTACACAATCAACTTGACATCTAATTAAAGCAATTCTTTCTTCATATACTTTCTATACCTTGGCAATCATAGTCCAATGAGGGAAACATGACATAAGCAAGATGAATACAATACTGTATTGATCGCTTTGGGATATGGACACACTGGGTTATATTAGCAGAGATGACAGCCACTCAGTCCAGTTGGAGAGTATAGAGGAAAGAATTCCCTGAGGTGGAAAACCCGACACTGCCAAGGAAGGTGGAGTTGGGAACTGGGAAAGAACATTCTAGGGTAGAATGTGAAATATGGCAAAGTGAAAAAATATTATTTTTGTTTCTGAAACATCAACTGTGAGGCAAAAAGTGATGAGAAGGAACATTAGCGATGAAGGCAGAAAACAGACCATATTAAGAACTGTGAACTTTATCTTCTATATGAAAAGCAGCAAATTACGATTTTGAACAATGTTGAAGGGCTATATTTAATTTTTTACATGCTCATTTTGGCAGCAGGGACAATCTGGATTTGAAGGATAACATGGCAGGGTTAGAGAGATTGAAGACCTAAACTTGGGCTGTGGAAGTAGGGATGGAGAAGAGTGGATTCAGACAAGGTTTCTTTGCTCCAAATTAAAATAATTATAATAGTTTTTTTTCCTTTTTTTCCATACGTATGAAGGCATTATTCAAAGGCCCACACAAAAATCTATGCCTTGGCAGGAGTGTCTTATCAAATGTTATTGCTTATAAATGTCTAATTCAGAGAGAGCAAAATATGGAGTACCTTTATTAAAAAATCATATAATTCAGAATAATTCTAAAACTTGGCTGCTTTTGTGACATGTATTATAAGTGACATACATTTCACATCTATATGGAAAATTCATGTTAATGATGTTTAAATAATAATCATCCTAAATTAGCTACTTAAAAAATAAATATACAAAGGTAAACTTACATGAAATTTGTGAAATAGGTAAATATTGTATGATACAAAATGCTTAAAGTATGACACATGAAAATTCCTTATTTATTCATTTGAAAGTGATATCATTTTAGAGAAAATAATAAATATCTCATATTCTAGAAGAATTATGCACTGCAACATTTAATATTTTACTTACATATTTTATTACAGAATATATATCCCAAGACTCTAGGCTAGGCCATTCAACAGTGCGAAGTGCCACCTCAGGGAATTCTCTAGGCTCATCCACTTTGCTGCCAGCATCAGGTTAACAGTTTCAATTCTTGCAAGGGCTCATATTTTAGAGACGGGGTGGAGGAGAGTCTGGGGACACTGAGAGCTACTGATGGAGTGATAAAATCTTTTAGTTTTGTTTTATTTTTCTATGCCTTTAATATCTGTACACTGGTCTTCTCCTTTAGGGGATTGCTGGCATGTAACAATGACAGATTAAAGCACTACAAATGTTTCACTGAAGGGAAGAAGCTACATAAAATGAAAAATTCATCAAATATTAAATCCATAACACAACAGTACAAAACCATTGGTTCCTTTCCATCATTTATTCGTGCTTAGCTACTGGAGGATATAGTTTAAATTCCATAATACATATAAACGATCAACTTGAATTTACAGATTTTGAAGAAAATCCTTGCAGATAATATTCTTGGTTTTAGGAGACTATTCATTACAAATTTGTGTAAGTTAGGTCGTATATATCCAAAATATTTTGAAAAATAGATATGTATGAGGCTAATTCAAATAAATTTGTTAAGAAGAGCTCTTTTTCTGTTTTTTGTCCCTTATTAATAATGGGGTCATCATGGTCTAGGATACCTCTCTTTTCATTTATTTATCTATATCTATTTTTATATAAAAAATCTTTGACTCCAGACTTTGAGAAAATGAAAGGTTTGTTCAAAATGATCAGACACACAACTGTAGTAGTGATATACAGATATTTATATACTTTCATATATAATGAACTGTGCAATGAGTTTTAATTCCAGCCTCAATTTATCCTTGTTATTTCTCTTATGACACCAAAAGAAAGGATGTAAGATACCAGCTTCTCAATGCATGGTCTTTGTTGCTAACTTTATTTTTGTTTATGTAATTTATTTAAACAAGGTTGTTGAGTAGTGAATATCAGTTTATATGTATAGAAGGCCCGGTTTACTTCTATGTCTTCCTGAACAAGCAATTTAGGCAGCAGTCCAGGAAGTTAGGGTACAAGAGAAATTACCTGCCACAGCTATGCAGGAGGAAAGACTTGTAGCCCATGAATGAATTCTCTCTGGAGCCAGTAGTTAGGAAAAGACTGGGTAAGGGTTATTATTTCTGTCTTTGTGAAGAAGGTCACTGGTATTTTGACAGGGATTTTGTAGATCGCTACGGGTAATGTGGACATTTTAACAATATTAATTCTTCCATTTCACTAACTCAGGGTATCTTTCCATTTATTTGTGTCCTCTCCAATTTCTTTCATCAGTGCTTTATAGTTTTCATTGTATTATTGTGGTTACCAGAAGCTGGAGAGAATAAGGAGGAAGGAGAAACTGGGAAAGTTACTTTGTCAATGGGTACCAAGTTGAAGTTTGAGTGACTATAGTAATAACAATGTAGTGTATATTCCAAGATAGCTATAAAAGAAGATTTTGAATGTTATTATACAAAGGAGCAATACATGTTTAAGGTGATAAATATAATAATTATTCTGATTTGATCATTATGTAAGGTATAGGGACAGCAAAATATCTGTATTTCACTGCAACCTTGTATAATTCTGAACCCCAGAACCAATTTTTATGTGTCAATTATAAGTAAAACTTTAATTAATAAAAAAAGAGTGAGGAAAGGTAGCTATACTACCGTTTCCTATTTTGTGAACTGTGCTTCAAATAGAAGGGTCCTATTTTAAGTTTTGTAGGTTAAGTTAAAACACAAATCAGATAATATAACTCTTCTATCTAAAAGCTATTGATTTATTTAATTGTATACACATTTTTAAAAATATGACTCTTTACCAGCACTGTTATAGTGATAAAGATACAGACAAACTTTTCTTCCTTCACTGGGGGAAGAATATAATAAATTTAAAAAATATATAATAATCTTATAGAATATAAAGTCTTCAAAGACTCATATGTGTTACGAAGTGTTTTAAAGAAAAATAAATCAAGGTAAGATGATAGAGAGTGGTGGAGCTGTTCAGTGATAGAGGAGGTAAGGGTGAGGAACTTGAGAGAAATCTGAATGAAAAGAGGAACTATTTAGATATCACATTTATCAGTGGTTTCTCATTCCATATTTGAATAAATCTCAAAGAGCCCTCTATGATCTGATCTTTCTTTAGTTCTACAGTCTCCACGTTGCCCATTTTCCTCTTTACCCACTATGCCAAGGGCCCCTGTCATCTTTTTAGTTTCTAGAAGACATCAGGGCCATAAAAATCCTTTATGAGGACTACTTATTCTGTCTCAGACACTATTCTCTCTGCATTTCCAGTTCCTTGTCATTCCATAATATTGGCTTAAAAATCATCTGCTCAGAAAAGTATTTTTGACATTTCTAAGGGGCTTCCTCTTTATTCCATTAAGGGTGATTTCTTTGCATTATGATTATTTATTTCTGTGTTTATACTTTTATTGTCTACTTAAAGTGCTAACTAGAAGCTTCCTGATGTTAGCACATTGTCTTTTTAAAAAATCGGTTGCAATCCCAGGTTCTACACTGTAAAAATGTAGGATTTCCCAGGTAACATCTAGCTAAGATTTACAATGTTGGTATCCATCTGGCCACTCTAAGGCACATGAGGTGCTTTATGCTTGTCCTTGGATGTTAGAGATCATCACAGACTGAGAATGTATAGGGTGGACACAGAAGAGGTCCTAACAGGAAAAAAAAAGGTGGAACTACTACATCCTATCTCTGCAGATGTTGCTCCCTTCAAACCTTACCCCTAGTATCACTGATGTGGGTGACTTTGCTATTACATCAGACGGGGTTAAAATTCAAAGCAGATATGTAATACCGAGCAAAGGAATTACACAAATTTTTACACTTTGATATGTACATTATGTGATTCTTGCTGTGTGAGGGCAATTAAATCATCTAAATGACTCCCCTTCACATTGGATAGAGATTCCAGGAGACCAAAAAGCTGTAATATTAAGAAGGGCAAGTGCTGTGGGTAACACAGGTATATCACATTCCTCCTCTCTCTTCACAATCCAGCTTCAGCTATTCTTGAGGTGTTAGGTAGCTGGGGTAGGAGACAATGTTCCAGAAGGTTGAGCATGGCTCCACTAACTCTAAGGTTGTCATTAAGATAACCTTCCATTCTGCTGCAAAATATCTCAGTGATGGAAAGCAAAAGCTCACAGCTCTTGCCAGTTTCTTCTTCAAGCTCTCTTGGCAGCAGCCTATTCTGACTTAGAAGCATCTGCTGATGGTTTCCGGTGACTAACATCAGCAGGGAGTCTCCACAAGAATATTTCAAGATCTGAAATGTATGAGAGTGTGTGTTATCTGCACAGCAGGAAACTAAACTCAAACATTAGTGGAGGCATTATACCCATCTAGCTCTGGGAATTTATTAGTGTTGTCGGTGGCGGTAGTAGTTGCAGTAGTGGTTATAATAGTAATATTATTAACATTAATATTTTGAACATATATATTCCAGGCCCTGTTCTAAGTGTATATCTCATATTATCCTTTCAAGAGTCATAGGAAATTAAATTATTGAGACCACAGAAGCCCAGATAAGTTTTTGGTGGTGACCTGTGATTCATTACACAATTATGCAGTGTCTATATTTATATACAACTAGGTACTTTTTATATTTGTGTATTAGTATATGAGGAATTTTAGCATCAAGAATATAAAATATAGAAAGGACATACAATGAATATTTACTACTTATTCCTAATTATTCAATGAGTGGTACCACATCTTCAAGAGAATATAAAATACTGAAAGTCAATGACTATTATTGGAAGTATTAAACTCTCATGATGTTACAAAAACTATGTTGATTCAAGATGTTAAAATGAATCTGCCTCTAACTTTAGTAAAATTGCAATCCATAATTTTATACATGCAATTATGGAATTAACTAAAATGTATGTGATGAAAAAAGAAGTTGCTAAAATATTAGTTTAAGAATAAAATAAACATAAATGCTTTCTAGAATAAACATCAATTCTATCCAAAAAGAGAGATTTTATGTTTGGTTTCTTTATACTTCTCTGTGCTTTTGTTTACAAAAACATTGATTAGAAGAATGATGATCACACTAGATACTATCATTTGAATGTCTCCCCTCAAAAATTCAGATATTATTCATGTGATAGTATTAAAGATGGTAGCTTCAAGAGGTGATGTGCCTCGATCTCCCACACTCCAGCCTGGGCAACAGAGCGAGACTCCGTCTCAAAAAAAAAAAAAAAAAAAAAAAAAAAAAAAAAAAAAGAGGTGATGTACCATGAGGGCTCCTCCCTCGTAAATGGGATTTAGATGCTCATAAAAGAGGCAGCATTAAGCTCCCTTGTCTTTCTCACTTTCCATGTGAGGACACAGTGTCTTCTGCTGTCCAATTTCCTTGTTACTCCTCATTGCCACCTGGGATAGGCAGAATACCTAATTAAAGATGTCCACTCCCTAATCCAAAAAAAGGCTGTGAATATATTACCAGACATGTTAAAAGGGACTTGAAGTTGTGATTCAATTTAAGAATCTTGAGATGAAAAGTTTATTCTGGATTTCTGGAGGGGACCAAATCTATTCATGCAAGTCTGAAAATTACAGGAAGAAGTCAGAAGAATGTGCAAATGTGACATCAGAAGGACTAGACACATCTTCGCTGGATTTGAAGATGGAGGAAGAAGACTGGGAATGGACCTCAGCTAAGAGCCAAGAAAAAATGAAGATTTTGAGGAACTACAAGGAACTGAATTCTGCCAACAAGATCAATTAACAGGAAACATTCTTTCCCAGATTTTCCAAAAAGGAATATAGTGTGCTGACAACTTAGTTTTATTGCAGTGAGCCCCATGCTGAACTGCTGACCAACAGAATTACAAAATAATGAATGTTTTTATTTATATTAATATTAGTATTTGTTTTAAGCTACTAAGTTTACAGTAATTTGTTACAGCAGCAATAGAACTGTCACTTTTAAAACAGCATCCAGACTTCATCCTTCTTATTTCATTTAATAAAGCCACTGGCTCACCCTGCAAATTTACATAAGCCACATAAGTTTTCCAAACTTGTTTCTGCACCTATACAATATATACAATAATATTAACTATTCATACAATTAATAGGAGGATTAAGTGAGAAGATACATAAAAATAGCTTAGCATAGTGCCTGTCACATACACTCAATTCATCTACAATTTAATATAATTAATTCAAAAAAATCTGTAACAGTAATAAAATTATGAGTTTTTTCCTAATATCTTTTCTCTTGCTAGCTAGTACTTAAATGGGAATATTCTTTGTTCACTCATCAATTTTGGACTAAATATGTGTAACAGAGGTTGTCATATCTTTCCCAAACATCCATGTACTCCTTCTCCTACCATAGTAGAATTCCTAGCTGGTAGCAAGTTGTCCTTAGTAAAAATTATATTTTCCATTCTCTCTTGTAGCTAAGTATGAGAATGTTGTTAGATTACTGCAAAAATAAGATATAAATAGAAATGTTTTGAAGCAACTTCAAGGAATATTTCTTAAGAGATAGCTTACACTTATCCTTTGTTTTCCTTATTTATCACTTCCCCCAACCTACTTCCTAGTTGGGTTAGACACCACGTTGCAACCTAAGACAAAGACCACAAATTGCGAATGGTAGGGTGGTGAGTTAGCCTATGGCTCTGAGAAATTTCTGGAGCAGAGACACCATTAGTCTTGGACCAGATACATATCTTGTTTAAGTCTCTGTTATGCGTTTTCTGTCACTGACATCCAAACCTAATCATAATTGAAAAGCCTGTGTATCTTGGTTGTTTTAATTAAGGCCTTCTTTGCCGAGTGTCTCTTTTTCCTCCCCTATGCCGACCCCAAAAAGACTATATTTGGTTGTATAAAGTACACTGATTGCCATAATTTATTTGAATTCCTTACTATTTATGTCAAATTATTATTCAACACAGCTCTGATTATGCATATCATTCCAGTATAATCATAATATTGAGATTAAAATTGTGGGTATACCCAATGGTTAGTAGTGGGAAGAGTAGTGGAAAAAATACAAACAAAAATGCTTTGCCATTTGCATATTTTGTCTACTTTGTTGGTAAGAACCAGAGACATTCCTAGAAAGAGCTAAAACACATGGAAATAAACAAGCAACTGTTTCGTCTAGGAATAATTGCTCAGTTATTTCAATAAATATTCATTTGAAAAACTCCCACATGACAGTTACTTCATTAGATATTAAGGATGCACGGACTCAAGAACTGGTTTTTGTCCTTAAGGGTTAAACTAAGGAAAATAAGTGCACAAACATGTAAGTACAATGTAATGTGACAACACATGGGTCAGCTATGCAGAATAGGCTTTCCCAATCTAGGAGGGAAGATAGGACAGGCTTCTAGGAAAAGGTAAAAGATTACTTGAGTCCTAGAAGATGCCATTAATAAACAGGGTCACAAGATTGGAGATGTGTAAACAAAGTGAAAAAGTATATTCCCTACAGAAGGCACGGCTTATCCCCAAACTATAGGGTCCTAGAAGTGCTTTGGGGGCTAAATAGAGTGTTGAAGTATAAGTCTAACACAAGAGTAGTTTAGGTTGTCCATGGCTTCCTCTATAAAGCTATGCAGAACCATTTAAATATTTTACAAAGAAGAAGACATTATTTCATCTCAGAATAAAACATCACACTGAATTTTTTGGAAAGTAACAGGCTTGGTGTAAGCAGAAAAATGAGATGAAGATTCACTAATTGGAAAGCTGGTTATTTATTTTTTTTTTTTTTTGTTATTTTTTTTATTTTTATTTTTATTTTATTTTATTTTTTATTATACTTTAGGGTTTTAGGGTACATGTGCACAATGTGCAGGTTTGTTACATATGTATCCATGTGCCATGTTGATTTCCTGCACCCATTAACTCGTCATTTAGCATTAGGTGTATCTCCTAATGCTGTCCCTCCCCCCTCCCCCCACCCCACAACAGTCCCCGGAGCGTGATGTTCCCCTTCCTGTGTCCATGAGTTCTCATTGTTCAATTCCCACCTATGAGTGAGAACATGTGGTGTTTGGTTTTTTGTCCTTGCGATAGTTTACTGAGAATGATGTTTTCCAGTTTCATCCATGTCCCTACAAAGGACACGAACTCATCACTTTTTATGGCTGCATAGTATTCCATGGTGTATATGTGCCACATTTTCTTAATCCAGTCTATCGTTGTTGGACATTTGGGTTGGTTCCAACTCTTTGCTATTGTGAATAGTGCCGCAATAAACATACGTGTGCATGTGTCTTTATAGCAGCATGATTTATAGTCCTTTGGGTATATACCCAGAAATGGGATGGCTGGGTCAAATGGTATTTCTAGTTCGAGATCCCTGAGGAATCGCCACACTGACTTCCACAATGGTTGAACTAGTTTACAGTTCCACCAACAGTGTAAAAGTGTTCCTATTTCTCCACATCCTCTCCAGCACCTGTTGTTTCCTGATTTTTTAATGATGGCCATTCTAACTGGTGTGAGATGGTATCTCACTGTGGTTTTGATTTGCATTTCTCTGATGGCCAGTGATGAGGAGCATTTCTTCATGTGTTTTTTGGCTGCATAAATGTCTTCTTTTGAGAAGTGTCTGTTCATGTCCTCTGCCCACTTTTTGATGGGGTTGTTTGTTTTTTTCTTGTAAATTTGTTTGAGTTCATTGTAGATTCTGGATATTAGCCCTTTGTCAGATGAGTAGGTTGCAAAAATTTTCTCCCATTGTGTAGGTTGCCTGTTCACTCTGATGATAGTTTCTTTTGCTGTGCAGAAGCTCTTTAGTTTAATGAGATCCCATTTGTCAATTTTGGCTTTTGTTGCCATTGCTTTAAGCATTCTTGTACACCAATAACAGACAAACAGAGAGCCAAATCATGAGTGAACTCCCATTCACAATTGCTTCAAAGAGAATAAAATACCTAGGAATCCAACTTACAAGGGATGTGAAGGACCTCTTCAAGGAGAACTACAAACCACTGCTCAATGAAATAAAAGAGGATACAAACAAATGGAAGAACATTCCATGCTCATGGGTTGGAAGAATCAATATCGTGAAAATGGCCATACTGCCCAAGGTAATTTATAGATTCAATGCCATCCCCATCAAGCTACCAATGACTTTCTTCACAGAATTGGAAAAAACTACTTTAAAGTTCATATGGAACCAAAAAAGAGCCCTCATCGCCAAGTCAATCCTAAGCCAAAAGAACAAAGCTGGAGGCATCACGCTACCTGACTTTAAACTATACTACAAGGCTACAGTAACCAAAACAGCATGGTACTGGTACCACAACAGAGACATAGATCAATGGAACAGAACAGAGCCCTCAGAAATGATGCCGCATAGCTACAACTATCTGATCTTTGACAAACCTGACAAAAACAAGAAATGGGGAAAGGATTCCCTATTTAATAAATGGTGCTGGGAAAACTGGCTAGCCATATGTAGAAAGCTGCAACTGGATCCCTTCCTTACACCTTATACAAAAATTAATTCAAGATGGATTAAAGACTTATATGTTAGACCTAAAACCATTAAAATCCTACAAGAAAACCTAGGCAATACCATTCAGGACATAGGCGTGGGCAAGGACTTCATGTCTAAAACACCAAAAGGAAAGCTGGTTATTAATCCAAAGGAGAATAATGGAAACCTGAGTGAGAGGGAATTAAACAACTTCAAGGCATACTAATTAACTATAATGAATTCATTGGACTTTGTATTTAGATATGTGAAGGAAAAGGAGAAGAATGTAAAATGAAAAATGTTTGAATTCTTAATATAGAGGAACACTAATATTTAAGGATAAGGTCACTAGCAAAAGCCTGGAAACACGGGGGAAATTCAGGAAAACAGAGAATAAAGAGGCCGGGGAGGATAAAGTTTCAAGGAGAAGGAAGTAGTCAATAATATCACTCACTCTATACCTATGCCTTTCTTTTACTTAATTTATTATTTTAAAATATGTTTTCATTATAAAATAAAGCATATAGCTTATTTGATACTGAATTTTTTGTTAGTACAAAATTAAAGGGGAAAATGCATGTAATCTTCTATCCAGAGATAGTTCTTTTTTCCCATTTTAAAAAAGAAATAATCTTTTTTCCCACTTTCTTTCCTTCTCTCTCTCTCTCTCCCTTCCTTCCTTCCTTTCTTTCTTCTTTTTTTTCTTTCTTTCTTTCCCTCCCTCCCTCCCTTCCTTCCTTTCTTCCTTCCTTACCTCCTTCCTTCCTTCCTTTTTCTTTCCCTTTATAAATATGCTTTTTAATTTTCTTGAGATAGGGTGTTGCTCTGTCACCCAGGCTGGAATGCAGCAGCAGGGTTATAGCTCATTCATCCTTAAACTCCTGGACTCAAGTGATCCTTCCACCCCAGCCTCCCGAGTAACTGGGTCTAAAGATATGTGCCACCATGCCCACCTGGCTAATTTTTAAAAATTGTTTTGTAGAAAAAGGGTCTTGCCCAGGATGGTCTCAAATTCCTGGCCTCAAGTGATCCTCCCATCTTGGCCTCTCAAAGCAGCTCCCAGGTATGAGTCACTGCATCTGGTCTCATTTTTTCTTTATTGATATTTATTTATTTATATTTATTGATATTTAATTTTATTGTCCTTGCACAGAGTAATTCACTTTAAATAAAGTATTTCAATTAAATAAACCATTTGAACAAAAAAATCAGTACCATTGGCAGGGGCTAGGAATAGTTAAGGTAGTGCTATACAGCTATGGCTCACTTAGGAGGAGGGGAAATAAAAGATCAGCGCCTTTAAAATTCTACTGCCAAGCCTGGGTGTTCTATAAACAGTGACCAGAGCTACTTTTCTTGGCTTGGGGAACCTTCTAGTTGGTTTTTCTAATTTCCATCTAATTGTTTTGTATCAAGATCTTCACTCTGCTACTAGGTTCTTTCTGAATCATGCTTTTTTAGGACTGCCAACCTGGGTTTAATTTCAGTTTATCCCTGTACTGCTGCCTCAGGTTTGCTCTTGTTAGTGCCTACTCCATTGTAGTAGATACTGTCAATGCTCCAGGTGATCAATAAACCCTTGGATGCTTCTTGCCCTTTCTGTTATCTGTTCATTATCTTCCATATACTGTGCATTTGTCTCTAAACGTGTATAGCTATGAGTCTACTGGAGACTGCTTTCAGGCTACAGTAGCCCACTTGGTCCACACATGAGCCCTGAAAGATCTGGGTATCACTTACCCTATGATCATGATCATGGGGTGCAGAAGTATGAGAGCACAGCTTCTTTGCCTTGAGTTGGGATAAACTATCAGGTGTAATTTATACTGCATGAGATCCAGCAGAGGCTTGGATTTTGTCTGAAATTGCACCTTGCTTAACTTCCTTCTTGTCCTGCCTCTCCCACTCCCTTAATAGTTTCTCCTGGGTGCACTTTCTTAAAGAATCAGCAGCATATAATTCCTTCTTTTGGGCCTGCTTTTTTGGGAACATAAGTGAAGACAGCTGTAGTATGCAGAAAAGTGACTCTCTATGCCTGGCTGAGGTTTCAGACCTGGCACTGAAGCTTGGCACAGGTACCAAATCTCCAAATATTTGGCACAAAGAACTAGTACCTATAAATGGGCTGACTAAATGAAGTGGCAAAAGGCTATCTCTAAAGATGGAGAAGTGACAAGAATTGTTCAGATGACAGTGTTACAGGTGAGTTCAAGAGTGTATTCTGATGCCTGAAGACTTTGTGGGGAGGAAGATTAAGATTGTATTTAATGGATCTAAAGAAAAAATATGGGCTTAAATGTATTGAATGTACAAAGGTAATATTTCACAATTTAATTATTTTACCCTCATTCTAAATTGGACCTTCATTACTTGTTTTTCAAATAGGCCAAAGAATGGAATGGCCTGTCTGAAAAGGAACTTCATCTACTAGAAAAGGCTGTCCGTCTTTACCTGAATTTAAGTTTGGGACAAGTGTCTATAAAAACATAAGAGCAGAGAAAAACTCATTTAATACTTCACTTCAACAGAAATCAAATCTATGTTTCAGAATGATATGAAATGTTGTAATGAAGTTTTATCAGAACTATATGAAAAACCCAGTAACTATGCCTTATGGTAGCTCTAGAGAAAATGATATGCAGGCACAAATATTATTTAATATAAATGTAGTTAGCATTTATTTATAAAGCAGTATAGATACCAACAAAATATTTGCTATTCATTGTGCACTCATCTTAGACTGTGCTGTATCAAAGCACCTAGTAATTTCCAAATAATATATATTGCTTACTCATATTAATTATTTTATTTATACAATAAATGTTAACTGGTCACCCACTACGAGCTAGGTACTATGCTTAAACTTACACATCCTTAATTACTCAACATATTTCAATATATATATAATGGTCTATCCGATAATGTCATTTACTAAAAGTCATCTTTGGAATAAGGGATGGGATGAAAAATAAGCATATATAATTCCTTACACTTACAAGATAATTTCCAATGTACAAAGTACTGTTTTATTTATTAACTTGTGTGATACTTCAAGACTCCTATGACATGGTGAGGCAAGGATGATTACCCCTAATTTAAAGATGAGAAAACTGAGATTCAGAGAGGTGAGATGATCTGCACAACAATTCTGAGCTTTTGACTCAGGTTCGCATTCTATCCATGCCTTATTCCACAAAAGAAAGGCATTTATAAGTAGGGTGGGAAGCTCCAGAGTGAATTTTTAAATATGTACACTTAAAATCATACCAGTCCCTTGGCCTCCTTCGTTAATTCACCTTGGTCATGGTAAGCCATATTCTCTAAATCTTAAGTTCCACAAGTGATGTGAGGCAAATTTAAAACAAAGTAAATATTCATAGTTTTAAAATACAAAAACAAATATGTGCTTTTGTCTAGTGTTACACAACATTTTTTAAAGCCATAGTCAATAGTTACCCTTTTGATGATATATTTTATTTCTTCTGACAATTAAGACTTCTACTAAGCTAGCGAGTTATAATCTGAACTGAAGTCAACCTCATATGCCCGTCTTTATTCTCTATGAATTATATTCTTCTATGCCCAGTAATTTAATCTTTCATTACTTACCACTCAATGAATTGTATTTTCTTCATTGTGAGATTTGCTGACATCCTGGAGTCATCAAAATTATCCTCATAACAATAACTCAATATTGATAAAAGTATATTACATTTAAAGAGAGCAGGGGGTGGTCAAAAAGCCATAAAGAATTATGCTCCTCTACATTTTCAGCTTAGTTCTTTACTTTATATGGAAGAATTGTCTAATTAAAATCATTGTAATTTTACTATAATTTACATGTCTATATTGGAAGAATCACATCTCAAAAATCTATTAGCAACCTAACAAAGTAAAGGTAGCCAACACTAGCATGTGTTTTAATAAGCCAGATTTTCTCCAACCAGATATGGATAAAAATAGAAGAAATAAGCATATTATCAATTTTCAGGCTATAGTGGAATGTGCTAGAATTATTCTAGAAGCAAACTGGGATATTAAGTATTGCATTAGACTCTGTTTATACTAGATCAGGAGATAATAACAAAATGATGTATATCATTATCTCCCTGTCTCAGAGTTTTTTGGTGAGAAGTAACAGAAAACCATTTTGGCTGGCTTAAGTAAAATATGTATTTTAAGTTATGGGGTAGGACACGGAAGCAAGCAGAAGCTAAAATTCCAGATTAAATAAAGGATAGGAGCCCAGGAAACTTCGGGGTTCTAGGTAGCAGGAAAGAATCAGTGATCATTGTAAGAGTCAATGCCTAGTTTTGAATCCAGTTTCTTAAATTGTAGCCTTTGGCAAATTACTTTCTCTCTCTGACTCTATTTCCTCACATGAAAAATAGGGATAATAATTGTACCTACATGTTAGGGTTGTTGTAAAACTAAATTAAATATTGTATGCAAAGCCTTTAGAAACATTCTTCATATATAGTAAACATCCAGTGAACATTAACTATTGTTATTTACTATTATTCTGAAGGGTTTTCCTTCTGATAAATCAACACCAATATTTTTCAGTGTGTGCTATTTTCTTCAAGGTTCAGTAAGAAATGGAGTGACTAAACTTGGGTCACATGACATGAGGAGTGTATTAGTAAGTGCTTAACAATTGGCTGTTTGAAAGACATGCTTATTAAAAATTTACTTATATAAAGGATGTGTAACACAGAATTTACAAATAATGACAAATATACAATATTCCTGATTATAAATTCCACACAGCCGAATGCTTTGCAGAAAATGCTTTTGTCGATGTCTGCCAAACATTTGTATCTGTAGCTAACTCATGGTTACAAATTGATGAATGAACTGGTATAGTTCTCACATGAATGTTGGTTGATATTTAATTTGTGTTAATGAGTGAAACATAATTAAAAATGAATACATATGTTGAAACATCATTTGTCTGTCAATGATGTGAATGACTTCATTACTGAATCAGATCATAGTTTTTGAATACTGGAAGAATATTTCCTCAATTTTTTTGTGCCATTCACAATGTAATCACTACAGACTCAATACACTTCAAAATTGAATCTTTAGTATCAATATTTTCTTCTTCACTTTCTATATCTACACAATGAAGAAAAGTTCTGATTTCTCGAGTTTGCCTATTTCTATAGTGTAAATTGTACCACTATGTCCAAACTGAAGCTGCCAAAGAGACTGAATACAGATTGGGGAAGAGATGCACAGTCTTTCATCATCATATAGTGATGCTCCAGCATATGGTCAAAATAGATTTAAATAACCTCGGGGCATAGCTAATAGTAAAGACTAGTAAAAGATTATGAAATAATGAGTTTTGTGTAGTTATTACTTTTGTTTTTAATGTAACATTATATTTTAGTTCAGATGATTTCAATTTTATTATTGGATATGCTTAACAACCAACTTGTTGTATTCCTTATAATTACATCAGCGCTCTCAAGAGCTGATAAAAGCTACCTCCAGCATACCACTGTATGGGATCTTCTTGGCAAATGAAGGTGGAAGGGTTAGGGACAGCGTAACTTTGATTAATGTCCCCTCCAGGACCACACAGAATGGCAGAAAGGTAGTTTTTCGGCTTTTAAAAATTATGGAGAACAGATGGATGCTGTGTAAGCAAAAAAACTAACATGGATTCAAGTCTACTACAGGCCCAGTTTCACGTTTTTTCTCATTCTTCTCCCTGATAATCTACCTGAGAACAATGTAAGACCTATGAGAGATAGAATTGTGATATAAAGGTTACAAGGAAATTGTGATATAAAGGACCTTTGAGCTGGGCGCGGTGGCTCATGCCTGCGATCCCAGCACTTATGAGGCCGAGGTGGGCAGATCATGAGGTCAGGACTTCGAGACCAGCCTGACCAACATGGTGAAACCCCATCTCTACTAAAAATGCAAAAATTAGCCAGGTGTGGTGGCATGTGCCCATAATCCCAGCTACTTGGGGGGCTGAGGCAGGAGAATTGCTTGAACCTGGGAGGCGCAGGTTGCAGTGAGCCGAGATCGCACCATTACACTCCAGCCTGGGAGACAGGGCAAGACTCCATCTCAAAAAAAAAAAGGCCTTTGAATCGTCAGCTTTCAGAACTACACCTGGGATTAGTAGCCACTCAATACATATTTATTTGAATGAATAAATAAGTATTCCCCATAGAAAGAAAGTCTCAGAGGATAGAACCAGTTGTAAAATTGGAGAGGACACCTATTAGATAAATGGCAACAAGTAGATGGCAGTAAAGGAAGAGAAAGGTTATTTTGAGAAGATTTGTTCAGGGGTCAACAGAGCAGTGAGGGAGCTAGGAGCAGCAAGTCAGACAATTTGCTTAGAGAAATTATTTTGGTGGGTTTCAAAGCTCCAGAAAGGAGGGTATGGATCAGCAATAGGACTTCGGTACCTGAAAAAGAGACTAGTGACGACAAGAGAAGATCCCAACCTAACAATTAAAGATAATAGAATGCACACATGGGTAGAAAACAGGACAGATTTCCAATCACTAACACCAAACTTAAACACTCAAAAATAAATCCCAAACTTAATTTTCATTATAGGGCATATGATGGGATTAGAATTAAGGGTGACTTCAAGCTGAGTCCTAGAATATCAGTTTAGGACTGAAATTTGGATTTTTTTGTTTTCCTGCAAAAGTCAACATTTATACTTAATTGAAAAAAGTGGATTCAATGATATAGTAAGAAGGCCTGGACACAGAATACAAGAAAGGGACTGCATGCTTCTCTCATTTGATTGTTCTTTTATTTTTAAAGGCAAATACACTTGAGTAATTCTGATCACTGTATTTTATTTTAATCAGTGCTTTCCAATATTGAATACGAGAAGTACTTTGTAAGTAATATGAAGGAAATTTGAATGAAAATAATTAATGGGACACACACGAGATAGAGTTGTTCATCTATTATCAATTAAGAAAAAATAGGTCAGGCGTGGTGGCTCACGCCTATAATCCCAGCACTTTGGGAGGCCGAGGCGGGTGGATCGTGAAGTCAGGAGATCGAGATCATCCTGGCTAACACGGTGAAACACCGTATCTACTAAAAATACAAAAAATTAGCCAGGTGTGGTGGCGGGCGCATGCAGTCCCAGTTACTCGGGAGGCTGAGGCAGGAGAATGGAGTGAATCCGGGAGGCGGAGCTTGCAGTGAGCCAAGATGGCGCCACTGCACTCCAGCCTGGGCGACAGAGCGAGACTCTGTCTCAAAAATAAATAAATAAATAGCAAGTGTTGTTGTGATTATATTAATAATATAAATACATTTTGCAATTTTTATTACTAATGTTATATATTTACATTTTAAATAGTAGTTCAAATATACTTGAGACACTTAATCTGATTCTTCCATGGATATTTGTTTCCTGGGTTCGGAATGGGCAGTCTTTAATAACATAAAAATGTAACATTAGAAGAAGTATACAGAAAAATATGCAAGAATTTTTCAACTAGGCATCCTACTCATTAGCTGTTGCCAGTTGTTGATAACTTTCTTTTTTTTTTTTTTTTTTTTCCCTCGAGACAGAGTCTGGCTCTGTCGCCCAGGCTGGAGTGCAGTGGCATGATCTCGGCTTACTGCAAGCTCTGCCTCCCAGGTTCAAGCGGTTCTCCTGCCTCAGCCTCCCTAGTAGCTGCGATTACAGGTGCCTGCCATCGCACCTGGCTAATTTTTGTATTTTTAGTAGAGACAGGGTTTTGCCATCTTGGCAATGCTGGTCTCAAACTCTGACCTCAGGTGATCTGCTCTCTTCGGCATCTCAAAGTGTTCGGATTACCGGTGTGAGCCACTACACCTGGCTGTTCATCCGCTATGTATTCTAACTGTGGCTTCCCCTCCAAGACTTTCTTTGAGATCTTTCAGTCTCATGGTTTCAAACAACATCTATAGCTAACAATTTGCAAACTTCCGCCTCTATCCTTTTAAAAAAAGATATCTGAATTTTATATCCACTTGATATCCAATCTAACAGATACTTCAAATGTAACAAAGATAAACTGTTTTTTCTCCTAAACTAGCTCCACCTGTAGCTTTTCCCTTTTACTTGAAAGCAATACTGTGCTAATTATTTATGTGCTGTCTCTTAGCTCTAGCCAACCCTTCTGTATTCTGCCGTTTGATATTTGGGTTGGAACACTGCACATAACAATTCTCAAATTCCTTTTTTTTCTTTAGTGGCTGCCTAAACCTGCTAGCTCACATCCCTTCCTCAGAAGTGTGACCACCAACGATGAAAGATTTCCTCCTTTGAAATTTGAGCACCAGGTCTAGACTGTTTTTACTGCAAGCTCTTAGGTTCTGGTAATACCACAGTTTTTACTTTTCTTTCTGGATGAAAAAAGGATGTTATCTGTCTACATAGTTATTGCTTCTTCATTAATTTTTACTCTTTATGCATTACATATGCAATGCCTGTGTAACAATTCCCCAAATTAAATTCCATTCATTTTAAATAGCTAATATAGATTATATTTTTCTGACTAGACCTTGTCAGCGTAGTCATTCATATCAAGAGTGAGCCTAAGACCTTCAAAAATGGGTTTTGTCGGAGTGGTTTGCTTATTTTTTGGTCTTGTCAGAGCTGAGTTCTTGGACAGTAAAAAATGTCATATGCAATTACTTATCTTTTATGATTGAAACAGATTTTGAAAACAAAATCTGTGGGGAGAGGGCAAGGGGTTGCTGCACTTGATGCTAACATATCCAAGACTACAAGGACAATGGAGGGAGATGGCGATTGATGACTGCATTGAAGCCATAAAGAGAAATTAGAGCTCACATCATAGTCAGAGAACAAGAGACCTTCTATGGTGAACCTGTAGCACTGGGCAGGTATGTCTAAAACATACCCCAAATTTAATTATGCAAGTTACCTAATTAGAATGTAATCTGAACTTACAGACTCACAAAGTTTCTTATGTAGAAGCTAGGGAATTCACTGAGAAGGAATGGGATCATGAAATTTAAAATAGAGACATTTGGATGCTCTGTGATAAAGTGCAGAATCTTAAAACCTGAGTCTTTCAAAGTCATTTCTGCCAATTTCTGCCATTCCGTTTTTCCTTTCCCTGAAGTCCTATCAAAAACTTCACCTGAGGCAATTACCTTGCAATGAGGCACTTATTCTCTTCAATATCCACCACCATCGCCTTTCATTCTCCACACAGAGCAATCCAATAGAAATCTCAGTGGTGATGGAAATGGTCATTATGGTAGCCACTAGCAATATGTGGCTATTGAGCATGAGAAATAAGGCTAGTTTGCACTGTGATGTGATAAACTTGCTAGATACATTCTAGATTTCAAAGATTAAGAATAAAAAAAGAGATGGTAAATGCTTGCATTAATTTTATGCCAAATACATGTTGAAATTATAATATCTGTGGTTAAATAAAATATAAAATTAAATTAATTTCATCTCCTAAAAAATGTGGCTACTGGTAAATTTAAAATTAAATATGCAGCTCACATTCCATTTCTATCAGCTAGACCAATATCCTTCAAACTCTTGCTCACATAAATAAAAAGATTTTGGAAACTGTACTTTCTCCTACAATTTTACATTGACATCTTTTATTTAAAATTCTTAGTATAAATAGCTGCAAAGGATGCAATTTCTACTCCAATTTTACAAGTATTTTAAATATAGTTTTCTCAAAATCTTGCATCATTAGTTAACTCAATTTATAGAAAGTGTCCATGATATTTTATAAACAGAAAAACTGTAAAATCAATCAGACAAATCAGAAACTTTCTGTCTAAAAAGTCAGACTTTGTGTTTTAATTAAAATTGGCCTATAATATCCCAAGTATCATGAGTTCTATATAAGGATAAATAGAGATATAAATAGAGGGATTAAAAAATAGATGGATGGATGAAAGACAATTAGATAATAGATGACAGATAGATGCATAACACATATACCCGTATACACAAATAGATATATAGAGAAATAGATGATAGATGCACAGATGCATAGATGCAGACATGGGCATTTCTATGAGTTTGTTGCTTGGTTAATAGGATATGATTCCCTTCAAATATGTCTTAGTGAAGCTTTTTTTTTTTTTTTTTTTTTTTGGCTTTGCCTCAAGATCTGTCCCCGAGGAGCTATAAATCTGGAATTTCCTATTCTAATTCTCCAGGGTTTTATTTACACTTAAGCAATGTAACATATTTTTATTCCAGTTGGAGAAGTAATATATGATTATCTTTTGAAACTTGGAAAAACAAGTATAAGAGGCAAAGTGATAAAGAAGAACAAACAGATTCAGGTATGTTTTCAGTCTTCATTTCACACATGGAGCTAATGCTGAATGTGTACCTTAATGCAAGAAGAACAATTAATTCAAAGACTAGGTACATTTAAAGTACTAATCTAATATTTTAACTTGCTGTTATGAAGAAACCCTCAATTATTTTCATCACTCAAATGCCGTAATTAAAGGAAACATTCCCTTACAGAAGCTTGTGGAAGGGGCATAAATGAACATCAAAAATGTATATTAGTTTAGATTATAATGCTGTTATTACATTTTATTTCCTGTGAACTTAATTGCAATGTCTGTAAACTGATTAGTAATAATAATTTAATGTTTAATGTTTTAGAATAAGACAGTCCCCTATAAATTATTCAACCATATAATGAAATATAGAAGAAAATTATATGTAATGATAATTTTGCATTAATACATGTTAAGTCCAGTAAATAACAGGAAGGAAGTATGTTTCTTGAGGAGATGGCAGCATTTGGCAATAAAAATAGGTGTCATTTAAGGTGAACTTGCTTTATATCAGGAATTTCACATGTTCTTGTCTGTACAACCTTATGATATGGTATTATGACCTCGAATCTATGAAAAAGAGACTGTGGCTGGGCTCTCATAGTGAGAGTGACAGCCTAGATTGAAATTTGATTAATTAATTTCATCAAATTTTAAATCTCAGGTTACTTTTTCCATCAACCATGTACTGTTTTAGTACATTTAGAACACCATAATTGCCCAAATTTACAGAAAAACATGAACAATAATTACTGAACAAATTATAAATGTAGAGGTATTAATCACCTTGGCTAATTGGGATGTATGCCAACTAGTATAGCTGTGTGCTTATGATTTATACCAACAATTTCCTTCTGAAAAGGGTTCCAAGGAGTAATCTATGAAAGTGAATACTTATAACAGTGTTTTTAAAACTATGTGTTATAAACTGTTAGTGCATCATGAAATTAATTTAGTGGGGCATAATCAATATTTTAATAATAAACAGATTATAGTCGACTACAATGGAAAATACAGGAGTGCATTCATGTAATGGAAAATGTTTTATATGTGTGAAACTGTGGTGTGTGTGTGTGTGTGTGTCTGCGTGTTTGAACTAGGTCACAAGGTAAAATATAATCCTTATTGTGGCTCATGATGAATAATTCTTGTAAACCAATTTCTGTAAGACATCTTAAAAAAGAGTTAACCTAACAGATCAAAATTAATTGTCTACATTTATTAATAAAAATAGCAAAGAACTGAAAGTATTATGTCCTCCTAAGAAAATAATTTGCATTGTTTTTGGAGAAAAAGGAGAAATAAATTTGAGTAAATTAGGTAATATAAACAAATAGAAATGTGACAACCTCTGAAACTTCAGGTAATTCCATAATAATAATGATTTAAAGTTAGCAAAGCAAACATCTTATAGAACATGAGATAATACCACATGTCGATGACAATTACATGTAATTGCAAAGACAAAACAATATCTCCATCTCAATGCAAGATTAATTAAATGTGTTTATTCCATACTTTATAATGAATTTGCTTCATATCTATCTTGGAAAAAGATACTTATAGCTTACTGTGAGATAAGTCTTTGTACCTACACATATCTCGTAAAGTACACACCTCTGACCTTTGCTAACTATGTGATCTTTGACAAGTTATTTATAGGTTTGCTTAAATGCAGACAATAAAAGTATCTCCCTCATGAGAGTCTTACAAGGATTAAATAATTCATAAAAAGTGCAAGAAAAAAACTGCTGAGAATAGTGTACAGCATGCGAAGTGTTCAACAAATGTCAGTTTTCCAAGCACTTCATGTTTTTTTTTCTCAACAACCAATAATTTGCACAGAGAAATAAATCAATAAATATTTGTTGCATTGAATAGAACTGACGACACAGGTTAGGTGGATAACATGATTTCCTTCATGCAACTGAGGGCTTTGATTTAGAAATTTACACAAGTTTGTAGAGATAATTTGGGGCAGAGCAGGTTTCTGATCTAGTTCTTCTGATTTATAAATCAGGGCTCTTCTGCGAGACAAATCTAATAGTCCCTTGGTTGAGTTTTAAACCAACTCTGCTGATCTTAGAATTAGGTTTCAAGAACTTGACAAGTGATCACAAAAATTCCCGGGAGGCAATACATACTTTAATAACAATGAATTAATAATGTATTTCAAGGCCTTATTAGCTTTACTAACAACTGTGTTTGCATTATCTTACATATTTCTTATGATACTATAAAATACATGTCTTTATTATTCACATGTCATAGATAAAGAAACAACATCAGAGAGGTTAAATAACAGTTATCTGAAAATTACACATCGGTATATGAAACACAATCTGGCCCAATTTCATGAGTTCTACCACCAAACTTTTTAAAATCTAGCCCAAAGAAGTTATCACATAATTTGAAGATTAGAGAGAAATGATGATTTTTTCCTATTTAGGTCCTCTCTATTGCTGTAAAATCACATCTTACAAACAGAAGCAGGATAGCAAGAGCAGGAAAGAAAAACCAGCAAAATTTTCAGCTGCGTTTACATTCGTTGTGTTATAATTTTTCTTGAGGTATAGTGGCACATACATATTTAGATGTGTTACTCATATTAGAATCAAATAGAAAGGCAATTCAACTTTTTGAAATATCCAAAATATAAATTCTTTATTAGTGCAGAGCACATTAAACCAACTATTTCAAATAAATAGCTATGTGATATATAGCAATAGAGAAACATTGAAATTAGAGGCAGCTATTTATAAAAACAGGATTGACCTGAATGATGTGTCAAACAGAGAAGATACAAAAACAGCCACTATTCATGATTCCTTTTAAAAAGGATACACTTACAACCTTCAAAAATGTATCTCGGAAGGCATTCATTTATAATTTTAACCTTTTGGTTTATATGTTAGTAGCTTGGAGTAGAATTGTATTATTTTTATTTTTTCCCAAATTTCTCGTATAAACTGGGTTTATAAACGGGTAAGTAGGGAATATTGCCAAAATCCTACTTGAGTTATAAATTTTCCATACTGCATGTTCCGTATTATTTCTTTGCCTTTGTCTTTATGACTATGACTTTTTTTTTAATCACAGATGGTGTTCTCTTACCTTATTTGTATTCACTGCTGTGATGACCCAGACGCATTGTGCATTGCTGTCATACTGGAATGGAAAGTTGGGAGATGTAAAGGTACCACTTGGTCCTTGAAGATTAGAGCCACACGTTTTCACTAAAAGAGAAATTGCATTTTAAAAGATGAACATATGTCACATGTAAAATTACAACAATAAAATATCTTGAAAATAGACTTTACATTCAAAATGACACGATTATAACCACATTGAAATATATATTATGGTATTCTAACGTCACTTATCAAAATACAGCGTTTTTAAGACCCTGGGATTCATAAGCTCGATATTTTCAGCATTAATGGAAAACTAGTTATGAATAGAAATTTGAGGCATGATAAATTGTTCTCTGACTTTAAATAGGTATGTTTAATTAGAGAAAGGTGTATTTACCCAATATTGTGTTAACAAAAATACACAAAGAGAGTGAAACAGAGCCTTGGGTTAATGAAGCGATCTAAAAAGTGTTTTTATTTGTGTTTATTAAGTACCCTAGGACTCACAGTAGTGCAGTTGAGAACCTTCAATAGAAAAACTTCTCTTTCTGTACTTATAACTATGAATTAAAGAACTCAAACTAAAAAAAAAAGCAGTTACATTTAAGTAATTGTAATGAATTCCCACAAAAGTTGAAAGCTGTAGCGTTTTCTCAGTTTTCTAACCCATCTTTCTTCTACTTAATAAATGAGCTAGTGACCATACTGTTTCTGTTTCTTAACTTGCTTCTTGACCACCACAAATTTCTGGATGCCACTGCTTTTGATTTTGATTTCTTTGCCCCATTCTATCAAATCTTGCCCATATTATCATTTTCTAATCTGTCAAAAATAATCTGTTGTATATTTAAATGATGAACAGTTAAATGTATATTTTCATATGCACTTAAATCTGTACATAGTTATCACCATCACCACTTTGAAAATCAGTTTATGGACCTCCTAAAAGTTTGCTTGACATGGTCAAAGTCACGCTTCTAGTATATAGTAGTCAGAATTTCGGCCCAGGTCTTCTGACTCAAGTCTTGTTTTTTACATCACTAAAAGTGTGTCTTTCTTGTATGTTACATGTGGATTTCTTTATTAGTTTCTTCTCTTTATAGCATAAATCTATTTCAGACAACTTTCCTGCAACTTGATGGTTATATCTTGTGTTGATTTAATAGTTAAAGTACTTTTAATTATCTTGTGAGTGTGTGTGTATAATTTCTATATTTTAACCAATAAAATCATATTATTTTGTATAGAAAAAATAATAAATTGTATTTTTCTTCCCTTACCATTATTTGCAATTCAGTCTTTTTTCCCCATTTACTACTTAACTTCTTGTAAGTATTCTATGCTCTCCACTCCATTTTTCTCTCCCTTTTCACTCTTCAAAATATTTCAGTCTGATTCTCATTCTCATTTCAGTGTTTAAATTGCTTTTTCAAAGCCAGCAATGAACTCATAATTGCTAAATATAGTATCTCTTCATTTTTCCACATATTTGATATCTCAGCAGTAATGCAAAGTATTGATAATATTGATAAGCTTTGTTTGAAATTCTCTGCCTTCCCTTACATAGTATTAAGCTCTCCTGATTATTTGCATGTATGTTTTAAATAGTTCTGCTCTACCATATTATTTGTTCTGGTTTTATTTTTCCCATCTGACCCTTAAGTAGCATAATTCTAAATTGATTTAATCTCCTCTTTTCTATTTGTTCAATGGTTTCTCTGAATAGTTAAACTAATTCACTTCTATGACTGGAAAGGACATTTCTGTGTTGATAGCTCTCAAATCTACATCACCAGCTTTGGCATCTCTCCTGATTTCTAGATTAATTTTCTGTCCGCTGGACATTCCATTAGATGCTTTGAGGAAGCACTTTCAATTAAATATTTCTTGAATAGACTATCCAGATCCTCGCCTTGCATAATATATACTCCTCAAGGTCTATTCTGTTTTCCTCTGTGGAAACATCTCTGTTTTGCTTCATTTCGTCTCTTCCCAGTGTCCAGTGCTTCTTCCTCATTTTTCTTGTACTGATAATAGCTACTTAACCCCTTTTCTAGACTTCAACTTCTCTATTACATCCTCCTCACTGATACTATATTTATCTTTCTAAAACACAGATTTAATTACATTATCTAACTGCATGAAAGCTTGGTATCTATTTCCGATGGAATAAAGTACAAATTCCTAATAGAGAATATAAAATTATTCCTATGAGGACCTAAATTTATTTTCTAGTACAATGACCTGCCATTCTACATAGTCATACACTTTACTTGTGCCGGAACAGACAACTTGTTCTTCTTTGAATTTACCATACTCTTTATAATTTTCTATATTTTTCATGCTGTTTTCTAGGTCTAGAATATTATTCCTTCTTACATTTACTTGCAGATATTCTATTTACTTAAACAAAGCCAAGGTGATGTGCCACTTCTTTCCATAAGCAGGGTTTCTAATTCTTCCACTAAGGGTTCTGTAATGGATTGTACATTTCATAGCACATTATTTGAACAGCACATTTATACAAGTGTTTAGGTGCTAGTGGCCTGATAGGGAATGCAGCCTGAAAGACTCCAAGAACTTTATAGAAATGAGAAATTTATAGCAATCACAAAGCAATTGGTTTGTAGTGGCTATAGCTTTCTGATTGAATATACTCATTCTCTGAGTGGTACTTAATACTTCGTAATTCTCTGGCATCCTTTGTTTTCTAAACTATATACACACTTAGAATCTTTTGAAGTCAAGGCCTTGTTTATCATCTTTGTTAACTCATAGTACAATGGCTTTCATGATGTAGGTATGTTTGCTAAAGAAACAAATATCCAAGTTCTTTCGCACAGCTCTTAAATTAACTACATAATAGTGCTCCCTTCATGCTGATGAAGAATCTTCATAAATATGTTTCACAGTGAAAAACTGCCTTCTAAGAAAATGATTTTCTTTTTCTATAAAAATAAGGCAAAAGCATTTATAAAATGGCAAGTAACAATCACCTGTAAATATTTTGGTCTGCTTATCTGCTTCCATCCAAACCTGACAGTAACCACTTAACAAGTTGTGTATCTACAGACATTTTTGTTTTGTGGCACTATGAGTTTTTGCATATTTCTTGTTTTCTTAATGCATTTGTGTGTTTTAACAAACATAGCTAATTCTATAATATTAGTCTGAAGACTTTTTTTGCATATATCATGACGACTGCTCTAGGTCAGTACATATAGGTTTTTTTCATTTGCAGATTTAACAGTACAAACAGAAGCTGATAGAACTATTGGATGTTTTTGACAGGCTTCCACTATGAGAATAGCACATGATAATTAGGAGGTTTCCTTAATCCTGCAGTGGGAAATAAGAAGACATGTAGAACAGACCTGCTATTTGAACAGAGTTGCAGCAGTTCCCACATAGCAACACAAATACAGTGAAGATCTTGGTACATTTATGTATTATGTTTTATAGTTGAAAAAATAAAAACAAATTCATTATTATGGAAAGCCAAACTGCAAAATCTCAGTGGCTTACAACAATGAGTAATTTTTCTCTTCAATTCCATTGTATTTGTGCTTTATACTTGTGTTCTTATTGTAGGATTAATTCTTAGAAGAAATATTAATTAGTTACAATATGTGAGCATTTAAAAATTTGATAAATGTGCCTAAATTACTCTCCAAAAGTTTGTTCAGTATACTCCCAAAAATAATATTAAAAGGAGAACACTTTCCCAGGCTGTCGCCAAAATGATAGTATCAATCATTATGCTTTTGTCATTCTGTCAGGAATGTCACTGTTTTAATTTTCAATTCTTTCTCTACATTTTTAGTATGCTTTAACAGAAGTCTTTATTGTTGTCTCTATTTTTTGCTCTGACTTTTCTCTTTGTACACTTTTCCTCATTTCAATTTTTTTCTTGCTGATTTATAGAAACTTCCTGTGTGTTACTAATATTAACCCTTTTATATGTGCTACAAATATTTTCTTACAGACTTTTGTTGTTTTCGACTTTGCTTTGAATTAACTTTTCTCTGTATGCATAAAAATATGTGTAAATCTGTCAGTGTCTTGTTTTAGATCTTGTATTTTATATCTTACTCAAGAAATATTTTCTTCAAATCTAAGATTGAAATACAACCTTTATTTCTCATTCTTTAATAGTTTTATTATATTATAATTAAACTTCATCTACAAATTGGTTTCATATGGGGCAAGGTAAAAGAGCATTTATAGTAAATTCTATATTATTTGTCCTGAACTAAAAATACCATTTATATTATATTTATATAGACCGTACATAAATGTATAAGAAACTCATATATGTATCTGAGCCTTTTTCTTCATATTGGCCTACTGATCTATGATTATTCTTCTGCCAGTACCATACTGTTTTAATCATTTTTTACATAGATGACACACATCTTCCCATTCTTATTCAATTTCATAATTTTCTTTATTATCCATTATTATTTATTTTTCCACAAAGTTTAGTTGTGTCTATTTGTCAAAGTAAAGGAGATTGGTATCTGTATTAAATTGTATTGAGTTCATACATTATTTTGACACAAATTCTCCTCTTCAATTGAGACTTTAGTAACACAAAGGAAATAAATAAATGTGATTACAGTAAATGGACTACAGTAAAGTAATACATTTGAGAAATTCGGCTGAAATTTCTTAGTATATAAGAATTCCATGCTTACGGTCTCAGAAAAATAGAAATAGTAGAAAAAGAAAAAAACCTTGTAAATAAACCAATGAATGTATGAAATCAAAGCAAGTATTGGGTTATAAATTGAATATGACAACTTTGGTCATTAAAGATTAGAACAAAATGGGGATCCCTACACTAGTGATACCATTCAATATTGTCTTAGAGGTTCCAGGCAAAGCAAAAAAATAAAAAAATTTGAAGAGTTACATAATTTGAATAAGAAACACATCATTATTTACATGCAATATAATTTTTCTGTCTTACATTCAAGAGATATAATAATTTATCTAACACAATATGCTGTATTATTTTCAAGAGTCCTATATTTTGGTTTTAAAATATATAATTCATATAAAAATGTATAGGTTTCTTTTTTGTTGTTTTTTGTTGTTGTTGTTATTGTTGTTGTTTTAGAAGGAGTCTCACTCTGTTACCCAGGCTGAAGTGCAGTGGCACGATCTCGGCTCATTGCAACCTCCACCTCCCAGGTTCAAGCGATTCTCCTGCCTCAGCCTCCCAAGTATCTGGAATTACAGGTGCCCATCCCCATGCTCGGTTCATTTTTTTGTATTTTTAGTAGAGATGAGGTTTCACCATGTTGGCCAGGCTAGTCTTGAACTCCTGATCTCAAGTGATCAGCCTGCCTCGGCCTCCCAAAGTGCTGGGATTACAGGTGTGAGCCACCGTGCCCGGCTTTATAGGTTTCTTTTATAACAAAAATAGTTAGCAATTCAAATGGAAAGATCCAATTTATACAAGCAGCAGGAATTATATATAATTTTGAAAAACATATTTAGCAAAAGATGTATAAGACAGAAGTCTTACAAAGGTAACTACTAAAAAAAAACAACGAAAGGGCATTAAATAAAACTTGTAGAAATGGAAAGATAGGGCACGTTCTGAATGGGACAGCTTATTATAATAAAAATGCTAACATCCTGATTTGAGCAGTTTATAATGAACTAATAGGTTAGCTAATATTTATACATTTCCTATATTTATGATTATCTTAACTTTTAGTGCTTTAGACACAGTTGATATTTTATAAAATATTTTGCTTATTTCATTCACATGCCACCTGTGTTTTTATAAAGGAAGATTAAAAAGGGCTACCTTATACATTTTACAGTCCTGTTTGTGGAATAAAATGAACCAATACCTGCAGAGACATTGCAAAATACTGCTAACATCGATAGAAGTACAGAAGCAGAAGGCAAAAGATTTATTCCTAGCTTGTCTACCAATGTATTCCTATTTTTCCCTCAGGTAAAACACATACAGTTAACCACGCTTTGGAAAATGCCTAGGAATAAGGTTAAGTACAGTGAAGTATGTTTAGCTTTAACTGTAACCTTCAGGCATTTAGATTTGTGCCAGATACAGTGTTTCAACTACACAAGTAAGACAAGCTGACATTTTATTTTTTGATTGAGTAAGGACATGATTCACAGGTTAAGGATTCTTTTTTTGCACAGAATATATCAACTGAGATCTGTCTATAGTTGTCTCTGGGTGCCCTGAAGTACCGTTTTCGCTCTCTCCTGGAATTTTCCTTCTTGAATTTTTCCGTCATGATTTTTAAAATAATATTGAAGGACTTTTGTAATCTTACTCAAACAGATTCTTAGAATTTGTAAATTCTGTAAAGCTCTTTCCACTCACTTACTTGTAATTCCTTAAACACAGTGAAAATGTTCACACTTTTAAGACCCTAGCACTTTCTATTTTTCTCACCTGGCATAAGTTTCTACTCAAACAGTATTCCATACAAGGCCTATTCTGATTAATATCTCTAAACTTTAGTTTCTTAAGTATTACCTTTATATACCACACACACACACACACACACACACACACACATACACAGACAATTGTTTACTGTCTGTTTTCCTCATTAGAATGTCACATTGATGAAAGCAAGAACTTGGTTTTGTTTATCATGGAATCTCCAGCACATAAAATTGTGCATGCCACATAGAAGACACTCAATGAATGAATGAGTGAGCAAATGATTAAAACACTTAGAGTCACAACAAAGATTTGGTTTTGTTTATCATTTATGTCTTCCAATTTTTTTCCCCTTTGGGCTTTGGTAGCAATTCAAGCTTCTACCTTTTGGTGAATGTAGAATGTGGTAATTAATCCACAAAGGATTCATTAACATTGTGTGAACAAGCACGTCCTACTGCCTGCTATTCTAAGGCTATGTATTAGGGTTGTTGAAAGATTTCTGGTAAGGAATATTTTGTTGCTGTTACGAGGAGTATGATAGCATATGTCATTAAAGGAGTTATTAGTATGAAGTTTGTGGTTCATTTTTCATCTTTAGGATGAAGTTTGTAGTTCTTGTATCTTCAAATCTTCAACTATCCCTGCATCTTCATGTTTCCACTTGAGCAAATTCAAATCACCTAGATCTCAGTTTTTTTTAACTTGTAAACTTAGTTAGTTGTACCATGTCACCCATAAGCTCTGATAAGCCTAATATGATAATATGATTATATCATGCAGTTATCTGTGTGCTCTGAATGGCTTTCCCAAGAGATGCAATGAAGTTGATAGAGCCTGAAAGTTATATTCTTGCCCATTGAGGCCTTTACTATATCAGAGTAATGTTTTTATTATTATTTAAACTGTTTGCTGACATATGTGACATGGAAAATAATGAATCCGCTAGAAGAATCAAGTTTAATTCAAATGTATTTGCAGCATTTCCCTTTTTGTGGTTGTTCACCTGAGAGTTAAGTATTGTAGTCTTGCCCCTAGTAGAAGTAATTCCATTTCTATCTATCTTTACAGTGGCTTCTTTGTTTATTAGCCAAGCATAAGGATAAATATTCATAGTGTCACAGACTAACTTGATATTCTCTGAAAGTAACTTGGTATTGACAACGGCATAAACTATAAATTTTCTGCTGCACATGATGTGATAGACAAAATAGGCCATATTATTTTTTACTTAATAGTTTCTATTGCTTCTAGAAACTCTAACTTGTACTTTGGAAAATTAGATATTCTAATAAGATGTAACTATGTAACAATGAGTGAGTACGTACAGCTCAAATCTTGTGAAGTGCAAGTCAGGATAGCCCAGACGAAGAGAGATGTACCAACGAAGGACTTACTTATTTAAATGTTTCTCATTGGGCTGTGTCAGGCAAGACAATAAATATTCTTGGGAGCAAATATGAAATCACTGGAAATGGATAAATGTTGGTACCTAAAGATGGACAACTTTCGGCAGCCAGTGATATTTGGATGTTGAGAGAAATGGCGTGACTATATCTCAGCAAGAAAAGGGAACTATCCCTGACTTCATAGAGGTAGGCCAAGGCAAGTGCTACTCACATGTTTCAGGTACCTTTCTAATCTTTCTTTGCTCAACCATCATCGTTGGTATTTGAATTTTATTCTTGCCATTCATTCTTTGCAACAAGGCTGATAGTTTGAGTTTCTATCATGGCATATCGTTCCCCTCAAATAGCCAAAACAATCTTGAGAAAGAACAGAGTTGGGGGCATCACACTCCCTGATTTCAAACTTCGTTTATGCGTTGCTTAATGATGGAGATACATTGTGAGAAATGTGTTGTGAGGCAATTTTGTCATTATTAAACATAGAGTGTGCTTACTACACAAATCTATATAGTGTAGCCTACTACAGCATGGTATAGCCTATTGCTCCTAAGCTACATACCTTTTCAGCATGTTACTCTGATGGATACACTGTATGCAATAAAATGTAGACAATTAGAACACAATGATATTTATGTATCTAACCATATCTAAACAAAGAAAAGGTAAAAATATCATACAAAAAAATTAAAAATGATACACCTGTCTAGGGGCACTTACCATGAATAGAGTTTGCAGGATTGGAAGTTGCTCGAGGTGAGTCAGAGAGTGAGGAGTGAATGTGAAGGCCCAAGGTGTTACCATACACTAATGCAGACTTTATAAATACAACTATAAGTTGTTTTTTAAAAATTGTTACTTAAATAGTGAATTAACCTTAGCTTACTGTAACTTTTTTACCTTATAAACTCCACAATTTTTTAAACTTTTCAATCTTGTAACAATACTTAGCTTAAAATGCAAACACATTGCACAGCCATACATCATTATTTTATTTCTTCATATGCTTATTCTATATGCTTTTTTTCTATTTTTACTTTTTGTTTTACGCTTTATAATTTATTTAAAACTAAGACACACACACACACACACATTAGCCTAGGTCTACACAGGGTCAGGATCATCAGTAGCACTGTCTTTGACCTCCACATCTTGTCCCACGGACAGATCTTCAGGAGTAATAATACACATGGCGCTGTCATTTTCTATGATGACAGTGCCTTCTCCTAGAATACCTCCTGAAAGACCTGTCTAAGGCTGTTTTACTGCTAAAAAAGTACACTTTTTTTTTAAGCAGAAAGAGTACACTCCAAAACAATGATAAAAAGTATGGTGTAGTAAATACTTAAACTACTAACATAGTTGTTTATTATCATAGTAAAATATTGTGTAGTGTACATAATTGTATGTGCCATACTTTTATGTGACTGGGACAGCAGTTGGTTTGTTTATACCAGTATCACCAAAAACACATGAGTAATGTGTTGTATTATGATGTGACAATGGCTACAGTGTCACTAGGTGATATAAATTTTTCAGCTTCATTATAATTTTATGGGACCAAGATTGTATATGTTACACATGACTGTATATACAAAGCTACAGTAATCATAACAGTATGGTACTGGCATAAAAACAGACAGATAGATAATGAAACAGAATAGAAAGTCCAGCAGTAAACCCACAAATATATAGTCAACTAATCTGTGACAGGGTCACCAAAAATACAAAATGGGGGAGAGAATAGTCTCTTCAACAAGTGGTGTTGAGAAAATTGAATATCCACTTGCAAAATAATGAAATTGGACCCTTGTCTTATACCTTATACAAAAATTAGCTTGAAATGGATTGAAGACCTAAATGTAGGATATGAATCCATAAAGGTCCTAGAAGAAAACAGGAAAAAAAATCTCCTTGGCATTCATCTTGGCAATGATTTTTTGAATATGACACCAAAAGCAAAGGCAACAAAAGGAAAAATAAACAAGTGAGTCTATTATCATGATATTGATAGGAGGAGAGAGTGGGGATTTTGGTGGATTCATTTTAATTATTTATTTTCTCTCATGGAGGAAAAAATCTGGCTCCTGGGACTGAGTGAACACCAGAAGAGGAAAATGACAGAGCAGTGACAGTGTGCTTAGCTATTAAATTTTAAAATGTGAATTTATTTTGTATTCCAACCTACTGACATAAGCACATTATCTGTGTTTATGAGAAAAATTCTGTTGGTTGAATGAGAGGATTAGACATATTATAATCGTGTGAACTTCAATAAGCATCTAGCACTGAAAACTCTATATCTATGTCATAAACTGAGAGCAAGCAGTTATATCACAGGAATATATGACCCCAAAATAAAATTAATGTTTTTATTATTTATTGATCAAATGTTATTTCCAGGTATGAAAACAAATACAATCTCATAGTTAAAACTTTGTTTGGAGTGTGGTGTTTCCTCAAGGATCTAGAATGAAATACCATTTGACTCAGCAATCCCATTACTGGGTATATACCCAAAGGATTATAAATCATTCTACCATAAAGACATATGCACAGGTATGTTTATTGCAGCACCATTTGCAATAGCAAAGACTTGGAACCAACCCAAATGCCCATCAAAGATAGACTGGATAAAGAAAATGTTGCAAATATACACCATGGAATACTATGCAGCCATAAAAAGGAATGAGTTCTTGTCCTTTGCAGGGACATGGATGAAGCTGGAAGCCATAATTCTCAGCAAACTAACACAGAAACAGAAAATCAAACACCACATGTTTTCACTCATAAGTGGAATTTGAACAATGAGAACACATGGACACAGGGAGGGGAACATTGCACACTGGGGCCTGTTGGGATGGGGGACAAGGGGAGGGAGAGCATTAGGACAAATACCTAATGTATGCAGGGCTTAAAATCTGGATGACAGGTTGACAGGTGCAGCAAACCACCATGGCACATGTATAACTATGTAACAAACCTGCACGCTCTGCACATGTATCCCAGAACTTAAAATAATTTTTAAAAAATTGTTTAGAAAAATATTAAATCAATTATTTGCCTTTTCAATTATTTATTTATAAACCTTTATTTTAGGTTCAGGGTACATGTGGCAAACATTTACATGGGAAAACTTGCATCATGGAGGCCAACAATCATATGAAAAAAAGAAAACTCAACGTCACTAATCATTAGAGAATTGCAAATGAAAACCACAATAAGACACCATCTCACGTCAGTCAGAATGGCTATTTTTTTTTTTTTTTGAGATGGGGTCTTTCACTGTTGCCCAGGCTGGAGTGCAGTGGCCCGATCTCGGCTCACTGCAAGCTCCACCTCCCAGATTCATGCCATTTTCCTGCCTCAGCTTCCTGAGTAGCTGGAACTACAGGTGCCTGCTACCACACCTGGATAATTTTTTGCATTTTTTTTTAGTAGAGACAGGGTTTCACCATGTTAGCCAGGATGGTCTCGATCTCCTGACCTGGTGATCTACCTGCCTCAGCCTCCCAAAGTGCTGGGATTACAGGCGTGAGCCACCGCGCCCGGCCCAGAATGGCTATTTTTAAAAAGTAAAAATAATGAGATAAAAAATTTCACCAAACAAAATGACTATTAGATAATATGTTTTTAATTCATTTGTGAAGGCTGAGTGCTGGACAGTTTTTATTCTGAAAAATCACGAATCACACAGATATTAAATTAATGCATATTCTGTTTGAAACATTATGCTGGGCGGAGGTGGAAAGATCAATAAGACAATCAAGGTCATTGCCCTAGAGAGATTATATTCTAGAAAAAAAAAGAAATACTAAACTAGTAGATAAAGCTGGTTTTACAAGATGCAATGGGAGTAAGTAATAGATTACAAAAGGCTATTCTTAGGAACTGATGGAGAAAAGGAATTGTTTTACTTACATATTTTATTTCCATCTCCCCCCACCACTCCCCAGCAATTTCGGAATTTTTCTCCTGAAGCTCATGTAGAAATGAAGAACAAACTGATTTTAGCCAAATCAAGGTACAAGGTGTCCATTTCCATGGTAACATTTGATAGGATCTCATCTTTTAAAATGAATACATAATTATTACTATTAAAGATGGTTGAGTTGAAATGCTTTAGGGATGTGCTAAGGAAAAGCATCCCCAAGTTGGCAGATGTATACTCTTTGAATGTAAAACAATGTTCTGATGAAATATTGACTGTGAGAAAATGAAATGGCTCGGGATAGTAAATAATTTATCAGAAATTATAGAAGATACAAAGCCTATATTAACTTGAACGGAAAATAAGTATTTCCAAAGTTGTAAAAAATGTTTTCCAAATACTTCTAATAAATTAGTAACCTAGGAAGAAAGAAAATATCCAACAATTGAAAAGCGTTTGAGGCTTAATTTTCAATGAAAATCATAAAAGATATGCTGTAAAAAATGGTTAAAACTTGGAAGAAATATATTATAAAAAAGGGAAATGGAAAAATAGGAAAAGTGAGAAGACCAGCACTAGAAGTTAGAGCGCTGTTGTTTTCATGGACGTACATAGCAATTGTAGAGAAAAAGTGAATTTAAAAAGAAAGGAAAGAAAGTGCAAACAACCCCATAACAAGTTATTTCACACAGAAAAAAAATCTCCATTAAATAAGAGACAGTTTTGTGTTGTGTGTCAAGATTTTAGTCTTTCTACACAATATTTGGTGTATACTTTCAACGATTATGTTCAAACATACTTTCTCTTCCTTTTTGGGAGGAAATCTCTTAATAGTGTATGGGAAGGAAAGTTATACCCAGATTTATGTTTACTATGTTATGGTGAAATGAAATCCTACGCTGTAGTTTCCTCCATAACAATTTAACCACAAAAATAAAGATTTAAGTAAAGTATATAAATGTGCAACATTTTTCATGTGTCAGAATTCATTTTATTCTTATTTTCCTTTAATTTTAAAATATAGTGTACGATATAATCCACTGGAAAAATACTGAATTATTGACCTAACTATCAAAGACCTGTTATTAAACTATAGATAACAGGAATAGACACTGTTCTCTGAATCAATTAGAATTCTCAGATTCTTGACAGTTGGTCGTGAAATATACAAACACAAGTATCTGAAGGTGAATGATAAAACCTATTTAAATCAGCATCTGGAACTATCAATAAGTAGTTCAGTTTAATAACATTTAACTGAACGTTCCAGTCTCTACATCTTCGTGAGAAACTAATAAACGGTCAAAAGTGGAGCTACAATTAGGACTAATCTTCAAATACATCTGAGTGTCATCTGCATAAGAATGGGAGTCTAATCCATGTCTTCACTAAAAGAAAGCAAATAAATGTAGACTAATAATGAAATTCACCCAAAGCAGGGAACTCGAAAACAGAAAAAAAGATGCTGTGAAAGGAAAAGAATTAAAATCAGCAAGAAGCAGACTGCACAGAATCAGATAAATTTGATTAAAATGCAGCAAATGCAATTCCTATTAAAGATGAGAACTATAATGTACAGATTTTTCAAGGCAAAAAAAAAGGTAAGCAAATTCATTTTTTTCTAGTTCTTTGTTGTTTAAAATTTAACTTAGCTAAGAAAGTCATGTTTATCTACAGCTCTGCCTCCCTTTGCTCCTTGTTTCACTGAATCATCCCATTAGTGTTAAGGATGAACAGATACATGGTATTAAGTCAGCAATAAAAATAAATCATGTGAATTACTTATTTATTATGCTTTTCATAAAAATAAAAACAAATGCAAACTAGCCTATTTTTCCCAGTAAGAAAATAAGACAGATTAAGAGGTGAGATAGAATGACATAAATTATTATGCACAATTTATATAGAAAGCCTAGTGTTCTCAAGGTCATCCAGGAGGGAAGGAGTGTGGAAGAGAGATGAGAAATAAGAACAGAAAGAAGTAAGAAGATGATCTGACTAAGAAGGTGATGTGTAGTGAAGAAGCCAGACAAAAACCTCAGACAACAAATTCTACAAAAGATTAACTCTATCAGAGGTACAAAGAGGAACTGGTACCATTCCTTCTAAAACTATTCCAAGCAAGAGAAAAAGAGGGACTCCTTCCTAACTCTTTTATGAGGCCAGCATCACCCTGATACCAAAACCTGGCAGAGACACAACAAAAAAAGAACATTTCAGGCTAATATCCCTGATGAAGATTGATGTGAAAATTCTCAATAAAATACTGGCAAACCAAATCCAGCAGTGTATCAAAAAGCTTATCCACCATGATCAAGTCATCTTCATCCTTGGGATGCAAGGCTGGTTCAATATGTGCAAATCAATAATCATAATCCATCACATAAACAGAACTAATGACAAAAACCACATGATTATCTCAATAGATGCACAAAAGGCCTTTGATAAAATTCAACAGCCCTTCATGCTAAAAACTCTCAATAAACTAGGTATGCTGGAAGCATTCCCTTTGAAAACCAGCACAAGACAAGGATACCCTCTCTCACTACTTGTATTCAACATAGTATTGGAAATTCTGGCCAGGGCAATCAGGCAAGAGAAAGAAATAAAGAGTATTCAAATGGGAAGAGAGAAAGTCAAATTGTCTCTGTTTGCAGATGACATGATTGTATATTTAGAAAACCCCATTGTCTCAGCCCAAAAACTCTTTAAGCTGATAAGCAACTTCGGAAAAATCTCAGGATACAAAATCAATATGGAAAAATCACAAGCGTTCCTATGTACCAATAATAGACAAACAGAGAGCCAAATCATAAGTGAACTCCCATTCACAATTGCTACAAATAAAATAAAATACCTAGGAATACAACTTACAAGGGATGTGAAGGATCTCTTCAAGGAGAACTACAAACCACTGCTCAAGGAAATAAGAGAAGACACAAACAAATGGAAAAACATTCCATCCTCATGGATAGGAAGAATCAATATTGTGAAAATGGCCATACTGCCCAAAGTAATTTATAGATTCAGTGCTGTACCCATCAAACTACCATTGACTTTCTTCACAGAATTAAAAAAAAACTACTTTAAATTTCTTTCTTTTTTTTTATTTTTTATTTGAGATGTAGTTTCACTCTTGTTGCCCAAGCTGGAGCGCAATGGTGTGATATCGGCTCACTGCAACCTCTGCCACTCAGGTTCAAGTGATTCTCTAGACTCAGCCTCCTGAGTAGCTGGAATTACTACTCAGCCACCACACCTGGCTAATTTTTTGTATTTTTAGTAGAAACAGGGTTTCACCATGTTAGCCAGGCTGGTCTCGAACTCCTGACCTCAGGTGATCTGCTTGCCTCAGCCTCCCAAAGTGCTGGGATTACAGGCATAAGCCACCATGTCTGATCTTAAATTTCATATGGAATCAAAAGAGTCCACATAGCCAAGATAATCCTCAGCAAAAAGAACAAAGCTGGAGGCATCACACTACCTGACTTCAAACTAGTATACTACAAGGTGACAGTAACCAAAACAGCATGGTACTGGTACCAAAACAGATATATAGACCAATGGAACAGAACAGAGTCCTCAGAAATAACATCACACATCTACAACCATCTGATCTCTGACAAACCAGACAAAAATAAGCAATAGGGAAAGAATTCCTTATTTAACAAATGGTGTTGGGGAAACTGGCTAGCCACACGCAGAAAAGAGAAACTGGACCCATTCCTTACACCTTATACAAAAATTAACTCAAGGTGGGTTATAGACTTAAACATAAGACCTAAAACCATAAAAACCCTAGATGAAAACCTAGGCAATACTATTCAGGACATAGGTATGGACAAAGACTTCACGAGTAAACACCAAAAGCAATTTCAACAAAAGCCAAAATTGACAAATGGGATCTAATTAAACTAAAGAGCTTCTGCACAGCAAAAGAAACTATCATCCGAGTGAACAGGCAACCTACAGAATGGGAGAAAATTTTTGCAATGTATCCATCTGACAAAGGTCTAATATACAGAATCTACAAGGAACTTAAACAAATTTACAAGAAAAAACAAACAACCTCATCAAAAATTGAGTGAAGGATATGAACAGTCACTTCTCAAAAGAAGACATGTATGCGGCCAACAAACATATTGAAAAAAGCTCATCATCACTTGTCATTAGGAAAATGCAAATCAAAACCACAATGATATACCATCTCATGTCAGTTAGAACGGCAATCATAAAAAGTCAGGAAACAACAGATGCTGGAGAGGATGTGGAGAAATAGGAATGCTTTTACACTGTTGGTGGGAGTGTAAATTAGTTCAACCATTGTGGAAGACAGTGTGGTGATTCCTCAAGTATCTAGAACCAGAGATACCATTTGACCCAGCAATCTCATTACTGGGTATATACCCAAGAGATTATAAATCATTCCACTATGAAGACACATGCACATGTATGTTTATTGCAGCACTGTTTACAACAGCAAAGACTTGGAACCAATCCAAATGTCCGTCAATGATAGACTAGATAAAGAAAATGTGGCACATATACACCATGGAATACTATACAGCCATAAAAAAGAATGAGTTCATGTCCTTTGCTGGGTGTTGCAGGAAGTTGGGGATCCCAAATGGAGGGACCTGCTGAAGCCATGGCAGAACAGAAACTGTGAAGATTTCATGGACATTTATTAGTTCCCCAAATTAATACTCTTATAATTTCCTATGCCTGTCTTTAATCTCTTAATCTGGTTATCTTTGTCAGCTGAGGATGTATGTCACCTCAGGACCATGTGATGATTGCATTAACTGCACAAATTGTTCATAAAGCATGTGTTTGAACAATATGAAATCTGGGCATCTTGAAAGAAGAACAGGATAACAGCAATGTTCAGGGAACAAGGGAGATAACCATTAGGTCTGACTGCCTGGGAGCCAGGCAGGACAGAGCCATATTTCTCCTATTGCCCAAAATGGGTAAGAGAAATATTGCTGAATTCTTTCCCCAGTAAGGAATATTAATAATTAACAGCCCTGGGAAAAGAATGCATTTCCAGGAGGAAGCCTCTAAAATGGCCGCTCTAGGAGTGTCTGCCTTATGCAGTTGCAGATAAGGGATGAAACATGCCCCAGTCTCCTGAAGCGCCCCCAGGCTTGCTAGGATTAGGAAATTCCAGCCTAGTAAATTCTAGTCAGACCGGTTCTCTGCTCTTGAACCCTGTTTCCTGCTAAGATGTTTATCAATGACTATGTGTGCCCAGCGGGACACGGACCTTCATTAGCAATTCTGGTTTCACCCAGAACTTGTGATCTCGCTCTGACCTTCTGCCTTGTGATATTTTATTGCCTTTGAAGCGTGTGATCTCTGTGACCCACACCCTATTCGTACACTCCCTCCCTTTTGAAATCCATAATAAAAACTTGCTGGTTTTGCAGCCTGGGGGGCATCACGGAACCTGCTGATATGTGATGCCTCCCCCGGACACCCAGCTTTAAAATTTCTCTCTTTTGTACTCTTTCTCTATTTCTCAGACCAGTTGACACTTAGGGAAAATAGAAAAGAACCTACGTTGAAATATTGGGTGCTGGTTCCCCTGATAGCTGGGACATCAGTGAAGCTGGAAACCATCATTGGCAGCAAACTAACACAGGAACGGAAAACCAAACACCATATGTTCTCACTCATAAGTGGGAGTTGAACAATGAGAACACATGGATACAGGGAGGGGAACATCACACACCTGGGCCTGTTGGGGGGTGGAGAGTTAGGGGAGGGATAACATTAGGAGAAATATCTAATGATGTTGATGGTGGGTTGATGGTTGCAGCAAACCACCATGGCACGTGTATTCCTATGTAACAAACCTGCACATTCTGCATATGTATCCCAGAACTTAAAGTATAATAAGAAAATTAAATATACCAAAATATAATTTTAAAAAGGCTTAAGTTAACAATTTAATGCTTAAATTAAATGCAATAAAAAGGCAACTTATCAGAAAAGTACCTCAGAATAATTTGGTTATCACTTGTAATTCTAGACAATCTTTCTTTCTAGAAAAAAATCAAATGAATATTGATGATCTGTTACAATTATTTTATGGAGATAGTTATTCAACACTAAACATCGACTTAGAATGTTTCAATGCAAAAAGAATAAGGTGGGATCCTACCCTTAAGGAGCTTGCAGTCTTAAATGGATACAAACAGGCCCTTGTAATAATAGATTATAAGTACTAAGATAAAAGTAATTAGGAGTTATGGAACCATAAAAGAATAGACATTTTCGCTACCCTTATTTTCGAGAAGGCATCCTGGTGGTGATGTCAGAAATGAATCTTGAAAAGTCAGGATGCATAAACTTAGAACAGAAATTCAAAATGGACTTCTAGGCAGGGGGAAAGACACACTAAACAGCACATTGAATACAGAAAGACTCTGGAATTCCCAGAACATCTGAGGTCATTGGGATTTGGGGCGATTCTTTTGATGGTGCTGGGATGTAAATAAATGCCTATTCAAGGGGGTTCTTATATGATAGTCTACTACAGTTGTTGGATTTTTGTTTTTTTTGTCAAGCTAAGGGGGGATACTTGGTGGATATCCAAAAGGCACTTGATTTACCTATGTCTAGCTTTAAGTAGATCGATCCAGCTGCCATAAACAGATGAATTTAAAGAGTAATATGGTAATATGGTAAGCCTATATACAAGATTAAAGGAAGTCCAGTCTTATAACTTTTCCCACATACCATAAAATCCTTAAAAATGTAGCTGTTTTCACTTTCTACATATTTATGTGACAAATACAATTGTATATATTTATTATGTACAACATGGTTTGAAATATCCATTTAGCTTAAATGCAGAGACATTTATTCATTTATGTATATATTCAGTCATTCATTCAACCTACACTATATATTAAAGAACTATGATGCACTCAAATCTATGAGAATAATCACACAGTTGTGAACCAGGCCCTCCTTCATGCACGTCATGTTGCAGGGAGAGAGACAAACATGAAACAACCCAAGCAAGTTAATTATATAATCATGAAACAACTACTACAAAATGAAAGTATGGGGTGTCCTGAGGGTGTATATTTGGGGACTTAGCACGTCTTGAGGAGTTGTATTAGAAAGTACTGTTTTTCATTTTTAAATGAATTAAAGGCTCATTAATACCAGATAATTTAAGGCACGGTAAAGACAAAGCATGTTAAAAATCTGGAACAAACAGCATTTTTTAAAGACATTAAATTGCATTTCTTTCAAATGTGTCTAACAACCAAAGTGTTAATATTTTCTTACAATCCTATAAATATGTTTCTATGAATTGTTAAGAATTATTGTGAACAGGTTGTAGCCCTTGGTATGAAAATGATGCTGCTAAGCAATTTTTAAAGTACCTCGAAGCAGGTTCTTTTTAGGTAGATTTACTATTTTCTGCACTCCAATCTTTTTATTTATACTAAAGGGCTTAATGAATCCTTGGTGATATGAAGGCAGCATAATAGCCAACCGTTTCCCAAAATAATGAGGTTTCATTAGAAACTTTTTCCTGCTTAACAACAGGTAGAATATTCCCCTAAAGTGGCATTCAAGACTTTTATAAAGGGAAATAAAGGAAAGAGAAAAAAGAACAAATTCTTCCGATTAGGAGACTACTGCTAGGAATTGGGTCAGTGAATCCTAGGATATGAGAAACACTTATTTACAGCATAGTCTATTTCTCTATGCAAAACAATAATATTTTTTAAAAATATTATTGATTAATTCCAGGAACAAACATAATATTGTACAGAATGTCAACTGTCAAGGTCCCTGATCCCTAATTGAGTTTATTTTACTCATTGCTTTTTCTGGGAGACTGGTAGATAGAATGGTATAATTGTATCAATCTAAGAAAAAGTTCTGAAAATCAAAAAGAAATCGGAAATAGGGAAGTCTTAGCATAAAACTATCATTCAGAGCTATACAGATGTGAAAGGACAAGAAAATCTCAGAACCCCAGAGTCTTTATGTCAAAAGGAAAAATTAAGCTTGGAAACTGAGTGAAGCAAAAATCTGCCTTTCCTTTTGTTACTAACCAGCAACAAGATAGAAGACCACATGTCTCTCCAGGTAGCTTCGTTCACCCCGACAATGTAAATTAACAGCTTCTCTTTGCAGGTAAGAGACAAAGATAAGACTAGAAATCACCCCTTGCCCACCCTTGAGAAAAATGCAGATTTACTGAGCATGACAATGCATAAATGACTGTTTCCCTACCACCTTCCTTTGCACGTGGATTCTGTGAAAGCTGATTAAAGCCTCATAGGAATGTGTCCACTTATTTCACTATCTACTCTACTTTCTTTGCTTTCCCCTTTTCCCCTCCTTCCCACTCTTTTCCCTTTATTTATTGAAGATCTCAAGATCCCCTTTGGAAAGCGTGTGAGCCACAGATCCTAACTGTGGCTTGTGTCTCATTTTCTTGGGCACATCCTCAATCTTGGCAAAATAAACCTCTAAATTAATTGGGATTTGTCTCAGACACTGTTCGGTTTACATTGAACAAATACATTTGTCCTAAATTATGCAGACACTGGATGGCAAAAGAAAATGAATCCATCCTTTATCTGCCACACTGAAACAAGTTGAACGACACTTAAGAAACTTTTGATGCCCATAAACAGGCTAAAGAGTTTTCATAACAGGAACTCCAAGAAATAATTTCTTTATCCTAATACGTTGACAGGCAAATTAGCTGAATCAGATCTCTCAAAATTCTAAATAAGAAAAATTACACAAAAGCTCATATTTAAGATTGAGAAGTGAAATATAAATGTCAAAATCAGATGCTGCATTCTGAAAAGCACACAGTTGGCCCACCTGGTAAATGCGAAGGGAGTGGTGAATAAAAGGGAGGGGTTATGTGGCCATCTGGCAAGCATATGTCCAGGATAAAGGAGCACACTTTTGCTTAAAATGTTCACACATATCTGAACCCCAGGCCAAGTTTTGCCCGATCTTCCAATTTTTCAAAGAGAAACTGAGAATTTGGATGTTTACATGAAATCTTCAATTTTCAAATATTGACAAATGATTTAAAATATATCAACTTATAATAGCCAAATATGAGCTACTTCTGGAATATAAACCGTGGTTTGTAATGTCTGATTCATATATTCTTTTTGATGTGAAATTAAAATAAGTAGGTTATTATTTCAATGGAGTAAGAAAGCTAGAAAACATAATTGCAAACTGATATTTGAGGTACATGATGGCAGTAAACCATTTTAGTGCTTCTTCTTTTTTTTTTTTTTTTTTTTTTTTTTGAGCAGCAGCAAGATTTATTGCAAAGAGCAAAAGAACAACGCTTCCCCAGTGTGGAAGGGGAACCTAGCGGGTTGCCCAGTGCTTCTAATTTACAAATAGGTAGTGTTTTTCTAACAAATAATTTAAAAAATAAAAATCACTTGCCAACTTATTAATTTTATTCTCTTCCTCAATACTAATTTTTAGAATTGTTTTTGTAATAATTTTAGAGTCACAGAAAAGTTGTAAAAATTGTACAGAGAGTTCCCATATTCTCTTAACCCAGTTCCCTTGAATGTTAACATCTCTTACAAAATCATGGTACATTTGTCAAAACTAAGAAATTACCCTTAGTATACTGCTATACCAGTCTTTATTGGATTTTCATCAGTTTTATACATGTTTTTTAAATAATGCCCTTTTCTCTTCCAGGATATTGTAATTATTTCATATGTCTGTTTAGTCTCCTTCTTCAATGCAAATTAATATTTTGCCAATTGTCACTTTTTTCGTATGTGAGTTTAGTATAGAAAATCAGTACCTTAATAAAACCAACGTGGAACAAGTCTGAGCACGAGTTTCTGAGCTGGCAATGTTTGGGGCCAGACACTAAACAGGCTGAAGTCTCTAAGGTAATAATAGTATGCCAAAGAGCCCTTGGTTAAATCTGTCTGCATCACCAGTAAGTATCTTTGTAGTTAAAATTCTCACAGATTCCTTTTCAAGACTATAGTTAAAATCTTAAAAATATGCCACAGGGTGTTTTAACCTGGACACAATAAAACAGTGCTTTAGAAGTCAAGAAATATAAACTGCACTGAGCTATTCAAGATGCCAAGTTATCTCCTTACCCTATCTTTTCAAACAATGTACTAACCTTATTCTCGGAGCAAAATACAATAATTGCAGTATGTGAGAGCACCACTCTCAGTTTTATAAATAGTCAACTAACCCATTAGTATCAACCTATGTGAGTGATAAAAAATAGTGAACTTCCTACTTTTGCTTCTTCTATGACTCTCAGCAGACTATAAATACTAGATAGCCTTGTTTGTGTTTATGCAGATTTCTCAATTATCAGATTCATGTAGCGTTTTTCGGCCTCCACACTACTGACATTTTGGATTAGATAATTGTTTTGTTATAGAGAGATGTCTTGTGCATTGCAGAATGCTAGCAACATTCCTGTCTTCTACCCACCAGATGCCAGTGGCACATCCTTTCCCCCACAACTGGGGGGGAGTTGTGATAATCAAACTTGTTCCCAGACATTGCCAAATGTTTCCCAGCTGTCTGAATCCAGCCCCTTTCCCATTAAAAGCCACTAATTTAGGGAGATATCTTCTTTTTTCTACCTAATCTCTTTAATTTTTGCTTATCTCCTTTGTTTCTTTTTCCTACGTACTTTACCAAAAAGTTTGGGTGAAAGAGAATTATGGGAATCAAGTATAAACTTCAGCTTCCATTGCAGTGGGAAGTGATCATATTAAAGCTATAATAGATGATTGTTTTTACACTCAAGAAAGAAATAAAAATGTTGTTAGCGTAAATTAAATACCTTTTTTTCCAGAACCTTCTTATCATTTATCTAATTCCTACTAGTATTTGAGGATTTTATTAGTTATGCCTCTGGAAAGCTGTCCCTGAGAGACCCAATCCCAGTCCACTCTAAGGGTCCCTCCCCTGTGTTCCCATTTTGTTTATCTCTAAAAGCTATCTTATTATGTACAAATATCTTACTTCTACTGTCTTTTCTTCCTTGGTATACTGTGAGCCTCTTGAGGACAATTACCACATCTTATTCCTGACTGGTCCTTGGTTTATCCTGTAAGCAATCAGTAAGTATTTACTGAGTGGTTGATAGTCATAGGAAATGTCCTGATTAAGATCAAACTGGGAGATCTGAGATGCCAAGTAGCAGAATGACAGTACTGACTAGGTGGAGGTGAAGCAGAGGAGCCTTCTAAAAAAGATTGAGCTGCAATATTCATAGATTTGGCTAAATATATATATATATATATATATATATATATATATATACACACAAATAGCCAGTATATATATATATGTGCATATATATGTGCACATATATATATATATATGATGAATTATATGCTAATATAGTTGATGAACTAATGCCAATCACAAAGTAAAATATCATGAAATATTTAAGGTAACGCTATAAGACTTGCCACTGAAAAAGTTGTCAAGCTCTTGAAATATATGTAATTCCTCCATACTAAAACTACTCCTGACTTCATGTTCTTTTGTGGATATGAGATTCAAACCCTCTCTGAGGCCAGAGTCTAAGCTTTAAAAAGCACTGTGTAATAAAAGTTTGCTGTATAACCACAATTAATGACAATGATGCTGGGTTTTTGCTTGTTTGCTTGTTTACTGCTTTCTTCTCAATAGTTTGTGTAGTCTCCATATCTATTTAGTTGTACAAATTATGTCAAGAAAGAGATTGGCATTCTCAATGTTCCTTTATGATCGTATGATTGGAGGAACACATTTCTTACTTGTAAGCACATCTAACAATGAAGAGCTCACTATCTGTTCAACATCCTAGGAAGACAGAGTTTCATTATGTCTGGGCTGTCGAGTTACCCTAGGAAATACAGGTCAGTGATGAATCTTTTCTGCTAAGAGGTCACTACTATATGACTACCTTAAGGCATTGAAATACATGTTCCTAAATATTTTTAGAGAAATCACCTCTTTTACATTTATTAAATACTAAATATTCTATATTAGCCAATCCAAAAGATGTGACTTCCATATATTCAAAATATCAGGATTCTGTGGTTTTACTTGTTTGTTTTTTTCTGATGTTGATTTAGGATAAACATTAAGAGTAACTTTAAATAAACCTTTAATATAAATATCATAGAAATTTGTCTCTGAAGCTCTGAAACCAAATTTCTTAGTAAAAAAATTGTTTGACATTTTATCTGTACATGTGTAACTCATATGTATTCATTTAATGACATATCAAACATAAATGTTGTCATTTTTCTTTTTTGCTTTTTGAAATGTTTCTTCTGTCTTTTTCTTTTTTTTTCTTTTTCTCAAAAGAAAAGGAGCAAATTTTTAAAGTCTGAAGGAGGCTAGATCAGTTGTTTGCTCAAAATATGTTCTTGCTATCTTGTGTTGTAGAATTCTTTACTTTCAAGCAATTCCTATCCTGAGAAATGTGCTGAAGTGTTCAGTGCTATAGTGTGAATTAGCTGTGCTATCCCTACAGATGATGGCAAACACAAATATTCATAGTGAGGGTGTACTGCATACTAGATATTTGTTTGGAGAGATTTACCTATTTTATAGTATTTAATAATTTAGAGCAAAACAACGAAACATAGCACTTGTGAGATAAATATAGTTGTCCTATTTTATTCCTGGAGAACTGGTGCCAGGACTCCCCTTGGATACCAAAATCTGAGGATGCTCAAGTTCCTTATAAAATGTGATAGTATTTACATACAAACTATGCACACTCCCCTGTATACCTTAAATCATCTCTAGAATACTTATATAATGCCTAATACAATGTAAATGCTATGTAAATAATTGTTATACTCTCTTGGTTTTTAAATATGTATTATTTTTATTATTACATATTTTTTTTCCTGAAACTTTTTGATCCATGGTTGGTTGAACTTGAGGATTTGGAGGGCTGACTGTATGGTTTAAGTGGACCTTGAGTGCATGGTTCAAATCTTGGCTCTATTTTCAAGTTGACCAAAATGAGTCACTGAATCTCTCTGTACCTCAGTTTCCTCATTGGTAAAATGCAAATCATATAGCACCTCATAGGTTTGTTGAGATCAAATTAATTTATACAGTTAAAGCTCACCTATCATATAGTAGGCACTGTATAAGTGTTTGTTGTTACAATTATTTGTTATTTTTTTTGAATAGTACAAAGAATGTAACTGGGATTAGAGAAGTTAAATAACTCACCCATGCTCATTTGAACCCAGGACAGCTACAAAACAAAGTCCAAGTTCTTATCTTGTATGCTACAAATATTTATTCAATTTTTAACAATTCTGGTTTACTTTTGAGGTAATCTAATAGAGTATTAAAGAAAAAATATTACAATTAGTGCAGCTCTTTTTATCTGCAACACGAATATATATTAATGTAAGTACTATTATGCAACTACTTATATACATTTGTAGTATGTGATTTTTTCATGTTTAAACAGATAAAACTATTTCTTATTAACAAGTCATTTTTACCAATATTTAGACACATTTCTTAATTCCCTGGTCCTTGAAGACCAAAGTTTTACAAATATGTAATGCATAAGTCTTTTCACATTTTCTGTGTATTATTTTATAGTATAGGTAGTGCATACCATTTTAAAGATCATGTAGCCTGAAAGAATAAATGGTTGATTACCTAATAAACTATTTGATATTAGTCTTTATGCAAAAAAAAATCTTGGATGATCCAAGAACTTGGGATTGTCGTAAATTATTCACAGCATTTAGACTATCACCCAAAAGATGATACTAATAAAATAACATTTATTTAGTCCATAAATCAACTCAGTTAGTATTCTACTTGGTAATTAAATCCTGTTAGTCAGTGAAAAATGTTTACATAATGCCTTCCTGGGTGGGAAGCTGTCCAACATTATTACCTCCTGCAGTAAACCACAGCAAATTGTTTCAGGAAATATTTCCCCTATGTACATATATAACCATAGAACAGAAACAACAACAAAAATAACAAATATAAATCTTGGGAGAAATTGTCTTTGATGTCTATTCCTGAGAAACATATCAGTGATTTCACCATTCCCTGGAGATTAACACAAACAATGCTGTTGAGGTTTAGGGAAACAATCTGAATTCCCTTTGGGATTATGGCCATACACAGAAACAGGCGGAAATGAAACAGAGATGTTTGCTATCCTTGTGTTTCCTGTAGGTCATTCTCCAGGGATATAAATTTCTGAATGTTCCTCAAGCATGGATAATCTAATCATTGGACTCCAAGCAAAAGGTTAAGTGGAGATTGATAGGATCTGGCTAACGCAGGCTTAAAGTCAATGGAGTGCTAGGAAGCCTCACAAAATTATCTGTCTTAGACTACATTACTCAGAAACTATGCATGAATCAAAGACTTATGTGTGAAGGATTTTGCTGGTAATATGATGTCAAGGAGCAGCAATGGGGAACAGGTGAGGCATTGAAACAAGCCTGGAATGTAGGAAAGCCAATACATGCATGTGCCATCCAATGTGCTACCACTCTGAGTAACTGTAGTTTGATTCTACAGAAACTTCCAATGAAAGTTATAAAATTCCTCTCAGAAAAACAGAGGAAACTGCAGAAGAAAGAAAGATGCATTTATTTGTCCGTTCATATCTCTTTGTAGGTCAAGAATTGACTCATAAAATATGAGCACTTGTGTAATTTCTGTTAGCGCCTGTGTAAAGGCCAATCACATTCACAGATTTTCTTTCCCAGGTGTCAGAGAGTCCATAGGGCAGAAGCAAGATGCAGAAGTCTACAGAGGCATGATGAAGTGCACCTGCATGAAACTTAACTGGTCACCACAGCATTGACTGGAATAAGAGATGAGGCCAAGAGGATTTATGGAGTGTACAAGAGACTTTGGACACACTGATTCCCTCATTCAAATGCTAATATTAAGACAACCAATTAACAAACATTGATTCCACTGGATATTTTTAGAAAGTTAAATCATTTAGAAAATGGTTTGTTTTAAAACTGAAAGCAAATCTCTGGTTTGCAATATTGTATTCTCTAATGGGAAAGAGGAAAGTTAAGCATGCCCTGGGTTTCTCTCCAAAACTTTCCCCTTGCTGCCCCTACGTTTTTCACATTTCCTTCTAATTCTTATAATTGAAACGCCAGGAAAATCCCTTGCTCTATTTCTGTCCCAAATAATAGATTTAGAGAGCAATGAGATATCATCATTACCCTGATGATATTCAGCTGTGCCATTCATTGCCTCTGGACTCAGATGGCACTCAGCCTCCATGATTCTTTCAGCAGCCAAGTCTGGAGGAGAGATGAGCTGGCATTCTTCCATATCATTAAAGACAGAGAGACCTGGCTCATACACTTGAGAAACATCAAGGGACTTGAAAAAAGGAAGTTTGGGCTTTATCAAATGAGGTGATTCACACAGACCAGCCTAGCATTAGTTTATTTCCAGATCTCAAGCTGCCCAAGTATTTCCAGGCAGCACCTATGGAAACGAGTGCCTTTTGTCTTCTTGCAATTAACTTGAAACTTGCAAGCTATATTCAATGATTTCATGTTTGCTTGGGAAAACTTCAAATTGAATTAAGAGTAGGCAAATTTGAACTTGGGTGGTGGTTGTGTTGGTCCTGTGAAACAGAAAAGTTGGGATTCTTCAAAAGAAAAAAAAATTATTTTTAACATATTATAGATGTAAACTCACTATACACTTTTTAAAGTAACTTTAAACTAGAATAAATCAAATGAACTAAAATCTTACTGACTCTATCCTCCCTTCATACCTCCAGACTTGTAAGGCAATATATTTAAAGACAGGTTGTCAGGATAGAAATCCTGATAATTGGCCTTGAGTGTTCCCCATGTAAGATTCCTATCTTCTGACATGCCCTGACAAACAGCCAGATCATTACTGCTGAGGAAACAGAGAAGAAAGTTGCCTTCAGAATGTGTTTTTATGTGTAATACGTGTGAAATGAATATAGTTTTAAGAAAACACAGAAAAAAAGCACTTGTTAATGATTAAATGCACAATTTTTACGGTGTCACAGTAGTATACTGTATTCAGTTTTGGCACTAATGGTTTATTTTCCCATTAAAATTCATGGGAGAAATAAAACATCAGTGACATTCTTCCCATCAAAATGCATCAAGTGACAATAGCATTTTACCATGTGGTTAAATTGCCATTATCTAAGATAGATGACAGTTCTTTCAATGATTGCCAGCACTTCTTTTAGAGGAATGATAATGTCTTTGCTATAAGTATCTGGCATGAAGAGAAATAAAAAAGTCTCGCTATGAGGACAGCCATTTTAGAAACATGAGGTAACATTACTTTTTTTCTTAACCTATAATAGATACAGTTTCATCATGATGCCAGAAACAATGCCAAGTAAAATTCTTTTTCATTAAATGAGTTTACATTGCAGGAAAAATATGTCATAAGCACATGATACTTCAGGATAAGCCCATGCTACTGCAGGAGGCTCCCGAATTCAAGATGGTACTCAATTTCCATTACTACCTGGGAATTCTACAGGTAAGCTTTTAAAACTCCATGCCCTCTTTCAAACTTTTGTCATTTTTCATTAAAAAAGCATATGCTAAATTCATTTTCACTATTCACTATTATGTGACTTTCACTAATATGCAACTTTCATAGATGCTCACTAAATATTTTCTGAAAGACAAAACTTCAGCCATATATCTTGTTTCTCAATCTTCAGTCTTATTTAATAGGCGTGGCTTTTTTGAGGGAAAAATGTGGAATGAAGGGGGTGAGAAAGATATAGTATAAATGCAGCACTCAGTTAATGTTTTGTTCTTCAGAATTTCTGAGAGCTAAGGATTGCTACATTGTCTTATTATTTATTCAGATAATTAAGAATAGACATTTATATTTACAATATTGCAGTTAGCTCTCAGATCTCTCTCTATGAAATACATACATCTATACATATTAATATTTATATATAGTCTTTTAATAGTCACATTCCATCAGAGAGCAGGATAGTATGATTATTCTCATTTTTACATCAAGAGAATTTGTTCCAAAGCCACATGACAGGCCACCTGGGACTTCTAACATCCAATCCAATAGCTTTTCCTTTAGTCTCACTACTCGATGTGTGATCTGCAGCAGTTGTGGCATCACCTGGAAGCCTGACAGAAATGCGAAGTCTAGGTTCTTACTGAGTTTCACTGAGCCAGAACCACCTTTGAATTCCCCAAGTGGTAACTCTCCACATTCAATCTTGAGCAGCACTGCCCTCGGCCATAGAGCCTCCTTCACACCGAGCTGCCCACCAATTAATCTATTCATTAAGATTATTGATGGGAAATATTTCTCACCCACATTTTATACCTAGTACTTTTAGCTTTATCATCCAACAGGAGAAATACTTTAACTGGGCAGATGTTTTCTGGAGACAGCTCTAGCAGAGTGGCTGTTCTTCAAACGCTATGAAGCTTGAAGGGAGAGGGTTCTGATTTTCCAGGTATCAGGTTCAATCTAGGTCTAGTTCATTCATTTAGCATGGTTCTTCCTTCCTTCCTCATGAAAGAGGAACTAAAAAGGACTAAGTTCATTCAGTTTAAGAAGGCAAAATGTCAGATTATATGACATTTACAGACTTGCTACTAAGTCAAAAATTTGATGTACATGTAACAACTGTATAAAATGGGTTTGATTATTTCTGTTTTATACATTAGGAAACTGAGGCTTATATGTAATTTGTCTATAGTCATATACATAGACTGTAGAGTAGGAAATTAAATCTCTATATATCTGACCCCAGTCTGTTCTCTTAACCAAGAGGCTACTCTAACTCCCTAAATTAAGGTGAGCCTGTGTGCATGTGTGTGTGTAAATGTGTTATATTCAGGGCAGAAAATGTGGGAATATCAAATTATGTATACTCCAAAAGTCTTATGATCTTTATCCATCTGTGATTGTAGATGTTTATTAAATATGAATGAATACTATATGTATTAACTTCTATCTCCTCTGTCAATTATTATTATTATTATTAGAAATCCATATATTTGTATATATTTTCCATTAATTTTATACATGTATTACTAAGTATTCTCTCCCTTATTGCCATTCCTAGGAATATATTATTTTTTGTTGGTGTAGTTGAACAAATGTGATCACAGGCCAAGAATGTTTTCAAATATTTGCTTATATGATTATCACAGTTAACACATATAAAAAATTGTTCCTTTTTTTTCAAAGACTGTATATTCAATAACTCTATAGAAAGATGAATTAAAAGCCTTGGGCTTTAATTCTAACTTTGCTATACTTTATGGGACCTTAATATGAAACTGAACATTAATGAATCTCATTGCCATTTTGGGAAAATAGGGGTAATTGTGCCTTGTTGAAAAATAATTTATTATGGTATCAAAACAACAAATGAGTCCTACATATATGAAGTTTTACTGCCCTTCAATAAAAAGAAGAATATAGGTAGTTTTTTAAACGAAGTAGATACTGAAATTTGATTTATATATTATGAGAAAGTGCTTTATGGAAACATCAACACCTGCTGTCAGCACTTCTGTACTTACTGTTCTCACTGCTTGCTTGGAATACACCTTCTTCAGATATATGCATATTTTCCATCTTCAATTCACAACAGTACTTAAATGGCATCTCAGAGAGGACTTCCCTGGCCATCACATCCACAACAGCAGGCTGTTTTTTATTCCCTCAGTTTTTCTTCACAGTACTTATCCTGCAATTTTTCTCTATTCCTAGTTCAGTATTTGTTTATTTTGTGTTGCCTACCTTAGAATGTGAGCTCTATAAAAATAGGAACTTTGGCTGCTTTGTTAACCATTCAATCTCCAGAGCCCAGAATCATAACTGGCAAAGAGCAGATTTAGAGCAATTGTTTGTTGAATAAGTGAATAGATAAATTAAGTCAATATATAGCTATAGGCAAAGAATTAATAATAATGGCACGATTAGTACTGCTGTTGCTGCTGCTGCTAATACTACTACTACTATAACAACAACTACAACTACTACAACTACTGCTACTACTACTATCAGCCTAATAATTGGGTTTTTACTATGTACCAGGCACTGTATGCATTATCTTAACAAACTCTCACAACAACCTGTGGCAGTAGATATAATTATCTACATTTTCCAAATAAGGAAATTAAAGTTTTAGTTAGATTCAATGTACAGCAACGATTGAGAATCAATGACTAGATTAAGTCATTGATTACCTGGTTAACATTGGAATTACCTGGTAAACCTTTTAAAATATTGGTACACAGGTTCCAATCTCAGAGTTCTGATTTCAGTGCAATTCCCAACAATAATGCAATTAAATTAAAACATCTAGGGATGGGAGCAGGATATCAGTATTTTTAAAAACTCTCTCGTTGTTCTAAAGTACAGCCACTATTGAGAACTACTCACTGGCTTAGGTAAAGTAACTAACTTCCTCCAGGTCACTTGGTCAGGAAGTGGTGGAGCGGAGATTTAATCCCTGTTTCTCTAACTTCTTCCCAATCCTTCCTCCATATTTTGCATATTCTCTGAGGTAGACTATCTGGTATTTCAGTGCCTTACCAACTGCAATATTGCTAACTGTGACTTTGAGATAATATGGGTTTATTTCTAATAGCGTGATTTTAAATTTTGTGTTCTTCTTACATTCAGTTTAGTTTCCTTACATGCAAGAACCTGATGGTAATTATTGCTTTCTATTCCTATGTACTGTACAAGTACAAGTACAAGTGGGTTTACAAAGTAATATACAGAAAGAACAGTTTACTCTTCCAATGGAGATGAAAGGTCAAGGCCTCAAAACAATTTTGTAACTGTCATAATAATTTTCAAAGGAGCAAAAATGGGCTACAAAGGCACTGTGCTGTAACTTGATAAAATAAATAAGAGAGACTCCCAGGGTAAAATACATTGGACTTAAAGCCAAGTCTAAATCCTAAAAAACAAACAAACAAACAAACAAGAAACACAACAAAGGGTTTCCGTAATATCAAACTTGGGTTTGTTTCGAAAATAGATGATTTCAGAAATTTTTACTTATCACCTTAAGTTCCAAGAGATCATCATACCTCCAAATGTAAAAAATGCTTTTCAGGATTATAGCCTCAACTGTGAGAGATTCATTTGTGTTGGCATATAGACCCAGATGGCATTGAGATGGTACATTACAAAGTGGTAAATGATGCAAGCTCTGAAGTGAAGAAGAGTGGAATGTGAAATCCATTCTTGTCACGTTTAGTTGTGTGTCACAGGGTGAGCACTCTAAATTCCTTGAGACTGTGGCACTTAATAATTGCCACAACAGATTAGTATAAAAATAAAAGAGATAATATAGACAGAAATATTAGTATAATATCTGATTTATAGTACCCAATATTCCATTGCTTGAGATTTGAGAATAAATTCCTTGAGACTTATATGTTTAAGTCTCAAGTCTCAATAGAAAATGAAATTAATAATTGCCCCAACAGAGTACTGTGAAAATAAGAGATAATATAGACAGAAATATTAGTATAATATCTGATTTATATAATTCAATATTTTGTTGCTATTTTTAGTAACCAAATATGCAACCTTCTAAATTAAGAAGGATTTAGATGCATGGAATGAATTTATGTAGCATAAGTCCATACAGGTATGTGTATTCATATTACTTGCTACTACTAATGTATTAATTGCTTGGAAAATAACCAGTAATTTGAGGAGTTTATAATTTAGTTGGAAAATTAAAAGACATAAAGAGAATTAAAAAACACACACACACATGATATCACATTGATGGTATTTACCATAGATAAGCAATCACTAACAGTGGAATGGATAATAAATGCCAGTGGAGTTTGGAAGAGGAAGTAATCACTTTTTGCTAGAATCGAAAAGAAAGGCTCATGGATGAGAGTTTGACTTAGAAGGCTATAAGGCTAAGTAATGTCTACACATTCCTCTTATTTGTCCCTTCATTTATTCAATAACTTTTTATTGAATGCTTACTGCTTTTCACTCCCTCTTTTTGAGACAGTCTGGGGATATAACAGTCAACAAAACTCATGCCATGTCTGACCACGCAGAGTTTACATACTAATGAGAGATACCAGAAAACAAATGATATATAAGCTATATATATATTATAAAAACATAATTATTTTAAAAAATAATGTGTTGCATAACATTTTTAAAGGGCAAAACGAATAATTAGAATGCGTAGATATTTCACCAATGATGGTAAGTGGAGCCTAAATAGATAAATTAATGAATTATAGGAACCTGATATGTAAACATTTCTGGGAAAATTGTTCCAGAAAGAGGAAAGCCCAAAGCAAAATTCTGAGAAAAAATATAAGCTGATTTATTCTAGGAAAAACAAGCAAAAACGATCACATGTCCAGAATATTCTGAATAGGGCTGAAAAATAATTTTAAAATACACATAAAGGAAAGAAAATGAATAGGTGGATGTAAGATGGCTGCCAAAGTGGACTTGGTTATACCTGGCAATTGAATGGTATTGGTGCTGAGTGAGGGGAATCAAAGACAAATCCAAGAGATTGAACAGAAAAGATTTTTCCAGAAATATTTCAAGAAAAGGAGCAACTCTGAGGAAAAATAAAGTGTTAATGTTAAACAACTTAAATTGAAGATGATGGTGAAACATCCTAGAGACAACAAGCAGCTGGAGATACTAATACTTAGAAGATGGGTCAAGGTTAGATAGGTTTTAGGAGTCAATAGTTTGCAAGTGATAGACAAAGTCCCGTAAAAGGAGATAATGCAAAACAGATGCTAAGAGAGTAAGAAAAAGCAGTAGAAGAAAAAGTAGGTTTTGTTTGTTTTTTCCAAATCTAGTCTTTTTATTGTTTCCTTTCTCAATAATGAAACCGTCTTTCAATGAGTTAATTTGTACTGGTTTTAAACATGTCCACATATTCTTTGACACTCCTTCCATTGATTTCAGGCTAACTTTAGCAATTTGTTCCTAGTGAATGTGATGTGGTGAAGTGATGCTGAATAATTTCCCAGGTGAAGTCATAAAAAGCTCCAGAGCTTTTACTTGGAGTTTGCCTTTGAATCTAGCCACTGTCTTATAAAGAAGTCCAACACCTACATAGGAAGTCCACTTGTGGGTGTTCTGGCCACAACTCTAACATATCCCAGCATCAGCCAGCATCAACTCCAGACCTGAGAATAAGAGAAACTTGAGATGATTCCAGGTGCCAGCTTTGGAGCTGTCCGATAGATATGAAGTGATAAAAAGATGAGCTATTTCTGCCCAGCCTTGACCAAATCACAGATATCTGAGAAAAATAAATATTGTTGATGCTTAAACTACCAAGTTTTGAGATGATTTGTTACATAGCCATAGATAATTGGAACATGGTGTAAGCCAGAAATTCAGAAGTCATTTATGATACCAAATTTTCTTTTACCCAGTACCACCTTATTTAATCCATCACCAAATCTTATAGATTTTTTCCTACTATAGAGTCTCTGAAATTCATTTAGTTTTCTCCATTTCCACCACCACTACAACAATACAAGTTATCACAATTTCTTGCCTGGACAATGTTTGGTTTCATTCTTTATATTCCATCCATGTATTTTGTTTCCATTTATATTTACTCCATTACACTTTCCAGTTATATTTGGTTCCATTCCTCATACTACATCCAGTTATATTTTGAAAATGCAAATCTGAATATATATATCTATAGCCTCTATAAAAAGCAATGACTTCTCATTGTTCTTAGAATAAAAACAAGCTTCCATACCTTGGCCTATAAAAACCTGCCTCATCTGTCTCTTCTTGCCTCTACAGGCTATTCCAAAGAAATTGTTCAATCTTTACCCTCTACTTCCTCTGGCTTTCTAATTTCTTCACCCCTGTTCCTCCAGCTGCAGATTTTGCACATACTACTTTCTCTGTCTGAAAGTTTTTCTCTCCTTTCTTTTCATACATTTTAGTCATCTTTGAACTGTCACTTTAGTCATTGTTTGATCAGATAAATCTTCCCATTTCAAACAAATCCCCCATGTAATATTTTTATAGAGCCAAATGCTGCTGCTCCTTAGGACTTCATTATTTTTATAAAACTGCACTTACGTATGCATGCATGTGTGTGTTTGTCTATTCACCCTCCTTATTCAGTAGGTTCAATGAGAACAGAGACCATGTCCATTATTTGTCAATGTTTTATTCCCAGAACATACTCTAGTGCCAGACACAGAATGCGCTCAATATATGTTTGTGGAATAAATTAACTAAGAACATATAAAGACATTTTATTCATCGTTATAGGAGGATATCATTACTCTAAGAGTGAATGAAGTGAAGGGAGAAGGGAAATAGTCTAGATATCTACCTGTATGACTCTATTTGTTCCTGCCCTATTGATTACATTCCCTTACTGATTAATCTTGAGTCTCAGCTGATAAAGAACTCAGAAAACTGGGCAATATAGTAAATAATCTCCCAGATTAATTTTAACGTATGTATCAACAGGTTAAAATGTTGCTCTTTAGGAAAAGCGGTATTTCTATCGAGAACTCCCTAAAATACAATTTCTCTCTCTCTCTCTCTCTCTCTCTCTCTCTCTCTCTCTCTGTGTGTGTGTGTGTGTGTGTGTGTGTGTGTGTGTAGGGGAAGTAGTGGTAAGAAGAGATACAAGACTGAAAAAAATAGGCATAAAGCGGGGGGAAAAAGTGAAAGACAGAATACTCTCTAACTTTAAATACAATATAAAAGGAATACTAAGTAAATGCAGTAGGAAATATTATTTCTGTTATTATCTAACTTTCAGGTTTTATTATTATTGTTGTTATTAGAAGGCTAACAGACTGGTCTCCTTTTTAGTGATTTATTTACAAATAACAAAATGGAGGTTTCAAGTTAAAAAAAAAGTATGTCCTGCTGTCTTTATATTTGCAAACCAAATTATTTGTTATACGTATATAAATACTTTTGTAAGTATAAATTATTATTTCCTTACTCCCGTGCCCAAATGACATTACACTAATATTTTAAGCAAGCTTCCAATGTTAAATAGCTTCATAAATTTACAATGCCTAATAAAAACCAACAGGAGAAAAGTATTAAGGATACTAGTCACATCCTTTCTAGTGCTTGAAGATAGTGATATTGGTGGATTGATTTCAAAGAATGTCCTTCTTATGCTTGAAGAATTCAGTTTCTCTACCAGTAATATAATTATGCTTAGCTTGCTGATTACATTGTATTTCTGTTGCTTTTGCATTCATAAAATTTATCACATAATATGCATTATGGTTTTCATTTGTATTCACGGTTCTCAAGCCCAATTTTTATGTTACTTGGGAATAAAAGACTTTTGTTAGATATTAGTACTGTAGTAAATTATTTTGCTTTTTAGTAAATCGACACTATATTTAAACTTCATTTGCTTCTTATTTTGTATAATTTGAATGATAGAGTTTAAAAGTACTGCAATAACAATAAAATGTATAAACTTAATAGTAGTGCTTATTTTCACATAGTAAACAAATTTGACATTGGGTTTCAATATTAAAATAAAATTGAATAAAATTCAAATCATAACAAATATATATATGCACGTATATACATAGATACATGTTGGTGCATGTACACCAACATATATTAAGTATCATACAAAATTACAGAAAAAAATTTTATTTTTAAAACCACAGTATGTTTTATCTTTTTATCACACATGAAATTATAAGATGATCATTATAAGAAGATATGCTGCATTTTTTTCTTTGTCATAAATCCCCAAATCTTTGTTGGACAACACCAAGGGAAATTGCAGAATACATAAAATTGAAACTTTGTTTTTAATAATTTATACTGCTCTTATTGTGTAACCTGCAAAGTTTACATTATTAACTCTTCAAATAATTCATCTTGGTAAAGTGCATAGAACTTGTTCTTGAAAATGAGTGACACAAATGCATAAGATCAATGAGCTTGATTTCAATTTCTTATACAAATAAACCACAATTTGGACACGTACACTATGAAATGTTTAAAATATTATAGAATTGCCAAAGTTTTAAATCCTTAATTATGATGCATTGTGCAGCTTAAGTCTATTCCTACTTCAATACTTTCATATAACCTCTAATAACGTGAACACTAATCTTACAATTGTCCCAGACTATGCAGAAACTAATAGAATTTTTGATTCTTCATTTACCAGTTAGTGGAGCAGAAAAAAGCCATTCATGGCTCTACCCTTATAGAAATCTGAGTATCCGGAACTAAACTGTGAAATTATCATATTGCTCTATATCTTTTGAAAAAATAATAATCAGATTGGCCTAAAATATGTGCATATAGGTACATTTTCACATTGATATTTTCAAAAGTTATTTTCATTCTAAGCATTTTAGTTTTGAATATTCTAAAGCATTCACCAAAGACTTCTTACTATATATTTTCTGTATCTATACCAACCTAACCCAAAATTTTGCTTGTCTATTTAATATACATATATATATATGTATATACATATATGTGTATACAAATACACACACACACACACACACACACACACACACATATAGCCATCCTAACAGGTATGCTACAGGTATGCTCATTCTCCTTCAGGTAGGGACATTTCCCAACAATCTGGCAGTCAATCTCAAGTGCACAATGTACTAACAACCAGTGTGTATACACAGTATATAACAACCAGTGTAATATATATATATATATATATATATATATATGTATGTATATATATGGAGAGAGAGAGAGAGAGTCAGAGAGAGGGAGACTTATATATATCTTCTGATTAGCTTCGTCGCTTAAGAGGATTATTGCATGACATTATTTTTATTTGTTAGAATAAAGTACCTTCAATTTGGAAAGTTGTAATGTTTACTAAAATAAAGTATACTGATTTCTTATTTGTAATTCCTTTTCTCTCTATTTTCTCTGACTTGCTACAAGTGGACACATTTTTTCCAATCATTCTATTAGTAACACTTTCTCTGTGCTCATGTGCAGGAAATAGGTAAATCACCTTCTAGAGCCATCAGGGCAATCTTGACCCATGGAATCATAGCAGGCTGCTGAGGAGGAATTTAGTGCCCTTGGGATCCAGTAGGCTATTTGCAAGCTCTTGGGAGACAATTCTTCATTGGTCTCTTGTGTGTATATATTTCCGCATGCAAAGCCATTTGTTCTGGACTAGTTTTTCAAGAATGTTTGTATAGAAAACATCCTTAGAAAAGAAAATGACAGAGTCATTTAAATTTTGGAAGATAAGATGTGTCTCTCTCTAGAGTCTGGAGCAATAGGACAGGCATAATATAGTGCCTGCCCTTTATAAAAGATTTGAGTCCTCTAAGCTCAGTCCTCTCTTGTACTTCATAGTATGTGCAACTGATACCTTGTTCTCTTCATGTGATACTGTGGAAATTGGGGGTCAAGGAAGTGGCACTAAGGCTAATATTGTGGCTATCTTTGGTGCTGGGAGTAAACTGTGACCCAGGCACCTTTTGACTACCACTGGCATCCATAAAACTGTGGCAGTCTAAATTGTTAACTTGCAAGTATGGCAAAATATCGGACACTTTATAGTCCATAACAAATTTGTTTATGAAGATGGGATGCTGACAGAGAAAAAGCTCTTTAAAAGAAGAATGAGGGTCTCACAGGCCAACTAATGGGATTTTAGAAATGTCTCTGGAAATCAGTGGCAAATATATGGACAAATTTAATGGTCAACCAGGCAATAAATGGTCCTGCACTTTGTTGCTGTTAACGAGGAGACATTAGGGAGAGGCTTCTGGCTGAGTATTATAAGGTAGAATCAGAGATAGCCATCCTAACAGGTACATTAATTCTCCTTAATATAAGGATACTTCTCAACAATCTGGCAGTCAGTCTCAGGTGCACACTGTAGTAATAACCAGTATTAACATTTTTACTGGAGAGAGGTGGCAGAAGTTTCTACTTGGTTTCGGACAAGTTATGGAGATGGTTACGTACACGAAAAATATAAGAAATATATTTCATAAAGAAAAATAATGGCCACTATGGTAAGAAGCCAGGCAAATTGTGAGAATTTTGACTTTTGCTTCAGATATGAGGGGCAGTGAGATTAATACTTGATAAGGAAAAATGACAATTGCAGGACCATATTATGACCCAAACTCTTGCAGTGTATTATGGCAATCACAGGTCCATTTAAATACAACATTAAAAGATCTTACAATTTTGTCAGTGGGTCCAGGCTGCTACAATGTTGCTTTGGCCCTTTTTGGAAGATTTCACTGAACAATCTCCCATGAGAAACTAGAAATGAAACATTTTCTAATATTTAGGCTTTTACTACCCCAGACTGAGTTTACAATGCTGACAGAGTTGAACTACTACTGGAGGATGAGAAACTGACTCAAGTACCTAGAAAAATTCTTGAAATCCGCCATTGTACTGCTCAAAACTGAAAGTAAATACACGTGGCTCTGTTCCTCCATAAACGGAGAATAAAACCATTCTCTCCTTCCATATTTCCTGATTCCTTCCTTCTCCCACTTAAATGATCGCATCTACTTTAAAGACAAGGATGATCAGGGATGGGACTGAAGTCTCTCTGATCCCCAGTGGAGATCAAAGACCATTCTCAGCTGTCTTTGCTGGAAATATCCTGGGAAATTTAGTAGACAGGATAGTTCAAACTTTTATGACTCTATTAGATACAGGCACCTCAGTTACCATTCTATCCAATCTTGTGGGACACTGGATTCTCAAATCAAATTGATGGGGTTCGGGTAAAGTTCAAAATGGGGAAGAGGATTTAATGAGGACTTGTGGGAAGAGCACTTTCAGCAAATTCCAGGTACTATTGTTGAAGATTCTACTTTTCAATATATAATTAGTAGTGATATATTACATGCTTGTATTGTGAATGCCCATATAATGCTAAAGGAATTCTCCCAAACGAGAAGATTATCCAGTAGAAAAGTACTATTATCTTTTCAACCCCATGACCTCGATGACTTTTTTGAGCTATAAGTGTCTGTGACTAATGGTTTTACCCACTGGGCTTCTGGCAAAAGGAGGCAGCCTTTATATATGTGTCCCAAACTTATCAGTGGCAAGACTACCAAGCACACTCTTTTTCAAAAGCAGCTATGTTTAACACAGCTCTTGTTAAATCTCAGTGTCTGACCCATAGAGTTATTGTGACTCCCTAGCTTGATATGCTTAAGGGGTAGGTCAACTTGGATTTATTGATTAATAAGGGGAGGAGCGTTCAAGGCTTTGCTTGTCAAATGGAAATGGCATTTTCAAAAATGCATCCAGCCCAGTCCCAAGGGCACCTCAGCTTTACATTTAAAAAAATGGCAACTTTTCCTTTGAGGAGAAAATTTATCTTCTACTCTGCTATCTGGTGCAGTGGCCCCTCAGTTCATAGAGATACTTCTAAATACATGAACCTGGTTTGATGAAGGTACCCAATGGTCTGCTATGGCTGTTCAAGCTCAGCATTAGTCATGTTAAAACTAACATGAATCTGGTCACTATATGCACTGGGCAGAATTAATTCTTATAGCTCTGGTCAAATCTGGTCAATAAGGCTCTTGAAGAGCCTTATGGATTTGCTGACTCTTGGATTGTTGTCAATAATCTAGCAGTTTAGTCTGCCACATGGAAACTACGGATTTAATACAGTCCAAAAATGATTGACCTATTGTCACAAAAGGCGTTCAAAAACGGGTTGGTAGTCAAAGCATTCTATGAACCTCTATGTTCTCTGCCATGCATAAGCATTGAGAGTTGTTGAGAGTTTGAATGAACTCAAGAATTTCTAAATCTACTTCACCCACTTCTTCTGACCCACAAGCCTTTGTAAGGTAGTTTGGTCATTGAATCAGACTATCTCCAGAAGGGAATCATTGCTTCTCAGCTACTTTCCAGGTAATGGTGAAATGGTTGAGGCATATATCAGCCTATTTTCCAAATTTAAGATGTCTTTGACCATTTCTGAGCATTATGTGTCTTTCTTTCCCTAATGGCAACCACAGTCATTCTTGTTACAACGTCTGGGTGGCAGTCTTGGCAAAAAAAAAAAAAAAAAGAAAAAGAAAACATGGCCCAGGGGATTCAATTTAATTCTTCTTTAGTGATCCAATATTTTTGTTATTGTTGTTGGACTCAAATATTGCTAGATTCTAAAGATAATTATCATTTGGTTGGGATTCCTGAGACCCTTTATAGCGGCTAACATGGGCTAAAGTAAAGGACATAATAAGTCACTGTAAGTTTTACAAAAATTCCCTTGTTCCCTAAAACATTTGAATAAAATGTTCCAACAAGAGTATAAGATGACTGGAGACAAGGTGGAGTTATTACTATTAGAATGGGACACACTAATTTCATGGTGGCGAAGGGGGAGCAACAATCCTGTCATGAGGGAGAGGAGGTTACCATAAGACCTCAGGGAGTATGCGGAAGGGAGAAATGTTAATAATTTTTGTTTTTTCAGAATTACCCCTGGAGCCTTTTCTTTAAGAAGAAAAAACTCTGGTGTGGGATTCCTAAACTTTTGCAAACACCGTAAATTCAACTTATTGATAGGTCTCTCATCACCTGCTGGATGTCTCTGACTGATTTGAACACAATCGTCCTTATTCTTACCAATAAGCTTACGGGAAACAGTAGGAAATGACTCAAACTTCTACACTTCCAAAGTAAAACACTTGTTCACACCTCTAGATATTTTTTCTACCTTTATTCCTAAAGCTGTCACTCTGTCATTCCATGAGGTAAACAAATGCCAACTTTCTAGCTGGATGTACAAATAGGACAGAGTCCCTTCCCAAACAAAGACCAGATTTAATCATTAAAACTGAATTGGGAAACTCACTGTTTTCTAGCCATTTGAGAGGCACTTTGAAGGCACTGTCAACTTGAGTACCCTGGCTGATGTAGGTCCTTCTTAAGAATGGGGTCCATAATTTTAAACATTTAAACAATGCTTTTTTTTTACCCCCAGAGACATGATGTTTACCCGGGAACTATCCTTATGTGGAAAATAGATTTTAACTAGGCTGTCTTCCCAAAATATGGTGACATTCACCTTAGATGTATCAGTAAGAGACATTCAAGACATTCAAGATCTATTGTACAGTGTGGTGACTATGGTTAATGATGATATATTGTATTCTTGGAAAATACTAATACAGTGAATGTTAAAAGTTTTTACTGCAAAATAATGTTAGATAATACATTTTATAAATAGCTAGATTTAACAATTCCACAGTGTATACTTACTTTAAAACATCATCTTGTACATGACAAACACATACAATTTTGTCTGTTGATTTAAAACAGATAAATACATTTGAAACAAGTTTAAGATAACAATACCTATAGGTCATAAAGCCTTTAGATGACTAAGGAGATCTTGCCAATATGAGGCTACCATGCTTACTTAGGAGAGCTACTGGGAGGGAAGCTGATTCATTATTTATGAGGACCCTGAAGGTGGTTATCCTATGATAATAAGAGCAATTGGATTAGAAAAGGTGTTATAAAATTAGTCTCTGATTTATTAGCTGAAGTGATCAATGATGCCACCTCAGTTCTGGAAGGCACTGATGCCACCTCAGTTCTGACCTTAAGGTCAGCCTCAACTTACTGGCCAGGGTTGTTATAGATGATAGAATTGTCCTAGATTTTCATCTTGTGAGCCAAGGCAATTGTTAATGCATCCGAAAGTATCTAGATTAAAGATTTGGGACAAGTGCAAAGAACAATATAAAAACTAAAGGAAAAAGCCACCTGCCTCTCTAAAGTAGACACTGATGTTGATGTAATCTGTTCTGCAAGTTGAGTCTGGGTGCCTGGTGATTGGTCTCATTCTGCAGTTAGGATTCATCTTGATAATGATCTTAATTTAATGTTGTATGATAAAAATGGAATGGATTTGGTTCCAGCCTCTGGCATTCAGATTAATCAAAGTATCTGACTAATGGGAATTCTCATGAGAAAATGCATCAGAAAGTTTAGACTGATGAGGAATAACAAAATAAAGATATATGGTAGACAGTGCTCTTAGCTTACGATGTTTTGGGAAAGGCTACAGTGTGAATAACATTTTAGTTTCAATTACCTCTATCATAGTTCTTAACATAGTCGGCCTTATGTTCATTTTGTTTAATTGGTCACAAATCAATTTATTAGACAAACAGATTTTTATTAAACACATACTATGTGGAAATATATACATATATATTTATATACCTAAAGTCAATATGTTATGGACGTTAGGGGTGGGTATTGTTAGGAGGCAATCCTCCATGTGTTTCTTGTGGTTGTGCACATCTGTCAAGCAAAGACATTGACTGCTGTTGTTCTGGAATATCTTTTTAAGGTTGTTCATATGTCAAACAGCACTGGAATTCAGGGACAGTTGTTCTTTCCAAAGCAAAACACAAATTTATTTTACAATTTTGGAAGATGGAGATAGTGTCTCCCTCCAGAGCAAAGATGTCGGCAGTGCTTACCACCAATTATAAAAGATTTGAACTCTTTATGGCCAAGGTTTCTTTCCTATAATGCAACTTACTATATATGAGAATCTGATACCTGGTTCTATCCATGTGCCTCTTTGGGAACTGGGGCTCAGCAAAGTGGCACCAATGCTGGTATTCTGGCTACTACTTTTTTTGTGAGTAGTAAACTATCCTTCGTCTCTGACCTACGAGTCTTTGGACTTCTGCTAGCATCTGTGAAAATGTGGCAAGCTGTATGGACTGAATGTTTGCATTCCTCCTAAATTCATGTGTTGATGTCAAATACCCAATGTGATAGCATGAATGGTGCGAGTCTTTGGGAGGTAATTAGATCACGAGGGTGAGCTCACATGAATGAGATTCATGCTTTTAAAAGGTCAGAGAGCTAGCTCTTCCTCTTTTTACTATGTGAATATATAAAAAGACATCAGCTGTTTGCAACTTAGAAAAGGGCCCTCAATGCAATCCAACCATGCTGGCATTCTGATCTCAAACTTCCAGCTTCCAGAACTGTGAGAAATAAACATTTCCTCTTTAAGACACCGAATCTATGGCAATTTAGTATAGCATTCCAACTAAGACACAGCGAGTATTAGTTGCAAGCCTGGTAAAATCTCAGACCCTCACAGTTCTAGATACATACCTCTAACAATCCTATGAAGTATTCATGGAGTTCACAAGGCCAAAACAGAATGACTACTGTTTACATCACTAGAACCCCCATCAGGCAGTGCATCAAAAACTTCACTCCAAAAAACAACCCATATGACTTTTCATGTTTTCATGAAATTAAACCTCTATAAAAGCTGAGAACCCTCAACTTCAAAAAAGCAAGCAAGCAACCAACCAACCAAACAAAACCTCTCTAATAATTGGAAAAGGAGACAACTACCCTTTGTATTTCTTACCTATTTTTTCTAGCCACTGGCAACGACTAGGGATAAGTATCACTTAAGGTTTGGGCCAGTGCAATAAGGTAGGAAAATTACATGGCAGCAACACAGTTTAAGATTAAATATTAGATCTTCCTCTTCTCATAAATCTTTTTTTCACCTCACCTAAGGATTCCTCACTAGCTATCATCTCCCAAGGTTTCAGCCTCTTTCCATATTGCTCAATATTCCAATAACTTTAAAAAGTTTTCCTCTGCTCCTCATCCCCTACATTCAAATTCTTTCACTGAGCAATCTTTTTGTTTGTCTTTAATCTTCCATATTACAACCATAGGGTTTGCACATTCAGAGTAAAACTGCCTTTTTCAAAGCTAGTTAATGTGTGAATGAATTGCAACCTCACACCATCTAGGGTACGTTGCTGAATTGTAATGTCAATGTTTATCACAATATTTGACTATAAAGAAAATAAAAGATGAAACTGTGAACACTTACCTACCAAATAGTTATTTTTAAATTTGTGGAGAAACAACTGGTTTTAAAAAGGAAGGAAGAAATTTTCAAAGGAAAGACTCAGAAAAGACAAATCAGAAAAGGGAAAAGTTAATTCAGGAAAATTCTTTAGACAAAATCCATAAGTACTGCTGAGTTAGGGTTTAGATGGCACAGAAAAGAATAGTCCTTACCTAAGGAGGCCAAACATCTTATGTATGCTGGGACTGACAGTCTTATTTCCAAGTAATTTTATAAGAGCCATAAACTTCACATGAACTTCTGAAAAGTTGAACAGAAATTCATCACATTTGTAGTTTGTATATACTGCACTCTTCAGTGTTTTGTGCTCTTTAATTCTGTACGGTATAGTGAAAATTACATAGACCTGGAAATCACACACATTTTGGGTTGAATCCCAGTTCCAGCACATATAAAAGCTATGTTCTCTTGGGCAATTTACTTGACGTGTTTTCTCATCTATAAAATTACAGCATTAATTATTTGTAGTCAGTACAGTTACTACTACAGAAAAGAAATTAAAGAAAAATTTAATATATATTATATATTAAATATATAATATATAATATTATATATTATATATATATATTATTTATATATTGTAAATAAACAATAAAGGAGACTGAACTCCGGTCCTCTTAAGTCTGGGTTTCTTTTCACTAAAGGGGCATGTTGGGAGGAAATATTAGCCATGGTCATATCTACCTATTTAGAACACTGTTTATGATTGGAACTAAGAAGAAATAAAGTTATAAAAAAAAGTCCAGAGTCAGTTTTTAGAGGCTCCAAAATGCCAGGCTAACAATTTTTGACTTGAATGATATAGCAATGAATTATCTGCAGAATAGAAAAGTAATGTTTTAAAGTAAGCGTATTCTATGATAGTAGTTATATGTAAATCAAATGTGAGAAGGAATGAACTGGAGATGAGAATAGTTAGATGATTATTGAAATAACACAGCCCACACCAGCATCATTCAAAATTTTCAGCTAGATGAGATTTTTTTGGTAGTTGTGTTATATACTACATTTCTACTTTTAATGATAAACGAAAAACATGATAATATTAGAGGTTCTGCCAAGTTCTGTAGTTAAAGTAATACAGCAAATCATCTATTTGTCTGACTACCATTGAATACCTTTTCTACCAAATTTATTCATTATTAATATTCAAATATAACTTTAGGAAATACTAGTTTAACATATTTCATATTCCTAAATCTTTTAGGCTTTAGACAGCCTGGTAATGTTCTTAGAAGGGTATATCCTATATTTAATATTCAATCTGGGTCATATGTGTATACATACATGTCTTTAAAATCATAGACCCTCAGTAAAGTCTCTATATTACAACTTCAGTTTCCTTAAATGTCTTTCTTTAAATAAGTGCTTTATGACTCTAGTCCTTTAGCACTTGAAAGTAAGAGTGGCTTACATCTTTATAACTTTGTAGCTGCAATTCAATATCTGATCTATAATTTGTTTGAAACTGCTCTCTTAAAATTCTAAATACACTCTCTGGCAATGTTCACTATTGTCTTTCTTAGTTATTGTAATTCTAAAATGAGCTGATCACATTCCTCCCCGGTTTTAACTTCATCAGACAATTTTGCCTTAATGACAAAGAAAAAGGTTCACAATAGCCAGTATTGTTATTACTTTCTGTGACAGGAAATAGTAAATAGGGTAAACTTTTTGAAAAGTCAAATGTGGCCTTTGGTATTCATAGCCCACAATAAATGCTACTATAGATAATTAATAAATATTTTTATGGTCATGAAAATGAAGAAAATTGGAGTAGTTTAATAAAGACTTCACAAAAGTTTTTCTCAGCATGGTCTTTATGATGTTTTATTGTTCTTTTTAAATACTCTTAGGCAGGAAAAATAACCTGTGTCCTCCTTGCATAATTTAGAAACAAACTTTAGCTAGAAGACAACAAAGTAAATACAAATAAAGGTAAGTGAGAAGATTTTCAGAAGTCATTTCTATAGTCTTAATGGAAAGCCATTTTTGCTTTATGTTTTTTATATCTAAAGGTTTTGTTGTCTTTTTTTTTCCCTTAGAATTTAGTAGAAGTATCTAGGAGATGTGAGACATATTAATGGTTAAAGTAACAATATTAGAACATCCAAAGTGTTTATTTTCAGAATAAATGTATACTTGTAAATCCTACTAAATACGAATATTTATCATTCAAACATTGAAATAAAAGTTTACCCAAAATCAAGCACATAAACATAAACTTTTATTAACTCCAAATTGGTTCAGAGCATCATTTTTTTAGATGACAAACACAAGAAGTCATCCACGATGTCTCCTTTTTCCTTTCCCCAAACTAAAAAAATATGTTCTAGTAAAATAACACTTAAAAAATCTGTCACAAATATTGGCCTTAACAATGTAACAGAAGTGTAAAATTTTAAACACATATTTTTTTTAAAAAATCAAATAATTGAAATAAGCCACTAAAGCAAATATTGCATAAGTTATATTATCAGTAGATAATAACATACAGCAGGAAAGGGATATATAAAAGCAATGAATATGTTGAAATGTTGATACCTTTGACAAACTTGAAAAAAATTCATGCTTCATAAAGGCATATTTGTTTATTTAATTTTCTTCTCAAAATTATTTCGATGCTGCAAACCTACATTTGTCGTGTCTTATTTCATTGGAATAAGTAAGCTAAAGATGGCTAAAAGGGGACAGCAGGAGTGCAAATGAAGTGCAGTTCATTTAGTTCTGACCTCATTTCATTTCTTCCCAAGAAATACTTATCTCAGAAGTAAATCGGTGCCATTTCCAGCTGGTAATACATGATAAGTATGAAAATGAGTTCATCTTTGAAATTTAACATGCAAATTTATATTACTTTCGGTATCTGGATTAAGTCTGGTTAGAAGAGGAAATGGTGAGCTGCTGCTTTAGCTCGGTGACCTCAATGCATCAAACTTCCATTTTGGCACTCTGTAGAACAAGGATATGATACGTGTAATTAAATGTCCCAATCAGCCTGCTAGTGAGTACATTACGGTTCACGAATAAGGGAGAGACTCCCTAAGAAAACAGAGTGTCATTTTAAGTTGTTTTCGGGATCTTCAGTGCAGTTAAATTGACGAATTTATCACAGAGAGAAATATATTAACTGAATTATTCTCTAGAGACTTTGATTTAATTAACCTAGGATGGGAGTTAGGCATGGATTTTTCTTTTAAAAGATCTCCAGGTGATTTTCACGTGCAGCCAGGGATGGCGATCACTGAGCTAAATGAAACCCTCAGGATAAGATCCTGTTTCTCAGTGGCTGCTTGATGACCTCCCCCACCTCTCTATTCATAAAAATTTCAGTTTCATCCAATTTCATCACAGAACTGCTGGGTTTCCTCCTTCCTCAAATAACCGTACCTACTTTACGGAAAAAAATAGGGGTAGAGGGTTCTGCCATTTGAGAATGATGCCTTCTTCCATTTACCCCTACAAAAACATTATACCTTCATCAGCTCCTTCCTCAGGGTCTTTCACTTTAAGGGAGAGTATGTGTCAATTTTTATCCAAGGGCAATGCTATTCCTTCTATTCTGAATCTCAGATTCTTAACCTCCTAGGACTGTAATGTTACAATTGGCTCAGATCTTACCTGTATTTTCAACCTCTCTCAAGCATTATATCTTTGTCCTCGGGATTACTTCAGTCTCTCACGTCTTAAAAACAATCTTTCCTCATTGCATGTCCTTTTCCATCTACAAACCTAGCTCTTGCCTTTGCTTCAGAGGCAAGCTTCCACTTTTCACATAAAGCCTCAGTTTTTTTCACCTCATTATTCCTCAATTATTAGCCATGTGGCTTATACATCACTAATTCCAGTGAAAACGATTTTACCCAGGTCACTGGTGGCCTCTTGGTTGTTGAATTTAATTTATTTTCCTGACCATTTTGCAGCATTTCACAATGTTGATCACATCTGATTTATAAAATATCTCCCTGCTGTGGTATCATGACACCATTCTCTCTGGTTATCAATCTTTGCTTCTAGCTGCTCCTATTTTAGTCTTTCACAGGCTCAACTTCATCCTCCTATCCCTCATATTGTTGTTCCCTCAATTCACTTCTGTTCCAACTCTTCTCTACATTTTCTTATCATTCACTTAATCTAAAGTCATATTACTTTTTACCTAAATTACTGAACTAGTCTTCAAACTGGATACAATTCTTAGTCTTGTCTCTCTCAAACCATATGCCATCTTCTTTCTTTTATATTTTATTTCATTCATTTACTTTAAAATGTCTCCAGCCTTAAGATACAATTGACAAATAAAAAATGTATATATGATATTTTGATATTCGTCTACTTGTGAACAATTAAATCAAGCTAATTAATATACCCATCACCTCACATACTTTTTTGTGGTGAAAACATTTAAAATTTACTCTCTTAGTAATTGTCAAGCATGCAGTACATTATTACTAGCTATAGTCATCAGGTTCAACTTTTTTAGATTCCACACGTAAGTGAGATCATACAATATTTGTCTTTGTGCCTGGCTTATCTCACTTAGCAGACTGTCTTCCAGGTTCATCTATGTTGTCACATATAACAACATTTCCTTCTTTTTTAAGGCTGAATAGTATTCCATTGTGTGTGTGTGTATATATATGTGTGTGTGTGTATTTATATGTAATGTATATATTTAATGTGTAATATATATTTAGTTAATTGTTATGTATATATTATGTTATATATATAATTATGTATTATATTATGCATATATTAGAATATATTTAGTTAATTGTTATGTATATAAAATATAATTATGTTACATATTATATATTTTATATAATATAATATATATACATTATATATAAAATAAATATGATATATCCACTATGTATAACATTATGAGAAGAAAATTAAATAACCAAATATATCTTTATGAAGCATGAATTTTTTCAAGTTTGTCAAAAGTATCAACATTTCAACATATTCATTGCTTTTATACCTTCCTTTCCTGTCGTATGTGTATGTTATCATCTACTGATAATCTAATGTGCAATATTTGCTTTAGTGGCTTATTTCAATTATTTGATTTTTTTAAAATCAAGGAGTTTTATATATATATACATATATATAACATAACATATATCCATTATATATAAAACAATGGATGATTCTTCATTCGGTCATCCATTGATGGATGACACTTAGGTTGATTACATATCTTGGCTACTGTGAATAATGCAGCAATGAATATGGGAATGTAGATATGTCTTGGACATACTGCTTTCATTTTTTTTGGATTAATATCTAGTAGCAGGATTGCTGGATCATATGGTAGCTCTATTTTTTTTTTCAGGAATCTGCATACTATTTTTCATAATGGCTGTACTAATTTACATACTTACTAACAGTATATACAGATTCTCTTTTCTCCATATCCTCATCAATACTTATCTCTTATATTTTTGATGATAGGCAACCTAACAGATGTGAGGTGATACCGTTTCAATTAATGGTACTGGGAAAACTGCATATCCACATGTAGAAGAAGAAAATTAGACCTTTATTTCATATCTTATACAGGAATGAATTTCAAATGGATTAAATAGTTAAATAAAGACCTGAAAGTATAAAACTATTTTAAAAAATAGGGAAAACTAATGTCTCTCTGACATTAGTGTGGCAGCGATTTCCTGTATATGACCCCAAAAGCATAGGCAACAAAAGCAAAAATAGACAAATGGCATTGCAACAAACTAAAGAGCTTCTGCACGGCAAAGCAAGCAATCAACAGGGTGAAGAGACAACATACGAAGTGAGAGAAATTATTTGTAAACCATATACCTGATAAGGGCCTTATGTCCAAAATATATGAGGAATTAAAACATCTTAATGGCAAGAAAACAACTCAATTAAGAATGGACAAATGATTCAGCAGACATTTCTCAAAAGAAGACATACAAATGGCCAACAGGTATATGGAAATAAAAATGTTCATACTCCATTTTCTAAAACATAATGGTCCCTAATATTATAAGCCTTTGCCCACGGGGCTCCCTCAATCTGGTGTAATCTGTACATCCACCATTGTTCTCATCATTAGCCTTGTTTACTGCATCTTCAGCGTTGAACTCAGGTACTTTTTTCTGTAGACGCCTTCCTTAACAATCCCTAGTAACCTACAGCAGTGGTCCCCAACCTTTTAGGCACCAGGGACTGGTTTGGTGGAAGATAATTCTTCCACGGACTCGGGGGAGGAGTGGTATGGTTTCAGGATGATTCAAGCACATTATATTCATCATTAGATTCTCATAAGCAGCATGCAACCTAGATCCCTCACATGCACAGTTCACAATAGGGTTCATGCTCCTATGACAATCTAATGCTGCTGCTCATCTGACAGGAGGTGGAGCTCAAGCGGTAATGCCCACTTGCCCGCTGTTCACCTCCTGCTGTGTGAGCCTGGTTCCTTACAGTCCACAGACCACAACAGGTCTGTGCTGGGAGGCTTAGAGGAGCACTGCTTTTTTTGTATAGCTCTTAGCATAGAATTGACAATAAACTATTGTAATTATATATTAACTTTTAAAACTCTTGGCGCCCACCCTTGAGAGTAAATTCATTGCAGGTAGAGATTTTTCCGATCCTCAATAAGTTTATGCTCCTCCACATTTCACTCACTCCTCTCCCTCTGTTTTTTTTTTTTTTCTCCTCTCTCTCTCTCCGTCTTTCTCTCTCTCTCCCTCTATGGTTCCTTTCATCACCCTGTGGCTTTATATGTAGTTCTCTCTATCTTTAATGTCTTACATTTTTCAATCTCTATGTCTGTCTTTCTGTCTGTCCTTTTTGAATCCCTGCTTATCCTTTTCTGTAAAAATTTTTGTGCTCTTCTAGGCAGAGTGGTTCCTTAATCTTCTTTGAACTGAATGCACCATATTCATTTTTCTGCAGTAGCTCTTATTGTAGTATATAGTAATGTATACTTTTTCGTTGCTGTTTTTCCCACTGGAGTAGCCCATTGATCTCTTTGAGGAGAAAAATTCATCTTTTCCCTCCCCTTATCTAATAATTACCACAAAATATCAATATTATTAAATAAACGAATGATTTCCAAAATAAGGGAATAATATATAATAGTAATAACCTCAGAGATAAAATGACTAAGTGGTATTTTCATGTCCAAAGAAATTTATTTCCCAAAGGTAATACTATCATTTCTGTCTTCTGTCTTTCCTTTGTTTTGAATTGTCTTTATGACAAATATGGACGGTGCAACCATGCCTCTGTTTCTTTAGGGATGTTCTCTGGTTGTTTTATTTTGAATGCACTGTGTTTTCAATGAGATCGTACATTTCTTAAGGGCATAATTTGTTCAGTTCTGTTCTGTGCTTCTCACATTGTGTCTAGCATAGTGGTAAACAAAACACTCATTCATTCAAATATTAGTGAGTATCTGCCTTGTGCCAGGCATTGCTATTTGTTTGGGATGTTGACACTATTTACCTAGCTCCACAAAAATTACTGTAAGACAAACTAAGCAGAAGAACATACTTCATGCCTTAATATGAGGAAAGGTCTGCCAAAATGTCATAAATTCTGAAGGTTCATATCAAGCAGAAGACCAGTGACTTTTACAACTTCAAATAAATTCAATTTAAAGGATAAAAATTTATCTCTTTCTCATCAATAATGTCTGTACATATTCTGCCTATGCCTTTTGTTTCCTCTTTGGTTCCCAGGTTTCATCATTTTTTCCTTTCCTATTGTTTCTTTCACTTTGCATGGTACAATTATACATTTCGAGTGCATATACACAGCATCAGACATTCTAAAGGTTACAGGGTGATCACTGTTATCTATAAACCCTCCTTCCCAGAGCTAGCCCAGCTATTATTTTGAAACAAAGTGGGATTTTACTGCGGAGAAGCTAAATAAGGGCATCCTATTCCTAATATATTTAAGTTTTCCAACTTTTTATGTGATCAGAATTAGTGGAAAGGCTATTAAGTCATCACAGATCTTCAAGATGCTTTTTGCTAGTAGCACATATTTTCAGCAAATATAGGAAATAAGGTTTTCTACATCACAGGGGAATTTTAAGAGATTTCATAAGTTTACTATGAACACAAAAAGTTATTCTATTTTAATAATTTTCCAACATTTCCTTTTATATAGGTAGCTGCTTTTCCAAAATTGCAATTCCTGTGCTGATTTTATTAGCTTTTCATTTGTTCATCCTTGCATTAAGACATTACATTTCAGATTTTTTTCAGTGCTTGGTTTTTTAGTTTAGTGAAAGCATTCATTGCTAATATGGTTATTGCAGTTTGTTTTTCCTTGGTTATTTGTTGTTTGGGAATGATGTAGCTCATTTTATCCCCATTAAATTTCAAATTTTAGGCTTTTAAAATTATATTAGCTAAAAGTTAAAGAGTTGTTTTCTTTTGTATTTTTCTCTCCCAAATTTAGAATTGTTACTAATACATTTTAAGAATTAAAATATTTATTTCCCATTTGAAAACTCTCAAAAATATCTTAGTGTATAGCAGTTTCAAGAATGACATTATAATCACCTTTATTTTTCTAAAGATACATTGTTTAAACTCAACATATTACAAGGGTGCATTTCATAATAAAAATGCAAGAAGACAAATGATCTTTTACCTTTATACAAAGGTAGATTTTAATGGTAAATAAAGCATAAAAGATCTGCAGAATCTAAATTACTTTGAAGCAGTTTTACGATCAATAACCATCGTTTTGGCACTGAACAAATTAGAAACCTGTCTTTTTTAAATATCCAAAACATAGTACAATAAAAATAACATTTCGTTAGCAAGAGTTTATTAAAATTTTTAAAAATTATTCTTGCTTTTGTGTTTCAGGAACTGAGACAAATTCTCGGCATTCAAAGGTAAAGAAGAATATTGAACTAAAAATATCCTTAACATGTTTCAACAGAGAAGCAGTCAATATACTTCAGAATATTTAGAATTTTCAACTGAAAGGAGTCCATACAATCCCTCATCAACTTACAAATAAGTAAATTGAAGTTCAGAAGATATTAAGCAAATAAGCAAGGTTATACTCCTAGAAAATGATGAGTTGGAAAGAAAATGTTCTCTTTTATATCTGTGGAGATTTTCCTGCTATGTACCAAAACTGAATCAAGAATTTGTTCATTATATGCATATTTTTATAATAATCTGAGAGCTAGGCAAAATGTATAGAATGTATTTCTAAACAATTGTTGGAAGGGCACCTTTGAAATGCAAAATTTCTAATTGTTCAGGTAATTTTGAATTTTAAGTGATCTATTTTCTACTAAGTTGTCTATAAATGCATCACTATTAATCTCCATCAAATAACATATAAATAATATCATTAAAACCTGTTAACTGTTAGAGCTTAGTAAGGCTTGTTTTCTAATCAAAATTGTTTAATAAAGCTTCAAACTATGGCTTTTAGAAAAAAAAACCACTAAGAAATATGAATGTGTGATAAACTTCCATATCTACACCATCTGCCTATCTCCTTCACCATATGTCATTCTATTAATTGCTAATATCATCCTTATTATGCATCATTTCATCTGTAAGATTATTCCACAAAACTAAGAAGGTGTCAACAACTACAGAAAAACACCTGCTATATGCATTTCTGGCTGATAAATTTCAGCAGGTTCTGATTTGCTCTTGGGCAAAATTTTCTAATTACTTTTGCATAACAGGAAGCCTTCTACTAGCGCAACTTTCTCTAGTTGCAATGATCTTATTACTACCTTCTCAAACTGTTTGTTACAATTAATTAAATCTTCCTATAATATTTCTTAAACTATTATTTAGCAGCTACTATATGTATAAAAATATGGGTGCAGTGGGTCACTGAGCTAAACACTGAGAAGAATAATATATAAGAGGGAATTTGTAACATATGTAAAATAATTTTGAAAAAGTTAAGACCCTGAGCTTTTAATAAATATGAGTTAGTGAGGGTCGCAGCTCTTAGGTTTGACCAGTAGTTGTCTATCATACAACCTGTACACCCATTTTTTCCATTGTTTATGAAGAAAGGAATTGAACCTCATTTAGATTGTTTTATTCTATCAACAGTAATGGATGGGTAGACCACATTGATAACTGTCCTCTTTGGCAACAGCTGAAACAGATCCATTCAAAATTCGAACACTTTAGAGGCATTGATTATTTTGTTCTTTTTGAGGTGGTTTTTGTTGAAGAAGCAAGTCTACTGTCCATGAAATGATTAGACAGCATTGCCAAACAAAATAAAATTAAATGCTATATTGTGTGGTAAAGACAGTAATTGTAAAGTAATTTTAAAGATGAGGAGATAAGGGAAAATTGAAATAGGAAAGAATTTTTGGAGGAGGTAAAAACTGAACAAGACCTTGGGAGGTTGGCTTGGTCATTCAGGAACAGCCTAGACATATATGAATATCTAGGTGGCAATTCTGTTTATTACTGAGACATTGGGATAAACTTTTGGTACGAGTTAAAAAAAAAAGTTGCATAAAGGCAAATCATGGGTGATTTTGGAAATCAAAAGAGTAAACAATCAGCAACATCAGCAACTGCTGCAGCAACACCACACCCACCACCACCACATTGTCTCTATCCACAAAGCGAGACTTTAATGGGATTAGTCTGTCAGTAACATGTGGGATAAACTGTACTCTAAATGAAAATAAAAGTGATAGTTGCCGTATTGGAATTGTAGAATAGTGACAATAGGAATAGAAGTTTAGGAGTGCTTCTAGACATATTTCAAACCAGGAGATACATAAGATAACCTCTCTAATTTTATCTCACTCTACATCCTTTCATATAACTGACCAAACTGATTCCCCAGATGTGTCAATTCACATTGTGATTGCCCATGGTACATTCTCTCATTTGAAATGACTTTCACATTCATCTTCCTCTGCCTATATCCACAATAATTTCCAAGTTCTGCCCACATATTATTTTCTCCATCTCAATGGCCATTTCCAAACATGGAAATAATCTTCCTCATCTGAATTTTGCAGAGGATTGCACTAACTTGTAAACAAAAGTCAATTATATATTATCTAGTTTTGTGTTTATGCCTTATAAATCAATACAAAATAATAAAAAATATTTTATACTCTATATCACATATGGTATATAATCTAGAATACCTACTCATGTTCATAAGTGTTTGTTGAATGAATAAAAATAAACTGATCAGTACAACAATAAATGAATAATAACAATTTCATGATTTTTGAATAAAGAAATTAAAATGTGATGTCATGATTTTTATGGTTGTTTTTAGTATTTTCCCATTTCATTGTCTTCTTTTCTCATCCTCCCTTAATTACCCATTTCATTAATCCCATGAGTGGTTTTTGCCCTTGTAACTTAACAGACTTTGATTACTTGGTAACATCCTAATAAACAGATTAAAATTTGCCATTTTTTCTTCAGTCTATTATTATTAACTATTTTAAATGTTTCTGCATTATCAAAATTATCCATGCCCAACCACATACTGTTTCTTTACGTATCAGGAAGGTCTAAAATGAACATTCTACACATCTTCAACACATAAGGCTACTTTTTGCAAAAGCTCCAGCTTTTGGGTATCTACTGCATATCCAGCAAAGGAATAATTGTTTTCACCACTGTAAACTGGCAAATACTTTGTATACATAACCCATCTATGGAATAAGAATTGTCTCTGTGTAAAAAATATTAATATTAATTTATAAACTGCTCTTTTAATTCATAATTTGCTGTCTGTGTGAACTTTTAATCCCTTTAAAAATCACCATTTCTTGATTGCTCAACCATGCAATACAGAGACAGAAGCTATATTAATAATCTCTCAAAGGTGCAGTGCACTGATACTGCAATTTATGCTGTTGTCTGGAAAAAAGCATATTTATTCTGTCCAAGAACCCATGAGACATGAGAACTACTCTTTGTTCAGACTCACAGTAGTCATTTTAAAACTTCAATTACTATTTCAGCATGTTCCCTCCATTACTGTTTCCACTATCACAGCCAGTAATTTCTAGCAACAAAATGGACTTTGTAAACCATACACATATGTGCCTTGCATGCAATGAGCAAATGCGGCTATGTCTAATATCTGCAGAAAAAAATGTAAATTTAAATGAAATAATATCAACATATGAATCTTGAACATGTGCTTTTTTAATACTTCCTATATAATAATTGTTGAATATGAATATATATGTTATATATATAACAGCATAATGTATCTTGCAATCTAAAAAGTCCAATCATACATTAATATTCAACAAATAGTTCTTGAAATTCAAGTCAGTACAGAGTTGCTCTTTGTGCCATGGGGTTTATAAAAAATAACAATGTAATATAACACCTTACTTTTGCCTTTGAATAATTTACAATCATAAGTATGATTCATCTTTTTAATCAAAATGAGAGTCTTGAATGAAAAAAGATGCTTTGTAGTCTCAATCTTACTTTATGTAGATCTTAAATTCCATGATCTGGCTATAACTTCTGGTGTGAGATTTTGTTCCTACATTAATATTAATCTCCTTTTCTTGAATCTGTCATCTATTTTCACATCCGTTTTTGCTAACAAAAATGCACATATCTAATTTATGTGACACCGAAGTAGGATATTTGGAACATATCATTTTGAAGCCATGATGTTCACTATATTGCTCTTTATGGCTATAATTTCATCTTGAGTGAAGGACACAAGAAATCAACCTTATACATTTTACTGTTCTATTTATTGCCATGACATTCATGAAAGTAACCCTTACAAAATGTATTATTCATTATTCACTTTATAAGAAAATATGAGATACTGTATACTTCTTTCTAAGCTATAAAAAAGTGTGCCTTTCTCATATCATAGGAATACTTGAATTTTATAGACAGTGTTTTTTGGGTGTAAACTGGTCAAGTTTCTTTATATGTTTGGCAGCTATACTATTTAAAGAGAAGAAGAGCTAGAGAGAACTCGAGTACAGAGACACAGAGAAATGCAGAAACACCATTATTAAAAATAATAACCACCAGAACAACAAACAAGCAATCAGAAATGCCAGTACGACATGATGAGGTGTTCATTTTCAAATACAGTTTTATAAAGTTTAGAAAGAAGGAGCCTTATTTAATTTATGTGGAAATAGTTCATCTGAGGAAAGGTGATGCATGTGCTAGCTAGGATAAAGGAGGGGGGAAAGATTAGTTTTTATGATTAACAGTTAAATTGACAGTTAACAGTTTAATTAATTAAATAATTTTTATGTTTGTTCCTACAAGTGGTCACAAGCAGTTAAAGAAGAGAAAGAGGTAAGCAAGTGGAATAGACGGCAAAGAAACAGCCAGAAGGTGAAAAAGAAGTATAATAATATAGATATAACATCATTTAATTATATTCATATTTTTAAAGATTTATCTCAATGAGATAATAGTTCTTTCTATTATCACAAGTCAGTGACAGATATTTAAATTTGAGGTGTAGTTTTTAATTCTACTGGCAGGAATTATTTGACATCAGACTGACCTCAATGATATGGTTCTTGCAAACCTTGATGCTTATGTCTAATTATATTGGCATAACTGTTAGTTTTTTTAGTATTTAAAGATGATGATATTTACACTATGGGTAGTCAAATTGACTTACAATCAGGTGTTTTTCACTGTGAATTACTTATTAAAACTCAGCTACAAAGTCAGATGATTTTAATACATTTGAACTCCCATGTTAAAAATAAAAAGGTACCCCAGTTGGTTGTGTTAGTGCCTTTCTTTATTTTCTAAATAGCTGTATAAAATGTCATTTGCCTTTCATAATATTTTCCTCTATATTTAAAATTGTCCTCAATGAGTTTTGTCCAGTCAATATTTTGCCTTATACACACACACACACACACATATACACATACCGGTATTTATATATATATGTACACATACACACACACACACACACACACACACATATATATACCCCCAGTAATTCAAGATAAGATATATATATATATATATATATATACATCTTACATATATATACACATATGCAGATCAGATATATATTTATATCTTATTTGGAATTATTGATAATGTGATATGTAAAGCCAGAGAACTAAATGGTTTGTTCTAGATTAAATTAACTAACTGTAGAACCTGTGCTCTATCTTGACTGCTACCAAGTATTGTAGACACAGACACATAAGCAATTCAAATGGCAAACTATGCAAGTGGAGGAGAAATTACGGCTTTAAAATATCTGTGTCATTGCTTATACAGACAGGGTAATTGTGATTTTCAAAAAATGCTGACAATGTTTCCAGAGTCTTGTATTACATACTTTATGCTTCAGTCTATGTTTTATGATTATTAGATTGGAAATTCCTTGGGAACCTAATAGAGTGATTCACATTTTGCAGATTTTCTATAAATATCAATAAATATATGAGCACAATCTTTCCTTAAAGATTATATTATAATTCAAAGACTTAATTGCAACTTACACCCAATGAAATGAAGGTTAAACTATTAAAATGTGTTCAGAGGGCATTATTATAAAACATTACCTTTACACACAGGCCTGTGATCACTCCAAGCAGCAAAAACCTCAGCTATCCGTTGACAGGTGATGCTCTTTGCGCCCTGTAGGACATAATCTTCATCACAAGAGAACTGCACAGTTGATCCAAGGCTAAAGTTAAATAAAAGAGAAAAAATATGATAAGAAAGATGCAACATAATAACTAGGCTTCACTTCTGCTGGCAATATCCAATAGGTCAAATATGTACTACAGTGACAAAAAAGTATTTTGGGAAACAAAATGTGTAAGTATGACTTGTAGAAATGTAAAGCTATCATCAAATTTAATCATCTTGTTAATAGATGTAGAAGGAAGGTCAAATAATTCACTAAGTTTACCATGCTAAGTAGGTGGTAAATGTGAATCAAAATGTGGCTATTCTGACTTGTACAGTGCTTGTGTTCATACCATATCACGGTGTTTTTCTGTCATGTATTTACATGTGTATGTTTGTAGATGTGTCTTTACATGTGTATGCATTTAGACACGCGTTTGTGTCTATATACATGCACTTAATGTATTTAGAGATGCAAAATTATACTGATTGATTTTCATATGGTGTTTTTTCTAAAAAATATTTTAAATTTTTGTGGTGTATATCTTTATGGGGTACCTAAGATGTTTTCACGAAGTCATGCAATATGAAATAATTAATCAGGGAAAATGAGGTGAATTTATCCTTTGTGTTACAAAAAATACGATTACATTCTTTTGGTTATTTTGAACTATATGATTAAGTTATTATTGACTATAGCTATCTTGTTTTGCTATCAAATAGTAGGTCTTTTTCATTCTTTCTATTTCTTTTTTTACCCATTAACCATACCCCTCTCCCTCCTAGCCGCCCCCCGCCCCACTAACCTTCCCAGCCTCTGGTAACCATTGTTCTACTCTCTATATCCATAAGTTTAATTGTTTTGATTTTTAGATCCCTCAGATAAGTGAGAACATGTGATGTTTGTCTTTCTGTGTCTGGCTTAATTCGCTTAATAATCTCCAGTTCCACCCATGTTGTTGCAAATGACAGGGTTCCATACCTTTTATGGCTAAATAATCCCTTAACGTGGCATATAAAGTCCTACATGTCGTCTCTCACTCATTGTGACACCTGATCAGCATCTCTAGAAGTTAATCCATATAACCAAAGAGAGATTATATTTACAGTCTTCCTAGACCTCGTCGTGACTCCAAGTTTTATTTAGACTACTCTTAGAGCTTGAGCAACCTTAAAAATTTATATAATGGTCAATTATCTGCCTTTTCCTTCTTTCTCATCTCAATAAAGGAAAACTCCATTCTTCATGTTGCTAAGGCCAAAAACCTTACAGTTATTCTTAATTCATCTTTTTGTCTTGCATTTCACAACCACTTCATCAGGAAAATCCTGTCGGCAACACATTAAAAATCCAGAATCTAACATTTTTCAGCCCTACAGTGTCAATAGGAATCTGAGCCACAATTTCTCATTCATATGATTGCAATAGTCTTTCTTGCTATGTTGTTAGTTTTTCCTCTTTCTGTTCTTGCCTCCCTGCAATCTATTCTTAAATAGTATCCAGAGCAAACTTTTTAAAAGTTAGTTCAAATTATATCACTTTTGTACTTTCAAATTTCCCATCCCTGTTTCACTCAGAATAAAGGGATCACCTGTTTCACTCATAATAAAGAGATTGCCCTTAAAATTGCCAGTGTGATTTGGTCTCTGCTAATTTGCAGAATTAATTTCCTATGCTTTCTCTTTCCATCTCTGTTCTTCAGATTTATCGACTTCCTTGCTCTGGCTTGAAGATATTAAGCATGTGCCTCCCTCAGGGTCTTTACACTTGCTGTTATATCAATCTGGAAAACCACTTCTTCAGAAGTCCTGTATCTCCCATTCTCAATTGTTCTGGTTTCTCCTCGCATGACATTTTATCCATAAGGCCCTCCTTTACTGCTCTGTGTAAAACAGCTACACCTATTCCATTATCTTCTTCCATGTTATTTCCTATATACTATCTAATGCACTGTTTATTTGTCTCCCTGCTTCCACTAAAAAAACCTCAAGTCTCTTATCTATTTTGTTTCCCAACATGTCAAATATTTCCAAAAGTATTGTAAGTTTATGTATAGATTTTTGAGTGATTAAAGCTATCTTTTGCAGATTTATTGGTTGCTAACATATAAGACTGTCTAATGCACTCAGATATGTCCTTATCCCTGTAACTAGAAAAATATTCTTCGTTAGGATACTCTCTCAAGGTTAATTAAATTTTTATAATCCACGGCACCCACTATTTCCCATTACCTGCTGCATTTGCTGTGCTCAAGAAAGAGCAAGAAAAATACTAATGTGATTGGAGCACAGAAAATAAAGAGAGGGATGTGAAATTAAGTCAAGGAAGCAATTGGGGTTGTGGTTAGATTGGTTACAACTTTGTAGGCCATGATAAGGATTTTGACCCTCATTCTGAGAGAATTGGCCAATTGTTACAGGGGTTTAAGACAAGTGAATACTATGCTTTAAAATGAACTCATTGGTTTCTGAGTGAAGGATACAATTTAAGCGGCCAAAGATAGAAGCAAAGAGTTTAGTTAACAAGCTGTCACAGAAATCTGAGTTTTCATGGAGATGTTATGATGGCAACAAGTATTAGAAAAGTGGTAGCTATAAACTAATGATGGTAAAAACTTTAGGAGTTGGAGGAAGAAGGCCCAGTACAGGGCCTGGCCCATAGGATTCATTTAATTACTATTTTCTCACTAACATAATAAATTAATGATCTATCATGGTTACCATATTTGTCACAGATGATTATGATATTCTAGTTCTAACCAGGCTCTTCTTGATAAAAGTAATAAATTACATCTTGTTTAAGTGATAGGTGTTTGAGCATGTTTCTTTTGACTATAGAAAATTAATTCACTTAGCTTGGAGACAGGAAATTGATAATAATAATTATTATTATTATAAAATAATAAATGTAACTGTTTTGCTACTATGCTAAAGATTATCAGTAACGGTCTCTGAAGCTTCTATACTTATTTTTCCCCTACAGATTAGCCATCTCACCATGTTCTTCTCCCCTTAATACACTGGGAAAAGTAGTTTGGAGTAGTGGTGAACAGTTTAAGCTACAGAATCACAGATATCTCCTTTCAAATACTAACTCTGCCCTAAACTTCAGCTTTCTTGTCTGTTGTGATAAAGTAATGAAATATTATTTATAAACTACACAGTGTCTATCACATACCAAGCACTCAGTTATTTCCCTCAGTTAGATTAAAATGAAGTCCTCATAGTCTAGGGGTTTTTGTCTTTTAAGGTCATTTTGAGTATCTCTGTATTCCTCCATTTGTCCCAACTTTAAAATTTCATCTCATAATTATATTTAAGTTCTGGTGGGGGAAATTTATTTTTGTCCATTTATAAAGTTTATATTCTCACATCCCATATCTCCCTAACAGGCACCTTATGTTCCAAATACCATTACCTGTAATTTACTTTTTCTCATACCTTTGGTCTTTCTACAATATCTACTCTGCCAGGAATTCTCATTTTCCTCATTTACCTTAATCATTATTAAGATTTGATTTTAATTTTAGGTTAAACATGAAGCTCTTATTAATTTATCCGTTAAGAATTAAATATTTTCCTTTGGGAGGCCAAGGCGGGAGGATTACAAGGTCAGCAGATCGAGACCATCCTGGCTAACACGGTGAGACCCCGTCTCTACTAAAGCTAAAAAAAAAAAATTAGCTGGGCGTGTTGGTGGGCGCCTGTAGTCCCAGCTACTGGGGAGGCTGAGGCAGGAGAATGGCGTGAACCTGAGAGGCGGAGCTTGCAGTGAGCCCAGATCGCACCACTGCACCTGACAGAGGGAGACGCCGTCTCAAAAAAAAACAAAAAACAATTAAATATGTTCATCTCGTTGTCCATTGCTTTCCCATACCTCAGTAGAACAATTGCTACAATGATTTAGGGGCTTAAGTTAAGCTGGAGCATTAAGAGAGAGAAATGGTGTAAAGATTAGAAGGTAGGAGGAAAGGAGCCTTCTCACCTAGATGAGAGGAATATTTTCTACCTTACTATTTTAGCTTAAGCTAGCTTATAAGATGCCATCTAAATGCATCATATATGACATTTTGGCCACATGGCCCATGGATGTCCTCTGATTTAGATTTTCTAGGTCTGCTCTATACTTTAAAGGATCTGTTTATGCTGCAGGAGGAGAGGGAATGGGATATTTTAAAATGAGGATTTAAATTCCTTTAAGCAGAATCCAAACTGCCAAAATGGCAAATATTTCTAATTACTCATTTGTATTGTATAAGCCATTAATTTATTCCCCAATAATGAAGAAAAGCATCTATATTGGGCATTTGCAAACATCTCCATCCAGGATCACAGCTACACTTCAACATATTCTAGACCAAAAATATAAAAGTGCAAAACAACTCAGAGAGGACAGAAGTCAATGAAATAAGCAGCCTTTCCAGTAAAATCCAGGCTCAATAATCAGGAAATGGATATCTTAAACAAATGCACTGTGCTTTCATTGTATTAACTGTTTTAATATTTGAGTCAAACTTAAGAAAAACTTACACTAAGTCTCATTAAATGTGTGTGTGTGTGTGTGTGTGTGTGTGTGTTTGTGCGGGTATATGCATTCCTAGGAAAGTATTCAGTTACCATGAAATAACAAGGAGGACAAGCTGTATCCACTGAAATTCATCTGTCACCACAGAAGAGATGTCTGCCCTACCCAGCCAAATAAAACTTTCCACTTTAATAAGTTATTCATTCTGATACAACATTTCAAAACAAATAGCTAGGCACATTTTTAATTTGAAAGTACCAAGTCATAAGGCAAATGATATATAATGATATTGTTTGAAAAACTAGAGTTGACTTTCTCATGATTATGCTGGTCAATGTTTAAGTGCTGTCATCTTTTTAAAAATAATACTTATTTTGCAAAAACACCCTATAATATCAAAGCCGTCAGTAAGAGAAAATACGAGGTTTCTCAAAATACACAAATTTTTACCTATGTTGGCCCAAGATAGTGAATCTATAATTTTATTTACAATCAAATAGACAGGATATGAACAAATATAGAAGTATGGAAGGACAGATAATAGTGCTTGGGTCGCGGAAGAGGATCTAAAAAAAAAAACAAAGAAGGAATGAATATTGACAGCATTACATCAAGAGTAAATTTGTCTGTACTTTTGTTGTTATTATTTTTTGGTCTATTTAAAAAGGTCTAGACAATTTCCTGACAGATGCAGAAATTTAACACTAAGTAGCAGATGCATATTTTTCAAAATTATCACTGTACAAATAGAAATTATCCAGGCATGACGGATGATCTAAAAATTAAAGTATCTGCAAACCATTTCTGTAGCAAAAAAATCAAAACACTAAACGTGAAGAAAATAACTATTACCAAAATGGTCACAATAATGCTGATTTAATATCTTTTAAAGTCTAATTATTCTCTAAATGTCTTTAAACTTGCAATTTCAAAAATGAGTAATTGCACACTGGAATATCTAAGGTTATTTTACAATATGAGATTTTCTGTTTTAAAATTGTACAAGTATGTATTGCAGAAATTTTGAAAATTAAGATTAGCAAAAAAAAAAGTGAAAACCACTTAAGCTCTACACTGTCAAAGGTACTTTTGAGTCCAATTCCAAAATTCTAGTTCTTCTCAAATTCGAATTATTTCTTTCTTCTTTCCTTCTTGTAAAATTGGAGCAAGTGAAGCTCCTTATAGAGGGGTCATTCCTCCAACTAGTTTGAGATTCAATCCACCCCGCCTTGTCATTACTTGTGCTATTAATTATTCCTTGTTTCTCTTGAATATTCAACTCTCATTTTAAGCTGGTAGTAAAAGTGATGGTATTAATCTATTTATTTGTAAGTCATAAAAATTAAATGTTAATAAACTTTATCCAAAGGGATGATAAATTACTTTACTTTCAAAATAGTTTGTTTCTGACTCTAAGTTACATTGATAAGCTTTGTTAGATATTACAAAGCATTTCATCTCATACCAAAACTTTTCTTCAAAATATAATGAATATTGTGTTTTTTTATACCTATTGCCTATTTCATTGACCTTATAAAATTAATGTCATTCTTTTGCAGAAATAATGTCATCCAAACCAAGACTATGCCCGATACAAAGAGAATTCAATTCAGCATTCACACACTTTCGTATTTCTTTACACTGTTGGTTATAATCAGTCTGGATATTGTTACTGGATATCTTGCTTTGTGGAATGCTTAAGGTCACTCACTACCTCATTCAATATTTATGCCAACTACTGCCCTATTTAATAACCCCAAGCTTGGTCATTTGTGTACAATTTCAAGTATACTAGAATGATAATAATGCTACCTGTCTGCCCCTCTAATACTCGGCTTCAGATAAATTCTATCACTAGGAGTACATCCTTCTTCTTGTAGATTTACTTCCTCTACTTATTATACTTCTATGAAACATAACATAATATACTCAAAAATAGTGTAATTCCAAAAGAAGCAATATTCTGGAAAAAGGAAAAATCCCAAAAGAAATAGATTGTTCAGAGAGAAACCCAAAAGCCGTGGGCAAGTGCATTAGTTAATATAGATTTTCATATGACAACAGCTAGTTAAATAGCTAACCAAGCTAAAAGCAAATGTCACAGAAAAAGTTGTAATTTCAAACCTTCAAGAGAAAGCATACTGATTATTATCATAGAGTCCTTTTCGTTAACCTCCAAAATTAACTGTGGTGAACTTCTCAGAATCCTCAAAAATCCTTGCTATAATACCCAATAAGATTTCAAGATTTTAAATTTAGTACAACTATTAAAAATGTGAGAGCTGAAGATTTTATTTTTATTTTGATAATTCTTTTTATGGAGACTAAGACATAAATACTTGTCACTATATGATGTTTTTATTATGTTTTGCTTTATGTCTTATATATAACATTCACTAGATCAGATTTTGTGTCTTAATTAAACAAATTTTAATAGATCTTCAATTCTACATAAGCACAATATTTTTATATAACAAGTGAAGTATGGTATGGATCCATAACTGTGTTACAAAGTAAGAAAAGGCATATAGTGGGATAATGATATCCTTTGATAGAAAAAAGGCAATAAAATAAAGTGCTTTTTAAGGCTACTAGTAGAATGCGTTAGAAAGTAACATGAAAATGTTCAGAAAAATTACAATATACATACACTTAAGTGGCAAAATATAATTTAATTAAAAGCTTAAATAATTTTTTTTTCTGTGACAGAAATGTTTTTAAGACATGAGTTAAAATCATTTGAAGGATGAAACTGGAAAACATCATTCTCAGTAAACTATCGCAAGGACAAAAAACCAAACACCGCATGTTCTCACTCATAGGTGGGAATTGAACAATGAGAACTCATGGACACAGAAAGGGGAACATCACACTCCGGGGACTGTTGTGGGGTGGGGGGAGGGGGGAGGGACAGCATTAGGAGATACACCTAATGCTAAATGACGAGTTAATGGGTGCAGGAAATCAACATGGCACATGGATACATATGTAACAAAACTGCACATTGTGCACATGTACCCTAAAACCCTAAAGTATAATAAAAAAAAAAATTAAAAAAAAATTAAAAAAAAAATCATTTGAATATAATAAAGCTTTCAAATAGTATTAAATGAAGATCTATGTTTGGGATCATTTTTGTTGGTATGATCATAGGAAAGAAAGTGGTTAAGATTATAAATTAGAATTTGGTTATACAATCCCTTCAAATAAAAAAGTAAAATAAAATTAGTGTGAGAACTAATAAATGAAATAATTTAATTCTATATTGTTTAGGTTGGTAAGCTTCCTAACGATTTCCACAACATGCTATTTTGAAGTTCACATGTAGGCATAGTCATACAATACGCCTCTTTAAGCCATAAGGCAAGGTTAACATCTCATTCTTGTGACATAAACTTTAACTGTTCCCATTGCTATATCACTCCCTGTGTTCTCATCCCTATACTACTATTAGACAGCAATAAACTAAATAATGTAATTAGGATAAATCTATTTGTATCTAATTTTTCCAGGCTTATATTATATTAAACTTTGATCTCTTAATAGTGGCAACACATTAATTATATTTTAAAAAGCCCCAGAAGACTGTGGCCCTATATTTAAGAACAGCTGTCAGAGAGAAATAAACCAGTTGAAGTAGCGGTTTAAATAGTTAAAGTCAAACCCACCTCAGAGTAGGGAAACATTATAGAGGCATAGATGAACTGAGCTTTGTGATATACAATGTTATAAATTATCCAAAATGATCGTTTATCTTTAATCCTAATATAAATTATTAAAAGAATATTAAAAATTTATATTTGAATAGAGCATTCTAGTTTACAAAGTACTTTCCTGTATAAAATCCCACTTGATCTACTCCTGATGTTTTTACCAGTTAATGTCACAGAAATTTGCAAGAGCAACACACAAGGCACTTTGTGAGTGATATTTAAAATGCAAAGACTGATGTGCATAGCAACTACCTCATTGTCTGTGAGCTGTTCAATCTTTTATACATTGGAAGGACCAGTTAGATTAAACACTGACTACCTATGTTTAATATTTACCCCTTGAATCCTATATGGAGGTGCTGACAAGGAATAATAAATTATTGCATATGTCAGTAATGTAAATTTAGAATATTAAGTTGCTATTGCCATGTTAAGCCTATAATATAAAATCAACTTTTCCACCTTCAATTTATCAATATTATAGTCCACTGAGAAAAACTTTGAGTAGAATAAATTAGGTTATCTTTAGATGAGTTACAGCTGTCATATTCCATGAATCAATTAGCTTTTTATTAAAATAAATCTGCCAAAGCAAACATACCTTAAATACTTCATCATGTTTTTTTATGTTGCTGTGTCTCTTTGATGAATAAAATGTGAACTTAGAAGGTAGGAGTATTTTGTTTTTAAATCATTTTCATTTAACATAATGACTATGCTATAAAGCACTTCCTCTAATCATAAAGATTAAACTATCCTGATTTAAACAACTTTGCAATTAATGTCTCTTCTTGCATTAGAAATGCCTTTCCAACACTCTCTTCAATAAATGGTGCTGGGAAAACTGGATATCCATTACAGAGGAATGAAACTAGACCTTTATTTCTCACCATATAAAAAATCAACTCAGAATGGATTAAAGACTTAAATGTAAAATCCGAAACTATAAAACTACTAAAAAAAAAAAAAAAACTTAGGGAAAATGTTCTAGGGAACTTGTCTAGGAAAAGATTGTATGGCTGAAACTTCAAAATCACAGGAAACAAAAAAAAAAATAGACAAATGGGACTACAGTAAACCAGAAAGCTTTCACACAGCAAAGGAAACAATCAACAAAGTAAAAAGACAACCTGTTGAATAGGAGAAAATATTTACAAATTACTCCTCTGACAAGGGAGTAATATTCTGAATTTAAAAGGAAATAAAACAACTCAATAGCAAAAATATAAATAATCCCGTAAAAGTGGGCAAAGGGTCTGAATTTGACATTTCTTAAAGGAAGACATACAAATGGCAAACACGTATATCAAAAATGTTCAACATCACTAATCATCAGAGAAATGCAAATCAAAACCACAATGAGATATCATCTTACCACAGTTAGAAGGGCTATTACCATAAAGACCTAAAGTAACAAATGCTGGTGAGGATGCAGAGGAAAGGTAAGTCTTACATACTGTTGGTGGAGATGTAAATTAGTACAGTCATTATGGGAGGCAGTATGAAGAATTCTCAAAAAACTAAAAGTAGAACTACCATAAGAACCAGCAATCCCACCACTGGGTATTCATCCAAAGGAAAGGAAATCAGTCCTTTGGGATATCTGCATTCCCATGTTTATTGCAACACTATTCACAACAGCTAAGATATGAAATCAATCTAAGTGTCTATCAGCAGATGAATGGACAAATGTAGTATGTATACACAATGAAATACTATTCAATCACAAAATGAATGAAATCCTATCATATGCAGCAACATGGATGGAACTTCATATCACATTATTAAGTAAAATAAGCCAGGCACAGAAAGACAAAATATCACAAATTTTTATGCATATGTGCGAGCTAAAAATGTTCATCACATAGACATAGAAAATAGAAAGATAGTATTTTTAGTAGAGACGGGATTTCACCATGTTAGCCAGGATGGTCTCAATCTCCTGACCTCGTGATCCGCCCGCCTTAGCCTCCCAAAGTGCTGGGATTACAGGCTACTTGGGAGGCTGAGGCAGGAGAATGGCATGAACCCAGAAGGCGGAGCTTGCAGTGAGCAGAGATCGTGCCACTGCACTCCAGCCTGGGAGACAGAACGAGAAGAAAAAAAAAAAAAAAGACAGATAGTTACCAGAGGCTGGGAAGGGTTTGCAGTGTGTGTGTGCATGGGAGGGGGTACAAAGAGAGGTTGTTAATGGATACCTACGGTTAGATAGAGGGAATAATTTCAGTATTTGATAGCACAGTAGGGTGACTATAGTTAAGATATTGTATATTTCAAAATAGCTATAAAAGAAGATTTGAAATGTTTCTAAGAGAAAGAAATGGTAAATGTTCAAGGTGATGGCTATCCAAATACCCTGATTTGGTCATTACACATTCTATGCATGTATCAAAATATCATATGCTCCCCATAAACATGTACAAATATTACACATCAATAAAATATATAAAAAGTATTTCTGGTAAAAACAAAAATAAAAATAAGAAATAGTGCTTTACTAAATGTTAGGCAAATTTAGTATCAGCTTTATAAAATCAAATCGTGGGTTGGGGAGTTGGGAGTAACTGCAAGATGACCTCTGAGATTTTTTTTCCAGCTATAAAATTCAAGAAGTCTCTAAGAATAGATATGGTGCTAAAATACAAATAGATAGTTGTATAAGATGTTATCAAGTGGTATATAATGATAAAAAATCTCTATTATTCAGAATTGGGCTATAGATTCTCTTAACTCTAAAAGAAAATTAAGCCCCAAGCATTCTGTAATGGTATGAAATAGAATAGTTCAAATTTTTCACCAGTTTGTAATATGAGCTGGTTTAAAACGTTACAAATTTTACACCAAATTGTAATACCAGCTCTGTGAAGTATTACAATATACCTTCCCATGATTGTTAGAAAAGACATGGTCTTATATTTGCTGTCTTTCCACCATCTCTTCATCATCTCTCCACCAAGTCCTAGGCCAGCTGGAGCTCATAGTGCATTAAACAGCGGAAATAGAAATGGAGTGCATCACACTCTGATACTCTGAATCATAGATCAGAGAAGAGTTCTATATAATGATTTCTGAATAAGTGAATGTGTAAACTGCTACCTTAAAGTCACTATTTATATTTGAGGAATTAAAATTAGAATGACAAGAAATCTCATTATTTTACATTAAAAATAATTCAACATTTTTTTTTATGGTCAAATTAGAACCCAGTATGTTAGACTTAGCAAGTTCCAAAAGCCTGAGCTAGTGAGGGGGTAAAGACAGTTTTGCCGTGGGAATAGAAAGTTTACAAACTTTCTATTTCTAAGGGGAATCTAAAAAATACCACTAACATCTAGTTGAGGAAAGCAGGCCCCACAGGTTGCAGACAGGCATACAGAAGTACACTAAAGGTCTGGGAAGATCAGCAACAACCTTTTATGAGTCACTGGGATATGAGCTAAGACTGTAAACTCTTGAAGGGAAAAATTACATCGTACTCATCCTTTTATCTAGGGTTTAGCCCAATGTCTGCAGTGGGTACACAGTGGGTATTGGCTGAGTACATGAGTGGAAGGAAGAACGCACTAGGATAAGGCATACTAGTTTAAATGCAGTCGTGATGCAGAGCCCGGAAAGCTTTGTGGATGTTACACATTGTAATTACAAACATCGTGTTGTTTTTCTGGACTCTGACAGTGGATGGAGAAGTAGCTGGTTCTTGCAACAAGTCTTAATAAAATTCAAGATAACAGTACCAGGATCTATTTTTTTATGGCATATTTTGCCCTCTATTCCTTTACTGGCTAAAAGTACAGTTCCCAAAATATGTTGAGCTTTTTGGGTTGCTGAATAGAACATACAGGTTGCTACAGCATACTTTAAATTTTTGAAGGCAACACAAATATCCATCATGAATTGTGCAAACTACTAGCTTGAAGTAATTTAGTTTCAATATTATACAACTATTAATATATTCCTTTCAATGACATCTTTTGATGATGCTGGATTTTCAGTGGCTGCTCTGATGAAAAGCAAATATCACACCATTTTGCTGTGGAGTATAAAATGAGGGTGGTAACATCAAATCTGAGTCCAAGGTTTGAGAAATTGTGCAGTGCACAATGCTAAGTTTTTAGAACATAAATTCATAAGTTGTTTAGCCACAGTTACTAAACAGAAGTGTTAGGTATTCCTTTGGGCCTGGGAGCCTGGAAAAAAAATTACTAGGACATTCAGGACACTGTGATGCAAAAATATTTGGGAACTTCTTGTGCTAAGACTTTGCACGTCATTCTGTGAATCTAGATGTATAGTGTGCAAATATTTTCTTCCATTCGGTAGGCTGTCCCTTCATTATTGTGTCCTTTTCTGTGCAAAAGGTTTTTATTTTGTATAACCCTTTTACTGATTTTGTTTTTTTGCCTGTGCTTTTGGGGTCATATCAAAAAATCATTGCCCAGACCAATGTCATGAAGCTTATTTTCTAGGTTGTTTATAGTAGTTACATAGCTTTGGGCCTTACATTAAATACCTAAATTTATTTTGAGTTGATTTTTGATGTGAGATAAGGGTCTAGTTTCATTCTTCTGCACATGAATATCCAATTTTTCCAATATCATTTATTGAAGAAAGTGTCCTTTTCTTATGGCATGTTCTTGGCACATTTGGTGAAAATCAATTGGCTTTAAATGCATGAGTTTTTGCTGGCTTCTCTATTCTGTTCCATTGGTCTCTCCTTGTTTTAATGCCAATACTATGCTGTTTTGGATACTATAGTTTTGTAGTATATTCTGAAGTCAGATGGTATGATAGTTCCAGATTTGTTCTTTTGCTAAAAATTGCTTTGGTTATTTGAAATCTATTGTGCTTTCATGTGAATTTTAAGGTTTTTATTTTATTTTATTTTTGTATTTCTGTATAGAATGTCATTGGTATTTTGTTTGAGAATGCACTGAATCTGTAGATTGCCATGGTTAGTACAGACACTTTTTTCATGAGCATGGGATATCTTCCTATTTATTTGTAACTTATTTAATTTCTTTCATCAATATTTTATAGTTTTCAGTGTAGAAATCTCTCACCTTTTTTGTTAAATTTAGATATGCTTCAAAAACAGAAAAGATGCCATAATGACTAGATTAGAGTGGGAAATAAGAAGAATGATCCAAAATGAGCTCAATTATGAAAAAAAAAAAAAAAAACAGGTTGTATGGGGATTTTTTAAAAGTATCAATTTATTCTAACTGCAAGGGGGGAGTCATTGAAGAATTTTAAGCAGAAAAGTGATGTGATTTGATATAGTTTTTAAAATACTGCTTTGTTTTGTGGTGAATGCATTACAGATGACAATAGCAGTAGAAGAGAGATGGTTTAGGATGTTTGAATGGTCTAAGTGAGAGATGATAGTGGCTTGCATTAGGAAGGTTTTAATTGAAATGGAGAATATTGTATATTTTTAGAATATGCCTTGGAATAAAATCTCAAGTACGGGTAGAACTTCTTGATGGATTCGATATGGAGAGGTGCAACTAAGAGCAGTTACTAGTTTTAAAAGACTTTTATGAAAAAAATGCTAATATAGTCTGTTGTCACAGACTTCCTCGCTTCTGCTATTTCCACATTTAGTTTAACAGTGACTTTATATTTCCCTTCTTTCTTCTACCCCAAGTCTCTTGCCTCTGTCTTATTTTATCTATCTTGCTAACCCTCAAAATATTCTCATTACTTGGACATCTCTTCTCCTTGTGTCTCATTCCCTAATTTCCTTCTCTTATTCTCATTTTACTTCCATACCTATGATCCATGTCATTACATTAAATAATTAAAATCATATTGCTTCTTTCACTTTGTCCAAGTCACAGCACTTACAACATAATAAGGATATTTTCTTTAGCAAAATTTACATACACATAATAAAGCTGAAGGTCACTCCTATGGAAACTTACAGAATATTAAATAGACTAATAATTCAAACTTTGCAACGAAGGGTCTAATTTGACTTCTTGAATTTGCATATAGGTTTTCTTTATCTTTAATCGTGACACTAGAAGGAAGCTTTAGTATTCCTTTTTACTATAACTTTTTTTTCAAAAACACCCTTGTAATTAAAAATGTGTGGCATAAAATGTATTCAATGATCTCACTTTTACAGAACTGAAATTACTCTTGGTATACCCAAAATATTCTAACACTACTCAGGCAGAAATACTCAGTTTATCTAGAAATACTTCAATTCATCAAAATTATTCCCAAAATATACTCACACTACCCAGCCAGAAATAATTGGCTTATCTATAAATATTTGTATTGATCAAAATTATTTCCTAAATATAATACATAGATATATTTCTAAATATGTACATTTAAACTTTACTTCAATAAAATATTACCACAATTTAAATTACCTGTGGCCTCAATTGTTACTTTTTATTTTTATTATTTTTCACATTAACATTGCAATTACAGCAATGAGGAGACCATAAGGGTAAAGTAGACAATCTAGAGTATGGAAAATGTGATAAGGTGTGCACAGGGTATTAGGCTTTGTTATTCATGTTATTTTCTTTTAAGTTTGCCTACCCAACTTGAGTATTTTTATAGTCCATATATTTTAAATGTCCCATCAGTTTAGATAACATAGCTGGAGGAGATTTCAAAAATCTAGTCCTACTCTTTCTTCCATATATTTATACAACTTGAAATATATTTCTTTTTTGTAAGAGCTAGTTTTTATATTGTAATAATGTACTGAGCAGTTTGAGTCACAAGAAACAAAAGAACAGTTATGCTTTTATTACTCTTTGTTTTTGGACGTAAGTAATAATGTCTTTTATTTTTTGGGACAGTCTCTCTCTGTAACCTATTTTGGAGTGCAGTGGCACGATCTTGGCTCACTGCTACCCCCGCCTCCTGGGCTCAAGCGATTATCCTGCCTCAGCCTCCCAAGTGGTTGGGATTACAGGTGCCCACCACCATTCCTGGCTAACTTTTGTATTTTTAGTAGAGACAGGGATTCGCCATGTTGGCCAGACTGGTCTTGAACTCCTGACCTCAGGTGATCCGCCAGCCTCAGCCTCCCACAGTACTAAGATTACAGGCATGAGTCACTGCCCCCGGCAGGTAATATGTCTTTTAAGGTGCCATCCCAAAGAGGCCAGAAACACCTTTTCATACAGAGAAGAGTAGAATAAGTAGTAATTGCAAAGACCAATGCAATTACTACTTATCTTACTGTTTCTGTATTGTCTGTATAACACAAGGAGAAGATGACAGTGCAAGTTTACTCAAATTCAATGCAGCAAGTGATTCTTAAGCATCTAAACATTTTTTGGAGATTGATGATTTAAAAAAGATAGTATCAGCATTCAAAAATAGAATAAATACTGAGCAGAAAGATAAAAGAAGCACACAAGTGAATTTTATTCAAGTCAAATGAGTTGTGAAAGTTGATCGTATGAATTGGTTCATTCTTGCCATACCCAACTAAAACAGTCGAGAAGCCAGGGGGGAAAAGCACTCAGAATATATAATATTGCTCTAGAAGTGTAATTCTCTGCAAGTCAGGCTGCTGAAACTGCCTGTTGTAACCTGAGACCAGTTTTATCTATAAATGCTGAAATAAGTTGCTGCAACATAAGGACGAATTTTGCCAACCACCATCACTCACCAATGGGAGCCTGCCAGCTCCCTAGAACTTTATTAATGCCCATGAACTTTCTCAAAGAACAATATGTAACATTTCTCCTTTAATGAAACCTGCAACTTTCTCTTTATTCTTCCAGCATACCAAAGACCACCTGGTCTGACTGTATACCTCGAATTGTGATTCTTTCTTCTCAAATAAAATCTTACATTTAGAGATTTGTCTCTACATTTTTATTTTGACTTTAACAGAGCCAAGAGAGCATTGATAAAAGTTATAAGGAACCAAGGCAGATGAAGGAAATTCATTTGAAGGATAGGTTTCTTATAGGTAAAGATTTGCAGAATCTTATTTTAGGAAGCAAGAGTAGCATGTGCAATATTACACAGCTGATTAAGGGTGGAGGCATTTGGAAGGACAATTTGTATTAAGCAACTAGTAAGTTAGAGGAAATGGTAGTTTTTACTTTTACATTGATTTATTAAAATACACACCACATGACTGAAATGAAATATTTTTCGGTAAGAGGCAAGTGTGGCATTCTGTAATGAAATATGACAAAAGTGGAAAGATAATGCCAGAAAGTTAGGTTTCCACTACATTGAGGAAGAAATTAAATGCTAGAATGTAAATATATAAGCAAGGGGGAAAAAGGATCAAATTGCAAGCCATACTCCCTGGGTACAAGGGAGTATTTTGTTACTGCTAAGTATAGGAACTTCTGGTATGTGAGTTTACTCATTAGTAAAATAGAAATATTGAAACCTACAGTGTGTTAATACATTTAAAAAAAATTGTGTGAAAGTGCTTTTGAGTTAAAATATGATATACATATGTATATGATAACTGATATTATATCACCTCTTAATTCAATAGGTATGGGAAAAAACAAGTTTTTGATCAAGGAGTATTATTGCAATATTCAAAAGTGAGGGATCCTTTCCTGAAAGCCAAGTGTAATACTTCTTGTAACAGAATAAATAGAAGATAATTGCTTTTGTGCAGTTGGGAAGTTTTAAGTGAGTAAAGTAAAAGAGAGGGAACTGAAGATTACTAATGAATGAGATAGAAGTGGCATCAGTGTTGGAATGGATGTTGGAAAACAGTGAAGACTTTTAAATCTTCATTCATTGGGAAAACGACAGGAAAATAACAAAGAGAAAGCAAAGACAGGTAACCTAGCATTTATAAGCCCCTCTTTGTTGTGGGTACTTCACTAGGCAGGTTCATGAGTCTGAGATAATCTAGTCCTTCACTGTGGCATTTCAGTTTGGTGCTACCCTTTCCATTTTTATTGAAAAGGAAAGACAACTTTGTGTAGAATAAATAACTTCCCCAAGTCAAGTAAAAAGAGCAATAGAACTTAAAATTAAGTTCATCTGATTCCAAATCCCATGCTTTTACAGATGCAATGACATACTTGTTTTGTAAAAAAATACTAAGTCAATTGTTATAAAAAGTTGAAAATAAATATTCAACTCTCAGAAGAATAAAAATGATAAAGACCTGAGGGAAACATGGAAAGTCATGATTACAAACCCTTCAGAGGAGATCAGATTCTTGAAGAAAGAGTGAGTTTTGAAGTTGTAACTGTGAAAAATTTTTATTTTTAGGAAGGGAGAAGATAAAGTAGATTCAATAAAAGAGTGAAAAATGGGTAGTCAATGGCTACACTCAAGGAAACCAAGCTATTTCTTAGTCATTACATTCAAGAGAGCTTATAATAATTACAAATACTTATAGCAGTATGGTAAGGAAAGAACTGCCACAGATGTAGGCCATTCTTTAGGAAAGTTTACTTGTGAAGTGGGGAGAGACAGAACACTTTTGGAAGCTTCTATATACTAATGGTCTCTTTGTAATTACCAAAATAAGATTTATAACTAATGTACTAGCATATTTAGAAAGTTCATGTTAGAAGAATGAGTGAAAATGACTTTATATTCAAAAGTATGGTTGATTTACATTATGATAATAAACTTTTCCTGAATATACATTGTACAGTAGTGTTTTAATAGTACCAAATGAGTAGCATGTTCCCTGCTGTTTCACTGCTGAAATACACCAGCATTTTAATAATCCAGATACAAATCCAAAACTTGGAGTCCAAATTGTTATTTGCTCTCAAGAGAAGCCCAGATTTATGTTCACATCTAGTGTGACATAAGAGATTTCAATATCTCTATTAAAATCTTCAAAATTCTCATTTTCTCTATATCTTCCTGTTCAGTCAGAAAAGGCATCAATTAAGTCCTTTCCCACAGAAAGAAAGTCTATGAATATAAGGATCCCACAAGCTGAGCTTTCCCAAAAAGTTGGTTATAATTTTAAGGGCATTTAAATTTTTAATTTATTTTTCAGCATAGAAAATGCTGCCAGCTTTATATCTCTTTGGCAGCATTTCTCCCTTTAAAAACTTGTTATATTCTATAGGTATTTCAAATTAGAAACAAAGCTTTTAAGATTTCAAAACACAGCTGCTGGGACTATCACCTAGGAGAGTAGAGCACAAATGGTAACCAAAATATAACAAGTAAGATACCTTACTTCTCCAAGGATTTTCTCATAGATTTCCTCAGTGATTATAAAAATATTGATTACGTGCAAACAAGACTATTTATGTTTCATCAATTGCTATCTATAAGCCATTTACTAATATGATGAATTTGAGGTCTTGCTACAGTCATGTTATTAGAAAATTAATGGAAAATGCCAAACTGCAGTTTTGCTGTTTTAATCAATTTGATTAATTACATTTATTGAGCTCTCTTTGTCACACGTACAGAAACATGAATACTCATATCTGATTACAAGGTTCCTATACTCAGAAAAGTTTCTAAGAGACAAGAAAAAAAAACAGGTACTATAATGAAGGAAAACATGAGCTAAGAAGTTAAGAACCAGATAGTAACTGATTGGAAAAATAAGAAAAGCTTTATAAAAGAGGATTTTGAGTGAGCACTTGAAGAATATGTAAGATAACACAGGCAAAAATACTAAGATATAACATTCTAGGAGGAAGAAACAACAGAACTAAGTAGTCACAGAAAATCAGACACATTTGAAGCCAACTATGTGGGACAATTTGTCACCACACAAAATATGAACAGAAGATTGGGAATATTTTGAAGCATTTTGAATGCCAACACTGAGTACTTTTTGTATAAATAGGTGAAAGGAAAGCTCTGCTGGTGTTGAAGTTGGAAAAACACATTATTGTAGATGTTATGGATGGAAACTGTGGATGAGAAGGAGAAAAATCGGCAGCTTGTAAAACTGACATCACAATTTTCCAAAAATGTGTAAATAAACGATTAACTAAGACAATATCCATGGAAATGCAGGTGAGAGAACTATTCTTATCTCTTCTACATCTCTTCATAATTGAAATATCTCCTTTATTCCTCAAGTTTTCATTCAAAGAGATTACTGCAATGCTAGGAAAATCATGAAACAGTAAATATCTGAGGTTGTAACAAACATACTACAGAAAGATTTTAGTAACATATTAAAATAACATGTGTATATGTGCATATATATCACTTAGTTCAAATATAATATGAAATCATGTGTATGTCTTTATTTTCAATTTTAATAGAATTTATTTTCTAGAGAATTTTCAGGTTTGTAAAATAATCACAGAGAGTACAGAGGTTTCCCAAACACTACCCCTCTTTCCCCAACATAATATAGTTTCTCCCATTATTAGTATTTTTTATTAGCATGGTACATTTTTTTGCAATGAATGAATCAACATTAAAATATTTTATTAATTAAAGTTCACAGATTACATTAGGGTTCACTCTTTGTGTTCTATGGGTTTTGACAAACACATAGTGTCATTATTCACTATTACAGTATCAGACAGAATAGATTCACTGCCCTTATATGTCCCATGTGCACCCTCTCTTCATCCCTCACTTCATCCCCCTGAACTCTTGACAACCAGTCATTTTTTTTTTACTGTCTCTGTAGTTTTGTCTTTTCCAGAATGTCTTACAGTTGAAATTTTACCTAGGAGCGTAATTGTTGGTAAACCCATGTTTAGTTTAAAAAAAAAAAAAAAACTGTCAATGGCTGGCGTGAGTGTAAATTAGTTCAGCCACTGTGAAAAGCAGTTTTGTAATTTCTCAAAGAACTTAGAACTACCATTCAACCCAGTAATACCATTATTGGGTATATACCCAAAGGAAAATACATTGTTCTACCATAAAGGCACATGCACAAGTATGTTCACTGCACAACTATTCACAATAGCAAAGACATGGAATCAACCAAAATGATCATTAGTGATAGACTGGATAAAGAAAATATGGTACATATATACTGTGAAATACTGTGCAGCCATAAAAAATGAGTTCATGTCCTTTGCAGCAATATGTACGAAGCTGGAGGCGATGGTCCTAAGCAAACTAACACAGGAATAGAAAACCAAATACCAAGTGTTCTCACTTACGAGTAGGAACTAAGCATTGAGTACACATGGACATAAAGAAGGGAACAACAGTCACTGGGGCCTACTTGAGGTTGGAGGGTGAGAGGAGGGTGAGGATCAAAAAACTACTTATTGGGCATTATGCATATTACCTGGGTGACAAAAAATAATCTGTACACCTTTTAAATCCCTGTGACATACAATTTACCTATGTAACAACCTGTATGTATACCCCTGAAACTAAAAGTTTGAAAATAATAAATTAAATCAAAAAACTGTCAGAATGTCTTCCAAAGTGGCTTTATTATTTTGCATTCCCACCAGCAGTACACGAACATTCCTGTTGTTTCACTTTCTCAGCAGCGTATTGTGTTGTCAGAGCTTTAGACTTTAGCTATTTTAATAGCTATGTAATCATATCCGGTTGTTATATTAATCTGAAGTTCCCTAATTGCATATGATAATGAGCTTTGTTTATATGTCTATTTGCTGTCTCATATATCTTCTTTGGTGACAATTCTGTTTTGATGTTTTGCCTATTGTGTAATTAAGTTGTTTTCTTATTGTTAAATTGTAAGCAATTTTTCCATATTTAATATACAGAATGTATTTTTATTAGACATGTAATTTGCAAATATTTTTTTCCAATCTGTGGAATGTTCTTTCTTTGTCTTCACAGTGCTTTTTATAGAGCAGATGATTTAATTTTAATGAAGTATGACATCAATTTTTTATCGATTATACTTTTGGTGTTTTATGAAAGAACTGAATTTTCACTTGGATAGGGGCACCAGGAGAACATGCCATGAGTTCTTTTGAATTTTCAGGGGCAGAGACTGGTAATTCTATCCAAAAACCAGTGTGACTTTCATAGTTGGAGGCAGTAATTCACTGAGTAATCACAATCTAATGTTCCTTTGAGATGAAAAGGGCCCAAGAAAAGACATAACTGTTAATTTAAGTCCTGACTAAAAGTACATTACTCCATAACAAATTGATTTATCTTTTGTCTGTGATTTTTATTCCTTTACAACCTTTCCATTTTTTATTCTTCTGGGTGATTTCCACATCTTATATGATAATAATTTTTGTATTACATTTTTGAAATACATACAAAGTTCTTTTTCCCCCTTTGAAACAGATGAGTCTACAAATACTTCAACTTCTGCCTCTGAAACCGACCTTGACCTGAAACTGATCCACTCTCCTTTTAAAAGTCCCCCAATTTATATCTCTACTTGAAGATTTCTTTGCTCCCGATCCATATTTCTAATCTGTATGCCTGAAAGAATTACTAGCAAGTTCCCGAATGCGCTGAGCTTTATCATACTTTTGCACAATCCTTTTTATGTTTGTACCTAGGAAGCTCAGTAATGCTAGGTATAAATTATAAAACCAAGCAGATTCATTATCATCAATCTCAGAAGGGCACTCAAACTTACTTAGCAAGGCAACATTTCTACATCAAGCTTGCTCTCCCACTCTTGGTAAAAAACTATTTTTCATTTTCTCTCAGTCTTAAACTTTCTCTCCCATCCATCCTCATCTCCTTATACACACATTTTCATTTGATGGTCTTCCTAGATGTGGCGTTACTAATGTAAAAGTATTAAACATGAGCTTTCTCACCTTCCAATCACAAAATACGTAGGCCCAGCAGCATCTCTTCTCCACTTCTCTATCTTCCTTTCTATTAGATTGAAAATAATTCCCCACTACCTGCCCTTGGGATCCCATTTATTTTCTCCTACAAAATTATGTTTCCTTACCTCTACCCTTTCTTTGCAATGCCACCAATAGATTTCTCTCTATAGAATTATTTGTATTAACCAATAAACATGCTTTGGTCTCTTGAATCTCTAAAAAGAAACTCTCTCTTGATTTCCTAATGACTACATAAGTGCCTCATTATTTCCCTAGTTTATATAACTTGATGTCACCAAGCTGTAAACTATCTGAACTTTCTTTATTCACTCTTCAGCATATTTAAGTTGGTTTTCAACGTCTGTCATTCCACTGAAATCACTTGTCAACAACCTTCATGTTGTCAAATTCAAAAGACAGTCTTCTGTCCTCCATGCTCAATTTTTCAACAGTCCCTGCTTGCCCTTTAAAGGACTTCTTCTTTTGCTTCAGTTACCCTTTTAGGTATTGTCATAGTCCTCTGGTCTCTCATGAGCAGGATTTGGCAGCTCCTTGTATTCTATCAGTTCGTCAAATAGATATTTGAGATGACATCACAAGTTCTCTTGTCTTTCTACTTATTTTAAATGATGTTATCTACACATAATTTTTTAAAGAAAATTATGTTTAACATTTTTATAATATGTATATATGCCTATGGTTCCCCGATATCTCTGAATTTCAATTATGTTCAACTAATCACTTAACATATCTGTCTAGAAATCTCTAAATCTTCTAAAATGTACAACTTCAAAACTGAACTCTCAATTTTTCTCCAGGAATCTCTGGATGTTCACACTTTATTAAACATTATAATTCACTCCATGCTCATGTTGTTCAAGCCTTGAAAATTGAGCCTCATCCTTAATTCTTTCCTTTTTGTTACTCTCCACATCAAATTTTCATGGGATAGTAAAGCTTTTATCTTCAAAAGATATCTTGAATCTGTCTCGTTCCCTGCCAACACCATAGTCCAAATCTCCACTGTCTTTCACCCAGACTACTGAAGAAACCTAACTAAAATTTAGGTTTTCTTCAATCACTGAGCTAAAATAGAAAGCCTGATCTACTGAATATATAAATTGGATCAGGTCACTTACAAATCTTTACAACTTCCCATCATAGGCAGGTGAGCTAAATGTGTAAAGTAGCCTATGGGTACACATGGTGAGCCAGGGAGACTCTGCCCAGCCTAGAGAGAGAAGTTGTTAACTGGTTCTAAGCAGATGTTACCCTAAAAGTGTGTAGGTTTAAGTTGCCAAATATAATAAGAGAATACAGAAATATGTATGTGTGTGTGTGTGTATAATTTTCTGAGTTTTAAATGTTGTCTCCATTTAAAAAAAAACACTATGTATTTAAAGCAAAACATATCTTCAGTCCATATTAGGCTGAACGGCTGCCAATTTACTTTCTCTGCCACAGATATTTGGTTTCTCCTTATTTCCTCTACTTCATTTTATTATTTTCTCCTATTTACGCTCTGTAATTGAGTTTCACTGAACTCTATTTTCTGGAACAGGTCATCAAGCACTTTCTTTTCAGGCTATTCCTTCCCTGCCGTTGGGACACATATAATTCTTCCAATATCCATGGGAGTAGGACCTTCTTAAATTATGTAGGTATCCACCTTGAGACATCTTTATTCTCTGTCATAGAATCTTATTATTTTCTTTTTGACTTCTGAGTAGTTTTCTAAATTTGTGATTACATCTGAATGGCTTGAAATCTACTGCACTTGAAGGTAATTTTGCTCATTATATTACTCTCACATTATATTATTTTTAAGTTGATTTCCAATAAATCATTAATCTAATTTGCAAATCATTGGACCAAGTAAATATTGTCATCAGTAATATTGTACATGTTATTTTGTAATAGCAGTTTGTATTAATAGAGAACTTATTTTGTCAAAAGCTCTATGGTTACTATGAGGCATAAGTTATCTCATGTGATCTTCTCCTCAACCCAATAAGATATACATTATTATTCTCAATTTTAGAACTGAGGAAACTCTTGCAGAAGACAACATAATTTATTTCAGGGACATAATTTGAATGAAATTTGTTTGACTTTAAAGCGTAATAGATTATAATACAGTGATCAAAACGTCAGGTTTTGGAGTCTGCAAGTCAAGAGTTCAAATCCCAGTTCCATCAAATTATTAGCTAGGTAAACAAACTTCAGTTTTCTCATTTAAAATATAGGGATAAAATAGTAAGTGCTTATAAGATTTTATAAGAAATAAAAAATACTTGAAAAAAATAATTATTTAATTGCTTATCACTTTGTGGTTTCTAAGATATAATCATTAGTCATTAAGGCTGAAAGATTTAGTTGATTTTAATAAAATTAGTATAATAGGTCAAAGTCTGACCAGTCCCCGAATCTTTTGAATTTCTCTTTAGTGTGTTTCTTCAAATATTATTATCTGTATTAAGTTTCGAGAGTGGTTAAAGTTATGTAAACATTTTAGAAAATTACAATTGTGTTTGTGTGGAAATTGTATTATTGTTTTCCACTCCAAGTATAGCAAAATGTAACTCTAAGTCATTCTGAAAGATCCATGGGGGAAATTTATTATAGGTCTATATTCTAAGAACTATTTTTTTCTTCATAGGGATATTCTTTAGAGTATCATTTATGCTTTATACAAATAATATGAATAAGTAAAAGTAAAAAATATGTGGTATCTGTAACTATAAACATCATCATCAATAATTGAAAAATAAAATTCACCATGGACACTCTGTAAAAATAAGTATTTGTGAGTTTTTGTGATTATTATTTAATATTTTGATAGGCTTTTTGTAATCTTTTATTTGTAAAATATTATAGAGAACTAAGAAAAATTCAAGTTTATTAAAAATCATCATTTGATAGTTATGTAAATTAATGGCTGCCACAGTATACTACGTAAATTCTCTAGGTTGTTAATTTTACATTGATAAAATTAATACTAATTTATGATGGATATAAAACTTCTACTCAAGTTATAATTATACAATACAAATAAGATGTTTATAGAACATTTGCTAGAAGGTTTTACAGGCATTGCCTCATTTGAAACTCACCATTATATGTGGTAAATGTGGTTTACATGTTGCAGAAGAAGAAACTCAGGCAAACAGAATAGAGCAACTTACCCAAGATCAGACAACTAATAAGTAGCAAAACTGGAACTCAAAGTTATGTCTTTAAAATCTAAATCCCATGATTTTTCACTTAAAATGCTGAGAAATTAATCATTTAAACTAAAAAAGTGTTCTAATAAAGTTAATGTATTACTTAACTAATCCCTTTGAAATAAATATTATTAATAACAATACATTGATAAAATGCAGTTTGATGCCACCAAGCCTTCATCTTTATATTATTAGCTATTTTAAACATTTAAATTAAAATAAACCTTGACAAGATAAATAATGAAGTCAATATTTTAAAATGTTACCTAAAATCTGATCCGATTCTCTTCCCATTTTCTGGTTCTCCTGGATCTGGGCATAAATTGGAAGCTGTTTTAATACCTCCCTCATTTACTGCAACAGCAGGGAAAAAAAGAAAAAAGAAATAAAATATATGTGATTAGAAAATCGATGATAATAATTTTAAAATATACATAAAATGTATTCTTGTATTTTGTCACTATAATCACTGTCATTTAAGCATTTGTTAAACTATAATTTTATAAAACAATAAAGAAGGCAAAAGCATTTTATGAACTAATGAGAAAATAAATTTGCTGTTCATATTCAATGACTTGTACTAGTCTGCCTGTTAACACATTAGTATTTATCACTTTTGTTTTTAGTTTCCATCAAATTGGAAAATCTCTGGAAACACATTCTCAGGGTATCAGTGTCCAGAGTTTCCATTAATCATTGGCAACGAAGAAGTCAACCACCAGTTATGATAGTTTTATTTGGATCCTTATTATTTTTGAAGGTGTAATAAAAAATATGACTGTATGAAAAATGTTCAAAGTTCTAACACTTCTTATTTGGTATATGATAAAGCAATTTGATCTGCCAGCATTAAAATACAACAGTGGTGCAAATTACTAGGCATGCCTTTAAATTATTATTACATAATGGTGTAAACCAAAACAATGGCTTTACCTTCAAGCAACTTCCATGAATATGATTTATTTAGCTTTTTTACACATTTTCAGCAGTTTCTTCAAGGCAGAAAGTCAAAGATGTATTAATTTTTTCAGTGAATGTGACCACATTGGATAACTAAACCCCAAAGTTAGATTTTTATTATTCAATCAGATAGTACTGAAATATCTGAGTGATATTGTTTAATAAATTCAATCTTAAAGTGAACTGGAGGATAAATTTGATTATTATTATTTTTTATCAATTTACCTGCTCTTTTTTAGAAAAAAATAGTGCTTAAGTAGAGATTCCAGAGAGAAAAAAAATCTAAACCATCCAATGCTTGTTGTCCTCCACTGTGAACTGAAAACACAGGTAGGTCTTTCTTGAAAGAATAAAGATGACTACTTCTACCTCTAGATATTCTAATGCAGTAAATCTATGGTAGGACTCTGGCATCAGTTTTTTGGGAGTTTTTTGGTTTTTATTTTAAAGAGACAGGGTCTTGCTTTGCCATCCTTGCTGGCGTGCAGCAGCACAATCATAGCTCACTGTAGCTTTGGAATCCTGGACTCAAGCCATCCTCTCGCCTTGGCCATCCAAGGTGCCGAAGTGTTGGGGTTGTAGGTGTGAGCCATTTTAAAAATAATAATAACTCTCAAGGTAATTCTAATGTAAAGTCAAAATTGAGAACCACTGGACTGCTGAATATAATAATTTAATTCAAATTGATTCATCAGATAAGAAGACAGCTATCAGATGACTGCCCAACAGTTATAGTTGTGGTAAAGTTGTCATTTTCTAAATTAAACAGGCTTTTGCATGTGTTTCCATCATTCTAAAAAAATAATTTTCTTAGTATTACAAACCATATCCTTCTTGCCAACTGTATTACAGCTCACTAATTCAAATCATAGGATATTTGTGTTTTTTTATTCTCTAACTTGCTATACAATCTCTCTTTACCTTTCTGGGTTTTTTGGCCAGTCTTACTTTTGCTGATTCTACTACAGTGGACAAATTCAAAGGCATTGGCTCACAACTCTCTGTATTTGAATTTCCCTCATGCCTTGACAGAATGACCTATATGCGAATGACTTCTAATCTTTTTGAAGTTCCTTTCTCAATCTTTCAATGGCCTATTTGATTATCAATTACCAAACTTTCCATTGTCGTCTAATCTATCTACTCAAATTCAACCTAGTCACTTTGATGCTTTTATGACTCCAATTTCATCCACCTCCAATACATCTTGAATACCAGAGGAGGAATAAACTTTCTAAAACACAGTTTTTATTACTGCTCAAATCTCCAATTATTCTAGATTTTCTACTGTATCAATTTTATTTCTCACTAGCCACCAACATGCATCCATCACCCAAGTCCCATTGTCTGTAATCTGTTCTGTAATTTGCTGAACATACTGACTCCACACTTTTGTGTTTTCTCCATGTCTCCATGTTTTCCTTTCCTTCCCCTTTAGCTATCAAAATCCTATCTAATATTCAAGACTTAGCTTAAGTCCCACTTCTTCCAAAAGATAATCACTCATTTTTTCCATGTTATTCTATCTTTTTAAATAACTTGGAGTGTTTCATTTGGATGATTTTTTATTTAATTTAAAATTATCTTAATATAGTATAAATTAATAGTTTCACATACCTTTAGTTATCTATAGAAAAAGATTATATACTTGATAAAAATAGAGAAAAACATTATTTTAATATACCTATTTATTTTCAATAAATATGTCTTAGTTGTTTGATTGACAATATCACCTTATATTTGTTGTCAAAGAACTGAACATTTTCTATGAAAAAATATCCTCTTTCCAATCTTTACAAGGCTTTTGGAAATATTGTAGTATATGTTTATTAAAATGTGACTTTTTAAATGTAGAGTGGAAATGAGGAAAAGAGGTGGCATTACTTAAGCCTAACTACTTTTTTGTATTATGACATGTAACACAGATTATATGGTAATGGACAAGCAGTTTGTGAATACATTATTAGAAAATAAAAATAAGAAAAATCCCATTTTTCTTACATTTCACTGTCATTTTGTGTCAAAATAAAATTTTGTTAAATATTTTATATGAATTTAAATGATAGTTAACACTTACATAATACTACAGGTCCAGAACTATTCTACATACTTTATGTGTATTACCCCATTTAGTTCTCACAACCATCTCAGGAGTAGCTACTTTTATTTTACACCTCCTACAGGTGAGAAAACTGAGTCACGGAGAGGTTAAGAAATGTGTCCTAAGTCATATTGCTAGTTAATGGGAATCTACATTTAAACTCAGGCAGTCTGATTTGAGAAATTCTGCTATTAACCAGGAGCTCTATAGCTGCTCAGAAAGCTCGGCAAGGCAGAAACTATGTCATTAACTACAATTCAAAACACTTTTCCAAACATTTTACCTTAAAATGCAGAGCATGTGTATAATTTCACCACTTTCACCTAATTAATCCCAGTTCTTATTATTTTAATTGTCAAGTTATTTCTGTCTGCTTGAAAGTGTCATTTAAACCACCGTTTCTGGACATCTGCAAGAGGAAAAACTTTCCAATTTAAAATGTAAGGATAATGAGAGAGCTTCTGCGTGGTACGTGTATTTAATGTTCTTTAACCGTAAATATTTAAAATTTTTTAAATTAAGAAAAAAGTACAATCCTTCATTTCTTTTGATATTTATATATTTCAGAATTGCCCATAGCTAAGTGATGCCAAGACAATTAAATGAAGTTAGTATTCATTCAATCATCTGCTTTCATTTCACAATGCCATTGATGCAATTGGACAGATTTATCACTTCTTTTAATTTGCATAGCAACTTGCAGCATTTTAAGAATATGAGTGCTCTTTAAAAGTTTAATTACATGAACAGTGTGAGTAAGCATGTTTTCTTATTGCCTCTGATTTTATATAGCACATAATATACCCTAAAGATAAAAATAAGTGGAATCTGACTAAAATTCTCCTCCACACTACTCTTCCAGTTGCTTACATTGTCACTTTTCTCAGATTTTTAAAAATTAATTTAAATTTTTATTTCAACTTATCAAGTGCTTTGGATCTTTTTCTGAACTCAAACATCATTGATATCAACATTGTGTTGTTATTTTTTATACTAAAACACTTCATATTCTACAAAGAGTTACCTCTTAACTAATTTAGCTTCCCAATAAAATATTGAATCCTTGAGGGTTGAAAATATATTTTATTCACTCTTTTACCTTCTTAGTCTAGCATAGTGGAGGGATTGTGGAATTAGTGGATAATATGAATGAATAAAAGTATGGATTTGAAGAATAAGAAAGAAAACACAATCATTTATGGCAGGCTCACAGTTTCCTCATAATTCCACAATAATATTCTAGAGGAGCCTACTAAAGAATTTGGAAAGACTATTAGTTCATTAATTTTAACATTCTAAAAATATAAAACCTTTTTACTTAATTGTTTTTAAATCTATAGTTTCTTTTCTTGGAGAAATCAATTTTTGAAAAAGAACATGAGGTAGATAGGGGCAATTTAGAGTTCAGGTATGAAAGCTGAAAAAAAAAATGTGAATCAGCCATTTAACAACTAAACTCTGCCCATGAACACTATTGGGGCTTCCTGGATCTCTTGTTAATTCATTTTTTATTTAAAATCTGAAGGTGCCATTATGAGACCTTCAAATACACATACTTCGGCAGTTTGGGAATTTGATGTCCTCCATGCTTATACTGACTTTGGGCCGTGCCTATCATAGAATTGGTTGTTTCTTCAAAGAACATGAGCTTTATTATGTTTTTTTACTTGAAAGATGAATGTCAGATAAAAACTGTCTTTCTTTTTAATTATTTTGTCCTAGGTTGAATAAATAATATTAAAGAGCTGAATATCTGCATGTGTACTTGAAATAGATATATAATGATACAAATTAAAACAATATAACTCTATTGCAAACAACCACGAAAGAATATGTTTTTGAAATGAGTTATAAAATAGTTTAGAAACAAATTATAGTAAAATGAAATTTAAAATAATGTTGGCTTGCTATTTTATGATAGGAAATTTGCAAAAAATATTTTTGTTGAAGTGAGAATTACTTATCTTCAAAAAAATGAAAAAGCAAGAGTATTTAAAAATATTTTTATAGAAAATACAACGAATAAATGCAAAATTTATTTTAAAATTATGGAGCAAATTAACATTTTTGCCTCATATTATACTTTTTGCCTGTTTTAAAGCAAATATTTCTTAAATAAGATATTTTTATAAGAATTTTTTTTTCCTAGATATACAGCCATGTCTAAATTCCCTTTTTGTTCACCTTCATAATCCATGTACAAGAAAAGTGAAAATAATATACATTTCCACTAACGCAATATACCAACAGGGATATAGAGTTACATACATCTTACAATGCCTTGATAAATCCTAGATCTCCTAGTACAAATAGCCTGAATTTCCCTGAACATTTGGAAGTTTGAACCATGCAACATGTCAAATAACATATGTGTAGACAAATTGAGAAGAGGGTAAGCCCTTCTAATATGCTGTAATTCTACTTAGAATTCAGAAATAAATATATTGGCCACACAAAATATTAGAAAAAAAGTAGTAAACATAATATTTAATTTTGCTAGCATTTAACTTTTATTTCATGATGACTTGATGAAATTTGATACGTAAGAGTCATCTCACCTGGCAATTTTTTAAATTTGTATTTTTTTATTATAGAAAATACGCCTTTCTCTCAAAAGTGTGTTGAATAATTTATATATGTCATATTGTATCATTGCTTATTTTCCTTAAAAACTGACAGTATCAATCTTGAAAATGATTTTAGCCCCCAAAATACATGAAGAAATATTAATTACACAACCAAACCCTTTGAAATTAGCTGTTTAGTGCTTTTTAAACAGGTAACCAACTGGATCAATGATTTCCTAGTGATATCTCTTCTGGTTTTGGATTAATATTCTCAAGTCTAACAAATAAAATGTAAAAATCACATTTGAAAATTACGACACCATTAAATATTTGATATAAGACTCCAAGGGTTGTTTCTTGATAATTGACATAACTGCTCATTTTTTGTCAATTACTGTTTATATGTACAAGTCAATAAACATATAGGTAAAGCCCTTTTTGATATAGCTATAATACATGATTTTTGTTAAAGAAATAATTATAAACTTATTTCATGAGGAACTGAAGAAAAATAAAGTTAAAAAATATACTCTTGTTGAAGAATAAAAGTAACAACATGTATGAAATTTGAAATAACTACTCATATATTAGCAATGTTATTTTGGAAGTCAAGTATTGTGTCATAAATGGCTTGTTTCAAAGTTTTTAATATGCAACAGTATTGTTGACAATTTCCAGCAACTGCTATTAATTTTGACTACAAAAATACATAGCTCTACTAAAAAAATTTTGTGTTTGGTTATGGTAATTTAAATGAATGCTCTAATTCAGTGATTCTTAATCTGAGATTTTGGGATGAACTTCAGATGTTATATAAAGCCCTAATTTTATAAGTAAAATTGTGTACTTCAGGCCATTTTTTAAGATTTTCAAAAAGTGAATACCAATAATCAATCAATTATTTTACAAAATATTTGATTTCATAGGTTTATGTAAATTAACTAAAATTAAGACTTTTATTTTTTCTTAAATGAAAATTGCTATTTTAAAAGTAATCTTTCTTAGAAAAGCACTTATGTTGAAATTAAGATATAGTCAATCAAGAATTCCTACAAGAAACCACCAATTTTAGAAATCTTACTCATTTTTGCCTCATCTTCTAGAACTAAACTTGAGTGTCCTCAAGACTTAAGATCAAAATAATATTTTTACATCTTGAAATATAAAATAAACTTTATCAAAAATAATCTGAGGCTGGGAGTTTGCCATGTTAATCCATTAAATCAATACACATTTAAATATAAAATATTGAATAATCATCATGCATGTTATACAGATATTAATGCAGTTAATTTGGTAAATACACAAATATTTTGGTAAAACACATACAAACAACACAGACACCACAAACTTCACTCTTGCACTAGAGAAAGTAACAAAAAAGAAGTACACTCACAGATAGAAAACTTGTTGCTGTTGTCTTTCCCTGGAAACAATTTAAATCCTCTAGATTTAAAATCTATGGCCTTTTTCACTAGTTAAGAAAACAAACAAAAACATGTATCAGGAAATACAATTTTAAAATGAAATTCAAGTTAATAAATTTTGTTAGCATGGAATTATGCAAGATAAAGAAACCACTTTCTTAAGCCTGATACAGTACCCAGAAGAATTTTTTTAAAGCAATATAATCACTTAGTAGTAAAATACTAAGCAGTGTAGAATGATTTTAAATATTCTACAGGGAAAATCCTGCATATACATAGTTTTTTAAGCTGTGTGTTTTTAAATTATCCAGATTTTTATATAAAAGTGAAATCTTAGCAGTTTATCATAAACCACTTGAATTCATCAACTTTTATGGAATAAATTAAACTAGCAAAGTAAAAATGCTGGAGTACTAGAATAGTGAGAAGGATTTAATAGGTTTGTTCTTTAAAATAAATTTCCTAAAAATTTAGCCTATTTGAAATGTTAGGACACATTTAAGAAAATGACTTAATTAGAAAAGTTTAAAATTTATTTTAATATTTCTGTCAATCATTTCCATTCATTATCATTGCTTTTGACACTACGACTACTGTTAGTCCACATTGCACAAAATGTATGAAAGTGAACTACAGTTATTTTGAGCCCTTCTAAAATATCTTACTACAATTTTTAGATATAGTAGTTGTACATATTTATAGGGTACATAGGATATTTTGATATAAGCATACAATGTGTAATGATCAAATCTGAGTAATTGGCATATTCATCACTGCAAATATCTATTATTTCTTTGTGTTGAAAACATTCCAAATCTTCTAGCTATTTTGAAATATAAGATACTGTTAAATATAGTTGCCCTATTGTGCTATCAAATGCTAGAACTTATGTCTTCTTATCCTTCTATCTTACTATAATTTTGTCTCCATTGACCAATCACTCCTCATCACCCTTCCCTACTTCAATTATTTTCTTTTACAAAACGTAGTATAAACAAGAAATAACTTGCTCAGTTACAGTGTGGAAATCTTTACATATTACTTTTTATCAGGTTTATAATGAAGGATGACAGCCTTAAATGTTATGCAATTAGGTTTTCTTCACACTATAAATTTTAAAAAAAGTAAAAATGATTTTTTGTTAGATGGTTTAAAATTACCACTTCACTATTTCTGAATGTCATTCTACGCAATTAGTTCAAATTATGGATATTTATTGGTTTATGAAACATTTTAAGGTAATTTTTTTCTTGTTAATAACTTGAAAAGTAGGATAGTAGAGAAAGGGCCTGATGGTTTATGTGAATATAAGATATGAACTATCTATACACACCGCATATATTTTAAAAAAGAGGAAAATTATCATTGGAGCAGGATTTATAAGGCTGATTCTTAGTAATTATTAGTTGTGAGATTTTGGACAAGAATCTGCCTTCTTACCTGCTTTTTTCTCTTAAATAAGCAGCTAACACTAGATGGCCTCTCTCTTTATAGTTCTAAGATTCTTTAACTGTGAATCCTTATTCATGGTGAAAAAATGACTACATCCCTCCCAAGTGATGCTTTTTGTTGTGATTCTCTTCTACCCCCAGCCCCACCCCCATGGTAACCTAAAGTTTAATTCTTCTGAAGTGTTCAGCTGCTCTAAGTTTAGTTTTGTCACATGTGAATTTTCTGCTGTCTCAAAATACTTTTCAACAAAATTTGCATTTTGTATTTTCTGGCATAATTCTAGATTTTTCCATTGGATACATGAATTATAAGTAGGAATCTACGTCTACTTTTCTCTGCATTATAAGATTTGACTTTATAAGTATTACAAATAGGTCTGAAGATTTCATGGTGATTTTAACACAAGTCTGGATTTCAAAAAGAATAAAGAAAACTAAATGAAAAGATTATCAGACCAAAGGAGAAAATTGCAAAAGAATAAAATCCTACGGATCAAAGAGTTTAATGTTGTAAATAATAAGTTACTAATATTGGTGGGCAGTGGCAGTTTGTGTAAAAGGGGACAGATTAACATGCCTACTTACAAGTATCTTGATTTAATTATTTGGTTGGGTAAGGTTTTTCCTGCTTCTAAAAGCACCTTAGTTTTCTCTTTTATAAGCATCTATATGTCAATTAATCTTTAATAATGATACATCTATATTTTTTAAATAAAAACTATAATAATTGTAATACAGATGCAGAAGATGAAAGGTCAGGAGAATATCCATTTTTGGACATGACAAAATGTGAATTAATAACATAAAATTTAAATTCACAAATCTTTAAAATACGTTAAACAGAAAACAAATACTTTAGCTGTTTATATTTTTAACAGAAATAATAATGTATATCTCCTAATAAATAAACTAAAAGGACAAATATTGCAAGTATTAATTACAAGACTATTCTAAATCATGTATCAGGTATTTAATATTACAATATATGCCATAAAAATATAGATTTCACTATTTATAAAAGATACATGGCATAAATCTTGAGTTGTCATCAAGTAATGAGTGCTTCTAATGACCATATTTAACTTAGAAAATTAACCTGACTTTTTAGCCTGATGTATTTCAGTAATAAGCATGTAAAATTTATTATAGAGTTAATGTTAAAATAAATTACGGTATTTTATACAGGTTAAGGAAAATGTTTAGACAGTGTGTCATGTGTGGCAATTCCCTCCACTGTATGGTAAGCTCCTCAAAGGCAGAAAAAATATTTTGTTCATGTCCTATTTTTGTTTGTTTGTTTGATTGTTTTGAGAATGAGTATCGCTCGGTCGCCCAGGCTGAAGTGCAGTGGCGCGATCTTGGCTCACTGGAACCTCCGTCCCCCGGATTCAAGCAGTTCTCCTGCCTCAGCCCGCCGAGTAGCCGGGACTGCAGGCGTGTGCCACATGCGGCTAATTTTCGTACTTACAGTAGAGACGGAGTTTCGCCATGTTGGCCAGGCTGGTCTCAAACTCCTGTCAGGTGAACCGCCTGCCTTGGCCTCCCAAAGTGCTGGGAAACGGTGTGAGCCACAGCTCCTGGCCCTGTTTGTGTGTTTTTTGAGACGGAGTCTCGCTCAGTCGCCCAGGCTGGAGAGCAGTGGCGTGATCTCGGCTCACTGCAACCTCCGCCTCCCAGGATCAAGCGATTCTCCTGCTACAGCCTCCCAAGTAGCTAGGGTTACAAGCGTGCACCATCACGCCCAGGTAATTTTTGTATTTTAGTAGAGACAGGGTTTCACCATGTTGGCCAGGCTGGTCTCGAACTCTTGACCTCAAATGATCCACCCGCTTCGGCCTCCAAAAGTGCATGTCATATTTGTATGAGTGTATGAATGAATATATACAATATTGTTAATTCTGAGTCTTTTAACTAAAGGTACTTTGTTGAGAGAATTCCCTTTATTGATCATGAATTATGATGGGAGGAAGTGATTTTAAAAAATGAACGCCCAAGATGAAGCATTTTCATTTGTAAATCTCAAGATGAAATACAGAAAAACTACGTATGCTCTAATAATTTTAGAAAGCATTAAATGCAAGATTCATAGGCATATGCACATGATTCGTTTTCTTTCTTTTCTTTCATATGGTAAACAATTTTTAATCATTTTCAAAATTTTTCATTACATTTTCAGTTTGACTATTTTTTTGTTTAGTGTAATAGAAATATTTTATAATACCAGAAAGGCCTGGCAGGGAAGAATATTAGACCAGCAATCAAATCCCTCTTTATTTAGTTGTAAGCCCTGGACGCTAGCAAAACCACTTTGTTTTGTAACCTATATTAGAGTAGTTTTAAGCCATGTAGTGGATTATCACTGTGGCATCTTCCAGGTTGTTTGTTGGCTTCAAGATCAATATAAATTCAAAATTGCATTTAAAAACTTACAAAAAAAAATATTGATTGACTCTTACTTAAACCTCATCTAATTTTCATGTTAATCAGCTAAAGTCATTATTTGAAATGATTTAAATTAAAATGCCTACTATAAAAATTAACCATATATTCACGCATATAAATCATAGATTGATTTTGTTTCTAATATCAACTTTGTTGGTGTAACAGGCATTTGTCTTTATGTTTTATGTTACAAAAACCTTGTAAGTGTAACTTGAGAACATGTGGTATTGGTGGGATAAAATAGATTGGGAAGTACTATATTTAGTGTTGGTACTGGCCTTTAATGTTAGGAAATCGATCATATTAAATAGGTGTAGTAGAAGGAATTTAAGTATCAGCTGGAGATTTGGAAAAGGTGACCTTTAATTGGTCCTTTTATCGCTGAGCTTCTATAACTTAAAGTCATAGAACATTTCCTGGCTTGAAGTTTCTCTAAAAATTGAGTCCTTCATTACATAATCTCAAAAGTTACATATCTGAAATATATTATTCTATTTCATTGCTATGCATATATAGTGAAAATATGTAATATGCAGAACATTTATCTTTGAAAAAGAAGAAACAAACATGTTTAGTATTAGTTAGCAGAACGTTGTTTTAATTAGAAATAATTAACTTTCACGTTTGCATGGGGCTCTCATAGAAGACAGTGGCATTTATTAAATGTTTTCAGAACATTCTGAAGCCCTCCTCATTTTCCACTTAGATTATATTCTAATACAATAATGAAGGTAAAATGAATGGAGTACTCTAACTTTGTATTTATTTCATTCTTCCAAGTTTGTTGTATTTATTTTAACAATAAAGTATCTTGGAAGTGTCAGTAGCTGTATTATAAATCTATAATTTATTCATATCATGATAATTCTTTTAAAAAGGAAAATAATTTCTTATGAACAAGTAACTAGTATCTTGTTTATGGTTTTGTTTATTTCTGCTTCATTGTAACCTTTCTTTTCAAATGTACAATAATGCCTTTCTCGTCTTCTTTTGTACTGTGTTTGATATGATACCTGGATGTGTGTTTCCCACTTTTTATTTTGAATTTATTAATTATAATCTTATCTTTCACTTTATAGTAAACTAATAAACTATACTACTAATACAATAATTTCCTTTTAATTTTTGGGGTATTGAAAATAACTAACATGTCTCTGGGCGTGTATTTGATTTTGAGAAAGTGGCACATATCACTATTGACAATAGATTTATTTACATGAGTAGTAAGACTGATCAGTCACTGACTAGGAGGTTAAAGTAATATTAAAACACAGTGTGTTATTTTTGGCATTTTGTTTACTGGATTAGGAGTTAGCAGACCTATGTTCTGAGTGTATAAGACATGGGACATGTCGATTAACTTTTCTATTCAGTTCTAAGAGATGTAATTCTTAACTATTTAGGAGTAGAATTTGGGCAAAAGGAAATAAAGACTAATGTAATCAGAATTTTCAGTTCTATTCCAGATATTTAAATATGTAGGGGTGTTATAAAATTATTTAACTGTATAAAGATGACTTTTTTTTGTTGGTTTAAAAGTAAATAGTGGCTTTATGTTACAAGTTAGCAAGTACAAAAATTTAAGTTTTTTTTTTTCCTACATCCTGTACTGGCTGAACAAAACACTTTTCATAACATACTTATCACAGAGGCTGCTGCTGATGACTTCTTTGATGTAATCCTTAGACAAAGAAAAATCAAGAAACTATACTGCTGCTAGATTGAAAACTAAACAATATTCCTGCAGTATCTCCTTTAACATCTTTCATACAAGGTTTACTGCTGTATTAATAATACAATCTTCTGAGAAAACAATACATCTTATAAATGTTTCTGTAGCATAATTTTTAAAAAAGTGACTAGAGGTATCCTGCAACAATTAGATAATGTTTCTGTGTTACACAGGAAGAAGATACAATAGAAAACTCAGTGACATAATATTAAGTAGCTCATGAATCTTTGTGAAAAATATTTCATTTCAAAATATGTTTAAAATAAATGAAGACAAACTTTGTATAAAGAAAAGCAATGGCCATAATTTGATGAAAAATGTAGTAGTACAACTAAGTATTTTAAAAAGCACACAAAAAATTAAAATTAAAAAAAGTTCTTAAAGTACAGAAAAATTCACTGGTACAGATAAACATACTAGGGATACATAAGATTTAAAATATTTTTAAATTCATAAATGATGGAATTGAACTAGTTAAGTTTATTAGGAAATAGTATATTTTTTCATTTTTATAATTATTTAAAATCATAATGTACTCTCCATTTAAAAAATCATTAGAGATAAGTAATATGGTTCAGAAAAGCCAACACATTTTTTTAAATCTTAAACTCCTAATTATGCCACAATGCTCATTTGTACATAGCACTTACTTTTGCATGTATGATGTGTAAATATAAAATGTATGTGATGCTCAATTTTTAGGTGAAAGAAAATATATAATCACAATTTTACTATTGTGCTTAAATTACACAATAAATTATAGAAATCAACATGTAGCAAGAATCTTTAAATGTTAGTTATTTGTACTAATATTATTTACCATTTATAATATTAAGGTCTAGTTAGTTTCAGAAGCCATTCTGATTTGTGATGCAATATACCAAAAATTTGTTAACTATTTTGTGTTACGTCTTTTTCACTATGTAGGGATGATACACAAAATAAATTATCTATGTTCTCTGAATTTGTAACTTAAATTTTACTTTTCTATTCAAAGTTAGAAACCTCTCCAAAACTTTAATCAAAATGGAAAATTTAGTAGAAATGTATAAAACCATATAAATGCAATCATATTGATTATATGAATAATTATTTAACATATTTCAAGATTCTCCACTAACAAGACCATTTTCTATTTTACAAAAGAAGATCCTTAAGCTACAAAGTCTCAGCGTTGAAATGAGGTTGACCTAGTTTCTAAATCTTTGGAATCTTATTTTTCAATCATTTTAGGGTAAGAAATAAGTGTAAATTTTTCACTTGGAAAACTGAACAGAGTGGTGAGTATGGAGAGGAGACATTGTGTTTTAATAAAACCAATTTGTCATTAAGGATTGGATAGTTATTAATTTTTATTTAGGAGACCATGAACAGACTACAAAACTGGATAAAAAATCATGTAACTAATCATTGCATAAAGACTCAAAAATTTGTATATGGGCTTTCTTTCTTCCTAGAAATGGAACAAATTCAGGAAACCATAGCATTTATGCAGATAACAGCAGATGCACCCGCAATGCTTGGCGTAACAGGTCTTACAGTTATGGTATGCTGTAAAATGTCAGGATTATATGAAAAATGTGGGATTTTTATATTCTCTTTAGGGATTCTTCTAATTGGCATAATAAAAGTCACCATATGGGAAGAGTTACCATTGGTATAGTTCACAGATACTTTTAACACTTTAGAACTGTCTGCCCTTAATTTAATTGTTTTTAATTTTTATTTTCTGACAGCTTCAAATTAACTTTTTAAATTGTTTTTGATTGTACAGTTAATATTAATATCCACTCAATTTATGCACTTTCTCGGGACCTTTTTTTTCTGATATATTATGTTCTCTAGAATACAAGTGATTTTCTTTTGTTTTGTTTTGTTTCTAATTGGTATTTTCATTTCAAAAGTTAATTTTATCATTGATAATTTGATTGTAAGTTGTAACATGAAAAATGATAACATTAATATTTTCTTACTCATGATAAAATATTACATTAAATATTTGTTTTGCACTCAACATAAGAAATCACTTATTTATATTATAATGCCTTCTAATATGAGATTAATTAGGAAAGAAGCAACTTTTTGAGAAATGGCAGCCAAAATTAATGACTTTCTTCAGACTATGGACAGTGGCATATATTCTTCCACTGTGAATTTCATTAGTGCATTGAATGATTTTATAAATTTACAAAAAAAACAGAAAAAAAACAGAAGAAAATGAATTGCTTTAATAAATAACAACAGTCCGTCATCCCTGTGATTTCAGGTCATTGTATTTTACTAAAGTTCACTAGAAATATTAATATCAGTGCCTAGATTCTGTTTGAAATAAACATAGATGGGTTCTGATGGTTGTATTTAATGCAGTGTTTTACTGCTAATTTCATGGCTATTCAAAATGCCAACACACTCATCATACCCATCTATGTTTTATATTTGCCTTTCCAGGTCCATTCTCCCTATTCTCCTCCTTGTTCTCTGCCCAGAAATTTGATCTGAACGGCTACATCCTTGCTACACAAATTGTGACATTGCATTAGAAGCACTGGCGTCACCTGGGAGCTTGTTAGAAAAGCAGAATATAGAGCACCACTGAGAACTATTGAATTAGAATCTGCAGTTTAACAAGATCCCCAGGTGATTCTTCTTAACATTTAAGCTTTTGAAGCACTAGACTCTATCAACAGTCTCCCTCAACCTCTGGGGGATTCCAGCAGGCGGATGAAAGGAGGGAGGAAAGTAAGATCAGAATTTTTATTCCACAGGATTCCTCACCATTGCAATTATTGGCGTTTGCTGGGACTCTTAATTAAAGGGCATTTGTCTTTTAATGCGAGGCTACAATAGGTGACTTTGTCCAACATCTCACTCTCTTTATCCCAACAAGTTGGGAATCATAACAGCCCAGCTGCTGCTACCATAGGTTACTGCATGGTTCCTTGTGGTTTCTTTACATTCACTCATTTGGAAATAATCCTCTGTAAGTAAAACTTCCTCAAATTAGGCAACATTCTATTGTTTCTAAATGTACTCTGATGAATATACCACTGGTACATGGAAATTATTAGAGATTTAATTGAAATCTACATCTCAGATACTGTATTAAACAACATCTCTTAATTTGTTTATGACCACCATTATACTTCAAAGGATAGTATCTAGGTAGAATTATTGTTGGCTGTTGCTCATCATCCTACCATTGGTTGCTCACTTTTTTCTTAGAAAATGTTTTGAAAATCTAGACAACACAACTGTGCTGTTTTCTAGCAATTATGTCTGTAAGAAACATAGAGATTCAGAAAGATAGAGTAGATAAACAAAATTTAAATGAGTTGGCTGTATTGAAATTGAAAAGTAATTCAATTAAAAGTAAAACTGGCAAGAAAAAATAAGGAGTTAATAGAAATCTGAGATGAACTGAATGTTACTTTACTTTTATATAACTTATACATGAGAGCAATATGAATAGTGTTAAATCAAACTGTATATACTCGTATCCAATATTCCATATCAATATTGCATTAAACTATGTATTTTTCCTAAGGAAATGAGCTACCTAAGACATTTAAAACTCTCTGCTAATCTTTTTTAAATAAATTTGTTCACATTTATCTTTACCTTACAGGATTTTTATATAACCAGAGTATATTTTCTTCTTGCAAATGATCCAGAAAGGGGCAGTATCATTTACTGGCTGTGCATCTAAAGCATTAGGTACTCTATGTGTACTATCTCACTGAAATCACAAAATATCCATGCAAAATTATTGCCACTTTTAAAATGTGGAAACGGAGAAGAGCTAAATTAATTACCCAAGGTTTTCTATATGTTAATAAAATACGGTCATTCATTTGACTCTAGAACTTCAATACTATCATCTATACCACCTGACTAGAGACTATCATCTATACCACCTGACTGGAGATAACATAATTCCATATATTCAGTCAGAACTCTCTCAAGTATGTATCTTAGAAAACCGTAAATAGATCCAATTAGTGTAACCTATCCTAATTTATTAATTTTGATATAAAATTTTAAGTAATCAACAATATTTGACCCTAAATATATTTACCTTCATAACACACAAAAGCTTTATTAGCTGGATTTAATATTGAATGAAGACATCAACTACCTGATGATAGTGCCAAGTATAACCCCATGGCCTGAAGCCTCATCATACTTTATTTTAAAGGTGTGAACAGATGAATTTAAAAGGTGTAGCAAAACCAACTGCTATGTGAAATTCAAATAATCATCTAGTCCTTTTAGTAAAATATCTTTGCCTGCATGCCTTTCTAAAGGGAAAGTTCAGAAGAGTTGATGAGACTTTTTTTTCCCCCTTAATATAAGCCTCCTCAATAAAAAATTTCTAACATCTCTGGGCTCCGGATAAAATTAATCTATAAATTTCTGTCACTTTAGTTTCATTTGCTATTATGAGAAAATACCATTGGAAGAATAATTTAAATAAAGAAAGATCAAGCATCAACAGCAAAAAGCAATAGTCCATGCTTTAGAATACAAATGATGTAATTGTGAAGAGAAAAATATCCTATGCAATGCACCCTAAACCTAACACCATGCTGTTCTGCCACATATGAAGGTTCTGCTCTTCCTAAAATTGTAAAGATTAGTTGTGTGGTTTCACTCTGTGCAAAGCAGAGTAGCCATATGCTCTAGAAAACTACATGCAAGGAAAGCAGCTTGTTGCAAAAGTGGGTGAAAATGCCCTGAAATAATTCTGAACAAGATAAAAATGTCTCTACATAGGACCATTTCTTCATATTCCAAAAGGCAGAGGAGTCTGCTTTGGCATCAGCTTTGAGCACAAATAGAAAGTCTAGCCCCTTCAAAATATTTTAACAAAGAAAAAGATTTAAAAGTCACATATGTCACATTCACTGTGACGATCTCATTCACAGGTAAAATAAGCTCTGGTAACCATTTGGGGAAATCAGCTACACACAAAACGGTTTCATCTCTGATCTTTAAAGTTAAGCTTTCTCTTTTGATCAATTCAGTACATATTATTATCTTTCCTTATTTGCTCATTCTATTAAAAATGAGATATAATGTGTTAATATAATAATAAGCTAACAAGATATCTGATTAATGGTTACAGGTGAACAAAACAAACTGGTTGAAAATCTGAAAAAAAAATATATGTTTCCTTAAAGACCTACTCAAAGGAAATAAGAACATAGACATCAGAAATTCTTAAAATCTTTACACAGGACTAACTCAAAAGCATGGCTTGAAGGGTAGCATTGGATAAAAATGTTAAAATGGTTACTTGCAGATTTGCCATTTGTGAATAAAATAAATTTTCATTGTTTAATATTGTCATTCAAGTCCTCAGGCAATCTGAGTACTTTTATCTAATACATTTTAAATGTGCATAAACCCGTTAATAAGTAAATTCTAACATTTTATTTTTTCTCTTCTTTCTTCTTAAAAACAACTTATTTAACAAAACATAAAAGAATTAGAAATATAAAAATGTATTTACTGTTATGAATGACATTGCTTTGACAATTTCAAAAATGTGATGAAATAAAGTAATGGATAGAAAATAAGGATGCTATTCAATAAATACGTATTTAAATGATAAATTGGTACATTTCTGAACATGAATTATTAAATAGCTCCAGTTATAAAGATTGAACACAACTTTCCATTAAATAACATAATTAGGGAAAAGTCAAGAGAACAATGGAAAAAGTAAACAAAAAGTATGGCAGGATATTGATAAAGCATACAATGATCAACATTTGTATGTAATTCTCCACCCAAAATGTTGACATTCCCCTATTTTTTGTATTCATTTTACCAATGTCAAAGTTCTGACATCCAAAATAAATAAATAAAATAAATGAAATTAAGTAATTCTATAAGAATTATACATAACCAGATAACTTTTTAAAAGTTATAAATTCTGCAGTCTATTATTAGTTATGCTTTAAAGATGCTATTAAAATAAATACATTAGTTAATCTCATAAATAAAGACCTGGGAATTCAAGCAGACAAATGTAATTTCACCATACATATATAATAAGAAAACAATGCTTAAAGATTAACTCCTGAGAATTTTTGATTTGGCAATCAACTTTTGCATAGTTTTCTTTTTTCTCTTCATTTTCTTTTCTTCCTCTTTTTTTTCATTTTTTCATTTTTTTTTTTTTTTACTCTTTTGCCTCCATCTATCAACATTTCAGGGATTTGAAACATGGTAAGTAAAGAGAAACTAAACCCTGATGTATTTTTCTCTTTGTTATTTGATACACTGAAAAATAACAACCATTTTAAAGTATAGAATTTCGAGTAAAATTTAAAATTTAGAGCTAAAATTTGACTTGGTGTTGATTTTCTTATTCATCTATTCCTTTATTGATCTTTCCAGTAAAATCATAATGAATGTCAATAGCTCAGCCATTCTTAAAAGTTGCCAAAACTAATCAGTGTCATTAATATTGATTCAGAAAATCCATCTGCCTTAAAATATCCCCTCCACTCATAAATTTCCCACCATTTGAGTCACTCATATGGAATTAAAGTTTAGCTTTTACTATATTATCCGAGATAGCTTGTCAACCTTGTGATTATCCTAGTGGAGAACAAAATCCTATGAGGATTAGACAGTATTGGGACTGTGTGATAAATGTTGTTCTCTCTCCATGATGATCATCTTCATCTAAGTTCTGGCTACTCAGTGTATGAGCAAACCTAGAGATCTGTTAGAAATGCGAAATCTCAGATCCAACTCCAATTCCATCAAGTCACAATCTGCATTTGAACAAGACTACTAGATGATTCATGTCCACAATGAAATTTGAAAAGTGTACTGTAAGACCTATACTCCAAGAAACTATCAACTGTTACTTGCACTTCTGTATATCTTACTATTTGTCTGCTTGCTCCTATTCACTTGAAATTGCTTCTTCAAATACATGCTAAAGTGACTCCTTTAAAAATTACATTTGATAATATATGTTCCCTGCTAAAGTCCACCAATGGTTTAGATAAAAATAAAGCTCATTTTTAAGGCCTGAAAGCCAAATGGTGTTTTTCCTACCTATGTTTCCCACCTCATCTACCTTACTCTCCTCCTGGTGGATTGAGTACCAGAATCAGTAGATTTTCTTTTTCTCAAGTTAAACTCAAGCTCTTTTTAACTAGCTGTTTTCTTTTCCTGGGTGTGCTTTCTCCTCTGAGAAACTGCAAGGCATAGCTCCAAGAGCATCTCTGTCTGCTTTCTGTTATTTGGGTCTCAGTTTAAATTTTAACTCCCCAAAGAGGCCTTTAATTACCATCCAAACTAAGGCAGCAATCCATCTATCATATATCCTGTTTTGATTTTCTGCACAGCCCTTATTACCATCAGACAATTATTTACTTGTTTATTGTCTTTTTCTTCCTCACTTGAATATAAGTTCAAAAAAGCAGGGTCTACTAAGTTTTGTTCAATACTGTATACCCAGCAACTGGAAGACAGCTTGGCACTCAGTGGATATTTGTGAGAGAGAAAAAAAAATTAAAAGAAAATAAGATGGAACAGAAGAAAACTGAAAAGAAATAAAGAGAAAAAAGAAAAACAGAAAGAAAAAAATAAAAAGAAAGTGTAAAGAAAAATGAGTGAATAAATACATAGTAGAATGTGGTAGTGAAGAGAGTAAGAATAGCACTGTCATCTGTTAGAAATAACACTGCCTAAAACAACAGCTAGCACTGGACCTCCAAATAAAGAAGCTTTTCAATTTAAGGCATAGATGTGGGCATTGGGCCCAGAAAAAAAATGTACATGTGGCTGATTTCACATTTAATGAGATAAGTAGATTGTTAATCTCTAAATTCCTTGATGGTAGCATTGGCCACTTCTATGTTTGTTTTTACACTGGCTATAAATAATCATTAAAATAAGTACATGTCAGCTCAACACCAGTAGGGAATATAAAGTGATGGTAAATACATTAATTAATACATAATATTTCTCTATAGAATCATAGACTTTTAGGATTAAAATGGACAGTAGCAATCATATTATTAATACTTAATTGATTCTTTATTGATTTCTAAATACCCACTTTGTAGATTACAACCTATGCTTGAATGTCTGAAAATTCACTGCTTCCAGTAGCACACAATCTATATTTGAAAAAAAAAACTGAATGTTAAATCAGTCTTCTTCATAATAAACTGCTTTGCACTGTCTTATGGTTCCATACACTAAATTCTACAACCTATGCCAGAGGACAGATGTAATCTCTCTTACACAGAACAACGTATCAACCATTTGAAGCCAGTTTTATCTCATCCTTCCTCACATGCCATACTCATTCTGTGGTAATTCTTTCTCTTATAATTGACCTATAATTTTTCTCTGTAATCTAATCTCTACAACTTTTTCTTTGGGAATAAAGACTATGCAATATACTTTTGAATTCATCACATGCTCAGTGAAAGATAAGATGTACAATAAAACCCTGATAATTGATTACTTGCTGGGCATACATTAGTATCCATAAAAATATATTTACATGACTACTCATAAACTAACTCCCTCATTGTGATAATGCTTATTAAGATTTTAAAAACAACATGTTTTAGATTTAGAAATTTATACTTTATAAAATTCTTAATAGAATATTTGAAAACAGTTTTAGTTGCTTGCAAACACTTGAAAACATTTCAAATATATTTTATGCATAATAATATAGCCTATTAGTGATGGGCACATAATAGGCACCTAAAAACTGTTACTTTCACACATGCAGTTTTTGATGTAAAAGAGTGTTACACCAGTTCTTGAATCAAATTTGTGACATAGTAATGTTCTGACATAAACTGGTAATTTAATATGAATATTAAATCTGTATGATTGTTTGCTATTTTCTTATTTCTGTTGAGCCTTATAAATATTCAGATGAGTTTACTTGAAAACAATATAAATTATGGTAACAATAAAAAATTCCTGCTTCTTTGGATTAAAATTGCTCACCTAAAATAAACGTTTTATGCTGAATTAACCATTCTTACCTTAAACCTAAGAATAATAAATAATGTACTTGTTTAAAAACTGTTAAACTAGAGTTTCTTTTAAGCTCTAGTTTTGGAGGAGGAAAGTCTACATCATATTCAAGCTCAATTCAACATAATTTCATGTAACCTTATTAACCAAAGTAATATCCTACTGATATGATCATCAGCATTAAATGTACTGTGGCATCATTGACTATACTAGGTCAAAATAAACAGTAGTAATGTCTATAAAAACCTCATAACACACATATTTAATTCCATAAGGTGTTGTAGTTATCTAAGTTAAATTCCCATTGGGAAGTCAAATGAAAAATAATTAATAATTATTATATGTGTATATGAAAACGTTCCCAGAAGAATATATCCAAATTTTGTACTTAAAAACAGGAACTATCAAGACTGCTCTTTAACAGCTAATAGGACTTGTCCACATATTGAAAAAATAATAATAGAAATATAATTCTACTAAAGCCTTCAAGAAAAGCAATGCTAAAGCAAAATACGGTGGAGTAAAACACATCTTAATTATTATTTAACATAATAAAATATGACAAATAACTCCTTGAGAAAGGATACCCAATTGTGCTTATAATCTATGTTATTTCAACTTTAACATCACTTAATGAAAGGCCACATAATCAGACATTAAATGAATCCTGAATGAATCAATACTAGTCTACGACTATCAATACTAGTCTAAGACTGGGTTTATACACAGTCTCTGCCAGGCCATAATTTTCTCTACAAAATAATGATATTGTACTAGATAATCTGTAAATTCCCATCTAATTCTAAAATAGATAATTCTAGAAATCCAGGAAAATTTACTTATTATTTCTAAAATCATATCATTACATAGGTTCTTCTGTTTTCAAGTCAATGTTAGGTAAATTCTTAAGGCTATAATATTGAGCTTTAGGGTTTAGGGAGTATTGAAAGAGATATTGTAAGTTAAATATTAACTTAAATATGGCATGAACCCGGGAGGCGAAGCTTGCAGTGAGCCGAGATCGTGCCACTGCACTCCAGCTTGGGCGACAGAGCGAGACTCCCTCTCAAAAAAAAAAAAATAATAATAAATTATATCGAAAGAGATATAATAGCTAAGGCAGCAAATTATTCTGATGAATTTACAAATGCCACTAGATATATGTGATCTAATTTTAAACATCTGGATATTTTGTAAATAAAAAGCCAATTATTTTTAAGCTTATTTATATTAATGTATGTCTTCCTTCAAACAAAACAACTTATTTATTTTTGTTACAGACTAATATTTCTATTCAGCCTAAATACCCACTCAAACCATTTTGAATGGGTCTTAGTGACATAAATATAATTTACTAGTTTCAGACATTTATTCAGCTTTCTTTTCTTTTCTATTCTTTTCTTTTTTTTTTCTTTTTTATATGGAGCCTCTCTCTGTCGCTCAGCCTGGAGTGCAGTGGCGCGATCTCGGCTCACTGCAAGCTCTGCCTCCCGGGTTCACGCTATTCTTCTGCCTCAGCCTCCGGAGTAGCTGGGACTACAGGCGCCCGCCACCACGCCCGGCTAATTTTTTATATTTTTAGTAGAGACGGAGTTTCACCGTGTAAGCCAGGATGGTCTCAATCTACTGACCTCGTTATCCACTCGTCTCAGCCTCCCAAAGTGCTGGGATTACAGGCGTGGGCCACCGCGCCTGGCCTCATCTTTCAATAATTAGTTCAAATATTCTCTGAGCAGCCCTCTTTGACTCATATTTAGAGGTTGTCAGTCCCTCTACTGTAATTCAGTAACATTTCAAAAATACTGCTATGCAAGTGTTTCTCATAATAAATTTGTGATTCTTCTTTTTATTTAAAGTTACGTAGACTATAGCATAGATTGTATTGTTCATTCTCATATACCTGCTATCCAGTACAATGTGATGCACATCACAAGAACTAAAACATATTTTGTGAATAAAATGAAAATAACAAGCATCCTATGATGTAGGTGTTCTCAGCTACTGAGAAGTTGTGACTTTGGGAATTGAACTTATTGCTCAAGATCATAAAGCTAACAAGGGGCAAAGTATAGTCTCAGCCTAGTTCTTTGACCAAAACTCAAAGTTGATAGTAAGCAATGCTTTTTTATCTTTCCATTGGGAGAAAATACCTAAGAGTTTATGGCACTTCCAATCATTACTATGTTTAATGCTTATAATAGCCCTGATATAATATTATGATACTATAAAAACTACTTTGCAAATATAAAATTTTAGCTATAATTGTTCATTTGACCTGAACAAACTCTCACACATAGTAGTTTGCAAAGGTGGACTAAAATGCAGTCAAAAATATTAAGTTCTCATTTTGAGGACTATTGGACACTAATACAGCAAAGCGTGGTGTGGTGTTAATATGCATTTTTAAGAGCCCTAAACCAACATTATTTATTTTCTTCCTCTTTTGCTTCTTTTTATCTCAACGTCCAAAGAATCTTCAAGTGGAGGAGATTGGAAATAATTTTATGTTACTGAGAAAAAGTAGAAAATAAAAATTTTAAGATAATTTAAATTATTGATGTTTTAACTATAGTACAATAGGAAAATTAATTGGAATGGTACCCTATAAAGAACTGAAAATATCTTTGAGAAATATTTCAAGTTTTTCCAGATTATTCATTAATTTTACAGTTGTTATTTAAATAAAATAGTTATAGTGAGTTTATTTATCTATGTGTTAATTCACTTAACACAGATTAGTCTACACACAAGTACAAAATACTGTGTGTAATCCATGTTTTAATGTGTTCATAATAATATTGATGTCAATTTTTAATACATGCCCCAGTTTATGAAAACAGATAAACTGGGAACCATTAATGATCAAAAGACATTATAAAACTGAAAGTTTAACTGGAATGTGAATAAAAAAATTAAAAATATTAAATTATCACGTACTGCAAAATAGCATGAACTTGCAGACATCAAATGGACCTATGCTATAGTAATCTCTTATATTTATGTTTTACACTGTAATTAACTTCAACAAAATAATATTAATTAGAATATTTTTTCATAGGATATTTTTGACTTTATAGTTTGCTAATGGTTAATTATAAAATTATTTTGATTTTATAATCGTCCAAGGGCTAAAAGCAAGACCTTTATATCAGTTCCATTTTGTGAATTTTGAACTAGTAATACAATAAAAGCAATATATTATTATGGATTAATGAAAATGTTGTTGCCTTTATTAAAAAAACTGATATCATAACTGTGACAAAATGTAGTTATCTTTAATACTGAAATATGTAGAGATTTCATTATCTTGAAGAAGGTAATTTCAAGCCTTTAAGTAATTTAAGTGAATTTTCTAGCAAGTGAAATTATAAACACTTGTTCATTCGTTTGACAACTATTTTTTAAACAATATCTATTGGTCAGAAACTGTACTAAGTACTGAAAATGCAGCATGAATAAAACCCACCCACTCCTTATCCTCAGAGAGCTTAAATTTTACAGGAAAATTTATAGGGCTGATAATTACAAATGCAAGCTGCAATGGCAAGTTATAAGAGGAATATCTAACCTTCCTAGAGGTAACAATTTAAGCTAAATCTTGGAAAGGAAATTAGAATTATGTGGTTAAAAGGAACAAGGATTAGCTTCTCAGAGTATCTTTACGGAGAAAAGAATACAATGTTTGGCTAATTAAAATAAATTGTGTTTTGCAAAATAATAGAGTGATTGTGAGAGTTACATGAGATGAATTTGGAAATATGAAAAAGTCAGATCATGCAGTTTCCCGTGGATCATCACCAAGTCTCTGCTTTATTCTTAAGAGCACTGATAAATCACTGAAAGCTTTAAAAGAGTAGTATTATATGACTGGATTTTTATTTGTAAAAGTTCATTTTAACTATATTGTGGATAATAGATTAGAGGAATAAGATTGTTTTCTGAAATATCTAAAAAAATTAAGCAATTGGTTTTGGGTTGTTTACCAACTCATTGAAAAAGTAACTTAAAAGACTCACTCTCTGCATACACACTATAACTTCTTTGGTACTTTGATCAGAATTCATTTTACAAAATCTATCTTGTACCACTAGAATGGGTTTCTCTATGTCCTCGACTCTATTGCAATGTCCTGCAGGAAGGGGACATGCATCATTTATCTTTATTTCCTCTAGAACAGAATCTGGTACTGAGTAAGCATTTTAGGCATTGTGTCTGAGCCAAAATTATTATTTTAAAAATAATACTGGTTTGATGTCAGCAATTTCAAGTTTAGAAATTTGGACCTGCTGGTAATCAAGTCTTAGAAGATAGTTTCATAACTAAGAGCATAGCTATATTTTGAGAACTTTAGAAAACACTAAGCAATAGAATAATAGGTTTCCTCTACTCTTAACATTGATGAATATTTTTACCCATAATATTAAGATGGTGTCTAGAGTATAATAGATAAGTAGCAAACCAAAATCATTGAACTAGTAGTAAGTTATTGAAGAAGAAACAGAAGAACCAATTTGAATTAAAGTAGAAAGTTGATAAAAGTATAACAATTTAAGTCACTGTCAATAATGATGAATACATTAAAAATGTTTTCCATATAGTGTTTTACATCTAATTTAAAAAATAAATGAGGAATACATCTCCAAGGTACATGGCACCACTGAATGCATATTAAATTCAAAATCACTATTTTGTAAAGAATATGGGGAAAGGTAAAACAGGTATCAATCTCTCTAACAGCACTGGGAGCTTATGATAATAACGAGAAAGGTTGAGCACTGATTGGGAATCTACCCGGGAAGTACTCTTGATGCTTAATTAAAATTTACTTGAAGAAACTTAAACATTTTATACGGAACCACCTTAAAAGTATTTAACTTAATTTAATGGTTGACTATTACCTTTTCTATTTTCAGTCTGCATCATTGTTCCAAGTTATATAAAATTTTAATTTATAACCACAAAGTTTCTCACACCACTTGACAGCAAACTTTGGCTAAAGCAGAAACTGTATTATTAGTTGGTTTTACAAAAAACTTATGTCAGAAATTATCCTCCTTCTATATGTAATAAAATAATTTCTAGGTAGCCTACCAATATTAGCTCATGCAATTTTCCAAAGAGAATGAAAAAATAGTTTTTAACATTTTAATATAATTTTACCTATTTAAATTTTCTGGTAATAAGACAAAAACTGTTTACTTGATTGAGCAAATCACAAATTTTAACATGGTCCCTATATTCTTATAAATGGTAATATTTATAATAGGAAAGTGAATAGAGAATCAAGGTGATATTGATTTAATCTTTTTGAGAAGACTATTACAGGTTAAAAATTCATTTTAGAATGTGCCTCATTAAAGAGAATCAAAGTAAGTACTTTCAGTACAAATTCTAATGGAAACAAACTTCTGAGATATTTTTGTATGATTTTCAATTAATGTACGTAAAGATGTCTTGATTTCTATCCTTCTTGTGCTCTAAGTATTGAATGGCTTCCCATTACTTAAATCATGGTATGTATAAACCATGCCTAATCACACTACAAAAACCATAGCCAGTTTAGAGAAAATATTTTGATATCTTGGAAATGTAGTAGATATTTTATACTTGAAATATGTTCAATTAATTAATGTTCTTACTGATACATATATTGATATAAATAAAGACCTTTTATTCTTTTATACTACATTGAATTTTTTTCCCAAACTTCTCTATGACACTTGCCACCAAGTAACAGAAAAATGTGTTTTCTAGACTTCCTTATTTTGTAAAAGGTAGACTTATATTAATTGAGTAGAAAATTACCAATGTATGATGTGGTTTTATGCCATTTTTCTCTAAAAATAAATTAGACATTTAAAGAATACTTAAATTTTGGAGCCATGAAATCAATGAATAGCTGTTACCTTTTCAAAATGAGAAATCTTTCAATGCAATCATATGGGTCGGGCAAAGAATAAGCTATGTAAACCGATCACCAGACATAATGTTTCTATGTTTCCCAATCAAACTGTACATATTCTTAAGTACTAACTAACATTTGCATAACATAAAAATATCATGCAAATGCTAAAAATTACTACATGGGATAAATCATCTATGTGTAAATATACGCACTTATTAATCAAAACTGGCTACTTTATTTTCCTGTTTTGTGAACATCATCATAACTGGTATGGAATAAATAATAGGAATTTGGCACTTGTTTTTACTGTCCTGTTTATAAATGATTTCTGTTCTACTTTTACCCCCTCCCCCTCCAACATTTGCATTGCACTTTGACTTATTTTTAAATTTCAATTTCTATGATTTCAAATTATTCCAGTTTTGGCTGTTACTATCCATATTTTTCAGCTACTTTGAACTTTTTCTTTTGCTTTTTACATCTTGGCTCTCTTTCAGCTCATTCTCTAATTAGAATCATTACCAAAATATAGCTTTGGCTGTAACTAAATGGGCACAAGTAAAATAACATCCAATACCTCTATGAGTAACAACTGCAAGCTCTTTAGTTCTTTCTATCTGTTCAGCATGTCTTGGTCTTCTCCTGGTACTTTGTGTATCTGCTTGATGAGGAGAGAGCCCGTCCTTGGAAGTGTTGGGATCCAGACCTGAATTTCTGAGACTCGTAACTTGCACTCGCTGTTCCTCGGAAAGTCTATGGATGGTGACAGCTGTAACACTGGATACAGTAACATCTGCAGGTGTGCTAGCAACAGCAATAGCACCAGTAGTAGTCCTGTTATGCTCCTCTAACTCACCAGTGGAGGTAGTGTGGGTCAATGTAGAAGAACCTGTGGGACACAGTAGCACTAGATGCTAACTTTTTCTTTTTAAATTTTGTTTATTTTTTCTGATAAGTTTAATCGATCATATTCTCTTCTATTACCTTAAGGATAATCAACATGAAGAGGCAAAACACAAACACGCGAGTAAATTTTGAAGCGCACTAGATCTGTCGGTTTGTTTCTATCAACCATCCTATGGATAGATATACACACAAAATATACCACATTTTAACTGTAATACATTGAAGAGAGCAGGTAAAAGAGTAAACCCTTTATGTGGCCCTGAATCAATCTTTTAAAAAAATCTACAGATGAATTTTAGCAACGAATGCCTGGCAAGCGTCAGGTTTTGATGGAATGGGTAACTATGTAACCACACTTTTCTCAAAAGTATGCTTTGAATAGTCTGCCATAGCTCTTCATAGTTTCTGGGAAAAATATCAAAATTTTCTATTTTAAGACAAGCAAGTGAAGAAAAGAGAATTTAAAATCAAAGCCAAAATGAAAACAAATGATGCAAAAAAGAGACACTAAAATAACCACTATATGAAAATGTCTTTCTTAACCTCATTTGTTATGAGCTAAGTACCTTAGAATTTATCGAGTTTTTAAAAATTAATTAATACTTTTTACTATTTTAAAGTAATATTTTAGTTTAACCAATTCTGAACTAATCAAAATTAAGCAAATTATGAAATTGGAAAGTGGTTGAAACTTAACTCTTAGTATACAGCACAGAACTTTAATTCACACAACGCTAGTTTTAACTATTGGTTGGGAATTTCTAAATATCTCATAAGCATTTCATAGTGTGTATATGTGCACATGTGTGTGTGTATAATATTACCACATTTTTATTCTAATTAAATATTTTTTAATAATTTAAAAGTATGTATTCAAAATGTCAAATTAGAGTTTGCTTTTTCATTTTACTTAATTTTTTTTAAAGGAGGTTGTTCTTGGTAGTTCATAATACTTATACAATGAAAAAAGTAACTTTATAATAGAAGCATGAAATTGAATGGGGGTATGTTTAAAAGGATCTTGACAGCTAAAATCCTTAACAGCAACAAAAAAAAAATATTGAATTTTGGAGCTGCAGCTACTCATTAGGAATCATAGTCAGATCCCGGTTGGAAAACTTCTGAATATTTTCTAAAGCCAATGAGTGGTATATGTTTTTATACACTTCTCAACATTTCAAAATTCTGTTGGCAATGTTTACTTAGATATTTTAGATAAAAATGCTAGGGATATTTTAACCATTCTGAAAGAAAAAAAAGCAATGTCAATATGGTTTGAGAATACTCTGCCTTTTTTATTTTCCTCTTGTGCTGTAGGCAGGTGATTAGTAGGACTAATAATTCTGCTTTCTGCCTTAAATTCAAAAAGGAAGAAAGTAAGTCAAACCTGGAGCCCCTCACTCATAGGCAAACAGAAAAGCCAATTTCTGCCCCTAATTCTTCCAGATTGAGTTATCATATCTGAATTTGATGTAGAAATTCAGAAGTATTAAATGATTTTTGTATTTTGAAAGAGCCAAAAGTAAATGAGGTGTGATGATTATCAAATTATTTTAAATATTTTAATGTTTTTAAGCATGAATCAGATAGCTTCTATTGAATATTTATCCAAGTTGTTTTGTGACCTATTTCGTAGATCAGAATCTACTAAGTTCACATTGGTTATATAAATCAGGTTGCAATATTTAGTCAGCTAATATTTGATAATAATTTTTTAATCACGTGGTTAAGCAATAGCGCTTGCACTACTACAATACAGTAATTGAATTCATGGTAACTGTACATCACAAATGTACAGTTTCATACATACATCATGATGAGCTCATGTGCTCATTACTATGAAACCTGATCCATATGATTATTCTCCTAGAGAGTTTAATTAAGCCTTTTTTATTTTTGAGAGGAATATGAAGTCAGAGTAAAAACTAATGCTTTAATATTTTTATAACCTCATCATAATTTTCAGACTTTCAGGTTTAATTTTAATAAAAGAAACTATTAACTATAAACATATGTTGGTAATTATAAGCTAAATTTATGAGAAATAATGGAATTTATACTATGTCACATGTCTGAGCACACCTACCTTTACCAAAGGGATGGATTAAATTATCATATTCCATCAGAGTCATTATGATCAATCTCAAATAATCCCTTGAATTTGAGTCAGTATATCTGAGATAATCCTTATGAACAGGCTTAGGGGGCTTAGGCTGCTTCTCTAATCACTCAAGACCTGCAGACCAAATCCAAACATTCACTTTCTTGAAGACCTCCGGGGAGAAACACAGTTCCAGACCAAATTTTGGAGTTAGAACTGGTCTTTGGTAATGTCTAGACCCAGGACTTTCTAGCAGTCCCAATCTTAAAATATTTAGCATAAGAGCTATACTTCCCACCAACAGTGATGATGATTCAGTACTCTTCCCTTAACCTAAATTTGGGACAGTGTTTAAGGTTGAAACAAAGCATTAAACCCCAGAATTTATTTAATAATGATAATCTAACCAGATATGTATTCCAGCCAGGTATTTTACTAACCAATTCTTATGTTTTACTTATATATTGTGTTCATATTCTTTCCACACCATACTGGGATGCAAGCTCCCTGAAGGCTAAAATTTTTGTATATTGATTTCACTGCTGAATCCCTAGCCCCTAGAACATTGCCTGGCACATAGTAGATGCTCCAGAAACATTCATGAGAAGAAATAATAAAGAATGAATTCAATAGGACTAAAATCATATTAGCAATAATAAAAATACACATTTCACAAATGGAATATGATTATAATTTTTACCATGCAAAAGTCGCATTTCAAACAGTGACATGAATGAAGAGCAATTTCAAAGCAGGGGGAACATAAAATTTTGGTTTTAACTTCCAAAAACATCACTTTGAAAAAGTGTGGAATCTGAAGATTAAGTTGCATAAGTAATAATTACTTCAAAATTTTTGTTATTATTTCCAAAACAAAAGTTTAATCTGTTAGTATAAAATAGATTTACTTAGAATATTCAAAGTTGTGTAGAATTAAAAAAGGATATATCTCATGCTTACAGAAAGTATAAATGCATCTAAACTTAGTTAGATATGTTTGATACATATAGTGGAACTATAAAGAAATAACACTGATCTCCTTTTTAAGGTAATAAAGTCATCCATTACCATACAGTTATGTCATATATTGCATTTACCATTTTATTTTAATATTAACGGTTTGAAATACTGATATTGGTAATATTTTAAATTGGCAGTGTATGAAACACAGATTTTTAAATTGTCAAAATTCACTACTTAACAGTTTAAAAATACTCAAAATTTTTGAATACACAACTATTTTATTAAGTAATTGCCAATGCTGGAAAAAGTCTTAGAATTATGTATAGCAATAATTCAATATTAAATGTACACATAGCTATCCAATGTTAAAAGGATATTTTACTTTCATTTTTGAAAAAAATTAAGTATGCTACACAATTATGTAAGCACTGTCTGATAGCACAGTTAAATGTATATATTACAAGACATAAAACTCAAAGAAAGAAAATGTACATTCAGAAAACTCTTTCTTCATTTGATATCAAATGATATATACAAGGTGTAGCTTATCACAATTAGATTATCCTGTCATTAAGTTACTTGAGAAAAATTTAAAAATAAGATGTTCGCAATATGAAAACTTATCTGAAATATAATTTTAATAATGCTGTTTAACAAAACATTCCTAAACTAACAAAAATAAAATAAAAATGATTTACATATATAAACATGCTTCACTAAGTCATAACTATATGTCATCTATGAAATTATGATAATGGAAAATCACGTTACACATATAAGTTGGAAATTTTATTTAATAGTAATGGTACAATGTTAAATTTGAAATTTTATTATGTGTTTTCAAAAATTTTTTGAAAGTTATTAATTTTAACAAAATAGGTACCAAATAATACCTCATGATAGAATTTGAACTTCATTTTGATTAAATTTTTTGTCTTATAATTTTAAAATTTTATGTTAAGTTTCTTTGTAAGTATTCTCTAACTCATTACCAAAATAAAAAACAGAATATATTGCTAGAGATATGTGTGGATGACCCAAAATATATAAGAACACGTAAAAATAACTACATATTCAAAGAAGTTTTTAGGTACTTATGTTTAGCACATTATGTTATGTAAATTAGTTTAATATATTCTGTTCCTTCCTTTAATTTTAGTGTTTCATATGAAACATGTTAGTGGAAATTTAACAAAATAATAATTTTGTGACATTGTGATATGTAATAAAGTAAAATGTCATAAATGTTTAACATTAAAACATCCAAAATAAAAATTATGTATACACAAATAGCACCAACATAAAGTCTAAATACTATGACTAATTCTATTCAAGCCATCATTTGGAGAGTCATTATCATATGTAATTTAATGTTTTTTTTTCTCCTTTTCTTTAATATGACTTCTGTGAAACTTATAGGAAAACATACCAATAAATGAGGACACTTGCAAACTAATTGAATATGAGGGTATGAAGTGAAACAAAGCTCTAATTTGTTACATTTTTAAAAATTTACAGTTTTCATTAAGCATATGCTAGTTGCGAAAATAATTGAAATATTTTGCGTTATAAAAGGTATTAATTTCAGTATTTTAAAATCTGGCTACCCTAGTATTCAGCACTTTAAACTGGTAGATGGGTGCAAACTATTAATATGCAATTTAGAAAAGTGATGGATTAACTGAAAGTAGCCCTTAAAACTGTAGGAGAAATAGAAATGTTTTACCTTTGATTAATTATTATTAAGTATAAAATTATCTTTCTGACTACGAGAATTTTAAGTAAATCCTGGAAAAGAACTAGTTTATAATTTTTTAAAAATGTATATGTATATTGATCTTATAAAATTTGATTTCAAATTAAAATGCTGTATTTACATTGAAACTTCATAAAATTAAAATCTTAAAATATATTACTCAATAATACAATATAGCCTTGATTATAAGAGGCATATCTAAGAAAAAAACTGCAGCAATTAAACTATGAAATGACAATGCAAAATTGGCTATCATTTGTGCCCAGATTTCTGAGAGGTTAAAGTAAAAAGAAGTTCATCTTAGTGATGTAAGAAAAAATTCAGTAATTCATGTAACAGATTTTCTAAGATTAAGAATAAATAAATAGGTATACTAATTTAAAAATATAATTGAGTTTAAATACATATCACCTTTCTGAATTTACTGACATATTGATATATGTTTATTTTATGTTATATATTTTATTAAAGTTTATAAGCATTAAATAGGAAACCAGTATTAAATTTTGCATTTGGATTTGTTGTCATTTATCATGTACAAGTGGCCTTGATGAAATAATATGCAAAATCAATGAATAAATAAATAATATATTTGCAATTCAATCTGAAACTGATGATAGTAAGATTTGTCAGTAAATGTAGTGGTACATCTACTAAAATCACTTTGTGACTAAATTAATAATTGTAAAACAAATATTAACAAATTATACACTATTCCACAATGTTTATATGCAAGATAAGGATCTCAAATTATGAATTGCTAGAAATTTTAATAAACACACATGCCAAGCAACCATAAATACCTTTGTATATGAAATATGGAAATATCAAAACTTTTAGAAAGCCTTAGGGCGACTACAGTTTTGGTCAACCATGACAAAACAATACATACACATAAATGTATGAATTTTATATTAAATATTGCAGTTTTGCCCTAAGAAGGAGAATGGATAGACATCTCATTTCTTAGTACAAAAAATATAATAAGAGTGTGCTAGAGAAAAGCTATTTTAAATGGAGAGTTTAAGAATCTTGAAAATAGTATCTCTCTCTCAAAAGATCATTTCTTGCTTCACCCAGTTGATTAGGACAAATTTGTAGAATTAAAGTTCAGAGTAGTATCACTTTAATTTTTTATGCATTTTGGAAGCTTCTCCGACGTGTAGCTGTGCATCATAGGTGTCATTTTTAAATTTAGATATGCAAATCCACAAAAACACACACCACTTGCAGAAATACATTTCACACAATACAAACTGAATTCTTTTTAAGTAACTAATAGTCTTATAAAGTCACAAAACTGACAACAAATGTTGAAGACCTAGGTTTTAAAAGAAGAATCATGGCATCACTGTTACATTTCACAATAAGAAGAGAAAAGAATAGGATGCCCCTCTACATCTTTGTACAACCATCAACCAGAATCCTGAATTTTTAGATCTTTTTGTTGAGACACCTGTCATCTCTTAGCTAGAGTAAAAGAATTTGTCATTCTGGGATTCCCCTAAACAAACAAAATGAAACTTCACACACACTTGTTTCATTCATTTCCACATAAAATCTTGTGGAACAGCTGGCAGCTCTCATGGAAGAATATTTTATTTCAAGATATCATGTCAGAAGCACCTCATTTTCATAGCCTTGTTTTCTCTGACAATCCTTGCCTTATTAATATCATTTGAAAGCAGAGAGCATGTCTTACACAGGCTTATCCTCTGTTTCTGACTGAATATTTGATAAATATGTGAGGAGAGAATAAATTAGTAAAAATGTCTAACTGTATTACCTTCTTTCTGAATAATATATAAGTTTTGTATTTAATTAATATTTATTGATGGTAAAATTTATTTTTCAGGATATAAACATAAGCAAAGAATTGGATCTGTTCAGATACACCCAAATAATGCAAAACACACTTATAACATACTTTTATTTTATATTTCATGTGCTAGAATAGAGGTATGAAAAAGAGGAAGAAACATCCGACACATAGAAATTACTTCTTCATTTATGTTTTCTCAAATGAGAGTATCATTTCCCCTGTCTGTTTCTTCTATCTCCCAATATTCTTTCCAAAAACACAAAACCTGTATTTTATAATGATAGTATTTATTTTGACAGAGAAAGGAGAAAAGTAAAGAAAATTTGTGGGTGGGGTTCCTTTTTATACCAATAACTATTGAAAGAAAAAATAAGAGCAGTCTTTATCCTAACCTACTCATCATATCCCTGGGTCACAGCTACCTTCACTATCTGAATGTACCTCTGTTTATCCTTTGTTTTCTTCCAAAATGACTGGCCTTTAAGTTTGGGGCCTATGGAAGTGTCATCATTTTTCATTAATTGTAGATGTTCTTTAATGCCTAAAATATACATAAGGCTGCTTTTATATATGTGATATGATTTAATGGGAACCAAGAAACTATGCTTATCCCCCACATCTTTCTCTCTGTGTACCTCAATGGTGTTAAAAGATGTTCTTAAGAATTAAGTATTGGCCGGGCTCGGTGGCTCACGCTTGTAATCCCAGCACTTTGGGAGGCCTAGGCGGGCGGATCACGAGGTCAGGAGATCGAGACCACGATGAAACCCCATCTCTACTAAAAATACAAAACGAAATTAGCTGGGCGTGGTGGCAGGCGCCTATAGTCCAAGCTACTCGGAGAGGCTGAGGCAGGAGAATGGCGTGAACCCGGGAGGCGGAGCTTGCAGTGAGCCGAGATTGTGCCACTACACTCCAGCCTGGGCGACAGAGACTCCGTCTCAAAAAAAAAAAAAAAAAAAAGAATTAAGTATTGCCCACCAAAATTATTCTCTCATAACCAGACAAATAACTTTTTCAATGATAAAGGGCCATAGTAGAGTAATTGTTTAACTATTCCACTTTTATTAGTTTATTATTAAGTTTTCTTCTCCTTACAAAAAATACTTGGGGAAATTTTAGAGACGTGTTTTGGGGAGAAGTGTGAAGTTTGCCATAAGACAATTTAGTGATTTTTATTGAGGCATTTATCATAAGTTGATATCTGATCCATATGATTGTTATGTAACTAGAAGAATAGGGTTCATTATCAACAGGTCTGGTGTAAAGAAGGTGTGGGTGGCTAGGAAGGGCTGCCATTCTGGAGGAAAGACGATTATGGTGTTGACTGTAGAAAGGTTGCTGAGCAACTGGTGAGAAGCTGCATAAATATGCTCAAGTAAAGCAGCCTAACAAGAAACACAGACCAAAGACGTCTTACTTTCCTGCACCATACATTCTGTAGAGCATTCGGTATTCTGTAGCAGCAAATTAATTAGTAGCAGGAGTTATTTTCTTGAAAATAAATACCAATTTTGGCTTAGAAAAAAAGAGCATGTTGGAGGGGAAAAAAAACTTCAGAAATGGTAAGAGTATACAGAGTCTATTATCAAAGCTATCATTGTCCTAAAAGCAAATATATTATATATGAATATTATATATGGGGTATTACATATAATTATATATTTGGATATTTATATTTGTCCATATTTAGAGATAAATGTATTTCTTATGTGATTATTATGCTAATTTCCTTTACACAAATACCTTTCATTTAGAGAATATAAGTAAAAAATAGAAGAACAAACAAAATCTGTCTTTTAATACCATCAATAAACAAGGGTATGAACACCAAGATATACACCATTTATATTTGACTTCAAGTGTGCTTTCTTTAGTTTTATTAAGGCAACAGATGATGTTAAAATTTAGCCATAAAATATAACTATTTGACCAATAAAGATCTCAGAAATCATATATTTTAATGTTATACTATCCGGCCAACTGTCTTTGACTCTTTCTACTCTAGGATTGAAAGAAAAAATAAGAGCAGTCTTTATCCTAACTTGTATCCAGGATGATACAAATTAGAAGGTTAATTAGAGCTTCCTTCACTCAAATCTTCCCTGGAGGAGAGACAGATAGTCTGTTGCTTAATTAGAAAGAAATTCCGTCAAATTTGGAACAGAAATAAAATGGGTGAAATATGAAGGAAGAGATTCAGCAAACTACTTCTGCTTTACATATTTGTACCTATTGAAAAAACAAACCCTACCTTGTATTCATTCCAAAAAATGCAAATGTTATACGTGAATCTTTCTAATACCCTACTTTTTCTACACCAATGAGAATGGAGATTTTTCCTCTTTCTCTATGTTTCAATAGCATTCTAAACATCCTAACGTTAAAAGTTATTACATTCCATCTTCTCTTTACCTCATCCTTGCTATTTCACAAACACAAATTAAATGACTATTATACTTTAGATACATGGTAGATTATGATAGATAGATGATAGATAGATAGATAGATAGATAGATAGATAGATAGATGATGATAGATAGATAGATGATAGATAGACAGATGATAATCTTCACCCATGTCTTTCAAGTAAACAGTTTAATAGCTATTTAAAAAATAATCAGAGCAATGTGATATGTTTAATAGAGGATACAGTATAACTAGGAAAACACAGCTGTGGAAGCCCTTAGATTTGCTTACACAAACCAGGAAGACTTTCTAGTTGAAGAGACATTGGCATTGATCTTAAAGGATGAGCAGATTTTCCCTGATACATGAGGGATAAAATAACATTTTAGTCAGAGGTAGCAGATTAGAAAAAGGTGCTGTAGAGGAAAAGGCAAGACATATTCAGAAAACTGCAAATTATTTGGCATGGCAGGAATGAAAAAACGAAATACTAGGCACCAAGACTTGAAGAGCCAAAACACTTCAACTTAACTTGAAAAAATGAAGCATCACTAAAGGACATAGAGCATGAGATTGATAACAAGATTGGCATTTTAGAAAGAATGCTCTTGCTATAATGTGGACAAGGTATTAAAGAGCTACATGGGCTACAGGAGGTGTCACCAACCCCCAGGCCACAGACTGGTACCAGTCCTTTGCCTGTGAGGAACCGGACCACACAGCCAAAGGTGAGTGGTGATCAAGCAAGCAAAGCTTCATCTGTATTTACAGCTACTCCATTGATCACATTACCTACTGAGCTCTGCCACCTATCAGATCAGTGGTGGCATTAGATTCTCATAGGAGCATGAACTGCTCACGCGAGAGATCTAGGTTGCAAACTCCTTATGAGAATCTAATGCCTGATGATCTGTCAGTGTCTACCATCACCCCCAGATGGGACCACCTCATTGCAAGAAAACAAGCTCAGGTATCCCACTGCTTCTCCATTATGGTGAGTTGTATAATTATTTGATTATATATTATAATACAATAATAACAGAAACAAAGTGCAAAGTAAACGTAATGTGCTTGGATCATCCAGAAACCATCCCCAGACCCGGTCTGTGGAAAAACTGTCTTCCACAAAACCAGTCTCTGGTGCCAAAAATGTTAGGGACTACTGGACTACAAGCAAGACAAACATTTAACTGCTTCAACCACATGACTATTTTGCAATAGAGTTGCTAGATTTAGCAAATAAGAATATAGAGCACTTGGTTAAATTTAAATGTCACATAATCAACAATTGTTTTGTTATTTTGTTTGTTTTTAGTATAACTATATCCTGTACAAAAATGTTTCTTTTTTTTATCTGAAATTAAAATTCAACTGAGCATTCTGTATATTATCTGGAAACTCTACCTTGATATTAATTTAGACTGACAAACTGAAAATTTTCTACATACTAAGTAAAAACTAGTAACAAATATTAATGCTTTCAATGTAAGTATTATTTGATTGATCCTGTGAAAACTTTTGAAATGACAGAGAATGGACATGATGACATCACAAGAACATCTAGGCAAAACTCATGAAAGCATCATTTTATTAAATGAGAAATGGAAAGAAGGCAAGTTGAATATAATGTTCTAAGTTATTTTATTCCAAATATATTTAAGTCTACAACCATTTTAGTATTAAAACCATCAAATTATCTAGTCCTATATTCATTATAAAAATACATGTTCTGTAGTTGAGGAAAAAATTATACTGAGAATTAAATCCATAGATTTACACATAAAAAGTCAGCTTTCTGAATAATGATTCAATTCATAGAAAATTGAATGGCAGATATTTCCAGTAAGAACTTATTGCTCTTTGAATTATATACAGACACCGTAAGTGGCAACAAAAACTGAATAGTTACCCAACCTCACAACATCGAGTAATACTTTTTGACCTGTTAGTCTTTTTTTATTCAGGTAATAGAAAATATAACATGGAAAGTAAAAAATTCAATGTTTTCTATAGATAGATAATTAGGTAGATAAAGATACAAATATAGATACCTTCTATGAGTTTCCCTCATCTTCCTCTAGCATATATGAGACTATATATCTGTGTGTATATATGTATATATCTATATCTGTGTGGAGAGATATCAGGTACATAAAGAAATCTCTGAACTCTGAAAAGGCATTTGAAGTAAGAGCGTTCTATTTTATCAAGATTATATGCATATTATTTGGTTTGAATTTTTGATGACATTATCAATTAAAGCAAAAAAATTAATCATTAGTGTAGTTTTAAATATCTAATAGTTTTGTATCCACCCAGATAATTTTGGTGTATTCCAATTATAGAGATGAAGATGAATATTTAATCATTTTCCTGAAGTATACTTTTAACCTCTATAAAGGTAATGAAAACTTGCTTCACTCATCTGTGAGAAGATGCCTTTTTATTTCTCCAGATTTCTAAAGAGATGATTAAGACACTATAAAAGTATTTGACATTCCAATATGTTTACTTCAAATAAATAGATACCAAAAATATTTTAAAAACATGGCATAAAAAGCAATAGGCATTTATTGAGCACTTAGTATTTGCCAGACATAGTCCTAATTTTTTCATTTAATCCTTAAAGGTAACCTACGAGCTAATAATGATAAAGCTCAGAGCTTCTTCAAAACATACACTGAGTCACATAGCTATAACTGGCAAAGCTAAAAGATGGACCGAAATTGCACAATCTCAAAACGATCTTAACTTCTGTGAAATCAGTGCCTTTATGTAGCCTCCCCAATACAGTATAGCATATAAACACTTGGATGTGAGTCAACATGTTATTTATTTACGCTTTGTTTTCACTGTATTTCTTTTTCATCACCTCCTTTCTCAACAGAGGCCTGATTGCCTCCAGGGTCCTCCTGCAATTCCCTCTGCAGTATTTTTATGTAGAGCTCAAAGGGAAATTTTCTCTAAATTCCCTCCCTAGTTTTTGTTTCCTGAGAGTCTAGGTCCTTTTGTGAAAGTACACTAAATGAAAAGAGAAGGGCAATGATTGGGGAGGTGTTAGAGTTTGGGGAGAAGCAATGAAGATGATGTACACATCATCTCTAAGAAAAATAGAAGGGTCTAGGAATCTGTATTCTTACCTGTGGCTAGGATTTCCTCACTCAGGCTTATCATGGAAAGAAGAGGGTCATCTGCCTTCATAGAAAATATGGGTTTGGACAATGATGACTAAATGGCTTTCTCCCCATAGTCTAGTCGCTACAAAGGCCTATTGGATTCTTGCGCAAATCAAGGGAAGAGAAGGTGCCAAATGTTTCTTCTACCCTCATCCCACAATGACCTACAGAATGTTTTTCCTGTCAAATATGATAGGGGATCTCAAATGTATTTGAATTTAAGAGAACAAAGTAACATTTCTTGCCTATGTGGATTAAATTTCATACCTGTTTAATGTGTAAATACATTAAAAATGTACAACACATCTCAATAGCTTATTTTTGCTTGTTTAAATAATTTAGTTTAAGGGTGAAGTTTGATACCTCTATGTTCTATTTTGTCTTTTAACAATTTGAGTTCTTCTATTATAAAACAGTTCTTAATAATCTAATTTCACTCATCTTTGCAAAATATCTGCTGCTCAATAGTTACAAGACTCACATTATCATACTTGTGGCTTCTTACTATGTTGCTAATGTGGATCATTTTTGCCACCTTTGGGCATGAACAAAGATTCTGCAAGTTTCTGGTTCCTAACTTTTACCAACAAGGTCTTCTCCAATCTTCAGAAAATTTCTTGCAAGTCATCTTTTTTCCCAGTCACACATCAGTTTAATTTTTCATGGACAGTGGATGCTTTATGATGAGGACATTTACACCAGAGATTCAGGCATCCATTAGTCCTCAGCCAACTATTCCCCACTTTCCTAATAATCATAGCCTAACACTTATTGATCACTTATCTAATGCATATTCCATGATAAACAATTCATATATAATCATCATAACAACCGTGGGCAGCAGATACCATGAAAATTTATACAGCTGAGGGTAAACAACTTGATTTAAGTAATTCATTCATGTATTCACTCAACAAGTATTTATTGTCTTAGGTCATTTATTCATTCATCCAGGATTTTAGGCAACAAGAATTTGTTGAGTGCTTAGTTTATGCCAGAGGCTGGATGATCCAGAGGTGAACAGTATAGACACTGTGTTTCCTGAGAAATATTACATTCAAATGGGAGACAAAAAGAATGAACATAAATAAAACAGCAGGTAGTGAAACACAAAGTGACTTTTGAGCTGAAACCATAATAAAATGAAAGAATTATTTAAGAAAAAGACCTGATATATGGCACTTTTACTCAGACTGTCAGATTACACAGATTTTTTTCTTAATCTTGGTGACATAATACTTCCTATCCAGTTATCACTTGGGCATTTCACTTTATTTCTCTATACTGTGTTCCACAGTCTCTTGTGTCCTACGTTTCTATGAAACAATACTTATTTTTAGCCAAGATAATATTATATTTTGAGAATAAAATTTAATTATTTAAAACCTGCGTCACAGAAATAAAATTAAATTGATGGCAATTGCATCAATATTTTATTTCATTCAATGAATACTATATACTGAGTTTCTACCTTTTGCTAGCTATTGTTACATGATAGAATGCAATGGTGAGCATGGGAGATAACGTGAACAAAGGGATAAACAATTAACAAAAATAACAGAATATGTTTGTACTATGGTGCCGTGTTATATTAAATATGGTTACATATTCTTTGTGACTCTTGACTAAGAGGTAGAGTAGGTGTGACTCTATTAAGAGGTGGAGTCTATTTCCCACCCACTTGGGTAAGGATGTCCTAATGACTTGCTATGACCAACAGAGTGCAGCAAAAGGGATGATGTGTGACTTCTGGAGCCTCACTTTCAATATACTTTGTAGCTTCCACCTTGGATCTCTTGGGATGCTTTCCTCAAACTGCCACTGATACGGTTTCACTGCGTCCCCACGCAAATCTCATCTTGAATTGGAATAATCCTCATGTGTCAAGTGCAATGCCAGATGGAGATAATTGAATCATGGGGGCAGTTTTCCCCCTACTGTTCCTGTTCTTGTGGTAGTGAATAAGTCTCATGAGATCAGATAGTTTGATAAATGGGAGATCCCCTACACAAGCTCTTGCCTCCTGCCATGTAAGATGTGACTTTGTTCCTCATTCACCTTCTGCCGTGATTGTGAGGCCTCTCCAGTCATGTGGAAATGTGAGTCAATTAAACTTCTTTCCTTTATACGTTACTCAGTCTCGAATACGTCTTTATTAGCAGCATGAGAACAGACTAATACAGCCACGTAAGGAAGTATGCCTGGCTACCAGAAGATAAATGGCACAAGGAGTAAAACTGAAGTGTCCCAATTTACAATACTGCGTTATGCCATATTGGACCCTCTATCATAGTCAACTATCTAGCTGACTGTAACTACACATGCGAGCAAAAAAGCATCTTGCCAACCAAAAGAATTGTGAGAAATAATGAAGTGTTCTGTTTTAAGCCTCTAATACATGACTTGCCTTTCACAAGCCATGTTTAACTGAAACAATGGGTTAAATGCTAGAGTTTTATGGAAGTATGTAATAGAAGCACTAATCTGGTCTTGGGGGTCAAATTAATAAACAGAGGCTTTGTGAAAAATGTTATGTTTAAACTAAAACCAAAACAATGAATAGGAATTTCCAAGGTGAAAAGAAAATAAATAAATTTATTTTCTTTTACAAACAGAGGCCTGTATTGTATTTCTTTTCTTTTTACAAACAGAGGCCTGTATTGTAAACACCCTGAGGCAAGACAGATTTTGTTAGTTTCTAGGAATTAAAGACCACTTAGTATGGGTAAAGGATAAATTGCAAGCAGGAAAATCACAGAAACTTAGCTTGGAAATATAAGTACAGAGCATATTATGAGAATACAGTACAGCAGATTATGACACAAGCCATAAGAACCCATGTGGACTTTATAATAATGCCAGCAGACACAGTCCTCCAACTCCACTCACTGTAGTTGGCACTACATCTCTCTCTTCCGTTCTGAGAACCAAATGTGTTTCTTAAAAGAAAAGTACCACAGTATTGTGATAAGATAAATTTTCTTTCCATGGATAGAAAACATTTTTTTTTAAATCCTGAAATTAAAAAGTAAAATTTTTGTTGTTCCTAAATGTGCTTACCTCAGGTCATCTCTAAAGAAAAATGGAAAAACAGAAGAAATTTTAACCCATAATAATTTCTGTCTGTATTCATTCACTCCATTTGTCATTTTTCTATTTTCCAATTTCATACTTATGAGGACCTACTTCATCATTTTTCATTTATTTTCAAAATGATATGTAGAATTGTTTGCTGAATTATATATATATATTCCTATAAAACATATTTCATAGGAAGATCAATGTAGGTATTTCATAAAAGGATAAAACTCATGTTTTAGAATTTCAGTCACTAGCTAGGAGGTTGGGAAGGATTTGGTGGGACATCAGGAGTTCTCAGATCCTCCATTTATGCTGTGTGGTCAACTATAGAGTACCTGTGCAAAAATGGTCAGCCAGCATGCATTTTATTTTGGATTATATTGTAAAATATGCGCTCTAAAAATGAATTTTTCTTTCAGAAAGATGGTTTATGCTATTAAATATCACTGAATCTGTGCAGTTCTTGCTTTCCTGATAGAAAGTAGAATAAACAGTTTAAATACAGGTGAGTAAATTCTAGAATTTAAGTAAAATGAAACTCAATATGGTGTGCCTTGGAACCAAAATTACAATAAAAAGTAATATACTAGTTAGTCAGTCAATAAAATAAACTGAAGTGTGTTGTGTAGAAAACAAAAGATGAGACAAAAAATATTATTATATGATACTAAATTTCTATGCATAAATATTTTATAATGCATTTCCTTGAGTCAACGCAGTGAAGTGATGTTTAGTAATTAAAAGTTATATGTAATGATGTGACTACATAGGTACTTTTGTTTTTTTGCAAAGTGTGATTATTTACAATCATTTTTCACACCACTTCTCATGTATATCATGTATATCACATGAGAAAGAACAATCAGTGTTAATTCAATTACAGTGTTAAGTAAAGGAAATTGATATTTTAGTTAGCAGGTGAGGTTCTGTAATGAGTAAATTTTGATTAAGCATTTTTGCAATAATCAAAATAGTATATCCTCATTATTCTTCCAGAAAATATCAGAGAAGAATCACTGCACTAGAAGATATTTAAGGTCCATAAAATTATGAGAATAGAGAATTTAATTGAATTATATAATACATTTATTTTAATATAATGTCTTCCTTCCTTCTTTCTTTCTTTCTTGCTCTCTTGCTTTCTTTCTCCCTCTCCTTCCTCCCTCCCTCAATCTTTTTTTCTTTCATTCTACAATTATATTAAGTGTTGGATGTATTCTAGGAATTCCTCTGGGTGCCAAAATGATAACACGAAGGAAAGAGATAGTAAAGAAAAATGTCAAAACATACACAGTGATTTCAAAAATGTTAGTACATGAAGACATAAATAGAAGGCACTGACTGTGAATATCTGGGTTGTTAAGAGTAGCCTAGTTCGCCTTGGTCTATCATCTCAAAGAAGGGGATATCTTTGCTCACTCCTGAAAGATGAGGAAAATCAAGTCCCTCATGGGAAGATTTGAGGGCATAACTTTCCATTCAGAATGAAGAGCAAATGTAAAGGATCTAAGGAAGAAAACAGCATGGTATGTCTAAGTAGGCAGTGACTGAATAATAAGTATTAGGGAATTACAGGTTTGTAGGCTATTGTAAGAAGTTTGGGTTTTATTTACATAAATTTATTCTAAGTCAGCAATGGAGAAGGGAAGATCTGATTTTAATTTAAAACAAATCACTTGGCTGTCAATGGATAGTGTTTGTGTGCCTGTCTGTGTGTGCTTGTGTATGTGCCTCCGTGTGTGTGTGTGTGTTTGTGTGTGTGTGTGTGTGTGTGTAGGGAGTTGATGAAGGTGGTAGTTTGCTGCTATAAGAAAAAATATGTGACACAGTGGCATGTGGGGATAAATGAGGTAGATTTCCTGGCCCTTTCCCGCAACAAGATCATCCCAAAGATGAAAAAGTTTGAAAATCACTATTACAGAGCTTCTCCACTGGAATGCACATTTGAAAAGGCTGAAAAAGTAAATACATCAGACCAGAGGTTCCACATTAAGAGTCAAGAGCAGGGTCCATGCAGAATGAGAAACTGCCTGGGATGATACGGAAAGTATAATGAGTACTGTGATTTAAAAAAATATCCAAATGGCTAATTGAAACCAATGTTCCAAATAAATAACAGACCAAATGATGGGAATGCTAAAAGCTGAGGAGCAGAGTCCCTGAGAGAAACAGATGCTGTGAGCAGCAGGGAGAGGCCAGTGTAATTGGCACAAATACGACTGTGAATAATGCTTTTCTATGACCCTTTAAGCTGGAAAAGTATATCCTAGATATTTAGAAAATTTTCATCTCCAAAGTTGTGAGGAATAAGAAGGATACCAAAGCTAAAATGGGACATAAAATGATAGTATGACATTCCCACAGAATGGCATGTGTTGGATTCTTTACTGAATTAAGAAAACAGGCTAATATATTTAATGAGAGACATGCATTTCTTGACAATTTCTTTAATAAATATTTATTGAGTGTCTATTATGTGCTATGCACTATTATGCTGAAGATATAAAGATAAAAATCATTTAAGATCTTCTTTTCAAGGAACCATATTTTTAGAGGGGTACAGAAACAATAAACCCATAAATTAACAAAGAAAGAAAATATACAAAAGTAAATTGAGGACAATTTTAAAAGGAGCATAATAGAGAGTGACTGGTACCTGGTCAATGAAGACCTCTTTGATACAAGTATATATTTTTAGGCCCTAAAACACAAAAAGAAGCCAACCATGTGAAAGCCAGGGGACCTTTTTCCAGAAAGAAGGCCAATGTTTCTGGGACATAGGCAGAGAGAGGAGGGGTAGAGATGAGTTTGGTGGTACATGTAGGAGTTATTCACGTAGAGTCGAAGAGTCAGTTGTATCAATTAAGTTTTATTATGAATGTGCTAGAAATCTATAGTGAGGTTTCAAGCTTGACAGTTTGTATTACAAAATATCACTTATCTTACATGTAAAGAATGGGTTGTAGAGAGGCAATAGTCAGAGATTACACCAAGGAAGAAGCTCGTGAAGTTATTAAGAATAGAGATAATATTTCTTGGTGATAATGGAAAATGGGTTGACTCAACAGACCAATCAATGCTCATAATTTTTAATTATATCATATTTTACTTGATTTCTTCTAAATATCACTTAAAGATGTACAATTGTGCTTGTTACACTTATCAAGAAAATTTGTAAAGCAAACAAGTGAAGTAATGTTCTATATTTTCATCAGACCTGTCCAACTCAATGAACATGTACACACTACTAGCAGAAAGTGGGCTGTTGTGAAGAATAGCTACATAAAAAGACAACTAAAAACTGGAAAGGACCACATGAATGTGCTTCATTATTATTACTCCAATGCAAAGAATAAACACAGTAAGAAAGAAGATATACAATGCCCTTTTGTCAATATTTTTTCACGAAAAATTATCATACAGGAAATTAGATATGTAAGTTCCCAATATGTCTATTATAGCAAGATACTGTGAAAGGTGCTTTCCAAAATACTATGGGATATAATTATCACAATAATATTACAGATTAGATATAATTACTTCTATGTTGCCCTGACAAAATTGAGATTCTAAGGGCTACAAATTTCATGGATTTGTCTCCAAGTCTAATCCTTTTTGTTCTATACTACAGAGACATCCCACATCTTCATATTCAGGCCTTTTCACATTATAGTACAGACCAATGTAGCTCAGTGTTCATATGTGCCATATTTACTTATAAGTTAGAATACATATAAAAGTAACTCAGTTCATTTATTCTCACATGATGAAGACTGTTGACTCAGCCAATTAAAAATGATAGAATTATATATCACCAGTGTTACAAAAGTCTTTTATTCTTATATTTGAAAAGACAAAATGGTAAGTGTTTGGAATTACATGAAATGTAATCAGTATATAATATTTTATCAAAAAATAATAAATATTTTTCTTATACTTTACAGACTGCACTCATTCTATAAAACATATTTTCTAGATTTAGAATTCCCGAGGCATTATTCTCAGTCTGAAGAGAAACATAATAGTTAATAAGGCATAGATTTTACTTTAAGAGAGCTATAGGATGTATACAAAATAGCTACAATTAAGAGAATGGGAAAATAGAAAGATCATGTCTGAATTGCTACATAAGAAAAAATATGAAGATTGCATTTGAGTGACATAGGCAACTGTGAGAAGGGGCAATTCAGATTGGAAAACAAAGTTTGTGCAATGATGAAAAGATATTAAAAAAACAGAAAATGACAGCACATTCAGTTTTGGTATAATAATGTGAGGGGAATTAGTAAAGGAGAATATATGGAGTTGCTTCAAAGATCTCAAACAGCTCGAAGCAGACGTTTGTTGCTCTCTGGACACCTAGCAACCATAGTTCTAGCATCAGAAATTTATTTGAAGGGTTTTAACCTTTTGCACCAGTTAGCTCTTATCTCTTATTTCTAATTCTAAGTCTTACTTCGAGGTATGATGAATATTTAATTTAAAATTTACATTAGGAAATCTTAAGTAACTGAAAAGTTTAAGTCCTAAATAATTATGGTTCCTTAAATAAATATTAAGATGGAAGCAAAACTAGTCAAATGAAAAAGGGAGTCCTTGTCTCTAATTTTCACATCTTTAATAGTTCCAAGACTAAAATTCTATTAAGATGATTTAACCTGCAAAATGCAATATAATTGTTCCCTGAATTTTCTCGTATCTGGCTGAATGGGTACATTTTCAGTTGTCTTTACCATTCTTAGCTAGAGTGACCTATTGAAAAATCATATTCTGTCTCTCTGAAGGATTGTGCAGTTTAAGTTGCCCTTCTGTCTTAGGAGGTTTAGAATCTCAATTTCATGAACTCTGATGAGAAAGATTTTTTTAAAATTTACATATTTATTTTTTATATATTTACTGTGTATAGTATGATGTTTTGAAATATGTATGTATTGTGGAATGGCTAAGTTAAGCTAATTAATATATGAATTATGTCATATACTTGTCATTTTATGTGGTGAGAACACTTAAAAATCTCCTTTCTTAGCAATTTTTAGGAGTATAATACATAGATTATTATTATGTCATTATAGTCATTATGTTGTGTAATAGATCTCTTGAACATATACCTCCCATATAACTGAAGTTTTGTACATTTTGACCAACATCTTCCCAACCTCTGACCCTAGCCCCTGGTAACCACCATTTTACTCTCGACTTCTATGAGTTCAACTATTTTAGATTCCAAATATAAATAAGATAATGAGGTATTTGCCTTTTTGCACCTAGATTATTTCATTTAAATAAATTTAAGATCTAATTTAATGAAGTCTGTTAAGAAAGGGAATTTTGAATGTGACTGCACAGTGCGTTAGTATTTCTGGGAGAATTGTACATAAGCACAGGCAGGGAAATAACAGGCATTATCTCAAACTTACTGGGAAACATATACATGTAAAATTCCAATTTAAAGTGCACTCACTGAGAATAGTTAATTAATTAAGTAGTTTCTTTGATATGGCTATCACTTAGATATTTTGAAGAGAGTTTTGAGAAAGTTGTTTCAAGTATATCTGCAAATATATCCATAATTTTAGAGTAGACAACCATGAAAGATTGTGTATGTGTGTTCATCCTATATCTTAGCAGGTTTTTAAAAATGACAGATTGACTTTTGGCTAGAGATGAACTTTAATTCAAAGGGTTAAATTTATTATTCTAGATTATAAAAATCAATATATTAGTATTTCTGAATTCTGAAAAATAACAATCAAGAGAATAATAGTATAATAAATAATAGTGTTAGTTTCTTATGGAAGTCTTAACAGCATTTTGTGTTCCCACCCAGGATAACAGAACTGTAAAAGAGATAAAATGCTGTCTTCTCGTAGCCTGATTATGAATCCCTACTTTGGTGCTTATTGCTTAGAAACTTTTCAGGGTACTGATTAGTGCCTATGAATGCTGTATTTATTAATTTGTAAAACAGAGAAAAGAAAAGTAACCACATCATATGTTGTAATGATGAATTGAAATGTACAAGAGAAAATATTTGGCAAAGGGCCTGACACATAGTCAATGTTTAGTGATAATGGTGAAAACGAAAAGTTGATAGAGCTTATTCAAATATACAGATGGAAAATAATGAAATTATTTTCTTTTTCTGAAAGTTACATTCCAGCTTTTCAATAAACTTTTCACACAGTTAAAATATTTTATTAACTAAAAACTCAATTTCTAAATTATGTATTCTTGAGCATCTGTCTTACCACATTTTAAAGTAATCACTCATCTCACACAATCCAATTTATAATGTACATTTATGATTTATGATTCCTTAATGGAAACTTGTTTTCTCAATGCAACTATCATTATGAAATTTAGTTGTATAAAAATTTATATATGAATAAGTTAATGATCAGGAGGCAGGTCATTTTTGACTAGGGAATTTACAGCCATCAGAATAATGATACAACTGTAAAGAATAAATAAAGATGAGAATTTGATGGTCAAGGAGATATTATATCTGACTTTTTTCTTAGTTTGTATCAGTTGACATTTTCACAGGCTAAACCCTCTTCAAAACTAATTGAAGATTTTTAAAAGTTTGATAGATTGCTTTTTATGCTAAATCTCTCCTATTAATTTGGTTCTTACAAAAAGGTAAACTACCAATAAAGGAGTTAAAGTATATTTTTCAAATCCATCTTTTATTAATATTGTAATAGTCCCCAAAAATTTTAATTAAAATATGTGTGTATATGTATATCTGTGTGTGTGTATATATATATATATATATATATAGTGAATTGTATTGTAGCATAGAATTTGAAATAAGAAGGCTTGCATTCAAATTTTGCCTCTATATGCCTCATTTCATTCAGGATTTCCTTCCCGATTTTCTCACCTACTGCCTTACTTTGAGCCCTACTCATGTTGGTAAGCATCAGATTCTTTCCCTTTATCTTTCCTTCTATTCTACAGAATGATTTTATACATTACATAATTTTATTTTTTATGTTGATGAAACATGTAACTCTTTCCACATTGAAATATAGCCTTGAAGATAGCTATTATTCCTTGAGAATAATTTAAATAAATAAGCATTGTTTTAATGAATATTATTCAGTAAACATTTATTTTCCTTTTCCTTCTCATTACCAAATATAATCTACCTACTTGTGCTATAAATCACATCCCAGGATGCCTCTGGGTCTTTGTTTCTATCTTCTTTGCTCCCTGCACCATTATTTTCTTTTATTCTATATGGTCATTTCCATCACTACAGAACTATGTTCTCTTTCTTCAAGGTTAAAAGACAAAAAATAAAGTAAAATCATCTCCTGACTCTACACTTCCCTTCTAACTTCCTTCACATTCCTCTCTTCCCTCTTCACTAAATTTATTGAAAAGCACTCTCTCCACAAACCATTTTTACTCCCTCACTTTACATTCACACCTCAAGCAAGTTTGTCTAGGGTTTTCCTAAATTTAATCACTGCAATAACCCCCATGTTACCAAATCCCATTTAATATGGTTTGGATTTGTGTCTCCACCCAAATCTCATGTAAATTTTTAATCATCAATATTGGAGGTAGGGCCTGGTGGGAAGTGATTGAATCATGGAGGCAGATTTCACCCTTTGGTGCTGTTTTGGTGATAAGAGTTCTCATGAGATCTGGTTGTTTAAAAGTGTATAGCACCTCCCCACTCTCTTTTCCTCCTGCTCCCACCATGTAAGACAATCCTGCTTCCCTTTCTATGATTGTTAAGTTTCCTGAGGCCTCCCCAGCCATACTTTCTGTACAGCCTGCAGAACCATGAGCCAATTAAAACTTTTTTCTTTGTAAATTACCCAATCTCAGGTATTTCTTTACAGCAGTGTAAGAACAAACTAGTACACCATTCTATCTCTTCAATTTACTGATTTGACAAAATATTCGAGAATTCTCCATATGCCTGGACTCCTCTACTCACTCAGCATACAGCGGTGTACAAAACAGTCAGATATCCCTGTCTTTATGAGGCTTTTTACTGAAAGGATGAATAGAACTATGAAAAAAAAATAATGCAAGGGGTGGAATTTTTTAACATCAGGAAACAGATGCAATTTTAAATAGAGTAGTTCAGAAGACCTTACTAAGATTTAAGATTTAATCAAATTTCTGAAGAGTATCAGAAATTGAGCCACACAATTTAGGACATTTTCTAGACAGAAGGAACAGCAAATGCAAAAACCCTATGACAGAAGGAGGTATGACATTTTGAGGACCAGCAAGGATGCCACTGTGTGACAAGAGAAGTGGGGAGGCAAGGAATGAAGTCAGAGACGTTAAGTTAGTAAGCCATGTAAGTAAATGCAACAAGCTTTTTACTCAGTGAGATGGAACCATTGAACGGTTCTGAACTGAGGAATGCTACTATGTGACTTGGATTTTTTAAATATCACTTGGTTGTTTAATTGCTAATATAATATGACAGGCCAAGAATGAGAGCAGATAGACCTTTTAGGAAAGGTCGAAATGATCCAAGCAGGAGAAGGTGATGGCAGGAAATTGAGTGTTTAAAATGGAGGTGGAGTGAAGTAGTCTATTGCGAATGTTTTGAAAGCAGAGCAAGGCAGGACTTGCTGATAGGAGATGTGAGAAAAAATGAGGAGTCAAGGATGATTTTAAACATTTGTCCTGAATAAATGAGAAAAAAAGGTCATTTGCTGATATGAGAAAGACTGGAATGGGCAGACCATGAGAAAATATCCGGAGTGAAGTGAGGAAGATGTTAAATTTGAAATTCATATTGGAAATCTAAATGAAGATGTTTTACAGGTACTTGCATAAGGTGAAACTGAAGTTTATGAAGAGATGAGCTGGAGATATGATGTTGTGAGTCATGGGCATAGAGTATTTAAAGCTATGGAACTGCAGGGGATGACCAAGAACTTTAGGCAGAAGACTGAATACAGATCAGAAATCTGAGGAGAAAATGACAAAGGAGACTGAGGAAGAATCACAGTTAGAGAAAAATGAAAGATATTATTCCAGAAGCCAAATCCAGAAAGTGTTTCAAGAAACTATGCCAAATTCTGATCATAGGTTACATAATACATGAACTGAGAAATTGTGACTTCCACAAATCATAGGGGTGGAAATGGTCCAGAAGAGAATGAGAACAGGATTTGGATATGATTAATTGTGAAAGAAGATAAACTCTTCTATGAAATTAATATAAAAGAGAACAGAAAGGCTTTCAGAGCATGTCATATATTGACCACTTCCATCCTTGAAACATGTTTACTGGACTTTGACAAAATCACTCTCTTTTAGAGGTAAAGTGTTATCACCACAAAATGATAACCATGTGATGTAATGCATATGTTAATTAGCCAGATTTAGTCATTCCACAATGCATTTATACTTGAAGACATAAGGTTGTACACAGTAAATACATACAATTGTAAATACATACAATTGTATCAGTCAATGCAGAAAATAAAACTAAATTTAAAAAAATTACTCTTCTAGTTTTCAATCTACCTTATGAACACTTGATTCTTGAGTTCTCAGTGCTTAATCTTTGGTTGTATTTTCCTGATTTTACATTGTCTTTGGGGGAAATCATTAAACTCCATCCATTTAAATACTATCTTTCTGGGCTAAATGTCAACTAGGACTCCAGCTTAGAACTTCTCATCAACTTCAGACATAGATAATCAGAGATAATTTTCCTTCTTAACATACCTACTCAATCATCCCTTGAAACCACAAATATACTCTTGAACTTAAACATCACAGTCCAAAGAGAAGGCATTCTTTTTTCCCCCATCTAAGTTATTTTCTCATTAGAGATTTTTACCCAAAGGATTCAAATCAGAAATTTCAGAATTGCTCATAATTTCTTCTTTTTTGGTCATAGCAACATTCAATCCTGTCAATTTCAACATAAATTTATAGTAAATCTGCCTTCTCTTCATTTCTGCCTTCCATCTTAATCTAGGCAATCATCTTTTCTCACCAGGATAGTGCAACACTACCCTGTTTCCTACTTTCATTTTTGTCACACTATAGTATATTTTCCAGAAATGAAAAACAAAAAACAATTTCTCAAAGTTTAAACATATTTTCCCTCTCTCCTGCTTAAAATTCTTCTGTGTCTTCCTTATCATGGCCTGAGGACAAGGCTCTACAACCTTATTTCAGATAACTCTCACTTAATCCTGCTATGTTTTAGCCACATGGGCATTTTTAGGTTCTTCAAACTTGTTAAGCTTTTTCTTCTGCAGGGACTTTTCTTATTCTGATTAGCCTCTTCTCTTCAATGTTGCTGTTCTGGCACTGTCTCAACTCTAATCTTCTCATGCCAAGCTTATTCTCATCTTTTACACCACTTCATTATGATAATATGTTCCCTGGCTATCTGCCTAATCTAGGTCCTACATCCCCTGTATTATTCTCTATTACAGCCCCTTATAATTTTTTCCTTTATAGCAGGTTTTCAAATGTAAGATTCCTTTCTTTGGTCTGTTTAATGTGTACTCACACACACACACTATATGTATATACAGGAAGTCCTCACTTAACATCATTAATAGATTCACGGAAACTGATGGATAACAATATCATTTTTTTCCTCATCAATGTTTTAACAAAATGACGTTATTAGAGGACCTGCTGTAAGTCATTTTCCTTAAAGCCACAGTTTCTCAGAACCTATTGGAAGAACTTGCCCTTCTCTTTTACCATCCTGTCCCTTAGCAAAGTACATAGTACATTGTTAGTAAACTTTTGTTGAATACATGTATGGATGGATGAATGACTACTCTGGGCAGGTCACAGTGGGACTGAGGGAGTGATTTCTTAAAGAACTTCATTAAGAGTGGTCTCTTAAAGAAATTCATTAATAAGAGAGAGACCTACAAATAACTATAAGACAATATATCTTAGCTGGCTTGTAGAAGTTGTAACAGCTGTTTGAATAGAAATTGATAATATGAAAGCTGACTTTTGGTTTTTAGCACTTTTATTGTGTGAGACAATGTGCAAATTTCCTTGTCTAGAATTTCATTTAACACAATAGCTCTTTGCAAGTTTATGAGACTCTCAGAGCAGCTGAAATGTAAAAACAAGCTTTGAACTTAGGTGTCCTTTTTCCAAAGTATGCACTCATAATAAGAAATCTTATAAAACATTCCAGCACTCAGAAATTTTATTTAAATTATTTTATGTTTTATCCTAATGCATTTATTACTTTTGATCACTTGTGCTAAATTATGGTTTTCAAAAAAATGTCTTTAGTAAAAACAGAAAAATAAATAAATGCTCATTCTCAGAAAGGAGAAAATGTGGAATCAGAACTGAGTCTTCCTTTAATAATGCAATTAGCTTCAATTAAAAATAAACTTTGAAATAATCACTTGGGCTTAAATGTCTCTATCTGCTCAAGTATCATGTTGAACGTGCCTTCACCGTCTTGATGAGAAAACTGGAGGTAAGAATTTTGAGTCATATGAAGACTCGACTTGCTAGTTTATCAGTTTTGTCTCAAGGGCTGAAGAAAGACTTAATGTGACTAGGTCATAACTTTATCACATGTTACACATCCTCTTTCTCGTGTTTTTTGACATTTGTTATAAAGAGATACAAACTTTCCTGGCAACATGTTTTACTAAGGATCATGTTTTTATCACCTGATATCTAATACAATTGACCTTTGTGTTTTTATAGATTTCAAGTTTTCAAAACAGTTAAATAAATACATGAGTTTATAAATTACAATGCGAGAGATAGTGGACATTTAGAGCATATGTTTATTTTTAGTCACGATATAATTAACTAGTGTTGGCCGGGCACGGTGGTTCACGTCTGTAATCCCAGCACTTTGGGAGGCCGAGGCAGGTGGATCACCTGAGGTCAGGAGTTCGAGACAGGCCTGATTAATATGGTGAAACCCCATTTCTACTAAAAACAATACAAAATTAGCTGGGTGTGGTGGCGCATGCCTATAATTCCAGTTACTTGGGAGGCTGAGGCAGAAGACTCACTTGAACCCAGGCGGCGGAAGTTGCAGTGAGCTGAGATCGCACCATTGCACTTCAGCCTGGGTAACCAGAGCAAAACTCCATCTCAATAAATAAATAAATAAATAAATAGTGTTTCAGTTACTAATTTTTCTTATTTGTTGTTTGCTTATTTTTCCTTCAATTATTGTTCTTCAAAATATTGATCATTTATTTCTCACGCTATAAAACTCTGAGTAACCTATGATATTTTAGCAAATACTTTCCATGTTAGGATTTTCTCTGTAATATTTTTGATAAATGTGTTTTTGCTAGTCTCCTAACTTAAAATAAGGATAATGTCTATTTTATCTGGAAATGCAAATAAACTATTAGAATAATTGTAATAATATCTTAGTAGCAATATTTTATGGTTTAATAGAAACCAAAATAGGCTCTGAGTAGATGGAATACAGAAGGGAGGTTTTGAGAGAGGCAGAGGAACAAATTCAGGAATCTGAATTTTTTAGCGAGATGCTTTTAGAAAAGGAAATGAAAAAGCATAACTTTGGATTAAGTTGAAAACTAGGATTTGATTCCAGGGAATGAGATTCCAGAAACATGATTCTACTATGCTATAGAAACCAGCATTGCTACTATCTTCAACTTACATCGCACAAGAGATTATCTGTTCCATCAATATACAAATCAAATATATGTCATACAGGTATAGCTTTGTGAATGTATCTCTATTACTTCTGTGAATACATTGGCCTTACTGGATTAAAAAAGAAAGCATTTACTTTTCTAACATATATTGAAACAATTCCCCCCAAAAAAGTAAACAGTAAAAACTACTGTCAGAAATAAATTGTAATGATAAAATTTATTTAGAAAGGAATGCTACTTTTTGAGGAGGCTTTCATGATGCCATCTTGATTCAAGAGTTCCTCAGCCATAGACCTTTTTGGTAAAGTTTTCTATTAAGTTAAAAATGTAGACCTGTGAGTAGTTTTAAAACAAGTTATTCTTTAGCAACAAAATATTAAGGACTACAATCCTCTTGTAGGAAAAAAAACAAATTTGTCCCATTTAGATTCAGATTGATTTTGGCCCACAGCCCTACTTATTATTTAATTAAATGGGAATACACTATGCAGAGCTATTAAGTTGTTTAGCTAACGAATACAAAAAAAATGTAGCATGAAAATACATTATAAATTATATAGGAAGAATTCTCACAGGAAGATACGAGTATTGCAAGGTCATCTGCACACAAAGTTATATTAAAGCATTCAACATCCAAAGAAAATACATGAGAGAAAAGAAGAGTTATTGAACAATGTAGAGCAGGCTTAAAATGTTGTGTCCTTTATTTGCAAAATAAGATTGTCATAACAAAAGATTCCCTGACCTTCTTTGACTTTAATCAGTGGTTGTAGGAAGATGATTCCATTTCAGAGCATTGAGCACAAGATTTAGGGAATGTCTTTTTTCCAAGGTAATTTTACAGCTGTGGAATCAATAGTCTAACACAATGAAAAAAGTTAAAAATTGAAGTCTGTGAAAGAACTGCTTTTAGCACTTCTTATGCAGAATTTTATGGAAAGTAGATAAATGAATCAGGTAACTTTTAAACTTGCTAATTAAAGTATTTATTTATGGTTGAAATTTTTAGTAAATTTTATTAAGAATTTATGTAATTTAATGATAAAATTATAATGCACTTCTAAAAATAATGGTATCACCTAATTTGTGCGCTGCTTGTATTTCTATGGATAAATAATTTTATTTAAATTGTACTATCATTGTATATGCATTAAATGTTATATATCAAGTTATATATATACCAAATCTCAAGAGATATATATGTATATTCCAAGTGATATATATGTGTGTATATATATATATACATACATATATGTAGTGTGTGTGTCAAGTGATATGTAGAGAGAGACAGAGAAATAGGGAGAGAGAGAGGATGACTAAAATAAACCCAAACCAAAAACTACTACTAAGTCATTTTGTAAACCTAGAAAGAAGGACAAATCATTCGTTTTCTCATTCATGGTTTTAACTACCACATCACACAATCAACAAATAACAATGGCTATATAACCATGGTTTATATGACCTAGAATTTTTATAAAAATAAATACAGAAATGAAAAATGTCATCTTAGGACAGAAATATTTTATATGTTGACATATTCACAATATGTAAACTATGTAATTTAAATTAAGGCCATATAGAATCAAAAGTATTTGATTCTCATTTAGAATCAGAGCTGCAAAATAGCTCTCCTAAACATTAGTTCTCATAATTATATGTACGACTTAAAAAAAATCTAAAATCAAAATATACTCTCAAATGTTTTGTCATCTGTAAGTAATTCATTGAGACTCACTGACGTACCATTTAAAAGAGAAAGGAAATCACTTAAGATTAAAAAATAACTGAAAAGGAATATAATGACAGTGTAATCCATCCTCCTCATTTTCATTATGAGTAAATTAAGATTCAAAGATATTCAGCAATTTTTATATAATATAAATAGGATTCCAATTCATACATTTAGATTATCAGCTTAATGTTAGTACCTCTCTTAATTTCTCTTATTTTTAAAAAATAATAAACAAATTTGAAGTGTGTAGGCTTTTTATTTATCTCTGGCTCATCCTAGCCTGCAGTAATTCTCAACCATTCATTAATTTTGTATTATCTATTCCTTGTTGGTTTTGTATATATGATTTGCCTGATAACAAGAATTATCACAAAAAATTTTTTCCAAACTGCAGCTTACTACATGAGTCACACAAGGACAGCTAGCCACTTAAACAACAACAGTTGCCTGTTTCAAAACTGTCTCACAAGGCAAGTTAAAAACTGCAAGGGCCTAACTATACCTTCAAGATTGCAAGTTTTATCTAGCAACTACTGACACTCCTCAATGAACTTTCCTTCAAAACAACTTGCATAACCTCCTCTCTTCCCAATAAATCCCTTTCTTTGTTCTCCAGAGATGACAGAGGCTATTTCAGTTTGTGCATACATCCTGGATTGCAATCCTATTACTTCGTTTCTTCCCAAACAAGTCCTTTACTCTTGAAGATTTGTCTCTATATGTGTTTATTTCAAGTTGACAGACTTTTGGACTCTTCAGGCACAGCAAGAGTTTAAAAGAAGAACAGAGATAAAAGAAGATTGGTAAGAATATTTCGTTTTAGAGAGCCCTTGTAGATTGATGAGGACTCTTCTAACAGCCTTTCTGAAAAAGTAGTGGAAGAGCGATACCTTTTAGCACCAGCCTAGTAGGGTGGGCTTTAATGGGATTGCCCAGCTATAGGATGTATTTTTTGCAGTTGGCACACAAAAAGGACTGGTGTCCATGTCTGAAAAAATTCTAATCAAACTCATACAGAAATAAGCCACCAGTCAAGGAAATCTAGAGAGTGAAAGAAAAGAGAGCATCTGTGTTGGGATAAGCCTGGTCTTTTTGTGCTTCTCGGGGCAATAATGTGTTACCTGTTTTATCAAGGAGGATCATGAGATACAGATAAAATGAGGTCATTTGAGGTCTATCCAACCAGGCCCTCTGAGAGGTAGAACTACCTTAGCAGAAGGAGACTGGGATATGGAGGGGCAAGGGACCAATTCGGGCAAGTGTCCATTTAGATGCATCCATCTGGAATAAGGAATCCCAGAAGAGAAAGGCCCAGCTTTAATCATGTAAAAGGCCCTGGACATCCCATGTTAGCTGACATGTCAGGACCAGAGAACATGTAGCCATCTTAGGTCTTAGGCCTCGGTCAGTCCTTTTATATCTTCTCCACCCTACCTCAGCTAGATCCAAGAAAGACCTGAAACAGTGGCAAGTAAGAAATTTGGGAAAAGGAGTAAAACACAAAGAGGAGAGACAAGAACAGTTTATCTTGTCCCTCTTCTTTCCTTATATAGCCTTCCTCTGGACAACAAGGCCCAGGAAGGGAGACCGTAAAGAAAAATTTGACCTTGAATCTTATTTAGTGTTTTGATTACTTTCTAGGGCTTGGAATTTTAATTATAAAGTTGAAACTGTATTTCTAGTTGTTATAGGCTGAATTGCTCTCCTTAAAATTTATATGTAGAATATCTGACTCTCAGTGCTTCAGAATGTGACCATACTTAGACAAATGACTGTAAAGAGGTGATTAAGTTTAAAATGAGGTCGTTAGAAGGAAGCCTAATCCAACATAATTAGTGTGTTTCTAAGAAGAGGAAGTTTGGACATACAGAGCAAGACACTAGAAATATATGTGTGTAGAAGAAAGACCATGTGAAGACACAGCAAGAAGACAGCCATTTTCAAGCCAAAGAGAAAGGTCTCAAAAGAAAACCTACTGACACCTTGGTCTCAGACTTCTATCCTCAAGAACTGTAAGATATATATTTCTGTTGTGTAAACCACCCAAGTTTGTGGTACTTTAGTAATCTGTATTAATTTAGTGTGGTCATAGAACCTAACCGAGTTTTAATCCTAGGGAAGGTTTCTGCTGAGGGTGTTTTTCTTCTATCAAGCTGAAATGATTTATTTGAATTTGTCAGTATACCTAACTGGAAAAACTAGAAGATATCTAAGGTTATAACTAAAATCTCATATGCATTTGTGATATTTTTCTTTTTGCATACGGTTGCTGCATTTTCTAACTCAAAGAATTAATATCTTTATGGGGAAAATGTAACATAATGGAATGTATAAAATTAGACCTATGCTAGATAGTATTAGAGGACACTATTAACCCCCCTATGTAAAATTATATATAAAGAAATGAGAAATATTCATTCCATTTCTTAAATATCTCAATACCTTCTCAGTACCTTTTTGGTGGGGAAAAGACCTGTGCTACTTGTCTGACAGTAGGTATGCATTTAGGAGTACCAAAAAGAAAAAAAAAAGAGAAATTAGCTTTCAAAGGAGTATTTTTAAATTATTAAAAGTCAGAATTTTGTTGAATTCCCTTATTTTATATACTCCTTTTAAATTGCACAGCGGTAGAGGGAAATCATAATTTTATGTGAATTATGGCTTCTAAAGTTCTGAAATAAGGCAGTCCAGGAAATACAATAATCATAGACAACAAATCATAAAGAGTTAGTGAACAATAACAAAAGCTGAGGAGTAATGGAGAAAAATGACACTGTATCATGTTCTCTCAGTGTATTTATGTGATTTTTGAACTAATTTCCTGTTTTCTTATAATTGGCTAGCATCAGCTTAGCTGCCATAAGATGGCTGCTCACCTTATCTGTTAAGGATGAATAATAAATATGGCAGCCTCCAGCGACTTGTAGGTTTTAATCATTTGAAATTAGCTAGTATAACTGAGAAACTGAATTTTTAATTTTATTTAATTATAATTAATCTTAATTTTAATTCAGAAACAGGTAGTGAAAAATACTTTTCATTACACACAACTTTATTGTTTTATAGGCTACATTTTATTTTAACTGTTGCATCATATAAGATGTAGCTGTATTGTAGTGAAGATTTGGGAACATGCATCTTTCTAGTACTACATATTGATACTAAAATCTTTCTAGTACTATATATTGATATAACATAACGTGTATTTGTTTGAATATTTTATGAGAGAGCAATAATTACAGTGATACTGAAGTAAATCATAATTGCTAACAAAGTATTTATTATATTAATTATAAGTTTTCTTCTAGTCTATAAAATAATAAACTATTGCCATAGAAAAAAATCAATGTTCAATATGAGATGTGCTATAGGTATAATGCCCTAGAATTTCAAGACTTAATATGAAAAATGAAATGTAAAATATATTAGTAATATTTTATATAGATTATATATTGAAATGTTAATATTTTGGCCATATTGGTTAAATATAATTAAAATTATTTTTGCCTATTTCTTAAACTTTTACATGGCTACAAGAAAAATTAAATATGTATATATGTTTATTATATCCTTTTTGGCTGGTGCTGTGCAAAGGGGTCCAGAACCATGTGGAGGTTAATCAGAAGGTGAGGGATACCAAAGCTCTCCACAGGAATGATAAATTGGGATACTCCATATTACTGTGAAGACTTGCTACCATGAGAACAACTTTTATGTTACTGACATTGGGAGTAGTATATTAAGTACAAGAATTTTGGACCTAGAAAGAACTCACAGTCCTGAGATATTAAGTAATCTATTCAAGTCCACAGACTGAAGTCGGTATTAATATTTACTAACTTCTAATCCAGTGCTCTTTCCAGAACAATACTTGTATGAAGAAAAATTAATTCCCGGGAATCTCTATTTCACTCTATTTTCTAATCGTAGCTTCTATGGCCATTTCCTGCTACTAAAACATCTGCTTTGAAAAAAAGCCCTTGTCATGTTGAAAAACTAGAAAAATTGTGTTCACTTGGAAATCTGACAGAGTATATGACCACAAAATCTGGAGTCTCATGTTAGTTACGAAAAATCTAAACAGTAATTGCTATATTTTCTGTAAGGAGGGAGGATATTATCCAATGAAATAAGGTTATGTTCTTGTTAGTTCAATAATATGATGTTTTGATTTGAACTTTTTCAACAAACATGCACTGAGTATTATGAAATTATTACCTTTCCCAATAAGGGTCTTATAATTCTTTCACCTCAAGCTGTTTCATAACTACAGATTCCTTCTTGAGTTTTTCAATAACAGCCAGTAGTACCTGAACTAATAAAAGGTTAAATAAACCTGTAATAGCAGATGGTATTATTATTCGTTTCACTAGTATACATTCAGTAGCAATGAATAGACTCTGCTGATATTTCACATGATTAATTTGTAATATATTTGTCTGTTAAATGTTTGACATAGTTTAATGAGGATAATTTTTATTATAATATCTATTACATACATACCTGTAATTAAGTGGGTTTTTTAAATTAACAAAATGATAAATAGGCACTTATATTAAGACTCAGAAAAGGTGTCTTGGAGTACAAGGTGGACCGCTCACCATGTGCACACTTACATTTTCACTTACAAGGAAGTGAAGCCTCTAGTGAAACTATCTAATATTCACTAGTTGGATGCATCCCATCACTTTTAAGACTCATGAGCTATCAATTTTATCTAGAAGCTTTCTTGAAAAGGGAAGCAGGAGGTGATATAAGCCCTGAAAGTTTGAACATTTATCCCAAGAAAGCTGACTTTTATTCTAGAAGAGATTGGCAAATTTTAAGTTTATTCTCTTATCAGCAGTAATGTGGGAACCAAACAAAATAGTTATGCAAAATGATCTATCATTTTTATAATTACCAAGTACTACATTTGAACCTAGTTTAAATTTTAGAAAATATTGTCCATATTATAACTGGTTATTGACAGATTACCTCCTATTTATTGTAGTTGGTATATTTAAAGGTAGTAATTGAAATCAAAATCATTTGCTAAGTTGTATCTGGATTTTTACAAATTCCATGAGATCATAACATGAGGCTATTATAATTTGTCTTTGACTTTAAAAGTACTCCAATAAAGAATAAATAAATATACAAATAAACCCATATTTACATGTATTGAACACTCTTAAAATTGCAAAGGTAACCATTAACGTTTTGGGGTTTTTAAGTAAGAATCCATGATATTTTCTTTTTAATTATAAACCAGAGTCACTCCAGTATCAATGCTATGAAGATTAATCCAACTCCCTAGAAAAAAATTGTACAAGGGATTCTCTAATCAAAATCCTAAATTCTGTGACTATTTATTAAGTACATTCTTTTTTTCTTTATACTTTCCTGCTGTACTTTGACCCAAAGCTTATTATTTTCTGATTTTAAGTGATTCTTTTTATCAGAATCTGAATTTAATGTTTCTACAGCTACTCTTTTCTCATGAATGATGTCCTCTAATAATTCTGGCAGTCTCAACATTAATACATATTGTTGACTCCTAATCAGAAAAAAGGATTATAAAACAGCTGAAAAAGATAAAGGAAATAATCAACATGACTCTTAAAATTATACTTTATTTCTAAAACCTTATTTTATATATTAAAACTGTACCCCAATTCTAAATACAGTTATATGGATTAATTTTTAATTCATGAATTTTAAAATGTTAAGAAAGATAAAATGTTTTACTAGAAATTGTTATATTGGACTACAGTTAAGCAAAAAAGTGTCGCTAGCATTGTTTCCAATATACAATAGTTTGCTCAGCTTACTAGGGTATGTTTCACAGCAAAATTTTTATTTCAGGGAAATTTGAAGTAAAACAATATTTAGCCACTTTTCTGTCAAATACTCATACAACTAATGAACAGAATTTTGAGATAGGAGGAATATAAAAAGACTGCCAAATCTAAGGATTAGACTTATTTTGTTAAAAGTGTAGTCAAGGCTGGGCGCGGTGGCTCACGCTTGTAATCCCAGCACTTTGGGAGGCCGAGGCGGGCGGATCACGAGGTCAGGAGATCGAGACCACGGTGAAACCCCGTCTCTACTAAAAATACAAAAAAAAAACTAGCCGGGTGAGGTGGCGGGCGCCTGTAGTCCCAGCTACTCGGAGAGGCTGAGGCAGGAGAATGGCGTGAACCCGGGAGGCGGAGCTTGCAGTGAGCCGAGATTGCGCCACTGCACTCCAGCCTGGGCGACAGAGCGAGACTCCGTCTCAAAAAAAAAAAAAAAAAAAAAGTGTAGTCAAACTTTCATTTTCAATATTGCAATAACTAAAACTCCTTCTTTACATTTATAAACTTTCCCAGTATTATTGATTTAGATTTTAAATTAAATTAATGAATTTTATAACATAGGAAAACATATAATTTAAAGTCATTCCTGATTAATTTAATAAAAGGCCTTAAATCTTATACTGGCATGACTGTAAAATACTCATTTGTATCATAGAATAAATGCTATCAGAAAGTTTTTAATAATTGCTTTAGACAGACCAATGATTATTTAGACAGAGTATTTTGATTATTAATGTTTGATTATTTTTGCTGTTTCTGTAGACACTGTACTAAAAAGAAGATGAGTCTCATAGACTATCAGGCCCATAAAGCAAGAAGTAAAATAATTTTCTATGTTTTTGCTTCACAACAAAAATTGTTTTAAAAAGGAATTTCCAAGTGAAAGTATTTATTTAGCATTGAAGGAAACTTGAAGAAAGATGATAATAATGTTAAAATCAAATACAAAGAAAAAAGTGCAAGATTAGAGATTATTCTCAAATACTACATACCAATGAAACTCAAAATTCTGTTCTCTTAAAACTCAGTAAATAAAAGTAGCTCTCTTACTTCATAAGCTTAAAATAATGCAGTTGGCCTATGTATGAAAGCATGTTTTGAGATAATAATTTAAATATATTATTTATAAATTTTCCCATAGCATATACTCAGTAAAAATTAAATAAAACCTACTATACTATGAAAAATATATATATATATATATATTCATTGAATATTTCTGGAATTACACTAACAAAGTTCCATCTACAATCTTTACCATAAAAGTAATCTACTCATCTATGTCTAATATGGTTTGGCTCTGTGTCCCCACTCAAATCTCATCTTGAATTGTAATCCCCATGTGTTGAGGGAAAAACATGTAATCCCAATGTGTTAAGAGAGGGAAGTGATTGGATTATGAAGGCGGTTTCCCCCATGCTGTTCTGTTGATAGTGAGTGAATTCTCAGGAGAGCTGATGGTTTTATAAATGGTAATTTTTTCGGCACTCACACATGCTCTTTCATGCCTGCCACCATGTAAAACATGCTTGCTTCCCCTTCTGCCATGAGTGTAAGTTTCCTGAGGCCTCCCCATCCATGCAGAACTGTGAGTCAATGAAACCTGTTTTCTTTATAAATCATCCAATCTCTGGTGGTCCTTTATAGCAGTGTGGGAACAGACTAATACAATGTTCAACATTCCTTTGATAATACAGTACATCTAAATTGTCTGAACCAAAAGTTATTGGTCTTCTCTTTTCATGTCACACTCCTCCGCTCTATCCTTGGAATCACAAATACAACCCATATTGAGAGTTATAACATTAGAGTAGGGGTTCATGACTAGAATGGTGGGATATATGATTCCCTGTTTTTATTAACAATGGATATGGTGAAGGTACAACAAGAAAGAAAAACAAAGATAGAAAAAATATATCATTAAACATATTAGTGAAAGCAAAGATTAGAATACTATCTCTCTTTACAGAAATTTGCTTTGATCTTGTGCTCTATCTTTAAGCCTGGACTATATTTATGATTTCAGAAAATCTGTTATAGAAAAAAATTGTTTCTCAATTTTACTTACAAACTAGCCTATTTTAAAAATCAGTTCCAAGAAAAAGTGTTTTTCCCTTAAGAAACGTGGGCATCCTCATTTGTGGTAGTGAGAAATATAAAGCCTAGTGTTTTATCTTTTAAACTGTAGCTCCTGGATTCAAATTTCATGTTTCATCACAATATTTAAACTATTCATTTTTCATAATTAGAGTGTGTGCTTTCTCATCCGTTCCATATGTTATTATCTCTTTCCAGTGAAGACTCTTTATTTACTTAATGTCTTACTTATACTATAAGAAATCTTTCAAGAACAAATGAGATCGGGCGAGTTAAGGGTGGTATGGCTATCCATTGAGGTGGTTTGATTACAAATATCAAAACTCAACTCTGACTACAGGTAAAAGCGAGATAATTGTAAGGTCATGGTGGGAGCTTCCAGAACCAAAGGGAAATCTACAAAAGCAGAAACCTAAAAGGACAGGAATCAGGGCATTTGGAGGATCTAGATAGCTAGTCTTCAGGAAACTGAAGGATCCACTGGCTCCAACCATTTTTCTTCTGCTCTTTAACCACTGGGCTCAAGAGCCTGGGGAGCGAGTCCATTGCTTATGTGGTGGATTGATATTCAGTATCCATTCTGCCCTCATTCTAGAGTCCCTTCAGTCATTGTTAAGACTAGAAAGCTAAACACTATATTCCATAGTATAGTTTGCAGACAGTGTTCCAGAAGGTACTTAAAAATATTCAACTAGTCACAGGTGTTTGTGTGAGGTCAAAAACAGAGGCGGAGAAGTGAGGTGGAGGCCACATTTGTGTTACTTCTGCAATTTCTGGTGCAGAACATAGATTGCAAGGTTGTTGATTTTTCTGCAACAGCTTTAGCTGAAATCCCAGTAGCTAGCCACTTATCAGATATTGAGAGGATGGCATGGGTCATCCATTTTGTTGGTGCAGTCCCAGCAGGCATGTCGTGGCTCTGGAGCCAACAATTGTGGCCATGGTTTCTAATCTGTTAGTCACAGCTAACGTTCATATTTCTGGTACCAATGGTTACAGCAACAATCAGAAGTTGGCACCATGGTTCCCACTTCCTCGGCTTTCTGATGTTAACAGTTCTCTTTGCAGGCTGTTATTTGTTATATAACAATTATTTGTTCTGCAAATAATTACTGGAGACCCCATTCTCTGTAATAAATCCCCTTCTGCTTAAACAGGTAAACAGTTCCATTTTAGTCCAATTGGCCATCATGGCTCATATGCCTACTCCTTGGTGGGGCTGATTGGCAGCCCCACCAAGATTGCACACACAGTGGAAGAGGGATAATTCCCCCAGAAGAAAATAAGATGCCCTTATCAAGAAAAAATAAAAAAAGGATGACTGGTTGTGGGTGGCAGAAAATAACAACCAACCATCCTGTAAATGAATACAAAGATAATTAATCAACATCATTTTCAGGGCATCCTGTAAGCCCATTACACAAAGCAAAGTTTTCTGAAGTCCTGAAATATTACAATACATTATGAAAGCTTAACTACCCCCAAGGGAAGGAGTCAGGGAATGCTTCAGAGACATCTGATCTCAGTCTTAAGGCTCAAAGAAATACGAAGATCTTTCTAGGTAGTGGGAAATTAATGACCTAATTTGTACTCTGTGTCTGTATGTGTGTGTGCACATGTGCTCATGCACATGTGTGTTGAGTATCTAAATAAAGATTGAAGAGTCAAAAAAAGAAGAAGTCTTAATATCTTTTAATTTACAAAACAATAATATGTCTGGCTACTGTGACTCTGTTTGATAAAAGAAAAACCAATGCTCAGAGAACTCAGCAATTAGTATCTTTATGATTCAACTCTAAGTTTCTGATCCTATTCTTTACTTAATATACTATGCTGCATCCCCCAAAATCTTATTTACCTTTGTTCAGTAACTGTACACAGGCATTTATGTAAAAAATTTCCCAAATATAAAAAATGGACTAACTATGCCAAAGTTATTTGTTTTTGACTGAAACAATGGGCATCTAAAATGCCAGAAGTCTCTGTGTAATTGAGGTATATGAAAGAGCATTTTCGATATGGTTTGAAAGTTCTGTCCAATAAATATGCCTTTTTTTCAATAAAAGATGCCCAGTTGATCGCAAAATGATAATAGCCTATTTGAGAATCTATGTAAAATATCATTATTATCTTTCATAACTTTTAAATATTGTGTGTTGCTATTAATATATTTTTATTTCATGAAAAATAAATTTCTGTAAAATATTTGCCTGCATAAGAAGAATCACATACAAAAAATTTTGGAAGAAAATATAAAAATCAAATTGTGATTAAAATTCAAGGAATTTAGAAGCTTGAATCAAGAATATAAAATTACTCATATATTTACATATTTAAAATTGATTAAATACTGCAATGCCTAAACTTACATGATAAATACAGTTACATGAATGCCTACAGCTATGGTATTTATGATTGCACATTGAAAGAGAAATGTTGAATGTCAAATAATTTTAAAAATGAGATATTTCATGCTTGAATTATTGAGCCTTATGGAATAAAAATACTTTTAATTAAAATTTTCTATAGGTTAATATTTTCTTTCTTGGACAATTAAGTGTCATCTAAAACTCCCCTTCCAATTTAAAAAATAAGTGAATATGACAATGTATTCATGGAAATAGAAAATAATAGAGTTTAGTTTATACTAATGACCAAGTGACAATAATATAGAGTTTTCAAAAAATAATTAAGAGGACTTCCAAACACTACAATTAAAGAAAAGTTTTACTATTTATGTGAGAAGTAGCACAGTCCAAGTTCTCATTAATAGAGGCTTAATGGAACTTGAATGGAGGAACAATAGTTTAAAACAAAGACAAATATAGTGACATAATATTGAAGTGAATTTGTGGGGGCAGAGTTAAAAACTAAATAACTTTTTTTAATCAAAGAAGAGAGTAATAAAGTATTCAAGTAAGAGATTTCTATTATAGGTAAACTAGGAAGGCAAAAGATGTTTTATTTTAAATAGGAGTGGGCATATTCAATACAGGAGCTCAGTGTGAGAATGTATTTTATGTATTAAAGGCTTTCTGTTTAAACCACATTTTTAGTACTTTTGAATTGATATAGAACTATGCTTTTTAGCATGCTATTCTCAGTCTCTACTTAATCCTATTTAAAATTATAATATCTAAAGCATTCAGGAAGCTAGCATATAACATAACTTAAAGGTGGTTATATTTGTGAAAGCATAGCAGTGTGTGTCTATGTACCTACTCCATCAATTATGGAACACACTATAAAAAAATAGCTAATGTCATTCAATGAACCCACTAGTAGTTTGCAGTTAATTTTCATGGTATTTAATAAAGGACAGAGATTAATAGAAATGTTATGAGTAAAATATTCAGTCTTTGGAAACTTGCAGACTCCTTAAAATATTAAATAATTATAGGTAAATCAATAATGGTTACTGAGTACTCTGTAAATATATGAGTTATTTAGAAACTGAGCTGCATGGAGACTTAGTTTTGACTTTTGTATAATATATTACACAAAATTTTCAATCTTGAATTAATTTTAATGTAGACACCACTAAAATGAAATAGTAGCATAGAACAATGTAAAAAGCATCGTTACCATTTCATGATAGGGCATGTATTTTGGCATGACAGAATTACGATTTTGCAGCCATTTAAATTATCTTAGTACATATATATTTTTAATTTAAATTTCTTCATTATGATTTCAAGATTTACTTCTCAATTTAATGTATGCTGTTGAGGTAGAATATTATTTTAAGATAATGCAATCAGAAAAAGCAAGCCTAAATTAGGAAAGTTTTAAAAGAATAATATGCAAAGGCACATTCTTATAATAAAACTTTCCCTTAATCTTATTATAAAATCAAAGCTTCAATTTTCTTAACCACTGCATTTCCTCTGTGTTATATCAATATAAATCCCATCCCTCTTTTGAGTCCCTTTTCCTGCAGCAAATAGAAATAAGTTGTACCTCATAAAACACATCTTTTCCATTTTACTACAGTGATGCTACTTTTCAGTGCCGAAAACACATAATGCTTGAAAACCACAATTCCAATTTTGAAAATACTGCAAAAGTCAATTAAAGACCAACGAGTAGCATACTGAAATTTATAAGTAAGTACACAAATCTACTGGTAGCTTTGTGCCATTGTCTTATAGTGCAAAACAACCCTATCTGAAGGTACCAGCTCCATGAAATCATATTGCACAAAACAAATGAAATATCGTTTAATATTTGAGGTAGGAGACCTATTTTTTGCTCCAGTTTCTACATATAAATATAAAATATATGCTACTTTAATTATGTTTAGAAAAATAATAGAAGCCATTTGACCAGAAGATTCCATGTATCTAGTAGAAAAGATCACAGGAATCAAAGAGGATTGTTTTTTGAATTTCTGCTATGCCATTGGCCTTAACTAATTGTAGAAAGGAATCAGAGCCATAGAGTTATGTGGATGAAAAACTCCACAAGTAAAAGGGTCAACCTAGAGATAAAGAAGCTTCACAATATCTTATTTTCAATAAAATAGTCCTCTAGAGTACACAAACTTTTAGAAATTGAAATTGGGAACTGGATAAAATATTTTTGCAAATTTAAAAGTGACATTGGCTTAAACTGTTTAAGATTCAAGTTACCATGCCTAAACAGCTATTTTTAATAAATAATATGAAAATAAATATTTCTATGAAAGTTTATTTTTGAACTCTAAGATTTAGTGTTTTGTGATGGCTAATATTTTCTACTATGATACATGTTAATGCATTGCATAGTTTTAAAAGCATATTTGCATTTATGTTTCCATTCCAATTGACTACTTTAGAAATGATCATTATTGCAGATTTTCTACAGTGGGCTTTATCTAAAATCTTGATTTTAAGTTACTGTCCTAAGAATTTTTATTACAGTGATACTCAGTGCATTATTATGAAAGTCAAATTACAAATCACATCAAGCTGCTGCAGTTTTCGAGAGCTGCAGCTTCAGAGAGGTTACTGGTTTTCAAAATATAAATTAATTGTTGAATTTTGTATTCCAAAAAACAATATATGATTTAATGCCATTTTGAGTACTAAATATAAGCTTCCTAAAGTCATCAGATTAAATTTTCAAAGTGCTTAGGACTGAAGACTACTAAAGGGGAAAGCATTAAAAAAACAAAAAACACAGATAAATGGAAGAATGTAACTGTGGCAATGCTCACTATTCCCTGAAAAGTAGCTGATACGCTACTGAGAATGAAATGAGTTATTTACATAAGTAGTCTGAGGATAAAGTACACTAAGCTCACATAGTATTACAGAACATTGTAAAAGCTACATTTTCATTAGTACTCCATCTTCATAATAATCTTGTTCCAAAGAGTTTTTCAAGTTAATGCATCAAATATTATATCCTACGTATTGAAAATTATTTATGTTAACACAATTGGTAGATAAAACTCCTAACAAGGTTAATTAAACTAGCAGTAACAAACACGCTGCATACGGAGGTGAGTTTCGATTGAGGAGGAGCGTACATGCAACTGAAGGTTTTCTGCAGTGATTTGCGGTACAACTTTAGATAATATATCCAATTGCTGAAGCACTTTATTAAAGCAAAATATTGCATCTGTTACATACTACCTTTTAGAAATCATAATATTCATTATTCTGAACATTGTACTATAAAATCAACTAACTTTAATACTGTAATTTAGTTATGATCACATTATTGCCTCAGCAACAGTATGACCATTTTTTCCCAATACAAATTCCAATTTCTAAATGCTAAAGATATTTTTCTATCACAAAACACAGTTGTTTACACCAAAATTATTTTACATATGAAAAGAGGCAGAGGTATTCCATAAATATACCTTGATAGGGAGCACTAAATCCACGATATCGATGATTGCTGTCTGTAACAAAATGCAGTCTGAGCCAGTTTTTGTTGCTGATAATTGGGGGTGGTATATTCATTCCAGATAACCTGAATTACAAAAGACAACAACAAAAAAATTTAAAAAGCTTTTCAGCAATAAACGTTTTCACAAAATTGGGACCAAACAAATGTCCATCTATATTCATGACTTTGCACTGTCAACTTTTTAAGCACAAATGAAACAGTTCTTTTATGCATAGAAAAGTCAATCACAGAATAGTGCAATTCCAAATACATGCTGTTCCAATCAGGTTGCGTATATTAATACAATCAACTGTAAAACATTAAGTGCACATGATTTTTGATTCATCCAAATTTATTTACTGCACCAATAATTTATTTATGGTATTGTTTATTAGTATTATATGGTTTATCATTTATTAATGTTATATATTATTATATCTTATTTATTATTTATTTATATATTGTATTCTTATTGTTAATAATAAACAACAGATATTGAGCTGATGGTGCTAGTCAACGTGCTTCTCATATATGTATTGATACAATAAAGTTACAAAATCAAAAGACCTCAAATAAATTGATATCCTTATTTCCAGAGTGAGACTGTACAGTTATTTTCTTATACTCCCTCCTATTCACTTAATGTTTTTTCAGTATTTCTCACTGGATGGCAAATTTCACAATTTATTTTCATAGAACAAGCATTGTTTTTATGTAATTTCATGATCTTATAAATGTTCATGACTAGCTTTCATTAGAATATATAATTCTATAATGTATTAGAGGCCTGCTCCAATGGAGAGGCAGAAAACAGATTGTACATATCCAAACAAATATAGTTGGATATTTGGTCTTCACATATTTGGTTGCAAGAATACTATTTATAATATACTCAAAACAAGTATCTTAAAACAAAATATGGGAACTATGCTCCAGATATTGGTCATGATTAATATAGAAAGTACCTCTTGCTTTATAATTTTTTGAAGATTTCCAGCAAAGCAGTTTTTCTGACATCATGAAATATAGAAAAATACTGCTGTATTATACTTCTACCATATATCTAACCATTTAAATTTTAAGTGTTTGCTATAAAGCCAAAGTAAAAGAGTCTCCAAAGCAAGGCTATTACATAGTTAGGAAGAGTTTCAGATTAAGGTTTCTTAATAACAAGTTCTTAATAGTAAGAGTTTCAGATTAAGAGTTTCAGATTAAGGTTTCTTAATAACAAGTATATATTTCCTATTCTTCAAAGCTCACACTTTTCTTCTTCAGAAGGCAAAATAAACAACTGATTTATTATACTATGTTTGTGGGGTGGGAGTGTCAAGAGGAATTACAAATATTCTCTCACCTCTTGGCAATTAGTCATGCTAGGGGAACAGTAGAAGGAGGATGGAAAATCTGTCCTTGTATATGTAATCAGTGTTAAGGTGTAGGTACAGGGATGCAAGGACCCTCTAACCAATACTCTTCATCTTTATCCCTGAAAAGCCAACTTTCCTAAGATGTGTGGGAGCTAGCCATCACTTTTAGTGGATGACCACCTGCCCATTAAAATGTAAAATCACCTTTATGGTATTATTGTGCCTACTGATGTACAGAATGTTGAATTCCAATATGAAAACATTGGGATAATTTTTATATATTTCTCATTTTTATTCTTGGTTTGCAGTGCATTTTCTGTAATGTTTCCCTATAAATCTATTTTCTCTTTTCATAGGGATGAATCTGTTTATTTGTTGAGCTGACTGATTTTTTTCCAATCTGAATTTAGTTAATAAAAATATATAATATAATTGTATAATTTTAGACTCAAGTTTTAAAATTTGCTTTCATTACTTTCAGAAAATATACAGGTTATGTTTACTCTTGTTGATTAAAATAGTAACTCAGTGAAAAACTATTTGGATTTGTTTCAATTATATTTTCAATTGAGTAGCATAGTTCATGCCAGATTTTGATTTACAATTTGGTTTTGTTCAATTCCCTATTTCAATGAACATGAATATCCATTAGGGAAACTTTAAATTATTTTTGACAGGCTGCACACATTTCCAGATGTAATGAGACTACAATGCATGGAGGTGTGTAATACACCAAAGCAGAGTTTGGAGATGACCCCCTAAAAGACCCAGTACATGAGAATCAGCTCCACAACGACATTAAGAAATGTGAGAAAGGAAAAAAGACAAAATGTTCAATAAAAATGATAAAGTTTCCATCTTTTCCAGGGATATGAAAGGCAATTTCAGTAATAGAGTACAGTAAAGGCAATTAATAGCTACTGTGTAACTGCAGTTTGCAACTTGAATTTACTTTCAGTAGTCTAAGAGAGTGGACCTGAAGAAAGTAGAGCTGCAGTAGGGAGATGCAGAATGTGCATGAGGTGGAGCAAATAATGATAATTTAACAACGGTGAAACTCAGAAATATTCCTGACAGCCTCAGTGCTTCAGCATATGAGGCAAGACCTTAGATAAGCCAAGAAACTGAACTAGGAAGCACTTGCACTATAGCATCCCTCTACCACTGGAGGGAAATATACAGTCATTGGTTATAGGGGAGTCACATGGGCTTTGAAAATCATAGTCACTGAATAATGTTCATTATTTACACTCATTCTAAACAATATGGCTTGGTTTATGGCTTATGGAGAAATCTCACAGATAAATCTATATATCTGTCCTTATTTCACATGTTATCAGGAAAATCAGGAAATGAGGGATTGAGAATATATGCCACTTGGAAAGATTCCATTAAACTACTTAATTTAGATAATTACTAAAGGTGATATTCTAAAATATAACTTATTGTTATCCCTGTGTCAAATCACTATGGTCATTTGAGAGTAAGCAAGTTCTAGCATAAAGTCAATGAGAATAATCTTTTAATAAGAAATAGATTGTATGCATTTATTCAACAGTTATTTACCAAACATTAACTATATGACAAATGCCAATGGTAAAGGTTGGAAATATGATAGTAAACAAGAGAAAAATCATGGTTTTACACAGTAAAAATAAAACATACAAACAAATAAATAAATAATATATATTTCAGATAATGGCAAATGACGTATAACAACAATAACAAAAAACCCAGTAACATGATAAAGAATTTCTAGAAATAAAGTTTCCATTGTTTTAATATATTTTCCGTTTCACCCTAAAAATATCCATACTCATGATTATATGTCTTAAACCACTAAACTGGATTTTAGGATAATTATATCAAGAAAAATATGGTAATGATAAATGTCATACATTTGTTCCCTACTACTCTAGTAATTTGTACCAGAAAATTTGATGTATCTCTTGAATAATAAATATATTGTAATGGAATTACTAAAAAAAATTAATGACATCAAATTTCATTGCATGTTTAATGAGGAAAGAAATACTGACAATAATACAGAGTAACTTGACATAATTAATCTTTGCAAAAAATTTTTAGTTCTCCAATTTACTGCAGAAATAATAATGATTAAATCATCAATTGATATTTAAAATCCTATATTTCTATTGTAATTAATCCTTTAGAGAATGTAATTATAATCCTTACAACATGATTTTAAGAATTAGTTAAACATAAGAAAATTGAGAGAATGACACCTTTTTTGATAAAGTTCATAAAACTATTCTGAGCTTATTCTTGTTTTTTTAATGTTAAACTGCTTTTATTATAAGATAAATTGTCAGGTCCTCATTTCAGCCATATCTGGTTTTCAAACGTTCTCAAATTTTGTAGTTTCATCAACAGCTATCATTTTTTATTGCTCTGACATCTATTTTTTTTTTAAATCTTTCCAATTCCCTAAAATCATCCAAATGTAATGACCTATCTATATTATCCATAGGTGGAGTCAAATCTTAAACTCAGGATTTTTCACATCATCACCTCCATGACTTTGCATCTATCTTTTCCACAATTCTCCCACTTTCCTCTAATTTTACTTGTCTCTCTCTCTCTCCCTCTCTCAAGCATGCTCCCGTGCTTTCTCACTCTCTTGCTTTTAAACCAGTTTTGATCTACTTCCTTCTCTAGCACTTAGATAAGATGTATCCATCATGAATCTTCATGAATGTTCTTTATGACCTTGTTAGATTATGGCCCTATGTTGAGCTGCTATTAGTTGCTCAAATTTTATTCTTTCATCTTATCCCTGGAACTTTGCATATACTTTGCTTTGAGGCTGAAGTAAATATCCTTTCTTTACATTTATTGATTTACTCTGAATCTTTCTCAGGAAAACCAGACAAAGTTCCATGGTTAAGAGAGGTGCCCAATCTCCTTCTCTGTCCTCACAGACCACCTGGGCATGTTCTTATCATATCTTAATTTTTTATGTTTAAGATACATAATAATTGCACATACTTATGGGGTACAATGTGCTGTTTCAGTACATATATACATTGTGCAATGATCAAATCAGAGTAATTAACATATCCATCACCTCAAACATTTATGATTTCTTTGTAGTAGGAAATTCAAAATCCTCTCTTCCAGCTATTTTGAGATATACAATATCATTTTTGTTGACTATAGTTACCTTACAGCGCAATAGGACACTGGTATTTATTCTGCCTTTCTAGCTATAAATTTACAGCCATTGACCAACCTCTCCTATCAACTCACCATCTTCCTTAGTCTCTGGTAACCACTGTTCTATTTGCTACTTCTACGAGACCATCATTTTTAGATTCTGAATATGGGTGAGAACATTTGATATTTATATTTCTGTTTCTGACTTATTTATCTTAACATATTTTCCTTGAGGTTTACCCATGTCGTCCCAAATGAGAAAATTTGTTTCTTTCTTAAGGCCGAATAGTATTCCACTGAGTATTTTGTGTGTGTGTGTGTGATCACATTTTCTTAATCCGTTCATACATCATTGGACACTTCGAGTCGATTACGTGACTATCGTGAATAGTGAAGCAATAAAAATAGGAGTTCAGATATTTCTTCAACGTATTAACTTCACTCCCTTTGGATATTTACCTGGTAGTAGTATTGCTGGATCATATGGTAGTTCTATTTTTAATTTTTTGAGCAACATACATACTATTTTCAATAACGGTTCTACTAATATATATTCTTGTCAACACTGTAGAAGGGTACCTTTTTCTCCACATCTTTGCTAACACGTCTTTTGTCTTTTTGATAGTAGCCATTCTGACTAAAGTGAAGTGATATCTCATTGTGGTACTGTACATTTTCTGGATGACTAGTGATGTTGAACATTTTTTTCACACACCTGTTGGCCACTTTTCTTCTTTTGAAGGTTATCTGTTCTGGGCCATTGACAATTTTTTCATCAGTAGTAAAGTCAGAGCCTTTAGGCCGGGCGCGGTGGCTCAAGCCTGTAATCCCAGCACTTTGGGAGGCCGAGGTGGGCGGATCACGAGGTCAGGAGATCGAGACCATCCTGGCTAACACGGTGAAACCCCGTCTCTACTAAAAATACAAAAAATTAGCCGGGCGTGTTGGCGGGCGCCTGTAGTCCCAGCTACTCGGGAGGCTGAGGCAGGAGAATGGCGTGAACCCGGGAGGCGGAGCTTGCAGTGAGCCGAGATCGCGCCACTGCACTCCAGCCTGGGGGGTGACAGAGCAAGACTCCGTCTCAAAAAAAAAAAAAAAAAAAAAAAAAGTCAGAGCCTTTAGTGTATCCATCACTGGAGTAATGTACATTGTACCTATCAAGTAATTTCTCATCATCCACCCCTCTGCCATCCCCTGACCTTTCCAAGCATCCATTGTCTATCATTCCACACTCTACCTCCATGTGTAAACTTTATTTAGCTCCCATTTATAAGTGAGACATGTAGTGTTTGTCTGTCTCTGAGTTGTTTCACTTGAGATAACTGTCTCCAGTTCCCTCCATGTTTCTGAAAAATACCTTATTTCTTTAAGGCTGAAATGTCTAGATCTTTTTCAGACACTTCATAAATTTCCTTTCTTTAGTGTCTGCTACTGAAGTCTTTTGTGTTCCTTTGGAAGGCTCACATTTCTTTGCTTTTTCACGTTTTTTCTTTCCCTATGCGTATATCTGTGCATCTGGTAGAAGAGTCACCTTTCCGATTTTATGTGGTAGTTTTCATAAAGTGAAACATTTTCATGTATATGTGTCCTAGGGTGTGGTTTGGTAGGGTGTTTTGGCTTTGATTCTGGGTGGAAGCAGGAGTGTGGTTTACATGCAGTTTCTTCAGCTGTAATTCACATCAGCAATGTCTATGAGTGTGTCAGTGCTCTGGACTGCAAAAACCTATGGTAATAATGGCCACCATGATAGTTGCAGACTAGGCATACTTGAGTGTGATAGGTTGGCTGGCACTAGGGTGGGCTTGCTGGAGTCCAGGACCTCCACTAGGCCAGCTATATTGGTCCAGGAGCATACAGATGCAGTGAATTATCTAGGGTGGGAATACCTTGCAGGGGGACCACCACAAGGCTAACTGGTGGTCTGGGCAAATGCTCACATACATGAGTTGGCTGGTTCTGGAGTGGGTTGGCAGGGGGGTGGAGCCACCACTGGGATGAATGTTGAGTTGTCAGGCACACATGGGCGTGATAGGTAAGCCAGCTCTGTAGTGATTTTCTAGGGAGTCAGGACAAGCCCAAGGTCAGCTTTCCCACTCTGTATGACTGCCTGTTCCATTGGAGCAGGGCATAGCATAGTCTCAGACACTGGAGTCACAGCTGTTCTGCTGAACCTAGGCTCCAAGTAGCCAGGTTTTTGTTACTGCAGCCATCTGTGTGAGTGTAGCGGAATGTCAGCAGCACATCACAATGGATAAACAATGACTATTGGCTCCCATAATAGGATGCACTACAGCTACGGGTCTGGTACCATCAAGATAGTGATGTGCTATAGCACCCTGGGTCACAGGGATAGGGGGTGCACATAGGCTCCTCACTCTGGAGCAATGCAACCATGTTAACGCCAGGAAGCTCTCCAAACTGCATTCAGAGGCAGTGAGGACTGTGGGCGTTTCTTGCAGCAAGAACTGTAGATGTGTATGTCGGGAATGGGGACTGCTGGTGGCCTGCAGCTTAACTTTTCCTCACAAAGGGAAGTCTCTCCCCTCCCCAAGCTCATCCCAGCAGGGGGAACAGAGTGGCAGAGATAGGTGCTTCACTTCCTTTCTAAACTTCCGTTCTGGGTTTCTGTGCTTCACAGAAATTTCACCACTTCCTTGTGGTGAAGTATCCAGCATACGCTTCATTCACTCTAGTTGGAATGTAGTTCTCTATTCATTGTTTTGGTCCTTTGTTTTTGGTTAGACAAGCACCAGGCATCTCTAGGAAACTATCTTGCTCTGACCACAAAATTTATGATTAGCCATTTATTACTTTACTTAGTGATAAGTTTTCTATGTTTCCCATTATTTTACATTTTCTTTAACAGGGCTGTTTTATCCCTGATACTTAGCATAATGATTGATGCATAGTGAGTGTATACTGTCTTTTATATGTCAAGAAAATAAATGAAGAGAAGTTATTTGGGCACATGCCCTAACTTTCAGTCCCTTTGAATTTTTATACTCCTTATAACTTATGTCAATAATTCAATTTTATATTATTATTAAATGTTTTAGTTCTTTTCTTATTCAAGACCCATCTAAAATTCTATCTCCTTCATACGTCTTCTTCAATTCCCCTGGCTAAAATTTATATTTTTGTTTTCTGAATATGAAAAGCACTTGGTATAACTCTTCCTATGGCATGTCTCACTGCTTTCACTTTGTTTATATTATATAATCTATATTCTAAATTATAAGAAGATGAAAAGATCTGCATGGTATGTATCGAATCCATAAGCACATTTCAAACTGTACATAGTGAATTATGCTAATTAAGTACTATCCTATTACAAAATTTCTCAAAGTGTGTTCTGAACATTAGCAACCAAAAATGCCTGGGGATGGAGGAAATTACAACTGTCCAATAATTACTCTGAATTGCTCTTTTGTAACCATATACTCTTCTTCTAGTTTTAAAATGTTTTTATCCAGAATTTCTTAAAACTGCCCAGCAAATATTCTCCCATTTTCATGCTTTGCCATAATATCAGTAACATGCAATGAAATTTATGCTAAGCCATTGATATTGTTTATTGCCTCATGTCTGAATAAAAATGCATTTTATAGTCCCAAGAAAACCTAGCATATTCAAAAATAGTCAAAAATTAAAAATAAAAAACTTTCTGTTATGTTGTGAGGGGTACTAAAAGTTGAAAAAATATTTTAGGAACTAAATTAATTCACTTATGGAATGACATTAGATGCATTAATTTTCCATACTGTGCAAGTCATGTATGTGGAGTGTACAGATGTTTACATAGACCAGGTGGTGTTTCCTTGTCATAGATGCCTGACTGTGTTATTGATTAGGTAGTCAAAAGTCACTAGACATCAGGACACAGAATTCTGCATGGTTTAAAAAATAGCATTACAAATCTAAGTATTGTGTTAGGCAGTCCACTTTTCAGAAGCAAGATATTACAAAGTATTTACAAAGCAAAGGAGATAATTGGCTATAGTAAGCTTTATTTCTTTTTCTTCTCCCCTTTTACTCTTAACCACACACCATAAAACCCACATACCCTATTCTGTAACTCTATTCTGATTTCCCACTTATCACTTATTTCCAGGATCTATCCTTTAGGTTAATTCTCTTATAAAAATGGATCTTATAGATTTGGGTTCCTTTTATCTAGAAACATGCTTCAGAAAAATCTATGTTTATATATTAGATATGTATAGATTCAAATACCAAATTTTAATCGAGATTAAATGCACAGTTTGCATAGTATTATGGGCATACCTCATTTTTTTGCATTTTGGTTTATTGTGCTTTGCAGATATTGCGGGGTTCGTTGTTGCTGTTGTTTTACAAATTGAAGGTTTGTGACAATGCTGCATTGGACAAGTGGCATTTTTCCAATAACATATTGTCACTTCATCTCTCTGTGTCACATTTTAATAATTCTCAGAATATGTCAAATTTTTCATTATCATTTCTGTTATGGTGACCTATAAGCAATGAATTTTGATGTTACTATTCTAATTGTTTTTGGATGTCACAAACTGTGCCCATGCAAGATGGTGAACTTAATCAGTAAATGTTGTGTTTGTTCTGACTTCTCTACCAATCAACCATTCCCTTGTCTTTCATTCCATCCCAACATCTCTATCCCTGAGAAACAATACTGAAAGTGTGAAAATTAATAAATATACAATGGCCCCTAAGTGTTCAAGTGAAAGGAAGAGTCACATGTATCTCACTTTCAATCAAAAGCTGGAAATTATTAACCTGAGTGAGAAAAACATGTTGAGAGCCAAGATAGATCTCTTATGCCAAATTAGCCAAGTTGTGAATGCAAAGGAAAAATTATTGAAGGAAATCACAAATGCTACTCCAGTAAACACACAAATTATAAGAAAGCAAAACAACAATCTTTTTTGCTTATGTGGAGAAAGTTTCAGTGGTTTGGCTGTAAGATCAAACCAACCACCATATTCCCTTCAGCCAAAGCCTAATTCAGAGTAAGGCCCTAACTTTATTCAATTCCATGAATACTAAGACAGGTGAGGAAGCTGTGGAACAAAAAATCTGAAGCTATCAGAGGTTGGTTCATGAGGCTTAAGAAAAGACATTTTCATAATATAAGTGCAAAGTGAATCAGCATAAAGTGATGTAGAAGCTGCCGCAAGTTATCCAGATGGTCTAGCTAAAATAACTGATGAAGGTAACTACACTAAACAACAGATTTTCAATGCAGAAGAAGTAGCTTTCTACTGGAAGAAAATGTCATGTAGACCTTTCATAGCTACAGAGAAGTCAATGCCTGGCTTAAGTTTCAAAAGACAGACTGACTGTGTTGTCAGGGGTTAATGAAGCTGGCAACTTTAAGTTGAAGCTAATGCTCATTTATTATTCAAAAATCCTAGAGCCCTTAAAAATAATTCTAAATCTACACTGCCTGTACTCATACATAGTCCAGGACCATACAGATTCACAGCAGAATTCTACCAGACATTCAAAGAATTGGTGCAAATTATTTTGACACTACTCCACAAGATAAAGAAGGAACCCTCCATAATTCATTCTACAAATCCAGCATCACCCTAATACCAAAACCAGAGAAGGACATAACCAAAAATGAAAACTACAGACTGATATCCTTGATGAACATAGATGCTAAAATCCGTAACAAAATACTAGCTAATCAAATCCAACAGCATATCAAAAAGATAATCCACCCTGATCAAGTGGGTTTCATACCAGGGATGCCGGGATGGTTTAACATATGCAAGTCAATAAATATGATACACCACATAAACAGAATTAAAAACAAAAATCACATGATCATCTCAATAGATGCAGCAAAAACATTCAACAAGATCCAGCATCCGTTTATGATTAAAACACTTAGCAAAATCGGCATATAAGGGACATATCTTAATGTAATAAAAGCCATCTATGAAACACCCACAGCCAACATAATACTGAATGGGGATAAATTGAAAGCACTCCCTCTGAGAACTGGAACAAGACAAGGATGTCCACTTTCACCACTCCTCTTCAACATAGTACTGGAAATCCTAGCCAGAGCAATCAGACAAGAGAAAGAAATAAAGGACATCCAAATCAGTAAAAAGGAAGTCAAACTGTCACTGTTTGCTGATGATATGATTGTTTGCCTTGAAAACCCTAAAACTCCTCCAGAAAGCTCCTAGAACTAATAAAAAAAAATTCAGCAAAGTTTCCACATAGATTAATGTACACAAATCAGTAGCTCTTCTATATACTAACAGCGACCAAGCGAAGATTCAAATCAAGAACTGAGATCCTTTTATAATAGCTGCAAAAAATAAAATAAAATACTTAGGAATATACCAAACCAAAGAATTGGAAGACCTCTACAAGGAAGACTACAAAACACAGCTGAAAAAAATCATAGACAACACAAACAAAAGGAAACACATCCCATGCTCATGGATGGGTGGAATCAATATTGTGAAAATGACCATACTACCAAAAGCAGTCTACAAATTCAGTGCAATCCCCATCAAATTCCAACATCATTCATTATAGAATTAGAAAAAAAAATCTAAAATTCATATGGAAGCAAAAAAGAGCTGGCATAGCCAAAGCAAGACTAAGCAAAAAGAACAAATCTGGAGGCATCACACTACCTGATTTCAAACTACAGTATAAGGCCATAGTCACCAAAACACTTTGGTACTGGTAAAAAAAATAAAATAAAATAAAAAACAAGCATGTAGGCCAATGGAACAAAATAGAGGTTGCAGAAATAAACCCAAATCCTTATAGCTAACTGATCTTTGAAAGCTCAAAATTGATCATGGACTTAAAAGTAAATCTATAAAACACTTAGAAAAACATATCACAGAAAATCTTTGAGATCCTGAGTTAGGTGAAGAGTTTCAGAATTAAGCCCAAAAACAAGATTCATAAAAAATAATTAAAAAATTGGACATCATCAAAATTAAACACTTCTGCTATGAAGAAGATACTGAACAAAAGATGAAAAGACAAATACAAAATTTTAAAAAAAGTGTTAATATATCATACACCTTACAAAGAGCTTATATCTAGAGTACATAAAGAATTCCCAAACTCAACTGTTAAAAAAAAATTCACAAAATAAGAGGAGACTTGAATAGGCATTTCACAGAAGAGGATTTACAGATGGCAAATAGTTATATGAGTAGATATTATTTGGAAAATGCAAATTAAAATCACAGTGAGGTATTATGATACACCTACCAGAATGGCTAAAATTAAAAACAGTGACTATGCCAAACGTGAGGATGCAGAGAAACTGAACCACTCATATAATGCTGGCATGAATGTAAAATGGTATATCAGCACTGGAAAAGAATATGTTTTTTATAAAACTAAAATCACACTTGCCATGCAATTCTGAAATTGTACTATTGAGTACTCATTATCCCAGAGAAATGAAAGCTTATGTTCACACAAAAACTTGTACATGAATCTTCAGAGTAGCTTTACTTATAATAGCCCAGACTTTAACACAAATGGTCTACAACAGGTGAATGATTCAACAAACTGTAGCATATCCATATCATGGAATACTACTCAGCATTAAAAAGGAACAAACGACTGATGTACACAACAACTTGCATAAATCTCATGGTAATTGTGTATAAAACAGAACATTAAGAGCAAAGGAAAAAACGAATCTCAAAAGTTACAGGTTATGTAATTCCATTCATATAACATTCTTGGAATGAAAAAAATTAAAGATATATAGAACTGAGTAGTGGTCAGTAGGTGTTATGGTTGGGCAGGTTAGGTGGGAAATAGATGTTGCTCTAAAAAGGATAGCTGAAGGGATTCTTGTGATGGAATTTCCCTGTATCTTGACTATAGTAATGGTTACAGGGATCCACATAGTGATAAAGTGCACAGAATAAAATACACTTGCACACTCACAATAAATGCCTGCAAAATTGGTGAAATCTGAATCAGTTCAGTGGATTGTAATTGTAATGCTAATTTTCTTGTTGTAATATTGTGCCATAGTTATGAAAAATGCTTCTGTTGGGGGATAGTGGGTGAACAATATATGGAGTTCATATGGTTTGGCTTTGTGTCCCCACCCAAATCTCATCTTGAATTGTAATACCCACATGTTGAAAGAGGGATCTGGTGGAAGTGATTGGATTATGGGGGCAGTTTCTCCCTGCTGCTCTCATGATAGTGAGGGAGTTCTCATGAGATATGATGGTTTTAAAAGTGGTAGTTTCTCCTGTGTGTCCTCTCTCTCTCTCTCCTGCTGCCCTGTAAGAAAGTATTTTCTTCTCTTTCGCCTTCTGCCATGATAGTAAGCCTCCTGAGGCCTTCCCGGCCATGTGGAACTGTGAGTAAATTAAACCTCCTTGTTAATAAATTACCCATTCTCAGATAGTATCTTTATACAGTGTGATAACAGACTAATACAGAGAGTTGGTACCAGCAGAGTGAGTTACTCCTATAAAGATAACCTGAAAATGTGGAAGCGACTTTGGAAGTGGGTAAAAGGCAGATGTTGGAAGAGTTTGGAGGGTTCAGAAGAAGACAGGTAGATGTAGAAAAGTTTGGAACTTCCTTGAGACTTGTTGAATGGTTTTGACCAAAACACTGATAGTACTATGGACAATGAAGTACAGGTTGAGGTGGTCTCAGATGGAGATGAGGAACTGACTGGGAACTGGAGCAAAGGTTACTCTTGCTATGCTTTAGCAAAGAGTCTGGTGGTATTTTGCTTCTGCTCTAGAGATCTATGGAACTTTGAGCTTGAGAGAGATGATTTAGGGTATCTGCCAGAAGAAATTTCTAAGAAGCAAAACATTCAAGAGGTGACCTGGCTTATTTTGAAAGCGTACATTTAATATGAATTCATAAAGAGATGGTTTGAAATTGGAATTTATGTTTAAAAGGAAAGTAAAGCATAAAGGTTTGAAAAATTTGCAGCCTGACCATGTGGTAGAAAAGGAAAACACATATTCTGGGGAGGGATTCAAGCCAGCTGCAGAAATGTGCATAAGTAATGAGGAGCTGAATGTTAATAGCCAAGACAATGGGGAAAATGTCTCTAGGGCATGTCAGAGAACTTCACAGCAGCTCCTCCCATCCCAGGCCTAGGAGGAAAAAATGGCTTCCTGGGCTGCACTCAGGGCCCCATTGGTCTGTGCAGCTTCAGGTCTTGGTACCCCACATACCAGCTGTTACAGCTCCAGCCATGCCTAAAAGGGATCAAGGCACAGGTTGGGCCATTGCTTCAAATGGTCCAAGCCCTAATCCTTGGTGGCTTCCACGTGGTATTGGGCCTGCAGTTATGTGGAAGACAAGAGTTTGAACTTTGGGAGTCTCCACCTAGATTTCAGAGGATGTATAGAAACACCTAGATGTCCAGGCAGAAGAGCTCTCATGAAGAACCTCTACTAGGGCAATGTAGAGGGGAAATGTGAGTTGGAGCTCTCACACAGAGTCCTCACTGGGACACTGCTTAGTGGAGCTGTGAGAAGCGGGCCACCATCCAGACCCCAGAAAGGTAGATCTAATGACAGTCGGCACCATGTGCCTGGAAAACCCACAGGCATTCAATGCCAGCCATGAAAGCAGCCGCAGGGGCTGTACCCTGCAGAGCCAGAGGGGCAGAGCTGCCCAAGACCTGGGAGCCCATCCATTGCATCAATATGCCCTGGATGTGAAGCATACAGTCAAAGGAGATGATTTAGGAGCTTTAAGATTTAATGACTGCCCCAACAAGGTTTAGACTTGCATGGAGCCTGTGGCCCCTTTGTTTTGATCAATTTCTCATACTTGGAATGGGAACATTTACCCAATGCTTGTACCTGCACTGTATCTTGGAAGTAACTTTTGATTTTGATTTTTTTTTTTTGCTTTTGATTTTACAGGCTGATATGTGGAAGGGACTTGCCATGTCTCAGATGAGATTCTGGACTTGGATTTTTGAGTTAATGCTGGAATAAGTTAAGACTGTGGGGAACTGTTAGGAAGGCATGACTGGTTTTGAAATATGAAAAGTACATGAGATTTGGGAGGGTCTGGGGCGGAATAATATTATTTGGCTCTGTAACCCCAAACAAATGTCATTTTGAATTGTAATTCCCATGTGTTGAGGGAGGTATCTGGTGGGAGGTGATTGGATCATGGGGGCAGTTTCCCCCAAGCTGTTCTCATGATAGTGAGGGAGTTCTCAGGAGATCTGATAGTTTTAAAAGTGGCAATTTCGGCTGGGCGCGGTGGCTCACGCTTGTAATCCCAGCACTTTGGGAGGCCGAGGCGGGCGGATCATGAGGTCAGGAGATCGAGACCACGGTGAAACCCCGTCTCTACTAAAAATACAAAAAATTAGCTGGGGGTGGTGGCGGGCGCCTGTAGTCCCAGCTACTGGGAGAGGCTGAGGCAGGAGAATGGCGTGAACCTGGGAGATGGAGCTTGCAGTGAGCCCAGATTGCGCCACTGCACTCCAGCCTGGGTGACAGAGTGAGACTCCGTCTCAAAAAAAAAAAAAAAAAAAAGTGGCAATTTCCCCTGTACACTCTCTCTATCTCCTGCCACCATGTAAGAATTTGCTTGCTTCTCCTTTGCCTTATGCAAACCTTATATTGTATGTTTCCTGAGCCCCATCCCCTCACATCCATGCAGAACTGTGAGTCAATTAACCTCTTTTGTTTATAAATTACCCAGTCTCATTAGTATCTTCTGAGCAGTGTGAGAACGGACTAATACAAGGATCTCTCTGTATTATTTATTGCAATTCAATGTGAATTATTTCAAAATAAAAAGGTTTTAACCTTAAATATTAGATCAAAATTATTCATAAATTTACAACAAAATTACTCTTACTAACCCAAAACTGGAAACAGCCCAGTTGTTCATCATCTGATGAATGTATACACAAAATGTGATATATTCAGCAGTAAAAATGAAGTACAGATACATGCTATAACACGAATAACCTTGAAAACATCATATTAAGTGAAAGACAATAGTCACAAAATATCATATATTATATGATTCTATTTACATAGAACAACCAGAATAGGCAACAATAAAGGCAACAATAAAGAAAGTAGATTAGTAATTGTCCAGTGCTCCTGCTTTTGGTAGTGGAGATGGGGAGTTACTGCTAATGAGTGTATGTATTCTGCTAGGAGTGAAGAAAAACTTTTAAAATTAGTAGAGAGAGTTTCGGAACACTGAATATAATAAATACCCTTTGACTTACACTATAAATGGGCTAATGTCAACATATGTAAATGATATCTCAGCAAAGGTGTCAGAAATACATAATGGATTATTAGTAAAACTATAGAGAATATACCATGCAAATATTAATCAAATCAAATGAAGAATGGTTAAACTAATGCTATACAAAACAGACCACTCAATGAAGAATACTACCAGAGTAGAATATTACATAATGATAGAAAATAAATTCATCAATAAGTTTTAACTATCTAACCATATTCATGTATATTAACATGAAGCAGAAACTGATACTACTGAAGGAATAGACAAATCTACAACTACAGTTAGAGATTTTAACAATCAACAACCAGAACATTAACAGCACATAGAAAAACTTTTATAGAGTATTACACCATTGAGTTAGAATTGTCTAAGCTTCCATTTTAAGAAGTGAGAAAAAAGAAAACAATCTATGCAGGAGTAAACGAATGATAATGACAAGAGCTCAAAGCAATGAAATTGAAAGGAGAAAAAGAGAAAAAAACTCTAAATCCTTGTTCTTTGAAAAAATCAATAAAATCAATAAATGCTTTCCTAGACTGATCAAATAAAGAAAGATAGGGAGGAATACAAATTTCCTCAGGAATGAAAATGGATTATCATTAGATGACATAGATATTTCAGTAATAAGGCAGTATTATAAACAAGTGTATGTACATTCAAGAACATAGATGAATCTCAAAAGGATTATAAGTGAAAGATCCATATACTGTATACTGTATGGATGCATACTATATGATGTAATGTCATTCTGAACAAAGACAAGACTATACAAATGGAAATCAGAACAGTAGTTGCTGAGGGCTGGAGGTAACAAGAAGGAAGTAACTACAAAGGGCCATGAAGCAACTTTTTGGCATGAGGTAAATATTTAATATCTTTATTGCAGCTATATGATTGTATATGTTTATCAAAATACATAATGTTTTATGCATAAGAATGAAATTTACTGTACATAAAATATACATCAATACATCTAAGAAAAAAATAATTTTAAGATGTTTTTGGCTTGCCTGTCAATAACATTAACAAAATGTTACTGTGCTTAGAGGCATAAAATTGGAGAAAAAGAAATTTATTCACTGAAATAAAAGTATCAGAGGTATTTGAAGTTTTCTGGAAAAGATCATCTTCCCTATGGTTAGAGGAAACAAACCTCAACTATTATTAGTACATATACAAATGTACATGCAAACTATAAATATTCTAAATTGCTTTTCCTTGCACAGTAAAGAAATGCGTTCATTATTTGCCCTAATTACATTCTCAATACATTCCATTCCCATAATTAAACTATTGTTTATAACAACTTTTCTTTAGGCCTCTTGTACTGATACAGTACCCACGAGACCGGTTTAGAAAGCCAATGTTTTAAAAGAAAAAAAAATTATAAATGAGCCAGCTACTTACTTTATCTACTTGAGATCAATAATTTTATTTATTGTTTTCATTGGACTAACTAAACAAAATTAATATTTATGTTGGCTCTAGTCTTCATATTTTCTCATTTACAATTTTGAGGGTTATTGCAATTAAAGAACATGGTAAATGTTGAACATGAAATAAATGATCAGTGCGTCTGTTCAAGGTAATCCATGGAAAGTGTAATGCCTAACTTTTCCATCATTTTTCTTATTCTAAGCACAATATATGAATACTTATGAATTTAAAATTGGATTTTAAATATCTTTACCTTCATCACTAAATAAAACTTTTATTCCTATATTCCTAGGACTAGAAATGTAACAGCTTCAGGTTTACTCAACAGTAGATATATGTGTCTTCAATTACCTATTCAAGAGCACCACTGATCTGTTTCTCCAAATACCATATATATGTACATTATTTTATGAGGAGAATGTGTAAAATTTTAAAGATAATTACAGAGCAACATGTGCAGAAAGGATGTGGCTGCTAAATCTAGAAAAGGTGCAAATCAATCCCACTGTACTGCCCATTCCCTCTTTCTCCCTCTGAAAATCAAAGAAACAAAGAAAAACATATAAAGCAAAACCTTTTGTAAAATTGTTTATTTAAACAAATATTACTCTTCTTCTGTAGTTTATCTCTATTTCACATTAGGTCTGCATATTTCTGGGTAAATAAGTGAATAGTTAACCTGCAAAACTTGTTAAGCCTGATTTATGGAAGATATTGGAACTTTCAAAAACTCGAACATCACACTCCGGGGACTGTTGTGGGGTGGGGGGAGTGGGGAGGGACAGCATTAGGAGATATACCTAATGCTAAATGACGATTTAATGGGTGCAGCAAACCAACATGGCACATGGATACATATGTAACAAACCTGCACATTGTGCACATGTACCCTAAAACCTAAAGTACAATAATTTAAAAAAAAATTCCCTCGTTTTCTCACTTCTTTACATAAAGTCTTTACCAAAAACATTTAAGGAGATATTTTAGCATGTGAACTGTGCATGCATTTTGCAGGCTGATATTAGTAATAATAAGACAGTATTTACAGAGAGCTATTTGCTATGGACTGCATACAGTTTCAGGTGCATTTTTTTATTTAATTCCAGAAAGGAATACCCATGCACTATGCAATGAAATAGAAATTTTTCATGGTATGTGGCTTTGAAATAGATGTATATTGCAAATATTGCTATTTTATTGATAAGAAAACCAACATGATTTGTATTCCAGTTATTCTAAGAGAAGGGAGCATTACAATTTATAGTGACATAATCAGGTATATATTAACATTTATTTTATTTATCTGATATCTGGCAGTTTAAGTACTAATCTTATGTTCATATAAGCTTGAAAGTACTTGAAAAAGCTTGAAATCACTAATAATATCTGTGGTCTTCAATTTCATTACTTTAATATATTTCCAATATTTTTTTAAAAATGTATATACTATGCATTTGTTTTCTATTTATGTCATTCTCAAAACTGATACCTCTCAAAAGAATGTCTGATAGGAAAGATGTTATTTTCTACATTATTTATCTTTTTATTTTCCTGTGTTCGTTTCATTGATTTTTCTAACAATCTATTTTACAAGCAAAATCTGGTCTATTTTACAAGCAAGATACCTCAAATCCCAGTATCTTGTACTACATTGACAATTTTATGATGTAGTTATAATTTTATTTGAAAAAAATAACAAATGTATTGGTATTCTTTTAGAGATATGACTATAATTATCTTTCTTGCTGTTTTTAATTTTCGTTGCACATCAATATCTATCAAACTCCAAACTCCAAGATCTCAAATTAAATTTGTTTTAGGACATCAGGCAAGGATCAGACAATGGATTTATTATGCAAAGGCAAAACAAAGAAAAACAAAACGGAAACTGAATTTCATATTTTCTTAATTCTCCAGCAAAATCTGTAAGCACATTCAGGAAGAATTTTGAAAATAATATAATAAAAGGGTTATTTATATGGAGTTGTGGCAAAGGAATCAAAATGGAATGGTGTGGCACCAAGGGTTATGTATTTCCTATTTGAAAAAAATGGAAATACCTGTGCAGAATGACAGCTGGTGGCTGGGACTGTTACAGGGAAAACATCAGTTCCACTCATGGCTCAAACCAAAAGGAAGCCAGAGGGCAAGAGGGTCTGTAGACAATTAGGCAGAAAATGGACTGGGGGAAAAGGGCAGGGACAGAGAATAAGTTACATAGGTGTCAACATGTGTATTACTTATTTAAAGATATCAAAGATGAAAGACTGTCCAGTAACAGTATAAAAAGACTGTAGTTGGAATATAAAACATATATGTAATAGAACATCTACAGTTAGATATAGTCATAAAGATAACATAAAAATCATCACAAAAAATAAATCGTGCTTATATTGAGGTATTTTTTTTCTTAAGCTAAGAAACCATTCATTGAATTGTCAAATGTTTTCTATATGCCAAGTACTCTTTCTGAAAGCATATTAATGAATAAAACAGATATAGAGTCAGCTCTTTCATGCTAGTGAGGAGCAATCACAGAATAGAATTTAGCAAGATTACAGCAAAAATGGAAATTACTGCACAATGAAGTAGAAGAGAGTAAAGGGACTGAGGAATCAAGGGGTGCATGGCCTAGCAAATTCTCCCATCTTCTTTTATACTCTGAGTGAGGGGAAAATATTGTGACAAGTTGAGTGTGTGCTTTCTGGCAGCTCCAGGAAGTGTCCAGCAAAAGTACCTGTATAGTTTCACTGTCATGAAAGGAAAGGAAAGGAACTCCTTATTGGGAGCCCTTACAGGAAAAACAACTCAAGAGAAGAAAGACCATAATATAAAATCCCTCCCTCCCAACATGCATTTGCCTCTGGATTTCCCATACAAATATGTCTCCAAACTGATAGTATTTATAATGGTTATAGTCAGAAAATGAATGCTTTTTCTTTGGGGATGTTTCATTTTACTTCATGCCATTTTATTTTTTTATCCAATTTTAAAGCTAATAACTATTAACATGACAAATGGGGAATGAGTCTCTTCTGTACCATATTTCAGCCCAGATATAATTTTTGTTCCTTTAGGGTTCTCTAAATGTAATTTTTAAAAATAAAATGTATTTTAAAGCTGATTTTTTATGGTTTAGTGTTCTAGGAAATCCTTTGAATTACACGTTTACTGAATTAATATTGTAGTACAAAATTCATGGTACGTAATTCCATAAATTTATTTGAATGAGTAATGTTCATCGAACAGCTACCATAGTAAAAAAAAAATTAACCATGTTGTATTTGCATTTTTTCCTATCAGTTTGAATTAAAGATAAAATATGTTTATACATCAAAACATAAGTATTTATATCTATGGTTGGAATCTTACACATATTTGTATTTTTAATTTTAAATGCTATATAACCAACTTTCAGATAAACAATGTTCAACAGGAAGACCCTTAATTAAATGGGTTGCTTACTTCACTTTTACAAGAAATTTAAATTGTGGTATACAATTAGCTTATGAGAGATATATTCACAACAGACACAATTTACATACACCCTTGCATACATAAGCACAAATAATCGGGCATTTATTTATATAAAACATTAATTATGGGATTGTCCCCTCCAGGATACTAATCACACTAACTATATTTCTCATGGCCTCCACACACTTTTATTTGAGTTTTGTCTTTTGGAAAGAGAAGAAAAAAATAAAAGCACATAAGCGGCATATATGGATTGTGAGAGTAGGGAGTAGTAAAAACTTAAAGAAAGAAGGAAGGGAGAACAATAATCGTATCAGGACTATTTAAATGAAAAACAGGACAGTACAGAATTGGTCAGATAGTTGGCAACAAAAATTTTAATAAAAGAAAAATACATATGCCCATACTCCAAAATGAAAACCATCAAATAAAATAGTATAGTACCTTCCTTTTAATTTATTCAAGAATTATTTTTTCACTCAACATTCTCTTACAAAAGTTAATTGAGCACTTTATATGTGTTGGGTACCGTTCTAGGAGTCAAAACAACAGACGAAGATATCATCCTCAAAGAGCTTGCACTCTTGTTGGAGAGGAACAAAATAAACATGATGTTGTAAGTACACAGCATGCCAGGTAGTGATAAGCTCTACAAATGAAACTAAGTAGTGTGAGTGGTACAGAGAGATATATGGTTAGTCAGAGGTCTGAGAAAGACCTGTCTGATAATGGTCCTATTAGCAGAGTTCTGAAGGAAGTGAAGACATAAGCCATGTAGTTATATGAGATATATCATCTATATGCATGGAACCTTGAGCAGGACTCTGTAACTCGAGGGGAGTGTCCGAGAAAGACAGTGGTTAGGAATACTGTTGGAAAGATAGCAGTGGGCCAGGTATTATATGCCCTTGCAGGATTATTGCACAGTCTTGTGATTATAGTTTTTCATAAGGAGAAAGCCATTGGAACATTTTAGCAGAGGAATATCATGTCTGATTTGCATCTGATAAAAACTGAGCTGATGTGTTGAACAGAGTAGGGTTAGGGCAGGACCAGGTGGAAGTTACTTGAATAACCAAGTGATAGTTGCTGATATGTTCTGGGAATAGAATTGATGGCAATGGAGGTGGATAGAGAGGTTGCTTTCTGACTTAATTTTGCTGAGAGCCAACGGAGTTTGTGAGAAAGGAAAGAGTCAAACATGACTCTAAATTCTTGGTCTAAGCAATTGGAGAGATGGACGATCCTTGATTAGGTGGAGAGGGCCATCAGATGTTGAAATCTGGGGGAAACAGTGAAAGCCCAGTTTTGGAGATGTTAAGTTTACAGTGTTTAGAAGTCCAAGTATTGATATCAAATACACAGGTGGCTAAAGGAGTCACCAGTATATACATATGGTGTTTACAGTAACATTTCTAGATATGCACCAAGACAGTGAGCATAAATAGAGAGAAGACCAATAACTTGCTCTGTTTCTGGATTCCCCCCACACACCAAGGATAACTCCAGAGGCCCTACAGAGAAAAAAGGTGGGGCCAGGCGCGGTGGCTCACGCCTGTAATCCCAGCACTTTGGGAGGCTGAGTTGGGCAGCTTGCCTGAGGTCAGGATTTCGAGACCAGTCTGGTCAACATGGTGAAACCCGGTCTCTACTAAAAATACAAAAAAATTGGCCACAAGTGGTGGTGTGCGCCTGTAATCCCAGGTACTTGGGAGGCTAAGGCAGGGGAATTAATTGAACCACGGAGGTAGAGGTTTTGGTGAGCCGAGATCACGACACTGCACTCCAGCCTGGGCAACAGAGTGAAACTCCGTCTTAAAAAAAAAAAAAAAAAAAAAAGTGGAAGGGAAACTTTGAGAAATTTTCTCCAACAATGGAATGTGTGTGTCCTACTTTGTACCCCTCTGCGTATTAGGGATGGGGAAGTCAGGCTTTCGTGTGGAAGAATAAAAATAGGAAGAGAAATGTTAGAATTTGACTCTCACTTCTCATCCACCCTCGCCTTGGGATGTCATTGTGCTGCCCTCACATTGGGGGAAAATTCTTCAATTTCTCCCTACCTTGTCCTTGCTAAGTGATACAGGACTGTCACTTAGACCCGAAACTTTTAGAAAATCAGTTAAAGACCACTTGGAGGAGCCTTGGGAGGTTTTTGCTCACCATCAGTTCCAATCTAAAGGGATTTGGAACAGCCTAATTTTGAGGTATATCATTTTTATTATCAACTGGTATGAGTTATGTTTATACTAAGGATATTAAACTTTTTTATTTTTCCCCACTTTATTGTTTGCCTTTTTAAACTTTTTTCATGAAAAAAAAACTGTTATGTGTGTATTATTTCATTGTGATTTTCCAAATTGCATTTATGCTTAGAAAACCTTTTTCTACAGAAATTAAATGAATCTTCATTGTGTACCTCCTACGATATACATTTGCTTCTATTTTATACACTAAAATTTTTAATGAACCTGAGATATATCTTGCTTCAAAGTAGGAGATGAGATATTGATTGAATTTTTCCTATGCAGCTGTCAGTTTTCTCAGTACCATTTGAAATACTCTATTCTCCATTTGCTTATGGAAATTCCTACCTTATCTAAACTATGTTCTAATACATACTAGAATTAATGCTTTGTTGTATTGATTTCCTCAATTTTAATATGTATCTACAACATTTTTAAATGATCACATCTCTTTGTATTTCTACATTCATGTCATGAAAGACTAGCTTCACTTTGTATTTTTTTGTAAATTTTTATGTCCACCTGCATTTGTTTTCAAACTTGTTGAGTTGCTGAAAAAGAACTTTGAGCTTGTCACTGGGGTTATATTGCACTCATTTTTAAAGAATTAACAGCAGGGATCATGGTTAGAAACAGTAAAAAACTAGTATAGTAGAATCACAATTAGAATAGACTCACCAATGAGAACAGATACCAGATAGACAGCAAAAGTATAAGATTAATACTATGTCTTTGCAGTTATCTCTGTCTTCTTTGATATCTTTCAGTGAAGTTAAATAGTTTTCTTTATAGTACCTGCACATTTTCTTGTAGGAAAACTCTTTATTTTACATTTTGCAGAGGTGTATTTTAGCATTATAATATAATCTAACTGGTTATAATTTTTCTAATGTATTTTGTGTATTTATCTTATGCCTAGTTTCTTGATGTCTCTTCTCAATTTTAAGTATTATTTACATAATTCTTCTGGATTCTCTAGATTTATGTGTCTTTTCCTTTCAAAATTAAAACTCTTCCAATTTCAAATTTTATTTATTTAAATCTGAACTTCTAGTGTTAAATACCAAGTGTACTTTCAAACAGAAATATAGGAATATGAGTGGAGCCGGGAACTTTGATTGCATATAAAAGAAGGAAATGGAAATAATACAACTGAAGGAAAATATAATAGATCATCCAGCCAGATAAACCTTAAATGTGCTGCTTTTAACCTGGCCTCTAACTGCATGGAAGGAAGCCAACCTCCACGTTGTTCTTCAGTCCAGCAATCTGCATTTCCACCTAGTTCCAACTTGTCATCAATTATTATTTACTCCTACTTCCTAAATATTCTTCTTCTGAACAATCAGGACTTAGACCAGATCCTCAACATATATAATCAAAATTATTATAATAGCATCCTAACTAGTTTCGTGTCTCTAAAAAAATATTCTCTGCACCTTATGTGTTGCAAATATAGTATTCTTTCTAAAAATTGTTGTCACACGAATCTTAAAATCAGTGGTACTCAAACACATACATAATAGGTCACCCTTAAACACAAATATGCAGGGTCTGCAAGATCTAACTTATATTTATGTCTTAATCATCACTTCTCAATTCTTCTCCCTCCTTGCCTTGTTCTTGCTACGAAATCTTGCACTTTTATGAAGACATCTACTGTATCATAACTAAGCCTTTACACAGGTTTTATTCTCTTTGTAGAATGTCTTCTGTTATCTCCTCTTCTGTGTTTTATTATGCCAGACTTTTAGAGACTTAAGTCAGCATCATTTTAACAGGAAAATGTTTCCAGAAGTTGTTCAAGCTATGTTAACCACCCCACTTCAGAGTTCCCCCAATATCCTCAGTATCCCGTGATCAAAACATTTTTTATAATATGTAAGAAAATTTAGAGAAGAAAATTATATTCCCCCCCCTTCCCTATTTCATCCACACTCTTTTAAAGCCTTTGGCTGACTGAATTATTCTTGAAAAATGTTTTGCTATTAAATATGTTTCTTTGTAACTTAGATTTCAAATTTTGAGCTAAAGCAAGAATAAGAATATAGTGAAAGTCTGAACCCATAAAAACAAAATATATGATCAAGTACAACCATCTTTAGTTAGTAATTTTGTATCTAATAATTTAGAAGAAGCAACTTCTTCCTAAAAGGAAATCATTGTTCTAGGCTTAATTTTGGAAAAAAAACAAAGAACTCTTTGAGGATAAAGCTGTGATATAAAATTAGACAAATATGATTTTATAAGCACATAAATGAGAAATCTCAAGAAAGAAACCCATTCCATCACATATCCTAGGATTTTAAAAAGCAGAAATTTAAAAGTTAAAATATAAGTAGAATCCTATAATTACATGAATTCACTCTGCCCTACCTTAAATTCTTTTCATATAGGTCAGTGGTTTTATAAATCAATAAAATTTGTCCAGTGTTATAGACTAGACACTAAAACATACGAAGATAACAACAGTGTTTCCATCACTAAATTCTTCTTGAAAAGATGAAGAAATGGGGATAATTAATATCTGAGACTGATATTTCAAAGTATTATGATACTCTGACTTTGGAGGATAGTTGGAAGTTTTACAAGCACAAGACAGAACAGAAAATCCTATTAACAGTAAGAAATACGAAATAGCAAATTTTGTTTTCCTTCACTTTTTCAATTTCAATTTTTAATAGGAATTTACCTCCTCTAAAGGAATGTTACTGTCTTCAGTGTCTAGAACAGTCCATAATAGATAGTAGTCATTCAGTAAATTCTGTTGAATGAATAGATAAAGATTGTTAAACATTTTTTTCTGATTTTGACCCTAACACTATCCCAGCCTAGACTAATTCACAGCCCAACTCTTGAGAGACATAGAGCAGATATAATCATACAATATTCTATAAAGTATCTTTTCACTACAAATAAGTAAAATGCCAAAAACTTAAAGTCATTTCCTTAAAATTTAGTGGATTCTTATATGCCATATTTAATAACAAAGAAAATGCTGTAATTAGTACTAGTTTTTTGGAACTGGAATATAATTGTGAATATATCAACATAAATGTGGCCCACGTTACCAAAGTTTAAAAACCGCTAATTTATACTATCTCATCCTCTTTTAACCTATTTTCTCCAGTTTCTCCCCAAATATCCCTTGCATTTTATTGTTCTGTAATTTTGTTTATGCTGATATTTCTTCTGTCTGAAAAGATAAAGTACAGAAAATCTTGTCTGGAGAGTGTGAAACTAGTTAGGATGCTGTTGTAATAATTTTGATTATATATTTTGAGGACTTGCCCAACTGACTTGACAAACTACTACTTATCCTTAAATATTCAGCTCAAATGTCACTTTTTCACTTTTCTGTGAAACGTGCGTTTCATCTTGATCCCATAACACTTTATATTGCCTCTATTTTATGTGCAACGATCTAAAAATCCCATAAATATTTGTCTACATGTATTACTATTATTCCTTAAGGATAGAGAAAAAACGTCCAGTACCCATACTCTCTTTAAATCTTGATTAAATGAAGGGGCTAAACAAAACAAAACAACAACAACAACAAAAAAACTGCTTATGATACCAAGAACAATCGCCTTGCAATGCTTTTTTGAATGTCCTACTAGTTTTCTAAAAGCATACCTACAAATATTGGTTACTCAATCATTCCTGACACCACCCTTTCCATAATTGTACCATTTTAAGGAATTTTATTCGTTTCAACCAAAACGTCTCACGTTATTGTCTTTTTGTCCTAACACAAACTTCGGGGTTATTTGGAATAAATCTAATTCTTCTTCTAAATATATGCCTTTAAATATGTAAAAGCAGCTGGTCTATATGCCACTAAATTCTAATTTTACTCTAGTCTATGGTTTCTAAATTAAAATCATTGATCCCGTTCCTCTAATTCAAACAAAAAAATAAAGCAAATGCAACTAATAAACAAAGCAAGTATAAATCTACCAATCTTAAAAATTCATATGCTGTATCATGAAGACTTCTTCTAGCACCTGAACTGAACACTGAAAACTGGAGTGTGGTTCAGATAGCATACACGTCTGCTAATATGAAAAATTATAACTATTTCCATGTTTCTTCTCACGCTAAAATTCAACTTACACTTGTGCCTCACCAGCACGAAACTCTGCACATCATTTTACTTTCAGTTGTTGTTGTTGTTTTTAATAGTAGAGAGAAGAGTACAAATTCTAAATACTGAGTTTGTTTTGTTTTGATTTTTCCTGCAAGCCCTAACAATAATTCTTTTCATAAGACAAGTTGTATATATTTTTTTCACAGACTTTTCTTTTAGACCAAAATATCTGGGAAATTTGTAAACGACCGTTTTTACTTTTGCCCGCCTTTAAGTGACTGAATCGATTTACTTTTAAATGTTTTACGAACAAACCTTTTATTGAAGTAATTCCAGAAAAATAAACTCTGGATCCTCAGCTCATGTGGTCTATCGGGAAGTACCCTCAGCCTGGCAAGCGCTTCCACTATTCTCATCGCCCAGCCAGCAGCCTCCTTCAGACCTTTGCTGGGATACGACTGTCTCAGTCAGGCTGACGCCAACCACACGAGGTGCGACCCCAGGTGTGTGAGGGAAAGGCCCCAACCCACAGGGAACAACAGCCACGGGGAAAGAAAAAGCCCTAAAACCCTCTTGCGGAGTTTTAAAAAAGAAAGAAAGAAACAAACAACAACAAAAAAAAAAACCGACTTATTTGTGCCGAGTCTTTCTCCACAGGAGCAGCCAGCCACCCAGCTGTCTCCCTCTGAAAGACTTCCGAAGTCCAGGGGCCTCTCACCTGACAGGAACGCAAAACTCCCTCATTCCGAGTCAATCACAAGAGGCCCCGCCCTCAACGTTGCTGGATGCGGCCGTCGATTGGCTGCCCCTCCTGTCAAGGCCTCTCCTGGACGACTCTTCTCCACCAACAACCTATGCCAGACATGAGATTGGCTTATGCCCTGCTGAAGTCCTGCCCCCGGCTTGAGGAGGCCGGCGTCAAAGAGCTCTCCACAGCCTCTGCTGCTTTTATTGATACAAGTACAGGGATCATAAGGGAGTCAGGGATTTGGAGGGGTGAGGGGCTGAGGGGACCCGGAAATTTCTGAATCCCAGGGCTGGAAGGACGTGGAGTCTTCTCCAGTTCTCACACTTTACAGAAGATGTAACCTCTCACAAAAGGTCTAGGGGCAGATCTGGTCTCCAAAAGAGGGACATGATGCTAAGCAGGTCCTGGGAGAGCAGGCTGTGCCAGGAAGAGTTTATTCTGCGTCTCTGCTCTATCTGGCTTTTGAGCTCAGAGAGGAGGCGACTAAGTTGGCCAAGGCCAGGGTATACACCATCAGGTTGATGGAGCTCTGCAGAAAGTGCACAGCAAAAGCCTGGCCTCCGTGGAAGAAGAGAAAGTTCTGAGTGGTCTGAGGGAGGCTGGACATGCACTCAGGGAGCTGAGCCCCGATGGATGCCTGTATCCTTTATCCCATCCTGTTGTTTCCCCATTAACACTTACCACTTTCTAATAGTTACCGTAAAATATTTAATTACCATTTCTTCACTTATATTTCTTGTTTATCTCTTACTTAAAATGTAAGCCTCGTGAGGAAGGGATTTTCTGTTTTGTTCACTGATGCAGCCTCAAAATATAGAACGGTTCTGGCACAGAGAATGTGATTAATAAATATTTTGGAATAAACTAATTCTAATATTTCATTTGTTTTTGTGGAAGTCCAAAACAAAAGTGCTATTTGGTTTCAGTTACCCAAAGTGAACCACATAGACAGTATATTATTTGTTAAATCTTGTCAAAAATTAACTGAACAATCAGGATTTCTTCCTCCATTTTTGAATTTATCAGAATGAAAAGCCAAAAATGTTGAACAACTAAATCCCAGTTTTCTGTTCACCAAATTGTCTTAATTGGAAACTTTTCTTTTTACAAAAAGAAAGATGCAAGTATCTTTGATAATCAAAATAAGTATCCTAGAATTTTTAAATTATTTGTAGTTACTTCAGGAATTATGACATTTTTCTTGAGAATTTGTGAATGCTTAAATGTATGACTCCAGACAGTTGTAGAATAATGGAACAAATTATTACTAATTATATTGCTTAGTGGTGTGCATTTGATTCTATGAATAATCAGGATAGGTCTGGGTGTGTGTCGCAGTGGCAAGCATAATCAAATATTAAAGAATCCGTAACTGACACAATATTGTTTTAGAATACTACTGTAATTTCTTTGAAATTAGGTCTGTATCTTGTAAAGTTTCATCTTGTTTTATATGTATGCTTACCTAGTGTACCAAAGAGGAAAGACAGACTTCCTAAGGAAATAAAGCAACTCTGAAATAATAGCCAATATGGGACCATGTACTGTTAGATAGTTTGATGTAACTTCAATTCTTTTTTTTTTTTTTGAGACCGAGACCGAGTCTGGCTCTGTCACCCAGGCTGGAGTGCAGTGGCGCGATCTTGGCTCACTGCAAGCTCCGCCTCCTAGGTTCACGCCATTCTCCTGCCTCAGCCTCCTGAGTAGCTGGGATTACAGGCGCCCATCACCACGTCCAGCTAATTTGTTTGTATTTTTAGTAGAGGCGGGGTTTTACCGTGTTAGCCAGGCTGGTCTCGATCTCCTGACCTTGTGATCCGCCCACCTCGGCCTCCCAAAGTGCTGGGATTACAGGGGTGAGCCACTGCGCCCAGCCAAACTTCAATTCTTACTCGGAAAAATGAGTGGCAATAAAGTGAATACATACAGCTTTTCTATGGATACTTTTTTAACAATCCACAGAATTCATGCTTTTGTCAGTTATATTAAAGTCTTTATAAAGCAGTATTTTATGACATGAAGCAACATTTTTCTGAAAGAATACTCTAGATTAAAAAAGAAAGATGATTACATTTGAATAATTACATACTTCTTAAACTTTTATATAGTATTTTATTAAACATGACTGCATTTATTCTGCATAATGATTTTGCATGTCAGGTAGGCTCATTGGACCTGCATTATCCTTGTGATATGGTATTAAGATGACAGCAGAAAAATAAGAACCGTGGTAGATTTGTCAGTGTTCTTTTTCCTTGTCCTGTGTCTACTTTCATTTTTCACTTTCTGTCAGTAAACTAAATTTATGTGAATAAGCAAACTCAGTTACATTAATGATCTGAAAACCCTACAAGTCTGAATATTTTCTCTATCCAAACTTTTGAATTCTACTCTTAGAACCAGTGAGTATACAGCATTTTGTGTTTTATAAGTCTTTTATAGAGGTCAAATGACTTCAGGCCGGACGCAGTGGCTCAGCCCTATAATCCCAGCACTTTGGGAGGCCGAGGCAGGCAGATCACTTGAGGTCAGGAGTTCAAGACCAGCCTGGTCAAAATAGTGAAACCCCATCTCTACTAAAACTACAAAAATAAGGCAGGTGTGGTGGTGGGTGCCTGTAATCCCAGCTACGTAGGAGGGTGAGGCAGGAGAATCACTTGAACCCGGGAGGCAGAGGTTGCAGTGAGCCAAGATCACGCCACTACACTCCAGCCTAGGTGACAGAGCGAAAATCTGTCTCAAAAAAAAAAAAAAAAAAAAGAGAGAGGAGGGAAGTCATATGCCTTCCAGCTTTTATACTCTGAACTCTCCAAAAGTTTCAAGGACACCTGAGTGCAGCAAACAAAGTACCCAGGGACCCATATCCTAGAGGTTCCTGACTACTAAGTTGCACTCTTTGATTTTCTCTGTTCTAGTAGAAAAAAAAAAAAGTGCTAAGGGCTTCTAAAATGCAAGTCAGTGGTGCTAATATTAATAATGAACTGTCTACTTTTCAATACATAATTGGCTTTTACATAATGTTGACAGATCAACTGACAAGAACAATTATTTTTTAAGAATAGGAAACAGAAAATCACAGCACACACAACACAGAAAAGCAGATCAATAAATATGAAGATCTCAGAAACAAAAGGGCAAACTATATTCTATGGTACATTGACTTGTGCCTTTATGTAGACATTTTCAATTGTATGGAACCTTTTCAAATAAGCAAGATCTGATGCTAGCACATATTAAAAATGATCTTAGAAAGGAATGTAAAAAGTTAGGAGAAGCAATTTGAAATATTTATTTTCTGTTTATAATCCATATAAATATTGATAAAGAGAATATTTTCAGGGATTACATGAGTGTATGCTATCCATATCCATATGATATATAATAGGATATATGATTCAGAAGGCTGACAACATTTCACATCGTAGAATGTCTTATGGTGTGTCCAACATTACAGCACATCAAATCATTTTACAAAAATCTCTCAATGGCCAAAATGACATTCCCATGAGAAGATTTACTTTTAAGCAAGTAGGTACAATCAGTTCTCTTTAGCGGAAATAAAAACATTGTTGCTTCATTTAGAAAATTATCCTCAATTTTAACATAAATTTAAAAATTTTAAATAGGTATTTAAACATACGATTTCTAAAGTTAAAAAAAAGTTTTATACTTCTTACAAGGCATAGATCTGAGTAATGTATATATCTAGTTTCCATGACTGCATGTATTATAACATATATGTGTATGTATATGTGTGGGTATGTATACATATATATAAAATTCATGGAATAAAAAGGAATAAAACAATGAGAGAAAGAAAAAATTGATTTACTCTGTAAACTTTTAAACCTATCACATTTAAGATGCACAGATATATTGTTGAAAACATTTGTATTCTACACAGAGCACATTCAATTACCTACAGAAATAAATTATGGATGATTGGTGATCTGATTTATAAGCTTGCCAACAGGGTTCAGAAGCAATGTATCAGAAACAAAAAGACTACCACATCTTAAATAAGAAAATGGCATTAAGGAATTTGCCAACTATTCCAATGACATAAAGATCACACATGTCAAAATAAGAATAAGTTTATATCAAGCTTTACAGAATAGTACAGAAAATTAAAGAAAAAATATTTTAAAAATATATATTTGTATATATCTACCCATTCATTTTAAGCATAGAGAATCTGAGACAGTGGTTTTAGCTTCATGACTTATGCCCAGAAGAGACTGCTCTCTGATTGTTGTTGTCTAACTGGCAATTGTTAAAATAAATATGTGTGAAGTCAGTTTAAATATAAATATTAAGCATATGAGCCAATCCAAGCATCATATACAAATCAAAATACTTTATATATAGATCCATGATTACCTATTCTTTCAACTACATAATTTGAGGGTAGAATTATATATTCCCATTTTACAGCAATTTAAAATTCTGCAAGGATGAAGTTTCCAGATCTAGCAACAGTGACGTAACATTTGGTGGGAAAAGGATGTGAGAAAGGGTGTGTTGTGAAGGAATTATTTCCAAATTGTCATCTTCCAATTTTATTTCAACAATTTAGTGAAGATTCAACATTACAAGTGAAAAAAATACTCTAACAATTTTTCCACAATATACTGAAAATGTGGTAATTCTTTTGAAGTTGACACTTTACTAAATAAATGCTGTATTTCTGTCCTACAATGAAAAAATATGCTGTTGGTTACATTAGCCTGGAAGGCTATTCTAAGAGTTATTTCATTCCACCTACTGCTTCCAGTGAGAACAACAGATAGACTGGATAGATAAATGATTGTCCATTATAATTGCCAAATGAGGGATTTTTTTTTAACTAAACTTGCTGATATCTCCAAAATTAATACTTTGGGTATTTGTCAAATTATATATACATTTCAAGTATTTCCATTGTGACAAAAATAATGATCTTCTATAGAAAAACTAGTTTTTTATGTTTAATAAATTGGTTTTTACCATAAAGCTCTATTTGCAAATTTCTAAATTTTACTCTCTTTGAATTTGTTTCAGTTACTCAAACTTCACACACTAAAGGATTACACTTAGAATATACAAACAGATATTTATTGACCACCTACAATGTAAATACATATTTGAATTGTTTTAAGGTCTAATATGTTAACTATAGCAAAAATGCTACATTTGTGATAAAGACACTACTGATCACTTTGGTCACCCAACTGTATTATAATTTTCTGAAGGTCAGGTCTTCATTTGAAATTCATCACATTGTTTACAGCATGAGGACATAACAGGTGCTCAGTAAATGTATGCTGAATTGTATTAAATGTCAACACCTAACCTTCAATGAAAAGCCATCACTTTTTTCTATCAAGGAAAAGAGCAAATGTGACAAGATGATATGTCAATAACAAACTATGAAAAGAGGAAATGTTTTCAAGACTTCACTCAAAACTTACCTTCACTTTTTACATTATAATAAATTTGGAGATCTGTTTCTGGTACTTGTTTAATTTTTTGTTTCCTATTAGTAGGTTTTGGATATTTTGACTTTGAAAATATTTTCATGCACCTAACTTGTAGTAAACATTAATAAACACTAACTTTACAGTACATGTAGTTACATATTTAATAAGTAACCAAGTAAAGATGTAAAAATAGGTTGTCCTTGGGTTTTTAAGTATTGGCTTTTCCTCATCAATAAATGGGAATTAGATGTATCTGTGAATCTTTATTACTTTAAAATTCTGACCAAAGGAGAAGTGTGAAAATATTTTAGCTGTCCAAGTTAAATTAAGGGTAACATTTTCTATTGGAGTATGTAAATGAGATTTTCCTCTAGCCTTTCAACCTTAAAAACTTACATCTTCTATGGGAAAAGGGGAATTAGGTATCTGTAAGTAAAGGATACATTCAACAGGATTTGAATTCAAATTTTTTAAAAAGCAATTCTGCAAATATGCTTACCATCTAATAAGAAAAATTAAAAAGTTATTAATCAAGATAATAGTCCAAGTGTGGTGGCTCATGCCAGGTGTGGTGGCCCAGCACTTTGGCAGGCAAAGGTGGGAGTAAACATTTGAGGCCAGGCATTCGAGACCAGCCTGGACAACGTAGCAAGACTCTCTGTCTCTAAAAACTTTAAAATTAGCTGGTCATGATAGCTAACGCATGCCTATAGTCCAAGCTACTTGGGAGGCTGAGGCAGTAGGATTGCTTGACCCAGTTCAAGGTTAAGAGCTATTATCATACTACTGCACTGCAGCCTGGATAACAGAGACCCGTCTCTTAAAAAGATAATAGTGACCTCTGTTGTTTCACATTTGTGTTACTACATAACTAACAGAGGTATTAGAGCATGTGGATTTTACAATAAAATATTATTATACATGGATACAATAGCAAATTCTGATGTGAATTCAACCTACTCCTCCTTATAAGTTTCAGGAATCAATTGAATGACTTTCTAAATCACATTATTTGTGATTAAGCTCATTTCAAATTAACTTTTACATATAATAGCACTTCTGATAATGTATCAATAAAACAGCCTGTATTTTTTCAATCAAGTCAATGACTAATGCCACCAAATAGGCTTCTCCTTCTCCCTCACTGCCAACCCAGCACACCAACTCCAGTAAAATAGGATGTTTAACAAGTCCTTCTTAGGAAAAAAGAAATAAAAAAAGAACATCAAAGCAAAATATGGGCGTATCTCCCTTTGTCCTTCCATAATTATGCTTTTGTTCTTCCTAGCTACAGAAAGCCTACCAACATTCATCTGGTAGCCAGCACTGGATTGTATTCTTAAACTTTTTCTAATTTTAGCTTTGTACTGGTTAAAATTATATGACTTAAGTAGGAATATATTCATGTTTTTGTAAACATATATAAATAATTATATGTGCATGTGGAGTTAAATACCTAATATCCTTATTGAGTTGCTGACCTTTGATCCATGAGATCACAAACTTTCCTATACCACTTCTAGAAGTAATCATTACTATTAATTTTATGTATATTTAATATACTTATATTATGAACTTACTTATACATATACAAGTGAAAATTGAATAATAATTTTCACAAATTTTTAAAGAAGTTTGTATAAATGGGCTATTACTATATGCACTGTCCTATAATGTGTCTCCTTTACCTTACTATACATATTGTAGAACTTTATACATCAGTGTGTGTAGTATTTGCTGCTATGTATCATTTCATGGAACTAATGTATCTGGTTTTATTTATGTATATCAGCTTAAGCATACATGCAAAGGTTTCTTCAGAATAAAGAAGAGTAAGTGGAATTATTAATTATATAAATTTAAAATCCCACGGCCTTAAATTTGAGATGAGAGCAATCAGCATGACATGTGATTTTCTCAAGCAAAACTGTGTATCTCTGTATCCTTTTCTATGACTCAGTTCAACATCTTAATGGTGGCCTGCCATGCCTCTGATTCAGCCTTGGCCTAGTTCTTCAAATTGATTTCTTACCAAACTACCCTAGAACTATATGGAAAACTTTAGTTCACTCTTGTTATCACATTTGGTATTACTCACATCTCTTAAATTCTCACTTTTTTAATCTGGCTTAGAGTTCATGGCCCAATTACATAATTACTTTCTCAAAATTATTATTTCTCTTTTTCCATTTTCCTTTTATTCAGCAAAATACCTGATTTTATTCACAACAAAATTGTTGTCTACTCCATACCTGGACTCTCATAATTAAACATTTTGAGAGAAAATAACATTATTGGTTGATTTTCTTACTTCAAACTCATCACTGCAAGTACGTCAACACTCAAAACTACTGGGAGATACGTGTTTTTCTCATGAATATATGTACCAATTCTTCCATACATTTTTTTAAGAAAATGAAAACAATCCCATGAAGATATCATGTTTCCACCAGGAAATCTACCATCCACTCTTATATGTATCTTTATTATTTTCTTTGTGTTCTGTAGCAATTGAAAAATTGCCCATATTCTTATCAAGACAAATTTTCCATTTGTTTGTCTATCATTTGCTCCTTCAATCATTCCCACTACTTTTCTCCTGAATCATTCAAAACAATATTAAAACATGTTCTTATCTCCCTCATCTTTTATGAAATCCCAACTTTATGTTTTCCTCCAGCAACTGCCCACTTCTTGCTTCCCTTCAAAGTGATATTCCTGGAAAGAACTTTCTGTACATGCTGTCTTCATTTCCTTGTCTAACATTTTTTTTCTTTAACCCATTCCTCATGGGCTTTCATCCATTCCACTTTACTTAAATGGCTCTAGTGGATTACAAGGCTCTTTGGTAAGAGCTTCTCTTTATTCTGGAACACTGTCCCCTAGATATCTGTATAGGTCTCTCGTTCTCACTTTTCTTGCATAACCTATTCTGTAAGAATCTCCCTGACTGCTACATTTAAAATGTTATCTACTACCTAGATAAATCGTCCCCTTTCCCTACTTTATTTTCCTTCATAATCTTATTCACTACATAGCACATTTTATATTTCAGTTAGTTTATTATCTGTAACACCAACCATTATAATGTATGTTTTATTCAACACTGTATTATCATCTGCTACAACTCTTTCTTCCACCAAAAAGTCTCACTCTGTAGCCCAGGCTGGAGTGCAGTGGTGCGATCTCGACTCACTGCAACCTCCACCTCCTGGGTTCAAGCAATTCTCTTCCTCAGCCTCCCAAGTAGCTGGGATTACAGATGTTAAGCCACTGTGCCCGGCCCTGAGAAGTATTTCATAGGTTCTCATCATTCTGCACTGTTTGGATTTCCTTCTGTACTATTAAACTCTCATTTTTCATAAAATTTGATAACTCCCCTATTATAAAGTGTTTGAGTCCATTTTCCGGAGATTTAGTCATAGGCAACATTCTTTTCTGAGTGTGCACTTTTTACCCAAGTGATCTCAGCAAGTCCCCAAGCTTTAAATATCATCCATATTCTGCTGACTCTCATGTCTATAACTGTAATCCTAAATTTTCCCTTGAGCTTCAGACTTGTGTAAAATTATGATGTGAATTATATGTTAAAATCATTTTCTACATTCTGGTTTACTGCAAAAACAGATAAAATATTAGAAAGATGAGCATAACATTCTTTAAGTTTTAAGTTCAAGAGAAGAAGGGTTATAAAGGAAGACTGGTTGATTTTTCAGGGATAGCAGAGTTTCTTGAGTATAGCTCTTCTGAGATCCTTACCTCTCCACAGTAGAGGCAAGGCATTTGGCATTGTTATTTATCAAGTTGAGGTACTGTAAAAATTGCTCTTAAAGTTTGAAGATGAACCTTCTCAAGTACCAGGCAAAGGCTTGCAAATCACAGAAGGTATTATATGAGAAGCTGGCATAAAAACTCTGACAGTTAGGTGAAGAAGATATGATGAGAGGGCAGCAGGACACAGAAAGGACCCATGAGCTTCCCAAGACCCTGAAAGAGGAGAAGGTAGTGTTGTCCTGGTAAAGTGTATCCAGATGATTAAGAGGAAAAATATCACCAAACATTACAATGATGATAACTCTTTTGGACATGAGAAAGGATGCACCCCCACTCTGATGATTTCTTGTATCTTAAATCCAGAGCAGAGGAAACAGTGCTTGAGTGCTTGAACAGGGCAGAGGAAACACTGTCCACACGAAAACACTTAAGCAGCAGGGACCATAAGTGTGGAACACCCATGCAGTATGAACCCATCCGGCAACTACTGAATGCCAGTATTATAAAGAAAACTTTCAATGACAGCAGAAACTGCTGCACCATCCTAGTTATCATACAGCAGCATACCAAAGCAGAGACAAAGCAAGTTTCTGATGGTGATGTTTAAGTGTTTTCATTGCTAAACAATATATTCAAATTATCTACTTGACATTTTCACCTGGGTTTCTAATATGTATCTCAAACTCAGTATGTCCAAATTGGAACTTTTGATGTTTCCTCTACAAGCATATCCTTCTTCTATTCTTTAATATCACATCGAATGGCACCATTACACATCAATTGGTTGAACATTCAAGAGTCATCTTTGAATTATCTGTTCTCTTCACTCTCAGAAGGCCAGCCATTTGCAAATCCTCTTCTGCTTCCAAAATGCATCTGATTTTGTTTTACTTTCTTTGTTGTTACTATCATATATGGAAGGTCCCCATGGTCTCACCTAGACCTGGAAATAGTCTCTTCTGATTCTATTGAGCACTCTACAAATTGGTCTTCAGCCAATAGCCAAAGCATTTTTTATAACCTATGTGTCACTGCTATGCTTAACTTCTCAAACTTGGAATGAAACTTTCACTTTTTATTGGGCTTTACATAGCCTGGAAATTCTGGTCTTTGTCTACTCTCTTACCTCCTTTCCCATGAAGTAATTTTACATTTACTACTTTTCTAGTCACACTGACACTTCTTAATCTTTAAATTTGGGAAGCTGTTTGCCACCACCAGGCCTTTGCACATGCTGTTTGCTAAGCTTGGAATGACTTTCCTCAAAATGGCTCTTTGGATAGCTAATTTTTCAGTATCTACTCAAAAGCTTATTCCTCAAATGGCTGCACTACAATGTCTGACCCAAAATAGGCCCTCCCTACTGCAGTTCACTATGCCATTTTAACACTCATAATGTTTTAAGTTTTTGAAACTATTTTACTTATTTATTTTTCACTAATTTCAGAAGCCCTGGCCTTAGAACAAGATTCATGCAACCAGAGACCTTGCTTATATTATTCACCAATCTATCTTAGAACTTTGGAAGAATATAGAGTCTAATTTAGAAAAGCTTCTGAAAATGTAATTGAAAAGAATGTTTAATAACAATTTATCTTTAAGAAAAGAAAATTTAACTCTTCTTTTTCAGTCAAAAGAATGTATTTCTATCGGGGTCTTTGGACACCAGTGTGAAACTCACTAGAGCCAAAAATTTACCAGAACATAGATTTAGAACAACTCATAATAAATATTTATAAAATTATAATTTTGGCCATATTATTATCACTCACCATTATCCAGAACACAAATTTCGAAATTAGCACTCAATAATTTCATTCGAAATAATCATAAGAAAATTTTGTTATTAGTAATATTGATAGATATAAAATATTTACATATGACAAGAACCAACACTCCCATATTCTATACATAAAATGAAAAGCTTTCTTTTTTAAAAATTCTATTCTACTTTTATATATCATGTGGCTTCAAAATAATTACTAATTTTAGAAGCAATGAGATGAATAGATATGTAGGATATGAAAATAGATATGTAGGATATGAAAAAATATTAATAGAATTGTGCTCACCTTGGTAGATAACTATGGTATTGAATTACATTGTAATACATGTCCTAAATAAAAGACTAAAATAGAAATTACTCAAACATTTTGTTTATTCTATTATAGAATCGCTAAAGAAAAAATTAGCTATTTTTACTCAGTAAGCAGAATATTTTAATGATTTGAAAGGGAGGATTTTTAAAACTGAATATGCTGTTCTTCATAAAATAAGAAAATATGTTTATAGGGAAATATTTTAATTGAAATATCAGAATTCCATAGAATATTCGCGTCAGTTGGTACACAGCTCCTTTCAAATAAATTTTATTATCCCTATCAAGAAAGCTTTTGAGAATTATAATCTAACTTTATTTCTTTTTATTATTGTTTTTAATTAGTAATATATTTTATTTCATGTGTTAGCCAGTTTGAAACATTAAGTATTGTGAGTTGGATTAGAACATGACCTGATTTTAAATATTCCCAGCTAAGGTTAAATAAAATATGCATACTTTAGATAAAGTTTGAATATTATGTTTGTATTGCTTTTTACCTAACTTATTGAGTTTGCTGGGTTTTTTTAATAAACTTTCAAAACAAGAGAAAATATCCTATAATGTAGGATAGTACAGAAAAATGTTGGAAATACAGCCCTTGAGTTAAGTTTAGTTTTGTCTGGCATTGATACATGACATGGAATAAGTCAATTTATTCATTAGCATTCCAATGTCTATATTAGAAACATTCATAATAAAAATAATACACTTAAAGATGCTAAGTTGATGAAAAAGTAACATGGGGGTACTTATATTGCAATGTTGTAGTTAAATGTTCCCTTAGGTACTGTTTCTACTTTAATTAAAACTATTTCATAAATCTAAAGAAGAAGCTTCCCTAGCGATACCCGTAAACCTCACATTTTCTTATGGCTTCACTTGTTTTAAAGTGCTGAAAGAGCCCAAATTTTATTTTTTTACTCTATAGTTAGTTTGTAATTAAAATATTCAATGCCACCTACCAAAAAAACCCACACAATCAAATACAGTAAAAAGAAGTATACTGGAGATAATATAGACTTCAACAAATTAACTATAATTATTCTTGATTAATAGCTAACACATCACACTATAGCTAGCATGGCAAAAGGTAAGTGATACTATAACCATCTGGAAATTAACAAATTCATTCAAGAAATTACATAAAGTAACATTAATGTTTTATGATACATAGCACAAAGCCTACTCATGACTCCCCAAAGACATTTGTGATGGTTAAAAATCTAAACAGTTTAGAAACTGACAGTAAAAACACATACAAATGTTCATCTCTCTAGGCATCTCAAAGCAATTTGGATGATTTTATTTTGTGTAAGTTAGATTATATAATCCAAAACATACATTCCCATCACTGGGAAACAAAGCTTATTAGACTGGTGCTTTGAGACACTAATCTAGCAATGGGAAAATGGAAAAGTTAGAAAAGATTTGTCTCTGGTACCCATGGCCTTCATTTGGAATGATCCTTTCACAGTACCTTGATAACAGCTGCCCTGAAATTGTTGCATCTTACTTCCCTGGTCCACAATCCACTCATTTTCCCTCCTATCTTTTACATTGTTCTGCATTTGATGCAGAACAATAAATGCTGGCACACGAATCAGATACAAATTTTCCATGTTAATATTTTCACAAACTACTTATTAACTAAAAGGAAATTACTATTTAAAACATATTTAAAATTGACATCTTTCTTCATAAATTCAAAAAGTGGCTTAAATGTTGAAAAAGATCTGAGGTTATGGCTGTAAGATGCAGATATCATTTGCTAATTAACTTAAGTTTCAGAATTATGAATCACTTTAAAGATACCAGCTATTTCTAAGAAAGTTTGATCTATTGGGAACAAAGAAAGGAAGACAGAGATTTAGAGAACGTTCTGCTACTTTTGCTTCTGGGTGTTCATTGGAAACAGCCCTGGGAATTTTCCGTTTAAACTGCAGGAGGAAAAATAAGCAGCCAGAGATTTAGCAGAAGATAGAGGCAAGGGTAACTTTTTTTCTTTTAATATGATATGCAAATTAATTAGCAGCAATTAACCTAGCAGTAGGACTGAAGACTTTAGAGCCTTGTTTTAATGTCAAGGTTTATGTGGAACTCTGAGGAGCTATGGGTCCTTACAACTGTATACCATAAACCTGAGGTTACTTCATTGGTAACAAAACACAATTAACTACAGACACAAATATCGTAATACTTCTCCTTTATATTTGTTGCTTATTTAAAATTTTTGCTTTTAAGCTATGGTATTCATGTATTTAATAAGACATACTCTATTTTACAAAAAATACTAAGTTTTTATTAAGCATTTGGATTTTTTTTAAAAAGGTAGCCAAAAAAGCAAAGGGGTTGTCTCAAAAGATATTGCAGAAGTTGTGCATCTTTCTACACAGCACCAGCCAAAACTCAGTTAAAAAGTTGGAGAAAAGCATAACTCTTTACACTGCATCGCAAATCAGCTGAGGTTTAGGAATGATAAATGAAATGTCTCCATCAGCTATATCAAGAATAACAATACCTGTCATTGTCAACACCAATAATACCCTTGAAAAATAGCCTTTACACATCATCTCTATTTCTTTTCTATACAATTTTCTCAATGTGATCTGACTTTAAGTAGCTGCACTCTATTGAGATAAGTCAGATTACTAATCTCACAAACCCCCTGGAGATTTTTTATCATCCTTCTTAGCTTCTCAGAACAGCTGGAACATACCTACCTCTTGTCTTTTCTGTGGGGCCATAACTGTTATCTCTTTCCACTCCTCAGATCTTTTAAGGTCCCATATTTCTCTGATCTATTGTGTTGTTTGGAATTGCATGCATATCACTCTTGTGTTTTGGAAGGTATGCAGTCCCTGAAAATTGTAGCTACACATTATAGATTTCTGCTATATAGGAAAAGAACATCAGCTTTAGTATCAAGTAGACTTTACTAGTGTTCTAGAGGAATTATTGTCCACATGAATACTAGATTCATCCAAGAGTTTAATTATAATTCAGAGTAGATATGTGGGTCAGAAAGTTAAGCTCCTATGAGGAACTAGGAGCCTGGCCTGAATAACTGAGTAAACAAAAGGCATTATGAGGCTGAGAGAAAACAAAAACAAATAAACAAAATGGCCTGATGTTTTCATGTGTTTTTGAATTGATTAGTAAAAGGCATACATGGAATTTACTGTTCACATATTTCGAATAGACTTTTTTCATTAAACTGTTTTGATTTACAGATGGTTTAGGTACCCATATATTTTTTATATTTGATTGCTATAACTCTAGAATTTATATCTGTAGAATTATATGCATATTTTAAGGTAGAAGCATTTTTATTCAATGTTGTTGGGATACAAATCATAGGTTAATAAAAAAAGTTAAAGCAGGATATCAAAAACTCTGTAAAGGAATAAATAAATAATTTAAATATTGTATTTTATCTTAAGATGTGTAAATGCATAGCCCATTCACTAATTTTATGATATAGACTCAAGAACTTTTCTTTAAACATCTAATAATTGTAATTATTTCATTACGTCTTCTTTGTACATAATTCATGATACATAGTTTCTTATCATTCCAAGTTGAAAAAACTTGAGTAAAAATTACAGACACCAGTTAAGCAATCTCAGTTTGAAAACTCTTCTCTTAATTTGTCTATTGTTAATTCTATTACTTTTCTATTATTTTTTACTTTTAATTATTTTACATTATTGGCTTCCTATTTTTAGATATCCACACCTAATTCAGGCAAATTTTTAGTAACTCATCCTTAAGTTTTCTCTAAGCATTCAAACTGGTTTTTGTACAAAAAAAGTTCATTGTTTATTTATTGACATTTCATCAAGTTACATACATACACACTAAAAGTATCCCAATAAGCATAAGAAGTTTGTACTAAATACAATTGATTCTAGATAAGCATGAATGTGAACTGCTCGGCACAAAATTATTCAGATAATATATGTGGTAGTCTGCTAAACAAAATAGCTTATTGCACTATAGAAACAGTTCAGTATATTTTATCAAAGAAATGAAATGTATTTGTTAGTCCAGTTGGTTGATTAAATAGAGGATTGATGAAAAGCACCTTGTATTTTGTCTGATTATTTCCACAATTGACATTGTTGGTTTCTACAATAATTACTAATATATAAATGCATAATGAAGCAGTAGGTATCAAAAAGCAGTTGAATAGGCCTATTACTACTGCTTATTTCCAATTCTTCCATGTATCATGAAAATGAAAAGGCTGGTCAAATGAACCATATCATTAAAATATTACATATTTACTGTATATTCAAATGCTCCCTTTTGTTTGACAAAAATCTGGGTATAGCTGTTGAGGAAAAACCAGACACATTTGTATTGTCTCTTCCTAAGCTGCATAGTATATTGATCCACTATTTAAGCTATTTAATAGTATGTATGGTATAACCTATGGTCTGGAAATTTGTTGTGCAAAGCTATATATATATATATATTATCATTTAATTGATCTGAAAATACACAAAAGTATTTTCTGCTTTTATAGGTGACTTACATATGTAAATATAAAAGGAGTTATGCTTTATTATATAATATTGATTTCTGATTATAGTTTTGTTAAAGGCTAACTTATAAGTAAGAGTTAATTTGCAAAATATTTTGACTGTTTACATAAACATTTTTTAAATGTTTCCAGAAAGAAAAAAAAATTCAAATATTTCAATCACGTTCCCTACAAATATTTTACATTTGAAGTTTTCCTTCATTTCACTGGTAAAGCATCCAGCTAGAAAAATAAAAAGTAAAAAACAAAACAAAACAAAACAAAACTTTACCATTCACAGTGATAGAATTGAGATTAGAATTCAGGTTACCTGGTACCTTTTAAGTTTGCATTACAGTAACAGAACATTTTTCTCTCTTTCATAGTACTTTCTATTTAACTAATATTGTCATTGCTGTGTCAAGTTATTTATCCAAAGGTATCCTCACTTCATGGATATTTCTTTAGAAACTATATTGATTTAAAATAGATACTACATTTTATACTAAAAATAGCATGCACAATCTTTAATATCTACTTTAATTACTGCATTTTCAGATTGATATTTAATTTGCTAATGAAATAGTGACAAGATTCATGTCAAGCATGCTACTTATACACTTGATTTCCTTTGAAAATTAAAACTCTGACCTAGAAAATAAGCACACTGTTCAGGGATACCATCTTGTTAGTTTAGTTGTTAGTTACCTGCTGTTCTTAAGAAATCAGTCTGCAAACTACTGATCCATGTCACTGCATTTTTACCTCTCTATTTGTTGGAAACATGTGCCTACAAACCAAACATCACTCTATTTAGTTTGTCAAATTGAAGATATCTTATCTACTTCAGGTGTAAGTTGTTTACAGATATTTAAAGCAAAATAAATATCAGTAAATGTAATATCAGAATTATGATTTTCAAATCATAATTCATAATGAATTCAAATATTTTAATATCAGTAAATAGATAATAGTAATAGGTGATACAGTATTATTAAGTTTTATAATACAATAAAATTCCTTTAATATATTAAAAGGACTATAATAAATAATAAGGTCTAAGCAATGAATTTTAGGCAAATCTTTTAGTATATTAATAATAGTCCTTTAATAATATATTAAAGGACGTGCCTAAAATTCATTGCTTAAACTATACTATTACAGTTACAATGACAGAAGCTTATTATAATCAGTATATTTTTAAATCATTTCAGTAGTTTTACATGACACCATTTGCTTTGTGTTTATCCTCAAACATTGTTGAGCACCTTAGGTAGTAACCTTAAGAAATCCTTGAATTCACAGATTAAATTAAAACTGTATTTATGAATACAGTTAGTATGTACCCATTTGGCCCCATTTTGTCCATTTCATTAAAATATATAGAGAGAGATATTGTCTTTTCTATGTTTAATATGTAACTTATTTAACATGTTCACAGAGCAAGCAAATCATGAGGCAATAAGAAAAATAAATAAATTATGCAAAACTTGGGGTTTTTTAAAAGGACTTTTTAAATTAATTCATTTATGTAAGATCTACTTCACTCTCCAAATGTATTTGACACTCTCAACAAAAACCAAAATAATACAGCAGGATAAAACTAAGCTATTGAGGAAATTAGTAAAGGATAATTAATAGGAGAATAAGATAAGGCCACCCAGTGGTGAGCTATAGCCAACGGGTAGCTTCAGAGAGCTGATTCTGTTCATTTCTTTGTAACTCCATGTTCAGTGATAGCAGGTTAGTAGCTTGGTTGATCATAAAATTAAACATGTCACAAATAACAAATTACGGCTTTTTCTTTTCTTTTCTTTTCTTATCTTGGAAGATAGGGCTTAGCAGTACATCACTGAAGCCATTCTATCTCTGAAAATATCTCCTAGAAGATATCCTGAATCAACTCCATTATATAGACAAAAGATTGCTGAATATGACAAAAATATGTGCCACAGATTAGCACCATGATAAATTTAGCTTGAATACTTTTAAAGAAAAACAATTGATACTTTTAATAAGTATGCATGGAACAATTAAATTATGTGATGTTCTGTTGTAGCTACAAAAATAGTGAAAATATACAGCTATATAGTTGACAATATTGTTGGTAATCTGGAGTTATAAATAAGCTAATTAGGTATATATATATATCAAATGCAGTGCTTTGGGCTTGCTTGGATTGTACTAAGCTATATTATTTTGCAATAAATAAGTAAATGAATAAATTGTTTGTTGATGTCACCCTTAGATTGTGACAAAAAAATAAAAAACAAAATATTAGTTTAGAGAAGACGTACCTTGCTATTTTAAGTTCTAAGTACATGAAAGTTCTAAGTACATGAAAAAGCTGTTTCAGATGATTAAAGTCCAAATATGAGGCAAGGAATGGGGAATAAAACAGCCTTATGTTTTTGTTTGTTTGTTTGTTTGTTTGTTTTTCAGACGGAGTCTCGCTCTGTTGCCCAGGCTGGAGTGCAGTGGCGCGATCTCGGCTCACTGCCAGCTCCGCCTCCCGGGTTCACGCCATTCTCCTGCCTCAGCCTCCCGCGTAGCTGGGACTACAGGTGCCCACCACCACGCCTGGCTAATTTTTTTTGTATTTTTAGTAGAGACAGGGTTTCACCGTGTTAGCCAAGATGGTCTCGATCTCCTGACCTCGTGATCCGCCCACCTCGGCTTCCCGAAGTGCTGGGATTACAGGCATGAGCCACAGCACCCGGCAAAAACAGCCTCATGTTTTAAAAAATTATCTCGTCTTTATCAAATGTCATTCCTTCAGACCCTCCATTATGATGTCAATGAAGGTTATGGACATCACAGCATTAGTAGCTGAAGTTATTAATTAAGTTCACAAAACTTCAAGTCAATAGTTTTCATATCACATGTGAAATGTACATGATATATTAGTATTGGTATCTTTTAATGAAGGTGTATGTTCTATAGTATACAAATACATTACAGTTATATTTTATATTATTTATTATATTGCTCCATATTATATACCATATTGGGTATATAAATATGAATGCTTTATACAGTGATAAATAAACAAACGGCGATGCATGCTCTGCTTAATTTTTTTTTTTCTGATAGATGTGCACAATAAAAAGTTTGGAAACCCTTATTCTTGCTCTTGTCTCAAGGTCAAATACCCAAGAAAAAGCAAAAAAAACACAAAAAAACAAAAAAAAAGAAAGAAAAAGAAAGAACAAAAAAGCAAGACAAATTGGTATATTGTGCTATAGATTAGTAGGTTAATTATTAGTGATAAAATAGGTCTAAATTTGTACAGTATATTGTTCTGAGGACTTTAGAACTCTAACGTAGAGCACAAAGAGAAAAAGTGTTTTTGAATATTAGGTGGAGGCTTCATCTGTAGTTTGTTATGGAGTATGAAAAGAAGAGAGGGTGAGGGTATGGAAGTAGAGGACTTCAGTCAAAAAAAAAGAAAGAGAAGAAAACAAATGATGAGAATGATTAGATAGACTACCTCTAAATGATGAATAATTCTAAAAATTTGTTTCACCAATCAGTAAGAGGAAATTTTAGTTAGTATAAGAGAATTCTTTTCAGTGGCTTTTAATTTCTGCCTTTTAAATTAACTGTATCTTAGATTCCAGCTCTCAATACATCAGAGAAAAATATATAGTATACCTCATTTGGGCTAGTATTCCTACTATAAATCTGAAAAAACAAGCTTCTCAAATATCAATCATGCATATCATAAAGGGGGATAAATCAGAAAATGGCCTCATTTATGACTCTAATTTACAAAGCAAATTTATAGTATAAGAAAAAGATCTGTTAGCAAAAGTTCTCTAACATCATGGACTATCTCTAGAGAAAGTAGACCTAGAAAAAAAAAACAGATTTCATTGGTTAAAATTCTCAAATAGGATGGGGCTAAGAAAATATTGCTTTGTAAGTCTGATATGCTATTCCATAATACATTAGATCAGGAGTAGGGTGGGAATGATGCCATTTTGTTTATTTCTAAAGGAAGAGAACAGCCTAATTTGGATTAAGTAATATTAAGAACTAAAACCTGAAGAATCATTTTTAGAGCCTCCTAGTAATTCAAGATTGTTATTTGCTCCCTTTTGAAATGACAAGTAAAGAAAAAGAGAATTCCAATATTTTTTGCCTTCTTTTTCTCTGAAAGTTTACTTGGGAAAGCAAGGGCTATGGAAAATGGTGAAATGGAAATTTTAAATTCCCTTTTATACTTACATTCTACTAAGATCCAGACTTCCTCTTTTCTTTATAAATTGTCCAGTCTCAGTTCTTTATAGCAATGTGAGAATGGACTAATACAGTACATACTACAGTGCAAGAATCGAAGTTAGTGTAAGCAAAAAAATTACTGATTCCATTACAAACTTTTTAGACACATGAAATGTCTTCAGACTATTCATAATTATCGATCCTACTGAGAGCGGACTAGCACGGAATGGACTGAAATTGCAGCATAGAGATTTAGGATCCATTCATGAATGCCTCAGTCCTTAAGCTTTGTGAAGTTCTAAAATTTATATAGTGTAAAACTTGAAATATTAGGTTGGTGCAAAAATTATTGCAGTTTTGCCATTGAAAGCAATAGCAAAAACTGCAATAACTTTTGCACCAACCTAATATGTCAAGTATGCCTTAATTGAATGCATTCTTAGCACAGGTTCAGACAAATTGGACACTAAAATATTTTTAAGTTGACAGAAAATTTTACAGCAGAAAGTAACACTCAAAAATTGTGACTTATTTTGTTTTTCCAGTATATTAAAAATACTTCTTATATGTTTCTCATTTCTTATAAGTTCAGCACCAAGAAAAGAGTGCTAGCACTGGTTAATGCATGGCGTGCTTAGGGTATGAATGAGTTAATATCGCTCTTTAACTTGAAGATAATAAATGGTCTGAGCAACTCTCCCATAGCATTATCCTAAAATCACCAGGGCAACATTCTGCTTCAGTGGTTTAAATGTGCCCTGGTGGTTTGAAACATAATTGCACTGCTCTGGACACCTAATTGACTACAAGGGACTGACTTAGGTACTTTGAATAAAATTTCATTACTTTAATTATTGTTCAGTGAGGTGTTCCAATGTTTTAAAACAAACTGTTCATGTGAAATTTTGTTTCTGTGGAAAAATGTTGTCTAAAATGAGTTCTGTATAAAATACCAACTTTTGAGTGAAGTTAATAATTTTACGTGCATTTTTAGTATAATAATCTTTAGTCATAAAGCATATTTAGTGAATACTAATGTGAATTCTCGATGACAGCCAAATGCCAAAAAGCAAAATATTTGGACAATTGGAAATAAGGAAAATAATAACAGCTAAAATGTACTGGGACCATAATGAGCTTTTCATCATGTACCCTTATATTCCAATGAGATGGACATTAATATGCTCATTTTAGAGACTCCTGCACAAGAGAAATGTTGCTGTGATTGGTCAGATCCACAGCCATTTATTGGAACATTTCTCTATGATGGTCACAGTAACTATGATTTAAAGTCTCCAAACCAGTTTTCATATCTTTCCTATCTATTCTTCTGTGATAAACACACCTAGCCCTTAGGACTGTGCCAACCGTCATCTTTGTGTACCTGGTTAGAAATGTCAACTGACAACCTTCTCCACAACAGCAATTTTACACTATGGAAGTACAAATTAAGAGGTCCTATTAGATGACCAGAACTAAGCCTTCTGTACCAGAAAAGTTCCCTATTATACCTAAAAGCAACCTGGTCTTTCTCAATTGTTAATAAATATCATAATTTATTTTCTATTTGACTGTTGATGTTCTTGCTATTTTTTCTTCTATTTGTGTAGATGTTCTTGCTGTTTTTTTTCTTTTATTTCACTGTTGATGCTCTTGCTATTTTTTCTTCTATTTGACTGTTGATGCTCTTGCTGGTTTTATGGCTGGCAAATGAAAAAATTCTAGCAAGACAAATTCATCTGCAAAGCTATGATGTGAGTCTCACTATTTAATTCTGTATAAGGATAAACAGATAAAGAAACAGTTACTAGGGAGTTAAGCAACTTAACCAAGGTTTCAAGTGAACATAAACAAACCAAAAAAAGGAGGATTAGAGAAGACAAATGATTTTCTGATCTATATGAACTTCTTACTTCCCTGCCAAAAAAACCACAAAATTGTTATTAAGTTCCCTAATTTGCTTCAAAGTGGGCTTTTATTTTGTACTATAGAATAGGCTATTTTAAACTTGGCACACACAATGCTGCCTAGTTGATTAGACTATAAATATATGCCCACTCTATTCTGTAGAAATCCTTCTACAGTGAAGGAAACAAACACAGTAGAACATAGCAAACTTCTGGGTTCCACTGTCTGCAAGTTTGGAACACCATGTCTTCTCTATTTCAGTGCCCACTAAGTTCTGGTGCTATCTGTCTGATTAGTGTTATATAGTAATACGGGATTATAACTAAAAATACTCTATTTATTTTAAATTCCGTGAATGTAAACTTGGATAGATAATTTAAAGTAATTTAAACACTTTTTAATTGTTGGAATTCTGTTTGAATTCACTGAACAAAAATCTGACTTGCAGTGGCCCTAATGAATAGATATTTATTGTTCTTATACAGCAAGATGTCCAGAGGTGGGCAGTAATGGGATGGTATAATTGCTCAAAGTGCCTTAGAAGAAAGATTTCGTGAGTACTTTTTACTTTCCAATACTCCTTCCCTTCCAGGGCACATTGAAAACTGCAATTTCTCACCCTCTTGCAGTTAGGCAGGTTCATGTGACTAGTTCAAGACAACAGACTACGGGTATAAGACATGCCACTTTCAAGTTAAGGCAGTGAAAAGCCCCTTTATGACTGTCTTGCTGTATCCACCTGCTTCCCTTAGAAGCCATGTTCTGTAATTGCACAGACAAAATAGCAACAGTCTAGGTCTCTGGGTCACTACTTAAAAGGCAGTTGCCCAAGAGAGGAGCCAATACTGCAACTCACTTTGTCTGACTGAGAAACACACCTTTGTTTACTAAGCCACTGAGATGCTAGAGTTAATTTGTTTCACTCCATTCCCTAGACCCTGACTGACTGATGCATGACGATGGCTTTCATTATCATTCTTGCAGTAAGATAATTGTTACACTTCTAGCCACTTTCAGCAGTTTTTAGGCAGAAAGGTAGGGGAGAAGGTGGAGGAGAAATAGCCAAAGGAATTTCTAGCCATGTATGCTTTTTAAAAATTTATCTCCAAGAGGGCAAAATCAGTGACTTGTACATAAATTCCACAGGCCATAACTCTTTCATATGGTCATTGTTGCTGCATGGGAGTGTTTAAAGGTAAATATATTTAACTGAATACTATTCCACCTCTAAAATATTATCATTTGTTAGTAAAAAGGATGAGAAAATTGGTGGCAATAAGTAGTACATCAATAGTGTCTGCCATAATCCTGGTAGAATTTTTCTCACATAGTCACTGCTTTTGTGTGGGGGGACGGGGTGAAAATACTTAAGATCTACCATCTTAGCAAATTGTAGTGAGTATACAATACAGTATTGTTAGTCATTGTTACCATGCTGAACATTAGAGTTCCAGAACATATCCATCTTGCATAACTGAAACTTTGTACTCTTTGACCAACATCTCCCAATTTTTTCCACCTCTGAACCCCTGGCAACCACCATTCTAACCTGTACTTCTATGAGTTCAACTAGTTTAGATTCCAAATATAAGTGAGACCATGCTGTATTTGTCTTTCTGTGTCTAGCTTATTTCACTTAGCATAATGTACTCCAGGTTCACCTATGAATAATGATGCAATGAACAAGGGCATATAGGTATCTCTTTAACATTTCATTTTATTTCCTGTGGATATACAATCAGATGTGAGATAGCTGGATCATAAAGTAATTCTACTTACAATTTTTTGAGGAAACTTCATACTATTTACCATAAAGAGCATACCAATTTACATTTCCACCAACACTGTACAAGAATGCCCCTTTTGTCCACATCCTGGCCAATACTAATCTTTTGTCCTTTATATAACAGCCATTTTAACAGATGTGAGGTCATATCTCATTGTGGTTTTGACTTGCATTTCCCTGGTTATTAGTGATGTCAAGTGCCTTTTCCTAAACTTCTTGATCATTGGTATGTCCTCACTTGGGAAATATCTGTTCAAGCGTTTTGCCCATTTAAAAAAAAAATCAGTTATTTGTTTTTGTTTTAGTTTTGCTACTGAGTTTCAAAAGTTTCTTATATATTTTGGATAGTAACCCTTTGCCAGATATATGGCTTGAAATATTTCTCCTCATTCTGCAGGGGGGAATTTCATTTTATTGATTATTTTCTTTGAGGTGCAGAAACTTCAGTTTGATATAGTCCCAATTGTTTATTTTTGCCTGTGCTTTCAGTGTCATAGCCAAAAAAATCATTGCACATATCAAAGTCAGGAAGCTCTCTATGTTTCTTCTAGTAGTTTTATGGTTTCAGGTCTTAGAGGTAAGTCTTTAATACATTTTGAGTTGATATTTGCACGTGGTGTGAGATAAAGATCCAATTTCATTCTTCTTCATGTAGATACATTTTTTTATATCACTTGTTGAAGAGATATTTCTTTCCCCATTGTGTATTCTTGGCAACCTTGTCAAAGATCAGTTGAATGATGATTTGTGAATTGATTTTCTTGTCTATCTATTCTGTTCCATTGTCTGTTTTATGCTAGTTATATTATTTTAATTACTGGATATTTGTAATATATTTTGCAATTAGAAAGCTTGATGCCTCCAGTTTTGTTCTTCTTGTTCAAATTGCTTTCAAATTAATTCTTTGAAGTGGAGTCTTTCACGGTTCCATATCAATTTTATGAATTTTTTTCTATGTCTGTAATCAAATTTGTTGGATTTTAAAAGGGTTTGAATTGAATCTTTAGGTCACTTTGGGTATTATGGACATTAAAAAAATATTTACTCTTTCAATTCATGAACTCAGGAGATCTTTTCATTTATCTGTGCCTTCTTTAATGTCCTTCATAAACATAATTTTAGTGTACAAATATTTAACCTCCTTGGTTATGTTTATTCTGAAATATTTTATTATTTTATTGCTATTGTAAAGGAGATTTTTAAAAATTTCCTTATCATCTGGTTTGTTGTTTGTGTATAAAAATGTAACTAATTTTTGCATGTTGATTTTGTATTCTGCAACTTTACTGAATTTGTTTTTTCATTCTAACAGATAATTTTGGTGAGAACTTAGGTTTTCTATGTATATAATCATATCATCTAAAGCATTAATTTTACTTCTTATTTAGATGTTTTCTTTTTTTTCCTTATCTAATTGTTCTGTCAAGGACTTCCAGTACTTTGTGGGATAGAAGTAGTGCTAGTGGGCATCTTTGTATCAGATCTTAGAGGAAAAGCTCACTGTGTTTTTTTTGTTTCCCCCATTGATTATGATGTTAGCTGTGGGTCTTTCATATATGGTCTTTATTTTGTTGAGGTAAATTTCTTCTATATCTGTTTTGTTTAGATATTTTAAATTATGAATCGATGCCCACTAATTTTCTTTGATCTCATCTACTATTACAGCATCAATTATAATTTCCAACAGTTATTCTCAGTCTCACTTGAATTCTAAATATCTTCTACCAACAATTTCCCTTTTTGTAATCTTTCAGAAAGTGTGTACTCAAATAATCATTTTTTCTATCCAATTCCACATTTTCCTATACTCTTCATTTCATTTAAAATCAGGAAATTTCAAGGCATGCCCAATTTCTACATGTTCTTTTTTCTGTCTTACTTCTAGCTGATGAGCAAAATTTCAAAGGCTTTTCAGTAAATTAAATTTAAATCATTCTGTTGGTCTTTAACCTGGGTACAACTTAATTGATTCTTGTTCTTATCATCACCCACAAACACTAAATTTTCAAGCTTCTGTGCTGGCATTCTTGCACACATTCACTCCATCCCTACTCAACAATAACAATGATTCTTACAACTTTAAGTCTGACTTTGTTACTGATCTATTTCAAATAATTATGTGTTCTCTTCATACCCCCAAGGAAAAAAACCTTCAGAAAAAAATGCATTACTAAAATATAGCAAATTCATTATAATCAGGTAATCTCTCCCGAATTTTCCTTTTTATGAACCAAACAACATGCATATTTATCCATATGAAATTTCTTTGCAATACTCTTTGAGATACTATTTGAGATTCCACATACTATTTCACCTTTCAGAGATTTTACAATTTATTGTTTCTATTGGGAGACACTTTTTCATGGAGCTGACTCATTTCTGCACACCTGGTAAGTCAATACACTGACTTTTTTTTCAGACTATCTTTTTAAGGATTTTTTTTTTAATTACAAACAGTCTTGAAGTACGGAGTTCGTAAATTCTTTGATAAAAAGAGTAGGTTTCCTTATATCCTTGGGGAAGAGAGACAGTGATTCAGTCTAGAGGAATGAACAAGTAACTCTTACTGCTCACTAGAACTCATGGTTTCCTATAAGGCAACCCGCTGCACATGTAGGTGTAACCTGGTCCTCTTCATAACACCCTGTGGAAAATGGGATAAGAGAATGTAATACAAACCTGAAGCTCATCCAGCTTGCTGTGCCATGATTAGTAAAATCCTGTGTTTCTGACTACAATGTGTCTCATGCTTTCTCCTGAATATTTGAAAATGTAGCAGCCTAACTTGTTAGTGGATAAGTAGGATACAATAAGTGACCTCTCACAATTCTTTTTTTTTCAGTAAAAATATAGAAAATTTTAATGACAATAGTTTAACATAATGGGCATATATAGGACCTTTCACAATTCTTGACAGCATTCGCCTTTGGAAATGTTGCCTAATTTTAGTCTCTATGTTCCCCAGTCTTGTCATCCTAATTAATTACAGGCTTTGCTCTAAAATTTAGCTGAAATATATGTCCTCTTTGAAGACTGTCTTAAATCCTTGAACCAGTCTTCTCCTCCTATATTGATCCAAGTATGTTGCGTACATGTCTCTCTGAACCTCTCATGAAATTTCTAGTTTACATTTAGCCTTTCTGCCAAATTGTGACTTTATTGCTAAATATTATCCTTGTTTTTGACAGTAGCTTCTACATAGCAAACACTAGATGACTCTTTAAGAAATTATTTGTAGAATATTATCTTAAATGTGCAGTCTCCAAAATAAGACTTAAAGCACACACAGAGACACACACACACACACACACGCTGCCTTGCTTTCTGTTGATCTATCATGTATCTCTTTCCTACATGAACCAAACTTCATTCTCACTGTTTCTCTAAAATTGTAATGCATTATTAATTCCATCTTCTTAAGCAAGTTGCCTGTAATTATAATTGTCTTTCTAAAAAAGAAAATGCAACAGCTGCACCTACTCTGAAAATGGATCCTTGGAGAATGTAATTAAGTTATTTCAACTTGGAAACTGAATATTATCAAGAGCTATGGGATGTATAACCTTAAGACAGACCTTTCTACCAGGTTTTTAAATAGTATGTCATTTGCAGAAACTTAGATAACTAGAAAATTAGAATGTAAATTTTTTGCATACTCCAATCAGAGGCTTAGTCAATGGAATTATGTATCACATAATCTTACATGCTATAGTTAGTTAGAACATTTGCTAGACCACAGAGCAAAGGAGGCTAGAGCCATGTGTTTACTACCTTTGTGACACTCTTTATAGCTTTATTTACTTTGTTTTATGACCATGAAGTTTCCCTATAACCCACAACAGATATTGCATAACTGTGTTTCTTAGGTCACAAACTTAATCTCAAAAGAAACCCATTATACATTTGTAACCTCTCCAGTAAGGTTAATTTCAAGGGCGTAAACTGTTTTCTACAGTTTATGGCTTCATATATAAAAACACAATTATTTTATAATGGAAAACTATCTTCCAGGAGAATAAAAAATAAACATTGTTTATGTCATATCCAGACAATTCAAAAAGTATGTTAAATATTGCATTTAAACACTTAGTAAAACTTATTAATTATAATTTATGATAATTTTTTGTAGGCTTTTGATAAGGACCTACATTTTCATGGCTAAAATGATCAATATATGGCTAAATGGTTGGTGCTGTATTATGCACTGTTTCTAAGCAAAATGTAGCCCAGGTGAATTTTATTTAATTGACATACCATTTAATTTTAATAACACTTGGGTAATACTGAAGATATTGCTAATAAAAATAGAAACCTCATATTTAAAATATATTTTAATAATCATATAGAACAATTGCTATTGACATCATAAATCCCATATTGCCAATAATACAATTTTCTCTGTATAAGTCTTTTCAAACAAAGGATCTTATTACCTCAGAAGAAATCATTTATTTGGGGGGAAAGCATTACTCATATTAAATGTCTGCTAATCTTAGTCAAATTCTCTCCTCTTATAATTTATGACTATTGGCCTTAATTTTTTCATCTATTCAAACAAGCTAAGTTTGATCCTTCTTACATTACCTATACTTTCAACATCTGAAAAGATCTCATATAACCATACTAAATGTTAAACTTTTGATGCTGAAGATCACTGTGAAATAGCTTCAATATATATATATGCATTCAGAATTGTCAGGCTTAATGAGGCCTTGGCTAATTCATTTCTCATCAACATAGAAACATAGGATTGCATATTTGAAAGAGTCTTATTGAAGATTAAGGGTGATGAAATAGGCCTATATTATTCAGGGTAACTATTCTATCTCAACCTATTTAAATGTTATCCAATATTATTAGAACAGTTCAGACTGATAAATGTTGACATTGACCCTTACAGGAAAGCAAACAATAGATGAAAAAAATATTTGTAAAGTATGCTACTGTTATAAATAATAATACACTTAAAGAATGTACCAGTGATATCCCGCAAAGATAAAAATTTTCTGTTGGCAACATAAAAGCTGAATATGCTTATAAACTATTCTACTTAGTCAAAGATAATTTAATAGGAGAACAGTTGATTTAAAAAATTCAATCAAGCAGTCACAATTTCGTATCTTCAACTGTTGTATTCCTATTGAGTAGTCTCACTAAAAGTTATCTTTGAAATGGAGTTTAAGGAAAACAAGACACAACAAAAGGTATTATTTTATGAAATGAACTGTAAATTCATGGAACTTCTTATTTGTGATATAGAAATAAGAGCATCGGAATAAAAACTTGCCCAATTAGAATTCAGGATACTCTAATGGATACTAGATAGATAGCAAATTATCTACACAGATATACAGATTACGAATTTGCATAGACACAATTATCCTTTTGAAGTTGATAGCTTGTCATTACACCTGTTCATAATACATCTTTTGCTGACACTGTCAAGGGTAAATTTGTGAACTGATCATAACATTAGTCTAATCCCTTATAATTTATATTCTGAATGAATTTAAATAATAAAGAAAGAGAGTAATGCCATAATACCCAGAAGAGCAACATTAAAAAGTCCTTCAGTTAGAGGCAGTTTACAATCATAAAATATAAACTTTTATTTGATTAAATCTATAGCAGCACAAGAAAAATGTGATTAATGTAAAACCCAGAAATATTAAATCTCTTAAGATTACCCAGTAATTTAGACATAGAGCTATCACATTATCCACATCAGAATGCTTTTTCTTCATAAAAACATGACATTTTTAATATAATCTTTTTATAAATAAAAGTAAAGCAAATTTTAGCTCATTAAAGCATACCCACAGGTACAAGGGTAAAATGGATTCCAAATAAAAGGATGGTAAAAGAACTATAAAACTATGGTTACAATAATGTAGGCAATATTTTATTGTATGGTAAAGTCAAAGCAAACAATTTGTAACTATAATGTCACTGGAAGCACAAAGATACTAAACTTTTAAAAATTCAAGTAATAATTCATCATATTTATTTATCACAAGATGGTTTGAAAACACTGTTATACTATTCCTGAAGTGACATTATAGAGATGGAGAAGGTTGCCAGGTATTAGGGAGATAAAAGGAAGTGAAGTGGCTTGGCTATAGAAGGGTAATATGAGGGATCCTTGTGATGGAATTGTTCTGTTTTTAGCGTGGTGGTGGTTACAAGTCCACACGTGTGATAAAATTACACAGAATTAAATATATATACACACACGAGTGCATATAAAACTGGTGAAATCTGAATAATTTTGATGGATTCTATAAATTTGCTGACTGTGATATCATACTATAGTTATTCGAAAAGTTATTATTAGGAAAACTCAGGAAAGGCTTACCGGATCTCTGGATAATTTCTTCCAACTAAATGTAATCTTAAATTACCTCAAAACAAAAGATAAAATGTAAAAACACTCTAAAAAGGTACTAAAAGCAAAAAATAAATAAAATTAAAGTTTAAAAACAGTTATAATAAAACCATTATGCTAGCAAATTGTATATAAAAAGCTCTAAGAATGCCAGTGGCTCATGCCTGTAATCCCAGCACTTTGGGAGGCCGAAACGGGGGATCACCTAAAGTTAGGAGTTCCAGACAAGACTGATCAACATGGCGAAACCCCATCTCTACTGAAAATACAAAGATTAGCCGGGTGTGGTGGCATGCGCCTGTAATCCCAGCTACTAGTCGGGGCTGAGACAGGAGAATCGCTTGAACCTGGGAGGCGGAGGTTGCAGTGAGACGGGATCGCACCACTGGACTCCAACCTGGGTGACAGAGCAAGACTCTTGTCTCAAAACAAAAACAAAAACAAAAAACCTCTAAGATACACTTCCAATTGAAGGAAGCTAACATTCGAGGTTTAAAATAGGAGCACAATTGATCTCAAAATTATATGGCTTTTTAAGGAAGAGGATTATTTCGGGTGAAACAGTATGAAATGAAACATTGATTTATACAGCATGTTTAAAGAAAATAAGTAGGCCGAGCGCGGTGGCTCACGCTTGTAATCCCAGCACTTTGGGAGGCCGAGGTGGGCGGATCACGAGGTCAGGAGATCGAGACCACGGTGAAACCCCGTCTCTACTAAAGATACAAAAAATTAGCCGGGCGTGGTGGCGGGCGCCTGTAGTCCCAGCTACTCGGAGAGGCTGAGGCAGGAGAATGGCGTGAACCCGGGAGGCGGAGCTTGCAGTGAGCCGAGATTGCGCCACTGCACTCCAGCCTGGGCGACAGAGCGAGACTCCGTCTCAAAAAAAAAAAAAAAAAAAAAAAGAAAATAAGTAGATTGCTTTCATCCCAGTCAAGTGATCTTATAGTACAGGAAAATTAAATCAAATCAAATTCTAGAAATTAAATGAAAATGCATTTCTTTACTTATCAATAATAAACTATCTATTCACATGAGTATAACCAGTGCAAGGGAAGAACATCCTGGCAAAATCAGGCTAAACAACAAATTATATTCAATGCTGGCATAAGATGCCATTTACAGTCACACAGGCTGTGTACTGTACAACACTCAGGAATGTCATTGATGCAGACTACCATATTATTGGACACTCCTGAAATTGTACATTGTGTCACCTGAACAGCTGTACTGAGTGGTTCTGGGGAATAGGAGATATGCTATTTATTTATTTATTTATTTATTTATTTTGCTTATGCTACAGAGATCCCGTTAAGACAAATTGGAGATCAAACAGAAAGATTAAGTGTTTTCTTATGACATAAAAAATGATGAACACCCAATGTCATGTACGCCACTTCTATTGGGAAAATAACTTCAATTTAGTAAATTAAACATGAAACATGTTCTATGCTCTAAAATACTGTTACATTAAAGGAAATTAGAAGCTGATCAAATGAAAGCTCAGACTACTTCTCAATAAAATACATGAGCATAAAATTTCAATTGTATCATGACTTTATTTGGACTTATCTTAGTCATTTTGCTCTTACATAAATTTGGGGGGTTTAATAGGTTCACATCTTCTGGTTAATTTTTGAACACCCATGTCAGCTTTTAATGAAGGTGGAAATCTTCAGTGTAAAGTCCATTTATTTTCCTCCTTGAGGAAAATCAGTTTGAAAATATCGTGAGTTACCTAAAGGAACTGCAACATTTTCATATTCTATTCACAGAGTAATAGCTGCACAGAGTCCTCCTAAGAATCCCATCTGCATGTAAATGCCACAGAAAGCAGTCCTCACAAAATACCTTCAAAGCTAGACAGTTACATTTAGAGAATGCAGCCAGGGCTCCTGGAGCAAAGTATACTGGTAAGGTTAGAGTCCTAGTTAATATGTACCTGATAATTTATGAAACATCCAAGATTACTGAAGCAACACCTGTCTAAAAAAAAGATGTTTGCTTCACAGACAGAATGTTTTCTCTTTGAGCGAAGATTATTATTATAAGATTTAAGCAACCCTGATCCAGAAAAAATGTATTTGAATACATTCTTTTGCCATTCACCTTTTAAAGAGTAATTATTATCTCTAATTATCCTAAATTACTCTTTTAAATAAAATAGTAAAATCGAGCAGATGATTGAGATAGTATAATCAATTTGGGATTTCTCAGAATAAATGTCTTTCAATACATAATGATAGAAAAATGTAGATGGAAAATACATTCCTAACAAATTCTAAGATTGGCAAATTAAAGATTCTTATATTAATACAAAATCTACAATAATACTTCTACCAAAGATATTCTTATTTCCCAAATGAACTTGCTGGCAATAGTGAGACAATGACTAGAACAATTTTCCCTAGTCTCACACTTTGATTTTTTTTTCCACTCAGCTTCGTTACATTTTTTCTTCTTAAGTAAAGAGAATATTATATATAGGCTGCTACCAAAATTTAACAAAGACTGCATCTGAGGTTGCATCATGAGTTTCAGGGATTTGGTGACCTTATTAGAGAAAAATGAAGACTTTGAGTGCTAGAACTGAAACCTCAGTCTTCTTGTAGAAACTTAGATGAGGACAAATCATCTAGACATGATATAGATAAGAAAAGGCACACTAGAAGAACAAATCTTTGACTGTTGAAGTTAAAATTCAGAAATTTTTTTTGTTTGATGCTATATTTTTGGAGTTCTTTGAGAAGTCACAGAAACCAGTGCTTCTGTGTTCAGTTATAATATTCTGACTTCTTGATTACTTGAAGTAAGACATTCCTGTTTAAGTGCACTGTTGCAATAAAATATGCAAAGTCATATAAACAAGATGTTAAAGTCGTTTCAACTTATAATACATAGCCTTGGTATTTAAAATTTTTTTTTCTCTCCACATTTCTCCACTTGTAAGTTGAGATGCTCTTTTTCTGCACTTGCATGGCACCTTCTGCCTCAGTTTTTGGAATTTTCACTCATCTCTCTCTTAGGGGAAGGACAGAGGATTGTTTGTTTGTTTGTTTTTATTTAGCCCTTAACATGTTCTCTGGCACATATACCGAGTGATGTTTGATAAGTAGATGGTTTTCAGCACTTCTTAAATAAAACAAAACACTTTGTCAATCCACTTAACTATACACATGGGAAGACTGAACTAAAATCCCATGACAGGTAAGTAATTAAATTATTTTACATCTCTCTTTCTTAATTGAGTAATGTCCATAAAAACAATTTTTATGCTTTTTACTACTTGAAAGTGGCATTAATATAAACTACATCTTGTGTATGTAACTATTGAAGCTATGAATTTAATAATTATTTAAATTCATAAATATTTATTATGAGCCTACCACATACGAAGCACTATGCTAGGCACAGAAAATTTACATATAATGAATAATTTTATTTGCCTTTGAGGTGTTATCTAACAGAAGAGATAGACAAAAATATCTCCCTAATGCAATATGATGAGTACAATAATAGAGGTGTGTGTAAAATATAATGGAAACCCAAATAAGGAAGTCATTAATTTTTCAGGCGCAATAAGATTTTCTACTACTATGAATATTTTCATTACAAAAAGCATGGGGTCAGTGAAAAATTACGTTTGTTCATGAAGTTTACAGAAGGCTTATTTCCCTAGGTGTAGTTTCTAACCAGAGAAACCAAATTTGACTGAAATAAATAATGCAGACCATATAAATGTATTTCCTTCAGTTCTACTTAAGTAAGATTCAACACAAAAACTCATGATATTTTTACATTCTCGATATCAGCAATTTTCATGTATGCCATTATTCCTGTTATTTTGAAGCAATGAAAGACAAAATGAGTAAAAACTGCTATATCTTCTAGTTCTCTGTTAGGTAGAATTGGAAATTTAAACTTTATTTCTCCCAAATCATCTTCCATATCTAATATGAAAACATAGTAACAACATCATATTTTAATTTTATATTGTTGTTCTTCTTTGAATACTCGGAAAAATAATGTACAGGATATTAAAAAGTTTAGCTATCACCTTAAATGTACTGTGAAAATGTAAGAAATTACTACAAATTTTATTAATTGGGCTCCTAAAGATGCCATAACAAAATACCACAAATTGGGTGGCTTTAATTAATAGAATTTTATTTTTTTATGTTTCCGGATACCATAATCTCAAAATCAAGGTTTCAACAGATCCATGTTCACTGTGAAGCCTCTGTAGAATAAACTTTCTTGATGGTAGTTAACAAATTCTCAGTGTTCCTTGGCTTGGAGGTGTGTCATTTCAATCTCTACCAGAATCATCATATGGTTTTCACCCCTATGTCTTTGTTGGGACTCCCCACTGCTGGAAAAAGGTAAGCAGAAGATCCCCAGCAGTCCACATTCCCACAATATACACCTGCAGTACTAGCTAGAGGAAAGCCCCCTCAGCACCCCGATACCCTGTGTATAGGGAGTTACCTGGAGTCTCATGTGACTACCTTGTTCCAGAGAGTTCACGCTGGGTCTCTCCCACCTGCTATGACCCAAGCTGCTACAGCATGGTATCATTTTGAGAGCAGAGCCACCATCACACTACATCTTGCCCTGGGGCTTGATACTCCCCACATCTCAAAAATCCCTGGGACTCTGCTGATTTCTTCCCAAACCAATCTAAATGGTTGCAGCATCATGTCACTAGCTTGACCCAGCAGTATAGCTGTAACCTAGCACCAGAGACCACATAGCACCCCTATAACTCTAGGAAATTAGGCAGTTGAGCACAACAAGGTGGCTCACCTCCAGATAATATGAGGCAAAGCAAAAATTCCCCAGATCCTGAGAGCTACATACCAGGATCTGCAGCTGACAGCAAGAACCTCAATTCCTTTAGCAGGGAAGCCACTATGCACCCATGCATGCCCTCTGGGGGTCTGAGAACTGGCCCACCTGGACAATCACTCCCACCCTGACCATCACTATGTGCCACTCACCATCCCCAGGACTAGCCTGCCGGGGCCCACTGCAAGCACCACTGATGCCCTTGTCTTTTGCCAGGGGCCCAAGGACTGCTCTAACTAGGACCTGTTGCCACTGCATGGCAAACCCACCCTCTTCAGCAATGGGGCAGCTGTGCCTTTGCATGCTACCCAGGAGTGTGAGGATAGACCCACCTTGGGCCCATCACCCCCACTGCTGGTCCTGTCCATACCCCCGATCAGCTTGTCCACTGTCCCTGTTCACAGCAAAGCTGAATCCAGTCTCCACAAATAAATGCATTCTAACCTACTCAGGAACTCACAGATATCACTGAAATTGATTACATCTAAGTAAATCATACAAAGATTATACAACTGTGCCCAATCAGAACCAAAGCCAAAGCACTCTGTCTAACTGATACTATAGATAAATCTACAGAAAAAAAACTTTGCCTTATAAATCTACTCCATAAAATTGGAAGAAGTGTGTACACCAGGTACACAGATATCAATATAGGGTCATAAGAAACATGAGAAAAACAAAAAAGGAAATTTGACACCTCCAAAGAAAAGGAAATCTATAAAATTCATGAAAAGGAAATCAAAATAATAATTTTAAGGAAACTCAGAAGCAAGAAAACACAGACAATTTTTAAAAATCAGGAAAACAATTCTTGATCTGAATGAGAAATTCAACAGAGATATCATGTAAAGGAACAAAACAGATATTCTATAATTGAGAAATACAATGAATAAAATTAAAAAATACAATTGAGAGTGTCAACAATAGATTAGATCAAGCAGAAGAAAAAATTACTGAACTTAAAGGCAAGTCTTTTGAAATAACACACTCAGACAAAAAAATAAATACAAGAAAATGAATAAAGCCTACATGATATATGAGACACTATTAAGCAAACAAATATTCACCTTTTGGGAGTTCTAGAAGAAGATACGGGAGCAGGCACAGAAAATCTATTTAATGAAATAATAGCTGAAAACGTCCCATGTCTTAGGAGAGAACTAGACATCCAGATCTAGGAAGCGGATAGATCCCCAAACTGATTAAAGTGATAGATTTTGGCAGTTTGAATATAATGTGCCTTGAAGAGGACCACAGAAATGAAATATTTCTCTTCAAGGCACACTATATTGAAACTGCCAAAATCAAAGACAAAGAGAGAATTCTAAAACAGCAAGAGAAAAATGTCAAGTCACATATAAGGGAATCCTCATTGGACTAACAGCAGATTTCTCAGCAGGAAGCTTATAAGCCAGGAGAGAATGAGATGATATATTCAAAGTGCTGAAAATAATAATAAAAAAGCTATAAGAAAACTACCTAGCAAAGCTGTGCTTAAGAAATGAAGAAGAAATATGGTCTTTCCCAAGCAAGCACAAACCGAGGAAATTCAACACCCCTATAATGGCCTTACAATAAATGTGTAAGGGAGTCTTATATCTGGAAGTAAAGTACAATATCTACCATCATGAAAACAAACAAAAGTATACAACTCACTGGTATAAAAGATACACAAATGAGAAAAAATATAATTAGTAAGAGAGGAAGAAACAAATAATATACAAAACAATAAGAAAACAACAAAATAACAAGAGTAGATCTCACCTATCTACAACATCTTTGGATGTAAACAATTTAAAATTTTCAATTGTTTCAATTTTCAATTTTCAATTGTAGAGGGAGGATCACTTGAGCCCAGGAGTTCAAGGTCAGCCCATGCAATGTGGTCAGACTCTGTCTCTACAAAACATTTAAATATTAGCTGGGTGGCATGGTGGAATGTGCCTGTAGCCCCAGTTACTCAGAAGGCTGATACAGGAGAATCACTTGAGGCAAGAGGTTGAGGTGGCAGTGAGCTATGTTTGTGCCTTTGCCCTCCAGTCTGGACAACAGAGCAAGATCTTTCCTTGAAAAAAAAATAATAATAATAAAGGAAAATTTTAAAAATAAAATGATATAGACTGGCTAAAGGAATAAAAAACAAGATGCAGGTATATGTAGCCTAGAAAATTATTTTCACTTATAAAGTCACACAAAGATTTAAGACAAAGGAATTTGCCAAGGAAAGGAAATAAAAGGCATCCAAATTACAAAAGAGAAAGCCAAATTATCCTTGTTTGCAGATGTCATGATCTTACATCTAGAGAAACGTAGACTCTACCAAATGCTTTTAAAACTGATAAAAAATTAGTAAAGTTTCAGGATACAAAAACCAACCTACAAAAATCAGCAGTATTTCTATTCACTAATAGCAAACTAGTTAAAAATAAGTCAAGAAAGAAATTCCATTTGTAATAGGTGCAAAAAAAATAAAATACTTAGGAATAAATTTAACCAATTAGGTGAAAGATCTCTACAATAAAAACTAAAATGTATTGATAAAGAAATTGAAGATGATGCAAACAAATGGAAAGGTATCCCACGCTCATGGATTGGAAAAATTAAACATGCTAAAATGACCGTACAACCTGAAGCAATATACAGATTCAATGCAATCTCTATCAAAATACCAATGATATTCTTCACAGAAATATAAAAAAATTCTAAAATTTGAATGGAACCAAAAAAAAAAAACCATGAATATCCAAAGCAATACTAAGAAAAAAGAAAAAATCCATGGACATCACACTACCTGTTTTCAAAATATAGTACAAAACTGTAGTAAGTAAACCAGCATGGCATTGGTATGAAAGCAGATACGCAGATCAATAAAACATAATAGAGAAACTGAAAATGGATACACATATTTACAGCCAACTCATTTTTGACAAAGATGTCAAAAACACACACTGGGGAGAGAACACCCTCTTCAATAAACAGTATTAAGAAAATTGGATATTCATATGCAGAAGAATATAATTAGACCCATAGCTGTCTCTATTTTAAAAAAATCAATTTAAAATGGATTAAAGACCTAAATGTGTAAGACCTGAAACTATAAAACTACTAGAAGAATGCATAGGAAACACACTTGAGGACATTGGTCTGCGCAAATATTTTATGACTACAAAATAAACAAATGAGACTCTATTAAACTAAAGAGCTTTGGCTAGCAAAGGAAACAACCAACAGCGTGAAGAGACAACCTGCAAAGTGGGAGAAAATGTTTTAAAACTGTTCATCCAACAAAGGACTAATATTCAGAATATACAAAAAATTCAAACAGCCAAAAAAAATACCCACAAATAATTCAATTAAAAGGGGGGCAAAGATCTAAATAGGTGCTCGAGAAAAGGAAAGTCATACAATTTTGGTGGGAATGTAAATCACTATAGCCATTATAAAAAACGGTATGAAGTTTCTCAAAAAACTAAACTAAAACTACCATATGATCCAGCAATCCCACTATTGAATAGTTATACAAAGGAAATTAAATAAGTATATCAAACAGATATCTGCATCTTCATGTGTACTGCAGCACTATTCACAGTAACTAAGATTTGGAATCAACCTAAATGCCCATCGATGCATGAGTGGATAAAGAAAAGGTGGTATAGGCACAATGGAATAGTATTCAGCCATAAAAAAGAATAAAATCCTGTCATTAATGGCAACATGTACGAACCTAAAGAACATTATTTTAAGTGAAATGTCACCCATGTAAAGTTAAATACTACATTTCCTCACTCATATGTGGGAGCTAAAAAAATGGTGCTCATAAAAGTAGAGTAATTTTATGGTTATCAGAGGCTGAGAAGTGTAAGAGGAGAGTGCTAGAGAGAGGTTAGTTAACGAATACGAAATTACATCTACTTCCCAGAAATAAATTCTAGCGTTCTAGAACAATAGAGGATGAATATAGTTAACAATAATTCACTGTGTCTGTTCAAAAAGCTGGAGGAGAGGATGTTGAATGTTCCCAATAAAAAGAGCCAACCAGCCGGGTGCGGTGGCTCATGCCTGTAATCCCAGCACTTCGGGAGGCCGAGGCAGGTGGATCACGAGGTCAGGAGATGGAGACCATCCTGGCTAACATGGTGAAACCCCGTCTCTACTAAAAATACAAAAAAAAAAAAAAAATTAGCCGGGCATGGGTGGTGGACGCCTGTAGTCCCAGCTACTCGGGAGACTGAGGCAGGAGAACAGTGTGTACCTGGGAGGCGGAGCTTGCAGTGAGTCGAGATCGCGCCACTGCACTCCAGCCTGGGCAACAAAGCGAGACTTCATCAAAACAAAAAAAAAAGAGCCAACCAACCAGTACATAAAAAATTCCTGGTAACGCCCCATCCTGTAATGTTCCATCAATCAATCTATAGAAATAGAGAATAAATTCTAACGCTATAAACCATGACGTTTTGTAATTTATCATTCCAATAGGTTATAAACTGAACCTGTAGAAGTAGGAAGTCACCAATAAATTTGACTTGTAGAAGTAGAAAGTGTGAAAAATAACAGTTCTACATAAATAATAATATGACAGAGGCAAAATAAATTCAAAATATATTATTGGGAGCTTTTGACGTGTGTGTAATTCTACTTTATTTTATTAAATATTAAGAAAATATATAATGAATATTTGTAATATATCTTGCATTTCATCAGGCATATCTACTGAGTATAACAGTGCTGAGTTTGGCTTTATGTATGCTAATTAAGAATATCAGCATTTGCAAAAGACATTGAAAGAACAGGGGTTTATTTTTAAAGTATGATATTTTATTGGTTTTTCTTGAGTTATATTCTAATCCTCTTTAGCAAATTGGTACTAGGACCTGTATTTTCCTTGACAATTGAGTTTTCAGTTTAAATCAGTGTCCTATTGAGGATGTTCATTTTCTCAATCAAAGATCTTCAATAACTTAAAAATTTAATATATGTGGCTTTACTTCTTTGTGTGTTTTCCGACAAGGCAAAGTGTAACCTAGGTGTCAGCTAAGTCATCTCTTTTATTATCTGAATATGTTTTGTTGGAACCGCATTGCATAGCAAATGAAAGACACCTGATTCATTCAATTCTTTCACACTTCTGCAAATTCCTAGGAGTTTATTTTTGTCAGTCATTTTCCACTCCAAATTTCTCCTTTGACTACTCTTGATCTCATGTTTCATTTCCTATGGTTGTTTCTGTCTTTCTAAAGGACCCACCACAAACCACATACGTGGAAAGTGGCATCTTTTTTATGAATCCACCAACTTCTTATTCAGAAGATTAACTTGAAAAAAATAAAAAAAAAAAAAGAAAGATGTATACAAACAATTCCTCCAGCAAACTGGGATTAAGGATTACATTCTACCCCAGCAAAGAATACACCTTAATATTGAACATTAAACACATATTTTTCTTCAAACTTTCTGAGTCATGACTTTGTCTGAGAATTTCTCTTTTTTTGGTGTTCTTTCTTTGTTTTCTTTTGGAGATAGGGTCTCGCTCTGTAGCCCAGGCTGGAGTACCATGGTAGTGAACCATGGACTCAAGCAATCTTCACTGAAGGAATTCCCTGGTGTACTAATTTTCTTCTCAACTTCCTCGACTCTCCTCTTTCAATACATAATTTTCAGTCAACATCACTCTTGGTTTTCCTCTTTTCTTTTGTATTATTTGCAGTTAATGTTATTCCTGGAACAATGGAAGAATCTCACTACTAGACAATCTGTTCTATGCCAAAGGGTGTCATTTTTAGTCAATCACTTAACAGAGGCAATTGTTCTTCAAGAGGAATTCTAAGGTAGCTATTTTTTTCTATTTTCCACAAAATAATTTAAATACAAGTCATAGTACTAATTTAGAACATAAATCATATTATCTAACTCACAGAATTAACAATACATTGAATAATGACACGTCATCTTCTATATAGCAGAATATATAATTATCTTGTTAAATACATGGAAGAAAAACCCTGAAATTTTTTATTGCGTGAGAGATAATAAAGGGATATTAATTTTTTATTATTTTGAAATATAGAAGATGCTGAATCTCATTAAAATCATCTGGTTTTGTGGACTATAGTGCAAATAAGGCAAGTGTACTGCTAGTCTTCACTTGTCTTCCTTTATCACTTGTGTCACTTGCCTTTCTTTATCATGCCCTTTGTAATTTGACTTTGCAGCTCCTCCCAAGAGTCTCTCTGCTTTCTCCAGAACTGAAAATTCCATATCATCTTATAAGGTCTGATATCCTACTGTTCTATGCTTAATCTGGAAAACAAACAAAGCGAAAAATAAAATAAAATAAAAAAGAAAGCACTTGCCTTTTGACTAACCATGATGACTGTTGGTTGACTAACCATTATCCCGTTTTGTAGAATAATGTAGGGAGGGATGTTGAACAGAAAATGAGTGTTCAGAAAAAAAAAGTTAGAGTCATTGTAGCAGAGAAAGTCATTGCAGAAGGGACCAGTGAGTTTAGAAGGAAATTTTAATGTTTCGCTTTTTATGCTTTTTTTGTATGAAAATGATCCTATATGAATTGGCTACTTACTTTTAAATCCATGCCGTCAAAGGATTTTGGGGCTAAAATATTTGCCTGTAAGCATTTACTAGATAAGAGAAATTAGTCAAGTTAGGCATAGGCTAGTTTCATGAAAAAGATGCTAATGGAGGGGAGTTGCAGAGGTGACTTTAAAAAGTAATGCCTAAATCAAGAAATTATATTTTGATGACTTGAATTATTAAAATTATTCAGAAAATTGTCTTATTAAGATGAAAAAATTTGAAATATTTGTTTATTTAAAAATGTAAGCTAAGATATTTGCATATTAGAAACAAATATACCAGTATAAGATAACTTCTCAATTATTAAAACCTTACATTCTCTAATATTTTAGAAAATCGTAGGTTCTCTGTTACAATTTGTTTCTTTTTACACAAACTGCCAAGAATAAATTGTTTATACTGACTTATGAATAAAATTTATGGATAAAATTAATGTGCTTAGAAGAGGCAAACTGCTTTGGAAGCCCCTTCCTTCGCTATCCACACTGTGCTTTGCCAACATCTTCAATCTCCTCCTCCATTGTCCTAATATTCCATGACCCAGCAATGCTGTTGCCTGTCTTGTTTTGCTTACATATAAGTTATCAAGCCTGCTGTAGAAAAATTATGCAAGCTTATAATTGTTTCTCTTACAAACATATGTTGTGAAATCTCAAGCCTATTCAAAATACTGCCCAGCAATCCTTTGATTCCCACCTCTTTTTTCTCATATTCTCCAAGAAGGTATTTCAAATAAATCTCACTCTGCTAAAATATCCTAACCTACCACCTCTCCTCACTTTCAGGACATGATTTTGCCTCTTTCTTAAGAAAGAAATTAGAAACTATTAGAAAAAAATATATATATAGTTCAATTTCTGGTCACTGCACTTATAAACTTAAATGAGATATATCTATCTTTTTATACTTTTATCAAAATGAAAAAGGTGTTTCCTCTTGGCTAGGACTAAGTAATAGGTTAATAAATTGCAGAAAAAAATAATATGCCAAGCATTAGAAATTATGATTAAATTAAAAAGTCATAATTTCCATCAGAGTGAACAGGCAACCTACAGAATGGGAGAACATTTTTGTAACCTACTCATCTGACAAAGGGCTAATATCCAGAATCTACAATGAACTCAAACAAATTTACAAGAAAAAAACAAACAACCCCATCAAAAAGTGGGCAAAGGACATGAACAGACACTTCTCAAAAGAAGACATTTATGCAGCCAAAAAACACATGAAGAAATGCTCATCATCACTGGCCATCAGAGAAATGCAAATCAAAACCACAGTGAGATATCACCTCACACCAGTTAGAATGGCCATCATTAAAAAATCAGGAAACAACAGGTGCTGGAGAGGATGTGGAGAAATAGGAACACTTTTACACTGTTGGTGGGACTGTAAACTAGTTCAACCATTGTGGAAGTCAGTGTGGCGATTCCTCAGGGATCTCGAACTAGAAATACCATTTGACCCAGCCATCCCATTACTGGGTATATACCCGAAGGACTATAAATCATGCTGCTATAAAGACACATGCACACGTATGTTTATTGCGGCACTATTCACAATAGCAAAGAGTTGGAGCCAACCCAAATGTCCAACAACGATAGACTGGATTAAGAAAATGTGGCACATATACACCATGGAATACTATGCAGCCATAAAAAATGATGAGTTCGTGTCCTTTGTAGGGACATGGATGAAACTGGAAAACATCATTTTCAGTAAACTATCGCAAGGACAAAAAACCAAACACCGCATGTTCTCACTCATAGGTGGGAATTGAACAATGAGAACACATGAACACAGGAAGGGGAACATCACACTATGGGGACTGTTGTGGGGTTGGGGGAAGGGGGAGGGACAGCATTAGGAGATACACCTAATGCTAAATGATGAGTTAATGGGTGCAGGAAATCAACATGGCACATAGATACATATGTAACAAACCTGCACATTGTGCACATGTACCCTAAAACCTAAAGTATAATAAAAAAAAATTAAAAAGTAGGTGAAAGGAGTAAGCAAGAGGAACACTGGAATTTAGTGTCAAAGTTGTAGTGGCTCTGAGCAATGCTCATGAAAGTATTTATTAAAGTAGAGCAAAGGTAAGACTGGTCTCGTAGAATGTTAGGAGGTATTCCCTCCTCTTCTATTTTTCAGAATAGTTTGAATAGTATTAGTATTAGTTCTCCTTTAAATGTTTGGTAGAATTCTGCCCTGAAGCCACTGACTCCCAGGCTTTTCTATACTGAAAACTTTTTATTATATCTTTGATCTCATTACCTGTTATTGGTCTGTTGGGGCTTTGGATTTCTTTATGGTTCAGTCTTGGTAGGTTGTATGTGTCTAGTAATTTATCAATTGCTTCTAGATTTTCCAAGTTATTGGCATATGGTTGATCACAGCAGCCACTAATGATTTTTTGAGTTTCTGCCATATCAATTATAATGTTTTCTTTTTCATCTCTGATTTTACTTATGTGTATCTGCTCTCCATCTCTCTCTCTCTTTTACTTTAGTCTGGTTAAAACTTTGCCAATTTTGGTTAATCTTTTCAAAAAAACCAACTTTTTGTTTTACTATCTGTTATATTGTTCTCTTTATTTCTATTTCATTTATTTCTGATCTTATCTTTATTATTGCTTTTCTACTAATTTTGAGTTTGGTTTGCTCTCGCTTTTATAATTCTTTAAGATACATCATGGGTGTTTTATTTGAAGTTTTTCTCTTTTTGATGTAGGCACTTGTAGCTATAAACTTTCCTCTTAGTACTGCTTTTTCTGTATCACATAGGTTTTGTATACCCTTATATGTGGTATCTATACCTTATTTGTGGTATCTATTTTTGGCAATAAAGATCATACACTCTGTGATATTCAATCACCCATTCCCCTGACTCTAGTCTTTGATAAACAGTCTTTGCCCTTTTGTTCCCATATGTAGAGCTTTGAAATCAATTAAATTCCTTACAACCTCTGACATAAAGCAGTCTCCTAAATGGCCTTTTAGTCTTCACTTTCTTCATCTGTCTCACTCTTTAGTTACAGTATTTTTTCCCTCCTGTCTTTCACAGGCAGATTATCAAAGGAAAGTTTACTTTCTATTACTGTATCTATCTGTGCCAGTATAGACATAAACATAAACACACACATTTCTATAATATGTAAAATACTAGTGACTATTCATTATACACATTTTTTCCTAGAGGGACTGCATCAATAAAAACCGTGTATCAGAGATTGCTAGTTATCCCCTAACACCTTTTCTCCTTTTCTTTCCTAAAAATGGGATTTTAGCTGGGAGATTACTAACTAGAATAAGGATTACTTTCCCCTGAGTCCCTAACAGCCAAATAGCCATGTAATTAGATTTTGGCCAATGGGATATAAGCAGAAATAGGAGAAAATGAAATAGAAAATGTAGGTCAGCAACCAAAACTTTGTTTAAGAGGTAGCTGATGACTGCCATTTGGGTTTTCCTTTTCCTTGTTCTTCTTCCTACCGTTTGGACTGTAACTTAATGGCTCAACTTGAACAAGACATGATCTTGGGAATGAAAGTAACCTACAAGTAGAACAGTCAAATACATGGATCCTGAGTGTTTGATACTAGGTGGTGGTGGTGCAGTTCCCATAAATGCCTACCTCCAGAAATCTGCATTAAAAACAAACAAAAGAACAAAAACAAAACACAAACAACTTGTGTCTTGTTTTAGCCTCTTGGTTTTTGTTTGTATTTTGCTTATATTTTCTTTTATTCATAGTTGAACCTAATCCAAACTAATTTATGTAACTTCAGTCAAATCATGTACAACCATTGGAAAAAACATGTAAAAGCAGGTTATCAATGATGTCAAATTATATGTGGAACAAAAATCATTTACACATTTCACAAATGTACGTAAAATAAATACAATGTGAAATGTTCAGGGCTAGGCATTCTGTTTATTTTGAGATCCAAGTTCTCATTAAGATCCTGTTATTTGAGAAAGATATGTGTACAGATAGAAACAAAGCAAGAGAGAAAGTAATCCGGAAGGAGAAAAATCACAAAATCTTAAGATTGTTGAAGTCACAGGAAATTATGCATTCCAAAATAGGATGAATAGAAACAAAAGATGAGAAAAAAGCTGGGTAGATGCCAACATATACAGAATGGATGATGGAAGAAAAAAGAAAAGAACAAGTCTGAAAGGATATAGTCAGGGAGTAATAGAAAAAGATATAAGAAAGAAAAGACATCCCAGTGACTAAGAATGAAGGATGTTCTGGAAAAGAGGTAATAATCAGCAAAGTCAAATGTTGCAGATAAATCAAGTGAGATAAGTATTAAATTAGGAACTAAGAGGTTATTGTTCATTTTGTAAAAGGCAGTTCCAGAGAAATGACGGGTAAGCTAGTTTAACAGTAATCGATTAGGGATCAAAAATTGATGGTGTAAAAGGGAATTAAGAAAATTGGGGCATGACACTCCTAAGTAGTTGAGAAGGAACAGTGCACAAATCGAGGAACTACCTTTAGATGGGAGTCAGCCTTCACTGGAAATTTGTATTGACTAAATTTGTTAGTTTAAATCTAAATGTTTAGTATTATTTTAACCAGCTAATAAAAATAAATAATTGTGCGAAACGATTTAAATAAAGCAAAATGTATTACATACCTTATTGCATTCTTAATTTGAATAACATTACATAGATTTTCTATGTTATATAACCTGCATGCCATATTTTCACTAATATTCTGATTTTGATAACCATATCATTCCCTTGACTTCAGCCAGTATTTCACTTTTAATGACTTAAAAATTCTTAGTCCTACTTCAAACTATATATCATAATTAAGTCAAACATCCAGTGGGACATATTCTTTTGGAAATAGTGCTTATCTGCAACCTACATCTTACAAATTCAAATCATTATTTATCTTCTGGGCCCAATGTATTAAAACATCTTTCTGACCTTTCTGTTATTATTTACATATTTTCCATAATCTAATCTGAAGAAATTACTATTACTCTCTTTGATATTCAATCACTCATTCCCTAACTTTAGTCTTTGAAAATCAGCCTTTAACCTTTTATTTCCATATGCTGACCTTCCAAATTAATGAAATTTCATTCAGCCTCTAGCATAGAGCAGCCCCCTAAACGGTCTTTTAATTTTCACTTTCTTCTTCTGTCTCACACTTTAGTTACTGTAACTTTTTCCTCCTTCCTTTCACAGACAGATTTTCAAGGGGAAGATTTCTTTCATTATCTCTACTCCTTCACTTTGCTTAAATGATTCTCCCCACTCTCTTTATCATTAACTTTTCAATGTCTGGTAGGTGATTACCATCACAGTATTAACTCTCCCAATAAACAAGCAAAACCACAAAATAAAATTCTTCTCACTCTACTAATCTATTTATCACTAGGTCTTATTTATTCTATCAAATCATATATTTGTATCCATTAATTTACTATAGTTTACAATAATCTATTGTATATTTCAAAGTAGCTAGAAGAGAATAATGTAGATGATTCTAGCATACAGAAAAGACAAATATTTAAGGTGATGGTTATCCCAAGGACACTGATCTGATTGTTACAAATTATATGAATGCATTCAATTATCATATGTGGGCCAGGTGCGGTAGCTCACGCCTGTAATCCCAGCACTTTGGGAGGCCGAGGAGGGTAGATCACGAGGTCAGGAGACGGAGACCATCCTGGCTAACTCGGTGAAACCCTGTCTCTACTAAAAATACAAAAAATTAGCCGGGTGTGGTGGCACTCCCCTGTAATCCCAGCTACTTGGGAGGTTGAGGCAGGAGAATCACTCAAACCCTGGAAGCAGAGGTTGCAGTGAGCCGAGATTGCGACACTGCACTTCAGCCTGGGTGACAGAGTGAGACTCCATTTCAGAAAAAAAAAAAAAAAATCATATATACCCCAAAGCTATGTATATCTATTATGTAAACTATGTGTGTGTGTGTGTGTGTGTGTGTGTGTATATATATATCTTGCAAAATTCTCAGAACAATTTATTTATAATATCTGTTCTCCAATTCTCCCTTAAAACTACTCCAATCACACTGTCACTTGCAAAATTATTATCATCAAAGTTAACAGTGACTTCCATGTTGCTAAATCCGTTTATTAATTTAGGAATTCATTTTATAATAAGCTCCAAAAAAGGAGAAAAAAACTCTTCCCTTGCTCTTACTTTCTTCACAACCTATTGTCCCAATCTCTGTCTTTCTTGCAAAATTCCCTGAACAACTTATTTATAGTAATTGCCTATAATATCTTTTCTCCAATTCTTTCTTAAAACCCCTCCAGTCAGCCTATCACCTACAAAGTTACTTTCATAGGAGTTACCCAATGACCTCTATGTTGCTACATCCAGCGATCAGTTTTGGAGCTTATTTTATTAGCTTATCATTCACATTTGACAACTGGCCAATTCCATTATAATTTTTTTCTCCTGGTTTCCAGGAAAATTTATACAGTCAATCTTATATGTCTGTAGGATCTGTATTAGCAGATTCAACGAATCACAAATCAAAAATATATGAAAAATAAAAAATATCCATACAACAATAATACAACAAAATGATACACAGAGTTTAAAAACTATGTACAAAGCATTTGCATTATATTAGGTATTGTACATAATCTGGAGATTATTTAAAGTATATGGAAGCATGTGTGTAGGTTGTATGCAAATATTACTACATTTTATATAAGGAACTTTAGCATCCCAAGATTTTTGTATAAGCAGGGGTGGTCCTGGAACCAATTTCCTGAAGATCCTAAGGGATAACTGTACTGTATTGTTTTTCCTCATGTCTCATTTACTCTCACTCTCAATCTCCTTTACTGGTTCATCCTAATTTTGCTGACATTTTAGTGTTGGAGTGTCCCACAACTCAGGTATTAGTTTCTTTTTCCTTTTTTAAAATTTAATAATCACTTCAACTGGTAGAAACAGGAAGAATTACTTCCACTTTGAGATTTCCAAATTTAGAAGTTCAGCCCACACCTTTGACTTGCAACTAAGATTTGTATATCCAACTGTCCCCTTGAAATCTTCAACTACAGATTTATTAGCCATCTCAAACTTAACACATCCAAATTTTCCAAATTTAAGCTCCACATCATCCCTCCAAAAATGTCCATCAACAGCCTTCCCAAAATTAGTTAACTTAAATTGTGTTTTCTCAGTTCTTCAGGTCAAATAATCTGGGATCTGTATTAGCAGGTTATTAGAGATATTCTTTAGAGCTATTCTTTTCTTTCTCCAATTTCACATTTCAAGAAATTCTATCATTTATCTTGAAAACCCAATAATTTCGCCTTGCCTCCACTGCTATTTTCTTATTTCATAATTATAAACTCTCACTTACATACCACAAATAATCTCTGTTCTTTTAGCTTTCCCTCCTATAGTTTATTCCCCACACGGTAGCCATTGTGACTTTTTTTTTTTAAGTAATAAGGTCAATCATGTCATTACTGTGCTCAAGCCCCTCAAGTGAATTCACATTTCATTTAGAGTAAAAGACAAAGATGAGTCTTGAGCCAGGCTCTATTAATTATCTTTCTTTCTCTCCTACTGCCTTCACCCATGGTCATTCTTTTCTAGCCACAATGGCTTCTTAGGTGTTCCTACAACACAGTAAGGCCCACTCTGCTTTACGTATTTTGCTCTAGATGTCATTTCTGCCTGAAGGCTCATCCAGTTGACTAACTTCCTTATATTCATCAGGACTTTGCTCAAATATCAACTTTTCAATTAAGTAAGCTACACACTCATCACAACGTTCTTGCTCTCCTGACCTCTCTTACTCCTCCACATCTTTTCTTTCTTATCACGCTCTAGACAGAGTGTGGGTGTACCTTATTTATGTTGATTACTGCTTGTGTTCCAGATTCAGCTTTGACTCCTTATTGATGGATGACAATGAGTAAGTCATGTCACCTCCCTAGATCTCAGGTTCTCACCTATAACATCCAAGGTTTCTTTTAATTTTGATATTATGGCATTGTCAGCTTAGATGCTATGACAGAAACAAAGAAGTAAAACATTCACTAAATATAATACTTTGTAAATAGCTATTTACAAAGCCTTGGATGGAGAGTTGGATTAGATGCTCTTTAAAATTATTTCCAAACTTAATTTTGATTTTTACTAGAATCCCATTTGTTTAATGTTTATTTAACAAATACTTGTTGGGGTGCCTGCTACATAACAGCATTTTCTAAGTGCTTCTGTGTCTAAAGCACCAAAGAGGCCTGCTCTTTCTTCCCTTGTCTGAATGAAAGTATTTCTTAAGACTTCCTTCTCTTACCTCTTCAAATGACTCCCTCAGTTTTCTTTGCTGTATCATCCAAGTCCAGGCCTTATATGTTGTTAAGTCTCAGATTCAGTCCTAGTCCTCCTTTGTTTTCTCATTTTATCCTCTCTCTCTATATCCAATTATATTGTTGCCTATTGGTTCACTTACCATCAATATTAACTAAATATCAGTGTTGTGATCCTACTCTAAATTATTGAATCATATAAGAGATATAGTTGTCTAGTAGATGGCTTTAATTGCACATCTAGAAGAATCTTCCAATTAAATATATTCAAAACAAATCTCAATATTTACAGGGTTCTCATTCCAAACTTAACCTTTCCTCAACAATTTCCAACTCAGTGAATATTACTACTGCCTTCACCATCTGTTCAGGTCAGAAAACTAGGTTTTATTTCAATACTGCCTACTTTATCAACCCTCAGTCCACTACAAAGTCCTTTTTAGTATACGTCATCAATATCTCTCAACTCAGTCTGCTTCCTTACCTCATTAATATGACTCTAATTCTAGCTACCATGATCTTTTCTTGGAATACTGCAATCATCTCTTAAGTGATCTTCCTACAGCGAATCGAGTCCCACTTCAAATCAGTCTCTTCATTTCAATAAGAATAATCATTTGGATATTCAAACATCTTCAAGTAATTGTTTTGGATAAATTCCCATGGTTCTTAGCAAATCTTCACATGGCTTAAAAGATTCTCTCTAGTCTAGTGTTTACCTATCTCTTTCCTTTATCAGTGTCATCTTATTCTTTCTTTCACTCAGTTACTGAATCATAATCTATTCAATGATATAATTAGACACAAATTTTTAAAATAGCATAAAGAAGCATTTTACTTTAAAAATATTATGTCTTAAAAGCATGTTCTGAATACTTTGCAGGTTTCATTAGACCACACCTTGAGTTTCTAAAGAAACAAACCATATTCCCCCAGATGATGGTGTTTAACTTTTGCTTTCAGATAACGAGGTATATAACAAGTCTACTTAAACAAAGGAAAATTACTTCCAAGACTATTCAATTAATTTGAGAGAAACCATCAAGTTTGGAATGGCATGCTAAAAAACACAACTGTAGGTTACAATAGGAATAACTTTTATTTGTTTATACAAGTGTTGAATTTCCATCTATTTTTTATGTAAATAGCCCAATCTTCAAAAATATCTTCAGCTCTGACAACCTCTTCACATAACTTTCCTATAAGATCTTTTAAATATCCAAACCTGTAAAAGTCCACAAACCTGTAAAACCTGTTTCTTAGTTTGCTTCAACAACATCAATGCAAGGTTAATAGAAGCTATTTACTTACCATATGGTAGGTGGCTCAGAACCTTCTATTTCTAAGTAATCATATTTCTCTTCCATTTGAAAATCAGTAAATATGAGTGAAATTGTGTCCCCAGGCTCTGCTACAATGGTCCAAGTGCAATCAGCATTGTTATGGTACTCATTAGGAAAACTAGGGCTGGATATGATGCCACTGGATCCTCTCATTGTTCCTCCACAGGCATCTTCAGCTGTTAAAAATGACAAAATGTTCAGTTGTAAGTTATTAAGATAAATGCAATTGTTCAGTTGTAAGTTATTAAGAGAAAAGCAAGTCAATATGCTTAGATAAAAATAGCAGTTCAAATGTGATACCAAGTGCAGAATATACTAATGGAGATTAAATAAAATGAGAAGTTTATTAAAAAATGTATAAGCACATATACAAGTATAAAGTATATCTTAACAATTTCATAACAATTGGTTGAAACAGCAATAAAAGTAAGCAAAAAATCTACACTCCAAAATTAGACATTAAGAAAATAGAATCAAGATTTTTTTCATGTTTAAGTGATAAAGTGAGTTAAACAAAGGAAACATGTATCTTAATGTCTGTGATGGGAAATCTTTGATCACTTTGTTGATGGAAGAGCTTTTTGGTTTTTTAATGCAAGTATGTACAACACAAAGACATAACTTAAGAGACAATATAATATAGTTCATGTCAATGGTATGTTTCAGAAGTTATTGAAAAACGTTTGTAGAAATACAACTCAAATAAGAGTATATCACATATCCAGGATATTTTGTTTACAGAGAAATAATACGGTAACTAATATATCTTTAGAAATATATTCCTATGAAATCAAACAATGTATCTTTTACTAAGTAGTCATATAAGGTACACAGATACAACACCATAAATAACTTTTTGACTAACCTTACATTTGGATCTATGATTCTGATTTTCCAAATTGGGGCCGTAGATTCTCCACTAGTCTACTTTTGGCTGATGGTAGGAACTAGCAGTGTGGTTATATGAGTAGCTGTGTTTGGTATGCAAACATAAGAAAAAGCTCCTGTTTCATAAAGGAATTGAAGCTGGGGCATTTGCCTTATTATAACATTGTTTAGGCCAGTCAAGCTAATAAGTTACAAGTTCACTTGTGAAATAAATTGTCTTATTACTTATGTTATTGCCTTGGCCGACTCAGGGAATTCCTTCAATTCAAGTTTTTGAGGAAAACTCTGGCTCCATAATGACCAATTATTATTTGATGTAACCAATAGCTCCAGAACCTAAACAAACAGAGATGGACAATATCTTTCTATTCAATTCCATGATGAGTAGAACATAAAAAAAAAATGCTTTGTTATTAGAGACAACTTTAGTATTATATTATAGGCATCAAATAATATTAGCTTTTTTCTTTCTTGCTCTTTATCCATTTACCTCCATAATCTATGAATCAAAAATGTAAGCATATTCTTCTTAAAAGATATTTAACTTTTATCACACACTAAATATATTTTTTAAGATTTTTATTGTGTGCTCTTTCTCTTTTAAGTTTGTTAGATAATTGAAATGAACTAGTTGTCTTGTCTAGACCATGTGGCATACTACTACAAATATTTTCAACAATGCCTTCAAGACCTAAACCTTCTAATAAGCCTGTCCTGCCATCTCTACCCCCAACCATAAATCACTTCTATTATTTCCCTTCTCAAGTACCAACACCAACATTGAATACTGCTTTGATGATAAATTATTTCACTAGTATATATTCACAGTTTGACTGGCCCACAATCTATTTAAACCAGCTCAATGAGCTATTTATTTTCCTTCCTCTAGATAAAATCTGAAGGAGACACATAACATTCTGGATCACAATCAGATTAAAGAAAAAAATCCTACAGTTTAGAGATTATAGTTTAAGTGTTCTCATCTCAAAAATGAAAAGTATATGAAGTAAGGCATATGTTAATTAGCTCAATGTAGCCATTCCACAATGAACACATATTTCCAAACATCATTTGTACATGATAAATATACATTACTTTTGTCTGTTTAAAAATAAATGATTTAACTTAAAAAATCACAATCCATCAATTAATACATCCAGTCCTGGGTAATCAAAAAGAAATTAACTTCATTTTGATTAAGCTTCTTTGCTCCCCATACCTTGGACTTGTGGCAGATGGAGCAGAGGTGGGGCAGAGGTGAGATGGAGAAGTCAGTCTTCTTCCCTGTTTCCCTGCTAGTATTTCTGTTCATCCTCCCCTTCTCGCTGAGATCTCTATGAGCCTCCTGGGGTTACAAGTAGGAAGGATCAGAGGATCTGAATCCTCTTATTTTCCTAACACTAATTTGGTACTGGTTTCTAAGGGCTTTGACAGACAATTAAAGAAAGATGATTCTTTCACTCATAGGCCCTTTCATGGGCTCCACAGAGGTGTCCCCATCAGTTCCATTACTGTGGGTGAGTGTGTCTCTCCAGCTGGCTGCTTACATTTCTCTCTCATGCTATGGGTATAGAATAGTACAGTTCCAGCTTCTTTCCATATGTCTCCTCACCTTTTGAGATTGGCCTCTTGGGCAGGATGTAAGACCATGCCAAGCCAGAACTCCCTCACAAAAATCCTGCATTTAGTCAAATGAAAACACACCCATTTATTCATCCTCTGTGGAAATGCAGTTTCTTTCAAAATGCAGTCCTTTGGGTTTGCAATAGACATTTAAATACTTTAACTGTCATTTTAATAATAATAATAATATATTCCGTAAGCTCCAAGGCATAGAAATCAATTTCTCTACATGATCTCTTTGAATTTCCTCAACCTAGACTCACAATGCAGATAAATAACTCTACATTCCTGACACATGGAAGAGAGAACAACCCAGAAAACAGCTCACTTCAAGGAAATCTTGATTTTACAGCAAAATAATTTCAACTCAAATGTATGACTCATTTTCACTTGAAAACAAGGATAGGGACTCAGTTCCTCCAGCATTCAAACCAATGTTCATGTAGACTCTTGTACCGAGTTCTATGCTCAGCACTTCTGTTTGTTTGTTATGACAGAGACTATCATAGAATCAGTATCTGACAAAATGGTGAAATAGGTAAACTTTTCTTCAGTAAATGTTGGATTAAAAAAAATTTTGGTTTGGTGTCCCTACTTGAATGCTGAATTCAAGGCAATATTAAAAAAAAAAAACAACATATTTTCTGTAATTACGAATTCATAGCAGGACATACTACCTAAGTCAATTTAAAAAGAACTTATAGCAGAGTTGGGACAAGGAAAAGGCAGCATTAGAACAAACCATGAAACTCTTGAATCCAGTGCTGTGCTGTTTCTGCTAAATACCATGGCTTGGTCTCTGTTCAAAATGAGTTGGTACATATCGTGTAAATGACAGGATAGAGGCTTCTATTCTTTCGTCACTACTCTGTCACAGCCTGCAGGCTTGCTTGATTAATAAGTGATGTCTACAACACTTTCTATCCAACAATTCATAGAAAGTGGGGGGTTCACAGAAGGTTGTTCCATAGAACCATCTCCTTAGAGGCTCAAGATACGCATAGGATCATATTGGTTATTTGTATAAACTTCTTGTGAAACAAAATTTATTCATTTTGTCATCTGTCGAAAAAGTATTCGTTGAGATCTGCCAAGTGCCAGGAGGAAACCATGTAATCTCTCTGACTATAATGACTATAAAACGTTTTCATGATCCCTGTTCTCACAGAGTATTCTATTAGTGAGTCAGGCTCTCGTGAATATGAAAAGTGAATACATAAAATTACATTTCTGTCAGGTCCTATGAAGAAGGAACATTTAGTATTAATGCTGTATGTTTGGGGCCTTGAACTAGTTAGCGAATTAAGGAACAAGAATTTCCTGAGGAAGTGATGCTGGACCAGAAACACAAAGCAAAATAGTAAGCAGTAAGTACATGAAAAGGGGAGGGAAGGGTGTTCCTGCAGCTTCATTGACGCTTTTACCAAGGTAATGGGCCTGTGTGCTACAGCAAAAAGGGTGAGGGGCTATTTGGTACCAAATCCAACTGGAAGGGCAACTAAGGGTCAGACCTTGCAGCACATTTCTGACAAGGGTATGGAATTTTTTCATAGTAATGGAACATTAAAGTGCTTTTAGTGGGGATGTGACATAATTGGATTTAGGTTTTCAAAAGATCATTTAGTTGCTCTATGGAGGGATAGGAGAGGAAGGCCATAGCTGTTGAAGATTAAGAGGCTGAATCAAGAGTCCACACAAATTCTTGCATGCTTCATTGCTGCCTAAAGATAAAACATCTCGTTTTGACTATATTATTTTATTTTTATCTCATTATCTTCAAAAGATTAGTTTGGTCTTTCTAGATATGTCAGAAGAAATACCATGAGGACAAAATAAATTAGAACATCCATCTTAGGCCAAGGCTTAAGAATAATATATTTTCACCTAAATAGTAAAGCAATGTCATTAAATACCTTAGACTTCCCTTGAGGTTAACTAGAAGTTGTGATGGCTTCCGAATGTGGTTGCTTAACATACAAATAATACAGTGAGTAATAAAAACAATGGTGGATTCTCTACTCTTGTTCTAGGAAAAGTATAAAGTTTGTAAGATTTAAAGTCGTTTAATTTTTTATATATGTATATGTATACACATTTACATAGCCCAGATGTTAGCAAATTGCATGTTAAGAAGTTTGCAAAGTCAACCTGTTGTAAAACGTGAAGAAAACCACAAATTCAGCTAATGGGATCAATAAAGATAATGTGGAATTTTAAGAATGAGGATTAAAATTATTAACCCTTTTGGAATTTGGATTTATTCCAATTTTTCCTAGCAATGCTATCAATTCTCCCATAAGTTCTTAGTGTATTTGAATCTATTAATTAAAAACTATGGCTGTTAAAAATGTCAGTAAATATCATTTTAAGTGTTTAAAATATTATAAATCTATCATCAAATAACACCATTTATTATACTTTAAAATAAATGAATTTATGTAAACTTCATAAGTAATGCTTTTTTATCTCTTACCTATAGAGCAGGGAGAAACATAACAAAATAAAATAAAGATTAGTTGTATTACAGTGAAAAGGTTTTTAAAAATAGTTCACTATGATTTCATAAATGTACTTTTTCCTAAAATTAAATTTTTATTTACTTTTAATCTCTGTGACAGTTATTTAGATATTGTAAATGTATGACCTTGTTTTGGCTTTGGGTATGAGACCACACCATTTCATTGAACATAATATAAATTGGAACTTCTCCAAACGTGGCTGTTAATAAAAAAATAAACACAGCTTCATAAAACACCTAAATAGTTTTCTATAACACATCTTTTCTGATACTGATCTCATACTATGCTCTACCTTGCTATTAGTTTCTGCTGAAATAGCTTAGTGTTGGGGGTGGGGTGCAGGGAATAGGCTTGTTTATCACCAAAGAGAAATGAACTGTAAATTGTAGGAGGGAAGTACACTTGGTCAATTCCAGATGCTAAGCATTCAATTCAATTTCAAATTTTATCATGGGACATTTTTTCTACAATTCTCCTTTGCTAAATCTACAATTTCCATCAGCACTCAAGTGAAACTGACATCTATGTGAGGCTTTTTATTTCGTCCCAAGACAGGCATCACTGTTGTGCGCCTAATTAGGCAAACTATTTAAATATTACACTGTCATTAATTAGCCATCATATTACATATATGGAGCAGTAGTTAATTTTGTGTAACTGCCTCTACTTACATTTAATAGTTCAACTTTTGCATTTTTGTGTTTAAAGAGAAACCCTTTTCTCATGGAGAAGAAAATTGAGCAACTGGGTAAATAACACTTCTTTCAGATTGATAATTTTGTTTTATGTTTGTCACGGTACAACAAATAATACCTTCCCAGCTTATGAAGAAAACAAAAGTGTATTTTCAATGATTCTAAAGGAAATTAAAGATTCTCATATTTTTATTTTTCAGTCAAGCTACTTCAATTCCTTTCATATTAAAACAGATGAAATTAAAAAGAAAAACATATATAATAGATCAAAGAAAAATATTCAACATTCCTGAGATAAACACCTCTGAGAAGTAAAAAGAGCAAAGTATAATGGCATTTTAGCTTTGAAGATTTATTTTTGAATGCACAAATATGCTTTTTACAAATATCCTACATTAATTTCCATTTACCTTCCAAAGAGACATGTTGAGAAAATGAGAGACAGTTAATGCACTGAAGAAAGTAATTAATAAGTATGTGTGTTTAAGCATCCAGCTTAAAATACTTCTCACAATCTCTAAGACAAAAATATAAGCATTCATTCAATAAAACTTAAATTATTAAAGATTTGGAGAAGAAAATATTTAAATTAAATCAAGTAATAACCATGAAAGGCCAAGAGGAAACAAATTTACATTATTGACTTAAAAATTAAAACTGAGAAAAATATATATAATAACTGTTTTAAAACATTAGACCAGGTCCATGAAGAACTGTGATCTAAGAGAGGAGAAAAACTAAGAAGGAGAGCCCTATTATCACTTGGCTTTCTCTAAGGAGATACATTCCAGACCACAGAATAAGGAGCGGGATTACAAGTAGAGTATGGTGTTTCTTTCAGCTCAGTAGATAGAATTCAGGAAGCATGAGCATTGGAATGTTAGTCATAGGGCAAAGTTCTAGAGAGGAGGAAGCTCTGCAGAAGAAAAGGACTCAAAAGATTTACATTAGGTTCTCTTCATTAGTATTTGCTAAATACTAATAAATGCATGCAATTGGATGAAATTTCATGAAGTCACATAAAGAGGAATGTGTAAGATGAATGGTTCCAACAAAGCACACTGGGCTGAAATCTGTTCATTTACCACTAGCTAGAATATAGAGTCCACTCTGAATGGAGTATTCAGTAGAAATCTCAAAAGGGGTGCACTTCAGTAGAGAGGGTAAACTACGCCTAGAGTTAAGGCCACTTAAAAATGCAATACTTAAAGCTTAAAAACAAATCTCAAAAGACACAAACTGAACCAAAAGTAACTTTAATACATACTAGAAGAAAGCTCAAGATTCCTTAAAGATAACTAAATCCAGACAATAAATATCTTAAAATTCACAATGTTCAACATACAGTTAAAAAAAAAAAAGTACTAGCCCATGTCAATAAACATAAAGATATGACTCATAACCAAGAGAAAAATCATTAGAAACAGACCAAAACATATGGAGATGATGGAATTAGAAAATAAGGACTTTAGAGCAGATATAACTATATTCAACTACTTAAAACAAGGGTTAGCACACTATACCCCAGACTAAATCTGGCTTATAGACTTTTTTTTTGTTTTGCCTGTGATCTAGTAATGATTTTTACATTTTTAAAGGATTGTAAAAACAAACAAACCAAAATCAAAGATGAATACATGTTAGAGACTATATAACCACAGCAAAGCCTAAAATATTTACTATGTAGCCCTTTTCAGAAAAACTGGACTCAGTGACCACAGTGAGGAAAGAAAGGGAAGATATAAAAAGATGACCATATGAAACTTTAAGAGATACAAAATATATTACTAGAAATTAAAAAAAAAATACTCAATGGGCCTCATAGAAGAGTAGACAGTACAAAAGAAAACATAGTGGACTTAAACACATGGCAATAGAAACTATTTAGAATGCAGCTAAGAGAAAAGCAAGATTTCTTTTTAAAGAACAGATATCCCCTATAGGAAAATACCAAACAGTTGAATATGTGTTATTGAAGTTCCAAAAAGGTTGTGGAGCAGGGGCAAGCATGGAAAACTATGGAAAGATTAATGGTCAAAGGATTTACAAATTTGATGAAAATATAAAATTCACAGTTACAAAAGGCATAGAGTTGTTTGCATCTCAATGTGGTTGAGACGACTGAGATCCAAAATTCATGTTCCACTTCCATTTATGAGGTGTTGCTGGGAGGCAGCTACCAGCCAGGACAAATATTTTAGTGCTTTTCACATCTAAGTGAGGCCATGTAGCTGAATTCTGATTAATAAGTTTTCAGTGAATTGAGATAGAATTGTAATCTTTGCCATCCACATTCTTTATTCTCTTTCTTTTTTTGTAAAATAGCTTTATTGAAATATACCTCAAGTGTTCACCCATTGAAAGTGTACAATTCAATGCCTTTTAGTATATTCAGAGTTGTATAACCATTATTACAATGAATTTTAGAACATTTTCATCACCCCAAAATGAAATCTCACACCTTTTAATCATCCCCTCCAATTCCCTATGCTCTATTCCCCCCGGGCCTTAGACAACCACAAATCCACCACAGGCTCTATAGATTTGCCTATTCTGAACACCTCCAAACCTGCCAAAGCTATGCCATTAAAAGGCACTACAGCAAAGAACATCATGCAAGTTGCATCACACTGGGGGTCCTGGCACAGAAGCGGTGTTGGTGGCATCAGGCAGGGCCTGATCCATGGGGTCCAGGGTGACCATGTGGGTCATGCAAATGGCATTACACAGTATGCCATGCCTGGCTGGGTTTTTTGTAGAAACGGGGTTTCACCATATTGCCCAGGCTGGTCTTGAACTCCTGTTCTGCCTTGACCTCCAAAAGTGCTGGGATTACAGGTGCAAGCCATCACGCCCAGTCCCTTGAATACTGTTATGCAACTGTCCCCCAGTTTCCGCCAGGTATTGGTTCCAGGATCTATTATGATACTAAAATGTGAGTATGCTCATGTACTGTAGTTGACCCTGCAGAACCCATGGAAATGAAAAGTCAGCCCACCCTATACACAGGTTTCACATCCCATACTGTATTTTCCAACCATGTTTCACTGTGGATGTGGAACCCTCTGATAGGGAGGGCTGACTGTATTTATTGAAAAACAAAACAAAACAAAAAACAAAACAAGGGTTGTGTTAGTGGACCCATGCAGTTCAAATCCTGGTTGTTCATGGGTCAACTTTCTATCTGGATGGAGGCTGTGTTCTTGGGCAGCTTCAATGGCTATATGTTGATGATGGCAGAGTCTCTTTTCTACTTCAGTATTTAAAATGTCTGCCTCCTTCTCATTGTAAACTTCATAAAGGCAGGGCTTATGTCCCTTTTTGCTAATATTATATCTGTTACTTAAAACTACTATACCTACATATATAGTAGGGACTCCAAGTGAATTTATTGAATTAAACATGAAATGAACAAAAAAAGAATATAATTATTTAAATTGATAATCAATTTGGATTCTGATCTCTGAGAATCTACAGAATAGAATAAGCAGAATTTCAAAGAATACATCACAGTTCAAAAACATAGGAATAGTATGATAAATGGAGCAAAAGGTCAAAACAAAGTAAAACATTGGAGTGAGTTGCTAAATACATTTTAAGAACAAGATATGAGCCTGGGTGTGGTGACTCACATCTGTAATCCCAGCACTTCGGGACGCCAAGACGGGTAGATCATTAGGTCAAGAGATTGAGACCATCCTGGACAACATGGTGAAACCCCGTCTCTATTAAAAATACAAAAATTAGCTGGGCGTGGTGGCAGATGCCTGTAGTCCCAGCTACTCAGGAGGCTGATGCAGGAGAATTGCTTGAACCCGGAAGGTGGAGGTTGCAATGAACCGAGATCGCGCCACTGCATGCCAGCCTAGCGAAAGGATGAGACGCCATCTCAAAAAAAAAAAAAAAAAAAAAAAAGGTTATGTATGTTGCAGGTCAAAATAACATAATTGGAAAATTTCTACTTCTGTTCAGCAAGTGGAAATTGTTAGTTAATTAATTTCTATTCTCCATCCTTAATTTCAAGAAAGGGCAACATTTGCAGATTCCAGAACTGTGTATGTAGGACATTTTTTAAAAGTCACTGATAAAATACCAAACTTAATGAGTGAATTTAGCAGTACAACTAAATAGGAGGAAATATACAAAAACATATCAGAGACAAACAATTAGACTGACATTTTTAAAATATCATTTTTAATATAATAAAATTTCAAATACCTAGGAATGAAGGTACTAAGACATGAAAAAGCTGGGTAAAGCTCTACTCAAAATATTTTAAAGTATTTTTTAGAGAAAATACAAAAGACCTATGTAAACAAATGAATATGTTGTCTCCCAGATTAATCTATGGCTTTAGAACAGTCACAATCAAAATACTGGCAAATGTCCATGTGTAAATTGACAAGCTGATTTTTTAATTTCCGGGAAATGCAAAGAGCTAAGTCTAACTCAAGCAATCATAAAGAAGAATATACAGCTGAAAAACAACCAGATTTCAGACTTATTATACAGCTGCCATAATCAAAACAATGCGGAATTAAAAACAAGTATAGAAGAGTTAACCAATGGGACATAATGAAGAGTTCAGATAAAGACTCACACATATTCATGACAACAGCAACACTTGATTTATGACAACAGCAACACTGTAGAATGGTGAGGATAAAACATCTTTTTCAATCTTGGCCCTGAAAAATTCATGTCTTTCTGTCATTCAAAATACATTCATACCATCCCAATAGCTCTAAAAGTCTTAACTAATTCTAGTATCAACTCGGAAGTCTAAAGTCAAGAGTCCTATTTCGATATCATCTAAATCTGCCATGGATGAGACTCAAGGTATCATTTGTGCAGAGGCAAATTGCTCTCTGACTGTGAACCTCTGAAATCAAAAATGATATGTGCTTCTAAAATACAATGGTCAGACAGACATAGGATAGACATTCCCTTTCCAATAGGGAGAAATAGGAAAGAAGAAAGGGGTAACAAGTAAGACTGAAATCTAACAAGGCAAACAATATTATGTCTTATAGCTCAAGAATAATATTCTTTGGCTCAATGTTTACCCTCCAGGGGCTGAGATTGGGTTCGCAAGGCTTCAAACAGCTTTGCTCCCATGGCAGTTCTGTGTTGTGGCCCCATCTTCAAATCGGCTTTGTGTCTGGAGCTCTCCAAAGCTGAAATCACATACCCAACAGTCTACTGGTCTGGATTCTCTGGAGTGGTCCTGCTCCCATGGCTCCACTGGACACTGACCTAGTGGAAACTCTTCATGGTGGCTTCACTTCCAGGGCAGTTTTCTTTCTGAGTTCCACAGCTTTCTTTACATCCTTTGCAATCTAAATGAAGGCAGCCATGACCCCACAACTTTGCTAGACATAGCCTATGTCGTTCTAGGACCCACCAAAGCTACACCAGGAGTGGCTGAGAAGCATGGAAACAGAGTGCAGGCAGCAAGAGCTGAGTTTCCATAAGTATCCCCAGTCCTGTATTTGAAATTGTTCTCTTCCCCAGGCTCTTGTAGCCTGGACCTGTGATGGGAATGGCAGCCCTATGATCTCCAAATTGCCTTTGACATCATTCTTCCACTTTCTCCATGAATAGCACCAGGCTGATCCATATTAATCTCTTTATCAATGGGTCACCTGACCACACTCTTCCTTTTCTTTCCTGTACACATCTTCATTTTTTATAATATGGACAGTCATACAATTTTCTAAATCCTTAAATTCCACTTCCCTTTATTAAAAATTCCATCTTTATATCATTTCTTTCTTCTCCTATTTTATTATAAGCTTCAAGAGAAGCAAAGTCACACTTTCAACACCTTCACCACTTTGCTTAGAAATTTCTTCATGCAAATATCCTACATCATTAACCAGAAATTCTATCTTCCATAAAACACTAGGACATGAACACAATGCAGCCAAGGTCTTTGCCACTTTATGACAAGGATCACCTTTTCTCTAGTTTCTAATAACATGTTCCTAATGTCTATCTGAGACCTCATCAGAATCGCATTTACCGTCCATATTTCTACATTTTTTTAATGACTACGTTTTTACCTAAGAAGATTGAGGCTTTCTCTACATCTCTCCTCTTCTCTTTCTGTACCCTCACCAAGATTGCCCTTAATGAACGGACATTCACAGTAATGCAGGCTTTTTCAGCGTGTACCTCAAAACTCTTCCAGCCTCTGTTTGTTTGCTAGTTCTGAAGATGCTTCCACATGTTTAGGTATTGTTACAGTAGCATCCTTACTTCTTGGTACCAGTTTTCTGTCTTAGTCTATGCAAGCTATTATTTCTCACAGATCTGTAGGCTGGGAAATCCAAGATCAAGGCACTGGCAGATTCAGTAACTGGTGAGGACCCAGTTTGTGGTTCAGAAGTGGTGCCTTCTTGCTGTGTACTGATGTGGTAGAAGGGTTGAATGAGCTCCTGTGGACCTATTTTATAAGGGCACTATTCCCATTCATGAGAGCTCTGCCCTCAAGACCTAATCACCTCCCAAAAGGTCCAACCTCCTAATATCATCACTATGGGGAGAGGATTTCAATGTATGAATTTTGGGTGAACATAAACTTAGACCACAGCATGGGACAAGGGAAAAAGACAGGACTGAAGTCATGGTCTTTGTCATTCCCTGGTCAGAAGACGTTTTCAAAGGATTTTTAAATTAAATATTGTTTGAATCAACAAACCATGATTATATATATATATTTATGGGGTACAGCGTGATGTTTTATAATATGTTTACTATGTGGGATAATTAAATCAAGCCAATTAACCTATTCATCATCTCTATTATTTATCATTTTTCGAGATGAGACATTTGAAATTTACTATGACTTATTTTGAAATATACATTGTTATTGCTTGTAGACTCCCTGCTGTGCAATAGCTCTTAAAACTTATTCTAGTTTATCTGAAACTTTGTACCTTTTAGCCAGTGACTATTCACTTTCTCCCTCTGCCCCCACAATCCACCAATCTTATTCACATTTCCCGTTTTGCTTGTATTTATTTAATGTGTGTATGTAGGTCTATGCAAGTTTATCACATGTGTAGGTTTGAGCATCTACCATTGCAGTCAATATACAGAACAGGCCCATCACTACAAGAATTCCTAGTGTTGCTCTTTTTATTTATGTATTTATTTATTTATTTTTTGAGAGGGAGTCTCGCTCTGTCACTCAGGCTAGAGTACAGAGGTGCGATCTCAGCTCACTGCAACCTCTGCTTCCTGAGTTCAAGTGATTCTCCTGCCTCAGCTTGCTGAGTAGCTGAGTTTACAGGCACCTGCCACCATGCCTGGCTCATTTTTGTATTTTAGTAGAGACAGGGTTTCACCATGTTTGTCAGGCTGGTCTCGAACCCCTGACCTCAAACGATCTGCCCCCCTCAGCCTCCCAAAGTGCTGGGATTACAGGCAGGAGCCACCGCACCTGGCCGTGTTGCTCTTTTTAAACTACACTGACTTCCCTTCTTCTTCTTCCTACTCCCTAATCCCTGGCAATCATTTACTTATCTGCCTTTCATTTTCAAGATTTTCATTTCAAAATGTCTTATAAAATGAAATGATACAGTATATAATCTTTTGGGGTTTACATTTTTTTGCTCAGCTGGAGATCACTCCAAGTTATTGCATATTTCAATAGTTTATGCCATTTTATTGCTGAGTAATATTCCATGGTATGTATGTGATTACAGTTTTTAAGAAAACATCTTTTAAAATGAGGTTGGATACCAAGAATTGACTACAAATTACCCTATGATAAGAGTTTGCCAGTTCAATGACTTTGGTCTGCAACCAGACCTCTCAGAATGCAATGATACACACAACTCACCCAATAAAACATATATATATACAGACACATATATATACACACACATATGTACATACACACACATATGTACATACACACACACACACACACACACACGTGTGTGTCCTCAGACAGTTGCTCTTTATTTTGTGTTGCAACTCCAGTTGCAATTGTCCTGAGTTCCTAGAAAGCCCAGTTCTTGGACTGAGAAGTAGTCATGAGACCGAAGTCACTGCAGAAAACTGAAGCTTCCCAAGCTGTCTTATTTCAATGGCTGGATAACAGTAAAAGGAGAGTTCTCATGTCCAAATGTCAGAACCTCCTAAACAGTGCTAATCACAGTTCTCACTTCATTGAAGATTGAACTTTGTTCCAAGAGTGTTTAAGTGACTTGCCTGAGGTAAACCAGCTGGGATTTTTTGTTTTATTTTGTTTCTGAGCCAATGCTAAAAACAGTCCTCTGACCACCTCAATAAATGGCTTAGTTTTATATTTTGTTTTGCAAGTGGAGTACTGGCCTTTTAATAAGATCAAAACTGCGTAACTGTGCACAGTGCAATCCCATAATAGGGGAGCCTCCCCTCAAAATAACACAAAAGAGCCTATTTATCCCCGCACTGCCACAGCTGACTGTGCCACCTTTGAAATTTAACTTTGCCTTATTTTTTGGCCTTCTTGATATCTCCTCCCAGGAGTTCCCACTGCACTGTGTGCTCCTTGGAGCCAGAGACGCTGACCACAGTGTACTAAGTGGAGAAACCTCAGACTTTGAAGTCTGCAAGTTTCCTAGACTAAGAATTATGAATATTTTGTTTTAGTTTTATTTATAGATACAGGGATGCATGCTATGTATATAGTTTTTAATCATAATCCAATCATCCATAGTCATATTAGGAGCAGTAATTTAAACTGCTGACCTCAGTGCAATTGCTGAAATTTGCAAATAAAATTAAATATGGCAATGAACATAGTAATGTTTCATCTCTTTCCTCTAAGGAAATGAATAAAGCTGTATTCCACATTTAATGATTATATCTGGGGTAGGCACGGGAGAAAAAAAGATAAAAAATAGCTATGTGCCATGTCCCATACTAAGCAACAATTAATGTTCTTAAGGGCTAGGTTTAGATGTGATTTAAGTCACATTTTCATGCTTCCTATAGGACAGCCTTTAGCTTCAGGGCATCATCTTAACTGTGTTGCTGGTTGGGACATGCAGTCTTGCCAAGGAAATGGAGAAATAATCATATACTGCTGTTTCTGCCTCGTAATATTTGCAATCAGTCATGAAAATGAAAGTTCTCTATGTTTCAATACGTTTTCCTTTTTACTTGTCCTAAGTAACTGCTTCAAACTGCTAGAGTTTCTGAGAGTCTTCGCTACAAATGAGAATCAATAACTCCTCAAACTAAAATTCATGAATCAATTCTTTGAAATGAACACAATTTTTGGAAAAGATAATTGCTACCCAAACTGGTTAAGATGCTTTTTGAATATTAAATGTTCTCACAGGCAGTTGAATGGTTAAGAGGATCGAGCTGACTGACATAAATTGCAGAATCATCATATATATGTAGGACAATTGAAATCAATAAAGTAGATATCATCTTCTACTAAATAGTATATAGTATGAACAGTGGAAACCTGGGAAACCATAATATTAAATTAATTGGTAGAGAAACAGGAGGCAATGAGGTAGAGAAGTAGCTAGACAGGTACAAGAATAATCAATAAATTATTTCACAAGAAAGACAAAAAAGTTATCTAAAGAATGAGTTAATAACAATGTCAAATGTCATGGAGAGACTCTACTTTAAAAATGTGAACAATTATGTGTCTATTAGGAAGCCACTGCTGAACTTAGGAAAAGGGTTTCAATAAAAACGTGTGAAAAGAAGCAAGACCAGTCAATTGAGAAACAAATGGCAGAAAAATGAATAGAAATGTTAAACAAAGACCAATTTTCTGAGGAATTTGAAAAGGGAAGAGGGAAAATTTACTGTTAGAAAAAGATAATAGAATAAAGCAATAAAAATTTAGTGTGTCCTGCTATTGAGAATAGTATGTGTTGGCTTCATTTGTGTTTGGATTTTGGAAAGATATTGGAGAGATATCTATCAGCTGAAGGGATCCCAGATAGAGAAAGACCTTGACCTAGGCAAAGGATAGGGAATACCACAGTGCATAGATTAGCTATTATGCACAGGTTAGTATAGTCATTTTTTATTCTGATGATGCATTAACATCACCTGGAGGACTTTTAAAAAGCATCCTACTGTAGACCCCATTATTAACCAACAATATTTTTACAAAAGGTAGGAATTGGAGGGTTGGAGATGAATTATAGGTATTTTTAAATGTTCTCTAAGTGTTTCTGATGGTAGCCTACCTTGAAACAGAGGTAGATAAAACATTGGAAATTTTGAGAAAAATCATACCCTATTCATCCTCACTTTCATAAATGAAGTAACATTAAAGTTTGCAAAAAGCATCAAGTGGATTGGGAAGTCAAGGAGAGCAGTGAAGGTTAAAAGTGAAAGTAGGCACAAATAAAGACAGCTTTCAGAAAATATAAAGAGCTGAGATGATGCCTACTTTCGTTACTTAAACCATAGTTCTTGGGCCCTTCCTTGTACCTACTGAATCAGAAACTCTGGGGATGAGGTCCAGCAATGGACGTTTTAACAAGCCCTCCAAGTGAATCTCATCCATGCTAACCTTTGAGATACACTGATCTAGGAAAATTCTGAATGCTTAAATAATGGTCAGATTCTAATCACCATCTCAGGGAATTTAGAAAGAGGAGGAGTAGATCTGGCCAGTCCCTTGGAGATCTGTGAGACATCTTACACTATATTAGCCGACTAGGAGAATATGTACTGTTGAGGTGTTCTCCTTTTTATTTCATAATGGTTTAAATTAAATACAATATAGGTGCTGAAAAGTCCACAACTTCTAAGTGAATAGCTTGATGAATTTTCACAAAATGAACACAGCTTTGTTGCTAACACCAAAATTAAGAAGAGAACATTAGCCTAATGGTAGAAATGTCCCAAATACTCCCTCTCAGTCCTTGCTATTTCCATTCTGAAGATAAACACATTTCTGCATTATAGCAAATAGATTATTTTTGCATGTTTTGAACTTTATAAAATGGAAGCTTAAAGTATGTACTCTTTTGAGTCTGGCTTCTTTCAATCAGTTATTCTTTGTGATATTCATCCATATTTTTGCATGTAATTATAGTCTATTAATTTTCACTGTTTGATAGTGGTACATGTCATTAATTTAACTGTATTATCTCTAGTGAAACTTTGTGTTATTTTGAGATATGGTTATTATGTCTATAATGTCTTTTGCTACAGATCTGAGTAAATGTCTAATAATGTGCTATGATTAAAATGTTTGTGTCCCATCAAAATTAATATGTTTAAATCTTATCCTCTGAAGCAATGGTTTAGGACAGGGGGCCCTTTTGTAGGTGATTAGGTCCTGAGGACACAGCTCTCATAATGGGATTAGTGTCTAGAAAATATAGGTCCAAAGGTGCTTATTCTCCCCTTCCTCTATGTGAGGACACAGCAAGAAGGCATCATCTATGAACCTGAAAGTAATCCTTCACCAGACACTGTATCTGCCCACAGCTTGATCTTGGACTTCCCTGTATCCAGGACAGTGAGAATGAAATTTATGTGGCTTACAAGGTACCCTGTTTATGGTATTTCTTGTATCAGGATTAATAGACTAAAACAACATTATAATTTATTTCTGCATGGAAGCTGATATGATTTGGCTGTGTCCCCACTCCAATCTTATCTTGAATTGTAGTTCCCATAATCACGACATGTCATGAGAAGGACCTAGTAGGAGGCAATTGAATCATAGGGGCAGTTTCTCCATGCTATTCTTGTGATAGTAAGTTCTCACAAGATCTTTGGTTATATAAGGAGTTTCTGGCTTCACTCGATTCTCATTCTTCTCCTTTCTTCCGCCATGTGAAGAAGGATGTGCTTGCTTTTCCTTCCAGCATGATTGTAAGTATCCTGAGGCCTCCTCAGCCCTTCTTAACTGTGAGTAAATTAAACCTCTTTCCTTTGTTAATTACTCAGTCTCAGTATGTCTTTATTAGCAGCATGAGAACAGACTTATACAGTTAATTGGTACAGGGAGTGGGGCACTTACTATAAAGATACCTGAAAATGTGAAAGCAACTTTGGAACTGGGTAAACGGCAGAAGCTGGAACCACCTGGAGGGCTCAGAAGAAGATAGAAAACTGTGGGAAAGTTTGGAACTTCTTAGAGACTTAGAGAGGGCTCAGAAAACAGGAAGATGTTGGAAAGTTTGAAACTTCCTAGAGAGTTGTGAATGGCTTTGACAAAAATGCCGATAGTGATATGCAGAATGAAGTCCAGGCTGAGGTGGTCTCAGATAGAGATGGGGAACTTGTTGGGAACTGGAGTAAAGGTTACTCTTGCTATGCAAACAGACTGATGGTATTTTGCCCCTGCCTTTAAGATCTGTGGAAATTTGAACTTGAGAGAGATGATTTAAGGTATCTGGCAGAAGAAATTTCTAAGTGGCAAAGCATTCAAGAGGAAACAGAGCATAAAAGTTTGGAAAATTTGCAACCTGATGGTGTGACAGAAAAGAAAAACCCATTTTCTGAAAAGAGATTCAAGCCAGCTGCAGAAATCAGCATAATTAACAAGAAGCCAAATGTTAATCACCAAAACAATGGCAAAAATGTCTCCATGGCATGTCAGATGTCTTTACAGCAGCCCTTCCCATAACAAGCCTGGAGGGCTAATGGGAAAAAAATGGTTTTTTGGGCTGGGCCCTAGGCCTTGCTACTTTGTGCAAGCTCGAGACTTGGTGCCCTGTGTCCCAGCCATGGCTAAAATGGGCCAAGGTACAGCTTAGGCCATGGCTTCAGCAGGTGTGAGCCCCAAGCCTTGGCAGCTTCCATGTGGTATTGAGCCTGAGGGTGCACAGAAGTCACGAATTGACATTTGGGAACCTCAGCCTAGATTTCAGAGGGTATATGGCAACTCCTGGATGTCCAGGCAGAAATTTGCCACGGAAGTGGAGCCCTCATGAAGAATCTCTGCTAGGGCATTGTGGAAGGGAAATGTTGGGTTTGAGTCACCACACAGAGTACTCACTGGGGCACTGCCTAGTGGAGCTGTGAGAAGAGGGCTACTATCCTCCAGACTCCAGAATGGCAGATTCACTGACAGCTTGCAGTGTTCACCTGGAAAAGCCGAAGACACTCAACACCAGCCTGTAAAGGCAGCCAGGAGAGGTGTTGTACCCTACAAAGCCAAGGTTCAGAGCTGCCCAAGGCCATGGGAGCCCACTTCTTGCATCAGCATGACCTAGATGTGAGACATGGGATCAAACAAGATCATCTTGGAGCTTTAAAATTTGACTACCCTGCTGGATTTTGAACTTCCATGGGGACTGTAACCCCTTTGTTTGGCCAATTTCTCCCATTTGGAGCAGGTGTATTTGCCCAATGCCTATACCCCCATTGTATAATATCTAGGAAGTAAGTAACCTGATTTTGATTTTGCAGGCTCATAGGTGGAAGGGACTTGCTTGTCACAGATTAGACCTTGGAATTGGACTTTTTGGGTTACTGCTGGAATGAGTTGTAGCTTCTTCCCCAAGTTCTTCCTGTGATTGACTACATGATGTCATTCAAATCAGTAATGCTTTTCTTGACTAATAACTATGTCAGCTAAAACAATCCCCCTATCAGTCTCAATTACAACATCCCATTATGTTTTCTTCACTGAACTTATCACTATCCAATAGATTTTTCTTATTGTTGTCTCATTTGACTTTAGAATATAAATGCCATCAACTCTTGACTACATTACTAATACATTAGTTACAACTTTATCTTATATACCTAGAATGAGGCTGACTTATGGTATATATCTAAAGAATAGCTTATCTGATTAAATATGTTTTTTGCTTCTCAATATGTCCATAAAATTTATTGGACATTTATTTGACAGACAGTAATGTACTGAGCTTAAAAGTGACTGCTCTAGAATCAGAAAGACTTGGGGACAAATCTGACACTAACAGTGTGACCTAAATCAATTTACTTAAGCCTATTCTGGATTGGTGTTATATTTGTAAAATTATTACTGACTGGGCATGGTGGCTAACATCTGTAATCCGAAAACTTTGGGAGGCTCAGGCAGGAAGATCATTTCAGCCCAGTAGGTCGATGTTGCAGTGAGCTAGGATTGTGCCAATGCACTACAGCTTGGGTAACAGAGCCACACCCTGTGTCTAATTTTTAAAAATGCATTATTATTTTAATAGTGCATCTTTATTAACTTTAATGTTGCCAGCAGTCTCAGTTTCAGGTTTTCTGCCTTCTTTATCAGTATCCTAGAAGTTTTATTTTTATCAGTAAGAAGATTCCAGCAAGGTGATGGCACAATTGACTTGTTACTCCCTCTGGCAAAATTGCCGCAGCAGGGGATTGAGAAGGCACTCTCAGTTGCATAGATCTCATTTCGCTCTTGCTATCTCTACTAGTCAAATGACAGGTTCACTGCTGCTGCTTGTTTCTCATTTTCTGCTACAAAATAGAGTAGTAAGAAGAGAATAGAAAGTGAGAAAAAAAATGTAGCAAACTTTGTCCATAAGAAGCCCTGTGAGAAAGGCAAAGTATGAGAACACTTTTAGGATAATTTGAAGAGTTCTACAGAGCCAGATTGCTTAAAAATAGGCTACCTCTCACTCTGCTCCTGAATTCTATATTTTAAATAACAGTTGGACTTTGAACCTATTTTTCCCCAGTGAAATTCAGGAGAAAGCAGATTTTTAATAAAACATTATATAGACTAGAAAATTTGGTAAATAATGGCTTATATGTATTGTGTAAACAAAGGCACTATTCTAAGCCTTTAAAATAGATCATCAAATTTAATTCTAACAATAGCTCTAAGAGAATAAGAAAACAAAATGAAACAATTATTTTTCCTATTTTATAGGAGAGAAAATTGAGTCACAAAAAGTTAGTAATTTGCCCAAGTTCATGCAGTTAAAAAGTGGTGGAGTCAAGTTTCAAAAAAAGCCATCTAAGAGAATAGCCTTAATCACTGAACACACTGCAGTTTGAGATGTTAAAAAAATAAAAAGAAAGTGAAAAAAGTTAAGAATGGAAAAAGATGCCCAAAGGAGGAAAAGAAACCAAAGACATAAAAACAAGCATTGTCCTTTTTACTTTTTCTAGAAAGTCCTTCCTGACTAGGCTGAAGAACACATGACAACAATAAACAATGTTCGCAGAAAATTTCTATCTAAATTTATCTTCTATATTTGAATTTGAATAGGAAAAATAGTTAAATTCCTAAAAATAGGAAAAACAGTTAAATACACATTGCACATTTCTTATTGGATAAACAATGGGAATGCAAAATGCATATTAAATTTTTGATTTGTGTTCTTAATAAATTGTAATAACAGAATTATTGGTTTATGCATATAGAACAATCATTATAACATTTCTATTGCATTTTTGTATTATTGCCCTGGATTTTTCTCTAAAGTATGGATTTAAAGCGAGTCTGTTCAAATTTATTTATTTAATAATCCAGGCTCAATATTCATATTCATTACACAAATAAAAAAATTTTCCTAATCATTTTTAAATTTACAATTTGGAAGGCATCAGCCTAAAAATACAATGTAAAATATATGTGTATATGTTCAAACACATATATACACATACTCCAAAAAAGTCTAAGAAATGAGGTTATAATGAATTCATCTACAATCTGCTTCAGACTTTTTAAATGTTTTCAATGAGATTATGCAATATGACATACAGAAAGCTCCTGTGAAATTTTATGATTGTACTATAGTTGACAAAACTACTATCGAAATATTTTCATTTCATTAGCAATTGTAATCCTCCCATTTGCATCAATATATTCATTGTTTTCTAAAGTTAAATGAATTAAATAAATATTGTCCTTCAATGATAGATTTATATGTATGTTTTATTATTTATTCTAAGCTTAGTGTTTGTATTTTTGTATACTTAAATACATACATAAATATTTTAAAATTCAAAGTCATGAACAAAGAAAATAAAAATTCTAATAACTTTAATAAATGATTTATGCTACAAATTAAAGTAAGCAGTGTTTTATGTATTTAGTAGATAATTTCAGCACCAATCTTGTGCAAGGTATTATTGTAAGAAGATATGTGTCAAGTTCTACTACAACAAAACTTACTATAGCCAAAATGCATTTATCCAAAATTATAGCTAATCAGTATCCCAGCTGTAGATTTTGAGCCGTGTATTCTTCCTCTGAAATCTTGCCACTGAGTACTTATCTGGGTCACATTTTCAGGATGTCAGTTGCCATGTGGTTAGGGAATACAAACTAATTTTATGGAGTCCGAAGCCAAATGTAAATGAGTTCTGGATGTTCAGCCTTTTTGGATAATATTTATCTTGTATGATAAATAAAATTTTGACTCTATAGTAATATAAGAGGTGGACAAGGGTGTTAGACACCCACGTTTACATGCAGGGCCCCAGAAACAACAATGCTTACGTTCTTCTAAATGGTTAATTTTAGCATCCATCCAAATGTCAGTTAGCCTGTCAGTGAAGTGAAGCTGGACTTTCAGTGATGTCCATGGGCTCTTTTACATAGTGCTAACATTTGCATAAAACCAGCTTTTTTGTGCCTTATGTTTCCAAATCAATTTAGTTTTGTGTGCTAATATTTTATTAGAGCCCTGGAGATAAAGCAGCATGCAGGTCAGCTATGTGTGGTGCTCAATCCCCAAAGGAAACCTCTACTAAAAACCAAAAGATTGACACCAGACAAGATTAGCAGAAGAATTAGTCATGCACAATCAACTGTGTTAAATACGGGTGTGGCGGAGGGGGAAGCATCTGCTTCTCTTGTCCTTCAGGGTGGCGTGCTAATGCTTCCAGTGTATATTATTATGTGCTTCTGCGTGTACCATTGTTTTCTATGAAGGTGGATTTGTTAGAACCAACTATCACCATTACTTTAAATGCTACTAATGAGGTGAGCAAGTAAAATCTTCAATCCTCTGTGCTGTTTAATTCTAGACCTACACCAAGGGAGCTTCTCCCTAAGGAATAAAACATTTTGGTCTCTTTCTCAATCTGGGGCTGAATAGGCTTGAGCTCTAACCTCAAAATACTACATAATGGCTGAAAATTTCCAAACTGAGCAATCAATGAACAAAAATATTCAAGAAGTAAATCCTTTCCCTAAAGGGCTTATTATCTAAAATTTTTGGTTAAAACATAGAAAAAATATTCTATCACACAGCTAGAGAGCATTCAAGTTCCACTTCTGAAAAAAATGGGGATTTGTTTACAGTTCTTTATATATTGTTTAATGTTCTAAATTTTACGATCTCAAAAGAATTATAACTAAAGTATGAATACTTTAAAATAAATATTTCTTCAAATACCTCTTATACCATCTAATATTTAAAATCTGAATCTGGATTATTTGAGGGGATTATTTTGTTGTTACTATTAAAAAATTAACCAGAGTATAGAAAAGAATGTGATGTATAAAAAGGTACCCGTTTACGTAGTTTTGATATTTCATGTTCAGTATGTCTTTTTTCCTTCTTAGGTCCACATCAAGAAAATACATCATTTCAAATGAAGTACTTATTATATCAATCGTGTGGTTTCTTCTTGAGACAATATCTTCATTTCTATTCAAAGTCTACAGGAACATAGCTAATTGTCACATACATTGGATTTAGTAGCTTCACTGATTGAGCATATATGCTATGCAAACTCTCTGTTAGATATTTTACTTTTATTGTTTATTTAAGTCTTATTCATAAGTCTATATTACATCTGGGAAAATTAGCTCAGAGTTGTTAATAAACATACCCCAATTACACGATGAAAAAGTAGAAGCATCCATGTTTAGATAAATAGTGTGAACAATGTGTGTTAGGCAGGATAATGTCTCTCCTCAACAGATATTTTCCCTGGGAACCTATGAATATGTTACTTTAGATGACAAAAGATAATTACTAACATTGAAGATACATTTAAGTTTGCTAATCAGTTGATGCAATTAAAATCCAATTAAGGCTACTGATGAAATTATGATATCACCCAGGAATATTTCAGCAGGCCCAATCTAATCACATGAATCCTTAAATTGGGGGAAGAAGAGGGAGAAGAAGGAATCAGAGAGAGAGAGATGTGCTTTTTCAGGTTTTCAAGATAGAAAAGGACCAGGAGCCAAGGAATTGAGGCAGCCTCCAGATGCTGGAAAAGCCAAGGCAATGGACTCTTCCCTTCAGATTCCAGAAAGGAACGCAGCTCTGACAACACCTTGCTTTTAGGCTAGTGAGACCTGTGTCAGGCCTATGACCTACAAAATTGTAAGATAAGTTTTTGTTGTTTTAAGGCACTGTATTTGTGGTAATTTGTTACAGCAGCAATATAAAATTAATACAAACATTTGTAACATGATTTCCTAGTTTCTTAATTATTTTGAAATATTGTCAGGCAGGAGGAAGCCAGGAAATAAGGCAAAAAAAAAAAAAAAAAAAGGTCTGGCATGTCATTTAAACGTCATTGGCCCACCCACGAGCTTACACAATTAACTTAGCTGACCAACATTTTACTATTAGTAAATAATGAAGACTTAGTGAAGTCACATGTTAGCTTGTAGATTTCACTCCGAGAAATGCCAGTAACTATTGTATGATTGAAAATATAATTGCAAGGTATGGTTAGTGGCCTCTGTAGGTAATAACCAGTTTCATATCTAATCCAGCAACCTTGTCCTATGATTGCCTCTAAATGCCTAGCTTCTCAAATGCTCTTGGAATGGTATTAACATGTTACTGGTTCCCTCATTAATTAATAAGCCAAAATATATTTGACAAGTATGCATTTTACATTGGCATGATAGTCATGATTTCATCCTTTTGAAAATTATGCTTTATCAATATCAACTAAATGAGGAGTCAGCAAACTATGGCTTCTGGGCCAAATCTGGTTTATTGACTATTCTTGCAAATAAAGTTCCTCTGAACTCAGCCAGGTGAAGTAGATCCAAATGCTTCACAAAGGCATATTCTTTCTTATTTATGTAATTTCACATGCATTCTTATTAGTAGAAAACTAAGTTGGTCACTAAAATTGTTAATCAATTTCCTCAGTTTTAGGCATAGGATCAAAACTTGTTCCTTTCACTTTCTTGATCTCCTGAATATCCACCTCTAAACCAGTGGTTCTAGTCCTGAGCAACAGGAATAAAGAGGGAGCACTGTTGCTGAATCCTTTGCAATGGAATGCTCTGTGTGGCTGAGATGTCCTTTTTTGTGGGTAGAGAGTGCATTACTCATAAGCATACATTTACTATCTTAGTGGATGTAGATCCCATCTGGCTTATCTTGAATTCAGATCTGTCTCTTGAGCTCGGGATCTGTTCCACCAACTATTTATAAAATATCTGTCTCTGTTTAAATGTGCTAAGGACATCTTACTCTCAAAAAATCTACTAATCTACTACTAATTTTACCCTGCCCCCATCCTAATTTAATTCCGTACTGGGCAATCACCTTTTTGTATCTACCAAAGCCCCCAAAAACTCCATTTCCAAGACAAATATTTGGGAACTGGCCTACATTTTCTCGTATCCTTTCTTTGCATCTGTACCAAATATGTCGTGGTTCATTCTTTCCTCCCCATTCATATAGTAGCTAGTTGTTTATATTAATGTCATAGGAATGAAAAGAGCAAACGGAGGCAAAAAGAATAATAGAAACAGTAAAGCAAGAGTGGGGTAAGGGTAAGGATGGTGTACAAAGTGCATACTGCAAGGTCCTTTATGGTTTGCTAAATGAGGTTCACATTTTAAGAATTATCTCAGAGGAATAAACATGATCAGCTTACGTTACTTATAGACTCCACAAGACACACTGTCAATAAGACACATAGGCACAACTATTTTTCGGCATCAGAATAATTTTTTCTCACATTATTTGACAAGACATCATTGTATAATAATAAAGACACTATATACGAAAAGTTTGATGGGACTCTTATTACTTTTCTTAAATAAACCTGGTGGGAAAAAAGAAAAAAAAACCCTATGGGATTCATTTCACTGATAGGAATAGGAAGTAATTATCTTCCAAGAATTTCTTATTTCTCCATAAAGGCTATTTTATTTTTGGTGATATGTTGGATAAATGAAGAATAACTAAGGATTAGAAGTCACAGTCCTTGAAAATAAGTGAATTGCAAATATTTTATATATTATATTAATAGTTATCAGTGATCAGTATGGCTGATCACACGTTATGATAGTTGAAAAGCTTAATAAGGACACTTGCCTAAAAAGAATCTGTCATATTTGCCATCTGGTATTTATCTTTGCACCTCTATCCTCCTGCATTATTGCTCTTAACTCACCTATGAAAATAACAGAAGTTTCTGTTAGATATGTTTTCCTATTCAGTCTATTCTGTAAGTATACCCAGAGTCATATTTCTAAAATGAATTATTTAATCATACCGGTCTTTAAAATTCTCAGTGGTTTCTAGACCCTGCAGGTCCAAGGATAAATATGATACCCAAAGCTCTACAAACATACTGGAATGTGTCTCCTTCTAAACATAGCATGCTGTTCCATGTCTGTGTCTTAAGTTTTGAGTCTTTGTTCTCTTTCTGCTCGATAAAGTTCTCATTATTCTTCAGGATATAACTCAGAAATCTATTCCTGCATAAGGAGTAAGCACAAAACTTAGTCTTTGAACAAGGAATTTTTTTGAGAGTGAAAGGGTGTACACAACGATTACACAAGGGCTCCAAGTAGAAGTGGACTGGGCCCACTGGTTTGCATGATCCTCCTGTTTATGCCACATCTGTGTATCTATATTTACTATCACATGTGTCACATATGTCTGTACACAATCCTAGACTACACATTTCTTGAGAATATTCCCTTCTACAGTTCAGGTAAGGATTTGGGGCTGGAGATTAAAAAATTGAGGATTATCCGCAAAGAGATGGAATTTAAAGCTATGAAGCTTTGTTACGGTACATTGGAAATGAGTGTTGATATAGAAGAACTCAGGAGAGGATAGAAGGGAGACAAGACAGGGAGGGAGAGAAAAGGAATAAAGAGAAGAAGGGATCAAGAATCTTAGATATCACAAAACTGAGAATTCAGAAAGATGAGAAATAAATACAGTAGTAAAGAAGTGTGGGAAGGACTGGCCAGTAAAGTGAAATTAAACCAGGGGAGTAAGGTGTTTCTGAAACTAAATAAAGTGTTTAAAGACAAAGACTGAGCATTGGATATTGGATTTGGCAACTTGAAAATCATTGGTGGCTTTTAGTCATTGATGAGTTTTGGAGGACTGGATAGGGGAAAGTCTGATGAGAAGTAGAGGAAAAGGAGTTATGGAACAAAGAAACTCCTTTGAACATGTTATTAAAGAATAACAGTAAAGTTGGAAATGAGAGTGGAGTGAGATAGATCAAAGGAGATTGCTCAGTAATTATTTTTTAAAAAGACAGGTAATAGGATAGGTATGCATGAAAAATAATGGTATGATCCAATCAAGAAGAAAAACTTAAAGATGCAATAAATTATCATTGTACTGATGATGCAGTCTAATTATCTCCATTTTAATACTAATGCACTTGAGAGGAGAAGGCATAGGAAGTGTATAACTCTTCGAATTGACTAAACTTTTTCACATTTATTTAATTTCATCCTCAAAACAACTCTGTGAAATCTAGTGATGTTAAATAACTAGCATAGATGACAAACAATAAAGCTAGGCTCCAAACCCAGGCAGTCCAGCTCTATAATCTCACACTACAAGGCCAAAACGAGAGAAAGAAAAAGAAGCACAGAAGGAAAAACTACAGACTTTTTCCTGTGGCCTTTTAATGTCCAAGGGGAGACAAACTGGAAAAATACTTGAAAATTCATGGACACATACATATATCAAAAAATATATATATGTGAAAAATATATTGATGTATATAGTTGAAAATATATAAAGGATATCATATTTAAACAAATAATATAGTAATTGTAAATAAATATTATAAAGTTGATGTTAAAAGAATAGACAACAAGTACCAATTTGGACGACATTAATAAATGCAATTTTGATGAGAGAATACAATTTGAGACAGATTGTCGAGGAAATAGTATCGTAGATTGACCAAAGGATAAAAAAGGAGGAAAAGCAGAAGGACGAGGAAGGGGAAGGAAAACTGGGTGGGGTATACCACTCTTTTTTTATGTTGTTTATATTGTTGTTAACTGTTCAATTTTCTACAATTAATTTAAAAAACAGCAGAGGATTCTGTTTACCCTGCAAGCTTTGGTTATTTCCACCCTTCCCCTCCACACCTCTCCCTCCCTGCAATTAACACAGCAAGCTCCCTCCTACCATCAGCCTAAGTTAATCCCACCTTTTCCCCTCTCCTCCTAGATAATTCCTTCCCCTCTTGTTTTTTTCATTAACTACATAACCCTTAACTTTTGCTTCCAGCATAATCTTAATTACTCTTTCCCTTAAGAATCATTTTCTCACTTTCCCATACCAGGTGACAATTTCTACTTAGGTGTTTACATAGCACCACACCACCACTTTATACTAATATATAAATTTATATATTATACAAATGGACTCTTTGAGGGCAGAGCTGTGCCTTATCTTACAATTCTACTTTGACTAGCAGAGTGCCTTGCTCCCGAGAGGTGTCTAGTTAACATTTGTTGAAAGGAGATTGGGAATGAAGAATAATTCACACACTAGAAATTGGAGTTCCAAAATCACATATTCACAATCACCTGTCATGTCCACTTGGATCTGTCACAAGCATTTCAAACTTAGTATCAACAAAATCAGGTCATAATTTTCTTCCACATTCACCTCCTTTTATTATGCATTCCTTCATGTAATCAGCCATTCTTGCATGTAACATTTATTGAGTACTGACTGTGTACCAGGCTGTATTTCAAGCCCTTGGGACCACCAGCACCAATAACTACCCTGTTGCTCCAAGAAAAACCCTCTGTCTCCTACTTTCCCTCACCCCATTCCCCAATACCTAAGTCACCAGCAAGTCCTATTCATTCTATCCTCAATAAATCCTGGATATGCCAACTTCTCCACATCACCAGGTTTACTCCTTTCACCTAGGCTTTCATCATATTTAATTACTGATCATCCTAATGTGTCTCCTCACATAAATTCTAATCTTTAATCCATACCCTGTATAGCAGAAAAATAAAAATTCTAAGCATATAAATTAAAACATGTTACTCCCCTCCTATAATGCTTCAAAAATGTTGACTACATTTGGATCAACATCTTAATTATATCCTGTAAGTACCAGGGTCTTCATGATGTGGTCCTCCAATATTGCCTCACTTATTTTGCTAGCAACTGCAACCCAAACACTGTACTCTTCCTTCATTTAGTCAAACACTTCAACCCAGGTCAAACTTAAAGTCGTTGCCTATGACTTTTCCTCTACCTAGAATATTCCTTACTACACTCTTCTTTGGGAAAGTTCTCTATTATCTTTTAGAATTCAGTTTAAACATCACCCACTGAGAAAGGTATTTTCTTACTACCTCGTCTCAAATAAATCTACACTATTCTTCATTTCAGATCTTTGTTTCTTTCCTGACCCATACTACAATTTGCAATTTTTGTAATTATGTGTTTTTTTCTGTTCTGTCCCATGAAGGTGGGAACTAAGCAGATTGAGTACTTTGGTAAATTTTTGTTCTTAACAAAGTACTAAAGAAGCTTAATAGCATGTTTTTGAATGAGTGAATGAATTAATGAAAAGAGGAAGGAAAAGAGGTAGAAAGGATGGTAGGAAGGCAAAAAATACACATTTATAGTTTTCTGCTTACCTATTAAAAATCCATGAAAATATTTTTTATTTTTCTATGAGCAAAATTTTATGACCATCTCATTGTATGCCAGATTGTATACTGAAAAAATAGAGATAAAAAATAAAATTTGAATGTAGAACTTTTACTCTATCATGCAATGCTTATGTCAAAACAAAATTTTTAACATACTGTATTACACTATGTAAAATTTATTAAAATTATACAGAAAAGGAAGACCTAGATGCATTGATATAAATCATACATATATTTAAAATATATTTCCAAACATAAAAAAGTAGTTAGTATGTTTAAAAACTGCAAAATAAATAGTTAATATGTACTCAGAGGCTTCCTTATTTAAATTCTGAACGTATTTGACTATATAAACCAGTTCCAATAACTGCTTATAATTTCAGGACCAATTTCAAAATACTGCTCTCATTGTCTATTTTCTTACTTTCAAATTAATACATAGCTACATATTGAATGCTTACAAGTAGTGTGTGGTGCTAAGTGAATACGGTTCTTGAGGCATCGAGAAAAAGTCAAATAAATGGCATACATTTATATGTCAAATTGGGAAGTATGATACTTTATCAAATCGCAAAATGCATTTCTGCTCAAATACTAAGTTTACTGAAACATTTAAAGATATTTGAAAAAGTTAGTGATCTGTTACTAGACTCTCTTCCATTTGGAAGTAATCAGTAGAGGTTTTATATTTTCTCAGCAATGATAATGGCATGTATGAACCGTTGCATATGGAAACAATATTAAAATGCATAATGAAGATTGGATTTTCATATACACAGAGTTCAATTTTACACATATTTTATGTTTCTCTTTTCATATTGTGAGCATAACTTAGGCAACAGAAATTCAGTGACTGCAGCTCAATAGGCATGACATATTTCTTCTTGGGGGATATTCCCACCATTTGAAGGCAAAAGTACTTCCCTTAGGAGGCACTGGGGTGGGATCCAGGGAGTATAATACTTAGAGATGATAGCTTAGAGATTTAGGGAAAAATGCTCTACATTCCTTCAGAGATCCAATGATAAGATGTAGAGCTAGCCAAAGAATTTAAGACCAGGCCACTCAGGCTTTCCTATGGAACAGTATTAAGTATGGAAAAGGAAATTTAGTTCACCTTATTAACATGGGCAACCAGATGGAAATTTGTCATGCAATTCTCATTTACTCAACAAATATTTATTGACAGCCTGTTAAAACCAAGCACTGTGTTAGGCTTTAAGGATACAAAGGATATATGATACTCTCAAAAACTTCATGTTCAGTTGAAAGTTATAAATTGCATGTAAAATCACAGGACATTATGAGAATCATGGAGAGAGCCAGCTATCCCAAGGAGGATTCATAGAGAAGTATACACATACGTGTAATATTAAAGCATGATTATAAAATTAGCCAATTCAAATAAGGGAGGGGAGAGTGGAGGATGATGCTGAAGAGGTATCTCAGGTGATTCTGGCCACATAATGAAACCTGGAATCTGGTACCAGGCCATAAATTTGTTTTTACAAAGATAGGAAGAAGGATACAGCCAGTAATTTTATAGCAATTTTATGTTTTTATTTTACTTATATATGCTAACTTTATGATACTCTGAAAATCTAACTTATTTATACATATATATAATAGCAATAAGGATATAATGAATAATACTATCATATCATTATTATCAATATTATTAAAATATGATCAAAATAATAGCAGCTTACATTTATTATGCTCTTTGTGATAGGCACTGTCACACTAAGCACACTAATGTGTTTAGTAAGCATTATAAATGTATTCTTAAAAAAGAAGTGAATTTAGGTAAATTTGCACATAATAGTGACAGATCAGAGAAAAATAAAGCTAGGAAAAAGTAGTTAAGGCTTCACATGATCAATAGGACTTTGTCAAATAGAAGGATAGAGAGTGATATGGTTTGTATTTGTGTCCCCATCCAAATCTCATGTCGAATTGAGGGAGGCACCTGGTGGGAGGTGATTGGATCATGGGGAGGAATTTCCTCCTTGCTGTTCTCATGACAGTAAGTGAGTCATCACGAGATCTGATGATTTAAAAGTCTCTGGCACTTCCCTCCTCTCTCTCTTCCTCCTGCTCTATCATAGTAAGACGTGCTTGTTCCCCTTCACCTTCTGCCATGATAGTAGGTTTCCTGAGCTCTCCCAGTCATGCTTCCTATTAAGCCTGTGGTTTCATGAGTCAATTAAACCTCTTTCTTCATAAATTATCCAGTCTCAGGTAGTTCCTTATAGCAGTGAAAAAATAGACTAATACAGAAAATTTGTACTTGGAGTGGGACACTGCTATAAAGGTACATGAAAAAGTGAAAGTGACTTTGGAACTGGGTAATGAACAGACATTAGAACAGTTTGGAGGGCTCAGAAGAAGACAGGAAGATGTGGGAAAGTTTGGAACTTCCTACAGACTTGTTAAATGCCTTTGACCAAAATGCTGATAGTGATATGGACAACAAAGTCCAGGCTGAGGTGGTCTCAGATGGAGATGTTAAACTTTTTGGGAACTGGAGCAAGGCCACTCTTGCTATGCTTTAGCAAAGAGACTGGAAGCATATTGCCTCTGCCCTAGAGATCTGTGGAAATTTGAATTTGAGAGAGATATTTTAGGGTATCTGGAAGAAGAAATTTCTAAGGAGCAAAGTGTTCAAGAACTAACATGGCTGTTTCTAAAAGTGTATGCTCATATGCATGATGAAAGAGATGTTCTGAAATTGGAAGTTATATTTAAAAGGGAAGCAGAACATAAAAATTTGGAAAATTTACCAACTGACCATGTGGTAGAATAAAAAAATCAATTCCCTGGGGAGTAAGTCAAGCCTGCTTCAGAAATTTGAATGAATAACAAGGAGTCAAATGTTAACAGTCAACACAATGGGGAAAATGTTCCCAGGGCATTTCAGAGATCTCCCCTCCCATCACAGACCAAGAAGCCCAGGAGGAAAAAATGGTTGTTTGAGCAAGGCCCAGTAACCCCTTGCTCTGTGCAGCCTCAGGACATGGTGTCGTTCGTCTGAGCCACTCCACCTCTAGTCATGGCTAAAAGGGGCCAATATGCAGCTTGAACTGTTGCTTCAGAGGGTGCAAGCCCCAAGCCTTGGCAGCTTCCACATGGTACTGGGCCTGCAGGTGCATGGAAGGCAAGAGTTGAGGTTTGGGAACCTCTGCCCAGATTTCAGAGGATGTATGGAAACACCTGTATGTCCAAGCAGAAGTCTGCTGCAGGGGCAGAGACCTCATGGAGAACCTCTGCTAGGAAAGTGCAGAAGGGAAATGTGGGGTTGGAGACCCCACCAAGTCCCCACTGGGGCACTGCCTAGTGGAGCTGTGAGAAAAGGGACACTGTCTTCCACACCCTAAAACTGTAGATCCACCAACAGCCCTGTGCACCTGGAAAAGCCAGAAGCACTCAATGCCAGCCCATGAAAGCAGTCGTGGGGGCTGTACCCTGAAGAGCCACAGGGGCAGAACTGCACAAGGATTTGGGAGCCAACCCCTTGCATCTAGGCAAGGTCTCACTATTTTCCTCAGGCTGGTCTCAAACTCTTGGCCTCAAGCAATCCTCCTACCTTGCCTCAGCATGCCCTGGATATGAGACATGGAGTCAAAGGAGATCATTTTGGAGTCTTACGATTTAATGAGTGCCCTGCTGGGTTTCAGACTTGCATGGGGCCTATAGCCCCTTTGTTTTGGCCAATTTCTCCTTTTTGTAGCAGAGGCATTTACCCAATGCCTGTACCTCCATTTTATCTTGGAAGTAACAAACTTGCTTTTGATTTTACAAGCACATAAGTGGAAGGTACTTACCTTGTCTCAGATGACACTTTGGACTTGGTCTTTTGGGTTAATGCTGAAATGAGTTAAGACTTTGGTCAGGGGGTATTGTTGAGAATGAATAATTGTATTCTGCTATGTGAAAAAGACATGAGATTTGGGAGGTACCAGGGTTGGAATTATATGGTTTGAATTTGTGTCCCTGCCCAAGTCTCATGTTAATTGAGGGAGGGGCCTGGTGGGAGATGACTGGATCATGGGTACATGTTTTCCCCTTGCTGTTGTCATAATAAGTGAGTTGTCAGGAGATCTGATGATTTAAAAGTGTGTGGCACTTCTCTCTTCTCTCTCTTCCTCCTGCTTCACCATGGTAAGATGTACTTGCTTCCTCTATGCCTCTGCCATGATTGTAAGTTTCCTGAGGCTTCCCAGTCATGCTTCTTTTTAAGCCTGTAGAACTGTTAGCCAATTAAACCTATTTTATTCATAAATTACTCATCCTTAGCTAGTTCTTTATAGTAGTGTGAAAGTGAACTAATACAGAAGCTTTCCCAAAGAATAAAAATACAAGAATTCACAAGAATATGCAAGACATATTTTGGAAACAGGAAATGCCCAATGAGACTGTGCATTGGGAATAGGGAAGGGGGCTTACATGTAATTAGGTTGAAAAAGCACACTGAGTCTAAATTATTATGCTGTATGCCTTTGTTATGAACTGCAAAATCTATCTTGTGACCTCAGGGTTTTTACTTTTTTAGCCAAGTGAGTAATAGGATTTCTTACAAAGAAAACATGAAGATCATTCTGAAATTTCTAGCTTAAGTCATTATCAGGATGATGGATAAAGTTTTCACAATACATTTTTGAAATAAAAAGAAAACCAAAATCAGGAGCAACAAAAGCAAAAATAGACAAATGGAACCATGTCAAAATTAAAAATGTTTGTGAATCAAAAGGGGCAATCAACAGAGTGAAAGGCAATCTGAAAAAATTTAAAAAATTCTAAATTATATCTTATAAGAAATTGATAACAAGAGTATGTAAAAACTTCTAAAATTCAACAACAAAAGATAAGTAAAACTTCACTAAAAATGGATGAAGGACTTGTTAGATATTTCTCCAAAGGTTATATACAAATGGCCAACTAACAAATGAAAAAATGCTCAACATCACTAATCATCAGAGCAATACAAATGAAAACCACAAAGAGATATCACCTCACACCATTAGGATTGCTACTATAAAAACAATAACAAACAACATCAAACAAAAAACAACAAGTGTTGGCAAAAATGTGGAATAAATCAGAACCCTGTGCCAGAGGGTGAGATTGTAAAATGATGCAACCTATATGGAAAATAGGATGGAGCTTCCTCAGAAAAATTAAAAATAAAACTACCATACGATCCAGCAATCCCACTTGTGGGTTTATCTTCAAAAGAATTGAAAGCAGAGTGTAAAGTGATATTTGCACATCCATGTTCATAACAGCAGTATTCACACTAGCCAAGATATGGAAATGACTCAAGTGTCCATGGATGAATAAGTGATATATATATAGAGAGAATGGAATATTATTAAGTCTTAAAAGGAAGAAAACCTTATCTCACATTATAAAGTGAAATAAATCAGTTATCAAAATAAATGTTGTATGATTCTCCTTACATGAACTATTAGAAATAGTCAAATTAACAGAAACAGAAAGTAGAATGCTGATTACCAGGGATTATGCGGAGGGGATAAAGAGGAGGTGTTTAACAGGTATAGAGTTTCAGATTTGCACTATGAAATGGTTTTAAAGATCTGATTCATAACAATGTGAATGTACTTAAGAGTGCTGAAATGTACACTTGAAAGTGATTAAGATGGTAAATTTTATATTATATGTTTTGTTACCACAGTTTAAACAAAATGTCAAGGAGGTCAAAGTGAACAATATTAGCATTTACATATTGCAAACTGTAGTGATTAGAAGGATTAATAAATTCGTATGTGATCAAATACCAAAATACTTTTCTTGCTCTGGGTTAAATTGTAAAATAGGCAAAGTCTTTCCAACATTTTGTCACTTTCCTATATTACCTCCTTCTACTACTCCTTTCTGTATAAACTCAGCTCTTAGAAGGAATGCTTCATGTAGGTTTGACGCTTTTAATTTTGATTTAAAACGCTATGTACCTTATTTAGTGCTCTATGATGGCCCAATGTTCTGTATGAATTAAACATATTTTAGTTTTAAGAGCGTGATTTCAGATGAGATCAATGCTCATCTCATTGCATCACATAGTATTCACACTCTTAAACTGGAAACACACAAAGGATTTGGTTTAGAAAGGCCTGTAAGAACACAGTCACTCATTTATAAGATTCAAACTATAGATGACAACTGTAATCTTTTTAAAGGAATCCTGTGTGTGTGTTTACCTATGCACATGCCTATATTTATATATGTGCATACATATATATGAAATATTTATGATTTTGTAATATAACCTAAGTAAACCAGGTAGGGGTTTTCAATAGCCTTTGTATTTACATATGTATATACTCCAGGTTGGATGCGGTCTTAGTCTGTTTTATGTTACTGTAACAGAATACCTGAGGTTAGGTAATTAATTTTAAAAAGGGGTTTATTTAACTCATGATTCTGGTAGCTGGAAAGTCCAAGAGTAAGGTGGTGGCATCTGTTCAGCTTCCACTGAAAACCCTGTGCTGCATCAAGACATGGCAGAGAAGCAAAAAGGTGAGCAAATGTGAGCAAATGGGGATCAAACACGAGGAGGAATCTCACCTTGTAACAACTCACTCCCTAAGAAGCTAATCCATTACAATGAGATCTAATCCAGTCTCATGAGAAAAATATTAATCCATCTTAATGATTTAATCACCTCTTAAAGGCACAACCTCCCAACATTGCTGTACTAGGAATTAAAGTGCTAACTTCAGTTTAGTTAAGAACATTGAAACCGTAGCAGACTGTGTTTTTAAAAGCAATTGTTGGCATTGTATACCTGACACATATTAGGCTGTAGATTATAATTTCCACACTAAATTGTTATATGTACACACAAATGAAATATAAATACCATTTATAAATTACTGATAAATTAGGAATAATAAAATAAACAAAGAAAAATTATTTCAGTTTAGATGCACACAATAAAAATAAATACAGACAATTTAAATAATGTGTCAGCTCAATTGTAAATCCAGTCCTTTGACTCCAGTTGTTTCTTTAGCCTAAATAATTTTCTTGATTATTCATATAAATTAATATATATTGTGTTCCTACATATGAGTTGACTGCATGACAAAAATGGCTTTTTGAAACTCAAAGGAATATTTGAGTAGACTATAGTTCTAACCACCATATAATTTACCTGAGTTCAAGAAGAATTAGATGTTACCTTCCAGTGAGAGTATGTGTGTTTCTTATCACTATATATTTAAAATATGTATTATTTAAATATTTAAAATTTCCAAATTCTTAGACAAAAATAAAGTCCCAAGAGCAATTCATTGAAAATTTATTTATGTATTTTTCAGTCAAATCTTCGTTTTCTTAGAAGAATTCAATTACTTGGATCCTTTCAAATTAGGAACTCTTAGAGAATCATTTGAGGAGACTGGACTTTTTCCCCACAGGCCACTATTAGACTGACCTCTGTGGAAACATGTGTTAAGAAATTTGAATTAAGCCTTAAAATACGGGTAACTTCAAAATATTAAAAAATACGTATTTTAAGTCTAATTTAACTAAAATCTCTGAGTTTCTCTGATTACTGTTGCACTAATTCACTCATCTAACAGTATTTTTAGTGTCAAAAATATATCAGGCACTGTTAGATATTGAGAATGCAAGCAGGCACAATACAGAAATTGAGAAACTTAAGACATAGTATAGGAGAAAGACATTTGACCATATTACGTATGATATAAGCACTGTGAGAACAAATTAAGTATGAGTTCAGTTGGAAAACAAAGAAAGAATGGTCAAGTGTTTCTGGTATTGGGAAGCAGTGCTGGTGACAGAAAATACTGAGATGCTAAAAAGTTTTCTGAGCCATTGGAGACAAATAAGTATTTGATACCAAGCACTTTATCCACTATGGTAACCACTAGCCATATGTGCCTATTGAGCATTTGAACTGTGGCTAGTATGACTAATGAAGAGAATTTTTAGCTACTATTAATGCATACTTAAATTTGAACAGCTAACTTTGGCTAATGGCTACCATATTAGGCAGTAGAACTATACGGAACTGTGAGTAATTTGTTATGGTTAGGACATATATTGTATGGTTTAAAGGTCGTGGTGTTAGATGAAGAGGTAGACAAAGGCAAAATCTTACAGTGCCTTTCTTGTCGTGTTTAAGTCACAGAAACTAAGTAGGATGAAAACAAAAAAGAACCCACCAGATTTATTAAATGATCACGGTGACATAGGCAAAGCTAGTTTGTCATGGAGGATTAGACGCAGAAACTGGGATTTAGTAGATTAAAGAGGTGAATGGAAAGTGAGGAAGGGAAATCAGCAAGCATTTACTATTTTCAGGTATGGCAGTATAAAGAGAAAGAGAAATAAAGGAAGACGTGTTTGAGGAAACAAGTGTAAGGAGGGATTTTAAGACTGGGGATACTGGAGAATGTTCACAGATAGTGGGGGAAGTCAGAAAAATAGATAATTGTATAGAATATAATATTAGGTTGGATTATAGCAGATTTAGTGAAAAAACAACACCCATAAGTAAAGCAGATAGCCTATAAGTGGAAGAAGAAATATTCTCTGCATAAAACAGAGTAAATTTACATAGAAATAAATTTGTGTATAGATATTGAGAAAGTTTTGTAGGTTTCCTCTGTGATAAAACAAATATTAAGATATACTTAAGCAAGAGTGGATGAGACTGAGAGTAAAATTCTGGAGGGAGTAATAAAGATTCAGATAAAGTTGCCAAGAATAATGAAGGTAGCAATCAGCAATGTTTAGAGTCCAAGTATATCGAGTTCTTAGTTGTAGTATCAACAGATACTTGTAGTCTCAACACAATACAACGTTGTGAACTAAGTTTAAGAGTTTAAAAAATTTAAATGATGGCGGTTTTACCTGGTATTGTCTAGAAATAGAATTACTTTATAATTGATATATTAGGATTACTTAACATCCTGTTTTACCACTTTATAAAGACTATGTTATTAAATTTATATGTTTATAAAAAGAGTTTATTAATTCAGAATCTACACGTATTTTAATTTGTCTTGTTTAGTTTATTCCCAATGCAATTGTGCTAACTCACTTGTGCTGCTATATCAAAATATTTGAGACTGAGTAATTTACAAAAATAGAAATTTATTTCCCGTAGTTTTGGAGTCTCAGAAATCCAGTATCTGGGCACCAGCACATTTATTTTCTGATGAGGATCTGTTCTCAGCTTCCAAAGATGGCACCTTGTTACTGCATTCTCTATACAGGAGGAACATGTGTCTTCACATGACAGAAGGCAGAAGGGCACATCAGACCATTTCCCTCTATTAAGCCATTTTATATGATAACCTAATTCTAATCACAGAAGCAGAACCATCATGACTCAATTACCTCTCAAAGACCACACCTCCCAATATTGTTCAACATAAATTTGAAGGGGACAAGAACATTCAAACCAAAGCAGTAACTGACCCTTCATATTCCATTCACATAACACTCAGTTTCTTATTGGAATTACATCCACACCCTATAGAATGACACAATGAGTCCCAAGATAGATCTCAACTTCTTCTCTTTAGCACTCTTCAATGTGAATAATACGAATACTTTTTCCCCATAACAAACTTACTTAACATTTCTGAAGATACATTGCAATGTTCTGCCCTATCAAATATGCTCCTGCTCTTTTTTCCCTAACGTAATTCCAAATTGTCTTTTTCTTTGGCAAAATCATACTTATTTGATTCTACCTAAAACCACACTTTTCAAAACACTCAAAGGACACTCTTTGTAAATTTATATTTATAGTAAATTTATAAATTTACAGTAATTTTTATTCAAAGTGTTTTCCTAAACCTGTGGTATTTATAGACTGTCTTGAAGTATGTCATCCATAATTGTGGACATGTATAGTTTTTAGTGATGTATAGGCTAGTTGAGGGTCAGTGTCACTAGTTGTAACTAAAAAATTGAATTTTTAAAACTACTGAAAATGGAACAAAATAAAAATACAGATTAATTGTCTTTAGCTTATAAATGCTTGCAAACTCACATATTTATTCCTTTGCTAGTAATTTTGCTGCCATTTTAAATTGTAGTGCCCATCAAATAAGTCAATAGGTTTCAGTAATATCTAGAGGTTAATTCCAATAAATTCATTATATATCTTAATAATGAAGATGATTTGAAGTAAGCTTTCTTAATAAAACTTTAAGGCTTTTATATTTACTGCAAATACAAGCTATAATAATAGGCATTGGATAAAAGATCTGAAGGAATATTGCAAATTCATAAGGGGTTGTGTTATCATGATGGGATTTCAGATATAGGGAAAAGAAGACATTTTACTGTGAGAGACAGCTATATTTGAATTTCAGCTGTGTGATCAAGTAGAAATTATTTAGGGTCTCTGAATTTCAATTCCCTGTTAAAGTCATTCTCAGAACTAAATGTGTTAGTGTGTGTGTGTATATATATATATATATATATATATATATATATATATGTCACATACTACATATATCTGAATATATGTATGTCACATAATACTAAAGGAATTTAATTATTATATAATGTTTAGTATTGTATGTTTACAAATACTTTTATTTACATTTTAAATATCGTTAAGCAGAGAAAAAGGAAAAGACCTAAGATTTTTGAGAAATCCTTTAAAAATACTCAATGCATGGGCTTAACAGAAGAGTGAACAAAAGAAGGAATGAGTGAATTGGAAAACAAACAAACAAAAAATCACACAATCTGAACAAAGAAATAACTAGACTGAAATATAACATAAAAAAGACTTGTCAGCAGTAAACCTACCCTAAATGAATGGCTAAGTTCTCTAAACAGAAAATAATAAAGTAAAATAACAAAATTTGAAATATTAGAAGGAAAAATAAAAAAGTAAGCAAAATATTAATAAATATAAGAGATTTTTCTTCTTACCTTTTCTAAATTATGGTTGATGGCCAAAGTAAAAATTGTAGCACTGGTTATAAATATATGTAGAGAAGAAATTTATGATTTACTGTAAATGCAGGGGTATAAAGGGACATAAGGAGAGGTAAAGTTTTTGCAATTCAGCTGAACTGCTAAAATGACAGCACCATTTTACATGTATTTATATATAATATATGTTTTTATATATGTAAATGCACATAGCCATGATAAATTATGTAAATATAATGCAATACCTAGAGCAACCACTAATAAAACTGTAAGAGATACACTAAAAATGCAGTATATAAATTTTAAACAGCATTCCACAAATATGTTCAAATAAACACATGAAAACAGAGAAAAGAAAACAAATGAAAAACAAAAAGAGAAAGCAGACTTATATCCTAACATCAAAATTACACTAAATATAAAAGCTCTAAATACACCAAACAATATAAAGAGATTGGCAGAGTTGATTGGAAAGCAGGACTCAACCATTTGCTACCTATAAGAATCCCACTTCAAATATAACAATACAGCCATATTAACACAAAATAATAGAAAAAGCAGTATCATGGAAATATTTATCAATGGAAAACAAGAGTGGCTAAATTACTATCAGATAAAATACAGGTAGTCTCAGATTTACAATGCCTTGACTTATAGTTTTTCAGCTTTATTATGGTGCAAATGCAATATGCAACCACAAGGTTTCAGACTTCAAGCGTCAGTGATTCCTTGACCAAAGACCCTCTGAGATGTATTTTCGACTTACAAGATTTTCAGCTTACTATGTGTTATCATAGTCGAGTAGCATCTTTAGATTTGAGAGCCAAGAAAATTACCAGATGCAGAAACGGACATTATGTATAATGATATAGGGAAAATCCTCCAAGAAAACATACTAATCTTAAATGTGTATGCACCAAAAAAAATGCTGCAGATTTTTTTGTGTGTAAAGCAAAAACTGATTGAACTGATAAGAAAAATTTAAAAAAAACTCACAATTATCGTTGGGAGTTTTGACAGTACTTTCTCAACAACTGATAGAGCAACTAGATGGAAAATCAATAAGAATATGGAACAACTCAGCAACACTACCAATTAACAGGATGTAACTTGCATTTAAAGAAGACTCCAGCCTACAAGAGCAGACTACACATTCTTTTCAAGTAACCAGGAAGCATATGACAAGATAGATCATATTCTAGGCAATACAACAAATCACAACTAACTTAAAATATTTAACATTATATAGAATTTATCTGTAACTACAAAATAATCAAACCGGATATCTATAACTCAGAGATAAAAGAAAAATCTTCAAAAATGTGGACACTAAACATCACATTTCTAAATAAACTGTGAATCAAAGAGAAAGCCTCAAGGGATGTTTTAAAAACACATTAAACTAAATGAAAATGTAAAAACAACCTAAGAAAATATGTTGAGCAAACAAAAGCACTATGAGAGAAAAACTTACAGCACCAAACATATGTTATAAAAGAGGAAAGTCTGAAGTCATTGATTAAATTCACACCTCAACAACCTAAAAGAAGAGCAAACAACCTCAAAGTAAGCAGAAGTAAGTAAATAATAAAGAATACAAGCCAATGAAATTAAAAACAGAAAATCAATAAAACAGAATGACTTTTAAAATATCAATAGCATTGACCAAAAAAAGACAAATTATTGACATAAGGAATGGAAGATGAAATATCACTAAAGACCCTGAAGATAGAAAAAAGTAGAAAATATGATGAATTTACAATCATAAATTTGATAACATAGATGAAACTCACCAGATCCTCAAAAAGCACAAGTTACCAACTGTAAAATATGAAATTGTGCCATAGCAATTAAGGAAATAAAAAGTATAATTAAAAAAAATTCCAGAAAAAGACTTCTTCAAGTTTAATAAGTACAAATGCTTTTACCGAGGAATTCTATCAAATGCAGAAAAACAACACCAATTATGCATAATATCTTCCAAAAAAACAGAACAGGAGAGATTTCATGACTCATTTTATTAAGATAGTATCTTTTGATATAAAAGCTAGAAAAAAATTATACCAAAAAGAAGAAAAAAACTACTAATCAATATGTCAATATCCCTCATGCATACAGATACAAAAATTCTTTAAAAATATTAGCACATAAACTCAGTAACATATTTTTCAAATATGATAAACTAACTGGAGCATATTCTAGGCATACAAAGCTGGTTAAATATTTGAATGTCAATCATTATAATTCACCATATGAACAGACTAAATGATAAAAATTTTATACCTATAATAATATCAGTTAACGCAAGGAAAACACTTGACTAAATTCAACATTCATGATTAAAAAAAACTCAGAAAAAAGGAATAGCAGTGAACTGTCTCAACATAATAAAGAACATTAACAAATAACCTACAGATAAATTTGTACTTAGTGCTGAAAATTTTCTATAACATCAGGAACAAGGCAAAAATGCCCACCCTCTCCATTCATTAAAAACAGTTGTAGCTAGTACAGTAATACGATCAACACAAAGATTAAAAATAACATTTGCAGATGTTATGTTTATCTTCACAGAAATTCCTAAGGAATCTACAACAAAACTCCTAGTACTAATAAATGACTCCATCAGGGTCTCAGAATATAAAACATAAATAAAGAAATCAATTATATTTCTATATATGGGCAAAAACATGCAGATATTTAAATTTAAAAATACACTACCATTTGAAATTACACAAATAGATTGAAATACTTAGGTGTGAACCTAACAAAACTAGTACAGGAACTGTATCCCCCAAAATTATAAAATGATAATGGAAGAAATCATAAATATCTAAGTAAATGGAGAGGCTGTATTCATGGATTAGAAGACTCAACACAATAAAGATGTCAATTCTTTCTAAATTGATTTATATGTTTACTGTGATATCTATAGAAAATATCAACATGCTTTTATTATAGACATAGACAAATTTAATCTAAAATTTATATGAAAAGACACAGGGACTACAATAGCTAAAATTATTTTGAAAAAGTAGAATTAAATGGATGAACTGTTCTACTCAATTTCAAGTCATATGATATAGCTATAGTAATCACAATTGTGTGGTATTATCAGAGGTACAGACACACAGATCAATAGAACAGAGTAGGGAATCCATCAACAGACCTACACAAATATGCCAAGTGATTTTTCAACAAAGCTATAAAAGCAGTTCAATGAAAGAAAGACAACCATTTCAACAAGTGGTGCTGGAGCAACTGGAAATCCATAGTCAAAAAAAAAAACAACCTGGAAAGGGTAGTAACAGGGTGAGGAGCCAGGGAAGTGGAGATGGTTAATGGGTAGACACATACAATTAGAATGAATAAGATCTAGTATTTCACAACACAACAGAGCAACTACTGTCAACAATAATTTATTGTACATTTTAAAATCACTAAAAAAGAATAATTGCATCATTTATAATGCAAGGAAAGGGTACATGCTTGAGGTGATGGCTACCTCAGTTACCCTGATGTGATTATTACCCATTGTATGCCTGTATCAAATTATCTTCTGAACTCTTTAAATGTATATATATATATATATATATATATACCTACTATGTACATGCAAAAATTAAAAGTAAAAATAAAACAAAAGACAAAATCATAACCTAAATCTCACATTTTATTTTTTAAAAAACCTTCAAAATGAGTCACTGACAAATGCAAAATATAAAACTACAAAACAAGTTACAAGCTACAGCCTGGGGGATATTTGCATACTATATATCCAACAAAGATTAATATCTTGAATATATAAAGAACTCTCAAAACTCAATGATAAAACAAACCCAAACAATCCAATTTGAAAATGGCAAAAAAATACATGAATAAACATTTTACTGAAAAGGATATACAAATGGCAAATAAACACATGAAAAGGTGTTAGACATCATTAGCCATTTGGGAAAAGCAAATTAAAACCACAATGAAGTAACACTATATATCCACCAGAATGGCTAAAATAAAAAAAAAGTAATGCCTCCAAATAATAGAGATAATGCAAAGAAACTCAATCACTTATATATCACCAGCAGAAACAGAAAATGGTACAGTCACTCTAGAAGACAGTTTGGCAATTGCTAAAGAAACAGAACATGCAACTAACATATAACCTGATAATTGTGCTTCTGGGCATTTATAGCAGGGACATGAAAATTTATGTTCACACAAAAGCCCGTATACCCAATAGCCAAAACTGTAAACAGTGAAAATATCCTTTAATGAGTAAGTAGTTAAATAAACTACAGTACATTCATGTCATCAAATGCTAATGCCAGCAATGAAAAGACCAAACTATTGATACATGCAAAAATTTGAATGAATCCCCAGGGAATCATGCTGAGTAAAAAATGTCAATCCCAAAAAGTTACATACTTTGTTTCCATTTATACAACATTTTTAAAATGACAAAATTCTAGAATTGAATTGATTAGTGATTGTAAGAGGTTAAGTAGGGGGCTGGGGTGGGAATAAGTTTGGCTATAAAAGGGCAATATAAAGTATCCTATGGTGATGGAAGAGTTCTCTATCTTGATTATATAAATATCAACATCCTGGTTGGGATATTGTACTATATTTTGCAAGACATTATCATTGGTAGAAACTGGGTAGTGGATACATGAACTTTCTCTGTAATTTTTCTTAAAACTGCATGTGAATCCACAATTATCTCAAAACAAAAGTTTAATAAAAAATAAAATGTGATATTAGTTATTACTTGGGTTAAAAGGGTTTATAGTTATTATTACTATTTATTATATAATTATTACTTATTATTTATAAATCTGCCAATATTAGATGTTAAAGTTAAGCAAAATAATACATTTTTGTATATTATGAGATCCTTAAATATGTTCTCAGCTCCAGAGACTGCAGTAAGTATATGTAAATTTCTCTCAGTCATCATTGTTCTCAAAACTCTGGTAATGGTGTGTTTCCTTTCAGAGCTTGCCCCTTCAATTTCTAGTTAGTTCTGATAGGATCAACAATCATAATATTCGGCAAGTCTGTGCCCCACAACTCTGCTGGCCATAGAGCAGACAGACATTCTAGTTATGTTAAACCAAATTGTTTTCATTTGGAACTAGAATTTTGATTAAAGATGCACAGATTTATAACTTGTACTCAATACTTCTCGAAATATCTTGTTTCTCATATTTCCGGATATAGTCTGGCTCTTTTCTAAGCTTAGATGCTTAGATCTGCCCTTAATTATGTTCATTATCCAATATTCTTCAAATACATTTTTTTTTTCTTATTTGAACTACTCAGATTTGTTTTCTGTTGCTTTCTTACTCTGTGCCCCCTAGTAAGCAATAGAAAATTTATTTGGTCCAATTTACCTTAATGCCTTATGTCCCTATATTAAAGGTGCAATATGTATTAATTTACTTAACAAATATCTAAAGAGACTATGTGTAAGTCCCTGGCCTAGATGCTGGAATCAGAAAACAATCAACAAAGCAGACCAAGTCATACAATCCTGGAGCTTAGTAGGGGAGAAGAGAAATAAACAAAAATAAAAGTATAGTAATATTTACAAATATAAAGATTGTGAGAAACAATAAAATTGGAGATTGGGAAATGAAAGTGATGATAATACTGAGCTTTATTTTATAGAAGGTCTATCAAATGCTGTAATATTTAATAGAGCCTTGATGGGCAAGGGTGAGTGATTTGTCAAATGTCTGGGGAATGATTTTCCAAGCAGAGGGAACAGAAGTGTCTGTGTGCAGAATTGATAATATACTTGGCAGGGTGGAATAATCCCAAAGGAAAGCGTGGGGTGCTTGGAATGGAGTGGGTGTTGGGGAGTGGTAGGAAATGGACCAGTGAGGTAACAGGATCTGCAGACCATGTAGAAATTTGAAGGCTATTATAAAGACTTGGCCTTTATCAAGTGAGATGTAATGCAATCACAGTGTTTGAGATGTAGTGGCCTTACAAAATGTATTATAGCAATGTTGTCATGGGATTTTTTTATGATAATTTTATCACAAGTGTTTTGAGTATCTCTGCAAGTGTCAATCTAAACATAATATCCTATTGTTACAAGGCTTATGAAATCACACGGGCCTATTTTCAACTGTCACAATTCTTTCCTTTCTTCTTAATTTCCTTACCTTTTTATCATTAGTGTTGCCATGGAAATTTTTACTATTTGTCATGTATCATAATTGTAAAAACATATTTTGCACTAAAATATAAATTGATTGAGAGTAATAGTAGTATTATATTTATCTTAGTAGTCAACCAAAGGTATAATGGTATTTTTATACCAGTTTACTTAATAAATCTTATTGAAATGAATGAATAAAGTCCAAAAGATTGTATATTACCTGGTTTATTAATTTCTGGCTTGTTTTGTTCAATTTAGATTTCCATTTTCTAGATTGGTACATGACACAGAGGAGGTACTTAATAAAGATGTCTTTATGGATAAATGAATATCCTCATTTTGCAGATAGCAAAAATGAGTCCCTAAAATATTGACTGCTGTTGGCCACACAGGCATAGTTAGTGGGACAGAATCCATGTGAAACAGTTTATAATATATTGTATCTCCATTGAAATAATTTATCTATTAACTCTTTCAATAAGCATTTGTTGAGTACAAATTAAGTGCTTAATACCATAACACCATGACCAAATATTTTATGAGGAGAAAAGATGTTTTTATTTCTCAGTTAAAGAACCTGAAAAACGGCATAAAATATAAATATATAATGTAAATATATTAAGGTTTATTTGAAGTGAAATTAAATATATACTAACATAAATCAAAAATATATTAGAGTATAGAAAATGAAGCCCAAAAGCAAAACAGTGAATGCTTATTGTGTTTCCTCTTGTCAAATATCTGGGAATAAAAAAATGAGTATATACTGTGTTTGTCAGCCTCAATGCAACCACATGCTTCATAGGGGGTAGGAAGTGACACTTTAATATGAGATCCTGTCTACACGTAATGTGAATTGTGCCCCTTGATTTTGCATTTCATTAGCCTGGAGAGGTAATAAGAGTATCAGTGACACAACAATATGCATACTCTGATTGATGAACACATCATTTGATTTACACTCTAGCTCAATATATCAGAGAATACACTTTTAAAAGTCTAACTGGAATACATGAACAATAAAAAATTAATGTCAGGATTGGGACCTAATTTGAATAATTCCTAAAATAAGGTATATTTTATTCAACATTTGGAAGAAGACAAAGAATATGCATTAGCAAAGAAAAAGAAGCCCTTCAAGGGAAGGTATGCAAGCCAGAATTAACAAATTTGAGTGGGTAAATAATAAATGTGGCTGGAAAAGAAGATCTGGCACTAAAAACATATATTGCAGCCAGCTGACTGATGTCATTTTAGTTATACTGGCCACACACGAAAACATATACTGGTTTTTGGTAATATGAAAATCTTAGAATTATGAAGCATTAGGAATATGAAAAAGATTATGTAGTCTCCAGAAATACTGAGGTATAAGGAATAAAAAGTGTTACCTGCAAGATGATAAAAATAAATTCATGTATAATAAAAATCAGCCAGGGCCAGAATCTCTGTGAATTTAATTAATGACTAAATTGGGCATACTTTACTTAAAAGATGATATGCACAACTGAGCACTTGCACTGTGTACTACTAGAATGTTTAATTATGTCACGGAACTGAAATACAACATGCAACATTATGTATTTTATGGCCTTAGCAGCCTTTAAATATGAATTATTTAGTATGATATCACTCCCTAATAAATAAACTAAGGTTTGCATATGCTAGCATTTTTTCCTTACAGAGAAATAAAAGGAATATTATTGGAAAAGAAGCTTTCTATGGTTATTAGCTATTTTTTATTTTAGTTTACAGCATTTTATTGAGTTCTGTAAGATAATGGGGATAAAGAAATATAAGACATAGACTTTGCCCTCAAAAACTATATATTGCATAAAAGTTTTCATTGTCTCATTCTTCTATCTGGTTGCAAAACTTAAAACTTACTAGTTGACTTTGCCACACTTTTCTTCTCAGAACACTCTCTTCTTACTTTCAAGATATTATATTCTGTTGGTCTTTCTGATGTCTCTACTTTTTTATGATTTTGGTATTTTGGATCTCTCCATTATTGTAGGTCTTTATGTGCTTCAGTGCTTTTGGATGTGGTTCTGAACTCGCTTCTCTTCCCAGTCCATATTTAAAAAGCTCCCCTAGATTTTAACTCCACCTCAAACACTAGTGTTCTGTTCTCAGCTCAAGATCAACATAACTTACTCTTTTTGGTGTGAGTAGGTGTGTAGGGGGGAGAGGGTTGTGTTTACTTTGCCACTTGGCTATCTTAAAGGTGTCTCTGTTTCGCTTCCATCATTCCTCATTTCAATGAATGGTCCATTTACCCCAACTTGTGTTCTCTTCCTTGATAAGGCCTTACCATTCACACATAACACCCATGAATAACAAATCTTTGTTAATTCCCTTCCTAATCTCAAACTCAGCATATTATTACCTCTCCCTCTGATCACTCTTATCCAAGCCACTAGTGTCTCTTGTTTAGAACACTGCAATCACTTCCTCCCAGCCCCTAGTTCCCTGTATTCTTGGTCATAGAATCCTTAATAATGCAGATACAATTCTTATATATAATACCTTACACTCCCACTTTCTCAAACTATTTAGTGGTTACCCATTGCTCTTAGGATAAATTTAAAAATCTTTAAAATGACTTGCAATGCCTGATGCATATTCTCATTTCTAAAGAGTTTTATATCCATATCTTCCATTCCACAGCCTCTCACTATTCCAAATGTGCCAGATATTTTTAATTCCTCAAAAATACCAAATAATTTTCATCTCATTTTTCATCACATCTTTATTCCATCTGCTTAAAATGCTCTCTTTATGACCCTACCTCCCTCCTCACAGCCTTTTGCCATGTTGTCTTTATCTATTTACTCTTCAAATTTAAGTCTGAAAGTCATTTCCTTCAGTTGCCTTCCATAACCCTGTGGATCAGTTGTATGCTCTCATAGAATACTGTATCACTTCCTCATAGCTCTTATGATAAATGTAACTGTATATTCTGTGTAATTATTTTATTTATACTTTTATCTACTTCTTCTACACTTCAGTAAGCTCCATAAAGCTACAGAATATTGCTGTTGTGTTCACAACTATATTTCCAGAGCCTAGTACAGAAAAGGTACTCAACAAATACTGGCTTAAAGAATGAGCAATGAATCAATACAAAAAACACTAAGCCCACCCTGATACTATCAACTTGTCATGGCCCTATGTGGAAATTTTGACAGAGTACATATTTAAACACCAGTAAAACAAAACCTGTAAACACCTGTGAAACAAAACACCTATAAAACAAAACAAACCAAGAGTTTTGTTGGTTTCTTCATGCATGTTACAGTAACAGATTTTACCTTCATAAAAATAATCCAAATAATTGTATATTTATAAAAAACAGAACTAAATATAACACTAAGATCTCAAGTGACGCAATAGTATTTACTTTAATTACAGTTTTCTAAAGATTTCTACAGGTATAATCAGTATATACATGTTTATATATGTACACACATACATATATACATATATATGCACATATATACATATATATGCACATATATACATATGTGAATATATGCAAGAGACAAAATATGTAAACAATGTCTGGTTAAATATGTTGCAAAATCCTGAAAATGTATATTTTATGGAATCAAGATCAAAATCTTCTGACGAGCAGGTAAATATTTCAGTTTAATTGAATGACAAAATTTAGGAAAGAGAGGCAAAATTCCAAAATTGTCCACTAAATTTAAACTCTTAAAAGGGGCATTTTATATTTTTATTCATATCATACAAACATCTAGGACACAGAAAATGCTCACCATAACTTTGTAGCCTCTGACTGTACTTTGCTTTCTCATTATTGCCACAGCCAAATTCCTAACATAGGACACGTGATCTGGTCTCTGCATCTGCATCTTTCAGATTCATTGTCTTCCCTCATTATTTTTTTACTTACTAATACAGATATACTATGCAATCACTTATTTTCTACTTATAAAATTGCACTGCTTGTGAAAAAATTCAAAATCACTGCTCAAAATATTGTTAATCAAATTCAAGACCTTCTTTTTGAGATACAATGCATTATTTTGGTTTCCTTGACATGTATGCAATTTCTCACATTTCCAAAGCTTCGAAATATTTTTTCAGAGAAATGACTTGAAAATAAATCTCAAAGTCTGACTGTGCAATATCAACCAGACCCAAGTCTTGTGATTGTACATGGTGTAATCCCAAAATTTACTTTTGGCTAGTGAATGAAAAATGGTATATTTCTCTAAAATATAATGTAACTATTTATAAGGGAGGAAACTCCTTTGGAAATAACTTGAGTTTTCACATATGCTATCCCTCAAAGGCTCCTAGAATCTCCAAGGTGTAACAGATGTGAAGCCATCTGTGAGCTGAATCAAGTTCCAATAACAAATGCATGCCATCAATACAGAAATTCAGCCAAAATTTAGGATTGGGTCAGAATTCATTAGTAAAACACTGCTACTTTCCTAACAAATAGGTCAATCTGCATTAAATACTCTGAAAATCATTATGTGAGAAAGATGTTTTTTTCAAGCAACAAATATTTTCTTAGGACGATTACAAAATTAACTAGTTGTGAGGAGATTCATTCATTCAACAAATATTTAGTGGTGGCACCGTAATAGGCAGCATATCTATAGTAACAAATAAGACAGAAGTTTCTTGCTCTTTAGCATACTCTACAGAGATATACACTTTTGTATAATCCACTCCTTGAGTGTGAGAAGAGCCTGTGAATACGATGGGATATCACTTTTGTGATAATTTTTGTATTTTATGGCAAAAGGGTTTTGTAGGTGTAATTATGGTTCCTAGTCAATTGACTTTAAATTTAGCAAAAAGATTCTCCTTGGTGGGCCTGATCTAATCAGGTGAGGTCTTAGAAGTGATACTATGCAGCAGCATATCCTCTACTGTTGAAATTAAAAAAGCAAACTGCTCTGTTAAGGACAGTGTTAGGTGGCAGAAATAGGTAGGCTAGGATCTGAAAGCCTCAGTCCTCAGCTATAAGGAACCGAATTCTGATAATCAATAATCTTGGAAGATGAAATTGCAGCTGTGGACAAAACCATTCAGCCTGGTGAGACCCTGAGCAGAGGATCCAGCTAACCCATGCCCATATTCCTGACCTACAGACACTATGAGATAATTTTTGCTTTTGTCTTAAGCTGCTATGTTTGTAGCATTTTGCTGTGCATTAGTAGAAAATGAATATGGGAAAGGACAAGCTTCTCATGTTTTATTCTTAATTACTAATAAATACATAATACATTGTATTAAATATAATTTATTCATTACCATTGTATGTATTAATGCCAATAATTTAAGTGTCAGGGTTGAACAGATCAGGCCATGACAAGTAAAGAAGGGAAATAGTATTGTAAACAATTGAGAACTGACATCCCTCTTTCAGGTCTATATCTGTATTTGTGACATTAGCTTCTTGAATGAATATAAACCCTGAGATAAGCACAGTCCATAGCAAAATCAAACATTAAAAATGTGCAGAAAATATAGGATTTCATAAAATTATAATCAGGGAATTTAGCACATAAAAAATGAAAAAATCTTTTGAGAGATCAAATAATTTCCCATTAATAAATAAATATTTAGGATAAAATGTTAGGGATCTTAGTAAAGTAAGTCAGTTGAAAAGTGAAGTTAGTAGGTGAAAAATTCCATATGTTAATAGGTTCAAAGTTATCACATTGCTCTGTGATTCACTAACACAATACCACATTCACTTTTCTGTTTCAGCCAAATATAATGCATTAGTTCTCATCTTTATGTGAAATACTATTATCTATTTTCTAATCTTTGTATTGAATGTTAGCTTTCACATATCTTCATTATTTTTATCTTAATTGTATTATTGTGCTAAAGGTCCATTTGGGAAGCCAATGGAAACTCTTTGGGTCAATCATTGCAATTGTTACATTTTAAGACAAAACACCAGAAATATACAAATAATGTGCACAGCATTGTATTAAACAATAATAATGACATAATATGAAATATTGAGAATAATATAAACAATAGGAATGACAAGAATAATATAAACAAAAATAATGGCAAGAATAATATAAACAACAATCTAAACAATATTAATGACAATATAAAATAGCAAGAGACAACATATTTGCTTTATTTTAAAATAACTTTAGCAGAAGTTTCTCTTCAGTAGAGGAATTTAGTCATTTTTATAAACGACATATTTTGACAGAGTATTGACAATAGAATCAAACAATGTTCTTTTACAGACACTTTGATGTAGTGAGACTACCTATAGAGTCAAGATTATTTAAAATTGCAGTTTATTTCTGACATTATCTTATGATATGATTTTGAGAAAAATGCCTAACTTCTCTGACACATATTAGAAGTTTTGATTATGCCAAGTTCTGTCAAAATACAACAGGAAATTCAAAGCTTTACTGGTGGAAATATAACCAGATGTGGCCAGTCTGAAGAACAGCTCAGAAATAGTCAAATCTAGAAAGCATTTGTAGCTATGACCCCACAGTCCTTGAGTACATTTGCAGAGTAACTTTTACATGGGGGTTTTTAGAGTATGAGGCAATATAGGTGTCCAGCAATGGGACCACTATACGTGAAACTACACAATATGGTGGTACAACTGCCTGAAGAGCTTTTTAAAACTAGCTTAATCCTTAGATACTCTGATCCAGTCCACCTGGGAAGGTTCTGGGGATACTAGATGTTTCATCCAAGATTGTGAAACCAAGATGGAGCAAGTGGACAAAACTTAAAATCACACTACTGAGTAAACAGTAAGAAACAGCAAGAGATCTGTAGCATAATACCACTTATATAAGTTTTAAAAGCATATAAACATAAAATGTTCTCTATTTTATGAGGATACGTAAAAGTCAAGGATAGGTGACAAACACATTTGAGTGGTTCTTTATATGGGGAGATAGCATAGAAATATGGAATAGGGATTCAAGACAACTCAGTATACACATATTCACATGTAAATACCTGCATCCGTATGTCTTGTAGTGTTGCAAAAAAGTTTTGATTGTCTTGTAGTGTTGCAAAAAAGTTTTGGTGACAATGTTCCAGGAGTAAGAAACATGATTAACCCAATCCCTTTTAACCTAAGCTTTAAATAGAATTAACAACAATGATAATATAAAATTAGTATATGAGACTAGTTAATCTTTAAAGCTCATTCTAGTTCATAGCATGCATTTTTTTCTCTAGGTAGCATTTTTCAAAATACATTTTGTCTGGTTAAAAAATTTGTCTTTTGGCCAAGTGCAGTGGCTCATGTGTAATCCCAGCACTTTGGGAGGCCAATTGAGTGGATTGCTTGAGGCCAGGAGTTCGAAACCAGCCTGGCCAACATTGCGAAACCCCATCCCTACTAAAAATGCAAAATTTAGCTGGGCATATGCCTGTAGTTCCAGCTACTCAGGAGGCTGAGGCATAAGAATCATTTGAACCCAGGAGGCAGAGGTTGCAGTGAGCCGAGATTGCACCACTGCACTCCAGCCTGGATGACAGAGCGAGACTCTTTCAGAAAAGAAAACAAAAGAATACAAAAGAAAAGAAAAGAATACAAAAGAAAAAGAAAAGAGAAAAGAAAGAAAAAAGAAAGAGAAAAGAAAAAAACAAAGAAAGGAGAAAAGAAAGAAAAGAGAAAAGAAAAAAGAGAGAGAGAAAGAGAAGGAAGGAAGGGAGGAAGGGAGGAAGGGAGGGAAAGAGAGAGGGAGGGAAAGAGCAAGAAGAAAGAAAAAGAAAGAAAAGAGAGAAAGAAGGAAAGAAAGAGAAAGAGAGAGGAAGGAAGGAAGGAAGGGAATTTGTCTTTGCATCACTCACTTCCTTTTCAGCTTGAGGCACTTTCTTTGGCTGAATCTCATCTATTATGTGAGAATTCAAAGATAAAGAGTAATATGCCAAGATGCATAATGATTATAAAAGGCATAATTAAGGGAACAAACAATGATTGCTTTGGAGTAGGAAAGACTTGATAATGGGCAGTGGGACTATGATAAATGTTTTCTAATATTTGAAAAGCTTTCATCTGTTACATGATAAAAATATGACACTTACATTGTTTGGCAACAAATGATTCAGAGGCAATCTGAATCACTAGATGGAATTTAAAGAAATTTCAATTCAACATGAGAGAGGGTTTCTATTTAGAGTTGTCCAAAAAGTGAAAGAGTTGCCATTAAAGGTTGTGAATTCACAGCTGCATAAGTGTTCAAAAGTAAGGGGTGCAATAGAGTTTAGTCAAATGTTGATGCTGCTCATATAATGGTTTTTGCTCAAATTGAGTTGGATTGAAACTATTCTCTTTTGACTTTCTCCTCTACGCACGTATTTGGAGTCCATGGTAAAAAATGTATGCCATTTTTTTCTTCAATATTGTTTATGTTCATAAATACTGAATTAGATGATTTACAAGGTTTCTGTTAAGCTTGTGATGGTATGAGAAGAAAAAAAACCCATTCAGTGCATGAGTCAGTTATCACACTGATTATATTCTGAAATAGATATCAATTTCAAAATAAGATTAACTACATCCCAATAAATGGTAAGTTTGGTGCACATATTTAAATTATATACTTTGCTGCCAATTACTCTGTATAGTTCTTTTTTATTTAGACCTGTGTTTTCATGTAATTTTAAAAATTTTATACAGAACAAATTTTATGTACAGAGATGAGTAAGTTATTTACTGCCTTTAAGAGGAAAATTACCTACAAAACCAAATATTTACAAACCAAAACAGTTTAATAGCAGTGTAATTATTTTTTAGTGGGTGATTATTTATAGAATGTCTGAGTGTGACCAATATAAAAACATTGCTTGAGAATGTCATCAATGTTTTGGTCACTGAAATTTATTAAAGCAAACCGATGGCATCAAAATTGGAATTATAAGACTGAAATTTATATTCAGAAGACCTGAGTCCAAATGAATCACTATCACCTAACATGTGTGTCCTTTGAAAACAATGTGTTTTTTTAATCTCTGAAATTCATTTTAACTCAACAAATATTTATTGAGTAACTACTATGGGGTAAGTCTTGAGTACACAGAATACAATCTTAGGGAGCTCAAAATCTTACAGTAGAGATGCCTATGTAAATAAACACTTGTATTCGGGGCAGTAGAAGAATGAATACAGTGAATAACAGAAGTAAACGTATTGTGCAGTTGCTGCAGAATGAAGAGATGCATAGTACAGAGAGTAGATAAAAGAATGGAATGCTGAAACAACAAAAGCTACTTCAGAGCTTTGGTAAAAGGATGAAAAGAGGCTAAGCATGTTTAAAAATTTTGTATACTGTATGTTTTTCTCATTTGATGGAGAAATTTTGGAATGTGCAATATTTGTCATATCCTTCTTTGCTATTCCTTCGGCTGCCATAACTGTTAAGCTCCAGAACAATTCACATGTGAACATAAGAAATATAAATTTGTCTATTTTGTGTCCTAATGACCAGGACATTTTCCTCAGAAAGTTAAAATAAATGTGCATTTTCTTTCCTTTGAATAAACAAGCTACTTTGGGGACTGGCAGTGAAGAGAATAACAGAAAACAAAATATAATAAACTATCTTCCTAATCCTTGCCTGAGACCAAGCAAGACTGCAATTAAAGTAAGAATAAAAATTTAATAGTTACTGGTAAAGCAACAAGTAAAGAGTGAAAGTTATTACTGAAGTGTGAAAAGAGTCTACCTTTTAAAGGCAGACAGAAAATTATTAGAACTTAAGTGTCCCATAAAAATCGCCCTAATCAACAATTCTGTTAGTACTTGATGATCCAGGAACCATTCTCCAGTTCCTTAATTGTAAATAAGGATGACAATGTCTATTTCATAGGGCAATTGCAACAAGAGTCCGATGGACTAGCTTCCCCAAGTATAATGCTTGACATATACGTAGAAATTCAATAAAAGTTAGCTCATTTCTTGGCCTTTATTTTTGTATTGATGAAATAATTATTGCACATACTCATGGCAGTTTTATGAAACAAAGAATAACATAAATTCCAATAGTAAAACTATTAAGGGTGGGAAGTGCAAAATATTTGAAGACTTTAAGATACCATCCTGAGGGTAAGACCACAGGGTCAAGTATTCAAGGTAAAGATCATAGAACAAAAGGGAGATTAAAGTAAAAGTACAGTTGGAAAAACAAATCTATATACTGTGAATATATATTTGAAATTAATTTCAATGGGGTAATCCTGAGAATATTGTAATTTTAGATATCAAACAGCTTAGTTATGTTGGAAAAATGCATAAATAAGATCATGTTGATTCTGAAAATAAGTTTGTTCCTAATATGTATGGTAGACAGTTTAATACACATATATTCAGTATGTAACTGATGAATACTGAGTGACTAATAGCAAGATTTAGGCTTCTCAGTCCTCCAGCTGACAGAGATACGCAGGCAATATAAAAACTGTTGGAAGGTGGATACAGGAAGCCTTTCAGCTGCTGTGGTTTTCTATAATGATTCTGAAAGTTTCTTTTTTTTTAAATTCCTGGAATCAAGAGTTAGAGAATCAGGATTGTGGGTGGTCACTCATTTGCTCAATTTTTTTTTTCTTTTGTTTTCCATCATTAAATACTTTACAGCTGGGAGCAAGACAATAAGCAACATTTTAAGCTGTGCCGCCTAAATAGGACTTAGACTAGAAAGGTAAGCAAAAATTTCTAGGAAAGGCAAATTACTTTATTAACCTTATAAGAATCAGTGTATTATTATCTCACTATTCAGGTGCCTAGTGTGCCAAATAGAAATAGGTGGTAAGTCAAATTGGATACAATTGCAATATCTCTACACAAGCTATGATCATATGGAACAGCTTAATACTTTTCTGACAGCAGATATTTTTAATGGAAACATATTTTATAGAATTTTTCCTTTATATCACTCATAATAATTTGTAATTATATGCTTATTTGAAAATATCTGTCTTCCTTACCAGACTATTCTCTTCATGATAATATGAAGTATGTTGTTGTTGTTTTATATCTGTATCCCGAATGCCTAGCATACTAAAAAAAAAATTAATCCGTTGTTAGAAGTTCTTGTCTAGTCTTTCTCTTTATATTACTGCAATTTGACAATGTCTGCCCCTAAAAGTGTACTACCCTATTCTGAAGGATGTTAGAGAGAGAATAGGCTAAGCATACTGTTCATATCTGCAATCCCAGCATTTTGGGAGGCTGAGGAAGGTGGATCACATGAGCCAAGGAGTTAGAGACCAGCTTGGGAAACATGGCAAAATCTCATCTAAATAAATAAATAAACAAATAAATAAATAAATAAATACATACATACATACAAAAAGTTAGCCAGGCCTGGTGGCACATGCTTACAGTCCTAGATATTCAGGAGGCTGAGATGGGAGGATCACTGGAACCAGGGAGGTTGAGGCTGTAAGTGAGCCTTTATTGGGCCACTTCAGTCCAGCCTGGGTGACAGAAAGAGATTTTGTCTCAAAAGAGAGAGAGAAAGAAAGAGAAAGAGAGAGAGAGAGAGATGGTTTGTTTGTATTGTATTTAGGTAGGGTTAAGAGAGTACCTCAAACCCATTAGTTTACTATTAATAACAAAAATAAAAACAAAACTGCAAGTGTTGGTGAGGATATAGAGAAATTGCAACCCTGCTGAACTGTTGGTAGGAATATAAAACGGTGCAGTCACTATGGAAAATGGTGTGCTAGTTCTTCAAATAGTTAAACATGGAGTATTGGGGTTTGCTATGCTCAGGATTCCTCAGCTGTGACGTAAACCACACATGGTACTTCACATTGCCTTCTGGTACCAAAAGGGCAACTTGAGCAAGAACTGCTTTGACTATAAAGCTCATGCTGTTTGCTGTGCTTTGATTAACAAAGTCCCTTGTCTCTGACCCAAGAGTCTCATGTCTTTTGCCAGCTTCTATGACACTGTGGCAGGCTGACTTCTAGGCTGTCAAGTAGAGCAAAATCTCATAACAGTCTCCTTTTTCTTTTTTCTTTTTGATTTCTTCAAAGGTAAATGGAATATTTCTGTGTGCTACAGTATGTTAGTTTTTCATCTGATACAGCTTGCCAAAATAATTAACTTTGAAACAACATTACGTGTTATTAACACTTAAAGTTACTTAGATTTTTCTTTCTTTAAAAAATCACTAAACCCACTGGACATTGATACAGTTGAAGAAAACAATGGTACATTTTATATGCTTTCTATGTTTGCATTTCACATTTCAGAAATAGCTGCTCAAAATGCAGAGGTAGTTAAATTTTCAGAGGATGAGATATGTATTATAAGCACAGCTCTCTCTGAATACATAACATCCTTACACTGAATTTAAATCTAATTTTGTGACAGCTGTAAAAATGGCTACCTCGTCGAGAAGAGCAAAGAAATCAAATTTATGCTATTTTCTGAAAAGTTACAATGCTAAAGAAAGCATTGTTCTGAATTTTAAATCATAACATTTCCGCCTCTAGTGAGGTTCTTGGGAAAATGCAATTCTTTAGGATATATTTATAAATCACCTTTCATCATGAAGAATTTTGAAATCATTTCAAAATATAAGTAGAAAAGGAGGGGTGGAACTTCACACAGAAAGTATTTGTTCAAAAATACCTAGAATAGAAAAAAATATACATTGCTGCCAGCACTAAGTGTGCTGAAAATTCTGATTGAATAAGTCAGATTTGTACTAAATCTACATTATGCCAACAGTTCCAGACCAAAAAAAAAATTTAAAGATGGGAAAAAGAAAACAAAACAAGAAGCAGTCATCAGAGTTGAGCAGGAAGAAAGGCTGACATCACTAATGCTACCATGAGTGTAGGGGCAGCAAAAGGAGACAGAAACATGAACCACATGTATGATAAGGGAAGGTCCTCCATTAGTGTATGATAAGACTCATGAAGTACATGTGTGATTAGGGAAGATGCTCCATGCAATATGTTTGGCTTTTGAATTTTACTTTTTTCAAGTGATAAAATACAAGATAATAAAATAAAGTTGAATACCATCACTTGAATTGACTCTGTCAAAGTTCGTAATTTTCAAATTCAGCTTGCAAGAATTTCTTTATTGGAACAAATTGAAACAGGGAGTGATTATTTTCTTTCATCCCTTCAAAAGTTAAAATGCCTATCCCTGAATATAAATGCAAGCCTAAACTTACAGATCTTTTTAACTATCCACTTTGGGAACAGTATGAAAATATTATGCTATGAAAAGATACATGATCAGAATACATTTTGTATTCTGATTCTGATTTTGGTTTATATATATTTTTGTATATGTGTATATATACAGATATAGATAGATGTACATGTATTTATAAATATAAAATTTTAAATGTACAAACGATATAAATGATACAGACATTTTTATACATGGAGTAGCAATCTTTCTTTTGCAACATTTAGGGGGAAATGTGATGGAAAAAATAAACAAGACGGTGCCAAATATTTTTTGAAACCTAGAAGGATTTTCTAAACAGTTTTTCTTGACATTACTCAAGCATCTTTGAGATCTCTTAGTCTACTAGTCAATATTGATGGTTCTTTCTAAGATAAGAAAAGGAAAGGCCTTGTTAGGAATTCCAGACAAAATATCTGTTCCTTAAAGCCATGTGGTGAGTATAATAAATGTTTACAAATATTTTTGTTCATCTTCTAGGCTTGTGTTAGGCTTGTGACTTCTCTACCTTTTTGAAGTAATTACAGTCGCGTGATTTCTGATTTGTGAAATAAAAATATGTATAATATGTAAAAATATGTTAAGATATGTAGAATATATAATTATATATATTTTTGTGATACATTAATATATTTATAGGCATATAAATATGTGTTTGTGCCAATATTGGCCAATAAAATATAAGTGTGTATACCTTCTGGCACTTCCTGACCAAAATTTTAAAAAGTAGTGCCTGATTGCCATTTGTATTTTGTTTTCTTTTGTTCTACAACAGCAATTATGGGAAAATATTCAGATTTGGGCCCTTATAACCCTGAGTTCTCCTGTGACTACAGTAAGTGGATCTCTCCTGCCCAACTGCATTTTTCTGAAGCAACTAAGCAATGAAGTTTGTCAGGTTATTACTGTGTGACCTTATATATTCTGGTAAGTCATAATTAGTCAATATTTACTTATTAATTAAAATGAAAAAGATATTCAAGATTTCTTCATATGTACTTCTCAAGCTTTATTCTTTTTCCTAAAGTCACTTTATCTGAAACATCTCCATAGAAATCCATTATAATATCTATAGGATTTAATCTGAATTTAATTAAGAAAAATCAGTGAAATAGACTGAATTTCTCATTAAATTATTAAACTACTCCTCAATAATAATTTGTCCTAATAGTTGATCAGTTGATTAACTCTGTGGGATATAAATTGATTGCATTATTATTCCAAAGATGAAAAAACAATGGAAGTGGCCTCTGTTCACTATGCACTCTGGCTGGCAGCCAAGTCAGAATAGATATATCTCCACCAACTCCCATAAGCTAATCAAAACACTGGTGCTCAGGAAAAGTAACACTAAAAACTCATATGTGAAACAGTAAATAGATGATGGTAACTGACACTTTTGTAAATAACAATAAGTGAGAAATATATCTCACATTTCCTGAAAACACAAATTTATAGAAACAAGTGTTTTTTAAAGTTATGGAATCAAATGTTTTCAATTGTTTATATGTATATATGACTTTGTAACAAATTTTAAAGGAGCATAACTTGTGAAGTCATAATTCATATTATAATAACAAAAGAAATAATCTTATTATTTTTCTTCTATATTAATAACCCAGAAAAGACTCAGCAGCTCTTTAAAATTATAATCAATAATGATGTTTTAAATGCATGGCTTAGATTTAGTTAGAAGAGTGGAAATGATGGTAATATATTTTTAAGTGTTGAATTCAAAACGTCTAAGGTATTCAAGGTGTTCAGTCATAAGGCAATATTTTAGGCATTTTTACACTTTATTCTACTTTTTTTTTTTTTTTTTTTTTTTGAGACGGAGTCTCGCTCTGTCGCCCAGGCTGGAGTGCAGTGGCGCAATCTCGGCTCACTGCAAGCTCCGCCTCCCGGGTTCACGCCATTCTCCTGCCTCAGCCCCTACGAGTAGCTGGGACTACAGGCGCCCGCCACCACGCCCGGCTAATTTTTTTGTATTTTTAGTAGAGACAGGGTTTCACCGTGGTCTCGATCTCCTGACCTCGTGATCTGCCCGCCTCGGCCTCCCAAAGTGCTGGGATTACAAGCGTGAGCCACCACGCCCGGCCTATTCTACTTTTTAAATGTTTAATTTTATATTTAACTATTTCCTCATCTATGGATTATATATTGAAGAACAGCTTAAACTAGAAAGAATTCTAACTTTTGATAGTTGGTAGAATGTCATTGTATAAAACAAACTGATTTCCCCAGGACCTTTGAGTCCACAGCCTATAAATAAAAATAAAACATAACTCATGGTATTCATTAATCTAAAATCAAATTTAGTTACATTTTAAAAGAATGCATAAAGAGAAATTATTCAAAAATAACTGAACTGTTTCATTTGGGGATTATTTGATATTGCTTAGGAAGCAAATAATAAATCCCTCTTCCATGAATATTCTACTCCAACATGCCTAATAACATTCTTTGGTCTCTGAATATTACCTAGAATTCCTCTCTTTTATTTTGAAAGAAGTCATCTGAAATATGATCCAGGAATCATATGTGCTATATTCAAGGGGATGGATGTTGAATCAAAAGACAACATGCTCTAAAGGTGCTAAAATTCATGTGGAAGAAAAGAGAGCCCCAGAAGGAATTAAATCTGGCCTTTGGTTACAATGTTTGAGGACCAACTGCAGCATGTTTCTAAATTCATACTAGTTACTAAGGTCAATATAATAGCCACTACAATTTTTCCTTGATAATGGGAATTTTAGTCTATTCTCTGAGCATCTTCACATGCCAGGAGATGAATTCGGATTTATCTAAGTCAGTGATGCTAGATTCACACCAAAGGCAAGTAATTGGTATAGTATTGCTTCAATGAATTCAGAGTATTGTGTGTAAGAAAAATTACCATCATAGGAAAGTTGCAAAGGTTCTAGAATATCAGAAAGCTGTTACAGAAAATGGTTCTGGTTTACTAGGTTGTAATATCTATTCCAGTGTAAAGTTTGGCAGGTTTTTAAATCTCTACTAGCTTTAGTTTGGATACAAGTAAGGATGAAAATTGTAGTACCTAATTGATAAGTTTTTAGAAATGTAAAATAAGGTCATTTTTGTGTTATGCTTAAAATTATAGTATATAAACTTAAATATAAGACATTCTATTATTATTGTTGAGGTGGCAAATAGAAACTTCGCTCAACTGTCCTCCACTTCTAACATAACTTTATGTGGTCTGCCAAAATGGAGAACAAATCTATCTATTGCTGGTGGTCTCTCTTTTTATGATGGATACTTTTACCTGAACAGTATTTGCCATTATGTCATAAGAACATATTTACTGTCTCTAAAAAAATCAAATATACTTAATAGTTTACACTAGCTTGGAGGATAAGTTTTAGACTCTTTCGTCTGAGCTTCCAAATTCTTCAAAATATCTTTGAAAGACGCTTGCAACCAATCTTCTCAGTTGAAATTGTCACCTCTTTTCTCTACATTTATCTCTATCAGCCAAAGTCAACTCACTTTTAGTTACCCCAAATAAGGTGTTGCTTTACCAAAACTATGAATACTTATATAACTCTACACATTATACATGACTAAATACATTTGTTCCTGAATCCTAGAAAGTGATTTCTTTTTCAATTTTCACCCATTGAAACATCTTGAAAGGTCAAGAAAGTGTTTTATGAAGAGAGAAAAAAACAAGGAAAGATTACTATTAATAAATGTTGAATTGAATTAAAGTGGAGCAGCAGGACACTGGCTCAAGAGAGTAGGTTGTTATAAAATTAAAAATGTTTGATTGGGTGGTTCGTGGGATTTTATTTAAGGAGAAATGTTAAACCTTTATATAGGCAAAGATTAGAAAAAAATGGAAAGAGGAAGTTGTGCAATCAAGACAATGTGAAAAGAAGAATAATAATAATGGTTAAGAACTTGTTACTCTAGGCCAGGCGCGGTGGCTCACGCCTGTAATCCCAGGCGTGAGGCAGGTAGATCACCTGAGGTTGGGAGTTCGAGACCAGCCTGACCAATATGGAGAAACCCTGTCTCTATTAAATATACAAAATTAGCTGTGCATGGTGGGGGGCACCTGTAATCCCAGCTACTCGCGAGGCTGAGGCAGGAGAATCCCTTGAACCCAGGAGGCAGAGGTTGCAGTGAGCTGAGATCATGCCATTGCACTCCAGCCTGGGCAACAAGAGTGAAACTCTGTCCCCCAATCAAAAAAAAAAAAAAAAAATAAAAAAAGAACTTGTTTACTCTAACCAAATTGCTTGAATTCCAGTCCTAGATTTACCTTTTATTACTTGTGTGATGTTGCAATTGAACCTTAACTGTGGCTCAGTTTTCCCATTTATATAATGGGGATCCAAATACCATCCACTTTTATAGCCTGGGAGCAAAAATTAAAAGGGTTATTATATGTAGAATAGTTCAAAAATGTCCCTGGTCCAGAGAGAGTGCTCATTAAATGTTAGAGATAAAAGGAGAGAGGCAATACAATATAAACATATGTTATTCTTCAAGTCTCTAATAAGATTAATACTCTTCACACCACGTTAGAATTTTCAAATACCTTTGATCTTCCATGGCATTATATTTGTATCTTTCTTAGAAGATGGAGTTTTACTCCTTACTAGTATGTAATTATTTATGTATGTTTCCCATAAGCTATAAAAGCTCCTGAAAATCAGCAATAGCTATTGGCCTCTTCTCCATCATTATCATTCAATAGATATTTGTTAAAATAATATAAATATAAATAAAACTATGTTATCTCTCCTATAATATGAAAATCTGTTGTTATAATATTGATATTTTATTAACATTTCAGCCATCGTATGCTGTGTTTTGAAAACAACATAGGGATAAAACAATAGAATGCCCAATAATTTTTTTGAAGTTAGTACTTTGTAAGGCGATGATTTTTAAAATACGCAACTGCATTGTCAATGACCTCATCTCCACTGTTTAGAAAAAAAAAATTTAATGAAAGATATAACGATTCCCCAACAAAAGCCATTTTAGAAAGAGTTGTGTGTGAGAAATGCAAACATATAACAACTTCAGAAAAGCTTGAAATTAATGTCTGATATTATATTTATAACTAAAAAGTTATTAGAAATTAGTGCTAAGTATAAATTTTTTGTTAACTATATTAATATTGAACTTTCTATATAAAATGTGAAAATATATAAAGAAACTTATTCTAGAAATTAGGCATCCATTAAATGTTAAACTGTAGAAAAAAATTAAGATAATATTAATGCAAAAACATTATGCTTTTGATTCTGTTTTCAGATGACTAACTTGCATGCAGGGCAAATTCCAAATGTATGAATTAACAAAGAGATTCAAACTTTGAAAATATATAAAAATTGGGTCAGAACTAAATTTAGACAGTTGTGTTATACATCACTCATACTTGACCAGTGACATTAGGCATGTATGATTTGATTTTGCTGACTCTGTGAATACAATTCTCCAATGCAGTTCTCCATCTTCTTTTCAATATAAAGGCATTGTTTATATGTCAGTAAAAAGAGGTAACGCAAACCTGACCTGAGAAGTTAATTTTCCTTTCATATTACTAATATTGTAGATAATGTAGTTCCTTAAATTATACTGTGCCTACTTTGTGGTGTTTAGCTAAAGAAATTTTTCATTCTGTCTAGTAAGTTTGGTTTTCATCACAAATTATTTTCTTTTACTTTGTAAGACTATAAACTAATCATGTTTTCCAGATTTGTTTAGGGCGTAAGAAAAATAAAAGTTAAATATAATGCTGATTCTAACAAAGATACAGGAATTCAGAACTTGACTTTTGTAAATTAACCTTCCTCTTGGTTTCATCTTACTCTCCTGTTATTTTCTTTTATTATAGTTTGCCTTAATTCCACTTTATGTTATTTAGCTACATACATTTTTTGCTGCATCAACTCCTTTTTTAAAGTTAGCTATAAATTAAATATTAATAGATAATAAGTGGCCTTAATAATTTAGCTTTGAATACTATAGTAACCTCAACAAATGTAGGGAGCAGTAAATGGAAATTGCCTTGGTCAAAATATAAGGAATTAGTGCAAAAAAAAAAAAAAAGAAAAAATAATTCCTCCCTGACTCCTTAAAGATTTAATGTATTTAGACCCAGTTTTACATACATAAAAATTATGAAGTAAAAAGAAAATGATTTATGTTCTTTTGAATCAGATATGCAATTGGAAAAAGCCTAAGAAAAGTGGTTATAGAAAGCCTTTAGATTTCATGCACATAGAGCAATAGACCAAAAATTAGAGTTTTTGAAGGCATCCAAGTTCCAGAATTTAAATTCTGTTCTCTATTATTAATGATATGGACGAACTTTCATCACTGAATGGTTCAACCACGTATATCTTTTACTTAACTTCCTAAGTTAGTGAGTGATCAATAATATTACACAGGAAAAAAAAAGAGAACAAGACCAAAAGTGTACAAAGTATCCCTCCCCAATGATTGCTGTAAAAATACCTATTACTATGCTTTCTTAGCACAAAACACAAAGGACTTTTCACATGGAATGAGTCTACTAAAATACGTGTCACATAGCATTAAACGCCTTTGGTGGCTACTATTCTCCTTCCTCCATTGGTTTATTCTAATTTATTTTTTCTTCGTCTTTAGAGTGGTGGCTTTGCAAAGAGTAACAGAATACCAGATGGTCATTCCTGTGGTTCACTGAGTTTATATCCAAGCAGGAAGTTAGATGATTGCTTTTCAAGGTTCTTATCATGCATTGAACAGTCTATTTCACCACAGGGGATTCTGAAGCTGTCAATATATTCTTGGCTAAGCATGCGCCATCATTTTCTCTTTAAGGCATGGGCCTATATAATCATGTGAATGCTTTGTGAACGCAAAGATAATATAACTTGTCTTTCCTTCTACATATTGTGGAATGTAGATTTGTGTTAGAAATGAGTGTTTACTTAATGTTTATAAAGTTCTGTTTTAATTTGGGGAACAACATCATTAAACTATTTGTTATAGCTTCTTCAAAAATGTAAACTTTCCCTAAACAATCTGGATTTTGTATTTAGAAAATTTACTTTAAAATTCTTATTTGTCAAAACAAGTAAACAAAAAAACTCCAAGTAAACAAAAGCCTTCCCAGAAACAAAAGGCTCAAAGTTACACAAAATTTGTGTAAGCAAAGACCCAGTTGCCTCAAAAAGACACTTTTTTCTTTGATTTAAAAAATATACAGTTGACATTTTTCTAGGAATTGCACAGAAAGAGAATGAAGTTAAAATCATTCCATCGAAGAAATAAAAATCTCTAAATTTACACTATCGTAACATATAATACTGAAAAAATACAGATTGTCTATCATCAAAGAAATGGATTAGTTTAAAATAAGAATGATAGATGAAGGAATAAAAAACTTGAACAATAGAGTAAACCAACAAAAATGTTTTAGCTATTGCATACATGATGAGGGGAAAAGTAAATAATTGCTTGAATGAAAGAAAACACAATTCACAAATGCAAAATGGGGAACATAATGTGAGTCAATGTTAAATATATGGCTGACTGTTGCCATGGTGGGGTCAAGGGTGATGGCAGGATAAGAACAGGAAGCTTTGATTTTCTTCCTTGAACATAAGAAACATACACAAGGCCAACACATATTGTTTATATAAGAATATACCATTCGATCTTTTTGCCCGAAATTAGACTATACACATTTGGACAATAACCCAGATCACCTTTCAAATACAAAACTCCCATATTCAATAGATTGAGTTTCATGAGGCCTGTAGCTGTTTCATTAATCATTATACTTAGAAATGTGACTTGTGTATGGTGAGTTTTTAAAATATATGAGTTTATGGCTGGGTGCAGTGGCTCACACCTGTAATCCCAGCACTTTGGGAGGCCGAGGCAGGTGGATCACTTGAGGTCAGGAGTTCAAGGCCAGCCTGACCAATATGGTGAAACCCCGTCTCTACTAAAAATACAAAAATTCGCTTAATGTGGTGGTGCATACCTATAATGACGCTACTTGGAAGGCTAAGCCAGGAGAATTGCTTGAACCCGGGAGATGGAGGTTGCAGTGAGCTGAGATTGCACCATTGCGCTCCAGCTTGGGCGACAAGAGCAAAACTCTGTCTCAAAAGATGATAATATTAAGTAAAAAATAAAATAAAATATATGTGTTTAGTTACTGAATATACTTCAAATGTGACAACTTCCAGACATGGAATACTCAGAAATGCTATGTTAACTTTGGAAAATATATTTTCAGAAACGATGTCTAATACTTGCTGATCCAATTTTACACCTAACTTTTAGGGTAATGTGGGGCTTAAAGTTCCTTTTAATGCTGAAAAAATTAATTCTACTGCCTGTATGATCCCAGAACCTAGATACATCCATTCTCTGGTACTCTTAGTTTTTCAGTACCTCATATCTCAATGTTATTATCATATTCAAAAATATAACTTTACAAATAAATCTTAGTATGTTTGTCCTCTTTTGGTTGTGAACATGATAAAAATAAGGTAGTTATTACTAGTTGTTGAATACCATTGATTAGGTATTTTACATACATTAACTAATATAATCCTTATCTTAATACTATATAAAGTAAGACTTGCCCCTAGTACACAAGTGAGAAAATTGAGGTCTAAAAAATTAAATATATAGGTTAAGGTTTTATATCTTCTCAGTGGCAGAGATATGAAGCAAACCAAGGCTTTTATTAGTCTAGAGTCTACTCTTTCCAAAGTTCTTGACTATCTTAGTTTTTTAAATATTCTCCACTATTTCTGAACCCAGACACGTTTGTCAATAGATATTTTAAATATGGTAAACACAAACGTAGCAAGCGATAGCTATTACTTCTATATGATTTTTAAAATAATTTACTTTTATGTGTTTGGAACTAATTAGATAGTTTTGAGCACCTTTTATGTTTTAAGCATTACATAAATTTTTCAAAACTATCATTTAATCTATTTCTTTAACCTTCACAATTCTGAAATAAGTAAAAATACTCAATTTTTGACACAAGAAATAACACACTCAGGTAATACATGGCAGAAATATAAATCAACTTGTAGGTCTTCTACCCCTAAAGACAAATCATGTTGCCTTTGCTCCATCACTCTAGATACTACTAAAACAGTCTAATCAGGACATGTACGTTATTTTATAGCACAAATGTACTTTTCAAAACAAGATTAAGGTGCATGATAGGGCTATTGAGTGTTGATCTCACTGTTGATTGAATAGCCTGTATTTTCCAGGGAGTGTTGAAGCAGCAGCAAGTGACCTGTGACACTTGTAAAGTTTTCCTTGTGGATTGATATCACTGCAATTTTGTTAGCAGGCTTTGAGCTGATAAAATAATTCCATTACCAAACAATTCATGCTTAACTTGCTTGTTCTTTAAAAGACATGCAATATGTTTTCCTCATTAGCATCAAATACAACTGTTTGCATTAAGAAACTAGATCTCTATGTGAAATGACAGCTAATGAAAGCTGAATGTGCCCAAATAATATTGCTCAGATACTGGCAAGTGTGGTGGTGGAACTCAAAGTCTGTGCTAAAACATTTTCTGAAATACTATTTAAAATAATATGTTTGAAAATGAACTCAATCAAACCATCAATGCTTCAGTCCTCAAAAAGAACTTTTAATACATGGTTCATGACATTTTTATATTCAATAGTGCATTTGAGTCCTTTCTTCTTTGGCCTAAAAGAGGTTACCACTGACGCTACTCTTTCTGTGATTCAGAGAGTTACAATAACACATGGTCTTCTCTGGGAGTGGGTTTAAGAAAAAAGGAGATGACAGTTTACAATGGTTTTTAATAAAATGTTTTTAAAAACTACAGATTTTAGGCTGGGCGTGGTGGCTCACTCCTGTAATCCCAACACTTAGGGAGGCTGAGGAGGGCAGATCACAAGGTCAAGAGATCAAGACCTGGCCAACATGGTCAAACCCCGTCTCTACTAAAAATATAAAAATTAGCTGGGTGTGGTGGCACGTGCCTGTAGTCCCAGCTACTCGGGAGGCTGATGCAGGAGAATCACTTGAACCTGGGAGGCAGAGGTTGTAGTGAGCCGGGATCGTACCACTGCTCTCCAGCCTGGTGACAGAGCGAGACCCTGTCTCAAAAAAAAAAAAAAAAAAAAAAACAAACCTACAGATTTTAGCACAAAAAATGCTAAAAACAAAAAATCTTTAGAGTGAATAGAAAAAACTGGGCTTTGTTTTGATCGAGTACATAAAATCTTATAATAAAATATATTTTCATTTTGGTGAAGTACAATTTATTATTATGTTTAAGCACTATATGGGAATGAATAGAAATATGGCACCAAATTATTTTTGTGTCTTGTTTCAATATAGTACTTTTCAGTTTTCTTTAAGTTGGTTTTATCAATAACCTTATCTATTATTTATGTAGTATATTTCTGATATCACATTTCAGCATTTACTCATATGCAATTGGGACTTACTACGCATAAAATAAATGGCATTTTTGATTTCCTACTGCCTTTGTGAGGTAATTTCCAGATACGGAGCAGGGAACAAGTAAACATAATAAATATCCTTTCATTAACTAAGTCACTACTTCTTTGGAGGAATTTTGGTATATAAAATTTAAAAAATTACTAGGCTAAACCTTCCTACTTCTTTCTTCTCCAACTATTGTCTTTTATTGCTCAGCCCAATTCTATGTTTTGGTATTACATTTTGATCCAGAAAATTGTTGATCAAAGTTTTTTGGCAGGAGAATAATATAATATGGTGACAAATCAAGCTGCTGTTCTTATTTCATCAGTCATTTCTCTAACACATTGTGGAAAACAGTCTTCCAAGAATAAAACTTGGAAGATTTATTTTTCTTTGTCAAAGGCAACGGTTTCCTCATTAGCCCTTTTGCTTATATGTACTGTAAATATTTGGTTTAGGTCACTCAGCAATAATTTACCATACAACATCTACATCACTAACATCCAAGCTTCTCCAAAAACTATCTCACCTGTCAGGTCACAGTAAATTCTGTCAACATTTTATAGCATCGCATCCCCTTATTGAACAGTCCTTTCCCTGAGCCCTCATATGCATTCCAAGTTCTTTATTTTTGGTTACAAATATACTTAAATCATCAATACAACAGACCACTCTTTTAAAATTTTCTTTAGTTAATCTAAAATTCACATTTCTAATACAGCCATATGTTTCCTATGACTGCCTTCTTAAATCTTAGTATGTTAACTCTTCCATCAAAAGTATGTGTCTCTTTTACATACAATTCTATTAGTTTTTCCTGGGGTATGTGTATTATATTGCCATTCTGAATGCAAAATATAATTATGAATTTTGGAATTGTTAACATAGGAATAGCATAACCATTTCACCTCATCTGCCACTTCATCGGTGAGAACTGAGTTATCAAGGACTCTGAAGCTACATCATGTGCTCCAGGTACTCTTGGAGCGTAGGAATTAGGCTTCACTTTGTACAGAATATTGCTTAGCCCAGCAGCAGGCAGTTAGTTGACTTTTACAAATATTACCAGATGGTGTTGATAAAATTCATCCTGCCTGTGAACAAACACAAAACCTTTGCACCATACCCTCTAGGTCGATGTGGAATACATCTTTTCTTAATTAAACTACCATTGTTAGGAAGCATCAAAAGAACTCTCTAAAAGCAAAGGTTTCATCAAGGAAAGACTCTACGTAAACTCCAGGGAAAGCAATGAGTAGATCATTACAGAGTTATCAGCCCCCTGCAAAGTTATAAATTAAAGAATCAGTATGCTATCAAGTGGCAAAGAAAAGCAGAGGGAAGGCATGAACTGAGTAGTCTGCCATCTTTTCTTTGGAAATGAATGACAACTACACAGACTGCATATACACTACTCCATTCTTTAAGTTTAAATGCAAAAATTGGTTAGTGGGAGATAAATCACACCTTAGAAAGTTAGATCATGTGCTCTATGAAGTATGACTTAGACTCTACCTTTAGCCAGTGAATATTAGTAACATGTGAGAACTAATTTTGAGGCTGGAAAGGAAAATCTGTACTTTCTACATGAATTATTGTTTCATTCAAAATGTTCTTGCTCTATATAGTCTGTATTTTTAGCAATTACCTGTAAAATCTTCTCTTAAAGCATTGTCCCTAGCTGAACTTCCTTGCACTCAATGGGTGATATTAATACCTTCCTTATCAAGATTCCTAGCTTACTTTACAGATTCTGCTATTAAAGCAATCATCATACATTACTGAAATTGCTTGATTACTGTCTGCCCCACTGGACCACAGGTTCTTAAAAACAGAAAATGTGTCTTAATCAATCTTTTGATTCTCAGCACATAACATAATGCTTTGCAGAAGGAAGGCCCTTAATAAATACACACAAATGAGTAAATTTATTCATTAGTGTTACAGCTGAGGAGAAAAAAAAGTGACCTGGGTAGACTAAAGTTAATCAGGTAGTATTTTCAAAAATGGTGGGTGCCAATTTTGATAGATTTTAAAAATCATAGAAGTTAGAGTGGAAGTCAAAGGAAAAAATCTTGCTGGAACCTGGGAGTGAAGAGTAGGGAAGTAAATACTCTGGTAGTAGAGTTTAACCCTGAAACTAAAATGGCAATAGAAAAAAAAAAATAAAAGCAATAGAAGCGTTGGTTTTAGGGTTAGATTTGAATAGAAGGACATTTGATATACCATTTCAAATTTGTCTTTGTTGACTGTATATCCTTTCTTTAGAGAGGAGATAGTAACAGGTGCTAAGGAAAAGTTGGATGATAGAGCTAACATAAGTAATAAATTGGTATGTACCCAATGTTTTATGAATGCTATTACATTCAACTCTAACAGATTTATGATTTCAGTATGTCTGCCTCTCTCTTCATCCCAGTATAGCTAAAAAAAAAAATAGCTTCCAAAATCATTCAATTATTACTCAAAGTCCATAGTGAATAAGTGGCAGAATCAGTATTCAGAATAAGGCCTTTCTGATTCCAAAGGCTGTTGTCTGAATTGAGATGAAGGAACCAAACAACAAAGATTCATTTTCAGGTAGTGTTGAGAATGCTCCATTGAAATCTCTTCAAACTACTTCTTAGTTTTAAGTGTCTTACTACTTGGTTTTTAAGAATTTTAATATGTCTTTGATTCAGGGAGTTTTATACTTTTTTTTTAAAGACTGTATTTCTGCTGATTTCCATATAATATTCCATATAATATCCAATTCCTCCAATTATAAAGAAAAGTTCTTAAACAGAGACACAAATTATTTTGGCGATGTATCAAAAAGGTAACAAGCTCAGGCTTTGGAACCTGAGAGAATATTTCAGACCTGGCTTCTTTACCACAGCCCATTTGCTTTTGGGAGACATTTCTCCATTGAACGCTCATGTTTCTGCACATCTTGTGAGCACAGGTACCAATTGTCCTGCTGTTTTGTACCTGGTTATCCTTCTGTACAGAAAATAGCCGAGGAGAATATAGTGTTTTCCACCAGAGCAAAGGGTAACTCTGCTTACAGCCTTGAGAGACGGAGATAGTGCTCCCTCCAGAGGAAAGAATGGGAGTGCCTACTGCCCATTAGAGTCAGGTTTCTAAGCTCATGGTTCATCTCTTATAATACCATTTAGTATGTTGTGCAGGTTTCTCACACTCTTCACGCCATTCCATGAGAGTTAGGGCTTGGGAAACTGGCACAAATCCTGCTATTCTTGCTCCTAGTGCTGCTGTGAGTAATAAACTATCCTTTATTTCTGACTCAACAGTCTTGTGTTTTTCATCATCATCCATGAAACTGTGGCAAAGAATTTTAACTTGAAAGTAGAGTAAAATATCAGAACTCTTCATAGTTCTCGATGTTTACCAGCTGAGTAATCTAGAGCAATTATTTTTAAATATCTGAGCTTCAGTTTCCTATTATAGTGAAATTTAAAAGTGATAATGCTTATAAATTTCATAGTATATTTATAGTGCTTAAATAAATGATAGCTAATAGTAGTTATTCAATATTAGTAGCAACAGCAGCAGTAGCAGTAATGATAGCGGTAATCGTGATAGCCGTAGTAGTTGAAGCATACGCAGCAAAGGAATCTAACATTGAAATAATGCCAACATATAGCAGACATTTTTACGAAGCAGCCAGTGTAGCTTATCTTATTTAATCCTCACAAGAAACGGAACAGGTGTTTTGTGTTTTGTTTTGTTTTCATTAGTTAAATGAGGTAAATGAGACTCAAATTGTTGAACTGATTTTCCTGAGGTAACTCACATGGCAATTGACAAAGCTGGGATAAGAAGCTTGTGTCTAATTACCAGGAGGTTGTGGTGCATGCATTTGCAGTGACATGTTTGGGAGGAAGCTACAAAGTAATTTAGATGGGCAGTTGGACATTCCCACATCCCAGTCATGGAGGAATTACAGGAGCAGAAGCCCAGAGGAAACACAATGTTGGCCTCCAGAATTTTTGTTAAGAAAAATCCATCCATGTGCTTAGCTAATGTTGAACACGTTCTGTCTCCCAAGCTCTGTATTTTGAACCTTTGTCCACATTATTATATTATTGTGTTTTCCCCATGATACAAATAATCTTAATAGTATTGATAGTAAACAAATGCAGCATAATTAATTTCAAAAATTTCCATGCTGTCTTCTATCAGAAAGATTTATAGACTCAGTCAATATTTCTTAAAGCAAAACAATTTTGACAGCCTAATTAAATTTCTAAACATCATAACCTCCGTGTTTTAAATATAAATATGAAAGCATATAAATACACAATGCATGCATAACTATACATATAGAGATATATAATTTACTACCTAATTTCACAAGCAATGTGAAAGAGATACTAGTCAACACTAGAATTTAGTATTTTTCTCTCCTTTTCATGTAGTATATGAGACTATCCTTTAGGTTTTTGTTTTGTTTTGTTTTGTTTTTTGAGACAGAGTCTTGCTCTGTCACCTAGGTTGGGGTGCAGTGGCGCGATCTCAGCTCACTGCAGCCTTCACCTTCTGGGTTCAAGCAATACTCCTGCCTTAGCCTCCCGAGTAGCTGGGACTACAGGCGTCCACTACCACACATGGCCAATTTTTATATTTTTAGTAAAGACAGGGCTTCACCATATTGGCCAGGCTGGTCTCAAACTCCTGACCTCAAGTGATCCACCCACCTCAGCCTCCTAAAGTGCTGGGATTACAGGCATGAGTCACCATGCCTGGCCTCTCTATCCTTTAGATTCTGTAGAAGAAACAGGCACCAAACACATTTTTCAAATACACTGGCTGATAACAACTCTCATTTTTAAAGTGTTTTCGTTTTACCTCTACAGATAGGAACAGGAAAATCCCACGAAGCTGTATTAACTGAATTGGCTATGCAGGTGAGCTGAGGGTGGCCATCAAGGATGTATCCAGTTACACAGCTGTAGCGGATCTTGTCCCCGACATCGAATCTTGTACCATATAATACACCTTTGGGCGGAACACCAGGATTTCCACAAGAGCTACTCTGCAATTCTATTAAAAAGGAGGAAAAGGAGAGTTTACAGTTATTTCAATAAGCAGGTTATTGTTTTAGCTTTATAAAATTATATATGTAGATATGGATATTCTTATTTCTTTGGAGAAGAGTCACTGAAAGGAAATGTCTTCTATTCCAATACATGTGACAGTGAAATATGGGAAGAAAACTAAACTTTATCACAGAGGTATTATTGGTCATTCTTTATGCTAGAAAGGTTTAGGTATTATATTACTTAGTCTTCAGAGCATTACTCATATTTTTACTCATATATTAATATTTACTCAGATAAGTAAAACAGGATAATACCATTCACATGACTTTTTCAGAGTTACATTCTAATAACATAGTAATAAGCAAATTCATTTCCTTAATATTATCTTCAGTCCTTCAGCACTTAATCTTAAACCATGAAACTAGATAAAATACACATTTTTCATGGAAAACTTTATTTCATTTAAATGAGAAAAATACAGTGGAGTAGTAAATGGTCAATTTTTAAAGTTAGGGAGGGTGAGCTAGAATTCCAGCTCTATTATTTGTTAACCTTGAGTGTATATTAAGAATGATAATAATAAGTGCGAACAGTTATAACATTTTAATTAGATCAATAGGCAAAATATATGGAAAATGATATATCAGAATGTTTTACCTATCACCTTCTTATTCTATTAGTTGATGCTTAAAACTAAACAAGTATACAAACATAAGAGTTTTTTAAATAATATTCAATTCAGAAAAAAATCCAACTTTAGATTAAATGAAAAAAAATTGTTGAAAATAGCAGAACTTCAGGAATAGAAATATTAGAGATTATTTGTTCTCATATTGTTTTCTAAATTTTTATTTTGTTACTGTTATATTATCTTTATACTACAAATAATAATAAAAACACAAACAGTAATTAATGAACTAAAAGATATTCCAATTTGAGTAAAGTCAGTAGTTAACAGTATTGTGCAAACATTAATTTCTTAGTTTTGGCCATTTTACTGTAGTTACATAAGGAGTTATATTAAGGAAGACTAATTAAGACTATATGGGAACTACAGTTCTTGCAAAATAATAAGCTGAAAGTGATGTTGCAATAAAAAGTAAAATATTTTCCCGTTTTGCTTTGATATTTATTTCATTTGTGCAGTTACTGAATTCTATATAATATTACAATGCTAATTCAAATAATTACAAACCATTGTAATAATTAAAATATCAATGTCAATATTAAGCAAAAATATTAAAATACAAAATGGTTCACAATATATAGCTTGATTTTGAGAGTGTTTTTTAAAGTTACATTAATTTTTTGTCTAAACTTTTCAAAGCTAGTAAAAGAAAAATCACAGATTAATTTCCACTATGAGGTCAATTTAATCAAGAAAAATGTATTGAGCACAGGACATCCATATATTTTAGAGAAAAAATATTTACTTTGAGTTTTAAAAATGTAGTTTTAGGTTTCTTAAAGCTAGAAAAGTGAAGAAATTGGCTAATATTTACTAAATGTAAATGGTTTTAATAAATAGGCAATTTTCTTAATAATACATTCTAAATTTAATTCGTAAAATATTTAAAGTGTCAGTAGTGAAGGTTATTTCTAATTTTTTATTTTTTATTTCTCCAAGACATATGCTATATGTGAATTTTCAGTAAAACAATACAAATTTATTGTCTGTGAATTTTGAGCAACTTTTAAAGAAACACTTTGAACAGTAGTTTATTTTGAAATACTTAACTTTTTGGAAAATTATTTGATTAATAGATGAGATGTTTGCTCCAAGAGACAGTGAGGTTAATAAGTTTTGACAAAATGAATAAGAATTCAATGTCCTGAATATAGTAATAACAAAGGAGATACTTTTAATGAAACTACCACTTTTGGTCTTAGAATTAATCCACTCCTCTTCCTTCCACCCTCTAAAAAATAATTAAGGTCAGGACTTCAATTATCATAAAGTTATATGTCTAGGAGAAAAGTGGTTTCCAAATTATGTCACAGGAAGCAACTAGGTGGGGAATAAAGTGAAAGAGAATAAAGCTCTGAGTAGTTTTTGGACTCAAAATTAACTTTGATTTAAATGAACAAATAAATGTTATCCAGAATAAAGTACCTAAAGCAAAATGGAAATCATGTCAGATGAAGCAGTGAATGAATAGTAACATTGAATGGAATCTTAATAGATTACCTAATCTCCTGCCTTGTGGCTGAATTACTTCTAAAACTGATAAAAATTTAGGTTATTTCTAAATGAAACTCAAAGAAGACAATTTTAAAGCATATCTGGACTTCACTTTCAGGAAAGGCCTGCTGTTGTTTGTGCCTGTTTATCATCTTCATATAGAGAAGCATCTACCCATCATCCTCTGTTAACTGAGTAATTCATAAAGACAGTTAAGATATTTTACATTCAGGTTTAATCAATCCTGATTCTATAACTATTGCTCATGGATTACATTTTTTGTTTTCTTCCAACCCTTTAATTCAGGACTTCTCTCTATGCTATCTATGTGCATTTTCAAAGGCACAGCAAGTACAATGTGTCACTAACTGAAGTATATAACCACCATCAAAAAAGATTATGTTCTGATTGAACATTCTCCTCTTACTCTTAATGTTTTAAAACTAAGTAGTGCTGCATATTTAAACTTTTGAATTAAATTTACTTTTAACTAATAAAAAGTTTTAGAAATTGCTAAGATAGACTAGATTTTAGATAATGTTTCTGCCAGCCATCCAGAGTTTGAATTTCAGAACAGAAAACCAAACACCACATATTCTCAATTATAAGTGGGAGCTGAAAAATGAGAACACATGGACACAGAGAGGGGAACAACACTTACTGGGGCCTCTTGTGGGAGGGTGGGGGTGGATAGAGTATTAGGGAAAAGAGCTAATGCATGCTGGGCTCAATATCTAGGTGATAGGTTGTTAGATGCAGCAAACCACCATGGCACACTTTTACCTATGTAACAAACCTGCACATCCTGGACATGTACCCAAACTTAAAAAAAAAATTTTTTTTAAAAGAAAATGAATTAACCATGTTCAATAAATCAAAATATAAAATAATTATTAAATATATATTGTAAGGATTTATAGTAAGTGATGATATTGCTTAAAATATATAAAATTATTAAAAAAATACAGATTTATGTGAAGAATTTTTTTGTAATTCATCAGATGTACATGCAAGCTAGACATATTATACTTGTTATCTCAATGTGTTTTGAAGCAAGTAATTACATCTAAAAGCAGAGTTGCAAAATATAAAATAATTATTAAATATATGTCGTAAGTATAGTAAGTGATGATATTGCTTAAAATATATAAAATTATTAAGGAAAATAGAGATTTATAAATATAATGAAGAATTTTTTTGTAATTCATCAGATTTACATGCAAGCTAGACACATTATACTTGTTATCTCAATGTGTTTTTGAAGCAAATTATTACAACTGAAAGTGGAGTTGCTGAAAAGACTTCAGTTATCTTCTTTTACCAGCAGATGACAGTAATATATTGATTAAGAGGTTTAGGTGACTAACACAAAATAATTATAGAATCTGACAAGTTGTCTTCTAATGTCCCATAATACAAAGATTAAAATGGGATTGGGGTAGGGGAGGCAGTACTTTAAAACTATTTACACAATATTCTTGGTTGAGCACTTAGAGTGGGCAGGTTGGTGAACTGAGATCACTGGAAAACAAACCTGAAGAATTTGTACTCAAAATATGTCTCTGAAAATGTCAGAGACCCTTTATGTTAAGTTTACTGCTCTAGGCATAACAAATTATTTAGTCTAATTAAAATCCATCTGGTTTTGGCTGGAAATATGTATATTTTATTTATCTTCTCTTCTCACAGTATTGAGATTATCAGCAAATATGAAGACATTTTGACAACATAGACTATTCTAAAGTGTAAAAGATTTTTGATATTGCAAAATAATTCCTTGGAAAATATACAAGATAAATTTTTAAAAATCCATTTGTGTTTAAAGGGGTAGAGTTCAGTGACACTCTTCTCTATTAGTTGAAAGAAAAGATAAATTACTTGGTAAGTGACACTGACACTATTTTATTCATCAGAAGCTTTTAAGAGTTACCACTAACATTGCTCTATGATATGTACTAGTTAATACTACAACATGTCCCTTGCCTTCTGAGTTAACAATTTGAGAAAGTCAACCTTCATTGTTGAGTATCAGCTTTGATAGGCATTTGGGCATTCTTCCACTTGTATCTCACAAAACACTCGACATTATGGGTATAATTCTCCCCACTGTGTAGAAAGGAAAACTGAGACTCAGGAAGATTAAGTAACTTTCCGAAGGCCACCCACTAATAAATAGTAGACTTGTGGTTCAAACCTAGGTTTCCTAACTCAAAAGCCTTAGATAATTTCACAATTACATATTGCTATCTACAAAAGGCAGATATTCATTCCACAAGTATTTATTAAGCATCTATCATCAGCAATGCTCTGGGGATACAGTCCAGCAAAAGGTAGACATGGAGTTTATGATTTGGTGGCTACCAAAAGTAATAAATGAGTAATTTACAGAATATTAATTGTATTGCGACATGTGGCAGAAAGGATACATGTAAGTTATACTAAAGGCATATAGTGGAGAAATCTGAATTAGTACTGATTAAGAGGAGATCTGGAAAGGATTTCCTGATAAAGAAAGGCTTTAATTGTGATCTGAAATGGATAAAACGTTAGTTTTTGTTTGTCTGTTTCTAAGGGCAGTGAACAAGTATATTTGAAATAGAAAAGTATAAGAATCAAAGTACCGTAATAGTTATTAGGTTTGGCAATACAATGAAGACAGGTTTGATGGAAATAGTAGGGTAGGGTAGAAACTAGATTGGGAAAAATATTTCAAAAGGGTTGATCATAGATGGCTTCACGCAGTGATGTATATCCTTTGCATAGGCTCATAAATATGAAGGAGAACTATTTCCTCATTAAATATTTGGTTGTGGGGTGCTATCTGCTTTTTAAAAGAGTAATTAAGAGTAAATAATTAAAGTACATTCTATAAATGTACAAGTGAGCAGAGATTTTCATAAGCATGCATGATATAAAGTGTGTAAGTTTACTTATTTAATACTAATTCAATATTGAGTGGGAAAATTGTGATAAAAGGGATTATCAAAATTAATTTAAAAAAAATTAGTAGCCAAAATGATGTATGCATATTATTTTAATATGAGAATACCAATTTTATAACTGTTGATATTATTACATAAAACAATATGTTAGTCATGTATATTTTTAGCAAGCACTCAATATGTGACAAATATTATTAACTCAATAAATTGCAGTTTTATTATTATTATAATCAATTGTGTATTTGAGATATCAAAATTAGGTGTGATTATATTATGATCTTCTAGAAGTCATGTCATAAGTATCAAATTTTCATTAAATGTAATGAAGTACGTTAGATCATTCTTGGTCTTAAAAATTAATTAAAAAATAGTAATTTAGTCAAGGGTAAAATTCAATTGCTCCTCTCCAAATCATAAAGGAAATCCAAGGTCTAATCTTAACTTTAGGCAGAAAATTTGTATAAACAAATTCACAAAAAGTCCCCTATAGGTGTCATTGATTTCTTCATTCTTTTGTCTATTATTTGGTATCATATATTAAGCACCATTCCAAGCACAGTAGTTATCAACAGATATATTTTTTGAATTGCAGGCTAAAAAAATCCAGATAATTTTTAAAAAGAAAATAAGTAAGTTAAGTATGCAATTTAAATCTTGAAAGAGAGTATATATAAAGGACAATAGGAGAACAAAATTTTTGTTATGGTTTCCTTGGAGAAATAAAATAAAACTCTATCAAGAAATTTAGAAAAACAAGTGTGTGATTAATACTAATAAATATATTACAACAGCCTCATTCTTTAAAAAAAATAGCCAGTTTGTTGGGAGCACATGGATAGTTGCAAAAGGCAAAATGTTTCACAAATTATCAGGAAGAAAACCTTACCTTGAAAATTGGAATGAAAAATTTAAAAAAGGGATAACAGACATCTTGACTACAGAATTACATAATTATTCAGTCAAATAGATGAAGCATGATCCTGCTGAGATCAATTAACAATGCTTTAAAACACTGCAAAATTATATCTACTAAGGGAAGTGAAATCAAGTTGTTTGTACTTCTTAGAGAAAATTAATCTCAGGGTTTATTTCCCAGATGATTAAAAATAATTTAGGAGAGCATAACATCAAGCTGATACAAAATGTTTTGCACCTAGTACCTCTCATCCTGAAACTTCCAAACACTTAACAAACAAATCCATTTTCCATATTTTTTAGTGATACGAAACGTTCTTTATTACAAATATTGAACCATTTCATTCACACAGGACATAAAAGGCGTAGTTTGGAATTTACCTGGGGACTTCAGTTTGAGCAAACATTTTGTGAGTGTTTTGAATCACCTATGCATCTATAACATCCTCATAGTCTTTTCTTTCAGTACATGTAGCTGAATGAAATTTATTTCTATATACATTTACTTCCTCACCAGACTTTGAGGATCTTGAGAAGAGGGACTCTAATTCATCTTTGTATATCAAGAATTTAGCACACTGTGTTGTTGCCAAGCAAAAAAGAATTAAACTAATTGCATTATCTCCTTGAGTAGAAAAATTTAAAAGTTAATTGTCACACAGATCTCGTAGAATTAAATGTTTAAATACAAAATAATAGAGTGGAATCTGTAGTATAGAAGAAAGTTGTAGGAATAGCATGAATTAAACTTGTTTTAATAACCACTGGATCATATTGGCACCATGTGATTTTGTATGAGTCAAATTACATAGTTACATGATTCAATTCTGTTTCTCGGTGAAAATGCATTCACTTCTGTAGGCCATTTCCTTTCCATAAGCATAATTTCTAAGCTGGAGTCATGTCACAGACCTCACTGGGATGCTGGAGATATTGCAAACATGAGGCCATATTTGCCATTTTGGAAGTCATCCTGAAACTTCAAAAAGGTTCAGAGTTGCTAATCAAAAGGACAACTATTATATGTTATTTGTTATTATTATTATTACCATTATTTGTTTGTTATTATTTTAACTTATTGAAAGGGAACCCAAATAAATTACTGGTTGCTAGAAAAGAAATAAGAGCAAGACAGTACTGTCTTAGCTGGGCTGCCTAAGAGGAAAATAGAGTATTGGATTGATTTTAGGGAGGAACGAACACTGATTAAAATGTATTATAAGCAGTAAGAGAAAAGCCTATTGTCATTTTTTAAAAATATTTCGATAAGTCTCAGGGTAAGATGGATATATTTCCAAAGGAAGAAAATATGAAGCACTGGAAAAGTTAGTGTAAAACCAAACACATACAAATTTATGCTATGTTGGTAATATCATTCTGTTTTCATATTGTGGATATAGATAAGGTCCACTGGCACTACAGAAAAATATTTGAGCATCAGATGTAGATTTATGGTTAAATACAAGGTAGAAAATACCTTGCACCATATACAAGGACAAGCCATTAGTTATGCTGATGCGTGAATGGTAATGCCCATTCAATTGGAAATATCTGTGCCCTTTTATTGGCTAAATAAATTTTATCACCCAAAATGAATTTACAAAAACAATATTATATTTTTGTTTTGTAAACTCTATAACCACCATTGTGTTAACATAGTTGGGTGAAAGGATCATGAAATATAAAAAGTTATGATTATTAGAAGCTAACTCTGTTGTACATAACTACCAGAATATTACCAAAACCAAAGAAATACAAACACAAAAAGGAGGCATATTAGCAGCCATACTCACATTAAAGTTTCTGAACATGGAATAATGTTGCATTTAGCACAGAGTAGCATTTGATAGATTGATTCAGAATAATAGAAAAATATGAATAGACTCTCCTCTGACAGAATTGGGACAAGTATCTGTATTTAGACTTTTGGATAAAGGTAATTTAATTCTTTAAAAAGATGTGTTAAGCCGATCATGGATAATTTACTGGAATTATATATTCATCAAATATGATGACTGAGAAATGCCACTGTATTTTAGCAATTAATCCATCAACAAATAATTATTGAAGCCCGAGGCACAAAAGTCAAATGAGTATAAAATATGACACCATTTCTGTCTTGTTGAAACATAACTCAAGTTGGAAAAAGAAGACATACATGGTAACGACCTAGAAATTAAAAAATAAAACTGATTCCATAAGCTGATTTTTTTTAAAAATTTTTTAACTATTATATACATATACTAAACGAAGACTATTTTATGAAATGAGGTAAGTAAGTTTTTAGTTGGAGAGGATTCAGAAGAGTCAAATAAATCATATGAATAAGATCCATACAGAGGAATATCCAAGATGTAGTCAAGACTGTATGCAGAATAGGTTGGTTTTAATACATTGGTCTGAATAGCTTGATACATATGAGGAAACACAGAATGTAACTTCAGAAAGTAATCTTAGGGTTGCACTTTGGAAAGACTTGAAATTAGCTGTTTTAGGGTCAATGCTAAGCTGCTGCTGCTGCTGCCAAAAAAAAAAAAAAAAACTCACAACGAATTGCTTAAATAAGATAGCAGTTATTTCTCTTCATGTGACTCTCTCATTGCTCTAGACTAGGAGAGATTGGACTGTGCGCTCAGGCCATCAGGGACTCAGTTTGTTTTCCAACTTGCTACTGTATCCTCCCCTAGGGCATTGCTTTTGTCCTTTGTCTGTAAGGAGAAGCTGGGTTGCTGCAAATGTTGAATTCCAGGCTACTGGGTTGAATGAGAAGATGTTAAGGGAAAGCAACAACAACAACAGCAACAACAACAATAGCAACAACAACAACAACAACAACAAACTTCCCTGGGAGATGCACAGCAGTTTTGTTGTTGTTGTTGTTATCTTTTTTCTATCAAGGCCCACTATAGTTCCTCATGGAACAGAGACGTGGTGGAGCAGAAAATAGATGATTACAATACATAATCCCATGTGGGTAAGCAAATAAAGGGGAACAGTCCACAGTTAAAGATCATGGCCATGCATAGATCCTGTGGGACAGAGATTCTGAAGCACTTCCTGCCCTGGCAGACCCTGGTCCTGTTCTCTAGGAGGTGCTCCTTTCTCCTGCGTCCTCTGTTGTCCCCTGGCATTTTCTGCTAAATAGTCCATTCTTGTCCACATTCTCTGTGGTAAAATTTGAAGCGGGTATTGAAGAGTAAACTATCTTTGGGAGTGCTTTGAGCTTATATCCTACCTCTGCGAATGCAGGTTTGGTGCTTGAAAATTGCCTTAGGGATTGACAACCAGAGTTTTGCAGAAGACTCATATAATTTATTTGGCTAAAACCGCCCCTGAAAACTTATTAGGAATTAATTTATTTGCTTCCAGGTTTTTTTTGGTGTCAGGGAACACTCCTCCCAACCCCCAACTTGTTCAAACCATGGCTTACATTGCCTTTTCATTGGAGCTACCTTGAGGGGATCTGAAACAATAAGCTTGGACGGAAATGCAACATTCCTTACCTGATCTTTGGCCCCAAGGCTGCCTTCCATCCTTAGACTAAGAAACTTATATAAGATTCTGATAAACCTTCTTATCCCCTGCTATACAGAAGCAGTTGGTTTTTCCAACCCATAAGTCCCCAGAATTTAGACTCTATTCACTCTCTTCTTAAAAATGGCCAGTTTATGCCTGAGCTCTTCTCTGTTTTATATGTAATGTCTTACTTGTTCACATTTTGGGGGTACATGTGATATTTTGATACTATATACATACAGTGTGTAATGATCAAATCAGGGTAATGGGTTTTTGTGTGTGGAAAAGCCAAGTCAAACTGTGTTTTTCCTCTACTCCGACACCAAAACAATGGGCACAGAAAACTTCTGTGACCACAAAGCAAGCAATCAATTTTTGCAGTGGACAACAATTAGGTGTCCTCCAATTCAATTATGACATTGTCTACGTGGCGATAGTATCAGATCTCATAGGTTGAGGGCTTAATCCCCAAAACTGACCCCCCAGGCACCAAGCAAAAGTCTGGGCCTCTGGAACCTTTGCCTGACAATCTTCCAGTGGAGTTTTCACTAGGGAGACTCACAGACCTTAAGGATTCACTTGCTTATGTTTACCAGTTTATTACAGAAGATATTACACGGGATACAGATGAAGAGATGCATAAGGTGAGGCATGGAAAGGGTCACAGAGCTTTCATTCCCTCCCTGGGAGTGCCACCCTTCAGGAACCTCCAGATGTTTAGCTATCTGGAAGCACTTCATGCCCCATTCTTTTGAGGTTTTTGTGGAGGCTTTATTAAAGAGGCATGACTGATGAAACCAATAGTCATTGGTAATCAACTTAACCTTCAGACCCTCTCCCCTCCCTGAAGGCCGAAAATCTCAACCCTCTACTCCTCTCTTGGTCTTTTGGGTGGCCAGCCTCAACCTTGAAGCTTTCTAGCACCTGTCAACCATCAATCAATTTGTTAGCATCACTTTGGAGTTTCTAAGGATTTTAGGAGTTGTATGCCAAAAAAATGAGGCCAAAGATCAAACATATATTTCACAATATTGGAGTCCACCCCTGGTCTTTGAACTCAAATCCCTTACATCAAAAAGATGTACAACTCAAAAGGTATGGCCAAATCACTAGAATTCCAGTTCATCATTAATAAATAGCTTAGTCTATCATATTGTATGAATGTCTGCTAGACTGAGGCCACTCAGGTGCAGGCTTTCGTTCAATCTTGCTTCCGAAAGCAGATGAGGTCTCCACAAACCTATAGCTTCACCCTTTCAGACATCTGGTATAATTCAGCTAAGAGACAATGTCTTCTCTAGCTCTGAATCTCCTTCAACGTGTTAACTAATATTAGGTTTCTCTCAATTTATAACCCATTCATTTATTCCACAACCTTCCAGTTACTCTTTCTCCTTTTTTCCATCAATGTCCAAACTTTTTTCACCTTTGGAAAGGACGTCAGAATCATCACTGTGCTGGTCTAGATTGCAGGCAGCAATACTAGTGGGTAGCAAGTGCTTCCCCAGCAGTTCATTTCAACACCTACTTAGGGTATGGTTACATAGGTCAGAACTATAGGGCCATTTTTAACACCGGGCAATATAGGCTGCATTCACCGTTAACTCAAATTTTGCCAGACTGTAAAGGCACAACCCACCCCCATCAGGCACTTAAGAATTATGGCAGAAGGTTCTTTTTTGTGTGTTTGTTTGTTTTTTCTTTTAGAAATCATTCCTGTTTCCGCCACTTGTATTTGCAGTCCTGGTCCTAGGGCCACTTACCAAGTAGGGAAAGGAGAAAAAAAAGTTGAGGTGATGTGGGAAGAAAGAAAAGGAAAGAAGCATAATCGTATAATCATTTTACTGGCTTACTCCTCCTTTGGCAATAATCACATAGTCATACCAGTATCCTTTCCCATCCCTCTTTCTCAGATCAACCAGAAAAACTGAGGAAAATCTAGTGAGGACACTCCTTTAGTCCCACTCATGTTGAGTATTAGCACAGGTCCATGAAGCTGTGTAAGCCAGCCCTTCATGCTTTCATCTCCTCCTGTTTTAGACAACCAATGTTTTAATGTCCATTCCACTTTTCTATTAAACTTTCTCTGAGGAGGATATATCTTTGCTCATTGTTGAAAATTATGGGCTGTACAGTATGTTTCTTGGTCTGAAGAAATGAAAGTCGGATGTCCAAATCTGTATATTTTGGTGTGTGTGTGTGCGTGTATGTGTGCATGTGTGTGTGTGCATGTGTGCATGTGTGTGCGTGCGTGTATATATGTGTTGTAACAGCACTCGGGGCATTTGCATCTTTCACAGGACAAGAAAAACCCACTCCATCATCAGTGTCTATTCCTGTCAAGACCCATTGTTACCTTGCCAGGGATTCCAACATCTGTCTCACTTGCAAGCTATGTTCAGGACTTCCCACCAGGGAATCTGCCCCGTATCTGTCAGCACCCTCTGTCTCTCTTGCTGGCACACAAAACCATTCTTATTGACATTATGTGCCTGAGAAGGTATAAAAGGAGACTGATCAGATTCAGCACTCCTGTATCCACTCATTTCATGGACCCAACTGGCCCTCAGAAGAGCACCCCAGGATATTTGTTTGTCAATTCCAGTCACCTTCCACACCTGGAAAAGGGTTCTTCATGGCCATCAACATGTTCTACTTAATGTGAGCTCAAATTTCCATAGGGCTGTGCCCTATGTGGGCATCCTTCTAATAAGACAGGTTTCTATTGCCCTCCTCCCTGACCATATGGCCAGGTTATTGGCCACTACCCACAAGTCAGTAAAAACTCACAGAGGAGGTTCTACCACCATTCAATTTTTCCATCACTGATGGAAAAACAACATGTAATTCAGCCCACCAAGCTGATTTATTTTTACCTTCTTTAGTCAAAGTAGCAGCCTTTCAAACAGGATGTTGTCCATTTACCTTTGAACCACCGACTACAAACCAAGCAACCCTTTGTTGGTCAATTGAGAGCTGTTTATAGGGCACTCTCCCATTGTCAATAGAACCCAGCAGCTCCTCACACAGTTCCAGAGTCAGCCCTAGTGGAAAACAGGCTCCCTGCTTGTGAGTGTCCCCTCCTTGCCTTCTCCAGGTAGCATGACCCTGTATAAACCATTTCCATTTTATTATGGAAGTCTTCTGGGCACTGCTACACCATTAGAGTGTTCCCTGACATCACTTAGACAGCATAAGATCATTTTACATCCTTTGGTCACATGGATAGCTTTATTTAACATTCCATAGCAAGGCAGGAAATGCCCCTCAAGTGAAAAATTTCTAGTCCCAAGTCCTCGTAGTTGTTGCTGGGAGAAGTTCACGAGCTTTTGCCATGAGCCCCAGTAAACGCTCTACAGAGCGCTAGAAAATGAAGAATTTGTCCCTACCAGCACTCCAGCTTCTACTCTACACCATGTGTGTTTGGGCAATCTTACTGGTTCCCATTGGGGATTTTCAATTAATATTGGTGGAAGGGTGGATTTACACACCTTCTGTTTTACAGAACTAGGTAGGGGGATATTAGTTATATACAATACTTATTCTCATGAATATGAGATTATGTCTGTGAAGTGGGCAGGGGGCTGTTAGGAGGAACCCTTTTCGCTTTGCTGGGAGTTTTTTTCCTCCTCCTCCTCCTCCTCCTCCTCCTCCTCCTCCTCTTCCTCCTCCTCCTCCTCCTCCCCCTCCTTTTCCTTTTTCACCCAGTAAATTCCATTCCCCTCACCTTTCAATGTGTCTGCATTCCTAATCCTTCCTGGTTATGTGACAGGAATCAGTTTTAGCTGAACTAAGGAGCAGATTTCTACATCAAGGGGACTGCTACCCTGAGATCACCACTGGAGTAAAGTTTACATAGAGTCGCTGTCACCTTATCACCAACCTCTGAACAGTGAAAGGAGACTGGAAAAAAAAATCACTTAAAATTGTAATTCAAGGATCAAGGAGTTGTAACAAGAGGTGACAAATATGACCACTCTGTTTTATTCACTTAAAGCTGGAAAATATTGGAAACTTCTGTAGTTAAATTGCAACCCTGATAATGAAATCAACAGGCAGAGTCTTCAGGAAAATTGTGTGCATAAACTTCGTGTTTCATTTTTATATGAGTGTACATGTTTGATTCACATTGACAACAAGAGAGTCTCAGAAATGTGGTTGAGTTTTGCCTTTTGTTTTTCTCTAACATTTTAAAAAAGAGAGAGTGAAATGGAGATTAATAGAATTTACTCAATCACCCCACCTAATATGTAGGTAACTCCCTTTCATCCTATTTCAGTTTAAAGGTTAACTACCTTTAAACACCCCTACACAATTCTTCTGTGTCCATAAAAGGAAGTCCAATTTCTCACCTGATGATCATGATCCTACACAATCCTACCCCTTTATACTTCTTCAAAATTGCCTTATGCTTGCCTAGCCACATGCTCTATTTCTGTCAAATAGTCACTGCTTCTCAATGTTTCATGTATTCTTGCTTCACAGGTTTGCTTACACAATTTGAAATATCTTCACATTTTTTCTTTGCCTATCCAGATATTTCCATTCTTCAAGATCTAAACCAATTCCCACCTTCTCCATAAAGCCTTTCCAAACTCTTCAGTCCACGGTGATTACCTTCACACAGGAAGCAATAGTTTTTATTTTCTATTATATTTATTGACCACTTGTTCAAAAGTCTTTAGACATATCATTCTGCCTTTTATTGTTTCTTTTGAATTCTACATGTTTCTTTAATTTGTAAATTCTCTGTCTATTCAACTGACTTGTGACCATAATCAAGTCAGATATTATACTTTTAATGTGCACCTTTAAAATGCTAACTCTTCAACTCAGATATACTAAGCTCTTATTTGGTTAAAGAATTGTTTTAATTCAAAGAAAAATTGGGGAGATAGGAAAATATGAGAAATCTCAAATTATTTCAAATCTCCTTGGAAACTCAATCCCCTTGGGGGAAAAACTGAATTCTGGATTGAAGCCAAGTACAATAATCCTTATATGAGCAGTAATAGTGGGCAATTGGGAACCAAGGCCATAAGAGTTTCTTGGATGACAAGGAGTACAATAAATCTTGATTATTTTGCCCTTCAAGAATAATGCTCAACCTTTCCTCCCTACAGGGATAATTCTAAAAGTATGGGAGAAAATTAAAAACAAGTAGAAGGGCTTGTTCCAGTTGGTTTGCCTTGTTGCAGTTGACCTTATCATTAGACAATGAAATACAGTGATAAAGCTTCCATTAATAAAATCAAATAAACCTGCCTTCAAATCCTATCTCTGCCATTTACCATAAGCATATGGAAGTGAGACTATTGATACTTCAATTTCGAGTACCATCATCATTACTGAGCTTTATTTGGGTTACTTAAACAAATTAATAGGAACTCACTGATTTTAACTATGTCGTGAGTTTCTTAATATTATCACATTCTAATCTTTATTTAATGGTCACTAGTTCATACTGAAAAGGTGATCATTTCGGCATAAACTAATTTTCCACAGAAAATATGTATTTATGAACCTTGAGTTTATTGAATATGTCTGATTTCATTCCATTCAAACCACGTTACATTTAACAATGGCAAAGGTTTCCCAACGAAGTGGTTACATTGTTATTCAGTTCATTTATCTTTACTGAGATCTTAACATTTAGAATGTATTTTACCTTTTTAAGCATTATACCTACTAATCATGCTAACTAGTTTTGTTACTGGTTGTAGTTCATGATACACTACAATGAAAATTGCTTCACCAAAGCTATAAAAACCTAATTGAAACCAAGTATTGACAATTATCTCTCTGTTCAGTTGCTTGCATTAGACTCTTTCCTCATTCTATACTGTCAGACTGCCAACAATTTTTCCTGATGTGACCTATCCAACTGTATTTCAGGCTTTATTCAGTGAGCAAGCATACTTTTGATTAAAATTAATAGGAATTTTGCATGGATTGAGTAAGAACTGGAGTTATTAGGGTTGTAATGTGAATTTAAGTGAGAATTAAGTATTATTGGACTTTCTTATTTCAATTAAGTACCAAAACACTCTTAATCAAGCATATAATTAAATTTAAGAGGAAATGTATTGTGTACTAATTGCCATTGATTATTAATAATATGCTTATTTATGCATGCAAACTCTGTAACGGTATATATCTCCAAAGAGTTTCTGAATGACAATAACTGAGTTCTGCATAATAAAACTATTAATGAAATGGAATCTTGCAAGAAATGTCAGAAAGGAAAAATAGCTCATACTTCAGAACTCTTCTTCTCTAAGTTTTCCTGTTAAAAAATCAGAGCAAGTCACATGGACTCACACAGGAGAACATTAATAATTATATACTGCTTCCTTTTTGCAATCATGTTTTGTTTTCCGGGATAATATAGTTTGGAAATATTTTATTGAAACGTAAAGAATTCATGTGCTTTAAAAACATAATTAAATCTTTATTTTAGCCTTTAAAATAGTATGTATTCTTTTATTTTGCCATTATAAGCTTTTAGAAATGACTCTTCATGTGTTATAAATTTATAATTTTTTTCTTTTATTCATTTATTTACTTATTAGGTTGGTGCAAAAGTAATTGTGCTTTCTGACATTGAAAGTAATAGCAAAAAACACAATTACTTTTGCACCAACCAAATAATATTATCTAATGGTCACTTATTTATTAAACACCTACTGAATGCTAAAAATTGGTCTTCAAAGATACAACATTGAACGATATATACTCCTTTTCTCACAGAGCCTGTGAAGTAAACTTGTGAGCAGGTGGTGGAGAGGAAACCTAGATACTAAATACAATGATACATGTAATATTTACTACTGTATTATTAGATAATAATAAATGTTAAAGAGAAATATAAAGTAAGGAAGGGTAGTGGAAAGTCTGAGAAAACATTTCAGGAAATGGGAACTGCAAATGCAAACACCTTGAAGCACAGAATGCATGGAGAGTTAACGGAATGGCAAGAGTCCATTTGGGAATGGAATAACTGAGGGAGAGACTGAGATGAAATGAAAACAGAGTGCCAAAACAAAGCCAGAGCGTTAGACTTTGAAGCCATTGTAAGTATCTTTTCAACTCATTTAATTGATCTCTACCTCTGCCTCTTAAAACATACGTCTATGACGATGTCTTTAGCATTATAAATTATTTCCTTACAGTGGAAAAAGAAAGATTTACTCTCTTTTTTATCATCCCAAACTATGATCCGCCCCCCGCCCGCCGACTTACTCTTCCCATGATTTTTGTTGAAACAGTGAATGTTAACATTACAACTTTGCAAATGCTATTCTTAGCAAAGGTATTCATTGTTATGAATACTTTTGTTTTCTGAATGTTTGTTTTCCATGACATTAACAATTTCCTGTCTTTTATTTTTCATTTATTTCTTATTGAGTGTAACCACAACTTTACACTCTGCCAATTGTTTAAATCTCTTTCCAATACATTTAAATGTATTAGGCATTCAACTTCAACTCCTTAAAGAAAAACTTTCAGAGCACTTTAATCTTCTCCATCTGGACATTTGTTTCTATTACTAGAAAGTGTTCTTGATATTAGATTCAACGTTCTTCTTAGTTGGAAATTTTCTTTTCTGTATCTTTCAATGTTCTCTTTCTTTGTTACAGAGAAACACCAGTAACTTCCAGAGAATGGGTATTTAAGAGATAAATAATGCATGTGGGTATACATGTTCATACCATTCTCAAATTCCATGATAGTTTCTATGGGTATAGAAATGTTTTTCAACTTTTATGCTGGATTCAGAGGGTAAATGTGCAGGTTTGTTACATGGGCATATTGTGTGATACTGCTGTTTGAGGTACAATGATTCTATCACCCAGGTACTGACGCAATACCCAATAGGCAGTTTTTCAGCCCACATCCTCCCTCTTTCCTTCCCAGGTCCAGAAGTCCCCTGTGTCTATTATTTCCATCTTTATATCCATGTCTATTCAGTGTTTGGCTCCCAATTATAAGTGAGAACATGTGATGTTTGGTTTTCTGTTCCCATGTTAATTTGCTTAGGATAATGGCCTCCAGCTTTATCTCCATGTTGTTGCAAAAAAAAAAAAAAAAAAAAAAAAAAACATGATTTCATTCATTTTATGGCTGCATAGTAATCCATGGTGTCTATGTATCACATTTTCTTTATCCAGTCTGGTGTTGATGGGCACCTAGGCTGATCCCATGTCTTTCCTACTGTGAATAGTGCTGCAGTGAACATGTGAGTGCATGTGTTTTTTGGTATACTGATTTATTTTCCTTTGGGTATATATCCAGTAATAAGATTGCTGGGTCAAATGGTAGTTCTAAGTTCTTTGAGAACCCTCCAAAATACTTTCCACAGTGGCTGAGCTAGTTTGCATTCCCTCCAATGTATGTGTTCCCTTTTTCTCCACAGCCTTGCCAGTGTCTGTTATTTCTTGACTTTTTAATAATTGCCATTCTGACTTGTGTAAGATGGTATCTCATTGTGGTTTTGATTTGAATTTCTTTGATGATTAGTGATGATGAGCATTTTTTCATGTTTGTTTGCCACTTCTCTATCTTCTTTTGAGAAGTGTCTGTGTCTTTTGCCTATTTTAATTGGATTATTTGTTTTTTTGCTTGTTGATGTGTTTAACTTCCTGAGAGGCTTGGATATTCAATTTTTTTCAGATTCATAGTTTGGAAACCATGTACATTAGGATTTGGAAGGCAAGGCCCTGTGCTAATGTTGATGTTTTGAAAATCAAAGCCATTCTGAATTCTGGCACTTTGAATTTGAGCTACTTATTTCTGTTGCTAAAAATCTATGTATCTTCTTACAGTTCACAGTTTTTTTTATATATATTTGACAATGAAGACATTATTTTCCTAAATTGTTCTAGATGCTTGCTGGGTCTGGAACTCTTTCAATTTTCTTTTGATATGGAATTTCCTTTCAATATGGAAATTCTTGTCCTCTGCTTTATAAAAAGCTATTTGTTTAGCTAATTTCTCCACCTTAATGTTACTAATTTATCTTTCAAAAATGCCTATTATTTGAATACTTTTCTGGACTCAAATGACTACTGCTGCTACTACCACTTTTTCTCTTATTTCTATTTCCTGTATCTCTCACTTTTTTCTCTCCCTTATGGAAGTTTTCTTTAATGTTAGATTTAAACCCTATCAAGTATTTCATATACATATAGTTTTTATATCCAAGAGATTTCTTTTGTTCTTATTTCTATAGAAAATCATGTTCAAGTTTTATATATTTTAGAGAACAATTACATCAGGTTTGTTTGTTCATTTTAGAAGTTTTCTTCTGTTCTTATAGTCCTCCTTTTTCTTTCAAATTTTTTGATTCTGTTTTGGACTTTAGCTTCTATGCTAGAGCACTTCTTCAGAAATCAGATGATTTTTGTTTGCTATTTCTAAGTAGTTAAGTAAAACGCTGAATAAATGTTCTGAGTACAAGTGTGGCATTTGATACATTTGTACTTTACTGTGTAGTGATTGTCTTGATTGCTTTGTTAAGAGACCCATTATAACAGCATTTCTTTCCTATTGAACTGCTTATACTCGAAGTAAAAGAATTCTCAATCACCTGCTTAAAGAATACAGACCTAGCTGCAGCTTTCTAAGTACTGAAAAATGTGTGTGGTGCATGTGTCAATATTTTGCATGGAAACACTCACTTATTCCATCTCGTATTCGTATTGTGCCCCTCTTTTCAATTGTATCTGAGACCCACTATTCAGAGACTGTTTTACCCCATTCAGAGACAAGACCTCCAATATTTAGCTGAGGTAGAAAATGGGAAGATGCCTAGTTGCATGCTTTTGGTCCTCTTATTGCTTCTTAATTGAATTTTCAAGCAATCTTCCTGCTTTAAGCATGACTTTTACTGCCTCTTTTAGAGGTTCTTAATGCCACCAATTCATTAGACTCCCAGGAATTCTGAGCTATAAATTGGATTGCTTCTTAGCTTTTCCTACTAGTGACTTAAGATTCAACCTTCTAATGACTTCTGTCTGTTACTACTGCTTCATCTGATTACCAGCTTCCAAAGTATTGTTTGATTTTAATTATTTCCCATTATCTATATTCTTATGCATTTGTACCATTTAAAAACAATTTAATGTTTGAGATGGGTTTCAGGAGAGAGTAATAGACCACGTGTTTCCTCTTTTATCTAAACACAAAATTCCACATCTATCACTTACACATTCATTGGAAATTGCATAAATGAACTATGATGTGGACATCACATTAAGTATATTGTACAGTAGGTTACTGACTTTAAAACCTCTATGTAATCTTAAATCTAAAAGAATTATTTCTTGTGACATATGCAATCTTGTTTATGAATAAGTATGAAATATTTATAAATGTATACATAGACAATATTTTAGAAGATTTGGAGTTATTATTTTGCAAATGTATTGGACGTGCCTGCAAATAAGACTCATTTTGATTTAAATTCACTTCAGTGTATACACAGTTTCATCTTATGTCTCTAAACAATATAAAGCAACATGAATATTGTAGAATTGAAGGACTTAATTTCCATAAATGGAAAAATTATAAAACTTTCTTGAATCAGGAACCAATTGTCTTTGGGGGAAAAAAACCTATACCAAAATATAACATTATTTTAAACATGTTCACATCTGCGGTGTTTAACGTGATGAAACAGTAGGGGACACTGCCATGCTGCCTTTAAGTTATTATACTAAAAACTTCATTACTCTGTAATTATGGACAAAACTACATACTGGAATATAAAAGATGCATTGCTATAATATGTAACTAAATGTAGTTGTCAGTAATACCATGTATTTCTGAAATGATTGATCAATTGATTTGTTCCAATTGTTAATATAACATACAGAGTGTACTCAACAAACAAGTAAGTGAAGTTAAAAAAGAGAGGAGAAAGGAATGAATAGCTAGAGCACAGAGGATTTTTAGAGCAGTAAAACCTATTTTATAGGAAACTATGATGGTAGATATATATTGTACATTTGTCAAAAGCCGGAGAATGTACGACACCAAGAGTAAACTCTAAGGTAATCTATAGGCTTTGAATGATAATGATTTGTCAATATAAATTTATCAATTGTAACAAATGTATCATTCTGATAGAGAATGCTAATCCTGGGGGAACACGTGTGTGGGAGAAGGAGATGAAAACTTTCTGTATTTTCTGCTCTATTTTGCTATGAAACAAAAATTGCCCTAAAAAGTAAAGTTTTTAAATTTTTCAAAAAAAAAAAACCCGAAACATAATAGTTAATATTGATGCAGTAAATTTTGATAGGCCTCCATAATCTTAATCCTGCTATAATCTTTCACAGTGGCCTATACCTAGCTTACAAACAAGCAGCTTTCACATTGTTTAACTGAGCCAAGAAAGATATTTACTATGTATTTCGTTAAAGTCTTGGCAACTTACTACATATTTCATTAAAGTGTTGGCATAGGTTACAGAACCTTCCTCCATCTTCAATTGCCCCTGATCTCTTCCATCTACTTCTCTTACACTGTTCTAGTCCCCACACTCAATTACAGGTCATTCATTGTGCCTCTACTTCACTGACATCAAGAGTTCAAAGACATTTAATGGTTGTCCTTAATTGTCTTTTATATCTGCAAAAGCAAGTGATTGAGCTATTTTTTTTCCTTTCTTTCTTATAAAAAACACTCAATACTGAAAATGATTTCCCATGACACTTGCCATTACCCTATTCCAAGCTTTTTTTTTTTTTTTTTTCAATCTTCAGGTGCTTGTTAAAGACCTTTGTATTTCAGGAAATACATGTGATGTTGAAATCTCTGGAACAGAAGCAGACTATTGAAAGAGCTGAGATCTACAACCCTTGGTATTACAAGTTAGAAAAAAGGTGTTTTGAAACCGAGCCTTCAAATGGAATTGGTAGGCTAGGAAAAATAATCATCTCTGTGATGATTATGATTTTATTGAGTAGGAATGCCAGAGAAAATACAAGCCCAGTTAAATGTGAATTTCAGATAAGTGAATATTTAATATAACTATATCTCAAGTATTGCAGGAATGTTTTGTATTTTTATTTGCTAAATCTGGCAACTCTAATTTTGGGGATTCTGGATAAATGAAGGAGGAGGGTTCTCTAATGTACTATGGACTACATTTCCCACCATCATGATGAGAATGAACCTAACCGTGAGTAAAAGTTACATAAATATATATATATAGATATTTAACTACTATTCATATCTATATCTCTATTTAACTTTTACTTGGATACATATATATAATATTCATATCCTAATATATATAGGTAGATATATATATATAGGCAGGTAAATATATATAGGTAGATATATACACACACACACACACACACACACACACACACATGCATATATAGTGCTCAGTGTTAAGGGTTTGGGAACAAATCCATATCCACCTCTTTGACTTCACTTCCTCTCAGAGGATAAGTTGTACATCCTTCTGATACAGATATTAGAGGACAACTTATGGTATGAGGAAAGGTGTCATCCTTGCCAAATGCTTTCAGTTAATTTATTAGGAAATGTCATTCTCTAATAAATATTGGGCGGAAACTTCAGTCCCTTTCTCACTCCACGAGATACTTATCTAATTTTTCTCTTGCATGATAGCTTCTTTTTGTCTTTTCTCTCTTGAGCTATTAGCTATTTGTCTGCAAATGTTTTTTGTACTCCTCTTATTTTTTTCTTTTTATAGAGTTATGGGGCCACAAGAAAAAGAAAAAAAAGTCATTCTACTGGAAAACTTAAAAAATATATTTGATTTGGCTCTTCAATTATGTACAAAAACTCACTGGGTGAAGATGGAATGGAAGACTATTCAGAAGAAAGGACATTTTGCAAAGACAGAGGTATGAATACACACGACTTATTTGGGAAAGGTGGGCAGACTGGGGTGAATAGACTTTAGAAGATACTGTTATATAGACAAATGGACACAAAGCTTTAAAGACATTTTGGGGTCAGATTGTAAAGAACCTTGTAAACATTACCTTAGATTTTAGCCCACAGTCAGAACAGCACATGAAACACTTTCACAAAAGTTAAGGAGCATGACGAGGATTTTATTTTTTAAATGTAATTATGAAAAGAGAATCAAGGCTGAACTGGAACAGAGAGCAGGAGAAGACTAGAGACGACAGAAGGAGACTTCTTCAACTAGAGAAAAAAAAGTCTTGAACAGTGGTAAACTAATTATTTCCTATCAGTCAATTAAAGTCCCTTTCACACTTTGGAATTTATCATGGCGTTTTATTTCCCATTGCAGAAAGACTGAAAACTTCCTGGCATTAATGACACCTACGATTTAAATCACTTTTCTCATATAATCATTTCTTACTCTACTGGTTTGTCTAAGTGTGTCCTTACAACTTGTAGTAAAGTGATTTTAAAAGTATCTCAAGCCCTGACATTCTGTTTGTGCGATTTTAAAAGTATCTCAAGCCCTGACATTCTGTTTGTGCGATCTCAGGAAAGTACCCAAACCCTCTGCGGAACAATTTTCTTACTTGTTTTATTAAGGCATGGTCTATGTCTACTTTGTCCATTATTGTATTTTAGCCCAGAGTACATGACATAAAAAGTTTTCAATAAACATTCACTGGTTAAATAGATTGATAATAATATCTATCTCATATACAGGCTGAGCATTACTAATCCAAAAACCTGAAATTCAAAATTCTTCAAAACCCAGGATATTTTTGAGTGTAGACAAGATGCTACAAGTGGAAAATTCCATGTCTGACCTCAGGTGATGTGTCACAGTCAAAACTTTGTTTCATGTACAAAATTATTGAAAATACTGTATAGAATTGCCTTGAGCCTATATATATATATAATATACATATAAAAACATAAATTTCATGTTTAGACTTGGGCCACATCACCAACACATTTCATTATGTTATGCAAATACTACAAAAAAATGCAAAACAGTTCTGTACTAGACAGTGGTCCTATGGGGATCGAATCAAAAAATGCAGGGGATAAGCATTTGTGAAGAGTTAAGCCATGTTAAAAAGTTAGTTTGGTTATTATTTGGTGCCAAATCTTATATGTATATATTATTATTACCGTAGTGATGTTGAGTCTACTTATAAAAGTAATGTATATTTACTGTAGGAAAACTTTAAATTATAATAAATTATGAACAAGTGAACATTATTATGCCATGCAGAGATAATTAGCAGGATGTGCTTATCTCCAAGCTTTTTCTGTAGAAAATACACATTTTAAGATGATCTTATAGTACAGAATATTTTATACATCATTTTTCTATCAATAATAATTGTAAACATCATATAATCATTTTATGACATAATCTTAATAGTTCAAAATAATTTACTTTATATATTCAACAATGTCTTCAATTATCTGTTTATTAGATGGCACTACATTGTTCTAGGTGGACAGAACTAAATGGAGAGAATGTTTTGTATAAAATGCTTACCATAAGAAGACTCAGCACTGGTGTCATGTAACTAACTATATTCGAGAAGCATATATAATCTTTATAAATGTAGTTGTTCCTATTGTATAAAAATAGTAAAAATAAACCAATTAATGTTGGGATAATCATACATGAATACCTATTTATTTCTATAATACATCTAAAAAGATTAATGCAAACTTCAAGTTATTGTACAGTGGTTACCCATATGGAATTTAAGTAGATACCAAAATTGATTTCTATTCTAGCTTTGCTTTTTATTAGCTTGGCTGACCTTCAGCAAGATCCTTCATGTTCATCAGCTCCAATTTTTGTATATGTAAACTGGAGATAATAACTTCCACACATGGATTACTTCATATCATAATAACTCTGCACATATGCTATCATCCTGTTAAATTTAGTATGTGTATGTTGTATATATGTACTATATATGTGATGTATTACCCATGTGGAATTGGAGTTGAGACCAAAATTGATTCATATTCTAGCTTTGCTATTTATTAGCTGGGTGACCTTCAGCAAGATTTTTCATGTTTATCAGCTCCGATTTTTGGAGCTGACAAACATACACATACTAAATTGACAAAGAAAGTCACTAACCACCATTTTAAAATATCCTTCCTTTTCCTTCCACTTCATACACTAACTCAGAAGGGTTGTGTTTGTTTTCGTTTTTGTTCTTTTTTAAAAGAAGTCCATAATTACATTTTAACTTAGTATTAAAGTTTTTTTTGGACAGACTAAATGATTATTTATTTTGCAATGTTAGATATTAATATGACTTAATCATTACTCCCTTAAAGAAGTAGAGGAAGTGTTAATAATAGTAGCCTTACTGAAGCTCTCTACTGACCATTTTGGAAACTGCAGCCCATTTTTCTATTCTCCATTTAATATAATTAATACCTTGTTTTCATTTGGAAAATGTGTGGGATTATCAAAATCCCCACAATAATTAAACAGAGCCAACGTTAGAGATATTGTAATCTGAAAGTACTTAAAAAAGCAAATCAAGTATTTATTTTCCTGCTTGAAATAAATTATTTCTTTCTAATTTCAATTTCCAATAGATGTTGAGTATTAATTATGACTCTCATTATGCTAATTGGAAACAAATGTATTTTCATGATGGTATTAGCTTAAATTATATATATTTAAAATTAAACATATTCAAGTATATATAATTTCAAATATATATAGTATATATTTGCAACTGAAAACAACAGCATACTGAAGACGGTTCATTTATATTTTCTTTATCTGAATAGCTTCTTAACAAAATATCAATGACTAAAAGACAGGAACTTATAAATAAGTTATATTTTAGACAATTCTCAAGGTCAACAATTGTGTGCAAGCCTGTGTAAAATTTAGATTTCAAATTCTTAAGCAAAAAATTATTATCAGAGTGGTATGGTTAACAGACAAAACATTGAAACAGCCTTTATTCATCATTGAGAATAACTGGTACCAAGTAGATTATTGTTGATCTGTCTGCATTTTTGGATTGCCACGACTATTTTTAAATAAGATGGTTTCTAATATGCAATATGATCTGCATGGGATAATATTATAAGCTCTATTTAATAACACCTTAAATTTAAAAACTGCCTTATTATTTTTTTAACTAATACATTTTAGGCTGGATTTTTCCAACACAAAATGTGCACACATCTACTCTATAGGTTGAAAGGGCATTTTTAGCTGCCCATTTTCATGGAGGATGGGACAATAGAGGCCCAAAGACATTGAGCAGCCTGCTCAAAGCCACAACATTAATTAATGTTGGATGTATATTTTTATGCGAGGTGAATGATTTTTTCCCATTACACTATGCTGCATTTCATCACTATGGAAATTATAATTTCCATAGCTATCCAAAGTTCTTGGGAAATGCAATACGTTAAAAAAATGACTTATTAGAGCTTAGGAAAAAGGACAGAAGTATCTGGAGCTGAAGATGCTGCTTCCCATTGCTGGAGCTGCTCTTCCAGGTCCAGGGCCTTGATTATTAACATGAGTAATGAGAAGTGTTTGATTCTATGCTGATAACTCTCACAATTATCTCCAGCCCAAATCTCCTCTGTGCTTCAGATTTATACACCCAAATGCCTGTTTAACATCTCCATTTAGATGCCTCATGGGAGTCTCAAATTTCACATATCCAAAATGGGCTTCATGCCTTTCTTCCCAGTTTTTGCCATCTTTAGTAACCAGCAGCATTTTACCAATTGTTGAAAGGAGAAAGTTGGGAATTGTCCTTATTTCTGTGACGCCCCTTATTTTTTTTTCTGATTCATCTGTGGATTATACCATATCTACCCCCAAACTATATTGCACATTTGTGCCCTTCTTTCAATCTCCATTGCTACCACCTTATTTCAAACCAACCAAGTCTCTCACTAGGATGCTGCAATATGCCCCTACTTGGAATACCTATTTCCATTTTTGCCTCCTTGTAATCCATTAGTCTACACAGCAAGAGTGACAATCTTAAAAGGTAAATCATAACATGTCACTCCCAGTTTAAATATTTCAACTGACTCTCATTTTGTTTATAATATCATCCATGGCCTAAAATGTCTAGGTGTCCTGGCTTAGTGCACACTGTACTACAGCTAAAGAGGCTTCTTTTCAGTTCCTTGAAACAAAGCAAATCTATTTCTTTTATTTATTTTTATTATACTTTAAGTTCTGGGTTACATGTGCAGAACGAGCTAGAAGAAGGGAGTAAATGTAGAAATACATTTGCTTCATAACGAAATGAAGATGAAGCAAATGTATTTCTACACTTGCTCCCTTCTTCCAGTCTTATGTTAAATGTCACCGCCTCAAACAGGCTTTTATTTTTTAATCTCCAGTTTTTATAGAGTTTATGCAAAATAATTACTGAACAGGACATTTGCTTCTTTATTATTTATGAAGAACAAAAATTTCTTCTGTGTAGAGGTTATAACTATTTGTTCATTAATGGTTCCTAGTGTATTGTGCAATCTGTAGCATCTAGAAAGTGCTAAGTGCTAGTTGAATTAATTAATTAGGTTGAAGTAGAAAAGTCACAGGAAGCAAGATCCAGTTGAAAGGGCCTCTGCAGACTGTTTGCATCTCTCTCAGAACTCTTTGTAGAGACAACTTCATGTGAAAGATCTCCTCGTATTGTTTTAAACTAGATCTCATTGCATAGGTTTACCCATGTATTAAAATCTTTTCCTATGGTCATAGCTCTGCTAAAAGGATTCTAAAACGCCAAAAACAATTTCTCATTTCAAAGCTGGGTTTTGCAGATATTTATTGTCTGAACCACTGTTAGCATCATTTCAACAAAGCAGTGAAATTCATTGAGAGTGTGGTTTCCGGTATTTTATAATATATGTCCTCATATATTATAAAAGTTCAAAATCCTCATGGGCTTACTGTCAAAGGGTAATTGAAATTAGTCATAACAAGTTTCAAAATTATGATTGGAGCTCTACTCCACCAGTCTTTTCCACTCCTTATGTGAGTCAGAATGACACAAATCAACATTAAAACTTGAGTTAAAGAATAAATTATTTGACAGCTGTTTATTAGATTTTTGTTTTTGATAAGGATACTATATATTATCAGGGAATCCATCATAAAATGCAAAACTTGTGCATTCTTCAGTTAATCTAAAAACAATGACACTTGAATTTTTAATGAATTACATGATATGATAATATTTTAAAGTTAGCCCTGCTTTTCAACTTTGGCTATTGCTACAACCTGAGCATTGTGCAGAGACAGCATGTGACTTTTGAAATAAAAATTGTATGCTGAGTTTTAAAAAAATCTTCAGTGTAGGACGTTTATTTCTAATTTATCCCATGTAAATCAGAGTATTGCATGATTTGTTCAATTTATGAATGCATTTAATAATTGTATAATATTTATGGAAAATCAAATACGCAATTTTTCATTTATTTTTCTCTCCAGTTGAGTAGGATTGTTTTTATTTTATAAAAGAAATTTCAACATAGATGTTTTGGTATTACACACCCTATAGCTATAACCCAAACTGCCACAGCTAGTATGCCACATGTTTTGTTACTAAAACAGAACCACAAAGCTGGAGAAAAGTAAAGCAAAAACAATACTCTATTGATGGCGCTTTCACAAAATTGTAAATTTACTGGAAGCATGCCAAATCGTTAACACTTGACTTCATATTCATTCTGTTGCTATAAACCAGGGCTAGTATAAAGCAACTTTCACTGCATAATGGCTGCTGTTTTTGCTTAAAATTAATTGCACATGTGTTTAATTATACAGCAGCTCTTGGAAGTGATTATACAAAATGTTATTTCTTCTTAGTCTTGCTTGGATCTCTCAAATTATAGTTCTCTAACTCTGAAAGCAACAATGAATTTTAATAAAGGGCAGGGTTTGCAAATTACCATTGCCTGGCTGCTGCTGCCAGTGACTGAAGAGCCTCTTTTAAAAACTGAATGAGGTTCTATTGTCTTTGTTTACTTGCAAGTGAGAAGGAACTACAATTACTCGATTAGGCCTCCAGGGGGCACTCTGAAAAAGACTAGATGATACTCCTTTGAAGTATTTCTGGAGATGCCACCATCTTGGAAATGCCATTGACATATGATTGTTCAAAGGCTTTCTTTGATATTTCCTTTTATTCTGAAAAATTTACAAAAAGTAATATTATCTGCATTCTCAAAGAACTTTGTAAGCACTTATGTCAAGTTTGCCTAGTTTTTCCATCATTCTTAGAACCTTATGTAGTTCAGGCACACTTCTATATAAAAACTGAAATAGATGAATTATCTTTAGTTCAAACTGCCAAATGTAGCTGTATTCAATTTGGACGCAACGTAAAATAGCAACTAATCTGTAGGTATAGACTTTATACTAACATATAGTATAGGTTTGAATATATAGCTCTACAATGAAGCTGGAAGGAGAAAGTACACTTGAATCAATTTAGAAATCAATACATTTTTCACCTAAGCAATTGTCCAAGTATTTGGCACTTTGTTAGAACGAACCCAGTATTTGCCAATTTATGGAATTACAGAAGAATAAGTTTTAGCTGGTGACCCAGTTTACAGAGAAACCCATATTTTTTCAACTGAATTGAAAAATAAGTTCTAGAGTTCTGTACTACTGTAAGATGACTGTACTTAACAATAATACAGTATAGAGTTTCTAGTAAAGAGCTAGAAGGAGGATACTGAACATTCTCATCCCCCGAAAATAAATGTTTGAAATGATATATATGCTAATGACCTGACCTGATCACTATGCATTATATGTATTGAAACATCACTATGTAGCCCATGAATATGTACCAATATTTGTCAATTTTTTAAATTTTTTAAATTTGTTTTTATAATTATCTATTTTATTTATTTACTTATTTCCTGAGACGGAGTCTTTGCTCTGTTGCCTGGGCTGGAGTTCAGTGGTACAATCATGGCACACTGCAGCCTCCACCATGGACCTCTTGGGCTCAAATGACCTTTTTGCCTGAGCATCCCAAGTAGCTGGGACTACAGGCATGTGTGCCACCATGACCATCTAATATTTTTTTTTTTTTTTTTTTTAGAGATGGAGCCTCACTTTGTTGTCTAGGCTGGTCTCAAATTCCTGGGCTCAAGTGATCTTTCTGCCTCTGCCTTCCAAAGTGCTGGGATTATAGATGTGAGTCACTGCACCTGGTCAAATGCTCTCTATATATGTTAATTTTTATCCAATATAATTAAATATATAATTAAAATATCAAATACCACTGAAGCGTTTATAGTGAAAATTTAGTTCTTAAATTCAAACCTTTCTACTTCCTCATGCACATTTGTCAGTCCAGCTCCATCAAGACAAAATCTTTTAACATTTTTTGACTTTTTTATTCCAATGGTAGTTAAACTAAACATTTGTAGATAACATGTACAGACTTCTCTTCCTTGTTTTATCTACTTTTAAACATGTACTATTAACCTTTTCTTATATAGGTGAGAGTTTCACTCTAACAATGTACTATCTCCTCCTCCCCTGTCCTCTTTTCATAAGTATGCATCTATTTTTAGTTAAATCAATGATGGGTGTTTATGAATTGGCTCCTTCACTGGAGATTCAACTTGTGAACAACTACATGTATTTCCTCTGTGGAGTAAACCTCTATTTCCCCCCTATACTCACACTTATTAATCACCTCATTTTTCACTTGCATAATTTTCTGTCGTAATATTTTTTCCCAAATGCTCTGCCAATTTCATCAAGAAGAGGTAGATATCTTAGATTTATGTTTTTCCCTGGAAATCTCCTTTCCAAAATTTTTAACTCTGCCCCAAGCTGTTCCAGTTTATCTTAAAATGTCCTATTTTATTAGAGGAAACTAGTGCCCTAGATAAAAAGACTTCACTGACACATTTCACAGGCTAAGGAAGAGCCAGAGAGCTTCATAGTATTTCTCTATATCACATAACTCACATATCACAAATGTAATCTTGGGTTTTTGGCTCTTACCCCAGGTACTGTTCATTTTTTAACAAAATAAGGTAGATATATTTTCTATTTGAAATCATAGAAACATTCTTTATCACAAAACAAAAAGTTTTACAAATTAAGCTTAAAAAGTAAAAAAGTTATAGTAAAATAAGATTAATTTATTACTGAAGTAAGAACAATTTTTAAATAAATTTAGTATGCCTAAATGTACTGGATTTTAAAGTCCTCAGTAGTGTACACTAATGGACTAGGTTTTCACATTCACTCACACTCATTCATTGACTCAGCCAGAGGAACTTTCAGTCCTACAAGCTCCATTCGTGGTAAGTGCCCTCTACAGGTGTCCCATTTTAAAAAAATATTTTATATGGTATTTTTACTATACCTTTTCTATGTTTAGATGTACATGTACTTACCATTCTGTTACCATCATCTGCAATATTCAGTATGGTAACATGCTATATTAGTCCATTTTCATACTGCTAATAAAGATATACCCAAGACTGGGCACTTTACAAAAGAAAGACATTTAATTGGACTTACACATTTCCATATGGCTGGAGAAGCCTCACATTCATGGCAGAAGGCAAGGAGGAGCAAGTCATGTCTTACATGGATGGCAGCAGGCAAAAAGAGAGAGAGCTTGTGCAGGGGAACTCCTTTTTTTTTTTTTGGAGACAAAGTCTCACTCTCTCACTCAGGCTGGAGTGCAGTGGCGTGATTTCAGCTCACTGTAACCTCCGCCTCTCGGGTTCAAGAGACTCTCATGCCTCAGCCTCCCAAGTAGCTAGGATTACAGGCACCTGCCACACTGCCCAGCTAATTTTTGTATTTTAGTAGAGACAGGGTTTCACCATGTTGGCCAGGCTGGTCTCTAACTCCCGACCTCAGGTGATCCATGCACCTGGGCCATCCGAAGTGTTGGGATTACAGGCATGAGCCAACGTGGCTGGCCAGGAACTCCTCCTTTTAATACCATCAGATCTCATGAGACTTATTCATTATCATGAGAACAACACAAGAAAAGCTTATCCCCATGATTCAATTACCTCCCACTGGGTCCCTCCTACAACATGTGGGAATTCAAGATGAGATGTGGGTGGGGACACAGCCAAACCATATCAAATGCTATACAGATTTGTAGACTAGGAGCAATAGGCTATATCATACAGCCTAGGTGTGTAGTAGGCTATACCATCTAGGTTTGTGTATGTACACTCTATGATGTTCTCACAGCAATGAAATAGCCTAATGGTGAATTTCTTGGAACATATTCCCATCATTAAGCAATGCATGACTTAACAGAATGTGCAGACAGAAGAAGCAAAATAATAAAACAACCTTTTCTTTCTCTCTAGTGACTATAATTATAATCAAAATAGACAGAAAAATTGTCATTTTTATTCTATAACCTCCCTCCTGTAAGGAAACACAGATGAAACAACTACATACATTAATTTGGGAAAGTAGTGATATATTAAAACATAAAATACAAGTAATGATATACTATTTTGCATTAGAATTGCAGTTTACACATAGAATTTACTCTCACTTGCTCCTCATCACGGTTGTTCAGGTTAGATGTGGACAGTTATAATCATCTTTTTTTTTGTCAGTGTAGAATAGAAGCTGAAAATATTGCTCTCCCACCAAATATGGTCTGATGCCCTTTTTTTGTATTTAAAATTGCACTGGACCACAGCTAAGCTCCTTTGTTTATATGTTATCAACAGCTGCTTTTGCACTACAAGGGTAGAGCTGGTAAGTTGTAATGTATGGAAACTATGTGCCCTCCAAAGCATAAAAAATGTTCTGTCTGGCTCTTTGTTGAAAATGTTTGCTGACCCCTGAGAAACAAGACTATAAAATTGCACATGTGCCCCTATATTTTGATTTCTTTATAGTTATGCAGCAAATTTCACAATGATACACAAATATATATGTATGTGCTTTGGATGACATTGTCATTTCACTTACAGGTGACTTTACTACCATTGCCATCCATCAAAATTCTATACTCTTTTTCCATTTAGTTTTCAATGCTTCATTATTTTGCAATTAATGATGAAGTAACCAATAATCCTAAGAGTGAAACAATGTTACCTTATCACATCCTGTTCTTGTCCATGTGCATATTCTATTTTTTCTATTTGTAATAGGCAGAACTTTATATTCTTCATTTTTCTGTCTCGATGATTCCTTAATTGGATATAGTTTTTAATTTTTTTCTGTATATTCTCCTCTATTCTCCAGTACCCTGAAACCCCTCAATCCATGTTAATTGCCTAGTTTTTACATCCTTCAACCTTTTCCTCAGGCTTGTACAATTACATAGATTCAAATGCACATGTATAGAAGTTCTTATCATTTTCTCACGTAACTGTACACCTTGGGAGTCTAACTAGATTAGTTTATAAAGATCTGGTCAAATTTTTAATGATTGCCTTATATACATGAATGGAAAATAATGTATTCAATTATTTCTCTATTGGTGGCTATTCAGGGCATTGTCAACTACACACCTTTTCTTTTCACTAAACATTACGTTTAGTACAATTCTTGTACAAATATTCTTATGTACTATCAAGTTTGTTTCTACAAAATAGTTATCTGCTGATGTCAATATTTTCCTGATCTTTAAACCAGTGTTTCTCAAGTACGAAATTTCAGTATCTAGTTGGGCATGGTAAAAATGCAGGCTACTGTGTTCTCCAAACAGATATACTGACTTACTAGGCATGGGATGGGATATGGTCCATGTATCTGCATGTTGGTAAGCTCCCTATGTGATGATAATGTACACTAAACTACTAATTCATTGCTCTAACTTTATCTAAAAGGATTCTTCTTACCTTTCTTAGTTGAAAACTTTCATCTGGGTGTAAGATTTTCCTCCTTGGAATGAACATGGTGGTAGCTACCTTGGGACCTTTATTTTTCTTATTCATATTTTTATTTTAATCAAGCCAAGGCTGTCTATTACAATTTATTAAAAAATTATTTTCAACAAGAATTTTTTCCCAAACTTCTGATCTTTTTTCCTCCCGAAATCTAATAAACATCAATTATTTTTCTTTTTTCTCTTTCTTTTTTTTCAGACGGATCCTCACTCTGTTGCCCAGGCTGGAGTGCAGTGGCGCAATCTGGGCTCACTGCAAAACTCAGCCTCCCAGGTTAAACTGATTCTGCTGCCTCAGGCACCCGAGTAGCTGTGATTACAGGCATGCACCACCACATCCAGCTACTTTTTGTATTTTTAGTAGAGATGAGATTTCACCATATTGGCCAGACCGGTCTCAAACTCCTGACCTCAGATGATCTGCCTGCCTCGGCCTCCCAAAGTGCTGGGATTACAGGTATGAGCCACTGCGCCCAGCCAATATTAATTTTTTTAAGAAGATATAGACAGTGTCAACTAGGATCTGGTGATTTGAAAATAAAAAGAAAGATAAATCCTCGATATTTACAGAACGTAGAGTATAGGGAGGATCCAGGCAAAGATAAACAACAAAAGAAAACAAGTATGGAAACAATTAAAAGATAATGTAACGATTTTTAAATAATTAGGACACCTGCTACTTAACAATATACCTCATGACGTGACACCATTTCCCTGTCTGATTTCAGAATGGGGTTTGGCATATTGCCAACGATTAGCTCTCTGCATATATTTCTGCACAATACTGATGAAATTGTAGGGGCCGATTGTAGAATGCTTTACCAAGTCTCTAGAGTTAGGTCCAGTGATACCCAACAGCAATAACTGCATTTTAACAGTTTTAAAAACTTCTTTGTCTTTGGAAACATTATTTTAACAAAAATAATATAATTGAATTAATGAATGAAGCCTTACAGGAAAATTCTGTGCATTTCTTACAGCATATTAAGTTCCCATTAATGTTGAAGATTTCCGAATCTTTATTACATGGTGTAGTGTATTTAGCAACGTGGTATGGATGGTGGTCAGAAACCTGGACCAGAGAATCAGACTTTTTGGAATTGGGTTCAGGCTGGACCAGTTACAGGCAATGTGGCCCAAGGCAAGTTTCTTCTCACTGCATTTCAGTATCCTCTTCCATACAATGTGGACAAAAAGCATCTACTCTGTAGATTGGATGTACAGAGTAAGTGAGACAAATTGTAGAAAAGTATTTTGAGAACTATCTGGTACATAATAATTAATAAATGTTAGAATTATCTCCATAATAATAATGGATTCCCACAATGTTTCTTTTCTGTCCACAATATAATATTATCATATATAAAAGATACCTTTCTTTATTTTGATCATTTCGCACAGATAACTTTGAAATGTTATCTTGAAGTTTGTCAGTACAAACTATGGAGTGCGTATCACATAAATAAAGATGAAAAAAGGAAATTAACATAAGCACATGAAGAAAAATGTCATTAATCTTTTTTAATGTGGCAACATTAATTTATAAGTGTATATATATTTTGTTAAATACCTTATATATACACACATATATGAAGTATGTAAAGGTACATGTAGTGTACATGTGTGTATATGTATATTTCTGTGTTTATATACTTAAGTTGATTTCCCTCTCTTTAAATAAATGTAGATATTGAAAATATCAATGAGCAAAATATTTTTTCACTTTCTAAATTAAAACACCCATTTGAAACGTCTTTCTAGAGAAATATGAATTTTAATCTATGTTCTTTTACAAAATGTTATAAAAGATCATGAATAAGCATCTACCATAAAAGCTTGTGTAGGTTCTTTGTAAGAAAAATAATATCGTTTCTCAGAGTTGACACATTATAATGGTTGATGTTATTGAAAGTTTAGTAATATTTCAAAAGAACAAAGATAGGAAAGGATCTGCAGAAATTCATTATGTGTGACCCTGTTTTATGTACCCTTTTCATAAAAATGTGTCACTACACTGAAGCAGGCAATGTGCTTTTTACTCATGATACAGTGGGAAAAGATACCTTTGGTCTATGGACTCTAAAAGGTTGTAATCTAATGGAGGACATTTATAAATAATTTAGTAATTATACTATGGTACACGACTTATTTTAAAGGTATGAGTCATTCCATTATAACTAAGGCACAAGATACTTCAAGAATTCTCAAGAATTCATCTATTATAAGTTCCATAAGAGTGTAACAAGTGTTGCTAGTGCCGTGCTTAAGAAAAACACCTCGCCTAGTCTTGGGGATTCAAGGAAGTCTTATGGTGTTAGTGTGAAATCTATATTAAAAGTATGAATTGGTCTGAAAAATAAATGTAACATAATTCTTACTAAAGTAACTCTAAATTAATCTGAGCTATGAGTAAAGGATTAGCTGGAGTGGGGACAAAAGGAAATACATGAGATTTCCGGTATTTCATAATTATGTCTTCCTTATTGATGAAGCAGAAAACACAAAGGATATAAATGCTTGACAAAATTTAATTTTCTCTATTTTTATTCAGTTATTTAAAAAATTAATAGTCAAGCAAAGGTAATTAATGTTTAAGAAAATGCAATTCTTATCCAAAATAAGTTTCTGTACAGAATATTAATAGTTTAGCTAATCACTGTTACATTCATTTATTACGTTATTTTTGTTTCTATACTTGCTTTTAAAAAACCCAAACTTTAAAAATGCCTGTATTTTCTCTCTTTTCTTTACCCTTTTAAAACAATTGACTCTGTTTATCAAACTAACCCGTTTTACTTCTCCTAAAAGGTGTGTGTGTATGTATGTATGTATGATACATAGTGTCTTCTAATTTTAAACTACATCCTTATTTTATACTCTTGGATTTTGAAAGGTTAGGTTCAGCTACTGGAAGTATCATATTTTGCTTTTCACCAATAATCAACATTTCAAAAAAGTCCTATCTATGACTTTTGTAAATATCTATTTCATTTTTACACCTGATTTCCTTAACTAGAAATTTCAGCATGATCCTGAAGCCTTCGATGAAATTACACAGATTCATGGAGTATGAGCATTCGAATATCATAATTTGTGCTAAACAATTTTAGACTGCTTCAATCAGAAGATTTAGATTACGGAATTGATTCTTAATTTATTAAAATAATAATGTTCTTCACAAAGTAAATTTAGAATACATATAGAATCTATTTCTCATTCCTCAAACAACATTAAATATGAAAAATATCGATAATAATAGCAACTTTCACAAGTAAAAATGTATGTATTTTATATATTCTAATCAAATTATCATTAGATTCATCCAAAATAAAAATTTCTACTTTTATTCTATAGAGGAGAAAATTGAATCTTAGAAAGTCTGTGGGGCACAGTGGCTCAGACCTGTAATCGCAACACTTTGGGAGGCTGAGGTGGGTGGATCACCCGAGATCAGGAGTTTGAGACCAGCCTGGCCAACATGGCGAAACTCCGTCCCTACTGAAAATACAAGATTAGCCGGGCATGGTAGCAGTTGCCTGTAATCCCAGCTACTTGGGAGGCTGAGGCAGGAGAATCACTTGGGCCCAAGAGACAGCAGAGGCTGCAGTAAGCCGACAGCACCACTGCACTCTAGCCAGGGGCAACAGAGCAAGACTCATTCTCAAAAAAAAAAAAAAAAAAAAAAAGAATCTTGGAAAGGTTGAATAACTTGACCAAGACTACACATGCAGTCAAGGGCAAACCCTGGATTTAAGTCCACATTTCACTGCCTCTCATGTCCATGTTCTCTTTGTTCCACCACCTTCCAGTCTAGATATCATAATGCTCATATACCCTGATGATGTACTATGTTAAATTATACATATTTTCCTACATCTTAAACCGCTTCTAGAAGTCCCTCGCAATGACTGAAAATTGACTTAGGCATCACGACAAATATACTCAAATTTAAAAAGACACAAAATTATATATAAGTTTTTATTGAGAAATTTATTTAAATACATAATAGAGAACAATTTTCTCCTTTTAATAATTTTAGTGTGTGTAGTAGAGGTTCCTTTCTCTCCTCAGTTTCTAACTATACAATGGCTAGTTCAATTTCCATTTAAATATTTTAAGTATCAGGGAGAAGTAAGATCAAATCTGGCCTTTGGAAAATCACTGAAGGTCACTAAATAATTTGTTTGTAAAATAAGGACCATAATACCTAATTCACAGGGTCTTAGTGAGATGTAAATGAACAAGGTATATAAAGCACCCAACAAAACGGATCAATTGAGGTCAAGAGTTTGATACCAGCCTGGCCAACATGGTGAAACCCTGTCTATTCTAAAAATACAAAAATAGCTAGGCATCATGGCGTGTGCTTGTAATCCCAGCTACTGGGGGGGCTGAGGCAGGAGAACCGCTTGAATCCGGGCGACGGAGGTTGCAGTGAGCCGAGATCAAGCCACTGCACTCCAGCCTGGATAACAGAGGAAGACTCGGTCTCAAAAAATATATAAATAAATAAATAATAAAAGCATGCAAAGTTCTCAGTTAAGTGAACCAAAACCTGAATAACTTGATCCCAAAGTCAGCTCTGAATAGCCATGGCATATATGCCACCTCAATAGAAGATTTCACATGCTACTTCTCTATGCTAAGTAATTGAGAAGGTCTAATGTATTCAATTTTGATGTAGGCTATCTCTAACATTCAGGTTCTCACAACAAAGTGCCATGTACGAAAAAGAAGATTTAAATATTTTCTTTCTAAATAAAACTTACTGGGCAAATTTCCAAATATATCTACAAGTAAAGTAGGAATTACTTTATATTAATAAATGACTAAAAATTGAAGTATTATTACTTCAGAAAGCTAGGCATTTATAGCTTTGTATATTATAAGACTAGATCAAAGGAGACCCAATGTTTAAAAGTTTATGGAGCTGCTGGAGTAAGATAAAGATTCTATATGAAGAATTTATTATGTTCATGGCATGAATAAGAAAAGCACATTATAGGCAGATTGGTTCATTATTGGTTATCAAGGACAATAGATTAATAATTTTAAGTGAATATAATAAAAATCTGCTGTGGTGAGGATAACCATATTCACATAAAGAATTAGGTATATATTTACATCTCTTCAGTAGCAAAGGAAAACTCACTGATTGAAAATATACAATAAGTACAAGGTTAATTCATTTGCAAATAATTCAGCTCTTTCCAAAGTTGTCTTTGTTATTTCTATTGGTTTCTTATTGCTCAATAAATTCTGAGTTACCTTATTCTAGCGATGGATGTGGCTACAGACTGGACACATACTGAACTACAGCTTTTCCTTCATGCTATATTAAGTACTAATGTGGCACATATACACCATGGAATACTATGCAACCATAAAAAATGATGAATTCATGTCCTTTGTAGGGACATGGATGAAGCTGGAAACCATCATTCTCAGCAAACTATCGCAAGGACAAAAAACCAAACACCACATGTTCTCACTCATAGGTGGGAATTGAACAATGAGAACACGTGGACACAGGAAGGGGAACATCACACACCAGGGCCTGTTGTGGGGTGAGGGGAGGGGGGAGGGATAGCATTAGGAGATATACCTAAGGTAAATGACGAGTTAATGGGTGCAGCACACCAACATGGCACATGTGTACATATGTAACAAACCTGCACGTTGTGCATATGCACCCTAGAACTTAAAGTATAATAAAAGAATATATATATATTAAAAAAAAAAGAAAATCACGTTAGATATTCCTACCTGGGAAGTGACTATAACAATTTCTAAATTCAGAGGCCAGAGTGCTCACCATTACCCCATGGAACTAGCTGTTGACTCTAACAATTTCTTATCACATTTATATATCCCATAGATTTATATAGGATCTGAATATTATTTTATCTATAAAATGCTTTTCATAAATGTTAGCTGAGAAAATTTTATGAAAACCAAGATAGATTTTAGAAATGCAAATGGAATCTACAAATCTACCTGTTTTCCTAGAATGTGGGATTTCAAGTGCACTTTCCCTCAAAAGACTTCACAAATATCAACTATTCTCAAGTAATTCATCCCATGAATCAGTTGTAGGCAGGGCATAAAGAATCAGAGAGAAACCTTTAAATTTGTGTGACATGCCAGCATGAACACAGTGTACTTTGTACCGTTATTGGCAGAAAATCAGGAATGATGGACATATCACACCTACTTGATGTTTGGCTTTAATCAGCAGTTCAGACTGAACTCTTCTTAACACTGTTACCTTTGCCAGAGAGGACAACCGTACCCAAATAAAAACTTCACAGAAATTATTATTCTTTTTTGTGTTTTTTTAGTCCAAATTGAAATGTTTAAGTCATTAATGAAATCTATATAGCTCTTTAATTTTGGATCAGAGAATAAACTCTTCAGTCAGTTTAGATTTAATATGATTATTTTCTTTGAGTATAATCTGAAGATTAAGTCTAAATATAAAATTATGAAGCCAATACAGCAACTTTAAAAAAACTATTACAATGATTTTATAATTTCAAAAAATACATTCAAAAGGAAAACTTTATTTGCTTATAGTTTTCTATACTTACTTGGCATTTAGGTTCCCTATTTTATTAATTCCCTTCATGTATCCATTCTCATTTCTTCATTTTAAAATAGATAATTAGTCTTTCTTTTATTCATTTGTGGAAGTTCTTTATACAATATGGATGTCATATATTCTTCTAGAAACTAATCTTTATTCAGCATGCACTGTGAGATACATAGATGCTGGAGGTACAGTGACAATAAAAATCCCTCCCCTCACAAGCGTACAAGGAAATCTAAACTGTGTACATAAGTTACTAACAAATGCTGTGAAGATAAATGGTTAAAAAGCATTAAGTGACAGGGTAAAAATGGCAGTTAGAAAAGCCTGGAGAGGCTACCACTTCAGTAGAAACTAGAAAAAAGTGAGGCTTCCACTTCCTACTATTCTTGGGGGATTCTTTTCTGTTCATCTGTTGCTATGTCATTTTGTATATTTAATTTTCTTTTTATGTTATTTTGTTTTTTAGATTTTTATTTGTTCAGATTTATGAGGTGCATGTGAAGCTTTTACCTGTCTTCCATGTGTGTTTAAAGAGAATATAATTGTGGTGTGTATAACTGGGGAGGAGATATAGGTTATTGTGTTAATTCATGCTAACTTTTTGACCAAACCTTAGTAAACTTGTAATGCATGTTCGGTTATTTGAGTATGATACTGGCATCAGTATTACACATTTATGAAGAATCTATAAGGATCACAATTTCTATTCTGAGTGCAGTGTATAACAAGGATATATCTCCTGGTCTTTTGAGTTATCTGTCTTCCAACCAAGAAAACATTTCTAAGAAGATTCATTGTTTCTCTCCTTCACTATCTTCAAACTTTTACATTCAGCAACACCTTCTAAAAATATCTACAATATCATCATTTTACTCTTTTAGCCCTATGAAACAACTTGACTCTGAAAAATTAGAGGAATGCCTAAAAATACTATGGAGAATGGATAATTTAATAAAGATATACTCACACTAATTTGGTTGTTTTTATATATTAATGTGTCAAATACAGAGAACAATAAAATGTTATTCAACAAAAAATATAAAGATATCTTGAGTCTAGAGTACAGAGTAGATTAAATATATGATGTTTCAGGTATTTTAAAATTAAGATTCTGAATACCCATAGCTTTGAAATATTGTTGAATTCTATATATAACAAGGTGATATCAATATGATATGAAACTAAAAGGAAATTCTACGAATCAGATATTTTAAAACAATGATAGTGTAAAGAGACATACTTGTAAATATTTCATAGAAACATGCTATCGTATACAGAGCCACGTATAGAGAGGACAATCTCATATATTTGTAATAAAATATCATTTTTATGGCTTTAAAGAGAAACAGGAGAAGCTCACTGATCTTTACTTACTGACAAATTTACTTTGCTTATAATTTTGACCACAAAATTTAAGTTCTCCTTTTTGAGCTTTGAGGGAAAGGCAAAATTCTGACATGGTTTCGTTGATCAATTTCAAAATTAAGCCAAGGCAGTGGTCAACATAGGTTTCAAGAGTTTCTACTTACTACTTTCTTGTCTTACAAAAAATACACAAAAGGAAAGATAAAAAATTAATAAAACAGACTCCAAGTGTTCCTTGGAATTTAATAGATTTGTAGATTTAACTAACTTTCTTAGGCTGGTGGACCATTGGTTGTTAATGATGTCAGTGAAATTGCTAATCAAACTGGAAGTGCCTTCAAATTAATTGTAGGTGACCTTGGGAAAAATCATTATCCTCTAAATGGATATTCAACCAAAGGTAAAATAATTTCAGACAGACTTTGGATCATTAACTCGTGACTGTAAATCTTCTTTTCTAAAAGTTGTTTACTCTTAAGTAAATATGCCAATGAATCAGTTTCACACTAAAATTAAAGTTCCATTAAATTTGATAACACAAGCACATTAAAACAAAAAAATATAGCCTTGATAAATCTTACATGCACTTTTTTCTTCTGTATTACACATTGTTGTGGCTTCAGTATATATTAAACTAATCTATGTAACCTTTCAAATGTTCTCATTCATCTTTAGGACACTCCATACCTTTTTATTTTAAAAAAAATTCACTGTACTTGAAACCACCTTTTATTTTATATCAGTCAAGCTTGGCTTTCATGAATACCTTTTTTTTAAAAAGTTTGGCAGAAAAAAGATATATTAAACTTCCAAATATCTTTTGGCAAAAAGGCAGGGAGAATAGCATTCTTATACATGGTTGATGGGAGAAAATTGCTTCCAAAATGTAATCTGGAAATATATTAAAATGTACTTTACCCTTTGACCCAGCAGTCCTACACAGAGGAACCCAACACACAGAGAAAAGCAACAAGAACAAGTTGTTTACTGAATATGTTTTTTGATTTCAAAAATCTAAAAAAAATCCATAAGAAATAATTAAATTAATTAGTGCTCAGTCATACAATTAAATTGATCTATAAGTGTTGTCTAACAATAATGCACATTATATCTTGATTAGTGATAAAAAGCCATCTATCTGTTATGAACACACTAAGCTTATATCTTTAAAAAACAAAAAAGAAAAATCCTTGTCTAATTGTGTTTATTTTCATATGGGCATTGAGATATAGTAAGCAGAGTTCCATTCTATACCATTGATATTGGTGAATTTGAACAAGGTATGAGGTATGAGTGATGTTGGAAAGAGTTCTAGTAATTCTATTTCATTGTATTTTCTCAGTTGTGACAATAAACACTTTTTTTTAATTTCAAAATTAAACAAGCTTCAAAAAATGTTAAGTATGAAAAGGTAAATGGTACCAAACATATTCTCCCATCAGAAACAATTAAAAAGTGGACAAACAATGTAAGTCAAGGTTTTCAGGATTGAATGACAAAGTATGTAAAATTATAATCCTTGAAGGAAGAAAATCATACAAAGTGATACCCATTTTTATCAAAGCTTTCGTTGGCATATGGAGATGGTGCCCATGCAGAGTATCTGGCTCCTTTTGACCTGAGAAGTTTTAGACTGAAATATGGGTTTGAGGATGTAGCTGGAATTGTAGACAGGAGAGAAAGAGCAATTTCCACTAGGGTCAGAAACAAGGCATGGTTATTTACCATTTTTGCCACTATTTAACATCATTGTAGAGCTACCAGCCAATTCAATCAGGAAAAGGAAACTGAAGAAATATGACAATAGAGAAGAGAAGTAAAACTATACCTATCCACAAATGACATGGTAGTTTACCTGGAAAACTTTATAGAAGCAATGATAAACCTAATTCAAAAAATAAGAGTTATGCAAATTAGCAAATAGAACAGTAAATGCAAAAAAATCAGTAGCATTCACAGGCACAAATAATAATCAGAAGATATAAACACTGAGAAATCTCATACAAAAGTAACCAAAAAATGTTCAGAAATATACCTAAGTATATAGAAGATCCAATACATGATAAAAGTGGTATCTCAAATTACTAGGACAAATGCCATCTTTTTAATAGATGGTGTTAGAGAAGATGGATAGCTATTTAGAAAAAGGTGAAATCATTTTCTGTTCTTCAAACAATACATCAGAATAAACCGCAAGTAGATCAAAGACACTTGAATGTAAAGCTATATAATAACTGAAGAAAAAATTATTAAATTCTTCTATACTGGATATAGGAAAAGCTTTCAAAATATGCGTAAAAATCCAGCTACAATAAAATATGTATACATTTGACCACATAATAACAACAGGAAGTTTCAAAGGAAAATACATAATAAGCCAATGATGTGACAGTCTGGAAAAAATGTTTGAAATATATTACAAACAAAGTGTTCATATTCTTATCTATAAAGAACTTTTGATATTTGAGGAGAAAATTATTACAAATTCTTTAGAAAATTGGGCAAAATCATAAACACACAATTCAATATATAAAATAGCCTTAAACATATGAAAAGATGTTTCATTTTGCTCACGGTAATAGACACACAAATTTGACTGTACTGAGATGCCATTTCTCACTCAACAGTTTGAAAAAATTGGAAAGCTTAATAAAATACTCTGTTAGTGAGGTTGTAGGAAACAGGCACTCTTACAAACTGCAGGTGAAGATTACAAAAGTCATAGATCTGTTTGATGAAAGAGCCCAGCCACAGAGGCACCCTCACAGAAATGAGCACAACTAGTGACGAAAATTTATTCTCTTAACATTTTCTAGGGAAAGAAACGAGGGTTCCTTGGAGAAATGGCTGATTGTAGAACTAGGACAGGCCAAGAATAAGATCCTGGAATGTCTTGCTATGCTAGGAAGTTATGAAGTTTAGTTAGGACAGTCACAAGCATACAGGAGCTTGAATGGGAACCCATTTGGCTAAATCCATGGCAACTTGAGCACCAAAATATTAAATGTATTAAGCATCAAGATAATTAGTAAGGTAATAATCATAATAAAATTGAAAAAATTAATGCAAAGGCCTATACATATAAAATAATCATTTATAAATAACAACGAAGAGAGGCAGTTCTCTTGCTTATACTAGAAAGCCAAATATTGGCTGGTTGATGTGGTAATCAATCTATAATACATAATCAAGATCGGATCAGCCAAAAATTATCAGTGGATTGGAAATCTAGGAGGAGCTTTTTAAGAGCAGTGAGGTATTTGCATGGCCTGAAAATGTTTTTTAGCAGACAGTTTATTAACTGCAAAGGGGGAAGTAACTATACAGTGGGGAAAATTGACCTGTTCAAGTAATTAAAAGGAACATTGCCACTAAGGGATCTATGTACACTATATGCCTTCTGATGTGGAACACTTATAAGGACCAAACATTACCTGTGTGGTATTCTGGCTGAGAATTCATAACTTCTTTCTAATTATGAGAAACAACAGACAAACCCCAAATAACAAAAGTTATATTCTTTTAAAAGAGCAAGGAATAAGAGAACTATGTTCTTCAGAAATATCAATGTCGTAAACTAGAAAGCCTATGTAAATATTTCAGATTAAAGGAAGCTAAAATATCACGGCAGCTAAATGCAATACCCAAATTTTGTTGGATCCTGTCCTGGAGATTTAAAAAAATGCAAAGAAGGGCATTATTGTGTCAATTTGCAAAATTGAAATAAAAATAGATGATAGTATTGTATTGATATTAAATCCACTGAAGTTGAAAACTGTACTCTGATAATGTACGAAAATGTCCCTAAGAAAATTCATCTTGAAGAATAGGAGTAAAGAGCTGCAATGTTTGTAATTTATTCTCAAATGACTTAGGAAAAAATACACACAGACACAGTTACACACATACACACACACACACACACACACACACACACAGAGGTAAGGAGGCCAGGACAAATAAAGCAAATGGTGTAAAATGTAGCTAATAGGTCAGTCTGAGTAAAGGTTAGATGGCTATTTTTTTCATGTTTTTATTTTTGCCTTTTTTCTGTAACTTTGAATTTATTTTTAAAGATTTAATATAAAGCAAAGTAAAGTGACCCTAGGTTATCTTGCAACTGATTTCTAAGCATTTAATCTGTTTTGGTTCTTTTTACTACTTTATTCTACCATGCAGGTCTCCTTGCTGTTTTGCTGATTTTTAGCAAGCAAAATACTCACCTGAGGGCCTTTACACCTGCTCTCTCTTCCTTACATATTTTGCCCCTTATTTCATTCAGTTCTGTACTAAAAGATTGTCTTATCAGAGAGACATATCCTTATTAGCTCTTCCAAAAGGGCACTCACCTTCATCCATTAATGTCCCTTAAACTGATTTATTTTCCTCAAAGCACTTGCTATTACTTAACATGTTATATGTTTGTTGTTTACTTTTTATCTCCCCGTAGTAGAACACTAGTCAATAAGAGCAGGGACTTTATTTTATTCCATACTACAACCCTGGAACCCAAACAGTTCCTCGAACAATGTAGACACTCAATGTGCATTTTTTGACAAAGCAGTAAATTAATGACTGGGCATGAAGGTTAAACAAGAAATATGAATTTATGAAATTCAAATAAATAATGTAGATGATGACAAAAGGATTACTGTTCCTAAAGATTTTTAAACATGTTTCTAATTTACAAAGGCTTTGGAAATTAGGTAGACATAGTTCTAAAAATTCTTATTTTCTATTATGTTTTATTAAAATCTGTTATTTTTTCCTAATAAATACTTAAATTTAACCAAAAATTTTCATTGGAAATCCTAAAAATTATATTCACTAATCAGTAAAAACAGGGAAGATCTCTCTTCTTCTTTTAATCTTTGGATTTAGAAAACCTGTATAAAAAAGAAGAGTCTTTGTAAGTGCCTTTGGAATATTTTGATATCTATTGATATGTATGGGCAATAATCATGAAATATAATGAATATGTCATTTCAAGAAACCAAGTTCTGTTATAAAATATTATTTTCATAAATATAAAGAATAAGATTTTAAAAACGTAACACATTTTCAAAGTACTGTATGAGTCCAAAGAATTTTATGAGAAGAAATAACTATCATTCCTCATCACCATGTAGATAAAATTGTACATGGTTATTTTATATGCTTGAGTTATTTTCAGACAAATTACGTGTTATAAATTGCTAAATGTACTCTGCATATTTGCACTTTTAAATTAAGGTTGCTTTCGTATCATTTTCCCTAATGAAAACATTTCGAAACAACGCATATTGAAACAATTCATTTGACCTTTTTATTTTAATCAAGCATAAGAGTTGTGACTATGGTTTTTATAATGATTCCCATGGCTTTATAGACAATTTGACATACTTTCAAAGAAATTGGAATTTTCGTTTGATGTTACTCCTTTTGCGTTTCTGAATTTTCACATGATATTTCGGCTTATTTTGTTTTTTGCAAGTTTGCGCAAATTGTTTGAAATTATCTCACATTCAGGTGGTTATTTAAAAAGTGAACTATTTTTGAGATCATGTTCCTCTTGTTTATTACTTCCTGAGATACACTTCATTTTGCTTATCCCTAAAAAGAGTATTAAATATTATTTATTTATTTTTATTTTTCCAACAACTTCCTTTACTAAACAGGTCATTTTAATATTTACTCAAAAGTATAACTCCATATTAATTAATAAATTAATATTATTTTTGAATGAATTAATATTTACTCAAAATATAGCTCATTTTAATATTTACTATTACTAATTGCTGCTTTTTTTAAAGCAAGTCAGATTTTATTGTTAGCTTAATGAAATTTACTGTAAATTAATTTTAATCTGGCATAATTTTTAAGATTTTTCTGTTCTGATATAAAATAATATGTCACCAAGTGCAAGCTCTATGACTTCCTTGTTTTGCGACCTTGGGACTTTTTGAAATTCTTCGTTTCCTAGTTTCTTTATTTGTAACATGAGGATGGCATTAGTACCTGCTCAGTATGGTTGCAATAAACAGAAAAGGATTAATGATTATAAAACACTTTGAAGAAGACATGGTTCATTGCAATAATATGTATTAGCCTTTATTATTTATATATATATATTTACAACACATGCTGACATGGAGAAGTTTCAAAACATTTTTGACAATTTTCAACTTGTCAAGTATACTTACACATATATATATTTATCTTAAAATTATTGAACATTTAGTGTCTATCTGTGATTTTATTCTTTCATTATTTCATCAAATATATATCAGGCATTTTAAGGCAAAATCTTACTTTAAGCTGTGTGTGTTTATGTGTGTGTCTGTGTGTGTGTGTCTGTAAAGCATGCATGTATTTGTGTGTTGTATATAAGGAAAAAAAAGTTTCTGCTACTAAAATACATATAATATTATTTCCAGCTACTAATCGGTAATGGCAGGCAAGTGTACAAGTAATTCCAAGGAAAAAAAGAAACTTAGGAAAGAATTAAAATCCTGAATGTGGGCTGAAAATGAAAATGGTCATCCACATTTTTTCTAGCATGTCCCTACAACATCTAATCTTCAGTTAAGACAAATGAACAACAATACCATGGATTTCCCATCAGATAGACCAGATAGATGTCCTACAATTTCACACATTCAAAGACCTACACAAAAATTTGCCAAGAAGTCTAGGTGCTGTTGGTTTTTGGTTAAATACTATAGTTTCTTTGTATTCTGTGCTTAATATTGTTTTAGGTTCTGCTTTTTTAAACCTCAACATTTTAATCTAACTTTGGGTTTTATACTAATTCCTCTTTGGTTGATTTTTGGTTTTGTATTTGCCCATTACTGAAACTGGTCCTCCTGTCTCTATTTTGCTTCAATAAACCCCATTCATCTATTGACATCTACAATCGAGGCTTTACATTCCCTGAAAACAACAAACATATTTCATGAAAATATTAATGGCATTATATAATGAATTACTATCCCTAATAAACATCCATTTATGTCAATTATTATTCTCAAACTGTGTCACCTATATAAATTACATTTGTATTTTCATTTAATCTACCTTCCAATTATATATAACATCTTTTTGTAGCAATATATTTTTAACTTAGAATTTTTGTGAACAGTAAATACATTATTTGAGGCAACCAAAATATGTTACTACATGGATATCACACTGCAATAATAATTCACCTAAATAATATTTATACAGTGGGTCCTTAAAAATAGAACATTATAATTACTATAAAATTTGTGTGTGTTAACCACCTGTGTCTTCCAACATTCACAGAGGAGAGGCAATAGATGTGTCTTGTTCAATGATTAAATTCTGGCTCTTGTGTAATTTTTTTTTTAATTTTTCTCCTTATCTTCTTGTTTACCTTTGATTATTATGTTGATCTAGGAGGTATGAAATGCATTGTGAAATGGGGATTCATTTGCTTATTGAAATGGAATTTCAGCATCTGTGTGCAATTACTAAAAATTTAGCTTGAAAGGTAAAATTTTCTATCTCAGCAATTTAGAGCTAAATAAATATATGTATTACTGTTCTCTTAATCTTAATATGAATCTGATCATTCTGAGAAGTATGAAGGCGATTATTTCAGAGGTCCTGGCCCTTAAATGCCATGCTCTTTTCCATTACTGAGTTAAAGGTGTTTATATTAATTGCAAAGAAAACATGGAAAAGCAGTGTTGTTACCTAATGTCCTAGGATTATCAAATTTGATTAGTAATTAGGGAAAGCAGAGGAGTGACTAATTCCATTGAAGTGTCATTTTGGTGCATTAATGGCAAAAACTGTAATTATTTCTGCACCATCCTGAAAATATCCAGAAAGAACATTCAGAAAAAGTTCTCTGTTCTTCTCTTGTCAACTAATGTTACCTTTTAGTTTATTGTTTCTGCTCTCCTTTCTGCTAGTCAAATGTCCCATCTCTTTTATCTCATCAGTGAGAATTTATCTGAATATGTTAAGAAGCCAGAGCAGTTTAGCTTTTAAAGAACTGGAAGCCATTTTCCTTAGCAAATTAACACAGGAACAGAAAATCAAACACCACATGTTCTTACTTATAAGTGGGCGCTAAATGATGAGAGAAAAAAAAATTCTACTCTTCTTTACTTATTGGTACACTGACTAAACAAATGTGCTACATTGACAAGATATTGTTAATTACATAGACAAATTTCTTTGAGCGCACTCTGCCAAGAACAGTTGGTAGGAATGTCAGATGAGTAACATACAATTTAGGGGAAAAAAAGCTAGATAATGAAGGGAAATTTTGAGTTAGAGCGGTACCTGCAAGTCTGCAGAGAATTTTTTTTTTTATCAGGTTAGCGTTTGATATGGTCTGGTTCTATGTCCCCACCCAAATCTCATACTGAATTGTAATCCGAATTGTAATCCCCACTTGTTGAAGAAGGGACCTCATGGGAAGTGATTATTAGATCATGGAGGCTGTTCCTCCCTGCTGTCCTTATGATAGTGAGTGAGTTCTCATGAGATCTGATGGTTTTACAAGGGGCTTTTTCCCCCTTCCCACTGCACTTCTCCTTCCTGCTGCCATATAAAGAAGGATGTGTTTGCTTCCTCTTCCACCAGGATTGTAAGTTTCCTGAGTTCTCTCCAGCCCTGTGAATCTGTGAATCAATTAAACCTCTTTTGTTTATAAATTACCCAGCCTTGGGCAGTTCTTTGTAGCAGCGTGAGAATGGACTAATACAGTGTTATAATGTTATTATAGTGGTTCACAGTTTTTCATAGTTCTTAGTATTTTCTTCATCAGAAAGAAGGAGGAATGTGATGTAAATAAATCTTTACATTAAAAATATTACATGGATACCAACTAATGTGCCCAACCCACAAATATTAAAATCTGCTATGACTAATTAATATGGCTACAACATGGTTTATATAACTTTACATAAATGTATATAACTACATTATATAGATATACTGCAATCTTATCCTTGCCAGTCAAAAAGCAGTTCCACAGATGGCATGTATGAGTATGTCTGAAAAAGCAGATGTTTGACCTGGAGTCATTTCTATCACGCATATGGTCCATCCCTGGGTTCGTTTTTCTGGCCACTGTTGAATGATTTGTCCAGCCAGTGTTCCGCAATGTCTTAGTGGAAATTAACTCATGCACTACTGGTTGTTAGAAACGATGAAGTAAGTGTTGCTTGTTGATTGTCAACACATATCCCACTATTTAAAATACGAATTCTAGATCCTCAGAAGAAAGCAGTGCACAGGACTAGGATTAAAACCTTAAAATTCTTTTCCTGCCCCTGAAGCAGGCTTCCTTGACGCTGTTGCGGAAGTAATTTACCTTTCTGCAACTGTTTCCTTATATGAACAATAGGTATAATAATTGTCTTTCATATCCCATAAATATATAATAAATATAAAATTTGATATGTTTTGAAATAATTTGACAATTGTACCATGTTGCAGGATAGTGATATTACTGACTTTGTGGGATTGCTTTTACCTAATATTATCTACACTTACCACTCGCGAAATCAGATATTTTACTAGGATTATTCTATTTTACATAGAAGTGGAAATGTAGTACAGATTGGGTTTTAAAATAAGAAAAAGGACTTCCTCCTGTTCTCTTACTTTTGTATATACTTTCCACAATAATATTCTTTTACATCATTATTTGTATTCATTTATCAAAAAATGGAAAAAAGGAGAAAATGAGAACAAATAAAAATTAGAAAAGTAACAGAAGCCTTGTAGAAGAGAAGCAGGAAGACTTTTATAGTAATTTCTCCTGTAAAATAATGCTAATAGCAAATTCTGATGTCAATAAAGAAAGGTGGGGTCTGTCCATTCTAGGACATGTGCCTTACTTCATCAATAGCCATAGTAGAATGGATTAAAAGAGAATGATTGGCTCTAATCTAACTCAAAAGAAATTAAGATATTTAATCTCTTAAATCTCTTAGGAAACAAATTTACTAATTAAAAAGAAATATAACTTTATAAGGATCAGGCATGAATATCATACATGATATGGTTTGAGTCTGTTTCCCCACTCAAATCTCTCCTAGAATTGTAATCCCCATGTGTCAGGGGAGGTACCTGGTGGGAGGTGATTGGATCATGGAAGTGGTTTTCCCCAGAGTTTTTTCGCGATAGTGAGTTCTCATGAGATCTGATTGTTTAAAAGTGTTTGGCAGTTCCTGCCTCTCTTGCGCTCTCTCCTGCCACCTTGTGAAGAAGGTGCTTACTTCTCCTTCACGTTCCACCATAATTATGTTTTCTGAGGCCACCCCAGTCATGTGGAACTGTGAGTCAATTAAACCTCCTTTATTTATAAATTACTCCATCGCAGGTTCTTTGTAGAAGTGTGAAAATGGACTGATACAATATACAATCTCTCTAGAAACACTCACAGAGTGCTAGTTTAATAATTGCAGTAAATCAAGAGCTTAATGAAAATCTCTCCAAAATTTGTCTATCAAGATGACTAAATATCAAGCCACCTAATTCAAAATTAGAAGTCACATAATCTGTGTTCTTAGGTCATTTTTTAAAATTTCACCTCTCTTGTAACAATAAATTTGGGTTATCATGTTATATTTTGCCTTGTTTTTTGGTATATTTTTATGTTGGTTGTTAATAATACAATGTAATAACATAATAATATAAGCTATAGCTTATGGTCTTTATGTTTTTAAATAAAGAAGGCTTTCCTGTCTTCTTATAAAACTTGAAACATTTTGATTTTGCCATCATATATTTAATTTGTTTACACACCTTCAGGTCCACCTTCCCCTATCTCTGACTAATTGTAGGAGTATGGTAAAGATAATAAAAGTAACAAAAGGAAACCTGAATTATGATTACATAGTGCTTTGTATTTCAAAATTTATTTCATTGTATTATCTGGACATTGGGCTCAAAATCTGTAAACTCTAATAGTTCTATGGTTATAAGGCACCTACTCTTAGTCTCAGATAAAAAATCACGGGAGCTGTACAAAAAATTGAGTATTATACATTCCTTATACTGGAAAAGGTATCATACTCAGAGAATGCCATGAAAAGGGATTTTAACTTTCCCTTTTAAATACATTTCATTGAACACTTTAAAAAAAAAAACAGGGCCAAACATATGGATGGTTCCATATTTATATAAACATGGCTCCTCCTTCTAATCCTCCCACCTCCCACATATTCTGTTGGTTGATACACTAAACTCTGCCTTCTGATCTCTCAAAGATAGCGAAAGAGTGTGAAAATATGAAAGGAACCCCTGCTAAGTATTTAGTACTTAATGATACTCAGATGTTATTTTGGAAAAACTATATCCGAGCAGCATAACAAAGGGTAGGTAAATTACTTGATACTGGCTCTAGTGAGGCTGTAGAAATAACTGACATGTATAAGGCCTCCATGCATTTTCTTCCTACTCCATACATTTAGTGCTCATCCATGCAAAAGTGTAAGAAGATTCTCCCACCACTTAAATATCTAAGTACATAATTCAGCAAGTTCAAGTTCTTAATCATACCTATTCTCATCATACGTGGTTCTATCTGCATTATTAATCATGTATCTCCTTATTTTAGTCTTGCATGGGGTATCTTCGAAGTGATGAAAAAGGAATTATAACAGAGAACCTACAATTTGACAGACATATCAACCATTTTTCTGTTTCAATAATGTATGTGAAATTATACTGGGCATTATAGTTAAACATGAAAAGCCACAGATACTCAGTAAAGTGTAAAATTATGTAGTGGCTACAAAACTATCCTTTAAGTGTGTATATCTCACATGTTGTTTATAATGAACATTTTGTTCAAAGATATGTTGAACGGATATTTCTTGTTGTTTACTTTTTAATGTTCACACATATTGTGGATTGTGGTTCTTTTTGAAAGATCAGTCACTTTGCTTAAATAAACAAGTTTCAAACGAGTTCCTTTCCATTAGTGAGAAGAGTCCAATTAAAGAGAATCTAAAAAACTTAAGTCTCTTTCACACCTTTGCCAGCAAAATAAATTATATTCAGTACTTGGTATTCATTCACTTAGGAGCCCCACTATCCTAGAGATTTGGGCATATTGCCAAGGAGTAAGGCAGATGTAGCCTGAGCTCACAGTTTATAAAATCATGAATTAAGGAAATAGTAGCCACAACTTGGCAAAGTCACCAAAATTATATACAAATATAATACTGACGTAGATTTCCCTCTCTAAAACCTTTAAGGCTTTGTAAACTTGAAGTATATGACCTATGCCAACAGCCCACTTGTTCTGAAATGATGGCACCCATGTTTTCTCGGCCTAAAGTTTTCTGCTCCCTCCTTACTCCCAGTCCCAGATAGGTTACTTGCCCTCATCACATACTCTCTAGTGTCATATAATTTGACCTGGTAATGCTTATTTTACTTATAATTACTCTCTCTGTACCTGTATTTTGGCCATTTGTCTAGACCCCATGCCACATGAAGAAAATGCTTGTGACTGCTTTGTTTACCACTGTGTCTACCATGTCCAGTATGGAACCTACCAGTGGGAAAAATCATCAAGAGATTGTTAAATAGAGTTAACTGTCTCCATTATAGCATGTCTGCAAGATACTGAGATAATAGGTTCTGGGTGCTTTGGTTTCTGATGTTTTAATTTAATACATGGATAGAAATTAAGGACTAGGAAGATTGCTAGTGAAGACCTTCATTAAATAATTTGTCTCAATTGCCAGATGTTTTAAAATTGCCTTAAGCAGGTGCTGGATAGACAACATAACATGTGTTGATTTAATTAGAATAAGTTTAACATCACTTAACATCTTTGAACTTCAGCTTCTTTCCTTGTAGGATTATGGGATTGATTGAAACACTTAGTAAATTTCCTTTCAGTTTTAGAACTCTGTAATAATTTTTGTGTTGCTTTTCTGTACATGATTAAATATTCTTGTATAATACTCAAATTTTTGTACAGCTCCAGTGAGCTCTTGTCTAAGCATAGATGTCATCACAACCACAGAACTATTAGAGTTTACATACTTACAGCCCAATGTCCAGAGAATTGAATTAAGGAATCTTTGAAAGTAGAAGTATAAAAAGGTGCTCCGAAGACCATTATACCCTCCCACTTACAGAGTACTTACTGTTTCAGTTCATTACATAAAGACAGATTTTATTTAAATGTTTAACATTACACCAAGCATTCCCTGTTATTAATGTCTCAACACTGACTCTCAGCAAGTTTGTTTCTAATTTTGCTCTTTAGTCTACTTCTAGACCCTTTTCCCATGTTGGTTTTTTATGTTTGGAAATGCATATACCCAAAGGACTATAAATCATGCTGCTATAAAGACATATGCACACGTATGTTTATTGCGGCACTATTCACAATAGCAAAGACTTGGAACCAACCCAAATGTCCAACAACGATAGACTGGATTAAGAAAATGTGGCACATATACACCATGGAATACTATGCAGCCATAAAAAAAGATGAGTTCATGTCCTTTGTAGGGACATGGATGAAACTGGAAAACATCATTCTCAGTAAACTATCACAAGGACAAAAAACCAAACACCGCATGTTCTCACTCATAGGTGGGAATTGAACAATGAGAACACATGGACACAGGAAGGGGAACATCACACTCCGGGGACTGTTGTGGGGTTGGGGGGAGGGGGGTGGGACAGCATTACGAGATATACCTAATGCTAAATGACGAGTTAATGGGTGCAGCAAACCAACATGGCACATGGATACATATGTAACAAACCTGCACATTGTGCACATGTACCCTAAAACGTAAGGTATAATAATTTAAAAACATTAAAAATTTTTAAAAAAAGAAAGTGCATATCAGATTATCATATTTTCTATAACATCCTCACTTATGTCCCCCAGAATAAAATTTCTCATGTAATAATACTTTTTTATATGGACATAATTTATAATAATCCTAATTGTGTCCTTCAGCTTACAAATATGCCCCTCATACTTGCCATTTCTATTCATTTTCAACAATATATAAATGTCATTTAAAAACTTAAAACTAACAAATTTACAAGTATCTCCTTTGTTCTATCTCAATTTTTTTTCTTTTGAATACCCACATATACACATACTTGCATGTGTATATGTTCAGAATTCATGCAATACTTCTATATTCTTCCCTTTTGATTAACATTATTTTATAAATACTTCCTAGATTCCTTATAGCTATATTTTTCCCATAAATTAGACTTGATCAGTACATAAGCTATATATTAACTATTTTTCTTTATAGTTATAACCTGGTTGTCAATTTGTGTTTTTGTTATACAGAAACAGATACTTCTGTTTCATAACTTTTTTTTCTTGTATCAAATAATTAACTACTCAAGGATATTTCCTACTAGATGAAAATGTTGGGTCATGGATATATATCTTTCTAAAAGCATAATGTAAACTCAGAAGATAATAATATAGGCATAAAGTGCACTTTACTAAAATGTAAGAGCATTTAAGGGCTCACTAATACTGTTGCAGAATAGTAGCTCAAGTACACTTTTGTGGAAATATTTTTTTAAAAAACAAACTAAATAAATTTTAATTTTGTTGGTTCCAACCAATGCTATAATTTATTGTGATAAATTTTAATTTTGAGTGCATTGTTAAAAAATTATTTGTAGAAAAATTTTCTTCATTCAACGAATATATACTGATAGTCTAAGTCTTAGAGTTATAGTACAAAAAATACAAAAATACTTTTCTTCATATATTGTACATTCTGACAGGCAGAGATAGATATTAACACATTTTACGGATAGCGAAAAGCAGTTAGAGAGTAATTCTCAAAAAATATTAGATAAATACCTTTTCCCTAAAAACAGGAGTGATATTAGAACAATTGGTATAACATGAAAAGTGAATGATCATTTAGTCATAGGCTATTAACACTGTTTACCAGTTGACTATAAGCTCTGCCTGTATATATTTACAAATATCCATTTTAAGAGTCATTAGAAGTAATTTTTCCCCCCAAAATGGGTAAAAGTACAACACAGGGATCAAATAACTCTTTATAAGACTTTTTTATCATAACTTATATACAATGCAGTTTAAACCACTACTTGCATTGCAATTCACAAAGAATTTATATCCTTGAAATTTTATCTCATTACTGAAAAGTTTTGAGAGGGGTAAGGTTATGGTGTGGAAGTAAATGTATTGCTGTGTACCTTCCATGTACTTTTCTTAGTATTGGCTATTTACTTGTAAAATAATGTATATTTCACAAAGTTGCTTCTATAAAACTTCCTGAAAAATATTAAAGGACAAAATAATAATCACCAAATTTTCACAAGAGATTTAGGGAAAAATAAGTTTTCAAAAACTTTTATTTTGTAATTTGATTTGAATGTTAAAAATGCATTCCTCTTATTTTCTCTCTTTTCCACTGTTTGGAGATGTCTTTGACTTATTCAGACCAATATTTCTCATATTTTAATGTGCATGAAAATACATTTGGGATTGTATTAAAATGTGTAATCTCACTCTGTAATTCTGGGGGAAAGCCTAATATTTTCACTGTTAATAAGCTCCGTATGATGACAATGCTGCTGGTACTATGGACTCTATTTTGAATAGCAAGTGTCAAGACAGACTGGCAATAAAAGTGAAAGCAAAACTTTTATTTTGTATCTCTCATGTGGTTAAAAACATTATTCATTATCAAATCAAAATCAACTTTTATAGGAGGAGTAATGTCCAGTATGTTGGAGAATAACTTTTAAGGTAATCAAATACCTTGCCTTCACTATGGCATTTGATCACCCATAAGTGCCATTTATTGGTCCACTGGCTCTTTTATGAACTTTACTCTCATAAAAACTCAACCTAAATGAAGAAAAAAAGAGGAAACAGTCTGGGTAACTCTATTGTAAGTGTTCCTCCCACAAATGTGCTTTCAACTGCGACAGATTTAATGTTTCGTAACATTATTCTTTTATGTAGGTGGAACATTTCATTTTTATCCTTTTGCTGTCTTCCCTAGTAATATTTTTAAAAGTCAGACTAAAGTTGAGTTAGACTTTGTAGGCCCAAAAATTTAAGATATAAATTTTAACAATTGATTCTCACAATTTCTTAATTTGTTATTTCCATAATTTTTGGAAGCTTATTTTTGCTATTTAAAATATTAGATATAATACCTGAAAATCAATAATAAAGTATGTTAATTAATCAATGCTAAGGTTTGAATTGAAATTATTTCCAATCGATAACTCATATTCAATTGAACTCATATGCAATTAATAATTCCTATTCAATTGATAACTTCAAATATTTGGGTTTATATATCTCTGATTATTTCTAAACAATATCATAGTTGATGCTATTGTGTCATGCAAGTAGTGATTCTGAGATTCCGTTTAATAATCTCTTGACTGTATAGTAAAAAAGTGTGTTTTAAAAATACATAAAATGTTCCCAGAAATTAAAAACATTTGATTGTCCAGATTAAAAAATGATAAAACCTTGCACTTATAAAAAAAGTAAAATAATAAAGTAGAATATTAATTATAATATGCTAATATTAATGTTAGAATATTAATTATAAAATATTTACATGACATAAGAAGCTAGATATTAACCCCACTATATAGATAATTAAATTAAATGTAAACAACCCATAAACATCAATGAAAAAATAAAGAGAGATAGGACAAACATAAGCTGTTTATAAGAAACACTTACATTCAGGGATTAAGAAAAGTTGAGAAGGAAAAGATAAAAAAATGCAACTTGAAAATATAAATTAAATGCGTTGTCTAATAGCAGACAGTGTATATTATAAGGCAATAAGCATAATTTTTTACTAAGATTTTACTCTACTTTTAGGCTGCTAGCCACAGTTTGACGGTTGCTGACAGAAGACTCCAGACTTCTGAGTTAGATAAAAAGAGCAGAGTATCGTAACAGCAGGAGCAGTAGCCAGAATTTCAACATTTTCTTGCACTAGTTTCCTGAATTCCATTTTCCACAGGGCGATCTGAATAGGGCCAGTTGACACCTGCACATACAGTAGGTTCTATTACTACAGTAGATCTTTCCAAGCTAAGGGAACCTGATACCTTTACAATAGGCAGAAGCACACATTCCCTTTGACCCAGAGAAAGGCTATCTTCCAAAGTCTGTTACTACAAAAAATATCCTTGAAAAGATAGTTCTGAATAAAGGCAGTCAATGTTGTTGCTCAGAAGACATGCAGAAATGTGAAAAATTCATAGAGAATCATCTTCCAATATTATCCACCCCTAATTTTCACATCTTTGCTCCTGGAAATTTTTCCCTGAATACATTGTCAAATTAATCACCAGTTAAATTAATCTTACTGACAGACACTGGCATCAAATCTTTTCAGTTTGTCTCATATAGAATTTACTTAAGCAGCTAACAACATGACTCAAAGCAGAATGATGATGTCAGCCTGCACAATAGATATCAACCCATGCCCTTTAGAAGCCCAGACTTAACCAGCTGAACAAAATTCCTTAAACGTTATGACCTTAGAAAGGAAGCTAAGTGCCAGTCTCTATGAGTTTCTGCATTGGCATTTCTGCTAGGCTGGAAACATTAATTCAAGCAGAACAAGATGTATTCATGATTACACAGCTTCTACTAGAACACAAGGAAGAATTCTAGGGCAATTCCACCATTTATAACAACCTTGGCCAATAATTTTGAGGCTGACCTGAATGCTTTTCAATTTCAAGATGATGTTTCTTTTAATACTTGGAGATACCTTATGACCACCACTAGAAGGCAGGTCATTATCGTTTGGTTAGGAAGCAAGTAATGCCCGAGTTCATACAAGTTCAGTCTCTGGGGATGCAAATGGTGTACCTATGGAATGAAAATGTTGACTTCAGTGTGACCTCAAGTTCAGCTAACACATGTGACGATTTTCTGTCAGTTTAAAGAAACTAGGTTTCTGGGTTTTCTGGGTCTGATCCTTTTTTTAAGGAGAAATGCCTGCAGCCAAACTAAATGGTTTGAACATGCCACCACCTAGGTGGTATTCATCTGCTCTATGGAGTGTCTAGGCAGAGAATGTACAAATGGGGTGGAAAATATATCCAGACGTGTTGACAGATGTTTTGCATGGGAGGTGCTGGAGCTGGGGACATTTCCTGCTGTTTTTGACTGACTTATCTCTACATTTAAGTGGACTTTCAAATTGTGGTGAAAGTCTTCTGGCAGGGAATAGTAGATACAACAGTCATTTACATTAACACACTAGCAATGTTTAGTAGAGATGCATTTAGGCATGTTTCCTTCATGAAGAAAGCTCTAGGAACAGTTTAGAAAGAGAAAGACCACTAATGTCCCTCTCTACCTTCCTGTACCTGGTGGAAACTAAGTTATTTTCTCACCAGGTTCTGCATTACTGCTCTCTCTCCACTACCTCAAAAATAGTGCATCCCATTCCAACAGCCTTAACTTCATCTTTTTACCAATATTCCATAGTCATAGCCAGACCTTTTACACAGAGTCAGGTATAAGAATAATTTTTAAAAACTTACAAGGACATATTGTGACCCCCACGTTGACCTGTATGGGCCACAGTAGGAAAAAATAGCAAGCAGTATATTCAACTAAATGGTAATGGGCATTATGATCTAGGATGATAGCTGTGATGGTTAATTTTAGGTGCAAACTTGATTGGATTAAGGAAGACATAGAGAGCTGGTAAAGCATTACTTCTGAGTGCATGTGTGAGACTGGTTCCAGAGGAGACTGGCATGTGAATTGGTAGACTGAGTGGGGAAAATCTACTGTCAAGGTAGGCAGTACCATCCAACTGAGTCAGGATAAATAAGTTTAGGAGGCCAAACTGGCTTGTCCCCTTGTGTGAAGCCCAGCAGGCTCTGCATCCCTTGCACCCTCATGCATGAGCACCCAATTTTTTGCAAGGTTAGCAACCCTACAGGATACCAGCAGACAACCAGGTGGTTACAGGTCCCTGATACCCAGTATGGCCCAGGAAAGAACAAAATCCCCTTATTCCTGATGTAAATTCCCCAATCACCAGTCCATCAGCACTAAAAGCCAAAGAAGGTATTAGCTACAAATTCTGACCTTTGGGGGGCTAGAGACTTCCCTGGGGTCCCACATGCACAGCTAGGCTCAAGGTTTAGGTTATAGTAAGCTTTTCTTCATTTGAATAGTAAAAAACACACCTCTAGGTGGAGATTTTATATGCTAATGATGCATGTGTTACATGTTAAAGCATGTAGATGCCGAGCACATGTTCCAACTGCAGGTCCGCCTTTGCAAACTTGACCTTGCCAGTATTTTATGAAGATGTATATACAGCTACCATAAAAAGAGATTCCCCTTAAGGCACTAGCTGCTGTCTATCCCTTCGAACAGCCCACTCTTGCCTCTCGGAGTGTACTTTTGCTTTGCAGTAAACTTCTTTGCTTACTCTTACTTTGGACTCGCTCTCAAATTCTTAGGTGCGGCGAAGTCAAGAACCGGAACTGGCCTACCAGCGCAGCACAATAAGCTGAGGGGCTGAACAGAACAGAATGGCAGGGAAAAGACGATTTCCACTCTCTAGCTCTCTCTCTCTCTCTCCCCCTCTCTTTTTCTCTCTCTCTCCTGTTGATGTAACACCCTTTTTTTTCCTGCCCTTAGACATTAGAACTCCAGTCTCTTCAGTCTTTGGACTCCAGGACTTAGACCAGGGGCTCTCCAGGTTGTCAGGCCTCTGGCCTCAGACTGAGAATTACACCATCAGCTTCCCTGGTTCTGAGACTTTTGTACTTGGACTGAGCCACACAATCAGCATGCCAGCTTGCAGACAGCCTGTTGTGAGACTTCTCACCCTCTATAATTGTGTGAGCCAATTCCTCTAATAACCCTCTCTATCTATCTATCTATCTATCTATCTATCTATCTATCTATCTATCATCTACCTATCTACCTATTCAACTATCTATTTTTCTATCTCCTATTGGTTCTGGCTCTGAAGAATTCTGACTATTACAATGCCAAACCAATAAGAGAACCCAATGTGGCTGAACCAGAATATATTTGAATCTCCTAAGATTCTTTGTTCATCAGGTTAATAGAGAGTATATTAACCAGGCCAGCCTCGGGTTCCCTTTAGGAGAACAAAAGAAACATCATGATTGGCAATGTTCTGTGCAGAATCCCAAATATTCAAAAATGGTCTGTATATTATTCCCTCATCCCTTTTGTCCAAATCATTACCTAAGAAGTGATTAACATGAAATAACAACATTTTTAAGTGACTTTTACAATAAAGGATGCCTAATTGAAAATGTGCCACACAGCCAAGAACACAATATGGATTTGCTTCAAGGGCCCTGATATCAGGGTGGGAATCAACTGACTGGATTCAAATAGCAACATCATAAACGAAAAATGGTCAACAGTGGTGAATTACTGCAAGTTACTGAGCCCTGAGAGGACTTGAAGGGTTCACTGTAGTCAATCTACATTGGTATAATGCTCTGAAATTGGTCTTCCTCACTAGGAAAGAAATGAGTGACTTTTGGCCAGACTCACATATCTGGCATTAAGTGGTAGCCTCTGTGGCAGAAACAAAGCCATTTATTTTGCATACATTTTATAATGGCGGATGTGTTGCCATGTCTAGTGCAATAATGTATTTAGTTAGCAGTGATAGTAATTTGGGTGGTACAGGCATGATCAGCAGCTTGATTCCAGTTGGTCTCTATCTAGAGGAATTACTCAGATTGTTTAATTAACAGCCATTTGTTTCTATAGTTTACAGCTTCAGTCTTTAATCTGCCAGTTTGTAGTTTTCTAAGTGTCAGAGTAAACATCTAGGCTACTAACTACAGACCAATGCTCAGTAAAAATATAACAATGTTTATCAAAGGGAGTTCTGGGCCGGGAGTGATGGCTCATGCCTGTAATCCCAGCACTTTGGGAGGCCAAGGTGGGCAGATCATGAGGTCAGGAGTTAGAGACCAGCCTGGCCAACATGGTGAAGCCACGCCTCTACTACAAGTACAAAAATTAGCCAGGTGTGGTGGTGGGCACCTGTAATCCCAGCTACTGAGGAGGCTGAGGCAGGAGAATCGCTTGAACCTAGGAGGTGGAGGTTGCAGTGAGCCGATATCACACCGTTGCACTCCTGCCTGAGCAAAAGAACAAGACTCCATCTCAAAAAAGAAAATAAATAAATAAATAAATAAAAAAGGTGGGGAGTACTGGCTAGAGTGATGAGAATGGCTTTGAATTATGCCTACGCAGTAGAGATACCACATTTGTTTTTAGTTCTGCATATTTGGTGGTAAGAATGAAGAGCTACATCAAACAAATACACACCATTGTGGGTTGGATAGCTGAACCATCAGTAATGTAGGTCAACCTTTTTAAGGGATACCTTATGAATCAAAGATGCAGTGGGGCCACTGGTTTTGCTTCATGTAATTGAGAAACTTTTCCCCAAGGGGAAAACATCCACTTTTTCATGTAAAGACAAAATTATACTGGGGTTAGAACAGTTGCATTTTTGACAATACCATTTCCATTTGACAAATTAGATAGATGGAGACTTCCTACCTTATTAGTTCTTGAGTCTCCATTGACTCATCCTAATAGGCTATATCAGGCAGGAGAGTTGCAAAGCCTCTGTGGATCAAGTCTTCAGCTTCAGCAAAAGCCCAGTAGCAACCAATAGGTGCTTTGCAGGAAGAGTACAGGTAGCAGTCATATTAGTCAGGTGTAGGGTTCAAAAGTCTAAAGGACACCTCCAGCTCGATTTTGTGTCTTTTTGCTAGAGGCTTCAATTTGCAAAACTATGCCACACAAACTTGTAACTCAAAAGGTTCTTTAGATTTGCGGGGCCCAAGAGGTACTAGCACTTTTCTATATGTGATTCTTCCTAACCAGGAGAATCCCCTCTGGCACTTATAGGATAGGGAAGTGTAAACATATAGCACATCAGCTCCTACTGTGATGATTAATTTTATGTGTCAACATGACTGGACCATGGGATTCCAAGATACTTGGTCAAACATTATTCTGTGTTTCTATGGAAGTTATTGTGAATGAGTTTAACACTGAAATTGATAGACCACACAAAGCAGGTTGCCCTCCCTAATGTGAGTAGGCCTCATCCAATCAGTTGAACACTCAAATATACCAAAAGTTTCACCCTCCACCTAATAACAGGGTATTTTTCTTGCCTGTCTGCCTTGAGCTGGGACACTACACTTTTCCTGCCTTTGGACTCAAACTGAAACATTGGTTGCCTGTGAATAACCATCGGCTCTCGTGGTTACCAGGACTTAAAACTCATACTGGAAGTGCACCACCAGGTTTTGGGATTTGTTAGCCTCCATAATCATGTGAGCCAATTCCTTATGTTATATTTATATATAAAGTATAAATATATAATGTATGCCTACTGCATAGAGACACCATGTCTATTTTTAATTCTGCATATTTGGTACTGAGGATGAAGAACTGCATCAGATGAACATATGCCACTGTGATTTAGATAGCTGAAACATCAGTAATCCAGGGTGAGAATTATAAAAATAAATTATATATGCAGTATGTAGTTTACCTATCTATCATCTATCTATCTATCTATCTATCTATCTATCTATCTATCTATCATCTATCTTCTATCTTATCAGTTCTGTTTCTGTACAGAACCCAGACTATTACAGATTTTGGCATGAAGAAGTGGGCTGTTTCTGTAACAAGTATCTAAATATGTGTTAACATGGCTTTGGAAATGGGTAATGAGTAGGAGGGTGGAGAGGTTTGGAGTTTTGTGGTAGTTAAAGTCTAGATTGCTGTGAAGGGACTGTTCGTAGAAATATGAATGATTAGAGATGATTCTCATGAGGTCTCAGAAAGAAAAAACAATAGTGGAGAGAAAGCCTCTATTTTTTTAGAAAATACATACATCCTCATGACCTAAGTGTTGGTAGAAATCTGGATTTCAAAAACCTTTTATTTTAAATTCAGGGTTAAATTTGTTACATAGGTAAATATGTGTCATGGGGGTTTGTTATGCAGGCTATTTCATCACCCATATATTAAGCCTAGTACCCATTAGTAATTTTTCCTGACCTTCTAGCTCCTCCCACCCTCCACCCCCGATAGGCCCCCGTGTGTGTTGTTCCCCTCTATGTGTCCATGTGTTCTCATCATTTAGCTTTCACTTGTAAGTGAGAACATGCAGTATTTGTTTTGTTTTTCTGTTCCTGTGTTAGTTTGCTGAAGATAATGGCCTCCAGCTCCATCCATGTCCTCCTTTCAAAGGACATGCTCTCTTTCAGTTTTATTGCTTCATAGTATTCCATGGTGTATATGTACCACATTTTCTTTATCCAGTCCATCGTTGATGAGCATTTAGGTTGATTCCATGTCTTTGCTGTTGTGAATAGTGCTGCAATGAACATACAGGTGCATGTGTCTTTATAATAGAACAATTTCTTTTCCTTTGGGTATATACCCAGTGATGAGATTGCCAGGTCAAATAGTATTTCTGTCTCTAGGGCTCTGAGGAATTGCCCCATTGTCTTCCACAGTGGCTTAACTAATTTACACTCCTACCAAAAGTATGTAAGTATTCCTTTTTATCCACAACCTCACCAGGCTAAGACTGGTTATAGCGTAAACTTTCTATGACAACTTCTAAGTTTCTGCGTCAGTAATTAATATAGTTTCACAAAAGAAAAGCCATATGTTTAACTTGTTTCTGCTAATTACCTGTAAAATTATATGTCATATGGTTGTATTATTAAACCAAATTCCTATATTTGAATATCTCTATCAAATGTAACCTCATTTATTTGTCCATATATTGCAACATGAACAGACAATCTGATGAGGTATAATCTCACTTCAAAGAAATAGCTTTTCACTTTCAAATTATTCTTCCAAAGAAAAATGACATGTGAATTACAAAAAGCAGGTGCTTTGTAGTAAGATAGAATTTGTACTATTTATTTGGGATTAGTTTATCTTTCTCTTTCTGGCTTCCAGTGAGTAACTCAGTTTCAATTTCTTCAAGTCTGTATGTCTTACACTGGATATTGGGGATAATAAGAAATATAATAAGGGATTATTACGGGAACAAATTGGATAATAAATATGGTAGAAACATATTATCAAGATATTAACTGACATTGTTTTGCTTTTTTGCCATTTATTCCCACTTTTCTCTTTTCTTTATTCAAGTAGTTTGTATTGCCTTTCAGGCTTCTAGGGCACATGACCAGAATAACATAAGAAATATTCTAAAATGCTGGGACATTTCTAATCTCAAATAAGAATAACAAGAAGAAAAATTATGAGGACTATCTTCATCCTCTGCAAAACCTAGAGAAAATATGAATAGAGAAAATAAATGTAGTTTTTGCTGTATCAATGGCAACAATAGCAGAAAAAATGTTATGTTCCATTCACGCCTGTGATTATGGAAGGAGATTCATACCTGATACATATTTAAGGCACCTAGCAGTGGATCCCTGAAAAGATAAGAGAGAACTAACAATAGCTATGCCTATGTTGATCTATTTCATCACAAATATCTTTTCACAAAATGAATTGGTAGGATCTTAAGTGTTCAGAAAAAACATTAGATTGGACACTAGATCATAGATCTAATACATAATCATCCTGACGAGTTCTTCAAATGGTATTTGTAAACGCTGTGTATTTGGATGCCTATATTTTTTGCTGAAAAAAAAAAAGAATGTCTCAGTACAAAAGGCTTAGTTGCAAAATGGCAGTGCGGAAGTATAGTTTTTCAGAAAAGAAAACACTTTAAAATCTCTCAGTAATAGAGGTAACACCTAAAGTATTATGTATTAGAAATTCCAAGGAATGTCATTTCAAAAAGAAAAATAAAATTTGAGTGGGAGGATTCTAGCTTGTCCTCTGACACACATCACTGACTTTTTCAGAAAAACATCCATACTGACACCAGAAAAGAGCTGCCTTTTTTCCATGATAGGTCCTGATGTGCACTGAATGCTATATTTGGTGTGCAAGAAAACTGTTTATATAAAAAATTACTATATATATACACACACAATTTTAGACAGGTGATATATATATATATACATATTTTACTAAGAATATTAATACCATTATATTTTAAATATAAAATAGTTTGATTTTTCCACAAGGCTGAGTAATGTCTTATAAAATTAAAATGAAAATACATGATTAAAAAATTTAATAAGGAACAATTATGAAAACTAAATGATGAATGCCAATAAAACAAAAAATTGCATGGTACTTGGATCTAAAGAAGTACAATATTTTAGAGCTACTCTTGATTCTTAGGCACATATACCTACTCATGTACATTTTATCTTAATGAACAGAATAAAATATTAATACAATAAAGAAGAGCTTTTTTTGGTTATTCTAAATGCTATCAGATATCAACTTCAGACTGAGGAGCCATTTAATGTTTTCAACTTATTGCAACCTAATAGGTCAATTCTGGACCATGTTTGTGACTTAAATGATAACATACAACTACTCACAATAATAGACTAAAATTGTTGTGAGCAGTGGCCAGAATGACTAAAGTTCACCAATCTGAAAATCATATATTATTGCTAACCCCATTGTAAAGACAAGTGATTAGATCATCATCAAACTGCAGTCTGCTTCTGCTTTGTCATGAACAAAAAATTCTTTATTGTGAAAACTCATCCTTCAGTAACAGAATAGACTTAAAGATCCTTTTTATTTTTTAATAGAAATTAATTGATTTTTGGTAACAAAGAAATGCACTTCAAGTATGCAATTTTTAAACATGAAATGTTAACATGTATAATGTATATGTTTTCTTTATTCCAATGTGTGAAATTCTACTGTGCTTGAAGTACATTTTTCTTTATTAAATTCAAAAATGGGGAAGACATTGAATATACCTAAAATATAGGCAAAGTTCTCAGGATTCTCAATTAATATTTACTAACTAACTGGCAACAATATAATTTTCAGGAAAAATGAATGTAAAGGTTTTAAGATTCTTAATAAAATTCAGAAAGTTATTTTTCCTTATTATTTCTTTTTTTTTAATCTTTTCTCTCTCCTCTTCTTCATCATAGAGTCCCATTATGGTCCATGTTAATACACTTTATTGTGTACCACAAGTCTCTGAGGTTCTATTCAATCTTTTGTCTTTCAAGTTTCATAATGAATAATCTCAACTGACCCATTTGTATGTTTACTTATAGTTTTTACTGCCAACTCAAACCTTCTGTTAATCTCATCTAGCAAATTTCTTATTTTAGTTGTTATACTTTTCAACTCCAGAATTTCTATGTGGTTCTTTTTTAAATATGTATCTTTTTATTGTTATCTAATATTCAGTGTGCAATCATTCTCATTCTTCCACTTAATTCTTTAGATATAATTTCCTTTAGTTCTTTGAGCATATTTATAATAACTTATTTAAAGTCTTTGTCTAGTAAGTCCAATATCTGTAATTTGGATATAATTTCTATTAACTACTTTTTTTCCTATTATGGGCCATAGTTTCCTATTTATTTCCATATCTTATAACTTGTAGTTGAGAACTGGGTAAAATTATTTTACAAATGTAGCATGTTTTGTCTGAGAATTAGTGTCCCTTCCCCCAAGGGCTTCTTGTCACTGTTGGTTGTGGTGTTTGCTGTTTATTTGTTCAGTTTAATTCTAAAAGTCACTCTTCCCTGATGCATGTGGTTACTGAAGTCTGCTTAATTATCTCAGTGCTTGACTAAGATTGAATGGAGATTTATTTAAATTCCTTGAACCAGTAAATCTTAGATATTTTACTGGAGAGGTTTGTTTGTGTGCTGGGATACACATGCAATGCTCCAGCAATGTCAATCTCTGCCTTAGCTTCACTTCCTGCTGGTGGAGGACCAGAAGTAGTAAGGGTTTGGAGTTTTCTAAGGTATTCTCTGGGCATGTAAACACTTTGCGCATGTGTGCACTTTCTTATGTCTGTAAGATTATGTCAAAGGCTTTCAAAGTTTCCAATGTCTATCTCGTTCTCCACAGGAGCTGTCTTTTGACTAGTCTCTTGTTTGTTCCAACCAGTATCAATGCCTCAGGCAGCCACTATGTTAAACAACTACCACTTATTTATTGACAAATGCCCTGGAGATAAGGCTCTTCCCACTGAGCAGTTCTGGGTCAGGTCAAAGAATGACAAACTTGGTAAATGAGACTTTTCCAAGAAGTTATCAGACAGATGGTGTTAAAATAGATCTCTCAAATATTACAGAATTTAATGGGCTTGTTTACTGGGGTTAAAAATCAATAGAAGAGTGACTGTTGCTCACAGCATCAGAGCAGAAATTAAGAGACTGGTTTCTAGCCAGTGCGGAAGGCAGCCATATTTATGAACAGAATTGGGCATTCAAAAAATAAATAAAGTGTCAATTACAGAAGTTTAAGTGGATGTGAAAATTGCCTTGCAGAAGGGTTACTAGGTAGAAATTAAGCGAAAAAGGAAAAAAAAAGTTTAAAAATGAGTACATGAAGAGTAAATACAGAGCTTTTACATACTTGGTTCTTCACAAGTTATTCAGTATCTACTATGTGCAAAATGTGAATAATAATCAATAATGAATTAGACATGCCTCCCATTTTATGAAGCTAGGCATATTTATAAGCCCATATTTGGATAATTCATCATTTTTTAATAACCGGAGTCACTAGTTCATTCATTATCAATGTCTCATTCATGATAATGGAGAAACAGAGAGAAACACAAAGAGAAGGAGGCACAGAGAGGAAGCACAAAGAATTTCACACATGAAAGTAAATTTAAGAGTGGATTCAAATGAAATTAATGCTCTAGGCCTCTGTAACAGACTGTGACCTAAATCTCATACAAATCACACAACTGAAATTCTGAAGTCCAAGCAAAATGATGAGATACAGAGATTTTTCTCCTTAATTTTAATTTATTCTTTTTTAAAGAAAGCATGGGGGATATACTATTAAAGTTAATATCACCTTCTTTATTAAGACATAAAAATTTCTTTCTTGTAATCACTAAAAGTAAAAAAAAAAATCCTTAAATCTGGATTTACTTTGGGATTTCTATTGTTTAGCTGTAAGTTAAAAAATCCATTATCTAAATACTAGTTTAAATAACTTTAATCTGGTATCCAAAAATGCTTCCCTTATAGAAATTGCTAGGATATATTGGGAGCATTAATTTAAACACACTAATGTTACATGTAAGTTTTTGAACCTTGAGCCAGAGACCTGCCAGGAAATTAAAAGGTGAAAATAACCTTAGCTTTAGTGACCTCAATTCTCCATGATCTAATACTTTTCTGATTCACTTGACAGAGTTTTTATGTTTTTATACAAAAATTAAAAGGTAAATTATATACTTTCTTCTTAGAAATCCCATGAATTTTAAAAGTGTATACATAAATTAATTTGGGTACAGTCAGCAAATACTTCTTCAGATAAATTTGATGTCTAACCAGCACCTATTATGCTCAAATGTTACAGCTAAAATTTTCACAGATACCATAAGTGTAATTTACTTTTTATATTTTTCATACTGCTGCTATTATACTTGAGAGAAAAATTTCCTTAAAAAATATGTTCATCTTTCTAGAGAATACTCCTGATTTCTCAGCAAGTCTTCTAATATTTATGAATCTTTTATCTGTTAGTGATCTTCCCTTCTCTCTCTCTACATGTCAAAATCAATAATCTCCAATTTCTCCCTGATGGAATAACTACTCATAAACTATAAACCAATGTCTGGAACATTGGTTTTCACAGCTGTTGTCATTCCTAAGAGATGATACTATCTATCATCTATAGCAAATGATGATCCACAGAGGCTTAAAAATTGTTCAGTTTTTTTTAAAGTGCATGAGAAGTTGTAATTCAATGGGGCAAAAAACGCTATACGAATGTCAACATAGTCTTCTTTAATTCTTTCAAATTTTGTGTATTTTTTTTTTACCGTTTTCTTCAATCTTCTCCATTTAGAAAACTTTCAGATATCTTTCTTTCTGATATGGATATGATACTCTGCAACTAACTCAGACTCCATAGAGTAAAGTGAGAAAAACAACCTTTTTCATTTTTCCAAGTTTTTTTGCCTTCTCTCTGTGACCTTCTCTATTATGACAAATCAATTTTTTTATATCAAACTAAAAATCTTGGGAAAAGATTTTGATAGAAAATTATTACATTTAAAACTCCATCTTTTGCTAAAATATTAAGCTCTTTAAAACTATAAATACCACATGGAGATATACTGCAGATGGATACATGAATTTCATGAGTAGTGGGTGGACCAAATTAAGAAAGCCCAATATCTGAATTTGACACTAGATCTCTAGATCACATCAAGAGATTATGGAAGCCCCACATTGTAAAGAATCAATGCTGAGAGGTAAATAGACACTAGAAAAGGCATTATTTAAGAATGAGGGTGTAAGAATACAAGTGTTCGGCTTAAGGAGATAAGACTAGGTATAGGACAGAACTTCTCCACTCAGTAGAACAGAAACTCAGTTCTCAGAACCAGAGCACAGATCAATAATATAAATATAAAACTAAAAGAAAAGCACAGAATCCAGATAAGAGCTAAATCCATGCATTCCCACATTTCCCAAACCAGGACTGAGATTGATCCTGGACGGTACCCATGATAGTTCAGTTTCCCTATCCACAGGGATAGGCTGGGGACATCAGGACAAGTTAGCTGACAAAATGAACTGTTTTTTTTTTTATCTTTAAGTTCTAGGGTACATGTGCACAACATGCAGGTTTGTTACATATGTATACATGTGCCACGTTGGTTTGCTGCACCCATTAACTCGTCATTTACATTAGGTATATCTCCTAATGCTATCCCTCCCTCCTCTCCCCACCCCACGACAGGCCCGGGTGTGTGATGTTCCCCTTCCTGTGTCCAAGTGTTCTCATTACAAACTGACTTTTTAAATTTAAAATTGTATTTTTTTCTTTCTGAATTCTGCCAATTTTTCTTTCTGCTATAGCATCCCTCCACTGCACTCAACTCCTATAAGGAATCGAAACTTGGCTGGGTGCGGTGGCTCACGCCTGTAATGGCAGCACTTTGGTAGGCCAAGGCGGGTGGATAACAAGGTCAAGAGATCAAGACCATCCTGGCCAACATGGTGAAACCCCGTCTGCTAAACACACAAAAATTAGCTGGGCATGGTGTTGTGTGGCTGTAAGCCCAGCTATTCGGGAGGCTGAGGCAGGAGAATCGCTTGAACCAGGGAGTTGGAGGTTGCAGTGACCTGAGATCGTGCCACTGCACTCCAGTCTGGTGACAGAGCGAGACCCCGTCTGAAAAAATAAAATAAAATAAAGAACTGAAACTTATGTCCTCACTGTGACAGTTTATGTGCCACTAATATATCTCATCCTAACATGTAGTTAGAAGATTTTTCTTCCAGATATAACATTCCACTTCAATTTTTCCCTGTGCCTGACATGACCTGTTCCTCTACAATTAGATACTATGTCTTTCCATGTTATTTACCAGTCTAGACCTGCAAACACGAAATTGACATCACTATTTAGAACACAAAATTATTTTTAGTATCCTCCGTCTGATCTGAGTGTCTATAACTTTCTCAATGTCATGCTGTACATTTTCAATGTGTCTGTGATACAGAAGCAAAAAAGAAATTATTTAGGCAGTTAGTGAGGATAAGAGAGTCCTTGGTAAGGTTTCCCTTCTAATGAAAATCAGCTGTGAAATCATTTCTTTGCTAACAGAAAGCAGCCTAAAAAATTGAGTTGAGCTACAGATATAGATAAGCTAGAAGGGTGCATGGTTGAATGTCAGCAGCTAAGCCAACAGGAAAAGGCTAACCAGGGTCCAGGCGTGTTTAACATGGAGGCTCCATCTTCCTTTTTTTTTTTGTCAACCACATGTACAGTAAGGAACAGACAGCATGGTACTGGCCAGGTATAGAACCCATCTGCATAATAAAAGATTAGGGTAGGGAGGCCAGCTTCTTTGCCCATTATGTAAGGCACACATGGTCCAACCAATCTTTGGAATGTATATAAATCAGTCATCACCTCCTTAAGCTAGTCTAAGGCTATTAAATTCTACTGAGTTTTAAGTGTGGATTTAGGTTTTACAATATTAAGTAGTGGAGTCCATCATCTGTCAAAGAAGGAGAGACATAAATGAAGTTGTATATGCCTAAAATGGAGACAACTTTCTAATTTCTTTTTAAATGAAATATATAAAAATAAAAATTGTTGGAAATTCTGGAAATTCTATTTTATCTGAAACTTTTAATTCTTTTTTTAATTCCAACAATTTAGATTATATTTATTTTCTAGAAACACACTATATTAAGGTCATCATGAATCACACTTGGCATTCATTCAGTTATTTATCTAAGTATATATTCAACAAAAATTTATTATAACAATTAGGTGAAAGTATTATACTAATACATTTGGAAAATAATGAGTATTGAAGAAGGTTAGATTCTTGAAAGCAAGTAAAAGAATGGAGGACAATGCTGAAAAGGCAAGGACAAGCGTTTCTTATTTCCCAATTCATATACGGTCATGCATTTAAATGGAAGTACCAAGAAGATTTATTGGACAAGAGACAACGATATAGTTTTTTAGTGCTCCAAATAATAAACAATAATATTACCTTAGACTATTTAAATGTAAAATTGGATGTTTAAGTTCTTCAATACATATTGAAAAAGTAAAGCTAGACACTGAGACTAGGTTTTGGATGCCAGCTCTGTTACTTACATATAATAAAGACTGTCCTCATTTTTGGATCTCTGATTCTTCGCTTGTTTTTAAGTTGTTTGTTTAGTTTTGTATTAAAGTTATAAAATGAAAACTTTTACTGTACTGAAAATCAAAAGGAGCATATCTGATGATATTTCTATAAGTACATCATGACAACTGAGGAGTTAAAAATACAAAATTTTATAGAAAAATAATGACAAAACAACGCTTTTTTTAGTTTTATATTTGAGTATATTTGATTTATCATAAGCTGAAATGTTGCAATTCTGAGTTGTACTACCCTGATCACCAACTAAAACAATTATCCTCACTGTGTATTAGCCTTGAATTGTTACTTTATGGTGATGAATAATATTAGAAGTACAATGTTCAGTCCCGCTAGTAAAGGGTGCCAACAAATAAAAATCAGAATATATTACACATCCACAAAATATTGAAACTACTGAGTTTTGAATCTGAAAATATACAGATATTATAATTTTTAAAAAGTGTTCATATTTACTGTTTGTCTCTAAGTGTATTTCCTAAAATATTTAATTATAATAATATATAGTAATTAGTTTATAAATTAACAGTGAACCGTTTTACATCTCTTGATTTTATATTTTTGCTATTATTTTATAGTGTCAATAATAAATTAAAGGAGAAATAAAGTAATTATACATAGACTGTGTCATTATTTAAGCCTCCAATTCTTTGTCTAACATGAATGAAAATACTATTTTCTATAGTAAGTAAATACATCAGAAGATGCATTTACTTAAATAAGAGAAATGTACTACATGAGGATCCTACATGCTGGTAGTGAATCCAGGGACAAAGAGATTTCATGAGAAGCAACAGCAGAAAGAAAAAAAAAGCAAATTTAATCTTAAGATTATGAAATTAATCTCTGGTTGTGTTGTGAAATATATTTTTAAAACAAGTTCATGCACATGAAGAAGTCATTAGAGAATATAGTTCAAATCTAAGTTGTTTGTTTTCTTTAAAATATATAAAACACTTAAGATACATTTTAAAAATTCATATTAAAAGATTTGGACTTGTAATAATTTAAGTATAAAGAACTTCATGCTCAGCCCCGACACCATTCCTTACTCCCCAGATTAAGACCTAATGGCCACTGCCAAATTAACTAAAGGAATCACTACAATTGAAGCTGGCATAGTAGACTCAGTCGTTTTACAATGTGCTCACTAGGAAAAGTTATAACTCAGTTTCTTCAGAAGTAAACAATTGGAAATATTGCATAACTTTACAATTGTCAAGAATGTATTTCCTAACAATAAAAAGCGAGGCTGATGAGTGGAGCGCAGAAACCTCCTTTAGAGCAGATTTCTATTTCTAACTGTAAAAAATGATTGCCATCAAATTAATCCATCCTTGAGGAGTAGGACAGTTTAGCTGCAACAGTTACAACTTTTATTGAAGCCACTAAAATATGTCTTAGTGATGATATTTTGGAATAACATGATGACCAAGCAGACACTGCAAGTTTTAAGCAAAATATACAAGATTTTGCATTAAGTGGTTTGTAGTGTGTAGGATGGAAAGATTGGTATCATATTAGATTCTGTAGAAATGCAGGCTCCTGAGCCCCACTCCAGATGTGTAAAATAAGAATCAGCAGTTTAGCCAGATCACCAGAGAGTTCTTATAAACACTGAAGTCTGGAAAGCCCTGATTTACATGAATGTTAATAGAGGAAGGAGTGCAAGGTGTACAGAATGAGGCCTGAGTGTTTCAATCAGCCTCTATCTACTACCTTGGGCTGGTAAGTGTTTGACAACTGGCTCTCTGGAAAAGAATAAATAAAAACAAAACGGGCTGGGAGCGATGGCTCACACCTGTAATCCCAGCACTTTGGGAGGCCGATGTGGGCCGATCATGAGGTCAGAAGACCGAGACCTTCCTGGCTCACATGGTGCAACCACGTCCCTACTAAAAAATTCAAAAAAATTAGCCAAGCGTGGTGGCAGGCGCCTGTAGTCCCACCTACTAGGGAGGCTGAGGCAAGAGAATGGCATGAACCCAGGAGGCAGAGTTTGCAGTGAGCCGAGATGACACCTCTGTACTCCAGCCTGGGCGACAGGGCAAGACTCTGTCTCAAAAATAAATAAATAAATAAAAATAACAAAACTGCTGGAGCTTCTGCATAGCTGAACACATGAAGTTTCCTCAAGAGTGCCAAACCCAGAGATGCTCTGGAAGCTCTGTGCCCTTTCCCTCATCCCTTGTCTAATCCATCTATTCATCTGGTGTTCATTAGTATCCTTTGTAATATCCTTTATAGGAAAGGAGTAAACATACTTTCTCGAAGGAGAAATTTGAAATATTTGCAAAACATTGATGTTTGGCAAATGTCTAACTATTTTCATACTCAATATCAGGAAATTAGATAATAAATTTCTGTAATGAGTCAGCTAAATATCCAGCCATTCTACTGTGGCAAATTAAAGCATCTCACACTGTATCAAGTGTAGAAACATAAAGTTGCTCACATTAACTTCAACAAATACACTGTTGAGTGAAACATGAGTCTTTATAAACATACTGGAATTTGAAAAAATAAGTAACACACTGATAAGAAAAAAATATATTTTTTTAATTTACTGATTTATGTAAAGTAACATTGTCAACATACTTGATTTCAAGGTACCAACATGAAAACTCTGAATGCAGCTAGAAAAAAAGGTCAACTGCAAAATTTGTTCTTTTGACCACATCTGAGTTGGTTGTAGTACACTATTATCCGTAAGTCACTATCTACAGAATTGTTTTATGTCAAAATAGAAAATGATATGAATTCCTCACAAAAGCTGTAGAATATTAGTTGCTTTTGTTTCTCTTCCAAAATAACTATTAAAGATATTCTGACACAAAACATAATGGCCAAAACAGGATTGGTGCTTATTATATGTTTTGGAATAGATTAATAGATAGACAGGACTGTATTCCATGCCATTTTTACTAGTAGAACCAGAGTATTTTCATCTTTATAAAAAGATAGTACTCAAGAATATTTGCTGTTTGTTATTCTGACACTGTGGCAGAGACTGCCAGTTGTCTCCTATTGGTCTCTATCCCTTTCAATCATAGCAATAGATTGTTTGGTGGGACATATTAACACTCAAAATAAAGACTACATTCTCCAGCACCCAATGTAACCAAGTTTCATGTGGCTATAATCTGACCAATTGGATATAAGTAGAAGTGTCATAACACAGCTTCTTGGAATCTTCCTTAGGAAAGTATTTGTCCCATCTTTCTTCCGTTCATCTTCTCTGCTGCTTGGTACACATATATTATTGCTATATTATGTTTTGGACTGGGAAGAAAAAGTGTCCCACCCTGGAGATGGAAGAGTAAATATTTAAATAAGCATATGTCTCAAAGGCTTAAAGGAGCAGAGGAATATAACGGTTTTGAGTAGGGAAATGTTAAGAGATGACTATTATTAGAGAAAATTCAGCAGTAAAAAGGCAAGAGAGAAAGCTAGGGAACTTGTTAGGAGTCTAGTGTAGTAGTCTAGTTTGGTCCAGGGATGAGATGATAGTAGCTAGGAGTAGAGTGTTAGTGGCAAAGACCATAAGAAGTGGTAAGATTAAAAATATATTTTGATTTAATATTTTCTGATGAATTGGATATAAGCTGTTAGAACGAAAGAAGATCCCAATGTTTTTGGACATTAACAATTAAACATACGGTGCTGTCATTTATTGAGAAAGAAATGGAGATGAGACAATTTGGAATTCAGGAAAGACATCAAATTGAAAAATAAGGTAGGTAGTTATAGCAAGTTGATTGCAAAAAATGCCACCATTTCTTCACTCCGTCCTGTCCTTACACGTGCCTTTGGCCATATAGCCTTGTCATGCCCTTGTGGTCTCATCCTTCTCTTGTTTGTGACTTGCTTGAGCCAATGAGATGTTAGTAGACTGGATCAATCAGAACTTGATAAAGGGTACATTTTCATTTTCCCACGTTTGCACTTCTGCTATAGGCATGAGAACATGCTTAAAATAATTGTGCTAGTAGACAAGATACTGTCCTATAAGATGCCAAGTGGATTAGCCTCAGGCAGAAACATGAGTGAGTCCATACAAGATCACCAGAATAACAGCCAATCCCCTCAGAAGCTTCAACAATAAGAACTTATTTTGAATGACTCTGAGGTTTTCTATGTCCATGGAGATAGCTAAATGAAATATATCCTCAGAGTTTCTGTAATTATTTTAGAGACTGGTATAGATTGCCCCATGTAGAACATGAGTATAGGTAGAGATGACAGCCCCGAAACTGAGCACCATGCCATTCTGATATCAAGAAATAAAAAGCAGGAGGACTTACACAAGGAATTTAAAGAATAAAGATACATAAGGAGAAAATAAATGAAAAATGGGGCATCCTGGGAGGGAAAGCTATGAAAATGCTTTAAGGAGTGTTAAAAATATAGAATGTTTTCAAGTTTGAAAAGAGGAAGAATAATGTGAGAATTACTAAGTGGTAATAATTATACTCAAGGGTTGTATAAGAGCAGTGATATGGTTTGGCTGTGTCCCCACCCAAATCTTATCTTCAATTGTAGTTCCCATAATCCCCACGTGTGGTGGTACGGACTCAGTGGGAGGTGATTGAATCATGGGGGTGGTTTCTCCCATCCTATTCTCATGATAGTAAGCTCTCACCAGATCTAATGTTTTTATAAGAGATTTCCTCCTTTACTCAGCCCTCATTCTTTCTTCTGCTGCACTGTGAAGAAGGATATGTTCACTTCCCCTTCCTCCTTGATTGTAAGTTTCCAGAGCCCTCCCTAGCCCTGTGGAACTGTGAGTCAACTAAACCTCTTTCCTTTATAAATTACCCAGTCTCAGGTATGTCCTTATAACAATATGAGAATGGACAATACAGGCAGGACTGAATGAAGAAATGGTGGCCTGGTTTTGCAGTCAACTTACTATAACTACCTACCTTGTTTTCCAATCCTATGCCATTCCTGAATCCAAGTTGTCTCATCCCCATGTCTTTCTCAATAAATAGCAACACCTTTTGTTCAGTTGTTGATGTTCAAACCTTCATAAATATAACAAATTCCAGTTCTTGGAGTTCCTCTTCTGTAAAAAGTCACTATGTGTGGGGTTATCATCAGCTCTCTACTGATTGCTTTGTGGAAATTGAGGCTCTGGGAACCCAAACAAGTTTGAAACTCTGGCTATTTCTATGGCTGTATATTAAAAAGTCCTTTGTCCTTGTCTCAGTTTTGTGCATTCTGCCATTAAACTGTGACAGCTTAACTTGTTAACTCTCAAGAATGATAAAATCTCTGAATCTTTTTTTTTCTTTTACTTTGAGTTCTGGGATACATGTGCAGAATGTGCAGGTTTGTTACATAGGTATCCATGTGCCATGGTAGTTTGCTGCACCTATCGACTCGCCATCTAGCTTTTAAGCCCCACATGCATTAGGTATTTGTCCTAATGCTCTCCCTCCCATTGCCCCCTACCCCTCCACAGGCCCCAGTGTGTGATGTTCCCTTCCCTGTGTCCATGTGTTCTCATTTTCAACTCCCACTTACGAGTGAGAACATGCGGTGTTTGATTTTCTGTTCCTGTGTTAGTTTGCTGAGAATGATGGCTTCCAGCTTCATCCATGTCCCTGCAAAGGACCTGAACTCATTCTTTTTTATGGTTGCATAGTATTCCATGGTGTGTATGTGCCACATTTTCTTTATCCAGTCTATCACTGATGGGCATTTGGGTTGGTTCCAAGTCTTTGCTATTGTAAATAGTATTTCAATAAACATACGTGTGCATGTGTCTTTATAGTGGAATGGAAATCTCTAAATCTTTACAGTTCTTGACAATAAGTGAAGTATATACAGATGGGGCAAGTTCTTGATAAAACTATGAAGTATATACAGATTGGTCCATAGTGTCTATTTCTTTGTCAATATGGAATGAGACATGATATTTAATTAAACTTACCAAAATAATAATCTGTTATAGTTTATAACTAAGTGTTACTTTTGGTTCCAGGTATCATCTCTTATGGCCATAATGTCTGTAGAAAATGTTTGTTTGCTTCAGGGACTTCATAATTATCAATAAAGTTCTTATGAATTTTTGTTTATGCAATTACTTAAGGGACTCTAATTAGCATGTATTTTTCAATTAATTTCTGTGTAAGCCTTGTCATTATTCCATTGTGCCCTCTTTTTAAATGAATTGGTCTGTCTCTAGCATTGACCTTTATTTCAGAGCTGCAACTCTTCAGTGAACTATCTCCCTTAGCCTCTGTGAGGGTTTTAATTTTGCAACTGGAAGAGCTTTGCGTGTGTGTGTGCATGTGTGATAAGTATCACTTCTTCCCTTGGTTCAAGCTGAAAATTATTTACCTCATTGGCAACACTGTGATTTTTGGGAAGCCCCAGCTAAGGGTGCCATTTCTTAAATTCTTCAGTCCAAATACATTTGCTTATTTCAACAACCCTCTAAAAAATACAAAATAAATATTGGAATATTGTTCCTTTTGACAAAATGGAGACTGAAAGACACTCCAAACATTATAATATACATGGGTATATTCATTATATTTAAAATATATGGTAGAACAGAAAAGATACTAGCTAACATATATGAAATGCTGCTTACATGCCAAGTGTTGTTCTGTGGATGTTGTATCATTTGCTCCCCTTCCTTATCTTCAAAATAACCTTGTAGAACCATTATTATATTTCCCACTTCACATTATGAAGAATTTACAGTATCTGAGTGATAAAGCCAGCATTAAAGGTCATGTCTTTTGACACCCTGTTAGCATATTTGTGATTTTTCTATTACCATATATGTCTTACAAAGAAGAAATATATATTTAGAAGATGCATTTATATTAAAATGTGGCCGTCTTGACAAATAAAGCCATCTGAAGCATAATATATTATTATGATTGAAATGTTTATAATCTATAAGAGGAAATATAAAGATACACTATCTTTGCCCCAAAAATTTATTTACTAAAATAAGTTTGAGGAAAAATATGAAGAATATATTGACTACATATTTTTAGGTAAAGTCCATTATGTTGATTAATTATAAAATATATCTTTTAATCTTCTATTCTTTGTCTTCCTACATACTTGTTTTGAATTATCATCTATTAGTCGCTCAACATAATATGGTAGGCGTAATTCCACTATTGGCTCCAAGATTTCCACTCCTTCCCCATGAGTGCAGGTGGAATTATGGAGGTAATATAATAGTTGTTCCTTTGATTAGGTAAAGCTATATTACAAAAGGTGATTGAAGAATCACTCTTACAACTACATCATGCTGTATAAAACTCTTTTTAGCCAACTAAGGAGGCAGATGAATATAGAGATCTATTCCTGCTCTGCTGAAAGAAAGCCATGTTGTGAACGGTCTTTGAGAAAGTCATGGATAAGAACCAAAGGCAGCCTCTAAAAGGTAAGAAAATTTTCCAGTCAATAGCTAGCAAGAAAATAGAGTCATCAATAATACAATTGCAAGAAAATAAACTCTATCAGCAATCAGTATGGTTGAAAGAGAACCCTGAGCCTTAGACGTGTATCACACAGCTGCCAACGCCTGGACTGAAGCCTTTTAAGACCTGAGCTAAGAACCTAGCTGACTGCAGCTCAGACTTCTAACCTACAAAACTACAAGACTGTAAACTTCTGTTGTATTAATCCTCTAAATTGTGGTCTTTTGTTATGCAGCAATATAAAACCAATATACATGAGAATGATCATTTTTTAAAGATTTATTTTAATATCCCTAGGCAAATTAAATGCTATGGTCTGTCCACAGGGAAAGGCACAATGTAATACTGTATAAAGCACAGTGAGTGAAGACTTGTGTTTGACAGTTACGACCAAAAGAGCACACCGCCAGAGATCTCTTTGTAACATGTGAAATAGTCTTCAACTGAAAGCACAGTGAAAGAACCAAAAATATTGATAAGCGCCTTTAAAGAAGTCAAAGAAATTATTATAAATGCAAATGAATATAAAGAAAACTATTTAGAAGATCAATTATTTTTACTACATACTTGGAAATACCATCATTACTGTAATCATTACATAAAAAGAACAATAACTAATCAATGTTTAGTTTTCTGAATAATTCTAAAGTCCCACAACCAGTGCTTTGAGGTCAATTCACATTTCCTGACAAGAGAAAACATCATATCCTTCAAAATGTATTATTAATCACTATTGCTCAGCTTCTTGCATTCCTTTAAATTTTACGTCATCGATTTCCCGTTTACTTTAGCCTGGTATTATGACTTTGCAAGAAGTAAAATTATACTCTCCCTCAACCTATGACCAAATGAAAACCAGACTTTTGGGCTCTTCTTTTTTCTGGTGTTCTATTAATTAGGATTTTGATAGCAATTTCTCACAGTTGTTAGCATTAAAATTCACTTGAACATATGTGATTAAAAGAACATATAAAATCTGAAGAATGTTCTAGATAAAATCAACGTATGATACTGTGTAAGAAATCATATTTTTTTGGCATATTGAAAACATTTTACAAACTATCTTGTCCTTTGCGATACTAGGTTAATAATTAAAAATCAGTGTTAAAGCTGATAATTATTATTTCAAGTACTGAGAAAATAGAATTTGATGCTATTATTTTATTCATGCCAAAAATTTTATCTAGCACAGTATAATATATAGCCACCAACTTAAAATAATTGAGACTGCTTATTATTGCCATTGCAGTGTTTGATTTGTACAGTTTATTTTATTTTTTCTGATACTAAAAATGATATAGTAAAGAGAATAATTATTTTAATAAGGAAGAATTCAATTCAAGTTTAATTTTTTATGATGTACCACAATATTTAGCATCGAATAATAAATATAAAATTAAAATCATTTTTTATCAGTTTACTAAATTTTGGGAAGGGGGAAATTAAATTCTCATGTTAATTTTTAAACCAAGCTCATAGTGTAACTTTATACCACTATTTTTGCACTATCAATTGTAACAACTATTACTCTGTATGGGCTTTCAGTGAAAAATAGCAAAATACCTTTTACATATAATTAAAATCTGAAATAATCACTATCAAACTTCATTCTTACATACTTACCAAAATGATAAATTATAGCAGTTGATAAGTATAACACATTCAACTATATATATATATATATATATATATATATGAAGGAAATTCATTGTGAAATAGGATTACATAATAAGTTTGATCATTCTATCTCTGGAGAATAAAATAAAGTCTTTTATGCCATCCCATCTTTTTCACATGAAGCACAAAGCTTATGTAGGTCATATATCACTAATTTAAGCAATTTTTCATTCTCACCTTGTTTTTCTTTTTGTGCTACATAAGCAATTTTGTATTTTTGAAATGCTTCAAAGAGTAACTAACCTAAGTAAATATTTTTAAACAAAGAAATATTCATTAAAATTATAAATAATTTTATATATTTTTCATTATTTAAAAAAATAAAAGGCTGTTTTCCCTAAACCTTAATTATTTAATGTAAATATGTATGAATATCACAAATTCTAAGTGATTAAATACAGCTCATGTCTGCCTTTTAACACGAACACATTCACTGGAGTTTTAATTCCTTAAAGTAGGAGATGTATTAAACCATTCCTCATTACTAATCAATTTTTTTGTTAGATGGTCTGTATATCAGCTGAGTTTAACAAGCATTTATTAAGTGCTTGGAACATGCAAGGAATATGTTGAAACCGGAGGCAGGTATATAAAATGAGTAAAACATGTTCTATACTTGCAAGCTTCTCACAGCCTACTGTGAGTGAAAATCCAAAGTGATTTTTTATACATGTTGCTAAACGTGTCATATCTGTCAAGTGCTATAATTTATCATGTTAATATGCATGCTAGAATTGTTTAATTGAGACAAGCTGTGGACACATCTGAGCATAGAGAGAAAGAGCATTCAGCATTGAGTCCAATCCTGGACTCCATCTATGATTTTTTGAAGGTAATCAAGGCTTGCATAATGTCTGGAAAGATAAGTATGTGAGCCAATAAGTGAAGTGTGTGCAGGGTGTTCTGAGCAGAAACAAACAAAAAAATAGACTGGGTTAAGATTGGGTAATTCCAATAATACAGTATATGTATTAATAAAAGTTTGATATGCATTAGTAGTGTTAATTCAATTGTTTTATAAATTGAAGTAAACCCTGGCTAGAAATGAAGCTGGAAGGATAGGTAGTTGTACAGGTAGTGTATGCTACACTAAGCTAAAATGGGGGTGGATAAAATGTTACTGCTTAATGTCTAAAAGCATCTATAGTATTGCTAATCTGTTGAAACTTTCTTGTTAATACAGTAAAAGCGATTTATATCTTCCTGTATAAAATATGTAAAATGACTAGAAAATTAATAAATTATTGTTTATATCTAGCCAAATCTGAATATTCATTGTAAGAGTTTCTTTATTCTGAAGATTATATTTAAATAATAAACTGATTTGTGTTATTCTCTAGATTAGGATTTTGAACATTTACAACTGCTTAGAAGGTAGAGAGATACTCATGATTTAGCTAAAAAGTCACTTGAGGATTAGGGTGTTTCCTTGACTAACTAGGTTGACTTTATGGTCCTCTAAAGACAAAAGATTTGAATTTGACCAAAAGACAAAGATGAAGGTCTTTGCAGGTATGAAATTTCCTCGTATTCTGTTTTTTGAAATACAGTAACTCTCATCTATTTTTAGAAATATTTAAGAATAAAAATCCATTAACTTTTTATGAACCTAACCTAAATTTATTCCTAGCAAACTGTTTAATAAATGGAATTTTGTAACATAATCTTATCTTGCTAAAATCCAACTGTTTTGCCAGAAGCATAATTGACTTGATTCTAAATTGTAAGCTCTCCATTAAATTTCATGATACTGCCACTTAGATTTTTAAAGCTTAGTAGTTGAAGATAACCCCTAAACTTAAAAAAAAAAAACTAAAGTAATTTAATGCTCTCAAGGATAAATTTCTAATAAACATGTTTGACAGAGAACTAAATAGAACGGCAAATAGTATAACTATTCTTTTATATGTCATTATTTTGAAGAGACAAAGATTACATAAGTCATGCATAATATTTGCAAGGGTGTATTTTGCATTTTATGTTACATATTGTTTTAATATACATTCTTGTTTAAGCAATGTTCTTTTGTCCTAAATTATATTTTCTCATATCCATTTAAATCTAAGTGGAATCATAGCTACAGTTCTAAATTAAGTTTCTAAAATGTATACAGTTCTCAAATGTAAGACATTTAAATACATTTTTATAGTAAGTGCTTCGTTAAATTATTGGTCTTTACTATTTCTCATGTTATTTTGTAGGGTGAGATAATCCATGTAAAATAGCTGTGAATGGCACATATAAATAACTTAATAAGTGTTTCCTAGTAGTAGTAGTATTAGCCACATTTTTATATTTCTGAATTAAAATGTGAGAATGATTTATTAGCAAATTTGCTAAATGTGAACATTTTTTCTATAATGTTTTAATTACTTAGTAATACACATCAACAATCATAGAATAGTAAGTACCTTGTGTTTGAAGTGGTTTTCAATGTATATTCTTTATTTGCAAATTCTTCATCCAACAGTGAACTAATACGTCCAGAATACAAAACGAACTCAAACAACACAACAGGAGAAACATGAATAATTTCATTAAAACATGGGCAAAGGACACAAATAGACATTTCTCAAAAGAAGACATACAAACTGCTAACAGGTATATGAAAAAAATTTCAACATCACTAATAATCAGAGAAATACAAATGAAAATTCCAATGAGATATCACTTGTCCCAATCAGAATTATTATTGTTAAAAAGACAAATAGTATCAGATGTTGGCAATGATGTGGAGAAATGGGAACTCTTATACACTGTTGGTAGGAATGGGTACTAGTACAGCCACTATAGAAAACGGTATGGAGCTTTCTTAAAAAACTAAAAATAGAATTACCATTCCATAGAAATTCCACTACAGGGTATCTACCCAAAGAAAAAGAAATCAATATATCAAAGTAATTCCTGAGCATACATGGTTACTGCAGCACTATTCACAATAGCAAATATATGGAATTAACCAAAGTGTCCATCAACAGATGAACAGATAAAGAAAATATACACAATGGAATACTATTTGACCATAAAAAAGAACTAAGTCATGCCATTTGCAGCAACATCGATGGAAGTGGAGGTCATTATCTTAAGTGAAATAAGCCAAGCACAAATAGACAAATGTTGCATCTTTTCACTTATATGTGGGATCTAAGATATTTGATCAAATGAGGTAGACGGTGGGAAGATAGAAAACAGAAACTTGGAAGGGTGAATGGGGAAGAGGGGGAGGGTGAAGAGAAGTGGGTTAAAGGGTACAAACATAAGTTAGATAGAAGGAATAAATTCAGTGTTTGATAACCAAGTAGGATGAATATAGTTAACAAAGTTGTATTGTACCTAGATGATGGCCACCCTAAATATCTGACTCAATCACTACATATTATATACAAGTTGCAAGATTTCACATGTACCTCATGAATTTGTACAAATAAAAAATAAATAAAACCCAAAACTATACAAAAAGACTATACTTTTATTTATTATATAACTGTTCCTGATAATTATATTGTCTAACTGATAAATGCCGAAATTATTGAGCTCATCCCAGATCTTTAGATAATCATTATAAATGACATATTAAATAATATATAAATATAATTACATATACATACACATTCCTCTAAATGCTTGAACTATATTACCATATTTCCACAATAAATGATTCCTAAGATGGTAAGATATTCCATAGTAGGTTCCCATATGCTCTTTCACCTATAAAAAATGACTATGCATCTTTCAAAGAAAAATTTAAAACTCTTCTATATTACAAAATAACTTTTATCAGAAACTAGAAGGCATTTAGAATATTGTTTGGCAGGTCTAGAAAGACTTAAGAGCACTCCCCACCCTTTGTTCCACAGAAAACATATCTCATCAATTGCACCTTGATCAAATTTTGACAAATGGTTATATGACTATTAAACTTAGTATAAGTCAACATTTTTTCAACTTTATTGTTTCTCAGAAGAACTTTTTACTCATTTGTCTCTTTATAATAATAAAACATATAAAACCAAAGTTCTGTGAAACAAACTTTGGGAAATTCCAGTGTATGGTAGAAATTCAGAAATTCAAGTATATGGTAGACATAATGAGGAAAACTAGAGATATATGCAACTAGATATTCATTAGAAAATTCTTCCGCAGAAATTTAATAGTTCACAGATTCAACTGCAAGAAGTTTCAGAGTAAAGGGTCTCCATTACATAATTAAAGGCCCTTAAACTCTACCAATATTTAAGAAACAGGAATATCAACTTCCACAGTTCTAAAGTCAATGGGCTAAAGTAGGCTAAAATAAACTTTGAAAATGGAGAAATTCATCTGTGAATATCAAAGACTGACTTACTTTCATCAATTGTTTATTCCACATTGGAGATATTGAGTAGAACTTCATGATAGTTCTATGCCACTAATGGAAAGAATGTGGCATATGCGTAGATATTATAGTCAAGAGGTCACCCATTCTTTTGGATATAATTTGATCCAATTAAAAATTCAGATAAATTTTATACATGGTATTATATAGGGAATGAACAGAACCCTGAATGAAGAATAAAATAATTAGTTTTTAGGAGTTAGGGAAAAAGCTGTCTCATGAATTTTAGTCTTTTTACTACAATTAACGCTGGAATCCAAGATAATTGGAAAATATAAATATGTCAAAATGGTTTGTAAAACCAATTTTTTTAATACATATATCAATAATAAAGATTTTCTTTAATTCTTTAGAGTAGCTTTTTAAAATTAACAATTTAATAAAATTTTTAGTACCTGATATGGTTTGGCTCTGTGTCCCCACCCAAATCATGAGTGAACTCCCATTCACATTTGCTTCAAAGAGAATAAAATACCTAAGAATCCAACTTACAAGGGATGTGAAGGACCTCTTCAAGGAGAACTACAAACCACTGTTCAATGAAATAAAAGAGGATACAAACAAATGGAAGAACATTCCATGCTCATGGATAGGAAGAATCAATATCGTGAAAATGGCCATACTGCTCAAGGTAATTTATAGATTCAATGCCATCCCCATCAAGCTACCAATGACTTTCTTCACAGAATTGGAAAAATTCTACTTTAAAGTTCATATGGAATCAAAAAAGAGCCCGCATCGCCAAGTCAATCCTAAGCCAAAAGAACAAAGCTGGAGGTATCATGCTACCTGACTTCAAACTATACTACAAGGCTACAGTAACCAAAACAGCATGGTACTGGTACTAAAACAGAGATGTAGACAAATGGAACAGAACAGAGCCCTCAGAAATAATACCACATATCTACAACCATCTGATTTTTGACAAACCTGACAAAAAGAAGAAATGGGGAAAGGATCTCTTATTTAACAAATGGTGCTGGGAAAACTGGTTAGCCATATGTAGAAAGCTGAAACTGGATCCCTCCCTTACACCTTATACAAAAATTAATTCAAGATGGATTAAAGACTTAAATGTTAGACCTAAAACCATTAAAACCCTACAAGAAAACCAAGGCAATACCATTCAGGACATAGGCTTGGGCAAGGACTTCATGACTAAAACACCAAAGGCAAAGCAACAAAAGCCAAAATTGACAAATGGGATCTAATTAAACTAAAGAGCTTCTGCACAGCAAAAGAAACTACCATCAGAGTGAACAGGCAACCTACAGAATGGGAGAAAATTTTTGCAATCTGCTCATCTGACAAAGGGCTAATATCCAGAATCTACATAGAACTCAAACAAATTTACAAGAAAAAAACAAACAACCCCATCAAAATTGGGCAAAGGATATGAACAGACACTTCTCAAAAGAAGACATTTATGCAGCCAACAGACACATGAAAAAATGCTCATCATCACTGGCCATCAGAGAAATGCAAATCAAAACCACAATGAGATACCATCTCACACCAGTTAGAATGGCGATGACTAAAAAGTCAGGAAACAACAGGTGCTGGAGAGGATGTGGAAAAATAGGAACACTTTTACACTGTTGGAGGGACTGTAAACCAGTTCAACCATTGTGGAACACAGTGTGGCGATTCCTCAGGGATTTAGAACTAGAAATACCATTTGACCCAGACATCTCATTACTGGGTATATACCCAAAGGATTATAAGTAATGCCGCTATAAAGACACACGCACATGTATGTTTATTGTGGCACTATTCACAATAGCAACCAAAATGTCCATCAATGATAGACTGGATTAAGAAAATGTGGCACATATACACCATGGAATACTTTGCAGCCATAAAAAAGGATGAATTCATGTCCTTTGTAGGGACATGGATGAAGCTGGAAACCATCATTCTCAGCAAACTATCACAAGGACAAAAAACCAAACACCACATGTTCTCACTAATAGGTGAGAATTGAACAATGAGAACACCTGGACACAAGAAGGGGCACATCACACACCGGGGCCTGTTGTGGGCTAGGGGGAGGGGGGAGGGATAGCATTAGGAGATATACGTAATGTAAATGACGAGTTAATGGATGCAGCACACCAACGTGGCACATGTGTACATACGTAACAAACCTGCACATTGTGCACATGTACCCTAGAACTTAAAGTATAATAAAAAAATTAAAAAAAAAAAACTGGTGGCATTTTGCACCTGCCCTAGAGATGTGTGGAACTTTGCACTTGAGAGGGATGTTTTAGGGTATCTGGTAGAAGAAATTTCTAAGCAGCAAATCATCCAAGAGGTGACTTGGGTGCTGTTAAAAGTATTCCATTTAAAAATGGAAACAGAGCAAAAAAATTCAGAAAATTTGCAGCCTAATGATGCAGTAGAAAACAAAAATCCATTTTTTTGAGGAGAAATTCAAGCTGGCTGCAGAAATTTGCTTAAGTAACAAGGCACTTAATGTTAATCCCCAAGACAATGGGGAAAATGTCTCCAGGGCATGTCATAGGTCTTTATGGCAGCCCCTCCCATCACAGACCTGGAAGCCTAGGAGAAAAAAATGGTTTCTTGGACTGGGCCCAGGGTGCTCATGCTGTGTGCAGCCTAGGGACTTGGTGCTCTGCGTCCCAGTTGCTCCAGCTGTTGCTAAAAAGAGCCAAGGTACAGCTCAGGCCATGGTTTCAGAAGGTGCAAGCCCTAAACCTTGGCATCTTCCACGTGGTGTTGAGCCTGCAGGTGAACAGAAGCCAAGAATTAAGGTTTGGGGACCTCCATCTGTATTTCAGAAGATGTATGGAAATGCCTGCATGCCCAGACAAAAGTTTGCTGCAGGGGTGGGGCCCTTATGGACAACTTCCGCTAGGGCAGTGTGGAAGGGAAATGTGGGTTTGGAGCCCTCACACAGAGACCCTACTGGGGCACCACCTAGTGAGCTGTGAGAAGAGGGCCACCATCCTCCAGACCACAGAATGGTAGATCCACCTATAGCTTGTACCATGTGCCTGGAAAAGCTGCAGACACTCAATGCCAGCCCGTGAAAGCAGCCAGGAGGGGTGCTATACCCTGCAAACCCACAGGGTCAGAGCTGCCCAAGACTATGGGAACCTGCCTCTTTCATCAGCTTGACCTGGATGTGAGACACGGAGTCAAAGGAGATCATTTTGGAACTTTCAAACGTGACTGCCCCACTGGATTTCAGACTTGCATGGGCCCTGTAACCCCTTTGTTTTGGACCATTTCTCCCATTTGGAATGGTTGCATTTTCTCAATACCTGTACCCCCATTGTATCTAGGAAATAACTAGCTTGCCTTTGATTTTATGGGCTCATAAGTGCAAGGGACTTACCTTGTTTCAGATGTGACTTTGGACTGTGGACTTCTGGGTTAATGCTGAAATGAGTTAAGACTTTGGGGGATGCTTGGGAAGGCAGGATTGATTTTGAAATGTGAGGACGTGAGATTTGGAGAGGCAAAGGGCAGAATGATATGGTTTGTCTCTGTGTCTTCACCCAGATCTCATCTTGAATTGTACTCCCATAATTCCCATGTATTGTGGGAGGGACCCAGTGGGAGATAATTTAAATCATGGGAGCAGTTTCCCCCATACTGTTCTTGTGGTAGTGAATAAGTCTTATGAGATTTGATGGTTTTAACAGGGATTTCTGCTTTTGCAACTTCATTTTTCTCTTGCCAGCACCATGTAAGAAGTGTGTTTCGCCTTCTGCCATGATTCTGAGGCCTCCCCAGCCATGTGGAACAACTGTAAGTCCAATTAAACCTCCTTTTTTTTTCCCAGTATTGGGTATGTCTTTATCAGCAGCATTAAAATGGACAATACAGAACCTATTCAATTACATCTAAAATATTTTATTGAAAGAATATCTAACACGGAACATATTTCCACAAATCTGGAACTATTTTCATTCTACTTATATATTTTAAAACATATTGAAGTAGAGAGTAGAATGATTGTTACCAGAGGCTGGGAAGGGTAGTGGGGAAGGAGGAATAAACAGGGGTTGGTTCATGGGTAAAAATGTAGTTAGACAGAAGGAATAAGATTTAATGTTCAATAGCATAATAGGGATAATATAGTTAACAATAATTTATTGTATATAAATTCTAAAATAACTAGTGAAGTGAATTTGCAATGTTTCCAACACAAAGAGAAGATAAATGTTTGAGGTGATAGATATCCCAATTACTCTTATTTGATCATTACATCTTGTATGATTGCATGAAAATACCACATATACCCTAAAATATGTATAATTATTATTATAAAAATAAAAATAAAACAAATTTTGTTTAAATAAAACATTTTCTTGACTATCTAACTTCACATTTTAAGTTAGTTTCATTTGTCTAACACTAAACATTTTGAATACATTAAAAAAAAAATCTCAGCTCTAATAAAATTAGCAGGATGCTGTACTATAGGGTCCCCTTGTTATCCATGACTTTACTTTTTGTGGTTTCAGTTACCAATGATAACCAAGATCGGAAAATATTAATTTAAAAATTCCAGAAATAAACAATTCATAGGTTTAAACTACAGGCCACTCTAAGTAGCATGATAAAATCTATGAGCACTCTATCCTGTTCTGCCCCACCCATCCCTTTGCCAAGCTGTATATGCTACCTGCCTATTAGACACTTAGTTGTGGTCTCAGTTATCAGACTGAGAAAACATACTACTGTATATATGGTTTGGTACTATCCACAATTTCAGGCATCCACTGGAGGTCTTGGAGTGTATGCCTCACAGATAAAGGACAATGAGACTATTCTACTGTCAATGAGTATTTAAGAAATATAGCCGGCCGGGCATGGTGGCTCACGCTTGTAATCCCAGCACTTTGGGAGGCCGAGGCGGGTGGATCACGAGGTCTGGAGATCGAGACCATGGTGAAACCCCGTCTCTACTAAAAATACAAAAACTTAGCCGGGCGTGGTGGCGGGCGCCTGTAGTCCCAGCTACTCGGAGAGGCTGAGGCAGGAGAATGGCGTGAACCCGGGAGGCGGAGCTTGCAGTGAGCCGAGACTGCGCCACTGCACTCCAGCCTGGGCGACAGAGCGAGACTCCGTCTCAAAAATAAAAAAAAATAAAAAAAAAAAAAAAAGAAATATAGCCTACCTGATTTAACGGATCTCATTTGTAGTGTTTTCTGATATCTAACAGAATTTCACTGAACTATTACATTGTATTATACATTGATTAATCTTTTGAATTTGGGATAAACTATCAGGTATAGCTAATACAGAGAAATATTTCTACTTAGAAACATTCAAAATGATGTTTTATATTTTAACTGAATTATTTTCCTGTCTTATAAATTGGTAGCAATTGCCTAGAGCTAAATAAAATATAAGAATAAGTAAAAGTAACAGGTTTTTGAAACTTGAGAAGCAAAAGAAGTCATAGAAAATGTGAAGAATTTAATAGCAGTCATTATTAAATATTTTTGTAATTTGACAAAATAAAAGTATACTTTAAATTTCTAAATAAAGCATAAACTTTTTACATTTTGAAAATTATGATTTCAATATAAAAATTTCAAATGTATAGAATGATTCCAAGCACACAGAATTGCTAAATTATTAATATATTGATTTTTTTGCTATTAATGGATACTATATAGAATTTAAGGTGAAATATTTGCCTAAAGAATATAAATTTAATGAATCAAGGGATCTAGAAAATTAATTTTAAACAATATTTTAAATTGGTCTGCACTCTAGTATGAAAGTAGAGGCCATATAACTCTTTCTGGATAATTTAGCAATACTAAAGGAAAAGGTGAGAACTGGTTCATGGACCAGTGTGCTTTGGTAAACAATTTCTTACCTGTCCACGATGAAGTATAAAAATCAACAGTAAGCATTTAAGCACTTTCAAGCAAATTGACATCGGTGCAACATTTCCTCCATTAGCTTTTATTTTACAAAAGTATTGGTGTGCAATTACAGATACCTATTGGTCTTTCATCATAGACAGTTTGAAAAATGTAGAGAGTGAATAAGTAGAACTTCTCCTACTTTACCTTCTCCTCTGCAAGTTAAATCAATTTCAATATGCTAAATTGTCTTGAAAGATCTCATAGTAGTTACAGCACATTATCTTAACTGAGAATAATGTGTTTGTTCGTTAGCTTGATGACCTTTATTCACCTAATAATGATTTTTAAAGAAACATATTTGTAACATTAAGTAATTAATCACATTCAGCTACACACACACACACACAGAGAGAGAGAGAAGGAGAGAGAGAAATAAAAAAAGAAGCAATGAAGGAAGGAAGGGAGGGAGAGAGGGAGGGAGGGAGGGAAAGAAAGAGAGAGAGAGGGAGAATGTGTGATTACTTCAGTAGCTCTTGCTAAAAGAACAGACCATAAAAATCAATAGCCTTTTTAAAAAAGCATATTAACTCCATTATAGAAATTTGTACAAATATGCTGTACGTCCCCATAAAATTGAAATGCTTATACATAAAGTAGTCTTTTAATCACCATCATGATATTATCAATATTGTAATTCATATGTATAGACTGTTTATTATGTTAGATCCTATTCTAGACACTCTATTATTTTATTCCTCACAACACTATGAAGTAGGGAGAATTATTATCTCAATTTTACAGACGAAGACAATGAGGTTTAGATACATTAAGTGTCTTCTCCAGAATAATTATCTCTGCAGTATACCAGTTGAACAAATATCTTTCTTAGCTTGTATTATACACCAGATTAGTTTGGTCTGGTTTAGTCCTCTTTCCAGGGAGACAAAGGCAGAATTTACAATCTCAGTAGGCATAAGAATCAGTGAGTCTCTTATTACAATGCATATTCAAGGGCTCCACGGCAGAGTCTGACTCAGAATATGTAAGTGGGGCCAAGAATTCTAGATTTTAATACAGTCTTCAGATAAAGCTGATGCATGTGGTTCAGTGTTGACAATTTGAGACACACAGACCAATGAATAACATTAGTAATAAATACAGGTCTCATAAATACTAATACACAAGGACAGTCTTAGGAAAGTTTTTTTAAAAACAGTAAATGATTATATAGAGGAGGATGAAATAAAAAGAAATGAGATTTAGACATTAGGATTATCTTGAAAAATATTTTTAAAAATACAGGTAAGAGATCAGGAGCAGTGGCTCATGCTTTAATCCCAGTGCTTTGAGAGACAGAGGCAGGAAAATCGCTAGAAGCCATCGGTTTAGGACAAGCCAGGGCAATATAGTGAGACTCCTATCTCAAAAATATAAAAATTAAATTAAATTTTAAATACAGGCATAATACTTGAGAAGATGTCCAGGTTAGTAGATCTATTTTACTGTATCATACACAGGGCAAGAGTTGTAATTTGAGGTAAATGCAGAACAAAAAACTGGATCCAAATGCAGGGGAGTGGGAGACAGATTCTGTAATTCCAAGACAAGATTTCTGAGCTTCACAATATGCCAGTTGGCCCTGGCAGTATCACTGGCTACAGTTAAATATAGAAATGCTAGCAGCTACTCCCTCTGGATCATGTTACATAGACTTAAGCATGAAATCGTAGGCCAAATAATGCCCCTCTACCTCCCCAAAAAGATATCTCTGGAACTTGCACACATGTCATGTTACATGGCCAAAAAGGCTTTGAAGATATGATTAAGGTTAAGGACTTTATGATGGGGAGATTAGTATTCATTATCCAGATGGGCTCAAGAGAATCACACGGACTTTAAAAGCTGAGAGATTTCTTCACCTAGAGTATAAGATGTGTGGAGGGAGAAAGTAGCAGACAGATGGATCAGAGGGGAAATCAAAGATTCCAAGGTGAGGAGGATTCTTTTTACCAGTTGCTGGCTCTAAGGTATGAGGCCTCTATGTGGAGAGGAAAGAAAGCCTTAGGAGCTATGGGCAGCCCCCAGCTGACAGCCAGAAGGAAACAGTTATCATGGTCCTACAAACTTGAAGAACTGGATCTTGCTAACAACCAGAATATGCCAGCAAGCAGATTTTTCCTAAAACCTTTGGATACAAACCAAGCCCACTGAAATTTTTATTTTAGCCTTGTGGGACTCCAAGCAGAGAAATCAGCAAAGAACACCAGGACTTTTCACTTATAAAACTGAGATAATTTTTTTAATTCTTTTAAGATGTTAAATTGAAAACTAACATGCATTGAACAAGATACTCATTGTGAATCAATATCTGAGGATTTTGCAGCATGATAACCAATCCTTCAGTATGATCTGAATGTCAAGTATCCTACATTTTAAGTCAGCACATGCCAAACATACATTTATATGTCAAAAACATATGAATCTATTTTCCCTTAAGTGAAAAGGATGGACAGAAATTTAATGTGGTATATGTAGAAACAATTGGGAGCTACGAAAATACTTTTTAGTATGAATTCATGAAACTTGACAGCCAAATCAAAAAACATGCCAACCTCATAATTCACAAGTACATTTTCAATATACTTAGTACTTCCTGAAAGCTTAAACTAATCTAAAAATATCTTTATATTTTGATGAACAGAATACAGGTTTTCTATTAAGAGCCCTTAGTACAAAATAATTGCATTACTAACTTCTTCTTCAGTATTGCCAAAATTATACCTTAAAATTAAACTTTTGTAGTTATAGTGTTCTAAACTATGAATTAAGTTGCCAAGATAAAAAATATTCAACTATTGTGAGAGCTCCTTAGAAAAATAATGATTATTACTATCACCGTGGAGGACATTAAGTCTTGAAATTTATCCTCCCTTGCTAGACAAAAGACAATTCAGAAAAGTATTAGGTAGAAAATAATGTTCAAAACTGCTGCTATCCGACATTATTTAGGATATAAAACAGAGAAAGGATTTTTACTAAATTATTAGCCAGAGGATATTTTTTTCTAGTGAGAAATGCTGTACTAGAATTAGTGTTTAGTTTAAAACATTCCCCTACATGCAAAATGTTAACATTCATACTGAAACAATTCTATTTAATACGTGATTGTTTTCTTTAAACACACTATATTTTGAATTATTATACGGTTTAGAAATTATTTGCCCTTGCTATGGTATTTATGTATCTCTTTATGATAATGTTAGACCTGATGTGATAAATTCTGTAATATGGTCCTGGGGAGATGAATTGAAATCTGATACACTATTCCTATGGGGAAGAAAAGGACTCTTTCCTAAATTAGATGGAAATTTTATTGTCATATCACATAGATAAGAAATGATAAGCCCATGATTTCTATCTGAAACCTTCAAGAGCAAATTATTTTTTCCATCAGAATTGTTTTTGTCATCACGTTTTTTAAAAAGCAAAACATGTAGATTCCGTGCCTTTAAACACTCTGAGTAGCGCCTGGGCACCATCCCATTATCAAACGGTATTTTCCTAGTGATACATATGAGTATCCACACTAAGTGTGATAAATAAAGATCATAAATGTCCTCTATTCATTTGGCATCAGGTTTTGATGCCAACTGAGTTTGTACCAAACTTCTAGGAAAAAGAAAAAACACAACCTTCAGTTTTGAGAAATATTTAGTTGTCCTCTTCCTGGTTTAAGGGATTATTGATCTTATTCCTGGAAAGGCTGTTTCAGGAGTAGATGTCAACTCTTGTCTCTTTCTTAACTTTTTCTTTTGACTCTAACTTTCAGAGAAGACAGATTACTAGTTTACTTTCTGGTAGAGTGGCACAGCACAAGGGACTCTAGGGTAGGGTCTATGATGCCTGACACACAAATCAGGTCTAGAGTCCTATTACTCTCACATTTAATTCCATTTTGTTAATTCGTAACCCTGTAGCAATTTAATGGTCTGACATAGTGATACGAAATATCAAAGCCCACTAAGTATAGCATTTTACTATACATTAATGATTAATAACAAGATAAATTTCAGGACAAGATTTGAGATAACATGATGTGTTATATCTCTCTTGATGTTGATTCTTCTTTCCTACTTGAAAAATTTTGTTTGATTACCTTAAGGGCAGTGGTTTGTTTGCCACTACCATCACTTACCTTCGTAATATACCTTAAACCCATGAGCACTAACTGCAAAATCACTGGTCAAACGTAGTGAGAACACAGATTTGGTACTTGTCACTGGAGGTGGCAGATGGAATCCTGTTAACCTAAAACAAAATGGAATTAGTTGTTAGAGACATAATCATTTTTTCTAAGAGTTTTTAAGAAGGATTAAAGTCATATTTAAAAAAAATAATAAAACAGATTTTTTCCTATAATTTCCAGAAGGAATGCTGTCCAGCCAACACCTCAATTTCAGCCCAGTTAAACTCATTTTGGACTTCAGCCCTCCAGACTGCAAGATAATACATTCGTGTTGTTTAAGCCACTAAGTTTGTGGCAATTTGTTGTAGCAGGAATGGACAACTGATACACAATTCTTTTCTGGGTTTTGGAATATACAATTTTTAAATAGCTAAATAAATACTAATTTATTCTATAATTGAATATGGAAGTCCTGTGAAACCTAGTGACTAAGTTACTAAGACTGCTGTTGATTTTATATAAAATGAGTACATTCAGAACCTATTAAGGCAATATTTATGTAATTATGACTAAAAATCTATGAAAAGCGATAACATAGTATGAGACATTATATATAGTATAATATGAAATTACATCCTTACATTAGAAGATACAAGAGACCGAGAAGAATTAGGCAACTTGATCAAGTTCACAGAAGAGCCAGGTCTAAGACTACAACTATATTATTGCCTCCTATTATCAATTAAACACCCTGTTTGGCATCTGATTGTCTTTGAGACATTAATAAAATAGAAACAATAAATATTTGAACTATTAACATACACATTAACATCCAAATCATTTTGTATACAATTTCAAATTTGTATTCACTCAGTTGTATTAAATAATCTAATATTGGAAGCAATATTTAGAACACTTTTATCATTAAGTTATTCAAAGTAATAGAGAAGAACATTGTGAAGAATTGTTGACTTTTAGCAAAAGCTGGGTTTCTGTATTTATGTTTAAATAATAAGCATGTAGTGGCATGTTGTGTAATGGGAGATTTGTTTCTTTTTTTTAATTTTAATCAATGAGAGAACAAAATGTATTTTTTAAAAGTTATTTTCATATAATAGCTGTATCATTAGGAGGATTTGAGGTAACTTGTTTTACTCCTTCTTGTAATACGTTGTATATTGATTTAAAAATAAACTCAGTTATGAATCCAATTAGTTTTTTCTTTATAAGACTTCATTTTGTAATTTCATATTTATGTGCACAGTTATTAAACATCTTTTTCTCCTTTGGATACTATGCTTCAAGATGTCAATGTTTTTTCTGCATCTATTGAGATGATCATGTGATTTTTGTTTTTAATTCTATTTATGTGGTGTATCACATTTATTGACTTACTTATGTTAAACCATCCCTGAATCTCTGGTGTCAAACCCACTTGATCATGGTGGGTTATCTTTTTGGTATGTTTTTGGATTCGGTTAGCTAGTATTTTGTTAATTATTTTAGCACCTATGTTCATCAAGTACATCAGTCTATAGTTTTCTTTTTTGGTTATGTCCTTTCCTGGTTTTGGTATTAGGATGATGCTGGCTTCATAGAATGAATTAGGGAGGGTTCCTTCTTTCTCTGTCTTGTGGAATAGTGTCAAAAGGATTAGTACCAATTCTTTGAATGTCTGGTAGAATTCTGCTGTGAATCCGTCTGGTCTTGGACTTTTTTTCATTGGTAATTTTTAAATTACCATTTCAATCTTCCTACCTGTTATTGGTCTGTTCAGGGTGTCTAATTCTTCCTGATTTGAGCTAGGAGGGTTGTATTTTTCCAGGAATTTATCCGTCTCTTCTAGGTTTTCTAGTTTATGTGCATAGAGGTGTTCACAGTAGCCTTGAACGATCTTTTGCACTTTGGTTGTGTCAGTTGTAATATCTCCTGTTTCATTTCTTAGTGAGGTTATTTGGATTTCTTCTCTTCTTTTCTTGGTTAATCTTGTAATTGGTCTATCCATTTTATTTACCTTTTTGAAGGACCAGCTTTTTGTTTCATTTATCTTTTGTAATTTTTTTTTTGTTTCAATTTCATTTGGTTCTGCTCTGATATTGGTTATTTCCTTTACTCTACCGGCTTTGGTTTGGTTTATTCTTGTTTCTCTAGTTCCTTGAGGTGTGACCTTAGAATGTCAGTTTGTGCTCTTTCAGTCTTTTTGATGTAGGCACTTAGGGCTATGAACTTTCCTCTTAGCAATGCCTTTGCTATATCACAGAGGTTTTGATACGTTGTACCATTATTGTCATTCAGTTCGAAGAATTTTTAAATTTCTATCTTGATTGCGCTTTTGACCCAATGCTCATTCAGGAGCAGATTATTTAAATTCCATGTATTTGCATGGTATTGAGGGTTCCTTTGGAGTTGATTTCCAGTTTTATTCCACTGTGGTCTAAGAGAGTGCTTGATATAATTTCAATTTTTTTTTAATCTATTGAGGCTCGTTTTTGGCCTATCATGTAGTCTATCTACTGGTCTATCTTGTAGAAAGTTTCATGCACTGTTTAATAGAATGTGTATTCTGTGGTTGTTGGATAAAATGTGCTGTATATCTATCTGTTAAGTCAGTTTGTTCCAAGGTAAAGTTTAAATCCATTGTTGAGTTTCTGTCTTGATGACCTGTCTAGTACTGTCGGTGGAGTATTGAAGTCCCCCACTATTATTTTGTTGCTGTCTATATCATTTCTTAAGTCTATCGGTAATTGTTTTATAAATTTGGGACCTCCAGTGTTATGTGCTTGTGTTTAGGATTGTGATATTTTCCTGTTGGACAAGGCCTTTTACCATCATATAATGTCCCTCTTTGTCTCTTTTAACTGCAGTTGCTTTAAAGTTGGTTTTCTCTAAGAACACCTACATCTGCTTGCTTTTGGTGTCCATTTGTATGAAATGTCTTTTTCCACCCCTTTAGTTTATGTGAGTCCTTATGTGTTAGCTGAGTCTCCCGAAGGCAGCAGATAGTTGATTGGTGAGTTCTTACTCATCCTGCAGTTATGTATCTTTTAAGTGGAGCATTTAGGCCATTTACATTCAATGTTAGCATTGAAATGTGAGGTACCCTTGCATACATCGTGCACTTTGTTGCCTGTGTACTTTGTTTTTTGTTTGTTTTTGCTTTTTAACTTGCATTTTTGTTTTATAGGTCCTGTATGATTTACGCTTTAAAGAGGTTCTGTTTGATGTGTTTCCAGGATTTGTTTCAAGATTTACAGCTCCTTTTTAGCAGTTCTTGTAGTGGTGGCTTGGTAATGTCAAATTCTCTCAGCATTTGTTTGTCTGAAAAAGACTGTATATTTTCTTCATATATGATGCTTAGTTTTGCTGGAAATAAAATTCTTGGCTGATAATTGTCTTGTTTGAGGAGGCTGAAGATAGGCCCCAATTCCTTCTAGCTTGTAGGGTTCCTGCTGAGAAATCTGCTGTTAATCTGATAGGTTCTCCTTTATATCTTAATGTAATAAAAGCCATCTATGACAAACCCATAGCCAACATAATACTGAATGGGGAAAAGTTGAAAGCATTCCCTCTGAGAACTGGAACAAGACAAGGATGCCCAATCTCACCACTCCTCTTCGACATAGTAGTGGAAGTCCTAGCCAAAGCAATCAGACAAGAGAAAGAAACAAAGGGCATTCAAATTAGTAAAGAGGAAGGCAAACTGTAACTGTTTGCTGATGATATGATCATTTACCTTGAAAACCCTAAGGACTCCTCCAGAAAGCTCCTGGAACTGATAAAAGAATTCAGCAAAGTTTCCAGATACAAGATACAAGATTAATGTACACAAATCAGTAGCTCTTCTATACACCAACAGTGACCAAGTGGAGAATCAAATCGAAAACTCAAACCCTTTTATGATAGCTGCAAAAACAAATTAAAATACTTAGGAATAAACCTAAGCTAGGAGTCAAAAGACCTCTACAAGGAAAACTATAAAACACAGCTGAAAGAAATAATAGATGACACGAACAAATGGAAACATACCATGCACATGGATGAGGAGAATCAATGTTTTGAAAATGACCATACTGCCAAGAGCAATCTACAAATTCAATGCAATCCCCATCAAAATACCAACATCACTCTTCACAGAATTAGAAAAAAACAATTCTAAAATTCATATGGAACCAAAAAAGAGCCTGCATAACCAAAGCAAGACTAAGCAAAAGGAACAAATCTGGAGGCATCACATTACCTGATTTCAAACTACAGTATAAGGCCATAGTCACCAAAAGAGTGTGGTGCTAACATAAAAATGGGCACATAGACCAATGGAACAGAACAGAGAACCCAGAAATAAACCCAAATACTTATAGCCAACTGATCTTTGACAAAGCAAACAAAAACATAGAGTGGGGAAAGGACACCATTTTCAGCAAATGGTGCTGAGATAATTGGCTAGCCATATGTAGAAGAATGAAACTGGATCCTCATCTCTCACCTTATAAAAAATCAACTCAAGATGGATTAAGGACATAAATCTAAGACCTGAAACTTTAAAAATTCTAGAAGACAACATTGGAAAAACTCTTGCAGACATTGGCTTAGGCAAGGATTTCGTGACCAAGAACCCAAGAGCAAATGAAATAAAAACAAATATAAATAGCTGGGACCTAAATAAACTACAGAGCTTTTGCACAGCAAAAGGAACATTCACCAGAGTAAGCAGACAACCCACAGAGTATGAAAAAATCTTCACAATCTTTACATCTGACAAAGGACTAATATCCAGAATCTGTAACAAACTCAAATCAGTAAGAAAAAAAGAAAAAAATCCCATCAAAAAGTAGGCTAAGGGCATGAATAGACAATTCTCAAAAGAAGATATACAAATGGCAACAAACATGTGAAAAAATAATCAACATCACCAATGATCAGGGAAATGCAAATCAAAACTACAATGCGATGCCACCTTACTCCTGCAAGAATGGCTGTAATTGAAAAATCTAAAAACCTTAGATGTTTGTGTGGATGCAGTGATCAGGGAACAGGTCTACACTGCTGGTGGGAATGTAATCTATTACAACCACTATGAACAGTGTGGAGATTCCTTAAAGAACTAAAAGTAGAACTGCCATTCGATCCACCAATCCCACCACTGGGTACCTACCTAGGGGAAATCAAGTCATTATTTGAAAAGATACTTGTACATGCATGTTTATAGCAGCACAATTCACAATTGTAAAATCATGGAATCAACCCACATGTCCATTAATCAACGAGTGGATAAAGAAACTGCGATAGGCATGTATCATATATATATATATGATGGAATACTACTCAGCCATAAAAAGGAATGAATTAACAGCATTTGCAGTGACCTGGATGAGACTGGAGACTATTATTCTAGGTGAAGTAAGTCAGGAATGGAAAACCAAACATCATATAGTCTCACCAATATGTGGGAACTAAGCTATGAGGACCAAAACGCTTAAGAATGACACAGTGAACTTTGGGGACTTGGGGGAAAGAGAGGGAGGGGGGTGCGGGATAAAAGAATGCAGATACAGTGCGGTATATACTGCTTAAGTGATGGGTGCACCAAAATCTCACTAATCACCACTAAAGAACTTACTCACATAACCAAATACCACCTGTACCCCAATACTTACGGGAAAAAAAAAGATGTCAGTGTTTGGGACTCAGTCTAAAACCAGTGCTTCTATCAATGTATGTCAGGGAGGAGTCCCGCAATAAGTACTTATTAATCTAATGAGTTGAAATGGTAGGAGAATATCGATGCCATCTTAACAATTTCTTATTCACACTAAGAATTGTGTTCTTGAAACATCATAAGAATGTAAATTTAAATCCAGTTATTAAGAAAATTTGTATAGCTTAAGTAGAGACTCTTGTTCAAAGAAAGTAAGTTTTCCCCATGTTAACCTCAAAAGTTTAAGATCTATATCTCATGCACACTTTTTTGACATATCTTTCTAGGAACAACTATATAGTTCAAAAACTTACTTTAAGGTAAAGCTAATATGATTTATCTTTAAAATGTGAGTTATAAATTTATAGTATTTAAATATATTGTTTTCACCTGGACTTAACATGTTCTGTAGGTAATTTAAAAGCATACTATTTTATAGATAAGTATAATATTTTTCCATGTAATTATTTGTACTGGTTTTGATATTTGTAAAATTTAGTTTTTTGCATATATTGCTCGTTACTACATTATCAGTTATACTCCCTTTGCGTTGATGCACGATGAAATTGCATAGTGAATGACATTTTATGTTTCTTTGAAAATTGTACCACAGTCCAGCTGTATTTTCTTCAACTCACAGTTGAAGAAATCACAGCTCAGGAATGATAAGTAAATTTAAATTCATGCAGGTGGTAGGCAGGTAGTGGAGCACAGATAAAAACAGTAACTTCAGACTCCAATCCACTAGGACTTTCCCATAAGAGAAATGATTTTTTTCTATGAAGCCAGAATAAAATTTTAATCAATTTTGGTTTTTGCACAATGCCCATGTAGGTTTCTTACCAAGTATTTTGAATGAATAAGAACATATTTCACCCACATCACAACTTTAAGTAGTTGTGGGTGGTAAGAATTATTATGAAGTCATTGAATTAAAGGTGAGTAAGGCAATGGGGAGCCATTGTCTGACTAGTTGGTGACAGCTTTTTTTTTTTTTTTTTTGACGGAGTCTCACTCTGTCGCCCAGGCTGGAGTGCAGTGGCGCGATCTCAGCTCACTGCAAGCTCTGCCTCCCGGGTTCACCCCATTCTCCTGCCTCAGCCTCCCGAGTAGCTGGGACTACAGGCACCTGCTACCACGCCCAGCTAATTTTTTGTTTTTTAGTAGAGACAGGGTTTCACCGTGTTAGCCAGGATGGTCTCGATCTCCTGACCTCATGATCCGCCCACCTCGGCCTCCCAAAGTGCTGGGATTACAGGCGTGAGCCACCGCACCCGGCCAGTTGGTGACACCTTTATAGCAAAAACTGCAGTGGTTAGCAAAGATATTTCCTGACTGGGAAAACTAAATAAGATTAGTAAACATTTAAATATATGAGACGAACATCCTGGAATCATGCAATATAAATTTCAGTCAGATATTCTTTTTAATATGTCAAAAATTGAGACTGACCAATAAAGTATTAAACTGTATTCATTCTGATTATTAGTGAATATTTTGTCACATCTCGACAATAACTATGTTCTCTCACCCTAAATTTGTCTTTCAAAAATGCATGTAAAGTCATATTAATGAATCATCATTTCATTTTGATACATTTAGTTTCATGAAAATTCCACAGCTTTTCCTCTATTTATTTTTTTACATTTTAACTGTTATTTGGTGAATATTTTGTCATGGACCAGGCTTTGTCTATGGCAATTTTTTCAGTACATTTTCTCATCTGACAGAATGGTGCAATGTATCAGCTGGTATTTTTTTTTTCATTTTAAATTTTATGGTTTCTCATTGATAATCTCTATTCTTACTTGTCCCTACTCCCACATACACCTCCAACCCCATCTTAGCATTTTGTTTTACTAGACAAGAAACTCATCAGAGGTTTTTGTTCCTTGTTTGAAAAATCATGCACTTAGAACATGTGATCCTGTCTCTTCTCATATTCCCTTTTGGATGAAAACATTCTTGAAATATTTCCTCTGTAAAAACTTAGAAATGATAATGATGTTTTATACTGAAATGAATAACTAGTCACAAAGAGAATTAAACAATTAACTTACAACTTTCTATCAATAACTAATATGAAAAGTACTAAAGTAATTATTTGGTAATTAATGAAAAATTGATAGAAATTTACATTGCAAGAAGTCCATTTAAAATGTCAATGCATAGGTTTTTTAAATAATAGATTGTACGTTTAGGGTATTTTGTAATTAATGAGAATTAACGTACTGTATTTCAACTTAATGTGATAGGAATTCTTAAAGCATCAGATTTGTTAGATAAGAATAATACCTGTCTCACTATCTAACTATGTTTATTAGGTTTTAACTATAAGATTTTATTATTTCTGGGAGAGTTGAGAAGAATGACAGCACATATACATTCTCTAAGAATGTAAAAAAAAGACTCTAAATATTTACTTAAATGTAATGTGTATAACAGCTGATTACAATATTAAAATGTTATTTAAAGAATGGATGCAACAGACATCGTTTTAAATTAAGAGGTTATTAGCATATTGCTGCTTATAATAAGATAGAAGCAAAATAGACACGGATGTAAGAGGAAAGAGAGAAAGGGAGAGAAAGGGAAGTAGGAGGAAAGGAGAGAGGATGAGGAGTAAAGAATGACTGATGGAGAGAGAAATAGGAAGAGGAGAGAGAGAGAGAGATTTATTTAAAAATAAAAGTGGTACTGTTACAAACTCTCAAGATTTTGTGAATGTTAAGTAAGGTAATTCATGTGAAATGGTCTAGTGTATTTTTTGGATAACAAATTGTCATTAAATATTAGTTTCTTTAGTGATGTGACTCAAACTCCATTGCCCTTTTTGCTGCACCCTGTCCTGCTACTGCTAAGATATATTATATAATATGACCAGCATAAGCACAGTGATTTCACATTACTCACAGTAAGACTTCTGGATATGAATTATCTTATAATTTTTCGTTGGTTTGACAGTCCTTAAAAATGATCCAAGGATATACAGAGAATTCTCTGCTGAAACAAACTATTAGCCTATTTAATGTCACAATGAACAAGAAAACCACAGGAACAAGCTGATATTTAAAGTAATGGCTGTTCTGTTAAAATAAATCATGCATATCCTATTGATATTGGAGTACATGAAGCACAGCATAATAATTCATGGTTATGTCAAGATGTCACTGGCAGTAATATTAAAGAAAAATATGGCTGTGGCAACATTTGAATAATTGTATCATTTGTTGAAAGTAAATGAGCTGAAGCTTCTATCAAATATAAAATTCCAGAAAGAAACATGTGTGAGGCAAATTCACCATGTTGGGAACATGTGCTGGGTATAGATGTAAGTATTTGTCAGTGAAGCACTTCCATAAGATTTGGAATGTTCATGTCATGGCGGGTAGGTACAGGGACTTCAGACAGTTTTAGAGGTGAGGTTTATGCATTGACTTAACAGAATTCTTATTAAAAACAACCATTTGATTTTGCAAACAACTGAGCTTATCACTGGTATTTTCCTGCAATTCTGCAAATTCTTGATTACCTGAAAGTTAGTGAAGGCTATCTTTGACCATCAAAAGCCAGCCTTAAACCTAGAATTCTTGTTATTAAAAGAATTCCTGCTTGAAATATTTCATTTTTTTGTCTGAGCACTGAGAAATGCAAAAAGACCACCAGCCTGTTAATGAAAGTTTCCTCTCCAAATAATTTCAAAGTAGGTTATTTTCTAGTAAATTATTTTCACCCTTTTTGTCACGAAAGTGTTCCTTTGATTTCTAGCACAAGTTACAGTAATATGCAAATAATTCTTGGATAAGATGATATTGACAGTATATTCTTAACTATTTGTGTAAAACTATGCATAATTTTCATTATTCTAACTTTTGGCATTTTTTCCTCTATAGAAATAAAAATGATGCCTCATATTTAAAGTAGAAAAATATAAACCACTATCTTCCCAAGAAAACTTTTTCTTCCTTCAAAAATGGATATTGATAAAAATGTAGATATTCTCCACTCACTATATTTAAAGACACCATGTTTCCAGAAAATTTGTTTTTACCATTGACTTTAGAGTTTGATCTTCAGGTTCAACGTTTTCTCCAGACCCATGAAATACACTACTAAAAATTTTCTTCCAAAGTCAACCTTTCCAATTTGTTCTCTTTATGCTGCAAATACTTCAAACCTTCTATAATGTCTCCCTTCTCATTTTTTCCATTGAATAATTGATCTTTAAGGCTATACATGACTATAATTCCAAAGGCCATCTTGAATCATTGAGAAAACTAGAAATACAGGAAAATTATGTTCAGCAATTAATCAATTTAAGTATATTTTAGAGTGTCCCCACTTTGTATAAACTCCTGAAAATGTTAATTAGTATATTTTTCTAAGGTTTCTAAGAAGCAGTTGACTCTAGTGACTGTAAGCTTGTATTTTAGAGTATACAACTGAAAAAAAATTCATTCTGCTGCTTATTAGCAGTGTAGTATTGGGCAAGCTACTTTATTCCAATAAACTAGGGATAAGATGAGGTAAATACTAGGAATTATCCCATATTTATGTTCGGATATTTAATTGGGATAATGCTTGTAAAAGCTTACCACAGTTGCTGACATATGCCAAATATGATTTTTACCATAATTATTTTGATGATGAACCCACCCAAGGTTCATCTAATTATAAAAAAACTCATTCAGTGATAACTCTGGAGCTGGACTACCTGGAGTAAATCTCAGTGATTCCATTTATTGTTGTGTGACATTGGGCAGGTTACTTGCCTCTCCTGGTTCCTCACTGGCAAAATGTAGATGAAAACAGTACCTTCCCTTTAAGTCCTTGTCAAGTTTAAATAAGTTAATACAAGCACATCACTTAGAACAATGCCAAGCATTTAGCAAACTAGCTACTCTTGAGAAATATGACAGATCTGAGAATTAGAGAATTCTTTCACACACCACTCAGAGTTTTCTTCTTGACGCACCAAATTATTGATAGTTATAACAAACTTGGAGTATTTGGGATAAATGTAATATTTCTTCAAGTATATGCTATCATGTTCTACTAGGTTGTTTTTTTTTTGTTTTTTTTTTTTTTGCTAAGTTTATCATTGCTACGACTTTTGATCTTTTTGGATGTAGTATTAGTAAAGACTCATCACAAGCTATTTAAGGTCAATTTAAAAAAATTATGACCAAGAGAGGTGAGAGCATTGATGAAGATTCTCAATTAGGAGACAGAGAGAGAGAGAGAGAGAGACAGAGAAACACGTTTGTGTCTTTAGTAACTTATAATTACTGAGATTGAGTCAACTGACTTCCTTCCATAAACCCTGCCATCTTTTTTCGGTGCATTTCAAACGTATCTATCAGAAAGTATTGCACACATTTTATCATGTGAATTTTACTGTATTTCTTTACAAGTACTCTATATTCATTAAGGAAAATCTAAAACAAAACAAAAAACACCATTCTACAAATGCATGCTTTGCATTTCCCATATTGACAATTTTTTGTTTGATCCACTTATCCAATCCACAACAATAAGAATTTAACTCAAAATTTATGGCTCCTTCTATTTCCCAGAAAGGTAATATTAATTAGCACTGACTCTCAGTTTTAGCAAAACATGAAATTTACACAACTTTTATTATTTTTTATGCATTTAAAATGTATATATTATAATGTGGTATTTTCTTTATCAATTTCCTCCAGTCATTAGAGGGTTTGCACATACAATCTATGCCAATAAATAATACATAATCTTTGTGATATGTTCCATGAAAGATGAATCATAATCTGAAATAATTATAGAAAGTTTCTGAGGATCTATTCCATTACCAGTTTTGTTGACTTAAATATTTTTAAAAAATATATTAAGAAGAGATACATCTTACATAAAATACAAAGAGCACTGCAATTGGAGATTTTGAATAAAGCCTTATGATGGTGATGATTAAAGATGTTTGTATAAAGATACTACTATAGTTTCATCTAGACATTGTAAAATTGAGGAATGTGGAGAACCTTTTCAGAAAAGTTTTGATTCTGTTTTTAAGTCAATATTTTATTTACGAAGCTATTAGAGACAAGTGATTGGGAATATAACAATTACTTTTAAAAGATACATATAGCCATTAATTATTTCCATTGTGCCCAATATCACTTTCTTATAAAATTTTCACCACTGCCCTCTGAGACGATTTATTTGTGTTTATGCATGCATATATCCCAATACACCTGCTAAGTAACATAACACCTCAAAACATTATTTCTAATCATTTTAGGTTAAATAAAAGTACAATCTGTCTTCATTGGAACACATCATAAAGAAAACATTAACATGAGAATGCAGTGACATGGAACATACATGTGGTCATTTACCTAATTAATGAATTTAGACATGATTTATGGACTAATTTAGTGTTTTCGAATGATCATTATTTTCTTGTCACATGAAAAGCCATTCAGTCAATTATTATACTATTTTAAAATAATAATCATAGGCCATATTCTAACATTTAAATTGGAAAAATGGTTAAAATTAAATAATTACTTATACTGTTATAAGCTCTTTTACTCTATATGAAGTATTTTTTTAATTACCCATTTATATAATAAATATAAAATGATAAAATTTTCTACTTCACAATATTGAAAATAATTAAGGTTAATAAATACTAGTAAACATAATTATATAATAATGTCTTCACATATTTGAATGTTCTATTTTTCAACATTCTAGGGATACTTATGTGAGATTTTCTAATATGAGAAATGCCAATTTAATTATATTTTAGTAAACTCTAATAACTATATATTTTAGTTGTTAAAAACCATGGAAATATGACTTGAAGTTGCAATAAATGTTTTGCTGTCTATTATGTATCTGTTTTAAACATAAAAGTCTGCTATAATATATGTGACTTTCCCCATTATCTGTCAGGTAATATTATGGCATTAAAACAGAGTGATTAGATTAAAGTAACTCATCATAGTATTTCAATCATTTACCATTTTCATGATAACTATGATAGGACTTCATTGGGGGAATTAAAATTTTCTTTTTAACACTGCATTTAAGGACAGTTATTGGAAAATTGCATGTTTCTTTGAAAAGCTAATAAAGTTTCTATGTGAGAAGGAAAGCTAAGGTATTATGGATCCTAGATGGAAGAAATATAAAATACTGACTACTTTTGATAAGGCTAGTAGATAGTCTTTTTAATTTGGGATTCCTTTGAGAGCACTTCGTTTTCAGTTACACCATGGAAATAGACAAGAAACCACCATTGTCCTGGAAACCCAAGATGTTTGTTCCCCTACGAGTAGCCACCAGTGTATCAGATACTGAAAGGTTTAATAGAGAAATATGTTATTGACTGTACACAAAGTTATATGAAATCATCAATAAAGTCAGAGAGAGGGAATAAATTTTGTTTGAACTAGGTGTGTATTCTACACAAAAAACTAAAGGAAGTAAAATAAATATCAATAGACAAATGTCAATGAGTATTTTATAGTGAAAATAACAATAAAAGTACCTTCCTTGATTGATTTTCATTTTTCAAGGTTCTACTTCTACTTACTTCTAAGTAGAAGTTCTACTTACACATCACAGACAAGATTAGAATAATTGCATAATGTTTTTAAGCCAATATCCACTAGGTTTAGGAATTAGCATTTTACCATATTTTATAAATGTTAATGTGTCCCAGGTTTTGAATTAATAATGCCTAGTTTAAAACGATGTTTACAGTTTACTTTGTAATTATTATTTCTTTCTTTAGGGCACTCATATAACTCTGAAATTTGGGTACAATTTTGATGGAATAGAAGAATGATGGAAATAGTTTATTCTTATATGGTGTGTAGTTAGATGACAAGAATGTAAAACAAAAAATTTATAAGTTACTGAATTTCTGAAAGATAGAATATTGGCAAGCATAATATTAAATAGTCATGTTCATAAGTGCATAAACTAATTTATATTCAAGATATTCCAATACTATTTTGTAAATGATAAAAATTTAAGAAAATTAAATAATATATTTTTTATCATTAGATCAACAAAAATATACATAAAACAGAAGCATACTCTTAAACTATGTACTGATGGGGACATTTGGAAACTAAATATTATGAAGATAAAATTGTTTGTAAATGTAAATTGGACAATTATATGCAGAACCATAATCAATTATTTTTATTAGTCTTTGGGAACAAAAAATAATAGACAATTTACACACAAAAGTATCATTGATTTTGTGGAGAATTTGAAATATGCTTGTGAATGTGACAAAAATGTAATTTTTGAGGTAACATATGAGATGGCATGCTGTTAAACATAGTAGTTATATTAACAGTTGCCAGACAATTTTAGCAAGTTATGTTGGAGGTAATATTATTAGGTTGATGCAAAAGTAATTGAGGATTTGCCATTATTTTTTTAAAGGTGAAAACCTCTATTACTTTTGCACCAACCTAATAAAAAATGAACTAATATGTTAAAAATATGAAAACAGAGGAGGAAAAGAAGGTGAAGTGGTGGGAAAGTAGGGAGAAGAAAGAAGAAAAAAAAGATTTGCTAAATTTTTGTAACCTATCAACCAACCAACCAACCAAACAAACAAACTGTTCCAGCAGGCATTTTGCTTTAGAGTCCCACTTTAAATTCCTTCTAAACCCATTATCTTTGTGATGTTCCAATGTTAAATCACTGCAAGCATGACACACCTTCACTCTAGCTATGTTATATGCACGTGGGAAGAGATATAATTTTACTATTTATACTATGTAATATAGTTCTGAACATTATTATAACATCTATACTCTCATAGGTGAAACATTTTTATCTTCAGATAACCTCTTACCTGACCTTTAAGTATATATATATAATATATATTATATATATATATATATATATATCTGATTCCTATTTTACATGCCCACTTTCATATCTAATCCACATCTCAGGCATATGTCCAAAACCTGAATTTGGAGGTTAGAAATTGAGGAGTGGAGAGAAGCTATTACTCCTCCTTTCTCTCTTTCTTTCTCTTCATTTGCTTCTGGCAGCAACTGTGGAAGTGACTGTATTGCTTTGAGGATCCCTGCTTTGGTGGCAGCAGCCCTCTCTTTGTGGTTCTAGCAGTGGCCATATGATTCCCCATCTATAGGGTGAGCATCTGCTGATGGTCCTCCCCCATTCCTGTATCCACTAAGTGCCACAGTAGTGCATGGTACATGGCACGCACAGCAGTCAGTTTGTTTTGTATTCTGGGAAGCCCAATCCCTCGGTCTCACTCTCTAGCCATATTTTCTTTCTTTGGTAAATAACTCCTGAATCATTTCTTTTCCTTTGCCCGCTTTCATCTCTTCAATTCTTTGATAAAAAGTTCCAGACACTGTTGGTGGGATTGTAAACTAGTTCAACCATTGTGGAAGTCAGTGTGGCGATTCCTCAGGGATCTAGAACTAGAAATACCATTTGACCCAGCCATCCCATTACTGGGTATATACCCAAAGGACTATAAATCATGCTGCTATAAAGACACATGCACACGTATGTTTATTGCGGCACTATTCACTATAGCAAAGACTTGGAACCAACCCAAATGTCCAACAACGATAGACTGGATTAAGAAAATGTGGCACATATACACCATGGAATACTATGCAGCCATAAAAAATGATGAGTTCGTGTCCTTTGTAGGGACATGGATGAAACTGGAAAACATCATTCTCAGTAAACTATCGCAAGGACAAAAAACCAAACACCGCATGTTCTCACTCATAGGTGGGAATTGAACAATGAGAACTCATGGACACAGGAAGGGGAACATCACGCTCCGGGGACTGTTGTGGGGTGGGGGGAGGGGGGAGGGACAGCATTAGGAGATACACCTAATGCTAAATGACGAGTTACTGGGTGCAAGAAATCAACATGGCACATGGATACATATGTAACAAACCTGCACATTGTGCACATGTACCCTAAAACCCTAAAGTATAATAAAAAAAAAAAAAAAAAAAAGTTCCCTTTATTAAATTCTTTCTATTTGTTTTCCTAGTCATAGCCTGAAACAGAAATTAAGGAAGGTGGCTATTTATGGGTAGAAAATAATTTTCTCATTTTTCTCACCAAAGATGTAGGAAGAAAAATATATATAAGAAATAAAATTAATAGATAAATACTTTACATTCAGTTACAGTTAACTGAGTACTACCTTACTGATAATAAAATCAGATCACGGTTTAAGTGTTATTTTTCTTGAGTAAAAAATACATTTCCATAAATGATATTCTATCTCCATTGAAACTGGATCTATATCTAGGTAGTCTTAAATGAATTCTAAATGCTGTTTTACATCAGAACTCACGGTACTCTCTGAGCCATTAGATATGTCTTCTTGTTACCATGTATTACATTAAGAATTATATTGCCACATATATATGAGTCACTTAATTTAATTTTAGCTAATTAGGAACATCAAACTATCTTGAAAAGGAAATTCAAGGATGCTTTTAAAATTGAATTATTTATGTTAATGAAAAAATAGTTTGTCTGTTTTTATGTTAAATCAGCATAATTATTTTAACTCATCAAATAATATTAAGTGCTACCAGTTATTAAGTTTCTACTATGAATCAAACATTTAACATACATTATCTCATTATCTCCCATAACATATATGTCTATACATGACTTTATTTATATTATTCCATTTTGAAAATGAAGAAAACAAAGGCCTATGAGAATATAAATTTCTCATTAAAGGCCACATTGTTAGCAAATGGAAAAGTCAGAAATTAGGCCATTTTCTTTTTGCTGTTCTGCAAGGACTCTCAATTAGTTTTGCTAAATTTTTAATGAGTGTATCCAAATTATTCTGATGTAAGAAGTTAATGTGAATGCTCAAAATTAATCTATGGATCTGGCAATTAGAAAATCACCTTGTTCTGAGTAGCTTCAGTGAGGTGACAAATCTAAGTTATTGATTATTAATAGAAATAGGAAAAGAGGAAATATAGTAGCCCATATTGACTATCATTTTAAGCTATTTGACTGTGAAAAAAATATGTTATAGCATGACTGATATTCACCTTAATAAAGGACAATCCTAATTACAGACTTGCGGAAGGAGAAAATGAGGAACAGAATCATAATATCATAAAGAGTAACGCAGAGTCACAGAAGCCAAGATTTCAAGAGTATCCTCACTAATGATCATGTAAAACATCATGTGGGTGTCCTGTACTGAGTTAATGTTTTACACATTTAATCCACAAAACACTGTAAAAATGGCTGTGTTTTATATCCTTATTTTCCATACAGTTTACTTTTATTTTCATTTTATTTTTAATGGGTACATAGCAGGTGCATATATTTATGGGGTACATGATGTATTTTGAAACAAGCACATAATAAGTCACAATCACATCATGATAAATGGGACATTCATCACCCCAAGCATTTATCATTTCTTTATGTTACAAACATCCCAATTATACTCTTTTAGTTATTTTAAAATGCACAATAAATTATTGTTGACTGTAATCACCCTGTTATGTAGAAAGGTTAAGTGGTTTGCTCAATCCTATTTGTTTAGTGGAAGAACTATAATTCAAAAGAGGTTTTCGTCTGACTCCAAAATTCATGTTCTTTCTACTAATTTAATAATATTGCCATCACAATTTACATATAATATGAAGGTGAAGAAAAGAGAGACAGAGTTAAGTATTAGAAGAACAAAATGTCTTCCCATCAAAGAACATTAACATAAAAAATAATACTGTTTTAAAATATTAACTATCTAAAGGTAGAGCAGAAAGAATGATATAAAATAAAGTTAAAAATTCAGCAATAGGCCAATTTAGTGGATTGGAAAATATGTGAGTTTAAAATAGAATAGCAGAAAACTAGGGCCAGAGTGTTAGCTCATGCCTCTAATCCTCACACTTTGCGAGGCCCAGGTGGGTGAATTGCCTAAGCTTAGGAGTTCAAGACCAGCCTGAGTTCTAGTGTGATTGCATTGTGGTCTGAGAGTGTGGCGATTCCTCAGGGATCCAGAACTAGAAATACCATTTGACCCAGCCATCCCATTACTGGGTATATACCCAAAGGATTATAAATCATGCTGCTATAAAGACACATGCACATGTATGTTTATTGTGGCACTATTCACAATAACAAAGACCTGGAACCAACCCAAATGTCCAACAATGGTAGACTGGATTAAGAATGGCACATATACACCATGGAATACTACGCAGCCATAAAAAAGGATGAGTTCATGTCATTTGTAGGGACATGGATGAAGCTGGAAACCATCATTCTCAGCAAACTATCGCAACGACAAAAAACCAAACATTGCGTGTTCTCACTCATAGGTAGGAGTTGAACAATGAGAACACCTGGACACAGGAAGGAGGACATCACACACCGGGGCCTGTTGTGGGGTGGGGGGAGAGGGGAGGGATAACATTATGAATTATACCTAATATAAATGACGAGTTAATGGGTGCAGCACACCAACATGGCACATGTATACATATGTAACAAACCTGCACGTTGTGCACATGTACCCTAGAACTTAAAGTATAATAATAATAATAATAATAATAATAATAAAAGAACAGCCTGGGCAACATGGTGAAACCCCATCTCTACTAAAATACAAAAAATTAGCTGGTTGAGGTGGCACATGCCTGTAGTCCCAGCTACTCAGGAAGCTAACACACCAGAAGAGAATTGCTTGAACCCAGGAGGCAGAGGTTGCAGTGAGTCAAGATTGTGCCACTGCACACCAGCCCAGGCAACACAGCGAGACTCTGTCTCAAAAAAACCCAACCAACCAACCAAACAAACAAACAAAACAGAAAGAGAGCTTTTGAAACTCCCAAATAAAATATTTGTTGAAAGTAAATGTGTGACCAGATTCTAGAAGGGATTTTCATGAGAAGAACAATAGAATTGACTCGAATACGGCAATTAGTGTCCCATGAATGTTATGTTATCAGATATAGAGAATACCAAAAAGCTGGCAGAGAGAAACTGTCTTTCCTCCTTCTGTTTCTTGGTTAGAAAACACACAATCTCTACAAGTCAGAAGACCAGCCAACATTGTCTCTAATTCGTAGTTCCAAATAGTTGCCCCATCACGAAAACCATTTTTCTGTATTCTATCAAATACGAACTTCCAGAAAACAACTAGATAAAAAAATTGAGTGGCTTCAAGTTGCATCCTTGTAAACACAATCAAAAAAATACAGCATTTATAGAAGGTGGTAATAAGCAGATACAGGGTCATGCTACTTTCTCATAAAGTTAAACACAATGTTATTTGTGCTTGTCCTTTCTTGTATGCTATAAGAAAAGCATATCAATGCTTGATCAGAAAAAGCAAAACATTTTATGTTAAAATATTGTGTTATTTGTATATATTGAATTGTTTTATTAAGTTAATATATTAAACTAAAGAAAAGAATTTCCACGTATCTATTATGAAATTAGGTGCTAGAAATATAGATAAGATACTCTATTAGGTCTCAATACCTATTGTAAAACTATAGTGTTTAAGTCAGTACAGTATTTGTTAAAGGGTAAACATACTAGAATCTGGTCACACATTAACTGTCAATATACACTGTCAGTATTATGAATGAAAATATTTTACTTGGAATTTGATGGAAACTTTGGAATTTCATGTTAGAAATTGTTCATAGAAAACATCAAAGTTAACCACGAGAACTGAAATATGAAAAATTTACCTAACAATTTGATGCAATAGTAAATCAGATGGGAACAATAAATTATTCCAATTAATCATACCAAGAAAATATTTAGTTTAATCTGGACAAATTAGTGAAATAAAAATGCTATTTTATTTAAACTAGTAGTCATTTCTGATCCACTCATTAGGCAAATATTACTGAATATTTATATCATAATAGTATTATGTTAAGTATCAGACATACAAAGACAAATATAGCTGCCCCTAACCAAAAAGATTCATAGTCTATTCAGCCTATTCAACACCAAGAGCTGGTCATATTAAGCAGTTATATATTTACTTTTTGTATACTTTTTGATAAAGAAACACATTTTAATTTCAAACAACTACAGACTTTTTACCAGGATGGAAATTTAAGTCATTGTTTTATGTAACATGCACCTGAGTGACACATTTACTTACTCCGAAATCTTGTAGAAAAATATCAAATTTCGGCCGGGCACGGTGGCTCACGCTTGTAATCCCAGCACTTTGGGAGGCCGAGGTGGGCGGATCACGAGGTCAGGAGATCGAGACCACAGTGAAACCCCGTCTCTACTAAAAATACAAAAAATTAGCCGGGTGTGGTGGCGGGCGCCTGTAGTCCCAGCTACTCAGAGAGGCTGTGGCAGAAGAATGGCGTGAACCCGGGAGGCAGAGCTTGCAGTGAGCCGAGATGGCGCCACTGCACTCCAGCCTGGGTGACAGTGCGAGAATCCGTCTCAAAAAACAAAAAACAAAAAAAAAAAAAAGAAAAATATCAAATTTCTGCTTTTATTAAAACACCAATTTAGATGTGATTAAGCAGAACAGACAATATGTAACAAACTAAAATTTGTTGATATATAGTAAAGCCGGATATATTTAATCAATAGGCTTTGATACAACACACAGTTAAGTACAATATTAGCTGTGTGAACTTGCACAATGTCAAATAATGGAGAATAATAAGAGCAACTAGAAGGTATAAAAATAAGGTTAAAACTATAATTAAAATTTAGTTTTTAAATGGGATGTGGGAAGATATGATAAGAATATAGTTAGGTTGGTGTTGAAAAATAAAAATGAATATTTTATGTGAAAAATTTTCCCCCATGATTTTTATTTATTCTGGATATTAATCCTGCTAGGTTTCTCTCAAAACATATTTTGAAAATACTTACATATTTTAACCTAAATAAGGTTTTTTTTCTAGAATAACAAGACATTGATATAATAATAGTGGGATTCATTTTATAACATTTATCAACACTTCAACTGTAAATTGATATAATCATATTCAACATTTTATTTTCATTATTGGCCTCGAAATTAAGAAGCAGATCAATTTGTTAAATCTGTTTCATAATAAAAATTCCTTTTAAACTTATAATCAGCAAGTATTTTATTGAGCATCAATTATGAATTAATCAAGACAGTAGGTACTCATCATTTAATGCAATATCTCGCTTATTTTAATATTCTCCTATCATTCAAAGACAAGAGAAGAAAACCTCAAAATAACAGAGGAAGGTCTGTTTGTAATAGCTTCTTTTTGGAAGGTGGAGAGCTGATGGAGGAGAGCTTGGAGAGACTAGTTCCATGTTTGGTAAAATCCAAAGGACATAGCAGAGATGAAAAACTCACAAAGCAGAGTTCAAGGTCTGGCTAGAGATGAGGGTCACAGAAAGGATAGCAAACAGTAGAGACTGAGGAACAGGAAGGTAAGAAGGAGCGAGATCCCTGGAGCAGCTATCTGCACACAATGCCTATATCAAAACATTGTGTCCATGGATTGTTTATATTTGTTGAAGGAAGACAGGAGTAAAAAAAATTTTTCACTGAATATTTTCTTATTGAATACATATTAATTTTTATACTGTAGTCTAACAGTTGCTATTGGGAATAGTACTGCAGTGAATATACCTGTGCAGGTATCATTTTTATAGAATGATTGTTTATAGAATTTTCCTTTGAGTGGATATAGAATTTATTGTCCTTTCTTGTATGCTATAAGAAAATGTATTTCTTATAATTGTGTCCAGAGGCAGCAAGCTAGGACATATAATTTATTAAGTTGTCATTTCTAGGATTCCTTAAAATGTACACCTTAATTCTTCTTCACTTTAATGCTCAAATACAACAAAATGAACTTAGACTCCTTCACATCTTCGGGAAGAATCACAGATCTAAATATAAAGCTAACACTCTAAACAAAATCTATTATCTTCAGAAGAAAATACAGGGTATCTTTTCATCTTTGGATAAGCAAATATTTATTGTACTAAAAGAAAGCACTGACAAAATATAATATTAATAATTTGGACTTTGTTAAAATTAGAAACCTTAACTCATGCAAAGATGACGTAAGAAAATGAAAGAGCAAGTAACAGACTGGAAGAAAATAATTGCAATGCATATATTTGTCAAATAAATGCTATAAAGATTGCAAAGATCCTTATAATTTATATATCAAGACTAAGCAAACAACCCAATTAAAAAATAGACAAAATATTTGAACAAACTCTTCATAAATAAATAGTTGATAAGCACATGCTCAATATTATTAGGCATCACAGAAGTGCAAAATAATACCACAATAAATGCTGACAACCTCAAATGTCAACAAAGTTGTGGAGCATTTAGAATTCTCATACAGCGATGGTGAAGTACAAAATGCATACGCAGCTTAAAAAAGCTATTTGGCAGTTTTTTTATGATATTAAATCTTTATCTACCTAATAACCAAACATTTTGACTCATTCTCATTTCACAGAATGAGAGCTTTAAAAAGTTCATTTTACCCATGGCTATAGAGTGTTTCTCTATTTTATAACTTTATGTATGTTTGCAATAGATTGCAATTTTTTGTGTTCTAAGTTCTGTTTCATACTTAGGGAGTTTATTCTCAACATATTACAAAATTTTGCTATTATTTACAATATAATAGATATTGTGATTTTTCTTTTTTTTTTTTTTTTTTTGAGACGGAGTCTCACTCCTTCGCCCAGGCTGGAGTGCAGTGGCGCGATCTCGCCTCACTGCAAGCTCTGCCTCCCGGGTTCACGCCATACTCCTGCCTCAGCCTCCCCAGTAGCTGGGACTACAGGCGCCCGCCACCATGCCCGGCTAATTTTTTGTATTTTTAGTAAAGACGGGCTTTCACCGTGTTAGCCAGGATAGTCTCGATCTCCTGACCTTGTGATCCGCCCCCCTTGGCCTCCCAAAGTGCTGGGATTACAGGCATGAGCCACCGCGCCTGGCCCATTTAAGCTTTTTTATGTATACAATCATAGATCTGTAATGAATTATAATTTGGTATATTGTTCAATATTTAGAACTCATATGTCTGTATCTGTATCATTTTATTTTGATAATTTATGCTTTTTAATGATGTGATAGCTCATACTTCCTTTCTTTGTCTTTTATTTTAATGGCATAGAAGTTATAATTATTGTTTCCAACCCCATATAAGTGAAATTTACCACCTGTAGACCCTCTTTAAGGAGAAGTTAAAGATAGCCACAAAGTTTATATATGCATCTGGATGTTATTTAAAGAAATTAAGAGATAGTCTTTCATCAACCACCATATTAAAATCAGCTTTCAATTTCTTTACTGCAGATTTTTTGTTTGTTTGTTTTCTTTTGCTTTGTTTTTAGAGACAGTGTCTGGCTCTGTCACCCAGACTGGAGTGCAGTGGCGCAGTCTCTGCTCACTGCAACCTCCACCTCCTGGGTTCAAGCGATCCTCCCACCTCAGCCTCCAGAGTAGCGGGGATTACAGGCACAGGCCACCACACCCAGCTACTTTTTCTGTATTTTTTGTAGAGATGGGGTTTCACCATGTTGCCCAGGCTGGTCTCAAACTCCTGAGCTCAAGCCATCGGCCTCCCAAAGCTGTTTCTTTTTTTAATGATTTTATTTTAATTTCAACTTTTATCTTGGATTCAGAGAATATATGTGCAGATCCATTACATGGGTATACTGCATGATGCCAAGTCCTACGACGTGAAAGATCCTATCACCCAGATGTAAGCATAGTACATGACAGTTTTTCAGCCTTTGCTTCCCTTTCTCCCTCCCCACACTATTAGTCCCCAGTGTCTATTGTTGCCATCTTTATGTCCATGAGTACCCAATGTTTAGCTCCCACTTATAAGTGAGAACACGTGGTATTTACTTTATTATCATCTGCCTTCTCCTTAAGATTTTGTGTTATGTTAACACTTACACTTATATTTGATTTTATCATTACCTATCCTTTCGCTTTTAACATTTCTAATCCATGGACATTTATATAACTCAGGAAAGTGAAGTTTATATTGCAGTCATTACTACATCATGACTATGACCTTGTGATAATTTTTCCTGTTTTTAAATCACAACTTTGGAAATAATTTATTTAGAAATAATACTTATTTATTTACCTATCACAATATCCAAAAATTAAGCTTTGGATATTGTGATAGATTTTGTCAGTTGCCTGGCCCTCAGCCTTCTCCATGCTGTTTTCCACAACTGAGGTTGAAAATGAAAGCTGTTTTTCTAGAATACTGTTGACCAGTGGATGGTGATGTCAGGCTGTTCTGGCCAATGATATAGGAGAACAATCCTTCTAAGGACTTTTGGGAAAGCTTTTGATTTACTGATGAACTGCATAACAACAAACTTCTTGTTATATAAGAAAAATAAATTTTTTGTTTAAGCTACAGTAAGTCAGGATTTCTGTTACAGCCAAACATCTAAAACGATAGGCCATATCAAAGTAGCAATGAGGAGACCACAGTAACATGTCAGGAGTCACACTAAATAACAGTTATTTTTTATTTATTTAAAAAATAACTACGCTACTACGTTGGTTATTTAGAAATAATCATTCTCTTCCACTTTGAGAAAAGATTATCATTCCATAACATTTCATATGTATTAAGGTTGTACATGTTAAAAATTAGGAAAAGGAATTTAAAAATGAGTATTTATAAAACATCTGGCTTCTTGACTTTCTAACATTGAAAGAAATGAAATGAATCTTTAAATGGACAATGTATACCATATAAAAATTTTAAAATTCTTCACTTATTTGTGCAGAAAAAAACAGCTAAGATTTAACAGGAAACCAACAAGCTAAGAAATATTTTTGTCACAAAAAAGGAAACATTTACATGTTTAAGAATAAATGAATTATGTAAATCATCAAGAAAAATACTGATACATAGACAAAAAATAAATTTACAGGAGAAAATCAGAGTGGTTATCAAACACGAGAACATGTTAAATATCTATAAAAATCAGATATATGTAGATAATCAGATTAAGAATAAAAGATGTAAGTCTGGGAAGACTGAGAGGTAATGAAGTATAGTTTTCTAGCTGTAATAATATTCATTGATATAAGATTCTGGAAAGCATATTAGTAATATAAAGAATATTATTTGCTTCTGACCTAGCCATCCTGTTTCTACCAAGAACCAATCTAAAATATAGAAAATATATATTCATAACGATGCTAACATGTGAATTAATTATAAAAGAAAAAACAAAAATATAATAGAATGATAATTACATAAATTGTATCCACAGGATTAAATATTTGTGTAAATTAATGCTTACATAAAATGATTAAATATACTTAACAAATTCAATAAATTGATGTTTACAAAGATTCTAATCACACATTAGATATGTATATTATAATGTAGAGAGATTATTAAGGACACACAATATCATATATTGAATGATCCTGTGTGAATATATCTGTCTCTGCCTCATTAAATAATAGGTGATTTTTACTTGTTGGTATAAGTTTATTATTGGGAAAATATAATATTAATGTAAAATGAACAAGGCTTAGAATAACCTTTATGTGTCCAGCAATGTTGCCTTAAATGCATCAGCACTTGTTCTAAGACAAAGTTATGATTAAAAAGAAATTATCTAATGGTGCTTTGCCAATATCAATTCTCTTTTAATAAAAAATAACTTACAGAAAAACAAGTAATATCATTAATAATTGGAGGCTTATAGTTTTTAAAATATGAAATTCTGGTTATGAATCCCAATGTGTTTGTTTATACAAGCAAGAATGACAAGACCCACAAACCATTTTCTTTTCCGACATTATTGCAAGACAAGTGTAGGAAGCCATTTTTTAAAAAATCTATTGGAGCTCATGAAAAGTAAAAAATATATATATCAATTTCTGGAAGAAAGAGAACAGCAAACACACCATAAAGACATGCATTAAGTGAGAATATGATCCAATATGAGAGAAACAAAACCCAAGAAAACAGTGAGTCAAACAGCCAGACGCAAACATGAATCAAACTCTGCCAGCAGCAGTTTCAACTTCTAATCAAACAGCAGATTTTGTATATAAACACAGTCTGGAACGGGCTGTAGGTTACATACTAATTTTTTTCTTTCCAGTCTTGCTAACTAAAATCAGCTATAACATGAGCTACAGTACTTCTTGAAGCACAAAAACCAATAGATGCGTTAAATGCTTACAGTGAGCAAAACATTAGACTCTAAAGACTATATTATAACATAGACTACGTTAGAATATAGTCTTGTCATTTTGCTTGTATAAATAGAGTACACGCTTGAATATAGTCTATAAAATAAATAGGAAAAATAAATTGGTAACTTACCTTTCGGTTTATATTTGTATATTTTACACCTGTTTGAAAATATACCTTTTATTATTATTTCTCTTACTAAATTTTATCCAATACTGCTAAGAAAAAATAGATTTTTATTTATATATCAATACGTAAACCTTGGAGATTATGTCTAACTACATAGAATTACATATATCGAAGAGCTTCAGATATAAACTGAAACAAATCTGAATTGCAATGATACTTCTGCCTTTTGCCACTTTCAACAATTTTACTTGGGCAATCAATTCAAGCCTCATTTTATCAGTTGTAAAATGATGATGATAATAATAGTAATTATTTTACATTGTTTGGATACAAGAGAAGTCAAATATCATAATGAACACAAAATAGCACAGTGACAGGTGCAGAGGAATCATTCAATAAATGTTAAGGGTTAGAGTCATTGAGCTTTCATTATATTGTGTTCCCCATAAAATCTCTGTGAATTAAGTGCTATTATTCCCAATTTACAGATTAGGAAAGAAAGAATGAGAACAATAAATTTATTTTCCTAACTTCTCAGTTTTTTAACTTCCCAGAGGCCACAGTTCTTTAGAAAAGCAGGGAAGAGGAAAAATAAAAATGTGTTTTCTCATTTTCAAGACAATCTAGAGAGAATAGGTACATGTACAAGCATTACTATCAGGGAATTGATACTTTGAAACTAACAGGTAATATTAAAAGTAGTGTTTTTATATATTTAGGAAAATTATATCCCACACATTGCCAGTGTAAAAAATTGTATTTCTACTTATAGGTATTATTTGGCATTAGCAAAAAACACCAGCTTTTAATGACAGTGGCAATGATGATCAAACATCAGACGTGCGTACCATAATGTATATTTATAAAATAGGTGATTATTGTATGAGTTACAATGTAAAAGTTTATGTATGAGTTTACAACGTAAAAGGAAAAAGAAAAGAGGAAGTCAAATTGTCCCTGTTTGCAGATGACATGATTGTATATCTAGAAAACCCCATTGTCTCAGCCCAAAATCTCCTTAAGCTGATTAGCAACTTCAGCAAAGTCTCAGGATACAAAATTAATGTACAAAAATCACAAGCATTCTTGTACACCAATAACAGACAAACAGAGAGCCAAATCATGAGTGAACTCCCATTCACAATTGCTTCAAAGAGAATAAAATACCTAGGAATCCAACTTACAAGGGATGTGAAGGACCTCTTCAAGGAGAACTACAAACCACTGCTCAATGAAATAAAAGAGGATACAAACAAATGGAAGAACATTCCATGCTCATGGGTTGGAAGAATCAATAACGTGAAAATGGCCATACTGCCCAAGGTAATTTATAGATTCAATGCCATCCCCATCAAGCTACCAATGACTTTCTTCACAGAATTGGAAAAAAACTACTTTAAAGTTCATATGGAACCAAAAAAGAGCCCGCATCGCCAAGTCAATCCTAAGCCAAAAGAACAAAGCTGGAGGCATCACGCTACCTGACTTTAAACTATACTACAAGGCTACAGTAACCAAAACAGCATTGTACTGGTACCACAACAGAGACATAGATCAATGGAACAGAACAGAGCCCTCAGAAATGATGCCGCATAGCTACAACTATCTGATCTTTGACAAACCTGACAAAAAGAAGAAATGGGGAAAGGATTCCCTATTTAATAAATGGTGCTGGGAAAACTGGCTAGCCATATGTAGAAAGCTGCAACTGGATCCCTTCCTTACACCTTATACAAAAATTAATTCAAGATGGATTAAAGACTTATATGTTAGACCTAAAACCATTAAAATCCTACAAGAAAACCTAGGCAATACCATTCAGGACATAGGCGTGGGCAAGGACTTCATGTCTAAAACACCAAAAGCAATGGCAACAAAAGCCAAAATCGACAAATGGGATCTCATTAAACTAAAGAGCTTCTGCACAGCAAAAGAAACTATCATCAGAGTGAACAGGCAACCTACACAATGGGAGAAAATTTTTGCAACCTACTCATCTGACAATGAACTCAAACAAATTTACAAGAAAAAAACAAACAACCCCATCAAAAAGTGGGCAGAGGACATGAACAGACACTTCTCAAAAGAAGACATTTATGCAGCCAAAAAACACATGAAGAAATGCTCCTCATCACTGGCCATCAGAGAAATGCAAATCAAAACCACAGTGAGATACCATCTCACACCAGTTAGAATGGCCATCATTAAAAAATCAGGAAACAACAGGTGCTGGAGAGGATGTGGACAAATAGGAACACTTTTACACTGTTGGTGGGACTGTAAACTAGTTCAACCATTGTGGAAGTCAGTGTGGCAATTCCTCAGGGATCTAGAACTAGAAATACCATTTGACCCAGCCATCCCATTACTGGGTATATACCCAAAGGACTATAAATCATGCTGCTATAAAGACACATGCACACGTATGTTTATTGCGGCACTATTCACAATAGCAAAGACTTGGAACCAACCCAAATGTCCAACAACGATAGACTGGATTAAGAAAATGTGGCACATATACACCATGGAATACTATGCAGCCATAAAAAATGATGAGTTCGTGTCCTTTGTAGGGACATGGATGAAACTGGAAAACATCATTCTCAGTAAACTTTCGCAAGGACAAAAAACCAAACACCGCATGTTCTCACTCATAGGTGGGAATTGAACAATGAGAACTCATGGACACAGGAAGGGGAACATCACGCTCTGGGGACTGTTGTGGGGTGGGGGGAGGGGGGAGGGACAGCATTAGGAGATACACCTAATGCTAAATGACGAGTTAATGGGTGCAGGAAATCAACATGGCACATGGATACATATGTAACAAACCTGCACATTGTGCACATGTACCCTAAAACCCTAAAGTATAATAAAAAAAAAAAAAAAGAAAAAAAGAAAAAGAGATCAGATTTACTCGGTAAACGAGTATAGAGGAAAAAAGGAAATAAAGAAAAATAGAATCTTAGCTGTAATCAATCTAGTAACCTTGTTTTTGCACAACAAAGTTTGTGAAACAACTCAGGCATTTTTAAATGTCATCTGACTGGAAGCAGTTCGATGTGCTCTAATGGGATTTTGTAGTCATGCAGCAGGTTCATACGCATTTTCTCATAATACCTGCAGAAGAGTATAATGAGATGGCTAGAACCGGCCTTATTACCATCTCTCAGTTTAAACAGAGGTAGCGTGGATTGCTCAAAAAGCTGGTGAGCAACAAACCTAACACCCTAATGTAATAAATCTCATCTCCAGATCTACCATTTTCCCCACTACATTATGTTTTTCATTGCCAAAACTTGAGGAAAATAAACACTAATTTTTTCTTTTTTCTTTTTTTTTGAGACGGAGTCTTGCTCTGTCACCCAGGCTGGAGTGCAGTGGCGCGACCTCGGCTCACTGCAAGCTCTGCCTCCCAGGTTCACGCCATTCTCCTACCTCAGCCTCCCCAGTAGCTGGGACTACAGGCGCCCGCCACCACACTCGGCTAATTTTTTGTATGTTTAGTAGAGAAGGGGTTTCACTGAAACACTAAATTTTTACTTAAAATTGAAAAAAATATAAATGCAAAGGAATATGAAGACCGATGAAACTGTAAAAAGTTAGCACTGATAATCTGCTTCTTGTACATTAGGAAGGCAAGAACATGTTATCAACTATTAGAAAGTAATAGCATCAGAGAATCATAACTCAAACATAGCCAAGTATGTAAAGAGTCTTTAATTCCTACATGTTATCTTCTTAGAATATTTTAAATTACAAGTTTAAAAAAGCTTATGGCACTTAAAGAAAAGTATACAAACACTGTCATAAATCTAGGACTAAATAAAATGTGCAATTCTTGGAATGTTGAAACTTTTAGTTGAATTATAGTTGATTTACAATTAAAATAAGTTTCTGGTAAGACCTCAAAAATACTTCTAATTTTACATAACCTCTTTGCCAAGAGGAAATTCTGAAGAACCAGAAGAACTACCTTAAAAATAGTCAGAGTGCTAGTTAATTTTTACATCTTTTTAATCAATGAGCTTCAAAAAACACTTTTATTTGTAGAGGCAAAAATATAAATGTCCCCGTTTTTGACAAGAAAGTATGTAGTTTTCAGATATTTAGATTTTATAAACTACACACATTATCAGAAATTAATTTATTCTACTATCCATGAATGCTGACTTAAAGTGTTTTTGCATAGTGTTGTATATTAAAATTCAGCATATTATCACTGAAATATACCTTATATAGTATGTTTTACTTTATCAAAAGTTATATCCATAATGAATGAAACCTTGAGATAATGATTTTTAAAAACAAAATACCTTTAGCCACTATAAAGAGATCACCACTCAATATGCATTCACCTTTGTGAGACATAGTATTAATGTACTAGCAGTATGACATCAGAGACACCAAGCTAATTTGCTCATGGGGTGATATATTTCCAAATAAATAATAATTAGATGGTGAATACAACTTTATTATAATTGCATCACAAAGGTTAAGCATCTTTTGTAAAATAAACTACTTTTACCCAGAAAATATTTTTTCTCCAGTCTTCCACTCAAAACACACTAACCTTGTCCTAAAGTTTGTAGGATGAGGATGTCCATCATATAATGATAAGTAGTCGTATTCTTCTTCTAGAGCAAATGACTGAAAAACAATTTGTATTCTATTTCGTTCTTCTGCTATTATTACCCACGTACAGTTTGCACCATTTGGATATCCATATGGAAAACCAGGGCTTTCTATAGTGCCATTAAGTCCTTTTAAAGTTCCACCACATGTATAAATAAATCCTGCAACAAAAGACAAATAAACAAACATTAATATTATATAAATCAAGAACAATCCAGGAGATAATATTATTTTGAAAGTCTATTGCATTTCCAAGACCAAAGTTAGCAATAATTTTATAAATGGCAGTTTAAGAGCTGGGCACTATATACAAATATATATGTAAAATATAAGAAACAAAATAATAGAAGATTTATCATTTATAATACATACTGAGGCAAATAATTATAAAGCAGTTGATGAAATAAAATTATCTTCATACATCTGATTCATTATCCATTACAGGTTCCTATAGACAAACACAATCCTAGAACACGGTATCTTTCCTCAAAGAGTTTTAAATCTCATTGTGGAAGCTCATAAACAACATTGACATTTTAAAGATCTTTGTCTGCATTTTGGGTCCCAAAGAATTAACTCCATTTTTTCTTGGCAACACATACTAGCTTTTTTTGACATATTCAGATCTCTACCCTGTAGCTCACATGCTTTAGGAAAATGTCTCACCCTGATTATAGAAGAAGAATTTTTTTAATTCTATGAAATGGCTCTACCTTTCATTAAAATATTTAGTCCATGATGAACTACATCAGAGTGAATCCGAAGGTCAGGACAAAAATACGTTAAATAAATGGATCTTGGACAACTGACAGCACCCATCTTAAGAACTTCTGTATTTGTTCCATGGAAAGTCTAAGTTACTGATAGCATGAGTCCTGGAGATACCTAGAAAACTTACTATATTTCTTCAGCAATTTGTCTCTTCAAATATACATATATATATATATATATATATCAGGCATATATATTAAATATATATCTCAAATATATATATCAAATATATATTAAATATATATCAAATGTATATCAAATGTATATTAAATATATATCAAATATATATATTAAATATAAATATATTTTTTGAGACAGAATTTTCTTCTGTCACCCAGGCTGTAGTGCAGTGGCGAGATGTCGGCTCACTGCAACCTCTGCCTCCTGGGTTCAAGCGATTCTCTAGCCTCAACCTCCTGAGTAGCTGGAATTACAGACGTGCACCACCACGCCGGGCTAATTTTTGTATTTGTAGTTGAGACGGGGTTTCACCATGTTGGCCAGGCTGCTCTTGAACTCCTGACCTCAGGTGATCCACCCGCCTCGGTTTCCCGAAGTGCTGAGATTACAGGCGTGAGCCACCATGCCTGGCCTCTTCAAATATATAATATTCTGTAGCATATTCTGTAATGTAAAAACCTAAGATTAATACAACAGTAAGTGAAGATGGTCCCATTATTTATGTAGACTGCATGCTAATAAAACTTGCATTTAGAAGCGGTTAAACAGGATCAGAAGTACTCATGAGAACCTCTTCACCCAGATGTTATTATCTTTATACGTGAGTCCTACAGGAAGCTGAAGTGCCAGAAAGCTGTAAATCAGAGATATCAAGCTAATTTGAGGGAGAGAACTTGATACTACCCAAAGCATCTATGTTTGGAACTGGCATAGAAATGCAAGAAATTTGGGGCTCCTCTCTTTGGGAAGAAATGAATATATTTTATATAAGTATGGATACTTTTTAAAAGTAAGAGGACTGCTGAATAGAAGTCCTCAGAAGCCAGAGTTGTAGATTGTGGCAGATAGTGGTTGATTTGGGATGTTGTACATTTATTCCACATTCTTTTCACAATAGCACCTTGTTTTTGCCAGGGAAGCCACTTCTCTATCAAACAGCTATATACTTTTTTTGTTTTGTTTTTTGGTTTTTTTTTGAGATGGAATCTTGCTCTGTCGCCCAGGCTATAGTGTGGTGGCATGATCTCGGCTCACTGCAACCTCCGCCTCCTGGGTTCAAGTGATTCTCCTGCCTCAGCCTCCCGAGTAGCTGGGATTACAGGCATACGCCACCACACCCAGCTAATTTTTGTACTTTTAGTAGAGACGGGGTTTCACCACATTGGCAAGGCTGATTTCGAACTCCTGACCTAAAGTAAAACACCGGCCTCGGCCTCCCAAAATTCTGGGATTACAGGAGTGAGCCACTGGACAGGCCAAAACAGCTACATACTTTGGAGCAGCTGACTCTGCTGACTCCAGTGATGAGAAATGTGGTTCAGGGCTTGGTTGACCAATATAATCCTATCCTCTGAGCAAAATTTACTACAGGGATCTTTTCCTATATCTCACCATATGGCAAAGTCTTAAGCCTGGGATATTTGGTATGTTTATGTGCTATAAAGCATAGTTCTTGTTATCATTTTGCCTCTTTGAAAATTGACCAAGAAGTTGGATCAGGTAGAAAAGGTTTAAAAAAAAAAATCAATATTTGTGTATATTCAGATAATTTTGCTCATGCACCAAAAGTCAAATAGGGCATTTTATGATTTTCAAAAATAAATAAATAACTAAAAGGTCTCTTTTTAAATTGCTTCTTGCAGAGCAATTACTTTGAAGCCTTAGGTTAATTAGCTATCACCCATTTCTATTAGTTTTCTGCCTGAACAGCTTCCAATTTGAACTTTATAACTAAAGGCAAGCATGAATCCCTTCAGCTACAATCTGATCTATGGGCTGTTTTATATACTCTCCAGCCCCATAACCCTGATAGTTTTAGAAAAAGGACATATGTCTTAAAATAACCTGCTCAGTTTTGTCCACTCATTCTTCAAGGGCCTGCTGATTCATGCATTTCAAGTACTTTTATTTTTAGACAAATTAGGAATTACACCTATATTTAAACTTCCTTATCTGTATTGTTCTTTTTATTTTTGTTTTTGTTTATCACGAAGTTAGATTAAACATAGCATTATTCTCTATAATAAAGTACATTTTTTCCAAAAAGGAGGTTTAAGTTTTTTTACTTTAAAAATCTGAAAATCAGAAGTAAACATTATAAAGCAAAATATCCTCCCTCATTCATTTATGCTTCACACGGTTGGTCATTTTTAACAGCACAGTGTTTTTCTTACTAGGCCTTTCCTAGGCACAAGCAGATATCCATTCTATATTATTTTTCAAGTGGTGTCAGTCATATTATGCATATTTTTCTGAATTGTTATATCTATTTAAAAAAATCACTGGCATTCTTCTGGGTACAGATGTAGACTCCTACTACATTCTTCTCTGAAAGACTTCATAGCTATGCAGCATATAGTATGCCTATAATATAATTTATTTTACCATTCTCCTAATGATAACTTCATTTTTATGGTTACAAAGGTCTAATGAGCAACTCTGTAAAAACAACTTTGTACACATATCCTTGTACAAAGTATATATCTTTTGTGCACAAAAGGCATATATCCTTGTGCACTTGCTTGATACCTCCTAAGGTGGAATCCTAGAAATGAGGTTGCTGAAAATTTATATAGATACAGTGAAACCATACTTAATAAATATGAAAATTTATGTTTCTGTCACCATTGTTGAAGTGTTTTTCACCCTCAACCCTAATTCTGGCAACATTAGATATTTTTGAAAGGCAAATTTTGTTTTTCACTTTTGCTTTCTAAGAAATTTTATCATGTTTATTTGAAATTTGCAACTTGATGCCGTGGAATACATACAGAGTAAAGTGGTTACCATAGTGAAATAGATTACTGTAGCTATCATCTCACATAGTTACTTTTTTGTGTGACAAGAGCAGCTAAAATATACTTATTTAACAAAAATCCTTACAATTTCATTAACTTTACTCCTAATGTGGTACATCAGGCCTCTAAATTTGTTCATCCTACATATCTACTATATGACCTATAGCTCCCCACTTTCTCTTCCCTTTACTCCTGCTAACCTATGGAAATCACTGTTTTCATTGACTATCTGTGTGTACTTAAGCTTTTTAAAAAAATATATTCCACATATAAGTGATATCTTCCAATATTTTTATTTTTGTGCCTGGCTTATTTCACTTAGCGTAATGTCCTCTAAGTGTTCTAAGTCCATCCAGGTTGTAGCACATGGTGGGATTTCCTTTTTTAAGGCTGAATAAGATTTGTGTGTGTGTGTGTGTGTGTGTGTGTGTATATAAAATATATTCCATTGTGTATATATAAAAAGGGATCTATATTCCCTTTTTAAGGCTGAATAAAATTCCATTTTGTGTGTTAGTATGTATGTATATACATTTCATTTTCTTTATCAATTTATCTCTCACTGTGTATCTAAGCTGTTTCCACATTTTGACTATTGTGAATAATGCTGCAAAAAACATGGGAGTGCAGATATTTTTACATGGTGGTTATTGTATCTCATTTTGGTATATACCTGGAAGAGGAGTTGCTGGGTCATATAGTGGTTTTATTAATATAATATTTTTAATTTATTTAGGAACCTCCATACAGTTTTTTCATAATGGCTGTACTAATTTACATTCCCGCCAATAGTGTACTAGGGTTTCCTTTTCTCCACATCCCTGACAACATTTGTCATCTCATCTTTTTGATAATAATCATACTTACGGGAGTAAGGCAATATCTTATAGTGGTTTAAATTTGCGTTTCTTTAAAGATTAATGATGTTGAGCATCTTTTCATATAACTTTTTGCCATTTTTATATCTTCTTGGGAGAAATGCCTGTTCAGGTCTTTTGCCCATTTTTAAAATCAGGTTATTGTTTTTTCTGCTATTGAGTTATAAGAATTCTTTATAATTCTGGATATATTAACCCCTTAACAAAAGTGTGGTTTGAAAATATTTTCCATAGCCCATAAGTTGCCTATTATTTTGTTGATTGTTTCCTTTATTGTTCCTAAGGTTTTTAGTTTAATGTTGTTCTGTTTATTTAGTTTTTGTAGCTTGAGCTTTTTGGAGTGGTATCAAAATTAATTTCCAAAGCCAATGTCAAGAAGCTAAAAGGCAAATTTTGCAAGGCAAAAAAAAGTTATCATACTATCATACTATTTTCTTTTGCATTTCTCTGATAACTATTAAGTACTTACTCTTGTAATTGCTATTGTAATTTTGCTGATTACTATTGTGATTCACTTGGAACCTATATTTGCCTTTGTAAATACATTTCTAAATGAAACAGCTTTGGTTATTCTTGCTCATTGTTTTCATAAATTCACAATTCCTTATTGTTCTTTATAGTACATGTGGAACATCGACCTCCTTTTTCTCATCTCCTCTGATGATTGTTTTCCTATATTCATTCATCTATTCATCACATATTTCATGCCTTAAGGGTAAAACGATACAAAGAACATTGTCCCAGCTTGTCTTCTGGCAGCTGACAATCTAAAACATGAGATAGCAGGACATTTAGGCCATTGCTATGAAATACAGAAAGTATTATGATTTGGGTGTGCACACTTTGCTATGAGAACATATAGAAGTAAAACTAAATCTAAATTAAGTCAGTATGATGTATATGGAAAACTCCCCTCAAAAACTGGCATTGCAACTTTTTCATAGATTCATGTTTTACAATTTCTAAATGCCATATATTATGTTTTTCAGACCTTATCTTTTAATGTACACTTGAAATTAACAGTGTATTTACACTTGAAAGGTAACTAAATTTTCTATGACTTGGGTCTCACTGTCATCATATCTAGGAAGTAACTAACTTGCTTTTGATTTTACAAGATCACAGACGGAAAGGACTTGCCTTGTGTCAGGTGAGACTTTGGACTATGGACTTTTGAGTTAATGCTGAAATGACTTAAGACTTTGGGAGACTGTTGGGAAGGCATGATTGGTTTTGAAATATGAGGACATAGTATTTGGGAGGCGCCAGAGGCAGAATAACATGATTTGGCTGTGTCCCCACCCAAATCTCACCTTGAATTCCCACATGTTGTGGGAGGTGCCCAGTGAGAGGTAATTGAATCATGGGGGCAGGTCTTTCCCATGCTGTTCTCATGAGAGTGAATACGTCTCAGAAGAACTAATGGTATTATAAGAGGCAGTTTCTCTGCATAAACTCTCTTCTCTTTACTTGCTGCCATCCACGTAAGATATGACTTTTTCCTCCTTGCCTTCCACCATGATTGTGAGGCCTCCCCAGCCATGTGAAACTGTAAGTTCATTAAACCTCTTTCTTTGTAAATTGCTGAGTCTCGGGTATGTCTTTATCAGCAGGAAGAAAACAGACTAATACAGTCTTACACTCAAGTTTCTCAGTCTATTCCTCATCCTGCAATTCCCCATTGATGAAAAGAGTTGTAGGGTAGAAAAGAGTTCTATACGCAGTCATTGTAGAAAAAGTATTGGAATGCAATGCCACAAGAGTTTGTTTAGGCAGACTCACCTGCTGTCTCCTAAAAGGGTCTCTCGGTCACAGAAAGTTTCCTAAGTGAATGTGTCATAATTCCAAGTGTAGATCTTAGCCTCAGATTATGAGAAATGGAATAAGTGACAGAGAGTGAGGTGTCCGTCCATCAGGGTAGACTTACAATAAATAAACTCACAGAGTGTGAGATGAAAAACTACAGTGCCAATATTTCTTCCTATTTCTCTATATAGCAAATCCAAATAAGAAGACATCTTAAATTATAAGATATTTACAATTAATTTAGAAAAAAGAAGTAAAAACACCTATTTTAAATAAGAGGGATTATGTGTATATTTAAAATGTTTCATAACACCTAACTTGGCTACTTTTTCATGGTTATCTCCAGAATGCAGTGGTATTTACCTTATGGGATATAATTACAATGAGTAATGCTAATGTTCACATCTTAGATTCCACATTTTATAGTTCAATAAGTGAAAAAGCCCCCTTGTTTCTGACAGTCCTTCTTTGAACTTGTTGATAGAGTTCAGTTGATTATAAATCCTGCTAGCGCAGATACCATCTTGTCTTTTTAAAGTGACCATGTTGTTATATTAATTATATTAAGATCCCATTATTTCTAGTTTTTTTTCTTGATGATCCTCACTATAACATCTACAATAATAATAACATAGTTTTTTTTTTAATCAGGGTAACTGATTTGTCTACAAATTAAATAACAAGAAGCAACAGCAAAAGCTGCCTCCAGAGTATTCATTTATTCTGAGATTTCTATTGTCAAGGAACATATATTATTTTATTAAATCTCTGCAATAAGCTTGTGAGGTACATATTAGTACGCTCTACATTTTAAAGATGAAGAAATGTGTAAGTGTTTTATCTATAAAACTTATTAGTGTATGTCTCCTCATTTGGATCTCTGAATTATTAACTAATACAAATTATCTGCTACTATTAAGTAAACTTTATTTCAGACATTTATGCCACTGTGTCCTTCTGATTTTATTGTTTCTTATTTTCACACAAAATTAATTCTATACAGTTCAGTTAATTTTATAAAGTTTATAACCCATTCCAAATTCATGAGAATGACATTTTAAGCTTAAACCTTTTGATATTTGAGTCAATTCAGTCTTATATATTATAGGAAAAATCTAGGAATCACTCAATAAAAAGATGGCATTAATGATGGAAATACAAATTAACTCAGAAAGTAAAAATTATTTCCTTAGTTTGTACCTAAGTTTGAAAGTTTGAGAAAGAATATAATGAATTATGTCAAACATAATTGGATAGCTTCAAGAAGTCTAAGTCCCAGCTGGATTTCCCACTGCCACCCAAGAGCTTATATAAAATACTACTGACTTATAAAACCTAAAGTATTTCAAATTAGAGAGTAGTATTTTTCTGTGATTTTCTTTATTTTTAATTGGGCAGCTGACATCCTGCTGTTACGAGGACTATATTAATTACACTTTCTCATTTTATGAGAATATATGTGGAATAGGATAATTAGTGACAACATATTACTTTTTGAATAAAATGACTTGTATTTGGTGGTACTTCTGGAATGGCAGAGGGGAGGCCTCCATATAGAGTCCCATGCATTAAAAGCAACAAATATACTGGCAAAAATGGTCAAAATCTATTTTTTCCAGAGCTATGGGATTTATCCCAAATCTGGAATTAATATAAGGGGTGTTTTTTTCAAGAAAAACTGCTGAACCTTACTAATAATGGCATGGAATATAGCACTGTAACTCAACTACTCCCATTCCCCTCTTCCCAGTAGGAGCCTTCAAAATCAGCAGCCTCCCATCCCTGGTAGCTGTGCAAAACAGCCTCTCAGCAACCAGGGGGAAGAGACCAGATTTGGTGCTCCTCAATGCATTCCTTTCCCCTTGCCCAGAAGACTGTCGTTATTTAACCTATCTTGCATTCCCCTGGAAAACTCAATTTGCACATGTTGCTGTTATTTCGCCTGACATGGAGATTTCTCCATGGTTAGAGCCCTATCTCCAGCTCATTTGTTTAAAAAAAAAAAAAAGTTGAAACAATTGTTTAACATTGCAACTGCCTGAAGCTGCTGTGTAAATTGGAACAAGAGCCTGGCCAAAACATAAAAGGAAGGTCTGGGGAAAGACGTGCTCACAGGGGGCTTTGAAAAGCTCTACCATATTCACAAGGTTATGTGCATGTGCAGGCCTGTGTGAATGCTAAGCTGAGAGTGAACCAGTCTCTCACTTACGGATGACCTGAGATCCTGCCTAAAAAAGAAGTGAAAGCTAAGACAAACTTGTAAATTGTTATAATGTTGAAGTTGTGCCCAAACACACAGACACACACACACACATACACACAAACACACCAGAGAGAAAAGCTTTTGGGATAAGACGAAAGATGTATTGATTTGCTTATGATATTTGAGGAAGTATCTGACCTATAATTTGCTAACTGAGCAGAGGCTAGGTTAGCCATGCCCTAGAAAGAATACAGACTTTACAGAATTAACCTACGAAAGTCAATAAGTGAACAAATATCAAAACAACGAAAAACAGGTACAGGCAACAAAACCTGGAAGGGTGAGAATATGATTTCCACTGATGGTACATTCTAGTATTTAAAATACCATGTTTTCTTTCTTTCTTTCTTTCTTTTTTTTTTTTTTTTTTTTGATACAGGGTCTCACTGTCGCCCAGGCTGGAGTACAGTGGCATGATAATGACTCACGGCAGCCTCAACCTTCCCAGGCTCAAGCCATCCTCCCATTTCAGCCTCCCAAGTACCAGGGACTACAGGCATGCTCCACCATGCACAGCTAATTTTTGTATTTTTTTGTAGAGATGGAATTTCATCATGTTGCCCAGGCTAGGCTCAAATTCCTGGACTCAACTGATCCATCCACCTTAGACTCCCAAAATGCTGGGATTACAGCTGCGAGCCACCACTTCCTGCACTAAAATATCATGTTTTCAACAAAAATTATGACACATTTTAAGAAACTGTAAAGTATGGCTCATTTTAAAAATCAGTGGTTAGAAACTATTTTCGAAGTTCAGAAATTGGACATATATGACAAAGATTTTAAGTTAGCTACTACAAGTATGTTTAAAGAACGAAAATAAATAAATAAGGAATTAATTGAAAATGTACAAATAATGTCTCACCAAATAAATAATACTATTAATGAGAAATTAACTTAAAATAACCAGATGGAAATTCTGCAGTTGAAAAGTTAAATAATTGAAAAATGAAAAATTCACTAAAGGAATTAAGCAAGAAATTTGAAGTTCACGAAGAAGAATCAGTAAACTTGAAGATAATTCAATGAGATTATCCTCTCTAGGGAACATAAACAGAAAATAATGAACATGAATAAGGAGAGCCTCAGAGACTTTTGGGACAACATTATACATACCAAGATCTGCATAATTGAAGTCCCAGAAGAAGATGCAAGAGGTGAGGACAGCAATGATATTTGGGGGAAAAAAAAACAGTGGTCAAATACTTTCAAATATGATTTCAAAATATTAATCTACACATCCAGGAAAAATAACATATGGAGATCCACACCCAGACGCGTCACAGTGAAACTGTTGAAAGACAAAGTGAGAATCTTGAAAGCAGCAAAGAGGAAAAATAAATCAAGCATATAAAAGATTAACAACGATTAAGGCCAAAAGTTGTAGAATTACATGTTTAAAGGAATGAAAACAAGAGAACGTTAACAAGAAAATCTATAACCAAAAAGGCTCTCAAAAATGAAGGAGAAATAATGACATTTGAAAAAAATAAAAACTGCTAAATTGCATCACTATCTGACCTGTCTTACAAGAAAAATTAAAATGAGTCCTTCGGGCTGAAATGCAAAAGCATGATGCAGCAATTCAAATCTACATAAATAAAGAGTACCAGTAAAGCAGCTACCTAGGTGAACATGAAGACAACAAAAAATGTATATTTTAACTGTTTTATTTTCCTATATAATTTTTAAACTGCAAAAACAGTAATTATAAGACATTTCTGAATAGTTTATAATGTATAGATATAACATTTGATAATAAAATGCTACTATAAAAATGAGGAGAGAATGAAAGCAGATTGCTGCAAATATTCTGTCTGTTTTAGAAATTAAGTTAGTATTAATCTGAACTAGAATGTTGAAGTAAGAAGCTAATTGTAATCCACAGCACTACAAATAAGAAAATACCTCAAAAATATACTGGAAGAAACAACAGAGGAATTAAAATTGTACACTAGAAAGTATTTAACAAAAACAATGAGGTAGTAATGAAAGGAAAGAACAAACATATAAGGCGTACAGTAAACAAATAGCAAAATGACAAGAATAAGTTCTGCCTTGTCAGTAATAACATCAAATATAAATGGAATAAACACTCCAATTAAATGATAGGTATTGCTAGATGGATGAAAATTATTATTCAAGAGACATATTTTAGGTACAAAGACATAAAACAAATGAAAGTAAAATAAAAGGATGGCAAAATATATAATATGGAAGCAGTTATGAAAATTGAGCTGGAGTGGCTAACCTCATATCATACCAAATAGACAACACAAAAATTGTTACAGAGGTAAATGAATACTTTTATAGTCATATAGTAGTCCATATTAATAAAAAAAAACATGAAAATATTTGTACCTAACAAAAGATCCTCAAAATACATGGAAAAAATGGCAGAATTGAAGGCATAAGTATATACTTCAAAAATAATAATAGTTGGAGCCTTTAATTCTCTGCTTTCAGTAATGGATATAACAACAAAGCAGAATATCAGCAAAGATATAAAATACTCAAGCAAGACCAGAAGCCAACTAAGCCCCACTAACATCTATAGAACACCGCACCCAACAAAGGAGATATAAATGAAATAGAAAATACAAAGACAACAGAAAAAATTTTGTTCTCAAAACCAAACGTTGATTGTTTCAAAAGATCAGCAAATTGACAAAACTTTATGTAGACTAACCAAAAACAAAAAGAGAGAAGACAAGTTACTAAAATCAAGAATAATAGAGAGCACATAACTACCAGCCTTACAGAAATAAAGGTTATAAGGAATTCTATGAATTAAAAAGTTAGAGTATTCAAATGAAATGAACAAATTCCTAGAATGGCCCAAACTATAAACTGAAGAAGAATTATAAAATATGAATAGAACTACAATAAGAGATTGAATGTGTGACTAAAAAAAAAATTGTACAAAGAAAATCCTAGGCCCAAAAAGCTTCATTGGTTTTACTAAACACATAAAAAATTAATACCAACTTTTCACAAACTCTTCCACAAAATAAAAGAGGAAGAAACACTTCCCAACGAATTTTAAAAACCATCTTGCTCTGATACCAAAAAACAAAGACAATGTGAGATAAAAATTCCACAGACCAATATTCCTAATGAATATTTATAAAAATATCCTTGATGAAATACTAGAAAACTGAATTCGGCAAAATAAAAAAATAATCACACATAATAACCAAATGAGATTTACCCAGGAATGCAAAACTAAACCTAACATTCTGAAATCAATTAATATAACAACATATTAATGGAATAAAGGACAAAATCCACTTAGTACCCCAATAGAAAAAGAATATATAGTTTACAAAATTCAGCATGCTTTTTAGAGTAAAACCATTCAATAAACTAAAAATAGAATGGAACATCTTCAACCTGATAAAGAACAGCTATGTTAAACTGACGACCACCATCAAATTTAATGGTAAAAGACAGGGCTTTTCCTCTAAGCTCAGGAACAGAACGAGGATATTCATCCTCGCCACTTGTATTTAACCTTATACTTGAGGTTCTAGCCAGAGAAATTAGATAAGAAAAAAATAAATAAAATGCAACCATACAGCAAAGAAAGAAATACAAATATTTGCTGATGGCAGGATCGTATATAGACATACCTCAGAGATACTGTGGGTTCAATTCCAAACCACAGTAATAAAGTAAATATTGCAATAAAGTGAGTCATGAACGTTTTGGTTTCCCAGTGCATACAAAAGTTAAATTTACACTATACTAGATTCTATTAAGTGTGCAATAGCATTTAGTCTAAAAAATGTGCATGCCTTAATTTAAAAAATACTGCTGTGAGATAATTTTAAAATCTCTGTCATCTAGGGTTGGCATCCAATTTTTTTTTACTTAGTTTGATATCTTGTTGGTTTTTTGTATGACAAATGAGTTTTTTAACTGCAATAGGGATATTTTCATATTATGCTAAGGAACTCTGGATTGTATTACGTTTCAGTGTATGAGTCTTTTTCGGAGTCTACCCCAGCAGTGGAATGGGAAGGGGAGGATTACCTCATTGTTGTCAGGTCGAAGGAGAAGTCCATGTTTCCTAACTGGCCTCCATTAACAACCCAGGGAGTCACAATGTTGTAATTGGGTGCTGGTGATCACTCTGAACACTAGATCTCTTTTGACACCACCCCAGCAGGAAGCAGAAGAAGCACCTTGTTACTATGAATTGGGTATGAAAGTCCAGGATCCAGTGCTTACACTGACACCGCAGTACGGGGGGTCTCATTACTGGCTAGCAGAGATGGTGCTTTCAAGCACCACCACAGTGAGGGTGTTGGAACACTTTCTTGTAGCCTGGTAAGCCTGAAAGTACCAGCTCTCCACTCAGTCTTTTTTTGTTGTGGATAGAGGTGGAAGCCACATATTTTTCTGTGTTGTTTGGCTGGTATAGGACATATATTAACTCAAATTTTTTTTGTCTTTCTGTGTTTCCATTTTCTTGGTCCTTTGGGTAGAGAAGGCAGGCTTTTATTGGTGCTTTTTATGACTGTGTCTGTCATTTCCAAGTTACTGGCTTATTTAAGCCTGAGACTGAGATACTTGAAGTAAAAGGAAATTCCAGAGAATTAGCAAAATGTTGTTCTTTAGATGTCAGGTTCACTGGTCAATCTGCCTTTTTTCCCCCACCTCTCAATATTGGCTTTATATATAACACAGAGGGTTTTTAGTTGTTTGTAGCATGAGAAATGGAGAGAAGTATGTCTATGCCATATTCCTGGAAGAGCAAGTCTGGCCACAGATTTTTAATAAGGATGACAAGAAAATTTAATTGAGAAAATATAGTTTGTTCAACAAATGGAACTGGGACAAGTGGATATGCACATGCAAAAGTATGAGCACTAGCGTCATAGCATACAGAAAAATTAAGTCAAAAAGGACAATAGGACAAATATATCGCTAACATTATTAAAATCTTAGAAAAATACATAGAAGTAAAACTTCATGTCTTTGGTTTAGGTAATAGCTTAGATCTAACACTGAAAGCACAAGAGAAAATTTAAAAAATAGATAAATTAGATTTTATCAAAAGTAAAAGCTTTGTGTGTTATAAATGATACCATAAGGAAACTGAAAGATCAGGAGTGAAGTTTTGGAGATGTTGGTAGAGAGATACAATCTTTGAGTTAGGAGAAATAAGTTCAAGAGATCTATTGTATAACATGGTGACTATAGTTAATAACAATGTATTATATTCTTGAAATTTGCTAAGGAAGTAAACTTTAAGTGTTTTTACCACAAAATAATGATAAGTATGTAAGGTAATGCATATGTTAATTAACTCAGTTTAGACATTCCATAATATGTATTTGAAAACATGTTGTAGACAATAAATATATGCAATTTTTATTTTCAGTAAACAACAAAAGGAAAGTGAAAGAAATAACCCACAGAATGGGAAAAAGTATTAGCAAATTATACATCTGATTAGATACTTCTATTCAGAATATATAAATAACTCTTAAAACAACAATAAAAAGAACAACAAAATGAAATAAACAAGCTAAGCATTTTAGTAGTCACCCTGGTAAAAATATATAAACAAAAGAGCGTATGAAAAGATGCTTAAAAATAACTCGAGAAATGTAACTTAAAATCACAGTGAGATACCACTAGATAACCATTAGAACATCTATAATTGTTGTCAAAGATATGATAGAGTGAGAAATCTCAAAATGTAAGATGGTGCAGCCAATTTAGAAAATAATTTGCAAATTCCTCAATAGATTATACATAGAGTACCATCTGACTCAGAAATTCCATTACTGGGCATATACTTATGAGAAATAGAACATATATCCATACGCCACTTGCGTATGAATGTTCATAGTAGCATTATTTATAATAGCCAAAATAAGTTGAATCTCCATGAACTGATGAAGGGATAAACAAAATGTGGTATATTCACACAATAGAATACTATTTAACGATAAAATAAAATAAAGCACTGATACTTGCAACAACATGGAACTCAAGAACATTATGCCAAGTGGAATTATTCAGTAATAAAATAATATATACTGAATGGTTCCGTTCATATGAAATGTCCAGAATAGGCAAATCTATGCAGACAGAAAATGATTAGTGGTTGATTAGGACTGCACAGAGGTAAGTGGTGGAGTAGGATGGAGTGTGATTGATAATAGGGTTTTTCTTTAGAATAATGTTCTTAAACTAGATCATATTGATGCTTGCACGACTCTAAATATACTAAAACTACTGAATTTGGACCTGGCTGCATTTCTCTAAAATAAATCACTGTATTTTATTTTGTATTCTCTAAGATATGACTTATTAAGATTTTCTGGTCTACACTTGTCTGTTTAATTACACTTTAAAATGTTGCTCATAATTTTATTGAAAATGACAGATTTTCAATGAGCCATTAATCGACTCTGAAGCCAGACATTCTCATTTCACAATTTAGCACTTCCTTTGTGCAAATCATTTAATCATATTATGCCTCAGATTCTTTATCTATATAACAGAATAACAAGAATAACTATTTGAAAGATTAAGCATGTTAACAACTTTCTTTGAACAATATTTTAAACATAATGAATACTATGGGTTATAGTCCCTTTCTCTTCCTCTGCCTCATAGTTATACTATAATTATTATAGTTTGCCATGGAGCTCCATTACATAATATAACTGCCTCATTGTCTTTGAGTTAGAAAATACAAATTTAAATAAGTACATTGAAAATCCCAGTATCAATTTGTCTGAGGATACAAAATGCCTATGGCCTAAAGGTATCAAATATGCTGCCAAATGGATGTTTTTTTGTTGTTTTTTTTTTTGTTTTTGAGACAGTCTCGCTCTGTCGCTCAGGCTGGAGTGCAGTGGCGCGATCTCGGCTCACTGCAAGCTCCGCCTCCTGGGTTCACGCCATTCTCCTGCCTCAGCCTCTCCGAGTAGCTGGGACTACAGGCGCCCGCCACCACGCCCGGCTAATTTTTTTGTATTTTTAGTAGAGACGGGGTTTCACCGTGGTCTCGATCTCCTGACCTCGTGATCCGCCCGCCTCGGCCTCCCAAAGTGCTGGGATTACAAGCGTGAGCCACCGCGCCCGGCCCAAATGGATGTTTTTGAAACATGATTTCATGGCTCTATTTCAGGTTGTTACCAAAAAATGCATTAAGTTATTTTATTTTCTTCAGAAGAGGATAATTTTGATCTTAGAACATCATACAAATGTTTACTGCTAAAGTGTCTACCTCTCTTGGGAGAAATAATATAATTTGATATTGGTGAATTTCTAGTGTAAACATAAATAATGTATATTCTTCCTTTATTGGGTGAATGTATGCCAATTGGGTCCAATTTTTAAATTGTGTTTAGATTGTTATTCGATCTACTATTTTTTTTCTGTTTCTTTCATCTGTTACTGAGCAACTTCATTAAAAATCTTTGTTGCATAGATTTTCCCTTCCTTGTTATTTCAGTTTTTGCTCTACATATTTGGACAAGTTATTAGGTGAATAGAATTAAAATTACTATATGGTCGTTATATGCTTACTTGACTACCATTATGAAATACCCTTCTTTATATCTATCAATGGTCACACTGTAAATTATACTTTTTCTGGTATTAGCATAGATACATTCAGCTATTTGTAAATTAGTATCTGCACTTATAATTATTAAAATATTATAATCAAGGTGTATTTCTTATAAACAACATTTAGGTTTTTTTAGCTCATGTTATAGTCTTAACTTTGAAGTATATAACATATCTAAACTTACTATAACTATTTATATATGTGTTATGTGTTTGTTCCTCTATTATTTGTTCCTTTTATGTCATTGTTTTTGCCTTCTCTTGTATTAATCAAGTAGGTGTTTTTATTGCATGTTTTTCATTGACTTGTAAGTTTCGTATCCTGTTAGAAAGCAAAATATGCATCCTTGATTATTAGAGGCAACTATAAATTAGTAGTCTTATCACTTCCTGAACAAAAAATGAGGACATTAGACCATTTTAACTCCACCTCATCGGTTGATGTTTGTACTATTGTTTCTGTGCATTTTAATTTTATATATATTATAAACACCCAGAAGACATAAATATTGCTTTAACCACTCAATATTCATTTAGAGTAACCTACATACTTATTCATTCATCATTACAGTCTTTCCATGTATACTTATATTGTGCCTAAAGTATTTTAGTTCTAGCAACAAATATTTTTGTATGCTAAGTTTTAAGAGAACAATCACAATTTTCTGTTCTATCATTTCTGATGAAAGGGTTTGTTTGCCAAGCATGGTGGTGCACACTTGTAATCCCAGCACTTTGGGAGGCGAAGTAGGGTTGATCACTTGAGGCCAGGAGATTGAGACCAGTCAGAGCAACACGGTGAAACCCTGCCTCTACCAAAAATACAAAAAATTAGCCAGGTGCAGTAGTCCCTGTAGTCCCAGCTACTCAGGAGGTTAAGGCACGAGAATCGCCTGAGCCTGGAAGTCGGAGGTTGCAGTGAACTGAGACTGTGCCACTGCACTCCAGCCTGGGCGACAAAGCAAGAATTTGTCTCAAAAAAAAAAAAAGGGAAAATGTTTGTCTACTCCACCAGTGCCAGAAGTAGATATTGACCTGTATTGCTTTATCTTTATTTCTTATCACTTATTCTTCTTTATTCTTTGTCACAGCAACCACCCTCTTAGGATCCTCTTCAACCAACATAAATTTTGGAGGTTATTTCTTTTTTTTAACACTTATTTACTTTTATTTTTTAATTGTACATATTTTAAGGGTACAATTTGTTGTTTCCATACATATATATGGACTAAACCTGTATGTGTATATATATATGTAAGTACATGTATTTATGCACATATATGTACATGTATGTATATATGCATACACATATATGCATATGTATGTATTCAAAGCCTCTCTTGTAGCTATTTTGTAATATACAATAACTTGCTGTTAATCATAATCACCCTGCTGTGAAAATAGATTACTAGAGCTTACTCCTCCTAATCTTAATTGCACCTGTTGACCAGCAACAAAATTTTTAATTCTGAAAACCTATATCTAAACCACATTTCAACAATCAGCTGAAATAATCACTCAGGCAAAACCATTTGAAACAGTAATCAACAGTTCAAGGCAATATTTATTGAGCATGAGCTAGATGCCAAACACTGTACTAGACATTAGATTTATAAAATTTGTCTAACAGTATTTCAATAGTTAAGTTCTAGAATCTAATGTCAGGAACCCATAAACAAGTAGTTTATAAATATATATATGAGACATGCTATAATAGGAGTATCTGAAAGGCTGTTTAAAATATGGAAACTGAGGGAAATAAAAAATGTTCAAATTTGATTCCCGAAGGAGTTAAACTTATTATTTGACATTTCATTTTTACTCTAGTTTTGCTACTGTCATATAAAGATATGCTTTAGGTGTAAAGTAAACAATGAAATTGTCCAAAGGATATTTTCTAAAGTTTATCAGTCGTATTGGTCCATCAGCATTGTCTAGACTGACGAACACTTCCAACTTTGCTACTCATATCATTCTGCATACCCAAAATATCCTTCCTTTGCTTCTTGATGATGAAAAAATACATAGTTTTGCTTTTCTGAGCTCATTGGGCTCCTTATAATGTAACCTCTTTGTATTGATTTGTCCATTTACTCTAGAATTACCTATGATGTTCACTATTTTCCATAATAAGGAAATTACCAAACTTGTAGAATAGCCAAAATATTACCAGTAGTATTTAAAAGATTAAAAAGGAAAAAAAAAACAAGAAGAAAATTTTGATAAATTAATCAGTAATGAAAGAACACGTGGACCAAATATGCCTCTTAAAAGTAGAAATAATTAAACTGTATAGGAAAGCCTATCAATCAGACAAATGAAACTATCTGAGACAAATGTTATCACATTCCATGTAAACACTAGACTATAATGTCAAAGGGAAAGAACTGATTGTTTCCTATTGCTTCCTAGCTTCAATACATGATTTTCTAATGCACTTTCAAAAGTATAGAAATACTATTGTAAATAGACATTATAGCTGAAAATCATGAAAGCTGAATTATCTCTACAGCACTATTTGCAGACTAATAAACAGTTCATCAGTATATTATTGTAAAGATAAAGAAAAAACTGCAATAAAATTGTACAAATGACATTTAAATTGATCTGATTAACATAAAATATTCTAAGTATTGTTTAGTTATCGAGCATTGCAGACAGATAGGACATTATGATGATTAAGATCTATTAACATTCCAAATTTAAACTTTTCAGCAATTGTAGGTTTTATTAGACATTCACCATAGATGTCACATATTATTATTAAGGATCCATATATCATTATCACTAAGAAAATATAGTGCATTATAACATTTTTCCTTAAACTAAAAGTTGTTTTAAAAGATAGTCCATTAATATGATGCTTGCCATCATATTTTTCTGTTGCTAATACCTTAATTTTATTCCGTCGCTTAGCCACTGAAATGGATGTTAATTATAACTAATCATACCCCTTGAAACTGGTGTGGTCTAAACTTAATGCCTTTGGCACAATTTCAATGCCTTTGGAATAATCCAAAGGTTTTGTAAACGACCATTCTCTCCAGACTGCTTTATGTCTTCTGAACACAGTTTAATATTGATTTTTAGTTTATGTCATTCCTTTTCTTTTTAAATGAAATTGAATCTACTTGTAGCTACCATCTTATGAACTTTAGTGCCTTTCACTGTTAATAGTTTGTAAGTAAGAAAACTTTGTGAGTTTGTTTGCTTGCTCATATAAATTTATGGGGTACAAGTGTATTTTTGTTATATGATGGATACACAAAAAGGAAGTAAATTTTGGATTTATATGGAAGTGGTTTTTATCCCTGAACAGCCATGTGATACTGGGAAATATAGTTAGCCTTTCTGAGACTGTTTCCTGCTATATAAATCAAGAATGATAACACTTAGCTTTGAGAATACTTAAGAGAATTAGCAATACTGTGTGTGAAATTCCTTAAAAAATTGGGAAAAGTGACTGTTATTTAATCTTCTGAAACTTATACCAGTTATGCCTATCTGGTTTAAGACGGCCTTACTACTACAACATCTTTAAACTTATTCAAGCTATAGAATATTTTTAATATTTGTAAAAATATCAGTTTCTGTTCTCAATGATATTTAGTTTATATATATATATATGTGTGATACTGTAGTTCAAGATAATAATCCTGATTTTTACACATTCTTATAGTGCCTGAATGATTACATAAGTATGTGAATAAAGATATGTTTCATTATAAATTTGAAATAACTTACTGCTCTAAATTAGGAACTGTCTATATACAAATGTATTCCTTCTCTACACCTAAATATCTCTACTTCTTTCCCTCCACCATTTTTTGTCCTGAGAGGCTGGCCTATGACTGCATCATCCTGTCCTTGCTCTCTAGCCTGCCACTTCCATTTAAGTTTGGCCAATGTGATGCCCAGCAGGAGATAAAAATTCAGAAAGAGAGATATATTATTGTAATCATTGCCTCTTCATACTCCATACTAGATACTAGTAGTGGCTAATTTTTATATTTACTCTCCTTGAAAGAAGCTTCATCTTCACAACACTATATACCAAGAAAAATGTTTTTCCCTTTACACCTCCAGTCATAGAGTGAATATCGAATTCTTTCTATGCTAATCTTTAGGTCTCTCATAACCCCTTGTTTATCTGAACTTTATGATCTGCCAGCTTTCTGCTGGAAACAATTTCCCAAAAGTGGCTCAGATCGTTAAGAGTTTGCACATTGTACCATGATCCCCTTGATTTGAGGAGGTAGATTTCAGAACTCAAGGCAAGCAGAAAAACTAGAGTTTGTGAAATGGAACATAGAGAAGATAGAATTGTGTGGGAAGGGGAGGCCAGGAGTCCATGTGCATATTGACTATAAATTGACAGAGGAGCACAGTGTTATAATAGATGCCCAGAGCAAGATCATCCAAGAGTTGTCAAACAACAGCTGCCCTGGAATTTGTTGCTGGAACAGAGAAAGCAGATACTGAGCAGAATTAAGGAAGTACAGTCTAGTGAATCATTAGAATGTTGGTCTTCCTAGTGTAGCAAGATCTAATTAACCCATTGTTAATATCTTAAACATTCATCTGAGACACCAGGAACCTTGCAAGTAAAATTTGTACCCTAGACTCGACTCAACTCGACTCGACTCTAGGCCTACTCCTAAGGCCAGAAGCCTAAAGCCAACTTTTAACAAGATTCTCAGGCATATTAAGTTTGGCAGCTAAGTCTTGCCAAGTTACAGGCCTTGGCAAATATTTTGGGTTTTCCATAGATCTCACTCACAATGTATGAAATAAAAACTACTCAATTTCAATGTGATAATAGTCCAAAATGACTTCTAAGTCAAGAATTAGCACTCTTCTAAGGAAGATAACAGAATCCAAAGTCTGTACATACTGTTATTATATATTATTCCCAATGTCCAGTGATGAATCAACATTTATGAGAAATTCAACTAAATAGAAAAATGCAAACCATAGTTGAAGAAGATAATTAAGAAGAGGAGAAGGAGGAAGAGGAAGAAGAAAAATGGAAGGAGAAGAGGGAGAGGGAGGAGGAGGAAGAAGAGTCAAAATAGGAAGAAAAGAAGGAAGAGGAGAAGAAGTCAATAAAAGAGAAAGAGGAGAGGGGGAGGAGGAGGAAGAAGAGACTGAAGGAGGAGTAAGAAACATAACTCAAGATGGCTCTGATATTGGACTTAGCAGAAATTACTCTAAAGTAGCTACTTTTAAAGCTATTTAAGAGTGTTTATCCATTTAAAATCTTCTAAAGGTAATTTAAATGATTAAAAGAAAAAAATATGGTCTTAATGAGTTAATCACTAGGGAATGTTGGTACAGAAATGGAAACTATAAAAAACTTAAAGCAAAATTGTGGAACTTGGGAGATAGACTTTATATCAGATTGGAAACTAGGAAAACAAAAGAATAGTAAAATTGAAAACATATCAATACAAATTGTCCATTTTGAAGATCACAGAGAAAAAAATATGTGAAACAAATAGGCAGAACTTAGGGGACTTGTAGTCCGGTGTCAAACAGTTTAAAATGAGTGTCATTGGAAAAGTTAATGCCTTTGAGACAGAAAAAATACAGAAGAACTATGGTACAGGCTCAGGCTTCCCATATATTATCGAAGGCACAAACTTACAGATCTAGGAAGGTCAGAATGATAAGCAACAAGCGAACCACAGCTAGGTAAATTATAGTCAAAATTCTGATTTCCATAGTTGAAGAGAAAAATATGTAAGTTACTAGAGAAAAGACATATTACACATAAGGAAATGGGCCAAGAAAAAAATCATAATTTTCTCTTAAAAATAATTGCACTCAAGCCGGGTGCGGTGGCTCACGCCTGTAATCCCAGCACTTTGGGAGGCCGAGCGGGTGGATCACGAGGTCAGGAGATTGGAGATCACCCTGGCTAACGTGGTGAAACCCCATCTCTACTAAAAAACAAAAAATTATCCGGGTGTGGTGGCAGGCACCTGTAGTCCCAGCTAATCGGGAGGCTGAGGCAAGAGAATGGCGTGAACCTGGGAGACGGAGCTTGCAGAGAGCAGAGATCGTGCCACTGCACTCCAGCCTGGGCAACAGAGCAAGACTCCATCTCAAAGAAACAAACAAATAATAATGATAATAATAATAATAATAATAATTGCACTCAAAATACAATAAAAAGAAAATTTTAAATTGCTGAAAACCTAATACAGCTTACAATGAGAAAAAGTATTTTTTTAAATGTATAGAAGATATTTTTCAGATAAATGGAAGCTGAAAGTAGTCATTTTCTACAAGTCTTCACAATAAGAAATGCAAAAGATTGCCCTTCAAGCAGAAGGTAAATGGTACCAGCTGGAAACTACAATCTACACAAAAGAATAAAAACTACCATAAATGATATAAAGTACCTATTTCTAAAAGATTAAGTTTTATTTCTTTTCATAATGTACTTAAAAGTCAAATGTTTGCTTACAATGTTTTTATAATTTATATAAAAATAAAATGTACAATCCTGCAACAAAATAGGGAAGTTATTAAATGGACTTACAGTCATTTAAGATTATATTTGTGAAATATGAGGTCAAAACTATGAAAATAAGTAATGAGAGGAAAATGTCATGTGTAAAATTTGAAGGGAGGAGAGGGAAGAAGGAATTTTGAACATAATATAAAATCAATTTTAATATTGAATTTTATTATATTATTTTATAGAAATTCATATTCCACATTTTCAGTTTGTATAAATTTTTATGATTCATTTATCCCATATTTTTATATTTTCCCCAAATTTAATCTTTTTAAAATGCTGCCATGTTTTTGTTTGTTCATTGGAGAACTATAAACTCAAAACAACTGTCATATATTATTTATATAATTAAATTTACAATACTTATTTATGTGCAAGGCACACGGGTGCTAATTGTTCATAAAAGTTTTAAAAATTATGTAAACGTTAAAAAAAATGTTGTCGCAGCAAGCACCTGGATGGCAGGGCACCTGCTAGAGCTTCCAGCCCAGTGGTCCTACTTCGGCCCAAATTTGCTGAGGGGCACAGCTTCCTGTTGCCCTGGAAACACCTAGACAGAAGGGTGAGCAACTCCATCCATCCTTGCTTCCCATGGCCAGATGGAGCTTCCAACCTAGTGGTCTTGCTTTCACTGAACTCTGCAGGCAGGCACAACCCTGTTTCCCTAGGAAGCACATGGACAGCCGATTAGGGCCAACCTGGCAAGGACACAACTTTTCTGCCAATTGCAGCCCCTTTCTGAGGGAGTCCTGTGGACCAGAACACCCAACAAAAGAAGTGTGGGCACAGAGATAGTAATCAAGGGGGCTCCTCCAAGACCCAGGAGTGAACTAGAAATGAAGACAGTCAACTGCACCCACCTTACACCATAATCAATCCCCCTAGGGCATCAAAGAAGAAAAAAGCAAAAAAAATCCAACCAAAGCAAAGCAACGTCAAAGATTGATGGAACATTAACCCACAGTGATGAGAAAGAACCAGCGCAAGCACTCTAGCAACTAAATGAGCAAGAGTGCCTTCTTTCCTCCATACAAGCACACTGGTTCCCCAGGAAGGATTTTTAACTAGGCTAAAATGGCTGAAATGACAGAAATAGAATTCAGAATATGGACAGAATGAAGATTATCAAGATTCGGAAGAATGTCAAAACCCAATCAAAGAAAGTTAGAAATAACAATAAAACAATATGGTAGTGCACAGATAAAACAGCCATTATAAAAAAGAACCAAACTGGTCTGATAGAGCTGAAAAACACTCTACACGAATTCCATAATGCAATCCCCAAGTATTAACAGCAGAATAGACCAAACCAAGGAAAGAATCTCAGAGCTTGAAAACTAGCTCTCTGAAATAACTTAATCAGACAAAAGTAAAGATAAAAAAAAAGAATGAACAATGTCTCTGAAAAATATGGTATTATGTAAAGAGACCAAATCTGTAACTTATTTGCATCCCTAAGAGAGACAGGGAGAAATCAAGCAACGTGGAATATATCTTTCAGGATATAGTCCATGAAAACTTTATAATCTATCTTATGATTCAGAAAATAAATAGAAATATAAATAATTAGTTGTAATAATGTACTATAATTTTCTACAAAAATATTGTAATTTTATATTTAAAAACAATCAAATTATCACATCCTTCATATTTTTAGGTGTATAGCTATTTCTATACTAATATGCTACATTCTATATTAGTATTTTTTCTTACATATATTAATCTTAGAGTGTGAAGAAGAACATTTCCACTGACTAAAGTTATGAACAAAACAATCTTGTAATTTAATTTTTTTTTTCGCTCTTGAAATATCTTATGCCTATCGGTTCTAGAAGTTAGTTTAGCCTTCTTTGCATCTCAGTTAGCTCTGGCCCATTTATAACTGCTTAAAAGCCTAAAACCAAATTTTTCTAGTAATTGTGGGGTATTTTATTGCTTGCTGGTTGACTCACATCTGTTAATTTTTTTCTTTCCAATTAGATTTCAAAGTCTTTTGGGATAAAATTATGTTTACAGTATCTTGTTTTGACCATAGTGCAAAGATTATGAAAACACCTATTAAGCATTGTATGGAGCTTGAATTCTGTGAAGAAACAGAATTGGAGATGCAGGTTTGAAAGTCTTTGCTTGCTTTGAAATAATGTGAAATTTCACTTCTTTCAATTCTACCATTTTCCCACATGCACTACAACTCCCTAAACTTTATTTTACTTTTCAGAAATTTATACCTAAGTTGGCATTCACTGTAAGTATCACTTGGGCATCATACCAACAACAAGTATAGTCGATATTGTGCAATGAATACAAAAATAGGTAACATGGGAAGACACAGTTCCATATTCCAGCAATTGGTGTTCATAAATCCATAGGCGAGCCACTCATATTTTCTGTAGCTAAGTTCTCTCATCATTCAAATAAAATATAAATTTTAACATCAACCACTTAATATTAACATTCCAATGAGCTAGAAAGTGCATGTTAAAATAACTTTTACCTTAAATTTTATCATCTAGTGGAATAATGATAATTATTGCACATCACTTTACAACTTCCAAAATTATCACCAACTTTCACCTGCTTTTGCTGTGTTTTAGTATTATACAGATTTCATAAGACATGTGTCTTCTTTGGACCTCATTTTCATACTGTTGCCTGTTTCTTCAACTGAAGATAGGGATTTTAGGGTTTTAAATCTTTAGGATTTTAAAAATAATGCATATAAGGCACCCAATGTACACAGAAAGCATAATAATTACTTGAGGCAACATACTTTTATTATTTGTATTATTATTTGTAAGTACTGATAAATATTCAAACAAAAGATAAATCTATAAACCCAACCTACTTTAATATTACATTCAAGAGATAAGTACTATGAAAGGTTAATTGATACTACCTTCTGAAGATTCTTCAAAATTACTTCTGAAGTACAATCTTCTCATGTTAGCTAACCAAAATAATTTTAATGATATCTATGGAACTGCCTTATCGCTCAAATTTGCAAGTTTTAGACATTAACATTTTTCTAAATAAATCTATATAAAATTCAATGTACTTAATATGACTGTACATGCTAAATATTATGTGTGATGTATAGGATTGTTATTAAACTCCAAAAAACTGAATATACAAAATTTAGCAGAAGTTCTGATATTTCCACATGCTTAAGCAATGAGAAGTTCCCCTTAGAAGTCTCAAATAATTTAGATCAACCCATGTTTTAGCGTGTTTGGATTACTCAAGGTAAATTTGTCATTTACCATTTAACTTATTTGTCATTTTATAAGGAAGACAAATACTTAGTCTTGAAATTTACTTCTGTTTTTTTAAAAACATTTTACATGTAATAACTCATTTAATCATCTCAACATCCCAGTGAGGTAATTCTAAACTTATTCCTATCTTCAGTTGAAGAAACAGGCACAGTAAGAAGAATCATTGAGAGTAGTTGCCCAGGTTATACAGCTTTAAAATGGCTGAACTGGGATGGGAATTCACACCCCGGCTCCAGAACTTAGCTGTCCACAGCTATGCTATTTGCCTTCTTCTTTGTTTTTAACCATTTCATTTTTAGTAAGTCCTCCTCTCCCAAGTCTATCTCTATTGATCTTCCAGTTTTGTTCCAAACTGTAACACATAAGTTCCCCTTAGAAGTCTCACATAATTTAGATCCACCCATGTTTCAGCCCTTTTGGATTATTCAAGGTATTTTGTCATTTACCATTTAATTTATTTGTCATTTTTCTTCCACCTGGAACAAAACTGGAAGATCAACAGAGATAGAGCATGGGAGAGGAGGACTTTTTCTTACTTTCCACTCTTAGTCAATAACTGGGATTTTTCTTTTTTACTTTTAGAATATCCTCAATTTAAATTTAAATATTTATTGGCCTTTCTTGATATATTAACTTTCTGAGTTTCCACCTCCCCTTTTCTCTTTACTTTCTTTTCTGATAAGAAATGCAAACATAATTTTTAAAACCATAAATGTAAGATGAATGAACTTAAAAAATCTGGAATGGCAGTTCAAAAAGCAATTAAAATTGAGGAATCAAAAAGCTCCTCTGATTCTTTGTCGTAATTCAAATAAAGGTATGTTTTTCTGACTGTGGTAAAACTAGCTGACAAGTGCCAAGGAAACTAGATATTTTTAAAAAATGGAACTCTGTATATGTAACCACATTATTAAAACCAGGGCAAATTTTTCAGGATGTAGCTGTGTTCTTTATATAGTTGTGACTTCTGATCTCTGTATCTTTACCCTGCCTGTTTAGAATAAACTTTACACTCTATTTCCTATCTCCAGTCAAGTATTAAACTAAGAAAATATCTGAGAGGAATACACAAGAAAAGAATCACAAAGCATTAAAATTATAAAATAATTTATAGTTGAATGACCATGAATAATGCTTTAATGATCTTATGCCTTATGTGATTAAGAATATAAAGATGTATTCTTTCCTCTTTTCTTTATAGAGAATATACAGATTTGGGGTACCAATGAATAAAATACTGAGATTTTGTGGAGTCTGATATTTAAATTTGTTTTTTCATCAATTCTTCTTTATGAGAAAATGGAGATACTCCAGGCAATGAAATTCATCCAGAGTAATATATTTGGGGGTACTCTGAATTCAATCACCTTTTCCTCACAGTTTACAAAATCCAGAAGTGTCTAACAGTCCTCCAGACATGAGCTGCCTGTCATGTCTTATTATCTGAACATGTCTATTAATAAAATAAATAAATAAATCTTTGCAAGAAAATGCTGAGCTGGAAAGAGCAGATAAAATATTTCTACATCAATAAAGTAACAGAAAGGCTTTCATGGTTGAATGTTCCAACTTATCTTCCTTTGACACTTATTTTTCTTCACTGCAGCAACAATATGATTTTTCCTTTTTTTTTTCTTTGTATTGTTACCCTACCCATCTTAACCTAGTGCTAATAATAACTGCTCTAGTTATTATCTCCTTCCACACCTCCCTGGCTCTTCCTTTAGGCCTGGAGTCACTATTTACTTTAGAAGGAATAATACATTGAAAGGTGTGTAAGGGTGAAAATCAGGTGGTTTTGTATTCCCAAGAGTGGAGGTTACAGCCTTTGGCACATCAGCAAACAAATCACAAGGACTGCTGAATTCCCTTGGAGGCTTTTTTTCTTTCATGGTTTGGAGAGCAAGAGTGTGAGCGACAGCTAAGATGACATTGCCATTTGGGGGACACAATTCTGCAGGTGATGTCGTGCAGGGGAATAAAGGAGGTGAAAGATAAATTGTTGTTGAATTGGCTTTCACACAGCTGTAGGTGTATTTTAGTTTAACGGTAGTGACAGTCCAGCTCCCACCTGCCGACAGACGGCTGCTAGCAAGAAGATATATTTGAGACTTACTGTCAAGATACAAGCTTTCATGTTAAACAAATAATGTTTTTTAAAAGAGTATTTCAAAGGATGATGAAAATGAAGAGAAATGATACTTAACATATACAACATAAAGAGAGTATCTGAGAGCCCAAAGCTGGGCTAAAGTTGGCAAAGGTGAGATAATTATATTTTCCAGGAGTGAATACCTCCAAGAAAAAAATAAATCATTAAAAAATGGGGTTGGTGTTGAACTTGGACATTGTATGCATAAGAGTGTCTAGTAAAAATAGTAAAGGTTTCCAGATAAGTACAACTGAGAAAGGCAGTCACCTCTTACTCTCTAACCAGAAAATAAGAAAAGAAGATGAGAGAAATTTTAATGTGCCAGACCATAATATGCATTTAGCATACTATTGTTATCTCCACTAGAATCTTCAATTATCATCAATGACATTAAGGTCCGTTATTAATGTATTCGTGTGCCTGTTGCTCTTCTAAATTGTCTGACATGCATTGTCTTCACAAGTAGTTTTTATCACAGCACTCTGAGGTAACTGTTATTGTTCACCTCATTCTACAGAAAGGAAAAATGGAAGCACAGGGCATTTATGTAATTTCTCAAGATCATACAGCTTTATACATGGTAGTAGAGCCACGTACCAAACAAAGACAACCTGGTGATGAACCCATGTCCTCTGCTGTTAAATATTTAGTACAGCTTCTAGTATAAGATGAAAACCATTCTAAATGCAAAGATGCCTCTCTTTACTAGGAAATCCAGCTTTGGGAAGCAGGGATGAATATGCAAAAAGATGTATTGATTATCAGGAGTAACAAATCAATCCTGGAGATTAAGGAAGCAGATATGTATGTGGGAGGGACAGGTGAGGGCTACATCTAGATTGTGTTCATATTCAGTTAAAAATGTTTTAGTCTTCTGAATACAGAAGGTAAATGAACAGAAGGAATGCTCAAAGACACAGTTCTTATTGGTTTTGTGGGGTTTTTTTTTTATGTGTTTTATTTTTATTAGGGCTTAGATTTACTAAAATTTGTCCTCTTCTATTTTAGGCTTACATGTATCATACAGAATATTCAGTGTGTGTATAAATTAAAATGAATTTATTTTAGACCTTTACACAATATGCAAAAACTATGTATAATTATGCTTCTTTCAAATAGACGCTTTTCTGTTCAATTTTCAAATATATTTATTAATTTTAGGTACTGAATAATGTTGCTGGTTTACTATTTGGTATATATATATACACACATATATATATAGGTTTCATAATGTTGATCAAATAGTGTAACTAGTTTACTATTTGGTTTTATTCATAATCATTATTTATTTTTATATGTATATATCATCCTCTGAGCCTCACAGCTAAAAATTGTTGTCTGTGGTGGAGAGAATTCCTTAGTGCCCTTACCAAATCAATGAGTCTTCATTTTTCATCATTTATTTTATTTACTCCATCTACCAGTTTCTAACACTGACCAACACTTGTGCCAAAGGGACATATAAACCACCCATTTTAATGTTTGTAACTGTAAAATACTAGGCTCTAAGGAAATTTTTCTCGCTGTTTGAGATGGCTATAAAATTTATGTCTTACAGCAAAAGAATTGCTAGCTCATGAAATTTTATCATCACTATTGAATGGGAAGATGTACTAAATGGCATAGATGCTTAATGCATTTATAGAGACATCTAAACTATATGCCTCAAGAATATCTTACAGGAATACAAAAAGAAAAAAATTTAAAACTCTAGGCTGGGCACAGTGGCTCACACTTGTAAACTCAGCACTTTGGGAGATTGAGGCAGGAGGATCGTTTCAGGCCAGGAGTTTGACACTAGCTTGGGCAACATAGTGAGAACCCATCTCTTTTTTAAAAATTAATTAATTTTAATCCTTATATATCTATATTAAATTGTCTTTCTGAGGAATAACCTCTTTTATAAACATCTATGTGTTATCATGTGCCCTTAAATTGATATTATGTAAGAAAGGAGAACATCTACTTTCAGAAACAATCTGCAAAATCGGTAACTTCCTATGATGTAGTATGGTAGATTGTCTTCAAATAATTCCTCTCTTCCCTGAATACTCATGTCACTCCCCCCATTAAGATATGAAATCTATTTCCCCTTCTTGAATCTGGATGGTCTGTATGACTTGCTTTTTCCAATAGAATGCAACAGAAGCAAGTCTGTGTCCATTTTGTGTCTACCTCTTGAGAAGCCTGGCAGTTTCCAATTATAGTCTTAGAGTCTAGAGTTTGAGGCTACCACGTCAGAAGTCTAACTACTTGGTACAGAAAGGCACAACCAATCACAACCATTCCTGCTACTCTAGAAAAGGTCCAGGTCATTTGAGTAAAGCTATGTTGGATGTTTCAGTCCAAGCAGAGGTCCTAGGTAAAGGCATGAGTGACCCCAGACAACATCATACAGAGGAGAAGATCCACCTAGCTAAGCCCAAACAGCCCAGAGAATGGTAAGACAGAATGAATAAATGTTGTTTTTAAGTCATTAATTTGTGGAAATAATTTCTTGCCTCGCATTAGATAACTGACATATATAAGGAACTACAGTAAAATAGTTGAGTCTAAAGAGTTAACTTCAAACTCTTTTCAGGAATTCCAGGACCTAAAATAAAGATATTTCTCCAATATTGGTAAGAACTGTTACGGTGAATTAAAAAGAACTCTAATTAGGGAGCAAAGAATTACTATACAAATGAACTTAAACAACTCTCTTGAATTTATTGAGAAGTAAAATCCAACTGGGTATCAAGTATAAAATGGTCACTTTCTTAATGTCACTTAAAATGATTCCCTTCTTTTCAACCTCCCTAATATGGGAAAGATCAAACCCTTCCAATTTCTCTGAAGGATTACCAAATAGCTCTTTCTCCCCTACCTCCTAGGTAGCTCTTCTCCAGTTTCTCATTTCTAAGTTGCTGCATTCTAAAATGTAGATAGAATCAAGTCACAGCCTACCTAATATTCTTTGTGCATTTTCCATTAGTTAAGAATTAAGTCCACGTCGGACAGCATGATGTTCTAGTTCTCTATGATCTGACTTCTGATTTGTCTCTCACCCTCAATGCATGCCACTTTTCTCCTTCAAACAGACTCCAGTTATTCAGTCTTTATGCCTTTACAACTGCTGGTACTTCTCCCTAGACATCCCTTGTGTTCTTTAGATCTAATTTCCATGTACATTAAAAAAAAAAACTGATTCCCATGCCCTTTAGGTTCACAATGCCCCGCACTCAAGTCTGAATGCATCCCGCCTTTAAATTACCATAGCACTGGCATACACACACACTTACGGTAGCCTTCACCACACTCCATTAGTGTGCTTCCTAAGTACCAGGCAATAGCTTGCAGCACTCACCTTGGTGTCAGGAACAGCAGAAAATGGAGTGCTTGTTGGATAAGTGGATAAATAATAGATGAAATGGAAACTGCATGTGAAAGTATTTCATCAAGTTAAAAGTGCTTGAAAATATTATTCTGATGACTCCTTCATAACAGTTTGTAAAAATATTCCCTATAAAGGTAGACTGAAACCCCAAACAGTTAAATGAATATATCTTGGAAAAAGGCAAAGCAATTACAAATATGTACAATAAAAGCAGGATTGCCCTCACCTATAAAATAAATAAAGAGATAATTCTAAACTGTTATTTAATGATACTAAGGAATAATGAAAAGAATAATTCAATTATTTACAACTTGATCGTGATAGTTTTTAAATTGAGAAAAATGGAGATAGAGTGAAATAAATTAAATATATTAAATGAAATAAGATGCATGCATTTAAATTATATTTAGTAATATTTCCTTTAGTCCTGAAATTGAATGTATTCACTATGGAAATCAGTACATATTAAGATGCAGCTGCTGAGTGTTTCTTAAACACAAGGCATTCGCTAAGTGCTTTGCAGATATTATCTAGTTTAAGTCTTAGAAAAACTTATGAGATAAAAGATTAGCATCTTCTTTATAAAAGTGGCAATTAAAGTTTGCCCATGTTGACATAATTAATAACTGGCAAAGCCATTCAGAGTTATGGTTTAAATCCTTGTTTTCTTGTCATCAGTGAAACCGTAAGACAGAACAGAATTTCCTGCATAGAAGAATCTTTCAGAAAAGAGAGTTGGCCATCACTAAAAAATCAGGAAACAACAGGTGCTGGAGAGGATGTGGACAAATAGGAACACTTTTACACTGTTGGTGGGACTGTAAACTAGTTCAACCATTGTGGAAGTCAGTGTGGCGATTCCTCAGGGATCTAGAACTAGAAATACCATTTGACCCAGCCATCCCATTACTAGGTATATACCCAAAGGACTATAAATCATGCTGCTATAAAGACACATGCACACGTATGTTTATTGCGGCACTATTCACAATAGCAAAGAGTTGGAACCAACCCAAATGTCCAACAACGATAGACTGGATTAAGAAAATGTGGCACATATACACCATGGAATACTATGCAGCCATAAAAAATGATGAGTTCGTGTCCTTTGTAGGGACATGGATGAAACTGGAAAACATCATTCTCAGTAAACTATCTCAAGGACAAAAAACCAAACACCGCATGTTCTCACTCATAGGTGGGAATTGAACAATGAGAACTCATGGACACAGGAAGGGGAACATCACGCTCCTGGGACTGTTGTGGGGTGGGGGGAGGGGGGAGGGACAGCATTAGGAGATACACCTAATGCTAAATGACGAGTTAATGGGTGCAGGAAATCAACATGGCACATGGATACATATGTAACAAACCTGCACATTATGCACATGTACCCTAAAACCCTAAAATATAATAAAAAAAAAAGAGAGTTGCCATTTGTCTTCAATTGCTTAATAATTTTTTTTTTCATTAAAGCAGCACCAAACCTCTTACCAGTATGGTATTACTTTACCTTGAACTTCCATGAATGTCTGTCTCATCTAGAGGTTCCTTCCTGGGAAATAACAGATCTTCCTCACATATTTCAGGATTACTTCTTGTCATTAAATTGCTACACAATAGCACTTGTAGAAGGTTGAATAATGGCCATTCTGAGATCTACTTAGAATTCTAAAAGGTAACCTTATTTGGAATTAGTTTATTTTCAGATATAATTATGGTAAGGATCTTTTGAACAGACCATCCTGCATTGGGATGGTCCCTGAAACCTATGATGAGTATGCCTGTAAGAAACAGAAAAAGAGAAGACACACAGAGATACAAGAGAGAAAGCCATGTGAAGAGGGTAGAGACTGGTCTTATTCTGTCACAAGCCAAGCAACTCCTGACACCATCAGAAGCTGGAAGAGGCAAGGCAGGATTCTCCCCGAGAACCTTCAGAAGGAGCACACCCTTGCTAACATCTTCAGACTTGGCCTCCAGAACTGTGAAAGAATTTCCAAAATTTTAAACCACCAAGTCTTTGGTAATTTGTTACTCTAAGAAACAACCTAGTTCTCATTTCTGCACACCTGCTAAGGACAGTGCTATGTCTAGAGCACAGAAGCAGGTGACCTCCTTAGCTGTTTACAGTAATTAATAATGGCTCTCTTGAGGAGATGACATTTTAAGATTATACCAGGAGTGAGACAAGCAGACTGGAATAGGCAAGACAAAGGCTGAAAGGAAAACAGCTTGAGTTTGCAGGAGAGAAAGGAAACCAGTATGGATAAAGGGCAGTAGTTGGATCACAGGAATCAAGTGGTTCATAAAGAAGCAAAAAAGAATCACATCACATAGGTCTTTGCACAGCTTATCAACGTGTTTGAATTGCACTTTTCAATTTAATGAAAAGCCATGCATTAATATTTGTGGTGAATTGGTACAGGGACCCAAGAGCAGAAGAATACACGATTTCAGTTTGTGTTTTAAAGAGGTGATATTAATTACTGCCATGGGGAACACAAACTGCAAGCTAAAATGATGGAAGGAATAAGACAAGGAAATAGGCTTTTGAATTGTTGAGGAGAGGTGAGTTTCAAAGTAGTGCCAGTGATGATGGACCAATGTCTTCTTTATGGTGAATTTTGTGGCAGTATCACTTGACATTCTGATGGATTGGATGTGAAGAGGAAAGGAAAATGATACATCAAATCTCTGCAATAAGATACTAAAGAACATAGGAGGAGTAGAAAAAGCAAGTAACTTGGGATTGTAGAATTAAGAGAAGTCCCTCAGAGGAAGAGATTCTCACACATATGAATAATAATGGCCTACTCATATTTTTTTTTAAATTTTGCATATGAATGATAGGAATAAGAGCTATAGAGAGAATGGTAGATAAAAGATTTTTTGTACTAAATATTCTTCTAACAAGATCAATTTGCAGTTGAGCTGTTTATATCCCTTTGACTATAAAGAGCAGTAATTATATACAACACTGAAACACTAAATTATTCAATTGCCTCAAATTTGTTAACCTCACATTCTTTTACTATGTTCCTGTTTTAGGTCCATCCTCTGCATTGAGACATTTTTAGATTTGTTTTAAATCTGGCATTATTCTATTCAAAGTGAATTTATTCAAAACTATTTCTACCTGATTCTGGGAAATATTTTTGCCTTTCTCACTAGTTCTGCACAGCGACCCTTTGAGTCCTGATAAAGTGGAGTCACTCTTCAGACAAGTTTTCTTATCAGTTTTTCACACTTACTGAAGAGGACTTTTTTTCCCCCAAATCATGTAAGGTTCGCTCTATAAATAGTATTTTGTGATTTTGAGTTGTATGCTATTCTATTTTGAAAAAATTACTGGCTGGAGTGTATCTTTTAAGAATTACTTCATTTCTTTAAAAAAGATATTGCATATTTTCTGCTTGTCTCAGTGACCTACTTAGCTTTTTAAAACTCTCCACTGACTTTTTCTTTTTGTCTCCTAGTTTTCTCATATTATCTGTTTTCCTTTTAGCAAAAGTCTATTTTGCTGTTATTTTTAATAACAGGGTACAAAGTTATAAATATCCATAGACTATTCTTTGCACTTAGGTGAATCACCTCTTTAAATTAATGAATGACTGACCACTGCATGTTTCTGAGGCCAGGTAAAATCAGGACTCGTTGTGTTAAAGAAAAAGAAAGTGTGCCCTTGACTTCTACTTTTTATGTAATACTCTCATTCCCAGAACATAAAATGATTTCAACAGGGCAGTGTTCAAAATTGGTCAACTTAGTTTTGTACTCCTGAATTTGAATACCTGAATAAAAAACTCTTAAAAGTATATAAAAGTCAGTTAGAGGAAAGACAGAAGTTTAGCTAAAATTTATTTACTCTATCTTAGGGGAACCTCCTTGAAGTTAAAGGAAGAATGTTTGAGGTATATAAAAGAAAATACAAATCATAAAATTATTTTCCTGAAAAAGGAGTACAGACTAAGGATGGAATCCAATTATAAAGAACTTATATAAATTAATGAGTGATATAAAATGATCTTGCTAAACATGAATGTTCTAAGAAACATTTCAACTGGGGGGCTATTCAGCAATGTCAAATGGGGATCCCCAAAGTAACATAACACAGAAATTTGTTATCATTGTTGTTTTGTTTTTGTTTGTTTTTTCTTGAAAAAGAGTCCAACTCTGTTGCCCAGGCTGGAGTGTAATGGCATGATGTTGGCTTCCTGCAGCCTCAACCTCCTGGGCTCAAGCCATCCTCCCACCTCAGCCTCCCAAATAACTGGGACTACAAGCGTGTGTTACCATGCCCGACTATTTTTTTTTTCTTTGTAGACACAGAGATTCACCATGTTGCCAAAGCTGGTCTTGAACTCCTGGGCCCAAGCACTCCACCGACCTGGGCCTTCCAAAATGCTGGGATTACAGGCATGAGCCACCACGCCCGACCAACAAAGACAAGTGTTGATAGTCCCCATTTCACTCTCGAATTCCAAGTATCTTGTCAAGTCTTCTCCATCTCAATAAACATCAATATTATTTTCAGCATTTCCCAAGCCAAAACTTTACAAATTTTATGAAATATGAAATTAGGTTAAAAACAATACTTCAAAACACTTTAAAATTAATTGATTAATTCATATATGAACTTATGTATTATACAGTTTTAAGTGTATGTGTAACATAAACAAGTATATTTAACAACTTGAAAATTCTATCTATATTCCTAATGTGTGTATATATAAATATGTATGTGTACGTGTGTATGTGTGTGTACATATATCACACACACACACACACACACACACATATATATATACACACACTTTGGCTCACAGGTTTTCTTAGTTCTGGCTGCTATAACAAAATACCGTGGAATGTGTGTCTTAAACAGCAAAGGTTTATTCTCACAGTTCTGAAGGCAAGGCAGTCCAAGATCAAGGTATCAAGATGCCAGAAAATTCAGTGTCTGGTGAGGGCCACTTTCTTGCTGTATCCTTACATGGTAGAGAGAGAGATCACTTCTTCTTTTTGTAAGGGCAATTATATTGCTACAAGGTTCTTACCCTTGTAACCTAATCTAACTCTAACTGTTTCCCAAAGGCCGCACTTCCTGGTACCATCACATTGAGGAACAGAACTTCAACATACGAATTTTAGGGGGACACAAACATTCAGTCCATAGCACAAATATAAATATACATATATTTGAACATCTGAATAAATAACTCTTAAAAGTTTTATATATATATGTTTTATATATATATGTTTTATATATATTTTATATATATATATTTTATATATATATATATATAGTGTCAACTATACATCTATCTATCAACCAAAAAAATTATAGGAGCAGTTTTTCATCTTTTATGAAGATCATCTTACACTTGGGCAACTATAGCTATAATAGTTGCACATAATATTAGTTGAATCTGAGTTGAAGTGGAATTATACTTAAAAATGTATAAGTAAACCTTAAAATCATGTTAGAATTAACATGATTTTAACAAGTCTAAACATAAATATCTTTACTCTAAAATTTAAATAACATTATCTATACATTTTACAACATTCGTTACACCCTCCCACGCATGGTCCAATACTCTTCATCCCCTTTGCATGTTTTATATTTCCATTCATGCATACACCACTTAAAAAAACTATAGAACTCTTCATGTAGTTTGTTTAAAAATCTGCCTTTCTCCACCAAAATTTGAGCATTATGAGACACACATGTTCGGCTCATTAGTTTACCCCCAGTTTTAGTGGACATGCAGCAAATTATTAAATTAATGCATAAAATGACCACAGGGGAGGAAAAAAATAGGCTGCCCAAACGAAGGAACTGAAATTCCTATAACTGTGAGAGAACTATGTTCACTAAACCTGAGAAGTCTGGATACTTAGTGAAGAAAAAATTGGTCAGCTTTTTTGTGGTTAAAGTATAAATATAAAGAAAAAAACAAGGAAGATTTCTACCTTTACAGGGAAGGCCAGAGAGATTCAAACAATTCTCATTTTCACACTCCTTCTCCAAGATTTCATGAGAGAAAGTAAGCACTTAATAAATATGTATTGAATGAATAAAATAAATGAAATTTACTCGAACTGATTAACAAACTACATGTGATACTTACACTCACTAAGAACATAACAAATGTCAAAAAAATAGAAAGCATAGTCAATGTAAATATTTTATGTAAAGCGCACTACGCTTTATTCTATCAAACATATGGAATATAACCAAGGTACACTTCCATTCAGAAAACTTCTAAAACACATCTTGTGAGTGAAAGCTAATGACATCTACCTAGGAGTTACCTAAATGATGCTGTTATATCTGTGAGCACTCTAAAAATGCAAGCAAAAGAAATTATCTATATGTTCCTTGAAGTAATATATATGATTTACAATATAAAAATATTTTTTTCTGAAAAAAATGTTATATTGTTAGCTCTACAGCTCATTTTTAAAGTCCTGGATATTATTAATAAAATTAGCAAATATGAATCTAGAACAGATAGATATTTAAAAACTCCTTAGAACTCCCAGAAATGAAAATATATATATACATATATTTATGTGTGTGTGTTGTATTTACATCAGTGCCAAAAGCAAATTATTAAACCATCTTGTTTGCACAGATTTAATATAGCAGTTGTTAAATAATGTCACTTATTTAGCAATGTGTAACAGAAATCATGTTTCAAAACCTGCAATAAGCACTTGCTTTGGATTATATTGTTTAGCCCTTTCAAAACTTCTGTGAGCTGGTTGTGTTATTTCATTCTCGTTTCCAGATGGAGAAACTGAAGCTTAGAAAATGAAGTATTTTTCTCCCAATCACATTGAGAAAACAGGAAAACTGGACATTGAATCCAGACATGATCTAAACCAGTTGCTGAACAGTATGGTAACCACTAGCTACATGTCATTATTCAGTACTTGAAATGTGGCCAGTGTGACAGGGGAAATTTATTTTAATTGTATTTAATTTAAATCAATTTAAATTTAAAAATGAAAGAAGTATAAAATAATTTAATTAAATAAACACAACGTTGTTGTATTGGTAGCACTATATTTAGCTTCAAACATTGATTGTTTTATATATTATTGTCTTCTTGGAGAATGATATGGTTTGGCTTGTGTCCCCACCCAAATCTCTTGTTGAAGTTATAATTCCCAACTAAAATTACAACTAGGGGAGGGACCTAGTAGAAGATGACTGGATCATGGGGGCAGATTACCCTCTTGCTGTTGTCATAATAGCGAGTGAGTTCTCACAAGATCTGGGTGTTTAAAGGTGTGTAGCACTTCCCCCTTCCCTCTCTGTCTCCTGCTGGCCATGTGAAGATGTGTTTGCTTTCCCTTCGCCTTCTGCCATGATTGTTAAGTTTACTGAGGCCTCCCCAGCAATGCTTCCTGCACAGCCTGTGGAACTGTGGCCTAATTAAACCTCTTTTCTTTATAAATTACCTAGTCTCAGGTAGTTCTTTATAGCAATATGAGAAAAGACTAATACCGAGTATGCATATTAAGTGCCTAAATTGTTTCTAGTATTCCACATAAAAACATCACAAATCTAGTTAATGTCAATGGATGGATATTTTGCACAATGTAAGCACCACTATAATATTGTAATGTGTTTATTTGAATATTGTATGCAAATAGCACAATACCTATATGAATTGTAAGTGGAAATTAAATTGAAACACTTATTAATTAAATTGTAATACAACTAAATTATTTCTCTAGCTTAAAAACAAGTGTAGAAAATTTCTAAATTTAAAACAAAGAAATACTACGTATGCAGAATCAAATGAAAATGCAAAACCTGTACTGCATACATAATAGTGTTTTTAAAAATAGGTAACTTTTTTTTTGAGATGGAGTCTTGCTCTGTTGCTCAGGCTGGAGTACAGTGGCATGATCTCAGCTAACTGCAACCTCCACCTCCCAGGTTCAAGCTATTCTCCTGCCTCAGCCTCCGAAGTAGCTGGGATTACAGGCGTATGCCACCACGCTTAGCTAATTTTTGTATTTTTAGTAGAGACCGGGTTTCACCATATTGATGAGGCTGATCTCGATAAAAATAGAAAACTTTTTTAAAGGAAACTTACAATCATGGCAGAAGGCAAAGGGGAGTATGTTGGAGTATGATATGGAGAGAAAAAGAGAAACTGTTAGAAGGTATGTAGCAAATTTCTCAATGATTGATGATGGCAATTTCGTGTCACATAGCAAAATTAAAAAAAAAAAAGCATACTGTATAATGCTTCCAAAGAAGCATCTTTGGGATGCTTGTGGATGGGGCAGAGATAGTCAAAACTCATAGAGGCAGTCAAGCATCAGTGATAAGAGTAGTAGCTCTGGATTCAATTTCGTGCCACATAGCAAAATAAAAAAGCTATGTAGCAAATTTCTCAATGATTGATGATGGCAATTTTGTGCAACATAGCAAAATAAAAAAGCTGCTCTTTTAAAAAATATATATAATAAAGTTGATAATATTAAAGATATTTTAGCAAAAAGTAAATTTGATAAGCAATTTCCTCTCAATAGTAAAAAAAGAATCTGTGAATATAGTCCCCTGAAATCAGAACAAAAAACCAAAATAATCCCACAAATTTTAAAAAATAACTTGGGATTGCCTCTAAGTTTGTACATTTGACAAACTATGATTCTGGCACAAGGTATTGGCCAAGAAAATCAAATGTTCCATGACATACTTACTTCTCATCTCACAGGATCCCCCTTTATTTAATTGGAAAACAACAAGTCATAACTCTCAGAAGTTGTCATTACATCCCAAGTGGGCTTCAAGTTTTTCATCTGAAAAGTACTCAGGAGTCTCTGGAGAGACTGTCAAAATCATAGGCAAGTAGGTGGGTGGTTTAATTGTGTAGTAAAAGAAGAATTAAGTAAAATTTTCCCTAAAGTGCCTGAGAACCTACTAGATGTCTGCTGAGGAAACAGAGTGGGGGCAAACTCTGGGCCCAGCTAAGATGGAGTGGGACATTGATTGGTCCTCTAGGACCTGGAGGCAACTAAAGCTTCAGCTCATGCAAGATTGGCAATCTAGAAAGAGGGCAGGAACTAAAGAGAACATCAAACATTCTTCTAGACATTGGCAGCATCCACATGAAAGAAAAGAGTTTGTCTTTCCAGTCTTTGCTTCTGAGCCATAATATCCTTTCTCATAATGCATATTGGTTGTCGCAAGCAATTATTTACCTTAACATTAAAAGTTTATACTCTTGAAAAGAACCGAAAGACTTTAAATTTACATTCTATATTATATACCAGAGGCTTGCTAGATGTAATCTGAATTAAAGAAAAAAGTGGAGATGGTGGGATACAACCTACTTATAAAAAGTATTCAGACTTAAAATTTTGAAATCAAACATGGGCAGCTTCAACATGGGTAGGCTGCTGTGGACTAGCTTATATATACCCACTGCTCTGTGGGGAATGAAGTTCCAAAGTCCAGGCAAAAGGTACAAGGTGATGTTTACACACACATTGAGTAGAGGGTTTTATTACAAAGTTTACAGGTTTGTGTAAAATTTGCCTCTAGAAATTCAATTTTCATTGGTCTTGTTTTTAACACTTTTACTGTATACACTGTCTGTTTTATTTTTATAATATGTATAATGCTTCTAAAGAAGCATCTTTGGGATGGTGGTGGGATGAGGCAGAGATAGTCAAAACTCATAGAGACAGTCAAGTACCAGTGACAAGAGTAGTTGTAGCTCTGGATTCAGACAGACCAGGTTTTATACCCTACTTCAGCCCTCTAGAGCTATAGGACTTTGAGCTTGTTCCCTAGCCTGTATAATTCTGTATTCTATCAAGTATAAGGAAGGGGTATAATAGTAACAATTTGCAGATAAATTAGGACATATCAAGAAACTTGTACAGGGTTTTCATACATTGATTTATTCTGGTTATTGCATAAGCTAAAATACGCATTTTGTGCTTGAAAGGACATATCAATTTACACTGGGACACATGTAAAAGTGATGACACTATAAACTTAAGTATTTATTACTTCAGTATCTAAGCACTGACAAGTGACTTCAATCTTAATGAAATTTCCTTGCCTAGCAATGTGATGCTGATGGATTCACAGAAATGGAAACATTTTGTTGGTGGGACTGTAAACTAGTTCAACCATTGTGGAAGTCAGTGTGGCGATTCCTCAGGGATCTAGAACTAGAAATACCATTTGACCCAGCCATCCCATTACCGGGTATATACCCAAAGGACTATATAAATCATGCTGCTATAAAGATATATGCACACGTATGTTTATTGCGGCACTATTCACAATAGCAAAGAGTTGGAACCAACCCAAATGTCCAACAACGATAGACTGGATTAAGAAAATGTGGCACATATACACCAAATAATACTATGCAGCCATAAAAAATGATGAGTTCATGTCCTTTGTAGGGACATGGATGAAACTGGAAACCATCATTCTCAGTAAACTATCACAAGGACAAAAAACCAAACACCGCATGTTCTCACTCATAGGTGGGAATTGAACAATGAGAACTCATTGACACAGGAAGGGGAACATCACGCTCCTGGGACTGTTGTGGGGTGGGGGGAGGGGGGAGGGACAGCATTAGGAGATATACCTAATGCTAAATGACCAGTTAATGGGTGCAGCAAACCAACACGGCACATGGATACATATGTAACAAACCTGCACATTGTGCACATGTACCCTAAAACCTAAAGTATAATAATAAAATTAAAAAAAGAAAATAAGCAATAAAAAAAGAAATGGAAACATTTATAAGTATTCAAATATTATTTCACTGAAAATAATCAATTTTTTACAAGTAGTGACTGAATAGTTTTAAGTAGAAAAAAAAGGGACATTTAAGAACTTTAAATTGACTCTATTTTATTTTAGATGGCATCTTTAAGTAAAGATTATGTAACAGCAGCTGAAAAGCTCCATCTGCTGGCTTTTGATTTCACTGGAAATGCATTATGATCATGTTCTTATCTGATTTGATTCCCCTCCCCCTAACAACTAATGTACCTATAATTGCTTCTTTATCGACTAAAAACTTTGCACTGATGTTACACTTCTGCATTTTAAATTCAGTGCTCATACATTAATTTTAAAAATGGCTAAGAGAAAAAGGCTTTTACCATGAAACAAACCCATATTTTGAACCAGTTGCACTCGTTATTAGGTATGAAAGCAGTAAAATTATTTATGTCGATGCAAAAAGACATTATAATATATAAATTTCCTTAAATATTCTTAACGCAAGTATTCTCTTATAATATTTCCTGAATGTCTTCATTATCTTTGAATATTTGTCTTTGCTATGGTAAACATAATAATAATTTGACATATAAAACTCTCTTCATTGAGATTGTATGTTTCCAATGGTCATAAAAAGTTAGACAAGACAATGTATCATTATTTTATCATAAAAAGTTAGACAAGCCAATGTATTGTTATTTTATCACATGGAATTAAAAAATAATTAAAAACTAATGTAACCTTAATAACATCATTGGTCATCGAAAATTTATACATGTGAAATTGTAATTTTAGGCAACTGAGCATTTATGACATTTATAGGAACCATATCAATTTGTAAGCTATGAAGCACCATTTATAATATAAATCATGTGGGCAGAAAACAATATCCCTGGTTCATTAGCAATAGGAAATATAGTCCTAATGCAAGCAAATTTTAATATTTCATTGACCAATTTAGGTTATACTCAATGTTATTTCCTATTTTGCATGTACATGTCCATTAAGGATTAGTCCAATCTCAAAAGAAAAGTGAGGCAGATTTTAATAAGTACATCTATAAGCTCTGATTGGCCTCAATCTATATTAATAAGTTATTCACAAGAGTATGTATTTCTCTAAATCATCTGGGAAAATAGCATTTGTAGCTAAAGTTGATAAGGATTTATTTGAAGTTAAACTTGCATTGAACATATAAGTCCAGCTAGTCAAATAGTTTGATTCAAAAAAATTACTGAACACATACTCTGTGTCAGAAATTCTGTTAGGTTTGGAAGATACAAAGATAAATAAACTATAACTCACAGATTAGACATTAGATTATTTGCCCAAGGGAAAAAGAAGAAAAATATAATATCATAATAATAGCAATTGGCATTGAGTTATACATAGAAGAGTCAGAAAGGAAAATTGAGAATATTTCCCGTTGGGGAAACTCCAAAGTCAAAAGCAAGTATACTACATTTGATCTTCAAATGACACTTTCTGGTGTACTTCTCAGTAATAGAAAGTATGTGCATAAAAAGTGAGACCATTTCTCCTTAACTAGAAAGTCACCATCCTTGGTGCCCTGTAGGTAACAAGACTATCGCATTGTGAAACCGCATTATGTAATATTTTAATGAAAACTTTTAAGCCTGAGGCAAATTACATAAGTAGGCAAAACAGCTCTTTCCCACTTAATATTTCCACCCTGTTCCATTTTCTGTTTTGTGGGAGGCACCTCTTATGTACTCTTGAGATTTTGTTTGTTTGTTTCAGTGGTAAAAGATAACTGTCCCCTCTCAATACCACACTTTAGTTTGAAGGAGAAAAGCAGTAACTTAATCCAGTGTGTTTAGAAAAAGAAACTGGATTTTCCTAAGAACTTCTTCCTCCCCATATTCTTCTTGGGATTTAGTTACCCTATTCCTGCCTGACAAAAATGGTAAAGGCAGTATTTGCCTCTGGAACCCAAGAAGCCTGAAGTTTGGGAGAGTTTAACTTTGAACACCAGCACGGAGGAGATAAAAATATTGAATCTATATTCCTTAAAAAATACTGTTCAGCCCAGCCAGAATATTGACCTTCTGCTACCATTTTCCTCACAGATAATTTCTGTCTGGTGTCCAAATTTTTGAAGCTGGTTATGATTTTTATTAATTTATAAAAGATTGCTTCTAAGATGTTAGTTATCCTAGTAACATAATGGTTTGTTGTGCATATTTGAATCACATCTTTAAAGGAATGAATAATTTGTATTGAATATGTAAATGCATATTTAAATTATAATTAAATCATGTATATAAGTACAACAATAAGTCAGAAGTATCAGAAAACATAGTTTTCTTCATTTTCATTTTGGTGTGGGAGGACTAGCCTCTGTTAGGAGAACCAGAAAGCAAGCTACGTCAGAAAGCTTGCATCTAAAACTCACCACATCTCTTATCACTTGTGTGACCATGCAAAAGTTCTCTATTAAAATTTTCCAGCTTGGAAATGTGGCTATTAATATAGCTACCTCAGATAAACACTGTGAGGATTAAATAATGATTTAGGGAGGATCAAGTGAGAGAATATAGGCAAAAGATTTAGTCTTGGCACTCTAATATATTTGGGTGTTAAATATCAGAATATATTCTATAAATTAATTAAAGGAAATAGAGACTCCACATCATATTGAATATTTTAGCTTGTTTCGTCTTATTATTTGACAAAAAATGTCAATGTTATTTTTCCTGAATATTGTTTTATTTTTCTACTGATAATATAAATATAATTTAGTAATATAAAGAGTAGTTTCAAAATCTACTTGGTTGTTGGTTATTCTTAGCCTCTAATTTTTTTCTTAAATTATGGCCTTTGCTTTCACATAAAAGTTGGCGTTCTAATTAAAAGATAAAATTTTAAATGTGCATAATGCCTATGCAAAATTATCCATATCATTCTTGAGAAACTCTGGACATAATAAAAACTTTACCACACAAAAATTTAAACCTTGTCATAGAAATACATAACACAAATAAAAGAAAGTGATGAAAAGAAAATATTTATAACATATACTTCAAAAAAAGGGATCTCTGATATATACTGAACCCTTATAAATCAATGAGAAACAAAAAGAACACATATATAATATATAGTCAAAACATATAGTTCCATTGAAGCTGTTAGAATATACTGTAACACATAGTGTGTTGGTAATGTAATCTAAATCTATAAGACATTTGAGGCTGGGAGAGTAATGAAAACTATTAGAAATTCATATCATTTGATTATAATTCAGCATCTAGGAATCAGAGGAAAAAAATCATGATATAGCAGATGATTATATACAAATATGTTTTGCAAGATTATTTGTAAGGCCAATAATTTTAATACCATTTATATAGCCATAAAGATAGTCGAACAACATATAATGTATCCATGCGGTGAAAAACAATAAATCATTTTAAAATGATGATACACTCTTAGTTATATGTTCTAATCTAGAAATTTTTAAGGGGAAAAAAGTCTATTTACAGGAAAATTTGCAAAGCATAATCACTTATTTATAGAAAAATACTACTACTTATAGCAATGATTATAATAAAAAGAAAAATATTGTATAATATTATGCATTTATTTATATTCAAGAGAAAATATAAAATAAGAATATGCTAGTACTGATTGTCCCTAAAAAGTGATGGTATATTAAAAATGTGGAATTTATGGTGAGTGAGAATACAGAGACTATCACTTCTGAGTTTATATTTTTTAAAACTCAAAACAAATAATGGATAGCATTTACTCTTTGTGATTGATATGTGTTTAAGTTTTTTTAAATGGGGAACTTGTTAAATGGATGAATGTAAAAATAATCAATAAAAAAACAGAATAGTTAAACATAAAGGAACTTTGTAAGACTAAAAGCCAAAGTCTCATGCCATTTTTGTTATGGGAAGAAATAAAAGCCTCTACAGACACTAAACATGATATTCTTGTCAATCTTCTACTCTATCATACTACCAGTAAAATACACTAACTACAAAAAAATTACTTTATAAAATGTTTTTTAACTTGAGCAGCAGATACTTGCATATCACAGCCTCACAGAGCGAAGCCAGGGAAAATTTCTCCTCATATCAAAAAACTCACTGCTATGATTTGCCTTGCTAGAAAAGAGATTTCTTAATTAAGATGGTATGTTGCTGTTGTCTCTAGTACTCTACCTCAAATTCATTTATCCCACTGTATAATTATGTCATTATAAAAGGACTTTATTTTAGATGTATCATATTTCATGATAATATACACGTGGCTTTAAGGATGGACTAATTCTACAGTGTTTTACAGAACCCAGATACTGGATTGCCTTAAAGACAACCCATCATTCGAGGAGTGCGAACTTCTAGAAGCTCCACTGGCCAAGACACCTGCAGGTCTTTAGGGCAGGCATACTTCAATTACACCTGCAGAGTAGCGTCAATGTGCTTATGCGTGCCAAAAAATAAGTATACAAAACATGCAGGTGCAGTGATGAAGATCCATCCCATTATGTTCTCTGATTCTAATTTCCTAACGGAAGAAGTCCAGGTTAAAAGAATCTAAACAGTTTGCAGCTCTAATGCACAACCCATCCAAACAGAAGTAACATTTTTGGTTCATGAGACACGAATTCTCATGAACCAAAATTCTTCTCAATTGATCTTCATGGGGGGAACTAATCAACCTTGAATCTTATTCCTAGCAGCACAACGTAAAAATAAAAGTAACTGAAATATTAATCCTCTCACCACTCAAGTCCTCTTCAGTGAAAATCTTAAAGAACATAACAAAAAGTTTTAAAATTATTTTTGCCCTAGCAACTTGCACTACCACAAGATAGAACTCATAGAATAGACAGAGCTGCTTTTCCAGTCACGATAGACTCCTCTTTCAAGGTTGTTCAGTTAAAGCTAGAACATGTGAAAATGTTTTCTGAATATAAATTTATGTTTTACAATAAAATGTGTGAAAATGATAGCATAATTGAATAATGTAAACTAATATACATTATTTTATGGTAAAATAGTAATTATTATATTGCATATAATAATAATATATCATTATTACATAATGATATAATTATGTTATGAAAAATAATGATAATTCAATATGTACAAGCACTGTGTTGAAATTCTTTTATACTTGAACTTATTTGTTGCTTATAACAACCTCATTCTATAGATACTATTATATTCCCTCTTACCAACTGGAAAATCACAGTTTAGGGAAGTTTAGTAATTTGTAAAACAAGCCACAGTTAGCAAGTGGTGGATCAAGATTTCAAATCCAGATATGTCTGGATTCTGAGTTTGATCAGGCTCTACCATTAAGTTACATTGACTCTCATAAGGTTAAGCCTATACCATATCACATTGATCATTGTGACCCAGTATGGTGTGGATCACAACTCCTGAAGTTCATAAGAAAATTACACAAAATAGATTCTTAGATACGACAAAACATCAAAAGCTTCTCTTATTTATAGTTAATTGCTTACATGCATGTTTGTATATTTCAAAGTCCTTTATCAGATATGTTTTGTAAATAATTTATCTCATTCCATGGCTTGTTCTTTAATTCTTTTAATGGTATCTTTCACAGAGCGTTTTAGTTTCTGGTTGCAGCTGTAGCAAATTACCACAAAGTTGATAGCTTAAAACAATAAAATTCTGCTCTTTCCCCATTCTGGAGACCAGAAATTTAACACCAATTTGACTAGGATGTATTTCAGAAGGGCCTTGTTCCCACAGGCTCTAGTGGAGAAGGAGTTCCCTGACTCTTCTAGTTTCTGGTGGCTGCTGGCTTTCTTTCGTGGCTGCTTCGCCCCAATGCCTGTTTCCATCTTCACATCACCTTCTCCTCTTGTGTGTGTCTAATTTTCCTCCACCTCTCACTAATAAGAACTGAATTTGGATACCACTCAGAGAATCCAGGATAATCTCTTCATGTCAAGACCCTTAACTTAATCATATCTACAAAGATCTTTTTTTTCTTCCAAGTTCACATTTACAGGTTCCAAGAATTAGGACCTGGTATCTCTCACTATACATTTTCAGCCTACTATATAGATAAGAATGTTTTTAATTTTAATAATGTCTAACTTATCAATTATTGAATTTCATGGATTTTTTCTTTGGGGATTGTATCTAAAAGTTATTATCAAACCTGAAGTTACACAGCTTTTCTCCTATGTGTTCTAGAAGTTTTACAGATTTGTGTTTTATATTTAGTTCTATGATCTATTTCGAGTTAATTTCTATGAAATATGTAAGGTCTATGTCTAAATTTATTTTTAATATGGATGTTGAATTGTTTCAGCACCATTTGTTAAATAATTCTTATGTGTTTTTATGAGTATAATTGTTCTGCCAGCCATTGGCTTACTTATCCTTACCAGAGTTGGCTTTTAAAAAGAGCTGTTAGGCTGGCAAACTGCATAAGGAGTCAGGACCCATCAGTGTGCTGTATTCAGGAAACCCATCTCACGTGCAGAGACACACATAGACTCAAAATAAAGGGATGGAGGAAGATCTATCAAGCAACTGGAAAACAAAAAAAGGCAGGGGTTGCAATCCTAGTCTCTGATAAAATAGACTTTAAACCAACAAAGATCAAAAGAGACAAAGAAGGCCATTACATAATGGTAAAGGGATCAATTCAACAAGAAGAGCTAACTATCCTAAATATATATGCACCCAACACAGGAGCACCCAGATTCATAAAGCAAGTCCTGAGTGACCTACAAAGGGACTTAAACTCCCACACAATAATAATGGGAGATTTTAACACCCCACTGTCAACATTAGACAGATCAACGAGACAGAAAGTTAACAAGGATATCCAGGAATTGAACTCAGCTCTACATAAAGTGGACCTAATAGACATCTACAGAACTCTCCACCCCAAGTCAACAGAATACACATTTTTTTCAGCACCACACCACACCTATTCCAAAATTGACCACGTAGTTGGAAGTAAAGCTCTCCTCAGCAAATGTAAAAGAACAGAAATTATAACAAACTGTCTCTCAGACCACAGTGCAATCAAACTAGAACTCAGGATTAAGAAACTCACTCAAAACCGCTCAACTACATGGAAACTGAACAACCTGCTCCTGAATGACTATTGGGTACATAATGAAATGAAGGCAGAAATAAAGATGTTCTTTGAAACCAACGAGAACAAAGACACAACATACCAGAATCTCTGGGACACGTTCAAAGCAGTGTGTAGAGGGAAATTTACAGCACTAAATGCCCACAAGAGAAAGCAGGAAAGATCCAAAATTGACACCCTAACATCACAATTAAAAGAACTAGAAAAGCAAGAGCAAACACATTCAAAAGCTAGCAGAAGGCTAGAAATAACTAAAATCAGAGCAGAACTGAAGGAAATAGAGACACAAAAAACCCTTCAAAAAATTAATGAATCCAGGAGCTGGTTTTTTGAAAAGATCAACAAAATTGATAGACCGCTAGCAAGACTAATAAAGAAGAAAAGAGAGAAGAATCAAATAGATGCAATAAAAAACGAAAAAGGGGATATCACCACCGATCCCACAGAAATACAATCTACCATCAGAGAATACTACAAACACCTCTATGCAAATAAACTAGAAAATCTAGAAGAAATGGATAAATTCCTCGACAAATACACCCTCCCAAGACTAAACCAGGAAGAAGTTGAATCTCTGAATAGACCAATAACAGGTTCTGAAATTGTGGCAATAATCAATAGCTTACCAACCAAAAAGAGTCCAGGACCTGATGGATTCACAGCTGAATTCTACCAGAGGTACAAGGAGGAACTGGTACCATTCCTTCTGAAACTATTCCAATCGATAGAAAAAGAGGGAATCCTCCCTAACACATTTTACGAAGCCAGCATCGTCCTGATACCAAAGCCTGGCAGAGACATAACCAAAAAAGAGAATTTCAGACCAATATCCTTGATGAACATTGATGCAAAAATCCTCAATAAAATACTGGCAAACCAAATCCAGCAGCACATCAAAAAGCTTATCCACCATAATCAAGTGGGCTTCATCCCTGGGATGCAAGGCTGGTTCAATACACGCAAATCAATAAATGTAATCCAGCATATAAACAGAACCAAAGACAAAAGCCACATGATTATCTCAATAGATGCAGAAAAGGCCTTTGACAAAATTCAACAACCCTTCATGCTAAAAACTCTCAATAAATTAGGTATTGATGGGACGTATCTCAAAATAATAAGAGCTATCTACGACAAACCCACAGCCAATATCATACTGAATGGGCAAAAACTGGAAGCATTCCCTCTGAAAACTGGCACAAGACAGGGATGCCCTCTCTCACCGCTACTATTCAACATAGTGCTGGAAGTTCTGGCCAGAGCAATCAGGCAGGAGAAGGAAATAAAGGGTATTCAATTAGGAAAAGAGGAAGTCAAATTTTCCCTGTTTGCAGATGACATGATTGTATATCTAGAAAACCCCATTGTCTCAGCCCAAAATCTCCTTAAGCTGATTAGCAACTTCAGCAAAGTCTCAGGATACAAAATTAATGTACAAAAATCACAAGCATTCTTGTACACCAATCACAGACAAACAGAGGGCCAAATCATGAGTGAACTCCCATTCACAATTGCTTCAAAGAGAATAAAATACCTAGGAATCCAACTTACAAGGGATGTGAAGGACCTCTTCAAGGAGAACTACAAACCACTGCTCAATGAAATAAAAGAGGATACAAACAAATGGAAGAACATTCCATGCTCATGGGTTGGAAGAATCAATATCGTGAAAATGGCCATACTGCCCAAGGTAATTTATAGATTCAATGCCATCCCCATCAAGCTACCAATGACTTTCTTCACAGAATTGGAAAAAACTACTTTTAAGTTCATATGGAACCAAAAAAGAGCCCTCATCGCCAAGTCAATCCTAAGCCAAAAGAACAAAGCTGGAGGCATTACACTACCTGACTTTAAACTATACTACAAGGCTACAATAACCAAAACAGCATGGTACTGGTACCATAACAGAGATATAGATCAATGGAACAGAACAGAGCCCTCAGAAATGATGCCGCATATCTACAACTATCTGATCTTTGACAAACCTGACAAAAACAAGAAATGGGGAAAGGATTCCCTATTTAATAAATGGTGATGGGAAAACTGGCTAGCCATATGTAGAAAGCTGAAACTGGATCCCTTCCTTACACCTTATACAAAAATTAATTCAAGATGGATTAAAGACTTATATGTTAGACCTAAAACCATTAAAATCCTACAAGAAAACCTAGGCAATACCATTCAGGACATAGGCGTGGGCAAGGACTTCATGTCTAAAACACCAAAAGCAATGACAACAAAAGCCAAAATTGACAAATGGGATCTCATTAAACTAAAGAGCTTCTGCACAGCAAAAGAAACTACCATCAGAGTGAACAGGCAACCTACAGAATGGGAGAAAATTTTTGCAATCTACTCATCTGACAAAGGGCTAATATCCAGAATCTACAATGAACTCAAACAAATTTACAAGAAAAAAACAAACAACCCCATCAAAAAGTGGGCAAAGGACATGAACAGACACTTCTCAAAAGAAGACATTTATGCAGCCAAAAAACACATGAAGAAATGCTCATCATCACTGGCCATCAGAGAAATGCAAATCAAAACCACAGTGAGATACCATCTCACACCAGTTAGAATGGCCATCATTAAAAAATCAGGAAACAACAGGTGCTGGAGAGGATGTGGAGAAATAGGAACACTTTTACACTGTTGGTGGGACTGTAAACTAGTTCAACCATTGTGGAAGTCAGTGTGGCGATTCCTCAGGGATCTCGAACTAGAAATACCATTTGACCCAGCCATCCCATTACTGGGTATATACCCAAAGGACTATAAATCATGCTGCTATAAAGACACATGCACACGTATGTTTATTGCGGCACTATTCACAATAGCAAAGAGTTGGAACCAACCCAAATGTCCAACAACGATAGACTGGATTAAGAAAATGTGGCACATATACACCATGGAATACTATGCAGCCATAAAAAATGATGAGTTCGTGTCCTTTGTAGGGACATGGATGAAACTGGAAAACATCATTCTCAGTAAACTATCGCAAGGACAAAAAACCAAACACCGCATGTTCTCACTCATAGGTGGGAATTGAACAATGAGAACTCATGGACACAGGAAGGGGAACATCACACTCCGGGAACTGTTGTGGGGTGGGGGGAGGGGGGAGGGACAGCATTAGGAGATACACCTAATGCTAAATGACGAGTTAATGGGTGCAGGAAATCAACATGGCACATGGATACATATGTAACAAACCTGCACATTGTGCACATGTACCCTAAAACCCTAAAGTATAATAAAAAAAAAAAAAAAAGAGCTGTTACAGTATGATGTAGGGCAATCTCCTAAAGGAATTAGACTAAATTTTTTTTTAAAAAAAAGGATCTGATACAGAAAACATATAAAGCATGGGGACAAGAACAGGGATGGATGTAATGACTCTGTGTATAGTTGAGGAGAATATTATTATCATACTGCTTTACCTTTACATTTGTATTCTTTAAGTTATCATCTTTAAAAAGAACACGAAAAGAAAAAAAAATTTGAATGTGGAAATGAAATGCTAGCCTAAAAATATTTTACTAAAACATGTACTTCAATTTCAACAAGTTCTAGTTTTTTGAAGGAAAATACCCAAATTAAATTCTGACAATGGACATATATAAAAGGATTAAAAAGAAAATAAAATATTTGGATTTAAATGAATCTTTAAATGATACCAGCTATACTTGAATATTTCTTGATGCAGTAATTTAAGTGTGAATTTTTTTTCTTATTGTTATATGTTCTCCAAAATATATCTGAGATCTAAAATTTACCATGTCATGGAAATTTGGAAAATGACACAATTCAGTGTAAGGCTTTGTTGTGGCTGTGTTACTCATTCTGTGCTAAAACTATATTTTTTAAAAAAGTATTAGCCTAGAAAGATACCAAGACATGTTACATCACAAAAAAAGATTCTGCATTCAAATACTATTGAGAAGACTTATAAAAATTAAAAGGTTTCCAGACCACAAATATCTTAAAGAATTTAGCTATTTACTCTGTTATATTCATTTTAAAGTGAGAATGTATAGTACACCAGATTTATCAAACAAACCGTCCTTGGAATTCTTTTCTTTTTCATGGAGCATCTCTCAATATCTCTCAGGAGACCAATGTTCTGTAGAATACATTTATGTGAAATGTTGAACTATAACAATGCCCAAGGCAAGTACCTAATGAGCTTTCCTTAAGGAAAATGAGCAAGGGTTTATGACTTATCATGGTAATTAGAGTGAAGGTAAGCAGAAGGAAATTTTAAATAACTCATTTTAACATGGAAGAAAAAAATCAACCAAAAAAGCTGAAAACTAAACTGCTATTAAGGATTCAAAAGTGTCAGATTCTTGAACAGATCAACAGCTTTTGAGAAAAGTTACCTTAAAAGTAACTCATAAAATAGCTATATCTAAAATAATATATTTTCATAGTTCAGGAGTAAAAATAAAAGTGTTATTACAATAAGTTGAATTTGCAAACCAGTCAAAGGATGAAATGTATAATCCTTTAGAGACAGAGCTTTACATTAAAGTTTCAGTTTTACCTCATTCCATGTAACTTTGGTCAGAATGAAACTCAGAACTTAAACTAATATGTTGAAACAGCATCACAAAAAAAGATGTCTTACATTGTATTTTTAAACTAAAAATAGATTATGTACATTTTAATTCAATATTTATAAATCATAGATCTTGGCTGAGCTGTTATCAGTATCATATCATAATGTTACAAGATAAATGATATTCACTGCCAGCAAACAACAATCGGACCTGAACATAGGTTTCTATCTGAAATATATGTGCCTGTCCCACTGTGTCTGTATAGGTGAGTTTTGTCAATAAAATAATGAGACTGTCGTTCTGTTATAATCATCAGTCTCAATGTGTCAGCATATTTCCATCAATCCATATAATCTGTCATTTTTATATGTATCACTTTTTAAATAGTAACTGAATTTTTCAAGTTGAATGCTACAACAACAAATGATCCAAAAACCCACCAAATTATATAATTTTCCTTATAATTTACAACATATCCAGTTTAATCAATACATTTAAAAAATATTTAGCCAAGAATACTTTTATCCACATGCTAGACAGTTGGCATTTTCACCGTACCAAGTACTCCTAAGACTGCATCTGTTTCACCAGAAAAGGTGGGGGCAAGAATACTCTAGGATCTGATGCCAAAATATATCAGTATTTTAGGCAACATTAGCTTGTTGTCCATGTTGCCCCAGGTTTTATTTTTATTTTGTATTGTTTACTTCTATTTTTGCAGGAGAAAGAATTTCTTTGCGCAGATTTTTGCTTTTCATACCTCACCAAAGAGCCCTCTGAGGGTTTATTCACAGAGATATTCTTTATAGGACACAAGGATAAATCTGGAGGAGAGACACTAATTTCGAACACATTCATTTTGTTTCTATAGAGTACCTCAATGCTCCCCCCATTAAATTTCCTTGTCGATAAATAAAAATACCAGAAATATGATGAGGAAAACCAAACCAAATACCTTACTAAGAACTGTATTTGATTTAAAAGATTGTTTTATACAATAATTTTAGTTTATAATCTGCAATAGTGAAAACAAGCATGGCCCTCCATCTTCCAATACCCCCAGTGATTTAAAATGCAAATTTTCTTCATTTTGTCTTGTATCAGAATTGAGAACAGCTAATCATTTTATGCACATTTGAATGCATTTCTTGTTTCCAAAATGATGTCTTGAGAAAACCAGAAGCTTGAGTGTATATCATGTGTGTTTATAACACTGATAAAATCAGTTTGCTCAGTTACATGATTTACAATATAGAAGTAAAGCTGGAAAATTTTTATAAACTTTTCTAAATGTAACCTATTGCACCTTAATATCAACTGTATCTTGGGATAATGTGTTAACCATGAACAAATTACGCTTGCACAGTGATTATACAAGATAAAAACCAGAGTTATGGAAATCACTGGTGTTAAAGATGTTTTTTCTCTATAGTATTTAAATATACAACAAAATCATATTTATTGAAATTAGGTTATTCCCTTTAAGCTAAGTTTTCAAAACAGCTTTCAAAATATGTTGAAATGAGTACTTTTTTTTAAGGCTGAGAGCAAATATTCTAGATAAATGTGTGATTGAGTCAATTAAAACAGATTTACAACATACTTCCAGGGAATAATTAGTCAAGTTAGTATTTCCCTAAATTGAATGAATGCTTTCGGATAACACTTATTATTATAAAATATAATTACTTATGCTATCAAATTTCCAACACATATTCCTGTTTAGAAACAACGGAACATTATCCATGTTTTCTTCATTAGCTATACTTATTTCATTCAACTTGAGTTCTGGAATAATATATTCTTTTTTATATCTTTAATTTTTTCATGAAGATTTTAAACCAATTATGAAGAAAGTAAAATAAATCCCCATCAGAATTTTGCCAAATTTACTTCTTTTTAAATATTTTAAGTATATATGTTATAAATTTATCCATTACATTATTTCAAAGCCCAGATATTGCTTTACAATGTCTTGTACATAAATTTACCTATTATAACTTAAATGACAATTATGATTCTTCCAAAATTCAGAAGCCGTCTTACTGAAATTGGAATATTATCTGAACTCTTTACCATGATCTAAAAAGACATTTCAAAATTTGGTTCCCACATATCTTAGTAACTTCATTTTACACCATACGCCTTCTTGCTCTCTTCTTGCATCTGGCCTCCTTTATATTTCTCAAACAAGCCAAGCCCTTCCATTCAGGGCCTTTGCACTTGTTATTTTCTGTTTTTGGAACAGTCTAATCTCCTGAATGCTGTATGACTGTATTTTTTCATAATTCAAGCCTCAGTCCAAACCATATTTCTTTAAATAGACTTCCCTGGCCCACCACATCTCAAGTGTCTTTGCCTCTTCCCTGGATGCTGTCTAGCACAGCCCTTGTTTATTTTCTTCATGATAATTGCAATCTAAATTATTTTATTTATTTATTTACTTGCGTGTTGTCTATTTCCACCAATGAAGTGGAAACATCATGGGGGCTGAGTCCTATTGCTACCTGCTGATTTGCTACTGACTGCATCATTATTTGGTACATAAATATTTGTTGAATAAAGAATGAAAAAATTAACTACACTTCCTATTTGTCCTCCTTAGGAAGCCAAATGAAAATTTTCTTTTCTCACATAATTTTGGGGCAAAATGGCATAACTTGGCCAACTGCCAGACTACCAAACTTCTAAAGCAACACTTTCCCCTTCTGACTAATACTAACTCACCTTCCCAGCTGTGTTACAACAGAATCTTTTCATTTGATTGACTCCCATGTGATGTCAACCTCAGGAGAGATGTCTCAAGTTCCAAAGCCAGATGGCCATTTCCAGGGACTTAATAGATATGCTGGCTCTTGTCATGGATAAGTTTGAATTACTAGACTTATCACTGGTCTTCAGTCCCCAGAACTTTACACTTAGCAACACTAAGCAATATTACAATGTGTATCTCTATGAGTGTGTATGTCTTCTATAATTGATAACTTCCTTTTGCGGTAAGTTTCCTAGAGGAATATGGATAAATATGTTTATTTATATAAAGATGTTAATGTGTTACCTGTCCTTATATATCACATTATCTTCTAAAAACTCAACTTTAACACAAAATCCAAGTGATCAAAATGTTTAACCCTTTTATCTGCAGTTATAAGGTTGAGCAGCAATAACATTGGCAAAGTAAGTGGTGCCCTGATGACACAATGTCAATAATCTTGGCTTTCAAAACTGTATTATGAAGACCTGATTCTGTGTCCTAATAACTGAATAATATTTACATATCATTTATAATTTTCTATCAATGCACACCATATCTAAATTCATATCTAGTCCTACTTTTATTATCCCTTAATCTTAGGTATTTTCCAATGAAGGTAATATTTTCTGGGGAAAATATCTGCAATTGCTGATAATAGTGAAGCATTACAGAGAACCAATGAACAGTGGGTTTGCGTTTCTAAAAACTAATCCTCGAATGGAAACAACTGCATTGAAATATAATGGAAAGTGTCCAATAAAAGTTATTCATAAATATAATTTAATATGTGCTTAATGGTGGCAAGTGAGGCAAACAAAAGGAGAATATTACTCATTTTCATTCCTGATATCAGCATGTCTTTATTATAGTAAATCTCTATCAATTTCTCACCATATTTTATAGAGAAATGATTCAGGTAGAAAATAATTTCGCCCACATTTTAGTTAATCAATGCACAGCAGTCCCAAGGACTGTGTGATGATAATAGTTATAAAATAAAATTTGAGGATCCAAATTATTAGATAAATTCTTACTATCTACATTTATCTTGAATCTATTTTTATTGGCTTGAGAAAATAAGAACTTTCTCCTCTGATAAGATATAACCTCACTCCTGTTAAATGGCTGTCATAAAAAAGATAAAAGATGATTTCTGGTAAGGATGTGAAGAAAAGGAAACTGTTGTACATTGTTGGTGTGGATATAAGTCAGTACAGACATTATGGAAAACAGTATGAAGTTTCCTCATAAAATTAAAATTAGAGCTACCATATGATCCAGCAATCCCACTGCTGGGTATATATCAAAATGAAATTAAATCAGTAAGTCAAAGATATATCTGAATTCCCATGTTTATTGCAGTGATATTGACAATAGCCAAAATATGGAATCAACCTAAGTGTCCATCAACAGACAAATAGATAAAGAAAATGTGGTATAGATACACAATGGAATATTATTAAGACACTACAAAAGAATGAAATCTTATCATTTGCAACAACATGGATGAACATGGAAGACATTATGTTAAGCGAAATAAGTCAGTCACAGAAAGACAAATACAACATTATCTCTCTCACATGTGGAATCAAAAAAAGTTAATCTCATAGAAATAGAGAATAAAATGGTGATCGCTAGAGGCTGAGGCAGTTGGCAGTGGGGGATTGGGAGATGATGGTAAAAGGATACAAAATTACCCTTACATAGGAGGAATAACTTCAAGAGATGTATTGTACATGATAACTATAGTTAATGATGATATACTGCATTCTTGAAAAATGCTAAAGAGAGTAGATAAATGTTCTCATCACAAAACTGCTAACTAGGCCGGGCGCGGTGGCTCACGCTTGTAATCCCAGCACTTTGGGAGGCCGAGGCGGGCGGATCACGAGGTCAGGAGATCGAGACCACGGTGAAACCCCGTCTCTACCAAAAATACAAAAAATTAGCCGGGCGTGGTGGCGGGTGCCTGTAGTCCCAGCTACTCGGAGAGGCTGAGGCAGGAGAATGGCGTGAACCCGGGAGGCGGAGCTTGCAGTGAGCCGAGATAGCGCCACTGCACTCCAGCCTGGGTGACAGAGCAAGACTCCGTCTCAAAAAAAAAAAAAAAAAAAAAAAACTGCTAACTATACGAGGTAATGTATATATTAGCCAAATTTAATCATTACACAATGTATACATACTTCAAAACATCATGTTGTACATGATAAATACATATAATTTCATATATTAAAATAAATATTTAAATAAATTTGAAAAAAACATGAAAGGATTGCTCACAAAAGGAAAAAGATAGCTGGCAGAGTAAAAAACAATATTTACACACAGAATACCTATAACAAACTAAAGTGGCAAGTTGTTGAATATGACTGGAACATAAACTTGTGATGTATCTTCCAGCCTTTTATTTAAAAGATAGAATCTAAATGACCTTGTCAAATTGTGATTAGGTCTTTTTTTTTTTTTATCTTGTAGACAACTGTAGAATCAATGAAGTTACTGAAGGTTAACTTCACAAAAAAGGTATATTGTGAAAGATCATTACAAATCATTTATTGAATGCATGTATAAATTTTCTCAAAATTAAGCCATTCACAAACACATTCATCCCATCTTTCAAGATATATTCCCTGCACCCAATCTAGGTTACTAGTTCATTATATGCATTCATTTCTCAGTTATTTTACTATGTATGCTTCTCTGGCAATAAATCTCTTCCATCCCTATTGATATTCTTACCCTATTACACCAACATGCCATGTTTACTGAGCTATTCTCAGGTCTTCTCTAATACTCCATAAAGTTTATATTTTGCCTGTTAAAAAAAACTGCAGCTCTGAAGAGTTTGGTTGCATCATGAAGTTACATGCAATAAAGTCATTGTAAGATTAATAACAAATTATCTTTATTCTAGAAATCTGTCTCAACGTAATCTGTGGGAGGAGAAGAGGAATTTCAAATATAAATGAAACAAGCTTGGCCATGAAGTTACAACTGTCTTACCTTTGTTACAGGTATGTGGAACTTAATCATATTATACTCTCTACTTTTGCATATATTTGAAATTGTCCATAGTTTTTGAAGAGTAATCTTCACAAAATATATGTTATTTCACAACAATTTAGATGATTTTGAAATAAATATGCCATTTTTCTATTATAATGAGTTGCTTACATATTTGTCTTCTCAGTCGTATTACTCAACTACTTCCTTTTTGAGGATAAAGCCAGTATTCTATTATTTCTAAATATTTTTAAAAAAACATTTATAAAGTAGCTACTTAATAAACTTTAAGTGGAATATTGGGAATATCAATACATTTTATACCTTTAATTTTTGGTCATATATATTTGTAAATTACGAATAATAAATATTAAATACATATGCATCTGTGCAGTACCTGTACATATGGCAGGTTCTAAGTCGCCTCTGACAATTCCATGAATGAAAACAGAGGTACCATTATTATACATTTTTGCTTGTTCTCTCAACTTTATATTTTACCCAAATCAAGCTTATTCTTATTCATCTTTTTATTATTTGCTTTTGCATTGCTCAGATGGCAATTGCCTTGAAATTCAGTGACAGTGTTTATAATGTTAATATGAGTCAATAACGGTAGAAGGTTATCATGATAAATCATAGTGGGATGCAGGCAAAGAATCACAGATCAATTATATCTAAGAATTACAGAGTGAGTCTTTAAGCAGGGAAGAATAGTGTCAGCTACTCAATTTGGAAAGGGAAATAAACACACTCAGATTCCTAAGAGATCTACAAAAGTATTAAAAAACTGAAATAGGCTCTATGAAGAACGGTGGAGTGAATTGTGGTTTTTAGCTTGTAAAGCAAAAAGCCAACAAGGAACTTAAGACTTTTCACATTTATGGACAGGTATTGCTCATATGGGAGTATTCCAATGAGAACAATATTATAGCAAGTAGAACTTAAAAAAAAAGATTTTAGACTTACATGAATATTAGGAAAATGCTAGTGATAGCCTACAGTTCCACACTAGTTAAAAAAATTAAGTTGAAGTCAAGATTATTTAATCCAATGATTAACTGTTCACTCAGGATTTTTGACTCTGCAAGGCCAGGTGCAATTTTTATCTTATATTTTAAATATTTGGGAGGTAATTTTTTATATCAGAGAACAAGCTAGTTTCCCAAGGTATCTTGTAATTTAAAAATTGTATGAAGTACGATATCATTTTGAAAAAGTTCACATTTGCACAAAGTCCATAGTTAGTATCCTTTGTTATCTTATTATTCTTTGTGGTTACCATATTAGGTCGGTAAACTTAGTTGGTCCCAGGTAATTTAGATGATTGAAGCTACAGGGGATGAATACAAGTATTAATCCACTAATATTTTGGGCTTCAATTTCTACATATATGAAATGAGAAGCTGAATTGGAGGATTTTAACTTACCCTTCTGCTAAATTTCTAGTGTTTCCTGAGTTTTTTAGGCCCTGATTTTTAATGCAAATGAAGCAGGCATGCAGCCAGCAGGGGGAGCCCTGATCTTATCCCCCAAATTATACAACCTCATAGATGTTGGCACACAATTGTTAAGTAAGATGATTGCTGTATTTTATACCATTCCAAAAGCATAGAAAAGATACATTTATACACAGTTTTTAAAAAGTAAAAAATTTAGAAGTGTATTACGCTGTAAAATCTATCTAATGGCATAAAATAATCTTAACTGTTTAAAATTAGCATTTTCATTTAATCTTCAACGGGATTAGCTACTAGTCCCAACGCCACTCTAAAGCAGAATCCAATTCTCTAATCCTTAAACAACAGTAAAGGAAAAAATTTTGGCTAGAATTAGACACACACAGATGGTATTCCTATATTCTGTGCTTTCATATGTAACACCTGCTTCAATCTGTACTCAAAACCACTCAGGAAAAAATAAAATCTTTGCATTTACTTACTTGAAAAAATAATTTTTCTATTGACGTATTTAAAAATAAAATAATTGGTGATGTTATATTTGATTTTATGGACACACACACACACAAAGCCTTTTTTATTTTGATTCCTGTTTTACTCCATTGGTACTACACAGGCTCACTCACAATATTTTTCCATTTCAATTTCATTTATGTATTAAAATTGCTTAAATATGTATATGTATAAAAATGCACACAGTCCAACACTTTCAGCTTACATTATATGTGTATATATATTTATATATATACACATATATACATTTATTTATGAAATAAAGATGTTTATTAATTAACTTTACTGGTATTTTGAAATTTTGTCTACCTTTTTGGGTTAATAATTTTCCTTCAATGTTACTAACATGAAAAATGGGAAAGGACCTTAGAATTTGTCACTTTTGAGTCATTAAAAGATACGAAAACCTAGGGTATTTATCACGTATCTAAGGCATCACATGAAGTTGCTTAAAGAGCTGAAACTATGCCTAGGTCACCTGACTCACAGACCAATAGATACGCACTATGATATATTGTTGCCTGTAATCTATACTACTCCTTTGGGGAGAGTTGTCCATATTCTTTATATCTCAATTTCAGTAAATGTATATGAAAGAACTATGTGACATCTCATTTCTGTGAAGCCACAATGGGAGTTGATGAATTAAAATTTAACTGAATATCTCTCTAAAATTCAGGTCCAATTAAATATTTTTCTATTAGGAGGAATATCTCCAAATTTATATCTCTCTCTCTACATATATCTAGATATATAATATCTAGATATGTGTGCATTTATCTCAATATCATCATCTATCTATATTTACATTAAAATGTACTTATGTAAAGTAAATAATGCAGAGAATAATGGGATATACACACTTTAGCATATGGGTACAGACACAGAAACACATATATTTGAAAAACATTACAGTCTGATGATTAGATTATGAAAGATATTAAGAAAAGTATATGTGGCAATGTTAAGATTTAAAATAAAAATTTTAAACCTATATGAAGAATACATTGGCATATATTCCTTGCATGTTTTTGAAATATTATTTTAATGAATGAGACAAGTTTGAATTCTTATTCAGACCACAGCACTCTTACCCTCAGCTTCCTTAAATTTTTTCTACAGATAAGAAGGTTGGTGCTAGGAAATAGTGAAAAATATAGAAGTTCGAATTTGCATTCCTCACCTGTCACCCTACTTTCACGTACACTAATATTTAATAAATGTGAATAAACACATTAAAAGTAGGCGTATCAGACAAGTGAAACCTAGTGAAATACATATTTTTGGAGTAAGACATTTTCACAGTTTTTCAAATCCAACATCGATATTACTTATAATATTTTGAGCTCAGCTGTGGAGGAATTGAGGGCATTTGAAAGCATTCCTAATATAAATCAGCAAGAGTTGTTGATTTAATTATTTAACTCTCCTTCTGATCTTACTACTTATTCTATTATTCTTTGCGTACGCTGCCATATGCACCTTGTTGTTAAAAAGTAAAAAAAAAAAATCAATAAAAAGAACACCATAATACCATGAGGATCTGGCATGAGTTTAAGATTAATGCTGCCTATACCTTTATCCGTGGCCAAGCACTTATCATTGTGTTTGTTTTTACAGTTGGAAGACAGCGTTCTACAAGTTGATATATAAAACAACTTTTTATTTGAAAGTTGTGACCATCACATTACCCTGCATAAAAACAAAGGGTAGAATTTTATGTTATATACAGAAGTTTACCAAAATTTCTCTATGGCTTTTCCTCACCTACAAAATCAATCTGAAGATAATGGTGAAAAACGATGTCATTCTAAGAATGGAGCATCACTGAATAATGGGACTAGATAAGAGGTATTCTGCCTAAGGAAATCCTAATTTGCTCCCCAAATCATTGCTAATATAGCTCACAAAATAAAGAGTTGTTACACCACAAAACAGGCTTAATAACATATAATGATGTCCATATTGCTGTCAGTCAGTTAGCAAACACATACTGAGTATCTACTATGTGCTAATGTCTGCCAAGAGCATATTTTTAATATGTAAAATTCACTTTGAGTTTAGACTATAATTTAGAAGTTATTTCTCCCCCTTCCACTGAAAGGAGTAGGCAGAGTTCAGAGGCAGCCAGTAGAAAACACTTCAAGATGGATTCAAAGCCAAAGACTATTTAATACAAACACACACACACACGCGTGCACGCGCACACACACACACACACGTGTCATGCCGAGGAAAATGAGAAACTATCAATACTTTATGAAGAGCATTGAAAGATGGAACCCTCCTTAGCAATGAAGCTAAGAGGGACCATTGAAAAATGATTGTTCCCCAGAACAATTTGCTAATTGATGAAGAGTCAGCAGTTGGTATTAGCAAGATTTGATTTTTTAAAATTCTGCCAACATAAAATACGAGTAGCTTATGTAAGATTAAAATATGAGAGAAATGACCTACATAAGAATTAGAAGAACATACAAATGAAGTAAGAGCAAGCCAGGATAATTTGGAACTAGAATAATGGTTTTCATAATTACTTAAAGAAAATTTGAAGTAAGTATCAGAAGTCTTATATAATCAATTTTTTTATGATATTTTAATTTTTTTACCAAAATTTTAGGCAAAAATGGTGCTGTGTTCTTTTAATGTCATATTGGAGCACTGTCTAAGATGCTCACTCAAGGATGATTTAATTATCTATATGAATATAACTTTTACTTTCTCAACTGGCAAATGATTAAAGCACAGGCTCTATGAAATCATCTGTTCTTGATTTTTTTCTGGTAAGGAAACAATTATTTTCCATCTAGTAGAAAAGATAACCTCAGAGGTGACTGTTATATTGCCCTGTAGGACATTAGCCTCAGTTTTCTATCCTTGCAATCTGATTTCAGTATTTTTTCTTTGATACCTATACATTTTCAACATCTTAAATACATTCTGAACCAGTTTTAACACTTTGATGGTTTAGTCACTGATGAGTTAAATAAAATTTTAACTTGTGTATATTCTATACTTGTGTGGGGGTAATGTTATTTAACTTTTTAAAAATCATACTTTGACAGTTTAGTAAGTTATATGTAGGGAGTTATACTCAGTATGGAGTATCGAGTGATGTTTATCCAATTATTTGGTTATCTTCACACAACCGAAATGGCAAAGATCCTTCCAAATGTGGTTGTAATATTTGCCTAGCTGTAGTCCTAATAATGATGGCAATCTGACTCTTTCTACCAGAATGAAAATACATATAAGCAAGATCTTATAAAGAAAGCTATTTTGTTGGGTAAGAAGTAAATCTTATTTGTATTTTAACATGTTCTTAATTAATTTGTACAGCATTATTAGTATTATAACCTAATGCTAAAGTAAAACTTAAGGTTTTCTAATATATTTTATTTATGTAAGAGCACTTAAGTTTATTTAAAACTACTTTGAAAATAAAGCAAATGTAGTTTTAAAATATAAACAAAATCTACTTGATCTAGCAAAATCTTCTTATTTAAGATGAACTCAAGCTCATTGTTTTAATAAGATGACTCAATGTCTTTCATGAATCTGGACATTTATAAATTTGTTCATTTGAACATAGAAGATAAAATTTAATTATTTTTAAAGGCAGGATATATATATGAAAAAAGTAGGTTCCTGAAGTAGACAAATACTTCCAAGTAGCCTTTGAGGCATAAAAGTTATTTGATTGATGTACAAATTTCTAATAATTAATTTTTCTTTAATATGAAATATTAAAACATATCTTTAATAATTTGGTATGTTTCTTATATAAGAGGGTATTTAAAAGTAAATATATGTTCAAGAACTGTTAAGTAATTCATATTTTGATTCAAATAATAATAACAAAAAATATATTTTGTAGAAAATTTGTCAGTTCATTCAAAAACTGCGAGGTGAGGGGTTGGAATGTACAAGACACTTAACAGTAGGTGGCAAATGCTGTCTTCTGTCTTTTCCGTATTATTTATGCATTTGCTGTCCAAAATAAACTAATATGTAAAAAATACAACATTGATATCTATTTTTTTTTAATCCTCATCAAAAGAAAGTTTACCACTCTCTCTTTCCAGACCTGGTCAGGCAGGAGGCGCCATCATGGGAGTCGACACCCGCCACAACAAGGACCGAAAGGTTCGGCGCAAGGAGCCCAAGAGCCAGGATATCTACCTGAGGCCGTTGGTCAAGCTGTACAGGTTTCTGGCAAAGGAACCAACTCCACATTCAACCAGGTTGTGCTGAAGAGGTTGTTTATGAGTCGCAACAACCGGCCACCTCTGTCCCTTTCCGGGGTGATCCGGAAGATGAAGCTTCCTGGCCGGGAAAACAAAACAGCCGTGGTTGTGGGGGCCATAACTGATGACGTGCGGGTTGAGGAGGTGCCGAAACTAAAGGTGTGTGCGCTGCGCGTGACCAGCCGGGCCCGCAGACACATCTTGTAGGGAGTGGGGCGGGGCGCGGGGCAAGATCCTCACTTTCGGCCAGCTGGCCCTGGAGTCCCCCAAGGGCTGCGGCATCGTCCGGCTCTCCGGTCCTCGAAAGGGCGGAGGGGTGTACCCGCATTTGGCAAGGCCCCGGAAACCCTACAAACCCTACATCCGCTCCAATAGCCGGAAGTTCGAGCGTGCCCCAGACCGAAGGGCAAGCCGAGGAAACAAAAACAAACCACCCTGGGTCCTACCCTCTTATTAAAAATAAGATGCTGAAAAAAAAAAAGTTTTACCTTCATTAACATAATTTTCTTTTTAAAGCCGAGGAAACAAAAACAAACCCTGGATCCTACCCTCTTATTAAAAATAAGATGCTGAAAAAAAAAGTTTTACCTTCATTAACATAATTTTCTTTTTAAAGCCGAGGAAACAAAAACAAACCCTGGATCCTACCCTCTTATTAAAAATAAGATGCTGAAAAAAAAAAGTTTACCTTCATTAACATCATTTTCTTTTTAAAATACAGAAAAGAATAAATTATTTCAGTATATACATAAATAAAATATTCCAGTTGTAAAATAATATCTGAAAGCGATTTATCTATTTCTTATCAATTTTTGGAGATGCTGATAAGTGAGAAGTGAAATCTAGAGAACTAACATTACAGTGCAAATTGGGAGCTTTCCTAGGATTTTGCCTTATGTGCCAGCTATCTGAAAGCTGAGTTTTAGTTCATTTGAGCTATATTTTTAATCCAAAGAAGGTACATATTTCAATTTTTCTACGAGTTTGTGTTAGACGGTATTTATAAAACATGCAAATATTTATTTTTACAAACAATAGAAACTCTAATTTTAGCAAAGCACCACACGTGGAGTTGGACCATCTGCAATTCAGTTCAATCATGCTAACTAGCTTTGAGATCTGTATTGGGTTTCAATACCATTATGCATAAATAAGCTTTCAACCCAAAAGTATTGTAGCAGATTGGGTTGAGTAATGATTTATCTGCCAAAAGTTATTTATTCAATACTTTCAAACTAGCACCTAGACGAAAAAATATTAAAATATATTTTCTAAAAAATAAACTTGAGGAGCATGCCTGAAAACGGTGAGATTGCTTTTTTGGAAGATTTTCAAAATGGTCATATAAATTTGGATTTAAATGGATAAACTACTCAGGGAATAAAATAAATACACAAATAAATATGCCTGATACAATGATTACAGCTCTTTAAATTAATTACACAGAATTCCATAGATTTTTCTAGCTTCTCCAAAAGTTCCTTTATGGGATTAATAATAATAATATAACATAGACAGAAAACATCATTCTCTACTATAGGCATAACCCTTAGAACGACATTTATTCTTGGTATCACAATTTTGCTAAGCACAGTGAGTCATTTGTGAACTTCTGAATATGGTGTAATGTGAAGATCCTGTATTATGAATGGGAAATTCAACTCAAATTAGCATTCACTTACTCAAAAAATACGTATCTAATGCCTCCTCAGTGTCAGTCCCATGCCAAGACCTGAATATATGATAATGAAACAAACTTATCCAAATGGTGAACCAAACTGATATTCCTTGTTTAGAGATACAGTCTAGTTGAGGTAGATATTATATAAGTAAACATTTTAATTATATATTGTGGTAAGTTATATAAAGAAAATAATAGTATTTAATCCTCAGAGGATAGGCTAGATAGTAGTTTTACGTTATAGTGGACAAGAAAGGCATTTTAGAATAAGAGATGTTTTGTTGAAATTTGTACAAAGAGAAGGAGGCAGCCATGCAGCGAACCTAAAAAGAGCCTTGTTTGTAGAGGAAATTTGTATAAGAATATCCATGTGCAAGAATGTTTGCTGCTTTAATGCTGTGGATCTCAGCTAGGGGAGATATTGCCACTCCCCACTACGGGAAATTTGGCAATGGCTGAAAACAATTTTGATTGTCACACTGAAGAGAGAGAGAGTGTGTGTGTGTGTGTGTGTGTGTGTGTGTGTGTGTGATTAATACTGGCATCTAGTGGATAGAGGCTAGAAATATTGCTAAACATTGATCAGTGCAGAAGACAGCTCTTTATAAGAAGCTAACTTGAGAAACCCTACTTTAAAGGAATTGAAGTGCAATATGCCTCAAAGCACAATGTTACAAGATGAAATTGAGGAGATAGAAAGGGATCATGAAGGAGCTTGTAGTCCATGACAAGAAGTTTGGATTCCATTCTGTGAAAAACCATGTATTATTAGGTTTTAAGTGAGATTCTAATAACACTTCATTTACATTTTAAAAATCATTACTCTGGGAAATAGTGGGTTAATGAAAAGGGGTCTTTTATTTTCTACAGTAGGAATATTTTAGTATAGTCAAAAGGAGAAGTAAATTATAATGAACACGAACCCATTTGGGTAAACAAACCATGCTATTATTGTCTTTTGCATGGAATTAAAAAAAACTTGCATATTAACTCTTGCTAAAAAGGGATTTTTCTGAGAATTAACACACACACACACACACACATTCTGAGTATTTTTTGGATAACATAATAGTATAAAATAAAAGTAAATACAACAGTTCCAGTAAGGAAGATATAATAATATTCCACAAGGCACATAACCTTTGCAAATTTATTTGTTCTAGGAAGAAGGCAATAAAAATGAAGTGAACTGGTTGAAACAGACAGTGGAGGCAGACCATGAGGACTAAGTGATAGGTTGGATGTGTTGCCTAAAAAGAAGGACTGGTCAGTAATACCTCACAAATTTTTAGCTCCAGCACCTAAGCAGATAAGTTATCAGTAATAAAAATAGAAAGAACGTGGCTATAAAAGAATGTGGCTGCAAATCTCATATCTTCAGCTTCTCCAGCCCCCTTTGTAATTCAATAACATTTTATTTTACTTGGAAATTAATCTAATAATATAATATTTGTGTACTTTTTAATCTTTGAACAAAGTTGAGATTTATCTTATAGCTACAAAACGGAAAACAATGACTATAGCCTTATATGTGCAGGAAAATCTATAAATATGCATCATTAAATAGAAACTATGTATTATTTTTGCACTAGAGTACACCCTTCCTGTTTATCAGATTCCTGTTTTATGAAGGCTATCTTACAGCTCTGCAAGTTGTGGAAAATTGATAGCAATGCAAACTAATTCCTGTCTTGTCACATGCAAATTTGATCCTGTCCAGTAGATGTTTATTTAATTCACTTCCCACCTCACTGTAGAAAAAGGCAAACTTGCCGCCATTTGCGTATTCATTTCAATATTCATGATCTGTACTGTGCCTGCTCTTTGAAAGGTTCTTTTTTTTAAACCAGTTATAACATCTGTGGGGTTCCCTCATTAATTAATGAGTAAATAAACTGCTTAACATGTTCATTTTGATATTTCCATTAGAGTTGTAATTTTACCTTTTGTTGAAAATTTTGCTTTCACAGGTTTATCTTATAACATTCTAATTTAACAGGACACTTCTTTTCAATTAACTTCAAGTTGCTTATCATCCCATCATAAAATTTTTCAAACCAAGGTATGAATAAAACAATAGTGGAAAACTCCCTATCTCTGAACGATATTTTCCTGAATATATTACCGGAATATTTACATATAAAAGCTGCATGTGTGTTTCCTTTTTTTTTAATTTAGAAAAAAAAGAAAGAATTAGAAAAACATGAACCTCTGTAAATGCCCTTTATTGAAATGGATCTGAATATAGACTAATGTTTCCACAACTTGCAGATAAATAAATAAATACTGCCACTTTCCCAGAGACTGGCAATGAACATCAACCACAATTTACTAACACATCCAAACTCAAAACCAAACTGCTTGAACAATAACCTTCCATAATAACGCAAAAATGATTTTAAACTATGCCTATATTCTGTTTCTCAAGCAAATAGATTTTTTTCTTTTTCTTTTTTTTTTTTTGAGATGGAGTCTTGCGCTGTCACCCAGGCCGGAGTGCAGTGGCGCAGTCTCGGCTCACTGCAAGCTCCACCTCCCGGGTTCGCGCCATTCTCCTGCCTCAGCCTCCTGAGTAGCTGGGACTACAGGCGCCCGCCACCACGCCCGACTAATTTTTTGTATTTTTAGTAGAGACGGGATTTCACCGTGTTAGCCAGGATGGTCTCGATCTCCTGACCTCGTGATCCGCCCACCTCGGCCTCCCAAAGTGCTGGGATTACAGGCGTGAGCCACCGCACCCGGCGCAAATAGATATTTAAAGCAATTAATTTTTGACTTATGTCACCAAACGAAGGTTCCCTTTTGCCCACGGAATGCTTTATGTTCTCATGTTGTCTTTGATATGTGCCACTCAGAGACCAAATGCTTTTCAGAATATGTCATGTGGCCAGAAAACCATGTCTTGATGTACTGCAGTCTGAAGGAAAACAAATAAACCAAAAGAAAAAAATAAAATAAAAAGAAAAGAAAGAGAAAAAGGCAAACCTCAGAAGACTGCTTCTCACTTCTTCCCTCAGGCCTTTTCCAGGCAGTCAGCTCTTTCAGCTAGGAATAGATCCAAATCCCGTCTCCATATATAAATGCCAAGCTCGCACAATGTTTCTTGACTTCAAAAATAGATGTTTCTCTTCAATAAAGTTGTCGAATTATTTTAGAAGATTTTTTTCTTTATTTGACAGAACTGGTATGAATTTATCACTACAGGTAAGCTAAAATAGTTTCGCAGGTGCAAGTGGAAAGAGAAACACAAATTAAATGATTGTCATAGAATAATTAAGGTGTGGGGGAAATCATTTATATAGCATATTTGGGGATTACAGGGGGTTCTGAAAAATGAAGCATTTATATATGGAGAAGAAATTAATGAAAATAAAGATTATCCAAGAAGCAGAAACAGATCTAGGTTTTTAAAGGCCTGAAGTTTATTCTTTTGGGGATCTCACTCTAAGAAAAAGAATGCAAAATTGCAAAAAGAAGATTACTAATGTCCATTCAGAGTTTTTGAAGGGCTTGAGCAAATGCAAGGCTCCAAAGCTTAAACTTCATTGGAATAAATCTACCTTTTTTGAAGAAAAAAACCTCATTTTAATGTGCTGTCCAATTTTTTATTTATTAAGCAAACATTCAAAGCACTTTAATGCCCATGGTATGGTAGTTTCTAGGGATACAGCGATGAAGAAAACAAAAGGTACATGTCCCTTGCATGGCCTTGGAGGGTAAGAAACACATTAATAAGACAATCAAATGGCCAATTCAATAAAGGAGGTAAAATATGATTTTATAAAAAAGGCCATAAGTGAAAAATTTAGGAAATACAGTATACAAAGCATAAAGAAAATAACTCATAATCCCACCACACAGAGATAACCTATGCTACTATTTTAAAACACTCATTTCTATTTTAGTTTGCCCATTCACAAATACATAACTTTGGAATTCTTATGACTATATCGTGTATTCAGATTTATATTTGTTTATTTTATTTACATTAGCGTCTCTAAAAGTTAACATGTTTAATATCTAATTACAGGTAATTGAACAAAATTTGTTTAAATATCTCAATATTGCTTGAGAATTTCTGCTTAAAACATTTACTCTTATAGATATTACCATAAAAAACATTTTGGGCTGCATATCTGAACATCTGCTTAGAGTCCCAGATGTGGAATTATTTTTACAAAATTATAATTCTTTAAAGTATGTAAGGATATTTTGTATGTATTGCTAAATTATTCTTTAAAAACGTTGTGCCTACTAAGCTTCTAAAAATATTTAATTAAGACAATGTTAATTTCACAGCATCCTCATTAGCATTAGTTACTATGATTTTTAAATACTTAAAACTTAATCAAAAATCTTCTTGCAGTTTTGCTTTACCAACATTTATTTAATTTGAGTTTACAATAAGTGATGAGTCTGTCTTTTTTGTTTTTAGTTTTTTATACTTCTTTAGTAGTTATCCATTTTAGTCCTTTATCGTTTTGGTGGGTGGTGATTTTTCTCTTTTTCATTTTTGTAATACTTTTGTAAAAAATAACTAAGTGGATTATAGAATAATTAAGGTACTTTAACTTAGTAATTTTTTTCTGAACATTAATACCACCTAGCAAAATGCAGAATTAGAGAGTAATCTTGAATGAGGAAATCCTGTGAGTCTACATTAGAAGTCTCATAAACTTTGTGATTCTATTCAGCATATGGTTACTAGTCACTTCTGCACAAGAATTTTAAAACAGTTGGCCAGGCGTGATAGCATGGTGGCTCACACCTGTAATCCCAGCACTTTGGGAGTCTGAGGTGAGAGGATCACTTGAGGTCAGGAGTTCCACACCAGCCTGGACAACATGATGAAACCCCATCTCTACTAAAAATACAAAAATTAGCCGGGTGTGGTGGACCAGTCCTGTAATCCCAGCTACTTGGGAGGCTGAGGCAGGAGTATCCCTTGAACATGGCAAGCGGAGGTTGCAGTGAGCAGAGATCGTGCCACTGCACTCCAGCCTGGGAAACAGAACGAGACTCTGTCTCAAAATAAATAAATAAATAAATAAAAGTAATAAATAAATAAAACAGTTGTTAAACACTCTAGAATTTCACAGACGATAAATTTTTAGGAAAATGAGAAAATCTGTTTAAGCATGGGTTAAGATGAGGAGGAGGAATGGACACTGCAGAGAGGGAATAGCACTTAGGCACAGAGGGAGAAATGAAAGAACGTAAGTCTTAAGGAGTTCAAGTAGCTGTGTACTGAAAAAGAGTAGGGGAATTAGGAAAGTTGTTGCATGAAAGTGGAGAAATGGGCAGGGATGGGATCAGTTTAAAAAATAAGAGGATTGAGCAAGGTAGTTACCTGTGCAAATCTGTGCTGTAGAATGATATATTTCATAGTATCAAAGAGTGATTTAACAAAGAAACAAAAAGGGACACACATATCTCTACTAACATAGTTCTTATTACAGCAGTAGGGTCTAACACAGGCATCCCTAGTAGAAGTGGAAATGGAGAGATGCACATTTGAAAAAGACAGTTGAGGAGCCTGGTTGAGTGGAAAGAGGCAAAAAGCAGACACATCTTGTCTATAAAGATAGGAGCACCATTCAGAAAGATAAGGGCTCTGAGAATATAAAGTTTGTAGAGACACAATGAGGTTCATTTTGATGATGTCGATTTTCAGTGCCTGCAGATCATCCAGGTAGTAATATGCACTAAGTAGTGATTTTAGGGTTTTCAGAAAATTGGATTCTGGTAATTGACTTTTGAATTATTTATTACAGTTCAGCAAGTTTCTCGAAATTAAATTGTTTGCACCAGAGGGGCAGTTTTTCACAGGCTGATCACCCCTGTGTTTTATTATCAGTAATTCTGGATCTGCATCCTTTTTATTCCAACTCTGGTTTCCTTTATTCAAATGCTGCTTGTCTCCACCAGCTGGGTGACCACACCTTCTCCCTTGGTCCCTTTGATTTCAAGTGTACCCCCTACCAAAACATTCTCCAACTGTGGCTAAAGCAACTTATCTAATGCATACAATTTAAGATTAACTACATTATTATTTCTTACAGACTTTAGAAAACAATCTGGAATACACAAATTTATAGGGTGTGTTCATCTTACCTCTTAATATTCATCTCTTACCCCAAATTCCCACAATACTTAAAAACATGTCTTGATACTTTAGCTCATGTCCCCTCCTTAAAGGTGAAATATGAATCTTGTGTCATAGTCTATAATAATTATTGACTTCTCTCTCTCCTCTACTAACTGAAGTATTCTTGAGAAAATATTTTATTTATCTTAACACTTAGAAACCCTAGCACCTAACTCAGTGCCTGACATTTGGAGGGCACTCAAAATATGTTTAATAAATGAATTCTGTTTCCTGTAAGAGAAAGCACTATTCATTATTGAAGAAGATTTCAGATGGAAATCTATATAGTGTATCAGTCAGGATCCAGACAGGAAGACAAAAAACATACTAAGTGTTTCAACAGAAAGAACATATGTTTAGAAGCTGCTAAAGGATAAATAAAGTGAAACACTGAGGTATCAGATAGGAAATAACAGCAGCTTCCATCTCTAGAGCTGGAGAAACAAAGGCAAAGGTTTGGGTCTATTAAAAGGCACAGGTTCGTTGAAAGGATCCCAAAGATCTGAGACCCAGTTCTCAAAAGATAGGGAATCACTCAGCTCGTTGTAGTACATCTCAGAAGGCATAAGGAAGCTGTTTTGAAAAGTGCTACCAGAATCTGGAGAATTAAATAAAAATCCACAGTGGAGCTTCACTGCCAGTAAAAACAAAGCAAGAACACAGGAACATAGGAAAATGCCAGGGTTTTCTCTCCTCCTTTTTCTTTCTGTCTGCTTTCTACTACCCCTTACTTGTGAAACCCAGTGGAAAGTCACCTGACAAAGAATAAATTGAGTTTGCAGAATCCCAGCTTTGAAGTTTAGTGAATAGCGTAATAACCAGAATATGCATAATGATAATGCAATATGATAATGAAAGACAGGAGTGATCAGGCTGTAAAAAACTGCTCATCTGGTTCAAACAATTTAATTTTGGGAAACTTGTTGAACTCTAATAAATAATTCAAAAGTCAATTACCAGGAGCCAATTTTCTGAAAACCCTAAAATCCTAAAACCCTAACATCACTACTTAGTACATATTCCTACCTGGATGATCTGCAGGCACTGAAAACAGACATGATCAAAATGAACCTCACTGTGTCTCTTCAAACTTTGTATTCTCAGAGCCTTAAAACTTTACCCTAATACCCTAATAAGAAAAATAAATGAGCATTCTGGACAAATAAAAACCACAATCATTCACAATAAAAAAAAAACAAAAATGAAACGATTTGCCAATGTCCTAAAACATTAAAGACAGATCTTGCTAGTCGTTATGATGTAATGTGTCAAAGCTCACTGAATCCATACATGCACCTTGAATGGTGTGCCAGGTCTGAACACTGATTGGGAATACATTACCAAGTAGAGGTGCTGAATAAACCTTATGCTGACTTCACATAATGGCTTTGACTAACACTTTTTGGCATTGACTTTTCTTGTGGGAACAAAAGTGTCAAATATAAGTCTGCACCTCAGGGAATATGTCAGAGCTGGGGATTGAATTTGTGGATTCTTCAACATTTATTTAAAACTATGGAAGAGGGTAAAATCTCCTAAGAGAACTCATAGGAAAAGATAAATACCCAAGATGGTACTTGGGAAGCAATAATATTTAAAGTTTATGGCAGGGATGGAGAGAGAAAAGACGAAATTGGAAAACACTAAGACACAATTCAGAAAAGATGCTATCACATTGTGGTTTTAATTTGCTTTTTATTAAAATTCAATTGAACATTTTCCTCATATTTAGAGGTCATTTTTATATGAAAATTATCTATTTACATGCATTAAATTTTATTTGGGGACATTCATGTTTTTCTTTTAGACATTTGTATGGACCTTTAAATATATAAAGTTGAGATAGTCAAATAGTAGAAAATCTTTAGTGACATCATTCTTACTGTTCCTCTGAAACAGCCTTGAATTTTAGTTGCAGTTTAAGAAATATTGTGCCAAAAATACGAAATGTTTTGGAAAAGCCCAAATATATGGAAATGCAGGATAAGATGTGCCAGTATTCTCTTTAGCTCTTCCCTCCCTTGCCTTTTTTATTTTGGTAGGCAGAATCCAAATATAGTGTTTAAGAGTGGGGGTAGTAGATGTCTGTAAAGATGACTTCCTGGATTTCAATCTCATTTTGACCATTTACAAGCTGTGGGCTCCTGAGAAAATTATGTGCTTTCTCTATGACTCACTTTCTTTTCTCTAAAATGAAGACGAAAATATATGTCACTAAGTAAGGTGATTTTGAATATGAATTGAGTTGATGCATGAAGACAATTTAGATCACTACATGCACATAGGAAACATCTAATAAGTAAGAGCTTTTACACTTAGTCGTCCCTGCACTCTTTTTGGCTATCACAATACTGGCATATTCTGTTAGAATTGATCTCTCTCTCTCTCTCTCTCTCTTTCTCTCTGTGTATTTTTTAAAAATCATATTTTACAAGCAAGAAAGCCAAAGCCTAAAGATACTGGTATTTTAACCCCCAAAGCAACAAATGGGGACTCAATACCAATCATAGGAATTAGACTACATTCACCAATCTTTTTAAAAATGTGATCCACAGACCACTACATCAGAATAAACTGCAGCGGTTATTAAATAAGATTACTGAGCCTCACTTAGTTTTACCGAAAACAATCAATTTGGATTAAGCCCAAAAATTTCATTGCAAACTATTACTTCAAATGTTTCTCAAGCACACTAAATCAGAAAGTCATTGTGCAGAAGAAAATATGATCCAAAATTTACACGAAAGGGTGGCACGAAGGAAGAGAGCTTCCAGCAATGGCAATATAGCGCATATACATTATAAAACATTTCAGATTTTTAAAACTAAACCTGGGAAAATGATCTTTTTGAGCAAGAAAGCCAAGAGACATTTTGAATTGGAAATGTTCCTATATATAAGACCATTCTGTTGCCTCTTAAAAAAGATTCAAAACAAAAGAAATGATGGTTTAGATTGCAAAATTCAAGTTATTTTTTACTCATTAATTGCATACATACTTGCTGGTTTCATTGTTAAGGATCCAACAGCATTGGAGGAATGTAGACAGAAATTTCTTCCATCATTTTAGTATACTTACCATCACAATAAGTTACCTCATATGAATGAGACTGGAATGAGATAATGTCTGCAAAGCTTTTTGTAAATTGTAAAATGTAATAGGCTGATAAATGACTTTTATGAATACAGCAATAATTCTACATCACTTGTCCACTTTATACAAGCCTTTAATAATCAGCATATACATTAGGAAGCTACTGTCTTTCAAGTACCACATGAGGCAATGAAGGAACAAAGATAAATAAGATAAAATCCATACTTTCGAGGTATTCATGATAAATTTTATAGTTGCAGAGAACAGCAGAAACAAGGGGACTTTAAATCCTCTTAGAGGAAGTAAAATATGTATGGGAAGTTGGAGAGGACCTCAAAATGCAAACATAGACAGAATTTAAAAGGAGAATCCAGAAGAAGCAGAAGAAAGAATATAAAAGGAGGATCCAGAAAGAAAAAGAACATGACAATGATTGGCAGAAAAGGGGGATGAGGAACAAGAAGGGAAAAAAGAAGAGGAAGTAAAAAGGAAGAGAAAGATAATGAAACAAAGCAAAAGCATTTCCATTAGCAACAATATAGATGCAGCTGCTAACACATAGTTCTTACTAAGTGAGGAAAACTAATCTAAATGTATTACTGTCATTTTCTCATGTTATCCCCACCTCTCATCTAAATACTCTTAATTTGACACCTAATACTATAGTTGAACAATTGAATGGGTAACTGGGCAGAAGAACAGTATCAGGTAGAAGAACCAGAAGCATATTATGTTGTGGCATACTCATCTAGTCCTGTTGAACTAGATATCCCGCTATGTTTCGAAGAGAGTTAAAGATAAGCCTGAATAGGCCAGAAAGGGATGCATTAATTTACTCATTCAACCAGTATTTGATTATCTTTGTATGTTATGCTAAGGTATATAGGTAATACAGAGCTAAAATATAAGATTTTACATAGCGGACATTCCATAATCAGATTTGTATTTCATGTGTAGGATTAAGATGAGGCAAGAGACAAACATAATAGTTCCCATGAAAAATACTACCAGCATGAAGTAAAAAGTGGCAATGGAATACAATGGAGATATAGGATATTAATTAATTTGAGGGAGAAAATGAGGGAGAGAAACCAGATATTTAGAGTAGATGAATGAATAATACATTGTGGTACTATCTCCTGAAAAAAAAATTGAAAACAGAAGATAATTAATTTGCTTTGTACCTTTGAACATCTGATTTGTCATGTAGCCCATTAAATTGGAGTTATTTAGTATCTTTTTTAGCCACTTGATTGAATTCGACTGACATCTTTAATTTTTAAAAAATTTTTGTTTGCAGCAATTAAGCCAATGTCTGGCACTTAGTTGGTCACCATACATGGTAGTTACATTGAACTGAATATCTGTGCTATATTTCTTACAATAGACTACCAAGCTAAAAAATTCCCATAAAAAATTCAATCTGAAGAGAAACATTTACATTATTACAGTTGCTAAAGTTCTTAATTTACCAGCATCCATTCCTTTAAGAAAAGGTATCTTCAGCTATTTGAATTGTGCTTTCACAATTTTAGCTTTATTGATTTCTATTTCAAAAATATTTTTAGCAAACAGATATTAGCTACTGAGTCAAATTTGGTAATCAAATAAAATACCTGTTTATCATGAGCCTCTAAGGCACCATGGGAATAATTAAAACATGAGTGTAGGAGCGCTGGAAGTTTTTGAGTTACAGATGCTTTTGAGGACATAGCAAACACTCTTTCTATTCTCTTTTTCTTCCTCTACCTCATTACTGGGTAATATTTGTAAAAATAAATCAAGATGTAAAATGACATCTTACAACAAAGTTTTTAATAAAATATAAAATATCTACTGGGATTCATAGTCAGTTTGCATGACTCAGTATGATGAAGATCTACTCACTTGTGGCTAATTCCCACTGTTAACAGCATAGAATAGACCAAGAACACATATTCGGGACAAAAGGAATACTCTCTTGCACTTTAAATTGAATGCTTTAAACACAAACCTTATTATTTCTCATAAGGAAATTTATCCTCTTCATGTTCTTCCTAAATTAGGAAAATTACAACCCAATCTCTAAAGCTAAAAACAATAACAACAATAAAAACAAAACCACAAAAAACTTGAGCCCTCAGTTTGCTCTTTTTATTCCCCACCATCAATTTATTCTCTTATCTTTCCCACAAAATATTCATATAAAACTAGTGCAATTACAAAAAAGTGGCTAATGTATTGAAGACTTTTGATGTGCCATATATTGACCAAAGCATTTCTATGCATATCATTTTATTGTCATCATTAAAACAATCTCTGGGGTAGAAATTTACACTGTCTTTACTCTGCTCTTGAAGAAACTAAATTGTAAAAAGTTTATGTAACTTGCCCAAGGTCACACATGTTTTCAAAGTCAAATTGTCTGAATTTAAATTCAGGCTGATTCACCATATGCTAGCTGTTTGATCCTGGGAGAATTACTTAATCAATTCAAGACCTAGAGTGACAAACTATCTCAGTTTATACAGGACTGAGGGGTTTCCCCACACAGGATTTTTAATGCTAAAATTGAGATGGTCTTGGGACAAATGATTACCCTTCCCTCTTTGAAAAGTGAGCACAGTAAAAGTGCCCACCTTTAAGGATTCTTATGAATATTAAATGATACTATATAGCATTTAGCATAGTGACTGACTCATAGTATTTAATAACTGAATTCTTTCTGACATTATTGCTATTATTTTCTGCTTTATTTTCTTTATCCTGACTGCCTTGTTATACTGCATTGTGTGTATTATTGCCCAGGTTATTTTATAAAACCTAGACTGATAGTGTCACCTTGCTAAACATGAGATGACTCCACAAGTACTATGGAATATAAGATTCTCTCCGTTCTTTCCACTTACAGTGAACTTTTTTGAGACAGTACATGAGGTAGACACAGGTCAAGTTCCCTGGGCTTATTTATTTCCATCCTCTGAATCTTACATCTGCTTTTTCTTTCAAATCTGTTACTGTCCCCAGCCTGTACACCCAACATATCAATGCCAAAGCAATCTCCATGCAGTATTTCACTGACCCAGGAGGTTTCCTTTCTGTAGAATTTTCTCTCCTAACTTCTTAAATTGAAGAAATATTTTTATACTTTAGGACCCAGGTATACATTTCCTCTGTGGAACATTTTCTAAAATTTCAGAATAATTTTACTGGACTTCCTGGTTATCTTCATTACAGAGTACATCACATTTTAAATTAATCAATTAATTAGTTTATTCTGTTTCTTCCATCACTAGATCGTGAACTCCTTCAGAAGTTTTCATGGTATTTTGTAATTACAGAAAATATCACTCCTCTAAAGATCAGTAAAATCAATAGATGAGCAAGGGAATGCTTTTTCTTATTATCTTTTATATTTACAGCTGTTCAGCCAAGTGTCTAACACTTAAAAAGGAACTGACAATTCTTCACGAATAAGTGACTAAATGAAGGAATGAATGATGTGTTTAAATAGGCACTGTCTTTTGGCATTGTCCTCTGATGAGTTTACACATTTATTCTAAGCATACTTTTATTTCTCAAAATGTATCATGGAAAGTATCTGGAACCTATTTCAGACCCTACATCTTGAAAACCTTAGAAGAAATCATCTTACGCCTGCAAAATAACATTTCTAACTGTTATCTCAATAAGAAAAGCTCATTTTTGGAGAGGCAGAAGGAAGATGCTTCATGTTGTCAACAGCACTGGGAAAGCACCTTGATTTATCAGAAGTTGACAAGGCACTGGAGAAATAGAAACTGCAAGTGGGTGCAAAGAATACTGGCAAAGAAATGCTGGCAAACTCTCGCATATCCCATTAGAATTATATAAAGTGAATTTAGTATGTACATGGTTAGATAGATTCACCAAAAATATCTTCAAATATTAAGGTTAAGAAACTAGGTAGGAAAGATCCATATTCAAGTGAAACAAAAGTTGACCTAGATGGAGGAACTAACAATAGGCACTACTTACACACATTTCAGGTATTCAGATATTCTAAGTGTTTCTCAAATTGTTTAGTATAATAAAACATTGTAGTAATTAGAAAAGCAAATCAAATATGTATAGATGCTCCTGTTGGTTTCCCATGATGGTAACATGGGATAATTAGTTTGTATATGAGATTTTGAATACATTTCTAACAGACTTCCTTGGGTTTAGAAGTAATTATTTGTATTAGAACAGTAATGTCATAACTGTGACAGTGCATAGCATTAAGAAATTATGGCAAGTTATAACTACTTTTAGGGATGTTTTAATTAGTAAATAGATCTCTTGATTAAATCTGAAGTTTTATTTAATAAAAACATAAAATTCTGCATAATGGTCCTGGAATTATAAAATAAGGACCCACTATGGATGTCAGATGTGGGAATGAATAGAGAATTAAATATGTGTGAGAAGGTGCAATGGACAGAGCTGGATGTGGAGTTTAAGCAGGAGAAAGAATTTAACAGGAGGATCTAGAAAGAAAAAATGACAATGATTGCTATAAGAAGGGGATGAAGAACAAGAAAGGAAAAAAGAGGACGTAAAAAGGAAGAGAAAGATAATGAAACAAAGCAAAAGCATTCTGATTAGCAACAATATAGATGCAGCTGCTAAAATGTAGTGCTTACTAAGTGTGGAAAGCTAATCTACATGCATTACTGTAATTTTCTCATGTTATCCCCACATCTCACCTAAATACTCTTAATTTGACCCTTATAGGAGAAAATAGACTCAGAGGAATCACATGCTTAAAGATTGACAAAACCAGTACTCGAAGTCTTTCTTGAAACCACTGTAAAAACAACAAATTATCATTGGTTTTGAGAGTAAATTACAAAGAATTTTTGTTTAAGGTGCTGTTGGTCCACATTATAGAATAAAGTATTGGATACTGATCCACAGATAATACAGAATTATATAAATTATAATTATTAAATAGGTAAATGTTTCTTACACCAAATCAATAAAGTGTGCTGATGCATTTCCCCTCTGTTGCTTAGGAGTTGACAGGAGAGTGGGCACAGGACAAGAAGAAGGAATAGACAGATGTATGTGCCCTAAATAATTATGGGGAAATGGCTACGATTCAGACACAATTCAGCCTGATGCCTGTGCAGTGGCTATGGGAGTACTCTCTGATACCACTTATATTAATTTATTTAATCTTATCAACCACTCTATCAGATATTCATTACTATTATCTTCACCTTATAGATGGGGAAATAAGCAAAGAAAGCCTAAATAACTTAACTGAGGTCAAATCTAGGAGAGAAGATTTGGCTCTGAATACCTCATCATTAATCTGAATAATACACTGATTCCAGAATAATATGGATCATTAGATTCTCAACTATTAGAGAATGAGTACAAAATACATTAATTCAATTTTATCACTGTAATGATTTATTTTTTAAACAAATATTTAGGAAATGATTCATGAGTGATGAATCTCATATTTTATGTTATAATTTATGAAGAACTTTCAAATATATTATCTTCGATGGTCCTCACTAAGAACCAACAGTCAAAAGCAAGGAGACAGCAACTGAGGAAGAAAATTGCTTATAGTTTCATGAATTGATGATGACTTTATACTCCTTCCAATGCACACCAAATATCCTCTTCTCTCTGCTTGTGTCCATATATATATATTTTTTTTTTTACATATATATAAAACCATCTATGTTTGTATATTTTCTGATTTATGGCACAATTTACTCTTTTGTTGTTATAACATATAATGCTCACATAAGCATGCTTCAAAAGTATGCCTCTTTCCTTTCCATCTAGGGTGAGAAAAAGCCTTATGTCTTTATTACTGTACACCATAAAATCTAAAGAGAATGTTATATTTGGTAGATACTGTGGATAATTTGAAACTTTTGGCAACCAACATTTTGAAAGCTAATTAGATAAGGTCTTTTGATCTCCTGTTTACTGCAAAACACTCAAGAAGCCATTAAGGCTCAAAAACTTTGCACAGAAAATGAATTCTGAAGATATGAAAGTAACTTATTAGGAGGAAACAAATGAACTTTTTTAAAAAGCTTAACCGACCCTTGAGACTGAAAGAGGCACTTAACCTGAAAAGCAAAATGGCGCTGGAGAAGTCATGATGAACATATTTCATGATTAGGTACCTGCCATTTCCACTTCAATATATTGGAAATAAATTGAAGTGCACTCTTCTCAAGGTTACAGTGGACAAACGGTGCTACTAACAAATCACCAATTCTTGTTAAGTTATTGGAGGAGGAAAATGAGAAAGGTGCACACTAGTTTCACCAGTGGTAGAATTTTGTGTAGTTCCAAGGTTAGCAAACACAACTTGGAAGCATGCATACATTATAACAGATAACAAAAGCTGTTAGTTTTATTTGTGTTAACTCTTCTACACATGGACATTGGAAGGAACTCATGGGTGGAGACACTTCATGGTCAGGAAATCTATCATTTTGTCTTTAATTTTATTTTTCATAAAAACCCTGTCATATAAAATTTAACTTTTGGGAAGCCTTTTTCTCTGTACCTATCTGAAAAAGAGAAGCATTTGTAGGATCCCACATTTGTAGGATTAAATAAAATAATATATCCTTAACTATGTCATAAAACCTATATGCTTAATTTTATAAAGTGAGATTTAGTATAATAATGGATATTTGCAGCTTAAAGTACACTGAGAATGTATGGAGTCTGCATTCTGAAGTTGATTTTGCCCCCAAATAGCTTGTTGGCAAGTACAAGTATAGTCTAGCATTTTTATAACTGGGTACTAAAAAAACTCTAATAATTTTTTGAATTACACATACACACACACACACACACACACACAAGGGGTTTAATGGTAAACATACTTGGGAAATTCTGAGTTACAGTTAAACAAGATTACTGTTTCCAGTAATGTCTGGAATCTGTAATATATGTACAGGCACTGTGCATTTCCAAAGATAAGGGGAATATTATATCGAATGTTTCTAAAATATATTTTTCATAGAAATTCTTTTTTACTGAATACATATTAACTTTCTACAGCTTATAACAAAATTTAGAAAGTACTAAGTTTGCCATTTAACCCATCCAGGTTGATTTTATACCTTTTAAACGAAAATATGGCCTGGAGGGGAAATTTCCTAAAAATGCTGGATCACATACCAAAGTATCTTCCACTTTAAAAAATTCTAGTGCTATATTTCTAAATTTTCATGAAAATTTTATCTCTTCAAAATGTGTTTTCCATTTTAGTGCATCAAAGGAAAGTTATAAGACAATTATATAAAATAGTTTATAAAACTTTGATCTTTGATGCTTTTGGACTATTCAAGTTAATGAGCATTTATTTGCCTAGCAAATGAAAAGAATTCTGCTAGATGACATCAACATGTACATGAAAGACATAGACCCTGCATTCAAGAAATTGAATGTATTGAAAGAAAATTAAACAAACATAACTATGTTAAGCACTATAATCAAGGTGTTAATAAGGCACTAGGAAGGATTTCGGGGAGGTTTAGCCTAAGATATGATTTTGAGTTTTGTCCTAGAGGACGACTGAGAATTTGAAGGTGAGAAGAGGAAGTGTTATAGCAAATAGAGAAAAATCATGACCCAAGGCATAGGGGCATGAAACATCATGGTATTCTTTTTAAAATGCCGTAAATTACAAAGTAGTCATATACATTTCCTTTGAATATATCCAAAGTGATACTGTTTCAGTGACTATTTTTTTTTCCGGAAATCATTATGGATTTCAAATAAATTAAATTTGAAATCTAGCACAAACATAGGGAACAGTTAGCATTTTAAGAGACTAGCCATTTAGTTTATGAATCTTTTTCTCTCCACATTTATAATTAATAACTTTAATGAAACAGTAATGCTTCCATAATGAGATAGTGATTCTTAGGCTATCAATGCTAATTTGACTGCCTAATCTCAAAATTTAAAAATTGGAAATCTAAGGCCGGGCGCGGTGGCTCACGCCTGTAACCCCAGCACTTTGGGAGGCCGAGGCGGGCGGATCATGAGGTCAGGAGATCCAGACCAACCTGGCTAACACGGTGAAACCCCGTCTCTACTAAAAAATACAAAAAGTTAGTCGGGCGTGGTGGCGGGCGTCTGTAGTCCCAGCTACTCGGAGAGGCTGAGGCAGGAGAGTGGCGTGAACCCGGGAGGCGGAGCTTGCAGTGAGCTGAGATCGCGCCACTGCACTCCAGCTTGGGTAACAGAGCGAGATTCTGTCTCAAAAAAAAAACAAAAAACAAAACAAAAAAAAACTGGAAATCTAAAATTTGAAAGCATAAAATGATATATGAAGGAGAACGAAAGTATGTTATTGTTTTAGCAACTATTTTTGTGTAACCATTATAGATGTTAAATTTCCTGGCGTTTAACTTTCTCTAATTACAGAGCCTTCTGCCATCATTGTTGCTCCCTGATCTTGTATCTTTGCTAAATAAACGTTTACTTTCTGTTGTTTTATTTGAAATTACCTTCAATTAGTAATTATTTCTTTTAACAATGTTCTAATACTATGAAGATCCTTTTCTTTTCTAAGAAAATTCAGTGGTAACTGATTCCTGAAAAAGAAGCCAGCTTTGATATCATTCATTCCTTCTCTCCTGCCAACAGTAACAATTGATTTTCTTCCTCCCAAATTGAAATCAGTGAGGAGAGGAGCTCCAAATGACAATCGATGTCCATTTCACTAACCATGTCGTAGTTAATTAAATTAACTATGCTATATTTACTTCTTCTAAAAAACTCTCTAAGGAATGACTTGAGAAAGGATTTAATTATGCTTTAAATGCACCTCATAGTGCTCAGATTTTGTAGTAAAATATGATTCCCATTGGGGATTATTTATTAAGTAATGACATAATATTATGAAGTTCTTAGGTGAACCAGAAGACTTGTAGTCTACATGAGAACTGTGGATAATACATGTAACTGAGTGGTAAACTGTGTACGATGAAAACATACTTAACTACTTCAGTTACTATTTCTAAGTGTCCCAAAGCAATCTCAAAGTTTTAATAAGCCATTTACTGGAGTACAGCTAATAAGGGTAAGTGTTTTTCCACATTCCAAGGCACCAGTCCTATTAAACGTAGATTTGAGTTTTGACTTCCACTCTAGTATAGACGACGTTAACTTACATTCCATTTATTCAGCAACTTTTTGTCATCTGAAGTATATAAAAATCGACTAGTGAATAAATTGGGGGTAATTTGCCTTTTTTTTTTTTACAGAGACTGAAAAATCCTCAAGTGCTAAGATATTGTGTGTCTTTATATCTCAGTAACTTTTTGAGTAAATGTTTTAATCAGTTGATTAATTTGTACCAAAGTAGAATATCCAAAGAAATAGTCTCTCTTTAAGGGAGCAACACAGAAGATCCCTGTAACTGTGGTATAAATTGTCTAACACATAAAACATAAGAAGTTCCATAATTCCTATGTAATCACAGTTTATTCATTTATAACACATCACTACCAGATATATTATTTATTACTTATTTATTTTCTGCCTATCTCTGCAACCTAAAATACAAGCTAGAGAAGAGGGATTTTGTCTACTTCACTATTTTATTCCCAGCACATAGAACAGTACCTGACACATAAAAGGTACTGTTGAAGTTGAAAGAATATTTATTGAAATATTTATTGAAAGAATATTTATTTTAAGAATAAACGAGTGAATGTTGGAAAGAAGATAATGCCTATTTTAAGTTTCTATAGGAACTGGAAAATTTTCCCTCCAAAATGTTAAATTAATTTATACCCTTGTCAATTTGGTATGACAACACACTATGCCTTACAAACTATCCTAATGGTAGATTTTACCAATTTCATTAAATTTTGTTAATCTGAATAGTAAAAGGCATCTCCATCTTTAAATTTGTTTTTTCCCAGACTGTTAATAAAATGGAGCAACTTTTCATGTGTTACGTAAACATTTATGTTTCTTCTTTATGATCTCTTTAAATTCATTATCTATTTTCCTATTGAGCTGTTGGTCTTTGTCTAATGTTTTTGCCTTTATCTTACTAATTTACAGGAATTCCTTCTAGCCTACTTGTGCTTTACAGTGTTACAAAGGTTTCCCTTCAATCTGGCTTTTAAAAATTTAATGTATGTTATATTTTGAATCTGTAATACTTCTGGAAGTAAGGTGTTGGGTAAAGAACAAAGACTCTGGGCCGGGCACGGTGGCTCAGGCTAATCCCAGCACTTTGGGAGGTCGAGGCGGGCGGATCACGAGGTCAGGAGATCAAGACCATCCTGGCTAACACGGTGAAACCCCGTCTCTACTAAAAATACAAACCCGTCGTGGCGGGCTCCTGTAGTCCCAGCTACTAGGGAGGCTGAAGCACGAGAATGGCGTGAACCCGGGAGGCGAAGCTTGCAGTGAGCTGAGATCGCGCCACTGCACTCCAGCCTGGACGCGACAGAGCGAGACTCCGTCTCAAAAAAACAAAACAAACAAACAAACAAACAAAAAAAAAAACACAGACTCTGGAAATAGACAGCTGAGTTCAAACAACAGGTTTTGCTTGAATATTATGTGGCCCTAAGCAAGTTAGTTAATTGTGCCTCCATTTTTTCATCTGTATAATGGGAATAATTTTAGAACTTTCACAAATAAAGTTGTGAACATTAAGTGAGTTGGAGCAGTGTAGGTACATAGTGAATGCTTGATAGTGTTAACCATTGTTATCTGTTAATCCAGGAGTTGATATTTTGGAAACTCTCCCCATCCCCAAGATTGTAAAATGTTTTTCTGTATTTTCTTGTAGTAATTTTATACTTTTATTCGTCATATTTGGCTTATTAATCCATCTGAAACTTACTTTGCTTAAGGTATGAAATAATTATATTAATTTTCTTTTCCCAAGTGGATATCCAATTGTCCCAAAGCTATTTAATGACATACCAGTCTTTCTCCACTGACTTGAAATAACACCACACAGGTCTATATCTGGATTCTCTATTCTGTTTCACTGTACTATGTATCATTATTGCATCAGTGATACAGTTTAACACTATAGTGTAATATCTGGAAAAGCAAATCCCTAGTTTATTTTTACTTTTCAGAATATTCGTGCCAACACATGAAAGTTGATCCTTCAAGAGAATTGTCAATGTCCCTAAAAATCCCATTGCTATTTTTATTGGTATGCCATTACATTTATAGATGAGTTGGGGAGAAATGGCACTTTTCCACTAATGTTATTTTCATCTAGGACATCATGTATTGCTTCACTCATTCTGCATTACTTTACTGTTCTTCTGAAATTGTGCTTATTATTAGCATTGCTCAATACAGTAATTTTCAGTATGCAAACCACTAACTTTGTGTCCCTACAGCACTTCAGATATGTGGGAATATAGATCTCACTATTTTCCAGCCATGATTGCTTCAGCAGGGTCAAATTTAGATAAAAATATTCTCTGATCCTAAAAGAATTGTATAAATTTAAGTTTGGAAGCCATGAAGAGTAAGTGGAAAAATGGTGATGAAACTGAGTGATGTTGGGGGATGAGAGGAAGTTGATGGACAAGGCCTGTGTTTGAACCTTAAAGATGATCTCAGAAATTGTCTTGTGCATATTCCTCTTTGTTGCAGGAAAAAAAGGAGGAAGTTTAGCATCATTAGTAATTAGGGAAGGTAAAATCAAAACCATACCCACAAGGATATATATATGTGTGTGTGTGTGTGTATATATATATATATATATATATATACACACACACACACGCACACATATATATACACACACACATATTACTGTATATATATACACACAAACACATATGGTAAATATATATATACAGTAATTTTCATATATATATGTATATATATAAAACAAGTATTGGCAAGAATGTGGAGGGATTATTCCCCATGTTTATTGCTAAAAGGAGTGTAAATTGGTAAAGCCAGTTTGACAATTCCTCAAAAAGTTAATCATAAAGCTACTCTATGACTGAACAATTCAACTCCTAACTATAGATCCCAGAGAAATAAAAATATACATTCACAGAAAACCTTGTACGCAAACTTCTTAACAGCACTGTTATAACAGCCAAAAGGTAGAACCATCCAAATGTTCATTAACTGATGAATGTCTAAATAAATGTTATTTGCCACACAAAAAAAATCCCAAAGTAGTGATGTATGCTGCAACATGGTTGAAACTGGAAAACAGTTTGCTAAATGAAAAAAAAAAAGTTACAAAAGATTATATATTTTATGGCTCTATACAAAACTTTTCAGAATAGACATCATATAGAGATAAAAAAAATAGAATAGCAGCTTCCTGGGGCTGGAAGAGGGTGAGGGGAGGATCGTGAGTGAATGCTAATAGATACAGGGTTTCTTTAATGTGTGTGTTGTGGGGGAGAGTACAAAATGTTTTAAAATTACATTGTGGGGATGACTGTGTAACCCCTCCATATACTCAAATACTGAATTGTGCATTTTAAAGGTTTGCATTGAATGGTATGTGAATTATACTTTAACCTGTTTTTTTAAAATTAAGGATTCATATTTCAGATACAATGAAAAGTGATTTATACACCTTTGCATACGTTGTTGATTATTTGTGTTGGCTAGAATTATATTTATCTCCAATCTGTATACATATATATCACTTGTGGTTAGATTTTAAATAACAACTTACGGGAATATTACGAAGGGCAATGATGACAGAGTCTTAGCTTTGTTTAAAATTTGCAGCAATATTCCTATTTAGATTAGCCAAGTTTGTATGCAATATTAACTTTCCAGATTTAAAAATATTCATTAATAAATAAATTGCATAAAAAGTAAAAGTTTTAGCCAGTTCACACAAAAAAATGAAATTTCCAATTTCAAATGGCATCCAGCTATAAAGTTGTGATCTGGCTCCTTCATATTACTTGTAAATCCCAGAAAAACATAAAATTAACAAAAACAATTCTGATATTGATGATCAGCATCTTTAAATGTTCCAGAATTTAACAGCCTCTACCGCCCCCTGCCTCATCCCTCGTGGCTAATACCAGAGATGCAGAGTAAATCTGCTAAGCTAAAAGGAGGACATTACATTTTTCCCCCATTGTTTTTTGCACTAATCTCAAAAATGGAGTGATTATACTCAAAAACTGCTATGATACTTTTCATATATTTTAGACATTACTTTTTAAAGCAGCTTGAGTGCTACAGACGTTCTTCAATGTTTTCACCGTATATATTTTCAGATTTCAGCTACAGGGGGGAAAAGAAATTAATGTGGCCAAAAAGAAGAGATGTGAATGGATTGGATAGCAATAGCCATCCAATTATTTCATGAGGGTGTTGTCTCTGTAAGTTAAGCATTGATACGAGTACAGATATGGAAATACATCAAATAGAAGGAAATGTTGAGTTTTAGAGCTTTACCACATATTTAAGCATGGTACAAACCCAGGAATTATAGGCTCAAAATGGTTAAATAGAGCTCCCCTAAACAATTACTTTCTATATCCTGAAAATTGGGTAGAGTTGTATCATCTTTTATTTATTTATTGGAGAGTATTTATAATTATTAAGTTTGATTGGAACAAGTTTAATCCTGCATGTTCTGTGAGTTAAAAGGTAACAAATGTTAACATATTTCAAGTAATTGAGAGAAAAGAAACTAAATAGTGTAGGCTCTATGTAAAACATTGTAAAACAGTAGAAATATAATGTTACCCTAACCATTTAGAGAAGAGCAGACAATGAAGATAAAAAGAAAAAATACATACAAACATCCAGACATCTCAATTAAGATAGAAGCCAAGGAACACTGTTAGAAATATTAACAGAAGGCACGCCTGATTTGGATGGAGCATTGAAATAAACATCTGCTTAGATCTTTTTCAATTCTCAAATATCATAATTCTATGAAACGTATTTCCTTTATAATACACAGTTAACAATTTGGGTTGAGCATATTCCAAGAGATAAATTAAAGAAAGAACAGATAAGATAACTTGCTATAAAAAACCAACCCAAATGTCCAACAACGATAGACTGGATTAAGAAAATGTGGCACATATACACCATGGAATACTATGCAGCCATAAAAAATGATGAGTTCGTGTCCTTTGTAGGGACATGGATGAAACTGGAAAACATCATTCTCAGTAAACTATCGCAAGGACAAAAAACCAAACACCGCATGTTCTCACTCATAGGTGGGAATTGAACAATGAGAACTCACGGACACAGGAAGGGGAACATCACGCTCCGGGGACTGTTGTGGGGTGGGGGGAGGGGGGAGGGACAGCATTAGGAGATACACCTAATGCTAAATGACGAATTAATGGGTGCAGGAAATCAACATGGCACATGGATACATATGTAACAAACCTGCACATTGTGCACATGTACCCTAAAACCCTAAAGTATAATAAAAAAAAAGAAAAAAAAAAAAAAGTTGATTCCAAAGTGTCTAGTATTTCTCTTTGATTAAATTTCTAAAATGTGTTGGTTTTATTTAAATTTTATAGTCATTGATGATAAAATTTAAGTAAAGGGCATTTAAATTGTACACGCTTTTAGGGAAAAAAGAGATTTCCCATCAATATATATATGTGGGTAGTTCACCTACATTTCACATATTGTCACTATGTTAAGTGATCCAAATGCCAATGCCAACTTTTTTATAGTTTCTGTATTTAAAAATAAAATTTCAATCTATGTATTTTTAAGATATTTACTTTTATGCTTCCAAAGTTCTAGTAAAATAAAATTTTTAGATGTAGTTAAAGTTAATGGAGACAACATTTTAAAATACTTTGTAATACAATCATGGACTGCATAACAATATTTCTATCAATGACCACATATATACCTGTAGTCACATGTTATTATAATGTCATATTTTTCTGTACCTTTTCTATGTATAAATATGTTTAGATACACAAATACTTATCATGTGTTACAATTGCCTGTAGTGTTCAGTACAGTAACACGCTGTACATGTGTTTGGCCTAGAAACAGTAGGCTACACCACATAGTCTAGATATAGAATATAATATCTAGGTTTGTGTAATTATATTCCATGATGTTCACACAATGAATAAATCATCAAAACCACATTTCTCTGAATATGTCCCCATCTTTAAATGGTGCATGACTGTATATGTAAATTCCTGCAGAGGTTTTACTAAACACATCACAGACCATTAGGAAAGAATTGTCTTTGCTTCAGGGAAATAGCTCCTTGTGATTTCAATTATCCTTTTATAACATCTTTTGAGTCACTAACAGTCTTTTATCTTAAATTTTCTCATTTGGAAGCTGTTTTCATCACTAAGGATTATTAATTTTCATCATCAAAGTTGACACAAAATTTACTGCCACAGTAAGATGATATTAATTTGAATTTGACTGTCTTGGGCATTGAGAGACTAGTTTCTGAAGCAACCTGAATCTCTTGCCAAAATATGTTATGCTTTGATTTATAAATAAATAAAACTACTTTCTTTAAAATGCAGATCTTCATAACACCAAGGTCTATGTACCACGAGATGATGTTGCCCAAAACTCCCCAAAGGGTATATCTGTACCTTTTGTGAGTATGGCAAGTTAGGTGTTTAGGATATAATGTCCCAGAATTTAAAAATCTATTGAGGAAAGCATTAATACAAGTGTAAACTTCTGGCCTAATCTTATTTTATATCATCATCATCATCATGATTATTATTCTCAATATTGTCAGTTTTCTCTCTTACAGGGGAGCTTAAAGGAAATATATTTTTCAAAGTTTTCTCATCTTGACTCTGAAAAGCTTTGACATCTCTCAAATGCATACATGCATTATTAACATTAAAATATAAGTAACTTTAAAGAAGAAAGGTAAGATATCAGTATAAGGAGTTAAGCATATTATTTCAATAGTAAATGATTTATTAGGAAAGAAAATAACAAGAGTATGCCATAGTAAAATATTTATCTTAAGTAGTTGATTTATTTTTTATAGTATACCTTCTTCAGGGAACATGTTTTGGTCCTCAACATTAAGTTATAAATCAAGTGTACTATTGGCTTCAAGACAGAATAGAATAACTATCCAAGCATCAAATACAATTGCACCTTCTGAATGTAAAGACCAATTTTTCAGTCCTTACTCTGACAAAACTATCTTTAGAATCAGTGGGAGTTCTTACTAAATTAGAAATGAATTGGATTTAATAAACCCACAGCTGTGTCCGTTTTAGCATTACTTTTTCCTAGGATTCATCGTAGTTTTTTTATATATATTTTAACTAATGAAAAACTGCTTTGTATTACAAATATGATGAATAATTAAACAACAAGTGGCTAATTTTGACAACTCTATTTCTGAAACTCCTCTTGAAAAGATAATATTACTATAGCAATGCAGAACAAGGGTTTGTTTCAAAATCTAATATTTTAAAATAGGTTTTCTTTCTGTTCCTGTGGTACCATTTTATGAGTGACTTTTGGATGCAAATAAAAAGAACCTCTAGTCTAAGAAATACATTTCAACTAAATTGTTGTTAAAATGCAGAAATTTTGAAAAGGAAAATATATATAGAAAATCTGTCAGTAACACCAGGCTGAGGTTTGGACTCTTCCCATTTTCTCCTCTTCTTCCCCTTTTTAGAGTACATTAAAAAGAAAAAGCAATAATAAAACATGATTGCTTTCTGTGATTATGAAGTTCTAAAGGGAAAGCAATTTTTGCATTACTACTGTGAAACTCCTTATAAAAGATCCAGTAACAGCTGTTTTAAACCCATCCATAGCAAATGTAAAAGTAAATACTTCTTTTGAAATTATGGTGATAAAAGTTCATCTCACCAATCAGGCTACATTTCCCTTCTGCAAACATTTGTGTGTGGCTAAAATTAGAGGCCTTTTTCAACTCTGCATGATAGAATCACACTGGATTTGATACAGAGATGTGAAATAAAGTAGTTGATGTTTCATATATGGCCAAATCATATTTTATTAGTCACTCAAATGTAAAGTTTTAGTTTCATTCAAGAAGGAGTGAAAAATTCAACCACCAAAATGATTCCAAAACCAACTTAACAAAATAAATACGTGGATTTGAAACATTAATAACTTCCTTGAAATGTTACTTTTTATTATTTTCCTAATTAAAAATGTTTTCTGTAGAATCTCTACAGTGAATCTAGCGTATAGCATATTTCTTCTGAAATGTAAAAAAGTGGGTTTAGAAAATTGCTCTGCCTTTTAAAAATCCGTAGCTCTATTTGTATGTGCTATATGAATAATAAAAAGTAAAGGCTGAATACATACAGTTTATTCCTAATAAAATTAATGAAATGCATAATATGATATAAAATAATGCATTACTGTTCACTATGGCTTGATGTATAACAGGAATAAATTAGACATGCTTTAAGTTGTTTAAAACAACTTAATAAGCAATGAATAAACAAATTTATAAGCATAAACATAAAACAATGAATAAATGATAGGAATTTTATCCAGTTACAAGAGAATTCGACTTTAAATTCCTTGAAGTTAGGATATGTCTTTTTCTCTCTCTGTCTAGCACCTAATTCAGTGACTAGGATTTAGCAAGTCCTCAATCCGTATCTTTTGTTATATATAGCGAGATTATATAGAATAAAAGGGGAACAGCTGTATTATGATATAATTTTAAAGTGAAACCCTGATATTGTCTGAGTAGGATATATGTTCATTCAGCAAATATTTTTTTTTCTTCTACACACCTGCTCCTACAAATGTGTGCCATTTATACTATATGTACACAGATGTACACTCCTGTGTATCTGAGAATTAAAATACTGCATAACCATTTTAAGGGGGAAAAAGACAAAGGAACACAAAACTGGAATAGCATGGCATGCTACTGATAGCCAGAGTACAATTCAATTGAGAAATTATTTTCCTACTGCAGATTAAAAACCAAAGAAATAAAGTGACAATTGTTTCATCCCTTAAAAAATATGAATTATGTATGTGTTATGTGCAAGACATGGAACTACTAGGTTTTAGTTATATAATTAAAACAAGATAATTCTAGGTCTAATTAAGTCTATGTTGCCAATGAGGAACTTAACTTATCTAGATATGCTAGGATTTTCAGTGAGTCAATGATGATCACTTAATACATTGATGAAAATTTCTTTTATTAACAATTTCATAAAGCTATGAAGGAGGCTTTCTTTGTGTTTAATCTCAGTAACTTTGAAAGGAATATTGAGTATTGTCATATATGTATCTTTATTGCTAGAAAAGTAGTTTGCATAATATTAAGGCTAAATGATATGCTTCTGACATTTGCAATTAAAGGTAAAATTTTGTATTAGGATATTTTTGAGTTTTCACAAGAGAAAAAACCAGACTTGAATGATGTCTCTGTCATTTGAGAGGTAGACAGACATGGACAAATTTCCTAACAGTATGTCTTTTTTGCTAACCAATAAAATGTGAATCATAATGTCTATCAGCCTAAATGATGTTTGAAAGTACTTATATACTGCAAAGTGATATTTTATGTCATTTTCATTCATTGTAATAAGTGAAATAAGGGAGGAGTGATTCTATAGAGGTGTTTTAAAAACCTGGAAATTATAACAACAAATTATAGTAATGAGAGGAAAAAAGAAAACTAAGTCAGTTTCACAGGAAGCATCATATGAAAGTTTACATGTAAACGGAGGGAAGAAAGGAATTTCAAGAGTGAAACCAAATGAAGGTGGCAAAACCTGTGTGTATGATCAATATCATGCAGATGAAAATTTAGGATCACCTATGGACTGAGCAAATTATAAGCAAAGGAGAAACAATAACAAAATACTTCTTAAAAGTTATCTTCAAAGCTGGCAAATGAGAAAGGAAATTTTCAGCCTATGATGTAGGGTATATAGTAAAATGTAAATGCATGCTTCCACATTTTTTATTAGAAATATTGTAGAATATTCATGATTAAGAGGAACTTGAAGTTCAGCATTAATGAGAGGATTATTTAGAGGATATCAAGCTGTTTTACATGAGTTGCATTGAACTGTGTCCCTTGGTAATGTAATAACTTGCAGATATGATCTTGTAACCATTTGTCATCACCTGATAAATCACAAGGATAAGAAGTGGTGTCAGAAGCTGTATATGATAAAATTGTCAAATTTCAAAATAAGGAAGAAAATAGATTTCAGAAATACTCTGAAAAACGTGTTTTACACATAACAGTGACACAATTGTAGGGCAGACCTATTAATTCTGGTTTGCAAATATTTATTGGACATCTACCATTATAAAGAATTGTGTTCAGTTCTGATACTTGATAAAATGTGCACTTTTGAAGTACCCTGGATTGTGGATAATAGACATGTGATAAGAGCTGTGATAGATTTGGGGGAACCATGAGAGATAACACTAATTTTATCTAGAAAAGTGACAGTAGACATTATACAGGAGTAATTTTTAAATCTGAATGTTAATGAGATTAGTTAGAATTTTAGAGGCAGAGATATAAACCCTTCAGTGCATGTGAAAAAAGAAGTAAGTTACTGCACTAACAATAGGTTACTAAGAACAAATAATGTAAATAATGGCATAGCAGGAAAATGAACCTGGAGTAAAGCCATGTGGGTTGTAGTCTAATAGTAAGCTACAAAAGTTCAATCTAGTTATTTCATATGTGTGTATGTGCATACATAATCTAGTTTTTCTATATATAAAATGAGGGTGTGCAGAGAATTGTTATTTTTTCTGTCATTTTTTTCTAATCTATTGTAATCTATGGGGAGAGAACTCTACAGAGTGTATGTCTTCATTTAAACAACAAATTTATTAATTATGATTATTAGAAACAATTGTAGCTGTCATTTATTAAGAGCTTATATTTAGTAAGCTATAATATTTTATCACTGATGATATACAGATGAATAATTTCTGGATATATGCACTGTATAGTGAAGAATTGCAAGTGTTTCAAAAACTCCATCTACTGTAGTTTATTGTTAAATTTATGGTAGCCTGTATAATGGTCTCTGATGTAACACAATACTCTTCTTGGTTGGTAGTGGCATTAAACATATTTAGCAAATTTGTATACAGTAGGACACATGTTGCGTTTACCAAATTAGTAGACTACAAAAGTTAGACGAGGTAGCTACATAAAAATTTAGTAAGAACTATACAAGCTGAAATCATGAGCTGTTACTAAAAATCAGATTTGAAAATAAGGTAAATGTGAAGTCTTCCACTTATGTTAGAAACTATAATCAATAATGTTTTATATAAATAAACTATAGAAGTTTCATCTGGTCGCAAAAGAATTTGATGTTAAATTCCTCAAAGGTAGGAAATATGTCTTTTTTGCTCACTATGTAAAACTTAGTTTTCAAAGACTGGCAAGTAATAAGTCATCAACACTTATGTCTTGAACTGCACTTCACTGAATTTTAAGTAAGCCACCATGTACAATAACTTTACAGCATTTCAGTTATAACCTGATTAAACTAAATTGGTACCCATGATGAGGTACATAATGTCTGGACATCTTTGCACTGCATAGATTCAATTTGCAGTATCAAGGTAGAATTCAATGAGCTACATCTAACAGATTCATGACAATGACTTTAATATTGGAGATACACACATTTTGTGTTTGTGTGTGTATGAGGTTGGGGGGTCGCCCTGGTTTGTAGCATGGCCAATTTGACAGTGTGAATATTTCCACTGTGGAAATAGCAATGTGAAAATACCAATTGACTCTCTGAAGCAGGTACAAGCTGGTTCTAAGACAACACAGGTCATTGTAGGTAGGTTATGATGACACAGAGTTTGTGCTCAAAAGATGCTTATTAAATTAATAAGTCTGAGATTGTAAGGAACATTGAGGATATATTGGTAACTAGCCTAGAAAAGAAGTAACGTGTCCGTAATTTCTAAATTGCTGCAATGTTTTCTCATGGACAAACAGTTACATCTATTTTAAGTAGCTTTTTGAAGTACGCCTAGGGCCATAGTTTAAAGTTATAGAAAAAAATATCTCAAACTCAGTATAGAAATGTGTTTTTAAACAATCAACCAGAGCTACTTTTTAAAATAGTTAAAGACATTTTTTTAAACCTTTAAACAAAAAGAAAATTAACCACCTGTCTTTAGAAATCCCATAGAGATTCTATACTGAGTTTAAAGAGTTGGATTGTCTAACTCTATTTTTTTTTCAAATTTCACTGTGTACCAGAATACGGGCAACAACATTTTCTAACAGTTCCTCACTTGGTTCTAATACGTAGGAATCAAAACCATTAATTGATGAAATTGCTCTGTGAGTGTATGTGCACTATTGTTATAATGTTACAGTTACAGACAATCATAAAGAAAAAATACAATCTACAAACTTGGAATTGTTTCAGTGATTGGAGATCATGGTAAGACTTTTTTCATGAATTTGAAAATTGAAGAAATAAAATTTGCAACACTAAGTGAAGGAAATTGGTGAACCCAACAGGGTTAATAAAAGGCTAAAACAAAAAGAAAGAGACTAAGGAGGTTTTCAATTAAGTGATATAAATGCAATTCTAAACAAGTGGAGCTCAATTCTATAGTTTTTGCATAAATGAAGATATTGTCTGATCTAAAAAGAAAATAAAGGTATTGACTAAGATATAAATAATAAAAAGGTGCAGGCAAAGAAGCATGCGCACAGTTACAATAGCTACATTTCCACATGACAAGGAGATTTTTTTTTTTTTTTTTTTGAAATGGAGCCTTGCTCGCTCTGTTGTTCAGGTTGGAGTGCAGGGGCGAAATCTTGGCTCATTGTAACCTCTGCCTCCCAGGTTCAAGTTTCAAGCGATTCTTCTGTCTCAGCCTCCCGAGTAGCTGGGACTACAGGCGTGTGCCACCACACCCAGGTAATTTTTGTATTTTTAGTAGAGACGGCATCTCGCCATGTTGACCATGCTGCTCTCGAACTCCTGACCTCAAATTATCCACCTGGCTTTGATCTCCCAAAGTGCTCCATATAGGCCGGGCATGATGGCTCACACCTGGCATATACGGAAAATTTTTATAATAAAATTTCAAGAGTTTCTCGGCCCATAGCCAACAGTGCTTTATTTCTGAAACCATTCCCACAATAAGACTTTTTTTTTCTTCTTCTTCTTCTTTTTTTTTTGTAATGGAGTCTTGCTCTGTCTCTCAGCCTGGAGTGCAGTGGTGGGATCTCAGCTCACTGCAACCTCCGCCTCCCGGGTTCAAGCAATTCTCTTGCCTCAGCTTCCTGAGTAGCTGGGATTACAGGCACACACCACCATGCCCGGCTAATTTTTGTATTTTTTTAGTGGAGACAGGGTTTCACCATGTTGGTCAGGGTGGTCTCGAACTCCTGACCTCGTGAAGCGCCCGCCTCGGCCTCCCAAAGAGCTGGGATTACAGGCGTGAGCCACCGCTCCCGGCCAATAAGACACTTTACTACATTGTCTAGGTTTCTTTAGTTCCTATCTCTTTTCACTAAGGCATGCCTTGGTTCTCCATGAAGCTTGACTGCAAAGAGAGACGCATTGTAAACTCCACAATGGTATGCCTTGACCGGCACTGTATATTCATGCCTAGCACAGCTCCGGCAAATAACACAAATGTAAATAGATTTATTTTAATGAAGGAATGATTAAACAGATAGCAGTGTTTCTGGATTTTCATTACACTCTTAATTCTCAATGGGAATTATTAGGCTGAAGTTCTTTTATCAGCCTTAATATTGACGGCAGTTACTTAAGCCATTTGGTCACTTCCGCTAACTGAGAAGATGTGCAAAGTTACACATTATATTGACTTATTTGTGTTCTGGATCATTGAATGCATCTGCTGAGGAAGATAATGACTGGCTACAACAAAAGAGAATGCTTCGGATTCTTTGGTGTGTGCATTCATATACTCCATTAAAGTAAAACAGCTTTGTAGGAAAAAAAAAAGTGAATCGCTAGACCTGGGTGGAGGGACAAGATACAGCCAGGCTTATCCCCAAGTAAATACTTTGAGTTTTTATATCTAAAACAATTATATTTATTTTGTTTTTCCATAGACGAATACCTTTTATTTCTTCATTTACTTACTGCCTTTTATTCACTGTCATCACAGATGATATTTTCTTCCAGTCCATGTATCATAAATAAATTATCTCTCACACAGATATAGACACTCATACTTGTAAGTTTGTTTTTGTTTGTTTTTTTGTGTGTGTGTGTTTTATTTTGTTATTAATATTATGTATTTAAGATATATTCTAACTACCAGACCTCAGGCAATTCCTGTCCTATTTACCCCTCCAAAAGTCATATTGTAGACTCATTAAGAACACTGTGTGTCTACCTTTTCTTATCACGTACTATCTCCTTAGTTCCATGCAAATTGATTTATGCTTCCACTATTCTACCGAGACACCTCATTAAAGAGTTATTTATCCAGGGCCAAAATCCAATAATATTTTCTAAGTCCTATTTTTCCTTTAACCTTTAACAGCTTTGGTGTTGCACATCTTCCCCTCCTGGCTTGAATATGCTTGTCTTCTATACAGTGAACTCCCATGGTTCTCTTCCAACTTTTACCAATTGTTCTTTCTCTGTTTCTTTAATTAGATTCCCATCTACTTGCCACTTTTAGAAATGAGTGGTCCCCAAGTTCTATCTTTGGAACTTTACTCTTATTTTCATGTTTTTTATACACCTATAATCCCAGCACTTTGGTAGGCTGAGGCGGGAGGATTGCTTGAGCACAGGAGTTCCAGATGAGCCTTAATGAGACCTCATCTCTGCTGGAAAAAAAAAAAAAAAAAAAAAGCCAGGCGGGCTGGCATGTACCTGTAGACTCAGCTACTATGAGAGGCTTAGATGGGAGGATCGCTTAAGTTTTGTAAGTTGAGGCTACAGTGAACTATGATTCTGCTACTGTACTCCAGCCTCGTGACAGAGCAAAACCCTGTTGAAAGAAGGAAAGAAAAGAAAGAAAGAAAGAAGAAAGAAAGAAAGAAAGAAAGAAAGAAAGAAAGAAAGAAAGAAAGAAAGAAAGAAAGGTGGGAGGGAGGGAGGGAGGAAGGAAGGAAGGAAGAAAGAAAGAAAAAGAAGAAAGAAAGAAAGAAAGAAAGAAAGAAAAGAAAGAAAGAAAGAAAGAAAGAAAGAAAGAAAGGGAGGGGGGAGGGAGGGAAGGAAGAAAGGAAGGAAACGGAAGGAAGTATGGAAGGAAGGAAGGAAGGAAGGAAGGAAGGAAGGAAGGAAGGAAAGAAGGAAGGAAGGAAGGAAGGGAGGGATACCAAAGTGCTGTGAAGGGAAAAGAAAGCTATTTGTCAAATAGCCTCTCATTGAACAGTTACATGTATAATCATTTTTTTGTCAGGAAAATATTATTTGAGCTTATGAGATATCACTGATTATCCAGCAGAGGATAGTGCTTTCTGGCTGCCTCTCCATATACGTAGAGTCAGTTAGTATTCTACCAAAGCCTCAAACTCCAGAGACACTAAGGCCGATGAAAGTTTAGTTAGGAAACTCTTAAGTTAGGACTTCAGTTACTCCACTAAATACTCCATGCTGCAAATTCTTTTCTGACTTGTGTTCCCATTCAAACAACTGGATCTTCTTTAAAACAGAAAGACCCTCATTAGAAAAGAAAATTTTCTGTTTCTTGAACACAGTAAATAAAAATACATATTATTGTATGTATTCATTCTGGGTTATGATGACATTCTTTCAAAGCTGCAAACTTCAATAAGTTTTTTGATTTATAAGATTGACTCGGTTGAGCTAGATTTTCTCAAAATTAGGACCCAATGCTTATAAAATCCATTAAAGTCTAAAACTAGATTTTCATTTCATGTGCTTACAGAATTTATAGCACTCTAAAAAGAAATGCAAAACCCATATACCCAAATTAGCTGCATTGCTTTAAATATGACAGATGATATTGGGTTGCTGAACTAATTCTTCGTTGGCAATGGGAATATGCTACCGACAGTTTCAGTGAAAAGCCCTTTTAGCGCATTATGGAAAAATCTTCTTTTTAAAAAAATTCCAACAACTGCAAAATTTTCTTATCTTCAGCACGGTAGTTAAGAATATGGGCTTTAGAAGCCAAAATATGTGAGTCGAAATCTTGTTTCTCACAGTTACTAGCTGTGAACCCAGGCAAAATAGTTAATGTCTCTTTGCTCTAGGTTTTACTTATAAAACGAGATGATAATACATACACAACAGTGTTGCTATCATGATTAAATGACCTTACAGAAGTAAACCCTGTAGAGTGTTTGATGGTATTACAGCTTTATGGAAGAGAGGAGAAATCGCTTGGCCCGAAATGTTTATTAAGTCGATCTCTGTACATTTTTCATCAGCCAGGAGTCATTAAGGAAAAATAACTGTGAGTCATATCAATCATATGCAAGCAACAACTAAGACATTACTATTTTATGGCTGTGTCTATAAATAAGATGGGATCATTCCTCAGAGTCGTGTGTCTTCAATTTTGTCTTGTCTTCTCTACATGGGACTAGTATTAGCTGAACTGGGTGGACTTGCAGAGTAAAGAAGTTGAGAAAGCCAAGGTTAATAGAATTTCCCCAAAACACAACACATAGGCAAGGCTGCTTTTATAAAATGCAATAAACTCTTTATGTGAAACTATGGTTATCTGTTGATGACCTGGACTTTTTATAAACTGAAACATCCAAGCTCAAGGGTAAGCCAATGAATGATAAAAGATGATATATCAACTTCATGTTGAAATGTATGTGCTGGGGAGGTTTATTCTTTCTAATAAAAGGCTGCTGTATTTTTCACCTGATTCCACTGAAAACTATAGTAAAAAAGTATTTCATAATATTGTATCTATCTCCATACCTATCCTGTTTTCCTTCCTTGCGCTGAAGTACTGTGTTAGCAGACATTTTTGCCTGACATGAGCGATTGTCTGTAATCCTCACCCCAATCTAGAAGATAATGTTACAGGTGAAAAAATCAAAGCACAGATGCATTAAATATCTTATAAAGCCGGGGAATCTGAAACAAGACCTGCATGCCTGGCCAGGTCATCTCCCAAATACGCACAATCATGCACACGGAGACTAGAGTAATCACAAACATGAGTGAAGAAACAGCAGTTCCTATTAGATTTATATATAATTAATAGGACATGATAAATTATCTATCTCCAAATAAATAATCTGTATCTACCTTGCAACTGTATTTATTCAATTGTTATCTAATGTTGGTTTAATTACAAATAGATCTTTGGCCAACTTTCAGTTTATAAATTAAGTTTTAATGATACTACAATAACTTTCCATTATATAGCAAGGTCACTGGCTTGAAAATACATTTTAAATTGCTTCATAAGGATTATATTTTAGCTGAAATTATTTCTCTTTTAAAATTAACATAATATAAACTATTTTTTATTATATTATTTTAAATTGTTTCATTTAACATTTTACCTAACAGAGATTGATTTCATTCTATACAAATAACTTGAAAAAAGTCACTGGATCTAGTGTCTGCTATGATGGAAAACCTTTTATTATTGTATTCTAACTATTGGAAATTTGTTTAAACTGCAGCATAAAGAAAGTCAAGGTATTTAAAATCCATAGTTACACAGTCAACTAAGCTTCACTGTGAATTTACTTTGTTCCAGATCTAATGGGAAACCAGGGATTTTATTACAAACAGAAAAATTAACAGAGTCCCCACCCTCACAGAACTCAGGGTCTTGTGAAATGATGATCATCCCAAATGACTATAAATTAAATAATACTATACAAAAGAAGGCAAAGAGTAATGTGGGAGCATGGATAATTAGTTCTCAACCTATGGGATATATTATATTTTGAAGAAAACATACTTGCTATGCATTTTGTATAGTGACAATGAAATATAAGTTAACTTTTTTTCCAGTGAAAAACTAATAGGTGACATAACATGTACAGGGAAGCAATGGAAGATTTTTTATTCATTTATTCATTCTTTCTTCCAAAAGTTTTTATTTACCTTCTTGTATGAATATTGATTGAAAGTGTTTGAATGTCCTCAGAAGGATATTTGGAAACTTTGAATGTTTTTCAAGTGAAAGGAGAATGAAAATGATTTTTACCCTTTAAAGATCTTACCTTTAAAAGAAATGTGCTTGAAAATAGGAAGCAGAAGACGAAATAGACAGTAACAAAAGCCACATGAAAATATAGAATCAAGACATTGGAGCTGAAGACGGAAGTGAGAGCATTGCTTTGGGAAATATTTAGGATGGATAGATAACTGAGAGGATAAGATATAGCTGTGCTTTCCAATATGGTAGCCACTGGCCACATGTAGCTATCGAGTATGTAAAATGTGGCATGGCTTGTATGACTGAGGAATTGAGTTGTTAATTCTGTTTAATGTAATAATTTAACTTTAGTATATATTTAAAAAACAAATATTCTTTCTGTTAAATACAACTTTATTATTTTGGTAAGAATAGATTTCAGTTTGCTTTATCATATAAGATACTATTGTTATATCATAGTACACTTCTCAAGTGTTCACATCACTTCTAGCACCATGGATAAACTTATGACTGATCTAGTCATTCTCAATGGATGGATCAGCCTGAATAATTTTTCTCCTATGCACCCTTGTAACATTTTAATGTATTTATTTGAACACTTTAGTAGGCAGAAAGTACAAATAACAGTGGTGCTCATGAAAACTCTCTTTGGTGTAATAAAATTGAAATACTTATTATTTCAACATACTATATTTTTTCTTCTCACTTATATATATGAGCACATATTCAACTGAATACGAAAAAAATACTACTGGGTGGGCACAGTGGATCACGCCTATAATCTCAGAACTTTGGGAGGCCAAGGTAGGTGAATAGCTTGAACTCAGGCGTTCAAGACCAGCCTGGGCAACATGGTGAAACTCTTTGTCTACAAATAATACAAAACAAATAATTAGCTGGGCATTGTGGTATGCGCCTGTAGTCCAGCTACTTGGGAGGCTGAGGCAGGAGAATCACTTGAGCCCAGGAGGCAGAGGTTGGAGTCAGCTAAGATTGTGCCACTGCGCTCCAGCCTGGGTGACAGAGGCAGTATGTAAAACAAACAAACAAACAATACAACAAAATCCTACTGATTACTGATGTACTCATGCAGAATTAACTAGTGAAAAGGAAGTTAATAAGACTTTGAAAATTAAAAAAATACTGAAGAAGCTATGTTGCAATTTGAATCATGAAGGCAATTGTGATTTGCTGCCTCTGAGCAAAATAGAGAAAATAGAGCAGATTCTGGATGCAGGTAGGTAGATATAAAATGTTACCCTCAGTGTTCATTGAGTTTCAAATGTCTTAAGGACAGTTTATTGAACTGTGAAATATATAGTGTGGAACTCAAAAGAAACATTGTAAACAAAGACAAAAGTCTGGTCCTCCTCAGTGAGTAGAATTGCACAGCTGAGAGAAGAGAAGAAAGGTAGGATGAAATTCAGAATAATCTACAAAAGTTAAAGACCAGGCCTGTACAAAGAAGGCTATGATGAGCACTAAAAAGAAAGTTAAGCAACAACGTAGAAAAAAACGCAAAGCAGATTTCTCCCTAAAAGGTAAAATCTTCCACGACTATGAACAGAGTGTTTAATTTTTATTTAAAGTTAGGTTTTCAGATGCTGTAAAAATAAATGACAGACTTTTAGAATTTTCTACAGATGATAAAAATTTGGTGGATGTTGGCATAATTTTCCTAGCAAAATTTTGACCTTAACAGGGAAGGTATATTAGAAATATAACATATTTCTATTTTAAAATAATGCATAGTTTTGAAAAACAGAATGATCCCTAATTCTCCAAAACCATTAAACAATTTCATTTTCACTCTGGCCTAGGGTTGTCATATGTGGCAGCTGCTTCTCTATGAACAAATTTTCTCCATAATTTAAACATATGACATTAAATATGTAGTGAGAATATTAATAATAGTAAACTCTTTAAGCTGCCAAATAACATAATCGAATCAGTTTTCAGTATTAATGTATATATGGCCTACCATATTTACATTAACTGCTATATGCTACACACTCTTCGTGTTTGCCAGTATATACATGTATCCTAGAATAGCAGATGTATGTTCCTATCACATTTCACAGGATGTTAAAAATTAAAATGTAAATCAATACATAGGATTTGTTTGTTCGTTTCTATATCCTTAGCACAGCCTTTGTTATCCTGGAACTTCAAGTGTGATGCTTAAATTTAAATCATCAGAATATTTCAGTTTTTATAATTAAATAAATCTTACTATGTCAATTTTCAGTTATTAAAGCAAAGTGACAATCTGGTTTTTAAAATAGGATAGACTACTGTGTGAAAAATTTTCTCGTCTCCATTTTGTTGTTGGTCGTAGTAGTTCTACAAAACTAGAGAATTTTGCTTCCTATGTGTCATAATTTTTATAGCTATATTATCTTGCTTGCCAATAACATTACAATGTAACAGCAGTTTTCACTAGGTAGTCTTACACAATCTATTAAATTTTTAAAGTAGAAAACTTGGCATTGGAAATTATTTCGTCTCTAAAACAGAATGTCAGATTCATCCATGATGTGGAAACTATTACAATTCCATTTATATAAAGGATGCCAGTTTTGGAAATAATCTTTCACCTGTTACCTCCATGCAGGCATTGAATACTAGTTTAAGAATGTTAACATTCCAAGTGCTCTTGAAGCAAGAGGAGTAGAATACATTTGCTGGAGTGTACCATTTCTATTTCCTTGGGCGTCCTTCCCACTTAACCAAGAAGTAAGTCAAAGCAAGGCAAGTGAAGAATGTTCTACTAAATTATTGGTGAATTATAAAGCTTTCACTTGGTTGTGGTCCTATTATTTTTACTAAAGATTACTTTTATGGCAAAAGAGTCAGGTTAAAAAACATAACTAAAAATATATTTTAGTTCATTTCCTCTTTATCAATCTTTGATTCAAGAGTAGAGAGGAAAGCCATCATAAACTGGCATAGCTATCAAACAGGCAAAACTGATGTTTACTGTATGAATACTGTGAGGAATGGAATGATTGTTTTAATAGTTGGCTCTTTCTAAACATATGCCCCAACATATAAACATAAGAACATAATATAAAATAATAAACTGCTTTGATAATAATTAATTATTGGATGCCTAGAGACAAAAATAAAATATTAGTGAAGAAACTTTAGATAGATATCAAAGTAACAGGCAATGGTGCCTCTAAGAGTAAAGCATGTCGCACTATTACTAGTCCTCCAAAAGAATCTCATGCCCAAGAAAAAAGATTTAAAGAAGAAATATAAAAACATCCTTGCATATGTAAAGTTGAAGAGAACAATTCATGCAATAAATATTGCGACCAGGAAGGAACAATTTTTGAGTCAAACAATGATGTAGAAAAGCTAGTTTCCAAAATGCATGGGATTTTAAACATATGCTCCAACTCTCACAATTTAAATACAATAAAATAGAGACAAAGGAGAAAATAAAACTAGTATAAAAGTTGTGATGGGAAGAAACAAATTCTGTTTTTGTGAAAGATAATTTTAATATAGTAAAAAATTATTATATTAATATTTTGGAAGCAAACCTCAATGATATCTTGAACACTTCTATTGTTTTAGGCCTCGAAGAAAACTGTGAGTTTATGAAGATATGAGTTTATGTATGAATTGTGGTGACATACCTTGAGGAGGTGAAAATGCTTAGGAGAAATATAAATGTAACAGAATAATACACTATAGGCTGTCTTATTTTTTTCTTCCTTTTTGAAAGTAAGAGATCTGAAACAATGCATCCATGAATTTTCAGAAATGCAAGCAACTTTCAAGAGACATTTCAAATTCTAAGACAGATTTTAAAAGGACAAGCTAAAGGAAATTAGAACATTAACACAGGACAGGTTTAATGCCACAAAATTAAATCAAATGATAAATTGGGGAATATCATGGGAGAACTAGAACTCAATGTATTATAAGAAAAGATTAGAGGAGGAGAAAAAAGAGACAAAATTTAAGGCATTAATGATTTACCTAATAAAAATAAAATAATATACCAAATAATGTTTTAAATGTGAGAAAATATTAGGTCAATTATATTCTATTGTAGATCCATCTCATTTAAAACAGCCAACATTGATTAAGTTTCTACCCCTAGAATGCACTACATAAGATTCAATAGAGATATAGAATTGCTAAGAACATAGACATTGACCTTTCATATTTCTCTGTTACATGAGGGAGATTGAATATGCATAAATTACTTGAATACAAAGCAGGTTATGGCAAGAATTATAATTCATATACAAATGAAATTTAATGTAGGTGTGAGGAAGGGAGAGTTTAATTTTAACTAGACAGCATTTATGTGAATTTATTTAGAGAGGAGAGGTAGTATTTTTGCAAGATGAATATTCTGCACGTATCTTTTAAACTAGGAACAGTTTAGTGCAAACCAATGAATATTTGAGAAATGTAAAGTCTCTTCTAATAAGACTGAGCCATGATTTTTGAAGAGTGGCAGTAAAATATATGATTGGAGTGGGTAGTAAGAGTCCAACTGTGACGTGTATTGAATATCAGAAAGATGTGGTTAAGTCAAAAAAGAATTTAAAGTCTATTCCAGGAATAGCATAAATAGAATAAGAAAGCAAATTAAATGGGCATACACATACATGCAATAACAATGACAAAAATATGGGAGATGGAAAATACCCACATTCTATCATTTGTACTAATATAAACTGATAAATTCTAATGTGTTCAGAATCACTGGTTCCTCCACATGCTCTCTGTACTATTGAGCCACTACATAGTCTAAGATTATATATAGGAAGCAGTTTCCTCTGCAGACTAACATCAGCCCCCAAAAATTATTAGCAGATTTAGACTTGTTTCAAGAACAATAACAGGAGTGAAACAGAGGTAAAAATGTATCAATAGTCAAAGAAGAATGACAATAATTTTAAATAGAACTTTTCGGTTAATATTAAACACATCTGAAACTTTCCAACAGGGGACAAACTTAACTGGAGAAATTTAGCCAATTCTAGACTTACAGAGAATCACAGTAGTACCATAGCTTCTGCACCTGCAAGAGATTTGGGGCCATCTTGATAAACATGGAGTTCATTATATAAATATATATAATTCATTTTTATGAATTAGATTTTATATTTATATTCATTATATGAATATAAATATAATTTATGTATATTAATACATAATATCTGTACATATTTAAAGGGTATATGTGATATTTGTATACACTTGCTTTTTTTTTTTTTTGACAGGGTCTCACTGTCGCCAAGGCTGGAGTGCAGTGGCACCATCTTGGCTCACTGCAACCTCCACCTCTTGGATTCAATTGATTCTCCCGCCTCAGCCTCCAAGTAGATGAGATTACAGGCACTCACCACACGCCTGGCTAATTTTTGTATTTTTAGTAGAGACAGGGTTTCACCATGTTGGCCAAGCTGCTCTCAAACTCCTGGCCTCAGGTAATCTACCTGCCTTGGCCTCCCAAAGTGCTGGGATTACAGGCGTGAACCACTGCGCCTGGCCTACACTTGTTTTTTTAAAGTTTACTACATGGAGGCATAATATATATTTACTCCAACATCATCTAGTAATTTTTGAAGGACTAATCTGCATAAAAAGCTCTGCTTGGTGTTGGGGCAGATTTAGAAAGTACTACCGATAAAAAAATAGTGCATATTAGAGTCCTTGGGTCTGGAGTGCAGCTTTTCTTCATGCTCTCAATTATTTACTTGGGAAGTACCAGTACACTATTCAAATCATAATTTTATCAGGAATTCAATCTATTCTTTCTCAGAGAAGTTCATCATTGTTGTCTAACTCCCATAGTGCTTTTTATGTCCTTTATAATAGTGTTTATGAAAATATATTAGAATTATTTGTTTGCTAACTTTGTCTTTAACCATTAGAATGAATTGTGAATTCTTTGATGGCATGTAGAGACCATAATGTAACTATTTATAACTCATTCAATCACACTAATCTAATGGTAGCCTTAAAAAACAGAGGCTCTTTAAATGGTTATTGAAGTAAAAATGTCACAAATATCTAATTAAAACTTAACATTTGCTTTCTTATATTTTAGACATCCAAAGGAAATAATTTGAAACTAACAAAAGCAGTAGTGATTAAGAAGTAAAGTAGAAAGTGAAGATCTCAAATAATATCATGAAACACAAAATACAAAAATTATCAAGACACGAGGAGTTTGCAACAAATGGGCAATATTAAAATAGATCTCAACTTACAAAAACATTTTTTAAAAACATTCACATACTGGGTGATGTAGATATACTTAGTAAATGAAAAGCCTTGCCCCACATCACATCAAACAAATGTTTTAAAATTAGAAATAACAAAAAATATATAATTGTAAAATAAAATGAATTCTCATATGCACTTAATGAAGGAGGAGATTCAGAACCAAAATTAAAATGATTAGGTAATTTTTCAACATACTGAATTAATAATATTTTCTCAATGAGTACTTAGAAAAAAATGTTATACATACCATAGTAAGACAGATAAAAAAATACAAACACAATGGAATGCCTCTCCTTAAATTTTGGAAGGCAGCAAAGGAAACAAAATAGAAGTAGTAAAACTAAATAGAAATAAAACTAGAAAAAAATGCTCAATATTTATGTCTACAATTTTATTCCTAGAAAAAATATTAACAAAATTCTTAGGCTGTGGGTTAAAACAAAAATTAAATATGTGTATATATATGTATATATGATATAAAATAAGAAATATTAATTAGGCCAGGTGGGGTGGCTCACGCCTGTAATCCCAGCACTTTGGGAGGCCGAGGCGGATGGATCACCTGAGGTCAGGAGTTGAAGACCAGCCTGGCCAACATGGTGAAACCCCACCTCTACTAAAAAATAAAAAAAATTAGCAAGGCTTGGTGTCAGGCACCTGTAATCCCAGCTACTTGTGAGGCTGAGGCAGGGAGAAGTTCTTGAACCTAGGAGGTGGAGGTTGTAGTAGCTGAGATTACCCCATTGCTCTCCAATGAGATTCCGGTTTAAAAAAAAAAAAGAAAGAAATGTAAATTATAATATGATGATGACGTATAAGTTTTAGCAAATCATTCAAAGAAATACTACTGATAGAAATAAATATAACTGACATCATAAAACCCAATCCTGATGCAAAAAATAATTAGAGAAAAACACGAAGAATACGTAAGAAGATAATTTAAACCCTTATGTTTCTCATATTCCAAATTTCTAAGACCAAAAGGAAAAAAAATTATAATGAATCCAGAGTCAAAATGAGCCAAATATTGGCAAATAGAACAAATCACATATGAAAGGAATTGCCAACCAGGGTTGAGCAGGGTTTATCCCAAGATAATTGCACTGTGATTGGGATGACAATGAATGTTAGTTTCTTTTCCTGCCATGAAGATGAGCAAAGAAATGAAGAAGCATACAAATTAAAAATGCCTAATGACTTTTCCTACGGACAAAAGTGTTTTCACAAGCTCTTTGAAGAAAAATTAACTATAATAAAAGTTGAAACAAAATATAGGGCACAGATTTTATAAATTAGAAATACCTGTGCTTAAATATCCAGCTAATAAGAATGCATATACTTCATGTTTACATTGTGTTTTTCACTCTATAAAATTTTGTCGACTTCATTTTTCTGGGGCTCAGAAAATGATACCCTGAAAGTCTGGCACTTTGGCATACTGAATACTTTGAACTGAAATAGGTAGGCCTCAGAAACAAGATTTGGAACCAAGGTCTCCTTCTGCCCTTCCCATCCTCCTCTTCCCCTAGCCATCCTCCATTTTTCCCCAAGCACAAGGAAGGACTTTTTCTGGAATTTTCTTATCTGACTAATAAAATTTCTTTCCAAAAGGAATGCAACTGATGTAATATCCAGGAAATAGCCAGGAAAGATTTATTAAATACCATGGAAAGATTAACCACTAATGAAGACAAGAGAATAAAAACCACACTCTGATAGAATTTTATCTATTTGCCCAAGGACAGCTTTGAGTGATTACTGGGAAACATTATCTGAATAATAAGACAACTTTGTTTCACAGCGAAGTTCTGTCTCTCTTGCTGCCACCTCCCCAAGAGCTCAGAGGAAATTTCTCCCAGGTCATTGTTTTCTGGAACTCACTTATCTCCCCCTGTAAATCATTTGCTACCCACAAAATTAACTACTGCTACTGCCCACACTTCTTATTTCGCTGTCCTCTATGAAGAGGGTATTTAAGCCTCAACCATCTGACTTTTCTTTGAGTCTCTTTGTGGGGTTTCCCTCATGTCCATATGCACAGTAGAAAATTGTATGCTTTTTTGCTCTGTTAATCTCTTTATTGACAGTCATTTCAGAGCACGTTCAAAGAAGAAGGAAGAAAAGCTTTCCCTCTGCTCCTACACGTTAAATTTGGGGTTTAAAAAGTACATGATGCATGTGTAGCAAATTTGCTGCTTTTATCTAAACATTCTTCTTAGAGAGCTTGCTGATCTGGCAAAGATCACTTGATTCAAACTTGACCTCATTTGTTTGTATCTTATAGTTATTTAAGTGAAAGTCAATCAATATGGTATTCCTCTGTAAGTCTGAAATAAAACAAACAGACTGTGTGTTGCAGTAAAGTTGTGGGGCCATGTAGAATTTCATGGAAAGGTAGTACCATGGAGGCAACACAGTATCACCCTCAAGTTAAGGTAGTGATGGAGTAGAAACAAGACCCTATCCTAGGGAGCTGGCTTGTAGAGGTGAAAGACAAAAACGTGCGAAACAAACAAAGAAACAAACAACAAAACACTGGAAAAGTGACAGTGTGGCCCACAGAGTGTAAGAGAGAGATGAAAAAGAAAAATGTTCTTATGGCTTCTTAGGCTATTTTTTCACCTTAAATTGAGTTTTTAATTATTTCTTTTAAACTTGACAGATAACATTGTACGTAGGTATCAGCTAGAACATGATACTTTAAAGTGTAGATTATCCCTTATTCAAACTGCTTGGAATGAGAAGTGTTTTAGATCTCAAATTTTTAAAAAAATTTTGAATATGTGCATATACACAATGAAATATCTTGGGGATGGAACCCAAATCTAAACAAAAAATGTACTTATGTTTCATATACATAATATATATATAGCCTGAATATAATTGTTTAATATATATAGCCTGAATGTAATTTTATATATGTTTTTAATAATTTGGTTTATGAAAATAACCTTTTACTGCATTTTGACTGTGATTCATCACTGAAGGTTAGATATGAAATTTTCCACTTGTGGAATCATGTCAGACCTCAAAAAGTGTCACATTCTTGAGTATTTTGAATTTCAAATTTTCACAGGGGTGCTCAACCTGATACATACATTGTAGAATGATGAAATCTAACTAATCAACAATTGCCTAACCTCACATAGTTACCATTCTTGGCTGGCTGTACCTCTTTTTTTTTTTTTTTTTTTTTTTTTGTTGAGACGGAGTCTCGCTCTGTCACCCAGGCTGGAGTGCAGTGGCGCAATCTTAGCTCACTGCAAGCTCCCCCTCCCGGGTTCACGCCATTCTCCTGCCTCAGCCTCTCCGAGTAGCTGGGGCTACAGGCGCCCGCCACCACCCCCGGGCTAATTTTTTGTATTTTTAGTAGAGACGGGGTTTCACCGTGGTCTTGATCTCCTGACCTCGTGATCCGCCCGCCTCGGCCTCCCAAAGTGCTGGGATTACAAGCGTGAGCCACCGCGCGCGGCGGCTGGCTGTACCTCCTATAGATAGCTTCTCTGAGATTCTCTTTTGTACTAACAGTAAACAAACTGACTTGACAGCCTCTCCACTGCATTTTAGGCAAGCAGTCCATGTTATGATATTGCTGTTATATGTAAATTGTCAGCGATACTTTGAAATTGAGTTGTAATTTAAGGAGGAAAAACAAAGTGAGTTGAAAGGCAGCACAGAGATATATTGTTTATGGTTGTTTCTTTGTGTAATATAGCTTTGTCAAACGTAAAAGGACCACTTTCTTCTTTGTTATGTCAAATACAAAAAAAAGAAAAATCTTAAATGCTGATGTTGGGATATTGATGAAACCAAATCAGCATGTAATGCAAATTACCTCACATGAATTAGTATAAGATTTAAATAGGTCATCTTTATGTTATGTGTTATGGAGATTGTTGAAAATTCACCCTGAAACACTTGGAAGTGCTTTGCTTTATTTGTATAAAGTTAAGTAAAACAATGCATGTTACTCAAAGCCATTTTTTCTCCAGCTTCAAAATATACTAATTTCATTGAAATTATCAAAGCAGAAAAAATAGAAATTCACATAGATATGGAAATGCATAGTTCTGATCTTACATTAATAGTCAAGATTTTGAGGCTTAGCAATAGGAAAAAAAACCTTTACTATTTGTTGTGTTAATAGACATTAAATCTGGTTTCTTACACAATAAGTAATTATTAGCTCACCAAGAAATGTGACTTATAGAATGTGAAAGGGAATGAGGAGATACTTTCGTAGTTCTGAAATAATCTGTTGGTACAAATATCAGAATAACATGAATCATCAAAATAATATACTTGGCAGGAATGAGAAAAATGGAAAATACATGATGAAATTTGATAACTGTCCAAACTTTGTAAAGATAGATCATTTTACCAAACTCCTATGTAGCAAAATTAGCATTGATGAAATGACAGTATTTTCCCCATTATGTCTTCATTTATTACTCTTAACCTCACAGGTTAAAATCAAAACAAAACATAATGTACTTATTGAAAAACTGTGCTTCATCAACACACATCTCCAGTAAAGACAACAATAACAAATGGAAAAAATTACTAGATCTGTTATATTTATATTTAGCTAATTTTCTTGCTCTTTTTAGGTGTTGACCTTGGTAAGTTAGCTCAGTCTTCTTTCATGTGAATCATGAAATAAGGGACAGAGGTTTGAATTTAAATTGAAAGTATTAAGAAGCCAAGGAGGAGTTCTGAGACAGGAACAAACATTAAAAAAAAAAAAAAAGTGTAAGAGCACAATTTGGTGATCACAAATGATTATATAATTGTACAAACACTATTAAAGAAATACATGTGCTATCTTCATTAATACTGGATAAACTAGTTAATATCAGTTGGCTGAACAGATGGGAGTCAATAAACATTTTAATTGGAAATTACAAGAGAAAATTACATTAGGTTAAATTGCAGAAATGATGCCTTTCATTGGAAAGTTACAAACAGCATCTGTAGAATGTCGTATTTACCTGTGATAAGGTAAAGATACAATATATATGATATATAAATAAAGGTGGTATTAACTACACTGATATTTACATGAGAAGAAAATCCCATTGAAGAGCTAAACAATTTTACAATAATCAGATTGTTTTGGCATTATATACGCAGAAAGCCTGCTTCAAATAGATGATGACTTCCTTTAGGATAGGGATGAGACCTTCATCCCTATATTTGCAAAGTCTAGGCAAGAGTCTGATACATACTGGTTCTCAATAAATAATTGATAGCTGAAGGAATGTCTCAAAGAGTTCTAGAACTGATAAATAACCCACTGATTGTTTTGCAGAAATAAAACTTACTGATCACTGTATCCTTCACAACTTAAATTATGTCAATCCCATAATATTCACTTCAAAATAATACCATTCTAATACATAAAGCATAATATTCTAAATTTTACTTTAACCAAAAGAAAATTATATAAAAAATTAATTTGATATTTACATGAAATAGCAAATGATAAACTTAATATGTCTAATATCTTCCAATTTCTTTTTAGGGCTTTGTGAAATTGCTTTTGAAAGCATAATTAGAATATAAAGTCTTTCTAAAATAGGAAATTTTTAATACTTTTTCTGAAGAAGGGGAAAATAAGTAGTAATCTTCAAATTATTGAAAAATGGCTAATTTCTAAGAACTCCCAAATTGGCAATATATAAAAAATAAGGTCAAAATGTCATTTCTGGTATCTACTTGTTAATATATTAATGAAGACTCTCAAGCTAACACAGATATTAAAGATTTTCTAGCACTTGCTAGAAAATTGATCTTAAGGGTTTCTGTCTGACCTCCTTTAAAAAGATTAAACAAATAAAAGAGTACTCAAGTACTGGCAGGATTTAAAGACGAAAGTTTTTTAAAAGGCTGTAAAAAGAGCCTTGAACATGAATTCAATACAGGTAATTATGAGCCTGTCAGCATTTCTATTACAAACTTCATTTAGAGGTTTTATCATTTCCATAATCTTAAAAACTAGGAAGCTGAAAGTTGGCACACAAATTAGCAGCCTGGATGCAAATTTATTTACACAAAACATTTGAATCAGTTCAGCTGTTTTGATTTAGACATCAGCCAAAATATCTTAACTCCAGATTTCTCCATATATGTGAACACTGAGTAAATATTTTGTCTAGAGTACATAGTTAGGTCATTTAGAGTATGGAATCAATAAATTCAAGGTAGAGTATGTTTCATCTCCAAAAGAGTCAGCTGTATTTTTTTTGCCAGTTTTTCTAACTTTGATCCCTTATCTTGCATATGCAGCCTTTAGCAACACAGAGTTCAATATTAGAAAATGCAGGTAGCTCAGCATAAATTCATTACTAACATTTAGTTGAGATTAAAATTATACTTCTGATAATGGATTCGGAGGAGCCATTTCTGCATAATGAAAATATAGTTTAAAAGTGAAAACTAAATCTCTTCTAAAAATTACAAATTAGCTTAATTTAAAGCTTATATTGTTTTAATTATTAAGTTGATAAACTTCATTGTGGGTGTATGCATTATGTGGTACATTACGTGTTATTTTAAGAGAAAGTAAAATAAGAATATGTTTTCCTCAAATATCCTTCAAATAAGATAACTCCCATAATGTAAACAAGCAAAAAAGTTAAGAAGGTTAAAAAAAAACATAGCCCCATAGAAAGCTAAAGTACACATTTGAGAAATTAGAATAATATCAAATAACAAAACACAGCTGAAAGTTTTATTAAGTAGCTATCAAAGAAGAAACAAATGGCTAATAGGAATGTGAACTAGTTTGGGAAAAGTTGCTTTGATTGTCTACCTCTCCCTAAGATCACGAAAATGAAATGTCAAGTGAATTTGTGATTTTAAATCTCAATAAAATCAAATAAATACTAACAACAATCGGATGCATTCTAAAATGAAAAACTTGGCTGATCATCAGTTTTCAACAATAAATAAAATTTTGGAATGAATAATTGTAGAAAACAGACTTGGAGACAAATTATAAATGTACTTTTATCTGGGACTTTGCCAATCTTGGAGAAATCTACATCTATCTGTTATAAGATCATATATCAAAACTATTTAAAATAAGAATGGCCTATGAAGAACTATTAAATGCATTAAGTATATCCTATGACTAATACACATGAGGACATTATTAGGATAACTTATCTTTAAAATTAAAAAGACAGGTTAAAATAAAATTTCTGAAAATATAACAACAAATAAAGCTTTAATAATGCATGTAGAAAAAGGCTAGTTTATATTGGGAGAGTCTATAAAGCTTAGAAATGACAAAAGTAATATGGTTACATATGAAAATATATTTTATCATCTTCACAAGAAAATGTAATGCTAAATTTGAGCACTTAAGTATAATTTAATAAAAACATTTTTTCTTTCATAGACTGATGTATATCTATATTGCCCCAGTTAATCCTTAAGTTAATCTTTAGATTGCATGTGAAGTTTCCCATTTGCCTATATTAATATACTTATGTATCTGTGTCCCCTTACACAATTACTTCAAAAAGTCTAGTTTTAATTCTGATCAGGATTTTGGGGTAGGCACAGTGGTCTCTCCATTCAATGAGCTTTACTCTCATAAACCAATTATGCCTAAAAGAAAAGAGGCTCATAAAGTAGTATCAAATACAAGAAAAGTACACCGGACAGGTAAAGACTGGTTTTCACTCTCTAGCTTGGTAAGTCATTTCATTTCTCTGTCCTGTCTCCTCTTTTATGTGAAGATACACAGATACCCTTATATTTTTAACTAACGGGCACTTATGGACTGAAATAGACTTTGTGAATGGAATTTGGAAATGCATATTTTAATTTTGAAAAATATGTATTTTCCCCCCACAAATAAATCTAATGCACATTTCCTGCCTAGTAAACACTAGACTGGGGACACTGTGAGAACTTTCATATCCTTTAAATTCTGTAGAGCTGAGTGGAAGATTAAGATACCAAGTAAAACAATTTTATTTTTCAATGCTTATGATATAATTTTATCAATTATTTTATATGTGAAGTTCATAAATTTATCTGCATTCATAAATGTTAAATTTTACTCAAGAGCTCTCCATTAGGAGCTAAGGGTTATAATGTTTAGCTCTGTTTTATCTTACTTAATGTGCTAGTTTTATATTTTATAGTGTCATATTTAACATATGTATTGCCTATGCATTTACTTTGCTTACTATCGCTTATAAAAGTAGAAAGTATCTTTTATATCTATTGTACAGACCATTTAGAGAATAAAATTAGTCAAGTTAAGTGAAAGATGTTGAAAATTACAAAACCAATTAAGTTATGTGTTATTGTAACTGTGGGATATCTATCTATCTATCTATCTATCTATCTATCTATCTATCTATCTGTCTAATCATGACTATTAATCTTAAGCTTTCTTCTAAATTAAATTTTCAGGGCCTCAATGTTTCTCTTAAAAATGAATAGGTTTAATTGGTAACTTAGTCATTTACATTTTTCTTTTAGATGTTGGTAAGTCTATGGCTTATGAATCTATTATCATTTCAGATTTCACTTAGCTAACTGTATGATCCTGGCAAATCATTGAACTGTGGAGTCAGGAAAATGTGTATTATTTGAAAATGGAGATAATAATCTCTATATAGGAGATAATAATCTCTGTATAGGAGATAATAGCTATCTCGAAGATACTTATTAGAATTCACTACAGGAAGAAAAGGGAGAAAAGGGCTGTTTGAGATGTAAAGGACACTTTAGTTAAGGGCTTAGCATAAAGCATCACACATGAAAAGACACAACAAAGAATTTTATCCTGGTACCATTTCCCAAAACATAAGAATGTCTCGTATCCTCTCTATATAGTAAATAACTCAGATCATTCTGGAGTCAACCAGATAAACTTGTATAACAGAAAACTATGGCAAAAGCCCTTGCTTTTTTAGTTATTTGGGATGTAATAAGTCTACTTTTATGGAGTCTGTTTCCATTTACAAACTTCCTCTCAAAGTGGTATTTAATCATATTTTTTAATGTCATAGTTAAAAAATCCTCCCTATTATTTTAAACTCATGATCATTAATATACCTTTTAAAATTGCTAACATCAAGCAAAGAAAATCTTCATAATCTTAAACATTACGGACTTAGGTTTTTAAGGGAATCACTCATTACTATTTACATATTTCAATCTTTTTCTGAACATTTCAACTCCTCAAAGAGTAGAATTTATTAACTTTGCAAATTTTATTCCCATATCATAAAATGACTTTAAAAATATTTCAACTATCACTAAAATTGATAACGTACAGATTTTTATACAATTAATATTTATAAAATGTATTATTGTTTCTTATAGAATTTTGAATAATTGTCATATATATCATGTGAAAAATATGCAAATGAAAATGTAACTAGAGAGAATACATAAATCTCATGTAAATATGACTTAAACTAATAAAACCCATGAAAAAAATGAAGAACCATTTCTCTAGATTTAAAAGCTTTTAAGTAAGAAATTGTCTACAGATTATAAGAAATAAATAAAAATTTGATTTTAAGTACTGCCCCTCAACGTTCTTTTGAGATGTGAAAAAGTCAATACACTGATTTTATTTATAGACTTGTAATGTCAAGAAATAAACTTTACTGAAGATACAATTAGTTATTTATTTGAAGTACACATTATATCAGTCTTAGAAAAGTTTTTCATTCCATAATTATATCCTTTTGTCTTCTACCAAATAAGTAATTATCATTTTAAAAATTTTACCACAAACATATAATTACTAATACTAATTGATATATAGTACTGAATTCTTAATTTTTCTGATTGACTATCTTCATTGGTGCCATCTGAGCTAACTTTCTAATAAAATTGGTAAAGTAAAGTAGAAAAAGAATTGAAAATGAGCTCGAATGCCCTGTCATCTAGTCTCAGTTCTGGAATTAATGGTGTTTGTAAACTACCAAAAATTACTTATCCTTTCTTGGCATTTGCGCTTATTGTAAAATATATGAGCAGTGAAGTAGCTGATATTTAAGGACCTATGAATGTCATGATTTGTGACAAGATGAATGAACAAATTCATGTTAGTACATTAATCAATCACTATTAAAAGAAATCAATATCAGAATGCAAGGGATGAAATCAGCACAGGAGGAGAGGTAACATTTTTTTCTTTTCTCTTTTTTTTTTTTTTAGCTGTGAGTCTGCCCCTTATTCATATAGCCAGCACTAGAAGTAAATGTGTAAAGGTGATAAGCAGCAGTTTCAGAGTGTTTCTCAGCTGTATAACAGCCTGGGAACTTAGCCAAAGTGAAATAATAGCTAGTGAGAAGAGGCTACACTTTTTATTTACTGTTATGGAAAAGTGAAGGTGGTGGTGTTATAGATAAAGTGGGAGTTCATACAGGCTTTGCATGTGCATGTTTATCTGAATAATATTGGCAATAGCTACTAGTGCCAAGCACTGGGCTATGTACGTGATTTATGTCATCTCCCTATAAACCCTTGATATTGTCATGTATTTTTTTTTACAGATAATAAAACTGAAGCTTAGGAAAGTTGAATTGCTAGTCCAAAGATAATTGTGGGCAAAAATCATTATTTGACCTTCAGTGACTCCAGAGCCCTTGCTCTTTCCACTTTACTGTAGTGTTGCTCAAATTTTAGAGTGCAATCAGGACTTACCTGGATGACTTGTTTAAACCATCAGTGTCTGTGCCCAACTCACAAAGCATCTGATTCAACAGACCTTATCTGGGAAACTGAGGTATTTTTATTGCTAAAAAGTTTTTAGAGGATGCTGGTACTACTTGTTGGAGAACACTTTGAAAATCACTGTAGTCCAAACATTTAAGGGCCTTAACTGAATAATGTGATGATATCTCCCACATAATTACCATTGTTATTTTCCTTCCAAGCACAGGTATATAATACGTATGTTAATGTAAATTTAGACATTTTAGATATTTCAAATTAGGTTGCCGGCAACAAATTATCACTATATAGAAAATATTAATCATTAGGATTCGTTAACCAGCACCAAACAACAGCTTAGCAAAGGGCCTTAAGACATGAAATATATTTGATGGCTGCAAGACTGGGGCCTTAAGAGAAGGAAAGGTGATCATCAGCAATGTGGCTGTGAATACCGGCAGGTCTTCAACAAATTGATTTTTCTCTGTGATACTTTTAAAAGTGATGTTCCTGAAGAGAATAAGAGCCTAACAAGGGGCCCAATTCTGAGAAAACCTTGCAAGCATGGAGATAGGTATACCTGGAAATACCGTGAATCACCCACCTGCTCACTCTGAGAGCAGAAAGATGAATTTGGCAACCACAGTGTCTGTAATGGCACCATTCTCATACTCATCCAAAGTCCAAATCAATATTTCCACTGTATTCTAAATTATATACTCCTTTGGATTATGAGTAAAGGGGACAGAAGAAAGAGATAGGGAAAAAACAGTTAAAGCTATGTTTTAATGTACATGTAAATAAACTAAAATGTTCTTAGATTTTACTTGTATCTTACACATTTTTTCTTAATCTGTCATTTACAACCATTTTATTTCTAATTTCCCAAATCTTGGAATTCAAAGTACAAGATGGCGTATTTTCTCAAAAGGTCATGTTGCTTAAAGGAACTGGTGCCTTACCAGGCATATGCTTAGTGCTTTAAAATAGACAATATATTGAAGATATTTTATATCCTTAAGCCATTTCTGAAGCCCCTGATAAGTAAGTAGAAGAGAAACACCCTTTGGAACACATGAAGAAGTATATTTGGAGGCTAAGGAAGTAAACTTTAGTTCCTTCCACTTTTTTGCATTTGAGATCTTAGAAAGCGTTTTAAGGTCAGAGGTTTTTTTTCCCCACGTGAATACAAAGGCATTATTAACTGCACACCTCTCCTACTTTTTTTGTTTGTTTGTTTTATCAGCTATCACTTGTGATAGAGTTTTACTGTACTTAGAACCACGTACAGATGACATTTGGTGTCTATTTGTTATTTCACTGTTCTGTAGACACCAGATTTTGTGTTTAGGGAAAAGACGTGTATACTCCAAATTAATTCAGCTACCCTACAAATAGAAATGCTAATTAAGATCATGAACGGTAGTAACTACTGGAACGAAGCCTTTGCTCCCGGAGTACTTAATTTATTGAGGAATTCTACTCTTTTTCTCCTTGAAATATCTCCAGGGAGCTGGCATCAGGTTTTCAAGATACTGAAACCTTCTCCTTAATTATTTCTGCTCACATACTCTTCCAATGAGGGCCTAATGCAGCACCCGCCTCCTCCCCAACCAGATGATTCCGGAAAGTACGGTGCTGCAAAAGGACATTTCAGAGCGCTTTCAAGAAGCTAACTGTCCAGTGAAGTTCAGCTCGGAATTCTGGTAACTGTTCAAGCCCCGTCAGTCCGGTAAATTGGGTTAACTTAGCAACTCGGTGGTGCAAAGCCTCCCCAAAGATAGGACCGCATTCAGGGAGAAGAGAACCAGCCTCATGCCTGAGCCGATCTTTCTTCCTTTGGTTGTCCTCCTTCATTATTATTATGCAATACGCAGCAATCCCTGTGCGTGCCTCTGTGTCAGCCGCTTAGCTGGTCACTTCAGTGGGGCTGAGAGGAGACCACCTTGGCTACTCAGATGGCACTGTGCGGTTTAATTTCTTCTGCTCTCTCCCTTAGAGTCTAACTAAGCCCTTGCAGCACTTGAGCCAGGGGGCTGCCCTCCTGCTGGCCTTTCCCTCGTCGTTGAACGGATCTGGGGGACGGGGACGTTGTAGAGGAGCCACAATCCCCACTCCTTGTTTCCCCAATGTGCTTTCCGAACTCCCTGAGTGCGTCTTAGATAAGTTATTTGAGTGAGGACAGCGCTGCGGTCCGCCTGGAGAAAGGGAGCTTCCTCCGCACTTCTGCTTCATCGTGACAGCAGTGGTCGCAGCACCACTGACCATCTGGAGTCCTGGGAACATTAACGCACTGTTACCCGCCAGGCGTTTCCGCCTAGGACACACTCACACCCACCCTCGGAGCCTCCTAAAGGCTTCTCCGTGTCAATTCATGTGTCCTCCTCCCAGCAGCACACACACACGCACACACACACGCAGGCACACACACACACACGCACATCAAGAGCCAAGTCAGCCACCCAGTTTCAACCTCGGGTTGTCCATGAAAATTCAGGGAGGCTGATCTTCTTGAAGAAATTAATGAGTGTTCCCAGAGGAAGTAGATGTAAGGGAGGGGCGCCTATCCAAACTGCAGCAGGAGGGGGCCCTGACTCAAATACAAAGGTTACCTTTCAGTGGGTTTCTCAGTCTTGCTAGTGTTGGGGGAAGGGTTTTGATAATGGTTTTGGCTAGGTAGGTTTTTGTTTGCTGTTACTGTTTTGAAAAGACATTGATTCCCCTTCCCCCAGCCCCCTTTGTAAAGCTCTCTCAAGCTAAGACAGATCTTTTCCTGACGTGTTGGGAAACACTGTCGCCTTATGGGCGAGGACTGTGGGTGTCAGTCCCCGGGGACACACGTGGGGCTGAAAGCTCGGGACATGACCACCTGGGTGGGCGTCTGTAAAAGGTGCTAATGAGTGCCTCTGGCAGCTCTTCCCCCTCATAAGACACCCGCGCCCCTCTCCAGTAGCAACTAACTGCGGGAGAGGATGAGATTTCCACTTTTCCAAAAGACCTCTGTGGCAGGAGTAGTATCTCCTTGGAGCCTCAGAGCACGCAGAAACGTGGATCCTTCACGAAGTCGCTCTGGCGAGAATCCCTGGAAAGACGCTCTGGCGTGGGGTGCGCGACGCCGCACCCGGTCTCCCACCTGCTGCCTACCCAGAGATCTGTGCCTTCGCGGTACCTTCGCTGCACGGTGTGTGTTCCCCTGGGATCCATTGACAAGCAGCGTGGGAAAGCATCCCATGGGTGTCTCTTTACATGGGCGGGACGCTTAAGCACGACTAGGAGATTCACAGTTTCTATCTGGGTGAGACCTAAACAGACACGCTGCAGCTGGAGGCATTTCAGAAACCTCAGCCTGTGTGTGTGTGCGTGTGTGCGTGTGTAGGGGGTGCGGGGGAGGGGAGTTCAGTTTGAAATAGGCATGGATCAAGTCTAAGCAGCACCTGCCCTGTCCCACGCCTCAATTTGGTGCTCTCCACAGCCTTTTATTTCACATGATGACAGTGGAAATGAAATGCCAAGGAAAGGTTGTTTTGCTTTTCAGCCCCACCCGAGTGGTTCAGGCCTACCTAAGACCACTTTATCTTACACTCCGAGGCGTTTCCTCCCACTAAGCCTCTTTGTCATTGCTGTTGGACTCAAAGGTGAGATGGTGGAGGGATGAAAACTGTAGGCAGATGGTGGAATTCTCGTGGCTAGAGCTGTTCACGTGGAAAACTGCCTGCCTCGGACTTCCTGGGCCCTCACGCTAGTCTAGATTAGAACCTTTAAAATCCTTACAACGGCTCCCCAGTCTGAGATTTTTCATGGACCTCACATTCCAGAAGAAAGTGTAGAAGACAAAAGCGAGCATAGACATTGGGGCAAACAATGTTTAAGGCATTGCATCAATCTTGGCTTTAGGAAAGCCTTGAGACAGGTGAAATTAAAATAAAATGAGGAAAGGGAGAGTAAAAAGCAACTATCAAAATTGGCATCATTCAGAGATTGACAGCAGGTCTAAAACATACAACCTATGCAAGTTTCTCAGAATTTGGGGACAGTATTCCAAGTCGTAAAATGTAGGAGATGCCTTCCAAGTGCCCGATGAGTGACAATGAATAACTTTATTGACATTGAAAAAAATGTTTTTTTACGTATAGTCTGTAGAATATTGATTTTGCACAGGATCAAAGAAGGCTATGACATACTCTTCCTTCTCAATATCTCCAAAGCTAAACCGATTATATCAGTCCAAAGTAAATTAACGCGCCTTTCCTTTCTATCGGCGCATCTCAATCGGAAAATACGGTAGGTGCGGGCAGCCGGGGCTCTAATTGCAGGCGGCGCGGATCGGCGTTCGTCAGGCTGGAATGCTCGCCCAGCTTCGGAGACTTCCCTCCCCCTCATCTGCCCCCGAATGTGTTTTGGCTCAACAGGTACCACGTGAAAACTCGCACTTAAACCCTGGTCATCTTCTCACAGGAGCCACCCTTACATTTTTGTGCCAGGGCTGCTGCTGGCTATTCGCGCCTCCCCCACGCGGAGCGCGCGTCTAGCAGGCAGCCCCAGGGCCATCCATTAACCACCAACTCCCAGTGGCAGGCGAACTAAGCATAAATGTGTGGCTCCTCACACGTCGAGCCAGCGACAAAGAAACCTTGTAAGCAACCTGAGCCGCCTTTTGTACATTAGGCAGTGTAGTTGTGCCACTTAGGACAAGCTTTTCGGCTCAGAGCTGCTCTGAGGCCCCAGAGGGAAAAGAAAAATCAAGCTTTAAGGAGCAGGTTGGGATTACAAGGCAGTTGCTGCCACAGAGACCGGGGCGACTTCCTGGCATTTGGGGATGTAAATTAAAATTCTAGACATGCCACCCATCATTGGTCATAGTAGAGGGAGAGGTAACCTCTCCAGCTCCCTCCTCCCAAAACATGAATTATCATTTCCACTGAATGCAAATGAGCCGCCTTCCGTGGGGGGACAGCCAGCTGCAAGCTGGACAATAAACTGTTTCATAGAGACGCGGCCCGATTGCGGTTCAGAGAGGCACTCCTTTACAAAGGAAGAAGCGTCCAGTTTGTGTTGACAGCCCTGGCGCGCCTGGGCCAAAACAGCACCCCTTTTCCCGCGATCCCCCGCCCCCCCGCGACACACAGACACCCGGGATTTGAAACTAGCTTCACTGAAAGCGACATCCATAGCGTCTATTCGAGCTGCCATGAGTATGGAGAGGTGATTGTTCAAAAAATGATGGCATGAGTCATAAACACCTCCTGAGTATTCTTTGCAGCAATTAATGGGCAGCAGGGTGCAGGAGAAGTTGTGGAAGAGATCTATGGATCTATTTTCTCCCTAAGGACAGCTCTTTTTCCCATGACACTGACTGTCCCTTGCCTTCCTGCTTGGGAATACATTCTTACATCCCACCTACCCCCTCCCCTTGTCTGTGCATGTGACACTCACTCTACCTGTCTGAACCCGGAGACTCGCTGGGGATTTTCTTTTGGTCGTCAGCTAATGACTTTCCTCCTACCTTCATTCATCCCTTAAGGTGGTTCTTTACACTTCATGGCATTTCAGACCCTTTGAAAGCCTCATTTTTTGCCAAACCTCTACCACAGGTCCTAGGGAAGCTCCCCTACATTTAACATTGAATAGAAGCCCACGTAGAAATAATTTACATACATATGCATGCAGACATTCATGTTGGTGTGGCAGTGCTTGGAAGATCCCTGTGCCCTAATGCATTTAAAATCAACACATTCCTAGCACGTCGATAACTTTCTTCCCTGAAAGGGTTAAAAAGCATGTAGACCAGCGTCTTTAATATATGTATTCCATCTAAAGCCTCAAGCCCTAGTGATCTGACAAGAAATCAAGGTAATCCTCACCACTAAGAAAAGTCTTGCAGAGGAATTCTGCCTGGATATCCACTAGTTAGAGGCTATACTAACCAACTCACGTATTCGTTTGAGCATACTGCAAGAATATTTATTGAGCACAAGCTCAATCACCGCATTGAACGCCAAATCTGGCAAGCAAAATGCATTTCCTATCTGAGGGGGGAGAACGAGCTGTGAATCAACTCCTTCTTTAGTATTATCAGATTATTTTATCGGTGCGAATTGCAAAGTAAGCTGCCAGCCTCTCTCCATCTACAAGTCAGCCCACCTCCATCCAAAGCGGAGGGGACCCCCAAAGCAGACCTACCTTTCACACAAGACACCGTCAATAAAAAGACGAGGTTCCAAAACGTAAATCCACTTTTAATCCCCATTTTCTTCATCAGGATGAAGTCCAGGCGGCCACATTTAGCGCATCTTCGCGTGCCAGGCTCCCAGGGTTTGGATTCCTTTGCTCGGCTTTCCCCTTTGCGGATCCCTTTCATATTATTCGCGAGCTCCTAATTCCTGCTCCTCAGCCCGGCGCAGTGGAGTTGTTGCTGTTGTTGGTGCGCGGTCACAGCTCGGAGTGAATGGTGTTTCTGGGATACCACAGCAACCTTGACGAGGACTCAACCATCTCTCCAACGGGGGCACAAAGTCTCCGCTACTCTGGATTCTGTCTTTTCTCGTGCGTTTTTTCCCCTCCACCAAAATCTACCCCAATTCTAGCTCGTTATAGCAACCACCAGAAACCACTAGTGAGCCTCTTAAAACCCAGCTCTGCTCTCTGATAAACTCCACACAATATTTGAAATTAAGGGGCTTGCTTTTTTTCCCCGAATAGATCAATTCTGCCTGTAAAAGCAGCCCAAGAAATAATATGTTAGTGAGCTCTCCGTTGCAGGCTGCGAATACAGAAGCATGTCAAAGGAATATTTTAATCGGAGGATCTGTGTTGCTTTTGGGGAAACCGTGACGATAATGAATCGGGCTCCATCGATGCCCACGTCGTTATAATGGGACATGTGTTACTACTGTAGTTGCAGTATATTTCAGGCAGGCTTCTTCCATTTATTATCCTGTGATTTAATTGAAAAAGGAAACCACAGACAATTTTCTCAATAAATTCTTCCTTCACACAGAGAAGAATGTATTTGAACACATGTATTTACGTATTCAAATAAATATGTGTAAACCCGTCACCAGGTTTTTATGATTCGGTAAACGACTTTCATCCGTGGCCTGGGCGGGGGTGGGGTGGAATGGGAAGTCAGTATTGTTTCCTCAAATAGTTCTCCCTTTCATCCTCCCAACCCCCTTTTCAGTTGGTGTGTGCCGCAGTTAAACTACTTTATCTGTGGTAGTTATCTAGAACAAACCCATTTGTCTTAATTCTGAATCGGTACCAAATATGTAAATAGGAGGTTTCTTTCAAAACGAAAAATGTATGTATCTATACATCTGGCTCTGCTTCCCCCCCCCATGCACCACGCAAGGGTTAAGATTGCACAAGGGAAGAGTTCTTGCTCCATCTACTGGCCATCTCCGAGCCGCCCGTTCTTCCTTCGCGTGTATAAGGGACCCTGTTTTTGCCATCCCTTGGTGTAGGGGAACAGTGTCCCCAGGACCAGTATGTCGTGCTCCTTGATTTTTTTCGACCACCGTCCTGGCCCAAATCTTTAAATGAACAAGTTTCTTAGATTAGGCAACTGATTGGTGATCTGACCTTTTCAGGAATCTGGTCCCCTTTCAGCAGTGGGGAGTGCCACAGCGCTAGTTCTGAAACAGGGTATTGCTGTTGCCTGTGGCTCCATTTAACTGCCTCAGGCTATCAGGGGCGTGAGCGGCTATCTACAAAGCTTAGTCTAGAGGACTGCCCAACTTGAGTTTGCAGCTCCCCGCACTGTGCACAAATAATGGGTTTGGTCCCGTGCACCACAGCATTACCCTGGCCAACTTTTGTCCCTTGGCTCGCGTTGGAGCTGCCCGCTCTGCAGAGCAAGGCGGTAGCATCTGGAGGGAGTTCCGCTCTGGGAAGTGGGCACACTACGAGTGTCCATGGGTTTGAGTGGCGAGTGAGTTCAATCTGCAGGCGTAGGAAGTCTTCTGATCTCTCGGGGTACGTGGCATTGTGTGTGGGTCTGTGATTCTCCCAGTTCGTGTGTGTGTGTGTGTGTCTACGCGCGCGCGAGCATAAGCGCGCTGTAGTGAGAGGTAAGTGTGCGTGTTTATGAAAGATACAAAGAGTGATTTGCCATGCGTAGGTGTTTTCCCAAGTGTATTTTTGCAGTACATATGCGTGTGCACGCCTGTGTGTGTTTGTGTGTTAGAGAGGGATTTCTGTCCTGGGTAGGAAGCTGTAGCAAAAGGTAAAAGCTGTAGACGCCTAGCTGACCTCATTAAATTCAGAGAGATACTTTAAGAGCCCTCAGGCAGAACATTGTCCCTTCTTTTCAGTGCTCTCTTTCATTGCCTGCATATGCAGGTTTCGAAGGGGAGTGGGCAACAAGGTAGGGACTAGACCGAGACTGGGAGGATCAACATGGAAAACGACATTAGCCTGCTTAGCCACCTTGGCAGCTGCTCTGGCATTGATTGCAGTCAAGATGTCAGCGTGTGGTGTTGCTGCTGTTGCCTTTGCTGGGCTGGACAACCAGTTAGAGATGTAAACAGGCCCTTGGACTTAATGAGGATGCTCAGCAAAAACCCTCCTTACCAAGTGTGCAGAGGTTAGTCACCTCAACTGAATTTACTTTTTATTAAAGGAAACAAAAATATTGGGTTTTATGCAATCTATTTGAACACATAACACATGGCTATACATCCAGACAGGAGGACTTCATGCCAAAAAAACAAACAAACAACCCCCCCCGCCCCGCAAAAAAAAATCCTTTCTCAAAAGACAGGGTATTTTAACAGTAATTATTGTGCACGAAGTAAGTAAACTTTGATTAAAAGACCATAAAGATTACTAGTAAGATACCAATTTCTGATATTTATTTTCAAACACATGGCTAATCCTGTAATCCAATTATCTTTCCCTAAATGAATCCTGCTTATCATTTCATGTGAGATTGTTAAAAGATTTATCTGGAATCTCATAATATATTGAACAATACTATAATATCTAGTTTCTACAGCTCACAATAAATCACAAACCATTTTCACCTGTGTCTTCCAGCTTCTGAGACAGGATGGAAAATAATATTTCACAGATAGAAAAAGTTAAGGCATGCGGAGTTAAAGTGGTTTATCCAAAGTCACTATCAGGAGCTTTGGTGTTTAGTCCAATGTGTTTAGTGCTAGATCTCACTAGTCTTTCTTGGTGAACAGCATCCTCTTTAAGGAAAGATTTCCAAAGGTATTCCAGAAACACAAAATTTTCAGCCACAATCCTGGGTGAGAATCCTTTAGTTTTCTCCAGAAGGGGTGCGGGGCGGGTTGGGGGGGGGGGGCGGGAAACATAGTGTCTACATTTGGGAGAAAGAAATTATCTATTGTTGCTGATCTGTAGGAAAGCAACACAGCTATACATTCATTTGTGTAAGAATATTAGAAAGAGATTATGGAAAAATAGCTAACATAATAGCAAACTTCAGGTGCTTACTGTACATTAGGCATTGTGCTATGTTTACATAACATATCTTATTCAATCCTCACTACTTTCTGAGACAAGCTCTACAGCTTTCTGAGACAAGCATAACAACTATCCTAGTTTTACAGATGAAAAAAAATTGATACACATAGAAGTTAACTATCCTGCCTTGCCTGAAGTAACACATGTAAGAAGTATGAACCTATGGCACCTGATTTCAGAGTTAATATACTTCCCTACTGTACTATATATTATGCTAGCTCCCAAAGATGCTTGTTTTGAAATAGTCTAGTAACAAAGAGTGAATCATTTTTATAGTACATATGATACATAATTATAGAAAAGCAATAATTTATAGTTTATAAGTGATAAAATTTTAGAATATATATGTACACATATAAATAAAAAACTTTTGTCCTTCTTTTTATACTTGTCAGTAACTGAAATTCCTCCTCTTGTTAAAAATTTTTATTTATTTCTTGCAGCCTATTGATCTTCCCACATATAGGTCATGGTAAAACGTGACTTGGCAAGGATCATCAAGACACAATGATTAAGTACCTTTAAGATCTTTTAAAAAGAGGTTAAATCAGAAATGCACAAGCTCTTTAAACTAGAAGTGCTAGATTTCCATTCTTTTTCAGTTCCTTCCCCAAATACCTATGGCATACAATTAACTTTGATCTTAAAACAGGGCTGAATTGCACTAAAAAAAAAAGCCCCTCTCCAAAAATTGCCCAGTATTAGACTAGCCCCTTCAACATTTATTTACTATGTTTTATCACCACAGGAGCAATATCAAAGATAAATGAATAACATAATCAAAACAAAATGAGTACACTGAGAAAACACGACACAAAAATGTGGAAAGGGTGTTACCTTTAACTTCAGAAAGAAGGATATACTTTTGACAGCTATAAACTTAGAAAGCTTTTTTTTTTTTTTCTAATTTATGTAATAGATATACAGGTTTACATAGAGATTCTTGCTCAAGTGAAGTAATTTTTTTTATAGAAATGTTCCTGCCTATTAAAACTAAATGTTCATTGACTGTAGACACACACACACACACACACACACACACACACACACACACATTCTCACATGCATTTAATTAAAAGGCTGAAAATCAAATCTGTGGGTCTGTGGGAAAAAACTAGTTAGAGTAAGATAAAATGTTAATGATTACAAATAACCAAGCAGACATTTTCCTGCTCATTTGCAGTTTTTATATAGAATTCACTGCCAAGAGAGTAGGGGAAAAAGAGGAACTCATTTTTCAATAAATGCTCATTCTTGGATCAGTCACGTCTGACCTCTCCAACTTCTGCAAAATAAAATATTTGAATTTAAATGTTGAACCTCGAATAATGAGGGGATTCTAATTTAAGTATATGCATTACCTTGATTTATAAATGTCCTTATTTGTTGAGGGAAAAGGAAGATAAGAGACCTAGTATTCATGTTAAAGTAATTTTCTTTAAAAGAGCAATATTTAAGAAGATAGATTATCAAGCCGATAGAAGGATCTGTCCTTCCTGCTGTAAATCAGGAACCATCGTAGAGAGGTGGAGACAAGCCTGTTGGAAGAGTTCCTAAGTGTGATTTCCTAGGAATTCATTTTTCTTATGTCCTGACTCCTCTTGCAATTTCATTAATACTGAAGCTTAACAGGCATTTCAATGTTTTTAAGCTTATAACAACATTAAGAACATCAGACTGAAGTTTATATGTCAAATAAAGGTAGTAACATTGTATTACAAGAGAACAGAAAAGCCTTAAAACTGGACACAGAACTATTGCTCCATCCCTACAGATGAACTATATTAACTGACTACAAAAAAACCCACATTTTGCCCACTTTCAAATTTTCTCAACTGCTGCATTCTTAAACAAGGAAAATTTAAAATTACATATATTAGTTTAAGATGAACCATATATGAGCTCTGGTTCCTGAAAGGAGGGAATCATGGTAAATAATTGGGGGCCATTTGGTTAATTATCCTGAAAGAGAGCAGATAAGAAGAATTAGAGAGATTCTTTAAAGATTTCTCTGTTTATCTTGAGTGTGTTTCACTCTCTTGCTCACCTGGGACTAATATTATGTAACTTGTCTTTGCATAGAAGAATAAAAATAAAGAGTTAAGCAAAAGGTAGCTTTGCTAAATAATCAAGATAATTCGGGTCTCTGTGTTTCATCAGTAATAAAGTTGTGTCACTGACATTATCTGAATAAACCTCAATTCCCGGTATAGCAGATCTTTTTTTCATCATTCTTTAAACTCACATACACTGTAGTTACGTAGTATCAGTTTCAAATGTCTTTAAGAATACATAAATAGACAGGCGCAGTGGCTCACGCCTGTAATCCCAATACATTGGGAGGCCGAGGCAGGCGGATCACCTGAGGTCCGGATTTTAAGACTAGCCTGGCCAACATGGCGAAACCCCATCTATACTAAAAATACAAAAATTACCCGGTGTGGTGGCATGCACCTGAAATCCCAGCTACTCTGGAGGCTGAGGCAGGAGAATCGCTTGAACCTGGAGGCAGATGTGGTGGTGAGCCGAGATCTGTGCAACAGAGTGAGATCCCGTCTCAAAACAAAACAAAACAAAACAAACCCCATAAATATTTAGAGAACATAAATCAAAAATGTTGATTTTATAAGATACAAAATATATCAAGATTATTATCAAAATGTAGTATATATTTGATTTGATATCCAGAGGTTATCATCCAATTAGTTCATTATTATCTTTTAACAATTTGGTACTGTCTTTATTATCTACATATTCTCTGCTAATCTTTAAAATTAATGAAAAATTTTTAGATAAATGCATATTTTCAAATATTCAGAGCACAATAAAACCATTAATACATTTTATTCTGCTGATTTTTAGTCCATTCTAAATTAGGTAGTATGTGTAGGACCTTCTTTCTATTTTGTTTCATTTATCTACTTAAGAATCAGTTTTTTGTAATTTTGTTAACTGAGAAATCTAAATATCTGCAATAAAAAATTTACAACTGAAAGTCAATTCTAGAAACATGCAAGCTTTTTTCTTAAATTATATTTGATCATAATCCCAGAGCCCCAACATAGCAAAACACAGCCCACAGGTAGAAGGCAAGAACATTTCACCTGTGCTTGCAATCTCCTTTCACTCATAGTAGACTGCTTTGCTGGTGATAAAGCAGAATTCACTAACTTTTTGTAACTTTTACTTGTGATGTTAATTTTCCTAAATGTTTATAAACTCTTGAATGAGAGGAACCATTGAAAATAATTTGGTTGGATGCTTCACAAATTTAAAGATTTTTATTCACATATATGTGTATTGTACTTGGTTAAAAGCACTGACTATTCATATTTATTACTGTATAATTTGATCTAATTTTTAAGCTTCTCAAATGATCACTGTTATTTCATTTTTTTAAATTTATCTTAAAATTAATAAATGTTGAAATGTTTCCTAGGATAAGAACACAGGAAGCCAAACAAAATGAGCATCCTTTTTTCAGATAGGAAGATAACAGTGACCTTGACTTAAAATGATCATTTTGGCCACCAAAGGAAAGAAAATCAATGCAGCTGATTTTAGTTTGGCTACACATAATCCAATTTGGATTGTAAGTACAAATATCTGTCCCATCGGGACAGGCATCAAGTTCATCTTTACTATTTGTGTAGCAGGTATTATTTTCATCTGAGTGTTCTTTCATTTATTTAAGAAATCATTTTGAGCGCCTGTTGTGAGGAAACAAAAACAAGAAATACACATTACTCTACCATCAAGAAACTTACGATGTAATAGAAAGCATAGAATATATTCTCAAGTAACAACAGTGAATGTCAGTAAAGTATAACCACTTTATGAGAGATGCTTGTAAAATACAAAGATGGTGGAAAATTATTTATAGCTAGGGAATTGGAGAAAACTACATGGAAATGATAAACATTTGAGTCATTCTAGAATAATCTAAGAATGCTTAACAGGAAAAATCTTGAAGAAAAGGTTGTTTTCCAGAAATATTGTGAATAAAATTAGGAGAGCTATGTACACATTTAAGATTTAGTCAATTGGGCCCTTTTACTTTTAAAAAAGAATGATAGATGAGGCTAGAAAGCTAAAAGCAGCCAGGGAGATGTGGAGATTGGGAAACAATGAAAGACCTTGCCAATCCCCTTCCCTTCCCTTCTCCTCCCCTCCCCTCCCCTCCCCTCCCCTCCCCTCCCCTCCCCTCCCCTCCCCTCCCCTCTCCTTCCCTCCCCTCCCCTCTCCTTCCCTCCCCTCCCCTCCCTACCCCTCCTCACCCCTCCCCTCCCCACTCCCGCCCCCTCCCCTCCCCTTCCCTTTCCTTCCTTCCCACTTTCTTTCTTCTTCTTTCTTTCTTTCTTTCTTTTCTTTCTTTTTCTTTCTTTCTTTCCTTCCTTCTTTTCTTTTCTTCTTTTCTTTTTTCTTTTTCAGTACATAGACCATAATGATTGGTCAATTTACATAAACCTTCAGTGTTACATTTTTAAACAACTCAATGAATTTTTTAAGCAAATCAATTTGTTTTGGAATTTTTATGCAGTGGTTTATAAAAAGATTCCATTAAACCCTTCAAGTTGATTGAAGTCATCAGACATTTATTATAAAGATATTTAATAAGTAAAAATATATTACATGATTATATATCAATAGTTATATTTAGAATGTTTTTCCTCTAGTTATTGAAAGTGACACTATAAATACATGCTATATTTACAAAGGCATCCAGAATTTACCTATCTGGTATATGAATATCAATCTGAATTTTGGGAAATTTCATTTGTGTAGAGTAAGTTTGAATTATACTAGAGTGGTATCTAATGCATGACATAGATTTTTACATGGATACACTACCACAGCATCTCTTAGGTGGTTAAACTATCCAATAATTACCATGTGGTCATCACTCAATTTGACTAATTTTTTAAAGTATGCTTCTCCTGAGACCAAAAGAATCCTGATCCTCATTTTTTACAATGAAATTTTCCATTCTCTGAATCACAAAACAAACAAGTGCAATATAATCAAATCAAAGAATAATGACAAAACAAACAACAATAAACAAAAAACTCTATACGCTGGGCATGGTGGCTCACACCTGTAATCTCAGCACTTTGGGAGGCCGAGGCAGGTGGATCACCTGAGGTCAGGAGTTCGAGACCAGCCTGACCAACAAGGTGAAACCCCTTCTCTACTACAAATACAAAAAGTAGCTGGGTGTGGTGGCAGGCGCCTGTAGTCCTAGCTACTCTCAAGGCTGAGACAGGAGAATTTATTGAACCCGGGAGGCGGAGGTTGCAGTGAGCCGAGATCACACCACTGCACTCCAGCCTGGGAGATGGAGTGAAAATCCGTCTCAAAAAAACAAAACAAAAACAAAAAAACTCTATATGTGATCAGAAAACTTGCACACCTAATGATTACAAGAGAATGAGGAAAAAGTAAGATTGGCTGAACACAAAGTCATCTTTTCCATAGTAAATAGAATAAATGCCTTTCTGGGTCAGTGTCACCATGCAGTGATACTTTTAAAATAACATAAATACTGAGATCGAAAATGTTTTTAGGGTAAGAAAGCTGTCACATCTTAATAACAGTATGACGATATACATGTCACATTGACGTGACTTCTCTGAGCCTTCATTTTTTCATCTGTAAAATGGGAACAACTGATTTCCTCACAGAGTTTCTATTACTCCTTTAAAAAAGGTGTGAGATTATAAATTATCTTATAACCTTAACACTCCATACCATTTTCATAGTACTTCTAGCAGGTTGAAGAGTGGCCCCTCAAAAGCTATTTCTAAGTCCTAACACCTGGAACCTGTGAAAATCACCTTGTTCTAAAAAAGTGCTAAGTTTGCGAGGTGATAGCCATGTAAATTAGTCTGATTCTATCATTCCTCATGTATCAAAATATCACGTTGTTTCTTATAAATATATACAGTTATTTGTCAATTAAAAATTAAATTTTTTTTTAAAAAGAGTCTTTGCAGATGTAACTATGTTAAGGATGTTGAGATTCGATCATCTTGAATTTAGGGTGGACCCTAAATCCATGGCAAGTGTCCTTGTAAAAAAAGGCAAAGAGAGACTTGAGACAACATTGAAACAGAAGAGAAGGTGGTATGAAAAGGAAGCAGAAATTGACATGATGGGTTTACAAGCCAAGGAATGCCAAAGATTTTTGGCAATCACCAGAAACTAGGAGAGGGGAATAAAATGAATTTGCCCCCAGAGCCTCCAGAAAGAATCAGTCCTGCTAACATCTTGACTTCAAACTGTGCAAAAATAAATTTCTGTCGTTTTAAGGCACACAATTTCTGGAAATTTGTTGTGGTATACCTGGGAAACTAATACAGTACCTGAGACTGCCAAGGACACTGCTCTTATGAATGTCACTACTGGATTTTAACTGGATCTCTCATAGCTCTCTCCTCCCCCTCTAATGGAGTATTTTTCCTATTTCCATCCTGAATGGGATTATTCTTTACAGGAGCATTTTGTGGTCTTTATACATTTTCACTAATATTCTTTTATTTCAAAACGTGTATGTATTCTTATGACTATATCCTCTTCTGGGATGAATTTTACATAAATCTCTGTCTGATCTAGTATTATCAAGCCCTACCTTGAGCCTTGCCATGCACATTTTGTTCTCATCCTAACATCTCAAACTCAATGAAGCAAAGTTGCATTCATTCAAATCCATATGCTCCTTCCTTCTTCAATTTGCTTCTTATGATTGACCTCTATGTAATCACTGCCCGTATCGTTCCAACGTCTCAGAATCAAAACCTAATTTCTATACCTCTCTCTTCCTTATATTTGCATTAGAGTCAAACACCAATATATAAGAATATCTTTTTGTATAAGACTCCACTGTCCTTTTCTATCTATTCTACTGTCATCATCTGAGCCCAGTTAGTAGTTATTTCATGCATGTGCTATTGCAAAAACCTCACGGTTACCTTGACTGCCTTCAGGCTTTCTGCTTCTGCTCCATTCTATGAAGCACAGTGTGTAGTTATGTCATCATGGCTATCTTCTCCAATCTTCATAGTTTCCCAATATCATTAGCTTCAGGATACACGTATGCACTTAAATCTCACAGTTAAGTGCTTCGTGGTTGTTTCCTCCATGTAGTGAGTCTATGCTGATAAATGCAAGCCCTGACTGTATTTGCATTTCCGCATTAGAACCCTTTTAAATATTGTTCCCTTGACCTTTAATACTTGCATATCTTCCATTAGCCCATCCAAATTTCCTATTTCAACTCTGGGTTCACCTCTAATTTTTCCAGGTTTGCTGTATTTGTCCATTCCAACGGACTTTACTTTAAAAAAGATTATCTTGTAACATTTGTACTCCTTTGCTTTACTCTTGCTTTGTTACTTACCGTTAATGTATTTATAAATAGATTGAAATATCTTAGAATCCATTTAAAAATTTATCTTCAAAATGTCCATAGTAAGCTCTTTTCATACTACCTGTATTTACTTAGTGTATATATGCTGAGTGCCTAGAAAACTGCATTTTAACAAATTAATTATTTGAATTTATTCTTTACTTAATTGATGCAAGTATTGCTGTGTATATGTTGTATATGTGTGTATATGCTTATTTGAGTTAAAGAGAAACAGTGAAAGAGACTGAGAGAGAGAGAGAGAATGCACATAGTGCAAAGAAAGCAGAGAGAGGAAAGAAGGTTTGTGTCCACTAACATTAATTATAATAAAAGGTTTGATAACTAATGCCAGAAAGACTACTCTCAGATTTCTTCCTTGGCTCTGAGACACTCCAATTTCACATGCAAAAGCAGTTCTGTCTAACTGTTTGGCAGATTGTTTGAGCTGGAATTAAATGTGCACAGCTGGTACCATCTGCTGCAAATTCTTTAATTCTTGTTATCTCTTAAACAGCTTTTGGTTTTGTCTTATTCATAATTCATTTACGGAGGATGTGGAAGACCTATAGGAGTCTTAATATTATATAATGGATGCATCCCTGGTTTTCAGATTAATAAACCATAGTAGACTCTGGTTTATTAATATTGGCTGTCTACCTAGCTTTACTGATGACCAGGCTGGTTTTTTAACTAAAACCAATGTCAGTTTTGGGTAGCCAAATGGAGCAGCTTCTTAAGATTATGTATTGTGACAGCAATAGTATTTCAAATATATCTCCTTGTATTTTATCAGTTTTCTTTCATTATTTTCTTAATTATTTTACAGTGGTAGTCTAAGACTTTTGAATCATAATTTCCTATCCAAGAGCCAAAGCCAGAAACCTATATCTGAGTTATACCTGATTCTTCTCTTTCCCTCATCTTTTTCTTCTATTTTCTTAATGTCTCCCAAATCATTGTCCTTCTAAGAATCTCATTAACACTGACTTTGTGCAGACCCTCAACACTTTACATCTCCAGCCCAATTCAGTGCACTCTTTACTCAGGAGTGATCTCTATAAAATGTAATTCTGATCATTTTACTCTCCTACTTGAAATTGCCCAATGTCTTTATGCTTTCTTTGAAATATATTGGAAAAATCTGTGTATTGCTATTAGGTACTGCTGCTTCCTTTTTCTTTTTTTTTTTTTTTTTTTTTTTTTTTGTGATGGAGTCTCCCTCTGTCGCCCAGGCTGGAGTGCAGTGGCGCAATCTCGGCTCACTGCAAGCTCCGCCTACCGGGTCACGTCATTCTCCTGCCTCAGCCTCTCCGAGTAGCTGGGACTACAGGCGCCCGCCATCGCGCCCGGCTAATTTTTTTGTATTTTTAGTAGAGACAGGGTTTCACCGTGGTCTCGATCTCCTGACCTCGTGATGCGCCCGCCTCGGCCTCCCAAAGTGCTGGGATTACAAGCGCGAGCCACCGCGCCCGGCCTGCTGCTTCCTTTTTCTGACATTTGTCCCTTCACTTCTACTTGCACCGTGCCTGGAAAATTCCAGAATAGGCTTCAACCCCAAATTCAGGTAACTTTGTTTCTTCCTTTTGCAAAATGTATTTGTTATCCTTTCTGGTCTGAGAAAAATGACCTTGTTCTGTGTTTCTGTAGGAACTTGTGCATAATCCCTTCAGAATATTTATCATAACGTGCTGTCATTTTTGTCTGTTTAGTCTTTGTATTAATATTTCAAGTACTAGTGGGCAGAAAGTATCTTTTTGATCTCCCAAACTGCACATGCCAGTCCAATGTTCCATAATATTAGACATTTAATAAATTATTAAATGAATGAGAAATTAATCCTGTAGTGAAAAATTGTCAGGAAAGAATTGAATCCATAGTGAATAAGTGGAGATTCCGTTGCAAATGAAGGCAAAAATTATTTTTTATATCTGGTAACATGAATACACACTAAAAACAACTTTTTCTCATTTTGTTTTGAAATTATTCTCAATTAATTTGACCCTAATCAATTAAAGGTCTTAAACACATTTAATCAATGAAAATCAGGGCAGCCAAGGCAGCCACTTGGGCTGCTTATACCTAAATTTAGTTTAGAATTGACAGAAGTCATGCTTGTTGGTTATTTTCACTTGCTACTTTGTACAGAGATGAGCAGCTGGCTTTTCCTTTAATCTGACATTTGTCTGATCTGGCATGGATAAGATATATTACGTTCACTATGTCCTGCTTAAGTGCAAAAAAATAAAAATGAGGAGGCTTGGTCAAGGCAATAAAAACTGTAAGTTTCAATTCAAAATATTTAAGAAGATAGAACATGTAAGGAAAAAATACACAGGAAAATACAACTAGTTTTCTGATACTATAGAAATCATTTTGAAATTCTTCCTATTTGTGGTGTGCTGACTTCCCTGCCGGTCATTCTGCAAAATACCAGAGAGAGACGTTATGACAGTATCACTATTTTCTGGAAGACCAACATTTTGCTTTATTCAAATTCTGATATAGTTGAAAGGTTTTCTCTCAGGCAGTAGGAAATACATTTTGCTGTGCCATGAATAAGTGAAATTTTAAGATTTGCTGTCCATCAAAATGACCTAATGAGCTCATATTACGAGATACCCAGGCCACATCCCAAGTCTATTTAATAAAAAAAAAATGGGAGCAAGGCCTCTACATTTTTGACATTCTTCTTTATAGTAGAAATTAAAAGAGTACACGTGAATTTCCATCTTTCTGGAAAGACATGAGGCACCCTTCAGGGCTACCCAGGCAAATTTCTGGTTCTGGTATAAAAAATTTAAACCTAATAAAAACCTACGTGCTGTTATAATTAACTATGTCATATAGATTAAAAAGCTAATTTTTTCTCAATACAAATTGCAAAATTGGATCCTTGACATGCTGTCATAATATCTGAAAATCATACTAATCAGCCAGCACATGCAGAAACCCTGCGTAAGTTAGAACAGGAAAGGGCAGGGGAAAGAGCGTGCTGTTAAATTGTTGATAAGTAAGTTAATCTACTGTTCAAATAAACAGGTTTGACTCAATTATTTGGCTATACTTAGATAACTTGCATGAAAAAGAATCCTAAAATTGGCAGTCAGTCTTCATATACATAGCACAGCCAAATGTTTAATGCATCTGTAAACTTTTATTTCCTATTTTCTTTGCAAGAAAACCAGTTTTTATTTTTATTTCAGGAGTTGTATGCAATGAAAAGCTTTTGGAATTCACATCAGTTGGAAATATTTCAGTGTATTAAATATTAGAAAAGCTAATGAATGCAGAATACTAAAAGTACACTGAATTGTAAATATTAAATTTAAATGTTGCAAAGTTGGATAGTTCTATCAATCATTAATACTTTTATAGGTTATGTATGCAATTTTGACATGGCAACTTTTTAATTGTGTGCGTCATGCCAATAATACAATATATTTTTTTCAGACCATAACGGGAAAATTTTTCTGGAACTACCAAATTTTCCAAATATCTTAGAGTATACTTATTTATGTATCAATCAAAATAATCATCTTGAATAGAAATTGCTCCAAAATGTATTGCGTATTTCCTGTGTTAAAATAATTTTGATAATTTAAATGGTATGTATGAACATCAATTTCTGTATAGTAGATTATCGACCTCTGACAGGACTCTTGTGTTTTGGTTGCCAAAAAATTTGAATTCCAATAGCAGCTCAACTCTAGAAATAGTTTAGGGTTTTTTTGACTTGTTTATCTTTCACTTTTGTTTTGTCCCTGGTTCCACATGACATTATTGGGCATTATTCAGAAATTCCTCTGCCACTGACTGCATTTGACTCCTGGCTAACTAATTTGCACTTACTAGCTTTTGAGATACTTTTTTAAAATAATGTTTTCATTTTTTCTTTGTTTTTGTTTTTCAGACTTTTGAGCATTTTTACAACATAATCTTAGCTTTTCCTTTTTCTAGTTAGCACACCTTGATTTCCTTTCTAGTTCTTATTGCATCCTATTGTTTATGGTCTTTATAAGGCTGTGTGTCAAGATTTAGGAACATCCCTACATGGGAATTCATGGGCACATGGCTTACTTTTGTTCATTGTGTTCATTCATTCATTTATTTTGTCCATTTGTTAATTTACTTTAGATACTTTGAATCTTGAACAGAGTGTCACAAAGACTGAAAATTGATTAGAGCTGATTTACCATGGTGTTATAAACCAAATAATAATGTGAACTACTTCTTATTACATGGATCTTTTAATTTGATCTGGTTCCTCACTTTTCCAAGTCTACATTTTTCAACTTAAAAAAAATTGTGAGTGATGCTAGGATCTCTAAATCCCTCTAATGAATTCCTGTTTTGCATGTACTAACCAGAATTGACTTCTGTTACCCCCCAAAGTAGTAACAGTCCCATGATATCTATTGGATCAGTTTGGCAAAAACAAAACAAACCAAAAAAAAATGTTTAACAGTTCTCTGCTTGAGTGTACAACTCCTCCTACTGATTTTGGAAACCATTTTTAAGTTAGATACCCAGTGGTATCGGACACATGAGGAAAACATGGGCCTCAGAGAAGCAGTTTTCCTCTCTCTATAGATAAGACCAATTTTGCTCAATATTGGATATCAGCTCCGCCATCCAATACCAATCTCATAATTAAGTATTATTGACCACACTATTGCAACTTTAACCCAGAGTTTCTATTCCCTTTGCCACCATAAAGTCACCCTCTGTTGGTATGGATATGTGTGATGGTTAATATTAGGTGTCAACTTGATTGGACTGAGAGTTGCCTAGATGACTGGTAAAGTATTGTTTCTGGATGTGTCTATGAGAATATTGACAGAGGAGATTGATATTTTCATCAGTGAATTGGGAGAGGAAGACTTATCCAATCTGCAGCCAGCATGGCTAAAACAAAGCAGGCAGAAGAAGGGAAATAAGCACCTTGTTGAATTCTTTCTTGCTCTCCCTCTTCCCCTGCCAGAGGCTTGCTTCTCCCTTCCTGCCATTGGACATCAGACTCCAGAGTCTTTGGCTGTTTGACTCTGGGACTTGCACCAGTGGCCTCCCAGGGTATCTTGGGCTTTTGGCCTCAGACTGGGGGCTGCACTCTTGTCTTCCTTGGTTTTGAGGCTTTTGGACTTGGACTGAGCCAAGCTGCTAGCTTCTCTTTTTCGAGCTTAGAGATGGCCTATCATGGGACTTCATCTTGTAATCTTGTGAGCCAATTCTCCCTGATAAACTCCCTTTTATATATACTTATGACCTATTGGTTCTGTGTCTCTGGACAACCCTAACTAATACAATAAGGTATACATCCTCCAGCTTCTATCTCTCAAGCTCCTACCCAGGTAAATCTAGTGATAAGGGAGGTAGCTAGATGGTCTGAGAGCATGGTGGCATAAGTGCCTGTGGATAAGTAGAAGAATCACTCAGTCCTGTCTCTGCTGTACAAACCTTATTCCCTAGCCATCACTGCTTCCTACCACTCCAACTGGAGAATTATGCTCTTCTTTCTTTAATATTTTATCATCTTAAATAATTTCTTGTAAGGTTCATAAAACTTTTTTTTGTCATAGATGCATGGTCAGAAAGCCTGGAAGCAAAACAAATACAGTGTTTCATGGTTTATTCATTAAAAATGACTTTTTTTGGGAGGAGGGGAGCAGAGTTTCACTCTTGTTGCCCAGGCTAGAGTTCAATGGTGGGATCTTGGCTCACTGCAACCTCCACCTACTGGGTTCAAGTGATTCTCCTGCCTCAGCCTCCCGAGGGATTACAGGCATGTGCCACCATGCTCAGCTAATTTTTTGTATTTTTAGTAGAGACAAGGTTTCTCCACGTTGGCCAGGCTGGCCTTGAACTCCTGACCTCATGTGATCCACCCACCTCAGCCTCCCAAAGTGCTGGAATTACAGGCATAAGACACCGCGCCTGGCTTAAAAATGACTTTTAAAAGTTATTTTTAATTGACAAATAGTAATTGTATATATTAAGGGGTACAATATGACGTTCCAATACATGTATACATGTAGAATAATTAAATTGGGGTACTTAACATGTCTATCACTTCACATACTTACCATGCCTTTGTGGTGAGAACATTTAAAATTTAATCTTTCAGCAATTTTGAAATATATGACACATTCTTAATAATTATGCTGTGCAATCACTCACCAGAACCTATTCTTCCAGTCTCACTGAAACTTTGTACTCTTTGACCAACATCTCCCCTTTTTCTACCCAGCCCTCCAATTTCTCCCTGCTTCCACCAGCCTGTGGCAATCACCATTATAGTCTTTATTTGTATGAGTTCAACTTTTTTAGATTCCATATATAAGTGAAATCATGCAGTATCTCCTGTGCTTGGCTTATTTCATTTAGCATGATGTCCTGCAGATTCATCCATGTTGTTGCCAAGGACAGAATTCCCTTCTTTTTAAAGGATAAACAGTATCTATATATAAATACACACACACATCATGTACTTTTAAATCATGATATGTTGATGAGGACTTTATTTGTTTCCATATGCTGATTGTTGTGAATAATGCCGCAGTGAACATAGGCATGCACATTCATATACTTTTTGTGTATGTGTTTCTCTATATTAAATGAATACAAAATTGATTGCTAGTATTAAATTTGTGATCATTTGGGTGATTTTTATCATTTTGCTAATTCACACTTTTCTGGCAGATGATCACTTCTCGTTTATTCAAGCTATTTGTTTGTTGGCAGATCTACCCAGAGCAGTTTGTCTCTCATCTTCTTATTTGTTTATTCGAATTATGCAAAGGCCTGGAAACCTCACAGCTAAATTCTGTAGTATTGACTCAATGTAATAAGTAACAAAGTTTGAGAGAGGAAGTGAGAACCACGACTGTGAATGTGTGCAATCTCGAATATTTATTTATTTACTCAAAGCCCTTTTAGGCTCACTTCCTGGTTCCTGTCTGTATTCTCTATAAATAGACATTGTTATATAACTGAATTTAAAAATAATGAGTTAATGGATGACCTTGTGTTTGTTATTTATACCAAATATGTTAGATAATCAAGATAGGAATTATCTTCAGGGAAGTTAGGTTGCTTGCCAAAGTTCACAAAACAAGTTTATTGGATACCTAAAGCAAGTTTAATTGTTGCCCTGCCCTTCATCTCCACAGTGTCTGTGTGTTTTGCTGTTTGCACTTGCAACCTTCTTGTAGGGATTGTCCTGGGGCATCTCTATGGAAAACCTGAAGTGCCTGGGAGATTTTGTCCCACCTTCTCCTGCTGGTGGCTCATTGCCAATGCTTTGCTGATATGGGAGTATAAAAGCTCAGCCCCTCTTTCTCAAGAGGGACAAACTTTGATGTGTAATTTATGTTTCAGTGTTTCTTAGGAGAATAGGCTGGATCTGAGACTTCACCCAAAATGTCATCTTTGCTTAGCTTCTTTCCTTTCCTTGCTGTATCATACCAAGCCATGTTGTTGCCTGAGGCAAAAGGAAAATTGTGTATCCATTTGTATACCTGTCAGAATATTGTCCCATATTTTAAACCAAGTAAAATTTAATATAAGCTTTACAATAAAAATGACAATATATAAAGTCCTGTGTTGTTCAATCTCTTTACACCCCATTGTCATCTATCATAAACCTACTTGGCAGGTAGGAGGGAAACCCCGGGCTGATTGAAAACGGTTACTTCTGTTCCACAATAACAGAGTTATAAAACAAACAAAGAATAGCCTGTCTTTATTTTTCAAATTAACATTTTGTTCAGCATGGCTATTTTGCGTTAATTTTGATTTTTGTATAATATGGCATTAAGATATAATAATTTATCTTGATTTCTGAGTCTTGTGGCACTTCCTTATATTTTACACCTGAGGCTAGTACCCCGCTTGCCTCATTCTAAACCAGGTCCTGGTTCCCCAACTCCCTTTTCTTTTTGTTTGAGACGGAGTCTCGCTCTGTCACCCAGGCTGGAGTGCAGTGGCGCGATCTCGGCTCACTGCAAGCTCCGCCTCCCGGGTTCACGCCATTCTCTTGCCTCAGCCTCTCCGAGTAGCTGGGACTACAGGCGCCCGCCACCACGCCCGGCTAATTTTTTGTATTTTTAGTAGAGACGGGGTTTCACCGTGGTCTCGATCTCCTGACCTCGTGATGCGCCCGCCTCGGCCTCCCAAAGTGCTGGGATTACAAGCGTGAGCCACCGCGCCCGGCCTTCCCTTTTCTTATTTCTACCGGGAACACTTTCATTAGAAGCCATTTGGGCTCAGATCTTTGTCTCAGTGTCTGTCCTGGGAGAACTCAGTTTAAAATAGTGAATAAACACAATTTAGGTTAAGTCGCAGATTGTGGAACTTGACCAGTACGCTTTCTGTGACAATGAGCTTTGCCTTGTGTTTGGTCCATTCTCTGTTGCTGTAACAGCATACCATAGACTGAATACACGAAACAGAAACAAATTTCTCACAGTTCTGGAGGCTGGGAAGTAGAAGATCAAGGCACCAGCAGGTTTGGTCTCTGGTTTCAAGATGGTGCCTTGTTGCTGTGTTCTCTGGAGAGACGGGATGCTGTGTCCTCTCATGGCAGAAGGCAGAAAGGGGCAAACCCACTCCTTCAAGCCCTTATTATAGCGACATTAACTAAACATGTATTTCCAACACATGAATTTTAAGAGATACATTCAAACCATAGCACCTTGTTAAAATAATTCTTCTGCTGTTTAAGATTAGCTTAAATTTAATCTTACACAGCAGATTAAATTTAACAGTAAATGGTTAAATCTTACAATAAATGAATCCTTCTTTCTATTCAATTTGCATTAATTGTATTTTGCTTTAAATAGAACTCAGTGCTATATTTTTGTCCCCATGAACAGTATCAGTTGTATACTGTTGAATATATTATTGTTTTACGTTCTATTGTTTATATTTCTAAAGCAATCATCTCACTGTAAACAAACATTTGCTGTTCTAAAATTTTAGCTACTTTAGGCAGTAAAAGAAACAAACAAACATTTGCTGTTAGTCAAATTAGGAAATTTTGTTTCAATGTAAAAATCAAGGTATATTTAAAAAACAAATTGATTTTCACAAACCAGATAAAAATAAAACCAAGCACAACAATTCATGTGATAATGTAAATTAAATTTGTGTCATTAAATAAGAACAAACAAACATGCAAACTTTGGAAGAATCTGTGTTTATTCACATAATTAGTTTGATGGAAAATAAGCACAGTTAAGTTATTTAAATTTTGTGGTCATATGACACCAAATAATCAGTGTAAGTGAATTTTAAATATGTCATGTAGAAAAAAAAACCATATTAAATTATATATTTTAAGAGCATTTAATAGAATTCAAAGCCACATAAAAGTGGGATGACTGAGGTTTTTAACCGTACAGAAAGAAGCAAAGCGACACAGTTTGCTTAAGGTGGCAAAGTACAGAGTGGTTCACCAAGCCAACAGGAGGGGTTTCAGCATTTGAACATGGTAGCATGGGGCTTGCCATATGTTTAACCAGTCCAGCCAAGAAAATTTTAGTGAAATTCATCTGAATCTTCTAAGGCTTTATCTCTTGTTTTTATATCATTAACTAAGATTTTTCAATAATTTCTGAGTCTTGAAATGTTAACTTACTGACTCTGTTTCATGGGTTCTTTTGTCTGTTTATTTATATATCTAATCTGAGCTAATCCTGATAAATAATTTAATTAATTAATTTATTCACTTAAGAAAGGTTTATTTAATAGCATCTCTTTGTTAGATACTGTATTATTATCTGAGAGACAACAAAAAACAAAGTAAGGTAACATTTTTATTTTCAGAAAATTTACAATCCTGTGAAAGAAAAATTTAAAAAAGAAACTCAGAAGATTACAACCGAGACCTACCATATCTATGATAGGAGACTATAGGGTTAAATGACAGCATGATTGTAAGCATTTTTGCAGAGTAAAGAAAAATATCTTTTATCTGAAACTTAAAATATGAGTAAAATGTATCTATGCCAAGCTGGGTTGATGAATGGGGAAGGGTCAAAAATTAATATGTTGATAAAATGGAAAGTTCTACATAGCAATGCAAATCAGGGAAAATAAAAATCTTGACATTCTATTTTTTGACAAATTGGTGACGCTCATAGCATTTTGTGTGTGTGTGTGTGTGTGTGCACCAACTACCAACTACCAACAAAATTTTTAGATTTTTATCTTCCAATTATTTTTAGAAATAACTTCCTAATTAGTCTTCTTAAATTTTGAATGCACAGTGGATATTGGCAAATATAGATTTGAGATGAAGGTCCACAAAGTTGGATGGAAAGAAAAGTTAAGGGTAGAGAGGACAATGTAGAGATTGAAAGATGCAATCATGTTAAATAACAGGAGGAGGTTGCAGTGAGCTGAGATCTCGCCACTGCACTCTAGCCTGGGCGATGGAGCGAGAGTTCGTCTCTAAAAAAAAAAAAAAAAAAGACATGAGGAAACAGAAGAGGAGGATGATATTGTTGCAGATTTTAAAATTACCACAAGCACAAGGCAAAAGTTTGAATAAATATGCTATTAGAAATATTAAGTATAAATATCAGAAGAAACAATTACAAAGGTTTCAAGTTGTCTCTTGGAAGAGAAAAATTGGAGTGAAGAGGGGTTAGCCAAAAATTGCTATTAGTCATTTAAATCTTTGATGTATTAAAATATATATGTGTACTATTGACAAAAGTATTTTTAAAAATAATTTAAATTATACTGATAAAAATTATGTAAGAAACTTACATAATAATCTCTAGTGTATGGTTCACCGTGGACTGGCAGAACAAATACCAAGAGACTTGATGGCTTAAATAACAGAAATTTATTTTCATATAGTTCTGGACATTGGGAAGTCCATAATCAACATGCTGGTTGATTCAATTTCTGGGAAAGGCACCTTCCTGGCTTACAGAGGCCATGGCCACTTTCTCACTATGACCTCACCTGGTCATACCTCCGTGCACACATACGCACACCCATACACACACACGAAGTTAAAAATTTTTTTCTTTCTCTCTTTATAAATCCACTGGTCCTATTGGATTAGGACTCTGCCCTTGTGACCTCATTCAAGCTTATTTTCCTACTAAAATTTTTATCTCCAAACACAATCATTTTGGGTTTATGGCTTCAACATATAAATTTTCAGGAATAGGGCCCTCGATTCAGTTCATAACCCCCTTTATAACCTAAGTAGTACATATCTTTTAAACAAAATTCCAAAGGTGTTTTTGTTTGTTTTTCTTTTCTTTTTTCTTTTTTTTTTTTACAAAGGAGGTAAAATAACAATGCATTTTTAAAAAACAACTGTGTGTCTTAGAGTAACAGTTGTATTTTAAAGATGTAAACTATTAATGTAGTAATTTCAATTGTATGTTTTTTAGTTAAGTTTCCTTCTCTAATAAAAAAGATAAACCTGAAATAACCAAATATAGATAAACCATATTCATCTATTAAGAATTAATTTTAAATATTGTACTTATTTTTAAAAATGATGGGGGAAAATAACGTTTTGTTATACTGATTGTACATTTATGTCAGGAGAAAAAATTAGAAACAAAGAAATTTAATTATGTTTATTTAAACTGAATTAACAGAACTGAAATTCAAGTGCTGATATTTGTATCCCTTTAATATTTAATTAAATATTTATAATTAAATTAAATATAAAAGGGATAAAAATATTATAGGCAAGGTAGAATATGATGTTATGTGATATGGGAATATTTATCTGATTCTCAGATAGAAACAGCATTTTAAACTAAAAAAAGGGCCATGGGAAACATAAATAGATTGATGGACTCAACTACATTAAGACAAGAAAAAAATTCTCATGTTAAAAATCTCAGAAGCAAAATTGCAAATTACCAGAAACATCTTTGCAACAAATTTTACAGGAAAATCATTTGACTACATAGAGAATATAAACAGACTTTTCATGCATAAATACTACAACTAGCTATTCACCATCACGTATGTTCAAAATTGAAAGGAGTTTCTTGCCTTCTACCCCTAACAGACTGGCAAAAGCTTGTTAATGATAAAAGCTTGTTAGCAATGGTGTAGAGGAAAAGCTGGGATTCTTGTGTACCTACCATTAGTGACATACTAATACCTGCGCATTTTGTGGTAGAAAATTTTGTAGAATTTAGCAGAAAATATAAATTTGCCTAAAATGTATCCAGGAATTATCTTTCTGATGTCTGTCTTTGAGAGATTACTCTCATAAACATACCATATCCAGAACAAATATATCCACATCAACTTTGAAATCTGAAAAATTGCAAAGCACCAAATACTCATTATTACTGAAGGATTAAATAAAATTTGGCAACTTTTTACAACAGCATATTATGTAGTAATAATAAAAAGTAAAAATTTTAATAATAATAAAAATTAAAAAATAGTAGAGGACTATAAATGAATAGGAAGAGATTACCAAGGCAAATTATTAGGTAAAATAAGCAAATGTGTGATATAATCTCTATTTTTTGTTTTTCTTTTTTTGGCAACAGGGTCTTACTCTGTCACCCAGGCTGGAGAGCAGTGGTGCCATCACAACTCACTGCAGCCTCAATCTCCTGGGCTCAGGTGATCCTCCCACTTCAGCCTCCCAATTAGCTGGGACCACAGGTGCAAGCCACCATGGCCGGCTAATTTTTTGTAATTTTAGTAGAGATGCAGTTTTGCCATGTTGCCCAGGCTGGTCTCCAACTCTTGGGCTCAAGTGATTCCCCTGACCTTGGCCTCCCAAAGTGCTGGGATTACAGGTGTGAGCCATCATGCATAGTCAAATGGTGGAGATGTGCTTCAAACAATTGTGTTAGCCTCAGTAGTAAATTTTCACTTCTTACATAATTTAATTTTCCATTATATGAACAATTTGCAAGAGCATTTATTTCTATTGTCTGAATGTGACCCTGAAAATTCATATGTTGAAAGCAAATCACGAATGTGATGGTATTAGGAGATGGGGGCTTTGGGAGATAATAAGACAGGGGTAGCAGGGCCCTCATGAATGGGATTAGTGTCCTTGTAAAAGAAGCCCCAGAGAGTTGCCCTGCCTTTTCCACCATGCGAGGACATAGCAAGAAGGTGCTATCTATGAACCAAACAAGGAGCCTGACCAGACATAAAATCTGCAGGTGCCTTGATTTTGGACTTCATAGCCTTCAGAATTGTGAAAAGTGAATTTCTATTGTTTACAGCCTACCAAGTTGATAAGATTTTGTTATAGCAATCTAAATGGACTAGAGAAACATATGCATATGCCCTGATGCTACAAATGTAAAGCTCTTAGATTAATACCCTTAGAAGAACTTTTATAAAAAATGATTCACTCTTCAACATGGTTTACACCTTTAAGAATAACTTACACAATTCAATTGTGACAAAGATTCTATGAATAGGCAATACAAAATATTTATTAAAATTCATGAATAAATATTCATTGGAATGAATTTTCTATATTTAATAATTACTATTCATTATTGATTATTGCCACACATTTTACATTAAAATAAATTATATCTTCTGCCCTTGGAGTTCTCCCTGAACTCATTTAATAAAAGTGATAGAAAAGTCATTAGACATGAATTTTTAGCAAATAATACTCTTAGCTATTATTATGATAAGTTATTGTCTATGTTGTTAAATAGAGACCAACTACTTTCACTGAGATGTGAACAGAAAGTCTGAAATAACACACATGTATTTCTCTTTCTGTTTTAAGTTTCTATTTATGGCACATGTGTCTTTCATTTGAAACAAGGTCTTGCTTTATCATTTATCTTTTTATAACAAATCAGCATTATGATATCAACCAATGGTGGTGATGTGCATTGATCTATACGTCAGTAGATACTGTCATTCAGATTGTGATACAAATGATAACATAAAATATAATTTTTCTATAGTTCCACAGGATAATCAAAGATCTTTCACAATGTTTGCCGAAAAGTCAAAAGCATTTAGAATCCAGTTTTATTTTTACTGTTAATAGGTTATTATTTTGTCATTTCTCAAAAACTGATTATTTGTTTAAATTCATATATTTCCACAACTTTAAAATGTAAGCTCACGTATTTCAATTCAGTCACTAGTTGGTGTTGATACAAATGCTGATAAATATTTAATGATTTACCAAAATTCACCTATTCAGTTACTTTGTAAATCATGCCTAGAACACAGACCTTCTGACTATATTTTATTTCTATTAAATTATATGTATTTTTTCACATGTTTAAATAAAAATATGACATAATACATGAAAGAGTTTGAACATTAATTAAACTAATAAAGCAATCATAATTTATACATTTTTACCTTGCCTCATGAAATAGACTTTGTGTGTATATATATCCATAAACTAACCTTTGGATATTGGGTTGTTAATGACACATTCATTTACTTGGCCTTGGAACTGATGACACTAGCAGCCAAATGGGTAGAAGGCCAAAAACAGCTACTCTGGTTTGAAAAAAACAAAATAAAATAAATACATAGAGAACTAACTCTGCAATTATTTTTTCATGTCATTTTGGTTAAACAAATAAGCAATTCTTATGCTCATTTCATTAAAGAAACATATAATTTACTGGACTATTTAATCTACAGTTTCATTCTTTCCTTTCTCTTTATGTATATATTCTCTACAGTATCCTAGACATTTGTGGATTTAGTTATCACTTTTGTGGATTGCTCTTCCACTTGCATCTCTCTTTCTACCTTCTCTCCACCTATCTAAATTCTTTTCTATTTTTCTGACTACTTCATTGTTGCCAGAATCCATAAAATTAGCATACCTGAATTCACAAATTTTCTCTTCCAAATACACTTGTTTTCTTCATTTGCCATTTTTGTTTATGGCATTACCACCTTTCCAATAATTTAGACTTGATAACCAGTTTGCTACTAGATTTCTACTTCTTACGCATTCAATTCAATCAATATGCAGTGAGCACTTTTATGTTCCAAGCACTGCAAGATGTCTTGACTTACAATCCAGTGGGGGAAGAAAGACAACCAGAGTGGCAGTTCTGTAAAATAATACTATAGAAATATCCAATGTTATATGAAATGATAGTAAATATATGATAACATGTTCCAGGAATGGGAGTTCCTGGGATAATGGGAAGGAAAAGTAATGGAAAGAAAAGGGAGGAGGCAAGAAGAGATTGAGGAGAAGCCAAGGAAAACTTTCTGGAGAAGGTAGTACCAAGAACCACTCATTGCTTCTCTATAAGATTCCTTACATTCCACCATTTACATAAGACAATTCTACTTGAGCATTTCACTACTTGTGGAATACAATGCTGCAATAGTATCTACCCAAGTTTTTTTCCTCAATTGTGTTTTATTCCTGTTACAGGACAACAGGTTTTTATACTAGCTGCAAAGACCAATACATTGAGGCAGCAGGATTTGCAGCAAAGAAAGACTTTAATGATCACTGGGCTCTGAGTGAGGAAACAGGAGAACACCCTCAAATTCATCTCCCTGAGGTGTTCTGTGCTGGGGCTTTTAAGGGGATCATGGAGGCTGAGAGGCTGGAACATTGAGGTCATTGATTGGTCAGGGCAAGGGGGGTGAAATTATCCAGAGGCAGAAATTGAATTATTTGGTGAGTCATCTTCTTATGGGGTCCTTTGGATCAGCTGATGTCAGTAGTTTCGCTGTTATGCAGGACATGAAAGAATGTCTCAAAGGGAAAACTTAACATTTCATAATGTTTACATAGTTATCTATGGAACAATTTAAGGGAATTGTAATCTTGCAACTGAGTCTATGTGATTCCGAGGCAATAGGCCAACAATCTTGCTCAGAGAACATCTAAACTAACGATTAATGCTGACTGTGTTGCAAGCTTGCTTTATTTTCATTTATCCCACTCCCCTTTTCCCTGATTAATTTTATACATTTATAGGAACTGTTTCATTCTCGTCTACCTTTTCACAACAGTGTCAGTTGCTAGCCATCCTGATATTTTCTACATTTCTGCTCTTGACATGCCTCTCCTAGAAAACTTGAAATGTTCCTATTTACTTAGTAGTCTGTTCCTCAATCAACAGTCTGAACTCAGCCTTATTTGCCACAAGTCTAATTCACAGGCTTGAAGGTTGTGCTGCTCAATATGTCACCGGACATGATTATTCAAACTTCAATTTAAAGTAGCTAATACTAAATCTAATTATAAATTTAGTTTTTTTGTCACATTAACTACATTTCAAGTGCTCAACAAACAAATGTTGCTAGTTGCTACCATACTGGATAGCACATATCTTCACTGAAAGATGAAAATGAAGCACTACTCTAACGTCTCATCATGCCAGTTAGAATGGCGATTATTTCCAAGTCTGGAAAAAAAAAGAGGCTGGCAGGAATGCAGAGAAATAGGACCGATTTTACACTGTTGGTGGGAGTGTAAATTAATTCAACCATTGTGGAAGACAGTGTGGTCATACCTCAAGGATCCAGAACCAGTAATACCATTTGACCTAGCAATCCCATTATTGTGTACATACCCAAAGGATTATAAATCGTTCTACTATAAAGACACATGCACACATATGTTTATTGCAGCACTATTTATAATAGCAAAGACTTGGAACCAACCCAAATGTTCATCAATGATAGACTGGATAAAGAAAATGTGGCACATATACACCATGGAATACTATAGAGCCATAAAAAAGAATGAGTTCATGTCCTTTGCAGGGACATGGATGAAGCTGGAAACCATCATCCTCAGCAAACTAACACAGGAACAGAAAACCAAATATTGAATGTTCTCACTTATAAGTGGGGTTTGAACAATGAGAACACATGGACACAGGAAGGGGAACATCACACATTTGGGCCTGTCGGGGGATGGGAAGACAGGGGACGGAGAGCATTAAAACAAATACCTAATGCATGAAGGGCTTAAAATTTAGATGACCGGTTGATGGGTGCAGTAAGCCGCCATGGCACATGTATACCTACGAAACAAATCTGCACATCCAGCACATTTATCCCAGAACTTAAAGTTAAAAAAAAAAATTGAAAGTAACTTTTCTTTCCTCTACACATACCTCACTTCCTCACCTATATGTGTTTTGTCCCTCTTATATTTCTTCCTAGAATGGCTTTTCTTCCATTTCTCCCTGTTCAAGTGATATTCATTCTTCAAGATCCTATTCACCTGCTTTCTTTCTTCCATGAAATTTCCTTGATCTTTATATTTAAAAGTAATGTTTTAGTTACTGAATTTTTGCAATTTATCTATGTCCCTTTGACACATATCACTTTCTATCTTGCATTATAGATTTTTGTATACATATCTTATTTCTACACTAGACTATAAGTTCTCTGGTCACCAAATTTTTATCTTTGTGTTTTCTACAACATCTACTACATCCTTCACAGTGTATTAAATATTTATTTAATAATTAATTTTAGTTAAGTTCAGTTTTTAGATTTATATACGTGGAGTTCATATTTATAATTTGTTTTAGTCTTGAGAAAAAGACTTCGAAAGCAAATACTTGGAGGCTTAATAGAAAATATCTGGAGGGTTGTAATGTTATTACTTTAATGTATTTGAACAAAGATAAAATGCTTAAAAATATAATTAATATATTATCTCTCAATTAAAGTAAATGTAATTACTCCAGTCTATGAGAGGTTTAAGAAAATCCCCACTGGAAGAAACTAGCATTTTTTTAATCAGACAAGAAATAGGTTCAGTCAATATTTTATTGTACTGTGACATTTATTTTTAAAATATTGAAAATCAGGTGCATTTCAATCTGATTTCCAATGAAACCACTTCCCTCCTCACTGTGTTTTAAAAATCAGGTAGCCTTGCATTTTTTACTCATTTTAAAACACATTTGCCTTTTTAAAAAAATTCTAAAAATAAAGATGTCAATAATATGAATTATTTCTAAAACATATAGATCTCGGTGTAGAAATTCAGGTGTGTGAGAAATTTAATTTAATTTTCCTGTAACTAAACTATGTCAAATTTGAGTCTTTGTTATATCACGTTAAATACACAACCACTATCACTTCAGGATTTTCTCATTTTTACAGAGGCTTTGTGTACATTCCGGAGGGTTTAGAAAATGCAAAACCATGTCTGGAGAGAGAGGTGGTAGCTTTGGATTTGTGAGCATAAGTCTCATCCACACTAGTGTTCCCGTGTTCCTATGTGACACCTGGATATTTTTCCATATTAGTTGCCAATGTGCCATGCCTAATCCCTTACCGAAGTTATCTCCTTATTTGGTTCACTCTTTGGTTAATATATGTCCCTCTCAGTGGGGGGCATTCTACTCTCTCAGTGCCACTGCGTGATCATCGAAAACTTACATCCTCGTCCAAAGTCCTTTAACATTTTATGCCACTTCTGGTGACTGCCAGGGTTTGAATGTATGTGTCCCTCAAAAATTTATATTCTGGACTTAAACCCGAAAGGGATGGTATCGGGAGGTGGGGTCTTTTAGGGAGTGATTAATTCATCAAGGTTCTGCCCTTATTAATGAATTAGTACTTTTATAGAAGGGATTGAATAGAGTGTCCTAGAGCCGTTTGCCCTTCTGCTTCTGCTGTGTGAGGACACAGCAGGAAGGCACGACCTTGATAGCAGAGAGTAGCCCTCACAGAGAGTAGCCCTCACTGACCCTGAATCTGTTGGTGCCCTGATTGTGGACTTTCCAGTCTTCAGAACTGTGAGAAGTAAATCGCTGTTTCTAAATTATCCAGTTCCAGGTATTTTGTTACAACAACACGCATGAACGAAATGGCGACGTAGTAAACGGTTTCATCTTACTGATCTAGACAAGTGCTAGGAATTCTGAGACATCTCAGGATTTTGCCTAGTAGGAAAATCCTACTTAGCCACTTTTATGCCCTGTGCTAGTTACAAACAGCATTGGTTTCCCACCTGACACTGGGATTTTCCTTGGAATAGGAGCATGGTGTGTCTCTGCTCCTGAAGGCTGACCTGTATGGATCTCTATATATAGTCCACAACTAATACACAGCTAAGGCTCTACACTGAATTTGATATGTAAAGAAGACGGGGTTATAAGCCACCTGTATTACATCTGTAATTTTCTCCTATCTGGAGACTCACCTGGCTCTTCAATACTTCCATTTTTTCTTCCAAATTATTCCCCCAAGGAAAACGTTTTTATTCTTAAAACATAAAAGCCAAAAATCAACTTCTATATTTTGCTGTATCATCTCTCCTCTGAGATAACACATGTATAAAGCTGAGTTGCTTATAAAAGGGGTAGGAGCGAAGGATGAGAGTGAAGAGAGAAAAGAACTGGGCTAAGGATGAATACCCAGCAAAAATCAAATTGGCCAATCTTTTCAAAGCATTATCTTATCAAGCACAGACTAAGCTAACTTTTTATTTAGCACTCATTTTGAGTCAGGCTATCTGCTGACAACTTTCCAACATGTATCCTAAATTTCAAAAGTATAAATTTAAAGAAGAAATTTGATATTTCTCCTGAAGTGCAAAGAAACCAAAGCAGTTTGTCAAGATTGTACAAGTGAAAGTGAGTGAACAGGAAAAATTGCAATCTCGGCTTTTTCTTCCAAAGTCAGGTAATATAGCTCCTTTGACCCATGCTGACTAAAATGACTAAATCAAAATTTCATTAGTTAATAGTTAAAATTCCTTAATTTATCTTTACATATAAATACCATTGATTTTCTTCTTCTGTATTCCCAAATTGGAATGAGTATAGAATAAAACATAGCTTTTTATATCCCTGAATTCTATTTGAAACTTATGCTGCTTCATTCCTAGCTAATTTGTTGTTTAGATGTTACAAAAAATGTATTCGTTTGGCTATTGTAGGATTTGTTACTATAAGAACCTAGAAAAAATATTTTCTGTGCCTTAATTTTCCCACCACAACATGAAAGTTACTTAAGGCAGCGCACTTTATGGTGAGATCCAGATTTTCATGGATTTACCATGGCAATTTCTTCATTCTTTGAAATGATGTAGTGAACTACAACATAGTACTTTCTTTCATGATATTAACAATATTCTCAATTAACCCTTAAAATTACATTTCATCACAGATAAGCACCCTCATTAATAAACTCTTGAGTATAATAAGAGAAAAATTAAGAGGGTAAAAATATATATTATATTGAACAACCTGAGAAAATAAACCTTATAAGAACTATTTTACATCTGGTACATATAGTAAAATCACCTCATGAGAAACAGCATTGGAAATGATGTAAAACCACTTTAAAATAAATGTAATTCTCTTAAAAATGACAATTTGACAGCTTTAAGAATCTGAAGCTTCATCCTGCCAATATTCATTTCTCTACTGCTTTTTCATTTGAACATATTTCTAAAAGATAGGCACCACTGAAGTGTTCCTGACAATGCTAAGCACATCAAGAAAATAAAAAGTTTTCTTATTTTTAAAGTTGAGTTGGGTATTAGACGTAAATTTTTAAAAATAATTAATTCTCAAATTTATCATTGATCCATAATGACTGTACATATTTATGAGGTCTAGTGTGATGTTGCAATGCACTGCATGATGATCAAATCAGTGTATGTCATATACATTGTATGATGATCAAGTCAGAGTATTACCATATTCATCACCTTAAACAGTTGTCATTTATTTGTGTTGACAACATCAAAATCTCTTCTTCCAGCTATACATTGTATAGTCACCCCATTGTGTAATAGAACACCAGAACTTACTCTTTTAGTCCAACTGTAAATTTGTACCCATTGATCACTCTCTCCCAGTCCTCTACCACTTCCTACCCTACCCAGCCTCTGGTAACCACTATTGTAATCTCTACTTCTAAGAAATCAACAAAAGCCAAAATTGATGAATGGGATCTAATTAAACTAAAGAGCTTTTGCACAGCAAAAGAAACGATCATCAGAGTGAACAGGCAACCTACAAAATGGGAGAAAATTTTTGCAACCTACTCATCTGACAAAGGGCTAATATCCAGAATCTACAATGAACTCAAACAAATGTACAAGAAAAAAACAAACAACCCCATCAAAAAGTGGGCGAAGGACATGAACAGACACTTCTCAAAAGAAGACATTTATGCAGCCAAAAAACACATGAAAAAATGCTCATCATCACTGGCCATCAGAGAAATGCAAATCAAAACCATAATGAGATACCATCTCACACCAGTTAGAATGGCCATCATTCAAAAGTCAGGAAACAACAGGTGCTGGAGAGGATGTGGAGAAATAGGAACACTTTTACACTGTTGGTGGGACTGTAAACTAGTTCAACCATTGTGGAAGTCAGTGTGGCGATTCCTCAGGGATCTAGAACTAGAAATACCATTTGACCCAGCCATCCCATTACTGGGTATATACCCAAAGGACTATAAATCATGCTGCTATAAAGACACATGCACACGTATGTTTATTGCGGCACTGTTCACAATAGCAGGGACTTGGAACCAACCCAAATATCCAACAACGATAGACTGGATTAAGAAAATGTGGCACATATACACCATGGAATACTATGCAGCCATAAAAAATGATGAGTTCATGTCCTTTGTAGGGACATGGATGAAACTGGAAAGCATCATTCTCAGTAAACTATCGCAAGGACAAAAAACCAAACACCGCATGTTCTCACTCATAGGTGGGAATTGAACAATGAGAACACATGGACACAGGAAGGGGAACATCACACTCCGGGGACTGTTTTGGGGTGGGGGGAGGGGGGAGGGATAGCATTAGGAGATACACCTAATGCTAAATGACGAGTTGATGGGTGCAGCACGCCAACATGGCACATGGATACATATGTAACAAACCTGCACATTGTGCACATGTACCCTAAAACTTAAAGTATAATAATAAAAAAATATATAAAAAAAAACAAAAACAAATGAAAAACAAAAAACCCAAAAAACAAAACAAAACAAAAAATAATGTAGTCAAATGCTAAATAAGGAAAAAAAAAGAAATCAACTGTTTTAGATTCGTCATATGAGTGAGACCATGTGGTGTTTGTTTTTCTTTGTGGGGTTTATTGCATTTGAAATAATGTTTGCCTCCAGGTTCATCCATGTTCCTGCAAATGACAGGATTACATTCTGTTTTATGGATGAATAGTACTCCATTGTGTGTGTGTGTGTGTGTGTGTGTGTGTCTGTGTGTACTATATGTATATACAGATGTGTATATATATGATATATATGTATATCACACTTTCTTTATCCATTATCTGTAGATGGGCATTTAGGTTGATTTCTTATCTTGGCTATGGTAAATAGCATTGAAATAAATATGGGAGTGCAGATGTATTTTTAACATAATGATTATATTCACTTTGGTTATGTACCCAGTAATGGGATTGCTGGATCATTTGGTAGTTCTCTGTTTAGCTTTTGAGAAATCTCCATACCGCTTTTCATAATGGCTATACTAATTTATATTCCCCCAAACAGTATATAAAATTTCCCTTTTCTCCGTATCCTCACTAGCATTTGTTATTTTTTGTCTTTCACTAATAGCCATTCTAAGTGGTGTGAGGTGATAGCTCATTGTTTTTATTTGAATTTCCTTGATGATTCGTGATGATGACCATTTTCACATATATCCATTGTCGATTTGTGTGTCTTCTTTAAAAAATTTATATTCACGTCTTTTACCCATTTTCTAATTGGATTATTTGAGTTTTTCTTATGGGTTATTTGAGTTACTTATAGATTCTAGACATTAACCCTTTGTCAGATGCATAGATTGAAAGTACATTCTCCCATTCTGTAGGTTGTCTCTTCATTTTATTTTTTCCTTAGCTATGCAGAAGCTTTTTAACGTGATGTAATTCCATTTGTCTGTTTTTAATTTTGTGGCCTGTCCTTTTGAGGTTTTGTTACTATGGAGGGTATCCCGATTCTTGGTGTTTTGAACAAAAAATTGGACAAAACACACAAACAAAGCAACAAAAGAAAAGCACAGATTTATTGAAATGAAAGTACATTCCACGGAGTGGGCATGGGCTTGAGCAAGTGGCTCAAGAGCTCAGTTACAGAATTTTCTGGGGTTGAAATGCCCTCTAGAGGATTCCCATTGGTTACTTGGCATACACCCTATATAAATGCAGTTATGGTCCATGATCATTCTGATTGGTTGTGGAAAGTGGCCAAAGGCTGAAGTGAAGTTATAAAGTTATACTCCTATGCAAATGAGGACATGGCCCATGACCAGTCTGATTGATTGGTAGCCAGAGGGGACCAATCAGAGGTACTTTCAATTTTTCATCTGCCTTACAGAAAAGGGGGTGGAGGCAGTTGCAAGTGAAGTATCCTCTGGTCTTTTTCTTCCTGGGGCATGGAAAGCTGGGGTTTTCCTTTTGATTTAGTTCTAAGAAGTCAGCATGAATCATCCTTAGGTTCCCTGCCTCCAGACCCTGTTTTCCTGCCTCATTTCCTCCATGAGAGACGTGATTCCCATAAATTTTTATGGGAGGCAGTTGGACGGATGGTCTTCTGAAACTGCCTCGTGCTGACTTGAGGAGCAATTCCTACCTATTTGGGGATCACAGAACTCTTGCCCTGCTCTGTCTAGTGAGACAGGGTAGCTTCTTGATGGCTAGGGGTGGTGTCTTCACCTGGAACTGGCTGGAAATTTATCCCATGATTGTCTGAAGCTTGGTGGCCTCTAGGCAAAAGGAATTGAATTTGGTTTAGAGATTTAACAAACGTGTTCCCCAAAGCAAGGCAAGTACATTCATTAATAATGGGCCAGCCAGAGGAAAGAGCTGTATAACCCAACTTAGCCTTTTTGATCAGAAGCTCCATGACTCGGACAGCTGTTGTTATCTTTGAGGCCAGGTCAGCTAGTTTCAGGTGGCATTTCTTACTATTCCTGATTGGTTGACATAAAAACAGCATTCTTCCTCTAGAAAAGACATAAGTCACCTTTTTTCAGCAGTTAGGAGCTCTAGTCCCCTTCTATCTTGCAAAAGTGACTGCTGCCAAGGAATCTAAATGATTTTGTATGATGACCATACTTTGGGCGATGACATCCAAGCTTTATATAAAATCCTTGGACAAGCGTTGGTAATAGGATAGAGAAGTTATAAGCCTGCTAACTTCCATTTCTACTCCTGCTGTTATTCCTAGGGGAATGAGTTGGATGGCTCATTTATGTCTGGCATCTGCAGTTAAAGGTATAATAAGGGATTGGTTATTGGGAGCTATATTGATTTGGGGGACCAAATAAACACGTGTTCAGGTTCCAGTCCAATTGGCTGATAAACGTAAGTAGAAAATGGTCCTGCAAAGTTTTTGGTTTTCAAGACAAAAGTTGTTTTCTGTGCTGAACATGTGGGTTAGCTTGTTGTTTTCACTTTTCCAAGTGCTTAAGGTCCCTGCTAAACTGACCAACGGAAAATGTGAACATAGTTAGTTGGCATACCTTGACAGTACTCAGTACACTGAGACTGTATATCCTTTAAATTGCCCTTATCTATGGATGGTTTCCATGAAAGTAGTACAGGTTTTCTAAATGATGCAATTTGGGTAACTGCATAGCTTACATGATTATGTAAGGGATTAATCTCTAGGGTGTAGTTACACTGATGACTTTTCAAGTTTCCCAAGGTTTGACCAGAATTTTGGCATTTTATTTTTTTTTAATAGTAAGTGGCACTTGGAACTTTAGTTCTGTGTATGATGATGTTGGTCCCCAAATGGGTTTCTGTAACCCCAGAAAGTTTGTTTAGACATGGCTGAAGAAGCTTCACTGTTTGTTCTGTCGTTGTAGGTCATTTTTTTTCAAGGGTCCAAGATTGGGCTGGTATTAAGATGGCAGTATATTTGGATGATGGTGGAGATAAACAAAGCCAACAGGCTTTTGCCAGAGCTGGGCTGCTGGTATTTAGCAGTATTCATGCTAAATTTAAAGTTCTTAATAAATACCCCAAATTCATTAATTGCCAGAGAAATAAAGTGAAGCTCTGTTGTAAAATAAAGATGATTCCCATTATTCATGGTCCCAGTATACACCAGATGTGGGTGACCATTATGGAACAACAAGAAAACTTCTTTGTTCTTCTTTTCTATAGAATAGGAACTTCAGGGCGTTGTTACCTGTGCTGTCAAGAATGCTTGTTATAAAAATGAATTAAGATACTTACAGCCTGGCCAACAGGGTGAAACCCCATCTCTACTTAAAATATAAAAATTAGCCAGGCATGGTGGTGCATGCCTGTAATCCCAGCTACTCCAGAGGCTGACACAGGAGAATCACTTGAACCTGGGAAAGCAGAGGTTGCAGTGAGTGGAGATCACACCACTGCACTCCAGCCTGGGCAACAGAGCAAGACTCCGCCTGAAAGAAAGAAAGAAAGACCATTATTACAGAGGAAGTGATTTCATCCATTTGGAAGAAAGCAATTAAATTGTAAAAATGTAAAAATGGTTACTATTTTCCAGCTTACAGTAACTATGCAACAAAGAAACCAAGGAAAGCTGGTAGGCATTTACTTATATTTTGGCTGTCTTTTAAACAGGTGCTTCAGTTTTTTTCACAGGTTCACAGGTGTAGAGGTTGATGGGAGCTTCAGGTTCCAGGTCCAGGTCTTCAAGTATTGCAGGCTTGATCCCTGGACAGATGTATCCAAATATCTAATCCTAGTACTTTGACCACAAGAGTCATGGCCAGTACCACTGGAATCAGTCCTTTCTGTTTAGGTTGTAATTTTTGAGCATGTAATTTCCTTCCATGTTTTAACAAGTATCTTATCTTCTGGCTTGAATTTTGTTGCTGTTTAATTCCTGGCATGGGGAGGCTTTGAGCTCCAAACTTCTGTAAAGTCTGAGAAAATTGTCCCTGGCTAACTAGGTATTTTATTATATTGGCTGTTTCTGGATGAGTAATTAGAACATTACTTAAAATGGCCTTCCGTGTAACATTTCATATGGGCTCATATTAATTTTTGCTGAAGGGGAATTATGGATTCTTAAGAGAGCTATGGGCAGTAAGCTGACCCAAATTTCTGATGTTTCCTGACATAGCTTGGCTACTGCCCATTTTTGAGTTTGATTAGCTGTTCCCATTTTTCTGGAGGATTGAGTTCTCCATGCTGAATGTAAATAGTATTTGATTCCAAGAGCCTTAGCAATAACTTGAGTTATTTGGGAGATAAAAGACAGGCCACTATCACTTTTGAGGCTTTAGGGTAACACAAACTGGGGATTATGTTCTTTAAAAGAACCTTTATAATTTGATTAACCTGTCTTTCCTGGTAGGGTAAGCTTCAACCCAGCCTGTATGGGTGTTATTAGTACTAGCAAAAACTTCTTTTGCAAGCTGGCATATGGGTGAAGTCTACTTGCCAGTCTTCCCCTGGGTATGTTCCTCTCCCCTGGACCAGTTCTATTAGAGGAGGCATTTTGTTTCCTGAGTTGTGAAATGCACACAGTGGCAAGTTTGACAGACCTGCTGAACCACCAAAGCTAAGTTAGGCCCAATGAAGAGCCTGTTAACCATGACTATGCTTTCTCCCCATATGGAAGGAATCATGCAGGGTTTTTACAATTCTCTATTGGGCTGTTTGGGGAAAATATACTTTTGATCCCACATACCACCAGGATCCTTTTGGCTGTTGTTGTTCCAATTGCTCCATTATTTACTGTTCTTCCTTTAGTGTCTTCAGGTTTTTGGGGGGAATCATAGAAAGAAAATAGTGCTAGAATCTGTTGGGATTGCATGCTGAAAGCTGCAGCTTTGGCTTCTCTATCAGCCCTTCTCTTCCCTTGTGCTATAGGGGTTAAGTCATTTTGATGCCTTCTACAATGAATTATAGCTACAGCCTTGGGCAGGTATATTGCTTTCAATAGTTGAAAAATTTCAGTTTCATGCTTTATAGGGGAGCGTTTGCTAGTTGGTAGTCCCCTTTCTTTCCAGATTGTAGCATGAGCATGAACGACAAGAAATGCATATTTAGAATCTGTATAGATGTTAAGCTTTCTTTCCTTATCTCAACATTAATGCTTGGATAAGGGCAATGATTTCAGCCTTTTGTGCTGATGCGCCAGGAGGCAGTGGCTAGGCTTTGATAATTGTGTTATGATTTACTATTGCTTATCCAGCTCAGCACTTCCTTTTTGACATAAAACTACTGCCGTCTGTGAACCAGTTATCCTCAGAACCTGGGAGAGGCTGGTCTTTTAAATCAGGCTGGCTAACATATGTATGTTCAATGACATGCTCACAGGAATAATCAGTTATTGGGCCTGTAGGCAGCAATAAAGCTGTATTCAATGTGTTTAGGTTTTAAGGGTTACATCTGGATTGTTTAATGGAGTGGCCTCGTATTTGATCAACCTATCCCGCATCATCCAGATGTGTCCTTTTATTTCTAAGACTGACTATACCTGATGGAGGTTAGAACTTCCAGTGGTTGACCTAAGGTGATTTTAGTGGCTTCTTCTACTAAAATATCAGTGGCTGCTATTGCCCACAGCCAACTTGGCCATCCTGTGGCCACTCCATTTAACTTTTTTGAAGAGTAGACAGTTGATCTGGGTTCTGATCCTAATTTCTGGGTTAGCACTCCCACAGCTATGCCCTTCTTCTCTGCTACATGTAAGAAGAAGGGCTTAGTTAGGTCTGGTATGCCAAGAGCAGGAGCCTGGGTGAGATTTTGTTTTAACTTGGCAAAGGCTTCTCTCATTTCCAGATCCATTCCATTAGCTCACTTTTAGGCCTCCTTGTTGTTTCATACAGGGGCTTTATTATGAGTCCAACATTTGGTACCCATATTCTGCAAATTCTGGCCATCACCCCCCACAAAAAAACAAAGATATTTCTTGGTGTGGGGAGGGTCCACACCACATATGACTTGCACTCATTCTGGGGATATTTGCCAGGCTCTCAGTATTAAGATACACCCTAAATATTGGACCCATTGGAGAGTAATCTGAGCCTTCTTTTTGTACACTTTATATCCCCTGTTTGCTGGGAAATTAAGAGGCTTTATAGTATTTTGGTCAGAAGCATCCTGGGTTGGGTCACACACAAGAGGGTCATCCACATACTGGAACATACTCTGGTTCTTCAATTGCAGATCCCTCAGATCCCTCTCTAAGGCTCAGGCAAAGAAATGGGGACTATCCCAAAAGCCCTGAGGAAGCACCGTCCAAGTGTTTTGTTATTTTTCTCTGGTATTAGGATTTTCCCATTTGAAAGCAAAAAGATATTTGTACTCTGGGGCCAGAGGAATAGAGGGGAAAGCATCTTTTAGGTCTAGGACTAAGAACTATTTTGCATCCCCTGGCACCTGACCCAGGAAGGTATATGGATTTGCCACCAACAGGTGGATGGGGATAACAGCCTCATTAATTACTCTGAGGTCCTGTACTAGCCAGTAGTACCCCAAAGGCTTTAAAATGGGTAAAATGAGGGTATTGCAGGAAGAATTGCACGGTTTTAAGATTCCATGAGTAAATAATACCTCAACTATGGGTGCTAGGCCTTTTATTGCTTCCAGCTTAAATTGGTATTGTTTTCAATTGGGAGAATAGCTGGGGTCTTTAAGATGTACTTTGACTGGCACTGCTGTTTTAGCCTTCCCTAGTTTTCCAGTATACCATGCCAGCAGGTTAACCTGTTTATTAATGTGGTCTGGAATTTAATAGTTTTAATTTCTAGTCTTGTGTCTCACAAAAGCATTTTGATTGTCACCTTCTTCCAAGCCTGAAGACAAGGTTTTGACTGGTGTCAATGCTCAAAATTTAGCAGGGATTGGTGCACAAGCATTAGTTAATAGGATATTTCTACTATAGAAGGTCCTGTCATTTTATCTAACGTGTTTCAAATTAAAATTCCGTGATTTGGTGTTTAAGAATTACTGCCTGCAGTACTTCAAATCACTGTATTAAAGTAGTTAGGTTATTCATAGCATATGTCTACTTGCTAGGATTCTAGTGACTGAACTGTGACCTAAAGCATCAAAAATGTGATAAGTGTTATGATAAACATATCAAAGTAAGACAACTAGCTCTTCTCTCCATCATTAAAAAATGGTAAATGCAAATATCAGTTTTGGAAGTTCAATATGAGAAATAATATTCTTTCATTTAAATACTTTTATTTAAATACTTTCATTTAAATTATTTCATTTAAATACTACTTTTTCAAATAACAAAACATGTAATGTACTATTTCTGTTCAGAACTAATACAAATAAGTCTTTTTTTAAGCTGTCTAGATCATCAGAGGCAAGCAAAACCAACCAAATCCCAAATCTTCAGTGTGTTCCATCAATTCCTGCAGGCTGGACAAAGGTAGCCTAGGAATTCCAGATAAATAGAACAAATCATGACTTGCCAAAGATGCATTTCTTTACAATATTTCTTATTTTACTTTAATCAAGACTAAGAGTTTTATTTATTTAGTATTTTATTATTATACTTTTAAGTTCTAGGGTACATGTGTGCAATGTGCAGGTTTGTTACATATGTATACATCATAAGATCTGTTTGTTCAAAAGTGTGTAGCACTTCCCCCTTCACTCTGTCTCCTCCTCTGCCATGTGAAAATGTGCCTGCTTCTTCTTCACCTTCTGCTATGATTGTAATTTTCCTGAGGCCTCCCCAGCCATGCTTCCTCTACCACCTGCAGAACCATGAGTCAATCAAAACTCTTTTCTTCATAAATTACCAAGTCTCAGGTAGTTCCTTATAGAAATGTGAGAATGGACTTATACACTGTCTGAATGATCATATATCTCTGATTCTCCAGGATTGGTCTCTGGTTCCTTATATAGTTCATTTGGTAAAGTCATGTTTCCCTACACAACATTGACACTTGTAGGTGTTCTTCAGTGTCTGGGCATCAAAGAGTTAGGTATTTATGGTAATCTTCACAGTCTGGGCTTGTTTGTGCCTGTCCTCTTTGGGAAATCTTTCCAGGTTTATGAAGGGACTTGGGTCCCAAGCCCACTAACACTGTGGATTTTGCACATTTGTAGATTTAGCACCTTGGTGGTCTTTAATTAGGATCAGAATTCTCGCATTACCAGGCAGGAATTCTTGTTCTTTTCCATTATGTTCTCCCAAATATACAGAGTCTCTAACTTTCTGTGCTGAGACACCTAATACTGGGGATATGGTGATACAAGCACCCCTGTAGCCACCACCACTGAGACTACACTGGGCCAGACTTGAAGCCAGGACAGCACTGGGCCTTGCCCAAGATCTTTTCCTTCAGGGCATCGAGTTCCCCCAGGCCCCAGGTAAGTCCAGAAATGTTGCCTGGGAGCCAGGGACTGAAGTGAAAAACATTAGCAATTTACCTGGTGTTCTATTCTAATGTGGCTAAGCTAGCACTCAAATCACAATACAAAGTCCTCTCTGCTCTTCCCTCCTCTTTCCACAGGCAGAGAAACTTCTCCCTTTGGCTACCACCACCACTAGTCCATGAGGGATTCTGCCAGACCACTGCTTATGTTCACTTAAAGCCTAGGGACTATTGTGTTAGCTCGTGGTGAATGCTGCCATACCTGTGACTCACCCTTCAGGACAGTGGGCTCTTCTCTGGGCCAGGGAAGATCCAGAAATGCTGTCCATGAGCCTAGTCCCGGACTCAGTGATCCCAAGATCCTGCTTGTTGTTCTATCCCATTGCTGTCTAGCTTGCATCTAGAGTACAAGACAAATTCCCCTTTACTTCCCTCTCTGCTTTTCTCAGACAGGAGTCTTTCACCATAGCCACCACATCTGGGAATGTGCAGGGTCTCCCATGAAGCCAGCATGTCTCAGAGTGTGCAAATGCCCATGGCATACTCACTGTATATCGCTGGTTGTTATTGAAGATGCAGGGGATCTTTAGCCAGCAGGTGATGAATCCTGCCAGGACTGGGTTCTTCACTTCAAGGCATTGGGTTCTCTTCTCACCCAGGATGTGTCCATACATAAATGTAGGCTGGGTATTAGGATCTGAAATGGGGGCTACACAACTCTGCCCACTCTGTGCAGTGCTCTGTGGCTGAGCTGGTATCCAAGACGCAAGACAAAGTCCTGTTTACTCTTCTCTCTCCTCTCCTTAAGCAGAAGAAAGATGTTGCTTTTGTTGCTGTGAGATGTGCTGCCTGGGGTTAGAGGAGGGATGGCACAATCACTCCTTATCCATGCCAGCTGGTGTCTTCCTAGGTCACATGCCACCCTAGGTCACCAGCTCAAGGTATAGCCTAGCACTAGGAGTTGCCTAGTAATTGCAGTCTTTGCATCCTAGACTAACTTTCAAGTTTTCTTAGAATGCCAGAGCACTTCATCCTGTACTGGCAAGGCTTGCCAGGAAACTCATGTTCCAATTGCTGGGATGGGTAATTCCCTTCTGGGTAGGGCTAGTCCAAATGCTCCGTCTATGTGTATGCATTGTGACCCCAGCACAATTGTATTCTTCGCTGTGACAGGGCAGCACTGAGTCAATGTAAAGTTCCCCACTCACTGCGCTCTTCCTCTCCAGACTGCCGCAGATTATCTGTTTGCACCATATGACCTCTGCCAGAAGATGGGGGACGACTGGCATTAGCGATTCAAGGCTGTCTCTCTTGCCCTCCTCAATGCTTCTTTTCATGATATAAAGTTAAAACCAGGCACTATAATTTCTCACCAGATTTTGGGTTCCTGTGACAATGCTTTTCTGTGTGCAGATAGATGTTAAAATTTGATGTTCCTGTATGAAAGATGAACAGCGTAGACTTCCATTCCACTATTTGCTCTGCACCCCTTCACTTTTAATTTTATTCCATTGTATTCATAAAAGATACTTCATATTGTTTTACTTTATACAAAATTTGTTAAGACTTGTTTTGTGGCCTAAAATATGGTCTATCCTGGAGAATGTCCTTTTCTCATCCCGAAAAAGATATATATTCTGTAGCTGTTGGGTGGAATGTTCTGTAAATATCTGTTTGATCCATTTGGTCTAGAGTGCAGTTTAAGTTTGATGTATTTTTATTGATTTTCTGTCTGGATGAACTGTCCATTTCTGAAAGTGAGTATTGAAGTCGTTTACTATTATTCCAGAACTGCCAGTCTCTCCATTTAGATCTGTTAATATTTGCTTTACATAGTTAGGAACTCCAGTTTTAGATGCATGTATATTTATAATTGTTATATACTCCTGCTATATTTTATAATTTATCATTATATAATGGCCTTATTTGTCTTAGTAACATTATTTTGACTTAAAGTCTTTTATCTGATGTAAGTACAATTAACTCCTGCTCCATTTTAGATTGTATTTACATGGAATATCTTGTTCCTACTCTTCATTTTCAGTCTACACATGTCTTTATAAGTGTAGTGAGTTTCTTGCTTAGTTTTAATACCAAAGATTTGAGTGATTTATATATCACAATTACAGTGTTGGAGTATTCTTAATTTATCTGTATACTTAGCTTTGCCTGTGATTTTAATTCCTTTAGATGTTTTTTTGTTGCATGTTAGCACTGTTTTCTTTCAGATTGAATAACTACTTTTGTCAGTTCTTGTGAGACAAGTTTGATGGGGATGAATTTTCTCACGTTGTGTTTTTCTGAGACAGTGTTTACCTCTCCTTCATGTGTGAAAGATAGCTGTACTGAAACAGTTTTCCTTGTTGGTGTAGTCTGTTCTGTTTCTAGTACTTTGAATATATTATTCCAGTTGTCCTGCTTTGTAGAATTTTCTCTGAAAAGTCTGCCATCACATATATCAGAACTCCTTCTTAAACTATTTGCTTCTTTTCCCTCAATGCTTTTAGGATTCTCTATCTTTGACCTTTGAAAGTGTAATTATTATATGCTTTGGGGTAGTTTTATTTGACTTGAATCTGCTTGTTGATACGTGACCTTCCTGTACCTGAGTGTTTACACTTCTCTTAAGGTTTTCTTTCATTATTTCTAAGCTTTCCAGCCCTTTTTCTTTCTCTACTCCCTGTTCAAGGCCAATGACTCTAGCATTTGCTCTTTGAATCGTGTCCCACAGATCTCACAGACATTATTTGTTCATTTTTTTTTCTCCTCTATGTATTTTCAAATACGTTTGTCTTCAACCTCACAAATGTCTTTTTTTGATAAATTCTGCTTTTGAGACACTCTAATGTATTAGCTTGTTAATCTATTGTATTTTTCAGCTCCAAAATATCAATTTTTAAAAATCTCTCTGTTTAATTTTTCTGATAAATTTTTATATTTCTTCTCTGTGTTTTCTGAAGTTCATTAATCTTCCTCAAAATAATTATTTTGAATTTCTTGTTAGAGAGGTTGCACTTCTCAATCTCTTCAGCATCAGTCACTTGCACTTATTTAGTCCATATGGAAAGATCATATTTCCCTGACTATCCTTGATGCTTGTACATGTACATTGATCTCTGGCTTTTGAAGGATTAGGTATTTATTCCAGTCTTCACTGTTTGCCTTTATTTCTCCTGTCTTTTCCCAGAGAGCTTTCCAACAATTCAAAGGGGAATGAACTGCTGAATTCTCTAAGCCTGTTGACACTGCAGCCTTTTCATCAGTAGAGGCTACCCTGAGTCCAGTTATGCTGTGAGTCTGTCACAGACTCCAAGGTACCCACCCCGATAGACTTGGGGAAGAACAGGGAGAGTTCCCTGGGTTCCCAGGTAAAGTCTTTCACGTAATTTTCTCTCTTTATTCCAAGGAGGAGTCTCTTTCCATGCTGTGTTGCCTACATGTTAAGAGAGGAGTGATGTAGAAACTCTCATGTCAGCCTCATCAGGCACTATGCAGTGTCATACCTGAAGCCCAGAGTCTCCCAGACCAATATAGCACCAGTGCTTGCCTGAGAGTTGTGCCTGCTACTGCCTGATTGGTATTTACTTCCTGCCTGAGTCCATATTTAGCTGGTTGTGATGCGGGGTAGTTCTTGGTTCTGTCCTGCTGGGCAGGGCAGCAGATTCTCTTCTGGCCCAGGGTAGGTCCAGGAGAGCCATCCAGAGAGCAATGCCTAAAATCAGGGGCCAAGAGGCTCTGCCTGTTTCTGTTTTACTATGGCAGAACTGGTACTAGGTCCCAAGGCAAAGTGTCTTGCACACTTTCCTTTTCTTCCCCCAAGCAAAACAGGTCTCTCTCCATACTGTGCTACCTGGAGTTGAAGGAAGGTTGAAACATGCACCCCCATGGCTATCACAGCTGATGTCATGCTGTGTTGCCCTCAAAGCTTAAGGGCTTCCAGGCCAATGTAAGGTCTTCCAGGTCCAATTTCAGGACCTACCTGAAAACTGTGGTTACTATGGCCTACCTGCCACTAAAACTTATTTGGGGCCCAGAGCCACTTTAGTCAACCAGTAGTGAAGCATGCCATGAATACAGCTCCCACTGGGCCAGCAGATCCTCTTCTGGCCTGCGAAGAGTCTAAATACTTTTTCTGTGGGCACTGACTTGGAAACTGGAGCCATGGAATTCTTCCTGGTGTTGAGTTTTAGTGTAACAAGGCCAGTACTAAATTCCAATGCATCCAGACATCCTTCTGTCTCCCAAGCAGAAAGATTCTCTCCACACCACACTGGCACTAGGGCAATGCAAGGCAGTTATTCTTATATTCTTTAATACATCTTTTCTTCAGTAACTACTATGCTAAAACAAGGTATTGTGACCTCTTACCTGGATGTCTGTATCTCTTACAAGGGGTTGTCTTGAGTGCATAGATGTTTAATTTGATGGTCCTGCAGGGAGATGACTGATGGAGGGTTCTATGCCACCATCTTACTCTACCTCTCTTCTTAGATGTAGTTTTTTAAGTTTATCTTTAAATACATGCAAATATTTATCTAACACTGGAGCCATTTGAAGGAATATTCTTATTTTCTAAACATGTCAATTCTCAAAATGTCTTTTTTAGCATTGACATTATTAAACACATGTATTAAATCTTTCAACATAATGAGAATAACCATAGAACCCAAATGTATAGATCTCTTAAATAAATTAAATACAAATATGAAAATACATGTTTTTCTTTTATATGTATTTATAAGACAAAATAGTACTTTTTTGTTAAAATTACAGTTGATTCTTCAAATAAGTAAAGTGTTTCCCCTAATTATTAAGTAGAATTAATACACAGTAAATTGTATTAGCCTATTATTCCTATACGCTATTATCAGTGTATATTTATAGTTTTTTAGATAACCTGGAAGCAGAGTATTTCCACTAAAATTTGTATGGCAGATACTTTGATCATACAGCAAAATTATGACAATTAAAAAAATTAAGAAAAACAGTGGTCTCATCTCATGTATCGCTATTCTTTCCTTGGTGCTGTGAAATGAATGTTGCACAAAAGTGAAATTCACCTGTTAATGTAAAGCGTATAAATATGGAAAGAGAAGTGTTATTTCCAATCAGTGTGTTTCTTCATTTTTATTATGCATCATATACTGTGTTGAATGCTAAATAATTTTTTTAAATAGTGACTAAAGATCTGTTCTTAAAAATTTCATGGTTTACTAGAGAATACTGCCATGATAACAGACTATTATGACCAAGCATAATGCTTGTAATTATGGACAAACATAGTGTTATAAGAACACTGATCACATTAGTGATTACATTGCCTGGAAGAGTCAGATGAAGTGACATTAAAACTATTTAGAGAATAATAAAAATTAACTTCTTTGTTGTTGTTGTTGCAGGAATGAAGGAAGAAAAATACAAGCATAAGACCGTATATGAAAATGAATAATATTAAAATGCCTTTTTGGATTTTTTCTTTAGAAATAATATTTGCACTACAAAGGTGTTCAATATTTTATTAGTATAGTTTATCTCATTAATGTAAATAATAAAGAGGACATGGATGTTTTAACGGATATATTAACATAAGTCACATACTATACAATTTATCCATTTAAAACGTGCAATTCAATGATTTTTGTTATAGTCAAGCATGTATACAACCAATACCACAGTCAATTTTAGAACATTTTCATCATAAGAAGAAATCCTGTGTAACTTTACCTATTACCACTTCCCCTGCCCTAACTCACCCCAGCCCTAAGCAACTGTTTATCTCCATTCTACGTTCTAGAGATTTTTTTTCTATTCTTGACTTTGTATAAATTGAAATCACATAGTACATGATTATTTGTGACTGGCTTCTTTCATTTAGCATAATATTTTCAAGGTTAATTCATGTTGTAGTATTCATTAGTATTTCATTTCTTTTGTGGCTGAACTATGTTAGATTGTATGAATTCAGACAGTTTATTTTATTATTTCATCCCTCGATGGACATTTGGATTGTTTGAAGCTTTTGTATATTATTAATAATAACATTATGAACATTCCTATGCATTTTTCTTTGTAAATGTATATTTTCATTTCTCTTGCATATATAAGTAGGAGTGGAATTACTGGGTTGTATTGTAGCTTTATCTTTAATCTTTTGAGGAAATTTCAGACTCTTCCACAGTAGCAGAGCCATTTGGCATTCTCAACAACAGGGTGTGATGGTTCTAGCTTTTCCACATTATTATGTCAACAGCTGTTGTTATCTAATTTTTAAAATTGTATTTATCCTAGTAAGTGCAAAATCATATCTCACTATGATTTGGATTTGCATTTAACTTTTTTTTATTGTAAAGTGTATTTTACCTGATATTAGTAGCTTTCTTGTGGTTGCAATTAGCATGTTTTATCATTTTTCATCTTTTTACTTTCAATCTATTTGTGATTTTGAATCTAAAGTGTCTCTCCTACAGACAATATACAACTGGATAATTTTTAAAAATCCAGTCTAAAAACGTCTGCCTTTTTATTTGATTATGTAATTCATACTCAATTAATGTTATAATTAATATAGTTGAATATATCTCTTCTACTTTAATTTTTTTCATATGTCTCATGTCTGTTTTGTTTTTCTATTTCTCCTCTACTGTTTTCTTTTGTATTAAATATTTTCAAATGTAGCATTTTAACTTCATGTGATTACTGATTTTATTTGTCAGCTTGACTGGGCCACATGGTACCTAGATATTTGATTAAACAGTATCCTGAATGTGTCTGTGAGGGTGTTTTTAGATATGATTAACACTTGAATCAATATATTGAGTTTAGCAGGTTGTGATCTCCCCCAGTGTGATTGGGCCTCACCAACCCCTTGAAGATTTGAATAGAACAAATATGCTGAGTAACAGAATTCACTTTTCTTTCTGTCTGTCTTCAAGCTGGAACGTTTGTCTTCTCCTGTTTTTGGACTCATTCTCAGACTTAAACTTACACTGTAAGCTCTCGTGCTACTAAGGTCTTCAGACTCCAACTGGAACTAAGCCATCTGCTCTCCTAGGTCCCTCTCTTGCCAACAGCCATTCATAGGACTTCTCAGCTTTCATGATTGAGTAATAATTTCTTATAATAAATACATTTTTATCTCTATCTACATATAGCTATCTTTCTGTCTAGCTATATTCTATTGGTCCTGTTTCTACTTTGGTTTAATTTAGATGAAGGTACTAAAAAACTTAGGGTGACTGGAATGTAGGAATGGATTTGTCAATGAAGTTTACTCACTCTGGGAGGGTACAGAAGACAATAATTTAGAAAACATATTTGGGCAAGGAGCCCTGTGATTGCTCTTCTCTGTAGGCTATACCTTAGAGTGCAAAGTACAGTCACTACACTGGGAAACTTAAATGCAAAGGAAGTAAATGGATCCCAGGGTGGCAGGAGCTCAGTAGCAACACTCAACTACCAAAGGTAAGGTGGAAGTGGTAGTTGTAATGAACAGCAGAGTCAAAATAGCAATCAAACTAGTCTGACTTGTGTAGACGTATACTGTTGGCTGGTTGATTATGAAGCTCCTATAAGTGAAATAGATAGAAAGCCTAAATTGCTCCTTGATACATATAAGCAGAAAAGGCCTATCTCAAGTGAAGAAGCACCTTACATGAAACATAAAAAAGAAGAGTAATGGTCCTTCAATCAATTCCCAGCCTAGAGCCAGCATGCAGGCCCAGAAATCTTTGAATGAAAAAAAAGCCTGGGTCTCCTTCAGGAAATTCCTCAGTACAATGCCAAAAAGTGTATGTCATTAGTATTTTTCCAGCATTTCTCAAAGAGATTTATGGCATTTTACCAGGGTAACTGTGCCCTGGAAAAAAGGAAAAACATCAGAACTTTCAGAGACCACTGAACACAGGCTCTTACCTGACACAAATTCCAGGAAACCCAAAATTTATCACTATGATACCTCAGTCAGAGAAAGGATTATTGTGGCCAGGTGATGAATGGGGTTTTAGCTCAGGTATAGCTCCCCATGGGCCCAGTAGGTCCCTAAATCCATCCTGTGGTTACTTCCCAGTTCTGGATTCTTAACTAGAAAACGTATCCTTAACAGATGGCAGAATCCCCAAATGGGTTCTCTGACCTGTGGAATGAGGCTTATTAGGTGGGAAAGGTCAAGTGGGAGTCACTGAAAATACCTCTATCTAGGAGGAAAATAGTAAACTGAATGCAACACCACAATTCTTAGCTGGAATTGCAGAGATTAGTGCTACCATTAAGGATATGAAAAATGCAGGAGTGGTAATTCCCAATCAATGCCCATCAACTCACCTATTTGACCTGTTCACAAGATAGGTGGATCATGGAGAATGACAGTGGATTATCATAAGCTTAACCAAGTCATGAGTCTAATTGCAGCTGCTGTACCAGATATGGCTTCATTGCCTGATCAAATAAACACATCTGTGAGACCTGGTATGCAGCCATTTATGTGGCAAATGCTTTTTTTCTCAATACCTTCAGTAAAGATTACCAACAATACACCTTTACTGACCTATCTCAGGGGTATATAAACTCTTTAGCTTATTTTTAATTTAATTTGCAGGGATGTCGATTGCCTTCCTCTTCTACAAGATATTATACTGGTTCATTACACTGATGACATTATGTTGATTGCAAGTTGATTGATGAGTAAGATAGCTACTAGACTTATTGGACTAGTCAGACTTATTGGACACTGATGACATTTTGTTGATTGTAAGTTGATTGATGAGTAAGAGTAGCTACTAGATTTATTGGACTAGTTACTGACAAGTAGCGACTAATAAGAAGTTTTGTAACTATAGACTTAATGGTAAAGCATTTGCATGTCAGAAGGTGGGAAATAATATCAACTAAAATTTGAGGGACTTCTACCTCAGTGAAATTTCCAGGGCTTTTCCAAGGAGAAGGATAAGTTGTTGCATTTGGCCTCTTCTACAATAAAAAAAGAGAGCAGCACCCAAAGAGCCTCTTTGGATTTTGAAGGCTACGCATTCCTCATTTGGGTGTGCTACTCTGGCCCATTAACTGAGTGATATGGAAAGATTTGAGCCAGGTCCCAAACAGTAGAAATCTCTGCAACAGATTCCAGGTGGCTCCACTGCTTGGGCAATATGAGCCAGCCAACCATGGTCCTTAAAGTGCCAATGGCAGTTAGGGATGCTCTTTGGAGCTTTTGACAGTCCTCTATAGGTGACTCATAGAGCAGTACTTCAGGATTTTGGAGCAAAGTGCTTCCATTTCCTGTAGATGACTACTCTCCTTTTGACAAACAGCTCTTGTTCTGCTACTAGGCCTTAGTAGATACCGAACACTTAACCATGGGTCACAAAATTATGACATGGCCTAAGCTTCCCAACATAAATTGTTGTTATCTGACTCAGCAAGTCTTAAAGTTGGGCATGCACAGCAGCACTGCATTATTAAGTGGAAATGGTACATACGTGACAGGGCTCAAGCAGGCCCTGAAGGCACAAGTAAGTTACATGAAGTAGTGGCCCAGATGCTCATGATTCCCACTTCTGCTACATTGCCTTTTGTCTCCCAGCTTGCAAGTATGCACTTGTGCAGAGTTCCTTATGATATGTTCAAAGAGAAAGAGAAGACTCATGCCTAGTTTACAGATTGCTCTGCATGCTATGCAAGCACCACCTGAAAGTGGACAGCCGTAGAACTAGAGACTCTCTGTGCAACATCCTTGAAGTATGGTGGTGAAGAGAAATGGTTTCAGAAGGTAGAATTTTAAGCAGTGCATTCGGTTGTTCACTTTCCTTCTAACAAGAAATGGCCAGATGAACAATAATATCAATCTGTGTACTGGACAGCGGTTGGACTAGATGGTAAGATATTTCAAAGGATCATGATTGAAATTGGTGACCAGAAAATTTAAGGAAGTGGTATATAGTTAGAACTCTGACTGAGAAAAAGAATCATGAAGATATGTGTGTCCCATGTGAATGCTAACCAAAGTTTTTGAGTGGAAGATTTTAATACTCTAGTAGACAGGATGACCCATTCTGTGGATACCAGTCCACCTTTTCCTTCAAACTCTGCTGTCAGCGCCAAATAAGCTCAGGAGCAAAATGCCTACTAGGAAAAGTATGGGGTTATACATAGATACAACAAAATGGACTTCCACTTACCAAGGCCAGCCTGGCCACAGCCATTACTGAATGCCCAATTTGCCAGCAGCAAAGAATAAAACAGAGTGCCTGATATAGCACTATGCTCTGAAGTAATTAGTTACCAAGTGATTAGTCACAATCTGGTGGCAGATTGATTACATTGAACCATTTTTTTTATTATGGAAGGCTTAACATTTGTTTTTATATGAATAGATACCTATTCTGGATATCAATTTGCCTTCCCTGCATGCTATGCTTCTGCCAAAAGTATTATCCATAGACTGACAGAATACCTTATCTGGCATTATGGTATTCCACACAGCATTGCATTTCATCAGGGAACTCAGTTCAGAGCAAAAGAAGTGAGGTAGTAGGCCCACGCTTATGGAAACCACTGGTTTTACCATGATTCTCGGCATGCTGAAGCAGCTAGATTGATAGAATGGTGAAATGGCCTTCTGAGAACTCAATTACAGTGCCATCTAGGTAGCCATACCTTACAAGGTTGTGCCATAATTCTTCAGATGATCAATGTCTATTATTGGTTCTGTTCTTCCATAGCCAGGATTTATAGGTGCAGGACTCATGCTATAAAAATGGGAATGGCAGTACTCACTATTTTATGCCTAGAGACACACTAGAAAAATTTCGCCTTCTGTTCCCATGACCTTATGCTCTGATGACTTAAAGGTCTTCATTCCAAAAAGAGGCATGCTTTCACCAGGAGATACAACAATGATTTCATTGAATTAGAAGTTAAGAGTCACATTTTGGGCTCCTCAGGACTCTGAATAAACAGGCAGAGTGGATTTATTGTGTTTGGTGAGATTGATCTTGATTATCAAGGAAAAATTGGGCTGGTAATCCACAATGAAGATAAAACAGAGTATGACTAGAATAAAGGAGATTGCTTGGAACATGTCTTGGAATTACCATGAAGTGTAATGAAGATCATTGGAAAACTATAGCAACCCAATCCAGGCAGCGCTACTAACGGTGTAGACTTTTCAGGAATAATGGTTTAGATCATCCTACCCGGTAAAGAGCCATGGCCAGCTAAGGTTCTTGCTGAAGATAAAAAGTATACAAAGTAGGAAGTGGAAGAAAGGCATTTTAAATACCAGCTATGAATCTTCCTTTTTGTAATTTTTTTCTTTTTCTGTTATAAAACAAAACTGTAAAATAAGACACCAAACTCTCCAGACAAGATGAACTCTGTGTCTAGCAGATTTGATCCAAATTCAAAAGCAGAACTAGGTCGTCATAGAGGGATGTGAGGGCAGACATATACCCTGTGTTCTCAGAGAAAAACAGCCATTGACAGATGTCCTGCTTGCATAGCATGGACTTGAATGAACTTGATGATTGATAGAAATTATGCAAGCCAAAGAAGGGTGTTGTAACTAAAGACTAGAAATTCCCAAAGTGACTTTTGGAAATCCCCAATCAGAAGGAACTTGTGACTTTAGGCTTGAGGTCACTCAATCAGGATGCTGCTGTCTTTATCAATCCAGGTTCAACTGAATCAACCAATCAGAACTAAACAATTTTGAATCCTTCATTAGCGTAAAAAACTGATTGAGAACATGGGCAGGAACATTTTCTATGTAAGTCAAACCACAAACATTCCCTTTCTTCTGGGAAATCCACTTTTGTTTCATTCTGAACACTAATTTCATTTTACACAGAAGTTCTGTCTCCCCAGTCTACAGCTTACTTTCAGAAAATAAAGTTATCCTTTTTGCCTCCACACATTTCATGGTCTTTGGTTAACACCCTTCTTTGGCTTGCATAATTTCTATCAATCGTCAAGTTCATTCATGTTTTCTTATGCCCATTTAAATGTACTCTAGGTCCTCTCTAGTAAATTTTTTTATTTGAATGATTGTACTTTTCAACTCTATAATTTCCATTTGGTTATTTTACAATTTTTTAAAAAATCTTTTATTGATATTCTCTATTTGATGCAACACTGACACTATACCTTTCTTTACTTCTTTAATCTAGTTTTCCTTTAGATTTGTAAATATATTTAAGGTAGCTACTTTACAATATTTTCCTGTTAAATCTGGAATCTGGGAAATCTCAAAGGCATTTTTGTTGCTTGCTTTTATTACAGTTTATGGGTCATATTTTCCTGTTTCTTTGCATATCTAGTACTTTTTTATTGAAAACCAGACTTTTTAAAAAATTTTACTTTAAGTTCTGGGATACATGTGCAGAACTTGCAAGATTGTTTTATAGGTGTACATGTGCCATGGTGACTTGCTGCACCTATTGACCCACCCTCTAAGTTTTCTCCCCTCGCTCCCCAACCCCAATAGGCCCTGGTGTCCAGTATTCCACTCCCTGTGTCCATGTGTTCTCATTGTTCAACTCCCACTTATGAGTGAGAACATACAGTGATTAGTTTTCTGTTCCTATGCTAGTGTGCTGAGGATGATGGCTTCCAGCTTCAGTCATGTCCCTGCAAAGGACATGATCTTACTCTTTTTATGGCTGCATAGTATTCCATGGTGTTTATGTACCACATTTTCTTTATCCAGTTTATCATTGATAGGCACTTGGGTTGGTTCCATGACTTTGTTATTGTTAATAGTGCTGCAGTAAACATACATGTGCACGTGTCTTTATAGTAGAATAATGTATATTTCTTTTCGTATATACCAAGTAATGGAAACGCTAGGTCAACTGGTATTTCTGGTTCTAGATCCTTGCTGAATTGCCATACTGACTTCCACAGTGGTTGAACTAATTTACATTCCCACCAACAGTGTAAAAGCATTCCCATTTCTCCACAGTCTCACCAACATCTATTGTTTGTTAACTTTTTAGTAATCATCATTCTGACGGGCGTGAGATGGTATCTCATTGTGGTATTGATTTGCAGTTCTCTAATGATAAGTGATATTGAGCTTTTTTTCACGTTTGTTGGCTGCATAAATGTCTTCTTTTGAGAAGTGTCTGTTCATATCCTTTGCCCACTTTTTGATGGATTTGTTTTTTCTTGTAAATTTGTTTACGTTCCTTGTAAATTCTGGATATTATACCTTTGTCAGATGGGTAGGTTGCAAAAAATTTCTCCCATTCTGTAGGTTACCTGTTCACGCTAATGACAGTTTCTTCTGCTGTGCAGAAGCTCTTTAGTTTAATTAGATCCCATTTGTCAATTTTGGCTTTTGTTGCAATTTATTTTGTCATTTTCATCATGAAGTCTTTGTCCATGCATATGTCCTGAATGTTATTGCCTAGCTTTTCTTCTAGGGTTTTTATGGTTTGGGGTTTTACATTTAATTCTTTAATCCATCTTGAATTACTTTTTGTATAAGGTGAAAGGAAGGGGTCCAGTTTCAGTTTTCTGCATATAGCTAGCCCATTTTCCCAGCACCATTTATTGAATAAGAGATCATTTTTCCATTACTTGTTTTTGTCAGGTTTGTTGAAGATCAGTTGGTTGTAGATGTGTGATGTTATTTCTGAAGTCCCTGTTCTGTTTCATGGGTCTACATGTCTGTTTTTGTATCAGTACCATGCTATTTTGGTTACTGTAGCCTTGTAGTATAGTTTGAAGTCAGGTAGCATGATGCCCCCAGCTTTATTCTTTTTGCTTAGGATTGTCTTGGCTATAGAGACACAAAAAAAATCTCCAAAAAATCAATGAATTCAGGAGCTGTTTTTTTTTTTTGAAAAAAATAACGAAATAGATTGCTGGCTAGACTAATAGAAAAGAAAAGAGAGAAGAATCAAATAGACACATTAAAAAACAATAACTGGGATATCACCACTGACCCCACAGAAATACAAACTCCAATCAGAGAATACTATAAACATCTCTATGCAGATAAAGTACAAAATTTAGAAGAAATAGATAAATTCCTGGAAACATATACCCATCCCAAGAGTAAACCAGAAAGAAGTTGAATCCCTGAATAGACCAGTAACAAGTTCTGAAATTGAGGCAGTAATTAATAGCCTACCAACCAAAAAAAGCCCAGGACCAGGTGGATTCACAGCCGAATTCTACCAGAGGTACAAAGAGGAGCTGGTACCATTCCTTCTGAAACTATTGCAAACAGTTGAAAATAAGGGATTCCTCCCTGATTTATTTTATGAAGCAAGCATCATCCTGATACCCAAACTGGGAAGAGACACAACAAATAAATAAAACTTCAGGCCAATATCCCTGATGAACATCCATGCAAGTATCCTCAATAAAATACTGGCAAACCGAATCCAGCAGCACATCAAAAAACTTATCCACCACAATCAAGTCAGCTTCATCCCTGAGATGCAAGGCTGGTTTAACATATGCAAATCAATAAACATAATCCATCACATAAACAGAACCAATGACAAAAACCACATGATTATCTCAATAGATGAAGAAAAGACCTTTGATAAAATTCAACATCCCTTCATGTTAAAAACTCTCAATAAACTAGATATTGATGGAACATATCTCAAAATAATAAGAGCTATTTACAACAAACCCACAGCCAATATCAAATTGAATAGGCAAAAGCTGGAAGCATTCCCTCTGAAAACCAATACAAGACAAGGATGCTCTCTCTCACCACTCTTATTCAACATAGTATTGGAAGTTCTGGTGAGGGCAATAAGGTGGGAGAAAGAAATAAAGTGTATTCAAATAGGAAGAGAGGAAATCAAATTGTCTCATGACATGATTTTATATTAAGAAAACTCCATCATCTCAGCCCCAAAACTCCTTAAACTGATAAGTAACTTCAGCAAAGTCTCAGGATATAAAAATCAATGTGCAGAAATCACAAGCATTCCTTTACACCAATGATAGACAAGCAGAGAGCCAAATCATGAATAAACTCCCATTCACAATCAGTATAAAAAAATAAAATACCTAGGAATACAGCTAATAAGGGATATGAAAGACCTTTTCAAGGAGAACTACAAACCACTGATCAATGAAATAAGAGAGGACACAAACAAATGGAAAAAATATTCTATCCTCATGGACAGGAAAAATCAACATCGTAAAAATGGCCATGTTCCCAGACCAAACTGAGGGTCAGGCAGCTATTTCTCACCACCCAATAATGAGATGCAGATGAACTGGGGAGGAAGAGAATTTTTATTTCTGTAACCAGTTACAGGAGGAAGGCCTGGAAATTATTGCCAGACTAACTCAAAATTACAAAGTTTTCTAGAGCTTATATACCTTCTAAGATATATGTCTATGTGTAAGTGTGCATTCATCTAATGACGTAAGCGATTAACTTTTTTTAATCTTTAGCTAAGGTATGAGTCCTGAACACCTTCCTCTGGGGCCTCAGGAAATTTACTTAATCTAAATAGGTCCAGGTACTTGGGTGAATACCCTTATCTTATCTCTTCTTAAATCATGGAAGCTTGAGGAGTTCCTTCAGACCCCCAGTAAACTTGTTTGTGGAGGCCTGGTGAATTTCTTCAGATCCACAGTAAAACTTGTTTAATCCTAAATAGGTCCTGTAAAGAATTTCTTCATTATTTTGTCATGCTTTAAGACCCAGGAGAGGCCTAAGCAAAACTCTTGATGAGCATTTGTTACATCCCAGCCTTTGTATCAGGGCACTGGCTTTTAATATTTAATGTAACTACTCAGTACTGAAACAGTTGTTAGTGAGGCCTGGCCTGCCACAAACTCCACTGTCAATTTGTACATGGTTTCTATTATGCTTGTACATAGGGAGACAGGGCATCGTTATCTTTCTAGCTACTTCCTGCTGAGAGGGGGTTGTTGTTATGGGGCACCGAAGGCAGCGCTAGAGTGGAAGAGGTCGATTTGTTCCGGGTAGCACTCTGTTTCAGGGGCTTAGAGGCAGCGCCTGCTGAAACCTAATAGTAGGCAACAGCAACACATATAAATAGGTTGCTGTGGTTTTCTTCTGAAATTTAAGTTGTCTAGTCTTCAGTTCGCAGGGCTTTAAGAAAGCACAGCTTAGGTTTTTGTCATTTCCAATTAGGAAAAATGGGGAAATAGGAAAAGAAAAAGGAAAAAATTCAAAAACATTATTTTGAAATTAATCCAAACCGCAGAAAACAAAAATTGAAAAACATCTGGCAAGACTAGAATTTAACAACAGGTGTACTATAGTTTTTGAAACATAATGTTTCTCTTTCCAGTTTCCCATTTTTGTTAAAAGACAAATCATGGTAGTACTGGTTTGCTTTATTATACTTATATATATATAATATATAAATATATAATATTACTTTATATAATTTATATAATTTTATATTTATAGTATATATTTTATATAATTTATTATTTATTTATATATTTATTTTATTTATATATTTATATATTTTATACAATTTATATAATTTAATATATATTACCTATAATTTATAAATACATAATATTGATATAGTATATAATATACATGTATATTATTTGTATACAGTGCAGCAAGAATAATTATTTTTCACATAGGCCTTTTAAATTGGCTTTGATGGAACTTTGTTCCATAGAAGGAATCTGAGATAAGACCTTTTAAAGCCAAGCGCAGCTATGGATTTGTACCATCAAATACCTAGGAGTTGGGCAAATTCCTCTCCTCTTGAGGTCCCAACACAACTTGGGGTTTCAGGCCTGTCAGAAAGTGACATTCTTTACTTACTGCAGATTAGAAACCCTGCACAGGGACTGTGTACACAAAATATGAGGCCAGTTTTCCAAGGGATTTATTGGCTCCATAAGTCAAGTTGATTCCTTAAAGGAAAGTGCACCATTCCATTCAAAGCCTTGGTAAAATAACTAACTTTTCCAATTTTGTCCTGTTAAAAAACAAACAAACAAACAACCAGATTCTTATTGCACTTTTGCAAATAACTGTATTGCCATAATTTGAGAATGCTCACAAATAGTTTCCAAATTCTGAATGGAGAATCAGGTAGAGAGAAAAAATTTGCTCCAAATTTTGTTCATAGGAGTATTCGTTACTTAATTGTTAATTGCTGTTATAACTCAAAAGAAGAATTTCCTTGACTCTGAAATGCAAAACAAAGGATTAGCAACATTTTAAGCAAAAAGTCAAAAAGATCCCTTCAGTCTCCTATTAGCTCAGTTCATGGAGTTAATTCCTGTCCTGCTTGATATTAGTGAACATTTTAGCTCTTGAAGAGTTCTGAACATTTTCCCTCTATTTTGATGTCACAGTCTCCAAAGTTTTCAGAAACATGCATTCAAGAGCACCCATTAGGCCTTCATAGCTGATTATAAAACCACCTTCTAAAGAGGAACAAAACAAGACAACAGTTTTTTATGGATGACAAAAGGTTTAAAGTACCCATAGTTAAAGACAAAATTGACAAGGAAATCTGTACCTTTGTGGCACACAATAATTTAACATAACAATTATAATTATTACTGATAGCATACACTAAGATATATCAGAATTATAGAAGTCTCCCATAACTTTGGAACACATATCAATAACATATTTTATAATATAGCCCGAAGAAAGCTAAATGCCATTTTATATTTGACAATGCTGTCTGTATAATTTTTATACAAAATAAGCCAAATTTCACTTTTACATTAGTATACTATTAATGTTAAACCCAATTCTTAGTAAAATCTTATAGACATATTTGCACAGTTTTAATGTTTGACCATAAAGAAAGATTTTTATAGATCTTTTATAACCCTTTTCAATTTTTGTAAAAGAGCAGGTTAGTGCTCTAAGAGATAACCATTGTGCTTTTATTTTAATGCTCAATTTACAGAAAAACTGGATGACACCCCTTTAACTTTAGCCAATGTGTTTACACACAGAATTTCCTTTATAATTAACCTCTGACAACTTGCTTAACCGTCGTCTTTATTTTATCCAACTTAAAACAATCCTTTAACCTTTTAATCTACGCAAAAATCCACATTCTCATGTCTCCTTATTAACCTTTTTAACAAAAGCATGTTTTACTTTCCTTACACACCTTGCATGTACACTGTTTCTCCAATAATCTTAAATACATGTTACACTGTTAACTCTAACCAACCTTTACTTTTGGTGAAAACCTTGGTAAGTTTGGGATTTTAATTATGTACTAGGTGTGGAGCCTAGGACCTAGACAGAAGTGCAGACAAGGTCTGACCTATTCCAGCATTTAACTCCATGTGTCCCAGGACTTATGTAGAATTTAACACTCCAAAATAAACTGAACAATTTTTAAGACAAAGAAGTAGTTTATCAACTAAAGCATTTAGCAAACTTAATATTTGACCTGCATAATTTAGGCCAAATGTTTACATTTTTGAAGATATTTTAATTTTACTAATAATCTTTAAAATTATCTTTATTTATATAGCTTTCTTTATATCTCTCTTATTTCCTGGTTTCTTTAACATTGTTTTATATATAACCTTTAAATAGGCTTTAAATTAGACAAAAATTAGTTATCCTTCAAAAAGGACATAATTTTTAGAAAAAATATTTTCCTGTAATATATTTTTATTGGAAAATACCCAAATAATGAGAAATCTATTGTTTAATTTTTTTTTTTTTTTTTTTTTTTTGAGACGGAGTCTTGCTCTATTGCCCAGGCTGGAATGCAGTGGCGCAATCTCGGCTCACTGCAAGCTCTGCCTCCCGGGTTCACACCATTCTCCTGCCTCAGCCTCCCAAGTGGCTGGGACTACAGGCGCCCACCACCATGCCCGGCTAATTGTTTTGTATTTTTTTAGTAGAGACAGGGTTTCACCATGTTAGCCAGGATGGTCTTGATCTCCTGACCTCGTGATCTGCTCACTTTGGCCTCCCAAAGTGCTGGGATTACAGGCGTGAGCCACCGTGTTTAATTTAATATAACTTTAGATTCTAAATTATGACGTTTGTTTATGAGTATTCATCCCATTACATTTATCTAATTATTTATTTTAATCATTTACCTGGATCATTTATGAAAACTGCAATAGTCATCATTTAAAGTTATGAAACTGCCATTGCAAAATTATAACTGAGACAGTGACAATGATCTGACCTAACTGACTGCATCTTGCTTCTAACCTAGAAATTTTTCTTTTTGATTAACTTAGTTTATAGTTTAGCTTTGAAAAAAAGATGGTAACAGTCCTTTCCCAGAATAAACTTCCTTCATATTTGTGGACTAGACTGCCTCAGGCCACAAGATTAGAAGTTAGGGTATTTTACTAAATAATTCAAGATGTAGCTATCTTCATTAAACCAATATTACTATTTCATTTATTATATAATTACACAAGCAAGGTTCATTCTGTTTGGGCTGAGTTATAGCTTTGAAGCCTCCACGCCAAATTTTGACGCCTTACAGTATTTGGCGGAGATATTACTGATCAATAAATGCAAACAAAAATGTATGCTGGCAATTCTTAAGACATTTTTAATATTACTTTACCAATAATTTTAAAGCTAGCTTATTTATCAAATATTTTATTTAAGTCACATAAACTTGAAAAAGCATTTGACTAGTCTTGTCTTTTCTCTGTTAAAATATTTCAGTGTGCTATTATTTTTCTTTGAGCCAATTAATTACAACTCTTTTATATATTTTCAGTAGTGAAACATGGTATACACAAGACATAAATACATAGACATATTAGGCATGCCAATAGAAGTACATTTTATAGATTCATAAGACCTCTTTTTTCCTATCTTTTAACTGGATCTTTGAGCTCTGAGCAGAGCCCACACTGAATCCTGGGTTTTAAAACAGGGAGAATTATTATGAGGCTACACCATGTGATGCTTTTACAGCTCACTTAAGTTTTTTTTTCTAAACAAAGACATTTCTAAGTGTCTAATTTACGCTTTTCCTTAAAAACCCTAGAGTAGCTTCTGTTGTAATAGATATTAATGAAGAAAACAGAATTCAGTCAAGTGAGATGAAAAAACACTTTTGCTAAAAAAGACAAGGTTCTAGGAGAGAAATAAAAACAAAATCATGAAGGCCTTTTAAATATAAACATGCACACATGCACACATACATATACACATCTTACATGTTAGCTTTAATTAAGCTGACCTTTAACCATTGAACTCCTAAAAGAATATTTTTCCTTCCCAGAGGCCTCTCAGCAGGAATGGACCCAATACCTCCTGTTTTTAAGTTTACATAATATCAAATGGTACCAAAAGGAATAAGACAAATATGCAAACAAGTGGAGACAAATTTTGGACAACCCAAAGAGGAGTGCATTCAGGCAAAACAGACTCAAAACCAACTCAAAACCTGATCTCAACCAAAACGCAAAGCGAGTGTATGAGCGAGTCCTATTGCTTCCCTTGGTGGCACTGGACAAATGGCTTAATAAGCCCAGATAGCAAAACAGTAGGAAACAATGGGAATATGAATAAAAAATAGGAAACAATAGGAATAGGAATCAAATAAAACTGGACTTTTTCAATAATATATTTTAACGATTTTGGGTACTAGTTCCCTCCTTTCTTAGGCTTGTTATTTTTATTTGCTTTTGTATTTGTTTATTGACCAGCTGCATTAGTGAATCTATTCCTCCCCATAAACCCTCCCACATACATACACACTTAGGGCTAAGTCTCTTTGAAGTTGTTCCTCTGGGAAATGTAGCTTTGGGTATACCCTCAGTCACCCTGGGATAACAGTAGTTTTGGCAGGTCTCCCATTCTCTTTTCCAGACCATACTCAGATGTTAAACTCCACTAATTGCTGGTACATTACACTATTGTTTAGAAAAGTGCTCTGGGGCATAAATTCCTCTACAAAGCAATCTAATCACATTGTGTGGCTCCTTCAGACAACAGTTTTTGAGGTTCCTGTTAATTTGCTCTGACCTTAGGAGGGCCTCTCCCAAATGTCTTATTTCCTGATCCCTTTCCTTTTTCCCTACCAAATAGCTGGCCAAAAATCTAAACTGTATCTTCATTAAATCCACAAACCTCCAAATTCACTTGACTACAGCCTCCATTATTTTTATTTGTGCTCTTAGGTTTAAACTTTTCCATGCTCTGTTGAAAATGAAGTCAGTTCCTTCGGGAAAAGATTGGGCTCTGTTTTATTGCTCGTTTCTCTAATATTCCCCTCACCTCCTGCAAAATCTCTGAGTCAATGTCCTCAAGCTGGGGGTAGGATCAATGGAAAGTTCTGTCAAGTGGCAAAATTATTAAAAGTGTAGCTTAAATATCTTAATTGATTTTCATTTGTGAGTCCAGAATTGGGCAACATCTCATTTTGTAAAAACAGAATGAGTTTCAAATAAGCTGAGCAGAGGAGGTTGTTTTATACAGAGAGAAGGACTGGAGAAAGCAGAAACAAAACAAAAAGCAGATTGGTTATTTCAAAGTACTTTCCTTGTAAAGGTTAAAGCGCAGAGGACTTCCTTATCCTGCTGGCTAAAATTGTCTTTGATGTCTCACTCTCCTGATTTCTCAGTTTGGTGACATGGAATTTTAGCATGAATGATTCCATTTTAGTTTGGTCTGTTGAACCTAGTGCAGGAGCTCAGTAAAAACCAATGGCCTTCTGTAAACTTTACTTATATTTCCCTCTAAAAGACAACTCCATTCTAGAAGCTGAACTCTCAGTGAAGTGGGAGAACAGACTGAGGTTTCCTCAGTTTGCCTCTGCTGGTATGATCATGAGGTCAGGAGATTGAGACCATCCTGACTAACATGGTGAAACCCCAACTCTACTAAAAATACAAAAAAAAAAAAAAAAATAGCCGGGCGTTGTGGTGGGCGCCTGCAGTCCCAGCTATTCGGGAGGCTGAGGCAAGAGAATGGGTGAACCCAGGAGGCGGAGCTTGCAGTGAGCCGAGACCACACCACTGCACTCCAGCCTGGGCGACAGAGCAAGACTCTGTCTCAAAAAAAAAAAAAAAAAAAAAAAAAAAAAAAAAAAAGAAAGAAAAAGAAAAGAAAGAAAGAAACAACAACAACAAAACAAACAAACAAAAAACCCTACCATCTCAAGAGCCAGGGGAAGGATTATCTGGAACTTGGTACTCTCAGCAGTTTATGGCAAAGGTAGAATTTCCATGTGAGGGAGGCTTCGTAAAAGAAGGGAGCCCCGACTACTCAACTACAGTAGACTAGGGTAGAGGATGTGAAATGCTAAAGTTCTGTTTCTCCTAGGAAAAATGCCCTCTAGCAAGGAGCTGGTTGGGATGGAGAGGCAACCACCTATATTGTTGACTGAAGTAGTCTGGAGCGTGGAAGCAGAAACCAGCATTGGTTCAAACATCAGCTTCTCATATTTCTTACCAAATATTCAAAGATTTTCTTGAATCAACATTTATTCATTGGATGTCTGCCCTTATGAGTATTTTTAGAATATTTAAATGCTTTTTTGTTAAAAATAATAATAATAGTAATTTGTATCAGCTTCACTGGAGATCTGGTCAGCAGAGATCCTGACCCAATTAAGAGCTATGAGGACAAAAGATGATCTCCCAGGAGATGAATATTTTTAAGTTAAAGAGTGTCCCAGAAGTTTTTCCTTTCTTTCTTCTTTGATTCTTTCTTTTATGTTAATAAATCTCTTTTACATCTTTCTATGTAAAAATTGACATACTTTTTTGGAGACTGACCTCAACTTGAGGTGTATTTTGGGAATATGAATCACCTCGCTGCCAAAAATTGTCAAATCAACAGATAACATAATGATGGTATATTCATAAGCTAATAATTAATTTTTTAAAAAAATGGTTGCCTATGACAGAAAATAAGTATTATATTTGTTAGAACGTTTATGAGAAAATAATGTGAGTTTTGCATATCTTGATTAACTGAATAAATTTTCTTTGCTTTTTATTTCATACAAGTTTATAGAACAAGGGCAATGTTGACGTATAAAAAACAAATTGAGTAATTCTCCAATGTTAACAAAAGTCTCAGCAGCTAGCATACAGTATTTTGCTTATGCATTTTTATTTTTGATATTCCTTTTGGGCTTTAAACAATCTCTTTTTGGCTAAATATGAACTCTACCAATTTGTTACTCACTTTAAAAGACGTAGCCTTCTACTCCACTCTACATAGTCGCATGCTATGCTTCATGTTAAGAAAGGTGCATGATATTTTATCTAGTACCTACTCAAAGTGTGAAAACAAGTAAATAAAAACCTAAGCTGTTGAACCTGTAAATTATTTTGAGCCTTAAAGGAATGTGATGAGGCCTGGGTCACCTGGCAGACAGCTGTAACCTAGGCACCTGTCCCTTAGGCAGCTGTAATTTTGTTTCTCTAATTATAGATGAGCTTTATTTTTTAACTGCATTGGTTTGTAAAATGCTATAAATGACTAAAGAGTTCCAGGGAAGACCTTTTCTTTCTTCACTGTTGATCTTTATTATGGGTGAACTTCCCTCTTACCTTTTTCACATAAAGACTTCATGGCTATCACATTGTCTTAAGAGTGAATGTTAAATGTAATCTTTTAAATTGTAAAGAGAAAATAAAAAAAACTATAAATAATTAAATTTTTATAACTCACAAATCAGTGTTGTATAGAAAATGTTGTAATTCCATTAAATTTGTGTTCTCCTTATATAAGCAAGACCTTAACTTTTAACTTCTGAACACTGAAACCCCATTTTTCTGAAATCTGTGTCTCTTGAAACCTACTTGTGGTTTTCTCCTTGGTTTATTCTAATTGAGTTTTTTTACTATAAATGTGTAGGTTAACTAGATACAATGTCAACCATTCAAATAACGTTGTGAAAACAGTTATCCTGGTAAATATTAAATAGAATATTTTGAAAGACTAAATGAAAACGTGCTGATAAAAAATAGTTGCTGTCAAATTAAGTGTGAGCAAGATAACTTTAAATGATTTGGGGTGTGTTTATAAAAGTATAGACTGAGTCTCTATTTAAAATCCTTCTTGAGTTCTTTAGGTTCTTGTTCTGCAACTGAAACTGAAAAGAGTCGGTGATGCAATATGGGTGTAGATTATTTTAAAAGATAAGCTACAATAAGCTTGAATTCAATTTTAAAAGCCATTTCCAAAGAAAAGGCCTTCGACACTTTAAAGTGTTGTCAAATGACTGCACACATATATTTCAAAATTAAAAATAGAATAAAGTAAAAAGAAAATTTAGAAGCTTCATAGTGTTGACCAAAGAAATCAAACTCTGTAAAATATTTGAAGATGTTTATTCTGAGCCGAATATGAGGATGTTAACCCATGATACAGCCTCAGGGGGTCCTATGAACATGTGTCTAAGGTGGTTGGGTTACAGCTTGATTTTATAAATTTTAGGGAGTGAGAAGTTATAGGCAAAGATATACATCAATATATGTAAGGTATACATTGGTTCAGCCTAGAGAGGTGGGACATCTCACAGTGAAGCCTTCCACATCATAGGTGGTTTCCAAGATTTTCTGGTTGGTAATTTGTTGGAAGAATTAAGCTTTGCCTAAAGAATTGAAGTCAGCAGAAAGGAATGCCTGGGTTCAAGATTAGGTGGTGGGTGACTGAAGCCAAAGTTATTTGTATGCAGATGAATCCTGCAGGTAGCAGGCTTCAGAAAGAATAGATGGTGTCTCTTATCTGATGTTAAAAGGTATCAGATTTTTAGTTAAATCTCTCTTAGATCAGGAAAAGACCTGGAAAGGGAAGAGGATTTGCTACATAATGTAAATTTCCCCACAAGAGATGGCTTTGCAGAGCCGTTTCAAAATATGTCAAAGAAATATATTTTGGTAAAAAATACTTTGATTTCCTTTAGAGTCTGTTATGGGTCATGTAAAATTATACCAGAGTCAGGTTGTAGTTGGCATCTTATTGTGTCCAGAATTGGTGGGTTCTTGGTCTCACTGACTTCAAGAATGAAGCCGCGGACCCTCGCGGTGAGTGTTACAGCTCTCAAGGTGGCGTGTCTGGAGTTGTTCGTTCCTTCTGATGTTCGGATGTGTTCGGAGTTTCTTCCTTCTGGTGGGTTCGTGGTCTCGCTGGCTCAGGAGTGAAGCTGCAGACCTTCGCGGTCAGTGTTACAGCTCTTAAGGCGGCACGTCTGGAGTTGTTCGTTCCTCCCGGTGGGCTCCTGGGCTCGCTGGCTTCAGGAGTGAAGCTGCAGACCTTCGCGGTGAGTGTTACAGCTCATAAAAGCAGTGTGGACCCAAAGAGTGAGCAGTAGCAAGATTTATTGCAAAGAGCAAAAGAACAAAGCTTCCACAGTGTGGAAGGTCACCCCACCGGGTTGCCACTGCTGGCTCAGGCAGCCTGTTTTTATTCTCTTATCTGGCCCCACCCACGTCCTACTGATTGGTAGAGCCGAGTGGTCCGTTTTGACAGGGCGCTGATTGTCCCTGAGCTAGACATAAAAGTCCTCCACGTCCCCATCAGATCAGTTAGATACACAGTATGGACACAAAGGTTCTCCAAGGCCCCACCAGAGCAGCCAGACACAGAGTGTCCATTGGTGCATCCACAAACCTCGAGCTAGACATAGGGTGCTGATTGGTGTGTTTACAATCCCTGAGCTAGACATAAAGGTTCTCCACATCTCCACTAGACTCAGAAGCCCAGCTGGCTTCACTCAGTGGATCCTGCACCGGGGCTGCAGGTGGAGCTGCCCGCCAGTCCCACGCCGTGCGCTCGCACTCCTCAGCCCTTGGGTGGTTGATGGGACTGGGCGCGGTGGAGCAGGGGGTGGCGCTCGTCGGGGAGGCTCGGTCGGCACAGGAGCCCATGGAGGGGATGGGAGGCTCAGGCATGGCGGGCTGCAGGTCCTGAGCCCTGCCCCGCGGGAAGGCAGCTAAGGTCGGGTGAGAAATCGAGTGCAGTGCCGGTGGGTCGGCACTGCTGGGGGACCCAGTACACCCTCCGCAGCCGCTGGCCTCAGTGCTAAGCCCCTCATTGCACAGGGCCGGCAGGGCCGGCCGGCTGCTCGGAGTGGGGGCGCCCGCCAAGTCCACGCCCACCGGAACTCCAGCCGGCCCGCAAGCGCCGTGCGCAGCTGCAGTTCCCGCTCGAGCCTCTCCCTCCACACCTCCCTGCAAGCTGAGGGAGGCGGCTCCCGCCTTGGCCAGCCCAGAAAGGGGCTTCCACAGTGCAGCGGTGGACTGAAGGGCTCCCCAAGTGCCGCCAAAGAAGGAGCCCAGGCAGAGGAGGCGCCGAGAGCAAGCGAGGGCTGTGAGGACTGCCAGGACGTTGTCACCTCTCATTATTGCTACAAGGTATCTGTTCTGTCAGTGTTAAAATCTCTATTTTCATATTAATGCTGGTCAGTTGTGTCTGAACTTTAAAAGGGGTGAAGTAAAATGAGACAAGTTCAATCCTCCTTCTTGTCATGGCCTGAACTACTTTTTTCAGGTTTCTTTGGAATCCCCTTGGCTGAGAGGGGTGTCCATTCAGGCAATTGGGGTGCTCAGAATTTTATTTTTGGTGTACAATAGGATTTATGAAAAAATACTGTAATGAGATCCGGGATGAGAGAAACTAGTACACAATGAGGATAGGGAGAACAAAGTCTTGAAAATAATTCAAATAAGATTCAGTAGAGAATTTTAGAAATATTTATTTTGTGCTTTTCAGTAAAATTTGAGAAAATATAACTTTCAATAAACTACAGTTGTAAAACCAGATGACTGAGTACTGCCTTAAGAATCTGAAGAACTGCCTATGACACAGAACACTTACTTATTGCACTTATTTACAGTATCTAGAAAAGTATTTCATAAAGTAATAGGGAGGGCTTTTTAAAATTCAGATTTATTCTATATTTTAAATAAGCTTTTATTAAAACAGTCTTAGACTTACAGAAAAATTTTAAAAATAATACTGAGAGTTTTCTTATATTATTTAAGATCTTGTGTTACTATGATACATTTGTTGCAATTGATGAGCCAATATTGATACATTATTAAATAAAGTCCATATTTTGTTCAGATTTCCTTAGTTTTTATCTAATGTATATTTGTGCTCTATTCAGTATCCCATCGAGTTTGATACATTACCTGTAGTCAGCATATCTTCTTAGGCTACTCTTGGTTGTATATATTTTCCAGAGTTCTTTTGTTTTTAATAAATTTGACAGTTTTGAGGAGTAAAGATCCAATATTTTGTAGAATATTGCTCAGTGGAGATTTGTCTGTGTTTTTCTCATGGGTAGAGTGAAAAGGTGGATTTTTGGGAGAAAGACCACAGAGATACAGTGCTGTTTTCATTAAATAATATTAAGGATATTACTATCAATATGACTTATCACTGTTATTGATATTTTAATAACCGATGTCTGCCCTATACACTTTCTTTCTTTTCTACTCCTCCTTCCATGCATTTTTTATACACTATGGGAGGAGTCAATATGTACTCCCAAAATTAAATAGTGGAGACTTATACTCTACTTCTTTGTGAGTAGAGCATCTACACAAATTATTTGGCATTCTGTGCTATGATAAATTTACCTATTTTTCCTTATGTACATATGTATTGATTGCTTCATTCATTTGTACCAATATGTGCTTATATACATTTATTTTATAATTTGGGCTATAAATTTAATGCTATTTTATTTTTGTTGGTAAAATTGTTCCAGGTTTGGCTACTGGGAGCTCTTTAAATTGGTTCCTGTTTCTCTTTGACATACCTTCTTCATTTTGCCTTTTTTTTTGGTTTGAGCCCTTCCTTACTTTTTGACACTACAAGATGCTCCAGACTCATCCTACATGTTTCCTTTCTTAGTCTTAAAATCAGCAATTTCAAGAGCCCTGATTATTTTGCACTTATAATACAATTAAATTGCTTTGTCATATTTCATATCTTATCTTTTTATTCTGGAATTTTCCTGACTTCCTAAACAATTTTTTTCTCTCCCTCTCTTTTTTTGCATATATTATGATTCACTCTTTGTGCCATAAAGTTCTTTGGGTTTTGAAAAATACATAGTGCCATGTATTCACCATTACTGTGTAATAGAGTAGTTTCATCTCCCTTCAAAATCACCTGTGCTTCACCTGTTCAGCCTTATTAATTTTTTTTTTTCATGGACTATGCTTTTGGTATTGGATCAAAAAGTCACCAACCCAAGGTCACTTAGATTTCCTTTTATATTTTCTTCTAGAAATTTTATTATTTTCTGTTTTACATTTAGCTCTATGATCCATTTTAAATTAATTTTCATGAAAGGTGTGAAGTTTGTGTCTTGGTTTGTATTTTTTCATAAGCATGTGTGATTTTCCCACATCATTTGTTGGAAGGACTGTATTTTCTCCATTGAGTCACCTTTACTCCTTCTTATTTACTTTTTAAAAACTTTTTAGTTTGGGGTACATATGCAGGTTTGTTATATAAGTTAACGTGTGTCGTTGGGGTTTGTTGTAGAAATTATTTAATCACCCAGGTATTATGTCTAGTACCCATTCGTTATTTTTCCTAATCCTCTCCCTCCTCCCACCCTCCACTCTCTGATAGCCCCAGTGTGTGTTGTTCGCCTCTATGCGTGCATGTGTTCCCATCATTTAACTCACACTTGTAAGTGAGAACATGGAATGTTTGGTTTTCTGTTCTTGTATGAGTTTGCTAAGATTAATGGCCTCTAGCTCCATCCATGTCCCTGCAAAGGGCATGATCTCATTCTTTTTTATGGCTAAATAGTACCTCATGGTGTGTATGTACCACATTTTCTTTATCCAGTTTACTATTGGTGGGCATTTAGGCTGGTTCCATGTCTTCACTATTGTGAATGGTGCTGCAATGAATGTATGAGTCCATGTGTCTTTATAATAATAAAATGATTTATATTCCTTTGGGTATATACCCAGTAATGAGTAGTACTGGATCTGATGGCATATCTGTTTTTAGGTCTTTGAGGAATCGCCACAATGTCTTCCACAATGATTGAACTAATTTACACTCCCATCAACAGTGTATAAGTGTTCCTTTTTCTCCACAACCTTGCTAGCATATGTTATTTTTTGACTTTCTAGTAATAGGCATTCTGACTGGCATGAGATGGTATCTCCTTGTGATTTTGATTTGAATTTCTCTAATGATCAGTGATTTTGAGCTTTCTTTCACGTGACTGTTAGCCACATGTATGTCTTCTTTTGAGAAGTGTTTGTTCGTGTCCTTTACTCGATTTAGTTAGGATTGTTTATTTCTTGTAAATTTGCTTAAATTCCTAATAAATTCTGAAATATTGTATCTTTGTTAGATGCATAGTTTCAAAAATTTTCTCCAATTCTGTAGGTTGTCTGTATACTCTGTTTATAGTTCCTTTTGCTGTGCATTAGTTTAGTTTAATTAGATCTCATTTGTCAATTTTTGCTTTTGTTGCAATTGCTTTTGGCGTCTTTGCCACGAAATCTTTGCTCATGACTGTGTCCCGAATGGCACTGCCTGCTTTGTCTTCCACGGTTTTTATAGTTTTGGGTTTTACATTTAAGCTTTTAATTGATCTTGAGTTCATTTTTCTATATGCTATAAGAAAGGGTTCCAGTTTCAATCCTCGCATATGGCTAGCCAGTTATTTCAGCACCATTTATTAAATAGAGAATCCTTTCCCCATTGTTTGTTTTTGTCAGATTTGTTAAAGATCAGATAGTTGTAGGTGTATGGGCTCCTTTGTTCTCTACTCTGTTCCATTCAGCATTCTTAAAAAAAAAAAAAAAAAAAAGAAACTCCTACCAAGAATTTCATCCTTCGCTCCTTTAAAAGATTAATTTACCAAATTTGTGGGAGTCTATTCCTGGGCTCTGTATTCTGTTGCATTAATCTACTTGTCTTTTCTTTTGCCAATAGTATTCAATCTTGATTATTGCAGCTTTATTGTAAATAATTATTGGAATCGAATAATGTAAGTCTTCCAACTTTATTCTTTTTTTTTTTTTTTTTATTAATAGTTACCCACGGAAATGATTTATTTATTTATTTATTTATTTATTTATTTATTTTTTTATTATACTTTAGGGTTTTAGGGTACATGTGCACAATGTGCAGGTTTGTTACATATGTATCCATGTGCCATGTTGATTTCCTGCACCCATTAACTCGTCATTTAGCATTAGGTGTATCTCCTAATGCTGTCCCTCCCCCCTCCCCCTACCCCACAACAGTCCCCGGAGCGTGATGTTCCCCTTCCTGTGTCCATGAGTTCTCATTGTTCAATTCCCACCTATGAGTGAGAACATGCGGTGTTTGGTTTTTTGTCCTTGCGATAGTTTACTGAGAATGATGTTTTCCAGTTTCATCCATGTCCCTGCAAAGGACACGAACTCATCATTTTTTATGGCTGCATAGTATTGCATGGTGTATATGTGCCACATTTTCTTAATCCAGTCTATCGTTGTTGGACATTTGGGTTGGTTCCAACTCTTTGCTATTGTGAATAGTGCCGCAATAAACATACGTGTGCATGTGTCTTTATAGCAGCATGATTTATAGTCCTTTGGGTATATACCCAGTAATGGGATGGCTGGGTCAAATGGTATTTCTAGTTCGAGATCCCTGAGGAATCGCCACACTGACTTCCACAATGGTTGAACTAGTTTACAGTCCCACCAACAGTGTAAAAGTGTTCCTATTTCTCCACATCCTCTCCAGCACCTGTTGTTTCCTGCTTTTTTAATGATGGCCATTCTAACTGGTGTGAGATGGTATCTCACTGTGGTTTTGATTTGCATTTCTCTGATGGCCAGTGATGATGAGCATTTCTTCATGTGTTTTTTGGCTGCATAAATGTCTTCTTTTGAGAAGTGTCTGTTCATGTCCTCTGCCCACTTTTTGATGGGGTTGTTTGTTTTTTTCTTGTAAATTTGTTTGAGTTCATTGTAGATTCTGGATATTAGCCCTTTGTCAGATGAGTAGGTTGCAAAAATTTTCTCCCATTGTGTAGGTTGCCTGTTCACTCTGATGATAGTTTCTTTTGCTGTGCAGAAGCTCTTTAGTTTAATGAGATCCCATTTGTCGATTTTGGCTTTTGTTGCCATTGCTTTTGGTGTTTTAGACATGAAGTCCTTGCCCACGCCTATGTCCTGAATGGTATTGCCTAGGTTTTCTTGTAGGATTTTAATGGTTTTAGGTCTAACATATTTATTCTTATTTAGTATTGTGTTGCTAGTCTAGATCATCTGCCTTCCATAAAAATTTTAGGACATTTTGTTGATATTTTGAAAATAGTTTTTTGAAAATATCAAAATCTGAGATTTTGGTTGAGATTGTGTTGAATCTACATATCAAGTTAGTAACAGTTGACATTTTAACAGTATTAAATTTTCCAAGCTATGATCTGTATAACATTTATGTATCTATATATTGGGTAGAAAATGAAACAAAATATAAGCAATCTCAATACAGTAGTACATGGACTACTTGAGTATGGGGCCAGGGGCAAAGGGAGAGATACATAGTAGTAAAAACTATCAGATGCTAAAGTGACATGGCAGAATAATGACATTTTGTAGATGATTTTATATTCACAGCTATAATTTCCAGTTAATTAAACATATTTTTTTAAAAAAGGGAATGCTTTATATCCACTTTATTTTCTCGACTTGCTTTGATATGTCATTCTGCATATTGCTATTACAAAACAGATGCCTAAATTATAGATTGACTCCTTAAATGGGAAATCATTTTTTTTCCCTTCTCTTCTTTGACTATAAGCTCAAACATTCTAAAACTACTTCTAATGTCCAGAAATCCATCTTATCAATATAAGTTCAGGAAACAAAAGTAAAGAATTCTATTTATTTAGCCCATACTAAAGTCTTTATAAATGCATAATATTTGGTATCTCAATTACAATCTCATATAATTAACAGGCAACAGGCACAAAGGGACAATACAGAAAATAAAGGCTTTGAAATTGTATTTAAAATTTCTTTATCTCTTTTTAAAATTTACTCTTACTTGTGTCATTACTTTACAAACAGGCAACCATAATGTTGAGCTCAAATTGCTAAAAATCTTTGAAAATACGAATTTGTTTTTTATGTTTAACTTTTAAAGAATTAGAATTCCAGAAAATACAACAAAATTGATATCTTGGACCATCAAATATTTTTACAAGTAAATTTCAAAGTTTAAGTGGAATAATAAATGAAGTCCACATTTCCATAATACTGTGTATTTCACAAGATCCAGTTGACAAAGGCACTAGTAAATTTGTTTTATATCTATGTTCATGTTTTAATACATTTTCATATCTCCCAATGACTTTGTGTGTAATTTTGTCATTTTATTTTATTTATTTTATTTTATTTTTGAGACGGAGTCTCGCTCTGTCGCCCAGGCTGGAGTGCAGTGGCGCAATCTCGGCTCACTGCAAGCTCCGCCTCCCGGGTTCACGCCATTCTCCTGCCTCAGCCTCTCCGAGTAGCTGGGACTACAGGCGCCCGCCACTACGCCCGGTTAATTTTTTGTATTTTTAGTAGAGACGGGGTTTCCCCGTGGTCTCGATCTCCTGACCTCTTGATCCGCCCGCCTGGGCCTCCCAAAGTGCTGGGATTACAAGCATGAGCCACCGTGCCCGGCCAATTTTGTCATTTTAGACTCATCTCCAAAGGCTTTAATATTCATGTGAAATATAAAGTACTCAGTAAACAATTTTTATAGAAAAATCAATGGCAAATGTTTAACATTTTGCATGAATTAACACATGCCTTAGCTGCACGCTTGATTTTACATTTTTGTAAAGGCCAATTGCTTGACTTCAGTCAGAGAGGGAACAAAGAGTAACTTTATTTGGGTAAACTGGGACAAATAAAATGATGTTGCTAAGTTTCAGAGTCATTGGTCTTCTTGTTTTGCTCTGGGTGTGGGCAGGGTTTTTGCATAGAGTTTACCATGGGTGCACACTGACAAAAACCTCCCCATGATTAGCTGTTTAGGATTCGTTATCTGCCTGGTGGTTTGTAATATCAAAGTTTTTATTTTGCTTGTAAACCAGACTCTGTATTCATGCAGGAGACTTACTATATCAAAGAATATTTGCAGGCATCACTTCTATTAAATGCCTCATCTCCTGGAGTAGGAAACATCATTGAACCACATTAGAAAAAGTCTCAGCTCACTGCCTCTTTCAAGTACTCATTATTTATAGTGAGTCTTCCTTCTCTCGCATTTCACTCTTGAGCTCTTTTCTTCACCTGAAAACCAGGGTGCTATCTTAGATCACCCAGGCTGCTATAACAGAATACCATAGACTGGGTGGCTTATAAAAACATAAACTTATTCTTACAGTTTTTGAGGCTGGCCAAAATCAAAGCTCTGGTAGATTCAGTGTCTGGTTCCGGTTCTGAGAGCTTCCTGTTCATAGATAGCAATGTTCTCAATGTGTCCTCACATGGCAAGTTCTCTCTGAACTCTTATAAAGACACTAATCTCATTCAATGAGGGCACCACTCTCATGACCTCATCTAGCCCCAGTTATGTCCCAACAAGCCCTACCTCCTAATACCATTACATGAAGGGATATGATTTCAACATAGGAATTGGAGTGGGGGAAAATTCATTACATAACAGCAGCAGTGCTTTTTTTTTTTTTTTTTTCACTTCCCACTTGGCTTATCTTTTTTCCCCCACTGAGGCATTTCACCCAGGCTTGAACCATCTTATATTGAAAGGGGATACCTACACTGACCCTACTCAGCTTAGAAATAGTAGCTTTAAGACATAATTTTTTAAATCTCTAAAAACAGAAAATACACATTTTTCTTGTCAACTTAGTGAGGATTTGCATGCATGGCCAACCTCTCACTCCCTATCTTTGCCACCCACTTTAAATTTCTAAAGAAATCATTTCCTTCCTTCCTTTCTTTCTTTCTTTCTTTCTTTCTTCCTTCCTTCCTTCCTTCCTTCCTTCCTTCCTTCCTTCCTTCCTTTCTTTCTTTGTTCTTTCTTTTTTTCTTTCTTTTTCTTTCATCTTTCTTTCTTTCTCTCTTTTCTTTTTCTTTTTCTTTTTTTTTTGAGATAGAGTCTCAATCTATCACCCACACTGGAGTGCAGTGGTGCTATCATGGTTCACTGCAGCCTAGACCTCTCAAGCTGAAGCCCTCCTTCTGCCTCAGCCTCGCAAGTAGCTGGGACCACAGGTGCACACCACTATACACAACTAATTTTTTTTTTTTAATTTTTGTGGGGCAGGGTCTTTCTGTGTTGCTCAGGCTGGTCTTGAACTCCTGGGCTCAAGGATCCTCCAGCCTCAGCATCCCAAAGTGCTCGGATTACAGGTCTGACCCACTGTACTCAGCCCTAGAGAAGTCATTTCTGCCTCATGAAAATTATAACAGAAGTAGAAACCAACATGGTCACAAGACCACATTAATTGAATATACTAGGAACCTTGGAAGGATAAAAGTTTGTCAGTTTGTATTTATTAAATAGACATTTTAGTTGATACATCCCTAGTTTTTTCTTTTTTAATTATGTAGACATGCTTTTGCTCAATGATTGTGGGCCTTAAAATAATGTCATTCAGTGAGCAGGGTGCAGAGATCCTAATGGTCCTCTAATGTGTGGAATCGTGTAGTAATAAAATGTGCTACCCAGAATAACCGTAATGCTACAGTTGAAGAACACCTTATTCCTGGCCAGATCCCATACATGGATCCATCACATTTTAATAAGTTTCAAAAAGGAATTGCTTTTTTGCCTATTCTTACCAATTAACATTTTCTGTCTCAATTAAATACTTTTACATTTGCACTTGGAGGGTACCTGTTCTAATTAGAAAATTATTTCTGACACCCAGTCTTTTGAATACCATTATTCGTAACCCAATTAGCTTGCACAAATCACAGGTTCCAAGGTCACTGCTCTCATTTCAGCCTGTCTGTAAAAGCAGCAAGAATAGCTCACACACCTTAGAACAGCTTTACTCACGATTAAAAATAATACCAGGACATTCACTCATTTTATGTCCTTCCTGTGAGCTGACCCACCCCCAACTTCTTTTTCTTACAGCTGGAACTGCATCAGTGTAAGGTAAAGCACTTCTCAGTTTCTTTAAAAAAATTTTTTTCCACATCTAATACCTCAGCAGTTTGCAAGTGTATGCCTAGAAAGTTGCTGCCTGCCAGGCTGGGCTTGAAGGGTCCCCAGGACTTCTGCGACTCACAGCACCATCATTGTAGCTGTGTCTGTTCCAGCCCCCGGGACTACAGTTTTAGTATCTGCTTCCTTGCCAGCCAGACACCTGATCTGGCGTTTTCCTGTTTCTTTCTCTTTTAACAAACCTCAGGTGCCACTTCTATGGAGCCAATAGAAGCCACAGGAAAATTATACATTTTGCTTACTTCAGCATCTAAGGTTTTTTTTTTTTTTTACCAGTAGGTTAAAGAGCCAAAGAGCCTGGAGTCAAGAAGGAAGAGAACAAACTTTTGCGACTGTTCTTTCTAGTTCCCCAGCTACATAAGTTTTGTTGTCAGGTACCAAGAATGGTTTAAAATTGATCCTATTTTATCTGGGATCATGTCTTTCCAGTTTCTGCATTTGTCTTTAAGACAGTAGAGTTCGACGTTTTGTATCATATTTACTTTAGGCATCAAACTTCAGGGTTTCCATTAGGAGGATGGTGCCAGAAATACGACCATGCACTGAGTCAAATGACAGAGATCCTTAAACAAACAAAACTGCTACACAAAGTCAGAAAAACAATACTAATCTCGGTCATAAGGGCAAGTTTTTATGGTTTTAAAATCCCTGCAAACATACTCAGTGCCACCCCTGAAGAGAGTGAATAGCCCATTACTCCTTTGCAGAACAACTCTTTGCCATTTTTTTTTTTAAATGGGAGTGCAGCATGTTTCTAGATTCTAGTGATATCTCTGCTTTCCAACAAAAAGCATACAACTTCTAATAGCTCAAGTACTTTTTTTAGTGTTTACTGTGGGACTAGGTAAATCAAAGTTCTATTTCCCAGGTGTATCATCTTCCTTGTTACCCCAGGTTTTAGGCTTCCTTGAAGTCTGTTCTTGTACATAGTAGATTTTAATTTCTAACTACTACTGAAAATAAGTTTTGACCATTATTATATTTGTGATATTATTGATTGCTATATTAGCATTCTCCAGGGAAACAGAAGCAATATGGATATTAATATATACATATGTATATTCATATATAAATGTATAGTTGTATTTCTGACAGTATCTTCATACACATATATAAATATATTTATATAGAGGAAATATATTTATGTGAGGGGAAAATATTGCCATAGACTCAGTCAAATGACATAGGCATTTTCATATCCAAAAAATTGCTATACACAGTGAGGAAAGCAATAGTAGTGTCAGTATATATGATAATTAGTTCACGTGACTATGGAGGCTAAGAAGTCCTACCATCTGCTGTTTGTAAGCTGGAGAACCAGAAAAGCCAATGGTATAATTCACTTTGCGTCAGAAGGACTGAGAACCAGAAACTCCTATCTGTGCCCAAGGTGAGGAGAAGATGAGTGTCTCAGATTAAAAAGAGAGATAATCTGCCCTTCTCTGCCTTTTTGTTGTATTTAGGCCCTCACTGGACTGGATGATGCCTGTCCCCATTGGTAAGGGTGGGTCTTCTTTACTCAGCTTATTCATTCAGATGTTCATCTCTTCCTGAAATAATCTCACAGATATACTGAGAAATAATGTTTTACCAGCTATCTGGGTGAGCTTTAGCCCATTGAAGTTGGTACATAAAATTAACCATTGTATTTGCCTTTGAAAGAATGTCACCAAAATAGAAATGATTATTGCTAAGAAATACAGGACCTAAATGTTACAAATTACACTATTTCAACAATTGTGAATGCATGCTGGAGATTATGCTCTTTAAAATTGGATATTCCACAAAAACCTCTTGAGAGATTTCTTTCTAATCAAGTTAGACAATTGGTAATGTGCACTTTGAACAAGCCTCAAAGAAAATGGATCTCTGAGAAAAATGACATTTGTAATATACTCTATAGTTCGAAACTTTAAGCTTTCAAGGAACTGCAATTCAAGTGCTAGTTTTGATTCAAGTGGTCTTCTTAATGAAAGTTCTAGCTGTATCTGCAGGTATCTGTAAAGGTACACCTTTTCTTTTCTTTCTTTCTTTCTTTTTTTTTTGAAAGTTGAGGCATTCTTTCCAGTTGAATAACAATGTTGCTAGCACTTAATCTTCCTATAGAAATGTCAACCCTATCAACTGTTGATCTATTGACCTTAGTATTATCTTTCTATAGTCATCTGTATAGAATAGCTCCATGCCAAAATTATGGCTTCAAACTGTTATCAGCTCCCTAGATTAGAAAGCAAGACTTCTACTCTTCTTTCTTGTATCAAATGAGATCATAAAGTTGTTCATTTGGAACACATTACTTAGCTTCTCTACGAAGTACTTCATTTATTTTTATTCATTCTTATGCTTTCATTTCAGTAATTATTATAGAAATAGTCACATGGAAATTCATTATACATTTGTTGTAAAATTTCTCTCATAGACACTAGTGGAGCTTAAAGTTATTCATAAAAATTTTTCTGCTTAAAATTCTCTTAGAATTTGGAAACAGGAAAAACTCTCTTAATACTTGCATCTCAATGTTCATAATGAAAATAATACATTTTCTATGTCTTTTTATTTTTCTAAATTTCAAGAAATATAATTTCCTTTTGAATGAGTAGACTCCTAAGGTGTTTGATAAACTCTTATTCTGGGTGTCACAGATATTTATTTCTGCATAACAGTTACCCCAAATAACAAGCATTTTTTGTTTATAATTCTGTTGGTTGACTGGATGGTTCTATTGGCCTTGCCTAGGCTTAGTCATGCCAATATGTTCAGTTAGGAATTAGGCTTGGCTGAAAGCTTTTAAGAGGACTATTTCACATTTCAGGGCGCCTAAGCGATTTTTCATATGACATCTCTTTCTGTGGGCGTCTTTCCAGCAAAGCAAAGTCAGGCATCTTGAAGAGGAAAGGTAAATCCTATCATGCCTCTTAATGCTCATACCTAAAAATGAAAATGAAACAGCATTATTTCAACTGACTGCCATTGATGCAAACAAAGTTTAAGTCTACCCCAAAGTCAAGAGAAAAAGGAAGTGAACTCTTTCTTGTTGGATGGTGCAGCACGCAGTTACAGATAGAGAAGGACTTGATGGTAGTCATCTCTGGAGACTATTATTACGAGGCAGTTGAGAGTTGATTGTATAGTAGATTAGTGGATTTTCTTTTGGACAAATGGAATACTACAGTTTTTGATGAATTCTTAGACAGTTGATATGTTATGAAACAGTAGATCAGTCGCTGAGGGAAAAAATAGTACAGTATTAAGCAATTCATTAATCCATTTCTTTTATTTTTTATTTTTTTTATTTTTTTTTTATTATACTTTAGGGTTTTAGGGTACATGTGCACAATGTGCAGGTTTGTTACATATGTATCCATGTGCCATGTTGATTTCCTGTACCCATTAACTCGTCATTTAGCATTAGGTGTATCTCCTAATGCTGTCCCTCCCCCCTCCCCCCACCCCACAACAGTCCCCGGAGTGTGATGTTCCCCTTCCTGTGTCCATGAGTTCTCATTGTTCAATTCCCACCTATGAGTGAGAACATGCGGTGTTTGGTTTTTTGTCCTTGTGATAGTTTACTGAGAATGATGTTTTCCAGTTTCATCCATGTCCCTACAAAGGACACGAACTCATCATTTTTTATGGCTGCATAGTATTCCATGGTGTATATGTGCCACATTTTCTTAATCCAGTCTATCGTTGTTGGACATTTGGGTTGGTTCCAACTCTTTGCTATTGTGAATAGTGCCGCAATGAACTCAAACAAATTTACAAGAAAAAAACAAACAACCCCATCAAAAAGTGGGCAGAGGACATGAACAGACACTTCTCAAAAGAAGACATTTATGCAGCCAAAAAACACATGAACAAATGCTCATCATCACTGGCCATCAGAGAAATGCAAATCAAAACCACAGTGAGATACCATCTCACACCAGTTAGAATGGCCATCATTAAAAAAGCAGGAAACAACAGGTGCTGGAGAGGATGTGGAGAAATAGGAACACTTTTACACTGTTGGTGGGACTGTAAACTAGTTCAACCATTGTGGAAGTCAGTGTGGCGATTCCTCAGGGATCTCGAACTAGAAATACCATTTGACCCAGCCATCCCATTACTGGGTATATACCCAAAGGACTATAAATCATGCTGCTATAAAGACACATGCACACGTATGTTTATTGCGGCACTATTCACAATAATCCATTTCTTTTAAAGGAGAAAGGCAGCCCCTGCCATTCAAAAGCTGACCTTATATGATGAGGCAGGCTTTACTGTTGCTAGGACTGGGCTAGCACTCATGGCTAGGTCTTGGTAATCTCCTGTGAAATCTAACACATTTTTACAGAATATTATGATCAGACAAGGTCACTCCATGACTCTGATGGATTAAAAACATACGACTCTGTAATTATGTCTGAATAGAGGCAAAAACATGAATATTGCCCAAACAAAACAAAATGGCCATACATCTTCCTAATGTGACTGGTGTAAATCACTGCAGCTGCTCTACTGTTACAGCTTTGGCCTTTGCTGAGTCTGGCCTTCTCCTAGATGAGATGTATTAAGAAAGAATCATAAAGTTGACCCTATTTCCTGATTGCATCTAATTCAGAGCAAAGCCTTGCTTCTTTAGACAACACAGAAAGAGATGTTAAGTATCCAAAGATACTTAACACGAGCCAAAGTCTTATAAAAAGTTTTTCTGACACCCTCTTACAGAAATGCTCTGTGGTTCCCCATGAGGTGTGTTCTCTCTCACCGCAATGAGTCATAAACTCAACTTGATTAACGACAGGTGTTTTCCTGGTGGTCTTTGGCTGGAAGGCACTGGAATTTATTCAACAAGAACAGAAGATCACAAACACTGATCATGCATCTGGGCAATGCTAAGCATTAAAGATGCTGTAAAAAAAGACAGTCTCTGTTCTCAAGAAGCTTACAGTTGCATGGAGTAGAGACCAACAAGCAAATGAATAATTTCATTACAGTATGATACAAGCATTGATTAAGGCATTTAGGAAAAGCTTCTAATATTCTATCAAATATGACTAAGAAATTTACATGGTTAAACAAAAATACTGAAGTATTAAATCCAGGTTTTAAATACGCCAATTGGTTTCCTCTACCATCAGCATCCTCACAGATGCAATCTGAGGGCTCCAAGAGAGTAAGCGGTGAATAGTGGTGTGGGGATGTCTCAGACCTATTTCTCTTCTTAAAGGTACATCTGTCTGGCACATTGTATCTGATGGTTTTATTCTCTCATAATGAAGATTTATATTATCAAGTGTTGTTTATTTTGTTCTCCTTGGGTATGTTTAATAATAAAATACTTCATCTTACTCAACGTTTGTGTCTAGCTTATTCTGTTGATAGTGCCTCCTGATCATTTTTATTATTTGTTTTATTTAATCAAGACTTAGAAAGCATAACTAGATTTATTTTATTTTATTTTATTTTATTTTATTTATTTTTTTTGAGATGGAGTCTCGCTCTGTTGCCCAGGCTGGAGTGCAGTGGCATGATCCTGGCTCACTGCAACTTCTGCCTCCCGGGTTCACACCATTCTCCTGCCTCAGCCTTCCGAGTAGCTGGGACTACAGGTGCCCGCCACCACGCCGGCTAATTTTTTTTTTTTTTTTTGTATTTTTAGTAGATACAGGGTTTCACCGTGTTAGCTAGGATGGTCTCGATCTCCTGACCTCGTGATCTGCCCACTTCGGCGGGATTACAGGTGTGAGCCACCGCGCCCAGCCCAAAAGCATAACTAGATTTAAACTGTTAGTCTAAGGATTTTGTTTTCGTTCTTTTCATCATAGGATTGAGTCTTAAATTTTTTCTTTTAAAATAGATGCTGGTTTGTACTGATTGATTTTTATTGCTGATGTTAGCATTCAAAATACTTAAAAAAAATCAATTTTGATTAACTTTCAAAACAGTGCTCCTTTTCCCAAAACTTGTATTGAAATATTTAAAACCTGGATTTTATGGAGTGTATGTTTGTGTGTGTACGTGTGTGTGCTTGTGTGTGTCCAATGGTAAATGATACCTGACATTTACTTCTTTCAAACTTATTTCTGAAGTAATTTTGACTTTAAAATTTTCTTAAGAAAATGGTGAGAAGAAAATTCAGTATAGTTTAAAGCATTTTATTCACACATGTTAAAGTTTCACAAATTCTACTAATCTCAGGTAATCATTCATTGAAATACATATTTGCATTAATAAGGAAATTTTACATTTCAACTTCTTCCCTTTTTAATACTGTTTTCTATTAACCAAAAAACTAAATATGCCAAATAATAAGTCTGTAGGCAGGTATACACGGATGCACATATGTTCTGTGTGAAAAGAATAGAAATGAATACCCTTTTAGAATAATAGGTAAGATCCTGAAATATTTTTCTTCTTTAAAAATAAAAATTAAAAGTTTGATAATTGGAAAATAACTTAGAAATAAGCTTATCCCATGTAAATATTTTATGGATTAGGTAATAAATTAAGTTTGATGGTTGATGAATCAATTAATTCCTTCACTGATTTACTCACTATTTGTTAGAGTCAACTATGTGCCATACATTGTTATAAGTGAATTAGACAAGACATCTGCCCTTCCAGGACTTACTTCAAAATCCAATAGAAAATTTATTATCTACTGTAGTAGTAACATACAATAAGTTTTATGTGTCACATACAAAATATTGCATGTAACATATTGTGAGTTATATACAATAAATTGTGACAACTATTACACTGCATTGTGTAAGTCATATGAGGAGGTATACATGGGTGCTAAGGCTATGTAATATACAGGAGGGGCTTGGGAAAAGGGAAGGACAAGAAGGAACTAGTTATATATCCAAGAGAGTAAAGGCACTTCAGGCACAGTAAACAACATATGCAAGATATGAAGGTGAAAAAACGAAAGACACATTTCGGAAGATTTAAGCAGTTGAGTATGACTATAGCATAGAGAACATGAGGTAGGAAAGACTTTAATAATCAAACCACAAGAGGACTTTTATTTCAAGATAAGTTTGTCCTTAACTAAGGAGAGTCACTAAAGCCCTTCAATTAAGAAAGCGACATAATTAGATCTGGACCTTAAAATTTTTATTCATGCTATAGGGTGAAGGCTTCTATAATAGGAATAAAGAGGCCTAGTTCAGTAGCCATAATAATATAGCAAAGAAACAAAGTAGGTCTGAAACAACGAAAGGTAAATATAAATGGAGAGAAAATATTATGATGTATTGAGAGGAAAGTTGATTGGACTTGAAGATCATTTGGACAGAGTGGCTCAAAAAGAGGAAGTTTCTCACCTATTTTGGCTTAAGCTATGAGATGGATGACAAAATGATTCATAAGACAAGAAATCAAGATTGGGAACATATATAGGGAAAATAATGAAAAAATCAATTTGGACACATTGAGTTTATATGACTTTGAAGTGGCCCATAGTGAAGATCTAGTACACAGTTAGAAATATTCACCTGAACTTCAGTAAGTCTTGTGTTAGACTTATAACTCAGCCAAGGATAAGCAGTTGAGAGTGAATTCAGCATTACATTTCTCAACCATCATTCTCTGACTTCTTTTCTAAACAGAATGATTTGATTTCATTTGTGTTTTTATTCTTTATAGCAATAGCCATTGTGCTATTCAAATGTTCATAAACTTGCATTAAACTGGTAGGTTGTTTTGTTTTTTAATCACAGAAACATTTTGCTTAATGGGGTTAGAGACTCTATAAATAGTGGACCATAAATATATATTAAATTTTCTCTGTCCCTCCTTCTTCCCTTCCTGCCTTTCTTCCTTCCTTCTTTTCCTTCCTTAATTCCTTTTCTTCATTCTTTCCACACTTCATCCTTATTTTTCTCCTTTCCTACATTCCTTTTTCCTTCCTTCCTTCTCTCCTTCCTTCATTACGCTTTTTGCAGGTATCTACTACAAGACAGTGTTAGTTACATAGTGGTCAAGATCATGGATATAGTTCTTTAGTCTTGTGGAGATTTTTCTCTGGTAAAGGAAAGAGGAAATAAACCAGTGATTTAAAAATACATATTTATTCTTAATTGTTATAAGTTCTGTGATGGCAAGGATGTTTCATGTAGTGTTCACTGCTATATATCAAGACTTCCATTCAAGACTTCCTGGTACTTGGTAAACACTTAATAAATATATATTAAATGAAGAAAAAGTAAGCTTAGTGTGAGATGAATGAATAATATGTAAATAACTAGAACGCAGATATGACTCTTAGCTCAGTGAAGTTCTAATTATAGCTTGAATTACATAGAAAAAACACATTATTTTCTTTTTACTATTAAATCAAGGTTAAATTTAAAAGTTATATCAATGCTGTGAATGTAGTAATTCATTGAAATTGCTGTTAAAATTTCAGACCAAATTTTGCTTTTTGTGTGGTATCTACTGATTTCTAAAGTAGCCCACACAAGTAACTGCCTCACATTTTCCCTGATTTACTTTCTTTATGGTACTTTTAACTAATTGACTTGGTCTTAATCATTAATTTACTTCTCTATTTTAATTTTTTTTTGCAATTAGAAGGTAAACTTCAGAAGAGCAGGAACTTTATATATCTTCTAACCTTACATTGCTAGTTTCTAGATTTCTAAATCAATTATAGTTGAATGAATACATAGGTGATTATGAAACATAATTTAAAATTCTCTATAAAATATAAATGTTTTAGGGATTTTTTAAAATGGCAACAACAAGAAACCCTTATCTGTACTTCATTGTTTTATTATGAGAGAGCTTTGTGTGATTTTCAAATCATTATTTTTGACAAGAAAGTAGACTTATGTCTTGTTGACAGCCTTCTGGTGTTGTAGTGTTAGACTGGCAGATGCAGAAATAAACTTTAAATCCCTTATAGACACTTTTACTTGTACATAAATATTTAATTTTGGCAAGGTCTCACTTTGATATCTGACTGAATAGTGTAGGTACAGTTTTCGTTTTAAATCTCGAATCAATATTTAATGTTCCTCAGGCAATATTTCTTTACAATAAACATATATTCATGATCCAGCTCTTTTCCTTTGCTTTATTCCTCTTAAAACATCACATCGAGATCTTGTGGTTTTATTTTCACAATGGAATGTTTTCAATATGGTTTTTTCCAAACTCTTTTTTCTTAGCAAAACAGTTTATCAAAGACCCTCACTCAGAACTCTCTGGGACCTCCTTGGGTATCAAGTCATGTATTTAGCTTGGTTTCTAATATCCTTGATTAAAAAAAAAAAACAAACAGGTTTAAAAGTCCCATGGCCAGATGTAAATTTGGAATCTGTGGGCACTTTTTGCTTTTGTGAGTTTTTAGACTTTTTTTTTTTTAACTCATGGTAACATAGTTAACTGCTTTTCATATTGGTTTACAATCCATCTATAAAGATTACTGATTATGTTTTTTTGCAATCATTGAATGTTAAAAAAAAAGAATAAGAAGCTCTTAGTAATATGATTAGTGTATGCCTGTTCTGTTTGGGTCAGCTCTGAGAGCTTGGGGCTCTTGTGTAAATTAGAAAGGCCAGCCAAAGGTCTGGAAAAAATTGCAAAGTTTATTTTATTGTCGTGGGTTTAATCATTTTTGAATATTATATTGTTTTCTTCTTTAATAATTAATTCTAAATTTTCTCATTTCCTAATTCACTAATAAAAATTTTGCAAATTACTTTGGGCCATTCATTTTATAACTAATGTAATTCCTCCATAGAATATTTTTCAGAGAAATAATTTCCAACAGCTACTAATGGAAGTCATACTTATCGACAGCCATTTTTCATGCGTGAATTCCAGTGGCAAATTGAAAGCATGAGATCACAATTTCTTTGTGTGTTTTTGTGTGTATCATTTCAGATCATGAATGTGTTGACAAATATCTCCAAGGCCTTCCTGTGATTTTCTAGATCAGGGTTTTTACTGACGCTTTATGATGATTTCAGCTATTGAATATGGAAAAACAGAAATTCATTTAATATCCACTTATATTAAATGGCAGATTGTTGGACTGTACAAGAAATGAATAAAACTTGGGCAGCCCATGTTCTATTAAGCATTTTGGCAACATGACACCAATCCCTCTAGTAAATCTTCTAACAATATACTGGCGAGGAAAAATCAGGCCACATTCAACTGATAAATAAGGCACTACCAACTATCACAAGCTTAAAGGTTAGACAGACTTGGGAGCGAGGTCTTCTCAGGCAGAGACAGGTGTTGGAACTTGGGTGATTTGTTTAAATTCTTTGTTAAGATAGTCTCTATGAGCTGGGGAAACTGGGGAAAACAGTGGAAACTTGACAGCATATTCCATTTCTCCTTGACCCATCATTAAGAGTGATCAAATTAAGCAATTATTTTTGTGAGAGTTTTGGTAAAGTAGAAAAAATAGCACATTAACAAATTAATCTCCTGCACTCCTATTATTTCCTCCTGGTTCACAAGGCACAGTATTATTGTAGAATGCCTGGCTAGTGATGGATATGGTGGTGATGGAGGGTGATACTTCTGAGAACAGGGCTTGGCTGTTGCCAAGTTCCCACTTTACTTAGTTGCTTCTAGCAACCCAGATAGTCATATGTGTTCATTCTCACAGAATCATCTTATCAAACAGGTTGAATATTTTGACAACTGCAGATTTCATTATTTTAAGTGTTTTCCCTTCAGTTGCGATATTAGGAATTGGACCTGGTTTTCAATGGTGCATCCTCAAAGTTTTTATGTCAGGTGTGTGTGTGTGTGTGTGTGTGTGTGTGTGTGTGTTTTACTCTGTACTTACTTATTGCTAAGGTTCCACAACAAAATTGAAGTCTCCCTTATAGTTAGTTGAATTACTTCTATTGTTTACTACCTTATATTATAAAATGTAGCCTTTATTGTTATCTATTGCTCGTTTACCTCCTCTGTATTCCCATGATGTCTCTGCTGTGAGTAATGTTTATCGAATTTTTGGAAGTTAAGTGGCTTACACATTATCCCCTGGTAGAAACAGTTAACACTTACTGCCCCACTAAATTTGAACTACCAAAATAAAATTTAAAATGCATAAAACCTAAAAATTCAGCTTCAGTATCATATAGTCTTTAATCCAGACCTCCCAACTAAACAGAGAGAAAACAAAGAAATGAATTATAGATCCCTCAATATATGGACCTTATTCTAAGCCATTCTAATGTATTTTTGGTTGCCTTATTGTGTAAAAATGTTGAACTATATATAGTAATTTGATGCAAATGCCTGTGAAATCATTTGGTTAGAATGTTTTAATATAGACTTTCTTATTATTATTCTTTTTGTAATAGGAATCCATACTTGGCACATGACAGCACTTAAATGTGTTTATTTTCAGTAAAAAAATTGACATTTTCAATTAAAGAATTAGAGGTTATCAGGAGAACTTTGTAATTTCTGATTAGCAAAAATATCAAGTTTGTATGTGTAGGCATTTAATTTATAGTGATGCACAATATGCTTATCATCATCATTTATTTGGATGTAATGTAAAAAGAGTAGATTGAATTGTTTCAATATCTTAAAAAATAAGAAAAGACTTTGAGTCTCAGGCAACTACAGATTTACTATGTGATATATCACTTAAGGTAATGGAATGTGAAATTTAGGTTGACATTTGAAGCAATCTGGAAAATAATACCAGGTACAATGTAACATACTGGAAGCATATTGTTTGTTATTTAACTTATGAGATTAAAATGCTAAAGCTGATTTAACCCATTTAAACAGTAACATTTATAACAACTAACTGATGTAAATAATCAACATCTTATTATGAAGAAACCATTTTCTATGTGGAATCATGTAATACATAGATTTAATTATGTAAAATTTCTCTCACATTAAATAAACACATTTAATGTGTTGTCATTTTGTTTTAACCTTTATAGGTTAGTGGCATGAGTAATCAAATCAATCAAATGGTAGGCCAGGTGCAGTGGCTCACACCTGTAATTTCAGCATTTTTGTGAGGCTGAAGACAGAGGATCACTTGAGGCCAGGAGTTCATGACCAGCCTGGGCAACATAGTAAGACCCCATCTCTTAAAAAAAAAAACAGCCAGTGCTGTGGTGTGCACCTGTAGTCTCATCCACACAGGAGATTGAGGCAGGAGGGCTGTTTGAGCCCAGGAGTTGGAGGCTTCAGTGAGCCATGATCATGCCACTGCATTCTAGCCTGGGTGACTAGTAAGATCTTTTTTTTCTTTTTTTCTTAAAAAAAGGATAATTGGTAAGGTACTATTATTATTTGAGGCTTTCATGTAGATACAAAACTGTATAAATAATGATAATTATTGTTATTAATTTGTTTAAAATTTTAGTTTTCTTTCATTATCAATAAATTATTGAATTCCTAAGAAATGTCTGTTCCTCTTCTATATCATGTTATCTAATTACAGTTTGACTTGCTTATAGTCCGTTTAGAATATTTTGCACTACTGTGGTATCCATAATGCAATTGACTGAACGTTTGTGTCCACCTTCAAATTCATATGTTGAAATCCTAACACTCAATGTGATGGCATTAGGAGGTGGACCTTTGTTAGGTAATTAGGTTATCAGGGTGGAGCCCCCATTTTGGATTTAGAGCTCTTATAAAAGGCACCAGAGAGAGCGCTTTCTCCTCTCAGCCATATGTGAGGATACAAGGAGAAGAGAGTCATCTGCAACCTTGAAGAGGGAGATCCTCAGAACATGACCTGCTGGCACTCTGATCTTGGACATGGAGCCTCTAGAAATGTAAAAAATAAATTTTTGTTGTTCATAATCCACCTAGTCTATGATATTCTGTTATAGCTGCCTGAAATGACTACATATAGCAAATGGTTAAAGCTTTCTCTTTTTCTCTCTCTCTTACTTGTAATGTGCCTATACCAGATTACTCCCCTAAACAAAATATACTTGGGATGATTGCTATTTGATTGGCACTAAATAATCCACTTTCTCTACACTGCCTTTCCTTTGTCCATTGTGGTTACAAGACTGCATGTTTTTCTTATCACTCCTTCTCCCTAGCTGAAATATTCTACACATATTTCTCAATTTAATGCTACTGCTTTGCAAACAAGGAAGATCATGAATGCCTATAGATTTATAAAAAGTCACAAGAAAACAGATCTAGGACACATTCTGCCAAGACCAGCTTGGCTGGGGAGACCCTAACCCAGTGGTGCTAGAATAATTAAAGACACACACAGAAATATAGAGTGTGGGGTGGGAAATCAGGGGTCTTACAGCCTTCAGAGCTGAGAGCCTCGAACAGAAGTTTACCCACGTATTTATTAACAGCAAGCCAGTGATAATCATTGTTTCTATAGATTATAGATTAACTAAAAGTATTCCTTACGGGAAACAAAGGGATGGGCCGAAATAAAGGGATGGGTTTGGCTAGTTATCTGCAGCAGGAGCATGTCCTAAGGCACAGATCGCTCATTCTATTGTTTGTGGTTTAAGAACGCCTTTAAGCAGTTTTTCGCCCTGGGTGGGCCAGGTGTTCCCTGCCCTCATTCCAGTAACCCACAACCTTCCAGTGTAGGCATCATGGCCATCATGAACATGTCACAGTGCGGCAGACATTTTGTTTATGGCCAGCTTTGGGGCCAGTTTATGGCCAGATTTTGGGGGGCCTGTTCCCAACACATTCACTGCCTAAATTCGCTAATCCCTGAAGCCTTTTTAGAAGACTATCTTTTATGCTCCTGATAACCTTCTGTTTCAGGAGCTATATGGTTTATTCTATGACCAACCTCTTTTTATGTGTATAGGGGTTGACAAGAATGCTGTGGTTAGTTGCATTCTCTGATAATTTTACATAGCTAATGGATATTTAAGAGTAAAATAGTCTCAACTATTGTTTGAACATTATATTACATTATTGTGCTAGATAATATTTTAAAAATTATACTTCATTGTCTTAACTTTGTGTGTTTTAATATAAACATACAAACTTAGTGAAACATTATTCTATGGACACAATGTATGAGATAGGATGCCTAAATATACCCAGTTGAGAAAGAAGGTTAATTGTTTCAACTATATTAATAAAAGTTAATTAGTTGAAAAGACCAGAATTAATGATGGTGGGATTTTCTTGTATTGCTATACCTTGAGAGTAGAAAAAATAGTTTGAACTTAGGTTAAGGTAATAAAATAGAGAAAATATCAAAACGTGTTTGGTAGAAAATGATAGTTTTATCTACAACTTTATGTCAGTTTAACAACAACTGGCAATCAAAGACTATTCATCCAGAGCTTAATTCAAATGGAATCTTGCAAGGTCTCATATTAGAGATGGGGAAGAAAAGTTTTGATAAAAAGTAGATTGTGAAAAAAAAGTTTGCTACACGAAGGAAAAAGAGAATAAGAAATTATCTTTTAAAATATCAAAAATACATAACTGAAGACAAAAAATGAGAGTAAATTGTTACATAAAGGGAAGGATTCTGAGGCACATTTAATAAAATATGATGAAGTGATTGAAAGCAAAGCAGATGCTGAACATTAGGTGAACATCTGCATTATCTTTATTTGAACCATTGTGTTTAAACAAATTATTTCTTATAGGCTTTTCTATATTTTGATGTTTCTCTTTGTCTTATATTTCCTGCTACTATTGCTCTTTTTAACCTATTGTGATTGTCTGATACTTTGATATTTTCAAGATGTTACTTGTAGAAAGTCCTTCTTTGGGAAAATATGATTAAAAAATCCAATTATTATAAAGAAACACCAGATGTTTAAAATAAATGATTTGAATACATCCTAGGACAAGAAATCTGCTAGGGCTGATGAGTGAAACTCTATGCTATTATCTGGGATACTAGAGGTGAACATAGGGCAAGATAAGAACAGAGGAGAAGTTTTATTTCTGAGCTTGGAGACATCAAGATGTTTCACAAGACTTGTCACTTGAGCTGAGTATTGAGAAAATGGTATGTATCTAAAGTAGTATAAAATCTATCATGATTTGTACTACAACACTTAGATGTCATAAATGAATCTTAAATTTGACAAGTCTAAAATAGGTCTTACATTTTCTGTAAGAATGTTTGCATTCTCTTTCCAGTTGTTTTGACCAAAAACTGGACACATTTATGCTTCCTTTCTTTTCTTTCTACTCCATACTCCACTATTGCATGTGGATGAAGGTGGAAGGGCCAAGAAAGAGCAAGAGTGAACATGAATTCATTCTTTTATTATGGTATCAATTCCAGTCAACAAGGTAGAGCCCACATGGACTAATCACCTCTTAAAGTTTCCACCTCTTAATATTGTTACAATGGCAGTTAAATATCAACATGAGTTTTGAAGTAGACAAAAACATTCAAACTATAACACACATCAAACAGTGTATTTTATAATATCTAAATTATGAATAAATAAATAGGTAAGACAAAATATACTATGATCAGTCCTCAGAGTGTTTTCATCCATAGGTTGGCCTATCTGTTTTATATTTCAAAAAGATCATTTGGAGAGTGGAGAATGAGGGAAGGGTGGGCAGGCTGGCAGAATAGATCATATGGAGACCAGCTGGGAGGTTGTTAAAGTAGTGGAGGTAGAGAAATTGAAGCCTTTGATGGTGATAATTCATGAAAAGTAGAGAGGTGAACTGACATGTTTTGGAGTTTGAATGCCAGGACATGTTGATAAATGAAATGTGTGTGATGGATTAAATAAAGAAAGAAATCAAGAATTCCTATCTTTATTTTTTTGTTACATCTTTTACATTATATTGTTTACTATGTCTTTTCTCGTGAGTTACAATCTGTTGGCAAGGAGAGAAAGGAAGGGTAAGAGGTAGCAAATCCTTGAATAGTGGCTGGCATTGTTTTCCACTCCATGTTTTCAACCAATAGACTTATCTTTCCCCTGTTTTTCTTTTTGAGTACTTGCTCCCATACATTTCGCATTGAAGGCATTAGGGGCAATTATTCAAACACTTAGCAGCTTTTTTAGTCTTCACAGTTCTCTCACTGTACTTTGGTATGACTATTTGTGATTGATGAGCCTGAATGATCTCTGGTTTGAGGCTTGCATTGATTTTTTGTTGTTGTTGTTATTGTCTGAATTAGAAAATTCTACCTAGAGTGCTTTAAAGTATTTCGAAATCATCCAAATTCTCACTGAGACATTGCTCATTATCTCTTGGTTTGATATGTAGGAAGATGGCCACTGTGCAATTTAAAGTCTGTCTTCTCTTTGTTTGATTTCACTCTAACAAATTCTTGGAAAATTTTAGTGCTGTAACAGAAATTCTAATTTACTGGTTCCAGGAAAGGTTTTATACCACAACTAGGACAGATTTTCGAGGCAGCAGAGCAAAGGCATTTGTCACTTATTTTCCCATAGCTGTTTCATGTGACGATTGAGAGGAAATTCAAAATAAGGTTTATGTATAACGATATTTAAGGATAAGGACCAATACCACTAGACTAGTGAATAGCTTGTGCTTTCGGTTGAGTCTTTCTCTCTTTCTACAGTGTCAGATTGTTTACATCTCAACCTCACAGCTCATGTCTCATTTAAAAAGAGCAGTCCTTGCAGAGAGCAGTGTCATAAAAAGTATTATGGCAGAAAGAACTGATGCCTTCAGTTGAGGGAAAGCTGTGGTGTTCTGTTGCCTTATAACAATTTTTTAAAAATAAAAACCTTCAAGGCAGGTATATTCCTCTTAGTCTCCGGCATGCATATCAGCACTATACAAAATAATTTATATTACATACTGTTTATGCAGAATGAATTTGAGATTCTTAAAAAATCAAGTTGTAGATTATGCAGCCTCTTTGAGAGTAACATTTATTTACAGTTTGGTAAAAGAATGAGAAAAGGAGGGTTTTTTTTAATCTTAAGAAATTTAGAACTTGATGAGATAGGGAAAGGTTTCCATTTTATCGCTCCCTTTCATGAGGATAAAAACCATTCCACAGCCTCTCTTTAATGGCCACAATACCCTACAACTCACTTTAAACACACAGGAAAATGACCTCAAATGTTTATTTGGCCAGTATTAAAATCAAAATTAACTACATAATCTTCTTAAGGAGACATTATATCCAACACATGGTGTTTTTATGGGTTGAAAATTTCTATTTGTTATCACTTTCAGTGTCTCAATTTTTATTTAGCTAAATATTATCTTCTGTCCATTTATATTTTTACCATTACTGGTCTTGACTGACCTATACCTTTTATATTGTATAAATAGAAAAGGCTCTATTATCATCTTCCTACTCTAAAATTCTAACTTAAGTACAATGTGCTTATTCTTCTAAAATTGTATATTTCTAATCATACTTTTTCTCAGAATGTCCCATCTCATTCACACTGTTTTGCCTTTTCTTGCCCCTTCTGTCGGGCTGGAATAATTTATCTCCCTGCCCTGCAGCTTCCCAAGCCCACTTTTCTCTAGTAAAGTCCTGCACAAGTATACACTTATCTGAAAACGTCATTGTCTGTATGCCACCAGTGTGTTTTGCATGTGCTTCTCTTAAAGGTCCAATTTTAGTATATTGAGTAATAATTTCATTACCTATTTGAACCTTCTACTAGATTGAAGATTAACTCATCTCTCACAGGGCACTGCATTTAGCAGCCATTCAAAAGGTATTTTGAATGATTATAAGAAAGAATAATTCAATTGTAAAAAGAATGAATAAGTTGATTTTAAACAATTGAGGAGACACAACAAACCACGGAAGAGGCACTTTGCTGTCCTGTTGGCTGTGTGTTGAATTGAAATGCCAGCACTCTGTGGGAGGAAACAAACAAACAAACAAACAAAAACAAACAAAAAACAGATGATAGTGAAATACAGTCTAAAGAAAATTTGATTTTGGTAGTCATCTTCTAGATCTATTCTGGTCTCATCTCCTTAGCATGATTTCAATGAAGAAAGACACATAAACTGGCTAAGACTTTCCTTCTTTATATCTGGCTGGAACTGCATCTCACCTAGCCTGATGAGAAAAAAGAACCCAATAAAGCCTAAATTTATATCCTAATACACAAGTTCATTAACACCCAGGCAGGAATAAATTTCAGTCTTTCAAAAGATTCTGTGATCAATCTAAAATAGCATACCTGAGAAGGGATGTACTTACAAAGAAAATTGTTATTATAAGGTTTTTAGAAATGAATGCTCTGGGTCATCTAAAGTATAAACTTCAATTTCCCAAACTTTTAGCTTTCATGAAGTTTAAAAGTTTAATTAAACTTTCATCATTATTACTTCTGATTTTTTCTTCTCTGTTTCATTTGTGATTATAAATGGATGAAGAAAAGCAATACCATGGATTAGGGTTTATTTTTTAATTTTTGCTGAGCAATGGATAATTCACCTGGGAATGTAAATCACACATGAAGGGAGAATTCAACTTGCCTATAAGGTGACATCCAGAGCAAGGTACTCCATTAAATATCACTTCTCCTCTATACACAGAATCTTTCCTCTACATTCCCACCTTACTTCTATAAACATTTGCTATTACCTATTATATGCAAGTGGCTATATTAGGCCATGGATCATTGCCAACATTTTAAGCAGAAGTTACAGAAACTTAAATATCTCATTTTATATCTCAAATACATACTGGTTTAGATAAAACCTTGTATTGTAATTTCGTTATTGTGCTGATTGATGGAACTTGGAGAGCTATAGAGTACAAATCAGTTAAAGCATAAAGTGATAACTTTAATCTACATAGGACAATCCTAAAACTCAGACTCATAATTGTAACCATAACCAAAGAGGGAGTGCAAGCAAAAAAAAAATAGTAAAACATTTTGAGAAGAATATTCAATGAAGTCTTTCAAAAATAATTTTAAAAATTAACTTTTACTAATGGAAACACTATAGCTCAAATGTTGAAAGCATAGAAATAGTTGTTTTCATACACATATTGCCAGTTAATATTTTTATACATAACTATAGATAAAAATAGAGTTTTAGATATGGAGACAGTTGTGCATTTAGAATTATATTGAGTAATCATCAAAATTATTTAAGTGTCGATTTGTTTTATCCACGAGTGGTTATAATTTATCCAGAAATATACACAATCTGGTTTGTAATGACTTGTTTAGTTGTGGTAAGTGTTCACAAAAGTGATAAGCATATATAGGACTGACTTAATCTTCAATAAAACAATACATTATTAGATCAGAACAAATCTAATTCCATTTTGGAGTGATATCAACATTATTTTGGCTTTTTTATCCAAGTGTTCTGGTTATCTAGAACCTGTTTTGTTGGAAAGATACATGGATTTGTAATGACCTTTAATTCAAGACTGAGCTTTGGCATTTCCTGGCTCTATTACTTAAAGAATAATCTAAATATCTTGATTTGTTTTTCAATAAATGCAGGTAATGACATTGAAATCTCATACAAAAGTAATATATGCTCAAACACTCTGTAAGCTGTAAAGAACTATTTAAACCTGTTATTAGCAACATGTTCTTGCAGTATGCACTGGAATTGTGTGCTTGTGGGTTTTCCATTCCAACTTGTTTGGCAGAAACAATAAGTTCACCCATCATTATAAATGTAAATGATAGGCAGAGGCTTAGAAATGGAGACTTCCAATATATTTTGAATTCAAATATACAAAATTAATGAAAATGGATATTTAAATATATTCAAAGATAAATATTACCATACCATGTTTAAACTCTTAAATTCTGTGTATTTTTTATCAACTTTGCAAATATTCTTTCATTCAACACAAATGGTAATACATTCCTGGACTCTCACACATAAGTAAACATAACCATGGATCATGGTGTTTTACTGTCACCATAACCACATGTTGAGGGGACCACTAAGTCTGGAAAATAGATCTAGTTCTTCACAGATTTGATAGTTAACTGGAGTTAAATAAATAAATATATTTATATACACAAACACAAGCTGGAGTTAAATATATATGTTTATATATGATATACATTAAAAAATATATTTTAATGTATAGATGTAAAACAAGTGAACAAGTAGACCACTCAGGCATATGATACAAATATGATGAGCCAAAGCAAAGAGTTTTATGAATAACAACTTCATAGTCTGGGGTCATATATATATTTTTTAACTCTAGGCATTAAAAATAATATTGACATACTTTTTCAGCTGAGTTATTCAGGAGAAAAGAGTTACATTATATTTCACATACAAAGGAGTGAATAGGAGAGTTAGCTGGCAAGCATTCCTGGACATGGAAAGATCCAGACAGATTCAGGTTTGAGACTAAACGGATAGTAAAAGTTGGTCAAGCTTTCACATGTCAGCAAACAAGGAGTTATTGTACAGATTTAGTTTCTACCATTTTACCTTTCCTTTGTACTCCAGCTATTTTGGATTGCTCACAATTCCTGGAAAATCTCAGGGCTTTTGAAATTGTCTGAAATATCCTCCTTTCCTTATTCTTTCTATCTGGTCACTGTCAACTTTCCCTAAATTTCAACATTTTATTGTTTTCATAATAGATGGTATTGCTTTTGTAAGATATTCCTTATAGGTATTTTGTCAATATGACTCCACATATATTTTATCTTTAAATTTCTAATACCTATACTGTGATGCTTACCACTTAGAAGATAATATGTACAACTTTCCTGGGACAAATAAACTTTTTATTAATTAATGATATTTATGAAGGCAATACTAGATTTCCATGAGTGCATTATCTTATTTATAAATAGTGTGTAGTATTTGAATTATATGCTGTATATAAATTTACATTAGAAATGATGATAGGTAATCTTTATAACATTGCTGGGATTACAAAATATATTCCAGCTAAAACTACTCTATCAAGTTTTAACTTTTACATTTGTTTTATCAAAATATTTTAAGTAATTATGAACTTTATGATGCCAAATTTTCAGAAAGCCAGAATAAACCTGTTGTAAACAAGTACGGTGATTTACCTTAATTTTATCTGACTGTTGGAATGTGAACTTTTATTTTATAGGAATACATTAATGGAACTTCATTATCATTCAATTCGTATGTATTCTTCAGACTCTGAAGTTGTTATTCATAAAACTCTTTTCTTTAGTCTACCATAATATTACTAGCCTTTGCCAGAGTGTTTTACTTGTTCTCTAGGTATTGATTTTTCCCCTTTGTAGAACTCAATTGGTGCCAAAAATTTAATGCTTTAAAATCAATACATTAAGATATGCAGGTGAAGTCTCAAATTTCTCATCAAGTATCTACTTATCATTTTTGCAATAAAATAAAGTCACATCTGAAAAAAATGAACTGAAAGTATAAAGGCAAAATATAACAGAAAGCTGCAAAGATAATAATAATATGTTAATAAATTGTTCACAAAGAATACTGTAAGCAGCAGTGATGAAAACAGTAATAGTGCCAATAGTATGGTCAAAAGAAAAGGCACGGAGAAGGTCAAGAACACAGCTTACTTTCATTCTTGGCTGGTAATTTTCCATTAGTCTCCTACACACACCATTGGCTTCAATATACTTAGGAGGTAGATTATTCAAGGTATGGTAGCTGGTCACACATTCTGGAAAATAGTTTGCTGTGCTTTGAATAAGGCAATTAATTGCCCTTTGACTGGTAGGGCAAATTCTCTGATCATGTTCACCCACTCATTTGACAAATATTTATGTGCCCACTTTAGGCTGGGCATGCAATTGCGAACCACATAGTCTCTGTATTCAAGGAGATTTCTGCATTGGGCAGATTACTTTTAATCTGTTACTTGCCTTCCCTTGCTCTTATAACCAACAGCAGTATTAATGAGATGACTTTCTGGCCAAAGGAAGGAATTCTCTGTTTCAACCAAGCTATTTAGTCTAAAGGGATTTAAACCTTACATTGTCACAATTTTTCATGTTGGAAGATGTTTGTTTTTCTTTAGTTGTTCTCTATGCCCGTGAAACTCTATAAGGGTGGTGGTCAAATTTTTGTGGCTTAGGTAATCACATAAGAAACCTGTTAGAAATGCAAAGTTTCAAGACCCACCTTCAAAAATTTTTATTTAATTAAGTCTAGGCTGATGCTCCCAACCTGTCTCTTTGGTACTACAGATGATTTCAATGTAGGTAACTCATAATCCGTATTTTCAGAAAATCAAAATTTAATTTTAGTTTACGGAGTTTGTGTAGGCTTGGAAATAATATTTTTGGGTTTGGGAGTTATTTGTTGCTTGTTTTATTCCTTTATGAGGTTTGGAACATTTTTATCGTGTAGAAATTTCCTTTTTGATTATGACATAACTCTTTATAAAATTGGTTCTCTCTCTCTCTGTCATTATTTTAAAACTCTCTAAAATTATCCAAAGGAGAAGTTAAACACATACTATTTTGATTGCATAAAATAATAATAAAAAATAACACTGAATGTGGTAGCTGGAAAAAGGTGAAAATAATAAAATAGTTCCAGAGAAAATCTCTGTCTTTTGATTTCAAGTTGTACAGCAGTAGAAGACAAAAAAGTTTCTTTTTTCAACACTCAACCTGCAAAGTCATGTCAAGTGCAACGAATTTGGAATGTCAGCATCTTGATTAACCCAGGTTGTCTGAATTATAATCTCTTAAAAGTGACTTTTCCCTGCCTGTTCAAGTTCTGCTTTCCTCTCTATGTCCCAAGTTATGCGTCACCTAGCTGATTTTTTTCTGTGGTTAAACATAGATTCAGATCCACTGTAGATAGTGTAGGACTATTTAGATTTATACAGAATATTAAGTATCATTTCTCTCTAAGAATGATTTCCACGTCCATCTGTGGAATTTCCTCTAAAGATGAGAATTCTTCATAGTTTCTCAAACCTTGACAGGAATAAAAGTTCTAAGCATATAGTTACAAATCAGACTATGGTGGGCCAATAATGTGAGGTATGTGAACTTAGTTTGACAAAAATAACTAAAACAGCACACAGGTTTCCATGACAGTATATGCATCCATCATTTTCCGTAAGTTGTTATAATTACTTGGTGACCGAGTTTCGTCAACTTCAATAAGAACTGTAATATTCATTTAGGAATGAGCTCAGGCCAGGCACAGAGGCTCACATCTGTAATCCCAGTACTTTGGGAGGCCAAGGAGGGAGGATCCCTTGAGGCCAGGAGTTTGAAATCAGACTGGTCAACATAGTGAGACTCTCTCTACAGAAATAAAAATAAATTTTTAAAAAGTAGCCGAATGTTGTGGCATGCACCTGTGGTCCCAGCTACTTAGGAGACTGGAGCAGAAGAATGGCTTGAGCCCGCAATTTTAAGGTTGCAGTGAGCTGTGATTGTGTCACTGCATGGCAGACTGGGCAAACAAAATAAAACAAACATAAAATAAGCTCAGATAAATTAAAAAAAAATTATTAAAAAATTAAAAAATCAGAATATGTGCTTACACAAGATTTTCTTTTCCTATTGCTTTTATTGTGATAAGGGGATTTTCATGTATTTGCCTAAGGAATTAAAGGTATTCCATCAAGAAAAAGTAAACTTTCCATCAAGAAAAAGTAAACTTACCATCAACTATGCTTCTTCTAAAAAATTTTACAAATTAAGTAAAATTTATTAGTGTTGGTAATTTACTAGATTTAACTCTATTTAAGTTACTCTGAATTGCTGTTTTTAGAATGTCCTGTTCTGAGAGATAGTAATCCAGAATACATTTCAACTTATTTCAATCTCTATATCAGCTCTATTTCAGCCGTTCTCAATTCATACTGAGAAAGAAAAAAAAAAGAATAATGGACTGAACTGACGCGTAAGTGATGTAGGTTAGATAGGGAGAAGAAGAAATTCCTGACAGTAGGATTTTAAAATCTTGGAATGTATTACAGAGGGAAGTTATGCAATCTTTCCTTGATTGAGCTGTTTAAAAATAACATATGTTTTAGGGCCGGGCGCGGTGGCTCACGCTTGTAATCCCAGCACTTTGGGAGGCCGAGGCAGGCGGATCACGAGGTCAGGAGATCAAGACCACGGTGAAACCCCGTCTCTACTAAAAATACAAAAAATTAGCCGGGCATGGTGGCGGGCGCCTGTAGTCCCAGCTACTCGGAGAGGCTGAGGCAGGAGAATGGCGTGAACCCGGGAGGCGGAGCTTGCAGTGAGCCGAGATCGCGCCACTGCACTCCAGCCTGGGTGACAGAGCGAGACTACGTCTCAAAAAAAAAAAAAAAAAAAAAACATATGTTTTATATCTTTCAGTCATGGGTCTAAGACTTTCTTTACCAAATACAGATGCTCTTGAATGTGCACCCAATAACTATAGAATTCTACAATTATAAATTTAGGTTTTGCATTCAAGAGAAATGAGTTTGCCCCGTTAGCTTCTATAGTTGAACTCTTTTCATGTATTATTTAATAGAAATTACTGAGTTTGCAAGTTAACAAAATTTAAGGTGAAAATATTTTATTATTTCTGATACACTTTGAATAACCGATTTAATTTTTCAAAAGAACCACTTAAGTGTTTGAATTACTAACATGGATTTTATAATTGATCATGAAGGAAACATACCTTTTGTATCTTTTTCCTCAAATGCTGTTCACTTAAGAAAGTCTCTTTTGTGATTCTTCTGAACTGTAAATCATATAAATAATCTACAGAATCCTATTTAACCATTACTTTAATAACCTAATTAGAATTTTAAATAACTATAGTAAAAACAAATAATCAAGATATTTCCTCTGCTAAAATGTATTTGTTTAAAAGATTGTCACCCTTCTGAGGTTTAAAGATTTACAATTAAAAATGGTGCCGGATGAGATGATCTCTAAAGTTTATTCAAACTCCATGATTCTCTGATTATTTGAAAGTAGTGGCAGAGTCAATAATTTTATGGAGAGAATTGGGAATTTCGAATCCTCTCCCTTTGTTGTTTCAAGAAATGCACTGCTTTATGTTTGAAACTTAGAAGTATAGATGAGGCATACTTTGAAAGTAGAAATCATTAATTTACTGTTCTGTTGACTAAATGAACACTATACACCTGATTTTATAATTTATGTAACTTAGAAACTATGGGATTTAATATTACCCAATCAAATCCTCCATTGTTAATTATCCAATGAGATATTTCTTTTTCCTCGAAGATTGTTGATATAATTAGAATTTTCCAAAAGTGCACTACTTAATGATTAGCTCAAATGCCCTAGAAAGAATAATGAATTAAGCAATGTATTATTTAATAATGGAGAACTGGCTGGGTGCAGTGGCTCACACCTGTAATCCCAGCACTTTGGGAGGCCAAGACAGGCAGATCACCTGAGGTCGGGAGTTCAAGACCAGCTTGGCCAACATGGTGAAATCCCCCGTCTCTTCTAAAAATACAAAAATTTGCTGGTTGTGGTGGCAGGCACCTGTAATCCCAGCTACTTGGGAGGCTGAGGCAGGAGAATCACTGGAACCCAGGAGGCGGAGGTTGCAGTGAGCCAAGATTGTGCCACTGTACTCCAGCCTGGGCGTCAGAGTGAGACTCCATCTCATAAATAAATAAATAATGATAATAATAATGGATAACCTAGAGAACCTAAATAAATATAAAGATACATCTTTATATAATAAATATGTAATAAATATAAAGATACATCTATATATTTATACATATAAAGATACATTCTATATATTTATACATATGCATTTATACATCTTTATATTTATTTCCACATAAATGTGTACCTTTTTAAAAAATGTTAAGAAACACATCACTAGATTAAGCCTATATGGTTAAACTGTCATTTTTAAGACATGGTTGGGATAAAGAATAAACCAAATTCATGCACACACACACACACACACACACACACACACACACACACACACACACACACAGAAACACAAAGACAAACTATAGTTACCAGAGGATAATAAGGTGCTGGTCATACCAATTGACTTCTTTGAATACCTATGAGGTACATTTAATTTTCTTATAAGCTTCCAAATTATGAATTATTATGTTTCAAAGTTATTTATGAATGAAAGTTTTTACAGTTCAGATATATATCTTTTAGGAAAGCAATGCTGTAGAAAGTGCTAAGGTAACGGATCCACCCACAATAACTAATCACTTCAAATATAGGCATAATTGCAGTACTTGTACAAAAGACAAAGGTGTAGAGACTTTTTAAAATATGAAATATATATTTTATGAGAAGAATGATAACTCAAGACAATGAAATAAATTTTGGTCATATTTGATGAGCAAGGCACTGTGAGAAACATACAAAAAATAATAGGAACTATGAGCCCCAGAAAAGGTGGTAAACAGTTCCTGCGCAGCCTCTTGTTTGTTTAGTGGCAGGGCATGGTAGGATACTTACTGGAGGAAACCATGTGTGTAAGGAAAGGTATGGTATACATTGCAGGAGAATGGTGCCATTTTATTTTCATTAAAATGATAACGTTTATTTTCTCACAGTATTTAAAGAGACTTTCCCATTGCTTTGTGAATTTCCTTTTCACTAGATTGTCCTCCTATCATGCAGATGAGACAACTTATTGGAGTTGAGAGCATGTATATTCATTGAGATCTGAGACCCTGATATACTTAGTTTTTATCATCTTGCTCTTCAAAGAAACCTAAGGTTTGTTAGAACTGATCAGAAAACTGGAAGATACCTACATACATCAGAATTCAAATGGTACCTTAAACAATCACTAAACCTCTTTCTAGTAGCCCACACACCAGCCAGGGATGGGGTAAACGATTACTTTTAGTAACTATTTGGCCAGCTTCTATGGTTATGACAGCTGGACAGGAGCCTCAGATGAGGGTAGCACCTTCTTGTTTGACTGTGAGGGTTCCTAGAAAGACTTCTTGGGGAAAAAAATAAAAACAAACAACAAGAAAGTGTTATCTTATTTAGAGTACTATTTTAAATTTCAGCGTTCACACATTAATTTCAACTAAGAGGTATAATACAGATTACTCAAGGACCTTTGAGAGGAGAAAAGATGCATGGAATTTACTGTTTCATGCGAATTTTTTAAACAGAATGCCATGTAGTGTTTAGTGTTCTTAGAGTTAATAAAACTTCACATATAAATCAGTTGGTAGTAGTTCTTTATATAACCCGGATGGGTACGAGTCCCTCATCAGTTATATGTTTCAAATATTCCCTGACTATGGCTTGCCTTTTCATTTTTTTATCAATGTCTTTTGATAAAAACCATTTTTAAAAATTCGGTGAAGACAAGTTAACAATTTTTTTTTTCTTTTGTGATCAGTGCTTTTGCATGCTGTGTAAAAAGTCTTTGCCAATTCCCAGGATGAAAAACTTCACTGGGCTAAGAAAGATTATTATTTTTTCCACAGAGAAGACTTTTCTTTACTCATTGAGTTACATTTGTACCTTTGCTAAAAATTATGTTTTCATAAAGTGTGTGAGTCTATTTATGAACTCTACTTTGTTCTACTGCTCTATTTATTTATCTTTACAGGAGTACTACCAAGTTTTCATTCTGATTGTAGCATTTCAAAAAGAGTTATGAAGAAGTCTTTAACAAATAAAAATTTTCATCAAAAGTATTAATTAAAACCACAATGAGATATCATGATACACCCACCAGAAGGGCTAAAGTTAAAAGACAATACAAAATGTTGGAGAGGATGGGAAACAACTGATAATTGTCGATAAAGTTTCTAAAATATTAAACAAATACCTACCTTATGATTCAACTATTCCAATCCTAAGTAACTAAAGAGGAAAAGGCCAGGCGCGGTGGCTCACTCCTGTAATTTCAGCACTTTGGGAGGCTGAGGCAGGTGGATCACCTGAGGTCAGAAGTTGGAAACCAGCCTGGCCAACATGGCAAAACCTCGTCTCTACTAAAAATACAAAAAAAATTAGCCGGATGTTGTGATGAATCTCAAAAGCATTGCACACAGCAAAGAAGCTATGCTAGCTAAAAAGCATAGACAATATTATGATTGTAATGAAGTTGAAGAACTATATGGTGGCTGCTAGAGAATAGAAAGAGGCACTAGGGGGTTTTCTAAACAGCAAGCTATGTTCTGAATCTTGATTGGGGTTTTGGTTTCAAGGGTATATACATTTATCAAAATGTTTTCCACTATTCTTTTAATATTTGTGCTTTTACTTCATTACATCTCAGTAAATACATGTATTTTTTTCTGAGATGGAGTTTTTTTTTACTATAAAACTATTTTATATACTATCTTTTACACAACCTTTCAAGGTATGTCAACAACATTTTGAGGGATAGACTTAGTTATATTTTATATATTTTAAAAACTGAGATTTTCAAATAACTTAAGTGACTTGCCATATAGCACATTATGCAAGAACTCTGGCTTCTTGTCATTGCAGTCTCTGCTACAGCACTCTCCGTCTCAGATTAATTCCATAGTCTAGAATATATGAGAGTAGCTCTCTGGTTACACCATACAGAGGCAATAAAAGCACAGGCTCTGAAACCATGCTGCCTTAGTATGAAACCTGGCTACTTCACTTATTAGTTGTGAGATATTGGGTAAATTATTGAGCCCTTCAATCTTTAGTTTCTTTCGTTGCAAAAAGGAAAAATCATAACTTTGTCATTTAATTACTGTGAGCATAAAAGACATGTTACTTGTAACAAGCATTTGGTACACTATCTGTCATGTAATAACTGGTCATTAATATTCCTGAGTGTCATGATAATAATCATTAAATTTTAATTATTACTACTATATATTATATATTAACATATCAATGTTATTATTAATATAATTATTACTATCATGGAAGCAACTTTACAAGGGAGATAGTGGCTAAATAGCTTCACAGGAGGTGAGAATAAGATGGGAACTCAATGGAGTCTTCGTGCAACATCAGGACATCAAACTTAGGAAACTATGAGATAAGGTAGGAACTGCACAAGCAGATAGTACCTATTGTTTATATGTGCATTTGACCATCAAAGTACAATTTTTCACCCACATAGGTTGTCAGTACCACTCAGGGAACACATACTCTCCTGTCATTGTCACAGAAAGTAGCAAATTATTACCTTGATGATAGTAATGGTGAGGTTAGAGAGCAGATGTGTGATGTGACACATCCATTTCTTTTCAGGACATGGGACAAAACATTGAAATTCTTGCAATGATGGGGTTTACATTTGTAGTTTCGTCAACATACTTTGGACTCTATAATGGACGATGAATAATGGCATCTTGCCATAGCTGTATTATATCCAGCTTCACAATTTTCTTGTTTTAATTAATAGGTTTTATTTTTAACAGTTTTAGATTTACAGAAAACTTCAGCACACAGTACAAGCTTCCCATATACTGACCTCCTCCCAATAGTTTCCCTTATTATTAACATCTTGCATTAATGTGGTATATTTATTATAATTAAAGAACCAATGTTGATACATTATTACTCACTAAATGCCATAGTTTACAATAGACTTACTCTTTGTTATATACTTCTATGGGTTTTGATGTATAATGTAAAATATCTTCCATTACAATATCATGCAAAGTAGTTTCATTGCACTAAAAATCCCCTTTGTGTCACTTTTTACCCTAGCCCATCCCTCCCACACAATGGTAACCACTGGTCTCTATTATTTCTATAGTTTGCCTTTTCCAGAAAGTCACATAGCTGGAATTATACAGTAGGTAGTCTTCTCATATTGACTTCTTTCATTTAGCAATATGTTTTAAGATTCCCCTGGGTCTTTTTGTGGCTTGACAGCTCATTCCTTATTACTGCTAAAAAATGTTCCAGTGTATGGATGAACTACAGTTCATTTTTCCATTCACCTCTTTTTTTATTTATTATTATTTTTTATTATACTTTAAGTTCTAGAGTACATGTGCACAATGTACAGGTTTGTTACATATGTATACATGTGCCATGTTGGTGTGCTGCACCTATTAACTCATCATTTACATTAGGTATATCTCCTAATGCTATCCCTCCCCTCTCACCTCACCCCATGACAGGCCCTGGTGTGTGATGTTCCCCACCCTGTGTCCAAGTGTTCTCATTGTTCAATTCCCACCTATAAGTGAGAACATGCGGTGTTTGGTTTTCTGACCTTGCGACAGTTTGCTGAGAATGATGGTTTCCAGCTTCATCCATGTCCCAGCAAAGGACATGAACTCATCCTATTTTATGGCCGCATGGTATTCCATGGTGTATATGTGCCACATTTTCTTAATTCAGTCTATCATTGATGGACATTTGGGTTGGTTCCAAGTCTTTGCTATTGTGAATAGTGCCACAATAAACATATGTGTGCATGTGTGTCTTTATAGCAGCATGATTTATAATCCTTTGGGTATATACCCAGTAATAGGATGGCTGGGTCAAATGGTATTTCTAGTTCTAGATCCTTGAGGAATTGCCACACTGTCTTCCACAATGGTTGAATTAGCTTATAGTCCCACCAACAGTGTAAAAGTGTTCCTATTTCTCCACATCCTCTCCAGCACCTATTGTTTCCTGACTTTTTAATGATGGCCATTCTAACTGGTGTGAGATGGTATCTCATTGTGGTTTTAATTTGCATTTCTCTGATGAGCAGTGATGATGAGCATTTTTTCATGTGTCTGTTGGCTGCTCAATGAAATAAAAGAGGACACAAATGAATGGAAGAACATTCCATGCTCATGGATAGGAAGAATCAATATCATGAAAATGGCCATACTGCCCAAGATAATTTGTAGATTCAGTGCCATCCCCATCAAGCTACCAAAGACTTTCTTCACAGAACTGGAAAAACTACTTTACAGTTCATATGGAACCAAAAAAGAGCCCGCATTGCCAAGACAATCCTAAGCCAAAAGAACAAACCTGGAGGCATCATGCTACCTGACTCCATTCTCCTCTTGAAGGGACATTTTACCTGCTTTCAGTTCTTGGCAATTATAAATAAAGTTGCTATTAGCATTCATGTGCAGGTTATTGTGTAAACATAACTTTTCAATTGATTTGGGTAAATACCTAGGAGTCTGATTGTGGGTTTTATGGCAGCACTATGGTTAGCTTTGTAAGAAATTGCCAGATTGTCTTCCAAAGTGGCTGTATCATTTTGCATTCCCACCAGAAATAAATGAAAATTTCTGTTTCTCCATATTATTACTATCATTTGGTATTGTCATATTTTGGGATTTTTGCCGTTCTAATAGGTATGTAGTGGCATCTCATTGTTTTAATTGGCAATTACTTATTGTCTTATGTTAATTAGTATCTTTTCATATGTTTATTTGCCATCTGTGTATCTTCTTTGGAGATAATGTGTTCATATCTTTTGCCCAGTTTAGAAATTTTGTTGTTTGTTTTATCATCACTGAGTTTTTGGAGTTCTTTGTCTATTTTGGATACAGTTCCTTTATTATATATAGGATTTAAAAATATTCCCTCCCAGCCTGTTTTTTTCATTCTCTCAATAGTATCTTTTTCCCAGTAGAAGTCTTAGCTTGGAATTAAGGCCAATTTATCATTTTTTTTCTTTCATCAATTATGCTTTTGGTTATTTATTACTACTTTTGAGGGCTTTTCCATTTATATTTTTTAATTTCAATTTTAATTGACAACAATGTGTATTTATGAGGTGCAACGTTTAGAAACATGTATACTTGTGTACTTTGTACACCTGTGAGTAACCAGGTGTCTCCCTCATGAAAACAAGCTAAGCCCAATGAGCTGACTATTTTGAATCCTGATTTTGGGCAGGGCCTTTTGGCCAAAGACTTAAAGTGATTCTCTGTTGACCAGAAGCCTGTACTTGGGATCATAAAACAAACTTCATCTCTGTGCTGTGCCTCTCGGGGTGGAAGGGGCAGGATTAAGCAGCTTCTCTTGCATTTCTGTTCCTAAATTTCATTGTGTTGATTTTTTTCCCTTCCCAATCAATGTTCTTAACTCAATTATTTTCAAAAATATATATTTAAAAAATCTTTACAAATTACCTGCTTTGTTTTGGATTATTTTCTATGTCTAAACCTGCCCGAGCAGGTCCTTTCACTTGGAGGCGTGGAGGCCAGGGTGACTGACCCAGCTCACACACAGCAAATGGGTGGTGGACCTAGAATGCACACCTGCACCCCACAAACCTGCGTTCCTAATCACCACTCTTTGCATGTTGTTGTTTTGACTCTAGCTTCTGGCCTCAAGCCTCAGTTTCCTCCATAAAATAAAATAGTGTGCATAAATCCAAGACAAAAAAATTATATCAAAAATTATACCAATCTGATTACCATATTTATCACTTCACATACTTGTTTCTTACTGAGAATATTAAAATGTACTCTCTTAGCAATTTTGAAATATGAAATACATAATTATTAGTTATTGTCCCCATGCTATGTACTAGGTCTTGAAATTTATCCTTCCTTATTCCTATCTAACTGAAACTTGGCATTCTATTTCTTCATTTTTTGCTTCCCCTCCACCCCCAGCCAATGGCAGCCACCATAATGTTCTCTACTTCTATAGGTTCAATTGTATTAAATTTCACATATAAGTAAGATTACATATTTATCTTTCTGTGCCTGGCTTATTTCACTTAGCAAAATGTCTTCCAGGTTCACATATGTTGTCACAAATGGCAAGTTTTCTTTTTTAAAAACTAAATAGTATTCCATTATATATATATATATATCATATATATATATCATATATATATCATATATATATGATATATATATCATATATATATGATATATATATATCATATATATGATATATATATATCATATATATATGATATATATATATCATATATATATGATATATATATATATAATGGAATATATATATATATATCATATATTTCTCAACTATTCATCTGTTGGTGGACATAGTTTGATTTCACATCTTGGCAATTGTGACTAATGATGCAAATAAACAGGGGAGTGCAGACATTTCTTCAACATACTGATTTCTGTGGTCTCCTAGACTTTCTCCTATGTTATCTCCTAGAAGTTTTATAATTTTGAGTTTTGAATTTTTGTCTGTAATGTACTTGGAGTTAATTTTGGTGCAAAGTATAAGATCTATAGTTAGATTCTTAATTTTTGTTTTTGATTTTAAATATGAATGGCTAGTTTTTCCAGCACTATTTGCTGGAAAGACTATCTTTTCTGCATTTAATTGCTTTTGTTCCTTGGTCAATGATATGGTTTGGCTCAAATATCATTTTGAAGTTTAGTTCTGATAATCTCTATGTGTCATGAGAGGGACCCTGTGGGAGGCAGTTGAATCATGGGGTCAGTTACCATCATGTTGTTCTCATGATAGTGAGTGAATTTTCATGAGCTCTGATGGTTTTATAAGGGGCTTTTCCCCCTTTGCTCAGCACTTCTTCCTTCTTCCTGCCACCATGTGAAGAAGGACATAATTTGCTTTCCCCTTCGCCATCATTGTAAGTTTCCCCTCCAGCCCTGCGGCACTGTGAGTCAATTAAACTTCTTTCCTTTATAAATTACCGAGTCTTTATAGCAGTGTGAGAATGGACTATTAAAGTCTAAATCAGTTGATTACATTTTGTAGGTGAGAGATATTGTTTGTATTTGTGTCTCTGCCCAAATCTCATGTCAAATTGTAATTCCCAACGTTGGAGGAGGGGCTTTGGGGAAGGTGATTGGATCATGGGGGTGGATTTCCCACTTGATATTCTTGTGATAGTGAGTTAATTCTCACAAGATCTGATTGTTTTAAAAATGTGTAGCACTTCCCCCTTCACTCTCTCTTTCTCCTGCTCCAGTCAGGTGAGATGTGCCTCCTTCCCCTTCATCTTGTAAGTTTACTGAGGCCTCCCCAGCCATGCTTCCTGTACAGCCTGTGGAACTGTGAATCAATTAATCCTCTTTTCTTTGTAAACTACCCAGTCTCAGGTAGTTCTTTATAGTGATGTGAGAACAGACAAATACAGTACGTGTATTTTGGGGTTCTCTGTTTTGTTTCATTAACTGATTTGTCCGTAAGTCTTAAATTTCATAGTGTCAGTCCTGTAAATTTGTTCTGCTTCAATTATATATTTAACATTATAGGCTTTAGACTTTTCATATAATTATTTTCCCAATGATAACTACTTGAATCTACTATGTTTTAAGATTTTGCAATATAAATATTCGTTGAATAATGATTAAAAGAGATTGTTTTTGTCATCAAAATAACTTGCTGGGATTTTACTGGGATTGCATTAAATCTGTAGATCGTGTGAGAATAATTGATATTTTAATAATATTGAATCTTTCTATCCATGAACATGGAATATCTGTCCATTTATTTATATCTTCTTTGATTTCTTTTATCATAATTTTATAGTTTTATTCATTTGATACTATACATATTTTATTCAATTTATACCTAATTACTTCTTTTTTTTTTTTTTTTTTTGAGACGGAGTCTGGCTCTGTCGCCCAGGCTGGAGTGCAGTAGCGCAATCTCTGCTCACCACAAGCTCTGCCTCCTGGGTTCACGCCATTCTCCTGCCTCAGGCTCCTGAGTAGCTGGGACTACAGGTGCCCGCCACCATGCCCTGCTACTTTTTGTATTTTTAGTAGAGATGGGGTTTCATCGTGTTAGCCAGGATGGTCTCGATCTCCTGACCTCGTGATCCGCCCACTTCGGCCTCCCAAAGTGCTGGGATTAAAGGCATGAGCAACTGCGCCCAGACTAATAATTTCATTTTTTTTTTTTTTTTTTTGAGACAGAGTCTCGCTCTGTCGCCCAGGCTGGACTGCAGTGGCGCGATCTTGGCTCACTGCAGGCTCCGCCTCCTGGGTTCACACCATTCTCCTGCCTCAGCCTCCCGAGTAGCTGGGACTACAGGCACCCGCCACCACGCCCGGCTAATTTTTTGTATTTTTAGTAGACACAGGGTTTCACCGTGGTCTTGATCTCCTGACCTCGTGACCCGCCCACCTGGGCCTCCCAAAGTGCTGGGATTACAAGCGTGAGCCACCGCGCCCGGCCTAATAATTTCATTTTTAAGGTGCTTGTCAAATCAGTCTCATAAGAATCAGAAATCTTACATAGCACTCTACTTTACTAATTCATATGTTACCAATGATAGGTTATGGATAATTGAAAGATAGGTGAAGCTGAAGTAATATCAACCATCTTCACAAATACACGCTTGTTTCATTAAAGCAGCATGTTGATCCAGATTTATCATGTACATTTTTAGGTGGTGCATGTGGTGTATCATTTAGCTCATGGAAGCAATTTAGGTAATGAAGATCAACATTTTATACTACACTGATTTATATATTGAGGGACATTTTCCAGAGTTTCGTTCCCTGTAAATCAACAAATTCTCAGTTTGTCTACAAAAAAAAAAAAAAAAAAAACCTGGACACTAAGGAAATCATGCTAAAAGTAATTCATAAATAAGAACTTCATTTTATCTTTCATTAGTAATTATCATTAGGAAGAGATTGAACACTATTTCTTTTTCTCCTCTGGGGAAAGAGTTTGGATTATAGGTAAGTTGCTAGCCCTTTTCTTCACTGTGGTGTGTGTGTGTGAGGGGAGTTTAGGAACTGGGGGAATGAGGAAGAGGAAGACAGCAAGAGCATCTGAGAAATTTTTAAACTCCAATAAATATAAGATTTGCCTAGTTTAAGAAAATAATATTAACTATATGTATATATAGTTAATGTGTATATGTATAACTATACACATTTTCTTTGTATTTTTTCCTAGATGAGATACTATATTTTTCTATTTACAAGTTGGTGCTACTGATTATTTTTAAGGACCTAATAGCCTCCTTTTATTTTTCCAAAAATATTGATTGATTATGGTATAATGAGTGAATTATTAGTTTTCGAGTAAGGCTAAACTTACCCTACCACTTTTTAAAAACTATCAGAATCTGGCAGTTTCTGCCTGTATGAATCTAACCTATACAGCATTTTATTATTTTACTTATGAAGTGGATAGTATTAGGCCTTCCTTTTTATTATTTCTTTGATTAAAGATGATATTAAATACATAGAATAGGGCTGGGTACATCTTAAGCATGACAATTGTTATAATTATTATCCATATTACATTCTTCCTTAACTGTGTCAAATAAAAGAAAATAAGTAAAGTAAATTTGGGTTCTTCTTGTTTTAAACTGTGTAACAGTATGATCAAGTTAATGTTATAAAGTTATTCTCCAAAAATTATCCCACTAAAAGCTATTTCTTCTTAAAAAATGTTCAGTCAGTACAGAATACTAGGCCAGTATAATAACATTAGAACTAGAAGACCTGAGAAGAAAAAGATTAAATATAGAGTCCATATTAAATAAGTTTATTTAAATAAGTTTATTTAGTGGTAGGTATATTAAATGTAATATATTAATATTATATTTATATACTATATTAATAGTATATAATTAATATTGTATTTATATACTATATAGTATATAATTACTATTATATTTATATACTATATAGTATATAATTACTATTTATATACTATATAGTATATAATTACTATTATATTTATATACTATATAGTATATAATTACTATTATATACTATAAAGTATAGTATATTAATAAGTTTATTAAATAAATTTATTTAGTGGTAGGTATATTATACTAGTATTCTTAGGCTTTCACAACACTGGCATACTCTCTGAATAATACATGTAAATAATTATTTTGATCAGGTAGAAAATCAGAATGAAACAATATCTTTACCCATCTTAAGGGTCAGATTGAGTGAATACTGAGAAATAAAAATTCAATAGAGGATTTTGCTCTGTAATAGTAAAATAGTCACTAATTAGATAAATATTAAGTTCTACCAATATAGAAGTTAAAAATTAGAATACTTGAGGCTCAATTTTTTCCATGGGATGCATTTTTTATCAGTAATCATCAAGCCCTTATGGAAAAGGTATACATTGTAATGTATCCCTGGAGGTACATTAAAATCACCTGGAGAACTTTTTAAACCACCATTGCTAAGTCCCCAGTCAAACCTATTAAGTGAGAATCTTTGAAAGTGGAACTTGGACCTTGAGGCTTCAGAATTTTAAAATGAACCCAAGTGATTCCAACAAATAGCCATGTTTGAGAGCCAATGACCTAGTGGCAAATTCACTGACAAACTAGTAGTTCTGAAAATAACCAGATAATATTAAAAGTTTTATTTTTCATAATTATTACTGGAAAAAATGGAGTCACACTAGAACTTCAATATTTGATTGAAAATCAACAATTAATAAATGTAGGAAACACACAATTTGGACTAGGTGTCTACAAATCATAGACAGGATCTCTATATTGGATTGGTAGTTATGTGGTTATTGCCCCAAATAAGTTTAAGCAAAGTTGTCATTTTCTGAGATTTATAAAATTTCTCATTCTTCAAACTATATAAGTTTTTAGGCTATGCTAGCAAAAATGCAAGGATATTCTCAGTGAAACACCCTTAAACTTTTGACTCATGATCCCAGGAGCTCTGAATTTGTATAGGCTGACAGGACATGTAACATTTTCACTAAGTCACATAACAAAGATTATGTGATTGTCCTTTACAAAAGTGTGTCCTTTTCATACTTTTGAAAAGGACAGTCACATAAATTTTTTTCAGTATATAAAAACAACAAGCCCTTGTGGGAGTTGAAATCATGAATATGATACTTTAAACAATAGAAATACTAAGCCAAAACTAAGGAAGAAAAGAAGACATTGGTATTAGTTATAATGTTATTTGAGAAAAAAGCTTGGGAGGTTTGTGTGAAAAAGAATTTTCTACAAAAGTCAGGTACCCTTGAAATGTACACTGATAGAAGAAATCTAAGACATTGAAATTTAGTGTATTCCACTAAACCTGTGTCCTTTCATGCTAAAAATTTGCTCTGAAAAATGGTGTTCGAATTTCATATTCTAGCAGTTTATCTTTACTTTTAACTTTTTTACAAGCTGATTTTCAAACATGACTATTGCATTTTCTTAATGTTAAAATCTGCATTATAAAAGCTTGGGATTGGACTATATTCTAACAAAATAACTAAAATTATACCGTAGTAAGTGTGTATTTGCATAATTCCTATAAGCAGGCTTCAGAATTAAAAGCTTAAGAATAATATTTTGTCAAAACATTAGACAATTTTTGAGGTCAAAAACAACAAAAATTGAATCTTTATTCCATTACTGAAAAGAAAAATTTTTAAATAAAAGGTAACAGGAGTTTGTAGAACTTAGAGTAGGCTGGAAATGCAGGATAAAACCCAACAGTAACATCAAAGAGGCAGCACATGAAAAAGAAATTGGAATTATCATAAAGTTTTTAAACAAGAACATCTGATGATAATGTCATCAATAGGATCCCCATCTTTTTTTGAGATGGAGTCTTGCTCTGTCACCCAGGCTGGGGGTGCAGTGGCACAATCTTGGCTCATTGCAACCTCCACCTCTGAGGTTCAAGCAATTCTCCTGCCTTAGCCTCCCTAGTAGCTGGAATTACAGGTGCATGCCACCACACCTGGCTAATTTTTGTATTTTTAGTAGAGATGGGGTTTCAATACATTGGCCAGGCTGTCTTTGAACTCCTGACCTCAAGTGATCTGCTCTCCTCAAAAAATGTTGGGATTATACGCGTGAGCCACCATGCCCTGCTTCTACAACTATTTTGAAGTTCAAGATTTGAACTGTAAGGGAGGATTTTGCCTAGGTCACATTATATACCTGTTTCTTTACTTGCTCAATAGGGAAAAGGTCGTTTCTCTAAACAGGTAATTTGGGTGATATTAGAAATGGATGCTGCATATCCAGAAATAGGCATATGCTCTCTGTTAAAAAGAAAACAAAAATTATCTGTGCCAAGAATTGCGAACTTGAAAAATTTTCTTTAATGCCAGGTTTACACAACATGGTGTAGTACTATGTCTCCCTCATGTATGTATGCATTAATATTTATTTTTTAATTTTCTTTAAAAATAAGAAGCAAAAAAATTTTTTAGAAGTGTTAACTTATTAGGCCAAGAGATGAAATTTTTTTTACTATAGGTCTCACACATTGTAATAATTGTGTACTAAGAACATCGTAGATGAGCATTATTGAAACTGAAATCTGAATGTAACAAGGTCTGTGTTTTCACAGAACTCTTGATCAAGTAGGATTATAAGTATCTACTGAGCTAAGAATCCAATTATGCTAGATTCTAAACTAATGCTCTTTTTCAGTTGAAATTTTGAGAGCACATTTGATTTCCAATTTCCATTATAAAGTGTCAAGCAGACGCTTGTATTTTTTGCAAGCCATAAAAGCTGTAGACAGGCCATGTGAGGATAATACAAAGTGGAAACTTGGGCTATTTTACTCTTGAAATATTTTATTTGCTTCCATGTATTGCACATGATCCCCATGCTCTTTGAATTGGAAAGCACTTTAAAAATATGTCTTATTGATATCCCATTGGTAATTAAAACAATCAATAAACAAACAACTGTTCTTTATTGCATGGTATATAATAAACAGGTTTTATGTCAGAAATAACATGTTACGATTTGTTATAAATAAATATTACAATATAGATTTCCTTTTATTATAATATTTAATTATATTTTATATTTATGCTAAAAATATTTGGTTGTTTTCACAGAGCCATTCTTCTCTTTCTTTACTTGCTAATAGGTCTCCAATAGCATTTGTAGAGTAAAGTACTCAGACCAAGGGCTTGAATTAATTTGGGTAAAATTCTTTAATGATATTCTCATTCTCTTTTTCCAATGACTGTTCTCAGGTGGATATATGATATAGTTCTGGCCAAATATACATAGAAATATCTGTTTAAGGCTTATGGGCAAAATGTTATTATCTGATAAGAGAAAGGGGATTAAGAACTCGGCCTTTTTCTGTGGATGGTGTCTTGTAAGAGGTTAATGCTTTAGTTGCTACATTATATTGAGGCCAAGAGACAGAGGAATGTCTGCTTCTAGCCTTTATGAATTATGCAACAAATATCAGAATAAGTTGTGTGTTCTGTTACCTGCAGTCAAAACATTTCTAACTTATGCACTAGAAATGTATTAGTTTGTTTTCCATTTAACAAGTGAGAAACATGGTACCTTAAATTATATAAGGAAAAAATACGTTTTGTTGACAGTCAAAAATTATTTATAATATCACTTACTTGAGTTATAGTTTTAAAATAGATCGGAAATTATCTTGGAGTTGCTGTATCGAAAATGGAATAAATATTGAAAAACTATTGGTATAATATATTTTGTATTTGTTGTTAAAACTTGAAGAAAGGGGATTTTGAGTAGCTATTGGCAGTTTACAAAATACAAAGTGTGGCATGCTTTAAGCTTGCATTATCTTCAGCACTTGAATAGCATATTTGTAAGTTTCATTTTAACATTAATTTTAACTTGTTAGAAACATTGTCATGCTTACGATAACTTAAAGTTATAGCTCAGTTAAAGAAAAAAGTTTAAAATCAATCATATATACTTAATTCTTAATGGTGTGTAAAAATTTCCAAGGGATATTGAATATTCATGATAAAAACTCAAGCAATATCAAAACAAAGCATACAAATCCAACTTGAAAAATGTATTAATTTCTCCCCATCTTCCAGAAAACTTGACTAGTCCCTTGGATACACAAAAATCTTATGAAATAATTTATTTCTGTATTCTGTGGAACACTAATTCTGAAAGGTTCAATAAGTAGTTAATAAGATTCAAGTATTCTATAGTTGTAAAACCTTTCCTTCACACAGAATAACTACTACCACATCAAGGGTGCCATTTTTTACACATAGATCTGGGAAAACTAGCTTAAAAACACATGGATATTTAAAAAATAAGTATATTTAGGGGTGTGTAGTATAGTACCTATAAAAATATCCACACCACAGACAAGGTAGTATAGTGTGTGAACTATCTCTCAAACTGGAACCAGTTTTGCCACTTTCTAGATCTGTGACCTTGGGTAAGTTATGTAATTTCAATAGTTTATTTATCCACAAGATGGAAATAATAGTCATTGATGCACAGAATCTTTGTAAACATTAGATAAGTTATTATGCCAAAAGCTCTTAGAAAAGTGCCTGATAGATAGTAAATACTGTATACATGTATCACTTATGATTTGACTTCTATATTTTCTCTATAATCATTGGAGAGTTCTCTGAATTCTACTGATATGTTTAGAAGCACCTTAACATCATGGTTATCAGTATGATATACAACTTTTGAATATTCTAGATTTCCTTTTTTATTAGTAATATGAGCTGTCAACTTCCTGAAATTCCAATGAGATTTGAATAGTTGATTTTTTCAACTCTTCCATTTTTTTTAAAGAAATCAACATTATTGTATTTGTATTAGGTATAATCCGATTGTAGAGTACTGGCATAATCTCTTCACTGTAGAATGGGTCATTTACAGATTTCTGTGTTTTATTGATCTTGTTACTAAGAACTTCATGCCTACTTATTATTAAGAACAGTTCTATTGTCATTGTCCCTTTTAATTTTGGTAAAATACAGTGATAATGCCTTACCCTCAAAGTCTTTTATTTCTTTTTCCTCAGGAAATAAAAACTATGCGGCTTATTTAATCAGAAAATGCTACTGGAGACTTCCACATGTGTAGAGATACCACAACTTGTCATCTAAGAAATTATTAAAAGCTCAGTTTTACAACTGATGTAACTATTTTAGAGAAGCTACAATACTCACATTAGTCTGCTCAGTTCATATACAAAGTTGAAATTTCAGAGAAATAAACAATAACTCCTATTATGAAATATCCATGCAATCGTATTGCAGTCCGTTGTACTAAATCTAGGGTTAAGCCAAGTTCAATTTGCTTAATAGTATCCACCAGAATAAATGCAAAATAACTGCCTGCCTAAAATGTTAGTTTAATTAACATAATCCCACTCTTTTTCATGTAGAGTATGTTATACATGTGAAAAACAGATATGTAAAACAAAAAAGTTCCTCCAAATTATACTTATTTTTTCAATACATATGCACTTTTAAGCTAGTTTTCCCATATCTATGTGTAGCAAATGGCACTCATGATGTATTAATAGTATTCTGTATGTGAGGGGAAATTTTTATGACTACAGAACACTTTAATTTTATAAATGACCTATTGACAACTTTCAGAGTTAGTGTTTCATTGAACACAGTTTGTTAAATGCTCTTGTAATTCTTATTCACTAACAGATACTGCTAAAGCATGAAATCAAAGAAACCCAAGCCATCTTAATACTAAACTCAATTTTATTTTGTCTAAAAATCATTCTCTTTCGTGTAAGCACATCTATAGCATTTATAAATATTATCATTTTTGTACTCATAAACATAAAATATGCCTGAAGGATTCATTGCCTATACCAAAAACAAAGATAAGGCATATAAAATTGAATTATGATCAGAAAAAATAACACTTTACTTCACTGAGTTAATTCTAAATTTTACTTATTATTTATTAATAGCAATGTCATTTTGTATAAAAAGCAAACAAACAAAGAAAAAATAATAGTATGTCTGGAGTAATAGATTTGTTTAGAATATTGTATTAAGCTGTTTTTGCATTGTGGCAAGAATGAAATACCTGAGACTAGGTAATTAATGAGGAAAGAAGTTTAATTGGCTCACTGTTCTGCAGTGCATACGGGAAACACTGCACAGGCATTTGCGTCTCTTCTGGGGTGTCCTCAGGGAGCTTACAATCATGGCAGAAGGGGCAGGGGAAGCAGGTGTCTCACATGGCACAGTAGGAGTGAGAGAGAATGGGGAGGAGGTTCCACACACTTTTAAATAACCAGATCTTTTGAGAACTCACTGTCATGAAGACAACACAAAGCCATGAGGGATCTGCCCTGGAGATCTGAACACCTCCCATGAGGTCCCACCTCCAGAATTGGGGATTACAATCAACATGAGATTTGAGTGGGGACAAACATCCAAACTATATCAATATATTATCTGAAGAAATAGTAACTTTCAATAAATAATACCGTTAACTATAAATAGTATACAAAAATGCTCATTAATAAAGGCAACAATGAATTAAGTCATCATCAAATGAAATTAAAGACAAACATTCTCTATTCCTCTTCCTATTCATAGTTTCTAGCTACTCAATGTGGTTTGACATATATAGATATTTCTGTTTTTTATTACGAGATAATAAAATCAGGTAGATTTTTATTATTTTTAGAAATAATCCCCAGATTTCTGATGTAATCTATAATACACAGATTTAACCTTTAAAATCTGAAAAGCACATGCTTTGATTTTAGCTGGAAACATTAAATATTTTGAGATTCTGCTAAATGACATCAAAAGAACTTAGTGAAATTTAAAGACTATATAAAGTCAGACTATTTCCTTCAAGATTTTTTTTTTTTTTTCCTGAAACAGAGTCTCATTCTATCGCCCTAGCTGGAGTGCAGTGGCCTGATCATGGCTCACTGCAGCCTTGACCTCCAGGGCTCAGTTGATCCTCCCACCTCAGCCTCCTGAGTAGCTGGCATGCACCACTGTGCTCAGCCAATTTTTTGTATTTTCAATAGAGACAGAGTTTTGCCATGGTACCCAGGCTGGTCTCCAACTCCTGGTCTCAGGTCATCTACCCACCATGGCCTCCCAAAGTCCTGGAATTAGAGGTGTGAGCCACAGTGCCTGGCCTTCTCTAAGATATTTAATATTCTCAAACTCCTCTCCACTTCTTAGCGCCAAAATCTTCTGACAGCGAGGGAGTTAGAAACCTTTAGTGACTCTAATTTCAGTCAATCTGGGAAGTCCTTTGTAATGAAGCACAAACAGCTAACATTATCTTTACATTTACCAGATGTTGGGTGTTTTGTAGATATAATTCAAAAATTACATTTTTGTTTTTGGTATTTTGAGCTTTAATTATTAATTTTATATTTTGTAAGTGTATTTATTCACAATAGGCATAAAAGTGTATATAAACTGCAAAATATGATTGATTTTTTTAAATATTGAAACTCTTTCCAAGGAATCTATGAGGACTGTTATAAATATTTGATTACAATACTGTATTTCTGGTGTATCTATTTGTCCAACAAAAATTTACTGAATTTTTAATTTATGCCAGTGACTGTTCTGAGAATATGGCACTAAACAACACAAAATTCCTACTGTCATAAAACTTCCATTCTAGTGCAGAGAATGGAAAAGAAATAAATGAAGTTGAAAAGTGACAAATGTTATCAGGTTTCACTGTACCATATGGTACAAATTCACAAAATTCAAGTAAAATTATAAATCCAATTCCTCTGTCATACTGGTCATATTTCAAATGCTCAATACTTACAGAGGACTATTGAGGATCCTATTAGAGAAACTGGATATAGAACATTTTTGTCCTCAAAAAGAGTTCAGTTGGCAAGTACACAAATATTTTAAAAAATAAAGCAGGAAGTCATGATAGTGGGCTACAAAAAAAATAAGATGATATTTTGTTAACTGGTAGTAGGAGGCAACTCAGGGACATCCCCTTACAGAAGGACATTGGAGCATAATTGAGTCAACTGAGGGAGTGAGCCACGTGAATATATGAAAGGAGGGCTCTCCATTCAGGAAATGTCCTCTATATATCTCTCAGTAATTATAAAGGTTTGTGATTTACACTTTCTCAGTAACAATTATAATGTTCTAATCAACCGTCTCATCCAATTGCAGAAATCTAAATATGTGGAAAACTATGTGAGATCCTAAGAATTCCTTAGAGACATTATAATAACGTTTTCAACTTTAGAAATGGATGAGTTACAACATGAATGTATTAGTGTTATTTTAAGTTAATTTCAGCTTTATTATTATTCTTGTTTGGGTATGTTAATACTCATAAAAGATGTATCAGGCCAAATCAAATCTATAAATCCAAAGGATGTAGTGAAACTAATCAGAATTACAAGTGGCTACAAATTTCTCATGTTTTTCATGGTTTGGCTTTGTATCTAAAGTGATGTATTTCTTCACTTCTACTCATTTTTAAGATATTGCAAATATCTTGGTAAATGCATGTCAAGCAATTCGGATATATTTAAGACCACAACACCTAACCTCACGAATTATTATAGAAGAATTATAACAGAAACCTAGAAAAGGAAAGGTAACTATCAAAGATGTAGAAAAGTCATAGATTATGACAAATTAAAAGGAATCAAAATAAGACCTTTATTTCATAGATGGTAGAATACAGTATTATTGTTACTAACAACGTTGTGAAGTTTGGGAGAAAATCACAGTGTGCAAAGGGATGTGATGAACAGATTGTTTCCCCCACTGGTTTTTAGACAGGAGGAGAAATATAAGTAGATTATAATTTATAACATTTTGTGTGGCTATTCCTCAGAGACCTGATGACAGAAACATCATTTGACCCAGCGATCCCACTTCTGGGTATATACCCAAAGGGATATAAATCATTCTATTTGAAGATACATGCACACGTATGTTCATTGTAGCACGGTTCACAATAGCAAAGATTTGGAATCAACCTAAATGCCCATCAATGATAGACTGGGTAAAGAAAATGTGGTACATACATACTATGGAATACTAGGCAGCCATAAAATAGAATGAGATCATATCCTTTGCAGGGACATGGATGGAGCTGGAGGCCATTATCCTTTGCAAACTAACATAGGAACAGAAAACCAAATACTGCATGTTCTAAGTGGGAGCTGAGTGGTAACACATGGACAGAAAAGCAAATACTGCATGTTCTCACAAGTGGGAGTTACATGATGAGAACACATGGACACACAGAGGTGAACAACACACACTGGGGCCTATTGGAGGGTTGAGATGGGGAGAAAGGAGAGGATAAGGGAAAAATAACTAAGGGGTGCTAGGATTAATACCTGGGTGATTAACTAATTTGTGTAGCAAATCCCCATGATACACATTTACCTATGTAACAAACTTGTTCATCCTGCACATGTACCCCTGAAGTTAAAAGTTAAAAAAATTATTTAAAATAATTTTTCCATGGTGCCATATCTACTAACCAAAATATTAGATCAGAATTTTCTGAAGTGATTAAACATTAACCAGATACTACTTGGCTACTTCAAATTTATTTGCTAGAATTGCAAACCTTATATTTTAATATGGCAAGAATAATTTTGAAGTGTATGTTGACATTTTAACATTTAGTCTTTTCACTATACTTGAAGTTTATTATACCCAAATATCACTTTTATCAGATTTTTTCACTAGCATGTGAAATAGATTTTGACAGAACCTTAAGTTCATTAGGATAAGTCAATGCTATTTAAAAGCACTGATTATAACTATGCAGTCATTTACTCTCTCCTTTTGGATGCAATGTTACTTCTTTCCCTTTATATATATATATGTTTTATAAACTTGTTTGTATGTTGTTAATATTCTAATCAAAGGATATAACATGTTATTTGGAGTGTCATCCAAAACTTTCAGTTACTTAAAAAAGTGATAAAGTTTATTTCTTATATAATTTCAGAGCTCACTTAAACATTTTATATACCTTGGATTAGTTCCTTAGAGTCTTAACTAAGGATAGCATCTTCTGCATACATTAGAAAATATATCTATTGACTTTTCATGAGTTACTTAATTTCACAAACATTTTAATTATTTATATATTGCTCAGTATTTACTGTACTTATTAAAGAAATATAAAATATGCATATTCCATACCCTTGGGACTTAAGAGAAAGTTACAGTGTTATTGGGGTGGCCAGAAAAGATGGTAGGTGGTTGGGAATACTTCATGGGAGAGTGAGGAGTTGACTTAAACATATATATGTATTTTTTTTTTTTTTGAGACGTAGTTTCACTCTTGTTGCCCAGGCTGGAGTGCAATGGCGTGATCTCTGCTCACTGCAACCTCTGTTTCCCAGGTTCAAGCGATTCTCCTGCCTCAGCCTCCCAAGTAGCTGGGATTATAGGCATGTGCCACCACGCCCAGCTAATTTTTTGTATTTTTAGTAGAGACGGGGTTTTTCCATGTTGGTCAGGCTGGTCTCGAACTCCTGACCTCAGATGATCCTCCCACATTGGCTTCCCAAAGTGCTGGGCTCACAAGCGTGAGCCACCACACCCAGCCGACTTAAATCTTAAGGATGACTATACACTACAGGCAGAGTTTAGATGAGGACCAGATCTTAGACAAAGTTATTACTTTTTAAGTAAATTTCAATGTTTAGGATTGAAATTTAATAATTGTGCATAATGTATAAACACATGCAAAAGCCCTTACCTTAAAAATTTTGTTTTTGTTTTAATTACTGTATGAATTGGGAGCATCTTAAAAACAGAAATTTTGTTGTTTCACAACAACTAACGGAATGCTTAGCATGCATTGGATTCTGACTAAATTTTGATTGAATCATAAATTAATAATGAGAACGATTAAATAAATAAATAAATAATACTCTCCAATAGTTATATGTTAGGTTCATATTAGCTTTAGTATATTAATATAGACACATAATTTTGAGTACTGCAAGGCAAAGTCTTCCACTCTTTCCTTTGGGTAGAGAAAAATGATTTATTTTTGACTTTTCAATTGGATTCTTAATTCCAAGTTTCCCTGTATAAATTTTGTGAGCTCAGAATACAATAGCTTATTGGATAAGATGAGAACAATGAAAACCAGGGCAACACTGCGAAATACTGGTTACAGATTTAACCTACAGCCATAGCTTCTAGCTCTTTTTCTCTATGTATCTAGATACCTAGTACAGTGGTCCCTGACGGTAGCTCAACTTAATGATTTTTCAATTTTACAATGATGGCAAAGAAATATGCATTCAGTATACACTGTACTTTGAGTATGCATACAACCATTCTATTTTTCATTTTCAGTAAGTATTCAATAAATTACATGAGACAGTCCACACATTTTAATGAAACAGGCTTTGTTTTATACGAATTTGCCTAACTTGTAGGCTAACTTAAATAGTGTGAGCATGCGTAAAGTACGTTAAGCTAGGCTATGATGTTGGATAGATGAGGTTTATTAAATGCCTTTCAACTTACGATATTTTAAACTCATGATACGCTTATTGGTATGTCATCCCATCATAAGACAAGGAGGATATATACTCCTCTTTTCTGTTTTTGTTAAAATCCTGCCCTTATATTTGAACACATAACATATCCAGGTTAATCATCTGCTGCATGTTGTACTGCATTGAACTTGCTCTCCTCTGAAAACTGCCTTGGGACTGACACTTCCATGGTACAAAGCAGATAAGTATTTTAAAAAATTATCCATATTTATGAAGGCAAGATAATTAAAAAGCTACATATGCTAGGTAGTTACATTAGATTAGGACCTGGGCTATATGCATATATTATATCTTATAACCCCCCTTTAACTCTTGAGTAGATCCTCCATCACACTATTTCATACTCCTCTAGGTACAGTGATCCTTCAGGAGTTAGCATGCTACCCAGCAGTCTAATTATAAGGATTCTTATAACAACTGTTGCTGAGGCTTCAAGTAAAGGAGCGTTCTCTTCCCATTGCACCTGGAGATGTAAACAGAAAGATTGTTAGTGCTGTAGCAACCATGCCCCATGAGGGGTTACGTTAGATACTACAATCAGTATACAGGAACGTAGTATGAGACAAGAAGAGCTAGAGGCCCTGGTGAAGGCCTTGTGAAATTATTTGACTCCTTAATTAAGTGTATTTAAGTCAACCTCACCAAACCCTATTCAGTTCTGTGAAGGAATAAACTTCCTATATTTATAAGCCACTTTGAGCTCAATTTTGTATCATTTTAACAAGATTGGACAAGATTGAGACAAATAGTAAGTGTGGAAGTCTTTCCCAAACCCAGTGTATCTGACCACTAACTCTATATTCTGTCCACTACCTGACACTGAGGGTTTCAGACTCTTTGTTGCTGATGCTCTATATCAACTCCAAATTGCCTTCTTCCCATTTTAAATTCTGCTTTTCTTGTATGCCCTCCCACCACCAAAATTGTCCATATATCTTTCTATCTTTTCTATTCCTAATTTGTTTTGTTTGTGTCTAAATTGTCTGCTCAATTTATGACCTAAAACTTACTTTCTTTCTTTGAAATTTGAGTATCTCAGTGCTTTTTTTGAATATGCTCTCTGGAATGATCTGCTCTAATGATATCTGGGACTTCTTTGTTTTTTGACTCCAGACTGTGTTTCCAGTGTTTCTCATTTGCCCTGCTTCCAATTTTGACTTCTATTTCCCCATTGCCTGTCTATTTAGCTTCCAAACTTTTCCTTCAGCATGAGATCAAGTAAATTTCTTACATGGTATTATACTGTCAGTTTGATTACATTTCCATCACATTCTATTTACCCTCAGCTTCATGATGGTGTTATAGCCTCAACTAGTTTCAGTCCTCATCACTATAAGTCAGTTCACAAAAAGTCCTTTGCTGCTGACTCACTGCTATTCAAAATACTGAACTCAAGTATGTTCTGTTTTAAATCAACAATTCAATTGATTTTATAGTTCATACTGCAGCCAGAGAAAAATAACATCGAATTGTCTATTGAGCTTCTGGGTGTTAACGGTGGTCAATTAGGATAAAGATCCAAACTGAAAGTAACAATCAAGCTTTTATTCACTTACCACAACAGTGAATGCAAGAGGTCAATAAGAAAGGCACTGGCTCACCAGTGTTCTCTTTGCCTCCACGGAATGGCACCAAGTGTGGACAAATGATACAGTAGAGAGAAGTCAATTATCTCACCTCTGAAGACCCTGAACAAAAGCTCCTGACTTTTTATGAACCCTGGAGGTAGAAGAAAGGAAGAGAATGGGCTAGAAGTAGAAAAGTACAAAGTCGAAGTGGAGATGAGTGCATCAGCTTACTCCCTTGATTAGGAGGCTTCTGAATAGAGGTGCCTAGACGGGGAATGCAAATATGTGTATGAACTTGGCTGGCTCAGAAGGCAACATTTTTATTGCAACTGTCTCTAGAAAGCTCCAATGTGCTGACTATATACCAAATCTCATGTGTGGAGTACAGTTTCCCCCATAAGGATTGGAAGGCAAAGACTTGTAATTGCCTATGTTTGGTCCTGAAAGATAGCACATAGGATTTCAGCCTAGAACTGGACTCATTATTGTCTCTTAGCTAACTCTTACTTAAACATCCAGTATGGAGTACTAGTATTTGTGAACAGTTGTTTCAAAACAGTTTCTTTGAAAAATCATTCATTTCCTGAGACGCTCTTATACGTATTTTCAGAAGAAGACTACCAAAATACAATAATATTTTATTACAATACAGTGACCACCCTAGACTACAATAACTACACACTATTCTGCCCTTCATAGAATGCTTGCTCTGAAGTTTTTAAAGTCACAGACATTTTCATTGATTAGCACTACTACCTGGGAGGAAAAAAATAACTGGAAAGTCTTGTTTGCATTTAACTCTATATCCACAGAAACATGATAAACAATATATTATCTGCTATAATGTAAGGCATAGTGTATCCACAGCAGCAAAATCCAGAAATGTTAGTAAAATTGTTCCCAAATAGAAATAAGGTAAAATTTTCCTTGATGAAGTAATGTGTTTCATCTAAGTATATTCACTCTTTTGTAGCCATCTACTTTGGCTTGTTTGCTTTCTCTTTCTTTCTTTCTTTTCTTTCTTTTCTTTCTTTCTTTCTTTTCTTTCTTTTCTTTCTTTCTTTCTTTCTTTCTTTCTTTCTTTCTTTCTTTCTTTCTTTCTTCCTCTTTCTTTTCTTTTTTCTTTTTTAACTTTCAGGACTCAGAGTTAAATCTGAAAGTATGTTCTAATGAAACCACTCTATGGTTTATATAAATACTCATATCCTACAAAAGTTGAAGTCCAGTTATTAATTTTCCCCGGCATGTACTTATTATTTATTAATTATACTTTGCTATTATGTATATATTTGAAATCTCAAATATTACATAGAAGGCAATATACATTTTTTTTTACTTCAAAGTAAAACATGATTTAACTCATGCAAAAAAGTAATTATATAGAGGATTTTTCTTTTTTCTTTTGAGACTGAGTCTTTCTCTGTTACCCAGGCTGGAGTGCAGTGGCGCGATCTCAGCTCACTGCAACCTCCACCTCTCGGCTTCAAATGATTCTCCTGCCTCCGCCTCCCGAGTAGTTGGGACTACAGGCCCGCACCACCACACCTGGCTAACTTTTGTATTTTTAGTAGAGACAGAGTTTCTCCATGTTGGCCTTGCTTGTCTCAAACTCCTAGCCTCAGGGGATCCACCCGCTTCAGCCACCCAAAGTTCTGGGATTACAGACATGAGCAACTGCACCCAGCCTATACAGAGGATTTTAACAACATAGTTTTTATTATGGAAAGAATTGTATTCTATATTACCCAAAGCTTTGGAGGATATACAGGGGCTGTTGGAAAAAATAGATTGAATCTTTAATAGTTTTACTCATTAGTTATGAGTGCACATAAGGTCCAACTGCATAACATGTATTTGTATAACCAGACCATTCAAAATATTACTTCAAAGAGTATGCAATCAGTCCGTCAAGTTAATTTTATATAATTATCACAGAAAATATCAATCTCATATCTTATCTCTATGTATTAACCCCTACTAATATTAAAAGCATAAGATAATTATTGTTTTTAAAAGAGATATAAGAAATATATTTAATGCATGCTGAGTGAGTTCAATATTTAAAAGTCATGAGACAAATGAATTTTGAAAAGCTCATTATTCTAATTAAGTCATCATGTATCTATGGAAACAACTATTTATTAGTACTCAAAATAGAAAATGAGGTTCACAATTATCTATCCAGAATTAGCCCAAAGGTAAGCCTGATGTTGCACATACACACTGACTTTCCTAATGTGATTATGTAAATGGCCAGTTCTCCATTTATGGAGAAGAGTAGAAAATGAATTTCATTTGGACATTCCAAAGTTTAATTATATTTTTAAGAAATGGGAGATACTACATTATGAATACTCACATTTACCAATCTGAGATTATTTGAAAGTTTGAAGTTTATATGTGTAATGTAAGATTGTACCAAGTTTTCTCATAAAACCTAACTTTTATTTATGTCTTTTCATTCATATTTAATGTTTGTTAGAGGTCACAATCACTAATAGTAAGTATAATGGCAATGTAAGTACCTTATATCTTGTCTACTTCATACAGATCAGGTCTTTAATTCTCACAAAGCAAAAAGTTAACATGATTACAGATAAAGTCATATGAACAGAGGTTATACATTTCAGAATGTTACAAAGCTCCTACATACTGTAACAAGGATGTGTGTTATTCTTTTCTAACTCTAAAACATTTTTGTACTATTTCAAATGGACAATGATGCACTCAATACATTACATTTTATTTTCAATTAAAACGTGGGTGTTATTTGCCAAGATATTTACCCAATATGGGAAAAATATATAAATCATCAAAATAATAATATTACAACAGGATGAAATGTTTAAAATTATTATGGATAAACAAAAACCATACCAATGCTATCCATTAAATCTTGGCCCTCACAAATTTGCCTTAATAGAAATGCATAAATGAATATTGAAGAGAAAAAATGAAATTCCTAGCTCTTTGAGAAGCCACATGAACAATACAAACTAAATTATTAAATTTGGCTTGGTAAAACATAGTACTGGTTGACAAGAAAATGTATGTAAACATTTCAATATATATTTAAAACATTGATAAAATTTGACATAAATGCATGTTACAACTCTTAATATGTTAGGATAAGAAGAGACCTTTTTAACCATTTAAAATATTTATCAACAATATTTATGACAAGCAGCATTCTACACAGAAAATATTAGAAATTTGTTTTTATTTCAAAATCAGAGCTAATACAAGGATCCTGCCATTGCTACTTTCATTTAACATCTATTTAAGCCAGTATGGTAAGAACATCTAGCCAGCCAGTATGATAAGAAAATAAATTAGAGACTTAGAAATTGTAAAAAGGAAAAAATAGTTATCGTTTTGCAGATGATGTATGTTTCTATGTAAACTTTTACATAGAAAACCAAATTGTTAGAAAATATGGAACAATTTAAACATATAAATGAATATAATTAATGTGAAAAAATCAGTTATATTTTCTTATACCAACAACAAACATGTAGAACAGATATTTGAAGAGAAAAACAATTTGCAATAGTATTCAAGACCTCACAATCAATATAACAGATGGATAAGGTCTTTACAGGAAAAGAATAAAACATTGTTATGTGAATTAAAGAAAAAGGAGTAAAGTGATTGGCTAAATTTTATAAAAAGTTCTATCTAGTCTTTCTAAGCGGATATGTGGAATCAATGAAATTTCAATTAGAATTTCAATTGGTTTTATGAAACTTGTTTATTCTAAAGTTTATATGGGAGAGGCTAAGGGCAAGAAAAGCAACAAGGCTGGGGAATTCCAGTACCACCCCCAATTAATATGATTGCGTATTGTTAAAGAAATCCTTCTTCATTCTAAGGATTAAAATATATTTCTTAAGCAATAAACAGGATTGCTAATTAAAATTAATAAATGTGATAATGTTAAAATTAAGATATTTTGTTCTTCAAAAGACAATTAGTAATTAGGAAAACACAAATCAAGACAAGAAAGAAATACTTTTTGATACTTTTGGCCTGTCACTGAATCATAAAGTTGAACATTCATATATCCTATAACTCAGTAGTTACCAACGTAGGTATATAACTAGGATAAACTTTTGCATTTTCTCTTTATGAAATGCATGTCAGAGCATCATAAGGATGCCATACAAAAAAAAGTAAAAATGAGGAAATAATTCAAATACTCTATAATAAAAGAGAAGATAAACTGGGATGCTAATAGATTAATACAATAGTATAAATTAATGAACTGTAATGTTGTTTACCAATGCCTGAAACTCAGAAGCACAATTAATAAAATTAAGTTCCACCAAATTACACATTAAAGATGTCATTCTAACAAAATTACAACAATCAAAATTAAATCTGTAGGTCAATTTACCTGTATATACGTCTTAAGAGATACTTAGAGCTGAGATTTTTTAAAATATGAAAAAGAAAGTAGGAAAATAACGAATAGAAAATTGATGGAGGTGGATAATTTGAGTGAGAGGAGGCAGAAGCATGTGATGGGGGAGGACCACATGGTAGATGAAAGTTGTTGTCAGGGTCTTGTCCTCTGGAGCATGTGGTGGTTTCATGGAACATATTGATTTGTTGTGAAGATGGAAGGAAAAAAAGAAGAAAGGAGGGAGGGAGGAAAGCTGAGAGGGAAGGAAGAAGTAAGAAAGAAAATTTAAAAGTTAAAGAAAGAAAATGTGCATATTAATAATAAAAAATACATTAATAGAATACTCCTAAGATTATTATTGCTCTAGTTCTGTTCACTTAAGGGTGATAAAGAGATATACCCCCCCCACATACACACACGTGTACAAGTATGTATGTAAGAAGTTTTGGTGAGTAGTTATCAGGCATGAAAAGTCTTAAGATATTTGATAATTTCCAAAGGAAAGGAAACATTTTTTTCCATTCAATGACGGAATATTTATTGAGAGTCTACACTATAAGCTAGACACCATGCTAGGTACTGAGGATAAAGTCATGTATGGTTTGAACATGGTCATTGCCTTCATGACAATGTTCCCATGGTTTCCATATCTTTTAAAATATACTGCAGATAATTTAGAGATCATTTTCATTCTCCAATTGCGAATGGTGATTTCCATTTACCCAAGGGGACTGGGTAAGGAAATACTCATCTCTTAGGCTTGGGTGAATCCTCCAAATAAATTAACACCGCTTAATTCTCGCATCAAAACATTTAAATAAATAATTTTAGAAATAATTTTACTTTTTGTAGCTGAAGTTAATTTTTAAAATCTAATATACCTTCCACCAAATTTGATAAACTATATTTATGTCTAGCGAAATTAGAACTTTGGGGCATTTTACACCAAATTACTCCTAGTGAATAATAAAATTCATAAGTGCTCTTGTCTAATGGAATATTAACTTTTTAAATTTGAGGTGATTTATGATTTATAATAATCCAAAGTAGGCATGCACGGTTGACTCTCATTTATATTTTACATACATTAATTGCTAGTTACCTTTTAAAAATATATGTATATGTATCTCAGACGGTTGAGTGAGACATGTGTATGTGTATGTATTTCTCTCTTTCTCTCTCTCTCTCTCTGTGTGTGTGTGTGTGTGTATTTCTCTTTGTGTGTGTGTGTGTGTATGTGTGTATGTTTGAGAGATGCAAGTAGATCAATAATACAGTTTTTTTTTCCTCAGGACTATGTTGCAAAAAATAATCAACATACTGTGGTCAAAGCTACTGGAAGTTTTATGAATGTCTAGTAGGACTGAAAAGTCTTATGTGTTTTCCTTACACAAATGTCATAATTTTGCACCATTTTAGATACCAATGATACATTGAATTTTTTAGCATGTAAGTGTCTTCAATAAAATTGCATGCAATTAAAAGGTAAGTGTAGTCATCACATTTCCTGGATGCTAATGACAAAAGAATCTCTTCCATAGGTCCCCTAGAGGAAAACAATTAGCCCAGAATCCCTTTTACTTCTTTTTTTGCCAAAAAAACCCAGCTGTTTGATGACTGTTTGGCTTAGTTTAGAACATTTCACAATTTTTATCTTCTTCAAGAGAGTAACAGGAAACAGATGCTTCATTTGACTCTTCTATAGAGTGAATCTTTTGTAAGGAAACAAGTGTTAATCTCAGATTCTCTCAAAAGCCATAGCCTTTGAACCTTAGTCAAGTGCTGGCATTTTGATTACTTCATATTAATTTAAAAATCACTTAAACTGATTAGCACATAATTTTGATGTGTTATGGTGAGCTTTCTTTTTCTTTTATTGACTCATAATTGTTTTTAACAAGAAAACATTTTGGATGGTAGATGTTAAAGAGATAAAAATTGTGGAAAGTTTTTACATATAGGGAGATGCAGGTATGTGCAGATATCTCTTTCTTCACATGTAACCAATAGTAAGTATTTTTGAAAATAAAATGTCCTGACAACTATTCATATTTCCTTGGGCTGCCAGACTAATCAGTAAGAATGTTCCTTGATAAAGTTCATTTTATAAACAAACTGTCTTAAGGTCTCTATTTTTTCATATAGTTTAACTTGTGTCTCATTTATTTTTGTTTATATTCTCTTTAAAGGCAGAAAATACTGACAATATGTTCCAGTGATGGTAAGATGAGCTTTTGCCTGCCTTACCTTTTTCCAGTGATAGCTACATGAATGTAATATGTTTTAAGATTTGCAATATAAATGTTTGCTGAATAATGAATAAAAGAGGTTGCTCTGTGGTAGAATAATGTATCAATATATTAATTGATACTGTTCTCACTAATATAGTTCATCACTAGACATGATTTTTCTCTCCTCTGTTTCAAAAGGATTTCTGATTGTTTCAATAGAGACTGATCCCCTCAGTCTAAAAAAGGGTCTTGTGTTGTGGAGACTCCATTTTAATACAATGAAATAAATTTTCAATCTAGCCATTTATTTTAACAATATACAGGCAGACTAAATGAGGCTAGTGATAAACCTAGAAGAGGTAGGTTTACACTACCTAAGAAGATAACAAAAAAGAGAGTGACTCGGAAGCAGCCAACAATGGCAGATTCTGTGAGTGGCATGAGTACTGTGACCTGCATCCTGAGACGCAGGACCTCTGATGCGATGGCAGTGGATTCCTGCAGACTAAACACTAACAGCAGCTGCTCTTTGACAACGCTTAGCATGGAGAAACTGGAACTGTCATATACAAATGACCACACATGCTTGGAATCAAATCCCAGTGACTACCCCTCATGTACTGCAGACTAAAAGCCTCTTCTCTGTTTTCCAGGCATCTCATAGAGCACTGCACCCTAAATATTCTTCTATGACCTTAGGAAGCAAAAAGGACCACTCCTACTCCTACTCCACATGATGCAGAAGCACTTCCCCATCCTCTCTCATGGGGCAAAGCTGAGTCAATATTTTTTAACGTTGGAACCAATAAAATAATGTGAAATTCTTAAATCTCAGCACTGTTCAGCATATTCTCAACATTACACAAAATCTGGCTGGCATGCTGGAAAAAGAACAGAATGATAAAGACCATATTTGAGCTGTCATGATATAGCAGCAATGATCTATATCATAGCAGTTGAATCATAGGCCTGATTGATCATTTTCATGTGCATTCATCAAGAAGGACATTAAAGCCTGACTTTGCATCCATTATTGTCTATTTTACCTCTAAAAATCATGTTTCTTTTTTCTAGGTGACAAATCTTGGATCAGATTTTTTTCTATAATTAACATTCAGTGTGAAGGGGAAAGAGTACTTACATATAAAGATGCATGTAGTAATAAAAGGAAAATATACTTTATGATATTTAGAAATGTCCTTTATTAGAACAAAAATAAGCATCTAAATCTACGTGTTTAAATTTCAAGTTTATTAAAGAAAATACAAACAAATATGCAAGATAAGTGAAAATCTTTTAGGGAGAATACAGAGTGTTTTAAAAAGCTTTTAGAAAGTTTAATGGTGGCTAAGCACGGTGGCTTTTGTAATCCCAGCACTTTGGGAGGCCGAGGTGGGCAGATCACGAGGTCAAGAGATCGAGACCATCCTGGCCAACATAGTGAAACCCCGTCTCTACTAAAAATAAAAAGATTAGCTGGGTGTGGTGGTGTGCACCTGTAGTCCCAGTTACTCAGGAGACTGAGGCAGGAGAATCGCTTGAACCCAGGAGGCAGAGGTTGCAGTGAGCCGAGATTGTGCCACTGCACCCCAGCCTGGCGACAGAGCAAGACTCCATCACAAAAAACAAAAAAAAAGAAGAAAAGAAAAAAAAAGTAGTTTAAAGGCATTGCATGCTATGTGTTTCTGATATAAACAGGTCTCCCTTTATTCATTCATTAATGCACACATTCACCATTGGTTATTTAGTGTCTTTTTGATAGGTACATTCCATCTTGATTGAGAGGCTGCTTCGTGTCTTATAGTAGAGAAATTCAAGGTTTATTTACCTGATGATAAATTGTTTGAAATAAGAAGAAAAGAGAAAAATATAGAGATTCTTAATCATCTTGAGGCATATTTTTAACAGTGTATATTGATATTATCCATTTAACTTCTATCTTGCTTTACTCACATTACATTTGGATTGTGGCCACAATTGTCAAAGCAGTACTGCTTCCTGGTGAGGATGGAGCCAAAAGATGGGAAGAACCAGGACAGGCTGGAACACCTTGGTGCAGCAGGTCAAAAATAAGTGATGCTTTTTGGCTGCAGAGTGGCCTCTGGGATTTACAGAGCAATAGAGAGATGATTATTCTAATTTTCAGCACCTGGCTTTGGGGCAGGGAATTGGCATCTTTACAGAAGCTATAGGAACCTACTGCCTAGGAAAGACTAGCACACAAAGTGCTGTGTTGACAAGAACAGTGATGGAGAAAGGGATGTGTTGGCAGAAGTGGAGAAGCAAACAAGGTTGGCTTTGTTCCGGCCTCTGACCCGGGAGGCTGTCTGAGGGATATTGGCTCAGTGCACAGCCCAGAACTGTTGGAGAAATAAACTTTCCCCATAAATTGCCAGGCTGTTGTAGCTACAATGAGATCCTGAGGGTGATGCAGGGGTTAGATTATGTGCCAGGGCAGGAACAATAACAATAGCAATGAAAACTACTGTAGATAGTGAACCCAGATGCAGACTCAGAAGTAGTATGTAGAAAGTACAGAGATTGATGCTACTGATGGGTATAGTGATATTCATTCTTAAATGCCCCAGGAATCATCCTAGAGCTAAAGTCAAGAATGAGGGAACTGTTAGAGCAGTCAGAAAGGCAGCACTAAAGGTTATTGCCACTTCAAATTCACCTGCAGTCCCCTTTCAGACTGAATGTTTAAAGAAGACCTTGTTACACATGAGTATTCCTGAGCTCCTCCTTTGAGGACTTTAACTCTATTAATTATTGTCAAAACCACAGTGGCTTTTGAGCTGATGCTACCACCCTTAAAACGTCTGACCTTCTGCTCTCTGCATACATGTGTTTGCCTGTGAGCCACACTCATCACACAATTTGCACTTCCATAAGCTTGTTTTTATAGACTCTTACCAGACCTTGCAAATGTGGAGAGTTGTAGCCTAACCGTCTTCATGGTGTTACAAGCAAGTTCATCCTTTACCCCACCACTTATACTAAGCCCTCTTGTCCACCTGATCCTCAAAGTAGTCAATGAGAAAGCACATTGTCTTAGTCTGGCTGTAATATTTAATGAAGAAAAGGTAGGTCCTGTTCCCAAACCACATCAGGATGAATAGTCATTACTGGAATTTGCCACAAGAACAATGCGGGTTTTTCCTTTTAAGACAACTGACATTCAGACAGTGTCTCGTCTATCTTTCACTGAAGATCAAATACACATATTTTTGTAGAGCTATCAAGGAGCAGCTTATCCACACACTTTCATGAGTAGGGTGGATTGCTTCTTGCTTTTCTTCTTCCTTGATTCTTTGAATATTTAAAGTGTCTCTGTACTTGAACTCAAAGCAGAATCCTGACAGGTACCTTAGCAGTGTGATTAAGGCTTACTATCAACTAGTTTTGGGGAGCTGTTTTTGAATACATTGGTTCTGTTCTTGTGTTTCCTGATGTCAGTGTAAAGTTTTGTGATGGTATCTTTTCTGTTACTTCCCTGCATTTTTGGACCCCCACCACTTTATAAGACCCATATCTACTTCACAAGAGCAGAGTTTCATGTTCACTTGGCTTGAAAATAACAGAATGCCTCATGGCCTAGTTCAGAATTGGCTTTGGAATAGTTCTTATTCACTATTAAAAAGATAGAGAGGAAGACACATCTTTGTTCTCCCTTCTTTATTATCCTCTTAGATTCCTGATAATCCCCACCTCCTGCTACTGCCTTAGCTTCCATTCTCATGTACCCCAGGAGAGAAGCCTAATGCAACTCACAGCTGGAGGGAGACCTTGACTATTGTAAATGGCAGTGCTTTGGTATACAGCTGTATTATAGGAATCAAACAGCCTGCTATGTCCAAAATTTCTATATTTGATTCTGTAGAGATCTGTTTGCTCTGTGCTCTAAACAGATCTATGGAGTATGATCTTTTGGTATTAGGCACTGCCTAATATGTAAACAAGTACCGAATTTCTTAAACGTGAGTTTGGGTGTCTATTTTTTAAATCTGTTTTTCTAGCTTACAGTTGCCTATTTCGGTTCACCAGACAGCAGGTGCTTGGATTCCCTGCTGCCATTTAGTCTCAGCACATGTTCTGCCCAGCTGAGTCGTTCTTTCTTTTCAGCAGGCATTCCTTCTAAGTATCAGTCAGAGCTTTCCTGGGTCAGCTACCAAATAACAAAGTCAACCATGATCTCCCAGAGCCCTCTGTCATTTAGGTCTCAATGTGGTGCTTTCTATGACCCTTTTGTTAAATGTCGCATATGAGAATAACAAGAGGTTCGTATTGAGACCTCAACTCTTTATTAATCCACCTTATAGATATTTGATGTTACGCTTTGTCAGTTACTGAACAAAATGAATTTTAATAGCAATGATGTTGAAAATATATTTTTTATGTGGCTAATCAAACAGTCACCAGTCAGCAGAAAAAGTCAGAGCAAATGAATGTAGCTTCATGTTGGAGGAAAGGCAAAAAAGGAACGAAAACTAATATAACATCAAGGAAAATGTTAAATTACATCTATTCTAAATTACATTAAAATGTAATTCATAAAAGATGGATTAACTTTGTTAAGAGTTATTCTCATGAGAAGTCACCATCAATAGAGACATCCCTAGGCAAGATTTGCCTGTCTGTAGCAGATGTGTGTTTGTATTAGGAAAAAAGCAATGGGAATTAATAAAAGAAAAGGAGTAAAGTGGAGAGCATAAAGGAAGTAATATTTCTCAAACTCAGCCTTAGGAGAAATAAAACTTAGTCAAAACAAGAAAGCTGAGTCAAAACCTCCAGTTTTTGAACTCATATTCAAAAGAATGAATATGAGTTGTAACATATTTTACAGGTTTCAAATTTTTGCTCGGGAATCTTGGTTTGTAAGTTGATTTTTCCTACCTGTATTTTAAAAGGGTTTAACCAAAATGTAAAGAGCTTTTGGGAGGGTTTTATATTCAGTTTTTTTTTCTTCAGTATAAATGTAGGGAGCAATATATAAATGAAACTGTATATTTTCTTTCAAAAAAGAAAATGAAAAATTATGATTCTCCTGGGCACTTTTTCTACTTTTCCTATCCCACATAACACTATGACATGTACTATTAATTTAAAATATAATTATTGCAATTAATTTTTATTTTAAAATCCAGTCTTAATATAAATCTGTGTAAGTATTATGTAAGTTGAGTTTTTAACTGTTAGTGTCTTTTATAAATATTGGATTTTTCAATTTTTGTGTTTCTAACTTACCTGGAATTTTATGCTCTAGTGGAAATAACAATAGAGTTGGTATTTGAAAACTATGGTGCACATTACTATGTTGTGCCATTATTGTGAACTCTGTGTCAAAGTGTCCATTTCCTCTTTTATAAAATGAAGTAGATTAATTTTATATTCCTCCCCCAGCTTTCTTTCCTTCTATATTTAAGAGTCATTATCAGTGCAATTGTTCCCAATCTGAAATATCATTCTCTATTATAGGCAATCAGCTAAGAATGCTATAATGCTGTTCTTTCCCTAAAGATTTTGGAAGGAAACCATTAAGTCAAGTGATGCATAGAAATAGATAGCTATTACTTTTTAGTAATGCACAGATTTAGCATTTCTAGGAATAAGACCAAACATTTAAGCATGTTCACAGGTATGCATCTAAACCCAGTTATCTGACTAACACTTGCAAAGAAACTTTTAGTATTTTACAGGTGCATCTGTCTCAAGGACATCATCTGTCCAAACTGCCAGATGGTCAAACATCAGAGGCATCTCTGTACCTGTAAAATGTCTATACATTTATAAACATTGCATTTATTATGCAGGTAATTTTAAAACTTTTGATTTATTTATGGCAGTGCTTACTTGGTATGTGAATACTGCACATACATATTTTATATTGTTGACATGACTTAACAAGTACTGTCATTTCATATAGTTTGGAAAAATACTACAATCAGGTCAAAAAGTATGATTTTCATCCTCTGTATCAAGATTTTCAGGTGCATATTTTATTTCTTGGATTTCTGTGGTTGAAATGATTAAAATCCACTAAGTTTATGTTATATTTAACAAGTTATTGTAATTAGAAGTTTTCACAGTCAGGGCTAAAGAGGTATATTCTCAGATACAAGATTTTTATCTTCTTGGTAAAATTTTTATCTTCTTTGGTTATTATAGGACCATCTTAGACAATAGGGCGCAAAGAGAACTTCTCTGTCTCTCAGAACAAAACAGTATAGGTCTGAGCCATGACCATTTCAAAGGCTCCTAAAGAGATCAAAACGAATTTGGTATCAAATATAGGAGTTTGTATTCATTTTTGTGGCAGTGTGAAGTAATCGAAGAATAAACACAAAATAGGCTGACAAGAAATATTTATGACATATATAACTAAGAGTTAATATTTCCAATATCTAAGTGGACAAATAACTACAAAAAAGCATAAAAATAAATGTCATATTTAAAACCATCATGTTGGAAAACATAACAAAAGATTGATAGTGTCCATGTCCAGCATTGCTGAAGATAGGAGATGAAGTACTTCTACATGTATGATCAGAAGATGATGAAAGTGAAATTAGTTTCAGCTTTTCTTAGGGGAAATTTTTTCCATTAACTATCAAATGTAAATTAGCCCCACAGTTTGATCCAGCAATATACCTTTAATTATTCCATCAGAAAAAACACCCACTAGATTATAAATACTGCATATATGTGTATATATTGAACAAGTACACAAATATTAACATACTAAATTAGCATATTCAATGAGATAACACATTAAACAATTTAGACAATACAGGCTACATAGCAAGTACTTGATTCATATTTGTTGTATTTGTATTAAAATAATAGAAAACAGTCTTATTCTCTGTGGTTACATACACACACAAAAATAGCCTGGAAAAACATACTTTAAAATTTTAACACTAGTTACACTAGAAGAGTAGAAATTGGGAGAGGAGTGAAGTAGGATGAAAATTTTCATGTTTTCTTTTTTTATTATTATGAACTCATGTTTAACAATTTTCAAAGAGCATTTGTGGATTTTGTAAATTAAAAAGCAGTTATGATGACCCTCATGGTGGTGATCAGGTGGTGATTATACTCTAGAAAGTCAGGAACTCTTCGCTAAGAAATAACTAAATTTAACTTTAGTTAGAACTTAGATGAAAATGGTTATCCATCCCCTTTCTTCAAACCAAGCTGGCCTTTTCTACTTCTCCTCTACTGCCCTACACAGAATCATAGCAATATATTATTCCATTTAAAACTTAATAATCTGGCTCTAAAAATTAAATAGTTGTTTGCTATGCAAGCCCTCTAGGAAGCAGAGCTTGTTGAAATTGTATCAATACATACAAAATAATTTTGTTACATATAAGCAATAGAAAACATACCTTAGGAGAAATATCAAGGTTAATCAATCTAGTAAGCTTGATTTATCTTTGAAAGTTTCCAATTGACTAGTTGCTCTTTAAAGTCTAGAAAGATGTTAAAAAAAAAAAAAACTATTCATGGAAAATCTCTAGTTCTCTTAAAGTAAAATCTATGAACTATTACTGGGAACTTGTAATTAATCTTACCTATGCTAAGGGAAAGAACTGATTTTTCATAATGCATGCCTTTTATGTTTGAAGTTGATGCTTATTATACTGTTGTTATTGAATGTGAATGAACATGACTAAAAAAACCTGATGAAATTAGTAGCCTTTACAAGAAAGTCTTCGCATAACAATCTTTCTTTTGATGGGTATTTGTAGTCACTGTTTACCATTCTGCCTCTTAAACTCATAGTTATGTTTCTCAAAATGTCTTATTTCATTTTGAATTTTGCTTGAAGAAGTGTTTTCTATTAGCAGCTCTTCAGAGCATAATTGAGCCTATCTTTTTCTCAATGTGTCTATAAAACTTTTTATACCCTGGATTCTCTTGTTGTCCTAATTCACCTAGTTGGTCAGTCTTGAATGTATCCACCTGCCATAAATGTTTTCTGACTTACACAGCTCCAAAGATTTGTGTGGTGCCATAAGCAATGCAGTATCTGTCAGTCTGACCTATAGGGCTAATTGTGTATTCAGATCATTTAAACTTGCTTAAAGTGTTGTGAAGAAAAGTACAGAAATTTTCAATTTTATGGATATACTATTTAAACACACTGGGTAGCATTCAGCCTTTTATTCAATCATTTAATAAATATAATGGAATGACTTTCACGTGCCAGACATGATTCTGAGTACCCAGAGACATAAGTAAACACAATGGACAAAATATGTTTTCTTAGAGAACTTACATCCTAGTTGTGGTCGTCTTAAAAACAAATAAAATTAACAAATAAAATAATTAAAAACATGAACAGAAACTATATTGAAGTGCTATGTTAAAAATAAAATAACTTGATGTGAGGCCTTACAACAAATTTGTAAGGGGCATAATCATTACCCTATTTTTTTTTTTTTTTTTTTTTTTTACCAAAAAGGAAACTGAAGCCTAATGTTAATTAGCAAGTGACCCAAGAGCAAGTAGACAATCAGTGGTAGAGCCTCTATTTGAATCCAGACCACTTACTGAAGTTTATCTTTATTTTATTTATATACCATATTGCCAATGCCCCCCCCCCTTTTATTTTTAGAAACTCACATTGGTTTAAAACGTAATGCCATAAGTATCTCCCACATCATTATCCCAATTCAAAAAGACTTGATTTTCTTACATGTTGTTAGGTCTGCCTTGATAAATAATACAATATTTTGTTAACATGGGATAAACTGTAGTTGACTAATGTATTAGTCTGTTTTCATGCTGCTGATAAAGATATACTTGAGACTGGGAAGAGAAAGAGGTTTAATTGGACTTACAGTTCCACATGGCTGGTGAGGCCTCAGAATTATGGTGGGAGGTGAAAGGCACATCTTACATGGTAGTGGCAAGAGAAAATGAGGAAGAAACAAAAGTGGAACCCCCTGATAAACCCATCAGATCTCTTGAGACTTATTCACTATCATAGGCATAGCACGGGAAAGACCAGCCCCCATGATTCAATTACCTCCCCATGGGTCCCTCCCACAACACAGGGAAATTCAGGGAGATATGATTCAAGCTGAGATTTGGGTGGGAATACAACCAAACCATATTATTCTGCCCTTTGCCCCTCCAAATCTGATGTCTTCATATTTCAAAACCAATGATGCCTTCCCAACAGTCCCCCAAAATCTTAACCCATTTCAGCATTAACTCAAAAGTCCACAGTCCTCAGTCTCATCTGAGACAAGGCAAGTCCTTCCCACCTATGAGCCTGTAAAATCAAAAGCAAGCTAGTTACTTCCTAGATACAGTGGGGCACAGGTATTGGGTGCATACAGCCATTCAAAATGGGAGAAATCAAACAAAGGGATTACAGGGCCCAAGCAAGTCTGAAATCCAGCAGGACAGTCAAATTCTAAAGCTCCAAAATTATCTCCTTTGATTCCAGGTCTCACATCCAGGTCATGCTGATGCAAGAGGTGCATTCCCATGGTCTTGGGCAGCTCCATCTCTGTGGCTTTGCGGGGTACAGCCTCCCTCCCAGCTGCTTTCATGGGCTGGTGTTGAGTGTCTGCAGCTTTTTCAGGAGCATGGTGCAAGCTGTCAGTGGATCTACAATTCTGCGGTCTGGAGGATGCTGTACCTCTTCTCAAAGCTCCACTAGGCAGTTCCCCAAAAGGGACTCTGTGTGGGGGCTCTGACCCCACATTTCCCTTTTGCACTGCCCCAGCAGAGGTTCTCCATGAGGGCCATGCCCCTTCAGCAAACTTTTGTCTGGGCATCCAGAAGTTTCTGTACATCTTCTGAAATCTAGATGGAGGTTCCCAAACTTCAATTCTTGACTTCTATGCACCTGCAGGCTCAACACTGCATGGAAGCTGCCAAGGCTTGGGGCTTCCACCCTCTGAAGCCACAGCTAGAACTCTACATTGGCTCCTTTCAGCCACAGCTGGAGTGGCTGGGACATAGTGCACCAAGTCCCTAGGCTGCACACAGCATGGAAACCCTGGGCCTGGCCCACAAAACCACTTTTTCCTCCTGAGCCTCCAGGCCTGTGATGGGAGGGGCTGCTGTGAAGGTCTCTAACATGGCCTGGACAAATTTTCCCCATGGTCTTGGGGATTAACATTAGGCTCCTTGCTACTTACTCAAATTTCTGCAGCTGACTTGAATTTCTCCTCAAAAAAATGGGTTTTTCTTTTCTACTACATTGTCAGGCTGCAAATTTTCTGAACTTTTATGCTATTTCCCTTTTAAAATGGAATGATTTTAACAGTACCCAAGTCCACTTTTGAATGCTTTGCTGCTTAGAAATTCCTTCCACCAGATATCCTAAATCATACCTCTCAATTTCAAAGTTCCACAAATCTCTAGGGCAGGGGCAAAATTCTGCCAGTCTCTTTGCTAAAACATAACAAAAGTCATCTTTGCTCCAGTTCCCAACAAGTTTCTCATCTCCATCTGAGACCACCTCAGCCTGGACCTTATTGCTCATATCACTGTTAGCATTTCTGTTAAAGCCATTCAACAAATATCTAGGAGGTTCCAAGAAATCTCACATTTTTCTTTCTTCTTCTGAGCCCTCCAAACTGTTCCAAACTCCGCCTATTACCCAGCTGCAAAGTTGCTTCCAATTTCCGCATATCTTTTCAGCAACACCTCGTTCTACTGGTACCAATTTACTGTATTAGTCTGTTTTCATGCTGCTGATAAAGACATACCTGAAACTAGGCAAAAAAAGAGGCTTAATTGGACTTAGAGTACCACATGGCTGGGGAGGCCTCCGAATCGTGGCGGGAAAAGAAAGACACTTCTTACATAGCAGCAGCATGAAAAAATGAGGAAGAATCAAAAGCAGAAACCCCTGATAAACCCATTAGATCTCATAGACCTATTTACTATCACAACAATAGCACAGGAAAGACGACCCCATGATTTAATTATCTCCCCCTGGGTGCCTCCCACAACACGTGGGAATTCTAGGGGGTACAATTCAGGTTGAGATTTGAGTGGGGACACAGCCAAACCGTATAAAAATAAGAACTTATTATAATTATGAGTAGACTTTTTAAAATCTTCTAATGTGTGCCAGACCACTGTTTACTAAATATTCTGCATTCTGTCCTATCTGCAATCCTGACAAAAGCTCTAAATGATAAACAATATTATTCTCATTGACTAGAAGATGAAGGTATGTTTGAAAGAAATTACGTAAATGGTCTTTTTTTCTGCCCCTTGGATGATCCAAACTCTTTTCTACCAATAGCCTTTGGAATTTTCTATCCACTTTGACTGGAAAGCATCTTTCCCTGTCTCCTTCAACTCCTCCATAATCCTCATATAGCTCCCTCCTTCTCATTGGTTCAGGGTCAACTCACATATCATAACATGAGTCTTCCTACTTAGCAGTTAGATCACTACTCTACATATAGTTACACTCCATTGCTTTCTAGCCAATTATTCTGTCATTTTTTTTTTTTTTACACTCTTCCACATCTTTTTTTTATTTTTTATTATACTTTAGGGTTTTAGGGTACATGTGCACAATGTGCAGGTTTGTTACATATGTATCCATGTGCCATGTTGATTTCCTGCACCCATTAACTCGTCATTTAGCATTAGGTGTGTCTCCTAATGCTATCCCTCCGCCCTCCCCCCACCCCACAACAGTCCCCGGAGTGTGATGTTCCCCTTCCCGTGTCCATGAGTTCTCATTGTTCAATTCCCACCTATGAGTGAGAACATGCGGTGTTTGGTTTTTTGTCCTTGCGATAGTTTACTGAGAATGATGTTTTCCAGTTTCATCCATGTCCCTACAAAGGACACGAACTCATCATTTTTTATGGCTGCATAGTATTCCATGGTGTATATGTGCCACATTTTCTTAATCCAGTCTATTGTTGTTGGACATTTGGGTTGGTTCCAACCCTTTGCTATTGTGAATAGTGCCGCAATAAACATACGTGTGCATGTGTCTTTATAGCAGCATGATTTATAGTCCTTTGGGTATATACCCAGTAATGGGATGGCTGGGTCAAATGGTATTTCTAGTTCGAGATCCCTGAGGAATCGCCACACTGACTTCCACAATGGTTGAACTAGTTTACAGTCCCACCAACAGTGTAAAAGTGTTCCTATTTCTCCACATCCTCTCCAGCACCTGTTGTTTCCTGCTTTTTTAATGATGGCCATTCTAACTGGTGTGAGATGGTATCTCACTGTGGTTTTGATTTGCATTTCTCTGATGGCCAGTGATGATGAGCATTTCTTCATGTGTTTTTTGGCTGCATAAATGTCTTCTTTTGAGAAGTGTCTGTTCATGTCCTTCGCCCACTTTTTGATGGGGTTGTTTGTTTTTTTCTTGTAAATTTGTTTGAGTTCATTGTAGATTCTGGATATTAGCCCTTTGTCAGATGAGTATGTTGCAAAAATTTTCTCCCATTCTGTAGGTTGCCTGTTCACTCTGATGGTAGTTTCTTTTGCTGTGCAGAAGCTCTTTAGTTTAATTAGATCCCATTTGTCAATTTTGGCTTTTGTTGTCATTGCTTTTGGTGTTTTAGACATGAAGTCCTTGCCCACGCCTATGTCCTGAATGGTATTGCCTAGGTTTTCTTGTAGGATTTTAATGGTTTTAGGTCTAACATATAAGTCTTTAATCTATCTTGAAGTAATTTTTGTATAAGGTGTAAGGAAGGGATCCAGTTTCAGCTTTCTACATATGGCTAGCCAGTTTTCCCAGCACCATTTATTAAATAGGGAATCCTTTCCCCATTTCTTGTTTTTGTCAGGTTTGTGAAAGATCAGATAGTTGTAGATATTCGGCATCATTTCTGAGGGCTCTGTTCTGTTCCATTGATCTATGTCTCTGTTGTGGTACCAGTACCATGCTGATTTGGTTACTGTAGCCTTGTAGTATAGTTTAAAGTCAGGTAGCGTGATGCCTCCAGCTTTGTTCTTTTGGCTTAGGATTGACTTGGCGATGCGGGCTCTTTTTTGGTTCCATATGAACTTTAAAGTAGTTTTTTCCAATTCTGTGAAGAAAGTCATTGGTAGCTTAATGGGGATGTCATTGAATCTATAAATTACCTTGGGCAGTATGGCCATTTTCACGATATTGATTCTTCCAACCCATGAGCATGGAATGTTCTTCCATTTGTTTGTATCCTCTTTTATTTCATTGAGCAGTGGTTTGTAGTTCTCCTTGAAGAGGTCCTTCACGTCCCTTGTAAGTTGGATTCCTAGGTATTTTATTCTCTTTGCAGCAGTTGTGAATAGGAGTTCACTCATGATTTGACTCTCTGTTTGTCTGTTATTGGTGTACAAGAATGCTTGTGATTTTTGTACATTAATTTTGTATCCTGAGACTTTGCTGAAGTTGCTAATCAGCTTAAGGAGATTTTGGGCTGAGACAATGGGGTTTTCTAGATATACAATCATGTCATCTGCAGACAGGGACAGTTTGACTTCCTCTTTTCCTAATTGAATACCCTTTATTTCCTTCTCCTGCCTGATTGCTCTGGCCAGAACTTCCAGCACTATGTTGAATAGGAGCGGTGAGAGAGGGCATCCCTGTCTTGTGCCAGTTTTCAGAGGGAATGCTTCCAGTTTTTGCCCATTCGGTATGATATTGACTGTGGGTTTGTCATAGATAGCTCTTATTATTTTGAGATATGTCCCATCAATACCTAATTTATTGAGAGTTTTTAGCATGAAGCGTTGTTGAATTTTGTCAAAGGCCTTTTCTGCATCTATTGAGATAATCATGTGGTTTTTGTCTTTGGTTCTGTTTATATGCTGGATTACATTTATTGATTTGCGTATATTGAACCAGCCTTGCATCCCAGGGATGAAGCCCACTTGATTATGGTGGATAAGCTTTTTGATGTGCTGCTGGATTCAGTTTGCCAGTATTTTATTGAGGATTTTTGCATCAATGTTCATCAAGGATGTTGGTCTGAAATTCTCTTTTTTGGTTATGTCTCTGCCAGGCTTTGGTATCAGGATGATGCTGGCTTCGTAAAATGTGTTAGGGAGGATTCCCTCTTTTTCTATCAATTGGAATAGTTTCAGAAGGAATGGTACCAGTTCCTCCTTGTACCTCTGGTAGAATTCAGCTGTGAATCCATCAGGTCCTGGACTCTTTTTGGTTGGTAAGCTATTGATTATTGCCACAATTTCAGAACCTGTTATTGGTCTATTCAGAGATTCAACTTCTTCCTGGTTTAGTCTTGGGAGGGTGTATTTGTCGAGGAATTTATCCATTTCTTCTAGATTTTCTAGTTTATTTGCATAGAGGTGTTTGTAGTATTCTCTGATGGTAGATTGTATTTCTGTGGGATCGGTGGTGAGATCCCCTGTTTCGTTCTTTATTGCGTCTATTTGATTCTTCTCTCTTTTCTTCTTTATTAGTCTTGCTAGCGGTCTATCAATTTTGTTGATCTTTTCAAAAAACCAGCTCCTGGATTCATTAATTTTTTGAAGGGTTTTTTGTGTCTCTATTTCCTTCAGTTCTGCTCTGATTTTAGTTATTTCTAGCCTCTGCTAGCTTTTGAATGTGTTTGCTCTTGCTTTTCTAGTTCTTTTAATTGTGACGTTAGGGTGTCAATTTTGGATCTTTCCTGCTTTCTCTTGTGGGCATTTAGTGCTATAAATTTCCCTCTACACACTGCTTTGAACGTGTCCCAGAGATTCTGGTATGTTGTGTCTTTGTTCTCGTTGGTTTCAAAGAACATCTTTATTTCTGCCTTCATTTCATTATGTACCCAATAGTCATTCAGGAGCAGGTTGTTCAGTTTCCATGTAGTTGAGCGGTTTTGAGTGAGTTTCTTAATCCTGAGTTCTAGTTTGATTGCACTGTGGTCTGAGAGACAGTTTGTTATAATTTCTGTTCTTTTACATTTGCTGAGGAGAGCTTTACTTCCAACTATGTGGTCAATTTTGGAATAGGTGTGGTGTGGTGCTGAAAAAAATGTATATTCTGTTGACTTGGGGTGGAGAGTTCTGTAGATGTCTATTAGGTCCACTTTATGTAGAGCTGAGTTCAATTCCTGGATATCCTTGTTAATTTTCTGTCTCATTGATCTGTCTAATGTTGACAGTGGGGTGTTAAAATCTCCCGTTATTATTGTGTGGGAGTTTAAGTCCCTTTGTAGGTCACTGAGGACTTGCTTTATGAATCTGGGTGCTCCTGTGTTGGGTGCATATATATTTAGGATAGTTAGCTCTTCTTGTTGAATTGATCCCTTTACCATTATGTAATGGCCTTCTTTGTCTCTTTTGATCTTTGTTGGTTTAAAGTCTATTTTATCAGAGACTAGGATTGCAACCCCTGCCTTTTTTTGTTTTCCAGTTGCTTGATAGATCTTCCTCCATCCCTTTATTTTGAGTCTATGTGTGTCTCTGCACGTGAGATGGGTTTCCTGAATACGGCACACTGATGGGTCCTGACTCCTTATCCAGTTTGCCAGTCTGTGTCTTTTGATTGGAGCATTTAGCCCATTTACATTTAACGTTAATATTGTTATGTGTGAATCTGATCCTGTCATTATGATGTTAGTTGGTTATTTTGCTCGTTAGTTGCTATAGTTTCTTCCTAGCCTCTATTGTCTTTACAATTTGGCGTGTTTTTGCAGTGGCTGGTACCGGTTGTTGCTTTCCATGTTTAGTGCTTCCTTCAGGAGCTCTTTTAGGGCAGGTCTGGTGGTGACAAAATCACTCAGCGTTTGCTTGTCTGTAAGGTATTTTATTTCTCCTTCACTTATGAAGCTTAGTTTGGCAGGATAGGAAATTCTGGATTGAAAATTCTTTGCTTTAAGAATGTTGAATATCGGCTCCCACTCTCTTCTGGCTTGTAGAGTTTCTGCTGAGAGATCAGCTGTTAGTCTGATGGGCTTCCCTTTGTGGGTAACCCGACCTTTCTCTCTGGCCGCCCTTAACATTTTTTCCTGTATTTCAAGTTTGATTAATCTGACAATTATGTGTCTTGGAGTTGCTCTTCTCGAGGAGTATCTTTGTGGCGTTCTCTGTATTTCCTGAATCTGAATGTTGGCCTGCCTTGCTAGATTGGGGAAGTTCTCCTGGATAATATCTTGCAGAGTGTTTTCCAACTTGGTTCCATTCTCCCCATGATTTTCAGATACACCAATCAGACGTAGGTTTGGTCTTTTCACATAGTCCCAAATTTCTTGGAGGCTTTGTTCATTTCTTTTTATTCTTTTTTCTCTAAACTTCCCTTCTCTCTTCATTTCATTCATTTCATCTTCCATCGGCAATACCCTTTCTTCCAGTTGATCGCATCTGCTACTGAGGCTTCTGCAATCTTCGCGTAGTTCTCGAAACTTGGCTTTCAGCTCCATCAGCTCCTTTAAGCCCTTCTCTCCATTGGTTATTCTAGTTATCCATTCTTCTAATTTTTTTTCAAAGTTTTTAACTTCTTTGCTATTGTTTTGAATTTCCTCTCGTAGCTCAGAGTAGTTTGATCGTCTGAAGCCTTCTTCTCTCAACTCGTCAAAGTCATCCTCCATCCAGCTTTGTTCCGTTGCTGGTGAGGAACTGCGTTCCTTTGGAGGAGGAGAGGTGCTCTGTTTTTTAGAGTTTCCAGTTTTTTTTCTCTGTTTTTTCCCCATCTTTGTGGTTTTATCTACTTTTTGTCTTTGATGATGGTGATGTACAGATGGGTTTTTGGTGTGGATGTCCTTTCTGTTTGTTAGTTTTCCTTCTACCAGACAGGACCCTCAGCTGCAGGTCTTTTGGAGTTTACTAGAGGTCCACTCCAGACCCTGTTGGGCTGGGTGTCAGCAGCGGTGGCTGCAGAACAGCGGATTTTCGTGAGACCACAAATTCAGCTGTCTGATAGTTCCTCTGAAAGTTTTGTCTCAGAGGAGTACCCGGCTGAATGAGGTGTCAGTCTGTCCCTACTGGTGGGGTGCCTCCCAGTTAGGCTGCTCAGGGGTGAGGGACCCACTTTAGGAGGCAGTCTGTCCGTTTTCAGATCTCCAGCTGTGTGCTGGGAGAACCACTACTCTCTTCAAAGCTGTCAGTCAGACAGGGACATTTAAGTCTGTGGAGGTTCTTGCTGAGTTTTTGTTTGTCTGTGCCCTGCCCCCAGAGGTGGAGCCTACAGAGGCAGGCAGGCCTCCTTGAGCTGTGGTGGGCTCCACCCAGTTTGAGCTTCCTGGCTGCTTTGTTTACCTAAGCAAGCCTGGGCAATGGTGGGCGCCCCTCCCCCAGCCTCGTTGCCGCCTTGCAGCGTGATCTCAGACTGCTGTGCTAGCAATCAGCGAGACTCCGTGGGCATAGGACCCTCCGAGCCAGGTGCGGGACACAATCTCCTAGTGTGCCGTTTTCCAGGCCCGTTGGAAAAGCGCAGTATTAGGATGGGACTGACCCGATATTCCAGGTGCCATCTGTTTCCCCTTTCTTTGACTAGGAAAGGGAACTCCCCGACCCCTTGCGCTTCCCGAGTGAGGCAATGCCTCGCCCTGCTTCGGCTCGCGCACAGTGTGCTTCACCGACTGTCCTGCACCCACTGTTAGGTACTCCCTAGTGAGATGAAACCGGTACCTCAAGCAGAAATGCAAAAATCACCCGTCTTCTGTGTCACTGGGGCTGGGAGCTGGAGACCGGAGCTGTTCCTATTCGGCCATCTTGGCTCCACCCCTGTGTAATTGTTTTATATCAGTCTTTTACTAACTGAATATTTGCTGTTTATATCTTTTTCTTTTTACTATATATCTTCTAAAGACCAGTTACTGTTTGCTTACCAAAATCTTCACAGTGCTTTCAGCAATGCCTACAATTTAGTGAAGTATTTCATATATTAGAATATTTTAATAATATATTAATCAGTATTGTGATGATGATAAGTTGTTAATCACCTACAGTTTAGCCCTTGCCTTTAATAAGTACTCAATAAACAAAATTATAAATGGTATTGACATAGAAAACCAGAATTAGGATATTACTTTATTTAATTTTCGGTCAGAATTTCATGAATATATTTCTAAAGAGAGATCACAAGTTAACAGTGAACCCTCATTATACTGTACCTGTATGTAATATGTACTAGCAGTAAAATTAATATCTCAGTATATACACATACACTTTAGCAGCATTAGCCTTACATTCTTGGACATTTTTTCCCCATTAGGCATCTGCCATTTGTATTAGTCCATTCTCACACTGCTGTAAAGACACTATGTGAGACTGGGTAAAACAAAAGAATTTTGATTGACTCATAGTTCTGAATGTCTGAGGAGGCTGCAGAAAATGTACAATAATGGCAGAAGAGAAGGGGGAAGCAAGACACATCTTACCTGGCAGCAGGAGACAGAGAGTGTGAGGGAGGAACTGCCAATTGCTTTTAAACCATCAGATCTTGTGAGAATTCACTCACTATGAGAACAGCATGGGGGAAAACACCCCCATGATCCAATCACCTCCCATCAGGTCCCTCCATCAACATGTGGGAATTACAATTTGAGATGAATTTGGGTGGGGACACAGAGCCAAACTATATCATTCTACCCCAGGCCCTTCCCAAATCTCATGTCCTTTTCACATTTCAAAACCAATCATGCCTTCTCAATAGTCCAGTAAGGTCTTTTTTTTTTTTTTTTTTTTTTGAGACAGAGTCTCGCTGTGTCACCCAGGCACCCAGGCTGGAGTGCAGTGGCGCGATCTCGGCTCACTGCAAGCTCCGCCTCCCAGAGTCACGCCATTCTCCTGCCTCAGCCTCTCCGAGTAGCTGGGACTACAGGCGCCCGCCACCACGCCCGGCTAATTTTTTGTATTTTTAGTAGAGACAGGGTTTCACCGTGGTCTCGATCTCCTGACCTCGTGATCCACCCGCCTCAGCCTCCCAAAGTGCTGGGATTACAAGCGTGAGCCACCGCACCCGGCGGGTCCAGTAAAGTCTTAATTCATTCCAGTATTAACCCAAGTGTCCAAGCCCGAAATCCCATCTGACACAAGGCAAGTCCCTTCCACCTATGAGCCTGTAAAATCATAGCAACTTATTACTTCCAGGATATACTGGGGGTACTGGCATTGGGTAGATGTTTCTGTTTTAAATGGGAGAAATTGGCCAAAACAAATGGGTTACAGGCCCCATGCAAGTGTAAAACACAGCAGGGCATGCATTAAATCTTAAGGCTCTAAAATAATCTCTTTTGACTTCATATTTTACATCCAGGGTATGCTAATGCAAGGGGTGGGCTCCCATGGCCTGGGGCAGCTCTGTCGATCCCCATAGCTCTCTGCAGTACACAGGCCCTACGGCTGCTTTCATCAGCTGCTGTTGAGTGTCTGCAGCTTTTCCAGTCACACAGTGGAAGCTGTCATTGGATCTACTATTCTAGGGGCTGTAGGTTGGTAGCCTTCTTCTCACAGCTCCACTAGGCAGTACCCTAGTGGAGACTCTGTGTGGGGGCTCTGACCCCACATTTCCCCACTGCATTGCCCTTGTAGAGGTTCTCTATGAGGGCTTTGCCTCTGCAGCAGACTTCTTTCTGCCTGGACATCTAGGTGTTTCTATACATCCTCTGAAATATAGTGGCAGTTCCCAAACCTCAACTCTTGTCTTCTGCACACCTACAAGACCAACACCATGTGGAAACCAAGGCTTGGGACTCTGATGCCATGGCCTGTGCTGTACCTTGGCCCCTTTAGCCATGACTGGAGCTGGAGTGGCTGGGGCACAAGGTACCATATCCTAAGGTAGCCCAGAAGAGCAGGGCCCTGCACCTGGCTCAGGAAACCATGTGTCCTCCTAGGCCTCTGGGCCTATGATGGGAGGAGCTATGGTGAAGATGCCCTGGAAACATTTTCCCCAGTGTCTTGGTGATTAGCATTTGACTCCTCGTTACTTATGCAAATTTCCACAGCCAGCTTGAATTTCTCCCGAGAAAATGGGTTTTTCTTTTCTACTGAATAGTCAGGCTGTAAATTTTCCAAACTTTCATGCTCTGCTTCCCTTTTAAACATAAGTTCCAATTTCAAATCATCTCTTTGTGAACACATATTACTTTACACTTTCAGGAAAAGCTAGGTCACCTCTTGAATGCTTTGCTGCTTAAATTTTTTTTCTGCCAGATACCCTAAATCATCTCTCAGAAGTTCACAGTTCCATAGATTTCTAGGGCAGAGGCAAAACGCCATCAGTCTCTTTGCTAACATGTAGCAAAAGTGACCTTTGCTCCAGTTACCAATAAGTTCCTCATTTCCATCTGAGACCACCTCAGCCTGGACTTCATTTTCCATATCACTATCAGCATTTTGGTCAAAACCATTCAACAAGTCTCTAGGAAGTTCCAAAATTTCCCTCATCTTCCTGTCTTCTTCTGAGCCCTCCAAACTGTTCCAACCTCTGCCTGTACTCAATTCCAAAGATGCTTCCAAATTTTCAGGTTATCTTTATAGCAGTACCCTACTCTTAGTATCAATTTCCTGTATTAGTCTGTTCTCACACTGCTATAAAGATACTACTGAGATTGGGTAATTTATAAACAAAAGAGGTTTAAGTGACTAACAGTTCTGCATGACTGTGGAGGCCTCAGGAAACTTACAATCGTGGCAGAAGGCAAAGGGGAAGCAAGGCACATTGTTCATGGAGGCAGGAGATAGAGAACAAGGGGGGAAGTGTCAAACGCTTTTAAACCATCAGATCTCATGAGAACTCACTATCATGAGAACAGCACAGGGGAAACCACTCCCATGACTCAATCACCTGCCACCAGGTCCCTTCCTCAACTAGTGAGGATTAAAATTTGAGATGAGATTTGATTGAGGACACAGAGCCAAACCGTATCACTAATTTTCAGAGAAAAGCATAGAGAAGAAAACAAAACAGCACTCTAAAGCAGAGATGGTCTCCATGATATTAATAAAATCTTAGTTTCTTTGTTTTATCTAGGGTCAGTAACTACATTTGTCCCACTTTCTTCTTTTCCATGCCTTGATTTTACATTAAATGTCTGTGATATAAGGAAGGAAAACATTGTAGTGTGGAATAATGAGATTGGACAAATTCACCTCCCATAGGATTCTCTTCCACCTCTTTTGGTTTACATGTTCTCAATTCAATCTTTGTCACTATGATTCCATCTTATTTTCATTTAGACATATTTTCAAATTTTGATGCACTGATATCATCTTATCCCATTGCCAGCATTGTTATAACTTCATTCCTGATTTGTGTGTTTTGTGTGATTTTGGTGGTAGTTTGGAAGAAGAAGGTAATAAATGTCTACTCACTCATCCATCTTTTATAGGAAATATTAATCAATCCACCTCATTTAATTTGTCATCAAAGTAAGTGATTATAAATGATGATAACTAGTACAGTGAATAGTACAGAAATGTATTTATTTTTAAACAGTGAATCAGAGCTCAGATACCAGATGTAACCATGAATTGAAAATCAATCACACAAGCAAATAAACCACCCAAAATTACTCTAAAATAAAGTGATACATTCCAGTCCTCAAAATATCAATTCCTCCTCTTCTATAAATTATATGTTTACATTTTATTTAAAAACTGTCTATACTGATGTGTAATTGCATGGTTTTTAAATGATAGGCTAGATGGAAGAAAGTCTCCACCTGGAGTGTGACAAGAATGGTAGCTAGAAATGTGATTGCCTCATAGTTTTCCAGTGTGTTTTTGGAAAGCAGTTCTTCACACTGATGCAGCCAGCACCAGTTCTTCTTTTAAAGCAGTAAATTCATTATTTTTGCCAATAACCTAACAAGCTGAAAGACTCAATATTTAGAAGCCATCTATCTATGTTGATGGATAATTATGTCTATATTTATAAGATTTACATACATGAATTTTTTTAAAATATCTGAATTTGAAACTAATATGAACAAGTCTACTGCATTCCTACTATAATGTTTTCTTTTTTCTTTTTTCACTTTACCTCTAGTATATATCTTTTTACTAACTTAATAATACTTTGTTATAAATATCAGATGTATCTGAGACTGTGTCATTACTAGGCTATTTAGTTATAATTTATATTCCAATAGTTTTTCTTTTTAGAAGTCGTTAGTCAAAATTCTAGTCATATTATTTATTTCTTGAACTGTAAAAATCATTGAACTAACATTTATTTCTGAAGATACCTAACAAGCAATTATATGACAATGAATTTTTAAATGATAAATTGAAACAATTAACTTGACATATTAATATTTGTGTGATAAATTGAATAGGAATGTATGAACAAACCAATAAATTTGATTCATCTTTGACATGTATAAAATAATTAAAATTACTTTTCTTTATTATTGATTTAATATATTTTATGCTATTCAACAATAATATAAAACTTTCTAGTTTTCCTTTTTTGGGATGGCACAATGACAGCAGTAATTCATCCTACACTTTGCTGTAGGTGAAGACTCCCAGAAATATGAATCTGAGTACTTATAAACACCCTATCTCTCTCTCTTCCTGGGAGAGGAACAAAAAATATTACTTCCTACTGTAAACAAATTATCTTTGGAAACAAAAGGAGAATCAAGAATCCAAGATTCACATTCTTTGGAATATAAATTGTCTCTATGGGGAAAGTCAGCTCTGTATCACTTAGTTTACAACTCAAGGTTTATATCCCTTGAAATGTAAACATCTCGAGGAAGATAAATCTCTTAAACATTCTCACTATCTAGGCTTATCTTTCATCTCAGGTCTCAAGTTTTAGTAAAATTTGCTCAGAAATATCTAACACTGCAGAAGCATAAAAATGTTTTCTCTTCCATATCATAAAAATATTCTTATTTGTATTTGGTTTTGCTTTTTGCGTTTTGTTTTTGTTTGTTCTTAAGTAAGGAGATACTAGCACATTTGATGGAGATGCCCAGTGGAAAGAGAGAACTGATAATTCATGAGAACACTAATTCAGTTGCCAGAACAAACTCCTTGAGGAGTCAAGAGTTAATCAACTGCAGGTCACAAGAGGAAGAATTGGCTATTAATTGAAACAAGTGATATTTTTCCATCAATCATCCTGGAAAAGAAAGCAGAGAATGTAAATACAAATACTAGCAACTTAGTAGATCTGGTGATGAGAAAATAAAAGAAATTATTTATGATTACTTATTTAGCTTACTGAAGTTTATTGCATGTTTATCAGCTAAAAGTGGGAGTGAGGGTAAGAGTGTATGTCGAAAGTTTATGATAAGGAGAATCTAAAACATCTATCTTGGTGATTGGAAGCTTGATCTTACTGGGGACATACAGTTAGCAAGTAGTTAGAATAAACCAGGGTTGGGCTCTTTCTAGATTTAAAAATGTAGAAAAATATTTAACGATGTGTGATTGTTGATTTTACATGATACCTTGGCTATGCTATGGCAATGATGCCCAGTTTTTCAGTCAAATACTGGCTTAGATGTTTCTGTGAAGGTATTTTGTAGATGTGATTCACATTTACAATAGGTTTGCTTTAAATAAAGAAGTTTATTATCAATTGTGTAGGTGGACCTTAAGAAATCCTTTGAAGGCCTTAAGAGCAATAACTGAGATTCCCGGTGAAAAAGGAATTCTCCAACAATTTAACATAGAAATTCTGCTTCAGGTTTCAGCCTGCCTGTTGGCCAACCCTGCAATTTTGTACTCATCAACCCCAACAATTGATTGATTGTGAGCCTATTTGTGTGTGTATGTGTGTGTGTGAAGTTTAATGGGTTTAAGCTTACAAAGCAGTTGAAGAAGAGTTGGAATGAGATGAAAGGTTTGAAGGATTTCTAAGTGTTTACTAATGGTAAACTGAGTTTCATGTGGTACAATGAAGAGTGTAGAAAATTAAGTTGGAATGTGAGAAATAAAACATTGTATGAGAATAATATTCCAGGTGAAGATACATGAATTGAGAGGTCTTGGTTTCTAGTATTGATTAAGGTAAACAAGCATATGCAGACTCATGGAATTAACCTTGATAGAATATTAGAAAATTGTGGCTGACCTGTCTAGGCTGAGCATTTCACTGAAAGTTACAGGGTTTTAGAGAACTGGTGTCTCCAGTGGCATAGCTGTTCTCATTGGAGTAATAATAGTAACAAAGTAACAATAATAATAAAAAACAAGAACAAGAAGACAGAAAGCAGCTAATAATTCTATGCAATGTACTAAACCCACAGCAGTTATGACACTTAATTTTATGTGTCAACTTGATGGAATGCTCCAATAGCTGGTAAAACATTATTTTCAGGTATGACTGTGATAGTGTTTCTGGAAGAGATTTGCATATGAATCAGTAGATTGAGTAAAGAAGTTCCTCCCTCACCGATATGGGCAGGCATCATCCAATCTGAAATAAAACTAAGAGGCTGAGTGATACAGTTTGGCTCTGTGTCCCCACCCAAATATCATCTCGAATTATAATCCCCACATTTTGAGGAAGGGACCTGTAATCCCCATATGTTGAGGGAGAGGAGTGATTGGATCATGGGGGCAGTTTTCCACATTCTGTCCTTGTGATAGTGAGTGAATTCTCATGAGATCTGATGGTTATATAAGCATCTGGCATTTCCCCTGCTTGCACTCACTTTCTCCTGCTGCCTTATGAAGAAGGTACCCGCTTCCCCTGCATCTTCTGCCATTATTGTAGGTTTCCTGAGGCCTCCTAGCCATGCTTCCTGTTAAGCCTGCAGAAGTATGAGTCAATTAAACCTCTTCCCTTTATAAACCTCTTCCCTTTAAAATTACCCAGTCTCAGGTAGTATTCTTTATAGCAGTGTGAGAACGGACTTGAGGAAGGTAAATTTCTATCTCTTTTCTTGAGCTGGACATCTTCTTCTGCTTCCAGGTACAAAACTTCTGGTTCCTGAGCCTTCAGACACAGACTGAATTCACCACTAGCTTTCCTAGTCTTCCAGCTTTCAGATGGCATATCATGGGACTCCTTAACCTCCATAACTGAGGAAGTCAATTCCAATTATACAATTCCTCATTCACAGAGAAAATAAATATCTCTACCTTTATCTATCTGTATCTCTATCTGTATCTATATCTCTATCTTTATCTCTATCTCATCTATCTCTCTCTTTATCATCCCTCCTGTTGCTTCTGTTTCTCTGGAGAAACCTAACACAGCACTGTTATAAGCAATTTCAATGTATTATATATTTAATTTACTCAACAAACCTATTAATTAGGTGAAATAATTATTCACAATTCATAGATAAGAAATAATTTTTCATGATGACACAAATAGTAAGACCTTAAACAAATATTACCTATTATTCCTGTGTGTCAGTTTTATCATCTATAACAATAAATAAACTGACATGGTAAGCTAGATGAGCTCCTCAGAGCTAAAAACACTTACATGGCTTCATCAAAAGAATTGACCTGGCTAGACCTCACCACTAGTGTTAAAGGAATAGAAATCAATATGGATTGGTAAGAAATTTAATCTTATAACATCACAAATAAATGGAATTTTGTCTAAATATGGAAATGTGTTATGTATACAAACATATATTCCCCAATTATATCAGTCATGATCCTTGGGGGAAACAGATGAGACATATAAATGGATAATTACAAAAATTTAATTAAGAAAAAACACAATTGTTGATAAAGTTATTGGCCAAGTTAAGGTAAACAAATGAGATAATGAACTACACCTCCAAGCAATATCATGGAGCTGTTATGAGCCCAAGGCCTGAAAAAGAAAAGTGAGGGAACAAGGATCCAGAATACTGAGAATAGCTCTAGAAGAGAGCTACTGTATGGAAGTTGTGGCCTTTGGTGTAGGGAAGCAGTCAACCTGTGGGTCTGACTGTTATCTTCTCCCATACGCATTTTCTGACAGTTAATTCTACTGGCAGAATCAATAGGAGGACAGAGAGTAAAAAAGCTTATTGATGCAGTACACAAAGTTCAGCCTTCCAGGACCACAGGGCAGGGTGGAAAAAGGGGACATGTGATTTGGAGAAACAAACAGAGAATCTCTAACATATAGAAAGTCCAATTCAAATCCACATTTCAAATATGTATAGAAAGATAAAATTTAATTACTAAAATCATTCACATTGAAAGTGGACCAGAATGACTTGAAAGAAAAAAAAATACCATTTGATAAAGCAATGGAAAAATATGTGATCTTTTTTCTCTTTTTTGACTATATTATAATAATAACTTTCATTTGCTTTGAGAGATTTACACTCCACAGATCACTTTTAACAAAGAGCGTACGGAAAAGAAGGCTAAAAGGAGTTAGATACTTACCCAGCTGATACTTACAAAGGGACTGAGGCAAGATCCAAGACATCTTTGCTTCTGAAGGCCATGCTGTTTGTCCCAACACAGCAGGCTTCCACCAGAAGAGTCCTGTACACATATAGTGACCCCTGCTCCTACTAATCTTTGGCTTCCCACAGTGAGTTCATCTTACCTAAGGCAATTTTTTTTCATCTCTATAAAAATATCTTTCTTATTCTTTTTTTTTTTCCTCCAGAAAATATGCTGGAAAAAGATTTCAGCAGTTAGGAGCTCATTCTCCTCTTAGGTAGCCATGATGCATATGACAATACTAAATGTGCTGAGAAGTCCTACCAAAAAAGTACCTTTCATTAGGCCCAAATTTTCAGTTATGGTTTTACCACAGAATCCCTTTCCATTTTTGTTGTTATAAAAAGTTACTAATTGCCACCAAAACTTTGGCTTCATAGAAAACACATTGCTGGATGCTATTCCAAGTGAGGTTTCAAATTCAGCAAGTCCCCAAATGAATTCTTCTGTGCATGTCTACTACTATCTCCACCAAGCTCCTAGTAACCTAGTTTCAAAATATTAAAGTTATCTTTTCTTCTGTTCCCAATTGTGTCTACACCTAATCACTCAGCAAAATTGGTTAATTCTATTTTTAAAATGCTTCATACATTGTCCTTTCTTTCTTTCCATTTCTAAGGATACTATCCAATATTGCAGACTCTATCTTTCAAACAAAATTTATTTCAAATCACCACTTCTATTAATTTTTTCATTTTTCTAAGTTTAAACTATGACATTGTACTTTTTCCATTTAAAATCTTTACTGGTAAAATTGTTCTAAAAAAGCATACGTATTTCTCATTCTGACATTTAAAAGAAATTCTTCAATGCATAACTCTAACCACTTGATTGAGAAAGAATTCATTTATCAGAGGTGTGATATACCAGATTGCGAATTAGTGTCCTTCAAACTATAAAATATTTTCCCTTTATTAATTCATTTGTTTTTTTTCTATAAAATTTGGGTGTGTCCAGTATACATCTGGCTTCATAGCAGTTTATGTGAACATACAAAGATAAATAAATTATTGTCAGGCTATTGTGCTTATGTGGATATATGTATTTCTCACCATGTCATTCTGGCTGTCCTTCCCAGGAGGATGTTACTCAGTGGAAGCTATCAAAGAATTGAAAAAATATGAAATCCCATATGACAGGAACTTTTCTATTAAATAAAGCAGCATAACAAATGTAGGTGACTGTTATTATAAGCCACATAAGACCTGAATTAAAATATTTATGCTGGACATGTATGTTGTGTTAACTATTTCCATTCTCAAAAATAATTGTCCCACCCCACTAATATATGCACAAGTTCATTACCTGGTTAGGTTCTATTCGTTTTTCAAGATCTATCTTAGGCATTATTCAGCTGAATTCTCATAGTGTGTATTTGGTGAGGCATTACAACTTAGTAGTTTAGACTTCATGATTTGGAATCACAAAGCACATATTCAAGCTCTGACTCTCCTAATTATGAATCTTGCTTGGAGTAAGGTAAATTAAAACAAATAAAACAATTTTTCCCAATTTAGAAATGGTAGAAATATTTTTACCTCAAGGACTGTTGTGAAAATTTGATTAATGTACTTGGCATGTAATAATTGTTCAATACATGTTAGCAAATGTCAGTGTTTCAATATCATATCTAATGCTTTTATCTCTCAAAGAGATTGACTTAAATTTATTAATTTGTTTATTTAGTCTGTAATTCTTTCAACTCATTTAAAAATATTATTGATACATAATATTCTATATATTTATGGAATACATGTAAGATTTTGTTACATGCATAGAATGTGTAATGATCAAATCAGGGAATTTGGGGTATCCATCACCTGAGTATTTATTATTTCCATGTGTTGGATGTATTTCAAGTTCTCTTTTCTAGCTACTTTGAAATATATACTACATTGTTGCCAACTATAGTCACCCTACTCTGCTATTGAACATTAGAACTGATTTCTTCTGGCTGGGCTCAGTGATGCTCACGCCTGTAATCCATGCACTGTGGGAGCCTGAGGTGGGTGGATACTTGAGGTCAGGAGTTTGAGACCAGCCTGGCCAACATGGGGAAACCTCGTCTCTAATAAAAATACAAAAAATTAGCCAGGCGTGGTGGCGGGACCTGAAGTCCCAGATACTCTGGAGGCTGAGGCAGAAGAATAACTTGAACCCCAGGAGGTGGAGGTTGCAGTGAGCTGAGGTTGTGCAACTGCACTCTAGCCTAGGCAACAGAAGGAGACTCCATCTAAAAAAAAAAAAAAAGAACTTATTTCTTCTATCTAACTGTATATATTTGTACCAAAAAACCAGCTCTCCTTAATTCCCTCTTCCACTCACTCACTCTTCCCAGCCTCTGCTGTCTGTCATTCCATTCTCTACCTCCATGAGACCATCCTTTTTAGCTCCCACAAAAAGTCAGGACGTGAGAAATTTATCTTTTGTTTTTTGCCTTATTCCACTTAACATAATGACCTCCAGTTACATCTGTTTCTGTAAATGACATAACTTGAACACCATTTTACTTTGCAACATTTTTAAAGTGTTTTTTCTGTATTTACTAAAAAAAGGCACTTATTTTTAAATTCGTTAAGCCTTATTAGAATGTCTGATAGTGATCATAGTATTTGTTCACTGCATATATAGATTGTACTGTACGTTATAGCCCCAAATCCTGCTTTAAGCTGCAGTGAAAGATCTTCGCTTCTGAGTGTTTTTATTTACAAACAGCTTAGAGCTATTGTTCAATATTCAGTTTTTAAGGTTTCATGAAGCTCAGTGGAATTTAGCTCACCTATTTAAACTTTATGGAAAAGAAAAGCAGTACATAGATAATGATTTATTGTGTTAAAATAGGACCATGAAATGACATAAAATATGTTCATATCCTGATTGAAGTATGAGTGCTTACAAGGTTATTATATTAATTCACTTCCTGTTAACAGCATTAATAGACTTTTCAATGCTATATTCTGTATTTAGTTGCATTACAGACTCTCATATTGAAGGTTGTTGTCTCAATCAGTTAATACTGCTGCAGACAGAAAATTTGGTATATGATATTCTTATCATCCATGTTTCTTTTACAGATAAATTTCAAATTTTAAAATTTTATAATCAGCTATTTTTACATATTTAAAAGAACATTCTCTATATCATGCTATTGATTTTGATGTTTTTCTAACAGATTTGAAAGAAATAAGAAATATCTCAATGAAAGTTTTACCATATTCGAACCTGTTTATAGGATGCTTTCTTTTTTTATTTCACTTATTATTTTGTTTAATTTCCAACTTCTAAGTTCAGAGGTACGTGTGCAGGGTGTGCAGATTTGTTACATAGGTAAACATACGCCATGGTGGTTTGCTGCACAGATCATTCCATCACCTAGATATTAAGCCCAGCATTCCTTAACTATTCTTCCTGATGCTCTTCCTTCTCCTAGCCCCCACACTTCCACGAGCCCCCGTGTGTGTTGTTTCCTGCCATGTGTCCATGTGTTCTCATCATTCAGCTCCCTGTTGTAACTGAGAACACGTGGTATTTGGTTTTCTGTTCCTGCATAAGTTTGCTAAGGATGATAGCTTCCAGCTCCACCCATGTCCCTGTAAAGAACATGATCTTGTTTCAAACCTGTTTTTGAGATGCTTTCATTTGGAATGTAGGCATTTTGGGAAAAAAATAAAATTTATCATCACAAAAAAATACTTACATAAGTTACTCCAAAAGATTTCGTCATTTTTCTTTTTTAGCTCCTGCCTACTGAAAAGAGTAACAGAAGCACCAAGAATATTGTTAAGCACACCCAGGAGCTAATTCTCACATAAATTCTCAAAACAAACAAACAAACAAAAATCCTATTGAAAAATTGTAAAAGGTACCCTAAGGGGAGACATTCTGGGGACTAGCACAGCTAACAGGAAGAACGAAGTTGCAAATTTAAGGAAAAAAATCTTTTATCAATTCAGATGAAAACTTAATAGAGTGATCAAACATCACAGTTTTCTTCATACAGTCCCTGTTCATAACTGTTGCCCCCTGTAATGATTATTAACCTCTCCTGATACTCTCAAAAGTGTCCCAGTTAGGGGGATAAATTATATGACCACATAAAACTTATAGGCCTAATTCTTTGGATACTAAAGGACTTTCGCTGTTGAAAAGAAGCTGCTCCCCAAACTAAAAAGAATGTCAGAATTTAAGAAACTTTTGCTATTCTACCGAAATAAAAAGTTATGAAATTTGAAGACCAAACTTTGAGAACTGATCTCTTTGGTGTGTATATTGTTTGGTCCAGTCTGTGACAGTTTCATTAAATTGGTGTGATATTCTTTGTCAGAAAAGTGATTGTATCTAATTTCGAAACCAAATCTCTTGAGAACCCTAAGCTAACAATTGCAACATGAGAAGCTTATCAACTATTTAATTTTATGTTAAGGATTTGTTGCACTTAAAGAAATTTTTTTCAAGACTTCAAAATTGTAGAAGAGATTGAATTAGGAGACATTTGGTTATAAATTACTGTTCTGAGGCAATATTACAAACCTCAGTATAAAAATGATGGTATTCCTGTGTTTGCTTACCATTAATGCTTCTGGCTTGATGTGCTTATTGTCATTAATTGATGTGTACAATTTTTTATGAAGTGACTTTGATGAATTAACATTAATAGCAATCAAAGGTAAACACAAGAGTTCACTGCTTTTGTTTTATATCGGCATTTTATTTTAATAGTGATGTGGGCTTTAAGAAAAATAGCATGTAAGACATAATTTGTGCCTCTACATAAATCATTGTGGCATCAACAATAACAATCATCATCATCATAATTAATAACTGTACCAGTCAAAGTCCTGGTAGAAAACAGAAACAACACACATATGGGTGATTTTGGGAAAAGTTAAAAGAACTCGTTTCAAAAGTTATAGATGAAAATATTGTCAGGTGTAGAGAAACAACAGGGATAATGGAATACCCTGAGACTACTAACAGAAGGGCTATAATAACTCCTAGATACTCCAAGGTGGGAGTCAAAAGAATAAATAGCTAGATCTCACCTTTTTTTTTTCTTTCCAGTCTACTACTGGTGCCCCCTATTGACCAAAGGTAAGAGGGCATAAGAAGGGATGGGAAACCATAGAGTTATTCCATATGGGCCTTAGCTTCCGAGGGCAGAAAACATGATGGAGAATGATGTGGAGTGGCTCTCTTGGAGATAACGTAAGGCATTTAGAGCAACCACCGGCATCGTCTTCAGCATCATCATTATCAACTTAAATGCCTTTCAATGATATATTGGATAAAGAAAATGTGGTACATATATACCATGGAACACTATGCAGCCATAAAAAAGAACAAGGTCATTTCTTTTGTGGGAACACTGATAGAGCTGGAGGCTATTATCCTCAGACAACTAATCCAGGAACAGAAAACCAAATACTGCATCTTCTCACTTAAAAGTGGGAGCTAAATAATGAGAACTTATGAACACAAAGAAGGAAACCACAGACACTGAGATGTGCTAGATGGTGGAGGGTGGGAAGAAGGAGAGGAGCAGAAAAAAAGATAACTGTTGGGTACTGGGCTTAATTCCTGGGTGATAAAATAATTTGTATATCAAACCCCCATGACATGAGTTTACCTATGTAACAAACTTTAACATCTACCCCCAAACCTAAAATAAATGTTTACACAAGCCAACAAAAACCATCAGTTGTATGGGGCCTTTGGGTGGCTAGTGTCCTTTGCCTTTGCTTTCCCAGAAATGCACTTGGGAACTGTGTAAAGTTTATTTTAAAAGAATATTGTACTCGATTTCTAGAAATGTTTTACTATTTGCCCTCAGTAGATGTATATTTATATATTATAAAAGTAATAAATATTTATTTGGCTCTTACCATATACCAGGCACTCTTCAGTTGAATTTATTTGCATTAACTTTCGTATGTATTAACAACAATCTCAAGTATCCTCAGTTTATATATGAGAAAAAACTCAAGACATGGACATTATAAAATAAATTGTTGAAAATCATTCCATCAGTGATTATTAAACATGGGGTTAAAATCTATTCATCCTGGCCGGGCGCGGTGGCTCACGCTTGTAATCCCAGCACTTTGGGAGGCTGAGGCGGGTGGATCACGAGGTCAGGAGATCGAGACCACAGTGAAACCCCGTCTCTACTAAAAATACAAAAAAAAAAAAAATTAGCCGGGCGTGGTGGCAGGCGCCTGTAGTCCCAGCTACTTGGAGAGGCTGAGGCAGGAGAATGGCGTGAACCCGGGAGGCGGAGCTTGCAGTGAGCCGAGATTGCGCCACTGCACTCCAGCCTGGGCAACAGAGTGAGACTCCATCTCGAAAAAAAAAAAAAATCTATTCATCCTGCCTTCAGAAATATTCTCTTTAACATATTTTGTTGCTTATATGAATTATATTTATATATTATTGCCCAAATATACATATTTATAACTGCATACATATATAATTTGTATTGCAAAAGATATAAATTCTAAAATTCAAAAAATAAGAAAATATATGTAATTTCTTCTCCATATCTTCTATCTTCCCTATTTTTCTTTTTTTTTTCTTTGAGGGACACAGCCATTTCTCTTGATATAGGTTGGCACAGTTGGTATAACTATCACTTCAACATGTGGGTTGGGAAATTTTAACTTGGTGGCTTGTGAAGGCTTATTTTAGGTTGGTCAGGAGTTTTTGCATTGGTGCAGGTGGCTTTTAACTGTTGATGTCAGTGCAAGGGCTTTTAATCCTCAGAAAACGTGCCTTTTGCTACTCAGTATTAACATCTTTAAGGGATTTGTATATAGAAAGGTTTGTCCACCTTGGAATTATAGGCATTTCAGGCTGGATAACTATTGATTGATTGGTGAGTGGAGGGCTTTCCTGTGCATTACAGGATGTTTAGCAAGGATCACTGACCTCTACCCACTGAATTCTCCTAGTACAATTCCCCCAATGTGAAAACCAAAAATGTGTTCAGATAATGACAAATCTCCTCTAAGAGCCAAAAATAGCCCTCCATTGAGGAATACTGTTATACAGGAAATTGATGCTTTTTCTAAACTCTGGGGTACATGTGCTTAGCGCCTTTGTGAAAGTTAAGGTTAGAGTTCAGCTGTAGTTTCTTGGAGCTTACCTTGTTTGCTGTTCTTTGGGAAACCTGGATCTGTGGTTTGGTGTATTATATTAATTTGGGAAAAAAATTGTAATCATTATTGTTTCAAGTATTTCTTCTGTTGTTTTCTCTATCCCTTCTCCTTCTGGTATTTCTTTTACATATATGTAATAGTATGTAATACTTTGTAGTTGTTTCAGAATTCTTGGATATTTTGTTCCTTTTTTCTTTTTGCTTTCCAGTTTCTGAAATCTCCATTGACATACCCTCAAGCTCAGAGTTTCTTTCCTCGGCCATATCCAGTCTATTATTAAGCCTATGAAAGGCATTCTTCATTTCCGTTACAGTGTTTTTGATTTCTAGCATTTCTTTTTGATTATTTCTTGGAATTCCCATCGGTTTGCTTACATTATTCATCTGCCCTTGCATGTCATCTATTTTCTCCACTAGCACCGTTAGCATATTTCAAATAGTGGTTTTAAACTTCTGGTCAGATAATTCTGACATCCCTGCCGTATGAGTCTGGTTCTGATGCTTGCTCTGTCTCTTCAGACTGTGTTTTTTGCTTAGTATGACTCAATTTTTCGTTGAAACTTGGACACAATGCTCTAGGTAAAAGGAACTCTGTTAAATAGGGCTTGAGTGATGTGGTAGTAAGTTGTGAAGGAATGAGAAGCGTTCTACGTACTTATGTTTAGGTCTCAGCCCTTTACTAAGCCTGTTCTCCTGAGCTGTGAATTTCACAAGTGCTTTACAGGTTCCCACCACCCAATAGGTAGAACCCAATATGGTCACAGGGGGCAAGAGTAATGGCTTAGTGACAGGCATAACTGCCAAAGTAGAATGGCTCAAATTCAATTCTACATTCAAGCTCAAAGAGGAAACTAAAAACAGGTTAGATAACTTTGAATTTATGTAGCTTATTCATACAGGGTATTAGATATTGTTTCCCATTCCTTGAACTTATTCCTTGACTTTGGATTTTTTAATCACATAAGCTCTTATCAGAGCATAATTTCCTTGGACTCGGCTTGTGGGTTCATCCATGTTAAATGACAGATTACAAAGTAAATATTAATGATGGCCTGTATATTAAAGTAATATGCCATTTTTATAAATGGAAGAAGAGAAACAATTTAAAGAAATTATTGTGAACTAACAAAGCAACATTAATATTCTGAGTATGGAGTATTTTGAAACTTGGAGTCAGATTTGCTTAGAAATAGAAAAGAAGAGTGCTTCAGTCTGATGATCAAAATAGAAGCAGTACAGGAATGAAAACTAAGTAATGCAAGTCAGGCTGACTGAATTGGAGGAAGAGAGATATTCCTAAGGAAAAGGTTGAAATTTTAAAGGACAGATTAGAAATAACTAAGAGGAAAATGAGAACTTGAAGGTCAGACCACACTGATAAGCACTGCATCTAACTTCTTTTTAAAAGGCCATTAAAAAATAAGTATTTTAAATGCAATTGTAAAATAATGACTGAGGACTAAACGGATATTTAACAGAAGAAAAAACCAAAAGAAACCAAAATAGACAAAAAAGACTCCCTAAGAAAGAATCTGGGATCTAGAAACCATTTAAAGTCACCTCTGAAAGCTAAGGTTTGAGAATTCAAAAGAATTGCAGACCTACTCATTAGGAGGTCTTTGCAGATAGTTGCAGGTCAGATCATGTACAGACTTACAGGAAAGACATTGATGGGTGCAGTAAGTATCTTAATGATATTTGAAAAATTATTTTAGTTCCCATGTAGAAGACAGCCATGGGTAGGGCAGCAGAATCAAGGAAACCAGATATAAAACACTAAAATTAGAGAGTAAAATAATTTTGGCATAACTATTAACAAATTATTTTTTGTATCTTTGAGAAATGGATGGAGAGCTCTGGACTTTCTGGTATTACAGCTAGTTTCACTTAGTAATTTCTGAATGAGAATTCCAAGAGAGCATTGGTTAATGTTTCAAAGCCAACTTGGAATGAACTGAGGCAGAAGACTCATATTATCTTGTTGAGCATATGTATCAGTGATTCAACTGGGTACGTGAAAAACACGCAAGTAAAATCACAGATGACCTAAAGCTGGCAGCGACACATTGAAACATGTATATAGGCCTACTATATTATCATAACAGACTGGAAAATGTAGTCACATTTTTGAAAGAGACTTTGCTTCAGAAAGACAAATCAAACATCAGACAAAAATTCCAGACAAAGCCAAGATCAACAACCCCACAAAACCTCGAATCCCATGAAAGGTTTAAGCAACAACAGACAGATTTGGCTATAGTTCCAATAACAGAAAAACAAGACAGAGTGCCATCAGTGTATCAGGAATTTTCAGAAATTTCTGTCAGTAGAAGAGAAAACAGATTCAAATCGTACACAGAAGAAAAACTCGAAAAACCACAGTTCAAATCAACAGCAGAAATACACTGTTATTGTCGTAGGAATATTTCAAGGGATATGTAAGTCAAGACTTAATAGAAATTAGATTGAGACTTCTGGCATTCACTAGGTATTAAGTGGAAAGCTGTAGTATGAGTGCATTGGCTAGTCAGTGTTAGCACTGAAGAATGAGGAAAATATTTCAGGGAATTAACAACATCCACATAATCCTACCTCTTCCATACACTCAACAAAATTAAATACATGGAACAAAAACTGACAAAAATTTTCCACTTAAAAAGATATGAAAACAATTGGAAAGAAAACCGATTCCATGAAGGAAAGCCACCAAATTAAAAATAAACAAATATTTAACCCACAATGAATCTGATTTAACAGAACAAAATCAAGAAGTCTTTGGAAAATATATATAATTCATATCTTATAGAGAATTCCAAAAGATATTTAAGAAAAAGAATCAATTAGAAATCTCTAACTGAAGATATTTTATTAAGTTAACAAATGGTGAAATGGAACATGGAAAAATATCCCAAAGCAAAGCACAAAAATATACGAAAGTAGGGAAGCTATGAGAAAAAAGTTTAAACATATAGAACATATTTCTAGAAGGTCCAGACTTTATAATAGAAAAGAAAAAAAAGAAAAAACATTGGGAGAATAGAATGCAGATAATGAATCATAACTTTTAAAAAAATGAAGAAAGAAATTATATGACTGATAAATGAGAAAAAAAATATCCTATATACTCAGTAAGGAAGAGATATTTTATGTTGCAGTAAGAAACGATCTCCAAGTCTCAGTAACATAAAAATACAATGGTTTATTTCCTGTTCATACTATATATCCATCTTGGTTTAACATAGGGCTCCTGTCAATTTCATCCTCACTCAGGGACACAGATGAATGCATTATCCATCATATAAACTATCACTTGCTGTAGCAGTTGGGAGAAACAAAGGTAACAAATTGCATATGGTCTCTTACAGAATATTTTTCATGCTTGAAAGTAGCACATACTACTTCTGCGCACTCTATCCGTGTACATGATTCATAAGATCAAGTCATCACTTCAAAATGGAAAACAAAGCAACAAAAACAAAAAGATATGCAAAAAGAATAAAGAAAGGGATTATTCCAGGGGCAGAGAATAACCAAATTATTATACATATTACTGGTATTCAAGAAGTAGAAATATGCAAATGAAAAATAACATATATATATATATACATATATACATGAATAAAATATCCTTAAAACAGATTTCAATGTACAGATTGAAAGGGCACCATTCATTACAGGAAAATTTAAATTATCAGCACTTACAAATATTCTGTTAAGCTGAGGGCATCCAGTCACAAAAGAAATATGTATACCGTTAGACAATTACATTGAATTCAGATATTCTCATAATAAAACAAAGTTCTGAGAAAAGTAAATGTACCCTAATTATTTTATGGTCAGAAAAGTATTCATTCAGCCATAAAGCAATAGGCATTATCATGTAAGCAAACATATCTTTGAGCATTAATTGAGAAAACTACTGAAAAACGCTCATACGTGGATGACAAATAAATCCCTAGAAATAAAGAATGGAGGAATTTGGAGAACCATAGATTAAAAAATAATTGATGAGAAACTTTATTCAATCTAGAACCAAGAAAACTAATTTTTAAAATTACAGTTACATAGGAGAAAGTAAATATTATGTAACATGACAATTTAAAATGATAATACTGATAAAGTTGTGGGAGTAGTGATAAAAGAAGGAGAGAAGCATAGCCATGTTAATTATCTCATTTTCATAACTGAGAGGAAACAGATATAGTAAAAAATGTAAATGTATTTAAACTCATTTCAATTCATTTCATGTAATTGTATATCAGTTAAATATGTCATAAATTAATATTTTACACAAGTATAGTGATTTTTTTATGTAGCAAAATGTTTTTACATAAAATCACCTGGAATATTAAATCTGATATAAGGATATAATACAGTTTATATGTCCCCTCCAAATCTCATGTTAAAATGTAATTCCCGGTGTTGGAGATTAGGCCTAGTGGGATGTGTTTGGGTCATGCTGGTGCGTCTTTCATGGCTTGGTCGTGTGCTCGTGATAGTGAGTTATACTGAGATCTGGTTGTTTAAAATTGTGTGGCAGTTCCCAAACCCCACTTTCTCTCGTACTCCTGCTTTTGCCATGTGAGACATGTGCTGCCCTTTCGCCTTCCACCATGATTGTTAGCTTTCTGAGGCTCTCACCAGAAGCTGATGTGAATTCATCCCATAGAATCTTGAGCCAGTTAAATTTCTTTTCTTAGAAATTATAAAGCCCCAGGTATTTCTTTATACACAGCCTAACACAGAATGCATCAATTAAGAATGCATTTCATTTATGAATACAGCTCAAAAATTGAGAAAAACATCCATATTAACTGTATTTTAAATATACGCAAGCTTTATCCCTTACCCAAATGGTTGGAAATTTGTCTTTCAAGTTGATTCACGGTTGCTCCAAGTTATCATAGTTGACATCCAGATTTCCAGTGAAGTCTTCCAAAGATATAGCCTTCATCTTTACCGTCAAAATGTTTATTTAAGCTTACAAACACATAAGGAAGCAATGGAAGGAGTAAGGCAGATGAAGGCCACTTCTCCTCTCTTTCAAGGCACTTGAACTTAGTGCATACCATTTCTTACATTCAACTGACACTTAGTACCCATATGGAGCCACACTGGAGAGAGAAATGTAGTCTTTCTTCTGGGTTGCCATGAAGAGACAATATAAAAAGTATTTGACAAAAATATTTTTAAGTCTGAAAAAGAAAAAGAAAGACAAAGTAGACATAAAAACTCTTTTACCCTACCCAATGTTTGACACATAGAATAATGACAAATAATTTTTGTAACTCTAGAGGGCTAAACTGGGATTCATGTTTATAAGATTTGTTGAGGTGGCTGTAGAATAAATTCAAGAGGACATAGACAAGTGTATGTTTGTCTGCAAATAGAATGGATATTTTCTGTTTTCTTGCAGAATACTAGTGATGTTCAAACAGATAGGGTTTATTTTCAACTAACTAATCTCTTTAATCCATTTCAGATTTTATATTTTCATAATGATAAAATAGTTTGTTCTTGAGATTTTAGTTGCAAAGTTAAAGATTAAACATTTTGTAGTTTGGAAACATTTCTTCTTTGTTATTTTTTTCCTGCTTTTACAAAAGATAAACAAATATAGTGTTTTATTTCTTATGCTGGTAACACTATTGTGTTTTAATAAACAAATGTGCCTGAGATACATGTGTTTCTATAAAGTAAACATGACAATATTACAGGAAGATTAAAACTAAGAATAACTGAAATTGCAAATGGAAAAACACAAAGTAATTTGCCCTATAATTAAGTTCAAATTTCACATGAGAATCAATCTTAAATCCTGAAATACCACACAGCGGTTTCTAACAAATTGACTTTTTAGACTTTTATTTTTGTGTGTGTGTGGTTCCTTTCAGGTCTTCTCCACTTTATGTAAGAATATTCCATTTCAGACTGGATATGGTGGTTCATGCCTGTAATCCCAGCACTTTGGAAGGCCTAGGCTGGAAGATCGCTTGAGGCCAGTAGTTCAAGACCAGCCTGGTCAACATAGTGACACCGTGTCTGTACTAAATAAATCAATGAATAAATGAATAAGCTGGAATTGATGTCTGCCTGTAGTCCCAGCTACTTGGGAGGCTGAGGCAGAAGGATCTCTTGAGCCCAACAGTTCAAGACTCTAGTGAGCAATGATTGTGTTACTGCACTCCAGCATTTGTGACAAAGTGAGACTCCATCTCAAAAAAATTAAAAAGAATATTCTAAATTCATTTATTAAATTCACTAACCTTATGTAATCAGCTGTTTATCCCAATTTAGAGAGCTCACATTACTTTTATTATCAACTACTAAAGAAACAGTTATATTGGCTGCAATGGCTGGAATTATCTCACCTTTATTTTTTTAATAGCTTTTTATCTTGATTTTGTTTCCTTCAAGTGAAAGTGGGAATTTTCTCCCCTAACTCTGGACATGGAAAGTTTCCAGATGGAGAAGTAATGAAACCCAAGGAGCAACTTTTTAAACTTAGTGCTTCAGCTTAAATTTAGAGATTTTCAGAGTGGACCTATTCTTTACAATAAATAAAAACATTTAGAGAAAAAAAAATAAACACACCACACATCAAGTTCTAAAAGACAAATATACCTTATATAAAATGCTTTTTGAAATTTTCCACAAATTTTCTTCTTTCAAGCCATTTCCCAGATGATTATACATATAGCGTTTTACATGAGCAGAGGCTTTATATGTCCTTAGTACTGCAGAAAAAGGAGTTGGCTGGCATTGTTGAGGGCATAATATATTGCCAGACACTGTATATAATACAGTGTATATATTGTCTCTGGAATAAATTTCCATTTAAGTGTATACTTTAAGTTTACTTAAATATTTTACTTTAATGTAACACTGCATATTTTCTTTGCTCTCGTAGCCCAGGCTGGAGTGCAATGGCATGCTCTTGGCTGACAGCAACCTCTACCTCCCAGGTTCAAACAATTCTCCTGCCTCAGTCTCCCAAGTAGCTGGGATTACAGGCATGCACCACCATGCCTGGCTAATTTTGTGTTTTTAGTAGAGATGGGGTTTCCTCATGTTGGTCAGGCTGGTCTCAAACTCCTGACCTCAGGTGATCTGCATGCTTCAGCCTCCCAAAGTGCTGGGATTGCAGGCGTGAACCACTGTGCCTGGCCATATTTTCCTCTTTAATTCACTATTGCCTTTGTTATTAAGCCTTATAGTTTTTGCCTCTGTTAATTTCACATTATATTTGGGCTACAATAAGGATACAGGGTGTGTGTTGGTGCATTAATTACAGTAAATTAATACTGATGTGAACAATTCCTGATATTAATTAAAATAACCATATGATCCTTAACTTTTTTGTTAATGCAGAACTCATTAATTGGGTTATTTAATAACTGTCAACATAATTATTTTATTTTAATACTATATTTTTAAGCACCTTATTTTAATTACATGCTAATATGAAGCTAGGAGAGATCACCAATTATTTCAGTACCCCTTCTCTTCTTCTTCTAAGGAAATAGAATATTTAGCTGGACATATGATCACCTCTAATAAGATCATAGTCTGGAGAGGCTTTGTGACTGCTGGCAGCTAGTGGGTTGTAAAAGAAGTTTGTATGTAGTATTTTTAGGAACCTTCCTAAAAAGGCACTGAGTAGCCCTATGATTCCATTATTTTAGATCTTTTTTCCATTTTATTGCCTCAAACACAGTTGATCTCTACAACATCAGAATGAGGTTCAGACCCTAGGTAAGATGGAGTTGTAAACTGAATTTCTGAAGACATTTTTTTATGAAAACCACCATTAAAGTCCTAGATTGCATTTCTACAGACTTTTATGACAGGTAAATAAACTTTTTCTTTGTCATTTATGTCTATGTAATTTGGGGGTTTTCTATTACTCACAAGTATATCTATATATAAATTATATATGCAGTATTCCTCCTAGAAGAGTACATTATGTAGTTTAAACTAGTCTTCCTTAATGGAGATATGCTAGTGTCATCTAAAATGAGTCCTTATCCTTATCTCATACAAAGTCAATTTGTAATTCGCTAATTCAAGGAGAAAATTGGTAGTGACATCAGGAAGCCAAAAGATTCAGTTTACTCAGAAAAAAATGTGTCTATTTCCCAGTATAAAGAATCCTCTCTTTATCTCAGAGTTTGATACTGACGGAAGTCCTTTATCTTCTCTCTCTAAACTGTTTTCCAAGGTGATCTTAACCAACATGATATATTTTAATAACACTTACATGATGATCATGAATCTCAGAGTTACCGGCCCAGCACCTCCTTGTTCTGAGCTCCAAACATCTACATCCACTTTCCTACTTCACGCATTCATTCGGTGTTCTAATAATTATTGCAAACCAGACATCAAAAAATAATACTTGCTTTCTACACTCATATTCAGGGAACTGCTCAATTTTTTTTCCTTTTTCTCATCCTTTCATATCCAGCCTATTAGTAAATTTTAGTGACTTTATTTACAAAACAAATCCCATACTCCTTTTTCCTCTGTTCCTATCACTTTCAGTGATTATCAGTTCCTTTCAGGGATTAATAGACTAGCATTTTATCCCAGCTTCCTTCCTCAAAATTCACCCTTTTTAATTTATTCCCCATAAATCAATTCATTCATTTCCTGTACTGCAAACAGAATGATCTTTCCACAGACAGATTATTAAATGCTGGGGAAATGTTGTTTAAATCACTAGTGGTTTCCCATTAACCTTAGAATGAAATCCAAACTTCATAGTCTACAAAGTCCAGCATTAATGAAGGCCCTGTTGTCTGTCTAATTTCATTTTTTTTTTTTTTTTTTTTTTTTTTTTTGAGACTGAGTCTCGCTCTGTAGCCCAGGCTGGAGTGCAGTGGCGCGATCTCGGCTCGCTGCAACCTCCGCCTCCCGGGTTCACGTCATTCTCCTGCCTCAGCCTCCTGAGTAGCTGGGACTACAGGTGCCCGCCACGGCGCCTGGCTAATTTTTTGTATTTTTAGTAGAGGCAGGGTTTCACCGTGTTAGCCAAGATGATCTCTATCTCCTGACCTCGAGATCCGCCCGCCTCGGCCTTCCAAAGTTCTGGGATTACAGGCGTGAGCCACCGCGCCCAGCTCTGATTTCATTTTCTAAAATCTTCCAATGTCTTCACCAAAGTGACATTGGCCTACTTTCCAGTTCTACAACTATCCAATTTCATACCTCCAGGTTTGTACATAACCTAATTCCTCTTTCTGGTCTATTTATTTCGCAGATTTTGGCATGTCTGGCTACTTCTTATCATTCAAGTATCATATTGAACATCACCCCAGTGAGGCTTTCCCTGGAAATTCAGTTGAATGTGACCATCCATGCTTTATCTCAATTAACATATTTTCTTTTTATTATGTAATTTACCATTATTAATCAATCTTGATTTTTTTTTTCATCTTTCCTTACTAGAAGGTAAGTTACATGGAAGTGGTGATCTTGTCTTTTTACTCATCCCAGTGTCCTTGGAACCTAGAACAGTGATTGGCATGCAATAAGTAAATGAATATTTAGAATAAATAAAGCAATAAATTACTTGGATATATGGTACCTATTGTTCCGAAGTTCAAACTGTTAGCTGAGGATGTTGTCCATATTGCATATTACTAATTATAACCTCTATAGTAATGACAGGCAATGAAAGGGTTATTTCCATATTTTGTGATCCTCTTGATTGATGCAAATGATTTTTTTAATACAGAGAATATTTTCAATATACTGTAGACAGAGTCACTGGTTTGAGACACTAGCCAATGACAAGGTTACTCCCTCTTAATTGGTTAAAGGCAGAGCTAACTTCGCACTGAGCTGCTGAGGGTGAGGATTAGAATGAAAATCTGTTTCTGGAGGCTAAAGTTTCAACTATTAAACCACTTTTTTTGTCCACTAATTTCTGATGCAATCGAGGCCCAAGGGTTGGATTTGTTCTCTTATCCTTGTGGTAACTGGTAGTTATCAATAAGTATTTCCATTTGCAGAGATGAGTACAGTTGAGGGCTAAAATCTTGGCTTTCAGTTCTGTACTATGCTTTTGTGAGGTTAATCTATTTCAGAATAACCTAGCATTAATCATAATTTTAAGCTATCATTAATGACATTGCTGTTGTTAATTAAAATTTGTCAGTGGCAACATAAAATTTTGCTTCCTAATTTACCATAAAAACGAGAAACACTAATTACTTGAAAATAAGTTCAGATTTTGAACTTTTTTTTATTTCTCTTAAATCTAACCCCCTATTCTACCTTCTCTCCCAATCTGTGGGACCATATTTAAAATTACTTGTATACTTGGACTTGCAATTAAGCTTAATCCAATTAACATTCAAAAATAAATTGTTTTAGTTTCTTAATATTTTTTATTTTTATTTGGGTAAATATTTTGAATAATTTCCAAATGACTCACATTTGAAACCATGGAATTATCTTTAATGTATCTTTAAATTCACTTTTTATTGTAACAATTAATTGAATTGTGAGTCCATTTTCTCTGAATTTCTGCTTACTGATGTTTCATTTTCTTTTGCTTTGTTTTTTTTCTGTGCTTTATTCTGTATGTATGTTTTTTTCTGCATTCCGTGTCAAATTTTAGTAGTATATAATAACATAATTGAATAAATTTGACAAATGCTGAGTAAGTATTCAACAATTCACAACAAGCACTATAATCTTTAAAGTGATTCTTATCATTTTGTAAATGAGAAAACTGAAATTCACTCAAATGCACTCAATTTGATTTCAAATTCCTTACTTATATCCACTATTTTATGAAGGAACATTATTTTTCTAGAAAAAAGTATTACATAGCACTCTGAGTTTTATGAGATAGACAGATGACAAGTTCTTCCTTCTTCAATTTATGCCATCAGAATCCGACATTTTCTCATAGCCTATATTTAAGGGAAAATGTCAATACATGTAGGAAAAAACTTTGAAGATTTAATAAAGTTTACACACCATACAGTATCATGGAAACATTCAGTTAGACATAATATCTGTTTCATTTGATGATAAGCATGCAATCAGTCAAACTTTATATAGTTGCTATTTGGTCTGTTTTAGAGCTGACTCATTGTATTTTAAGTGCTGAACAGCAGGATATAACTGGTAAAGCTTATCTGGTACTTAGAACTTAGCAAAATACAAGAATTCATAGTAAGCAGGAATAGCTGCTTTTCATAATACATTCTCTTGAAATAGTAGGAGACAATCCAATGTAGCTTACTGAGAGATAATTTTAACTTCTTAGTTCACCTAACTACATTTTTACAGTTATATGGCTTTTTAAGAAGTAGACTTATTAATGTTTTAAACATACCATTTAAATGGATAATTATGGCAAAATTATTCACATTGATTATCACCAATCTGAAAGTCAAGGAAGGTAAAGCTACTAAGTTCAAAGTTCCTATTTTCACTTGTTATATCCTCCATAACCCTTAGATGATTCCAAGTGTGTGTACAAGATTATAGGTAAATCTAAAATTTGTGTAAAAGAGTTGTTTTGTGTAAGAGTAAATCTTTAAACATTTCCAAAAAATGAAGATATAGAGCCAATGAAAGCATGTGAAATACCATCGGCATGAAGGACCATCTTTGTAATTAAATACCTTGTCTGTATACTCATTGTTTTAATTATTGATGTCTTACTGGCAAGACTGGCCATTGTAATATACTCAAAGTTCTACACATAAACCTTCATTTAGTTATAAATATTCCAAACACTGACTTATTTGCACAAACAAAAGTCATTATTGAAATGTCTTCTTTCAATTGTTGCTATTATAGTTACTTAAGTCGAGAGATTTGATTTTAATTAACATCTTAGAAGTAAAATATTTAGCTTGACAAAAAAAAGTAAAATCATAACCTTGTATTATATAATAATGCCTAAGCTGTGGGTACTACTTGCAGTGTAATTTGGAGAGGTTGCCTAAATTCATTTAAATTTATTGGCACATAGAAAGTAAGAACATACAGAACACTGAGAAATGACTTCTAATTATCTGTTGTCTCATACAAGACAGTGCAGTTGCATTCAGAGGCTACTGGATCATAATTCAACCTTGGAATTAAGTATGTGCTTCATCTATGTTAAAAAATCTTAGAGAAGCTGGTTATAGCTGTGAAACGCAGAGGAAAAACTGACTCAGCATCAAGCATTTATTATGTCCCCCTCCTGAAGTAAACAATAATCTTTATTAGGCAGAAAAGTATTGAGCCTCAATAATTATTTATGTTTGTACTTTTCCAGGTAATTAAGTAAGATTCCTTGTGAAGTTAACTATAACTTTCATTTATCTAATCCCATATTAAAACCAATGAATTTCCTATTATATATTCAAGTTCCACAAGGGCAATACTTTATTAAAAAGTTACTCAATTATTTCAAAATGAAAAAATAGCAACTCAGATAAGGTGTTCCATTTAATGACAGGCTGCCTGTGTAACATTATAAAATAATTTGATTAAAGAAGCATTATTTTGTTTAATTAAAACATCATATTTTAATATCAGCTCTGTGAGTGCATATGGTCCACAAGCTATAACTGTGGGCAATGGAGGCAGACATACTGAATCTCAATTATGCCTTATAGCACTTTAAGCTATATGACCTTGAAAAATACCATTTACACATTTGTAAAATTGGATAAAATTCATTGCCTACTCTATAGGGTATTTGTGAGACTTAAATTCATAATGAATATGAATTACCTACCTCAGAATACTTAGAAAGAAATCGTGTATTTCATAGTTTCTTTTGACTACCTCTTTCTTTTTCTCAACTTTCCTATTAGATGAAGTACCATGCCATGAAATGTGGAACATGGCTTCCTGAACAATGGCGGAGGTTCTGAATGTTGAAATGTGAAGGTGCAGGGGAATTTGTTCACCATGGATTGAAAGTTAACCAAAGAGAAATGGCAGATAGGAGACAGCCAGACATGCAGTTTCCTTCTAGTCCTTCAGTTCTTCATGCTGAGTAAGCACACCTGCCAAAAAACTTGAGCGAGTTTTTTCCTGGACATTTAACAAAGCAGGTGCCAACAGGGAAATGAATTATCATGCCGCTTTAAATATTTCCCTGTTTCATTTCCCACTTAACTCCACAACACCCGCCCTAAACTCACACCTTCCAAATTATCCTGCTATACAACACAAACTCAGACACACAGTATCTAGAAATAGTCAATTATTTGTATTTTTCAGGAATTATTATTATAATGATTTAACTTTTTGGAGTTGAAGAATGGTTGCATGGAATTAAAAATTATATAATATTTCTCCTTACTATGAAAATAGGATTATGAGAATTTTTTTTTTTATTTATTTATTATACTTTAGGTTTTAGGGTACATGTGCACAATGTGCAGGTTTGTTACATATGTATCCATGTGCCATGTTGATTTCCTGCACCCATTAACTTGTCATTTAGCATTAGGTATATCTCCTAATGCTGTCCCTCCCCCCTCCCCCCACCCCACAACAGTCCCCGGAATGTGATGTTCCCCTTCCTGTGTCCATGAGTTCTCATTGTTCAATTCCCACCTATGAGTGAGAACATGCGGTGTTTGGTTTTTTGTCCTTGCGATAGTTTACTGAGAATGATGTTTTCCAGTTTCATCCATGTCCCTACAAAGGACACGAACTCATCATTTTTTATGGCTGCATAGTATTCCATGGTGTATATGTGCCACATTTTCTTAATCCAGTCTATCGTTGTTGGACATCTGGGTTGGTTCCAACTCTTTGCTATTGTGAATAGTGCCGCAATAAACATACGTGTGCATGTGTCTTTATAGCAGCATGATTTATAGACCTTTGGGTATATACCCAGTAATGGGATAGCTGGGTCAAATGGTATTTCTAGTTCTAGATCCCTGAGGAATCGCCACACTGACTTCCACAATGGTTGAACTAGTTTACAGTCCCACCAACAGTGTAAAAGTGTTCCTATTTCTCCACATCCTCTCCAGCACCTGTTGTTTCCTGCTTTTTTAATGATGGCCATTCTAACTGGTGTGAGATGGTATCTCACTGTGGTTTTGATTTGCATTTCTCTGATGGCCAGTGATGATGAGCATTTCCTCATGTGTTTTTTGGCTGCATAAATGTCTTCTTTTGAGAAGTGTCTGTTCATGTCCTTTGCCCACTTTTTGATGGGTTGTTTGTTTTTTTCTTGTAAATTTGCTTGAGTTCATTGTAGATTCTGGATATTAGCCCTTTGTCAGATGAGTATGTTGCAAAAATTTTCTCCCATTCTGTAGGTTGCCTGTTCACTCTGATGGTAGTTTCTTTTGCTGTGCAGAAGCTGTTTAGTTTAATTAGATCCCATTTGTCAATTTTGGCTTTTGTTGCCATTGCTTTTGGTGTTTTAGACATGAAGTCCTTGCCCACGCCTATGTCCTGAATGGTATTGCCTAGGTTTTCTTGTAGGATTTTAATGGTTTTAGGTCTAACATATAAGTCTTTAATCCATCTTGAATTAATTTTTGTATAAGGTGTAAGGAAGGGATCCAGTTGCAGCTTTCTACATATGGCTAGCCAGTTTTCCCAGCACCATTTATTAAATAGGGAATCCTTTCCCCATTTCTTGTTTTTGTCAGGTTTGTCAAAGATCAGATAGTTGTAGCTATGCGGCATCATTTCTGAGGGCTCTGTTCTGTTCCATTGATCTATATCTCTGTTGTGGTACCAGTACCATGCTGTTTTGGTTACTGTAGCCTTGTAGTATAGTTTGAAGTCAGGTAGCGTGATGCCTCCAGCTTTGTTCTTTTGGCTTAGGATTGACTTGGCGACGCGGGCTCTTTTTTGGTTCCATATGAACTTTAAAGTAGTTTTTTCCAATTCTGTGAAGAAAGTCATTGGTAGCTTGATGGGGATGGCATTGAATCTATAAATTACTTTGGGCAGTATGGCCATTTTCACGATATTGATTCTTCCAACCCATGAGCATGGAATGTTCTTCCATTTGTTTGTATCCTCTTTTATTTTATTGAGCAGTGGTTTGTAGTTCTCCTTGAAGAGGTCCTTCATATCCCTTGTAAGTTGGATTCCTAGGTATTTGATTCTCTTTGAAGCAATTGTGATTGGGAGTTCACTCATGATTTGGCTCTCTGTTTGTCTGTGATTGGTGTACAAGAATGCTTGTGATTTTTGTACATTAATTTTGTATCCTGAGACTTTGCTTAAGTTTATAATGAGCTTAAGGAGATTTTGGGCTGAGACAATCGGATTTTCTAGATATACAATCATGTCATCTGCAAACAGGGACAGTTTGACTTCCTCTTTTCCTAATTGAATACCCTTTATTTCCTTCTCCTGCCTGATTGCTCTGGCCAGAACTTCCAGCACTATGTTGAATAGGAGCGGTGAGAGAGGGCATCCCTGTCTTGTGCCAGTTTTCAGAGGGAATGCTTCCAGTTTTTGCCCATTCAGTATGATATTGGCTGTGGGTTTGTCGTAGATAGCTCTTATTATTTTGAGATACGTCCCATCAATACCTAATTGATTGAGAGTTTTTAGCATGAAGGGTTGTTGAATTTTGTCAAAGGCCTTTTCTGCATCTATTGAGATAATCATGTGGTTTTTGTCTTTGGTTCTGTTTATATGCTGGATTACATTTATTGATTTGCGTATGTTGAACCAGCCTTGCATCCCAGGGATGAAGCCCACTTGATCATGGTGGATAAGCTTTTTGATGTGCTGCTGGATTTGGTTTGCCAGTATTTTATTGAGGATTTTTGCATCAATGTTCATCAAGGATATTGGTCTAAAATTCTCTTTTTTGGTTGTGTCTCTGCCAGGCTTTGGTAGCAGGACGATGCTGGCTTCATAAAATGTGTTAGGGAGGATTCCCTCTTTTTCTATCGATTGGAATAGTTTCAGAAGGAATGATACCAGTTCCTCCTTGTACCTCTGGTAGAATTCAGCTGTGAATCCATCAGGTCCTGGACTCTTTTTGGTTGGTAAGCTATTGATTATTGCCACAATTTCAGAACCTGTTATTGGTCTATTCAGAGATTCGACTTCTTCCTGATTTAGTCTTGGGAGGGTGTATTTGTCGAGGAATTTATCCATTTCTTCTAGATTTTCTAGTTTATTTGCATAGAGGTGTTTGTAGTATTCTCTGATGGTAGATTGTATTTCTGTGGGATCGGTGGTGATATCCCCTTTTTCATTTTTTATTGCATCTATTTGATTCTTCTCTTTTTTCTTCTTTATTAGTCTTGCTAGCGGTCTATCAATTTTGTTGATCTTCTCAAAAAACCAGCTCTTGGATTCATTAATTTTTTGAAGGGTTTTTTGTGTCTCTGTTTCCTTCAGTTCTGCTCTTAGTTATTTCTAGCCTTCTGCTAGCTTTTGAATGTGTTTGCTCTTGCTTTTCTAGTTCTTTTAATTGTGATGTTAGGGTGTCAATTTTGGATCTTTCCTGCTTTCTCTTGTGGGCATTTAGTGCCATAAATTTCCCTCTACACACTGCTTTGAATGTGTCCCAGAGATTCTGGTATGTTGTGTCTTTGTTCTCGTTGGTTTCAAAGAACATCTTTATTTCTGCCTTCATTTCATTATGTACCCAATAGTCATTCAGGAGCAGGTTGTTCAGTTTCCATGTAGTTGAGCGGTTTTGAGTGAGATTTTTAATCCTGAGTTCTAGTTTGATTGCACTGTGGTCTGAGAGACAGTTTGTTATAATCTCTGTTCTTTTACATTTGCTGAGGAGAGCTTTACATCCAACTATGTGGTCAATTTTGGAATAGATGTGGTGTGGTGCTGAAAAAAATGTATATTCTGTTGATTTGGGGTGGAGAGTTCTGTAGATGTCTATTAGGTCCACTTTATGTAGAGCTGAGTTCAATTCCTGGATATCCTTGTTAACTTTCTGTCTCGATGATCTGTCTAATGTTGACAGTGGGGTGTTAAAATCTCCCATTATTATTGTGTGGGAGTTTAAGTCCCTTTGTAGGTCACTGAGGACTTGCTTTATGAATCTGGGTGCTCCTGTGTTGGGTGCATATATATTTAGGATAGTTAGCTCTTCTTGTTGAATTGATCCCTTTACCATTATGTAATGGCCTGCTTTGTCTCTTTTGATCTTTGTTGGTTTAAAGTCTTTTTTATCAGAGACTAGGATTGCAACCCCTGCCTTTTTTTGTTTTCCATTTGCTTTATAGATCTTCCTCCATCCCTTTTTTTTGAGTCTATGTGTGTCTCTGCACGTGAGATGGGTTTCCTGAATACAGCACACTGATGGGTCCTGACTCCTTATCCAGTTTGCCAGTCTGTGTCTTTTAATTGGAGCATTTAGCCCATTTACATTTAATGTTAATATTGTTATGTGTGAATCTGATCCTGTCATTATGATGTTAGTTGGTTATTTTGCTCATTAGTTGATGCAGTTTCTTCCTAGCCTCGATGGTCTTTACAATTTGGCATGTTTTTGCAGTGGTTGGTACCGGTTGTTCCTTTCCATGTTTAGTGCTTCCTTCAGGAGCTCTTTTAGGGCAGGCCTCATGGTGACAAAATCACTCAGTGTTTGCTTGTCTGTAAAGTATTTTATTTCTCCTTCACTTATGAAGCTTAGTTTGCCTGGATAGGAAATTCTGGGTTGAAAATTCTTTTCTTTAAGAATGTTGAATATCGGCCCCCACTCTCTTCTGGCTTGTAGAGTTTCTGCCGAGAGATCAGCTGTTAGTCTGATGGGCTTCCCTTTGTGGGTAACCCGACCTTTCTCTCTGGCTGCCCTTAAAATTTTTGAGGTGTTAAGGTGATGGTTTTCAAATAACCTCAACTGATGCAGGGAAACTAAGCATTAATTGTATCTTTTGTTTGTATTTTACTGTGACTCAGTGAGACAATTAGATTCAATAATGAGTTTCACAATCTTAGTCAAAACGGAAGTATACGTTTATTGTCATTTGTAAGAATTAATAAAACAGATGTGTTTTAATTTTCCATCTATGTTTTTAGTTAAGCTCATCTGTTCCTTGTTTTTTTTTAGTTTTTAAAAATTTTGTCCCTTTTACACTTTTTGAATTAATAATAATTTTTTTCTTTATTTAGCTTATTTGCTACATTCAATGAGAATGTTTAAGATATAACATGAAATGATAGATGAAATTTATTAACCATTTTTCTTTTTGGCTTTTTAGTTTTTCCCCATTCTTGAGAATAAAAGTATGCTTTAAGCCATTGGCAGTAGTTTATTTACGGACACAAATTATAGGCATGGGAGGACAGGTTTCTTAAAAGATATTTGAAGTCTGAATTTTTTTACTTCTAAATGTTTATTTAAATTTTTTCTTCGTTTTCCAGTGGACACCTGCATATTGAATTATTTCATCTGAGGCAAACTTACTACAGAAGAAAACAAGAAACTACAATGGAAAATTAAAATCACCTGAAATTATAAACAGTTAAGTTATAAATGAATGCTGACAATAGAAAACAGCTGAATGTCTTTTGTAGTTTAAATATATGTAGAAGTAAGATGAATTTAACAATGACACAAAATCTGAAATGGAGTAAACACATTTCGAATGTTCTCTAATTCTAACAGTATTGGATGAACTGGTAGAGAAAATAATTCGTATTCAATATAATAAATAAAACACAGAAACTGTAATGTCTTATAATATTTAGTAGAACCAGTAAAAGAATATTGACAGAATGTAACTAAGAAGCCAAATAAAGAAAAAACATTATTAATTCAAAAGGTGTTGAAGAGATAAAAATTAAAAAAAAAAAAACAAGGAATAGGTGAACTAAAAACATTAAAACCCCACTATTTTAGTAATTATTATGATTTACCATAGACTAAACGCTTCAATTGTCACAAGATTGTCAAACTCAGTAAAAAGCAAAGAAACAAACAAACAAACATGCTTTCTTTATACGTGACACTCTTAAAACAGAAAATTGAAAGACATAAAATACAACATGAAAATAACAAACTAAAAAAAACTGACGTACTTTGTGATCCTCCGAGGTGGGCGGATCATGAAGTCAGGAACATGGTGAAACTCCATCTCTACTAAAAATACAAAAATTAGCTTGTTGTGGTGGCACGCGGCTGTGGTCCCAGCTATGCAGGAGGCTGAGGCAGGAGAATCGCTTGAACCCAGGAGGCCGAGGTTGCAGTGAGCCGAGATCGCGCCACTGCACTCCAGCCTGGCGACACAGCAAGACTGTCTAAAAAAAAAAAAAAGAAAAAAGTGATGTAGCTATGCAAATATAAATCAAAATAAACCTTAAGGAAAAACATTACTAAGGATAAGGAATGCTAATTTATAAAAAAAAAAGAGCTCAATAAGAAATTGTCACAATTCTAAATATATATGCACTCACTAACACATCTTTAAATATACATATGGCAAGTGAAAAAGGTGGATAGAAACCACTGAGCTTACCATTGCATAAAAGCAAATTTTCAAACCTGAAAAAAAAAAAAGTCAGAAACAATGTTTTCAGAATGCTGGAAATTTAACCAAAGGCTTACACAACCTAAGGATCATTTAGTCAAGAAAAAAATGGTTTAATCCTTATAAGAACAGAGAGCTTTGTGGTGTTTTAACTTACCTCATTTCCTACTCCTTAGCTCAACAGTAGCCTTAAAAAATTACATCTTGCATTCCTTGTACAGGAGGGAGCAGGGCAGAGCTGAATCTATTTCAAAGCCTCATTCCAAAGAACAATCATTGTTTGACCTGTCTGGTGGCACCCCAAAAGACATCTGAAAGACATGTCTTTATCTGATTTCTCTCAAACTCATGCAGTGCTGAAAGCATTTCTTTGGAGATTAGAGATAGCTTACTGAATTCTTTAACATTATGACTGCCTAAGGGATGGGTAACAGTTGGGGCAAACAATAGACTAAGCAAAAAACTTAAAAGGTACGGCTGAGTAATGAGATGTTCATAGGGCTTTGAAAATCTCCCACATAGTTTAGGAATTTAGAAGGCCATGCACAGGTATAGTACTTGGCAGATGCTCAGGAAGATCTGAAAAGCCCCTAAATTGTCAGTTCTGACTTATATCGATGTTCTATACAAGCAGAAAGTGAAGACTAAATGAGCCAAAACTTTCTAAAATGCATATGGAAATTTAGTAATAGGCCAAAATTATTAAAATCAAGGATCAAAGAGAAAAGGTTATTACTGGACTTATAGAAATAAAAACAGATTACAAAATAATACTATGAAAAATTACAGGACAAATATTTGATAAACTACACAAAATGAAATAGATTCTAGAAAGGCATAAATCACCAAAACAGACTAATGATTAAATCAGAATTCTAAATAGATTTAGTAATCGACAAATTTTATTAAACGAAAAGCCCATAACCATACGACTTCCTTTATGAATTCAATTCTACTAAAGGTTTAAAGAGTTAACACTTATCCTTCACAAACTCTGGAAAATGAAAGAGGAGGGTGTGCTTCCTAATGTTTTCCATGAGGCCATCTTGAATTGCCTTGATATCAAAATCAGGCAAAGGGATCACACCCAAGGAAAATTACAAACCCAATGTCTCTTATAAACAAATTTCTCTACAATGTAATACAATCCAAGTCATGAAGCATATAAAAATGATTATATATCATAATCAAGCAGGATTTATCACAGGAATGCAAGATAGTTTCACCATATAAAAATCATGGTAATAACCGATATCAATAGAATAAAAGATGAAAACTATATCATTATCTCAATAGAAGCAGAAAAAGCATTTCACAAAATCCAAAGCCCTTTCATGGTAAAAGCACATACAAAACTGGGAGTAGAAGAGAACATCTCCAAGCTGATATAAAACATCTACAAAAAACCTACAGCCAACATCATACTAAATGGCGAAAGACTGAATATTAGGCCAGTATGATCAGGAACAAAACAAGGATAACCCCTCTCCCAACTCTGTTCAACATTGTTTTGGAGACTTTACCCAGCACAATTACACCAGAAAATAAAATAAAAGGCATCCAGATTGAACAAGAAAAAATAAAATTATTTCTACTTGTAGATCATGATCTTGTATATATAAAATCTTAAGACAGTAACTAAAAAAATGAAAATTAAAAAATGAAATTGGCAAGTTTTCAGTACACAAGACCAATACAAAGCCTCACTTGTACTATATATACTGTAGCTATGAGCAAATGTAAAAAGAAATTATGTAAACATTTCCATTTATAATACCTTAAAAAACATATTTAAAATAAATCTTAGCAGGGCCCAATGGCACAGACCTGTAGTCCCAGCTACTCCTGAGGCAGAAGCATCATTTGAGGTCAGGTGTTTGAGTCCAACCTGGGCAACATAGTGAAACCACAAATCTAAAATAAAGCAATTAATTAATCTATGCAAATCCACAACTTAGTCTGAAAACAACAAAATAGTGCTGAAATAAAGAATAATTAAATAAATCAAAAGATATTTTGTATTCATAGATTGGATAATTCAATATTGTTTAGATGAAAATATACCCTAAATCGATCTACAGATTCAATGAAGCCCTTATTAAAATCCCAGGTGATTTGTTTGCATAAATTGACAAGCTGCTTCTAAAATGTATATAAAATTCAACAGACCCCAAAACGTCAAAATGATATTGAAAAGAAAGAACAAATTTAAAGGACTTACGTTTCCAAATTTCAGAACTTAATACAAAGTTATGAACAATGTGGTACCAGCATACACATAATCATTTAGATTAATGAATAGACTTGAGAGTTGAAAAATAAATCCATACATATATGGGTAACTTATTTTCAACAAAGGTGAGAAGTTATTCATTGGGGAAAGAATAATCTTTTCAACTAAAAGTACTGAGACAACTGGATATCTACATTCAAATGAGTGAAATTGGACCCCTGTCTCAAACATGTACAAAAATTAACTCAAAGTGCTTCAATTACCTGAATGTAAGAACTTAATCTATAAAACTCTTAGAAGAAACCTAAGTTTAAAGCTTTATGAACATGTATTAGGAGCTTTTGAAATATAACATCAAAAGTAGGAGAAAAAAAGAACAAAACAGAAATATCAGACATCACTCAATTTAAAAGTTATGGATTTCAAAGGATGTCATCATGAATGTGAAAAGACAATCTTCAGAATGGGAGAAAAAATTGCAAGCTATCTTACAAGGGACGTGGATCCACAATAGGTAAAGAATGGTTATCACCCAATAATAAAAAGACAACCTAATTAAAAATAAAAAAGATTTGTAAAGACATTTTTCCAAAGAAGATATAAAAATAGCTAATAAGCACATGAGTAAGCACACGAGTAAGTATCCAACAGCATTATTCATTAGGGAATAGGAAATCATTGTTTTATTCATTAGCTGATTTATTAGGAAAATCTCTAGAGACTTTAAGTGCTTAGTTTTTTATACCTCATTAGTTTTGCTTGTGTTGCTGGGGAGTAAGTCTGTGAAACTCCTTGCACTGCTGTGTAGAAATGGAAACCTTTACAGGGCTTCTTTTTGACATGATAAACATGTTCTGGAATTAGTAGGACTGATGGTTGCAGTGTCTTGTGAATCACTGAATTGGACATTTTTAAATGGTGAATTTTAAGATATGTAAATTTTATGTCAAGTGTGTGTATAAAATTAACAGAACAAAAGAAGAAACAGATAAATTCAAAATCATATTGATAACCTTAACATACCACTTTATATGACAGGAAAAGCAAGATAAAAACAACATAAAGACACCATTCTGAAAAGTACTATGCAACTTTTTTAGCAGAGTTGCATGAGAGAACTTTATTCCTATTGATAAGAGACTTCACAAATTAGAAAATAGGTTGAGATCAGTAATCCTGGTCAACTGTATTTTAAACTGATGAATAATGATGATATGGAAATGCACACTTGTAGGTTGTAATTAAAGTTCTCCAAGAGATAGTCATAACTTTAATGCTTATATTAAAGAAATAAAATTTGAAATTAGCTAGCCTCAACACTTCCAACTCACAAAGCAAAGAAACAAATAGCAAATCTCACCCTCTTTCCACTTTTCCCCACAAGAAGGCAGAAAATAATGGAAGATAAAACAAATAAATGAAATAGACAAACAATAGAGAAAATTAACAAATCCAAAAGCTGATTATTTTAAAGATTAATATAATTTATTTAAAAAATAAAAAATAAGGAAAACATTGTGAAGAGTTCTACTAACAAAAAATTAATAAGATGACATTGTGAAAAACTGTATACCAATATATTTTATAATGTAAAAAAAAGCAAACATTTCTTGAAAAAATGATTACATCTTATCTAACACAAGAAAAAATAGAAAATTTGAGTAGTCCACTATTTATTAAGAAATCAAATGTATTTTCTGCACAGGAAATTTCTATCTCAATTATATTCACTAGTGAATGTTCCCAACATAAAACCAAATAACACTTACATTAAAAAACCTTTTCTAGCTAAAACAAAAAAGGATATTTCTTAAAAATTGTTATAAAAATCACCATTTTACATAATCTTATCAAAAGATTGATTGATATTATAATAAGGGAAATTATTAACCTATTTTTATATACATAAATTACCAATGTATTTAATGTATTGATGAATCATACCCAGAAACATAGTGTTCTATAATCAAATATTGACTTTTATTTTATTTCTACTTTGTGCATATTATTTTTTCTTTTAAAATTTTTCTTTTGCAACTAAAAGCCTTTTTTTCTGTATTACCAATGAGTAAAAGTTGAGGTCTATATTTTATAATGTGTATCTTATTATAATAATTACATTGTTTAGTATTCTCTGTAATTATTTTTCATTTGAAATGTCTTCAACTTAGAGTAATAAGTTAAAGTCTTTTATTTTGAGTAGGTATTGTCTGATTTTCTATCATTTCCTTTGCTTCTTGTAGTTTCTACTTCAGAAACTTCACTGCTATGTAATTTGTTGGATAGATATTTAGAACTGGTACACAATCATTGTGATTCCTAACCTTTAACACTGTAAATCTGTCTCATTTAATGCTTTGGAGGATAAATTCTACATTGCCAGATAAACTTTTTTTCTTTGTGTTTGCATTTGGGATATGTTTTGTTGATCATTTTATTTCAGCCTCTCTAAATCAATTTATTTTAGGTTTATCTCTTGCTTAAAGCACATAAATGTAACACAGAGAAAAAAACTCTGAGTATAGAAAGTTAATATAGTAAGACAACAAACAACAACAACAAAAATAAACTGAAACTTTCCAACAGATGAAAATACTTCCTTACGAGAAGCTCAAAATAGAGGCATTCAACTATAGCATTTATACTATGTGTATAATATAAATGTAATCTAAACTGTAATTGAGAAATTGCTTACATTCAAGACAACAAGAAATTCAAAATCAGAATATAAATGAAGAAAAATGTCAATTGAACACTAAATTTAAAAAAGAAATTGAAGAAATGATGAAGTGATCTCAGAATTAAAGATAAATTGTAAAATGTTCAATGTAAAATATACATGGAAAAAGCACAGTAAGGAACACAGTGATAGAAATGAAAAGAGCAAATAAAAGGACAGTGGTAGACACAGGCAACAGACAAATATTTCAGAATTTGAACATCCTGAAGGAGTAAAATAATACAATGTAATAAAAATGTACACATATGCATATATACATATATATATAATTTTTATGTGAAAAAATATATTCTAATGCTCTAAAAATTAACCAATCAATAAAATGTAAATAGACAATTTGGGTATGTATTTTATAATTAACCAAACAGTATTTAAATGCAGAAATAGTCAAATCATATTATTTACTCAAAATTTCTGCGACAATTTATTTTATAATGGTAGATATTGAGTTTTAGTATTTTTTACTTAAAAAAGTATACAAAATATGTTCTATGTTATAAAGCATTTAATTAGCATTGGCAATTTAAGATAAATAAGATGTCGTGAAAAATCTTTAGGATTTAATTCACTTAAATTCCCTCAAATATTTCTATCATTCCATTCTATGTTATTAAGTTCCTAACCTTAGCATAATTATATCATTTAATTGCTTTTAGGTATAAGCATTTTTTTTTGGTTTCAGCAGTACATTGTAAAATTGTAAAATTGTTTTTAGGAAAAAATCAGTGTGCTGAATAGTACTTCACATGTTAATAAAATAAATATGATTTTTATTAGATCAATGCATAAAAGAAAATCTGTGAATCTTACTGCCCATGTACGATGTCAAATGTTTGCAAATCTCCTTTGGGAGAGTGAACAAAATAAAAGAGCTAAACAACCTAGAGAAATATGAGTTAAGAGGACAGTAATAGAAATATCTGCAAAAGAAAGACATGGATGACTTTGGAGAGAACCTGTCTAATTCCTTCAATGGGAATTGGTGGCAAGTAATATTCTTATGTTTTCTTCCAACTTTATAAATCAGACTTAAGCATGTAGCTAAATATAAGATTATGTTATATTATTAGGTATACATTAGTATATTAGTTAAGATGTAACTAAAGACAAAAATTACTCCAGCTTCTAGTTCAACTTCTTTAGTTATTCCCAAATTCCTTTTTGCATCTTTCAGTTTTGCATCACCCCAGTTTGAGGGGGTTAGTGGAGGGTGAATGAAAGTTTGTTGGAAGAAACTGAGGGAAAAAATGATGATAGCACAAATAATTTTTCCATTAGTTTTAGAAGATCCCATTTTAATAATCCCCACATCTATTTCTGTTTGTCTCTCTCAGGCATCATTGTTGGCATCGCTACGTCACGATTGAGATGAGAGATCTTGAGGTAATCTATGAACATTCTGGTAATTTTTAATACGATAAAAATCTACTAATGCAATATATATGCTGCTGAGTAAATATGAGTTTACAGATAAGCTAGTTTACATGTATAAAGACATATATATACATAGTAAATGATCACATTTCCTCAGCCATCTGTTCCTCAAATATTAGGACTTATGCACAGTTTCAACATCTGGGGAAAACAACAGCAACAAAAACCAATGGAATTTCAAAGGACTTTGCTTTTTTGAATTTATGTAGATTTATATCCTGCTTCTAAAGTACATCTGTTATATTTACTGAAATTCTAAAACGAATCAAAATTCTTTTGAGAGCAAAACTGCATTTAAATTAAATTTCAAATGCTATGTAAATTCATAAACTTACTTTCAAACAGATGTACCTCATTGAACTAGATTTTTGACTATCAGTAAGATACTTTGCCATAAGCAATACACGGCCATCCAGTTTTTTAAAAGGTACTACTAATAAACCTCAAATAACTAAGGCAATCACTTCCCATGAATATTTTTTTCTAATTGGGAAAAAACTGCACATACAAACACACACACGTCATCACCCAAATAAAGAAGCAAATGTTATTTCTGAAATTAATATTTCTGAAGTGCCTAACAAAGATAGAATTCTCTCTATACTTGCAACTTAAAAAAGAGAAAAGATAATGGAAAAGAAAGGAAGAGAGAATTTGGAAGGAAAGAGTAGCATGTGGAGACTTGCATCGTGAACTTTTGTTCCAAGATAGACTGGAGGAATATACCAGGAAAGCCAAGAGAATCCACAGACCCTTTGAAGGAAGTGAATTTCTCCTGTAGGACCTGGGAGACAGTCCGAATACTGTATGCCCAAACTGTAAAAGTGGGAAGTGGGGATCATCCGCCCTCAAACACACATCTTCCCTGGGGAACCTGAAGGTCCAGATCACAGGAGAAGAATTTGATCTTACCTGGAGCTGAGACAATTTAGAGAGCCAAGTGAAATACAGAGGTAGAAGAAGCAACAGGAAAAGGCCTGTGGGCTCTCTGGGTCCCCAGGGAAGCCATTTCTGACTTGTCTCAGGGGTCCTTTGGGAGGGCTGCAGAGGAACTGGGAAAAGACCACAGAAAGAAGGAAACCTCCAGCTGAACTTTGTAACAATTCCAACTGAATGCAAAGATTCCTGGCCAGAACTCGAGAGGGCGTCAATCTGGTGTACAGACTCAACAGGCAGGGAGGTGCAAAAGCCCTGTTTGCTTTCTCAGCCAGTGGGCTAGTAGCCTGGGGCAGGTTCTCAGCCCTGCTCGCCCACTGCCTGGAAACAAACTTGATGCTGTTGAGGTGGCCACAGTGTGAGTGAGACTGGCCTTTGGGGTTGCGTGGGAGCTGGGTGAGGCCTGTAACTGCTGCTTTCTCCCACTTCCCTGACAACCTGCATGACACAGCAAGGCAGCCATAATCCTTCTGGGAATATAATTCCATTGACCTGGGAACCACACCCTCATCCCCCATAGCAGCCACAGCAAGCCCTACCTAAGAAGAGTCTGAGCTCAGACATGCATATCACTGCCCCCACCTGATAGTCCTTCCTTACTGACCCTGGTAGAGGAAGACAAAGGTCATATTCTTTTGGCAGTTCTAGGGCCTTGCCTATACTACCACAGCTGATGCTCTCTTGAAAGCATCACTTCCTGGCAGGCGGCCAACAAGCACAAAACTAGTGCATTCAACAACTAAAACTAAGGACCCTCACAAAGTCCATTTTACTCCCCTGCCACCTCCATCTGAGCAGGTTCTGGTATTTATGGCTGAGAGCCCTGAGGATGGTTCACATCACAGGTCACTGTGCAGACACCTCCCAGTATCAGCCTGGAGCCTGGCAGCCCTGCTGGGTGGCTAGATCCAGAAGAGAAATAACAATCACTACAGTTTGGCTCTCAGGGAGCCACATCCCTAGGAAAAAGGGGAGAGTACAACATCAAGGGAGCACCCCATGGGACAAAAGAATCTTTACAGCAGCCTTGAGCCCTGTATCTTCCCTCTGACATAGCCTACTCAAATGAGAAGGAAACAAACAAACAAACAAAAATTCTGGTAATATGACAAAACAAGGTTCTTTACCACCCCCAAAAAATCACAGTAGCTTACCAGCAATGGATCCAAACCAAGAAGAAATCCCTGAATTGCCAGAAAAATAATTCAGAAGGTCAATTATTAAGCTCATCAAGGAGACACTAAAGAAAGGTGAAGTACAACTTAAGGAAATAAAAAAATATACAAGATATGAGGGGAGAAATCTTTAGTGAAATAGCAGCATAAATAAAAAACAATCACAACTTCAGGAAATAAAGGACACTCTTAGAGTAATGGAAAATGCACTGGAAAGGCTCCACAACAGAATTGAACAATTCTTCTTACAGAAGAAAGAATTTCAGAGCTTGAAGACGAGGTTTTGAAATAACTCAATCCAATAAAGACAAAGAAAAAAGAATAAACAAAGAAACAAAAAATGAACAAAGCCTCCAAGAAGTGTGGGATTATGCGAAATCACCAAAGCTAATGATTGGTGTTCCTGTAGAAGAAGATGAATCTAAAAGTTTGGAAAACATATTTGGGGGAATAATTGAGGAAAACTTTTCTGGTCTTGCTAGAGATCTAGGCATCCAAATACAGGAAACTCAAAGAATACCTGGGAAATTCATTGCAAAAAGATCATTGCCTAGGCATATAGTCATCAGGTTATAAAAAGTCAAGACAAAGGACAGAATCTTAAGAGCTGTGAAGCAAAAGCACCAGATAACCTAAAAAGAAAAACCTATCAGGTTAAAAGCAGATTGTCAGCAGAAACCCTGTAGGCTAGAAGAGATTGGGGCCCTATCTTCAGCCTCTTTAAACAAAACAATTTTCAGCTGAGAATTTTGTATCCAGCAAAACTAAGCTTCATAAATGTAGGAAAGATACAGTGTTTTTCAGAAAAACAAATGCTGAGAGAATTCGCCACTACCAAGCCAGCACCACAGTAACTGCTAAAAGGAGCTCTAAATCTTTAAACAAATCCCAGAAACACATCAAAACAAGACCTCTTTAAAGCATGAATTTCACAGGACCTATAAAACAAAAATACAATTTAAAAAAACCAACGTGTTCAGGCAACAAACAGTCAACAAATGTACCTCACATCTTAATATTAACATTGAATGTAATGGCCTAAATGCTCCACTTAAAAGATACAGAATTACAAAATGGATAATAATTCACTAACTAAGTATTTGCTTCAAGAGACTCACCTAAGACAAAAGGACTCACATAGAGTCAGGTAAAGGGGTGGAAAAAGACATTCCATGTAAATGGACACCAAAAGTGAGCAGGAATAGCTATTCTTATATCAAACGAAACAAACTTTAAAGCAACAGCAGTTAAAAAAGACAAAGAAGGACATTAATTACATAATTATAAAAGGTCTTGTCCAACGGGAAAATATCACAATCCTAAATATATATGCACCTAACACTGGAGCTCCCAAGTTTATAAAACAATTACTACTAGACCTAAGAAATTAGATAAACAACATCACAATAATAGCGGAGGACTTCAATACACTAACGTCACTAGACAGGTCATCAAGACAGAAAGTCAACAAAGAAACAATGGATTTAAACTATACCCTAGAATAAATAGACTTAAAAGATATTTACAGAACATTCTACCTAACAACCACATAGTACACATTCTATTCATCAGTGCATGGAACTTTCTCCATGGTAGACCATATCATAGGCCACAAAACAAGTCTCAACAAATTTAAGAAAACTGAAATTATATCAAGTACTCTCTCAGACTAAGTGGAATAAAATTGAAAATTAACTCAAAGGAACTTTCAAAATTATGCAAATTAAATAATCTGTTCCTGAATGATCATTGGGTCAACAATGAAATCAAGATGGATATTAAAAATTCTTTGAACTGAATGATAATAGTGACACAACCTATCAAAACCTCTGGGACACAGCAAAGTTACTGCTAAGAGGAAAGTTCATACATTAAATGCCTACATCAATAAGTCTCAAAGAGCACAAAAGACAATCTAAGGTCACACCTCAAGGTACTAGAGAAACAAGAACAAACCAATCCCAAACCCAGCAGAAGAAAAGAAATAATCAAGAGCAGAGCAGAACTAAATGAAATTGAAACACAAAGACAATACAAAAGATAACTAAGACAAAAAGCTGGTTCTTTGAAAAAGATTAATAAAATCAATAGATCATTAGCAAGATTAACCAAGAAAAGAAGACAGAAGATCCAAATAAGCTCAATTAGAAATGAAATGGGAGATATTACAACCGATACCACAGAAATGCAAAATATCTTTCAAGGATGCTATGAACACCTTTATACTCATAAACTAGAAAACCTAAGGAAGATGCATAAATCCCTGGAAATATACAACCCTCCTATCTTAAATCTGAAATAATTAGAAACCCTAAATTGACCAATAACAAGCAGCAACATTGAAATTATAATTAAAAAATTACCAACAAAAAATGTCCAGGACCAGATGGATTCACAGCTGAATTCTATCAGACATTCAAGGAAGAACTTGTATCAATCCTATTGACACTCTTCCACAAGATAAAGAGGAAATCCTCCCTAAATAATTCCATGAAGCTAATATCACCCTAAAACCAAAAACCAGGAAAGAACCTAACAACAGCAACAACAAAACTACAGACCAATATCCCTGATGAACATAGGTGCAAAAATTCTTAACAAAATACTAGCTAACCAAATTAAACAGCATATCAAAAAAAATCCACCGTGATCAAGTGGGTTTCATATCAGAGATGCAGGGATGGTTTAACATATGCAAGTCAATAAATGTGCTACACCACATAAGCAGAATTATCTCCTGCATGATTATCTCAGTAGACATGGAAAAAAGCATTTGACAAAATTTAGCATCCCTTTATGATTAAAACCCTAATCAAAATTGTCATACGATGGACATACCTCCAAGTTACAAAAGTCATCTATGACAAACCCATACCAACATAATACTGAACCAGGAAAAGTTGAAAGCATTCTCTCTGAGAACTAGAACAAGATGAGGATGCTCACTGTCACCACTTCTACTGAACATAGTACTAGAAGTCCTAACCAGAGCAATCAGACAAGAGAAAAAAATAAAGGACATCCAAACTGGTAAAGAGGAAGTCAAACTGTCACTGTTTGCTAATGATATGATTGTGTACCCAGGAAATCCTAAAGACTCCTCCATAAAGCTCCTAGAACTGATAAATGAATTTAGCAAAGTTTCAGGTTACAAAATTAATGTACACAAATCAGTAGCTCTCGTATACCAACAGTGACCAAGCTGAGAATCAAATAAATAATTCAAAACCTTTTACAATAGCTACAAAAAATGAAATACTTAAGAATACACCTAACCAAGGACATGAAACACCTTTACAAGGAAAACTACAAAACACTGCTAGAAGAAATCGTAGATGACAGAAACAAATGGAAACACATCTCATGTTCATACATGGGTAGAATCAATACTGTGAAAACGACTGTACTGCCAAAAGCAATCTACAAATTCAGTGCAATTCAAAATACCACCGTCATTCTTCACAGAACTAGAAAAAACAATCCTAAAATATGGAACCAAAAAGGAGCTTGCAGAGCCAAAGCAAGACTAAGCAGAAAGAACAAATCAAATCTGGAGGCAAGACATTACCTGACTTAAAACTACTATAAGCCCATAGTCATCAAAACAGCATGGTGGTGGTATAAAAATAGGCATATAGACTAATAGAACAGAATAGAGAACCCAGAAAGAAACCCAAAAACTTACAGCCAACTGATCTTTGACAAAGCAAGCAAAAACATAAAATAAGGAAAGGACACCCTATTCAACAAATGATGCTGGGATAATTGGCAAGCCACATGTAGAAAAATGAAACTGGATCTTCATCTCTCACCTTATACAAAAATCAACTTAAGATGGGTCAAATACTTAAATTTAAGACCTGAAACTGTATAAATTCTAGAAGACAACTTCAGAAAAACTTCAATATAGACATTGGCTTAGGCAAAGATTTTATGACCAAAAACTCAAAAATAAATGCAACAAAAACAAAGATAAATAGCTGAGACTTAATTAAACTAAAGAGCTCTGCACAGCAAAAGTATCAGTCAGCAAAGTAAACAGACAACCCACAGAGTGGGAGAAAATCTTCACAGAGTATATATCTGACAAAGAACTAATATCCAGAATCTACAAGAAACTCAAATTAGCAGGAAAAAAAACCCAAATAATTCCATCAAAATGCTCAACATCACTAATGATCAGGAAAATGCAAATCAAAACCACAGTACAATCATCTTACTCCTGCAAGAATGGCTATAATAAAAAATTCAAAAAATAATGGATGCTGGTGTGGATGCAGTGAAAAGGGAACACTTCTACACTGCTGGTGGGAATGTAAACTAGTACAGCCACTATGGAAAACAGCATGGAGATTCCTTAAAGAACTAAAAGTAGAACTACCATTTGATCCAGTAATCCCACTACCCGGCTCCTACCATTTGATCCAGCAATCCCATTACTGGTTATCTAGCCAGAGGAAAAGAAGTCATGGGCTGGGCGCGGTGGCTCACGCTTGTAATCCCAGCACTTTGGGAGGCCGAGGTGGGCGGATCACAAGGTCAGGAGATCGAGACCACAGTGAAACCCCGTCTCTACTAAAAATACAAAAAATTAGCTGGGCGTGGTGGCGGGCGCCTGTAGTCCCAGCTACTCGGAGAGGCTGAGGCAGGAGAATGGCGTGAACCTGGGACGCGGAGCTTGCAGTGAGCCGAGAGTGCGCCACTGCACTCCAGCCTGGGCGACAGAGCGAGACTCCGTCTCAAAAAAAAAAAAAAAAAGAAGTCATGATGTGAAAAAAATACTTTGCACACCCATGCTTATAGCAGCACAATTCACAAATTCAATAATATGGAACCAGTCCAAATGCCCATCAATCAACGAATGCATAAAGAAATTGTCATATATGTATCATATAGCATACATGAATACTACTCAGCCACAAAAATGAATGAATTAATGGCATCCTGGATGGAACTGGAGACTATTCTAAGTGAGTAACTCAGGAAAGGAAAACCAAACATTGTTTGTTATCACTCATGAGTGGGGGCTAAGCTATGAGGATGCAAAGGCATAAGAATGATACAATGGACTTTGAGGACTCAGGAGGAAAGGGTGGGAGGGGGTGAGGGATAAAAGACTACAAATTGGGTTCAGTGTATACTACTTGGTTGATGGGTGCACCAAAATCTCACAAATAACCAATAAGGAACTTACTCATGTAACCAAATACCACCTGTTCCTCAAAACCTATGGAAATCAACAATTTAAAAAAAAGGAAGAGAGGAAGAGAGAAAACAATGAAGAAAATAAGAAATTAAGGAGGAATAAAGTTGGGGAGTGGGAAGGAGGAGGAGGTAAGAAAAGGGAAGGAGGAAGAAGAACAAAGGATGTGAGGGAGGGGAGGAAAGATGAGAGTGAGAGGGAAAGGGTGTGAAGGAGAGATGGAAGGTGGAGATAAGAAAGAAGGAAAGAGAAAGAGGGAGTTAGAGGAAGGATTATAGAGAATGTTAGGCTAAAGAAAAGACACAGAAGGGATGGAAAGGAAAACAATTCACAACAACTGAACTTATTCAGTGGTTCATAACAGAAATATTTGGAATTTTTAAAAATGTTATCATTTATTGTAAAATATTGTTACAGTATCATCGATGGTATTGCTTTTCTGGTCGGAAACTTCTGTGGCTGGTGGCACTTTTGCTCAGGCCCACTGGGCCCACTTGGCCTGGCAGGCTGAGCTCAGCTCATACTACTGGCCTGTATCCCACACCTCTGAAGACACTGGGACAGAGTGCCAAGGGGTATATGAGCAAGCGAGTGTGGGGTCCAACCACTGTGCACAGTAAAGCACACCAGCTGCTGCAGTGGGGCAGGCAGCTCCATGTGCAGGCATAGGTACCAACTCACTGTGAGGCTATGGTTGGACCAGGTGCACTGCAAGCAGCTTCCACAGCTGGCACCAGGGAATGCAGTGGTGCCTGGAATCTTGGAGACTCCAGGAATGAAGGGCCCAAAAGGGGAAGTCCCAGCCTTGATTCCAGGAGCTCCCGGGTCTGAGCTCCTCAAAGGGCCATAGCTCTTCTCTCCTTCTTTTCTTCTCTCTTCTCTCCTCCATGTTGCCTGTAGCCTGGCGAGCAAAAGGTGTATTTCAGCCCTGTTTGTATTTTAGCTCTTTTAGGCCAGCCATTTGGCAGTCCTTGTCCTGCATCCAGGAATGATGAGGTAATCAGAGAAGTGGAGGGTGAGCAAGATAAACTGGAGCTTTCTTGAGCAATAGAACAGCTCAGAGGAGACCCACAGTGGGCACCTCCTCTCCATAGTCAGGGTATCCTAAAGACTGTTCAGCTCTTGGCAGAGAGGGTAGTTACTCTCTGCAGCTAGTGATACTATTGTCTCTTTAGCTCTCAGCAGAGAGTAGGATATCTCCTCTCTGCTAGGCAAGTCATCCCAACAAGTGTCCAGATCTCCGAAGAGGGTAGTTCCTCTCTGCAGCTGGTCATCCCATTGTCTCCCCGTTATCTCTCCATCCTCTCTCTACCCTCTCCATCCTCTCTTCCAGTCCGGCTGAGGCAAAGGTTTTTATGGGCCTGAGTCCAAGGTTTTTATGGGCCTCACAGAGGAGGAAGTGCATGTTGATTGGTCCATGGGTGGCCATGGGCAGCCATGGGTGGGCCCAGGGAAAAGTACAAGTTCCCTTCTGGTCTGTGTGAGTGGCAGCCCAGGCCCCAGGCTTCAGGCCCTCTTTAGCTTGAAGGTATAGCTCATCAGGGACCTGCACCCTTCTGCCCAGGAACCTGTCTGCCTTCTTCTGCTGTTCATGGCCCCATGGCTGTTCATGCCAAGGGGCACCTGCAGGCCAGAGCCAAGCTGTCCTCATCCCCACCTTGGCCTCCCTCTCCTGCTTATCAGACCCCAAAATCCAGAAGTGGCTGAGGCAGCAGGGGGCTGGTGTGTCAGCACTGCCCTGAGCATGTGCACACCCAGCCAGGCGTGACAGTGCCTGGGGTGGGCCAGACCTGCTCTGGGATCAGAGTAGGTGCCATCAGTGGGCAGAAGCCTTACAGTGGGAGCAGGCATCTCTGAGCCTACGAGGGCCAGGGAGCATTCTGAGGCCCCCAAGAGCACAGAGATGCCCAGATGTGGAGCCATGGCAGGGTGCTGCGGCTGTACCCAAGGAACTCCCATCCAGCCAACACAGACGGGGCAGGGTTTCTGCTTGTCCCTAACTCCTGCCAGCTTCGTGGAGAATGCAGTCCTGCCCACACCCCCTTGCAGCCTGGGGCATGGGCTCCAGGTCCTCCCTGGACCCTGGCTGGCCTCCTGGGGAGGACAATGTTGCCATAAGCTGTCCCCAGCCCTGTGGCCACAGCCTCAAGGAAGGCCCAGGGTTCCCTATCACCTGGCTCATGGCCCTGCCCAGAGCAGGGTGAGAACCTTCAGGAGCCAACAGGGGGCCTGAGCCTGGCCTTCAGGAGTGTCAGGCTCAGTGATTACCTCAATGAGGAGAGGACTCGGGACGTGGCCCCAGAATGCACTACACAGAGCCTTCTTCCAAGGCACAGGAACCTGGCACCCTCAGCGGGGTGTGTGTGGTGGCTGCACTGCTGGCTGGGTCCCTGAAGAGGTCTCCACTTCCACTCCCCACCCCAGGGCCCCTAGGCATGGCCCCAGCTCTGCCCCCTGGGCCTCAGTGTGCAAGTGCAGCAACACCTCAGGCCCAGCTCCAACTCGGGGCCCCTTTCTGCCCAATGGCGCTGCTCCCCTTCTGGTGGACCACTCGGCCAGGCTCCATCACATCTGACTCCGGGGGGCAGGATCTGGGGGACTTTCAGAGGGAAGTGCCGGGGACTGTCTGTCTCCTTCCCTTGCTCTCCCCACAGTGGGGGCGGGTGAGAGCAGTGACATGGGGCCAGGGTCTAGAGGAGTGGAGGCTCTGGGCAGATACCCCAAGCCCACGTGAGGGTGAGGGTAGTGCAGTCATCTGCCTTGAGGACGTGGGGCACACAGGACGTGGGGCACAGGGGTCCCATGGCTGCCACTGCTGCTCCTGCCACCACTGCTCCCTCCTCCCCACTGCAGCCGGAGCAATGGCAATGGTCACTTTGGACGGCCCACCACTGCCTTCAATCTGTGTGTGCCTTAGACAACCTTGGACATAGCTTTTTTTTGTATTACTTTTTACGTAAGGACAAAACTTCGATTTTAGAGCACAGAGAAAATGGAAAATATACATTTTTTTTTTTGAGAGAAATGGCACATTATAACTTTGAGTCATAGAGAAGACAGAATAGATGTTCCGTAAATTCTAGCCAGTTTAGAGTATAATGTTACAAATAGGGAATGGCAAATTAGATGCAGTGAGGTATCAGTATGCTTTCGATGGAGACAAAAAATAAGAGAAAAATAGAGATCATTATCTGAGATTATGATATTACCATCTGAGTTTGCAATATAAAAACTCAGATAAAATTTCTTAAGTATTTTGAGAAATCTTGAGTTTTTCTGCATACTGTGAATATCTTTTAACTGTTGATAACTACAGTAATATCTAAGGGAACTGCAGGGTGGAGAATGATATTGCACCATAAACAGCAGTTAAACAGTAGTGTCACTCTGAAGAATGCAAAAATTTTTTGAGTATTTGAACTGTGAAGCAAATTTTTAGCTATTCCCTGTAAGTGTATTGTAGGGAAGTGTATTGTTAATCATTGATTTTCATGTAATTGTAAATGGTTAGCCACAGTTTTAACAGTATAACCATATTGTAATACCGTATTATAATTGGATGCGTAAATTTATTAGATGAAAGCATCAGTGATTTTCAGGGGCCATGGAAACTTCTCAGGACACAGGGGCATTTAATTTACTGCTGGGAGAATTGGAGAATTGTGGGTTCCTGAAATAGGAGTCCCAACATTGCCAAAATCCTGATTTTCTTCAGTCTTCTTGATCCTTTAATTTTTTTAAAGAAAAGCCCCACACATCCTAGAGGTTTTAGAAATGTGTTTATTTCCTACAGGACTCTGAATGTGGCTGTATCCACAAGGGGTGATATGAAATTAACTTATTTCACACAGCCAATTTCATGAGACAGAGCTTTAGGATTCCATATGGAAGAGCCAGAAAATGTTTTTCTCATTTCAGATATATCTGTCTTTTATTATTAGATTCTAGTATTAGGTTATCTCTCAGTCTTAGTTTATGGCTTAGTTGATGTGTATATGTGTGTGTGTGTTTGTGTATACACACATTTTATATAAATATATATATAATGTGTATATATATAAAATCATACTATATATAAATATCTCTATATATTGTGTGTGTGTGTGTGATATAGTGTAATATGAGAGATTGCAATGAAACATAAAAATTGTGTAACTCAGAATTTCCCCATGTGTACTTTTTCTTTCTTTCTTTTTTTTTTGACGAGAGTTTTACTCTTGTTGCCCAGGCTGGAGTGTGTGCAATGGCACGATCTCGGCTCACTGCAATCTTGGCCTCCTGGGTTCAAGTGATTCTCCTGTCTCAGCCTCCCAAATAGCTGGGATTACAGGCATGCACCACCATGGCTGGCTAATTTTTTTGTTTTTTGGTCTTTTTAATAGAGACAGGGTTTCACCATGTCAGTCAGGCTAGTCTCGAACTCCTGACCTCAGATGATCTGCCTGCTTTGGGCCTCCCAAGGTGTACTTCTGACTGGCCTTGAATATCCTTCTTAATGATGTTAGGTCTGGATAGGTGAAATGACCTGGAGATGATTTCTCTTTTCATTTGTTAATTCCTCACCAAACCCAACCTCTCTATGCACCTTTCCCAGAGTCATAAGTATAAAGTGCTTTCTTCATGTGAAGATTTCTGATTTTTTCCTGAGTACCTTCATTTCATTAATGTTTGATTTTCAGACCTAATTTTTATAGACTCAATCTATATAGAACATAGTTTTTGTTTTTTCTTAGAATTGTTTTTCTGTTTTGGCTGGTAACATAAAATGTTTGACTCGTTAATAGAGGTGAACTTTTTCTTTCCAAATAAAAGCTTTAATTGGTTTTATACATTACCAGGGCTGCAAATATCCATCAACTACCAATTTAACAACATATTCGAAATAAACTGATCAGACCTAAATACTAAATGGAATGTCTGAGATAGTCCTGATCTCAACTGGCAGAATTATTTTTAATTGATAGCAACTTAACATAAAGGAGCCCTGAAGCATGCTCTGATATTAAGCCCAAATGTCATTTATCTTTTGTCATGACCTATCTATTAAACTTTTAAAAAGATTTACATGAATAAGTTTCCACACACACACAAAAAGAAAGTTAAAACCTCAATGCCGTTATTATATATTTAAGATTTGGTCTATTTTAAATTAATTTATTTTTACAAGGTAATTTTTTTAAGAAAATAAATTTCACCCAGAAAAAGAATTCTCATTTTTTTTAAAAAGGAATTTATCTCACATTGTTTTCATCCATTCTGTAACTTCTTCACAACTGTTACAATTGATTTTTACAGTAGTTGCTACTTCTATTTCTTTGTGACTTTAAAACTATGTATATAAACAGTGAAGTACTACTATTGATACTAAAAAGAGGGAAGTGAAACTTTTAATAAAGTTTTGAAGCAATAGCTATTTTAAAATTCAGGCGTCTGATTTAATCTCAGAAGTATGTATTGGAGGTCTCAAAACAATGCTGAGAAGTTAACCAAATAGACAACAGTATGGAAATATATATACAAATGATAAAATTTGGTGTTGTGTAAGGATAGCATTCTATGTAATTCATCATCACAGTAAAATGTTGAAGAATAATTAATATAGGTGAAATTTTTTATTTGTGCAGCTTTTGTTGAAAGCAAGAAAAAACACTTTTAGAGAAGGATGAAAATAATGATTTGCCTTTACCTTATTTGTTGTGAAATTTACCTCTTAGAATACATTCAGTTATAGAAATTCCAATCTGTAGATATAGATAAAAAACGGGCTCAACAAAGCAACAACATGAGAGATTCAGTGAGTAGACTGACTAATGAGATGGGATAAAAATAACTCAAATTTTATGAGCTGGAATCAGCAAAGTCTATCAAGGGACATGAAATCTACATATAAATATCAAGTCCTTGTAAACATGAATTAAGACAACAATTTTTAACCCGATAGTAAATACAGGAACCTTGGATATACAATGAGACAAATAAATTGTGCTGGGTTTTTGAGGAACCACCACTTTGCTTCAGAAAGATGATATAGACATAGTTTGAGTTTTTTGGAAATAATTTCATGGAGAACGGCATGTTTTAGAGGCAATAGAGTCACCTAGATTAATTCCATTAAGAAATATTACAATAAAATATACTGGAAAAAATTAAAGCTAAAGGAGTAGCAGTATGTTGCACTTTTCTTTTGCTCACCCATGCTAAAATGAATAGACTCTGGTTTTCTCATCATTGCAACCAGACAGTTGACCTGGAATACTGATTCTCAATCTTAGTTGTGTTAAAGTAAACATGGATAATCATAGTAATAATAACACACAATAACACTGCCCTGATAGAGTTAGGATGTAACACAGTAGATTTATTTTCTGAACTTGATTCAAGAGGGAGGATCCAAGTTGCTCATGTTCTAGGAAGAAAATAGACTTCCACTCAGAGATGACACAAAATAATATCAAAGAAATTGCTTATGAAGAACTCGGAATTACAATATAGAGAAAATTACTGAGACTCCAAGATGGTAGAGAAACCAGGTTAAAAGGAAGAAAGAACTGGATAAAAAGATCTCTTGTTTCCGGGTCATCATGAAACATAAGGATAGTCAAAAAGTTACAATTAAATAATAGAAAGTTCTAGAGATAAGTTAATCAGAAAATTCACACTATTTTCTATCCGCATCCCCCAACTGTGCACATAAATTTCATTTTAGTTGCATTTGAAGAAATGATGTGGAATGCATCTAAATTTAGTTGTGAATATAGTCTTGGTGCTTTTGAATAACTTCAAGGGGTTCCAGTGCTATTATGGTGATGTAGGTCCCCTACAGCCCATTCAGTCTGCTGATTTAGACTCTGGACAATATATTAAAAAAAGAAAAGAGGAAAAGAGAGAAAAAAGAAAAGGTAGGCTCTGATACTTAAACAATCAAAGTAAGATTGTGGTAGAGAGGCAACATCTGATAAAATGACTCATCCATTATTTTAGTTTCTCACTTTTTCTTTCAACTTTTCCAAGCATTCTCCACAGTCATGGACTAACACAGGCAGGGGTGGCTAAGCTTGTTATGGAGGAATCTGGAAAAGAGAGGAAATAACTGAACAAGAGGACACTCTAATTGTATGAGAACAAAAGAAAACACACACACACACACACACACATTTGAGTTGCCATATATCAATTAAAGGAATTGAATTTGTTAATAAAAATTTTCCCCAAAGTAAATTCCAGGCCCTAATGATTACACTAATGAATTATATCAAACATCCAAGTAAAAATAATAACAATTTTACAAAAAAAAACTGTATAAAAGAAAGTGGATTAAACACAATCCAACTTATTTTGGTAAGCCAATATAACTTTAATGCAAAGACTGACAAGATTTTAACAAAAAGAACAGAACAAAAAAGAGAAAGGGAAGGAAAAGAAAAAGGAGACAGAAGAAGAGCAAGAAGAGGCAAAAGAAGAGAAATAAGGAAGAGGAGAAAATTATAGATTGATATTTCTCATGGATATAGATGCAATATATCTTAATTAAACCTTACCAAATTGATTTTAACAATACATAAAACAAAATAGATATGACAAAGTGGGATTAATCCAAGCAATTCACCGGGGTTTAAAATTTGAAAACTGATCAATGTAATTAATGACATTAACAAAATAAAGGGGAAAATTATACAAAATAAAAGATCATTTAAACAAATGCAGAAAAATCAGTTCACTGCTATTAAACATAAAACTCAAAAAACTATAAGTAGTACTTCCTCAGGCTGACATAGGCCATTTTCTGAAAGAAATCCAGTTAATGTTATTCCTACCTGGTGAAACACTGAGTTGTTTCCTAATATCAGGAAGAATATAATAGCTCCTGTTTTAAACATTTTATTAGAAGTCTTAGTAATCACATTTGATCAAAGAATAATAATAAAAATAATAAACATCAGAATGGAATAAGTACAGATGTCCTTATGTGCAAATGGGAATGTCAACAAAACTTCTAGAACTAAGATGAACTTAGCAAAGTAACAACATACAAAGTAAAACTATTTTAAAAAATCAATTATATATTAGCAAAAAACTATTGGAAAAAAATGTATTTATCTGTATGTCTATTTTTGTGTCAGAGCCAAGAATACAAAGTGCTTAAGAATGAATCTAATGAAGACATCTAAGACCTCTAAACTAAGAACTGTTAACGATTTTCTGAGAGAAGTTAAAGAAGACCTAAGTTAATGGAAATACATACTATATTCTCTGATGGGAGGAATTAATATTTTTTATTATACTTTAAGTTCTAAGGTACATATGCACAACGTGCAGGTTTGTTACATATGTATACATGTACCATGTTGGTTTGCTGCACACATTAACTCGTCATTTACATTAGGTATATCTCCTAATGCTGTCCCTCCCCCATCCCCCAACCCCACAACAGGCCCCGGTGTTAAGATGATAACTCTTTGCAAAGTGATCTACAAATTCAGTATAATTCCAATTAAAAATTTTGCTGAGTTTTTGTGTGTGTGTGTGTGTGTGTGTGTGTGGAAATTTGCAACAGGGTTATAAATTCACAAGGAAATGCATGCTATCAAAAAAATCAAAGAGATTTTTAAAATCAAGAACAAATTTGGAGGCCTTACCTTGCTTGAATTCAAGACACCACATAAAGTACAGTTATCAAGACAGTTTGTTACTTGGTGAGATGGTATTCATAATACATAAGTAGCACCAAAAAGAGAGTCCAGAGTTAGACTCACACATTATATTGCCAATTAATTTTGACAAAGGTGCAAAGGTATTTCAAAGGGGGAAAAATGTCTATTCAAGAAGTGGTGCTGGGCCAACATGAATACAGATCCTTACCTCAACATCATACACAAAGCATTAACTTAATAGGGATCATAGGCTTAAATGTAAAAGCTACAAGTATAGCATTTTTAGAAGAGTGGGAGATGTATTTTTGCCACATTGACATAGGCAAAGCTTTCTTAGACACAATACAAAACACACAAATCATCTTTTAAAAATGAATTAATTATACTTCATTAAAGTTACTTTAAAAAATGTGGTGCTCAAATGGCATCCTTAAAAATAAGCCAACCATATACTAGAAGAATTTATTTGCAATTTGAAATACATACATCATATTGAAGACTTGCAATCAGAATGAAGAATTTTAATACCTCTATAATTAGGCAAACAGTTGAAATAAAAATGGATAAAAGTAAATTGACACTTCGTAAAAGAAGGCATAAGAAGGTTAGTTATGACAACCACATGAAAAGCTAAATATCATTAATTATCACAAAAAGCAAATTAAAACCATCATAAGATATGATGACACACCTAGTGATGACTAAAATAATAATGGTAATAAAGTTATTAGTAATATATGGAAACAACATAAAGCAACAATGAAAGCAAAAACTGACTATTCCAAGTGTTGGTGAGAGTAAAGAGCAATTTGTACTCTCCTACACTGCTTGTGAGACTGTAAAACAGTTGGCAGTTTGCTGAGAATGATGGTTTCCAGCTTCATCCATGTCCCTACAAAAGACATGAACTCATCATTTTTTATGGCTGCATAGTATTCCATGGTGTATATGTGCCACATTTTCTTAATCCAGTCTATCATTGTTGGACATTTGGGTTGGATCGCAAGGACAAAAAACCAAACACCGCATGTTCTTACTCATAGGTGGGAATTGAACAATGAGAACACATGGACACAGGAAGGGGAACATCACACACTGGGGACTGTTGTGGGGTGGGGGGAGGGGGGATAGCATTAGGAGATATACCTAATGCTAAATGATGAGTTAATGGATGCAGCACACCAACATGGCATATGTATACATATGTTACAAACCTGCACGTTGTGCACATGTACCCTAAAACTTAAAGTATAATAATAATTAAAAAGAAAGCAGTTGGCAGTTTATTAAAGGGTTAGATATTCACCTACATATAACCCAGTCCTATAGTTCCAATGTGTGTGTCCTTCCAAATTCATTTATTGGAACTTAAACCACAAGATCATAGTGTTAAGAAAAGGGGCCTTTGGGAGTTGATTAGGCTGTGAGGCCTCCTAATTCATGGATGGGATTAGTGTTCTTATATGTACAATTATTATGTGTCAATTACAAAAATAATAAATACAAAAAAGGGGGAGGCTTGAGGATGTGACTTTGCTCCATTTGCCTTTCTACCCTTCTGCTATGTGAGCATGCAGCAACAGGCACCAGCTATGAAGCAGAGTGACCCTTCTCAGTCCCCAGAATTGTGAGAAATAAATTTCTATTATTTATAAGGAATTACCCCATCTAAGATATTTTGTTATAGCAGCTCAAAGTAGGACATCTAACCTTCCACTGTTAGGTAATTCCCAATAAACGAAAGTGACTATCTGTACAAAGACTTGTACGTAACTAATAGAGCTTTATTTTTAGTAGTTCAAATCTGGTAACATCTAAATGTTCCTAAATGGTGAATGAATGGATAAATTGTAGTATATCCCTGTAATATTATGCTACTTGGCAATAAAAAAGCAAATATTTATACATGCAATTACATAATTGAAATAAAACAAAAACATAGATGATTTTCAGAATCTTTATGCTGAGGTAAAGCAGCTAGGGGATAAAGAATATGTACTGCATTTACATTTCCAAAATATGCAATCTAATCTATAATAAGAGATAGAAATTCAATGGTTGTCTATGGATGGTGATGAGGGGAAAAATGGGTTACAGAATGGGTCCATGGATGGTGTTGAGGGGAAAAATGGGTTACAGGAAGCCTTTGGGGATGTTCACTATCTTGGTATGGTGAAAGTTTCTCAGATACTTTTATTTGTCAAAACTTATTATATTGTTTACTCAAAATCTGTGCAACTTTTTAATACATCAAGTTTACCTCAACAAAATGTTTTCTTAAAAGCACCTCCAGCCACTCATTAATCCCAATTTAAGCTTTTTCTGGCTAAAGGAATATAGAAATAATTGTCTTCATAGTTAAATTCCTTTATTTCCATACTGTGTTTAATTATAAAAACAACAACAACACTAAGCAATAGCATTAAAATACTAAAAGTTACTCACCTGTCCCTATAGTGATTATATTATGACCAAAACCCAAGGTGGTGTTAATCATAATGTTTAAAAATTTAGAGAGCAGAAAAAGTTCTTGCTCAAATGTTTCATGGTTAACCAATGGTATTCAATCTAGTAAATATTAACAATACCACCAAAATGTAAAAGACAGTATAAATTATCTAACATATTATGTTTAAAAACATCCAACAAAACCAAGAAGAACACAAGTTTATTCTGGTTTATTTACTTATTTTCCTTTAGTCTGTAAACTTGCACACTCACTAGGATCCAAAGAGAAAAGATTATCTCTAGGACATAAAAGCAATAAAAAATGATTGTTACATCTTAAATCCTTAAATTCATCATGATATGAAGGCCAGCCTCAGGCAAAATGGAAAAACAAAAGGCGATTAAGGATTAAAAAGAACCTATATATAGTAGGCAGAAATAATATTTGTGTTTGAGACAATGAATAACAATCACATTCATCTATAAATAATCCAAACTGTACAACCAAAGGTACTCAAGTATTCCTTAGTTTATTGTGTGACCAGTCCTAAGTCTTCCTAATTTAACCCCCATGTTTACATCTCTTCTAGACCTCTAAATGTTGAAATCTCCAGATTAGACCCCGGATTTTTTTTTGATATTTCTATACCTACTGTTTCTGTGGTCTTTTCAGCATTTACATAGAACTTATATGATCACGACTCCATGACTCTTTTGAATTCCAGGTGTATGTATTCACAGCATAGTCAATATCTTCACTAGCATGTCTTAATTTCATCTTAACTTTAATATACCTAGATAGGAAATTTTTCTTATTCTACTAATATCTGCTTTCAGGCCTGCCCAGAGTCTTCTATTTTGGTAAGTGGGTAAGAAAACAGTGAGGATGTGGCTGTGATGCTCTGGTTTTCTTTTTATTTGAAAATTCTTCATAGAGGTTTTAGTGATCTTGATTTTACAATGCCACTTGAATAGGGAGAGTATACAATGCATGGCAGGACTGCTTTGACTGAAATGTCCTCTCAATTTTTGAATATGGAGCCACTCTTATTATTTAATGTTTCTCGATGACCTAAAAGACTGGAACGCTGAGTTTCTACATCTTTGTTTTGTTTTATTTATTGTAGTATATTAGCTGTGGGTTTTTAAAACATACAAAGATTCATGTTGTACAATAAATGGTATTAGCTACTATTGAGTGGAAATATTCTTATCTATCTACTATCTACTGTTCCTTTCAAAGAGGGAGCTAACCCCAGTAGCCTTTGTTCACATTGTAAGGTCAAGCATTGGATTTGGTTCATATCCCAAAAGCACCTGTCTCCAAAGGGTGAGAGAACTCAGTCTCCTCTGGCTACAATAGTCGATTTTTACTTTGTTACATATTGAAGGCAATGCTACCACAGGTGTGAAGATTAAAAACTTTCAAAAATCTTTCTTGTTACTTTACTTAAGTAAGAAATAAAGGCCAGAGATACAGATCAAACTATATCAATATGTAAATATCAATATGAAAAAATCACTATTTTTACTTTTGGAATGTGCATTATTGCTGTTATTTTTCAAGATATCAGCATAAGCATGCATTTTACTCATATTTTAAATATTTTCATAATGCCTAATTATTTTATGTGAACTCAATTTTTCCTCTTTTTGTTCCCATGGATGTCATTACTTTATACAATCTCAATGCTCATATAAGTAGAATTCTAATATCTTTATATATTGTAATTGTGAGTTTAAAATGTTTTAGCCTGTCTTTAATCTTCTCCTTGTCTTCATTATGCAATGCATTTTCATTTGGAAAAAAATTTATATCTTAACTTTGTACTGCTCTCCAGTTTCTTCTCAATATTTCCCCCAAGAGTGATTTAAAAAATACTTCCCCTCATATTTTTTCTCTCTTTCACTAGTAACTCATTTTACTTTCTTACTTACTTAGAGATGAATTTTATCACCTTTGCTTTACCCTCAGGATTTACAGAAAAGTTTTGACTGTTCTATTTTACCATCACTCTTTGTATGTTTGTCAGTTATATTTTACTAGTTAAGTAATTGAGGAAATAGCATAAAAGTATTTACATGAGTTTCAATAGCTACTAGCAAAATTGCTCAGCGTCCCTCTCTCAAGGACATTTTAATCTTTTTTTTTTATTCCTTCCTTGAGACCCACTGGGAAAAAGAATTCAATGTTTACTGTTGGCCTACATGGATTCTGACAAAAGAGCATTGTTTTTCATTTTGCCTAAGGAGAAGAATTACATTCATTGTGTCAGCTGGACTCATGATTACATCCTTCCTCTTGAAGACAATGATACTGGATTTTATAGTGAATGACATGGGGAATACTTTATTTTCCCTGTGTTTGCATGAGGAGACCATGTGACATTTACTATCATTGTCCATCTCTAAAATCATTGCCTTGTTATAAAAGCTTATGATCAAATTATTTTGCTATGAAAAGGTATTACTAAAATCCTTGTTTGCAAAATAATAGAGAGGGAAGGAAAGACAAGAGGAAAGAAGACAGGAGCCTGTGATTACTTTAAGTAGTGAAAACATTTAATGTAAGAATATTAGGGAGCTCACAACATTGAAGTACACAAATTCAGTGATGTCAGCTGTTTTGTGTCGGTACCAGATCTTGGGTCCCTTTGGCAGTGTGAGCAGGGCAAATACACAGCTTATCATACGTAACAGTGATTGACCAAGAGGAAAATGCAACACCAGGGAAACTGAAAAGCCAATTTAAAATGTAGTAAAAAAATTATTTGGTGGAGTTTAATGAAAATTTTCAAGGTTTTTATGATTTTTGGACATTTTCATAGCTCATTGGTTTTAATCACAAATACATCTGTCAAAATAAACTCTTTTATGTATTTCACTGCAATAATTCTTATATTTTAAAATTGTATTGCTATGTTTCAAAGAGAAGTCTGTTTCTTTTTTAAAACTGTTTAACATATATTGATTATTTATGGAAGACAACCTTAATTTAATAAAAAGTATTTTCCCAATCTTGTGGTCTCATTATAATAAAGAGCAAGTGTTCTAGGATAGTCTGTGGGTCTCAGAAACCATATCTGCACCAATAGAGAGAGACAAAGGAGATTTCTGGAAAGGCTGGGAAAATAGAAAAAAAAAATGTTGACATTGGAATTCTAAACATACTGCATTAAATAAGAAATCAATCCAGACTTACTAAGGAGAGACTCTATTCACGTGAATCATTGCAAGAGGAGGGAGAAGAACTATTCCAATGTGGGAGAGGAAATATTACAATAGGGAGAATACTCCGGACCAAAATATCTGCAAGGGTTAGGCAAAAAAGATTTTTGTACTATAGGGAGGAGTGAACAAAGAAAAAAATCAGATGTCTTGCTGTACTAGCAGATTAGAGAATGATCATGAAGCCAGCCTATTCTCGGGAGGCACTGCTAAGGAGGGGCTGTGTTTTGTCTCTAGCTGAGTGAAGACCAAAATGCAAGGACCTAGGGGAAAAGAAGATACTTAACCAAAATTTCATTGACAAGTATTTTGTTCTGATTAATCAATGAGGACAAGTAGTGCAGCTAATCATATATGAGGCAAAGAATGGCAATTTGTAGAGTCTGCTTTTGGCCTTGTCACAGGTGGAAAAAAAAGACAGCATCCATGAGTCTTCTCTAAGGCATATAAGAAGGGTTGTTCTTCGCAATAAGTCCTTTTAAGGAACACAAAATGTTAGAGGAATTTCTTAATCTTTGTTGTTTTCCAGGATCACAAGTGACCAAGACAGTCTTAATATTCCCCTCAGCTCAACTCAACTTTAGCAAGCTTCTTCTGACTCTGGGCAGCTGACTTTCCTCTTCTTAGAAAATTTCTTCAGAAAATTTACTATTGTAAATTTTTTCTCTGCCTCTATGAGATGTAAATCTTTACCCAGCCACTTGCCAGTTTTACAACCCAGGAATTTCTTTCTCAAGGACCCTACACAGCCATCCCTTTGAAATAAAATTGTTAAGAAAAATAGAGCTTCTATCTTCTAGTCTTTGTAGGAGGGTAGGAGCCTAAGTTCAATATGAGCCAATTAATAAACACAGATGACTTAATCATATTGACCAACCTTCCACTTAATGTACTCTAGTACTTTTCCTGAGCTCATCCAGCATTAAAAAATTCCTTTGCAATTTGCTTGAGAGGAGTTGAGTTTTATCTCTCTTGTTTATTGCAGTAGTCTTCACTCCTACAGCAATAATATTGAATAAAGTCTTCCTTGACTGTTTAACTTGTCCAGGGCAATTTTTTTTTTTTTTTTTTTTTTTTGAGACGGAGTCTTGCTCTTTCGCCCAGGCTGGAGTGCAGTGGCGCAATCTCGGCTCACTGCAAGCTCCGCGTCCCAGGTTCACGCCATTCTCCTGCCTCAGCCTCTCCGAGTAGCTGGGACTACAGGCGCCCGCCACCACGCCCGGCTAATTTTTTGTATTTTTTAGTAGAGACGGGGTTTCACCGTGGTCTCGATCTCCTGACCTTGTGATCCGCCCGCCTCGGCCTCCCAAAGTGCTGGGATTACAAGCGTGAGCCACCGCGCCCGGCCATCCAGTGCAATTTTTTATATAGGTTCAAGTAAAGTTCAACACTGTCATGACTAAAGGGATTCTTCAGTATTTAACTTTTTTTTTAGTTATCACATTTTTGCCTTCATATTTGTTTTTGTTAGTTTATTTTACATAATTGAAATATCCACCCTGGACTTTTATCTACAGTAGTCTTGGGAAATAATTGATAATCTCACCCAACATCAAAATTAATTTTGCTTTAAGAAAGCAGCCAAAAATAGCAAAGCATGCAAAAACAATCACACAGTGAAGGTGTAGTTACTTCCAGGCAGTTTATATTGTCCCACTTAGGAGGTTCAGGGTCACAAGTACTAAGGCTGAAAGTTCATGGAAAATCTCAGCACACGAGAACCTCAGCAAGGGAAAGCCCTAAGTTCTGGGGTAACTTATAGATTTATACATGGTCTATACAGGGCTTGTGGTCGTGAGTTCCACAGCTTCTTCAGCTGTGCCTAACTAGCCCATACCCCATTGCAGCTGTGTTATCTGATCACTCACAACTTGATCTCAACAGTGAGGGTCTTGGTCCACTGCAGTCCACATCCTGAGTCTAAATACATATCCTCCTGTAAATTTCCTGAGTAAATGTTTCTAGGATAACTGTCCAAGAAGATAACATCTTCAGGTATCACTGAGGGAAGAGAGGCTAAGGAATAAGCTAAAAATCCTTTCCAAAGGGTTGATTGGAAGCCAAACAATGTATACCATATTTAGTATGTTATTTTTCTTTTTTTTCTTCTTGTGGCATTTTATTTTAGTTGTTTTAACACTTATTATTTATTTTGTTAATTAATTATTACTGAATTTAGGACTTTGTCCAACTGGTACAGGAGATAGTGTAATGGATTAGCAATTTGAACTACACATCTAGTTCACAATATAGAATGAGAGTTTGTCTTTAGACACAAGGGCATTATATTCAGGATTTTATTACAAAAATGATGCAATTCATAAGTTTATTTTTAATTTTCATATTTTAATATGACTTGTTTTGCATAATTTGTGTTTGTATAAATTCTAATAATAAAAATTTATAGAAATATGGAGAGTAAAAAGTCAAAGCAGACATTAACCTAGCTTGCCATTGTGATGACTACCCAAAGAGATAACCAAAATTAATAGTTTAAAATAGGCTGGGTACAGTGGCTTACACCTGTAATCCTGGCACTTTGGGAGGCTGAAGCAGGAGGATCAGTTGATGCCTGGAGTTAATGACCAGGCTAGACAAAATAGCGAGACCTTGTCTCTACAAAATATCAAAAATTATTTGGACATAGTAGCATGTGCTTGTAGTCCCAGCAGCTCAGGAGGCTGAGGTGGGAGGATTGCCAGAGCCTAAGACCCTGTCTCATTAAAAAATAATAATAATAAAGAGAATAAAAAGAAAGACAAAAAGAAATATACGTTTCAGTTTTTCGTCTAGGCATGTATTTCTTTCAATCCTCTCTTGCTGTCTCTCTCTTTTTCCATAAATAGTTAATATCCTAATGAAGTAATACTTCATATATATTTCCCACAACAAATTGTTTTTTCCCTTTTAACAACACATTTTAGAGCTTATATATATATCAATTCTCATATAATCCAGGCACAATTTTCTTTGGCTTTTCTATATTGTCCATATTCTCGTGGTATAAATGTCTGAAGGTGTACTTTGGATTGTAGTTTCAACATATATTGCCTGTATGCTCTAAACTAACTTTATCTTTAAAATATAGGTAATGAATGTCCTTACTTCATAGGTTCATTTTCAAGTAGTAAATGAATTAATAAATTTAACTTATTAATTTGTTTAGTTGGTGCTCAGTAAAGTTTATAAAATATGGCTACTATTTAAATATTTAGTTTTGTACATAAACATTATGCAGATATATGGATATTTTTCATAAGAGGAGAACTGCTGAATAAGCACATATTAAGATTGGGCAGTTTCTATGTAATCGCCCACCCCAAAGTGTATACTAATGCATATATTCCACTACAGTAAATGAGAGTTTTTAATTTTTCACATTCTTGGTCATATTTGATATTACCAAACTTTAAAGCTATGACTAATCAGATGCTGAAGAATTAATAGATCATTTTACTGTGATTTTTATTTTCCTAATTCCAGTTTTACTATACATGGTTTCATATGCTTATGAGCAAAATTGCTTTCCTACTTTTATTTATCATATCCTCATATTCCCAGTTCTTTTCTCTGCTGAATTAATTGGTTAAATTATAAATTACGTTTTAATTTTCAGAGTTCTCAAAGAAGTGTTCCATGATTTGGTCCAGGTTTGGTGTTACTGAAGCGCCAGGGGTTTGGTCTAGTCCTGCCGATTGCTGCACAGAAAGCCAGTCACTGAGACAATGAATATTTCCAGGAAAGAAGGTTTTATTTGGGTGTTGCACCTGAGCAGATGGAACATCAGTCTTAAATTTATCTCTGGCCTAATAAAATTGAGGGTTTATACAGTGGGGAAATAATGTGTCTACATGTGGCTAAAGAGAAATTAGGGATGGCTAGAAAATCATGAGGGATGAGGGTTGGTATAGTTTGGATATTTTTCCCCTTCAAATCTCATGTTGAAATGTAATTCCCATTGTTGGAGGTGGGGCATGATAGAAGGTGTTTGGATCATGGGGGTGTATCAATGGCTTAGTGCCATCTCCTTGGTGATGAGTGAGTTTATGTGATATCTGGTTGTTTAAAAGTGTGTGACACCTTTCCCCATCTTGCTCCCACTCTTGCCCTGTGATGTGCCTGCTCCCACTTTGCCTTCTACCATGAATAAAAATTCCCTGAGGTGTCCCCAAAAGCCGAGCAGTTGCCAGCATAGTGGTTCCTATAAAGCTTGCAGAACTGTGAGCCACTTAAACTTCTCTTCTTTATAAATTACTCAGCCTCAGGTATTTCTTTATAGCAATGCAAGAATGGCCTAATTCAAGGGATTTGGCTTCTCATTGTCTGGGTGTGGTGATCTGGTGAATTTAAGTTTCTTGATACTATCTGGGAGGCCTGAGGGTTGGTTTCCTGAGGAAGGAACTCAGATAAGACAAATGCAAGTTTCAAACTTTAAGACCTGGAGGGTCAGTTTTTGTGTTTATTCTAAAAGACTGTAAATATCAGTTCTATGGGACACTTAAGCTGATCACATTGGTAGCTGCATTTAATGGGAAAGACAGAGTAGAGTGTACTTTTTTCAATCTTCTCTGGAACTAGGATGGAAAAATCTGGTTTTAATATTGTTTATTGGTTTGTCTTGTTTTTTGTTTATTTTCTATGTTTGGCCTACATCACACACCATTATTTTTCAAAGGTGACATAAAAAGTGCAGAGATATTTTAGAGCCTCTTACTTATTAGAAAAATATTCCACCAATGCTATGAATTATATTTTCAAAAATGTAAAGATTTTTATTTTATATTTTACTTTTTATAACAATTTTAATTTATAAAACATGTTAATAAATATCACATTTTTACTTTTTATGAGTTTTAATTACTTTTATATCAGATTGATTTTTCTTAAAAATACATAATTAAATTTCTTTAAAAACCTTTATTTCATAGAAAATCAAGATTTTATGCATCGCTATTACTGATATTTGAATCTAAGCTCTATTTATTATAGGAATGTATTTCTCAACTAATGCAATAACACAGTAGCAAGGAATAAATATTATTTGGTCAAATTTGATGCAAATAAATATAAAATTTATTTTGACACAACTAGGAGAATCAGCTATTAGGATCAAATGAAAGGTTAAGTGGAGTTTGGCATGCAACATGGTATTTGACAGGATACAATTACTAGTAAATTGCTATGGTCTGAAATGTGTGTCCCCCCAAAATTTACATATTGAAACCTTATCCTTAATGCAATAATATTATTAGGTGAAATCTTTGGGGAGTGATTGGATATCGAGGGCAGACCACTCATGAATGGGCTTGGTCCCCTTATAAATGAGGCCCAACCGAGCTTATTTGCCTCTTCCATTGCCCCTTCCATTTCCCCTTCCACCATGTGAGGGTGCATGGGAAAGGTGCCATTTGTGAAGCAGATAGCAAACCCTCACCAGACACCAAATCTGCCGGCATCTTAATCTTGTACTTCCCAGCTTCTAAAACTGTAATAGATTTCTGTTATGTATAAGCTACCCAGTTTAATGTATTTTGTTATAGCAGTCTGAATGCACTAAGACATAAATATATTAGGCATAAATATAATCCTGTGCTAAAGGTAATCCTGTGTATACTGAAATATTAAAAGTACTTTGCTTCTTGATTATAAAAGAACACATCAAGTTAGCAAACAGTCTTATGTAGTCAGTTACATATGCTAAAACAGGGAACAAGGAAACAATGTAATAATAATCACCAGAAACTCTTCAAGAGCACTGCCAAAAATTCTAGTATCCAGTAGTGTTCCAGCAGTACAGAAAGTGTCTTAACAGTTTATGGGAGAATCAGAAATATCTGATTGTGTGATTAAAGAAATGTGCAATGGGTGTGTCTTCATTGCTATTAACTTTGCAATAGGAATAAAGAATATTGATACAGACAGGAGGTAGGAGGGTGGGGGTCCCTGGTGAGAGCTCCACCCTTAAGCTTGGACCTGCAGCCCTAAATGAGAACAGGCACTCCTGTTTTCCTGCCTGAATGTTGTTTTTTGACCCACCTCTTCCCACTATGCTGTACCCATATAAACCCCAGACCTCAGCCGGCAGAAGGACAAGCAGTTGAACATCGAGAGGAGAAAAAGCAACTGAACATTGGAGACTACAGATAGATGTGACTTAACTTCAGACAGCACAACTTCAGAAAGGAGTCCAGCTGTAGAGGGCCAGGCTTCAGGGAAAGATCACCTTCCCACACCATACCCTTTCCACCTCCCCTTCCACTGGGAGCCACTTCCACTGCTTAATAAATTCTCCATATTCACAATTCTTCAAGTTTGTGTGAACTGATTCTTCCTGTATGCCATACAAGGACGCGGATACCAGAGGACAAGTTGTGAAAGGCTGTCACCCTGACTCTCCACTGAGCTGGTTAACATTTATCTGTCCACAAACAGCAACTGCTAAAAACGTATTAATTTTAACACACCCCTAGACACTACTGTGTGGCCAGAGCCCAAAAGTGCTCACCCTGGCCCTGGCATCTGCTCACCTGCATGCTCCCTCCCACTCCTGCAAGGGATTTGAGCAAGGCAGCCACACCCCTATTGCAAGTCCCAAGAAGGGGTCCAGGAAATTCTCCTGTGCCAATATTACTAAAAATCCTTTTAGAAAGCAGGAGTATGGGGGGATGACTGATAATAATACATTACTACAAAAATGGCAGGTAATTCTGAAAATGTGTTTCTATTATTCTTTGGATCAGAATTTTAAATCTTTGAGATTTCTTTCAACTACATGAATGAGAATTAATATAGGAATTTTTCTATTCTGTTTTGTTGCTTGCTGAGAAAAGTATGTTTCCAAACACAACTTTTGGAAAGTTTACCTGATGTAACTAATAACGTAATATATAAAGTATATTTACCTTCTCTTTTAACATCAAGTAGGCAAGTTCACAGTTAACTGAAGTTTTATAACTATTATGTACATATCAGAGCCACTTCAAAATATAATACACAATAAAAATGTAGACTCTGTAGCCTGTGTAACTAGTGGATATGCAAACTTAACACATACTAAATATCTAAAATCTCTATCAATATTTAAAAAACCATTAAAATGTTTGCACTTACTTGACAAATATAATCAGTATCATTTTATTTCATCATTGTGTTTCGGGCTACAAAGTAAAATTCAGATTATCTTGTAATAGTGTCAAATCTTTTCCAGACTTTATATGTATTCTTCCATAGGCAGCCAAGCAGAACAAAAATTTGAAAAATTGTATGGTCCAGTTAAAAGAAAACTTCTTAGTTTGATTAATAGTGTGTGTATTTGAATGTGTGTGTATGAATTTGTATATTTATAAATTAGTGACCTCTTCTTTTTTGATAGCAGGATTTTCAAACGTAAAATTTAAATTGGACCAAAAAATTGATTGATTTATAATTCAATTGATTGTCACAAACTGAAACACTTGAGGGATCTGATTCTTAATATAAGAAAGATTTATGTTATTTTGCAAAGTAAATCTCAAGTCAATGCTGTTAGAGAAGTGCAACTCATATTCAAGCTCTTTTTTGTTTGTTTGTCTGAGAAGTTCTGCGAAGCTACTAAATCTCAAGCATGAAATAATTAGTGTAATCACTAAGATGTTTGCAATTACCACATTTTTATAGTGATAGTTTTTTGTATTCTTATTATTGCTTACATTCTCTTAAACAAAGATGTTTGCCCATTATCAGTTTCTTTCAATTAAAAACAATACCATGAAGGAAAATCTTTCCATTTCATAAAATCCCTGCTTTAAAATTTTAGAAATCATGCAAAATAATGACTGCAGAAAGATTACAAGGTATTTTGATTATTTAAACAATAACATTACACATGTCAAATAAAAATCACATGAAATCTTAATGGACTAATAAAATGTAATTCTGACAAAGAATGTCTATGAACATTTGTCTGTAAAATCCAACCCAACTGGAAACTCAAATCATTTTAAGCATATTTTAATGTTTAAACAGTCTTCATTGATAAAGGACATAGAAAATACCTTGTACAATACATGTTTTAACAAGACAAAAGAGCACTGAAACTGTGAAACATATAATTTTTTATTTTATAATTGCATTGTTAAATATTTCCTCATAGTAAAAAGTTAATATAATCATTAAAGAAAAAATGTGATACATAGATAAAAAGAAAACAAAAATCGCCCATAAATCCACCATAAAGACTCACTTTAAAATTTTGATTTGTTGTTTCTTGCTAGTCTTTGTCTTATTTTAGGTAATTGTTATATGGCAATGTATACTGTAAATATCTTATTGAATTGGTACTTCTACATCCAGATATGATGGAGTGACACACTTGTCCATTTACATTAAAAATTAATATCTGGAAAAGGATATAAAAGCATAATTTTCAGACTTGAACCAAAAGCAGCACAGACAGTGATCAATGAGAGAAGTAAGGAAATAGGAACTAGAACCTAGCTGGAGCTTGGGTGCCTCTCTGAGTTCATGATAAGAATTTACAATTTGACATAGCCAAGGCATCTATAATTCACAGGGCAGAATGGAAAGAAGACACCTGGCTATCAGCAGAGTATTTCTCTCGAGAATACACCTAAATATTGATTAAGGCTGCATGTAAGAAAACTACCTGGGACCTGGAAAAGAAGGACCGGGAGAGAGCAGACAGTAAAATTATCAGAAACCCCAGAGGGCCAAGTATGGTTTTATGTTTCCATTAGCTAAAGCAGAAATGCCTCCTCAACAAATAGAACAGCTAGTAGATTTTTCAAAAGAAATAACTCCAGTAATGGGGCCAAATTAGCATACACTAATGATTATTCTCTGGTCCTGGCTAAGAAAACTTAAAATCAAGCTGGGAAAATATAAAATTGTTTTCAAAATACTTAATGCACCCTAGTACCAATCAAGGCCAACTATATTTAACAAAATACAAAACCCAAAACAAAACCAAAAAGGATTCTCAACATAAATTCTCAAATAACAATAAGTAGCTTTTAATAAAAAAATTTCAGGCATAATAATAAGCAGGAAAATATAGTCTATAATAAGAACAAAAGATAATCAATAGAGTTAGATCCAGAAATGACAGAGATGATGAAAATAGCAGACAATGTCATTGCACCATGTTTTATAAATATATTTTATATATTTATGGAATTACAGAAGAGGAAAGCCTGAGCATAATAAGGAGGTATATTAACTACACAAAAAGATACAAATCATACCCTAGAGATAAAAATACACTGAATGACATTTAAAAATATTTGATACCACAGAACAAAATGTTAGTCAACTTGCAGATAGAGTAAAAGCAATAGAATCTGTCCAAAACATATCTTATCTTAATTACTTCTAACTTTTTTTTAAATTACTAAACTTAAGTCTATAGTCCATTGTGCTTTAATTTGTATGTGATGTGGGGAAAGGGACAAAATTTATTTTACATTGAAATGTTCATTTGTTATAGCCCAATTTGTTGCGAAGACCATTCTTTTCCATTTGAATTATCTTGGGTGTTTTATTAAACATTGATTCTACTTATATGATGGGTTTATTTCTACATCCTCTAATTTGTTCTGTTGATCTATATGTCTATATAGCTGCCCATCAATATTCACATGGCATTGGTTCCAGGACCCTTGTAGATCCCAAAATTCACAGATGCTCAGTTCATACATATATATATATATATATATATATATATATATAAATGAAATGGTGGTAGTATTTACATATAACCTATGCATATACTCCCATATACTTTAGATAATCTCTGGATTAAATACAACCTCCAATACAATGTAAATGCAACATAAATAGTTGTTATACTGTATTTTAAAATTTGTATTATTTTGTGTTGTTATATTGTTATTATTTTTCAGTATTTTTGAGCAGTGGTTGGTTGAATCCTCAGATGGGGAACTCACAGATATGGAGGACTTGACTGACTGTAGCTTCTTTATTAACAAATTGTCTTAGTCATTATTGCTTTATGTTAAGCCTTGAAGTCAAGTAGTGTATATTCTCCTTCTTTTCATTCAAAATTTGGCTTTTCCAGGTCCTTTATTTTTCTGTATAAGTTCAGGGATCAACATGTGAATTTCTAAAATAATGGTGGAATGTTGGCCAGATAAGTATATTAAACTAATAGACTACTTTGTGGAGAGCTGACATCATAAGAAAAAAAACTATAACTTCTCTTCCATGAGTATTGTATCTCTCTCCATTTGCTTAGGGCTTCTTTATTTTCTTTAATAATATTTAATAGTTTTCAGGATACAAGTTCTCAAATAATGTGTTATATGTATTGGAAATACAAATGCTTATTGTGTCTGTGATTCTTGCTCTTTATAGTGCTGAGATAGTTAAAATGACTGTGTAAGCTAGAACTTTGCAAAGTGGTGTTAATGATTAATGGTAAAAATTATAATTGTTGGCTGGGTGTGGTGACTCACTCCTGTAATCCCAGCACTTTGAGAGGTCGAGGCGGATGGATCATGACATCAGGAGATCAAGACCACCCTAGACAACATGGTGAAACCCCGTCTCTACTAAAAATACAAAAATTAGCCAGGTGTGATAGTGTGTGCCTGTAGTCCCAGCTACTTGGGAGGCTGAGGCAGGAGAATTGCTTGAACCAGGGAGATGGAGCCTGCAGTGAGCTGAAGTTGCGCCACTGCACTCCAGCCTGGGTGACAGAGCAAGACTCCATCTCAAAAAAAAAAAAGATTACAATTGTTGCATCCTCACAAAAGACCTATTCTCCATGTGACAACAATGGTCTTTTGAATATAATAGATGGGTTCATCTGTTCTACCCTGGGGCTAGGTTGAAATTAAGTCATCTAGAAGGCCAGGGATCATGGTCAGAAGGCACACCTTGGACATAGGTGACGTATCCTTAGGGTGTAAGGACAGGCATAGGTTTTTTTAAACAGTTATATTCCTGCCTAACAGTCACCAGGGCCTCTGGGAGTCAAGACTCTAGGCAATAAAAGGGCTAGTTGTACAGGTATTAGGTTGTTTGCCTGTAAGTTATAACCTATGTTGAATGGTTGAAGTGCCCAGAAGAAGGGAATTCTCATGTCACAGATTCCACTTGAAATGAGAGGCTGGAACAAAACCGCTAGTAACCAGTAACCAGGCACCTTTATTTGTTTACAGAGAGACAAGCTTGCATAAAATTTCACTGACTCCCTCTTCATAGGTTTTTAGGATTTTTTTTTTTTTTTTTGAGCTATATGGCTGAGGACAAGGAAAACAAAACAAAGCAAAAACAGATAAAAGAACCTACCACCTACAGTGGGAAGCTAAAGCATCTTAATATTCCAAAAACCATCCAAGATCTTTAGGGAAAATCTCATATATGTGACAATATCTGCAAAGGTACTGATGCCCTTCAAAAGCCAGTGATTCCAAGGTTGGAGGAATTGCTAAAGCCTTAAATGTTAATTTTAACTTGTGAGTGCTTGCAGAAAGTAGGATGGCGTTTACATGGGAGCCCACTTGTAACTAAAACACTAGTCTTACCCATCAGAAAGAGACAGGAGAGCCACTGAATTCAGGGAGAAAAAAAGACTTCCTTATACTCATTCCATTGAGAAACAGCCTGCTGTATTAGAAAAGTTCCCGTTCTGAATTACAGGGATGTCCCAGAGATTAATATTGGTTGGCATGGGTCCAGGGTCCTGGGACATTTGCCGGGGGCTGAAGCTTTGGGTTGATACAAAAACAGACTGAATATGAAAGGACTTATGGGAAGAAAACTGTCAGGACTGGACCAATTGGGATAGTGACAGGAAAGCTAAAACAATTCTAGGGGAAGAAACATCTGGAAGATAAAGAAGGAGGGGAAAGGTCATTAGGAAGACATTGTACATGACTGTGTCAGGGGGCTATAATAGTCTTTAGAGATGTACGCTATTCATTCTTACCCTAGAGCACACAGCCTACTAGTTCTCAAACACATACAGTGAAGCAGGATTGCCTATCTTGTCTCAAAATTACTTAAAAATAATATTTCCACTACTTCGATTGCCACCCCGCCATTGAACTTTACCTAGCCTGTTCAGACCAGAGAAGAACTAATCTTAGAGGCCAACAGTGCCTCCCTAGACAGTTGCTACACTGAAAGGGGAAGGAACCCCTAACATTTCCAAGTCAGGTGGACACTGGAGCCCTGGAAACTGAATTTAGGCTCACCTGATGAAACTGCTATTCTCTTAGCAACAGTTAAATGAAGCCAGGGCAGTTTGGTTTACTCACTGTAAAACCTGCTGATGGCTTTTACAGTGATGGATGGATCAAATCAGGGCTTGTTGCAGGATGGCATGCTGATGGGACAGGTGAATCTTTGTAATCACCACAGCCTTTAGCAAGGACACCAGACTTTCAGGAATAAGGGATTGTAGGGGTGAGGAGCCACAATGAACTTCTTCCATTTTTCCACTTCAATTTCAGCAGATAAATAGGCCTTTACACCAAGAGAAAATAATTTCTGAGTCTCTGTGGAAAAACAATAGTAATGTGACAGATTATCTATCTGATTCACTTCTGAGGGAAAATGAATTGAACCACAGTTGACTAGATATAGACAGGACACTCCGAAGGACAGATGAGTATTTGGGTCAGGTAAAAGAACAAATAACCCCTCTTTTATTTTTCTCTCAGTTACATCTGATAAGCTCCTGAATCAAGGGATTGAACTGAAGAAGAGCAGAGTTGTCTGAAAAGACCTCAAGGAGGCTCAGGAAACTTAGTACGTAGCTTGTGGTCTAACACATGTCTTCTAAATTTGTTTTGACAAAATCAACCAAAAATATTTGTCTTTTATGTGAGATGGACAACAGTTCACATTTAATATTATGTCACATTTATATTTTGTGTTCCTTCTCTCATGGTATAGTCCACAGTGATATTAACATTGGTGTTTCATAGACCACCATGCTATGTTAACGGCATCATGCTAATTTATGCTAGTGAACAGAAACGATAAGTACTCTGGATGTGTAAGTGAGATTTACATATGCCAAAGCAAGAGAGATTAACTTCATAAAGTTTTCAGGGGCCTGCAATATTAATGAAGTTTTAAAATCACCAGTGGTATGAGTATACTGAAACATCATCTTTAAAGGCAGGGCCAGACTGTTGCCTTTTCATGACCTACTACTAAGGGAACAGCTTGGAATGTTCCAAGGAACAATTTAGGGAGCTTCTGTGGATTATAAAGAAGTCTCTGGAAAGCCACAATAGGAGAGCATGGTAGGTAGAATTTCAAAAGAAATTTAATGGCCTTCAGTCTTGTCAAATCTCCTCTACTTGAGTGTGGGTGGAACCTGTGAGTATGATGAACAATCGCTGCTGTGATTATGTTAAAATATATGTGAAAAGGTGTTTTGCTGAAGTGATTAGGTTCCAAACGCAAATCAGTTTACCTTAAGAAGATTATTCTTGGTGAGTCAGATCTACTCGGGTGACACTTTAAAAGGAATGAGATTGTTTCAGGAGAAAGAGTTTCAAAATGTAAGAGAAATTCAACAAGAGGGAGATACTGTGTAATTGTCTTTGAAGATGGAGAGTACTAGATAGCAAGCAAGGAGCTAAGATAGTGTGTCCGGAACTGGTTCCTTACAGTAGGTTCTTGGCCTCACTGACTTCAAGAATGAAGCTGCGGACCCTCATAGGGAGTGTTACAGTTCTTAAAGATGGTGTGTCTGGAGTTTGTTCTTTCCAGTGTCCAGATATGTCTGGAATGTCTTCCTTCTGTGTCCGGAATTGGTGGGTTCTTGGTCTCACTGACTTCAAGAATCAAGCCGCGGACCCTCGTGGTGTTACAGTCCTTAAAGGTAGCGTGTCCGGAGTTTGTTTCTTCTGATGTTCGGATGTGTTCGGAGTTTCTTCCTTCTGGTGGGTTCGTGGTTTTGCTGGCTCAGGAGTGAAGCTGCAGACCTTCGCAGTGAGTGTTACAGCTCTTAAAGCGGTGCGTCTGGAGTTATTCATTCCTCCCGGTGGGTTCGTGGTCTCGCTGGCTTCAGGAGTGAAGCTGCAGACCTTTGCGGTGAGTGTTACAGCTCATAAAGGCAGTGTGGACCCAAAGAGTGAGCAGTAGCAACATTTATTGCAAAGAGCAAAAGAACAAAGCTTCCACAGTGGGTTGCCATGGCTCGCTCAGGCAGCCTGCTTTTATTCTCTTATATGGCCCCACCCACATCCTGCTGATTGGTCCATTTTACAGAGAGCTGAATGGTCTGTTTTACAGAAAGCTGATTGGTCCGTTTTGACAGGGTGCTGATTGGTGCATTTACAATCCCTGAGCTAGACACAAAAGTTCTCCACGTCCCCACTAGATTACTAGATTAGCTAGATTACTAGATTAGCTAGGTACAGAGTGTCGTTTGGTGTATTTACAATCCCTTAGCTAGACATAAAGGTTCTTCAAGTCCCCACCAGACTCCGGAGCCCAGCTGGCTTCACCCAGTGGATCCCGCACTGGGGCCGCAGGTGGAGCTGCCCACCAGTCCCTCGCCATTGGCCTGCACTCCTCAGCTCTTGGGTGGTCAATGGGACTGGGCGCCGTGGAGCAGGGAGCAGCGCTTATCGGGGAGGCTCGGGCTGCACAGGAGCCCACGGTGGGAGGTCAGGGGGTGGCTCAGGCATGGCAGGCTGCAGGTCCTGAGCCCTGCCCTGCGGGGAGGCAGCTAAGGCCCGGTGAGAAATCGAGCACAGCAGCTGCTGGCCCAGGTGCTAAGCCCTTCACTGCCTGGGGCTTGCAGGGCTGGCTGGCTGCTCTGAGTGAGGGGTCTGGCAAGCCCACGCTCACCCAGAACTCGTGCTGCCTGCAAGCGCCACGTGCAGCCCCGGTTCCCGCCCATGCCTCTCCCTCCACACCTCCCTGCAAGCTGAGGGAGCTGGCTCCGGCCTTGGCCAGCCCAGAAAGGGGCTCCCATAGTGCAGCGGCAGGCTGAAGGGCTCCTCAGCCACGGCCGGAGTGGGCACCAAGGCCGAGGAAGCGCTGAGAGCTAGCAAGGGTTGCGAGGGCTGCCAGCACGCTGTCACCTCTCACTGCTGGTGGGTTCATGGTCTTGCTGACTTCAGGAGTGAAGCCACAGACCTTTGTAGTTAGTGTTACAGCTCTTAAAGTTGGCTCATTCGGAGTTGTTCGTTCCTCCTAGTGGGTTCATGGTCTCGCTGACTTCAGGAGTGAAGCTGCTGACCTTCACCATGAGTGTTACAGCTCTTAAAGGTAGTGTGGACCCAAAGAGTGAGCAGCAGCAAGATGTATTGTGAAGAGCAAAAGAACAAAGCTTCCACAGCATGCAAAAGCGGACATGAGCAGGTTGCCACAGCTGGCTTGGGTGGCCAGCTTTTATTCCCTTATTTGGCCCCACCCACATCCTGCTGATTGGTCCATTTTACAGAATGCTGATTGGTGCATTTACAAACCTTTAGCTAGACACAGAGTGCTGATTGGTGCATTTACAATCTTTTAGCTAGACAGAAAAGTTCTCCAAGTCCCCTCCCCAATTAGCTAGACACAGAGTGCTGATTGGTGTGTTTACAAACCTTTAGCTAGACACAGAGCGCTGATTGGTACATTTACAATCGTTTAGCTAGACAGAAAATTTCTGCAAGTTCCCACCTGACCCAGAAGCCCAGCTGGCTTCACCTCTCAATAGGAGCTAAGAACAACCCCAAGATGACAGCCGTGAAGGAATGAGGTCTTTGTCCTACAACCACAATGAATTGGATTCTGTCAGCAGTCAGAATGAGCTTTCACACCTTTATTTCATCCTTAGACCTTGACGTAGTTTGGATTTGTGTCTCCACCTAAATGTCACTTCAAATTATAGTCCCCAGTGTTGGAGGAGGGACTGTGTGGAAGGTGGGCAGGTCATGGGGGTGGACTTCCCCCTTGCTGTTCTCCCAATAGTGAGTTCTCATAAGGTCTAGTTGTTTAAAACTGTGTAGCCCCTTCCCCTTCACTCTCTTCCTCCTGCTCTGGCCATGTGAACATGTGCCTCCTTCCTCTTAGCTTTCTGCCACAATTGTAAGTTTCCTGAGGCTTTCCCAGCCATGCTTCCTGCATAGCCTGTGGAATTGTTAATCCTATTTTTTCCTAAATTACCCAGTCTCAGGTAGTTCTTTATAGCAATGTGAGAACAGAATAATACAGGCCGTAAGCAGAAACCAAGCCAGATGAAGTCCAGACCATGCCTAGACTTATGATCTACAGAACTGTGAGATAATAAATGTGTGTTAAGCAAGACCAACATCCAGTTTTTAATATGACACTATCCTTCAAAAAGATAACCAGGCACTTAGTGGAACATTGATTTTATTGAATCATTTCTATCCCAGAGGGGAAAACAATTATTCCTTTATTGTTCTTGACACCAAGGTTTACTTTTCCACGTGCAGTTTCTCTACCAGGACAACATCCCCACAAGATCTCACATATTATAGACTCAGACCAAAGAACGTATTTTATGGTGAAAGAGGCTTCCATTGAACCTGAAGCTATGCTTTTCACCTGATCATTTTGGGCTTATCATTTTGGTTGTTCAGCAGCCAGGGAAAGGAGTGAATAGATTTTTGGATTTTGCTAGAGTTTCAGCAACACAATACATCAGAGAGAAATATATCTGGAGCCCAGGAAATTAACTGAGGCAATTCTTGATCGAAGACCAGTGATAGCTCTATGCACACTTATGACAATTATTACCTGACAACGGCAGCTGCTAAAAGCTCTTTTTTCTCAGGGATCAAGGTCTGGGTAATTTTATCAGTCAAGTAACTGAGACCAGCTGAATTATTGCTAAGGGTGAGAGTAATATGGAATACTGTTTATAGTGAAAAAATAAAACGAGATGACAATATTGGTTAAGGCCTAGGGAGCAGCTGCCACTCTGAGTATTTTAACTTAATCAATTGCCACTCTTAAGTTTCTTGTAGAATGTGAAATGATCACTAACTCTGTGGGATATTGTACTTAATATAGGACACGAGATCTTAAGTGGTTCAAGGAGCGATGGCCTTCATTGAACCTTCTATCACAAACTTTACCATAGGTTTTTCTCCAGCATCATGGCACATTGCCATGGGTATTTAATACACCTCTTGCTTTCTGAATGGAGCTCGTCTGCTACAGCTGCATTAGATGACTGTTGACGCCTACTCAGTCAAGCTGATGCGTGTGTTTATGTTTAACTGTGGGGAGGTTGACAGTTCATGGGTAAACAGATGTTACCCTCTTTCATGTCTCAGGCTGATATGTATTTTATAGAGATTCTCATAGAGTTTGTAGGGGAATTGAGCCCCAATGGCCCATAGTGGAAACTTTTCAATAATGCTCTTCAAGACAACTTTTTCTCTTTCTTTGTTTCACTTCTTACATTCCTCCCATTTTGGTTCCTTCATGTCACTTCTCAAAATAAACACTTGCATGAGTCCTTGCCCCAAACATTGCTTTGTTGGGTGAACCCAAACAAAGGCAGCAGTGTGTCTGAGACACCCTATATAAGAGGTGCTCAACAAATATTTGCTTCTTTGTTGCAGACTGCCTGCTGAAGTTTCTAAACTGGTTATTCATCTTAAGGTAGTTGTAGTCCTGGCTATCAGCAGAAATCAGAGAAAAAGAATAAAGTAAAACTTTAAAATATAAACCACAAAGCATGAGAAAAATCTTTCTGAACCCAAAACTTCAAAGTTTTCCTTGAAAAATAATATATTGCAGGGCCAGTACAAATTTTTAGCTAATTTACAAAATCTCTTGCCATCAGACAAAAGGAGTTTATAGATCTTTTGATAATGTCTACTTTTCTGGTTCAAGGTGTACTTAAAAGCATAGCATGTATGAAAAATTACTTGAGTTCTATGCTTGGCTTCTTTCCTTCTATGGATGCCAGGCCATCAGAGTCATAACACATGAGAAACAATTTTTATTGACGTCAAAATTCTAGCTTAACTGTTTTATTTTTTGTTAAATAAACAAATCTATAGAATTTGTTAGAGAAAAGAATCAGGAGCCTAACTAATTTATTTCTCCTTTTCCTCAATTGTCTCTTTATATTGACTTTCTTAGGAGAAAAAATGAAAACAGGTACCACAGTGATTTCAATTGCTATATTATTAATAGCTTTCTTTTCTTTTAGGGGGAAAAAAGAAGAAAATACTATTTTAGGATGTCAAGGCCCTTGAGATATGGGTAAACTTTGATTGTATGAGACTCTGTGGGTACACACAGCTATCACAACAATATGTTTCAAAGACTTTAAATGGATCTCAGTGCCCCAGAAAAGAATATGTGGTAGCCAATTTATGGCTAAATTTATAAAATAGGTGGATGGTGTTCTATCAATTTCTTTTCAGACATAACCAAAGAATAAGAATTATAGTAAGATAAACATAAACTTTAGAGAAAAATAATAAGATTATAAGGTAATAACCCCAGAGTAACTCAGAATATCTTAATATATATGTAATGATGTAATGATAACAATCCAGAATATTTTGAATATAAGATCTATCAAGGATTTTAGGTGGAGGTAGTAGGTCACATTATATAGTTTTTTAAATATAGTTTCATTTGAACTTTATGTAATAATCTATGCTGCTTATTTCCTTATACCTGGTTTTTACTTCATTCTCTACCTTTTCTAATACCTAGAACTCTAGTTGGAATGAAAAGGAATATTTATGTCATTTCAGTTCAATTTTACTACCATATCATGTTTCCATTATGGCTAAATCTATATTAATATTTTGGTATAAGTACCCTATTAGACATTAGAATAGAAGCCAATTTGGGTGTACTATATGATATTAAATGAAACATAATTTTAATGGAAACAACTATGAAAATATTTCAGTCCCAGAAATTTAATTAATAACTTATAAGCCTTGTCACTAACTTACATGGATAATAAAAAAAATTTGAAAATGTAAAAACAAACAAATGAACTTATAACTTCCTTATATTTTCATTTAATTGTACTTATTTCATATTTTCTTTAATGGTAAAGTTAATTCATAATGTCATATACTTTATAAAGTTTGTAAGATATGTAACAAAGGAATTATATCTAGTAGTACATTCTGACTTTCATGCCTATTTGATCACCTGTTCAAACATGATAATTATTCAGATTTTAAAATATGAACTATGTTCAAAAATGATATATGTTCACTTTATGAATACATGAAAAAGATAAGCACTAAGTGAGATATGAATAAATTTGGATGCATCACATCATTGATCACAGATATGAAAGCATGGCAGTCTCATCCTGAGAGATGCTCAGTTACTTTCTAAGGATCATTCAAAGAGAAATCCCTTGTTTCAAAACGTATATAGTGGCAGAGCATGTCACCTTTCACAGAAAAGACTTGAAGAATCACTTCCAAAAATGGTAAGCTCATTCTCTCTGAGCATTTCCACAGTGAAAGACGACCCCCTCAAAGAGAGAAAGGCCTTTTATTTCAAAATGAGAAATCACATTAAACATTTTTTCTCATTGGATTTTATAATATTTTCTGAGAATCAAGTTTGGCACTGGCTAGATTTAAATTGAATATATATATATATTTCAGGTACAGAAAGTTAATTAATAACTTATAATAACATAAGCTTTGCCACTAACTTACATGGATAATAAAAAGAAATATATCATTTGAAAATGTAAAAAATAAACAAACTTATAATATATAATATATTATACTTATATTATATGTATTATATTAAACCTATAAAGTTTTATGCTGCTTTCAGTGGAAAAAAATTTGAACAAAATTTGAAGGATGTAGTTTACTCTAAATAATTTGCATAGAATATGTATTTATGCTTTTAATGATTTTAACATATTTTATTTTCTATCATATTTCCCATCAAAAAATAAAATTAACTTTTAATATTATTAATTTTATATTAATAATAATCATAATAATTATGTTAATAACTCTGCTCTTTCTTCTACTGTCAACTATGGAGAAATCTGACTTCTACAGACCATATTCTAGTCAAATGGTTTAAGACTCTTCTCTAAAGAATTTAGGTTTCTAATCTGGGAAGTGAGGATTATATTTTCATACAGTCTTCCCCAGACAGCTGAGTGTAGTGGTTAAAGGCTTAGTGTCTGAGTAATGCATCTACTACTTGTTAAGTGCAAGGTAATCCCCTTGGACTTTAACATTTTCAGATGTAAAATGGATGCAGTACTGCAATATTACTAATACCTACCACAAAAATTGTCAGGAATATGAAATGAGATATTATATACAGCACTTCACATTGTACCTGGCCCATATTGAATGTTAATAAATATTGTTATTTTTATTATCTTTACCTCTAAGCACTTCTGTGAATGCTACATATTAATATTTGTTAAATATTAATTTCAAAATTAATTAAAATTTAATTAAATTTAATAATTTAAATTTATAAATAAATATAAATTAATTTTAAAATTCATATTGTTTTAGAAATATTTATTTTAAATTAAAATTTACATATTAATAAAAAGCTATTAGTATGTAGGCAAAAGAAATCTCAGTAAATCAGTTTAAGGTAGTTGATTGCTACATATTATATTGAACAAAAATAATAGTGCAAGATAATTTTGTCGATCAGGCAACAGTTTCTCCTCCAAATTTTTAACATGGAAGAAAATGATCAGATTCATGTATAGTGTCCCATAATTTATTTATGAATTGACAATATGCTGATTATCTTAGCTATCTTTTGTTCTGGCTCTATCTTTTAAGTGTGGACACACATTTGGGATTTTCTTGCTACGGGTGTGAGTAACCATATCAAACAAGATAGCTATGTGTGAAGATTATAAAATTTGATGTAAGATAAACATACTAAGATTAGAATAAGATATGCCAGTGGGGTGGTCAGGTTGTTGCAGTCTCCGTACTCCTTAGTTTAGCAAGGTTTGAGTTCTTGTCCCACAACCAAGAAGAATAAGGCATGTGGACACCAGAGAGTGAGTAACGGAGAGTAGGCTTTATTAAGCAACAGAAAAGCTCTCAGTAGTGACAGGGGACTTGAAGAGGGTTGCCAAAAAGGGGGCTGAGTTCTGGGTTTTTATGTGACAGAAACAAGGAAATCTACTGTAGGATCTAACTTAGTGGGAAGGGTAAAGTTCCTCCCTGGGAGTGTTGCATCTGTGTATGCCTGGGTTTGGCCATAGTGACTCCATCTTGATTATTATGAATGAATTCCTAAGCAAAAACTTCAGGGGTCTAAAACCACAATCCTAATGGCATGGTAACTGGTTCGAGATCATTTTCAGAAGCCTTCAGTCCTTTTCTGCACCTGCGTGGGTGGGGTAAATTCCATTCTGAACAAGCATCTTGGTATAAGAGGAAGTTCTTTTTTTTATTATTATGCTTTAAGTTCTGGGATACATGTGCAGAACATACAAGTTTGTTACATAGGTATACATGTGCCATGGTGGTTTGCTGCACCCATCAACCCATCATCTACATTAGGTATTTCTCTTAATGCTATCTCTCCCCTAGCTCCCCACGACCGGCCCTGGTGTGTGATGTTCCCCTCCCTGTGTCCATGTGCTCTCATTGTTCAACTCCCACTTATGAGTGAGAACGTGCAGTGTTCCTGTGTTAGTTTGCTGAGAAAGATGCTTTCCAGCTTCATCCATATACCTGCAAAGTACATGAACTTATCCTTTTTTTATGGCTGCATAGGATTTCATGGTGTATATGTGCCACATTTGCTTTATCCAGTCTATCATTACTGGGCATTTGGGTTGGTTCTGAGTTTTTGCTATTGTGAATAGTGCTGCAGTAAACATACGTGTGCATGTGTCTTTATAGTAGAATGATGTATAATCCTTTGGGTGTATACCCAGTAATGGGATTGCTGGGCCAAATGGTATTTCTGGATCTACATCCTTGAGGAATCACCACACTGTCTTCCACATTGGTTGAACTAATTTACACTCCCACCAATGGTGTAAAAGCGTTCCTATTTCTCCACATCAAGAGGAAGTTCTTAACCACATTTCCTCCTGCTAACTACATAACAGGGGTGGTGCCAGTGTAGTCCCTAAGACATTGTCCCTCTTCTGAGACCCTCTTTCTCTATCTCACTAACTAGCTGCTACCTGCCCTCCCTCTCAGGGGCAGCCTAGAACTTAACTCAAGTGTAAAGAGTTAAATTAAGAGAACCTGGCCCAGATGCCAAGATGTAGTAGACATGGATATGCACTGCCAGTCCTGTATTACAGTTATTTTTTTTCCTTTACTCAATTTGGCTTCTTTCATTCAAAGGTGTTGATTCCCAACAAAGATCTTGCACCCTCCATTTCAGTGCCTGTTTCTGTATAACATAAACTAGAGCAGAGTAAGAAAGATATTTTCCTACTTACAATTGAAATAGCAGATCAATGCAATTTTTTTCCTTCTAAAGCCATTATGAAATATAGAAAACATACATAAAGATTAGAACAACTTGAAACCTTTGACAATTTATGGTAATAAAACTAAAGTAAATGAACTGAAATGTATAAAAAGATAACTCCTAATTATATTCTGAGAAAATTAGAAATTATTTAGCTTAGGAGTCCTAAATGTCAATGTTATAGAGTGTTCATATGATAGAATATTATGTAGTAATTATTTATTATGTAATTGTTAAGTGTGTATTAAGTAGTTTTAACTTGACATTGTTATTTTGGCTGCTACGTTGTTATATATTAATTTAAAAGTCAATTAAAAATTGGCTGCTACAAAGCCATAATTTCTCTGCATACAATTTGTTCAATGAGGTTTTTAAAACTAAGGGCAGAATGTATCTATATTCCTATTGTTTCATCTTTTTAAAAGTCAACACCAGTAGTCATCCTGTTGTTATTTTTTGTATATAGATTTTTGTCTTCTATTCTTCAAAGCTGTATGTTATCTGAAAATTTAATCATGTTCCATCAACACCTACTCTAAGTTTTTTGTCAAAATTATCTTACTGAGTAAAATTCAAAATTAGTCATAAACCAATGTCCCCAGAAATGTAGGGGCCCATTACTTCATACTGTCTATCGAAGTAAGGTTATTCAACACGTTGGGGGTCCATCCAAATGTAAACTCTCGAGTTTATACTTCTTAAACTTATTCCATAAATACAGTGGGACTTAACAGAACAAAAAGAGAATGTTTATTTAATGATGGAATGATGTGTCAACAGATTCAAAGAATGAATGAAATTATTGTACCTTGAAGTGTGATATATGAGAGATATATGGATATTTATAATACCCAGATTGGCATATAGATCTATTATAAACAATGCATGACTACATGAATAAGTGAATGATTAATAAACTTAATATTTAAGGTTGACCAATTGACTCATGGCAAATACATGTAGTTACCAAAAAAAAAAAAAAAAAGAGATATTTCTAGGGCAATTTTCTGTTTTTTCCCTTCTGGATTTTAAAAGTTAGTTTTCAGGATAATAGAATACAGCTTATACTTTAATCTACACAGAAGTTTTTTGTCTCCTTTTTGGTCTTTTTCTTTTTTTTTACTTCCTAAGTGCTTCCACGTTTCTCAGTCTTTAAAAACGTGGATTACTTTAATCATCTATGTATCTTCTTTCTTGAATTCAGAAACATGATCAAATTATTGTTATTCTATGAGATCTCCTTACAATTTCTCATTCATTTTAGAGGAAAATGCATTCTTATTTTCAAAACTACTCATAGACAGTTATGCATGGATAAGCACCAAAGTTACTTTACTTTATGCTTTTATTTGAATTTCTTTTTTATTCTCTACCTCCTAGGGCTCCTCATCGTTTCTGCTTTTAACGTAATTATGGAAGACAGTAGATTTTTTTTATTATCTAAAATAATTTTCCCACCGTTTCATACTTATTGATTCTCATACTTTAAAAATGCCCTTTTGGAAATCAATACTTTAACCTTGACATATTTTTGAGTATTAAAAATATCTTTCTTCAGTTTCATTTTCTTTGTCTTGGTTTTAACTAACTGACCTAAAATTTATGAAAAGAAGAATTAAAACTTTTTCTGTGACATATTTTTCTTAATGATTTTCCATTATTTTACTCAAATCATGGCATAAAGATGACAAGAAAACCTGGGTTTTACACTACATGGTGTTTCATGTACTTCAGGTTAGAAGAGCATCTTCTAAATTTTCAAATTCATTACACTATATACTTTTTTTGCCATCCTGCTCAACCATTCCCTGAACTCACCTTCCCAGTTACTTGTTCCTATCCCCATATTATGACTCCCATTCACTGAATTCTCCTTCTGACCATGTTAATATATTTTTGGGATGCTTTCTCCTCTTATTTTCCAGTCTCTTTCATTTATACGTTTTAAATATTGCTTCAAAGGTCTATTCCACTATTGTATTTTGCATGATTAACTATATCTATTTTTTTCTAAGTTTGTATGTTGTAAATAAATATAATTTATAATAGAGTAAGTTGAATGTATTAATGTTTCATTTGCTCTCATAATGTTACATGTGTTCTCCTCTCTCTTCTCTTATATAAAATTGTTATTTCTCATAAGCTTTCCTATTTCCACTAAGCAAAATTAACTATTTGATCTTCAGTATCACTGAACGGCTAAATTGTATTTGTCTCATATAATGGAAGTCATTCTAAATAATGTTTAACATTTTAATATTAAATAATTACTAGTTTTTAAGTAAAGAATAAGTAGATATCTAAATAGTCATTGATATTAAAGCCTTTGCGTTGCTATTCATCCTTCTTTTACTAAAGACCCCAGGATAAGAATACGGTTGGAATTAAGTTATTCACTTAAAACCTGAGCTGTAATCATCTTGAGATGTCTCATTATACCTTACTAAGACTAGTAAGACATCCACCAGATAGTAGTGTTCAATAAATATTTGTTAAACTTATTTCAAATAAAATTGAAATAAAATTTGAATGCCATTGGTTTCCAAATACTAGTCATAGAAAAAGTAATTTTAAGAATAGAAAAAATATAAATATGTTTTAAATAGTTTCTAACAAAATTTAAAAAGTGAAATAGAGAATTAGAATGATTTCTTTAAACAAAATAAAACATTTGTCTGTCATGATATTATTTTCTGTTTGTTCCTTTTGATTTTTCTTCCACTGTTTTTCCTTTTCTGTTCCCCAGGGGGTTATTTGACACATCTTTTAGTAAACATTTTATCTCTTTTTCATAAGTTTTTAGCAGATGTTCTGTAATCAGTAAGTGTTTTCTGTAAAGGATCAGATAGTAAATAGTTTAAGCTTTGTAGAACATACATTCTCTGTTGCACTTACTACATTGTGCAAGCATAGCAAAAAAAAAAAAAAAAAAAAAAAAAACAGCCACAGACAATAAATAAATAAATGGATATGGATATTTAAAATTTAAACTTAATTACAAAAAGTAGATGGAGGATAGATTTTAGTCCATGGGCAGTAATTTGCCAACCACTATCTTCTAGGGGGTACAATCTACATATGCAATTTATTACAGAATGCTAGTGTCAGTATGGACCACTTCAAATAGAAAGTGCATATCTTGTACCTATGTTATGATATTTTAGTCCTTTTATCTTCTTCATCTGTGATATAGTTGCATTAATTATTATGCTTAAATTTTGAGAATATCAGAACTTCAACATTATGCTTCAACATTAAAGCATAAGTGAAGTGAAGCTATTGATTTCTAAGGGATTTTTAAAACTAACAAATAAATAAACATGGAACAAGGGGGAGACTATTTTAGACAATATGTAAAAATAAAAAATGAAAAAGAAGATCTACTCTCTTTAATGATTATGTCAAAAGCCGAGAACTTGATGAGCTATAACAGGCAAGAGGAAAAGGGAATTCAAATAAAAGCAATAAAGTGTCCTTTTTAACTGTCCTAAAAGGTTTTTTGAGGTACTCTTCATTACCCTTCTGTTTCTCAGACTTGATAATACCTATTGATCTATTTTTAAGTAAACTGATTTTTTCCTCTGTCACATCCATTCTGCTATTGGCTCTATCCAGTGTGTTTTAAAATTTTGATTATTGCAATTTTTTCAGTTCTAAATTTCCATGATTCTTTTATCTGCTATTACTTTTTTGTTGTTTCTTTTAACTTTTTTCAAGAGTGTTTGTAACTACTTGTTAGAACATTTTCATGATAGAAACTTTGAGATTTTGTCAAAGATCTCCACCCTCCTTCCTTCATCTTTCAACATCTGTGTGATCTCAGTATTGCCATCTGTTGGTTGCCTTTTTTTTCCTTGAGAGTTGAGAGTTTACGTACTTGCAATGATGAGTAATTTTGGACTGTATCCTGGACATTTTGAGTACTATAAGTATCTGGTTACTATTTAAGTCTTCCTTTTATTTCAGGCATTCAATATGTTCTGGTTCAGAACAAACATCCTAGTCCACTTTGTGGTTAATGTCAACTAAATTTTCACAGCCTTTGCAATACTATTCTGGTCTGCCCTACTTGCATGCTACTCAGACACCAATCTGAAACCTGCATGGTTTTCCACACGATAATTCAGTTATCAAATATTTTTTTCTGTTTTGTTATATGGTTGGTTTAATATATAGACTGCTCTGAAGTCTTCTCAGCACTTTATAAACAGATTTAAAATATCCCTGTCTCTAATTCTATACCCTCTGAATGGGAGATAGAATTCGTTCTACAGTTTTGTTGTGAGAAAAAGGTGCATTGTCTCTGTTTTTTTTGAGACAGATTCTTGCTCTGTCGCCCAGGCTGGAGTGCAATGGCATGATGTCGGCTCACTGCAACCTCCGCCTCCTGGGTTCAAGCAATTCTCCTGCCTCAGCCTCTTGAGTAGCTGGGATTACAGGCACCCACCACTACGCCTGGCTAATTTTTGTATTTTTAGTAGAGATGGGTTTAACCATGTTGGTCTCGCTGGTCTTGAAGTCCTGACCTTGTGAACTGCCTGCGTCAACCTCCCAAAGTGTTGGGACTACAGGCGTTAGTCACTGTACCCAGCCTCTCTCTCTCTACATATATTTTTAAGGAGAGAATGGTGGACAGAACTCTGATCACCATCTCCATGGCCGCAATGTCTGATGGAGGAATCAAGAATGCTATGTGTACGGTGTGAATAGTGGTCTATTTGCCTAGTTACCATGCTGTGAATTATGATGCTGCCATCCTATTGCACGGCATGGATGAAAGCTTAGTCTCCATTTATAATCCTTGTGGTCGAAATAGAGAACATCACTTCACTGTTGTAGGACGAAGAAGACAGAGCTCTGCTCTCAGTCTCTGCACTTGATAAGAAAGGAGAGCAATACAGCTGGTTTTTTTCATTTGTTTTAATCTTCACCCAGAGCAAGATGGTCAAAATATTTCTGTCCTCATTTGTGTGTTTTGTCTTACCCTATTGATGTTTGTTAGTAGTAGACTTCCCCAGGACCCAAACTGGAATATTTACAAAGTAACAAAGAAAGAAGAAAATCTTAGAATTTACTACTGGGTCACTTCTTAAGTCCTGTAGTTCTTAGCATCTCCACCCTCCTTCCTTCATCTTTCAAAGCCATTAGTCAATTGCTTATTGAATTTTCTCCAAGACTTTTTATATAGTGAGAGGAATACGGTGAATCTACTTACTCTGTAATTGCCAGAACTAAAACTAGGAGGTTATTTTTGATGTTTAAAGAGTTATTTTAGTTCAGTTGTCAAGTTCGGAGCCAGACAAGAATAGGTTGACATGAGAGAGGGAAATAAAGAAAGAATATAAATATAGACATATAATTTGACAAATTTGGCAGCCAAGAGAGGCAAAAAAAAGCCAAGGTAATAGTAGAGGAGCACATAATTTCATGGATGGCCTTTTTTTTTTTCCCCAGAGAAGTAAACATCAGCCTATTTAAATAATGATGATAATTAGTCTGTATAGGCACCATGGGCTAAGAAGCAGACCCCAGACAGGAGGTTTGTGGTTTTATTTGCATTTACCTGATGATTAGTGATGTTGAGTAACATTTCATGTACATGTTGGCTATGTATATGTTTTCTTTGAAGAAATGCCCAATAGACATGATCTCATTTGTATGTTAAATCTAAATAGTCAAACTTATACAAGCAGACAGTAGAACAGTGGTTGCTAGGGGTGGACAGGGGAAAATGGGTAGATATTGGTGAAAGACTACACAGTTTTAGTTATGCAAGTTAAGTAAGTTCTGGAGACCTAATATATAGCTATGTAACTATTGTTAACAATAATTTGATGTATATTTCAAAAATTTTAAGAAGGTATATCTTAAGTGTCAAAAAAGGAGATTAAAGGCTGGGCGCGGTGGCTCACGCTTGTAATCCCAGCACTTTGGGAGGCCGAGGCGGGCGGATCACGAGGTCAGGAGATCGAGACCACGGTGAAACCCTGTCTCTACTAAAAATATAAAAAAATCAGCCGGGCGTGGTGGCGGGCGCCTGTAGTCCCAGCTACTCGGAGAGGCTGAGGCAGGAGAATGGCGTGAACCCGGGAGGCGGAGCTTGCAGTGAGCCGAGATTGCGCCACTGCACTCACTCCAGCCTGGGCAGCAGAGCGAGACTCCGCCTCAAAAAAAAAAAAAAAAAAAAAAAAAAAAAAAAAAGAGATTAAAAAGGAAATACATAGATAATGGATATCCTAGATGGCAGTGATCATTTCACAATACATACATGCATGTCAAAGCATTAAGCTATTTGCCTCACATATATATAATTTTTATTCATCAATTATACCTCAATAAAGCTATTTTTTTTTAAAGTGCAGTCTTGGAAGCTGGACTGCATGAGTTCAAATCCTGGCTACCCATGTTACCTTGAGCAAGTTAAATTACCTTTATAATTTTCAGATTATTCATCTATAAAATGAGGATATATTAGTGCTCATACTTGATTATTAAATATGCTAATGCATGAATGTGCCTTGTTAATCTATTGTCTCTCACCTTTAAAATCACCCATCTATGCTGTACAGCAGCAGTTTGTTTCAATAGTAGGTATTAATTTCAGTTTGCAGATTTCTTGGCACTCCTATAATCAACTTTTTATAAGCACTCCTATAATCAACTTCATAGCACACTATTAGAGATACCAGCACCAGCTGGCTGGCGCTTCTTAGAACTAGGACACCCGTCTCTATATGATCATCTCCAAGATCCCAAGGCAACGCCTCCGGTTAGGCAGTATCCTCTCTGCAGATGTCTGGATTCTGCTTTTCTGACTCCCTTCTCCAAGATTTAAATTTTAATAGTTTCAAAAGTTCTGCTTTGTTTCCCTAAATGTTGTTTTAGAAATGCATTGTTTGATTGCACTTTATTTCCTTTTGGATATTTTAATTTCTTCAACATTGGTTGAAAAATTACTTATATTCAATTATTTCTGTTAAAATAGCAGGGTAGTTGATGTTCTTCTGATAGTATGTTTATTGATATGACATAGAAAGTATTCAGAACATAAACTTCTTAAACATGTTAATTATTATTGTGCTCTAATTACAGCAGAAAGATTTCAGAATCATGGGGAAACTGGTGGTTGAGTTGAGGAATATAAAGCACAGATTATTGTGGGAATGCCTACAAGGAGAGAATATATGATAAAGAGTGTTTACCACTTATATTATCAATGCAAATAATATCAAGGATCAGAGAGGAGACACACTGTCATTTGTCCTTAACTGTTTAATCAATTAGTCTCTGAATAGACAACTTTATTTCTAAGCAATGGGGATGGTTCACAAAAACGCTACAGTTTTCAGGGCCCTGATATCTTGATGCTGAGGACAACTATAGTGCTGGCCTAAAAAGCTAGTGGCTATGCTTTAGATCCCCGAGCTCAGTATTAATTAAAAACAAAAACAAATACTATATATAAAAATAACAGGGTGTTGTTTTTCATATGTAAAATTAGGCCCAAAAATGGATTATACTCAATGCCAGCTAAGCTGTAGTAAAATAGTCATATCATTCATTGGAGATAAAAATATACATTTGTACGATCTTTCCAGAAAGCAGTTTTGGAAGTATGCATCAGTGATTTAGAAACAAACCTTTTATACTGAGTAATTCTAGAAATTATTAGTAGTAATGTATTATGAAGAAATAATCACAGTTGTCGTCAAAATTTTGCATAAAACCTGTTGAAATGAGAAGAATATCTGTAGTAGACAAATTTTAAAAAATCTGCATTCTCTTACTAGGGGAATATCAAATTATGCCTTATAAATTATGAGGCACCAATGTGATGGAATAGTATTGAGATATTGAAAATGATGGTTCAATTGATGCAAAAATTCTCAACAAAATACTGGCAAACCGAATCCACCAGCACATCAAAAAGTTTATTCACCACAATTAAGCTTCATCCCCATGATGCGAGGTTGGTTCAACGTATGAAAATCAATAAATCTGACTCATCACATAAAGTTAACTGAAGACATAAACCACATGATTATCTCAATAGATGCAAAAAGGCCTTCAAAAATTCAACATCCTTTTATGTTAAAACTCTCAAAAAACTAGATATTGAAGGAAACATATGTCAAAATAATAAGTGCCGTATGTGACAAACCCACAGCCAATAACATATTGAATGGCCAAAAACTGGAAGCGGTTGAAAACCTGCGTGAGACGAGGTTACTATCTCTCCACACTCCTATTCAACATAGTATTGGAAATTCTGGCCGGGGCAATCAAACAAGAGAAATAAATAAAACGTATTCAAATAGAAAGAAAGAAAGTCAAAATATCTTTGTTTGCAGATGACATAATCTTATATTTTGAAAACCCCATCCTCTCAGCCCAAAAGCTTCTTAATCTGATAAGCAACTTCAGCAATGCCTCAGGATACAAAATGAATGTGCGAAATCACTAACATTCCTATGCACCAAGAACAGGCAATCCAAGAGCCAAATCATGAATTAACTGCCATTCACAATTGCCACAAAAAGAATAAAATACCTAGAAATACAGCTAACCAGGGAAGTAAAGGACCTCTTCAAGAAGAACTACAAAGCACTGTTCAAAGAAACCAGAGATGACACAAAGAAATGGAAAAACCATTCTATGCTCATGGATAGGAAGAATCAATATCATGAAAATGGCCATACTGCCCAAGGCAATTTATAGACTCAATGCTATTCCCATTAAATTGACAGGGACAGGGTGCAGAGAAATTAAAGGCAGAAAAAGGCAAGTCCCCAGTGAAACCCAACCTTCAAGCTGAAAGCCTGAAACTGTGGCCCAAAGTGAGAACTGGTATCCCTGTTTTCCCGCTTGAATGTTGCCTTTTCCTAAACCACCCATGGCCTCGCCCCGTGCCATCTGTGCCTATAAAAACCCCAGACTCGGCCAAATGATGGGACTATGTCTGGACATCGGAGAGAAGTGGCCTGACTTCAGAGGGACAGCTTGATGGTGTAACTTCAGAGAAGAATCCAGCTGAAAGTGGCCAGACTTCAGGGAAGATTACCTATCTGCCCCATTCCCTTTTAAGTTTCCCTTCCCACTGAGAGCCACTTTCATCAACAGTAAAATCCCCTGCATTTACCATATTTTGTGCTGCCTAATTTTTTCTGGATGCCAGACAAAAGCTCAAGAGCCACAAGTGCAGATACAAAAGGCTGTCACACTGGCCCTTTGCCCTTGCTAGTGGAGGGCACTCACCCTATGTGACAAGGCAAATGGCCCACTGGGCTGTTAACACTCAAACTGTCCATGAATGGCAGAGCTAAAAGGACACTGTAACACTCCCTCTGGGGCTTTGGGAGTCACTGGTACTGCTGGCCTGGCTGCTGCTGCAGGGCCTGCATGGAATTCACTCCTGTCAGTGCTAAAGCATCCAGCCAATTCCTGCACCCACTCACCTGCATGCTCCCTCCTGCGAAGGGTAGAACACAGCAGGACCAAGTGAGTAGAATTTGATCCTGCCTGCACCGAAGTGGCCAGCTGGTTCCAGCCCTTGTTCACTCCAGTTCCCACACTTGTTCACTTGTGTGCTCCCTCGCACAAGAAGTTGAGAACGGAGAGCTGAGTAAATGAGGCACCCCTGTCACGAGTCCCTAGAATGGGTCAGGGAAATATTCTGCTTCAAAACTACCATTGACATTCTTTACAGTATTAGAAAAAACCTATTTTAAAATTCATATGAAACAAAAAAGAGCCTGAATAGCCAAGGCAAGCCTAAGCAAAAAGAACAAAGCTGACATAAACAAGCAACAAGGAAAATATTTTCTATTTAAAAAATGGTACTGGGAGAACTGGCTAGTCATATGCAGAAAATTCAAACTGGACCCCTTCCTTACACCATATATAAAAATTAACACAAGATGGATTAAAGACTTAAATGTAAAACCCAAAGCTATAAAAACTTTAGAAGAAAACCTAGGCAATATTATTCAGGACATAAACATGGGCAAAGATTTCTTGACAAAGATGCCAAAAGCAATTATAACAAAAACAAAAATTGACAAATAGAATCTAATTAAACTAAAGAGGTTCTGCATAGCAGAGGAAACTATCAACAGGGCAAACAGAAAACCTACAGATTGGGAGAAGAGTTTTAAAATCTATTCTTTTGACAAAGGTCTAATATCCAGCATCTATAAGGAAATTAAACAAATTTACAAGAAATAAAAAAACATGAAAAAGTGGGAAAAGGACAGAAACAGAAACTTCTCAAAAGAAGACATAATGCAGTCAACAAACATTAAAAAAAGCTCAACATCACTGATCATTAGAGAAATGCAAAGCAAAACCTCAATGGGATACCATCTTATACCAGTCAGAATGGTTATTACTAAAAAGTCAAAAAACAGACGCTGGTGAGGTTGTGGAGACAAAGGAATACCTTTACACTGTTGATCGGGGAGTACATTAGTTCAAGGATTGTGAAAGACAGTGTGGTTATTCCTCAAAGTCCAAAAGGCAGAAATACCATGAGACCCAGCAATCCCATTACTGGGTATATGCCTAAAGGTATATAAATTGTTCTATTATAAAGCTTCATGCACATGTATGTTCATTGCAGCACTATTCACAACAGCAAAGACATGGAATCAACCTAAATGCCCATCAATGATAGACTAAATCAAGAAAACATTGTACATATATGCCATGAAATATTATTCAGCCATCAAAAAGAATGATATTGTGTCCTTTGCAGAGACATAGATGGAGCTGGAGACCATTTTTCTTAGCAAACTAACACAGGAACAGAAAACCAAATACCATGTGTTCTCACTTATAAGTGGGAGCTAAATGATGAAAACATGTGGATACATGTGGGGGAACAACACACACTGGGGCCTGTCAAAGGGTGGGGGATGGAAGGAGGGAGAGCATCAGGAAGAATAGCTAATCGATACTGGGCTTAGTATCTGTGTGATGGGATTATCTGTGCAGCAAACCACCATGGCACATGTTTACCTGTGTAATAAACCTGCACATCCTGCACATGTACCCCTGAACTTAAAATAAAAGTTGGAAATTAAAAAAAGAATAATTATGGTTTCCCAGATCAAATAATTTTATCATAAAGACATCTGGATCTATCAATCTATCACGTATCATCTATAAAACTAATCACATCCATACACACACAGAGTCTAACATATAAAAGAAAAGATAAGTTAAGAATGGCCTTCTCTAGTTTTTTGGGTATCTGAAATTAAGAATTCTTTTTATTTCATTGTTTTTACTTTTTTCTAAATGTTATCTATTGAACCAATATTACTTGTATGAGAACAAAAACAAAAATAAATAAAAATTAAATGTATGTATATGTAACTCACTCTTCTCAGGAAAAACAGCTGAGAATTTTAAATACAAAGGTCATAATATATAAAAATATTGCAAGCTTCTTACTGGTGGTACAAAGTACTATTTTCCAGTTCTAAATTTCTCAACTTCCTCTACTATATAGCAATGATAAAATAATTTAGAAAATGATGTATATCATTTAGATGAATGGATTAATGGAAGAAAGTAGGCTATTTAGTTCGTTATTTTTAATCTTATTTATTATATAATTTTTTTGCATAAAATTTATAAGTAAACCCTAGCCAAAATATAACTAGCTATGATTATGGCAATTATAGAAAATGAATAAAAATAAAGAAATCAACAAACATATTACAGTAGATGACAGGATATTCATCTGTTAAAAATCCTCATCTGAATTAGGTAAAGTGGTAATCTAAGATTGTTGATTGTTATCTTCGTTTGCAAAGGGTGAGACTTCTGTAAAATGTCCTGTCTATTTCTTCTTGGTAAAGCCTATTCAATATGTTTTTTCTTATGTCTGGATGAATTCTTATCTTTCATAAACAGAATACCACTGATACGTATCTGAAGACGATTTCTCTATTGCAGAGCTATCAAATACAATTTTTGCATGTCTCATTTCTTGAGGGACTTGTTTTCTATTGTGTTACTTCTTTTCTTTAATTTTGCTTTTCCCCAATACCATACCAACATCACTGTGTCTCCTCATATTTGTTTATGATGTCTTAGATTTTTTTTTAAATTAAGATATCAAATTTGGAGTTAGTCAGGATAAATACATTCTGGAGATCTATTACACAGCATAGTGCATATAAACTATGAATAGTGTATGCATTCTTAAAATTTGCTAAAGGGTAGACCTTATGTTGGGTGTTCTTAACATACACACAGACACATGCACAAATAATTATAAAGGTGGAAGAAGAAAACTTTGGGAGGTGACGGATACATTCAGGCCCTTGGTGGTAAATACGTGGCCATGGATATATACTCATCCTTAAACTCATCAATATATATAGTAAATATGCACAGAATTTGAAGGCCAATCATCCCTAAATAAAGTAGTTTAAAAAATAAAAATACATTTAAAAATAAATCAAGTTTGGTTGTTGTACAACTCTAAGGTAACAGTTCTTAAAAAAATGAATTTTTAAAACTATGGTGAAAAAATAAATAGAATAGTATAGATATGTCTGTTTTTTATTTTATACTTCTGTTTTTTCTCAGAAATGATTTCAGGGTAATTAAAAATAAACAAATAATATACAGGAAGATGACTGGGATAAAAAACTATAACAAATGTTGGTACACACATAGTTATATTTGATCTATGTGAGTTTGGACTTTTGACTAAAATTCAGAAATATACGTTATTTCAAAAAAGGAAAATTATGAAGAGTAGGCACAGGACTTTTGTATGTGTGGATATTAATACATCGTGATGATAAGATACAATTTAAAGGGGTGAACACGGTAGAAAACATCTTGTTATATTTCTGTATTATATATGTTATTAAATGCCAAACAACATTAGGGAGAGAATATTTTCACCATATTCATACAGCAGATTGCAAAAATGTAGGGTCAAGGTATTTTAGTAATTAGAGACCAGACTTACCTGGAGATCTGCTCTGTGGTTCATTCAACTAAAAAGTAGATTATATTAATTTGTTTCATATTTTATTGGCAGTTTCATTTTTGTGATGATCAAAGCAATGAGAAATTGAACAGCTATTATTTAGTTTGGACAAATAAAGATATATTCGATTCCTTAGTAAAATAATGGGGATCTTGAAAGAAAACAGTTGTATCAGAAAACATTTACTAAGGCAGGATAAAAGTATGATTTCTACTTAGATGGCAGAAGTAGATTGCACAAAGATTAATTTCTATAAACTGAAGGTGAAAGATTATTTCACATGATCTGTATTTGTAAAACAGACAAATAGTCACTCTTACAAACTTACAAAATGAGTTGTAAATCTTATGGAACATCTAATGAAACTCCAGTGATTAATTCAATGTCCTCTAATTATTATAGAGTTTGAAATACATTTATAAATATGAAGGGATGGTAGGAACTTAATCAGAAACAATAAGATAGAGTGACAGGGACATATATATAAGCATTATTCAAAATAAAGCTAAGAAGCAGATAAGGCTTGCAATTTTTCCAAAGACAACTCAAATTCCTTTAGAAAACATTTTGATAAAAAGTATATACAGCAAGAATTCACTAGTAGCCTAAGATGTGTAGGAAAATGTCTTATTTATTTCTAATTGAGGGAAATGTCCTATATATTTCTCCTCTTCCCGTAAGGAAATTAAAAACATTATATATTCCCATTCATTAGATGAGGCCTGCTGTGTCTTCCTGTGAAAGGCATTTACTTCCCCTCCTCTGTGATAACAGTAGGAGTGTGACACTTCTTTGGCCAGTGAACATGATCACAAGTGAAGGTATGGTGACTCTGAGCAGAAATGCTAAGAGCCATCACTTTGTTTCGACAGCTCTCTTGTTCTTTTACCTCTGCTATAGACTTCGCTGTATATGGAGGTTTTTCCTTCAGTTTGGATCCTGAAATGAGGACAAATAGAGGAGAGTGAAATGACCAGATCTACAGCTACCATGTAATTCATCAAAGGCACAATCCCTTATTTGCATAAGCCATTGTCATTGTTGAGTTGCTGTTACCCAATTTTATATTATTGTTTGATTATGTGTAATATATATGTATCATAAAAATAATAGAAAACAAAACTATCACACTCAATATTATTCCTGTCTTCTGACTAATAAGATGTCTAGATTGAGATATGATAGAATATACATTAATACGAGAATAGTCTCTTGGTGAGGAGCTAGTTATTTTGAAGTTCATTGGTGAAAGAGAAAAATAAAATCCTAAATTCTGCATTAAAGATATTTCTCTGATTTTTTTAAAGGAGGAGGTGGGTTATTCTTAAATTATATACTAGGTGAAGTATATATATGAGCTTATCATGGATATTTTGTGGTTATATAATTAAAAATATGTAACTTAAGAAAGGGACATAGGATAAATTCATAGAGATTATTAAGCCACATTTATCTCATTTTCTTTGAGATGCAGTTGTTCAATTTGTCAATAAAAATAAAATCCGAAGTGTAGCTGAATTTCAGCAAAGCATATGGCAAAATTTTTACATTTGTAGGTATTAAACACAAATATTATTTAGCAATTTCCCAAAAGTTTAATTACTCTACTCAACAACTGATTAGTGAATTTGTATACTGTCATTTAGATCTTAGCCCAGTGCTCACCTTCTGAGAAAGTCCTTCCATAACCATCCACTCCTCACTTATCTCACCCACTGTTTGCCACATTACACTATTTACATATTTATTCCTGGCCTCTTTCTCTAGACAGTGAGCTACAAAATGGTAGAGATCTTGCCCATTTTATTTAAGTGCATTTTTGGCATCAAGGACAATAATAGAAAATGGGCTGCTCAATACGTGTTTGTTGTGTGGTTGTGTAGAAGGAAAGAAAGTAATAAAGAAGAAAGCTAGGGAGAGAGGCACCATATACAGAAAGGTCCTTGGTTAGCCTCTGATGAAAATGATCACGGTGAGGATGACAATGATATCAGCAATGATAATTAAATCAACACTGGAAAATATCTATGGCTTTTAAAAAGAACTAGGAATGGTTATAAGTTCCAGAGTGACAAATGCCAAGTGCCACAATTAGCAATTGTGTAACAGATGGTATTTCTATGCCTTTCTGTAATGGTTAACCTTTATTGAGAACAGTGTATGTACCAGGTGCAGGTAATACAGAGATAAGAATGTGTTACTTGATCTCAAGGAGGCTTAGGAAAACAATCTCTTCCATAACTGTGGAGGAAATTAGGAAGGTCAGAACTCAGTAGCTGAATAAAAATAAATGCAAACAAATACAAATGCTATGTTTCTAGACAAACAACTCAGAATGCTGTGGCAATTTTCTACACAAAAGATTAAAAACATAAAACTTGTTACTTTCTCAGGTATTTGGTTAATCATTGAAATACATTTTATATTCTTTTTAATATTGAAAATGTGTCATATAAAATATTCATTTTCTTTAAAAGTAATATTTAACAAATTTGGCAATAAGATTATTAGGCCAAAGATTTGTTAATTATTCAGGATACTGTATTTGTTGCTTACTGTGCATATATGACTAATAGAAAAATTACTGTAATCACAACTAAATTGATGTCCTTGACCTTAGTATGGTATTAGAGTTAAAAAATTACTATGTTTAAATTCAACTTAAAAATCAAACATTTCATTAACGTTCTTAATCAAAATATCCTATTATATTCATTATTACCTGAGAGTCAAATAATGTGTCCAAGTTAGAAAATTTGATATTTAATGCATGTTTAATTCTATTTAATTCAAAGTACATGAATAGTCAGTATATCCAATGAATCATCACTCTAGTATAACACAAATTTATGCATTTCTCTATTTCAGTTAATTAATGCTTATATAAGGCAAAGCAGTTTCAGAGGTTGTTTATCATAGTTTAGATTTTAGAACCTCAGTTCTAAACGGAATAGCAAACACACACATGCAAAAAAAAAGAAAGAAAAAGAAATAACAGTATCACAGTCGGCATAAAAACAGCCTATTTAGAATAAGTAGTTCAGTTCAAGATGCAGATACTTTATCAATGGCTTTAATTGGAAGAAAGGAGGTTTTCAACCACTCAAAGTAAAATATGATAGCTTGTGTCAAAGTGTTATAAAACATATTCCTCTTAAGAGCAGAGGGGGAGAAAGAGAATGAAAAACATGATGGACCTTGAATAACAGCTCAACAGTAATGATGTATAATTGCTTTTCATCATTTCTATCAGCAGTGAAGCTGTAAAACATTGATCAAAGATGATGACTATCACAAAGTGCTTAAAGTGCAGCACACTGTTAAATTTCCTCAGCCTCTGAAATAATTATAGCATGAGCAAGCATAAAGATGATTTCCCCACCTCCACCTGCCTTCCTCAAATGATTTCCCAGCCAAGGTAGATGGGATTAAAGAAATCTGACATGAATGAGCTATATGAGAATGTCAATGTCAAATGATATATCACAGGCACTTGCCTCAAAAAGGATAAACATACCATGAACACTTCACATTAATGCACACTGGAATTCAGTCACTCTCTTTACTGACAAACATGCTACTCAAATAAAGGATTCAAAGCATACCCAATGAATGAGACTGCAACATGGACAAAGAAGTGTTTACTGATGGTTTAAAAGAGATAGCTCTTGGCTGCTAAGGCTTTACAGCTAAAGAAATGATTGAAGGAGAAAAGGTTTTTATCAATTCTTGGAAGTAATAGGTAAAGGATTTCTTTCAATAATTTTGTGGCTTATGCTAAATTAATATTTTAAGCATATGGTTTCATTAGAATTCAACTATATTAATGTATCAATCATTTGATAAGTTAAAAATTATTAAAATTCTACTGTTTGTCTACATGTGCTGTGTGGTTACGGTACTTGCATGTCAGGCTCCTTGCCACATCGTTTCAGCCCATCTGATTTCACCGCGGCAGGGATGAATAATCATACACCTCTGCCAGTTCCCTACATCAAGTACTCACTCTGATGTCTCTCTGATATGAAACACCACTTGATTAAAATCAGAGGAATTAGGAAGTGAGGAGAATTTAATGCATTGGGGCTGAATCTTAACCAATGATAGAAGTGGTTAGATGTTTCCTTCTTCCATATCCTCTGGAAGGATAATTGTGAGATGCATTCTACATAGTTTGATTCCCTGAGAGTGGGTTGAGGTCCTATTGCTCACAGCAGTGACCACTGCATTAGTGCTCAGTCACTGGCTTTTACTTTATCTTTGTCTCATTTTCCCACTTCTTCCATTTTATTACTCCACCCCAAAAACCTACATGATTCTAGTGATTCTAAGTTCTTGTTTCAGTATCAGCTTTCAGGGAGGAACCGAAACCAAGATAGCTGGTACTGAATGTTGTGACGGAAAGGTTACCCTTAAAGATGGGATTCTGAATTTAATTCTCTCATAGGTCAAATGGCAACAAGAACTTCATTGCTGGTAATAAATGAGGTGTTGATAACCCCCGGTGTGCTTTACTTCCACGTTTTTAAAGACACAACGGTGGAAAGTTAAATGAGAATCAGGTGGAAAGAGAATACAGCTGTATGTAATAGCGCTATCACCTGAAAGCTATTGGGGCAAGGTATTTATAAGGTGTGTGGAGGTGGCTCACCTTTTTTAACTATACCAGTAGTCTTAAAGTAAAAGAATGGCAGGCTCAGTTCAGCCAACTATTATTAGCTCAGGACATGCTGGAAAGTCAGGAAGGTCTTTCTTGCAGTTTCAGTTACCTGCAACAGTAGGAAAGATAGCACTAAGAAGAAGGCCTATGGTTTAATCACTGGACTTAAGCAAATGCAAACAATAATGAATGCTCAGCTTTTGGAGGTTCCCTGACATTAGAGATACGCTATTGAATGAGTGGGAACCTGACAAGTTGCATAGATCACTTGGAAATATTGACCTGAGAATATGGCACTTCCGATGTTCCCGATCTTTTTGAACTTTGAGAAGGAGCATTGTCACTGTTGCTAGACACCAACTTCTCTTTGTATGAGGAAAACGTAAAGAAATTATCTAAGGTGAGTGCCTTACAGTATGATATCTGTGTCTTTTAAAATAAATCACATCTTCAATATTTGACTCGAATATATAAATATGATCAACTCTTAGTAAAGTCTAAGCAGAGAAATATAGTCTCTTCTACAGGTAAGATATCTCATGAAACAAGTTTCAGAACTGGACTACTAAGGTAATATGTACTAGCAGAAACAGAAAGATGTATATAAATGGATACTGGTGTTTTCATGAAAACACACACAAGGTTACAGAACTATTTACCTGGATGCATTTTCAGTGACATAAAATATATTCTGTGTGAATACCTGGAAATATGATGCTTAGAGGACTACTTGAAGCTCAGATGCAGTAGTGAGCTACAGTAAGTGATGTGAACGTGCAATAAATCCATGTAATGCATTAAACCCATTTTCTCAGGGCCAGTGCTGTGACCGCTATTTATTTATTTGTTTATTTATTTATTTATTTAATTTATTTATTTTTGCGATGGATTCTCACTGTGTCGCCCAGGCTGGAGTTGGAGTGCAGTGGCACAATCTCTGATCACTGCAACCTCCACCTCCCAGGTTCAAGCAATTCTCCTTCTCAGCTTTCCCAAGTAGCTGGGACTACAGGTGTACGCCACTATGCCTGGCTAATTTTTTTGCATTTTAGTAGAGACCTGGTTTCACCGTGTTGCCCAGGCTGGTCTCAAACTCCTGAGCTCAGGCAATCCACCCACCTTGGCATCCCAAAGTGCTGGGATTACAGGCGTGAGCCACCGAGCCCAGCCTGCTTTTTTAATACTCTACTCCTTACTCTACTAAGGTATTCTTTAATACTCTACTCCTGTATTTTTAATACTCTACTCCTTAGTATTAAGGAAGCAGTCACAGCATTCAGCCTGAGAAAATGCGTTTATTACATGAAACTAGAGTTAACCTATACTTTTTAAAGGTCCAGAAGACACTAAAGCAATATGTAATGCACTGGAGAGAGAATCATCAATGTAGTTCAGAAGGTTAATATTGGCCATTCTATCTATGCTAGGATTGACAGTAAATGATGCTTACATGGAGCTTGGTCTGATAGAATCCAGGCACAGGAGAGGACAGGTGATATCTGTGGCTCTGGCAATCAGACCATGGTGGTCCCAAGGGAAGACAGAGATTGGTAATAGAGTAAGCTCATGCTTGGCTTATTTAGTCAGAATAAGTTGATATCAGTCAACTGCTTGCTTCCCAAGCCTTGTGTTAAAGTCTCAGTTTGACGTGATATCCTGCCAATAAATTCATTTTCTAGGTTGGCTGGATTCACTTTCCAGAAGGTATACTTGAATATATATATATATTTACTAGATTACAACTTTTTTTTTTTTGTAAGACATAGTTTCACTCTTGTTGCCCAGACTGGAGTGCAGTGTGCCATCTCGGCTCACTGCAACCTCCGCCTCCCGGGTTCAAGCGATTCTCCTGCCTCAGCCTCCCAAGTAGCTGGGATTACAGGCTGACATCATCATGCCCGGCTAATTTTTTTGTATTTTTAGCAGAGACAGGGTTTCGCCATGTTGGATAGGCTGGTCTTGAACTCCTGACCTCAGGTGATCCGCCTGCTTCGGCCTCGAAAAGTGTTGGGATTACAGGCATGAGCCACCGCACCTGGCCTAGATTAGAAGATCTCTAAAGAGCAAAAGCCTAATTTTATTCATCATTTTATTCCCACTAGTATAGTATAGGCATAGTGCCTAATGCATGACTTAAAGTCAAATATTTGGTGAGTGTACCCATGAAAGAATATAAGAATGGTATGCATCGAACACTTTGTGGAGCTATAAATTGTCTTTTTGGTTGTAGTGTAGGTGATTTAGAAGGATAATGGAATATAAAATTTGAGTAATAGGTAATAATCATAAAGTGGAGAGATTTGAAATCCAAACTGAGATGTTTGTGTTTAATTTGTAGGCAAGGCAAACGTTGGGAAGCAGTTTTTTTTTTTAAAAGAAATATGTCAGAGGAAGATATAGGATAGATTTGAAAGATCTTTGGGAGGTGAGATAACAATATCTTTTACGTTACCGTTTTCCAATCAGATATCTCAATGTAACACACTGGCAACAGTGATGTGTGTTGCTTTTTTTTAAAGAAGTAGATTAGAACTAAAACACTTGGAGTGTACACTCACAATATAATCTACAGTCTGGAGTAAGCAACCACCACATTTTGAGATATCCAGGGAAATGTCTTTTATAATATATATACAAATAGAAAAATGTCATCTATTATTTTGGTGAAAAGTAATCAAGCATAGAACAAGTGTGGGTATCTTTCTGAACTACATGTTTAATAATGTCTCTCCCTTGATAAATAGTATTTAGTATATTCACAATAGACACACAATTAAATTCAACTGTCTTGATATTACCTGTTTTTCTTAAATTTTCATACATTCACTTAATTTTCAGTTCCTCAAAATCCACAAGATTTCAGCAATAAACTTTTTTGTGTATTCTCAAACCACTTTAATAGATAGAACTATTTGGAATATCTGTTTCTTCTTAAGTGAGTTTCCTGGTATGTTTAGTTTAAGATGCTCAATTTGAGAAAGCAATTTGTTCATCATACTTCCCAGCTATTATTTAATGCCTGTGGGAGCAGTAGTGACTTCCCAACTGTTTTTCGTGAATTAAAAAAATTAAATTTATTTATTTTTAATACATTATATTTGTATGTATTTATGAGTTATATGTGAAGTTGTGTTACAGGCATAGAAAGTGTAATGATCAAGTCAGAGTATTTAGGGTCTTCATCATCCAAGTATGTATAATTACTATGTGTTGGGCACATTTCAAGTCCTCTCTTCTAGTTATTTTTAAAGTACAATACATTGTTGTTAACGATAGTCACCCTACTCTTCTACAAAAAATTATAATTTATTCCTACTATGAATTATATATTTCTACTCAGGAACCAACCTTTCTTTATCCACTTCTCCCACCCATATCCCCATTCCAGTCTGTAGTATCTATCATTCCACTGTCTACCTCCATGTGATCAGCATTTTTCACTCCCACATATGAGTGAGAACATGAAAAATGTATCTTTCTACTAACATAGTGACCTCCAGTTCCATCCATGTTGCTGCAAATGACATGATTTCATTCCTTTTTAATGGCAAAATAGTATTACATTGTGTATACATACCATGTTTTCCTTAGCCATTCATCCATTGATGGACACTTAGGTTGATTGCATGTCTTTTCTGTTGAGATAATGCTGCAATAAACACGGGAGTGCATGTATAACTTTGACATATTGATTTATTTTCCTTTAGATAAATACTGAGTAGTGGGATTGCTGGATCATATGTTAGTTATATCTTTAGTTTTTTTTTGACAAATCATTATAATCTATTTTGTAGAGGTTGTGCTAATTTCCAATCCCCATCAACAGTGTATAAGAGTTTCCTTTTGTCTGCATTCTTACTTTCTGTTATTATTTTTTGCCTTTTTAGTAAGTGCCATTCTAAATGAGGCAAAGTGATATCTCATTGTGATTTTTTGTATTTCCCTAATGAGTAGTAACAAACATTTTTTCATAACCTGTTGGTCATTTCTATGTCTCCTTTTGAGAAATGTCTATGCATGTCCTTCATCCATTTTTTAAATGAGGTCATTTGAATATTTACTGTTGCATTGTTTGAGTTTCTTTTATATTCTTGATAGTACTCCCCAGTTGGATGAGTAATTTGCAAATATTTTCTCCCATTCAGAGATTATCTTTTAACTCTGTTGATCGTTTACTTTTCTATGCAGAAGCTTTTTAGTTTAATGTAGTCCCACTTGATATTTTTATTTCTGTTAACTATGCTTTTGAGGTCACGGTCATAAAATATTTGCGTACACAAACGTCCTAAATTTTTTTTCCTGTTTTCTTCTAGTGGTTTTATAGTTTTGGGTTTAACGTTTAAGTCTTTAATTCATCTTGAGTTGGTTTTTGTATATAGTATTGGATAGGGGTTCAGTTTCATTCTTTTGCATATGGTTATCCAGTTTTTCAAGCACTATTTACTAAAGAGAATATCCTTTCCTCACTGTGTGTTCTTGATGGCTTTGTGAGAAATCAGTTAGCTGTAACTGCCTTCTCCTCAGTTTATTTTATTGATGACTTTATCAAAGATCAGGAGGTGTATTCCTAGCTTCTGCATTGTTTTCAATTGGTCTATATGTCTATTTTTATACCAATATTATGCTGTTTTTGTTACTTTAGTTTTGTAATATGGTTTGTAGTAAAATAGTGTGATGCTTTATTCTTTTTTTTTTTTTTTTTTTTTGAGATGGAGTCTTGCTCTGTTGCCCAGGCTGAAGTGCAGTGGCACTGTCTCGGCTCTGCAACCTCTGCCTCCTGGATTCAAGCCATTCTCCTGCCTCAACCTACCGAGTAGCTGGAACTACAGGTACCATGCCTGCCTAGGCTTGCTGTTTTTGCTTAAGATTGCTTTGGCTATTCTGGTGTTTTGTTTGTTTTTCTTTCCATACAAATTTTAGAATTGTGTTTTTACTATTTCTGTGAAAAATGACATTGGAATTTTCAGAGGGATTGCATTGAATCTGTAGATTGCTTTTGGCAGTATGGTCATTTTAATGATATTAATTATTTCAATCCATGAGCATGGATGGCTTTCTATTTTTCTGTATTTTCTTCAAATTATTTTATTAATGTTTTGTAGTTTTTCCTGTGGAGGACTTTCACCTCCTTGGTTAAATTTATTTCTAGGTATTTTATTTATTTTGTAGCTGTTATAAATGGGTTGGGCTTCTTTTTCAGCTAGTTTGTTATTGGTTTATAGAAATGCTACTGATTTTTGCATGTTCATTTTGTATCCCGCAAATTTACCACATTTTAAAATTAGTTTTAAGAGATTTTTAGTAAAGTCTTTGGTTTTTCTAAAATACAATTGTATCATCATCAAAGAGAGACAATTAGAGTCCCTCTTTTTCAATTTAGATGCTTTTTATTTCTTTCTCTTACCTGATAGTTCTGGCTAGAACTTCAAGTACCTTTTTAATAGAAATGGTGAAAGTGAGCATCTTTGTCTTGTTCCGATTCTTAGAGGAAAGGCTTTCAACTTCACCCCATTCAGTATGATGTTACCTACGAAGTTTGTCACATGTCCTTTATTGTTTTGAGTTTTTTTTTCTCATATGCCTATTTGAGAGTTTTTATCACGAAAGGATGTTAAATTTCATCACATGTTTTTTTCTGCATCGAGTTTAAAATCATATGGTTTTTGTCCTGTTGATGTTATGTATCACGTTTATTGATTTATGTATGTTGAACCATCTTTGCAACCCTGAGATAAATCTCACTTGATTGCAGTGTATTATTATATTTTTGATGTATTGTTGGATTTGGTTTGCTAATATTTTCTTTAAGAGTTTTGAAATCTCTGTTCAGTAGGATTTTTGGCTTCTGATTTTCTTTTCTTTTTGTGCTTGCATGATTTTTTTTCTCACTCTAATGCTGGCCTTATAAAAGGAGTTTGGAAGTATCCTCTCTCCCTTAAATATTTTTGGAATAGTTTGAGTAAATTAGTATCAGCTGTTTATATGTTTGACAGAATTCAGCAGTGAGGCTATACTTCCTGGGCTTTTTCTTAATTTCCTCCTCCCCCTCCTCTTCCTCTTCCTCTTCCTCCTCCTCCTCCTTTCCTGGTGGATTCTGCTCTGGCCTAGGACAGGTCTAAATGCTCCCTCTGTGGGCACTGATCCAGAATTAATAGCTGAGGGGGCTTTGTCCTGTGTTGTGTCCACTGTGGTGTGGCTGGCACTCAGTTGCAGTGCAAAGTCCCACAATAACTTCCCTTTTCCTCCCTCAAGCAGGCATTTTTTTTGTCTCTGTACTGTGCTGCCTGGGGTTTGGCAAGAGCCATGTAGAAAATGCAGAACTGTCTTCTTACCTTGTTCAATATGTCTTTTTTCATTATTATGTTAACATCAGGTACTATAAAATCTGACCTGATTTTTTTTTTTTTTTTTTTGGCTTTTGTGAAGATGGTTTCTTGGATGGATAGTTTTTGATTTGGTGTTCCTGTAGGGGGACAGTCACTGTAGGGTTCTATTTGGCCATCTTGCTCTGCCTCCCTCCACTATATTTATTGCTGATATATTCCCTTGGCACCTCCTTTTTGACTCATGGGCTATTTAGAAATGTTGATATTTTGACATTTTGCAGTTGTCTTTTGTTATTGATTTCTAGTTTAGACATATTATGGTCTGAGAACCAATTTTGTATGATTTCAATTTTTCAAAATTTCTTATAGTGCTTTATATTCATACTTATGGTCTATTCTGGTGAATGTTCCATGTGTGTTTGAGAAAAATGGTTATTCTAATGTTGCTAGGAGCAGTGTTCTATAAATGTCATTTATGTAGATTGATATCATTTTTCAAGTTATCTGTGTATTTTCTAATTTTTTCCTACTGTTTTATTAATTACTTAAAAAAGAGTGTTTCATTATCAAAATATAATTATATATTTTTTCTAATTCTGTGGAAAATGGCATTAGTATTTTAATAAGGATTGAATTAAATCTGTAGATTTTTTTGGGTAGTATGGTCATTTTAATGATATTGATTCTTCTGACCCATGCGCTTGGGATGTTTTTCCATTTGTTTGTTTAATCTGTGATCTCTTTCATGAGTGTTTTGTAGTTTTCCTTGTAGATCTCTTTTATCTCCTTGGTTTAATATTTCTAGATATTTTATTTTTGTATCTATTGTAAATGGAATTGCCTTCTTGATATGGTTTTCAATTTGATTGTTATTGGTGCATAGAAACATTACTAATTTTTGCATGTTGATAATTGCATCCTGAAACTACTGAATTAATTTATCAAATTTAATATTATTTCCATGGAGTGTTTAGGTTCCTCTAGATATAAGATGATATAATCAGCTAACAGGAATAATTTGACTTTCTCTTTTGTAATTTGGATGCCTTTTATTTCTTTCTCTCACTTGATAGTTCTGGCTAGGACTTCCAGTAATATGTTAAATAGGAGGGTGAGAGTGAGCATCCTTGTCTTGTTCCAGTTTTTAAAGGGAATGCTTTCATGTTCTCACATATAGGTGAGTGCTAAATAATGTCTACACACAAACATAGATTGTAGAATAATAGGCATTAGAGTCTGGAAAGTGAAAAGGGGTGGGAGGAGGATGGATGATGAAAAATTACTTAATGTATAAAACGTTTTAGAGTTTGGGTTTTTTTTGTACCATTATGTTTCCTTTCCCATTTTCCTATACGTATATCTTGTAGGTATTTTCTTAGAGGTTACAATGAATATTATGATTGGCATCCTGAAAATATAATAGCCTCATTTGAATTAGTAGCAATTTAGCTTCAATAGCATACAAAAAACATGCTCCTCTATAGCTCTGCTCCTCTTTTTGTTGTTATTGTCATAGATCATTATATCTTTATACGGATTTGCCCAATCACCTAGATTCATAAGCATATTTACGCATTTGTATTTTAAATCATGTAAGAAATAAAATCTGACTTTACAAATCAAAAGTAAAATAATAGTGGCTTTTATATTCATCTATGCAATTACCTTTATTCAAGATAGTTATTTCTTCAATTTTCTTTCCAGTGTCCTTTCATTTCAACCTAAGGACTCCCTTTGGTATTTCTTGTAGGGCAGGTGTACTGGTATTGAACTCCCTCTGTTGTATTCTTTTGGAAATGTTTCAGTTTCTTTTTATGTCTTAATGCTATTTGACAGATATAGATTCTTGGTTGACAGATTTGTTTTTTATTTTAGTAATAAAATATGTCATTCCACTTCCTTCTGGTTTCCATGACCTCTGATGATAAATTGGCCATTAATTTTATGGAGAGTTCTTTGTATGTAACTAGTCACTTCTCTGTTGCTTCTTTGAAGATTCTCCTTCTATCCTTGGTTTATAAAAGCTTAAAAATAAGTTGATATTATATAGTATGGGTTTTCTTGAGTTTCTTCTACTTGGAGTTAATTGAACTTGTTGAATTTTTAGATTCTTAGATTTATTTATTTTATTAAATTTGGGATGTGTTAAGTCATTGTTTTACAAATGTTCTTTTCCATGTGTCTTTTTGCCCCTCTATGTGCCTGCACGTATACGTCTCTGTGTATCTGATGTGGATCTCTGAATGCAGCTGTGTTATCTACCATGGGCCTCTATGTGCATCTCTGCACACCTCTCTGCCTGCCTTGGCATGCCTGTGTCTGCTTGTGTGTGTGTGTGTGTGTGTGTGTGTCTCTCTCTCTCTCTCTCTCCTTCCCTCTCCCCCAACCCTTTCTGAGAACTTCAAATGCATGTGGTGGTCTGCTTGGTGGTATTCTACAGGTCTCTTAGGATCTGTTCATTTTTCTTCTTTGTCCTTTTTCTTATAGTGGGTAGTTTTACTTGCCTTATCTTCATGTCTGTTTATTATCCTTCTGCAAGTTTATATCTGTTGTTGAACCCCTCTTATAAAATTTTCATTTCAGTTAGTGTACTTTTCAGCTCCAGAATTTATATCTGGTTAATTTTTATAATTTTGATTCTTTTTACTGATATTCACAATTTGTTCATACATCAATTTTTTGATTTACTTTATTTCTTTATGCATGGTTTTCATTAGCTTTTAGAGCATATTTAAGGCAGTGGATTTAAAGTCTTTGTCTAAAAACTGCAGTGTCTTAGATTCCTCAGGGATAGTTTTGGTAGATTAAATTTTTTCATCAAATACACCATATTTCCCTGATTTTTTTTGTATGCTATGTCCCTTTCTGTTAAAAATTAGACATTTGATTATTCTTATATAATATCTCTGTAAATAAGATTCTTTCCCCTTCCCCAAAGGTCACCGTTCTTGGTTTTTGAAATATGCATTCATTCGTTTATTGACTTCTCAAATTAATTTCTCAAAGATTGTATTTGTAATGCATGGTCACTGAACTCTCTGTTTATTTAGATAGTTTTTAGTTATTATTAGTTTTTATTGACAGGGTTTCCCTTGAACACCAGAAACTGGTGAAAAATAAAATTTTCCCATCTTTGCAGGTTGGCTCTCTGCTGAGGAATTACTGCAACATTTAGCCAAAGTATTTACAACCCTGCTATAGCCTTTGCTTCTTGCATGAACTGAGCATAGAGATCAGCTAATGGTGAAAGTTTAAGGATACCTCAAGGATTTTCCCTGCCAACACCCTGTGTTGGATGTGTTAAGCTATCTAAATTCTCATGTATGAATTCCTTAATCCCCTAAATAAACTCTTTCCCCAGCTTTTCTTCCCAGGATATCTCTTAAATGTCTCAAATGAATCTTTAGTCCCGAGTAACTGAGATGTTGGTTCACGTTACCATGTATTAAAGCAGTACTTACTGCTTTTCCATCTAGAGTGAGTTGAGTTAGGCAAAACAGAGCTGAGCACCTTGCATAGAGTTTTCTTCAGGTAAATCCCAGACAATTTAGAACTAACTAGCACAGTAGTTTATGAATAAGGTTTTCCCCGCTTCCTCTTGAACTAGTTGTCAGGGTCATGCAGTGGGGCCATAGAAGGCTGTTTTCAAGAATGCTTCCAAGCCCTGGAAAGGTGAGGGCAAGTAAAATGTCACAAAATTTTCCTACCATTTTAAAGGTGTCTCTCTATTTTTTTAATGAGCTTGGTGGCTGTAAACCATTGACTGTTTTCCAGAGTTCTGACAAAGTTAGTTCTGGAAAGTTCTGTTAGTTTCTTTGATGTTTCTGTGAAGGGATGATAGACATTGAATCTATCTTATTGACCATTTTGCTTACATAGCTCAGTCTTTTAACTTGTGTTTAAGCCTTTCACATTTAAAGTGAGTATTGATGTGGTTGGATTGACATCTATAGTTTATCTAGTTGTTTTATATTCAATTTTTTCTTTTTTATTTTCTGTTTGCCTCTTTAAGTCAAATTGAGTATGTCTTATAATTCAGTTTTAAGTCTTCTGTCAACTATTTTTAAAAAATTATTTAGTGTTTTCTCTAAGGCTAATTTGTGCATTTGAAAATAATCTCAGTATGTTATTGTTGTGGTTAATACTGAGTGCCAACTTGATTCGACTGAAGGATGCAATGTGTTGTTCCTGGGTGTGTCTGTAAGGGTGTTGCCAAAGGAGATTAACATTTGAGTCACTTAACTGGGAGAGGCAGACCCACCCTCAATCCAGGTGGACACTCTCTAATCATCTGCCAGCACAGCCAGAATAAAAAACAGGCAGAGAAACATAGAGAGAAAGGTAGAGACTGGCCTAGCCTCCCATCCTACATCTTTCTCCCGTGCCAGATGCCTCCTGCCCTCAAACATTGGACTCCAGGTTCTTTGGCTTTGGGACTTGGACTGTCTTCCTTGCTCCTCAGCTTACAGACAGCTTATTGTGGAACTTTGTAATCATGTGAGTTAATACTCCTTAATAAACTCCCCTTTATATACACATCTGTCATATTAGTTCTGTCCCTCTAGATAACTCTGACTAATACAGATATTGGTGCCAGTAAGAGTGAGGTGCTGCTGAAAAGATACCTGAAAATGTGGAAGTGACTTGAACTGGGTAACAGGCAGAGGATGGAACAGTTTGGAGTGCTCAGAAGAAGAAAGGAAAATGTGGGAAAGTTTGGGACTCCATGGAGATTTGTTGAATGGCTTTGACCAAAATGCTAATAAAGATATGGACAATGAAATACAGGCTGAGGTGGGAACTGGAACAATGGTGACTTTTGTTATGTTTTAGCAAACAGACTGGAGGCATTTTGCCCCTGCCCTAGAGATTTGAGGAACTTTGGTCTTGAGGAAGATAATTTAGGGTATCTGGTGGAAGAAATTTCTAAGCAACAAAGCATTCAAGAGGTGACTTGGGTGCTGTTAAAAGTATTCAGTTTTATAAGGGAATCAGAGCATAAAAGTTCAAAAAATGTGCAGCCTGACAATGCAATAAAAAAGAAAATCCCATTTTCTGAGGAGAAATTCAAGCCAGCTATAGAAATTTGCATAAGTAATGAGGAGCCCAGTGTGAATCCCCAAGAAAATGGGGAAAATGTCTCCAGGGCATGTCAGAAACTTTTGTGGCAGTCCCTCGCATTACAGGCCTGGAGACCTAGGAGAAAGAAAAGGTTTTGTGGGCTGTGCCCAGGGTCCCCATTCTATGTGCAGTCTAGAGACTTGGTGCCCTGCTTCCAGCCACTCCGGCCGTGGCTGAAAGGGGGCAATGTAGAGCTCAAGCCATGGCTTCAGAAGGCTCAAGCCACAAACCTTGGCAGCTTCTATGTAGTGTTGAGCCTTCGAGTGCACAGAAGTCAAGAATTGGGTTTGGGAACCTCTGCCTAGATTTCAGAGGATGTACGGAAATGCCTGGATGCCCAGGCAAAAGTTTACTGCAGGGGAAGGGCCCTCATGGAGAACCTCTGCTAGAGCAGTGTGGAAGGAAAATGTGGCTTTGGAGCTTCCACACAGAATCCCTACTGGAGCAATGCCTACTGGAGCTCTGAGAAGAGGGTCACTGTCCTCCAGACCTCAGAATGGTAGATCCACTGACAGCTTGCACCGTGCACTTGGAAAAGCTATAGATACTCAACGCCAGCTGGTAAAAGCAGCCAGGAGGGAGGATATACCCTGTAAAACCACAGGGGCAGAGTTGCCCAAAACCATGGAAACCCACCTTTTGCATCAGTGTGATCTGGATGTGAGACATGGATCCAAAGGAGATCATTTTGGACAGAGGCAGACTTAAGATTTGACTGCCACACTGGATTTCAGACTTAACATAGGACCTGTAGCCCCTTTGTTTTGGCTATTTCTTCTATTTGGAATGGCTATATTTACCCATTGGCTGTACCCCCATTGTATCTACAAAATAACTAATTTGCCTTTGATTTTACAGACTCATAGGCAGAGGGGACTTATGCTGAAATGAGTTAAGACTTTGGGGGACTGTTGGGAAGGCATGATTGGTTTTAAAATGTGAGAACATGAGGCCGGGCGCAGTGGCTCACGCCTGTAATCCCAGCACTTTGGGAGGCTGAGGGGGGTGGATCATGAGGTTAAGAGATCGAGACCATCCTGGCCAACATGGTGAAACCCCGTTTCTACTAAATATACAAAAAATTAGCCAGGCGTGGTGGTGGGCGCCTGTAGTCCCAGCTACTTGGGAGGCTGAGGCAGGAGAATGGTGTGAACCTGGGAGGCGAAGCTTGCAGTGAGCTGAGATCACGCCACTGCACTCCAGCCTGGGCGACACAGTGAAACTCCATCTCAAAAAAAAAAAAAAAAAAATGTGAGAACATGCAATTTGGGAAGGGCCACAAGTGGAATCATATGTTTGGCTGTGTCCCCACCCAATCTCATCTTGAATTCCCCTGTGTTGTGGGAGGGACCTGGTAGGAGGTAATTGAATCTTTCCTGTAATGTTCTCCTGATAGCAAATAAGTCCCATGAGATCTGATGGTTCTATAAGGGGGAGTTTCCCTGCACAAACTCTCTCTTTGACTGCCACCATCCACGTAAGTTGTGACTTGCTCCTCTTTGCCTTCCACCATGATTGTGAGGCTTCCCCAGCCAGGTGGAACTGTAAGTCCATTAAAACTCTTTCTTTTGTAAATTGCCCAGTCTTGGATATGTCTTTAGCAGTGGTGTGAAAACAGACAAATACAGTTACCATCAGTGAATCAAGGAGGGCTATTGTTGTGTGAGGTCTACTTGGTGTGGATGCTAAGGTCCGTCCCACTCATCAGGGTGATCTGAGCGATGAGTCAGTGTGTGCAGAGCCACCGTGGCTGAAAATTGTCCTGGGAGTTAGCAAGCAGGAGATGAAAGTGGACCATGTCCAGGGGTTGAACACCTCCAGCTAAAGAAGGCCAGGCATAGAGGTGTCTTACCACTGGGGACCTATTTGAGTCACTGCAATAAAGTATATTACGGGTAGTGAATCCATAAAGGTCTGCAGCAACTGGATTCTTGCCCTCTCAGAGAAAATAATTCTGTTGAGAGGCATAAGACAGGGTGAGAGACTGAGGCAAGTTTTAGAGTAGGTGTGAAAGCTTATTAAAAAGTTTTACAGCAAACCTAGGAGGTGGAGCTTGCAGTGAGCTGAGATCGCACCACTGCACTCCAGCCTGGGCAACAGAGTGAGACTCCATCTCAAAAAAAAAAAAAGAGTTTTACAGCAAGAGTGAGAGAAAGCAAAGTAGGCTTGGAAGAGGACCAAGCAGGTGATATGAGAGATCAAGTCTCCATCAGACCTTTGACTTGGGGGTTTTATATATTGACATGGTTCTGGGGTTTGTGTTTCTTCTCCCTTGATTCATCCCTTGGAGTGGGCTGTCCGCATGTGTGGTGGCCTGCCAGCATCTGAGAGGGGCCACACGCCCAGCATGTTTATTGAAGTTGTGCACATACTCATTGAGGCATTTTCCCCTTATCAATCAAGCATTACTAGAGAAAAGTCATATACCAGTTAAACGCTGCCATTTTGTCTCTTAGTGTGCATGCTTGAGCCTACTCACCTAACTTGTGAAATCTTATTAGAAAGCTGCTGATCATCAGCAGCAATGTCAGGTGTTTTCTATCTAGACAGAGATTGCTCTTCCCTGGCACTAACTGAGACCAATTGTTATTTAGAGAGACATTTAACAACAGCCTGACCATCAGCTGATACTCACTCACCTGATGTTCCTGAGAGGGGTCCCTCTCTTGCCCTGCTCATGTATTCCTAGCTACTACTCTAACAAGTATACCTTTAAATAATGTTATACTACTTCATGTGTAACAAAGGACCACTTAATATGATTTTTCTCATTACTCCTACCAATCCCTGCTGCCATCATTGTCATTCATTTAAACATTATTATTTTATAATTTAGTAGTTATTTTGGGAGAAATTGAGGTAACACTATATTCATCTTTTTTATATTTCCAGTGTTTTGTACTTCTTTCTGTAGATTGGGATTTTGACCTGTATCTTGTTTCCTCACATTAAGCCTTCTTGTAGATAAAATGGCAATTAACTTTTCATTTGTATCTTTCTTTTCTTTCTTTAAATCTTTTTTCTTCTTCTGAATTTATTGAAGTACAATTTAGGTACATTAAACTACGTGTATTTCAAGTGTACAACTGAATAACTTTGGACATGCCTTTTTTTGGTAAAAACATTCCTATACTCTTGTCTTTTAAAAAAAATTATAGTTTTCCATTTCATCCTTTTAAAATCTTTACTTGCAATTATTCTGTTAAAAAAAAAAAGTTTATTCTATAGAGTTTCCCACATGCTTTCTTCTGTTGTTTCTAATATTAATGTGGTATTTAAAATATTCCTTTGTTTTCTGTTTCATGAAAAAATAGTTAACTCTAAATGCTTAGTCTGATTCAGTCTTAGAATTTTTAGTGATTGGGCAAAGCTGACTCATAGCTAGATTAGTGTCTTTCATGGGTAATTCCTTTTTTCTTTTTTTTGAAATGGAGTCTCACTCTGTCACCTAGGCTAGAGTACAGTGGCTCAATCTCGGCTCACTGCAAGCTCCGCCTCCCAGGTTGATGCCATTCTCCTGCCTTAGCCTCCCAAGTAGCTGGGACTACAGGTGCCCGCCACCACACCTGGCTAATTTTTTTGTATTTTTAGTAGAGATGGGGTTTCATCATGTTAGCCAGGATGGTCTCGATCTCCTGACCTCATGATCCGCCCACCTCGGTCTCTCAGAGTGCTGGGATTACAGGCGTGAACCACCGCGCCCAGCTGGCTAATTCCTTTTTTACATATGAGTTTTGTCCTTCTGTTGGCATTCTTCATGTTTGGCTAATCTTTACTCTAGGTATGGATTTGAGGGAAGATAGCATTTTTCTTTCAGAACTTCAAAATTGTCACTTTATTTTTTAAAATTTGCTTAGTTTTTGATAAGAATTCTGATATAAACTTTATCATTATTTTTCTTTATGGAATATATCAATTTTATATATCAATTTTCCTCTCATAGATTTTAATATACTTATCTTCACCTGTAGTTTTCAACAATTAAAACATACCTAGATTTTTGTTTCTTTGTTCTATTTTAAGGGGGGTGTGTGCGTGTGTGTGTTCATTTTAAAGTTTGGTGTTTTTCAATTTTGGGTCTGTGGTTCATGTCTGTCACAAATTTTGGAAAATTAAAATTCTTATTCAACTATTTCTTCTGCCCTATTGTGGCTTTTAATATTACATCACAGCTCTTAGCTACTCTGTAATATGATGCATTTGTTTTTCCTTTGTTATTTTTTTCTTCTTTGGCTCTCAGTTTGTGTAATATCTATTGACCTCTCTTCAAGTTCTTTGATTTCCTTGACTGTGCTATGTGATTTTTTCCATTTCTGTTACTGTTTTTTTTTTTATTTCTAGCATCCCCATTTTATTATCTTGACAGTTTTCCTCTTTCTGCAGAAATTAGCTATTTGAGCATTCATGTTATTCCATTAGAACCCTTAATACATCAAGCATAGCTATATGAAATGTGCTATCTGATAATTCCAACATCTTTGTAGTATTTGAAGCTAATTCTCATGGCTGCTTCTCGCTAGAGACTTTTAAAAAATATTTTTGTGCTTCATATTTGTATTGTTTTTGGACAGCCTGAATAGAACAATAATACTGAAATAAATGCTCTTTAAAATTCTCAGGTGTCTCTAATATGTTGGTTAATGTTAATCTAGTCAGGTATTAAGCTGATTTTAAAATTCTTATTTCTGTGGTTAACCTCAGTGTATCAGAGGCTTCAAATATTTCTAGATTTAGCTTGTATTTAATGAGGGAACTAATTTACTGGAGAGTTTTCCTGAATATCTGACTATATTAGTGTGTTTTCATGCTGCTGATAAAGATATACCTGAGACTGGGCAATTTACAAAAGAAAGAGGTTTATTGGACTTACAGTTCCACATGGCTGGGGGACCTCACAATCATGGTGGAAGGTGAAAGGCAGGTCTCACATGACAGCAGACAAGAAAAGAAGCTCATACAGGGAAACACCCATTTTTAAAACCATCAGATCTCATGAGACTCATTCACTATCATGAGAGGAGCTCAGGAAAGACCTACCTCCAGAATTCAATCACATCCCACTTGGTTCCTCCCATGACATGTGGGAATAGTGGGAGTTATAACTCAAAATGAGATTTGAGTGGGGATACAGCCAAATCATGTCATTCCACCCTGACCACTCCCAAATCTCATGTCCTCACATTTCAAAACCAATCATGCCTTCCCAACAGTCCCCCAAAGCCTTAACTTATTTCAGTATTAACTCAAAAGTCCACAGTCCAACATCTCATCTGAGACAAGGCAAGTCCCTTCTGCCTATGAGCCTGTAAAATCAAAAGCAAGCTAGTTACTTTATAGATACAATGTGAGTATAGGTATTGGGTAAATACAGCTATTCCAAATGGGAGAAGTTGGCCAAAACATAGTGGCTACAGGCCCATGCAAGTCCAAAATCCAGCAGGGCAGTCAAATCTTAAAGCTTCAAAATGATCTCTGACTCCATATCTCATATTCAGATCACACTGATGCAAGAGGTGGGATCTCATGGTCTTGGGCAGCTCCACACTGATGGTTTGCATGGTACAGTCTCCCTCCCAGCTGCTTTTGCCGGCTGGCGTTGAGTGTGTTGGCTTTTCCAGGCACATGGTGCAAGCTATCAGTGTATCTACGATTCTGGGCTCTGGAGGATGGTGGCCCTCTTCTCAAAGCTCCACTAGGTGATGTCCCAGTAGGGACTCTGTGTGGGGGCTTTGACCTCACATTTTTTTCTACACCATCCTAGCAGAGGTTCTCCATGACAGCCCACACCAGGAAACTCCTGGGCATCCAGGAGTTTCCACACATCCTCAGAAATCTAGGTGGAGGTTCCCAAACTTAAATTCTTGACTTTTGTACACTCGCAAGCTCAACACCACATGGAAGCTGCCAGGCCTCAAAGCTTGCACCCTCTGAAGACATGGTGTGAACTGTACCTTGTCCCCTTTCAGCCAGAGCTGGAGCAGCTGGGAAATAGGGCATGAAGTCCCTAGGCTGCACACAGCAGGAGGACTCTGGGCCTGGCCGAGGAAACTGCTTTTTCCTCTTAGCCCTTCAGGCTTGTGATGGGAGGGGCTGCCTTGTAGACCCCTGACATTCCCTGAAGACATTTTCCCCATTGTCTTGGGGATTAACATTTGGCCCCTTTTTACTTATGCAGATTTCTGCAGGGGGCTTGAATTTCTCCTTAGAAAATGGGATTTTCTTTTCTATGGCATTGTCAGGCTGCAATTGTTTTTAACTTTTATGCTCTGCTTCCCTTATAAAATTGAACACCTTAACAGTACCCAAGTCAGTTCTTGAATGCTTTGCTTCTTAGAAATTTCTTTTGCCAGATACTCTAAATTATCTTCCTCAAGATCAAAGTTCCACAAATCTCTAGGGCAGGGAGACAAATTGCCTCCAGTCTCTTTGCTAAAACATAACGAGAGTCACCTTTTCTCCAGTTCCTAACAAGCTCCTCATTTCCATCTGAGACCGCCTCAGCCTGTACATTGTCCATATCTTTATCAGCATTTTGGTCAAAGCCACTCTACAAGTCTCTAGGGAGTTCCAACCTTTCCCACATTTTTCTGTCTTCTTCTGAGTCCTCTGAACTGTTCCATCCTCTGCTTGTTACCCATTCCTAAAGTCACTTCCACATTCTTGGGCATCTTTTTAGCAGCACCCCACTCTTGATACCAATTTACTATGTAAGTTCATTTTCATGCTGCTGATAAAATAAAGGCATACCTGAGACTGGGCAATTTACAAAAGATAGAGGTTTATTGGACCATCAGTTTCATGTAGTTGGGGAGGCCTCACAATCATGACAGCAGGTATAAGGCATGTCTCCCTTGGCTGCAGACAAGAGAACAGAGCTTGTGCAGGGAAACTCCTGTTTTTCAAAACCATCAGATCTTATGATCCTTATTCACAATCATGAGTACAGAGCAGGAAAGACCTGACCCCATAATTCAGTCACCTCCTACTGGATTCCATGACACACGGAAATTGTGGGAGTTACAATTCAAGATGAGATTTGGGTCAGGACACAGCCAAACGATATCACAGACTTTTACTTTAAGATCTATTGGCTTGACTTAGGGTCTTTTTTGTGTGTGTTAACCTCCAGAGAAAAGTCTCTCTTTCAGCATTCCCAGTTTTTTTAATACTGTTGTTTTTACTTATACATGTTAATATAATAGTGTTTGGAGGGTGGGCAATTGGAGCATTATCTGATTAAACTGATTGAGCCTCAGTCTTTGATGCACTGTGAACCTGACTGAGTCTTGGGCATTGAAAAGGCTTATCCCTTTCTAAATGTAACACTAAAGCTAGCATGTATGCCTAAATTGTAGGGTTTTCTTAGTGTTTTCCTTTCTATTTATACTCTTCCAGAAACAGTGGATTTCCACCAATACCCTTAGGTTACAATTTTGTTTTTCAGCTCTTCCTCTTGCAGATTAAAGCTTTTGTTATAGAAGGAAAATGGGAATGATGAGTCTGGGTGAGGTAATAGCATGGGTGCGTGTTACCCTACCACTACCATGGGGAAGCTTTCTCAGGGTTTTTCTTGATCTTCTTGTTAGTGCCTGCTAGAATTTTAGCAAGAAAAGCCCATAAGAGGGTATAAATCTACATACCTCCGAATTTCCTATGGGTTTTACATGCTCATGCAAATTACACTTTACTCTTAGCAATTTGATAAAAATATCTAAGTTGAATCACTTTACTGGCTTACATAGCACTTGTTAATTTATTTCCCAGTAACCAAATGCCTCAATCCTCTTTCTCCCTTTAGTCACCTGTTTCCTTCCAGATTTTAGGTCAGTTGTTTGCCCTGAAACTTCAATGCCCTAAATCAAAGTGACTAATTTGTAGTTTTCCAGCCTTTTGCCTGCTATCAGCATATAAGTAACACTTTCCAACTCAAACATCTGTGGGCTAAAACTGAAAGTATCCTCTGGAACCATTTTGAACATAAATGTTATAGCAAGCTATTTATAATAATCTAATATATAGTAGAGTTGAGAATACTTAACATTTAGAATCCACCCAGTTGGTTCAAGTTTCAACTCTTACATATTCATGTAACACTAGGTAGATAACTTGACCTCTGATAGGCACAGAAAGGAAATTGATACTAATCCTTACTTGGCAAATAATGCAGTAGAGCTATTTTAAGGCTTAAATGACAATGAAGAATATGAAGAGTCTGTCAGAATAAAGGCACTCATTTGTTTCTTTCTTTTTTCTTGCTATGGCAAAATTTTACTTTTAAATCGTTTGTTTAGTAAGGGCCCGTGTCCTTACTAAATACTGAATTCCCTGAAAGTAGATGCATTTTCTTGTTTAGATTAGAATCAACAGCACCTTCTACAGTGCTTGGGACATAACAATTCTTGCTGAAAAAATAATTTCATGCATGCATCAAGATGTGTTGAAATCTAATCAGTACATGGTGCTTAGGAAAAGGTTTACCAGATGGATTTTAAGAATGAAAAATCTCCTGCAAGAAGGTTATAAGATTAAATGGTCAAAAAAGTCACACACAGAAGGGAGAGCCATCAGCCCTCAGAGATAACATTTCCTACCTTGAAGTCTTTGGGAGGTGATAGGTAAAGATTAAAAGTTTTTCTGTTATATAACCTTAGTTTTTATCCTGATTTTTTTCTTAATGGCTATGTGAATTTAGGCATATTACTTAACATCTTTGTGTCTTTAATTTTTCCTGTCTGTACCTTACAGCACTTTGAGAATTAAAAATAATGTATGTGAAGGTTCTGGTAAACAGTAATACTTAATAATGTGAGCTAATCTTAGTTCTGACATAAGATCTCTTTCTGAGAAAATTGTATTATTTTTGTAGAAAGGACTTTACATAGCTTTTTTTTTAAAGTACTATATGAACAAAAGGAGCTCTCTAAATTCAGAAAGTAGAAAAGCTGCATGTATTGACCCATAGAAAATTGGTTCTATGGAGAATTTGAATTCTATTCAAATCATAATGTTTCCTGGGCTAACAGTCAAGGTGCTAGAACAATTATGTTGAAAAAATTATAGCTTAGCCAATTTTGAAAAACATAAATATGTTTGTTTTTTTTCTCTGTAAATTTTAAATAAAGATTAGTATTAAATAGAATTATATACAGCACCTCTTCCAAGCAACTCCATTAGCATGGACACTCTCTTCTATCTAGGAGCTTGAAATCTGTATCAAAAAATCTCCCAAGATTCTTTTCATCTCTCTTCCTTAATATTTAAAAAGAATGTACAGTATTTTTAGTGATTCTCTGGGAATACTAATGTTAGTTGGAATTGGAATAGGACCAATAATTATACCACATATTATTTCTATTTCTGTTGTATTAGTTTACTAGATTATTTTTAAAAGTTCATCTGATTTCTTTTAAGCTCCACTTCCGTGGGCATGGCAGCTTCAATCTATGATGATGAAATTATTGGTTCAGATTTATTACATGCTTGTAATTATGAAGCCAAAAGTAATTCAGCCAGTCAGATCTACACACTGGAATTTATTAGTTAAATTTCTGTCAACTGAAGAACATGGAAAACTATCAAAATAGTCACTTTTTAAAAATGGGAGTAGGATGGGAAGAAATAATTTGATATTATTCAATATTTATAGCATCACACTATGAAGTAGAGTCCAGATATTGGGACTGGTTCATTCCACGCCCCCGACAGAAATATTATTAGGATTTCTAGGAAAAAATGTATTTCTATTATCTAATGAAAGATATCCATTTATCTAATACCTGACAGTTAAAATATTTATATTAAAATGTCAATTGTTTTAATTTGATAATAAATTTCATTCTGGATCATTTACAGACAATTGTCCCCTAATCACTAAAAACGTTTTCTTTTCTTAGATTTAAGTATGATATAACTTATAAGAATTTTTTTCTGGAGTTTATATTCAAAATAATTTATTAAAAGTTTTTTTCCTTAAACATTTGTCACTCTTCCTTGAATAATTTCCAGTTCTTATCCATGTTTTTTATTTGTTTAAATGGTAAAACTTGTATGTTTAAAAAGGGAATACAAACAGATGCAATTTATAGAAAGGAAGAAAAAGAATTAGTAAAAACATAACTTGCTTAAACACTTATAGATTGCAGAGTGCTTTCTCTTTACCTATTCTACATAATTCTCAAGAAATTCCAGGAGTGGATAAATAACTCATCCAAGACCACAAAATTAAGAAGTGGAAGAACTATGACTCTTTGTAGGACTGGATTCAAATCTTATGCTTTCTTCACTAAATATATAATTGATGCCTATCATAACCCTTTATATTTTTTCTGTTTCTTGCATTGTACAATTCAATTAACCTTGCATTGATAATGCAAATATATTTAACTTTTGGCTTAACTTTGGCATTCAAAGTTTTGAGTTTTTCTTTGCTCCCATATTGCTACATGCTCTTTTTTCTTCCCTAAGTATTATGGCGAACTGGCATCCTTCACAATATTAAAATAATTTCCATGCTATTTTTCTCCAAATCATCAAGGCAATTTAAATTAAAATTCTGACCTTCAAAATATTTGAACAGAATTTTGTTAAGATTATTTTTTTCATTAAACACTGATTTATGTAGAACATTAATTATTATATTGCTAATTTTAATGCAGAACTCCTGCTATAAAAATCCTTTCATTGATAGTTTATTCTTACAATTTTCCATACATAAATATTGTCTCTTCGTCTCTCCTTCATTCTTCACCTCACTTTTCTTTTTAGTTAAACAATGTGATGTCCATACTTTCATGCAGTATGTTTTCTGAATCATATTCTGTAGAATAGGCAGCTAATAGGCCAATCACATAGAATGTCATATTGTTAGAGTGAGGAAATGTGGAGTCTTACTCTGTGGCAAGAAATAAATTATGTAAGGAGAAAATTGTAGTGCCTCAGTGGAAAATCATACATCTTCTACAAATAATGATGTCTGAAACCACTTGTTCTTTTTTTTTTTTTTTTTTTTTGGTAAGCATTTTTGAGATTCAAATTTGATTAGATTGAGATTTACTTGGCAAAGAATTTAGTAGGGACAACTTGGTCCTTTTACATAGCTTCACACATGAAGACACTGATTTCTATTAAAAAGCCCGCATGGAACTCAACCAGACAGCATGGCCACATATATAACTCTAATGCCCTCTTCCTTTTCTTCTCTTATTTAGGACTACAGGAAATATGTAATTTTATTTTAATAGGTGGTGATGATAGCATACATTTTGATAGGTTTAGCAAAACTCAATTTGCTTAATATTGTTATGTGCTATATTAACAAGTTTACCTTAAAAGGTATCTGACATAGTTTCAGGGTGATATTTGAAAATCTAATAATTAGAAAAGGATGACAGTTAAATGTCTGAGGGAAGAAAGAAGAGATCAAAGTGGAGAAGAAGTAGAGACGAACGTACTCCGTTCTTAAATAAGAGTCTCAGTTGTGAAATTTATTTGGAAATTTGTAAAGGATAGAAAGTCTAAAGAGGAGTTAATTAAAATAAATATAAGCCATGAGTGACTAATTGTTATCATTTTCTCCTTGTACCGACTTGATCTCACTTTAATCCTCATGGTCTAAATATAAAATAATGGTCAGCTTTAGTAATTACATTGCCAGAGCTAATCCATCAATGACATTTAAATAAACCAAGGGATCTGGAAGGATTTCGTTTTTGTAAAATATAGATTTCTGCTTTACTTTGAAACCTTAAGTGTAAATTGAACATTGACCCAACTAGTTTTCTAGTTGGGAGCTTAGTTTTCATATTCCCACAGTGTTACCTAGGATACCAGGCCCTTGCTACATTTAGACACCTGCATAAATTTTTATGTACATCATATCAGGTCATTTGTGATGCAAATAAAGAAAATAATCTAGCCAAGTAAGATTCTAATAAAATGAAGGTTTCAAGTATTTGGTTTTATTGTTTGTGTGTTTCATACTACTCAGAAATATAAAAACTGCCTTTTTTCATTACACATTTTAAATCAACAAATTTTGAATAAAATAATGCTTATTGATCTAGTTTCTAACTTAATCCTATTACCAAAACCCTATGACCAACATTTATGGCCTATTTTTGGCAATGATGTTGATGATTATGATGCTAAAAAAGCCAAGTTAATTCTAACTTGTTACATTCAATAATAATTTTTTAATGAAGCGTTTTGAATAAAATTTGTATAGTTTTGTAATCAGGCAAATCAAATAAATTTCAAATAAAAAATTAATTATAAAGAACTGTAAATTTTATGTCAGAAATGGTTATTGTAAAAAGCTATCTAGTGTTTTCTTATCCATCTGCTTGGACTGCTTATTTTTAAGGATCTTTATTTTAGCAAATCATACCATGATTTAACTAAATAGTAAGTCTTGTGAATTCCATCTCAAACACATATTTACACTTTCCAAACATAAATCTAAGTTGCACACAACTCCTTTTGTGGACTATTTCAATAGGCTTTTAAATGATATTAGTAATTTCATTCTCCTATAATCCATTTCCACATTGTAGCCAAAGTGATCTTTTTAAAAGGAAAATAATTAGAATACATCACTCATCTGTTTAATCCTCTAAATGCTTCTTATTGCCTTTAATGTGAAACCTCAACTCCTTATATTGGCTTACAGAATCATACTTGATCTGTTCGTGGCTATTTGTCTGAATGTATCATTTACTATATTCCATCTCATTTACTATTTGTGAGCTACACTGGCTGTTGAATGGCTCCTGTAATAGCCAGCTTTCATCAGAGATTGGGTTATTTTCAATAGTTGTATTGTCTGTCTAGAATTTTTTCTCTCTCAGACATTTTGCAACTAAAACTATATTAGTTATCTATTTCTTCATAAAAATTAATCCCAAAACTCCGTGGCATAAAATAACACACAGTGATCATCTCACAGTTTCTGTGGGTCAGAAATCTGGGCGCAGCTTGGCTGGTTCTCTAACAAGACTATGGCCAAGATGACATCCAGATCTGGAATCTCATCTAAAGGGTTGACTAGGGAAGGATCTGCTTCCAGTCTCACTTGTTTGTTGGCAGGATCCAGTTTCTGCAGGCTGTTGGACTTTGGGGCTGTTGGTTCAGGCTGCCCTCAGTTTCTTGCCACATGGGCTTTTTCATCACGGCAGTTTGCCTCATCAAAGCATACAATCCAGGAAGGCAATGAAGTCTTCTAGCTGGCTGGAAATCACTGTCTTTGTAGTTCAGTCACAGAAGTGGCATACAATCACCTTTGCCATATTCTCTTGACTAGAAGCAAATAACACACTCATAGGAAGGTGTAATTACACGAGGGTGTGAATACCAGCAGTTGGGAATTATTGGAGGCTATTTTAGAGGTTGGCCTCCCACATTACATACTGCCTTTTAAAATTCAGTTTAAAATTCACTTGCTTTGAAATACCTTTATACGTATCCTCTCAATCAAACGTTGCTACTCACTTATGCTCCAGTATGTTGCTCTATTTTAATCCTTGGTAGAACACTTTGCACATTTTCCTATATTTTTTTTGCCATGATCTGTACAGGACTTCAAAGTACACAAAACTGTGAATCTTATATGCTGTGTATGCTAGTGTTTTCTCAGTGACCATACAGTGTTTGGTACATATTTAGCACTAAATAAATATTAGTTGAATAAATTGAATAGGTTTCATTAGGAATAAATGCTATATAGAATTGCCCTGAAATACCTTTCTATGTATCCTCTCAATCAAAATTTCCTACTCATTTATGCTTCAGTATATTGCTCTGTTTTAATCCTTTTTGAACACTTTGCACATTTTAATATTTTTATGTTTTTCCCCCATGATCTCTGCAAGACTTCAAAGTACATGAAACTGTGAATCTTATCTGCTGCCTATTCTGGTGTTTTCTCAATGGCCATACATAGGATTTATTGAGAAGAAATGCTATACAGAATTGTGAGGAGATATTTTATAGCCCATTATCAACTTAGCAACATTTCAATTTGTAAGATCTTTAGAAGTATGAATCAAGGCAGTGGTTCTCATCTGAAATTACACTTGTACGTAATTATTGGGAGATCTTATTTTTGCTTCATTCATTAATCCACTCTTCCATCTACCTATTTATTAAAAAGATGAGAGACAGTCATTCTTGGCAATCTGCTAAACAATGTGGATATGTTGGTTTATAGTCTGGTAGCAGTCAGGCAAATAACTATTCATATAATAGTGAAAGCAGTTGAATGACCAACTGGGGTAAATGCTAAGAAGGAAAACTTTTGAAATCAAGGAGAAAATGACAATAGTGGTATTTGACCTGCTGTGGGGAGAACTTTCATGTGGACATGCCATTTTAATTGTTATTTGAAGAATAATTAGGAGTCACCTTGTAAGGAGATAGAGGATTTTGGGCACTCAAAATAATGTCTGTAGAAGCTCTGAGATGAATGGAGCTTTGTCTCCTAAAAGAACTTAAAGAAGTGTGGCTAGATCAGAGGATGAAGAGGGAGGATATTATTTTACAAGAGCAGACTGAAAAGACACTCACTTCAGAATTTACAGAATTTTTATTGGAAATCATAAAAATATCTGCCCCTATTCTCATAATGAAGAAAGTCTGCTAAAGGCTCTAATGCTGTTATTATACAATTAGATGTGCATTTGGAAATGCTCACCCTGGAAAAGGTGTGGAGAATAAATAACGGGAGGATTGGATTATAGGAATGCAGGAATATGATTGGATGGTATCTTAGCTGTTTTACAAGAATAGTATCTTATGAGGAAGGTAGTAGTGGTGAGATATGGATTTATGTGGCACAATTGGATGGCTATCATTTTTAAGCCATTGTCCTATAATAAGCACAATTGTTTATCTTTAAAACATTCCCTTGAGATGATTACAATAATCCTATATAAAACAGGAGATAGAGACAAAGAAAGCTTCACTAAATTGCCTAAGTCTCACAATGGTTGTGATGTGCAGTGCATGAGGCATGAATACAAACACATATATACACACAAGTGCATGCATTATATAATGAAAGCATGACTTCTTTTTATCAAAAATTTATTGCCAGCATGGTGGCTCACACCTGTCACCATAGCACATTGGGAGGCCAAGGCATGAGGATTGTTGAGGCCAGGAGTTTGAGACCAGTGTGGGCAACACAGTGAGACCTCATCTCTACCAAAAACAAACACACAAAATTGAATGTGTGGTGGCACATGCCTGTAGTCCCAGCTACTCAGGAGAATGAGGCTGGAGAATCACTAGAGCCCAGGATTCCACAGCTGCAGTGAACTATAATTCTGCCACTGTACTGTAGCCTGGGTTACAGAGCGAGACCTTATCTCTTATAAAAATAAAACAAAATAAAATAAAGAAAAAAATCTATGGAGAAGTGTATCTGTGCCTCACAACCCTATCCTTGCCAGACCCTTCATCATCTTGTGCAGGCAGAGACACGACAGTTGAATGAGTAAAAAGGTTTGGGAAGAAGAATATCAATCCCATAATATTGTACATGTTTATAAGGGACTTACAAGTGGAGGCTAGAGCATATTGAATGAGACATGTCACAAGGGGAGCTTTCTGGCTAGGCAAACAGCATTGTTAGGCTAAAATTTATCTAATCTAATTTTGAAATCATCCTGTTGATATCGGCTAGATACATTTTTCTTTCAATAAGTATATTCATTCCTTCAGAGCAACCTCTCTGTCAAACTACCAAAGGGAGCAGAGAGGGCACTGCTGTGACCATCCTTGAAACAAGGAGTCTTTCTCTCTCCAACAGCAGAGTCATGATTTCAGCCAAGTTATCTTTTCACTGTAGCTGTGTCATAACTGTTTTATTCTGCTTTATATTCCAGAGGCCATTAAGGGGGAATGCAAGTGTGAAAGATGACTGCCTTATTATAGCTTTCTAAAGTTGTTGAATAGGAGCATCTCTGGTGGGATAAGGGGTTGTAATTATCTACAACTATTTTCCTTGTAAGTTTGAGAATCAAGTAAAAGAAGCAGGTGTGAAGCAATTGGTGTAAAATTACCAAATTTATTACTTTTAGCCATGATTAAAGATTGTGCATGAAACTAACATAGGAACAGAAAACCAAACACCACATGTTCTCACTCATAAGTGGGAGTTGAACAATGAGAACACATGTACACAGAGAGGGGAACATTACACACTGGGGCCTGTCAGGGTATGGGGGCTAGGGGAGGGATAGCATTAGGAAAAATACCTAATGTGGAGGACAAGTTGATGGGTGCAGCAACCACCATGGCACGTGTATACCTATGTAACAAACCTGCACGTTCTGCACATGTACCCCAGAACTTAAAGTATAATAATAATTATAATAATAAAAAGATAATATCTGAGATCTGTTGTAGGTCTAGTAATAAGAAAATGAATCTCAGGTGAAGATTTACCTGCAGATAATTCACCTGGGAGGCTGATGAAAAGGAGCAGTTGTAACAGAGGTCTCATGAAAATCCTTGAGGAGCTCTGAAGTTCAGATAATATTTCAATGATGTGCCATATTGATGCAAGGAGTCAATCTTCTGAACCTACACTGGACCAGTCACTGGGTACAGGATTCTTCCTGAGGACAGGCTGCAGACTTGAGCAAGTTAGGTCTGTTTGGCCAAGGGCCAAATGTTGCCAGCAAGTGATAGTTTCAGCTGCTGGGAAAACAGCCCTTTTTGTAAGATAAATCCATTGGCTTTGTATAATAAGCTCATTTCTTTGGGGAATAGGTTCTCTGGGCTTCAGATTTGACTCATTTTTTCTGAGAAAACTTATAAAAAGATAGTTTGTAGGATGAACTACAGCCCCTGACATGTAACTGGTCTCAGGGTTACAACTTTTCATATTACCTTGCTTTTCTATTACCTAGCTGAGATACTCTTCACCTTTATCCTGCCCCTCTGCTTGCCTACATGGGTTTGGTCACCATACACTTCCTGGGCTGTAGTGGCTGCTTTTACCCATTTATTGTCTAAATTAAGTAGGTGAATAACAGAAAACATCCCAGAGGATTACCTACATTACAAATGTTTTCTTTCCTGTCCTATTAAGTAACAGTAGGTCTGCTTCCCTCTGAATGTTAGGCCAGTATGATAACTCCTCTTCTCCTCTCTTGAAACACAATGTGCAAACTATCAAGTGACAGTTGTGATTTTTACTTTTTGTTTTTTTATTTTTGTTGTTGATTCTTGTAAAATTCTACTTCTGCTAACTAGGAGTTGTATACCTTCTTTCTGGAAGCGGAAAGCAAAAGTCCAATTGAGACACTAAGATTGATAGTGAAGAAGACCATTTTTACAGTCCTTGATTCCCTGACCCATTTATTCTGTATATTGTGTACCTAGAATTATATACTTATCATTGGTGTAAACTGTATACTGCATGCAAAGGAATGACTGCCCATCCTTGTAAGGCACCATCTCCAAGTTGAAGTCTTAGTTGAATCTTCATAGGTATGTTTCATTTCCCTTTCAGGTTAGAGGTTGCTGTGTGTGTGGTTTGTGATGGAATTCATAAATGTCATGTTGATGTGCTCACTGATGCACATCATCTGCTTGGTCTAATGTGATGTAATGAGGGATCTTACATCAGTGGATCACTACATAAATCTTTAGACAATGATGCTGGTTAAGAAAGACAAATCTATGTTTGCGAAGAGTTTGTTCTGGTGAAAATAAAGAGTACAATGGTGAAAGAAGTCTAATGTAATCAACCTGCCACCAAGGTAGCTCATTGGTGTCTTCTAGATATGGTTTTATGATAGAGGCTCAGTATTAGATTCTATTAGATACTAAGAAGCATCAGTAGCTAGATTAGCTTTAACGAGTGTCCACAACTCTATTTCTGTCATTATGGGCCAATTTTAACAAGCACTGGGGTTGCTGAAGACAAGCTGATTGATCTGAATTTGTCAAGTTCAAGCTCAGTTAGTTAGAAGGGGCCCTTCCATCTGAATGTAGTTGTAGCACTTAACAAATGCATTTTCAGTTTGCATCTAGATATATGCTGACCTATGTGAGAACCAAGCTCAGACTTGTTCTTCTTCTGTCATTTGTTTTAAGTTAATCCCTGCCCCCATCAGTGTGATCATTGCTTTAAATGTTCACACCCTATATTAGTCTGTTTTCACACTGCTGATAAAGACATACCTGAGACTGGGTCATTTATAAAGAAAAATAGGTTTAACGGACTCACAGTTCCAAGTGGCTGGGGAGGCCTCACTATCATGGTGGGAGCTGAAAGGCACATCTTACATGGTGGCAGACGAGAGAAAATGAGAGCCAAGTTAAAAGGGACACCCCTTATGAAACCATCAGATCTTGTGAAACTTATTCACTACCCCAAGATCAGTATGGGGGAAACCACCCCCATGATTCACTTATCACCCACGGGGTCCCTCCCACAACACATGGAAATTATGGGAGCTACAATTCAAGATGATATTTGGGTGGGGACACAGCCAAACCATATCACACATAGATGTGAGCTGAGAGATATGTGTTGGGACAAAATTGGGGAGGATAGAAATCTGGAGAACTTGCTTATTCAGTTTATTTTATGTGCTCAGGACCTACCTGTAACCTACTTATTATATAGCATGTATGGTTTACAATGCATTGCTGTTCAGCCTACACAACCTTTTGACATGGTAGGTCTGACAGACCTATACATGATGAACATTATTAATTGAAGGTCACTTGACATCTCTTAATCAGATGACATGTACAAGATAGGGCATAGTAGCATGCCAGGTGCTGTTTTCACGTGGTGGGTAATTCTCTGCTTCAGATGTTGTGGCTTTGCTATGGAAAATTAAAAGTTTACATTATGATGACCATATTGGTGCCTGACATACATTCTAAGTGGTATGATTTCTGGAGGATCAGATAGTCCAAGTAGATCATAGTCTCTATCTGCTGCAGATTCCTTTTCTGCATTGGGTTCCACTAAAAGCTGTCAGCCATAAATTCACCTGAGTCAAAGCAGTAATACCAGGTATGAAATATAGCATATTTAGAATACAAAAATGTCTAGCAGGTTCTAGTGCTTCCTTTGTAGTTTTGAGTAGTGCAAGATGCAAAATACTTTGCTTCACTTTTGAAAAAAGTGTATCAAAGGGCATTGGATCTCTGAAACCTTCACTGATATAAATAAGTCCTATAAGCTTTTGAGTGTTTACTTCCTATGCTTTGAAGCACAGGATTTTTTTCTTTTGCTTTTAACTCTCCTGTTTTTTTTAAAAAAATTCAATAGTTTTTGGGGGTACAGGAGGGTTTTGTTTCTTGGATAAGTTCTTTAGTGATGATTTCTGAGATGTTATTTTACCTGTCACCCAAGCACTGTACACTGCACCCAATATGTAGTTTTTTTATTCCTCACTTCCTGCCCCAAATTTCTCAATACCCTGAGTCCCCAAAGTCCACTGTATTATTCTTATTCCTTTGCATCCTCATAGCTTAGGATATACAGTATTTGTTTTTTCATTCCTGAGTTACTTCACTTAGAATAATGGCCTCTAGCCCCATCCAAGTTGCTGCAAAATAAAGTATTTTGTTCCTTTTTATGGATGAGTAGTATTCCGTGGTGTATATATACCACATTTTCTTTATCCACTTGTTTGTTGATGGGCACATAGGTTAGTTCCATATTTTTGCTATTGAAAATTGTGCTGCTATAAACATGCGTGTACATGCATCTTTTTCATATAATGACTTCATTTTCTTTGGATAGATACCCAGTAGTGGGATTGCTGAATTGAATGGCCGTTCTATTTTTAGTTCTGTAAGGGAGCGTATGAATCTTGCCAAGTCCTTAAACATACTTTCCCTTTTTGTTTAATTAATTTAATTATCATTTCATTGATAGAGTGGACCAATTTGTTAATCTGTTGAATGTCTTGATTGTCTAGATTCTTTGGGGGTATTTTGTGAGAGAAGAGGAAAGGGCTAACGTAGTCTTGCTGTATCTCATGTAAATGTGAACTGTAAGGATTAAGAAGAATATATTGACTGTCAGTGAATACATACTAAGTGTCCGAGGCCATGTTAATATGTTCTTACAGAGATAGCCTCTTTGGAGCAGAAATCTGGATACTACTTGCTTAAGTTTGAAGTAGTTAGTTTTCATGCTTTAGAATCCATCTTATTCCTTTAAGGACCGGCACAATAAATAAATAAGAATATAATAGAGACCACACTTTTCTAATTTTCTATGTATTTAATGGTAGTAATAACCTCTCCTATCTCTCATTGTAGGTGATATTGTCTTTATTTAATAACTTGGTAAGGAAATGGGTAATTTTGCAGGCCTTACTCACAGTACTAGATCTTATCAAACAGGCCAAGAAAGCAGTTTGAGGATTGGTTTACTGAAAAATATGCTTAGTTAAATTAAACATTCAGAGATTGGGAAAATGAGGACTAGGTGGTGGTGAGTCTGTGAATTTAGTGGGCCCACCATAAGCCATACTTGAGCCAGTTATCTATTTAATACCCAGACTTCACCCTGCACAAGGGCAATGATGCTTCAGGTACCATAGATCAACATCAACTAGGATTCTGTGTCCAACGATTCACCAAGTACTTATGTATTCCCATTTTACTAGTGTGTTGTTTCCTGAGTAAATTGTTCTGAATAGTTTTGGGAAGAGCTAGGTGAATCATTACAAATTACACATACTGTGGTTTTTCGGGGTCCTTCCTTCTAGGAACTTGCACACCTTCAGTCAATTAGTTCTGAACCTAACAACTGGCCCAGGACTAGAAAATAAGTACAGCATCATGACATTTTAGGGGGAGCTGTTCTGAGTTTCCAGATCATGTATACTCAATATCTTGATTGTACAACTTGGTTATACAGATTGAGCCATCTATCTTGCCCTTCGTATATCTTTTCCCTAAGGATGCTATATCCTATTAAAAATCTCTGTAGTTCAGTGTCAGCCACCACCCTGGTTTTACTAACATTGTTGCTTATTACAATAATTACATTCACTTTGTTATTGATAGTTTAGAACCATTGCAATGGCTTCTTCATTTTAGGAAATTTTCATTACTATATAGGAATCCAATTTTGTAACAGTTTCTGCAATTCTCATACCTGTTTTATAGGGTCTACAGGGAAACTATTGCTTAGTTTCTTATCAATGAATGAGTTAGCGTCTGTGTAAATGGAGTGCCCTTCAGGCCTCCCTTAAAATAACTGGTGGTTTCCAGCCTTAAAAAGTATATGTCCACTCCAGCATCCCATTTCACCGAGCTTCTCAGTTCCTTTTCCTATTGCTTGCTATAGCAGCAAGCTATGGCTTTTATTTTTAACTTAGTGAGAGACATTGCCTTCTCCAGGCTTTTAATTGGTGTTCTACCAGATTAACTCGGTTTCCTGTGTCCCTGACAGAATTTTAAACCTCATCGTATATGAGAAGTTTCCAAATTATAAACTCTCTCTTTTCCGGTTTTATGTTATGACATCCCTGATATAAGACTTTCTGCACCAAGTCTCTAACATCATAGCCTCCTGGCTCATGTTAGCACCTGCTCACTAGACTCTGCAGCTCTTTCAGGTTAGAGTCCTTTTTCTTCCCTTAGTGGATCAAGTACCATCTCAGCTGAGTTACGTTGTCACTTAGCACTGTTTATTACTGTGATGGAAAACATGGGAGGAGGGGTGGAGATTCTGAGGGGCACACAGGTCATCTTTCAAGGTAGCAACTGTTAGACTGTCTTCAAAGAAATGGGATGCAAGATTTTAACATGGACCTTCCTCCAGAGGATTCTGAAAAGCCTTGTCTCAGAGGATTTAGGAGATTCTGCAGTCTCAGTTCAAGAGAATCAAGGTATTCACGTGCATTAACGCACACATCCCCTCCCAACAGTAAGGGTCTCACTCCTTCACAATGAGAACTCTGATCACGGTGCAGTGGGATTCTTGGTCTAGGAGTTAACCTTCTCTGGCACAGCAGACCTTGAGCCTAAGCTGCAGGAGATAAAAGTTTCCATTTAGGTTGTCAAAAAGTCACTATGGCTTTTAACATCATCTTAAATTGGTGATGAATTAATTTAGATTTTTGCTATCTTTCTTCGATTTATTAATCACCCTGAGACATATTCCAAGCAATTATGTTTCTTATAAATACTACTCCCTGGAAACTCTCAAATGACTAAGATATTGACACTTCAGTGCATTTATTTTACTGGTATATCATTCCAGTTTACCATTGATGAGGTAGTAACAATGACACTGATGTCTCACGCCAGAGACCATGAGTACTCCCTCTACTCCAGTAATGAGATTCTCATTGCCAACTGGCCAATGAATAGTTTATCTCGAAAATCTCATTTTTAGAGACTGCTTCCCTTTCCTGACACCATCTGTCATTAGCCTAGTTCTGCAGAAGACTGAGTTTGAAGATTATTAGGGAATGCTTTAATGAACAATACCTTTAAGAGGGTCAAAGAAGCAGAGATGGACAGAGGGAAAAGTGGATCTGCAGTGCTGTTATAAAAACAAACACAGCCAGTCCCATGGGTTCATCTGCAGCAGGCGTAGCTCTTCAAAGATATCCTCCATTAAACTAGGGCCTGGAGGATGGAGGAGGAAACATTGTACTTAGCAGAAATAGTCATTGGAAGCCAGCCCTCCCTGGGGAAGAAGAGTAACTTTGATCAAATAAATTTCTTTTCCAAAGAAAAGTTTTTTCAGAGGATTCAGCTGTGACCCACCACTAGGCATCACATCTATCCCTAAAGGGAGTTTCTGAGTGGTGTACCACAAGATTTACTATAAGACCCTTGGCAAAATGGTTCACTACAAATTTATACCTTATACTCAGCTCTATAACCTTCTATTTTTGTCTTCTCTCCCTCTTAGAGATCTTGCAGGAATAAGACCTGCCTTGGTAAGTTTCTACATAGAATATCAGACCACATGTGAATTCTGAAGACAGATTATTAAAAAGATGAGAAAATAAATGCATTACGATTTTTAAATTTCTTTGTTTTAGCTCCCTAATCATATGTCACATCTTTTCCATAGAAAGGAGAAATAAGGTATTAGAGTGTCCAAAAATAATGGAAGTATACTAAAAGAAATGAAAGAGAGGTTTGTTTTTGTCCTTAGTGGTTCTCAAGCCTAGCAGTACATTAGAATTCTTTCAAGTGTAAATATACCAGAAACTGGGCATACCAGTGACCAGTTAAATTAAAATCTCTGAGAAGGGTTCTCAGCCAACTCTAGGTTGTAAATGCTTATTAAGTAATTCTACATGTCAGTAGGTCTTGCTTACCATGCCAGGCTTATCAGATAAGTTTACAATAAACCACTGCTATAGCTGGTTTCCTGAAGGGACCAGAAGTTTTACATCCATCTTTATATTTCTATTCTGCCAAGATCAACAATTGTTCACTTCTGCATCATTTTGAAACCATTGGAAAGAAGTGATAAAAATGTTGTCATTGGTAGGCTGTGACATGAATCAAAGATATTCTGCTCTCTGGGCAAAAATGTATTCTCTACCGTGTCTTCTATCTCAGATTATTCTCAAACAGAGATTACACAATGAGTCTCAATTATGGCAGCATCAAAATTTTGTAAATATTTTACAATCAGCAGTGTAAAACAATAATGAAATAGTGCCCTCTAAAAATATTCAGATTCCATGAAGATATTAGAGTTCAAAATATAAGTTGTCTTTTCTTTTTAAGTTAAAGCGATAGAAGTCCGTATGTTAAACAAGTATCTAAATAAATTTTAAATGTTTTTATTTTGTTTAATTTCAGCCAAAATCTCACTGAGATACTTGGGTAGTATTGGTGTTCTTCAGTCTGTCACTTTAATAAATATAATCTTGCAATACCATTGAAGATGTTTTTGTTTCCAAGCTTCAAATGTGCCTCACATTTTAAAACCTGAAGGATTTATTAGACAATTAAAAGTTATCATATACTAGCCCTCAAACAGAATGTCTTGAAAACAAAAATTTCCAGCTTTTTAACAGTGCTCCCACTCTTCAGGATCACTTTATATTTCCAGTCAATGACCATAGCAGAAACTTAGTTATCTTAGATGAAATGAGATAGAGAAGAAAAAACAATTCTTGGTTTTAGCTTTGTTAGGATGAGTACATCTATAAAAATTGTCCAGAATCCACAACTCAAGACCTTTAACTCAGTTGAAATAATAACCTATGAAGATGGTAAGTTTAACACTATGTATCCATTCAAGGGAGAAAAAAATTGCCCAAATCCTCCTGCTTTTTCGGTGAATGAGACTCAAATACATTTTCTAACATGGTTGAGAAAAATCATTCAAGTGATACATATCATATTTCAAATATCATTTTGCCCATATAGCATATGTATTAATAATATGTCTTGTTAACATGCAGATTTAGGGCTGAGTGTGGTGGCTCATGCCTGTAATTCCAGCACTTTGTGAGGATGAGGCAGGTGGATCACTTGAGCTCAGGAGTTTGTGACAAACCTCAGCAACATGGTGAAACCCTATCTCTACAAAAAATACAAAAATTAGCTGAGTGTGGTGGTGTGTGCCAGTATTCCAGCTACTTGGGAGGCTGAGGTGGGAGGATCGCTTGTGTCTGGAGGCCGAGGCTGCGTGAGCTGTGTTCACACCACTGCAGTCCAGCCTGGGTGACAAAGTGAAACCTTGTCTCTAATACACACACACACACAAGGTGCAGATTTTGATTCAGTACATCTGGGCTGTGGCCTAAGATGATCATTTCTAACAAGCGCACAGGTGATGCTAAACGTGCTAGCCTGAGGACAACAGTTTGAGTAGCTGCGGCTTAAAGGAATAAGGCTCAAACTATAATTTGTTTATGAGGAACATGAACAATGCCTAAGAACTTTTTAGAAACTCACATTCTCAGGCTGCTTACCAGATAATTTAAGGATTGGCGACCAGTAATCTGTCTCTTAACACACTCTTTACATTGTTTTGAGAATCACTACCATAGACAATTTGTTTTCTTTTTAAAAAAAAAATTGTATTAAGGTATAATTAATATAAAATAAACTGCATTTCAAGTATCCGCAGTTGGATAGACTTTGAAACTATCAATACAATCGAGATAATGAACATGTCCATCATCCCCCTAAATTTCTTACTTTTACATGGTAATCCCTCCCACTTACTTTTCCCAATCCTCACTCCCCCTAAAAAAATTCTTACTTTTGGGTAATATAGATTACTACTTTATATATATGGTTTTATAGAAATGGAACCATAGAGAGCATACCCTCATTTTTAGTCTGAATTATTTTACTCAGCTTATTTATTTTGAGATTTAAAATTTAAAAATCATTAAATATTCTCAAATTATTTGATATGTGTAATGTATATTAATATTCCATTTTAAACTTTTATCTTATTGAACACTCACTTATTAAACGTCTGGGTTGTTTCTAGTTTTTTGGATACTACAAACAAAGTCACTATGAACATGTCTATAAGTTTCTCTATGGATATGTGGTTTCTTTTCACTTGGATAAATACCTCGGTATGGAATAGTTGAGTCATATGGAAGCGTATACTTAGGTGTTTCAGATACTGACAGACTATTTCCCAATAGTCATATCATTTTGCATTCCAACCAACAGTTGTTCCTTATCTCCTCCAACATGGGATATAATTATTCTTTTTAATTTTAGACATTCTAATGGGTACTCATATCTCATTATGGTTTTAATTTGAATTTATCTAATGTCACATAAGATTGAATATTATCTCATGAGCTTATGTTTTCATTCACAGATACATCTCTTTGGTGAGGTGTCTGTTTAAATCTTTTTCCCATTTACTGGATTGTTTGTTTTTTATAACTGAGTTTTGAGAGTTCTTTACAAATTCTGTATACACATCTTTTATCAGATATATGCCTGGCAAATATTTTCTCCCAGTGTGTAACCTGTCTTGTTTTTTAATTTTCCTAATAATATATTTTGAAGGGCAGTAGTTTTAAATTTTGATGAAGTCCAACTGACCACTTTCTTATAGATCATGAATTACAAAGAAGAAAAATGACAGATCGAAATGTCTCAAAAATGAATGTGCCTCTAGTACTACTTATATTTATTGTTGTACTAGACTCCCTAAAAGCAAAGAAAGAGAAATAAAATTGAATAAAGTTTATGTAGATTTAACAGAGGAAAATGAAACTTTTATGCATAGATACTGTACTTTTGTGCATAAAAAAGCCAAAAATTTTGCTGAGAACTAGGAACTTAAATCTGAATTAATCATGTTACTGGGAAAATAAATGAATAATCAGAAATTTTTAGTTTTTATTTTTATTTATTTATTTTTTTGACACGGACTCTCACTCTATCGCCCAGGCTGAAGTGCAGTGGCATGATCTTGGCTCAATGCAACCTCCACCCCTGGGTTCAAGCAATTCTTCTGCCTCAGCCTCCCAAGTAACTGAAACTACAGGTGTGTGCCACTACACCTGGCTAATTTTTGTATTTTTAGTAGAGATGAGGTTTCACCATATTGGCCAGGCTGGTCTCGAACTCCTGACCTTGTGATCCACCTGCCTTGGCTTCCCAAAGTGCTGGGATTATAAGTGTGAGACACCGCACCTGGCCAAGACAATTTTATTTGTATATACCCAAACTAGATAATTATAAAATATAAATTTAAGAAATAATATTCACTATGCATAAACATAAGGTATTTATAAATCTATCTTTTGAAATATAAGTGTCATGTCTACTGGAAACTGTAAATATTACTGAGGCAAATTAATGTAAATACAGGCTAAAGTGAAAAGATGAGCTTTGTTTTAGATTGAAAGATAGAATATTTTGTTATGTAAGCCAGTTATCCCCAAATCAATTTATAGTTACAGTACAGTCCCAATTAGAATCAGTTTTTCTTAAACTAACATGACTATTCTAAAATTTTATGAAAGTGAAAATGTCTAGGATAGCCAAGAAAATATCAGGTTAAAAAATAATAGTGGAAAACTTAACTACCAGATATAAAAATTAGCTATGAGTTTATAGCAGTTGCTGATGGTATCATGACAAACACAAATATAAACATCAATGGGGCAGAAAAGAGAACCCATATATTATGCTGGATCAGTTAGATATTACAAGAGAAAAAAATACACCTTCTACCCTATCACATACTATTTACACAAATTAATTTGAGATGAGCTGTAGGCATAAAAATTAAAGGTAAAACAATAAAACATTTGAGAGAAAATATAGAATAATAATTTTATATCTGTTGGATAGGCAACATTTTCTGAAACAGAACATTAAAAGTATTACCCCAAATGAAAGGATTAGACTATATTAAAATTTAGAAATTGTTGACATCACATATACCATTAAGGAACTAAAAAGGCAAGTCATGGTCTGGGAGATTTTTGCTGTACTGTATCTGACAAGGAATCTGTGTCCTCAATGTGTAATAACTTTCACCACTAACATGAACAACTCACTTTTAAAGAAATGAAAAAATATATGGAAAATACTTTGTGAAAGAAAATAAGTAAATAACTAATATGAAAAACATCTCCACATAAACTTGGAGGACTAGAAAAAATATTAAAAACAGAATGAGCCCCTAATAGATATCTACCAGAATGTCTACAATTAAAAATTGACGATAGCAAAGAGGATGAGTTTGTGAAGCAGCAAGAATATTCAGACACTGTTAGTGAAACTATGAATAAGTATAAGCATTTAGGTAGATACTCTTAGTCTCTACAGAAGTTAAAATATGATTGCACTTGGTTCTAGAAATTCCACTCTTCAGTGTATACCCAAAGGAAAGAAGTGCTTGTTTAATTTTTAAAAAGCACAGAGGCAACTTCATGCAGTGCTATTTATAATAGCCCAAAACTTGAATTAAACTAAATGTTTGTCAATATAAATGTAGATCATTCAATTAAGAAATACTTAAAAAATTCAATACTACAATATTCAATAGCAAACAAAATTAAATTTCTGGCAGCTAAGTTTGTAAAGTTTGATCGTATCTGCTCTCAGTATTTGTGTTAAATATTAAACTTATTAATATGAATCTGTCTCTTTTAAATGTTAAATTAACTTAAAATTATATAATATGTAGTTCTTTGTATTATATATGATTTTGTTATTGATTTCTAATAGGTAATTTTGTTTTCTCCATTAGAGTTATTTAGAAGAGAATTTAAAATGGAAATATCTGACTTTTTCTATATTTGATTTGAGCTTTCATGTTTACTTTTATTTATTGGGATCAGTGGGTTTAAAAGAGATTTTTTTTTCTTTAGCTAATAGGGAAATGCTTTTTAGTGTTATGTAATTTTTAAACCATGTATGTAAAAATTACTTCTCTTTAGGCATGTAACGTGTTCTTTCAATGGAGGGATGAATGGATATCTACAAGTCTGTTATTTGTGTTATTCAAATAATCTTGACTAATTTACACTTTGTTATCTTGGCATGTTGTTTTAAGATGCCGAATTACATTTTCCAAATATGGTTATATGTTTTTAATTTTTCTTTGTATTTCTATTAGCTTTTTCATTATGTGTGTGTGTGTATTTGTGTGTGTGTGGAGAGAGAGAAAGAGAAAAAGAGGTACATATGATTTCATAGCTCTTTTATATTCTTGGTAGAATGTACTTGTATGAATATAAAATATTTTTGTTCTGTGTCCTCCTTGAGCTCCTCTAGGAAGCAAACATCAAGACAGATTTAAATGTGCAAGGATTGTATTAGGATAAATGTGTTCATTATATAAAATAGAGAAGGAGCCGGAGAAGGGTAGGTGAAGGACAGGTTGTGATTTGATTCTAATTTTGAGTGAAGAATAGAGGGAGATTTTTGACAAAAGCATCCTAAATTTCCATACAGTGTAGGGAAGATTCTGCAAAGCCATCAGGGAATTCTTGAGCAAAGGCAGCTGAGAGTCCTGTCTCTCCCACAAACTTTTCTGTCTTGGTATCTGTGAAGTACTCCTGTAGGATATAGTCTCTGTGAAAATGGGTGATGGGTTTCAAAGCTTGAACTTGCCTTTGGTCTTTTACACTTCCTATTGCAGAATGTCTACAAGGCATATTCTTATGGCTGCCACATCCTAATTTAATGATGCAGCACAAAATTCTACTTTAATAATAGTATCACTATATTTACATTTGTTAGCATTTATCTTCTATACAGTTTTCATGCCTCTATTTTATTTTAGGTGTATCTCTTATAAGAAGACTATTTTTAAACAATTTTTATATCCTTCTGTTAATTCAAGCCCAATCTGATTTATGTGGATTATTAATATACTTGGAATTACTATTTCTGTCTGAGTTTATATGATTACTTTTTACAATGGTTTCATTTTCTTTTCATTTATCCCCATTTCTGTCTTATTTATGTAGTTACTTTGAGTAAGTCAATACAGTTTCATCTTCCTTGTATGTTTTGCTGATCCACCATGCTGATTTTGGATTATTTTCTTTCCAGTGATCTTTAATAGTTTGGAAGATATATTTACATTTATATTATTCAATCAGTGACATGAAATAATCTTTATAACCTCCAGCATAGACCTGACTAGCAGAATATTTTGTAGATCCCTATATCCAATAATTTCAGTGTAACTTAAATAAATTATGAAACTCTGGACCCTGATAACAAAAATAAAATATTTCTATATTATCTGGATAGCTTTTTACATTGCTTTAAAAAGATAAGTTTAGAATAATTCACATAATGTAGATGTATAATCATATGTGCTTCGGAAACAATTATTCTACATTGCTATAACCTAAATATATTGGGAAGAAGAGATGCATTATCTAAATCTTATTTCTACATATATACACCTTCTGCCTAAACAGATATAACATCTTTTCAAAACTAGCACAGCTTTCAAATATTTACACTTAATAGTATCTACATCACATAAAACTGATTAATATTTTAAAATATATTTAAATGCTTCAAACAATAAAGAGAAAATGATTTTTCACATGCAGCTAATGTTTGACCCTTTGATTCATGATATGACAGGCTTGACTATACTTTTTTCCTCCATTTTCAGTAAATGGAAAATAATGTTGTTAACTTGCCCACCTGAAAATTGCACCAAGAACACATACACAATGACAGTCCAATAAGACTATACTGTACTGTATTTTTACTGAACCTATTCTATGTTTGTATATGTTTGTATACATAAATACTTACCATTGGGTTAAAATTGCCTACGGTATTCAGCAGAGATTTGTAGTCTAGGAGCAAAAGGCTATACCATCTGGGTTTGTGTTAGAAAGCTTTAGGATGTTTGCACAGTAAACTCACCTACAATGCAATTCATCAGAACATATACATCCCGTCATTAAGCAGCACATGACTGTATTGTGACCGCCAGCTGAAGATACTCTAACAAAAAGTTTCTTTTTATTTGGATATATTATGATTCATATTTATAACAGCCTTGTGATTAAATTCAGTAATTTGTTTTCCACAATATTTTCTTAAGTAGTGTATTAATTTTTGCTTAGACAAGAATATACTAAATATTAACTTTGGTTTCTTAAGTCATGCTTAATTACTTCCTTATCTAGATTATATTATATAACTTAAGCATATGAATACATATTAGCTCACTTCATGTAACTATATGTGTTTGTTCTATCTGTACATTTTTTTTTACAACTTTTTGTATAATCTTGAAGTAGTATAGCAGGAGAGAAAAGGTGCTCTTTAGAAAATCGCGATTTAAGTCTTTGTCTAATCTGAAGTTATTGTTCATATCATCACTGTGATGTCTAAACAATGTCAATCATCTATGTTTGGATGTGTTTGGGTTTTATTTAGGTCCATGTGTCAGATGAATTGATATACATGTAATTAACTGGTAAATTATATACTAGTATACATTTGTTGTTTATGTTGTTATTATCAAAGAAATCTTCCAATGAATGTTATATATTCTACAGTTACAGAAATGAGATTGAGTTGTAAGCCCAGAGGAGTTTAAGGGCTACATTATAAGTAACTATTCAAAGCAGTTACTCTTATAGAGTACTAAGTAATGGCAGAGACATGGAGAATATCTCACTTCTAGGACTGTAATCTGGAGAATGCACAGGCAGTATTTGGTAGAAGAGTGGTAGAAGGAGTAAAGAATAAGTCTCCTTAAGACCATATGCTTGGATTACTTAAAATATCTGTACTGAAACTAATCAACTGTGATTGGAAAGAAGATTCACAATGAAATATTATAAACATACTTCCTGATGTCCAATACATGGTTTGATTGGATTAGATCATAGGAAATAAGAGTTCTGTGAGTTACAAACAGGTTATTGAAAAGAGGCAACTGCTAAGCCAGATACCTCCCATTAAGGCCAATACTGAAGCAGGATGAACCAGGGCAGTGGTGAAGTAATTAAGATCTGTCAATGATAAGCAACATTATTTACTTGATTGTTTTTAAAATTTCAGGTTTGTGATTGCTTTAATCTATGATTTCTCAAAATTTTAGTTACTTCCTATCTCCTAGTTACAGTTTGTGGACTATTATGCTCTGCCACATAACCCTTTTCATTTCCTTTATATTTTGCATTTGTTTATTCTGGATTATTTTTGAGCTTCAACTAGACTATACAATGTTGAGGAATAGGGATTATGCCTGCTTAGTAAACACTTATAGTAGCTGACACTTTGTAAGTATTCAAATATTATTTGTGTAAATGAATTAAACTGTTCTCTGCATGTCACTGTGCACATTCTCCACCCTGTTAATGATATTGTTTCAAGACTTATATATAGTAGAAACATATTTTTAAAGCAGTAAGATTGGTTTTCTCTGCTTCACACAAACTAATGAAAAACATAAGAACAAAACTTTCCTTAGCTATATACCCAGCAGGCATCTGACTAAAGATTAAAAGCTGTAGATATTTAATATTACTCATATACTATTTGGTGTACTATTTCAGTTTTCCACTCTGCCAAGTATTAGTACAACAACGAGATATTAAAACTAACATCGACTATAATGCCGTAGCTATTTTGGTACATTAAAAGCCAAACACCTATAGGTGACTCCGTTAGAAATGATGGATAGATTTTCACTACAGCATCATCTAAATGAAATTAGCATCTTTACTATGTTGAATTAGCATAATGTCTGCTTATTTATTATGCTAAATTTAACAGCCACTCTTCCTTGAGTTTTTATTATTTTCAGAAAATTAAATGAAGGAAGAAGTGACTCAGTGTGTAATATTTTAAAATTATGATGTTATATGGAACTCATCTGACTCGTGCAAAAAACTGCCTTTTGAAACTAAAGTTGTTTTCTTAAAAATCTGATTTAAAAATAAGATTGATTTCAGTTGATCCTAAAAATTGGTCAATGTGATAAACATATTTTTTGTCTTCAATTTTCAAACTGATATGTAATCAACATTTTATATATAATTTACCTTCTTTGGGGGGATTTAGATAATATAATGCACTTTTGGCATAGTCTGATCTTGAGCATGAAATACAGAGAAATCAAACTGGTTTTCACAGCCATCATTCAGTAAGTGCAACATCTATCATGTATACCACTGATTCTGACATCTTGAGAAACGGAGACTGCTTGGAAACACCAAAGAACTAATTTATGTACAGCTAAATATATATATATATAATTTAAAATAATTTTTTTTGAAAATCTATTGCCTCATAACTTGCTTTATAATAGTCTTTATAGTAGTTTCTAGGACAAACACATTTAAACAGGTTTTGCCATCATTACCTTTTCACTGATAGGCAAACTGAAATTCACAGTAATTTATTCAACTGATTTACTCAGATTTTACACAGTGATTTGCTAAAAGGGACTCTGGATAAAAACTATATCGACCTTATTCCTTACCCCCAATAGTTCCCTGTTAAATGCACTTTGGAAACCTTTAAAAACTAACTAAACTGGATTTTGGTGGGTTGTTTAAAACATATCATATTGATATCTTAATGTTAATATTTTTATAATGCTTAAGATACATCATAATGATACATATATATGAAATATATATATATATATATTTCATATATATGTATTTTTTTTTTTGAGGCGGAGTTTTGCTCTTGTTGCCCAGGATGGAGTGCAATAGCGCCTCCCGGGTTCAAGCGATTCTCCTGCCTCAGCCTCCCGAGTAGCTGGGATTATAGGCATGTGCCACCATGCCCAGCTAACTTTGTATTTTTAGTAGAGATGGGGTTTCTCCATGTTGGTCAGGCTGTTCTTGAACTCCTGACCTCAGGTGATCTGCCCACCTCAACCTCCCAAAGTGCTGGGATTACAGGCTTGAGCCACTGTGCCTGGCCCATACTGATATTTTAATACTAATATTGTTATGATGTCTAATTTGACTTCAGAGAGCATACATGAGAAAGGAGTGAAAGATATATAGATCAAATTTGACCTTGTAGCAGAATAGAAAAGCAAGCATGTTGGAGATTTTTAGTGACATTCTTGGCAATACTTACTGTGATACTAAGAACATCTTGTTAACTGACTGAACTGAGAATCTAGCATACAGGTTATAATTGCCAATCCATTATACAAAGCCAAAATGAAAATATAGTATTGGAAAATAAGCACAGCAAATGTTTTCAAAGCACTTGTCCCAGAACCTATGACTTCGAAACCACAGAACTGCTGGGTGAAATAAACGTGAAACTTTCCAAAAAGGGATGATACAGGACCCGAGAAGTAACTCCAAGGCTTTTCTCAGTCAAGCCTCTCCTGCTTGCTAAGGTAGCACCCTTGTACTCCAAACTACCCTAACTGGCATAGGATCAGGTTATACATCACCTCTTCCAATAAATCTTTTTGATTCCTGTGTACAGCATGTTTGGTTCTCCTTTGAGCTACCCAAGCAAACTGTTAAGCATGGCTTTATCACACCATAGTGGCATTTATAGTTTATTTACTTGATACTGTATAGTAACAGAGACCCATAACATCATTCAGCTTCTGGTGCATACAGTAAGTATTCAATTCAATGTTTCCTAAATAATAATAAAGCAAATAAATGGATTAACAAGAAAAATTAAACAAGTGACAGAATGAGTTACTTTACTGACTCTATATTTGGGAAATACGTATTTCAAGGTCAGAATTACAATGTGATACAATGGCCTCCAATTCTAAATGAAAAATAACTCAGAACTATTTGGAGACTTTCAAAAATAGAACCTTGACATTACAGTTATGGATGCTTCAAATTAGAAATACAAGGGGGGGTATCTAAATGAAATCCATATGGCACAGGGTGATCACTGAGAAATTTCTATTTAAAAATGGATGAAAGATTTTAAAATACAGGGTTTTTTAAAAGTAACATTTACAGGATCTATTTGAGTCCTGTCATTAAAAGATCCAGATGTGGCCATAAAAATAGGTAACTAAATTGGGGTAGGAGTGAAAACTCCTACACATGAACTCCTACTTGGAATTCACTTAGGGTATTTAGCTACCCTTAAAGAGTAAAGCAACCCCTAAAGATAACTACAGAGAAAGCTGACATCCAGGCATAGAGATAAGTAAACTTCAGGAGAATTTTGTAAAGACAAATGATAGATCAATAATTAAAATTGCTTCCTTGGGATTAAATTTTAGACTTCCTTAACTTTCATGGAGAAAACTGTTGGAAACAACCCAAGAATCTAAAGGTGACTGTATTTTCATGAGGTTGAATATAAGCAATACACTTCGGTATAATATAAATTTTTAAATACATATCCTCATGTATATATTTATTATAAACTCAGTGCTGGATTTGTGTTTAGTTTTTTTTTAAAAAAAACTTTTCTGTCTATAGTTTTGAAATTGCAGTGGAAAAGAGACATATTCAAACTTATAATCTCTCTCATGCAATTAGAATTAAATGTCTAAGGATTTCTGCAAGCCAAATGAAATAATTGGTTACAAACTACTCAGAGATAGTATGCTAAAGAAACTGCCATAAACTACGACTATCTTAAAATATAACTGAATCACTATTTCAATGAAAAATATATACTTGTGTAAATAGTTCAATCATGGAGAAAACCTGAGCTTCATATATATTGTGATCTATGTTCTATAAAATTAAAGTATGTAAGTTGTCATATTTAGTGCATTCTGAAACATTTATAAGCAATGTGCTTTGGCTATCAGGACTTTATTTTTCCTCTGAAGTAAACATTAAACATTAAGAAAATGGCTTTGTTATAAAAACCACATACTATTCAGTTATGCAATTTAATGTTGAATTGTATTTTAGATCTTTTCTCCAAATACAAGAATATGACACCATCACAATTATTTATGATAAGATGCATACATTAAATGGAACGGAAAATTACTCAACTAGTTCAACTGAAATTATGTAATGGAAATAAGGCCACAGGCTAGAAAAATGACACAAAACAAATGACAAATGTAAAACGTTTGGAAAATAGATCTTTGATCAAGAGCTAAAATCAGCCATTTTATTAAAAAAAATCTCTGAGTTTAGACAGTGTAGAATGTATGTACCCTACAATTTACTTTATAAATTTAAAATCATTTGATGGTGATTCAAGAGAGAATTTATGATTTGTAGCAAAAGCACAAGTTTAATATTTGGCTTTTTCCATTCTAAACTCTAATATACCAAATAACTCACATTTATTCAGCATTTATTTATTGCCATATCTTATACTAGGCTCATTACACACATAATGCATAATAGGAGGCATTCTTATCCCGATTTTATAGAAAAGAACATTAGGCTCAGAGGCATTGAGTAACTTTCCCAAGGTAACACATTTAATAAATGATAGCGTCAAAATGCAAATTCAGGAATTTGTGGATTCAAATTTAAGGCCATTTCCTCTCTACCAGCTGCCTATCTGTTCAGTATCATATCTTACTCCTTTTATTTCCAACTTGCTTTTTACTTAAGCAATGTAACAATATACCAGTTTTATGAAAATCCCATGAACTTTCTATCTTTCTTGGTTGAGACTTTATTCCTCTTTTGAGTTTGTCAAAGTTCCTTCTACTTTTAAATATCTGATAAACTTCCATTTTTCTTAAAGAGTATCGTTGTACTATAAACTCCCAATAAATCTCTTCCTAGCAACCACCATTTTCCTCAGCAAGGACATTGACTCTATTTAGCCTCTGTACCTTATACCTTACCTTGTATATTTTTTGTATCTTGTACGTATGCATTTCGTTTTTATATATTTACACATATATCTAAGTTTTCTAATTTGTTGGCCTCTTCAGAGAACAAGCCATCTTATACTTTTGTCTGAATCCCCTGTGTACAGAATATTGTCTAGTATATAAGAGATGCTGAATAATGTTGAACTCAAAAGGAATCAGTTTTTTCTCACTACTTTATTTGTAAAGTAAAGAAGCCAAGTGTGCATAGGATGATGCATAAAAGATAATGAATTTTGGCCCTATATAGATTAGAATTATGAATAGAATTTGTACAAATTGATAGTAAAAAGATATTTAATTTAAATCAGAAGGTGTAAATGAATTCTTGCTCTTCTATATACAAGCTGTGGAAACTTAGATATTTCACTTCTCTCTAACCTTTAGTTCTTTTGCCAATCAAATGTGGCTTATACAATTCTCTCTAAATCATATGATTATTTTGTGGAATCAAATGGAAATGCGATGATGTGTATGTAAACAACTGTGAACTGGAATTTATCATTTATGACATTCTTACTATTACAAAGAGAGAGAGGAATTGACCTAAGGGAAGAAATTTATTTAGTAACCTAAGGGAAATTATCAAAATACAGTGGAACTATCAGCCTAGTAATTTAGAAAAACTAGGTGGCATAGACTATCTTATTGAAACTCCCAAAGGATAGTCTTTCAAAAATTCAGTGAAGAAATTTGTCAATGAACTGTGGTTAACCCAAGGTGTAGTTATCAGTGGCATTCTATAAGACTGAATTTAGACCTCATTTATTTAGAAATCAAATTTGAAGTTAAAATGAAGTATAGAAATCATAACTGTCAAAGTGGTTATTCTTCCATTTCTAAAACTGTGTCCAACCAAATGTAATAAAGTTTTATAAACACCACAAAAAATTTGTTACAATAATTTAGATCACTGCATACTGTGTCCTTCTGTGGCAATTCATAATAAACATATTCAAGTTAAATATTTACTTTTTAAAGATCAGCAAATTTCAGAAATGGAGTTTTATTTTAAGCTGTTCTAAACAAAGCTGTCATCTTACAAAAACAAGTTTAGAAAAAAGAACCTATCCTGGAGACTTTTAACAGATGAATAAAGGAGAAAAAAAGAGGAGAGAATCAGGAGTTGAATTTTAAATGTAACTTGAGATTTATCCACAGGTAGATATTCAAATTAGGAAGAATAAAATAGTAAGATCCCTGCTTAGAATTGTGGCACTGTAAATGCTTTCATTTTTAAGAGCAGTAATGAAAGTAGCAGAAGTGTTCTGTCAGTCAGTTATATTCAGCAGAGTCATATCGTGGTCTAAGCAAGCGAACAGCCATGCATTTTGTGAATATATACTTCTATTGATTGCTGCTTTCCTAGTAGATGAACACTAGCAGTATGTTGGGGTATAATGGTAGCTTAAGAATATATTAGTATGATTGGGCTGCTATAACAAAATACCAATGACTGGGTCGATTAAACAACAGAAATTTATTTCTCACAGTTCTGGATGGTGGAATGTCCAAGATCAAGGTGCCAGCAAGACAGGTTTCCTCATGAGTCCTCTTCCCTTGGCTTGCAGGCAGCTACCATTTTCCTGTGTTCATATGACCTCTTCTTTATTCATGCACAAAGTGAGAGTGAGTTCTATGATGTCTCTCCTTATAAGGACACTAATCCTATTGCATTAAGGCCTAACCCTTATAAACTTATTTAACCTTAATTCCTTTCTTACTCCAAATACAGTTACACAGGGATTTAGAGCTTCAACATATGAATTTTGAGGGAAACATGCATTCAGTATTTAACAAACAGATAAGAGAATGCACATTATTTCAGAGTCAGTATATAAGCACATGTACCATTAGGGTTTAACTTAGTTACATTATTAGTCCTGAAGTAAGCAATGATTGTCTTCATATTAATTTTAAAACAGAATTTATAATTAGAAAATAATGAAATTTTTAATTATCATGTATAAGAAAACCTGTGAGCAAACCTTATTCTTAGTAGACTTAAAAATTAGTTGATATTAAAACAAGACAATTTATTAAATTTCACACAGAACTTGCAGCATACAGATGTAGGCCAAGAGATAAGGGTCTTTAGATCAAATATGAAATTATTTTATGTTAATTTTTGGCACCAAATACAAATGACTTTTGTACAGTGATTACTTTTTGCTTTCATTTGCACTGGCTCTTGAACTTTAATTTCTAAAATGTGATACAGCAAGGTTCTTAGTATGCATTTATAGTAAATGAAAGCTCTCTTCTAGCATTTTAAATATTTTAACAGGTCTTTTTTTGTGCAGAATTTTACCAGTTGAATGTTAGTGTAATTCTTGATAATTGAAAGGAATGTGTTGTAGTTTCTTTGCCTATTAATATATGTTGAACATAAGTTTAGTATGCAGGCAAAGAAGTCAGATTCTATGCCTATAAAACATTAGAAACTGAAAAAATTAATAGACAAGGTAAAATGACATAGGATACTTTTGGAAAATCCATTTTGAGTAATATAAGAATGTATTTTGATTTTTTTCATTATTTATAATCAGTTATGAGTAAAGACAATAAAATATATTTTTATTTAGACTCTATATCATTCTTTATAGTAATGCAATTGCAGATTTGATGAAGACAGGGTAAAAGAAAATATCTGAGGGGGGTAGAGCCAAGATTGCCGAATAGGAACAGCTCTGGTCTACAGCTCCCAGCGTGAGCGACACAGAAGACAGGTGATTTCTGCATTTCCATCCGAGGTGCCGGGTTCATCTCACTAGGGAGTGCCCAACAGTGGGTGCAGGACAGTCAGTGCAGTGCACCGTGCGCAAGCCAAAGCAGGTCGAGGCATTGCCCCACTCGGGAAGCGCAAGGGGTCAGGGAGTTCCCTTTCCTAGTCAAAGAAAGGGGTGACAGAGGGCACCTGGAAAATTGGGTCACTCTCACCCTAATACTGTGCTTTTCCAACGGGCTTGGAAAACAGCACACCAGGGAATTGTGTCGCGCACCTGGCTCAGAGGGTCCTATGCCCACGGAGTCCCGCTGATAGCTGGCACAGCAGTCTGAGATCAAACTGCAAGGCAGGGGCGAGGCTGGGGGAGGGGCACCCGCCATTGCCCAGGCTTGCTTAGGTAAGCAAAGCAGCCAGGAAGCTCGAACTGGGTGGAGCCCACCACAGCTCAAGGAGGCCTGCCTGCCTCTATAGGCTCCACCTCTGGGGGCAGGGCACAGACAAACAAAAAGTCAGCAGTAACATCTGCAGACTTCAATGTCCGTGTCTGACAACTTTGAAGAGAGTAGTGGTTCTCCCAGCACGCAGCTGGAGATCTGAGAATGGGCAGACTGCCTCCTAAAGTGGGTCCCTGACCCCCAAGCAGCCTAACTGGGAGGCACCCCCCAGTAGGGACAGACTGACACCTCACTTGGCTGGGTACTCCTCTGAGACAAAACTTCCAGAGGAACGATCAAACAGCTGAATTTGCGGTTCATGAAAATCCACTGTTCTGCAGCCACCGCTGCTGACACCCAGCCCAACAGGGTCTGGAGTGGACCTCTAGCAAACTCCAACAGACCTGCAGCTGAGGGTCCTGTCTGTTAGAAGGAAAACTAACAAACAGAAAAGACACCCACACCAAAAACCCATCTGTACATCACCATCATCAAAGACCAAAAGTAGAAAAAACTACAAAGATGGGGAGAAAACAGAGCAGAAAAACTGGAAACTCTAAAAAGCAGCGCGCCTCTCCTCCTCCAAGGGAATGCAGTTCCTCACCAGCAACGGAACAAAGCTGGAGAGAGAATGACTTTGACAAGTTGAGAGAAGAAGGCTTCAGACGATCAAACTACTCCAAGCTACAGGAGGAAATTCAAACCAATGGCAAAGAAGTTAAAAACTTTGAAAAAAAATTAGACAAATGTATAACTAAAATAATCAATGCAGAGAAGTGCTTAAAGGAGCTGATGGAGCTGAAAGCCAAGTTTCGAGAACTATGTGAAGAATGCAGAAGCCTCAGTAGCCAATGCGATCAACTGGAAGAAAGGGTATCAGTGATGGAAGATGAAATGAATGAAATGAAGCGAGAAGGGAAGTTTAGAGAAAAAAAGAATAAAAAGAAACAAACAAAACCTCCATAAAATATGGGATTATGTGAAAAGACCAAACCTACGTCTGATTGGTGTCCCTGAAAGTGATGGGGAGAATGGAACCAAGTTGGAAAACACTCTGCAGGATATTATCCAGGAGAACTTACCCAATCTAGCAAGGCAGGCCAACATTCAGATTCAGGAAATACAGAGAACGCCACAGAGATAATCCTCGAGAAGAGCAACTCCAAGACACATAATTCTCAGACTCACCAAAGTTGAAATGAAGGAAAAAATGTTAAGGGCAGCCAGAGAGAAAGGTCGGGTTACCCACAAAGGAAAGCCCATCAGACTAACAGCTGATCTCTTGGCAGAAACTCTACAAGCCAGAAGAGAGTGGGGGGCCAATATTCAACATTCTTAAAGAAAAGAATTTTCAAACCAGAATTTCATATCCAGCCAAACTAATCTGCATAAGTGAAGGAGAAATAAAATACTTTACAGACAAGCAAATGCTGAGAGATTTTTGTCACCACCAGGCCTGCCCTAAAAGAGCTCCTGAAGGAAGCACTAAACATGGAAAGGAACAACCAGTACCAGCCACTGCAAAAACATGCCAAATTGTAAAGACCATTGAGGCTAGGAAGAAACTGCATCAACTAACGAGCAAAATAACCAGCTAACATCATAATGACAGGATCAAATTCACACATAACAATATTACCTTTTAATGTAAATGGGCTAAATGCTCCAATTAAAAGACACAGACTGGCAAATTGGATAAGGAGTCAAGACCCATCAGTGTGCTGTATTCAGGAAACCCATTTCATGTGCAGAGACACACATAGACTCAAAATAAAGGGATGGAGGAAGATCTACCAAGCAAATGGAAAACAAAAAAAGGCAGGGGTTGCAATCCTAGTCTCTGATAAAATAGACTTTAAACCAACAAAGATCAAAAGAGACAAAGAAGGCCATTACATAATGGTAAAGGGATCAATTCAACAAGAAGAGCTAACTATCCTAAATATATATGCACCCAATATAGTAGCACCCAGATTCATAAAGCAAGTCCTGAGTGGCCTACAAAGAGACTTAGACTCCACACAATAATAATGGGAGATTTTAACACCCCACTGTCAACATTAGACAGATCAACGAGACAGAAAGTTAACAAGGATACCCAGGAATGGAACTCAGCTCTACACCAAGCAGACCTAATAGACATCTACGGATCTCTCCACCCCAAATCAACAGAATATACATTCAGCACCACACCACACCTATTCCAAAATTGACCACATAGTTGGAAGTAAAGCTCTCCTCAGCAAATGTAAAAGAACAGAAATTATAACAAACTGTCTCTCAGACCACATTGCAATCAAACTAGAATTCAGGATTAAGAAACTCACTCAAAACCACTCAACTACATGGAAACTGAACAACCTGCTCCTGAATGACTACTGGGTACATAACGAAATGAAGGCAGAAATAAAGATATTCTTTGAAACCAACAAGAACAAAGACACAACATACCAGAATCTCTGGGACACATTCAAAGCAGTGTGTAGAGGGAAATTTATAGCACTAAATGCCCACAAGAGAAAGCAGGAAAGATCCAAAATTGACACCCTAACATCACAATTAAAAGAACTAGAAAAGCAAGAGCAAACACATTCAAAAGCTAGCAGAAGGCAAGAAATAACTAAAATCAGAGCAGACCTGATGGAAATAGAGACACAAAAAACCCTTCAAAAAATTAATGAATCCAGGATCTGGTTTTTTGAAAAGATCAACAAAATTGACAGACTACTAGCAAGACTAATAAGAAAAGAGAGAAGAAACAAAAAGACGCAATAAAAAATGATAAAGGGGATATCACTACCGATCCCACAGAAATACAATCTACCATCAGAGAATACTACAAACACCTCTACGCAAATAAACTAGAAAATCTAGAAGAAATGGATAAATTCCTTGACAAATACACCCTCCCAAGACTAAACCAGGAAGAAGTTGAATCTCTGAATAGACCAATAGCAGGCTTTGAAATTGTGGCAATAACCAATAGCTTACTAACCAAAAAGAGTCCAGGACCTGAAGGATTCACAGCCGAATTCTACCAGAGATACAAGGAGGAACTGGTACCATTCCTTCTGAAACTATTCCAATCAATAGAAAAAGAGGGAATCCTCCCTAAAACATTTTATGAGGCCAGCATCATCCTGATACCAAAGCCTGGCAGAGACACAACCAAAAAAGAGAATTTCAGACCAACATTCTTGATGAACATTGATGCAAAAATCCTCAATAAAATACTGGCAAACCGAATCCAGCAGCATATCAAAAAGCTTATCCACTATGATCAAGTGGGCTACATCCCTGGGATGCAAGGCTGGTTCAACATATGCAAATCAATAAATGTAATCCAGCATATAAACAGAACCAAAGACAAAAACCACATGATTATCTCAATAGATGCAGAAAAGGCCTTTGACAAAATTCAACAACGCTTCATGCTAAAAACTCTCAATAAATTAGGTATTGATGGGATGTATCTCAAAATAATAAGAGCTATCTATGACAAACCCACAGCCAATATCATACTGAATGGGCAAAAACTAGAAGCATTCCCTCTGAAAACTGGCACAAGACAGGGATGCCCTCTCTCACCACTCCTATTCAACATAGTGCTGGAAGTTCTGGCCAGAGCAATCAGGCAGGAGAAGGAAATAAAGGGTATTCAATTAGGAAAAGAGGAAGTCAAATTGTCCCTGTTTGCAGATGACATGATTGTATATCTAGAAAACCCCATCGTCTCAGCCCAAAATTTCCTTAAGCTGTTAAGCAACTTCAGCAAAGTCTCAGGACACAAAATCAATGTACAAAAATCACAAGCATTCTTGTACACCAATCACAGACAAACAGAGAACCAAATCATGAGTGAACTCCCATTCACAATTGCTTCAAAGAGAGTAAAATACCTAGGAATCCAACTTACAAGGGATGTGAAGGGCCTCTTCAAGGAGAACTACAAACCACTGCTCAATGAAATAAAGGAGGATACAAACAAATGGAAGAACATTCCATGTTCATGGGTTGGAAGAATCAATATCGTGAAAATGGCCATACTGCCCAAGGTAATTTATAGATTCAATGCCATCCCCATCAAGCTACCAATGACTTTCTTCACAGAATTGGAAAAAACTACTTTAAAGTTCATATGGAACCAAAAAAGAGCCTGCATCGCCAAGTCAATCCTAAGCCAAAAGAACAAAGCTGGAGGCATCACGCTACCTGACTTCAAACAATACTACAAGGCTACAGTGGGAAAAGGATTCCCTATTTAATAAATGGTGCTGGGAAAACTGGCTAGCCATATGTAGAAAGCTGAAACTGGATCCCTTCCTTACACCTTATGCAAAAATTAATTCAAGATGGATTAAAGACTTACATGTTAGACCTAGAACCATAAAAACCCTAGAAGAAAACCTAGGCAATAGTATTCAGGACATAGGCATGGGCAAGAACTTCATGTCTAAAACACCAAAAGCAATGGCAACAAAAGCCGAAATTGACAAATGGGATCTAATTAAACTAAAGAGCTTCTGCACAGCAAAAGAAACTACCATCAGAGTGAACAGGCAACCTACAAGATGGGAGAAAATTTTTGCAACCTACTCTTCTGACAAAGGGCTAATATCCAGAATCTGCAATGAACTCAAACAAATTTAAAAGAAAGAAACAAACAACCCTATCAAAAAGTGGGCGAAGGACATGAACAGACACTTCTCAAAAGAAGACATTTATGCAGCCAAAAAACACATGCAAAAATGCTCATCATCACTGGCCATCATAGAAATGCAAATCAAAACCACAATGAGATGCCATCTCACGCCAGTTAGAATGGTAAGCATTAAAAAGTCAGGAAACAACAGGTGCTGGAGAGGATGTGGAGAAATAGAAACACTTTTACACTGTTTGTGGGACTGTAAACTAGTTCAACCATTGTGGAAATCAGTTTGGCGATTCCTCGGGGATCTAGAACTAGAAATACCATTTGACTCAGCCATCCCATTACTGGGTACATACTCAAAGGACTATAAATCATGCTGATATGAAGACACATGCACACGTATGGTTATTGCAGCACTACTCACAATAGCAAAGAGTTGGAACCAACCCAAATGTCCAACAACGATAGACTGGATTAAGAAAATGTGGCACATACACACCATGGAATACTATGCAGCCATAAAAAATGATGAGTTCATGTCCTTTGTAGGGACATGGATGAAACTGGAAACCATCATTCTCAGTAAACTATCGCAAGGACAAAAAACCAAACACATGTTCTCACTCATAGGTGAGAATTGAACAATGAGAACACATGGACACAGGAAGGGTAACATCACACTCCGGGGACTGTTGTGGGGTGGGGGGAGGGGGGAGGGACAGCATTAGGAGATATACCTAATGCTAAATGACGAGTTAATGGGTGCAGCACACCAACATGGCACATGGATACATATGTAACAAACCTGCACGTTGTGCACATGTGCCCTAAAACTTAAAGTACAATAATAATAATAAAAAAGAAAATATCTGAAAGGAAACAATGAGAGGCTGAGAATAGAAATTGTAAAAACTGAACTGATTCTAAGCTTTCAGGAAAGTTCTGGAATAAATCTTTTTAAAAAATATTTCTTATCTCGGAAAGGTTTTTTATTACACTTTAGAAGAACAGGAATTTATTAAAAACACATGGCAGTGTGACACAATTTTAAAAAAAATTATGCTTGATCAGATTAATGTATAGTTTTATCTACAAATGCTCTTGGGTGTCTATTATTTTCTGGGCTCTTTCTTAGCTGCTATGGACCTAGTATTTAAAAGAAACCAGCAAATTAAATTCATGTATTTATGGTCTTACATTCTACGAAGCAAGAAAAAATGAGAAACAAATAGCTAAATATTTAAAATGTAAAAATGAAAAAAGTTGTGCTTGGTAGTGCACATCTGTAGACCCATCTGTTCGGGTGGGTGAGGCAAGAGGATCACTTGGGTCTGGGACTTCAAAGCTGCAGCATGAAATTTTCATTTCTGTGAATAGCCATTGTACTCCACAGTGTGGGTAGCATAGTAAGACTTTTTAAAAAAGGAAAAGAAACTAATAAAGTGAAAGGTACTAAGTAGTTTCTGGGGTGATGGACATTACAAATTAGATAGGATAAACATGGAAGCCCTTACTGAGAAGAGGATATTTGAGCAAAGAACTAAACATTGATGCAGATATAGAACTAAATAATTGATGCAGATATCGAGGAGAAGTCTATTATAAAAGCCTTATACATATACTTTAACTCGATTTTAGTGATGATTGCAATAAAGTCTCTTGGAAAATTTAGATGTTTAATACGTTAAATGGTTATAACTGAACATGGAAAATATATTCTAAGAGTTTGTTAAACTGATGTCTGCTCCAGTGACGTAGCATGCCAAAGATTGTGACTTCCAAACGCTCTTCAACATTTTAGCCAATAATTGGAAATCAAGATATAGAAATTATATCCTTTATATTTGTAGGCAAGTCAAAATGTTAATGTTGGTTAATACTGTATTTATAAATTAAACTTTGGAAGAAAATTGCACTTATAATAATAAACTCGAAAGATATGAATATTAGACACTGCATTTGGTGAGAAAATAATTTTATAAGTGGATGGTAATTGAGACTTGGCTAAACAAAAATTTTATTTAGGGTATTTGAAAATTTTGGTTCACCACAAACTCAGTATTCTACAGCGTTATACAGAATTTAAAAATAGTTATATGAATTTAGCCCTTACTATTATACATGAAAAAAATTAGCCATGGTCTATTATTTATAATGTTTATTATATCAGAAATAGTATAAAATTTTAGGAAGTACAACTTAAGGGGGCACGAAAATACTGAATTTAATCCAAAAAGGAGCAATAGCCTTAGAGAAAGATCTAAAACTTTAACTGTAGTCTCCAAAATACACTTAATACAGATAAGATTCTTGTCTTAGAATTTCAGAAAAAGTGGAATAGGAACAGCTCCGGTCTCCAGCTCCCAGCCCCAGCGACACAGAAGACGGGTGATTTCTGCATTTCTGCTTGAGGTACCGGTTTCATCTCACTAGGGAGTGCCTAACAGTGGGTGCAGGACAGTCGGTGAAGCGCACTGTGCGCGAGCCGAAGCAGGGCGAGGCATTGCCTCACTCGGGAAGCGCAAGGGGTCAGGGAGTTCCCTTTCCTAGTCAAAGAAAGGGAAAACAGACGGCACCTGGAATATCGGGTCAGTCCCGTCCTAATACTGCGCTTTTCCAACGGGCCTGGAAAACGGCACACTAGGAGATTGTGTCCCGCACCTGGCTCGGAGGGTCCTATGCCCACGGAGTCTCGCTGATTGCTAGCACAGCAGTCTGAGATCACGCTGCAAGGCGGCAACGAGGCTGGGGGAGGGGCGCCCGCCATTGCCCAGGCTTGCTTAGGTAAACAAAGCAGCCAGGAAGCTCGAACTGGGTGGAGCCCACCACAGCTCAAGGAGGCCCGCCTGCCTCTGTAGGCTCCACCTCTGGGGGCAGGGCACAGACAACCAAAAACTCAGCGAGAACCTCCACAGCCTTAAATGTCCCTGTCTGACGTGGTTCTCCCAGCACGCAGCTTGTGATCTGAGAACGGACAGACTGCCTCCTAAAGTGGGTCCCTCACCCCTGAGCAGCCTAACTGGGAGGCACCCCCCCAGTGGGACAGACTGACACCTCATTCAACCGGGTACTCCTCTGAGACAAAACTTTCAGAGGAACTATCAGACAGCTGAATTTGTGGTCTCACGAAAATCCGCTGTTCTGCAGCCACCGGTGCTGACACCCAGCCAAGCAGGGTCTGGAGTGGACCTCTAGTAAACTCCAACAGACCTGCAGCTGAGGGTCTTGTCTGGTAGAAGGAAAATTAACAAACAGAAAGGACATCCACACCAAAAACCCATCTGTACATCACCATCATCGAAGACAAAAAGTAGACAAAACCACAAAGATGGGGAAAAAACAGACCAAAAAAACTGGAAACTCTAAAAAACAGAGCACCTCTCCTCCTCCAAAGGAACGCAGTTCCTCACCAGCAACGGAACAAAGCTGGATGGAGGATGACTTTGATGAGTTGAGAGAAGAAGGCTTCAGACGATCAAACTACTCTGAGCTACGAGAGGAAATTCAAAACAATAGCAAAGAAGTTAAAAACTTTGAAAAAAAATTAGAAGAATGGATAACTAGAATAACCAATGGAGAGAAGGGCTTCAAGGAGATGATGGAGCTGAAAGCCAAGTTTCGAGAACTACGCGAAGAATGCAGAAGCCTGAGTAGCAGATGCGATCAACTGGAAGAAAGGGTATCGCTGATAGAAGATGAAATGAATGAAATGAAGAGAGAAGGGAAGTTTAGAGAAAAAAGAATAAAAAGAAATGAACAAAGCCTCCAAGAAATTTGGGACTATGTGAAAAGACCAAACCTACGTCTGATTGGTGTACCTGAAAATGATGGGGAGAATGGAACCAAGTTGGAAAACACTCTGCAAGATATTATCCAGGAGAACTTCCCCAATCTAGCAAGGCAGGCCAGCATTCAGATTCAGGAAATACAGAGAACGCCACAAAGATACTCCTCGAGAAGGGCAACTCCAAGACACATAATTGTCAGATTCACCAAAGTGGAAATGAAGGAAAAAATGTTAAGGGCAGCCAGAGAGAAAGGTCGGGTTACCCACAAAGGGAAGCCCATCAGACTAACAGCTGATCTCTCAGCAGAAACTCTACAAGCCAGAAGAGAGTGGGGGCCGATATTCAACATTCTTAAAGAAAAGAATTTTCAACCCAGAATTTCCTATCCCGCCAAACTAAGCTTCATAAGTGAAGGAGAAATAAAATACTTTACAGACAAGCAAACGCTGAGAGATTTTGTCACCACCAGGCCTGCCCTAAAAGAGCTCCTGAAGGAAGCACTAAACATGGAAAGGAACAACCGGTACCAGCCCCTGCAAAAACATGCCAAATTGTAAAGACCATCGAGGCTAGGAAGAAACTATAGCAACTAACGAGCAAAATAACCAACTAACATCATAATGACAGGATCAGATTCACACATAACAATATTCACGTTAAATGTAAATGGGCTAAATGCTCCAATCAAAAGACACAGACTGGCAAACTGGATAAGGAGTCAGGACCCATCAGTGTGCTGTATTCAGGAAACCCATCTCACGTGCAGAGACACACATAGACTCAAAATAAAGGGATGGAGGAAGATCTATCAAGCAACTGGAAAACAAAAAAAGGCAGGGGTTGCAATCCTAGTCTCTGATAAAATAGACTTTAAACCAACAAAGATCAAAAGAGACAAAGAAGGCCATTACATAATGGTAAAGGGATCAATTCAACAAGAAGAGCTAACTATCCTAAATATATATGCACCCAACACAGGAGCACCCAGATTCATAAAGCAAGTCCTCAGTGACCTACAAAGGGACTTAAACTCCCACACAATAATAATGGGAGATTTTAACACCCCACTGTCAGCATTAGACAGATCAACGAGACAGAAAGTTAACAAGGATATCCAGGAATTGAACTCAGCTCTACATAAAGTGGACCTAATAGACATCTACAGAACTCTCCACCCCAAATCAACAGAATATACATTTTTTTCAGCACCACACCGCACCTATTCCAAAATTGACCACATAGTTGGAAGTAAAGCTCTTCTCAGCAAATGTAAAAGAACAGAGATTATAACAAACTGTCTCTCAGACCACAGTGCAATCAAACTAGAACTCAGGATTAAGAAACTCAGTCAAAACCGCTCAACTACATGGAAACTGAACAACCTGCTCCTGAATGACTATTGGGTACATAATGAAATGAAGGCAGAAATAAAGATGTTCTTTGAAACCAACGAGAACAAAGACACAACATACCAGAATCTCTGGGACACGTTCAAAGCAGTGTGTAGAGGGAAATTTATAGCACTAAATGCCCACAAGAGAAAGCAGGAAAGATCCAAAATTGACGCCCTAACATCACAATTAAAAGAACTAGAAAAGCAAGAGCAAACACATTCAAAAGCTAGCAGAAGGCTAGAAATAACTAAAATCAGAGCAGAACTGAAGGAAATAGAGACACAAAAAACCCTTCAAAAAATTAATGAATCTAGGAGCTGGTTTTTTGAAAAGATCAACAAAATTGATGGACCGCTAGCAAGACTAATAAAGAAGAAAAGAGAGAAGAATCAAATAGATGCAATAAAAAACGAAAAAGGGGATATCACCACCGATCCCACAGAAATACAATCTACCATCAGAGAATACTACAAACACCTCTATGCAAATAAACTAGAAAATCTGGAAGAAATGGATAAATTCCTCGACAAATACACCCTCCCAAGACTAAACCAGGAAGAAGTTGAATCTCTGAATAGACCAATAACAGGTTCTGAAATTGTGGCAATAATCAATAGCTTACCAACCAAAAAGAGTCCAGGACCTGATGGATTCACAGCTGAATTCTACCAGAGGTACAAGGAGGAACTGGTACCATTCCTTCTGAAACTATTCCAATCGATAGAAAAAGAGGGAATCCTCCCTAACACATTTTACGAAGCCAGCATCGTCCTGATACCAAAACCTGGCAGAGACATAACCAAAAAAGAGAATTTCAGACCAATATCCTTGATGAACATTGATGCAAAAATCCTCAATAAAATACTGGCAAACCGAACCCAGCAGCACATCAAAAAGCTTATCCACCATGATCAAGTGGGCTTCATCCCTGGGATGCAAGGCTGGTTCAACATACGCAAATCAATAAATGTAATCCAGCATATAAACAGAACCAAAGACAAAAACCACATGATTATCTCAATAGATGCAGAAAAGGCCTTTGACAAAATTCAACAACCCTTCATGCTAAAAACTCTCAATAAATTAGGTATTGATGGGACGTATCTCAAAATAATAAGAGCTATCTACAACAAACCCACAGCCAATATCATACTGAATGGGCAAAAACTGGAAGCATTCCCTCTGAAAACTGGCACAAGACAGGGATGCCCTCTCTCACCGCTACTATTCAACATAGTGCTGGAAGTTCTGGCCAGAGCAATCAGGCAGGAGAAGGAAATAAAGGGTATTCAATTAGGAAAAGAGGAAGTCAAATTGTCCCTGTTTGCAGATGACATGATTGTATATCTAGAAAACCCCATTGTCTCAGCCCAAAATCTCCTTAAGCTGATTAGCAACTTCAGCAAAGTCTCAGGATACAAAATTAATGTACAAAAATCACAAGCATTCTTGTACACCAATAACAGACAAACAGAGAGCCAAATCATGAGTGAACTCCCATTCACAATTGCTTCAAAGAGAATAAAATACCTAGGAATCCAACTTACCAGGGATGTGAAGGACCTCTTCAAGGAGAACTACAAACCACTGCTCAATGAAATAAAAGAGGATACAAACAAATGGAAGAACATTCCATGCTCATGGGTTGGAAGAATCAATATCGTGAAAATGGCCATACTGCCCAAGGTAATTTATAGATTCAATGCCATCCCCATCAAGCTACCAATGACTTTCTTCACAGAATTGGAGAAAACTACTTTAAAGTTCATATGGAACCAAAAAAGAGCCCGCATCGCCAAGTCAATCCTAAGCCAAAAGAACAAAGCTGGAGGCATCACGCTACCTGACTTTAAACTATACTACAAGGCTACAGTAACCAAAACAGCATGGTACTGGTACCACAACAGAGACATAGATCAATGGAACAGAACAGAGCCCTCAGAAATGATGCCGCATAGCTACAACTATCTGATCTTTGACAAACCTGACAAAAACAAGAAATGGGGAAAGGATTCCCTATTTAATAAATGGTGCTGGGAAAACTGGCTAGCCATATGTAGAAAGCTGCAACTGGATCCCTTCCTTACACCTTATACAAAAATTAATTCAAGATGGATTAAAGACTTATATGTTAGACCTAAAACCATTAAAATCCTACAAGAAAACCTAGGCAATACCATTCAGGACATAGGCGTGGGCAAGGACTTCATGTCTAAAACACCAAAAGCAATGGCAACAAAAGCCAAAATCGACAGATGGGATCTCATTAAACTGAAGAGCTTCTGCACAGCAAAAGAAACTATCATCAGAGTGAACAGGCAACCTACACAATGGGAGAAAATTTTTGCAACCTACTCATCTGACAAAGGGCTAATATCCAGAATCTACAATGAACTCAAACAAATTTACAAGAAAAAAACAAACAACCCCATCAAAAAGTGGGCAGAGGACATGAACAGACACTTCTCAAAAGAAGACATTTATGCAGCCAAAAAACACATGAAGAAATGCTCCTCATCACTGGCCATCAGAGAAATGCAAATCAAAACCACAGTGAGATACCATCTCACACCAGTTAGAATGGCCATCATTAAAAAATCAGGAAACAACAGGTGCTGGAGAGGATGTGGAGAAATAGGAACACTTTTACACTGTTGGTGGGACTGTAAACTAGTTCAACCATTGTGGAAGTCAGTGTGGCGATTCCTCAGGGATCTCGAACTAGAAATACCATTTGACCCAGCCATCCCATTACTGGGTATATACCCAAAGGACTATAAATCATGCTGCTATAAAGACACATGCACACGTATGTTTATTGCGGCACTATTCACAATAGCAAAGAGTTGGAACCAACCCAAATGTCCAACAACGATAGACTGGATTAAGAAAATGTGGCACATATACACCATGGAATACCATGCAGCCATAAAAAATGATGAGTTCGTGTCCTTTGTAGGGACATGGATGAAACTGGAAAACATCATTCTCAGTAAACTATCGCAAGGACAAAAAACCAAACACCGCATGTTCTCACTCATAGGTGGGAATTGAACAATGAGAACTCATGGACACAGGAAGGGGAACATCACGCTCCGGGGACTGTTGTGGGGTGGGGGGAGGGGGGAGGGACAGCATTAGGAGATACACCTAATGCTAAATGACGAATTAATGGGTGCAGGAAATCAACATGGCACATGGATACATATGTAACAAACCTGCACATTGTGCACATGTACCCTAAAACCCTAAAGTATAATAAAAAAAAAAAAAAAAAAAAAAAAAAAAAAAAAAAAAAAAAGAATTTCAGAAAAAGTGTTTATTTCCTCAATGATTGTTTTAGGCTGATTGAGAGAGATATTTATGCCATTCATCTCTGCATAACTCATTTGTCAATGAATTGTTGCTTGTCAGACAAACCCAATAGAAAAGGGTTGTAAAGGGTTGTTTCTACAAATGAGGCATTGATTTTGGAAAAGGTGTGAATGCAAGAAAAAGATGATCATTAAGAGAGGGCTTTGAGGTGGTAATTCAAAGAAAAATAAAGAATTCAAGCCAATATGGGTGAAAAGTATACGTACACCTCAGAGACTATTTTTTCATTTTTAAAGCCAAGATTTTAAATGCATGGTAAAAAGAGAAATTATTATGTAACATTAAGAAATGGAATTTTGTTAAACAACAAGTACAAAACTGAAGAAAAATAAACTCCCCTGCAGACTTTAATGAAGTATGCTGCCATGTTGTGAGAGAGCCACGTGCCTAGGAATTAGTCTCTAGATGCTGAGACTGGTCCATGGCTGATTGACGGGAAGAAAACAAAGATCTCAGTCCTATAATCACAGAAAATTAATTCTTCTAACAACTTATGGAACTTGGAAGATGAGGCTTATTCCCTAGTCTAGTTTTCAGATGAAAATGCAGCCTGGCTGAATCCTTGATTGCAGCTTTATGAGACCCTGAGTGAAGACCTATGTAAATTATGCCTGTACTTCTGACCATGGAAACTGTGAAAATAAACTGTGTGTATTTTAAGCTGCTACATGTGCAGTAACTTGTTCTTCAGCAATAGAAAATAAACACAAGCCATTTGAACAGTTTTTATAGCAAAGTGGAGTGATGGTGGTTATATAACCTAGGTAAAACCAATTGAAACTCCATTCCCTTAGCCAGAAAAAATTGATATAAAGATAGACATGTGAAAGAAGCTGAGTCAATCAGAAAAATCTCTTTAAGGCCAGAAAAAACATTTTCTGTTAAAGCTTTTTTTTTTTTTTTTTTTTTTATGCCAGACATCATGCTATCAGGAAAGAGTGAAAAAATGGAAAACATTTTTCTATTTATGCTTTCAAGCCATATCTAAACAGCCTTTAACTATCTATATATCTATCTGTCTATACATCCATCCGTCAATCTATGCCTGATACATGTCACAATGTATATATATATATGTATAAATATATATTTATAAAATATATATAATATCTATATATATATGTATGTGTATGTATTCCCTAGTATATATTAGGCCCTTGAGATAGATACATAGATATCTACTTTGTAGATAGTGTTTACCCGTCTATCCTCAGCATCTATTCCCTAGTATATATTAGGCCCTTGAGACAGTCTCACTCCATCACTCAGGCTGGAGTGCAGTGTCATGATCTCAGCTAACTGCAACCTCTGCCTCCATGGTTCAAGCAATTCTCCTGCTCAGCCTCCTGAGTAGCTGGAATTACAGACACCTGCCACCACGCCTGGCTAATTTTTGTATTTTTTAGTAGAGACAGGGTTTCACCACGTTAGCCAGGCTGGTCTCGAACTCCTGACCTCGTTATCTGAAAATCCACTAGTGAATTTAACAGCATCTAGTTTATTTGCAAAACCCTAAGTTCATATAAAGAAAGGACAGTCTTCACTCCTGTATTCTGGAATTTTTGTATCTATATTTCACTCCTTCTTCCTACATAACATGTACATTCCTAATGTTACCATCTTTCATTCACAATAAACTGTCACTCTTATCTTTTTTATCCTATTAGAGACACTACCATTTTTCTAGCCACTGGATTCTGAAAACTTCTGATAATTTTGAAATGTCTTCTTGCTCCATCATATTCAATTAATTGTCTTTGACTTTGAGGACATCTGTTAACCACGTTTATTTTGATAACAGCTCAATCGGATGTGGCAGAACTCGGTGTGCAGATGGGGAGTTAATGAGTCACTTCCTCAAGAGAGGTTTAGTAATGGTTATTCAGGCCCAGATCCACTCACAACTTCCCATTTAGCTCTTTTCATAGCATTCACTCTTAAATTTGACTTTTTTATCCAATAAAGTATTTAATGTTCTGTATTTCCATTTGTAAAATCTCATATTGTACTTGAATTGTTTTACTTGTGATGATCATGTTTCCTTGGAGGTACAGTAAGGTCTTTAATGTCTCAGAGTAAGACTTTCTCTGGCTACCCCGAAAGTGAATACCTGAAGCATTACTTGTCAACTATATTCCTTCTTGACCCTTCTTTTCAGGGAAATTACCATCCTCATTTTGAACTAGCTTTATGATTACAGATAATTCCCTAGTAAACATCTATTAGGCTGGTACAAGAGTAATTGCAGGTTTTGCCATTACTCTGCACCAACCTAATGCAAATTTCCATTTTAAGTTTTTCCACTGCAGTGGATTTGTACATCAAGTACAGTCTTAGTTATTAGGCTGACATGCATTATCACTAATCCCCATGAATTCCCAGACTAGGTGAGAAGAAATGCGAGGAAACCGATTTCGGGAGAATCTGATAGAATCATTCAAGCAGATTTGTCTCTGCCTAGCATTTCAATGTTTGTGCTTTCTTCAGGGACAGTTTCTATTTATTGCTTTTTTTACATTTATGGGCCATACTTTGTTGTTTATTTCTAGACATCATATTTTTGGAAAACTTAAGGTTATTAATATAGTAATGTGTTGACTCTGGAAATCAGATAATCCCATCTCCCCGATGTTTGTGGATGTTCCTTACTGTAGCTGATTTTGTGACTCTTCTGAATTCCTTTCAGTAGTCTATATTCTTTATCGTGTGTGGTCACTTAACATTGTGAGGAAAATATCTAGAATCATGCTGATACTTTGGATCGAGAAAACTAAGAAAGCACTGATGCCATTCACTGATATTAAAAATACTAAATATGAGATGAATTTGGAGAAGGGAAGGAAAATGGATGAATACAGATTTGAAGATAATGAGATTAAGTTGCCTATGAAATATATAGGGACAATATTCAACAGACACTGGAGACACAGATTTGGCAATCAAGAGGGAATTTGGAGCTGCCAATGTAGATTTAGTATAGCCAGATGTAAAAAGAAACCATGCTTATACATGCAATAGTTAGCAGTGTAAAAAAAAGTGAGAAAAGATTATTAAAACTACCTTATAAAATACTATAAACTGAATAGAAAACTCAGTGGTAATATTCCTAGTGAAATTACATCATACAGTTAGAATCAATTAAAAACATTCACACTAATTCATGAAGAGCATACTACCCTTTCTTAGGTGTGTACCTTAACTTTACAACTAGTGAAGGTTTCATAGAGTCAATCCAGGAATTTTTCCAATGGAATAAGTCTGGAGGGAGAGCTTTGGTCTACTAGCATAGACTCTAACATTATTTGAATTATAGAGCAATAGTTTAGCTAGGGTAAAACCATTGTTTTGTTCTAGGTTTTCAATATGAATTTAATTTTTAATATTGTCAGCTAGAAGAAAATTAAACTCTTCGAAGAAAACCAGTCAAGAAAGTCTGGGAATATAATCAGGTTAAAACAAAACAAAACAAAACTGCTCTTGGGGAATCTGAGGTATAATTAAACCACCCAACATTAACCTTATTCCCAACCTCAATCTATCTTAACATTAGAGATTACAAAAAAAAAAAAAAAAAACTTAGATCCAAAGACATAATGGCCTGTGTTTTGAGAAGTAATTATTTCTTCCTATTTAAGTGTTAAAATGTTGAGGATAAAAACAACACATTAGATTTTTTTAACTTACATTATAATTAAAGAAGGAAATATTACATAAATAATTCAATATATGGTATGTATGAAAACAGAAATGCAACATTTGCCTTATTTTCAAGTGAAGATTGCAATTATCAGCTGCCACCATTGCTTAAAATGGGCAGCATCTGAATTTCTAATTAAGAAGAGTTCACTAACTTATTCAGAAAACGATTATTTCAATGTAAATGACTCGATTCACACAGTGATTTATCAATTAGTCTCATATTTCAATAATACATATAAAGGGCAATAAATCTTTATGTAAAGGTACACATGGTAAATATTTTAGGCTCTGCAGTCCATACCATCCTTCATAACTACTCAAATCTGTCCTCGTAGTTCAAAAAACAGCCATAGACAATATATAAAAGAATTAGCATGGCTGTGATTAAAAAAGCCTCATTGATGAACACTAAACTTTGATTTTCTTTAATTACTATGTGTCATGAAATATTATTCTTCTCTTTTTTTTTCAGCATTACGGATGAAAAGAAAAGCAGTTTTTTAGATCACCAAGCAGGCATAACATTGCAAAAACAGGCAGGCCACATTCAACCTTTGGGCCATAGTTTGTTGACCTGTTGTCTAGAATTAGAATCTACATAATTATTTTCTCAAATTTTATGTATATTAGCAGCACAAACACAAGCTTAGAGCAAGTTCTCTGGATTTTGAATTCCTAAGGCTGGGGCAGTGTATATGTTTTTCCCCTCAGCTTTCTATTCCTGTTATTTGACACAGAGTAATTAATTTTCTTTTGTTTGCTCTTATGATTGTGGTTTATTGGCCCCAAAATAAATTTGTGGAATGACTCTATGCATATATGAAACAACAAAAATCTTGACACCATTTCTATTCTGTCAGGGTACTAGAAAGAATCAAAAATCAAAATGACTCAATTTTCCTTTTTCTCAACATTTTTATGAAGCTTTAGTATAACAAGTCCAGTTAATTCACTGGTGTTGTCTTAATCCACAAGGTTTAAGGATAATCAGTTTTTACAATTTCAGTGGTTTCACAAAGAACATTAATTGTTTATCACAAGGTCAGAATAAACATAGGACATTATTGATTCTATATTTACAAAGATTATACATTTTTAAATTCTACCGTATTTTGTAACTATGAAGCAGAATTTTAAAGAATATGTCATGATTTAACAAGTAAACATATTATATATTTTGAAATAATTATGTTGACTTTAACTTTCCATGTATACTAGCATTCTAAACATTTGAAAATGTGTCTTCCCTACATTATATATTTACCTGTGCTAACCTTTCAGGGTATTGAATTCTTCAGTCGAGAATAATTTTTTAACAAACCTTGATATTATTGTGTAATAGTTAAGAGTTTACGGTCTGCAGTTAAACTAAATAGCTACAGATTTCAGATCCCCACCCCTTTTTGGCTGTGTGACCCTGGACAGTTTACTTATCTGTGACTTACTATCTCCTTCTTTTCATGGAGATAACAGTTGTCACCTCATGGGGTGTTGCTAATTAAAAGAGTTAATATGCATATATTGTTTACAACCGTTCCTGGTACATTTCAGGAACTCAATATATGTAAGCTTTTAAAATATATTCAAATTAGTCAATAAAACATTGTCATTAGCATGCCTATTTTTAGTTGTCTATTTCTTCCCACCCGGCTAGAAAATAATCTTTCTCCCACCCGGGAGAAAATAATTTGGAGCCATCAAAGATTTCAGACGAATTGGTTAATGTATTACAAAGAGTACTTTTTCCTATTACACAAGTAACCTACATTGAAAATCAGATCTGAACAAAACTTCTACCAGTAGAACTTAGTCAAAGGCACAGCTAAAATTTTACCCTAAATCACAGAAGAAAGAGACATTCTTTTTCCCCTTAGAAGGACATACTCATATTCGTCTGCAGGCACACATTTATTTGCATCAAGTTTTTACCTTTCCATATTTTATGTTAGAAGACACATCTGTCTCCTTTTAATGTGGATAAATCCCCTTTGGGTGAATGCTTGCTTTTTTCTTGGCTGTGAAAACATACTAATGAGAAAGTTATTTATAAAACTGTAAATTGTATGATCATTATTCTCAGAATGTATAGCTATTTCAAAAGTGAATAGGAATAATAAACTAAGATGTTAAAATGAAACTAAGGGAAAGATGAGCTTTTAAAAAAGAATATGTTACATTATAGATTTAATTTAATTACTGATGAACATTATTGTAAAGAAATTTACCATGTTTTTTCTTGGGTGTGGGAGCCTTTCAGAAAAGTCATTTAGATATACGGCAAATAAAACCTGAATCTCTTCATATACAGCTGAATGGATTCTGCTGTTGCTGTTTTGTAGTTTTTTGCTGTAGCTGTTGTTTTCCACCATTCCTTTTTTTAAGTGATTGTGTTTCTTATTGAATAAAATGCAGGGCAGTGTATGGTTTTCAGTGTCTAAAGTAGGTGTTGTATTATTGTCAAGATAAATTATCATTCAATATCCTAAAATGGTTTCTATTTTATAATTTTGAGAATTACTATTTAATGTCATCAGATATAAATTTTGACAAAAAGTCAAATTTTTAGTGAGAACACATGAACCCGCTTCCTAACCTAAGAACTAGTCTACAAAAGCTTATCTGTATTTAGAAGCTACATCCTTATTACTACCTTATGATTTGCTTCTCCTCAACACCTAAATAATCATTATTATTACATTATATCTTTTTACATTTTCTATGTATACCTAACATTATATTATGTAGTATTTATTATTTTTGTAACTATTAAAATGTACAGTGTAAAAATGTACAATGTCTTATTTTTTGCTTATTTTATTCATCATTATATTGCCCACATTGTGACATGTATCAGGCATAGATTGACGGATGGATGGATAGACAGATAGATAGATAGATAGAAATATATAGATATATAGACTATTGTTTGCTTTTCCTTTTTCTATTTATAAAATATGTACCAGCCTTTTGTTTTCTTGATTGGTCAGTTTTGTTCAGGGATACCACAGCTTGACGTGATATAAAAGCATCCAAATAAGACCATGTATGCATTTTATTTAAAGATAAATCTTATTTAAAAATAAACTTCTTGCAACGTTAATTTATTTAGAATTTCTATCTAAGAAACCACTATGTAGCTAGGCCATTTTAGCCTATAGAGTCATAGATACATCAGGGTTCAGTGATTTTTGATTTAATTTTAGGGATCTATTTTACAAATACATTTTTGACATTCCTAAGACTAATTTCATAAAGTTTTACCTAAATCCACATTTCTCTCTTACTGAATTAGATAGAAATACTCATTATCATATACAAGTAAAATCTATCTTAGTAGATTTTGTTACTATTTTTGGATTTAAATATAAACCCAAAATTTAAAATGTGCTTTTACTAATACTAAAAATTCAGTATTACTCACAATATTGAATTCAATAACATTACATAAAAGGTTTAAAACAAATGTAATAACTATTTCTCTTAATTTATATCTTATATGTTAACATAAGACATGGAACATTGGCTCAGACACATGGTTCATTTGATCAAGCAGGCTTTTGCCAACACAATCCCAAAGACAGATCCTTATGTAACACAATATTTCTCAAAATGTAGGGTACATGTGTAAAATCTGAGATTTTTTTTTTTAAGTGAATATTTATGAATCTCATTCTCAGAGATTTTTTTTCAGTAGGTCTGGATTAGGGCTAGAGTTTAGACTTTTTGTGAACAATCTAGATTATATTAATGCCAATTGTGCACTCAGACTACTTTGAAAATACTATGACTATTTCCTTTTTTGGATTTGCTATACTTTACTTTTTACTTCTATCTTTGATGAGGAATGAAGTACATAGTTCAATACTGCAAATTGTGTTCCTGGTAAGGAAACAACATAATTTTATGAAGTATCAGAAAAGGGTTTATATTATTTCTCTTCTTCTTCTTTAGTGTGAATTTATATTTATTTCTAAGCAAAATATCTTGGGATAATGATTTTTAAGAAATAATCAATATACCTTGCATGTCTCTTTTTTGGGGGGGAAATTATGCTTAGAATTCTTCATTTATGACCTACTTTTAAAACATATTATTTGTATCTATCTACTCACCTACTATTTTTCTATAAATCATTCATATTGATTCATTTTCTTGATTCAAAAAATAATTACTAAGTACCTACAACATACCATGTAGAGTTCTTGAGTTACCGAGATTACAGCAGTAAACATAGCTATCTCCCTGGATAAAGTTGCAATGTAGTTGGAACAAAAGACAAGTTATAAAACATATAAATTACTATATATTGGGTAGTAATAACAGAAAAATAGGACAAAGTTGGTTGGATCCCATGTGATGCAAGGGAAAATGTTATCAAGGACATAGTTGGTGACTTTGTTGGTCATTTGAAAACTGTGAGTTAATATCTGTGAGCAAGGAGCTACTTGATTGTTTTGAAGAGAAATGTGTAATTATCTCATCTTTCTGGTTGCTGGATGAACAACAGGAACAAGTGAGGGAGCAGGAACACTGGTTTGGAAGCTATTGCCATCCTCTAGGTGAGAATTGACAGTGTCTTTGACCATTATAGCTGTGGTAGTGATTATGAAAAATAGTTAGATTTTTTATTTATTTTCAAAGTACATTTCACAGGATGTGCTTATAGATGGGATAGGAAATACAAAAGAGATTAGTCAAAAGTGATTGAAAAGTTTGTGCTAAGGAAATGAAAGAATAGATAAATGTAAGATTGCAATAGAAGCATGTCAAAGATAGGAATTTTATTTGTATGTGTTGAGATACCTATTAGGTATCCTGTTAGATACCCGAGTGGACATGCCTGTGAGAATTTTATATTACGTTTACTATTTACCACCCAGAGTTTAGTGTCCTTTGCAATCTTGAATATCTAAATCTGTAGTAGCTCTTAATGGTAATTTAGAAAACTAATGAATATTTGGTCTTAAGCTCGGATGTAATCACCTTTTTAAATTCCCTATCAAAATAAATCTATATTAACTTCTACATTTTGTTTTTATTTCTAAATATTCTCTCTACCATAAAGAAACAAAATGTTTAGCCCTCATTCTGTTAGCCTTTTCTGACACCAATGCATACATGTGCTTACACACACCTACACACACCTCTTTATATATATTGAATTGTTTTTACTAAAAATTTCCTTTTGTTTTCCTAGTCAGTAATATCATTTATCATAGTTTGTTTTTACTTTATTAAAGGTCAATTAACTAGATATATAATTACACAAAATAGGTCTTCAAATTATGTTTGTGTTTATATATAATTATTGTTGAGATATTAATAAAAAGGTAAAACAAATATAAATCTGGATTTGCGGAAATTTACTATACAATATGGACCTATATTTTCAATTCTCACCTTTATAAACATGAAGTACAAATTAGCTTCATGTTCAATGAACAGACATAATATATTTTAGCTTAACTATGAAAGAGTAGATATTTTGTATAAGTCAATGCAATATGGCCATAGAAGAATTTTGTCAGCAGAGCAAACACTTTTTAAACTAAGCAATAATAGTTAACATTTATTGAAACCTACTACACACTAAGCAATTTTGCTAAAGGCTTTATTTGAATTATTTCATTAAAATCTCACAAGCCTTATTTCATTATCCATTATTTTCTAGATTATAAGTAATTGGAGGTATTGTGAAGTTAAGAAATTGGAACATGGTAACACAGTTAATAGATGTAGCCTGAACACATTACTAGTTCTACCTGACCCCAACATCTGTTTTGATAAGCAACAAGCTATCAAGAAATTAAGCCAAAAATAATAAATTAAGCCAATGAGAAATACTTCCGTATGTACAGTTTTGATATAATGGCTTTATGTGAGAGAATCGCATAGATGGGTCTTGTTCTGAAGTTTACTAACTAGACAGCAGTGGGTTGAGGCCTCAGGGAGTATCAGTTGCAAGGTGGATGAACAGTTGACATATTTTGATTGCCAGGATAATGATGGGAGACTCCACTCAATCTATCTCTTCTTTTGCAAAATAAGAGTTGATTGAGTTGAATCTCACATCAATATTAGAACAAAGCATGACAACAAACTGGGCTACCAGTTTCTTAGGATTGATCTATAAAAGAACATCATGCTCCGGGCGTGGTGGCTCAAGCCTGTAATCCTAACACTTTGGGAGGCTGAGGCGGGCCGATCACGAGGTCAAGAGTTCGAGACCAGCCTGGCCAACATGGTGCAACCCTGTCTCTACTAAAAATACAAAAAATTAGCTGGGTGTGGTGGCAGGTGCCTCTAGTCCCAGCTACGTAGGAGGCTGAGGTAGGAGAATCACTTAAACCCGGGAGGCGGAGGTCTCAGTAAACCAAGATCATTATACTGCACTCCAGCCTGGGTGACAGAACAAGACTCCTTCTCAAAAAAAAAAAAAAAAAAAAAAGAACATCATATGTATGAGCCATATTAGGCTTAAAATAGCACTCTACCATCCTGGCTTTCACTCAGTTATGGAACATACTAAGTTCTCCTGCCTCATGTTCACACATTTTGGTCTGTGTTTTGAGAATGTTTCCTTGGATTCTTTCATTAATACATATATATTTAATCAGCCTTCTATAATCAGCTTAACAGTCATGTCTTCAGAGAAATTTCCTGAAAAACTGATCAAAAACCACCCCCTGATCCATTACATATGCAGGAATTATTATTATTTTTATTATCATTATTATTGTTTTATCATGACCTTGTGTTCATTTCCTTCACAGGATTCCACATATTATTTATAAACATATTTACTTTTATAGTTATTGACTGCGTGTTCCTTTCTCTAAAATGCAAATTTTCCTTTTCAATGTGTAATAGTAGCTTATCACAGTATCCTACACATCCTGGATAATCAATAATTACTTATTAAATCACTGAAGCAATAATGCCATTACTCTCTTGTTATCTTCCCAATATGCCCAATAAATAGGATTTTGCTTCACTTTTCAGTAACTATTGTTAAAAAGTATTTAGTTTGGTTGACAGATGTGGGTCAGAATGTGAAAAATTAAAAACAGATTTTCTATAAATTAAGTTAGCCCAGTAGCCATTTGCTGCAAACAGATTTGGAGTTTATACTGAAGTTGGCCCAAATTGCCAGTTGAAAACCTTTCTTAAAAACCTCATAATCACTTCACACTTAGAAAAATTATAACAAAACCCACCATAGGGAACCTAATAGTTCCCTCCACTCAATACATCTGCTTTTGTCGATCACTTACTGAACCTGAAATCTCAATACCTAAGCTTCATTTCTGAGTCTTCTGTATTTCTTTCTCTGTAATCTCATGTGGTCATGAAAACCTTTATTCATTCATCTATCTGTAAATCTCTTATTGAGTAGCAAATATGTACAATGATCTGGACTTTTCAAAAAACTAAATCTTATGTATGAGCATGGACAAGTTTTAAAATTTCTGAGGCTCAGATATCTTATCAGCATAAAGGTCACAATATCGCCGGGTTCTAGTAAGTGCTACAATTACCCATTGATGCTAACTAGGGCCTTGGGGTTTGAAAGACTTTGGTTAGAGTCCTTCCTCTTTTACTTAACAAACGCTTGTCTCTAAGAAGTGTTCCAATTTATAAGCCTAAAATAAAAATATCTACTTCCTATGGTTGTGATATATATTTAGTGCATCTAGATTGACAAGGGCACTGCCGAGCACAGAGTAAGCACTAAATAAATCGTAGCTTCTAAAGAAGTGGGAGTCTAGAAAGGAAAGTTGTGCATACAAATATGAATATAAAAAGCCATATGCAGAATAATAAGAAACTTATTTTCATAGAGGGGTCATAAAAGAAGGAAGTAGCCAATTCTTATGAGGGAAGGATTTTTTTTATGGGTGAGGCAAATTGAATTTTGAAAGATCAGTATGTTTTACCTGATAGATAAGGTAGAAATGTATTCTATGAAGTGTGGTGGAGACTATGAAACACTGTGAAAGAGGATAATTATTTTAAACTGAATAGCAGTGGCTAAATCTGAATTGAACTTGGATAGAAGTATAGGAAAGATAAAACGGTGAGGCAAACATATTTTAGCTGTAGGTAGGGACCAATCATGGGGGACCTTATGCAATCTGATTTGTTTTTTACTGAGATTGAGGGCTTGAAAAAGGGAATCATCCAATCTCTGAGAAAACTATCAGGCAGCCAAACTGTTGCGAAACAGTGTGGTGGCAACTTCTAGTGTGGCTCATGTTACACAGATTTAGTTAATAAGTCCAGGTTGATTTAGAAAGTGTATTATAGTATGGCAGCTAACACGAGTTTGTTTGGATCATTTCTTTTAGCCTGTGAAGTCTCATGGGGGTGATGCGAAGGTGGCCTAAGTGAATGTTACACAATGGTCTGTGTCAAAGCTGAGAATACTGAGCTTAAGAAATTCTCAATCCAAGCACTGCCTGGAAGTCCCCCTTTCACTCTGGATGCAGTAAATATATATCACAACCACATGAAGTGGATGTTACTTCTATTTTAGGCTTATAGGTTAGAACAATGCTCAGAGATGTTTTTAGATAAAGGAGGCAGGACTCTCATCAAATTCTTTCAAATCCCAAGGCTCTAGTTTGCTTCACTATGTAATTATAGCACCTGTTAGAAACAGGAAATAATATGAACTTTATACAGATAAGAAATCTGAGTCTCGGATATTTTAAAACGTATTCATGCTCAGAGATAAGATCTGATAGGCCAGAAAAACTGCCCATCTTCCCTTCCAGAGAGAAATATTATCTTTATTACTTTGGAATATAAGCACATTTTCTCTGGAGGGAGGAGGGCTTCATCTTTGCAATCTTCGAATATATGTGGGGAAGGAGACATACTTTAAATCTGTACCTTTTCTAAATCTGAGTAAATTAAATACACTTTGAATGTCTAGGAATGAAGACCTGTAAGAGATTCATTGAGATAGATTACTTTTTATCCAACCAAGAGAACTCCTAAGCGTAGATTTCAATGAATATGAGAAAGCTAGCACTAGAAGATCTGAAAATGAGTGTTCTGGAAGTGAGGACAAAAATTGAAAGTTCTCAGTTTCAATACATGGCATGTTTGAGATAAACAAATATGGCATGTTTGACAAAAGCAGAGTAAATACAGGATATAGTGTCAGGAAGTTAAGTCAGAGAGGCATGCGTAGGCCAGATTACATAGAATGTTTATTATAGGTATCAATTTGAACCTCATCCTGGGTGTGTTGTGAAGCTATTCAAGGGTTTGCGAAATGGGATGACAAAATTTAATTCAAATTTTAATAACTGCACCCTGGATACCATGTGGTTGAAAAATTTGAAGAAGGAGGACCAGTTAAATAATATGACAGTATTAGAAACCTATGCCTGGCTCAGTGGCTCATGCCTGTAATCCCAGCACTTTGGGAGGCTGAGGCAGGTGGATCACCTGTGGTCAGGAGTTCGAGACTAGCCTGGCCAACATGGTGAAACCCTCTCTCTACTAAAAATACAAAAATTAGTCGGACATGGTGGCATGCCCTTGCAGTCCCAGCTACTAGAGAGGCTGAGGCAAGAGAATCGCTTTAACACAGAAGGCGGAGATTACAATGAGCCGAGATCATTCCATTGCACTCCAGCCTGGGTAACAGAGCGAGACTATGTCTCAATAATAATAATAATAATAATAAAACTGAAATGATTTTTGCATATAATACATTGAATACATTTGGTACATATTTTGAAATCAGGTGATAGAATTTTTTGGCAGATGGAGTACAAGAAAATAAGAGTAGTCAAAAATGAAACCTGTCATTTTGACCTGAGTGTTAGAATAAGTTGATTTGCCATTATGACCATGGAAAAAAATAAATTTAGGAGAGAAATCAATAGGACAATTTGGATAGAATGTCTGTCTTTATCATCCAAATCAAGATCCCTTTGATGTTTGATGGAAACAATATTTAATAATTATGAAGAGACAATAAGGCAATAAGTGTAAATAATGATTGTCTTGGGTAAACTGGGATTCTTGGTGACCCCAATTTTAAATACTTGAGATGTTTACTAGATATTCAAGTGTATAAGTCAAGTTGGGAGTTGTATAAGCAAGTCTAGTGTTCTGTGAGGAGGTCAGATAGAGATATAATTTGGAAATCATCAGTGAATGGATATTGTGTAAAACCATAAGAATAAATAATATTACTATGTTAATTAATGTAGAAATAAAAGAGATCTGAGAAAGAGCACTGGGTAAGTTCACCTCTTAGAGTCTGAGAAGATAAGGCAGTGCCATAAAGAATACTAACTGGACTGAGCACAGAAAATGGAAGACTGAGCTCCGTAGGAACAGAGAATTTTGTTTGGTTTACTGATATACCACAATATTCTAAAAATATGCTTGGCACATAATAGGCACTCAATAAACATTTGTTGTATTAAACATTTTAGGCAAAAACTGTTGGCTGCAGATAAATTACTTAATTTGATTGTGAAAGCTCTTTAAATGGATGAAACATCAATAAAAGCTACTTTTAGAGTTTGCCTGATTCTATACTATTAACAAGATTACTTAAATATGCATCACACACAGTGCAAACGAAACGGTAAATCATTAGTGTCATGAGTCATGTTTGCACTAGGCCAGCAAAACCAAAATGAATAAGCCCATTTAATTGGCTGCTTCAGAACCCAGCCATAAAAATAAAATGTTACCAGAAAATCTAATATTTTTCTTTAGTATTTATGTATATAATTCTTACACAATAAAATGCAAAGTTCTTATATTTTTTGTTTTGATGTGTTTTGAAATTGTGTACAATTACTTGCCACTATCCAACTTTAGATGTAGAAATCACCATGGAAAGTACCGTTAAGTTTTTCTTCCAATCAATTCCCAGTCTTTCTGCATGTCTCCACTCACCCCTCCCATTCTCAGGCCTTTGAGGAGACCATTCTCAGATTTATGTTGCCATGAATATTTTGCCTATTCTTCGGTTTCATACAAATAAAATAGTAAAGTATGAGTAGATACAATTTGTCTAATTGCTTTTGTTAAATTTAATGTTTTTGTATGTGTAAAATTTTTTATCTGTCAAAGATTTTTTTCTAGACTGAAGAATGCTCTTAATCCAGAATTGCTGAGGATTTTTATTTATAAATCCATGCTGAATATTATATTTTTTCTGTATCTATTGAGATAATATACTCTTCTCCTTTATATTCTTAATGCATTTAAGTAAATTGATTTCCAAATGTAAAATAAGGTTTTCATTATTGAGATGACTCATTTGGTAGTGATATATTAACCTTTTTGTATGTCACTCTATACAATTTGTTAATATTTTGTGAAGGAGTTTTGCATCTCTGTTGATGAAAGATTATTCTGTGATTTTATTTTTTTATAATATTCTCACCATATTTTCATGTCAGTTTTATTGACTTAAAAGGTGGTTTGGGAATTGTTCCATTCTGTTGGATTTTCTGAAAACATTTGTGTAAGATCTTTTACTAATGCTTCATAAAATTCATCAGTGAAGCCATCTAGGCTTAATTTTCTTATTATCTTGATATGGTCTTGCTCTGTGTCCCCACCCAAAAATCATCTTGAACTGTAATCCCCATGTGTTGGGGGAGAGACCTCATGGGAGGTAATTAGATCGTGGGGATGTTCCCCCCGACACATGCTGTCCTTGTGATAGTGAGTAAATTCCCACGAGATATGATGGTTTTATAAGGAGCTTTTCCCCAACTTCACTCTGCACTTCACTTTCCTGCCGCCAAATGAAGAAGGATGTGTTTGTTTCCCCTTCCACCATGACTGTAAGTTTCCGAGGCCTCTCTAACCATGCAGAACTGTGAATCAATTAAACTTCTTTCCTTGATAAGTTACCCAGTCTCAGGCATTCCTTATAGCAATATGAGAATGAACTAATATATATCATTTTAATTGCTGTGATATCTGGACTACTAATACTATCCATTCTTTTATTGCTGATATCATTGATTTATTTTTTCTTTTCTTGATTATTTTCTTGATTTCTATCCCTGACAAGACAGATAGCATATATAGTTGGTTCTTTTTAGACTAACATAACTAGTAAATCTTTTATAGTTATATCACAGTGATGGCTCCTAAAATGATAAAAATAATCTATACTAAGTGAGGTAGAGATGTCTGTAGTGGATATAATAGAATGAATACACTATCTACTCTATAAAACTCATGAAATGCTCATGTACCAGAGGAGACCTTGGAGGTTATTCATTTTACCAAAGTGATAAGGAATGCACTGGTGAGTGGGGCACTAGCATCGTGGCAGTTCAGTGGTGTCTTCTCTCAGAGAGCCACAGCTGACCATAGATGATTCTTTTACTTGGGATCACTAATAACCATAGAAATATTAGGATCCTAATATTAGGACTAGATAGTCCAAGTGTCAATGCTTAGTCATCACAAGCCAGATATGTTCAACAATCTTAATAAATAGCAATATCAGAATAACAGGAAAGACCCAAAGAATGTTATGGGATATTAATTCTAACTTTGCACCATCAAAATAAGTCAAGGATGAATGGCCATGAGTATGAAGGCAGTAATCCCACAAAACACCGTGATGTATTGCTCAGTTTCTAGACCTAAGTTAGTTATTTGATTCAAAACAGATTAACTGAACTAGATATCCAGCGCCCAAAATGAAGGACTCTACATTTAAATTATATAGATTAATGATTATCTCAGTCATTCCCAAAAGGAACTAAGAGACAATTACCCCAACAACGCTGCACTGATACAAAAGGAAATTAGGAGTATACCTAAATAATTTAAGCACTGCTAGTGACAAGGTCCAATTTGCCATGAATGTCTCTAATGACTATTGGTATATGATTCTCCATGGTCCTCTCAATTTCTACACATCTTAAATTAACTTTTTTTCTGGAATATGTTTTAAATAATGTTTACATAGAAAACAACCTTAGAAGATAGGATCTCTTTTCAGAGCAGAGGTAATATTTGTTTGCTCACCGTAACAAGAATAATATCTCTCTCTAGGGAGACATTCAAGCAAGATTTCTAACAGCCCCTTTATCACAGAGTATGCTATTTTTTAAAACCTGAGGTCCTTCAGCTGTGATGTAAAGTCATTGCTTGTGCACTATCCACCTGGTTTTGTTCTCATGGACTACCATGGCATGTGGAGAACAGAGGAAACTTATGCAGGCATGGAACTCAAGATTCCTCCTTTGTGTTGAGTAACAAAATTCTGTCTTTGACTGAGGCATCACCTGCCTTCTGCTAGCATCTGTGAACTTGTGACAGGTTTGCCTATTATCTTGCAAGTGAAAAATGCCAACTTTTCTTAGTTCTTGATAATCCCCTGCCCTCACACCTGCTGCATAACTCTGGAAATAAAGGGGGTAGGTAATAAGTTGAGTTCAGACCCAGTGGACCCATAAGGCATAACACCTATGTTTGGTCCTTGGCCTGTGTGGTAGGAACTGTTGTAGTCTGAAAGTCTATGTGTAATGATAATTTAAGAGGCTACTCTTAAATTATCTTCCCCACAGCCAAAATTTGAACTTGAAAAAGAAAAATCACATCTTTAAGGGAATGGCAAAAATTAATGGTACCTGAAAGAACTAAAGGGTACATGAGTGGTGGACTTAAGATATTTTGATTTAATTCATAAATACAGACCCTGCAAAAATCGAGCAGAATCTGGAGCATGATAATTGAACATGATCATTTGAAGCAAGTGGTGACTTTAATTTCAGACACTCTACCAGACATGGTATCTGTAGTAGAGAGAAATATGGCTGGATGCAGTGGGTCACGCCTGTAATCCCAGCACTTTGGAAGGCTGAGGCAAGGGGATCACTTGAGGCCAGGAGTTCACGACCAGCCTGGCCAACATGGCAAAACCCTATCACTACTAAAAGTACAAAAATTAGCTGGGCCTGGTGATCCAAGCTACTCAGGAGGCTGAGGCAAGAGAATTGCTTGAACTTGGGAGGTGGAGGCTGTAGTGAGCTGAGGTCCACTGCACTCCAGCTTGGGCAACAGAGTAAGACCTTGTCTCAAAAAACAAATAATAATAATTAGCATGATCTCAGATACATAGTATGTGGCTATAGATTTATCAAATTAATGTTTATATCTCTATTAGGAAAGATAATCAGAATTAGCTCACATTCATTAGGAAGTTATAATAGTACACAATTACAGTTTTTCAATATCATCCAAAGATATCTAGAGTGGACATCCCATAATATACCACTGGTACACTTAATTGATAATATCAAACAAATATGATAGGATGAGCAAGAAGTGACTAGTATACTGGTGTGTTCAGACATGCACTCCAGACGGTGGAAAATAAAGACTCAGAGACCTGCTACAATGGCAAAATGTTTGAGGAAAAATACTCTCCACAGGAAAAACAAATTATTTTGTCTGGCTCTTCCATCATGAATATTTCTTTGATTTATTCCTCTATCTTACTTTCTAGTGGTTGTTCTAGAAAAAATAATATCTATTTTACCTTATCATATTTTATCTTTTCAAATAACATTACTGACTTATGACGGAGTCATGTCCCAATAAACCAATTGTGAGTTGAAAATATCATAAATAAAAAATGCATTTAATACACCTGAACTACCAAACATCATAGCATAGCCTATCTTGAAGGTGTTCAGAACACTTATATCAGCCTGCAGTTGGGCAAAATTATCCAAAACATAGCTTATATTTTAATGCAGTGTTGAATATCTACTGTAATTGATTGAATATTATATTGGAAATGTAAAAAAAAGAATGATTGTATGGGCACTTGAAGTATGGTTTCTACTGAAATCACATTGTTTCTGCACCGTTTTAAAGTCTAAAAATTGTAAGTTGACATCACAAGTCTGTCACCATCTGTATACTGCCTCATGAACAATATGAAAACTTATAACAATATAATTCCACTGATTTCTTTCCCATACTTTGTTCTTGATATGGTTTGGCTGTGTCCCCATTCAAATCTCAACTTGAATTGTATCTCCTAGAATTCCCATGTGTTGTGGGAGGGACCCAGGGGAAGGTAATTGAATCATGGGGGCCAATCATTCCCATGCTATTCTCATGATAGTGAATAAGTCTCATGAGATCTGACGGGTTTATCAGGGGTTTCTGCTTCTGCTTTTTCCTCTTTCTCTCTTGCTGCCACCATGTAAGAAGTTCCTTTCAATGGCCAACAGATCAAGCCCTATTGCCTGCTCTTCTAACTGGGCCCGATATTTTGGTATGTTTTCACACTGGCTCCATTGATTAAGTGCCATAGTTTGGCATGATTTACTTTGGTGTCTTATCATCATAAGGCTAATAATAAGGTCAGCTTAATGACCATTTCTGCCATCATCAGTCCTGATCTGTACTAGGAAATCCATAGAATATATATTATGCTAAATTAAGGTCATATTTGTACTTAAAATTTATTGTTCATAAATTTACAAGCAAAAACCAACCCCATTAAAAAGTGGCAAATGACATGAACAGACACTTTTCAAGAAGACATTCATGTGGCCAACAAGCATATGAAATAAAAACAAGTTCAGTATTACTGATCATGAGAGAAATGCAAATCAAAACCACAATGTGATGCCATCTCACATAAGTCATAATGGCTATTATAAAACAGAGTCAAAAAATAACAGGTGCTGGCAAGGTTGAGGAGAAAAAGGAATGCATAAACACTGTTGGTGTGTGAAAATTAGTTCAACCATTGTGGACAACAGTATATTGATTCCTCAATGACCTAAAGACAGAAATACCATTCAGCCGAGCAATCCCATTACTGGGTATATACCCAAAGGAATATAAATTGTTCTATCATAAAGACACATGCACATGTATGTTCCTTGCAGCACTATTCACAATAACTAAGACATGGAATCAGCCCAAATGCCCATCAAGAGTAGAACAGATAAAGAAAATGTGGTACATATACAACATTGAATACTATGCAGCCATAGAACAGAATGAGATCATGTCTTTTTTTTTTTTTTTTTTTGCAGAAATATAGATAGTGTTGTTGGCCATTATCCTCAGCAGACTAACCCAGTAACAGAAAACCAACTAGTGCATGTTCTAACTTATAAGTGAGAGCTAAATGATGAGAACATGTGGACACATAGAGAGGGAACAATAGGCACTGGAGCCTATTGGAGGGTGTAGAGCGGGAGGAGGGAGATGATTAGAAAAAATAACTAATGAGTCCTGGGCTTAATACCTGGTTGATGAAATAATCTGTACAACAAAAACCCATAACACAAGTTTACTTGTATAACAAACCGGCACATGTACCCATAAACTTACAAGTTAAAAAAAATACAATAAAATGTATTGATTATTTGAAATTCAAATTTAAGTGGGTCCTAAATTTTTTCTGGCAGACACAAGTGGATAATCACCACCAAGTATTTTATTGATCCTTGTGTCACTCCCAACAGTTCATCCCTGATGGCATTGATAAATGGTGAGTCATTTTGGCAATCCTGGTGAATATGATTGTATGGTAGATCTTATGGCCAAATATAACATGTCCAGTCAGCAGGGCCACCTGAACTTTTTGGTATCATCCTTAATATCTGTCAGAGCAACTCAGAAATTTATACTTTGCTTAACTTGGATCATTACTTTTCTCAGGCTGCAAAAAGCCACCCTAGAAAAAGGTGTATCTTATCCCTGGAAGTCCTTGCCAGGCTATGAATTCCTATTTCAAAAAAAAAAAAAAAATCTCATGAACATCATTTTTACCCAGTAATATGTTACAATCTCCTTGATCAAGCACCCTCTCACGTTGAATTTCAGGGATACTTTCTGGCTCATCGGGAATATGTTGACTAGATTGTTAGTCTGTTTTGCATTGCAATAAAGGAATATCTGAGGCTGTGTAATTTATAAAGAAAAAAGCTTTATTTGGCTTATGGTTCTGCAGGCTGTACATGAAGCACAGTGCTGACTTCTGTCCCTGGTGAGGCCTTACAAAGCTTACAATCATGACAGAAGATTAAAGGGAGCCAGCCAGCATGTCACATTGCAGGAGATGGAGCGGGGGAGGGGAATGTGCCAGGCTTTTTTCAACAACTGGATCTCATGTGAACTCTTTGTCATGGGGAAGGCACCATGACCCAAGCACCTCTCCCCAGGTCCCACCTCCAACATTGGGATCACATTTCAACGTGAAACCCGGAGGGGACAAACATCTAAACAATATCATGGATCTTTCAGTTACTTGAAATAAAACTACTTTCCACGCCTAGTAAATTCAACATTTCCCTAGACGGCTTATGATGGTATAACCTTTGTGTAGGGCCTATCAGTCAGGACAGTAGCTCTTGAGAAGGTCCCTTGGTTCCCTGTTACCCGGTAGAGGAAAAGGCCTATGTGTCATCCTACATGTGGAAGTGCTACTTCATGCCACACAGAAGTGGATGACCTCTTCCATTTCTCAGCAGCCTTCAGATAAAAAGTTTTCACAGGCCTCCATGGAGATATCCCGTCCCACGTTGGAGGGTCTCAGATTTTCCAAATTGTGCCTGACTTTAGGATGCCAGACCTGCCTTGACAGCATTTAAACACCTCTGCAGCTCTATCACCAGGTCTTTTCAGATCTTGGATTCTATACTCAACTGAGTTGTTGCACTGCACTGCAGGAGATAAAGGCCATTTTGAATGCACCCAAATTGAACATATGGCTCTCACCTTGATCCTTTAACAGTTTCACTGCCCTCAGTTATTTCTTATCCTACTATAGGACATTAATGTAGTTTAGACATAAACAGACAATTATACTGCCTTTGGAGGCATTATTTTCCCCACATCTTTCAAATGTCTACATCATCTCATCCAACCGGATAAGGCACCCCCACTACTGGAATATTTTCTCAGGTTACACCTTATAAAATCTTTCAGAAATAAACTCGCCACCTTGCACACTATCAGTACTGAGTTCCACTCAGAATGGAGTCATTTTTGCTGAGTAGGCTTTGAGGGAACTCACCTTAAAGTGACTTCTTACCAGCTTGTTATCTCAGGACCAGGACCTAGACCAAGAGCACTTGATCTAGTTCAGGTCCTGTAAGAAGAAACAGATTCCAGGGCATGATTAGTCCCACTTGCTTTTTTGTTTTCTTTTCGGAAAAAAACATCTTTGAAGGGTAAAAGATGAGAAAGAACAGCCTCTGATACCCTGAAGCTGGCCTGATATGGTCATCCTGTTAGGAACTGGCCAAGCATTCACAGTGCTGGGTATTGTCGTATTTAAATGAATCATTTCATAGAGCATCAATGTCTGTCAAAGCCACTCTGTAGCCACGATCAGTCAAAACAGACAAACAACCAAAAATCCCTCTGTAAAGGTACACATAAAATACAAAAATTATTCAAGCCACAAAATGTCAGACATCCCCTTTTTTCAGCTAACCTGTGGGACTGGGGCTTCATTACCAATTATAGGTTTATCCTTTCATTAGTCTGGCCTCCTCGTAAATAAAATTTCTTAAAATACTCAATCTTAAGTTAAACTCACTTTCTGATGGCATTCAATCCAGAGCTAAGATATGCTTTTTGAAATCCTCGCATAAATCACTTAGCAGAAGCCCAAAGTCTATTCTTTCTGACTTTCTGAAGCTAAAACTTTCAATGATTTCTTGTGATGCACACTTCATCTCATGAGAATGAAGAATAACCCCACTTTTTCAAGAACAAGAGGGTTTCTTGTGCTTTTTGCCTAGATTAAAAAACAAGTACGAGGGAATAGGCATAGACAGGTAGACCCTTCTATAAACAAAACTAAAAATATCCAGTATTTGTGAGAGGAGAAAAAAAAAAAGAGGCTTGGTCAGGAAGTCTTAGAATATCGCACACAGCACAATTCTTAAAAAAATCTTATCCTGGCAAATGGGTAGTCCCCAAGCAAATATCTCATATTCGAGATGCCCTTCATTTGGCAAAAATGTCTCAGTTTTAGCTGAGAGCAGTCTGGGGGAAGCATAGCCTTGGTGTGATTGTTGGAGCAAATCCAAATGCCTAGCAGCTGATGGGCACCATTCAAATATGCTTCTCACAACAGCTTCTCTTGAAGGGATATCTGAGTAGTGCGCATCCATGGATGCTACGGAGAGAAAATAGGTAATAGTGATATAAATTACATGGACAATATCTTATCACTGATGAGAGACACCACATTTTGAGAATGTTAATTCAAGTAATGGATGCATGTGCAAATTCAAAGATATGATTATTACAACTTCACACTGGATTGGATATTGGGGTTTAAGGAACAGAAAGAACGAATAGATTTGAAGCTGGGGGAGCTGGGGAAATGGTGAAATTAAACAAAATTACAATAACAACAGTTTTGGAGGAGGATATAGTGAGATGATTTTGATATTCTGGAGAACTTTATTGGTCAAAATTCCAGCAAAATTTAAAAAAGTTATGTCTCTATGTTATAAGAGGTAGGATAAGATTTTTAAAAGAAAAGAGAAAATAAATATTTGATACAGATTTACTTTAAGATTATAGTTTAAATGATAGGAGGTCAAATCATTAAGATAACCAGTATAGAAGGAAGGAAATAATGCAAAGTGTAGGAAACAATATAGAAAAACAGCAAGTAAGGCTTAAGCAAGAGGGAGATATGCTAGTGATAATCAAGTAAGTGTCCTAAAATTTGTGTAATAAGGGATGATACAATATCATGCATTCCAATGGAGAGTATATAAATGAAGTGAAGGAAAATGACAGATTTTCAGGGAAATCAAAGACAAGAATAATTAATTTACAAATCAGAGCATCACTGATATCCATTGAAGAGGGTGGATATGGAGTTTGTGGCAGAGGATGCTATTCTAGGGATAGAAAACGTTTTCCAAAATTCATTCAAGAGCCCACTTGGATCAGAAATAGAGGTTCCTGGGTACTCCTCAGAATAACTATATCAAAATCTATCAGAATATGTTGAATGGGCCACCAAGTGAGTTATATATTCAATGTTTAAAACCACTAGTAATATCAACTTTCTAAGAAAGTTTGGTAGCAAATGATGAGATACAGAGAGGTTAGAAAAACAGACAGTCACATTTTAATAAGACTAATAAGACGTTACAAAAAAATTGTGATGAACTCTATGGAGAGATGCTTGAGATAGACAATCTGATAAGTAATGAGCCAATCAAGAACTCCCAGATGGCAGGAGAAGAGGGAATGAAACTTACATATTTACAGTTACCCTTAGAATAGAAGAGAGCCAACTCTTCATTGGGAGGGAGATACAGAAGGGAAAGAACAAACCTTGGTGAAAATAAACTCATGAGAGAAGAGTGAGTTGAGAGAACACTTGTCAAGAAGTTTGAAAATAGTTTGAGCTCATTTCAGCCCTCTCAAATTACCAATATATCACTGCCTAAAATGATCAGTAGTCCTTAATCTTTCTAACTTTAGATACAATTTATTTTTGTTTCTTTGTTTTTCGTACTGATGGGCATGTATGTTAAGGAAATCAAAATGTTGCAAACTGCACAAAGAGGTAATATTTACATGTGATCAGAGTGAAAAATTATTCCAGACTTGTGAGAAGTATGTCACAAGACCAAAAATAGCAGAAAGATTCGAGATTTAAATATCTATTTCATGTTCACATCTCTATAATGGGGGAAGGAAGGGAGAAGAGTGTTTTGATAACCTACTCCAGCATCTATCACTTGGATATTCTAACAAGCCCCAAGTCACAGAATCATCAATAAAGAGTACACTTTATTTTAATATACTGAACGGATTTTATTATAATCTGCTTATTTAATAGGGCAAAGAGAAATACTGATTTCTTACAATATTATGTTTTGGGTAAACAGTGTGTGAGTGGGCATGTGTGTGTTTGTGTGTGTGTGTGTGTGTGTGTAAGTGGGGAGAGAGAAGGCACGTGTATGTGTGCCATACTTCCAAATTCTGTAATTGAGCTTTATATTTAAGCTGATTTTTAAAGCTTTGGAAATTGGTTTTCTCATCATGAAGTACCATTTAAAAAATTGAAATCAATTTTTAGAACTAAAGAAAATATTTTCATTGTCCTCATTTCACAAGATCTGTGTTGTCTAATAAGGATACCATTTACTTAGAATAAAAATGACTCTATAATGTGTAATAGTAGATAAGGTGAGAATTGAAACAGTTTAGAAATGGCATATGAGGAGGTGATAAAGAGAGGGATAAGAACTTGAATAATACTCAAGTTATATACCTTTGGGTTTCACAAAAGCTGGACATTATTATTATTTTTTATAGAGATAGGGCCTCACGTTGTTACCTAGACTGGAGTATAGTGGCACCGTCATGGCTTACTGTAACCTCAGACTCCTAGCTTCAAGTGATCCTCCTGCCTCAGCCTCTGGAGTAGCTGGGACTATAGGTATATGCCACCACGCTCAGGTAATTAAAAAAAAAAATTTATTTGTAGAGCTGGGGTCTTGTTATGTTGCCCAGTCTGGTCTGAAACTCCTAGACTCAAGCAGTCCTCCTGCCTCAGGCTTCCAAAGCACTGGGCCTATAGGCACCAGCCACTGTGACTGGCTGAGCTAAGTATTAAATAAGATGAATAAGAATAAATCTGCTTTGTTAGATTTTAGCTTTTAATTATGTATAATTTTAATATGAATTATGAAATAAATGAATTTTCATATACTGTGTTATAATTAGATATTAATATTCAATGAAGATTCACTTTTATTCATGTTAAAATCTTCAGGTGATTATTTTATTAGAATATTACATTTTATTAATAAACTATTAACTTGTATTAATAAAATATTAATAATATTTTATTAATAAAATGTTATTAACTTGTATTAGAAATATGTTTCAGATAAGTCAATACTGAGGTGCAAATTTAAATATATTTTACATAAATTTCACTCAATTTTTTTAGTAAATTAAATGTTCAGAAAAATAGTAAAGTTTAGATTTAGGTATTACATGGTACCATGTCTCTCTTCAGTTTTAAATGGTCTGTAGTAATAAAATCTGTCAGGACCATCAGCCTTCCTGGATTTCCAAAATGTCATTTTAATTCTAAAAACTAAAGCAGTAAAAAAAAAAAAATCAGGATTAATTTGCCAAAAAAATTCAATTTATGAACCACTGGGCACTAATAAAAATAATTTTTAAATGTAATGATATTAATGCTAAAGAAGGTAATAATATACTGTTACAAAAGGAGAAAAACTTCATTTTGTGACAGAAACAAATTTGAGACCCAGCTTTCAAACTTAAAAAAAAAAAAAAAAGAAAATGGCTAATTGATAAGGTTTGGCTGTGTCCCCACCCAAATCTCATCTTGAATTGTAACTCTCACAATTTCCACGTGTTGTGGGAGGAACCCAGTGGGGGGTGATTGAATCATAGGGGTGGGTCTTTCTTGCACTGTTCCCATGACAGTGAATGAGTCTCACAAGATCTGATGGCTTTAAAATGCAGTTTCCCTACATAAGCCCTCTTTTTCCCTGTCGCCATCCACGTAAGATGTGACTTGCTCCTCTATGCCTTCCACCGTGATTATGTGGCCTCTCCAGCCATGTGGAGCTGTAAGTTCACTAAACCCTTTTTTCTGAATAACTTACCAAGTCTTGGGTATGTCTTTATCACAGCATGAAAACAGACTAGTAGAGTAAATTGGTACTGGGAGTGGGGTGTTGCTGAAAAGATACTGGAAACTGTGGAAGCAAATTTGGAACTGGGTAGCAGGCAGAGGTTGGAACAGTTTGGAGGGCTCAGAAGAAGACAGGACAATGTGGGAAAGTTTGGAACTTCCTAGAGACTTGTTGAATGGCTTTGCCCAAAATGCTGACAGTGATATAAACAATAAAGCCCAGACTGAGGTGGTCTCAGATGGAAATGAGGAAATTGTTGGGAAGTGGAGCAAAGGTTACTCTTGTTATGTTTAGCAAAGAGACTGGTGGCATTTTTGCCTCTCCCCTAGCGATTTATGGAACTATGAACTTGAGATAGATGAATTAGGGTATCTGGTGAAAAAAATTCTAAGCAGCAAAGCATTCAAGATGTGACTTGGGTGCTGTTAAAGGCATTCAGTTTTAAAAAGGAAAGGAAACATAAAAGTTCAGAAAATATGCAGCCCGACAATGTGAAAAAAAAGAATTCCATTTTCTGAGGAGAAATTCAAGCCAGCTGCAAAACATACATAAGTAACAAGGAGCTGAATGTTAATCCTCAAAACAATGGGGAAATGTCTCCAGGGCATGTCAGAGGTCTTTACAGCAGCCCCTCCCATCACAGGCCCAGAGGCCTAGGAGAAAAACATGGTTTCATGGGCCAGGCCTAGGGTCCCTATGATTTCTGCAGTCTAGGGTCATGGTGCCCTACGTCCCAGCTGCTCTAGCTGTGATTAAAAGGGGCCAAGGTATAGCTCAGGCCATGGCTGCAGAGGGTGCAAGTCCCAAGCCTTGGCAACTTCCACATGACGTTGAGCCCGTGGGTGCACAGAAGTCAAGAATTGAGGTTTAGGAACCTCCACCTAGATTTCAGAGGATGTATGGAAATACCTGGATGTCCAGGCAGATGTTTGCTGCAAGGACAGGGCTTTCAATAGAGGACCTCTGCTAAGTAAGTCCAGAAGGAAAATGTTGGGTTGGAGCCCCCACACAGAGTCCCTACTGGGGCAATGCCTACTGGAGCTGTGAGAAGAGGACAACTGTCCTGCAGACCCCAGAATGGTAGATCCACCAACAGCTTGCACCACACGCCTGTAAAAGCTGCAGACACTCAACACCAGACCATGAAAGCAGCTTGGAGGAAGGAAGTAGCCTGCAAAGCCACAGGGGCAGAGGTGCCTAAGACAGTGGGAACCCAACTTTTGATCAGTGTGACCCAGATGTGAGACATGCAGTCAAAGGAGATCATTTTAGAACTTCAAGATTTGACTGCCCTGCTGGATTTTGGACTTGCCTGGGACCTGTAGCCCCTTTGTTTTGGCCAATTTCTCTCATTTGGAACAGGTGTATTTACCCAATGCCTGAACCTCCGTTGTATATAGGAAGTAAATAAGTTGCTTTTGATTTTACAGGCTAATAGGCACAAGGGACTTGTCTCAGATGAGATGTTGGACTGTGGACTTTTGAGTTAATGCCAAAATGAGTTAAGACTTTGGGGGACTGTTGAGAAAGCATGATTGGTTTTGAAATGTGACAACATGAGATTTGAGAGGGCCCCGGGTGGAATGATATGGTTTGGCTGTGTCCCCACCCAAATCTCATCTTGAATAACTCCCACAATTCCCGCATGTCATGGAAGGAACCTGGTGGAAAGTGATGGAATTAAATGGGCAAGTCTTTCCTGTGCTGCTCTGTGATAGTGAATGAGTCGCACAAGATCTGTTGGTTTTAAAAACAGAAGTTTCCAATTTTGGAATAGGTGTGGTGTGGTGCTGAAAAAAATGTATATTCTGTTGATTTGGGGTGGAGAGTTCTGTAGATGTCTATTAGGTCCACTTTGTGTAGAGCTGAGTTCAATTCCTGGATATCCTTGTTAACTTTCTGTCTCGTTGATCTGTCTAGTGACACTTTTACACTGTTGGTCGGACTGTAAACTAGTTCAACCATTGTGGAAGTCAGTGTGGGGATTCCTCAGGGATCTAGAACTAGAAATACCATTTGACCCAGCCATCCCATTGCTGGGTATATACCCAAAGGACTATAAATCATGCTGCTATAAAGACACATGTACACGTATGTTTATAGTGGCACTATTCACAATAGCAAAGACTTTGAACCAACCCAAATGTCCAACAACGATAGACTGGATTAAGAAAATGTGGCACATATACACCATGGAATACTATGCAGCCATAAAAAAGGATGAGTTCATATCCTTTGTAGGGACATGGATGAAACTGGAAACCATCATTCTCAGTAAACTATCGCAAGGACAAAAAACCAAACAGCGCATGTTCTCACTCATAGGTGGGAATTGAACAATGAGAACTCATGGACACAGGAAGGGGAACATCACACTCTGGGGACTGTTGTGGGGTTGGAGGAGGGGGGAGGGACAGCATTAGGAGATATACCTAATGCTAAATGACGAGTTAATGGGTGCAGGAAATCAACGTGGCACAGGGATACATATGTAACAAACCTGCACATTGTGCACATGTACCCTAAAACTTAAAGTATAATAATAAAAAACAAACAAACAAACAAACAAAAAAAAACAGAAGTTTCCCTGCACAAACTTTCTTTTTGCCTGCTGCAATTAGTGTAAGACATGACTTTCCCCTCCTTGCCTTCCACCTTGATTATGAGGCCTTCCCAGCCACTTGGAACTGCAAGTCTATTAAACCCTTTTTCCTGTGTAAATTACCCAGTCTTGGGTATGTCTTTATCAGCAGTGTGAAAACAGACTAATATACTAATATTCAGTGTTTAAGACTTTTCTATTATTTCGTTGTTTCTTAGACTTTTATCTTCCATTCTGGATAAACTTAAGCATTAATTGCTTATTGACAATTTATAAAAATAAGAGCTAAAAATGGTTATACACTGCATTGTGATAAAGAGATTTCTCTACCAAAATATTGTCTTTATTGCATATTTTAACACTGGTTCTGAAAGATAATATTCCTGTAATCTTCAGGCTTTTATGACGTAAAAATGTAGAATTTTTAAATACAGATAGTCCTGAAAAACTGAAATTGCTTCTGTATCCTCCTGCTTAGTTGGAAATTAATATTGTGGAATTACCATATATATTTCATGGGTAGCAGCATTTCTTATTTTCACATGGGCAGAGACTATTCATCACCATATTCATTGGTAAACTACAAATTTGAAAATCCTTTCTTGGATTCTATTACATTTATTGTGTACATATAAATAAGAAACCCTCATATGTAAGAAGTGGAATCTTATAAAATATTTGTGATTATAGAAACATGTAAATTGTGGTTACTATTAATAAATGTATTTTCATGACATTTTCATCTTTCAAACATACTTTTAAAAGATAATAGAACCTGCTTTATCTATGATTCCTTGCCTTTTGAAGATTTTAAAAGAGGCTTTGAATTCCTAAACAATACTGTCTGGAAATGTTTTATACTTAGTATCTGTGGTTGTTAAAGTCATTAGGGTGGTGTTTTCTCTCTTATGGCCATATTTCTCCTTCTTCCTCTGTGGAATTCCTGGAAGTATTTCTTCTGTTGGTTTGAGTAACTTCTCTCATTCTGATGTTTGGTAGCATTTCTCAGGATGTCTGGGCAGACATTTGAGTTCTATTGGCTGCAAACTTTCCAAGGCACAATGTTTTTGTTTTTTTTTCATTCAAAAAATTGAATATAAAAATTGTTTCTGCTTATATATTAACCTAATCATTGTAAAAATTACCATATACCAGGGTATTTAAAATGAAACCTTTAAAAGTAGAAAATATCTGTCTAGTTTCATTACAGATTTTTCTTTTTTTTTTCTGAGATGGAGTCTTGCTCTGTCACCCAGACTCTGCAGTGCAGTGGCCTGATCTTGGCTCAGTGCAACTTCTGCCTCCCGGGTTCAGTGATTCTCCTCCTCAGCCTCCTGAGTCGCTGGGATTACAGGTGCACACCACTATGCCCAGCTAAATTTTTTTGTATTTTTGGTAGAGATGGGGTTTCACCATGTTGGCCAGACTGGTCTCGAACTCCTGACTTGGCAAGCCGCCCACCTTGGCCTCCCAAAGTTTTGGGATTATAGACGTGTGCCACCACACTGGCCTTCATTACAGATTTATACACAAAGATTTATTAAGAGGAAAACAAAAGGAAGGAGATAAACCTTGCATCATTGAAGATGAAAAACATGTAATGCTAATAATGTAAAACATGTAAGATTGCATATACAGAATATACACTCAGACTGCAAATAATATAACTTGTTATTTAGTTTTTAACTTGCTTTATTCGGTATAACCAATTTATGATTATAAATATAAAGGAAATGACAAATATCTACAATCTGTGCATATTACAGATAATAGATTATCAAACAATTTTCCTTTTCATTTCTCTATGGCTTCATGTATATCAAATGCAAATTTTTATTGGAAAATAACAGAATCACTTATTTGCTTAAATTATTTTGTAATATTTGAACCTACATTATGTAATTTGAATATTACATGATGATAGTGGACATTTACTTGAAATATACTTGAAAATTATGTTTTTTATAAAAAAATTTTACCTTAGAACGTTAAAAGATGAAAATATGCTGTAAAATTTTAAAAGTAAGCTGTGTTGCATTTTTAATGCTTTGTGTTAAAAATGACTCAATATTAAATAATTTCTTTGTCCAGAGAATCAAAATAAGTCCATAGTACCTTGTTGACAACATGATACATAATTACTGTTTCTAGCTTTAACAAGTAGCTGACTACATAATGAAATAAAATTACTTGAAATATCATGTATAGGTCTTGAAATTTACAATAGTTGTCACTATTCGTTCAGAATGTATTTATGAACTCTTAACTGTTGTCAGGAAATCTACTAAGAAAAATGGATGCACAGATAATCATAAAATACAGTTTTTTTCCATACTGTTCTTACAGAGTAACTCCCTTAAGTAGTAAACTCTTTGCTCCTCTCAAGGCATGCTACTTACTTGATCAGGGCAAATACATTAAAGCAATAGCACAAAATAAACCGTCTGTTTTTCAGAGAAATTCACAGCTCAACAGAAATTGTTATAAAAACATTTGATGCTTCGTCAATAATAAAGGTCATAATAATATAATACTTCAAACACAAATTCAGAATATATGAAATTAAGGAATTAATAGTTTTATGTGTTAGAATTTAAAATTTATTTCAATCACAAATGCTGCAAGACTGACATGTTGGAGTATATTTCTGAGCTAAATATTGAATCTGATCAACAACTTCTGTTAGAGAATCAAATTTTCAATATTTTTAATGAATCTGGGGTTTCCTGCAAAACATCTAATTTTTAAAACAAGCAATGTAAGATAAGAGCTGCCTGACAACTTTCTCTCGTCACCGTCTTCCTAAACTCATCTTGTTTCAGTATCTTGTGCATCCCAAGCTCTTTCTCTCCTCCAGGGCCTAAGGAATTTTCCCGTTTCATCTGCTGAAACATTCTTCCCCTTGCTCTTATTTTTTTTCTCTCATATTTGTGCCTTCCATTTAAAGGCCATCTTTTCAGAGTCTTTCATTTCCTACTTGAGATGATTTTACCATCGTTCCATGATCACTCTCTATTTCATAATAGTTTTCAGTGTAGCCCCTTACTTCTTTGATTCATTTCTTAATAAAATTAATAAACCAATTATTTGATTTTTTAATTTCGAACACAGGACTACAAGTACCATGAGAAAAAGAACCATGTCAATCTCATGTGGAACCTTTAGTGTTTACAACTTTGTACAGTCAGTTGACTATCTAATGAAAGAATATGGTTGAGTGTTAGACTTATGCTAGCTTATAATTTTGAATGCCAGGGAGAATTATTTCAAGCCATATGAAGAAAGGATTTTCTAAATTTCAGGACTGCTTGAAGAGAACTTTGAAGTTACTGCTACTAGAGGGATTCAGTCAAATGTAAAAAATTCATTTCATGGGCATTGTAAAAAAGAATATAATGGTGATTAACCCATTATAATATAATATTTCTTTCAGGAATCATGCTTTTACTATGGTTTTATGATGCTTGTTGTGTATCTTTTGGAGTACACAATGATATTACCAGGTCATTAATACTTTACCATTAAGACTAGTTAGTAGTATGACTGTTAAAATGGGAATATTTTCTATTAAACAGTTTTTCTATGTGTTGTGGTATGACACAATGGAAACCTCATGAAATTTGGAATCACACAGAGCTAGGTTTATCAACCAGTGGAGAGAGTTCCTAGCTCTCTGAGCTTTCTGAATCTCAATGTTGTCATGTGTAAACATGAAAGCAAAAAATCTAGCTTTCAAAGTTGTGATCATCATTAGGTAGAACAGTATGTATAAAAGGGACTAGCGTGATGCCTAGAACAACAGACCTTCAATTACAACTTTCTCCTGTTCTTGTTGTACTTTAGTAAAACTATATTCCCATTTTTAGACTTTAGAAAAATATCCTATATTTACATTAATTTATTTAAGAATGTGTCGTAGAAGATTCCTCCCACAAAGTATATAATATACTTTCCAAAAAGAACATTTACAAAACAATGGCAAAATACAAATAAATGTCTGAATTAATATAATACATATACATAAAACAGACATCAGCATGATTGATACACATAACTCCAAGATTTTTAATAAACAAAATGTGATTTTTTTTCATACAGCAGAATGTTATTCAGCCTTAAAAAGAAAGGAAATTTGAAAACACGCCATAACAAAGATGAATCTTGAAAACATTATGCTAGGTGAAATGGGACAGTCATGAATGAATACACTGTTTGTATATATACTTTTATACTGTTGTGCTATATATATATATATATGTATATGTATATATGTACCTGTTGTAGTATAAAAGTACCTGTTACCACTGAACTGTGCACTTAAACATGGTTTAAATGGTGAATCTTAAGTATTTTGTTTTTAAAGTACCTTTAAGTTTGCAAAGTACTTTAAGTACTTTAAGAATTTTATGTATACTTTACCACAATTTTTTTAAAAGTTAAAAAATGTGGACACAGAAACTTGTTTATTTTCTTTTATAATGAAAAAAATTGGCTGGGCGCGGTGGCTCACGCCTGTAATCCCAGCACTTTGGGAGGCCGAGGCGGGCGGATCACGAGGTCAGGAGATCGAGACCATCCTGGCTAACACAGTGAAACCCCGTCTCTACTAAAAATACAAAAAATTAGCTGGGCGAGGTGGCGGGTGCCTGTAGTCCCAGCTACTGGGGAGGCTGAGGCAGGAGAATGGCATGAACCTGGGGGGCGGAGCCTGCAGTGAGCCGAGATCGCGCCACTGCACTCCAGCCTGGGCGACAGTGAGAATCTGTCTCAAAAAAAAAAAAAAAAAAAATTATGGAATAATTTGGAAAACAACAAAAGAACAATGTTTCTTGTCTCTAATTACATCAGACATCATATAACATACCATATGATACCCTTCTGCTTCAGCAAGTAATGACGGTCCAAGATTCTGTAATTGTTAAATGTACTACCCTGGTGATTTTGATGAAAAGACTAAATTGGAGGAAAATTGTGAAAGTGGAAAATACCTTCAGTAGCATTTGTACCAAGAGTCTAGTATAAATTAATACAGTTCTGCTCTGTCATTACAAATTTAACATGTTTTAATTTATCCCAAAATGCTACAAGCTGCTTATTGAATCACTTCTCTGAGGCACTTATACCAAAAAGTGACATTCTCTTTTCCATCGACCTTACCTCACCCATCCAACTTCACTTGGAATTGGGTAGCTGTAAGCTTTTCCTTGACTTTATAATACCAGGATTATTTTTGCAATATTTTTCCCATTAGCAGGCATTCTTACCTAAAAAACAGGACTCACCAACAAAAGTGAACCTTATAGCCAAGTCTGTATACCACAGCCATGGATGTTTAGATCACGTGGGGAATGTAACCAGTGTGATCCAAACTGAGACAATCAGATGTTTTCTTTTTTGGAAGATAATGGCTGAAATTTACAGATGTTAGAAAATCATAGTCTTTATACTGGAATCAGCATGATGACCATAGGTTTATTCCTCACTGGCTTTCAAACAATGAGATTGCAAGCTTTTCCAGGTCATGTAGAACTATGCCAAGTCTCTGACTTTTATACTTCACCCAAACTTTTAAATCTATTTTTTCTTCATTAAATTAAGCACTCTTCTGTGTTTTCCCATCCTACTCAAATCAATATATAATCACCAGTTGATTTATAAAAGGACTGAAGAAAGGTTTTTTGGAAAACTTATGCCAGGGAGGTTGCTGTATTTCTTCGGAAAATATGGGAGTGTAGGCCTGAGAATAAGGAGGGGGAAAAAACATAAATCTGGCACAATGGTAAATGGTTGTCTCCTTATATAAAAAGCCTTATTCCAGGATCTCAACTCTGACATATTTTGAATAAATTGTATTAATATCACAGTAACTGATGTAAGGAAGGGCTTAGTTTCATGCAGTGGGTGATCATAACATATAGCACATTATGGCTAAGAACAAGACAGCAAAGGATTTAAAATGTTTATGTTCCTTGGAAATTAAAGGAAATGGCTAAAGGCTTTGGATTGTACAGCTGATGGCACTGGCAAAAGGTACCGTGGCAGTGTCTAGCTATATCAAATTTGCAATTTTGTTCCTATTTAACCTTCTTTTGGTTAATATGTAAATTTGCAACACGCAACAGCATTTTCCTTTAATCAGGACTCTGAAACTCATCTAGTAGCACCGCTTCATTATGCCTAACTAACTGATGGATTCATATTACTTCAAAAAAGTGGATATTTACCTGACATGGCTCCCATGTTAATATCAGAGCAAGTTGTGGAAACTACTCTGAGTTTAGTCTTGCAACATTGGTGCAATGTGCCTTTCAAAACTGGATGTTTCCTTAGAAAGGAAGTGTCTCCCATGCAATGCCAACTCCTTAAAGAGATTATAGCAAAGACATTCTGTAGGAAATTGGAAAGTAAAGAAAGCAATTAGAAGAGTTTATACTCAATCTAAATTAAAAGATATATTTGTTTTATATTCAGTATTTACAAAAATGAGGAAAAAGGAACTTATATATGTATATTTCTTATGCCAAGACAGAATTTCCTGGAGATTGTACCTCTTTGAAGGCTAGCAATCAAGAAAGCATTGGTAGCGCTGAGGAGGGAGTGCCTGCATCTGGAAATTATAGCCATGTAGTGCCAGGGCCTTGAAAAAATGGTAGTGATGTGAATATTCAATTGAGATTAGGGCATTTTATAGCAGTATTGCAAGAGGAGGCAAAAACTAAAGATAATTACTAACAAAGGTCTTAAGTATGCCACAGCAGTCACACAGTCTCAAAACTGTCAATGTCTCGGGGTCTCAATGTCTCAGCAATTTTTGATTAAACAATTGCATTGAGCAAAATGTTAGCACATTAAAAATATACAGCATGCATGGGTCTTGTTCCATGCCCTACCCACATATGCACAATTCTACTAGAGACCTTAAGTTGCTTACATCAGGACTTGAATGTCATATTGTGAGTGGTAGGAGGCAGCCAAGTGCCTAGGCCGACAGGGGCACGTCCCCAGTGAAACCCCACCTCCAAGCCAAAGACAGTTTAAAACCTGAAAGCCAAACTGTAAGTGAAATCCTTGGACCAAATTGAGAACTTGTCTTCCTGTTGGTGCGTTTTCCTCTGATTGATCCCCAACCTTCACCTATTATACATATACCTGCCATTTCCTAATTATTTTTCTACCATGTCATGCCCACCTTTGAGTGGTGATTTCAATTTAACCTTTTTTGCATACTCACAAACCAGTCAGCATGCACTACCCATTCTGAGAAGGCCCTGGACCCAGCTAAAGAGGGACTTTCCCACCTTAGGGTAGGGAAATCACCACCCATGTCCCCTCTTTGCTAAGAGCTTTCCTTTTGCTTAATTAATTTTACTCCATTGACTCTCTGGCGTCCACATGCCTAATTCCTCCCGGTTGTGAGTCAAGAACTTAGATCTAGCTGGGCTTGGGAACAGGAAGACTGCAGCAATATGTCAGTCCAAGTCTTGTTTTCTATTAACTCTATAACTTTTCCATTCCTTTCTAAATCTTACAGTTAAGAAGGATGCTATATTTCTTCAATCTTTCCTCTTTACCTTTTGCTCTTTGCTCTGTAATCCCTCACTCTTTCTCTTTATATTTCAACTCTTCATGCTCCCTTCAATCTTGTTCTATCCTTGTGCACATGTATAAGCCCTTAGCTAGCACACATATCGAAACCACATACTTATACCCACACACACACAGTCCTGCGTTCTCACAATTCACATGAAAAAGAAGTTAAAGAAAGCACAAGTTTCTTTAAAACTGACTGAAAACATGAATGGGAAATCATGACATTCAGTTTCTATTCCCAAGGCTTTATTTTTTGCTATGTAATCTCCTGAACTTATTCAAATACCCGATTTTCTTTCCTCATAGGAATTATAATATCACCTTCATAATGATACCAAGTCACAGATGAATGAAAATAACTAAAAATTCTCCAGAAATATAAGGAATCATACAAGAATAAGGGTTAATAATGCCTGTAGTTTAGTGGTTTGTCACAAGTCTCTGTGCTTTTGATTTCCTAACTCAACACTATTATGTGCGTGATTTCTTGTGTCTATTTTATTGGAGTCATCCTCACCAGCAGAATAACAAAGAGGAAATTTAAATTATAACTATTTCTCACTGCATTTCTCTTCCAGTATGCTTAACATAGTATTGAAATATGCAACAAAACTAGGATCTGTTTGCTATTTTCAAGTTCAATTCCTTTGCTGAATCAAATGCTTTCTTTTAGACTCTCAACTTCTTTCCTCCCCCACAGTAACAGTCTCTGTTCCACTGAGATCATGATCTGTTGTTTACATGCCAGGATTTTAAGCCACTGATTTATAGCTAGATGCTGCAGGAAATTCCAACTTACAACCTCTTGATCAGTAATGGAGGTATGCTGCTTCAATTGTGCTTTGCTCCTTTACTTGGTAACAGGCCAAATTGAAAAGCAAAATGGACTGGGAAAATACAAATGATTGCCTAAGATAGGTTACATAGTACTTTGGAATACAGAAACTCCAACAGTGTGCAATCTGAAATTTACAGTAATGGATATCTCACTTTGTGAGACTTTGCTATTGTGGTTAGAATATGCTGTGACAGAGAATAGAGAAGGAGAGCTAAAAATAATCCATTGCATTGTGCTGTTACCTATGTGGCAGTTCTACTGTTTAACACTTCGGCCACTTTGTATGTGGAAACCAATTAGATATAAGAAGGTTTTGGATGGTACATAAATAATTCAGCTAGCCCCATTTCTTTTTAAAAGGCATGACAAGAAAGGAGTGAAGAGATATCTGGAATTGTTGTATGTGGGTGACAGGTAGATAGGAAGAGATCCAGCTCCTAAGAATTATCCTTCTTGAAGTGTAATGGACATAAGTATGCTGTTAACATATTTATTTTAGTAGTTTTTCTATCGAATAACATGTTTTAAAGAAAATGAGCCAAAGCTACTATATTATATGAAAACAATCACTAAAATTTCTTACTCTCAAAAGCCCCACAAGAATAATTTATGGAAAGATATTTTTTCTTTATTATTCAGACACCTGATATGTTTTTAAAAAATTAAATAATTGTGACAATTTTAAATGCAAACTGTTTTCATTATGTTTAAAACTTGGTTGTGAAAATTAGTACCAAGCTAGAATTTCACATTGTGAGCACTTAGAAGAGGGCAGTGACATTTCAAGTGCATCTTATTTATTATATCATGGACTCAATTTCAAAGAGATTGGTTAATTTAATACTAGAATAATACCAGAACTTCAGTACCCCTCCACCCCTTGCCCAAGACATCCATCCATAGTGCTCTGCATAAGCATGCTGTGGTCTATAGAGATTCTTCCAATACACAGATTTGAGAAACTGAGAAATCTCAGCAGAGCATAGAGAACAGATGAATAACTTATTCTGAAAAGTTGTTGGTTCAGTGATCTAAATTATTACCTTACATTGGATAGTGTAGGGTTTTGAGAAAGATCTTTGGAAAGATTTAGCAAAAACATTTTGTCAGCGTGGACAAAGTACTACAGTTCATAATTTTCAAGTGAGCTTATTTCAGATACACCAATACAAAATGAACAGGGAAAAACAGTGGTCAATGTATAATGGTCAATGGTCTGGGCTGCAGTTGAAGGAGAGACAATTAAAAGCAAAAATAAAAAGAAGATGGCTGAAGAGAGTTTAAAAAGTACCATAATATGATGGCAACAAGGATGCTATATTAAGAATCAAGAAATGGGGATTTGAATAATTAAACCATAATTTATTTTCTGTGACAAAAAAAAAAATATTTGGCTGGGCGTGGTGGCTTATGCCTGTAATCCCAGCACTTTGGGAGGCCGAAGCAGATGGTTCACTTGAGGTCAGTAGCTCAGGACCCGACTGGCCAACATGGTGAAACCCTGTCTCTTCTAAAAAAACAATAAAATAGCCAGGCATGATGGCAGGCACCTGTAATCCCAGCTACTTGGGAAGCTGAGGCAGGAGAATCACTTCAACCTGAGAGACGGAGGTTGCAGTGAGCCAAGGTCGCACCACTGCACTCCATCCTGGGCAACAGAGCCAGACTCCATCTCAAAAAAAAAAAAAACAAAAAAAAGAAAGAAAACGAATTTTTCCCTTCTTTAGTTCTTGTTGTCTTCAACTATGGCCTAAGCAATTTGGAACAAGTTCACTATGAAAATCCACCCAGAAATTTAATTATTTATTTATCTGTAATATTTGTTTTTATTTTTTCTTTATGAATGCTAAATTTTAAATCCCTTAGCTTTATTGCCCATTAATAATTTTATATTTATAAAATAAACTATTAAAAAGTTTTAAAAAGCTTGACTTTATCAATTATCATCTAATTTCTATTTTTAAATCTTATGAATTTTATTTTCTGAACTGAGATGAATTCCGTAACATTGAAGGGTAATAAGAAACATGAAAGTCAACACTATACTATTTTTTAATGAAATCTAAGGTATATAATTAAAATAAGTTTTTCTTTTGCCCTTCTGAAAGATATAAAATGTTCAGGAAAACAAAATGTCCTGCAGTCATGGGACACTTGAGACTTTTAACACCCAGCAGCTGGGCCTTTCAAGCCTACAGTCATTTTTGGCTGTACTTTTGGGCATCATCCATAATGTTTTCCAGTTTCTGTTATGGGATGCTACTGTTGGGACAATTAAAAAAAATATATAAAGAGAATCTCATTTGATTATTTTCTCTTTATTAGGTATACTGTGGTTTTCTAATAAAAACCGAATACAGTGTTTTATGTCTGAATGCTGCATTTTTGTCAACTTGTAGAGAGAAAACCTAACATCATAAATCTGTTTTCCTCCCCATTGCCTCAAAATCCCCAAATGTCTGCTGCTTGCAGATGGACTCACTAGAGCAAACCAAAAGGCTGAATTTCACCTTTAGTTGGGTTTTATGTGGTTCTTTCTTTTAAGGGAAGCCATTTCCTATAAGGGGACTTTTTTTTTTTTTTTGCTTTGTCAAGTTTATTTTCTGAGTCTGCGTCTCCCTCCTTCTGTGTGTTTGTACATTACATTCGAATATAATATATATATTATATTAAATTTGAATAAAATATATATGCATATATATTTAAATAAAGTTTAATGGAAAACAATCCTTCTAAAAGTCAAAAAGTGATCATAAACATAATATCCCAAGGCATATTTTTATCTTCCATGTACACTGACTGGTTACTTGGTAGCAAGTCTGTCAATCTGCTGTTCCAAATGGTTTCTGTCTTTGCCAAAGTAGATTAAAGTACCAGACCAAAGATTGTGTTCTCTTCTTGGAAGTAGGCCCACAAGTCTAAATGTAATAAAATGAGAACATATACCTCATCATCCAAAACCAGGGAAAGTGTTACATTGCAGATGGGAGAGGTTTAAGGACTTATTAAATTGATGTACAAATTAATTTAAGAAGAAATAGATGAATAGCTTTGGTAGACACCCCCTGCCAATTTGGCACTCTCTCTGAAGAGTTATATTAATTTTGTGGCAAGTGGTGAATATGATAATGAAAGGAAGTCACAGGCAAGGGAAGAGTACATAGTTACTGAAGGGAAAAGAAATGTGGCAAATATGGATTTGTTGCTGAATTTAAAAGCCTGGATATTTTCATAACTACATTATTTAATACAAAGTAAAAGAACATAAGCTAATATTTTTTAAATAGTTTATATGAAGTGATATTGATTATAGTGTTTTGCTTTCATATAAAATATGTATAATATATAGAATCAATAATTTCATGATATCTTCTATGCGTTTTGCTACCTCATTAATTAAATATTGATAGGTCAGATTTCAGTTCCATCAGGTAAAGAGCTTGGAAGTTTGCATATCTGTTCTTATAATAAGAAAAAGCTCAAGAGAAATAAGTTTGCAGAGCAAACTGCCAACCCAAAATGCTGAAAGGTAAGTCCAGAGAGTTATATCTGAGACAAACTACCTGGAGTAATATATGCGTGATCATACACCATAGCCATACTGAAATGGTCATTTTAATGGACCAACTGCTGGAGGCTGAGTGTGAATTAAAATGAGACTGAGAAACACTTGGAGGTCATAGTTGCAGGACAGCTTCCACACCTTCCCAGGCCTACCTCCAGGAGGTCCACTGCAGTCTCATGGTGAAGGACTGAGAAAGGTGCCCTTATGGTTCTGGCAGGAGAAAGGGGAGATTAATCCTTGCAAAATAAGTTCAGAATCATGTTTATAGAAAGAATTACTCTCCAAGAGAAAAGGCTTTGCCAAAGCCTTAGTTAGGGGACAGGCATTTTTATCCAATCTAACCTCTTCTAGCCTTCCTGTTGCAACCTAAAATTGGGGAAACGAGATAACCAAGAAGAGTTAGAGTTCAAGAAAAGAGATTCAGAATACTGTAGTCATGGAAGTGAGTAGGGGACAGAGACAGTGGGAGTGAGGGAGAAACACTGTACAACTGGAGAAACACTTGTGAGGGCCACAGCCCAAAGAGACAAGCTTACTAAAAACTGAGATTCACTTGTACAATTATTGAATACTCTTTCTTTTCCTTGTACCTTACTACTACACCAATGAGACTCTATTATAAGAACAGGGGCTTATAGCTAAACAGTCTGAAAAGGGCAGATTCTCTCTATGAGAAACACTTAGAGAAGCCCATAGTCAAGAGTTGTGACAAAAACAATGACAATGGAGGAATTTGATGCATCTGGCACCTGTAGCTACAGCAAACATTAAACAGAACCCAAATTCTACTCAAATTAGCATAAATCAACACTAAAAGCACATTTACCTCAGTTTCTATTATCAATATAACATGTCTTGCTTTCAACAAAAAATTAACATACGTGCCATAAGGCAAGAAAAAACAGCCTGAAAAGTCAAAATAAACACCAGCACCAGACTCTAAAATAGGAGATGTTGAATTATGGAGCAGAAACTAAAATAATTATGATTATTAATACATTAAGGATTCTAATAAAAAACATACAGCATTCAAGGACAAATGTGTAATATAAAAACAGATGGAGTCTCTAAGAAAGAATAAAAAGGAAATGATAGAAATCAAAATACTTCTAACAGAAATGAGGATTATCTTTGATGGGCTTATGAGTAGATTGAAAATGGCTAAGAAAAGAATCAGCGAGCTTGAAGATAAGTTAATAGAAACTTCCAACACTGAAAAGCAGAGAGAGAGAAACAGAAAAGGCATTGTATCTGTAGAACAACAACAAAGATTATAGCAGGTTCTTATTAGAAACTATTCAAGCAATAAGAGAAAAGAGAAATATTTAAAATGTTGAATGAAAATCATCATCAATCTAGAACTCTATATTCAGTGAAATAATTCTTCTAAAGTGAAGGAAGAACAAAGTTGTTTTCAGATAAACAGAAATCTGAGGAAATTTACTAATAGCAAAATGTAGCTGTATGAAATATATGAAGAAGTATGTCAGGCAGGAGAAAAATGTTATAGATTAGATACTTGGATCTGCGTAAAAAATCAGAGTCAGTGAAGGAATAAATCAAGGTAAAGAAAGATACTTTATTGTTTGTAATTGATCTAAAAGATAGCTATTTAAAGTCATAATTATAAATATGTGTTGAATGATTACAGTGTATATCCATGAGAAATGTATAACAGCGTTGTTAGAATACATGGGCAGGAGGAATGGGGATATCTTATTATTAGGTACCCACACCATCTATAAAGTGATACAGTGTTATCTGAAGATGGACTTAGAGTGCTTAAAATGTATATCGTGAATTTTAGGTCATTCAATAAAAAATATTTTTAAAAGTATACTTGACATGCAAATAAAGGACATAAAATGGAATCATTTCAGATACTCATTTTACAACAAAATAGGCAGAAACAATTACAAACAAAATAGATATATTAATGATTACTATATATGTGAATAGTATAAACATTCGAATTAAAAGGTATATTGTCAGATTAAATATAAAAGAAGAACCAAATATATGTGGTATATGAAGGAATCATTTTAAATAAAAAGACTCATTGGTTAAAAATTAAGAAATAGGAAAATATATGCCATGCTAACATTAATCAAAAGAAAACTGTAGAAGAAATATTAATTTTAGACAAAGCATTTTTCTGAACATGTAATAGTTGGGATAAAGAAGAATATTACGTGGTGAAAAACAGATAATTTCTCCAAGGAGACATAATAATCTTAAACATATATGCACTTAATAACAGGACTTCAAAAAAAAGAAAAAAGGAAAGAGACAGAAGCAAAAATAGAAAGAAGCAGAAACATTCACTATTGTAATTAGAGACTTCAACACAACTCTCAGTAGTTAATAAATCTAGCAGGCAAAAAATGAGAAAAGATATATTTAATCTGAATATCACTGTCAATCCATGTGGTCTTATTGACACTCATAGAATTTCCAACCAAAAACCGCACAACACACATTGTTCTCAAGTTCCCATGGAACAGTCCCCAACACAGGCCATGTTTGAGTTATAAAACATAGCTCAACTAACATAAAACAATTAAAAACATACAAAGTATGTATTTCCATCAGAAAGAAAACTAGAAAACTAGAAAGCAATTAGGTGAAGATAGCTAAAAAATTATTATTAAATATTTATAAATTAAAACAATTGTGAATAATTCATGGTACAAATAATCAAGAGAATTAAAAATGCTTTGGACGAAATGAAGATATAATGCATCAAAATTTGTGGGACACAGTGAAAACATTGCTTAGAAAGAAACTGAAATAATTAAATTTACATATTAGAATAGAAGAAAAATCCAAAATCAGTAATCCAAACTTTCACTTCAAAAACCAGAGAAAGGAGAGCAATTCAAGCTTAAAGCAAGCAGAAGAAAATAATAAAAATTATGATAGAGCAAAATTCATTGAAGTTGAAAAGAAGAAAATGATAGAGAATGTCAATAGAACAAAAAGCCTGATCTTTGAAAAACCAATAAAATTGATGTCTCTGCTGAGAATATTCAAGAAAAAAAGGCAATAGATACAAAGTACCAATATTAAAAGTGAAAATAGGTCATTACCACTTACCCCATGGATATTAAAAGGATAATAAAGGAGTATTATGACACAATTTATGCGTCCCCCCCACCCCAAATTGGTAAGTTAGAGGATATGGAAAAATTTCTTAAAAGATACTATCAAAGCTCACAGAAGAATGAATAGCTAAACCAAAAGATTTGAAACAACACAATTTACAATTGCAGCAAAAGGGCAAAAGCCTGACAAGCTGATCTCAAGGAAGTAGAGAGTGGAATGATAGTTATTAATACTAGAAGCTGGGAAAGGTATGTGTATATGTTTGGGGATTGGGGATGACAACAGGTAGATTAATGGGTGGAAATATACAGTTAGATAGAAGAAATAAGTTATAGTGTTCTATAGCATGGAAAAGTGACTATAGTTAACAACGATATATTGTATATTTCAAAATGGCTAGAAGAGAAGCTTTGAATGTTTCCAACACAAAGAAATACTTAATGTTTGAGGTGAGGAATATCATAAATATCCTGACTTGATCATTACACATTCTAAGCATGTATCAAAATATCACATGCACTTCATAAATATGTACAAATGTTATGTATCAATAAAAATAATTTGAGACAGCCTGACTGAAGGATAGATGATCTATTAAAGAAATTGAATCAATATGTTAAATTTCTATTGCTGCTTTAACAAATTACCTTACACTTAGTCTCTTGAAGAAACAATTATCTTATGGTTCTATATGTTGGAAGTCCACATTGGTCTTATTTGGCAAAATCAAAGTGTCATCAGGGCTGCATTTCTTTCTGGAGGGTATAAATAATTCTTTGAATTTTTTTTTGTCTTGTTCAGTTTCTAGGCTGCTCACATTCCTCATCTCATAGCTCCTTTACTTAGTGTTCAAAGGCAGAACTTACTGGATTGACTTATTTTCACAACATATCGCCCTGATTTCTAATTCTACTTTTTTCTTCTATTTTCATAAATAAATAAATAAATATAAAATTCAAGACACTCTCCCCGGTATAACTCTGCTAATTTGCAATTTGAATTTCATCTGGAAGTTAATTACCCTTTGTGATATAATATTAACATATTCACAGGTTCTCAGGATTAGAGTGTGGCCATTTTTGGGGAAGCCAATGTTCTGCCTACACAATAAAAAATGACTTTCAGAATAAAGAACTAGGGCATGATTTACCTGGTGAACTTTACTGAACATTTAAGGAGACAATGACCCCAACTCTCCACATTCCCTTCCAGAAAATAGAAGCAGTGACAACATGTCCTAAATGTTTGTCCCTTTTATGAAGAGACATTTTTGGTCACTTATATCTGTATTGCATTACCAATGACGACAGGAAATTCTATTTATCATCATATTTTGACAAAGTATACATTTTGAAAGGTTTCAAATTTTTGTCTTTCCAGGGCTTAATAAAGAAACTGACATGTTTTGGTTAAACTTGAGAACACAATGTATGGTGCCGTATTTAGTGCTTCAGTACATTTCTTTTAGAGCTATCAAGAAGAAATATGAAAACACAAAAATTTTAAGCCTGCATATGTTCTGAATAACCTGATTACATTTTGAGGAATTGGTCAAACTCAGTGTAATAGAACTAATTCAAAATCAAAAGGATAACTTTGAGTTTTAAACATTTTCATCAGTGAGATTTTGGTAGTTATTTGATTTTGGTTGATTTAGTAGGGGATTTAAGCGTTTGGTAGGACAATATTTGTTAAATATTTGAGAGTGATACAGTTTTCTGTTTTAAAATGTTGTGAACTTTTGTTTTACTCTGCTTTATTTTGGCCAACAGAAAGTGAGTGCTTGCATTAAAATTGCATTTAAAAATGCATTTGTAGCAATTGTAATATTCTTAATTCTCATTCTCTTTTGTATTGTTTTTGATAATCTGAAATTTTATTATTTCAGAATACTTAGAAAGGGTTTTTGTGCCTCAGCCTCCCATATTTTGTGTCGTTGGAACCAAAAAGCCACTGGTCATGTGTTCACACATGACACATACCCATACCAACTGTCCCTAATGAACAAATAATTTACTACCAAAAGAAAAATCTATATTTTAAAAATTTAAAAAAAAAGAATTGAGTTTTCAGGGACATTTAAAATGCCAGTAGAACACAAGAGATATTTCTCTCTACTGTTGTGGGACATCAGAAGCAGGCATATAGTTAAAAACAGAGGACCCACAAAGGTTATTAAGAAATGGAAGAGCAACTCTTGTGCTTACATAGACTGAGTGGCAATCCTACTTCTTAAAGTTACCCATTCTCAACACAAAAAATACTGAGTTTATGGCTACCCTCAATTAATACCTTCAAAGAAACTGCTTGCATTTTCCCTGGCATGGTGGATTTTCTACCCAAGAATTGTTCTCAGCTCTAGATCATCCATAAATTAGGAAGCTTTCTGGGAATGGATTTCTATGACCTCTATATTCATGGCTTTCATGATGTTTTGTTGTTGTTATTTCTCCTTAAATTCCACATATCTCTGCCATATTTGCATCTGTTTTACACTGGTTTCATGTTTTACCAAGCATTTTAACTGCATTTCTTCATTTCCAAGAACCCCTAAAGCAAATTGTAAGTCAAGGGATAAAATTAGCCTACCATGAGTGCCTTTATTATTATTATTATTATTATTATTATTATTATTATTATTATTATACTTTAGGTTTTAGGGTACATGTGCACAATGTGCAGGTTTGTTACATATGTATCCATGTGCCATGTTGGCGTGCTGCACCCATTAACTCGTCATTTAGCATTAGGTATATCTCCTAATGCTGTCCCTCCTCCCTCCCCCCATCCCACAACAGTCCCCAGAGTGTGATGTTCCCCTTCCTGTATCCATGTGTCCTCATTGTTCAATTCCCACCTATGAGTGAGAACATGCGGTGTTTGGTTTTTTGTCCTTGCGATAGTTTACTGAAAATGATGGTTTCCAGTTTCATCCATGTCCCTACAAAGGACATGAACGCATCCTTTTTTATGGCTGCATAGTATTCCATGGTGTATATGTGCCACATTTTCTTAATCCAGTCTATCATTGTTGGAAATTTGGGTTGGTTCCAAGTCTTTGCTATTGTGAATAGCGCCGCAGTAAACATACGTGTGCATGTGTCTTTATAGCAGCATGATTTATAGTCCTTTGGGTATATACCCAGTAATGGGATGGCTGGGTCAAATGGTATTTCTAGTTCTAGATCCCAGAGGAATTGCCACACTGACTTCCACAATGGTTGAACTAGTTTACAGTCCCACCAACAATGTAAAAGTGTTCCTATTTCTCCACATCCTCTCCAGCACCTGTTGTTTCCTGACTTTTCAATGATCACCATTCTAACTGGTGTGAGATGGTATCTCATTGTGGTTTTGATTTGCATTTCTCTGATGGCCAGCGATGATGAGCATTTTTGCATGTGTTTTTTGGCTGCATCAATGTCTTCTTTTGAGAAGTGTCTGTTCATGTCCTTTGCCCACTTTTTGACAGGGTTGTTTGTTTTTTTCTTGTAAATTTGTTTGAGTTCATTTTAGATTCTGATTATTAGCCCTTTGTCAGATGAGTAAGTTGCGAAAATTTTCTCCCATTTTGTAGGTTGCCTGTTCACTCTGATGGTAGTTTGTTTTGCTGTGCAGAAGCTCTTTAGTTTAATTAGATCCCATTTGTCAATTTTGGCTTTTGTTGCCATTGCTTTTGGTGTTTTAGAAATGAAGTCCTTGCCCATGCCTATGTCCTGAATGGTATTGCCTAGGTTTTCTTCTAGGGTTTTTATGGTTTTAGGTCTAACATGTAAGTCTTTAATCCATCTTGAATTAATTTTTGTATAAGGTGTAAGGAAGGGATCCAGTTTCAGCTTTCTACATATGGCTAGCCAGTTCTCACAGCACCATTTATTAAATAGGGAATCCTTTTCCCATTGCTTGTTTTTGTCAGGTTTGTCAAAGATCAGACAGTTGTAGATATGCGGCATTATTTCTGAGGGCTCTGTTCTGATCCTTTGATCTATGTCTCTGTTGTGGTACCAGTACCATGCTGTTTTGGTTACTGTAGCCTTGTAGTATAGTTTGAAATCAGGTAGCGTGATGCCTCCAGCTTTGTTCTTTTGGCTTAGGATTTACTTGGCGATGTGGGCTCCTTTTTGGTTCCATATGAACTTTAAAGTAGTTTTTTCCAATTCTGTGAAGAAAGTCACTGGTAGCTTGATGGGGATGGCATTGAATCTATAAATTACCTTAGGCAGTATGGCCATTTTCACGATATTGATTCTTCCAACCCATGAGCATGGAATGTTCTTCCATTTGTTTGTATCCTCTTTTATTTCATTGAGCTGTGGTTTGTAGTTCTCCGTGAAGAAGTCCTTCACATCCCTTGTAAGTTGGATTCCTATTTATTTTATTCTCTTTGAAGCAATTGTGAATGGGAGTTCACTCATGATTTGGCTCTCTGTTTGTCTGTTATTGGTGTACAAGAATGCTTGTGATTTTTGTACATTAATTTTGTATCCTGAGACTTTGCTGAAGTTGCTTATCAGCTTAAGGAGATTTTGAGCTGAGACGATGGGGTTTTCTGGATATACAATCATATCATCTGCAAACAGGGACAATTTGACTTCGTCTTTTCCTAATTGCATACCCTTTATTTCCTTCTCCTGCCTGATTGCCCTGGCCAGAACTTCCTTTTTATTAATTGTTTACATAAAGCAGACAAAAACAATTTGTTATGGGAGCTGATTTAAACATAGATTTTGATATAACACATGCTAACATTTTAAAGACAATTTTAAGGTAAGTTATGAAGGAGATTTTACTTCAAGGTGAACTCCTTTGTGTAATAATTCTGGATTCTCACGAATGGGTATTCACTTTATATCCCAGACTTCTTCTTTCAGATTTAGATAACTGTGGCCAACTTCTTACTTAATATGTAGACCTGGATGCCACTCAGGCATTTTACACATAATAGTTCCATGCCAGAGACAGTGTTATGTATCACTTTATTGTTTTTTTTTCTTTCTTGGCAGATATAAGTACTACATTTTCTATTTTTTCATGCAGTTAGGTTTAGGGCTATGAAACTAAGTTCTGACCAATGGAATATGGATGAAAGCAAGTGTTTTCTAGGCCAGGCTCTTGAAACATCCCATCAGATCCACTGACCCTTGAACAGAAAACTTGAAAGCTCTGTGTACCAAAAGACATAGATACAAAATGGTCAATGAGCCAGTGTTAGGAAGACAGCTATCCAATCAGCATTGGTCTGTGACATGAGTAAGAAATAAACTTTTCTTGTATTAAACCAATGAGATTATGGTGTTAATTTATTACGGCATCGGAGTCTTCCTTTAACTTGTGGAATGATTCCACCTTCCACCCAGTACACCCTGTTTCTACTTCTTAAACTTGTCAAGCTCTTCTCATGCATTGAGAAATTTTAATATTTAAGTTTTTTCCCCCATAATGCCAATGTATGTGCCATTTACCTGGCCAGGTCCTTTTTACTCTGTTGTTTCCTCTACGCTATTCAGTGCATATTTATAATTTTATTTTGTGGATTAAAATGGTTTATCTTATCTCTTTTATTAGACATAGGTCAATGAGAGAAAAAAAAAACAAGTTTTTCTTTCTGATTGCAATAACTCCAGAAATTAAAGTAAGTGCCTGTTATTATAGTTTTAATATAGATATGAGTGCAATGAATGAGTTACTAAGTGAATAAAAATCCTTTTATCCCTTTCCATGATTAATATGGTTTAATATGTTAGCACTTTCACTTTCGGCTTAACAAAAATAATGTCCCTGTAAAGGCAGAGAAGATAGCACCCACTAAATGTGACTGCCATTAACCGTAGGGTTACTGACTCACAATCAAGGTATTTCATGAACAGAAGTGACATCAAATTCAGACTTCTGACACTGTGAGGCATAAGTAAATGGACAAGAGATATTCCACTTTTATTTCCCTTGCTATGGGAATTCAATTGATGCTTGCAATGTGGTTAATGCCATGAAGAAGAAGTCAGATCTGCTCTCCCTCAGTTATCACCACTTTAGAATCTAAGTAACTGTGGCAACATTTATTCACCCTCAGAGCTTTTAAGATGACCTGATACTACGGTTGAAAAGAAAACCCAAATGTTTTTCTAGAAATTACAGTTACCTAAATGAGAAACAAAAGATCTATTCATTAGAGATTGTTTCTGGTGAAATGCAATAAATTCTACATTCACCAGAGTTGATATTTCAGTTAATATTGCTGAATAATTTTCAACAAGCTTTTACTCAAAACCAGCACTCTAGAAATTACATAGCAACAAGTGATTGATTGTCAGAAGTCAGGACTGCAATATTAGAGCTAACATGAGTACACAGAGGTTGCTGAAGAAAACGTGGTTTCAATAGTTAGCAAATAAATCACTGTGTTTAGGTAACAAGGAGAATATATAAAGTTTTCTTATAGCTTGGACATGCTACATATTTCAATAACAGCTGTAATCAAACAAAATCATAATTTGACCATTCAAAATTTAACATTTTACTTTGTTTCCTGGATATGCAGTATGTGCATGGCTTTTCAATACATAAATTTAAGGAGTTAAAATATTAGGTTTTCAACAAGAAGCAACTAATGAGTGTGTTGTGTACTGTATTTTACTTCTTACACTGGAAAGTGTGGTCAAAGTGTCCAGTGACAAGCAATCATTTAAAAGCATAGTTTGTGAATTCTTAACAAAAGCAAAGATACATTGCCATAGATTGGCTCTTCTGGGCTACTCACTTTGTGGAATCAGGAATGATTATCACAGAAAAATTGGTGCAATTTGCATGTAGTCAATAATTGATTGGTAAAGTGTTAATTTTCAATTGATTATTTTTTGTTTTCTGAGCAAAAGTATGTAGTGAGGAGGGAGTAATATTTTAAAGCAAATCTAATGTAACTTTGCCAAACTAAAAAGAATCACATAATCTTACTTCTGAAATTTATACAATGTCAAATCAAATAAAAAATGTCCAACATCACCGAACTATGAATAGGAGATTAATGTGCAGTTTCACAGTACCTATTACTGATGTGTGTCTACTGCGGAGTTAGTGTCTTTTTAATAAAAAGCTCATGTATGCAAATCTTAAATGATCTGTGCACTTTCAAAGTTCTCAGATCTTCCACTAGTTGTTTCACATATAGAAACACACACACACGCGCATACACACCCAATTTCTTAAGTTATGATTAGGAAAACCTATTATTTTGTGTAGCGAGATTGATGATTTCCCTCATTTACACATTTGGAGAATCAGATACCTTATTTTTCTTATGAGATTTGTGTTGGAAGTCTCAGTATTACAGCTCTTAAAAGTTAAAAACTATGAAAAACATAAGGATGCCTTTCGTCTAGTGTAGATTTTTAAAAACTTAAGGTAAATAAAGGCCTTTTTACAAAAGCTAGACACACAGCTCAAAGGGCCTTTATATTAGCATTTGAACTCTGCTGAGGAAAAAATGGTAAACTATCAGAAAGATAGACCTGCACCTCAGTATATTTTATTATACTATATTTTAAAATCAAATTTTCCCTAGGAAGTACATGATAGTGTAAATCAAACTATGTTCAATACTAGGAAAGTTACAAGGTCACTGTTACTGGATCCTTGGGGTGTTGCTTTTCCAGCCAGAAATCTCAGTGGTTGGTGGCACCTTTGCCTGAGTTTTGCTAAGGGCCACGGGGTTCTGCCCACTCGGCCTGGCAGGCTGCGGTTGGCTCGCAGTACCAGCCTGGATCCCACACGTGCCAAGGGTGAGCCACGCACGGAGTAGTGACAGATATGTAAACAAGTGAGCATGGGGTCCGGCCACTGCTCACAACGAAGCACTGTAGTGGGGTAGGCAGCTCCATGCACCAGCATGAGTGCCAGGTCCCTGTGAGGCTGAGGCTGGACCAGGCATACCACAAGTAGCTTCCACAGCTGGGACCAGGGACCAGGAACACAGTGGTGCCCAGAAGCTTAGAGATGCCGGGAACCCAGAGCCCCAAAGAGGGTGTCACAGTCCTAGTTTGGAGATTCCTAGGTCTGGACTCCATGAAGGGCCTCAGCTCTTCTCTCCTCTCTTCTCTCCTTCTCATTGCCTGCAATATGGGGAGCAAGGGATGTGTTTCAGCCCTGTTTTTGTTACAGTTCTCTCAACTCAGCCATTTGGCAGGTCCTGAGTTCTTGTCCTGCATCCAGGAAGACTGAGGTATGTGGACAAGTGGAAGGTGATCAAGGTAAAGAGATGTTTTATTGCAAAAGAACAGCTCCGAGGAGACCCACAGTTGGTAGCTCCTTTCTGCAGGCAGGTTGTCCCAACGAGTATCTAGCTGTCATCAGAGAAGAGTCCCACAGTGGGTAGCTCCTCTCAGCAGGCAGATCCTCCCCTTGTCTGCCTAAGTCTGTCTGAATGTAGGTTTTTTATGGGCTTCAAAATGAGGGAGTGCGTGCTGATTTGTCCATGGGTGGCCATGGTGGACTGGGAAAAAGGACCGTAAGTTCTCACTTTAGTCCACCAAACTGACAGCCCAGTCCACAGGTTTCAGGCCTTCCCCGGCCTGAAGATGGGGTTTCACCAGGGCCTAGGCCACAACTTTGCTCTGAAATTGGAGCAGCACTAGGAGTGGAGAGAGGCCAAGGCAGCAGGAGCAGGAATTTTTGAGCCTGTTGGGTCAGGGGTCTTCCCAGGCCCCCAAGAGTGCAGAGATGCCTGGGTCTGCAGCTGCAGCCCAGAGGCTGCAACTTCACTTGGGAGGGAGGGCAGGGCTCCTGCCCCTCCAACTTGGAAGTGGTTGGGGCTTCTGCCTATTTCTGGCTCCTGTCAGCTCCATGAAAAGCCCAGCCCCAGCTGTGGCTCCCCCACTGCAGCCAGCATCAGGGCAGCAGCAGCAGCTCCAGATGGGCCACGGCTGCCAACATCACTATCAATGGAACAGGAAGAGCCTCTGAGTGTCAGTAACCAGAAATCTAGTTTGAAATCCTGCATCTTGTCACTAATTTGGGAATACTGAGATTCTTTTTAGAAGATACACTGTCACACCAAACTGTTAGATACACTGAGGTCAAACTACTGTAATCTGTGTGACTGGTCACTATTATATCAAAACCATCGTCTTTCCAGCTGTGTTTTTAATTGAAGATAGTTTTCTGTAAATTAGTAACATTCAGAACTACCAAAAATGAGATATTTGCAAATATTAATTTAAAATATTTTAAACCATGATAGAGGCTATACAGATCTATTGTGTTTTGGCCACAGAAACGTTAGTAGTCTCTGCTATTAGTCTCCTTTTATGTAATATATAGCATTTAGTGTGTGAATTAATGAATGATTTAAATTCATTCTCCTTGCCATAGCTCCCAATTGACTCTGTTTCATTTTATTTTAAATTTTATATAAAGGTACATAACTGGCATGATGGAAAATGCGTTATAAAACCATAATGGCAACCATGGGGTTTTCTAGCTAAAAGGAACCATTGCAATCAACTGTACCTGTCATGTTTCTCCCACTAGCAATTGTTCAGTCTTGGTTCTATGGCAAACATTTCAAAATACATAATGAGAGTAATAAAATGTAAAACTGGTGTTCTCTCTGGAATTATTATAAATAAGGCACACTTTAAGTATTATAAATACCTGCTCCATGAGCAGCCAAGAATATTAAAAGGCAGAGTAATGGACTATGATAACTGATGCAAGTGGATAAATTGCATACTGTTCTTTAAGTCAGAAACATATTCAGATAAGAGAAAACCGTAAGAATTTCAGTAGATTGCAGAATTATTTGATTGAAAGGAAACAAATAACCTGTTTTGTAGGAGGTTTTTTTTGAAAATGTTTACTCATTACTTACTGGGGCAAAGTAAATTACCCTACTTATTGATTCTGTGTTTGCCTATGTGACTTGTTCTGGAAGATAGGACACAAGCTGAGTGGTGTTGCTCCCTCACATCTATGCCACAGCCATGAGAAAATCATGTCCAGCTTAACCACTGGTCCCAGGAGTGAGATACAATTCATTGAGAGAGTGATAATTCTTCCCATCTTTGCCCAGCCTAGATACGTTCTGAGAATAAGTGACAGTGGGTTTTAACACACTGACTTATATGCTTTTTTTTAGCCTTTTTATGGCAATCGCTAACTGACTACCCTGAACTCAAGACATTCTACAGTTTTACAATATCTTGATACACTGGATTTCTGCAACCTGAGGTTCTCATGCACTTTTCACATGCCTTTTCATTGCTCTTTTCAAACGCCACATTTCTCTGAAAGCACTGTCTTATCAGAAATTATCTGCCATCTTATGTCTGCTTCCCAGGACTCAGCTTTTGTATTCATTTGCAAACACTATTAAATTATACTTTGTGTTATAACTTTCTGTGTATTCTTCACATTTCTGCTACTGGAGTATACCTGTGAAATATGGCTTGTGTAATATTTATCTCACAATTCCCTGTTTTTAGAACCTAGATATTGGTTATTATGTGTATTTAATAATGGTTTTAGAAAATCCTCAGTTTTTTTTTTTTCATTTAGGTAAGAGCATCTGTGAATTAAGTGAATAAATTAATATATTTTGGAGTCCTAAACATATATACAAATCTATTATTGTTTTATTGGGAGATATCATATGAAAATATATCAATTATTATAAGAACAAAATAAGCATGTCTTATACATTTTGTAAGTCAGTTCTGGAATCATCAGCTTGCAGATTTGAAAGCTGGCTTAGTTGTTTCTGACTTCCTACAACCATCAATTATTTTCTTTCCCTTAATATGGTTAGAAAACTCTAGTCTCATTCCACTGATATTAAAGAGATATCTTGTTCAATTTTTAACAATATAATAGAAGGGCATTTACTTGATGCACAGATGTTCTTACCTAAATGAAAAATAACTGAGGATTTTTAAGCTGGAATATTAAAATATCTTTAAATATTTCTCCTGCCACAACCCAGAATCCACAAGGAGTCCTGGTACATTGTTGGAGAATAACATTTAGAAACCGAGGTATGGGCTGGGCTATGAATGCTCACTTTACCACTGGGTGGCCTTGCTTCTGGGTGTTCTCAATATAGAGAGGGAATAGATGTATGTTTATTAATCCACACAAAAAATGTTTGTAGTTTTGCATCTAACTGCAAATATATATGTATGTACATATACACACATGTGTATATATAATGTATATGTATATATAATTTTTACATATCACCATAAGTTTATAATATTAATAACTGAATTCCATTACAATACCGCAGAGTTCACTTTAGCCTTTTCCCCTTTTCTTACTTGTAAATTATTCAACATTGAGAAACCTAGTTCTTATTAGCTGTAATACATTATTTGTTTGGTTTGGTCTAGTATACATATAAGGCACTCTCAGAATTGCTAACCTATATCCCTGTGGCGAGCATATTTATTGTATTTACATATAGTTTTTTTTGTTTTTATCCCTACAGTATCCAGTTAAGATATTATTTCCAAAGTTCCTTAGAATAGTTCTGTTCTTCCCCCAATTTGTGTGTTAATAGAGTATGTTTGTTAGTGTTTGTTTTCTATTTTTTTGTCTTCCTCATATTATAATTGATTTTAATTTATTTTTTAGTTTTTCTTTGGGGTATATGAAGGCTATGTGAAATATTACTGTGATTCTAGCAGTCCAGCTATATAAACAACATACTCAAAGAAACATCACTTCCTCCTAAACTCTGCTATCTCATTAACAATACCTGCTGTGTTCACTCATTTTCTTCCCACTTACCACAGAGAATAAACGAAACCCTTTAATGTCCAATTTATCCTTTTTTTAGTGCTAAAAAATAAAGACATGCACACAATAAGATTCAAGTTTATTGAAAAACACAGGAGCCAACCTGAAGTAGCCTAATTTGAGCAAAAATAAATAAATATCACAGTACTTGATTATAACCCATAAAACAAAAACACATGTGTGTTTCTTTGTGTGTGTGTGTGTGTGTGTGTGTGTGTGTGTATGTGTGTGTACTACAAAGGGAAAGACAGTAACTTTGCAGTGGAGAAACTGAGCAGGTCAACAACACCAGTAACAAGACATAACATCATGAGAACTGTGACATACCTTGAGAACTCAACACTGGCTCTGTGACATTCTTGACAAAAATACAGAGCAGTTTTCAGTCATGCAGAAGCATCAGACCTATCCAAATTAACTGACATTAGACAAAACACATGATTGATATATTTTGAAAGTGTCAAGATTGTGAAAGACTAGGAAAGCCTGAGGAACTATTTCCAGACTACAGGAGACTAAGGAGAAGTAATTAGGGTTGCAATGCAGAATCCTGAACTTGATCCTGGACCAAAAAGAGACAAATAGTGGGAGAAAATGGTAAGATTTGAGCAAAATCTCTAGTTATATAGTCTGCTACTAATGTTAATGGGCTTTGGTTCTGACTGCTGTGCTAAGGTTATATAAAATGGTAATAAAGAAAGCTGGGAGAGAAATCCATGAAAACTCTCTGTAGAATTCTGCAACTATTCTCCATGGCTAACTTTAGTTAAAGAAAAAGAAAAAAACTTTAAAAAGATCTCTAAGTTTCTTTGGATTTGAATATTTTGTTAAAAATTATCAAAAGTGTGCTTAGCTTAAAATATCTTTCATGCCAAAATTTGGAGTAGATTCCTGCTCTCTTGATTCCAAGTTCAATAATCTTTCCAATACTCTATGTCATTCCAAATCTTTTAGTGATATTTTTACTCAAAGCACAATTGAGTTGGTAATGCATTAAACCTCAAATCTATTGTTTGGTTATATGAAATATAAAACATATTTTTAAAAATCTGTGCATACCCCTATTCCTGGCTCTCCTAAAAATAACCTATAAGCTCATCCACTTAATTTTGTGGTTACTCAATTAGTTATACTCTACAAAAGAGATGAGAAATCCAAGATTTATTTTTAAGACTGCAGTAGGTTGGCTTCTTTTATAGATCTTAGAATTGGAGGACATAGAAAAAGCATTTAGAATACTTTCATGTTCTTTTTCCCTATCCTAAGCTTTTTCTTTAAATTTGTTATGCAAATTATCTCTGCAGTTCTATAATGCCCTTTCTGCTTCTTTAGAGCATTAAAAATTATCTTTAATAAGACAAGATATATTTTTAAAATAGTACCAGTAGAGAACAAATAGTAATTATCAATGTGTACAAGACATGATATTTCTCTTTACCCCCAAAATCAACATTGTCACTCCTAAAGTCTAATTACAATAATACTTCCTGATGCTAGATTATTAAATAATACTATTAGGAATTACTGGCTATGTCAGTGATTTTTTTTATTTTATTGTATTTTCCAGCACCATTCAGTTATCTGACTGGTAAATCGTTATTTAAATGCCATCAATGACTATTTAAATATGCAGAAAATGAAGTTCCCAAACTTACAGGCTGAATTATACAAATGATCCTGGAGTGCTATTGCTTATAGTATTGAGCAATTGATGTTTCATAGCATTTAATAAAAATAAAACTATAAAACTGGCGTATACGTAAAAGTCATTGGCAAAAAAAGGAAACATTGTTATTTTGGAATGTATTAGTAAAATAAAGATTTTATTAAATTGTCATTCCAGGTTCTGAAATAATAAGCTGGCTGTGACACCATGACATGTTTCACTGTCCCCATAAATTTAATTTATTTCTAAAATTCAAATTTATATCATTTTCTTACATCTTGCACTATGGCAATATTATTATTTAAATCATTGATTTTTGCATAAGTTACATTTCTAATTTCATTAGCTAATTGAGAAGATTATAATCATCATTTTAACTTGGAATTTGAAGTGCATTTATTTATAAGAAAGATCCTAGACAGAAACTCACAGAGACAAAGCCATTTAAATAGCACATTGCTTTGAGAATCCCACGGTGCTGAACTTGATAGGAGTTGATGGTAATGCAAACCCTGGGGACATCCTTATTAGTCTGCCCACTGAGTGGACTGTGTGTGTGGTGTACTCCACGGGCTAGCAATAGCTAATAATTTAAAGCTGATAGAAGAGTCACTCCAGACATTTAAAATGCAATCACCTACCTTTGCTGACATTTAAAATAAAATGAACCAGTGTAGTTCCTGAAGTTAACTTGAGATCCTCCAAAGGGATCCATGAAGTTGTCATGTGGTTTTGTATTCCCAAGTTTAAGTTCAATATGAACCTTTAGGCCATGAGGTGGCGGGCAGGAGAATGTACTATATCATCCAATGTTTATTAAGTACTTGGTCTCTAGATGTAGAAAGTTAAAGGATTTCCTGCCTAAACTAAACCATTTCTGAAGATAAGTCATCCTGTAATGAAATAACTACCAAATGGCTGCTGTTGCTGCTGATGATGATGGCAATAAAATATTTAAAATGTAAATACCTAAAGAAATACAAATAGCAGAAGAGATCAATTAAGATAGGGTATAGTTGTCAGAGTTCAAAACAGGAGGACTCTGAAGACTCCTGCTCTTATTTATGACCTCAAATTTGCTTTTCTCCTCCTTCATCTGAGTTAGGGTGTGTTAATAGTGCTTTAATGAAATCACTTCTACTAACTTCCACTAACTAAAGAGAGAGCAAGGCCAAATTGAGCTTTCTTTCAATCTGTTCCTATTTGTTCTATAGATAGCAGAGTTTCTAAATTTAAAAAGTCACATTGAATTTAGATTTGTAGTGCTTTAGAGATCAATCCCAAATTACTCACTATTTTTATTCTCTCAGTTGTTTCATTGGAGATCTTGGAAAGCAAAAGTAAACCTAAGTTTTCCAGGTTACTATATTTCTTGAAAACCTATGCATTAAAGTTCCCCATCCTCCACAATGGAAGATTACTGTAACATATTGTAAGTCTGAGAATCTCATAAGATATGAATTACATAGGATCTTCTAGTCCAATTTGCACAAAATCCACATCTCTTAATCAAGAACAATTAAGAAAAGTCTGACAATAGTGCCTGTATTAGTCTGTTCTCATGCTACTTATAAAGACATACCCGACGCTGGGTAATTTATAAAGAAAAAGATGTTTAATAGACTCACAGTTCCAAATAACTGGGAGGCCTCAAAATCATGGTGGAAGGTGAAGGAGGAGCAAAGGCATGTCTTACATGACAACAGGCAAGAGAGAGAGTGCAGGGGAACTGCCGTTTGTAAAACCATCAGATCTCATGAGACTTATTCACTATCACGAGAACAGCACAGGAAAAACCCACCCGCATGATTCAGTCACCTCCCACCAGCTCCCTTCCATGACATGTGGGAGCTATGATTCAAGAAGAGATTTTGGTGGGGACATCTCCAAACCATATCAGTGCCATTAGAAGAAGCATAAGGCAGAAACTCATTCACATCCCAGGTTTGTTTACAAGATATAGGCACAGAGACTGCGGAATCAAATAAGCTTTTGGTCCCATATTGTTATAGTTTAATATATTGCATAACTGTGGAAACACAATTAGTTACCAATGAACTATGTGATACTTTTCTTTACCATTGAAGAAAACATCTTGTGCATGTTTTTAAGCTTCACCTTCAAGTGAACCTAATATTTCAGTGTTGTTACTCCCAATTTCATGCTAGTCTTTGCATTCTTAAGCCTTAGTGGATTTAAAAGTTGGTGAAAAATTAGCATCATAAAAAATTGGCTTTGCTTTAGTTTGCCATTATCAGAAATATAATTTATTTAATATCAATTCCTTGTGGTTCTGATGTGATAATCATGCATAATATTATGATTTCAATAGCTATATTTTTGAAGACTGACTATGCATCCAGAGCTGTGATAGGTGTTTTACTTATTATTTCATTGAGTCATCTCAGTAGCTCTTTGATCATTTTTGTGTTCAATGAAACACAAAGTTGAATATAAATTGCCACACAACAAGTAAAGGTGGGAGATTTGAACCCAGGTTTGATAGATTGATACCTCTGTGTATTTCAACATTTCATCACAGTTTACAAAATTATGAAAAATCAGATAAAAATTAGATTGGCATTCACGGTCCTTTTGATTCTCAAAGACTCAAGGACAACATTTATTGGTGAAGTGTGAATTTTCCCTCTCAATTCTTAGGAAAACGTTCAGCATTTTACTTACAGTATTGCCTGCTGGACCTTTTATTCAAGCCTTGTGTTGATCAGCAGGCATAGGATTAAAGTGTTTTTTCTTCACAAGAAAATTGTAGTTTCTAGACTGGTGTTTCCATAGTTCTGCAGAAAGCCCATAGTGATCACAATTCCTATTGCCTGATAAATTTGTGAAATTTCTCTAGCTAAAAGGAAAATTTGCCTTTACTTCTAGTTGAATATGAGATAAAGCTATTAGAAAAGTTGTGGATTTTGGATGACTATGAAGTTTGTATTACTGGTTTATAAAAAGGCTCTCTTTAGTTTTTCTCTACTGGGAAGATAGATGCTCCTTTGAGAAATGGACTCCATGTCAATCATTTTGTTATGATTCATCACCATTGTCATCCCTAACTGTACATAAAAGTGATGAAATTTAAAAGAATACATCAAGACCTACTTTGTCAAAAAGTCTCTCTACTTTCTGGCAACTTCTAAAATGACAATTAAGAGACCAAATTGTTTGGCCTTTCTTCTACAATTCTCATAAGGTTAAAATGTAGTAAGATTCCCAGTTAAGGGTAATTCTATTTACATTGGAAACAACTATGACATTAACCCGATACTTTTACCAGATTTTGTGTAATTCACAGTTGCAGAAAATGGGTCTAAAAATGAATACATAATAGTTAAATTTCATTTTAGGAGCTTGTCAAGAAATGTCTCAAATAGACTTTAGGACCCATTCATGAAGGAGTACTACCAATTTGGATGGAGTGCATATTGGGGGAGAAAATCCTTAGAAAGTCAGATTCTGATTTAGTTAATACATACATTCTGATTTACTCTTTGAAGATCAAAGAATTGGCATTCAGATATTGTGGGTTTGGCCTCGATGACCAGTGGAAGTGATAATATTTCAATATCCAGAATGCAGTCATCAGGAAGAACATGCCTTGGAGGGGTTCCATGTTCCAATTTAATTTAGAAATGAGTTTGGACAGGTGGTTTAATACAGAAAATCTTCCCATATGATTGAGAAACCCATAAACAAGGATCCGGTTTGTGTATATGAGGTTATATACTGTTCAGTGCCTTGTCTTGTGGAAGGGGCATGTTGCCAGATCCTTTTTGAATTGAAGGGAATACCCAATTGTTTCTTATCAAAGTAGCGATCTCTGTGGAATTTCCATTTTTCCTGGTTTTCTATTCACCATCCCTTTTTACTAACAGGAACTTAATTTTTGTGTGTGTGAAATTATACATTCCCTGTTAGAAAATGTTGTTTTACTTTGCTTTGCTTTATTTTGTTGTTGTCATTGATCATGATGTTCCTCTGAAGAAAATATCATATGCAGGCTGAGATTTTTTTTTCTTCTTTTTTTTTTTTTTCGAGACAAGATCTCACTCTATCACCCAAGATAGACTGCAGTGGGACAATCAGCTACACCCTCAACCTCCTAGGCTCAAATGATCCTCTCACCTCAGCTTCCCAACTAACTAGGACTCAGGTATGAGCCAACATGCTAAGTTATTTTTTTTCTTTATTTGTAGAGACGGAGTCTTGCTATGTTGCCTAGGTTGGTCTCAAGCTATCCTCCTGCCTCGGCCTTTCAAAGATCTGGAATTACAAGTGTGAGTCATTGCACCCTGTCAGGCTTAGTTGCAATGATTGGAAAAAAAATGCCAAATAGAAGTTTAGAGTTGCTTTTCACAGGCGTGGTGGCATGCCTGTAATCCCAGCATTTTGGGAGGCTGAGGCAGTGGATCACTTAAGCTCAGGAGTTTCAGACCAGCCTGGGCAACATGACGAAAGTCCGTCTGTACAAAGAAGTACAAAAATTAGCCAGGTGTGGTGGCATGCGCCTGTAATCCCAGCTAATCTGGAGGCTGAGGTGAGAGGATGGCTTGAACCTGGAGGTCCAGGTTGCAACGAGCAGTGATTGCACCACGGCACTCCAGCCTGGGTGACAGGGCGAGACTCTCATCCCCCAAAAAATAAAGTTGCTTTCACATTGGTTTACTATAGGACCAGTGAAAATGGAATTCAACTATTATTTAAAAAATAAAAAAAGATAATTGAGTGGACCGTATTCTACTACTTACTGCTTCTTCAGGTTTACTATCATTTTGATCATGGACTAACATATCTACATTCTTTTGAGTTAGGGGCAAATATTTGATCTGAGTTAGACCAATGCAATTTTCTTCTCCTAGAATTTAAATATAAACTAACAGAAACTTTTTCATTCTGGAGCTAATACTCTGATGTCCTGTAGAAATTACCTTTTTGTTCCTATTACATATTATATCCTTCTATTCTGAAGACTACCTTATAGTCTTCATATTATTATAAGAACTTTTGGGTATTTTTTGCTTAGATTATTTTTGTTGATTGTAACACCAAAACAACCATAATCACTTCAATCCCATATACCAAATTACTATTAATTTTGTGTTTTCATTGTAAAGCTGTAACAGGATGATGCATTTAAATCTAAACTACTTCTGGGAAGATATACTGCCTTGGGATTGGTCAATTGTCCTTTGTTTACGTTACATCCTAATTTCTCTGAATCTGGATTGTCCCTTTGAAAATAATCTTTTGCTATTCCAAAAAATGGCATTAACTTGAATTTTAGTGCCTTTTTCCAACCTAAATAAGATTATATCGTTTCTGGAACTCAGCTGATTTTCCATATTTGCAATTCCTGAGTTGGATCCCTTTCCATTAGAATTTTTGTGTGTAACAATAGACTGTGGTCACTAACTTAATATTGTACTTCCAAATCCAAATTTAAATGCTCTACCTATGAGTTTTGTATTATCATATTTTAAAAGGCAGTTCTGCTGATAAATAATTCTCAGAGAGTTATTTCTCTTTATATTAGTAGATAATTATTCCATTATTTTCACACTTCACATTTGATGTTTTTATTAGAAAACTGATTTTCACTTAATTAGCAATAATGGTAATATGGCTTAATTATATTTCAGATTACTTTGCAACAAACTATATTTATTTAAAATAATTTATATTTGCTTAGCCCTTAGAAAAATGTCTAGCACCAAAAAGGCAGACAGTGTATAAATTTTATTTAAAAGAGTGAATGAATTAATATAGAAATAATATGCCTTTGTATTAGCAAAAACAAAAGTTAACATTTAATTAATAAATTAATAAATACATATAATATTAAAAGACCACAATTCATGTAAGAAATATTTAAAATACCAGTGTAATATTAAAATATATGACTTACACAATTTTTGCAAGTAAAACAATGACATGAGTTTGAAGTCAATTTTTTTTAAATGTGCCTATAACTTCAAAAACATTTATCTGTATTTGAATATAATTTCAATTTAAAAGTCAAAAGCACATATTGTATTCTTATCACTGCAGGTTTTAGTTTTCTGTTCTTTAGTTGTCTCTATCACCAGTTTCTGGGGCTTTAAAAATAGGGATTATAACATTAATTTTGGACTCTTTAGTTTTTAGAGTGATGTAAAGTAGGAAACAGGCACTCAGTATGTATTTAGAGATTAAATCAATTAGCAATTATAAATACACTTCATACTCTTTTCTTATTGCAAAGCTGCACTAGTATAATCCCGTTTAAAAATATTCTATATCAATTATTAATAACAATTGTCTTGTGGTCAGAATATAACTTATATACGCATTTCTTAAACACATTGCATTTATTGACTCTTCTTTCAGTTTTCTGCCCACTCATCGCGATATCTTCTTAGTATTCATACAGTTCATTTAGTTTTTTTTTTTAAAGAGTACACTGAATATCCTTCTTCCTTATTATTTGGTTTTACACATTTTTTGAATAGAAGGAAATGCCTGTCCCCGGATAGTTCTCCTTTTCACACTTTTCACACCTTACTTTCTTTCTAATTTTATTACTTGACCACAAGTTGATTTTTTATCTACATAATTTTTATGCCAATCCAAGAGATCTGTTTTCCACCCCAGGTAGTCTGTTGCTGAAGCTTTTTGTTTTAAAATACAGGTTTTATTGATATTCAGGTATGGCCAGGCCAACAGATCAGGAGACTACTGCCATTGAAAAGGTAGTTGGGTATATGCACAGATCCCAAAAGGGCTATGTCACCACGCCACAGGGAAGCACCAGGGTTAGACAGGAGGCACAGGGAGCAAGGGGAAAACTGGGCAGAATTTTTTTTTTTTAAGAGTTGAGTTTTCACTCCATCACCCAGGCTGGAGTGCAGTGACATGATTGTTGCTCATGGCAACCTCAAACTCCTAGGCTCAAGGGATCCTCCTGCTTCCACCTCCCAAAGCACTGGGATTACAGATGTCAGTCACTGCATCTAGCATGGCAAGATTCTGTATTGTGGTTTTCACAGAAAGGAATTGTCAGGGTAAGCACAATTAGGATTTTCTAGTTAGAGTAATTTCAGTGGCTTCTGTGACATAGGTGCCGTTCCTAGTTGCCTGATACCTGGCCCTGGCATAACTAAGGCAAGGGACTAATACCCCTGAGTATGAGAGTCTGATAAAGTAGTTGTGGGTGAGGGTCTGGCTTGGGACCTGTCAGTATCCACATGAAGGTCACATTTGCTGGCAAGCATTTTGCCATCTGTAATAATTAGCTAACCCTGTGTGGGAGGAAACTGGGGAATGGAGGATGGCGGGCAGTCTCTCCAGTGTATGCAAGGCTGCAGACATCAGAGCATCAAAAATATAGATCATAAAAAGACATGCTTATTATATACTGTCATAATTATTTTTAAACTATGCATTTTTGATCCTTATTGTGATCCATTAGATTATTACATATCAAATCAAGTACTCACGAGATGTTAGGCAAACTTTCAGCAATCTTGTTGACTTTTACTTATCAGATTACAGCAGTTTAAGGATTCAATGAACCTTTCTTTTATTGATTCCAACATGCTGCCAGCCATACGCTTCCACATCTGTTTTTAGCTCTCTAGGTGCTTACTGGACCCTGCATAGAGATAAGCATAGCACAGTGGAAAAATCATCTAATTACAAATTAGTAGTAGAAAAAGTATACGTTTTAAACAATGGAAGTTTCTTATTTTTGGTTTGCTTTACATCTAGTAATGTCACCTTGTTTTCTTTTTTTTTAATTAACAAAATTGTATATTTTTGTGTACAACATGTTTTGAAATATGTATACACAGAAGGATGCTAAAATCCTAATTAACATATGCATTACTTCACATATTTATTTATGGTGGGCACAGTTAAAAACTCTTAGTGATTTTCAAGAATAGAATACATTGTTATTAATTATAGTCACCATGTACAGTACAATAGATCTCTTAACCTTACTCTTCCTGTCTAATTTAATTTTTTGTGCTTTGATCAACATCTCCCCAGCATGACTAACCACAACACCTCCCTCACCTGCTACGGCCCTAGCCCTTGGAAACCAATATTCTACACCCTGTTCCTATGAATTTGACTCTTTTAGATTCATATATGAGTGAAATCATGCAATATTTGTCCTTCTGTGCCTGGCCTATTCACTTAACATACTGTCCTCCAGGTTCATCCATGTTGTGGTAAATGACAACATTTTCTTTTTCTCAAGGCAGTAGTATTCCATTATGTGTATATATGTGTGTATGTATACACATATACATATATACCTACACACAAAATATGGGGTATGCATACACACACACAGCCCCCACATTTTCTTCATCCATTCATTTGTTGATAAACACTTTGGTTGACTCCAGTTGACTCAATTCTTGGCTATTGGGAGTAGTGCTGCAATGTACATGGAAGTACAGATGTTTCTTCCACATACTGCTTTCACTTCCTTTGGATATATACCTGGTAGTGGGATTGCTGAATTATATGGTAGTTTTATTTTTAATTTTTTGAGGAATTTATATATTGTCTATCAAAATGGCTTTATTAATTTACATTCCCACCAAGAGCATATAAGAGTTCCCTTTATTCCACATCCTGGTCAATGTGAGTATCTTTTGTCTTGAAAGTGGCCATTCTTACAAGTGTGAGGTGACAACTCATTGTGATTTTAATTTGCATTTCCCTGATAATTAGCAATATTAAATCTATCTATCTATCTATCTATCTATCTATCTATCAATCATCTATCTATCTATCTATCATCTCTTGGCCATTTGTATGACTTCTTTTGAGAAATGTCTATTCATATCCTTTGCCCATTGTAAAATTAGGTTATTTTTATTCTTGCTATTGAGATGAGTTCCTCATATATTTTGAATATTAACTTCATATCAGACATATAATTTGCAAATACTTTTCCCTATTCCTTAGGTCTTCTCTTCACTCTGCTGATTGCTCTCTTTGCTGTGCAGGAACTTTTTATTAACTTGGTGCACAAATAATTGTGGTTTTTGCCATTAAAAGGAAGGGCAAAATCCACAATTGCTATTGCACCAACCTAATAGTTTGCTGTACTCCCATTTGTATATTTTTGCTTTTGTTGCCTGTGCTTTTGAGGTTATATTAAGAAAACCTTACCCAGGCCAATGTGATAAAGTGTTTTCCTCATGTTTTCTTCTAATAGTTTTACAACTTTAGGTCTTACATTTAAGTGTTTAAACCATTTCAAGTTGATTTTTGTACATAGTGTGTATTAGGGTTTAATTTCATTCTTCTGCATATGGATGCCATCTTTAATGGCTTATTCAAATAAAGTTCTTTGTTTGGTTAGTTTGCTTGTCTTAAACTATATTTGAATTTTAAAATCTTTTCTAACAGGCATTTAATTTTTTGCTAATTCAGCTTATGGTTTGTCATATGTTCTGCAAAAATTTCCCATACTTTTTTCTTTGTTGAAGATATTTTTATACTTTCAACAAAATGTATAAAATAAATAATACATTAAAATAATGATTATAAAAGTCTTGTAGAATCTATTTGTTAGACTTCTATTTTATGATCTTCTGTTTTTAGGTTAAACTTTTGAAAGGCCTTCTGTACTTTGAAATTGTAAAATTATTTAACCAGTCTTTCTTATAATAGTTTATGTTGTCCTGTCACAATTTCAATTTCACAATTTTAATGTGTATCTTTGATACATCTTTAATTTATTTTGGTTTTATAGCATCATTTTAATCATAGAGTAAAATCTAATATGTATTTGGGACTCTTTACAGATTCCTCATTTTCTCTCGTGACTTTTTTTGGTTACTGTTAATACATGTTTTAGGAAATGTCAGATCCTTTATTCCTCTATTTTCTTTCTTTCTCCTGAATATTTCCTGTTTCTTCTTATATGACGAATTTCCAGAAAAACTCTATAATTTTATCAATTTCAAAAAAAGATTATTTTCATTGGGATTAATTTCAAAATACCGATAATTTTGAAAGAATTGACAGTGTAAATATTTGGCATTTTAACTCATAAGCATTATTTGATGATCATTTTTTAACTCTGGTACGGAATGGTAAGATGTCTCCTCAAGTGGTATCCATATCCTAGTATTTACACTTTTGTACTTCCATCTCATTTATCATGAGTGGGATTTTTAACTTGCTTCTAACAAATTGAAAATGCTACAGATGAAAAGATGGCATTTCCGTGATTAAATTACGTAAAATTGTAGATTCTTGCTACAAGACTCTCTCCCTTGCTGGCTTGGACAGAACAAATTGTACTGTGCAATACACTATTTATAGGTCCGTACGGCAAGGAACTAAGTGTAACCTCTGGCTGACAGGCAGGAAAAACTGAGGCCCTTAGTCTCACGGCATCAAGGAACTAAATTCTGTCAATACCAAGTGATCTTCAAAGAGGATCCTTCCTTGATCAAGCCTTGGCATGAAACTGCAACCCAGGCCAACATATGGGTTGCAGTTTTATGAAGCAGAGGGCCCGATGAAGCCGTGTTGAGACTCTTGATCCATAGAAATAATAATGTGAAATAATAAATGTGTATTGTTTTGAATTACTAAGTTTGTGATAATTTGTTATGCAATACTAGTTAACTAATATACAACTTAAAATTGTGTGGGTTTCTTCTTTCATGTTGGTTTCTTTTTGTTTTACAAATAATTTATTAACCTATTTTAAGTGAACTATTTGCTTCCATTGTATTGTATAAATGATTATTTTTATACAGATTATCAATTTATTGTATGCATCAGTTGTGTTAGTATTCCTCTTTCTTGAACATATTATTGGTTCTAATGAGTTTTCAGTTTAATCAGATTTTCACTGAAATTTTATTGCACTATTTGCAAATTATACTTTTACATTGTTTTAATATTCATCATGAATAATTTTTATCTAATATTACTTAGTAATACAATAATTTCAAACAAAAGGCATTTTCTCTTCCTTACATCAATGGGAATATATCTAGATTTTCAGCAATAGCATAGTTACATTTTGTATTGTGTGCGTGTATATATATATTTTTTGTTTTGTTTTGTTTTGTTGAGATGGAGTTGCGCTCTGTCGCCCAGGCTGGAGTGCAGTGGCGCGATCTCAGCTCACTGCAAGCTCTGCCTCCCGGGTTCAAGCGACTCTCCTACCTCAGTCACCTGAGTAGCTGGGACTACAGGCACCCACCACCACACCTGGCTAATTTTTTTGTATTTTTAGTAGTGATGGGGTTTCACCATGTTAGCCAGGATGGTCTCAATCTTCTGACCTCATTATCCGCCCTCCTCGGCCTCTCAAAGTGCTGGGATTACAGGCGTGAGCCGCCGCGCCTGGCCTATTGTGTATATTTTTATTGTAAGGTAAATATCTTCTTTTTCCTGATTAAAAAATATTTGTACCAGGATTAAATGTTTGTTTTTTTAACATGCCTATTGACATTTTATTGATAACATGAATTTTATTTCCTGATCTATTAATATGCTAAATTTTGTTAGCCCATGTAACATTGAGGCATAACTTTATCCCAGACCAGAGAAAAACCTTATTTACATAAAATGTACATATACTTAATATACTAATGAATTATATAAGCCAGTATTGTAGATTTTTACATTTGTATTTTACAGTTAAACTGATTTGTAAGTTTCACCCTTCTTTTTATCTTTCTAAATTTGGTATCAATGCTGGATTGGCTAATTAAAATGGTAAATGGGAAAGTTTCTTTTTAATCTTACAAAAATATATTATTTTCTTCATTACAATTTGAAAAAGTTATGCAACTTCCCCATAACATACTCATCAAAAACTGAGACAATAATCTGTGTAGACCTGTTTACTGATTACTCAGCATATTTGGCATTTAGTAAATGTTAGTTAATTTCATTAATAATGCAATTCATATAGTTTTACCAGTTTCTTCCAAGGTATTTAACTGTTTAGGTTTTCCATTATAATAGCATTTTCAAAATTGGTTGTTTATATTTTGTCTAATGTTTCAAATTATTAGCATGACTTGTACAAAGCATTTTGTTAACTTTTTCAGTTTCCTCGGCATATGGTGTAACTTTTCTTATTTCTCTTTTAGCGCATAAATGGCTTCTCCCTGTTTTACTTTTGTAGAATATATTCTTTTTACATAGGGTTATTTCTTATGTATTTATTATTTTATTCATTTATTGTTTACTGATGTATTTTTTATTCTTTTATATATTTTGCTTTCATATTGTACTTAAATTCTTAAAGTATTCATAGATGATTGATTTGATTTTATTCTCTCCTTTAGTTTGGAAACCATTAAATTTAATTTTTTTCTCTTGGAACAATTTTAGGAATATCCATAAGTTTAGATATGTAATGTTTTCATCAACACAATTAAATATTTTCTAAATATTTAGAAATTTTGGTTGTAAAATTATCATTTGGATACCAACAGTATTTTCAATTAGCTTTCTTCTAGTATATTTCTTTTCATGTCTGCTTTGTTTCCTTTTCTCTCTTGCTATTTTTACTACTTTTATATATTTGGTTACGCAGTGTAGCGTGTACTATTTGATACTTTTTGAAATTTTATTGAGATTTCTTTTGCAGAGTAATACACAATCAACATTTAAAAATGTCCCATGAGGATTTGACAGGGACTTTAGAATCTGATACAAAGATTAAAATTTGATTGGATTTGACAAGCAATATAGAACTCAATATATTTTTAACCCTACATTATTAGTCAAATATTTCATTCTTCAACATCCATTTTACTTTAAGTTTGCATTTTCTAACATGAACTGATAAAGAAAAGTTAAATTTTTCTATTTCCATTGTGTTTATGCAGTTTGTTTTTATAGTTCATATATTTTAAGACAGTAATTTAATTTTTAAGGATTCATGATATTTCAGTCCTAACTTTGGAATTTATTATTTATAATTTTATGTTACCCTATCTGTTTTATTTAATGCTTTTTTTTCTTGAATGCAAACTTACCTAATGTTAGTACCTTGAGCTAGGCTTTACCTTGCTAATGCTGGTCCGGCAATTTTTACTTGTCTTCCATTAACCTCTGTATATTTTCAAATCTGAGTCAATATATAGAGTCATGATAAGTATCTAAGTAACTACGCAGACTAAATGAGGCCAATGTGTTCTCAAGCTATCCTCTCAATGTTCCAAGAATGGCAATTCTTATGGCAATTACATTAAAGAGATGAACAATTATGGGTCTCCCTGTGGTATAATTCTATCAGGATTAATACTTATGGGAATGCAAAGCACATGGTGGTAGTGAGATCAGCATTATTTTAAGCACTAAAATGCAACTTACCGAGGCTAAATAATCCAAATAATACCATTCACAGAACATCCTTGGGTTTGAGGTTAGCAAATGTTGTCAGTGTCTTTGGCTACATAATGTATTCTGTAGAATTACAAACATAAATATGTTACTAAAAATAATGTCTTACGGCATAGATGTTAAAGAAATTGATTTTAAACTCTTTACATATTGCATAATGTTTTTTTGATGTGGTATGTTCCCACTTTTTGATGCGGTATGGCCTTAATCTAATCAAAGTGGTTGTTACCTTAAAATATAAAAAGCTACACATAGACTTTTTTTCTTTCCTTTTTTCTCCCTATCTCCCCTTTACTCAAACTTTGCAGAAGAAAATATTTAATGTTTCTTAGGTCACAGATGACCCTAAACTATGAACCATTTTTATGACTAAGAGCCAATGTGGATTGGAGCAGTGTAATTCAAGAGGCATTATGTCATTGTCTTTTTGACCTAAAAATGAGCCTGGCTCCATACTTAGCTGTATATGGCTTTCCTGGGTTATGTGCAGATAAAATATTATCTCTTGTCTTTTGAGGTTCAGGTGAGGATGCTCATTTCCTCCATAGATAGTTACGTTCCACTTGGACCTGTTTCGGAGGGCTGGAAGTTGGCCAAAACGAGATTAGAAGCAGCAAATACAAATCATATCCCTGCCTGACGTCTAGTCCATGGCCTAATGTCCCAGCTGCGGTATTTCTCAGGCCTGACTGAAGCTGTGAATGAGAGTTTTTGTAAACTCTCGGTGAAAATAAAACCGGACTATGAAACATAATGTAAGCAACCGTCTTTAAATTCTTTTCAGCCTAACATTATTGCGAAATTTATTCACACTGATACATATAGCTCTGGTTAATTTATTTTCACAGCCATATAGTATTTTGCTGTTTGACTATGCTATAACATTTCTAGATAGTCTTTTGTTGGCTGAATTTTTGGGTTATTTACTTTATTGTTATAAAAATAGTGTCTCTATGAATATTTTTCACATCTCCCTACAAACAGGTAAAATAGCTTCTTTTTGTTATTTACTTTTACGGGTATTGCTGGATTACATTATTTGTGCGTAACTTAATGAATATTTCCAAATTTTCCTAAGCAATTTTTAGTGCAGGATATTGGTCCCAGGACCTCCCTTAGATACCAAAATTTGAAAAGACTGGAGTTGTTATTCATTGACAAGAGCAATTTACCAGTGACTTACTGTACCTGAGAGCCAATTAAGAGTTATCCCTTGTAGAACTGGGCACGGTGGCAGGTGCCTGCAATTTCAGCTCTTGTGAGGCTGGGGTGGGATGATGACCTGAGCCCAGGGATTTGAGTTCAGCTTGCACAACATAGCAAGACCCCGTCTCTATTTTCTTTTCAATCCCTTAAGAGAGGAGGAATGTTCAGATATGCTACCATTTTGTTTACAGTGAAGCCATTCTGTACACAGTATACAAATAGGATATATTAGGATATTAAATATCAGGCCTCTTTGAAGCTATTCAGAAAGAAAATCCAGAAAAAATTGTGGATAACTTGGATAGCCAAGAAAGGACTCTGGCTGGGAGAATAATTTTTACTGAATAAAAACTCTTGTTTTAACTTATTAAATTTATAAGACAGATATTTTAAAATATTTTTATACATTTAAAATAATTTCTGATTGTGGGTTATTATACAGACAAGGTATAAATGTAAACTGTATTTGCACAGATGGCAGAAGTTTTAGTTTAAAAAAGTGTGCAAGTTAGTAACAATATTTGTAAATAAATTATTGGTCAGCGTGTATTTGCATATTGGAAAAAAAAACTAAAAACAACAATAAACTATAAAGACCTTTGGTGGAAGTAATGATCATTTAAGTCTGCACAAGTGAAGTAAATTTAGAAGGAATAAGGAAGATCTGACTGTTCTATGAAAAAGATATTATGATTAAATAAGTAGAGACAAGAGGGCAGGAAAGAATGCTTGGAAGTTATTCGAATAGGTCATGGGGAAAGAATGACATAATCACCATGCCTACACCTTTTGAGATAACTTCTTTACACTCATGTAGCCTAATGAACAAATAAATAAATGAGTAAATAATTGTGCATGCTAGTGAAGGAAAAAAGGTATATACTTTAATATACTAATTACATACATTAGATAATATCATAACACAGCTCCCTCTCCTGTTGTCTTTCTTTATACTTGAGCCTTTTGTCCCAATTATTTAATTGAACCTAAATTTTTAAAGTTCTCTTAGAATAAATCTTTACTTTGACAAATAGCAGGATTAACTATTTTTACTTTAGTAAGAGCAATAGCAAAATTGTCCATTTTACCAAACATACAATATACCTCCTAGATATGTTGCCAAATATTCTACTTATGTCTTTTAAAATGACTTCCACTCTTGTGCCTGACATGAGGAACTTTGTGATGTTAGTTTTCAGTAGAAAAGAAAATTAGACCAAATGTTGGAGGGCCTCAAGTTTGTGTTGATATAATTTAATTAATTCTGAAACCCTTTGCTTATACCTATGGCTCTGTGCTAAATTATATAAGAGACACAAGTAGATGTGACACACATCTCTGTCCTTAAAGCTTCTAAACTAGAAAGGTATGTCAGACTATGTGGTACATAAGTCTTTTTGTTTTTTTTGTTTTGTTTTTTGAGACAGAGTCTTGCTCTGTTGCCCAGGCTGGAGTGCAGTGGTGCGATCTAGACTCACTGCAACCTCTGCCTCCTGGGTTCAAGTGATTCTCCTGTCTCAGCCTCCCGAGCAGCTGGGACTATAGGTCCGTGCCACCACTTCGAGCTAATTTTTTGTATTTTTAGTAGAGATGGGGTTTTATCGTTTTAGCCAGGATGGCCTTGATCTCCTGACCTTGTGATCCACCCGCCTCAGCCTCCCAATGTGCTGGGATTACAGGCATGAGCCACCATGCCTGGCCGGTACATAGGTCTTAAACATTTTTATTAAGAGACTGCCACTGGCAAAAGTGGTTATTTTTATTTTTATTTTTGAGACAGGGTCTCATCCTGTTGCTCTAGGCTGGAGTGCCGTGGTGTGATCATTGCAACTTCAACCTCCCCCAACTCAAGCAATTCTCCCACTTCAGCCTCCTGAGTAGCTGGGACTGTAGGCACATGCCAACATATCTGGCTAATTTTTGTACTGTTTATAGAGACAGGGGTTCACCATGTTGCCCAGGCTGGTCTTGAACTCTTGCATTTAAGCTATCTGCCTGCTTCAGCCTCCCAAAGTGCTGGAATTACAGGTGTGAGCCATGGCATCCAGCAAAAGTGACTGATATATTTTTTAAACAAAAGAAATCACAGATATCATGCAGAAATGGAAATCTAGGTTGGGTCCCAAAACATGGATAAAGCTTTAACTAAAATTGATGAGGATAGGAAGGGCCTGCTAAAGAGGGGGAAAAAAACATAAACAAAGCACAACTGAGGAAGCGAATGCAGGAGTGTTCACTGAGCATTGAGGAGTGCCACACAGATCACTTGGGCAAGAAAAGGCAACAAGTGTAGGACCATATCATCAAAATTGGGGGTATTAATTTGATATTTAGTTGGGGCTTGGAAATGAATTAGGATGCAAATCAACATTTTCACTATGAAGTCATGTGATGGGCCATTTACTTGGAAAAAGTTATTTTAAATTTGTTGGAAATGGTTTTAATGTGTTAATATTATAGAATAGAATGCAGCTATTAACATTTGTGTTTTATTTTCTATTTTAAAAAATCTATATAAGATTAGTTAATTCAACAGTACCATCCTCCTCATTTATTCACTCATTAAACAGTTGCTGATATTCTGCACACCAGACGTTGCTCTAAAATGTATAAGAAAAACTCATATTTCTGAATAGATCACAATCTATTAGAGGGTAAAGATCACATTAAAAGAAAGGAATTCAATTATCTCCAAAATATCAAAAATTTCAGAGAATCTCCAGAAATAAAATGCAAAATCTTATGGGACTTTAGATAAATCAAAAAGTACTTCTAACACCATGTGATGATTCATTTCACAGCTATGTCCTACACCGTAGTGAAGAACAAGTCTCACCCCTAGCCCAAGCAGCATTTGTTAAGACAAAAAAATAATGTAAGTATCTTAGTGAGTTTATAAAAGAGTCAATTTTTTTGAAGTTTTATTTTCAGGAAGTACATACACAAGTGTGTTCCATGAGTATATTGCATGATGCTGAAATCAGTGGTACAAATGATCCTGTCATTCAGGTAGTGAGCATAGTATCCAATAGACTTTTTCAAACATTATCCCCTCCCTCTCTCCCTTCTCTAATAGTCCCCAGTATCTGTTGTTCCCAAATTTATGTCCATGTGTACCCACTGATAAGCTCCCATTTATAACTGAGACCGGCAATATTTAGTTTTGTTTCTGTGTTAATCCACTTAGGATAATGGCCTCCAGCTGCATCCAAGTTGCTGCAACAGACATGATTTTGTTGCTTTTTTATGGCAGTGTCACATTCCATGGTGTATATTTATCACATTTTCTTTACCAATCCACGCTGTTGATGGGCTGCTAGGTTGATTCCATTTCTTTGCTATTGTGAATAGTGTTATGATGAACGTATAGGTGCATGTGTCTTTTTGATAGAACAATTTATTTTCCTTTGGGTATACACCCAGTAATGGGTTTGCTGGGTTGAATAATAGTTCTACTTTTAGTTTTTTGAGAAATCTCCAAACTGCTGTCCACAGTGGCTGAACTAATTTACCTTCCCACCAACAGTATATTAGCATTCCCTTTTCTCCACCACCTCTCCAGCATCTGTTCTTTACTGACATTTTTTTTTATCATTATACTTTAAGTTCTAGGGTACATGTGCACAATATTCAGATTTGTTACATATGTATACATGTGCCATGTTGATGTGCTGCACCCATTAACTCATCATTTACATTACGTATATCTCCTAATGCTATCCCTCCCCACTCCCCCCACCCCACTACAAGCACTGGTGTGTGATGTTTCCCATCTTGCGTCCAAGTGTTCTCATTGCTCAATTCCCACCTATGAGTGACAACATGCAGTGTTTGGTTATCTGTCCTTGCAATAGTTTGCTGAGAATGATGGTTTCCAGCTTCATCCATGTCCCTACAAAGGACATGAACTCATCCTTTTTTATGGTTGCATAGTATTCCCTGGTGTATATGTGCCACATTTTCTTAATCCAGTCTGTCGTTGATGGACATTTGGGTTGCTTCCAAGTCTTTGCTATTGTGAATAGTACCGCAATAAACATACGTGTGCATGTGTCTTTATAGCAGCATGATTTATAATCATTTGGGTATATACCCGTTTATTGACTTTTTAATAATAGCCAGTCTGACTAGTATGAGATGGTATTTCGTTGTGGTTTTGATTTGCATTTCTCTGACGATTAGTGATGTTGAACATTTTTTCATATATTTGTTTGCCACTCATATGCCTTCTTGTTAGTAGTTCCTGGTCATATTTTCTGCTTACTTTTAAATGAGGTTGTTTTTGCTTGTTAAATTGCTTAAGTTCCTTAGAGAATCTGGGTATCAGGCCTTTTTCTGATGCATGGTTTGCAAATAAATGCTCTCATTCTGTAGGTTGTCTCTTTACATTGTTGACAGTTTCTTTGGCTGTGTAGACGCTCTTTGGTTTAATTAGGTCTCGTATCAATTTCTGATTTTGTGGCAATTGCTTTTGATGACTTAATCATAAATTCTTTCCAAGGCAAATGTGCAGAATGGCATTTCCTAGGTTAACTTCTAAGATTTTTATAGTTTTGGATGTGACATTTAAGTCTTTAATCTGTTTTGAGTGAATTTTTGTATATAGTGAAAGATAGTGGTTCAGTTTTATTCTTCTACATATAGATAGGCAGTTATCTCAGCACCATTTATTTAATAAGGAGTCCTTTCCCCACTGCTTAATTTTGTCAACTTTGTTGAGGATCAGATGATTGTAATTGTAGGTGTCTGGCTTTACTTCTGGGTTCTCTATTCTTTTCCATTGGTCTATGTATCTATTATTGTACCAGTACCATGCTATTTTGGTTACAGTAGTTTATAATAAACAGTTTGAAGCAAGTAATGGGATGCCTATGGTTTTGATCATTTTGCTTAGGATTGCTTTGGTTATTCAGGGTCATTTTAGGTTCCATAAAAATTTATAATTGCTTTTTTCTAATTCTGCAAAAAATGATATTGGTAGGTTTGATAGCAATAGTGTTGAATCTACAGTTTGCTTCGGGTAATATGGCTATTTTAATGATATTGATTCTTTCAATCAATGAGCATGGAATGATTTTCCATTTGTTTATTGTCATCACTGATTTTTCCAGCAGTGTTTTTTAGTTCTCCTTGTAGAAATCTTTCAGCTCTTTGGTTAGAAGTATTCCTAGGTATTTTATTTTATTATATTTTTGTGGCTACTGGAAATGAGTTTGCATTCTTGATTTGGCTCTCAACTAGAATGAGATATTGGTGTATAGAAATGCTACTGACTTTTGGACATTGATTTTGTATCCTAAAGCTTCACAGAAGTCATTTATCAGTTGCAGGAGACTTTTGGTGGACTCTATAATATTTTCTAGTTATAGAATTACACAAACAGTGAAGAGAGATAATTTGACTTATTTTTTACTTGAGTGCCTTTTATTTCTTTTACTTGCCTGATTTTTCTAGCTAGGATTTCCAGTACTATGTTGAATAGGAATAGTAAGACTGAGGATTATTGTCTTGCTTCAGTTCTTAAGGGGGATGCTTCCACTTTTTCCCATTCAATATGATATGGATTTGTCATAGATGGCTTTTGTTATTTTCAAGTATGTTCCTTTGATGCCTAGTTACTTGAGAATTTTTGTTATGAAGAGGTGTTAAATTTTATCAAAGAGTTTTCTGCATCTATGTTGATCGTCAAGTTGTTTTTTTCTTCTAATACTGTTTATGTAGTGAGTCACACTTATTGATTTGTATACATTGAACCAAACTTGCATCCCAGGAATAAAGTCTACTTGGTTATAGTGAATTAGCTTTTTGATGTGCTGCTGGATTCAGTTTGCTAGTATTTTGTTGAGGATTTTTACATTAATGTTTATCAAAGATATTGACTTGTAGTTTTCGTTTTTCATTGTGTCTTGGTCATGTTTTGGTAGCAGGATTGTGTTGGCTTCATTGAATTAGTTAGGGAGGATCTGCTCCTCCTTGATTTTTTTGAAAGTGTTTTGGTGGGATTGGTATTATCTCTTCTTTGTATCTCCAGTAGAATTCGGTGGTGAATCCATCTGGTCTAGGGCTTTTTTTTTTTTTTTTTGGTTGGTAGGTTTATTACAGATTCCATTTGGGAACTTATTATTGGACTGTTAAGGACTTCAGTTTCTTCTTGATTCAGTCTTGGCAAGTTGTATATTTTCAGAAATTTAGCCATTTTTTCTAGACTTTCTAATTTGTGTGCATATAGTGTTCACAATAGTCTCTGAGAATCATTTTGTTTCTCTGGGATCAGTTTTAATGTTTCCATCATTCTAAGCAAACTATCACAAGGACAGAAAACCAACCACCACATGTTCTCACTCATAAGTGGAAGTTGAACAATGAGAACACATGGACACAGGGTGGGGAACATCACACACCCGGGCCAGTCAATTGTATTTTTAAACTCTTTTAATGAGTTTTTAATTCCAGAAAATCTGGTTAATTTTTAAAGATATTTATCTCTTCCTTCATTTCCTGGATTGCTTTTGTAGTTTCTTTGCATTGATTGTCAACTTTGTCTTAGATCTCCTTAAGCTTCCTTGTAATCTATGCTTTAAATCTTTGTCATTTCTGAGTTTCCATTTTGGTTAAGGGCCATTGCTGAAGAGCTAGTGTGATCCTTTGCTGATGTCACAACATTCAGATTTTTCATGGTGCCAGAATTCTTACACAGACTGGTTCCTTCTCATCTGAAGAAGCTGACACTTCTACATTTTGTAATTATTTGGGGAAAGATAGGATTCTTTTTCTTTCCCTTTTCACCCTCTCTAGGGTGTGTGACTGTAGATTATATTGTGTAGGTCCTTTGGTTTTACTTCTATAGCCCTCTGCATTTCTATTAGCAGATTTTATATGTTGGGCTGTGCAGTTCAATCTAAAAGCCAGTAGATGGTACTTATTGGTAAGAGTCAGCTGAGACACAAGCAAACAGGTATGTACCTGATCTTTGTTAAATGTAAGTTGCTTTCTGTTTTTTCAGTTGGTCACCTAGACAGTGGAGTGCCTGGTGCCCTGAGCCTCCTGTTCCATAGGGATGGGAGCACACAACTTTACGGAGCTGAAGCCCTTGGCTTGCCCCCAAATACTCCAATGCCAAGTGCAGGCACAAGCCTTGACAAGGGTGGCCAGGAACAGCTCCTGGTGAAAGGTGCTTACGTCTCTATGTTGCGTGGAACTGTTGGCAGGCTGCATCTGCTCTCCATCATAGACAGGAATAGGATCTGTTTCCCTGTCACACCCCTGTTCTGGGGCTCATTACCACTAGTTCAGATGCATATTGTAGTCCATTTCCAGACCCCAATGTAGTTGAGAACCATGGGAAAAAATGTTTTGAAAATGCTTAAAATTTCAATGATGTAAGAAATGATCAGGTTTTGGCAAAGACACTCAAAAAAAAAAAAAAAAAAAAGGAGGGAAAAGTACAGGCCAATATTCCTGATGAACATGGATGCAAAAGTCCTCAGAATACTAACAGGTGAAATCAAGCCGCCCATCAACAAGTTAATTCATCATGATCAAGTAAGCTTTATTCCTGGATTGCAGGGTTGCTTCAACATGTACAAATCAATAAATGTTGTTCATTACCTAAACAGAATTAAAAACAAAAACATATAATTATATCAACAGAGGCAGAAAAATCCTTTGATAAAATCCAAAATTTCTTCACGATAAAATCTCTCAATAAACAAGGCATTGAAAGAACGTACTTCAAAATAATAAGAACCATCTATGATAAACCCACAGTTAACATCATACTGGACAGGTAAAAGGTGGAAGCATTCCTCTGGAGCACTGGAACAACACAAGGATGCCCACTTTCAGTACTCTTATTAAACATACTACTAGAAGTCCTTGCTAGAGCAATTGGACAAGAAAAAGAAAAAAAAAGCATTTAAATAGGAAAAGAAGAATTCAAACTATCTCTCTTCACTGACAGTATGATTCTATGCCTAGAAATCCTAAAGACTTTCCCAAAAGGCTCTTGAAACTGATAAATGACTTCAGTAAACTTTCAGGTTACAAAATTTTTTTTTTTTTTTTGAGACAGAGTCTCACTCTGTCACCCAGGCTGGAGTGCAGTGGCGCAATCTCGGCTCACTGCAAGCTCCGCCTCCCGGATTCACGCCATTCTCCTGCCTCAGCCTCTCCGAGTAGCTGGGACTACAGGCGCCCGCCACCACGCCTGGCTAATTTTTTTGTATTTTTAGTAGAGACAGGGTTTCACCGTGGTCTCGATCTCTTGACCTTGTGATCCACCCGCCTTGGCCTCCCAAAGTGCTGGGATTACAAGCGTGAGCCACTGCACCCGGCCTCAGGTTACAAAATTAATGTCCGAAATCAGTGGCATTTCTATATACCAATAACATTCAGGCTGAGAGACAAATCAAAAACATAATCCTATTTTTCAATAGCCATTACAAATATAAAATACCTAGAAATATATCTAACCAAGGAGCTAAAAGATATCTATGGGGAGAGTTACAAAACAGTGCTGAAAGATATCAGCTGACACAAACAAATGGAAAAATAGTCCATGCTCATGGATTGAAAAAATTAATATCATTAACATGGTCATAATGCCCAAAGCAAACTACATGCTATTGCTACCAAACTACCAAGATCATTGTTCACAGAATTAAAAAAAAGTTTTAATACTTATCCAAAAGAAAAAAAACAGCCCAAATAGCCAAAGCAATCCTGAGCAAAAGGAACAAAGCTGGAGGTATCACATTAATTGAAATCAAACTATAGTACAAAGTTACTGTAATCAAAACAGTATGGTACTGGTACTAAAATGGAAACATACACCAATGTAAAAGAATAGAGAACCTAGCAATAAAGCCAGACACCTACAGTCATCTGATTCTTTCCAAAGTTGAAAAATAAGCAATGGGAAAAGGACTCTCTGAATAAATAGTGCTGGATTAACTGGCTATCTATATGCAGAAGAATGAAACTGGACCCCTACGTTTTTTTTTCTTTTTTCAATTTTAGGTTTGAGCTACATGTGAAGGTTTGTTACATAGATAAACATATGTCACAGGGGATTGTTGTACATGTTATTACATTTTGCAGGTATTAAGCTCAGTACTCAGTAGTTATCTTTTCTGTTCCTCTCCCTCTACCTATCCATTTTCCCACAAAAGACATGATGTTATTCTTTTTTTATGGCTGCATAATGTTCTATGGTGCGTATGTACCACATTTTCTTTATCCAATCTGTCACTGATGGGCATTTAGGTTGATTCCATGTCTTTGCTATTGTGACCAGGGCTGCGATGAACATTTGTGTGCATGTGTCTTTATAGTAGAATGCTGTATATTCCTCTGCATATATACTTAGCAATGGGATTGCTGTGTCAAATGGTAGTTCATTTTTAGTTTTTTGGAGGAATCACCATGCTGATTTCCACAATGGTGATTTATACTCCCACCAGCAGTGTATAAGGGTTCCATTTTTCCACAATCTCACTAGCACCTGTTTTTTTTTTTTTTTTTTTTTTTACTTTTTAATAAAAGCCATTCTGACTGGTGTGAGATGGTATCTCATTGTGGTTTTGATTGGCATTTCTCTAATAGTCAGTGATAACTGAGCTCTTTTTCATATACTTGTTGGCTGCATGTATGTTTTCTTTTGAGAAGAGTCTGTTCATGCCCTTTGCCCACTTTTCTATGGGGTTTTTGGTTTTCTCTTGTAAATTTGTTTAAGTTCCTTATAGATGCTCGATATCAGACCTTCATCAGATGCATAGTTTGCAAATATTTTCTCCCATTTTGTAGGCTGTCTGTTTACTCTGTTGATAGTTTCGTTTGTTATTCAGAAGCTCTTAAGTTTAACTAGATCCCACTTGTCAATTTTTGTTTTTATTGTGATTGTTTTTGGTGTCTTTGTTATGAAATCTTTGCCCATTCCTAGATGCAGGTTGGTATTGCCTAGATTGTCTTCCAAGGTTTCTATAGTTTTGGATTTTACATTTAAGTCTTTAAGCCATCTTGAGTTGGTTTTTGTATATGATATAAGGAAGGCACCCCTACTTTTCACTATATACAAACATTAACTCAAGATGGATTAAAGATTTAAATGAAAGATCTCAAACTCTAAGGATTCTATAAGAAAACCTAGGAAATGCCATTCTTGACATTAGACTTGGGAAAGAAATGGTAAGTTTTCAACAGCAATTGCCACAAAAACAGAAATTGACGTTTGGGACCTAATTAAACCAAATAATTTCTGCACAGTAAAAAAAAAAAAAATCAACAGAGTAAACAGACAACCTACACAATGAAATAAACTATTAGTGCTTTTGATAATTTATTATTTTCTACATCATTCTAGTAATTCTTTTAACCTACAGAAAAAGCAAAACTTTTTTTGTTTCTCATAATTCAGTTTCATTGGCACTTTGATTTTTAAAATTTCCTGACTAACAGATTCACTAGTTTCAAGGGTGATAAAATAACCTCTTTTTAATTGTGATTAAACTAATTAATTAGTTTAATTAATTAATTAAACTAATAGATCAAAGTTAGTTATATTGTTAGCAGTGTATCATTTATTGAGTATCTATCACTAAATGTTACATAGAAATGTCTACAGCTCTGGCATGAATCTATTCCATCCTGATAGATTTATCTATCTTCTCCCCTACTCAAAAAACAAATTATAGAGCCTACACATTCAGTATCACTAATACTAATAACCGTAACAATAATAACAAACTTATAAATACTATAGTACAAGGATATGTTCAAGCATTTTACAAATAGTAATTCACTTAATACTTATAATGACCACTTGAGTAGGTGCTTTTGTGAAACCTCAATTCAATTCTGGATTCAAAGTTCACGTTCTTAACTACAATATTATGCAATATCCACTAGCATAGCTTTTTTTTTAAAGGCTAATGAAAAAAATGAGTATTTTAAAATTTCATTGACAGTTAATATACAATTTTTAAAAATACAAACACACTTTTTCTTCTCCAGATTTCACAATTAAGAATTCAGATCTACGTACATCCATGCTTGAGTACTTTCATATAGTTTTGTGTTGAATATTTAAAAATTTTTTTCTCTAATCAAAGTTATGTTGATTTATTTTTGTGAGCAGTGGATAGCATATTTCTAAGACTACATAATTATGTGTATATCTGAGGCTAATATTTTTCCCTGTAGAGAGAAATTTCTTTGATTCAAAGAGGCCCCTATTGAGTTATAAAGCTATAGTATTCATAACGTTATTCTAGCAAAAAAATCTTCTTGAATTTAAAAAGAATACCTTTTCTCTGAGTGCTACACTATAGTAGTACTTCTTTTTAGAAAATGCAAGTAAGAAATTTTAAACCTTTCTCGATGAAAATATAAATACAAGAGGATATTAAAATATTTGTGATTTAATTTTTAAACTCATGATATTTTCATTAAATATAGCATGATATCTTTAACGGGGTGGTTTTTATTTTCTTCCAGTAAGTGCACAACGCAGTTTCAAGCATTTAAATCCAGATATAATGTATATCATACGTTTTATTGAGGCTATAATCCTTTTTGCATAATCATTATTCTTTCTGTACTTTTAGTTTTCACTTGTGGGAACTTTTGTTTTATTTCCCCTTCCCAATAAGGATTTTAAGAGTTTTTTTCCAATAACACATGCTCTACTCACAATGAATTTAGTTATCCCTATACTTAAAAAGAGGTGCCATTGTTTCTGTTTCAAAGTCATATTTGAAAGAAAAACTCCATATTTTTTGTCCAAAATAAGCCACTCTTGAGAGTCAAAAGATTGCTATTAATAATTAGCAAACTCTGTGCAGTACCACTGATTAGACGCCCTCTTCTATATGCCTGAGGCCATTCTTACAAAAGAGCAAAGCCAGTGTGGTGAACTTGGCCACTTTCTCCAAGGAGTGCCTAGTGCTGAGTGTAATCAATCATTTTAATCTTCACTAGTTTCAAGGGTGATAAAATAACCTCTTTTTAATTGTGATTGTTTAATTCCAAAAGTGAGGATTTAACATATTCATTTTTTTCTCTGAAATATCAAGTGTCCATTCTCTGTTTTTATTTAATAATCTTTCTTCACTGTCTTAATACCTCTTTTTTAAACCACCTGAAGACAGATGATCATACCCATGTATTATATGATTTAATCAGTGCAATGTCTGTTTGTCACACTACATTTATCACCCATCGAAAGCACACTTTTTCCTCACTGGGTCATTAATGTTTATACTGTCTTTCAGAGTGCCTAGAATAAAGTAGGTACATGATAAATATTTTTAAGTTATTATTTCAATATAAAGTTTTTAATCAAACTTAAGCCTTCTCTACTGCAAGGTGCAGAAGTATTTCATGTATCATTAAGAAAAAATTGTCAATTAAATTGTCAACGATATGACTATCTGTACTAGACTCCTTTTAAATGCATACTGTATTAGTTAATGTTGTCATATATTACACTCATCATATATAAAAAGGGCAATATAAGGAAAATAAATTAGTTGATTCATTTCTGAAAACATTTTCAAATTTAGAGTAATATTTACATCACTTTTTAAACCACTAATGATGCCTTTGCCTTCCCACACAATATAAATATAATTCTGTGTCCATGATGAATATACGTGAAATTTACTATTAAAATACAAATTAACAAAAAACTTTTATAATGCAGTTAAAAGTCATGAAGTTGGTTTCTTAGGCTGGATTTGCAACTAAGCAGAGTTGGTTACATTTTCAACTATGTTTTATTGCTATATACCATCAATGAAATGAAGTTCGCAACTTGTAAATGTACAAAAGTAATGTACTTTTTTAACTACTTCCCAGAACAGGTGGAATTCGACTTCATGTTCCTTCTCAGTCATTACCTTCAATAGTGATAAACCATCTGATTTATATCACCGTAGATTAGTTTTGCCTGTTTTTATATACATAACATACACATGGAATTATCCATCAATATGGGATCATATCATCTATTCTCTAGTTCATTTGTTTATTTTTTTTACAGGATTAATCCATCCATGTGCGTGTAGCAATAGTTTGTCATTTTTTATTGCTGCATGATGTCCTTTGTTTGAATATATCATACTTAATTTGGATTTTCTATTGATAATGGATATATGGGTTGTTTCTTGTGTAGAACTAGTTAATTATCTCTGAACTTCTTGTAAATTCTTAAAAGCACATATTCATATTCTGTATGAATTCCAATTCCTGAGCATTCTAACCCATGATGGGTATTATGAATTATTTAATAAGAGCTATTATGTTGATTTTAAAATGACATCATATAGTGTTTTATTTTACATTTCATTGATGATTATTAAAACTGAATATCATTTCATATGTTTATTGATCATATTGTCACCCTAATGAATATCCTATACAGACATATTAGGCATATATCTATTAGCTAACCTGAAAAAAGACAACTCATGGATCCCATATTTAAAGTTAGAAAATAAGTCCCAAATCACTGTCATTTTATATGCTCTGGTCACACTTTTAATGAAAAGGTCCAGATGGATAAGTCTTTGTTAGGGGAGGCTGAGCTGTGTATGTAGGACGTTTAGCAGCATCCTTTACTCCTATTGGTAGATGACAGTTGTACATGCCTTCTTCTTTTACCCCCAGGCTTGAAAACCTCCAATCTCCAGATACTGCCAAATGTCTCCTGGGAGCCCAAATCACCCAAAGTTAGAAACCGCTACTATAAATAAAAGATTCAACCAACTTTATATTCATCACTAGGAAAAACAAATCCTTTGAAATTTTATCTTGACAAAATATCATGCTTCAGGCACATTATTAAAAAGGAAGGGTAGAATACGCACCAGAGTTTTACACTCTATCAATAAAAGGGAGTATTTCTTTAAAATATCTTAACCATGACAAATATCTTGAATATAACAGATTTCACCAAGGAGAACATATTTCTTATACCCATTTTGTGAATTAACAAGGCATTACATTTTATTAATTACAGACAATTTATATTGTAAATGCAATTGCTTATTTTTGATGGAGAAAGGAACAGAATTTGTTCATAGTAAGCATTTAAGAAATGTAGTTTTTCTAATCAAATGCTAAATGGCCATTTTGGAATATCGATTAATTATTAAATATTAGGGCAAATAACTGTCCCATAAAGTAGCCTAAATCAACTAAGACATATGTAATATCCTAGTGCTTATTTAAAAGTAAATTACATATATCATAATAATTAGTTAAAATTATGCCTCAATTATTTATTTGTCAGTCAGGGTTCATCAGAAGCAGAATCGCTTGGATATATGTATAAATAGACATTAATTTGTTAAAGGATTTTATGTTATAAAATTGTAGTGTTGGTTAAGCAGTCTCTGTAAGGCTGTGGATTCATGTCTGATGCTGAAGCCTAAATACACAGGGCATACAGTTAATAAGGAAATATATGGTGGAAAAAATAGAGTTCAAGGGTAAGCTGAATCTCATAGCAGGAGCAGAGTCAATGAGGACACTCAAACTAAGCCAGTTCTCAAATACCCCTGGATTTTATGGTGTGGATGTCCTGAAGGAGCTGGGCCACTTCGTTGTGGAGCTAAACATACACCCCTGGCCCAACAGTCAAAGAAGCTGAAAGAAGCTCTAGGATCAGACAGAGCAGGTATTGGCCAGCTGCTGCCTCATGCCAGTGAAATCAGGCAGCAGATTTACAATAAGATGGATGAACTACAGAATAGCTGATCCTTCTCTCCCTTCATCCATATCTCCCAAGAATCTCCCTTGTGGTCCACCGTAAATAGAAACATACAAGAATGGAAAATCTGGATAATATAGTTCAACCTAGCCAAATTGAACAGTACGGAATAGCCACAGTTTATATTATAACTTGATGTGTCTTGACTATGAAAAACATTATTATTTTATTGATAAATAATGAATTAGCTAACTTACACCATCTACCCTTTCTCTTCTCAGTCTCTTTCCAACTTGTTCTCTATTGGTTACTTTTGAATCCTTAAATAAGATGCTTAAAATCTATTTCACATTTCATGAATTATAGCAATTATATCTCAAATCCCCATGGTTTTGCTCAAATTTTGTAACCTTCTTTTTTCCCTACATATGTATTTGATCTTCCATCATGTGTCATTTATATTTTACCAAGTGCAATTTAAATGATGATAATCTTGGTTTCCCCATACAAGACCTTACTTTAGTTAGACTTGCTTTTTTTTTTTGCATAAGCATAAGCAAGAATAAGTTTGTTATAACAGATATCTAAATATTCATTGTTAAATAGCCACAAAATGCTATCATCATATTTTCTTTCTTGAATATATATATATATATATATATTTAAAAATAATGGTGATTTCAATTGTCCTTATTTTTTTATCAGTTTCTCTGTGTTTATCATGTCTGTACATCCTTCTCCTACCTGGTTTCTGTAATGTGCTCTTACCCCAACTACTTCCTTCCTAGAGAACTCTGCTCTGGATAGGTTGCTCTCTAGGCTGGGTACAATTCCTAGGTTGAATCCACAGTGTTCCATGTCTTATGTCTTCTTCCTCTTTTGTATATTCCTCAGTTTCTGCAGGAGGATACCCTCAAATAATGTGCCAAGAAATAAATTGCAGGATGTTGAACTTCTGAGAAATTAAATTTATGTATTTACTTATTTATTGAGACGGAGTCTCACTCCGTTGCCCAGGCTGGAGTGCAGTGGCCCGATCTCTGCTCACTGCAACCTCCACCTCTCAGGTTCAAGTGATTCTCCTGACTCAGGCTTCCAAGCAACTGGGACTACAGGCATCTGCCATCAAGCTCAGCTTATCTTTTGTATTTTTAGTAGAGATGGGTTTTTGCCATGTTGGCCAGGCTGGTCTCGAGCTCCTGACCTCAGGTGATCTGCCTGACTTGGCTTCCTAAATTGCTGGGATTATAGGTGTGAGCCAAGACGCCCAACCCTGAGACATTAAATTTAACACACACATACACCCCTACCTCTTTACGCTTTTTATTTTGCAATTGGTTAACAATCTGGTTATGTATAGCATTCTAGATTTAATGCTATTATCTGAAAGAGTTTTTAAGTATTTCCTCCATGGGATTCCAGCACCTGATGTCATCGACTAAAAGCCTGAGGCTAGTTGGATTCTGGTAATTTTTCAGATCTCAATTTATTTTTTTCTTGTTAGAATATCTTATACACTTCTCTTTTTTGTTGCTGTTTTAAAATTTTACAGTGTTGCATTTAGGTTTAGCATTATTTGTTTGTTTGTTTTTTCGGTTGGTTGGTTGGTGGTTTTTCATCTTTCAAAACATCGAAAGACAAAAAACATGAAGAGCTGGGAAATATGCTATTTATTCTTCTTTAATTTTCTTTCTTTAATAATTTTGATTATTTGTTTTCTTCTGGAAACCTTATTAGTTAGATGACTATATGTTGACCTGATTCACTATGCATATTTTATGTTTTTATCTCATATTTTGTATTTTAGAAGAAAATAGATTGCATCTTTAATAGTTATATTGTGCTCCTCAAATTATCTTTATTTTTGTGTCTTCTAATTTTTGTTATTTATTGGTTGTTGCTGTTATTTATTGCTGACATTGTGCACATGCATGTGCACCTGGATTTTCCTTTACAATTTATACTGCAGCTACTGGAACCTCTGTGAGTGGTCTGTGTTCATTAATGTCAGGCTTGTAATTAGGTGAGTGAGCAGAAAACTGGTCAAGTTTGAGATATCACCAAGTTTCTGATAAGATAGGTCTCTTTTAAGCTTAAACATTTCTTCTATTTAATCTTATACAGTCTATTCAAATCTCATAAGTAAATGAAACAAAAATTTTCTCATTATATATTTTTGTTTTGTTTTCTTTATTGTCTGGAAAGTAAACACTTGGTAGTTGATATTTCTGTATATTAGCCTTTGAGAAGAGAAGTGGAAACATAGCTATTGCCCCATAGACATAATATTTATAAATATTCCCGACTTTCACCCATTGCTCATGATTTTTGAGGCTGATTTTAATTTCTTCATGTTTTCCTCATGAGCTATAAGGCTTTCCATGAAGAGTAGGTTGCTGGGTCCTCTGCTTTGATTCAGCTACCAATGTGCATGTTTCTACTTACCATGAGGGATGATTTAATTTTATGTGTCAATTTGGAGAGTGTTTTGAAGGAGATTGACAGTTAAATTGATAAACTTTGAGATAAAGCTGATTGCCTTCTATAATGTGGATAGGTGTAGTATGCATAAATAGGAAAAAGAAAAAGCACAAAAAACCAGCCTCCTCAAGCAAGAGGGAATTCTCTAGCTGATGGCCTATGGACTGAAAACTGTAACATTGGCTCTCCTGGGTCTCCAGCCTGCCAGCCCACATTGCAGATTTTGCAACCTCCAGGCTGCATAATAGTGTGAGCCAATTCCTTATAATGAATCTCTCTGTCTCTCTCTCTCTCCCTCGCTCTCTCTCTCCTTTTTCTCTCTCTCACACACACGCACACACACACACACACACACACCCTATTGATTTTTCTTCTCTAGAGAACCCTCATTAATGTACAATGTTTTCAATTTTATTTTATTTTTGGAAGTAGCCTATTCACTGAATGTCTTTCCTTTCTTCTATTTAATTATACTTTAAATTCTGGGATACATGTGCAGAACGTGCAGGTTTGTTACATAGTTATACATGCGCCATGGTGGTTTGCTGCACCCGTCAACTTGTCATCTACATTGGGTATTTCTCTTAATGCTACCCCTCCCCTTGCTCCCCACCCCCAATAGGCCAAGGTGTGTGACGTTCTCCTCCCTGTGTCCATGTGTTCTCATTGTTCAACTCACACTTATGAGTGAGAACATGAGGTGTTTGGTTTTCTGTTCTTGTGTTAGTTTGCTGAGAATGATGGTTTCCAGCTTCATCCAGGTCCCTACGAAGGACATGAACTAATTCTTTTTCATGGGTGCATAGTATTCCATGGTGTATACATGCCACATTCTCTTTATCCAGTCTATCACTGATGAGCATTTTGGTTGGTTCCAAGTCTTTGCTATTGTGAACAGTGCTTCAGTAAACATATGTGTGCATGTGTCTTTATAGTAGAATGATTTATAATTTTGGGGGTATGTACCCAGTAATGGGATTGCTGGAACAAATGGTGTTTCTGGTTCTAGATCCTTGAGGAATCACCCCACTGTCTTCCACAATGGTTGAACTAATTTACTCTCCAGTCAACAGTGTAAAAGCGTTCCTGTTTCTTCACATCCTCTCCAGTATCTGTTGTTTCCTGATTTTTTAATGATCGCCATTCTAACTGGCGTGAGATGGTATCTCATTGTGATTTTGATTTGTATTTCTCTAATGACCAGTGATGATGAGCTTTTTTTCGTATGTTTTTTGGCCACATAAATGTCTTATTTTAAGAAGTGTCTGTTCATATCCTTCTCCCACTTTTTGATGGGGTTGTTTGTTTTTTTCTTGTAAATTTGCTTAAGTTCTTTGTAAATTCTGGATATCAGTCCTTTGTCAGATGGATGGATTGCAAAAATGTTCTCCCATTCTGTAGGTTGCCTGTTTACTCTGTTGATAGTTTCTTATGCTGTGCAGAAGCTCTTTGGTTTAACTAGATCCCAATTGTCAGTTTTGGGTTTGTTGCCATTGCTTTTGGCGTTTTAGTCATGAAGTCTTTGCCCATGCCTATGTTCTCAATGGTATTGCCTAGGTTTTCTTCTAGGATTTTTATGGTTTTAGGTCTTACATTTAAGTCTTTAATCCAACTTGAGTTAATTTTTGTATAAGGTGTAAGGAAGGGGTCCAGTTTTAGTTTTCTGCATATGGCTAGCCAGTTTTCCCAATGCCATTTATTAAATAGGGAATCATTTCCCCATTTCTTGTTTTTGTCAGGTTTGTCAAAGATCAGATGGTTGCAGATGTGTGGTGTTATTTCTGAGGCTTTTGTTTTGTTCCATTTGTCTATAGATCTGTTTTGGCACCAGTACCATGCTGTTTTGGTTACTGTAGTCTGGTAGTATAGTTTGAAGTCAGGTGGCATGGTGCCTCCAGCTTTGTTCTTTTTGCTTAGGATTGTCTTGGCTATACGGGCTCTTTTTTGGTTCCATATGAAATTTAAAGTAGTTTTTTTCTAATTCTATGAACAATGTCAATGGAAGCTTGATGGAAATAGCATTGAATCTATAAATTACTTAATTATGGCCATTTTCATGATATTGATTCTTCCTATCCATGGTCACGGAATGTTTTTCCATTTGTTTGTGTTCTCTCTATTTCCTTGAGAAGTGGTTTGTAATTCACCTTGAAGAGTTCCTTCCCATCCCTTGTAAGTTGGATTCCTAGGTATTTTATTCTCTTTGTAGCAATTGTGAGTGGGAGTTCACTCATTATTTGGCTCTCTGTTTGTCTCTTATTGATGTACAGGATGCTTGTGATTTTTGCACATTGATTTTGTGTCCTGAGACTTGGCTGAAGTTGCTTATCAGCTTAAGGATTTTTTGTCTAGGAAAATGGGAAATATCTAAAATCAACACCCTAACATCACAATTAAAAGAACTAGAAAAGCAAGAGCAAACAAATTTAAAAGCTAGCAGAATACAAGAACTAACTAGAATCAGAACAGAACTGAAGGAGGTAGAGACACGAAAAACACTTCAAAAAATCAATGAATCCAGGAGCTGTTTTTTTGAAAAGATTAACAAAATAGATAGACTGCTAGCCAGACAAATAAAAAAGAAAAGAGAGAAGAATCAAATAGATACAAGAAACAATGATAAAGGGGAGATCACCACTGCTCCCACAGAAATACAAACTACCATCAGAAAATACTATAAACACCTCTATGCAAATAAACTAGAATATCTAGAATAAATGGATACATTCCTGGACAAATAACACTCTTCCAGACTAAAACAGAAAGAAATTGAATTCCTGAATAGACCTGTAACAAAATCTGAAATTGAGGCAGTAATTAATAGCCTACCAACCAAAAAAAGCACAGGTCCAGACAGATTCACAGTCGAATTCTACCAGAGGTACAAAAAGGAGCTGGTACCATTCCTTCTGAAACTATTCCAAAAATAGAAAAAGAGAAACTCCTCTCTAACTCATTTTATGAGGCCAGCATCATCCTGATACCAAAACCTGGCAGAGACACAACAAAAAAGAAAATTTTAGGCCAATATCCCTGATGAACATCGATGCAAAAATCCTCAATTAAATACTGGCGAACCAAATCCAGCAGCACATTGAAACGCTTATCCACCATGATCAAGTTGGCTTCATCACTGGGATTCAAGGCTGCTTCAACATATGCAAATCAATAAACATAATCCATCACATAAGCAGAACCAATGACAAAAACCACGGTTATCTCAATACATGCAAAAAAGGCCTTTGATAAAATTCAACACCCCCTCATGCTAAAAGCACTCAATAAACCAGGTATTGATGGAACATATCGCAAAATAATAAGAGCTATTTATGACAAACCCACAGCCAATATCATACTGAATGGGCAAAAGCTGGAAGCATTCCTTTTGAAAACTGGCAGAAGACAAGGATGCCCTCTCTTACCACTCCTATTCAACATATTATTGGACATTCTGGCCAGGGCAATCAGGCAAGAGAAAGAAATAATGTGTATTGAAATAGGAAGAGAGGAAGTCAAATTGTCTCCATTTGCAGATGACATGATTGTATATATTTAGAAAACTCCTTTCTTTTTTAATGTGGAATTAAAAAATACCTGCCATTATTTTAATACAGCTTCAAAGGGAATGATATATATGCAGGTGTGTTCTCAGTCCGTATCTTGAATTAGAAACAAAGCTTGTCTTTATAAAGGATTCTCTAGTAAATATGGGAAAAATGGGTAGGTGGAAATCAGGATAGAATGAAGGAGACAAACTGAAACACTTTTGCACTAAATCAGAGTGGTGGCTTAGACAAATGAAATTTCAGTAGATATTAAAAGGCTGAGTTAGATCTAGAGTATATTTTATATTAAATATCATAGACCACTTTGTGGTGGCTTCAGCTTGATTCTTTACCTAGGTTTGTTGCAATTTTCAGTTACTTAATTTATCTGTCTCTTACTTTTTTCTTACGTACCTTATGCTGTCCTACCTGGCCACAGAGTCTACTCATTTTTTTTTAATTTGATAATAGTTCCAATTGAGCAGCAAATTCTGTCTGTTCTTGTCCTCCAGTTTTCTGTAACTCCAATGCTCTGGCCTCCTGTAGTCCTTATCATTAACCTAGTCTCTTTCTGTTGCCTTATGTATTTATGTTTGTTTATTTATTTTAACTTGATGACTGTTGGGTCCCTTCCTATTTTTCTATAAAATGTGGTTATTTCACTTATTGTTTTAAGCTAACATACATTCCATATCACTGTCAATAATTTTAATTTCAAAGATAGAGGCTATAAACTGTTTTATCCCAATTTTCCTGCTAAGAAAAACTAAAATAAAATTGTATACACTCTTTTTAAGAAATATCAAGTGACTTGTCTGTTTTATATTAATATGTCTATATTTAAATAGGCTTGTTGAATAAAATCATATGCTATTTTCAATCTTAGGATAATATTTAGGATATTTTCAAATATTCACTGTGCCTTCACATACATCCACTAGAGTTCTACACTGTAGAATTTCAGTAGTAGAGTGATGGGGACTTTACATAAAAATATGACATGAGTGCCCTCTTGCTGGGATTGCTTAGTGAGATGGCATTGCCTACACAGCCATTCAGGTATAAAGGAGAGTTAAATATGCTAGAGTGCTGTTTATATAAGTCATTGTGGGTCCTCATTAATTTGTCCTAGATAGGTTTTCACTTAATTCTAGATACTTGCTTTCTCCTTCATTTCAATTACTTCATTTGTGTTGGTACTGTTGTCTTTTGCAAATTATGCTTATGTTTTGTCAGTTTGGCTTGAACTCATGGCTCCCTAGAAAGACTTTGGCTTAATTGATCCCCTTGGCTCCTACCACTTAAGCTTCATCTTAATTTTATCCAATTTTGACCAATTTGGAGACAATCCATGGCCCTGCCTTATTAGGCCATGATCTCAGCTTGGCCTCTCTTCACCCCATATGAAATGCAAATTCAAGTAATAAAACCCATGATGATCAGCATTCCAAGTAGTGTATCTGTTTCCCTGGGTCCTATATAGAGGCACAAATAGTCACTTTTTGGTATTTGTCTTATATACTATGGCCCTAATTTTATTCACTCACTTAATTCAAATTCTTTTATCCAATTTCCCGGATAACTAAACTCTAGCCATCCTGAAATATGTCAAGTTATTGCACCCATTGTATACTAATAAATGTGACAATTAATGGAATGCATACAATTTTCGACACTGTACTAAGCACTTTATGTGAAATACTTAATGGAAAATTCACAATACTATGAGATAAGGGATAATCTTAATTGCATTATTTTATGTATGAGGAAATTTAGGTTTGGTGAAAATAAGTTATGTAGTCTTGACGCTTTGGCAGTACTGCTTATTTTAGATTTTATAAGCAAACGAATCACATTTACCATTACCAATTTCTATATTGGCATGTATAGTTTAAGCTTATATGGTTACAGAGGTAATAAAGAGCTTCCAAAATACCATTACCATAGTATAACAGAGGATTGGCTTCTCATTTATGCAATAATTTCAATGGATATTTCTAGGAAATTCTTTTCCACATAGTAGTTCAGAGACCCAGGCTGACAGAAGACTCACCACCCACACAGCTTTACAGTTAACCCCTGATGGGAAAGAGAGAGTGTAGATAGCTTCTTTGTTTTGCCCTGTAACTGACATATGTTATATTCACACACACCCACTTGCCAGAATTAGTAAATAGTCTTAGAGCACTATAAAGCATAGTCTTTTGTATGCTCAAAAAAATACAAGGTATCAGTGACCATTAGTGATGTCTACATTAACAGCATTCCCAGAATTCCTAGCGATATCTGACCCTAAGGACCAAGATATTAATTAAGCACTGGGTTATCTTTTTTATCTTTCTGGGTCTAATAAACAAATTTGATAGAAAAGTATACTAATTTAAAATTGTTTAAAACGTACAGAAAGCAATGTGGAAGAAAGAATATTAATAGCTGTAACATCTGCTGTTGTTACTATATGAAAATATGTGTTTTTCTTATGCTTCCTATACATAAAATTATAATACATAGTTTAAAAATTATCCACTTTTGTATACTGTGTTTTTCACCCATTATTATTTTTCCAAATTTAAAGTATTTGAAAAGATTATATTTAAAAGTTTGAGCTATGCCAGAAATATTCTACTTAACTAATATGCTGTGTTGGATATTAAGTTGTTTAAATGCTTTAGTATTATTTAGTAGCATACCATTTAATATCAAGATATTAAAAGATTTATATTATAGGTATATCTTGATATTTTTTATTATTGTTATTATACTTTAAGTTTTAGGGTACATGTGCACAATGTGCAGGTTTGTTACATATGTATCCATGTGCCATGTTGATGCGCTGCACCCATTAACTCGTCATTTAGCATTAGATATATCTCCTAATGCTGTCCCTCCCCCCACCCCCACAACAGTCCCCGGAGTGTGATGTTCCCCTTCCTGTGTCCATGTGTTCTCATTGTTCAATTCCCACCTGTGAGTGAGAACATGCGGCGTTTGGTTTTTTGTCCTTGTGATAGTTTACTGAGAATGATGGTTTCCAGTTTCATCCATGTCCCTACAAAGGACATGAACTCATCATTTTTTATGGCTGCATGGTATTCCATGGTGTGTATGTGCCACATTTTCTTAATCCAGTCTATCGTTGTTGGACATTTGGGTTGGTTCCCATATCTTGATATTAAATGGTGTATTTATACCTTTAATATAAATTTCTAGGTATACCAATAATCAATCTTGTGGTTGATTATAATTTTATTTTTCATAAAATAATGATACATTTAGTTTCCCATTTTTCCTGTATTTGTGATTTTACTCTTTTTACTTGACTAAATTTGTCAGAAAATTGTTTATGTTTTTAAAAAGACAAATTACTACTAAAAGGAAACATTTGCAGTATTAATCTGGTAATTACTTAAAAATTGGATTTTAAATAAGAGAAACTTCATCAAAAACTCTTCAGGGAATATTTGCCTTTCCCCAAATCAAAGTACATTGTTTTCCACAAATTACCGATTTTAGTGACTTATTTTGCTATCAGTAAGATCTTGTTTGATGTGTCTTTTTGAGTTCTTCCTCTTTTTGGTGTTATCCTTGTGATTGTATGAAAGGATAATATTTTCTTCCCCTCAGATGGTTTTGGAGAAAATGGTAATTTTCAGAATAGATCTGAGCTCTAAAACTTGGCTTTGTATCTGATAAAATTAGGAATCCATAAAACTTTCCAAGTAGAAAGTTAAATAAGCTCCTATACTTCAACACCTCAAGACTTCCAACATTATATAATCTCATCAGCTCTGTAGGTACAGCTTTTCAGAACTGCCTGTTCACACAGTAGGGACAAGTTTTTGTGCCAGTAGAGTTCAGAAGCTAATTTTCAGTGGCAATCTTGTAAAGTTACACCAAATATATTTTGAACAATGTTGTTAATATAGAAATAATAACACTTATTTGAAGAACATTCATTTTTTGAATATTTATTTGCCATATTATACTTATGTATTATTTTAGAACTCAATTTTGCCTAAAAAATCAAGTATTTTCTAATTATAAAAACTGTCAGGCTGCAAAATGCAGTTCTAAAGTAATACATGTGCCAAATGTACAAAGGAAGTATAGTAGTAAAATAATATACCACCTTTCAGTGTTATTCTTGAAATTTAAAAATTAATTGATATCCTCTGGTATCTGTAATGTTTCATTTAGAAGGCTAGCATTTCACAAACACAGTTGTCAGAGGATGATCTGTTTTGGAGACAATAATCGCTTTCTCTTTAAGGTATCCTGCAACGCAAAACTGTTAAGTGTAGAAAGCTAACATTTATACAGAAAAGGAAATGTCAATCTTTCCTCCAAATATATACGTTGTTGCGTAGTGTCATTTTAAATATGAATATATTTTATACATAAAAGTTGAGAAAAAAACTTGATGCTTTGAGGACACACTTCACATCATGTCTCATATGTTATTCTAAAAAGCAATCACATTTTTACAAGCAGACATAAAAGCTTAGCTTTAAAAATACCCATAGAATTGATTCTTAAGCAGTCTGTGCTACAGTTAAAACAAGTATTTAAAATACTTTTGATAACGTTTCATTTTGCTTGCACTATAGTCAGCTTAATTGAATCACCGTTTTTGCACCATAAGAATAAACAGAAACTTGGCTGGTGCGCGGTGGCTCACGCCTGTAATCCCAGGACTTTGGTAGGCTGAGGTGGGTGGATCACGTGGTCAGGCGTTCAACACTAGCCTGGCCAACATAGTGAAACCCTGTCTCTACTAAAAATACAAAAAATTAGCCGGGCGTGGTGGCGGGCGCCTGTAGTCCCAGCTACTCGGGAGACTCAGGCAGGAGTATGGCGTGAACCCGGGAGGCGGAGCTTGCAGTGAGCCAAGATCGCGCCACTGCTCTCCAGCCTGGGCGACAGAGCGAGACTCCGTCTCGAAAAAAAAAAAAAAAGAGAGAAACTTTAATTTTCTCTATATCAATACCAGAACAAACATAAATAATAAAAACGATAACCTCTTAATCCTATTTTTTAATGTTTACTTTGTAATGGTGCTAATGATACCTTGATACTCTCTACATTTCCATAAATAATTATGTAACAATAGCCAACCAACGTTGTGAGCAAAATGTCTTATTTAGACTTCTCAGCTACCTAACAAAATGCTTACAATTTATCTACTACTTAATAACTTGCCTTGACTAAACAGAATCTTGAACTTTTTGACTTGCCCCTAAGTTTAAATAAGCACAAATGTGCAGAATACACCCCACCACCACCATTAAATGCCCTTTTCAAGAATTTCTGACCAGAGGGAAACATTTCCTATTAGAACACCTCAATCATTCTTTCCATTCAACACACTGTTCCTGTCTCCAAGGCTTCTGCTAGCCCTGCTTACATGTCCTTATAAAAAGGGAATTTTTTTTGTTTAATATTGAGTTGATTGCAGATCTTGTGGTCAGAGTTTTCTCTCTATTACCACAGCCATTTATTTGTGTATTTATTTATTTATGTATTTATTTTTATTTATTTATTTTTTTGAGATGGAGTCTGGCTCTGTCACCCAGGCTGGAATACAGTGATGTGATCTCAGCTCACTGCAACCTCCGCCTCCCTAGTTCAAGCGATTCTCCTGCCTCAGCCTCCTGAATAGATGGGATTACAGGCACACACTACCACACCTGGCTAACTTCTGTATTTTTAGTAGAGACGGGGTTTCACCATGTTGGCCAGGATAGTCTTGATCTCTTGACCTTGTAACCTGCCTGCCTTTGCCTCCCAAAGTGCTGGGATTACAGGCATGAGCCACCACGCCCACCCAAAATTTTCTGTTTAATATTAAGATGATTGCAGATCTTGTTGTCAGAGCTTTCTCTCTATTACCACAGGCTTTTAAAATAAAATTTGTCTTTACTTAAGTCCAGGATTGTTTTTGTCATATTTACTGTTGTTATCATTATTCTTAATTTTTAACAATAGAAAACCGCATATTACAGAAATTAATTTAGCAAGTATTAAACACATAATAATGTTGATGCTAGAATTTTAATATAGGTCTGTATCACACAGGTTTCCATGCATCATATAGGAGATTATACTGCCTCAAATGTGATAATATTTATTAGAAAGAGTTATGTGCTTTAAAACACTATGCAACGTTTTCCTTTAAGCTTTTACTATATTCACCACCCTTGTTAATTGTGGAAATGGGTCTTACCAAGCCACCCTTGAGTAGAATTGTTAGGCATATATAATTTTTTGGGCACTTGACCACATGTGTTGATAATGTTCAAATAGTAGAGACCATGTTCCTCTGACACTCAGTGTACAAATATTGTCTCTTGGTTCTCTGGCAGACTTGTCTGTGATACCCCATCTTCAGCAGGGAGGGTGGTTTGGGTTTAGCCCTTCATCTGGCCCCCCACCTGGCATTTCCTCCCTCATATCCCTAAAATGTGATCTAATAATCACACTCCAAAAATGTATTAAAACTTAGCAGACTGGAAGGACACAATTCTTAAATCCAAATTAATGAACTTAAATCCCATTGTATGAAATTTCAGGAATTTGAGCAAGTGGGGCTTCTTAGAAATGAGAATCTTCTATTTCCTCAGTTCAAATTATACTACAGAAGTGAAAAAAAAAGTCAAATTATCTGTAGTCTTTACTTAAGCATCTGTCTCCAAAATCCTACTACTTTGCACTTTTATTGCAGACTAAGTGAATTTGTGCCCCTCGGTTTTTCAGCTGTATAAGAAACCAGCAAAGATAAATTCCCTTCTATGGAAAACTTTAGGATAACTTATAATCACCATTTTTATTGCTGATTGTTGTTTAATGTATTTGCCTACAAATGAATTAATTTTTATGAATAAGTCATTAAAAATCTTTGTATAACAGTTCAAAATATGCTAGCTGATGAAATTATTTATCAATCTAAAACCATATGGTTCCCTATGAGTGCTGTTTTCATGATGTAAACCATGTTATATGTAGTCTGAGCTTCCTTTAGTAAAATAGGAGATTTGGGCACAAAAAGAGGGAGATATACCTTAACAACAAAATAAAAATAATTCTGGCATTCTGAGGTTAAGGTGCTAACTACAGTTATTGTGCCTTTCCACAAATAAGAGAACCGAGCATCTATTTTTACTCTGGGATAGAGAGGCAATCATTAATGTATGACTATGTACAAGGATTAGCAATGGGAAACTACTTTTTCAGGTTATGCAAAAAAAAAAAAAAAAAAACCAAGCGTAAGTTAATGGAAACCCTATTGCCATTGTGTTGTGCCCCTTACTTTGAAATGTTTATTGGTATTCTCCAAAAGTTGTGCATGGTCAATAAACTATGGAATTATGAAATGTCTTTAGTAAAAGTTTTGCTAAAATTAATATAAACAACTGAAGTGCAAAAAAACAAGTTAAATGAAGAGAAACAGGGAAAAAAGGTGAGAAATGAAGCATTCAGTGGTGGAATTTCAGCTAATTAATAACAGCTTCTTTAGGCTGATTTTATTATCCATTGAAACAGACAATTAAACTTTGCAACTTGAGGTAAATTTAGGTTTAAAAATCTGAGTCAAATTTTTGAAAAAAATATATATTATGTAAACTCATTTTAGTCTCAAAAAAGAGCACATGTATTATAAGTATATATCTATACCCATATACTTCTGTATATAATATAGATATATATGATTTCATAAGTTAAAATAACATATATCTATAAGTTGTTGATAATCTAGCTTTAACTATATTAATGTAAGAAATTATTTTTAATTTGAAAAAGTTGTGGCTCTATATTGAAAATTGAAAAAATACATAGTTGTGCCTTACCTAACAATGGAGATACAGCCTGAGAAATGCATAGTTAGGTGATTTCATCATTGTGTGAATGTCACAGAATGCACATACACAAACTTAGATGGTACAGTCAACTGCACACCTAAGCTATATAGCCTTTTGCTCCTAGGCTACACACCTGTACAGCATGTTACTACATGGAATATTTTAGGCAATTGTAACATAATGGTAAATATTCATGTATCTAAACATATCTAAACATATGAAAGATACAGTAACAATATAGTATGAATGATTTAAAAAATGATACACATACATGAAACAGCTCCATTATAATATTATGGGACCACTGTTGGGTATGTGGGCTATCACAGACTGAAATGTCATTATGTAGCACAGGAAAGTATCTTTTCTAATTTTATTTTAAATTTTTTCCCTATTTTTAATATCCCCTACTATCACAGTTTCCCTTTCTCATACTCACCTCCTTCAAAAACTATTATTTCACTGGAATTCTAAATTTAATATTTATAAATTTACCAAGTCCTACTTCTTCAGCAGAACTAGAGAAAGATATTTTCAGTAATCACATCTGTAGTCTGTCTTCAAGTTTTTCTGTGGAACCCCTATTTTGAATGAGCGATGCTTATTTTAAACATTTTGGAACTAATTCAAGGAGCAATATGTGGCAGCTTACTTGTCCGAGATAAGATCATTCATAGTATGAGTAAAATTAGAAAAAATAGCAAATTCGGTATTTATGGAAAATAAGTTAAACATCTTTTTATTGTCTCTAGATTACTGTTTGTTTCTTTTCAGTTCTTGGTTAGGTATTAGGAAGGATTCACGTGCCACTAACAAAAACAGATAATGTAGGTATAGATAATGTACAAAATGTGAATAAACATATTAAACATATATACAATGACTTGTATTCTGACAGATTTACTGTAAGGTTGATAAAAAACTCATAGGTACATCTACCCAGACAGCAGTTGGAAATACCAGCTTATAGTTCAGGAGATAATTTTCTTCAATAAATGTTAAATTTGAGAATTGCATATTTGGTCAGTAAGGCTTTATTGTACGTTTATCACCATTTTATATACTAGAGATAAAGCTGCATTGAGGTTTGACAATCTTTCTCTGATTCTAGTGAATTGAAATTAATATATATATACAAATGAAAAGATAAATACATTAAAATGTGAAGTAATTAAAATTGTATAATTAGATAAAACAAGTTATCTGTTAAAGAGTGACTGGGCAGGGAAAGAGTTTTGTTTGGGTGGCCAATAACTTCTTTCTACTTTGTGTCTAAAAGATGACTTTTCAACAGAGATCCAGCTGTGTGAAGAATTAGGAAAAATATATTAAAATTTAAAAAAAAGTATGATAGGAAGAATTCAAAATGGCCCCAAGAGCCCTGCCCCATTATGTATATGCCCTGCATAACCCTGGGAATGTGAATAAAATAGATTTTATTCAGGTAATTAGGTTTATTTATGACACCATTGATTTTTAAAAGATAGATTATGTGGGTAGGAATGGTCTAACTGCATAAACCTTTTAAATCTTGGTCTGGAGGTCAGATATAAAGGAATCAAAAGATTGAATCAAGAGAAGGATTCCATGATTCATTATTATATTTGAAGTTGGAGGGAGTCATATGGCAAGGAATGTGAGCAAATTCTTGGAGTTGAATGGCACAGAGTGAGAGCCGGCAGGGAAACAGGGATCTCAGACCTGTAGCTGCAAGGCAGTAGATTCTCCTGGCAACACAAATACACTTGGATATGCATTCTTTCTTACTCAAGCCTCTAAATGAGAATACAGTCCACCATTACCTTCATTCCTGGCTTGTAATATTCTGAGCAGAGAACTTTACCCACTGGATTGGACTTCTGATATACAGATTTGTGAGCTAATACATGGGTGTTCTTGTATTCTGTTGTGTGTGTGCTAATGCTATGCAGCATTAGGGCACTATTATGGAAGGCTACTAGAAAGATCTCATAGTAGAACTTCATCCCAGTAAGTTCCATGAATGGAAAAAGGGACAGTAGGGCTGGAGAATGGAGAGTTATGATAGGAGTAGAAATTGGAGTCATAAATACAAAGGCACTAAATAAAGTCCTGCTAACAGATAAGATTCCCTTCAGAGTTCTGCAGCGTGAAAAAAAGATGAAGAAATGATATAGAACAGCATGCTGTTAGGAACAGATAGAAGGGAAATAACCAATGAAGGAGCCTACGTTTTGTTAAAGTTACTTGGAAGAAAATTCTTTATTTTTTATTTTTATTTTTTTTTTGAGATGAGTTTCACTCTTGTTGCCCTGGCTGGAGTGCAATGGTGCGATCTCGGCTCACAGCAGCCTCTGCCTTCCTGGTTCAAGTGATCCTCTTGCCTCAGCCTCTATTATATTTAATCATTTGGGAGTTTTAATAGTCAGTTTTATGACATTTCCTCTTATTATCTGTTTGTTCTATTTTAACCCCTGCATGAAAGCAATAAACAGTACAAATATTTAAAATTTGGAGAGTATGTTAGGAATGGTCTGACTTAAAATGTACAGAATATACTGTCAAGTTTTATTTTGAGAGGTGTGCATAGGTGTGAGTAGTGTGCAGAGGTTAGAAATACTTTTAGGAGGTAGAAAGAACATTTGCAACTTAAGTAAAATGAGAGGCCTTAAGAGACATTCAATGCGTATCAAGAATACATAAAGAAAAATTTAGAACAAGCAAATTATGACTTCAAATATGGAATCAATATTGAATGTTACTAAGTAAGACGCTATGAATTTCAGCAGTTTATTATTAGATAACTAGATAATTATGTCACATGCTCCAGGATTAGTTGCAACAGAGATTTTATTCATTGCAATTAGTTTATGCCTGAAATGACAAAAGGTCAGCAAGCACTCAATAATCTCAGTGGAGGGTTATATTGATTGGCTCTGTGTCCCTACCCAAATTTCATGTCAAATTGTAAGCCCCACGTGTTGGGGGAGAGACCTGGTGGGAGGTAATTGAATCATGGCGGTGGTTTCCCCGACATGCTGTTCTCATGATAATGACTGAGCTCTCACAAGATCTGACGGTTTAAAAGTGTTTGGCAGTTCCCCCACCTTTATCTCTCTCCTGCTTCACCATGGTTTAGATGTGCCTGCTTCCCCTTCACCTTTTCTCATGATTCTAAGTTTCCTGAGTCCTCCCCAGACATGCAGAACTGTAAGTAAATTAAACCTCTTTTCTCCATACATTACCCAGTCTCAGGTAGTTCTCAATTGAAGTGTGAAAACAGACTAATACAGAGAATGCTAAATAAGATGAAAAGGGAAATTAGTGGAGATAACAAAGGGCCGATGGACTATGTGTTTGCAATACAGAACAGAAACCATTCGGAAAAACATTTTGCCAGAATACTGCACATTAAAAGAAAATCTAGATATCACAGCTGGTACTATGGAGTGAATGTTTTGTGTCTTTTCAAAGTTCGTATGTTGAAGCCTAATCCACAATGTCATAGTATTTGGAGGTGATGCCTCCAAATTAGGTAATTAGGTCATAGGGGTAGAGCCCTTCTGAATGGGATTAGTGTATTTATAAAAAATAGACATTAGAAAGCTTGCTTCCTTTGCTTGCATTCTTCAAGGTAAGGATATAATGAGAAGATGGACATGTGTAAACTCAAAAGTGAGCCCTCACCAGGCAAGAAATATTCCAGAACTTTGATCTTGAACTTCTCAGCCCCAAGAACTGTGAGAGAGGAAATGTTTGTTGTTTAAGCCACTAAGTCCTTGATATTTTATTATAGTAGCCCAAGCTGACTAAGGCAGAGGATTTTATATTTTCATGTGCAGAATAAATAACTTATTGAAATATCAACCTGACTACATCACTGTATACCACTTACCAGCCCTATGACCTTGGCCAAAGTGTGTAATCTTTCTACATCTCAATGTCCTAATTCGTTAAATGGAGCTATTAATACTTAGGCTTTAATCTCTAAAGATTGAAAATATAATACATAGAAAACATTTAACCTGTGGCCTAATACACTGGCTTTCTCAAAAAATCATAGTTATTAATAATATTAATAATAGCATATACTACCTAAACATCCTCAATATCCTATCTATAAGTGAAGTATCTAAAATCCTGATGGGTACAACTAATGAAGTTATTCTTACGGAGTGGGGGTGCATTGGGCTGGGAGTCTGTTCCCATATCAGTGTCTAGATTCTTCTTTAGGTGGCCCACAGTGCCCCAAGCAGCACAAATAGAAAACAATTGTCCTGAGAAAGCAGTCAGTTAACAAGCTATCTTTGTAATGGTGCAAGACAGAAGAATGTTAAGCACAACCCCGTATCAGTGACTCAAGTCAGTTACTATAGTGGAAATAATTTGTGCCAATCTTATTACTATTTTAATCTATCTTTTTCTTTTTTAAAATGTTAATATATTCATTTCATTATCTGCAGACTCTGGCATTGTACTCCTTACAGAATCATTTATACAATTTAAACAATCCTATCAAAATGACTTCTGGCTTTTAAAGTGATATATTACAATCTCTGGACTCAGATGCATAGTGTAGTTCTAAATGTTTGCTAAAAGGTCTCTAAATTTGTCTCAGCTTTTTCCTTTGGGCATTAAGACCTGACTTAGCTATATACCCCAAAGACACAGACTAGAGCTTTTACAGACAATGTTTTCTATTAAATGCAGCATGGTCTAGGATAAAGTGTCTTAGGTGATTTCTCATTAGGCTTTTTACTTTGGTTGTCTTTTCTTCTAAGGAGAAAAAAAGGAGATAGCAGAAATCTATTTCTGCAAGGGCTTTGTTCCACTCTATGATATTTCTGGTCCAATGAGAGATTAGTTGCCTACCTGCGTGATTAAGTTACTAATTTGGCAAGGCATATTGTTTTTTTCTTTTTTTCTATGCTTTTTTCCCTCCATTATATTCCCTAGGCCTTTCTTAGGAATGGCTTCATTAACATTGAATTCGTTTTCTTTATGAAGGTTGGAGCTCCAAGTAGCTCTTTAAAGATATTTTACAAGCTGTGCAGCCTTCTGCTAATTGATTTTTTGCCCTTTTTTAAAGCAGTCTTAAACATGTGGATCAAGCAAAAGATAAAATATTTTGAATCTAATACTGAATAATTATACAAAAGTAATGACTTAATGCTGTTGTTATACATTTATTAAAATAAAACTTCATATATGCAATGTTCAAAATTTAACATGGCAATTTAAGTTTACAAATTGTAAAATGTGAGTAATTGTTTTTAATCATATTTGAAATAAACTAATATTTCCTCAAATGCTTTAACTAATTGATAAACTAATGTGATCGAACCATTAAATATTAACATTGAAATCTGCTAGATGCATATTGGATCAGATTATAATAGGCTATGGATAAGAATTAAGCCATGGACCTTGCCTTTAAGACATTGAAATTCCCTTGGCAGAGACTAAACTAATGCCTACTAAGCTTCAGTAATTGAGATGATCCCTAAATATTTACTAAATGTTGTTTTCCATGTACCAACCCAACAAAGGGATCAGAGAATATGTAGATTAGAAAGAAATACATTGTTAGAATATATTCTTTCAGCAAATACTTATGGAGAAAGTGAAAGTTGGTTAGACAAAACATGAATGTGAAAGTTAAGAGTCTAAAGTTCAAGGCAAGATCTTGGATTGAAATGAGGAGAACAGAAATCAAATAGAGAATGAAGAATGAGAGATGATCATACTTGAACTTGGAGCACTGGCTGAGATTTTAGTTCTGTAGTTTGAGCTATAAGCGGTGGCTATTTCTACAACTCTAAGGCGTCACAGGTACCTAGGATTTCTTTCTGGCTCATTGAGTTCTGTGTCTTGTCGCACGGTAAAAGACAATCTTACTGAATGACTTAACTTCAAGATCCACGGGACAATTTGAAGGTGAGGATACAAAAAGAGTACATAAAGCCCCTTGGGAGCTTGTTGGTCCATAAGGTTGCTGTGGGGAAGAACTGTGACTGAGACTAACACATAAAGAGTAAGTATTTAGAATTTTTAACCCCATTGCATTTTTAATTCTCTTACCTTTTATAATTTATATGAAAAAAGAAGTCTTTTTTTACTATAGTACTGACATGTTATGTTGAATTGACTGCCTATGTCAGAGATAAAACACAATGACTGGGCCAAATCTACACATATCAATACTAACCCTGAATGTAAATGGACTAATGCCCCAATTAAAAGGCCAAGAGTGGAAAGCTGGATAAAGAAGCAAGACAAAATGGTATGCTGTCTTAAAGAGATCCATCTCACACACAACGACACTCACAAGCTCAAAATAATGGGATGGAAAAATACCTACCAAGGGCCAGGCGCGGTGGCTTACACCTGTAATCCCAGCACTTTGGGAGGCTGAGGCGGGCGGATCACGAGGTCAGGAGATCGAGACCATCCTGGCTAACATAGTGAAATCCTGTCTCTACAAAAAATGAAAAAAAATTAGCTTGGTGTGGTGGCAGGCTCCTGTAATCCCAGCTACTCTGGAGGCTGAGGCAGGAGAATGGCGTGAACCTGGGAGGCAGAGCTTGCAGTGAGCCGAGATCGCGCTGCTGCACTCCAGCCTGGGCAACAGAGCAAGACTCTGTCTAAAAAAAAAAAAAAAAGAGAGAGAAAAAAAAACCTACCAAGCAAATAGAAAACAGAAAAAAATGAGCAAGGGTTGCATCTCTAATTTTAGACAAACAGACTTTAAATCAACAAAGATAAAAAAAAAAGACAAAGAAGGGCATTCCATAATCCATAATGGTAAAGCGCTCAATTAAACAAGAAGAACTAAACATCCTAAATATATATGCACCTAAAACAGGAGCACTGATATTAATAAAGCAAGTTCTTAGAGAACTACAAAAAAAGACTCTCACACAATAATAGTGAGAATCATTAACACCTCACTGACAATATTAGACAAATCCCTGAGAGAGAAAATTTACAAAGGTGTTCACAACCAGAACTCAATACTTGGTCAAATGGACCTGATAGACATCTACAGAATTATCCACCCAAAAACAACAGAATATACATTCTTCTCATTGTCACATGGCATACACTCTAAAATTGACCACACAATCAGGCATAAAACAATCCTCAGCAAATGCCAAAGAATAAACATCATACCAAACACACTCTTGGACTACAGTGCAAAATAAATAGAAGTCAAAACGAAAATAATCACTCAAAAATTGAAATTAAACAACCTGCTCCTGAATGGCTTTTAGGTAAATAATGAAATTAAGGCAGAAATCAAGACGTTCTTTGAAATCAAAGAGAACAAAGATGTAACATAGCAGAATCTCTGGAATACAGCTAAGGCAGTGTTAAAGAAGGAAATTTATAACACTAAATGCCCATATCAAAAAGTTAGAAAGATCTCAAATTAACAACTGAACACTGCAACTGCAAGAATTACAGAAACAAGAGCAATCCAACTTTAGAGCTAGCAGAAGACAAGAAATAACCAAAATCATAGCTGAACTGAAGGAAGTCGAGTCTCAAAAAAACATTCAAAAGATCAGTGAATCCATGAGATTTTTTTTGAAAAAATTAATGATAGGCCACTAGCTAGACTAATGAAGAAAAGAGAGAAGCAATCCTTAGCTCATATAAAACATATTTATTATGACATTTACAGAAATAATAATTTAATTTTTATTATTTTTGACTATTATTTTAGGTTCAAGATGTACATATGCAGATTTTTTGCATAGGTATTTGCGTGTCACTGTCACTGAAGTTTGGTGTATGAATGAACCCAACATTCAGATAGTGAGCATAGTTACCAATAGTTTGTTTTTTTAACCCTCATTCCCCCAACCACCACTCTCCCCATCTAGTAGTCACCAGTGTCATTTGTTCTCATGTTTGTGTTCTTGTGCACTCAATGTTTAGCTTCTACTTGTAAGTGAAAACATGTGGTACTTGGTTTTCTGTTCCTGTGTTAATTCCCTTAGGATAATGACCTCAAGCTGCATCCAAGTTGTTACAAAGAACAGGATTTTATTCTTTTTTATGGCTGCATAGTATTCCATGGTGTATGTGTACCACATTTTCTTTATGTAACCCACCATTGATGGGCACCTAGGTTGATTCCACGATTTTACGATTGTGAATAGTGCTGTGATGAACATACAATTGCATGTGTCTTTTCGGTAGACTGGTTTGTTTTCCTTTGGGTGTATACCCAGAATGAGATTGCTGAATCAAATGGCGGTTCTAAGTTCTTTGAGAAATCTTCAAACTGCTTTCCATAGAGGTTGGACTAATTTACATTCTCACCAATGTATAAGCATTCCTTTTTTCCCCACAACCTCACCAGCATCTGTTATTTTTTTGGCTTTTTAATAATAGCCATTCTGATAGGTATGAGATGGTATCTCATTGTGGTTCTGATGTGCATTTCTCTAATGATCAGCGATCTTGAGCTTCTTTTTTCATGTTTGTTATCTGCATATATATCTTCTTTTGGGAAGTGTCTGTTCATGTCCTTTGCCCATTTTTTAATGAGGTTATTTGTCTTTTTTACAGATTCAATAGTATTATTATCAAATTACCAATGTAATTTTTTACAGAATTAAAAAAAATTTTAAAATTCAAATGGTACCAAAAAAGAGGCCAGATAGCCAAAACAGAATAGTATTGGTACAAAAATAGACACATAGACCCATGAAACAAGATATAGAGAACCCAGAAATAAAGGTGTACACCTACAACCATCTGATCGTCAACAAAGTTGAAAAAAATAAGCAATGGGAAAAGAACACTCTATTCAATAAATTGTATATGAATAACTGGCTAGCCATATGCAGAAGGCTGAAACAGGGCCCCTCTATTTTACCACACAGAAAAATTAACTCAAGATGGATTAAAGACTTAAATATAAGACTAAAACTATACAAATCTAGAAGAAAATTAAGGAATTATCATTCTGGACATGAATCTTGGCAAATAATTTATAACTAAGTCCCCAAAAGCAATTGCAGGAAAAACAGAAATTGATAAATGGGACTTAAACTAAAGAGCTTCTTCACAGCAAAAGAAACTATCAATAAGATAAACAGACAACCAACAAAAACAGGGAGAATATTCATAAACTATGTATCTGACAAAGGTCTAATGCCCAGAATCTATAAGAAAGACAATTCAACAAGCAAGAAATAATCTTTAAAAATTAACAAAAATATATTGGTACTCACCGTGATATCATTAATAATAATCATGTTTATCATTTTGAATAGTTTTGTGTAGGCAGTATTTATTCATATAAACTCAAAGTCACAAAATTTGAAAATATTATTAAATGTGGATCAAAGTTGGAATGTAATAAAATAATGTGTCAAATACATATATTTTATGATTAAGTTAAATTAATTATAAATATTTGATAGACAAAATAAAAGTATAAAATATTAATAACTGTAAAGCATTGCTTATATTGTGAACTTAAGATTGGTAGATTCTGGCCATTCATCCTATGTAACCCTACAGCATCATTTACATTTAAAATATAATTTTAAATAAGTACACATTTGTTTGAGCCTTAAAGAAAGGTTGATACTAAAGCTAAAATAAACAAATTCTCAATCAAAGCAGTGAATATTATTTTTTCAGTGAATTTGAAAACTGATTCAAAAAACATTTCATAAGATTATTATTGGATGTTACTTTAGATGTATAAACTCTTAAAAAAGAACAACTACACAAATAACTCCACTGAGTTGAGTCAATAAGCAAAATCTTATGCCAAAAGAAAAAAATGATTTATAAAGTATCTTTCCTTATTGAATGCTTTAACATATAAAATATAGTAACAAAATACAGTTGTGTTCTATTTTATTTGTCTTATTCGAATGAAGAATGGTAGTGTTAAACTTACATTATTCTAATCTCAGTTACCTCTACTAAATACCAATTTACTCTTAAAATAAATTCAAAGTATTGATATTTTTATTCAAATCCTCAGAGTTTTATTCTAGTTTCATTCTTTGAAGGATTTTGTCCAAACAAATGTGTACACAATTTGTAATAAATAAAAATTAAGAATTTTATTAATATTTTAATGTTGAACTAAATTCTCAAATTTGGAACATCAAATAGTAAATTATATTCATATACTTTCAATTTTAAACATATTTTAAACATGTAAACCATTCCTATTTCTAAATCAGTTTAAAATATCAGGAGAATGCAATAAATTTCTTTTTAGTTACACTTAAGATCAGTTATTCTCATCAGCTAAAAATGTGTTAACTTTTAATATGTTTTTCACTGGGTTTCATGAATTAAGATTGCTTATTTTATTTTATTTTATTTATTTTATTTTATTTTTTATTTATTTTATTTTAGAGACTGAGTTACGCTCTTGTTGCCCAGGCTGGAATGCAGTGGCGCGATCTCAGCTCACCGCAACCTCTGCCTCCCGGGTTCAAGGGATTTTTCTGCCTCAGCCTCCTGAGAAGCTGGGATTACAGGCATGAGCCACCATGCCCAGCTAATTTTTGTATTTTTAGTAGGGACGGTGTTTCTCCATGTTGGTCAGGCTGGTCTCCAGCTCCCGACCTCAGGTGATCCGCCCGCCTTGGCCTCCCGAAGTGTTGGGATTACAGGCGTGAGCCACCACGTCTGGCGTTTTCTCTTTTTTCTTCGACATTTTTACAATGTCCTCTATTCTTCTGAATGCATGCCCCTTATCCCAAATAGACATTATCTTTTCAAACTACCACTACCTAATTGTTTCCAAAAACAAGTCCCAATGTTATTTGTCCGTGAAGTATTGTGATGCCAACTAATATGGAAAATAATGTTTCACTAAATCCAAAGACTAAATGTGGAGAAATTATTTGGGTTGAAAGACTTGTTTATATTTAATACAGTCCTAAGTCTTTCTTAAATATTTCTCATTGCCTCACAAAATAGTTGTCACCCTAGATTGTACACTGAATAAGAAAAAAAATCAATGGTTGTCCACAGAGCCTAGCTTACACTTGCAAAGATACTTCTCTAAATTTCCTGACACAACACTGCATACTTTATCTAACAAAGTAACAAAAAACATCAGTTGAAAGAAGAAAGTATGAAGTAGAACTGATTATCAGTAGGTTTTTACTATAATTGATTATGAAGAATTAATTCAAAGTACATATTCATTTAACCCAGTTATCAAAAGAAGGTGAAATCTATGATGCCATTCACTGCTTTATAAATATATGCTTTTATGCATCTCCAAAATTCCATTTGCTTCTCCCTGTGATAACTTTTGGAACTCAAACTCTGTTATTAAAAAAATCCCCTATGCCTTCAAAACTTTCCTGAATATTACCCTCACTTTTTAAAGATAAAATCCAGTTATTTCCTATGATTAATTCTGAAATATATTTTGAATTGACTTTTGTACATAGTATGAGATATAGGTCCAATTTTATTCTTCCACATATGAATATACAATATTCCTAACACCATTTATTGAAGAGGCAGTCCTTTCTCCATTGTGTGTTCTTGGCACCTTTGGCAAAGATAAATTGACCATAAATGCACAGATTGATTTTTTGGCTGTCTATTCTGTTCCATTGGTCTGCATGTCCAGTTTTATGCCAGAATCATGATATTTTGATTACTATTGTTTTTACTATATTTTGAAAACAGGTAGTGTGATGCTGCAGCCTTGTTCTTTTTACTCAAAATGATTTGGCTGTTTAGAGTCTTGTGTGGTTCTATAAAAATATTAGGACTTTTTTTTCTAATAGTATTTTGGTGACATTGTTAGGGTTTTCTATACATAAGAGCATATTATCTACAAATGGAGACATTTGATTTCTTCCTTTCCTGTTTAGATGCTTTTTATTTCCTCTTTTGCCTAATAGCTGTGGCTAGGACATTAAGTACTATATTGAACAGATGTGGCAAAAGTGGACATCCTTGTCTTAGTCTTAGAAGAAAAGCTTTCAGTTTTTTATGATTAAATATGATATTATCCAGGGGCTTGTTGTATACTAAAAACCAGCAACTGTAAAACTACTGGAAGAAAGCATATGAAAAAAGTTTCTTGACATAAATCTGAACAATGATTTTTTAAATATAATGCCAAAGCACAGGTAACAGAAGCAAAGTATACAAATGGGATGGTCTATTGAACCAAAAAGCTTCTGCACAGAAAATAATTGGCAGTATGAAGATACAATCTACAGAATGAAAGAAAATATTTTCAAACAACCCATCTGACAAAGGATTGAAAACCAGAATATATAAGGAACTCAAACAACTCAATGGAAAACTAACAAACTATTTGATGAAAAAAATGGGTAAAGTATCTGAATAGATATTTCTCAAAATAAAGCATACAAATGGCTAACAGATATATGAAAAAATGGCCAACATCATTAATCATCTGGGAAATGCAATTGAAAACCAAATTAAAAATCGGTTATCATGTCACTCCTGTTATAATGGCTACTAATAAAAAGACAAATGATAATAAATGTTGGTAAGAATGTGGAGAAAATTGAACCCTTACACACTGTGTGAATGGAAATTAGTACAGCCATTATGGAAAATAGTATGAGAGATCTTCAAAAAATTAAAGATATAACTACAATATGATCCTGCAATCCCACTACTGGGTCTATATCCAGAGGAAATAAAATAATTGTTTCAAGAAAATGTTTGCATTCCCATGTTTACTGCAGAATTATTCACAGTAGCTAATATATAAAACCAACTTAAGTGTTGATAAACGGATGAGTGGATACAGATGATATGTATACAAAATGGAATACTATTCAATCACAAAAGAAGACAAATTCTGTAACTTATGCTAACATAGATGAGCCTAGGGGACATTATACTTAGTGAAGTAAAGCAGACATAGCAGACACATAAATATTTCACTTATATGTGGAATATGAAAAATCAAACTCCTAGAAGAAAAGAGTAGAATGGTGGTTATCAGGAGCTGGGGACAGTGATGGAGATATTTTGGTCAAAGGGTAATGAGTTTTAGTTAGAATGAATGAATTCTGAGGATCTACTGTACAGTTTGGTGACTATTGTTATTAATCATGTATACTTAAAAATCACTAAAAGATTAAATATTCTCACCACAAAAAGTATATATAATTATGTGAGGTGACAGGAATGTTAATTTGATTGTGGTTATTTCAAAACATTTACATATATGAAAACATCACATTATAAATTTATACAATTTTTGTTTGTCATGTATATCTCAATAAAGCTGGAGTAAAGGAAAAAAAGATAAAAATTATCTAAAGAGAAAGTAGTTTGGCTTCCACAAATGTCTTAATGTCTTCGTAAAGCACTAGCCTGAAACTTGTAACCCACTGCCTCATTAAAAAAAAAAAAAAAAAAAAAAAATATATATATATATATATATATATATATATATAGAATATGTAGGCTCTCAGGCTAAGCATCAGTGGCTTAATCAGGCTTTTAATTTAGCTGATACATTTGTATTTACAATAAAATTGATAATAATACCTTAAAAATAACTTTCCTAGACAGAATCTATCCATACTGTTTTTCTGTTAGTGAATTTTTTTATGCACACCTCACAAATTTCTGTCCTGAAATTAGATCAGATCCTTCCTTGTTCCTCACAGTCTCTTCCAGAGTCCTGTTCCTCCCATCTTTCCTGACGTGCTTTAGTTCTTTTGAAACATAGGCTCTAGTTTATACCAGCCACTAAACCTCTTTTTTACCCTGATGCTTTCAGTTATTCCTTTAGTTCTATTCCTTTAGCACCTGGCTAACTGCATGCGACACATTTTTCTAATTATTATTTAGAGTAGGATCAGCATCCCTGAAGATAACTCATCTCGTACCATAGCCACTCAGTTATCTAAGATTTTCAGTAAGATCTTATGTTCCACTCAACTTCACTCACCGAATTCTACGATTATGCTGAAGAATTTGTCGTTACCTATAATATAATAGTAGTTTTATATATATATATAAGATATATATATATAACTACTAAAACACCTATATTGATAGCCTCATCCTCTGGCTACCATTTCCTAAATTCTATAGTATATTTCCTCTTAGTGCTATCCAGTCTAATAAAACTTCAAATTACTAAAAAAGCTAGTTAATTTTATCCCCTTTTACTGTACATCAACTCCCTGTCTTAACTTCCCTTTTTTCTGATTGATATCTCATAATTCATCATTATATCCACATGCTTACCCCCACAATTTCTTTACCTTCCAAGTCTCCTTCAAAGGACTTAACTTACATTAAAAGTATAAACTAAAAAAACTGCCTGCTTTTTGATAAATTTAAAAGCTGATTATGGATAGAAAAGAAGAGGAGGAGATTTCCAAGTGGTAAAGGGGGTGGGGAGTGAGGATAATTCATGTGAATCTTTTTACCTGGAATTTATAACTTCAAAAGACTCCTTGTAATTTCCTGGCAATCCTTCCATATTTTCATCATCAACCTAACTTATCAATCTGTGGTGGCTGTTTTAAAACTTTTCACTCTCTCAGTTACAAATAGTCCCTATTCTTCATCTTCACTAATAACCATGCTTTTAGCAACAGAACGACCTTATCTTTGAGCCTCCAAATAGGACAACTTACCTGCGTCTATAGTCGTATATTCTCTTTATTTATTAGCATGCATGAATATCTCTGATCTTACCTAAAGCTAACCCTCCAACTGTGCCATAGATTCTGGTTCCTCTTACCATTTCAAGGTATTGCTCCTGAAATTATCTCTTTTCCCTAGATCTGTAAATTCAGACAGTTATTAAGTTTTTTCTCACTGTGTATATCTATTCTGTAATGTCTCCCATCCTTAACAATTTTTATGTACTCCACCGAAACTTGTAAACCGAAACATTTGTTAAATGAGGGAATGACTAAATTAATGGTTCCTGGAAATAGTCATCTCTTGTTTCTAGTGGCAAAGATAATCACTTCTCATCACCTAACCCCATTGCCTCTATTCTCCTTTCCTCATCCACTCATCTTTGGAAAAGAAAACTTAATTTTTCCAAACTTTCAGGTTCCTACTTCTAGGAATGTCCTAATATGCTATTAAGCCTGAAGTAGAAGAGGAATAGTGTGCATTCATTTTCTTAAATGATCCTCTCTTACTTGACTGTAAGGACTTTGCTTTATGACATTTATAACTGTGGACACATACCCACTAACAAATGAATCCCCTAAAGGTAATACAGATAGTCCTTGCTTGCAAGTGTAGAATAATAAAAAATATAAGCTAAAATCATGACAAGTGATCATAACAAACAATGGGAAAACCTATTGCTCCATGAATTTGAAACTGTTATAACAACATTGAAAATCCTCTTTCTATTGGTACATAATCTCAGACAAGCAAAATATAGTAAAATCAATATTCATTTTGTCTGCTGTAACTAAAAACATTAGAAGCATAGATAATTAAGTTGATTTTTTGGTAAACACTTAAGAATACTTTGAAGCAATGTTTGTCTTCTAATTATATAACTTACAATACAGAGTGAATACCTTTTCTACACCTTGGTGAATTTTCATACAATTTCTAAGTTTAGATAATATTTCAAAATTTTATTTTTAGCGCTTTAAATGCCAAGTAATATCTCCAATAGTTCCCTCAATGCTAACTTTTTTCTGGATTCTAATATCAGGGACATATGCATAAATTTTGTCATAACCTTCTTCATATAGCTTGACAAGTTCAATGTCACTGAATTCCTTTGATAAAGAGTGTACTCATGTCAAAATTCCCACCATTTAAAATTTCTTCTGTAACTCCACTTATGTTCTATTCAAACTTTTTCACTTCTAGTATTATCACTTTTGTTTCTTTAATGATCTTTAATCTTTGTTGGCCAGACACCTCTTTCTATGATCTATTTCTATAAAATGTCATGTGTGTTTATTACTGGGAGATAAGGTGGCAATATAGCTATGTCTTTTGCTCTCTGTACGTGAACTTAATAATATATGCACAGTAACCAATTACTTATAGGGTTATTACTTATAGAAGTGATGTAATCAGTCACTAATCTTGATGCACAGAGTGATCTATAGACAGAAAAGCTTGTAGCAAAGTTGTCCTTATGTAATTTCTCACAATTATTATAGTTCAGGAACTGCAATGTGAACAGTATTGTTTGAGGACCAGTGTTATTTCATTCAACTGCAGTAACATGCAAAGACAAGATTGCCTTACTCTGTCATAATTTTGAAAGCTTTTTGCTATAGGGACAACATTGAAAATATTACTGCTATTTTTTTCATGATACATTAAAGGCATGTTATACTCTTCTAAAATCTCAGCTAATCACAACAGGCAATATAGTTTTTATGGCATAGGCATCTTAATTTTCATTTTGGACTGCAAGGATCTTGTCCTATTGTGGTAGATGTGTCTTTCCTACTTTTCTGCATGAAGTCAATAGAGTTTTAAAGTACAATATTATATAGTCTTTATGTTTTTATACAACCCTTTCACCCATTGTTTTGCATAAAAGAAATACATAACCACCAAAAGTGCCTGAAATTTTGGACTGTGAGATTATTTTTAAAAAGAGATTTTAAGCCTTAGGTTTACATTGAGAGATACAGTAAAAATAGTGAAGTTCACCTTTATAAGATGTTGAGTTATTATAATTGGCATTTGATGGATAACTATAACTTTCTTATAGCATCCAGACCTCTGCCATTGGTGTTTTTAATTCAATTATTTTAGTAATAATAATTATGCAGCCAAAAAACACATGAAAAAATGCTCATCATCACTGGTCATCAGAGAAATGCAAATCAAAACCACAATGAGATACCATCTCACACCAGTTAGAATGGCCGTCATTAAAAAGTCAGGAAACAACAGGTGCTGGAGAGGATGTGGAGAAATAGGAACACTTTTACACTGTTGGTGGGACTGTAAACTAGTTCAACCATTGTGGAAGTCAGTGTGGTGATTCCTCAGGGATCTAGAACTAGAAATACCATTTGACCCAGCCATTCCATTACTGGGTATATACTTAAAGGACTATAAATCATGCTGCTATAAAGACACATGCACATGTATGTATATTGTGGCACTATTCACAATAGCAAAGAGTTGGAACCAACCCAAATGTCCAACAATGATAGACTGGATTAAGAAAATGTGGCACATATACACCATGGAATACTATGCAGCCATAAAAAAGGATGAGTTCATGTCCTTTGTAGGGACATGGATGAAACTGAAAATCATCATTCTCAGTAAATTATCTCAAGGACAAAAAACCAAATACCGCATGTTCTCACTCATAGGTGGGAATTGAATAATGAGAACACATGGACACAGGAAGGGGAACATCACACTCTGGGGACTGTTGTGGGGTGGGGGGAGGGGGGAGGGATAGCATTAGGAGATATACTTAATGCTAAATGACGAGTTAATGGGTGCAGCACACCAACATGGCACATGTATACATATGTAACAAACCTGCACATTGTGCACATGCACCCTAAAACTTAAAAGTATAATAATAATAAAATTTAAAAAATTATAATTTAAAATATGCAGGAGGCAATTCAACTATGCAGTTTAATTGTACAATATCAGCATTTAGAATATTAGATAATTCACATTGTCTTATAAATTTATTATCTTTAGTTTTCTTTTGTATACCTGATTATTAAATTACTTTGAGTAGTTTATAGTTTTTCTTCTTTAAGTTTAGCATTAAAATTGATGTAAGCTGGGGATTGTGGTTCACACCTGTAATCCCAGCCCTTTGGGAAGCCAAGGCAGGAGGATCACTAGATTTCAGGAATTCAAGACCACCTGAGCAATGTAGTGAGACCCCATGTCTGCACACACACACACACACACACACACACACACAACAAAGCTTGGTGTGGTAGTATGTGCATGTGGTCTCTGATACTTGAGAGGCTCAGGTAGGAGAATCACTTGAACCTCTGCAAGTGAGCTGTGATCACACCACTACATTGCACCCTGGGCAACAGAACAAGACCCTATCGCAAAAAGAAAATAATAAATAAAATAAAAAATAAATTTGATATAGATCTTGTTCAGGCATGAGGTACACCACGGCTGTGACAAAAATGCTAATTATCTAGAGTTTGTATACAATCATGGTCTATATCTATACAAATATTTTACATTAGGCATCATCTAACAAATGTAAGTTTCTTTTTGGTCCCGAAACACAACCCACAAAGTAAGTAATAGAATAGAGCACTCGTTGTTTTGAAATAAATTAATTTACCTGAATAATCAGTACACTAATTTTAGTATTTTATACTAGATTTTATATGTTTTTAACCTACTTCAGGTAGTAGAAAAATAACTGTTTTTTTTTCTGTGCCATTTTGTCCTATACCCTCTCACCCAACCAAGCAGAAACATTTTTAAAAACCCTCAATTTAAAAATCATGAACCTGTCATTAGCAGTTGAGTTGGAAAGGCTGTGTGTAAAGATTCCTTTAGAAAAAAAGGAAAAACAGAAACGTAAATAATTAGGAGAAGAAGAAAAAAAGAGATTTAGTATGGTCGATCTCAGGTTGTTGGGCCTTTTTTTTTTTAGAAATTGGAAAAACAAATGGAACTTGTCAATGAGAGATACTGAGACCTTTTTCATTCTCCTACAGCACATTCTGAATTGGAAATTTTGGCTACAATAATTTAAACTGTAAGATATTTATAAAGGGACAGAGATAACAAAATATAATGAAAACTCAGAAAAACCGGACCATTATCATGGCTAATGTTATGTTGTGAAACTACAAAATGTCAGTGTTTCCAAGACATGATGTTGGGTCAGTTGGCTATGCCATAGAAAGAATGAAATGAAACTTGACCCCTTTGTTACACTGATAGATGAAGGAGGCAGATGAGAGAAGGACCCTGGGGAGTCTCCAACCCTCCGCACAAGTGTTTACATCAGATGCTTTTGTGCAGATGAGGGAACCTGCCCAGGGTCTTGCCTGCACATGGCCACAGCAGACTGGGGGCTGCCTGGGCACTGGGTATGGGGTGGAGCCACAGGAAGTTCATGCCTTGTGCAGGGGGAGGAGCCTGGCCTCTCTTTAGCTTGTGTGTGTGGTGGCCTAGTATTCCATCTGTGAGGTGGCAGCCTATTGGCAAGACCACTTCTTTTTTCACTGAAGGCTTTCTTTTAATAAATTCTGCTCCACTCACCTTTCAATGTGTCCTCAGGCCTAATCTTTCCTCGTCATGTGACAAGAACCCAGATTTTAGCTGAACTAAGGAGCAAAAAATCCTGCATCAAAACTGCCCACAAATAATTTATGATTATAAATGTGAAGTACTTAACATTACAGATCATAGATAAAACATAGAAAAAATGTGACACATGGAAATTGAGGCAGGAGAATAGGGTCTGGAGACAAGATAACCTAAGGCTGATTTGCACTGACTTGCTAGAACTGAATCAAAAGGAAAACCCTAACTTTCCATGTACAAGTAACAAAAGGATCTGAGGCTCCTCCTGTTGCAACCCCCTGCTTTCTGTGTTTCAGATGAAAAACACAAAGTACGTCTGATTGATCCCCTCCTGCAACCAATCAGACTGGTCGGAGATCTAGTCTTCATCTGCATAGGGTGTAAATTTGTAACTTCACTTCAGCCTCTGCTTTATCATGGGACATTCCTTCATTTACATAAGGTGTAAACCAAGTAACCAAGGGGAAGCCTCTAGAGGGTATTTAAACACCAGAAAATTCTGTAAGCAGTGCTCTTGAGCCACTTGCTGGAGCCTGCTTCCAGTCTGTGGAGTGTACTTTCGTTTCTTTAAATCTATGCATTCATTGCTTCATTCTTTTGTTGTTTTGTTTGTGCATTTTGTCCAATTCTTTGTTCAAAACACCAAGACCTGGTCACCCTCCACCAGTAACAGAAATAATTCTTAATTAGGACATAGGAAGGTGTAATTTTTAAAGGTTTATCTAAAGATCAAATTTATTTACATAAGCTATCAAGCCAGACTGGAGTGAGATATTTTTAACATTAGGTGTTAAAAAGCTAGCTTAGGCTAGCTTTTATCCAGGATATGAAAATAAACCTTACATATGAATATAAAAGGATGATTAAATTTTTAAAGTGAGGAAAAGGATTGAACAGTAGGCATGTTACAGTAGACTGATAAACATATTGTACTTGATCTTCAAGGAAATATAAATTCAGTCCACAACGAAATGCGCTATACATCCACCAGAATAGTTTGATAAAAGAAACTAACGATTTCAAGTGTTAGGACTGATGTAGCACAACAGGCCTGCTGTCATTAACACCATTGTGGGTAATTTGGGAAATAATCACAGGAAAAGATTCTCAACACCATTAGTTATCAGAGAAATGTCAATGAAAACCACAGTGATAGTTGTAATTGCTACAATTAAAAAGATTGACAATAGCAAGTGCAGGTAAGGAGATGAAACAAATGCCTCATATATTGGAGATGGGAATGAAAAATGATACAGCCACATTTGAAAACTATATAACAGTGTCTTATGAAATTAAAGGTACTCTCACCATACAACCCAAGAAGTTCACTCATTTGTATTTAACTAAGAGAAATGAATGCATATGTCCTATGGAGTCTTCTGAGATAATATTTACAGTAGCTTTATTCTTAATATCCCAAAACTAGAAATAACCCAAATGTCCATCAACCAGTAAGTTGAAAAAAAATATTGTCATATATCCATACAATGTAATACTATTTTCATCATAAATTAGTACTTGTAACAATAAGCATCAATTTCAAAAAAGCATGCTATGTGAAAAAAATGGGATTATTATTATATGATTTTCATTTTGATGATATTCTGGAAAAAGTAAACTACATGACAAAAGACATCATACTCCATGTAAAAAATATTTGATCTGGCCCTAAATCTTTGAGATATATATTAATAAACATATTAATCTTCAAATTAAAGGAAAAATCATTTGGGTAATCAAGCAAAATATTTAATTAATTTCTTATAGAAACAAATTAAAGTGGCCTCAGGTTTTTTCACATCAGTATTCAGCACGTAAGAACAGTGCTAAAACTTTCAGATTAAGATTTTCAGTTTAAGAAAAAATTTGTTGAATATTTTATATCTAGCTAATCTCTCCGTCATTTTAAATGACTACAAAAAGTGGAACAAAAACAAGAAATATATTTTTCCACAGACCTTCTTAGGTAAGTAGAATGTGCCACTAAACCAATCAAAAAATGACTCAGGAAGTCAAAGGACTAGGAATGAGCATGGAAGCAAAATGGGAATTTAGGGTGGCAGAAGAGAATGTAAACAGTTTATGCTATAAAATGATAGAAAATATCCACTGAAATAATAGGAAAGGAAGAAGAGAAGAAGAAGTTGTGATATATTTGTAAATATGCCCTATGTGAGAAACTTTCAGTGTATAGTTGGTAGGCAGAGGGAAAGCAGGAAAGAGAAGCAAGCAACAAAGGAAAAGATCTTCAAAGTGTGTACTAAAGGATCACAATGTACGCTATGCTATAATCACAAACACTGAAGAAGATTATATATTTATGTTTTACGAAGTAATTTTATGTATAAAGTATAAATTATAAAAGAGCATGATTTTTAATGTCATTTTACAGAATTATGAATTTCTGAAGATCAAAGGCACATCACTTAACATTCATTTATATTTTGTTTTTTATAATTTCTAATGTATAATAATAACTCCTTTTAAAGTTTTCTCTTCTTCTGTTTGTTGCTAAGTCCAATGGCCTCCAGCTCCACCCAGCTCCTTGCAAAGAACATGATCTCATTTTTTATGGCTGCATAGTATTCCATGGTATATATGTAACACATTTTCTATATCCAGTCTATAATTGATGAGCATTTAGGTTGATTTCATGTCTTTGCTATTGTGAATAGTGCTGCAATGAACATGTGTCTTTATAATTGAACAATTTATATTATTTGAGTATATATCCAGTAGTTGGATTGCTCTGGGTCAAATGATATTTTTGTCTTCTGGTCTTTGAGAAATCACCACACTGTCTTCCACAATGGCTGAACTAATTTATACCCTCAACAACAGTGTATAAGCATTCCTTTCTCTCCACAGTCTCGCCAGCATCTGTTAGTTTTTGGGGTTTTGATAATAGCCATTCTGACTGTTGTTAGTTGGTATGTCTTTGTGTTTTTAATTTGCATTTCTCTAATGATCAGTGACATTGTGCTTTTTTTCACATGATTGTTGGCCACAGGTATGTCTTGTTTTGAAAAGTGTCTGTTCATGTCCTTTGCCCAGTTTTTTATAGGATTGTTTAATGATGAGAACACATGGACACATAGAGTGGAGCAACACACACTGGGGACTTTTGGAGGGTGAAGGGTGGGATGAGGAGGAGGATCTGGAAAAATAACTAATGGGTGCTAGGCCTAATACCTGCGTGATGAAATAATCTGTACAACAAACCCCATGATACACGTTTGCTTATGTAACCAACCTGCACTTGTACCCCTAAACTTAAAATAAAAGTTAAAAAAAGAAACATTACTCTCCCCACAAAACAATTTCTTTTTCTGTGTATATTTTCAAAGCAATTAGCAATTTTATAATATCATAATTCAAAGTTAATTCCTATGATTTGTTTTTTTCTTATTTGTATAAAGAAATAATTTTAAATCAACATTTTAAAAATCAAATTGATTTGGAAAAAGAAAATACCTCTGCCTCATATCCATGTTTATGTATATTTATTTGATAATATTACTCAAAGTCAAATATACAAATTTAATACAAGCAGTATTATAAAACAGAATTTCAATTAACAGTATTTTGGTAGAATAAATTATGTTGGTTTGAAAATGTTAAACAAATAATTTATTTTAAACATTGATCCATTTTTAATAGACCAGGGAAATAATAGCAAAGAACAAAATTATATATTTATATATGTATAAATATATATTTTTATATCTGTACATTTAATTCCTCATTGTTAATTTTCCTACTACTTATGCTACAAATTAACTGTTGTATCAAATTGGACTAACTTAATATATCATCTTTCAATTAAATGTTTGCTAAATTGAAAGTTATCTTTTGCATTTGGTGTAATTCTACCATGGGAAGTTTATAACTATAATATACCTTTTACTACACTTTTATTCATAGGGTATTAGATGATGCTATTGAGTTTTACTTGGAATAAACATGTATTTTTTAATGATGTCGACATGAATTTCAGTTCTAATGATGGACAATTGTTTTCATTTGCACATTAGGGCAAAATTTAGTTCAGTGAGAGGTACTTAACAAAAAAGTATAAATTAAAGCTGTCCCTTTTTAGTCACATAAAAATGGTGTAATTCTAAGCCCAAACTTCAGCTCTGAAGTTGAATAACACTGAAAGACTATGAGGTTGGGTATCCCTTTTCTGAAATTCTTGGGACCAGAAATGTTTTGAATTTTAAACTCTTTTTGGATTTTGAAATATTTGCATATATATATAATGAGATATCTTGGGGATGAGACCCGAATATCAACACAAAATTTATTTCATATACACCTTGATGGGGATGGCATTGAATCTATAAATTACCTTGGGCAGTATGGCCATTTTCACGATATTGATTCTTCCAACCCATGAGCATGGAATGTTCTTGATTTTTTCATATCCTCTTTTATTTCATTGAGCAGTGGTTTATAGTTCTCCTTGAAGAGGGCCTTCACATCCCTTGTAAGTTGGATTCCTAGGTATTTTATTCTCTTTGAAGCAATTGTGAATGGGAGTTCACTCATGATTTGGCTCTCTGTTTGTCTGTTATTGGTGTATAAGAATGCTTGTGATTTTTATACATTGATTTTGTTTCCTGAGACTTTGCTGAAGTTGCTAATCAGCTTAAGGAGATTTTGGGCTGAGACAATGGGGTTTTCTAGATATACAATCATGTCATCTGCAAACAGGGACAATTTGACTTCCTCTTTTCCTAATTGAATACCCTTTATTTCCTTCTCCTGCCTAATTGCCCTGGCCAGAACTTCCAACACTATGTTGAATAGGAGTGGTGAGAGAGGGCATCCCTGTCTTGTGCCCGTTTTCAAAGGGAATGGTTCCAGTTTTTGCCCATTCAGTATGATATTGGCTGTGGATTTGTCATAGATAGCTCTTATTATTTTGAGATACGTCCCATCAATACCTAATTTATTGAGAGTTTTTAGCATGAAGGGTTGTTGAATTTTGTCAAAGGCCTTTTCTGCATCTATTGAGATAATCATGTGGTTTTTGTCTTTGGTTCTGTTTATATGCTGGATTACATTTATTGGTTTGCATATGTTGAACTACACCTTATACATAGAGTCTGAGTGTTATTTAACACAATATTTTAAATAATTTTGTACATGAAACAAAGTTTTGACTGTGACCTGTCACATAAGGTCAGGTGTAAAATTTTTCACTGGTGGCATTATGTCTGTAGTCAAAATCTCAGATTTTTTTTTTTTTTTTTTTTTTTGAGACAGAGTTTGGCTCTTGTTGTCCAGGCTGGAGTGCAATGGCACGATCTTGGCTCACCACAATCTCTGCCTCCCAGGTTCAAGCGGAATTTTAAACTCTTTTTGGATGAAATATTTGCATGTACATAATGAGATATCTTGCAGATGAGACCCGAATATCAACATAAAATTTGTTTCATGTACACCTTATACACGTAGCCTGAAGGTTATTTTACACAATACTTTGAATAATTTTGTGGAGGAAAAGTTTTGACTGTGTTTTGACTGTGACCTGTCACATGAGGTCAGGTGTAAAATTTTCCACTAGTGTCATTATGTCAAATTTTTGAAGTATTTTGGATTTTAGATTTTCATATTAGGGATGCTCAACCTGTACTTGTATCGATATGCCTTATGTTGCCATCAAAATAAAATGTTGTATATCAAATTATTATGAAGTATTTAAAAAGACGTGGATCCTTGAAAATGTATCCTATAGTGAATGTCATTGAATAAGATTTATCTATGGTTAATACTAAATGCAACACTTTATAATTAATTTTTAATGTACATAGTGTATTTAACTACTTTTCAAAAATAAATCAGTCAACATGCCCAAAACAATTTGGCTATGTTAATTGCCTGTAAAACTTTTTAAATTATTTCATAATATATCTTTATTTTCTAAGGCCTGTCTTGAAAACTCAGCCTTCCAAAACGCTCAAACTATTTCCAGAAAAAAAATAACAAGGTGTGCTTATTCCTGGATCTTTGGTGTCATTATTGTCTGAATCCCAAACATCCAACCTTAGAAGCAGCCTTACATTTTTTACCCAGGGTCTTATTACCCTGTAACTACTCATCCACAATTGCTTACATGAAAAATTACTCTACTTAAAATACTGAAATGTCTGCAGAGCTTTATCTTGCTATCTTAGACAAGGTTCATATATTGGTGAATATACAAAACTGTATTAAAATATGTGAGCAGCTTTTCTGTATGGAGGAATAGTATTGGAAACACAACACTGGAACCTGGAAATTTTTACCACTTACATGAAATTAAGATAATTCCAGGGAGATTAAACCTATTGTATAGTTCATTTTCTTGGTACCTAATTGCAGGGGTGCAGTTAAATATTTGAAAATATAAAGAAACCTCAATAATTTTACACAGAGGTTAGAAAAACAGTATTCTCAGGTTTTATCCCTTATATACATAAAGAAATGTCAAGGAATATATTGTGGCTTAACAATATTACATTGTTGCTTAATATATATGGCCCTGGCTTCATAAAAACACATTTCCAAAAACTAAAAATTAATTTAGTTTGAATTCAGTGTTTACTAGTGGAATTTTCATTCTTATAAATAAAAGAGATGTTCCTATAAGAGGAAAAAAATGATAGAATTAAAGAAAATAGATAATGCACTAGAAAAAGAAGCATGTCTTGCAAAAAATACCACTTATTTGAAATCTTGGTAGCTGTTTGAATTCATTTTTCTTCTCACCAGAATCTAAGAATATCTAAACACTTGGTAATAATTTAAGGGAGTTCTTTTCTGTTTCTCTCTCCAGATTTTCCAAGGACATTATGATGTTCGAACTTCAATTCTTAAGTTCAAAAGATTTTCTGAGTCCTCAGTAAGCTTGTGAATGGCAGCTTAGAAGGGTTAGGACACAAGTCTGAACAGCTGAAGTCAAAATAGTGTCTTAGATATGTCTCTATTCCTCTCCTATTAAAGCAAGGGGAGAGCTACTCAGTGAGAAAGAATGAAGGTCAACAGACAGGAGGTGTTTGGTGGCCTTTATTTGACTAATATCCAAATGCTTAAAAGCATTCTTTTTATAGCACTTGGGTCAATTACTAAATTTGACGTGAAAGGTCTGTTACGAAAACTAAGCTTAGGATTCAGTGTGCAGCATTATGGAACCAAAAGCATAACCAGGACTCAGCATGGAGCGTGATGTTGCATAAGTAAGAAAATTGAATTACTTTCCTGTATTATGGATTTATTGTCTGTGAGGAAATGACTTTCAATGTGGAAATTATCAAAGCAAAGTGTTGCCCACTGCAAGGAATAGCAAAATTGGAAGGAAAAAAAAAAAAAACCCTTCTAAGAGTGTTATAATGCTAGGAAAACATTAGGATATTTTGTAATGTTAGATTTTTTTTCATACAAAGAAAAGACAGTTTTGAACACAATGTCAAGTGAATATAGAGATTATCTATTTGCCAGAAAGCAAATGATTGGCTCTTTTTTAAAATTTTATGAGGTAGAATCTCTTATTAATGACTAAATCCATAGTAACCAAGAAGTCAGGTGTTGTCGGGCGGGGGCCAGTAAGATGTACAAAAATAAGCACAGATTTTGCAGTCATACAGTCTGGTTTTGTCCATTGGGGAGAGTTTTGGGAATCTGACTGCCTCTCCAAATCTCAGGTTTCTTATTTTTTGTAATGGTATAATGACACCTTCTTCACTGTATTTCTGTCATGATTTATTGAGATAATATGTAAGTATTCTGGCAATTTGTAGATATTCAATAAATATTTGTCTCATTTCACTTTCATAAGAAATAGCTTAGTGCATTGAATTGTGGGCCAAATTTGATACCAAAAGATATTATTGGATATTACCATTTTCTAAACTGTGGTTTTTCTCTTTCTAAAAAGTGAGTAGTTAAAATGCCTGACTGGCCAATCATGTAAAGATTTCTGATAGTCAAATAAGAAAATACATTTTATGTTTTTTCAAAACCTGTAAAGGATGCAAGCAATGCAAATTATTCTCTTAAAATAATAAAAATTGCAGGCATATAAAACTATATAAAACATACTATTTTTGAAAAATACAAAGATTTTATGTAACAACAATATACTTGAAGAAATAAAAACCTAATGGAAATCATATGCGTCTTTTCCTGTACACATCCCCGTTACTCACAAACCCCCTTGCCCATATACACAAAACTATGAGCCTAATTTGTTATTTGTAATTATCATTAATTTCTTTATATGTGTAGGTCACATAAATTTTTCCAAAAATATTATCTTACAATTTTAAAATTTTGTTCAAAGGCATATATTATACTACCTGTATTTTTGTATAATTTGCTATTTCATTCAAACTTGTGAGACCTGTGTTGTAGATATATGGAATTCAAATTCATCACTTTCCACTATATTTTTATTAATTTTATTAAAGAACAAAATACATATATAAAAATTCATAAATAAAAACCATACAGACCAACAATTTTTGCATAGTGAACTGCCTTAAAAATCAATACCTGTTTCAAGAAAGGAAACACTAATAACAGAATCCCAGAAATACCACTAGTGCTTCCTTCCCATATCTTCCCATATCTGTGACTCCCTCACAAAGTAGACAGAACCCTGACTACTTCTACTGCCACTACATCCCTTCCTCTTCTGCACCTTTCTCCTTCTCCTCCTCCTTTTATGGTAGAGTAGAAAGTTGCGTAGCATACAATTAACCAATTATTTTTAAGTGTACAAGTCAGTGACATTTAGCATATTCACAATGTGGTGCAACCACTACTTCTCTATAGGCTCAAAACATTTTCATTATCCTAGAAGAGTAACACATACCCTTTAAGTAATTTCTTTCCTCAATATTTTGTAGTTTTCAGTGTACACGTCTTTCACTTCCATAGTTAAATGTATTCCTGGGTGTTTTATATTTTGAGTGCTCTTGTAATTGAAATTGTTTTAATTAGTTTCATTTTTTGATTTTTCACTGCTGCTGCACAGAAACTCAACTGACTTTTCTATGTTGATGTTGTACCAAATCATGTCATCTGCAAATAGATACAGTTTTTCTTCTACCTTTCCATTTTGAATGCCATTTATACCTTTTACTTGCCTAATGACTCTGGATATACATTGTAATATATCATCGAATGACAATGGTGAAAACAAGCATCCTTGTCTCATTTCTGAACTTAGGAGAAAAGCTTTCAGGCTTCCACCATTGAATGATATTAGCTGTGGATTTTTAATAAATGTCATTTGTCAATTTAATGAAGTACCTTTCTATGCCACGTTTATTCATTGTCACTACTCTGTAGTATGGTATATATTTTAATGAAAATAAGTTATAAATGTTAGTGTAGTCTAATTTTTATTTTTTCTTTCCTCTCATTGTCATCTGTTTTTGTGTCTACAAATATTTGCATATCATAGGGTCATAAAGATAGTATCCTGTTTTTCTTTAAAAAATAAACAAAACTGCATTACTTTCACATTTCAATGAAAAATCACATAGAAATATATATATGTGTGTATGTGTATGCACATATGTGTATATATGAACACCCTATATATACATACACATATATATACATATGTGTATGTATATATACAATATGACATTAAATAAAGATTCTTGTTTTCCATATGCTATCCATTTTACCCAAGGTGATTATTTAAAACTCCATTTTTTTAATCCCTGCACTGCACTTTCGCCTTTAATGTAAGTCAGATGACTTTATATATGTATGTCTGTTTATGAAATGCTTCAATCTCTTTGGACTTTTTGTTGTTGTTGTTGTTGTTGTTGTTGTTGATTTTGAGATGGAGTCTTGCTCTTGTCGCCCAGGCTGGAGTGCAGTGGCAAGATCTCTGCTCACTGCAACCTCCGCCTCCTGGGTTCAAGCGATTCTCCCGCCTCAGCCTCCTGAGTAGCTAAGACTACAGGCGCACGCCACGACACCCAGCTAATGTTTGTATTTTTAGTAGAGATGGGGTTTCACCATGTTGGCCAGGATGGTTTCGATCTCTTGACCTCGTGATCCGCCCACCTCGGCCTCCTAAAGTGCTGGGATTACAGGCGTGAGCCATCGCGCCCGGCCCTCTTTGGACTTTTAAAGTGCTAATATGGTACGTGTTACTTACTAAAACTTTAAAATAAGACACACTACTTGCAATGTAAGTACTCCCATTTTAATTCTTTTTCAAAATTTCCTTGGCTTTAATTTTTTCTCTACATTTTCACATAAATTTTAAAATCAAGATGTCAATTTCACAAGAAAAATAATTTTGATGGGATTTTAACGTGAAATATGTTGAATCAATAAATCAATTTGTGGAAGATATAAATTTTACTATTTTAATTCTTCTAATTGACAAGGAAGGTACACTGTTTTCATTATTTATTAGGTTGAATCATATAAAACAATTTTTTATTGGTCAAACATGGTTAAGTATCAGTAATCTTAGATTGTTCAAATTAATTTTTTAAAAATTTTAACTATAATTTTATGTAAATTTAGGGTAGAATAAACTGCACACATTTTGTTGGGGTTATTTTAAGGCACTTGATGTTTGGTTCTATTGTAGATGCTACCTTTTATGAATTTTATTATTTAACATTTATTTATGCTTCATTTTGTTGAATGATTTTTTTCAACAATCTTCAATATCACCTATTTTAGCAGTTCATCTACATAAACTCTTGCATTTTCTGTATAAATAATGTCATTTGTGAACAATAAATTATTCATTTCTTCTTTCCTCATCCTGATGCACGGTTGTGTTTCCTGCTTTATTGCAATGAATATTACATGCAGTAGAATGTTGACTAGAAATTGTGGTAATAAACTTTGTTTTCTCATTTTAGATCTCAAGCAGAAAGCTCTTAAAATTTCATCCCTAATTATGATGTTTGCTATTAAAGTATGTTATGAAATATTTTTATTAAATAAAGGAAACTTCTATTTATTTCTAATATGCCATGAAGATGTTGGTGATAATTATTATCATTACAGTGGGTGTTGAATTTTTTCACATGCTTTTTCTGTAACTATCTCGATGAACTTTTTTAAAAAAAGTTTTGTTACTGTTGTGAATTGTATGAATTGATTTTTACATTCAATATCCTTGGATTCTTACCACTTGTCCCAAGCGGTAAGGATATTTTATGTTTTTACGTGTCACTGGATTCAATTTCTAATATTTTGTTTAGAATGTTTGCATCCAAGTTCATGAAAGAAACTGATCTTTTTTTATTTTTTTCTTAAATTGTCCTTGTGAAAGTTAGCGTCAAGATTATATTGGTAACAGTCACATATATTTCTTTTTCTATTCTCTGGAAGTCTTTTTTTTAAATTTGGTGTTATAAATTCTTTAATGGTTGGCAGAAAGCACCACTGAGGCAACTTGGTCGTTTGTTTTCTTTATAGAAAGACTTAAAATTATATAACAACCAGTAGATTTAGAAACATTTATATTTTCTGTTTTTTTCTCATTATTTTGCTAGGAGTGATATGGCATTTAAGCGTTAATTTCATAATCGCTGTGTTCTTTACACTGTAGTTTATCTATCTTATAAGAATCATATGGCCATTTAAAAAATACATCTGACAATCACATGTATATTTAACCATTGGAAAATTTCATCTATTTAACATTTAATGTTGTTATTGATAAATTATTTGGATTATATTTACCGTTATTATTTCTTTTCCACTTGTCTGTTTTGTGGTCCTTTTTTCTGTACTTCCAAGCTTTATTTTATCTTAAAATACGTCATTTCTACTCTTCCATCTTTTTCTTCTATTTTTTGATAGTTATGTACTTTATGTATTCAGCATTTGCTCTAGAAATTAAATATTCGTGTTTAACTTATTACAGTTCAATACAAATTACACCACATCAAGGTAATTATAGTAAACTGAAGTTGCTCATCCTCACAGTTTGCCTTATTGTTCCCATGAGTTTTAATTATATATGCATTTTAAAACCCCAAGACATTACTATTAATGTGTTCCTTAGTCACTATCCAGTCAATATTCATTTATACTTTACCCTTTTCTGAAATTCATTGCTAAAAATTGTTTCCTCTACCATCATTTGCTCTGCTTGTTGTACCTTATTTATTTTTGAATTGTCAGTAAAAAATTATCAGTTATTGTCTGAAATCATCGTTACATTGATTTTTGAGAAGTATTTTTACTAGATATAAAATTTAGAGTTGATAGTCAATTTTCTTCAAAACTTTAAAGTTGTTACTCATTTGTTTTCTGACTTTTAAAAATTTCTGTTGAGAAGTTGACTCTATGTCTTATATTGTGTCTTTGAAGCGAATTTGTATTTTATTTTTTCCCTAAGCTAGGTTTAATAGTTTTCTTGATTTTTAGTTTTGATAATAATATCCCTTATTGTAGTTTTATTTTATTTTATTTTATTTTAGTTCCAGGATACACGAGTGGGATGTGCAGGTTTGTTACATAAGTAAACATGTGCTGTGGTGGTTTGCTGCACCTATCAACCTATACCTAGCTATTAAGCACCAGCATGCACTAACTATTTATCCTGATGCTTTCCTTCCCCCCTACCCCCCTCAACAGGCTAGTGTGTCTTGTTCCTCTCCCTGTGTCCATGTGTTCTCATTGTTCAGCTCCCACTTATAAGTGAGAACATGCAGTGTTTGGTTTTCTATTTCTGCATTAGTTTGCTGAGGAGAACGTCTTCCAATTCTATTCATGTCCCTGCAAAGGACATGGTCTCATTCCTTTTTATGGCTACATAGTGTTCCATGGTGTATATGTACCACATTTTCTTTATCCCGTCTATCATAGATGGGCATTTGAGTTGATTCCATGTCTTTACTATTATGAACAGTGGTGCAATGAACATATGCATGCGTGTATCTTTACAATAGAATGATTTATAATCCTTTCGGTATTTACCCAGTAATGGGATTGCTAAGTCAAATGGTATTTCTGGTTCTAGGTCTTTGAGGAATTGTCACACTGTCTTCCACAATGTTTGAACTAATATATATTCCCACCAACAGTATAAAAGCATTCCTATTTCTCCACAGCATTGCCAGCATCTGTTGTTTTTTGACTTTTTAATAATTGCCATTCTGACTGGCCTGAGATGGTATCTCATTGTGGTTTTGATTTGCATTTATCTAATTATCAGTAATGTTGAGCTTTTTTTCATATGTTTCTTGACCGCATAAATATCTTCTTTTGAGAAGTGTCTCTTCGAGTAATTTGCCCACTTTTTAATGAGGTTGTTTTGTTCTTGTAAGTTTGTTTAAGTTCCGTATAAACTCTAGATATTAGACCTTTGTCATATGGATAGATGGCAAAAATTTTCTCCTATTCTATAGACCGTCTGTTCACTCTGATGATTGTTTGTTTTGCTGTGCAGAAGCTCTTTAGTTTAATTAGATTCCATTTGTCAGTTTTTGCTTTTGTTGCAATTGCTTTTGAGGTTTTCATCATAAACTCTTTCCCCATGCCTATGTCCTGAGTGGTATTGCCTAGATTTTCTTCTAGGGTTTTTATAGTTGTGGGTTTTGCTTTGAAGTGTTTAATCCACCTTGAGTTAATTTTTGTATAAGGTGTTCAAAAGATCTTCTTGAATGTATGGGTTTATATCTTCCTCCAGTGTTGGTTAACACTCAGCCATTATCTCTTTTATGTATTGTTTCTGCCCCATTCGTTCTCTTTTCTTTTTTTTCTTTTGATGCCCACAGAATGTATTCCAGACAATTTTAATACAGACATATTTAGTAACATGCAAGCTAGACCTGTTCACTGACTTCCACATTTCTTTAACTTTATTAAACTACAGTTATGTTCTGTCTCTGTATTCACTTTACATGTTTTTTCAGGGAAACACCTTCCAGGGCATTAAAGCTCTCTTCTACTGTGTCTACTCTGCTGTTAAAGGTATAACATCAGTCTTTTAAATTTATATATTGGCAGCAATTTTGAAGTTTTTTCTTTTTATTATGTAGAACAAACGTATCATAGTCACATACAGTCCTTGTCACCTAATTCCAATATCTGAACCACCTGTGTATTAGTATCCACTATCTTTTTTACCCCTTGGTGTTCGGCAACATAATTCTGTTACTGTCTTACCTAGTCGTTTTTATTTAAAGGCAGACATTGGTATAAATTATGTAGAAGCCTCAGAGTAAGTGATGTTTATCTAAAGAAAGTTCATACTTTCCTCTTTTAGGCAGAAATGGAGGCTAGTAATACATTTATTCTAATCAAGAGCTGTTACATTTGAGGCTAGATTGCAGCTCTGGAGAGGTTCTGTTTGCTTCTAGTTCATCTGTATCTTCCTAGGTTTTCACATGTTGCATCTGTTGTATTTTGTAAGTTTCTCTCTCTCCAGGATCATACCAACATCTGGGTGTCTACTAGGCTTTGCACCAGATTCTCAGTCTGCTGCTGGCAATTCTAAATTTGTGGATTTTCAAGAAGTGCCTACTTTTACTTCCTGGATACAGGGGCTGGCAAGATACTGCCTGTGAGCCAAATCCGCCATCCTTGTTTTCCTCCCCTCCAGATTTTGGTGACTTGAGGGTTAAGAATTGTTTTTGTATATTCTAATGTTGAAAAAAGATAAGTGAGAATATTTCAGGACACATAAAAATGAAGTTAAAATGTCAGTGTAACTATAATTTTGTTGGAACTTAACCACACTTGTTTTTTTTAAGTCTTATCTAAGACTTCTTGCTACCTCAGCAGAAATGAGTAGTGGACACAGAGACCGTATTGGGTGTCTTCTCTTTGCACTGCTGCTCATGGCACTACAAAGCTAGTGAGGATACTATGACTTGACAGAATTGCATGTGTCACATGTATCACCTGTCTATGTGAAAATACATTTTCGTAGATGTAATATGTAAAATCTATTTAGGGATTGTTATTAGCAGATGAGCACTTGCAACCAATGTTTTAAGCTGAGGGACACAGACTTTGAACCCCAATTAAGAGAAATATTATCCTTTTAAAAAGAATTCCATTAAAAAGAATTCAGTAGATTTGAATTTCCACAAATACTCTATTATTATTACTATGGTATTTTGAATTTCATCTTTTTTGATATTTGTTATTTTTCATTCTATATAAGTTTCTCTATAATATTCTTTATTTTGCTTCTTGGCTTATGAAGAATAAAATATTTACTCTCTTGCCCATTGTCCTATTTTTCCAAAATTATTATGTCATGTGTATACTAACTGTATGTTCTTAGGTATATTATGTTACCCTAATCTACTGGGAAACTGAAACTGGGAAGGAATAATAAACTCCTACGCAAACTCTCAAACCCAACAGCTAAAGACAAGTTATCATACAACTTGTAACTACATAAATGTGTTTGATGAGGAGGCATTGACTAATTCCTCAAGTAGCATATTTTAGTATAATATTATTTTTCCTTATATTTTCAAAATGTATTACTATGCAACAGTCACCTTTTGAAACTCCATCTTTCATTTAAAGCATAATAGACAAGATTATACGTTATTTGTTATTTTCTGTGACATTTTCAACAATTAAAAGCACGTCTTATTCTATTCTCTCTATTCCACATCTATTTTCCTTTAGATATGACTTCTTGTCACATTGATATTCTCATCTGGTATGCATTGACACGCCACTCTAATTCATATCCCTCTAATAATAAGCCAACCAGATCCACCAGATACTCACAGGCATTATGGAAAGGGTTGTAATTATATTACTAGAGGACCAGAATTTTGTAGGATAAAATGAAGCACGAATCATGGAGTGCTTACTTAAGTACATCATTATTATTTATCGCAAAATAGCAATGGTGGTCTGGGTACAAGAAATTCCTAATCTCTAACTGCACCCTTAAAATAGAAGCATATGAAATGATCAGAATCTGATTTGCATCTTAAATCTAACCTCTGTGAACATAATGCAGTGTGAACTCTTGACATTCTAGTGTACACGAGTGAATATAAAAAATCTCTTTCAGTCTTTTCTTCATCTCTATGTCTCACACACACAACCTAGAGATGATGTTTTTTCAATGTTGGTGCATCCTTTCAATATAGAAAACATGAGATGGAAGTGATTACTCTCAAACCCGTTTATTATCCCTGATTGTAATTGGGCCAGACTTTTTTATTTGGTATAGGCCTCACGGAGTAGTTATATTTCAGCTGGTAATTCCTAAGACAGTGAAATGCAATCTACAGTCTCTCACAGATTCTACATTAATAATAGAAAAGAAGATCTCAGGACAAAATTACTAATTATGTTACAAATGCATAAACTGGTTATCTTTTGCTTTGCTTTATTCCTCTTGCCACTTTTCCAATAATATCTACCTATTTCATTCAAATTTATTCATTGGCGTGTTTGAATATTTTAACATTTATTTTAGGCTCGGGGTATATTTGTAGGTTTTTTTATATGAGTAACTTGCATGTCATGGGGATTTGGTGTAGAGATTATTTCATCACTCAGGTAATAAGCATAGTACTTGGTAGGTAGTTTTTTTGATCCTCACCCTCCATCGTCTAGTAGGCCTCGGTGTCAGTCATTCCCTTTTTTGTGTCCATGTGTACTCAATGTTTAGTTCCCACCTATACATGAGACCATGCAGTGTTTGGTTTTCTGTTCCTGTGTTACTTCACTAAGGATAATGGTCTCCAGCTCCATCCATGTTGCTGCAGCGGATATAATCTTGTTATTCTTTATGGCTGTGTGTGGTATATATTCCATGGTGTGTATGTACCACATTTTATTTATCCACTCTACCATTAATGGCCAATTAGGTTGATTCTACATTTTTGCTATTGTGAACAGTGCTGTGATGAACATACACATGCACGTGACTTTATGGTAGAATGATTTATTGTCCTTTGGGAATACACACAATAATGGAATTGCTAGGTCGAGTGGTAATTCTGTTTTGAGGTTCTCTCAGAAATTGCCAAACTGCTTTCCACAATGGCTGAAGTAATTTACATACCAACCAGCAGTGTATGGTATTTCCTTTTCTCTGCAAACTCGCCAGCTTCTATTTTTTTTTTTTTTAACTTTTTAATAGTAGCCATTCTGACTGGTATGAGATGGTTTCTCACTATGGTTTTCAATTTGCATTTCTCTAATAATTACCAATGAGCATTTTTTCATAAATTGCTGGCTGAATGCATATCTTCTTTTTAAAAAGTGTCTGTTCTGGGCCTGGCGCGGTGGCTCACGCCTGTAATCCCAGCACTTTGGGAAGCCGACGTGGGCGGATCGCGAGGTCAGGAGATCGAGACCATCCTGGCTAACATGGTGAAACCTCGTCTCTACTAAAAATACAAAAAAAAATTAGCCGGGCGTGGTGGTGGGTGCCTGTAATCCCAGATACTCAGGAGGCTGAGGCAGGAAAATGGCGTGAACCCGGGAGACAGAGGTTACAGAGAGCCGAGATCACGCCACTGCACTCCAGCCTGGGCGACAGAGCTAGACTCCGTCTAAAAAAAAAAAAAAAAAAAAGGTGTCTGTTCCTCTCCTTTGCCCACTTTTATTTATTTATTTATTTATTTATTTATTTATTTATTTATTTATTTTTAATACAGAGTCTCGACCTGTTGCCCAGGCTAGAGTGCAGTGGTTCGATCCTGGCTCACTGCAACCTCTGCCTCTCAGGTTCAAGTGATTCTCCTCCCTCAGCCTCCTGACTAGCTGGGATTGTAGGCGTCTGCCACCATGCCCAACTAATTTTTTGTATTTTCGGTAGAGATGGGTTTCACCATATTGGCCGGGCTGGTCTTGAACTCCTGACCTCAGGCGATCCACCCACCTCGGCCTCTCAAAGTGCTGGGATTACAAGCATGAGCCACCTGCACCCAGCCCTTTGCCCACTTTTTAATGGAGTTGTTTGTTTTTGGCTTGTAGATATGTTTAAGATCCTTATAGATTCAGGACATTAGATCTTTGTTGGATGCATACTTTGCAAATATGTTTTTTCCATTCTGTAGGTCATCTCTTTACCCGTTGATAGTTTATGTTGCTGTGTAGAAGCTCTTTAGTTTAATTAGGTCCCATTTGTCAATTTTTGTTTTTTGTTGCAGTCGCATTTGGCATCTTCATCATAAAATCTTTGCCTGGTCCTATGTCCAGAATGGTATTTCCTGGGTTATTTTCTAGTGTTTTTACAGTTTTGGGTTTTACATTTAAGTCTTTAATCCATCTTGAGTTGATCTGTGTGTATGTTATAAGGAAGGGGTCTATTTTCAATCTTCTCATATGGCCAGCCAGACATCCCAGCACCATTTATTGCCTAGGGAATCCTTTCCCCATTGCTTGTTTTTGTCAACTTTCTCAGAGATCAGATGATTATAGAGGCATGGCGTTATTTCTGGACTCTCTATTCCATTTCTTTTCATATGTCCTTGTGTAAATGAGATTCCATCATCCTCATTTTGCTTGGGAGACAGTAGAACTAAGTGTGAATTTCCCAGACTTTGGAGTTGAACTTCCTGGGGTTCAATCTGAGTTCTACCAATGGCAAGCTATTTAACATTTTACACATGATATAATCTCCTTACTCCCCAGCATACATATTTTTAAAAGGAAAAAAAACTATTATCAAATCAAATGCTTAATAATCATATTATTAAATATTATATGCTTAATTATATGTATTATGTCTTAAGTATTATATGCTTAATTATATATATCTTAAGCATTATATGCTTAATTACATATATTATATTTTATGTATAGCATCATATTAAATGGCATATAAAAACCCTCAATAATTTTTAGACAGATCGATTTTTTAGAATTCGGTGATTTGTTGTTCATTTTCATAAAGAGAAAATCGAATCTATTTTAAGAACAGGAAATTTTAAATTATGAGTATTTGATGGTCACTTTCTATTTGATTATCAAGGTCTAATAAAAATCTCCAATTAAAAATATATGTAATTTTAAGCAATAGCATACATCATCAGAGAACAAAACTATATTAGCAGTAAGTCACTGGATGATGAATGTGTCCTATAATGTTAATCTCATTACATTCTGAAGTTTATTAAATGTTTTGCAAAAGTATTTTACAGTACCCCAAGGCCATAAAAACAAGGCATCCAGAGATCCTTAGAATAATTGCCATAAAATATAATCATATTTTTTGTCTATTTATTCATTCTGTAGGAAGAATGAATTCAGTTTGATTTTCTTACAAAAGCTGAACCCTTAAATTTATTTCTCTAAGAATGACTGTCTCTTTCAAATTTGTTTTTCTTTCTTGGAAGTTTAGCTAAAAACTTCTCAGTAATTATAAAGCCTACAATTACATTGAGTTTTTAATTGTTTTATTTGAAAATGCTTGAGTACAATAGCATTTAGATCTTTTCTATGTTTCAGTAAGTTATCAATAAAGTCGAGTTTACAAAGTTTTCCTTGCATCACCCTTGTTCAGGGATCAGCAAACTTTAAAGGGCTGGATAGTAAAACATTTCAATATTGTTGGTCGTAAAAAATTATAGGTCTGAGGCAGGGCGCGGTGGCTCATGACTGTGATCTCAGCACTTTGGGAGGCCGAGGAGAGCGGATCACGAGGTCAGGAGATCGAGACCATCCTGGCTAACACTAAAAACACAAAAAATTAGCTGGGCATGGTGGCGGGTGCCTATAGTCCCAGCTACTCAGGAGGCTGAGACAGGAGAATGGTGTGAACCTGGGAGGTGGAGCTTGCAGTGAACCGAGATGGCACCACTGCACTCCAGCATGGACGACAGTGCGAGACAATGTCTCAAAAAAAAAAAAAAGTAGGTCTGTCTTTTGCTTTATTTTGTATTGTTTTAGATCAACATAGACAATACTTCTTTGCCTTCTTCTTGGAAAAGCAACAATATCCCTGGGATGTTACCATTTCAGGGGTTAATGAAGCATCCTCTTATTATTCAGAAGTCTCTAAGTCCTAGAGAACCTTAAATTTCTCTGTGATTCTACTTTTGGCCAATATCTGAATGACCATGTGTCACTTTTGAAACAAGAGAAACATGTAAGGTTGATCCCACTTATACTTTTGGTCCAAAAGGGCATACATTTCCCCTGAGAAATGCAACAATTTTATCAAAATAAAGTGTGTTACCTAGGATGTGATTCATCCAGAAGAGTTAGATCCCTTATTCCTAATACACTATGAACCAGTTCAAAACTTTCCCAGAACTGTAATTAAGAGTAATTCAGAGATTTCAGGGTGATCCTAGCTATTGTAGATAATAGATTCTCAACTTTTCTGAAATCACCACACACCTATGTAACTTAACCTAAGTTGTCTATAACCTAATGTCTTGCCTATAATCCTGAACATTTGCACAATCCTTCATGATTTAAAATCAAGAAATGAATCCCCTTTACAACAGCTGCAAAAAATAAAATACAATAAAATGCCTAACAAGATATTTAACCAAAGAGGTGAAAAATCTGTACAAGAAAAACAGCAAAATGCTGCTGAAAGGAAACATAAATTTCACAACCAAATGAAAACATATCCCATGCTCATAGATGAGAAGAATAATTATTGTGAAAATGATCATACCGCCCAAAGCAATTCTACAGACTCAATGCAATTCCCATCAAAATACCATCATCATTTTTTCACAGAACTAGAAAAAACAATCCTAAAATTTATATGAAAGCAAAATCAGACCCCACAAAGCAGAAACAATACCAAGCAAATACATTCCCACCAACAGTGCAAATTTACTTGGAAATTTGTTTAAGATCCTTATAGATTCAGGATATTAGACCTTTGTTGGATGCATCGTTGCAAATATTTTCTTCCATTCTATAGGTTGTCTCTTTACTCACTTGATATTTCCTTTTGCTGTGCAGAAGCTCTTTAGTTTAATTAGGTTTCGTTTGCCAATTTTTGTTTTTGTTGCTTTTTACCACTCTTTGCATAGTAAGACTGCATTTCTACCAGTCTTTCTACCATTCTATGCATAATAAGACTGTATAGGCCCTTAAATTTCCATTTAAATAGATTAGGATCATCATATACCAAGAGCATGTTACAGCCTCTCTTTCCTGTAGTGACAAAAGCCTACTCACCTTATCTAGGGGAATAGAAACAGCAGCTAATCAAGCGGAGGCCTCTGTCATTTTGGTTTAAGACCTCCTTTGAACATGACAGTCTTCATTCTGTAAAATATTTTTTGCTCACTGAAAATACACAACTTTCTTTGTAAGTAGCCTTATTTTCTATTAAATTCTATTATTTTTTCCTTTATGCATTTTCATTCATTGTTACAATACTTCCTGCTACAGTTTTTCCATTACCTGAAGAAACAAAAACAGTGATTCATTAACTTCTATTCACAAGCTATCTATCTTAGAGAGATGTATTAGAATCTTCTTTAGAAAAGCTAAATTACTTCTGTTTAAGATCAAAACAAGACAATATCAGAAAGGATAAACAGTATTCAACTAATCCCTAGATTATGACCCCTTGCTGGAAACAAATCTGCCCAACTATTGAAAATCACTGCATTCATTTGAATTTGTCATTTAGGAAGAGATAGGAGGGTTAATATATGCACTGATAGTATACGGGTTTTAGGGCAGTCTCTATTTTTGGAATGCTTTGGAGACAACAAGGAATTATTCACGTTAACAAGAACCTCCAACTAAGGATGTAATGTAAGAAATGCTCAAAGTATCTAATTTGTGAAGACATAAATATTTTAAAGGTAGGGGCACAAGCCAAAACAAGTAAGATATATTTTTTAAAACCCTGGATGAAAAGTATACAGTACAGTCAGACCTCCCTTTATTAAAGTCCTACTTCTTGTGAAACTCCAGTTTCCTTGAGACTTTACTGTCTAGATTCAATGAGATCGTTATGGAAAGGTAGACAGGTTTAACTCTACCTAACTGAGTCTGTTATATAATTTCAGCAATTTATTCAGAAAATGAATTCTAGGAGAACTCTAGATAAAATTTCATAAAAATATTTAGAATAACAAAGATTCCACCAAAAAAAATTCTTAGAACAGATAAAGAAATGTAGTAAAATTACAGGGTACAAAATCAACATAAAATCAGTTGCCTTTCTATATACTAACAGGAGTCTGATAAAGAAACCAAAAAGCAATTCCATTTACAAGAGCTATAAAATATTAAATACCCAAGAATACATTTAATCAAAGAAGTGAAAAATCTCTACAAGGAAAACTATAAAACACTAATGACAGAAATTGTCATTATACACTATTAGAAAATAAAAGATATTCCATATTCATGGATTATAAAAATTAGTATGGTTAAAATGTCTGTATTACACAGTGATCTTCAGATTCAATGCAATCCCTATTAAAATACTAATGACATTCTTCACAGAAATAGAAAACCAATCTTAACATTAGTGTGGGACCATGAAAGACTCCACATAGCCAAAACATTGCTGAGCAAAAAGAATAAAACTGTAGGCATCACACAGTCCGTTTTTAAATTATGCTACAATGACATAATAGCCAAAACGGCATGGTACTGGCATAAAAACAGACACATACATGCATGGAACAAAACAGAGAACCCAAAAATAATCCACACCTTTACAGACAACTCATTTTCAACAAAAGTGCTAAGAATATACATTGAGAAAAGGACAGTCTCTTCAATAATGTGTACTGGGAAACTGGATAACCATATTAAGAAAAATGAAATGAGATGCCTATATTTTGCCATATACAAAAGTCAACACAAAATCAACTAAAGAGTTAAATGTGAGACCAGAACCATGAAACTATTAAAAAACAAACATTGGAGAAAATGTTATGAGACACTGGTTTAGACAAAGATTTGTTTGAATAAGACCTCAACAGCACAGGCAATAAAAGCAAAAATAGGCAAATTGGGAATACATCAAGCTAAAATGCTTCTGCACAGCACAGGAAACAATCCACAAAGTAAAGAGACAATTACAGAATGGAAGAAAATATATGGCAACTGTCCATCTAATAAAGGAATAATAACTCGAATATAGAAGAAACGCAACTCCATAGTAAAAAACGAAACAGTCTGATTAAAATTGGGCAAAAGAACTGAATAGAAATTTCTCAAAAGAAGACATACAATTGGCCAACAGGTGAAAAAATGCTTAATATCATTGATCATTAGGAAAATGAAAATAAAAACCACAATGAGATATAATCTCACCCCACTTATAATGGACATAATCAAAAAACAAGAAGTAACAAGTGCTGACTAGGATGTGAAGAAGGAAGAACATTTGTGCATTGTTGGTGGAAAGTAAAATAACACTAGTACAGCCACTATGGAAAATTATGTGGAAGTTCCTCAAGAAGCTAAAAACATAACTAACATATGATGCCTCAATCCCACTGCTAGGTAAATATTCAAAAGAAAGGAAAACAGTATATCAAATTTTTACTGTATTCCTATTCACAATAGCCAAGATATGGAATTAACCTAATTGTGTATCAAGAGAAAAATGGATAAAGAGAATGTGTTATGTATATACAATGGAATATTATTCAACCATAAAAAATCCTGTTATTTGCAGCAACATGAGTGGAATTGTATGTCATTACATTAAGTGAAATAAGCCAAGCATAGAAAGACAAATACTGCATGTCCTCACTCATATATGGGATTGCGTGACTTGCTTAACCTTGTCCATCACTTAGAAGGTTCACCCTCCTTACCCTGCCCACTTGTCTTGTATGCAATAAATATCAGCGTGCCCAGCTGTTCGGGGCCACTACTACCGGTCTTGGTGGTAGTGGTCCCCTGAGCCTAGCTGTTTTCTCTTTATCTCTTTGTCTTGTGTCTTTATTTATTACAATCTCTGTCTCCACACACGGAGAAAACACACGCTAAGCCCCGTAGGGCTGGACCCTACAACTACTGTGCTGATTGTTTATAGTATTCGATGACGTAAATTCCATTGGAAATCAAAGATTATCTTTCTGTGATGTTATATGTTATACGTTTCTGTGCTTGGCTTATTTCACTATGCCCATGAGTGGATCTCATGGGCATAGAGAATAGAACAATAGACACCATAAGGTGAGAAGAATGTGTGAGAGGGAGAGATGCAGAGAAGTTGGTTAAGGGGTACAAAAATACAGAACATAGAAGGAATTCTATGTGTGTAATAATATCTGATAGTACAGTAGAGACAATTACAGTTAATAATTTATTGTCTATTTCAAAATAGTGAGAAGAGAAAAAATGGAATGTTCCCAACACAAAGAAAAGTGTTTTAGGTAATAGATAGCCTAATTACCCTAATTTGATTATGACACATTGTATACAGGTATCAAAATTTCACAGGTTCCCCCAAAATATGTATAACTAAAACTCTTGTTTTCTCCGAATGGCAGCTTAATATTGCAAGAAGAATTAATGTAAAGTGCTGTAATAATTTTGCAAAAAAATAGCACTCCAAGGAGAAAAATTCACCAATAAATCTCAGTGGAAAAAAATGTACTAAAACTTTTTAGTAAATTTTCAGTGTTTATCACATCTGTCATGAACATAAGCCTTGCAAAATTGCAAAGGTGCCATATGGGCAAGATTTTGAATCCAAGGGCTCATTTGAACATCTCTAGGTGGATATCAAACACTATAACCCTGCAGTGGGTTTTGTGAATCTGGTCATTACCTACTATTGGGATGTATGTGATGCTTTCCTTGATAGAGAGCTGTGGATCTAACAGTGGCATAGGTAGTTACTAAATAGTGCATTCCCACTTTGAAGAGTGTCAGTATCTGGTGACAGAGATACCCAATTAATTGAGGCTATTATTAAAGAGTTTTGCAAAGTTTTCAGAGTTTATATCTAATTCATTATAATAATGTCTATATTACTCCAATATTCAGGAAAGTTGGAAATAACAAATAGGATTCTGAAACTCAAATTAAGAAAGCTGTCACAGCAGACCACCATGGCACATGTATACCTATGTAACAAACCTGCATGTTCTGCACATGTATCCCAGAACTTAAAGTTTAATTAAAAAAAAAAAAGCTGTCAGAGAATATCGTGTTTTCATATTTAACTCCTTTGGAAGTGAAATTATTGTTAGCCAACCCAATGGTAATACCTTAGATCATGAACTCCTTTGGAATTGGGAGTTAAATTATTGAAAGTTTGTTAACTCTATTCATAAGTTAGCTACAGCCTACCCATATGTATAAGAATGTCATCTCTGATTTGGTACTCCTAATTATTGTAAGACAACATAGCTAAGTATTGAAAAGAACTAATTGAGCATTTTTTTTTTCAAGAGCATACAAAATAACCTTTTCATGATGTACAACCCGGATTTCAATTTGATCTCAAGAAGTAACGTCACAGAAAGATAATCTTTAATTTCCAATGGAATTTACATCATTGAATACTATAAACAATCAGCACAGTAGTTGTAGGGTCCAGCCCTATGGGGCTTAGCGGGTGTATTCTCCGTGTGCAGAGACAGAGATTGTAATAAATAAAGCACAAGACAAAGAGATAAAGAGAAAACAGCTGGGCCTGTGGGACCACTACCACCAAGACATGGAGACTGGTGGTGGCCCCGAATGGCTAGGCGCGCTGATATTTATTGCATACAAAACAAGGGGGGCAGGGTAAGGAGGGCGAACCTTCTAAGTGATTGACAAAGTGAAGCAAGTCACGTGATCATAGGACAGGGGGCCCTTCCCTCTTGGTAGCAGAAGCAGAGAGAGAGAAGGCAGTATATGTCAGCGTTTTTTTCTATGCACTTACAAGAAAGATCAAAGACTTTAAGACTTTCACTATTCCTTCTACCGCTATCTACTACGAACTTCAAAGAGGAACCAGGAGTATGGGAAGAACATGAAAGTGGACAAGGAAGTGACCGTTGAAGCACAGCACCACAGGGAGGGGTTTAGGCCTCCAGATGACTGCAGGCAGGCCTGGATAATATCCAGCCTTCCACAAGAAGCTTGTGGAGCAGAGTGTTCCCTGACTCCTCCAAGGAAAGAAGACTCCCTTTTGCGGTCTGCTAAGTAGTGGGTGTCTTCCCAGACACTGGCATTACCGCTTGACCAAAGAGCCCTCAAGCGGCCCTTATGCGGGTGTGACAGAAGGCTCACCTCTTGCCTTCTAGGTCACTTCTCACAATGTCCCTTTAGCACCTGATCCTATACCCGCCAGTTATTTCTAGGTTATATTAGTAATACAACAAAGAGTAATCTTAAAAGCTAATGATTAATAATGAAAATTATTCATGATCACCTCTATATCTAATTTGTATTATGACTATTCTTATTCTAACTATTTTCTTTATTATACTGAAACAGTTTGTGCCTTTAGTCTCTTGCCTCGGCACCTAGGTAATCTTTCGCCCACAGTGGTGAATCTCCAGAGGTTTGATCAATGGATTCACGTCTCTCAATTAAAAAGACACAAACTTAAATCAAATCTCTGTAGAATTGTTCTGACCGGAAACATTTAGTTGAATATATTTAGGAATTTTGAGAAGCAGACATTACTCTAAAGGAGAAGGATTCAACCCAAGACCTCTGTACCAAATTGAAGACTATGTAAGAGATACTCAGCTACTGCTTCAATCTGTGGATCAAGACCACAAATTTTCATGCACTAATCTATGTTCTTGTGTTCTTTATTTCTCAAGATATATTTTCCTCTATTTTACAGGTTTAAGATTCTCTAAATATATCACCTGCAAGAACCCCATTCTTAACATTGGTTTTTGCATGTTTAGGCACACTTGACATGAGTCCGATACCTGGCTATAATTTTTACCTAAACTATCTAAAGCATAAAATAAAATGACTGCTGGGCTTGTACTCATTTCTATTTGGGAAATACCTCATTTCTTGTAATGAATCAGTTTCCTAATAATGAGGACCGCCCTGTTGGTAATGTAACAAATATGATGACCTTTTCAAGGCAAACATCACAGAAGGCCAAATGACCAACTATCTAAAATCTCCTGCATTTCATTCTTAGAAGAGATTCCTGTCTCCAGAAAAACAATAGCTGCCATCTTTTCACGCTTTCACAAAAGTTAGTTTTGTAACCAAACATTTGCAGAAAAGGAAACTGGACTAGAACAAAGGGCTTGTATTTGGAGGCAATCTCTCTTTCTCACATCTTACAAGATAAATTAATCATTTTTTTTTGCCTTATATCTACCTAATGACCTCAGTTCTACATATTTTATCACCTAACCATTGTATTACTCTTAATTTGGGGGGTCTATCTTCAAGTATTGAAAGAGTATTTTGTTATTTTTATTTATTAAGTGTCATTTTATCATTTGCTGCAACCATCAAATGAATCACAAATCATTATATTGAGTGAAACACAAACTCCTATGATGCAACTGATTTCTAACACTAAGAAATAGAAAAGTTTCTTTTAAAAGTTTGAGGCCAGCCTGGGCAACATAACAAGACTCTGTCTCTAAAATATATAAATAAACAAATAAGAGAAAAGGCTGTTTTGCTAATAACACTGAGAGGTTTCTTTCATATTTTAATTAAACCAATTTTATTGTGAAGTGTAACCTACATAGAGAAAAAAAGTACAGACTGTAATTAAAGACAAGTTGGTTTGGTTCTATTTCTCATAGCTCCCACATTCTCATAACAAATTGTCCCATTTTCTGTTTGTCTGAAAATTTTTTTTTATTTTTTCTTAATTTGTGAATTACATTGTTACTGAGTGCTGAATTTTAAGTTGGCAGTCATTTCATTTCAGAACTAGAAAGATGTCATCCCATTGTCAGTCTTACTGTTGCTCCTTGAAAGTATGTGTCATTTTTCTCTGACTGCCTTAATAGCATATCTAACTTTGATTTTCAATAATCACATTATAATGTGTTTTTTAGTATTATTTTTATTTTGGTACTCATAGAACTTTAAAGTACAGTTTGAATAGATATCAGTGTTTAGTTCTCAGATATTACCCTTTGCTCTCCAGAGAACCACCATTCTCTCTTCTCTACATTTTTGCAAATTTAACATGTTAGAATTTTTCATTTTGTTTCATATTTTTCTTATGGTTTCTTATGAATTTTCCATTATTTTTCTTTTCATTATTTTGTACTTATTCTCTAGTAAACTATTTCCCAATTTACTTAAACTCCTCTCCATAGCGTTCAATTTGCTGTTAAACTTTCATTGAATTCTTAATGTTAATTATTACATTTTGTGGTTTTAAAAGTTTTACTTATTTTCTTATGGACTCTACATGATAAAAATTTTCACCTTTCGTATGTTTTCCTCAGCATATTCAGTGAGTCTTTTTCTGTCAATTCTAATAACAAAGTCATCTGTAGTTCTTTTTCTATTGTTTGTTTCTCTGTTGTCCATTTTTCTTGGTTTGCATCATTTTTACTTGATTTTTTTGACATCATAGCAAAAATTTTTGGAGAACCAAATGTTGTCACTCATCTTCCTGATGGGATATCACATTATCCTCTCATAACTAGAAAGAGTAGAAGACAATTTTAATTAAATAAGGTTTGAACTGCTTTAAGGCTTTTTGCATTTTGCTAAGGTTCTATTTACCTTCATTTCACACCTGCTAGGATGTAGCACTCTAAGCATCACAAATGAGAGTATTTTGTAATTAACAGACCCACCTTGTTTTCACCATGAGACTACCTTTAACTCCACTGTGCTTTTTAAGAAGTTTTTGGTTAGCTTTATAATTTCTTGCTCCGTGCAGTTTAAAAATTAAAAAAAAATGCCAAGAGAGGAAACCAAAAAGTGTAAGAATTACATCTGTCTTGCTATTTTCTCTCTTGATAGCCTTGGGAATGCAAATTTTAATATTTTTCCTTGCCAGTCTTATAAGTTTACCAAAAGCAACGGTAGATTTTCTGGGTTTAGCCATAGTCATTTCTGTTGATTCTGAGTTTGCTCGGTGTTGAGAATCAGCAAAAGTCCTGATGGAGAAGCTCTAATGAAGCCTTCCCTCCTCGCCCCATCGTAGCCCCTGAAATACTGGTTCCCTTGGTCACTCTCTGGTATTTTCAAACTAGGTTTCTACTTTTCACTTCAAGCTTCTCCATCTTAGCTGGAAGATGAAGCTGAGGGTTGCACTGACTCTGTCCTCACCAACTGAAAAGAACTAGTCCTTCTCAGTTATTTTTAAGGCCTCATTTTAGTTTATAGAGCTCTGATAATTAAACTGCAAGATATAAAAAGGCACTGGTTCTTGCTACAGGAATACTTAAGCAACAACATGTATATCAGTAAGACTGTAACTATAAAAAGAGGATCTAAAATTATCATTAAGCTAAACATTGTACTTCTAAATTGTAAAATAGTAATTTGTGCAAATATTTATGCTAACAAAGTTAACTCTCACTCCATGTAAACTCAGTTAATGTAAGTCGATGGCCCTAAAATTAATATTTTTTGAGTTTCTGCTTATGGCTTTCCCAAATAAAATTGCTTCTTTAATCATAAGAAAAATTCACATATTATCTAATTAATGTGTACAAATTTTGAATTCTGCTTCTTGTATATCAAATAAGTAAACCAGTTGTGTTTTTTAAAGCAAACTAAATTCTACCTGCTAAAACTATTTGTTGAAGGCCAAATAATTAAAAAAAAATTAGAGCCACATTAGTAGAAACAAGAATAAAAGTTTGAATCTCATAGTAATTTAGCAATCTCTACCATGGACAAATGAAGTAATGGAACCAACTGTGATGCAATGAACTGTGCATTCTCACTGACTGCATCTGCATCCTCACCCTGCTCTTATCAAAAGGTGACTTCGAATCAAAATGATGTTATAGGAACTGGCTCTTAATGTCAGGTGCATTTTCCTGAGACAGGAAATCTGGCAACCATTTTAAGTGATGTTTCTATAAAAGTGCAACCAAACTATGGAAGAATAAGAAAGGAACAATTTTTTTCAGTGTAAACAAGTTCTCTTATTTTATATGATCAGGATCTATAATAAGTCATTGGTACAAAAACAAAGAAAAGAATCAGAATGCAAAAGATACATGAAATAAATTGTTTAACTTTAAACATTAAATTATAATAATTCCTAATCTGTTGATGAATAGTCAAGTATCCCCCTTTTTTATGAGTAGCTGTGTCATCTTTCTAGAATCAGTTGTACCTATAATTCATTATCTATAATTTTCTATTTAAATGTGTTTAAAGTCGAGGGAGTAGAGACATTTTCAAAACAATCTTTGCTGAATTCTTGTAAATGTCTACATTTTATCTGATTAGGACAGAAACCAATTTTTTACCTAAGTTGTTGGTATTCTTTCAATAATATGAATATAACGTGATTTTTAAAAAGCACTCAATTCATTTTCTTTAAAAATGGCAAGAGTATTTTCACATGGAGTTATATTTGTTTATTCAATATCTAATTAGAATTCATAATTATCTTATAAAATACAATTTATAAAATTCAATTCAGAAATAAAATCAAATGTCTTTTGGGAAGTATTCACTTACCTTGTGTGAGTGTGTCCACAATCATAAAATAAAGCTCTGTTACTTCCAAGGTATATGTATGCTACAGATCAATCAGTGTTTTCTATAGTTCAAGCAAATCCTGAAGTGTTTCTTGATGTAATAAGGTATACAATGAGCCACTGTGTTCACAGGGGTAGTTTTCTGAGGAAAGAATATGGTCACTGGACTGAATGGCTTGCAGAGGGTGTTGCTTGGGTTAAAAAGAACAAGGAACAGAGACAGGTAAGAAAAGTAGGGGATATTCACATGTGTGCCATCTTTGCAAACCTTAAGTGTTCGTAAGTTTCCCTTTATTCTGTAGTCTGGAACATTTATTATAACTAGAATTTCTACTTTTATTTCTCTACATAAATGTTTTAAACATGGCCCTTGTATATTGGCCTTATATGTCATTAACTTCATATATGTCATTTACTTCTTCCATTTTCACAACCAAACTCAATTTTTCACCTATGCAATTGTTTTAAATATAGCCCAAATAAGCTGATGTTTAGCAATTTAGAGGCTGCTGGCTTATATATACTGCACAAATGTACCAAACATCTTCTAGCCAGAGAGAAGATAGGTTCTTGAGCTATAAATAGTCCCAAGATGTTGCTGTTCTTTGGTGCTCTGTGACCCAGAGACTCTTCATTATGCTGCTGAGTGAAATCATCTAGACACATGAACCTCCTCTTGGTTTCCTCCTCTCCACTGGGAGTTCCTTTGCCCTCTTTTCTTTCTATGTGGTAACCATGTGCTGGCTGCCCATTCTCTCTGGAAGACCTCATGCTGTAAGGGACTTCCCAGAATGCAAACCTGTCAGAGCAGCACCCAAATAAAGCTTATTCTATTCTACCACCACATGGTCATGCATTTTTCCTTCATCCACCCCTAAATCCCTTAAACTCACAACATTCCATTATGGAAATGCCATTCTGAAGTTTGAATTATGTTCCATACTGACTGATGAGTAGTGTTTGATGAAGAATGAAGAATGAAGTTACTATCATGAGTCTAAGAGATAACTTTATCTATTTCATATGCTGAGTTTCACCCTGGATCTTCTTAGCAAATACATGATATCGCATAGAATCACTATTGATTATTGAAGAAAAAAACAGAAGTTTCAGAACACTGGAAGCACAAAGCTATACATCCAAGCCAACTTAAATAAGAGTGTAAAAGGTCACATTCTTATGAGGTTTGTTGCCATTGTACCCACTGGTTTTTCCTTCTAATTATATTCAGAAAATGAATTCTGGTTTAAGTAAATATAAAATAGCCTATATCAAACAAACTGTCATAGTGAAAATAAAACTTTGGAACCAAATAAACACCCACCAATAACAAACAAAATAATACAACTGTGTTATGAGAAAGGAAACACAGATGATTTGGCCATGGAAATAAGACCTCATTAGACGAAGTCGACATCTATAAGGCATTTTTTCCTGATGTCATGCTCATTCCTTTTTCAATGAAGGGGAATTAGAACTCATACAGAAAGCTCTGGTCATACTAGTTGGAAGAGTCAGGCAAGAAAATTAGGTATGTCAGACCGTTTGGAAATTAAAGGAGAAAAACAGCTATGAAAAAGAAGGCCACAAAGGGAGAGACCAAAATATGAATGAAAACACCCTTTAGATTCCAAATATTGGAGACAAAATTTAACAAAATTTAATAGCAACTAGAGAAAGAAAGTCTATTACATACAAGGAAAGCAAAACAAACAAACAGAAAAACAAGAATAGCTGACTTAACAGAACCAACAGAGGGCAAAGTATAGTAAAATGCTATTATTAAAGAGGCCAGAATTTAGAAAGAAGACACCAGTAACTTAGAAATTGATATTCAGTGAGAACATCAGTCATAAATAAAAGTGAAATATAACATTTTGGATTAAAGAAAGCAGAGAGAATTTGTCTCCACCAGACCTTCACAAAAGAAATACTAAAGAAATATCTTTAGAATGAAAAGGCATGATAAGAGATGGAAATTCAAATATCCAGATACGAAGAGGAAACACAAGAAATAAACACAGTAATCCCTTCTTATCTATGGTTTCACTTTCCATGGTTTTAGTTACTCATGGTCAACCACAGTCTGAAAATATTAAATGGAAAATTCCAGAAATAAACAACTCATAAATTTTAAATTTCATGCCATTCTGAGTAGTGTAATAAGTTCAATAGGCATCTTTTCATTCCTAGAGCAAACACTAAAAATATATAAAGTAGTAGAGCTAAAAATCAAAAAGAAGAAATATCGAGGCATAATTAAAATATATGCATTTAACCCCCAAAAATAAAGGAAAAAAGAATTTAAAAAGGACAAATAAAAAACTAATAGCAAGATGGTAGGAATAAAAGTACCTGTATTAATAATTACAGCAAGTGAAGTGGATTAAATATTGCCATTAAACCTTAATTTATAATTGCGTTCAATTGTATTTGTATAACTAAACAAAGTGAAGACAACCATATGCAGTCTAAAAGGGATACTAAAAGCATGGCAAAAGATATACCATGCAGATAACAATCATAGGAAAGTTGCAGGCTGCAAAACAAGAAGTAATATGAAAGATAAAAAGGGATATTCCATATGTCTGAGAGTCAATTATTAACAGTTTTGAAAATATACACAGCAAAAACTGGCAGAAGTGTGGGGAGAATTACTGAGACCTACAATTTGATGGAAAAGTTACAAGTTCCTTCTTTTATTATTTTTGTAACATTAATCATAAAAAAAACTTACTCTATGCCATGGTCTAAATGTATGTATCCCTGCAAAATTTGTATATTGAAGACTAACTCTCAACTGATGATACTAAGATGTGAAGCCTTTGGGAGGTGATTAGGTCATGAGGACTCTACCTCATGAAAACAATTAATGTGCTTATTAAAGACGCCAATGGGCTTCTTTGCCCCTTCTGCCACATAGGATGTAGCAAGAAGACACCATCGATAAGGAATAAATCCTCACCAGACACCAAATCTGTTGATTCCTTGAACTTAGACCTCATAGCCTCCAGAACTGTGAACAATAAATTTCTGTTACCTGTAAATTATCCAGTAGAAAGCATTTTGTTGTATTAGCCCTAACAGACTAAGACACTGCACCTCTCAAATCCCTCCAATGGTTTATGTCTCACTCAACATAAAAGCTAAACTCTTTACTGTATCCCCCAAACACAAGACAACATTACCTTTCCCCCATTACACCTCCTCTTAGCTTCTACTTCTCTCAAAATACTCCATATACTTGTTAAGAAAAACACCTCCATCACACTCCTGTTTCAGGGATTTGGTATTTTTCATTGTCTATCTATGGAACTATCTTCCTTCAGACATGTGCAAGGTTTGTGAACTCATTTTCCTCAAGTCTTTGTAAAAATCTTGTATGTGTAGTATGGCTTTCTCTGTTCATCAAATTTAAAACCTCAATCACTTCCTTCAGCACTATGCATTCTTCCTTCATCCTTAATTTTACTCAGTTGTACTTATCATCAGACACCATCTCTGTATAGTTTACTTATCTGTTTATTATTTGTTTATAGGCACTAGTATGCAAACGCCATGAGGGGTTTATACATTTTATTCCAAATCATATTCTTAGTGCTTAAAAGAGTGCTTGTCCATGTTGTTGAATGAAAAATGAATATATTTATCTAATCCAGTGAAGGACCTAGTATCTATATACCCTGTAAGAAAACAAAACACAGATCTAAGAAATTTATGAAATAAAATACAAAAAAGATATAAGAGAACATCCACAACATTCTTCTCATTTTACCATTGAGAAAACAGATGTGGAGAGATTTTTCTAACACATAACAAGACTGAGTGGCAGGATATACCAGTCTACACACCTGTTTTACTTCACTGTTGTGGCCATCCCAGAATGTGGGCTCATTGAAGATTTCTGTTTGTCTGATGTAGATTTTTTTAAGGGATTTGGTTGCCAATGTTTAAACATTAGCATATTACTCATAGGAGTCTAAAAATCAGCTTCTCTTGAAAAATGGGAACATCTAGCAAACACGATCCATATTTCCATGTGGCAATAATTTCCACTGCTTAGACAGGCATGTGTTCTCAAGTCTGCTTTCCTCTGTTACCACATCTTTCTGGTCCTTGTGGACATCAGATTTTGCTGCCTTGAATTTATCCCTTATTTTAATATTTTTATGTATTTACACATAAGATTCTTGATTCTGGTAATTATGGCATAATAAACTGAGGAGAAATTAAATTAGTGTTACTGAAAAGAAATTTAAATGATACTATGGTTCAAAACCTCTGCCCCACATATTTTGACAAGTAAATATTCATATATCTCTACTTGGGTGTACTTTTCATGTTTCTATCACCAAATGATATGCTCCTGAAACAGTCACCTGGGGAGATAATATATCCATCATTTATACTTTATTATAAATTACCTTACTAAATATTATACATTTTTATCATGTGGTAAAGATGGACTTTATTGATCACATATGTCTTGATTGAAAGATGGAAAAAATATTAGTTTGTTTTTAATTTGAGATGCTATGAAGGAAGCTTTTAAAGCCAGGTTAATTGCATGAGAGTAGTTTCTGATGGTCAAAGATGTGTCCATTCCTATCTATAGAGTTTCAGAATTAAAAAAGGAATATTAAAAGGTGTGACAAGTATATAAGGAGAAGAATGGGTTAAATTTATGTTAAATTTAACCTCAATGTATAGTTTGCTGCTTGTCCTTGTTGTACATGGCTAATGCTATACTATTATATTAATCTCCGAACACAGGGTTGCATTCCTACTTTATGTACTATAGGCAGAATTCTAACATAAACAAGTTTTATGTTTTTATGTTTATCTAATTTCTTGTATCAATCTTGTCCACTGTTTAATTGTTGATAATATCAAAAAATATGTACAGCGTGTTTGGCTATTGGTTCTACAGTCGACTATAATATACAGTTTAAGAAAAAAATGGGACTTAAAGAGAAGCCAAATCTTTGCCATATTTTCCTCTGTTTTAATGATATTGTAAATAATTCTCTATGGTTGTTTTATTTTTCTTTAGTGCCCACGCAACCTCCTACATGGCCAAATTCATTTCTTGATGGCATGCTGGTGACTGAACACGTAGGTGCTTACTAAAATAAATGTGCTGATGGGACATATGGGCACAGTTTTCTTCCAGCTAGTTTAATATTTTTCTTTGAATGTCTGCATATTATTTTGATTTTCTAAACCGTGTAACTGGCATTGATAATTACCAATTCTGCAGGATTCTTTTCTTCATTCTTAATATTCCTGTTATCATCTGCCATGTAGGTTGATGTTTCTCTTCCTTGCCTTAAGAAGATTAAATATAAAATTTATATTCAGGCCATTGCAGCAAAAAGTCTGAAATATTCTCTTTTTCAAGATCTCTGTGTAGTTTTCTTTCCTCAAGAGGAAATCACCTACCTAATGGTACAACGAACTTTTATTCCAGAGGAAACTGTTCTATCAGCTGCAGGTTGTAGGCACTGACATCATGACAGTATAATGCACCTCATCTGAATGGAGAAGGACATTTTCAACTTAAAAAAAATTTGCATCAACACATTGTTATTGCATTATTAAAATATAGTTGCTTATGATATTCCTAAAATGATGGTGACATGATTTTGGACATCATTAATAGGTTTTAGTTATGAGGATTCTATATTTTTTTCCCATGTAAAATATTTTGTGTAAAAATATGGCTAGCCCACTCTAGGCTCATAAGCACAGGATAAAATGCACTATGCTCTTTTCTAGGACATGATGCATTTACACACGACGCTTGAAATGCTAATTCTTACAGCCTATTGTGAATTTTCTTTTTATTGCTACTATGTTTCGTCAATTTTTTTTTTAGTTTTTGTATTTGATGTTAGCAATTTGCATCAAAACAGATAACAATTTGGGCTGGAAATACTAAGAATGCATTTATAACACTGTATAGACCTATTGTGGAGTGCCAGAATATGAGTGTTTGAAATGCAGAATGTACTGGCAAGAAAGAAACATGGCTGATGCTACATAGGGCCCTTGTTGCCTTTCTTCTCTCATAGAATTCTCTAATTAGTGCTCTTAGTTGATAATTGTACAAAAGTATTCTGATTTCAGATAGATATTTCTGATTCAATTGTAAAACTATCCTTAATGAAAGCATAGGGAATCGCATAGCAAATAGAAGTTCTGGACTCATTGAAAAACTCTGGTTGAGATTTTTTTAAAAACCTTAAGCTTTTGGGTAAAAAAAGTTTTCATTCACTCATTTATTAATTCATGTATTTGTTCATTACACTTGTATATATGTAGTATTAAGAAAAAAATTCTAGAACCAGATTGCCTGGGTTCAAATGCTACACTTGCTACTTACTAGCCATTTAAACTTGGAAAATTACATTCTTTATAGGTGGTAGGACTCCTAAATCACAGGTCTTTGGTAAGAACTCTCAAATGTGTTATGAGAAAGTATTTGTAATATGTACAAAAAAATGCTCAGTAAATATTTGTCACCATTAATAGTCAATATTCATCAACATTTGTAGTTTTATTAAATATCCAGTTCCTGTGGATACAAATTAGAAATGACAAAATATTTAGTGTCAAGTAGAACCCAATAGAAATGCAAATTATGAAGTTAAGGGGTAGAAATAAAATCAATTTTAATATATTATGTTGTGAATAGATAGGTATAGATGAAATAGATAGATGATAGACTAATAATATAGATATCAATGATTTACAGTTGACCCTTGAACAACATGGGTTTGAACTGTGCAATACTACTTATCTGAGTATTTTCTTCCACCTCGGCCACCTCCGAGACAGCAAGACAAACTTCTTCTCCTCAGCCTACCCAATGTGAAAATGATGAAGATGAAGACCTTTATGATGATCTATTTCCGTGTATGGAAGAATAAATAAATATATTTTCTGTTCCTTGTGATTTTCTCAATAACATTTTTTCTAGCTTACTTTATTGTAAGAATACATATAGTGTGTAATACATATATATGATATGTGTTAATTTACTGATTATGTTATTAGTAAGGCTTCTGGTCAACAGAAGGATATTAGTAGTTAAGCTTTCAGGGATTCAAAAGTTATATGTGGATTTTCAACTGTATGGGAGGTTGGTGGCCTTAAACTTCCACATTATTTAAGGGTCAACTATATATATCTATATATATAGATATATAGATATATAAATACACACATATGTCATATTCAAAAGGTTGAGAAACAAAAAAGTAAATTCACTTTATTGTGAGGGTCTGGAAAGATTTAAGATGAGGCATTTGGAAGTCATTAGATGAACAAGAAAGGAAGGATAACCCAGACACAAGGAACAAGACATGTAAAGCCTCATGAGGTAGCAAAATAAAATCAATGGTAGCAAATACATAGGTTTGTTGGGAAAGAAAGTAGGGCAGAAAAGAAATGAGGATAAGATCAGGCAGAACATAATGACTGCTATAGGCTCTGCAAAAATGGTCGATTGAGTCTTTAAAATATTTTAATGAATAGAGAGATAAATACTAGTACTTGGGAGGGTTTTGCAATGGCCCAGGTGAGATCATAGCTGAGCTGAGTTATAAACAATGCCTGTGAAAAGAGGGACTAAATATTTGTAGATTTTTGAAATAGAATCAACCTGATTCAAATACCATGTAGTAAGTTGGGAGTAATCTGAGTTAGGCCTGATATTCTCAGGAAAGCATTTTTACAGGTAAGAGGACAAGTCTTGTTTTTATTATATTGAATCCCAGTTGCCTCATCTGTTAGACATTTAGGAGTTACAACAATGAGATATACACACACACACACACACACACACAGATGCAGGGAGGCAGAATCAGAGAACCATTCTGTGAATAATCACCTTAAAATGGTAACTTTAACCATGATTGTGAATGGGATTATCTTGGGAAGTCCCAGAGTAGCCTGAAGTTGTATAGAATTCACAAAGCAGATACGGTACACTAGCAAAGACAAAGGTCAGTAGCGCGAGTAATAAAAAATAAGCACTGCTAGAATCTGAAAAGTATCCTTTCTACTGGGACATAGCAGGATAGTTTCACTGGCATATTAACTGTTTCAAACAATATGTTGATATGGTCATATTTCTGTTGAAATATTTGTTTATATATGCACATAGTAAAGGATGCATATCTTTTATACATAAATGTTAAGGATGGTCATTTTTAGTGGAGCTATGGGTATACACAAGTTTTTAGAGCTTTTCTAAGGTGTTCATTTTTATGGTACACATGCATTATTATAGAAATTAGAAAATACAATTTAAAATTAGCTATCAAGGAAAACAAAAGTAAGAGCTAAAGTGGAATCCAGAGTCCAAGGCGTTGTATTACATTGTAGACATGTGATGGTGTTCAGATGCTAAACACAAGGAGTCAGTGGTGAGAGATGACTGAATGCACAAGAAAGGACAATCAAGGAAAAAGAAAATTCGGAGGAGGAGAGAGAGGACCAGACGCAACAACAGGATTCATAGTTTGGAAAAAAGATCAGCCTTGCATAGAAAGATAGTTTCTACTTAAACGTTATAGGAAGGCATTCAAGATGGATGTGAGCTGAAGAGGATGATGCTTATGGAGTTGTAGGCTATCTACCACCATGAACACAGGTTCTTTTCTAAAAACCCAGTCACCTAAAATACATGGTAAAGACAATATTAGTACAAAAATTCTCTCTGGTATTAGGTGTTGGTAATATTTCTTTTAAATTGGTTCAGTTCATTTATATGAGCCAGGTAGATAAAGCTAATATAGGACTCAGGTGAGAAGTAAAACAATAAGAAAGAGTAAAGATTATCATTAAAACTTATTTTAGCACTTTTGTATCTTATGGTCTGGAGATCAGAAGTCCAGAAGTGGGTCTGACAGAGAAAAGTCAAGGCATTAAGACTGCTGTGTACCTTCTGGAGGATGTAGGGAAGACTCCAAGTCTAAGGAACACTACCAGCATTTCCTAGGGTGTGGCTCCCTTCTACCAATGGCATCAGTGACTGCTGCTTCCATTGTCACATCTCTCATCTCATCTCTTATTAGACTGACTCTGATAATCCTCCCTCTCTCATATAAGGACCCTTGTGATTACACCAGGCACACCTGCATAACCTGCATAACCCAGGATCATCTCCTCGTCTTAGAGTCCTTAACTTGATCCCATCTGTAAAGTCCCCTTTGCCATGTCAGATAAGCATATTCACAGGTTTCAGGGATTAGAAGGAGGACTTCTTTGGGAGCTACTATTCTGCTTATCATAACCACTATTTTGTTTTGATTTGTTACTTGCAGATAGAAAATGGATACAGCCTTGTTCCCCCAACCACCCAGTTCTCCACACAGGCAGCAAGAGTTACCAGCTTCTTTTGTATCTCTCCAAAAATATTTTATGCATATACATAATTTTCTCTTTTTCTTCTTTTTACCCTCACACAAGTGGTAATTTACTAGGCGTATTGTTTTTCACTTTTTTCTCATTTAATAATATAGTGTGAAGATAACTCCATATCAGAATAAAAACTCACGTATTCTTTTTTACAGCTGCATAGTAGTCCATAATACGGATATGTAATAATTCACCCTGTCATTTCCTTACTCTTGGGTGTTTGTGTTGCTTCCAGTCTTTTGCTTTTTCAAATAATTCTTCATTTATTTTCACAGAAGGGGGTTGCTGGCCACTGTCATGGCTGAGAGGGCTTCAATGGAGAGACAGTGGCCATGGATGCCAGATTAGAAAGGGATATAGAACTAGGGAGCAGGAAACAAGTGAGATGACCTCACAATTTGACTGTGCTGTATAATTTACAAATGAGTCACATTTTGTATAAATAAATATTTAATACTCATTAGCTTATGAGAGCCTTATAAATACTACGAGACATAGGCATCATGGAGTATCTCTAATTTGCGGGTAAGAAAATTCAGACACAGAGATGTTGCCTGAGGGTCCACAGTGGCAGAGCCAGATTTCAAACTAGGTCTTCTCTGTCTCCAAATTCCAGCCATCTTCTTGTGTCTTAGCTATTTCTTAGGTCTAGAAGATGGGACCCAAGGGAAGAGGAGAAGCAGGACAGAAGCAAACTATGTTTAAATAATGTTTTTATTTTTTAGTGTAAAAAAATAAAAATAATTATATGGGCCCAACACAAATCTGATCCACACAAATATGCGGTATCTTCTACCAACAGCCTTTAATTTTCCAATCTATCAAAAAATTCACTCAATCCACTGATCATATTGAAATAACTTTTTTCTAGAAAGTATTTATACTGTGTGCATAAACTCCATCTAATAGAAATACGACAACCAAAGTTCCCTTTATTTACCTCCATGTAGATCAAGTTCCCTAACTGAAAATGTATAGACAGCCTTATATTTTCTTAAATGGTTTTACTTTTGACAGCTTTCTCTATAAAAATTCATGAAAATATAAATTTATGAATATACAAATTCATAAATATCATCATTCTTTTCAAATTATACATACATTCATTTCATAGCATTTTTTTCTGTGCTGGCTTTTAGCTAAATAAGATTTCAAAGAAAAAGAAGCCAACACAAATTACAACAGAATTCATTTTGAACAAAATGAAGTGAAATGTAAAATATAAAACTCTGAAAATAATATCTGAATATAATATATTTGGAAATCCATCAGATTTTTCTTTCTTCTCATGACTTTTTTTGTAATATTAGAATGAATTGTTCCCTACCTTCATGTTTTGAGGCAAAGATTGTGAGTTATAATACTTTACACAGAGCAAGTTATAAGCTTGCAGACACTACAAATTGAAAGGAAGTAATTTTTGCCAGTTTATTTATGTTATTACCTTCTAAAAAGAAAGAATTGGCCAAGTATTTCCTCGATTTTTCATCATATTAAAAAACTTACACTTTTATATTTGCTATCCAGTTCAAAGGCACAGTGTATAATAACCTATAAGCATTTTTATTTTTGGTAAAGTGGGGAAAAGACAAGAACATTCATTAATAGACTTAGATTATTTTTAAATGAGTTGAGATTTCTGCACTGAAGATCAGAAAAAAACAGTGCTTTGAAAATAGCACTTTTACTGCCTTATAAGAGACAATGGATAATGTTTGTATATTTCTATTGCACTAAAGAATTTTTAATTAGCTATTATTTCAGTACTTTGTCCAAGAAAAGCATTTTTCCTGAGATTTATTTTCTGAGATGAGCTAGTCACAACTTTACAAGTAATTTATGGTAATAACTTGGCCATTTGTTTTCTGTATATCAGAATCAAACTCTGAAAATAATAAAATACATGTGAAAGAATTGTATTTTATTCATTTCTTAATGAAATTGCATGTTATAAACAATATGGCATATCCTTTTATATTCTCCATTAATGAAAAGGAACCCCTAAGTAGCAAATAATTAATATATTAGATTCAATTTGTAGGCAACTTTATATACTATCAGTAAATAACAGTAATTTACATAACAAGATGCTTATTTTGTATTTATGAATACTATTGTCAGTGCATCTTAATTTGTCAGTTCTTGGAAGAATAGTTTTTTTTTTAAAGAGTTTATCAAAATTTGTAAGGAATAAAAAAGTTATGTATAGGTATTTTCATTAATTTTAGTTATGATCATTTTAACTAATACTAATATCTAGTATTAACTTTAATGACTATTAATACCTCCCTTGCTACAATTACTATTTATATTTATGCATATTCTAGTTGTTTCCAAGTGTCTAAAATATATTGTGTTACAAGTTAATAACTCAGGGATTCAATTATTAATTAAATGAAGTCAAAAAAGTGTATCACAGTTCTTTAGAATGGCTCACTTCAGGAATAATAACATAAGACTACATGGTTATATGTTGCTAACAGATTATTATTATTTTAACTGCTAACAGATTGCTGGATGAAAAATTTATAATTTAACAATCTCTTTGTATTATAAGAATCAGGTGAAATTAGAGAATTATTGATACATATGTGGGATTCTAAAGAAACAATTTCAGTTTGCCTTGAAAAATATGGGTAAGATAAATAAATAAAACCTCAAAGTAATATCCCTAATTTTGGATAACATTTCTATAGCAAATGCAACGCTTATTATACACAATGACTTAAAATATTAATATTTACTATGTTCTAAGGACTGACCTAAGTAAATAATTACATTGATTATCTAATTTAATTTTTGTCACACCATCAGAAATAAGTAATATTTCCATTTCTCACATGAAGAATCTGAGGCATTCTTAAGATCACAAACCCAGTAAGTGTTGGATCCAGTATTTGAACCTGGCAGCCTGTCTTCAGGACACACATTTTTACCCACAGGGTTATGCTTTCAAATAGTGATCCTTTCCACTCATATGGCAAATACTGTGTCTTACAATTGAGTGAAGGTAAAATTTATCCTTTGTCTGTTCCCCTGACATTATGTTTATGAAATTGTATTTGTTTTTGCTAGTCTTTTAGCAAATGCTTTATTTTAGACATCATATATATCTTCTGCATCACTAATGCTTTTCATCACGTTTAAAAATAGTTGTCTATCAAAAATAGGTAAAATTTAAGTGGGGGGGCAACACTAATCACATATGCATATATAAATACTATATTATGCATCATTTATATTGCTTAGTATGTATTACATACATTGCTTATATATGTGTATATATGCTTTTATATATCCACAGACTTTTTGTTTTTCTTTCTTGTTTTGGAGCTATCACTAGTGTTTGCCAGCATTACAAATTCTCTTAAGATCCCCTAGAAGCAGGCTAAGAATTAGATTTAATTGGTCTATAGCAAATATGAAACTGTGAACTTTGAGATTTAGGTCCTTTGTATGTTTGTTTTTATAAAATGTCATTGTTCCTTCATTGAACAATAAATGCTTATCAGTGGCTGTATGCAATAGAAAAGAAATCAAATAAATTGGGAAATTCTTTATTTGCCATTATATTTCAAATTAAAATTTTTAAAAATCAATGAAAAACCAGAGTTGATTTCAAAGCCTTCTGAACTAAATTCAGCTTAGGGCATGGGGCATTAAAGGATGGTATGAGCAAATATTTCAAGCATTGGGACATTGCAGGAGCACAGACACATAGAACACTGGCAATGGATTTACAGAAAAAATAACGCAAGTACGCAAGGAAAATCCCAGTAATGGAGTTCAGAGTAGCAAACGAAGTTCAGTATCAGGAAAATCTGCTGAGATATGGGGCTAAGAGTAACCAAAAAATTAATTATGATAATACAATAAATTGTGCTGAACAGCATGTCTTTGTCAGTGTCATTTCACAGACCAGGCGAGCCCCGGCTAGAAGGCATCTTAAAGGTAGTAAGTGACCCTTAGACAACAGAGCCTAAAAAAGTAGCAGCATAGGCTGGGCGCGGTGGCTCACGCCTGTAATCCTAGCACTTTGGGAGGCCAAGGGGGCAGATCATGAGGTCAGGAGATCGAGACCATCCAGGCTAACATGGCGAAAGCCCATCTCAACTAAAAATATAAAAAAAAAAATTAGCTGGGCATGGTGGTGGGCGCCTGTAGTCCCAGCTACTCAGGAGGCAGGAGAATGGCATGAACCCGGGAAGCGGAGCTTGCAGTGAGCCAAGATCATGCCACTGCACTCCACCCTGGGCAACAGAGCGAGAGTCCGTCCAAAAAAAAAAAAGAAAAAAGAAAAAAAAAGCGTATTGCAGGTATTTATGTGCACTTGTTACTAGAAGCATGTAACAATCATCATAGACTAGGTGTTGCCATGTAACAAATAATTAAGTAGCCCTATTTGGGCTTGTTTTTAATTCGTTATTTCTATTAAAATCATGGTTGGTTTTAATTTTAACTAGAGAAAGATGTTGCCTTCAAATATGTTGGTTACATAGGGCCTATGATTTACATTGATGTAACTTCATTACTTATGTTTCCAGATCAATGCACTTAAAATGTGTTCTCATATTTTTAAGTCTAGAAACGAAAGAAAATAATGGCTACAACAATAAAACTACTTGAGTTTGTTAAGAATCTGATAAAGTTTTATTTTTATTTGTGGAGATCCTATGGTAGAAAACATAAACTAATAGACATTAGTTAATATTTGGTATGTGTTCATTTGCAGACATACATTTTCATGTATACTAAAAATATTTGTTATATTGTGGGTACTTTTTCAAAAATACAAAAAACTACTTAACTCCACAAATCCTTACTTTAGAATAAATGAACAGTAAAGCAGAAACTGGCTTTGCTGTTCCTATAGTCTAATCTCAATTCTAAAATTGAAGAACCAGGGTTCCCATAATGTGAAGTGACCTGCTCTGAGCTTTAATACCAGCGTCTCATCACAGTGTTCTTATCTCTGTCACACAAAACTTTTGAATTGCTTTAATGATAACATTGTGAATGTTCCCATAAAAATATGTTAACTACTTTAGTTAAGAAGTACATGGTATTCTGGATTGATTATTCCATTCAGTGACCATTGTTATTTAGAGAACAAACCTAGCCATTTATTTCCACTGGAAAAAAGAAAATAATAAAAATCAACTAGGCTGTTATTTCAAAGTTCTGGCTTGGTCTGAAATCCTGAATTATAATAAATTGTATTCCTTTTTACTCTCCTGAATCTCTTTTTCCTTTCAGAACTACTCTTTTTACATAAGGCCCTTTTTCCACCAGATAAGTGGATCTGTGACCCAGATATGGGCTGTTAGTAAATTATACCAACACATGTATCTTATAATAGAGCATGTTATAAGAGAGAGAGATAGAGCATGTCTTTTCAGAGATTTCACTCTAAGGAATGATTTAGACTTGATCCTGCTGAAAGTAATTTTGATGCATGTAAACAGAAATAGGAATAAAGATAGAGATAAAAGGTAAACAAAGACAGAGCTTTTGAAAATTTTGAAGCTCCTGATCCACAATGTCTGAATCCAGTTCTGCTCTTTGGACCATCTAGACCATTAATAGTTCACCAACCATTTGTGAGAACCTATTATATGGTAGCTATATTAAAATCAGTGGCTACACAACAGTGAGCAAAAAAGTCTCTGATGGCTTACATAGTAATGAAACATAGTAATGAAAGATTTCATAAACATCATTATGTAAGATTATAGCAAAAACATCTTGAAAAAAGAAAAATATAAGGCAAGAAAAATGAATGGAAAGTACCAGTAGTGGAGGTGGGACAGAATTATAAACAGGATCACTAGAAAACATATTTTGATGGGAACATTCACAATGTTATCATTAAAGCAATTCAAAAGTTTTGTGTGACAGAGATAAGAACACTGTGATGAGACACTGGTATTAAAGCTCAGAGCAAGTCACTTCACATTATGGGACTCCCGGTTCTTCAATTTTAGAATTGAGATTAGACTACAGGAACAGCAAAGCCAGTTTCTGCTTTACTGTTCATTTATTCTAAAGAAGGATTTGTGGAGTTAAGTAGTTTTGTGTAGTTTTGAAAAAGTACCCATGTTTCATAAACATCATTATGTAAGATTATAGCAAAAACGTCTTGAAAAAAGAAAAACACAAGGCAAGGAAAATGGGCAGTACTGGTAGTGGAGATGGGATGGAATTGTAAACAGGGTCATTAGAAAAGGCTTATTTGGAAAGGGTATTTTTGAAAAATAACCTAAAGATTTTATGGATCCAGACAGGTGGAGGATGAACACTGAAGTCAGTGTATGTGATGCAGAGTGAAATAGGTGGGCATTAATTTTATTACTGTCTGTCATTCCTCAGAGGAATGTAAACTCCATGAGGGCATGTACTTTTATTGCTTTGGTTCACTCCTATGTTCCTAGTCACCACATAGTTGATACTAGAACATACCATATTTTTCGTTGCACTGAAAAAAAAATTAATGACCATTATGATGAGATGGCCACTTGCCCTATTGCCGTCTCTCTCTCTTCCTCTCTCTCACACACACCCACAAACACACACACACATACAAGTTTTATCTGATAATGAAGACAAGTAAAGGTAAGCAGAACTAACTGGGAAGTTGGGAAAGGAGTTCCAGATCAAGTTATACTTGAAAACTGCTTTATCTCCAGTACTTCCCAGTTATATGAGTCCATGAATTATTTTGTTTTTCTGATTTAATAAATTTGAATTATCTTTCTGTAGCATGGTACTGAATGAGTCCTGAGTAATACACTGAGTATATTTATCCTTAAAAATGACACATTTTTAGTTGGGTATTAGCGGTTTACAGGGTATTTTAGAGGTCTGGTAAATGCTTAAACTTTTAACTTTTCCACCGTGTTTTTTTTTTTTTTTTTTTCAGAGAAAAAATTCCTATACACTGTAATTAGGGATAAAATTCATTTGTCTTCACCGATGGAAATTACTATTTCAATAAATTCAAAAACCCAAAAAGAAATCTACTTTTTGATTTTGAGAACTGTCACAAAACATTTTTCTTAAAAGACAGATTTACAAATCTTTCTTTTTACTCTCCATTTTAGAAGTCAGGGGTGTGACAAGAGTACAAGGGTCCCATGACAGACATTGTTCTGCTATTTGTTTATAACTCTACTGGTTTTCAATAAGGTCATTATGAGTTTTAAATGGTTGGCAGGAAAATAAGAAAAACTTGCAGTTGTTTCAGTTATAACAAGTGCATTAAAAACTACATAAAGTATGTAAAATTGCATATTTTTAAAGGAGTAGAACAAATATAAATATTTAAAATAAATTAGTTCTTGCAACTTTTTATTTTTGCAATAAATTCAAATAATATGATAACTCAAAATGTCTTATCTTCTCTTAGAAACATAAATGTCTCAATCGACCAATAAAAATATATAAAAAGAATTGGCATTTATGTATGTTTGGATGACATTATTTAATTTAATTTAGAAAAAGAAAAAGCATATTACTTCAGGCTTACCAATTTTTGTATCCTAATATAGGTAAGGCTACTCTAGGTGTTAGAACTGGAGAGTTGTCAGAAATATATATTTCACCCCTAGTAAGAAAGTAACCTAACTCAATATTTAAGCAAGTAAAAAGATAATGACTCAAACTGCAGAGTTCAGTAAAATTGCAGCAAAACCTCTTGAGAGTCTACGGACAGAATAATAACCAAATCACCAAAGAAGGGCACTAATGTATAATACAATAACACAAAGCAAGAAAAATAGATTCTAAGGATTAAAAATAAAGAAGGCCAGCAAGCTGTAGGTGTTAGAAAAAGAGTTCATCATCTTACTAACTACAATTACTTATAATTTGTCCTCCCAAGTAAAATACAGCTTCCCTGCAATATAGCATTAACTATTGCAGAATGTAGCTGTCCTCCTACCCAAAGGGCCTTTAAATATTAGTTCATGACTTCAAAATCTGGGGGCTTCAATTATCTCAGACACGGGGGACACATCTTCCAATGTCCACATCTTTTGATTTAATTCTAGGAAAGTCTGACTCATTAAAAATGTTGTCTTTCTTCTTTTAGGTATTTCATAATTCTTTTCTGCCTTGCTGAAGTTTTCTTATGTGATATATACCATGCTCTTTTATTCTAGTATGTGTTTCATTAATTTGCCTGGACAGTCAAATATTGACAACAGGGAGTTAGTGATCTCTAAATTCTAAGAACTTGAATTGATGATAATACCAAATATAGGAAAGAATGTTGTTTTAGTTTTAGAGCAAAATATAAGAGATGTAAGAAGTAGTCTTTGGGTATTTATTTCAAAGATCAATAGTTCTCTTATTTTTAAAAATAAAATGATAAAAAGTGTGGAGGGAGGGCAGCTGCATCTCTAATAAGTAACTAAGAGCTTTTCTTCATCCTGAGTAAGTGTTTTCTGGCCTGAACTACTGGTTTTGGGGTAGCTGAAGGTGAAGTGCAAATTAGTAGAAACCCAGAAGCAATGCTCCAGGGAAAAGCTGAGTATAAGAGTCTCAGGTTTGAGAAGCAAAGAATTCTTTAAGCATTTTATGGGTCTCAGATTCTGGAAAATATTTTTCTGGACCAGTTAAGTACTTCGATCTGTAGGCAAGAGACTTGGAATGAAGACAACAATACGTAAGAGAGGGATTAAAGGACTTACAAATCTCCAGGTTTCCATATGCAAATGTCAACATTCATACTTGTGGCATAATTTTTAAATGGTTTATATAAAATATTTTGTACTCTATACTCCCAAATCCTTCTGATAAGACATCAACTATTGCATTCCAAGTATTCATGTACGTTTCTTGCTTACCTATGTGTTCATGAACATTTTGATTCTAAAGACTTTACTCATCTCTACACCTACAAATTTAGCGCCTGTGCTTGCCTAGATTGAGCACTCAGAGAAGATAAATGAATTAACAATAAGCAAATCTTCTTGAAAGAGCAACTGCTGATATGGAAGATGCCATAGTTTTACAGTGAGTGGGCTTTTGTCCAGAACTATAAAAGCATCAAACATAGAGAGGAACCCTAATAAATTGTAGTTTTTGTTGTCCGTCTTAAAGTAAAAGCAGAACTTCAAACAAAGACGGAGAAAATATTTTTTTAAACTTTTAACATCAATTTCACAGTGCATTAAATAAGGTTAGTTACCATTCACCTAATTGAATATTATATCATGTAATAATATTAAAATAAGTGTATGTGAAGTAGCTGCATACTAATAAATTTTTATGAAAATTACTCAGAACAGCTTTTATTTAATGGGCAATGCTAACTGGACTCACAAGATATTAATTTATAATGCCTGAAACAGAAACAATTAATGCTTAAACATTTAATTTTCTCACTCATCGACCAGGAACATATACATATACACACATGACTATACAAATGTTTATTCACACATATGTGTATCCATATGTGTACATATGGGTACATATATACAAAAGAAAGAAAAAGTCTGGATCACGGCATATTACAATCTATGAGAATCTATGAGAATTATTCAATTAATGCAACAAACTACAGCTGAAAACCAGGAATAACATCTCATTATTCATTTGGCATTCAGCACATACATTAAATCTAGTTTTTATGGTTTATAGAGTTTCTAATATTGGTAATGTGCTGATCTAAGAAGACACATATATTTTCCAGTATGAATTCCTGTAACCTTCTTTTCTAAGATTTTCCGATTATAACCCTGATATTGACATTTTGTGAAGTAGCAATTCATTTTTTAGAAATGCCAGTATAGTAGTTCTAGAGCCATTAAGTTGACAGAAAACACTGTAAATTATAATATAGTGATTAATTCTAACCCTGATTTTCCTGGGAAATTAATTAAATTAATTTTCAACATGTTATAGGTTAAACAGACTGTTAACAATTGTAAGGCATTTTATGTGTTTCACATATTAAATCTGTCCTTACATAAATAAATCAACCTATTTAACTATGTGTATGTGCCTGTATAGATACATATTATTTCTTAATAAAGTAAATTTTAATATTATTTGCTATATTTATCTTTTAAAACTGCAACTTAATATTTAGTCTAACATGATATACTTTTACTTAATTGTCAGAAAGGCCAGGGTTTAAATCTTGGTTCTGCCATTTGCTATCAGAATCCTATAATACACTCAGTAAAACTGTTGAATAATTCTTTTCAAATCAATTAACTTTTCCGTACCTTACAAAAGGAGGACACACATTCTTCTCATGTACACATGAAGTAGATAAAAATTATGTTCACCAAAATGGCAAAGTAGAAACAATCTGGCTTCACTCTTCCTCAAAGGAAACCAAAACCAAATATACAGTGCCCACTTTATCACCAGCGATATCCATGTCTAAAAGCTGAGGATCATGTAATCCCCAGAGCCACTGAGAAGTGAAAAACTCTGAGAGGATTTTAAAAGAAATGGACTTCTATGTCTATGATGCCTCTTTCCCAAGCTGCTAGGTACCATGTGAAAAATACCTCTTGGAATCATGGTTTCTACACTGGAAAAAGATTGAAATGAATACTCAACTTTCTCACCATTTTGGGTTCTTTCAGAGGAAAAATGTCGCTACTTCAACTCACAGGAAGCATGAAGAGTGCCTGAAAATAGAGAAACTGCTGAGGCAGGTTGATACAAAGAGGGAAGGCAAGACTTGCAACCCTCGCCTGCTAAATGCACTGTTTATCTCTGCCAAAGGTGATGCCAAATCAGAGTGGCTGCTCAGTGGCAAGACACTGTAGTAGATGCATTCCATGAGCACCCTGGGCATGAACTCCTAGCCAGACTTCTCACATAACCAAGGTATCTCCTTTGTAATCCCCTCACCATCTGGAATGGGTAGTGCTCCAAACAAACCTGGGCTTAAAATGCCATCTAGGGCCAAAAAAGAAACAGTAACCTAGGGTAAAGAGGGTTCAACCTATGAATTGCAAAAACAAAACAAAACAAAACAAAACAAAACAAAAAACAAACTCTAAGGAAACATACGCCAGTGTTACAGTAGGTGGCCAGTCAGACATGAGTAGGGCAGGAGAGGGGCCCCTGACCTCCAACAGGAACATCAGGCATCCATCAGGTGATTGTCAGGAGATTGCTAAACTTTCTCTATAAAATAATAATTAGCCCCAGCTGGTGCCAGGGAAAGACAGTCTCCCAACAGGTAGAAAAAAAACTGAAACTGGTGATCAGCAATCTCCTGATAAGATCTCAGGAACTGGGCGAGTGGGCTCAAGCATGCACACTACCTGGCAAAATGGAAGAGTTTAACTGGTATATGACCTTCCTGTAGCAAAGCTAGACTAGTAAGGGAAGAATGATTCAAGTGAGCATGTATACAACTCCAGTAAATACACTACATTTGCGGCCCCTCCCAAGTGCTGGCAGGACAGGGTGCATGCAGACAGCCCACCCCAAGGGAAGAATCAGGGAAAAAGGGATGCAAGACCCTAGAATAATGGGGACGTGTAAAACCCAGAGTCAAAGGTCCAACAGTGCACTTGGTATCTCAAGTCGCCTGCTTGGCCCTCTTCCAAGGGTACTTTATTTCCTTTCATTCCTGCTCTAAAGCTTATTAATAAACTTTCACTTTTGCTCTAAAACCTGCCTCAATCTTTCACTCTGTCTTATGCCCGTTGGTGAAATTCTTTCTTCTCAGGAGGCCAGAATTGAGGTTGCTGCAGACCCATACGGATTCCACCATTAACACTGGAAAGACCAAAATGAGTGGACAGAGAAGACTGAAATAAGTAACTAATCCCTCAGTGTGATGACACAGATATATATCCACAAGAGAAAAATGGCAAACAGGGAAACATTACCTCCCCAAATAGACAAAGAAAGAAGCCAGTAACTGACCCTAATGAGACACTGATGTATGAGCTCTGAAATCAAGATTCCAAATAGCCCTTTTAAGTAAACTCAGCAAACTACAAGATAACACAGAAAAGCAATTCAGACAAGATGGCCGAATAGGAACAGCTCCGGTCTACAGCTCCCAGCATGAGCAACGCAGAAGGTGGGTGATTTCTGCATTTCCATCTGAGGTACCGGGTTCATCTCGCTAGGGAGGGCCAAACAGTGGGTGCAGGACAGTCAGTGCAGCGCACCTTGTGTGAGCCAAAGTAGGGCAAGGCATTGCCTCACTCGGGAAGCACAAGGGGTCAGGGAGTTCCCTTTCCTAGTCAAAGAAAAGGGTGACAGGTGGCACCTGGAAAATTGGGTCACTCCCACCATAATACGGGGCTTTTCCAATGGGCTTGGAAAATGGCACACCAGGAGATTGTGTCCCTCACCTGGCTCAGAGGGTCCTGTGCCCACGGAGTCTTGCTGATTGCTGGTACAGCAGTCTGAGATCAAACTGCAAGGCAGCAGTGAGGCTGAGGGAGGGGCACCCGCCATTGCCCAGGCTTGCTTTGGTAAACACAGCAGCCAGGAAGCTCCAACTGGGTGGAGCCCACCACAGCTCAAGGAGGCCTGCCTGCCTCTATAGGCTCCCCCTCTGGGGGCAGGGCACAGACAAACGAAAAGTCAGCAGTACCCTCTGCAGACTTAAATGTCCCTGTCTGACAGCTTTGAAGAGAGTAGTGGTTCTCCTACCACGCAGCTGAAGATCTGAGAACTGGCAGACTGCCTCCTACAGTGGGTCCTTGACCCCCAGGCAGCATAACTGGGAGGCACCCCACAGTAGGGACAGACTGACACCTCACTTGGCCAGGTACTCCTCTGAGACAAAACTTCCAGAGGAATGATCAGACAGCTGAATTTGCAGTTCACGAAAATCCGCTGTTCTGCAGCCACTGCTGCTGACACCCAGCCAAACAGTGTCTGGAGTGGACCTCTAGCAAACTCCAACAGACCTGCAGCTGAGGGTCCTGTCTGTTAGAAGGAAAACTAACAAACAGAAAGGACACCCACACCAAAAACCCATCTGTACATCACCATCATCAAAGACCAAAAGTAGAAAATACTACAAAGATGGGGAGAAAACAGAGCAGAAAAACTGGAAACTCTAAAAAGCAGAGCACCTCTCCTCCTCCAAAGGAATGCAGTTCCTCACCAGCAACGGAGCAAAGCTGGACGGAGAATGACTTTGACGAGTTGAGAGAAGAAGGCTTCAGACGATCAAACTACTCTGAGCTACAAGAGGAAATTCAAACCAATAGAAAAGAAGTTAAAAACTTTGAAAAAAAATTAGACGAATGTATAACTAAAGTAACCAATGCAGAGAAATGCTTGAAGGAGCTGATGGAGCTGAAAGCCAAGTTTTGAGAACTACGTGAAGAATGCAGAAGCCTCAGTAGCCAATGCGATCAACTGGAAGAAAGCGTATCAGTGATGGAAGACGAAATGAATGGAATGAAGCGAGAAGTGAAGTTTAGAGAAAAAAGAATAAAAAGAAACGAACAAAGCCTCCAAGAACTATGGGAGTATGTGAAAAGACCAAACCTACGTGTGATTCGTGTACCTGAAAGTGACGGGGAGAATGGAACCAAGTTGGAAAACACTCTGCAGTATATTATCCAGGAGAACTTCCCGAATCTAGCAAGGCAGGCCAACATTCAGATTCAGGAAATACAGAGAATGCCACAAAGATAATCCTTGAGAAGAGCAACTCCAAGACACATAATTGTCAGATTCACCAAAGTTGAAATGAAGGAAAAAATGTTAAGGGCAGCCAGAGAGAAAGGTCGGGTTACCCACAAAGGGAAGTCCATCAGACTAACAGCTGATCTCTCAGCAGAAACTCTGCAAGCCAGAAGAGAGTGGGGGCCAATATTCAACATTCTTAAAGAAAAGAATTTTCAATCCAGAATTTCATATCCAGCCAAACTAAGCTTCATAAGTGAAGGAGAAATAAAATACTTTACAGACAAGCAAATGCTAAGAGATTTTGTCACCACCAGGCCTGCCCTAAAAGAGCTCCTGAAGGAAGCACTAAACATGGAAAGGAACAACCAGTACCAGCCACTGCAAAAACATGCCAAATTGTAAAGACCATCGAGGCTGGGAAGAAACTGCATCAACTAATCAGCAAAATAACCAGCTAACATCATAATGACAGGATCAAATTCACGCATAACAATATTAACTTTAAATGTAAATGGGCTAAATGCTCCAATTAAAAGACACAGACTGGCAAATTGGATTAGGAGTCAAGACCCATCAGTGTGCTGTATTCAGGAAACCCATCTCACGTGCAGAGACACACATAAACTCAAAATAAAGGGATGGAGGAAGATCTACCAAGCAAATGGAAAACAAAAAAAGGCAGGGGTTGCAATCCTAGTCTCTGATAAAATAGACTTTAAACCAACAAAGATCAAAAGAGACAAAGAAGGCCATTACATAATGGTAAAGGGATCAATTCAACAAGAAGAGCTAACTATCCTAAATATATATGCATCCAATACAGGAGAACCCTGATTCATAAAGCAAGTCCTTAATGACCTACAAAGAGACTTAGACTCCCACACAATAATAATGGGAGATTTTAACACCCCACTGTCAACATTAGACAGATCAATGAGACAGAAAGTTAACAAGGATACCCAGGAATTGAACTCAGCTCTGCACCAAGCAGACCTAATAGACATCTACAGAACTCTCCACCCCAAATCAACAGAATATACATTTTTTTCAGCACCACACCACACCTATTCCAAAATTGACCACATAGTTGGAAGTAAAGCTCTCCTCAGTAAATGTAAAAGAACAGAAATTATAACAAACTGTCTCTCAGACCACAGTGCAATCAAACTAGAACTCAGGATTAAGAAACTCACTCAAAACCACTCAACTACATGGAAACTGAACAACCTGCTCCTGAATGACTATTGGGTACATAACGAAATGAAGGCAGAAATAAAGATGTTCTTTGAAACCAATAAGAACAAAGGCACAACATACCAGAATCTCTGGGACACATTCAAAGCAGTGTGTAGAGGGAAATTTATAGCACTAAATGCCCACAAGAGAAAGCAGGAAAGATCCAAAATTGACACCCTAACATCACAATTAAAAGAACTAGAAAAGCAAGAGCAAACACATTCAAAAGCTAGCAGAAGGCAAGAAATAACTAAAATCAGAGCAGAACTGAAGGAAATGGAGACACAAAAAACCCTTCAAAAATTAAATGAATCCAAGAGCTGGTTTTTTGAAAAGATCAACAAAATTGATAGACTGCTATCAAGACTAATAAAGAAGAAAATAGAGAAGAATCAAATAGATGCACTAAAAAATGATAAAGGGGATATCATCATCGATCCCACAGAAATACAATCTACCATCAGAAAATACTACAAACACTTCTACGCAAATAAACTAGAAAATCTAGAAGAAATGGATAAATTCCTTGACAAGTACACCCTCCCAAGACTAAACCAGGAAGAAGTTGAATCTCTGAATAGACCAATAACAGGCTCTGAAGTTGTGGCAATAATCAATAGCTTACCAACCAAAAAGAGTCCAGGACCTGATGGATTCATAGCCGAATTCTACCAGAGGTACAAGGAGGAACTGGTACCATTCCTTCTGAAAGTATTCCAATCAATAGAAAAACAGGGAATCCTCCCTAACACATATTATGAGGCCAGCATCATCCTGATAACAAAGCCTGGCAGAAACACAAACAAAAAAGAGAATTTCAGACCAATATCCTTGATGAATATTGATGCAAAAGTCCTCAATAGAATACTGGCAAACTGAATCCAGCAGCACATCAAAAAGCTTATCCACCATGATCAAGTGGGCTTCATCCCTGGGATGCAAGGCTGGTTCAACATACCCAAATCAATAAATGTAATCCAGCATATAAACAGAACCAAAGACAAAAACCACATGATTATCTCAATACATGCAGAAAAGGCCATTGACAAACTTCAACAACGCTTCATGCTAAAAACTCTCAATAAATTAGGTATTGATGGGACGTATCTCAAAATAATAAGAGCTATTTATGACAAACCCACAGCCAGTATCATACTGAATGGGCAAAAACTGGAAGCATTCCCTTTGAAAACGGGCACAAGACAGGGATACCCTCTCTCGCCACTCCTATTCAACATAGTATTGGAAGTTCTGGCCAGGGCAATGAGGCAGGAGAAGGAAATAAAGGGTATTCAATTAGGAAAAGAGGAAGTCAAATTGTCCCTGTTTGCAGATGACATGATTGTATATCTAGAAAACCCCATCGTCTCAGCCCAAAATCTCCTCAAGCTGATGAGCAACTTCAGCAAAGTCTCAGGATACAAAATCAATGTACAAAAATCACAAGCATTCTTGTACACCAATCACAGACAAACAGAGAGCCAAATCATGAGTGAACTCCCATTCACCATTGCTTCAAAGAGAATCAAATACCTAGGAACCAACCCAAATGTCCAACAACGATAGACTGGGTTAAGAAAATGTGGCACATACACACCATGGAATACTATGCAGCCATAAAAAAGGATGAGTTCATGTCCTTTGTAGGGACATGGATGAAACTGGAAACCATCATTCTCAGTAAACTATTGCAAGGACAAGAAACCAAACACCGCATGTTCTCACTCATAGGTGAGAATTGAACAATGAGAACACATGGACACAGGAAGGGTAACATCACACTCTGGGGACTGTTGTGGGGTGGGGGTAGGGGGTAGGGACAGCATTAGGAGATATACCTAATGGTAAATGACGAGTTAATGGGTGCAGCAAACCAACATGGTACATGGATACATATGTAACAAACCTGCACATTGTGCACATGTACCCTAAAACTTAAATCATAATAATAGAAAAAAAAGACTTAAAAAAAAAGACTTATATCCACAACTATAAGCTTGACAACTCTTCAGTAATTAGAATTTTCAGACACATTTCTGACAAGATCAGTTGTGATTTAATGAAATGTGATATTTTGATATTGTGTAATGAAATGTATCCATATTTAAAAGATGTGCATAACTCAGTAAACCAACATTTTCTAAGTGAAAAAAAAGAAAAGCAATTCAGAAATGTATCAGAGAAATTTAACAAAGACATTGAAACTTAAAAAAAAAAAAGTGGAAATCATGAAACTGAGAAATACATTTGCTGAGCTGAAAAATGCATTAGAGACTCTTAATAGTAGAACTGTTCAAGCAAAAGTAAAAAGACAGACTATTTGAATATATGGTCAGTGTGAATTTGTTCCTGTCATCATGATGCTAGCTGGTTATTTTGCAGACTTGTTTATGTAGTTGCTTCATAGTTTCACTAGTCTTTATACTTCACTGTGTTTTTGTAGTGGCTGGTAAGAGTTTTTACTTTCCATATTTAGTGCTTCCTTCAGGAGCTCTTGCAAGGCAGACCTGGTGGTGACAGATTCCCTCAGCTTTTCTGAAAAATATTTCATTTCTCCTTCGCTTATGAAGCTTAGTTTGGCCAGATATGAAATTCTAGATTGAAAATTATTTTCTTTAAGAATGTTGAATATTGTCCCTCAATGTCTTCTGGCTTGTAGGGTTTTTGCTGATAGCTCTGCTGTTAGTCTGAAGGGGTTCCCTTTATAGGTGACCTGGCCTTTCTCTCTGGCTGCCCTTAAGATTTTTTCCTTCATTTCAACCTTAGATAATCTGATGATTATGTGTCTTGGGGTTGACCTTCTCATGGAATATCTTACTGGGGTTCTCTGGATTTCCTGAATTTGAATATTTCCTGAATTTGAATGTTCCTGTCTTACTAGGTTGGGGAAGTTCCCCTGGATAATATCCTGAAGTGCATTTTCCAACTTGGTTCCATTCTCCCTGCTTCTTTCATGTACCCCTATCATCATAGGTTCAATCTTTTAACATAATCCCAGAGTTCTTGGAGGTTTTGTTCACTCCTTTTCATTCTTTTTTTCTCTCTAATCTTGTCTGCCTGCCTTATTTCATCAGGATAGTCTGCAAGTTCTGATATCCTTTCTTCCGTTTGGTCTATTTGGCTATTGATACTTGTGTTTGCATTGTGAAGTTCTCATGTTGTGTTTTTCAGCTCCATCAGATTATTTATGTTCTTCTCTCGACTGGTTATTCTGATTGATAGCTCCAGTAATGTTTATCATGGTTCTTAGCTTCTTTGCAATGGGTTAGAACATAATTTTTTAGCTCAGCGAAGTTCATTATTACCCATCTTCTGAAGCCTACTTCTGTCAATTCATCCATCTCAGCCTCAGCTCAGTTCTGTGCCCTTATTGGAGACATGTTGTGATCATTTGGAGGAGAAGAGGTACTCTTTTTTGAGTTTTCAACATTTTTGTTTTGATTCTTTCACATGGGCTTTCTTCATGGGCTTATTTGATCTTTGAGGCTGCTGATGTTTGGATAGGGTTTTTGTGGAGTCTGTTTTGTTGATGTAGTTGTTGCTTTCTGATTGTTTTTCTTTTAACAGTCAGGCCCCTCTTTTGTAGGGCTGCTGCAGTTTGCTGGGGATCCACTCCAGACCCTGAATAATTAAAGCAATCTTGAGCAAAAAGAACAAAGCCCCATTAAAAGGTGGGCAAAGGAGATGAACACACACTTCTCAAAAGAAGACATTCATATGGCCAACAAACATATGAAGAAAAGCTCAACATCACTGATCATTAGAGAAATGCAAATCAAAACCACAATGAGATACCATCTCATGCCAGTCAGAATGGCAATTATTAAAAAATCAAGAAACAATAGATGCTGGCAAGGTTGTAGAGAAATAGGAACACTTTTACACTGTTGGTGGGAATGTATATTAGTTCAACTATTGTGGAAGATGATGGTGATTCCTCAAAGATCTACAACCAGAAATGCCATTTGATCTGGCAATCCCATTACTGGGTATATTCCCAAAGGAATATAATTCGTTGTATTACAAAGATACATGCATGCATATGTTCACTGCAGCATTATTCACAGTAGCTAAGACATGGAATCAACCCAAATGCCCATCAGTGATAGACTGGATCTAGTAATCCCACTACTGAGTATATATTAAAAAGAAAAGAAACAAATATATCAAAGAGATATCTGCATTATCATGTTTATTGCAACACTACTCACAATAGTCAAAATATGGATTCAAACCTTGTGTTCATCATCATATGAATATGCAAAGAAAATGTATATTTACACGATGGAATATTATTTAGCCATAAAAATGAAATATTTTTATTTAGAACAATATGGGTGAAAGTAGGGGACATCATATTTAAGTGAAATAATTTATATAATATTTAAGTGAAATATTTAAATAATCTCAGCAAGGAAAGATAAATATTGCATATCCTCACTCATATGTGGAAGTTAAAAAAGTTTATCTCATGGAGATAGAGAATAGTATAATAAACACCAGAGGCTGGGAAATATATGTGAAAAGGAAAGGATGGGGAGAAGTTGGTTAAGGGGCACAAAAATGCAGTTAGATAGAAGGAACAAGTTCCAGTATTTGATAGTACAGTAGATAAATTTTGAATGTTCACAACGTGAAGAAAAGATAAATGTTTAAGGCAATGAATGTCCAATTACCTGATTTGACATTGACACATTGTATGCATGTATTAAAATATCACATGTACCCTAAAATATGTACAATAATTTTGTATCAATAACAAAGCAAAAATGCAAGAAAATTCAAATAAAAATATTAGAATTAGCAGCAAGAAACAACAAACATGGATGAATATTACTGATACAATATTATGTGACAAATATCTGGATAGTAAGCAAAGAATGTCAACATTATTATTAAATAGTAATTGATGAAAACCATTAAAATATATAAATTATAGGTGTGAGAATTGTGACAGTGGGTCATTAATCAAAACCATTATTAGTAAGTTCTATACAATTGTGGTTCAATTAGAACAAAGAGTGAGAATTTTTGTGATGTAATGGGATGCAGAGATAAGTCTAAATGAAAAACAGAGACAAAGAGAAGTCACTACGGTTTCTGAATATACATGTGGATGTATATAATAGGTAGTTAATTCATATGGTATCATGGTATAATAAAATAATATCATTTCTGCTTTGTACTGTATGACCACTGTGCATGTCTAAATGTGTGTATGTAGGTGTTTGCAGATATAAATATATGCATTTAAAAGACTTAATGGATAGAGTGATATTATCCTACACATATATAGCAATTTCCAAATAGTGAAGAATATTAATGAAGTAATATTTGGAAACTCATTAGTTGAGAATTCTCTATGATTGAGGAAAGATATGTTTGTGCAACAAAATTATATTGTGACATAAGAAAAAAAAGAAACATAAATTTATAGTCAGATACATTATAACTAAATGTAGAAAAACGTGAAAATTTTGCTTATCTAAAAATAAATGTTGAGTGAACTAAGAGCACATAGCGTATATGACGTTAGAAACACTATATATTTTGCAATGCTAAATAATATTATCACATTGGAATTTTACAAACAGATAAAACATCTTTAAAGATTGAGGCCAAAAGAAACACATTTTTAGAAAAGTGATATGAGCATTTACCAGGCAAAAATACTTAAAAATTATTATTGTAAAACTCACTTAAGTAGACAAGTTAAAGATAAATTTGACACACCAAAACTAATGTAATTTATTTGTAAATTGCATCTATTATTGAAAGCAAAGTAAAACCAAAGGAAAATAAAATAAAGAATAGGAAAATACAGTTGACTCTCCATATATATGGGCTTCATATCCATGGAGTCAACCAAATGTGCACTGAAAAATTTGGAGGAAAAAAATGGATGGTTACATCTATGCTAATCATATACAGACCGATTTTTCTTGTCATTATTTCCTAAACAGTACAATATTAGATCTACTTACAAAGCATTTACATTTTTAGGCATTATAAGTAATCTACCGATGATTTGAATTATACAGGCCGATATGCATAGTTTATATGAAAATACTATGCAATTTTACATATGGGATTTGAGCATCCATTTTGATATCCACAGGGAAAAGTCCTGGAAGCAATTTCCCACAGATACTGAGAGACAAATATACTTCAATATTGACATTTGTCATGAAAGAGATAAAAGTATAAAATAAAATCAGTACTGCTCTCATATGCCAATAGTCAAATATACAATCCCATTGGCATATGTTTCTCCATTTTAATCCACCAAATTTAGATCATCTTTTGACAATATTATTTCATCCTCTCTCTTAATTTCATCTGTCAATATAATTTTCTCGCACATTTTTTACTTAAATCAGTATCAAATGTGAATATGTAAAATTTTAAGGATCAAATAATGAACAATTACTATATTCATGTAATTTTGTCCTTAAATATATCAGTTGGCTAATTTTTTCATTGCTTTGGATTCACTTTTTGTTCCTTTCTTTCCTCTTGGGGCTGCCTTTCTTGTTACATTGGGTTATTCCTCCACTGGATGAAATCACTCCCATCTGGTCCTTCCCTTTGACACTCTTCTGTATTAGATTACATATCTTCTTTCTTGTTTCCCACCCCCTACCTTACATTTCTGGAGAACAGCTTCCAGTAACTTTCTAAGAAAGAAGAAAGCGATTTGGCAGGTAAAATATTGAGCCCCTGTGTGCTTCAAAACAACTTAATTTTTTCTTTGTATACATAACTTACATATTTCCCTAGAACATGAAAGTATTTTATTCTTTCATCAATGTTGCCGTTAAAAATCTGATACTGCCTCATTCCTGCCTGGGTGATTTATTGTGGTTTTCTGTGTTTGTTTCTTTCTTTTCCTTTATGGTATATTTAAAAATCTTATTTTTACCTGGCTTTCTAAAATTCCACAATGGTGTGTCCTGTTTTGAATCATTTATCTTATTGTACTGGGCTCCCAGATATGAGGAGGCTCATATCTTCACAAACAGACAAGTGTTTGATTATTCATTTGTTTTAGTTTCCTCTTTCTGTATAAATGAGTTGTGGCTTGATGGTCTATGTAAAATACTTAATAATTAATAGTGAGAATTTTAAATAGCTGGTACCATGCGCTTTGTGAATGGAGGAGCCTAATCAGCCAGTTGACACTAATAGATAATCTGGTGATGGTTTGCCATGCTATTCATCTTGGAAATCTAAAGGACAGTGTCTGAAGCTTTTATTCTTCTAGGCCTATTGAGTTTTCCAGTGGTAATACATGAATCTATTATGGGGACTAGTAGAATTGGGAAGACATGTATATTATCAGAAATCTATGAACAACCTGACTAAATGTTCGTTGGGACTCTTTTCTGTAGTCTCCTAAGTTACACTATGTCTATATTTAGCTAAATTAGGTCTTATATTTCATTTTCCTAAAGTGGAAAATTCCATCCATTATTGTCATTTTTTCCTATTCTTTTTGTCCCTGTGAATTTACAGCTTTTTATATGTCATTACTATCATTGTAACATGGTTGCATTAAAGAAAGAAGATAAACATAAGTGGTCAATTGATGATGCTTCATCATCCAGCTGGCAGAAAGTGCAACCAGGTTCATATTTTCTTTTTCCCAATGGTGATATAATCCTTGTTAGTGTAGACAACTGACATCTAAAATGTCTTTTGAAGTAATTAATTATTTGACTAAGCATGTATAGATATGTTAGGTAAATTAAGTAAAAGTAGTTAGGATTGACACTGAAAATAGTGATTGACAGGCCAATTTCAACCTAGAAGGCTGATGTTATTAAACAGTTTTCAATTGAACTTTACCTTTAACTCTGTCCTTTTCATATCTTATCAGTAGATGGGTTAAGATAAAAAGGCACAATAATAAAAATTTAGTATGACCTGAAGCTTGTAATGAAAATTTGTATATCAACTGAAAGATCAAGTTGCAGAAAGACACATCATAAAGTAAAACAATGTGCCTAGATCATAAATATAAAATTTAATGAGTTTAAAATATTTCTTAATGTAAGTTAAATAATTGAAGAAGTAAAGCACTTAAGATCAATGGATTGATAACAGTTCCTGTAAAATGACATGAGGATTTTAATTGGTCTCTTTAAAACAGAAGAGAAAATATTTCCACTGCACAATAATAATAGAAACATATTTCTATTTCTCACTTTGATAAAATAACTTATACTAGAGTTGCCATTCCATACAACACAACTATGAAGCTAGATAAACTATATCAGGCACTTCTCACAGTCTTTAGGCAATAAATAATACACAACTGTGTTTTTTGAAAGAGAAGAAACACACAATTTAAGTTTTGCACTTGACTTGAATTTCCACCCAGGACCTTTTTTTCTGGACTGTGGTACAGGAAGGTGGAGCTAAGATAGAGTACAGCACACTTTTTTGAGATGGGTCTGGGGAGATCAGAATTTGAAGATAATAAAACACCTGGAATGTGAAGGATTGGTATAGGGTAGAAAGAAGTTGTACAGAGTAGTGGGTTAGCTGCTGACCCTTGACTGCATGTAAAGGGTAATATTCCACATCTCCTAAAAAGTCCTGTGATCCTTGGAACTGATCAGACATAGCTGACTAAAGCCCAAATTAAAATAGATCAACTCTAAAAAAGAATACAACCATCATTATTGGATCAAGTGAATTTGTAAAAATTAACTGTCTGACAGAACAAAATTCAACACCCCTTAGAAGAATACAACATATTCCAGACTTTTCACAATGTGTAAACCATAGTGTACAGCGTACAATAAAATATGTGAAGAAGCAAAAAAAAAATATGACCCACAACCAAGATAAAAGAAGCCAATGTAAGAACCAATATGACATACAGGTTCAAATTTTTAGGCAGTTGTGTAATAAACACATTATATATATGTCAAATCATTTAATATACAGATGAGAAAAATGAACTACCAGATGAAATAGTTCAGTCTCAGAAGAAGAATTGAGAGTGAAAGAAAGGGAGTCTGGACACAGTGGCTCATGCCTGTAATCTCAGCATTTTGGGAGGCCAAGGAGAGAAGATTGCTGGAGCCCAAGATTTCAAAAGTAGCCTAGGCAACAGAGTGAGACCTCTTCTTTACAAAAAAATTTAAAAAATAGCCAGGCATTGTGGTATGTGCTTGTGATCCCAGCTACTTGGGATGCTAAAGTGGGAGGATCATTTGAGACGGGAAGGTCAAGGCTGCAGTGAACTATGATCCCACTATTACACTCCAGCCAGGGCAACAGAGCAAGACCTTGTCTCTAAGAAAAGAATTTAAAAAGGAAAATCTAAAAGAAAAAATTACAGTATATGAAATTGGTATATTAAAATGGAAATAGCAGCAGTTTGAAGATGGCAGAAGAAAATATTAGTAAATGTGAAGAAAAGTAATAGAAATTTCAAAATCTGAAATTCCAAAAAATGGCTTAAATTAAAAAATAAAAATAAAAAGAGAGAGCCAAAATGACATGTGGGACAAACTAAAACAGTCAAATACATATGTAAATGATTTTACAAAAGGAGAGAAATGAGAGAATGATTTCTGTCATTTCAAAAATGCAATATTTTTAAAAATTTCAAAAATACAATATTTTTGAAAAAATGAATGTTGAAGATGTTCCAAATGTAGTGTAGCATAAATTGCTATGGTTTGAATATTTATGCCATCCAAAACTCATGTTGAAATTTAATTTACCTTGTAACAATACTAAGAGGTGGGATCTTTAAGAGCTGATAGCTCATGAAGGCCCCACCCTCATTGGTGAGATTACGAAAGATCTAGTTCAGCCTCTTTTTGCCTCTTTGCCCTTTTGCCTTCTACCATGTGAAGATACAGTGTTCCTCCCCTCTGGAGGATGCAGCAAGAATGGGCTTGTCAGATCCCAGTACCTTGATGTTGGACTTCCCAGCCTCTAGAACTGTGAGAAGATAAAAATGTGTTCTTTATAAATTGTCCAGTCTCAGGTATTCTACTATAGCAGCACAATTGAACTAAGGCATCAACCTACCTATGTTAGTTTAGTGAACTCAAAAAAAAAAAAACATGAAAAAAATCTAAAAACTTACAAACAAGCCATAAACCCTAGATATATTATTGTAAAATTTCTAAATACCAAAATTAAATTAAAATTATTACATGCAGCCAGAGAATAAAGATATATTATGTCTAGGGTTTGTCAGCCATTTAAATGCATGACTACATCTTAACTGAAGAGAACATAGCACACTGAGAACTTTACTAACAATCTCTACTTTATTTTCTTATCCACAATATCTACTCCAAGACTACACTTCCTTGAGGCTCCTTTCTTCTGACACAGCAGGGATAATAGTGCTGGGTCACTCTTGCGTGATTCAGGACTTCTCTAATAAACAATCTTTGCTCACAAACTGCTTACCAAGCTAGTCAAGACTTTCTTAGAAATCTCTTGCTGTCTGACATTCATCTTACCCAATTCTTTCTCTCTCTCTCTTCACATATGTCAGACCTGTATTATGGTCTATAGGTGTTCTTAATCTATGAGCCACTCCCTCTCAAATTATTCTTCATAGGCATTTCTCCCAAATAATCTCTTAAATGCCTATTTCCTCTTGACATACACTTTCCTGGGCCCCAAACTGACACAGGAGAACAAACTGAATTTTCATTAGAAACAATGAAGATTAGAAGATAATTGAGTAATAGATCTAAGATGCTAGTATCTCTGAAATCAATTCATTCGGAATAAAATGCCTGAAATATTATTTAATAATTAAATTGATTTGGATTTTATACATTAAAAAACATAGCATACTAAACAAAGGCTGAGTAATTCAGCAGAATTATACCAGAAGCACTGCTTAAGCAACACTCCTTAGAAGGAAAGTGACATTATTTGAGAGATCAGATGTATAAGGACTGAAAAGCCTCATAAATCTTAAATACGGTAATCAATACTAAAAATATTGTAAAATATTGTCTTTATTTTAAAGATAATAAAACTTTTTTAAAAAATAAAGGAAATATAAAGTATACCTAAAATTGAGAATATTTAAAAGGCAAGTTAGTTTTTGAAAAGATCCATAAAATTTTTAAGCCCCTAAAAAGCGTGATGAAAAAGGATAAAAAAATTAGCAAATATCAGTAATTAAATAAAGGTATTGATACAGATTGTATGAATATTAAAGAATAAGGGGAAATTATTAACTAACATGCTAATAATTTTTAAAACTCAGATGAAATGGACACATTACTTGAAATGCAAGTTATTAAACTTGCAGAAGAAATAGAAAACATGAATAGGTTTGTAATCCTGTGAAGAAATTGAGTCCATAACAAAAATCTTTCTCGGAAAGAAAGTCCCAATTCAAACAGTTTTATTGCTGAATTTTTTCAAGCAATACTCCTAATGATAGACATAAAAATTATTAACACAATATTAGCAAACTGAATATGATAATGTATAAAATAGATGATACATCATAAATATGTGAGGGTAATTTAAATAGTATAATATTGTTTTCCAAATGTTCATTCTTGCAACAAAATGAAGGACGTTATTTCAGAAAATACAGAAAAATAGGTGACAAAATTCAATGTCTAATCATGGTTAAAACTCACAGCAAACTAGAAATTGAAGGGAATTTCTTTAATCTGATTTAAACAATCTGACAACAGCTCTTTAGGTATCATCACGCATATAGCTAACGTAATACACAAAGGTGAAATATTAAACTTATTTCTCTTGAAGTTTAGCTCAAGCAAGATGTCCGTTCTTCATTTATATTCAACTTGATCCTCAAGGTCCTAGTCAGCATAAAAATGGCAATTAGTCCATCATGCAAGTTATAAAGGCTATAAATTGAATACAGTTTATTTATTCAGAGTGCAAAACTGCTTATCTAGAATAGTAACATGAATATTAACCTACTATAATCAATACATTAGCAACATTGTAACATGCAAGATCATTATCCAGAAATAAATTGTATTTTACTATGTTGACAGTAAACAACTGAAATATTACATTTAAAAATGTAATTTCCATTTTTGATAAAAATATAAATAATAATAAATTTAACCAAATTGAAGTAAAAACTTTCTTCTTGATAAAAATTAAAAGACATTCCTAAGAGAAAATAGAGAGGACATAGAATAAAAAGAAAATATATATGTAATGGTCATATATGTGAAAGCCTAGTTTTGTTAAGATATCAGTTCTTCCCAAATAGTTCTGTAGTTTCAGTACAATCGCAATGAAGTTACATGGCACTGTTTTTTAATAGAAGTTAAAAACTGATTTTAAAACGTATATGGAAATGCATGGGGCATATATTAGCAAGCATAATTATTGAAAATAAACAAAATTTGAGGAAATACACTACCTGATTTCAAAGGACAAGAAAAAAATCACAGTATTCAGTGATTTATGGTATTACATTAGGATAGACAAATCAATGAAAGAAAATTTGACCCACAATATAAAATTATTTTTCTCAATGAAAAAAAAGCCTCTCATCACGTATGCTGGAAACATTGAATAATATATTTAAAAATACAGCCCTCAGCTCCCACATATTCCCATATATATACTAGAATTAATTTAAGATGAGTCATCAACATGTATGTAAGAGTTAAAACTATAAAGGTTCTGGAAAAAATATAGGAGAAAAATGTTTGCAGGAATGGTTTTTTAAAGAAAATCAAAAATCACTTTATAGAAAAGAAAATGGGAAACTTAGCCTTTATCAAGATTAAAATGTCTTCTGATTAAACAATACTGTTAAATAAATGAAAACGTAAGGCACAGACTGGGTGAAAATGTTTACAATGCAATATCTATTAAAAAAACTTGAATATATTAAAATCAAATGAACAAGAAATAGAAGCCTGATTACTCAATAGAAAATGGCAAAAGATGTGACTAGGTTTTTCAATGAAGAGAACATAAAAATGACCAATAAGTACAAGAAAACTGCCCAACACAATTAATTAACAGGAAAATATACATTGAAATCACATAGAAGTATCCCTTTATATACACTAAAATGGCCAAATTAAAAAGACTAACAATACCACATGTGAATAGGGGAAATATACAATAGAATAACCAATTTGAAAATAGGTATGGGAGTTTCTTTTACAGTTACACACACACCATTACCCTATCACTCAGGATTTTCATTCCTAACTATGAATCCAAGAGAAAGAAGAACTTAGTACCATGAAAATCTTGTAAAGGAAAATTTCCGGCATCTCTGTAAATCCCCAAAAACTGGAAACAACCTGAATGTCCTAATAGAAGAGTGGTCTAATTGTGGTCAAATTAAATAATGGAATAGTAAAAATTGATAACAGAATAAAAGTACTCATAACATGCAAAAACATGAAATAATCTCCAAAATATTGTGTAGAACAAAATAAGTCAGATACAAAAGCATATATACTGTGTAATTTTAGTTCTATGAGTTTCTGGAGAAAGAAGCTGTGGTGGTAGGAAAGGGTTGGTTTCCTCTCAGTAGGGAGAATTGACTGGAAAACTGGAAACCACCTAATGGGTTTCTATAATACATGCTTAAAATCCACTTTTCAATTAAAACTGCAGATTTCATGGCAGCAGAGTTATATCAAGTGCTTATTATGTGTCAGAACCTATGCTAAATGCTTCAAATGCATCAATTTACTCTTCATAGCAACCCAATAATTTAAATGGTACAATTATCCTTATTTTAAGTTATCGAGAACTGAATCTTAGAATTGTTAGGTAACTTGTCAATGTCTAGAGGGCTCATGTTTGGCAGAGTCAGTTCTAGTTAACACAATCTAGATTAATAGTTTTCCTTTTACTTCTGTGACATTCTGTCTCTTAATAAAGCATAAGGATGTTTTCCATGAGTTTACAATTCATTATACATGTTTAAACCTTAAAATGTCTGTCTTTGCTACTGTTTTCAAACACTTTAGTAAATAACTTTAGCTCTTGAAATTGGCAAGTAGCTAAAACAGTGCCCAAGGTTTTCAAGTGTATCAGATTAACAACACCAGAACCTATTTTTATGTTACAATGACAATGAATTTTTCTGGCATATAGCTGGCTAGAAAATTAATCCTAATGGTAGAGGTTTTTTTTGTTTGTTTGTTTTGTTTTTTTGAGACAAGAACTCACTTTGTCTCCCAGGCTGGAGTGCAGTGGTGTGAACATGGCTCACTGTACTCTGGACTTCCTGGGCCCAAGGGATCCTCCTGCCTCTGCCTCTTGAGTAGTTGGGGCTACAGGCATGGGCCAATTACAGCATTTTAAAAAAAATCTAGGAGTTAAAATATCAATAGTAATTTTTGGTAAATATCCAATAGTTTCCCAAGGTGTATTTTTTCTAATGCATATAAATGGACATTACAATCTCAGTTTCAGAATAAATTTCTCAACTATGGTGGATTTGGAAAAACATAACATTATTTGCAATGTACCAAATTGAAAAATTTGACAACACAGCCTGGAAATAATGGCTGATAACTTTTAACCACAGTCTTCTAAATTTGCTATTGCCAAATACAATAACTGAATTTTTAAAAATCCCTTAGCTACAATAAGCATTATCTTTCTTGTAGATTAGATAAATGCACAGGAAGCACTATAAAGGATTACTCTTTGCTTACCAGTCTACTGAATTAAATTAAGGAATATGTAGCTCCCATTCTGGAGGGTACTCAGGAAGGCAGTCATGAAAAGTTACCAGGACACTTAGCCGCTTCTATGATTTTACAAGTCATATGCTTCATCTTGACTGATTTCTTATAAACTGCGTAGTAATATGGAACTACACCTTGGGTCCAGGCATATTAATCTATGTTTTCCGTCTCTGCTTGTAATATAAGATCTTTGATTATTGATGACAGGTTGTCCCTCTGTGTTTTATAGTATTAGCTGCTTTTAAGTCAAAATGGCACTGAATCTCCTCTTAGTTTTGTAAATCCATATTTTTGTGATTCTTGGAGAGGAGAAAATTTTTCATCAGAAAGAATTCGAGGGAACATACTTCCTGCTTATTCATTGGCAGCAATGGTGAGAACGTGTTTTCTAGGTTTGGCCAATGAGATGAGTCCACCAAGAATTTGAATCTTCCTGTGACTCACAATAAATGGAAAATGAAATCAGAATCTTAGTGGTGGTGTTGCAGTGAGGTCAGCGCTGTTCTTATCAGTAATGTACACGTGCAAGTAAAGACAGAAGTAATTATTAGTAACAACATTTATTTCTGTGTTCTCTATCTTGTGAAAACTGTAACTTGAATTTATTTTAGTGCAAGTGGTTTGAATACAATCTTAACCTATTGAGCCAGTCATATAAAACCACTAAATGATAATGACTGTCCTCTTAAAGCCGGGAAAAAATAAGACATGTTCCTTTGGGGAAAATAAATAGGGTATATGATGAACTTAGAGAATAGCATAAGACAACTAACAATATGCCAAACAAAGACAGAAAAGAAATTAGATAATGGATCTGAAGCATGAAACTGAATATTTACTTGTCTCAAGTAAATTCAGTGTCTAAAAACCTGGGTAAATAAAGTCAGTCTATTATTGAAAAAGGTGACTTTAGAATCAGTTTGTGTTTTTTAGAATGAGAAAAACACAGGGCATAGTACTGAAATGATGTGTACGTAAATGCAAGTTGACACTGGAAGATACTAAGATCAACTATTATGAAATTTCTGAGTACTGAGAGTATCTCATCTTCTTACTGCATACAGTTTTATACAATATTTTTCTTCCTGTGTGTGATTAACTGATTTTACATTTTGGAAGTTTTATACATACATGGCTATGTGTCTAGGGAGAAGAGAAGGTGCTTGTATATGAAGCTCCATTCCCCTGTTTGACGTATCAATAAATATCTATTAATTTAAATTAAAAGGGCATCTCCTTTATTTCAAGGTATCCTTGCTTAGAAAGGTGAATATATGAAGATAATACCAGGAAATAATAATGTGCTTGTGTAAGAGATGAATGTTTGAGAGGAATTAGTCATGATAATGTTTTGAAGAAAACCACAATGAAGCTCATAATTTGAAGAAAATATAATTACATCTTAGAGCATTTGTAGAAAACATATAAGCCAATTATAGTAAATATACTAAAGAAATAAGGAAAGCCACATCAAGTTAATATATTATTGAGTAAAAAAGAGTTAACATTTATATATTTGAGAAACTTCTAATATTTTAAAGTAATTTTGTTGGCATATTTCCATAAAATCAGTCATTTAAACATTAAATCAAATGCCTCATCAATTATGATAGTAACTCAGTTGAGTTTACCAAATAATATTTTATTGGAAGTGACAGCAGTCAATCTCAAGACCAATATCAAAAAATGTCAATATGTTTTAGGGATAATTAAAATTCTGATGATAGCTAAATGTTTCTCACTGTAATTCATAAGCTTTTTGTATTATCATGAGGTCCCCTAGCTAGCTGTGCAACACCTGCATTTTAATGCATGTTATACAAAGAGTCTAGATATTACCACACTGTTGAAATTAAAAATTATATTTCTTGCCTTTATCTGAAGTGTGAAAAAACATCTATAAGAATTTTATGATAGGACTTTTTAATGTCAGACTTATATAACTAAATTATCAACCCTTTACTAAGAGATTCTATACTGAGATTATAACATCTCTACCAAAACAGAGTTATGACACATAATATAAATGGTGTAGAAGAACTTACTAACTTTATCACATTTTAAAAAAGGGAGACAATTTAACAATGTTTCCAAATTTTGAAATTTATATGAATACATTAGTAAATACTATTTATGTATCATTATTTTCACCTCCCAAAAAATAACTTTAAATTATACATATATTGGGATATGACATATTTGCCACTGCTAATTCTACTCTTGTATAGTGATTCATGGTTTTAATTATTAATGTACTTGGATCAATTTGATTTTCTTAGAAATAATTAATGACCATACATATTTTACTCTAATATTTTGTATGACAATCTTTTGAAAATAATTTATGATATTTAAAAATGAATGTATATAGCAATATTTACAAATAACTATTTTTGGTATTCTGTGAAAAATTCAAATAATATTTTAAATTTAATATTATAATGATTGTAATATATATTAAGAAAAAAGTCATTAAAACTTTCATGTTTACTCAGTTATTTAAGAATTCTAATTTAGGAGATATTTTCAGTGGCCACCTAGTATGTTTATGCACCTACCTTCATAAACACAAAGAGCCTATTGAAGGAATTCATTCTCTGTCTCATAGAGCTAACTTGTTTTAGAAATAAACAAAAATCAGACAAAAATACACAAAACACAGAAGAATAGTTTAACTGTTGAAGGAACCCATGAAGATCGGAGTTTCTGTACATTTTTCACAAGGGAGTCACTAGATTCTTGCTTTTTCATCAAACCTTTGTGTCCCTTTAGTTTAATAGTCACTTGGATGTAAAGATGAATAGGGATAGTCTATGTTCTACATGAGTTTATTAGCCAGTTGGGGAAAGAGACCTGTAATATAAGGGAAAAATATATACAAGATAAATGGTAAATAGAGCTTTTAATAAAACAGGGTGGATTACAAAGGAAGGTGTTATTAATTATGCTCCAGAGGTTAAGATAGAGCTTTTGGGGGAAAATATGTTTTAATATGGCCTTGAAAGAGAGGAGGAGTTAGCCAGCCAAAAATGGGAAGGATGCCCTAAAAGAAGACAAGTCACATTGCAACAGTTCACACATGTGAAACATCAGGAATAACTGGAGTACATGATCATGGATCCAAATAATTTCTACAACTAGATTTTATTTCTTTAGCAGTTTTAGGACATTTGTAAAAGCTCCTTGATTTAAACAACTGCCTCTAAAAGACTGACATTTACCCAAGGTATGTCTGAAGGAATATAATTTATAAACACATATATTATAGAAAAATGACTCTCAGATAAAGTTGTTTACTGAAATATAAAAATATATGGAAGGCACCTAAACAAAACTTTTGAAGAGTTTATTAAGAATAAGTTGGGAATTCTAAGGAAAGGAAGAGATAACAAGAGGGAAGTTTTCAAAAGTTTGCTACGTAATGATCTCTCTTCCTCTTCCTCCTCCTCCTCCTCTTCCCCATCTTCTTCTTTTTGTTTAAACTAATATTTACATCGTTGCATGGAGTGGGGAGGAGTAGTCTTATACCTATAGTGTCTTAAAAACATTGTGGTAGAATTTGACTTCCTCTTATTAATAAGTTCCAGGATTATTTTTCAGGACGGGAAAACAGGAGCTGGAGAGGGAAATGGGGAGGAGGAGAGGGATAGCTAAAAAGAGAAGGAAAATAAAGGAAAAAGAAAAGAAAAATAGTCAGATGGCTGAATTCTCTAGACAATGAATTTCTGGTTCAATAGAATATATATGTCTTAACAACTTGAGTCACATTAAATGTCTTCATCTCAAAACTGTGTCAGAACTGAAGCTGTTGAATCAGAAACACATTTCTGGAGTGAAGTTGGGCAAGGTGACCTCGGACATTCCTGTTGTTGTTGTTGTTGTTAAGTTACATTGTTTCAAAAGGCCAGTTTGGAAACTATAACACATATAGTGTACATGGTGAACACACTTTTGGTGATTATGATTATAAATACTATTGGTCTTTTCCATTAAGTTTAATAAAAATGTCTCTTTAAAAGAAAATAAGAGGGGAGGCCGGGCGCGGTGGCTCACGCTTGTAATCCCAGCACTTTGGGAGGCCGAGGCGGGCGGATCACGAGGTCAGGAGATCGATACCATGGTGAAACCCCGTCTCTACTAAAAATACAAAAAATTAGCCGGGCGTGGTGGCGGGCGCCTGTAGTCCCAGCTACTCCGGAGGCTGAGGCAGGAGAATGGCGTGAACCCGGGAGGCGGAGCTTGCAGTGAGCAGAGATTGCACCACTGCACTCCAGCCTGGGTGACAGAGCGAGACTCCGTCTCAAAAAAAAAAAAAAAAAAAAAAAAAGAGGGGAAACTGACTGGTGTGTTTATTTGTTTTCATCCATAAGGATTCCATGCTTTAAGAATCTTAATTGCCTTCCTCCTATGTCTGTGATTTGAGAATGCAAGAGCTAAGTGAATTCTAGAGAGGAGTGCTTCTCCCCACTCTTTCCTGTTAATAGAAACTAAAAGAATATTGTATTATTTGTTAAACTATCAGTTTTGTAAACTTGGGCACACACTGAGAAAGATCTTAAGGCTCTTATCTTAAAATTCTTAACTCAAAAATACAATGTCAACAGCTTATACTTTGTAGGATTGAGGATTAGATGTGGTAATACAAGTTAAGTGCCCTTTAGTATGCTTAGCATACAGTTAGGACAACGTTAGCAAAATGCCTTAATTATTGTTGTTATTTTCATCCCTGTATTCCCTTAATATGCTTAGATTATAATTTGAAGATAGATATAGATATAGATATAGACACACACACACACCTTCTTAACTTCAGGAATATAGCCCAATGTTTTGAATGTAATGTTAATTCAAATATATATATATATATATATTATATATGTGTGTGTGTGTGTGTGTGTGTGTATGTATATATATATTTCCACACACCCTCTAACCACACTGGCATATGCACTAAATACTGTTGAAGGAAGACAAAATAATTGGTAGAGAACAGAGATTGCAAAGGTGCTTCCACCTAGCATCTATTTCCCATATTGAATTAGAGAAAATAAATTGTTATGAAAAGCCAATCAGATAGGAAAAGACGTATTTATGTTTCATTGGACAGATGTATGGGAACAAAACATCATCCAACCTAATAATAAATATGCACTATTTTATTGGCATAATGGTGAATTTAGCTTAAACTAATTCAAAATGATATTATTATAACTTCTGTCACATTTTATAGTCAACTTGAAACTTAAATTTGTACTCATTGTAGTTATTCCATCCTCACCACACTTTTCTCTCCCATTCTTTATGATACTGCTGTAAGGTTATTATTATTATTTTGGATTTCCACATTTTCAGAAAATTATGTTTTTCAAAGTCCTGTGAAAAAGGTGAATGGAATCATTTTGCAGGAAAATTAAATAAAAACATTGAAGCATTAAATAACAATAAAGTTTCACAGCTGTGACTCTTGATAAATTTCATAGATTCTAGGTGACTTTTAAAATTCTATTTTGGTATTGCTATCTTGATCATTTTCTGTGTAGTATTGGGTCTCCAGGACATTATGATAATCTTTGTGGGCTTTTTTTGTTTTTTGTTTCTTTAACTACTTGTGAAAAATTTGGCTGGCTCTGCACTGCTTGCAGATTATATTCTGCACACAGGGACATACCATTAATTCCTGTTTTATTTGTCTATATTAAAGCCAACATCTGCATCTTGTTTAGCAATTAACCTGCAGAGTAGGATAAATTGAAGTGATTAAAAGGATGTGTGAGATTCAGTCCACATTGTCTTTATATTTTCATCTTCCTAATATCTCAAATCAATGAATTTTTTTCTTAGTATCACTGGTATTTGAGTGTAATGCATGCACAAAACTTTACTATTTTGGTGATTTGTGATACTGTTCTGTTCAACAATTTCTATTTGGTTTCTGCTATATGTTAGATGATTTCTATGTTTTCTTGGAAGATAAGCAGTAGAGTTCCATTATACAGATGACCAAACTGAATCTGATGTATATAAAATGCTTTGATCACATCTATGTAGGCACAAAGTGATGAAGTTCCATTCTGTGTGAATTTCAAATACTCTTTCCATTAAATCTAAATTTCAGTTGGGATTGTATTAGTCAGAGTTCTCTAGAGGGACAGAGCTAACAAGGTTATATACACACACACACACACACACACACACACATATATATATATATATATATATATATATATATATATATATGGGAGTTAAGTATTAAGTATTTATATATATATATATTTATAAAAATTCACATGATCAAAAGGTCCCACAATAGGCTGCCTGCAAACTGAGGAGCAAGGACAGCCAGCCCGAGTCCCAAAACTGAAGAACTTGGAGTCTGATCTTCGAGGGCAGGAAGTATCCAGCATGGGAGAAAGATGTAGGCTGGGAGGCTAGGCCAGTCTCGTCTTTTCACATTTTTCTGCCTGCTTTATATTCTAGCGACACTGGCAGCTGATTAAATGGTACCCACCCAGATTAAGGATGGGTCTGCCTTTCCCAGCCCACTAACTCACATGTTAATTTCCTTTGGCAACACCCTCACAGACACATCTAGGATCCATATTTTGCATCCTTCAATACAATCAAGTTGACACTCAGTATTAACCATTACTGGTCCACCCCTCCCTTGTCAACTTGAACCCATACACATCTCCTGAGATTATACATAGCCTTCAAATAAAGACAATAATAAAGTCATAATTATACCTAATATAATACAACTATCCTTCGTACAACCAGAAACACACCAATCCCCAAATCAAATACTATAACACAAAGTTAACAATACTTAAATGCTGATGTGAAGTCAATAAATCTTATGTCGCATGATAAAGGAAAAGAAAAGAAAATGAAGATAGTTTCTTAATACAAGTGTATACTTGCACAAACATAATTTTAACAAAAGAAAGAGGAAATACTCATGACAATCACAGTCCTCGTTTCTGCCACTGGTCATGTGATCATAGCTGGTACTGATGACTACCTTCTTCTGCTACACATTCTGTATTCCCTTTGCCTTCAGCAAATACCTCAGCAGGTTGTGTTTTTTCTTTTTCTTTTTTTCCTGGTGGAATGACCCAAATCTTCATTCCAGAAGGGTCTGGGCCATTTGTAGTCCTGCCTGGTTGGGCTATTGAAGTTTCCCATTGACCTTAATCACAGTGCATGGTAATATTAAGAGATGCCCTAATGGATCTCCTGTATTCCATGCATACTCTTCCTTACCTCCACTGTGGAGCAATAGACTGATTTCATCTTGATGGTCTGGGTCAATCATCTCAGTCAACACTGTAACTCCTTTATTAGACTGTTGAATACACCAACAGCATTCAAGTGGAGAATGAAATCAAGAACTCAATCCCTTTACAATAGCTGCAAAAAATAAAATAAAATACTTAAAAATATACCTAACCAAGGAATTGAAAGATCTCTACAAGGAAAACTACAAAACACTGCTGAAATAAATCACAGATGACACAAACAAGTGGAAACACATCACATGCTCATGGATGAGTAGAATCAATACTGTGAAAATCACCATACTGTCAAAAGAAATCTACAAATTCAATGCAACTCCCATCAAAATACCACCATCATTCTTCACAGATTTAGAAAAAATATATAAAATTTATATGGGATGAAAAAGAGCCCGCATAGCCAAAGTGAGACTAAGCAAAAAGAACAAATCTGGAGGCATCACACCCCCTGATTTCAAACTATACTATGAGGTCATAGTCACCAAACAGTACGGTACTTGTATAAAAATAGGCACATAGACCAATGGAACAGAACAGAGAACCCAGAAATAAACCCAAATACTTACAGCTGACCTTTGACAAACTCATCTTTGACAAAGGAAACAAAAATACAAAGTGAGGAAAGGACACCCTTTTCAACAAATGGTGCTGGGAAAATTGGCTAGCCACATGTAGGCAAATGAAACTCTTGACATAAAGGTTTCAGGAGCCCAAAGTGTCCAGGTGGCACTCTTCCAGTTTAATAAAATTGTTGTTATGTCTCCTGGTGGTAGTGTTCCTCCCTCTGAAACTAAGACCTCTAGACCAGCACAACATTATGTCCTGGGAACAGGAAGCAAACATCTTGCTAGTGGATCACTAGGGGTGATGGTGAGTGGTGCCATTACCACTTCCATTCCGTGATTCCTGTACCCGTGAATCCTGACTATGGGAGAAACAGTACCATATATTGGATGCTGATTCAGAGCATACATGGCCTTCTGGAGAACTTTGCCTCAGCCCTGCAAAGTATTGTCACCAAATTGACATTGTAATTGTGACTTTGAAATGACATTCCACAGTTCTATCAATCTGGCTGCTTTAGGATGATGGGGAACCTGGTAAGACCAGTGAATTTCATGAGAAGCATGAGCCCACTGCCGCATTTCTTTAGCCATAAAGTCGTAAAGTGAGAGGCTTCCTCAGAGGTAATGCAGTGTGGAATACCATGACAGTGGATAAGGCATTCCGTGAGTCCACTAATGGTAGTCTTGGCAGAAGCATTGTGTGCAGGAAAGGGAAACCCATATTCAGAGTGTCTATTCCAGGAAAACCTCTGATCTTTCCATGGTGGAAGAGGTTCAATATAATCAACCTGCTATCAGGTAGCTGACTGATCACCCCGAGGAATGGTGCCATATCGGGGGCTCAGTGTTGATTTCTGCTGCTGTCAAATTGGACACTCAGCAGTGACCATAGCCATGTCAGCCTTGGTGAGTGGAAGTCCATGTCACTGAGCCCATGTGTAACCTCCATCCCTACCACCATGGCCACTTTGTTCATCAGCCCACTGAGCAATGACATGGGTGGCTGGGAAAAGAGGCTGAGTGGTGTCCACAGAACAGGTCATCCTATCCATTTGATTATTAAAATCCTCCTCTGCTGAGGTCACCCATTGGTGAACACTCACGTAGTATACAAATATCACCACAGTTTTTGATCACTCAGAGAGGTCCATCCACATACCTCTACCCCAAATTTCTTTGTCACCTACTTTCCAATCATGCTTCTTCCAAGTTCCTGACCATCCAGCCAAATCATTGGCTACAGCCCCTAAATCACTACATAATCACACATCTGGGCATTTCTCCTTCCATACGAAGTGCACAGTCAGATGCACTTCTCAAAGTTCTGCCCATTAGGAAGATTTCCTGTCACCACTGTCCTTCAGGGATGTCCTAGAAAGGGGCTGTAGTGCTGCAGCTGTCTGCTTTCGGATGGTGCCTGCATACTGTGCAGAACCATCTGTGAACCAGGCCCTAGTCTTCTCTTCTTCAATCAACTGATCATAGAGAATTCTCCATGGGGCCATCAGTGCAGGCTAGGGAAGGGAAGGCAGACTTGCAGGAGTGGAGACCATGGGCATTTGAGCCACTTCCTCATGTAACTTACTTGTGCCTTCAGGACCTGCTCAAGCCTGATAGTGTATATGCCACTTCCATTTGATGATGGACTGTTGCTGTGCATGACCCCTTTATGGATAGATGGGTCAGAAAGTACCCAGTTCCTGATAGGCAGTTCAGGTCACATAGTGACTTGATTACCCATAGTCAAACATTCAGTTTCCACCAAAGCCCAGTGACAGGCCAAGAGCTGTCTCTCAAAAAGAGAGTAGTTATCTGAAGAAGATGGCAGGGCCTTGCTCCAAGCTTCTAGAGACTCCCTCTGTGATTCACCAGTGGGGGCCTGCCAAAGGCTCCAAACAGCATCTCTTTCTGCCACTGACACCTGAAGCACCATTGGATCTGCTAGGTCATATGGTCCAAGTGGCAGAGCAGCTTGCACAGCAGCCTGGACCTGTTGCAGAGCCTTCTCCTGTTCTGGACCCCACTCAAAACAGGCAGCCTTTTGGGTGACTCGATAAATGGGCTGGAGAAACACACACAAATGAGGAATGTGTTGCCTCCAAAATCCAAATAGGCCCACTAGGCCTATTTTGTGCCTTTCTTGGTTGTAGCAGGGACCAAATGCAGCAAATTATCCTTCACCTTAGAAGGAATATGTTGACAGGCCCCACACCACTGGACCCCTGGACATTTTACGACTCCTAGAAATGTTACTGAGGTAGAAGGTCTCTGAATTTTAGTTGGATTTATTTCCCATCCTCTGGCATTCAAATGTCTCACTAATAAGCCCAGTGTGTTTGTCACCTCTTGCTCACTGGATCCAATTAGCATAATGTCATCAATGTAATGGACCAGTGTGATATCTTGTGGAAGCAAAAAGCAATCAAGTTCTCTCCAAATAAGATTATTACACAAAGCCAAAGCATTAATAAATCCCTGAGGTAAGACAGTAAAAATATATTGCTGGCCTTGCCAGCTGAAGGCAAATTTCTTCTGGTAGGCCTTATGGACAAGAATGTAGAAAAAGGCATTTGCCAAATCAATGGCTGCATACCAGGTACCAGGAAATGTGTTAATTTGCTCAGGTAATGAAACCACATCTGGTACAGCAGCTGCAATGGGAGTCACCACTTGGTTAAGCTTATGATAATCCACTCTCATTCTCCAAGATCCATCTGTCTTCTGCACAGGCCAAATGGGAGGTTTGGATGGGGATGTGGTGGGAATCACCACCCCTGCATCTTTCAAGTCCTTGATGGTGGCGCTAATCTCTGCAGTCCCTCTAGAGATGTAATATTATTTTTGATTTACTATTTTTCTAGGTAGAGGCAGCTCTAATAGCTTCCATTTGGCCTTTCCCACCATAACAGTCCCCACTCCACCAGTCAGGGAGCCAATGTGGGGGTTTTGCCAGCTGCTAAGTAGGTCTATGCCAATTGTGCATTCTGGCAGTGGGGAAATGACCACAGGATAATTCTGGGGACCCACTGGACCCACTGTAAGTCGAACCTGTGCTAAACTACATTAATTACCTGTCCTCCATAAGCCCCTACTTTAATTGGAGGACCACAAGGACATCTGGGGTCCCCTGGAATCAAAGTCAGCTCACAGCCAATGTCCAGTAGTCCACAAAATGTCTGCTTATTTCCCTTTCCCTAGTGCACAGTGGTAAAAGACCAGAGGCGTTCTTGGGGAAGGATGGGATAAAATTAACAGCACAAATTGTCAGTAGTGTGGTGGGGCCCTTCCTCAAGGGGAAGCCTCCCCTTCATTCAAGGGGTTCTGGGTCTGTAAACTGACTCAGGTCTGGAAACTGATTGAAGGGCTGTGATTTTCTGTTTTTATAATTGAAATTAGTCTTTTGTCCATTCGACCTGGAAGTTTTCTGCTTATATAAGGTCAATAAGAATGCAGTAGGCTTCCTATCAATTTCACTTGTAGGAACAGTGTGATTAATTAGCCAATGCCAGAGCTCTACACAAGTCCGACTATGCTGATTGCTGCTTTGTGTCTTCTGTCCATTAGGTAGCTATGCCGACCTTGCCATTGACTGTCCAGTGTCAACACTTGGCCCCTGCCACCTCAGGATCTAATTATTCCCATTGTATTTAAATTTGCAGTTGAGTGACTGTGGTGTCCACCCCGTTAGATCTGAAAAGAGCAGTTACAGGGTTCTTCAAAGATGCAGGTACTGCCCTCATAAATCTGTTTTGCAAAGCACTGATCAGGGGTATGTCTTCTGGACCCTCTCAGCTGGGATAAGTAAGTCTAAAGTGATTAATCCACTCTACCATCCGAATTTCCCAAGCCTTTGGATCCCTTACTCTACATTAACCCAAGGGAAATCAGGCATTTCCAGCTCACTCACAGTGGGCCATCTTTTAATCCATATTTCAGCTAATGAAAGCAAATAAACTATTAGAACCTTTTTTTTTTAACTCCCAGAGCTGCAACATTAAAAGCAGAGTTCCTACTTTGTGGGCCCAAATCAATAAATTCAGCTTGATTCAACTCTATGTTCCTTCCACCTTTATCCCACACCCTTAATATCTATTCCCATGCCTGTTCTACAGATTTCTGTTTATGTAAATTCGAAAACCCAAGCAGTTCTTTTCAAGTGTAGCATACCTCCTCATGGGTCACACTCTCAACCTCACCTTTAGGGGCCCACAGGGACTTTAGTTATAGATTTAGAAGCAAATGAGAGGTGTTGGAGGTGGCTCCTGAGAAGAATCAACATTATCTTGCCTGGCAACTGCCCCAGGGGAGGCCATCACTGTTGCCTCGGGCAGTGCAGGTTTTATCTCTTTGGGCAAAGGTGGAAAGGCTGATGGCAGCATAGGCCAGGGAGGGGATGTTGCCACTAGTCGGGTTGGGGAAGCTGTTCCTTCTGGCAAAAAAAAAAAAAAAGTTCATCAGAATTTACAAACTCAGTGTCCTCAGCTTCATCAGGGTCTTCCCACACATCCCCATTCCAAGTTGCAGGGGCCCATTATTTTCCAATCAATGCCCTCACTTTAACAGTAGACACCTGGTGAGGCTGTGCTTGCACCTTCCGTTGCAGGTCAGCCACTTGCATGATAAGAGCTTGGGTCTGTTTTTCCACAATTCCAGCTCTTTCTGTACAGTAGATAACACTCTCATTCAGGGCAATCTTAGCAGATTTGAGGCTCACTATCTGCTTCTGAAGCTGGGAGATAGTAGCACTGAGTTCATCATTTTCATCACTTTGTTCACTGAACTTAGAAGCAACCAACCAGCTTCATTATGTTCCTTGATTCTCCACATATGGTCAAAGGTAATACGTATAGAGTCACTAAACTCCTTGCCTCTCATGAGTGAATAATCAGAAGTTTAAATTGCATTTATTTGCATAACTCTGTAAACAGTTCATGCCAAGGACCACCAATGTTTGCCATACTATTAGAAGTAGAGTCCTTAGCATTTTGGGGTCTAATAAAATTAAGCAGCCAACTCTAGAAACCCCAAAACCAATGAAGGAACTCCGTCCTTAATACTCTGTTTCTCTAAAACCACTCCTGATATCAAAATCTGTATTAGTCAGGGTTCTCTGGAGGGACAGAACTAATAGAATATATATGAGAGTTTATTAAGTATTAACTCACAGGATCACAAGGTCCCACAATAGGCTGCCTGCAAGCTGAAGAGTAAGGAGAGCCAGTCCGAGTCCCAAAACTGAAGAACTTGGAGTCTGATGTTTGAGGGCAGGAAGCATTAAGCTCGGAAGAAAGATGTAAGCTGGGATGCTAGGCCAGTTTCATCTTTTGACATTTTTCTGCCTGCTTTATATTCTAGCCGCACTAGCAGCTGATTAGATGATGCCAGCCTAGATTAATGGTGGGTCTGCCTTTCCCTGCCCACTAACTCAAATATTAATCTCCTTTGGCAACACCCTCACAGACACACCCAGGATCAATACTTCAATTCAATCAAGTTGACACTCAGTATTAACAATCACCAGGATAGCATCCTGTGTTTCTGTTTGCAGAAGTGCTTGAAAAGGACACTATCACAAATCTGTAAATATTTCTATCACCTTGAATTTTTGTTTGTTTTTGTTTCTGTTTTTGTTTTGCGATGGACTCTCTCTCTGTCACCAGGCTGGAGTGCAGTGGTGCAAATTTGGCTCACTGCCACCTCTGCCTCCCAGGTTCAAGTGACTGCCTCAGCCTCCAGAGTGGCTGAGACTACAGGCACTCACCACCATGCCTGGCTAATTTTTGTATTTTTAGTAGAGGTAGAGTTTCACCATGTTGGCCAGGATGGTCTCGATCTCTTGACCTCGTGATCCACCGCCTCAGCCTCCCAAAGTGCTGGAATTACAGGGTGAGCCACCACGCCCGGCCCATTGAATTACTTTTATATTGTGTTCTAAGAGATGAAAATTGAAATAATACTGAGGAATTCTAAGTCTACACCTGTTAGTCACTTACTATGAAGTATATTGAACAAATCCCTTTGACTTACTTGTTCCAGTTATCTGTAAATATGGGAACCATTACAGTTAGATCTCAATTTTGGTGAAATTGTGTATTTAAAAGAACACAAGTTAGGGTAGACTAATTTATGCTTCATAATTTAGAGGTATTTGTGTGATATTAGGCTGATTTTTTATTCCCCGACAACAGAATGGAACAGAGTTCCAAAAAGAGAATCAACAAAATTAAACACACAAGTAAATAAGTAGGTTGTATTCTATTTAACAGCTAACTACTTTTGACCAGAGGTGCTGTTTTTCTTGCCCCACTGACTTAAGAGAGTATAGTTGTGAAAAATGTAATATTGTTAAACTTCTAACATAGTGACTTTTTGAAAAAACTACCACAATTCTTGAGACTCTTCTGCTCTTTTGCTTTCATTTTTACCACTGCCATTCCTTTCCTTACCATATCAATACTGCTCTGTCTGCACCCCATTTTACTGAAACTGTTCTCACTTTGCTGATTCTTCCTATGTGCATGGCTCTATTTTCATTTTAGACTTGAATCACGGTTGCCACTTTTACCCTTTGGAACCTGTTTTCTCATTGCGTTTCCTATTGATTTTTCTTTGTTCTCTACATCTTTTGGATAATTCCTTCTCTGTTTTTTTTTCTCCATATTCTTCTCTTTTAATTGTGTAGGTCTCCAGGTGCCCATTATGAATACTGTTGACAGCCTTCTGTCAGTGATATGCTTGTTTATTTTTGAAATGGAGTATCCACCCAGCTGATTAGACACCAACTCAACTTTGAAATCAGCTTTTCCATCCCCTACTGCCATTAAAAAGAGCTGTGTCCTTGTTCAGTACTTTTTTTGCCATACCTAAATAGACCAAAAGCATATATACCTCCAAGCTGAGAAAACGTGACTCTCTCTCTCTCTCTCTTTCTCCTTCTCAGCAAAATTCAGACCCAGAGTTGGAAGGTAGCCAGTTAGTTTTTGCTTTTGACAAAATAGTAACAGGTAAATTTAGATAATGAAGGTTACCAAATGCTGGTAGGAGGATGGAGAGGCAGAAAAGGCTGGTGAGCAGTGATAGAAGTCATTTAGCAGATACTAAAAAAATAAATATGAGATATAGAAATAGAAAGTGCTTTTTATGTTTTTGATCTGTCTTCAAGTCCTGATTTCTTTCCTGGAGTTTTGGGATAAACATTTGCTAATGTATGTGTGTTCACTGTATTCTCTTAAACAACAGACTGTTTTTATTAAATGCACTGAAAATAACCTTAACATTCTAGTGTTTTCAACTATAGTTGACATATTTTCAGGTGTGTATATATATATATACACACACACACATATATATCTGGAATATATAAATGTAATTATATATACAACCTGGACTATAGGTTATTCCAAATGGAAATGTCAGCAATTCAAACTTAAGATGCTACTAAATTTTCTAATTTTTCTTTTTACCTTCATCTCTCCCTTTGTAACTACAATCCCTTTGCCCTTAATGGTAATGCCTTTATTTAGCTCAATAGAAGAAAATATATGGCCATTTTCATATTAAGAGAGTGGCATGAAAGTTTTCATAGAAGGTCAGAGAGAGGTGATGAAGCTGCAGATCTGTGTCAGAAAAAAACAACCCACTGCTAGGATTACTAGCAACTGGCTGCATAAATTTTGCAAATAATAGTTGTGGAAACATTGTCTGAAATATAAAACTTATAAAGAGCGTACTTAAAGAGAAGTTGTAGCAAGGTCAAACAACAACAACAGAGTTTAGTATTTTCTGCAATTAATAGAAAAACAGATATCACCTATGTTTCCACTACTCTTCTATAACCGCATCACATAAAAATGGAAAGAAGTGACATTTAAGATGGATTCACCTAAAATACAGCTTCTGTGTACAGTATACAAAGCTAATTTGGGTGCCCTGATAGAGGTGGCTTCCCAACAAGTTAAGAATATGGAGACTTTTACATGGGGGATTGAAGACTTTTACATGTATATTAGAAGAAAAGGCATATAGCGGGTCATGGCTAACAGAAATGACTTTAATTCATGCCGTTTTCCAGTAGGATTTCAAGGAAGGAGATTGCCGTAGAATTGTGAGCATGCCCTTCTTATATATATGTTATGATTCAAAGAAACATAAATCCAACATATGAATGCCCTGTCTTTTGGGTAAAATGTAAGAGGCAGCAATTCCCGATAGAGCTAATGAGGCTAACATAAAAGGACATGTAGATTGATACAAAATGGAAAGCTCTTCTGCTATCCTGCAAAGGAAGCTGGCATATAACCTCGGCTGGGTTTGTTCAAGAGAAGAAGCTTTTTCCCTGCTTATGTTGTACCCTCCAATGTTCCTATAATGACTCATCAAGTTCAGTCACAAAATAGAAGAAGGAAACATTTAAAGCCTTCCAATTCAACCGCACTAAAGGACACAGAAAGAACATATACCGTTTTTAGAATTGTGTTATTTGTCTCCCTGAGCTGGAATCTGTTTCTGAACTCCCGTTTCCCTTCCCATCATTTTTAATCTGAGCTCCAATTTTCCTTCTCATCAGTTTTAACCTCTAAACAGGTGACTTATGCTACTTTTAAATTGTAAATCTGCCTTTTCTATCTTGGTCAATCCTGATGGTCTTGAGGTCTCCCCCTTTATTTTTTTCATTCTAGTCCACTTTACAGACTAAGCAAATACTTTTTGAATAAATTGGTAATTTCACAGGAGGAAAAATCATAGGCAGTTATCTTGCACAGTAGCTGAAAATATTTCTAGGGCATGCTTATCAGGATCTGACTTAAGACAGACTTTATGTGATGTATACAAAATGAAATTTGTGGAAAACTTGGAAGCACTTCACAAAGTAGACATTTGTCATCTAGGGTAGCCAACTGCCTGTGAGAGGTTCCTGTGACATACTACATGCATTAGATGACTGCGATTCTGAATTTCAGATACTGATGGGTTTAGGCTGCCTCAGACATGGACAGCTCTAGTTACAACACTACCGAGGGAACTGTAATAGAAATTTACTTTACTTAATGATGGCTACCTATCTCCCAAGTCCCAAGTCATACTCATTAGAAATAGGTATCTTCAATGCAAAGTTAGAATTCTAGTTCAGAACCAGAACACAGGAGCTATACAGAACTAGCCTACTTAGTTATATCTCTATATAAGCTACATATCTATTTATATTTTTAGTTTTTTTTCATTACAAAATAGTGTTTTAAGACATCTAAGGCTAAACTAGAATAAAGACAATTAAAGGTTTCACAAGTTTATTTTAATGAGAAACTCACTATATGTCATTCAGTATTTATTATATGTATTTTACTTGTGTGTCTATGTTTACTATTTCTACGTTAACACTATTTTTAATAAAAAATACATTTCTCAATGCTTTTTAATTGCTTTGATTAATAAGTATGTAATAGTGTCATCCAAATATTAACACTCATTACAGCTAATATATAAAACTGAACTGATTGGGACACACTAAAATGTTTATACCATGTAAGGACACTGTCCATATTGTTGTAATTAGGTTATATGTGTCTGCTCATACTACCTATTTTGATATATGATAATTTGTTAATGGGACGAAAGCTCATAGAACTTATAAATTTTGTATATTAGCAAACCAATAATGGATGAAAGTTATTAAAGCCAGTTTCAAAAACAATTGTAATTATTTTAGAAAATGTGTTTAAACATTTTGAAGTGCTTTCAGCTAAAATGCTTCCAAAACTTTGTTTTCCAGTCAACATTTATTAAGTATCTAAGTTACATTGACTTTCAAATTAATGTTTTCATTAATTAAAGATCTCTAGAAAGCTTTCTATTATGAAGCTGTTTAGCTGCTTAGGAATCAAATGGGTATGGTTAAGTATAAGGAAGAGGTACATGTAGCTATTGTTTTCTACATTTTAAACTTTTCATATCTGCTCACCATTTTCCTCTTTATCTAAAATATGCTACCAGAGGTGATGAGATATATGGTATACATAACATATTTATAAAGAATCTTAGCTTTAGGAATATACCCTAATGTTTTCAAATAATGATATTTTGGGGTTCTATTGGTAGTTAAGAAAAAAATTTACTTATATACGTGGCTATAACTGGATAATTATAAACATTAATTTTTCTCAGAATAGGATTAATTATAGGATTATTGGCCGGGCTCGGTGGCTCATGCCTGTAATCTCAGCATTTTGGGAGGCCAAGGTGGGCAGATCAGGAGGTCAGGAGATCTATACCATCCTGGCCAACATGGTGAAATCCCGTCTCTAATAAAAATAAAAAAAATTAGCTGGGCATGGTGGCACATGCCTGTAATCACAGCTACTCAGGAGGCTGAGGCAGGAGAATCACTTGAACCAGGGAGCCGGAGGTTGCAGTGAACCGAGATTGCACCACTGCACTCTAGGCTGGTGACAGAGTGAGACTGTGTCTCAAAACAAAAAAAATTGTAGGATTATTATATTTTACAAATTTTGTCTTGTCATCTTCACATTACAAACAAGATTTTAGCTAATGTAATGTTATTTTAATCAGATCATGCAACATTGTCAGTAATGTAGATGTGATTATAGTTCATTTTTTCTTCTCCAATTATGGATGATATCAACAATAATAATTCTCTGGAGAGAAAAATGAAGGCTTCTCAAAGTATTAAGTGGTAGTTGTTATTTAACTTTTTGACTAAGTAATGGGGTGGAATATAATGTTTAATAACCAGTTATATCGATTTAAATTTTTCTCAAATGATGATGCAATTGAACGAGAGCCCTGACTTTCATCAGAGTCAACTTTTGCCCCACCCTTGTTTCAGAGATAGCTCTTTCTGTATGCAATGCTAATTTTCTAATGAAATATTATGAGGACAAAATTGTGGTGAAGTAAAAATTGCACAGTATTTAGAACTCCAATATCTGAAATACAACTCAGTTTTATGATTTTTCTGACAAATCCAAATATTTCTAAGCCATAGCTTCTTGCTTTGTAATATGGGGATGCCAGGGCTTGCCTTACCTGTTTGCTTTGGTTCTCAAGTAAAATATTATCAATTTATCAATTCACAAATTTTTTTCTTTATTTTAAATTAGTTTATTCAATCTATGTTTACTGAATACCTACATTGTAGCAAGCACCATATGAAGTTCTAGGAAAACTAATATGAGACATCTACTGAATAACCTAATACTAATTAATATTATAAATTCATAATCATAGAGGTTATATATTAAAAGGTCTAAATTTTTCCCACTAAAGCAATGGAGAGCATACCAACTATCATTAAATGGATTATCCTATGGTTGATATTATGTAATCCAAAAATTTGAACTAATTGTATTTCTCTGGCTCTAAAAAAAAAAAATAGAAAATAAAATCACCTGAGAATTCCATGAAATACTTTCTGCTCTCTTATAATGTGTCAAAGAGTTTAGTGAAAGATTTGTAATGCACTTGAGATTTTGTTAAACAAATTTGTAACAATTGGGCAGCCATCCCACAAAAAGAAACTGGAATTAATATATAAAAATGGTATTCATCCTTTTTATGGTTTTCTAGATGGAGTTTGCATATAAATTACATTAAAAGTTGATGCCTATTCATTTAAAAGCCAATATTCTAAAAGGTTCCACTGTATATTAGAAATAGTAAGTATGGTATATTATAGCATCATCATGATGGAGATAGAAAATGTCATTTATTATAGTAATAAGTCAATAAAATATAACCTATGTTGGAGCTTGAGGATTAAAATATATTTTATATCAATTTAAAACAGTAAAATCCAGACATTTAGAGTTTATGCTAAACTAAGACAGAGAATTAACCTCACTAAGAATAAAGTGCAAAGTCTTGCCAGGAGTTCAGTAGAGCTAAGAGAGAGTTGAGCTGCCAGTTGCTGAAGTTGCCAACTGAGCAAGCCAAAATGAAAATAACAGTCAAACTTTTAATCACTTACTGTATTAGTACAAGTGATAGTAAAAGAGGCCAAACCAAAGAAAGTGCCAACTTCTCCCCCTTCCAGTTCCCCCCAACCCAGAACAGCATGAGGTCAAGGGTCAGGTGGATCAGCACAGTGGAAAAGTACTGAGTATATGGGCATACCCTGGAGATAGTGCAGATTTGGTTTACTACTGCAATAAAGTGAATATCCCAATAAAGCAAGTCAGACAATTTTTGTAGTTTCCCAGTGCATATAAAAGTTATTATGTATTCACTATACCATAGTTTATTAATGTGTAATAGCATTATGTCTAAAAAGGTATACATGCGTATTTTTAAAATATTGTTTAAAAAACTGACACAGAGACATGAGCACATGCTGTTGGAAAATGGCACCAATGTAGGTTTGCCACAAAACCTTCAATTTGTAAAACACACAATATCTTCAAAGCACAATAAAGCAAAGCACAATAAAATGAGATGTGCTTGTACTGTCAGGGTGGAGGAAATTTCAAGGTTCCCTCTCTCACTCAGTAAGAAGGGCTCCTCAGAGGCTCCTAAGGAAGGCCACGGCCAGCAGAAAGCTCCAGATACAAAGGCTTCTGAACCCAGCCTCCTAGGTTAGGAATGCAAATATGCATAAAAGCAAAGGCAACCAGGGACACCTGAGTCCTTGACTGCAACTCCTTTCTGAGACTGCAACGCACTGGCTGGATCTTTTAGTGTGGGAAGGGCCAGTTCCTTCAAGAGCCCTGCCAAGTAAAGCCTTTGTAATTGCCTGTCTGAGCTGGAAAAAAATCACATATAGGTTTATTCAAGCAAGGGCTGCTCAATATTGTTTAATCCCTGGAGTCCTAGAGATTCATACATGTCACTGAGACTCCTTGCTTGTATTTATACATACCATGCTATGGTTTGAACTTTTGTGTCTTCTCTGAAATATAGGTTGAAACTTAAATCTTCAACGCAACAGTATTAAGACATGGGGCATACAGGGGAGCAATTAGGCCATGAGGGCTCTGCCCTCCTAAGTGGGATTAGTGTCTAATAAAAGGCTTGAGGGAACTAGCTAGGCCTCTTTGGTCATTCCATCCCATCTGCCATGTGAGGATAACATGTCCAAGGCACCATCTAAGAAGCAGAGACCAGGCTTTCACCAGAAACCAAAGCTACTGGCACCTTGATCTTGGACTTCCCAGCCTCCAGAATGATGAGAAATATATTTCTATTATGTATAAATTACAGTCTCTGGTAACTTGTTATAGCATACAAATGGCCTAAGACATACCTAGTTCTAATTGTCTTTCTTGTTTGTAGCACACATTTGTTGTCCAAAAGGGATATTTCTGCATATTTTCAGAGAGATACCATGATCCTTATTCCTAACCTTGCATACTTGAGAAAAGGTCAGTTCTGTGTGGCAAAGTCACCTTGCTATATTTCCATTCCACTTCTCACTCTTTTCCCACTGATTGTTTTGATTGTTTACAGTTTATCTATTTATATATATTTTTTTGGAATTAACCAAGCAACTGACTTAATTTAGTCTAAAGTCCTCAAAGAGGTACCGTGAGCCTAGGATTAGTGTATTGAGGTCATGGTGTGGCAACTGACAGAATGATAAATGAGACATAACTTAGTTTAAGTCTCGATATTCATCACACATTTCTCTAGTTCCTCTCATGGAAACTACTAAATCATTTCATATTTGGAAAAAAAATCTATCTTCTCATATGAACCTTAAACTCTTTTGATCCATCAGTGACACTCCAATGTATTTAAAATAGAATTACAAATACTTAATATGCCCTACAAGGCAATATATTAAATGATTCTGATCAACCTACCCAAATCATACTATTCTCAGCCTCTCTCCCTATACAACAACACTGGACTAGGAGCTAGTTAGCATTCAGTAAATATCTATTATATATTTAATGAAGAAATAAATAAAAATGGCATAACTAGTGAAAAAATTCTGTGTGATACATGGAACATACCTGCATATATATTTATTAAATTTCATAGGGATGACTTCAAAGATACTTCACCTTATTTGGCAAAATCTTCAGACACTAAACTTACTATAAAATTAAGCAACTGAAGCTGAATTGTAAACATAATTGCAAAATTAAGGTTATTTTATTAATATTTTTATTTTTAGATAATTCTAGATTTGCAAACAATTTAAAAGAGTTAATGCAGTGAGATCCTGTGTATATTTTGCTCAGCTTCTGCAATGTAATGTCTTGAAAAACTGTGTATGATTTACAGTCAGAATATTGACATAGATGCAATCAAAATGAAAACATTTCCATCATGACAAGAATTTCTCTCATTGCCTTGTATACAGACTCTCATCTCTCACGTGTTTCCAGCACCTTCTTAACCCATGGCAGTCACTAATATGTTCCCCATTTGTATAATTTTATCATTTCAAGAATGTTATATAAGTGGAACTATGCAATATGTAACCATTTGGATTGCATTTTTTTTCACTTAGCATGATTCTATGGAGATTCACTGAGGTTGTTGTGTTCATCAGTTGTTTATTCCTTTTCTGTTTTTGAGTGGTATTCCCTGGTATTGATATACTGCTGTTTGTTTAACCATCCACCATTAAAGGACATCTGGGTTGTTTCCAGTTTGAAGCTGTTATAAATAATGATGCTATAAACATTCACGAACAGGTTTTTGTGTATCTTTATTTCTCTATAATAGAGGCACAGGAGTGCAGTTGCTGCGTTCCATGGTAGATGCATGTTTAGCCTTTTTGCTTGTTTATGTTATTTTTGTCTTTGTTTAAATAAACCCTCAAGGCTGGTCTGAAGGTGGTGAGTTATTTCAAGTGATTGTTCACAGTCAGTTACAGATTGAACTCCTTGTTCTACTCTTTCCCCTTGTCTTACTACTGCACTTGACTAGTCATAATAAATAAACAAATAAACTACCAAACTATTTTTTCCGTAGTAGCTGTATCATTTTACATTCCTACCAGCAAAGTATGAGAGATCCAATTGTTCCATAGCCTCTTCAGCATTTCATGGCTCACTATTTTTTATCTCATAGGTATTTAGTGATAGCTCATGCATGGTTTTAATTCGCATTTGCCTAATGGCTAATGAAGTTGAATATATTTTTATGTGGTAATCTGCCATTGTCTATATGTCTTCTTTGTTGAAATGTTTCTTCATGTCTTTTGCCAATATTCGAATTGCTTTGTTTGCTCCTACAATTTAGTTTTGAGAGTTCTTTCTATATTATAGACACTAGTCCTTTGAGGATATGTTGTTTCCAAACACTTTCTTTCACTCAGTTGCTTGTCTTTTCGTACTCTACTGGATCTTTCACAGAGAAATATTTTTAATTTTGATGCAATCCAATTTATGATTTTTTCCTTTTATGACTCACAGTACTGATTTCACATCTAAGGACTTTCTGCCTAGCTCTACATCCTGAAAATTTTATACTATTTTTGCTCTTACATTTAAGTCTGTAATACATTTCAAGTTACATTTTCCTTAACATGAGATTAAGGTTGGGTATCCTTTGCCTTCCTGGTTTTTTTTTATTATTATTATAGATTTTCATTTACTCCAGCACTGTTTGTTGAAAAGGTTCTTTCCTCCATTGGATCACTTTTCACTTTTGTCAAAAATTGTTTGGTGATATTTGTGTGTTTATTTCTGGGTTTTCTATTCTCTTCCACTGTTCTATGTGATATCTACCCCTCTGCCAATACCACACATTCTTTATTACTTTAGTAATATAAGGAATCTTGAAATTGAAAGAATGACACTTCCTGATATTGGAAGAATGACACTTTATTCTTCTCTTTCAAAATTGTTTAGCTATTCCAGTCCCTTGCTTTCCATATAAATTTTGTAATTTTCTTAATCATGTCTAAAAGTCTTACTGGGATTTCCTGGAAATTGTGTTAAAACTATAAATCTGTATGTCAATTTTGGGAGAATTACTGTCTTTACTATTTTGAGTTTTACAGTCCACGAAAATGCTATGTTTCTGCATTATTTAGATCTTTGATTTCTTTCATTGTGTGTAGTTCTCAGCATACATGTTCTGTATATGTTTACACCTAATTATTTCCTGTACTTAAGTATTTCCTTTTTTCACATGATTGTGCTATTGTGCTTTTCTCTTTTCATATGTTCAGTGCTAATATATAAAATTGAATTTATTTTTGTATGATCAACTTGTATCTGAATACTCATTTATTAGCAGTAGGAGAGGAGTAATTATCAGTTTTTTGTTTTTTGTTTGTTTTGTATCCCTTGATATTCTCTACATAGAAAATCATGTCATCTGCAATTAGAGACAATTATATTTCTTTCTTCTGATCTATATAACATTTATTTTATTTTCTTGCCTTTGTGAGCTAACTATAACTTCTAGCAGTGAATTGAATAGAATGGTGAGACTAGACATCATTGTCTGTTGATCATAGAGGAAATTTCAGTTTTTCACCATTAAGCACAAGGTTAACTGTAGGTTTATTTTATATTTCATTTATTTTTTTTAATTTTTGGTTAAGTTAATAAAGTTCCCTTTATTCAAGTTTGCTGAAATGTTTTGGTTGTTTGGTATTTTTTATTGTTGCTGTGTTTGAAGGTGTCATTCCGTCACCCAGGCTGGAGTGCAGTGGCATGATCAAAGCTCATTGAGGTCTAGGCCTCTCAGACTCACTTGATCCTTCTACCTCAACATCCCAAGTAGATGGGACGACCAGTGCGTGCCAACACTCCCAGCTAATTGTGGTGGTGATGGTGTTATTGTTTGTTTGCTTTATTTTTGTTGTTGTTGAGACAGGGTTTCACTATGTTGGCCAGAATCGTCTCCAACTCCTCGGCTCCACTGATCCATCTGCCTTGGCATCCCAAAAGTACTAGGATTACAAGGATGAGGCACCTTGTAAAATACTACCAGTATTTTTTTGGTATTTTTAAAATCATGAATGAGTTTTAAATTTTGTCAAATGCTATTTCTGAATTAATTGATAGGATCATGTAATTTTTCTTTCTTACTTAGCCTATTACTGTGATGAATTGCACCATTGAAATAAACCTTTTACTCCTGAAATAAACCCTATTTGATCATGGTGTATGGCTTCTTATATATTGCTGAATTCTACTTGCTTATATTTTGTTGTGGATTTCTGTATCCATATCAGTAAGGAATATTGATCTGTGCTTTTCTCTTTTGCACTCTTAGTCATTTTAAGGCACTGGGGTAATACTTAGCTTCATAAAATGAATTGGAAAATGCCCTCTACTATTCTATTTTTTTAAATAGATAAAACAAAATTGATATTAATTATTTCCTAAATGTTTAAAAGAATTCCTCAGTGAAACCATACGAGTTTGGAGAATCTTTCTGAAAACGTTTAAATTATGGACTCAACTTCTTTAATAGTTATAGAACTATTCAAATTACTTATTTAATATTGAGTTAAATATGCTTTTTTGAGGAAGTAGTCCATTTTGCTCAAGTTATCAAATTCGCATATGTAGACTTGCTTTATGTCATCATTATGCTTTTGAAATCTGCCAGAGTCAGTAATGGTAGCCATTTAAAAAACTACAGACATTAGTACTTTGTGTTCTCATTCGTTTTTAAAATCAGTCTTGCTAGAAGTTTGTCAATTTTATTGATCTTTACAGTGGACCATCACTTTGTTTCATTAGCATTTTCCATTTATTTTTCTGTTCTTAATTTCAGTGATCTTTTTGTTATTTTTTTTATCTTCAAGATTCCTTTCCTTCGTCATGATTTGAGTTTAGTTTTCTCTTCTTTTTTAGGCAGTTGTCTAAAAGTTGTTCAACTTACTACACTCCTCCTTTCCTGATCCTTTTATGAGAGAAGAACAGGCAGTGCTTGAGGTATTGATTTTTTCTTCCTTTTGGAATTTCCAGATTTCTGACTTCTTTAGCTGCAAGTCTGGTGCATGAGAATCACAGAAAACTCACATCTGTCTTGTTATTTGAGGCCTGCATTCCATGGCTAGTCTGTCTTCTCTCTACTTTTCAGTGTCTTCTTCTATTTGTTTGACGTATGATGTCGAGGTTTTATCTTTGTCCTTAGTGGGAGATGTAAGGAAAAGTATTTCTTTTCAAAAAATGACATCGTCTTTGAAATTCTTTGACATATCTTCTTGAAAGAAGTATCTTCTATTTTTTTGTTTAATAATACAACATTTTGATCTTTGCTACATTTCATAAAACAATTGCAACTAATTAAGTACATTTCCCTTAGGTATGAAGTATGAAGTTAATTTACTATGCAGATAAAGAAGTAAATGGAACTCAATTATCATTTACAAGAAACAAAATCAGAGTGAATTTGGTTTTTACCAGTAGTTGTTTTTTATATATTAAAATAAATAAGTAAGTAAACTTGACTGGGGAAAAAAAGAAAGCTATTACCCAGGGAAGTAAGCCTACAAGTAAGCCTGCTAAAGCATTTTAAGCGAAACGAAATGGAAAATTATACTTAAATTCACCCTGTGGTAGTTAGACTGATACACCTTTTTGTGCAAAAACCTTATAAAGTTATTTGCTATACAAGCATGTTTTATGAAAGACTTCATGTTTTTTCCTACTACTTAAGAGATACCTAAGTATTCATCTTAGTGGTCATATTTCAGTTTTGAAAGCAGTAAGAATGTTAGAATCTGTTGATGTCCCTCTAAAAAAGTTTTATTTCTTATTTATCCACATTCCTTTATATATCTTTGTCTTTCAACCATGGTACTTATGCATTTATAGTATGGTACTTATGCATTTATAGTAGTGGTTTTAGTTATTAAAAATGTCCATAAGGTGTTTATTTTAAAAATAATTTTCCTTTGTTTTTGTAGTATTCTTATTAAGTTTTCTAAAGTGGGTAGAGAAGGAACATATGAATATAATACTTGCTAAAAGACAACATAAATAGCAGGCACATAACTAAAGCATCTATGCCAACTGATTGAAAACCATATATATGTGTATGCATATCTATATCCAGATTTAATTATTTTACTTGAATCAGAGTAAGATTTGAGAGCTGATCTGGTTCAACATTCTCTCAAGAGGTTCTTCATTCTTTTTGACTTCATCTCATCAAAATGCATCTTGAGAATGATATTAAAATGGCAAAAGGCCAGACTCTTTCCCCAGCGAAAAATATCAGCATTAGTGTGGGCCTGTAGATAAAGGTACAATTTTAATTTTTTCAAATGTCTACTGGTTGATAAGAATATTGCATACATTTGGAATAACATTATTTAAAAATTCAAATTCATATTGGCAAGCAGTTTTGAAAGGTCTTATAATTAAAATTCCTCTCCATATTATACAATGATGGTCTCAGGTAATAGTGTAGATGGAATACAGTAAAAGTACGCTAAACACTTGTTATTGTATCCAGGGAAGACAATAGACCAGGTAAATCTTAGAGGGAAAATGATTTCCTGTAGAAGATAATTACGTGCAAAAGGCTGCCTGTCACAAAATGATTACAACTGACAATGGAATTCGTATACTCCTCAGGCTGCGGAAAGTAGTCTGCCAATGGCTGGGCAGACTCAGTAGGAAAGTACTATTGTACTGAAATTCATGTATCTGCCTAAGCATATTCTTATTTATTCCCACTTTTACTCAATATACATTAAAAATCTGTGTACACGGGATGTGGTTTCAGATGTAAAGAAAATTATAAGTGTTTCTCTGCCCTCAAATAGCTTAGAAACTTTTGTGACTTTGACTATATACCATATAGAATAGCACATGGGAAGATACATAAGATTAAAAGAAAGCACATAAATAATGTAGGCAAAAACAATTCTGAAAGGAAAATGAGACCTTACTGGAGTCAGTAATATTTAGGATAAATGACAATTACAATGCATAGAAGTCAGATGTGCAAAAAGAAGCAGGTAAGCAATCCAGGTAGTAGGGTTCTCAGCCTCGGCACTGTTGACATAGTGGAAAATTAATTATTCACTGTGGGAACTGTTTTATGTCTCCAGACATTGAAAAACTGGCTCCAGGTGTTAGAGTTGCCAGATTTCACAAGTAAAGTTAAGTAGTTTAGCAAATAAAAAATAAAATACCACTTAAATTAGGAATTCAGAGAAACAACAAAAATAGCACAATTATGTCCCATATTAACCATTGTCTGAAAATCAAAGTTAACTTGCCTGGCTGTAATTTATCTGGCAGTTCTAACTGGAGGATTAAGTCACCAGTGGCTGAAAACCACTGAATTAGAGGGAAAGCAAGACCGGATTTCACATGTGGGAATTTGCTAGTTGTGTTTGAGGAACAATGAATTGACTAGGTTTCAGCATAAGTTTTTAAACAAGTGTGTATCTCCTATGTACCTGCCTAGGATTATTCTTGGTAGAGGGCAAAGAGTAGGGAGTAGAAAATGCAAAAATTTCCCTGCATGGTGGGAATTATGTTAAAGTAAGGTGAAGACAGTTAACACAAAGCTGAGTAAATTATGACTCACTGGTCAGTATAAACCAGATTTTGTTGCTACAGGATCAAACAACCCCCAAAATGTCTATGACTAAGAACAGCAAACATACATTTTGTTGTTGTTTGCTTGTTTGTTTGCTTCTTCCCTGTTCCTATGTTTCATGTCCATCATGACGATTGGCTGTAACCATGCTTCACATCGCCTTCACTCCAGCTCCGAGGTTGGCAGAGAAGTCTCCATCTGCAACGTTTCTGCTTTTCTTGGGTTAGGAAAATGAGAGTGCAGCAAAACATACGCTGACTCTTAAAGGTTTCACTCAGATTTCATTAACCAATGCAACCACATTGCCCTAAGTAGAGGGTGAATGTGTAAACCCCCCACCAGTAAGTGTAAAAACTATAAAATGTTAAAAATATATATTAAGTTAAGGATCACGATACCTTGGATTTGTTTCCCACAAAAAGGAGCATGCAATATGGAGTTGGATTTAGGTAGTTTTTATAATACGTTACTCCAGAAAATTAGAATCAGGCTGTGTGGAGAGTGAGACAGAGAAAGAGGAAAGAACTTTTATGAGAGCACCCTACAGAGTTCACTGTGCTGCTTTGGGTAAGGGGGGTTTGTGTTGTCTTCACTGGCACTTCCCGAGTAGCATCAAGAACATTTATTGGGATTGTCTACTAAGAAAGACAGAATGCTAGAGCATTTCACCACTAGCTCTGTTCCCCAGTAAGTGGCACCAAATAAGAGGGGAGGAATACCATCTACCATGTATGGAGTTTCTGATTCAGGCTGGTAAGTGATACTGAGATAAAGGGAAAACAAAACAAAGTAACAGAATAGGAATGAATATATAACAAAGGCAGTGGACACTTGATTTTTATAATATTTGTTGGATGGTTAGGAGAGGTGACATTGGAGGAAAATTCTGAAAGAAATGTAAGAGATCTTCATGGATATATTGGGGGGAAAAGAATACAGGCAGAGTAATAGCAGTTACAAAGAGCCTGCTGCAGTGCACGTGGGACATTGAGGCAACTGGAGCTGGAATGCTGCCAGGGAGAAGGACAGTTGTAAAATACTAGGTCAAAAAGACAATAAGGGCCGGGAGATCATGTAGATCCACGTAGGCCATTGTAAAGATTCAGGATTTACTCCAAGTGATATTGGGAGCCATTGGAAAATTTAAAGCAGAGGAGTGACATTATCTAACTATTTTTAAAAGAATACTCTTGCTGCTGTGCTGAAATACACTGTAAGAGGGCAAGATCAAAAGCAGAGAAGCTAGTTCAAAGGCAAGGACAATAAGAGAGGTGAGGATCACACATTCAAAGAAAATGGTAGCAACAGAAGCAGTGGAAAGTCTATAATCTGGATATATAATGCAAATACAAGGTTTGGTTTTGCTGATGAATCTGTGTGTGATGTTAGATAAAGAAAATAATCAACCTAAGCTATCCACAAGTTGAAGTTCCCATTGACTTTAATAAGACCCCAGAAGGTTTAGGAGTTGCGAATAAGAGGCTTTTGCCCTGGTCATGCTGAGTTTGAGGTGATTACTAGACACCTAAAGGGAGAAGTTTCATAAGCATTTGAAAATGAAGAGAGATTCAAGCAAGAAGTATAAAATGTGGAACTTCAGTGTGTTAATTGAGTTTTAAATCATGAGATTCAGTGAAATGATAAAAAGAGTAAGGTAAGAAGGGCATAAATATTTTTTTTTATCTTTTGATTCCCCTGGAGAAACGAACTTTATCTTGACTATTGTATGTGTCCACCAAAAGCTAAAAATAATTGTTTCTAGAAACACACAAAAATCGGCTGTTCCTATACCAGTACTATTCTGTATTATAATATTTGCTTCAGAGAATAGGGAAATATAATCTGTGTGAATTATGCCAAAGATAAAAAGTATGTTCACATAAATCACTGTGATTGATATTTTAAAACTTTATTTTTTATTTCAAATTTATAATGCTTTTATTATGGGGAGACAATTCTCCATAGATCTCTTACATTTTGGCACATCTTTTGAATGGACTGCCATTCTTTTGGTTTACCTTTTTTAATATGATTATATAGCAAAAAATGTTGAAATTCTGCTACAGTGTGTCTCTCCTGAGCAAAGATCAGGCATGCTTTACTGCACGTTTTAATAGCTTCAGGCTCCTCAGGTCTGAATTCCCCTCAGATAATGCAACCCACTCTAGGTCCAGGTTGCACCTGGCTCTTCTTGCATTGCCTTGCATAATCACGGCCTTAGGAAACTAGAGCAAAACAAACCTGATACATTGGCTATTGCTTTTACTGAGGACTGAAGTCCTTTGTCTCTGACCCAGGATACTTGTGTCATCTGCTAGTATCTATGAAACTGTGGCTAGTTACTTAGGCAAGTTGTACTCTGAGTCAATATCTCATACTTTTTACAGTTCTTAACAGTTGCCCACTTTGCTTCTCAGTGATCTGATGTCTCTCTAAGAAGCTGCAGCTAAATGTCATATCCTCTTCACTCACCCTCAGGATTCAGATGCTTTGGATATATCTGCTATTGAGAATATACATCTTTCGAGGCCCCACAGCAGAAGTTCTCAATAAAGGTTAGAATTCTTCAGACCTCTCTAATCCCAGCCCTACATCCCTTCCCCCAGGGGTCAGGAGCTGTGACCCTGAGCTCTGCTACCATGCTACAAGATTATTCAAAAGCCCGTGAATATCTCCCCCTCTTTCCTGTGGCTTACTTTTGACCTGCAACCCCAGAAGCAAAGAAGACATTGAGGTGCAGAAGGCCATCCATTACTCAATCTTCTAAGCAGTTTTCTGCAGTAGAACCCATTTTTAGCCACCTCATAACCATTAACATCAGGATCATGCTAGAAAACCTCTAAGGCTTCTGAAATTGACCTGCTAACCTGCCATTATCTCTCAACAGTCTAAATATTACCATATGTGTATCCCTTCCTAGTTAGATGGAAGCTGCCTGTTTTATGCCAAAGGACTGAGCTGAGGGAGTAGTAAATGTTACCAAAAATGAGGCTGCCACAAAGATACTTATGGCGGGGGTTTCTCTGAAATGGAATTAGTAGCGAGTAGCCTCCTTCCTGCAGTACACAAGACCAAATGACCATCTCTATAATACTGTGCAGAAGAACCATGCCTTGGTGGAAAATTGGATTAGAGGACCTCTGAGGCTCTTATAATGCTCCTGAATCCTGAAAGCCTTTGTATGCACTTACTCCCACACACAATGCATACACATGAAAAAATACACTTCTACTCACAAAATCCAAACTGATTGTTATTATAAATTGTGTGTGTTTGAATGTGTGTTGATTTTGTCTCACCAATAACTTGACATTCGTATCTTAGAATATTCTAGCATTTTATGAAAGTTGCAAGCTTAAACACTAGTCCTGGCATCACTTATTAATAGCCATGAAGTTGATAAATGTTTCACTTTACCAAACAGTTTGCCAAAACTTTGATGTTTAAGATAAATAGTATTTACAGAGGTGGACACAAATATATCATTCTTACTACAATAACTTTAAGAGCAACAAACTGTATCTAATTTATATTAAAGTTTCAAAGTATCTACAAATGTAAGGGTAACATCATAGGTTCCTTAATGTCTGCTAAATCAATAGAATGTAGTTTTCTCAAAAAAGGAAAATAGTTTGTAAATCAAATTCAAAATAACAATAATAAAAGAAAAATAACTGTAATAAAAGACATTAATAAAATAATAAAAATAAAATGAAGCAATGTAACAATGATAATACTAAAGATAAAGCAATCAAAATAAATATTTCAGTTATTTCCTATATTATTATAAAACTAATAGGGCATTTATATCATAGATTAGACTATCAAGAGTTGTAATGAAGTAGCCTTATTTTTTAAGTAATCATAAATAATTAGGTTATTTCCCCAATAACCCAATAAACTAGGTTATTTCCCCAATAACTAGGTTGTTTCCCGAGTGGGGAGATCCAAAGGATCTAAGGATCTAGGAACAACTTTTGTAGGTTAAATAGTGTCTCTCCAAAATTAAAGTCCACCGGGAACCTCAGAATATGATCTTATTTGTAAATAGTGTCTTGACAGGTATAAATAGTTAAGATGAAATTATACTGAATTAGAGTGGCACTAAGTGCAATAACTGGTATCCTTAGAAGAAGGTAATGTAAAGACACATGGAGATACATGGAGGGGATGCTATGAAAATAAAGGCAAAGACTGCAGTGATCAATGTACAATCCAAGGAATATCAAGGATTGCTGGCAACCACCAGAAGCTGGGAGAGAAACAAGAAACGGATTTCCCTTCAGAGCCTCCAGAAAGAACCAACCCTGCCAACATGTTCATTTCCAAATTTGGCCTCTGCTATGGACATTTTGTGTTCCTTCAAAAGTCATTTGTTGAATTCCTAACCACCCATGATTATAGTATTAGGAGGTGGGGCATTTGGGCGTTAACTAGGTCATGAGATTGGAGCCGTTATGAAGGGAATTAGTGCCTTTATAGAAGGAAATTTAGAAAGCTCTATTGCTCTTTCTCCTGTGTGAGGATAAAATAAGAAGGCTGCAGTCTGTGACTCAAAAGAGGGCGCTCACCAGGAAGTAACCATGTTGGCACCCTACTCAGGGACTTCCAGCCCCCTGAACTCTGAGAGAATAAATTTGTTTTTTGTTTTGTTTTGATTAGGTGATAATTTCATTTTTCTTCATAAAATTAGTCCATATTCCTTTTTTGCAGTCTCTATTTTAATTTTTTTTTTTTTTTTTTGAGACGGAATCTCGCTCCGCTCCGCTCACGCCTGTAATCCGCTGAGATTACAGGCGTGAGCCACCACGCCCGGCCTATTTTAACTTTTTAATGTTTTATTTCAATAGTTTTTGACAAACAGGAGGTTTTTGGTTACATGGATAAATTCTGTAGTGGTAATTTCTGATATTTTGGTGCACAAAAATTTCTAGTATTTTAAGCCACACAGTTTGAAGCACTTTGTTCAAGAAGTCCTGGGAAACTAATATACAAACTAAAAGAAAAAATAGAATTGGCATTTTGGAAAAATAGTCATTAAACTAGCAATTTGACAACAAGACAAAAACTCTAATTAGTACACAATATATATGTCAGAATTGAATTTTCTAACATAGACAGAACTGTACAGTGTTATATTTTCAATTACATAAACACTTGTCATTGAAGAAGAGAGTCCATTATCTCTTCTGTGTTTGAGCTTGTCATTTATTTTTATTCATTATCATCTTCATCATCAAATTTGCACTGTTATCATTATCATTGTATCCATTATAATCATCTTCAACAAAACTATAAACAAATATCGAACTATTTAAGCACTTCATTTAGTTTGGCATAATTTTAGATGTATGGTCCCTGTCATAAAGGACATAAAGAGCAACCAAATATTGAATGCACACATAAATAACAGAGAGTGCACTTTTCTTTCTTAAACCCATTTGTAGCAAACATCATTACAAAGAAATGTTCTTCTTAACCAAGTTATTTCTGCCATAGGCAGATGGCCAATACTGAGTGAACTACAATAATATGATTGCATCGAACCCTCTACAATAAATTAAATTACAGTGTGGATAATTCCTATGGTCTCAATCCCAGAAATAGCCATTATCAAAACAAAATTTAAGTGTAATTTGCATTACCAGAGTGGGTCAGGTAAGTCCAAGCCCAAAAAGTTTGAAACCAAAGAAGTTGAAATGGAGATATTATTTTTCTAATTTCTCTATCACCCATTTTCGATTTATATACTTCTAAATCTCAAATATTGTCATCCCATTCCCCAAAGGCCTCTTACAACTTTAAACCACTCATTGAAACTAAATGTTCAGGATCTTGCCGACAGAGAGAGAGAGAGAGAGAGGAGAGAGAGAAATTTGGCAGTGAAAGAAGGGAAAAATAAGAGAAAATGGAAGAAGAGTGAGAAGGAAAGTGTGACAAGAAAATAATTAAATTATTTCTCCAGTTTATTGCATAGGGATATAAAGACGACAGTAAACATTTCCCTTTTTCCTCTGCTGAGTTCAAAGTATTTTTTTTTCTCATTAATGAATTAGAAAAACTGGGCATCAATTCAAATTTTACTCAAATTCTGCTGACTGGAAATTTGATATCAAATAAAAGATTCATTATAAGATAAGCCTATAACAACAAAAGAGAGTGGAAGTACTGCATTTCATCATAATGGAATTTTACCTCTATCAGTCTCTTCAACATTTTAGTGAATTATAGAATAAAAGTATTTGAAATTCAGAGAACTTTTGTTTAAAATTATGTGATGATGACACATTTGTACCAGTCAGTAAGCACTTACTGTATTTGTAAAATAAATAAACTGCATTACCATTATGATGTAATTGCCATAAATTATTTTTAATGTGAAACATGTGATTCTGTAGTCTAATGTAAAATAGTCTTTATTAGTGACTTTGTGTAAGGAGCGCTGTTCATAACTTAGCTTTTTTTCAAGATAAGAAATGGGACATTTTCAGAACAAGTGATGCATAGAAGACCCATTGAAGGATAAATTTTTGTTAGAAATTTACATTTCCAAAATTATTCTTATGAGATTTTTTTCTTCCCAGGATATCTGAGCAGGTCAAGACTATTCACATTCTGGGATGGGAGACCTAAAGAGTCCTTTAGGACTCTTGAAACCTGTTTGAGAATTGGGTGATGTTCTAGACTTCCTTTAAGTTCTGCTAAGGCAGCAATGTTTAGAAATAAGGTCCCATCACAATTCCGTTTCTCATGATGTATGTTTGATAGGCATGGTCTTTCCTGTTTTTGTGAGAACAGAGGTCTTTCACAAAAGTTTAGGAAGTGTAAATGTTATGTTTCTTACAAAATGTGCAGCTTATTTTTTCTTAAAATAGATACACAAGAATCTTGATGTGATTTTGTAAAAATTATCATCAAAAGTTATAATTTTTATTTCTATTTTTATCTAGAAGTGAGGTGGCATTAAATACAGAGTGAGAGGAAGCTTTAGGCCTAAAAAGAATTGCATAAGGGTCTCCTACCAGAATTAGAAACGTATATCTTAGCCCCAACCTAAGAGAACATCCTAATAATGATAATAACCATGTCTAATAAAGTAACCTTAGAGGTAACAGTAAATTTTTAAATCTATTTTTGTTTAATCAGCATAGCACCACTATTGACATAGGCATCATAATCAATATTTTACTTGTGAGAAAACTGGCTTAAGGTCTCCTATCCAAACAAATAAAACTCATCATTTGGAATTAGAAATTCTCAGTCTAAGTTCTTTGCTACACCCAAAAAAATAAAAAATGCCCATGGTACTAACATGAATTGCCTGTCCTAGTGCAGACCCTGAACGTTGAATATTCAAAAAATGATTTGCCAATTTTAAGCTATAAAATGCATTATTACTAACTGGTCATGACGCTGTCCAAGAAATAACTAAACTTATTCTTCCAGTCTAACTGAGACTTTGTACCCTTTGATCAACATCTTCCCTTTTTCCATCCCTCTTTCTCCTACCCAGCCTCTGGTAACCACCTTTCAATTCTGTTTTTATGAGATCAACTTTTGTACGTTATACATATAAGTGAGGTCATACAGTATTTGTCATTTGTGTCTAGCTTATTTAACTTAGCATAATATTTCAAAATTGCTAAAATAATAGATTTTTAATGTTCTCACCAGAAAAATAAGTTGGTGAGATGGTGGATATGTTAATTAGCTTGACTGGATCTTTTTACAATGTAACACATAGATCAAAACATCACATTGTACCCCCTAAATATACACAATTAGTATTTGTCTATTAAAACGAACTAAGTAAATAAGCTACTGTCTAGTAAGGAGAGCAAATATCTGACAGTACAGTGAAATAAGCATATAATGCAAACACAAGTCTTAATCAGAGCACAAAGGGGAGACGTTAAATCCAAACAAGAAGCTCCCCAGAGAGAATGCAATTGGCTGAAGATTTGCGTTCCCCCAGACTTTTTATGGTGAAATCTTAAAAGGTGATGGTATTAGACTGTGAGGACTTGGGGAGGTAATTAAGTCATGAGGGTGGATTCCTCATGAAGGGGAATAGCACTCCTATAAAAGGGACTCTGAAGAATTCTCTTGCCCTCCTGCCACCGTAAGAGAACACAACAAGAAGTAGGCAGTCTACAAACCAGGAAGCAAGCCCTTACCAGACCCTGATTATATTCACACTTAGATCTTAGACTTCCAGACCCAAAGCTGTGAGAAATATATTTCTGTTTATTAAAAAAAAATGACCTGCCGTTATGGTGTGATTTCAGAAGAAAATCCTTTTGTGGTTCTCTTCTTTTATCAGACTGAAAACAACTGTCACTGATCTTGCAATTGCTCAGATATTTAAAAGCAAGGTCATTAACGTGAAATTTTGCATTTCTGTAAAGCTCTTTGGACAAACCTATCTCAAAATCTTATTTCTTCTCCTTTCGTGCCCTGGTATTACCTGTGTAAATACTGTATCTCCTTGTCTAATTAGAGAAGTGCCCTGAACGCACAGCCTATTTTATTTCTTTTGTATTCCTGCATCAACGCCTAGACTAATACACATTTTTAAGAAGTCTTCTGAGAATAGTAAGGGGACTTTATATAGCGGGCTGCTCCCTTTTCTAATAAGTCTTCACATTTTGAGTAATAAAAGCATATATTTTTGCACAAGATTTTGGTGGTGGTTCCTTGGGCAACAATCGGGGGTTTTTCTAACAAAGGAGATCTTTTTCTAGTGGGCATAGATGCAAAGACATTACTCATCATGAAGACAGATAACTAATATATATTGAGCACTTCTAGAAGGCAGAAATATGATAGGCAAACTTAGCCCTCACAGCAATCCTAAAGTGTATTTTCTTACCTCCATTTTGTATATGAACATAACAGAGTTAATAAGGTTTGTGAAACTCTTCCAAAGTACCCCTTCTTAAGTAACAGAGACAAGACTAGAAACTAATATTTTTTATTTCAAGTATCTGCTTTCATCCATTATAGTAAGGTATATGAAGTGGTCTTCAGACCAGAGGCTTCTGGCTTCCATGGTTATCGTTTATAGTTTGAAAGTCTCATCAGTCTCTTGGAAGCGGCCATGTCTTTGCAGCAATAGGGATTTGTGCAAGGGAGCATGCGCAGCAGTGAAAGAGATGAGTTATTAGATAAATCTGTAGCAAGCTGACTGAAAAATGGGAGTGAAGTTTGAGGGAGCTTCTACCGAGCAGACAATGGAGGACTTGCCCTCCAGGCGGAGATAATGCCATGAGCAAGGGCTTGGAACTTTCAAGTGCGTGTTGTGATGAAGCAAAACAAAACAAACAACAAAACACAAATTTCTCTGAGTGGTGACAAAAGGAAAGTTTCAGAAAATGAACAAGGTCCAAGGAGTATGCTTCTGTTTCAGAAGGGGGAATGCATATTTGAGGAATTAAAAAAATGAAGAAGTGAAAGAGACGGAATACATTCTGGAAATGCTTTTATTGTATGGGGCTAGGAATTTAGCAGTGGCTTTATAGAAAAAGTGTCATATTACTTGTATACAGTAAGATGAACAATATGTTAACAGTTAAAATGATTAAATTCTAAGTGTTAATAGATTTCTTTAGATGATTTTTCTCAGAATTTTGTAAGTTTAAATGCATGGTGCAAGTTTAACAACTGTACAGAAATAGATTTTGCTTTTGTAATTATATAAAGTTTTGAAAATGAAGGTTATAGCACAGAAATGTATAGAAACTAATTAACATAACGGCTCACCATCTAGAATGAACAAATATTCATTTGGCTTTTAAATTTTAGACTTTTTTTAACACAAGAAAAAATACTACAGATAAGCTCATTGTTCCTTTTCTCTGTTCTTTCATACCATTTCTCCTCGGTCCTTAGAGGCAGCTCTGGAACTTATATCATTGTCACTGAATGTGTCTGGGATTTTTTTTTGTCTTTTTTAAAATTTATAATACTATTACACATATGCATTAATACATAAAACATATTGTTGTTTTGTTACCTTAAAAATATGCGATAAACACAGGATATTTACTTCTTCCCCTTTCATCTCTTTTCTACCAAATGCCTTTAAATCTTGAACTCTGTTTTGACTTTTTTTGGAATAAAGAAAACTAGGGACAAGAAGATTTTCTGGCAATAAAGATACTTCCTTTAATTAAGGATTAAGAGAAAAAATCTCTGAAAGTACAGTGTGAAAGAAAAATGTTCTATGTTTGCAATGATACGAGTCAAAAATATTTAGCCAACAACCAATCTTATGTAAGTTACATAAAGACCAAATTATGATATCCCCATGTTGAGTTAGGATGAATCTAAAATATAATATGTAGATTAAGGTCAAACCAAAATAAGATTATTCTTTTTCAAGTCTACCGAAGGAGTTAATTTATTAAAATATATTAATATGAGCTTTATAAACACCTGAAATCACATTTTTTTGAATTTAGAAAACACACATATTTTTAAGTGAAGTGCCTGATTGCTGTGGGTATATACTGTAGTTAGCAAGAGGATTAAATTCAGAAATGTTTTTATAAGCTGGATATGACCTATTCATATTAATAGTCTCTTGTTCAAAACAAGCCCTTTAATTTTTTCATCCTTCCCTCAAAGGAATTTTATATTGTTGTTTAAATCCTTAAGTAAATAGTTTGAGGAGAATTCAGAATGTGAATAAAATTCCCAGAGCTCAAGATAACTGAGCTATTAATTTAACAACTTGGAGATGCAATTCAACAAACCGTGTGTGAGTACCCATTTGTTCTGACATATTGAAACAGCATTTTCAATTAATTAAGGAATTATTAATTAACCCTCATTAGTACAGCTTATGGTATGTCTTTCAGGATTAAATCTCAGTGGAATTAAATTACTCCACAAATGTTTATTGGGTGCTTCGTAAGTTCTGGTCATTATTCAAAGTTTCGATGATATTACAAAAGTAATAATAATAAAAACAAAAGCAATGATAATAAACACATTTCTGTCCTTGTGGAGGTCTAAACAAAAAGACAGAAGGACAAAAAATTAAACAAACCCTTTATAAAATATTGCATAGTATATTCTTAACTGGGATATATGAACTTCTCAACCAATTCTTCACTCTCTCACTCTAGGTTTCTTTTGTTTCATGTATGAGAAAATGTTTTCAACATTTTAAATTGTATTTTTCTTCATCTCTCTCTGCTGTTTTGAGCTTAATATGTGTTTTTGTAAACAAATATTTTCATACTTTCATAAAGATTAATTAATTCACTCAAATTCCATGGGTATATACTGTAGCCAAAATGGGATATTGAATAGTTGGAAGGAAAGTATATCTATAATGTTTCAAATGATATGAATAAGTCATTGACATAAGGTCATCATTAAAATAATATAAGTTTTATGGCAATATTTTCCAGTGTATTTTTTTCAGAACATAATTTTTGTTAAATCCTCCTCCAAAAAAATTTCTCAAGAAAATGCTGCACAAAATACCACTCTATAAGAAAGGTTATAATGCACAATGGCAAATTAAATATGTAACGTAGTCATGTGAAAATGTACAGTTTTACACTAGTATTTTTTAAATATCTTACCCTAGGATATTTTACCCCCTTATTAGCAATTAATTTCCCGGGAACCATTACACAAGATAACATTTTGCTGCTTCTTTATATTAAACCAAACTTTGGGATCATTATGGCTTTAATGATGAATGTTATTTCCATGGACACTGCTAATTCCCCACAATATATATTTTTGCCATTTTAAAAAGGAAAAAAATTGTGTGTTTTATTGAGGAGCATCAATGCTCAGCTAGAGACTATTATTTTTGTTAAGAGACACATTTGCTTATCTTTGCTTTATTTTTGTTTAGAGACACATTTGCTTATCTTTGCCTTTCTCTTTTGTGTCCTTCTGTTTGTGAAGTGGTAAAATGAATACCTACCTTAGGTTCAGTGAGCATGAGAGAATTGTCCAGCTAAATGGGTTCCATTGACAACCTTATGGAAGAGAGAAGTAAACATCAATGTTATGTGAACCATTATATCTTTGTGTGTCCTTGTTATAGAGATTAATATTTATTCTAAATATTACAGGAATGATCCTTCGTTTTATGTTTCAGCTAGTTTTATTTTTTTTTCACTTCAACATTAAGCTCAACCTTTCATGCCCATGTGGTGTAGATTGCTTAGAAAATTAGCTACAGTTATTTTCCTTCCTATGTTCACACTCCCTTGCAATGTGACTTTGAAATTATTCCCATAGATGTCTTAATGAAGCTATATTTTGCTCTTTGACATTAAAATTACCTTTTAAGTAAAAGTACATGTGGATGAATAAAACATCATCTCTATTCTTCATGTAATCATATAACTTTAAATAAATTGTTGAAATTAGGATTTAAACAATACTATTCCCATATGCCATATACAAATAGCAGCATCCATGTACAAATATCTTTGTGAACATAAGGTTTCATTTCACTGGGATAAATGCCCAAGAGTTCAACTTTGGGTCGTGTAATAAGTTCAGTTTTAGATTTTTTTTAAACAGCCAAGCTCTTTTCCAGTGTGGCTGTAATACATTCCTATCAGTTACGTATGAGTTATCAAGTTTCTCTACATTCTTGCCGTCATTTAAGTTTTTGTTATATTTTAACCATTCTGATATGTGTGCTTTTAATTTGCATTTGATTGTGGTTTTAGCTGGAATTTCTATAATGACTAAAAATGTTGAATATCTTTTCATGTTCTTATTTGTCATCTCTGTAGTATCTTCAGTGGATTGTATTTTTATGTCTTTTTCTCATTTTCTTATTGTATTATCGTTGTTGTCATTTAATTTGAGATTTAAGAGTTATTTAGGGGTTTGGATCATAACCCTAAAAGACACGGTCTCAAATGCCATAATTCTAAATGTTGAATTTCTGACAAATCAATATCCCTAAAGATCAAAATTCCAAATCTCTAAAACACCATAAATCACAGTCCTGAAATATTAAAATCCCAAATGTTGAAGTTCAAAAAGCCGAATTTTGGGAAAGGAATTACTGCATTTTCAGTTGTTTGTATGCGGGATGGTTACATCATGTAAATTGCATCATTTTTGGTGGAACTATTACCTTGCTATTGCCTTTATTTGCATTTGGCAGAAAACTTAGATGAGTGAGCTGGCCATGTGATATGGCAATGACAAAAACTTCACTTTAAAAATACATCATTTGTGGACATTGGCATTGCTTCCAGCTGATGAGATTCAGGACCTTTTAGTGAATTAAAGCCTCATTTGCCTGAAGAATCCAGCAAAATGACTGACTGGTTTGAAAGTAATTATGTTCATGGTAGGATACGAAAACGTGCCATGATATTGCTGTTCAATCACCAGTATTGGTTCCACCAAATATGTGGCCTGAATATGAATACACATGGAATGGATTTCTAGGCACACAAAACAACATAGGAGCATGGCACAGAAGATGAGAAAATTTAAAAAGGAATGCTTGTGTTGGTCGATGTCAAATTATAGAAGAATATCAAAAAGAGCAGTGCCATGTAGAAAATAAACACGGACAGAAACTATAAAGAGAGCCATGTCCTAAATGTTTTTAAAGCTGTTTAGCATGACACAAAGATTCAACATACCGTAAATGATTGTGAAAATCCATCAGCTTTTATGTTCTATCATTGGACAACTGCCTGTAATCAATCCCTGCAGTACAGTTTTTTATATTTCGATTTTTAATTGATTTTTTACTATTATAAACTGACAGGATCATATTTTACAATATATGATTCTGTGTATTTTTATCTTCACATTATTTCTAATACGAGAAGTACAAATTGTGGGAGACTTTTAGAGAGTTCTAATTTGCTTTACGCATTTTTGCAAACTTAGCTCCAGGAAATTACATTATCACAATATTGACCTTTTTGTGTAAATATTGCACATGTACGTAAAAAGACTCAAACATCTTCAGCATATAAAGTGATGTCTATTTTGTTTATCTGGACTAGTGAAAGATGAAATCTCTCGAGATCTTGGCTTTTGGGGTGACTTGCCTAGGTGGTGGTGACCCACTGCAGTTTTTTATCTGTCTCATCAAAAGGCTTAGGCTTTCATCACAGTATTTGAGATAGCCAGAGTTTTAAAGCTGGGTACACACAATTAACAACCATAGTGAGGTCTATTTATACCATTCCCCTTTTGACCTATTTCTTTATGAATATGTTTAGTTTGCTTGTAACTGAGCTATCATACCCATAAGACTTTCATTAGTATACCTGAGTGCTTACGATTGCCAAAAATACGTATAATTGCCTATTTTATCATGTAAAGTGGCCTAAGAAGCACTCTGTTATGTTTTATATTTTGCAAATAAATTATCTTTTAAAAATGTAAATAAATATATTTTAAAGAACTTGTAATTATTTTTCCCAGAATTGTATTTTTAGGATTTTCATCTTTTATGATTGTGATTTTCAGGATTTTAGATTTTAAGAATTCGTTTTTTCAGGATTTTAACACTCAGGACTATGGCATTCTGGATGTATCTTTCAGGAATTTTTTTTTTTTTTTTCTTTTTGAGACCAAGTCTCGCTCTATCGCCCAGGCTGGAGTGCAGTGGTGCAATCTTGACTCACTGCAACCTCCACCTCCCGAGTTCAAGCGATTCTCCTGCCTCAGCCTCCCGAGTAGCTGGGATTAAAGCCACGTGCCATCACACCCTGCTAGCTTTTGTATTTTTACTAGAGATGAGGTTTCACCATTTTGGCCAGGCTGGTCTTGAACTCCTGACCTCAAGTGATCTGCCCTCCCCGGCCTCCCAAATTGTTGGGATTACAGGCATGAGCCACTGTACCCGGCCATCTTTCAGTATTATGATTGCATCTTATTCTTTAAACACTCTAGATACGAAGCAAGACAGTGTGGTACTTGCAGAGTGGTAGATAAGTAGATCAATGAAACAGATATAGACTCACACAAATGTGTCCCCTTGAAAAAGGTGCAAAAGCAATTTAATGAAGATAATTTTGTAGATTTTTTCTACAAATTATGCTGGAGTACCTTGACCTAAACTTCACATTTTACAAAAATTAACTCAAAGTGGTTCATTAACTGAAATATATATGTCAACCTACATAACTTTTAGAAAATAAAAGCATAGAAGAAAATTTTCAGAAGTTAGGAGTAGACAAAGTTCTGATTTGACATTAAAAACATGGTTCATACAACTATAAATTTATAAATCTAACCTACTATAAAATCTTGCTCTGAAAATTCTTGTTAGGAGAATGAATGGAGAAATGAGAGACTGGGAGAAAAATGTTGCAAATAATTCTAAGATTTTTAAGGGCAATAATCATGTTTAGGTCTTTTCCTCACAGTCTGTCTACAAAAAGTACCTAAGTATACATAGCACACAGTAAACTTGAGTATATCTATTGAGAGAAAACTTGCAAGTTGACTCACAGAAATATTCTCTTTCTACTTCAGTGTCAAGGAGGGCAAGTTATTACGGAATGCAAAGAGAAAAGTTCAATTTGGTATTACATAATTCATGAAAGATAATGCAGAACTTTTTAAGCGCACTGATTTTCTGTGGGTCTTTTTAACACAATGTTTCTGTGAAAACGATGTGCATTGTTTACCATGAATGGGTCATAGTCTAATGTCCTTGTTGACAAGTGCAATTGATTGTCATGAAACTATTCTTGACAAGGCTCAGTCTCCTTGCTTTGCAGAATATGTGTGTCCTACCACAGGATTGCTCCAAGTCAATAGGAAAAAAGTACCAATCTCCCTGAAAAGTCCTTTTAGGTATAGCCTGGCTATCAAATGTCAATACAGCTGACAAAGTGGCCAGCAAACTGCAAGTACGAGATATAACACAGTGATTATAAAAATTTACGGCTGTCAGCTAAAATGAGAATGTCTCCCATGGGTGTGAAAGTAAAATGTGAGGATTAGCTGATAAAGCATTCTGCTCTGGCTTTTTCTTTCATAAACTAAGATTACAGAGATGTGAAAATGTCATCCACAAGGTTTAACAAAATGTTCACCAAGATTTAGGGCACAATATTGAATTTTTCAAAAATATCTTCCTTGTACAAGACAAAAATTTTAAACTACTTAGAAAGACAGGATGAGGTTGTTAATTGGCAAGATAAACTCAAAAACTATTTAAATGCTCTTTTGTTAGCATCCTACATTTTAAACAAAAATTCATATTTCAAAGTAAATATTAAGTGTGGCATAAGTATTTCTGTAATGTTAAGGATACTCCTAATTTAAAAATAAGAGTAGGGCCATCATCTTATCAATCACGTCTAGAGAAATTTAGAGCTTTTGAGAAAAGTCAGGATATCACTAAATTTTGAACCTAATACTTGCATTCCTCTAAAATAAAATTTTATTTACAGTCAATGTATTCATATTATTATTTGGAGACATGTCTTTGTCAAATAATATTGATGCATTCAATACTTTGTTATTAGAATTTTGCCTGAATATAGAGAGACTCCTGTTTAAATAGAGAAGTGGCTAATTCAGCATGCTATGTGGATCAACAGAACATATAAAAGCTTCCTAGAGGTGAAAAAGACAGATAAAGAATGAATAAGAGACACATAAAATATGTTCCCTGTAATTCAAAAATTTTTCTCTTACTTCATCCTAGTACTACATCCATGAAATCAAGCTATCTTCCCAGTACCCAACTTTCTAATCCAACTATTATCTCTAATTCAACACTGTATTATCTCTCTTGGATGTGTGCTGCCTAGATTTCTCTATTCTTTTGATTCCACTTACATTAACAGGGAAACTTCTGTAAAGCACAGTTCTGATCACAGTATTTACACACTCACAAATGTCTGTTATTCATTTTTGACTTTCTAGTTAAGCCATACCAATTTCCCATGGTACACAAAGTCAGTTGTTGGCTCTTTGGCTCCAATTGACCACTGCAGGAGTATTTCTCACTCTTTCTCCTCACTTACCCAAGTGAATTAGATAAACCATGTATCGTGCCCACTCTTATTGCATCCTCTTTTCGCTGAAATTTTCCTACTGCAATGCATCATTTCATTTCAAGCAAATTAAACTTGGAATTAGTATAAAACATTGGAGAAGACTATTCTTACAATGTACTAGGAAAATATGCAATGCATGTACTGGGACATATGTAATGACTTGTTGAGGAAAGAAAATCTCTTAAAAACAAATTTTCTTTTTCAACAATTTGCACAGGAAATTATCATTTGGATGAGCTGATTATCAGTGAGTATTGATGCTAGGATATGTGTATGTGGGAGCCTTGAAGCTTGATATGGAACTCACTATCATACAATGGTGCATTCTCATTGCTTATAAGTTGGATGCCCTCAGGCATGATCAAAATATGTTAATGCCTGCACCGGAGGCAAACTATGTAAGGATTCAGCAATTAGAAGACTACAGACCAGGAGTCATGATGGTATTGTCAGTGAAAGGGAATCTTCCTTGGCTCTAGTTCCCATAACACCCACCCAGAAGATAATGATACTACGTAACTGGGGTGGATATTTCAATTTCATTAGGTTTGTTGAGAAATTATTTTTTCTGTTCCCATAGGGTATTCACCCCGACCCTTCAGTATGGTTCCAAAAATTCTGTCTAGATGCCTGCTTCCCATCAGGTTCACATAAGTGCTAATGACCTCAGAGCATGCCTAAGTGAATTCTGGGAGACTGCTTCATTTCCAAGGTCACTATTTCAATAGTAGTCCCAGAATTTAGGCCATTGTAAGCTTATTCAAGAATAAATTTAAGAATGATTGCAGTAGTTTCTATTCAGCAGGTTCAGAGCAGGTTTCATTTAGTAGGTTCAGAATTTTCTTATGTTTATTTTTAAAATAACTTTTACAAATCAGGTACATGACAAACATCACTATTAATATAATTGCATTTTGAATTACTCAATTAAGAAAATGGAGTATATGAAGCAAGCCAAAGTCTTTATATTATTTTACTTTTTTCGTCCTTGGTTTAATAATCTTGGGATTATTCCAAATTATGCAAAGCTTAATGATAACCCTCATTAGCATCATATCAGCATGAATTAACTAACTAGGAAATTAAATTCTCTATAAAAAAATGATATAGACTAGAAGGGATATATAATTAATAGAAAATAGCAACAGTAAAGAAAACCCATACAAATATTTCATATTTACCTATATTCTCTTCATTTATATGTATTTATTATTTTATCTTTAAACACTGGCAACAAATATTTTTACAATTACAGTTTTTCAAAATATTTTCAGTATTACATCATTCTAAATTAATAAAAATTAAATAAGACAGAAAAGTACAATGCAATTAATGTCAGGAATCATCAATATTTTAAAAACATAATAATAAATTTCAAGTGAAATATGTTCTTGGTATATTTTCAAAATATTTTCTGGGATTTTACAAGTACCAAGGCTTAAAAGTCAAGTTTGGAATTAGATTTTGACCAGTTCCATTTACATATTTTATTCCTCTTACATTTGTATAGTGCCCCTCATACTTTCAAAAATAACTTTTAGTCATTTCATATCCATTTTCACAAGTTTTATTCTAACATCACAACAGATAATTCAGCAAGTGATAGCTACAGAATATTTCAAGTAAATAACTCTTGGGGGTTGATTACAAAAAAGCAGCAGTTTATTTGAATTGTCTCTCATTGAGACTTGTAAAGCAAGGAGCAAAACTCTCCTGTTTACCTCTTATCTTTCTTATTTAAGAAACTATTGTTGCAAATCAACATATATATTTATATTTTAAGACTTAGACATGTTATGTTGAAGGAGCTAAATTGGACAGCCTGTTTCTCAAGTATTTCCATTGGCTTGGTTCCAGTAAGAAAAAAATATGATCTCCATGAAAATAATGACTGTTGTATGCAATCTTTATAGTTGTAAGGATGATAGGGAGGTAATAATAGATATGTTTGGTGCAAGAGATCAACAATAACTGTCAAAGAGCACATCACCTGACCCTTTACTGTATGAAAACAATAATAATAATTGTATGAAACGGGTTATTTATATTACTGCAAAATAACAACTTGGAGGGGTATCTTGTCTGATATCCTCAAATATCTTAAAGTATCTTCAAATTACATTACTGCACCCAACTATGGAGGCATGATTGCCAAGAGATACCTCAAGAAATTTTCAACCTGTTCATTGTACCAGGCTTCTCTGGAGACTAGGACAGAATATAGGCTCTAGAATACAGTCCCTGCCTCCATTAATTTGCTTATCCTTGAAATGACTTTGTCTGGATCTAACAAATGTGTTTGTTCTTAAGAATATATTCTAATACAAATTTTGTCTATCTATGTAAGCATGGAGTAATTCTTCATTTCCATTTTTTAAAATAAAATAGCCAACAACTATAAAACAAGGAAACACTTCAGTAATAGATTTCAGACACAAAATGTTGCTACCTGTGTGCCCGAAACTGTAAGATATTTCTTTTAGATGAATGCAGATGAAATTCAATAGGAGGCATTTAAACTGACAGCATATTCTTCCTTCAACCAAAAGAGGAGTTTACCTTAACAACAAACAGAGGGCACATTTTCAACACACCACTAATAATTCCAACACTAATAGCCCATATGATAAAGGGCTTTTTCCATAACAAACCTATGCCACAAGTAGAATCCTCCTGAAGAGACAATTACAATAATTAGACAAGTTTGTGTTTTTTTTTTTTTCAGGATAGCATATCTTTTGACTTAAATGGAGAAAACCCTCCATATTTCTCACCTGAACCATAGCATCTGGCATAACATAGATTCTCAAAATGTCAACTGAATATATTTATTGAATAAAATCTGTTTGAAACTGTATATCAATATAATTTTAATCCAATATTGTGAAATATTTTCAACATTGCAATAAGAGAATATAAACTAAGTAAGCTATCATAATTCTAAAAGAAAATAGTATGGTTTGGAAAGATTCCATAGTATGAAATTAGAAGCAGGATTTTTGTTTTAAACACTGATATAAACAAGTTGCATAGACCAAAGCATAAAATTTGATAGGAAATATCTCTAAAAATTCTCATGGTAAATTAGAAAGCACTGCAATCAACCACCATCTGGTGATTGTTTATAAGATGAATTGTACAGGGATCTAGGCATTTCTATTGGGATTTAATGAGTTAGTTAGAAGGAACAAGAATGCAAAAAAAATTCTCTACAAATATTTTAATTAGGTAGTGTTCCAATTTCATACAGTAAAGGTTACTGCCAGTTGAAATGATATAATACATTCAATTCTTCCCTTAGTTTTGTTTTGCAACGTGTATGACTACTACATCATTCATGTTTCATTTCCAAAGTCATTACAGAATTTTTTTGTATGTGTATGTGAGAGTTGAGTGGATGGGGCATTCAGAGGAATAGTTAAGGATCGTGAGATTCTACATTGAAAAATCCTGGTCAACATTAATTGATAATTATGCTCTAGAAATTAAATACATTTCTTTTGGCAAAGTGATAAATATAGGTTTTCAAATTTGAAAAAATTCTTTATGTTAAAATAGTGGCAATTTAAGCAAATATTAGTTTATGGAAATTTACATTTTATTCATTTCCCTTCTCTTTGTTAGAAAACAATTACCCATTTTACTTATTTAAATAATTAACAGGATAGCAGTACGTTTGACTGCCTCTTTGAGTAACTTGAGCCTCTTTAATTTTGTGTTTTTTCAATTCATATTAGAATCAGAAAGTACATTTACCCAGAGAATAACTGGCAAAATTAACAATGATTTCTTTCACTGCCTTTGTGAGTAAATCAGTCATTATAGATTGAAGAAAAGAATACATGAAATTTTTGACAACGTATCAGAAGATGCCTTATAGCTGGCACAAGATGTATTGAGCTTTCATGACAATATATCAGTCAAATACACTATGCCACCAGATAGATAGGTTGATAGATAGAGAGACAGATAGATAGGTAGATGACTGAAATGGAGAAATGTGTATATACATAGCATATACATATAGTGTGTGTGTATACATGTATATGCCTTAAATGGAGAAAACCCTCCATATTTCCTATCTGAGACATAGTGAGTGGCATGACATAGATTCTCAAAATGCCTACTGAATATAGTTATTGAATAAAACCTATTTGAAACTGTATGTCAAAATAATTTTACCTATATATCTATATATTAAATATTATCTATAGATAGATATGGTGGCATAATGTATTTGACTGATAGCTTGGCATGAAAGCTCAATATATATATGTATTTATATATATATGTTTCTGAGTAATATAAAGGATCTAGTAATGTGATTATATAATACATGAAGAAACTGTTCCATTTTGAAACTCTGCTTCTTTTACAAACTTAGCTGTTTTTACAAGTATATTTATTTAATTTTATGGGATAACAAGAAAACATGTATAGAGGTCATAAGAGGATAATGCTTAATGAAATAACAGATATAGTGGAATTAAGATTTGTATATAGAAATAATAATTCTATTATAAACTAATTGGCGATGTGAAAATATTAAATATCATTATGTGTGTGTGTGTTCATCTTATTATTTCTATCTCATGATCATTTACTCACTAAATCTTAGTATTTGGCATATTGAGTGTCCTTATTCTCTCAAGAGCATCTTCCATTTCAATGGCATGAATCATAGTGGAAAGATTATCAGCACCATTGAGGCAAAATATTGAATTGGCAGTCTGGAATGAAGGTCTGAATTGGGACCAAGAAAAAAAAATGTTCAGGACTATGTTCCATAGTGAAATATATTATTAACTGAAACCCGTTACCTAAGATGTTTCCTTGGTCGAATCAAAAGTATTTCGAAATAATTTTTCTCTTGTACTATCTTGCAAGCCTTGTTGTTTCCTAAGTCCATGTTTAAGGATTTTCATAAATGATATAATACATATTTATGACTAACAACTTCAATTGATTTATATTTAAACAGGGATAAAAGATCTATTTCTACTTGTTTATTTTTGAAGTTACACTGGAAATAGTCACATTTTTATTTTAGGTGAATCTTATGCTTTGCTGAGCATCAATGTTTCCACTAAGCCGTACATGTGGAAAACAAACAAATCTATGTGCATAGTTACACTTGTCTGATTTTAGAATTAAAGATGAATAGAGTCAGCCTAAGGCAAATTTGTGATGAAAGAGATAAAGTTGAACATCAGCTCACCTACTTCCTTCTGTTTGCTTTCAGAATGTAACCTCTTTTCTAAGCTTTGAGAACTCTCTTGTTCTTTTCTCTGCTCCCTGTCATGAAGTATGCTGAAATATTTATGGCTAATCTGGTAATTTAATATTTGAAGTGAAAGAACATAAGTAGAATAATGAATAGAGAATCTCTGTCAATTTATTATGTCTCCTACATTGTACACTACTAATACAAGTAATCAGACTGATAAATACCATGTCAAAGTCTGTCTTGGGAACGAGAGGTCATGAGAGTGGACTCCAGATTGTTATAAAGTTTATATGTGTGTGTGTGAGAAATATTTGTTAAGGACGTCAAAGACCTAAATTTTTCCTTCTCTTATCTTCTTACAAATTGACCTGTGGTAAAAAGCATGATAACACCAGGTCTTTATGACTGTTACTGCCCAAACTAAGTCCCTATTACAACATATTTCTTCACTGAAGTGGGTCTTAAACTGTGGTCTCCCTACAACTGATGGTCCTAGAAACCTTTTCAAGATATCTAGAATCTCAACACTGTTTTTATGATAATACTAATGAGTTATTTGCCTTTTCCACTGTGTTGATATTTGCACCGACGGAGAAAAAACGATGGTGTATAAAAATGCTGGTAGCTTAATAAAATGAAGTGAGTGCCTGAAACTGCACTCATTACCATAATGTTCTTCACTGGCAGGCAACTGTAGTTAAAAATGAGGCAGAAGAGTCAGGGGTAAGATGGCCAACTAGATGCACGTGGAAAGTGTCACTCCCATACAGCGAGACTGGGATTTCGACTAAATCAACAAAATTTGAACAGCTGCTGGGAGAGAAAATGCTGAATGTGGATGGAGAAAAGATACAAATGAGGCTTAAATGGGAGGCACCTGGGAATGTCTCATGGCGTGCCTGAATCTCAGGGCTGGTTCCTAGCCCTTAATAGTCCTTGAAGAAAGGGTGAATGAAAGGGCTGGGGGACTACTTACTCTTGCCATGGACCTTTGATATTCTAGCTGCAGGCGACCCCACATTCCCATGGGCGTTTGAGCTGGCAGGGGGATTTTTCCAGAAATTAAATGGAGATGGAGCTGTAGCAAGCATGGAGCCAGGAAACTTTTAGTATGGGATAGCTCTGGCGGAGCCTAGCTATAAGTGCCCACCCCTACCTCTCCAGGGCTGCCCATCTCCCTCTGAGAGGTTCTGGCCCTAACTAGTCACTGTGCTTGCCTCCTTGCAGGACCGGGGAATGCCTGTCCTGCAGGCCCACCTATCCATCAGTCCCATTCAGGGCTTCTGCCTGGCTACCCCGCAGGAGAATGTACACAGTGCAGCCTCTACTGCTAACGTGGGCGCTTCGTTTCTACAGAGTGCATTCCATTAGCCTAGAAGTGTTTGGGGTCACCCAGTGCACCTGGAACCCCACCCTGAGTGTCTGGAGGAAATAGCCATGAGCAGATCTTGGAGCTTGAGGGCTGTAGCCTGTGGTTCAGGAGTGCCAAGACAGGATCTGTGCCTGGCTCTTGATGCGGGAAGAGCAGACACTCTTAGAAAATGAGAGGGGTAAGTGGCACAGGACCGTGGGTTGGTATGGGACCTGGACATATCTCCTTCCACAGGGTTTGTCCAGTAAGTGTGTGGCTCATCTTCCTACTGGACCTCTCCCCAGGAGAGCCCTCTGGTCAGAAAGACCTAACAACAACAACAACTTTGTGGGCACAGTGCCAGTGTTTAGAGATGGCTCCCCCAAAACCCAGGAGTGGGAGTATTGAGGGGATCACGTCTCTCCCCGTCACAGGGCAGTATATAGCTACAAAAGTGAGAATACACGAAAAGCCATGGCTGAGCAAGAGCTTATTTACTGCCCATTGCTTTCAAGTGCCATCTGCTGGATAGCAGCCTAAACTACAACACCAAGAAGCACTCATTCTCATCCCTGTGTAGGCAAGGGTAAGAATTCAATAACGAAGACCCTGTACAGAGCCTTAGCCCTCTGAAAATTTCCAAAACAAAGCCACCTGACTAAACTCAACTTACACCACAGTTAAAGAAATACCAGACCTCCCAGATGAGAAAGAATCAGGGCAAGAACTCTGGAAATTCAAAAGCTAGTGTCCCCTTACCTCCAAAAAAAACGCACTAGCTCCCCAGCAATGATCTATAACCAGTCTGAAATGTCTTAAATGGCAGACATGGAATTCAGAATCTGGATAACAAGAATCCTCATCAAGATCTAGGAGAAAATAGAAACTTAATCCAAGGAAGCCAAGCAGTCCAGTAAAGTGAGTCAAGAGCTGGAAAAGGAAAAAGCCATTTTAAGAAAGGCTCAGAGTGAACTTTTTGAGCTGAAAAATTCACTGTAAGAATGTTATAATACAGCCAGGCATGGTGGCTCATGCCTGTAATTCCAGCACTTTGGGAGGCTGAGGAGGGTGAATCACCTGAGGTCAGGAGTTCGACACCAACCTGGCCAACATGGTGAAACCCCATCTCTACTAAAAATACAAAAGTTACCTGGGCATGGTGGTGAGCACTTGTAATCCCAGCTATTTGGGAGGCTGAGGCAGGAGAATTGCTTGAACCCGGGAGGCAGATGTTGCTGTGAGCCGAGATCGAGCCACTGCACTCCAGCCTGGGTGACAGAGGGAGACTCTGTCTAAAAAAAAATTAAAAATAAAAATAAAAAGAATGTTGTAGTATAATTGGAAGTATTAGTAGCCAAACAGACCAAGATGAAGAAAGAAATTCAGAGCTCAAAGACCAGTTCTTTAAATCAACTCAATATTTTTTTAATTAGAAAAACGAACGAAACCTACAAGAAATATTAATGTGGTGTCATTGTCTGGGGTAAATACCTGGGGCTTGTTGTCTCACACCAAGAAGATTAAGGACATGAACATGAATGAGGAGTGGGTTTAGGAGAGGTGTAATAGGCAAAAGAAAGAGAAAGGAGAACAGAAAGGAGAGAGGGGCTTGCAAAAGGAAAACCCAGCCCATGGCAGGCTGCATTAGAATTTATAGGCAGGCTTGAGGAGATGGTGTCTGATTTATGTAAGGCACAACAGATTGGTTCCATCAGGTGTGATGTTTATATAGCTCATGGGGTAGGCTGGTCGCCCCACACTAATCTTGTTATGCAAATGGACTTTCCACTTGGCCGGTGCCGTATTGTCTGCTCTTTATTGTACACATGGTTGGCAAAGAGAAGGAAACATGGAGCTGTCATTTTGAACATGCGTTTGAACATCCCAGGTAGCCTTTCCTATTGGCACAGCTGCCAGCATTCATCTGTGCAAGCTTCCACCTTGCTTGTCTATGTCTGCAGCTTGTTTTTACAGGCTTCTCTTTGTTAGAAAAGAAAATGGTTTGGGGGCTGCTTTTCATTAAAATGCAAACCTTTCTGAGGACTCCTGTACCCTCACTGTCTACCTAAGTAATTTCTCCTTAACTTGTATATCAATATGGGATTATATAGAGAGATCAAATCTACAACTCACTGGCATTCCTGAGAGAAATAAAATGAGAACAAAATAAAATAAAAATTTTATTTTCCTAAGAAAATAAGCAATTTCAAAAATATATTTTGAGGATATAGTCTGTGAAAATTTCTCTAGTCTTGCTAGAGTGGTTGGCGTACAAATTCAAGAAATGCCAAGAACTCTGACCAGATACTATACAAGATAACCATACCAAAGGCACATAGATATCAGATTCACTAGATCAAATAGTGATCAAAGTCAATGCAGAAGAAAAAATATTAAAGGTAGCTACAGAGAAGGAGCAGGTCACTTACAGTGGGAATTCCATCCGGCTAATAACAGACCTCTTAGCAGAAATATTACAAGCCAGAAGAGATAGAAGAGATTGAGAACCTATTTTCAGAATCCTTAAAGAAAAGAAATTACAACAAAAAATTTTATCCTGCCAAACTATGCTTCACAAATAAATGAGAAATAACATCCTTTTCAGACAAGCTAATGCTAAAGGAATAGATTTCAACTAGACCAGCCTTACAAGACCTTAAGGGAGTGCTAAACATAGAATCAAAAGGATGACACCTGCTACAACAAAAACACCCTTAAGCACATAGCCCACAAGCACTATGAAGCAACTACATAATCAAGACTACATAATGACCAGGTAACACAACATAATGACAGGATCAAAATCACATATACCAATACTAACCTTGAATGTAAATAGGCTAAATGCCCCACTTAAAGACACGAAGTAGCAGGCTGAATAAAAAGATGTTACTACCATCTGTTATCTTCAAAAGATCCATCTCTCATGTAATGACATCCACAGGCTCAAATTTAAAGAGTGGAGTAAGATCTACCATGCAAATAGAAAACAAACAAAATAAGAGTCACTAATATTATATCAAATAAAACAGACTTTAAGCCAATAAAAATTAAAAAGGATACTAAAGATCATTGCATAATATTAAAGGATATAATACAACAAGAAGCCTTAACTCTCCTAAATATATATGCAGTCAACATTGCAGCACTCAGATTCATAAAACAAATTCTTCTCAGCCTATGAAAAGACTTAGACAACCACACAATAATAGTGGGAGACTTTAACACCACACTGAAAGTGATAGCTCATTGAGGAAGAAAACTAACAAAGAATCTCTAGAGTTAAATTTGACACTTGACCAGCTAGACCTAATAGACATCTACAGAATATTCCACCTAACAACCACAGGGTATACATTCTTCTAATCTGCACACAGGACATATTCTAAGATTGACCACATGCTCAGTAATAAAGCAAATGTCAATGAATTTTTTTAATTGAAATCATATAAAGCACACACTTGGACCACAGTGCAAAAGAAATAGAAATCAATATCAAAAAAAGTCACTCAAAACTACACAAAAACATGAAAACTAAACAACTTACACCTGAAAAACTCTTGGGTGAACTTTGAAATTAAGGCAAAAATTTTTTTTAATATTTGAAATTAATAAAAATTAGGACACAACTTATCAAAATTTCTGGATGCAGCTAAAGCAGCGTCAAGAAGAAAGTTTATAGAAATAAACACCTTCATCAAGAAGTTAGAACGATCTCAATTTAAATATCTAACTTTGCACCTAACGGAACTAGAAAATAAAAGCTTGCAGAAGAAAATAATAACTAAAATTAGAGAAGAACCTAATGAAATTGAGATGCAAACATCCATACAAAAGATCAATGAAAACAAGAGTTTTAAAAAATAAGTAAGATTGATAGACCATTTGCTAGATAAAGAAAAATAAAAATATCCAAATAAGCGCAATCAGAGATGACAAAGGTGATATTACAACTGATCTCGCAGAAATGCAAAAGCTCCTCAGAGATGACTGTGTAAAACTCTATGCAAAAAAATTAGAAAATCTAGAGGAAGTGGATAAATTTCTGGAAGCACACAGTCTCCCAAGGCTGAACCAGGAAGAGATTAAACCGGAAAACAGAAAGATAACAACTTCTGAAATTGAATCAGTAATAAAAAGCCTACCAAAAAAAAAAAAAGCCCTGGACCAGATGGATTCACAGCCAAATGCTACCAAACCTAGAAAGAAGAACTAAGCAATCCTACTGAAAATATTTAGCAGGAGGGGCTCCTCCCTAACTCATTGTGAAGCCACCATCAGCCTGATCTCAAAATGTGGCAGAGATACAAAGAAAAGCAAACAAACAAATATGAAACACCCCAGGCCAATATCCCTGATGAACATAGACACAAAATCCTCAAAAAAATATTAACAAACTGAATCCATCAGCACATTATAAAGTTAATATACCACAATAAAGTAGGCTTTATTCCTGGGAGGTAAATCTGGTTAAGTATATGCAAATCAGTATATGTGATTCAGCATGTAAACAGAATTTAAAGCAAAAAACCGCAAGATCATTTCAATAGACACAGAAAACGCTTTTGATAAAATCTAACATCCCTTAATGAAAAAAACCTTTAACAGATTAGAAATGGAAGGAACGTACTTCAAAATAAAATAAAAAGCCATCTATGATAAACCCAAAGCCAACATCATACTGAATGGGAAAAAGCTCAAAACATTCCCCTTGAGAACTGGAACAAGAAAAAGATGACTGCTCTCACCACTCCTGTTAAACATAGAACTGAAAATACTATCTAGAGCAGTCAGGCAAGAGAAAATAAAAAAAACAAAAGCAAAAGCATCCTAATAGGAAGTCAAACTATGTCTCTTCTCTGACGATATGATTCTATACCTAGAACATTCTAAAATCTCTGTAAAAAAAAAAAGGCTCCTAGAACTGATAAATGACTAATACAGTGTTAAGGTAAAAAATAAATATACAAAAATGGGTAGTATTTCTATACATCAAAAATCTCCAGGCTGAAAATGAAATCAAGAACACAACCAGATTTACAATAGCCACAAAGAAAATGAAATACTTAGGAATACAGCTAACTAAGGACGTAAAAGTTCTCTACAATGAGAAGTAAAAACTACTGCTGAAAGAAATCAGAGATGACACAAATGAATGGAAAAATATTCCATGCTCATGGATTGGAAGAATCAGTATCATAAAAATGGCCATACTGCCCAGAGCAATTTACAGATTCAACATTATTTCTGTCACACTATCAATGTCATTCTTCAAAGAATTAGAAAAAAAACCTATTTTGTAATTCATATAACAGCAAAAAAGAGCCTGAATAGCCAAAGCAACCCTAAACAAAAAACAAAGCCAGATGCATCACCTTACCCGATTTCAAACAATCTAAACCCACAGTAGCCAAAACAGATTTTAAAGGTACAAAATCAGACATATAGACCAATGGAACAGAATAGAAAACTCAAAAGTAAAGCTGCATACTTACCACCATCTGATCTTTGACCAGACAATAAAAAACAAGCAATAGAAAAAGGATTCCCTATTTAATAAATGGTGCTGGGATAACTGGCTAGCCATATGTAGAAGATTGAAGCTGGATCCCTACCTTTCATCATAAATAAAAATTAACTCAAAATGGATCAAATATTTAAATGTAAGTCCTCAATTTATACAAATTTGTAAATTTTTATAACATTTATAAAACTCCTGGAAGACAACTTAGGAAATACTCTTCTCAACATTGGCCTCAGCAAACAATTTTTGGCTAACTCCCCAAGAGCAAATATGACAAAACCAAAAATACACAAGTGGGACCTAATTAAACTAAAGAACTTCTGCATAGCATAAGAAACTATTAACAGATTAAACAAACAACCTAGAGAATGAGAAAATATATTCACAAACTATCCATCCACCAAAAGACTAATATCCAGAATATTCAAGGAACTTAAACTAATCCACAAGCAAAAAACAAATAATCTAATTAAAAATGGGCAAAAGACATGAACAGACAGTTCTCAAAAGAAGACATACAAACAGTAAACAAACATAAAAATGTGCTCCATATCACTCGTCATCAGAGAAATGCAAATCAAAACCACAATGAGATACCATCTCACACCAGTCAGAATGACTATTACTGAAAAGTCGACAAACAACAGATGCTGGTGAGACTGTTGAGAAAAAATAATGCTTATACACTATGACTATGGGATGGAATGTAAATTAGTTCAGCCACTGCAAAAAGCAGTTTGGAGATTTCTCAAAGAACTTAGAAACAGAATTACTATTTGACCCAACATTCTCATTACTGGGTATATATTCAAAAGAAAACAAATATTTCTATCAAAAGGACATATACACTTGCATGTTCATTGCTGCACTATTCACAATAGCAAAGACATGGAATCAACCCAAGTGCCCATCAGTGGTAGATTGGATAAAGAAAATAGATACATCTACACAATGGGATACTATGAAGCCAAAAAAAAAATGAAATAATATTCTTTACAGCAACATAGTTGGAGCTGGAGGTCATAAACTAAAGTGAATTTATGCAGGAACAGAAAACCAAATACCCCATGTTCTCACTTATAAGTGGGAGCGAAAGATTGAACACACATGGACATAAATATGGGAACAATGGACATTGTGGACTACTAGAGAGGGTAAGGTAGGGGTTTGGAAAACTACCTGCTGGGTACTATGTTCACTATCTGGGTGGTAGAGTTCATTATTCAAATTTCAGCATTATGTAATATTCCCATATAACAAACCTGCCCATATACACCCTATGTCTAAAATAAAAGTTGAAATTTTAAAAAATGAAGAAGGATAATGAGGAGAAAAAAATAAGCCAATTTCACTTAGGATTGTTTTCATGGAAAAAAAAAAGCTAATAACCTCAATCCTTGAATAAATGTGTTTTCAATATTCTGTGTTACAAAAAGACATGTATACCTGAAGCACTGTTGATGCATATGTAAAAATAATGACTCTTTAGAATAAAACAAAAACAAAACAAAAAACACTTGTTAGAGTTGTGAGCTGAATTTGCCATATTTTAGTGGAAGACCATTTTTATTTGAGAAAGTTTGGAAGACAAACTTTGATTATTCACATTTGGGCATTTGACAAACAGCTGAAAAAAAATGAAATGAGACTGACACTAGAGAAAAATGATAATATGTATGGCCAATAATAAGGTTCAAGCTTTCAAGAGAAAATAAATTTGGGGGAAACTTATTTCACCATGAGATTGATAGTTGCCTAGATACTTAGAGTCTAGGAAGAGTCTATTGATGAGATCGGTGGTGATATTAATGATTGTGATTTTCCTATCTTGTATAATGAATTTTGTGAAACTATGGCAGATCTGAATAACTTAATGAACCAATATTTTTCCTATGAGCAAATCATGATATTGCATTGCATGAAGTTAAGAGAATCAAATGGCAAGGCAAAATATTGTGCATGAGCATACTATATTATGCTGAGTGAAATAACTAGACAAAGAAAAATATTGCATGATTTCACTTATACGTGGAATGTGCAAAAATATTCAGATATACAAAGAGAACAAAACAGTGTTTATCAGGAGCAGTTGGGGGGTGGGATGGGGAGACATAGTTGAGATGATACAAAGTAGTAGATATGAACAATCTGTAGATCTTATGCACAACATGAAGACTTTAGGTAAATTGCATTGTATTTGGGATTCATGCTAAATGAGTGGATTTTAGCTGCTCTTTCACCAAAACAAAGACAGAATGGATAGCTATGTGAGATGATGAATATGTGAGTTCACTTGACTATGGTAACCTTTCTGCTATTTATATGTAATCCCATAACACCGTGTTGTAAACCTTAAATATACACAATAAAAACATATCTTAAAAATAAAATTAAAAATATAGGCAATAAAATGTATTTTAAAAATGAAATTTAAAAAATGATCTGTTCATTCATTCATACATACTAGAATGTAACGAGAATGTAACCGAATATAAAATATTCCATAATATAGTCTGAGATTCTAAATTGCAAAAAACCTTTAAGAAATTTCTACTAGTTAAGTTTTGGTTAGTGTCAAAGAAGATATTTGATAATTATCTTTAAAAGATATTGAAATATGTCTCCTTTTTCCAACTACATATCGATGTGAAGCCAGCTTATCCTCATATATTTCAACCAAAAAACACATTACCACATATTGCCATGCAGACACAGATATGAGAAACCAACTACCTTCCGTTGAGTCATATGTTTCTAAAAATTGCAAAAATGTTAAACAGTGCTTTTCTGACCACTAATTTATTTTAATTTAGAAAATAGTTACTTTTCATAAAAATGATTATTTATTTTACCTTATAATGGATTTATTCTTATATATAGTAAGTTATAAATCAATGTTTTAAAATAAGTATTTTGTTTATAATACAATAAATATTGATAGATTGTATCTTCTGATACAAAAGTTCTGTGTGGTTCTCAAAAAATTTCAATAGCATGAAGAATTCCCCAGAATAAAAATCGTGAGGACCACAGCTTTAGTACATCCTTACCACGATAGAACCTATGAAATTTCTCCATATTTGGCCTGCCACTGAGCTAGTTTCCACCAGAAAAAAACTAATGAAACACTGCTTAATTGTCATTCTTCATGTATAAATTTTGTATCACTAAACATGATATTTTAAATGCAGGAAAAGTGATATTTGAAAAGTTTATCTTCTGAGTTCAGTAGATACTAATATTTGATGGTAAATGTTTATGTCTTTGATGCAGTTTTGTTAAGTTTTTTTTAACTCTGAATAAGTCATTTAATCTTGTTGTATTTTAGTTACCAATTATAAAAACAGCCTCTACTATTTTTTATTAAATTATTATATGTCAGGAGAATTAATTAACAAATAATTGTCAAATCCTTTTTCATCTGTAGGTTCCAAAACAAGCCTAAATGATAACAGTAACAAAATTCTATACCAGGAAAACGTGAAAAATGAATAATGAAACTGCTAACAGGATATGGAAAAGCAAAATAAAATATAAAAAATTAAAATGTTTACCATTAAGAATAATAGAGAAATATGTTTATGTTCAAAAATTAGTATAGTAATACCATTAATTATGGAAATAATGATTGTGTTAGAGAGTTATGACATGAGATAAAACTAAGTAAGAAAAGAATTGCCAACTCATGAATCACAAAGCCTACTAATTTGCTGAGAAGAGCTGTATTTCTTATGAATGGCTGCAGCTTGCAGACTGGCAGTCCTGCAGGGTGGGATACATAGGCTCCAGCAGAGACCAAAAGCAGGCACTTCAAGGGAGGGAAGGTGAGACAGAAGTGTATGCAGAATGAGTTGGCTAAATATACATATTTAACAAGTTCTAAGAGGATCTATGAATAATCACAAAGGGAGAATACCCACATGGGTAGTGAGCAAACAAGCATGCTACATGTGTCCCATGTTCACTTTGGGGTAGAGATTTAATATTTAAATGCATTACTATTAAGCCCCATATGTGAAAGGTGAAGCAGAGGACATGAAGAAACTTAGTGCTAAAGCGTCTATTAAAACCAGCCAGAACGAGTCTCCAGCCTAACAGTCTGATCTTGGAGGAAAGCTACTGAAGTGTAATGGCTTGTGGAACAGGTGGGTGAATTAGTCCACTTCTGGCAGTCAATCAGCTGTAATTGTTTCAATATTACCTATTTCCCAACCAGTTCTTGTTTAGTTACTAGAGAAAAAGAGAAAAAAAAAAAAATTGTAGCAGTTAGACTATGGTTTATTCTTGAAGTGTAGAAGTGCATAATTTAACCCTTGCTGGCATAGCCCTAGGTCTTGTCTATAGTTTGGTATCTTATTGTCACAAAGATTCAGTTCTGTTCATCTTATGATTTTCATTTTAATGTAATATCGTATGCAAAATTTTCCAAATTTCAAGGACCATTGTTCATAAATTACTTTCCAAGAATGAGAAGCGGGAAGTCTTATTCTATGAATAATAAACCATTCACAAAATACTAGGAAGATTTATAAAGAAGATTTATAAAGAAACTTTTCCTTTCCCTAAAGTATATTGCAAACTTTAAGAAAATTCTCTGTCTGGAATCCACATTACAAGTAAATACCCAATGTTTATCTTGAGGGTTTTAATTTAATACAAATGTCTGTTTTTTTTGTTTTTTGAAATTTATTAGTTTTTAATTTCTTTCACAGTCATAGGTATTTTAAAAGTCAGGTGTAAACCTGACACTGTTTCAAGAGCTTCTTAGAACATTGCATAATGGAAGCATATTTGCAGTGGGTCCCGCTTATCCATGGTTTTCCGAAGTTTCAGTTACTTGAGGTAAGCCACCATCTGAAAGCACCCAATGGAAAATTACAGAAATGAACACTTCATACATGTTAAATTGTGCACCTTTCTGAGAAGCATGATGAAATCTTCAGCCATCCTTTTTATCTTGCCTAGGATATGAATCCTTCCGTTGTCCAGCCTCTCCATACTGTATATGCCCCAACCCACTACTCAGTCCTCTTGGTTATCAGATTGATTGTCACAGTACTTGTGTTCAAGTAGCCCCTATTTTGCTTAACAATGGCACAAAAATGCAAGAGAATTGATGCTGTCAATTATGATATGCCAAGAGAAGGTGTCAAGTCTTCCTGCAAGTGAAAAGGTGAAAGTTCTTAATAAGAAAGGAAGAGAAATTGTATGCAGAGGTTGCTAAGATCTGTGGTAAGAACAAATCCTCTATCTATAAAATTGTGCAGAAGGAAAAATAGATTTGTGCTAGTTTACCGTTGCACATCAAACAGGAAAAGCGATGGCCATACTGTGTGTTGCGTTTAAAGATGGCGAAGGCATTACACTTGTGGGCAGAAGACATGAACAAAAATGTGTTCCCATTGACAGAAATCAGGTTTGGTACTATCTGCAGTTTCGGGCAACTCTGGGAGTCCTGAAATATATTCCCCATGGATAAGAGAAGACTAGTGTTTATGTTTTTATACATCTGCCTGCAACAGGTCAATACGATTATAGGAGTAAAGAGAATGATGATAATACTATCTAATATTTGTTGAGGGTATAGGATACACAGGCTTGGTGACAGTATGTTATCTATTATCTCTAAACTTACAACAAAACAACTCTGCCAACTAGAACATATTCTCTGCAATCTTGGTTGAAACAACTGGATGCAGGAAAGAGAGAATGCAACATGAAGAAACCTTTCAGCTGGCAAATTATTAACTGCATGATGTTCAAGTCTATGATATAGGAGTAAACGATGCCAGGCCATGACTAATGTAGATAATTTTATACAATTTGTACAATCTCTCAATTTATAATAATTTAGCAAGTTGTCTCCAAGCAGCTTTATTCCTATTTGAAAACAGCCTCTTAAACCACACACAGCAGATAAAAGAACTGAAAAGAAAACACCTTAACAGGCCACTCAGCTACCTGCTGAATCTTATAATCCTAATTGAGCTAATCTTCTAATATCTAAAATAGGTCACCTTCCTTTCTTCTGTACAAAGTAAATACCAAAAAAAATTCCGTATAATAAATTTTGCATAACTAGCAGGGAAAAAATAGATTCTTACTATTTTTCATCGTTACTTTTATTTACCTGAGTTCAGGCATAAAGGTAAGTTATATAGATTCTGTTTAACCCAATTAGGGGAGGAAAATGAAAACACAGAAAAGTGTTTAGGCAAATGATGATCATTTAAAACAAGAACACCTTTTAGAGTTCAGAAAAAGAATGAAGAAAATAGATTAATTTCCAATTTTTTGTTTTGCTTTGTTTTTCCTCTTTAAGTTTATCTCCAGTTAACTCACAAGTTTAGGCTGCTAGTATAAACAAGAGTAATGATGTCAACAGGTCATGTTTAGAAGGGACTCTTTTGATTATACCACACAGCCTCATGTAAATGTACTGTTTTTAGGCTAATATGGATTTCTCAACAAATTCTGAAATATAAAATAACTATTTCCTCTATCTTCTTTATACCACTAAACGAAGAGTAGATAGCAAAACTAACATAGATTGATATAGAATGTGGCATTCAATTTGAATATGAAATTTCTCATGTTCTTTCATTCAAAATAAAATACCAACAAAAATAAAGATTAAACTTAGGTATACATCAATTATTATGCTACAAACAAAGAATGCAAGATGAACAGCTTTTTGAAATTTTGAAGCTGATGGTCAACACGGAGGGAGAAAACAAAGTTAATTTTTAAATTTTGTATGTCAGTTAATTAGTAATCACTCCAATATGTTAATACCTTCATTTATCATATTTCATTAAACTTTTATTGTTTACTGTGCTAGATGTTGGGAATATAAACATAAAGAAACCCTATACCTCAGAAAGGTGACACTATGCCAACAGTGAAATGTGTTAAGCTAATTGCTTTCCTCAGGGTAGTGTCCCATAAGGAAAAGAAGTAATGCACCTTCTTTAGTAGTAAAGTGACAAAAACGTATGTAGGTTTATATCCACATGTATGTCTGTATGCCTCATGTGCGCATATATATTTATATAGCTATGTATATGTGTGTATATATGTACATACTTATATCCCTTGCCATTCTAAAGGTAATTTAAAGACTTACTCAGGCATAATGTGCATTTCTGTAATCTAGCTGAATTATTCTTGCTAAAACAAACCAGAGAGCTGTTTCTGTTGGTTGTTGTTTTTTCATTCATATTTTACTATTTAAAATATGCTAATAGTTGAATTTTGGGTACAATTTAGGATTTTTTTTAAGTATAATAGCCATTTTGGACAAAAATTAAAATTGAGAAAAAATAGACTCATTCACTTTATATGAATGCAGTCACTTCTCTCATGGTTGAAAGCTGCATTGTCCAAAGAACTTTCTGTAATAATGGAAATTTTTATTTGTGATTTCCAGCAGGCAAGTACAAGACACTTGTAACTTTTGAGCAATTCAAATTGTTCTTGTGCAACTGGGACCTGGATTTTCAACTTTATTTACTTTTCATTTGTATTTAAATAACCACAGGTAGCTAATGGCTGCCCTATTAGACAATGCAGCTCTACAAAATTTTGTTCCTGTAGAAAACATTATCTCATTTTATTAAATCTCTTTGCTGGCTCATCACTATCAAGTAAGTATACTGTAGGATCATACATATTAAAATGTTTTTTTAAATACACATTTTCCTAAATTCCAAAGACATTCTAGCTTAGCCCTATTTTCTGTCATTTTTTTTCTAAACCACAGTCACTGTTCCAGCACGCTAATATCTTGTTTCTTCTTCAGCCAACTCCAGTTGATCTTCAATCCCCAGTACTCCACAAAATTGTCTCTTAATAAGGTAAGCAATGACTGTTAGTTTGTAAAATCCAAAGATGTTTTTCTTGTCCTCATCTTAACTCCTCACCTGCATTCAACATGCTTAAACTACTCCCTCCTTTGAATACTTGCTTCACTTAGCATATGTGACACAATTTCTTGGCTTTCCTTTCTATGTCACTGTGCCCTCTTTTTTATTTCTTCTGACTCTTCTTTCTCTTTTCAACTCTAATGTTAATATCCCTCAGCTTTGTCTTCTTCAACTCTTATCTACTCAGTGTTCTCTCAGACTATCTTATTACTGTGATGATTAGTATCAGGTGCCATCTTGAGTGGATTGAAGAATGCCTTGATAGCTAGCTGGTAAAGTATTGTTTCTGGGTATGTGTATGAGTGTGTTGCCAGAGAAGAGTAACATTTGAGTCAGTACACTAGGAAAGACCCATACTCAATATGGGTGGGTACCATCCAATCAGCTGTCATTGTGGCCAGAACAAAGCAGGTGGAAAAAGGTGGTATTTCTTTGAGGTCATTGCTCCTCCTTCTTTGCAAGTGTAATCACACAGGGCTTCATTCTCTTTCTCACATATGGGAAACTTTTCCCTAATGTGGAGAGTTTGTAGTTGTTAAGATGCTCTTCCCATACAACTTGGGAAGTGCCTGCCTCTTTATTTATTCATGTCTCACCGTCTTATTGCAACAGTTACCTCAAGAGTGAGACATCCCTAGGTCAGCCAATCTAGAAGAATCCTCACTCCAACCCCTATTTTGTTTTCTTCATAGCTTACCCTATCTGCAATTATATTTGTTTCTTCAACTCATTTGAAAATGAGAGGGGTAATAATATCAACTGTATATGATTACTTTGAAAAACAAATGTGTCAATGTGTGCTACATGCTTAGAACAAGAGCATATAGTAAATGCTTAATAAGTTTAACTATTACTTATATTATTACAGTCTCAATAGAAAGCAAACATCTCAAGACCAGGGAATGTATCTAATTTTGGTGTGGAAATGTATTCTACAAATTCAGGATACTTAGCTCATGGTAGTCATTGAATAAGCATTTTTTGGATGAATGAATAAAATTGCAAGTAACAAGAAGGATTCTTTTTTTAAAAAAATAGAGATCATTCACAGGGATGATTCAGAGATCTGAAAAACAAGATTTCTAAGAAAAAAAAGTTAAAGGAGTTTTAATTATTGAACCTAGAATAAACAAGGCCAAGAGTTGTTGTGAATGGTTAAATAACTATATAAAAGCAATCACATCATTGAATTTAGTCACATAACTTCTGTTCATTTAAGTTGTGAAAAAGCCAAACTTGTAATTAAGTATCACAAGGCAAATAATAATAGTTATTTCATTGAGTTTTCACTTTTTAGCAATTTGAATTGATGTAGTTAAAATTCGTGTTGATGGAGATGACCAGCTGTTTTCCATTTCTACTGAGGATAGAAGAAATGAAAACAAATACTAAGTAAATCATGAAAATATGGGTATCTAGAAGGAAGACACTCCTTACTGTGAAAGTTGTTGCAGCCCATTCCAATCAGTTTTAAAGAGGGCTTATAAAAACTTCTTTGTAAAACGCTGTCTATATTCTCATGTCAAGGAAAATATAGCCATATGCCTTGTTTATATGGGAGGATCAAGCAGATGCTCCCTATAACCTTTTATATTAATACACATATCTGTCAGAATTTTAAATATTTAACTAAACATTTCCAAATATATTAGTAATTAAAATAAAATTATAACAAAATATTTAATGTAGTCTAGAGTGCTTTGTATAGAAAGAGTACATGTTGTTTCTTTAGGCAAATAAAATTTGAGTACTCCTAAAGCAATTTTTATTTCTCAGAGTAACAGATAAAACCATACAAATATTCTTAAAAGTTCAGTACAGATGTCTATAATGAAGTAGGTTTTATTAAAATTTATTTGCTGATTTTAAATTTTCCCCAATATTCATCTTAATATTTTACTTGACCAGGTAAGCAGAAAAAACATATTATTTTTGAGATGAGTAAAAAAGAAGCAGTTTTTCAGAGTGTTTTAATTGTATCCAGACTTCTTATCATCAAACTATATTCAAGGATTTTATAATAACATAAATACAAACTTAAATTCTTGTCTAGTTCTTCCTTTATTGTAGGAAATTTAATTATTAACTGAAATAAGTTTATTGTCTCACAATAGACACATAGTTAATATTTATGGATTATTCAGCATTGCCAAGTGATAGTAAGGTGATTTAACTTCAATAAGATACTGCTTGAAATATTTTGAAAAATGAAATTTTTTCAGGTATATTTTGTCTAAACATGTATTGAATGATATTTTGTAAGCATTTGCAGTTATCATCATAGTGTTTTCAATTGTCTATTAATTCATGTTATTTGAAAAATAATTATAGTCTCACCAAAATGATAAAAAACTATAGTAACTTTTTAGCTAAGTAAAACAAAGTAGAAGTAACAAATTAAAAGCAATAGATGAAAAATAAACTGATCTGTGCCATGTATCTTCCTTCCTGCGGTGAAGAGAATCAAGAAACTTTTTGGTTGTTTTATTTTTTTGCATTTTAATAACATTATTGAAAAGTATATCTTCTAGTAACAAACATAAGTAACATATCTGATGTAGTAGGTTAGATTACCTCTGTCTACTCAGAATTAACTCTGGTATTTCCAAAATATTGAAAAGTGTCATCCATAAGGAAAACTGAAAAGTTATCCACAAAAACATGGTTTATACATTTGTTAATGATAATAAGTACTGTAGCCCCTTGGTTTATTGTACAGCTTTTATTCTACATGCAGAACTCCCCACTGCCCCAGCCTGATGCTTCATGGAAAGTACAGATGACCATTTTAGCTCAAACTGAAATGACGCAACAGGTTTAATCTAAAATAGTTTTTGGGTTTTTGTTGTTGTTTTGTTTTTGCATGTTTTCTTTTCTCCTTATACAGGGCTCAGCATGCTTTCAATAATTATGAGGGGACATTATTATAAATATAGAGCAAGTGATGGTAACAGATAGAATAGTTTATGTCCAATTTGGTCAGCTTTAACCACCCAAGTACACTTCTAATATGTCAATCACTCATGTGGCAAACTTGATGACATCTTATTTAGGCTCCCACACATGGGTGCAGCATTAGTTGCCCACAACCAGTTATACAATAGCAGATAACTTTATACCACCTTTTCAATCACACACCTCTGGGATGTAATTATTTGTCTGTCTTCTATACAGTGTTTCTCAGCTGGAAATTTTGTTTTATTGCCTGTGGACTATTTTTCATGTCACTACTGTAGAGTTGGAGGGGGAGCTGGTTGCTACTAGCATAAAATGGGGAAGCCAGGAATGCTGCTTACTATCTTACGATGCACAGGACAGCTCCTCACAACAAGGAATTACCTACCCCACAGTGTCAACAGTGCTGAGGTTGGAGAAACCCTGCCCTAGCAGACTAAGTTGTCTAAAGGGCATTGAGATGATTTCTGCCACATCTGTAGAACCTAGCACAGCATCTGGCATGTCTGTTGCATCTAAAAACATCTGTTTGTTAATGTTTTGCTGAAGACAGTTTAGAGAGAGGCCTTCTGTCATATATGGTGCTAAAAAGACTATTCCCATTATATTCCAAAAACTCTGCTCCACAGAAATTGCTTTATCAGAAGCCCATCCTACTTACCCTTGATTAAAATTCTTCAATAGCTTCCTTTCACTTCAGGATGAAGAGTATTACAATCTGTGTACTACACTCTACTATTCTGTCTATTCTTCATGTACACTAGTCTTCTAATTATTTGAGTGCTCAAACTAAATCCAGAAGTAGTCTATGCACATTTAATATGCAGTTTGTAATTAATCTTACATGTGAGGCAGTTTTTTAAACACACGTGTTTATAAAAAAATCTCATTTAATGACTGCAGCAACCTTATATGGTACTATTATTATTTTTATCCTTAAAATGAGCAAATAGGAGCATAGAAGACTTAAGTGGCTTGCCCAGGGATATCCACAGCACATAAGTGGAGAAGCTCTTGAAGCAAAAGTGGGGAATTAGTACATCCCAGATTGAAAGTTTCTAGAAGAAAAGACAAAATGATACGGAGAACATAGTCAATTTGGAGAACTAAACATAATTTATTATGGTTGAGGTAAAATGCGACTTATTGCAACATGCCTCACAAATAATGCTAGAAAGATATACATGCCACTTTATTATAGATTTTCCTTTCAAAAATCTATTCTCTTCTTCAAGACACAAATGTCTAAAGCAATAGCTACTCTGTATCTATATATATATATATCTATAGAATTATGTCTATGTCTATCTATTTCTATATTTAAAGTTTAAGTCCAGGCACCTCTCTTCACTTAAAAATACATGCCCTAATATGTTTAAAGATTGTAGAAAATACATCTGTGAAAATTTGCTAAACTATAAGCAATACTGAACTATCTGGAATTCTCCGCAATTGTTATCCCTATATTTTACTATGTGTCCCTCAACTCTGAAAAGTAATGCCAACTTTCTTTTTCTGTGGCTCTATTTCTTTTAATAATGAGGTAATGTCCATAAATAAAAGCACCCCTGATAATCATTTTAAGGAATGAAGTAATTTATACATAAATGCTGCATTAATCAATCTAAACAACATGCCATTTTACTCTTCAGTTATGATAAGAACACAGTCTATTGACAAAAATAGGCGGCCGGGCGCGGTGGCTCACGCTTGTAATCCCAGCACTTTGGGAGGCCGAGGCGGGTGGATCACGAGGTCAGGAGATCGAGACCACGGTGAAACCCCGTCTCTACTAAAAATACAAAAAAAAAAATTAGCCGGGCGTGGTGGCGGGCGCCTGTAGTCCCAGCTGCTCGGAGAGGCTGAGGCAGGAGAATGGCGTGAACCCGGGAGGCGGAGCTTGCAGTGAGCCGAGATCGCGCCACTGCACTCCAGTCTGGGCGACAGAGCGAGACTCCGTCTCAAAAAAAAAATAGGCTTAACCTGTAAAATGGATTGTTTATAAATAAGAATGTTATTAAGTTTCTAATTTAATAAAATCGTTACTTTTTTAGTGTAAAACTCTTCAAAAAGTAATTGTATACAAAGAACAGAGAATATTTTTCAAGTAGTTTATTAAGCTATAAACTGAAAGAAACAGAATTTTATATAGCAACATAAATTTGTTTCAGGTTATTTTTCCTTATTTACACTGAATAAATATTCAGCTCCAGTAGATGATTGTCCAGTAAAAGTTAAATAAAATATCAGAGAAGTGACAATTCCATGAGAATTAAGTTTTCTTGTTAACTGCTCAAATATAGTAAACTTACACTTAATTGTGATCCATTGATTAAACTGCTTTGGAACTACACTTCACAGTTTTTGAAACTTAAAAATAAGGAATAATCTGGGGGAAAGAATATTTAGGAAAAGTAATCCAGAATATACACCAGGCTACTCTGAAAAAAAAATGCATCTTCTCAGATTATCTTTTATGTCCTATGTGTACTGAATTTTTGCTGCCTACCAGCTAGCATCCATTTTCTATTTTCACATACACGTAAGAGTATCCATACATTTTCACTGGGTTTCCATTCTCTCTAGTAATGACCCTTTGACTACAGCTCCACGGACAGGCTTTGATTAATTTAAGACAATTGGCATAACTTTAACTGTTTCAATCAGTATGATTTCTAGACGCTTACTTGCATAGTATTTATTTTTTTGCTTTTTATGTGTGTCGATGTGGAACCTAAAGAAAACTATTTTGCCAATGTGAAAGAGGCAAGCTTAAGACATGCTAACATTGAAGAGGACAGGGAGGTAGTAAAAAGAAACTGGGTCTTTGATGACATATTTTGCTGATGAAACAAACAAAATTAATTTCTGGACTTTTCAATTCTGTTTTTAACCAATAACCACCCCCTAAGAGTTTTGTTATGTGAAGTAAAGCTTCATGACTGATACATAATGATAAAAGAATGCTTACAACTTTATGATTTAGGAATGGATTTGTGCATACTTTCATCTTGGTTCCCTAATAATTTAGAAAGACAGCTCACCTAACAGTATAATTTTACCTATCCAGTGGCTATAAGTTATGTAAGAATTAAAGTATAACATTAAAATTAGGAAATCAAACTACAGAGATAAATTCAAGTTAGTCAATTAAATATACTAATATGAGCAAAATACTAATACAAGCAAAATAAAACAATAAAATGCAGTGAATTATTTCTGTTGTAGAATGAGTAAGTGGTATATATATGGTGGCACACACACAGATAAAGTAAGGTTACATGCATGCGAGGTGGCTAAATAAATATGGAGTGACTTGAATTGGTCCTGTCCTGTTTTCAATTAATCTAGGTAACTGAAGTAACCAACCAAAATGTATTTGCTAAGTCAAAGAGATCAACATATAGAGTCCATGTTTGCTAAAGCCTTTACAGTGGTCCCCACTTATCCACTCCATATGCAATACACTCCAAGACCCCCAGTGGATGCCTGAAACTACGAATAGCATCAAATCCTTTACACACACTGTTTTTTGTTTGTTTGTTTTATTAAGGCAAGAATACCTACCTTTCTTCTTAAAGTAAGCACTTTATGACTTCTCTTTGACATATCAAAATTGCCATATCCACACTACTCATGTGATTTGGGGCCATTATAAGGAAAATAAGGGTTACTTGAACATAGGCCTGCAAGAGCACAGCAATCTGAGAATCGAAATGGCTAGTCAGTGACTATTGGGCAGGAAGCATGTCCCCAAGCTGGACAGGTCTGGATGCCACGAGATTTGATCACATTATTCAGAATGGCATACAATTTAAAACTTATGAATGTTCATTTCTAAAATTTCCTATTTAATATTTTTGGATCATATTTGACAACATGTAACTGAATCCAGAGAAAGTAAAAATGGAGATAAGGGGGTGGGGCTACTGCACTTTTTATGGGTGTGCACAGCTGGTTATAAGAGTATTCCGGTAATTTAACAGGTTAAAATTTAGAGGTAAAGCATATGAGATCATTCCCTTAGGGAAGAAGAAATGCATCACCTAAAAATAAATCAGATGATTATCCATACTAGGAATTTCTGTGATTTTCCTACTTCTTTTTGAGTACCCATGCTTTGTGCCATAGTGATGTGAAAAAAAGCCAGCCCAGTCTTGGTTTTGTTTGTGTTTCTTCTTTGGAATAGACAGCAACTTCATTAAAATCCTTCTTACTTCTTTTATTTATTCATTGGCAAATATAGAAGTAGAGATGAAGTTATATGTATGGCTCAATATATTTGGAATAGTAAGCCATAAATACATATTTCAAGGGAAATTTGTTCTTGTATCACAGAATCATAAATTCAATTATTAAAATGTAGCAGAGAGAAGCACAGAGGCATTATACAGACTTGACATTGTGCAATATTTCTGCATAGGACATCATTTTATAGGAAGGCATACATGCAGATGTATATATATATATATATATATACACATAGCATGTAAAAACTTATTTTGTTGAAAGAAATGTAGTCAGGTTTTGAATCTGCTACTTACTAATCATATGGTTTTATCACATAATTTCATCTTTCTTGAACAAAGTTCCAATGAGATGCTAAATGTTGCTTTTCTTTTTCTGGACTTTTGATCACACATGATAGAATCAAGACCATTTGCATAAGGTAAGCCCAAAAATTAGGGAACTGACTGGGACTTAGTTCATCACTCACTTCTCCAGTTACAATGAAAGTCAAGAAAATTGACCAAGAGATGACAGTAGTGGAGATTCCTTAGAAAAAATAAACAATGTGAAGTCCATATTCAATCCATACCTCTCTGGGGAAAGATGAGAGCATCTTTTCCCATGCCCCAAAGTAACTAAGGTGAGCTTCAGGGAATTATAAGACAGACTGATGGTAGGTTTCTTGAATATAAATGGGACCATATAAATTGGTTTTTACTCATACCTGGAAATGTCTAAAGATTAAGAGCTGACTAGAGCTACCCCTGATTTCAGAGGAAAAGGAGAAAGCACGAATGGGAATGCATCTACCACCAATATCATAGCAAAGATGTGTGCTTCCTTTTGGCCAGCTATGGACCCCAAGGATGAATACTAACTTGACTTATTCTGAAAAGGGCTTTATTCAAAAGAATCGTGGTGGTATTTTGGGGAGAGGGGGTAAGACAGTAAAAAAAATTCTGTATGATGGCCATCATTAAAAAATCAGGAAACAACAGGTGCTGGAGAGGATGTGGAGAAATAGGAACACTTTTTCACTGTTGGTGGGACTGTAAACTAGTTCAACCATTGTGGAAGTCAGTGTGGCGATTCCTCAGGGATCTAGAACTAGAAATACCATTGGACCCAGCCATCCCATTACTGGGTATATACCCAAAGGACTATAAATCATGCTGCTATAAAGACACATGCACACGTATGTTTATTGCGGCACTATTCACAATAGCAAAGAGTTGGAACCAACCCAAATGTCCAACAACGATAGACTGGATTAAGAAAATGTGGCACCTATACACCATGGAATACTATGCAGCCATAAAAAATGATGAGTTCGTGTCCTTTGTAGGGACATGGATGAAACTGGAAAACATCATTCTCAGTAAACTATCACAAGGACAAAAAACCAAACACCGCATGTTCTCACTCATAGGTGGGAATTGAACAATGAGAACTCATGGACACAGGAAGGGGAACATCACACTCCGGGGACTGTTGTGGGGTGGGGGGAGGGGGGAGGGACAGCATTAGGAGATACACCTAATGCTAAATGACGAGTTGATGGGTGCAGGAAATCAACATGGCACATAGATACATATGTAACAAACCTGCACATTGTGCACATGTACCCTAAAAACCTAAAGTATAATAAAAAAAAAAATTCTGTATGGTTTAATTGATCATATGCTAGTGCTAGAGAGTGAGGGGATAGGAGTATGCTGTGAACGTAATCAACTGCATCATCTAGAAATAGAAGATGCAAGTTATCTCAAAGCTTGGTTCACTTAATGATCCACAAAAGCTTTTTTGTTTTTCTTTTAAGACAGGATTTTACTCCTATCGCCCAGGCTGGAGGTCAGTGGAGCAAACACGGCTGACTCACTGCAGCCTCAAACTTTTGGGCTCAAGCGATCCTCCTGCCTCTGCTGGGACTACAGACGGTGCCACACCCAGCTAATTTTATAAATATCTGTAGAGACAGTTTCACTATGTTAGCCAGGCTGGTCTCAAACTCCTGGGCTCAAGATATCCTCCAGAATTGACTTCCCAAAGTGCTGGGATTACAGGCATGAGCCACCAAGCCTGGCCTCACAAAAGCTTTTTGAGTGGGGAAAAATACTGTGTTTGGAGAGCTATCATATATGACGGTGTCTTGAAGAGTTAAATACTGATATGTTGCAACATGAGACTTTTTGTTTGTTCTTCCTTTCCCCCTCTTTTATACCTCCCCATTCTGTGACAGTTTGGAGGAACTAGAAACAACGCGAGGAATGGAGGGAAAACTGCAAAGCCAAAATGAGTAATAGTAAAGAATGCACCCGGCGGGGGGCGGTGGCTCACGCCTGTAATCCCAGCACTTTGGGAGGCCAAGGCGGGTGGATCACAAGGTCAGGCGATCGAGACCATCCTGGCTAACAGGGTGAAACCCTGTCTCTACTAAAAATACAAAAAAAAAAAAAAAAAAAAAAAAAAAATTAGCCGGGCGTGGTGGCGGGCGCCTGTAGTCCCAGCTACTCCGGAGGCTGAGGCAGGAGAATGGCGTGAACCCGGGAGGCGGAGCTTGCAGTGAGCCGAGATCACGCCGCTGCACTCCAGCCTGGGCTACAAAGCGAGACTCCATCTCAAAAAAAAAAAAAAAAAAAAAAAGAATGCACGCCTTCTTTCCTGTCCATCCCCTGTAGTTTATGGAGCCTAAGTTAGGCCTCAACTTAAAGGGAGAAAAAATATTTTAAAATATGAGAAATATATACTAGATTGTACTAGACCTTTAGAACCTGAAAGACAACTTGTTAATACCTTGAAGCTATTGGAAAATCTTGCTTAGATACAACTAGCAGCTGTAATGATATGTAAGACTAATGTTACTTTTTGCTTAAAAACCTAGTAAGTCTGTTTCATTCAAGAAACTGTCACTATGTTATATTCAATCAAGTAGTACAATGTTTCCTCCACACAGACTCTGATAATGAGCAATATTGTCCTTTGATTTCATAAAATGATAATTGTAAGTAATTGTTAGTAATTTCAGTAATTAATGTAAATGCTTTATCATATATTGTTGAAAGATATATTAAATGCATTGTTGAGAGGTTAACATATCTTGTAATGTAAATGCTTTATCACACATTGTTGAAAGATATGTTAATCTTTCAATAATCACAAGAGGTGGGAATAATTAATGTCTTATTTGACAGATGCATAGAGTGAGACTTAGAATGATTAGATAACACTCTTAAAGGCATGCAGCCAGTAACAGAGAATGCCTGCATTTTAACCGAGGTCCGTCTGACTCCAAAGTCTTAAGGACTCTGCTCTATTAGGTCATTTCTCATTCTCAGCTATTAGCCAAATTTTACAACCAGAATAATTTACACTGCTCTGACTTGACTCCAGGGTTAAATAAAGAGGGGACAACATTTTTCTGGCCTCACTTTTATGCATGCTTTTCTCTAGGGCTGTTTTATAAGCTCATTATATGAAAGAGATACAGGGCGGGATATCATAAATGTCAGCTATGCAACTCCATATCAGGACAGCATAAAAACTCTACTAAGGAACTTGTCTTAAAAGCTGGGCCAGGACAACAGCTGTGTAAATATTTATGTAAATGAGTCAAGGTTTAGTAAAAATTCCACCCTTGTGGCTGGTTTTTTAAATTGTATTGAAGTCTGTGTTTCCACTTGATCCAATATTGCTCTAAATACAATCTTGGATTTTATGACTTACATTTAGTAAATGATAATTAGATTTTAAAGCAATTTATCAGCTTACTCTTTTAAGGAAGGTAATATCCAACTCTGATATAAAGATAATATAAGGCAGCGAGTAGTTCACCTTTCTAATACACTATTGCCAAAGGTGACTTGAAACAGAACTAAGTTTTTGTTTCAGTTATTTTTTCTTTTTTTTTTCTTTTTTTTTCAAATTTAGGGGACAATTTTAAATGAAGTAATCAAATCGTTTTCCTCTAATTAATATCACAGTTATTCAGTATGTTGTGCAATCAAGTCATATTGTTACAAATTGCTGAAAGAAAATTACTAACAACCTGATTTACAAAATTTGCATGATACCTTTTAAAAATTTTATTTTTAAGAATTTCAGGTGCAGAGAATTGGCTTAATTAAAACACTTTCTTCCTGAAAAATAACCTTATTTTGTATAAATTGTGTTTTTTAGATTTTATCATGCTTTATTTTACTTTATTCTTTAATAAGAGTGAACACCTATGTACCACATACCAAAACATAGTCAATAATTTAGATACACATATATGCTCACTTTTACCATCTCCTTGCCTGTCCCTCAAAGTTGGCACTATTCTAAATATTGCCTTTAGCATTTCCTTGTTTATTTTTTCAAATTTAGCTCACTTGTGTGTCCAACATAGGTGTATATATTGCTTAGTTTTGTTTTTCAACTATTTATAAAGTAGATGATTCAGACAGCATCATTTAATGATTCACTACTCAGCTTTAAAAAACAGTGATACAAAAGATTAAGTGGTAAGTGTAGAATCATTAAAATATGTGCATGCTAAATGCAACTGAAAGGCTACTTGGATTTTTAAAAATATTTTTGTTCTTTTATTGATGCACAATATTTTACCTATGTATGAGGTACATGTATGTTTCACATGCATAGAATATATAATGATCTAGTTTTATTTAGATTTATTAGATTTAGCATGACAGAGGGAAAAGAATATTAACATAAGAAAATCTGTATTTTGTTATTTCTGATTAAAATATATTATAAATTAGTATAGATCAGAACTTTCTATCTTGGCCTGAAATTCTATGTTGAAAAAGCACAGGATTAGCATCACAAACAAAATGAAACAGAAATGTGATTTAAAGAAATATCATAGAGCAGTGGCCTCCAATCTTTTTGGCACCAGGGACCAGTTTCATGGAAGAAAACTTTTCCAAGGACTGGGGAGGGGGAAGGTTTCAGGATGATTTAAGTGTGTTACATTTGTTGTGCAGTTTATTTCTATTATTATCACATTGTAATTCATAATGAAATAATTATACAACTCATCATAATGTAGAATCAGTGGGACCCCTGAGCTTGCTTTCCTGCAACTAGCCGGTCCCATTTGGGAGTGGTAGAAAACAGTGACAGATCATCAGGCATTGAATTCTCATAAGGAGCATACAACCTAGATGTCTCCCATGCGTAGATCAAATTAGGGTTCGAGCACCTGTGAGAATCCAGTGCTGCTGCTGATCTGACAGGAACTGGATGCCAGAGTTGGGAGCACTGTCAATACAAATGAAGCTTCACTTGTTGGCCCGCCAGTCACCTCCTGCTAGGCAGCCTGGTACCAGTCTCTGGCCCCGGGGGTTGGGGACCTCTGTCATAGAGAGTGTGTGTGGGATGTAACTAAAATAGGGCATAGAAGTATTTAACTTCTTCCAAAGAGATACATTTGTTACAAGTATAAAGAGAGGGACAGTTAATATGGAGACATTGTACATTATGAAAATCAACATGTTTAAAGGAAGAGTCATTCTCTGGAACATGTGACTAAATAAAGGGCCAGGCACGGTGGCTCATGCCTGTAATCCCAGCACTTTGGGAGACCGAGGCCAGTGGATCACCTGAGGTCAGAAGTTCGAGACCAGCCTGAACAACATGGTGAAACCCCATTTCTACTAAAAAATACAAAAATTAGCCGGGCATGGTGGCAGGTGCCTGTAATCCCAGCTACTCGGGAGGCTGAGGCAGGAGAATTGCTTGAACCCAGGAGGCAGAGATTGCAGTGAGCACTCCAGCCTGGGCGACAGAACAAGACTCTGTCAAAAAAAGAGAAAGAAAGAAAGAGAGAGAGAGAGAGAAGGAAGGAAGGAAGGAAGGAATGAAGGAAGGAAGGGAGGGAGGGAGGGAGGGAGGGAGGGGAGGAAGAAAAGACAAGAAAAGAAAAGAAGTCAAGAAAAGACAAGAAAAAGGAAAGGATTGGGAGGAAGTGGAAATAATAGCATGGTCTGAGATTAATGCAAGGTCCTGACCAGCAGGAGGCAGAGGCTCATTATTTCCCCAAAATAGCACTCAACTGTCATGAAAGCAAAGGGAATACTCAGGGTTTCTGTGTGCTCTACACTACTCATGATTTACTGAATTAAAACCAAGGAATTTAACAAATTGTTAGATTGTCTTTTTGAAATTTTGAATTATCGTAGATCAATGGATACCATGGTCAAGTTGTTCTTTTAAATTTTATGTTAACAAAGAAGAAAACATCAGTGAGATCAAAACAATAACAGAAGGCCGGGCGCGGTGGCTCACGCTTGTAATCCCAGCACTTTGGGAGGCCGAGGTGGGCGGATCACGAGGTCAGGAGATCGAGACCACAGTGAAACCCCGTCTCTACTAAAAATACAAAAAATTAGCCGGGCGTGGTGGCGGGCGCCTGTAGTCCCAGCTACTCGGAGAGGCTGAGGCAGGAGAATGGCGTGAACCCGGGAGGCGGAGCTTGCAGTGAGCCGAGATTGCACCACTGCACTCCAGCCTGGGTGACAGAGCGAGACTCCGTCTCAAAAAAAAAAAAAAAACAAAAAAAACAAAAAACAAAAAAAAACAATAACAGAAAGTTTAAATTCCAAGCTAGGTTTTAATGCTAAATAATTGACCTCAATCAAGGAAATAAGCCATTCAGTTCTAAGATTCTTCATTTTAAAATAAAAACACTGTATTATATTATTTTTAATGTTCAATAGTTCCCACTTTTCCATGGAGAATCTGTTCCAAGACTCCCAGTGGAAACTTGAAACCACAGATAATACCAAATCCTATATATGTTTTTTATTTTGATAACCAAGAGGACTACTAAATGACTTGTGTAGCAAAATTGTGGATATGCTAGACAAAAGGATATCTCATGTCCTGGGCAGGATAAAGTGGGATGGTGTGAGATTTAATCATCATACTCAGAACAGCACAAAATTTAAAACATGAATTGTTTACTTCTGCAATTTTTTCATTTAGTATTTTCAGATGGTAGTTGAACTTGAGTAACTGAAACCACAGATAAGGAGGGACTACCACACTTCTTAGCTCTGTCATAATTCTTAGGAAATTATGCTTAATATATTCATGCATATTTCTATGTTTGCTCTGCTTTTCAAAGACTTTGAAAAATGATGGTATTTGACGTTTACTCATCTGGTGAAGGAAAATTTGTAGATTTAATAATAAATAACAATTTAACAACTGATTTATTACTGATTTATGTAGTTAAGAATATCTATATGCAATTATTATTATTATTTTGAGACAGAGTCTTGCTCTGTCGCTCAAGTTAGAGTTCAGTGACATCATCTCAGCTCACCACAAACTCTGTCTCTCAGGTTCAAACAATTCTCATGCCTCAGTCTCTGTAGTAGCTGGGATTACAGGTGTGCACCACCATGCCCAACTAATTTTTGTATTTTTGGTAGAGACAGGGTTTTACCATGTTGGCCAGGGTGGGTTTGAACTCCTGACCTGAGGTGTTACACCCATCTCAGCCTTCCAAAGTGCTGGGATTGCAGGAATGAGCCACCATGCCCAGTGGCAAATATTATTTTTTATTGGGACTTTTTATTTTTAATTTCATCGTTTTAATTTTGTTTTTCTATTGAATTTGATCTAATTGATTTCTTTTTTTTTTCTTTTCTTTTTTTTTTTTTTTTTTTTTTTGAGACAGTCTCACTCTGTCACCCAGGCTGGAGTGTAGTGGTGTGATCTTAGCTCACTGAAACCTCCACCTCCTAAGTTCAAACTATTCTCATGCCTCAGCCTCCCAAGTAGCTGAGATTACAGGCACATGCCACCACACTTGGCTAATTTTTTATTTTTAATAAAGACAAGCTTTCACCATGTTGACCAGGCTGGTCTTGAACTCCCAGCTTCAGATGATCTGCCCTGCTCGGCCTCCCAAACTGCTGAGGTTACAGGCATGAGCCACGGCGCCTGGCCTGATGTAATTGATTTCTTTATATGACATCTACAATATTTTATATACCTATAAATTCTGTTTTGAAGAAACATTCTAGTCCATATTCTAGACAAAAATTTTTGTTGGTTTTATTTTTCAGAACTAAAGGTTTAAAGACATTTCTTATATATAATTTTATATAGAGAATCTTGAATAATATATTGGACGATGGATTCCTAGGTATTTTATTCTGTTTGAAGCAATTGTGAATGGGAGTTCACTCATGATTTGGCTCTCTGTTTGTCTATGATTGGTGTACAAGAATGCTTGTGATTTTTGTACATTGATTTTGTATCCTGAGACTTTGCTGCAGTTGCTAATCAGCTTAAGGAGATTTTGGGCTGAGACAGTGGGGTTTTCTAGATATACAATCATGTCATCTGCAAACAGGGACAATTTGACTTCGTCTTTTCCTAATTGAATACCCTTTATTTCCTTCTCCTGCCTGATTGCCCTGGCCAGAACTTCCAGCACTATGTTGAATAGGAGTGGTGAAAGAGGGCATCCCTGTCTTGTGCCAGTTTTCAAAGGGAATGCTTCCAGTTTTTGCCCTATTATTTTAAAAAGTTCCTAGATAATGGTGCTGCTGCTATTGTGGGCGACCACGCTTTGAGAACCAACCATTTCTCTCAGTTAATAGACTCCAATGTATTTGGTGATTTCTAAAAGGGGAACTTAGCGTATCTGAAGGAGTTGATAATCTTTTATGGAACTAGAGAACTCAAATAAAAAAAAAACAATAAATAGCAATGAAATTATTTTTCCCTTTACTTGACCACGTAGAGCAAGTGTTAGTTACTACCCAGCATGTACTTGGTAACAGATAATTAGACTGAATGTTTTACATGGATGATGAAATCCTCAAAATATCTACAAAAGTGGCAGTTAAAACACGAGTATCAGCTTTACAAAGTGGAAATTGGACAATGCTCTATGGAGGAACTGGAAGCACTGGCCTAGTTCATTGCCTTGCTATCCGGGTCAGAGGGTTTACTTTTATAAATATCTATTGGCAATTGTTCTTTGTCTTCTGAACTATCATTGTTTTTTGCGTTTTTTTTTTTTTTTGCTTGTTTTTCCTTTCCTTCCTGCAGAAGAGAATAAAAAAGAAGCTTAAGAATGCCTTATTTTGCTAAAATATATTCTTATTATCTTCTTACAATTTTGTATCACTCTCTTGTATCTCACCTCATTCTCAATACCCTTTTCACGTCTGATGCCTTTCTCAATCTTAAATTAGGAGTGCTCTCTAGAGTTTTACGTTCAACCCCTTTCTATTTTCTCTATAAAACACTTACCACCTCTAACAGCTCTAAAGGATAACCTTTTCATGACTGTTCATGTATTTATGATTTTGCACTTTCTGACTAATGTTACTGTTATGCCCTTTATCCTTCTGTCTATCCAGTATATTACTCTTCAGCTCAATTGTCTCTCTTTCTACAATGACACTCCAAGCTTCTTCATTTTTTTCCTTTGTGATTCCAAATACATTGCATATGTCTTAAATATAGTCTGCATCGATTTACATTATGCTTACTTATTTTGTGTCTGTCTCTTTCATATGATCCTGAAGTGCAGCTCTCATGACTTAATAATCTTTGCACCTTTGCCTGTTGAACCTCAGAAAGTGTTTGAGCAATATAGTGAGAAAATGATTGATCAAATCCCACATGACAAATAATATATAAATGTATTACACTGCAACTGGGAAAAATCTTTAAATAAGATTCCCTGGCATATTGGAGATGGTCACTTATTTCGACATCCTTTGCTATTCCGTGCTACACTGACTGCTGTCTGGAAGGTTCATTCCTTTATATTATTCTAAATATCTCTAGATTAGATTTGTTTTTTGTTTCATTTTCCAATTTGTTCTATTTGTGTAAAAGTCCTGGGAAGCCACATATGTGTTAAATAAACATATTTCAAACACCTAATGCTCATTACATAGGGTGGGAATTGCACTAGAAAGTAGATACAGCCAGAAGTATAGGTTAAAGGAGATATGGAGAGATAGAAAAACTACAAACTAAAACCCAACAGGGGCAATGTAGAGGGAAATTCATAAGTGTGCATTATGCGTACAGTCATATGTATTTTTAATAGATGAGTTAAAAACAGGGAATAAAACAATGGATATCATTGTTTCAGACATGGTGATTAGGGATCTGGAACCAGGGATTCTAGACTAAAGTTAAGAGTACAGACTCTGGGAGAAGAACAAAAATAGTGTGATCAAATGCAAGCTTGTCTTGATTTAGTGGCTCACAAGAGAATCTTGGCTGTCTGGTGCTCGCATTTGTCCTAGGTTTGTGTAGAGAAATTCAGTGAGGTAAAACTCCAAAATGCCAGATACATTCTGGAATTCTTTCTTTAGCTATTATTGTGCAGTACATGGTATTAACCTACATGGGTCCCTATCTTCTTATTAATTTTTATAACCTAGAACAAAGGACATGCATGATTCTTAATAAGTATTGTCTGAAATAATAAATAAGTAAATTAATAATACAATAAAAATATCTGACTTCTTACCTTTAACTAGTCACCTTGGTTCTCTTATACAACATCCACCACATCTAATCCAGCATTTTGTTTGTTATTTAATTTTATACTTCCATGCTGACTGCAGTGCCTTAGGAAACTGTTGCACTATTTTCTGGTGAACTATACAATTGCGGTGGCTTTGAAAGTTTCTCTAATTCATTATTTTGCTTCAAGGCAGCTCTAAAAATAAATAGACTAAAGGAAAATATAGAATATTTTAAATTTTGTGTAATAATTTAATTGATTTACCCCCAAAAAGCATATTTTATTATTTCCTTTTTGATTTGTTTTAAAGTCATTTTCTGTGTATCAATTAATTACATGTTTGTTAGCCCAAACCATGTTACTATAAAATGAACGTCATTTTCTATCTAACTTTAGACTTTGTTTTCTCATGGCTAATTTTCAAGTAATATCAAATACCCCATCCTGTAGAGACATTATTTCAATTTATATCGATATCTGATTCAATCTGCATTTCTCTTGAAAACAGCATAAAACCAGCATTTCAAAATGTTTGTTTATTGTAAAATGTACTTCTAATTGGCATGGATTACTTTAAGCAATTGTTTCCTCTGAAATTACTACATGACATATATTCAATTCTACAAGAACCAGTTAATTTTGCTAAAATATTTTGGCAATAGTTTTAGAAATATGTACATAAAAATGTTGCTTTCTCATTTGGTTGATTCTTTCTTTCATGAATAACAGTACAAGATGTACATATAATAGTCTATAAAAAAGTACATATATATACTAAAGCGTAAACTTTATCCCAAAGAAATGATTAGTGACATATATCACTAATTAATGTATTAATATTATTTGCAGCTGTTATGATATTAACTAATATACTTAAGCATTTTAGAAGAATATCAATTATTCTTAATAAATTTTTTGTTGGTTTCAAGTACTTTGCTTGACCCCAGGATAGATACAGATTCAGGAAGAACCAAATTTAATGATCATGCACTTTGTTTTTGAAATATACACATGGCTAATTTTAATATAACACTGTAAATAAATTATATATATATATATATATATCTAAACCAGCACACAGATTCTTAAATTATACTGTGATGGGATGGGTTGGTAGAGAAAAGATCAGAATAGGTTTCATAATAAATAATAACACAGAGTTGAATGTTGAGTGAGATATAAGAGTTAACCAAATAAAGATCAGACCCATCTATCCATTTTTTTTTACATTTCCATGTTTATAGCAACCATCCTAACCCACATCATGTTGTTCTTATACTAATTAAAAAGCTTTTTGGACTTTTGCCTTTCTACAAAACGTTGTTTCTGTGGCTGCCAAAAAATGATATTGTTAAAATTAAATAAAACCACTCTCCTATATGTTTTTCAATAGCTTCCTGGAACTTAAAATAAGATCCAAATGCTTTATGCGCTACATAGTGGCCTAAAATATCCTAAAACTTATAGCCTCTGATTGATAGCCCCCCTTTTTTACTATAATTAAAAAATCTGATTTTCCTTTCTCATTATCAAAAAGTGAAAACTTGTTTCCTAATTAGGAATTTTGAATTTATTATTTTCTTTGTGCTAATTAATAAATTCCCCATGGCTGACTTTTAAAGGTTCTAAAATGTGGACTCAATATTTTTGGCATTTCTCCTATAGCTAGATCTATGTCTTAACCCTTTGAGTCAAGGGACTGCTTTAACCACTAGAGTGTCACATAAATGATGTGTGACATCCAAGGTTGCTTCATGAAATAATGATGCAACTACCATGAAATATGAAATTTCCATATATTTGTTTGGAAACTTCATGCTTGCTTCTTGAGCTGTCATGTGAGAATTCCAACAATTGTAAGGCTACTGTTCTTAAGGAAGCCTAGTCTCCCAGAGAGAATACATTTAGATATTATAATCAGCAGTAAAAGTCTTTGAGTTATTCCAGCTCAGGTACGAGGTACATGGGAGTAATAGAGCCTTGAAACTATCATAGCTGTCAGCTGTCCCCAGCCTTCAACATTTTTAAGTTGAAGTCTTAGATATGGAACAGAGGCAAATCATCCCATTGTGCCTTTTCTGAATTTTCCAACCACAGAATTCTTGTGCATAAAAATTGGTTGTTTTAAGCTGTTACAGTCTGGGATAACTTGTTGAGCAGCAACAGTAACTGATAGGTGATACAAATTTCATCTCAAATAACACCACCTCCTCAGAAAAAGGCTTTATGAGCAATTTATTTAAAATTGACTTCTATCACAAAATGACAATAACCATCATATTCATTGTCTACTTATTATTCATTGACTATTTATTATAGCCAAAACCTGGAAATAACCCAAATTGTTTATCTACAGTTGAATGAGTAAATCAACCTTGGCATATTCAGAGTGGAATATTATATGCTAATTATTATGAAGGATCTATATATACATACATCATAAATGAAATAGCTAAACAAAATGTTGACCATAAACAATCAGAACATAAGAGTACTGTACTACTCTGTTCTTACACTGATAATAAAGACATACCCAAGACTGGATAATTTATAAAGAAAAGAGGTTTAACGGGCTCACAGTTCCACATGTCTGGGGAGGTCTCACAATCATGATGGAAGGCAAAGGAGAAGCCATGCATGTCTTACATGGTGTCAGGCACGAGAGCGTGTGCAGGGGAATTCCTGTTCATCAAACCATCAGATTTCATGAGATTTATTCACTATCACAAGAACAGCACAGGAAAGACCCACCCTCGTGATTCGATTACCTCCCACCAGGTCCTCCCCATGACATGTGGGAATTATGATAGCTACAATTCAAGATGAGATTTGAATGGGGACACAGCCAAACCATATCAAGAACATTCTAAATAAATCTCTTTATGTAAAGAACAGGTGAGACTTTTTAAAAGTAGTTGTTATTGAAAAATCGCAGGAGAGAAGCTGCTGGAATGTTGGTAATGGGTTCTGACTGCTGGCTGCAATCTGTAAGTTATATGCAACCAGTGTCTAAAGTACTAGACAACAACTTTACAGTATTGGCCTCTAGTTACTTCCCCTTGATAATACATAGTTGCTTTTCTTAACAATTCAAATTCTTAGAATCCTGCACTATCAATACAATTATTCATTTATAACTTTGTCATCTTACTACAATGCAATGATAGCAGGAGAGACTGCCTTGTTAACTTTTGTATATGCATTGTCAGTTGAATTTGTATCAAACTATAATATTAATATGATGTAATATTTGGTAAATTATATTTTAAGATTTATTATATTATCTCATACAAATTTGGAAACATTTAATCAAAAGCCTATTGAGTGAATCATGGTAGATTCTGCAACTGAATCTGAGATTATTTAACCTTTAAAATCAGAAAAGGATATAGCTACAAACTGTGATAAAACTATTGTGTCATATCCTAATAAAGAAGCTAAATCACAATTTTATGCCAAAATACCAAGTTTCTTATTTATTTGTTTGTTTATTTATTCATTTATTTATAGACAGGTTCTCCCTCTCCTGCCCAGGCTGGAGCGCAATGGCATAATTATAGTTCGCTGCAGCCTCAAACTTCTTGGCTCAAGCAATCCTCCCACCTCTGCCTCCTTAGTAACTGGGACTACAGGTATATGCCACCACACCAGGCTAGTGTGTGTGTGTGTGTGTGTGTGTGTGTGTGTGTGTGTGTAGAGATGATGCCTCACTATATTGCCCAGGGTGGTCTTGAACCCCTGGCCTGAAGAGATCCTCCCCACTCAGCCTTCCAAAGTGCTGGAATTATAGGCATAAACCAGCACACCCAGCACAAAACATTTCAAAAGAAATATTAAAAGCTGGGACATTTTCAGAGAAAAAAAATATTTGGAAAGTTAAAACAACTCCAAAAAAAGATTTATGTAAAGAGATTGAAGGTTGCCAACACTTGAAACTTCCATCTCATATTTTATGTCTCTGTGGGTTCTACTTTATTTACAAAGCATGGCAGAGTGTTCAGTTTTTTCTCACCAAATAGCAAAATCCATAGTGAGATATTAATTTAATCATTCATTAGAGACCAGATCTTCACCAGACATTTATCGCCTAAAGTTTGATCTCTGACTCTTAACCTCAGCAAGAATCTTAACAAGAATACAAGGTTCTGTTTGGCTTTCATCTCTCCAGGACGTATTCCAGTTACTGCCTCCAAGAAGTAAAGTGGGACAGACATATGAATAACTTACTTTATTTCCTTCCTCTCACAGACGTGAATCCTCTAGTGCCTTTTCAATATGTGAATACAGTCTTCTAGTTGTTTACTACAGAAGGAAAAGTGTAGTACTCGTGATTACATCATGGCTGGGCACAGCGTTGTGACCAAGTTTCCAATCAGTTATGTATTTTTGTACCTAGAATCTGCCTCAATCCCTATGTTGCAATCTCTTTGAGACCGGAGTTCTACCTATCTTCAAAAACAAAGACAAATCAATGAAAAACACTGCTTATTCTGCACCTAGCACACTGCCTAATGAGTAATAGATACAAAGTAAATAAAGGCTGAATGAATGACTTAGGTGCTAGTATACATATACTCAGAGAAAGACGCATTTGTACACTTTTATTTAGTCATCACTGGCATGTATTTTAAAGGGAATAAGTAGTGCATCTAGGTCTTCTACATGTATATTATGTACCAAGTTTCACCCTCCCTACAAACCAAAAGAAACAAATTTTATTTTCTAACATTTATAATTTTATTTAATTCCACAAAAAACTATGTAGAAAGACTATATCCGTAAAAAATGAGATTATGAAAATTTTAATAATTTGTTAAAATATTTACAATTAATGTCTCAAAACTTTCATCTGAGCTCATTTATTTCTATTTCACCACACCATAGAACTTCAACTCTTATTACAATAATGTTATCTGAGGTTATCAAATATACTGCATAACTGATTTGCAGTTGTTACTTTTTTCATGTGTTCATCATTTCTCAGGAATCATATATAGCACGTATGAAAACATATTCATTAGATTAACATGTAATTATTTTTTCAGACAGATTGTAATTTTTAAAATGGCAATGATCACTCAATTATACCTATATACCATAATACCTTAACATTCATAAGTGTGCATTACACATACTTATGATTTTATAGTAAATTAATGAATTAGTTTTGCATACTTAATATGTATTTATTGATCATATAACATTAGATTGTGTATATTGTGCACCTCATTTATTGATGCTATATACACTTATGCAATAAACTCTAAACTTTGATTCTTACATCTACTCAAAACTGATGAAATTCTACCCACTCTTCACCAAAAACTAAACTGGAATATTTGGTGCACTTAAACCTGGGAGATTTGGTGCCATATATACCAAGTATGAACAAAATATAAACTCTTTCTTCTGGCATATAGCATCTATCCTCTCTTCCTCTCATAATTTAAATTTCTTTTATCTTGTTTCCACTGATATCACTTCTGCTAAACAAAACCCATTTTACTCCAGTGACTGCTGACACTGCATGCCATAATGCATAACATAATGGTTACTAGTGTCCATGATAGAATTTCCTGTCTCTCGATGCCCCAAATGCTATCTGATTTTCCTTCCTCCTTTGGCACTGATCATTACTGATGCAGAATTAATGCTGAATTAATAACTAATCTGGCATATAAGTATGCCAGATTTTCTCTACCTGTATGATGATTTTCTCCTAAATGTCTATCCAGGACCGTATTCATTTAGATGCTTGCCTTCTCTCCATTGAATGGAATATGTGGAAATTACAGCAGCAAAGAGTTTGGGTTTAAACTGGGAATCAACATGCCTTTTATATCAACAGAATGAGAGCTATCAATGTGCCATTCATTATTAGGCCTTTGTCTAGATTCATTTTCTTATATAGGCATATCTCTGAGTTGCTTAGGGTTAAGTTCCAGGTGAAGCTTTCAGCCCATCTTGGCTTTTGACATGCCTTTCTCTCTCTAAGTTTAATCATTATAGTTTTAATTTAAAATGAGAGACATGTGATTTATTCTTTTATTTGAATGCTTAGAGGTCATTTTGGGGATATTAATTGGCCTAATTTCAATACTGTTTTTTCTCGAGGTATGGGGAGGACTGAGGAGAGGGAGAGAAATTGGGGGAATAGCCGGCTGGTGGAGCAGTCAGAACTCATGAAATATTTATTAATTAAGTTCTCCATCTTACGTGAGTGTTGTTTGTGCCACACCAAAATAATTACAGTAATAATGTCACATATCGCTGATCACAGATCGCCATAACAGGTACAATAGTAAGAATAATAAAGTTTGACATATTGTAAAAATTATCAAAATTGTGACACAGAGACACAAGTGAGCACATGCTGCTGAAACAATGGCACCCATGCCCTTGCTTGACCCAGGCTTATCACAACCTTCAATTTGTCAAAAAGAAAACATCCACAAAACCCGAAAAATTCAATAATACAAAGCACAATAAAATGAGGTATGCTAGTACCTGTTCTTTTAACTGACATGGTCAAAATAAAACATCAGGATAATTAAGCGATAAAGATAGGTGAGAGGGGCTCAGTTTGGATTTCTTTTATTTTTCACAATTTTCCTTATTTCTTTCTCTTTTTTTTTTTTTTTTTTTTTTTTTTTTTTGAGATGGAGTCTCACTCTGTCATCCAGGCAGGAGCGCGGTGGCGCGATCTCGTTCCCTGCAAGCTCTGCCTCCCAGGTTCACGCCATTCTCCTGCCTCAGCCTCCCAAGTAGCTGGGACTACAGGTGTCCGCCATCACGCCCAGCTAATTTTTTTTGTAATTTTAGTAGAGATAGGGTTTCACCATGGTCTCGATCTCCTGACCTCGTGATCCTCCCACCTTGGCCTCCCAAAGTGCTGGGATTACAGGCATGAGCCACCATGCCCAGCAATTTTCCTTATTTCTAAAGCAGAATTGGAAATATTACACACCAGATCATTGAAAACCTTCCATGCGACTTAATTAGTAAATGTGGACTTCTAAATATGCACCCTGATATTTTTACAGGATGGTTTTATATAAACGATCTCTCTGTTTAGATTAACTATAGTCTTTCATCAATCTCTGCCCAAATGTACACAAGAGAACACTAAAACAAATAGCTTTATGTGATAGTGCCATTATTTCTGGGGAGTATCCATAAATATTCATTGCAATATTAATTGAATCATTTGAAGTGAAGACACATAGGCCATTTTCTTGGTGTCACTTGTTTAAACTACTCATTTATTGTCAGCCTAGGAAAAAAAATGAGCTTGCAAGGCAACTGCATTTAAAACAAAAGCACGGTACAAATGTAAATATCTGGTGGCTCTTCTAGGTAAAATAAAAGTAGTACATTCTTATGGATACCTAGATATTTGTGAACTGACTTTTAAAAGTCTGAGAAATTCTCTAAAGCTGTATGTAAATTTTAGGTTTACATAGTATTCACATGCATATTTTTGAAGAGAGTTTATTGTTTTGAATAAGTTCTCAAAAAAGGTTGTGGCATTATTCTACTTCCTTAATTCTGCCATGATCCTATCCATGCCTTTTTTCCCACATTTAAGTAACTCATATGTATGCTCTATTCATAATCATAAATAAAAAATGAGACTCTTGCAATATTAACTCTCATCTAGAAATAATAGAATGGGGAAAGCCCTTTCCCACATGACCCCTTGTTTCTCAAATCCATGTTTTCTGGTTATTGGAAATTCCTCATGTAGAGATTGCCAATTTAGTGCATACAAATTTTTTTGAATATATATTTTGAATATATATATATTGAATATGTATATTTTGAATATATATATTGAATATATATATTCAGAATATATATTGAATATATATATTCTGAATATATATATTGAATATATATATTCTGAATATATATATTCAATATATATATTCAGAATATACATATTCAATATATATATTCTGAATATATATTCAATATATATATTGAATATATATATTCTGAATATATATACAATATATATATTGAATATATATATTCTGAATATATATATTGAATATATATATTCAAAAGTCACTTTATTTATATACACATATATATACATATATATAGTGTAAATCATCACAGACACTGGAAAGGATAAAGAATAAAATATAACAAATACTTAAAGTTATTTTGGGCAAAATGAGGTTTATTAAAAATAGGTAAGGAAGGTCTCATTTAACTGTGGGAATAATAAAAAAATGGAATGAATGGAAATGCAGCTATATAAAAATGTAACAATTTGAATAAACTCTTGCACTACTAATGTAGGGAGGAATTCAATAGCACTGCCAAACATAAACATTCATTCAGAGTGCTGAAGTATTAGAACTCTGAGGGAGTATTATACCTTAGGGAAGAAAGAGGGAATTTTATAAACCTTTAGCAAATGTTCAATTTTTATCAGGAATAGTTGGTCAAGAATGATTTCTGGATGAGGAAGAATTGTTCTTGTGGTTTAGCAACCAGTATTTGTACAACTTGATTTTAGTGAGAGGTCTGGGGAGAGTAGTTGATAGAGTTGGGATCAGGTGCAAAAATGTTGAGAAGAAGCTGCAGATGTCAGGGCAATGGGAGGGCCACAGTGGGCATCTCCCTTGGTTAACAGGGAGACTGAGTGTCCTTACTCAGCTACACCTTGGTTTGTACAGAACTTCAAGTCTGCTGATGATTACAGTCAAGAATTCACTGTTGATAACTGCCATTGTGGCTTCTTAGGACTTTTGTCTTTGTAATTGTGTTTCAATAATGTGTCAATGAGTGGCTGGAAAGAAACCTTAACATTCTTAAGAAAACTCAGCCTCAGGTAATAGAAATAACAAATATTAGTAAATATCATCAGAAGGCCTTGGCCAATAGCTTCTACTCAAGATTCTCCTCCTGTTGGTGTTAGGTAGGGGAATAGTTACTGTCCCCACCTTGAATCAGTAGAGAAGGGAAGTTCAAATCTACAGATTTCAAAAACTTTGTTTATACTCTTTATTAATGCATAGAATAAGGGTTAAAGGATAAAACATTGAAAATCTCATCTTAGCAATACAATTTCTTAAAGCAATACAGTGGAAATAATAGCTTCAAAAGGGGGGAACACACACACATACAACAAAGAGTACAGAATTGGTGATTTCTGCCACTTGAGAAATCTTGATCCAAATGTGTTGGGTAGAGGTAGAATTATCAATAGGCTTCTGTTTGATCTGAGGTTCTTGAAAAGCTGGTTCCTTCATGATGTTGACTACTTCTGGAGTGCCATGAGATAGTCTTAGATCTCCCTTTGACATGGAAGCCTAGCAGGTGGGTATATGACATCTTTGCAAGTGGAAAACATTAAACCAAAAGTTGATTTCCTGGAATTTCACTGCACTCTTTGTGGTTAACGGTAACTGTTAAAGTGCCTTCCAATGAGGTTCAGTATTAGTCTTGCATTGGTGGTATTTCCAGTAAATCAGGTTTTTGAGCTAAAGATCAGGCAAAGATTTATGCAGTTTTTTCTAGGCAAAAGCTACCAGGACATGTTGATGATATTATTGGTAATACTGCATTAAATCCCTACAAATTTTAACATGTTTGTCTATAAGAGCAGAGTCAAAGATGAAGGTGAGATCTCTGGTTGCATAATCAATTCACCTGGATGTAATCTAAGATTTTTCTATTGAAGTCAATAATAGACATGAAAGCTTTGCACAAGGCAGGTTGTTTAAATAGTTTTGCAAATTTTCTCCTAAAAATGTCATTTTTTTTTTTCTATTTTCTCTGAGAACTTGAGGAACTTTCTCTGAGAAATTCCCATGAGAACTTGAGAACGAGGGACAGGGGCACTTCAGGCTGAAGGACAGAGCCTTAGAGAATTTTCTTTAGTATCTTTCTAAAATAATTAGGTTCCTCCCTCAGTGAACATATGGGCAAATATTTTGCAAGTGGGAAATACTAAGTTTACATGTTGACTTTCTTTTGCCAGAAGAATTGGTCTATGGCAGGGAAAGAAATTTCACCAACCAGAAAGCAGATTTAAATTGTAGAAACAGGAAAGAGGTGGTGTTTATATAAACCCATTTTAGATACTCTAAAGGCCTATAGGTTTTATCTCTAATTTATGTCCAATTTGTTTCTTAGGATTGTGGGAACCCACACCAAGGCCATATTTCGCAATCTTATTTAAAATTTTCTACCAATGCTTATTTATTATAGTCTTTAAAATTCGCATTCAGTGGTGGAAAGAAAACATTTTTGAGACTCAATTTAGGATCTAATGGCAGATCAAGAAATCACCTTCCTGCTACCAGAAACCATGTGAGTGGAGCAAACAATAAGATCTTTTCCGTTATGATATTGGAGGACAAGGTGCTTAAGAATAGAGTGGACTCAAGACTTAATGACAATAATGAAGAGTTTGTTTTGGCTTTGATTCTTGAACTTTGTGGATAGCTTGAATGTGTTTTAAAGAAACTTGCTTTTATAGTAATTATCTAAAACAATACCTTTGCTTCTGAGTCTGCTTTACAGTATGTGTCTCACACTGGCAATCTATTCTTTTGGAGGAAGAATCTAGTAGGGCTTCTTTGTAGTTGTCATATTTAATGGGGGCATTAGCCACAATTAAGAAGCTGTGTTGCTTACAGAGCATAAGAAGATCATTACCAACTTAAAAGGAATATCTGATGTCTGTGCAGACATTTGCTTTCTGCTCTCTAGAAAGCTATAGTAAAAGCTATGATCTGAAAATCTACTGTGGATTTGGCTTCTGGAAGAAGTTTGAATTCAAGCAACTCTAAGTGGGTTATAATTACAAACCCAGCTTAAAAAACCTCCTTGTTCTATGTTCATATAGAAATCATCAAAAATAAATTATAAACCAGAGTTTTCTAAAGGAATTTCACTGAAGTTAGAAGCTGGGAAAATTTATGACAAGTGCATGACTGTCCCAAGGTCTACCATCCACTGTGAGGGGAAAATGGTTGGTGACGTTTAGGATCTTGGAGCAAAGGAGATAAATGTGTGTAGGAGGGAGGAGCAGGATTTTGGAGGAGGTCAGTCTAGGAGCAGGAATATGTTTGAATGGCATGAGGGACTTAAGAAGATTTGGGATATCTTAAGATTTAAGTGTGAAGAAGCCTAAGTTAATTTGGAGGCTGCTGCAATTGTGCATAAATTAAAGGGCAGGCTATTCCTAAAAGGTCCATGAACAATGGATCTCTGATTTGTACTGTCCTATTGAGATAGAACCCTAAATGTTATCATGATATTTCACGTACGAATAGAAAGATTCATAATAATCAGAAGTTCAAGATTAAGGCAATTATAAAGGGACTCTTTGATGTTACAGAATACCATCTTTAATAATTCTATCCAGGGCAAAAATTTAGATGTGATAGTTTTTGTCAGAATATGTATACGGCTAGCCAGTTTATAAGAACTGAGGATCGGCCGGGTGCGGTGGCTCACGCTTGTAATCCCAGCACTTTGGGAGGCCGAGGCGGGCGGATCACGAGGTCAGGAGATCGAGACCACAGTGAAACCCCGCTCTACTAAAAATACAAAAAATTAGCTGGGCGTGGTGGCGGGCGCCTGTAGTCCCAGCTACTCGGAGAGGCTGAGGCAGGAGAATGGCGTGAACCCAGGAGGCGGAGCTTGCAGTGAGCCGAGATCGTGTCACTGCACTCCAGCCGGGGCGACAGAGCGAGACTCCATCTCAAAAAAAAAAAAAAAAAGGAACTGAGGATCCATTGTCCACAGTATCCTATGAGATGGAGCAATTCCCTAATTCCCTAAGGTTATTTTTCGTTTGTTTTTGTTGTTGTTTGCTTTTGGTAATTAGCCAGGACATGTTAAGAATAACTTTCTAGTCATTGAGAAAAAAAAAAAAACTAAAAATAAACGACAAAAAACACTTCAATACTTGTGAAAGAAGGAGGCAGAGGCAGAGACAATAGGCTGTCACCCTTCAGTGATCTCATATTTAAATGAGTACTGGCCAGTTTCAGCAAAGGAATAGTCAAATCAGTTGAGACCTTTCAGAATTGACTGCTGTGCTCCACACTTTCTTTCTTTGAACTAGATCATACTGTGAACAGATATGAGGTCTGAGATACTGGTAGGGAAAGATATCAGAAAGTCAATGATCAGTCTATGACATCAGTAAATGATAGTCCAGGAATATTTTTCTGAATATTCCAAGAAAAGGCCTTCTACTTTATATTTAATTGTAGTACATTGTTTACAGAATAGGCCTATTCCAAAAGATTCACCAGACAGTAAAACATGTCAACTAGTGAAAAAGCCCAGAGATACAGGAAGTACTAAGACAATACAGAATCTGAAGGTCATTGGAGATCCCTACGTCTAAATTCTGTTTGCTACTCCAAGGGCAAATAACAGAAAAGTAACAAAGTTAATCGTTGAGAGATTAGACAAGTACAAAATAGAAATACAACATTTTGCACTTGCAATTGCATATAAAGATTCCCCTTTTTTATTAAGGGAAATTGTGGGCTGACCAGAAGGGCAAAAATTTCCTTCTGTCAGATAAAATTTCTTTGTCTATTTTGATTCTGTTCTTCAAATAAAAGCAGGGTAATTGTTTTTTTCAGTGATCCTTTTCTTTATGATAGCTGCAGGTATTTATCTATACAGTTTCAGATGTGTACTTGTACACAGATTTACCCAAATGCTTAATCAGAAGAGCTATTCATACGAGCTTATTTTTGTTTCATTCTAAATCAAAATAGCTCTAAAGTGTTCAGCAAGCTCTTGTAACTCAGACAGAAGGATACTCTGTCTCCAATCTTCTGTTTTCTAAATAAATCTACCTTTCCAGGATTAAGACCATCAATAAAGAAAGTAGATAGGTCAGTTGTAATGTTTTCTTCTTGAATGAGTGGAATATTCTCTTATGGTAGAAATGAGATAGTCTCTAAATTCTAGGAACTACTTTTTTTCCTGGTTCATATCATTAGATATTGATCAATCAACATTGATAGCAAAGATCTCTAGTTCAGATTGTAAGAGGTGTTATCCTGCTTTATATTTTTCATATCTACCAGTGGTAAAATTTTGATACTTGTATTTGATGTAATTTTGGTATCAATTCATCCTACTTTCTCTAACCAACTTTTTAAAATCTCTCATGCCTACAGGGTGATGGAGGATTTAATCCAAGACTTTTCATAAGCCACTAGAAGAATCGTAAATTATTCTGTGAATGTCTATAGTTCCTCATGAGAGTTTAGAAATTTATATATATATACATATATATATATTTTATTATACTTTAAGTTCTAGGGTACATGTGCACAATGTGCAGGTTTGTTACGCATGTATACATGTGCCATGTTGGTGTGCTGCACCCATTATCTCGTCATTCACATTAGGTATATCTCCTAATGCTATCCTTCCCCCTTCCCCCCAAGCCACAACAGGCCCCAGTGTGTGATGTTCCCCTTCCTGTGTCCAAGTGTTCTCATTGTTCAATTCCCACCTATGAGTGAGAACATGCAGTGTTTGGTTTTTTGTCCTTGTGATAGTTTGCTGAGAATGATGGTTTCCAGCTTCATCCATGTCCCTACAAAGGACATGAACCCATCCTTTTTTATGGCTGCATAGTATTCCATGGTCTGTATGTGCCACATTTTATTAATCCAGTCTGTCATTGTTGGACATTTGACATGGTTCCAAGTCTTTGCTATTGTGAATAGTGCTGCAATAAACATACGTGTGCATGTGTCTTTATAGCAGCATGATTTATAATCCTTTGGGTATATATCCAGTAATGGGATGGCTGGGTCAAATGGTATTTCTAGTTCTAGATCCCTGAGGAATCACCACACTGACTTCCACAATGGTTGAACTAGTTTACAGTCCCACCAACAATGTAAAAGTGTTCCTATTTCTCCACATCCTCTTCAGCACCTGTTGTTTCTTGACTTTTTAATGATGGCCATTCTAACTGGTGTGAGATGGTATCTCATTGTGGTTTTGATTTGCATTTCTCTGATGGCCAGTGATGATGAGCATTTTTTCATGTGTCTTTTGGCTGCATAAATATCTTCTTTTGAGAAGTGTCTGTTCATATCCTTTGCTCACTTTTTGATGGGTTGTGTGTTTTTTTCTTGTAAATTTGTTTGAGTTCATTGTAGATTCTGGATATTAGCCCTTTGTCAGATGAGTAGGTTGCAAAATTTTTCTCCCATTCTGTAGGTTGCCTGTTCACTCTGATGGTAGTTTCTTTTGCTGTGCAGAAGCTCTTTAGTTTAAATTAGATACCATTTGTTAATTTTGGCTTTTGTTGCCATTGCTTTTGGTATTTTAGACATGAAGTCCTTGCCCATGCCTATGTCCTGGATGGTATTGTCTAGGTTTTCTTCTAGGGTTTTCATGGTTTTAGGTGTAACATTTAAGTATTTAATCCATCTTGAATTAATATTTGTATAAGGTGTAAGGAAGGGATCCAGTTTCAGCTTTCTACATATGGCTAGCCAGTTTTCCCAGCAGCATTTATTAAATAGGGAATCGTTTGGCCATTTCTTGTTTTTGTCAGGTTTGTCAAAGATCACATGGATGTAGATATGCAGCATTATTTCTGAGGGCTTTTTTTTGTTCCATTGGTCTATATCTCTGTTTTGGTACCAGTACCATGCTGTTTTGGTTACTGTAGCCTTGTAGTATAGTTTGAAGTCAGGTAGAGTGATACCTCCAGCTTTGTTCTTTTGGCTTAGGATTGACTTGGCAATGGAGGCTCTTTTTTGGTTCCATATAAACTTTAAAGTAGTTTTTTTTCCAATTCTGTGAAGAAAGTCATTGGTAGCTTGATGGGGATGGCATTGAGTCTATAAATTACCTTGGGCAGTACGACCGTTTTCACGATATTGATTCTTCCTACCCATGAGCATGGGACTTCCATTTGTTTGTATCCTCTTTTATTTCATTGAGCAATGGTTTGTAGTTCTCCTTGAAGAGGTCCTTCACATCCCTTGTAAGTTGGATTCCTAGGTATTTAATTCTCTTTGAAGCAATTGTGAATGGGAGTTCAGTCATGATTTGGCTGTTTGTCTGTTATTGGTGTATAAGAATGCTTGTGATTTTTGCACATTGATTTTGTGTCCTGAGACTTTGCTGAAGTTGCCTATCAGCTTAAGGAGATTTTGGGCTGAGACGATGGGGTTTTCTAAATATGCAATCATGTCATCTGCAAACGGGGACAATTTGACTTCCTCTTTTCCTACTTGAATACCCTTTATTTCCTTCTCCTGCCTGATTGCCCTGGCCAGAACTTCCAACACTATGTTGAATAGGAGTGGTGAGAGAGGGCATCCCTGTCTTGTGCCAGTTTTCAAAGGAAATACTTCCAGTTTTCATCCATTCAGTATGATATTGGCTGTGGGTTTGTCATAGATAGCTCTTATTATTTTGAGATACATCCCATCAATACCTAATTTATTGAGAGTTTTTACCATGAAGGATTGTTGAATTTTGTCAAAGGCCTTTTCTGCATCTATTGAGATAATCATATGGTTTTTGTCATTGGTTCTGTTTATATGCTGGATTATGTTTATTGATTTGCATATGTTGAACCAGCCTCGCATCCCAACTATTTCTTAACAGAGCTTTACATATTTTTTCATACATTATTCTCATCCCAACCATCTATTTCTGATATAATCATAGGTGTCCCTTATTTAAAGTTAGGAACATAAACCAAAGAGAAAAATTGTCTATCACAATACTAATATCATTCCACCCATCCACCAAAAAAGCAAACCAAAACAAACAAACACAAATCTTGACTTTGAGGGCATCCATTTTACTTCTAGGTCTAAGACCCTTGAACTAAACTTACATGCCCCTCAGTGTTCATCTAATTTTTTGAGAATGATGCGGGTCTCTTATTTGCTTTTAATCTGTCCCTGAGTCATTCTTTGGTCGGCATCACTGTTTGTAAGAAATCAGATTTGGTTTTGTCTCATTTTCTTTCTCTTTTTCTCTTTGAAAGCACTGATTGTTAGCCACTTGTCTCCACTTAAGCAATTTAATTACAGTTATTTATATAAAACAACTTATGTAAGTATATGCAACCATACAAGGCATTCAAAAGTATTCTCATGAGCAAGCTAATATGCCATTCACTCCAACTTCTGTGCTATCTTTTGAATCACTAAAATTGTGCAGGGGTATTCATGTTTGCTTAAATGGTTATTCCTTTGCAGTAAAAATGTACACTATGGATGGTTCCTTTACAGCTGAATATACCTACGCATGCACCCATCCCCATTCCCCCCAAATAAGGCTTAATCACAAATCTGCCATGCCAGATTTTCCTTAGAGAATTACTTATAAAAATGGTCTTTCATTATATAGAGCTCTACAGAAGTACCATAGGTGCTTCTTGGGGGTGGGGCATTGAACAAAGTTCTGGGGACTCTTTTTCTTCAATAAAGTATCTTCATTTATTTATTTAAATCATAGAGATATAAATGCAATTTTATTGGAGAGAGAGAAAAAAATCTGTTAAAATAAAGTTTGGAAAATAATGGTTATATCATAAACTGAAAGGGAAGACAAGATGATGAATTAAATATATTAATTATCTAAAATGTGTGAATGCCTTTTCTAACTTTTTATTTTTTCTTTAACCTCCATGAGTATATTTCTGTAATCAGTATGGATCCTATATAAAAATGCATTATTTTATGTGTATTTTGAGTAATACTTGACAAATGAAATAATTTTTACTTGAGTACAGTAGTAATAAGTTAAAATTATTATCTGCTTTATAAGTGATGAGACATAAACAGTGCTATGATCTTCTTCAAAAATCATATGCTCCAATTTGCCATTATTATTTTAAGGCTAGCAAAACATTTTTATATTCTTAATAAGATTAACTGCATACCTGCTATGTGCAAGAAAGTGAGTTAGCATCTCTGGTTTATACAAAGATAAATGGTCACAAGCTGGGTTGCTACCTTTTAGGGCCTAACATTTCAATGAAAGAGACCATTGTTTACTAAAATACAAAAGCAGGTTGGAATATTTGGAGAAGAATGTGATATCATCTAATCTGTTTTGATTAATGTCCATGAGGGTGGAGATCATGAAACATTAATTCTAAACACTAATGTGTGATCAGCAAATATCAAGCACATAAAAATAGTACCTAAATAAATATGTGTTGTTTTTATATTTGATAAAATATGAACAGTAACTTAATAGAAAGACCGAAGAAGTATAAAATGGATGTAACAAGGCTAAGTTTAGGAAATTGTAATTGTCTAAGTGACTAGAAATTATATCTGATATAAAGAAATAGCAGAGGAAAGAAAGAGAGAAGGAACTTAAGAACATTTCTAGGTGTAAAGCCAATCATATTTAGCAAGTTATTGGCTCTATGCGTTAGTGAAAATGGACACTGAGTTGGATTTCTAACAAAACCAAATCAAAAGGTCAACTAGTATTTAAACCCTATTATGCTAGTTTGGGCTTGCCTGTAGGTGGGTAGAAGGAACCAAGGAGGAAAGGCTAACTGTGTTATAGATGGAATAATGAAAGAAAATGAAACCTGAAGAAAATCAATAGAGAAAATGTAGGAATTATCCAAGAAAACCAATTTAGAAATTTATTAATAAGGCAATTATCCAACCAAAAAGGAAGGTTCTATCATTTGGGTATTCGTCCTTTCCAAAATCCATGTTGAAATTTGATTCACAAGGTGGCAATGTTGGGAGGTGAGCCTGGTGGGAGGTGTTTGGTTCATGAGGGTGGATTTCTCATGAACAGATAATTCCCTCTCTCAGGAGTGAGTGGGTTCATACTTTATTAATTAATTACCATGAGAGCTGGTTGTTACAAAGAACCTGGAACATCCGTCGCCATGTTTCCTCTCCCACTATATTATCTCTTTGCATGTGTTGACTTCCTTCTTCTTTCTCTGGTAAATTGAAGCAGCCTCAGAGCCTCATCAGAAGTAGATGTCCAATTTTACATTTTCCAAGACATCAGAATCATGAGCCAAAAAACTTTTTTTTCAATTACTCTGCATCAAGAATTCCTTTATAGCAGCAAAGATGTACTAAGACAGAAGGAGAAAGTAAAATTGAGAAAACAGTATATAGAATGTTTCAGACTTCTTATCAATACATAAGTAGACTTTTTGTTTTAAATTAGATGTTTGTAGATTTTATTGATGTGTGTAACAGATAAAAGCATACTTGCAATATTCTTTTCTCAGATTTACTCATTTGATAACAATGTTTCACTGATTAGTTCAACATATTGAAAAATGCTATCAACAAATATAAGACTATCAGGTTGCTCGTTCATGTTTTCTTTTATCTTTGTTTTGTTTAATGTAAACATTAAGCTCTATAATCTAGTTGACTTCCATATTTACCATAAAAAATTTCAAAAGGTGTTTTAATTGTATGCGTGTTACAAAGATTATTGTTTTTCTTGTATTATTCATGTTTTCTTCTACTTTCAGTTACAGTAATAAAATAAAATGTTTCTAGGATATATTCCATTTTCTTCAACTATGTCCAATATCAGACATGCTATGGCACAATAATATGTAAGGTAAAATGGCACTGAATAATATAATTTTTTAAAGTATTACATGGGTGGATGGGTCTGCACATGTCGTCTGGGAGTCAGGGGATCAATCTTCCCACCCTCTTTGGGGTCTGGGGATAGGCCTACATGCATCACCTGGAGACTGGCAGGCACAGTCTGTTACCACCACTTCGGGCACCAAGAACTGTTGCCTGCAGGCCTGAGTGTTCATCCAGTATGCCTACTGCCATCACCAACATCACACATACCACCCAGGGGTCCAAAACCCACCTACCTGCCCAGCTTCCTCTTGTCATGGTCAGCACATGAGCAGGCTTCCAGGAGTCTCAAAGATCAGTCCACCTGGGTTTACTGCCACCTGTGTCTTCATAAACCATCTTGGGGACCAAAGATAAGCATACTGTGCCTGGTGCTGCAACCACTGAGGCTTGAGAACTGAACTTGCTTGTGTCCTCATGCCCAGCAAAGCTTCACCACAGCCTAAGCCACTGAATAACTCACAGACACCAACAACAGTGACTATAACAGAAGAAATTATAAAGATTATGCTACCACACCTATTCAGAATTAAAGTCAAAGCACTGTACCCAAGCAACTCAATAGACACATCTAGAGAAAAAAAAATTGTTTTTTTTTTTCCCTAGGAAAGCCAGTCACCAAAATTGGAAGAAGTGACTGTTATACCATATATGCTGATATGAAAGGGCAAGCTGAGAATCAAATCAAGAACTCAATCTCTTTTACAACAACTGCAAAATAAATAAAATACCCAGGAATATACTAACAAAGGAGATGAAAGATTGTATTACAAGAAGAATTATAAAACACTGCTGAATGATATAATAAAGGACACAAACAATTGAAAACACATCCCATACTCATGGATTGGAAGAATGAATATCATGAAAATGACCATACTATCCAAAGCAATCTACAGATTCAATGTTATTTCCATCAAAATGCCAATATCATTTTTCACAGAATTAGAAAAAAAATCCTAACATTAATATGGAACCAAAAAAGAGTTGCATATCCAATGCAAAAGAACAAATTTGGAGGCACATTACTGGACTTCAAATTATACTGCAAGGCTATAGTTACCAAAACATCATGGTATTGTATAAAAGTGGACACACAGACCAACAGAACAGGATAACAAACCCAGAAATAAAGCCAAATTAGGACACCCAACTGATCTTTGACAAAGCATACAAAAACATAAGTTAGGGAATTGACACTCTTTAATAAGTGGTGCTGGGAAAACTTGTAAGCCACATGTAGAAGAATGAAATTGGATTCCTATCTCTCACCATATGCAAAACTCAACTCAAGATGGATTAACAACTGAAGTATGAGACCTTAAACTACACAAAATTTTAGAAGACAACATTGGAAAACCTCTTCTGGACATCAGCCTAGGCAAATAATTCATGACTAAGAACCCCAAAACTAATGCAACAATTACATATAAATAAATGAGACCTAATTAAACTGAAAAGCTTCTGCACAGCAAAAGATGATGATTGAGGTAAACAGATAAGCTACAGAATGGGACACACAAGAAACCATAAAGCAAACTAATATTCCAATTTTTTTGTGTTCCAGAGGGAGAAAAGATATGCAAAGGAATAGCAAACCTATTAAACTAAATAATAGCTGAAAACTTTTTTCAAGTCTTCCAAGTAATATAGCTATCTAGATCCAGGGTACTCAGTGATCTCCAAGTAGATTCCACTCAAATAGATCTTCTCCAAACACATTATAGTGAAACTGCCAAATTGAAAAACAAAGTGAAAATTATTAAGAAAGTGAAAAAGAGAGAAACACTTTAAGTTACATATAAATGAACCATCATCAGGCTAAGAGCTAATTTCTCAGCAGAAGCCTTACATTCTAGAAAAAATTGGATAGTTTTACAAAGTGTTGAAAACAAAGAACTGTAAGTCAAGAATACTATACCCAGCAATGATAGGCTATCAAAATTAAGGAGAAATAAAATCTTTCTCAGACAAGCAAAACTGAGAGAATTCATCACCAGTAGACCAGCCAAACAAAAAAAATGCTCAAGAGATTTCTGCATCTAGAAGCGAAAAGACAATCTCTACCATCATGAAAACAGACAAAAGCATAAAACTCATTGGTACAACTAACACACATCAAACAGCACTAATAAACATTGAGAGGAAGAAAAAAATGATACATAAAATAACCAGAAAACAACTAGCAAAAATAAAGGAATTTATCACCTACTAGTAATAACCTTGTATGTAAAAGATTAAAGTCTCCCACTTAAACAATATAGACTGGATGGATAAATAAAAAATCAATAAATCAAAACATAAATCAACTATTTGATGCCACCAAGAAACTACCTTCACCTGTAGAGGCATACAGACTGAAAGTGAAGGGGTAGAAAAGGATATTTCATGAAAACAGAAACCAAAAGTGATCAGAAATAGCTGTATTTATATCAGATAAAACAGATTTTAAGCAAGAACAAAACAAAAACAGTAAATAGAGGTAAATATAGTCATTATATAATGATAAAGAAGTCAAAACAGCAGGAGGTTTTAAAAATTCTAAATATATGGGCATTCAAAATTGGAACACTCAGATATATAAAGCAAATATTATTAGCTATAGAAGGAGAGACAGACTCCAATAAAATAATAGTTGTGTACGTCAATGCATCACTCTCAGCATTGGACAGATCATCCAGACAAATTTCAACACAGAAACATTGGATTTAGATTGCACTTTAGGCAAAATTGACCTGACAGAAATGTACAGATCACTTTATCCAACAGCTGCATAATAAATGTTCTTCTGATCAGTGCATGGAAGATTTTCCAGGAGAGACTATATGCTAAGTCACAAAACATGTCTCAAATTTTTATTTAAATTGAAATTATACTGAGTATTCTCTAACACCAAAGTGGAATACTAGAAATCAATAATGAGAGAAACTGGAAACTGTACAAATACATGAAAATTAGACATTGTGACATTGAATTATCTTGGATCAATAAAGAAATTAAGAAAATTTAAAAATTCTTAAAGAACATGAAAATGGAAACAAAACATACCAAAACCCATGGGATACCATGAAAGCTGTGCCTCTAGGGCAATTTATACTAAATGTACATACATTAAAAAGTATGAAATTTTCAAATTAACAACAGTGCACCTCAAGAAACTAGAAAAGCAAAAGCAAAGCAAACCGAAATTTGGTAGAATACAAGATGTAATTAAGATTAATGCAGAACTAAACAAAATAGAGGTATAAAAAATGCAATGGATCAATGAACAAAAATCTGGGTTTTTGAAAAAATAAACAAAATTGATATACTGCTAGCTAGATTAACCAAGAAAAAGAGAGAAAGATGCAAAATGAGAAGGGATTGAAATAATTATTATTTTTAAAATAACCATACTGCCCAATACAATCTACATATTTAATACAATCCATATCAAAATACCAATTATGCTCTTCATAGAAATAGAAAAATAATTCTAAAATTTATATAGAACCACAAAAGACTCTGAGGAGCCAAAGCAGTACTGGGCAAAAAGAACAAAGCTGGAAGCATCACACTTCAAATGACTTTAACGTATACTACAAAGCTATAATAATAAAACAGCATGGCATTGGGATAAGCATAAACACATATACCAACTGAACCAAATAGAGAACCCCAAAATAAACTCACATATTTACAACCAATCAATTTTTGAAAAGGAGCTAAGAACATATGCTGAAAAAAGGACACCCTCCTGAATAAATCTTACTGGAAAAACTTGATATCTCTATGCACAAGATTGCGACTAGACCCCTGTATCTTACCATATACAAAAATCATGTCAAAATGGATTGAAGACTTAAATGTAAGACCCCAAACTGTAACACCACTAGAAGAAAACAGGGGAAATGCTTCCAGACTTTGGCCTAGGTAAAGATTTTATCACTAATATCTCAAAAGCACCAGCTACAGAAACAAAAATAGACAAATGAGACTATATTGAATCAAAAAATCTTCCTCACAGAAAAGGAAACAATCAACAGAATGAAGATACAATCTGTAGAATGAAAGAAATATTTTCTATTTATCTAACAAGAAACTAACATCTAGAATATTCAAGGAACTCAAATCAACAGGAAACAAAAGAAAAAGAGAAGAAACAATCTAATGAAAAAGTTGGCAAAGCATCTATCTGAGTAGGCATTTCTCAAAATAAGAGACACAATTGGCCTTGTTGGATGAAAATAAAATGCTCAACATCACGAATCACTAGAGAAATGCAAATCAAAACGACAATCAGATGTCATCTTACCCTGGTAATTATGGCTGTTATCAAAAAGAAGGAAAAAAAAAAGCAAATGCTGGCAAGGATATGGAGAAAAGGAAACTCATACTCTATTGGTGGGAATATTAAATAATACAGCCATTATATAAAACCATATGGAAGTTTCTCAGAAAACTAAAACTAGAACTACCATACAATCCAGCAATTCAACCATTGTGTATTTATCCAAAAGAAAGGAAATCAGTATGTCAAAGAGATACTTACACCTCCATGTTTATTGCAGCATTATTCACAATAGCCCATAAGTGGAATCAACATAAGTGTCCATCGATAAATGAATAAAGAAAACGTGATATATATGTATATATACACACAATAGAATGCTATTCAACCATAAAAATAATGAAATATTGTCATTTGTGGCAACATGGATGGACTTGGAGGTAATGTTAAGAGAAATAAGTCAGGCACAGAAAGACAAATATCGCTTGTTGTTAATCATATGTGGGAAATAAAAAAGTTTATGTCATGGAGGTAGTGAGTAAAATGATCATTACTAGAGGCTGGAAAGGATGTTTTGGGGAAGAAAGGAAGACAGGTTGGTTAATGGGTTTAAACATAAAGCAAAATAGACTGGGTAGATTCTCATGTTTGATGACACAGTAGGGTGACTATAATTATCAACAATATATTAGATATTTTATAATAGCTAGGAAAGTTGTGAAATGTTCCCAAAACAAAGAAACAATAAATATTTGATAGAATGGATATCCTGAATAACTTGAGTGAGTTATAACACATTGTTATAGCCAACATGTGTTATCAAAGTATCACATGTACTCAATAAATCTTTACCATTATCATGCATCAATTAAAAATATAATTGACATTCCTATTTTTCCAGACATTGAATCTGACTGGACTGGATTCCTATTACAATGCTTAGAGTGAATGATGATGGGAGCTTAAACAGTTGAATAGTTCAGTTCTCCTGCTTTTTAAAAATATTTTTAAAAAGAAAAACAAAGTTTAAAATGTATTTTAATTATTCTGAATTTCAAAATGATTTACAGTTTTGTAAAATTTTGGTTGCGGTAACAGATAAAATGTGATGTAAATGAAAATAGGATGAAATAAGGGTAAAACTGGTAGAATATGAAATAAAGAGCAAAACAATAAATAAGAAGAATCTTAGAGATAAATGTTGAAATAAACACAATATTCATATATTATGATATGATTATTAGAGAAGAAACAAAGAAGAGAATTATCTGTGTGAATTCCATTTTATGTTTATTTTTAATTTTGGACAGAAAGAAATGACGCATATAAATTAATATTTTTTACAAAAGGGTGATAGAATAATATTTAAAAATAAAATGGCAAAAATAATATTTTTAAATTTAGAATCCCTCTTACAGAATTGTGTTATCTGTATCTCTTTCTGCTTTTTGTTTTTCTGTTAATATAAATTTTGTTTTGTTTGAAAATATTATCACATGGGAAGGATTACTGTGGTTATAAACTGTAAAAACAAAAAACTAATATTTCACTCTTTTTACAAATTCCTGAACAGTTCTAATATTTTAATTTAAAGTCCCACATGCATGAGCTCTGAATTCATGAGAATTATGTCCTCTTGTGCAAGTTGAGAAAAATATGACTTAAAGATTGCCTTCTCTTCTGGGCCCACACTCTTCACTTCTTCAGTTTCTCTTACTCGTCTTTCAATTATTTGGCCTGTTGAGAGTGAGTAATAAATATGTTATCTTGCTTTCTCTATTTTTAGCCTATTTAAATTATTCCACTTTTTTAGTACTATGGCTTTCATTCACTCTTAATATGAAATAGTTTTTTTCTATATATAATCAATCCAAAACTATTTCTCAATATATTTGAATGCTTTACAGAGAAAAAAATATAGATGGTAAAATGCATCTCTACATTTCTGTCTGTATAATATTTTGATCATTTTAAATAGGAGAGCTTCATGTGGAAATGTGAATTGCACATTAATATCTGGAATCAAATGGTCGTCTAAGAACGCTGCCATCTTGTGGTTAGTCTCTTAAAATATGTTTTCATATCTGCATAGGCTGCACACTTTTGGGTAGGTAGGTTATTACCAGTAAACACCAATTTTACTCCTAAATGATAAAGGATATTCAAATTTTTTATTGAATTAGCTCATTACTCATTAGGAGTTTGAAAATTTCAATGCCAAAAAGAGTAACAAAGGCTAAGATACATATTCTTCGGGACAAAGCTAGTTTTTAAAGTATAGTGCAAACAGAATACACCCCTATGTATATCTAAAAATGACAACACTAGTAGATTTGTACCATGCATATAATAATAATAATAGGTAATGTTAACTTAGTATTTACTGTTTATAAAACTGTTTTAAGTTCTTTATATCCATTAACTCACATAATCCTCAACTACCTTAGTAATGTAATTACCTCTCTCTCACACATACACAATTATGTTAATACTGCATTATCTATTTTATATATGATATTTATATGTTATCATTAAACAATATGGCCATTCTTTCTTAAAAATACATACATACATATAACATATGTGAAAATAATTGTATTTATTTGTAATAACTTGGTAATTTGTAATAATTTGGTAATAATTGTAATAACCTGGTAATAATTTAAATAATATCAAAATGGATAATATGTTTTCCACCCTTGTTCTTTAGATTCCTTCTCAAAAATGACCCTTCTTACAATTTCTTGATATGCTTCCAGATAAATTAATGTATATTCAGATTAGCACACACAAATTTACTTTAAAAAAATACTGACCTTCACTTTCTAGCTGTGTGACTTGGGCTATGTGTCTAGTATTTCTTTGCCTCAGCTTCCTTTTCTTCCAGAAGAGAGTAATAGTATTACCTACCTCATAGGGTTATTGGTAGAATTAAATTTAAATAATTCATAAAGAGTTAAGCTCTAGACTTATTTTTCTGGCATTTTATTACGTTCTTAAATTAATAGATACATTTATGATATTATTGGCATCATTATTATCATTATTACTATTAATACTATTACTACTACTATAGTGATAGAAAAGAAATTTCTTTTTTTCTTTTTTATTTTTATTATTATACTTTAGGTTTTAGGGTACGTGTGCACAATGTGCAGGTTTGTTACATATGTATCCACGTGCCATGTTGGTTTGCTGCACCCATTAACTCGTCATTTAGCATTAGGTATATCTCCTAATGCTGTCCCTTCCCCCTCCCTCCACCCTACAACAGACCCCATAGTGTGATGTTCCCCTTCTTGTGTCCAGGAGTTCTCATTGTTCAATTCCCACCTATGAGTGAGAACATGCAGTGTTTGGATTTTTGTCCTTGTGATAGTTTACTGAGAATGATGGTTTCCAGTTTCATCCATGTCCCTACAAAGGACATGAACTCATCATTTTTTATGGCTGCATAGTATTCCATGGTGTATATATGCCACATTTTCTTAATCCAGTCTATCATTGTTGAACATTTGGGTTGGTTCCAAGTCTTTGCTATTATGAATAGTGCCGCAATAAACATACGTGTGCATGTGTCTTTATAGCAGCATGATTTATAGTTCTTTGGGTATACACCCAGTAATGGGATGGCTGGGTCAAATGGTATGTCTAGTTCTAGATCCCTGAGGAATCACCACACTGACTTCCACAATGGTTGAACTAGTTTACAGTCCCACCAACAGTGTAAAAGTGTTCCTATTTCTCCACATCCTCTCCAGCACCTGTTGTTTCCTGACTTTTTAATGATGGCCATTCTAACTGGTGTGAGATGGTATCTCACTGTGGTTTTGATTTGCATTTCTCTGATGGCCAGTGATGATGAGCATTTTTTCATGTGTTTTTTGGCTGCATAAATGTCTTCTTTTGAGAAGTGTCTGTTCATGTCCTTCGCCCACTTTTTGATGGGGTTGTTTGATTTTTTTCTTGTAAATTTGTTTGAGTTCATTGTAGATTCTGGATATTAGCCCTTTGTCTGATGAGTAGGTTGCAAATATTTTCTCCCATTTTGTAGGTTGCCTGTTCACTCTGATGGTAGTTTCTTTTGTTGTGCAGAAGCTCTTTAGTTTAATTAGATCTCATTTGTCAATTTTGGCTTTTGTTACCATTGCTTTTGGTGTTTTAGACATGAAGTCCTTGCCCATGCCTATGTCCTGAATGGTATTGCCTAGGTTTTCTTCTAGGGTTTTTATGCTTTTAGGTCTAACATGTAAGAAATTTCAAGTAACTTTCTCACATCAGCCCACTAGGGGAAGCACGTTATAGAACTCTGTATTTTACCAAAGGGGGTTCTTTCCATGTAGGTGCAATTATCAATCATATAACAGGGTGGTTTTACTTATATTAATTTCTTCTGAAAAATTGTTATTAGTAAATTACTTCTATAAACTGCGGTACAGCAAAGTTTGAACATTGTTATAAATATTTTCTCCAGCTATGTAGAGTTAAAAATGTTTATTTTGTGTCAATGATATAACAGATTTGATTTCAAAATTGTATATATTCCAAATCATAAAACTATTGATTTTAGATTATTATTTTAAATTGTTGTGTATGTGTTTTTTATTACTATTACACCATTTTAAATTTTATTTTACATTCTAATTCTTTTAAAACTAAGAAAAAATTTTGAAGGTACAATGATGCTCTTTTTATGAATGTAAAATATATCAAAGGTAAATTACTTATTACATAAAATCATAAAATAGATTTTTGACAATCTCCTTTATTGTAGTCCTACCTAACTCTAATTTTTATGAGTTGTTTTTATTTCTGATGTCAGCAAATGTGTCATTGCATCTTCCCTAAAGTCTCACCAGGGATGACAGAGCCTGCCAAGAGATCACATTAATTTCCGGGAATCAAATCAAGGTCTTTCTAAGGTTATCAGGAATTGCTAACAACCAGAAAATGGTGCAGTGTCCATCTGTATGTCTGAGCTTCTGATTTAAAATCAGTCTTCTTTATATATTATTATGACACTTATAATTCACCCATCAAAACTACCTTCTAATTACATCTTCTAGCATATTTTTACTATACACATTTTAATGTGTATAATTATTTTGCAACTTGGGCATTAAACAGGGACACTCAAGTTATGTAATTTCCACATGCATTTGAATAGTTAATGTTAAATGTTTAATGATATCCCTTGGAATAGAAAGAAAAAAAATAACAAAGGGCTTATTCTTTTCAAATATTTGCAAGACAATTATGGAAATAATTCACTTCCCTGAGCTTTAGCTTTGTCATCTGTGTCCTGTGCAGTGACTTCACATAAGCTTAGTAACAAAGCAGTACTAAACAATAAAATATATTCATACAATTTTATTCACAAAGGTAAAATACAGTTTTCAAATATAGTTTATAATAGTATTTTTACCTTTCACAAAGAAAGGAGCCTCTGCAGATAAACATATATATATTTCCAAAGAAAAGTGTTTTGTGGGTTAGCAGCTTTGATTCAATTTTTAAAAATTGCCAAACTACTGTGAAAATTTATCTATTTGGCATACTTTCCCATCCTACCCATTTGTAGATATTTTCTATATAAAATTATTATAAAATAAAATGTTGTAAAATTTGGACTTTGATGTATATGTTCATATTTATTATCAGGATTCTGTTTTGACAGACTTTTATTATACTGGAAATCGAGTATTCCTCAGGATATTTGCAAAGATAATGAATGACCATACACACACCATATATTCTTTAGAGTTGAAATAAATATCACACCTCATTCATGCCACATCTCCTTGAAATGATTCAGCAGCTCTGTAAGAAAATTGTCTCTCAAGTGGCTCTCGCTGATAATCAGGGCTTTCTACTGAACACTTCTGCAGGGTATAAGGCATTCTATTTGTTCTCAACAATTCACCGTGAAAAGCAAAAACCAAGTGATGGAGTTCTGATATTTTGAAAAAAAGCAAGTCAACCCCATCATGAGAAAAAAAATAAAATATAGTAGACATATTTGAGCTGTTGTATGCATAATCTTTTTTTCTTTTATTCCTGATTACAATGTTTTATGGTTATTGTCATATTTCAAGTGATTGAAAATGATGAATACTGAAACTATAATAACTTCTGTCACGTGAGGAGACAGATTTAGCAATAAATTTCTACATTCCCTTTTGAGGTGAATATTTTGGGAAATTAAAGTGACTTGTAAAGTGATCTATGAAAATATGTTGTATGTGGAGATAAACATTTGGCATCCTAATTCTATTAGTCATCTGATTTATTCATTGAACAAGCCATATCTAAGATTATTTCTTCTGCAGGGTACTTGACAGTACAAAGTGCATGGCATAAAGTTAAACTTGCTTCTTTCTCATTATTCATTTGTAAGTTCAATTATGAAACTAAGCTGTTTGAATGATGCCTTATATGTGACATATCTTTCTGAAGCGGTTTGCCTCTTGATAACAATAGTGAACCAGTTATTGAACAGAAAAAAGAGGCTTGGCATGGTGGCTCACGCCTGTAATCCCAGTACTTTGGGAGGCCTAGGCAGGTGGATCACCTGAGGTCAGCAGTTGGAGATCAGCTTGGCCAACATGGGAAAACCCCATCTCTACTAAAAATACAAAATTAGCCTGGTGTGGTGGCGTGTGCCTGTAGTCCCATTTACTCAAGAGGCTGAATCAGGAGAGCTGCTTGAACCCAGGAAGCGGAGGTTGCAGTGAACCAAGATTGCACCTCTGCACTCCAGCCTGGGTGATAGAGTGAGATTCTGTCTCAAATAATAAATAAATAAATAAATAGAAAAGAAGGAAGAGGAGTTTAAGGAAATATCTCAAAGCTAAGATTCCAATAACCTGCCCCAAACCATGTCTCTTAAAGGGACTGCCTTGACTGTTAAGATCATGTCAGGCTTTAGCTGTAATTTTTCAATCAAAATGAGAATACCACTGGAACCAGGGAGGTGGAGGTTGCAGTTGCAGTGAGCAGAGATCCCACCACAAAAAAAAAAAAAAAAAAAAAAAAAAAAAAAAAAAAAAACAAAAAAAAAAAAAGAATATCGCACTTCTTGGAACAGATATTCTTATATAAGCATGAAAAATAGTTACCTGACTCTCATATTTATAGAGAAAAAGTGTTCTAAAATACACAACCATGAGAATGTATCTGTACATGTGTTTTAATGATGATTAAAATTGAACGCCAAAACCATTTTCAAAGAATTGTAGGAAATTCTAGGCATGTCTTATTTTAGTCATTTCTCCCCTTCATCTGCTGTATCCTTTGAATTCCCCCCAAAAATGAATGTGAGCATGACCTTGTCATAACACAAGGGAGGCTCACAGCCACAAGTGCATTCATAAAATCTAAATGGTACATTAATTATCAGAGAATAAATAATTGGTCAAGAATTTGAAGTCTGTTTACTCTTTAGGATGTTTTAACTTTTGCTTATTTTATATACCTACAACTAGCAAGCCCTAAAATCTAGTGCTAGTTGTGTTATATTGTTACATAATATTAAAGAGTTTGCTGGCAGCAGGATTTCTTTTAACTGTAAAACAAAGAAGATCCTGTTGATTAATTCCAAAGCAAAATAACTCATGAAAACACCAATAAGTAATAAATCAAGTAACAAATTTCAGACTAAATTCTTCAGATGCACACAATTTAATATAAAATATTTAGTCAATATGTACCTCATATTATGAGCACACATGTCCATTATAAGGCAATATTATTATTTATTATAATTATCAAATACTATGTTTTAAGGAGCAATTTTATCAAATAACATCACATATGATTTTTGTTTATTTCACATTTACTTCAGGATTTATTTTTTCTGTTGTTGCAGTTCTTTACTGATCTCTTTGGTGAAAGAAAATTGATAGTACTTATTTCTTGAATTTCAATTATTTATAATTCTCTCTGTATCAAAATCCTAGCTACTTACAATTGGTAATTTAGATACTTTAAATATTGTGAATCCTCTGTATCTCATTTCCTTAGTTCAGTGATCAGGTTTTCAATTAGCACCTCTGTGTAATAAGAACTACTGGAAATTGAATCAGATTAATTGCTATAGGCTCCAATTTACAAATACTAGGAAATATTAAAATTAACAACAGTTATTAGAATTATGTACAAAGACATTTGGAAGCAAAGCTAAATTTTCAAAATATTTAAACAATTGAATTATTATGGAAACAAAGATTTCAGATAAATTAACTTTGTATATGTATAATGTCACCTGATATCTTTTCATTAAATAAATAGATATCAAGAAAGATAAGGTAGGTGATTTGGTTCCTCTCTCAAGATTTTATTCACTATATGTTATGGAGCAGGAAAAATTTATCTAAGGAAAATGAATGGCTTGAAAATATACTATACAAATACCCATCTGGTGTGTTATTTAACATATTAATAATGGCTGGGATGGAAAAGAAACACAATATTTTCAAAAGTTTAGCAACTTATAAAGCTAAAGTCGTCTAGACTGTGGTATTAGTAAAAAATATGGTGATCAATGTAACAGAGTAGTGGGCCCAGAAATATACCTACATAAATACAGTCAACCGATTCACAATGGAGAAAAGGCAATACAATGGAGAAAAAATAGTCTTTCAACAAATGGTGTTGACAAAACTGGATATCCACATAACAAAAAGTGAATCTAGTCAAGGACCCCAATCTTGCATAATAATTTACTCAAAATGGTTCACAGATTTAAGTTTAAATTCAAAACTATAAAACTACAAATATAGGAGAAAATCTAGGTGACTTTGCTTTGGTGATGACATTTTAGATACAACACCAAAGACATAATTCATGAAATAAGTAATTGATAAGTAGATTACATTAAAATTATTATTCTTATTGCAAAAGCCAATGCCAAGACAATGAGTACACAAGCTATAGACCAGGAGAAAATATTTGAAAAGGTACATCCGACAAAAAAAAATTATCCAAAATATTCAGAAAACTCTTAAAACTCAACAATAAGAAAACAAATAGCACAATTAAAAAATGCACCAGGCCAGGCATGGGGGCTCATGCCTGTAATCCCAGCACTTTGGGAGGCTGAAGCAGGTGGATCTCCTGAGGTCAGGAGTTCAAGAACAGCCTGACCAACATGGAGAAACCCCATCTCTACTAAAAATACAAAATTAGCCAGGCATGGTGGTGCATGCCTGTAATCCCAGCTACTCAGGAGGCTGAGGCAGGAGAATCGCTTGAACCCAGGAGTCGGAGGTTGCAGTGAACTGAGGTCGCGCCATTGCACTCCAGCCTGGGCAACAAGAGCAAAACTCTCATTCATTTCTTGCAGGAATGCAAAATGGTACAGCCACTTAGGAAGATGATTTAGTGTTTCTTGAAAGACTAAACGTACTCTTAGCACATAATCCTATAGTCATGCTCTGCTTTAGAACTTTTAGGGTGCTATAATAAAATAACTTAGACTGGGCAACTTATAAACAACAAGTTTATTGCTCACAGTTCTGGAAATTTGAAAGGCCAAGATCAAGTTACCAGCAGACTTGATGTCTGGTAAGGGCTCATATCTCATAGATAGCACCTCTTGCTATGTCCCCACATGGCAGAAGGTCAAGGAAGCTCCCTTCAGTGTCTTTTATAAGGGTGCTAATCTCATTCAAGTAGGTTCCACCCTCATTACATAATCATCTCTTTAAACACCTCTTGCTACTATTACACTGGTGATTAAGTTTCAGCCTATGAATGGTAGGGACACATTCAGACTAAAGTATGTATATATTCAAAGGATTTTAAAAACTTATCTCTACACAAAAACCTGTACACTGATATTAATAGAAGCTTTACTCATAATTGCTGACAATTCAAGGCATCTAAGATGTCCAAGATTTCCTTCAGTAGGTGAACGAATAAACTGCAGTATATCTAGGTAATGGAATAATATTCAATGTTAAAAAGGAATGAGCTATCAAGCTGTGAAGAGACAGGGAAAAACTTAAATGCATGTTACTAAGTAAAAGGAGCCAAACTGAAAAGGCTACATACTGTATGATTCTAAATATATGATATTCTGGAAAAGGCAAAACTATGAAAATAGTAAAAATATCAATAGCTGCCAGTGCTCAGGGAAAGGAAACAATGAATAGGCAAAGAACAGAGGACTTTTAGGGCAATGGAGACTGTCATATATTATAATCGTGGATATATGTCATTTTACGTTTGTCCATTTTCACAGAATAAACAAAAGCAAAAGTGAACCCTATTGTAAACTAGGGGCTACAGGGAGTAATGACATGTATTGCAGGATCATAAATGGTAACAAATGTACCACTCTGGTAGGAGATGTTCATAATGAGGGAGGATATGCATGTGTGGGAGCAGGAGTATAAGGGAAATCCTCTACTTTCTTCTCAAGTTTGTTGTAAACATAAAACTACTCTAAAAAAATTGTCTTAAAAACACTTAGCAACTAATATATAAATATTTAACCTTCATTTATAGAAATGTAAATATATTAACTAAAGGGAAAATGCATTGTTTAATAAAAAAGAAGCTCATAATAATTTACATTGAGGTATATAAATATCATTTGAATATCCCACATCAGTCTGCTATTATTATCTATTATCATCTTGCTAGATTTATTTACATAGATAATTAATGTAGGCATACGTCACATGTCCACGTGATATGTGCTTGTACATATGTATAAGTACTTATATGTACTTTTGTGCAATATAGACTAACAAGGAAAGTAGAAAGTATTTTTAATGCAAAATGTAGCTGCAAATTTTTAATCTTATACTTATCTGATGTAAAATTTTTTAGAACTTATGTAAGAATTTCTTATGTGCGTTTGTCAACATGAATTGTTATTGTAGTAAAATCACTAGGAAACATTTCTCTAGTACTCACCATGTGCCAGACCCACTTTTCAGTGCTCCAAATCTGTTAGCTGATTCATTGTTTACTGTAAAACTATGAAGTAGTATATTTCATCAGTATATTGCCAAATAAAAAAACAATGCAGATAAGTTAAGTAGCTTGCTCACTTACCTGGCTACTACATGGCAGAAGTTGTGTTTACTGACTATATAGTATGCCTAGTAAAGCACAACTTCATCTAATGGTATAAATAAAATTTTTCTTCATTTATAAGCTTTAATAAGCAACAGAAACAATAAAAAAGGAGTGTAGTTAATTGCAATAATGATTATTACTTAATAAACATAATGCTGAAATGTATAATATTCAAAATAAAACCCTCTGTAAATGAAAATAAATAAAAATAAAAGTGAAAACAAAAATGAAAAGGGACCATGTTGAAATCATAACTTTGTCAATGTTGATGAATTTAATTTCGTGTCTTGGTATTTGATTTAGATTGAAGTTATGTCATTATATCAAATTACCATAAACATATTTTTGATTCAGTGAATGCTAGAAAATGATTCATATTACTATTAATTCATCTATATGTTTGGTTAATAAAATGCCATATAATTTTAAAACAATAATGATATGGAACACTTAATTTTTTTCCCTGCAGGAGTCATATTAAAATAGTCTTAAAAATGAATTTTTCCAGGCTAATGATAAAAAAATTAGGAAGTATTCACTTAAATGGAAGGACTATATCGCTAAAATGTATTTGCGGATCAAGTTAAGAATATTTCTTTCCAAGTTTTATTTACTTTCAAGCCCCTGGTTTATTTAATAATGTGAAGGGCACACAGGCTTTCTCAGTTCAGTTAGACGTCATCCATATGTTTGTACTGTATCATCTAAAACAGAATTGACCATTTGACCATGCACCTTTTTCAGAAACATTAGCTACCTCTTTTTCACCAATATTAATATATATTATAGTACATGTTCAGGACTTTCTTAAGCCTTAGGTTGTAGCAAAAATTTCTATGTGCTCAAAGAATTGACACTACCGTGGAAAAGAACAGTCATCCACAACTTCCAGAACAATGTGTGTTCTGTAAGATTTATGTGTACAGTGTTGTGGAAGCAAGAGGAGAGATAAGTTGAATGTGGAATAGGTAGGAAAAATATATCCACTACATCTGAAACTACAAATATAAACATAAGCATTTCCATTTCAGGAGGTGAAAAGGTATTAGCCAGAAATTACAGCATGCTCAAAGGCAAAAGTTATAAGAATATTGTAGGTATGGGGAAGAGTAAGACATATTATATGAGAGTAGTAAGTTTTATGATCTATTTCAAATTGCTTAGGTACTCTCAGTCTTTGTTTCCTCATTTATATAATTATATAATAATTCCTTAGTTTATTTTTGATGAGTATGAATAAAAATGTATCTATAGCATATGACCTGAATCAATATATGTCAGTTGTACTTCTTAACGTTCTAATGTGTTGCAACTAATACTTACTTAAAGAGGAAAATGCAAAAAGAGATATAATCTTTGTACTTTATCCTGGAAAAATTTGAAATTTGTGGAGAATAGTTTTTGTTTTTCCTCAAGTTCTCTAAAAATAGGATCCTAATCACTTCTGTCTTATAAAGTTTCTGCTGAGAAGCCTGTTGCTTTTCTCATGGGGTTTCCTTTTTAGTGATTAGAACATTTTCCTTTGCTGATTCTAGGATTTTTTTTAGGTTGACTTTAGATATATAGACTCTATATGTCATGGTGAAGTCTGCCTTGCAATGTATAACAGTGGTATTAATTGAGCCTTTTGTATCTGGATGTTAATCTCTTGCAAGACTACTGAATTTTCATCAATTGTTTTGTAAATAGATTTGCTAAACATTTTGCTCTTGCCTCTTCCTCAGGAATATTGGTGATTTACAAATTTGGGTTTTTTTTGTAGTTATATACTTCATAAAGGCTTTGTGCCAATGCACGTATAAAAATACTTGACATCACTAATCAGTAGAGAAGTGCAAAGTAAAACTACAATGAGATATCACTTTACATTGAACAGAATGCCTACTATTAAAAAGTCAAAAATGACATGTTGGTGAGAATGTGAAGAAAAAGGAATGGTTATAAACTGTCGGTGAAAAAAAATAAACTGTTGGTAAGAATGTAAATTAGTTTAATTTCTATGGAAAGCAGCATGGAAATATTTCTAAGAACTAAAAGTAGAACTTCCATTCAATCCAGTAATCCCATTATTGTTTATCTACCTCCCCAAAAGATAAATCATTATATGAAAAGACACCTGCACCTGTATATTTATTGCAGCACTATTAGCAATAGCAAACTCATGGAATTAACCTAAGTGTCCATCAATGGAGGACTGGGTAAAAAAAAAAAAAAATTGTATGTGTGTGTACACAGTTACGCATACACACAATGGAATTCTATTCACCTGTGAAAAAAACTAAGTCATGTCATTTGAAGCAACACAGGTGGAATTAGAGGCTATAGTCTTAGATAAAACAACTCAGAAAAAGGTCAAATACCACCTTTTCTCACTTATAAGTGAAAGCTAAATAATGTTTACACCTGGATATAGAATGCAGAATAACAGACACTGAAGAGTTGAAAGTGTGTGAGGGTGGTAGCTGCGGGTGGGCTGAAAAATTACTTAGTGGGTACCATCCATGTTATTTAGGTGATAATTACACTAAAAGCCCAGACTCCACCACTATGTAATATATCCACATAACAAAAATGTACATAAACCCCTTAGGTTTATACAAATAAAAAAATCTTTTGAGATTTTTCTTGGTAATACATTTAATTTGTAATTAATTTCAAAGAATTAATACCCTTAAATACTGAGCCTATGAATCTTTAAGTGATACATTTTTATGTAACATATATATATTACTTATGGCGCTTTTAACTCATTTCAATAATGTTTGGAAGCTTAACTATAGATAATATCTGATAAATTTTTAAAGTTTATAGATTTTGTAAATGTTTTAAATTTCTGAAGAAAGTATGTTTTTAGTATTATATAAACCCTTCCTCTGGATTTTGTCCTGTGTCCGTTTAACACTCTAGCTTCTTTCCTTTGCAGCTCAGTTTTTTTCAAAATGTTAAGCAGTCCAAGAGAAAGCTGTTGCCTCTGTTTTCTACCATAAAATCAGAACTCCAACTATGTGTGCTTCAAATGAATGATGTTTTTCTGACATATACTACTCACTTTAAAAAGAAACTAAGAGCTAATTAATATGCTTCTGTAGAATAAAGAGAAAGGAAATTATAACACATATGCAAGTTGTACAATTAGATTTTTATTTTAAAAACACTAGAAAGAATTTGATATTTTATTTACAAATAGTGAGCTACAAAGAACAACATTCTGGATGTCTTATATAGTTAATTTATATTAATTAATGGTCTGTTTGTTCTGTATGGACTTAACCATGATGTCATATTTCTCCAAGTATTTTTTTTTTTTTTTTTTGAGATGGAGTCTTGCTCTGTCGCCCAGGCTGGAGTGCAGTGGCATGATCTCGGCTCATTGCAAGCTCTGTCTTCCGAGTTCATGCCATTCTCCTGCCTCAGCCTCCTGAGTAGCTGGGGCTACAGGCACCCGCCACCAAACCTGGCTAATTTTTTGTATTTTTAGTAGAGATGGGGTTTCACTGTGTTAGCCAGGATGGTCTCGATCTCCTGACCTTGTGATCCACCTGCTTCAGCCTCCCAAAGTGCTGGGATTACAGGCATGAGCCACTGAGCCCAGCCCATATTTCTCCAAGTCTTAATTTCCCTATATCTGAAGCCAATACCAGGGGAAAAAAATTAAAAGATACCAAATAAGTAAAACAGCCACATATTAGGTCTTTCTCAACTCTAAGTATATGACAGTTAATAAGGAGTAATATGTATAATTTGCTCTAATTTTGCCATTTGAAAGCTATTATAAAAATACATACCTTAAGCAGGTATTTTGAAATTGGATTAAATTATATATGTCTTTAGTCATATATAACATTTCAACTACAAAATATTTTGTACTATCTGTTTTGTAGAATTTTTCAGTGAAATTCATGTTGGCACATTTCAACTGAATACTGCTATAAAGTAAATAGTATTATGGAAAACAATGAAAGTAAAAATGATAAATATAGCCTTTGGAAGAAGTAAAAGTCCATTTATTTAATTTGTCCATTAACCCAGATATATGAATACATTCACTTATCAAGCCCCAACAAAGTAACTAAGAGTGACCTCCACAATTTGAAACATTTGCCCTGAAACAACCTCTTCTAAAGTTTTTAATTTGCCCCAATTCTGATCCAAACCTTGCTGCCCTCTGAATCCATGAATTTACATATTCCTTATCATGCATCAGGTCAAAGTTTTATCTTGTGCACTTAGTCCCCCTAGATTTGCCTTAACAGATTTATAATTGATCACACACACCTGGACTCTTTGTTAATCTGCAGAAAGAAATGGAGATCACTTTTAAAGCTACTGTAATAAGAGAAAGATACGTAAATATATATACCTATATTTATAAAGATATATATTTATTTTTCTTAGAATTGGAGCGTGCAGCAACTGAAACCAAAATGCGTTATTTATGAAAAACAACAAAGACATATCAATATGGTTTGGCTGTGTCCCCACCCAAATATCATCTTGAATTGTAGCTCCCATAAATCCCATGTGTCATGGGAGGGACTTGGTAGAAGGTAATTGAATCATGGGGGTGGAATTTTCCCATGCTGTTCTCGGGATAATGAAAAAGTCTCACAAGATCTAATGGTTTTATAAAGGGCAGTTCCCCTCACAGGATTTCTTGCCTGCCACCATGTAAGACTTGACTTTCCTCTTCATTTGCTTTCTGCCATGATTGTGAGGCCTACACAGCCATGTGAAACTGTGAATCAATTAAACTTCTTTCCTGTTTAAATTACACAATGTTGGGTATGTCTTTATTAACAGTGTGAGAACAGATTAATACACATATATTTCAAATATTATACATATACATGTTCATATATACACACATAAATTGTATCTACAAATTTGTGTACAAGCAAAGATCACATATAAGAATTAATTTTATAGCACTTTGATCAAGACCAATGTGTTTTTTGAGTTACTCCTTGCATTTGATATTAATTTCCATTACTGTCCACCAAAAACTGAAAGTTCATCCTGGACAACAAACTACGTATTGAGAGTTACCTAACTGCTTTTTAGTGTTTTTGCTGAAAATATGTATCCTCATGTTCTATAAATGCTGGTAAACCTTTTTATCTTTTCATCAATCTCAAATGGCCCCTCTTAATACTTTCCAGTGATGAATTCCCAAATATTTTATAATTCATAATTAGAACCTTCATTTTATCATACAAATTATATTTAGTCTGAAAATGCCATTAATAGATAGTAACTCAAATAAGAATATTTTGGATTATTGTTGTAAGAGTAAAATGAGTTTCAAAAATAGCCATCCATGCATATATGGAAAGGAGCTAATATGTCCATTGTGGATTAGAAAATATATATATTTTCTTAAATAAGAAGTGGTGAATTATATTTGTGTACACCCATCTGGTAGAAAAGAAATATAATAGATTTTATTCAGCTTATGTATATTTTAGTGATACATCTAGGCTGCCAATCTATATAAAATATCTGTACAAGTAGATTTTCTTATGTGAACTTCTAAATTGATTACCTATACATAAAGTTCTCAACTTTTTCTAAAGCATATAAAAGCTTAGAATTGTTTAGAGACTATATGGAAAAAACTCAGTAAGCATTCAAAATAAGAAAGAAAATAGCATTGCATATTGTATATTTGGATCTTGGTTTGACAACTTGGGTTGACATAATGAATTCTAAAATACTATAATTAGCAAATAAAAGCCAAACATTTCAAATAAAAATGGACCTCAAATATGTTCAGTAATATGCCTCAAGTCAAATAGTTAAATATTAGGCAAAGTTAAATTTGGGATATATTCTCCATTCTGTTCTTTCTTTAGATACAAGTGTGGAGTCTTTTTAGATATTACAGTGAAGTCTTAGTACCATAAGCAGTATATTAATTGTTCTATTTCTTAAATTAATTGATCCCCAGGATTTAGCATGCTTATATATGATACATGGGCTTAGACACCTACCTGGAAATTCACTCATAATAAACTTTATGAAAGTCTGATACACAATGTGTTTATAGCTGTCATTCACCCAGCAAATAGTTACTAGGAATGGAGGCTGAATCTCCATGTAAAATACATGAACTCCCAGGCTGTCGAACCCATGCATGTCAGAAATGCAGTCATACAAAATTTTTATGCTTTCAGAATATACTGCATAACTCACCTTCACCTTCAGGCATCCTTTCGATGGATTCACAAAGCTGGAAGATAAATTTGTTCATTCTGATAGTCAGCCATCCCACAAGTAATGTGCATCGGGAGATGAAGTTAAGTAGAAAGAGCTTATTCTCCTCTAGGCATATAACATAATTGCTTTTTTCCTTCTTTCAACCACTGTTAAAGGAGCATAGAGTTTTTGGCATAAACTATGTTGCAAACAGTTCATAAAGAATATAATAAGCATGCCACTTTGTCACAGTATGAAGACGAAATAAATGTTTTCAAAATAAAGCAATCGATGTTTATTTCTTGCCTAATGCAACATAGATTTTAGAGGTTTCCAGGCACTTGACGTTTGTTTTAGCAAAATGATTCAGTACATGGAATCACAGTGTGTGGCTCTAAGTCTTGCTCCTGAAACTTAAAATTGTGTGACCTTTAGAAAGTTCTCTAAAATTATTGAAACTTTGAGTTTGCTATTAAGAAAGGGGAAGGTAATAATATATACCTGATAATATTGTTTTCAGTATTGAGTTACTATCTTTGCAATGATTAGAACATTGCCAGGTATATAATAAATGTTCAGAAAAATGTGGTTATTGTGAGGAATATTCAGTGAGTCTTTAACTTAAAAATTTCAGGTATTATAAACTAAGCCATAAAATTTTGTGCTTAAGGTAGACCTGTCACTTCCTACTTTAACACATGATTTTCTCAAAACTAAAAACAATGTCAAATAAAAAAGAAAATATAAAAAGATATTTGTGTGAACACAAGATAGATATCTCTATGAGTCAAAAGTAAGACAGAAACTAGAGAAAGTAAGTGAGTTTGAAACCACTGGTTTACTCATGGCCAGAGACTTGCAATAAAGGCCAAGAAATTATGTGGACTGAAATGTACTTGAGATATGGCATACTGAAGCCAGATTCACGGTTTTAAGTAAACGGATGTAGGAGAACTTATAAATGATAGTGAATGATAAGATGACTGCCAATCTAGAGCATTGATTTAAACAGAAGTTGTGGATTATATATCCAAATATACAACAGGCAATACAGGATTTTATAGAATGAGCAGGGAAGAGCAAAAACACAACATTGAAAGATGAATTTAGCCAACTCTTACTAGTTTCATGACAATCTACAATAACTTCAAATATAAAAGACTTCATTCTAGATTGGGGACTTGCCAAATTGATGGAAATGCAAAAGGGCTATCTGGAAGGAAGAAAAAGAGAAAAAATAAAAATAATAATAACAATAAAAGAAAAACAAAATGGCTCCTACTTAAAATGAATCTGCCAACCAAAATTACAAAACACATAAAGGAATAACATGCAAAAAATATATCCTAGAAAACAACAATAATACAGGAATTCATTTGAAGTGAACTTAATTTTAAGGAAGCAATCTGGTGAAAATTTTAAAATGCACATACTTTAGAAGCTTAAAGTGATAATAAAGAAAATCATTAAAAATAAATAATGAAACAAATACAGGTAGTCATGAAAGAAGAACAGATGGGATAATATAAACAATGGAATTGATATTTTTTGGAAAGGGTCATTTTTATTCTAGTTAACTGTAAAGATATATTACATTAAAATATAATATTTAGTATTAACTCAAAATGCATCACAGATAAATCAAAATATAAAATATATTAAAGGTAAGAGGCACAAAGGAGATTGGGCTGTGCCTGCATTCTTCAAATGAAAGTAACAGAGAAAGCAGCAAATGTCAGAGTTACAATTTTTAAAGAGATAATTACCAAGACTTTAGCAAAATATTTGAAAAGAGAGAGAAACTAATTTCAAGTTTAAAGTACACCCTTAATATCAGACACGATAATTATAAATTAATACCTGCACACGTTGTAGAAACTCTGTAGAAAACAAAAACATATAAAAGAAGTAATTTTTAAACACTGCTTGAGAGAAAACATTATTTACAAAGACATTGCAATTAGATTGCACCCAGCTTCTGAAAAGCAACAGTTTTCATTTATCTAATATTCAAATATTTATTAAATTCTTACTCTTTACCTGACATTAGTATGCATACTCCAGAGAGAGCTGTGAACAAAAGAGACATAAATTCCTTCCTTTGTGGAGCATATTACATTCTAGTTTGAAAACAAGAAAATAATAGAATATGTTAAAATTGCTGTGGCAAATAACTGTGAATCCAGTAGGTTAAAAAATGTAATAAACCATTATAAAATAATATAAAAAATATTTTCAGGCATATGATGAAGAGTTCATAAAAAATGTTGCCAAATAAAGTGAAACCACGATACAAAATTTATTGTACATTTATACAATTTACTGATGAAAAGCAGTATTAGAAGACAAAGGAGAAACATTTGTTCATTTCCATAAATACAGAAAAAGAATTAAATGCAATGCTTTTTATTATTTTTTAAAGGTAATTACATGGATTAATTACACATAATAGAAGAGGCTGAGAAGCTAACTAGGACACACTAAGGCAATCTAAAAATTCAGGCAGAAAGACATGATTGCCCCTAGACTGGAGAGATAAATGGAGGAGGTTGGATTAAACTGAGAGATTAGGACTGCTTTGCAGAGGTTAGAACTTCTGCATCTGTCTGACAGGAATTGGCCCTATGAAAGAGATGCTGCTGCTGCTAGAGGCATCTTCCAAGGTATAAGAAGGGAAAATATTGCTTTCTCCCTTCCAATTTTTTACCTCTGTTTCCAACCAGGTTGCCACTAGGATTCACAGGAATCAGCCCCCCTTTCAAAGAGAAATTATAATGAGGAGAGGTGAGAAGTATATATAACAGAAAACAATGTCCAAGAGAAAATCAAAAGTACCTTACTTTAAATTACATGTGCAAAAATCAAGTCTACATTGCTAAAGACCTAAATGTATTACTAGAGACTTAAATGTACATAGTAAAACTTCAAAAGGATCAGATAAAACAGTACCTTAGTAATCTTTGTTAGGAAAGGTTTCTTAAAACACAAGCATACAAACTACGAATAAAGTGTTTCATATTTGGTACATTACAATTAAAATTTACTTCTCAACATGACAAAATTTTAAAAAAATCATTGATTAGAAGAAACTTTTTCATTGCATCTAATGTCTAATTAATTACACTCTAGTATATATAAAATCTTAAAAAAAGTAATAAGAAAATATAAATTTCTCTTCTTGTTATATATCCAAAGGAAATAAATTCAGTATCTCAAATAGATTTCTGCACTCCCATATTCATTGTAGACTTATTCACAATAGCCAAGATGCTGAAAAAACCTAAGTGTCCCCCTATGGATTAATACATAAATAATTAATTTTACATATATAAAGTGATTGGCCATTTATTTCACTTAATAACCAATCATTTTATATACATAAAATGTCCTTTAAGTCCATCCATGTTGTAGCAAACGGTAGGCTTTCCTATTTTAAAGCTTAATGATATTCCAAATATTATTAAACCTTTTTAAAAGGTATTTTTAAAGGTAAATACATGAATTATTTACCCGTAATATTAGACATAATATTTGACATATTACACACAATATTACACATATTACACATAAAGGGTTAATATTATTATTAAGCCTTTAAAAGGAATATTATTAAGCCTTAAAATAGGAAAACCTACCCTTGGCAACAACATGGATGACCTTGAAAGATATAATGCTAAGTGAAGTAAACCAGTCACAGATAGAAAAATACTGCATGATCTCACTTTAGAATTTAGAAAAAATACTGCATGATTCTCACTTAGAATTCATAAAAGCAGAGTAGAATGGTGGTTACCAGGGATAAGGGTTAGTGAAATGGGTAAATGGTTTTTGTTTATTTATTTGCTTGAGACAGAGTCTTGCTCTGTCACTCAGACTGGAGTACAGTGGCACGATCTTGACTCACTGCAATCTTTGCCTCCCGCATTCAAGTCTCATGACTCAGCCTCCCAAGTAGCTGGGATTACAGACATGCCCCATCACGCCTGGCTAGTTTTTTTTTTTGTTTGTTTTTGTTTTTTTAATTTTTAGTGGAGACGGGTTTCACCATATTAGCCAGGCTGCTTTCAAACTCCTGACCTCAAGAAATCTGCCCGCCTCAGCCTCTCAAAATGCTGGGATTACAGGCGTGAGTCACCGTGCCCGGTCAGGTAAATGTTAATCAGAAAGATGCAAAGTTTCAGTTATGTAGCATGAATAACTTTTAGAGATCTAGGTACAGCACGATGACTATAGTTAATAATATCGTATTGCAAACCACTTGAACTTTGTTAAGAGATTGGCTATTGCGTTCTCACCACACACACCAAAATAAGGTAAAAAAAAAAAAAAAGAAAATATAAATAACCTAATGTATAAATAGACTAAAATATTTTAAAATCCAATGAACCCATAAAGTGTAAAAACATAATTATACTGTAATACTGAATCATTCCTCAATCATCAGAATGACCTAACTTTTAAAACCTGAAAATATAAATGTTGGTGCAAATTCAGAGCAAAGGAAATGCTCGGAAACTGCTGGTAAGAATGGCAGTTAGAATAACTATCATGAAGAACAGTTTGGTGATATTTAGTAAAGTAAAAAATACAATAAATTGAGACTTAGCAAGATTACATAATTTGCCCCAGGTTCATGATTATCAAATGGTGAACCTAAATTTGGATTCAGCTTGTGACCTTATATTTTCTTATCCATACCCTCAATACCTATGATAATAAATAATTTAAGAATATCAATTCTAAAGCATAGTAAATTCCCAAATTATCAATGTTTGGATTATTGAGTAAATTTTGTTTAGCGAGGTAAGAGATTTTGTAAGTGCAAGTAGGATTATTTTTAACAAGGTTTGAATTCAGACGACTCTTAGTTAACCAGAAAATATGATCTTCTACCTGGGACTGACCAGGATTTTCTTTTCTTATTATAATTATCTTTGATCCAGTCCCTTAGAAGTCTTACCATTACTGCTAATCTAATTTCTGGGTACACGGTTTACATGCTACACATTCTACAATCAGTTGCTATGGCTCTCTGATTCTATCCTTTTATTAAGCTTCAATTATTTACCTTTTTCCATTTGGGGAATTAGTTTGCTTAGAAATTATACAATTCTTATGGCTGCCAGCTTTTATTTCTTTCTAAAATTTAAGTCTCCCTTATCTTGTCTTCCTTATCTCTAGCCACATACATGTTTCCTCCTTCACAAAGCCCTTTTCTATGGTAGAAATACCTCTTGCCTAGCTAAAGATCCTAACATCCTCTAACAGACTAAGAAAAGATGTGACCTTTCATGCTCAGTTTCCTAGAAACAGCCAACGGTTTATGGTTTATGGGATTATTTTTTCAGTGCATTATTTCTGCCTTCCACAATATCCTCATTCCAGTGGAATGCTCTTAAAATAAAAATTAAGCTAAAATAATGAACACAGAAAAATTCTAACAGGCCTACTTTCTATCAGGAGATTAAGATAATCTGTCACAGAGCACTTCCCCTATCATTAACTCACATTTAGCAAAGTCCTGTAACCTTGGCTGGGTCTCCTAAGTCTTAAGAGTTGCTATAAAATTTGTATAAAACAATTTTATCTCAGGTAAGGACAATAACTGAATCAAATATATTTGCTGAGAGCTTTTTTTTTTAGCTCTGAGATCTATCATTCTATATTTTATTCAGCTATATCCATTTGTTGTTCCTAATTTTATTATGCATTGGCTTTAGAAATACTTTGAAGACTCTGCAAGTAGATCATACTCATTAATTGTGCTACAACACAAGTTTTCAGGTCACTTACATGCATGGCATTAATCCACTGGTCCAAGATATTTTATAGAGTAAAATATTAGCTATAATTTGAAAGATCTTAAAATTAGTAATATTTAATGTTAATTTGTTAAATATCTGCATGGATTATTTAACATTTGTTTCAGAAAAATCTGTAAAAATGAAATATGTCTATTTGTAAATGTTCATGCATGCTGTTGATTAAAGGAAAAAATATACAAAATAATTGTGATCTATTGATTTGCAACTAAGTAATTCAGAAATGTGTAATTCTACTTTGGAATGAGCTAGAAGACAACTCATTTTTAATGTAACTGCTTTGCCAAAACAAAAAAGTACAAATTAGGTTACTTTACTGAAACATTTCTTCAGTTTAAAGGAAATATTCCTTTAATATTAAATAGCCCATCTAAAGATAATTTGCTTTCGTGGTTGCCACATTATGCTTATTTAACGTAAGTTAGAATATTCCAGTAAGTGTTGAAATTATCATACTATCCTATCTGCATTTTATGGATCCAAAGGGAAACTGACCTCCTTTAATATGAGACCATTTTGGTGCCAGCAGGGATGAGTTTCCTGTGGTGAGCATTTGGCTTATGACAGACTTGTTTTCTGTGTATTCTTAGCAGGGTGGGAAGCCATGGGAACAGAACCATCCCAGATGACAAGAAACACACTTTATATCGTTTGACGCTTAGTAGAAAGACAAACTTTAGTTATTTTTTCTGATATCAAATATACTTACATTACATAATTAAGGAAAAGTCTACCTTAGTTAACTCATTGATGATTAATAATTCAGTTTTTAGAGTTGATAAATAAAGGAAGAATAAACGAACGATTGGTCTATTCGATCACTTTCTTTAAAGAAAAGATTCTGATTTAAACACACACCTCCATTATCAAGTTTCAATACACATTGAAAATGAATAAATTTTATGATATTCATTTTACTGTAAAACTACAGGTGATCTGCTCAATTTCATTTATACTAACCATGGTACTTTAAAAGTAGTAATCATTAATGATGAAACAGGATAAAAGCTTAAGCTTCAGAATCAAACTCCATTGCATATAAATATTAGCTTTCCCATTTGACTTCTATAAGCTAAATACTCATCATCTGAAAAATGAAAGCATCATTAATATTGACACATTGTGGTTTTGTGAGATTTAAATGAAAGGATGGAGATCCATCACTTAATATGATGAATCTTATCTAATAAATACAAGCTATTAATGGTGTTATTGTATTTTTTAATATTAACAGATTTAAAATAAAACATGTACAAAAATTTGTAGTGAATCTTTAACCTCTAGCTGACATTTAAACTATTTTAAATACAGATGAATCCACACATAATTTCATTAATGTATATGATAATCATATATAATATACATATATTAACAGAGGTACTGATAATAAACAGGTTAAATTACTAGATAAAAAAGGAAGGCAGCATATAAAACTCAAAATATATTTGTAGATCTCCAGATTCATGAGGAAATATTTTGATCATTAGACCATATGGCCTTAATAGAGCTTTTAATGCATTAGTTTGTTATACTAAATAATTATTTAATTTCATTTGTTGTCGTGTGTTCTTGCTAGCAAAGGACTTTTTTAAAGGTTTTATTTACAGCTTATTTTTCTAAAAATATATTCAATCTTGAACTTGTAGGTGTGCTTTGTTTCCTAAATTAATTTGGTAGACGATTTTCCCATAAAAAATAATGTCATAAATGTATTTTCCAGTGTTAATTCTCAAAAACTGAGATAGTCAATAATATTGCTAAATTATAGTAATAATAATAGTGATCTCAGTTCTGGTTCCTTAAATCTCCCAAGAGTATTTTCCTTTCAAAAGACAACTCTTATCTATTCAATTGATTTGCTAAGTATTCATATTTCAGAGAGTATAATGTAAATGGTGTGACTATGTCCAAGGGGCCTTGTGGAAGTAATTTATTGGCATCAAGAACATCAGAAGGCAGCCCAGTACCTTTGAATTCTGTACCTAGGGGGGCTTCCCTAAGGTCTTCCTGGTTTTCATGGATTTTTATACTATACTTGGCAGAAGAAGAAAAAGAAGTTGATTATTCAGGAGCATAAGGATTCTTTGGGAAGTAAACAGATATTTAGGACAGTCAGTCAGAGAAAATGATGGCAAGGCCCAAGAGCAGAAGATTGTGGGAGAACAAGCAGCAGATGGCATTAATTTCCATCCTGACTGGTGGTTTGAGGAAGTACTATTTACATATAAACTAGGAGTTTCTTCAGGGAATTAAGGTTCTTTCACAGTCAGTTATTAGATGGTTATTTTACTCATTCATTCAGTAGCTCATTCAACAATTGTCAGGCTCCTCCTGTGTATGGTGCACTGATGTATGGAGGTAATGGAGACAGACGCAACCTGACTTTCACAGTCCGTGCAGTTTAACGGAGGAGACAGGAACCTAAACAAGTTTTTAGAAATGAACATTTTCTCGAATAGTTTCATAATTACAGGAAAAAAGGGAAAGCACCAGTATAAAGAGTACTCATATACTCCATAGCCAGTTTCCCCTAGTATTAACACCTTTATTAGTCTGATGCATTTGTCACAAGTGAACCAATGAACCAATATTAATATATTATTATTAATTAATGCCCACCCTTGATTCATATTTCTTAGCTTTTATCCAATGTCCTGTTTCTAGCTCAGGATCACATCGAGGATGCCACTTTAAATTTATAATACTTGTCGTTTTCTTGCCTATGTGTAAATAATCGGCTCTTGGCTGTGAGAGTTTCTCAGAATTAATTTGTTTTTGATGACCTTGACAGTTTTAAAGGATACTTCATCAGGTATTTTTTAGGATCTCCTCTACTGAGATTTGTCTTGCTTCTTCAAATAATTATTCAAGGGTTATGAGTTTTTGGAAATAGGACTGCAGAGGTAAAGTGTCATTTTTATTGCATCCTGTGAAGGGAATGCACTATCAATATACCTTCTTATTGTTGATATTAAACTTGATCATTTGGCTGAAGTAGTGTCTGTCACCTTTTTCCATTATAAGTGACCTTTTTTACCTTTTCTATACTGTACTATTTAGAGGGAAATGACTATAAATAGGCTTTTAATCATAACGTGGGAAGAGCAATGAGGTAAGAAAGACTGCTTAGATAGGGAATTTGTACAGGGAGTTGTGAAAATGTATAGGAGGATGAAATAGCATGGCCACTGACAACAGGAAATGCCCCTCTTAAAATGTCATACTTTACTGACTCTGAAGAATCAAAATTCATTAGTCAAATAACAGTGTGAGATGGAGGGAGTGTGCAAATACATTGGATGGTTTTAGTGTTTTCAACACCTCTTGTTTATCTAATGATCTCTACAAATTATAAAATGTTTTATTATCTAAGCTAACCTTCAGCCCAAATTTTAACTGGACATTTAATAGTCCAAATAATTTTCATAATTGTTTTTCTATCAAAATAATATGTTGTACCACATGTGTGTATATTTGCCTCATACATTATATTTTATTTCATAGAAAAATGTTGCTGTGAAAATCAATCCAGTAATTGCTATTTGCAAGTGTTTCTACACAATTCTGTCTATTCTTCATAATTTTTAGAGGCAGGTGTTATTCCTGGTGTTTTGAAAGAATAGCTGATAACTAGTAGGAAAGGAAAGTGATTGATGCTGTGCAAATGGTGGCTGTGGAAGTGGAGGTGACCTAAATATATTACTCTAATTCATTCTTATTAGACCCCTGTGTCTTAGTCCATTTGAGATGCTATATCAAAATACTATAAACTGGGTAGCTTACAAACAACTAACATTTATTTATCACAGTTTTGGAGCCTGGGATGAAAAAAATCAAGGCAACACCAGATTCAATGCCTGGTAAGGGCCTGCTTCCTCAAAGGCAGAGCCTTCCTCCTGTAGCCTAACATTGTGAAAGGAGCAGGCAGCCCTCTGGGACCTCTTTAAAAAGAGAGCTAATCTCATTCACGAGGCCTCCACTGTGATGAACTAATCACCTCCCAAATGCCCAACCTTCTAATACATTGCTTTGGTAATTAGGTTTCAACGTAAGAATTTTTGGAGGACATAAACATTCAGACCACAGAACTCTATAAACCAGACAGAGATGAATACCATGGAAAAATAAAATGAGGGGAAATTAGTAATTGTCAAAATTTATAATCGTTCAGCCATTCAGGAAGTGTTGAATATATTGAGAAGCTACTATGAGGTAGGCATAGTCTTATTTGTTGGAGTTAACATGACAGGCATAATCAGACACAGCCTGAGGGACTTTAATATTCTAAATACAAATATACCTAACGGACTTGGTTTTAGCATTCTACTACTTAGCTACCTATGTAGACTTAAGTCAATAAAGCTAAACAGAATCAACTCTCACATACCTTAGAAAGCTACATTTTCTGAGAGCATAAGAAAGGATTTGTACAGAACAGAAAATGTAATGGAATGTAATAGGCTGTCTTTTAAAAAAAATCATTGTGAAGCAAGTACATGGTACATTTGTTACCAATTTGTCTAAGTCCAGTGAAACAGAACACTCGTGAACACAACAAGTTACATGAAGTGAGTTTATTATTTACACATAGACAGCAAAGGACAACAGAAATCTAGGGTCGTTAGGAGCTGGTTTCACAAGCCTCAGGATAGCTGCCTGGAGTGGACGGAATGTTTTCTGTGCATATACCACGTGCAACACAGATGAAGAATCCTGGAAAGCCGCCCACCCCAGTTTTTATACCCCAGGGTAACATGACTGGCCTCCTAGAAGTAGTGAAGGATATCCTGCTTCCTGTGGGGGACTGAAACAGAGCTCAGGCTGTTGTACTGGTCTCTCCCTATCTCAAGTTGCTACATTCCAAGCACATTCTAGTTATTCTTGAGAACTGCAAGTAAGAAAAGAAATAGAACTAGATTGGTTCAAAGCCACACACATAACTGTACTTCCGTCATTCTCTAAAAACTTGCTTCAAAACTAAAAAGAAGAGAGATAGAACCCACAACAGACCTAAAAACTAAGAATTCCTACAACCATCTGATCTTTTGACAAACCTGACAAAAACAAGAAATGGGGAAAGGATTCCCTATTTAATAAATGGTGCTGGGAAAACTGGCTAGCCACATGTAGAAAGCTGAAACTGGAGCCCTTCCTTACACCTTATACAAAAATTAATTCAAGATGGATTAAAGACTTACATGTTAGACCTAAAACCATAAAAACCCCAGAAGAAAACCTAGGCAATACCATTCAGGACATAGGCATGGGCAAGGACTTCATGTCTAAAACATCAAAAGCAATGGCAACAAAAGCCAAAATTGACAAATGGGATCTCATTAAACTAAAGAGCTTCTGCACAGCAAAAGAAACTACCATCAGAGTGAACAGGTAACCTACAAAATGGGAGAAAATTTTTGCAACCTACTCATCTGACAAAGGGCTAATATCCAGAATCTACAATGAACTCAAACAAATTTACAAGAAAAAAACAACCCCATCAAAAAGTGGGCAAAGGATATGAACAGACACTTCTCAAAAGAAGACATCTATGCAGCCAACAGACACATGAAAAAATGTTCATCATCACTTGCCATCAGAGAAATGCAAATCAAAACCACAGTGAGATACCATCTCACACCAGTTAGAATGGCCATCATTCAAAAGTCAGGAAAGAACAGGTGCTGGAGAGGATGTGGAGAAATAGGAACACTTTTACACTGTTGGTGGGACTGTAAACTAGTTCAACCATTGTGGAAGTCAGTGTGGCGATTCCTCAGGGATCTAGAACTAGAAATACCATTTGACCCAGCCATCGCATTACTGGGTATATACCCAAAGGACTATAAATCATGCTGCTATAAAGACACATGTACACGTATGTTTATTGTGGCACTATTCACAATAGCAAAGACTTTGAACCAACCCGAATGTCCAACAATGATAGACTGGATTAAGAAAATGTGGCATATATACACCATGGAATACTACACAGCCATAAAGAATGATGAGTTCATGTCCTTTGTAGGGACATGGGTGAAACTGGAAACCATCATTCTTGGCAAACTATCGCAAGGACAAAAAACCAAACACCACATGTTCTCACTCATAGGTGGGAATTGAACAATCAGAACACATGGACACAGGAAGGGGAACATCACACTCTGGAGACTGTTGTGGGGTGGGGGGAGTGGGGAGGGATAGCATTAGGAGATATACCTAATGCTAAATGACGAGTTAATGGGTGCAGCAAACCAACATGGCACGTGGATACATATGTAACAAACCTGCACATTGTGCACGTGTACCCTAAAACTTAAAGTATAATAATAATAAAATTAAAAAAAAAACTTAAAAAAAAATAAATGAATAAATAAATAAATAAATAAATAAATAAATAAATAGATAAAAAACTAAGAATTCCTGGGAGGTGGGGCTGAAAAAATTGGCCTTTTTAAAAATTTGCCAAGTGATCACACAGGCATTAAATCTTCAGACTTCCTAGAGTGGATATCGAAATATATTAACAATGAGAAATAAGAAATAAAATTATAAAGAGAAAAAAAGTGTGAAAGGGTAGAGGAATGAAGGAACAATTTGCTTATTAATATTGATAGGCATACTCAAGTATTTTAAAAAGTATCAAGAAAAGTAGTTTTAAATGTAACAGTAAATGTATTTAAGGCGGTATCAGTGCATATTAAATCACGGCCTTTTTATCATTGAAAAAATTGAAACATATAAGATCAGTGGACAAGGGCACGATATGCTGTAAGAAATGGTGGGAAAACAAAGATACATAACATCTTTATTTTTAGGAGATGATAGTTTGACCTTCTCAAATAGAATTTAAATATGTATGATTCATTATAGCAACTGAAAAAATAGTGTTTTGAAATGCTAGTGCAAATATGAAATCCCGAAGTAGCCAACAGTTGTGTAATTATTCAAAGAAACTTTCATTTATTTCTATAATTTGTGTTTTATTTATTCTCAGTTCTCAACCTCTAGCAAAGACTTTGTCATCAAACTCATATCTCTTTAAAATCTGGTGTTTAAACAAGCAAACTGATTAAGCCTTTTAACAGTCAGCTTGTCTATTTATTCCAACAGCTTAGACTGCTGTCATGGCTCTTGTGTAGGTATTCCCCTTTCACTATTTTCTCCCTTCAGGTGACCCCACGATGGCATCCTCTCTGTTTTCGAAGTGAAAACTCTTGCCCTTTGCCTCAAGGCTTGGCTTCAGCTGTTCCTTTAAGGCCATTCTTAACTTGTGTCAAAATTTTTTACTGGGTTCTGATTCTGAATATATTCCAGGCTGCTCTAGTCTGATGGTCTTATTCTTTCAGCAAAGGATCATTAATACCAACTCTGGTAGGTTTTGAGCTTGGTGCTAAAAATGAAGACATCTAATTACCAGCTAACCTATAAGAATAATTTAACTTTGATAAACCTCATATTTCTCTGCAGAAAAACAGAAATAATAATGCTATTATTATTTAGTGAGGATTAGTGAGGATTATTTAGTGAGGATTAGTGAGGATTATTATTTAGTGAGGATTTAGTGAGAATTACATAAAATCATATTCTTCATCCTATTCCTGATTCTGCCTTAAATGATGTAACTCAGTGTATGACATTAAGAGGAGACCAAGAAGTAGCAGAGACTATTATTATCAGCACATGTAAAAATATTAGAGATTTATAGTTCTAGTGAATGTCTTTATGTATTGTTGAAGCACCTCTAATCCAATTAGTACCTAAGTTCCTATTTCCTTTCTTAAAAACTTAGAACTACTGTTCTGAATGCAGGCCAAACCCTTTCTTGATTATTCAATCTTGTACAGAGAATCCAGTCAATTCTCAGATTATATTTGTATAACCAGAACTACGATATTTTTCATTGAATGTAACCCACAAGCCGAATGGTTCAAGGGCCATCTATGTTAGAATTACTAGGGGTAGAAGTATATATTAATAGTGTAGATTCTTATACCACACTCTGGAACTGCTGAATAAAAGTCTCCCTAAGCAGAACCTAGACTTGTGAACATACAAAGAGGTTATAGGTTGAATGTTGATACAATGTTAATATTGAGTTTGGCATGCCTTTCTGTCTAGCCATTAACTACAGCAAAGCTAAACTCTAGAACTCAGAAAATAATTGACAGAGACAAAACTAGAAGCCAGGTACTAATTTCCAAAGTAGTGCCCTTGTGTCTATTCTGTGATCGTTTCAAGAGACAAGTTATTCACGATATAGCAAATCTAAAGATAGTTATCTAAAGATAGTCACATTGCAAGTTTTTAGGGATACTATCACATACATCCTTAAAATGTTGCTGTGTGAATTTTATCGTTTTAGACAAAATCAGGAGTAGGATGAAGTGAGTAAGCAATAACTTCAGGTGCAAAATGCCAGGAGTCACCAAAAAACCTCAGTAGTTCAGATAACATTTTCATGCAATATTTTTAAAAATCTAAATTAATTTAGAATATCCATGATGAACAAAATATCAAAACATTATATAAAGGCATGACAAGTATTTCTGATTTTACCTTTTGACCCAGATTCTAATATGGCTTGGCATGTACTGATTCTAGTACACCCAAATTAAAAATGTTGAGTTACTATGGAAATAGATGAATGAAAAGAAAGTCTCTTGCCTATGAGGTATTTAAGATTTTGCTGAGATACAGACAACTGAAGAAATCTTTATTTTACCATAGGTACTTAAAAATGTATATTATGAACTGAATTGTGTATACCCAATATTCATAAATTGAAGCCCTAACCCCTACTGTCTTAAAATGTGATTGTATTTGGAGACACGACCTTTATAGGGGAATTTAGTAAAATGAGGCCCTTAGGATAAGCCCTAATCCAATCTGACTAATGTTCAGATATGCAAATAAGATGAGAGCATACAGAGAGAAACACCAAGAGTGTGCACACACAGAGAAAAGGCCTTGGAGAAAACACAGAGAGAAGGCAGCCATCTGTAAGCCATGAAGAGAGGCCTCAGAAAAAACCAAACCACCCACAACTTCCTGCCTCGAAAAGAATGAGAAAATAAATTTTTGTTGGGTAAGCCACCCAGTCTGTGGTGTTTTGTTATGGCAATCCTAGCAGGCTAATACAATGCCTGCTTATGGTGGTAGTAGTGGTTCCGCTCTTTTTAGAAAGTGATTACACTAGAACCTTTTTTGAAAGGATAATAGTTGGCCAAGGGAAAGGTATAGGAAAGGTAATTTGCCAGGTGGACAAAAATTTTAATGTGTGAATGAATAAATGAATAAAATGAGTGAATGCCAGCCAGGTGCAGTGGCTCATGCCTGTAATCCTAGAACTTTGGGAGGCTGAGGTGGGCAGATCACCGGAGGTCCAGAGTTCGAGACCAGCTTGGCCAACATGGTGAAACCCTGCCTCTACTAAAAATACAAAAAAAAATCAGTCAGGCATGGTGGCACCTGCCTGCAATCCCAGCTCCTCATGAGGCTGAGGCAGGAGAATCACTTGAACGTGGGAGGCCAAGGTTGCAGTGAGCCGAGATTGCACCACTGCACTCCAGCCTGGGCAACAGAGCAAGACTCCACCTAAAATAATAATAATAATAATAGTAATTAGTGAATGCCTTCCTGGCAAAGTATATCATATAGATACATATATTTAGATTTCATGATATTGCTCTGGCATTAAAGTGCAATGTAAAGCATCAATAAGTTTGTGATAAGAAACTAAAATATGACATTTGATGTATCAAATTAAATGCAATTCTATGTCAAAAAATGTAGTAGGATCTGAAATCTGGGATTTTGCTATGAGATGAAACCTATGGCTTGGAAGATACAAAAATATTGAGATATTTAATTTAAACTTATTTATTCATCCACCAATGAAAAAAAAAGGAATGAGCTCTTTCACAATTTGCACTATTCTCAAAACATACTCCATTATTTTGTGCAATATTATATATCCAGAGGGACGATAAGCAAAATCTACCTCAAATATAAATCAAACCTGAAGAACTATTAGAGGTGGAAAGGAATTTTGTTGCTTGTATTAACCTATAAGAATATAAAATAAGTGAGGCACAGTGGCTCATTCCCAGAACTTTGGGAGACCGAGGTAGGAGGTTTGCTTTAGCCCAAGAGTTCCAGAGCTGCCTGGGCAAAAAGCAAGACCCTGTCTCTAGAAAAAAATTAAAAATTAGCTAGGCGTGGTGGTTGCCTGTAGTCTCTGCTATTCAGGAGGCTAAGGTGGGAAGATTGCTTGTGCCCAGGAGTTTGAGGTTGCAGGGAGCTATGATTGTACCACTGCACTCTAGCCTCCAACCTAGGCAACAAGGGACCAAAAAAAAGAAAGGAAAAGAAGGATATGAGAGAGTCATAGTCATTACTATCTCCTTCTAATAAAAAGAAATCACACACACACACACACACACACACATACACATGCAACTAATAAGAACAAATTAGCTACATTCAGTGATAAAATTCAATTTTATTTAGTTTTATAGGCAATATGTCAGCATTTATTCTTTCTAATTACTGAAATTTTATGTCTTCATCATTTACTCTTTAAGCCAGAAGGGTTATGCCTATATGCATTTTGCCCTTTTATTTTAAAGTAAGCATTTATACATGAATATTTGTATCCAATCTAATTCACGTCAAATTCAATTATAAAAAAAGGAAAACTAAGTGTTTCCACAGCTAAAATATAAGTTGTAATAAATGGCAAAATATTTCACCAAAGGAAACACTCTAAATACAGATAAATTTTCTGTGAATTTATAATAATTTTTTAAGAAACACAAAATCCAATATTAAACAAATACTTCCAGGGAGAAGTTTAGGATAAGCTTTTTACTAAATTCAGACAAAGACATTACTACCTCATTTATTAAGTGAATGCAAATATTATAAATAAAATATTAGTAAACTGCATTCAGCAGTATGTATATATGATAATACATTATGGACAAATTAGGTTTATCCCAAGAATGCAAGGTTGGTTTAATATTAGTAATATAAGTTATGAAGATTTGGATATTAACAAATAGAAAAATCATGTGATTTCTCTAAGTGCAGAAAAAGTGCTAAATAAAATTCAACCTATAGTTACAACTTTTAAGCATCAAGGTATCAATAAAGGATAATTTTGAGCTAATAAAGGACAGATACATAAAATAAAACTAGAAAAAAACACTTTTGAAGGGTATTTTGAAAGTTGTTATATAAGATGAGGAAACAGACAAGAATGGTTCTGACACCCATTCTTCTTCAGGAAAAAAAATCAAATTATAAGAAAAAACAAACAAAGCCAATTTTTGCAGGTATGATTGCTTAAGGAGAAAACCATAAAAATAATCCAAAAATACACAATGAAAATATATTAAGAATATTTTCTGATTACAAAATCATTATATAAGTAGAATTTGTAAATATCCCTAGTTATTAGTTAATAATATAAGCAAAAAACAAAGATAAAATAGCAAATAAAATGTAAACTTTTTTAGAATAAATGAAGGTAAAAATTATGCCTTCATAGACAAAAGTACAAAATTATATTGAAAATGTAGCAAGGACTTACAAAAAAGTGAGATGTATTATAGAATAGATTAGAAGTCTATCATATAGATGCCAATTCTCCACAAGCCTATCTATAGATTAAATGCAATTTCAAATCATATTTCAAAAGGTACTGTTTTTGTCTGTGTCTGTGTTTGTGTGTGTGAGAGAGAGGGAGACTTCTCACACCCCCTATTTTTTTTTTTTTTTTTTTTTTGGTTTGAGACAGAGTCTCACTCTGTCACCTAGGCTGGAGTGCTGTGGCATGATCTCTGCTCACTGCAATCCGCCTCCTGGGTTCAAGCAATTCTCCTGCCCCAGCCTCCTGAGGAGCTGGGATTACGAGCACCCACTACCACGCCCAGCTAATTTCTGTATTTTTAGTAGAGATGGGGTTTCACCATGTTGTCCGAGCTGGTGTCAAACTCCTGACCTCAGGTGATCCGCTTGCATCGCCCTCCCAAAGTGCTGGGATTACAGGTATGAGCCACCACACCTGGCCTCACACTCATTCTAAAATGAACATGGAAGAACAAGGGTCACAGATAATCAAGACATTTGCAAAGAATTTAAAATTTAAATGACTTTTTTTCTGTCAAAATCAAAACTGAATATAAAGCTTTAAGACAGGATGATATAAGCAGAAGGGCAGAAATGTAGAAAATATGCAGCATAAGAACAATTTGTTGTATATGTAGTACTTAGTCTATAACAGAATGGGTCTTGAAAATCAGACAGCTCAAAAAATGGCAGTAATCAATACATTTTGCAGCAAATATTTGCAATTCAAAAAACTCCTTATGTTATACCACAAATAAAAATGAACTTTACACTGATTAAAGACTTCAATTAAAAGGTAAGACTAAGAAATGCACAAATGCTATTAAGAAAGAAAATGAGAATTTTTTTTTAATAGGAAAAAGGAAATGTGAAAGAAAATATTACTTAAACCACATGGAAATAAAGCTACAAACTATACAGAGAAAAATAGATACATTCATTCAAATTCAAATTCAGAAATTTGTAGTTTTAATTTTCACATAATCCTATAAAAGCAATGAGGAGAGAAGCCACAAAGATATTCTCAACAAAGTACAGTTGATTTTCATTGTTTGCAGTAATAAGTGTTATAAAATCACCCTGAGCACTAATTTTACAAATACTGACATATTGCTCCTAGAGGAGATACAGGGTTAGGTTCCTGTGAGCCTGTGGTCACAACATTTTTATCAACTGACCAATGCATAACCTTCTTTTATGTATGATTTTGTTTAATAACACCTTTTTAATATATATATTATTGATTAATTGACAATAACTTATGGCCAATTGCACCACAACTCATGCCTGATTAAAGCTTCTCTAACACATGTATTTTCTCTGTAAGGCACAACATTACCTCCTTGCACTTACTAACACTAGACAGCACTTAATTACTATGCTTAGGGGGCATTTTCAATGCTGAAATCACCAGCAAAAAAAAAAAAAAAAAAACACACACACCCACAAAAACATGAGAAATATGACACTGTGTAGACCATGAAGAGAGTGCTTATTTATAGTATGAGAGCACAAACCTGAAAACAGAATGTCGACTTGGTCTGCCTCAGCTGGGATTGTGCATGTTCAAAGCGCAACTCAAATATTTTGCTGTTCCATGCATATCTGCTAATGAGCACAAAGCACTACAAATATTGATTGTAGCATTACCAATTAATTTTGGCAAGGAGGCAAATTCGCAAATATGGAATCGGCAAATATGGGGTCTGCAAATACTTATTCAAATACTAAATGAAGATTCACTGGATTAATATTTGGAATATATAAAATATTCCCTATGACTTCATATAGAAGAGTAAAATAATCCTGTAGAAAATAGGCAAAATGTGTTCGAAATTTGTCATAAAGAGAAGTCATGGCCAACCTTTTTAGTAATCAGGGAAATGTTAATTCAAAGCATGATTTTATATTCCTTCCTAAAGATTATAGTGAATTATAAAGCCTAATAGTAAGAAATATGGGTGAGAATGTAGTACGATAGGATCACAGTAATATTATTTTTAGTAGTATATATTGAATTAACTATGTTAAAAACAATTTAACATTTTATATCATAAAATTAAATGTTCATTTTCTACACCAAGCAATTCAATCTAAGATATATGCCAATGGGTAATTTCTTGAACTTGTGTACCAAGAGTCAGGTATAAGAATATTCAGCTCTGTATTTTCATAGTAGCAAAAATATGTAAACATCCCAAATGCATATCCACAATGGAATGGACAAATAAATTATGCCATCTTTATGTAAAGGAATACATAGGAATATTCAGAAGTAATAATGAATGAAGTCGTTCATCAACATGAGGAAATCATCATGAGTGGATTTCAAATAGATAATGCAGAAGCACAGAAGCAAGTGATAGAAGAATACATATAATGGAAACTGGTTAAACCGTTTTATAAAATAGATAATATCAAAAAATATTTGGGAATTGATAATACAAAATCCAGTTGTGAAAGATGGAGTGAATTGTAAATATGGTGAGATTCCTCAGAGAGCTTTTAATATGAAGGTAACATCCTATTATTTCTTAACTGATGATTATATAGATGCCATTACACTATTTTTCTAAGCTATAACTTTCATGCTTTCATGTGTTTGTATAGTATCAAAATAAAATAATAACATCGAGATTACCTAAGAAATAAGAACATAGTTTGGCTCTTAAATTTGTAGAAGGCTCTAAGGTTTGCGATTTATTTTACTTCACGAAACTTGATGAGACTGAAATATAGACATACATATGAAAACATGAATCTGTTTTAGATGTTTTGTTAGGTAAAATCATTCACAAGGCCTAGAGCCTTCTACAAATGAGAGGTAAACCATATTGTTACTTCTCAGGTAATTTCAACTTTACTGTTTTTATTTTGATCAAGAAGAAAGAAATACCATAGTCAGTTCCCTTAGGAGAAAGGAAACTGCTTCGTGCTCTGTTTGTTTTTTAACACATTGAACAACATTCTGAGTCATTTCCTCCCAAAACTTAAGTTATAAAAAACACTTCCATATCGTCATTCTCTGTTGAAATTTAAAGCAGAAGGAAGGAGTTACAGATAACAAGACGCCAAATTAAGTTTAGCTGCATAAGTTTAGTCTAACTCCTGTTTTGTTTTTTCCATACCTCAATCACAGCTTGCTCTGAATATCTAAGTTCCATTCATTTTGCAAAATATGCTCTTTTTTAGCATTAAATTAAAATTCTTGCAATGAGAACAAGAAACCAAAGAAGTATATTTGTAACTACTGAAAAACAAATTCAGCAGCCTTTTTGATAAATACATTTTTTAAGTAGGATATATTTAATTGGATTCATGATAATTAACTATAGGTTCAAATGTAAAAACAATGCAACTCCAGTCGAATAATGAGTGTTCAATAAATAGTAGGCATTATTATCATTATTCTTTTCTGCAGTGTAAAGAATCCATAATCAAGAATATTTCTCTAACTTTTGGTAACAGGTAAAATAATAAATAAACACGAGTTTTGTTATTATTGAGTCTATAACAATTCCTTAGGGAAAATTTAGGTGGTTTACTTTTCTAGCTTTTATAGACCAATGCAAACTATTGTGGCATGACCTATCCGAAAATTCATGGTAAAATATTTATTTATTTATTTATTTATTTATTTATTTATTTATTTGATTGAGATAAGGTCTCAATCTGTCACCTCGGCCGGAATGCAGTGGCGCAATCACAACTCACTGCAGTCTCAATCTCCTGGGCACAAGTGATCCTTTCACCTCAGCCTCCCAAGTAGCTGAGACCACAGACGCAGGCAATCATGCCTGGCTAATTTCTTTTATTTTTTAATTTTTTTTTGTGGAGATTGGGTCTCCTTATGTTGCCCAGGATGGTCTGAAACTCCTGGGCTCAAGCCATCCTCCCACCTTGGCATCCCAAAGTGCTGAGATTACAAGCATAAGCCACCAGGCCCAGTCTTCATTTGTTTACAACATGCTTGAACTGGGTAAAAGAGGAATTCTTTAGGTGACCATAATCTGTCCAGAGGGCTGAGTTACGTACCCACTGATTACCATGGAAAGTATGTGTTGATCCCTAGAGGCATGAAAAGCTTCTTTTAATTGACCATGCCTGTAGATGGAAGGGGAATGGTCTGTGCAAGATGGGAAATCAGATTGGAGGCACCTTTTATAAACCCATAAAACCATCACCATGTGAACCAGAAAAAGAGAAAATATTGTTCTAGGGAAGCAAACACTCGGGATATACTCTTATTTTGGCCTTATATCAAAAGAAATAGGGGGAAAAAGGTAGAAAGTCTTCCCCAGAAAATTTCTAACCACAGCAGTCATGCCAATGTACTTGCATTTGAATTTCAGGCCACCACAATGCGGCCTGAAAATGTGCTGAAGACATAATTGTGGTCATTCCTGATAATCTCCACATTAAAAGCACATATAAATGTTGCCAGAGGGCTCAGAAGGGTCTTCAGAGGCTGTTGAGACCCCAGTTTCAGCAGGTTTCCAGGTTTTTGACACCGTCATGAGGAAAAATTCTGGGACTAGTCAGATGGAAGTGAAAGGCAACAAGCCTTTATATTGCTAAGCTAAGTACAAGCTTAAGAGAGAACTGCAGGTTTGCTCATGAGAATAAGATGTGGACAACACAGTTCAGGTTTCTAATTTTATGTGTGTTTCTTTAATTAGGGTTGAAATAATCATTAGGTATTCTACAAAAGAAAAGGATTTCAGGAGACCCCAGTATCCATCTCTTTCTCCCTTGTTTAAGTTTGCCTGAAAGTGTCATGGACATGTTACCTTGACCAGGGTTTTGGCCATTTTTTCTCCCTTATTTTGTGTTTTTATCACCCTGTGGTTTCTTTGCCTACTTCTTGTTTTAGCTGCTGTTTGGGTTTTTCCATCCTTCTGAGACCACGCAGTGCTATTCCTACCTCATGAACACAATTTCTCTCTTAAGGAATCAAGACATCTATGTTAAATTCACTCTTCAAAGAATTTCTACAGAATAACATTTCCACAAAAAACTGCTAATAAAAACATGATATGTACATGAGAAAATAAGCCACAACAAATAAGAATGTGCAGAAATAGGCAGTGGCAGTATCTGATTAATAAAGACTGAAGAATAGAAACTAGCAAATGTTGGACAGAAAATAGAATATTGAACGTATACATTTACATTAAAGTGAACATTGAACATATAAAGATGAAATAAAAATACATACTGTTTTGAAAAACAACCAAAACAAAATCCCATATACACACACACACACATGCACACACACACACACACTACATGACACACACACACACACACACACTACATGAAATTGAAAATCAATGCCCTAGGGAATAAACGAAGAGAGAGTTAGTGAGCTGGAAGATTTAAAGATGTTAATCAGGGAGTTGGAAGAGAGCTCCTATAAGTTGAAAATATAAAAGGACTTGAAGAATAGAATAAAAATGTTAAAATGTGTTTTTCATGCAAGAGAGAATAGAAATCATGGGTGAGCGAAGTTTTTTTTTTTTAATAAAAGTTACATGAATGATCTAACAGTGATAAAAGGCTCAAATATTAGACTCAGGAAGCCTGATCAAAATAAAAAAATACTAATAGAAATATATCTCTATAAAGATATATTCTTACAAAATGGAAGAACCCACTAAACACTTTTTAAAAAGCATTAAAGCAGCCATAGAGAAAAAACAAAACTAAACAAACAAAAAATATACAACACAACTATCTACAAAGGAGCAGATCTTAGACTGATTTCTTATTTGCCTGTATGGGGCTGTTAAAACAGAAAATGTGTCAGAAAGTAATAAAGTGAATCTATAATTGTATGCCAAAATTTATTCTTTATGAATAATGATGAAATAAATACTTTTCAGACCAAACATGAAAAAAATACCATCAAAATACCATTAGCATATGTACTTTGAAAAAATAAAGGATAGTCGAAAACTATTTCTGAAGAAACTTTTGGAATGCAGAAAGAAATTTTGACTAAAAAGTTATCATAAATTAATTCTATATAATGGCTTGCTTGGCTGGTATAAAAGTCAAATTTGGTCTGATATGTGTCATTAAGATTAAGACGGCTCTAAAATCTTGGGCAAAATAGTCTAAAATTTTAAATGATTGCATTGGAGTTAAATAATTTAAAATGTATTTTTATATTCAGGAATAGGGTAAGAATATAAGTTGACTATAATTTTATGTTCAATACATATTTTAAGCTTATAAGGTAGGCCGGGAGCTGTGGTTTATGCCTATAATTCCAGCATTTTGGGAAGTCAAGGCTGGAGGATCGCTTGAGGCCAGGAGTTCAAGAACATCCTGGACAATGTTGTGAATACTTGTCTTTACCAAAAATTTGATACAAACAAACAAAAAATAGATGGACGTGGTGGTGTGAGCTTGTGGTCCTAGCTACTAGGAAAGCTGAGGTAGGACAATTGCTTGAGTCTGGGAATTGAAGACTGCAGTGAGCCATGATTGTGCCACTGCACTCTAGCCTGGGAAACAGACTGGTTTGAAAAGATATTCAAATACATACATTGTGGGGATTTTTAATATTTATATTATGATCATTGTAAACACACATACAGTCGTAAGAAACAGCACTCTTCACTCAGTCTCAACATCCTGCATAAACCCAGTACATTATAAGCAGGTAATTGACATTGACAAAATTGTTTAACCATATTTAGATTTTTCTAATTACATGCTCTCCTTTGTGTGTGTTTGGATGTGGATTTGTAGGAAAATTTATCACATGTGTAGACTCATGTGACCATAACCAGAGTCAAAATGTAGAACAGTTCCATCGTCACAAGGATCCTTGTTGTTGTCCTTTTCTAACCACCACTTCCCCATTTCTCTCCTTCTCTATAACTCCCCATCCTTAATACCTGTGAACCAAAATAGCTTCCTTTCCCCATAATTTTGTCAATCAAGGATGTTAAACAAATGGCATCACATAGTATGCAAATTTGGAGGATTGACATTTTTTCTTAAAAAAGCTTTCTTCTTCCTTTGAAGTATCTTTACGACTCTGTCAAAAATTAGACATTCTTGTGTGCATTTATTTCTGGTCTCTCTATTCTAATCCACTAATCTCTTCAGCTATGCCACACTGTCTTGATTACTGTGGCCGTGTAACAATTTAAGTTCCCAGATATGTTGTCTAAGTTGTTTGGTATATCTACAGTTTCTTTCTTTTTATTGTTGAGTCACAGTTCATGGTACGCTTGTACCAATGTTTGTTTAACCATTCACTTAGTAAAGGGCAGCTGACTTGTTTCCAGTTTTTGCTTATTATCAGTAAGAGTGCTACGAGTATTTATGTACAGTTTTTGTGTGAACGTAAGTTTTTATTTCTTCCTGATAAATGCCCAGAAGTGAAATCACTGGGTCTATGCTAGCTGCATGTTTAGGTTTTAATAACTTACCCCCAATTTTTTGATGATGGCTATACTACTTAAAATTACGACCAGAACAGTTTGAGCAAAGTATGAGTCATCTAGTTTCAGTGCATCCTTGCCAACAATTAATGCCGTGATTGTTTTCTCATTTTAGCCATTCTGATAAGTATGTAATATTAATGTATGATTTTAAGTTGTATTTCCACAATGTCTAATGAAGATTACCACAGGTTCATGTACTTATTTTCCATCTGTACAGCCTCTTTAATGAAATGTGTCTTTGTGTTTTACCCATTTTCTAATTGAATCGTTTTCTTATTTAATTTTTTTCTGTTCAGTTTTGTGAGGTGTGCATATATATTCTAGGCACAGGTCCATTGTTGGATATATGTTTAGCAAATACTTTATCCCTCTGTATAAACTTGTATTTTCATCCTCTTAACATGGTTTTTTGCAAAGTAGAAGTATTAACCTTGATAAGCTCCAGTTTTTTGTTTTTATTTTTATTTTTTATTTTATGGGTTGTGGTTTTGGTGTCAAATATAAAAAGTCTTTACAAAGTTGTGGAGCTCTAATATTTTTATATATTTTAATAAAATTAAATTATGTTTTAACATTTAAGTTTGTGATCTATTTTGAGTTAATTTTTTATTTAAAATATAACGTTTAAGTCAAAGTTCTATGTTTTTATCCAATATGTGTACTAATGCTCCATCACCATTTGCTGAAAAGGCTATTCTTCCTCCCTCAAATTACCTTTGTGCCTCCTTCAAAACTTAGTTTGGACATATTTGTGTGGGTCTACTACTAGGTTTTTATTCTGTTTCTTTGATTTTTTTTTTTTTTCTGTTCCTCCACCAATACCACGCTGGTGTGATTGCTGACTCTATATTATACCTCAATTTTTAGCAGAGTAAATCATCCCAATTTTTTCTTCTTTTAAAATATTTTTATAGCCTGGGTGACAGAACAAGACTTGTGCCTTTCTATATTAAATTTTATAATGAACTTGTCTCTGTCTACAAAATAAACCTTACTGGGAGTTTGATAAGGATTGCCTTAAACTTCTGGATTAATTTGGAGATAATAAACATCTCTACTATGTTGAGCATAGTATATCTTTGATTTCTTGCCTCAGATTTTGTATTTTTAATGTATAGATTCTATATATTTTGTAAAGATTTTATCTAGCTACATAATTTACTTTGGAACAATTGCAAATTATATTGTGTTTTTAATTTTGGTTTGTACAAGTTCTTTGTGGTACACAGAAATTCAACTGATTTTTGTGTGTTGATCTTGTATTCTACAACCTTGCCCAATTCACTAATCAATTCTAAGAGTTTTCAAAGATAATTTAGGATTTTCTATGGTTATTATGCATCATCTATGAACAGAGACAATTTTACTTATTCCTTTGAAGTTACTGTGCCTTTTATTCTTCTTTCTTGCCTTACTGCACTGGCCATATTGAGTAAAATCATTTAGAGTTGGTATCCTTGCCTTGTTCCTGAAATTTGGAGTGATAGAGTCTAGATACAGACTGCTAAGACAACTGGGTTTTTCTCCACAAAAAAAAAGAGAAATATCTCATTCGTCACCTGTACAAACGCAAAAATATCAGTTTTAGATGAATCTAGAGTTTTAATATGAAGAGGGACATATGCCAATTTTAAAAGAAAATGCAAAGAGACAATTATATGACCTTAAGGTAGCAGACCTTTTTTTTCATTCTATTAGAATATACATAACATAAAATTTACTATGGTAATCACTTTTAAGTATACATTTTAGAGGTGTCACATAAATTAACATTATTGTGCAACCAAATCTCAAGAACCATTTTCATCTTGCAACACTGAAATTCTAGGCCCATTAATTAACAACTCGCAATTTTCCCCTCTCCTATGCCCCGGAAACCACCATTCACATTTCTCTATCTCTGAATTTGACTATAGGTACCTCATGTAAGGTGAATCATGCAACAATGGCTTTTTAAAATACTGTACAAAGCACAGAAGATAAAAGATATATAAAATGGATGCACCAGAAAAACTATAAACTTCAAAAATACCATAACATAATGGAAAATTAAGCCAGTAACTTGGATAAGACAAGTTTAATATATAACAGAAACGTAGGACTACTCTCCAGAAAATATATAAGAAATCCTCTGCATCAAATAACTGAAAGAACAACTTAATAGAAAAGTGGGAAGATTCACAGAAAAGAAAACATGAACAGCCAATGCACATTTGGAACAATATTAGTTCTATTTCATAAATATTAGCATTAAAATCACAGTGCAATGCCATTTCAGATCTACCAGTTGACAGGATTCAAACACTGACAATATGTTGCTGAAGATTTGGAGTAAAGGCATTTCTTTTTTTTTTTAATTATACTTTAAGTTCTAGGGTACATGTGCACAAAGTGCAGGTTTGCTACATATGTATACATGTGCCGTGTTGGTTTGCTCCATGTGGGAATTGAACAATGAGAACACTTGGACACAGGGCGGGGAACATCACACACTGGGGCATTTCTTATTCATTGCTGGTGGAACTGTAAATCAGATCAATCGCTTTGAAAAACAGCTGTATTTACCTATTAAAGTCAACTAGAACCCTGTAATTTTATTCTTCTGTATATTCTCTAGAAAAACCCTTGCCTAAATGTTTCACATGGCTTATATTAAGATTATCTAAACAACATTTTTTTTGTAAATCATGAATGTACCTCAACAATAGAATGCATAAAATATTAGCAGATATTATGGGCATATTATATATGATATATTTCAAAAACAATTTCAGTAGGATATCTAAAAGTACATCATGTAATATGTACAGTTTTATTCAATTTATATAAATGTAATTAATTCATGAAAACAAAAGTGTTAAATTTAGGAATACATATATTAGGTAAAATTTTAGAAAAATGTTAATGATAAACTCTGGCTAGATTTAGTTATAAGAAAGAAGGGAACAGGGTATGTTTTGAGAGAGATTCCTTGGGTGATAGTAAGTAAAATATAAATATTGTGTATTTTTAGATGAATGATTATTGTCTTACTATTATTTCGTACATTCATTTTTGCATTCATCACTCTTGTTTCATAGATAATACATTAAAATATTAAGAGGAATCATGAATATGGTCTAAACATTTAAGATAAAATGTTAAATTTAGCATGGGCCACTTTCATTTTCAAACAACTTCTTCTATTACAGTAACATAGGTGAGACAATGAAATAACTTTATTGCTTATTCATATAATATGCACTGTTTCATAGAATTTAAATATATTTATTTCATGAAGATGAAGATTTGCTCATTTTATTCATTATTACAGTTGCTATCTTGAAGAGTCCCTCGAGTAGAGTAAATGCTTTATTTCTTTTTGTATGATAGAGTCTCGTACTGCTTCTAATGAAATAAATGAATGAAAAATATAGTGGTGCACTATGTTATACCTGCATTCAGCTATTTACAATCTAATAAATACATCAAAAAGCACACATTTGCTTGTATTTCTCAAGAGTAGTTGCCAACATTTATACATCTTTACTTTCCCTCCTAAGTTCTCAACATATTAGTGATTAGATGGGAAGGATTGAACAAATAGAATAACTTCTAATAAAATATATTGAATCTAACATGAAAGGATTATGTATTTATGCACCAAGTATATTTCCAGAGTATTTACTTTAATAAAAAGATTAGAAATATAAACAATATTTTTAATGTTTCAGAAATCCATGTTTATATGTGGAGATTGCCTTAAAATGAATATAAGTTTTATAAAAACTAATTGATTTCATTCCTGAGTGTTACATTATATTAGAAAGGGTATAACCAAAGTGATTTATAACATTAATTTTTGCTACACAAGGCAGTGTAAGTACTTTCTTTTAAAAAATTATATATTATACATTCTAATGAGAAATAGTTCATTGTATAATTTTAATTTTTTATTTGATGAGTAAAGGTGTGTAATGATTCAAAGGGAAACCTTAAATTTTTAAAGGTGAAAAAATCACCTATCATTGTACTCAGTATAATTCTTTGACTTATTAAGTTTCACCAGTCTTCTTTTCCATTTACGTAAGTCCTTGAATGATGTCATGCTCCAATATCGGAAATAACATTGTCAACTTTACCCAGAGTGCCATCTAATGGCAGTGTTGTCTCAGATTAAATCAATTTAAATATGCTACCTTGCATAACTATTTTCAACTTAAAAGAAGTAAATCAAACATTACATATTATTTTGTCTTTTCTAGTTTCTTGTAAGAGGGATATGAAGTGAAGCAACTATAATTAAGAATAAGAAGAAAAAATTCAAAACAAAGGAAAGGCACAATGTATAGCAGGACATTGCAAAGCTGTGAATTCATGTGACAGTGCAGAAGGAAGCCTATTTATGTATGCATGAACCGTGAATAAAAATTTCAAGTTGAGAGGCATAGAAGCAGAGTTAATGATAGACAAGCATTTGGCACAATAATTTGAGAGGAAACAAGATAGAGGAAACAAATATTCCACTAAAAGTCTTACAGTCTTGATTATTATTTAGCCTTTATCATTAATTAGTTGTAAAACCTTGGGGAAATACCCAACCTGGCTCATCTGTGCCCTTCTGTGTACAATGACAATAATGATATTTTTTCTAACCCATACTGGGCATATTATAATGAGAAAAAAAAGGAAAACACTTTGCATAACTTAATGTTATATAAATATGAGATTATTGTGAGATAAAATCAGTTTATAAGGAAAGTATTATGAACATACAGTAATCAGCCTATTATGCAAGAGACTTTAGACAATTTGTGTATATGGCAAGCTACAATGAACTCTCTTTTAACAACAGGCATGGCTTTGGCTTTAGATACTTTTTTGCATTGCGTATCTTAGTGTATATATTTGTTTACCTAGCTTTATTATTGTTATGAAATTATAAATACTGATGAGAAGCACTATTAATTCTCATATATTTGAATTTAATGTTATTTTGGGAGACATAAAACTAAGCTTAGATTTGGCAGCATAACCTGTCATAATATCTTCAACAGGCAAATTTTGCTTTTTCTCTTCTCTCCTTTATTTCCATGTAGAGTTGTATGACAAATTTTAAAAAACGTAATATGCCAATTATTTGTATACATGGATCAACATGGTTTGCTTTTAACACTTTTGAATGGAAACGGTTGTGTATCATATAATGCAAGTAATTTCAATACATATATTTCCTCCGGGCTATCATGTATCCCTTTAAATTAGGGTTGGTTCAGAGCTTTTCTCAGACAGTCGTTGCTTAAGACCAATCAAGAAACATCTTCACCGTCCACCGTTTAAAAGTTTGCTATAACTCAAGAGATCCTCATTTTGTCAAAATCTTATGTATGACTCTTCCAAGTATTGATTCATAAAGCCAGTCTCCTATCTCCCTGAATTTACAAGGATCTGCCTAACTGGCCTGAAGACAAAAGTAGAGAGTAATCTCTTCTTTACTAACACTTACTAAGACTTTGATTATAATTTAACTGAATTTTAAGTAAACTTGTGAGCACTTAATTTATTATTTAGTTGTTTTGTTTAATAATTATAGGTTTTATTGAAAGAGGAGTTGACTATAAGGAATTATCTTCTAAATATAATAAAATATTTAACAGATATATACAAATATTAGTGTTCTCAGTTTGAAAAGGCTTACCCACATCTATATGTCTAATTTCCTGAACCAATTCTAAGAAAAGGTAAGCTTATGATAAGGAAAAACAGAAAATTAAGAACAATTGACAAATGGTTCATTGTCAATTTGTCAACAAATTGTTATTTGTCAATCTGTCTTAAAAAATAGTATATAGCCCCACTCTTAACCAATTACATAATATTTTTGTAGTTAATAAGAAATTAATTTAAAATTCCAAGGAAGTCTGATTACAAAGGAAAGTATACATTTATGCATAGTACACAATCATAATAAAGTATTTACTTATGTACACAATAGTAAAAAAAAGTTAAAGTACATTGATTTTTCATTATATAAAAAGTTATTCTCAGTAACACAGAGACATTTTTTCAAGGTTGAGAGCAATAACAAATGGTAGCCAGCATATAGATATATATCACCATGTTCAAAAAGTATGTGAGAAGGGAAACTACCATTCAGGAATTCCCATACATATATATGTGTGTAAGGACAACTTCCAAGGACAACAACAACAACAACAACAAAGAGTCCAATGGAGAGGCAGAGGCAGCAATATAGTTTACAAGTAAGGAAATATTATCTGAAATGCAGATAGTGAATGAATGGATTGCGGATCAGGCACCATTGTGTAAGGTAGCTAAAATGCAATATTCATCACACATAAGCTCTGAACACTCTATTTTTATGATGTTAGGTACAAAAAAGGCCACTCTTTATGATGATTCATACAACCTTCTACAATGATGGTGATATAATCGCTTAAGAATCCACCATTCTTTTCACTAAGGAATCACAAAGAAGAAATGACACTGAGAGGTCATCTGTTCCCTCTCCCTCACCACTGAGCAAGACCACACGTAAGCAATTCTAGACAAGAATATTTGGTTCTAAAATTGGAAATTAAAAATACAGGGTGTGATAAATATTACCAATCTCATCTGACATTTGGAGTAGAAACATTTTTTTCTTTTACCCTTTCCCAAGTTACAATGGCATAAAAAATTATCATACAAGTGAAAAGTGGAATGGAATGTAGATAGTTTAAAATGTAATTTGAAAATGAAAAAGTAATTTTCACTTAATTTACATCAAATTATTCTTAGGCTAAAAAATGTTATCAATATCTATAGGGTACAATAAACCAGGTATTACTTGGGGAAAAAAGAGGAGAAATAATGATTATATCTCCCTTTCCAATTGTTCCTCAAAACTACAATCTGTATGTGAAAGCTAAGAAATAAGCCAAGTAAATAAATAATTGAAAATTTCTACAAATTAAAATTAACATGTAATTTTCCCAAAAGAATAAGACATAGTTGAAAAATTATTTGTCTGAGCCAGGAGGTTTAAAATATTGTAGTAGCTATTCTACAGATCTACATGATTAGCACTGGATATATCAGTTCAGTTTGGTGGAACAGCCTTTTTTCTAAAATACATGGAATGTACTGAGTATTATTTAAGATGAAATCCTAGTATGATTTGCAGATATATCAGTAATTTTTAGACAGGATTATCAAAATTCCACTGAAATAATCAGGAAGAGATAAATCCGTGGACTTTTGACTTATCCAAGTTTTTGAGTTGATAGAATAAATATTAAACATCTTGAGTTTTGAACCAGAATGTATCAGCTAGTCAATAATAAAAATATCATCTTTAATACTTATAAATTTTAAGTTGAAAGATGTATTTTAATGTGAGAAACAAACTGTATTTGGTTACTGCCTATAGTCCAAAAAGTCTGGAATGCCCTACTGAAGTGAAACTTAATAATGCAGAGTAAATCCACTTGTTCAGGTAATTGACTCGTATTAGTCATGGTGAAGAGGTAGGAGAAGAAGTAGTAAATTTCCTCCAATAAGTTCCTTTAGAAGACAATTTGCACTCATTTGAGAAAATTAGATGAATGTCTATTGTTGGCCAATCTAATAAGTAGCTTGCTCAGTGACAGGAATAAACGGCAGAATAAAGGCCAATAGTGTTTCCCTACCTCATGGAAAGAAAAGACATGAGGAGGAAGCAGTCCTTTCAATTTAACATAAAGAGTGTATTAATTCAACTTACTCTATCAAACGTAATGAGTGTATCATTGCAAGACAATATATAAAAGACTGATGTAAAAATATTCAAAATATCAAATAATTGTGCTTTTTTGAAGTTTTGGAAAATAATTGTTAAATAATTCAAAAATAGGAATTTAAAAGATTAAAATATGTAGAGAAAATATGTTAAAGAAGAAAATGTGGATATGATGGGGGTGGAAATATGGGAATAAAGAATATGTTAATTTATGGCCTTAGGCCCTACTTTATAGCTGTGATAATTTTTATACCATAGTAATACTATGAAAATCAAATAAAATGCTTTTCGCCTTTGGCCAAGATGGGGAATAGTTATATGGTTTGTATTTCTGCCTAAAGTAACTAAATTTTTGGAAAATATATATTATATACTTTATTATATATCTGTAATATATAATATATAATATCTGTAATACATAATATATTACAAGTTAATGAACATCATAAAATGAAAAACTATGATTCCTAAGAAAGGTAAGAAAATGAAGTGAGCTTTACCATTGCCAAAAATCACTGCATAGAGACAGTATTCAAGACATGGGATAAGGAATGATGAAATAGGCAGAGCCTACAAGAACCTTTGAATTAAGGGGATAGAACTTAATGTCCAAGGGGGAAAAAATGATTAGAGTTTGCAGTCAAAGTACCCAAGTGGGAGAACTATGGACATTTGTAGAAGGTTTTCCTGTGTCTGGAACAGTGAAGGCATGTGGAAAAACTGCCTAATATCAGGTAAAAACTTACAAAAAAGAATTAGAGAGGATAATCCCCAAAGATCATAGAAACTGTGTTATATTTTAGACCAATGTACAAAACCTCATCATTGACAGGGCTTTGAGTGCAGTATTAAAAGTGTTTTGCCTTGGTGAGGGGAGCATAAAATTCAACAAAAATTAAACAATTTCTGGTCCTGTTTATCAAAGATCAAACTGCTTCAAATTTATTTAACCATGTTTCACAAGAAAACAAAAATATTTATAGGAGGAGAAAAATATCCCATTTCAAACTAGGTAAAATTCACAATGTTTGGCATTCAAAATTTAATGGCATAAACAATCAGATAAAAAAGATCCAAAGTGATGAGATAAAGCAATCAATAAAACCCAATCTAGAAATGACATATATGATACAATTAATAGGCAATGATATTAAAAGAGATGTCATAATTCTATTTCCTTTGTTTGTAAAACTAGTAAAACTATTTAATATATAATTAACAATGTGGATGATAGAAAAAAATGTCCAAATCAAACTGCTAGGGATGAAATTACAATGTCTTACATGAAATATAACCGAATGAAATCAAGAACAGATTAGACATTGCAGAAGACAAGATTGGTAAACTTGAAGACATGAATAGACATTATATATAATAAAACAAACAAACAAATGAAAAAGACTAAAAAACCCCACATAAATAAGGAGTTGTGTCATAGTTTAAAATAGTATTACATAGGTGTAGTTGGATCACCAAAGGTAATGGATTAGAAAAAATAAAAGTTAAAATTGAAAAAGTAATGGCTAAGACATTCCTCTCAAAAACCCACATTAGTGATAGGGAAACCCAGATTTGTGTGGTTTTCCTCTCAAAACCCAGATTAGTGATAAGTAAAAGATCAGAGAAATTTCTAAATAGGATATTCAACAAAATAGTTGACTAATAATTAAGTGACCAATGAAAATGTCCAAAGCACTAGATGGATAGAACAGAAATCGATAATAACCGAGAGAGAGAGAGAGAAAGAATAATTTTATAAACATTCTAAGCCCACAGGCCAAAGAAGCCCAAAGATTCCTATATGCAAAATATATAGAAAAATTACATGTAGGCATATGATAAACTAAGCCTCAAAAGTAGGGATAAAGAGAAAATCTTCAAAACAGGAAGACGAAAAAGATCGATTGTATACAGAGGAAAAAACCTAATTATGACAGCAGAATTTTTTTTAAGCAAATGGGAACAAGAATGCAAATTCTCTCAACTTCTGATTGGAAACATAAATGTTAAACTAAAATTCTGCATTCAGTAAAATCATCCTATGAAAGTGAAGGTAAGATTAATATACTTCTAGTTTTACAAAAGCTGAAAACAGTTATCAGCTGACTCGCATTTGAAGAAAGAACATAGTTCAGGCAGGAGAGAAGTAATGTCGGAGGGAATATGAAACCATACAAAAGAAAATAGAACGGAAGAAATGGCAGCTGGTAATCACTTAGAAGTTCAGAGGATCCCAGAAATGAATGCAGACTGTGCTAAGACAATCTAACTTTATTAAAAATATATGAAATAACAGAGTAAAAGAAGTTGTGGAAATATATTGATTTAAGTCACTTTGGAAATGAGTGGAATCTGTAAGATTAAAGGCAAAAGGAACTCCACATAAACACTGTACTCTAGTTGATAAAGTTGTTTACTACAGGACTATGGGTTAACAGTTTGCATATTGTTATTCATATATTCTGAAATTGAACAACTATATAAATGAATGGTGAGGGCTAGGAACCAGTTTGTATTTTGGAGTAGAAATTTACAGATAAACTAGCAAAAGAGGCTAAAATAATCCATGTTGTAGTAGATTATAATTGGAAACATTACTATGAACTTCGGTTTAGCTTAACATAGACATAGATGTTAAATATATAAATATTTATAGGTATGTGTCTCCACAGATTAGTAAACATATGCACATGTCCTTTTCCTGTCAGCTGGGAGGGCCCAGAAACAATTTTCTTCCCAGTAGCAATGAGCAAACTTAGCATCCATATCTTGGGTTCTAGTATCAATTTTTTGCAATGAAAGGAACAAGGGCCCCTAGGAGAAATGGCCATTTCTAGGAATCAGGGAGGATATACATGAGACGAACCTGGAGAAGCATATTGTAGTGATCAAGGTCAATATCTATAGGGATAAATCATGTAGATAGTATATACCTTTGATAGGATGAGATAAAAATGGCACTTTACCTCTGTAGTCTTCCTCTCAAAAACCCAGATTAGTGGTAAAGAAACCCAGATTCGTGTGGTTTTCCTCTCAAAACCTGGATTAGTGATAAGAGAAACATCAGAAAAATTTCTAAACAGGACATTCATCAAAATACTTGACTAATAATTAAATGACCAATGAAAATGTCCAAAGCACTGGATGGATAGAACAGAAATCGATAATAGCCGAGAGAGAGAAAGAGAGAACAATTTTGCAGTTTTTCTGTATGTAAAAATGGGTTCTAAAATAAAGTTTTAAATGTAAAATAATACTATTTATGGTAACAAAAATATTTTGTACTGAGGGATGAAAATGACAAAAGATGGGCAAATATCTCTGGACAGTAAACTAGAAAACATTGATAAGAAATATTGAGGTAGATCTAAATAAATAAAGAGATATTCCATCTCCATCTATGTCATGACTTAATAATGTTAAGATACTAAAATTGCCTAAAGTTAGTCTATAAATTTAATGTAATTCTATGCAAAATTCAAATAGCATTTTTTTCAGAAATTGACAAGATGAATGCAAAATTCATGGGGAAGTTCAAAGGAGTTAGAATAGACAAACTGATTTTGAAAAATGATAAAGATGGAGAAATTATAATACCTGACTTCTAAACTTATTATTAATTTACTCTAATAAAAAGATTGTGCTACTGGAATAAAGACAGACAAATGTATTAATATAATAAAAAAGGGGTCTACATCTGACATTGAATTTTAATAAAGACGAAAAAGCAATTCAGTGGTTAAAAACTGTCTTTTCAAAAAATCATGCTGGAATTATTGGATATTCTAATGCAAAAAAAGTGAATCAGTGAATCTATATTTATGACCGCATATAAAAATTAACTCAGAAAGATTCATGGAACTTCATGTAAAAGCTAAAAAAAGTAACAATATCTGAAAAAATTATAGATGAAAAATTATTTGTCATCTTAAATTAGGCAAAAACTTGCAAATACAACATTAAAGCATGATTCTAATAGAACCAAAATGTTGACAAACTGAATTTCATAAATATTAAGAAATTCTTTCCTTCAAAAGCACAGTCAAGAAAAAGTTTTAAAAAGTCAAATAATGCATGAAAAATATTTGTAAATCATATATCTGATGAATATATTTTCATATGTAAATTACTCTCAAACTCAATGAAAGAAAGCAAACAAACCATTGCCAAAACTGAGAAAATAATTGAATAGGCCCTTCAATATACAAAAAAGATACGCATATAGAATATAGGCATATGAAGCTCAACATCTTTATTCTTTAGGTAAACGCAAATTCAAACCATAATGAGACAACACTACACACTTATGAAAATAGCTACAATCCTAAAAAGCCTTTTTATATCAAATGTAGGTGGGTATATAAAATGGTACAATCACTTTAGAAATCAGTTTGGCATTTTCTTAAAAACTGGAACACAACTCAAAAATATAATTTAGTCATTTCACTTCTAAGTATTCACCCAAAGCAAATTATATGTCCTTGCTAAGATGTGTACACAAATGTTCATACCAGCTTTATTTGGAATAGCATTAAAAAAAAACAAAACAACCAAATATCCATGAACAGATGAATGCATCAAAATTGTATATGTCCATAAATGAATCAGCACTCTGCATTTTAAAAAAGGAATTGTTGTTGCACTCAACAAGAGAGATGGATGTCAAGATATTTCTGTTGAGTGTAAGAGGTAAGACAAAAATAATGGCCATGAGATTCCACTTATATAAAATCCTAGAAATGCAAACTAATATTTAGTGAAAGAGAAAATCAGTGGTTTCCTGAGGACATAGGGGATCAAGTGTAGAGGGTCAAAAAGAAAAAAAAAGCTCATCATATTGATAATAATTATGGTTTCAAGGTACTATATATATATATGGAAAGTTATGAAATTGTACCCTTTAATAATGGGCCATTTAGGTATATTCATTATACCTCAATAAAGCTATTAAAATGAAATGACATTGTGCTACTTGTTACACATCAAATAACTGACTAGCTGTACATATTTTAAGAACCACTGTGAATTCACTTCATCATAATAAACTACTTACATTTATAATATGCTTTGCAGTTTAATAATCAGTCAGTAAAATTATTTTGTTAATGCCAACAAAATCTCTACAAGTTTGATATTATCTTGATTTTATGTTGGAAAATCTGGCTTAGAGAGTTTCAATTATTTATTTGAGATTATAGCAGCTAAGAATGTGCAGTAATCCCCTACCTCTGGCTGTCAGGCAAGCACCCTGTTTACTAAAGCATACTTGCCTTACTCTTTACTGTAATGTCTTATCTGAAGTTCACTGTGTGCAAATTCTCTTTGAATGTTTATGGCATTCTCTATGTTAGTTGGTTTATATCATCGACCATATCATATTTCATTTTTATACACTTCATTTTTATCCAAATCTCTGAGCACATGCCTTTTACAAAAGGAATGCATAATGAATGCTGTAGTTGAATTAGATTTATACAGTTATTTTTGTAAATCTTCTGCAATCTCTGCAAACTACTGTGTGTCGCAAGGCCTTCACTTAAAAAATAAGCATGGAATTTCAAATCCATTAGACCTAATGGTCTTGAATATCAAGGAGTTCAAAGGAATGAATAAGCAAGTTCTCCTCTCTCAGCTTTCCCCTCCCCATGTGTTTAATCAGTTTACAAAACATATAATCACTGGGAATAAATACATACAGTGTCTTCCCAATGTTTATCTGTTACCTATTTTTTAAATTGTTATAAATTTCCTCCATCTGTATTTTATCAGGGACGGTATCTCTATACAATGACTTATAAAATATTTTAATGTGCTTACAAACATTGTGATGATCTATAAATAAGGGTAGTCTAGGACATTTTAAGTACTTATGTTGAGTGTATCTCATGCAGACATAAATTAATCCAGTGTCACTAATTAGAGATTTTGAGGTTTTGTGGACATCCTACCAGATTTAAGACATGTAGAAACAGAATTCTTTCACAGAGTCCTTTTACAGTTTGTTATTAAAAACTAAGCCAGTAATTATTAGTTTATAATGTTTATAATGTGCTATAATATTTTTTAGTGTAAAAAGATCTGGGATCCTCTGACCCATATATGAAATTATTGGACATTTAGTAGATCTAATAGTTTTTAAAATATCTAGGGGAGGACTTAAAAATTGGAGGAAGGACTCATAAATGGAGGAATCCCTTCAATGAAGTATAGTAGAACAGTTCCTAGATGAATATATTAAAAGCAAATAATAGAAAAAAAGAGATAATATTCCAATATTTATCATTTTTAGTAACTTGCATTTTAGAATAATGTAAAAATGTAAAAGTATGGTGAATTGTAGCTACTGCCTATATATGAATAGAATAGGTTTTACAATTATAGTATTAGGTGGCTCCTTTTTGAATCAATATGGTAATTTATGAACATATGCATACACAGATATGTGATCAATATACATACAGAGTTTATATATTGAATATATTATAAATGCATGTAATAAAGAATAATTAAACTGATATATACTTTACAATTTTATGGAGAAATAATAGACTGAATATTTACTACATCTAATGATATAGAAAGAAACATTTAAAATAGCTTACAAAAGAAGGAAAGTAGAAGAAAGTCTGTGAAGATTATGTGCTACCATATGTCAATAGAAAGGGTTCTTATAACCTAAGGATAAAGAATGAAAACAAACCCATTCTGTGATGTATTACAGTGATAAAATTGATATACTGCAGTCTTTGTGAAAGCTTTAGGCTTTTTCTTCAATTAAAAGCATATTTGAGCATACACCATAATTCACCATATGGATGAATCTGAATTCCATGAATGGAGACAGATTTCTATATAATATATTTCTGTATTTTTTTAAACTTCATATTCTTTTGTGAGGCTCTTTTTGAAGGAATGAGTTTGTTAGGAAATTTATTTGAATAATAAAGGACTACAGAGTATCAAGTTTAAACTTTTGATGGGGCTGAACTTTGTTAGCATTCTTATGATTAAATTTAATGGCATAAGAAGTAGCTGAATTGGCATTCAAGGCTTAAATAGGGTGAAAAAAATTTACAGATTTATGGCTGATAACAGATTTATTTCACTTCTCATTAATTTTGTGAAAAATAGAGACTTTATGCTTCTCTATCATAAGCAATGTTAGAAGTGATATTAATTATGTTTTAGTTGAAATAAAAATGTCAGTTTTAAAATTTGCTATTATGACTATGGCATTTTTGAATCACAATCCAAGATCCAAAAAACAGAAGTATAAAAGTATAATCTAAGCAAAATTGTGGTGGTCTCTAGAATTAAATAGGAAATTACTTTCTAAAACATGTCAGAAATGTTGGCTGATTGACACTGGGATTTAAAAGCTTTGCTCTAAATAACATGGCTAAATATTGAAGGCTAACTCTAGCCCCAGGGATATGTTTTTTAATAGTCTTCTTGTACTAACTGTATCCAAAAGGTTACATATAACCATTTAGTACAGTTTGATTTAATTATAAGCCAATTTGATAAGGGTACGAGTCCATCAGGAAGACTATTCAAAGCATAAGCTGTCTTTACATGGCAAGTAGTTAGCAGAGTTTATAAAATGTATTACAGTTATACCCAGATTTGACTGACTCACAATAAAGTTAATTACATCTTATCTTTGTGAAACTGATGTTACTTGTTTTATTTTCAACACTAGAATTTTAAAGCATCTCATTTTTGGGAGGGGGTATCATTATACAAGTGGAAGCCTTACAATGATAAGCTAAGTAGAAATATTGCTAAAAAGCACTTTTGAAGCTGTTTCAGGCTACCGATAGCTGTCATCATTTAAAAGTAATTGCAATATAAAATTAATTATGTTGTCATAGATGAACAGTGACTCCTCTCCCTTCAAAAGGCAGAAAAGAAAGAGAAAGGTAGTTCATTTCTAAATGTGGCACCTCTTCAAACTGGAGGTGGAGCTCAAAATGAGCTTCAGGTTTTAGAAGACTGAGAAACTGATATCATTATATATTTTCCATCATGTGACAATATTCACTTTCTAATTTTTGCCATCTGTTTCCTCTTATAATTACTGCTTAAATAAAAGAGTTGGAGTGGGCACAGAGTCATTCATCACGTGGCAGTTTACACTGGTGTCTATTGTAGGCTACCATCATAACATGATGACCTATGCAAATAACAATAATAATATGTAGTGTTTTAATGCAGATAAAAGAAAATAAAACAGGAATAGTGTGTTCACAAAGTGGTTAAAGAACATTTTAATTACAATCCCTACCATCAGCTTCCAGTTGTGTTTGTGAATAACTTTATAGCCTCAGACACTTTTGATTAAAATCACTTTATTCTATGATGCAAATAGAAAAGTCAAGGTGGATTTCTACTAAAATTATTCTGAAAAATTTAAAAAGAGGGACTCCTCCCTAACTCATTTCATTAGGCCAGCATCATGCTGATACCAAAACCTGGCAGAACTACAACAACAAAAACACAAACTTCAGGCCAATGAACATCGACGCAAAAAGTCTCAATAAAATACTGCCCAAATGAATCCAGCAGCATATCAAAATCTTATCCACCACGATCAAGTCGGTTTCATTTCTGGGATGTAAGTTGGTTCAACATATGCAAATCAATAAATGTAATTCATCACATAAACAGAACTAAAGACAAAAACCACATGATTATCTCAATAGACAAAGAAATGGCCTTCAATAAAATCCAACATCCCTTCATGTTAAAAATTCTCAATGAACTAAGTATCAAGGAACATAGCTTAAAATAATAAGAGCCATATATGACAAACACAGCCAATATCAGACTGAATGGGCAAAATTTGGAGGCATTCCCCTTGAAAACCAGCACAAGACAAGTATAACTTCTCTCACCAATCCTATTCAACATAGTATTGGAAGTTTTGGCCAGGGCAATCAGGCAAGAGAAAGAAATAAAGGGTATTCAAATAGGAAGAAAGGAAGTCAAATTATCTTTGTTTGCAGATGACATGATCCTGTATCTAGAAAACCTCATTGTCTCAGCCCCAAAGCTTCTTAAGCTGATAAGCAACTTCAGCAAATTCTCAAGATACAAAATCAATGTGCAAGAATCACTAGCATTCCTATACCCCAACAACAGGCATGCAGAGGGCCAAATCATGACAACTCTCATTCATAATTGCTACAAAGAGAATAAAATACCTAGGAATACAGCTAACAAGGGAAGTGAAAAACCTCTTCAAGGAGAACTATAAACCACTGCTCAAGGAAATCCGAGAGGACACAAAGAAATAGAAACATTCCATGCTCATGGATAGGAAGAATTGATATCATGAAAATGGCCATTCTGCCCAAGGTAATTTATAGATTCAATGCTATTCCCATTAAACTACCATTGACATTCTTCAAAATTAAAAGAAAACAACTATTTTAAAATCCATATGGAACCAAAAAAGAGCTTATATAGCCAAGACAATCCTAAGTAAAGAGAACAAACCTGGAGGTGTTATGCTACCTGACTTCAAAATACACTAGAAGGCTACTGTAACGAAAACAGCTAATGGATGCTAGGCTTAATACTTAGGTGATGGGTTGATCTGTGCAGCAAATTATCATGGCACATGTTTACGTCTGTAACAAACCTGCACATCCTACATATGTACCCTGGAACTTAATATAAATTTGATAGAAAAAAAAAAGAAAATCAAGTTGGAAGAAAATTTGCTGATGTTTTTCAAAAGGATGCTTTAAAATATAAACTCCCTTAGTATGGTGATATCTCTCTAATGTGCTTTACTTCCAGACCTTCAAGTTTTTAGAGGTTGTTGTAACACAAGTAAATCAACATATATTAGACCCTTTTACAGATGAAACATTTGTACAACATGTTTAATAATGTAGATACTTTTAACTTTTTCATAATAATGTTGATGGCTAAAACTATATTGAGAAATTAGTGGCAAAACATAATTCAGTCTCTGGCTAATAAAATGAAAATGCCCAAACCTCGAAAATGACTACTTGAAAAGTGAAGTTTTCAGTAACATATACTTACTCTTGATATAATCAAAGTTGCTTCCATAAGTCAGTTATTTTAAAATATCTTGAAACTTCATTCATTCAAACTTAACATATTTCATTCTCAGCTAAGGGATCTCACTCCTCAGAGGAAATAAAAATTAATAAAAGAAATACCGAAATCAAGCTTTCTCTAATCTATCACACGGAAACTGGAAAATAATAAAAATAGTGCTCTGATTTTTATTATTGGCCTTCCTATGAATTTTAGAAATCACAATGACTTATCTTAAAATATGAGTAAAAAACATAACCAAAAGATGAGTGAAGATAATTCCCTTTTATATTGAAGTGAAGCCTAGAAAGGACTTTAATTGCTTTGTAAATGAGTGCAACGTGATTGCATCAGAAACAAAATTTTGTATGAAACATTTATATAGATAATGTTTTATTTTCAATTAATCAAAATTCAATGTACATTTGGTCTAAGACGTTTTAAAGGATTATTCTATGTCTTCCTTCAATTCTATGACTTATTTAAAAATATCTCACAGACTGGAACTAAATTCTAAGGGACTCAAAAAAATAGAGAACATTACTAAATAATTATGCTTCTCTATTAATTTTCATTATTACTTCTTTGATTTTTTACCTGGAATAATTTAGTATTAGGTCTATAAATATTCTGTTCTAACGTATTTTTGAGGGAGTTTACCCAAATTTGGCATTCAAGAGCTGATTATGTATATTTCTTATTTTCAGTTTTTTAAGTCATAGAAAACCTAAAATGAAATATTATTACTGTTTTTTTATTCGTCTATGAGCTAGCTAAAGTACTTTCAGTTCAAGATAAATAAATGAGGCACTTTCTTTTAATGCAAATTATTAGAGATAAGACAGTATATACTTCTGATTCTGGTGAATCTCATAGGATATGAATTATCCCAAATTTATTTTTAGATACAATCTGATATTCTCAAGTTTCCTGCTTTCCAAATAGCTCAAGATTAGCAGAACAAAAATGCTTTTATATTGGCCCACTTCAAATGTTCAAACCCTCAAAATTGTTCTATGACAGTAGCCCCACAAATCTGCGTTTTTGTCATCTTGTACACTAATCTCTTGACCATGTCACTTTTCCCTCCCACATTTGACAACAAATTATTTTTACGTTGCTCTAAATCACTCCAAAACATGTTCTTTTGAATATTTTATTTTTTGTGTTTGTATGAAGTATTCTTCCATTTCAGATAGTCACGTGTATTTCTTGCAATGCAGTTTTCAGAAAATATTCCCTGGGGAATTTGAGAAGTGCTTACTCCCATTCACTGTGTGGTCCTATGCTGCAGGCCAAACATAATTAAAATTATTGTAGTCATCTGAATACTAGACTCTATTCTAACAAATTAGCGTTAAAATGCCAGAAAAAAATGAGCCAAGCTGACACTACTAGACAAAAACCATTAGTAAGCTTTATTTCTGCCTTAGCAAGACCCTTTCAATTCAGAACTCCCAACAGCTCATCATAGTCTGTGGAGAATCACAGATTAGATAGAACCAAAAAATTTGATTTTTTTTTTTGTTTTATTCTTCTAGCTAATTTATGCACTTGTACTACTGGATAAGCTCAGTATCCTGTGTCCTCAGTATCTTTATGGCACATATAATTTTTTGCTTTGCAATATCCTACTTCTTTTACTTTCACGGATTAATTTTGTCCTATGGCATTTTACTTGTGTAGTACTTAGACTTACCTAATCATTCAGCATATTTTCAGTTCAGACTATATGTGAGGTGTAGTACAAAATTCTAAGAATATAAAACCACAAAAGCATAATCATGCATGGTAAGAAGCTCACAATCTAATGGGACAGACAGAGAAGTAAATAGATAAGAGTACAATTTGATACTCAAATAACTAATTAAAAAACATGCAATATACTTGCTCTTCTCTTTATCTTTCCTCTCTCTAATGCTTAATATAATTTTGACTTCTTAAACCTTTCCTCCTGATTATGGACATCTTCTAGCTCAAGAAAAAATGAAGTAAAAATCAGACAAGGACATCAACATTCTGATTTTCATGGAATAATGAGCTCCAAGTGAGATCTCCATCAACCCATGATTTCTAAAATCTAAAATAACATCAGCCCGTATTGTTTACTTATGTCCTCAACAGTGCTTTATGAATAGAGCTTCTGACTAAGGGCAGATGTTCTCAAGGTATAGTTCAATTCTGTTCATTCACCCTTGGACCATATTCTAACCTTCACTTCTTCCTCCACTTATAATCCTACTGGAAATAATAAGCTTCATTGAAAAGAATGTCAGCATTGTAATCAGATGAGCCTGGGTTTTAGTCTTTCCTTAAGAACTTCGTTGAGAAAAATTATTTAAAACTCCTTGAGAGCTTGTGTGATCTTTTTTTTTTTTTTTTTTTTGAGATGGAGTCTCGCTCTGTCGCCCAGGCTGGAATGCAGTGGACCGATCTAGGCTCACTGCAAGCTCCGCCTCCCGTGTTCACGCCATTTTCCTGCCTTAGCCTCCTCAGTAGCTGGGACTACAGGTGCCCGCCACCATGCCCGGCTAATTTTTTTGTATTTTTAGTAGAGACAGGTGTTAGCCAGGATGGTCTCGATCTCCTGACCTCGTGATCAGCCCACCTTGGCCTTCCAAAGTGTTGGGATTACAAGCGTGAGCCACCGCACCCGGCCTTGTGTGATCTTTTAGGTTAGAACAGTAGTTTTCAACCAGGAGCAATTTGACATCTCAGAGATACTTGGTAATATCTACAGATATTTTTTACTATCACAACTGATGGATTGCTACCAGTAGAGGATACGTATGCTGTTAAACATTCTATGACAAACATGATAGCCTCCAATAAAGACTTTTCTGACTCCAAATGTCAATAGGGCCTCTGCTGAGAAAATATCTATATTAGTTTTCCAAAGCTGCTGCAACAAAATACCATAGACTTGGTGGACTAAATAACAGAAATTTATATTTGCTTCATTCTGGAGGCTGGAAGTTATATAATATATAATAATAAAATATAAAATTAGGTGTATATTTATTATTAAACATTTAACATTAATACTTAAATTAAGTATAATTATATATTCAATATGTTAGTATATACTAAAAAGTCTCTCTCACCTCACATACATTTTTTTCTGCTCAATTTTCATAATGTATTCAGAATCTGACCATAGATTTTCACTTCCATTGTCGTGATATTCATCTTTGCCACTATATTGGTTAGCTATTGTTAGTAAACCACCTGCCATAAAACCTCAGCAACATATGACAATAAACATTTATTTATTTATTTATTTTTTATTTATTTATTTTGAGACAGAGTTTTGCTCTGTCAGCTGGGCTGGAGTGCAGTGGCACAACCTCGGCTCACTGTAAGCTCCACCTCCCAGGTTCATGCCATTCTCCTGCCTCAGCCTCCCAAGTAGCTGGGACTACAGGCGCCCACCACCACACCCGGCTAATTTTTTTTGTATTTTTTTAATTAGAGATGGAGTTTCACCGTGTTAGCTAGGATGGTCTTGATCTCCTGACCTCGTGATCCACCTGCCTTGGCCTCCCAAAGTGCTGGGATTACAGGCATGAGCCACCATGCCTGGCCTATTATAAATATGCTGTTTAGTTGGTGTGATTCTGCTCCAACATGTGGTGACTTGGCATTGGTGCTCAGGTAGGGCTCAGCTCAGTGGTTCTACATCATGTGTCCCTCATCCTTCTCTTGGGATCTTTGTGCTAACGGATGCATGCTATATTAATGGAGATTGTGGAAGCATAAAAGAACAAAGAGGATATCGTAAGGCTTAGAATCAGAACTGACTGAGCCCCACTTCGAGAAGAGATAACACATACCTGGAGGGGAAGGAAGATTTTTGGCCAAACATTTAATCTATCCAATCAGTGGGAGGAGAGTCATGACCTTGAAATTATTAACCCTGGGCAGGAGTACAGTGGCTCAATCTCGGCTCACTGCAACCTCCGTTTCCTGGGTTCAAGCGATTCTCATGTCTGAGCCTCCCAAGTAGCTGAGATTGGAATTACAGTGGTGTGCCACCACATCTGGCTAATTTTTGTATTTTTAGTGGAGATGGGGTTTTGCCATGTTGCCCAGGCTGGTCTCAAACTCCTGACCTCAGGTGATCCACCGACCTCGGCCTCTCAAAGTGCTGGAATTATGGGTGTCAGCCACCGCGCCTGGCCTGTATAGAAGAGTTCTTATCCAACTTTGAAATAATTAATATAACTGGCAGGATTGGGTAAATCTATTTGGACATCCTTTGGCCACAGACTCAACCCAATGTTTAGGAAAGGGTAGGGTCAGTCACAAAGCCCCAAATTAAAATATGTTGCCTAGGGAAAGGAACATTTCTTATAGTACAAAGTAAAAAGACGCTTGGTCTTCCTTTGTAACCTTCTGAGTATACGAAAATGAGATGAACGTAATTCAAATGTAAAAATATACTGATAAGAACGTTAACAGTTTCCTATTTTAAAATTCTTATGGAAACAAAAAAGAGCTCAAATATCTAAGACAATCCTAAGTAAAAATAACAAAGCTGGAGGCATCGCACTACCTGAGTTCAAAATATACTACAGGGCTACAGTATCAAAACAGCATGGTACTGGTACAAAAACAGACACATAGGCCATGGAACAGAATAGAGAACCCAGAAATAAAACCATACAACTACAACTATCTGATCTTCAGCAAAACTGACAAAAACAGGCATGGGGAAAAGATTCCCTATTCAATAAATGGTGCTGGGTTAACTTGCTAGCCATATGCAGGAGATTAAAACTGGACTCCCTCATTACACCATATACAAAAATTAACTCAAGATAGATTAAAGACTTCAATGTAAAACCTAAAACTATAAAAACCCTGGGTTTCATGATGAAGATACCAAAAGAGATTGAAACAAAAACAAAAATTGACAAACGGGATCCAATTAAACTAAGGAGCTTCTGTGCAGCAAAAGAAACTATCAACAGAGTAAACAGACAACCTACACAGTGTACAAAAATACTTGCAAACTATAAGTCCAAAAAGGTCTATTATCCAGCATCTATAAGGAACTTAAACAAATTTACGATTAAAAAAAAACCATACAAAACTGGGCAAAGAACAAGAACAGAAGCTTTTCTAAAGAGGACTTCCGTGTGGCCAAGAAGCATATGAAAACACGTTCAGCATCACTGATTATTCGAGAAGTGTAAATTATAGCCACAATGAGATATCATCTCACGCCAGTCAGAATGGCTGTTAGTAAAAATAAAAAAAAAATGCTGGCCAGGTTGTGGAGAAAAAGGAACAATTATACACTGTTGGTTGCAGGGTAAATCAATTCAACAATTGTATAAGACAGTGAGACCATTCCTCAAAGACCTAAAGACAGAAACACTGTTCAACCCAGCAATCCCATTACTGGGTATATACTGAAAGGAATATAAATTATTCTATTATAAAGACACATGCACACATATATTCATTACAACACTATTCACAACAGCAAAGACATGGAAACAACCTAAATGCCTATCAATGATAGACTGGATAAATGATACATATACACTATAGAACACTATGAAGCCCAAAACAGAACAAGATCACATCCTTTGTAAAGACATGGATGAAGCTGGAGGCCATTGTCTTTAGCAAACTAACAAAGGAACAGAAAATCAAAAAACACATGTTCTCACTTATAAGTGAGAACTAAACAATGAAAACGCATGTATATATAGAGGGAACAACACACACTGGGGCCTATCAGAAAGCAGAGGGTGGGAGGAAGGAGAGGATCAGGAAAAATAACGAATAGGTCCTAAGCTTAATACCTCGGTGATGAAGTAATCTGTACAATAAACACCTATGACACAAGTTTACCTGTGTAACAAACCTGCGCATGTTCCTTGTTCTCATAATAAAAGTGAAAATAAATCATAACATAATAAATATTATTAAATAAAATGTTAACAATTTCTTTTGTTGTGTTCTCCCAACAATTCTGTAAAAAAGAAAGCTTATACACACACATATATATGTATATTTATAATATAATTTCAATCATACATATATTAGTGTATGATTTTTCATTTAATTTCTATATTAGAAAATAATATAATCAACTATAAATAAAAATTTTGGTTTAACATATTTTTAAAAATATGTTATTATTTTCTTCTGTATTAAAATAATGCCTGGCATATTTACCTTTAAATTATTGACATTTATTTTAAGTACTTACTAAACCTCAAGTGAAAAATAATATGCTTCTAGTGGTTCAAACTAGTTCTAGTAATATTTTCTAGAGATTTAAATAGCAACCTTCTGAAAGAAGAAAAGGATTGTTATATTATTGTTTCAGATTCAAATGGCTTGTATGCCATTTTAGAGAGCACACTGCTGACAGTCTTAATTTTCAACTCATTATCAGTTTTACACAGCCCAGCGTGTCAGAGTCTAGTGACTATTTTATAAAGATGTGACTCTGTTCTTATGAAGAAATGATAATTATAAATTCTTAAAATGTGAAGAGCCCCATAATAACTTTATCCCCCATGTAACATTAATAGAGTTTAATAAATCAGGTTGATTGCCCATAATAAATCTACAATCCTGGGTTGCATTACAGTTGCAGTCATATCTGCATGTTGCAGTTTTACCCCTTGATGGCTGCCAGTTGCAAAGACATAAATAAAGATTAGGTAATGATGAAGACTGAAGCGTATGCCAGTGCTTTACAATTGTAATTTTATTGCCTTTAAATCAGCACATTTTGGCATGGAAATTTTGTGGCAAGGAAAACTCAATTGTTTCCAAAATATAAAACTTATATTTATAATTATAGCTGCTTTTAGAGAGATAGTTTGCATTAAAAAGGTACAATATTACTCAGTTATAGTCATTATGAAAATGATTATGAGAGGTGACAGCATGCTGGCAGTCCTCACAGCCCTCGCTGGCTCTGGGTGCCTCCTCTGCCTGGGCTCCCACTTTGGTGGCACTTGAGGAGCCCTTCAACCCACCGCTGCACTGTGGGAGCCCCTTTCTGGGCTGGCCAAGGTGGGAGCAGGCTCCCTCAGCTTGCAGGGAGGTGTGGAGGGAGAGGCGTGAGCCGAAACCCGGGCTGTGCGTGGCGCTTGCAGGCCAGCTGGAGTTCTGGGTGGGCGTGGGCTTGGTGGGCCCTTCACTCAGAGCAGCCGGCGGGCCCTGCCAGCCCCGGGCAATGAGGGGCTTAGCACCCAGGCCAGCGGCTGCGGAGGCTGTACTGGGTCCCCCAGCAGTGCCAGCCCACACGTGCTGCGCTGGATTTCTCAACGGGCCTTAGCTGCCTTCCCATGGGGCAGGGCTCAGGACCTGCAGCCCGCCATGCCTGAGCCTCCCACCCCCTCCATGGGCTCCTGTGCAGTCCGAGCCTCCCGGACGAGCGCCACCCCCTGCTCCACAGTGCCCAGTCCCATCAACCACCCAAGGGCTGAGGAGTGCGAGCGCACGGCGTGGGACTGGCGGGCAGCTCCACTTGCAGCCCCAGTGCAGGATCCACTAGGTGAAGCCAGCTGGGCTCCTGAGTGTGGTGGATATGAGGAGAACCTTTATGTCTAGCTCAGGGATTGTAAACACACCAATCAGCACCCTGTGTCTAGCTCGAGGTTTGTGGATGCACCAATCGACACTCTGTGTCTGGCTGCTCTGGTGGGGCCTTGGAGAACCTTTGTGTGGATACTCTGTATCTAACTGATCTGATGGGGACGTGGAGGACTTTTATGTCTAGCTCACGGATGGTAAACGCACCAATCAGCGCCCTGTCAAAACAGACCACTTGGCTCTACCAATCAGCAGGACGTGGGTGGGGCCAGATAAGAGAATAAAAGCAGGCTGCCCGAGCCAGCAGTGGCAACCTGCTCCGGTCCCCTTCCAGGCTGTGGAAGCTTTGTTCTTTTGCTCTTTGCAATAAATCTTGCTACTGCTCACTCTTTGGGTCCACACTGCTTTTATGAGCTGTAACACTCACCGCAAAGGTCTGCAGCTTCACTCCTGAAGCCAGCGAGACCACAAGCCCACCAGGAGGAACGAACAACTCCAGACGTGCCGCCTTAAGAGCTGTAACACTCACTGCGAAGATCTGCAGCTTCACTCCTGAGCCAGTGAGACCATGAACCCACCAGAAGGAAGAAACTCCGAACACATCCGAACATCAGAAGGAACAAACTCTGGACATGCCGCCTTAAGAACTGTAACACTCACCGCGAGGGTCCGTGGCTTCATTCTTTAAGTCAGTGAGACCAAGAACCCACCAATTCCGGACACAATTAGAAAACAAGCATTTTACTGAGTGTGGCATGGCTCCAGAAGCCCCTGAAGTACATCATGTTTTCTCCACACAAGCAGTGAGGTATCCCAAAGAGGGTTTCAGTAAAGATGGTCTGAATCCATGAAGTCAGATTTGAGTTAGAATAGTTTATTAGGCATTTATCTGTTATGTTTGCTCTGGAGAAAAGACCATATCCCGTTGCAACTCTCTCCTCCCTTGGGCCTAGAAATGCTTAGCATTGTCAGGATGTATAGTTACCAAAGGCCTCTCAAAATTCCAAATGCATTTTTTTTCCTGTCTTTACTGAAATAGATGAGAGGCTGGAAAATGCAGAGACATCCTACTTTGTTCTACTCTAAATAAAATGACAAACACACACACATGCACACACACACAGCAAGACAGAATAAGATCCTTTTATGTCTACTACATTTTCACGAAAATGAGGCTAACCAAGAAACATTTGACATGGATGATGTTACAAATACACTATGCTTCATACCTTCAGCCCCATTATTCTATAATCATATAGTATTTATCTAGCACCAATTCAGTAACAGGTACATTAATCTGATTGAGCCCGTATCACTCTCAAAGTTGGTTCCTTTTAGATACTTGTTAGAGAAACAGGAGGTGATGCTGACATTTACAGTTCCTGTTTCATGACATTGCAATGCACAGACAACACTGACTGTGAAATCGAAAAAGTCAGTATTAATAGTGCTTGAGGAATTTTCAGTCCATCCACAGTGTAATACTCAAGAGCACATCAAAATATACTCCATAAAGTCATTATTCTTCAGGCCTGATTTTGATACTGAAATATTAGCATTCATTTATACTTGCTTTCTGGCTTTATTTCTGCTTTCTGATACCTAAAACAATCAGGTTCACTTGGCTATGGCAGCCTGTCTAGGGAATCCCCCTGTTAGATGAGTTATACAATGGAAGAGATTTCACGAGAGGAAAGGAGGAGGCAGAATAATGGAAGAATAATAGAGATCCTTCAGCACCATCTGTGTGCCAGGCACTTTGTTAACTTACTTTAAAAGCATCATCTCGGGCCGGGTGTGGTGGCTCATGCCTGTAATCCCAGCACTTTGGGAGCCCGAGGCGGGTGGATCACTTGAGGTCAGGAGTTCGAGACCAGCCCTGACCAACATAGTGAAACCGTGTCCCTACTAAAAATACAAAAAATTAGCCAGGCGTGGTGGCGCACGCCTGTAATCCTAGCTACTTGGGGGGCTGAGGCAGAAGAACAGTGGAAGCTGGGAGGTGGAAGTTGCAGTGAGCCCAGATGGCGCCATTGCATTCCAGCCTGGGCAACAAGAGTGAAACTCTGTCTCAAAACAAAACGAAACAGGATCATCTCATTTCATAATTATTTCAAACCTATAACAAAAATGTATCCTATTTTCATAAAGAAACCAAGAGAGTTCAATTAACTTATTTCAAGTCATATATGTTGTAAAAGTTAAATCTAAGTCAAATAAATTCGGTCAGATTCTAAAAACAGGTCTCTCAGGAAAAGGATAAGTACGAACTTTGATTGCCTTGAGAGTCAGGGGAAACTTCACTGATATGGTTTGGCTGTGTCTTCACCCACAATCTCCACTTGAATTGTAATTCCCATAATCCCCACCTGTCAAGGGAGAGACCAAGGGAAGGTAATTAACTCATTAGGGCAATTTCACCCATGCTCTTCTCGTGATAGTGAGTGAGTCTTACGAGAGCTGATGGTTTTATAAGGGACTTTCCCACTCCGCTCTGCTACTCTTCCCCCTGCCACCTTGTGAAGAAGCTACCTTGCTTCCTTCCACCATGATTTTAAGTTTCTTGAGGCCTCCTCCACCACGCTAACTGTGAGTCAATTAAACTTCCTTCCTTTATAAATTACCCTGTCCCGTAGAGTTCCTTACAGCAGCATGAGAACGGACTAATACATTCCCCCAAAGATATTCGCCCCACCCCCCCACACAAAAGGAAAGAGAGCTCTGCTTTCTGGTCTTAGCCTGAAGTTCCACAGGCAGAACCTTTATAACTGATAAAAGCCAGGAGGAGTAACAGAAATAAGAACTAATATTTGATATTAAGGCAGATCTGTAGAATTAATGCATTTGAGTTTTTAAAATATTCATTACATTTAATAGATTAACAAGTAAATTATATGATATATTATAGACATAGCTTGAAACTATTGTGGATATGTTCTCACTCCCTAAGGAGCTAACAGTCTAGTTTGTTCTAAATAATATAAAACACTCCATCTTTAACAAATACAGACCAGATATCCAACCATATGACATTTTTATTACTTTTATATTGCTGCTGTAACAAACTATTATGAAAGTAGTGAATTAAAGTAACACAAATTTATTATGTTACTGTTCTGTATCCTGGAAGTCCAAAATCTCTCTCACCTTCCGCCATGATTTTAAGTTTCCTGAGGCCTTAAAACCCCAGGAAGAAATAAAAAGCATTTTGACGGCCAGGTGCGGTGGCTCAAGCCTGTAATCCCAGCACTTTGGGAGGCCAAGGCAGGCGGATCACCTGAGGTCAGGAGGTCAAGAACCAGCCTGAGCAACATGGTGAAACCCCGTCTCTACTAAAATTACAAAAATTAGCCGGGCATGGTGGCTGGTGCCTCTAATCCCAGGTAGTCTTGATGACCAAAGTCATTTTTTTCCATCTTTAGAAAACTACTCGGGAACAAACAGATTGAACAGATCTGAAGCTACTGTGTGTGTGAATGAACACTCTTTTGCTTTATTCCAGAATGCTGTACATCTATTTTGGATTGTATATTGTGTTTGTGTATTTATGCTTTGATTCATAGTAACTTCTTATGTTATAGAATTGATTTGCATTGAACACAATGTAAATAAAAAGAAAGAAATGGAAAGAAAAAAAAAAAAAAAAACGGGAAGAAAGGGCCCTTGGTAGGGCTTGTGCTTTATGGAGGTTCCAGATCTATTTCTTTGACTTTTTAAGGATCTAGAAGATGCTGCATTGCCTGGCTCATGGTCTGGCGTTCCAGTTTCAAAGAATATCACTTCAGCCTCTGCTTCCTTTGACCTATGTCTTCTCTCTCTCTAGCTTTGACCCTTTTTGCCTTTCTCTTATAAGAACATTTGTGATAACATTGAGTCCATCTGGATAATCCAGGGTAGTTTCACCACATCAAGATCTTGAGCTTTATCACATCCCCAGGCCCCTTTTGTCATATAAGGAAACATATTTATAAGATCTGAAGATTAGGACAAGAAAATCTTTGGGGCCCATTACTTTGTCTATCATGATTTCCAATGCTACATAAATTAGGAGAGAAAAATCAGAAAATTCAAATAATGTGCACTCCTATAACTTCACATAATCCTACAATTTTCAATGTATGTCTTATTCCTCCATGCATAAAAGCCCTTTACATACACTCTCTGTAGCTTGCTGCATTTTAGCCAAGTTTCTTTCAGTTCTTCAAATACGCTTAAAGATCAAAAAATGATATTTCCTGCCTTAAAGGTTTTGAAATAGCAATTCCTGGAGCTTAAAATATTCGTAATCTTATCCAGTACTTCCTTTGTGTGACACATATCAAAAATTTAATTATAATTTTATTTGCATAATTAGTTCAACATTGAGCTATACAATTGAAGCATAAACTCTGTGAGTGCAGAGATCATGTATATGTTGTATTAGAAAGTAAGAGCATATTTGTTCAATAAATGAACAACTCAATAAAACAATCAATAAAAATAAAACTCTTCCTCATTTTGTTATAAGAATGACAGGAATACACTCAACTTTTTAAGAGATTATTTAAAATGTATTTCTCTTTTTCTACTATTAAAAGACAGCTTCTTTTTTTTTAAAAGGAGACACCGTAGAGGTTATAATAATAAAATGCTGTGGCACACTCAGCATACATGAGTGTTCGGCACGTCCCTAAGCAAAGACCTTCATATTGTCTCCGAAAAGCCTCAGAAGGTGGTATTCATTACCTCGGTGGATTTGCCAGGCCCTGGATCTTGCCCTGTGTTTTAGAAAATTGATTTTGTCAGCACAAGAGAAAAAAATTCATCTCTTAGTAGTGGATTTACATTAAATAAGCATACAAGCCTGATGCCAATATATTAATTTACAATGAGATATATAAGTGTTGCACGTACTGGAATATTTAATTCCACATAAACAGTCCTTTTACTCCCTCAAAATGATTCAATATGGAAGTGAGATAATCCAAATTTTGCTCGGTTAGCACAGATTTAAGATAACAACAATTACTTAGTATTAATGAAATTGTTATGAAAGAAAAAAATATATATACACCATTTCAAAGATTCTTTAGAAAAAGTTTTGGATCTCACATGATTGCAGATCTACTGAGTCAGAATACACTCTTATTGGAGCTTGGATGGGCACTGCTAAGATTTGTTTTACAATTTTGCTTTCTCACGCTTATTTTACCAAGTGATATTTCTCTATGTCCATTCTTATATATGTTGAAAAATTCCTCCACTACTATTTAATTCCTTTGAAGCTTACTGGCTATTTTGTTTCTTTAAGGTTATTTGCATAACCTTACTTTAAATAATGATGGCTTTGTGTGTGTGTGTGTATGTGTTTTTTTTATATCTAAAGTTTATCTTATTTATGTCATTTCTAAATGCTTTAGGAAAGACTCCCTGAAAGTTGCACATAATATCCTTATGACTACTCAATATCTGTGAATACACTAAACATAATTTCTAGAGTACTGTAGGGATTCTCATTCTGAGATGATAATTTATCAAGAGAATCACACAAATTATATTTCAATTTTTTAAAAATTCTATGAAATAGACCAATTTGATAGGTATTTTATGACAACTACTATCATTTTCTAATAACTTGTGGACTTCATATGCAAATCTACTGCTCTAGATGCCATTTACACAGTGGAGAACAAGATAAACTTTTTCTTTTTTAATGAAATTTGCATTCCACTGGAAGAAGGCAGAAAATAAAACTATTTTATATGCTCACTTAGCAAAGGATTCTCTAAAGAAGTGATACTTCAGACAAAACAGAAGTGGTGAAGAAGTTAGCATCCATGAACCCTCGGGCTCAGATAAGAGAACAACAAAAGCCCCAAATATAACACATCTGGGAATTTTAAGTTGTTGGGAAGATTACTGAGCAAGAGAAATGAGTTTAAGATACGAGAACTAAAAGGTAGGCAGGAAACATATCCCATCTGTCATTGTAGTTCATGGTCGTGATTCTCATGTTTAATCTTGCTGTAATGGAAAATCACTGGAAGCCATCAAAATAAAGAGTGAAATTATCTAATATATATTTTAAAAGATAGCTTTGCTTGCTATCTGGAGAGTAGATTGTGTGGAGGTAAGAGCTATACTAGTAAGTCCTGTTTGGAGTTTACTGTCACAGTGCAGATGATGCAAGATGATGGCTAGGTCTATGCGTGTCGTAGTAGAAGTGGTGAGAAGTGGTAAGGTGGGAAATATATTTTGGAGCTAGAATAGATAGGACCATTGGTGAGCTTGCTGTAGCGCCTGAGAGCAAGAGAAGAAACAGTAATGGTTTGAGCAATAGTATCATGACAGCATCGTCTTCTTTATGCCCCCAAGATGTGAGTACAGAGACAGGCTGACATCTGAAATACTGAACAATCTAATTTTCTAAAAATCAAACACTATGTGTTCACAGGCTTGATGTTTCATCAAGTTGAGATAATCATTGTTTCCAAAAAAAGCTTTGCACTTTGGCATTTCCATTTCTTTATAATGCACTTCACTCTGCCTGGAATGATGTAGATGGTTCACCCCTGCCTCTCAAAACTTTCTTCATTTTTTAAGAATTAAAACAAATGCTAACTCTTAACAAAACTTTTCTGAATCCTATAAAATGATCACTTTCTCTTTAGTAGATGCTCAGAAAAAGGAGAATAATTAGAAGCCCACAATTAGTTCAAAAGTAGACCTACCAATTATCATTTAAATTTGCTTTATAGTGTATTTTAATTCATTATTTTAAATGATAAGATGAAATACAAAAATTTTATTTTGTCATACTTTTGCTTTCTTTTTGTTTTTTAAGTCAGTTATAATTGAGTAGCCATGAGAAGACTTTAATCATCAGAGGCAGCCCACATCCAATTAATGAATAGGAGCAGGGCAGGGCACAGTAAGATAAGAATGCCTGGCCGAATTACCTGAATTTGAGACAACTTTGAAAGACTATCTCAGCTCCAGAACTTTCTTTTATTTTTTATTTTTATTTTATTATTATTATTATTATACTTTAAGTTTTAGGGTACATGCGCACAATGTGCAGGTTTGTTACATATGTATCCATGTGCCATGTTGTTGTGCTGCACCCATTAACTCGTCATTTAGCATTAGGTATATCTCCTAATGCTGTCCCTCCCCCCTACCCCCACCCCACAACAGTCCCCGGAGTGTGATGTTCCTCTTCCTGTGTCCATGTGTTCTCATTGTTCAATTCCCACCTATGAGTGAGAACATGTGGTGCTTGGTTTTTTGTCCTTGTGATAGTTTACTGAGAATGATGGTTTCCAGTTTCATCCATGTCCCTACAAAGGACATGAACTCATCATTTTTTATGGCTGCATAGTATTCCATGGTGTATATGTGCCACATTTTCTTAATCCAGTCTATCGTTGTTGGACATTTGGGTTGGTTCCAACTCTTTGCTATTGTGAATAGTGCTGCAATAAACATACATGTGCATGTGTCTTTATAGCAGCATGATTTATAGTCCTTTGGGTATATACCCAGTAATGGGATGGCTGGGTCAAATGGTATTTCTAGTTCTATATCCCTGAGGAATCGCCACACTGACTTCCACAATGGTTGAACTAGTTTACAGTCCCACCAACAGTGTAAAAGTGTTCCTATTTCTCCACATCCTCTCCAGCACCTGTTGTTTCCTGACTTTTGAATGATGGCCATTCTAACTGGTGTGAGATGGTATCTCATTATGGTTTTGATTTGCATTTCTCTGATGGCCAGTGATGATGAGCATTTTTGCATGTGTTTTTTGGCTGCATCAATGTCTTCTTTTGAGAAGTGTCTGTTCATGTCCTTTGCCCACTTTTTGATGGGGTTGTTTGTTTTTTTCTTCTAAATTTGAGTTCATTGTAGATTCTGGATATTAGCCCTTTGTCAGATGAGTAGGTTGTGAAAATTTTCTCCCATTTTGTAGGTTACCTGTTCACTCTGATGGTAGTTTCTTTTGCCGTGCAGAAGCTCTTTAGTTTAATTAGATCCCATTTGTCAATTTTGGCTTTTGTTGCCATTGCTTTTGGTGTTTTAGACATGAAGTCCTTGCCCACGCCTATGTCCTGAATGGTATTGCCTAGGTTTTCTTCTAGGGTTTTTATGGTTTTAGGTCTAACATGTAAGTCTTTAATCTATCTTGAATTAATTTTTGTATAAGGTGTAAGGAAGGGATCCAGTTTCAGCTTTCTACATATGGCCAGCCAGTTTTCCCAGCACCATTTATTAAATAGGGAATCCTTTTCCCATTGCTTGTTTTTGTCAGGTTTGTCAAAGAGGATTCACTTTCAAGAAAATTCCATTTTATCTCTAGTAAGTCCTTTGTAATGGAGAACCTATGGTAGTACTGTAACCTCCTTAATGAATTAGCTGAAAGCAACACCACCGTCCTCATCTGCAACTTTTAAGACTATGCTAATCACTATTTAGAGTGATTTCTCTAAAAATAATAATTAATATTAAATGTAATATGTTCAACATATAAATGAAAAATGTATTCCATTGTCTTCTTCTGCTGAAAATTTCAAAACACTTGCAGGCTATTTTCCATACTCCAAGGAAAGCAGTGATGTGTGATGTATAGAACACATTTTAAAATGATGCAGATTTAATAATATTAAAGCAAGCTTCAGCAGGATTATTTTAATTAAATAAAGTGACATTAATATTCTGTGAGAAATTTAATAATTAAGAGTGTTATTATAAAATGAAAAATCCACTGTAGTATACACACTATATAGTATAGTACACACTGTAAGATGACAATTATACTTTATATCTATAATCATTAAAATGTTGTTAGTGCAAGAAAAGACAGATAAATGGAACAGAAATAAAGAAGTTATAATACCCAAAAGAGACAGAAAGTGGTGAATAGGTTATTAATAGAAGAAATGCAAATACTAATAACTATGAAAAATTGTTATCAGCATTAATAATAAGTTATATTCAAATAAATATCATATCTGTCTTGTAAAATTGACAAAGCTGCTCCTAATACTTCATGCCTGTAAGAATTATACAAGCAAAATGATATATTATTTTAAAAAATTCAAAGCTTAGTCTTTTTAGAAACATTAACTTAGAAGTATTTTAAAAGTTAAAAGTATTTATTATGGTTCACTAACAATTTTATCTAGGAATTCAATCAAAGAAAGATTCATGAGCAAGTACTGATATAATAATATGATGGATTGAATCAAGTACAATGTGACAATGTGATAAAATATTCAACCATTATAAATTGTATAGGAATAAGTCATAATGACATGAAAGGAAGTTGCAAAACACAGTTAAGAAAACTAAGATATAATACTATGCATACTTATATGCAATATGACTGAAATTGATAGATGCAAATTTGTGGGTTTTGTGTGTATGCATCTGAGTGTATATATAGTTGCTATATTTTCTGCTTACATTATTACATAATATTTCACAATGAATATGTTTTACATTTGTTATATATAAAGGTAACACTGCAAGCTCTGCTTTTTTAAGAGAAAGACTTGCTGGCTCCAGAACATATTGCAGATTAGAAGAAAATAAATGAAGCTGAAGAGTGTATGTTTTAGGAATAAACTAGGAATAGAAGAAGAAAACATTCCAAGAAACAGATAAACCTAAAGCAATGACAGTTACAGAAATAAACTAACAAAAAGGATTATAAGTTTTTGCTTATTCTTCATTTTTTCTAAAGGCCTATGTATAACAAAGAAATTCAAAAACATTGTAATTTAGGGGTTGTTTATTGTATACAGAAATTCAAGTTGCCTAAGTGATTTCAAAGTTAAATAATCATTTGAACAGTAAAACTGAAGTTTAAATAAATAATGGACAGAAGTTTAAGAGTAAATTATTATTGTTGATACATAAAATAGAATGCAATGAAGGCTTATTTTACTCACCAAGGGAGGAAGGAAAAATAATGTGGTTGTAGTACTATTTGGGGGTAGAGGGGTATGATGGAGCCATTCTTTGGAACAAGATCAGAGTCAGGTAATCCACTTTCAGATAGGCATTCAGCATAAAAATCGAATGTGCTTGATTTTATATTTCTTGAGACTGACAAAATACAGACAAAACCTAACAGCACTCAGTATCAATCAAGGTTCAACCAGATATATATATGTAAAATCATAATATACATATATGTAAATACATAATATACATGACATATTATATATCCACACACATAATTATATAAGCTATTGGCTTAAGCAATGGTGGGGGCTGGTTCTGTGAATATGATATCCATAAGGTAGACTGTCAAGAAGGGAAAGCTGGAAATTTTCAGGCTGGAGAAGTTTCAGTCCACAGACAAGATGTCTTCTTAATTAAGAAAATAGTTCGGTTCTTAAGGCCTTTCAGTTCTTTAGATCAAGCATACCCACCTAAATAATTGAGAACGTAAAGTCCATTGATTGTAGATGTTTAGTCATGTGTTCAAAATACTGTCACGGGAACACCTAAATTAGTGTTTGATTAAAAAACTGAGAAGTATCGTCTAGCCAAGTTGACACGCCAGATTCACCATCATGAGCCCTGTGCAACATGAAATAGTGCAACATAAACAGCAAGATGAAGAGTAGAAAATGGTACCTACTGATCTCCCTGGCTAGATATAAGTATATATACTAAATCATTTTGAGTTCATCCAAACATGGTGGAAAATTTACATTTTCTATATGATATTTTATGATTACAAACTAATATGTCTAATAAATTGGTCTTTGTCAAAGCCATAACTTCAAAATATCACTTCTTAGATTATAATTAGTTTGTTTCTAGGTAGCTAGGTAATTATACATGACACAAAAGTCAACAGCAACAAAAATTTTAGTCAATTGGAAAGTATAATAATTAAAGTCATGAATTCAATAGTTGTTAGGTGTGGTAAATCTATATATTTATTTATTTCCAAATTCGAACAAAACTTATGAAGTGTCTTATGTTATTAACCCAAATACAGATTCCTGGAAGGCCAACTGACTTGTTTATTTTCCCAAATCACAGTATGTAACAGTGGATTTCTGGTGCACTTTAATATATCTTCAATTGTATTCTGTTCTAAATAATTAGTAATTTGAACTCAACTGGCACTAATTTGGGAGTACATAAGCCTCTTGTGGTTTTGTTTTGATTTTCATAGTACAGTCTTTTAAAGCATATATCATGTACACAAAGTCACTGCAGTTAATGTAACTAATACATCTTTTTAAATTTCATAAGAAAAATTATTAAAAGTGGCTGTTTTTACAAGGTAATTGTTGCTAGCAATGCACTCCATTGGGATCTGTATACTCCGGACATATGTCTGTCTCATTTTGTTAAAACTCGTGGAGGTAACATCGTAGTGTAACATTGGCATGAATATAATTCATTGATTTTAACTATCTCAGAAACAGCATCTTGAAAAAAATATATATATAGTTACATGTATATAGATGCTTTATATATATATAATAGGTTTTGTTGTGGATTTGAGTGGCCTATGTGTTATAAATTCAAAATCAGATGCCAGATATATTCAGAAACAAATAATCATTAATGTCTCAGGACTCCAAAAGTAAACTCTAAGATCACTGACCTGTAATTTCTGAAGTGTACTAATAAGGCTGTGGGGGCAGGCACATACAAAGACACATACGGATGTCTGTCATATTTACATAACATTTTACTCTTTGGGTGATACTGAAGATAAACTCTTGCATTAATCAGACTGATTAAGTTTTAAAATGTAACCTATTTTGTAATTTTATTTTATCTTAGGCTATAGAAGACACCAGGTCAGATAAATGTGAAAAAAAAAGTACATAGTGTCTGTTAGCTGAAATTCTGCAAAGGAGATTGCAGCTATGAAGTGGAGTATACATGCAGCAGAGTAACTAATTAGGCAGCCATCTGTCACCATGTAGATCAGGGCAAGAAGGCCTCCACCTCTTAATAGTCCTTTAAGGCACTGCTCTCTTACTGCAGTGTGCTAATTGATAGTCTTATGAAGGCCTCGAGTTAGAGGTGAAAAGTAAAATGATGCTCTGCACAGTCTGATTAAGATGATTAGTGAAATACATCATAGGAAGATGTCAAACAAAATGGTAAATGTTACAAAAATACTCTATAAAAGCAAGATTACAATAAAATGTTTTCATATCAAGTAGTTTATTTGTCTGACATGCCGATGAGATGAATGGAGAAATGTTGTGCAAAAATGCTCTTTAAAAAATATTTCAGCAAAAATATTATCACCCACAGACCCCTCTTCCATTCCACGTCTTTATTTGTCTTGAAAAGTTCAAGCACTTAAGAAATGTCGTGCCATATCACACTGTATTATAGAAGGGAAATGTGGAAGGCACATTATTTTCCCTTTTTAATGCCTAGAATTGTGGATGACTCATCAAGGTAAAAGAAAAGTGATAATGTGACTGACAGTGCTCTTCATGTCTTGAACTAACCTTGCAATTTTGTCACTACCTGCCAAAAATCATGTATTGTACTTATTCTGTGAGACCTACCTTCTTTCTGGAACACATGATTGACCAGAAATCCCAGGTATTTCATGTATTTTTCTATTTTCTGCTCCATTCATCTGTCAGTCACTGTTTCATTACTGATTTTTCCAGCTTATCTGCCTTTTGCTGAAATTGATTCCATAAGCAGGAGAGACATGGTACTTTTTAAATTATTATTTTAAGGAGTCACTAGAAGTCCTTAAAAATTGGAGGAATATTCAGGAAATAAAACATGATTTTTATAACCCAAGAAAATTGTTAGGAAAATTACATACTAATTAAATAAATGGAAAACTTTAAAATATCTAAAATATCTAAACTATCACTAGTCATGGCAAGGAACAATGTACTTCTCTCTGTGAGATATAGACTGACTTTCCTTTTCCTCACAGTCCTTCAGGGACTATTTATTTATGGCACTTGTCTGGCAGGCAGTTCTTTAGCTAGGCTATGTGACTAACTTCCACCTTCTCCCCTGAGGATTACACAGACATGACATTACTATCAGATTGGCTTTCAATGGATTTAGTTGCTGTAAAAATGACTTGTGACCAGTAAAGTGTGGAGGTGGTCACTCCACAGGCTCTAAATCTTTGGAAGATTATTTTTAAAGCAAATCCTTTAAAACTACTTTAGAATGAGGTTTTTATTTAGAATGATATGGGAGATTACTGAGAAAACGAGAAGGATCACCTTTCCAATAAACTAATGGAATATGGCTTATTCTTGAGCTGTAGATAATGCACCAATTTTGTTAAGGATAGAATTTTAATCTAAGAAATAAAATACTAAATGTATTCATCCTATCCAACTGAAAAGCACAACAAGAATTCAATGACTAACACATGTATTATTTAGATATAATGTACCAAGTACTACACAATGTGCAAAGTACTATGTCTGCATTATACTCCTTAACCCATTTATGCCTAGTGTTCCATTATTGGAATGCTAACCACGTGGGAGTTATTTATATCCTACTGCTCAAGGTCATCACCAAAGTCTGATTGCAAAAATTCAAAAAATTGCAACCTCAGATATAAACGGGTTAATTCTTAAGCTATGTCTTGAACATCATGTATACCTTGTACATGTTCTTTACAGTAGAGAAAAATGACTATATTTATAATTAGCACAATTAGCTATTCATTCTTATGTCAAAATCTAATTTCTTGTAATTATAAAAATAGGCTATTTCAGCTCAAGTATTTTCATTTAAGAGAAGGTGATGTACTTTTTCTAACCAGTTATATAGGAGATACTGCTTATATCTTCTTCAATTCTGTGGATAACAGACTACCAGAAAACCATAAAACTCCTCACTCCAGTTTACAAATTAGACAATTTTAATTTTTTGTTGCTTTCCCCTTTCCATTTTTTGTCTAATAAAAATGTTATTACATGCTTAATTGCACACAGAGTTGGAGTTTTTAACCCAAGCTGCATCAACTCATTTTAAGGTGTATATGCCTTTTAAAAAGTATAGACTACTTAGTGTGTATACCTTTTATTTCTGGGATGGCCTGTAGTTTCAATAAAATTATTCGTATCTTAAAACACATACAGACCTTGTTCTGTATGGTCACTCATTATATATTCACCACCCTTCAGCTACATGTATGATGTTCTTATGTAGAAGAAACTAATTACCAGTAGAATTATGTATCCTAAGAATCCTAGAACAAAAAGACAAGACAGTTTGAAATATTTTAGTATTTTTGTTGACATCTCTTTATCTCCATTAACATTGCTGATAAATAACAAGTGGAAGAACCTTTTTCATTCAGCCTGTGTTAAGAGCTGAATTCTGACTCTCCCAAATGTATATGTTAAAATCCTAATCCCTAGTACCACGGAATGTGACAATGTGACAGTACTTAGAGATAAAACATTTTAAAAGGTAATTAAGTTAAAATGCAGCCCTTAGGATACTTTTTTTTTTTTTTTTGAGACAGCATCTTGTGCTATTTCCCAAGCTGGAGTGCAGTGACAGGATCTCGGCTCACTGCAGCTTTGACCCGCTGGGCTCAAGAAATGCTCCCACCTGAGACTCCTGAGTAGCTGGGACTACAGGTGCAAGTGAGTGTCACCACACCCAGCTAATTTTTTGTATTTTTAGTAAAGTCGGGGTTTTGCCATGTTGCCCCGGCAGGTCTTGAACTCATGAGCTCAAGTGATCCACTTGCCTCAGCCTCCCAAAGTGCTGGGATTACAGAGGTGAGCCCCCATGCCCAGCCAGGTGGCCTCTATTCTAATCTGATTAGCGTCCTTTTAAGAACAGAAGGTTAGAACACAGACACACACAGGATGGGGGGGAACATGAAGACACTAAAGGAAGACAGCCATTGTATTAGTCTGTTTTCACCCTACTGATAAAGACATACCTGAGACTGGAAAGAAAAATACCTTCAATGCACTCAACAGTTCCACGTGGCTGGGGAAGCCTCACAATCATGGTGGAAGGTGAAAGGCACTTCTTTCATGGCACGGCAAGAGAGAATGAGAGAGAAACAGAAAGCAGAAACCCCTTATAAATCCAACTGATCTCCTGAGACTTATTCACTATCACAAGAACAGTATGGGGGAAACCGCCCCCACAATTCAATTATCTCCCACTGAGTACCTCCCACAATATTTGAGAATTATGGGAGTACAATTCAAGATGAGATTTGGATGGGGACACAGAGCCAAACCATATTAGCCATCTACAAGACAAGGAGAAAGGCCTTCAAGGAAACCAATCCTGACAATATCTTGAACTTAGGCTTCTAGCCTCAAAAATTAGGAAAAAATAATTTTTTTGGCAGCCCTGGGACATTAAGACAGCTAGCATTTATAAGTAGTTTCCTAATATATGTTGTAGAGAACAGTCCATCAACACTCAGAATGTATGTTTTACCCGTCTAGTAAATAGCGACCACTGTGAAAAAGAATGCTGACAAAGCTAGAAAAACGGTGCTTTCATTCAATAGGGACTGCTTACGTGAAGTGATCTTTCTGCTTCTGCAACTTGGAATTGACAGAATTAACCTTCATATAGAAAAAGTTACATTGACAACAAAATGAATATGCAAATAACATATCAAATAAGAAAGTGGAGATTATTAACCACAGTGAGTTCATAGTAGCCCTAAACATTTAGAAAAGGTTGAAGGGTATGTGAATACAGAACTACATGCCCCACAATTTGTGGATCAGTGGAAAAGAGGAGAGGGCATTCTAAATAGAAACAGCCCATAATCAGATATAGAGAAAGTAATGACATTAAGAAAAAATTTGAAAGAAGATCATCAAGAATAAATTATACATTACTTAGAGTAGCTTTCAGGAGTTTCCAAACAGCATAGTTTTTCTTACGATTTTTAGATTTTTTTATTGATACATAATATGTGTACAGGTTTATAGAATGCATGTGATATTTTAATACATGCAAACAATGTGTAATGATTATATCAGGGTATTTATAATATCTGTCACCTGAAAACATTTATCATTTCTTTGTGTTATGAACATTTCAAATCTTCTCTACTAGCTATTTTGAAAAATGTAATAGATTATTGTTAATGATGGCTACCCTACTGTGCTATCGAACCCTAGAACTTAATCCACCTAACTATATATTTATACCTATTAACAAACCTCTTTTCTTTATCTACCTCCCTCAACACACACCCTTCCCAGCCTCTAATAACTATCATTCTACTTTCTACCTCCATGAGATCAACTTTTTTGGCTTCCACACATGAGTTTGAAAATGCTGTGTTTAACTTTCTGTTTCTGGCTTATTTCACTGAATATTATGTTCTTCAGTTCAATCCGTATTGCTGGAAAGGGCAGGTTTTAATCTCTTTTTTATGGCTCAGTAGTATTCCATGGCATATATATACACCACGTTTTTTCTTAATCCATTCATCTGTTGACGATCACTTGGCATTTCATCATTTCATACCGTGGCTAATGTGAATAGTGCCACAATTTCTTTAATATACTGATTTCCTTTCCTTTGCATAAATATGCAGTACTGGGATTGATGGGTCTTAAGATAGTTCTACTTTGAGTTTTTTGAAAAAACATTCATACTTTTAAAAATAATGGCTGTACTAATTTACATTCCTACCAAGTGTATAAAAGTTCCCTTTGCTCCACATTCTCACTAGCATTTCTTAGCTTTTGTCTTTTTAATAATAGTAATTCTAACTGAGCAAGATGATACCTCATTGTGGTTATGATATATATTTCTCTGACCATTAGCGATATTAAGCATTTTTTCATATACCTGTATGCCATTTGTATGTATGTCTTCTTTTTAGGAATGTCTATTCAAAAACATTACCCACTTTTTCATGGAATTTATTTATTTATTTATTTATTTATTTATTTATTTATTTATTTATGCTCTGAGTTGTTTGAGTTGCTTGCATATTCAGTATATTCATTCCTTGTGGTATGAATAGTTCTCACATATTTTTTCTCATTCAACAGGTTGTCTCACCATTCTGTTGATTTTTTATTGCTGTATCGAAGCTTTTTAATTTGATATAGTTCCAATTGTATTTTTTTGCTTCTGTTGCCTGTGCTTTTGAGCCCTTAGCTATAAAATCATTACATTGACAAATATCATGAAGCATTTCCCAAATGTTTACTTCTATTTGTTTTACAGTTTCAGGTCTTGAATTTAAGCCTTTAATTCATTTTTATAAATGGTGAAAGATAGGGGTGCAGTTTTATTCTTTTGCATATGGATATCCAGTTTTTCTAGCCCTGTTAATTGAAGATAATGTCTTTCCCCATTGTGTGCTATTGGAGCCTTTGTGTATGATCAGTTGGCTGTATATAAGTGGATTTACTTCTTGATTCTCTATTCTGTTTCATTGTTCTCTGTGTCTATTTTTATACTAATACTATGCTGTTTTGATTACTATAGCACTGTAATATATTTTGAAGTCAGGTAGTGTCATGCCTCCGGCTGTGTTCTTTTTCCTTAGGATTGCTTCAGAATCTTTTAATTCATACAAATTTTAGAATTTGTATTATATTTCTGTGAAAAATAGTATTGGCATTTCAATAGGGATTGCATTGAATTTATAAATTGCTTTGCATATTATACTCCTTCTACCAATACGAATTCATCTTATACATGAGTATGGGATATCCTTCTATTTGTCCTCTTTAATATTTTTCATCAATGTTTTGTAATTTTCCTCATAGACATCTTTCACCTCCCTGATTAAATTTATTCCTGGATATTTTATTTATTTCGTAGCTATTGTAAGTGGGATTCCCTTTCTGATTTCATTTTCAACTAGTTCACTATCAGTGTAGACAAATACTACTAATGTTTATGTTGATTTTGTATCTTGCAATTGTACTGAATTAATTTGTCAGTGGTAATAGTTTCTTTGGGTAGAGTTTTTAGGTTTTTCTAGATAATAAGATCATGTCTGCAAAGAAGGACAATTTGGCTTCCCTTTTCCAGCCTGGATGTCTTTTATTTCTTTATCTTGCCCGATTGCTCTGGGTAGGACTTCCAGTACTATGTTGAATAGGAGCGGCGAAAGTAGGTATTCTTGTCTTCTTCCAGTTCTTAGAGGAAAGGCCTTCAAATGTTCCCTATTCAGTATGATGTTAGCTGTGAGTTTGCAACATATGGCCTTTATTATGTTGAGGTATGTCCCTTCTATGCCTAATTTACTAAGAGATTTTATCATGAAAGGGCATTGAATTTTATCATATGATTTTTCTGCCTCTACTGGGATAATTATTTGGTTTGTGTTCCTCATTCTGTTGATGTGATATATCACATTTATTGATATGTTTATGGTGAAACATCTCTGCATCCCTGGGATAAATCCCACTTGATCATGGTGCCGTATTTTTTTAATGTGCTACCAAATTCTGACTTTTGGTATTTTGTTGGGGATTTTTGCATCTGTGATATAGGCCTGTAGTTTTATTTTTGTTGTGTCCTTGTCTGGGTTTGCTATTAGGGTAATGCTGGCCTCACATAATGAATTAGGAAGAATACTCTCCCTTTCGATTTTTTAGAATAGTTTGAGAATTGCTGTTAGTTTTTTCTTTTTTTAATAAGTTTGGTGGAATTCAGTAGTAAAGCCTTTCAGTCCTAGGCATTTGTTTGTTGGAATTTTTTTTAAACTCGATCAATGTTGTGATTCATTATTGGTCATTTTGGGTTTTCTGTTTCTTCTTGGTTCAGTCTTAAAAGGTTGTAGGTTTTCAAAAAATTATCTATTTCCTCCAGGTTTTATAATGTGTTAGCTATAGTTCTTCATAATAGTCTGTGATTATCCTTTTTATTTCTGTGGTATCAGTTGTAACTTCTTGTTTCAGATTTTTTTATTTGAGTCTCCTCTTTTATTCTTGGTTAGTCTAGCTATGAGTTTATTGATTTTGTTCATTTTCTAAAAAAAAAACCTTTTGGTATATTGATTCTTTGTTTTTGTCTCTATTTCATTTCTTCTGCTCTGATACTTATTTCCTTCTTTCTACTGATGTTCAGTTGTTTTGTTTTTACTTTCTAGTTCCTTGGGATACATCTTGATGTCATTTACTGAAAATCTTTCTACATTTTAATGAAGGTATTTATTGATATAAAATTCCCTCTCAGCACTGTTTTTCTTGTATCATGTAGGTTTTGGTATGTTATGTTTCCATTTTCATTTGTTTCATTATTTTTTAAATTTTCTTCTTAATTTCTTCTTAATTTCTTCATTGATCCAATGGTTATTCCAGAGCATGTTGTTTAATTTTCATGTATTTGTACAGTTCCTAAAGTTCCTCTTGGTACTAATTTCTAGCTTTATTCCATATGGCTTCAGAAAATATTTGGTAAGATTTTCGTTTTTAAAAATTTGTTGGCAATTGCTTTGTGTCCTAACATATATTCCATTCTTGAGAATGTTCCTTGTGCTATTGAAAAGAATTCATATTCTATAGCTGTTAAATAAAATGTTCTATAAATGTCTATTTAGTCCATTTGCTCTAAAATGCAGCTAAATTTAATGTTTCTTTGTTGATTTTCTGCCTAATCTTTCCAATGCTGAGAATGGAGTGTTAAAGTTTCTTATTATTATTGTATTAGAGTCTATTTCTCCTTTTATATCTAATAATAATTGCTTTCTTTATCTAGATACTCCAGCTTTGAATATGTATTTATTTACAATTATTGTATTCTCTTTCTTATTTCTTTATCATTATATATATAATGACCTTTGTCTCTCTTTACTATTGTTTACTTAAAGTGCATTTTATATGATGATGTAAGTATACTTACTCCTTCTTAGTTTTGGTTTCCATTTGAATGGAATATCTTTTTCTATCCTTCATTTTTAATCTGTATGTTTCCTAACAGTTAAATGAGTTTTATATAGACAGCATATAGTTGAATCATTTTTTAATCTATTAAATCAGTCTTTATCTTTTAACAGCATGATTTAACTCATTTACATTTAAGGTTAATACTGATAGGTGAGGACATATTCCTGTAATTTTCCTAATTGTTTTCTGTTTGCTTTGTATATCCTTTCTTCTTTGTTTTCTTATTGTTTATAGTGGTAACATTTGAGTTATTTCTCTTTCTGATTTGTCTGTCTGCTCTACCAGTGAATTTTATACTTTTATGTGATTTCATGATGGTAAATGTCATCTAGCTTCCAGATGTAGGACTGCTTTAAGCATGTTTTATGAGACTGGCCTACTGGTGATGAATTCCCTCAGGTTTTGCTTGTCTGGAAAAGATTTTATTTCCTTATTTTTGAAGAGTAGCTTTCCTGGATATATTATTCTTGACTAGTAGGTTTTTTTTGTTTGTTTCTAACAGAATTTTGAATAATGATCTCATTCTCTCCTAGCCTGTAAGGTTTCTGCCAGGAAATCCTGAGAAATGCACTTTTAGTCTGACGGGCTGTATTAGTATGCTCTCATGCTGCTGATAAAGACATACCCGAGACTAGGTAACTTATAAAGAAAAAGGTTAATGGAGTCCCATTCCACGTGGCTAGGGAGGCCTCACAATCATGACAGAAGGTGAAGGAGGGGTAAAGGCACATCTTACATGACGATAGGCAAGAGAGGTTGGCCAGGAGAACTCCCATTTATAAAACCATCAGAGCTCGTGAGACTTATTCACTACCATGAGAATAGTATGGGGTAAAATCCTGCCCCAGTGATTCAATTACCTCCCATCAGGTCCCTACCATAACACATGGGAATTATGGGAGCACAATTCAAGATGATATTTGGGTGAAGACACAGCCAAACCATATGGGTGTTCCCTTATATGTGACTTAATGATTTTTCTCTTGCTGTTATTAGCATTCTCTTAGTCTTTGACTTTTGACAGTTTGACTATTATGTGCCTTGGAGAAGTTTTTTGGGTTAAATATATTTGAAATTGAGATTCCTGTATCTTGATGTCTCTATTTTTTGAGAGATTTGGCAAATTTTCAGATATTATTTTATTTAATAGATTCTCTATGCCTTTGTGCATTACTTCTCATTCTGCAAAACAGAAAGTTAAAATATTTGCTGACTTTATGGTGATATGTTCCATAGACTATATTTATTTTATCCTTTTATTCTCTTCTTCTTTTGTATACTGGATTATTTCAAAAGGCCCATCTTTAAATTCAGAAATTGTCTCTTCTGCTTGATCCAGTCTACTGTTGAAGCTCTCTATTTTATTTTTTATTTCATTTACTGACTTATTCAGATCCAGAATTTCTGTTTGATTCTTTATAATGATATTTAACATTTTGTTAAATTTCTCATTCAGATCATTAATTGTTTTTCTGATTTCTTCATACTGCTTATCTATGCTCTCTTGTATCTCACTGAGCTTATTCAATATCATTGTTTTCAATTATCTTTTAGGCAGTTTATAAATTTTTTATTGGAATTTACTGATGAGGAATTATTTTGTTCCTTTGGAAGCCTCATGTTTCCTTGTTTTTATATTATATATTTTTTATAATGTTTCTTGTGCCTTTACCTTGATTTGTGTGCATCTGGTGTAACAGTCACTTCTTTCAAGTTTTATGGATTGGCTTTTGTAGGGAAAATTATTTTCCTATAAAGGCATCTATAGTGTAAATTGGATAGCATGTTTTTTCTTTGATTCTGGGTAACTGCAGTAGGTGTATTCTTTATATGATTTGTTCAGCTATAATCAGCATCCGTGGTGTTTTTTGTTCGTCAGTGTCTAAGGATAAGGATGTTCTTGCTAGTGGAGGCTGTGGTTAGGCTTTGCTAGGTATGAGGACACAAAGTAGGTTTGTTCTTAGGCCCTAGTCATAGAGGTGGTGGAGCCTCCCTTTGGCCACTTGGTGGTACACAGTGGCACCAGTGTTAGAAAGTCTAGGCAGACTGATTCTTGGGCTTCCAGGCAGCTTGTGCTCAGGTGCTGGCTGTGGCAATGATGGACTAAATGAGCAGGTGTGTCCTAAGACCCTAGGCAGTATGTGTGGGGTCAGTGATGACACTAAGGGTCCTGGGTCAGCCTCCAGGTATTCAGGTGGCACATGCAAGTGGGTGGCACTGGCAATCTTGTTAGCAGGCTGGGTAGAAGCTCAGACCCTCAGGGGAAGTGAATGGGTGCCATTGGTAGTAGGTGGGATGGGGAATTCCCAGACCTTTCCAGATGATGTGTGCAGGCACTGGTAGGGGTGGCACCAGTTGTGGTGAGCCTGTCCTCAGGCCCCTAATTGTTCATGTGACATGGGCTGTGCTGAATAACATTTGAATCCCCAGACCTCTGGTCTATGTTCACAGGTACCAGCAAACGGGGCAGGCCATCCTTCAGATCCCTGGAAGGCATGTAAAGATACAAGTTGCAGCAACTGGGATGAACATATCTCTAGATCCCTGGAGTAGGGTGGCCACTGATGGGACAGGCCTGTTCTTTCTCAGGATCCCTGAATGTATGAAAGGGCACAGACTATGGTAGGTGGGGCATATCTATCCCCAGGTCCCCAGATGGCTTGAAAAGGTAGGCAGGGCTTGTTGCCCAGCCTCCTGATGATGTTCACATGTGTCAGTGGTGGCAAGCAGTGAAGACTGACTTGTAGCTCCCTGAATGATGTGCCCTGGAATTGGCAGGTCTGTCCTCAGGCTCCTGATGTTTTATGCAAGTGAAGTCTGTGAAGGGTAGGGCTGGTCTATCCCCAAACACTCAGTCAATGTGTACAGGGGCTGACAGGTTAGGCAGGTCTGTCCTCAGGCCCCTGGAATGTGTTTGTGGGCACCAGTGGCAGCATGTAAGGCAAGTTGATCTCCAAGCCCCTGAATAATGCACATGAGAATTGGCAGGGGTGGTGTCAGGCTGGCCAGGCTTGTCCTCAGGCCACCCATTGGTGTGGCAAGTACCAGCTGTGGCTTGCCAGGTGGGTGGAACCCCAGGCCCCAGATACCAGCTTCAGGAAAGCTGGGCCAGTTGTTTAGGTTCCCAGCTGGTGTGCATGCATGCCAGTGGTTGCCGACAGGGCAGGTCAATCCCCAGGCTCCACCATGACACATATGGGCAATGGCTAGGGTAGCACCCCTCAAGGGGTCCCCAGGCCCCTCATTGGGTATGCTGTCACAAGCTGTGGCAGATAGGGCTGGTCAAACCCTAGTTCACCAGTCAATGTTTGTGAATGGCAGCAAAATGGGCAGTCCTGTCTTTAGGCCCTACAAAGTGTCTGCAGGTGCCAGTGGCAGAGGTGGTGGGGGGTGTTTTGACTCTCAAGCACCAAGACAACATATGTGGGCATTGGCAGGGATATTCCAAGGAGGAGTAGCCTGTCCTCAGTTTTTCTGACTGTGTTCACGAGCACCAGCTGTGACAGTAAGGGCAGGCTGTTTCCCAGATTCTCTGAAAGTACAGGAAGGTGCACAGTGTTCCTGCTGCTAGGGGCTGGGGGTGGGGTTGTTGTCAGTGACAGTGGCCTCAAGCAGGTGGCTTTCAGGTCTGGAGAGCACGTACTTTGGCCATCTTTGTCTTGGAGCAGCCTTCCCCATGCACTGCACTGACCATTCCCCAAGGTATAGGACACTGCATGCACTAGAGTGCTGAGGAGCTGGTTGCACCATTGGGTCCAGCTGGTGTTACAACACTAGAGCAATCTTGTGTGAATGTGGAAGATCCCAGCTGGGATCCCTGGATCTGGAGATGCAGGGACACTTAGGCCCCATGGCAATCTGGTGGGGGCTGGGCTTTCCTAATGGCACTGTTCTGCAACTGCTTGGTTTTCAGGAGGTGCATAGGATACAGCAAAAACTTCCTCTCTGGAACCATGCCATCACATGGGCCCCAGTCAGCTGTCTATACTAGACTCAGGGTCCATGATGACCACGGAGCTCTTCTATTGCTAGGACTGTAGGAGTCCATGGTTGGCATCTGGACAGCTGAGAATCCCTCACTCACCTCCCCACTATCCATCTGCACTGGAGAGTTCCTCATGGATGCCAGCTAACTGTATCTAGGACAGTTGCTTTGTTTCCTCTCCTTCTGTGCTTCAAAGATTCCGTCATTTTTTTTTTTTTTTTTTATGGTTTCCAGTGTTCTCTCTTAGAGTCTCCATTTAATATGTAATTATCTACTGCTGTTCTGGTCTTTTTTTGTGGAGGAGGTGAGTGCTGGCTGCTTCTAGTAAGTATATCTTGAAGCCCACCTCTTTATATTTTTAACTGACTAATCTCCCAGAGGAATACTATATTTGAGGCAATTCAAAATACTGGCTGTTAGAGAACATAATCTGAACTCCATCTTTGCCCTTGTTTATTTTCTCGACATTTCCAAAGCTACCAGTTGTTAAAGGTTCAGCTCATATTCTAAATATTGCCACTACATTTTATGTTGATATGATCACTCTTTGAGAGAGATAAAAGTGAAACAAATGTCAACTTAATTTCTGAAACTTAATTACTTTGGTAAGAAAGCAAAAGTAAGTGAATTATGTAGTGAGCACAGAATGTTTCAATCTGGAAAATATTTTGTCTTTTAAGAAGATGAATGAAAAATAACTTGCATTTATTGCTTCTAGAGTAGTAATTTAGAGCAAGTAGGCCAGGAAAATTGTCCCTGCTTCTGATTTAATCCTGGACCTAGCATCATTACTTCAAGACACAGCCATAGTTAACTAATGGATTTTTTTGGAACATACTTGTTTTAATTCAGATTCTTTTGACAAGCAAGTAACAGAAAACAATAAAATCTTAAGTAGTATGATAAATAGGCTTTGCCATATTGCCTAGGTGTGAAATAGGCTCTACCATCTTGGTTTATGTAAGTACACTCTATGATGTTTGCATAATGACAAAATCACCCAACAGTGCATTTATTGGAAAGTATCCCTCTCATTAAATGATGCATGACTATATTTCTACATTTAAAAATCACATTTGTGTGTTTTCTTTCTTTGATGCATTGTTATTGTAGATTCCACATGACAGCTCAATTTTAAAGGGCATTGTACACCCTTAAGCCTCATGATCAACCATCTGGGTGAATTATTTATTGAATGATGTTACCTTAATTTCTCTGAATGGAGGCAATTATTGTAATTTATAAGCTTTGTGCATAAGACATAGTAAAAATAAAAAAATATATAAAAACTCAATCTTCCTTGTGGGAAAATAACTTTTCCTTTTAAGAAAATTTTGCCAATTAATGACTTTTCTAGAGCACCTTGTGTTAATAAAGTCACTCATTAGATACTCATTAAGCAAGCATCACTGCCACAAAGCAGGATATCTGCCAGATAGGCCCAAAGAGGTCCATTAAAAACAATTATAGAACTAGTTAATAAATGAACAAACAAATATATTAGATTTAATTAAAACCTAAACAGAAATAATACATATGAAACACAAGAGGGAAATTATTTTATAATGTTCCAAGAGTTTATATAAAATATATGTAAAACACAAAGCCACAAAGAAAATCATAATAAATATCAAAATTTAGAGTTCTTATAAATCCTATTTTCTAATCATAGTTTAAGAATTATAAATGAACTGATAATACTTGTTTATTTCTGAGTGTTTTGCGTGTGTAAGCATCTAAACCAAGAACTTTAGAGATGTCTATCTTTTTATTTTTTCTTGCTTTTCTTATGGAACATTTTAAACTTATTTTATATTAGAAAAAATAGTATAATTTATCTGTAAGTGCCCATCAACTTATGGCATATCTATCCCACCAAAGACATCCCCAAATGTCTTCACTTTATTGGAGTAAATTCCAGATGTTATGTTATTTGCTGCATAAATGTTCAAATATGTATATCTAAATAAAAATCTTTTCATAAACATAGTGACAATATTATGCTTTTAAAATCAACTATAATCTTTTAATAAGAGTTGATATTTAATATTAATATCAATTATATGTGTGATAGAGTGATAGATGCCCTTAAAATTCTCATGCTTCCTTCTAACTTTGAATCAAGATCCAAATTACATACGTAGCTTGAGCCTCTTTTAGTCTATAATTCTTCTATTTTCTTTTTAAATATATTTGGTTTTCTTTTAATTTTGAAATTTATTTGTTGAAGAAATCAGCTCATTTTCCTATAGAAAGTCCCATAATCTGGAATCAGTTTATTGATTTCATTTTCTTTTAAAAAGTTATTTTCCCTTGTATTACCTATATTTGGAAAGTATCTTCAAAATCATATTTACTGCTTGCAAGAATAATTCATAGGTGGTGATGTGTATGTTTATCCAGAGCCATACAGTGTTTGGAAGTATCTTTGAAAGGATAGAAGACATTGACAATAATTGCTTAGATGCATTGATCAAAAGGATTATAAATTGAGGATTTATTCAATTTTTTATTTTTATTATTTGGAATAATAATGAGAAACTTTCTTTGGTTATTTGGTTAATGAGGCAATCAATTTTATTATAGAACTATAAACCAATTATATTATATATACAATTTTAAGTAAAATGATTAGATTTTTGTTAATCAAATTATTAAATAGAAAAATATAGGTAAAACAATGATTTCCTGAAGTAAAATATCTTAAACATACCAAGAAAGGTATTAGTCTTAAAATATTCATTTAATTTGCTAGGGTAGTTTCTTTGGAATTGTTTTATTTTTGCATTAAGTAGATGTTCTCTTTATAGATTCTCCAGTTATTCAACTTTAAATATCATCTTTATTTTACATATTCACATATCTTTCACCTGATTTAGCAATTTTCCTTGGGTACATCACTTTTATTTTAGCATACTTCATAACATTTTTGTTTGGTTTTGCAGCCATATCTGTATAGCTACAGAAGCTGTTTGTTCAGATTTCAATATTTAGATGAATTGTTTCTTAACCATAATTTATTGTGACATAGTATTACTATAGCTGTTTATGATGTTTTGTTTTGTTTCTTTGTTTTAATTCATCCCTTGCTTGGCTATAATTTAGGGTTTAGTAATTTCTTTTAAAATATCTTTATCCAATGATGTCTGATATTTCAAAATGTCTTGTGGTTGCCTTCTACTTGAATGACAGTTTGATTTTGCATAATTTCCTGGATCAAATTATGCTTTCAAAATCAGACAGATATTCTTTCATTTCTTCCATTTCTTTCCAGTTTTGACTGATGCCTTGAAGAAGTAAGAGTCAACCTGATTTTTCCTGCTTTCTTTAGTATCATTCACATTAAGAAATAATTTTTAATCTTTGATGTTCAATAATTTATAAGTATCTGTTAATCAGGATCTTTTTATTTCCAAATGTATCATAACATATATTTATTATGTCAATATATGTTTATATGTATATATAATAGATTAATATATAATTAATGTTAAACAAATGAGAAGGATATGTGGCAGCTTTCTATCTTATATCTTACACCAAATTTTAGTGGAACAAAAATTGTATGTAGTAGAACAAAACATAGATATAACCTTGAAATGATAATATTCTGGTTTTATTTTCCCTAACTCATAACATACTCAACCTTAGAAACCTATTCCATGCTACGTCTTGCCCCAGAATCCAAATTTATGTCCCTAAGAGCTACTCACAACCTCCGTCTAGGATCTGATTTAGCTTTAAAAACCTATCAAAAGTTTTCACATACAGATGAGGGAAAAAAATGTATTTAACTGATTTGTTACTAAGAGTATATTAGCTAATCACTTGTAAATGCATTTTTTCTACACATAATAGTTTGAAATTGAAAGTGATAAACAAGATAAATTGGAAAATTGAACAATGAAAATTGAAGAAAGCACACAAAAGTAGTTTCAAACTAGTATGGCTTTGGAAATTAATTTAATTTTCTATTTTATAAAATGATAAAAAATCTTACACATCTTATAAAATAAAATTTTCTATTATTAGGCCCAGTATTATTTGAGCTAATATTAAATTTGCAGTGTTATATATTATATTTCTGTTTATTTCATGAAACTCAATTATAATTTCTGTATTTGAAAATAAATTTCATTACAATTATTTTCCCATAAATTTGCAAAAGAAAAATATAAGTGTAAATATGTTTTCGATCATTTTTAAAACATAGCATTTATAGTTTGCTTTATGATCTCACAATTAGAGCCAAATAAAATATCAATATTTTCTTACATATACTTCCCAATGCATGTCCTTTTGTATTTCATATTAGAGCTTTGAAGTGAGTTGATTACTGTTCTTTAAGTTTTAACTGACAATTAAATTTAAGCTTAAATAATTTAAAAACTCTGATCTTAAGGATTTTTCAATTGAATCTAAGAGAGATTGAGGTATAATTTAAAAAGAAATAAAAATTAAGTATATCTTGATATGAACAAAGAAAATTAATTGTTCATTAGAGACCTAAAAGAGCTAATGTTCCTTCCTAAGTGACTAAATTCTGTTGAAGTTAGAGAGTAGATTTTGAGTGAATTTGTAGTTAGTCACTTGGTAAAAATAAATAAATTTAAAAAAACATGTCACCATAAGACTAGGTAAGCTTTACAAATGTGTTACAATCTTAGGAGCGCTCATTCTCATGACTGCTGCAAAGTGACTGTTTATTCCTGACTTTTTTCAGTCAATGATAAAACAAGACGATTAATGATGAACTAAAGGTTTAACATTCAATATTCGGTATAATGCATCCTTCTATCAAAAAGTACTATATTCTCATGCTGTGAACTTTACCATACTCATCAAATGCCAAACTTGATTTCTAACATATGAACCTTTAGCACTTATTTACTTAGGTACTTTTTAAAAATCAACATAAAATCTATTTACTGTGAATGCATAGTTCATTTTGCAACATAAACACTTTTATAATTTCTGCTTGGGGAAAATTTGAGAAAGAGCACATTTACATAGTTTAAGTGGAGTTTGCCTCTATTAGAAGGTCATACATTGAGTTATGTACTGCTGCACTATGTAGTTCAAAGGGAATATTTTTCAGAAACTTAAGTATATGCACAATGCTAATGAGTAGAGGGATAAAATGAGTACTAATGATCAGATATATGGAGAAGTAAATTAGCCAGTTCCTAGAGGGAGTGAGCTCTTTCACTTCAAGTTTCGAAGCCATGCTTGAATCACCATTTGTCAGGGTTTATGGACTGAATGTGTAGCCCTGTTATCAGTGGAAAAGCCTTGCCTCTCTCCTCTCTCTTTTTTTTTAATTATTAGATTTTATTTCTTATAGCAATTTAGATTTATTAAAAAAAATGAACAAAGTACAGCAAGTTTTTAAATACCACCACTACCACTCTACTTAGTTTTTGTATTTTAACACCATGCATTGGTGTGATTCATTTGTTACGACTGTTGAACCAATGTTGATAAGCTATTCATAACTAAAATCCAAAGTTTACATATGGCTTCACTTGTTGTGTTGTTAGGTTCTACAAGTTTTGCCAACTGGATAAAACTATTTATCTGCCATTATAGTATTGTACAAAATGCTTTCACTGCTCTAGAAATCTGTGCTCCACCTATATATTCTTTCCTCCTTTCTTTGGCACCAACCCCAACTCCTAACAACCACTAATCCTTTCTTTCTTCTTCTTCTTCCTTTTTTTTTTTTCTGTGAAGCTACTCTTTTCGCTTTTATTCTAGGTTTAGAGGCACATGTGCCTTTGTTACATAGGTAAACACATTTCACGGGGCCTGGTTGTACATATCATTTCATCACTCAGAAATTAAGCCCAGTACCCAATAGTTATCTTTCCTGCTTCTCTCCCTACTCCCACTCTCCCCACTCAAGTAGACCTCAGTGTCTACTGTTTCCCTCTTTGTGTTCATAAGGTGTTATCATTTAGCTCCCACTTATAAGTGAGAAAATGTGGTATTTGGTTTTCTGTTCCTGCATTAGTTTGCTAAGGAAAATAGCCTCCTGCTCCGTCCATGTTCCTGCAAAATACATGATCTTGTTCTTTGCTATGGCTGCATAGTACTCCATGGTGTATGTGTACCCCATTTTCTTTTTTTGTTTTTCTTTTTTTTTTTTGAGACAGAGTCTCGCTCTGTCACCCAGGCTGGAGTGCAGTGGCACGATCTCAGCTCACTGCAAGCTCCACCTCCTGGGTTCACGCCATTCTCCTGCCTCAGCCTCCCGAATAGCTGGGAATACAGGCACCCACCACCACGCCTGGCTAATTTTTTTTTGTATTTTTAGTAGCCAGGATGGTCTCGATCTCCTGACCTTGTGATCTGTCTGCCTCAGCCTCCCATAGTGCTGGGATTACAGGCGTGAGCCACCGCGACCTGCCGTGTACCCCATTCTCTTTAACCAATCTACCGTTGATGAGCATTTATGTTGATCCCATGGCTTTGCTATTGTGAAGAGTGCTGCAATGAACATTCACATGCCTGTGCCTTTATGACGGAATGATTTATATTCCTCTGGGTATATACTCAATAGATTGCTGGGTCAAATGATATTTCTGCTTTTAGTTCTTTGAGGAATCGCTGTACTGTTTTCCACAGTGGTTGAGCTAATTTACACTTCCACCAACAATGTGTAAGTGTTCTCTTTTCTCCGCAACCTCACCAGCATCTGTTATTTTTTGACGTTTTTTATAGTAGCCATTTTGACTGGTGTGAGATGGTATCTCACAGTGGATTTGATTTGCATTTCTCTAATGATCAGTGATATTGAGGGTTTTTTTTATATGATTTTTGGCCACATCATGTATGTCTTCTTTTGAGAAGTGTCTTTTCAGGTCCTTTGCCCGCTTTTTAATGGGGTTGTTTTTCTCTTATAAATGTGTTTAAGTTCCTTACAGATGCTGGATATTAGACCTTTATCAGATGCATAGTTTGCAAATATTTTCTCCCATTCTCTAGGTTGTCTCTTTACTCTGTTGATAGTTTCTTTTGCTTCGCAGAAGCTCTTAAGTTTAAACAGATCCCATTTGTCAGTTTTTGCTTTTATTGCAATTTCTTTTGGTGTATTTGTCATGAAATCTTTGCCTGTTTCTACATCCAGGATGGTATTGCCTAGGTGTCTTCAGGGTTTTTATAATTTTGGGCTTTACATTTAAGTCTTTAATCAATCTTGAGTTGATTTTTGTATATGGTATGAGGAAGTGGTCCAGCTTTAGTCTTCTGCATATGGCTAGCCAATGATCAAGTACCACTTATTGAATAGGTAGTCTTTTCCACATTGCTTGTTTTTGTCAGCTTTATCAAAGATCAGATGGTCATAGTTGTGTGACCTTATTTCTGGGCTATCTATTCTGTTCCATTGGTTTAAGTTCGTTTTTGTACCAATACCATACTGCTTTTTGGTTACTGTAGCCTTTTCGTATAGTTTGAAGTTGGATAATGAGATGCTTCCAGCTTTATTCCTTTTGCTTAGGGATTGCCTTGGGTATTTGAGCTCTTTTTTTGTTCCAAATGGATTTTTAAATAGTTTTTTCTTGTTCTTAATGAATACCATTGGTGGTTTGATAGAAATAGCAATGAATATTTAAATTGCTTTTGGTAATGTAGTCATTTTAATGATATTGTTTCTCCTATGTGCGAGCATGGGATATTTTTTCCATTTGTTTGTGTCTTTGATTTCTTTGAGTAGTGTTCTGTAATTTTCTTTCTAGATTTTTCACCTTCCTGGTTCGCTGTATTCCTAGGCATTTTACTCTTCTTATGGCAGTTTTGAATGGGAGTGCCTTTGTGATTTGGCTCTCTGTTTGGCTGTTGTTGATGTGTAGAAATGCTAGTGATTTGAGGACATTAATTTTATATCAGGCAACTTTGCTGAAGTTGTTTATCATCTGGAAGAGCTTTTACTTTAAGGCTATGGGGTCTTCTAGATCTAGAGTCATGTCATCTGTAAACAGAGATAGTTTGACTTTCTCTCTCCCTATTTGGATGCCCTTTATTTCTTTCTCTTGCCTAATTTCTCTGTCTAGGACTTCCAAATTATGTTACATAGAATTGGAGAGAAAGAGCGTTCTCGTCTTGCACCAGTTTTCAAGGGGGAATGCCTCCAGCTTTTGCCATTTCAATTTAATGTTGGCTATGGGTTTGACATAGATGGCTCTTATTATTTTGAGGTATATTTATTTAATATCTAGTTTATTGAGAGTTTTTAACATAAAGGGGTGCTGACTTTTAAATTGAAATCTTGTTTTGTATCTATTGAGAGAAAAGTATTTCTGCTGTAATTTTAAGCAAAAAAGTATTTCTGTTGTATTTTCGCAGCAATAGCTATGAAATAAAAATTTCCATACTTGGGAAATTTTGAGATATTCAGAACTGAAAATAAAGAGAGATTTTCTATAACTCCATTAAATTGTTAAACCTTTAGCAGTTAACAAAGAAAAAGAAATCCTGTTAAAATAACATTCTGAGTTGTGGAGGGAGGTCACTAGGGCTTAACATGTTCCTTTGCTCTAGACACCACAGTCTACATCATCAGATATTTACTTGCAAAAAGGACATGAATGTATGATTTAAATTGAAATGTTATGATGACAAAGGAATTTCTTGAAAATGATTAAAGCTATAGTAGTAAATAAAAATTCTAAGCATTTACCTATATGGTTAATTTCATCGTAATGTGCACACTGACATGTTTTGTAAGTAATGGATTTCTGACATATTTACAGTTCTATTCTTAATAGGAAAATATTGAAAATTTTAAAATAGATAAGGTCTAAGAGAATAGTTGCTCTACTATGTAGGATTAATTAATTTTTTATACTTTTCAAATTCTCAGATCATTTCTGTATTTTTCCTTCAGATTTTTTTTCCCCCTATCTTGGTCAGAACTGGGTTGTTACTTTCTTGTACCAGGAACTTTGCTTTTACCAGCACATATATCATTTACAGCAGTGGATGTGTTTTTGGAAGAAGCTCACATTAACTCTGACGGTCATCATGACCTAGTCCCCATAGAGATGATTTGGATTTTCCTCATATCTTCAATATTTCTAAAGGCACAGTGAACTTTCAGCAATTGTTTCGTCTGACTACTGAGTATACACATTTTCATCATTACAAGCTACTTTGGTGTTTGTTATGATCTTTGTGTTTCCAGGGGATTTCCATGCACTAATCTCCTATCATCCACTGTTTAACCTCTTATTGCTTAACCTGTTCCCCTGTATGTGTCTTGACCAGCTAGAAAACTTGCACTTTAACTAACAGCATGATACTTTTCCTTGTTTCTGTATGGAAGGTCCAGTGGTATAGCATTTGGCCTTATTTGGCATTGTGGTTCATACTATGTCCTAGAGCACAAGTTATACTGGTGACAAGCTGTATGCAATCACCTTGAAATACAGCACTGGCTGGGAACATCTGCCTATGTTACAGTCATGCTCACAAGCTTGCCATATCAGCCATTGTACATTCTGACATGCTAAGTGTAATTATCTCTGAGGAATACAATAACAGAAAATGTAAACAAAATATGAATATAATATACTGTAGTTATTTTTAGGAAAATATGTGGGAAGAGTGGCCCTTAGTATGCTACCGTGCTATGTTGTGCAGCATTAAGTGGGGTACATGTAAATATCTTTTTGATTTTGCTCTAAAAATCTGAAGTGTAGAAATTTCATGAGTCTAAGTGCTAAATTTCTTTCCCTCAAAAATATTCAGCAAATGGCCCGTCACTTACTGCAATGAAGCCTCTTACTTTGTATGTGGTGCTATGAATAACGGCCAATTCCTCTTGCTATAGCATTCAGCAACTTTCAGTTCAACTGCAATGCATTTAATGAATGTACTGCTTTAATTTTATTCTTGATTAGGAGAATGAGAGTTCTTATCTTTCGTAGGTTTTATCATTAATGTAATTTATCAAGTTGGATACTCAGGGAAACATGAATTAACGGATACCATCATTCTTCTGAAAGCCAATAATAATTATAATAATGGCAGTTATAATAACAGTAGCAACAAAAACATATTATAATTGCACATAATAAAGATAAACCAACTTTTGATGAGTGCCAGGCTCTACTTTTTAACTCCATGTAGTGCTCATGTTATTCCTTTGAAGCATGACATTTTTATCCCCATAATAAAGCAGAGGACCCTGAGATTTTGAGATGTTAACTCTTTTGTCCAAAATTTTAAAAACTGACTCCAAAATGGAAGAACCAACCCTGAACCTCAGTCCATGTCACTCCAGATTCCATGCGTTTTTTAAACCAGATGCTCTTTATTTCTTAAACTGGATATAATTATATTATTTTCAAATGCCAAATTTATAGATGGAATATACATGGATGACTTTGGATAGTCATTTAACAAAATATATGCTTTATATGATTTCATTTATCTTAAGATATAAAAATATATAAAAAATATATAAACTATAATATATAACTAATGTTAACCTATAATATTTTAGACATATGTAGTATATCTCCTCTAAACATGAGTATTAGAAGAAAAAAAACAATGGCTTCTATTTTTGTTATAAAATCATACATAGACATTTCAAGAGATGTAAAATAAAGGCACTAAGAAGAATATTTTATTAATTTAATCATTACTAATTCAACTTTCTAGTAATATTTTGCTAATTTTCTTTCCAAGGTTTTACCCATATACATATAGGAGCACACTGTTACACAAATACTTTATCATTTCTTATATTTTACAGAAGTAATATCATACCTAAATTTTTCTTTTTTTCTTTTATTTTATTTTTATTTTTTAATTTTTTATTATTATTATACTTTAGGTTTTAGGGTACATGTGCACAATGTGCAGGTTTGTTACGTATGTATCCATGTGCCATGTTGTTTTGCTGTACCCATTAACTCGTCATTTAGCATTAGGTATATCTCCTAATGCTGTCCCTCCCCCCTACCCCCACCCCACAACAGTCCCCGGAGTGTGATGTTCCCCTTCCTCTGTCCATGAGTTCTCATTGTTCAATTCCCACCTATGAGTGAGAACATGCGGTGTTTGGTTTTTTGTCCTTGCAATAGTTTACTGAGAATGATGTTTTCCAGTTTCATCCATGTCCCTACAAAGGACATGAACTCATCATTTTTTATGGCTGCATAGTATTCCATGGTGTATAGGTGCCATATTTTCTTAATCCAGTCTATCATTGTTGGATATTTGACATGGTTCCAAGTCTTTGCTATTGTGAATAATGCCGCAATAAACATACGTGTGCATGTGTCTTTATAGCAGCATGATTTATAGTCCTTTGGGTATATACCCAGTAATGGGATGGCTGGGTCAAATGGTATTTCTAGTTCTAGATCCCTGAGGAATCGCCACATTGACTTCCACAATGGCTGAACTAGTTTACAGTCCCACCAACAGTGTAAAAGTGTTCCTATTTCTCCACATCCTCTCCAGCACCTGACTTTTTTTTTTTTTTTTTTTGAGACGGAGTCTCGCTCTGTCACCCAGGCACCCAGGCTGGAGTGCAGTGGCGGGATCTCAGCTCACTGCAAGCTCCGCCTCCCGGGTTCACGCCATTCTCCTGCCTCAGCCTCTCCGAGTAGCTGGGACTACAGGCGCCTGCCCCCACGCCCGGCTATGTTTCCTGACTTTTTAATGATGGCTATTCTAACTGGTGTGAGATGGTATCTCATTGTGGTTTTGATTTGCATTGCTCTGATGGCCAGTGATGATGAGCATTTTTGCATGTGTTTTTTGGCTGCATAAATGTCTTCTTTTGAGAAGTGTCTGTTCATGTCCTTTGCCCACTTTTTGATGGAGTTGTTTGATTTTTTCTTGTAAATTTGTTTGAGTTCATTGTAGATTCTGGATATTAGCCCTTTGTCAGATGAGTAGGTTGCAAAAATTTTCTCGCATTCTGTAGGTTGCCTGTTCACTCTGACGGTAGTTTCTTTTGCTGTGCAGGAGCTCTTTAGTTAAATTAGATCCCATTTGTCAATTTTGGCTTTTGTTGCCATTGCTTTTGATGTTTTAGACATGAAGTCCTTGCCCACGCCTATGTCCTGAATGGTATTGTCTAGGTTTTCTTGTAGGGTTTTAATGGTTTTAGGTCTAACATTTAAGTCTTTAATCCATCTTGAATTAATTTTTGTCTAAGGTGTAAGGAAGGGATCCAGTTTCAGCTTTCTACATATGGCTAGCCAGTTTTCCCAGCACCATTTATTAAATAGGGAATCCTGTCCCCATTGCTTGTTTTTGTCAGGTTTGTCAAAGATCAGATAGTTGTAGATATGCGGCTTTATTTCTGAGGGCTCTGTTCTGTTCCATTGATCTATGTCTCTGTTGTGGTACCAGTACCATGCTGTTTTGGTTACTGTAGCCTTGTAGTATTGTTTGAAGTCAGGTAGCATGATGCCTCTGGCTTTGTTCTTTGGCTTAGGATTGACTTGGTGATGCGGGCTCTTTTTTGGTTCCATATGACTTTAAAGTAGTTTTTTCCAATTCTGTGAAGAAAGTCATTGGTAGCTTGATGGGGATGGCATTGAATCTATAAATTACCTTGGGCAGTATGGCCATTTTCATGATATTGATTCTTCCAACCCATGAGCATGGAATGTTCTTCCATTTGTTTGTATCCTCTTTTATTTCATTGAGCAGTGGTTTGTAGCTCTCCTTGAAGAGGTCCTTCACATCCCTTGTAAGTTGGATTCTTAGGTATTTTATTCTCTTTGAAGCAATTGTGAATTGGAGTTCACTCATGATTTCGCTCTCTGTTTGTCTGTGATTGGTGTACAAGAATGCTTGTGATTTTCGTACATTGATTTTGTATCCTGAGACTTTGCTGAAGTTGCTAATCAGCTTAAGGAGATTTTGGGCTGAGATGGTGGGGTTTTCTAGATATACAATCATGTCATCTACAAACAGGGACAATTTGACTTCGTCTTTTTCTAATTGAATACCCTTTATTTCCTTCTCCTGTCTGAATGCCCTGGCCAGAACTTCCAGCACTACGTTGAATAGGAGTGGTGAGAGAGGGCATCCCTGTCTTGTGCCAGTTTTCAAAGGGAATGCTTCCAGTTTTTGCCCATTCAGTATGATATTGGCTGTGGGTTTGTCATAGATAGCTCTTATTATTTTGAGATACATCCCATCAATACCTAATTTATTGGGAGTTTTTAGCATGAAGGGTTGTTGAATTTTGTCAAAGGCCTTTTCTGCATCTATTGAGATAATCATGTGGTTTTTGTCTTTGGTTCTGTTTATATGCTGAATTACATTTATTGATTTGCGTATGTTGAACCAGCCTTGCATCCCAGGGATGAAGCCCACTTGATCATGGTGTATAAGCTTTTTGATGTGCTGCTGGATTCAGTTTGCCAGTATTTTATTGAGGATTTTTGCATCAATGTTCATCAAGGATATTGGTCTGAAATTCTCTTTTTTGGTTGTGTCTCTGCCAGGCTTTGGTAGCAGGATGATGCTGGCTTCATAAAATGTGTTAGAGAGGATTCCCTCTTTTTCTATTGATTGGAATAGTTTCAGAAGGAATGGTACCTGTTCCTCCTTGTACCTCTGGTAGAATTCAGCTGTGAATCTATCAGGTCCTGGACTCTTTTTGGTTGGTAGGCTATTGATTATTGCCACAATTTCAGAGCCTGCTATTGGTCTATTCAGAGATTTGACTTCTTCCTGGTTTAGTCTTGGGAGGGTGTATTTGTTGAGGAATTTATCCATTTCTTCTAGATTTTCTAGTTTATTTGCGTAGAGGAGTTTGTAGTATTCTCTGATGGTAGATTGTATTTCTGTGGGATTGGTGGTGATATCCCCTTTATCATTTTTTATTGCATCTATTTGATTCTTCTCTCTTTTCTTCTTTATTAGTCTTGCTAGCGGTCTATCAATTTTGTTGATCTTTTCAAAAAACCAGCTCCTGGATTCATTAATTTTTTGAAGGGTTTTTTGTGTCTCTATTTCCTTCAGTTCTGCTCTGATTTTAGTTATTTCTAGCCTTCTGCTAGCTTTTGAATGTGTTTGCTCTTGCTTTTCTAGTTCTTTTAATTGTGATGTTAGGGTGTCAATTTTGGATCTTTCCTGCTTTTCTCTTGTGGGCATTTAGTGCTATAAATTTCCCTCTACACACTGCTTTGAATGTGTCCCAGGGATTCTGGTATGTTGTGTCTTTGTTCTCATTGGTTTCAAAGAACATCTTTATTTCTGCCTTCATTTCATTATGTACCCAATAGTCATTCAGGAGCAGGTTGTTCAGTTTCCATGTAGTTGAGCAGTTTTGAGTGAGTTTCTTAATCCTGAGTTCTAGTTTGTTTGCACTGTGGTGTGAGAGACAGTTTGTTATAATTTCTGTTCTTTTACATTTGCTGAGGAGAGCTTTACTTCCAACTATGTGGTCAATTTTGGAATAGGTGTGGTGTGGTGCTGAAAAAAATGTATATTCTGTTGATTTGGGGTGGAGAGTTCTGTAGATGTCTATTAGGTCCACTTTGTGCAGAGCTGAGTTCAATTCCTGGATATCCTTGTGAACTTTCTGTCTCACTGATCTGTCTAATGTTGACAGTGGGGTGTTAAAATCTCCCATTATTATTGTGTGGGACTTTAAGTCCCTTTGTAGGTCACTCAGGACTTGCTTTATGAATCTGGGTGCTCCTGTGTTGGGTGCATATATATTTAGGATAGTTAGCTCTTCTTGTTGAATTGATCCCTTTACCATTATGTAATGGCCTTCTTTGTCTCTTTTGATCTTTGTTGGTTTAAAGTCTATTTTATCAGAGACTAGGATTGCAACCCCTGCCTTTTTTTGTTTTCCATTTGCTTGATAGATCTGCCTCCATCCCTTTATTTTGAGTCTATGTGTGTCTCTGCATGTGAGATGGGTTTCCTGAATACAGCACACTGATAGGTCTTGACTCCTTATCCAGTTTGCCAGTCTGTGTCTTTTAATTGGAGCATTTAGCCCATTTACATTTAAAGTTAATATTGTTATGTGTGAATTTGATCCTGTCATTATGATGTTAGTTGGTTATTTTGCTCGTTAGTTGATGCGGTTTCTTCCTAGCCTCAATGGTCTTTACAATTTGGCATGTTTTTGCAGTGGCTGGCACCGGTTATTCCTTTCCATGTTTAGTGCTTCCTTCAGGAGCTGTTTTAGGGCAGGCCTGGTGGTAACAAAATCACTCAGCATTTGCTTGTCTGTAAAGTATTTTATTTCTCCTTCAGTTATGAAGCTTAGTTTGGCTGGATATGAAATTCTGGGTTGAAAATTCTTTTCTTTAAGAATGTTGAATATCAGCCCCCACTCTCTTCTGGCATGTAGAGTTTCTGCTGAGAGATCAGCTGTTAGTCTGATGGGCTTCCCTTTGTGGGTAACCTGACCTTTCTCTCTGGCTGCCCTTAACATTTTTTCCTTCATTTCAACTTTGGTGAATCTGACAATTATGTGTCTTGGAGTTGCTCTTCTCGAGGAGTATCTTTGTGGCATTCTCTCTATTTCCTGAATCTGAATTTTGGCCTGCCTTGCTAGATTGGGGAAGTTCTCCGGATAATATCTTGCAGAGTGTTTTCCAACTTGGTTCCATTCTCCCCATCATTTTCAGGCACATCAATCAGATTTGGGTTTGTCTTTTCACATAGCCCCAAATTTCTTGGAGGCTTTGTTCGTTTCTGTTTATTCTTTTTTCTCTAAACTTCCCTTCTCACTTCATTTCATTCATTTCATCTTCCATCACTGATACCCTTTCTTCCAGTTGATCGCGTCGGCTGCAGAGACTTCTGCAGTCTTCGCGTAGTTCTCGATACTTGGCTTTCAGCTCCATCAGCTCCTTTAAGCCCTTCTCTCCATTGGTTATTCTAGTTATCAATTCGTCTAATTTTTTTTCAAAGTTTTTAAATTCTTTGCTATTGTTTTGAATTTCCTCCCGTAGCTCGGAGTAGTTTGATTGTCTGAAGCCTTCTTCTCTCAACTCGTCAAAGTCATTCTCCATCCAGCTTTGTTCCATTGCTGGTGAGGGACTGCATTCCTTTGGAGGAGGAGAGGTGCTCTGCTTTTTAGAGTTTCCAGTTTTTCTGCTCTGTTTTTTCCCCATCTTTATGGTTTTATCTACTTTTGGTCTTTGATGATGGTGATGTACAGATGGGTTTTTGGTGTGGATGTCCTTTCTGTTTGTTAGTTTTCCTTCTACCAGACAGGACCCTCAGCTGCAGGTCTGTTGGGGTTTGCTAGAGGTCCACTCCCGACCCTGTTTGGCTGGGTGTCAGCAGCGGTGGCTGCAGAACAGCGGATTTTCATGAGACCACAAATTCAGCTGTCTGATAGTTCCTCTGGAAGTTTTGTCTCAGAGGAGTACCTGGCCAAGTGAGGTGTCAGTCTGTCCCTACTGGGGGGTGCCTCCCAGTTAGGCTGCTCGGGGGTCAGGGACCCACTTTAGGAGGCAGTCTGCCTGTTCTCAGATCTCCAGCTGCATGCTGGGAGAACCACTACTCTCTTCAAAGCTGTCAGTCAGACAGGGACATTTAAGTCTGCAGAGGGTACTGCTGAATTTTTGTTTGTCTGTGCCCTGCCCCCAGAGGTGGAGCCTACAGAGGCAGGCAGGCCTCCTTGAGCTGTGGTGGGCTCCACCCAGTTCGAGCTTCCTGGCTGCTTTGTTTACCTAAGCAAGCCTGGGCAATGGCGGGGGCCCCTCACCCAGCCTGGCTGCTGCCTTGCAGTTTGATCTCAGACTGCTGTGCTAGCAATCAGCAAGACTCCATGGGCATAGGACCCTCCGAGCCAGGTGCGGGACACAATCTCCTGGTGTACCGTTTTTCAGACCCATTTGAAAAGCGCAGTATTAGGGTGGGACTGACCCGATTTTCCAGGTGCCATCTATTACCCCTTTCTTTGACTAGGAAAGGGAACTCCCTGACCCCTTGCACTTCCCAAGTGAGGCAATGCCTTGCCCTGCTTCAGCTTGTGCACAGTGCGCTGCACCGACCACCCTGCACCCACTGTTTGGCACTCCCTAGTGAGATGAACCCGGTACTTCAAACAGAAATGCAGAAATCACCAGTCTTCTGTGTCGCTCAGGCTGGGAGCTGTAGGCCGGAGCTGTTCCTATTCGGCCATCTTGGCACCACCCCCACTCTAAATTTTTCATTTAATATTATGAGACATATACAAGCATTAAAAAATAAATGCAAGTTGTGATTATTTATATCATAATCTACTAAATATTTTCTGTCCTATTAGTTTATAAGTTTCCACACACAACAACACACTTAGTCATGAAATATTAGGAAAATCTTTTCTAAAATCAAAAGCAAGGTTAGAACCTCTCACTGATGATATACAATGTATTTTCAAAAGGAATAAATTAAAGAGACATTGTTAGTAGTTAACATGACACCCTACCCAGAGTATCCAAGAAAAAATACTGGAAAGATACTACAATTAATAAGCTGTATATTATGTTAAAATATTAAATAAAATGTTTAATGCAAAAAAAAAGCAAATACATTGGAACAACTTCCTTGTAAATACTGTACATCCTGCAAAATACCAAAGTGTAAACCTGAGAAGGACTACATTTGGCCTCTAAAATGATATACTTCAGTAGAGGACAACAATGATTAACTAAAAAAATAAAAAATAAAAAACTTGCAGGCACAATTTCATGTTTATGAATGGCAAAATTGATATTGTAAAAAGAATTCTAACCAATATAATCTCTACATATTACACAATGGCAGTCAAAATGCAAATAACTCTTTAAAGAATTTGAAAAATGAAATTATAAATTCAATGTAAGAGAAATTATAATTTTTTCAATAAATTATGATGGCAAAATTGTTATATATTTGAAAACATGTGTATTTGTTAACTTTTTTCTAATACTAATTAAATTATTATTATTATTTTTTACTTTTTATTTTGGTTTCAGTGGTACATGTGCAGGTTTGTTTTGTAGGTAAACTGCATGTCACAAGGATTTGGTGTACAGATAATTTTGTCACCTGGGTCATAAGCATAGTACCTGATAGTTATTTTTCTGATTCTCTTCCTCCTCCCACCCTCCACCCTCATGTAGACCCCAGTGTCTGCTGCTCCCCTTCTACTATCCAGGTGTTCTGTTTAGCTCATACTTATAAGTGACAACATGTAGCATTTGATTTTCTGGTCCTGTGTTAGTTTGCTTAGGATAATGGCCTCCAGCTCCATCCATATTGTTGCAAAGGACATGATCTCAGTCTTTTTCATGGCTACATAGTATTTCATGGTGTATATGTACCATATTTTCTTTATTCAGTCTACCATTTATGGGCATTTAGGTTGATTCTATGTCTTTGCTATTGTAGATAGTGCTGCAATGAACATAGGGATGAATGTGTCTCTATGGTAGAACAGTTTATATTTTGGGGGGGTATATACCCAGTAATGGGATTGCTAGGTGAAATGGTAATCCTCTTTTAATTTCTTTGAGGAATTGCCATACAGCTTCCCACAGTGGCTTAACTAATTTACACTCCCACCAGCAGTGTATAAGTGTTCCCTTTGCTGCACAACCTCACCGGCATCTGTTATATCTGTTATTTTTTTACTTTTTACTAACTGCCATTTTGATTGGTGTGAGATAGTAACTCATTGTGGTTTTGATTTGCATTTATCTAATGATTAGTGATGTTGAGCATTTTTATCTGCTTATTGGCTGCATGCATGTCTTCATTTGAAAAATGTCTGTTTATGTTCTTTGCCCAATGAAAAAGTGTATTTCTATGTTGCCTTACATTAAGCAAAAATTTGAGACAGAAAATATTTTGTATAATATTAAGAAAAGAATAACTAATTTTCATAATCTTGAGGTGGGCAGGATAAAATACACACGAGGCAAACAGAAATTGGCTGATGTATTTTACTCCCCCAAAATATTCTGTTACAAAATCAACTAAAAACGTATTTATAAAGCAAATGTTAGACCCAGGAATATATATGTAGCATATGTTTAAGGCAAAGAAGATGTACCCAGTGCCAAGAACAGTGGCGTATGTCTGTAATCCAAGCATATTGGGAGGCCTAGGTGGGAGAATGGCTTCAACCCAGGAGTTCGAGACCAATGTGAGTGACATAGTGGGACCCTGTCTCTAAAAAAAATAAAAATAAAAAAATTAGCAAGGAATGGAGGCATGCACTTGTAGTCCCAGCTACGTGGAAGGCTGAGGTGGGAAGATCACTTGAGCTCATGAGGTCGAGGCTGCAGTGAGCCATGATGGTGCCACTGAACTCCTGCCTGGGTGATAGAGTGAGACACTGTCTCAAAAAAATAAAAATAAATTAAGGATTTGTATCCAGAAAAAAGAACTAAAACTTGTAAGAAAAAGACAAACTATGAAATAGAGTAATAGACAAATGATATACATTGAAAATTCATAAAATTTTAAAAATGCTTAACCTTACTACTAATCACAGAAACTGAAAACATGAATATGGAATTTTACCCACCAATTAAGAACTATTAAAATGATTAATAATATCATATATTGGTGAGAATGTGAAATAAAATACACATGATTTTGTAGAAGTATAAATTTGTTAAACCTTTTGGGAAAAAAGCGTGTTATTAAATATTAACACTCTATTTATATACCCTTTGACTCATAATTTCTATCTCTCAGAACCTGTTTTGCAGAAATACTCCAAGTGGGCACAAAAAAAAATGCATGAAGCAGTTGGATATTGCTTCATTCTTTTAAAAATAAAATAAGAAATAAACAGCCATCAATGGGGAAGCATTAAGCAAATTTTATGTGACTATACTTATGCAGTGCTATGCAGCTTTTAATAAAATGTAAAATCAAACCAAATTTATTGACATGGAAAAATTGAAGATATGTTGTTAAATTTGTATATTTAATACAGGACAAGACTATAGATATATGGTGCTATTAATTTTCAAAAGCCATATATGTTTATCTGTTTCTAATTTCATAGGAAAGAGGAATGTAAAGGCATACCATATGGTGTGTTATAGAGCATTAATCCTAATTTCCCAGTCACATGTTTTGCTTTTGTTTTTTCATTTCAAGGCTAGGTATTTTATGATTTAAGCAAAGATGCCCATGTAATTTATGATCCAATTCTGGATATGTTTGTGAGAAGGGGCACAATTAATAATTAAGCATATTGAAAGGAACAAACCATATCTCTCCTAGCAAGCCTCCCACTTTCCCTGAAAATCCTAATATATAGTCTCTATATTTATTCCAGTTAGTGAATTCTCTTCCATCCCCACTGTTTGTGGTATGTGTAGTTAATATGAAGATAGTCAATTAGAGAAACATCTTTTGCAGATACTACTACTGCTACCAAAACACCAGGTGTTTTCTCTGGGTCCTTCTACTCACCCCATAGAAAGCCAATCACTGAGACAATGAGTATTACCAAGGAAGAAGGCTTTAATTGTGTGCGGCAGCCAAGGAGATGGGAGATCAAACTCAAATCCATCTCTGTGACCAGTTAAAATAAGGAGTTTATGTAGCCGGGAAGAAATGTAAGAATGTGTAAGAAAACAGGAACTAGGGAGGGGCAAGGAAGCAATCATGAGGAATGAAGGGTCCTAGGCATCTCATTGTCTGGATGTGATCTGATGAGTTTCAGTTAATCAATATTTTGTATTTTATTTTATTTTACTTTAAGTTCTGGGATACATGTGCAGAATGTGCAGGTTTGTTACATAGGTATATATATGTATGCCATGGTGGTTTGCTGCCCCTAACAACCTGTCCTCCAAGTTCCCTCCCCTCACCCCACACTCCCCCAAACAGGCCCTGGTGTGTGTTGTTTCTCTCCCTGTGTCCATGTGTTCTCATCATTCAACTCTCACTTATGAGTGTGAACATGTGGTGTTTGGATTTCTATCCCCACGTTAGTTTGCTGAAGATGATGGCTTCCATTTTCTTTTCTTTCTTTTTTTTTTATTTTTTTATTTTTATTTTTTCTGAGATGGAGTTTCACTCTTGTTGCCCAGGCTGGAGTGCAATGGCAAGATCTCGGCTCACTGCAACCTCCTCCTCCTGGGTTCAAGCGATTCTCTGGCCTCAGCCTCCAAAGTAGCTGGGATTACAGGCATGCACCACCACGCCCAGGTAATTTTATCTTTTTAGTAGAGACGGGGTTTCTCCGTGTTGGTCAGGCTGGTCTCAAACTCCTGACCTCAGGTAATCCACCTGCCTCGGCCTCCCAAAGTGCTCAGCTTACAGGCATGAGCCACCTCGCCCAGACTAATGGCTTCCATTTTCATCCATATCCCTGCAAAAGAGTCTCTTTCCTTTTCATGGCTGCATAGTATTCCATGGTGTTTATGTGCCACATTTTCTTTATCCAGTCTATCATTGATGGGCATTTCGGTTGTTTCCATATCTTTGCTATGGTAAATAGTGCTGCAATAAACATATGTGTGCATGTGTATTTATAGTAGAATGAATGATATTTTTTGAATATATACCCAATAATGAGATTGCTGGGTCAAATGGTATTTCTGGTAATAAATCCTTGAGGAATCGCCATACTGAATTCCATAGTGATTGAACTAATTTACATTCCCACTAACAGTGTAAAAGCATTCCTATTTCTTCACAGCCTCATCAGCATCTATTGTTTCTTGACTTTTTAATATTTGCCATTCTCACTAGCATGAGATGCTATCTCATTGTGGTTTTGATTGGCATTTCTCTAATGATCATTGATGTTGAACCCAGCTGATACTTTTTTGAGAGGCCCGAATATCATTTCCTGAGGAAGGAACTCAGATAAAACAAATGTAAGTTTCAAGCTTTATGACCAGATGGGTGAATTTCTATGTTTAATCATAAAAACTATCTATGGCACCATTGGGTTGATGTGATGGTTAATATTGGGCATCAACTTGATTGCACTGAAGGATGCAAAGTATTGTTCCTGGGTGTGTCTATAAGCTTGTGGCCAAAGGAGATTAACATTTGAGTCAGTAGACTGGGAGAGACAGACTCACTCTCAATCTGGGTGGACACCATCTAATCAGCTGCAAGCATTAAAGCAGGCATGGAAAGAGGACACTTGCTGCGTCTTCTGGCCTCCCTGTTTCTCCAATATTGGATGCTTCCTGCCCTTGAGCATCAGACTCCAAGTTCTTCAGGTTTTGGACTCTTAGACTTATATCATTGATTTACCAGGGGCTCTCAGGCCTTTGGCCACAGACTGAAGTCTGTACTATTGGTTTCCTTAATTTTAAGGTTTTGGGACTTGGCCTGGCTTCCTGGCTCCTCAGCTTTCAGACAGCATACTGTGGGACTTCACCTTGTGATCATGTGAGTCAAATCCCTTCATATATATTCATCTATTAGTCCATCCATTTAGAGAACCCTGACTAATACAGATTTTGGTGCCAGGAGTATTAGTCTGTCCTCATTGCAGCTAATAAAGACATACCTAAGGAAATATAAGACATACCCAAGGAAATATAATAAAGACATACCAAATTTTATAAATTACTGGATAATTTATAAAGGATAGAGATTTAATTGACTCACTGTTCCACATGGCTGGAGAGGCCTCAAAATCAGGGAAGGAGGCAAAGGAGGAGAAAAGGCATATCTTACGTGGCAGCAGGCAAGATAGCCTGTGCAGGGAAATTCCCCTTTATAAAACCATCAAGTCTTGTGAAACCTATTCACTATCATCAGAACAGCACAGGAAAGAACCAGTGCCATGATTCAATTATGTCCTACCAGATCCCTCCCACAATACATGGAAATTATGGAAGCTACAACTCAAGATGAGATTTGGGTGGAGACACAGTCAAATAATATCACTCTGCCCTCAGAGCCTCCAAAATCTCATGTCCTCACATTTCAAAACCAATCATGCCTTCCCAACAGTCCAACAAAAGTCTTAACTCATTTCCACATTAACTCAAAAGTCCACAGTCCAAAGTCTAATCTGAGACAAGACAAATCTCTTCTGCCTCTGAGCCTGTAAAATCAAAAGCAAGTTACTTACTTTCTAGATACAATAAGGGTACAGGCATTGGAAAAATACACTTGTTCCAAATGGGATAAATTAGCCAAAACAAAGGGCCTTAAGGCCCCGTGCAAGTCCAAAATCCAGTGGGACAGTCAAATCTTAAAGCTCCAGAATGATCTCATTTGACTTCATGTCTCACATCTAGGTCATGTTGATGCAAGTGGGTTTCTATGGTCTTGGGTAGCTCTGTCCCTGTGGCTTGCAGGGTACAGCTCCCCCTACCCTGGCTGCTTTCAAAGGCTAACATTGAATGTCTGTGGCTTTTCCAGGTGTATGATGCAAGCTGTTAGTGGATCTACCATTCTGGGGTCTGGAGGATGGTGGCCCTCTTCTTACAGCTCCACTAGGCAGTGCCACAGTGAGGACTCTGTGTGGGGGCTTCCCACCCTACATTTCCCTTCTTCACTGCCCTAGCAGAGGTTCTTTATGAGTGTTCCACCCCTGCAACACACTGGCATTTCCATACATCCTCAGAAATCTAGGTGGAGGTTCCCAAAACTCAATTCTTTATTTCTGTGCACCCACAGGCACAACATCATGTGTAAGCCACCAAGGCTTGGGGCTTGCAGCCTCTGAAGCAAGAGCCTGAGATGTACATTGGCCCCTTTTAGCCATGGCTAGGCTGCAGGGCACCAAGTCCTGAGGCTGCACAAACAGTAAGGCACCACTGGGCCAGGCTCACTAAACCATTTTTCCCTCCTAGGCCTTCAGGCCTATGATGGGAGGGTCTGCTGTGAAGTTTTCTGGCATGCCCTGGAGACATTTACCCCATTGTCTTGGCAATTAACATTTTGCTCCCTATTACTTATACAAATTTCTGCAGCTAACTTGAATTTCTCCTCAGAAAATTGGTGTTTTTTTGTTTGTTTTTGTTTTTTTTGCACATCATCAGGCTGCAAATTTTTCAAATTTATGCTCTGCTTCCCCCTTGAATGCTTTGCTACTTAGAAATTTATTCCACCAGATACCCTAAGTCATCACTCTCAAAAAGTTACACAGACCTCTAGGCAAAATGCCACTAGTTTCTTAGCATAGCAAGGGTGATCTTTGCTCCAGTTCCCAACAAGTTCCTCATCTTCAACTGAGACCACCTTGGCCTGGACTCTGTTGTCCATGTCACTATCAGCATTTTGGTCAAAGCCATTTAATCTCTATCCTGAGATTTTGCTGAAGTTGCTTATCAGCTTAAGGAGTTTTTGGGCTGAGACGATGGGTTTTCTAAATATACAATCATGTCATCTGCAAACAGAGATAATTTGACTACCTGTCTTCCTATTAAATGTCCTTTATTTTTTTCTCTTGCCTGATTGCCCTGGCCACAACTTCCAATACTATGTTGAATAGGAGTGGTGAGAGAAGGCATTCTTGTCTTGTGCTGGTTTTCAAAGGGAATGCTTTTAGCTTTTGCCCATTCAGTATGATGTTGACTATAGGTTTGTCATAAATAGCTCTTATTATTTTGAGATATGTTTCATCAATACCTAGTTTATTGAGTGTTTTTAGCATGAAGGAGCATTAAATTGTTTTGAAGGCCTTTTCTGTGTCTATTGAGATAATCATGTGGTTTTTGTCATTGGTTGTGTTTATGTGATGGATTGCATTTATTGATTTGTGAATGTTGAACCAGCCTTGCATCTCAGGGATGAAGCTGGCTTGATCGTGGTGGATAAGCTTTTTGATATGCTGCTGGATTCATTTGGCCAGTATTTTATTGAGGATTTTCACATTGATGTTCATCAGGGATATTGGCCTGAAATTTTCTTTTATTGATTGTTGTATCTCTGCCAGGCTTTGGTATCAGAATGACGCTGGTTCCATAAAATGAATAGGGTGGAGTCTCACTTTTTCTATTGTTTGGAATAATTTCAGAAAGGATGGTACCAGCCCCTGTTTGTACCTCTGGTAGAATTTGGCTGTGACTCCATCTGGTCCTGGGCTTCTTTTTTTTGGGGGGGGGGGGTTGGCAGGTTATTAATTACTGCTTTAATTTCAGAACTTGTTATTGGCCCATTCAGGGATTCAACTTCTCCTGGTTTAGTCTTAGGAGGGTGTATGTGTTCCGGAATCTATTTCTTCTAGATTTTCTAGTTTAATTGCATAGAGGTGTTTATAGTATTCTCTGATGGTAGTTTGCATTTCTGTGGGATCAGTGGCAATATCCCCTTTATCATTTTTATTATGTCCATTTGATTCTTCTCTCTTTTCTTGTTTATTACTCTGGTTAGCAGTCTATTTTGTTAATCTTTTCAAAAAAAATCCCCTGGATTCACTGATTATTTGAAGAATTTTTTCTGTGTCTCTCCTTCAGTTCTGCTCTGACCTTAGTTATTTCTTGTCTTCTGCTAGCTTTTAAATTTGTTTGCTCTTGCTTCTCTAGTTCTTTTAATTGTGATGTTAGAGTGTCATTTTTAGATCTTTCCCACTTTCTGATGTGGGCATTTAGTGCTATAAATATCCCTACAGATGGTGGAGAGGATGTGAAGAAATAGGAACACTTTTACACTGTTGGTGGGAGTGTAAATTAGTTCAACCATTGTGGAAGACAGTGTGGCGATTCCTCAGGGATCTAGAACCAAAAATACCATTTGACCCAGCAATCCCATTACTGGGTACATACCTAAAGGATTATAAATCATTCTACTATAAGGACACATGCACACATATGTTTATCACAGCACTATTTACAACAGCAAAGACTTGGAACCAACCCAAATGCCCATCAGTGATAGACTGGATAAAGAAAATGTGGTACATATATGCCATGGAATACTATGCAGCCATAAAAAAGTAAGTTCATGTCCTTTGCAGGGACATGGATGAAGCTGGAAGCCATCATCCTCAGCAAACTAACACAGGAACAGAAAAACAAACACCGCATGTTCTCCCTCATAAGTGAGAGTTCAATGACGAGAACACATGGGCAGAGGGAGGGGAACATCAGACACCAGGGCCTGTCAGGGGTGGGGGGCAAGGGGAGAGATAGCATTAGGAGAAATACCTTATGAATGCAGGGCTTAAAACCTAGATGATGCGTTAATGGGTGCAGCAAACCACCAAGGCACATGTATACCTATGTTACAAACCTGAATTTTCTGGATATGTATCCCAGAACTAAAAGTAAAAATTTTTTTTTGAAAGAAATCTCTGGGAAGTTCCAAACTTTTCCACATTTTCCTGTCTTTTTCTGAGCCCTCCAAACTGTTTCAATGTCTGCCTGTTACCCAGTTCCAAAGTTGCCTTCACATTTTCAGGTATCTTTACAACAGTGTCCCACTACCCAGTACCAATTTACTGTATTAGTCTGTTCTCACACTGCTAATAAACACATATCTGAGGTTGGGTAATTTATAAAGGAAAGAGGTTTAATGGACTCACAGTTCCACATGGCTGGGGAGGGCTCTCAGTCATGGCGGAAGGAAAAGGAGGAGCAAATGCATGTCTTACATGGTGGCAAGAAAGACAGCATGTGTAGGGGAACTCCCCTTTATAAAACCATCAGATCTTGTGAGGCTGAATTGCTATCATGAGAACAACACAGGAAAGACACACTCTCATGATACAATTACATCCCACTATCTCCCTCCATGACACATGGGAATTATGGGAGCTACAATTCAAGACAAGATTTGGGTGGGGACACAAGAAAACCATATCAGCTGGTTTCACTACATTAAAATAATGCATTAACAAGCTTCCATTTTCTTCTCCCAATATCTAAAATACTCTTTTATATAGGAAAGCTTTTTGTTGAAAGGTGGAGTCTACAATTTCAATGGTTTCATTAAGAGTATTAGGAAGAAAATTTAGATCTGCTCATGGACGCTGTGTAGTCTTTCAATTTTGCTGATATTGTGAAAGATCATAGACAGAAAGAAAAATTAAGTAGTAGTGACTTTTTTTAAAGCACCTAATGAAACCTCAGTGAAGTTCCAGAATATAATCTGGAATTTTCAGTTATATGAGCCAAAAAATTTTATCTTTTTTAGGTCAATTAGAGTTGGATATTCTGTCTTTTCTACTGGAGAGTAGTAAAGAATACAATTCAGGATTACCATTAACAAAGGTTAACTCTAATGAGGTGTCTAGAAGTAGCAATTACATAGAACCAAGGATAAAAATTTCACATTTTGCTTCTGGTCCTTCTAACTTTTTTACATTGTTTAGAGATGTGTAATTTATTAAATATAAAAGAAAATTAAAACAATAACTGTTAGATTGTATTTGAATTGAAGACTAAATTTTATATTTTGATGTTATCTTTTGGATATTTATGAAAAAGTGTACACTATTATTCCTCACTGGAAAACCCTTCCTCTATTTTAAATATCCTTAATAGAATCTGCTTGTTTTCTTTCCATTGCTTATTGTTACTGAATTGTTTTAGGCTTTCTTATTATTTTAATAAAACATTTGTGACATTTCCATTTACTTTTATAGCCAATTATGTTCAAGTTTAATGATGTTTAATTGATGTTAATGCTATCATTTTTTAAATTTGCCTTTTATATTGTAAAGTGTGATTCATTTCTCATTGGCGCAGTTCATCTTCAAATATTATTTTAAAAGTTGTTCATCTATTCTCTTGAAGCATACTATATTTAAATATCTTATATTTTCACCAAATAGGAAACTTGAACAAGTACAACTATTGTAGCCAATTTTTATTAGATCTTATTTATTATTAAAGGAGTCAGATAATGGATAATCTTCTAAATATTTATTGTAGCTTAATCTATTTCTGATTCTGCATGTGTAAATTATATTTTATCTTTATAATTAAAATTTATTAAAAAATGCTTCCTATTGTTTACTATATCCTGGTAAATGGCTATTCAAATTAGAACCATTATGAATCCTCTGAGCATCATCTATGTGAAATATTTTGTCTAAATATCCTTAATGTATTTCATTCAGACTATAGTAAACCTTTAAACGTAAATACTCATACTTTAAGTTCAGACAATATTTCTTGTCATTGTTTTGAGCATAGTTAATATCTCAATTTTTAAAATGTGCTTCTCTAAAGAAATTTAACATTGCCAGGCTAGATATCTAATCTGCCTTTTATATCTCCCATCATTTATCACATCTGTTGTGACTCCTGTTCTTCTACTCTACATTTTAGAACATCTAATTACATTTGTTCTATACATCACCGATTGGATTTTCTGCAAAACAAAATTCTCCTTTATTTTCTTTATTATGTATTTAATGTTTGCTTCTGTTTCCTACATTGCTTTTCAATGTTTCCTTTTCACGATTATCTCTCTTTTTATTTTATCCTGTTATTTTTAATTCACCTTCTCCCATTTTTATTCTATTCTCCTACAGTTTTATAAAAACATTCCCATTAAAAATACTAAGTTGTTCTTACTTTATTTAACTTTAGATGGGCACGTCTTCCACCACTATTGGTATAGTCTACTGTTTGAAAAATATTAGGAATTGCAATTCCTAGTTTCTTTATTATCAAAACTCTTTCCACAAATTTATGCTTGTTCTTTAGTTGTGGTCATTTTACCACCAATGTGAAATAATTTATTGTTAGTTGCCACCTCCACTTCTCTTCTAAACCTCAGATTAATTTCATACAAGTATTATCTAGCTGTTCCATTCTCTAACTTGTTACATTTAAATAAGTTCTGATAGCAAAGAGGGTGCACATTGCTGTGGCTACATAAAAACGCAGCACCCATGCTACAAAAAAAACATCTGTAAGGTTTTTCCCATAGGGCTATAGAAAATGAAGATGAAAAAATAGTTTTCTTAATCTACTTTTATGCCATACCACAAAGAACAAGAAGCTTTCAATCACTTCTCTCAATGAAATTCCACTGTCCTTGGGTTAGGTAAATTTCTTCTCTGATGGATGCAAAGATCTAAGCCAAAGATTGTGTTATGTGTTTTTTCATTTTCCTCTGACTTCATAGATTCTGATGAAAGTTAGGCTGTGTCAGATGCTATTTTTAAAGCAAACTGTTAATTTTAACATTACTGAAAATGCTTGCTCTTTGAGAAAATATTTATGGGAAATATAGGTTGTAAATCTATTTTTAAACCATGAGATTGTGATAGACACACCTTTCGAATGTCACAATTCTTTCTGGGGATGTAAAAATAAAGCGAGTTGTGGTCTTCCTATTTTGTGTAATTTGTATGTCTTTTAACGAAAAGCATTCTGAAATCATCTTTGCAAAAATTATGACAGTGAGAGAAATCTGATGTAGAAAAATTATGGCATTCAAAAAATCTGACATAGACGACTCTGTGTTGCTTCTAACCTTCAAGCTGACCTGGTTCATTTCTGGACATTGGCCAAGTGAACTATGGGAGGAATTTAGTTTATAGTTTAAAACAAAAGTGTTTGTTAAGCAATAATTATGATTTAGGAGTCCATGTAGCCAGAAGTGGCAAGATTTGTAACCTTTCCAATTGCTTCTATAGATAATATCACTATTATGAAACCTAAGATTGGTGTTTGAGGTATATTGCAGACTCTGCACTTTTGATGGACTAGCTGGCACCATTTAGATTAGATTGGTAACCCATACTAAGAAACTGGCTAATAAAATCTTGTGACTCCCCCATGCAGGGACTGACTCAGTGGAAGACGATGACTTTGGCCTCCTGTGATCTCATCCCCAGTCCAACCAATCAGCATTCCTCATTCCCTAGACCCTGCCCACCAAACTATCCTTAAAAAACTCTAGCCTCTTGAGTTTTCAGGGAGGCTGATTTGAGTAATAACTCTTGTCCTTCTGCTAGGCAAGCCCTGTGATTATTGAACTCCTTCTCTACTGAAATACTGCTATCTGTGAATTGGCTTTTATTTGTGCAGTAGGAAAGAAGAACCCATAAGGCAATTATAACTGTTTATAAAATGAATATAAATTTAGCTTTTCAAATGACATCTATGAAAATTGGAGCAAACAATGCTATATACCTGATGTTTACTTTATATAATGGTAATTGACAGAGAATGGATTCTGCACTTACAGAAGAGAAATATCTGTACTTAAAGAATTTGAAAATAATTTGGATTTATTTAGTAGCAACTCCAAATGCATAATTTTGTTGTCCACTTCTGTCTTGACTTTCAGGATTATGACGTCTGACATGGAGGACGATGCTCATCATTGCTGCTGCTGTGAAGTAATATAAATTTTTTTTAAGTGCTTAAAGTGAAGAGAGTTTAAATCAAAGCATCTCTTGTAATGATCTAAGGAACACAGCCAAGTGGAATAGGAATGTACATGTTTTGAAATATGAATGGTTAAACTGGATTAATTAACATATGCAAGACCTTACATACTTAATATTTTTGTGGTGAGAACACTTACGATTTACTCTGTTACCAATTTTCAAGAAACACATTTGTGCTTTTAATACCAGCAGGCTGAAGCTATTATTTGCACAAGCTGATTTATTTAAAGCTGTTTACATAATAGAACCAAAAAAGTGTGTGCAGTTTACATCTTACATCTTCTGTCTAGGAATATCACAGATTATCCATTTTTATCCATTGTAAGAATATTGACATTTCTCTCACAGTCTGACTTTTCCACTTTTAATGTAGGAAGGAGCCAGGCTTCTGAATCAAGCCAATACCTTAGCCTGAGTTTCTAACTCATTAATAGAGATCAAAAATATTTGACCACTAACCTAGGGAAGTACTAAAACAATCCTGCTTGCTTTTGGTCGAGAGAAGCAGAGAATATATCAATATGATAAAATATCTGTGAGGTACATTTTCTGACACCTTGATGTAACACTTGCTTCTGAGTTGAGAATACTGGGTGGTTTTGTTGATTTGATGTGAAACTACATTTTAAAGATAAGTAAATATACAGAGAAGCAGCCTATGGAATATAAATATACAGAAATTTGTGAAGATGAAATTTATAAAAGTGATGAAGAAGTGTCTATTTAGAACTTTGTACCCTTTGACTGCTATCTTCCTTTTCTCCATTTTACCCCATCCAGCCTCTGGTAACCTCCATTCTACTCTCTACTTCTATGAGCTCCACATTTTTAGATTCTACATATAAGTGAAGAATATGGCATTTCTCTTTCTGTGCCTGGCTTATTGACAGAGCATAATGTCCTCTAGACATAACATTTTCTTTGTTAAGGCTGAATAGCATTCCATTATTTATTCTGTATCTGTTGAAAAGGGGATTGCAGTCTTGATGTTTTTTATTCAGCTAGTTTGTTGTTCCTGCATAGAAATGCTACTAATTTCTTTATATTTATATTGTATCTTGCAATTTTTTGAATTTGTTTATCAGCTATAAGAGTTTTTGGTAGAGCTTTTAGGTTATTCTCTATATGACATCATGTAATCTGCAAGCAGGAACAATTTGACTTCCCCTTTTGCAGTTTGGATATCTTTTGTTCTTCCTTTTGCTTATTTTTTTCTGGCTGGGAGGCCAATATCTCTGATAAACATAGATGTGTGTGTCTCTGCACACTAGACTCAAAGGGATGGAGGAAGATCTACCAAGCAAATGGAAAACAAAAAAAGGCAGGGGTTGCAACCCTAGTCTCTGATAAAATAGACTTTAAACCAACAAAGATCAAAAGAGACAAATAAGGCCATTACATAATGGTAAAGGGATCAATTAAACAAGAAGAGCTAACTATCCTAAATATATATGCACCCAACATAGGAGCATCCAGATTCATAAAGCAAGTCCTGAGTGACCTACAAAGAGACTTAACCTCCCACACAATAATAATGAGAGATTTTACCACCCCACTGTCAACATCAGACAGATCAACAAGACAGAAAGTTAATAAGGATATCCAGGAATTGAACTCAGCTTTGCACCAAGCAGACCTAATAGACATCTACAGAACTCTCCACCCCAAATCAACAGAATATACATTTTTTTCAGCACCACATCACACCTATTCCAAAATTGACCACATAGTTGGAAGTAAAGCTCTCCTCAGCAAATGTAAAAGAACAGAAATTATAACAAACTGTCTCTCAGACCACAGTGCAATCAAACTAGAACTCAGGATTAAGAAACTCACTCAAAACCGCTCAGCTACATGGAAACTGAACAACCTGCTCCTGAATGACTACTAGGTACATAACGAAATGAAGGCAGAAATAAAGATGTTCTTTGAAACCGACGAGAACAAAGACACAAGATACCAGAATCTCTGGGACACATTCATAGCAGTGTGTAGAGGGAAATTTATAGCACTAAATGACCACAAGAGAAAGCAGGAAAGATCCAAAATTGACACCCTGGCATCACAATTAAAAGAACTAGAAAAGCAAGAGCAAACACATTCAAAAGCTAGCAGAAGGCAAGAAATAACTAAAATCAGAACAGAAGTGAAGGCAATAGAGACACAAAAAACCCTTCAAAAAATTAATGAATCCAGGAGCTGGTTTTTTGAAAAGATCAACAAAATTGATATACTGCTAGCAAGACTAATAAAGAAGAAAAGAGAGAAGAATCAAATAGATGCAATAAAAAATGATAAAGGGGATATGACCACCAATCCCACAGAAATACAATCTACCATCAGAGAATACTACAAACACCTCTACACAAATAAACTAGAAAATCTAGAAGAAATGGATAAATTCCTTGACAAATACACCCTCCCAAGACTAAACCAGGAAGAAGTTGAATCTCTGAATAGACCAATAACAGGCTCTGAAATTGTGGCAATAATCAATAGCTTACCAACCAAAAAGAGTCCAAGACCAGATGGATTCACAGCCGAATTCTACCAGAGGTACAAGGAGGAACTGGTACCATTCCTTTTGAAACTATTCCAATAAATAGAAAAAGAGGGAATCCTCCCTAACACATTTTATGAGGCCAGCATCATCCTGATACCAAAGCCTGACAAAGACACAACCAAAAAAGAGAATTTCAGACCAATATCCTTGATGAACATTGATGCAAAAATCCTCAATAAAATACTGGCAAACTGAATCCAGCAGCACATCAAAAAGTTTATCCACCATGATCAAGTGGGCTTCATCCCTGGGATGCAAGGTTGGTTCAACATACGCAAATCAATATATGTAATTCAGCATATAAACAGAACCAAAGACCAAAACCACATGATTATCTCAATAGATGCAGAAAAGGCCTTTGACAAAATTCAACAACCCTTCATGCTAAAAACTCTCAATAAATTAGGTATTGATGGGACGTATCTCAAAATAATAAGAGCTATCTATGACAAACCCACAGCCAATATCATACTGAATGGGCAAAAACTGGAAGCATTCCCTTTGAAAACTGGCACAAGACAGGGATGCCCTCTCTCACCACTCCTATTCAACATAGTGCTGGAAGTTCTGGCCAGGGCATTCAGGCAGGAGAAGGAAATAAAGGGTATTCAATTAGAAAAAGAGGAAGTCAAATTGTCCCTGTTTGCAGATGATATGATTGTATATCTAGAAAACCCCACTGTCTCAGCCCAAAATTTCAAGCTGATAAGCAACTTCAGCAAAGTCTCAGGATACAAAATCAATGTACAAAAATCACAAGCATTCTTCTACACAAATCACAAACAGAAAGCCAAATCATGAGTGAACTCCCATTCATAATTGCTTCAAAGAGAATAAAATACCTAGGAATCCAACTTACAAGGGATGTGAAGGACCTCTTCAAGGAGAACTACAAACCACTGCTCAATGAAATAAAAGAGGATACAAACAAATGGAAGAACATTCCATGCTCATGGGTTGGAACAATCAATATTGTGAAAATGGCCATACTGCCCAAGGTAATTTGTAGATTCAATGCCATCCCCATCAAGCTACCAATGACTTTCTTCACAGAATTGGAAAAAAACTACTTTAAAGTTCATATGGAACCAAAAAAGAGCCTGCATCGCCAAGTCAATCCTAAGCCAAAGAACAAAGCCAGAGGCATCATGCTACCTGACTTCAAACTATACTACAAGGCTACAGTAACCAAAACAGCATGGTACTGGTACCACAACAGAGACATAGATCAATGGAACAGAACAGAGCCCTCAGAAATAATGCCACATATCTACAACTATCTGATCTTTGACAAACCTGACAAAAACAAGCAATGGGAAAAGGATTCCCTATTTAATAAATGGTGCTGGGAAAACTGGCTAGTCATATGTAGAAAGCTGAAACTGGATCCCTTCCTTACACCTTAGACAAAAATGAATTCAAGATGGATTAAAGACTTACATGTTAGACCTAAAACCATAAAAACCCTAGAAGAAAACCTAGGCAATACCATTCAGGACATAGGCATGGGCAAGGACTTCATGTCTAAAACACCAAAAGCAATGGCAACAAAAGCCAAAATTGAGAAATGGGATCTAATTAAACTAAAGAGCTTCTGCACGGCAAAAGAAACTACCATCAGAGTGAACAGGCAACCTACAAAATGGGAGAAAATTTTTGCAACCTACTCATCTGACAAAGGGCTAATATCCAGAATCTACAATGAACTCAAACAAATTTACAAGAAAAAAACAACCCCATCAAAAAGTGGGTGAAGGACATGAGCAGACACTTCTCAAAAGAAGACAGTGATGCAGCCAAAAAACACATGCAAAAATGCTCATCATCACTGGCCATCAGAGAAATGCAAATCAAAACCACAATGAGATACCATCTCACACCAGTTAGAATGGCCATCATTAAAAAGTCAGAAAACAACAGGTGCTGGAGAGGATGTGGAGAAATAGGAACACTTTTACACTGTTGGTGGGACTGTAAACTAGTTCAACCATTGTGGAAGTCGGTGTGGTGATTCCTCAGGGATCTAGAACTAGAAATACCATTTGACCCAGCCATCCCATTACTGAGTATATACCCAAAGGACTATAAATCATGCTGCTATAAAGACACATGCACACGTATGTTAATTGTGGCACTATTCACAATAGCAAATACTTGGAACCAACCCAAATGTCCAACAACGATAGACTGGATTAAGAAAATGTGGCACATATACACCATGGAATACTATGCAGCCATAAAAAATGATGAGTTCATGTCCTTTGTAGGGACATGGATGAAACTGGAAACCATCATTCTCAGTAAACTATCACAAGGACAAGAAACCAAACACCGCATGTTCTCACTCATAGGTGGGAATTGAACAATGAGAACACATGGACATGGGAAGGGGAACCTCACACTCCGGGGACTGTTGTGGGGTGGGGGTAGGGGGGAGGGACAGCATTAGGAGATATACCTAATGCTAAATGACAAGTTATTGGGTGCAGCACACCGACATGCACATGGATTCATATGTAACAAACCTGCACATTGTGCACATGTACCCTAATAATAATAAAAAAGAGTGAATGAACAACAACCAAAAAAAACATAGGTGTGAAAATTCTCAACAAAACAGTAGCAAACCAAATCCAACAAGATGTCAAAAAGACACTACGCTATGATCAAATTGGATTTCCCAGAAATGCAAGGATGTTTCAACATAAATAAATCACTAAGCATCACATATCACATGAATAAAATGAAGGAAAAATAATATAATTATCTTGATAAATGCAAAAAAAAGTATTTGATAAAATTCAGTGCGGCTTTATGATAAAAGTTCTCATTAAATCGGGTATAGAAAGTAGGTACCTCAGACCAATAAAGTACATAAATGACAAATTGACAGCTAACATCATAGTGAAGGGAGAAAACTAAAACAAGACAAGGACGCCCACTCTCACTACTCTTGTACTGTTAAGTTCCAGCTAAGAGAGTGAATTTTAATCTTCTAATCACAATGAAATAAGTATGTGAGGTAACTGATATGTAAATGAGCCTGATAGGATCATTCCACAATGTGTATTTGTATCAAAGCATCATATTTTAACCCATAAATATAGACAATTATTATTTGTCAATTAAAAATACTTTTCAATGAAGAAGGACCTCTTAGGAACAATTGGAAACTCTGGTTATGAGAAGTTAAGATGAACACAATAAAGAGAAAAATACGTATTTTGGATTATTACTTGGAGGTCACCAATAATCATGGAGTAGAACCTTTACTGAAATCAAGTTAAGAAATCAGGAAAATATTAAAGAGATTCAGAGACAGCTAATCTGTTCTGAAATGAGAAATATGAGAATGTTTAAAGGCATTAAATGATTGATAAAATTATAGAATAGTACATATATATGGTTATAAAAGCCATCATTTTGAGCACAGTTTTGGGGATAAGAGTGATAAAGACAAATTTATTCAATAAAACTTTCTAAAGCACGGTAAGGAAGACTATTCAGTACCATTACAATGGGTATGTGGACCATGGCAAAGGGATTTTGCAGTGGGAGAGTGAGGTTGGGCTCAACTCCAAATACAGTGTGAGCAAGTGTGAGTTTATAGCCAAGGATCAGTGCAGGGCTCTGTCGATGGAAAATTACAAAGAAAAATCATCACGGGTAAGGGGGATTCTGGCTAAAACAACCTGACATGATTATTGATGAATACAAATGAGGGCGAACAGACTTCACCTGGGAATGGGAAAGGATGAGGAACCTGATCAAAAATAGAGGATGATAGGAAATCAAGGTTGGGAAAGGGTTCTTGCTAAACTTGCTAACAGGGTTGTATGATGAAACTGAATTTAATTAAGTATATAGTTGAGCCTAGGAAAAGATTCAGGAGCCTGACGAAAGTTTGGTCAGCCAAAAATTATATTTCCCCCTTCTTATTTGAGAACAAAAGAGACATTCTTCATTTCTGTAAGTAACAGGAGTCCAATTTTCTTGTTTGGCTGCCTTTTGTTCCTTAAGGACTTGCTGAATCATGTTAGCATTTGGTAGTAGAGGATATTTGATGGACGGTTCTAGCAGTCAAGTGTTTAATGAGGGGAATTTTTATGAAATGCAAAAAAAAAAAAAAATTAATCATTAGAAATACAGTTTCTGAGTCCACGGGGCTGCCAGTTGAGATTTCTAGATGTGGGGTTCAATGCATCTGTAGAAGGTAAAGTGAGAACGGCAGTAGCCCAGTGGCCACTTACAAATTTTCTTGTGGGCAGTTTAAATGTCTCTGTGTCTCTGGTAATGGCATTGAATCTTGCAGTGAATTTTCTTAGTAGCCCTTACAACATCAGGCAACAATATTATCTATACATTATCTGTTGTTGTAATTTATCTGTAGCTTATATGAAGTAATCCAGCATCAGCATGCTAGTCTTTGGGAAAAAAGCAGTTTTAATTTTTAATAATTCCAAACCAGAAGGGTAGGAGAAAAAATGGAAACGTTATTCAGAGAGTGGTAGCCAGATGTTTGAAGAAATTAGAATAATTTAGGGTCAATTCTAGTTTTAAGATCATAACAAAACCTTAAATATAATGAGCAGGACTAGCATTTAATGCCCACAAAAGTGTGCCATAGCTTTTCATTGAAACATTATTTTTCTTTCTACAATTACCCCCATTTCTTTCAAAGATACAGTAAATCTAATTTGTTTGCCAATTGAGACCAGTCTTATTGGCCTGGTTATTTATATAAGTGCAGCATGAATAGTGGTTGATCACATAGCTTTTTTAGTTTGCTTTGTTAGAATTTTTCATAAGGAATCTCAGATTAGACTTTTAAAAGCCTTCTGTGGCTAAGAAGCCAACGCAAGGACTTGGCATCAGATATTGCAATACCTACAGATGTGGGCAAATTCCTCTTTTCTTGATGTCCTCAAAATATCCTGAAGTTCCTAGGCATTCCAACAAGTAGCCTTTTTTACTTACCTCTAAAACAACATTTAAAGCCAGGTACAAATCCAGTTTTCCAAAGGAAGCTTTATAAGCAATGACATCTTAAAGTCAACCTTAGTGCCTTAAAGCTGTCTGATCATATCTGATTTTATGTATTATTTTTACTAGTCTATGAAGTAATTTTAGCCCCAGGATATTGGGTTTTTTTTTGTTTTTAATAGCAATCAGTTAACAATTATTTCATCTTGACAGATGAGTTGGTCAGGAAAAGAGCCAGTCAAAGAGAATCCTGGTGAAAACCACTGCCACCTTGGAGTGACTGTGAGCATACCCAGCCAGTACTGTAATCCCTGGGGAACAATCTAAGAGGCTTGACACTGTAGACTTCACCAAAGTAAAACAGCCAGTCATTAATTAACTAATCAAGCAAATAACAACAAGTCCAGAAAATGGGGGAAGGAGGGAGGTCACTACAACATACTATATAAAATATCCAGTTTCAAATAAAAACATGAAATATGAAGAGAAATAGGAACTTATTGTCTATACATTGGAAAGAGAGGTGACAGAAACTGCTTGTGAATGTGCCAGAAGTTGAATTTAATAGACTTCAAAACAGACATTATAAATACATTCAAAGAACTAAAGGAAACCATGATTAAATAATTAAAAGAAAGTATGAAGATAGATAGTATCATATCAAATAGATAATTCCAATAGGATATGTAAATTATAAAAAAGAAATAGATATTCTACAGTTGAAAGACACAATAATTAAAATTATTATTATAATAAACAGGCCAATCCATCAGAGATATAAAATCTATCTATCTATCTATCTATCTATCTATCTATCTATCTATCTATCTATCTAATCTATCCAAGCATCTATCAGAGCCCCAAGGTATATGAAGCAAAAACTGACAGAAATGAAGTGACCAATGGACAATATAATAATTATTAAAGTCTTCTAATAATGAAAACTTTAATACCCCACTTTCAATACCAGAACAATTAAGCAGAAGAACAGCAAAGAAATATTATAAATAACTTGAACAATATTAGAAACCAACTAGACCTAACAGATATCTGTTATACACTCCACCCCAAAAAGTGGAATATATATTCTTCTCAAATGCATGTGGGACATTCTCCAGGACAGAATATAAGCTTAGTAGTAAAACAAACCTCAACATATTTTAAATAATAGAAATAAAGTATTTTTCCTCATCACAACGGAATGAATTTAGAAATTAATGACAAAAATGGAAACTCAAATATACATAAATTAAACAACACATTCTTACATAATCAATAGTAAAAATAACAAAAGGAAAATTAAGAAAGACTAAGTGAAAACGAAAACACAACATACCAAATTTATAGGATACAGCTGAAGCAGTGCTTAGAAAAAATTTATACACATAAATATCTATATTAACAAAGGCAAAAGATTGCTAATCAATACCCTAATATTTGGTCTTAAAACATAAGGTAAGGAAAAGTAAATGTAACCTAAAAAAAGCAGGAGAAATAAAATAATAGATATTAGAGTGGAAATTAAAAAGATAGAGAATAGAAAAATAATAGGAAGAATCAATGGAACTCAAAGGTTATTCTTTAAAAAGATTTTTAAAATTGGCAAACCTTTAGCTAGATTTTATAGCAAAAGATATAAATTCCAGCAGACATATACAGAAGATTAAATACCAATTCTTCACATAACTTTTCCAACAATAAAAGACAGGAATACTGCTAAACTTATCCTATGAGCCCTAGTATTACTTTGACACCAAAACCAGGCAAGTCGTCATAAAGAAGGAAAACTACGTATCAATATCTTTTACAAATATGAATATAACAATCCTCACAATGCTAGAAATGTATAAAATAATAAAAAAGAATTATATATTATGACTAAGTGGGAAATACTAAAGAAATGCAAGGTTAGTTTAACATCCAAAAATATATTAAGCTAGTATACTATATCAATATAATAAAAAACAAAAACAATATAATCCTCTCAATAGATGCAAAAAAAGCCTTTCACAAAATTTAAGCACAGTTTATAAAAGCCCTTACCAAATACGAATAGAAAGGGACTTCCTCAACTTGATAAAGGAAATCTACTAAAAACTCACACCTAATATATTTAACAGTGAGATATTGTATAATTTCCCTCTAAGTCAGAAAAAGACAACAATGTATGTTTTTGCTACCTTGTTTCAATAGTGTACTGGAGATGCTAGCCAGGGAAATTAGGCAAGAAAAGAAGTAAAAAACATCTAGTTTGGAAAGGAAAAGTAAACTTATTTGCAATTTTAGATGACATGACCATATATACAGAAAATTCTGAGGTTTCACTAAAAACTTTCATAACTAGTAAATTCATCAAAGTTTCAGGGTACAAAATCAATATTTAAAAACCAATTACAGGCTCGTCATGGTGGCTCACGCCTGTAATCCCAGGACTTTGGGAGGCCGAGGCAGGCAGATTAAGGTCAAGAGATCGAGACCATCCTGGCCAACATGGTGAAACACCGTCTCTACTAAAAATACATAAATTAGCTGGGTGTGGTGGCACATGCCTGTAGTCCTAGCTACTCAGGAGGCTGAGGTAGGAGAATAGCTTGAACCCGGGAGGTGGAGGTTGCAGTGAGCTGAGATCATGCCACTGCACTCCAGCCTGGCAACAGAGAGACACTCCGTCTCAAACAACAACAACAAAAATATTTTATTTCTTTATCTTTGTAATGAACAATTCCAAAGTAAAATTAATAATTATTTTTATAATAGCATCAAAAATAATATACTTAGGAATAAATACATTTTTTAAAAAGTACAATACTTATTCCCTGAAAACTATGAAACATTGTTGAAAAAGTAAAGATCTCAATAAAGTGTTTTTCCCCTTATCTGTGGTTTTGATTTCCACAGTTTCTGTTACTCGTGGTCAACTGGGTTCTGAAAATCGGTGAGTACAATACAGTTAGATCTTTTGAGAGAGAGAGAGTAACAGAGAGACCACATTCACTTTTATTACAGTATATAGTTATGAGTGTTCTATTTTACCATTAATTATTGTTAATTTTTTTACCATGTCTAATTAATAAATTAATAAATTAAACTTTGGTACCATCTCTTGTTTTAGGCATCCACTGGGCAAAGGGAGGGCTACTATAAATTTTAAAAAGTATATTTTATTCATGGATTGGAAGACATTGTATTATAAAGGTGGAAATACTCCCTGAATTCATTTATAGATTCAACATTAAACTATCACAATTCCATACAGTTTTTTTGCATGCTTGGACAAGCTGGTTTTAAATTAAACTGGAATTACAAGGGACACAGAATAGTCTAATATATCTGAAAAAGGAATAAGGTTGGAGCATTCAAATTTCCTGATTTCAAAACTCACTCCAACCCAACAGTAATCAAGAGAGTGGTATTATCACAAGCGTAGATATATAGATCAATTAAATAGAATTAAGAATCCAGAAGTAAATCTCTGTGCCTTTGGTCAACTGATCATTGACAAGAGTACCAAGACCATTCAAAGGAGAAAGGATAACATTTCAACAATAGTGCTTGGATAACTAGATAGCCACATGCAAAAGAATACAATTAGCCCATTACCTGGAACTCATATATAAAAAATTCATTGAAAATGGAAGTGTAAGAGCTAAAACTATGAAATTCTTAGAAGATGACATACGGATAAATATGCATGACCTTGGATATGGCAATGGAGTCTTATATATGAGATGCCAAATGCACATAAAACAATGACAACAATAAAAATAGATAAATTGGACTTTATCGAAATTAAGAAGATATATTTTTCAAATGACACCATCCAGTGAAAAGACTATGCACAAAATGGGAGAAAATATTAGTAAATCATACATCTGTTAATGGACTTGTGTCTATAATAATGTTTTAAAAATTCCTACAACTCAATTATAAAAAGACGAATGTTTTTTCCAAGACAGCATTATCAGTGTCAGGCATTTCCACTTCATTTTGTATCTGTGGTATGTGGAACAGATTGTCTTCAAGATCATGATGACAGAGAATAAAGAAGTAGAGGGTGGCACATGACTTTTGTTGTTGTTGTTATTGTTTTTGTTGTTGTTTTGAGATAGAGTTTCATTTTTGTGCCCAGGCTGGAGTGCAATGGCAGGATCTCGGCTCATGGCTCACCGCAACCTCCGCCTCCCAAGTTCAAGCAATTCTTCTGCCTCAAGACTCCAGAGTAGCTGGGATTACAGACATGCGCCACCACGCCCAGCTAATTTTGTATTTTTAGTAGAGACAGGGTTTTTCCATGTTGGTCAGGCTAGTGTCGAACTCCCGACCTCAAGTGATCCACCACCTTGGCCCCTCAAAGTGCTGGGATTACAGGCGTGAGCCACCGCACCCAGCCTGTAATCCCAGCATGCCTATACATGGCTTCATCACTTCCTCTAATATCCCATTCTTCAGGGATTACTCACATGGCCTCAATAAACTTAAAAGGCAGCCTAGAGAATGTTGAAGAGCATATATATAGGTTTTTATGTATTTATTTATTTTTATTGTGCCTGCTTCCCCAACCCCCAACACCAAGGCTGGGAAAGAGCTAATGCAATAATGACTTTTAAAAACCACCAGTTTAGTCTAATGTTTCCTGGATGAATCATCAATATTTAAAATAATTTGAAATAATGGAGAAATTAACAGAAAATACAAAAATCCATGTTCCTGAAGATATGAAATGATATAAGGCTACTGGTAGGGATCCAAACAAGAGTCCTGATTGGCAAGGAAAAGCCTGTAATATTCTAAGGTGATTTAAGAATTGTTGCTACATCCCAGCAGGGAAAATATTTTAAAATCTTGAGTCCCTGATTTGAGAATCATGAATCTTCTGCAATTACTAAATTCCCACAGAGAAGCTACTAGACAAAGCTATATTATTTTTGCTTATAAATTAAAGTTATAATAAATTGAAGTCTCTAATTTTTCTATTCCAGGTTTCCTATTTTACTTTATCAGAAAGGGAAAGCAATATTTACATACATGACTAGAATTCAGTGTTGTTTCTTCAGCAATTGGAAGCTGTGCCATATTTCATTAAGAAAGGCATAGCTATCTTATCAACTTAAAATTAAATAAATCCAGAATCCTCTATGTCATTCTGCTTTTTTAAAGCATCAATTGGATGCAGTGATATCACAAACTCTGTGATACACACAAAAAGATATTCAACCCATCCTGACTGCTCTAGTGATAGAATTTTCCAAACACATGAGATACTTTCAATGAGCTACCATATTGCTGTTACTAACGACAGAAAATTGAGCTATGACGATAGTAAATATTGCATACTTAAAATATCCTGTACGCTGTCCTAGGAAAATATATGTAGGTGTGTCATATTTATATTTAAAAGAAGTGTGTGTGGTAATTAACTTATTTCTTACAAGAGTATAAGGAATGTACTATTTTAGATGAGAAAATTGAGGCATGTAGAGGTTAACTATATTATTCAGCTTCATATTATTAGCAAGTAATACAGTTTATTCTCAATCAGTGTAACTACAGAAATCTCCTTTAGCAAATTGTGAAAGTTTACTGTAGCTGATAGAACTACAGCATCACTGTTAAGAGCTATTATTTGAAGGACAATATATAGCATAAAATTATTCTGGATTACAAATGGATGTAAGCACAAATGCGAAAACAGGTAAAGAAATCCACTTACATTCATCTTTAAGTTAATAAATGTGTACGTTTATCTCTTAACTGATTACTTCCTATGTGACTAAAATGCAAAATGTTCAAACTAAGATAATTATTAATAATTTCACCTCTGAGCATGCCTTTCATGTTATATTCTTTTCTGTCTGTGAATAGCATCATCATCTAACCATATAACTGGCTGCCCAAGACAAAATCTTTAGTATCATCTCATCTCTACTTCATGAGAAACAGCCATCAGTCAAAGAGTCCTGCCACTAAAATTTGTCATACACAGCCCTTCTTTCTAAATCCATTGCCAATTTCAGATAATCTTTTTTTTAATCTGGGAAATTACAAATCTCTTCGACCCATTGTTCTTATGCCTCTATAATTCATGCTTCAACCTGCTTCCAAAATCTGCTTAAAATTCAATTATGTTTAGCTTATTCTATTGTCAGTAGACAGAACACATTAAATATAACATATGTAAACAGCATAATTCTGTAAATAATTCTAAACTATACAAATACTGAATCAATAAGTCAGACTAACACAAATACGACATCTTAGTATTAACTTTTACTAATGTTTTTACCAACACAAGAATTCCAAAGATTTCCCAGAAATGTTCTTCCAGTACAGGAAGGAAAGAGATTAAAGTCTAGCAACTGAATCTTTTCCTTCTCAGCTTCCAACCTCCCTTCCTAGCCTCATCACATTCTTCACAAATATATACACTCCAGCCTATACTTTATAAATTTTTGCAACATTATATGTTCTTTTTTATGAGTTACTACCTGGATTTCTCTCAATTTGAAATAGTCTTTCCATTTACCTAATGTATTCTTAAGTTGAATGCCAAATTCGCAGATCATCTTACTTTCTAAAGATGTCTCAATTCTCTTTCAAAATGAAGTATTTTCTCTCATTTTACCCTCATCTTCATAATTTGCATGTAATATTGTCCTGTCCCACCCTCTAGATCTTAATTTCTTCATATACATGCACGATTCTGTATCATTTTCTAACTTTTATTTCGGGTTTCGGGGTACATGTGCAGGATTGTTGTATGGGTAAACTCATGCCACAAGGTTTTGTGGTACCGATTATTTCATCAGCCAGGTACTAAGCCTAGTACCCAATAGTAATTTTTTTCAATACTTTAAGCCAACCCCCATACATGACACATAATAGAGACTGTTTTTATAAATGAAGGCATCCATTAGAAATTTTAAATAGCATCAATAGTTTCTATATGTTCTTACAGAGTCTAATAATTGTTTTTTCCATATTTGAGAGTAATTAGTTCCCAAGGAAGTTTGGTTCTTCAGATGGTTAGACACACTTCATTCTAAATTAAAAACTGGATAAATAAACTAGCATTCGAAATTATGCCATCCTTGAGCTCGAGGTTAGTGTGCAATTGCTCTTGATGTTTGTTTCTTTGTCCTTGACTTACGGTGCTTTCTTTGAATTTTCTTAGAAAGTCAAGAAATACCATTTGGACAAACTCATGTATTTCCTATTTCCATGATTGGTGGGCTTTTAAAAAAACGTCTCAGCTGAAATGAGTATGTATTAGTGCTAACAATATATAATACAATTTTCTCCATTCTGGGCCAGGTGCCAGTGCCTGCAGTTTTTTAAAGTTCTATAAAAGGTACCTCACCGCTGAAGGCTTAACTACCATTTTTCTCTATAGTGTCATTATTAAAATTAATTGATATTGGCAGTGATGGCTTTTCAGTTCTTTCTGTAGGAAAAAATAAATGATTCTGTCACAAATGTCCAAAGTATTTCTCTGTGTCTTATATCATAGAAAAATGATATAATAATGTATTTCTTTATAACTACCAGACAAATCGTAAATGAAGTGAAAATCAGTCATTAATCTTAACACATAAAGGTAATATTCTTTCAAACAAAAGGTATATATGATAGATAGAAATATGTTCCTACTACTTTGTACTGGTCATATCTCTCTCTTCATCTACTCTATAATAATATCCAAAGAGGGGCTCATATTAAAATGATCATCTCATTCACCAAACAGCTTAACACATTTTAAGTATTGTTTTCCTAATGATTACTATTGTTATTATCTTACATATTTTTGTATCAGGTATATTTTATCAAAATTACATGTAGCTCAAAAAATCTATGAGTGATAAGTCTGTAGATTTGTCATTTGACTTAATTTATGTAAGTATAACTTGTTTACATCTACTGCGTTTTTCAAAGTATAATATCAACAAAATAATTGAGAGAACACACATCCTAAGTGTTGAATTTAGGTTGAATTTAGCTAAGGGCAGAAAAAAGACACTAATCATGGAATTTAATTGAGAATTGATGAGCTTTATTGTTCTTGTGAGTAAGAATTGTTTTGAATAGTTTTAACTCTTTTTTATATCTAATAATTTTCAAAGAAATTATAAGAAAAAATCCACTGGGCGCAGTGGCACACGCCTGTAACCCCAGAACTTTGGGAGACTGAGGTGGGCAGATCACAAGGTCAAGACATCAAGACTGTCTTGGGCAACATGGTAAAGCCATGTCTCTACTAAAAATACAAAAATTAGCTGGTTGTGGTGGCATGCACCTATGTTCCAGCTACTTGGGAGGCTGAGGCAGGAGAATCGCTTGAACCTGGGAAGGCAGAGGTTCCAGTGAGCCGAGATAGGGCCACTGCACTCCAGCCTGGTGACAGAGCAAGACTTCATCTCAAAAAAAAAAAAAAAAAGATTTAAGATTAACAGAAGATTTCTCAGATTGCAACAAAAGACTGTGGCAGGTACAGTAACATAAGTACTATCTTAAGAGAAAAAAATGTTTTTTATTAATTTACAATTCAGATGTCTTTGGAGAATTAACTGTAGTATGATTTTTCTATTAATGTGAAACCCTTAGATAAAATGTAAACCAGTAAGAATTCACTTATTAAATAAAACTACCTTTGCTGCTATTTTATATTGATGGTAAATATGTTATAGCAATTATTTTAATATACACATTCAACAATCATTAGACTGTGAAAATTTGATTTGTCTAAACTGTTATTTCATCCTATTCATTCATTCTTTCTTCTGCTAATGTCTTTATCACAGCAGTGGAAGTCATCCACAAACAAATATAAACATCAAGTTCAATAACTATAATCCGAATTCTCTAGAACATACAGCCTCCAAATAATCTTTTGTTCTGCCAAAATTTGAGTTGTACTCTTCACACAAAAATACAATTTACCTTTCTTTTTTAGGTAGCTATTGCTTTTAAGCAGGAATCAGAGGCAATTAAATTTTGGATGTGGCACTAAAAAAGAAAAAAATCATGCCTGGTCCAAGAAAAGTGTGTAAATGGAAAGAAGGGAAAGCTAGGTGAATTCACCATATGAGAAAAGAAAACATGCTCCGTCAAAACTAAACAAATAGAACTGAGATGCCCCATAGCAACAGAAAATTACAAGGCAAAGTGAGAAATAAAGCAACAAGTACAAGAGAGAGAGTCGGGAGAGTGATTTTAAGTTTCTTTATGCAGAGAGTACACTTACTGTTCATAGATAGAAAAAATGATACTAAATGAATTGTGGATAAATACAGGCACTCGTATCTTGGAGGTGCCTTGCTGAATATTTTGTTGAGTTTTTCTCAGTATTTACTTTCTTCTATTTTCCTAAGTTATAGAAAAGAGTTTTATATATTTAGAGTCCTTGCCCGAGAAGAATGCATAATATGACTGAGAAGACAACTTTTTAATACAGAAACACATAAATATGCAAGAGAGAAGATGATCAATTTCTAAATTATGTAGCTCTTACTGTAAATACAGTTTGAGTTTAGAGAAAAACGACTTATATACAAGAACTTAAGAGCGGCTGTGAAAGCTCCTGCAGTTTGAATGTTGGAAAAGAAAAAAAAAAAAAACACTCACTGTAGGTGGAATGAAAAATTGGAGTCTGGGCATAGTGGCTCACTCCTGTAATCCCAGAACTTTGGGAGGGCGAGGCAGGCGGATCACCTGAGGTCACGAGTTTGAGACCAGTCTGGCCAACATGGTGAAACCCAGTTTCTACCAAAAATACAAAATTAGCCGGGTGAGGTGGTAGGTGCCAGTAATCCTAGCTACTTGGGAGGCTGAAGCAGGAGAATCGCTTGAACCTGGGAGGCAAACGTTGCAGTGAGCTGAGATCGTGTCATTGCACTCCAGCCTGGGTGACAAGAGCAAAACTCCGTCTCAAAAAAAAAAAAAAAAAAAAGAAAACTTGCAGATGTGTTTTTGTTTTCCATGTTGAGTGTCTTACCACGTTCCTTTGCATTAGTTTTCTATTGCTACTACAACAAATTATGACATAATCAGCAGTTTAGAACAACACAAATTATATTACTGTTCACCTGGAAGTCTGAGTGAGTTCAGCTGTTTCGTCTGCATTATGTCTTTCAATGCCAAAATCAAGGCTTGCTGGGGTCTTTTCTTGAAGCTCTGAGAGAGAATTCCCTCCATGTTCTTCCAGGTCTTTGGGTAAATCCAGTTACTTTAGTTATAGGCTGAAATCCCTTTTGCTTACTGACTGTTGTCCAGGAGCTTTTTTCAGCTCCTAAATGTCTCTGGCATTCCTTGATTTGTGGACCCATTCATCTTCATAAACCACCAATGACTTCTTCTCACACCTTATCTCTCTTACCTGCCATCTGGCCCTAGTCTGAGTACACTCTACTTTTAATGAAGATGAATGCAGGTAATTCTATTAAGCCAAACTAAATAATCCAGGATAATCTCCCTATTTTAATCTGCATAACCTTGATTACATCTACAAATCCCCCTTTGCCATGTAGCCTAACCTATTTACAAGCTACAAAGATTAGGGCATGGGCATCTTTGGAGGACTTTCATTTACATTTGAGAATGCGTTGATGAAAGTATCAGTAACTTCACCTATTTGCTTGAGGAGAGTTCTTATCTGCCAAAATGTATCAACCTACTGTGTACTGTTGCCAAGAAGTGCCAGAGAATGAACACCCGAGAGAAGCAGCTCTCAAAAATGACTAAAGGACCTTGTGTGCAAATACATAAATAAATAAAATAACCTCCATATATCTCAGGCTGGACACTTCTAACTACATGTGTTTTACGTCATTTCCCAGAGTGCCCCAGAAAGAACAAGATCCACTTGTCAACCAGAGGTAACTTGTTTAAAAGTGCACCCTTTTTTTGCTGTCTTCTTTTTACTGTCATGTCCCTATTCTCTACCACTGTTTCTTGGGAGATGTTTTTCCTGCTTTGTTGTTCAAAATATTATTTAGCATATGAAACAGTAAATGACAATGGAAGCACCTTTTAATAATTTATAAAAAAATCTCTTCACACCCATTTCGATAGTTAATACTGTTAACAACTCTGAGTTGGGAATTTTCCACAGCCTATTTTTAAAGATGAATACATTAAAATTACAATCTTTGGGTAACTAAGGAAAGTCATAGATCATAAATGATATGTGAGAATCCTAACTCAGAAATACATCAAACCCTGTGCATTTTCTTCTCTACTGTATACATTGAGGTAGGCATAGTAAGTATTCCCAATTTTACCCTATTACATGCATAGAAATTTGGTCACAGAGGGGTTATCTAATTTGGCTAATATTACAAGGCTAGAAAGGAAGATAATCAAGACTATAATTGCATTATTATAGATAATCAAGACTATAAATGCATTATTACTCCTGATCACGTTGTTTTCAATATATTGCAAGATGTTTAAACAAGTTGAGGGCAGTTTGTTGAAGGTCTTGAGTATTATCCAAGATGATCTGGAAATAATTCTCTTAGCAATTAATCTTCCTATCCCATGGGAGATTTTTGGAAAGTGAAATAATGAAAATGTGATTTTATATCAAGACTTATTTTTATTGATTTTTGCCAAAATAATATTTTAAGAAAATTAATCTGCCAAAGGTATGCAAGATGATTTGGAGGAGTATGAGACTGACGGCAGAAAAGCTAAAGCTAAAGGAGAGGTTACTTTAATAATCCAAGCAACTAGTGATAAGGATGAACAGAACTTAAAAGTAAAATAATCTTAAATAACACCACATAATGTCTTCACTTAAAACATTCTTCAGGTCTCCCTTTATAATTAAAATGAGATGCAAATTCTTCATTATGGTGAAGAAACTCCCTTCATGCTGTGATGTGTGCCCACATATCTGACTTCATCTACCACTCTCCCTTTTATAAAGTTTAACTTCATTGGCTTTTTGTTGTTGTTGTTACTTTGACACATTTTATATTACTTTTAATTAGTAAATTGTAATTGTATTGCATTTATGGAGTACTATGTAATGTAAACATTCTTCTCAAGAAACTTCAGAGGGCTGCTTCTTCTCATAATTCAGATCCAAAATCCAATATTACCTCCTCAGCAAGGCTATCCCTGACCACTCAATGTAGAATGGACCTTGCCATAATCCTTATATCTATGAAAGTTAATTTTATTTTGTTGATTGTTATTGTTAGCTTCTCCCTATTAGCGTGTGAACTCTACCACATACAGTGATCATGATACTGCCAAATACTTAGTAAGCACTCACTAAACAACTGTCAAATTAGGTGATTGCATAATAGCAGGTACTAAACAATAAATGATTATATAATTTTAACTTAAATCTTGCAATAGATTTTAGGTAGATATTTCAACATCTGAATAACTTAAGCATAAATTGTGTCTAATTTGCATGTGATCATTGATGGAAGCTGATATTCTGAAAACTACAGAATAGTTTCCTCAATATCAAATACTGTATTTTAACTATAATCATTATACTATAAACCTTGTCTAATATGTGATTTTCTAATAATTCATATTTAAGTTGACATTGATAAATATACATATAGATATGAGAAAATACAATTTTTAATTAAAATATGTTAATACTTATATATTTCTTAAATGATTCTAAATTGTGACAACAGAAAAATGAAATTGAGAAGGAAGAAGGAAGAGTGAGAAGGGAGGAAGGAAAAAGGCAGAGGGAGAGGAAAAGGAAGAGGAAGAGAAAGGGAGAGAGAATAAGATCAACAGCTATAAAACAAAAACTAACCTAGCATTCTTGCTTTTAAATAAAACAACCATCGATTTGCGGACATCATTAATCAGTATAGTTTAATCCATTTCAGCACAAATTTATTCTGCTAAGCACTGTTAAGATGAGTTCAAACTATTAAAAAGATAAATGTGAAATAAACAACAAAGTGGCTCTTGTTTTATTAGAACTGAGTGACTGAAATTAATTATGATAACAGTCACTTAGGTTATAGTGGCACATGAGAAGTACTGTGAAAATGTCAGTTCAATTGCCTACCTAGTTAGCAGCATGACTTGCCAGGTTGTCTAGGTGGGGTTTTGGACATAACACATAATACAGCTAATTTGCCTATAGGATCTACTCATGTCATTTACATTGTCACTTAACAACATTCATCTGCAGATCTACACACACTGGAAGATACACACTACACATAGCCTTGTGAATTTCTTATACATTGTTGGAGATGCTCTGATGTGTGTATTAATATTGTATGTGAAATTACATTTAGGATGCCAAAGAAAAGTTAGGCTAATTAGCAGTAGCACACACTACATGATGCATTTAACAATACCTTATCTGGTAAGTTAATATTCTTGACTTTTTAAAGATATAAGTACTTACTAGCTGAGTTGAAATACAGTTATACCAAGATAAAAATTTACATTGTTTATGTTGACTTTGTTCTTCATTTACTCATCAAATTAAAGAATATATTTTTGGGGAATAAATGTTAAAACGGTACACTGTTCATACTTGTATTTAAGTGTCATTTTTCTGAAAATTGTTTCTTGGATTTACTGTTTCTGGCTTATGTTTCTATTCTTGTTTGTTTTAGTATCATTTGAGAAAAATGTTTTTTAAAATATAGTCTTTAAAAGCATTTATATATTTCAAATTCTATTAATTTTTAAGAGATATCTTGTTTTTGAAAGTTTTGATATGCATGTCAAGGAGGTGGACTCCAAATTGATTTATAAATTAATTCACTGATACACTAATTAAGCAAATATATTTTAGGACACTTGCCTGTACAATGCATTGTGTAAGGCACCTAGTGATAATGGTGAAAGGATAGATTTAGATTATCAAGTTGCTTTTACTCTACCAGGTAGGTCCAAAAAACATGAGCACTCAATACAGCAAACCATAAAATGTGTGAGCATGATATACTGTGGATACAAAACAAACATTATTAGATTTTCTGGTTTGCATTTAAAAAAGGGTTTTTGTCAGGGATGACTTCCCGGAAGTTCTGAAGTTAAACTGAGAAGTAAAGGAACAGAGAAAAGAGTATGTGACAAGACCTGAAAGGCAAGAGACAGCAGAGTAGTATTAAAGAAACTTAAATAAAATGAAAATTCAGAATGACTACAGAATAAATTTTCAGTGTTGGACAGAAAAAGGTAAAAAGACAGCTAAATAGGATTTTGTCAGCTCTGTTAAGTTGTCTAGATTTTACCTCAAGTACAATGGCAAAGTCATTGAAAAGTTTATACAATAGGTTATACAAATGACATTTCATGTAAATTCTATTTTTAGAAGAATCACGGTCAGTAGGGAAACTTGGAAGCACAGAGACCTTCAGAAAGTTGCTGCAGTTATCTAGTTGAGCGATAATGGCAGTGTCAAGGTAGAGATGTTAGAAGTCGAAAACAATAATAATCTCTTCCCACAAAATAATAAACCACAAATATTGTCTAGAATCTGAGAATAGGGATAAGTTCCAAATGATATAAAATTCAGGCTGTTTTATTCTTTTTCTAGACTCAAAGATATTAAAATATTAAAAATAAGGCATATAAAAATATGAGCTATTTTGATCTATTCTAAGATATGGCAGTATATATACAATGTTGAAAATGTGAAGTTTTCTGACTGGTGTTTTTCAAACTATAGACCTTGAACTGCAACAGCATCATCTGAGAAACTTATGAAAATAGAAATTCTTGGGCCTCAGTCCAGTCCTACTGAGTCAGGACACTCTGAGACTGGGGGCTAGCGATCTGGTTTTAACAAACAGTTCAGGTGATTTTTGTGCATGAAAAGTTTGAAACCACTGTATTGTAAAATTTGCATTGTGTTTTGTTTATTTCATTTTAAAAATACTCATTTGCTACTTCATATACATTTTTAAACAGCCTATCAAAATCTCCATTTGCAAAGTGAGAGATGTTCAGAAAAATATTAAAAGACACAAGGACATTACACAAACAATCTGAGGCACAAATTACCAGGGTCACAAGGACTTGATAAAAGAGTGCTATGCACATAATTGTCAGATTCACCAAGATTGAAATGAAGGAAAAAATGTTAAGGGCAGCCAGAGAGAAAAGTCGGGTTACCTACAAAGGGAAGCCCATCAGACTAACAGTGAATCTCTCAGGAGAAACTCTACAAGCCAGAAGAGAGTGGGGACCAATATTCAACATTATTAAAGAAAAGAATTTTCAACCCAGAATTTCATACAGCCAAACTAAGGTTCATAAGTGAAGGAGAAATAAAATCCTTTACAGACAAGCAAATGCTGAGAGATTTTGTCACCACCAAGCCTGCCTTACAAGAGCTCCTGAAGGAAGCACTAAACGTGGGAAGGAACAACCATTACCAGCCACTGCAAAAACATGCCAAATTGTAAAGACCATAGATGCTAGAAGAAACTGCATCAACTAACGGGCAAAATAACCAGCTAACATCATAATGACAGGATCAAATTCAAACATAACCATATTAACTTTAAATGTAAATGGGCTAAATGCCCCAATTAAAAGACCCAGACTGGCTAATTGAGTAAAGAGTCAAGAACCATTAGTGTGCTGTACTCAGGACACCCATCTCTTGCAAAGACACACATAGGCTCAAAATAAAGGGATGGAGGAAGATCTACCAAACAAATGGAAAGCAAAAAAAAGCAGGGGTTGCAATCCTAGTCTCTGATAAAACAGACTTTAAACCAACAAAGATCAAAAGAGACAAAGAAAGACATTACATAATGGTAAAAGGATCAATTCAACAAGAAGAGCTAACTATACTAAATACATATGCACCCAATACAGGAGCACCAAGATTCATAAAGCAAGTCCTTAGAGGCCTACAAAGAGACTTAGACTCCCACACAATAATAATGGGAGACTTTAACACCCCACTATCAATATTAGACAGATCAACAAGACAGAAGGTTAACAAGGATATCCAGGACTTGAACTCAGCTCTGCACCAAGTGAACCTAATACACATCTACAGAAATCTCTACCCCAAATCAATAGAATATACATTCTTCTCAGCACCACATCACACTTATTCCAAAATTGACCACATAGTTGGAAGTAAAGCACTCCTCAGCAAATGTAAAAGAACAGAAATCACAACAAACTGTCTCTCAGACCACAATGCAATGAAATTAGAACTCAGGACTAAGAAACGCACTCAAAATCACACAACTACATGGAAACTGAACAACCTGCTCCTGAATGACTACTGGATAAATAATGAAATGAAGGCAAAAATAAAGATGTTCTTTGAAACCAATGAGAACAAAGACACAACATACCAGAATCTCTGAGACACATTTAAAGCAGTGTGTAGAGGGAAATTTATAGCATTAAATGCCCACAAGAGAAAGCAGGAAAAATGTAAAATCAAAACCCTAACATCACAATTAAAAGAACTAGAGAAGCAAGAGCAAACAAATTCAAAAGCTAGCAGAAGGCAAGAAATAACTAAGATCAGAGCAGAACTGAAGGAAATAGAGACGCAAAAAACCCTTCATAAAATCAATGAATCCAGGAGCTGGTTTTTTGAAAAGATCAACAAAATTGATAGACGGCTAGCAAGACTAATAAAGAAGAAAAGAGAGAAGAATCAAATAGACACAATAAAAAATGATAAAGGGGATATCACCACCAATCCCACAGAAATATAAACTACCATCAGAGAATAATATAAACACCTCTATGCAAATAAACTAGAAAATCTAGAAGAAATGGATAAATTCCTGGACACATACACCCTCCCAAGACTAAACAAGGAGGCAGTTGAATCCCTGAATAGACCAATAACAAGCTCTGAAATTGAAGCAATAATTAATAGCCTACCAACGAAAAAAAGTCCAGAACCAGACAGATTCACAGCCAAATTCTACCAGAGGTACAAAGAGGAACTAATACCATTCCTTCTGAAGGTATTCCAATCAACAGAAAAAGAGGGAATCCTCCCTAACTCATTTTATGAGGCCAGCATCATCCTGATACCAAAGCCTGACAAAGACACAACAAAAAAAGAGAATTTTAGACCAATAAACCTGATGAATATCAATGCAAAAATCCTCAATAAAAGACTGGCAAACTGAATCCAGCAGCATATCAAAAAGCTTATTCACCAAGATCAAGTTGGCTCCATCCTTGGGATACAAGGCTCTTTCAACATACGCAAATCAATAAATGTAACCCATCACATAAACAGAACCAAAGACAAAAACCACATGATTATCTCAATAGATGCAGAAAAGGCCTTTGACAAAATTCAACAGCCCTTCAAGCTAAAAACTCTCAATAAACTAGATATTGATGGGGCGTATCTCAAAATAATAAGAGCTATTTATGACAAACCCACAGCCAATATCATTCTGAATGGGCAAAAACTGGAAGCATTCCCTTTGAAAACTGACACAAGACAGGGATGCCCTCTCTCACCACTCCTATTCAACATAGTGTTGGAAGTTCTGGCCAGGACAATCAGGCAGGAGAAGGAAATAAAGGGTATTCAATTAGGAAAAGAGGAAGTCAAATTGTCCCTGTTTGCAGATGACATGATTGTATATCTAAAAAACCCCATTGTCTCAGCCCAAAATCTCCTTAAGCTGATATGCAACTTCAGCAAAGCCTCAGCATACAAAATCAATGTGCAAAAATCACAAGCATTCTTATATACCAGTAACAGACAAACAGAGAGCCAAATCATGAGTGAACTCCCATTCACAACTGCTTCAAAGAGAATAAAATACCTAGGAATCCAACTTACATGGGATGGGAAGAACCTCTTCAAGGAGAACTATAAACCACTGCTCAATGAAGTAAAAGAAGACACAAACAAATGGAAGAACTTTCCATGCTCACGGGTAGGAAGAATAAGAATCAATATCGTGAAAATGGCCATACTCCCCAAGGTAATTTAAAGATTCAATGCCATCCCCATCAAGCTACCAATGACTTTCTTCACAGAATTGCAAAAAACTACTTTAAAGTTCATATGGAACCAAAAAAGAGCCTGCATTGCCAAGACAATCCTAAGCCAAAGGACAAACCTGGAGGCATCACGCTACCTGACTTCAAACAATAGTACAAGGCTACAGTAACCAAAACAGCATGGTACTGGTACCAAAACAGAGATATAGACCAATGGAACAGAACAGAGGCCTCAGAAATAACTTCACACATCTACAACCATCTGATCTTTGAGACACCTGACAAAAACGAGAAATGGGGAAAAGATTCCCTATTTAATAAATGGTGCTGGGAAAACTGGCTAGCCATATGTAGAAAGCTGAAACTGGATCCCTTCCTTACACCTTATACAAAAATTAATTGAAGATAGATTAAAGACTTAAATGTTAGACCTAAAAACCATAAAAACCCTAGAAGAAAACCTAGGCAATACCATTCGGGACATAGGCATGGGCAAGGACTTCATGTCTCAAACACCAAAAGCAATGGCAACAAAAGCCAAAATTGACAAATGGGATCTAATTAAACTAAAGAGCTTCTGCACAGCAAAAGAAACTACCATCAGAGTGAACAGCCAACCTACAGAATGGGAGAAAATTTTTGCAACCTACCCATCTGACAAAGGGCTAATATCTAGAATCTACAAAGAACTTAAACAAATTTACAAGAAAAAAATCACACAACCCTATCAAAAAGTGGGCAAAGGATATGAACAGACATTTCTCAAAAGAAAACATTTATGCAGCCAGCAGACACATGAATAAATGCTCATCATCACTGGTCATCAGAGAAACATAAAACTACAAGGAGATACCATCTCACACTAGTTAGAATGGTGATCATTAAAAAGTCAGGAAACAACAGATGCTGGAGAGGGTGTGGAGAAATAAGAATGCATTTACACTGTTGGTAGGAGTGTAAACTAGTTCAACCATTATGGGAGTCAGTGTGGCGATTCCTCAAGGATCTAGAACTAGAAATACCATTTGACCCAGCGATCCCATTACTGGGTATATACCCAAAGAATTATAAATCATTCTACTATAAAGACACATGCACACATATGTTTACTGTGGTGCTATTCACAATAGCAAAGACTTGGAACCAACCCAAATATCCATCAATGATAGACTGGATTGAGAAAATGTGGCGCATATACACCATGGAATACTATGCAGCCATAAAAAAGGATGAGTTCATGTCCTTTGTAGGGACATGGATGAAGCTGGAAACCATCATTATGAGCAAACTATTGCAAAGAGAGAAAACCAAACACTGCATTTTCTCACTCATAGGTGGGAATTGAACAATGAGAACACTTGGACACAGGGTGGGGAACATCATACACCAGGGCCTGTCGTGGGGTGGGGGGATGGAGGAGGGATAGTATTAGGAGAGACACCTAATGTAAATGACAAGTTAATGGGTGCACCAAACCAACATGGCCCATGTACACATATGTAACAAACCTGTATGTTGTGCACATGTACCCTAGAACTTAAAGTATAATTTTTTTAAAAAAGGAAAAAAATGGCCGGGCGCGGTGGCTCACGCTTGTAATCCCAGCACTTTGGGAGGCTGAGGCGGGCGGATCACGAGGTCAGGAGATCGAGACCAAGGTGAAACCCCGTCTCTACTAAAAGAAATACAAAAAATTAGCCGGGCGTGGTGGCGGGCGCCTGTAGTCCCAGCTACTCGGAGAGGCTGAGGCAGGAGAATGGCATGAACCCGGGAGGCGGAGCTTGCAGTGAGCCGAGATTGCGCCACTGCACTCCAGCCTGGGCGACAGAGCAAGACTCCGTCTCAAAAAAAAAAAAAAAAAAAAAAAAAAAAAAGGAAAAAAATTAGTGCTATGCAAATTAACAAAAACACGCCATTTATGAAAATTAACTCATGATGGGTTAAAGACTTAAATGTAAAATACCATTCACGACATAGGCACGGGCAAAGGTTTTATGCAAAGATGTCAAAAGTGTTGGCAAAAAACCAGAAATTGAAAACTGAAACTAAGTTAAACTAAAGAGGGATTGAATTAAACTAAAGAGCTTTTGCACAGCAAAGGAAACTATCAACAATCAACAGAATAAACAGACAACCCACAGAATGGGAGAAAATATTTGCAAAGTGTGCATCTGATAAAGGTCCAATATCCAGCATCTAAAAGGAACATAAACAAATTGACAAGAAAAAAACAAACAACTCCATTAAAAAGTGGGCAAAGGACATGAACAGGCACTTTTCAAAAGAAGAAATACATGCGGCCAACAATCATATGAAAAAAAGCCCAACATCACTGATTATTAAAAAAATGCAAATCAAAATCACAGTGAGATACCATTTCACACCAGTCAGAATGTCTATTAATAAAAAGTCAGAAAATAACAGATGCTGGCAAGGTTGTGGAGAAAAAAACACTTACCACTGTTGGTGGCAGTGTAAATTAGTTCAGTCATTGTGGAAGACAATGTGTTGATTCCTCAAAGACGTAAAGACAGAAATACCATTTGACCCAGCAATCTCATTACTGAGTATATGCCCAAAGGAATATAAATCATTTTATTTATAGACACATGCACCTGTGCATTCCTTGCAGCACTATTCACAATAGTAAACAAATACAATCAACCTAAATGCCCATCAATGATAGACTGGATTAAGAAAATGTGATACATATATACCATGGCATACTATGCAGCCATAAAAAAGTTAGATTATGTCTTTTGGAGGGACATGAATGGAACTGGAGGTCATCATCTTTAGGAAACTAATGCAGAAACAGAAAACCAAACACCACATGTTCTCAATTCTAAGTGGGAGCTAAACGATGAGAACACATGGACACAACACATAGAGGTGAGTACACACCGGGACTTACAGGAGGTGGAAGCTGGGAGGAGGGCGAGGATCAGGAAAAATAACTAATGAATACTAGGCTTAATACGTAGTGGGCGATGGGTGATGAAACAATCTGTACAGCAAACCCGCATAACACAAGTTTACCTATGTAACAAACCTGCCCGTATACCCCTGAACTTAAACATTAAAGAAAAATGTTTCCTCACTACCACCCTCCAAGGTGGTTGCCATCTCTCTAGTCTGGCTTCAAAATAAAGCAAAGCCTGAAGCAAAAAGAAAAAAAAATCTGGTAATAAAAGCTAATAATTTAACTATGGCAACTTTATTTTGTAAGTTCACATTTAATTAGTTTTAAAGGGCAATATCCTCAAACAATCTATTCATATTTGTATCAGTTTCCTAGGGCTGCCATAACAAAGTAACACAAACTAGGTATTTTAAAACACCAGAAATTCATTATCTCACAGTCATTGAGACTAGAGTTCTGAAATCAAGGTGCTAGCTGAATTTTCTCTTTTCAGAGGCTCTGAAAGAAATTGTATCATGCTTCTGGCAGTTGTAGGCCGTCCCTTATATCTTGTAACTTAAATAATATGATATAAAGGTAACTATGGTTATGTACTTTAGATGATGAAAAGATAAGAGATGGAAGAAAACAAAGACATTTTAATAAGTGTATACATCTTTATATATTCATAACAAATAAGAAAAAATATTTAGAGTAAGTAGAATTAATATTTCTGCACCTGGCCATGTGGTCAAAGCTGGTGCTTAAAACTACCGTTTTCTACTTTCCATTTCATATTTCCTTTGTGCTGAGAATACACCTCATTTGCTCATGGATTTTATCTGGATAGCTGATCCATACCTTCACCGCTGTAGGTTCTGGGCTATTAGTAGTCCTTCCCAGTAGGGTTGCTGTTGTTTTCCATTGACTTTAATCACAGGACAGAGTAGTAATAAAATACATTCTAAGGAATCTCCCGTATTCTAAACATACTCTACTTTTCCTCTATTATGCAGAAATAGCTCAGGTTCCCTTTGGTAATCAGGATCCATCACCCAAGCTAATATAGAGAGTCTTTTATTTGTTTTTTGATTTGGAGGCATGAGGATCCCAAAGCAGCTGGGTGGCAGTCTTCAACTTCAGTTCAGTGAAATAATTATTGTGTCACCTGGTGGAAGTTTTCTTTTCTTTGAAACCAAAACCTACAGGTCTTCAGAACATGAGATTACAGGGGCAGGAAGCAAGTATTTTGTTAGTTGAACACTAGAGATGAACTAGGGATAATAAGAGATATTACTTCTGTTTCTACTTCTTGATAAATTGGCCTTTGAATACGGGAAATGGGCGAAACACCACCACTGATTTAGACCACATACATCCCCCTAGAGAACAATGACTCGACCCTGCAAGGTATTGCAACCTAGCTGACATTGTAACTCTGTCTCCAAAAGACCATTCCACTATTCTATCAAACTAGCTGCTTCAAGATAATAGGAAACATGGTGAAAACAACGAATTCCATGAACATGAACCCCTTTTATATACTATGAAGTAAATTCTGCAATCTGAAGCAATGCTGTATGGGATATGTTGATGGTGCATGAGACATTTCATAAGAATGTGGATGGTACTTTTTCTAGAAGCATTGCATGCAGTAGGCAAATCCATATCCATAGTAAGTGTTTATTCCAATAAAAGTAAGTGTTGCCCTTCCATGATAAAAGTGGTCCAATGCAGTCTACCTATCACCAACTAGCTGTCTGATCACTCAGGGTAATGGTGCCATATCAGAAATTTTTGTTGTTTTCTATTGATAGCAATAGAAAACAACAGCCTTTGTATTCAAGGCCGGCTGAGCTGTAGTGGCTGTACACAGGACAACCTAGGTGTAGAAGTTCACATTGCTGAGCCCATGCTTAACTGTCAATCTTGCCATCACCATTCTGTTCATGAGCCCACTAGTCACTGACAGGAGATGCTAGGAAAAGGGGCTGATACCCACAGAACACGCCATACTGTCCACTTAATTATTAAAATTCTATTCTGCTGAGGCCATCCACAAGGTATGTAGGTATCTCCAAGTTTGCTACTCAATCAGAGCAGCCTATCCACATACCTTTTGCTCAGACATCCTTGTCATCCTTGTCATCCTTGTCATCCAATCATGTTTTCTCTAAGTCCATATCCAAGCAGCTAAATCACTTGTTGATTTGAGTGCTGTTATTCCTGCCCAAATTTATGACTTAGTGGGTCAACAAATGCCCAATTTATGATGAATAACTCAGAATGAATGGTAAGTTGGTGGCCCATGGTTAAGCCTTCAGTATCTAGAAAGGCCTAGCAGCAACCCCAAAACTGTTTACCAAAAGGAGAATAGTTATTTGCAGAAGATGCTAGGAATTTACTCCAGTATCCTAGGGGCTTGTGCTATGATTAACCTATAGGGGCCTGCCAAAGCTTCAAACACCATCTCTATTTGCCACCAACCCTTAGAGCACCATCAAATCTGCTAGATCATATGGTCCACATAGAAGGGCAGCTTTGACTGATAATGTGATATAAAATTAACTATTATTAATAAATATTATGCTACATGGTAAATATATAAGAGAAGACAAAACATAAAAATCGTATGTATGTGTGTGAATACATATGTTCATATAAAATAAAGAAAAAATACTCATAACAATTAGAGTCCACATTTTTGTAAGTGGACATGTGATCCTAGCTGGTATTTATAATTACTCCAGTTGCCACAACCTACTGCAGAGCCTTCTTCTCCTTGTTCTGGGACCCACTCAAAAGCAGCACAACTTGGCATTATGCATCTTTTTTGATTATAGGAGGAACCAGGTGCAAGAGCTGATCCTTCACCTTGGATAGGATATCTCAACATGTTCCACACCACTAGACTCCTAGAAATTTTACTGAAGTGAAAGATTCCTAAATTTTTGTTAAATTGATTTTTCATTCTCTGACATATTATGTCTTACTAATATGTCTATAGTGATTTCTACTTCTTGCTTATTAGTTCTGATAAGCATACAATCATCAGTGTAAGAAGCCAGTGTGATCTCTTGTGGAAGGGAAGATGATTGAGCCCTCTGTGGACTAAGCTATGACATGATAATGAAGAATTTATATACCCATGAGATAGGACAGTGAAGGTGTGTTGCTGCCTTCACCAGCTGTATCAAACTACTTCTAATTGTATTTACTAACAGGCATCTAGAAAAAATATGTGCCAGCTCAACAGCTGCATATCAGGTACCAGGGGAAGTATTAATTTTCTCAAGCAATGAAACAGCATCTTGAACAGAAGCTGCATTTGGATTCACCACCCAGTTAAATTAACGATAATCTATACTCATTCTCCAAGATTCATTTGTTTCTGCACATGACAAATACACAAGTTGAAGGATGGTGGCGCTAATCTCTACAATCCCTCCAGAAATTTGGTAGTGCTTTTGATTAGCTATTTTCCTAGAGAGAAGCAGATCTAGGTGGCTTCCACTTTCATACCATAATAGTCTTCACTCCATAGGTCAAGGAACCAATATGGGAAATCTGCCAGTTGCTGCATATGTATTTTTCAATTATGCATTTCAGAACCACAGGATGGATTCAGAAACTCACTTTCCATAAAGTGAAAATGGTTTAAATGATAATTCTTGCTCTCATGTGCTTGAATCTTTATAGAGACATGGATAAATCAAGTAAAACTAAATTAATGTTTATACTAAGACTCAATTGGCATTATGTTGTAGTATTTATCATTGGATAATGGGTAAGCCTGTGAACACACAAATAGTAATAGACAGCATTTCTGAAGCACTGGTGAAAAATATTAATTGTAATGTATGTTATTAATATATGGTAGTAGTTTTCTATTTAGGTTTACACAAACACTCCTAAGGCTGTCAAAGTATTCTCCAATATTGTCATGAAGGTGCATGCATTATTAGAGGAGCATTATAGTTTTCTATAATATAGCATATAATGATGCTATAAGAATATAGCATCTGTTCAAATCATACTGGTAAATTACTATTTAACAGACATATGGAAATCTGCCTGCATTAGTATGTTTCATACTGCTATAAATAACTGCTTAAAACTGGGTAATTTATAAAGGAAAGAGGTTTAACTGACTCACAGTTCAGCATAGCTGGGGAGGCTTCAGGAAAGTTACAATCATGGCAGAAGGAGAAGCAAACATGTCCTTCTTCACATTGCAGCAGCAAGGAGAAGTGCCAAGCAAAAGAGGGAAAAGCCCCTTATAAAACCATCAGATCTTGGGAGAACTCTTACTATCACCAGAGCAGCATGGAGGTAACTGCCTTGATGATTCAATTACCTCCCACTGGGTCCCTCCACAAAACATGGAGATTATGGGCTTACAATTCAAGATGAGATTTGGGTGGGAACACAGCCAAGCCATATGACTGCTAATAGAGCAAACTATAACCAAATGGATGTTTGCAATATTGTGTGGAAATTTGAATTCAACCAAAGCTAATTTGTAAAATTGACAATATTAGATAAATATAATGTTAATTAAATTTTATTTTATACTTGTCACATCTGATACACTATGCTTTATGCTTTTTATGTATTATCTTATTTGTGTCACATAGAACCTGTTAAAACTATTTTTATCCCAATCATGTTGAGGAACCTCTGATTCAGATAGTTTTGATAATATGCCACAAATTACACATCAATTGTTGACTTAAACACAAGATTTGAAACCAGCTACTATACTGGAACAATCTTTTCTCTTAATCTCTACAGTAAATTAGGAGGGATGTCATCCAATGGAGGAGTTAGGCTTGCTCCTTGTGAAAGTTGTCAATAGCCAATATTTCATCAATTACCAAACAATATGCTTTGACTATAGCACTGACATATAGCCCCTGGTATCCACATGACTCACTCCCACGTTTATTTCAAATTTAGGTTAAATTCTCATTTACAATGAGGCAAACGTTATTGCTTTATATAATATCCCAGATTTTCTTTAGAAGGCAAGCTGGTTGTGGTTAAGGTTTTGTTTTATTTCATTTGTTTTTCTTTTTATTCTTCCCCCACCACGTATTCTTTCACTTTTTTTCCTGCTTCTCCCTTTTACCTTCCTCTTTCTCCTCTCTCTCTCCCTCTCTTCTTTCCTCTCCTTTATCTCTTTCTGTCTTTCTGTCTGCCTTTCCTTTTTCTCCACTGTTGTACTGCCAGTATCTATAGCATTCTCTGTAACCTGATCCTTAATAATTATTTGTTAAATAAAAGGCTAGATTTTTCATTAAACTATCACTTTTATTTTAAATTTTTTAATGGAAATATAAAGTGCCAAAACATTAGAGTGCATCCGGCAAGGCAGCAATTGGCAGATATTTATTGTAGTTTTGACTCTAAAACATTGAGGGGATTCCTATTAAAGACTGAATTCTGTGTTCCAGCAGATGCTAAGCCAATGAGCATATTACATTCCATTACTACAAAGTGGAAAGGTTCTTCATTGGAGATTGGCGTTTATGTATTCCTCATTACTCTCTGGATATATTCAGTCCTGGAAAACATTCTTTATATTCTGTTGTAATATTTGAATATGCTTTCAAAATATACCCAATAACATACTATTATTTCCTTTATATAAAAAAATAAAACAAGGCCGGGCATGGTGGCTCACGTCTGTAATCCCAGCACTTTGGGAGGCCGAGGTGGGTGGATCACGAGGTCAGGAGATCGAGACCATCCTGGCTAACACGGTGAAACCCCGTCTCTACTAAAAATACAAAAAAATTAGCCGGACGTGGTGGCGGGTGCCTGTAGTCCCAGCTACTCGGGAGGCTGAGGCAGGAGAATAGCATCAACCCGGGAGGCGGAGCTTGCAGTGAGCCGAGATCACGCTGCTCCAGCCTAGGTGACAGAGCAAGACTCCGTCTCAAAAAAAAAAATAAAATAAAATAAAACAAATAAGCATCAGATGTTAGGTAATATTCAAACTTTCATCAGTGAAGCTGTTTGCTATTATCTTCATATATTATCTTTAATAAAATAATCAGGATATTTTGACCATGAAATGAGATGTTCAGGTTATTCACAATTCTAAGACTGTCATTTAGACATATAATGTAAATAAAAACAAAATCACTTATCATTAAAAAGGTTTTGTCATTATCTGTGTCATAAATGTGTACTTTGAATTTCTCTTTTCAGAAACTCATAGGAGTCCAATAATATGTAACAATTAACATACTTCATTATGTCAAATCAAGATATTTTACTCAATTTTCATTTCTTTTTAAAACAAACTGAGAAAACACAGTGATTGTGAAGTGGTCATATTTGTTTTCATTATTATTTTTTTCCAAATTGAATAAATAAAAATGGAACATTGTGCCAGCACATGTTTTCTGTGACTAAAGAAAACATATAATAGCATTTAAGACACTCATGAATTGTATGCATGAAGATTGTATAATGATTCACAAAATAACTATTAAGTGAAAAAATATTTTTCTGACTGTCACTGAATATAGAAAAAAGAAAAAAAACAAAAACATAAGCACATTTCCTCCTTATATGAACTACTGATATGCCAAGGGTTAATTTATATTATTTAAATTGGTGTTTTTGTCCAAGTACAAATTAAATAATCTTCTAGCATACACATATAATAATAGTTGCTTTTCCATATTAGATGCATTAATATTACATTAAGCCTAACTGTCATTTGATGGAGAAATTTTGCCAACAGCTAGTCTGCTTTCTCTGTGAGAATAATATTTTCATTAATATTGTATCTGATTTTACTAACTCCTCCGAAGTAGTTTGATTCAGACGTGTTTTTGCTACAAGTGGGACAACTTTGAATGACGCTTCTGTTCTAGGGCACTCTCTTGCCTTTAGCAACAAAATTAATCATTTTTGTATGGGTGAGCATTATTTTGTTTTTGTTCTGGAAAATACACTATTTGTTTCCTCGAGTATTCTCTTTGCATTATATTAAAAAGAATCTCATCTTTGATGCTTCATGATGCTATTTGAAGTTTCAAAAAAGACAACCTACTGGGTAATAAGATAGTGTAAGCTCAATAAATTTCATATTTCAGATATTCATCTTCATACTTTCAATACTCACTTTTTTTGTTTATTTTAACCATCACAGTGACAGATTCACTTCTCTCAGCACTCAAGATAAAATGTTCTATAGTGAAGCTTCGTTTACTCCTTAATTTAATAACACCATCTTGAATATGTATCTATTTTATCATTATTTCATCCTTTCATTAATGGATTATAAAATGTTGGCCTAACTGTGTTATAACTCAGAAATAGAAATAAAAACCAAACATTTAACAAAATTAAAGCTAGAAAAAATAGAAAAAAGTGATCTAAAGTAAAAAACAATTGCTAACTAAATATTAGTGGAGGCAAACTAATGATATTTATCATGCACAAATACATTTACATTCATGGTTAAAAAGCTGTGGAATTTCAGTAAAAGTCATAATTTAACATACTTTTTTCAATTTATGAAATGTTTATTAATGAAATTGCTTTATTGCTTTTGTCTACCAAATAACGTGAGAGCCATCATTAGACAAGAAAATTACAGTGATTCTCAGACTAGATTTTTCAATCATTATAGTCATGTTGCCCTAGTCGTGAATATTTTTATCTTAATACATTATAGCACATGAAATTAAATTAACTAAAGATATTTATTAAGCCAGAGTTGCACTAGGCATTGCAACTGGATCTTGCAGTGCAAAGATAAATAAGTGTCTTCTAGGTAAACATGGTGAGCACTTAGATTTACCCCCATGACCTTTTAAAACCACATCAAATTGATTGAAAAGGGATAAAAAGAATATATACTTATAATAAAAAACAGCATGAGATGGAAGATAACACTAATTACAGTTTGGATACTAGAAGATAGATTGGCAAGAAGAAATGAATTAGGGGGTTTCTGCAGGATTAAATAAAATCCAACAGTTCAGGAAGTAAAGAAATAATCTGATTGATACCATAGCAGTACAAGAAGGATTGGGAGGTGAAGATAAAGGATTGGGAGGTGGAGATAAAGAATTGGAAATGTGGCGTTTTAAGTGACACTAAAAAAGAAACTTGCTTTAAAACCTGTACAAAAAGTAATTAGATAATATCCTGCTTCTTGCTGCACAGATATCTTCCCCTAATCTCTCCAATGGAAGATCAGAGATTTAATCTCTAAAGGAATTGAGACTCTGAAGTTGGAAACACCAAAAATGACTGAAGGGAGAAGCACTGCATTAAATACTGAAACACCCACTCAGCTTTGTTCTGCCACTAAGCTAGAATGTTGGCAAGCAGGTTTATACCCCAGCTCTGGAAATTAGAAAATTCCTGTCTTGGAAAGCTAACTATCCCATGTGGAGAAAACAATCAACCATTAAAGCAATAAAGATTTTTCACAATAAGGCAGTTCTGATGGATCCACTATCATAAATCATGCATGGTCCAGGCATACCAATTACTGAAACACGAAAACTTTAGTAAACTTTCTAACGCCTTATTAAATGTATAAAACATTCAATGAAGAACAAATATTTTAATTTTAAAAAATGAAAAAGAAAAATTATATCTGAGGGAAGTAAAAAAAAACTCAGGTTGTAGAAGAAACCTATGTAGTGAGAAAAGCAGCATTTAGTATACTTGATCAAACAAAAAAAGCTTAAGATAGAAACTCCAAAGATCGAACTATTAAACTATTTTCATGTAACTTAATGCAAATTCAGATTAAAGCTCAAGTGTACTTACCAAAGTACAAAAATGCCCAGGTGTCAATGACATAGATTCCACAATGTTGAACATCCAATCAAATATTACCAGTCATGTAATAAAGCAGGTAAATAAACCTAATAATGTGGGAAAAAATCAATATAAAGATACCAAAATATGACCCAGATGATAAAATTAGTAAAGAACATTAAAAATGTTATTATAACTGTAATGTGATTGTTAGTAAAACTTTATAATTATATTTCAATTATTTTATAGAAGGAAAAATTAGCATAATGATTAGAGACATGGAAGTTATAAAAAAAGACCCAAGTTAAGATACTAAAGAAAAAATATACTATATCTGTTATGAAAAACACACTAGAGAAGACCGCTATCATAGTAGATATTTCAGAAGAATGAATAGTGAACTTGATATAGCAACCAAACTGTTCAAAAGAAGACAAAAGAAGAAAAAAATAGAGATAAACAGATTATCAATAGTTGTGGGGCAACATCAATCAGCCTAATATTCATGTAACTGGAGTCCCTGAAGGAAAGGAGATGGACTGAAAAAATATATATATTTAAAGAAATAATGGGTGAAAAATTTTCAATTTAAATTCAGACTATATCCAAGAAAATCAACAATTATCACTAAAACATCATGGTACTGGTACAAAAATAGATCAATCGAATAGAATAGTGAACCCAGAAATAAAGCCCCATAGCTACTACCAACTGATCTTCAACAAATTTGACAAAAATAAACATTGGAGAAACAACACCCTATTCTCTAAATGGTGCTGGATAAATTGGCTAGCCATATGCAGAAGAATGAAACTAGACCCCTATCTCTCACCATACACAAAAATTAACTCAAGATGAATTAAATATCTAAATGTAAGACCTGAAATTATAAAAATCCTAGAAGAAAATCTAGAAAAAATGCTTCTGGATATTGGCCAAAGCAGAAAATTTATGATGAAGACCCCAAAAGCAAATGTAACAAAAACAAACAAATGAGAATTAAACTAAAAAACTTCTGTACCGCAAAAAGATATAATCAATAGAATAAACAGACAACCTCCAGAATGAGAGAAAATATTTGAATATTATGACTCTGATAAAGAACTAATTCCCTCCCAGCACTTTGGGAGGCCGAAGCGGGTGGATCACGAGGTCAGGAGATCCAGACCACGGTGAAACCCCCTCTCTCCCAAAAATATAAACAATTAGCTGGGCGTGGTTTCGGGCACCTGTAGTCCCAGCTACTCAGGAGGCTGAGGCAGGAGAATGGCGTGAACCCGGGAGGCGGAGCTTGCAGTGAGCCCAGATCGTGCCACTGCACTCCAGCCTGGGCGACAGAGCGAGACTCCGTCTCAAAAAAAAAAAAAAAACTAATATCCAGGATGTACAAAGAACTCAAACAACAATTAAAAAAAAATCACATTGAAAACTGAGCAAAGGTCATAGACATTTCTCAAAAGAAGAAATACAAGCCACCAATAAACACATAAACAAATGCTTAGCATCACTAATCATCAGAGAAATGCAAATAAAACCACATTGAAATATAATCTTACCCAAGTCAGAATGGCTGTTATTAGTCAAAGAACAACAGCTGTTGTCGATGCTGAGCAAAGGGAACACTTATACTGTTGGTGGGAATGTAAATTAGTTCTCCCTCGATGGAAAATAGACACATCTCAAATAACTAAAAATAGAACCATAATTGGACCTAGTGAGAGGTGACAGCGTCCTGGCAGTCCTCACAGCCCTCACTTGCTCTCCGCACCTCCTCTGCCTGGGCTCCCACTTTGGCGGCACTTGAGGAGCCCTTCAGTCCACCGCTGCACTGTGAGAGCCCCTTTCTGGGCTGGCCAAGGCGGGAGCCGGCTTCCTCAGCTTGCAGGGAGGTGTGGAGGGAGAGGCTCGAGCGGGAACTGAGGCTGCGCACGGCGCTTGCGGGCCGGCTGGAGTTCCGGGTGGGCGTGGGCTTGGCGGGCCCCCCACCCCCCCAACTCGAAGCAGCTGGCCGGCCCTGCCGGCCCTGGGCAGTGAGGGGCTTAGCGCCCAGGCCAGCGGCTGCGGAGGGTGTACTGGGTCCCCCAGCAGTGCCGACTCACCGGCACTGCGATCGATTTCTCACCCGACCTTAGTTGCCTTCCCGCGGGGCAGGGCTCCGGACCTGCAGCCCGCCATGCCTGAGCCTCCCACCCCCTCCATGGGCTCCTGTGCGGCCAGAGCCTCCCCGACGAGCACCACCCCCTGCTCCACAGCGCCCAGTCCCATCAACCACCCAAGGGCTGAGGAGTGCGAGCACGCCGCGCCGCACTGGCAGGCAGCTCCACCTGTAGCCCCGGTAGGGGATCCACTGAGTGAAGCCAGCTGGGCTGGTGAAGCAGCTGAGTCTGGTGGAGATGTGGAGAACCTTTATGTCTAGCTCAGGGATTGTAAACACACCAATCAGCACCCTGTGTCTAGCTCGAGGTTTGTGGATGCACCAATCGACACTCTGTGTCTGGCTGCTCTGGTGGGGCCTTGGAGAACCTTTGTGTGGATACTCTGTATCTAACTGATCTGATGGGGACGTGGAGGACTTTTATGTCTAGCTCACGGATGGTAAACGCACCAATCAGCGCCCTGTCAAAACAGACCACTCGGCTCTACCAATCAGCAGGATGTGAGTGGGGCCAGATAAGAGAATAAAAGCAGGCTGCCCGAGCCAGCAGTGGCAATCCGCTCGGGTCCCCTTCCACACTATGGAAGCTTTGTTCTTTCGCTTTTTGCAATAAATCTTGGTACTGCTCACTCTGGGTCCACACTGCTTTTATGAGCTGTAACACTCACCGCGAAGGTCTGCAGCTTCACTCCTGAAGCCAGCGAAACCACAAACCCACCGGGAGGAACGAACAACTCCAGACACGCCGCCTTAAGAGCTGTAACACTCACCACGAAGGTCTGCAGCTTCACTCCTGAGCCAGCGAGACCACGAACCCACCAGAAGGAAGAAACTCCGAACACATCCGAACATCAGAAGGAACAAACTCCGGACACGCCGCCTTTAAGAACTGTAACACTTACCGCGAGGGTCCGCGGCTTCATTCTTGAAGTCAGTGAGACCAAGAACTCACCAATTCTGGACACACTAGCAATCCCACTACTGAGTATCTACCCAAAAGAAAAGGAATTATTATATAAAAAGCACCTGCAGTTATATGTTTATTACAGGACTATTCACAGTAGCACAGTCATGTGTTACTAAATGAACTAACCTAAATGTCCACGAGTAGTTGAATAAAGAAAAGATGGTATATATACACTACAGGATACTATGCAGACATAAAATATGGATGAAATCGTGTCTTTTGCAGCAACGTGTATGGATCTGGATCTTAGGCCATTGTCCTAAGTGAAGTAACTCAGAAGCAGAAAATCAAATATTGCACATTTTCACTTACAAGTAGGACCTAAACAACAGGTACACATAGACAGAAGAATGGAAACAATAGACACGGGGGACTCCAAAAGTGGCAGAATTGGAGGGGGTCAGATTTGAAAATTACCTGTTTGGTACAATGTTTAATATTTGGGTCATGGGTATGCTAGAAGTCCAGTCCCCACCACTGCAGAATATACCCTTGACAAACATGTACATACACCCTCTGAATCTAAGATAAAATTTTTTAAAAGATATAACCAACCAAATAGAAAGATGATCCAACTTTATGTTATCTCCAAGAGACTCACTTTAGTCTCAAGCTCACCAATAGGTTGAAAGTGAAACATTGCAAAAAGATATTTGATAAAAATAGTAACCAAAAGAGAGCTGGGATGACTATACTTAGACAAGATAGACATTTAGAAAAAGTATTACAAGTGACAGGCCGGGTGCAGTGGCACAGACCTGTAATCCCAGCACTTTGGGAGGCCAAGGCAGGCGGATCACCTGAGGTCAGGAGTTCGAGACCAGCCTGACCAACATGGAGAAACCCCGACTCTACTAAAAATAGAAAAAAATAGCCAGGTGTGGTGGCACATGCCTGTAATCCCAGCTACTCACGAGGCTCAGGCAGGAGAATTGCTTGAACCTGCGAGGCGGAGGTTGCAGTGAGCTGAGATCACACCATTGCACTCCAGCCTTGGCAACAAGAGCAAAATTCCGTCTCAAAAACAAAAGTATTACAAGTGACAAAGGAAGGCATTATATATTGAAAAATTATAAATCTATCAAGAAGAATTGTAAATATATATATAGCATATATATATATATAAAACAAAGACACCAATATAAAGCCAAAAAAAAAATGACAGTTAAAGGCAGACATAGAAAGTTGTAGAATAAGAATCGCTGACATAAATATACCAACAAGACCTCACAGAAAAATACAGAAATTCCACTTCATATTTCTTGAAATGGACAGGAAATTGATGTGATTTTCAGATTCTGTGAGTTGGTTTTCAGAAAGTTATTTAGTGACTTTAGTATTTTATGGAATTTTTTTAAAAAATTATAAAATTTGCATAACATAATACTCAATTCAATGTTTCTAATATATTTATAGTTATGTTACTATAACCACAGTATAACTTCAAAGTATCTTCACATCAGGACTAGAGAGTCATTAATTTATTAACTGTTTCTATTGCTTTGTATATTCCTTTTATTTTATTTTTGTCTCTTTTTTTAACTGCATTGTTGTGGCATGATTAAAATATTGTATAAATGGAATGATACATTGAAATAGAAACATAAAGAAAATGTTTCCTTATAATTAAAGTACTTAAAATCATTCTTTTTTTTTTTTTTTTTTTTGGAGATATAGTCTCTCTCTATTGCCCAGGCTGGAGTCCAGTGGCTCAATCTTGGCTCGCTGGAACTTCTGCCTCCTGGGTTCAAGAGATTCTCCTACCTCAGCCTCCTGAGCAGCTAGGACTACAGGTATTTACCACCATGCCTGACTAATTTTTGTATTTTTAGAACAGATGAGGTTTCACCATGTTTGCCAAGCTAGTCTCGAACTCTTGACCTCCTGCCAGTCTGGTCTTGAACTCCTGACCTGATCCCACCTGCCTCACCCTCCCAAAGTGCTGGGATTACAGGTGTGAGCCACTGCGCCCGGCAAAATCTATCTTAAAAGCAGCCAGGGGGAGTAGGGATACCTAAATAGATAATAAGGATGACAACAGATCCCTGCTCAGAAACAACACAAGCCAAAAGACAATGGAGCAACATCTTTAAATTCCTAAAGACAAAATAAAAATCCTGCCAGTCTACAGTTAGATATCTAGAAAAATGTCCTCAAATACAAAGATGAAATACTTTTGTCAGGCTACAAAAGCTGAAAGATTAAGAATCATATTATATTAATATATTATAATTATGATAGCAGACCAGCATTACAAAAAATATTAAAGGAAGTCATAGAAGCAGAAAAAATTATACCAGATACAAATATATATCTACACATAGAAATGAAAAACATTTGATACGTTTATTTTTGTGCCCATTAAACCTCAGTATGGTTGTATTTATGTAAAAAGTAAAGGAGTGCGAGTATAAGTGTACCAGAAAATGTATATTAAATATGACTAGCACCAGAATTTGTTTTAAAAACTGGAAACAGTGCAACTGTCCATTATCAGTAAAATGGATAAGTATATTGGAGTGTGTTCATAAAATTAAACTACTTTAATGTAACATGGATGAATTTTAAAATATAATATAACACAAATGATGCTACCAACAAAATATACATACACTTTCCTTTCATTTACATGAAGTCCAAAACTGTGAAAAATATTATGGTTTTTGAAGTCAAAATAATAGTCACATTTGGAGTTTTTGTTGTTGTTGTTGTTCGTTTGTTTTTTGAGAAAGAATCTTGTGCAGTTGAGTGATCATAGCTCACAGCTCACTGTAACCTTGAACTTCTGAGCTCAAGATATTCTCCCACCTCAGCTTCTCAAGTAGCTAGGACTACACGTGTGTGCCACTAGGCCCATTTGAGTTTCTGGAGTGTTGGGTGTTCTTCATACCCCAGGTGTACATTATAAAGTGTATTTGCTGTGTACTGAGTATTGTGCCTTTATTACATTTTTATTATAGCTAAATCGTTTAAAGGGTTCTTTTTTAAGTATTTGAACAAGATCAAGCGGAAGTAAATGTCCTGGGAAGGGTAACATACTAAATCCTTATTTTCTATGATATAATGTAAATAAATAATATGACAACTATTTTTTTTAAAGCACTGCTAATTTTTAGAAATACATGTGCAAATATCTAAACTAATAGTTAAACAATTGCAAACCTTTTACTTCTCTGGAATGCAATAGGGAAGGGGCATGGTGAAACAGGGACATGTTTTTAAATATAATCTATCTAATATATTTTGACTGTTAATATCAGCAATATGAGAGATTACATTTTTTTAAAAATAAGTGTTTTGTTCTCAAGAAACTCAAAATATATGGGGAAATAAATATGCTTTATATTTCTTCAAAATAGTTTTCATTGTATATTTATTCATTTTCTCCCCTCTATAAAATGTAAACTACATAAGCGCAGTAACTCTATATTGTTCTTTTGTTTTATATGTAAAACTCAGAAAGATATTTAGGATACAATGGCACTTTGTAAATACTTATGAAAATAATACAAAAGTAAATGCATTAATGATAGGTATCAGCATGTAAATTAAGGGAAAATTCATGCCATGGCAATCTAGGGAAAATGTAGGTTAAAATAATTGAAAAGCAAAGGTTAAGTTTAGAGGCTTAGATAGAGAATAATCAATGTGGGGCATTGTGAATGTATCCAACCAAGGAATCAATGAACTCACAATTACATGTGTTTTTATCATCTTGAGCAATCTTGACAACATTGGCCTCATTGACTACTCTTGGCTTTTGCTAATTTTTTCATCTTTCTATTATTTTATTATCTAAGAATCAATAATTCCTCAGATTTAATTTGTCCAAGTGTTTTTCAGTGACACAAAATAACTTCCCATCAAAATACCATTGGCACGATAAGATCACTACAGCAACAGACATTTCTCGATTTTTAAAATTATTTCTATCATTCCATTCCCTTCACCACATTTACATTTGCAGAATCAATGTGTGAGTCAGACATGGCTCTTATGCTAACGTTACAACTTTATTAAGCCCCTGCTTCCTTCAGCAATTCAACTTTTTCATTACCACTGCATGTGGATTATACTTACATTTGGAATTACATAAAATAATTCTCAAATGAGTAACATAAGTACAGATATTCACATTCATTAATAAATACAAAAGTTTAATGATTAAAAGTTGTTCATTAATATTTCTTAGATGATATTCCCAAGGTCTACTAATTATACTTGAATTTAATTATGGACAAAAATCTGCTGTGGGGTAACTAAGCATCAGAAGAACAGCTATTTTGATATATGTTTTTGATACTAAGCTCTGTGGTCAGTCACATACCAAACTGTATGATTTGAAATCCTAACTTCATATTTAAATTGTATTATGCCATTATATATGAGGGAGATCAATAAAATATGACATAATGAAAATTATATGCTACTCACTCTGATATTTCCTAATTGCAAATATAGAAAATTTACATTAGCATAAATTTTTTAGATATGATGAAAAATAGTTCATCATATCATATTTATATTTGGAAAAGTTTGCACTAGAGATAGAAAAAAGAACTGAAAAATATCTAAACCCACAGTAAAGACAAATTTTGTGCCAAATAGGGACTTGACATAAACACTATATTCTTGAGTTTATGTCTGTGTAATTTAGTCAATTTAGTCTAACATATACTTATTAAGCACTCACAAGATTTAGGGCTTACTAAATACATGCCAATCAACAGAAAACAAAGCAAAATAGACTAGAAAATAATATTTTTTCCTCCTAGATTTGATGTTTGCAGTTATTGATAACTAACTAGTCAATTTATTTTATTTTTCCATTACTGTTTTGTCTTGTGTCATGCAATCATCAAATAAATTTTCATAAAAGTTTGTAATTGTTTAACATCTTGACCTGGTTTTTAATAATTCTTTAGAAGCTTTAAAAATCTCATCACATATTTTTTTAAAATAATCAGAAAATTAAGGACCATGAATTTGTAAGAAATTTTCATTAAAATTTAAGACTTTTATTACTAAGTTTAAAGGTTAAATCTTATTTACTCATTAAGTTGTCTTCTAATTTTAACTTATGTCTTGTGCATTTAGTGTGGGATTACCATACAGTCCTCATCTCAAATTTACCTGAAACTAAAATGGATCTAAAACATAGATGTCTTTTTTTTTTTCTTTTTTGAGAAGGAGTTTCGCTCTGTCGCCCAGGCTGGAGTGCAGTGGTGCAATCTTGGCGTGCTGCAAGCTCCGCCTCCCGGGTTCACGCCTTTCTCCTGCCTCAGCCTCCCGAGTAGCTGGGACTACAGGCGCCCGCCACCATGCCCGGCTAATTTTTTTGTATTTTTAGTAGAGACGGGGTTCCACCGTGTTAGCCAGGATGGTCTGGATCTCCTGACCTCGTTATCCACCGCCTCAGCCTCCCAAAGTGCTGGGATTACAGGCATGAGCCACCGCACCAGGCCAAACATAGATGTCTTCATAGTCATAGATTTAACCAAAATTAAACATAGCTCAGTATTTAGCTTGTATTTATAGGGTAAACAAAACAGACAGTCTCTAATACAGCTTTTGATTTTCCAACAATTTCACCTGAACATTTCTTGTCTAGTATACTATCCTACTGATCTCCTTCAAATAACTATGCTTCTACCCTGATTAGATTTAATTTTTACATTTCTTTATCTTTGCTTATTGAGTTTCCTTTCCTGAGTATATGGTTTCCTTACCTTTGCAAGATGCAGCAAATGTGAGAAAATATTCCTTAACCACTCAAGTTAGACATGAATTCTTTTTCTAAGCAGCAATTTGTATTTGTTAGAAAGTTATCACTTGTATAAAAAGTTAATTTCATAATCGTGCTATGTCTATATATTTTAGGTTCCTGATTCTTTGAAGCCAGGTTCTGGTTTCATTTATTTAATAAAAATGTGTCATATATCATTTTAGCCCCTTTGAACTTTTTCCGAAACCTATCTCTACCAATTTCTTGACTATAAAACTAATCAATCTTTCATGTCATTTCTATATAAAGGAACCCTACATAATGTGTTCTTTTTTTCTTTTTTCTTTTTTTCTTTTTTTTGAGATGAAGTGTTGCTATGTCACCCAGGCTAGAGTGCAGTGGCGCGATCTCGACTCACTGCAGCCTTTGCCTTCCGGATTCAAGTGATTCTAATGCCTCAGCCTCCAGAGTAGCTGGGATCACAGGCAGGTGCCATCACAACTGGCTAATTTTTGCACTTTTAGTGGGAACGGGGTTTCACCATGTTGGCTAGGCAGGTCTTGAACTGCTGACCTCAAGTGATCTGCCCGCCTCAGCCTCCCAAAGTGTGGGGATTACAGACGTGAGCCACCGCGCCTGGACATAATGTATTCTTTCTCTTTATTTCATAATTTATATTTGTCTCTATGTGGATTGCTATCTTCAAAATAATCGATTTTGGGTCTTCTACATTCTTTCTCTTATTATTGGTAGAGGCTTTAATTTCCATTCATAGGCTTGTTGCCAACTTAAATCTCCTGAGCTTCAAAAGTTATATTTAAAGACCAATTACCTTCTGGAGAACTCTGAATGGCTATCACACAGACAGGCTGCATCTGAAATAAACACAATTATCACCCTCTCTCTCTGGTTGGCTCCCTTTTTCTATTCTCTATCTTGCTAAGGTAATTCACATGGAGGAAAGATTAGATTTTAATTGTCACTTCACTCTCCACATATAATCAAGTTCCAAGGCCTTTAGATGCAATATCATGGATAGCTCTCAAATTTTCTCACTTATTCATCCCTCGTCCATCACCTTAGCATAGTCTCACATCTTTACTGCCTTCTCTGCTACCACTTCATTTGCTGTTGGTTTGGCTCAGTATTTTTCTCATTTTTTATTTTTAAACTCAAATTTTAGAATAATATCAGATTTATACAAAAGTTGCAAAGATAGTGTGGAGTATTCTTACACCTTCCACGTAGTTTTAAGAAAGTTAACATCTTACAAAATCTTGGCACATAATTTCTTAGTTAAAACGAAAAAAATTCACATTGACACTTGGCTATTAACTGAAGACTTTATTAGGATTTCACACATTTTTAAAATTAATGCCATCTTTTTCTTCCAGGATACCAACCAGGGTAGCACATTAAATTTAGCCGTCAGGTATTTTTAGCCTATGCTGGTTTGTGAGTGTCTCAGACGGTTTTTCCTTGTTTATTATAATGTTGACAGTTGTAAAAATTACTGGTGGAGTATATTTTTCGAATTTCCATCAAGTTTTTGATGTTTTGTCATGATTAGACTTGAGTATGTTTCAAGAGAACACTACAATATAAGTAAAATGGTCTTCTTATTGTAACTTTATCAAAAGGCAAATGACATCAAGCTGAATTATCACTAGTGGTGCTAACCTTGATCACTTGATTAAGATTCTATCTGCCAAATCTTGTTTTGTTTTTTTCTTTTTCCATACTCTATTCTTTGGAAACTAGTCACTAAATTCAGCCTCCTCTCTAGAGGATAAGAATTAAGCTTCATCTCCTAGAAAAGAGAGTATCTACATATATTTGGAATTGCATATTTTTTTAAATGTAACCTTTCTAACCCTCACGTTTTAAGTACACGTTGGCTCTGTATTTTCTGGAGTTTCAAGTACAAATACTTTATTATGATATAAAGTGTTTTCTGTAATCAGTTACTTGCTTGACTGGCTAACTTTATTTCTTATTCCAGAAATTAGGTCCAGAAATTAAATCCAGAAATTACTCTCTCTAGTAACCTATGATGACAAATATAATTTGTTATGAATGTAGCACAGAATGGAATGGGGGTGGAGGGAAAGAGGGAGAAAGGAAAGGTGAGAAGAAGGGAGACAGAGAAATAAGTAATACAAGGAAACAAATTCAAATTCTGTCTTTTTTGGGAGATAAAAAACTAAAAGCTGCAAATAACTCTCATTTGATTTGTTTTCACCTTCTGTGTTATTTTCCATCTAGTGCTCTGCTTTAAGCAAGAATTCCATGTACAAAAATTGCCTTTACCAAAATGCCATTTATAATGGGATAAGTCAAGTATACAGAATTGAGCCCAGAGCCTTTTTCATTAGCATTTTTTAAGAATATTTGTAACTTTCACTTTCAAGGCATTTCTGGACCATGCACGGTCTGTGTCAGCATTTTCCTTGTTTCTTTGTAGTATGCATATTTCTGATTATTAACCTAAGGAAAACATTTTATTAGGGTTTCCTTGTATTCAAGCAATTTATTTTTTTCATACCATGAGAAATGTCACTGCCATTGACTCTCCCTCTAACTTATTTTACATTTCTTAGGGTATATACAAATATATCTCTTCTCAGTAATTCTGTAGTAATATTTTGTAAGACAGGACAAGGAACGTTGTGTGTGTAAAGAGCATTCATGTTTCTGGCCAAATGACATTCTTCTATGCAGTTTTTTAGTGTACTTTACAAGATTTTAAAGATTATTCTTTTCATTATTTATTTCCCTGGCTTACCATGTATCATACTAATTAATCATTTTGTTTCAGTGGCATTTTAATTGTTTTGAAAACCTATTGCTATATTGGTAGATATATTTTACTTTTTCAGTTAAAAGGTGATACAATTGAAAATCCATTTTGTAAAAATTGGTTATAAAATAAAAATCTACATAACATTTATTTTAAAGGAAAATTTACATAACATAAATAAAAATGCAGATGTTCAAACGTGCTGTTTCCAATGCTAATTTTCATTAACCCACAATTTTTTCTATAATTTATGTGAAGCTACAGCTTATTTTGCATATTCCAAATTATTCTATTATTATACATTTATATTGAAAAATGCAAACTCACTGTTCTATCACTTTTAAAGGTATACATAATAGTTATCCTCAATTTTCATTCACTAGAATCGCAAAATAATGTAAGAATTATAATTTTGTATGAGTAAGACAATTCTACATATAAAATTAGTAGCACAGGTGTTGATTTAAATGTTTATAAAGAGTATTTGAAACTTTAGACAATGGTATATAAGTATTCTTGATGAAATAAATATTTAAATAGAAAGCTACTGGGTTTTTCCTAAATTATATTTACCTGGCGAAATGGTGTTTATGAACCTTTAGACTTATAATCTCTTTCTCTTTCTCACTCTCTTCTGATAAATTGATATTTATCTAATCTAGCTGTCTTTTATCATCTACATTAAAATGCACACCATCAGAAAATTTCAAAGAGCTATTTTACTTTTGGTGACTACCAGAAAATTGCATATTTTTCTGAAACTCAATGTCATAGAGCATATGACAATGGCCTCCTGAATAATTTTGCTTAATCGCCAAAAAATAGCTTAATTCTTAACTCATAATTCTTAGTAACAATGTCACCAATGGCAAGAGTTAAAGAGAAGTGTGAGTTATTTTGCTCAACATTATTTTGTGAGACATCTATATTGTTTCATGTGATTTTTTTATTTTTGTATAATGTTTCATTACATGAGTATAGTAAATTCTACTATTAATAGAATTTTATTTTGAGTTTGAGACAGTTATGAATAGAGCTTCTCAATATTTTTTCTCGTCTTTGATGAATATGTGTGTGCCTTGTTGTACATATACAAATATGTATTAGTTACTAAATTATACAGTATGCGTAATGTTCAGATTTTGTAGAAGTTATCAAAAATTTCCTAAAAATAATGTTGAGAGAAAAATAATCAGACACAAAAGAATACGTAGACTATAATTTAATTGATACAATATAAAGTATCAAAACAGAAAGATTAACTCTGTTTTAAATTTTACGACTTCAGAATTTTATTTATCCTGACGAAGGAAGGTAGTGACTAAAAGTAGGCAGAAAGAGATTTCACGGTATTCTGCTAAAAATCTGTCTTTTCATTTCGGTTCTAATTCAGCGGTATATTCCCTTTTTAAAATTTATCAAATTGATAAGTATATGTGCCTTTTTATGATTCTTGTACTTTTATATATATATATATCATAATTAAAATTTTACATTAAAATGAAATATAGCAATTTATTCCAAGAATAGTGAGAATGGTTTCTTAGACAATCCTAGGCTTCTTTTAGCTCTTCCGTATGTCAAAACCACACATAACATTACTAAATTATTAATCAATGTTTATGTATGTTAAAACAACTAAGTGTGTGTTATACACAGTACAAATGACTCTACAATTTTATATGCATTCATCTAACAATATTTATCAAGAAGCAGCTATGTGCTAAATACTAAGATACATATATTGATCAAACACAGTATCCTCCATGAAGACAACCAGGACTAGTAATACACATAAGCTGTTCTGGGAATTGCACTTCTGCATTATATCTGCTAAAATCAGAGTGAATACTTATCACAGTTTGCCTGGCATGGCTCTTATATAAATCAATTGTCATTAAGCAGTTATCATTGGTTTTTCTTTTTCCTTTTCTTTTTTTTTTTGAGACGGAGTCTCGCTCTGTCGCCCAGGCTGGAGTGCAGTAGCGCAATCTCGGCTCACTGCAACCTCCGCCTCCCAGGTTCAAGCAATTCTCTGTCTCATCCTCCCGAGTAGCTGGCATTGTAGGCACCTGCCACCATGCCTGGATAATTTTTTGTATTTTTAGTAGAGACAAGGTTTCACCATCTTAGCCAGGCTGGTCTTGAACTCCTGACCTCGTGATCTACCCGCCTCGGCCTCCCAAAGTGCTGAGATTATAGGAGTGAGCCACCACACCCAACCTAGCTTTTCCTTTTAAACTAAAATTAGAAATTCCTATTGCACAATAATTTGTATGGTCAACCTAGATCTAAGTGAGTTTAAAAGTAAAACATTATGAAATACAGGAAAAATAATTAGAAACAGCTGCAAGTTGGGTCGTGTTATTTCGTGTGTGAGCGTGTTTGTGTGTGTGTTTAATTTTGTTTTTGTTTTGATTTGTTGTTTGTCTTGAATTGGTGTAGTGTTAGTGAGAAAAAAATTAGGTTAGGTCTTTAAGGAATACTAAGATACATGAAAGAAAGATTAGAATAAAGTAAAAAGCTGTATCCAAGGGAGTAGAAATTACATGTGATAAACCTCACCACTCTTAGAAGATTGGTTATATTTGAAAAGTGGCAAAGTCAATGGAGGTAGAATAGTTAGCATGCGTAGGAGGAAGTAATGGAAAATTAAACTAAACATGTACATTGAAGACACATGGTAAGACACCTATGTGTTACTTTGAGCAATAAGAAGCCACTTACAATTTGTGTGAAAAAAAAGCACAATCATCATAATCATTTGTTTCTTTGTTCTTAAAATTGATAAATTTGGCAACTATGGGGAGTGTGGGTTGGAATGTGCAGAAAACCGATGCCTATGACCAGGCAATATAAGGTGATTCTTATAAAATTCCAAGAAAGAGATTATGCAATGGTTACATGACCTCACAGTGGCAGCAGCTCTGGTGAGAAAAATCCCTATTTAAAAGACACTTATAATATAGAATTTATGGGATAAATTCCGTCTCCAATTGATTGGGTGTAGGAAAAATGTGGAAAGTCATGTAATAGGGAAGAGATTTCAATAATGGCTGCCGTGTCTAGCTTGGTTGTGCTCCGCGGTAGTGACCAGCAAACTGGTCTTCATATATGTCCTAGGTGCTCAAAATCTTTACATTAATAATTTAAGCTAACCAATTTCCATATATACAAAATATATTTGTACTATATCCTAAAATGGATATGCTTGAGAATGTACCTTTAGCTCACTTTTCTTCTCCAGTTTTAAGGAGGAAGGAGCGTAACCATCTTGCACACAGTAGGCTATTACTCTTACACATTGCCCAATTTTATTTATGTATTTATTTATTTATCATTATTATTATTGTTGACACAGAGTCTCTCACTGTCGCCCGGGCTGGAGTGCAATCGCACAATATAGGCTCACTGCAACCTCCCCCTCCTGGATTTAAGTGATTCTCTGGCCTCAGCCTCCCTAGTAGCTGGGATTACAGGCGCCCGCCACCCAGCCCAGCTAATGTTTCTGTATTTTTAGTAGAGACGGAGTTTCACCGTGTTGGCCAGGCTGGTCTCAACCTACTGTCCTCGTGATCCACCCGGCCCAGCCTCCCAAAACGCTGGGATTACAGGCATGAGCCACCGCGCCCTGCCCATATTGCCCAATTTTAAATTGCCCTTGTTACCAACCAAAAGGGAAAGATGTAAAGATTTTCACCTGAATGGGCACTAATATAAATACAAAATAATTTTCAGTTGAAAATTTGCACTACTTTGTGTTCAATAATATTAAAAGAGGAATAATAAAAGTAATGGCAGTAAAAAAGATTTAAAATATTTTTGATGACAAATATTATGTAATTTTGAACATAAAACTTGGAATGAATCGAAAGTATCAAGTGACATTTCTCTAAAAATTCTTTTTCCATTCTTGTATAATTATTTATGCGAATGTTTCTCCATATTTTAAGCTATAAGAAACAAAAGTAGGAATGGAAAACCCACTGCTCTCTAGCAATAAGTAAAGTCCATCCATGTAGTCATAATTCTAAAAAATAAAGGAACAGACCCATCTATTCATTAAACTATACATTATCAAACATGTACTATATTTAAAATGTGTCAATAAAATTTGTTAGATATTGTTTTGATCCAAAACAAATATAAAATGCTCAATTCAAAATAAAATTGTAATACTTAGATTTTTACAGTTGCAAAATTGTTTTAAAAAATTTAAATTCTCACACTCAATTTTTTAATGCAAAGAAGTATAAAAGGTGAGCAACAAAATAATTTCCAGCATACTATTCATTACATTAAGAAACAATGTGTCAGTGGAAATTGAAATGGAAATCTCAGTTCAAGATGGAAATAGAATGATCTAAAGTTCTGTGTATTCATTAAGCATGAGTTTTTTCTTATATTTTAGAAAGGATTACGACAGTAATCATAATACCTACCACTTATAAACTGTTTCCTTTGTTCCACGAAGTTTTCTAAGTCCTTTACTTTCTAAGTGCTTTGCTTGTATTACTCATTTACTTTCTCACATGCCTCTATGAGACATGTTCTATTATTATTCTTATTTTTAAAAAGGAAACGGATGAACACTGGTTTATATTGCTTGCCTATAGTCTCAGCCATTATTAGAATTGCTAAGTGTAAACCCAGACAGTCTGACCCCGTAGTCTTTCCTCCTACCCACTCTGCTGAACGACTGGAGTGTCAAATCAATCTATTTACATTTATTGGAATAAATACAATTTTTGAAACATACTTTTTAAAAGTTCAATATTTACAGAAATTTCCTGGACTATTACACTTTTCATTTATTTAAAATTATGCAACATTTTAGTTATTAACCTAAATATATGTAAAGGGGTATTTTTTTCTAAATTATTTATAGCATATACAGGAAGAATCTTTGAATTATTCTGAGGTATAGCGTTATGCCTCAACATGCATGATCTAAAATCAGACTGAAAATACAGAATTTGCTACTAAATATATGTGCAAGACTAATCACTTTCTATTTATATGTCTTTTGACAATTGAAAGTTTTTTAGAGAAAAAATAAGGAAGAAAATAAAAGGAAACTTATTTGTAAGAAAATAACTCAAATTTAGATACATCTGGTGTGAGACCAATATAATGTACGTCATAAATTTGGAAACATGGACCTGGACCTTTGGTGACTGATTCTTTCAAGCAGAATTTAGATATCACTCTGTGAGGATTTCTCTTCTTGACCACTTTAGTCAAAATTAAGTTTAAGCTTTCTTCTCATTGTCAACACATCCCTAATGCCTTTTACCCTGAAACATTATTATTCATTTAATCCTTATCTTAAGCAGACTGAGTCCCTTACGGGCATGAAAGGTATCTTGATTTGTGTTTGCAACGCATGGTTCCTCACACAGGCACTATCAGAAATTAACACCTCTGGAATATATGATAAATTGGTTAATCAGTTTACAAATCCTATTGAGCTACAAGAGTTAATAACTTTACCCAGTGAAACATTATGGAAGCTAGAAAAAAAATGAGGCAATGGTTCTATATGAGGAAACCTCACATAGCAATTTAAAGCGTGTGTGTTAAATGCATTAAAAAAATTTTCATTTTTTAACATTACCACAATTAAAATGTTATCACTTTCTGTTGGTGCCACAACTCTGTTTTTATTCCTAATATGGAAATAATTAAAAAAAGGCATTTGACATCAGTCTTGTATGGGAAAATGGCATCTTGAAAAAGCAGGTGGTAATAGGTTATGGAGGCAGTACAGGAATAGGAGCAAAAGTGTGACTTCAAATTTATACAACCTTCACTGCACGCTCCATGATCTTGGCCAGATTATCTAATCTCTTCATTTTGGGGCTCATTAACTTTAAACTGGAATTCTAATAGTACATAGTTCATAAGGAAGGTAAAAGTATTAAGTAAGTTATGTGTAAAAGTGTGGCACAAGGAGCAGACAGGTAATAAATGTTTGTTACTGTCTACAAGTTTGAAAATTTGCAAAGAAGAAGAGAAAAGAAATGCTAAAACTTTTTCCAAGTTGTATTTCAACATCTACTGGTACTCCTGTTAGTTAAATGTTTACTCGGTATTAAACATGCTGAATTCCAATAAATTTCTACATTCCCTTGCTTTGGTTTCTTTGCCTTTCGGTGATAAAAGCTGGTGTTTGCAAATTCTAAAATGCCAAATTGATAGAATTTCTACTGGTATCGAGTAGTTTTTCGGTGTTTTTTAAAGTTTATTGATTGCATACATCCCTCAAATCAGTAAACTGCAGGTGTAGGCGTATTTATTTAATAAGTATGTATAGATCAGCACTGCATCACTTGGTGAAAATTGAACTTGTTGGGGAAGATTACCCTGCTTAGAATTGCTGTCTGTACTGCCTCAATGGACTGTCTCTGCAGCTGCAAACACAGTGGCATGAAATAGTAAAATGTAATTATTTAGTGCTCTATCTACATCGCTCATGAAGATTAGTGTTTTAAATCAGTTTCAGTAATTCATGCATTTACAGTAATTTATGCTGTTGATGAAAAATAAAAAGCATCCTTTTACTCTACTATCGATTGGAGAATTGTTATAAATGAGATTTGGTTCCTGAAAAAAATATTTTTATATTAGATTTTAGATGATAGTTTTATTTTTTATAAACATAGCTAAAATAGCATTTGTTATTTTTTGTTTATTTGTAAAATATTTTTACTCATCTAGTGTTTTCTTGAAGTGTAAGGTGAATGTTATGGGGCATAGAAGATGTGTTTTCTTCTCATGTAACAGAGAAAACAAGCTTTTATATCCACAGATTCTCCTGGTACATACTAAGCAACTAAATACAGTAAAATCTCTTTTATTTGAAGAATGTTAATTTTGAATTCATCATAATTTAGATATGTAATATGTTCAACTTTTTTAAATTTTAGTTTTGAAAGGATGAATAGGGGTCTACACCATTAAACTGCAAAATTTATGGAAGCACATTTTTCTAAGAATATTAATGTGACATATCATTGAAAAGTATACATATATAAGCTGCATAGAAGTTTTTAAACACCTTTCCTTTCTAGATATTTACATAAGAATTAGAAGCAATATTTTTTATTTTTATAATTATAATATTTTACATTGATTAAACAAACATTATGTTAGATGACATGCTTAATGCTTTATGTGATTGCCATATTTAATCCTCTCCAAAATGGGCTACTTCTTGTCAGGACTATATTTTTATTTATCCTTATTCTCCCCTCCAGTTGTAGCACTTAAATTTTCATTTAATAAATATTATTTCTTCTAAGACCTCTCTATCATGAATATCAGAGATTGAGAAATGATAAACTTGTCAAAGATCATGTTACAAATAAGAGTTGGAATTTAGGTTTGTCCCAAACAATCTGATCTAAGAGCCTGAACTCTTAAGTACTTACATCTAACAAAATATTTATACCTCTAAGTGCTACTAATTTGTTTCCTCAGCGCAATTTCTATTTATTTTAATATGAAAACATCCTTTAACCAAACCCTGAGGGAAGAAGATCCGGAAATGAGAGAATTATTATTTTTTGCTCTTCCTATTCTATGTGGGGTTAGACTAGGATTTGTTACATATAGAAAGCAGAGAAAGTTTTTAAACAATATTCAGATTCTGCCCATGAGAAATATTTATAGTCACGTGGCAGGACAGTTGTCTCCAAGCTACACTGGTTGGCTTGAGAGATAATCATGCAAATTGCTAGTATTTTCCCCCATCATGTCTGAATAATCTACTTTATATAGTTTGTCATAAAGAATAATCCTACTTTGCCTATGATAGCTATGCATGCTCCATATTTTAGAAAGACATATCTGTTAAGAAAAATATTATGGAAAAATCTGGAAATCTACAAAGAAAATACAGCGTGTCATTTTAATGTCACTTTGAGACATTGTTTACTAAGCTTACCCAAGAATTATTTCATATTCTAGGTAATTTTACCTGTAATTGATTTTGTGATTTAATATTTGAATAAACTATAAATTTATATAACTTATAGATTTCTGTTCAGTAGAAAAGCTATGACCAAACGCATAGACTTTGCGTTCTGCTTTGTTTTATTTTTGCCTTCTTAAAGGACCAATTTTGTATTTAACTATTGTTCTCCAACAATATTCTTTTTCAAAATAGGTATGAAAACCCAGTCCCTCAAAACATTTTCTTTTTAACCAGTTTCATCATCTCCTATTTCCCTTGTTAATAATGGATTAAATAAAGTCTTTGATATGTATTTATTCATGTATGTATGAGAGTCATATTTTAACCTTTTAACACTCTTTTATAAACATGAAATGTGCCAATGACCTTTAGTCAAGACTACCAGGTATACACCTGTAGGTGAAGGAGTTGGATGTGTGGGACATTTCAATGAGAGAGTGATGATACAAATAACTTATTATAGGATGTGAGCTTTGTTAGGTAAATTTGGAAGAATTAAGGAAGCAGGGGTACTGGATTGGATACTGCCAGGAAACAGAAGTAATTTTATGATTGAGTGACTTAATGGATCTTATCTAGGAGGAGGGAAAAATAGAATGAGGCTAAAACTATAATTGGAAAGAAGAAACAGTCACTCATATTAGCCAGTATGGAATACATTTGGACTTTTGTTTGTTTTGCACAATTAACTTGTTTTTGTCTGGGCTTACAAAAGTTTATGAAGTGGTCTGATTTTTTTTTTTAAGTTTTCAGATGTCAGGGTGGTCCTTCTCTTTTTCAAGAGAAACAAAACAATAACAACAACAAAAGCATCACCATCATCATCATCGTCATCATCATCATCATCGTCCACTCCTTTCTGACCCAGGGATTTGTGGGAAAAAGAAGGAAGAGGAGCAACATAGTTTCACTCCGTATTTCTTTTTTTCAAAATTTATACACGTTGTTCATGAATCTCTGGCTAATTATTTTTGATGAAATACAATATTACTTTTCATAATATCGCAACTTTTTTATACATTCTCTTGCTGATGGACATTTAGATTACCTTATGTTTAATTATTACAAATGATTTGTCTTAAAATTTCTGAGCTGTTTCTCCTGTACTCATGTAAAGACAGTTTTTTAAGTTTGCATATACATCTATTACTAGGTCATGGAGAATGCATGCATGCCTTCAAATTTACTAGAAATGAAGAAATAACTTTCCAAAATGCTTTTATTATTTTGAATCCTATCACTGTAATATAATTTCTATTTATATTTCATATGTTTAATCTATTAATGTTTCATATTACCAGATGCTTACATGTTAAAATCTTAATCTGATTATATCTTAGTGTTTTTCTTATAAAAGTCTTTGCAGAAAGTTTCCTTTACCATGTCTAGAGATGAGGGGAAAAAAGTATAAATAGATGCCCCTCATTCACCTCTGTTTCATAGTTTGAAAGCAGATGCATCATAAGCTATCCCTCTTTCAGCTTTAATTGAAGCTAAACTGTTTTTCCCCAAGCTCTAAGCCCATGGCCACTCTCTGAAGCAACTTGCACAGCTCAATACAAAATAAACAAGAACTTTGTTTTGATTTGTATTTGGGGGGGGGGTGAGATTAGTCTTAATTTTGTCCCCTCAGAAACAAATATACAACAAACAAGGTAGATCTAAATGTCGTTGAAGCCTAAAGATGTAAGAAATAAAACTGCTTGAAATATTACATCCAAAGAATAAAATGTTTAAAACACCTGTCAGCTGATTTTTACATTTTCTCATGAGTAACTACCTGTAATTTATCTTTAAGTAATGAAAATCATATTAAATTTAGTTTCATTTGTTTTGCCATAATGTTTTTAAAGTACTTTATCAAAAATTCTTTGCACTGAGAAAACAAGATAAGCTATTACTGGGTACAATTAAAAGTAGAATATAGTAACTCATTTTGCTCAAGAAGGACAATTTTAAAAGATCGTCTTCTTATGTTATTCATTTACTTTTCTTTTGATGCAAAACTTTTGTGAAAAAGAAAAACTTAAGTTTCCCAATAGGAGTAAACTCTGAAAATGGCATCCAAATTTCTATGGTTCTATGATGTTTGGGTTTTTAAAAAAACTTTCAGATTTTTTTCATATAACATAGAAGATTCTAATTTTTTAGTAAAGCCTTTAGGGATCTACCTGTCTGGCCTCAGAGTCTGCTTCTCAGATCTCAACTCACATATTCTTTCCCCATTCATAAAATGCTCCAGTCACATTCCATGTTGATGAATGGTTTTCCATTTCTCAACTGTCACAGTATTTTCTCCAGTATAGGTCCCGTGCATGTATTATATATTTTTCAACTGTTCTATGCAGCTTTTGCATAACCAGCACTCCCTCTTTTTAAATTTGGATCTTTGTAAAAATGGTACCACCTCATCAAAATTTTGCCTGCCTTCTCCAGCCAAAGGAGCAGTCACTCTTTAACATGCACCTTAGTTTATTTCTGTCATGGTATGCTGTATTTCATTGATCGTAGGATGTCAATGATAGTAAGAGACACGTTATTTTATTAAACACTGAAAAAGAAAAAAATCAGTGCCAATTTATAACACAATGCTGTCGTATCACTCAGACATTGTATTTTCGAAATAGCTTCTTTAGAATTGGTTATGGATTTTTTTCACACATATTACTTCTTTTCTCATTTTTAGAGATTGAAATGTAATTTATACTATATACATGCAATATTAGCAATGTGCATTTCTTAATGAATTGCAACAATACACACGACTATGACCAAGTCCATATTTGTGTGAAATATGACAACCAAATCACAATTGCTGCCTAATCTACAGAGATTTAAAACAGCATCTAAGATACATTCCCATTTCAGAGAAGATACAATGTAAGAGAAAATGTAAATTTATGAAGTACTGTATGTCATTGTTTGATTTTGTTCATTTTTTGTTTACTTTTATATTGTCTGTCTGTCGTTCTCTTACATAATCCAATTAAGAGGAATGGCATTGTCTGTTTTGCTCATTACCGGGAGTGCCTAAAAACTCTTAACTATAGCAGAAAATTCATAAATATATTTGAATAAACTGATATAGGCAGTATTTCATATTACTGGACCATGTTTTACTTCTAATGATAATTTTGAAAAATATTTATGTCCCAAATTTATGTCCCTCACCTTCTTCATTTGCAAATTTGTAACACTTAATATAACAATTGAATATAAACTATTATGAGAAAGCAATAAAAATATATGTAACTAAGTCCTTGAAAAATTTGCTCATCTGCTTCTCAACTATATATAGCTAATCTTACAAAGAAGCCAGCACATTTAGGGTAACAGTAACTGCTATAAAATGTGAACCCTGAACTATCCTTGGCCTAACAAAATAAAAGTTTTATTTCTCATCCACATAAAGCTTAATTGAAGACCTCAATGGGAGTGAGTGGAAGACCCAGATGGTTGGAAGATTTGCTGTCTGCTAATGTAGCCTCCAGGGTCTCTCTGTCAATAATCATCCAGTTTACCGGAAAAACAGAGAGAATGACTGCCCAGGATGGTGTATAGCCTAGGCCCAGAAGAGTTGTTGATCTGTTCTCCCAGATTCTAAATGCCAGAACCCATCACAAAACCCCACCTCTAGGAAAAGTAATAGGAAAACAGTATCTGACCGGGCTGCACTTTCCTGGAACAACTCCAAAAGGGGAACATAAATATTCAGTGAACAGCTAGCTATATTTGCCACAAAATCATCATAAGTATCATTGAATTTTTAAGCAAAATAATAAGTATGCACTGCAAAACTAATGTTTATTGTTTTATAGTTGATCAACATTTTATTAATTTGCCTAAAGTGCTCTTCAGCATCTGTTACTTTCATCGATTTTTAGAAGCAAAGTTTAGGTCAATTTTTAAACAATTTTATATTATAAAATTTTACTTAACTATTTCATTTATTGATACATCATATGTACTGTGGTATAGATAATACTATCATATGAAATGAGTAATCCACAGTCTGATTTTATTATAAAGAATACATTTTCTTTTTACTGTACATGAAACAGAAGACAAAGTGACAGAATATTAGGAAGAATCATTCTTTTTAGCCAGGTATTTTCAACCTCCTTATGTCCCACTGACCATTGCAGGTATAGAGATGCTCCAAAAACTCATAACTGAATACAAGACAGATCTGTCTCATTCCAACACCTGTGCTTTTTTTTGCTAAAGCACTGTTCTGGAGACAGTTTCTCAAGCATGTTTATTCTCAAGCAATGTATATACATATAACGTGTGTGTGTGTGTGTGTGCGTGTGTGTGTGTGCACGCACGTATGCACATGTGTTTAGTTCAACTGGTGAACAGTTCCTCTTTCACTCTGGTTAGACACAATATAAAATTAAATATACTCACAGGTAGATGTTTACTTTCTTCCTTCCTTCCTTTCTTTTCCTTTTTATCTCTCTCTCCCTTTTTCCTGTCCTCCATCTCCCTCCCTCCTTCCTTCCTCCCTTTCTTTTCTCTGCCATTCACTTTGCTCTCCAGTTCTTTCACTTTCAGCAATGTATGTTGATATTTATTAGGTATCAGACACTGAATAGATTCTTCTGTGCTGATAAAATACAAAAGTTTGTATTTTGCATTTCATATTTTTATTTGAATGTATTTTATATTATGTGTTTGTCATCAAATATATTTTACACCCCATATTTGTGAGAAGTGCATAAAAAGTCCAATCCCATAAGAAAATTACTACAAGATTTCAATCATCATTATTGTGATCCTGTGATAATTTTCACTCTTCATTTCAATCTTTGATTTAGTCATCGAACACAAAGTCTTTGTATTCATTCTGTTATTTACTATCATGGGTGATTTCAGCTTTCACTTTTGCAAGTTTTTTGTGTGTGGCAAGATCTTGTTGTTACAGTTATTTGCCTCATGATATGGTTTGGCTTTGTCTCCACCCAAATCTCATCTTGAATTGTAGTTCCCTTAATCCCCATGCATTGTGGGGTGGACCCAGTGGGAGGTAATTGAATCATCTGGGTGGTCACTATCATACTGCTGTTCTCACGATAGTGAGTGTGTTCTCATAAGATCTGATGGTTTTATAAGGGGCTTTTCCCGCTGTTGCTTGGCACTTCCTCTTGCTGCCGCCTTGTGAAGCAGGGTGTGCTTGCTTCTTCTCCTTCTGCCTGCCATGATTGTAAGTTACCTGAGACCTCCCCAGTTCTGTGAAACTATGAGTCAAACCTCTTTCCTTTACAAATTACCCAGTCTCAGGTATGTCTTTATTAGCAACATGAAAATGGACTAATATACCTCAATTCTAAATTATTTTCATCAGCTACACCTCAGCGATCCAATTTTTAAGACAATACCAGAATATTATTACTAATCCCTTTATGTTATTTTCTATAATATCCTAGTTCATATGTATTATTATTATATATTATTGATTGAACAATCTGAAATTTCAAAGTTTGAATAAACGAACTTTGTTTTCTTTTTCTTACTAATATATCCTACATGCCTACCTCTCTTTCATATGACAATAGAATTTTGTGTTGTATTTTTATTCATTATTAAGTATTAGAAAATGCTATGAACAGAATGATATACCTATGAACTGGCGAACTGTGTCTATCATAATAAGATTAGCGATAGCATGCATTATAGAAAAGATGAGTTATCCAAGAGACAAAGGAAAAAGAACTGAAGAAAATAAGCCATACACATTAAAGATTTTTGGGAAACTATGTTTTAGTCTGATGAGTGTGGCTAGAAATTCATGTATACCTACCCCCACGTAATCTTAGTTTTCATTTCATTATTATAGATCACTTTAGCCTACTCTAGAACATCACATAATGTCATCATATCTTATGTACTATATGATCCCTACTTTCTTGTGCTTAGCATGATTTTGAGATTCAATTATGTCATTTCACATATCAGTAGTCTATTTAATCTTAATACTAAGAAAAATCCGTTATAAAATGTAGCTATAATGTTTTTCAATAAATGCTGTCTTGGCCCAGTTTTGAGGCACTGGCTAGAAGCTGGTCAGTTCTTTTTGTTGAGCAGCTGATTAAGTCCAAACTTCTGACCACCTTCCTTATTCCAGGCCACTATACATTTGCCCTAATTGCTCTAGAGTCAGATAACAGAGAGCCAGAGACAGCCCTTGGACCCCAGAGCCAATTGCAATTGTTCAAACTAGGTAATCCTAAACCTGCTTATTCTGCCTTCCCTGTTCCTTCCCTTGGACATCACAATAAAGACTGCTGTCCACAGTTTCCCTCTCTTTCTCTGCCTCCTGAGAGATCCTAATTGCTTCCTAAGTGACCCTGAGTGGTGTGCTTTTTTCTCCCCAAAGAACTATGTACAAAATAAATTGTGAAACTCTTCCCAAATTCTTTCTCCTAATCTGTATCCGGACTCACCATACCTCATCAAAGGTAATATGATAAACTCACTACAATAATTTATCTATTCATTCATCTGTTGATACATATTTGTTCATTTCAATAGGCTATAATCATTATAAATACAATATTTGATTAAAAATTCTTAGCCAGACATGGTGGCTCACAGCTAATATCAGTATTTTGGGAGGTAAAGACAGAAGGATCACTAGAGCCCAGGAGTTTGAGACCAGCCTGAGCAACATCGCAAGACCCCATCTCTACAGAAAATTTAAAAAATTAGCTGGGCACAGTGGTGGATGCCTGTGGTCCCAGCTACTCAGGAGGCTAAGATGGGAGGATTGCTTGAGCCCAGGAAATTGAGGCTGCAGTGACCCATGATGGTGTCGCTGCACTCCAGTGTAGGCTATAGAATGAGACCCTGTTTCAAAAAAAAAAAAAGAGAATTATTTGTGGACATGCACATTCATTACCCTTGAATAAATACCTAGGAGTGGAATGAATGAATTATAAGAAAGCTTTAAACTTAACATTTCAAGTAACCTCCTATTATTCTATCTTACATGGTACCATGTACATTCCAACCGAGAATGTGCAAGTGTTCTGGTGGTTCCCTATAATCTATAACATTTGATTTATTCAGTATTCTTAATTTGAGAATTCTGTAGTTTATGTAGTGATATCATAATTTGGTATGAATTTGCATTTCCCATAGGACTACTGATGCAGTGTACTTTTTCTTAATTACCTTCAAGGCTTCTTTCCAGTTGTCTTTTATATTAATTAGTTGCAGGGATTCTTATATATTTTGTATACAAGTTCTTTATCATATATATATGTATATGTATTGAGAATATTTTCTTTCAGTCTGTACCTTGCCTATTCATTTTCTTCACAATATCTTTAGATAAACAAAGGCTTTCACTTTTAATTAAATTTAATTTATCTTTTTTAAAAAAATTGTTATGAGCAATTCATGCTTTCTCTACCCTCTCAAGCAACTGTTTTCACAATTGAATGTCATGGGTATAACATATTATATTTTATACTGAAATTTTGTTTAGTTTTAGTTATTACTACTAGATCCATCTAAAATTAATTTTGGTTATTGTGCTATGTATGGGCCAGAGATAACATTTTTACACAAAGTTATTTCATTCTTCCAGCACATTTATTGAAATCATCTCCCATATTGAATTGCTCTTGCTCCTTTGTTCAAAATTCATTGACATTATATGTGTGTTTACTTGTTAATTTTACTCTGTTCAACTGACCTACTTGTGTATATTTAAGTGAATATCACACTATCTTAAAAACCATTTTTTATATAAAATACTACAGTAAAGTAAATTATACCTCCAAATTTGTTTTTTTATGAGGTTGTTTTGGCTTTCTAGATAACTTCATTTTAGAATAAGCTTGTCCATTTCTTAAAACAAAAACGTTCTGCTAAGATTTTTATTAGAATTGCCTTGAACCTATAGATTAATTTGGGGAGGAGTAACATGTTAACAGTGAAATTTCTAGGCCTTGGAAATACTATACACCTCTATTTACTTAGGTTTTATAAAATTTCTCCCTGGATTTTTATGGTGGTTTTTACTGAAGTACTGTCGTTTTTTAAAAATCAAACAACCTTATCCTTTACATCTCTGCTTAAATGTAAGCTTATCTTTCAAGCCTGTATATACACCACTCTATTAACAATTGCAATGCCATTAGCCTTTACTCCAGTTACTCTATTCCTGGTGATTCTATGGTACATACACATATTCTAATAAGCTATAAACTTATAAAAAAGGTGAATAATCACTGAAGCATGTGCTTACCTGAAACCTATAACAAGACTTTTTTTCTGACTATACCTCTTCTGACATTTAATTTGAAACTATCACGTACAGTTTCAAAAAGGGTGTTAAGTAAATTTGAGACCCAGTACTGTAACTGAGCAAAACAAATTCCTAATACCTAAGTGATTTTTTATCTGCATCTTTGAACACTTTTAAGATCTGTATCCTAGGGAAAACATACTAAAATGCCGTGAAATTTCTTCCAGGTTTCAGGTACTCTGCTGTCCAATAGATAATTAAAAATAAAATTACTGTTGACGCAAACTTATTCTATAATAGAGGATGCTTACAAAAAATAAATGTATTGTCAAATAGCATCTTTGTATTTGTTATAAAAAATATTTTTAAATTTCGAGGCACAGCAGAGGAAGCATATTTACATCAGGCTTTGTATAAGAATGTTCATGTTACTATTCTGGATTTATCAGTAGACCACATATATGTTACTTGGCAATATCAGAATCTATCTTTTATAACTACTTGTGATGTATTTAGCACAGTGGCAAATAGTAAATACCCCCTAAATAATAGACTATTTCAAGTTGTTTCACATTTTCATGACACATTGTATTTTTGAATATAAAATATGTTGCTATACTTTGTGATATGGTTTGGCTCTGTGTCTCTACTCAAATGTCACCTTGAATTGTGATAGTCCCCACATGTCAAAGGCAGGGCCAGGTGGAGATAATTGAATCACGGGGCTGGGCGCGGTGGCTCACGCTTGTAATCCCAGCACTTTGGGAGGCCAAGGCGGGCGGATCACGACGTCAGCAGATCGAGACCATGGTGAAACCCCGTCTCTACTAAAAATACAAACAAAAATTAGCCGGGTGTGGTGGCGGGTGCCTGTAGTCCCAGCTACTCGGAGAGGCTGAGGCAGGAGAATGGCCGGAACCCAGGAGGCGGAGCTTGCAGTGAGCTGAGATCGCGCCACTGCACTCCAGCCTGGGCGACAGAGCGAGACTCCGTCTCAAAAAAAAAAAAAAAAAAAATTGAATCATGGGGGCAGTTTCCCCATACTGTTCTAGTGATAGTGAATGAGTCTCAAGAGAGCTGATGGTTTTATAAATGGGAGTTCTCCTGCACAAGCATTCTTGCCAGCCACCAGGTAAGACTTTGCTCCTCATTCGCCTTCTGCTATGATTAGGAATCCTCCCAAGCCATGTGGAACTGCGAGTCAATTAAACCTCTTTCCTTTCTAAATTACCCAGTCTCTGGTATGTCTTCATTAGCAGCGTGAGAACAGACTAATACACTTTGCAATAAATGTTTAATGTGCAAGGGCTTTTGCTGTTTCATATTTCTTTTAATGACTCTAAGAACTATCTATAGCAATAACAACAAGATTACCATCTAGTGGCAGTCATGGTAAACTACAGACACATTGTCCCTGCAAACTGGAAAGGCTCTTAGAAATATCAAACTTGGTCATGGTTTATACAAGTGATAGGGACAGGCGGCAGAGAAATTCTAGGCAGAAAAGGTCCCTGGCAAAACCCCACCCTCAAGTTGAAAAGCCTGAAACCACAGCCCAAAGTGAAAACTTATATCCCTGTTTTTCTGCTTGAATGTTGTCTTTTCCTAACCCAGGCTCCTCCCCACCCCATCCTGTGCTTATAAAAACCCCAGACTCAGCTGGTAGACAGAACTAAGGCTAGATGTTGGAGAGAAGTGGCTTGACTTCAGAGAGACAGCGTGTTGGCATAACTTTGGAGAAGAATCTGGCCAGAGACAGCCGGACATCAGTCGAAGATTACCTACCTGCCCCGTTCCCTTTTCAGCTCCCCTTCCCACTCAGAGTCGCTTTTGTTGGCAGTAAAATCCCCCACATTTACCATTTTTCAATTTGTTTGTGTGTCCCCATTTTTCCTGAATGCTCGACAAGAACTTGGGAGACGTGAAGATGGATCCAAAAGGCTGTCACACTGGCCCTTTGCCCTCACTGGCAGACAGCAACCGCCTCACATGAAAAGGCAAAGAGCCTACTGAGCTGTTAACACTTAAGCTGTCCTTGGATGGCAGAGCTAAAAGAGCCCTGTGACACACCCTCTGGGGCTTCAGGAGTTGCCGTCACCTCCGCCTGGAAGCTGCTGCGAGGGCTGCTTGGAGTTCACTCCCGCTGGCATTAACGTGTCCAGCTGGTTCCTGCACCCACTCACCAGTGTGCTCCCTCCTGTGATGGATGGAACACAGTGGGTTGGAGTGCATGGAGTTTGATCCCACTGGTACAAAAGTGACTGGCTGTTTCCAGTGCTTGTTCACCTCAGTTCCTGTACTCATTCTCTTGTGTGCCCCTTCCCATGAGCAGTTGAGCATGGCAGGCTGAGTAAACGAGGCAACCCTGTCAGGAGTCACATGAAGGGGTCAGGGAAATATCCTGCTTCACAAGGACTGGATTTGATATATATAATTTAAATCTTTATAAAGAAGATGTTTTAAAGTAGAAACAGCAGGCATCATAAGTTACTAATGTAGTATAGCACAACCATTCCATTCACAAAGCAGGCACTTCATAGAGGTTTGTCAAAATTATTTTTTAAAATATAAATACATACTGCAACATATTGAAGAAGTAAATAGAAGGTAACATTCTGAAAACAAGTCAGATCTTGGCCAGGCACAGTGGCTCATGCCTATAATCCTAGCACTTTGGGAGGCTGAGGCCAGTGGATCACCTGAGGTCAGGATTTCAAGACCAGCCTGGCCAACATGGTGAAACCCCTCTTTACTAAAAATACAAAAACTTAGCTGGGCATGGTGGTAGGCGCCTGTAATCCCAGCTAGTCAGGAGGCTGAGTCAAGAGAATCGCTTGAACCCAGGAGGCGGAGGTTGCAGTGAACTGAGATCACGCCATCACACTCCAGTCTGGTCAACGAGCAAAACTTCGTTTCAAAAAAAATAATAAATAAATAAATAAATAAATAAATAAAAATAAGTCAGACATAATATGAAGGATGTATGTAAGTGCCAACATATTTTATTAAACAAAAGACATACAGGCTGTAGATTTAGCCAGCTTTTTAGAAATCTTAGCTCTACCACTTTGTCTTACTGTAGGATCTTAGGCAAGTTATTTAACCTGAAGTTACTTAATTAGTTATTTAAACTAAACTTTAATATCGTATATTTCTAATTGTAGCAGTGTATGAGGATGATTTCAGATAATGCATGCACTACTTTTACCAGCACGCATCAAGCACTCAATAATGTCATATCTCTATTATTTGTTTAAGACTCTACTGACATACTAATTCTGCAAATAATATAATCATAATAATCATTCTAGTATTTACTACACAAATTATTATGAATATATGTTATCTTCTACCTATAAATCCTTAAGAAAATGATCAAAAGAATGTGATTATTTCATTTAAAAATTGTATTTTTTTTTAGTATTTACTATTATTTATTAAATGTTTTATCAATTACTTAGGATTTATTTATTCAATAATCCTTACTGCCAAATTTACTTAAAGATAACCATAACATAAAAGCTAATATAATGTTTTTACATAAAAATCAAATGTAGTACATTTTAATTGAATAAAATATTATTAAAGCATAATTTGATATCTACCAAGCAGGTACATGTTTACATTATTGCAGTTTACATTTTTACTTAAAGTGTTTGGTTAATTCACAATTTTCAGCTATTCTGTTAGAAATGTAAATCTTTTTATTTTTTCCGTTTTTAAAATTTCTTTTATTTTTATATTTTGAAACTAGTAATAAACTGATATATCTCAACAAGGAATAAAAGATTTGATAAAAAACATTGAAGGTGATTTCTAGAAATAGAAGACTTATGCTTTCATTAATAATGTCCATTAAATTTATTATGATTGACTATTACACATTACTGTCAACATGTAATATAAATGTGATTGGCATATGAAGATAGAACTGTCATATCTTCCTGAGCACAGATCTGCATTTTTTGTTTAACTGTGTAGATCTGATTGAAATCATGATTCTTCTTTCATCAGTAGAGACTTTTTTCTAAATTATATTCATTATGAACTAGGCTAAGTAAACGATGAGTGTGTCATTACATATCTTATGTTCTCCCTAGATTGCTGTTTTTAAAATTCACTTCAGGTGGTAGGAAAAAAAACTTTCTGATTTTTTAAAAAGGAAAAGAGATTGAAAAAGAGAGAGCTATACTACCAAGTATAATTATGGAAAAAGAAATGCAAAGTTTCAAATCAGAATATATATAGAATTAGAATTAGCAGAAGAGTTCAGAAAATCAGTAAATTTAAAGGCAGTAATCTCTTAGCTTTTTTATTTTTAAATTATACTTTAAGCTCTGAGGTACATGTGCAGAACATGCAAGCTTGTTACATAGGTATACACGTGCCATGGTGGTTTGCTGCACCCATCAACCCATCATCTACATTAGGTATCTCTCCTAAGGCTTTTCTTAAAGCACCCTTTATCCTAGCAACACATTTGTAATAAAAAAAAGCAGTTATTTATCCTAAGAACTGCTTTCCAAACCATAGTACTAGGAGGTAGGAGATCCAGTTTTGTTCCTGCTACAATATTAATATTAAGTTGATCAATTCTGATGAAATCTCTTAACCTCTCACTGAGTCGCATATATTAGAGATATTCTAAGATATCTGTGAATTATAAGTTTTCTATACGTTATTACATATAAGATGTAGTTCTTTCTTTGATTTAATTGGATTCAATTAAAACAATAAAATTCCATGGATACTGTTTCTGTGTGTACATATGAGAAATGCTGGTATGGATGGCAGCTTTTGCAGATCGCACAATATCCACAACTTAAATCTGGAATCTCCTTTAAATTTTAACCACTTGGGCCTTTGCAATTCCCAGTGCAGAGGACATTCAGATTAACTCAATCAGATAAATATCATTTCAATCTAACAGCTTGTGAACAAACTTATTGTGCAATGATCTCAAATATGGATACAGAGTTAGGAGCAATTTATTTTAGCTTAAGAAGGAAGTAGAGAGAGGAAAAGCCACAGCTAAGAATTTATTTTAATATAGAAAGGTTTTACTTTGTCTCAGTATTTTGTGTTAGGCCAAACGTTGTCTTGGCTTCGTAACACGGAATACATTCCTATATTTATTCTTAGTTCATACTTTGATACTCACAGGTTTAAGCCTTTCTCATATTGCTATGGTTTGAATATATGTATCACTCCAAAATTTTTATGTTAGAACTTAAACTTCAAGGGGATAGTATTAAGACTTGGGGCTTTTGGGAGCTGATTAGACAGAAGGGTTTCATCCCTCTGGATGGGATTAGAGGCTTTATAAAAGGGCTTAAGGGAGCAAATTAGTCCCTTTTGCCCTCCAACATATGAAGACACAGAAGTAAGCCACAATGTGTAAAGCAAAGCACTGTCACTAGACACAGAATCTGCTGGTGACTTGATCTTGGACTTCCCAGCCACCAGAACTATGAAAAATATATTCTTATTTTTTATAAATTATCCAGTCTGAGTTACCTTTGTTACAGAGGCAGGAATGAACTAAGACACGTATTTACAACATTTTGAACTTTTTTGAAAACAGAACCTTTATTCTGGAAAGCCATACCAATATCTGGGGCACAATTAGTGCTAAATACTAACTGCTTGACTAAATACATTGATAAGTGAATTAATATACTGATTAATACTGGAATATTTGAGAGCGATAATGTGAATCTTTAGGAATTTCTTCACAGTTGCAATGTTTTGCATGGAACTGACACATTCAGAGTGGTACGAATTTAAAACAGTGAGGTAATGTTATTTATTGTCTATGAACACTTATATATTTAATTACAAAAGTATTTTTTGAGCTATGCACACCAACTTCAACATAACTTAGTTATACAGGAAGACAAACTAAAGAAGAAGGCATTTGATGTTTTACATTACATGATTTTGATTAATTTCAAGAGCATGTTGACAGGAAGAAATATTAATTGCTATCTATGTTAGTTTATAAAAATTTTAGGGTAAATATTTGAGTAGCATATCTATTAGAAAACTTGATTTAGGAAATTTGAAATAGTATTCCACTTTTTCTTTTAATAAATATTCTCTAGTGAGCAGAGGCATTCTGAATAAACTACTTGATTATTCATTTTCAGAAGAAGGCATTCTTGCAACTAAATTGCTAAGGATTGGGGGGTGAGTAGGTAGACAGACAAGGCTAAACTGAATCTGCTTCTCTTTTCTTATATATTATTTTATATTCTTTTCTTCTGTTTATCCAGACCTGATAATAATTGAGATAAACTTAATAGGAAAGATTTAACAAATTGTTTCTCAAGATATGTGGAACAAAGAAAATTTTGAGAGACAACCAAAAAGTTTTGCTTTGTTGAATTTGAGAAATGTTTATTTGCTTACGGTGTACCGTCAGTATCAAGAAGTTGTTCAAAACTCAATAGTGGATGAATTTACTATATACTCCTTCCCCACTTCTCTGACTGACTTGCAAGGTTCATACCTGAGAAATCTGCTTCTGCAACCGTGAAAAGCATAGATGTGACTGAAAGCAGTAAATTATAGGTAGTAATTTTTTAATGAAATTTTCAATACACTAAGAATTGTAAAAATTTTCTAAAGAGAAACTAATAATTTTAGTTACTATATAGGAATTTAAACAAGTGTCTTATTAGTGACTTTTTGTAAAGATTAATTGTCTCCATCATTTTACAGCCTCATTTCATTAGAGAAGCTGCATATTATTATGATGACCCATTGGCTCTTGTAGGAGGAAAATTTTTTGCTTATTTGTGTTTTTGAGATGCAGTGGCACAATCTCAGCTCACTGCAACCTCTGCCTCCCAGGTTCAAGCGATTCTCCTGCTTCAGCTTCCTGAGTAGAGGGGACTACAGGTGCCCACCACCACGCCTGGCTAATTTTTTTTTTTTTTTAGTAGAGATGGGGGTTTCACCATATTGGCCAGGCTGGTCTCCAACTAGTGATCTGCCTTCCTCGGCCTCCCGTAATGCTGGGATTACAGGCGTAAGCCACTGTGCCTGGCCCAGGAGGAAAACTTTTTATTTAAACTTGTTTTCTTTGTGAATTTAAATATCTTTATGAATATACATATATGTGTATCACTTTTTCAAAGTTTTAGATATTCTGTCTATTCCTCTTTCTCTTACCTCAAATCCCTACAAATGTTACAAATTTGTGCCAGGGCATCATCTAGCTACACCTGTTCAGTAAATGTAGTACACAAAGTACAGAGGGCTAGAGGATGCTGACATCTTGCTTGGGCTTAATTTCGCCAAAAACTGTTAATATGGGAGTAAGGCAGGGAAGTGCTAGGAGGAGAAAGGCAGGGTCCCTGGCGAGGGCTCCACCCTCAGGCCTGTGCCCACGGACCTAGGTGAGGACAGGCACTCCTGTTTTCACGCCCATTTTCCACGTTGCATTTTTCCAAGACCACCCTGACCCGCCATGCCCCCATTCTGTGCCTATAAAAACCCCAAGACCCAAGCGGGCACAGACACAAGGCTGGATGTCTAGAGGAGCACACCGGCAAAAGAGCACACAGGCAGCTGGACGTCGAGAGGAGCAGAGGAGCGGAATAGCACACCGACAGGCACCGGCAGACGCCAGCAGGCCATCTACTGGCAGAACGACGCGGACACTGAGGCAAATCTGGCCCGGGTGGTCAGAGGAGAGTCTGGCCCCTGAGTGGCCCGACACGAGGGGAAAACCACCTTCCCACTCCATTTCCCCTTCTGGCTCCCATACATCGGCTGAGAGCTACTTCCACCACTCAATCAAACCTTGCACTCATTCTCCAAGCCCAGGGGTTATCCGATTTTTCCGGTACACCAAGACAAGAACCTTGGGATACAGAAAGCCCTCTGTCCTTGAGATAAGGCAAAGGGTCTTATTGAGCTTAACAGATAGTGACTACAGACAGCAAAACTAAAAGAGCACACTGTTTAACACATGCCCATTGCGGCTTCAGGAGCTGGAAACATTCACCCTTAGATGCCGCCATGGGCTCGGAGCCCACGCACCCCACATCCTGCCAGTCTGCAGGCTCTCCCTAGCAGGGCACCGAAGAAGTGAGCCTGGCCTCCATTGCACACCCTGCGATGGGGATAAGGGAATTCCTCCCCTTTCATTATGTGCTGGAAGTGATGCAAGTTAGCCTGGAAGGAAGGGTGAAGTTTTGTAATTCATGTGTGTTTTTGCTATTTTCACAAAGGTGACTTTGTACATTCAGGAATTAATGAGTAGTTAATCCTGACAGTAATGGAGAGTTCTAGCTGCATAAATAGTAGAAGTTGTCATAAGGGAGATTTGTTGGAGCTGGGCTATATTGAATACCAAGCTAATAAAGATCGATTACATTTAAGACCCAGCTTAGACTAGCAAAGCATTTTTTAAAATATTGTGGATCCATTTCCAATAAATTACTGCCTTTTCGAATTACTAAAGGTTGTATATTTATATGGAAACCATTATCTTTATCATACTGTCTACTTGCTAAGCTATAAAGAAATGAGCTTTACCAAGGGCTAGGATCCCAATTCCCATACATCTGAGCCTTTGAAATATTTACTTATTTATCTTAAACTATAAAGATAATAAGATGTTTCATTAATTTTCAAATTAATGCAGAAGTTTGAAGGAAAAATGTTCCTCTAAACATTTTAAATATATATTTAAATATTTTAAATATACTAAAGATAAATCATTTTAAATATGTTTACTAAAATACATTTATAAACTTTTATAATAGTCTCCCATTATCTAGGATTTTGCTTTTCTCATTTCTAGTTACCCGTGGTCAACAGTGGTTGGAAAATATTAAATGGAAAATTCCAAAAGTAAGTTTTAAATTGTGTCCCCTTTTGAGTAGGACAATGCAATCTCATGCTGTCCCACAGTTCCTGCCTGGGATGCAAAACATCCCTTTGTCCAGCATAGCAAGGTTATATATGATACCTGCCCACTAGTCACTCAGAGGTCATCTTGGTCATTTGGAACAATTTGGAACAATTTGGACAACTGGAAAAAAATTTGTTCCAATTTGGAACATTTGGAACAATTTGGAAACAAATATAGTATAAGGTTTGTTACTATCTGTGGTTTCAGGAATCCACTGGGAGTCTTTGAACATACCCCCTACAAATAAGACGTACCAACTGTAATAGTTTTTATTTTAATGTGACTTATGTGTAAGAGATGACTGTTACAATGCAATTCTTAGACCAACGTGAGATAACTAGTAGTTAGGGCTACAAAATCAACCTACTAAAATTGAACACAATAAAAATGGTTTCATTGACTTTAGAAACTGACATGAAATTAAGACAAAGAAAGCAGCATTGAAGCCATGAAAAACCTGTTTTCTGTCTGATAAAGTAGTAACACAGGATTATATTGTGTTGGGTCAGTGGCAGCATGCTGATTTATGATCATCACAGAGTAAAGGGCAACATGGATGCATTTATACACACTGATACACAGTGATTCTGACTTAGAGCTACCAGATGTTGTTGGCACCTTTTACCATGAGATTTGGTTCATTTAGTCAAAACGATTAGCACAAAAGCACATGCTAGAATGAATCTACTATCCTGTAAGCAAAGCTGAGGCAATGATGGAGCAAAATAGCTTATCCACAGCAAGTCAGCGGGAAGTTTTATTCTGTCACCTCTCTTCATTAATCTGTACACATGACTGCTTGGAGAGAGAGCAAGTTGATTAGGTCTGCAGCACCATCAGCATGCAGACACTCATCACTACTTCTCATTTTCATATGACCCAGATGGTGTAGCTGCTTGACTGTAATTTTCCTTTATATGTGTTTTTAATAGGTTCCTTTTTTAGATATTGACTTTGTGCACTCTTCTGAATATTTAAAGACAAACTGAATTTACTTCAGTCCTAGTAACAACTTGAAGTAACCACATATTGGAAAAAAAATGCATATAATAAAAAAGATTGCTAATTTTCCTGTGCCTAAATGAAACTCAACATGTCAAAAACTCTTAGTTAACTGTTTTCTGCAATATTCTAGGGAAGTATAAGTGACATGCATATCCAGTATACAGTTGATAAAATGGAGGCAGCATGTCACATTAAGAAAGCATTAACAAATAAAATTGAATTTTATATAAGATCCTACTATTAATCTGATAAAACCAACCAGTTTTATAAATGAGCATATTAAAGTGAGGAGAATTTAAATTTTGTGACTGAGGTTACACACGGTCTGCATTAAACCCTAAAGTTATGTTTCTACTTTACCTTATTGCTCAAAACTTATATTTGTATATCCTAGGCATCAGCTGGAGTACCCTATGCCTTGAAACACAGCTGTAATCACCTTGAATTCCCTTTATGTGGAAAATCCATTGTCTTCTCTATAAAGTCTGTGAATTCCCAAAGGTAAGGCCACTTCTAGAGAGTGTGCTTCTCAAGACAAATATTTTATATCAGACCCTTGTTCATATAAATAACTAAGAATATGTTATAAAATTCATTGGCATATCTGAGGTACAGTGATTTATTGATGAAGATTTAGAATAATGGGTAGAAGAGAGATACATTATTGTCTAAACCAGTGCATCTGAAAATTCTTCATATGGTGCATGCTCCATTATTTTTCCTGTTCATGTCCAGGAAATCCTTTCAGCTTAATTTACTTTCTCTTACTGTAAGAAACAGGGAGCAATACTACTGCTATCACAGTGCCATGACTGTTTAGAAATCATTTATATTGAGCCAGCATGGTAGCTTATGGCTATAATCCCAACACTTTTTGAGAAGCTGAGGCAGAAAGGAGCCCTTGTGCCCAGGAGTTCAAGGTTGCAGTGAGCCATGATCATGCCACTGCACTCCAGCCTGGGCAACAGGGTGAGACCCTGTCTCTAAAAACAACATAAAAAATAAAAAGAAACAAGTTGGAAAATTTTACCTCTGCAGTTCCTCTGTAACATTTATTTATTTATTTATTTATTTATTTATTTATTATTTACTTTTTTGAGACGGAGTCTCGCTCTGTCACCCAGGGTGGAGTGCAGTGGCACAATCTCAGCTCACTGCAAGCTCCGCCTCCTGGGTTCACACCATTCCCCTGCCTCAACACCCGAGTAGCTGGGACTACAGGTGCCTGACATTTACCTAATGGCAGTTACATCATTATTATGATGTTGCACCATTTATCATGGTGCCTATGAATGTTGAGTTTCAATGACTCTCTAAAAGATTATTACTGTGCTTCATTGAAGATGAATATAAATCCAAGAAAATGTGAATAATAATTATTTTCTGGTCATGTTAAAGTATTATTCTACCTTTCATACCACAAAAGTAGAGTCACACATCACTCAACCATAACTTCTCTTGAAATCTTTAGGCTATCATTGTGTTTTCTAGAATTTAATCTCTTTTAAAGTTGATGGCATATCAACCTTCCACATAAAGATAGATATCAAGCTAAAGGGAAAAGCGAAGGGAGAAGCATGAAGAGCAGTTGACTTTTACCTGGCAAGCACAAGATTATCCTAGGATAACAAAGTATCACACATCAATTGGAGCTGAGAAAGCATTGCTTGGAAGGGTTCCTTGGCATTGCAGATCTCTTATAGGAAATAGATCTAGTAACCCATGGACCACCTGAGACATGTCATGGACTGGAGGTGAACATCCTGAGTGCTGGTTGTGGGAATTTAGGGTAAAAGACGTCCAACCACTTTGGACTACTATTAGCTGTAATAGACACTGCAGTCAGAATACTAACAAGCAAGGGTATAGGTGTACAGTTCAAACCCAAGAGTTAGCACTGTTTACCCACAGCACTGAATTTTTTCCTGGAAGATAGGGACACTAAGATAAATATACCTTGGAGAAATCACTGCCAGTTCCCTAAGAAAAACATTTCTGGGTGGTAAAATTGGCAGGACTCTGGAATAAGACTTGTATCTTACAGCAACAGAGGAAAAAACTTATAATTGCAAGTTTTCTTTCTTTTTTTTTTTTTGAGACGAAGTCTCGCTCTGTCGCCCAGGCTGTAGTGCAGTGGCGCAATCTCGGCTCACTGCAAGCTCCACCTCCCGGGTTCAGGCCATTCTCCTGCCTCAACCTCTCCGAGTAGCTGGGACTACAGGCACCCGCCACCACGCCCGGCTAATTTTTTGTATTTTTTTTTTTTAGTAGAGACGGGGTTTCACCGTGGTCTCGATCTCCTGACCTCGTGATCCGCCCACCTCGGCCTCCCAAAGTGCTGGGATTACAAGTGTGAGCCACCGCACCCGGCCGATAATTGCAAGTTTTCTAAAGCAAACAATCTAAGAAAAAGGAGAAAAGGGTGCTTTCATCAGGGAAAAATTTGTTTAAAGTTTAGTCAATCTAGGCGAAGTGCTATGGCTGTCTTGGTGATAATCCACCATATTTGAGTACCCATTTTTCAGAGATGAACACCCAGCTTGCTTCCAACTTTCTACTACCACAAGTAATACTATGATAAACATGCACACCCTCCAGTAGCACATGAGGAGTCCTTCAACTTCACATCCCTAATACTTTCCATTACCCAGCTTGCTATTTTAAAAATGATAGCTTATTATTTTTAAAATTTGTACTTATCTGATTACTAACAATTTTAGCATATTTTGGTGTTTACGTTAGCTTTTTGTTCTCTCTTCTGTAAATTACTTTTCATAACTGTTCATTTTATCTCCTATTGGGGTAACTTGTCATTGTTATAAATTTGTAACTCCATTCTTCTAGACTAACAGGTTGGCATTTTATTTTATTTTGTAATAGGGCCTCACTCTGTTGCCCAAGCTGAAGTGCAGTGGCACAATCACAGCTCACTGCAGCCTTGACCTCCGAGGTTCAAGCAATTTTCCCACCTGAGCCTCCCTAGTAGCTGAGATTACAGGCACATGCCACCACACCTGGTTAAGTTTTTATTCTTATTTTTAGTAGAGACAGGGTTTCATCCTGTTGTCCGGGCTGGTCTTGAACTCCTGAGCTCAAGTGATCGTCTCAACTTGGCTTCCTAAAATGCTGAGATTACAGATGTGAGCCACCACACACAGCCCAGACTGCGCCTTTGAAATAACAAATATCTTTCCCAGGCCGGGCGCGGTGGCTCAAGCCTGTAATCCCAGCACTTTGGGAGGCCGACGCGGGCGGATCACAAGGTCAGGAGATTGAGACCATCCTGGCTAACACGGTGAAACCCCGTCTCTACTAAAAATACAAAAACTTAGCCAAGCGTGGTGGTGGGCGCCCGTAGTCCCAGCTACTCGGGAGGCTGAGGCAGGAGAATGGCATGAACCCGGGAGGCGGAGCTTGCAGTGAGCCGAGATGGCGCCACTGCACTCCAGCCTGGGCGACAGAGCAAGACTCTGTCTCGAAAAAACAAATAACAAAAAACAAAAAACAAAAAACAAACAAAAAAACAAATATCTTTCCCATCCTGTTTTGTTTTTCCTGATTTCGTCTGTGGTCTCTATATTGCATAAAAATTATTGACTTTTCTACCATCAAACACAGATAATATATTTGCCTTGACGTATGCTTGTAAGGCTTTTATATGAAGTCCCTCCCCACATTTAGGTCACAAAAATATTATTCTACATTTTTTTCTATTAGTTTTATGATATCCCCTTTTATGACTGCTTAATCTATCTAGATGCAATTATTGTGAAAGGAAGATATCTTGGGCCCCCAAAATCACTAAGGAAAACTCAAGCTGGAAGCTGCTTAAGACAAACCTGCCTCTCATTCTATTCAAAGTTAACCCTCTGCTCAGGGAGATAGATGCATATCTGATTTCCTCCTTTGGAAAGGCTAATCAGAAACTCAAAAGAATTTGTGTCTCACTTATCTGTGACCTGGAAGTTCCCTTCTGCTTCCAGTCTTCCTGCCTTTGCTTCAAGTTGTCCTGCCTTTCTAGACGGAACCAATGTACTTCTTACATATATTGATTGATGTCTCATGTATCCGTAAAGTATATAAAACCAAGCTGCGCCCCGACCACCTTGGGCTGTCTTCAAGGACATTCTGAGGCTCTCACCAGTACGTCCTTAACCTTGGCAAAATAAACATTCTAAATTAACTGAGACCTGTCTCAGATTTTCTGGGTTCACTGTATATAGTAACATGCAGAAAGTAATCAAAATTTATTTTTCTGTATATTATGTCACTCATTCTATACTATTACTAAATCTATATATTTTTATCTTTGTTTTGTGTTTAATTATGTGTCAGGTTTACAAATTTCCATTTGTACAGATTTGTCTTTTAGTTCTGTGTACTTTATCACAGTTAATTTGTTTTTTTCTTGCTCTGAATCTATACTTGAAATACAATAATTTGTTCTATATTTTAATATCTAGTGGAACATTATTCCTTTTTTTTTCCATCTTTTAAGAGTGACTTGGCAATTTTTGGACCTTAAATTTTTCATATAAATTTCAGAGTAAGTTTAAACTGTCTCTCAAAAAAAGTAATGTCTCTTTGCCTGTCTTTCACAACTTTGATACTCTTCAAAGAATACTGATTAATTATTTTATAAAATGTTTCTCAATTCGACTTATACAGTGTTTTCTCAAAATTGGAGTTAGGTTCTGCATTTTTAGCAAGAATACCAAATTAAAAATATTATGTTTTCACTGCAGCATACTAAGAAGTTTATGATACTAAGTTGTCTTATTATTGATTATGTTTATCTTAATCATTTGGTTGACTTACTATCTTCTAGATTTCAACACTGTAAATTTATTATTTTTCTCATTGTAACTGATCCGTATCTTCTGTGAAATACTCTGAGACTATATAATTTCTGGCTTTCCTCTTATTTCTAGCCACTAATTTTAGCAACCAGTGGTGGATATTTTTAAATACATTTACTACTATGAAATTTTTCTAGTGATGATAATTTCCTGTTGTTGGCAATTGTACTATATTTATGTAAGATGTTAACATTTGTGAAGGGAGGTGAAGAGTTTAGGGTCTTTGTACTATTGTTGCAACTTTTCTCTAAGTCTAAAATCTACTTCAAATTAAAATAAATATGAAATTTAGAAAGTGATTTTATTTGGAATTATATTGAATTCACAGGTTAATTTTTTGTTAATTTGAGGACAAATAATATCACAACTTAGCTGCCAACCAACAGCTATCCAGTAGTATGACCTGACCACCTTTTATGAGTAAAGTGTTTCATGAATAAGAACATGATAAATTTTGCCCAATGTTTCTTCCTTGTAAATGAAGTTAGAATGTAGTTTTAAAAATATTATTTAATAATATAGAAATTATTGGTGACCTTTCTAAGAAAAGTTTTAGTAGATAAATAGGATTAAAGGCCAAGAAGAATGCATCAAATAGAAAATAGGGGGAGAATTATTGAAGACAGCACACATAGACAATTATTTCAAGAACACTTTGTGGAAACAGAAGGAGGGTTACAGATCAGTAGCTGGAAAGATGAATGGATGTAAGGTTTTTGTTTTCATTTTTGTTTATCACAGAAAATCTACAGAATCCTCTTAAACTGTTGATATTATCTAGTAGGTAGTGATCATTTGATAGAGAGGAATAATTTGATACGGAGTATAAAGGGCAGAAATAGTGGAAGCAATTTTTTAAGGGTATAAGAAATAAGAGAGGGCTCACATACTTGAGGTTCAATGCCAGTGAGTAATTATGACGGTTCTTAACAAAATTTAAGCTGGAACATAGGAAGTTAGAACATGAAAGCCTTTGGGGACAGCGAAAAAAAGGTGAGATCAATTGCGTAATAAATCCCATTAAAGTCAAAGGAATGTGGCAATTGGAGTATTAAAGGGAAAGAGCTTTACATGTCTCTTGAGTTTTATTTATCGTTTTATGTCCCCAATCCTATGAATTAATCCACTGCCCAGAAACGTAGAATCAACTGCAATTAGGTCAAGTTTTAAATAGCAACTTCCTTTCAAGATATAACATTCATATTTATTCTACAAAGTCAGCCTTGTCACTAGATTATAGATATGAAGAAAGCTAGACAAATAAATAGATCGAATTTATAGATGATATGTACCACATATGAGAACACCTGTATTTAAAATATTACAGGAAAAGACCTACTTTTTCTTAACTTTCAACTTATCTCTATATCTTTTGTCTAGGTTTTCTATTATAAAAGCAAACATGATTTATGTCATTACAGATTATTATCATTTGGCCAAGGTTTTATTCTTCTCTGTTTCAGAATAGAACTAAAATTCATTTAATACACACACACATACACACACACAAACACACACATCTTGCAAAATACAGTTTCTCATGTAATGTAAATTCACTGGGAATCATTCGAAAACATCTGTTTTACTCTGTACTGTCACAGTTATATTCTCATATCTCTGGCATTGTTATCACTGCCTTGCATTTTAATTATTTACTTAGATGTCTTTTCATTACCCTCTTACTCTTTTGCATGGCATAGATAATATCTTAAAGTGTGTTACCCCAGATTTAAACCAATACAGGTAGGTGCTGAATATACATATATACACACACACACACACACACACACACACACACACATATATATATGCAGACTTGCTATACAAATACATACATGAATAATATGAATAACATAAATAAGGAGAAAAAGTGAACCCAAGAAATATCCTGAAGAAATATTGTAAAAATATGAAGTAAATTATACTTTCAGAACAAAAAGGTGTGATGAACTAATGATGGCCTTTCTGCTTACTAAATGAATCAGCTTTATTAAGGTAGTATAGTTTTACAATAGTCTGCATGAACTCCGCTCAGTCTTTCATTATTTGGAAGTGTCAAATTGGCAATTAGGGTCTGTTAGTCACATAACAACTTGGGGGAAAACAACAACAAAGGAATTTGCTTTACAAAGTATGTAATAATGATCGGTAATGTTTAAACAGTGTACCAAATCATGCTGTGATAATAGAGTCATTTTTGGTCTCTGATAGTCCTTATGCTGTTTCGTTCCTAAGGCGAGATAGTGTTATTTAAAGTTAACGTTGTTACTCTGAATTTCCAGGATCCTGTCTCATGTTAAAGATGTTTTTCCAAAAACAAGCCAGAAAATCTAAAATGTATACAAAGAAAAGCAATATGTGCCTGAGTAGAATATAGACTTAGCACTAGTGTAGACCTGAAAGAAAATCTTATTCCACGGTATATTGAAGATCCTAACTCGCTGGCCATTCAGTCTCTATCTTAAGAGGAAATAAAGTGGAGAAACATCAAAATAATATTTATTTTGAAAAAGCTAAATATCTACGTTTCACCGATTGTATAAATATATACAATCTAAAGAATAATAAATTATAATTATATTTTACTGCAAATCTACTATGACCAAGTAAGTAAGATTTCTCACCTTTCAGGAGAAATACATGAGTATGAATTTTATTTTCAAATTAATACAAATAATGAAACTGTAACTTAGAATGATTTGAATCAATAGTACTTGGATACCTTTTCATTCTTTATACATTGAACTTTAAGATGTTTTGTAAATACAAACACACAATACTCCATGTCTTAAATTTTTCTTAATCTGGAAGTCCAAAGCTTGCTTCTTGCTTGTTTCTTTATTTATTTTTGTCAGGCTCAATCTCACATCTTAAATTCTAGCAAGAAAAATTACAAATACTAATATGCTTCATGCTGTCATCTACTTAAAATGATTGTCTGCTACCATTATTTATTTATTTTATTTATTTATTTATTTTGAGACGGAGTCTCGCTCTGTCGCCCAGGCTGCAGTGCAGTGGCGCAATCTCGGCTCACTGCAAGCTCTGCCCCCAGGTTCATGCCATTCTCCTGCCTCAGCCTCCCTAGTAGCTGTGACTACAGGCTCCCGCCACCATGCCAGGATAATTTTTTGTATTTTTAGTAGAGACGGGGTTTCACCGTGTTAGCCAGGATGGTCTCGATCTCCTGACCTCGTGATCCGCCCGCCTCGGCCTCCCAACGTGCTGGGATTACAGGAGTGAGCCACCGCGCCTGGCCAATTTTTTAAAACCGATTAGTCTTGTATGCTGTAGCTGCAGGGTGAATTTCTAAGACATTTATCCTGCTTTTACTTTGAACCACTCTCATAATAATGTTTGCTTCTACATCATTGTTATTACTGAGTGGCATTTCAACTGTCCACTGACATATCTCCACATGCTCCTCCCAACCTTATTAAAGGTAAAGACTACATCTTACTATTTGCAACAGCATTTAGTGCTCTATTGGATTTCTGGCAGGTTTTGAATATATATTTAGTGGAGGAATACATTAGTGAATGGCATGCATGAATGGAGTGAACCCAAGAAATATGCAAAAGTACTAAAAATAACATAACATGTCCTATTTGTGAGGTGTTACAGTGCAGTGAACTAAAGACCTGTCTTTGGCCTGATGTTTGTTTTTCTCATTGGAAAAAAAATGAACGTTATGGTTTCTTTCAGATCTAAAATATGGGAATGTAAAGGGGCTATAAGTCAACTTTATAGAAAGGAAAGAGAAAATTGAAGCAGAATGACACTGGTGAGATTTCTAAACTTCAGAGTCATCTGGGAGCTTGGTTGAATCAAATTTCATGACAAGGAAAGAAATGTGGTGTAACTTTTTTTCTTATAGTATAAAGGTGCTTCTATGTCATTAGGCATAGAAATCAAAGGGCCTGGTGAATAGCATAACCAACAAAATAATCTGTGTGAACAAAGAATCATTTAAGAATATGAAATTTTAAAAATATATAGAGCAATACAGAAAGAGTTAAGAAACATAGGTAAGGAAAATAAGTTGTTTTAATAGCCAAAAGCAGCTTCCATTTAGTAACTGCTAAAGAAAAAGCCCATCAGTTTAGGAGCTCTCTTTTCCTGACCACTTCTGTGGAACCACCTGCCACATGGCTCACTGAGGAGTAGCTAGCTGTCCACATGGGAATGTGTTGTTTGATTAGGTAAAGATTTATTGTAATGTTAATTAAGTCAATTTTATTTTTCCTCAGTTCTCTTGCCAAATTCACTCTTGGCGAAATAATACAGGAGGATATAAAATGCAGGCTAAAGTTTTTATTGATTATACGAAACAGCGGTAAGCATTTTTATTTTGTCTACTGTCAAAGCGAGGCATGATTCTGAGAAGCAATGTATTATTCAAATTATTTTAAATTTTCAATTGCTTGCAGCACAAATGTTCTCAACAGTGATAATAGTAGGGTGGGATAATGCCTGTGATAAAGGAATGATCAATAAAGGCTCTAATAGATGTATGGTCAGGGTCAAAGAAAGGCATCTACATCAGATGGAAGATGTTGGTAGGGATGATAGATCAAATCATTTATTAAGCAACAGTGTCAACACTAGACACAATTCTAAACAATAAAACTGACATAGGAACTTATAGAGAAAAGAATAACAGCATAAGATGAATCTCTTACTAGTTACTTTGCCTTAATCAGACACTTTTGACTTTTTTAAACAATGCCAATAATTCATATGCTGCCTCAAGATCTTGGCATTTAAGGCTTCATCTTTCTGGAATGCTCTTTCCCAAGATAGAGGCATGAAATTATTGCTTCATTCAGATATATTCTCAAATGTCATAGGGTAGAAGAGGACTTTCCTAACTATTCTAAGCTCTTTGCAAAAATGATCTGAAATTATATATTGCATGTGTTTACCTAAATATCATGGGCGATATCCACATTTTATATTGCTTTGGTCCTGCAATTAATAGTTTAATAGTCTGTTCTTATTTGAAATTCTTTCATCTTAGATTTATAACTCAAGATATGATTCTTTCTTTTAGTACTTTTAGTAGTTTTCCTATTGGATTTAAGCATATCACTACTGTGTGCATAAATCATTTGACTATAATTATGCTAAGCTATATAATTTTTAATTTTTATGGGTCTTTAGCACATTGCTTTCTACACTACTCTTGGCTTCTCTGTTTAAACTCAGTAAAAATAGCCATTTTGAATATCACTGTCATTTTTCTTCTTGAGCTACCTGTTATTTAAATTTAATATATTTAACTTTGATATTAAAATGAGCTCAAATTATTAGAAATAATGATTCTAATTAATGTGAATATATCCTATATACACTATATACAACATGTTGTGTATGCATATATAATATATATTATATATATCTTATAAATGTGTATACCTAATATAGTTAATATATGTATGTATGCTCTATTTAATATCTCTGCATATATAATGTATAATATTTAATGTATCTATTATAAATATATATATTTAATATAGTGAATATCTCTATGTATGTATTTATTGAATATCTCTTGAATAACTCATTGGACTCTTTTGCCAACATCAATTTATTTCCTTTCTTTAATTAGCAATTAAGTTTCACTAATACAAACCAAAATAGTAAGAGGTAATCACACTTCAGATGGATCATTCAAGTGATCCATTTTTTAATTTTCGGTTGAATCCCATCATGTTTACTGGGACTCAACAGAAAAGTAACAGGAAATGCCTAAAGCAAGGTAGGAGAGAGAAACAAGGCAGCCTGCTCAGAAAGACCTGGAAGGGACTCCCCAATGTAGGGAAGGCATAAGTCAGAGATCTTCAGCAGTCCACATTCCTACCATGGACTTCTGCAATCCTAAACAAAAGAGACCCTCTCAACACTCGTGGGCCCTGAAACTAACATAGGAAACTGCCAGGAGATTTTGCGACAGCATCACTGCAGGGAATGAGTTCTTGCTGGGTCCCACACAGTACCCAGGATGTAAGCAGCTACAAATCACCATTTTAAAGCCCCACCTCCAACAGACTGCACCTTTCTCCTGCTTCCCACAGCTGTCACCTACACACATCATTTGGGCTCATGAGGACAAGTCTGCCCAGCCAAGCTATTCTCTCATCCCATGCCAGAGCATGCAGTCCAGGGGCCAGGGGATTGCCCTGTCCAGTCCACAACCTTTAGCACCTATGCATTTCTCCTGGGGGCCTAAGGTTGGGCTACCCACACTGCACTGCCACCAGAGCTGGTGCCAACCTGATGCACCACTTGTAGGCCTGGAGACTGGCCTGCCCAGCCCATGGCAGCCACCACCAACATCAGCACACACTGCTCAGGATTCAGAGGATCATCCTGGCCAAGCCTTTGCCAACATACACAACATGACAGCTGTCCAGCGGCCTGAAAACCCACTCACCCACTTGCACAACACTGCCACTACTGACATTCGAGTAGGTCAATTACAGGCCCAAGAATAGGCCCTTCTGGATCTACTAATTTCAATATTAGCATATGCTTCCCTGAAGCACAGGGATGGGCATGCTAAGCCCACCACTGCCACCACTGCGGCCAAACGATTAGCCCACCTAGGATCCCAGTTCCCAGGAAAACTTCACTATAGCCTTCATTAATAACCATACCCTAAGCCACAAAAAAATCACAGGTGTCAATGACACTGTTTATAGTTGAAAAAATAACAGAGAAAACACTACTGCACGTAAGCGAAATCAAAGCCAAAATGCCCTACCCAACCAAAACTATGAATTCATCTTCAGGAAAAAGTCTCCCCTACAAAAGCAAATTCAACAAAATCAGAAGTGACTATCGCACCAGATGCACAGATAAAAAAAGGACTGAGAAAACATGAAAAGACAAAGAAGTATGACACCTCCAAAGGAACACAATAATTCTTCAGCAACAGATCCCCACCAAACAAAAGTTTCCAAAATCTCAGTAAAGTAATTCAAAATCTTGACTTCAAATAAACTCAGTGAGATAAAAAGAAATTCTGAAAACTAATATAAATCAGAAAAACAAATCCAGATAGGACTGAGAAATTTACCAAAGAGATAGGTATCATAAAAGCAAAAGAGAGAAATTCTAGAAAGGAAGAACTCATTGAATAAAATACAAAATATGTTTGAAAGCTTCAATAGATTAGAACAAGCAGAAGAAAGAATGTTAGGACTTGAAGGAGTTTTTAAAAAAATAGCCCAATCAGACAAAAATAAAGAAAGAAAAATTTAAAAAAATGAACAAACTCTACAGGACACCATAAAGCAACCAAATACTCAAATTATCAAAGTCCCAAAAGCAAAGAAATAACAAAAGAGTTAGAAAACCTACTTAGTAAAATAGTGTGTGGAAACTTCCCAGGAAGAGATTTAGACATCCAGATGCAAGAAGCTTTCAGAGATCTTTAAACAGATACAATGCAAAAACGTCTTCTATACTGCAGATTATAGTCAAACTGTCTAAACACAAAGAGATAATTCTAAAAGCAGTAAGAAAAAAGCATTTAGTCACCTCGAAAGGAATCCTCATTCCACTAACAGTGGATTTTTCAGCAGAAGAGATAATTTGTATTATTGCTTCAATCTAACTAATTCTATTCTTTCCTGGCTGAGAATGAGATGAAATTGAAGCAGTAGTAAAAATTCTCCCAACAAATGAAAGCTCATGACCAGATGGATTCATACCAAATTCTGCCAAATATATAAAGAAGAAAAAATGCCAATCCTTCTCAAACTATTCCAAAAATTTGAAGAGGGAGGAATTCCTGCTAATGTATTCTATGAGACTGGCATTACCTTCATAGCAAAACCGGACAAAGATACAAGAAAACCACAACAAAAAAGACACACCAATATCCCTGATGAACATTGATGCTAAAATCCTTAACAAAATACTAGAAAACCTAATTGAACAGTACATCATAAAGAATGATCAAGTTGGATTTATTCCATAGATTTAAGGATGGTTTAACATATGCAGAGCAATGAAGGACAATAAAACCCATGATCATCTCAAGAGACTCAGAAAAAAAATCATAATATGCAATGTCTTTTCATGATAAAAACTCTCAACAAATTAGGCATAGAAGGAACATATTATACTTCAAATTAATAAAGACATATATGACAAACCCATAGCTAACATCATACTAAATGGGAAAAATTTGAAAGCTTTTTATCTTATAACTGGAACAAAAAAAAAGGATGTATACTTTCACTACTGATATTTAACTGGAAGTCCTAACCAGAGAAATCTTACAACAGAAAGAAATAAAAGGCATCAAAATGTGAAAAGAAGTAATCAAATTGTCCCCTTTTACAGACTATATGATTTTATATTTAGAAAAAACAAAAAATTCTACCAAAAAATTATTATAAGAAAATTGAATAAAGATGAAGGATTCAAAATCAAAATATAAAAATTAGTAACATTGCTATATACCAATAATGAAATAGTCAAAAAAGAAATCAAGAAAATGATTCCACTTAAAATAGCTACCAGTAAATATATATAAATACATTTTTTTCACATATATACATATGAAAATACCTAGGAATACATTTAAACAAGGGGGTAAAATATATCTACAAGAAAAAGTGCAAAACAGTAATAAAAGAAATTGAAGAGGCCATAGACAAATGGAAATACATTCTAAGCTCCTGGATCAGAAAAGTGAATTTCATTAAAATAAACATACTACTCAAAACAATCTATGGATCCAATGCAATCCTTACCAAAATACTATCATTTTTCACAGAATTAGAAAAAAAATTCTAAAATTTGTATAGAATCAGAAAAGAGCGTAACTAGCCAAAGCATTACTGAGCAAAAAGAACAAATCTGGAGGTGTCACACTGACTTCAAAATATAGTACAAGTCTATAGTAACCAACACAGCATAATATTTATATACAAACAAACAACACAGACCAATGAAATAGAATTAAAAACCCAGAAATGAATTCATATATTTACAGCCAACTGCTCTTCTACACAGCTGTCAAGAACATACAATGGGGAAAGAACACTCTCTCCTATAAATTGAGCTGGGAAAAGTCAACTGAAAAAAGAATGAAACTTGACTCCCATCCCTCATCTAATACAAAATCAACGCAGGATAGATTAAACCTGACACTATGAAACTACTAGAAGAAAAGATAAGGACAACCCTTCAGAACATTGGTCTAGGCAAAGAATTTATGGCTAAAACCTCCAAAGCTCAAGCCATTAAAACACAATGAGACAAATGGGACTATATTAAACTACAAAGCTTCTACACAGCAAAAGAAACAATCAACATGGTGAAAAGACAAACTCTAAAATGGGGAAGCAAGCTGGGCAAGGTTGCTGATGCCTATAATCCCAGCACTTTGGGAGGCCACAGCAAGTGGATCATCCGAAGTTAGGAGTTTGAGACCTGCCTGGCCAACATGGTGAAACCCCATCTCTACTAAAGATTCAAAAATTAGCCAGGCATAGTGGTGGGTGCCTGTAATTCCAGCTACTTGGGAGGTCGAGGCAGGAGAATCACTTGAACCCAGGAGTCAGAGGCTGCAGTGAGCTGAGATTGCGCCACTGCACACCAGTCTGGGCAACAGAATGAAATGCCATCTCAAAAAATAAATAAATAAATAAAATGGGGAAACATATTTGCAAACTACTTAATCATCTTACAGGGGACTAATATCCAAAATGTACAAGGAAGTCAGGTAAGTCAACAGTAAACACAAAATAATCTTATTAAAAATGGACAAAGGACATGATAGACACTTCTCCAGAAAAGATATACAGATGGCCAACGAGTATATTTAAAAATGCTCAGCATCTCTAATCATCAGGGAAATGCAAATCATAATCACAATGAGAAATTTTCTTACCCCACTTAGAGTGGCTATTATTAAAAAGAAAAAAAAATAGAGTTACAATTATGTGGAGAAAAGAAAACACTTAAACAATGTTGGTGGAAATATAAATTAGTAAAATCACTATGAAGAACTGTGTGGAGGTTCCTCAAGAGCAGAAGCAAAATTGTAAATTCATGTGAGGGCTCAAGCCCTCTTGCAAATTCTGGCATAGTGGCTATAATGCCTACTAGCTGTGACTAGTCCTGGGGTCCTCCATGACCTCATGTTAGTAATTTCCCTTCATCCTGCCCACATATTTGTATAATGATACTTTATTAACATATTTATGCCTAGTGTTCCATTATTGGAACGCCAAGCTTGTGGGAGTTATTTATATCCTACTGCTCAAGGTCATCACCAACGTCTGATTTTTCCCAAAAAGTTTTGCAACCTCCAGGATAAATGGGTTAAATTGTTCTCAGTCACCACTTTTGACCATGCCTTCTGTTTCCTGCCTGGATTTGAACTGATATCTTCATTAACAATTGAATGATGTATTACTTTTTTGTTTAACAGCTATACATGGTTATAAAAAGAAGAAAAATAAAGTCTATTATTGAAAATCTATTAGCTGTCTTCTTCATTTCTTATATTTCATTTCCAGCAATGCTCCTAATAGATTCCAAAGGGAGTGTATGAAAATCTAACAATCAGTAAATAGAGTCTACAGTGGACTTTATATTAATATTACTCATTCTGTGGATAAACATGTGTTTCTTTCTCAGAGGCATACTATAAACATAAGTCACTAAAACTTCTTTGATCATTATTGTGGGGGAAAAGGAAATATTAGTAAAAAGAAAAAGATGTTTATACAGTACATAATACATGTTAGGTACTGTGCTTGGCATTTCTTAAATGCTATTTATTAGACTACACTTTTCAGAGGGAAATCAGCAAGTGCAACCTACTTCTGAAAGTAAGTGAAGATACAAAAAAGAAGGATTAATTTGTTTATTGATTTCACTTAGAGTAATAATAAGACCTTCAAACCTTACAGGATATAGTTGTTAAAGCTACACTAGAAATGGACCATCAGGCACAATTATTACTCTTATTCCTATTGACATGCACCACCAAGAAGAGTAATTTAGGACACTCTCAAGGTCACTAAGAAAGAGAATGATTTCATTAAAGCTATCGAACTTAACTGTTGTGTTTCTCGTTATATTCTAACGTACTCTTCTTTAACAGAAATATAACTGAAATTTGAATTAAATAAATGTGTTCAGCAGCAGCCATTTCTCAGGAAATGCAATCAATGCACAATAACTTCCCAAATACACAGTAATTTGTAAAAGGCAAGTACTATTATGAAAATAGATACAATTAATGTCAGATATACAGCATAAACCATACAATATTTCTCATTTTGTTCATAACATTTAAGAACATAAAGTTAAATTCCACACCTTCTCATCCAATTATATATTTTTAACTTAACTAAAGAATGTATTGGGCTATCAAAAATATATTTGTCAATTAAACTTCTATTGATTCAGGTTGAAACTATAAATATGAGAGAAACAGAAAAGTGTTTATTATCTAATGAATTTATCCTTTTCATGAACACATTTTTATTTTGAAAATTCAGCTTTATTTTTTACTGCAATTATCTTTTTAAAAATACAGATATAAGATAATTTAAAAATACAACAGAAAATTCCATATACCTAGCTTACATTAGGAAACCCCTGGAGAGTGCCTGGTCAACTGGCTATATGTTCTTCCTAGCAAGAACAATTTTAAGGCAAGAAATAATTCCTGGATGATCTATCTGCAGATTTTTTTTTTTTTCACAAAGTGGAGGCTGTAAATCACAAATATAAAATGAAACACTAGATGAGAGTAAACTATTAGGCTGCAGAACTACAGGGACCAGATGACATCTGTGACTTATGCTTAAGCTCTTCAGAACAGACTCATGTGTATGCATATGAAGGTAACTGGTGTTTGTGTACAGTGTAATAAACAAATGAAAATAAAGTAAATAAGGATATGGCAAGATTGACCTCAGAATGTAGTTTTAAATATCATGTCATCCTTGGATATGAAAACAAAAGAAAGAAAGCAAAATAAATATTGCTTTGGAAGTACAAAAATAAAATAGGATTTTAATAATGGGGAAGTTATGATATTTTTAAAATGTGTGTAAATGACTTATGGCTCTGAGAAGCAAGAGCAAAATTGATTTTACCATTTTACTATCATAAAAAATTGATTTTACCATTTTTTCTTCCCCTCTAACTTGAGATAAGTAGTCTCCACATGTGACCCAAGATGTTCATGAAGCAGGGGTAAGAAACCAGTCCTTGTTTTTCAACCACTGAGATTCCTGGCAAATAATAGTAATAATAATAATAATAAAATAATAAAAATAACTTTCTGTCATAAAATATACCTAACAAATATAGCAAGAATAAAGGGGCAGTGGTGTCATTGGGAAGAACACTCGTATTTTAGACTGGTAAGATGACTATTCATATTACATAATCTGAAAATATTTGGTAAAACTCTTCCTTATGATAACTTGGAAGACAAATAATCTCTCCAAAGAGAAACCAGGAATTACATAATAGTTTTAAAGTTCGAACTATTTATTATTTCCAATTGTTATATATAAAGTTTCAGTGCCACAAAAGAAATAGCACTCGTATATAAAATTTTCTTTTTAATTCTCAGTAAGGCAAAGCATTTCTATAGAAGCGTGCGCCCTCACAGGTGGAGCAATGGTGAGTGCACACTTGGACAAAGGAGGGGAAGGGGTTCTTATCTCTGATGCATGTGGCCCCTGCTGCTGTGTCTTTCCCCTATTGGCTAGGGTTAGACGGCACAGGCTAAACTAATTCCGATTGGCTAAAGAGAGCGATGGGGTGAGTACTTTGGTGGGAGAAAAAAAATGGTTATGCAGGGTGGAGAATGTGTCAGGGCAGAGCAGGTAGCAGGTAATCTGAATGAGTCAGGTTGGAGTAGGTAATCAGAATGAGTCATGGTGGAGGAGGTAATCAAAAAAGGTTGCTTTAGGAGGAAGTTAAGTTTAAAAGTAGAAGGCAAAGAATTGAACATACTGACATACTGTTTCTTTGAAGAGAAATTTAGACCTTATATCTAACATAATCAATATAAAATGAGAATATCTTGAGAAGATAAAGGCCTATTACAACTCAGCCTCTTGACCAGGCACACTTCAAATATTTGACTATTGATAAAAACCTCTGAGTAGATTAATTTATCCAATAGTGAGTTTCCTAACATTGGACAAAATTACTCAAGTAAAAGAGGGTAAGAGTGTGGCTCTCCCTTTTTTGTGTGATGGTTTCAAGTTGACCACAATGAGGTCTAGAGAAATAAATTTTTAGAAAAATATGTGGATGTGGATATCAGTACAGGTAACAGACTAAAATTGCATAATATAAAAAACCAACCAGATTTTTGAGAATTTTGTACTGATTAATATAGAAACCTAAATTATTGATTAAACATATTATTTGGAGGCAGAAAAGAGAGTCTAATCAAGAATCCTCAACTCTAATGGTAAGGGAGTCTTGAAACATCTGCCCAGCTGGATTTCAGAGTTGTTATGTATGGTACAGTACATAATTTATGTCTCCCATTGTTTCCTCTCCAGATGTGATCTTTATTACAGTTATCCCTTTACTGTTCTTCATTTAGGTTTAGTTGACATGGAGAAGTCATTCGTCTTTTTAGTTTACAGGCCCCAGAGCAAAAGGAGTCATGACAGATGTAATTTAGAGACAATGAGATGCTGGATATAAGTTTACTCTCCGTATTGTATGAAATACTTATGTTACCCTTCTTCGAGAGTGGTTGAGTTTTGTTTTGTTTTAAAAAATTTAAGGGAACCAAGTGCAGTTTTGTTACATGAATATGTTGGGTAGTGATATGGTTTGACTGTATGTTCCCACCCAACTCTCATCTTGAATTTTAATAATCCCCATGGTGTCAAGGGCAGGACCAGGTGAAGATAATTGAGTAATGGGGGCAATTTTTCCCATGCTGTTCTCCTGACAGTGAGTGAGTTCTCATGATATCTAATGGTTTTAAAAGGAGATTCTCCCTTCTTTTGGCACTCATTCTCCCTACTGTTACCCTGTGAAGAGCTGCCTTCCACCATGATTGTATGTCTCCCGAGGCCTCCCCAGTAATGCAGAACTGTGAGTCAATTAAACGTCTTTTTTAAAATAAATTACCCAGTCTCAGGTATTTCTTCATAGCAGCATAAGAACGGACTAATACAGGTATTAATGAAGTCTGGGCTTTGAGTGTAGCCATCACCTAAGTAGCATACATTGTACCCATTAAGTAATTTATCATCCCCTACCCTTCTCTCACCCTCACAATGATTCAAATCTCCAATGACTATTATTAGATATTTTATGTCCATGTGTATGCATTATTTAGTTCCCACTAAATAGAATATGCTGTATTTGGCTTTCTGTTTCTGAGTTGTTTCACTTAAGATAATGACCTCCAGTTCCATTCTTGGGCTTCTTTTACATGTGAAATGACAAAAACAAGCAATGGGGAAAGGATTCCCTATTTAATAAATGGTGCTGGGAAAACTGGCTAGCCATATGTAGAAAGCTGAAACTGGATCCCTTCCTTACACCTTAGACAAAAATTAATTCAAGATGGATTAAAGACTTACATGTTAGACCTAAAACCATAAAAACCCTAGAAGAAAACCTAGGCAATACCATTCAGGACGTAGGCGTGGGCAAGGACTGCATGTCTCAAACACCAAAAGCAATGGCAACAAAAGCCAAAATTGACAAATGGGATCTAATTAAACTAAAGAGCCTCTGCACAGCAAAAGAAACTATGATCAGAGTGAACAGGCAACCTACAGAATGGGAGAAAATTTTTGCAACCTACTCATCTGACAAAGGGCTAATATCCGGAATCTACAATGAACTCAAACAAATTTATAAGAAAAAAACAACCCCATCAAAAAGTGGGCAAAGGACATGAACAGACACTTCCCAAAAGAAGACATTTATGCAGCCAAAAAAACACATGAAAAATGCTCATCATCACTGGCCATCAGAGAAATGCAAATCAAAACCACAATGAGATACCATCTCACACCAGTTAGAATGGCCATCATTCAAAAGTCAGGAAACAACAGGTGCTGGAGAGGATGTGGAGAAAAAGGAACACTTTTACACTGTTGGTGGGACTGTAAACTAGTTCAACCATTGTGGAAGTCAGTGTGGTGATTCCTCAGGGATCTAGAACTAGAAATACCATTTGACCCAGCCATCCCATTACTGGGTATATACCCAAAGGACTATAAATCATGCTACTATAAAGACACATGCACACGTATGTTTATTGTGGCACTATTCACAATAGCAAAGACTTGGAACCAACCCAAATGTCCAACAACGATAGACTGGATTAAGAAAATGTGGCACATATACACCATGGAATACTATGCAGCCATAAAAAATGATGAGTTCATGTCCTTTGTAGGGACATGGATGAAACTGGAAAACATCATTCTCAGTAAACTATTGCAAGGACAAAAAAACAAACACTGCATGTTCTCACTCATAGGTAGGAATTGAACAATGAGAACTCATGGACACAGGAAGGGGAACATCACACTCTGGGGACTGTTGTGGGGTGGGGGTAGGGGGGAGGGACAGCGTTAGGAGATACACCTAATGCTAAATGACGAGTTAATCGGTGCAGCAAAACAACATGGCACATGGATACACATGTAACAAACCTGCACATTGTGCACATGTACCCTAAAACCTAAAGTATAATAATAAAATAAAATAAAATAAAATAAAATGAAAAGAAATGAGTAACTGTGGCTAAGGGGAAAACTGTAGTTGCTTTTATTCTTATTCAAAATATTTGTTCAGCATGATATGTTCATCAGAACTGACATCCACTGCCCCTTACTGGGGAGCTCATAGTACTCTGTCCATTTTAAGTAACAGCCATATAACTGGTTTAAACCAATGAAGTGTGAGTTAAAGAAATGTGTGTCAAAATAATAAATTTTAAGGATCATTATGTGGTTCCACCCTGATTTATAATTTCTTGTGTTATAATATCAGCAATATACTAGTTAGGCTTTGCCACTTAGCTTAAATCCCTGCCTTATGAAGACATAGATAAATGTTAAAATTCAACTTGTAAGTCTTAATCCATCTTGAATTAATTTTTGTATAAGGTGTAAGGAAGGGATCCAGTTTCAGCTTTCTACATATGGCTAGCCAGTTTTCCCAGCACCATTTATTAAATAGGGAATCCTTTTCACATTGCTTGTTTTTGTCAGGTTTGTCAAAGATCAGATAGTTGTAGATATGTGGCATTATTTCTGAGGGCTCTGTTCTGTTCCATTGATCTATGTCTCTGTTGTGGTACCAGTACCATGCTGTTTTGGTTACTGTAGCCTTGTAGTATAGTTTGAAGTCAGGTAGTGTGATGCCTCCAGCTTTGTTCTTTTGGCTTAGGATTGACTTGGTGATGCGGGCTCTTTTTGGGTTCCATATGAAACTGGAAACCATCATTCTCAGTAAATTATCGCAAGGACAAAAAACCAAACACTGCATGTTCTCACTCATAGGTGGGAATTGAACAATGAGAACAAATGGACACAGGAAGGGGAACATCACACTCCAGGGACTGTTGTGGGGTGGGGGGATGGGGGAGGGACAGCATTAGGAGATATACCTAATGCTAAATGATGAGTTAATGGGTGCAGCACACCAACATGGCACATGTGTACATATGTAACAAACCTGCACATTGTGCACATGTACCCTAAAACTTAAAGTATAATAATAATAAAATAAATAAATAAAATTAAATTAAAAAAAATTCAACTTGTAATAAATATGTAGCATGAATCAAAATTCTTTGCTGTAAACCACTAAAACACTGAGATTCATTTTTATCATAGTAATTTTGCCTATGCTGATTAATACAATGTGAATAATCACTGATCGTTTATTTAAAATATAAATACATTTTAAAGTTAGAAATCAAATTCAATGCAAATACCAATGTTAGTGTTTCTTGTCTTTCACAGCAAAATAATAGTGAAATTTATTCTTTGGTATAGTTACAAATGAATATTTCTTTAACTGTGAATAACAAAATTAATAAATATGAACAGAGGATATTGTTAAACTTTTCCCAAATAAATTTTCACAAGATAATATAAAAATAGATATTTTTAAATATTTTGACATGTTGCCATTTTTAAGTCAGGCTGAATTTGGAAGAAAAAAGATAAATTATAAATTTATAATTATAAAATTATAAACAATTCAGTGGCTTTCTAGTCTACAAATGTCCAAGGAACTTTAATATTTATATGTGATTTTATGGCAACAACAGCTAGGTTCTGTGAGTAAATCATGTTCATTTCTGTCATTGCCTCTGGTAAAGATAAATGAACCCTAAATTTATAGCCATCATTTTTAGATTATTAGATAAATCACAAAATTTTGTAGCTCTTACTAGGCACTGTTTATTATCTTCAATGGAGAAAAAAGAGAAAGATCCATTATGTTTCCTTACGCATAAAGAGTGTTCAGTTGACATCCAGTCTGAACATCGGTGGAGACGATGTACTACCACTTTTACTGCAATCATAAAACAATTTTATGTTCAGATTGATGTGTTTTAACTCAGGTTTGAACTTTCTAAAATTTTGGAAAATTTGAGTTTTCCATGAACATATTTGAAATACAGCTTAATATTAGTTAATTCTGTGTGCCCTAAAACTTTATCCAGTGACATTACATATATGTTTGTGTGTATCTGTTTATATTTTACTACCATTCTCTCACTTTTATTAATATACTAAAAAAGTTGTTGTTAGCATTGTCATTAAAATATCTTTTTTTCCAGGTAAGAAAGTAAATTTCATTATTATATGCTGTCACCTTTTCTGAATAGTTTTACAAAAGATAAAAAAGATATCTTATTTATTTCAATGAAAACACAAAATTCTATATATACTTTCATATTCAGCACACAAGTTGAGAATGAAAATTCTACATTACTGTGTAGTGAGGGTTTTGGGAAATCTTTTTAACATGTTCGAAATTATTACCTCCTCTGGGCATTCTTCCAATGTTTTCCTCTGTTATATTAATGAATGTTGGGGCTGGCTAATAGTTAATCTGCTCTCTTTCTGCTACACAATGATTATACCCTAAAAAAAACTGGATAAATCATACAGCCTCTACCTCTGACGATAGCGATGAATGGAGAGACACTTTGTGACCCGAACAAAATCAATCAGAATTCTTCCCTGGGATCCTTGATATTGAAGTAGTCAGTAAAGCATAGAGGCTTTACTCTGTTTTAATTATAGAAACCAGGAGCCAGATTTCTCATAAATTTGTGGAAGTTCATCTAGTAGAACAGAATGAATTCAAACTTCAGAAAGAAGAGATAGCTGGAGAAAAGAGAGTATAACCTAATTTAAGTATACAATTAGAGTTTGTGTGGAATGAGAACTATTTTGATTTTGAATTATTGTTAGATAAAACTGAAACTGAAATAGTGTATTTTGCAAATATTGAAGAAATTGAAGTATGAAAAATGGGAGGAAATAATTTTTAATTCAATCAAAAATGAATTATTCCTATAATAGCAGAAATAGAATTATACTGAACAAGATAAAACATTTTATTGTTTAAATCTTATAATTGTTTGATATATTACTGGCCAAATTTTCAGCTGATCAATTACTCCTAGTAATGTTACTATTTTTGTTTTATATATTTGTGGGTATGTTAAAAATGTCTACATGTTTTATAATTGATTGATCTTCTTGATGAACTTCCTTATCATTTTGGGTTGATTCAATTTGCATACTGCCCCTTTTTTTTTTTTTTTTTTTTTTTTGCTGTAAGGTTTATTTATTTATTTATTTATTTATTGAAACAAGAGTCTTACTCCGTCACCTAGGCTGGAGTGCAGTGGTGCATCATGGCTCAATGTAGCCTCAACCATCTGGGCTCAAGCTATCCTCTCACCTCAGCCTCCAAAGTAGCCAGGAATATAGGTGCACACCACTACAACTGGCTAACTTTTTGATGTGTATTTTATAGAGATAGAGTCTCACTATGTTGCCCAAGATGGTCTTGAAACCCTGGCCACAAGGGATCCTCATGCCTCAAATTCCCCAAAGTGCTAGGATTACAGACATGAGCCACTGCACTTGGCCTAGTTTGACCCATATAAAAATGTCTACATCAAGTTGTTTGGCTTGTATTTGCTTAATATTTTTAAAGCTTTGCCTGTATATTATATCTGATATTAGATTCAATATTTCTGTATTTAAAATATTTTAGTAGTTTTTTTATTTCAATTATTCCAAATTTTTCTGTTATACATAGATTTAAAGATTATTTCCTTCTTTTATATTTTTTGCCTTGTTTCTTTCTTGTCTTTCATTGAATTATTATAATTTCTTTATTTCTTATTTTTATGCTGATTTTTAAATTATTACCTTTCTTTCAGCAGTTACTTGGAAATATGCCATGAACTCATTCAATAATGAAAACCTACAACGTATTTACGTGCAAAAAAGAAAAAGAATCTATGCATTGTTTTATCTTTTTATACTTATTTAAAGAAATAGATTAATTTTGCCTAAATGTAGGTAAAATGGAGGTAAAAAAGAAACCTTAGGAAATTATTACAACAATTTAAGTAATCAATGACGGTTGCTTGAACTAAGAGGGAGTTGGCAATGTCAGATTTTTTTAATCAATTTTAGAAGTTAAAGTTGATTATACTTCTAGATTGATTGATTATGGAGTTCAAGGGAAAGACAGACATCAAAGAGGACTCATGTTTTTGGTCTTGTGTGGGATGAGTAGATAAGGGTTTAAAATTTTTAAAGTTATGTTTTGAACCTGTTCAGTCTGAGAAACCCACTTCATATCCAAATGGAAAAGTCAAGGAGATACTTGTATATATGAGACCATTATTCAGGAAAGAGACCTAGAATGCAGCTGTAATTTTCAGTGCTAAATATGTACAGAAGACACGTAAAGCCAATGGACTGAATGAGACCACAGAGTACATACAGAGAGAATTTGAATAAGTCAAGTAACTAAGAAGGAACTCAGAAGAAGAAGCTGTATATAACAGGAGGAAAACCAAGAAAGTGTGCCATCTGGAAAGCTAAGTTAAAAAAAACAAGAAGCGGGCATGATCGACTATGGCAAACCATTTCCTCTAGTCAAGTGAGAGAAGGGAACTTGATTTTTGAATTCACCTATAAAGATACTTTTGATCAATTTGTATAGGCCCCTGAGAGAATGGGAGGTGATGAAGTGGTGAGAGGGGTACAGGTGACTACTTTCTTAAAATTTTTTTTTCCACAAAGGAACCAAAATATAACAACCGACAGTGGGAAGAGAAAAATAAATTTAAGAGATCAAGTCTAATAACCCAATGCTTCATGTGTATGTTATTTTCTTAGCTTTGTTAAAAATGACATTCGTACTTGTGATTCTGTTTATTTTTAGAGCTTCTAAGTTATCTGTGTTCTCTGAGAAAAGAAAGGGAATGCAATAACTTTATTCCCTGAATTTAAAACTAAAAGTTGCGTATGAAGGAAACAGATAGAAACACCAACACCTGGATATAGCAACTTGATAAAAAGCTTTTATAGCACAATTTAATCAGTCCATCTATGTTATAATTATGCCAAATATATGTTAATATGAATTATATGTGAATCAAATGAACATTTAATTTACATGATGTTAAATATACATTTGGCTAAATTAGATTATCACTGTGATTTTTGTATCACTGGGATAGAGAAATAAGTCACATTTTAAAATATATATATTTTTTATTTGTATGATAATGTTATCATTACAAAATGTAATATAAAAGAATCATCACCAAAATTTAGTAGTAAAGAATTTCTAATTTTATATTATGTTGCAAGAAAATAATTTATTGGTACTCTAAATAGCTGATTCCTTTGTGTTTGTTCAACTATATCATTTTCATCAAGAAAAAATTCCATATTTTCATTTTTCCTTTAAGAAAGTTTAAAACTATGATTGGTGCTTGTCAAATATTTTAAAATATTTTAACTTCAACAGTTGGTATTGTGTAGTTGTCAATTGGAAAATAGCTTTACAAAAGTATACTGTATATAAAACTCACCTGTTTATTTACTTTATTTTATTTTTTTTCTGAGATGGAGTCTCGCTCTGTCGCCCAGGCTGGAGTGCAGTAGTGCGATCTCGGCTCACTGCAATCTCCAGCTCCCAGGTTCACACCATTCTCCTGTCTCAGCCTTCCGAGTAGCTGGGACTACAGGTGCCCGCCACCATGCCTGGTTAATTCTTTTGTATTAGTAGTAGAGACAGGGTTTCACTGTGTTAGCCAGGATAGTCTTGATCTCCTGACCTCGTGATCTGCCTGCCTCTGCCTCCCAAAGTGCTGGGATTACAGGCGTGAGCCACCACACCCAGCCAAAACTCACCTATTTTAAGTGTAACATGAAAGCTTTTAAAAAATATTTTGCTTGCTATCTATTATGTAAGGGTTCATTTTTCTGTATTTTTAGAATTTATAATTACAAATTGGATAAAAAGATATTTTGACTATCTCATGTTTTTCTAATAATTTTCTTCTTTTCTTTATACTCTGTATTCTGAAGTAAATATATTATGTCTAAAATGAAGATGATTTATTGTAATTTTATTTTCTCCTCATTAAAGTAAATTATGAAGTTATAAAATTGACATTTTGCCTTTCTTTCTCAAAATAATAGACTAATTCTATATGTATTGTTTCTTAAAATATTCATAAATAAATTATGCTAAAATACTAGAAAATAAATACATACCTTTAAAGTCATTAAGAATCATAATGCCATAAACAATTATGCCACAATTAAAATTATAACCCAACCTAATATATATTCTTCTACATTTAATATTTGGAACGTTTTTATAAACATTTACACAAACAATGGAATAAAAGTATTAAATATTTTTCATTTACAAAATTCAAGGGCAGAGTCAACACTAAATAATATATTTAAGTCTATAAAAAGGTAGAAACTGAACTTCACATTCCATATCACCAATTCTATTTTCTGCTTCATTACTTCTGCTTTTGGTTCCTTCTCTGAGAGCTTATATTCTTCTAAGGTACTTGTCTATTTCCATTATTTCCCTTTCTCCTAATTCTCCAAACAGCTCTCCTTTCGTTTGTTTATTTTATTATTTTACCTCTGGTTATTTTTGAAATTCATGTCGTCTTAAATTTACCGAGACTTAAAATAGAATTTTAACACATTTTTTAGCTAATTTTCCTAACTGCATTTTGGTTACCACCTTATACGATTATTTGAAGATACATACAAATTATTTTTTTTCTTATTTAGTCAATTGTGAATGGTGTTTCAGGCTTTTAATTAGCCTGTAAATTGATCAAGATTCTTCTTTATTTCCTTCGTTTAGTTCCAGATAGCTATTCAAAGCTTTCTTTCCAATTTTTAACTTGAGCATTCATTTCTTATAATGAGTATTACCTGCTAGCTGTTCCTGAAATAAATGGGGGCAAATCTGGAATTATAAATAATCTCACTTGCGGAATTTAATTTCAGTATAACCGTTCATTGTAACTTTTGAAGCAGATTATGTCCAGTCTCTTTATCAGGTGTGGCTCTCTTTCACAATAGCAGAAAATTTCCCACATCGTGGAGAAATCTCATTTCATTGCTAACTTTCAATTTGACACAGCAACTGGGATTCTCATCATAGTTCACCGTTAACATTTAATCATCAGCAATAGAATTTGATTGTTCCAGCTTTTCCTGCCTCAGCCAACGTGACTAATAAATGCAAGTAGTGTTTAGACTAAAAGTTATGACACTGATGTTTAATTTCTTAATTTAAAGCTTCCAATAGGTGTTTGGCATTTTACACTTTATCACAGTTGTGTTACAGTGTGCTGAGATACTGATTATCTCATCCTTTTCAGTCAGAGCCCCTGCCTGAGTTGTCTCTACTCAAAAGCAGTCTCAGTTTTTTGTTTGTTCGTTTGTTTGTTTTTTAGGTTGAGCTGTATAAATGTTATCAGATTCTATATATGTCAACATTTTGAAAATGTTGAAAAAACTGTTATATATTATTGTCATCAGATTTTTGTACAGGCTATACAATACCCATGTCTCCATGGATACAAATTGATTTAAAGTTAGCATCATTGTCATACATAGAAAGTTTTCTGCATTAATCATTAGCCATACGGAGCAGCATTAAATATCTGCCCATTTCCTAAGGACTAAAGAAAACATAGATATACCCAAATTTGGTCTTTACATTTATATAAATGTTCACCAACAGTAGATAAGAATTCTCAATGAGGTAACCCAGTGAGAATATTCATCATCAATAATCTGATTGTCTTCACTGATGGATAGGAGGATGCTGGCTGGTTGAGGCATAAGGGTCACTAACTCAATGTCCTTGACTAAAAGAGCAGGTAACTAGTTGCACTGAGATGTCATTACAAAAACATTAAATGCTTACTATCATTGCTATGCTGAAATAAATACATAAATAATAAATAAATCAATAAGAGCACTACTCATATATGCAAAATATATTTAATATATATTTATATTTAGCTTTGGGGTGACAGACTTTTTGAAAAATGTTTTTTATTATCAATAAAGTCAAACAAAATGTAATGTCTGTATTAGTCCATTCTCATGCTGCTATAAAGGACTGCCAAAGACTGGATAATCTACAAAGGAAAGAGGTTTAATTGACTCACAGTTGCACATGACTGAGGAGGCCTCAGGAAACTTACAGTCATGGTGGAAGGGGAAGCAAACATGTCCCTCTTCACGTGGCAGCAGCAAGGAGAAGTGCCGGGCACAGGGGGAAACACCCCTTTTAAAACTATCAAATCTTGTGAGAACTCACTCAATATCATGAGAACAGCATGAGGTTAACCAGCCCCATGATTCAATTACCTCCCACCCGCTCCCTCCCACAACATGTGAGGATTATGGGAACTACAATTCAAGATGAAATTTGGGTGGGGACACAGCCCAACCATATCAATGTCTCAAAAGACTTTTTAGGCCACACATTCTCTAGAGTCTAAATATTTCAAAAGTTAAAATCAAACGTAACATGCTTCAAGCATTTTCTTCTTGTTTGGAACCAACGATACCCCATAGTTAACGGGTGCAACTTCAGAATTGTAATATTCATTACATTATAATTCTTCAGCTTTATACTTAGTCATTATTGTATTATAAAAATTTTAACAAGTTATATCAGCTGATTTCAAGTGAACTGGGGGAAGCTTAATGATCTAAAATTAAATGATTAAGGTTTAAAACAAAGCAGAATCACTCTAATAGGAATTGAGTAATTTAGTACTATTAAGCATTTTTATGGGCTACTTAGCCACTTTAAAATCTATTATTTTTTTGCTGTTGTGTTCAGAATACATTGCATGACACACAGGCTCAAAATAAAGTGCATTATTTGTGAAGATTTTTTCATAACAATTCATTTTAAGTAATGTTACTACATTTACACTTGTTTAAAACACATTGGGATTCATAGCAAATAGTGACTCCAACTACATTTTACAAAATATATGAGGCCAGACACCCTGGCTCACACCTGTAATTCCAGCACTTTGGGAGACCCAGGTAGGCAAATCACTTGAGGCCAGGAGTTTGAGACCAGCCTGGCCAACATAACGAAACTCTGTCTCTACTAAAAATGAAAATATTAACTAGATGTGCTGGCACACCCCTGTAATTCCAGCTACTCTGGAGGATGAGGCATGAGAATCGCTTGAACCCAGGAAGCAGAGGTTGCAGTGAGCTGAGATCCTGCCATTGCACTCTAGCCTGGGCAACAGAGCAAGAATCTGTCTCAAAAAAAAAAAAAAGAATTTTATATATATAAGTATATATTTAAATTTATACATATGAAAACTTCCTGTATGAATATAAAATTATCACCTCCTGTGTAAAGACTGAATAAAACAGCATTATTGGGGAATTATATATGAAAATGCCAAGAACACAGTGTTTAAGTCTGACTTATATATGCATCTGAGAAGTAGCCAATAATACATGGTCAATCACAAAATGCTAACATAAAATGTAAGTCATTATAATATACTTCTAAAATTCCTCATTCTATTTTGAAAGTTGACTATATCTACTTTTTTTAATCCAAACTGAAAATTAACCGTAGTGAATACAAAGGAAATGTCTGAAGTTTATTTTTTGGATTGTCATGTTGATAAATTTCTACAAACTTTTCTTCCCAGAAGTCTGTTATACACATTCTGTGAATTTACATTTGCTTCAGAAATTTTCCCACCATTGAGTTTTCAGCCTCACAGTCTCAGTCAATTACTTTTTACCTGGATAAGTAAGCAGTTTTCTAAATATTTGGAAAATAAAACTTTATAATATATTATTAAACTTTCATCATCCTGAGGACAATATGCTGAATGTGATGCATTTCCTTGTAAGATAAATGAAATAGCATATCAAAAGGTAACATCAAACGGAGAGTCTGCATTGATATCTTAAAAGCAGTACACAAATGTGATTTGCTATTCTTTATTGTAATCAAATATTAACTGTGAAAAGATAAACAATAAATAATGTCAGTAAAATTATCTAGAATAATGTCCTGCTCATGTTAGATATATAATAAGGTTTATTTGATTCTGCAATAAAACTTTTCCACAAAATTAAGGTCAGAAAGTACATAGTACTTGTTCTTTTTTTTTTTTTTTTTTTTGAGACAAAGTCTCACTCTTGTCTCCTAGGCTGGAGTGCAATGGCACGATCTCAGCTCACTGCAACCTCCACCTCCTGGGTTCAAGTTATTCTCCTGCCTCAGCCTCCTGAGTAGCTGGGATTACAGGTGCCTGCCACCACACCCAGCTAATTTTTGTATTTTTAGTAGAGACGGGGTTTAGTAGAGACTCCAACTCCTGACCTCAGGTGATCCTCCTGCCTCGGCCTCCCAAAGTGCTGGGATTACAGATGTGAGCCACAGCGCCTGGCCTAGTACTTCTTCTCTTTTACGTGGGAGATAGTAAATTAATTGATAAAGCAAATGATAAATTAAAAATAATTACTGATATAATCTAGTTCGTGTTATATGACTCAGACTGAAGTAAATTCTGCTTTCTTGGAATTACTATAACACTGTTTTGTACCTTTTCTGTATCATTTGTCTCTAAGTTATATCTGACAGATAAATAGGTTGACACATACATACATATATAGATGAATATTTGATTTTGGAACCTCTTTGTAGATAGTTGGCATCAATTTAATACACCATACACTCTGTATGATGTTTGTTGTATAATTGCTCCATAATAATGACAATGACAGAGGAAAGATAACAAGAGGGAAAATGATAAGAGCTTCCTATAGGAACTTGAACTAGGACATGTGGACTGGGTATCACTGGGAAGAAAAAAAAAAAAAAACAGAATAAGTAAGAAAGCATTCACAGAATAAAACAGCCTAACAGAAGAGTGGAAGCAGGTGTACCTGTAGCATGCTTGGGAAACAGAGATTACACAGAATTGGATGAAACTAAGAATAGTGAATGGTATACGGGGAGTTCTTCTGTTTAAGACACTCCAACACAAAATGATGTTCAAATTATAATATTGTGGGTAAAATGTTCAGAGGTCTCATTTCTTCTGATGAATGATCAGAGGAAGAGCACAGCCTAAACTTGGCAGAGCTGCGTATAACCAGAGAAACTAAGCAATTGGATTCACTCATTAATTCCCAACTATTCTTTTCTGGCATGCATTAGAGAATACAGTAATTATGCAACCCTGGAATGTTAAAATCTGACAGCTCTACTAAAAGTCTTTCTGGTGCTGTATTTTTAAATGGTTCTGCTTCACCAGCTGGGGAAGGTTTCAGTAGTTTCTGTAAAATATAACCATTCTCATCTTTTCAAGTCATTAGTATTTTGGTGAAAGTCATAGCAAGCCCAGATTCCATGCTGAGGACATCTGCATCTGAACATCCTAAAGCAGCCTTGAACTCACTGAAAACTTTAGTGCAAAAATTAGCTACCGCATTGATTTGAATATGAGTGCACAGTATTGGTTTTCTTTTTTCGTCTTTTTATCTCCAAATAATTTGATCTGAGGGCCATTGCATGGTGTGTTACAAAATTAGTGATAATTACTCATCTGAAAAAAGTAAAAACTAAATTAATAATACAATTAAGGGTGAAATCAAGGGAGATAAATTTTATATGATTTCCTCATATTAATTTAGGTCATCTATTGGATAAAAGCAAATTTTATAAAACTGTTATAGCATATGAAGAGATTTGGAAAAGAGATGATGGACAAAAGCTTAAAAAGTTCAAATTATCATCATGTGCTGAGTCATAGGTTATATCTAAAGGCTAAGCCCTTAGAAATCTTCCCTTTCTTGCTTATAAGTATGTGGATTATTGAATAAGTTTTACATCAGTAGAGAATATATTTTTCCCTCCTTTCAGACTTGAAAAGTTTCAAATTTTTGAGCCTTCATAGCACTCTGAACCTCTTCTTAGTACTTTTCAGAGAACACTTAGTGAGAATTTTGCCACCAGACACTAAATTCCATAAAGGTCACTGTGCATCTGGAACACGAATTTATCCTGAGTGTAAGCCAACTTCAACATACAAAAAACAGACATAAAATATTTATTAAATGGATGGACCTGTTAAGTGATTATAAAAATGCTGAGTGTTATAAAGAAGAAATATAGGCAATGAATAAAGGTGGACCTGTAGGAACTCACACTTAAACTGAGATATGAAGTTTAAATATGGATTGGCTATGAAACCAGAGATTATTGAAGTGCAGAAAAGGGCATTCTAGGCTAAGGGAGCTATGATGCATTCAATAATTTCTGAATCATTACAGCCTGTATATACAACTAGAAAATGACTGAAGCTAGAATTCTGAGGATTATCAACATTTATATTTAGGGAAAGTGGAGACTGGAAATGAACTAAAAATGAACAAATAAAGAATAGTATGGAAAACCTGGGGAGTCAAATCATGGAACAAAAGCAGAAAGTGAAAGTACTACCTACCTTCTATCTATCTATTGTCTACCATCTATCTATCTATCTATCTATCTATCTATCTATCTATCTATCTATCATCTATCTATCTATCTATCTATCTACCTACCTATCTATCCATCTGTCTATCTTCTACCTATCATCTATCTAATCTATTTTTAATCAAGAATAATGTTCATTAGTTATTATTTTTAGTACGTTATCTGAGACCTTGAGGAAAACTTGTAAACAAGAATTGGTAAATATGGAATCAGTATTTGTCAAGCTATGAAATAAGTGGATGAGAAGATGTCCATTCATTTGTCCATCTGGGAGACAGAGAACATATCTATTCATCTGAAAGTTTGGATTTCAGGATGTCTTTGATACAATTATAAACAAAAATATCAAAGAGGAACATCAAATTCAACCTCACACCTCAAAACGCTTCTTAAGAGATGGAATGTGAGTTGTGTCTTAAAGGACATATTTTTTATAAGATGCCAAGAGCAATCAGAATGCATTCTAGGACAAAAGGGCAAAAACGTAAGACATCACTGAGAAATTACAGTAGAGCAAAGAAAGACGAATTCTTTATGAAGATATAAATGAAGCTGGAAAGAAATTGAACAGCCAATTTGTAAATGGTCTTATATGTAACTTTCTAAGATACTTTAAACTTAATTTAAAAAAAGTTATTTTCAGTCAAATATAGTTAAATTGTTTCAGACACTATTTTAATTTTTTAACTAAGCCATTTATTCTTTTATAAAAATATTATTTAATGAATGTTAAGAATATGAACTCTGAAAACTGACAGCCTGGACAAATTACTTAACCTCTCTGTGCCTATTTTCTCATCTGTAAAACTAAAATAGTATATCTACTTCATAAAGTTGGTGTAAGATTTAATTTATAAATATGTATGGAGAGGACTTGGAAAAGCATTTATGTAATAGCACTAAAATATACTATTATACATCTCCATTTTATAAATTAATTGCTTATATTTATTAATTAATTGACTCATGAAATTTATTTAGAGAGTTGTTGGCAGAGCATGAATAAGAGAGCACGTCTAGTCTCAATGTTTATATTCTTACTATTTGAAATTCATATAAAAATATGGAATATATAAAGCAGGTTTCCAAGGAAATACATATTACTTAGTTTTGGACACAGTAATTATGAGATACTTCTGTAACTACAAAAGTAGTAGAAAGGCAGGTATTCATGGCTTCTACTCAGGACAGTAATCTAATATGTGACTAGAGATTTTGTCAGTGTATGACAGGCAGTTATTGAAGCTATTTTCTGGGCAAGCTTGACCTCAAACTTTATGTAGCACTAATGAGAATTAGGTCAGAAATGGAGGCTTATGGAATGTCAATATATTGAAAGGAAGAAAAGACATCCATTAAGAGCCCAAGAAGAAATGCCCTTCATCTTTGAAGTAGTCTTGTCAAATAGTCTAATCTGAGTTTGACCCTGTCTCCAAATTCAACCACCCATTTAAAAGAAATACAAAGATATGCCTGAGAGCAGTGGCTCACGCCTGTAATCCCAGGACTTTGGGAAGCCGAGGTGGGTGGATTGCCTGCGGTCAGGAGTTCGAGACCAGTCTGGCCAACACGGTGAAACCCCATCTCTACTAAAAATACCAAAAAAAAAAAAAAAAAAAATTAGCCAGGCATGGTGGCACTTGCCTGTAATCCCAGCTACTCAGGAGGCTGAATCAATGGAATTGCTTGAACCAGGGAGGTGGAGGTTGCAGTGAGCTGAGATTACATCATTGTACTCCAGCCTGGGTGACAGAGCGAGACTCCATTTCAAAGAAAAAAAAAAAAAAAGGAAAAAGAAAAGAAATACAGAGATAGAAAATGCCATAAGCAAAATTGAGCCTCTGGAAACTTCTAATGACAAATTTTCCAATTACTTTTCCAAATTAATTGCCAGGGTTGGTATGGTGACAGAGAGAACAAGATATGGAACAGAAAGCTTATAGATTAAAAGAATCTTAAAGACTCCATAACTGATTACAAATTATAAACCTTTTTTTGGCTCCAGTTTCCAGCAAATATTTTGTAATTTACATAATGAAATTTGTAGGAAAATTAGAAATTTGATTACTAACCAAAGATACTGATATTAAATAGTTGTCAATTTATAGATGTATGAATGCTTTGCCATTTTTTATTTTTATTTTATTTTTTTCAGATGTAGTTTTGCTCTTGTTGCCCAGGCTGGAGTGCAATGGCTCAATCTCGGCTCACTGCAACCTTGCTTCCTGGGTTCAAGCATTTCTCCTGCCTCAGCCTCCAAAGTGGCTAGGATTACAGGCATGTGCCGCCACATCCAGCTCATTTTTTGTATTTAGTAGAGACGGGGTTTCACCATGTTAGCCAGGCTGTTCTCGAACTCATGACCTGGTGATCCACCCACCTCGGCCTCCCAAAGTGCTGGCATTACAGGTGTAAGCCACCGCGCCTGGCCTGTGTTTTATTTTTAAATAACATTTATGTTTTAAAGATACATCCTGATGAAACACTCTCTAATACATGTTCTGTGAGATTTGCTTTAAAATAATAGCTGCAAGGAATGTGGGGGATATCATGAAATAAGATTGGTGTGAGTTGATGACCGTGCAAGTTGGATGTTATAGAGGGGGATCAGTTACACTACTGCAGATTTGTGCAAATGTTTACATTTGGTTAATGTATATTTCATATACTTAACAGATATATGTAATATATGTTTAATGTAATATGTTTAAAATAAAAATAAAAACAAATATCAAAGAATTATCCTTTCTAGAGAAATAAAGGTATGACACAAAACATAATCCAAAGTAAAGAGTTTCAAGATAAGCAAAGCTATATAAAAGTCAAGTAAAATGTGGCAAGCTATAGTTCAATGAACTTGACAATATTGAAATGATTGACAACTTGCTTATTTTTATTATTGTTAACACAATCTTCCCAACCACATAATGACACATTTTTTGTCATAGTCTTCTATTTCTAATTCTTCTTCAAACCGCACATTCATTTTTTCCTCCCTCAAGTTTAAAGTTGTGCAAGGGCTAACTTTTCTTTCACATCACATAGTTTTCAGAATGTTCTTTTCTTTCATGCATCATCTTTTCTCAGTGTTACAATTGTCACTGCATATTGATCTCTATTATAAAAGCTTGCTAGTTTCTTTTTTCTTAAGCTGTGTTCCCCTCCACTGTATCCTGCAGCAACCCTTTCTACTTGTCATAGCATTAGTTATTTAATTGCTAGGATCAAAACCTCTTAGTTTTGATTCCACTAAGAAAAATATATTTTTGCCTTTCACAGTAATATTCTTCTGTGACAATTAAGTCACATTTCTAAATGTATTTAACCTCAGATACATGCCAATATAATAATTTATTGATTATGGTTAAAAATGTTTTTTCTTTGGCTTTTTCCAGATAATAGCAATTCATTAATTTATGAAAGTCATCAATCTTTATACCAACAGATTTCTAAGCTGTGGAAGAATTTCCCCTCTACTCTTGAAAAAATTAAGATCTTTCTAGTATCAACTTACTGGTTTTATGCTAACTCAGATAAAGAATTCTGCTGTGATTTCAAAAATGGTAAGTCAAAAATTTAAGTATTCTTTCTTTTAAGGTCAGAGATAACATAAATTTTAAGATGCACCAAAGGGTAGCACTTTAATACAAATTTCAATAAATGTCATTAAACATACTTGAATCAATTTAAACATTTTTTGACTTTGTATTTATACTCTGTGGTAATTTAATATGTATTTTACATAGACAAGTTGATAACAGAACATTCTATAAAGATTTTTGACCATGTCTGAGCCATGGAAGTTTGACTGTTCAGGTACCCTAAGTACATTGTTGTAACAGAAATTGACAGTTGTTTTTATTGATTATAGATGTTCATTAATTGAATGACATCAAAATTATGAGGTTTTTTTTTTTTTTCCTGAGTGTCCCATTTCTTTCTTGCTATGTTACTTTCTTTTTCACCGCCAAATTTCTATCCCTTGGACATACATACAATTTCTTGAAGCTATTTCATCTTCTGCAAAGCAGAATTAATTCTGGTCTCCTCATCAATGAATTGACAGGAGCATGCTCAATAAATTGTGGCTGTTATTGTTGTTGTTGTTCATTAGCATTTGTCTTTAATATGCACTTCTGCAAATGCCCAGTGTTCTTCTAGACTTGCAATCCTTACAGAGACTGGTTTTATTCATTTTATATTGTGGTTTTAACAAACTATCCCCAAATTTAGTGGCTTAAAACAACACAATATTTTATCTTACAGTTCTGGCAATCAGATGTCTGAAATGGGTTTTATTGAGCTAATATCAAGGTGTTGACAGGGCTGCATTCCTTTCTGCAGGCTTTATGGGGAATCAGTTTCCTTGTGCTTTTCAGCTTCTAGAGACCATCTGTATTCCTTGAATAATGACCCCAGTACTCCATCCATGGCCCTTTCCTCAACCTAGCAGTGCAAGTTCTTCAAAGGCCTCTATCTCTGATACTCCATCCTCCCTTTTACAGTTATAAGGATCATTGTGATTACATTGTGCCAATCTGGCAAATCTAATAATCTCCCTGTCTCAAACATTTTAACTTAATCTCATGTGCAAAGTCTTTTTGACAAGACAGTAATATATTCAGAGATTTTGAGGATTAGGGTGTGTATATTTTGTAGAGCCATTATTCTGCAGGTCACACTAGTTTTTCATTTAATAATTTTAAAAAACCAACTACTGAGTTTTTTTGTTAGTCAAATGTCTAGATTATGGTCTCTTCAGACTATTTTCTCTCTCTACCTCTGTATTCTTTTCTATATTAGTTATTTCTGCATGTCACATTCTATATCATTGTAAGGCTTTTCTTAAGTAGAGGTAAACTTGTGGCATGGTTAATTCTACTCAGTCATTTAAACCTATTTGACTTAATGCAAATGTCAACTTTTCTAAGCCACATTTTATTTACATGTAAAAATGAAAACAAAAAATGTGAGATAATGCACACAAAATGATAATAGTACCTAGAATGAGAAATACTTAATAAAGTTAGCTATTAAAATTATTATTGTTATTGATAGTTTCTGGTGGGCAAATAGGACCTTCTTTTGTTCAATTTCCTTACACTTGCTGTGTAAGGAAATTAAACATTTTCTCAGCCCCAGGAATATTACTGATTTTCTATTTTAGGCCCATTTTATTTGAATAGCAATCTACTATGTCGTACAAATAAAAGAGTATTTTATTTTTGCTTTAAGACAAATTATTAAAATCAGCTTGTCATTAGGTTACCATCAAAACTGAGTTAATTTTTTAAGCTCTATACAGTTACATGTGTTATATATATGTATGTATGTATGTATATATATGTATGTGTATGTATATGTATATATATATATATATATATATATAAAAATTCCACCTTCCCCACTCCCCAGTGGCAGAAGATTTTATCATTATCCTCATGATCATGTACATCATCTATATTTGTTGAAGTGTTATCCATATAACAATGAGACTTTTATATTCACAAGGTGATATTTTCCAAAATACTAAATTGATAATATGGGCCACTAGATAACGTTATTTCATTATATTTGTTACTCTAATATAATATCTATGTCATCTGCATAGCAGCTTCTGAAATGACTGTGTGAGTTTTCTTGTGGATAGCAGAAAATATGAAGTAAATTGCACAGTATCTGCATAAGGAATGAGATAAGTAAAGACACTGGCATACCATCAGTGAGAAGATTAAGAAAAACAAAAAAATGTAAATTTACTGGACACTGAATATATACTAAGTACCGCTTAAGTGATTTACATGTCAAGATTAAAATATTTTGCTTTACTTTAATTATCATCATATTCTTCATCCATCTTTCATTTCATCTTCATCATGCCATTTCTTTCTCCTTCCCCTGGGCCTGAAATTTTATCAAGAAGACACATTTGCTGTGTGACTTGATTAATTTACTTAAGCATAGTAAGCCTTAGTATAATATGGAAATTAGAAAAAAAAGTCTTCTTAGAAGTATTTTATGAAAACGACATGAGAGACAGTATGTATATAGTTTCCACCACATGTCTGGCATTATTTACCATTAATTGTTTTATTCTCTTATTTTAATTTGAGCAATTTACTTTTGAAATACTTTCTGGAAATGGTGTTAATTTTAAGAAAGGTTGGGCCTCTATGTAAAAATACTATAAGGGGTCATAACAACAAATATGTCTTAAATTCTGATGATGTGTCAAAAAGCTTGAGAAGTACTCAATAACAAAAACATACTCACTGACATACAGGAAGGAGAAATGAGGTGTCCATGGCTAGACAGCTAATAAATGTAAGAGATAGATTCTGATCTCAGAGGATTTGATCAGAAACTTTCAACCACTATATGCTGAATGAGCACTAAAACATAAATCTAAAGGTTGTGTTCTTTTTAACTCTTACTAGGTACTATTTGTTGAGACATTTTAAGAATACAGTATAAAGATTTTTCCTAACTTTTTCATGCTTAATGCTTATGTAAATTAATTTCTTAAGTAAAATAACCTGCCTATAAAAATCCTGGGGATAGTATATTACCCATGAGATTTCTAAGCTATATTTTTTAATGTAGTAAATCTAAGTGGATGTATTCCAGTTTCTTACAACTACAAAAGCTAATTTCGATAAAAATGAAATATTTCCATGAATCAACTGCAAGGTTTTTAAAATATATTATTTTTAATTAAAAATAATCACTGGGGAGCAAAAAGGTTATTTTGGCTATATCGTTCATATCTTGAAAGTACCCATACCACATTAGTGTATAGCCAAAGTAATTTATATTTTGTCATAAATTAATATGGTGTTGGTTGAATTTTCTATGTAGAAATATTTTTGTTTTAATAGAAAATATAATTTTCAATTTTGGCAATTACACAAATGTAAAATATATTTACACTTAACTGTGTAGTCCAAATGTTATTCAATTATTTTACATTTATAATTAGTGCAATATAATTTTAAAAATATTTAAGAGATTTTATTTACTTATTTGTTTACGTATTTATTTATTTATGTTTTGAGACTGAGTCTTGCTCTGTTGCCCAAGCTAGACTGCAGTGGCGCGATCTCAGCTCACTGCAACCTCTGCCTCCCAGGTTTAAGCGATTCTCCTGCCTTGGCCTCCCAAGTAGCTGGGGTTACGGGTGTGCGCCACCACATCTAGCTGATTTTTTGGTATTTTTAGTAAAGACAGAGTTTCACCGTGTTGGCTAGGCTGGTCTTGATCTCCTGACCTCAGGTGATCTGCTGGCCGCGATCTCCCAGAGTTCTGAGATTACAGGCATGAGCCACCGCTCCTGGCCTAAGAGAGGTTATTTTTTTTTTAAAACAGTTTTAAGTTTACATCAAAACGGATGGGAAGGTACAGAGATATCCTATGAAACTTCTGCCTCCACACATGCATATTCTCCCCTATTATCAACGTCCCTTACTGAAGTGGTGCATGTGTAACAACTGGTGAACCTACACTGAGACATCATTATCACCCCAAATCCACAGTTCCTATAAGGCTTCACTCTTGATGCTTTGCATTCTATGGCTGGACAAATTAATAATGACATGTATCCATCATTATAGTATCACACAGGTTACTTTCAGGGCACTGAAAATACGCTATCCTCTGCCTATTCATCAATCTCTCTCGACCAACACCTGCGACTATTGATATTTTTCCTATCTTCATAATTTTTCCTTTTCTGAAATGTCATATAGCTGGAATAATACAATATGTACCCTTTTCAGATTGACTTCTTTTATTCTTTCTTGAGATTTAATTTGCTTTGCCTTTATATTCCTAAGGTGGAAGCTTAGATAATTGCTTTGAGTTCTTCTTGTATTCTAATATTAATGCTATACATTTTACTCTAAACGCTGCCTTCACTGAATCTCACGCATCTTGAGAACTAGTGCTTTTAAGTTGATTTAACTCACAATATTTTTAAAATTTCTTCTCCAATCCATGTGTTATTTTGAGGTATGTTGTTAAATCTCCAAATATTTTGTAATGTCTCAGCTATTTTTCTGTTATTGATTTCTAGTTCAAGTCCATTGTGGTCAGACACCAGAAGTTGTATAATTTTTATGTTTAAAATGTGTTTAAGGTGATTCTGAAGGCCCAAAATACAGTCTATTTTGTTGAATGTTTCATGTGAGCTTGAGAAAAATATGTATTCTGCTGTTGTTGGATGAAGTAGTCAGTAGATGTCCATTATATCTATTTGATTGATGGTATCGTTAATTTTAGCTATGTACTTACAGATTTTCTGCCTACTGGATCTGTCCATTTCTGTTGGAGTGTTGAAGTCAATTATGATACTGTATGCATTTATTTCTCCTCGTATTTCTGTGGGTTTTGCCTCACATATTTTTATACTCTGTTGTCAGGCACATACACATTAAATATTGTTATGTCACACTGAATAACTGAGTCCTTCATTATTACATCATGCTCTTTTTATTCCTGACAACTATCCTTACTCTGAAATTTGCTGTGTCTGAAATTAATATAGTGCTAATTCTGGTTTCTTTTTATTGGTATCAACATGATATATCTTTCTCGATTTATTTAGTTTGCATCTATAAGTGCCTATAAGAAAGTGGGTTTTCTGTAGGCAAAACATAGTTAGGCTTTGTTTTCTGATTCTCTCCTGACATACCTTGATTGACATCTACTATATTTGTTTCAGTTTTCTAATTGCTGCCATTATTTTTTGCTTCTATTTTTATTTTTCACTCTTTTTCTGTCTTTTGTGGTTTAATAGAGCATTTCGTATGGTTCAATTTCCTCTTTCTCTGTTAGTTCCAGCATGCCTGCTATATCTGAGTCTGGTTCTGATGCTTGCCCTGTCTCTTTGAATTATTATTATTTTGCCTTTTGTTATGTATTGTAAGTTGTTTTCTTGATAGTTGCAAATGGGCTGGTTAAAAGGAATTGTAAATAGGCCTTTAGTAATGCGATGATATGGTGTACTAGGAGGAAGAGGGGGGGTTTCTTTAATCCTGTAAGTAGCTCTAGTCTTTTCGTGAGCCTGCGCCTGTGAGTTGTGAACTTCAAATCTGCTTCTCAACTTTTTTTTTTGCTGTGTTTTCCTACCCCCTTAGGTGGGACAGAATGGCTAGAGTGAGCTGGGTTTGGGCATTTTCAAGGTAAAGAAAGGAGGGGCTGGAGTTCTGTGTTTCCCTTCCCCCAGGTCATCTGGGCTCAGATAAATCCCCAGCAGTTTAGGCTCTCCTTAACTGGTTTCTCCTGTAGGTAAATCTTGTAAAGAATAGACTGCTCTGGAAAATTTCAAAATTGTTCCTTTACCCACCCACTGCTGAAAGCATGAGGGGAATTTTCTCTGACATTCGCTATGGGAACCTGGCAGAGCTCCTGAAGTTAAAACTCAGGAACATATAGGGGCTCCCAAAGACTGTAGCACAGGAGTTTTTAATCTTTCAGACTCTTCCATAATGAGCCTCCAGCAATTTGTCAAGAACCCTTAAGTTTTTCCTATTTTGACACTGGTTCCTATGGAGATTGCTGCTCTTTTAAGTTGTGAGAAATTTAATTGTTTTTTACTTTTGATATAAATACTTCTACATGAGTAATACATCTGTATATTTGCTGTATTTCAAAATAAATAAGATGGGTCCATGGGCACTATTCAGTTATGTGCTCAAGCAATTTTTAGGGTGTAAGTAATAAGTACCCTTTAGTCAATAACATGTATATATTACTTATTTTCATGGTAAAATGACTAGATGATTTGATATTCCTTCCTCCCTGTCCCTTTTTATAGATTAAATTTAGCACATATTCAGGACAACAACTAGATGTCAGGTATTTGGTTTCACAGAATCTGTGAAATAAACAAATATATAAGATCTTATGCAGCATGCAAACCCATTTTTTGCAGTATTCACTGCAAAATCTTATAAAATCCTATTTCAAGGTTAAAAAATTTAATCAACTAGGCATTTTTAAGCCAAAATCTTGTACTTTCTACATTTTAAGCATGTCGTAAGGAAAGAATATAGACTCTGGCTGTTTCCATTTTTAAAACATCTTATTTTGATCATATATATAAGTAAAGCAAAAGATTACCCTGAGCCAGATTGGTTTTCTCTCTTATCATTAAGGCCTCCTGAGTCTCCTTATACAATTTCTCCTTATAAAATCATTTCTGCCACCTGAGTCTCCTTATACCATTCTGTAATTATACACGTATTAACATCAATTGAGTAAGTAAATGGATAGCATCATTTTAATTTATTTTTTTCCAAAGTGAAAAAAACACAACATGTTTTACAGAAATTAATAGTTGTATGCAGTTTGATTACAAAATAATACAGCTGATATACTGCTTAATATCACGCAGTTTGTAGCTGGCTAGCTCATTAATTTTTGCTCATTAATTATACTTTTTCTCTCTCAACTCTCTTACTCTAGTCTACTTTCTCTCCCCACCCTCGACACATACATAAAATGTAAGTAATAGCAAAGTCTGACATAAATCAGTTTAAATTACAGTTTTGCCAGTCACTGTTTTTGACACTACAGATAAGTTATTCAATAACTCTGAGGCTCATTTTCCGCATCTGTGAATTAGGGATAAAAACGCTTATCTTATATTGTTCCTGTGAGTATCTAATGAGGGCATATCTGTAAGTGCATATTACCTAGGCTTGCACAATGTTTTATAAAAATGAACTATATATATAATCATAGTTTCTAGATTGTTAACCTTCATTTTAATGGTGCAGAATATTTTTGTTCAGTATGTCTACAATTTATACACATATATTTAAAGCTACACAAAAATATATTAACTAATAACAAAAAATGGACTATAAAATCTGAAAAAGGCAGACTTAAGAACGGTGATGGGTTAATAAATAGCTCAATGCGGACTTGTTTAGAGATGACTAGCTGAATAAGTGTGCCTCAATAATACAATCGCACAATTATCTTCAAATAATTTTTTAAATAAACATATTACTGGCATTTACTAATATAAAGAAGGGTTTCTATCTATAAGATAATTTAATAGGATCTTTCTGCACAGATTAAGTTGATTACCATAAATAAACTAGAACTGACGTATTCAAGGGACATGGCTGTTTGAAGAACAGAAGGTAGCCACATGAATGTGTTCTATTTAGTAATTAACATTATGTAAAATGAAAGAATACCTAAACCAAAATGGCTTAATCAACTGTTTTGTTGGCAGATTACCTAGACCCAGATCCTCTATCTCTATCTTCTCAGGAGTCCTAGGCATATTAATGCACTACTCTGAGTTTTTAGAATTTGTTCAGAGTGTTTAAAACCACATACATGTAGCATCTGTTTTATACAAGATATTTCAAAAACCAAAGTGATTACTATAATACATTCTATTAAGCCTAAACCAACATGTGCTCAAATGCAGAGAACAAAAAGGAATGTTTTGTCAGATGTTGCATCTGATGGATTGAAAGAGTTCTATAAAATAGCTCCTCTATAGCTTGTGCTTCCTATATTTTTGAGTCTTTAGGAAAGTTTAATGCTGGGGAATATCTGTGAAGTGTGTGTGTGCCTAGGCAATTCAACCCTTTGTGCTAACACAGCATTCCTAACTATCTACCATTCTATCAGATGAAAATTTATTAATTATTATATTTTACTGGCAGTAATATTTTTCTTTAATTTCTCTTTTCAAACTTCTCAAATTCAGTAAGAAAAATTAATGTAATATGCAAATATCTCCACTCTATCCTTCCAGAGTTATGAGTGTTTTCTTACCAACTATATCATTTATAAACTAAGTACATGACTACTACCAAGTAATATACTATCTTATCATTAACATTAATCAACTTAGGCAATACTTTTTATATATTCTACTAGATTATAAAAAAAGATTTATAAAAAGCACAAACTCTTTTTTTCTTATTTTGACTGCTGCCTGATGTAAACAATCAAACTTTTCATATAGATCCTTATTTCTATTTCTATGTACTACTATTGTAACATGCTTTCTCATTATCTTAATTAATGTTTATAAAAGTCAAAACATATTTTTGGCATGAGTAAGATAGTCTTTTTGTATTATGCACTATGTTAATAGGAGGGGAAGTAGGGGAAGGAGGAAAGGAAACTATAATATATAAAAAAACTACTAAGTCCCAGAACTGCAATACCCAGTAGTGTAGCAACTAATCTCTTGATTAGTTGCTTGAAATGTAGCCAGTGGAAATAGTGAAGTGCGGAAGGTGCAGTATACACATTGGATTTTGAAGACAATACAAAAATCAGACAGACAATGAATAATACTGGTACCTTGTATTTATCCCATTTTGAGATGATAATATGTTAGGCATATTAAGATATATTATGATTAATTATACCTGCTTATTTTCAACTATTAATTTTGTTTTTTAGGAAATTAAAATTACATCTGGGATTCTTATTTTATTCTTATTGGAGAGCACTGTGCCAGATACTTCACACTAACGCTTTGAGTTATGGAGGAACATGATCCCTCCTACCTGTATCATGAAGTTTGAGAATTTGAAAATTAGAGTCCTACTTGAATTAATTTTATATTACTATATAAAAATACCAAAAACTTAGTAACTTAAACCAACATCCATTTATGATCTTACATTTCTATATGTTACAACTCCAGGTTTGATTTTACTGGATTCTCCAGTAAAGGAGTTTCACTGAAGGTGTAGAGGCTCTGGAGAAGAATCCACTTTGAGCTCCTTTGGTTTGATGGCAAAATCCAGTCTTCTGGGGTTCCATCTCAGTTTCAAGAAGCCAAGTGCTGTTTTCTGTTACGTGGACCCTTAAATCTTCAAAGCCATCCACGAGAAGTTGAATACTTTCTGTACTTTGAGTTACAATTTTTTCCTCTGTCTCTGACCTGTAGAACCTGATTTGAAAGTTCGTGTGACTAGGTCAGGTCCATCTGAATAATCTCCCTTTTCATTAACTCAGTGTTACTTTATTAGTAACCTAAATTACATTTACAAAATTCCTTTTGCCATTTAATTTAATCAAAGGAGTGATATCCCAGCAGACATTTTCCTCTGGGATCACTCTCGGGACGATGAAGAATGTCATAAAATACTGAAAACCACTAAAATATTGCTCCAGGTAAAAAGTTTCTTAAGGACCTAAACTTTTAAATTGGGGCAAAATTTCAATATGTAGTACTAATCTACATTTTTTTTCTTTTTTTTTCTGATGGCAAAACCCATATTATGCATTAGTAATTGTTTTGAGTTGACTCTGCAAATTGGAAGGAGCTATTTTTCTTCCTCTATTGATGATTTTAAACATCATTATCATATTGGGACCAATAAAAGTGGAATGAGCCTATTATTTTATATTTTCAGCCATTTCATATTGTGAATTAATTCTAGTTACCTAATTTTGAATTTTTAAAATTGTTGTACTATATATTTGGTAATTTTAAGTGCTTTTTAACAAATATATTTGGTACGTCATTTAAGCTCATGGTGGCATTGTACTTCTCTGATCCATATCCTTTGCTTTGGCAAATACATAGATAAATAAATAAATAAGAAGAAATATCAGTTTTTCCAGAAATACATTTTCAATTCTGGTGGAAGCCAATAAGCACTAGTGCCCTTCACTATGTTCTTATCTTTCTACCACTGTAATTGTAGAAGCATATGTTGAAATGAAGCCTTTAGTTTGCCAGTCCCTGAGTGATAATATGAGCAAAATCCCTCTTCCAGACATCACAGACCCACTTTTGGCATGGAGCATAAGAAACAGCTGCTAAAGCCTGGGTGCGCGGGTTCACGTTTGTAATCCCAGCACTTTGGGAGGCCGAGGCAGGTGGACCACCTGAGGTCAGGAGTTCGAGACCAGTCTGGCCAACATGGTGAAACCCCGTCTCTACTAAAAATACAAAAATTAGCCAGGCATGGTGTTGGGCGCCTGTAATCCCAGCTACTTGGGAGGCTGAGGCAGGAGAATTGCTTGCACCTCGGGGGCAGAGGTTTCAGTGAGCCAAGATAGTGCCATTTTAATCCAGCTTGGGCGACGAGAATGAAACACCATCTCAAAAGAAAGAAAGAAAGAAAGAAAGAGTTGCTGACCACTTCATAAAATAACCTATCTTGATATATTTGGATATAAAGGTTACTAGGCCCTCAAATAAAGATTTTAGAATTGAAGAGAAATATGTGTATTACACAAATCATTGTATACTAGATGATAGAAAAAGTGCAATGAATATAAGCACATGAGAAGAATGAGGATTGAGAGATACACTCAAAATTAGAAATTGATGTTATAGAAGCCTGTGGGTTTAGGGAAAGGGGAAATTCACCAAGAACCTAAATAACTCGGTCCACTTTGCCTTTTTTCCAATTGTACCGTGTGGTAAATTGCTTAACCTTAATGAGACAGTGTTTTCTCAGTTGACAAACTGAGTGTACCAACATATTACATTTCTGTATCATGGGGTTGATAAGGATGGACAGAGAAAAATATGTGTATGCATATGTATATATGCAGAGAAAGACTATAGAGGCTTGTATATATGTATATGTGCATATGTATATGAACACAAAATTCTACAAAGTGCTTATACAAATATAAGTACTATCGCTTAAAATGCACCTTTTTAACTACCTTTCAGATTCTTGTCCACTAAGCGTTGCCAAGTCTTTAAAGGTAATTGCTGCAATTTTGGCAAAATCTCTAAGACAACTTTTCTGTTCTCATGAAACTGTTTAAATAGGAAAAACACAAAATAGGTAGGCCACCTTTTTTTTTTTTTTTTTTTTTTTTTAACAGGAAATGACCAGGCTGAATCCTGTTGGAGTGATTTGTTTCTTCAGACTTTGTATCTTAAATGAAATCTTCTCCCTTAGAGGCCACATAATTTGATGGTACAATCTGTAACTCTAAGGCAAATTCATAGGTTATACTTTTTCTTCTTCCTACTTGACATTTGAACCTAACAAGTTTGAATAGCCTGTAATTTGAAAACTCTGTTGTGCATCTCCTAGCAGATCAAGGTAGCTTGTTCTGCCTTCTGGACAAATGTTGCCCTTAAGTCAGCTTAGGGAGACTGTTCCAATATCAAGATTCTGTTTGAATACTATACACTCTCAGCTGCTTATTTGTTCATATATATATGACATGTTTATCATGGAAGTATTTCAAAACTACTGAAAATGAATATTGATTATTAAGGCATTCAGTTTTAGGAAGAAAACATACATAAATATATGATCTTCATTATTTTCCTTTCTCCAGGCAATTTCAATAGATACTTATCAAGAACTCAAAATATGCCTGGCACTGCCTAGGTGTTGGAAATATTAGGAAAATTAAAACAGATAAATTCCTTCCTTTAGTAGACTTATATTCTAACTAAATAAATGATTTTTAAAAGGGCATAATAAATGGTATAAGCAAAATAAAATGAAGGTGAGGTGAATAGGGCATGCCAAGTAGGGAGCTGCTATTCTAATGAGGCCTAGGAGAAATCCCTTTATAAGGTGACATTTGAGCAGAGACCTAAAGAAAGTGAGAAAACATGATACATGTATGTACATGGAAAAAGAATATAATAAGCCAAGAAGAAATGGGCAGAGGCCAAGAAGGAGTCTTATGCATTACACAGATTTTGAACTAAAAGCAAGAAGGCCATAATGGCTAAAAATAAATGAGGATTCATTATAGAGGGTGAAGAATATAGAGAGTTAGGACTATTGCTGTGATGTAAAGTCATTGGAGAGATGACCTGAGAGATTAGAACCCTGGGGTAACTTACATTTCATTTGTTGTTTTATTCCAAAGTGATATTCATTATATAAAGTGAAAAAATCAAATATACAGAAATGATAAAATACAAAAAAATGCTGATCTTTAAGAAACATTGACCTATAAATCCTAAGATGTTAAATACTTGTTTCTTGTGATTTGTATCTTTATTGATGTGATAATTATGAATCTATAAGTTTGTGAGTAAAATACATAACAAGCCTGGAATGTATTTTCTTTATAATTCACATTAATTTTTTTGCACTAAAATTCAATCTAGTAAATTTCCTGTTATAGTCAATTAATTTTGACAACACATATTTTAATGCTCCATGGTATTAACAACCCATAATGATTTGCATTTAAGATTGTTTAGAGTATTTGGTGTAGTAAATAATGCAAACGTAGGCAAAAGCTTTTCCATGTATATGCACACACATACACACTGTTTTTAATTATTTCTTTCACATAGATTAAAATAAACTAAGTTTTACTTAATGTAAAACAATATTATGCTCCCAATTCTCTAGTTACTTTGTACAATTTGCATGCCTACCAGCAATGATGAATATCCTAATTACCTTATACATATCTATATTATGTCAAATCTTTCATGCACTTTCTGTGTCTGACTTCTTTAGCACTGAAGTTCATGCTCAGATTTAAAGGGCCTGTGTGAATAGCTGAGGCCCACCTGAATACTCTGCAGATAACCTGATTTGGTACCTTAATTCCATCTTTAAAATCCTTTCTAGCAACACCTACCTTCATGATTGATAGAATAACTGAGAGAAGGTATGTACACCAGGGACTGCGAATTTTGGAGGTCACTTTAGAATTCTGTCTACGGCAGATACGTTTGAATATATCTGCATATTTACATGTAGTTGTCACTACATTAAGGAAAATTAACATATAGATTACTCAGAAACATTTCCTCAAACTATTTTATAATTCCTTAATCCCACCCCTTCTTGCCCTCTTTACCACCTTCAACTCTAGGAAACTGCACCTATGCTTTTTGTCACTATGATTGGTTTGTTATGTCTGGGATTTTATATGAATGTCACCATGTACTATGCACTTTTTGTCTGACTTCGTTCAACTAGCATAGTTTGCGATCCCTATATGTTTTATGTATCAATAGTATATTTTTATGGCTGAGTCTTCTTTTATTATATGACTATATCCACCCTCATGACAATAGACATTAAGTTGTTTCCAGTTTGGGGCCTGAGAAACAAAGCTGTTTTGAACATTCATGTACAAGTATTTGTAAGGACATATGCTTTTATTTCTTTTGCATAAATACCAAAAAAAAAAAAAACAGAGTGGCTGGGCTATAAGTGTGTTCAGCTTTTATAAAACCTAAACAATTCAAAAAGCAAAAAATGAAAATCTCATTTAAAAAAATGGGCAAAAGACATGAACAGACATTTCTCAAAAGAATACCTACATGCAGCCAACAAACATATGAAAAAATTCTCAATATCACTAATTATTAGAGAAATGCAAATCAAAACCACAATGGGATGCCATCTCTTATCAGTCAAAATGGCTATTGTTAAAAAAATTAAAAATTACAGGTGTTGGCAAGGTTTCAGAGAAAAGGAAATGCCTTTACACTGTCAGTGGGAATGTAAATTAGTTCAGCCACTGTGGAAAGCAGTTTTGAGATTTCTCAAATAACTAAAAAAACAGAACTACTCTTCAACCCAGCAACCCCATTGCTGGGTATATACCCAAAGGAAAATAAATTGTTTTTTCAAAAAGACATGTGCACTTGAATGTTCCTTACAGCACTATTGACAATAGCGAAGACATGGAATCTACCTAGATGTCCATCAATATTGGACTGGATAAAGAAAACATGGTACACATCCACCATAGGATACTATACAGCCATAAAAATGAACAAAGTCATGTCTTTGCAGCAACATGGATGCGGCTAAAGGCCATTATCCTAAGCAAATTAACACAGGAACAGAAAATCAAATACTACATGTTCTCACTTATAAGTGGGAGCTAAACATTGAGTACACATAGACATAAAAATGGAAACAATACACACTGGTCACTGGGGACTTCTAGAAGGGGCAGGGTGGGAAGAGGACAAGGGTTGAAAAACTACCTGTTGGTTACTATGCTCACTACCTGGGTGACACAATCATTTGTACACCAAATGTGTACACCAAACTTCAGTGACACAATTCATCCACGTAACAAACCTGCACATGTACCCACTGAACCTAAAATAGAAACTGAAAGAAAAAAATATATTTTTAGCTGTAGCTGAAAAAAAAAAAAAGGAAACAGAAAAAGAAACCGCCATGCTATTCTTCAAAGTATTTGTGTCATATTACATTTCCAGCATCAGAGAGTGAGAGCTCCAGTTTCTCTAACGTCTTCACCAGCACTTGGCCTTGTTGCTCTCTAACTTTAGATATTCTAAAGGATGTGTAGAAGTATCTCAATGTGTCAGTTCCTTAGTTACTAATGATGTTTAAGCATGTTTTCATGTGATAATTTATCATTTGTGCATTTTAGTTTGTGAAGTGCCTTTAGCAATTTTTACCATTTTTTAAAAAAAGTATTGTTTCCTTCTTACAATTGTTTTTATTTTTTGTTGAGATGGAGTCTCACTCTGTCACCCACACTGGAGTGCAGTGGTCTGATCCCGGCTCACTGCAACCTCCACCTCCCAGGTTCAAGCAATTCTCCTGCCTCAGCCACCTGAGTAGCTGGGATTACAGGCATGCACCACCATGCCCAGCTATTTTTTTTTTTTTTTGTATTTTTAATAGAGACAGGGTGGGTTTCACCATGTTGGCCACGCTGGTCTCAAACTCCTGCCCTCAAGTGATCCACCCGCCTGGGCCTATTAAAGTCCTGGGATTACAGGTGTAAGCCACTGCGCCCAGCCTGTTTATTATAATTGGATTTTGAAAACTTTTTGATATATTATAGATACATGTCTTGTATCAGCCATGAAATTTTAAATATATTCTCCAAGACTGTGTATTGTATTTTCATTCCCTGAAAAGTCTTAATAGAAGAAAAAAGTTGCTAATTTTGATAAAGTCAACATTTTTAACTTTTCTTTTTTATGAATCATAATTTTGATGCCATCTAGAGGAAATATTTGCTTGCAACACATTCATAAAGAATTTCTCCTCTCCTTTCTTCTAGTAATTTAAGAATTTTTATTTTTATATTTTGGGACAATTGTCATTTTGAGTTAACTTTATATGCAATGTGAGGTATGGATTGAAGTTTATTTTTGTTGACAAATGGATATCCACCTGTTCCCGCGAAGAAGCACTATTTTATGTCCATTGAATTCCTTTGTACCTTTGTTGAAAGTCAATGAAATATATGAGACTATTTATGTACAGTCCATTCTGGTCCATTGAACTGTCTTCGCACCAATGCCCTACAGTCTTGACTACACTGTAGCTTCATGATAAGTCTTGAAGTCAGATAGGATATGCTGTTCAAATTTATTTTTCCTTTTAATTGTTTTGGCTATTCTAACTCTTTTACATTTTCATTCAAATTAACCTATGAATGTTTTCAAACAAGCCTACTATAATTTCAAATGAATTTGTGATAAAATTTTGTTGATCGATTTCAGGAGTATTAAAATTTTCCTAATATTGAGTCCTTGGATTCACAAACACAGTTCATCTCTCCATTGATTTTTGTCTCTTGAATTTGTGTCAGTTATATTTTTGTAGTTTTTAATATATAGGTCTTTCACATTTTTCATGGTTTTAGCACTAATAAAATTATACTTGTATAATATAGAAAATGATATTTTATTTTAATTCTGATTATTCATTTTGAATATAAAAGTACAATGGAATTTTATTTTTATATCTTGTGACAAAATTAATTAGTTCTAGGTCTTTATGTAAATTATAGGATTTTCTACATGTATGATAATGTCATTGGTGATAGTTTTACTTCTTCTGTAATCTGAATGCCTTTCATATTTGTCTTGCTTTTATTATACAGACTAGAGCTTCCATTATATTGATTAATAGAAGTTGTAAGAGCAGATGACCTTGACTTTCTGCTACCATTAAAGGGGAAATGTTTAGTTTACCATAAGCTATGATGTCAGCAAGAGGTTTCTCTGAAATGCCCTTTTTTAGACTGAGGAACTTCCCAATGATTCCTAGATTGCTGAGAGTATTTATCAGGGATGGATTTTGGATTTATCAAGTATTTTTTTCTTCATTTATTGAAATTATCATGGTATTTCCCTTCTATGAGTCTGTTAAATATGATGACATACTGATTCTCAAATGTTAGAATACTTTCACTTTTCTGACCCACTTTGTCAGGTTATATTAACACTTGATTTTCTTAAAAAAACAACTTTTGATTCATTGATTTGATTTATTGTTTTTCTATTTTTTATTTTGTTGATAATTCTTATCTTTATTAACATTTTCTATTTATCATTGGCTTTAAGGAACTTAACTTTTATATGACTTGATGTCGTTTTCTTCATATTTCTTGTACTTGGGCTTGGCTGAACTTCTTGGCTCTGTTGGTTGATGTTTTTTAATAAAATATGGAAACATTCCCATCATTATTTCTCAAATATTTTTCTGCCTCTCTTATTATCCTTCTAGACCCAAATTATGCACGTATTTGATCACTTAAACATGTCCCATTATTCGCATAAGCTATTTACTACTTTTAAGACCCTTTTAAATTCATATTTTATTTTATATAATTTCTATTGTTGGACTTTAAGTTAACTAATATAGTTTTATATTTTGCTTGGTTTTCTGCAGTTTCTAATCTTTTATTTCATAGATTGTGTTTTTCAGAGCTTTCATTTTTTATGTCTGGAAGTTAAATTTGACCATTTTTATGTTTTCTATATTTATTAATACCCTCCATTTTTATCTACTTTGTTGAACATATAAATTTGATTGACAAAAATAATTTCAATGTCTTTGTCTACTGAGTCTATCATATTATTTCTACGTGTGATTTGGTTTATTATTCTCCCAATTAGTGGTCAGATTTCTATGCTTTTTGAATGCCTGGTTAATTTTGACTAGAGTTTACATACTGTGAATTTTTTACCTTTATCCTGCTAGCTCCCATATATTTGTGTATTCACAAAAATGTTATTGAGCTTTGTTCTAAGACACAGATAAATTTCTTGGAAATGGTTTGTTTCCTCTAAGGCTTATTCTAGTCTTTGTATACAGGACTCAAAAACCTAACAATCTGTTGCTAATTTATTTTTGCCACTACTGAGTCAATATCCTTCCAAATAAGAATAGAAAATATTATCCTGTTTTTATTAGCATTGGGGATTATTTTTTCTGCTTTTTTTGGGTGGTGCTTTCTCTGGCATTTTTTTTTTTTTTATACACTCATATGCTGCTGAGTCCTCAGGTAAAATCTTGACAGAGATATCTGGATCTCTGTCTCTCCCTCTCTCTTCTAGTGTGTTTTCTTGCAAACTCTTTATGCCTCCTCAACTAGGAAGATTCCTGGGCTCTAACTTTATCTTCCTGTACTGCAGTGTCAAACCACATTGCAGTTAGTATGATGGGGGATCATAAGACCATTTCTTTCCTCTTTTTCAAGAAATCTCTCTTGCAATTCTTAATATCTAAAGTCTGAAAACTAAAGGTTTATTCTTTTATTATTTTTCCAGAATATTTGACTCTTTCAAGCAGGAGAGTATATCCCACATCCCATCCCTGTTATTCCGCCTTGCCCTGAAAAAAAAAATCATTTTTTGACTTGTAATTTTTTTTTTTTTTTTTGAGACAGAGTCTCTTTCTGTCCCCCAGGCTGGAGTGCAGTGGCGCGATCTCCGCTAACTGCAACCTCCGCCTCCCGGGTCAAGCAACTCTTCTGCCTCAGGCACGCGCCACAATGCCCAGCTAATTTTTGTATTTTTAGTGGAGACAGGGTTTCACCATATTGGCCAGGCTGGTCTCAAACTCCTGACCCCATGATCTGCCCGCCTCGGCCTCCCAAAGTGCTGGGATTACAGGCGTGAGCCACTGCGCCTGGCCTTTGACTTGTAATTTTAAAAACAAAATGTAGAGGTATCAGTTGTTTCAGACGTGTTGTATTAACGAGGAAAGTAATAGAGTAAAACTATTGATAATATTTCATGCTTACTATACCATTGATGTACAATATTCCACAGTGTTATAATTTAGTGGATTTTTTATATATTACTATTTAACCAATGTCACTGGATTCAGAACAGAAGAATTTATGTTAAGATGTAAAGCATAAATAAAATATTTTATGATTTAAAAATATATCAGAAATTTAATCACCTGGTAAACGTGAATATAAAGCCAATTGAAACTACCAACATTTTTCTTTGAAAACATAAACCAGTGTGCACATGCTGAAATTGGGAGCAACTTAGTTAAAATTCATCAAAGAAAATGGAAAGAAGAAAAGTTCACTTTAATTCCACTGGGTAACATAAAAATACATTTTTACTGTCAGATTATTTGCAAGTTATATTTGAAGATACCATCTCTGTGAATATTTATGTACTGTTAACATGACTCCTCTTCTAGTAGTCAGAAATTTGTGTTCAGCTGTCACTCACCGCAGCTACTTCAGATTTTCTGCTTTAAAAAAATCATTGAACATTTTAGCATCTTTCTTCAAGGACATTATTTTATAGGATGTCAAGGAGCACTCTGAAAAAACACAAGATATAACTTTATGTTTCCTTTTGGAGGAAAGTAACCACCCCATAGAAACTTCAATTATAATTTCTATGATATATTTTGGAGGAGGCCGGGGTAGGCTTGAGCTTGGATAATGTTTCAAAACCCTATTTCATTTTTTTAAAACACAAATAAAAAAATTATAATCAGAAATATTAAATAAAATTTCAAATGCTATGTTTTACTCTTGGGTCGAATTGAGTTATTGTTAATATTGATGAAATTTAGATTTTTCTTTTAAAATAAGTGTTGTTCCTACCACATTGGATTTCTCAGACCATTTTTGAAACATTTACTACGTTTTTAAGTTTAAAATTTTTTTTAATTCACAGAAAATTGGCAGAGATACTGTAGAGAGCTCTCATATGCTCAACACCTAGTTTCCTTATTATTAGCATTTTAAATTAATGACTTGTTATAATAAATAAACCAATATTGATACATTATTATTAATGAAATTCCACCTTATATTCATATTTCCTTAGTTTTTACCTAATGTCATTTTTATTTTCCAGGATCTCACCTAGGATGCCATATTATATTTAGTTATTTTTCTCTTTAGGATTGGCCACAACACGTTTTTAGACATTCTTGTTTTTTATAACTTTGACAGTTTTGAGGATGACTGGTCATGTATTTGGAAAATACCCTTTATGGATACCTTCTCATGTTTAAACTGACTTTTTACGTGTTTTTTTTAAGGAAGATCATAGAGGTAAAGTGACATTTTCATTCCATCATATCAGATATATACTGTCAACATGATTGATCGCTGATGCTGTTGATCTATCAGCTGTTGAGATAGTGTTTCTTAGTTTTCTTCACTGGAAAGTCATTATTTTCTCATCTTTTTGTATTGTACTCTTTGGAAGAAAGTCACTGTGTGCAGCCCACTTTAAAGGGAAGGCATTACAACCACCACCTGAATAAGAGTTTCTACCTAACGTGATTGGTATTTTCCTTGATGAGATATTTATTTTCTCCACATATATTTATTTACTCAATTATTTATTTACAATCCTATAAACATACTTTACACCGTTAATTTTACACTTTGGGAAATAATCTATTATGACATTATTCATTTTGCTACTCAAATGGCGATAGTTTTTATCATTGGGAACTGTTTCCCTTTGTTTCTATGTGCCTTTGGTATGCCACCATCACTGTGTGCAGGTTTTTGTTTTGGTTCGGTTTTTGTTTTGATTTTTTTAAATACTTTCTTACTTTCTAGAACTGCAGGATTCTCCAGGCTCATCTTGTATATTTCATGGCTCAGGCGCTGAATCACCATTTTCTCCATGGAGCACTTGTAGCTTGTATTGGAGAATAACATCAGAAATCAAGATCTAGATGTGTTCTCGATTTCTTAAAAGTGTTTTCAGTTTTAAGTGGGAGCTTAAATACTGAGTACACATGGACACAAAGGAGGGAACAACAGATACAGAGGCCTGCTTGAGGGTGAAGAGCGAGAGGAGGATGAGGATCAAAAAACTACCTATTGGGCACTATGCTTATTACCTGGGTGACAAAATAATTTGTACACCAAACCCCCGTGACACCGAATTTACCTATACAGCAAACCTTCCCATGTATTCCCAAACCTAAAATAATGTTAAACAAAAATCTGGATGCTAGGTGTGCTTATTGTTACAAGAAAGTCAATGCTTCTAGGATCTCTCAACTGACAAAGTAAGGAAATACATATGCAAACACTAACTCATGTATACACTACACATTATCTATCATCTATCTAAATTTACATAAGATGAAACATGAATTGATACCGACTCCTTCAACTCTAATTGAATACCACATATGTCATTCTAGTAGTCTCATCTTGCTGGTTTGTTACCTTCCACTGTAAAAGTGAGAAACCTGCACTGTATAAGAAGACTCTGTTCAGCTTTGAAAGAAATTGTAAAACCACTTTCCAAAGTGGATGTACCAAGTATACAATTTACTCAATTATTCAATTCAAATGTACATGTACAGGAGTTCCAGATTGTTAACATATGCCCTGTGGGGACAAGACATGAACTCATACAGTGCAGAGTTTATGTAAAGATTACATTGCCTTCAGTCTTACAGAATCCACCCTTCTCCTAAGTTACTTAGGTCAGCACCATTTCTGCATTGCCTTCAGGTAGGTTGCTTCATACATTGGTAAATACAGTTAGATTCTTTTATCACACTCAACATTTCATCCTGGGATTCCTTGACTTCCTATTTCTTAATAATTTGCATATATCAGCTTTCATGTCCTATGCTGCAAAGTGCAATAGGTTTTGACAACTGCATAGTAGTATGAATCCATCATTATGATGTTATACAGAATAATTTCAATGCCCTAAGAAAATGTGTGTGCTTCATGAATTCAACCTCTGCCCAAACTCTTGACAAACACTGCTTTATTTATAGTTTCTATAGTTTTGCCAATAAATTGCAATCATGTAGTAGATAGTCTTTACAGAATGCCTTTCTTCATTTAGCAATATTCATTTAAGATTCATCATGACTTTGAATAGCTTGATGGCTTATATCTATTTATTGCTGAATAATATTATACAATATATTTTTCTGTTCCATATTTAAGAATATATTGGTTGTTTCCAGTTTATTGTGATGATGTATAAAGCTGTTGTTAATATCTACATAAAGATTTGTGTGCGGACAATTTTTCAAATCGCTGGTTAAGTAACTAGGATCACAATGGCTGGATGGTAAAATAAGCCTATGTTCAGCTTTGAAAGAAACTGTCAAACCATTTCCAAAAGTGAATGTAGCGGTGTACATTCCCACCAGCAATGAATGGAGCGCTAGTTGTTCTGAATCTACAACAGTTGATATTGTTAAATTTATTTATTTTTACTTTAGCTATTCTAATAGGTGTGATGTTATACCTTATGGATTTAATTTGCATTTCAAATAACAAATAATGTTGATCATCTTTTCATCTGTGTATCCTCTTACATGAGGTTGTCTATTTAGATCCTTTGCCTATTTTGTAATTGTGTCATTTGTTTAGTTTTAGGTGTTCTTTGTGTATTTTTTAGTGTTTAGTTTTAGGTGTTCTTTGTGTATTTTAGATACAAGTCATTTTGAAAAAAAAAAAATTGACTGTGTCTAGTTGAGGAGATAACTCGTGGTTCAAAACCTATATGTGATTTTTTAGACCTGACCACAGGCAACTACAAAGGCTTTACCTGGCAGGACTCATGGGAATAAACTGCCTTCCCACAGACCAGACTGGGTACACAGCCAGTTCATTAGTCTCTGAAGGGAGTTGCAGTTGAGAACTCATGGCCTCTTGACTGGTCAGGCTCTTACCATATTTAAATTCCTAGTGCCTTCATTCCTAGATCTCTTTATCTGAGGTCTAGGACAGAGAGATCTTCTTCAAATACCTCTGCTGAGACCTCCTGGAGGAGAAGAAGGTGGGAAAACTTCAAGATATGCTTTTTTTCCCACTTTGACTCAGCACCCAGTAATTTTTCACTCCTAGCTCTTTCTCCTCATCCTGCCCCTGACACCAGTCCAACTTATCAATTTTTTTTCTTTTTTTTCTCTCAGGATTGTTCTTTTGAAAAAGTTGTGACCAAAACCAAGGTCATATAGATTTTCCCTTATGTTTTATTTTATAAGTATTATAGTTTTACATTTTACATTTAGGTCTATGAGCCATTTTGAGACAATTATTAAGAATATAAAACGTGTTGGGTCTCTGTACAGGTATTTATTTTTCCTTTTTGCACATGGATATCCCATTGTTCCAGAAATATTTGTTATAGTCTAATCTTTCTTAATTAAATTGGCTCTCAATCATTGCCAAAAATAATTGATTTTATTTTATTGGTTTATTGCTGGAAATCAATTAGGTCCAATTTACCTATGTTTCTACTCTTTTGTCAATAATATCCTGTTTTGATTCTTATAACTGTGTAATTAATGTAGAAATTGAGTAGTGTGAGTCCTTTTATATTTTTGAGCAGTGTTGTGTAGCTATTCTAGGCATTTTGCCTTTCTATACAAAGTTTAGAACCTGTTTATTAACATCAATAATAGTTTGCTGGGATTTTGATTGCAATTGCATGAAATGCACAGACCAAGCTGGAAAGAATTGACATTTTAATAATATCAAATCTTTCAGTCCGTGAACATGGAATATTTCTCCATTTATTTAATTATTTATTGATTTTTTTCACCATATTTTGTAGTTTTCTACAAACAGATTCTGGACATATTCTATTAAATTATGTAAAGATTAGAACTTCCCTCTGCTTCTACTTTCTGAGAGATTTTGTAAAAATTGGTATTATTTTTCTTTAAATGTTTGTTAAAATTCTCTAGTAAAACCATATGTCTAGTGCTCTTTTGGAAAATTTGTAATTATTTAATTTGTTTAATATATTTTGAAATATTCAAGCATTATTTCTCCATTTTTCATTTTTGGTAGTCTTTTAAGTATTTTAAGAAATTGTTTCATTTTACCTAAGGCAGAAAATTGGTGCCTTTGAGATGTTTGTTGTATTTTTTATTTAAATTTTACTGCCCATCAGTTGGTAGTGATGGACCCCTCTCACTCTGATGTTGTAATTTGGGTCATCTCTCTTTTTTTCTTGATTAGTCTGGATAGAGGTTTTTGAATCATATCAATCTTCTTAAAGAAAAAGCTTTAAATTTTTTTTATTTTAATTTTTAATTTTGTGAGTACATAGTTGATGTATATATTTATGAGATACATGAGATGTTTTGATATATACATGCATTATGTAATCATCACATTATGGAGAATGGGGTATCCATCCCCTCAAGCATGTATCCTTTGTTTTAAAGAACAAGATTTTGGTTTCATTTTGTTTTGTATTTTAATATTCTTGATATTTCTCTAACATTAATTTTAATTTTATTCTACTTTCTGGCTGCCTAAATCAGTCTTTATTCTCTAGTTTCTTAGAGACTTAGGTTATTGATGGTAGATGTACCATATTTTCTAATATGTGAATTTAGTTCAATAAATTTTTCCTAAGCATTGTTTTTCCTACACCATACAAATTTTGATAAATTTTATTTTTTTTTTTTTACCAGTTTATTGCTGTAGAAGCTTCTATTCCAGGTAAGTAGATGTTGGCCATGACTCTCTGGAGTTATCACCCCAGATATTGGATTAAAAGTTTGCCTTGCAGATTCAGTTCTCTGTTGGTCAAAGAAAATTAATTGATTTTAAGTTTTTCCAATTCATCTTGTTTTAAAGATAGAAGTCATGACTTCCAAGCTCTTTAAATGTCAGAGCTGAAACTAGGATGCCACAATTATATATTTTAAGAACATAAAATGTCTCCCTTATTCCTATTATACAATAGGTTACACATACGTGTCAGCTATGCTTTCTTCCTTCAATAAACCTAAATTGGCATACAACCACTGAGTTCCAGGTACTCAGCAAGGTGTCTAAGATTTACTAAGGACACAACTTGACCTTTGTTTTCCAGGAGCCTTTAAAGCTTTTATTCACCTTTTACATTATACCAAGTAATTTTCACAGCTGCAGGGAAGTCACTCTTCATCTTTCCAATTAGAGTTGTTATACTCAAATGGTACTTGCATTTAGTATGTAATTTTATCATTTCTCTGCTATAAATGACAGCTACCCAAGCTACCAGTTAACAATAGACATAATATGTAGGAGCATCACACTAGAGAAAACTTCAACAAATTAGAGTTAGAGCACAAATAATTGAACAAGAAGTTTCTGAATTTTTTTTTTTTTTTTTGAGACGGAGTCTCGCTCTGTCGCCCAGGCTGGCGTGCAGTAGCGTGACCTCCGCTCACTGCAAGCTCCGCCTCCCGGGTTCACGCCATTCTCCTGCCTCAGCCTCCCGAGTAGCTGGGACTACAGGTGCCCGCCACCGCGCCCAGCTAATTTTTTGTATTTTTAGTAGAGACGGGGTTTCACCGTGTTAGCCAGGATGGTCTTGATCTCCTGACCTCGTGATCCACCCATCTTGGCCTCCCAAAATGCTGGGATTACAGGCGTGAGCCACCGTGCCAGGCCTGAATTTTTAAAATATTATTCAATGTTATAGAAGTGTTTCTCTTTCATATTTACCTAAGCCCATTCTCTGAGTCATATGTCAGGCACTTAATAATAGTTTCTTGTCTCTGGTGCATCTGTAACTGAGTTCCTAAATATAGAAGTTATCATCTGGTACAATTATACTACTGATTGCTATAAAGTTCACAGAAATTTCAGAAAGTCTCTTCAAAAATCCATTATGCTGTGTTGTGTGTTAGATTAATCCTAAGTACTGTATTTTATGTAGTGGATAAATTTGGATTTTATAATTAATAGCGACTTTTCCTATAATACATGAAGGGATATTAATGAATAGAATAGATAGTAAAAACAAGACAAAACAAAATGATAAGAACCTTTACATGTCCAGATTTTAAAAAGGCTTTAAAATTGATTTTGGAATGACATGGTCTACAAGACAGTTTGTTCCACTGGCAAGTGAATTCAGTTCTATTTTTCCAAGAATTAAATTCAATTTTGAGTTAAATAGCCCATTTACCTGTCATTTCTCAGAACCTCTGAAACTGTCTCACGTTTTACATCTACACTTTCAATTAGAAAGAAAAGTTTTGATCTGAGGCACACAAGAATATTCAGCTTTAAGTCCAGTTTTATTCCGCTATTTCCATAACTCAGGGGGAATTTCAGTTAAATCTTACAGTTAGACGCTCTTTAGATAACTAGCTTAAGACCTGCTCTCTTATTCTCTGGAGTTACTTCCTTTCTGAAACACTTCTAGCATCATCATTCATATTTACATTTTGTTGCTTTACAAATATATCACTTCTAATATATTTTCTTGTGTATCTATGGAAAATTTTAGAAGATAGAAAGTATCTTTCATGATGATTTGGTTTAAATAAAGCCATTAAAGAGGTATTTTAAGTTAGGCTGTGGTTCACGCCCATCTTCTTTGGAAGAAGTTCAAATTATAGCTTTATTATCTAGTAAATGTGTGACCTTGACAACTCACTTAACCTATCATTGCTTAGGTTTCTTCATCTGTAAACTAAAAAACTAACAATAAACTGTTTAGCTACTAAACACAGTACTTATCAGGTTAAATGACTTAATATAAATAAGGTTATCTGAGTGTACTGGTTAAGAGCATGGATTTTTAAAAAACTAAACCAAGAAAATAGCACAAGATCTACTTTTAGGCAGAGATAGATTCCAAATCATATTAACTTTCCTACTTGTGCCTGTAGTAATTATTTTTCCTCCTACTTAAAAAAAATAAGCCATTAAGCCATTTCTGATTTACATAAAATAGTGTCATTCGAGACTGATTTATTTATTTTTCTTTTAGACATCCAAAACAATGACAGCCATCTTTGATTCTCTCAGGTCTTATAATGGAAATGGTCTCCTTTTGCCTCTGGTACAATGATACTTTCTTCACTTGTGTTTCATATCACATCTGTTTCATTCAGTCTCTCTCATTCTCTTTCTCTTCCTCCCTCCTTTCTTCCTCTTCCCTTTCTCCTTTTCTTCCTCTTCTTGACCCTTAACTCTTTATGTTTTCTTCCCACTCAAGTTTCTTGAGTTGTCTATGCTTGTTTGCTACGTGTATTTTATTTCTTTCTTTCACCCTTCAACTGACTGTTGTCTGTTTGCATCCCAAAACACAAATTAATGTTGTCCTCCAAGATCTCCATTGATCTTTTCAATCTTTAACCTACTTTTCTACTTTAAATCTCTGCATTATTTTTCACTGTATGCCATTCATTTCATCTTAATATGTTTTTTAATGGGACAACAACCTTATCTAGTTAGCTTCAAAGTATTTGAGATTCCACTTCAAGGATGACAATTTTCTTACCTTTTCTATAAATAATCAAGATAATCCTTTCTAGTTCTCTCTTTCTTCCTGCAGAGCCCACTCTCCTTGGGCAATGCTACCTACATCTATAGCTTTAATTATTCCCAAATCTATATCTCCATGACTTCTCACTCTCTCTTAAGTTTGAGAGCCATGTATCCAACTGTCTTTGGTGTTTTATTTTTTCTAGATGCTTAGTAGTTCCATTGGGCTCCAACAATTTTGGCTGCTCATTTTAGGACAAATAATTTGGGAAAGAACTTTAATTTGGGGCACCATCAACTTAATTATACCTCCCCAAATATAGATAAAATGTACGCCTCTTGACAAAGTGACTATCTGTTAAAATACTTGTGCACTGCAAGATGAAGCTTGATACTATAGCATGGTGTATAAGATACTCCATGACATAACCCCTGCTTGTAAATCTCGGCAATCCTTGTTAAATTTAGGCCCTCTATGAATATGGTAAGTGTAAAAAACTGCTGATACTCTGCCCTTTTCCAAGTTAATCTTTAAACTTAAAGTGTCTTATGACATCATTTGTAGTCTCATTGCTTGAAACTACTCTAAAATAGAATAAGTAGTCAATGAATTTTTTTCTAAGTCATTAGCTATTCTAGGTTTCCAAAATTATGCCATTAATGGCTTAAACATTAAAATATTCAATATTTTTGATATTTAGAAACATAGGTGAATAGTGTATTTATCTTGTAGTCTTAACTTAGAAAGTGACAGTAAAATAGTAAATTATATGTCAACTGCGGCATAATTTGTCAACTGTTTATAAACAAAACTGAGCTTCAGTTACAATATAAACTTGGATTTTTACTTCTATTTTGTAGATTCCACATTTTGTGTCTTTTCAGACTACTAGTTACAGTGATTGACTTATTTATAATTTGATCTGGTGTCCAGAGGTGCAAACTTCCTTAAACCAAATGTTACTTTTATTTCCATCAGTTTGTTTTCATTATATGAGAAAGCATATTAGAGTGGCTATTAAAGATCTAATGTATTCCATTTACTGTGATTTTTTTTCAACGCAAAAGCTGTTTTGCTATTATGTATTATTTAGTTAAGGCCTTAAATATATTTTATCTTTTTTTAACTTTTATTTTAAGTTTGGGCATACAAGTGCAGGTTTGTTACATAGGTAAACTTTGGTCATGAGTTTGTTTTACAGGTTATTTCATCAAATGGATATTAAAATTAGTATGCATTAGATATTTTTCTTGACGCTTTTCCCACCCTCCACCCTCCAAAAGTCTTCAGTGTGCATTGTTGCCTTCTGTATGTCTATGTGTCTCAACATTTAGCTCCCAATTTAAGTGAGAACATGTAGTAATTGGTTGTCTGTTCCTGTGTTAGTTTGAGATAATGGTCTCCAGCTCTATCCATGTTCCTGCAAAGAACATGATCTCATTTTTCTTAATTACTGTGTAGTATTACACGGCATATATGTACCACATTTTCTGTATCCAGTCTATCATTGATGGACATTTAAGTTGATTCTATGTATTTGCTATTGTGAAAAGTGCTCCAATGAACGTGCTCATGAGTGTATCTTTATAATAGAATGATTTATATTCCTTTGGGTACATACCCGGTAATGGAGTTGCTGGGTTAAATAGTATTTCTGTATTTAGGTTTTTGAGAAATCACCACAGTGTCTTCCACAATGGCTGACTGGCAGGGGTGAATCTCTTAAGTGGAAATATTTATAGCAAAGAAAAAAATAAAGAAACACATTCCTGTACTCTAAGAGGAATTTATTGGTGAGAAAAAACTGGTAAGATAGTTACAAAAAAAATCTATAAGGAAATCGCAAAAAGAAGACAATAAAAAGAAAAATGGTAAGTGACTTTTCAGGATTTTGATACATGTGTTTGGCCTGGTAATTGTAACAAGGCTTATATTTCTTCAATGATTATTCTCATAATTATTATTATATCTCTGCAATGGTAGGTAAAACATGGTGGGTAAAAACAAGAAAACAAAACAAAAGAAAAATAAAGCTTATAGATTTGGTGTTACGTATACCAGGTTTGAATCCTAGTTCTATTATTTATTGATCATATGGTTGTGGCTAGGATACTTAACATCTCTTAGCTTCATTTCCCTCATTAATAAAATAAAACTATAATAATATTTTAGGGCTAATATAAAAATAAAATGAGGTTATATAAGTAAAGAACTTGGAGCATTGTAAATTTTAATTACTTGTTAATTTTCTTCCCATCTGTAGTAATAAAAATATGATTATCTTTTTTCTTAATTAATACTTAGGAAATGTGTTCTACTTTTTTCTCTGAATTTTGAACATATTCATATAGAATCTTAAAAGGAAATTGACATGTATGTTCTTGTAGTAATTGTTGCAAAGTGATTCTTTTAAATTAATCATGCACAACTTTTAAGCTTTTCTTTTTAAACTTTGGTAGCTGTTAAATCATTAGAGGTAGGTTGGAGTTAATCATATTTTCAAAATGGCAAAATTAAGTCAAAACTGGCTTATAAAAAAATCCAGATTGTATGTCCATTGGATTCACAGAATTATCAGATGGATAATAGATTGATCTTAATTTTGCCCTTTAAATTAAATGCCAGAGTATTATCAACCTGGAAGAATGACATTTGGGAACCAGAGTTGTATCCTCTGATCTTGTCTCATAATAGTAGTCTTCAAAATTGCGAGGAATAATTCTAGCACTTTGGGAGGCCAAGGCAGGTGGATGGCTTCAGCCTAGGAGTTCGAGACCAGCTGGACAACATGCAAAAATGCATGTCTCTACAAAAATGCAAAAATTAGCCTGCCATGGTGGCATGTGCCTATAGTCCCAGCTACTCAGCGGGCTAAGGGAGGAGTATTGCTTGAATCTTTGAGGTTGAGGCTGCAGTTATCCATAATTGACTGAGCCACTGCACTGTAGCCTGGGTGACAGAGCAATAATTTGTCTCAAAAAAAATGCAACAGAAAGAGTGCCAAATATAAGATGTTATCTCATGGAAATAGCATGGAATAGGATGATCTACATGAGTTGATTCACTAGTTGTATTTATTAAAAATAACTGCTTCATATAAACTAATACTACCTAATATTATTGATAGCTTACTTATGTCAGACATTATTCCTTGCCCTTATACATATAGTAGTCATTCCTCAAAATAATCTCATAAATTACATACTATAATCATTGTTTAATGAAGATAAAACCACTGAGGCAGAGAGATTTTAAGTAACTTGCCTAAAGTCTAACAGTTAAAGAATTGATAATGTAGAATTAAAACCTAGGCATGTGGCTCTGGAGGCCATATTCTCCAATGCTACAATACATTGATTATGTCATAGTGTGTCTATGGGGCTGACTTAATGGACCTATGACCTGTCCAGTTGCACAAGGCACCATGCTTACATGGATCTGCTCTTGGTTTAATGCTGTGCTGCTGCCATTTTGGAATTCTTAATAATTTGCAAAAAAAGACCCCACATTTTCATGTTGAATTGAACCCCACAAATTATGTGGCCAAACCTGTGTATGACTGTCTTGGCCGTGAAATAATACACTTCATAGGTAGAGATGATATGAGGAAGCTCCTCTCACCGACAATTATTACAATGTGTAATTCAAACCAGTGGGAGAAAAATGAAACTATCACTAAATAAGATATGAATTACACTCTTTATATAGCAAATAATGACTTGTTATTTATAACAAATAAACGTAAGCCAGCTAGTCTCACAACTTCCTTATGAATATAAGCACAAAAATATAATTACTTGTCTTCATGCTTACCATAAAAGGGAATATTCAATAAATCCTAATGTATTGAGAGTTTCAAACATACTTCTGTTGCCAAAATATTATTGGAGGAATGAGAGTCTGTTGTTGAAAACTTAGAAAATAAAAAGACATGGTGCTTAACAGTAAAATATCAAATTAAATCTAATTAGTAAATAGTTATTCTTCTCACCTGTTACTATTAACAGCAAAGTAATTTTAATGTTTTCAATAGCTGAAAAAAGATACCATGAATTGGGTATTACCATAAAAATTTGAGGTAATATTACAAAACCTAGTTTTTTATATATGCATAAAAATAGTTTTCACTGATTAGTAATTTAATTTTTAAAATAAATAAATGCCTGAAATTTAAAACAGCATTATTATAAAATCATAAATGTTTATTTTTTTGCTGAGTAAAACAAATGAGCAAAATTCAATTCTTGTTACGAAAGTGCTATATTTCTGAATACATTTATGAGAGAGATTTCTGGATTTAATTTTCCTCGTCTAAGCCATGTAGCTTAGCAATACTGTCATTTGGGATAAATATATTTTCTTTACAAACAAGCTAATGAAGATTTTATGGATGGATAATTTACATAAGTTTTGTTTCTGCCACGTTGTATTTATTGAAGTTTTGTTTGATAACACATGATACATTTATGTATGATCACTTGGATTTTATCTTTTGAGGTAAATTGCCTCGTATCATATTGAGTTCCAATTTATCAAAGTATAAAGTGACTTCCAATAATCATAACACTGAAATATATTTAAAAAAATATCTTTGGCATATGCAATTACTCATTTCAGACATTCTTTTACATTTGAACCTAAAATTCATGTACAACATTTTATAAAATAAACCAAAGTAACACTCTATAAATATTCAACATCTGCTATTTTAAAAAGCCTGAACTCATTTCACTAATTGTCATGTGAGGATGTTGAAAATAACTGAAAGATCAAATAGTTTCTTCCAGGATGTGCAGTTTAGCCAATACAAAGCCTGTTCAACAACAGCAGGAAACAAAAGTAGATATAAATCACTGAATTGAATCTCATTACAGTCTAAGTGCTTCTCCTCTAATGATACTCACGTAATTCTTATTGTATAATTCAAAAATATTAGAATAATTAAAATGATTTAGAATGTCACATCTCTTAGAAGCATTAGATTATTGTTAATTCTGACAGATTTCTATAATCCAAGTCACAGTCTTCTTTTCAGACTGTATGATTAACTTACTTATGACTTATTCCTAATGTAAACAATATCTCCATGGAGAAAACAAATTACTATTTAATGGCAATTTTAAAAAGCATTAAATTTGTTCATATTGTTGGATAATGAACAATATAACAGTGTATATTAAGCATGAATCCTATGCATAGTACTTTGGTAAAATTAAAAGGACCAGAAAGAAAAAACATAACTATATTGCAGTCGAGATGATATTAAAAGTCATAAGTAAAAAAACAAAGCAAAATCTTACAACAGACATTGATCAAAATAGGCTTTCATTACTATGGAACACAAAAGTGGAAGAAAAGTGTTGATATGAGATATCTATGTCTAGATATTGGCTTCTTGATTTTTTTTATCTTTTATTCCTTATCGTATTCATTCCTTTAGTTATTTAAATATCCAGCAAGTGTTTTTGGACATCTTTGAGCAGAGAATACGTAAGTCATTACGTAATATGGATCTGAAGATATGAGCTTTATGATTAATTCCTATAAATAAGTTATGAAGTTCCTGTTATAGAGGTCATAAATGTAGGTAAGAATCCATTATGTATCAGAGTGGGAGTACAGAATGGAGAGCTAAGGACTGTCTCTGATTATATATGAGAGTTCCACTAACTATGAAGTTATCGGTCAGTGTTTTCTGGGTAAAGCACTTCAACGTAGGCAAAGTCTTTCTAACCTAAAGAAATTTAGAGTTACATGTAGGGAATAAAATAAATCAAAACAACATTTTGATATTTTGTGTATTTTGTGTTTCTTTTTTTACCTGCAATGTATGAAATGTGTTTCCTTTGTTTTGATTTCTTGGGCAAACTGAAGGGTAAAATATCCACGCTGAAATATATCACTGCCAAACAAATTCACTAAACCCAGCTACAGGAGATGCATAGGGTTTTGACTGACATACATTCATCTGATTCCTTCCACTTTGAAGTCTCTGATGAAGTAGCAAGGCAAAAATGTTCAATCTTTCTCCCGTCTTCTTCAGATTCATTAACATATCATATCCTTGAAGTAATTGCCTCACTGATGTCGCATTTATCTAAAAGAATCTTCAGCTGGACATCGATACCCATATTTTTAAAAAATGTGTGTTGTTTCATTGGGCACAGAAAGGCTACTTTTCCCTGTGCCATTCTTTGCAAATAACTGAATTCCACATCAGCTTTTAGACCTGCTGTTCCCGGGGCAATTAAGACATCATGAAACTTGTGGCCACAAAACCCTCTGAAGGTCTCTGTGTTTGTTCCATCATGACCATAATCAGCAACCAGTGCTGCACCTCCAGTTAGTGCAATGCATTGAGAAAGTTCCTCAGTGATAACACTAGCATCAGGAAACACTTCAACTTGATTGCTTGTTTAATCTAGTGACTTCAGCCATTGCGACAACCTACTGTAATTGTGATTCAAATTAAAATTTTAATTAAGTGAATAAAATGGAGCTATTTATTTCACAAATATATAATGTTATTGCAGTATTCAAGACTATAAGGGCCCCTTATATTGATAAAGCTAACACTTGCTTGGGAAGGTTTTGGTAGTCAGACAATTGAGGCATATTTAGTAGAAATATTAGCTGGGCATAATGGTATGTATCTGTAGCCCCAGCTACTCCAGAGGGAAAGCTGGGAGACTGACCAAACCCAGGAGTTTGAGGCTGCAGTGAGCTGTGATCAGGAACCTGAACTCCATTTCAGTTAAAATATGCTGAAATTTATAAATTAAAATAATTTATAAGTTAATACCAAACATTTGGAAAAAAAATCACTTTTAAAAGTTGTAATGTTAATAAATCAAAGATTAATATTTAAAATAATGTATGAAGTAATTTTTATCATGCAAAGAAATGTTGCTCTCCAGAACACCTATAAGTTCATATTTACATACAGTCCTGCTCCATGTGTGGTATGGATAACATAAACTTGACTTTCTTCTCCATCTACGCTTTTACGATTCTCCTCACCAAGAATTCCCCAATTAATACTCTATTTCCACCTATTGAAATAATAGTCAAATTTAAAGGACTGAGCCTAAATTTCATTATTCCATAATATTTTCCAGATTCCTCCTTTTAAAATAAGTTATCTTTTTTGTACTTTATACTGATTTTTCCCAATGATACACTTTGCTCAATCATAACACAAGTAATAAAATGTTACATTAATTTACTTTAAATGTTTGCAAATATCTGTCCCTTTCTCTATATTGCAGGCTCCTGATATTAAAGGGACTGTTATAAATTTGCTTTGAATAGACAACCATTGGATTATAATATCAAAATAAGCAGCCATGGCTAGCCAGCCTATAAACGAATACTTAGCTTTGATTGTAAAAAAAAATATATAGTACATTAGATGAGATAAGAGTTCCCAATACTAGATAAATTCAGTTCAAACTCTACATTTCAATACTTATAAGTCTGTTTTACATAATTTCTATTACAAAACAGGTATTTGCTGACTCATTGGGAGCCTATTGGATGAAAGTTGATTCAGTAAATTTCATGTAATCAGTAACATTGAGTTGAGAAAAAAAAATCAATGAATAACTGTACAGTCCATAAAGTGAACAGTCAATAAATTGAACTTTGTATTTTCCACATGTTCTATTTTGAGGCATTTTATTTAAAAGCCAAATTTTTTGTCAGTTCATTGAATAAAAGTTGGTAACATGAATAACAGGGATTAAAGCTCATAATATAGCTCTATGAAAATAAAGCTCAAATACAGCTGATTACATGTTATAATTAAAATGTGCATTTAAAAGGTGACTTTATAATAAACAAAATGTATTGTACATGTTAGAGTATTAAAAAATCTAAATATTTTAGATTAAAACATTCCACTTTTTTTTTTGTTTGGTTCGTTTTGTTTTGAGACGGAGTCTCACCCTGTAGCCCAGGCTGGAGTGCAGGGGCTCATTCTGAGCTCACTGCAAGCTCTGCCTCCTGGGTTCACGCCATTCTCCTGCCTCAGTCTCCCGAGTAGCTGGGACTACAGGCGCCCGCCCCCACGCTCGGCTAATTTTTTGTTTTTTAGTAGAGACGGGGTTTCACCCTGTTAGCCAGGATGGTCTCGATCTCCTGACCTCATGATCCACCTGCCTTGGCCTCCCAAAGTGCTGGGATTACAGGCATGAGCCACCGCACCCGGCCACATTCCACTCTTTTTTTGAAGAGCAGTTTTGAAGAGCAGAGCAGATTCAGTTACATGACCAAAGGTAGCCCAGCCTACGAGATTTTATAAATTTCAAAATCTTACATGACAAGAGCAGTTGAATAACTTCATATTCTTGGAAAATATTGACATAATGTACCTTTTTTATCGTAATTCTCTTGCCATTAAAATTACAATGACATTTTCTTTCTATATTTTTGTCTTCAATACTGACAATATTTTGTCTTCAAAACCTGCCATATTGCTGAAGGTTTATGAGACACAGCCTAGAAGTTTGTTATCAATCCTCATTGGTTGAGGCTTCTCCTGCTGTAGTTGAAGACTGTCTACTGCTAAAAGAAGAGAGAATACACTAGAAAGAAATAAAATCACTTGATGTATTTAATTTTTTCTGTTACTTCCTGTCCATTTGTTACTTCCTGTCCCTTTGTCACTGGAAGACATTCTGTATTTTTGTCCTAAGGCATCAAGTGCATTGAGAACAACAGAATGTGGAAATTTGTGTACTTCAACATACAATGGAGTAAGAAATAAATGAAAAGTTTTGTGTAATAGAGGTGTTGACAGATTCCATTTCATCTAGTGAACATATCCAGTATTTACAACCTTACCCCACGCATATCATGCAGACTACCTGACTGCATGTTTTGCTTCTAGATCAAGACCTATTGTCCATTCTAAAACATCACGCACACATATGAAATCCCAACTGTCTACATTTATGGAACACAGTTTAAAATACTTCAGAAATATTAAAATGATAAATGTCAACAAAGTACAAGTTCATTTGAGATTCAACATGCATTCAACTCTTTATTTAGCTAGGAGTTATTTAATACCACATGCTGGCTACAGTGTTAGGGTCTGAAGTACATAGCTTAATAGGGTTAAACTTTCATATAGGAAGCAAAAAGCTATTCAATTATAAAACAGTGTTTACATACTTATATAGGAAAATGCTTACAAAAAATCATATGAAAGCACAATGAAGTGATCTATTTTAAAAATTCTACACTAGAAAAACAGGAATTAGTGGTTTAGAGAAGGATTTTTTGTTCAGGTTAGATTTGGATAGGTCTTTCCAGAGTTAGTAAATATTCTCAGAAAGAGAAGAGAAAAAGCACACTTCAGAAAATAATTAATGACATGAGCCATATCAAAGAGATACAACAGAGCATGGTTTATTTCAGGAACTATTCATGGTCCAGAATGGTAATGGTGTAGGATGGTTGTATCGAAAAAAAAAAAGGAGTCTATACAACAATCAAGTTAGCTTTTACCATATTTTTAAAAACAATGTTAAGTAATTTTGAGTGATGTGGATCACATTCTGCAGGGAATGGCTAATCATAAAAGTAATTAAGCCAAAAATTATTTGGGGCAGGCATTTTTAAAACTTTAAATTAATCAGCCTAATAACATCTTTCTAGAAAGCAACTGTGCCCAAAGTGCACTTAGGGCCAAGAAACAAGCAGGTATCTGCAATTTTAGGAAAGTGTTGTTTGACAGTCTTTCCTCAGAAAACAATAAGAGATTTGAGAAGAAAAGAAGAATAATCATTCATATAGTTTTTGGCTCAAGTTTCAAATAAAGAGACAAGGACAGACGATATATTAAGTCAGGAGCTTTCTTGAGCTTGCCCAACGAATGAACAGAAAAGTAAGAGCTTCTCCCAAAATTATCAGATGGATTGCCTCTGAAGCACCTCCGCTTGGGTTCACTTTCTCATCTTTGGCTATTCCCTTTGATTGAGCATAAAGTGATGTGTGAAATAATTAGCAGAATCCTGGATTGGCAGAATAGTTAATGTATCTTCATCTAAGATAAACATCTCTTCTCTTTCATCTATCTATAGGTATTCTTGATTCATCTTTTTATTAGATTTCTTTTGAAGCAGTAAGGCTTTACCTCATATTGCAAGATTTTCTTCGCCATTATCTTTAATCTGCAAGTTAACATTTGAACCATCACCAAAATATATCACTATGATAAACCAAATAACAAGTAACCTTTATTACTTTATATTTTGAAGTTCAACAAACCATAATCTTAAGGAGTATATTCGGAGTGTGTCTGAAATAAAAGTGACATCATTGCAAAGTGTTATAGGTTAAAAACAAGCAATCCAAAGTGAAACTAGGGCAATCTCAATTTCCTATAAGCCACGCTAGGTAGGTGAGATTTCTGCTTTGTTAAAAAGAGTGGAAGTGTAGAGCATAGATTAGAAATAGAAGCAATCCAGGACCAAAAACATCAGTTAGCTGAATTTGGAGACAATAAAGACAAGTGTTAAAATGATCTGAGCTGGTGGCTACAGGCTATTCATTAAAAAGAGGAAACTATTTTCATTTCTACATTCATTTTTAACCATGACACTTACTTTGAAATATAATTTGCAATGACTTCATAAAGAGAGAACAAAAAACATAAAGCATTGTGAGGAGGTGGAAATAAATAACTCTTATTAAAAACAAAACAAAGAAGTCAAAGCAAAAAAAAAAGTCCATAAAAAGTTTAGATATAGTTTGAAATAGAACTTACCAATTAGTTTCACTACATGACTAAATTTATTAAAAAGAAAAGTGAAAAGAAAAACAAATGTGGAAATGAAACACACCCATTTTGATGCCTTGAACTGAGAAACGATAATGGATGCATACCCACACATGCACACCCACAGAGAACTATGCACTGAGTGCATTAAATTTAGCTTATCTTAAATAAAATACTATATTCAACTCATTAATCTTTCTTTCTTGGTAATAGAGTTGTAATTTATAATTGTGACTATAATGGCATAGATTCATTTGAAAATACTCTATTATAATATTTAATATTTTGCCATTTCCTGGAGTTAAATTTCATTTATGCTAAACTGAAATACAATCTTGAAGAATAATTTGAAAATCAGTGGCATAGGCATGAAGACAGTAAAAATTGGCTTACATAAATTTTTAGGGGCAGGTACCCTTTACAAGATCTCAGGTAAATTAGGGTCAAACATAGAAAACATAATTTGTGTTAAGTAAGAATATAATTAAAAACTCTAAAGCAAAGTAAATGCAGTATTTTTCACAAACACCTACTTTTTAATATTTTATGTATAACGTAATATTAGAAAAACACAATCAATAGGAAACAAGATTGTTTAAATTAACTTGACTGGATTTTCTTCTCACTTTCCCACATGTGGTATTTTGTAAACATATTTTAGAGTTAGGGAGCTTAAAGAAGGTGGACATTTGATTTTTTATTAGAATGTATAATAAAATCTTGAGATAAAATGATCCATGACGTTTTGACGTATCTTGTATCAACTTTTGTTCCAGACTATCTTTCCAAGAAAGTTTATACAGCAAATGACCTTGAAAAATAGTGATCCCATTTATTGATTTGCGTATGTTGAACCAGCCTTGCATCCCAGGGATGAAGCCCACTTGATCATGGTGGATAAGCTTTTTGATGTGCTGCTGGATTCCGTTTGCCAGTATTTTATTGAGGATTTTTGCATCCAGCATATAAACAGAACCAAAGACAAAAACCACATGATTATCTCAATAAATGCAGAAAAGGCCTTTGACAAAACTCAACAACTCTTCATGCTAAAAACTCTCAATAAATTAGGTATTGATGGGACGTATCTCAAAATAATAAGAGCTATCTATGACAAACCCACAGCCAATATTATACTGAATGGGCAAAAACTGGAAGCATTCTCTTTGAAAACTGGCACAAGACAGGGATGCCCTCTCTCATCACTCCTATTCAACATAGTGTTGGAAGTTCTGGCCAGGGCAATTAGGCAGGAGAAGGAAATAAAGGGTATTCAATTAGGAAAAGAGGAAGTCAAATTGTCCCTGTCTGCAGATGACATGATTGTATATCTAGAAAACCCCATTGTCTCAGCCCAAAATCTCCTAAAGCTGATTAGCAACTGCAGCAAAGTCTCAGCATACAAAATCAATGTGCAAAAATCACAAGCATTCTTATACACCAATAACAGACAAACAGAGAGCCAAATCATGAGTGAACTCCCATTCACAATTGCTTCAAAGAGAATAAAATACCTAGGAATCCAACTTACAAGGGACGTGAAGGACCTCTTCAAGGAGAACTACAAACCACTGCTCAATGAAATAAAAGAGGATACAAACAAATGGAAGAACATTCCATGCTCATGGGTTGGAAGAATCAATATCGTGAAAATGGCCATACTGCCCAAGGTAATTTATAGACTCAATGCCATCCCCATCAAGCTACCAATGACTTTCTTCACAGAATTGCAAAAAAACTACTTTAAAGTTCATATGGAACCAAAAAAGAGCCCGCATCGCCAAGTCAATCCTAAGCCAAAAGAACAAAGCTGGAGGCATCACGCTACCTAACTTCAAACTATACTACAAGGCTACAGCAAACAAAACAGCATGGTACTGGTACCAAAACAGAGATATAGATCAATGGAACAGAACAGAGCCCTCAGAAATAATGCCGCATATCTACAACTATCTGATCTTTGACAAACCTGACAAAAACAAGAAATGGGGAAAGAATTCCCTATTTAATAAATGGTTCTGGGAAAACTGGCTAGCCATATGTAGAAAGCTGAAACTGGATCCCTTCCTTACACCTTATACAAAAATTAATTCAAGATGGATTAAAGACTTACATGTTAGACCTAAAACCATAAAAACCCTAGAAGAAAACCTAGGCATTACCATTCAAGACATAGGCATGGGCAAGGACTTCATGTCTGAAACACCAAAAGCAATGGCAACAAAAGCCACAATTGACAAATGGGATCTAATTAAACTAAAGAGCTTCTTCACAGCAAAAGAAACTATCATCAGAGTGAACAGGTAACCTACAAAATGGGAGACAATTTTTGCAACCTACTCATCTGACAAACGGCTAATATCCAGAATCTACAATGAACTCAAACAAATTTACAAGAAAAAAACAAACAACCCCATCAAAAAGTGGGCAAAAGACATGAACAGACACTTCTCAAAAGAAGACATCTATGCAGCCAAAAAACACATGCAAAAATGCTCATCATCACTGGCCATCAGAGAAATGCAAATCAAAACGACAATGAGATACCATCTCACACCAGTTAGAATGGCCATCATTAAAAAGTCAGGAAACAACAGGTGCTGGAGAGGATGTGGAGAAATAGGAACACTTTAACACTGTTGGTGGGACTGCAAACTAGTTCAACCATTGTGGAAGTCAGTGTGGCGATTCCTCAGGGATCTAGAACTAGAAATACCATTTGACCCAGTCATCCCATTACTGGGTATATACCCAAAGGACTATAAATCATGCTGCTATAAAGACACATGCACATGTATATTTATTGTGGCACTATTCACAATAGCAAAGACTTGGAACCAACCCAAATGTCCAACAACGATAGACTGGATTAAGAAAATGTGGCACATATACACCATGGAATACTATGCAGCCATAAAAAATGATGAGTTCGTGTCCTTTGTAGGGACATGGATGAAACTGGAAATCATTATTCTCAGTAAACTATCGCAAGGACAAAAAAACAAACACTGCATGTTCTCACTCAGAGGTGGGAATTGAACAATGAGAACATATGGACACAGGAAGGGGAACATCACACTCCGGGGACTGTTGTGGGGTGGGGGGAGAGGGCAGGGATAGCATTAGGAGATATCCCTAATGCTAAATGACGAGTTAATGGGTGCAGCACATATATACATTGCACATATATACATTTGTAACAAACCTGCACATTGTGCACATGTACCCTAAAACTTAAAGTATAATAATAATAAAAGAAAAAAAAAAGAAAAATAGTGATCCCCCCAGGGACAAAGGACAGATTTGTGTCTTGACTTGAAAAAATAAAGATAACATCTCCTTCTGAGATAAAGTTTTGGCAAGCTTGCCGGTAATCCCCTTAGAAGACTGAAAGTTCTGTAACCTCACTGTGTGTACCATCTACCTGGGCTGCTCCACACAGCTCCCATGGGATATGGGAGAGCAACAGAATCCAACTTAAACACAAAGCTTATGTTGCCTGCTATGACTTGAGTAACTGGAATTTTTTTTGTTTTTGATCTAGGAATTTCATGTGTTTTGCCAGCATCTGTGATACTGTGGGATATGTTGTAAAATTGCAAGTGCAATAAAATTTCAGACCCTTCACAATTCTTAACATAAAATTGCTCAAATTTTCAATGAGAAATAAATTTTTAAATTTATTTATTATTCTGATGAGGAAACTGAAGAAAGCACTGGTTATTTTATTTTATTTTTTGGAGATGGATTCTCGCTTTGTTCCACTAGCTGGAGTGCAGTGGTGCAATTACCTGCATATCAACAGTCAATTAACACGTGTTTTGTATGTCATATGTACTATCTATTGTATTCTTACAATAAAATTATCTAGAAAAAAGAAACTGTTATTTTAAAAATTATTGAAAAAAGAAAACATATTTACTATTCATTAAGTGGAAGTAGATCATCAAAAAGATCTTCATCCTTGAGTTCATGTCCTTTATAGGGACATGGATGAAGCTGGAAACCATCATTCTCAGCAAACTATCTCAAGGACAGAAAACCAAACACCACATCTTCTCATTCATAGGTGGGAATTGAACAATGAGAACACATGGACACAGGAAGGGGAACATCACACACCGGAGCCTGCCAGAGGGTGGGGGGAGGGGGGAGGGATAGCATTAGGAGATATTCCTAATGTAAATGACGAGTTAATGGGTGCAGCACACCAACATGGCACATGTATACATATGTAACAAACCTGCACGTTGTGCACATGTACCCTAGAACTTAAAGTTAAAAAAAAAAAAATCTTCATCCTTGTCCTCACATTGAGTAGTCTGAACAGGAGGAAAAAAAGGAGGTGTTGGTTTTGCTGTCTCAGGTGTGTCAAAGTCAGAAGAGATGGAGGAGATGAAAGAGGAAGCAAGAGAGTCAGGCACACTCCATGTAGTTTTACAATAAATTGTACATTGTAACTTCTGACTTTTTGCTTCTTCATTTATCTAAAAATATTTGTGTGTGTCACCAGTCCTTCTTCCACCATTTTCTTTTGTTTAAGTGCCCAAATCATGAAAGGCCTGTGTCACAAAAGAAGTCAAAAGCAGTCTTGAATAATTGGCAAACTTCTGCAAGATTGTCTAACATCAAATTCTTTTCTGAAATTGCTTCTTCGCCATCTTCCTTATCAGCTGGCACTGGTTCAGAGCACTTATCTCCATTAAGTCGTCTTCTGTAAATTCCTCCTGTGTGGTGTCTATTACCTCTAGAATTTCTCCAAGATCCATAACTTGAAACCCTCAAACCCCCACCTTTTTCACCATATCCCCAGTCTTTTTCATGATTTCCTTGGCGGGCTCTGTTGTAAATCCTGTGAAGTAATGCACAGCATCTGGACAGTTTTCTCCAGCAGGAATTTATTGTTTCAGATTTGATGGTTTTCATGGCTTTTTCCCTAACAATGACGGCATCTTCGGTGGTGTAATCCTTCTAGACTTTCACGATGTTATCTGTATAGGGGTTCTCGTCTATAGCATTGGTAATTCTTTCCATAAAGTATCATGTGTAATGAGCTTTAAAGGCCTTTATGATCCCCGGATCTAGAGGCTGAATTAGATACACTGTGTTTGAAAGCAATTAGACCACTTGACACCTTCTGTGTTGAACCCATGGGGTTTTAGGTGGCCAGGTTCATTGTCCAAAATTAAACCAGCTTCAAAATGCAATCCCTTACTAGAAAGGGACTTCCTCACTTTAGGAACAAAGCATCAATCCATTCCATTTCAATGGAAACAATCCAGAATGAGAGTTCTCACTGTCCAGGCCCTCTTGTTGTACAACCAAAAGACTGGCAGTTGGTATTTATCTTTTCCCTTCAAGGCAGCTTTGTAGATAAGCCTTGATCATAAACCCAACTGAATTTGAACAAAAGATTAAACTATCTCTTCCTGCCTTAAATCATGGTGCTTTCTGTTCTTTGCTAATAATTGTCCACTCTTTTTCTAACAGAATAATGCACTTTCATCTGCATTATGAACCTGTTTAGGCAGTTATCGTTTCTTTTCAATGATCTCCTTAATGTTGTCTGGGAACTAGTCTGCTGTCGTTGGTCAGCAGAAGCTATTTCTGCTGTTATCCTGACATTTTAAAAGCCAAAACTCTTTCTATAATAAAATTATTAAACCATCCTTTGCTGGCATTAAATTTTTCAGCTTATATTCTTCACATTCACTTTTTCTCAAATCATATTACAGTCTATAGGTATGCTTGTCTTATAGTAGTCTTACACCCACATAAAAGCTGGATTTTGAATACAAGATAAAAAAGTATTTCACAAAAAGTGCAAAGTTTTCACACCTGGCTGGTGTAGCTGCAGTGACAGCATCAAAAGTTTTTTTTTTTTTTTTTTCTTATTTTATAGCGGGTCTTATGCTGGATTCTTGTATCACAAAAAGGCTGGCAAATGTGGCTCCAAGACCTCAATGTATAGTACATATCAAGCAGTTAAACTTTTTCGTATAATGTGATGATTCTGCCACTTGGGAGCACTTCCAGCATCATTAGTGGCACTTTGGACGGGCCTTATGGTGTTATTCAAGGTTTATGATATTGCACTAAACATAAAAAATATGTAATAACTGTGGAGATCACGTTTTATTTTGATATACAATTTCCTGAAGAGATGAACTACTCAAAGAGAGATGATTAGTGTCACAAGGCATTTTAAACAGATACACGTAACAGGTGCTCACACAGCAATAGCAACATGAAGTAGCTACAAAATTATTACAGCATTACAGTATGCACTACATATAATTTTACCCAGTTACAATTTAAAACTGCATCTTTACACTTGTTACATTTTTCTTAACCCAGAATTTTGCAGTGTATCATCTGTAAGTGTTCGTGTGTGTATCTTTTTATAAATTTGAACCTTTTATAATAGATTTATACATATTTTATAGTAAATTATAATATAGATTATCAACATATATTTTATGCATTTGTAAAATATCTGGATTTTTCTAAACTTTTTCAATATTTCTAGGCTATGTGGTTTGTCTGTAAGTTTTTTCAAATTGTTCCAATTCTCCATTTTTTCAGTATGTTTATTGAAAACAATTAACATATAAATGGACCTATGCAAATCAAACCTGTATTATTCAAGGGTCAACTATATAAGTTACATTTTATAATATATAACCTGAAAAGTATATTATACATAAATTAATTAAATGTAGTATATAATATATAAAAATAATAAAAGATAAACTAAAAGCAGTAAATGTTATTAAATATAAGATATAAATATTAAAAAGTCATATATTTCATGTATATCATATCCTCTCATTTTTATATGCCACGTTGGATTTTCATATATTGACTGATTTGCAGCTTGCTTGTTTTTTTTTTTTTTTTTTTTTTTTTTTTTTGAGACAGAGTCTTGCTCTGTCGCCCAGGCTGGAGTACAGTGGCTGGTCTCAGCTCACTGCAAAGTCCACCTCCCAAGTTCAAGCAATTCTTCTTTCTCAGCCTCCCAGGTAGCTGGTATAACAGGTGCATGCCACCATACCCAGCTAATTTTTTGTATTTTTAGTAGTGATGGAGCTTCTCCATGTTGGCCAGGCTGGGCTTCTATTCCTGAGCACAAGTGATCTGCCTGACTTGGCCTCCTAAAGTGCTGGGATTACAGGTGTAAGCCACCATGCCTGGACAAGCTTGCTTTTTTGTACTTGGTATATCCTGGATGTATTTCAAAAATATATATATAGTCATTTCCTTCTTTCCATTTGTAGTCCCATACATACTTAACTGTGTAGACACAGCATACTTTACTCAGTCACCAACTAATTTAAAAAATATTTATTTTCAAACTTTGTATTATTTTAAGTAATGCTAAAATTATAAAGCTAATACATAGTCTTATTTTATATTTTTCACTTGTTTCTTGACATTTAAATGTTAAGTCGAAGTGGATATTCATAGGTAAATTTGCTAGATAGTACTAATTTTCTTTACAATTTCTACAATGAATATTGTGGGGACCACCGGATTGCTTGCTTCCCTCAGCCTCTGTGACAATATATGTTGCAAAACTTTTGCACTTTCTGTAATCTAATCACTTGGAAGTAGTTTATCAGTGTTGTCACATTTTGATTTTTCTGTAAGTGAGAGGTTGAATATCTCTTTTTATTTTGTAATACTTGTTTCTCCCTTTTGTGAAGTGTCTCTTCAGATCTATAGTCTGTTTAGACTGCCATAACAAATCATCACAGGCTGCTGGATGTTTGAACAAACAGAAAAACATCTTCTTACAGTTTTGGAGGCTAGGAAGACCAAGATCAAGGTGACAGATGATTCAGTTTCTGGAGTGAGCTCTCTTCCTGGCTTGTAGACAAACTGTCATCTCACTATCTCCTCACATGCGCCATTGAGAGACAGAGACAGAGAGAGGGAAAAGGAAAAGGAAAGAGAGAGAGTGAGAAAGAGAAAGAGACAGCTCTCTTTTCATATAAGGACACAAATCCTGTTGAAACAGAATTCCACCTTTCTGATCTCCCTTTATCATAATTACCTCCGTAAAGAACTTACTTCGAAATTTAGCCACTCTGGAGATTGTGGCCTGAACATATGAATTTGGAGATGAGGGGTGGCACAAACATTCAGTCCATAGCAGTTTCTCTTTTTTTCATTCAGTTGTTGATCCCTCAGAAATTTGAGGAGTAGTTTATGGCCCTTTTCTGTGACAAATAAGGTAATTATTTATTTCCACTTTGTAAATTTTATTTTACTTTGTTACACTCAGTACTATGAAACAATGAATTTCATATGCATTTATTTTTAATATTACTATTTTCTTTAAATGCTTTTTGAATTTATGTCATAGTTAATATTTTTCTCACTCTAAGATTATAATAAAAACTTTCTAAGTGCTTATAAAATTTTTCTTCTGTATTAGTCTGTTCTTGCACTGATATAAGGACATACCTGAGACTGTGTAATTTATAAAGAAAAGAGATTTAATTGGCACATTGTTCTGTGCGCTGTACAGGAAGCATAGTGACTTCTGCTTCTGAGGAGGCCTCAGGAAACTTACAATCACAGTAGAAGGTGAAGCGGAAGCAGGCATGTCTTACATGGCAGAGCAGGGGGAAGAGAGAGAGCAGGGAGGTGCTACACGATTTTAAACAACCAGATCTCATGAGAATTCACTCAGCATCATGAGAACAGCACGGAGGGGATGGTACTAAACCATTCATGAAGGATCCACCCCCATGATCCAACCACCTCCCACCAGGCCCTACCTCCAGCATTCAGGATTACAACTGAACATGACATTTGGGTGGGGACATACCCAAACCATATTACCTTCCTAAATGCACTGGAGAAGACCTCTTTGCATAGATTAGCATTTAAAAGATTTTGTTTTCTGGCTATGTGATATATAGCATACACATGCACACACTCAGACGCAGGTATGTAATGTGTATGTGTGCATGATAGCCACCCGCAGAAAAAAGATGAACCCCACCCAAAATGTGGTTCAAATCTTCTAACTGATGACACCACACACACACCAAGATGATATAAAAAAGCACAATACTGGCTTGTTACCAAAAATAATGATTTCTGGGGAAAATAGGTGACTCCCAGGCAGGTCCAAAAGTAACTTGAGAGACAGCAAAAATGAAGAAAATTTATACTAGTCCTGTAAATTTATTTTTCTGAAAAAAGTTAATATCTGTTGACTCAACAGTACATTAAGAGAAATATGTCCTGCAAGTCTTTTAGTAAACAATGAATGGGATAATCTCTAATACTGTTCAGACTCTGAATTCCTCCCTGGGCCTTTCACTCTTAGCACTGCCACTGCCCCCGTAAACAAATCTCACATTGTTGCTACAATCCTTGTCTTTCCCTTCCACCCACCCACTACCTTTTATTTTACCTCAATCTGTTTTTTTTTTCCTTTTCTACTTTAAACACCTTTTTCTGATCTAGGTATATGACAAAAACTTTCTATCCTCTTTATAAAGTTTTTATCAAAATTATCTTTATTTTCTGAGCCTTGTTAAAAAAATCACTTCATAAAAACAAACAGGAGAAAAACCATATTCACCTCTAGGCTCCTGCATTTCTAAAATCTCTGTATTCCAATTCCCTTTTTCTGAAATAGGTTCTTACTATCACTTATTCAATTGTCTTTTCATTAGATTTTTGTGTTTTATTTTGATTATATGAGTAATTTTTTTCAGTATAAATTAGTATAGCACTTATATGAATGCAGTACAATATCTAAAATAATACAGCATAATATGTACAAACGAATAATTTTTCATCTGAAAATAACACTGGCTATAAGGTAACATGTTTTCTACCAATTTTAAATATTTTTTTAGACTAGATAATAACATAATCTGTTAACTTATTAACCATTTCACTTGTACTTCAAAAAGGAGCACATACATATAACTTTTGATTTTGAGAAAATTACAGTGTTACGAGTGAGGTGAATTTAACACAGGTGAGCTGCATCGTACCACAATAATCTATTCTGTAACATGGACAATGAGACTTTCTCCCCCTACTTCAATGTCATGAATTTATACTTCTTGCTAGTCCATTTTGTTTTTAACATATAACATGCTATTGTTTCACCAATCTTAAAAATAAATCTAATTTTACTCATTTCCTCCTCAAATTATAGCCCCAAATTTCCTTTTCCCTTCACAGAGAAGTTTTCTTAAAAAAATAATTACCTAGATTTGCTGTCTTTAATTACTTTCTCCCATCTACTTTTAAATTACTCCAATCAGATTTACACATTCTGCACTCCATAGGCAGTCCTCAGATGTATGCTGTACAAATGAGTGATGCTGATGCTGATGATGATGATGATGATGATGATGATGACAATGATGGTTTTATGCCTAACACTTAACTGGTTCAGATGTTATAGTTTTATTTTGTGTCTTGCTCTGTTAATAAAGCCTCACTTTACATTTTTTGTGTTTAAAAGGTTTTTACATCAACATTGCATTAGCAAGGTCATCAATGACCTTCATCTTTCTAAATCTAGTCAATGATTCCTACTTACCTTGCTTTACCTTTCAGCCATATTTGATACAGTTGATCACTTCTCTGTTGTTAAAACATTTTCTTCATTTACCTTTAAGGACTCTAAATGCTCCTGGCTTTCCTTCTGCTTGATTGACTTCCCCTTTGAGTCATTTTTGTTAGGTTCTTATTACAAATACCAAGATAATGCCTCTTATTGTTGGAATGACAAATATCTACAACTTTGATCTTTTCCTCTCTCTATCCACTCACATCCTTGATGACATATATATATATATATATATATATATATATATATATATATATTTAACAGCACTATTTGTATACCTAACGAGAATCTCATTTTTTAAATCTCCTTAAGCTGATTAGCAACTTCAGCAAAGTCTCAGGATACAAAATCAATGTACAAAAATCACAAGCATTCTTGTACACCAATCACAGACAAACAGAGAGCCAAATCATGAGTGAACTCCCATTCACAATTGCTTCAAAGAGAATAAAATACCTAGGAATCCAACTTACAAGGGATGTGAAGGACCTCTTCAAGGAGAACTACAAATCACTGCTCAATGAAATAAAAGAGGATACAAACAAATGGAAGAACATTCCATGCTCATGGGTTGGAAGAATCAATATCATGAAAATGGCCATACTACCCAAGGTAATTTATAGATTCAATGCCATCCCCATCAAGCTACCAATGACTTTCTTCACGGAATTGGAAAAAACTACTTTAAAGTTCATATGGAACCAAAAAAGAACCCGCATCACCAAGTTAATCCTAAGCCAAAAGAACAAAGCTGGAGGCATCACGCTACCTGACTTCAAACTATACTACAAGGCTACAGTAACCAAAACAGCATGGTACTGGTACCACAACAGAGACATAGATCAATGGAACAGAACAGAGCCCTCAGAAATAATGCTGCATATCTACAACTATCTGATCTTTGACAAACCTGACAAAAACAAGCAATGGGGAAAGGATTCCCTGTTTAATAAATGATGCTGGGAAAACTGGATAGCCATATGTAGAAAGCTGAAACTGGATCCCTTCCTTACACCTTATACAAAAATTAATTCAAGATGGATTAAAGACTTACATGTTAGACCTAAAACCATAAAAATCCTAGAAGAAAGCCTAGGCATTACCATTCAGGACATAGGCATGGGCAAGGACTTCATGTCTAAAACACTAAAAGCAATGGCAACAAAAGCCAAAATTGACAAATGGGATCTAATTAAACTAAAGAGCTTCTGCACAGCAAAAGAAACTATCATCAGAGTGAACAGGCAACCTACACACAACCTACTCATCTGACAAAGGGCTAATATCCAGAATCTACAATGAACTCAAACAAATTTACAAGAAAAAAACAAACAACTCCATCAAAAAGTGGGCAAAGGACATGAACAGACACTTCTCAAAAGAAGACATTCATGCAGCCAAAAAACACACGAAAAAGTGCTCATCATCACTGGCCATCAAGAAATGCAAATCAAAACGACAATGAGATACCATCTCACACCAGTTAGAATGGCCATCATTCAAAAGTCAGGAAACAACAGGTGCTGGAGAGGATGTGGAGAAATAGGAACACTTTTACACTGTTGGTGGGACTGTAAACTAGTTCAACCATTGTGGAAGTCAGTGTGGCGATTCCTCAGGGATCTAGAACTAGAAATACCATTTGACCCAGCCATCCCATTACTGGGTATATACCCAAAGGACTATAAATCATGCTGCTATAAAGACACGTGCACACGTATGTTTGTTGCGGCACTATTCACAATAGCAAAGACTTGGAACCAACCCAAATGTCCAACAACGATAGACTGGATTAAGAAAATGTGGCACATATACACCGTGGAATACTATGCAGCCATAAAAATGATGAGTTCATGTCCTTTGTAGGGACATGGATGAAAATGGAAAACATCATTCTCAGTAAACTATCGCAAGGACAAAAAACCAAACACCGCATGTTCTCACTCATAGGTGGGAATTGAACAATGAGAACTCATGGACACAGGAAGGGGAATGTCATACTCTGGGGACTGTTGTGGGTTGGGGGGAGGGGGGAGGGACAGCATTAGGAGATATACCTAATGCTAAATGACGAGTTAATGGGTGCAGCAAACCAACAGGGCACATGGACACATATGTAACAAACCTGCACATTGTGCCCATGTACCCTGAAACCTAAAGTATAATAAAAAAAAAAATTTCTAAAACCACGTTTCTGACCTCCTCCTAATATAATCTTCTTACGGTATTCCCTATCACAGGAAATAGTAACTCTATCTTTAAAGATGATCAAAGCGTTAAAGCAAATTTATGTCCCGTAAGAGAGACTGACTAGCTATATAAAAAAAGATTATTTTCTTTAATTCCTGGGTTACAATAACTCTCCTAGTCTCCTTTGCAGTTACGTGTGGCCATGTGTATGAGCTCTAGTCCAACAGAATACAAATAAAAATGAAGCACATCTCCTTTAGGTCTGGTGTATAAAAACACCCTGTGAACCATCTTCTCTTTCTTCCCTAAGCTCACAACTATGGAAAGTGGTCAATCTTTCACCAGCCTTTGTCCCTGATCAAATGAGTGGAGCAGCATTGAAACATACATATATATACATATATATGTGTGTGTGTGTGTGTATATGTATACATATATACGTATATATCTGTGTGCTTGTGTGTACATATAATTTAAATATAAACTTCTACTGTGTTAAGTCACCAAGAATTGGGGTTTTGAATATTTGTAGTTATCAGGAGGAAGCTCCATGGATCTCTTCTATTTCTAAACATATTGTGTGAGCAGAGACATTGACAGACTTGCTCTGGACTAATTTTTTTAAGTTGTTGGTATAGATAACATTTTTGGAAGAAAAAGATACTGTCTCCTCAAAATGTGTATTTGCTTTCTGTCCAGTTTAGCAAAGATAATGTCTCCAATGAGAACGATGGTTGGGCAGGGTTACTTGTATCTCATTATAGTAGATTATATTTTTTCTAAATTTAGGGTTCGTCAGTTGTGACACAAAACAAATATATGTGCAAACATCATCTAGGAATATTTGCACCACCCTGGTGGACAGGGTGGGCAAGCACAAAAAGGAAGCTCATGCAGCTTGTTGTTTAGTAATAAAATTATTTATCTCTGACCCTGTATCTTATATGTTTTTGGAAGTAGAAGGGAGATAATAGAGTTCCTGTTATGTAAAAAGCATTCAGTGAAAGTTACCTGGTTTATTAAGTCTGTTTTATTCAACTACAGTATCATCCCTAGTTAGAAGACAAGTGATCCTCAGATGCATGCTGTATAAATGAGTGATGATGATGATGATTTTATGCCTAACACACAAGTGGTCCAGATGTTATACATTTATTTTGTGTCTTTCTTTGTTTAGTAAAGCCTCAATTTAAAATTTTTTTCTGTTTAAATGTTTTTTGCATATACATAGTTAAATGTAAAGTTATTTTGTTATAGCTTAAAAACTAATCTTCTGGGATATTAATTGGGATTGAATTCAGTCCATAGACTGGTTTAATAGTTTATCTATACAATATTATTTTTCTCCACTTATTCTTATCTTTTTTTGGTTATTATGATTTTGTGGTCCTCATTTTTATTTACCTTTTGGTAGAAGTTTTCTTTTATTTTTCTTTCAGTGTTTTATTTTCCCTTGTTATGTCTCCAAACTTGTTTTTTAGTTCATAAATGAATATATTTTTTATTAGCAAAGGAATAAGGAGTTATTGCATTGTACTACTATCTATTTCTAAACTATTGGGATTCTCTCAGATTTTATTAGAATGTTCACTAAACAAATGCTGTCTTCTTACTCTGGTGGTAATTTTGTTAACAATACTGTGAAGGGAATTTGATTGCTTGGAATTTACTGAATAGTCTAATTCTAATTTGGCATAGATATTAAGTAAAATCTTTTTTTTAATTTTGTGTTGCCAAAGTCCTTGTGATATACATTTATGGCACCAAATATCTGGTATTTCTTTTTTTTATTTTCTGAAATATACACCTTAACGGGATATTCTAAATTTTCTAAATGTAAAAACAGCATTCTATTAAAAAAAAAGACTTAATTGAAAAATATCATAAACTTTTATATAAAACATCTATGCAGTTTATATTGATGTTTGATAAAAATACATATAAATTTCTTCTTTGTGTCGGTGACACATAGAACATTCAAACTTTATGTAATATGAAATTTTATTATTAACTAATATATGTAGCAATCTAGAGTTTATAGAGAATTTCAAATATATCATTTAATTCTCACAAATGGTATTTTATTTCATCTTTCTTTGACATAGGTGGCAAAGGATCAAAAGGTTATTACCTTGATAAGAGAGCTTAAAATTTTTTGATTTGAAGACTGGGATTTTTATTCTCTTACATAATGTTTTTTGTGCTTTTATGCATAAATGATCTTGAAATTTCAAAAAATGCTTAATAAACTATTTTTCTTGTTAGTTTTAAGATATCTAAAAGTGAAACTTTTAATCGCTCTGCTGTTCTCAACCTTGAAAACTTGAACAATTAATCAGATTTATTCCAGTGATGATGACAAATGTAAATGGAAAGCAGGAATTTTTTGTTTTCATTAAGTATTCTGATATTCTCTATATCTTTAATTATACAAAAATTGTGTTATATCTGTGCAGAAATATTCAAATTTTAAGTAATAGCTACTATTCAACTCTACTTTCACATTTAATTATTTTAAATACCCCTGACTCCAAAGTTTGCTTATGAGTTAGTATTTATTATTTTAACCAGTGTTTTGCATGTGTCCTTGTACATGAATTTTCAGAATGTTACAAATGATTATGCAAGTAGAGAATTTACAGATCCTGTGTCCACATTATAAATAGTCCCAATATATTTCACTCTCTTATGAGTTTCCATATTAATGAGGAAACTGACCTGATGCAGACCATAAGTCATACATAGACAGCCATCTTTAATTGTAAATTGTGGACTGAATTTTGAATTACTAATTTTTTTAACTAGGTTTTTTTTTCAATGTTTCAAATACCATAAATACACAATAAGTAATATGTATATAGTGTCAACTGAATCTTGTTTTCAAGAAGATAAATTCACACCATTAATGGTTAATGAATGATATCTAGCTTCATAAAGACATCTGAAAAATGCTACTTGAATTATAGCAAAATATTTATTAATATGGGCATATTTGTAAACTGTTTCAGAAAACTAGAAGCCATTTATTAATACAAGCAATGCAATAAGGATGTATATAAGCAAAATCAGCTACCTCCCTGAAGCTGTTGATATAATCTTTAACTTTTACTAATTTTCTTGAAAATAGAGGTGAAATAATAATCCATAGCTATTGTAAAAAGGAGATCAATGATATGATAGAAAAATGATCTTTAACTTTTTAATACAAATATTTTGAAAAAACTCACATGTAATTTATTTTTTACCCAATTAGTACAACTCTCTTGTCTGTGACAACCTAGAGCAAGACAATAGCCTTTTCCATATTTCTTACCTTCAGGTATTTGCATATAATTATTTTGTTTCCCCACAGGCTCCTCCTTTTTAATCAACATTTTCTCATTGCCTTTAACTATTCTTCTATGACATTCTTAATTTCTAAGTTACAGTGATACATATGTACGCATATAAATTAAAATGTGCATATGCTTATGTACTCCTATGCAATCTGAAAAATAAAACATTGAGGACAAAGTATTTTTAGGAAGAAAAAAGAATACTGTTTGTAGCATCTTTTGACAGGGCAAAAGAATTCCTTTCTTTTTAAAAATAAACATCAATAAAAATCGAATTTGATGTCTTTTAAAATCTTCAGAGAGAAAACAATATGAGTTATGTGAAATGTTGGCTCATAGACTTATTTTTAGCAGAAAAGAGAAGATAAATTACAACAAAATACATATTAATATTTTGTGTTAGATTAATGATTTCTAAAAACATATAATGTGATTGCTTCAACTACCTTAATGTGTCGTCATTTTAATTGTTGTTTTGGTTTTAATTATGTATGTTACATAAAACGTAACATAGTAAAATTCTCAATATGTTATGGTTTCTATTTTCTGTCGTATGTGTAGTAAAGGCAAAACAACCACAGACTAAGATTCACTCTAATTTATCTTTATTCTACCTTGAAATAAATATTTTAGTCTATTGAAGATCAAGTTTAGCTTTGTCCCATATGACTATTCATTGTTTCCAACTACATTTCGTCATTATTACCATAAATCAAATTGCAATATCTAATGGGACCATGTTTATCAGTATTCTGTTTTACATGGAAATGTTTATTTTTGTGTTAGTGCCACGCTTTTGATAAGCTCTGATTTTGACTTTGTCTATTTAATAAAGGAAAATTAGCACTTTAGGTCTTTTTAAAGCTTCTATTCAAAAACCTGTTATATACCAAGTGTCTTCTTGGCTTTACCCCATATTTCTTCAAATCTCTTTGCCATGGGTGTCCTTTTCCTTCTTACAGTTTGCTCTTGTTTCTCTGTGTAGAAGAATTGCCCTCAGGCTGCCAATGCCCACTGTACTTGTGGTTTTTCGAACGAGTGACCAGAACCTTATGTCACAGATGACAGATTGTAACTAAAGCCTGAGAGGTGAGGAAGTATTAATTCTCCAGGTCTCTTGCTGCTGATTGAGACAACTCCATGGTGTGACCAACACTCCCCAGAGCACCCCAGCATCAGCCAGAAATACCCTTTCTGGGACTTTCGCTGATATTGCACTCTTGCTTGGCTTCTTCCCTTTCCGGTCCTAATTTCTTTCATCTAATCTGTTTTTTGTGGGAATGACTAAATTACTTCCACATAAATGTTCCTCTCTGTTGACGTCCCGAAAGTCCAACTTATATTTACTAAAGAATTCAAGTGTGATGGTATTGACACCAGACAAAATATAAATCAGAGTGTTTTATACTCATATAAGTTACAATCAGCCACGAGGTCATTTTGTATCAAATATATTCATTGTCAGCCTACTAAAGCTCTGGTCATGTTCTATGTACTTGAGATGTAACAGTAAATACAATAGATAAAGTTTTTGTTTTTATAGAGTTTCTCTTCCAGTTTGGAGAAGTATACAAATAAGTAAATATATACACATATGTGTACACACATATATTCTTCGGGTAAAAAATAAATACATAAATAAATCATAAAAACAGAAAAATAATCTAGTGATGAGTGCTATCCAAAAAAAAAAAAAAAAAAAACTAAATTAGAATGTCATAGAAAGGAACTGAAACGATGCTTCAGATTTTTAGTCAGAGGAGGTCTCTGCCAAAGGGCTAGGTTGCATTGAAGTTGAGATCTAAAATGACAGGATCAGTCTAAACCTTTGAAGATTAGGAATAAAAACACTCCAGCCAGCAGGAACAGTGGGTGCATGAGCCCTAACATAAAGAAACTTTGCCAGAAATAAATAAATAAAAAGTGGCCAGAGTATTTAAAACAGGATGAGTAAAAAAGCAAAATGTTTTTAAAAAGAGAGATAATCTGAGTCATTATTTATCAGGGACTTAAAAATCATACCATGTGCTTTTATGTGTGTAGTAGAAAGACATTGGATATTTGAACAGAGGAGTTACTTGATCTGATTTTAATGAAAAGACATTTTAGCCATTCTGTGATTAAAGGGTTCCAATACAGGATCTTAGGTTTGGTTCCCTGCAAACAGAAATAAGGGAAGCAGGATTGGGCAGAGGGAGAAAATAAACTGTGATAAAGGTGAAAGAGAAGGCTCAGACGATCCCACATGCAGCTCAGGAGCTGGCCCTCTGGAATTGTCCCAAAGGGAATCAAGGGTGTTTGGGCCTTTATACCCTCACATCAGACAGTAACTAGATGTCATTTACCCTATGGGCAAGGCACCTCCCTTTGGGTAAAGGCAGTGCTGTGAGAAGTACACAGCTGTGGGCCATCAACAGCCAACAACCCCAGCAGCTGCGAAAATGAGTGCCTGAGTTAGACAGGAAATCCCCTTTCTTACACAATTACTGTGTGTGATATTCACTGACATTTTTGGTGAAATTCTATTTTATTTTATTAAAAGCAAATCTGGTCATAATCTATTAAATTAATTTCATCAATCTTTGTTTTAGGTCTCAGTTTGAAAAAACCTACTGACCTAGGAAATGTGCAGAAGGAGAAATGAAGAAGCAGAAAAAGCACATGAAAAATAGAGAGATCAGGAGGTTGTTATTAGCCTAGGCAGGAGGGGGATGTTACCTGGCCAAGGACAGTATCAGGGGTAGTGGAGAGAAGTGTTAGATTTGAGATATATTTTGAACCCAATTATATTTAATGTGCTGATAGATTTGAGTACAGAAAATGAGAACTGAAAAGAAAAGAGACAAAGGTAACTCCTGGTTTATATTGTTTAAAGTCCTTTTTATTCATGAACAATTGAATAACTCATGATTCAATATAGTAATAATGGAAAAAGTGCCACAAAACATTTGATAGGGGAAACTAAAATTTACTCTGGGATATGTTGCAGTTGAGGTGGCTATTATATATTCAATGTCAAGTATACGGTACATTATGCAAATCTAAAATTTAGAGACGCAATTGTAGATATAAATGTGGGAGTCACCACATACAAATTAAAATCATGGAGCTGGATACCATTATCTGAAGCAGTGTCTGTCAAGTTTTTCTTTTTGATCCACAATAAAAAGCATTTTGCTTCTTAACTCATATTCATGTATAACTACTAAAACAAAAGTTCCACAAAATTGCTTGCATTGATTATGCAGGATTGAATATTTAAAGACTCACAAGACTTTGCAAGTCATACACTTATTAAAGCTTTAACAAAGTTAAATAATGCAGTACAACAGGAGAAAGAAAGTACAAGCAATCCTCGGTGGTGGGGAGATTTTTAGGCAGCTTTCCAGAGTTCTTTCTAAGTTTCACAGAAGGCACATCATCTTTTATCTATTTCACTCAGACATGCACATAGCATCTTTGTCTTAGGGGAGTCCAGGAGTTTCCAGTGGGATTTGTCTTACCTCCCTGGTCACATTCCCAAATTAGATTGTTTAAGCAGTTAAATTAGGTGTAAGCTATCAATTTATATATTGGTCAATTTATATATATAAATATATAAATAATGTCAATAAGTTTGCCTTGGCTGCTTTCAGGAAATGTTTTACACTTAAAGTACACATTATATACTACTAATTATTCAAACTAATTCTTTTTTTTTTTTTTTTTTGAGACAGTGTCTCACTCTGTCACCCAGACTGGAGTGCCATGGCACCATCTCGGCTCACTGCAACCTCTGCCTCCCGGGTTCAAGTGATTACCATGTTTAAGCTATTCTCCTGCCTCAGCCTCCCAAATAGGTGGGATTACAGGCATGCACTACCACACCCAGCTAAATATTTTACTTTTTGTAGAGACCAGGTTTTGCCATGTTGGCCAGGCTGGTCTTGAACTCCTGACCTGAAGCTGTCTGCTCTTCTCAGCCTCCCAAACTGCTGGGATTACAGGTGTGAGCCACTGTGCCAGGTGCCTGGCCTCAAACTCATTCTTATCTTGACCAAGATTCAATATAAAATTTCAGACATTCTCAGAGATTAACCTAGAGCAGTCCCAGTCTGGCTATAAAATAGCTGTTTCTTACACACTTAATACGTGTGGTGTTCACTGATATTTTCAGTGAATTTCTATTTTATTTTATTTAATAATGGCCATATTTATGTAACAGTCATAGCCTACCAAATTAATTTCATAAAGTTTTCTATTAGGCATCAGTTTGAAAAACAAACACTGATCTAGGGATTAAATGTCAAGGGAGAATGGAAGAGAACAGAAGACTAGATGCCTGGAAACACAAACATTTAAAGGTTGGAAAGAAGAGGAGGAAATAGAAAAAAAACTATTGAGAAAAAGCAAAGATAAAAAGAAATGCAAGAAGGCTATTATATCCTGGAAACTAAGAAGAAAATGTCTGATGAAGTGGTCAAGTGCTGCTGAGAGGCATGGGGCATCATGGACTAAGAAATGAATACTAGTTGAGGATCTTGATGGTAATTGAATGGATACCTGTTGGAGTGAATTGAGAAGAGAATGATACATGAGAAACCAAAGACTTGGGCAACAGACATTTTTGCCCTAAAGAGGAGGAAGTGAGGCAATAATTGGATTAGGTTATGGAGTAAAGACAGTGTTTTTTGGGTTAAATTACAACATGCTTATATGACAAATGCAACAATCCAATAAAAGGGGAAAATGTGACAATTTAGGAGATCGAAGGGAATATTGCAGAAAAGAACTAGAGAAGGCAAGAGACAGTGTTGCCCAGCAAACAACGTGAAGGTTTACACCCTATGTATTCACCAGGACAGCTTATCCATTTGGGTAGAAATCAGCAGAGTATATGGCAACAGATTTAAAACATTAGTTTATTGAATGGTGTAAAGTTGAGTGAGTTCTCTGGTGACTCGTCATTTCACAGGTGTGTTCATTCTATGAGAAAGCTATAGGGAGCAGGAAGCATTAGATCTGAAGAGAGAACTAAGGAGAAAAATATTTATCTGAGGGATAGAAGAGTAAATCTATAGAAGAATATAGTTGGATTGCTGAGTATCACTGAGAGATCACTTGAGATTTCTTCGTCGGACCAGTTGCCTGTGTGCTTTTCTACAGCCATTTTCAAGTGCGTGGTTGAAAGCAGAGAGTCGGCCAAAGGCTGATTGTAATTAAGGTGGAAAGTCTAATGGAGAAATGTAGTAGAATAAGAGAAAAGTAAGAATTGAGGATGTACACATAAAAATGAATAGAATTTCTTATCTAGGTTGGGTAAAGGCAAATAAGGGCAGTGGTGGAAAATGAAAATGATGATAGAGTACAAATGTGATTGAATAATATAAAGAGTGGAGTTTTAGAGCAAGAAAACTCTAAAGACAGGATGTTGGGGAGAGCTGAACTTTTCAAATATAGATTTCTGGACACTACAGTTAATACTGATGATAGCAACAATAGTATTACTGATGGGAGTTGGTGGGTGAGATTGCATGAGGAAGAGATATTTGGAAGCGAAGACATTATCAGAGTGCTAGAAGGATTATCCATATGGATTTTGCTATCTCGTGAATGAGGACTTAGACTGGAAGGTGGAAGACAAGTGGAAATCCCTTTCACATAGAGCAGGGGTGCCTCCTGACTTTTGTGGGTTGGATGAGAGATTTTGCCAGCTTCCAGCATGTGAGTCTCCACACTGCTGCCTGAAAACCTCCTGCCTTTGTGCTATTGGCAGCTGAGATACTCAGAAGTTCTCTTCAGTGATTCTACTTTCTACTTTACAGGACATTACCAAGATTTCCCTGATCTTTGCTATTCTAACTTCTAATGTTAACCTTGTGCTTCATCAACACATATGTATTCCTTCCACAGACAGATAGGTGTCATTTTTCTAGTTCTCATTTAATGGAAGAAACAGCATTTTATGACTGCTGTTTGTAGAGGCTGTCCATGATGCTCAAACTTTCCTGTATAAAATGATTGCAGCACTTTTTGTCTTGCAAAGCTCTCATGGAACTCTGTTGGTTATAATAGAAAATTGAAACTCCTTGAATCGACATTTATGTGATTTTCTATCCCACTTTTTCACTGTTAATTTTTGTTTGTTTGTTTTGTTTTTTTTGGTATTTTTTTGAGACAGATTCTTGCTCTGTTGCCAGGCTGGAGTGCAATGGCATGATCTCGGCTCACTGCAACCGCCACGGCTCAAGCAATTCTCCTGCCTCAGCCTCCTGAATAGCTGGGATTACAGGCATGCGCCACCACTCCCACCTGATTTTTGTATTTTTAGTAGAGCCAGGGTTTCACCATGTTGTCCACGCTGGTCTTGGACTCCTGACCTTAGGTGATCCACCGGCCTCGGCCTCCCCAAGAACTGGGATTACAGGCGTGAGCCACCACGCCTGGCCTTAACTTTCTTACTGCGCAGGCTCAGTTCCCCGGGGGAAGGAACGCACTGTGCAAGAGGGAAGCCCACCTAAGGGAAGAATCATGAGAAACAGGCAAGTCTATAAAGTCCTAGAATCAAGGTTAAATGCTGTCTTTGACCTTCACGCACCCTCTTGGATCTTTTCCAAGTGAGCTTAACTTTCATTCCTGTTCTAAAGCCTTTTAAATAAACGTTCACTCCTGCTCTGAAACTTGCCTTGGTCTCTTTTTCTGCTTTATGCCCCACCCCCCAGTTGAATTATTTCTTCTGAGAAGGTAAGAACTGAAGTTGCTGCAGACCCGCATGGATACCAGTAACTCGGGATAACTCGGACCTCTTCCACTGGTAACATCAGTGACTCTTGTTTTTTGTTTGTTTTTCTGTCATTTAATACAGTTCCTAAAATAAGGAAGTATTTATTAAAATGATTGCTGAATGTGTGAATGAGTTAACTAAATGATCATTTAGCTTTATGGCAGGTGTCTTATCTGGAAGGCATAATATCATGGTACGTATAAACTTGAAAGAACTTAAGTAACATGTAAATTTCGAGTCTCTTTAAAACATACATTTTGTCTATGTTTTCAACAAATGGTAACAAATTCAATAAAAAGTGTATCAGCTCTCAAACACAGTATTTATAAGAACACAGGCAATTTGGTGGCCATTGTTTTTACTAGTTTTAATCATGTGAAATTGCCATTTTTCTAATATTTACAAATGTGTGAATATAAGCAATTATGTTTTAAACTAAATATCTATCAGTACAGAAAAAATCTGCATACACATTAACTATCAAGTTTTTAAAACACTATTTAAATTCTTTAGGAAACTTCAAATATGCACATTTGATTTACATCAAACATCTTTTGATAGGGATGATATAAATATCCAGTTGCCTTTTTGATCAAATTTTGCATAGTAAGGATTTTGCATTTGAACAAATGCTGAGACAGCATAATATCAGTGTAATTGCATTGACATCATAACAGTTCCTTGGCAGCAATTGTGCTCTCAATAATGCAAATATAGTGCATAATTAAGGTAGAAGATACCACTGTGATCAGCAGAATGCCTTCTCTGGAGCCTATACAATGTCCCTGTATTATTGCCATGAGAGTAATGATTGCATCCTGTACCTTCCAAGGAAAACACATAATGAACAATATGTGAGAATCATAAATGATAGAAACTGGCATGTGCAACAGCTATATATCTTGGTTTCTTCAGATGTTTATTCATAAAATACATATTGCTCTTGTCAGCCTACTGGGATACTGTGAATACACAGCACAGAAGAATAGATTAGAAAAGAAAGTCAATTAAACAATTCACTGTGTTTGAAACAGTTTTAAAGTAGAAGACATTTTTGGTCTTATAAACTATTTTTCAATTTATAGTGCATAAACATTGAAAAATATTTTATTAATGTTTTAAACCCTTTAATACTTTAATACTGCAAAGCAAATTCTGTCTCATACTCATTTATTGATAGTCTCTTTTCTGAGAGACATTATCTAACCTAGCTAATTTTTTATGTTCCCATCTTCTCATTTATAAACTTAGAAAAATGTGCTAAGCAAGTTATATGGGTTTTATTAGATTTAAATTAGATAATGCAGAATAGTGTTTGGCTCAGTGCCTGCCACAATGCAAATACCCATTAAATTTCAGTTATTGTTATTTATCAATCCTTACCTCTCCTATTATAGACATATATAATTAAGTGCTATAATTTAATTTAACATAAATATCAATATTCCAGAATGAAATGTCTGTAAAGGCAGAGACTTTGCCTATATCATTAGTAACAGTATCTCCAATATTAAAAAAAAAATTCTTAAAAATACTGTTTATTTGATATCTGTTGAATGGATTAACAAATCCAGTGTAGCATGTATGATTTTAAACAATCTCAAAGAGTGATTTCAACTTTCTAATTATACCTGGATTCACATCTCTTGCACATATGACTCATAGGTACAAAGAGTTTTATGAATTGACTGATTATATCTATTTAAGATATAATCTTACAAAAATTGTTTTATCATTATTATTATCATCATTATTTTTTAGTACAGTTTGGAAACATTGACAAATAAAAGGGAATTGATTAGGAAATACAGTTCAATTATTATGGAGCTGCATGACCTATTGAACTTTTTCCAAGCCTAAAATTCTAAGTTTTTTCCTGCTTTGATATTCTCTTGATTCTCTAAAACATTAGTTACATTTTTATTTACCTCTATCTATTAATCATTTCTTTTTCATTTAATAGTAAAGCAGTTTGATATCTTAATGGTGCTTTTTTCATGTTTGTAAAACTGCTTGAACATGAGCAAGCAATTATTTCTGTCTTGCAAAAAGTAGTCACCAACATCAGATATTTTGAGAAAGCTAACATCATCTTTGGATGTGTTAGAGTGTATTAAATTCAATGGATTTCTATTATGGCCAAAAGATTTATATTGTATTTCTCATTAACCTTGACAACATTGAGTCTTGTAATTTAAATAGTAGGTTATGCCATACAAAAGTTTCCATGTTTGATAATGTAATCTCAATCATAATTTAATAAAATGCAACTGATTATCATATTAATAATTAAAAATGAAAGATTTGGCTCAAAGAGATGATGAACTTTCTGTTATCATGTATTGGTTGTGGAGTAATTATTTAAAGCCAGTTCTATCTGGCTAAATTTTTTATATCATAACCTAACTTTATTCTTTTCCCATAGTTTCTTCTCTACCATTTAGGATTCTTTCCTTTCTATTCCCCTTTGTAGAATTTGTTTTATAAAGGAACTATTACTTTGAAAGTTAATTTGAAAAGCCAGCACAGTTACATAACCACATAACCATCTTTGGGACTTGTTCATCAGAATCATTTTCAAAGAGTGGCTAAATATTTCTTTAAGCAAAGACAAATTGTTTAAACCTAATATTCTTACTGCATATAAGAAAAATCTTCAGCCAGGTATGGTGGCTCATACCTGTAATTCCAGCACTTTGGGACCCTGAGATAGGAAGATCAGTTGAGGCCACGAGTTTAAGACCACCCTGAGCAACATGAGACACTATGTGTATAATTTTTTTTTCCTTCTTTTTTTTTTTTGAGGTGGAGTCTCGCTCTGTTACCCAGGCTTGAGTGCAGTGGTGCAATCTCGTCTCACTGCAACCTCTGCCTCCCGGTTTCAAGCGATTCTCCTGCCTCGGCCTCCTGAGTAGCTGGGATTACAGGCGTGCACCACCAGGCCTGGCTAATTTTTGTATTTTTAGTAGAGATGGGGTTTCACCATGTTGGTCAGGCTAGTCTCAAAATCCTGACCTCGTGATCCAGCTGCCTCAACCTCCCAAAGTGATGGGATTACAGGCATGAGTCACAGCACCTGGCCTCTATAATTTTTTTTTTTAATAGCCAGGGATGGTGGCATGTGCCTGTAGTCCTAGCTACTCAGGAGGCTGAGGCAGGAGGATTGCTTGAGCCCAGGAGTTTGAGGCTGCAATGATCTATGATCAATTCCAGCATAAGCAAAAGAGTGAAACCATGTTTTTTTTTAAAAAAAAAAAGAAGAAGAAGAAAATTTTCAAGGAGGAGTTTTCATATATCTAAAATCCCCTTTCTTAATTGCTACTCAGATGCCTAGTAGGTATCTTGAACTGAACTAGTTCAAATGAGACCCAGACATACTTTCTTCCTAGATTTTCAATCTCAATAAATAGTAATACTATTAATCCAGTCAGTTTCCTACAATGCAACCATAATTACTATAGATAGAAATAATTGTCAGGTTTTGTCACTTCATATGAAAGCCTGGTAATTCAGATGCTAAATGAAGGTAGAAACCAAAAAAGGTCTATGATGAAACAATCATGTATACTGCTAGAAAAATGTAACAAAGAATGGGTTCACACCTCAGACTTGGGAAGAGTCCTGCCATTTTCTATAATGTGACATCGTGTGTGGGCTCATTTCACATGTAGAGCCCTACACATATCAGGCAGTTGAGCAGAAAACAGCCTGGGAATGTAGGATGACTCTTCAACAGGGTTATTATCTGTAGGGGCTCTGATGGCTGGCTGTTATATGATAGATTTGCCTTCATATAAATGTCTACAATCTTCAAAAATTGCTAAATGTGTGGGCTAGACTTATTTTTTTAAAATACAGTCTGAGCTTTTAAACAAAAGCATACTTTTCTTCATTTTATGTGCAACGAGTTCAAAACTATAAAATGGGCTGGCGCAGTGGCTCACAGCTGTAATCCCAGCACTTTGGGAGGCCAAGGTGAGTGGATCACTTGAGGTCAAGAGTTCGAGACCAGCTGGGCAACATGGTGAAACCCCGTGTCTGCTAAAAATACAAAAATTAGGCCGGGCACAGTGGTTCATGCCTGTAATACCAGCATTATAGGAGGCCGAGGTGGGCAGATCATGAGGTCAAGAGATCGAGACCATCTTGGCCAACATGGTAAAATCCCATCTCTATTAAAAATACAAAAATTAGCTGGGCATGGTGGTGTGTGCCTGTAGTCACAGGTACTTGGGAGGCTGAGGCAGGAGAAGCGCTTGAACCTGGGAGATGGAGGTTGCAATGAGCCGAGATCGTGCCACTGCACTCCAGCCTGGTGACAGAGCGAGACTCCGTCTCTAAAAAAGAAAAATAAATTAGCCAGGTGTGGTGGCACACACCTGTAATCCCAGCTACTTGGGAGGCTGAGGCAGGAGAATCACTTGAACCCAGGAGGTGGAAGTTTCAGTGAGCTCAGATCGAACTGCTGCACTCCAGCCTGGGTAACAGAGCCAGACCCCGTCTCAAAAAATAAACACATAAATAAATAACTATAAAATGATACTAGGATATATATTTTTTAATGGAAACCTCATCTTTTCAGATGATAGCCCTTCAAAATTTGCAAATGTGGGTTCATAACCTTAACTCTCTTACAAATTTAGAATTTAATGTTGATCTTTCTAGCAATTTGATTACTGTAGAACTTTTGTTTCCCTCTGGCTGCTGCTCTTCTTTCTCTTTTTCTCCTCATCTTCCTCTTTCTCCTCCTTCTATTTCCTTTTCTTCTTCTACCTCCTCTTCCTCCTCCTTCTTCCCTTCCTCCTTCTCCCCCTGCACTTCCTTTTTACATTTCCCACTTCTCCAAACTCAATAATGTAACATTTTCAGATAAAATATTTAAGATTCAGAAATTTAAATGAGGTATCCAAATCCATACAACTAAAAAATAAATGAAACAATTAAGATTTGGATGGAGCTGGAGGCCATTATCCTTAGCAAACGAACGCAGGAACAGAAAACCAAATACCTCATGTTCTCACTTACAAGTGGGAACTAAAGGATGAGAACACATGGACACATAGAGGGGAAAAACACACACTGGAGCCTTTTGGAAGGTGGAGGGTGGAAGGAGGGATAGGATCAGGAAAAAAAAATGGGTGATGAAATAATCTGTATAGCAAACTCCCACGACACAAGTTCACCTATGTAACAAACCTGCACTTGTACCCCTAAACTTATAATAAAATTTAAAAAAGATTTTAAATATATTTTTCATTGCACATTTTATGTCCTGTCAATATCATGCATCATGCTCCTGTTTATAGCTCTGTTAGCAACTAGAAACTATTTTGGCAAAGACGAATTTAGTTCTCATGTTTTGAAAGAATTCAATAAAACTGAAATTCACAAGAATAGCAAAAGGTTAAATGCCTACAAACACTAAATATTATCATTTATAATTTTCTGCAAAAACATTGTTAAGAATATACCAGTGTAAATTTATGCAAGTCTTTTTCCAATGGCATTTAAGCCTCAAGTGAAATATTTTTTGGGGGGAGACTATAATCAACCTATGTGAATTAAAAAGGCCTACCTCAAAGAGAGATTTATAATATGATAACGTGCCACCAGACCTAAATTGGGTGAACATTTATCAGTTTAAAAATTTTGGATTTCTCTTCTTAAGTAAAATTAATCTTTTTATTATACATATTTATTGTGTATATTTATTTTTATTTTTTGAGATAGAGTCACTCGGTCACCCAGGCTAGGGTGCCATGGTGCAAACTCAGCTCACTGCAACCTCCACCTCCCAGGTTCAAGCGATTCTCTTGCCTCAGCCTCCCAAGTGGCTAGGATTACAGGCACACACCACAGCGCTCAGCTAATTTTTTTTTTTTTTTTTTGTATTTTTTATAGAGACAGGGTTTCGCCATGCTGGCCAGGCTGGTCTCGAACTCCTGACCTCAAGTGATCTACGCCCTCGGCCTCCCAAAGTGCTGGGATTACAGGCATGAACCACCGCACCCGGCCTATTGTATATATCTAAAACAACGTGATACATGATTTCAAATATGTGTACGTTGTGGAATGACTAAATTGAGCTAATTAACATATGTATAACCTCATATATTTATTATTTTTTGAAATAAGAACACAATCTACTCTTAGTGATTTTCAAGTGTAAACAATGCACTGTTATTATCTGTAGTCACCATGTTATACAATAGATTTATTTTTTTATATTTTATTTCATTTATTTTTAAATTTCAATAGGTTTATGGGGAACAGGTGGTGTTTGGTTATATGAATAAGTTCTTTAGTGGTGATTTCTGAGTAAAATTAATCTTAAACAACAAATAACATTGCACCATAATAAAATGGTCATTTAAAGTGTTCATTTGAAATGCTCACAAGTGTATTTGAGAATAAAGCCCCTTTAAAAATGTTTTTGAAACAGTTTGGAGAACATAGATATCAGAATTTTGTGTGAATATTTAGAGACATTTTCATAAATATATACTGTAAAGATTCAAAAGATCATCTAATTATATAAAACTAATACTTTCAGATTTGCCTATGAAAATGGAGACTTAAAAAGCTTATTATTTAAATAAATAAATGAAGTTCTACCAATTATGAATTCTCACAAATATTATCAAGTATTTATATTAGATACCTAAATATACTATATATTTAGATACATTATGATGCAATATGATGCTGCACCACAAAATTTAAGATTAGAAGAATCTTCCAAAGGGCTATGAGAAAAAAATAAACACGTTCACCTCAAAAACCAGGGATACATGGATAACAAAAATGTTCTCCCACTCTATTTGAAGAAAAAAATAAATTTATTCCTAGAAAATTAAATGTATGTGATGTAGAAAAAAAAACAGGATAGAAAGTGAAAGTGTGTTTTAATTTTAAAAACTAGTAACTTTAAATTTTAAAAAATAAGATGGAAGAGAGAAAAGTACACACTGAAAGTTTCACAGATGTTTCTCATTGGAAACAGTAAATAAAAGATTTTAACAATAATTCATTACACCAATGACCACTCTAATATTTCTGAAAATATGAGCTTAGAGTTTGACTAGATTATTCTTGAGTATTCAAAATATTTAAAATTGAATATTGTGAACCAATTGAATAAAATATGTAAGTTTTTTCAAATATTTATTCAAATAATTTCTATTGTGAAATAACATCATGGACATCTTGGAAGACATTCTCAGATGTAATTTTCTTTGTTATTTTTTCTTAAATTTATTTTTAATTAAATAATGATTATATTAATTAGTTTTTAAAAGATTAAAACCCTAAAATGTGAAAATACTGCCAACCCTTCTTACTACTTTTACCTGAAAATGTAACCACCTTATCATCATTTTCAATGTAACTTTTCAGAGATTATCTTATATATTCATGAACGTGCTTTGAACACGGCTTCCTGAATATTTCAGTCCTGAATATTTTACACTGTGCGATTCTGTAAAGATGTGTGCATTTTGATTCTATTACGTATCTTTGAATTTTCCAATTACAATTCTAATGCTTTATTATTGATATAATCCCAATCTTAGAAAGTTTAAAAGCTTTGAATTGCTTCCCATTACCCTTGGAATACAATCTAAATGTTTATCTGTGATCTGTAAGGTTCTGCATGAGCTATCCTAGTTATAAGCTTCAAATAACCATGGAACATGATTTAACTATACAGCGCTCTATCCTTACTGCATAGCAAAGATCCCGCCACATGGTATAAACCTAATATATACTTTAACTGACTATATGTATGAAATAACTCCATGGTTAAGGCTGTATTTTTAATGTGGAAATTCTCATATTTTGAGAAATAAGGAACATTGAACAAATAGAAATGAAGCTATGGCTTAGAAATTTAAATAGAAATGCCATTATAATAACAACTTAGAGTAAAAAGCATTTATGATTCATGAATACCACTTTATTTGTTTATTTTTTTTTTTTTGAGACGGAGTCTTGCTCTGTTGCCCAGGCTGGAGTGCAGTGGCGCGATCTCGGCTCACTGCAAGCTCCGCCTTCCCGGTTCACGCCATTCTCCTGCCTCAGCCTCTCCGAGTAGCTGGGACTACAGGCGCCCGCCACCACGCCCGGCTAATTGTTTTGTATTTTTAGTAGAGACGGGGTTTCACCGTGGTCTAGATCTCCTGACCTCGTGATCCGCCCACCTCGGCATCCCAAAGTGCTGGGATTACAAGCGTGAGCCACCGCGCCCAGCCACTACTTTATTATTAAGACTGTCCTCTCACACATTCTTTTAGTGTCTTTGTATCATTGAGACTATTTTGGTTCTTATATTTGTGACAAGTTAAAGATTAACTATAACAATTGTCATTGTTATATTTAGCAATACAACTTTGATATTTTATGTGTCAATATTGAACTATGAATTGGACAAAATATAAATCTATAAATACTATAAATTTATAAATCTATAAATACTAAAATCATTTATGATTTTATGGACATGGACAACAGTTCAGATAAATCAACAGTTATTCAGCTAACAGAATATATATAAACTTTATGACTATATACATGGGAAAATATTTTCGTATCTATAGCTTCCATAAATTATTCTCACTTAATGAAAGTGTTTTTGTGAAATTCAAAATTATGCAATAATTATCTTCCAAAACATTAATTTTTATATCAGCTACACAGGAAAAATGGTCTGTTTCGTACATGTAAAATATATGTATGTATATGTTTATGTATGTGTATGTGTATTGTAATGGTAACATGGCTTTCAAAGTTTCATCATAAATGCTATATTTACTCATTTGTCATAAAAGTGTTTTCAAATGCCATAGAGGCATACATTTTATTTTGAAGCTTTAAATCTTGAAAGTCTTCTTTTGCTAAATATTTATCTTTTTCTAAAAATAAAATAAGTAATTTTAAAGAAATTCAAGATCTTTTATAGTAGTTATCTGAAATGGATAAATCATAAAAATGTTATTTCATATATTTATGGAGAAATTATAACATGGTGTCTTTACCATATACGTTGCTCACTATCACTTCTGCTGCAAGAAATAAAATTGCTTGGATCTCATTCTAAGAGGTGAAGCTAACACTTGGAGTTCTAACCTTGTAGGCCACACAGCTTTACTTTCACAATGATGAAAATTATGATTTGAATAGTATAGTTATTAAGTGTTTTGATCACATAGTAAAGTTAAACTAGGTGAAAACTGAGCCACACCTATGGCATTTCCAACACTCATTAAAAAAAAAAAAAAAACAGATGTAAGCAAAGGCATCAATACTCTTCTTTACCCTATGCTTTTTTCATTATATAATTTTGTTTCTAATTAGTTGTGTATGGGTCTTATGATCTAATTACAGACTAATTTTGAGAAACAAAAACCATCGCTTGGGTATCTCTAGTCTTAATCATTGATATTAATATACTGTTCTTTGAAATTCAACTTGACAGCCAATTCAAATTCAGAAATTGGCTTGCTAGAAACCTCCAAGGTCATGATCCTTCAAAGTACTGTTTGTCAAATTGCCCTGACACAAATCCTGCAGGAAAAACTACTCTTTGATTATTAATGTGCAGTCAAAAGTGACATAGCCTTGCATACTGATCTTATATATCAAGAAAAAAAATAACAAAGTGTTAAGGTGAAAATACCTTGAGTTAAACCTCATATATATAATTCTGCCAAAGTATAATTAAATATGTGAATATTTATATCTGATGAAAGAATTTTGAGTTTCTAAATGACATTGCAAATGTGTTAGGAGGGGTAATACATGATAGTCAAATTCCTCAATATGAAAAATATGAAATATGTGTATACAGATTCTTACTTTCACAAATGAAAATAGTAAATAAATACTGACTTATATTATATAAATTGTACTTCAGAAATCATAAAGAAAATTTCACTCCCCTCTGCTACATTATGTCACAAATCCACAAAATGCATTCATTCAGTATTTATGACACATTGATAACTATTTTCAAAACTGTGGAGAATATAAAGCACGTATCCATTGAAGTCTATATGTGTTCTATAGACATAGTCTACATATATGTATGTATATATATGTGCATATAAATATATAATTCATGTAGTTAAGGAGTCTTATTTTTATACATTTTTAAATGAATACTCTTCTTTGATATTTTTTCATGAATTTTTGTTGTGCAATAAGATAACACAACTATTTCATATATGTGTGTGCATATGTGTATGAAAAAAATCTGTATATCTGCAAAAGCAAAGCAATGTTGAAGCATAAGTAGATCTTAATTATATACTAGGACTTCTAAGGATAAATATGTAATTCTAAAACTTCCAGAAAAAAAAAATATTCTGATATCTGATTTTTCATCAGCAAAACTACAGCAGATGATATCTGAAAATGCCTTCTAAGTTCTGAGGTCAGATAATTCTGTTTCACCAATTTCATACTCTTAAATGTTATCTTTCAAGAATCAATATAAAATAAAATACATTTTCCAATATATAAAAATGCAAACAGATTTTTTTCCCATGCATCATTTCTTAGGAAGGCACATTCAGCAAAAAAACAGTGAACATCAGACAAAGGACACTGTAGATATACAAGCAATCGGTCCATACTTAAATATGAAGAGAGTATGCTCCAAATGAGTGTCTTTAAAAGAATGTGCCATATTTTAAGTAAAAGGTGATGTGAAAACAGAGAGGGAGGATGAATGATTTAATGGTTAAAATAAGTAGTAGATATGTATTTAAAAATATATATGTAGATGAGATAAGGGGAGGCTTTTTGGTTCATTGCTTAACTGATACTTTTTTGCTGCATCTAAGCTTCTGCCTATATGATCTTTACCTATCTTTGGTTTTTATTTTTTCATGAATAGCTAATCACTTTCTGAGTGATCTCTTTTTCAAACTAACACATTTTGATACACAAGAAACATTAAGAAACAAACATGTTATCCTCTGTCATTCCCATGCAATCTCAATAGATATTTTGAGTATGAACGAATTAATAGGTACTCAGTAGCTATTTTGATGACTGAATTAATTAGACCATGAGCACTTACAATAATGTCTCATTGGAAATTCAAATCTGAATAAGTAGTCAACAGCAAACCTTAAGGAAGAGCGAGCAAGACTTTTTTTTTCAACTTTCTTGATTCAAGGGGGTGGAGTGCGAAAGAGAAGAAGCAAAAATGCCAAAGGTAGTTATGCTTTGCGCCAATAATTGATAGATCTGGTATGAATGTTAAAAATAGAGAAATCTAGAGGGGAAAGAGCTGACTTGGATATTTGGAGATAAAGATTTTTAAGTTTATTGTAATGTGTAATAGACCAACAGTCTATCTATATATAAATATTAATACCATTATCTATTAACGCAGTTGCATGTTCTTTCCAGCCTCTGGAAATATTGGAGATTCTTTATTTGATATTTTTCCATAGAAGGTTGTGATTGAAGTATTGCTGCCTAGGTCCTTTACACAATGTACTGATGTTAATTTACTATATTCTAAATTTTCTTGAGAGCAAGAGATTATTTTTATACAGGTGTTAAACTGAACAAACAAGTACAGAAATAAGTAAATGGGTTTTTAGATTGCAAAGAGAAATGTAGCTTGGTAACCCTTTTCAAATTAGAGTTATATGTATCTAAAAGTATTCAATTGTGGGCCGTGCTGATATGAACAAAATATAAAAATGTATTTGGTATGGATAATAGCAGTAAAATAAATATATATAAAGAAAATGCATGTGAAATAAAATAAGTTTTAAAATATTCTACTAGTTATCTTTTTTTTTTTTTTTTTGAGACGGAGTCTCGCTCTGTTGCCCAGGCTGGAGTGCATTGGCGCAATCTCGGCTCACTGCAAGCTCCGCCTCCCGGGTTCACGCCATTCTCCTGCCTCAGCCTCCCGAGTAGCTGGGACTACAGGCGCCCGCCACCACGCCCGGCTAATTTTTTGTATTTTTTAGTAGAGATGGGGTTTCACCGTGTTAGCCAGGATGGCCTCGATCTCCTGACCTCGTGATCCGCCCGCCTCGGCCTCCCAAAGTGCTGGGATTACAAGCGTAAGCCACCGCGCCCGGCCTCTACTAGTTATCTTTAATGTTTAATTTGCACATTTTCATATGAAACTACATTAGGAAATATTTTAAAGTTTATTTTTTTCCTTTATAAAATATTGTTGAAACCATACCTATGGGCTAGGAATTAAAGAAAGAAAAAAAAAATACTCATTTAGTTCTATTTCCTGGAATTTTTTTTAAAGGATACCAAGATCAAACATGTTTCATTTTATACTGAATTCTCTCTTAAAGTGAATATAAAAGGCATTTTGCACCAATATTCTAAGAATTCTTTTCCCACAGGTCTTTCTTAATACCTTGATATTCAAAATACATTCCATGATGTTTTTATGACTATAGCACTTTTGCTTTTTTTGATTCTAGATATTTACAGGACCATGAGAAACTCCTTCATCTGTGGGAAACTGTTTCTGTGAGGTTTGACAAGTCATTCCCATAAACTTCATTATATCAAGCCTTATTTACAAGATATTAATATTTATATTTTTATTACTTTAGGTAATTGAATTATATTGTGAGACATTCAAATACTGGACTTTTAGAAATAGCGGCCTATAAAGAATTAACAATTGGAAGATGTGGTTTGATTATACTTTTAAAGGAGAGACATGTTGGAATGAGGCCAATTTTATAAGTAGGTAGTTCATTAGTGAACATTATGTTGTTAATATTGTTGCATCTCACTTGGGAAGGATTTGATTAGTACACATGTGGGAATAAATGAAGCAATTTCTGGAAATACCCCAATGTATGCCCTCCATGTTTCTAACTGCTTTATTAATCAGAATATAAAGAACATGTAAAGTGCCTTTGATATATGCATAATGTATGTGCAAATGTATAAGATCAAGGCTCTCCATTCAGAATCCATATTTCTCTTTGCAATCTACTGTGCACCACTTCTGTGCATTCATTTCTTCCTATTGTTCTCAGAATCTAGTAATATTGCTCCTTGCACTTATGAAAGGGTCATTTCCTACATTGTTTTATAAAGACCCAATAAAAACTCAACAATTTTTTAAAAATGAAGCTTTATTCAACTACATAAAAATTATTTCATTTTCCATTGCTCATGTAGTGCTTATGCAATTAGTGTTTATTTTATATTGGCTCTAGCAGTAGAAATAAACATGGTGACATGAAAACAAGCCTTTAAAAAGTATGGATTTAACATGTTTATTTGTAACACGAGGGACTTTAATATATTCAAATATTATATAATATGCTTCATAGTACTTTTTAGTTCTAACCAATTTTTAGAAATGGTTATAAGCATCTAGAGGGTAAATTTGCAGTTCTCCTATACTCTGTATAGCACTATGTAGTGCTTTTGTGCTTTTTATTAAAAATCTATTTTGAGTTTATAGTAAATGCAAAGGTGCAGTTTAACATTGATTAGAGCCACCACTTAACCAAGCACCATATTGATCAAGGGGTTTGAAATGAAGACACGAAGACATAATATCCAAGACTGTCATTACAGGAGGGAAGAAAATATAGAAAGTCAAATCAAACTCCTAAGGCAAATACTTTTTGAATGAGAAGAGAAGCTTACAAAGTGAATCATCAGCTAAAATACATATGATTGCTTGTGGTTATGTTTCACTGTTCAACTATAATCAATATGACAATCCATGTCAGATAGTGTAATAGCAATAACTTTTAAAAGCCTTTGAACATTTATTGCTCATCTTTCTTTCATGTCATTTGATTCAGAATGCTTCAATTTGAAAACAATCTGAAATAGAATGTAATGATTTCGTTTGAAATTGTTAGCGGGGGTAATTGAAAGAACCGTTCAGTTTTCTACTTGATGTTACTGCTAGTATTTTATGTCTTGTAATAAGGCCAAAGGTAAATACACTTAGAAAAGGAAATTCCACTAACAATGTATATATTTTATTCTACCAGTTATTTTCTATTAGTAAAATATACTTTTATAGTAAAATACACACAGACACACACACACATAAACAAGCACACATGAGCACATGCCTAACACAGGAAGGTGCACACACACTCATTTTACAATTTCATAAATAAAAGTAAACACAGTACATATTTCCTAATCTCCTAGGATAATAAAAAGCAAGTAGGTATGAGACAAGTCTTACTGAAATCAAAACTAAAGTTTGGGAGGGAGGCAGAGCAAAGATGGCAGAACAGAAAGTTCCACCTATGCACCCTATCTCCTGAAGGACATCAAGTTAACAATTATCTACACGGAAAAAAAAAAAAAAAAAAAAACCTTCATAAGAACCAAAAATCAGGCGAGCACTCATAGTATCTGCTTTTAACTTCATAGCACCGGAAGAGTCACTCAAGAGATAGAAAAAGTAGTCCTGAATCACCAATGCCACCCTTCCCTCACCCCTAGCTGCAGCAACAGGCAGAGAGCTTCCCTGGGCACACAGGGAGGAGAACATAGCAATTGTGAGGCAATGAACTCAGTGCTGTCCTGTTAAAGCAGAAAGGAAAACAGAACCAAACTCAAAGGACACCTGCCTGATGAGGAAGCATCTAAACCAGCCCTAGCCAGAGGGGAATCACTGATGCTAGTGTTCCAAACCTGCAAAACTTGCCACCAAGGGATATGGCACTGTGTCTCCAGGTAAATGTGAAAGCCTGTCTAGCCCATAAGGACTGCAATTCTTAGGCAAGTCCTAATGCTGAACTAGGCCAGAGACAGTTGACTGGGGTGAAGGTGGGCATGCAACATATTGAGACACAAGTTGGGGCAGCTAAGGGAGGGCATCACTCCTCCTCTATACTCCTCTAACCCCAGGTTGCACAGCTCACAGCTCCAAAAGAGGCTCTTTCCTTCTGCTTGAGGAGAGGAGAAGAAAGAGTGGACAGGACTTTGTCTTGCATCTAGGATACCAGCTCAGCCATGGCAGGATAGGGAAATGACCAGAGTCATGAGGCCCCTGTTCCAGGACCTAACTTCCAGATGACATTTCCAGACACAGCGTGGGCCAGAAAGGAACATGCTGCCTTGAAAGAACATAGTCCTGGCAGAATTCACCTGAAGCCAGCACTCACTTGGAAGCATTCACTTGAAGCATTCACTTGGACCAGAAGGGAACCTGCTGCCTTGAAAGAAAAAAAAAAAAAAAAAAAAAAAACACTCTGGGCAGCATTCATTTGAAGGCAGACTGCACTGGCTTCAAGTCTGACCCACCACAGTTATATGTTGGCCACAGAAGTGCTTGTGTCACTCCACTTTCAGCTTTAAGCAGCTCAGAACAGAGAGAGGCTCTATGTTTGGGAGAATGTAAGGGAAGAGAACAAGAGTTACTGCCTAGTAATACAGAGAATTCTCCCAGATCTTGTCCAAGAACAGCAAAGTGGTGCCTCTACAAGTCTGCAAGAACCACAGCATTACTCAAATATCTATAAAGCCTCCCTAAGAAGGATAGCTACAAATAAGCCCAGACAGTAAAGACTATAATAAATATCTAACTCTTCAGTGTGCAGATACCAAACAACATCTGCTAGAATCAACACCATCCAGGAAACATGACCTCAGAAAATGAACTAAATAAGGCACCAGGAACTAATCCTGGATAAACAGAGATGTGTATCCTTTCAGATAGAGAACTTTTTTTTAAAAAAAAACAAGCTGTGTTGAGGAAACTCAAAGAAACTCAAGATAACACAGAGAAGGAATACAGAATTCTATCAGATAAATTTAATAAAGAGAATGAAGTAATTAAAAAGAATCAAGCAGAAATTCTGGAGATGAATAATTCAATTGGCAAAGTGAAGAATGTATCAAGCAGAAGAAAGAATCTGTGAGCTTGAGTACAGGCTATTTGAAAATATGTGGTCAAAAGAGACAAAAGAAAAAAGAATATTGAGAGATAGTGCTAGTTTATTCAAAGCTTATTCAAAGGGTTAAAAACAGATTGTGGAGGAAAATGGGCGAAGATAAAAAATTACTCATCAAGTCTGGGTGCAGTGGCTCACGCCTGTAATCCTAGCACTTTGGGAGGCTATGGGTGGGTCACCTGAGGTCAGGAGTTCGAGACCAGCCTGGCCAACATGGCAAAACCCTGTCTCTACTAAAAATACAAAAATTAGCTGGGCATGGTGGCAGGAGCCTATAATCCGAGCTACTTGTGAGGCTGAGGCAGGAGAATAACTTGAACTTGGGAGGCCAAGGTTGCAGTGAGTCGAGATCACACCACTGAACTCCAGCCTGTGTGAAAGAGTGAAATTCTGTCTTAAAAAAATTACCCATCAGGTGCTATGTTTGTTACCTGGGAGACAAAGTAATCTGTACACCAAAGCCCCAACATACAATTTACCTATATAACAAATCTGCACATGTACCCTTGAACATAAAATAAAAATTAAAAAAATAATTTTTAATAGAAAAAATAAGACTGTCAAACCAGACAGGAAGGTGCCACAGTTTGAAAGGATTTTTTAAAATATTAGTAGAGAGTCATCATCAGTATCCCTAATTAATATTTAAAAACAAATTAGCCAGGGAAAGACATCTTTCATGTTTCTCACATGTATTTCATCTTCTTTGTTTCTTGTCCTCCTTGCTCTTTGCAGATAAATTTTAGGGAAATCAGATGAGGAGAACTGAAGAAATTAAGGAATTGGCTGTGGAAAATTGGAAAGCCCAGGACAGCAAATGATGAACAAAACCAAGGCAACTGAAAAATATAGTTTATCAGCCCTAAACACCTTTAGTATAACTATTGGAGATGTATTGTCAACAAGAGAACACTGGGGATACTTGGCAAAATAAGAAAGTAAAGAACACTCCTCACCTTTCATGTGTCTTCTTTTATATTCCCAATCGTCCCCGCTCCCTCCGTCAGCACCCTACCCCTTCAAAAAACAAAAATCCAGAATCCTCTATAGGCTAATTTTGCATCAATTTTATAAAGAGACCAAATATTCATCATCTGTTTAGTCATCATTTTAAAAATATAATTTAATAGGAGGGTCAAATTGGTTTTTGATGTTTTACTTATTCTCAGAATTATAAGATGTAGTTGGAATGACAGAAGATGAAAAGTTTAGTAGCAGTAGGGGTTAAATGAGCAGAAGAAATTATATTGGAAATATAAAAAGGAGAATAAATAATCTTTTAAATAAGTAAAGTATAAAATGTATACAATGTGTTCAAAAACCAGAGGATTTACCCATTTATGCCAGAGGTTGCAAATTTTTTGGTGTGAAAAATCAGACCTTGGCAATGACCTTGAGCAGTAGGATATAAATAACTCTCATAAGCATAGCGTTCCAATAATGGAACACTAGGCATAAATTGCTAATAGGTTAGTATAGTGACAATCACTGAGTGATCTAATTTAAGATAAACAATTTGCATCTATTTTTGCATGACAAGAATGTTAGAGATTTTTTAAAAATACGTAGTTTTTGTATTCAAAAATTGCAAAATGATAAAAGATTTATCTATGGTGTTTAGTGCACAGTTAGATGTTAAGCACAGTTACAAATTGGGTTCCCAAAAAGCAATTCTGAGACCCATGCGTATGCAGGAAGTTTACTGGAAAACTACTCTTGGTAACCACACCTGTGAAAAGTTGAGGAAGCTAAAAGAAGTAAAAAACAGGGTATTAGGGTTCTTCAGAGAAACAGAACCAGAACCAATAGGAGATGCATGGATGAATGGATGGATGGATGGATGGATGGATGGATGGATGGATGGATGGATGGATAGATGGATGGATGGATGGATGGATGGATGGATGGATGATAGATAGATAGACAGACAGATATATATTTATTATAATTTTATGTAGACTGACAAGTCCTGAGATCTATAGCTGGCAAGCTGGAGACCCAGGAGAATTGATTGTATAATTCCAGTCTTAATGTAGCAGGCTGGAGACCCGGAAAGGGTCATAATTTCAGTTCTAGTTCAAAGACAAAAAACAAAACAAAAGCAATATCTCAGCTAACGGCAATCAGGCAGGAAAAAATTCCTTCTTACTTGAGGGAAAGCTAACCACAATTTATTGGAAGGATCTTACCCACAATAGGGAGGGTAATCTGCTTTAGTTAGTCTACCCATTTAAATGTCAATCTCATTCAGAAACATTCTCATAGAAACACCCAGAATAATGGTTGACAAAATATCTGGGCACAATATATGGGCCAGGTGACATATACAATTAAACATCACAGTTGGACAGCATCACAGTCAAAGGCCCCAGACTCTGCAATAGAAATCTCTGGATTTGGGATAGCCCTGCAAAGTTGCTCCAGATGAAGTAAGAGAGTGCTTATACTCCCTGCATCCATGCCATTGGATGAGGCAAGGAGGCTCCTTCAGCCAAAGCAAATGGGCTAAGAAGTGAGTTGACTCTGTTTAGCTAAGGACATCCTCTGGGAGAGGGACCTTAGCTGCATGTTGTTGGCTGTCAATGCTCCCAGTTGCTGGGAGAAGGAGTGCTTTAATCCTGAGGGTCGTGCAGACTTGGCTTACATACCAGAGTCTACACCATGCTCTCTATTACATCCTAGATATTCGAAGACAAGAGTCTTGTAATTTAGCTCTTGAGATTTTCAGAATCTAGAATAGAAAACAGACAGGCAAATCCCATAGAAAGAAAGGTTTGTAATCTATAAAGTTTCACATTCTTGTGCTCTTACAGACTACCTGGTATACCATAGGAATATATTAGTTATTAAATAAATTAAAAAGTGATATAAATATCCGCAAATATCAGTATTATAAACTATGGTATATAGAGAATTTTGTAATGTTTGTTGATTACTCAATTAATGAATATTTAATTAATGGATATTTAATGATATTGATTCAACACAACTCATTCATGTATTATTTGCCAGATACTCTTTAAAGTATTCAGTAACTTGGACCTAAATCCATTTAAATGAGTATTTAATTTCTCTCTCAGTAAAAACTATACATTGCTCATGGTCAAATGAAGTTCTTCAAGGGTAAGATTATTCAAATGAATGCTTTTGATTTTAATTCATGTATGATTAGTCATTTATTTGAATATGTTTTGTCTGTACTTTTATTGTGATAGGCATGGAGCTAACATCTAATGATTCATAATAACAAAATATAGTCACTTGCTTCACTGATTCAGTTGAAGAAATTTAAAAGATTTGCAACCATAGACCTTTGCAACCTAATCCCTTGCAACCATAGACCTCTGTGATTGTACGTGTGGAATTGAAAACCTCCATCAATTGTTAGTTGCTTTAGAAAACCAGTAATGAACATAACTCATGCATACTGAGTTTATTAATAATACATTAAATGTGTAATAAAGATTAAGAATTTTTATATGCAATCTTCTGTCTTTATTTTTTCCCACTTTGAACAATTTTGTTTGACTATTTTTTATTCCATTTGATATATTTTACGGAATAGGAAAGAGGATATTTTATTTTTTAATTGTTATTATTTCAACTTTTAGATTCAGGAGGCAAATGTACATATTTGTTGCATGGGTATACTGTGTGAAGCTGAGGTTTGGGGTACCTCACCAAAATAGTGAGCATAGTATCCAATAAGTAGTTTTCCAGTCCATTCCCTCCTTCTCCCCCAAAACTCCCTCACTTCCCAGTAGACCAACGTCTATCGTTCTCTTCTATATGTCCATGAGTACGCAGTGCTCAGCTCCTACTTAAAGGTAGAAACACACACTGTTTGGTCCTCTATTCCCCTGTTAATTCACCCACGATAATGGCCTCCGGTTGTATCAATATTGCTGCAAAGAACATAATTTCATTCTTTTTTCATGGCTGCATAGTATTCCATGGTATGTTTACATTACCTTCTCTTTATCCAATCCAACACTGATAAGTACCTAGGTTGATTCACTATTGTGAGTAGTGCTGAGATGAACACATGAGTGCATATGTCTTTTTGATAGAATAATTTATTTTCCTTTGGGTATATACCCCGTAATGAGGTTGCTAGGTCAAACGTTAGTTCAGTTTTAAGTCTTTGAAAAATCTCCAAACTGTTTTCCACAGTTGCTGAATTTATTTAATTCCCACCAACAGTTTATAAGTATTCTCTTTATTTTCACAGCTTGACAGTATCTGTTGTTATTTGACTTTTTAATAATGGTTATTGTGACTGATATGAGATGGCATCTCACTGCACTTTTGATTTTCATTTCTCTAATGATTATTGATGTTGAATATTTTTTCATGTTAATTGCGTGCTTGCATGTCTTTTTTTGAAAAGCATCCGTTATGTTCTTTGCCTGAATCAGTAATTTAAAAACTACCAACCAACTAAAAAGCTCTGGACCAGATAGATAAATAGCAAAATTCTAACAGATGTATAAAGAACTGGTCAATTCTACTAAAACTATTCAAAAAAATAGATGAGGAGGGGCTCCTCCCTAATTCATTCAATGCAGCCAGTATCTGACTGACACCAAAATCTGGCAAAGATCAATAAAAAAATTCAGGCCAATATTTCTGTTTAGTCTAAATAAGACTCCTCAACAAAATACCAGTAAACAAAATCCAGAAGCAAATCAAAAAGTTAATTCAGTACGATCAAGTAGGCTTTGTTGTTGGAATGCAAGGCTAGCTCAACATACACAAATCAATAAATGTGATTCACCAACAAAACAGAATTAAAAGCAGAAGCCATCTGATAATCTCTATTATAGAGACAGAAAAAGCTTTTTAATAAAATCAAACATTTCTTCATGATAAAAACCCTCAACAGACTAGGTATCAAACAAACATACCTCAAAATAATAGAGCCATTTATGACAAACTCACAGCCAACATCACACTGAAGGGCAAAAGCCAGAACCAGCCCCTTTGAGAACTGGAACTAAACAAGGATGCCCACTCTCACTCTCCTATTCAACACAGTACTGGAATTACTAGCCAGAGTAATCAGGCAAGAGAAAGAAATAAAAGACATCCAAATAGGAAAAGAAGTAGTCTAAATATCTCTTCTCACTGATGATATGATTCTGTACCTAGAAAACCTTAAAGTCTCTGCCATAAGGTTTTTAGAACTGATTAATGACTTTAGTAAAGTTTTGGGATACAAAATCAATGTACAAAAGTCAGTAACATTTCTACACACCAATAATGTTCAAGCTGAGAGTGAAATCAAGAACACAATTTCATTTACAATATCTAAAAAATAAATAAAATTTATTTATTTTTTATTTATAATTTTTTTTAGGAATGCATCTAACCAAGGAGGCAAAATATCTCTACAAGGACAATCACAGGACACTACTGAAAGAAATCAGAGATGACACAAAGAAATGGAAAAACATTCCATGCTCATGAATTAGATGAATCAATATTGTTAAAATAGCCATACAACCCAAAGCAATTTATAGATTCAACACTACTTCTGTCAAATGACCAATATCATTTTTTCACAGAATTAAACAAAACTATTTTAAAATTCATATGGAACCAAAAAAGAGCCTGATCAGCCAAAGTAATACTAAGCAAAAAGAACAAAGCCAGAGGCATCACATTACCTGATTTCAAACTGTGCTATAAGGATACAGTAATGAAAACAGCACACTACTAGAACATAAAGACCAATGGAACAACATAGAGAATCCAGAAATAAAGCTGTATACCTACAACCACCTGATTTTCGAAAAAGTTGACAAAAGCAAGCAATTAGGAAGTGACTTCCCCTTAAATAAATGATGCTATGATAACTTCTGCTACATGCAGAAGAAGAAAACTGGATCCTTACCTTGCACCATATACAAAAATTAGCTCAAGATGAATTATAAGTTTAAATGTAAGACATCAAACTATAAAAATCTTAAAAAAAAAAAAAAAACCTAGGAATTACTCTTCTTTACATTAGCCTTGCCAGAGAATTTTTTGTTGAGTCCTCAAAAGCAACTGCAACAAACACAAAAATTGACAAGTGGAACCTAATTAAACTAAAGAGCCTCTGCACAGGAAAAGAAACTATAAACAGAGTAAAGAGACAATCAACAAAATGGGAGAAAATACTCATAAAACTACGCATCCAACAAGGGTCTAATATTCAGAACCTATGAAGAACTTAAACAAATAAATAAGAAAAAATAAATAACCCCATTTTTTAAAAATGGGCAAAGGACATAATATTTTTATAAAGCCTGAATTCTACAATTTTCTATGGTTGGATGTGTAACATTTTGAGTTACTACTACCATAATTAACATTAATTAAACATTTTTTACAACATATTTTAGCATGCAAATACAACTCAAAATAGTTCCCAAAATTTAGTTTGTTCAAGAATAACCTAGGAGGTTATATAAAATATATGTCCAGGGATATTGTTCTCAGAGGTTTTGTTTCAGTATATTCAGTTTCAGTCTCAAGAATATACCTGTCAAGTAATTATCTCAGATAGTTTTGATTTATAAATAACGATGTTTTTAAAGATCTTTACGTCTATGTGGCAAAGTTTATTGGCATACCTTCTGTCCCACTTTAAGTTTCTAGCATTAAGACTCTGCCACTATTGTTAAGACTCTGCCAATTATTTGCCATATATAGTTGCTATATCACTTTATTTAATCTTAGCCAGGCAAAGTGAAAGGAGGTATATATATACAAAATATCCTTTAATGTATAAAATATACATTAAAACACAATTGTATATATACACACAAATATAAATACATATTTACATATATTTATATAATCATATGTAAATATATTAAGTGTATGTTTACATACATATATTTACATACATATTTACATAATTAAAACATATTAAATTATTTAATATATATTTATGTGTGTATATATACAATTGTATTTTAATGGTATTTATATATAAATAGGCATATACAACATATTATATCTATAATTAATATTATTTATATGTGTGTATATGTATACTATTGTATTTTAATGGTTTGAAATAAAAATCCCTTTCTTAAAATATTTCCCCAATATGTGATGTGAATTTTAATCATGTTTAAATTGTTGTTTTTGATTTGTGAAATATGTAAATATTCAAAGATTGCACTCTTGTCATAATGGTTGTCCCTTACCTGTAGTGCTAATGGACAAGTAGTAAATGGCAGATGCCAGGGATCTGCTTCGTAAAGAATGCTTTCTTTATTGGAAAAACACACACGTAATGGTAACCAACACACTTAATAGTAATGAAAAATATAGAAGACATGAGATTGTTTTAGATTTTATATAATAGAATATTATAAAGTGATTAAAATACTTTGAAAAAGCTTTTTACAAAAAACAAAATTGACAAAAATAAAATACATCATTTAAATACAGAATCAAAACTCCAAAATGATACCAATGCTCAGTGATCAAGGCCTACTTAATACATTTTTGACATTTATTGTTAGACTATTATGTTGGCACTAAAAATATTTTTCACAAATTAAAAGTTCTTATATCAAAAGTATAACATGACATTTTGAGTTTAATGACTGATATTTATGCTTAAAATATGTCAAGTGATAAAAATTTCATATGTTAGAACAAATACATAGTAAGAAAACTTTGATGTATTTATCCATAGGGATAACATTATTTCTTTTTACATTTAAAAAACTATTTTCCCCTACCTTCTCACTTTTTAAAATAAAGCACAAATATATGTTTTTAAAAACCTGCTTTGTCACTGTGGATTTTTTTTATCCTGATAACTAGGAAACAGCATCGTACAATTGAAAAAGTTTCGATCTAGTAGCTGGATTATTATACTTCCACCTATGTAAAGTAATCCTTTTCTTTTAATCTTGGTTAAATCTTTTAATCTAAATATCTACACTATGAGGGAATTTGTTTTATCCTTTTTCATCTGACAGTATTGTACCATATGAGTGATAATTTATTGTAAATAGATAATATATGTCTTAACACATCAATAAGCATAAAATATAGTTAAGTAAGAAGGTTTAGATTTCTGACTTCAGAAATATTATCAAGTAGAAAACATGAGATTAAAAATAACTTAATTAGAGCTACCTGTGAGTTGAAGATTTCCACACTAAGAATATCACAGTCTCTGAATCTACCAAATATTTCTGGAAAATGTTCATGTGACATAATTATTTTAAACATTTTCCAAATCATGGCAACTAGAATATGTTAAAAATTAACCATTTATATATGTGTATATTTATATTTTATATATATGTATGTATACATACACAAGCAAACTAATATGTGAAGGTCAGATAGGTCTAAATATATACATTAAGTATTACTATTTTTATAGTATATTACTTAAATTTTGAAGGAAAGAAAATACTAATGTTTGACTCTGATAAAATAAATAAGTAAATAAATAAGCATATAAATAAATGAAATGAATACAAAATGCTAAAAACAAAGAATAAAAGAATAAAGGAAGACATAGAAAATGAAACATACATAACCACTAATCATATAAATAACTAATGAAACACATCCCAAGAAGAGGGCACAATATATTTGATTCATCGCAGAGGGATCATCATGCTGGAGCTGCCTGATGAAGGAAGACAGTGTTCAAATAGGAGGGGCAGGGGGTACATGTCCCAGTTTGTTAACATGAATATGTTGCATGATGCTGAGGTTTGGGGTATGGATACTGTCACCCAGGTGGGGGGCATAGTACCCAATAGGTAGTTGTTTAACCCTCGCTCCCTCCCTCCTCTACTAGCTCCACTGTCTACTGTTCCCATGTTTATGTTCATGTGTGCTCAGTGTTAATCTCCCACTTGTAAGTGAGAATATGTAGTATTTGGTTTTCTGTTTCTGTGTTAATTCACTAAGGATTATGGCCTCTAGTTGCATATATGTTGCTGCAAAAGACATTATTTCATTCTTTTCCAAACTGCCTAGTATTCAATGGAATATATGTATCACATTTTCTTTATTCAATCTAATCCACCACTGAAGAGCACCTAGGTAGATTCCATGTGTTTGCTATGGTGAATAGTGCTGTGATGAACATGCAAGTGCATGTGTCTTTTTGGTAGAATAATTTATTTTCTTTTGGGTATATACCCAGTAATGACATTGCTGGGTTGAATGGTAGCGCTGTTTCCCTTGGAGAAATGTCCAAATGGCTTTCCACAGAGGCTGAACTAATTTACATTCCCCAAAAGAGAGTATAAGGATTCCCTTTTCTCCATAGCCTCATCAGCATCTGTTATTTTTTTATTTTTTATAGTAGCCACTCTGACTGGTTTGAGAATGGGTCACTGTATTTACAGTGACTGGTATCAAGCTGTAGTTTTTGACTTACATTTCTCTGAAGATTAGTGATGATGAGCATTTTATCATGTTTGCTGGTCATTTGGGTATCTTCTTTGGAGTTCATGTCGTTTGCCCACTTTTTAAATGTGGGGTTTTTTTTGCTTATTGATTTGTTTGTTTCTTATAGATTCTGGATATTAAACCTTTGTGAGGTGCAGAGTTTGGGAGTATTTTCTCCCATTCTTTAGGTTGTCTGTCTACTCTGTTGATACTTTGTTTTGCTGTGTAGAAGCTCTTTAATTTAATTAGGCCATGCTTGTCAATTTTTGTTCTTGCTGTAATTGCTTTTGAAGACTGTCATAAATATTTCACAAGGTCAATGTTCAAAATGCTATTCTAGGTTTTCTTTCAGAATTTTTATATTTTAAATATTGAAGTCTTACATGTAAATCTTTAATCCATTTTGAGCTAATTTTTTATATGGTGCAAGGTTGGGGTCCCGTTTCATTCTTCTGCATATAGCTGACCAGTTATCCTAGCAGTATCTATTAAATAGCTTTTTCTTTCCCCATTAATTGTTTTTGTCAGCTTTGTCAAAGATAAAATTGTTGTACATGTGCAGCTTTTCTAGGTTCAGTATGCTGTTCCATTGTTCTACGTGTTTTTGTGTTCTATGTGTTCTATCTGTTCTTGTTTTAGTGCCACACTCTTTTGGTTACTGTAGCCTTAAAGCATAACTTGAAGTTGGGTAATATGATGCCTCCAGCTTTGTTCTTTTTGCTTAGGCTTGCTTTGGCTATTCGGACTTTTTTTGGGTTCCATGTGAACTTTTGGAATAATTTTATTTAAGTCTGTGAAGAATGATATTTGTAGTCTGATAACAATAGCACTGAATCTGTAACTTGCCTTGGGGAGTATGGCCATTTTAACAACATTGATTTTTCCAATCTATGAACATGAAATGTTTTTCCATTTCTTTGTGTCATCTCTGATATATTTCAGCAGTGTTTTGTAGTTCTTCTTGTAGAGATCTTTTACCTCCTTAGTTAGCTGTATTCCCAGGTATCTCATTTATTTTGTGGCTATTATAAATGGGATTATATTCTTAATTTGACTTTCAGCTTGAACATTCTTGGTGTATATAAATGCTACTGATTTTTGACATCAATTTTGTATCCTGAAACTGTGTCAAAGTCATTTATCAGTTCTAGGAGCCTTTTCACAGAGGCTGTAGGGTTTTCTAGGTATAGAATCACATCAGTGAAGAGGGATAAGTAGACTTCTTTTCCTATTTGAATGCCTTTTATTTCTTGCTCCTGCCTGATTTGTCTACCTAGATGGTCACCCTGAGAAACCTGCAGAATATTTGGTGCATAATGGAAATGATAAGTAAGTCAGACTTCATATTGTCTTGCCCAAACTATTTCCTGGGCAGTTAAGGACTTGTTGAGTTAACATAATATGTGTGGCTGTGTCTGATGGACACTTGTGTTCGAATGTACTTCTGAACAAGACTTTGAATATACTTCTATGTCGCTAGTTAACAGATCTGAGAAGAAGTCAGGATACCTGTTCCATGAAGGAGTCCACAAAGGAAGATGCCCAGAGGCTTATTATGGGTCTCCATACTGAGTATGCCCAGCATGACAGGCTGGCACTGAGGCTGAAAAGGCCAAAGGCAGGTATTATCCTGCCCTAAGTGGGGTCACACACACAGGCTAAAGTCACCCGTCATGGCACCAGACGCTACTACTGGGATCATCTGAGACAGTTAGTAGATGAAAAGGATAAAATCCTAGAATTTCTTTAATTCATGTCCAATATACTGATGCAGACACTGAGGCCCAGAAAGAGAAGGGATTTGCTAACATACAGGCGGCAGTTAAAATGGGAGCTGGAACCCAGTCTTCTGTCTCCTGGTTGTCTTTAGAAAACTGGAAGACAGAAAGTGATTCTTATTTTTCCTTCTACTTTTGTTCACTTTAGAAATAGTTTTTCATACAAGAGAAGGCAATGAATGGAGAGATGTTAGGAAGCCGGCTTTGAAATCACACCATATGCTAAAGTTTGGATATATCCTCCAAATCTGATGTTGAAATGTAATCTCCAATGTTGGGTGTGGCACCTGTAGGGAGGTGACTAGACCGTGGGGGTGGATTTCTCATGAATGGTTTAGCACCACCCCCTTGGTGATTTCCTAGTGATAGTGAGTAAGTTCTTGTGAGATCTGATTGTTTAAAAGTGTGTGGCAGGCCAAGCGTGGTGGCTCATGCCTATAATCCCAGCACTTTGGGAGGCTGAGGCGGGCGCATCACGAGGTCAGGAGATCGAGACCATCCTGGCTAACACTGTGAAACCCCGTCTCTACTAAAAATATAAAAAATTAGCCGGGAGCAGTGGTGGGCACCTGTAGTCCCAGCTACTCGGGAGGCTGAGGCAGGAGAAGGGCGTGAACCTGGAAGCTGGAGGTTGTAGTGAGCTGACATCGCACCACTGCACTCTAGCCTGGGCGATGGGCGACAGAGCCAGACTCCGTCTCCAAAAAAAAAAAAAAAAAAAAAGGTGTGTGGCATCTTCCCCTTGCTTTCTCTTGTACTCCTGCTTTCGCCATGTGATGTGCCTGCTTCTGCTTTGCCTTTTGCCTTCAGTAAAAGCTTCCTGAAGCCTCCCCTAGGGGCCTAGCAGATAACATTACCATGCTTCCTGTACAGCTTGCATTTGCAGAATTGCCAGCCAGTTAAACCTCTTTGCTTTGTAAATTACGCAGACTTAGGTATTTATAGCAACACAAGAACAGACTAACAAACTATGAATATATTAAAAGAGCATTCAACATCAGGAACAAAAGATTACCAAGCCACAACTTTTAATTTATAGATGATGAAACCGGAAACCAGAAAACCAGATGACCTGTCTAAGAACACGTGGGAACAGCTGGGCTCCTGACTCTTCCTGGCTGTGTCCCCCTGTATCATAGCTATGTCCAGGCAGCTACCACCACTGACTGAATATTTCAGCATTAAATGCTAGGTTTCAATCCATGAACTTGTGAAATATACTTCCGTGTTTTCTGTAAAACTAAAGTTGAAGGTATATAATAATGCATAGTTCAGTATCATCCATACAAATCTCATCGAACATTTATTTCAGATTTTAGTATCAGGAAAAAAATACTTCCCTGAGAAGTGAGCATATTTCTGATAAGTATGAAAGCAATTGTGTTTTCCTGTTTACTCTGGCTGGCACAAAGCTCAGAGCCTAACTCAATGTACAATAAAATATGGGTATTTCCTCTTTTTATCTTTTATCACCAATTTCTACTTAATTTACTTTAATACATGTGTCTTTGGAGTTAAGACAACTCAATTTCTTTTTGTGAAAGATGGAGACATCATCATCATAACAATAATTGTTGTTATGGTAAAAATAAATTATAATAATGTTAATAACAAAAAGTAAAAAGTAAAATAGGAGGGAAAGGTAGAGCCTTGTAGTCCATGATAAGAACTAAAATACCAAAGTTGTTTAGTGAAGACAAGGATTTTCAGTAAAGAATTACATAGACTTATATTTTGAAAGGATAGCCTAAACAAGTGTGTATAAAGTAGAATATGATGGTGAGACCATGATGAAAAGAGGCAGAAGCATTGGGAAAAACTGTTCATATTCATAGAAAGAAATGATGGTTGTGTTGACATGAGTTGTTAGAATAGTCAGATTACAGAAGTATTTGAAGGTAGAGCTGCCAGCACCTATTGGTGTATCAAGGACAGAAGAATGAGAATGGCCAGGAAAAGATAATTTGCATGTGGGAGGGGCAGAAATAGTAAGTTCTGTGTTGCACAATTTAAGTTTGTAAAAACTAGTACACATTCATGTAGAGACATCAAATCCGTAATTGAATAGATGAGCCTGTATTTCAGAGAAGCTGTCAGGATTGCAGTTACACATTTGGGAGAGGTCAGCATTCGCCTACACATGCTGACTACATGAGGGCTCTTCGAGAGTGAATGTAAATAGAGGCAAGAAGTTATCCAAGGGCTGAGCACAGAGCACATTGTTGTGATCAGAAATCCAAAGTTACAATTCTTTCTAAGGTTACCTGAGGTAGAAGCAGAATTGAAGGAGAATAACGTCTTGAAAGAAATACAGAAATGTATTTCAGGAAGCCTGAAATACTTGTCTGTAAATATCGCTTAATTGTGGTAGATAAGGGAAAGAAACTGGCATTTAGATTTTGTAATATGAACATTATTGAGGTTACTGCCAAGTTGCAATTCTGAGGAATGTTTGGGAGTGCCTCCCCTCTTCCCTTCAAAAAATGTATGTTCCGAAGAGAAAAGGACAAGGGGGAATGAAGAAGATGATGAATGGTAATTATTCTCTGGAAAAAGAGAAATAAGGCTGTAATTCAGGGTGAAATGTCAAAATAAAAAAAAATCCCCACTAATGTAGAACGAATGAAAACACATATATGTAAACAGTCAAGTTATTAGAGTGTGATATGTAGAATAAAAGAGAACTATAGCCACAGCTCTTATGTAAGCTTACAGTTGGAAGCCTCAATCATGAAACAATTAATTAAATAGTCTGTAATAAACAGTACTTACAAATTTGTACAGAAGACATAATACGTGACTTGATATTTTGAAGAATGAAAATTAAATTTTGGATATTTTCATAAAATACTCATATTTTCCTTTTGATTGAATTGGAGAATGACTTTTATTATCTTTATAAGCTGAAGACTTCCATCAGATCTTTCCACTAAATCCATATGCTTGAGTAAAGGCAGCCATATTGCTTGCCTTGTAATTCTGCAAAAGTAGCCCCTGAGAAAATGTACTGGAACAGTTACCAGTTGTACCTTTTTGGCAAAAGAATTGATTTAATTCTCTGCTTTAATTTATAGTTCAATACAAAAGTCATTCCAAAAGGCAATTCATCTTAGCTCTCAAAACCAGATCGTTGGAAACATCTTGTTTAGACAAAGCAAATGTCAGAGCAAATAGAAATTAACAAATTGAAAGCAAAATTATTTCTTTGCTTGCATGTAAAATGGGCCCATTACTCGTCCAAATGGCTGTGCATTAATCAAATGATAAGAAGGCATTCATGTATGCCCAACTTTCTAGCCTTCTATAAATGTCTTAGATGTGAGCCAAATAATTTTGGCCTTTGATAAAATATTTGTACTGCCAAAAAAGCTAATTGTTGTTTCATATTTGGTTTACATAGTTATTAGTAAAAGACACTGTGGCTTATCTCAAATGTATTTATATTTCAAATCTTTTGGAGGTGAGCCAGTTAAAATCGATACTTTTAGTCATAAAAAAAGTTCAAACTTTCTTCAATGTTATTTAGTTTATGTGTGTTTTATTGTTGTTTCTTGCACTTTGTTATTTCATACTAGGCCTTTTAAAGAAACTTTTTCAAGACAGTAAGCAATAAGAAGTTTACTTTTCAATATACTGAGCAGTGAATTGTAAAATATATCATAAAAAGAGTTTATGAAAAAATATGTGTGCTTTAAAAAAATAATAAAACAAAAATGATACAAAATATCCGCACTCTAGGACAATACATAAAATATTAATTTATTCTCAAAACCCTCCATGTGCCTTTCTGAATAACACTCTTTCCTCCTTCTTCAGGAGTAACCACGATTCTGAATTTATATTAATATCTTTCTGTTTCTACATAGTTTTAAAACCACATATGTATGTTTTATCAGTAAGGTTGCAATGAGGGAAGGAAAATCACTATATGCAAAGGAATATAAAATTTATAATAGGAAACTGGAACTTACATAACTGTGAGATTAGGTGGGGAAGGAGAGGTCCGAAAACGATCAGAGAAGTAATCACTAACCATGCCTGGCTTCATTAACACATTAGTGTTTGCAGGAAGTGAGGTATGTCCAGCACTGGAATGGAAGCACAATGCCTGGTGTAAACAGTCAAGGGAAGATTACCAGCTCTGTGAGTTTGCAGCCAATATCTGGGTGGGACTGGTTTGCTATCACACAGTGGGGTTCATAGTCAATATGGAAAGCCAGAACCTCTACTTCTGTTCCACACTGCCTTCACCCAGGATGTCCTTTACCATTAATGGCTTTTGCTGCATTTTAAATCTCATGAAAAGTTCTATTGTGTCTCACCTTTACCCAACACAACACAAAGAAGGGATATGTGGAAAATATCAGAAAATCACCAGAAACACATATGTGTTACTAAACATATTGTACAGTTTTCTCTGTTTTTAAACTTTAAATAAATGAAGCTATACAGAATGATTTCTGTGACTCACTTCTGTTGTTCAAAATTGTATTGGAGGTTCACTCATATTTTTATTGCGTATTCTATTTTTCTATTTTTTTTAATATGCCATAAAACTTTCTCTCTTTTTTTTTTGAGGCAGAGTTTTGCTCTTGTTGCCCAGGCTGGAGTGCAGTGGCACGATCTCAGCTCACTGTAACCTCTGCCTCCCAGTTCAAGTGATTCTCCTGCCTCAGCCTCCCAAGTAGCTGGGATTACAGGAAAACTTTCTGTTTTTATTGGTCATTCTGAACAATGTTACTATAGACATGTATGTACACTTTTCCTGGTGCACACATGCAAGAAATCAAAGGAAATGATAAATCATAAGACAGTCACATGTTGAGCTTCACTAGGAAACCGTAACCTGATTGCCAAAATAATTATATGAATCTACACATCCCTTGCAGTGGATAAGAGTTCTATTTGCTCCAAATTCAACCCCTAACAATTAACATAGACCTACTCTTAATTACCACCTACCTGGTGATTGTGAAAAGATATTTTAATTGATACTAAGTTTCATTTTCTAATGACTACTAAAGGTTTTACAACATCACATATATTAATGGATTCTTAGTGTTTCTACCTTTCTTTTTCTATTTTTGTTTTGTTTTGTTTTTGAAACAATTTTGCTCTGTCACCCAGGCTGGAGTGAAATGGCACCATCTCGGCTCACTGCAACCTCCGCCTCCTGGGTTCAAGCCATTATCCTGCCTCAGCATCTGGAGTAGCTGTGATTACAGGCGGTCTCCACCACGCCAGGCTAATTTCTGTATTTTTAGTAGAGATGGGGTTTCACCATGTTAGCCAGGTTGGTGTTGAACTCCTGACATCAGGTGGCCCACCTGCCTCGGCCTCCGGAAGTGCTAGCATTACAGGCGTGAGCCACCAAGCCCGGTCTCCTGTCTTTTTTCTTGATAAATTTCATTATAAGTTGTTTGAATTCTTTTGCAAAAACAACCATTGACACTGCCAAGTTTTCTATGATTTTTGTGTCCAGTTCACTAATTTCTGACTATATTATTTCTTCCCTTTAATTGTGCAGAATATTTTTTACATTTTTAAAAATAATGTCCTGAGATGGATGCTTGCTCCTTAATATATGGCCATTCATCTTTTCTAATAGTCACATTAAATATATATGTTTATACACACAAAAATGTATGTATATAAATATGTATCTAAATTCTTCTAATATATCTCTAAATACAATTTACTTACATCTCTCAAGTTTTAATAAAAAATATTTTTAATAATCATTACCCTATAACAGTTCTAATTTCTTGTGTGGAAACCTTTTTGAAACAATTTTCATATACATTTAAAATTCTTGATTTTTCAAACATATGGGGATGTGTTTTTGTTTTGTTGTTGATTTGGGCGTTAATTGTATTATCAAAATCATATATCACTTTGATATATGATTTCAATCTTTTAATTTCTTATAAGATAAGGTTTATGGCTTGGCACCAGCCAACCTTTGTAAATGTTCTACACGGGCTTCTAAAACTAAAATCTAAAATAAAATAAAGTTCTGCTTTTGTAGTGTTCCTAGTTCTACATGTGTCATTTACATGAAATTTGTTAATCCTGCTATTCACATTTTATATACCTTTACTTATTTTTTGGTCTGCTTGTTCGACCTATAAATAAGGATCGACAAATTATGTTAGGACATATCTATTAAAATCTTATGCTATGATGTTGTCTATTTTGCCTTGTAGTTCAGGTTTATTTCTGGTTCACCTTTTCTTTCAGAGTATAGCACCCTCTGGCCTTAATTTATTTTGATGACAATTTCCTATTATATTTCTTCACTTGTGTGGATTTGGGCTTATATATCTACTCACCTTTACTAATGGGAATATTAAACAAAAAGTTTGCATTTGCAGGGATTAATAAATATTTCCAAGAAAATAGCAGCTCTGATGATGTCCTTATGTTATCTGGTTCAAATCGTCTTTTCTTTCAGACTTTTATAAGTTTTCATTACATTTTTTATGCTTTTAAGAAGTTTAGTTCAAAATTTTGCTTTATTGACTTTAAAATTTCTGAATCTTAAAATTGTACATATTTTTCTATCATTAACAATTTAAATCTGTATTAATTAATTACACAACTTCCTTACTCAGGTCTACATATAAAATTGTTAAATCATCTCATAAAAATGTAGTTTTTTAATACATTAAATATAATGAAAATTATGACCCTAAGAAGAAAGACAAATTATCAGTTGTGAATGATTTATCTGTGTTCCACAAAAGCAATATGATCAAAATAGTTATTCTTAAAAAGTCAGTAATGTAGTCAGTTAAAAAAAAAATTAGAAAAGCAACAGCTTTCATATATTCCAACATGCATAAATAACAATTATAGCAGAAAAATACTTTTCAGTAATATATAAATATATTCATATTTCACAATATACAAATTCTAAGGATATTATTACTTGACATAGGTAGGACCTATGTGGCGATATCTACATTGTTGTGGTGAAACATATGCATATCATTTATCAATTTTAAGAAATCAAGAGTTGTGCCATGTTCCTGAAGGTATTTAATGGCTGATGCAAATTTTTCCATTTTTTCTCAATTAACTTGTAATTCTAATAAAATGTTATTCAAAACACTAGTATTTTTCTTTTAACTGAGCAGGTGGGAGAGATTAGAAGATGCCAGCTTTCAAGAATTAATAAAGCAGTTTACAATTTCATCTGAAACCAGAAAAATAAATAGATTGCACTGTAAAGAAAACATGTAAAAATAATAATTGGAAGCACATGTATATATTTGACAATATTAGTTAAACAAAACATATGATGATGAAAGCTGTTATGTCATTTGATTACATATTGATAAACAAAACAAGCCAAAATTATGGACATCTCTGAGATAGTATGATTAACAAGAGGCACAGGAAAATAATGAGAAAGAAACATCATTAAATAAGGTGTTGGGACATTTAGCTATTTTGAAAAATAGGTACAGATCCTTATTTCTACCTGCTTCAAACTGAATTCCATATTAAACAAGGTAGAAACACCCGTAGCAATCTACAGATCTTTTTAGGGATGTAAAGTTCTGTTTAAGCATTAAACACAATAAATAAACTCTGAAGTAAAATCATTTAGCCACAATGTCAGATATAAAGAAAACTATGAGGAACATATAATAGGCATTAATAAGGGGTGTAGACATATAACATCACAGAATTGAACTGTGCAGTGTAACAGGCAATGAAAATTCAAAAGTCATGAAAGGTCTCATTGTTAAAGGATCCAAAATAATTTTAAACACCAGAGATGTGGAAGTGATTGGCAAAAGTTTTATCAAAAGATGCCAAAGAAAGAGTGCAATAAAAAGTGAAGGATGAAGAAAAAAACAGATAATGAGGGATTTATCTTATATAATACAGATTCACAGCAGCATGAACATCAGCTGAAAACATGAGGAAAAATCTTAAACAGTATGGCAAATTTTCTTTTTTTTTTTTTTTTTTTTTTTTTTAGAAGGAATCTAGCTCTGTTGCCCAGGCTGGAGTGCAACGGCACGATCTCCGCTCTCAGCAACCTCCACCTCCTGGGTTCAAGCAATTATCCCGCCTCAGCCTCCTGAGCAGCTGGGATCACAGGCATGCACCATCACACCCGGCAAATTTTTCTATTTTTAGTAGAGACGGGGTTTCTCCATGTTGGTCAGGCTGGTCTTGAACTCCTGACCTCAGGTGAGCCACCCTCCTCAGCCTCCCAAAGTGCTGGGATTACAGGCGTGAGCCACCGTGCCCAGCCAAATTTTATCATTTTAATTCAAATTTATGTATTTACAAATATTGTTAACTTTTCTAAGCTTTTTTATATTGTTCAGGGAAACATTTCACTTAGTCAATTTTTAGTCATTCATTTGAGATCATATATTTTTGAATGTCAAATATAACATTACCTCAAATCAATATATTCAAAGAATTATAGACATACTTGTTCAGTAAGAGTCCTCTTGTTAAACAAAAGACATTGCACCAGCAGCAAATTCTACAATCAATTGCTATCACAATAAACATAGCTGCCATTGATATACATAAATATTTAATAGGAATATTAAGTGAAATGGCCAAAATTGTTACATATTTTAAGAGTGGCCAGTAAATTCTGAATTTTTCATCCTCTGAAGGCAATATCCAAAATTAACATTTTCTTAAATTCAAAAACTATTTGTTTTTTACATTAAATTCACTCATTCTTTTTACTGGGTTGTAAGAAGAATTTTAGTAATTTCTAGAAAAACACTTCCATTATTTCTATGACAAGTATGATTTGAGCTCCCTTAGTCGATTAGTATATCTTGTAATTGACCAGAAAAATACTTATTTTTTATAAGACCAACATGGTTGTTCTGAGGTGTTTGAAGTAAATTATAAAAGGAGTTTAAGAATAAAGAACTCAGAAATAAAGTCGTACACCTACAGCCACTTGATCTTTGACAAAGTCGACAAAAATAAGCAATGGGAAAAGGTCAATAAATGGTGCTGGAGTGGCTGGCTAGCAACACTCAGAAAAAAGTAACTGCACTCTGTATCTTTCACCACATACAAAAATTAACCAAGATAGATTAAAAATTTACGTGTAAGACCTAAAACTATAAGAATTCTAAAAGAACAACTAGGAAATACCATTCTGGACACTGGACTCGGGAAATTGTGACTAAGTCCTGAAAGGCAATTACAACAAAAACGAAAATTCTCATGAGACCTAAGTAAACTGAAGAGCTTCTGCACAGCAAAAGAATCTATCAATAGAGTATACAGACAACCTACAGAATGGGAGGAAGTATTCACAAACTATCCATCCAACACCAAGATCTAATATCCAGAATCTATGAGGAACTTAAACAAATCAACAAGCAAAATAATAATAACCCCATTAAAAAGTGGGCAAAATACATAAACAGACTTATCTCAAAAGAAGACATACCCATGGCCAACAACATGAAAAAAATTTTCTACATCACTAATCATCAGAAAGATGCAAGTCAAAACCATAATAAAATACCATCTCACAGCTGTCAAAATGGTTGTTATTAAAAAGTCAAGAAACAACAGATGCTCACAAGGCTGTAGAGAAAAGGGAACACTTATATACCTTTGGTAGTAATGTAAATTAGCTCAACTAGTATGGAAAGCAGTTTAGACATTTCTCAGATAACTTAAAACAGAGCTACCATTTGACCCTGAAATCCTATTACTGGATAGGTAGTCAAAGTAAAATAAATCATTATACCAAAAAGAAACATTCAATTGTATGTTCATTTCAGTGATATTTATGATAATAAAGACATGGAATCAACCTTGGTGCCCATTAACAGTGGATTGAATAAAGAAAACATGGAATACTACAGTCATAAAAAATAAAACAAAATAATGTCTTTTACGGCAATATGGATACAGCTGGAGGCCATAATCCTAAGCAAATTAATGCAGGAACAGAAAACCAAATAGTGCACCTTCTCAATTTTAAGTTGGAGCTAAACATTGGGTACTCATGGATATAAAGATGGCAATAAGAGACACTGGCGATTACTAGAGGAGAGAGTTAGGGAGAGGAGAGAGTGCTAAAAACTATTGCATATTATGCTCAATACTTGGGTGACAGAATCACTTGTATTCCAAATGTCAGCATCATCCAATAGATCCAGGTAAAACACCTGCACATGTACTTCCTGAATTGAAAATAAAAGTTGAAAAAAATAAATTAAATATACAGCAGCAAAAATATAAAATGGTTGTCCATATTTTCATAGTTGTGGTATAAATTATGAAATTAGAATGTAACATTAACTTCCTAAGAGGAATGGCATGTTTTGATAGGAGTATACAGTGTGTAAAAATAGATTTCTAGATATAAATATTTGGCCTTCATTTTATTTTTGCATTAGTATTAACAGTAAAATATGTCTAGCTAATGATGTGTTTATGATATCTCTGATACTAACACAACAGTTACTTCTAGTCATTTATTTAAAAAAAGTATAAGTAAATAGTGATCAATCAGGTTAACATTGTTACTCCCTATGACAAAATTTTATAAGTAAATATCAAAAGTGAACTTGTAAATTAAGAGGATCAAGAATAAAACATTATCTTCCAGGTAAAAAGGAGTATATAAATACCTTTTTAAGCCCTGTGATAATAAGTAATGAGTGAAGATTTATGTTTTCCATCACACTGGAGACTTTACCACATAAGCTGACACTTTCAGAAGAGCAGATTCTCAATATTCTTTCAGATGATTTCTTGAATAAAAGTTACTTAAATCAAGTAGATTAGGAAATAATGTTCACAGTGAGATGTAATTAAACTTTTAATTCTTTTTTTATTTTACAAATATGTTCCCAAATTTGTTGGAATAATTGATGTTTTATAAAATAAAATCTAAGAAACGAAATCACATTCTTAGCACCTACCCTTTTCTTCATTTAACATTAATCAATATCAGGCAAATATCTACACATAAATGACTGTAATAAAAATATTCCATTATTTATACTGAAGGAATCTGTCCTTCATTGTAAATTTCTGAAAATTAATTAGATTTAATGTTACTTCTCATGTGTATTTTAGTAGTATTTATTTTTAAATACAATTTTATTTTTGTTTTTATTTTCATTATCATTATTATAATATGTGATGGTGGGTTTTTTTTGTTTTTTTTGTTTTGTTTTGTTTTTTGGTTTGTTTGTTTGTTTGAAGAAAAGTTTATTATTGGAAGCTGCATTCCCTGTGCAGAATGATTAAACTCTGAGAAATCTAACTCAGAATATTCAGGAGACAAAAGTATTTTAAACACTGCTTTTATTTATTATCAATACTTTTTTTCTTCTGTATATTAAGCCTTTATAACTGATTCTTCTTTTTCAGCTGTTAACTTCAATATCCTCCTAAATTCATATTTCCTTATCATTCATAGTGATTTAAGTTAACTGTGAGTTAGGTCTTTTATATTCCTTTTTCTATCTTTAAAGAATTTCAATATTTTTAATCAAATGACTATTCATGTAATAGAGCATTTTAAGCTTCTCAGTTGTATTAACAAGTCTTTGGAACATTATTCTTGTCACCATATATTCTAGTAAGATTCCAAGCTTGAAAATACCATTGCTCTCTGCCAAACTAAATGTAAAAAATACATTGATTTCATATTTATGTTCTGGCAGAATGGCTTTGCAAAAGAACAACCTTGTTATAAAAAAAAAGAACACTTTTATAATATGGCTTTTTTATAATTTCAACTTTTATTTTACATTCATGAGATATATGTGCAGATATGATACATGGGTATATTGTATGAGGCTAAGGTTTTGGATATGTATGAACTCATCATCCAGGTAGTGAGCGTGGTATCCAATAGGTAATTTTTCAGCCTTTTCTTCCCCTCTAACAGTCCCAGTGTCTATTTTTCTGTCTTTATGTCCCTGTTGTCCATGTGTAACCATATTTAGCTCCCACTTACAAGCGGTAACATACAATATTTGGTTTTCCGTTCTTGTATTAATTTGCTTAGGATTATGGCCTTCAGCTGCATCCATGTTTCTGCAAAGAACATTATTTTGTTCATATTTTTATGGTTGGTCTCAAACTCCTGACCTCAGGTGATCCATCCACCTCGGCCTGCTGATAGTTTCTTTGGTTGTGCAGAAGCTCTTTAATTATGTCCCACTTGTCAATGTTTTTGTTGTTGTTGCAATTGCTTTTGAGGACATAGTCAAATATCCTTTCCTGAGGCCAATGTCCAGAATGGTGTGTCCTAGGTTTTATTCTAGAATTTTTACATTTTATATGCTTACGCTTTACATTTAAATCTTTAATCCATCTTGAGTTAATTTTTGTGTATGGTAAAAGATAAGGGTCCAGTTTTATTTATCCTCATAGGGCTAGCCAGCTATTCCAGTGCCATTTATTAAATAGGGAGACATTTCCTCGTTGCTTTTTTTTTTTTTTTTTTTTAACTTTGTTTAAAATCAGATGGTTGTTGTGTGGAGCTTAAGTCTGGGGTTCTCTGTTATGCTTCACTGGTCTATATGTCTGTTTTTGTACCAGTTTCATGCTGTTTTTGTTATTGTAGCCTTACAGAATAAAGTCAGGTAATGTAATACCTCTGACTTTATTCTTTTTGCTTAGAATTGCTTTGGTTATTCAGGCTCTTTTTGACTCTGTATGAATTTTGTCATAGTTTTTTCTTAAATCTGTGAAAAATGACATTGGGCTGTGATAGGAATAGTGTTGAATTTGAAGATTGCTTTGGGCAGCATGGCCATTTTAATGATAGTAATTCTTCCAATCTATGAGCATGGAATATATTTTTATGTATTTGTGTGATCTATAACTTCTTTCAGCAGTGTTTTGTAGTTTTCCTTATGGAGACTGTTTACTTCCTTCGTTAGACGTAGTTCTAGATATTTTTGTGGCTATTTTAAATAAGATTGTGCTCTTCATTTGGGTCTCAGCTTGACTGTTATTTGTGTATAGAAATAATACTAATTTTTTTTGCATTTATTTTGTATCCTGAGACTTTACTGCAGTTGTTTATAAGTTTTAGTAGCCTTTTGGTGGAGTCTTCAGGGATTTCTAGGTATCAAATCATATCATTACCAAATAGAGCTAGTTTGTCATTTTTTTCTATTTGGATGCCTTTTATTTATGTTGCTTACTGGATTAACCTGGCCAGGACTTCCAGTACTATTTTAAATAGTAGTGGTGAGAGTGGGTAATCAGGTCTTGTTCCAGTTCTCAAGGGGAATGGTTCCAGTTTTGCTTGTTCAGTGTGATACTGGCTGTGGGTTTGTCATAGATTGCTTTTATTATTTTGAGGTATGTTCTTTCAATACCTAGTTTTTTTGTGAGTTTTTAACATGAAGGGAAATTGTATTTTATTTAATGCTTTTTCTTTTCTTTTCTTTTTTTGGAGTCCTGCTCTGTCGCCCAGGCTGGAGTGCAGTGCAGTGGCACAATCTTGGCTCACTGCAACCTCCACCTCCCAGGTTCAAGTGATTATCCTTCCTCAGCCTACTGAGTAATATTTAGTGCTTTTTCTGAATATATTGAAACCATCATGTGGTTTTTGTTCTTATTCTGCTTATGTGGTGAATCACAATTATTGATTTGCATATGTTGAACCACAATTACCTCCCAGGAATAAAGCTAATTGATCATGGTGAATTAACTATTTGATGCGCTACTGGATTGAGTTTGCTAGCTTTCTATTGATGATTTTTGCGTCTATATTGATTAGAAATATTGGCCTGAAGATTTTTTGTTGTTATGTTTTTGCATATTTTGATATCTGCATGATGCTGGATTCGCAGGATAAATTAGGGATGGGTCCATTCTCAATTATCTGGAATAGTTTCAGTAGAATTTGTATCAGTTCTTTGTATATATGATAGTTTGATTGTGAATCCATCTGGTCCAGGGCTTTTTTGTTGTTGTTGCTATTGCTGTTTTTTGTTTTTGTTTTTTGAATTAGTTTCAGAACTTGATATTGCTGTTTAGGTTTTTAATTTTTTTCCTGATTCAATCTTGGGAAGTTGTGTGTTTCCAGGAATTTACCCATTTCCTCCAGATTTTCTAGTTTGTGTGCATAGGGGTCTTCATAATAATCCGTGGCGATCTTTTGATTTCTGTAACCTTTGTTGTTATTGATTTTTGTTTATATGGAACTTCCCATTTTTTTCTTGCTAATCTAGCTAGAAGTCTATTGACCTTGTTTATCTTTTCAAAGAACTAAATTTTGGTTTTGTCAATCCTTAGTAGAGATTTTTGTGTCTCGATTTCATTCAATTCTCGTCTGACTTTAATTATTTCTTTTCTTCTACTATCTTTGGGGTTAGTTTTTTCTTGTTTTTCTAGTTTCTCTAGGTGTGATACTAGATTGTTAATTTGAGATCTTTCTAACTTCTTGATGAAGGTGTTTAACAGTATAACTTTCCTATTAACACTGCTTTTGCTGCATTCCAGAGGTTTTGTAACATTCTACCCATACAAAACTAAAATTACAATAATGATAAGTCCCAGCTTCTCTAAATGAGAAGGAACCAGTGCAAGAATTCTGGCACCATAAAAAATATGAGTGCTGTGACATTACCAAAGTATCATAAAACTCTCCAGCAATGGACCCTAATCAAAATGGAAACTCAGAAATAACAGATAGAGAACTCAAAGTATGGATTACAAGTTAGCTCAATGATATCTAAGACAAGGTTGAAAATGAACACAAAGAAATTTCTAAAGGAATCCAGGGAATTAAGAAAGAGATAAACATCTTAAAAAGAAATCAATCAGAAATTCTGGAATTGGTAAACTCACTGAAGAAATTTTAAAATACAATAGGTAGTTTTGTCAATAACGTAGACAATGCAGAAAGAAGTATTTCAAAGCCTGGGCTGGGCGCGGTGGCTCACGCCTGTAATCCCAGCACTTTGGGAGGCCGAGGCGGGCGGATCATGAGATCAGGAGATCAAGACCATCCTGGCTAACACAGTGAAACCCCATCTCTACTAAAAATATAAAAAATTAGCCGGGCGTGGTGGCGGGCGCCTGTAGTCCCAGCTACTCAGGAGGCTGAGGCAGGAGAATGGCGTGAACCCAGAAGGTGGAGCTTGCAGTGAGCAAAGATCTCGCCACTGCACTCCAGCCTGGGCGGAAGAGCGAGACCCCGTCTCAAAAAAAAAAAAAAAGAAAGAAAGAGGTATTTCAAAGCCTGAAGAACAGTTTCAAAGCCTGAAATTCAGTCAGATAAATTTAAAGAAAAAATAAAAGTAAAAACAAAGTCTTTGAAACATATGGGATTATGTAAAGCAAACAAACCTACACATTTTTGGCACATCTGAGAGAGAAGCAGAAAAAGTAAACAACCTAGAAAATATATTCGAGGAAATAATTTTTAAAAAATCTTAATCTTGCTAGAGATGTAGACATTTAGATACAAGAAATCCAGATGCAAAATGCTGTGCACATTCAAGATACTGTACAAAATGAACATCAGCAAGCCATATAGTCAACAGATTGTCTAAGGTTAATGCTAAAGAAAATATTTTAAAGGCATCTGGCGAAAAAGATCAGATCACATACAAAGAGAATCCCATCAGGTTAACAGCAGACTTTCAGCAGAAAGCTTACAAGCCAAAAGAAAGTAGAGGCCTATTTTCATCATTTTTAAGTAAAATAAATTCCAGCTAAGAATTTTATATCCCACCAAACTAAGCTTCATAAGTGGAGGAGAAATACAATTTTGCAGATAAGAAATTGCTAAGACAATTCATTACCACTAGACCAGCCTTACAAGAGATCCTTAAGGGAGCTCTAATCATGGAAACAAAAGACTGATACCTGCCAGAACAAAACTCACTTAAGTATACAGCCCACAGACTTTATAAAACAACTACATGACAAAAACTACAAGCCAACCAACTAACAGTTTAATGATACAATCAAAGCCCCACATAGTAAATATTAAAACTGAATCCGAACAGTCTAAATTTTCTAGTTAAAAGACATAGAATGGTGAGTTGGATAAAAATAAATAAATAAATAAACAAGACCCATCTATCTGCTATATTCAAGCGATTTATCTCATGTGTATTGCTACCAATAGGCTCAAAATAAAGTGTTGGAGAAATGCAAATGAAAAACATAAAAAGAGCAACAGTCACTGTTCTCAAATTAGATAAACCAGACTTTAACTCTTTCCCCACTTGCCCCGAGAATACTTGCCGGTGGCATTTGCTGCTGCAATGTTTACCCCAAGATAACTTTGCCACGAAATACGTCACTTTTATTATTATTTTTGCATTGCTCTAGTATATTGACTTTGGAAGCAGAAGACATCATTCTATTTACAGCATTCTGTCTCTGGTGGTGGTATTTGCATTTACAATATATAGTAATTCTTGATGGCTGTAAATGTCAAATCCTAGAAAAGGTAGCATTCTTACATGTGATGTTAAAGTCATTCCTAAACAGTTGCTGACTGAAGATTCATTTGAGAAATCTGATTTTTTTTTTTGAAATAGACAATTCTGATGATTCACATGTTTCTTTTTTTCTTTTTTTTTTTTTTCTTTGAGATGGAGTTTTGCTCTTGTTGCCCAGGCTGGAGTGCAATGGCACGATCTCGGCTCACCGCAACCTCCGCCTCCCGGGTTCAAGCAATTCTCCTGCCTCAGCCCCCCGAGAAGCTGGGATTACAGGCACGCACCACCACACCCGGCTAATTTTGTATTTTTAGTGGAGATGAGGTTTCTCCATGTTAGGCTGGTCTCGAACTCCCAACCTCAGGTGATCCGCCCACCTCGGCCTCCCAAAGTGCTGGGAATACAGGCATGAGCCACTGCACCAGCCTACACGTTTCTGATATTAGTTCTGTTTAGAAATATCTTCAATAACAGTTTTATATTTTATTTTCACCTAGAAAATCATTTAGATTTGCCTCAGCCTCAAAGAGTAGGTTTATGTAAAATTAAATGAGCTCTGGCAGTGAGTTACACTTATTTTTTCTAAACAGGGAAAGGGTTAAACAAGCCACAGTAAAAAAGGATAAAGCCATTGTAAAGTGATAAAGGAATCAAGCAAGAAGACTTAACTCTTCTAAATATATGTGTGCCCAATATTGCAGCACCCAGATTCATAATACAAGTTCTTCTAGACCTGTGAAAAGACTAAGACAATTACACAATAATAGTGGGGACTTCAACACTCCACTGACAGCATTAGACAGATTATTGAGGCAGAAAACTAACCCCCCAAAAATTCTGGGCTTAAATTTGACAATTGACCAATTGGACCTAAAAGATACCTACAGAACTACCCACCCACCAACCACAGAATATACATTTGTCTCATCAGCATGCAGAACATAGTCTAATATTGATCACATGCTCAGCCATAAATCAAGATTCAATAAATTTTAAAAAATCAAAATCAGACCAACCATAATCCTGGACCACAATGGAATAAAAATAGAAATCAATACCAAAAAGATCTCTCAAAACCACACAATTATATAGAAATTCATCTCCTTGTTTCTGAATGACTTCTGGGTAAACAACAAAACTAAGTAGGAACTAAAAAAAATTTGAAAATAATATGGCTTTTTTGAATTTCTGCCTATGACACGCAATTGAAAGATTCTCTTTCAGAATGAAAACTGTTGTTAAAATGAAGGAGAGATGGTAACTCGATATATTGTTTAAGTAGAAATGAATATTCTGATTAACTGATATATAAGAATTCTAGAATAATCATTTTATTTAATAGTCCTTTCTCTATAAACTTAAGAAAATATTCACAGATAATGACAGGTTATCAGATTTCAGTGTATATTGGCACAATCAAGAAATTGTTTCTAAAACGAATTAAGCTGCCTTGGCCAACAACACACAAAATACATCCTTAGTAGTGATGTGGACTCTGATGCCTTACTAAATTCACAAATTTATACTGATATCTGCTGACAGATATATCTAGGTTTTCACTTAGAAATATCCACCTACAAATGGTAGAAAAGCACTAATAATACTGAACACTAATGGATTTTCTTTTATGATATAGTAAAAAAAATTTTAGGTGACATTGTCCTCTGAATCTTTATTGTACACTTCATATTTTCAAATCACTTCTTGTCAAGTAAAGAAAGTAAAATACATAAATCAGGTACAGATATTTACTTAAGAAATATAATATGGCAATTGGAACAGAGCTTGAGTGCATGAAACTCCTCCAAATAAAAGCATATCAATCACGAGGTAGAAATGTGAGGATCAAAATTCAGAAATGCATGTGGAGGTTGAACAACCTAAAATCTTAATTTTAGGAAGAATTTTTGCCTTTACATATCAGCAGAGGTAACGGAGGTTGATTAACAGATAATCAGTTAGGTAAAGTAAAGCCTACAGAATGGGAGCTGAGGACCACAGAACAAACAAGGAGGAAAAAAAAAAATCAGTCATGGAGTAGTTGCCGTTCACTCAGACAATATCCAGTGGCTGAAGGATTAAATCAATAGATTGTTTCCACTGATATAGCATGGATATTTATCCCTGCCCAAATCTCACGGTGAATTGTAATCCTCAAAGCTGGTGTTGTGGTCTTGTAGTAGGTGTTTGGATCATGAGGGTAGATCCTTCGTGGCTTGGTGCTGTCTTCCTGACACTGAGTGAGTTCTTGCAAGATTCAGTCATTTAAAAGTGGATGGCACCTCCCTCCTCCTCCTCCTCTTCCTCTTCCTCCTCCTCCTCTTCCTCCTCCTCCTCTTCCTCCTCCTCCTCTTCCTCCTCCTCCTCTTCCTCCTCCTCCTCTTCCTCCTCCTCTTCTTCCTCCTCCTCTCTCTCTCTCTTTCTCTCTCTTTCTGCTGCTCTTGCCATGTAAAGTGCCTGCTACTGCTTTGCTTTTAACCATGGGCAAAAGCTCCCTGAAGCCTCCCCCAAAGCCAAGCAATGTCTATGCCATGCTTGTTCAGCCTGCAGAACCTGAAGCTAGTTAAACCTTTTTTGTTTATAAATTACCCAGTCTCAGGTATTTCTTTATAGCAATGCAAGATGGCCTAATACACTAGCATCTGGCAAAATAATGAGACTTCATCTCTACAAAGAAAAAGTGATAATAATTAAATGTTAGCTGAACGTGATGGCACATGTCTTTAGTCCTAGCTACTCAGGAGGTTAAGGTGAGAGAATTGCTTGAGCCCAGGAGTTTGAGGTTACAGTGAGCTAGGATCATGCCACTGCACTCCAATGTGGGTAAAAGAGTGATACTTTGTCTCAAAAAAAAAAAAAAAAAAGAGTTGCTATGTGACAGATATAAAGTTTCAGTTATGGAAGATTAATAAATTCTAGATATCTACTCTACACCATCCTGCCTACAGTAAAATAAAAATACTATATTGTACTGCATTGTACTCTTAAAATATTGTTAAAAGAGTGTATCTCATGTTACATTTTCTTACTACGCCAAAAACAAAAGTTTAATGAGAGTTAATCTACTGAAAACATTGAATAGCACCCATTGAATGAATGAAACAAAACCTCCCATCTTTGCATGCAGTGCAAATAGCAGATGGCTATTCCAATAAAAATTATGTTTATCATAATGACCATGATGATCATGATGAAGCTAATATTTATTGAATGCCTGCCACATAAATGGCTTTGAGTAATAGAAATAAATTATATATTTATGCATATATATTTAATTCATTTTATATGCTTATGTTTATATTCATTTATATGAATTTAATCTTTGCAAAAAGCTAATGGAATATGCCATTTACTCATTTTATAAATCAGCAGTTACAGAAATGTAAGTTTAATAGCTACAGATTACATGATGTCATGTATAGAAAAACTTAATACTACACCAAAAAACCCCACTTAGAACCGGTAAAAAAAAAAAATTCAATAATGTTGCAGAATAGAAAATCAACATACAAAAACAAGTAGTATCTGTATACACCAATAACAAACTAGCTGAAAAGAAATTAAGATTGAAATTTAATTTATAATAGCTACAAAAATAAAATACCTAGAAATCAATTTAACCAACAAGGTGAAAGATCTCTAGAAGGGAAAATGGAAAAACACTGATGAAAGAAACTTAACATACAGAAACAAATAGACATTCCATGTTGATGAATTAGAAGAATTAACCTTATTTAAATGACCACACTACCCAAAACAACTGCCAGATTTGATGCACTCTCAATCAAAATGCCAGTGGAATTCTTATCAAAAATTTAAAAAGCTAAAATTTGTATAGAACCACAAACTACCCCAAATATCCAAAAGAACAAAGCTGAGCAAAAAGAACAGTTGCAGGCATAATATACATTATATTCAAAATACTTCAAAATACATTATACATTAAAATACATTATATTTCAAAATACATTGTAAAGCAATAGTAACCCAAACAGCATAGTACTGTTATAAAAACAGACACAGAGAGTAATAGAATGGAGTGGAGAACTGGGAAGAAAGAAGGTCACATATTTACAGTCAATTGATTTTCAATCAAGGCACCAAGAACATATACTGAGGAAAGGACAGTTTCTTCAACAAATGGTGCTGGAAAAACTGAATATCCATATTCAGAAGACTGAAACTAGAACTTCGTCATTCACCATATACAAAAATCAACTCTAAACGGAGTAAAAACTTAAATGTGAGACAAAAAAAATGTTAAACTAAACAACTGAAAGAAAACATATAGGACATTGGTTTGGAAAAATATTTTACGAGTAAGACTTCAAAACCACAGGTAACAAAGGCAAAAATAGACAATATATTAAACTAAAAAGCTTCTGCAAAGCTAAGGTGACAATCAAGAGAATGAAGAGAGGCAGCCTATAGAATAGAAAATATGTGAAACTATTCATCCAACAAGGGATTAATATCTAGAATACACAATAATCTCAAATAATTCAACAGCAAAAAACAAATACTCCAATTTAAAAATGGGCAAGAAATCCAGATAGATATTTTTCAAAAGAAGACATGCAAATGGCAAAGCAGCATATTTGACAATGCTCAACATCACTAATCATCAGAGAAATGCAAATAAAACCAACATTGAAATATCATCTCATTCCAGTCAGAATGGGTATTATCAAAAAGACAAAAAATAGCAAATTTTGGTGAGGATACAGAGAAAACTCTTTTACATAGTTAGTGAAAATGTAAATTAGCAGAGCAATTATAAAAATAGTATGGAGGTTTCTCAAAAAACTAAAAATAGAAGTGTTATATGATCCAGCAAGTTCTCTAGTGGGTACTTATTAAAAGAAAGCAAGCAGGGAAGGAAGGAAGGAAAAGGAAGGAAGGAAATCAGTATGTCAAAGAGATATCTTTACCTCCATGTTTATTGCGGGACTATATACAATAACCAAGATATTGAATCAACCTAATTGTCCAACAACAGATGAATGGATAAAGAAAATATGGCACAAATACACACTAGAATATGATTGAGCCATAAAAAAAATCCTGTAACTCATGACAACTTGGATGAGCTTGGAGGACATTGTTAAGTGAAATAAATCAGGCACAGAAGGATAACCATGGCATGTTCGCATTATATGTGGAAGCTAAAAAATATTGAATTTACAGAAATAAATAGTAAAATTGTAGTTATTAGAGGCTGGGAAGGGTAGGGGGCAGGGGAAGATAGGGAGAAGTTGGTTAACATAAAATTACATCTATACAGAAAGAGTAAGTTCTAGTGTTCTACAGCATTATAGGATGACTATATGTATTTGTCTGTTCTCATGCTACCCAGGAAACCATTTTTTCCTTCTAGGCCTCTGGGCCTGTGATAGGAGGGGCTTCCATGTAGGTCTCTGACATGCCCTGGAAACATTATCTCCATTGCCTTGGTGATTAACATTTGGCTCCTCATTACTTATGCAAATTTCTGCAGCTGGCTTACATTTCTCCCCAGAAAATGGGGTAGAATTTCTTTTCTATGGCATCAGCAGTCTGCAAATTTTCCAAACTTTTATGCTCCCTGATCTGTTAAATGCTTTGCTGCTTAGAAATTTCTTCTGCCAGATACCCTAATCACCTCTCTCCAGTTCAAAGTTCAACAGGGCAGGGGCAAAATGCTGCCAGCCTCTTTGCTAAAACATAGCAAGAGCCACATTTATTCTAGTTCCCACCAAGTTCCTCATCTTGATCTGAGGCCACCTCAGCCTGAACTTCATTATTTATAGCACTATCACCATTTTGGTCCAAACCATTCAAGTTTCTAGGAAGTTCCAAACTTTCCCACATCTTCCTGTCTTCTGAGCCCTCTAAGTCTCTGGGAAGTTTTAAACTTTCCCACATTTTTCTATCTTTTTCTGAACTCTCCAAACTGTTTCAGCCTCTGCCTGTTACCCAGTTCCAAGTTGCTGCCACATTTTCTGGTATCTTTGCAGCAGCACCCCACTCTACTGGCACCAATTTACTGTATTAGTCCGTTCTCATGCTGCTAATAAAGACATACCCAAGAACGGGTAATTTATAAAGGAAAAAGGTTTAATGGACTCACAGTTCAGCATGGCTGGGGAGGCCTCAGGTACCTTACAATCATGGTGGACAGGGAAGCAAACATGTGCTTCTTCATATAGTGGCAGCAAGAAGAAGTGCCAAGCAAAAGGAAGAAAAACCCCTTATAAAACCATCAGATCTAATGTGAACTCACTATCATGAGAACAGCATGAGGGTAACCACCCCCATGATTCAACTATCTCCCACTCGGTCCTTCCCTTGACATGTGCAGTTTATGGGAACTACAATTCAAGATGAGATTTGGGTGGGGACATAGCCAAACCATATCACTATAGTTAACAATAATTTATTGTATTTTTTTCTAATAGCTAGAAAAGATGATTTGGAATGTTTCCAACACAAAGGAATGATAAATATTTCAAGTGATGGATATACTAATTACCCTTAGTTGATCATTATGTATTTTACAATGTGTTGACACATTACTCTCTACCCTATAAATATATAAAATTATTACATATAAATAAAATTTATAAAAATAAACAAACAAGAAACAGTTATACATTTTTGAGCCCATATTTGAACTCAGTCTGAACTAGAATTTTTAGTCAGAACAACTAGACTGTAAGTAAGTAAACCAATGATATCAGGGTGTGCTAGTTTGGGTGTGGAAAAGAAGTACAACTCTATCCATTATTCTGTCTCCACCAATCTAATTTGCTGAATTACCAACCTTTTCCAAAAGTAAAATAAACAAACAAAAATACTAAAATAAACTCCAGTAAATAATAAAACCTTGCAAAATAAAAAAAAATCAAAATGTCAAATCAGCCCCAATAGAAAGATGAAAATATGTAACAAAAATATTAGCTCTAGTAGATAATTTAAATCAGGTTAGACTTAAGACTTGTACTCTCTCCTACAGTTGCAATAACCTTAATTTCTGAGTTGAATTGCTGAAATAATGTATTAGAAAAATAATCTTTATGTAGTCAAAATCTTAATTGTCCAAATTTGGGATACATCTAACCCCAAGGTTTAATATAGAACACAAACAAGTAGATTTCATTTTTTTGAGAAGTTATTCTAATCAAATACATCGATTAGAAAGTTAACATGAAGGCCTGAAATGCAGAGGAAATGTCTTGGATTTGGGGATTTTCTGAATGTATATGTATTTAAGCCATGTAAATGGGAAGGATCACTTGGGGAGGGAAGATATACAAAGAGAGAAGATGGTTAGGAGGCCAGATAGAGCATATGCTAGTAGCACAATAGAGAAAGGGCCTGAGAAGTCATCAGAACACAGGAATACACAGTGCACCAGAAAAAAGACAGGTGGGATGTCTTTAAAAGGAAGAAGAGGACAGCCATGTCAATTGAGGCTGAAAGGTTGAAGAAGAAAATAAATAGAAGTTTTCAATGCATGTGATGAAATAATCATTTGTACATGAACGGGTAAGTGTAGTTTCTGTTATATGTTAGAAGTGGAAGCAACCATCCAGTGGTAATTATTCTGACTTTTAATATGTGGTATACATTTACATCTAAGCACTCATCAATTCCTACTGTATGCATCTCCTAAATATTTAATAAGTCAATAATTTCCATCTCTGCTACCAGTGCCTTCATTCAGATCCGCATCCAACAGCATGAAGATATTCTAGCACTTTCTTAATTTTTAAACCATGTTCCAGTCTTGCCTTCCTCTAACATATTCTCTGGATAATTATCAGTGATCTTTCTTACACTAATACACTGATATAATCTATTATGCAAGCATATTCAATGCCTGTAGAACAAAAGTCATGCTCCCTAATGGCACATTACTGCCAGCTATCTTCTGGCCTCTCAACCTCTCTATCATCATAACTGTGCATGTTTGTTCTGCCTTACAATTTTCAGGTCAAACAACCATTGTATTTTTTTGCACACCAGGCTGTTTCTCCCTGATATGTCTTTGCTTATGGGGGCCATTTACATAGACTATCTTCACCCCTTTCTTTACTCACTATTTACCTTTTACACTTGAACTGATACCTAAAGAATTAGTTGTGTTCCTTGCAAAAGCCAATCTTTCCTCAGATCTTCATCTACAAGATTGTTCTTTAATGATATTTTCTGTAAATCTCTGTCATTGAAAATAAATGAGAGAATTTGATTTTTTTAGTTCCTTTATCTCATTCCTTGAGTGCATAGCTATTGATTTCTTTGTCTTCCATCACTAATATGTGCCAAAACATATCAGGAGCTCAACAAATATTGAGTGATAAACGAGTAAATAATAATTGCCCCATTTGGGGGTGGTATATAACAAAAGCCTAGAGACATTATTTAGGATGGAATTTAAAATGGTGAGGCATGAGGAATAAAGAGAACAAAACCAATGCAAAAGAAATTTCATACATCCCCAATATATTTATGAGTTGCTGTAGTAATGTTAACATGATTTTACGTTGATGGTTATTCTTCCTACTTCCTTTTAAGCAGTTTATAAACATAATCAAATGTTTTTGATTTACAAACCGAATCAAATGTCCATTGCCTTAAATAACTAGAAAAAAGAGAATCAAAACACTTGAATTTCTATCATTTCAGATAGATATGAAGAACTATGCACTTTAATGCCTTTCATATATAAAATAATATGACCCAATTTATTTGTATTCTACTCAGTAAATTCAATTATACATAATAAAGAAAGGGAATGTAAATAGCTTTTCAAATGGTCTATTTTAGATCTGAGTTGTAAATGAATAAATAAAAATTGTATTTTTCTTGTCTACCTTATGTTTTCTATCTTGAAATCGTTTCTTATACACATCCTTTCAATTAAAGTTAATTACTTATTTTATTATAGTGAACACTTGATTCAGTTTCTATTTCACTAAGATGATTTCAATAAAAGCAAAAAACATAGATTGTCTTGCCAAGCATGAATCCAGCCTATTATACAGAACATTTCTATGAAGCCAATATTCAAAAGGAAGTAAAAATTGCTCAGTTTATTCATGATACTGTACGTGTTTTCATTACAGTGCAAGTGAATTGCTCTCTCAAGTATTTGGAGGTTAATGGTCCTGAAAGTACATATGACAAGAAACATTCTGACAGTTTCAGAAGTCAGGAGACTATTTAGAACAAGATAAATAAAGTACTAAAAATCATTGCTGCTGTTCAATATCTGTGGCTTTCAATATGCAATCAATTTTATTATCAAAATTATAATATGTCCAACTGGTCATTGCTTCCTTCCTTTTACTGCCTATTAGAATGTTACACATCTTCTTTCTAAATTAGAAAATAATAATAAAAGTTGTTTGTTATTAAGGCAAAAGTCCTTTCCAAGCCATATTTTAACCAGTAAATATGTAATGCTTATATATCATTCTTCTAAGTGCATAGATATTATTTAGCTTTAATAAAAATCATGTTTCATTCACATTCAAAAGACTTATTTAGATACACCAGCTTTCCCCTTAAATACAGCATAGCTTTAGAATTAATAGCCTAGATATTATTCAGGTAAGAAATACCTATTTAGACAAAAGCAAGGTAAAGTTCAGGATTATATAGAAAAAATATGAAGTCCAATTGCATCTCTTACTTACTGAATATTTTAGCTTCCTTAACTGGGAATAGTCACATAAAATACTTTGTGTAGATATATATTTTTGTAATTTATTTTGGGGAAAAAAAGTAAAATTGCTGAGTCAAATAAGAAGCAGGTGTTTTATTTCCTGAAAAACTAGTAAAGTTTTCAAATTGGTTGCACCATGTTACATTTGCACCATCAATATGTAGACATTTTAGTTGCTTCACATCTTTAACATTTAAAATTGTCCTTTTTTTCTAGTTAATACAGTTATTGGATCTATAGTGGCATTTCTTTGTTATTTTCACTTGCATTATTTACTGACATATGAGGCTGAGCATCTTTCGTGTGGATATTGGCCTTTGAACTATCTTTTTTAGAGACATGTGTGCCCAAATTATTGTCCATTTTTATTAATTGTCTGGTGTTTATTGTGTTCTGAGAGTTCTTTTTAAACTCTGGATATAAGACTTCAATCATGCACTATGTTTTAAAATATTTTTTCCAGTCTATTGATTACTTTCTTCATTTATTTAAGAAGGTATGTTAAAGAGCTAAAGAGAAAAAGTTTGAATTTGACAAAAATAACATATCAATGTTTAATTTGGGAGAGTTGTATTTTTTATATCCTACGACCTACACAAAAAATCTTTCCTAAGCCAAGGTCATACATGTTTATCCTATGTTTAATTCTAGAAATTTTATAGTTTTTCTTATTTTTTTTTTCTTTTACAGACAGGCTTTCACTCTGTTGTCCAGTCAGGAGTGCAGTAGCATAATCGTTGATCACTGCAGTCTCCAAATCCTGGACTCAGCTCAAGTGATCCTTCCACCTCCGCCCCCTGAGTAACTAGGACTGCATGCATGTGCCACTGCACTCAGCTAATTTTTTGTACAGTCTCACTATGTTGCCCAGTCTTCTCTCAAATTACTGGCCTCAAATAATCCTTCCACTTTGGTCCTCCAAAGTACTTGTATTACAAGCATCAGCTTTTAGTTTTAAGCTTTGCATTTAAGTCTATGATTCATTTTGAGTTAATTTTTACAGATGTTTTGACCTATGGATCAAAGTTCATTGACTGCAGAAGGATATCCTTTTTTCCCAGCTTAATCTGTGGAAAAGACTCCATTCATGGACACAGATAAATGTAAAGAAAAACGACCCAACAACCCAAACCTTACTTCCAAACAGCAAAAGGGTTTTCTTGAACCCTCTGGGTAACTGAGGTCATAGGGCAACCAACTGGACACATACCTAAGGGGAGAGAGCTCCTAGAAGGAGGGAGGAGATACAAGCACAGGCTTACTAGGGAAAGATGCAGGGAGAGACCAGAAAGAAGGGTCCTGCAAATCTGTCAAGGCCAAAACTTGAAGATGATAACCACAGCAAGTTCTCACTCTCCCTCTCTTGCAGGCATTTTCTCCACTATCACCACTGGTTCTTCAAGAAAAGTTGGGAGAAGTACTGACTACTGAGAGGCGATTTCTCACCGGACCTTACCTGCCTTCCCGTGGGGCAGGGCTAGCGACCTGCAGCACACCATGCCTGAGCCCCCCACCCCCTTCATGGGCTCCTGTGCAGCCTGAGCGTCCCCGACGAGCGCCACCCCCTGCTCCACGGTGCCCAGTCCCATCGACCACCCAAGGGCTGAGGAGTGCAAGTGCATGGGTCAGGACTGGCAGGCAGCTCCACTTGCAGCCCCAGTGCAGGATCCACTGGGTGAAGCCAGCTGGGCTCCTGAGTCTGGTGGAGATGTGGAGAACCTTTATGTCTAGCTCAGGGATTGTAAATACACCAATCAGCACCCTGTGTCTAGCTCAGGGTCTGTGAATGCACCAACCGACACTCTGTATCTAGCTACTCTGGTGGGGCCTTGGAAAACCTTTATGTCTAGCTCAGGGATTGTAAGTATACCAATCGGCACTCTGTATCTAGCTCGAGGTTTGTAAACACACCAATCAGCACCCTGTGTCTAGCTCCAGGTTTGTGAATGCACCAATTGACACTCTTTATCTAGCTACTCTGGTGGGGCCTTTGTGTGGATACTCTGTATCTAACTGATCTGATGGGGACTTGGAGAACCTTTATGTCTAGCTCAGGGATGGTAAACGCACCAATCAGCGCCCTGTCAAAACAGACCACTCGGCTCTACCAGTCAGCAGGACATGGGTGGCGCCAGATAAGAGAATAAAAGCAGGCTGCCCGAGCCAGCAGGGGCAACCCATTCCAGTCCCCTTCCACACTGTGGAAGCTTTGTTCTTTTGCTCTTTGCAATAAATCTTGCTACTGCTCACTCTTTGGGTCCACACTGCTTTTATGAGCTGTAACACTCACCGCAAAGGTGTGCAGCTTCACTCCTGAAGCCAGCGAGACCACGATCTCACCAGGAGGAACGAACAACTCCAGACGCACCTCCTTAAGAGCTGTAACACTCAACGCGAAGGTCTGCAGCTTCACTCCTGAGCCAGCGAGAACACGAACCCACCAGAAGGAAGAAACTCCAAACACATCCGAACAAGAGAAGGAACAAACTCCAGACGCGCCACCTTAAGAGCTGTAACACTCACCGAGAGGGTCCGCGGCTTCATTCTTGAAGTCAGTGAGACCAAGAACCCACCAAGTCCGGACACACTACTCATGGAGCAGATCCAGAGACAGGAAATAGCAGCAGCTGCAGTAGAAGCAGAAAATTACACCTAATCCCTTCCATTAAGTAGGAGAGAAAACTAGTTGCAGCTGGGGGAAGGGAAAAAAGAAAAAACACACATACACACACACAGCTGTCCTTCTAAGAGAGAGTCAGGGAAATAGCCTGATCTCAGAAACATGCCAGGGAAGGGGTAGGAGCATTGGGAAGGCCACATTCAGGAGTTTTAGGGACACAGTGATGGCCTATGCCTGAGCCTACCTATTCTGATAGGTAATGCCACCATTCGCCAACCCCAGGTCCTGCCACAGATATAAGGCTGGAAATTATCAAATAACATATAACTCGGCACAGGCAGACCCTTTCTGAAGTGAAGCCTAAACAGAACACTTAAAATGAAGGATGGAAAAGAACTCACTGGTGAACCATCTCTGCTGTTAACATAAATTATTGTTAGAGATAACTGAAGCCTATGTTTCACTGATAATAATAGAGCAACAACAAGTGTTACATCCAGCTCACCATCTAATTAGGTTAACTCAAAGCCCCACAACAAAGACCTAGCAAAAGGAAAGATTTGCCCAATCAAGGCATTAAAAGCATTTACATAGGCCAGGCACAGTGGCTCACACCTGTAATCCCAGTACTTTGGGAAGCCTAGGTGAGCAGATTGCTTCAGCTCAGGAGTTTGAGACAGACTAACCTGGGCAACATGGGAAAACCCGTCTTTACAAAAAATACAAAATATTAGCCAGGCTTGGTGGTGGCATGCTGGTATACCCAGCTACTCTGGGGGCTGAGGCTGTGAGAGGTGACAGCATGCAGGCAGTCCTCACAGCCCTCGCTCGCTCTCGGCGCCTCCTCTGCCTGGGCTCCACTTGGGGAGCCCTTCAGCCCACCGCTGCACTGTGGAAGCCCCTTTCTGGGCTGGCCAAGGCGGGAGCCGGCTCCCTCAGCTTGCAGGGAGTGTGGAGGGAGAGGCGCGACTGGGAACCAGGGCTGTGGCGCGCTTGCGGGCTGGCTGGAGTTCCGGGTGGGTGTGTGCTTGGCGGGCCCTGCACTTGGAGCAGCTGGCCTGCCCTGCCGGCCCCGGGCAATGAGGGACTTAGCACCCGGGCTAGCGGCTGCGGAGGGTGTACTGGGTCCCCCAGCAGTGCCAGCCCACCGGCACTGCGCTGGATTTCTGACCGGACCTTACCTGCCTTCCCGTGGGGCAGGGCTAGCGACCTGCAGCCCACCATGCCTGAGCCTCCCACCTCCTCCATGGGCTGAAGTGCGGCCCGAGCCTCCCCGACGAGTGCCACCCCCTGCTCCACGGCGCCCAGTCCCATCGACCACCCAAGGGCTGAGGAGTGCGAGCGCACGGCTCGGGACTGGCAAGCAGCTCCACCTGCAGCCCCAGTGCAGGATCCACTGAGTGAAACCAGCTGGGCTCCTGAGTCTGGTGGAGATGTGGAGAACCTTTATGTCTAGCTCAGGGATTGTAAATACACCAATCAGCACCCTGTGTCTAGCTCAGGGTCTGTGAATGCACCAACTGACACACTGTATCTAGCTACTCTGGTGGGGCCTTGGAAAACCTTGATGTCTAGCTCAGGGATTGTAAATATACCAATCAGCACTCTGTATCTAGTTCAAGGTTTGTAAACACACCAATCAGCACCCTGTGTCTAGCTCGAGGTTTGTGAATGCACCAGTTGACACTCTGTGTCTGGCTACTGTGGTGGGGCCTTGGAGAACCTTTGTGTCCATACTCTGTATCTAACTGATCTGATGGGGACGTTGAGAACCTTTATGTCTAGCCCAGGGATTGTAAACAGCACCAATCAGCGCCCTGTCAAAACAGACCACTCGGCTCTACCAATCAGCAAGACGTGGGTGGGGCCAGATAAGAGAATAAAAGCAGGCTTCCCGAGCCAGCGGTGGCAATGCGCTCCGGTCCCCTTCCACACTGGGGAAGCTTTGTTCTTTTGCTCTTTGCAATAAATCTTGCTACTGCTCACTCTTTGAGTCCACACTGCTTTTATGAGCTGTAACACTCACCGTGAAGGTCTGCAGCTTCACTCCTGAAGCCAGCGAGACCACGAGCCCACTGGGAGGAAGGAACAACTCCAGATGCGCCACCTTAAGAGCTGTAACACTCACCATGAAAGTCTGCAGCTTCACTCCTGAGCCAGCGAGACCACGAACCCACCAGAAGAAGAAACTCCGAACACATCGGAACATCAGAAGGAACGAACAACTCCAGACGTGCTGCCTTAAGAGCTGTAACACTCACCGCAAGGGTCCGCGGCTTCATTCTTGAAGTCAGTGAGACCAAGAACCCACCAATTCTGGACACAGTTGCGGGATCGCCTGAGCCTGGGAGGTGAAGGTTGCAGGGAGCCGAGATCGAGCCACTGAGCTCCAGCCTGGTTTGACAGAGTGAGACTCTGTTACACACACACACACACAAAGTATTTACATCACTTTCTAACAGCCTACATAAGATGTTTGGTTTTCAACAACAACAAAATGATAAGGCATCATGTAAAAAAAAAAAAAAAAGCAACAGAACTCTAAGAAATAAAGCAATCATCAGAACAATATTCAGATAGGACATAAATAATGGAACAATGGAACAATTCAAGGCTGCAGTGAGCTGAGATCGTGCCACTGCACTCCAGCCTAGGCAACAGCGCCAGAAAACCCTGTTTCAAAACAAAACAAACAGCAACAACAAAAAAAAACAGTTTGACCAGAATCTTAAAATAATTATGATGAAAATAAAGGAGTTAGTGAAAAATATAGACAACATTCAGTCGAGGTAAAACTTGAATGATTCAGTAAAGTAATTTAAGCAAGGAAATGAAAATCATTTAAAAAAATCTCAAGAAAGTTCTAGGAAAGGAAAACACAGTATCGGTGTCCTGCAAAAATGACTTTAAATAAAGAATTTCACAAAAGCAACACTGGTAGTTATTTATCCTCTTATTTACTCCACAAGAAATTGTAAGGGGAGGTATTAAGGCGAAAAGAATATACTAGTTAAAAAGTTGATATACCCAAATAAAAGAAAAGCACAGGAAATAAAATATGTACAGGTAAATTAGGGTTCATATCTTTTCTTATTTTTAATTAGACCAAAAAATATTTGTATGAAGCAAAAGTGGTAACACTATATTATGCTATTGTAGCATTTATAAAAGTATTCTATGGTACTAATAGCACAAAGAATGGGAATTAAAAATACAGTGTTGTAACTGTAAATACATCACACATGAAATGGTATACTATTATTTGAAGGTGGAATTGAGTTATTTATGGATGTATATTTTAAATCCTTAAGCCCTAAAATATTTTAGGAAAGGGTAATCTAAGTAATAAGTCAAAAGTTAAGATAAAATTGAATCTTAAAAAAATGCTGAATTAACCTGACAGTTTTTTAAAAGGAAAAATAAAGAAAGAAAAGGGAATAAAGAAAACAAACAAAAAACTACTAGAAAGAAGGAAGGTTTTCATCCAGTTATAACAATAATCACATTAATTCTAAGTAGTTTAAAAACACCAGAGTTTATCATATTGGGTCATTGATTTGAGACCTTTTCTAATATGTGTTTAGTTACATAAATTGCCCCGTGCCTACTGTTTTGTCAGCATCTGACAAATTTGATATTCCTTGATTTCCATTTTATTTCAGTTCAACATACTCTGTTGATTTTACCGACCCAAGCAAGAGTTAGATTATTTTTTAATTCTAAATATTTCGGGATTTTATAAACTTTCTACATGTATTTCTATGCATTTCTAATTTGATTCCCTGTGCACAGAAAACATAGTTTGCATTGTTTTTGTCCTTTTGAATGTGTTGAAACATTTTATTTTCCAAAACACAGTCAATCTAGGTGAATGTTTAGGGTGCACTTTAAAACAATGTGTATCTGGTTGTTGTTTGAGTGTTTCTAAAATGTCTTATCAGTAAAATTTGTTTATAAAGTTGTTCAAGTTTTCTATACAAAAGCTTGTTTAGGTAATGTGTCATCTTTCACTGTGTGTGTGTGTGTGTCTGTGAAGTTAACACTTTGGTTATATCTGAGGAGGAAAATAAGAATGGTGATAAAGATGAACATGGGAGGTTGCTTGGTTTTGTATCTATTTTGTGACATGAGTGAGTGAGTGTAGAGGTATTCCTTTTGTAGCAATGCACTGAGTTCCTCATGTATTTTAATACGATTTTCTGCATACATTTAATATGCAACTCAAAGCATTTCAAAATAATAAAAGACATTTTACACATATACAGATATATTTTACATATAAACAGCTATGTAAGAATGTTCCTCTTTATTTCTTACATGGAAACATACCCTGCATCATGTACCTCACATTTTTCATTTTTATATAAAACAATATTGTATTAGTCCATTTTCATACTGCTCTGAGGAAATACCCAAGACTGGGTAATTAATAAAGAAAAAGAGGTTAATGGACTCATGGTTCCATATGGCTGGGGAGGCCTCACAATCATGGTGGAAGGCAAAGGAGGAGCAAAGTCATGTCTTACATGGCAGCAGGCAAGAGGATGTGTGCAGGGGAACTCCCTTTATAAAACCATCAGATCTCATGAGATGTAGTCACTATCATGAAAACAGCATGGGAAAAACCTGCCCTATGATTCAGTTACCTCCCATGGGGTCTCCACCACAACACATGGGAATTACGGGAGCTACAATTCAAGATGAGATTTGGGTGGGGACACAGCCAAACGATATCATTTCACCCCGGCCCCTCCCAAATCTCATGTCCTCACATTTCAAAACCAATCATACCTTCCCAACAGTCTTCCAAAGTCGTGATTCATTTCAGCATGAACTCGAAGTCCACAGTCCAAAGTCTCATCCGAGACAACGCAAGTTCCTTCTGCCTATAAGCCTGTAAGTTCAAAAGCAAGTTAGTTACTTCCTAGATACAGTGGGGGTACAGGCGCTGGGTAAATACACCTGTTCCAAATGGGAGAAATTGAACAAAACTAAGGGGCTACAAGCTCCATGCAAGTTTAAAATCCAGTATGGCAGTCGTTAAAGCTTAAAGTTCCAAAATGATCTTCTTTGACTCCATAGCTCACATCCAAGTCACACTGATGAAAGAGGTGGGCTCCCACGGCCTTGGCAGCTCTGGCTTTGTGGCTTTGCAGGGTACTGGCTCCCTCCTGTTGCTTTAATGGGCTATCATTTAGTGTCTGTGGCTTTTCCAGGAAAATGGTGCAAGCTGTCAGTGGATCTACCATTCTGAGGTCTGGAGAACAGTGGCCCTTTTCTCACAGCTCCGCTAGGCAGTGCCCCAGTGGGGAGTCTGTGTGGGGGCTCCAATCCCACTTTTCCCTTCTACACTGCCCTAGCAGATATTTTTGATGAGTGCCCTGCCCCTGAAGCAAACTTCTGCCTGGACATTCAGGCATTTCTCTACATCCTGTGAAATCTAGATGGAGGTTCCATAACCTAAATTCTTTACTTCTGTTCACCCATAGGCCCAACACCACATGGAAGCCTCTAAGGCTTGGGGCTTGCACCCTCTGAAGCAACAACCTGAACTAAACTTTGGCCCCCTTTAGCCACAGTTGGGAAGCAGGGCACCAAGTCCTGAGACTGAACAGAGCCACAAAGCCTTGGGCCCAGCCCACCAAACCATTTTTTTTTTATTCTAGACTTTCAGGCCTGTGATGCGGGGTACTGCAGTGAATTAATTTTTGTGTTTTTAGTAGAGACAGGTTTTCGCCATGTTGGCCAGGCTGATATCAAACTCCTGACTTAAGGTGCTCCATTTGCCTTGGCCTCCCAAAGTATGAATTTTTAGTTTTTTGAGGAACTGCCAAGTTGTTTTACATAATGGTGGTACTTATTTATATTTCCACCAGCAGGGTACCAGTGTTTCTTTTTCTCCATATCCTTGTCAGCATTTGTTATTGCCTGTCTTTTGGATATAATCCATTTCATCTGGATTAAGATATCTCATTGTAGTTTTGATTTACATTTCTCTGATGATCAATGATGTTGAGGACCTTTTCATATCCTTGTTTGCCCTTTGTATGACTTCTTTTGAGAAATGTCTATTCAAATAATTTGCCTATTTTGGATCAAATTATTACTTTTTTTTCTGTAAAGTTGTTTGAGCTCCTTAGTCTTGTTATTAATCCCTTGTCAGATGGGTAGTCTGTAAATATTTTGTCCTAGTCCGTGAGTTGTTTCTTCACATTGTTGATTGTATCTTTTAATGTGCAGTAGCTTTTTAACTTGATGTGATCCCATTTGTCCATTTCAGATTTGGTTGCCTATGCTATTGGGGTCAAGAAATTTTTGCCCAGATCAATATCCTAGACATTTTCCTCAATGTCTTCTTATAGTAGTTTCATAGCTTGAGATTTTAGATTTAAGTCTTTAATTCATTTTGTTTTGACTTTTGTACATGAGGAGAGATTGGGATCTAGTTTCATTCTTCCACAGATGGATATCCACTTTTCCCAGCATCACTTATTAAAGAGACTGTCTTTTCTTCAGTATATGTTCTTGATACCTTTACAATGACTTCCTATTCATTCATCAATGTGTAAAAAAATACAACTGACCCTTGAACAATGAAGACGTTGGGGCACTGACTCCCATCCATATAGTCCAAAATCCAAGTATAAGTTTTAGCTATCAAAAAATGTAACTACTCTACTAATAGACTACTCTTGACCTGAAGCCTTACCAATGACATAGTCAATTAACACATATTTTGTATCTTATATTTATTATATACTGTAGTCTTACGGTAAAGTAAGCTACAGAAAATAAATTTGATTAAAAAAATCACAAGGAAAATATATTTACACTTAATTAAATGTACGTGGATCATCACGAATGTCTTCATTGTCATCATCTTCATGTTGAGTAGACTGCAGAGAGGGATTGGACTTACTATCTCAAGGATGACAGAGGCAATAGAAAATCTGCATATAAGTGGACCTACACAGTTGAAACCCATGTTGTTTCCAGGGTCAACTGTATAACTGTATACAGCATATTCATGTGGAACAAAGTGCCAATCTGTGACCAACACAAATAAATTCTTAATTCACATGCTTACTTGAAGTTTTTTGTTTGTTTGTTTTTTTAAGATGGAGTCTCGCTCTGTTACCCATGCTGGAGTGCAGTGGCATGATCTCTGCTTACTGCAACCTCTGCCTCCCAGGTTCAAGTTATTCTCCTGCCTCAGTCTCCTGAGTAGCTGAGATTACAAGTACGTGCCACCACGGCCAACTAAGCTTTATATTTTTAGGAGAGACAGGGTTTTGCCATGTTGGCCAGGCTTGTCTTGCATGCCTGACCTCAAGCAATCCAACCACCTCAGCCTCCCAAAGTGCTGGGATTACAGGTGTGAGCCACCACGCCTGGGCTGAAGATTTTTTGTTATTTTATGTACTTGGATGAGTAACAAAACTAAATTGCTCGATTTTTAATAAAGCCAAACATAAACTTATTTTTAATATGCCTAATATGCAAAATCCTTGCTGTTGTAAAGGCTAGGGACAATAGCAATAAAAATATTAACAACAAACAGCAGCAACATCCATTATTCCACAGAGTGTAAGTCAGGACTAATTAATGTTTATATAGAAATTTATATGATTTAAGATGCCATTTAGTTTCCCAGAAGCACTGGCAGAATAATATGCTAAGGAAAAGATTCGTAATTAATAGCAATACTATATGAACAGAGAGTAAGACACAAGTTTTTTTTTTTTTTTTAATGAGATCAAAAAGAAAGGGGAAATAATATCCTTTTTGCTTTCACATACAAAAACATTTTGGATCCTATTTGTTGGGGTTATATATTTTGTAATATTAAATACTGGATTGAATGCAATTAAATTTTACCATGAAAAAGTAAATATTGCTTATTATATACAATTAAACTACTGCTCAAATATGTTCAGAAGTAAAGCTATAAAATCATAATGGAGCAGGGATTAGAGCAGCATATGCTTTAATCGTTATTGAGCCCTACTTGTTGGCAGAATTGTTCAATAATGGTAATATCTAGAATTTTGTGCAAATTAGTGTGTTTACTATACTGTAGTTCAGTGTCAAATATGACAGGAGTTAAAAGTAAAAAATAGATTTAATAAGAATAGTGAAATTTTATGTACATCAGATTATATTTATTGGAAAAAAATCCCCATTTTACCTATACTTGCTACTATCTAATTAGACAGCTTCACATTTCTATCACACTTCAATGGTAAATAAATAGAACAGTGTACGTTATAAGTTCAAATCAGTATTGTCATCGCCACATGGCACATACTCAAAAGTTGACCACACAATCAGAAATAAAACTAACCTCAGCAAATGCAAAACAACCAAAATCATACCAAGCACATTCTCAGACCACAGTACACACAAAAAAAGTCAATGCTAAAAAATCACTGTAAACCATGCAATTACATGGAAATTAAACAACCTCTTCCTGAATGACTTTTGGGTAAGTAATAAAATTAAGGCAGAAATCAATAAGTTATTTGAAACTAATGAGAACAAAGATACAAAATACTAGAATATCTGGAACACACCTAATACAGTGTTAAGAGGGAAATCTATGGCACTGAATGTCCACATTAAAAAGTTAGAAATATCTCAAATTAACAACCTAATATTACAACTGAAAGAATTAGAGAAGCAAAATAAAATCAATGGCTAGCAGAAGAAAATAAATAACAAAAATCAGAGCTGAACTGAAGGAGATTAAGACACAAAAAAAAAGCCATTCAAAAAAATCAACAAATCCAGGAATTTGTTTTTTGAAAAAAATATAATAATAATAGGCTGCTAGATAGATTAATAAAGAGAAAAAGAGAGAATATCCAAATAAACACAATTGGAAACAACAAAGAGGATGTTACCACAGACCTCACAGAAATAAAAATAACCATCAGAAATTATCATGAACACCTCTATGCACACAAACTAGAAAACCTAGAAGACTGGATAAATTCATAGACATATAAACCTTCCCAACACTGAAACAGGAAGAAATGTGTCATGGTTATATGGCAGATAAGTTTGCTGTTTCTTCTGGTATCTTTTCAGCTTTATTGGAGTATAATTTTTCAACAATAAACTGCATATTTTAAAGTGCAGTTGTTCAAACTTACTGATCATATTCAAACTTGCCTATCCTTTCTTTATCAGTGCCCAAGAGGCTATTAATCCTAACCAGAGGGATTTTCATTACAAACACTACAGATTTGTCTTTACAAGCTGGTGTCTTCTCCTTGATTCACATCTTAGGAAAAAACACCTTAAGTCTTTCATTTTCATGTAAGATATTAGCTCTATTGTTCTTCAGATGATCATGATCAGTTGAGGAAGTTTTGTGATATTTATAGATTGCTATTGAGTTTTTCTCGTTAATCCATCTTAGATTTTGTCAAATGCATTTTCTGCATCAGTTGATATGATCATACTCATTTTCTTTAGCTTGTTGATAATGTGAATTATATTGTTTGATTTGCAAATGTTGAACCAGGCTTATACACCTGGAATAAATCCCAATTGATGGTGGTGTATAATTATTTTCAGATATTGTTACTTTCCATTTGATAGATTTTGTTGAGGATGTTTGCACCTATTTTCAAGAGAGATGTTCTTCTTTAGTTTTCCATTTTTTCATGTCTTTATTTGTTTTTGGTATTAGAGTAATTCTGGCCTCAGATAATGAGTTAGGAAATATTTTCTCTGATTCCATTTGCTAAAAGAATTTGTGAATAATTGATATTAATTTTTCTTTGAATGTTTTGTGGAATTTGCCAGTGAAACCATCTGAGCTCATTTGAAACCAAGAGAGCCGTCAGTTTCTGGAATTTTATTAATTATTGATTCAATTTATTTATTAGATATAGGTCTATTCAGATTATTTTTGTATGAGATTTTGTAGCTTATGTCTTTCAGGGAATTGGTTCATTATATTGAACTTTTGAATGTATGAGAACAGAGTTGTTCATGCTTGCTTATTTTTCCTTTTAATGTCTGTGGAATGAACCACAAAAATATTTAATTTTTCATTAACATTTTTTTTCTGTGCTCTTCCTTTTAGAAGTATATCCCAGTATCTAGCCTACATTGCTTTCCTTCTAAAAACCTACATATCCAATAATACATTGGTGGACATTTAGACTTCGGTCAGTTTTTGTTTATTTGAAATTGTGTATAATAAAAAGTTTTTTGTTTAAATAAAATCTTTAAAAAAAAACATGCCACTTTCCTGTCTAAGGTATTTTCAATGTTTCTACTCTCATTAGAATAAATGTCACCTTATTTACATCATCTTACAACATCTGGCTGTGGCTTATTGCTCCAGCCTTATCTTAAGCTTTTCGTTCCCTTCTTCACCACCACCAGATATTGTTGCCGTTATTATTATTATTATTTGTAATTCACGTTTATGATCCACATATATACTGCCTTATCTGTCTGGAAAGCATTCAGTCATTTACATTTTACTGATTACTCTTTATATTCTTCAATTTCTTATTTAATATGCTTCTTACTAAGATAACTGTTTTTGACCCCAGTAAACTAGGTTTCTTGTGATGAACATATACAGGAGTCATTACTTCCACTTTCAACTACATATAAGAATTATAATTATTCAATTTGTTTCTTAATTATGCTTTTTATTATTTTTGGAATTTCATTAATTTGTTCTTATTGTCTATTTTAGTATCTGGAACTAAAGGTGCACTCAATGAATCTTCTTTGAGGGAATTAATTAAATAATCATTGGCAAGAGTCTTATGGCTATTTTGACCTAATGGATCATGTCAATGATAAGCTAAAGCTAATTCTCAATTGTTAGTATTTATCTCTATTATCTTCATAAAGACACTGGCTTATTTTTCCCAAAACAAAGATGGTAATTTTCTACTTCATTCTATTGGAATGAAAAGAGGTAGTTCTCTCTTTTCTTTCTAGATTTGGTAGCTAGCTGTTTGCTTTCTAAATTGTGTATAATATTGTTTTAAATTTATTTTTCACAATCACTATGGTGTTATTACTTGACAAATACTTGTAGATATGCACAAGCCCATTAAAATGAGTAAATTTAAATAGTTCTGGACTTTTTTGTGATTGTATTAAAATGTCACATTACGGTTATATCTATTTTCTAAACAACATCTGCTGTTAATTCTTGGGGACTTTACACAGACACACAAACACACAAAAATACGTATTTGGACTTGCTAATACTATACTATTTGCACCAAGCTCTAACTTTTTTTTTTGAAAATTGCTGAAATATTATTTGCAGAAATAAACTTTGAATAAAAAAGTGTTTTACAAATATACAATTATTATAAGAAGAGGAGAAAACATTCAAAGGAGAGATGTGTGACAGCAAGACCTGACACCAGTGAGCACTGTGCTGTGGGGGAGGGGAGACAGTCCAGGTGAGACAAGGATATGCCTGGTTAACATCTGATATGTTTACACCATCTGCTCTCTCAGGTTTCCATGGTCTCTGAGGCACAGGAAGTAATGCAAGGTCATACAAGATCACTTAGTTCTTTGGCAAAGTCATTTAAAGGAAAATTTTAGGTAAGCAATAATATTTATTTTATAATACAGAATTGTTTAATGTTAAGAAACTTTCAGCCATGGACTGGTGGTATTATTTGCAGGCACACATTCTCCTATGGAAGTCCAGGCATTTAAAACATCATATTCTTCACATATTTAAATCACATGCAGGTATTTAAATCAGCCACTTTGTGCAAATTTACTTGGCCATTTTTTAATTTATGTAAATTGATGATCTTTCCTTGGCCTTATTATTGCTATTATTACCTCTGATAGTTAATTCATCAAACTCTACAATGCATGCTTCATAAGGACACAGACATAACGTTTTTTATTCATCTTTGTATTTCCATTCATTGCATAGCAGCTAACATGACAGAGGAACTTGATACAATTTTATGAGAAATCTCCTTAAGCTGTCTGACAAATGACATGGTTATACCAGTAAAATCGCCCAGTCATTACAGGCACACACACACGCACGCACACATGCACACACACACACATCTATATATAATATATGAATATATAATGCACACACTCATATGTGTGTGAATATTTTGAAATATACAATATATTTTTAAATATTATCAAATATTGTTTATATGTAAGTATGTAAATATACCCATTTGGAAATTACATGTGTGTGAGCCTACGTATTGATATACATGTGATCATATATATGTGCATATATATATATGTGTGTGTGTATGAATATATATACACATATATATGGAGAGAGCTAGCTCGTTTGCAAAAATGCTGAAAATCACCAAATATTTCAAATATTTTAACAAAATTCTTTCTTATTTTAGTATTTTTAAAGTTTCAAAATAAAACCCACACACATCTGTAATTCTTTACTTCTTATTGTCCTAACAATGTGGTTACTTTATCTGGAAACAAAATTCATCACTTTTTTATTACTAAAATGTCAGCTCACAAATACCAACACTTCCCATGATCTTAAGTTTCCATTTCTCTGTTATGATTTACTTAAGCACTTGTCAATGCTTTTGTTGAATTCTGCACCATATTGAGAAATTTCTTCCCTACAGACTAGAGTTGAATGCTTATTCTCAAATTGAGCGTCTTTTAATGTTTCCAGACTTCTAACTGCTGGCAAAAGAAACTTGAAAATAAGGAAAGTAGAATTGCCTTCTTAGAAGCTGAACTAGTAAATTCACACACAATAAATATAATAAAGTTTCAATGAGGATACTCCAGGAGGATTCCTGTACATGTTTACTGAAATGCTTCTGAATCTCTGAATACCAACAATGCAAGGGGAAGCATAACATAATCTTGTTACAGGTAGAATTTGAATGTAATTTATGTTTAGTAAATGAAAACAAATCAGTTGCTTTTAAAAAATTATGTGTGTATATATATATATATATATACACACACACGCACGAGAAGAAAGTTCAAAGAATCACAAGTGACATCAGTTGTGCAATGGTTACAGCTACTAATTCTTAGGAATCTGAATTTTCTGTGAGGAGGCAGTGTTCTATTTTGTAGTACCCAAATTATTCATTCAACCTCTCTGTAGCATGAATGATAGATTTTGAAAATAGTCCAAACCAAGGGTAACTGTGATTACTAACTTGGTTTACTAGGGCATGTGCCTTGCTGACAAAAAAAAAAAAAAAAATGAGATGTTTTCTATGGGAGATGTGAGCATTTTGAACATTATAAAACTATGCTATGAAAAGGCATTGTAACAAAACACACTTTCCAAATAAACAAAAAAATTATAAAACTTCCATTGTCAAATAAAATAAATTGAAACATCTTCCAGAGTAAAGTAATAATTTCTTAGTCTTGAATTCTGAGAACAATCTTTAGTAATATCATTCAGATTCATACCTTTTTATTTACTTAATATTATGTAAGAATGAAGCTCGAAGAATTATGATAAATAAATTATTAAAATATCAAAAAAAGGAGATAATGAAATTAAGGTGCTTTATAGTCTTAGCTGTTTCTGGGTCATGGCTAGATTACTAACTTAAATTTTTTAAATACACATTTTATATTGGAATATTTTTGATTTATGGATTTCTGCAGATTGTAGAGAACATTTCCATATATCACTACTGAATTTCAGTCTCCCTTAGTATTATCATGTTATATTACTGCAGTACATTTCTCAAAACTAAAAAATCCATTTGTTGTTTTAGCATTAAATATACTTTGGACTTTATCTAATTTTCCCCATTTTTTTCAATAAACCCGTTTTCTGTTCCATGATTATATCCAAGATAATAGAGCCCATTCCGTTTTTTTTTGTCCCTTTAGTGTTCTTTGGTCTGTGACATTTTCTCTATCTTTCTTAACACCGGAATAAAAAAAAGGTAAATACAATAAACACATAGCAAAGGCAAGTAGATTAACCAAATTATTTGATATTTTAAAGTAAAGCCAAGAAGAGAGAGAGAAAAATAACATACACAGAATACATAATATGAAAATCAATAGTAAAATGATGGATAGAACCAAAAATATGTCAGGCTTAACATTAAATATAAATAGACTAAATATTCCTGGGAATTATTAAATATTCAAAATTAAAATTTTAAAAATGCATTACATGATACGGTAGACACATAATTTTGCAGACTATGATAGATTGTAAAAAAAAGAATGAAACAAGCATATCATACAAATATCAGCAAAAAAGAAACTGGTCTACTTTTATAAATATCAGACAAAGGTAACAGATGAAGGAACATTATAATAAAGAGAAACATTACAAAATGCTTATAACGTTTTTCCACTTAGGTAATAAAACAATTCTTAATTTGTTTGCATATAATAACACAGCTTCAAAATATAACATAAAAATTGACAGAATTAAAACAGATAAACTCCAAATCATAGCAGGAGATTTTCATAATACCTCTGTGAATACCAGATAAAATAGGGAGCAAAAGTATGAATAATTTTATAGAATATTTAACTAAAATTATTAACAACTTAACTGTGTACTTTTTTATATACACATATAAAACACACACATATCCACTTCAAAAATATAAAAATACATATTTTGAAGTCGCATGTTTACCAAAATTGTTCATATTTTGGGCCATAATATAAAGCCTCAAAAGTTTTCAAGAATTAATAAGTTATTCAGGTCATATTCTCTATTTCAGTGAAATTATGACAGTAATGAATAAAAATAATAATTAAATATTAGAAACGCTGAGATCTTAATAACTTAAGCAATACATTTTAAAATTATTACTGGGTCAAATAACAAATCAATTGAAGTTAGAAAACATTTTGAAGTTAATACTAAAAGTATTACATATTAAAAATTCTGGGATGCTGCTAAAGCCATACTTAACAGATTTTTAAATCTTAAATGAATCCACTAGAAAAAGAAAGGGTAAAATAAATTATTTAAAAGTTCACTTCAAAAAGAGAAAATTTCCACAAATTAATCCTATCCAAGTGATCAAAAATGAAAAGATAAAAAGAGATTAATGAATTAGAAACTTAAAATACTATAGAGCTACAAAATTAAAAACTAGTACTTTGAAAAACCTAATGAAATGCTAGAAGAATTGAGATTTTCAAGGTAGAAATAGCACACAGTAATAGTACTAGGAATAAAACTAGTGTCATCACATGGATCCTGGATACATTTTTAAATATAATAACGAATATACTAATAAATATTTGAAGAAAATTATATTCCGATAAAAATTTAAAAGTCCCTAGAATAATGTAAATTATCATACATCATTCCAAAAAAGGGAAAAGAAGCAAGTCCTACTCATTATGAAAGCAGCATATCTTTTATAGCAAAATCAAGGATATTATAAGTAACGTATATTAAAACCTAATAGTCTTTCTGAAAATAAATGAAAGCTTAAAATATTAATGAGCCAAATATGAAGATGTATAAACAGGTAAACTACATCATCATATAATCAACTTTATTCTAAGAAAACAAACCTGGTTTAATATTTAAACATCAATAAAAGAAATTGACATCTTTAACAGACAAAGGAAGAAGAAAAATCTATCTTCTCAAAGGCATTGAAAATATATTTTCAAGAACTCAATATCCAATAATAATGATGATGGTAAACGTTAGCAAACTAAGAAAAAGAGGAAAGTTAGTAGTAAGATAAATCGTGAAATTTGAATCACTTATTAAATGCCTGGTGTCAATTACTAAATTATGGTAACTGAAATCCACATATATCACAACCATGCAAAGTGAAGACTGTCTGTAAAAACATCATGTTAGAAGTGAATAGAAATTTTGAGTATAAATTATGTCAAAAAGATGAGACATTATGTAAAAGAAAACGCTTTAATAAAAATGTAATTTATTTCATTTTAATCAGGAGATACTTTGTATGCCACAAAAACCCTTTTGAATATTTGACATTGCCTCGAACATTTCCATTTTATCCTCTAATAGGTGAGGCCAGCAAGGAAGGACAAAGGTGTAGTGAGACCAGAAGAAAAATTATCTTTTTATTTAAACTATGTATTATTTAGTAAAAAGTTAAAACAATTCAGCAAAAATGGAAAAGTGCATGTTCAAGATGCCTATGGACATTTGTTTTGTGAGTGCTATTATGAGAAAGAAGGCATTCATTTTGATGACTCCATCGGTTCAGCATGATATGAAACGAGTGTTTATCAATTCATAGTATTTTTAAATAGAAATCTTACTGAGATTGAAATCGGCAGATGAAAGCAAGAAATAAAAAGGTTTTCTCATTAGACCATGAAATGAAATAAATTCAACATAAACATATAAAACATTCAAACTGTAAAGAATAATTATTTGATAAATTGTTTTCAAGTTTGTTCATGAGCATATTATATTATTTCAGTTTACTGAGCAGTTCCTTTCTTATCTCAGAGTATATGAATATTTACTTTTATACACCCTAGATGCAAACTTGCCTTGCCTAAATAAAATTTTGAGGAAAAAAACCTCTGATCGAGTAGTTACTTATTATTTAGTAATGAAAGCATACATTTATTGAAACCAGATGTTTTAAATTTTAATTTAATGTTGTTATTAAGTTGATCTGTGATTTAATGAAATATTATTTTAAAAATAAAAATTCAGTAATTAAATTAGTATGTTCTTTAAACAATGCAATTTAAAAAAAAAATCTTGAATTTACAACTAACTTTACCTCTGCCATTCTTAACATGACTTCATATCTGATTACACTGACAAGTGGCAATGTCCTAATAAATGCCTTGGATTCACTTTGGTAAAACAATACTAAATATAAATTATATCAATTTTCCATGAATAAATGCCAACTATACTGGAGAATTTTTATAAAATATTAAGAAATGTTAGTATCCTTAAGGGATAATCAATAGAAGACTAGTTCTCAATTAACTATAATATGGCTGAGACATAATACATATAGCAATGTGCAGGGTTTGGATTAATGACAAAGGCCAGATAATCTACTAAGAATTAATTCAACAAATATTTATTTAGAACCCAGTATATGTGATGTAACTGAGTTATGTGCTAAAGGCATGAAAGCATTGAACGAATGAAACCAAATGACAACACAAGAACAATGAAAATCATTGCCTGATCTTCAAGTCTTTTGTAGTACACTAGGAGACCATACAAGGATGCAAATGGCTAGAACATAAGATAAAATGTAATACGCAATATGGGAAGTATAATACAATAGTTCTGGGACTTCAGAATTGATTGATCCATCTAGGTTCTTAAGATTTGGGAAAAGAAACACAGACATAGGGACAAAAAACTTACAGGTTTTGTCTTTTGGCAGCTTTGATATTGAATCCCAGCTCTTAAAATATACCTCTAATATATTTTATCATCCTTATATTTCCTTCAAAATTGCCCATATTGTCTCCATCTACTCTTAAGTTTTAAGTCCACTTTCCTTTAATTTTCTTTTCATTTATGTTACTTGGATATCTTGCCTAAGGGATTTCCTTCTTACTATTTTAGCATAGGGATAAAAAATTTAATGACATTAAAAATTAACTCACATTTATAATACAAAAGATTTCTCATTTCCAAAGACAGTCTACAAAGACATGAAGTGATTCCAGGGGATTTTGCTTAGGTTATGCTGATAGACTTCGTGTAAATACCCATGATATTTCAACTGGGAGAGATCTTTAAGTCAACGAATATAATGGCATGTTAGTCTATGCACACAATATGCAATTTCTAGCACATAGCAGGCATTTGCTTCAAAGGACTCTTGAATATCCCTGCCTGAGCAGTCTGAAATTATTGGCCATTTCTAAATGATGTTTATCCTTAATTTGGAAGGGAAAAAATGGATTTAAACCATCATTTAAATAACAAGTCAACCTGAAGCAAATTATTTTCCACCTGAGATAATTTATATCTGTTTTGGCAAATTAGATGATGAAATGAATATCTAATATATTATTCAAAAACTTTGTATATATTTATACTATTAGAAAGTTCTCATGCTTGCCACTTAGTAGTATTTCACTTAGGAAATAAAGGATGCTCCCATTTCAATCGAAATGAAAAATGAAATATGATTTGAGATCCACGGTGACAATCATTTTGAGTTTAAAAGAGGGAAAAAAAGAAAAGTCACTTTTTCTCTAAGAAAATAGTGGCCAGATTATATCTCCAGAGATCATTTAAGGCAAATGTTTTTTTTTAAATTAACTCTATGAATGAAAGGTAGCTTCATCAAAAGAAAGTCAAGAAACCAAGCGAGCTAGTATATGAGGCTGATTTAGTTTCATTGGGGTGGGAGAACTGTTTGAGCTTTGTTGGAAAACTTTTAAAGAAAGTCTGGGTCAGACTTTTGAATCTTTCACCTATCACATTAAAAATATGATCAATTATTTACATGGGGCTCAGTGAGGAGAGTAAAATCTCTTTTGACTTTTGGCCAGACACTTAATATTCATTACTTTTCAGAAGTTTTGACTTTATCCAGTAAATGATAAATAAATATAAAGCTGTTTAAGGTTTCTGTTTTCACATTTATTTTTTCATATTTTAAAATTAAATATATTTAAGAAGAGAGCTGACACTGTATTAAGTGAATTAGCAAAAATAGAAATTTCATATTCCAAGGAAAATTATAGTTTTTATTATTTTGAATATTTTTATGTATATTTTTATGACAATAATATCTCAGAATTATATAGTGTCTTGAGAATGTACAAATGTTTTGCATAGTTTAATTTCAAATCTCATAAATAAACCATATTGAGGGAACATTCTTCATTTTAGGGCAGAAGACACTGAACCCTGAGAAACAATTCATTGTCTGAACTCCTCCCATCTCTGGAAAAGGCTCTGCAAATGGTTTCCATCAGTCAATGATGTAGAACACTAGGAATTAGATGCTGCATCTAATTCCTTGAGGACCTGGATAAAACAAAAGGCAGAGGGAAGCTGGTTTCTTTGTTCTGGAGCTGGGACACTGATCTTCTCCTTCCTTTGGACATCAGAACTTTAGGTTCTAATGTTTTCACACTCAGCAACATACACCAGCATCTCCTCTCATTCTCAGACCTTTGGTTATACACCATGGCTCCCCTGGTTCTCAGGCTTTCTAGCTTAGACTAAATTACCACCCCAGGTTTCCCATTTCTCCAGATGGTGGAGGGTATATCATGGGACTTCTCAATTCTGTAATCACATGTGCCAATTCCCATAATAAGTCCTCTTGTTTATCTATATATCTATACATTGTAGTGTTTCTCTGAAGAACCCTGACTAAGCACAAGGATCTACATAAAAAAAATCGTAGATTCTCAATAAGAATGAAAGAAAACTCATAATTCAAGTCTTAATAATAACACTAATTTAAATGTCAAAATATAAATAATATAATCTAAATAGTAACATACAGTGTAATTAACAAATGGACAATTGTATGTATTACCTACAATCTGGATATTCATTAAAAAAATCAAAACTTTTCTTGGACAATTGGGCAGTCAACCTAATAGATATGTGTCCATATTTGTAGAGTGTGTGTGTATATGTGTGTGTCTTTACATACATGGGTAAATGTATATAAGTATATAAAAATGCATATAAGTGAATTTACTAAAATTATCTACAATTTTCATTGCTGTAAATTCATATTTTATGAAATTTCTCATAGTGTATCAAGAACATTTTTAACAAATGCATTTTTTCAAAATCATGTGAAACAATCTTTCCTGTAAGTATAATCTTGAGCTAAAGAGTTATTTTATATTCTATGCTATAACCATAAGTCTTTTCAAAACAGAATATCAAAGGAATGACTTTTTTAACAAACAGCAGAAATTTGCTTTTAAGGTAAGTGGAAAAATACACTAAAGACAAGACAATCTAAATGGTTAATATTCTGTATCCTAACATCTCTGTAGCAAATTATCTCATATAATTTTAAAACATTTTCAGCTTTTATAGTGTGAAATCCAGTTAAGAGTTTTCACTCTCAAAAATGCTATATCAACAGTCTTCTCTTTCCTCAATATTTTTAATATGATCATATGTCAAATAATATATACAAGTGTCTTTATTTGAAGCTAAGGCAAACTTGTCATATTCAGGGTATGTAATATTTTAGTTCTAATTTCTATATGCTTAGCATAATTGTTATCCTGTCATTTTTACCTAGGTAATTAAGCCCTTAAAACAAAATGTTTTTGGACATCGAGGAAGGCCTAACTGAAGATGCTGGGTTCCATGTGTTCTTCATGGATAACTGAATTTTCTCATTTACATATACAAATGTTTTTAAGACATTAAAAGCTAAATGTATTTTTACTTGCTTGAACTGAATGTTCCTGTCAGGTAGACAGGCCAGGAGACTGAGACCAATTTAAGAATTAGGTTAAACTGTTAGCTTCTCAGCTTAGACAAACTGAAAAACAAAAGGAGTCAAAGAAACCCATAAGACTAAAGTTATAACTGATTTGTGTAAGATATAGCAGAAAAGTAAAACAAAACAAAACAAAAACCTACCATCCAAGACAGAGAATATTTATAACTTAGGTATATCGTACATCATATGGTAATAGTTTTTGTCTTGCACAAGCCTCTAGAGACATAGGTGTCTAAAACATTGGCCAATGGATTAGCAGTCTTCTGAGGATAATTCTTCATGAGAACCTGTATAAACTAAGGAGAAATCTTCCTTTGAAAGCAATGCAAGTCCTGTGTGGCAGTTGCTTTGGCCCTAGATGTAAAATATTCACTCACAACCCAGGGAAGAGCACTTTGAATGCACACGCAATTTGCTACTGGGTTGGAAGAAACACGGGTTTCAAAGTTAAAACATAAATTACGAGGCTTTGAATTATCAAAAAAGAAAGGAAAGGCTCCTCAGATAAGACTGGTGCTGCAAATTTTACAAATTTCTCAATTTGGCAAGTAGGCAAGAATGCCTCAGCTTCCCTTCCCTGTGAGAAGGGAGGATTATCCCCTTTTGGTAAAGACAAAATGCCCACATTAGTCTCATTCAAGGAGATATTCTCAAATTTATTTTAAGTTCAAAGGTCTTGCTCTCTGGACAATTGTCATAAATTGCCCCTTATAATGGGAGGCTGAAACTATCCTGATTGTCTCAGTCACTCTCATATTCACTAGATATAAATTAATATCTTTACAGACTTTTACAATAGTTCTTTATTACACTTAATATTGCACCCTGGGAGTGTAAGTTCATTTAGTACACTTATCCCAGACACTTGAGTTTGGCTTATTTCTAAGTTTTATTTATATTAGGCTGGTATTATGATAAACTTATATAGCTTATTAATTTTTTGCAACCCTTAAAAGTTGGGTACATGAGATACAAATCCTTCATTAATTCAATTTTTGAGGCCCTGAAGAAACTCACCCTTAAAGAGAGTGAAAATGATTCAACTTTCACCTTTTGCAAGAACTCCAACTCTATACAGGCTTCTTAACAGACACTGCATAAGATTAACATTGAAAATTTTGACTTTAATTCTTTTTGATTTTAACTTGCAATGATTTAATCTGGATCATTTAATTTCCTTTTGAAAATTTATACTGGGAGGATATGTATTCAAACATGTTGACATTTTATTATTTAGTATGCTCATACTGCCCTCTGATCTCATTTGAGAACCTCTAGTGAATTATAATAAGCAATGTGGATAAAAGTAAATTTGCAAGGAAAAGATATTAGGGATTATATTTTTAGTTAAATTATTTGAATCCATTTTCAAAACATTTAATAACAAATTTCAAGCTGCTTAACAAAGGTCCCAAAGGAACACTTGAAACAGCAGTGATTGCTATGAGTGACAGTATAAGAATGCCATGAAAAGATTAGTGGACGTCGCTAATTAACTATGAATTTGCTTAGGATAGAAACACTTCTGGTTGATCATAGACAGAATGATTGCATTAAAGGTATAGAAAATATAGAGAAATAATATATGATTTCCACCATTAATTTTATCTTTCTTCCAACTCCTCATTCAAAGGTTTCCCTAGAATAGGGTGTGAATTGTTTCACTGGAAACATAGGAGAAAGAACATAGCATGTTTATCTAAGTTATTCTTGGGATCTTCCCACATTCAGAGAACATTCTATAAATGCTTATTTATTCTTACAAATGTACACCAGTCAAAATGTCCTTTACTTGCTCTCTAATCACCCAGAATAGTTGAAATGCCCTTATTCAAGATTTCTATAGCACAATATTCATACCAGAGATGTATTTCATATGAATGCCTTGTTTATATTATCATTATGTGCTTCTAGATTCTATTTCACCTATAATGCCTGTCTCAGGACCTATCAGGACTTGATGAATGGAATCTGAAAAACAAAAGGAATCAAAGAAGCCCATAAGACTCTAAACTTATAACCTATGTGTGTAAGATATAGCAGAAAAGTAAAACAGAACAAAACAAAAACCCACCATTCAAGACAGAGATTATTTATAACTTAGGTATATGGTGCATCATATGGTAATAGTTTTTGTCTTGCACAAACCTCTAGAGACATAGGTGTCCAAAACATTGGCCAGTAGATTAGCAGACTTCTGAGGATGATTCTTCATGAGAACCTGTATAAAACTAAGGAGAAATCTTCCTTTGAAAGAAACAAAAGTCCTGTGTGGCAGTTGCTTTGGCCCTAGATGTAAAATATTCGCTCACAATCCAGGGAAGAGCATTTTGAATGCACACTCAAAAAGTGTTTATAAAAATGAATTAACTTCATTGTAAAAGTCTTAAGTTCACAAAGAGTGCATTATAAATTTTTAATATAACTTAGAGTACCAAATATAGCTAATATACCCAAAATATATATGTGGAACCAATGACAACATAAGTAAAAATTAACAGTGTTGTAAGGCAAATATTATTTGTTTAATAACACAATCAAAACCCAATAAAATAATTTTACATATATCATTATATCATTACATTGTTTTCTCCTTCAAAAAATAAAGCCTGTTGTTACTGTTGCATAGAGCTAGGCAATGATGATATTCCATGCATTGTAGAGTAGACAACTTTGGTTTGTATTTCTGTTATATAACTGGGCAGGATAACCAGCCAGAATCACTAGACATCCAATAGCGTTCTAGCTGCTACTTGGTTCCTCTTTGTAGTTGGTATCAAACACATGCTTCTCTAAAGAAATTCATTCAGTCCATCAAGATCACTGAAACTGTAATATGTTTGGAAAGGCACGGCAGATGGACCTGCATAAATTGTTAATATTATATTACCATAAATGTAAACCTTTAAAACAAAGTTTTTTCTTGTTATCTGATTTTTTATCTTCCCATTTTCCCCTCAGCATTTCTTCTACTATTGAATGAATCATAGGGACACAGAGTACCTGTTGATTGCATGTTACTTAAAGGTAGGTTGAGTTTGAAGAGTTCTTGAGACAGCTTATATATCCCCAACTGGAGCTATCCTCTTAAATTATACTGAAAACTTCACTTGTGATTAGAATAGCATATAATAGAGAAGAGAAATGTAATCACAATGAACTTCCCTCCTGGCAGAAAAATGCGTGCATTTTTAAACCAGATTTATCTTAATCTAAATCTGGGGTTACATTAACAAAATATTATATAGCTCAAATTAAATTTCTAATTAATCTATTATTATCTAATTTTTTGCATTTTTGTATTGAAGTACTGTATAATTGTTTCCTCTGAATATGTATCTCTGCACTTTATGGTTACATAACAATCATCAAATGGCATACAAAGATGAATAACCTTTGCCATGCTGTTTACTCCACTGTCTAATAAAGCAAACAGTCATGTAGTAATTATAGTAATTATAATAATTACAATTATAAATAATTATACTAAATGAACTTCAGTGTTACAATAGGTACATGGATATAAAACCAAAACTTACATTTTTTTTCAAAGGCTTATATTAAATAACATTAGATCCGCACCTATTATTACATTAAACAATATGGGACAAAGCATACTCTTCTGAATCTTTGTTAAACAATTCAAGAATGAAACATTTAAACATAAAATAACAATTTAGCTGTTTGCACCAGCAAATGCTTGCCCCTGGAAGAGAAGATTACACACCATGTTGAACGGTTCAGGACTCATCTCAAGACTTTCTACTAGCTATACCAACCAGTACAAAGTGATTGTCATAAAATTGGCCCATACCCAACCTGTTCCTCACTTTGCAAGACACAGATCAAAAAGAACACAGCTGAAGACAAAATCCTGTAAACATCCTTACTTAATTCTCTTACCTTGACACATGACAGGAGTGAAAATGATAGTTTCCGTGCTTCAAAAGTTAAAGACTTCATTCAGCTGATGTGCATCAGGAAGCAGCTGAAGGCCAAATACAAATAACCCCTGAGTCAAAGCAGTACTGTGGATTTATATAGTTAGAAAAGAGAAGCATGTGTCTTTATGTTTTAGCTGAAGTAGCACTTTTCCTTATATTCTACTACTACAAAACCTATGGTTATAAAAGTTGAAAATTGTTTTGGGTTTTCATGCCTATTAGTAAGGACTGTTGGTGCAATCCCATTCAGGAAACTCTCAGAACAGTTATTTTGATAACTATTTTTGCAAACTATAATTTTTAAAGTTTCAGAAGAAGCATAGGTAACAGAAAAAATGAAGAGAAAAAAAAGAGAAGACTAAAAAAAATTACAAGGAGGTAAAGATTAAGGAAAGGGAAATTGGGGATTGCTTTTAATCCTTTTACAGACACTATTAACACCCTGTAAAGATAGTGTTTCCTTTTACTACAGTAAGTCTAATACTTAGCTTTGCTTGATTAATACATTCGTCTGATGTTCCTCTGGAAAGTTGACATTTGACAGAATAAAATTTTGGAAGGTTAATAAATAAGGGATGAAATATGACAATTAGAAAAGTAGCCTGTGTAGAAATTTGAATTTTTTTAACTGCATATTAAAAGTTTTTATGTGTTAAGGAAATTGAGAAAATTGAAGATAGAGCATAGAAAATATAGTCGGGTGTAGTTTCCCAGTGGGGATAACATAGCAGAAACACATTTCCCTGCTGCTCTGCTCTAAATACAACCAACTGCACTGGAAACAACTCAACACACAATCATAAAAGGACTCTGAAATATGGAAAGAAGAAGGTGTGGGATGGTTATAAACCTCAGGACTTCAAGAACAATATTATGAGTTCCTAGGGTTTTATCTGTCATATAATCTGGACTGGGTACTAGAGAGATCTGCCGTTAGAAGCCCCTACATGCATAGAAAAGGAGAAAAAAAAAAGGAAAGCAAGAAAAGCTCACTCTATCTGTTTAGAAGACTTTTAAAAAGGAAGCCCAGGAAGGACTTAATGGGAAAACCAATGCCCAGTGACTGCAGTGGGCCTCATCTGCCTGCAGCAATGGCAGAAGCAAAGTTTTAGGGACCAAATCCACATCTAGCTTCAACAGCAGACCTCAGCTGCCTATAGCAGAGGCTACAGCAGATACCAGGCAGGCCAACCCACTTCATGCTTCACGTACACTGCAACAATTGTCTTATTTGCTTATAGCAGTGGCCACAGTGAAAAACACCTGCTGTCAGCATCAGACTCCTTCACACTTTTAGCACCAGAAGGATCAGTGTCTTACAGGTCTTCATACAGTAGCAGAAGGTGACTCAGATCCTGTCTCCTAATCCTTCAGACAACAGCAAAGAGCTACACAGACGTAGTAGTTCCTGAACCTCCATCAAGCAGCAGAAGATCATTCAGGGCATGTGTCTCCTAGCTTCTACCCAAGGGCAGACAGCAAACCAGATGTGGTGTCTCAGAGGCAAAGGAATATTAAGATACTTATCTTTATTTCCCCTTCTTTTCTGAAAGATATTTTCATTGGATCAAGAATCTCTTTTAATAGTTATTTTTAGTAAGTTCTTTTTATAAATGTTATGCTACTTACTCTGGCCTCAGTGATTTTAGATGAGAAATGCACTGTCACTTCAATTGGTGTTTCCCTTTAGTAATACATTTTTTTCTTCTACTTGATTTCAAGTTTTTTCTTTGTATTTTTATTTTATTTTTATTTTTTGAGGCAGAGTCTTGCTCTGTCGCCCAGGCTGGAATGCAGTGGCGTGATCTTGGCTCACTGAGACCTCCACCTCCTGAGTTCAAGAGATTCTCCTTCCTCAGCCTCCTGAGTAGCTGGGACTACAGGTGTGCACCACCACACCTGGTTGATGTTTGTATTTTTAGTAGAGGTGGGGTTTCACCACCTTGGCCAGGCTGGTCTCGAACTCCTCACCTCAAATGATCTACCCACCTCGGCCTCCCAAATTGCTGGAATTACAGGCTTGAGCCACTGTGCCTGGCCTGTATTATTTTCTAAAAGTTTATTTATTGTGTTTCTTGGTAAAGCTTTCTTTGGATACCTCCTATTTATCATTTACTCAGCTTCTTAAATTGATAGGCTTATAAGCCTTTTGCCAAATTTGGTAAGTAGTCAACCATTATTTCTCTGAGTATTTTTCAACCTCACATTCTTTCACCTACCCTTTTGGGTCTCTGATAATACAAACATTGGAACTGTTATTTTGTCACAGCTCCCTAAAATTTTGTTCTTTTTTTCCAGTTTACTTTCTGTTTTTCAGATTAGAAAGAGTCTATTGATCTCAAGCACACTAAATCTATCTCCTGCCATCTCTACTCTACTAATAGGCTCAATGAGTTTTTCATTTTTATTATTAATTTTTTTCAGTGATATAATTTCCGTATGGTTGTTGTTTTAATAACTTTTATTTCTTTCCTAAAATTTTCCAAGGAAATATATAATTACTTTTTCAAGCACCTTTACAGTGTTTGATAGAAAATCTTTGTCAGAGAGTTCCGACATCTGATTCATGTTAGGAATAACTTTAGTTAATTGTCTTTTCTCATTCCTGTTGTATTTCTCCTTGTTCTTCATATGATACATAATTTTTGGTTGTTATGAATAATTTAGATATCTCATTAGTAGGCAATCTTATTTACATCTTCTTTTTTATCATTTGGCCCCTCTAGCATGTATGTTCTGACCTAGTCTGTAAGCTATTGTTACAAAGACAATTTAGTTTTCTTATCCCTTGTAATGCTGCTCTAGGCTTTGTTCTTACGATTCCACTCGAGCTCCTATTGTATTTCTGCTAGTGACCCCCCATGGGGGCAGAAGGGATGGGGGCCTCTGAGGGATTTTAGATGAGGGATAGGGAATGCTAGACATGTGTAATGGAGAATGTTTTCACTGTTCTCTTTTATCACCACTTGGTGTCACTGGGCTATCCACTCTATTCCTCTTGTCCCTAGGGGAGCAAAGCACCTACTTGAGTTGCCTTCTACTCCAGGGTGAAGGTTCAAGGGTTACAGCGTCCTAAGTGGTTTTCTGACACTGAGTGGAGGGTTCTAAAGAATCCAGCCTGCTTCACACTAAGTCGAGGGTTAAGAGACACCAGGCCTGGTTTGCTGTCTGCCCTTGGGTAGAAGCTAGGAGACACATGCCCTGAATGATCTTCTGCTGCTTGATGGAGGTTCAGGAACTACTACGTCTGTGTAGCTCTTTGCTCTTGTCTGGAGGATTAGGAGACAGGATCTGAGTCACATTCTGCTACTGTATGAAGACCTGTAAGACACTGATCCTTCTGGTGCTAGAAGTGTGAAGGAGTCTGATGCTTACAGCGGGCATTTTTCACTATGGCCACTGCTATAAGCAAATAAGACAATTGTTGCAGTGCATGTGAAGCATGAAGTGGGTTGGCCTGCCTGGTATCTGCTGTAGCCTCTGCTATAGGCAGCTGAGGTCTGCTGTTGAAGCTAGATGTGGATTTGGTCCCTAAAACTTTGCTTCTGCCATTGCTGCAGGCAGATGAGGCCCACTGCAGCCACTTGGCATTGGTCTTCCCACTAAGTTTCTCCTGGGCTTCCTTTATTCCAGTCCTCTGGACAGATAGAGTGAGCTTTTCTTGTTTTCATTTTTTTTTCTTTTTATCTGTTCATGCTGGTGCTTCTAACTTCAGATCTTTCTAGTACCCAGTCCAGATTTATGACAGCTAAAAAAGAAAGTCCTAAGGACCCCCCATGGTGTTGTTCTTGAATATTACTGAGTAGGTTATCTGACCATAATGAAGTCAAACTAGAGGTAAATAACAGAACAACAACAGGAAAACATTCAAGATCTTAGAAATTAAACCATATACTTTCAAAACAATACAAGAGTAACAGGATAATCGCAAATAAAGTTTTTTAATGCACATATTACTGAATCAAAATATATCATATAAAAATATGTGCGATATAGCTAACATTGCTCAGAGAAAATTTGCTAACACTAAATGCTTACACTAGAAAATAGCAAAAGTATCAAATCAATGGGTTTATTTTCTACCTCATGAACTAGAAGAAAGAAAGCAAAATAAATCTGAAGCAAGGTAAAGAAAAGGAATAATGTAGACAGCATAAATTAATAAAATTACAAATATAGAAAATCATGATACAAACAAAAGAAAGAAAAGCAAAAAAAGAAAAATTAAAATGGCAAATTTAAGCCTGATATGGTTTGGCTGTGTCCCCACTCAAATCTCAACTTGAATTGTATCCCCCAGAATTCCCACATGATGTGGGAGGGACCCATGGGGAGGTAATTGAATCATGGGGGCCAGTCTTTCCTGTGCCATTCTGATGATAGTAAGTCTCACAGCATCTAATGAGTTTATCAAGGGTTTCTGCTTTTGCATCTTCATCATTTTTCTGTTACCATGGCCATGTAAGAAGGGCCTTTTGCCTCCTGTCATGATTCTGAGACTTCCCCAGCCATGTGGAAGTGTAAGTTCAATTAAACCTCTTTTTCTTCACAGTCTCAGGTATGTCTTTATCAGCAGTGTGAAAACAGACTAATACAAAGCTATTTTATATGTATATATGTGTGTGTATATATATACATCTATACTATACATACTATAGATGAATATATATGTGTGTATATATATACATCTATAGTATATATATGTGTGTGTATATATACTATATATACACACACATATATATACTATATATATACTATATATATACACACACATATATACTATATATATGTGTGTGTATATATACATCTATAGTATATATATATATATATACATATATATGTATATATATATATATAAAAATTAGTGAAAGGCCAGCAAAAAAAGAAGAAGAAGAAAGAGAAGGAGAAGGAGAGACAAATTAGGTGTGTTCATTGTTGCTTCCTAGAGCCTCTCCCACCCCAACATGTACTCCTGTGTTGCCATGGGAAGTAGTGCTTGTTCATAGGAAATGGAATTTATTTTGCTTTGCTTCCCTAGAGACAAGATGGTGGACTAGATAAAGCCGGGAGGTGCTGCTCCCACCATGAAAGACCAAATTATTGAGTAAACTACCATATTTTAATCAGACTTTCAGAGACAAAACACTGAGAATGGATGGAGAGGCAATGCTAAAGGTGAAGACTGAAGAAGGAGGAAGCTGGAAATCCTCCAGGGAGTACATGAACTTTAGGGCTAGGTCCTCACCAGGGAAGCTCCTGGGAAAGGGGTGAGTGAGGGATAGCTCATTCTCACCATGGACCTCCGGGATCCTAGTTACAGAGGAACCCATGTTCCTCATGGATTTGTGAGCTGGGAGGGTCATCTCAGGGAGCAGACACAGCCCTTCACATGTTGTGGAGCCTGGGAGATTTTTGTGCCCTGAGTAGATGAAGCAGAGAGCAGCCATAGAAGTCCATCCTCCAGGGGTCCCCATATGCCTCTAGGAAGTGCTAGCCACAGCTGACCTGTGAGACAGGAGAGAGTGGGGCCCGTTTCACCACAGGACTGGGTTGCACTTGTTCTGCAAACCCTTCTGCCCACCAGCCCCTCCCAGGGCCCATGCTTAGCTGCCCCATAGAAGCAGTTGCACAGCCTGCCTCCAAAACCCAGCCTCAGTGTGTTGCTCCACCTGAGTACTTTACTGGTGACACGGGGGCACATCAGATCCCCCAGTCCAACCTTGAGCTGCTGGAAGTTCCAGTGCCTTCAGGGCTAGGGCATACAATTTCAGAGTACAACCAAGATCTATAGCAGGCACTCAAGCATGAGAGGAGCCTCCACCTTCAGAGCACTGAGGGGGTGAGATGTGCAGGTTCCTGGGCTAGAGCAAGAGCAGGGCATGCCTCCCTCCTCAGAGCCAGTTCAGAAAGGGTATGGCATATCTCACTGCTACACCTCTGCTCCAGGAAGCCCCACCACCCAGAACACCTAACAAAAGAAACACGGGTACAGCGCCAGCAATCAGAGGAGGCTCCCCCAAGGTCCAAAATGAACCTGGTGACAGGATCATCTCTCTCCACCCCCCTACAGCAGAGCATGCTTGTGAATTTGAGGAAGTACAAAAGAGCCCTGTAGCTGGGTATTAGCCTAGCTACAGGCCATCAATCTTAAGCATCATTTGCTGGATCACAGCCCAAATCATAACACCAAAATTATTTTGATAATATATACACCTGTGAAACAAAGCACAATAATTCACTCACATGTAAATGTCTTAGACAGAGCCTCTGAAAGTGCCCAGAAATGAAGCCAACTGACTATATTCACCTTACCCAACAGTAAAAGGAACATCAACCCTCCCAGACAAGAATCAGTGCAAGAACTCTGGCAATTCAAAAAGCCAGAGTGTCTCCTTACCTCCAAACAAGTCCCAAGCAATAGTTCTTAACCAATCTGAAATGACTGAAATAATAGACACAGAATTCAGAATTTGAATGGCAAGGAAGCAGATCAAGATTCAGAAGAAAGCTGTTACTCAACCTAAGGAATCCAGGAATACAGTAAAACAATTCAAGAGCCGAAAGATGACATATTTCAAGAAAGAACCAAACTAAATTTCTAGAACTAAAAAAGTCACTACAAGAATTTTATATTACAGTCAAAGTATTAACAGCAGAATAGACCAAGCTAAGGAAAATATTCTTAGAGCTCAAAGAGTGGATCTTTAAATCAACTCAGACAGACAAAAATAAAGAAAAAAGAATTTAAAAAAAATGAACAAAACTACCAAAAATATGAGATTATATAAAGAGATTAAATATATGAATGATTGGCATTGCTGAGAGAGAAGGGAGAGTAAGTAAGTTGGAAAATATATTTGGAGATATAGTCCATAAAAATTTCCCTAATCTTGCTAGAGAGGTTGACAAGAAAATCCAAGAAATACAGAGAACCCTGGCTAAATAGTATACAAGACAACCATGCCCAAGGCATATATTCATCAGATTCACCAAGGTCAATGTAAAAGAAAAAATTTTAAAGGCAGCTAGAGAGAAAGGTCAAGTCACATAGACAGTGAACACATTAGGCTAGCAGCAGACTTCTCAGCAAAAAACATTACAAGCCAGAAGAGATTGGGGGCCTATTTTCAGTATCCTTAAAGAAGAGAAATTCCAACCAAGAATTTCATATCCTGACAATCTAAGCTTCATAAGTAAAGTAGTAATAATTTTTTTAAGACAAGCTAATGCCAACGGAATTCATTTCAAACAGAAGAGTCTTAAAGAGGTCCTTAAGGGAGTGCTGAACATGAAATCAAAAGAACAACATCTGCTACCACAAAAACACACTTAAGCACATAGCACACAGACACTATAAAGCAATCACACAGTCAGGTCTATATAATAACCAGCTAACAACATAATGACAGGATAAAAATCACACATAACAATACTAATCTTGAATGGAAATGGACTAACTGTCCCACTTAAAAGACATAGAGTGACAACCTGAAAAGCAAAAAAGAAAAAGAAAAAACAAGACCCAATCATCTGTTTTCCTCAGCAGACCCAGCTCACTTCTAACAACACCCACTGGCTCAAAGTAAAGGGTTAAAGAAAGATCTACCAAGCAAATGGAAAGAAAAAAAAAAGTAGGAGTTGCTATTCTCATATCACATAAAACAGATTTTAAACTAATAAAAATGAAGAAGGACAATGAAGGGCATTGTATAATGTTAAAGCATACAATCCAAGAAGAAGACTTAACTATCCTAAGTATATATGCACCCACCATTGGAGCAATTGGCTTCATAAAACAAGTTCTTGGTCTATGAAGAGACTTAGACAACCACACAGTAATAGTGAGAGACTTCAACACCCCACTGACAGCATTAGATCTTCAAGACAGAAAACTAACAAAGAATCTCTGGACCTAAACTGTTCTCTTAATCAACTGTGCCTCACAGACACCTATAAAACACTCCAGGCAACAACCACAGAATATACAGTCTTCTAATCTGCACGTGGAACATATCCTAAGATCGACCATATGCTCCATCATAAAGCAAGTTTCAATAATTTTTTAAAATAAAATTATTCTAAGCACACTCTTGAATCACAATACAATAAAAGTAGAAATAAAAATCAAGAAGATCTCTCAAAACTAAACAAATACATGGAAATTAAGCAACTTGCTCCTGAAGAAGTCCTGGGTGAACATTAAAATTAAGGCAGGAAGTTTTTTAAAAAATTTTGAAGCTAATGAAAGTCGGACACAATTTACCAAAATATCTGGGATACAGCTAAAGAATGTTAAAAAGAAAGTTTATTGTCCTAAATGTCTTCACCAAAAAGTTAGAAACATCTCAAATTCTTAACAATCTAATGTTGCAACTAAAGAAACTAGAAAAAAAAAACCTATCAAGAAGCTAATAGAATAAAAGAAATACTCATAATTAGATAACTTGATAAAATTGGATGCCAAAATCTATACAAAGTATCAATGAAACAAAGAATTGGTTTTTCAAAACAAAAACTAAAACAAGATTGACGGACTGCTAGCTAGATTAACAAAGAAAAAAATGAGAAGATACAAATAAATACATCAGAAATGACCAAGACAGCATTACAACTAATACCACAGAAATACAAAAGCTTCTCAGAGAATACTGTAAATAACTCTATGCACACAAATTAGAAATTCTAAAAAAAAAAGAATTACTAGAAATATGCAATCTTCCACAATTGAATCATGAAGAGATAGAAACCTTGAATAGACCAATATGGGGCTCTGAAACTGAATCAGTAATAAATAATAATAACGATAATAATAATAAAATCCTACCAACCAAAAAAGCCTGGGCTAGAGGGACTCAGAGATAAATCCAATCAGACATAAAAAGAACTGGTACAAATCCTACTGAAACTATTCCCAAAATTCAAGGAGGTGGTGCTCCTATCTAACTCATTTCATGAAGCCAGCACTAGCCTAATAAAAAATCTAGCAGAGACATGACAAAGAAAGAAACCTTCAAGACAATATCCCTGAGAAACACAGACACAAAAATCCTCAACAAAATTCTAGCAAACCAAAAGCAGCAGCACATCAGAAAGTTAATTCCCAAATAGGCTTTATTCCTGGGATGCAAAGTTGGTTTAATATACAGAAATCAATAAATGAGATTCACTAAACAGAATTAAAAACAAAAACCATATGATGATCTCAGCAGATGCAGAAAAAGCTTTTGATAAAATCTAATATCTTTTTATGATAAAAACTATCAAGGAGCTAGGCACTAAATGAACATACCTTAAAATAATAAGAGCTATCTATAACAAACCCACAGTCAACATCATATTGAATGGTCAAAAACTGGAACCATTTTTCTGAGAACTGGAACAAGACAAGACTGCCTACTCTCACTGTTCCTATTCAACATAGTACTGGTTCTAACCAGAGCAATCAGACAAGAGAAAGAATCAAAGGCACCCTAATGAGAAAATAACTCAAACTGTCTCTCTTCACTGGTGATATAATTCTATACCTAGAAAACTCTAAAGAATCCAACAAAAGGCCCTTAGAACTGGTGACCAACTTCAGGGATGTTTAAGGATACAAAATCAATGTACAGAAATTACTAGCATTTCTATATACCAATAATGTCCAGTGTGAGAGTCAAATCAAGAACACCATCCTATTTACAATAGCCAAAAAGAAGAATAAGTACCTAGGAATACAGCTAATTAAGGAGGTAAAATATCTCTACAAGGAGAACTAAAAACACTGCTGAAGATGAAACATGACACAAAGAAATGAAATGAAAAAAAAATATCTCATGCTCATGGATTGTAAGAATAAATATTGTGAAAAGGCCATACTGGCCAAAACACTAGTCCTATCAAACTTTCAACGACATTCTTCACAGAATTAAGAAAAACTATTCTAAAATTCACATGGAATCAAAAAATGCCTCAATAATCAAAACAATCCTAAGCAAAAAGAACAAAGCCAGAGGCATCACACTACCCAACTTGAAACTGTACTGTATGGCTATGGAAACCAAACGTCATGCATCTGGTACAAAAACAAACACACAGACCAAGGCAACAGAACATAAAACTTGGAAATAAAGCCACACACCAACAACCATCTGATCTTTGATTTTTGACAATGCTGACAAAAACAATAAATGGGGAAAGACTCCCTATTCAATAAATGGTGCTGGGATAACTGGCTGGCCATATGAAGGATATTGAAACTGGACTCTTTCTTTATACCACATGCAAAAATTAACTCAAGATGGATTAATATTGAAATATAATATCTCAAACTATAAAAAGTCCTGAAGAAAACCTAGGAAATACCCATCTCGACATTGGCCTTGGTCATTTTTAACTATGTCACCAAAAGCAATTGCAACAAAAACAAAAATTGACAAGTGAAACCTAATTCAACTTAATAGCTTCTGCAGAGCAAAAGAAACTATCAACAGAGTAAACAGACAATCTACAGAATGGGAGAAAATATTCACACACTGTGCATCCAGCGAAGGTCTAATATACAGAATCTGTAAGGAACTTAAATCAATTAGCAAAAAGCAAATAATCCCATCAAAAATGAGCAAGTGACATGAACAGTCACTTTTCAAAGGAAGACATACAAGCAATCAACAAATATATTTGTTTCTTTTCATCATTGCTTATCATCGGAGAAATGCAAATCAAAACTACAATGAGATACCATGTCACATTAGCCATTTGACTTATTAAAAGTCAAAAAGATAACTGATGCTCACAAGGTGGTAGAGAAAAAAGGAAGGCTTATACACTGTTGGTGGTAGAGATAAAAGGAAGGCTTATACACTGTTGGTGGCATGTAAATTCGTTCACTCACTATGGAAAGCAGTTTGGAGATTTCTCAAAGAACTTAAAACAGAATTACAATTTGACACATTAATGCCACTATGTGGTGCATATCGAAAGGAAAATAGATTATACCAAATGGATATATGCCCTCGTATGTTCATCACTGTGCTATTCACAATAGCAAAGATGTGGAATCAAGTTACTTGTCCCTCAGTGGTCAACTGCGTAAAGAAAATGTGGTAAATATCCATCATGGGATACTATGCAGCCATGAAAAAAGAATGAAATCATGTCCTTTGCTGCAACATGGATTGTTAGTTATTATGCCTTTAGATTGCAGTATGAAGGCCATAATCCTAAGTGAATTAATGCAGGAACAGAAAACCAAATACCACGTGTTCTCCCTTATAAGTGGGAGCTAAACATTGACCACAGATGGATATAAACATGGGAACAACAGATACTGCAGGCTACTAAAGGAAGAAGAAACCAAGACAGCCATGGTTTGAAAACTTACTTGATGGGTTTCATTATTTGATTTTCAAATGTTGAACCAAACCTACTACCTGGAAAAATCTTGCTTCGTCAATAAATTACTGAATCAATTTGTCAATATTTTGTTGAGAATGCTCACATGTATTCTCACTACTTGGATGCAATATACCCATGTAACAAACCTGCACATATACCTCTTGTATCTAAACTAAAAGTTAAAATTACAAAAAAGACAAATTACTAATATCAAGTATAAACAAAAATGTTGTTATATATACTTTATTCATTTAAAGAATAAGAATAATGTAAATTACTTTATGTTCATCCATTCAAAAACTTAGAAAACATGGAACAATTTTTTCAAAAAACACAAACTAACCAAACCTAATTGAGATAGCAATTTGAATAGTTCTATAACCATAGAAAGAATTAAATTTATAATTAAGTTCCTGGTCATGCCTAAGGTGCTGCACTGGAGAATTTCATCAAACATTTAAGGAGGAATTAATACCAATATTATACAATCTCTGACAGAAAATAGAAGAGGAAGGCATATCCCCCAACTTATTTTATGGGACTCATATTATTCCTATGCCAAAAATAGACAAAACACATACAAAAAGTAAAATACAGGCCTGTATTTCTCATAATTATACATGTGAGCATTCTCAACAAAATATTGACAAGTTGATTCAGTAATTTTTTGACCAAGCAAGATTTTTCCACGTAGTAGGGTTGGTTCAGCATTTGAAAATCAAATAATGTAATCTATCATGTCAACAGACCAAAAGAGAAAAATCACATAATTATATAAATTGGCAAAGCACATATAAAATTATGAGTATCAGAAATACACAAAGAAACTCTGAAAAGTAGACAGCAAAAAACAAACACTCCAACTATAAAATGAGCAAAAGACATAAACAGATATTTCACAAATAAGAATATAAAGATGGCAAAGCAGCACATATAAATATAATATCTTTATCCATTAGGTAACTGAAAGTTAAAACTACAATGAGATATAACAATGCATCTATCACAATGGCTAATATAAAAGCATCACCAAACGCTTGTAAGAATTTGTGCAAATGGGATTAGTCGTATATTTTAATGGGTATATAAAATGGTACTGTCACTCTGTAAAGCAATTTGATAATTTCTTAATAATTAAAAAAATCATGCAATTAATAAGACCTAGTAGTTGCACTCATGTACATTTATCCCAGAACAATTGAAAATTATGTTTACGATAAAATCTGTGTGTACATAAATGTTTGTAACAACTTTGTCATAACAGGTCCAAACTGGAAACAACACAAATGTTATTCTTGGGTAACATTTGGATATATACATGGTTACATGGATATATGGTTAAACAAACTGTATTATACCCATATCCTAGAATACTACTCAGCAATAAAACAATAAACAACAGAACACATGCTACAATTTGGATGAACCTTAAGAGAATTATGCAGAGTGTAAACAAGCCAGTCCTCAAAATTATATACTGTATTGTTTCCTTAATATAATATTCTTGACATGACAAAATTATAGAAATGGAGAACGGATTATTATCTGTGGTGTAACTGGTTGTGGTTATGAAAGAGCTGTGGAAGGGATCCTTGTAGCAATGGAACTGTTGTGTACTTTGACCCCTGTAATTTATATGAGTGTACACATGTGATAAATCATATAGAACTAAAATCACACAGACACACATGAATAAATACAGGTACAATCAAATAAATCTGAGTGATATTAGTGGATTGTATCAATGGAATATATTGGTAGTGATATTGTGCACTATAGTTTTATAAGATATCATTTGAGAAATTGAGCAAGATGAACATAGAATCTCCTTGTGTTTTTTATTCTGTACATGTATATACAATTATTTCAAAATTAAAAAGTCTATTTTAAAAAATCTGTGACAGTATTTAGGGAAATGCTTTACATGAACAGTGCATACAATGCCTAAATAATTAAGAATGAGGGTTGCAGATTATATTAACATGGTAGATTGTGTCTGTTGAGTTAGGAATTGTGAAGGTCTGAGCCTTTGCTGTACTTGCAAAGACATAAGACTAGAAACACAGACACTTTATTAGTTATGGCAGAAGTGGCAGTCAGAAATATAATCAGTCCTAGATCCCCAATCCATGATCCTCTTACAAGGTTATAAAAAGTGTTAAATGTTACCCATACATGCAGTGGTAAGTATTACAGAAGAGGAAATCTGAAATTAGGATCTGGTTCTGATGTCACATAAGGGCTTCTGGTGTCTGGTCCATTCTTCCTTCTAGGGGGAAAAAATGGGAATTTATCTTTAGTCTTCAATCCTCTTTGAGGAGAGGAGGGTAAATTTATTATCCTGAAATGACTTTGGAAAGGGGAAAATACTTTCATTATGATACTGTTCAGAAAATAAGCCTACCCACAAATTAGAAGGGAGACACTATTTCTTGCATCCAAGAATGTTTATTATGCTAATTTCCTTTAAAAAGTGGTCAGTGCCCTTTGCTCAGGAAATCTATACAGCAATATGACATGCTTGTGGAGATTTGTTCCCTAGCATGAGACAGATTATTGGAAAGCATAAAAAGAGTTTACATATTATTCTATTATCCATCCTTTCGACTCATATTTGTCCCATGATAGAACTATTTATTGAGTATTTACCTTTCAGGTATTTTTGTCATTTTGGGATAAAATAAAAATGTTCATGGCTTTATAGAACCAAGATTGTATTTGGTGATAAAGACAGATAACAAAAAGTACAGCATATAAATGAGGGCTGATATAGACATAAATATAGAGAGAATTTTCATAGTAACCCTAAGGATATTTAATTTTTCAGAAGAGAGAAGGCAAGAATATCAGTTATGCAAGATGGCAACAATAGACCCGGGGACTAATAAAGAGAAGAGGGAGAGAGGAGGGCAAGTGTTAAAAAACTTACTGTTGAGTGCTCTGCTCACTATCTGGATGACGAGATCATTTGTATCCCAAACCTGAGCGTCATGCATTATACCCATGTAACAATCCTGCACATGCATCCCTTGAATCTGAAAGAAAAGTTAATTTTAAAAAAATTAGTTAGACAACAGTAATAACAATCTAGTTCTGGGCTAAAAACTGCCTTAAAAATAATGGTCTTGGAGAAAAGTGAAGATATTCAAGAAGGTATTCTTTTTGTTTTTTCTTTTTTAAGAATATTTGAAAAGCTTCTTTTCAAGCTCCACTGATTGACAGCTGTGGTTGCCTAGAGAATAAGAACACTTAATGAGTTTCCATTGTTTGGTAATCATGCCTGATTTTATCTCAGACAGGTTAGTGATAGGTTGAACATTCAGTGATAGAAACACATAATAAGCAGGGGTACCAGGTGCCCACAATTCCTATTTCCCACTTAAGGCTTGGGAAAAAAGCTCTTCCCCATTAAGGCTTGAGAAAAAATTGGAAACATATTAATGTGATGGGTGATGAGAAAATTTAGCCACTCAGTAGCACAGTAGTACCCTCTTTATCTGGAGAGCATACCTTCCAAGACCCTCAGTAGATGCTTGAAAATGAAGATGTTACCAAATCCTATATATGCTGGGTTTTTACCTATATTACATATCAATAATAAATGTTATTTTATTATTCATTTAATTTATAAAAGTTATGTGAGTATGGTCTCTCTCAAAATATCTTATTGTACTGTATTCACCATTCGTGTGATGATACAAATTGATAAAATGTCAACGTGATGAGATGAGGTAAGGTGAACGAGACAGGCATTGTGACATACTACAGAAAATACATAAGAAGGAGGAATCATCTGCTTTGGGTAATCCTGGGACAGCAAGCCATAATGTTGATGGTCGGATGACAGGAGAAGATGATGTCAATGACAAATAGAGTACACAGTCTGGATACCCTGGACAAAGGGATGAGTTATGTCCCAGGCAGGACAGATAAGGATGGGTGTGCAGTTTCATTGTGCTACTTAGAACAGTGTGCAATTTAAAACCTATGAATTATTTATTTCTGGGAATTTCCATTTAATATTTTCAGACCCTGGTTGATTGAGGATAACTGAAACTGTGGAAATAAAAATACTTATAAAGGGAGATTACCATATTAGCTTTACTAGTCTTATCAGAATTAGTTTTGATAAATTATTGTATCAGAAAAAGGTAATTTAGAGAAGCTTAGAGTGTGCATATGTTTTTCCAGGTGAACATATAACAGAACCAAAATGAAAATAGACTATTAGAACAGGTTATTTGCAGGTTATTCGCAAGAATAATAGATAAAAGCATGAAGAACTTGATGTTTATGTAGGCTGTACATATTTTAGTGTTTATTTACACCAAGAAACGATAATTACTTGAGGTGATGGATATTCTAAATATCATGATTTGATCATGACACATTGTATGTTTGTGCCAAAATATCACATATATCCCATAAATATATGCTATTATGTATTAATAAAAATAATTTGTAAAAGAGTGCTTAACTGTCTAACAAAATAAACATTGTGACAAGCACTTTATGTTTGAGAGTAAACTATACGATTGCTTCCAGCCAAATCTAAAATTTTCATCAAACTACAGCTTTCAATCCACACTAACAATTTAATTAAAACATAATAGAAAACCCAGACATCTGTGCTATGAGGCATGGAAAAGTCTCTCCTAGAAACAAGGTCACAAGCAGTCCATTCTGTAGACGGCCTCTGATAAACTAATAAGAGTTACTTCTGGTCAGATGTCATCCTGTGCATGATTGACGGGCTTAGGTACAATTCAATACAATTTTTTCTATTGCCATAAACTTTATATAAGCGTAGAATTAACTACTGTGCAAAAGTAATTTTGAGTATTTTGAAGATTTTCTGCATTGTCAGATATTGAAGCTGTTTCTAAATTTTTATCTTATAAATAAATGATGAAATGAGTATCTTAGTGCTTAAGTATGTTGGATATCAGGCCTTATTTCACAAAGAGTGAACTACGGTATGTAAAATTATGTGCAAATGTTTTGAGGTGATGTTTTCAAAATTATTAGTTTTTTTTTCCTGCTTTATTCACTGCAATTCAGACTATTTCTTGTTTGATGAAAATATTTAGCTACTGTAAAAACACATTAAAGGGAAAGATAAAGGAAGTATGCAGTGACACAGCTTATGACATCACCTCTAGCTTATAGAAACACTAAATGCCACAATACGTAAATTGTTGCTGTATGGCAGGGGTTGGCAAACTCTTTCAATAAAAGTCCATTTTGTAAAAGTTTTAGGCAGTGCAGAACATACAATCTCCATTGCAACTACTACTCTGCTCTTGTAGTATGAAGTCAACTACAGACCATATGCAAAGGAATTACATACTGTGTTCCAATTACACATTTTTAGGCATTTATTTGATTAAATCTGTTTTAATGTACAGCTTTATGATTAACACCAAAGTTTAAGAATGTGGATTTTTGATAATCAATCTGTACTTTTTTGTTAATTTATTCCGCAATTTCAAATTTCTATTTTTATTCTTTTTTTTTTTTTTTACCATACTGGCAATTTAATAACTATTTGATTGGTCAACTATTTTATAAAAATGAAGGCTTATATTGTCTAGTTTAGAAAAAAACTGACAAGTTATTTTCTTAATTTCATGATTCATATACTGTCACATCCCAGAGAACGGGCAATGGCTGGAGTTGGTATGGGTTGGAAGGAAAGTTTTGATGATTGCTGTTACTATGTTTATTTCCTTAGTTTTTGTTTTCTGCCTTTATTTTTTATTATATATGCTGCAATATTAATTGATGTTTTTGAGTATCACCCAGAAAGCGTGGAGAACAAACATTGTAAGAAAGTGGGATGCCAAATGCCTTGCCCACACTGTTCCAGATCTTCACTTAGTGTTTATGAAAAGTTTCCATAGGCTGTGATTTGCTCGCATTTATCTCTCTAGCCCACATCCTCTCTAGTAACATTCTTTTACTATCTCATTGCTATACACACTGAAGAAAATTCACTATCTTGTTATCTTAAGGTGTAATCACCGGTCTTCTTTAAACTAGGTATTTGAGGTACTGGATATATCAACCTATATGAATTCAGTCTACTACCCTAAAAATGTGGGACTGAGTTTGTTTTTATTCCCTCTCCAAATTAGTGAGTGAAAAAATACGTAAATAAATTTGGAAAAGTCTTGAGAAGTCTCTGAGGCCATTATTTGCAAGGGAGAATTCAAAACAGCTAAGGGCATGTGGCATGAAGCCCCATCCACTTTTCTTTAATTAAGGAAATTCAATAAGGAGAGAATGTGATTCCGAGCCAAATATGGAAGGTGTGATGTTGGGTGGTGTTCTTCAAGTACTCTTGCTGTAATTGATCATCATGTATCTAAAGACATTGCCTTTGCTCATATAGGAGTAGCTGTATGAATTGTAGTATGTATGTATAGTTGAATTTAAATTTCTATATCTGGATCTAACTCTGGGTGATAAAATTCAGGGGGTTTCTATTATGAACAGAACACTTATTCAATAAACATGTATTACTGCCCAGCAATATCCACCAAATTTGATATGTTAGATTGTGCTGTCCAATTCTTTCAATAAAAGTAGCATGATATTTTGTGTCAGAATGACCAGACTTTAAACCTCACTCTGACCAACTTGACCTGAATGTTCACCTCAGCTTGTCTTAACTTTGGAAGGCTTCTTCCTGACTCCAAGTCCCTGACTTTCCTTTTCTTAGAGCATTTATTTTAGAAAACTTGCCATTGTAAATTAGTTCTCTGTCCTTTGAGATGTAAATGTTTAAAAAGCCTCTTACCAGTTTTACAATCCAGGACATTCTTTTTTGATGCTCTGGGGGCTCTCTCTTTGAAAGGTAAAGATTAAGGAAGACAGTGCACCCAGCTAGTCTCTGTGGGTGATAAGGGGACTAACTTCAGCGGGCTCCTTGCTCCAAGTTGTAAAACCACCTCTGGCCATGAAGGTAAGAAGAAAAACGTTAGCTTTCCTTTGGGTAAGGCCAATTAAGAAACTCAGATGACCTAGGAATCACCCACCCCAGCTCTTAAAATTCTTCCCACTCTTTGTTCCATGAAGGTGAGTTTCCAGGCTTTGTCTGTGCTCTCTCCCCCGTTGCTGGCATTTCTATCAGAATAAATTGCCATTTGCCCATCTTGTCTGGTGTGACTTTTCTATATGCCAGTTCTTTGACACGAGTTGCTAAACCTCTCTGTGTCTTGGTTTCCGCATTTGTAAAATAAAGACAGGAATCTATCTAACAGAATTATTGAGAGTATTCAATGAAAAAATGCATGTTAGCACATGACATAGACGTGCATTATACAATGAATAAATTCTGGTTTTTTACACCGATCCTTCATCAGGAGAATACACTTTAAGTGCACACTAACTGACTTTTCTAACATTGACCTTGGCTTTCTACACACATGTCCATGTCAAATGTATGGAGGAATGTGTGTATCCTTTACCTGTATGCTGCTTTCCCTAATCATTAACCTGAAAGTATCTGACAGTTGTCTCTCTCTACTTTTATGATAATCACTGTTGAAATCTAGTCCCTAAAGAGTCTACTAAGAGAAAGAACTGCTCAAGTGAGACTCAATCCAAGGCTTCAAAAACTTTACATATAATGGTGGTTGATGACAAGCATGTAAACAAATAAAAATAATGTGATGCAGAATAGAGAGCTATAATAGAAGTACAAGGACAGGATGACAAAATGAAAATTGTCCCCTTACTACCTTTGAAATGCAAAAACAAACTTTGACTCTCGGAAAGACTTCTGCTCCATTATTTAAATTAAAAATAATGAGTTTAATCGAAACAATTGTGTGGTTCTAATGTCTTGAGTTTCCAGTAGTAGAGAAAACTTGTCCTAGCAGCCAGAACAAATGGTTCCTAAATGACCCTCTTCTGTCCTCTAGTGGTAATCTGTAGAATTACCTCATCCTCAGTTCAAGATTGACCCATCCCTTTGTTGAAAATAATTTTCCCAAATCCTGCATTTGAGGAGTAGGAATGTTGAAATATTCTCTAAGCAAACTAAGGCCACGGAAAATAATTTTATATTCTCTGAAAACATAATAAAAGTGAATTTCACCACAGATAGGCTCCACATTTATCCTTGGTTCTGTCAGTTTGACCAAAGGTAGTTAACATGTTTAACTAGGAAGAAATAATGATACTTAGACTAAAAAAGAATAAAAGAAGTAAACTTATTTGAGCATTTACCACGTTAGGGACTCCACTGAATGTTTCATATACATTCTTTCAATTGATTCTCACAAGAAACTGTGAGGTAGATATTACGGACACATTATAGATAGAGACTAAGGGTTAGAGTGGTTAAGTGTCCTTACTCAAGATCAAACAGGCATCAAGTAAAATATTTGTTATCAAGCGAAATATTTGGAATCTGGCCCAGCTATCTGTCTCCACAGTCCTTAGATTTAAGCCTTATACATTCTTCTCTACCTATTAAACTTACTGCAAATAAAATTTCCCAGATGGCAACAAATTTCAGCCAGAATACAAATGTTATCATTCCTTTGCCCCATATTTTCTTCTATTGTCACATTTCTGTGCTATATATTTCCAAATTTATTTTTAAAATGTCTAAAGAGGTTAATGCTACTTCTTCCTTTTTCATTGATACCTCAGTCCACCTTGTTTTGGCTTCTGGCTTCAAACCATTCTATTGAAAATGCTTTTGTTAAGGTTACCAATGACCTGTGTCAGGTCCACGGAACAAGAATGGGGTATGTAGATCCCCAGTGATTTTTACTCAAATCCTCCAAAGACTCATATCTAATAGACCACTCCCTCCTTTAAAAAAAATGTTATTTTGTCTCTCATTACTTTCTTTTTTTAAAGTCTTTATTTTTTCTTCCTCCTCTTTCTTCCCCCTTTTCATCTTTCTCTTTAACTTCATCTCTCTGGATGCTTTTTAGTTTATTTTATAGGCTCACATCCTCTATTTGAATTCAGGATAAAGAACCTTTTAGCCACAATTTTTGGCTGTCTGTTTATTCCTGGATATTAAAAAGTAAAAATACATGTATCCAGTTTACAGTCACATTTGTATCTCTAGCTAAGAAATTTTCTATGATATCCCTATCTAAGTAATTGACATCTCCTCTTCCAAGTCTCAGATTTATCTGAAACTAAATATATCCTAGATATTTATCTCGAAAATTCTCACCAAGTCACAACATCTTTCTCCATACCTAGTACCTCACATTCTGTCTTATCTCAATAATTATCATATTTATCTAACCTACTCTTCAAACTAGAAATATTTGACCCATACTTTATCTCCACTTCCTTTCTTCCTTATCCCAAACATATAACCAATTAGTAATTCTGTATCCACTCTTTTCTCCAACTCCCCATCCAACAGCATTACCCAGGACAGTGACGTCAGTCTCCACACCTGCTGCAAAACCCCCAGCCCATTCACTTCTTCCACTCTAGCCTAATGCTGCCAGAGCGCTAAAAAAAAAATAATAATAATTTAAAAAGCTTCTTAATATTCTAATATATTATTTCACTTACCTAATCAAAGTCATTTCAAGGCTTATTTCATTTAGAATAAAACCTAAACCCTGCAATTCTCAGCATAATTCAGCCTCCACCCATGTTTTCTTAACACTCTTCACCTTGAGCAAAACTCCAGCCACTCTCATCTCCTTTCATTTCCTCCCACACATTCTACTTCTGTTTCCAACCCCGAGTTCCTGGATCTTTATATCCTAGTTGTGAGAAACAACAAAAAGCACCATGTATTGGTTCTGTTTCAGGGCTTTTAACATGCCCTGAATAATTTTCTGCCCCCACAAAGTGTTGCCATGCAGCTACGCATACTCAGCCAATCAACACATTTACTTTTCTTGCTTTCCTATTAATTACTATATAATTTTTCCACATCACTTACCACTTCCCACATAATATAGAAGTCTCTTGTTAACTATGTTTCATTGTTTGCACAACTTTCTTCAATGGAATGTAGACTTCCTGAGGGCAAGGACCTTTGTCTTGTTCATTTGTATGACCTCCCATAATAAGGCATTGCACATAGTAGAAGCACCATCATTATTTGATCAATGAATGACAAAATGAGTGTGTTATTTTAGGAAATCTATATAATGCAAAGAAAACTTGAATGTGAACAGCATGTTTTAGCATACCCACTCAAAAGCTATCTACTTTTACTCAAATTCATTTTTTCCCTCTGTTTAAAATAATTGAAATTGTCTGGCATGATAAAAATTATGCTTTATTTTATTTGGCAAAATACCTGTGACAGATATGGTTATTGCTCATTTTTTACCATACTTTCCAGACATATATTGAAAACCAAGATTTTAAAGAAAATTCAGATGCAAGTTTAAGGAGCTAATCTGAACTGTCAACACATTATTATTTTTCACTCTTATTCATGTTATTATATGAGCATATTATAAAGAGCATAAGAGAGAAAATGCTCTTATTATAAAATAAGATTTGCTAAAGCACCTGTTTTTTTGTTCACTATTGTAACTAAATCTTCCAATATGCAGGCACTAAATTCATGCAATTCAACTGTTTTAGAAATACTAAAATAGAAATATTTAATGTTATCAAAGTGTCTTAAAAAAAAAAACCCAGCCAGTTGCCAGCTCCAGTTGCAAGAAGTTCAAGGTTGTTGATGTCTTAGAATCTAGCTGATAGTTTAGATATATTTAACTCAATAAAGTTATCTTATTTTAGCAACCAGGAAATAAAAACAGGTCATAGGAAGGCTCTCTATTTAAAGAAGACTAAAATGTATACACCATCTTAGAATTGAGATATTTTAAATCTCTTATTCAAATAATATAATAGTATTGACATATGAATTACACAATCAATATAAAATGCATAGTGTTATTCTGTTTTCCTTATTCTAGATTAGCAGAATAAATGTTCTTAAAGAGATTTGAAGAATATATTGAAAAATCAAAGTATACAGATAAGCATATTTTTCTGAACTCATTTTAATTCTGATATCATTAATTCTTGTCTCTTTAAATGATTTTTTACAATATGTTTATTTCCAAATATATTGCTGGCTCTGTTGTCACTTTATAATATCATAGCCTAGAGATCCCTTGTATAAACTAAGTACTTAGGAGAAAATTAATATATAGAATTCATTTTAGATTCATCTTCTCATGCTTCTATTTTTAAAATAGCATTTGTTTTGTTTTACTTCCTACTGTCTTAAAATAACTATTTATGGACTAAGGAAATTGACCGATGATGGTCTTACATTAATAATTTGTTACTAACATTCTATTGTGGTATAGTATATATTTATAAAATTCAGAAATCATGTCTACAGTAAAATTAATTTTTATGAAATGAACATACTTATATCTTAGTAACTTATGCAATACAACATTATGTTCCACACAGGAGCTCCTCTCCGCTCCCCTGAGCCCCATTCCAGTCACTGCCTGAAGGGCAACTATTTACTTGCATTTCAATCCCATGGATTAGATTTGTCTTTTTAATCACTGTATGTAAATTATTCATTCAGTACAGACTCTTTTTGTCTAGCTTATTTAGTACACTATTATGGTGATGTACATCAATGTCATAGTGTGTAGCAATAATTTATTTTAATTGTGCTATAATAATTCATTGTAAAAATATATTAAATATTTTTATCACGTTCTCTTAGTTGATATTTAAATTGTTTTTGTGTTCTGACTATTGATAACAGAGCTTCTACGAACATTACTTTACACATCTTTTGGTGAATTTGTCAACATATTTCTATTGGGTATATATTTATAAATAGAAATGCTAGGCCATAACACATGTATGTATGCACCAGTAGTAGTAACTATCAAATAATTTTTCAAAATAGTTTTATCAGATTATGTAGTGTATGTAACTTCCAATTCATTAACATGCTGGCCAGTAAAAATATCATGTGTATTTAGAGCCATTTAAATTAGTGTGCAGTTTGAATGTGTATCCTTTTGTTAATTAAGTAATATTAAGTAATTGAACAACATTTCCGTTTGGCTACTTTCTTTGGTGAAGTAACTTTATTGAGATTTTTGCTCATTCTTCTACTGGATTATTTGATTTTATTGATTGAATTACAGCATACTTCTATGCTTTAAACATTATTTCATATTTATGAACAAATATGTGTACATGTGTATTTGTGTGTATATACCATAAGGTATATATATGAGTGTGTGTGTGTAGAGTTTTTCCTACTCTATTCCTTGCTTTTGAATAATGAAAACTTTAATTTTAGTAAAAAACAGCTTGATGTTAATCTACAAAAAAAAAAAAAACTATAGTTGTTTTTAAGAACCATACTTGTCTATGATCCATTTCAAGACACGGCATTGCATTTAGTTGTCATGGCTCCTCAGTCTCTGCCAGTCTGTGACGCTTTTAGTTTTTCCACATTTCTCCTGTTCTTCATAATTTTATGAATACTGTTCAAATTTGTTGTAGAATGGCCCTCAACCTGGGATTGTCTGGTATTTTTTCACTGAGAGTATAATAATTTTTTTGAAGAATATCCAAGGGTGAGCTGCCCTTCCCATTGCATCATATTAGAAGATTCACGATTTAAAAATGGCATCACTAGGCAGGGCGCTGTGGCTCATGCCTGTAATCCCAGCACTTTGGGAGGCCGAGGCAGGAGAATGGTGTGAACCCGGGAAGCGGGAACTTGCAGTGAGCCGAGATTGTGTCACTGCACTCCAGCCTGGGCGACAGAGCGAAACTTTGTCTCCAAAAAAAAAAAAAAAAAAGGCATCACTAAGAATGTTGACTTTGAAACTTGATCACTGGTTTAGGTGGTGTTTTCTAGGTTATTTCACTGTGGTTAGTATTTTTTTTTTCCTTTGTACTGTGTTTCTTGTAAACAATCATTAAGTCCAGCTCACACTCAAAGAGAAGGAAATTAAGTTATTTTTTTTTCCTTTGTACTGTGTTTCTTGTAAACAATCATTAAGTCCAGCTCACACTCAAAGAGAAGGAAATTAAGTTATAGCTCCTGGAGAATGGAGTATCTGAATGTATATCTGTGTATAAATATGTTATTTGAAATTCTACTATAATTTTTTTTAATTTTCCCTAATTTATTTATTCAATCATTTATTTATATTACTATATACTCATCAATATCTATTTTATTTTCTGGGTTATCATCAATTACTATTATTATTAATTTTATCTCAAATTTTTCCAGTTTGGAAGCTTTTTCAGTTTGTCTCCTCTGTCCTTTTGATGTGCTTACGTTATTAATATATTTTTTACATGCTTTAATTAATTTATTTTCTTTCTACCATTAATTTTGTGCTTTATTTGGTTCAATGTTTTCTATGTCTTCCCCTTTTTCCTTTCCTTTTTTAAAAAAATTTTGTATTCGTGGGGTAGATGTGTTTGTTACACAGGAATACTGCATAGTGGTGGAATTAGACTTCTCATGTTACTGTCACCCAAATAGAGAACATTGTATCCAATAGATAATCGTTCAACCCTCGCCCCCATCTCTTCCTTCCAATTTTTGGAGTTGTGAGTGTCTTTTATTTCCATCTTTATGTCCATGTGTACCCACTGGTTAACTTACGACTTCCATTTATAAGTGAGAATATCTGATATTTAGTATTCCTTTTCTTTTTGCCATTACAAAATGCTCTAGTTTCATATTTTATTTTCCCTGCCCTAGACCTAAAATAAGCTGTTTTTCCAAGGATCCCTGTATTATTTTTCTATAAGAATGGTATTTAGGAACAAATATCTCAGTTGTGCTAACAGCTATTGCTGTGTCACTGCTGACAGGTATCCTCAGTAGAAAGAGCAAGGAAATATATGTGCATATGTCAACTCATGTATATTTACTTACAGTCATACAAAGAATAATATATATAGCCAAATAAATCAGATATAAAATGATTAATCATATATAATATCTATGACTGTCAATATTTATCAATCTCAGTGTGTATATAGTAAAGTAAATAAGAGTTTATCCTGATATTTGTGACTAACACCACAGGATTCATTCTGGCTTTTTCCTTTGCTTCCTTCTTACTCTGTGAGAAGCTTCACTCATTATCTACCACTAATTTACTTACTTGTTCAATCCCCCAACACAAACAAATCTAGTATGTCAAGTAGTTTCAGAATTGCTAAACCAAGATCTTCCTGGAGTTTATTTCAGCAACTTTTCTTGGTGTCTCTGTTCTCCAATGTGTTATGGCTTTGTTGACTATCTGACCTCTTTTGGATTTTAGAGCGAGTGTATGTTGAAGATCTCTTTCAGTAGTTCACACCTAAACTGGAAATTTCTATTTTTTATTTTTATATGAATCAACCCATAATTTTCAGCCATTCTCCTTTTATCATATATATTTAAGGCTGCTCTATTAAGTACCACTGTCTCTATCCTAGTTTTAGTAAGCAAATTTTTTTTCCAGTTTTAGAATTCTACAGTTTCTTTTTTTTTTTTTTTTTTAATACTTTAAGTTCCAGGATACATGTGCAGAATATGCTGGTGTGTTACATAGGTATACACATGCCATGGTGGTTTGCTGCACCTATCAACCCGTCATCTGCATTAGGTATTTCTACTAATGCTATCCCTCCCCTAGTCCCCCACCCCCTGACAGGCCTGGGTGTGTGATGTTCCCCTACCAGTGTCCATGTGTTCTCATTGTTTGACTCCCACTTACGAGTGAGAACATGTGATGTTTGGTTTTCTGTTCCTGTGTTAGTTTGCTGAGAATGAAGGTTTCCAGCTTCATCCATGTCCCTGCGAAGGACATGAGCTCATCCTTTTTTATGGCTGCATAGTATTCTATGGTGTATATGTGCCACATTTTCTTTAGCAATTGTTTCTAATTATTAAAATAAAACTATACTTTTATTGGTATTATGTGGACTTATTATACCATAGGCTGTGCATAAACCTACATATTAAAATTCAATCTTATGTACATTTCTAGTTATCTTTGTGTTACATTCAGTATAAGTGCAGAAGGTAGGTAGTGCAAATGAGTATAAAAACATTTCCATACATTGATAATCATGATTGTCAAACGACAAAAAGAAGAACTATTTTCAGTGTCGCATTGTGGTTAGGAATTAATTTTAGAGACAGATCTTTTGAGTTTAAATCTTAATTTTGTTGTCCCACCTACTAGCTATGAGATACAGGGCAATTACTTAACTTTTCTGATCCCCGAATTTCTGATCTCCAAAATTTAGGTAGGAGAAATACTTAACTCATTGGGCTGTTATGAAGCTTAAATGGGTTATTATTTTAAAAATATCTTAAAATCATTCACTGAAGATATGTGTCTTAAATTAATTTTAAATTCTAAGAAAAATAATATGTAAGTATTACATAAGAGTAAATTTGCTTGGGTAGCTTGAAAGGTTTTTGAAGATGACTCCTCTACATTTTGGACATTTTATAAGATTCATACTTTGTTTTATTAGAATAGTAAAGGGAACACTAGAATTTGTCAGCTGTTTGCGATCAAAGAATATATTTTGGTTGATTCCAATCTTTTGATTTCTATCTCTATATTTTGATATAGTTTACACTGAGTTTGGGTCTTATGTGCTTGAAAAATGTTTATTGCATATTCATGGTAAAAGCTCTGTGTATATTAAAAGGTAAATTTTATTAGTAACACTGCAAGCTCATTTATATCTTTACTGACATTTCTTCTGCAAATTCTGTGTACCTCTAACAAGAGTGTTTAAATCACCTTATATAGTAATTTTCTTTCTTTTCTTCTTTTTAATTAACTTTTGTTTTATTGTTGTTTTTTGCTTTATATACTTGGAAACAAGCTATGAAATGCAGAAATTTTAGAATGGATGGAGTAAATCTTTCAACAATATAAATAATCTTCTTAATCTCTAGTGATTAAATTTCCTTGATATCTCTTATATGTTATCCTAATAGAGATATATTAACCTTCTTTTGGATAATTAATTTCAATTATTTTTACTTTATTTTTTTTGCATGCCACATCTTTTGTATTGATTATGCAGGGTCTACACTTGAGTATTATTTATTTAGCAATTTGATTATAATTAGAGTATTTCATGCATTTATACTTACTCTAGTCTTTAACCTATTAAGTGCTTTAAATTTGTGCCACCTGATTTGTATACATGCTTTCTCATTTCTTGAATGTTTTGAATAATTATTTTGAAGTTTCCTGTTTTTCTTGTGTTTAGTAACTTTCTAGAAATTAAAAATTTTTAACCTTGTTTTAGCAAATACAAATATTAATTGGCAATTTTACACTTGTCAACAGAAAATATCAGAGACCTAGGATACTTTAAGTCTCTGACTCTGTTCCTTTCAACGCCCCACATGTTGCACTTTTTTTTTTTTTTTTTTTTTTGAGGCAGAGTCTCAGTCTGTTGCTCAGGAGGCTGGAGTGCAGTGGCGCCATCTCAGCTCACTGCAACCTCCACCTCCCGGGTTCAAGCAATTCTCATGCCTCAGCCTCCCTAGTAGCTTGGACTAGAGGCACAAGCCATAATGCCCGGCCAATTTTTGTATTTTTAGTACACACAAGGTTTCACCATGTTGGCCAAGCTAGTCTCGAACTCCTGACCTCAAATGATCTGCATGACTTGGCCTCCCCCTCCCAAAGTGGTGGGATTACAGGCGTGAGGCACTGCGCCAGGCATTCTGCACTCTTCAGCCAACTCCCTTTGATTCATTGAGGATGGTACAGTCCTCAAGAAGAGAGTTACTATGTTGACTACATAAACATACATGTACAAACTGCCTCAAGCTCATTAATATATTGCTACTTCTAGCAACATAATACTTTATTTTTAATCAAAGTAGCAAAACAAAACAAAAATATAAATCCTTCATGTGTGAACTAAATTTTTAGTATTACATACTCTGTATTAGAATATTGAATTATATATTTATTATAGAAATATATAATAAAAGAGAGATAATTTTAACACCATATTGTACTATAGTTTGGTTTTTCCAAGAAATATTTTTTCCAATTTATGTTGTTAGTACTATTCTCTCCATTTCACTCAGAATTCACATTTGATACCTCGAATCCTCAATACCTTGCACCTACGGAAGTGGTGAAATTCTACTAGATTAACTATTATTTATTTGTCAAAATTTTTTTTCTATTAATTTGTTCCCAGTCTTCCTTTGTTCAAAAGTTGAATTTGTTTTTGCATGATATAGTAAAAAATTCATTGCCTGGAGGATTTGTTGGCTTGTCTTTACAAATTAGCGATTACTTCTTGTCTGTAAGAAATTTCCAAAAGTACATTCTACTTTTGTTGTAGTATAAACGGTGGTACTCTGTTGTAGGATAATGAGATGTCATGAAATTAATTTTAGAGAAATTATTGAAAAAGCTTAATTTTTACGAAGGTCAGAAAGATTGTAATGTTACAGTTGTTCTATTTCATTATGACCCCAAGACACAAAACAAAAATCTTACAAAAATGTTCCACAAGTGTACTTTAAAATAAAATACTAGTCGTTTTGTCTGAAATTTAAGTGATGTCAATTGTATGGTGTGCAATATGTTCGTAGTAAACAATTCAAGTAGCACAGAAAAGTATTCATAAAAAAAGTGAAATTGCCTGAGTATCGATTTCTGGAGATAAACACAATATTTTTCTCTCTCTCTCTCTCTCTCTCACACACACACACACACACACACACATACACATACACACATGCACACACACACACACACACAGAGAACTATGTGTGGATACAGCTTTGTAATTTTGGGACATATTGCCACATTGTTGGGAGGGTATGTTTCAGTGTTTCTTCTGTTTCCTCAGGTAAGGTATTTGGTTCTCCTTCATGAACATAAGCAGAAATACCATTGTTTGGTAACTTGCTTTGCATGCATAGAAGTCTGGAAAAAGGGCAATCACTTTGCTACTATAGATTGATGCTGAAAGCGTGTCATGAGATACCCTCTGTCTGACACCACTACTCACGGTGTCGGAGAGTAGCTACAAATCCTCAATCACAATGACTTCCTGAGTTTTTCAGATTTAGTTTTCATCATGGCAGCATCTAAGAACAATAATCTGTAGAGAAGCAACAGGAGACAAAATCAAGAAACTAGAGTAAGTAACAGCTGAATCGATGAACATCAAGATCATCAAATCAAGGAGAGAAAGTGGGTCAGACATAAATATGGAGATCTATGGACTTGAAAGGAAGATGGAACAATACATACACGAGAAACCAGAAGAGTAGAACATGTCTTAGAGATTTAGAAATATTAGTGATAGAAAATTAAAATTACTTAAGAAAAGAATATGGAACAATTAATTAAAAGTACACCGTATTATTTCTCTAAGTAGCAGATTACATGTTCCACTCCATCATTGGGAATTAAGTTTGTGACCCTAGAATTTCATGGGCTTTCAATGAGAATTAGAGGGAAAGGAGAATGGAGGCAAATGAAGCAAGAAACAGCAAAACATACTGGAAAATGTTCCATTTTTGTAAGAAGACCCAAAAAATCTAATGAAACACTTTACAGTTATATAAAACATATTTCTAAATTGTTTTAATTGATTGTTTTAGCAGAAAATGTCAGGCTGTACTTTTCCTGATGCTGAGCGTGAACTTCACTCAATTATAAGCTCAAGTGTCAGAACGAAATTTATTTAGACATAATATTTAAAATTTAAACAAGTAGAATAGTCTATCCACTCAACCATTCATTCACTTATTCATTCAAAATTATTTATTGAGAGCCAGACGATGCAGGGTTCTGCAGACCATTTTAAGGGATTCAGCTTTATCACTGGGTGTGAATTTTGCCATGCAAAGGAAGGAATATAGATTTATTTTTGTCCTTGTTAGGAAACCATGGTAACATTTTCACTCATTCAGTAACATAGTTTGTCAATATTTAAAATAGCTTTCTCAAGTGCATTTGAAAGGAATAAGAAAAGAGAGTAGGTAGCGCAAATGAGTATAAGAACATTTTCATACACCGATAATCATGATTGTCAAGAGACAATAACAGTTTGCCATGTGGCATTGTGGTTAGGAGTTAATTCCAGAGACAGATCATTTGAGTTTAAATCTTGTTTAATTTTATTGTCGTATCTATCTACTAGCTATGGGATCTTGGGCAACTACTTAACTTCTCTGATCCCCGAATTTCTAATCTCCAAAATTTAGGTAGGAGAAATACTTAACTCATTGGGCTGTTAGGAAGTTTAATGGGTTATTATTTTAAAAAAATCTTGAACTCATTCAATGAAAATACTATTATATAAATTTGTCTTAATTTTAAATTCTAAAAAAAAACACCCAAGTGTCATGTAAGAGTAAATTCGCTTGTGTAACTAGAAAAGTTTTTGAAGATGACTCCTCTGTACTGTGGACATTTTACAAGATTCATACTTTGTTTTATTAGAATGATGAAGCAAATACTAGAATTCGTCAGCTGCCTGCCTGCCTGTGATACAAATAGCTTTCATAAACATAATAAGAATAATCTTCATATTATAAATATTTTCCATCGATGTAGCATAATTTTTGTATTTGAATATGTTTAGATATGAACATATTTATTATATAGAACAATGCTAACATATATTCAAGTGTAAAAAATAGTAAAATATTTTTATTTATGTGTTTGGATGTTAAAATAACCATTTAAATTTATTTTTGTATGTAAAATATAAAAGCATGAAAATATATAAAATACAAAATTATTATACAAACAATACATTAACTCAAAACGCCACTGTGATGGCAAAAAGAAACTGTGATTTTTTTTCAAAAATTATATGATGAAGATATGATCAACTTACTTCCTTTCTTCCCAGATAATTAAAACCAAAATCAGGATATTATATTTTTTGCTGCCTTTTAGTAGAAACTATTTGTTTATTAAGCAATTCATTAGTCATTATAATTCTCATATTTTTTCTTGTTATATTTAAATTAAAATTTCTATATCAATTGAAATATCAATTAAAATTTCTCTATCAGTTCTTTCATAGGTTAAATTCTTGATTCATAAAAAATGCTAGTTTGGTATTAAAAATGGTTGTAATATAATCACAAGGATATATTTTTTTTAAATTTTAGATATAGAAGTACTTTCCTTAAAATAAAGTTAAAGATTAAAATAAAGTTAGTTTCTGGAAATCTGTATCTCCATATATTGAAATTGTTCATAGTCATTCTTGTAAATTGATATTATTCTTAACGAAATTTTACACGCATAGGTGGACTTTCTCTATTCATATTTATTTTCGTTATATAACCAGATAGACAGATGATAGATAGATAGATAGATGATAGATAGATAGATAGATAGATAGATAGATAGATAGATAGATAGATAGATGATAGATAGATAATTCCTTATTCTGAATGACATTCACTTACGGCTTTTTACTTATCTGGAAATTTAGCCGTAATGTATCTCAGAGAATGATGACATTCATAGACTCTTTGGACTACCTTGAGATAACTCCAGATTATCAACTAATTCTGCTAATGGGGTCCTTGAGATCTAAGTGATACAGGTAATGTGCTCAATAATGAGATTCCTATGAAAATCAGTCTATGTTGAGTAGAGAATAACTTGACTTTTCAAGATCACTCTAAGATATCTAGTCCTAGAAATACATTTCATTAGATGAAATATTAACAGTTTCTGAGGTAGTTCTAATAAATATAGTCCTGCTTTTGTTATGGCTGAATAACTCCTAACAAATTAGCCCTCTCACAGGTGATAACTACAAACTCTGGACAAATTCTTAAAAAGAGTAATTTGAGGGAATTATGTGATGAACAAGAGGAGACAAATTTTGGAGGTAGTGTCAATGCTTTGAAAAAAAATATTGGATGATAAGAGAAACATGTTTTATGGTGTCTGCTCTGAGAACAGGCCACAGTCTGGTATACAGCAAAACAATGAAAAGCATACTAATTAAAAATAAAAATGTATTAGATGAATTAAATATTAGCGTATATATCACAGGAGAGATGCCTTATGAACTCTAGCATAGTTCTGAAGAAATAAAATTACACTCAGTGAAAAAAGAGGGTAAAATACAAATGTAAAAGAGAAAAAAGAGAATGAGGTTGGATAGAACTTCTACTTCAGGATAAGCTGCAGAGACGTGGTGCTTCTACTAGATAAAAGCTATGGGTGAATTAAAAATTGACAGGGAAGAACTTTCCCTTGGTAGATCTCTTACTAGAACTTCCCATCTCTTGGAAGATACCGTTAAGATACTTTATGCTACTTTTGGATACAAAATATGAGGAACCCAAGATTAAAAAGAAAAATAAAAGTCTAGTCAAACAAAAGTAAGCAAATGGAAAAAAAAGTGTAAAAACAATGGAGAGCTGTTAGGAGAAAATGTTTCAGAAAATAAAGGGAGAACAAATTATTTAAAAAGTCCATGTAACTAAAGTGGATATATAAGTTATAATGAGAAAAATATATACAACATCTTGCATAAACATAGACACAAAAACCCTTTGATTATATTAACAAATTATAAATATATAATTATAAAATATATGTGACAATATGTAAGAAGTAGGATACAGTCTCAAACATTTCAATGGCAAGTAAACTACCTTACGATTAACATGACACTTAATAGAAAAAGATCGAATTATATTTCTCTCAGATCAGGAATATGACAAGTATGATCACTCTTACCAATTCTACTAAAGCCTTGTACTGGAAAGACCATCAGTGCAAAAAGGCTAGAAAAACAAATGAAAGTCATAAACATATGAAAGAAATAAAATTATATGCATACTGCTTACATAGAACAAAATCTGAAAGAAATGTCTAACAGAACTAATAAGTGAATTTAGCACAGTCCAGAAAAAGTTAATATATAGAAATCAATTGTATTTTTATTTTACTAAAAGATGTAAAATCTAAAAAATTTATTCAGAATAGCACCTAAAAAACAAATAAAAATAGTATCCCAGAAACACATTTTATAAAAGATGTGGAACATCTCTACTTGAAGTGAATATTATAAAATATTGCTGACAAAATTTTTAAAAGATCTAAATAAATAAAGAGATACACCATTATCGGTAGATTTAATATTGTGAAGATAACAATCCTTTCCAAATTGAATTACAGAGTCATAGCAATCAAAATCCAAAGTCAAGCTAACTCTTCTCCAAGATCATTTTGTAAGTGTGCAGAGTTTTATTTTATTTAATTTATTTATTTATTTATTGAGACAGAGTCTTGCTCTTGTCACCCAGACTGGAGTGCAGTGGCCCGATCTTGGCTCACTGAAAACTCCACCTCCCAGGTTCAAGCAATTCTCCTGCCTCACCCTCTTGATTAGCTGGGACTACAGGTGTGTGCCACCATGCCTGGCTAATTTTTTTGTAGTTTTAGTAGAGACGGGGTTTCACCATGTTGCCCAGGCTGGGCTTAAACTCCTGACCTCAGGCGATCCACCCGCCTTGGCCTCCCAAAGTGCTGGGATTACAGGTGTGAGCCACTGCGCCTGGCCAACTTTTATTTTTAATTATTATTTAGCTTTTATTTTTAGTAAACTTTAAAATTCTATCATGGGTTTAGATGTACAGAAAAGTTGCAAGAATACTACAGAAAGTTTGCATATGTTCATCAACCAGTCTCCCTATTGTTAACACCTTACATTACCACGGCACATTTGTCACCACTAATGGACCAACAATGATAATATTAATTAAAATCTAGACTTTATTTATATATCCCTATTTGCTCTAATGTCTGTTCTAGAATTTTATTTAGGATACCACATTTCATTTAATTATTTTTCTATCAGGATTGCCTAGAATATGTGAGTTTCTCTCAGGCTATTCTTGTTTCCAGTGACCTTAATCTGAGGATTACTGGTCACATCTTCTGCAGAATGCTATTTGATTTAAGTTCTGCTGATGTTATGGTCTTTTGAGAGAAAGATCATACAGGTAAAGTGTCATTTGCTCTCATCATATCAAGAGTACATGGTAACATGACATATCACTGATAATGCTAAACTCAATCAGCTGTCTGAAGTACTGTCAGGCATTCACACTATAAAGTGACTTGTTTTCCCACGTATTTGGAAGGAAGTCACTGTGTACAGTAATAGTTAGGGGGTGGTATTTATTCCACCTCCTTAAGAATTAAGTATCTACAAGTTATTTGGAAATCTGTGCACTAAGATTTGTTTATTCTCTCACATTTATTTTTTTCATTCAATTGTTTATATCATTATGAACTCATGAATATTTATTTCATACTTGGATTACAATCCAATGTTAATTGTTATCTTGTTGCTCCAATTACTTCATCTATAGTCATTGAAATTGTTTTCAATTGGTTCTTGCATCACTTTGAATTATCCACATAATTTTGATTTTATTTGTCATCATACATAATGCTCCAGGGTCATCTTGTATATTTCTTACCTATGCTCAAGGATTCGTCATTTCTTCAAGGAGTTCTGGCCTGCCTATGTAGAATAACATTGAAAACAGAGGTATAAGTTCTGAGTGTGCTGGATGTGCTTATTACTACTGGATTGTCATTGTTTATAAGGCTCTCTAAGCAGACGGAGCTAGAAAATATATGTATGTATATTATTATGGGTATGTACACTCACCTATAATTATACATATTTATTATTATACAAATAAATATACATAAGTTATATATATATGTGAACATACATTTATACCAATTTCTCCCACCCCAATCCAGTATCATGTGATTTATTCTAACCTCCCTTTTTCCTTATTTGTAACCTCCTACTCCAACAGAGAGAAATCTGTCTCCTACCATCTGCCATCCTTTTATATGTTTGTTCAGTTTTAGTATAAATTTGTAGTGGCTTTAGAATGATACTCCATATCCTTTGAAATGGCCTTTAACAACTAAAGTAAGGTGCTATATATTGTTACTTTTCCTTTAGTCTTATATTCTCCATTGTCAAACTGATTTTAAAATTTACACTGACATTCATAGGACCTAGAACAGAAACAAAACAAGAATAATAACATTGGAGAATTTACTACTTGCTTTAAAGTCTTAATTAAAAGTTACAATAATCAACCTACTGTGATACGGTAGAAGGAAAGAATAATGGATTAATAGAATACAGTAGGTTACCTGGAAGTAGACCTATAAAAATTTCTTGCAAAAATGTCAAGGCAATTAAAAGAGAATAAGAAAATATTTGTCACAAATGCGTATGAAATAACTGGATATCTGTGTGCAAAGGGCGAGGAGAAGCAGACATAGTTACCTTATGCCTTATGAAAATTAAACCAAATAACTTCCTAAACATACACTGAAAATACAGAAGAAACTTTTTGTAACCTTAGTATAGTCTTCTTTTAAAGATTACCTACTGCAAAAGCAAATAAAAATAAATTAGACTTTGTCCAAATTTATAATCTTTGTGTAAAAATTTTATTTAAAAATATTTTTCAAGTAACTAGGGTAATATGATGGATATGAGCGTGAGGGGATGGCTATGTTAATTATCTTGATTGTGGAAGTCATTTCAAAATGTATATGTATATCACAATTATGCCTTAAATTTATATATTTTTGTGTTTCATTTATATCTCAATAAAGCTGGGAAGGAAGATTTAAAAAAATCCAAAGTCTAATAAAAATGGGCAAAAATATTGAACATTTTAAAAAAATGACCAATAATCATATAAAATGATGTTCAATATCGTTAATCTTCAAGAAAATACAAATTAAAACCCCGTCCCAAAATATGTTAGAAAAATTCCTTGAAGGGAAATCTGAAAAGCAAGAAAAAACAGGGAACAAAGGTAATGGATTAATAGATTGCTGTGACACCCTACAGAAGTAGGATGAACAACCACCCAAAATTTGCTTTAGATGTCAAGACTGATGATCACACACACACACACTCACAAACACACTCTCACCACCTCTTGAGGGTATGAAAAAGTTTAGAGCAGGCTTCCCATGATGGTCCAAAAGTTTCTTAAGAAAGAAAGTACTAAAAATTGACTTGGAATTTTTATTATGTTTAGGATGACGGGTGATGGTGATAGTTTCTGTGTACAGGTGGGGGCTTGTAGGTTTCAATCTCTTGCTCAGTGCCAACGGAAGGAACACCTGAGAATTCTTTTCATTTTTCCCCTGGTATGTAGCATAGGGCAGGAGGAAGGAGTGAGGGTTAAAATCTGTTAGAACTCAGACATCAAACTACAAAGTCAGACTCTTATTGCAGAATCAATATGTCAAATTACACAATTAAATAATAAAATGATATCAATATATAGTTTATGAAATAATACAAATCTCAGATATGAACATCAGTCACAAATAATTTTGGAGTCCAGTCGATGTGATAAAGCCTTCCCAGGTCCATGTAAATACTATTTGAAAAGTCTTTGTTAAATATGTAGAAAGTTTTCTATTGTAGCTTTTCTAGAAATGAAATAGAATGCGTTACTTCAAAGTAAAGTAGGAAAAAAAAAAGAAAGAAGTAAGCATCCAAAGGTTTATCAATCAAAATAGTACAAATAATACATTAATGGATTAAAAATATACCATGAAAATAAAAGGTACAAACTGACTTGTGTGTCATAAATATTAATATATAAAAATCAATAAATCTAAATACACTAAAATACACAGAAAAGATATTTAACTAGTTAATAAGAAATGAATCTATGATGTTTACAAGAGGCAAATGAATAGTTGAATGAATATAAATAAATAATAAATACTCATATGAATGAACAAATAAGAAACATAAGAAAACTTTGATTAAAAAATATAATAGCCAAATAGAAGAACCATAAATATATAGATCTAAACCTAAAAATACTTGATTCAAGAGAACAAAGATAATTACATAATGAGAGAAATTCCAATTGACTAGAAAATAATAATAATTAAATAATTATATGTAAGTAAAACATAGTCTCAAAATACACAAAGCAAATATTGATGTCATTGCAAGAAAAGAGTTGGCCAGGCGTGGTGGCTCACACCTGTAATTCCAGCACTTTGGGAGGCTGAGGTGGGCGGTTCACCTGAGGTTCGAGACTGGCCTAGGCAACATGGTGAAACCCCATCTCTACTAAAAACACGAAAATTAGCTGGATGTGGTGGTATGTGCCTGTAGTCCCAGCTACTCAGGAGGAGGCTGAGACAGGAGAATTCCTTGAGCCTGGGGAGTGGAGGCTGCAGTAAGTGGAGGTTGCACCACTGCACTCCAACCTGGGTAACAGAGTGAGATTCTATCTCAAAAAAAAAAAAAAAAAGAGTTAACAGTGGGGGTTTTGAAAAACCCTTTATTATCAGAAAGTTTTGTAGCTCAAGCTGAAAAAGATTTGTTTTTTTTTGAGCATTGTAGCTCAAGCTGATGAATATTCAGGAAGCAAATAGAAACATTTAGACAGTCAATTAACAAATATGATTTAATTGCTGTGTAACACTTCTGCCAAAATTTGGATAATTCATATACATTTCTAGCATCCATTAAATGTTTACAAAATCGACCATGTATTAAGACATGGTCTTAATATTAAGCTAGAAAATCAACAAATTTTAAATCACCTTTATGAAGGAGCATATTTTGCATCATAGTTAAATTAAGTAAGAAATAAAGTTAAACATTATAAACTTCTGAAATTAAAAATCTTATATACTATATAGTTGTTGTTCACCCAAACTCAAAACTGGTAAAAGAGAGTAAAATGATGCTTGTAGGGAAATGTATTGCCCTATACACAATATTAGAGAAGAATAAAAGGAAGAACAATAATTATTCCCTTTTCCTATTTTATTTTGAAGTCATGCAATCTTTTTCATTTATAGAAAAGTTATACTATACAACTTTTATATATATTTAACAAACTCTTTTCAGAGGATGGACCTTGGAAGACTTGAACTCTGTTTACTCCAAAATTATTTGTGACTGATGTTCACATCACAGCTGAGCTTTATATCATTTCATAAATTTACATATTTTGATATTATTTTATACTTTAATTGTGTAATTTGATATATTGATTCTGCAATAAGAGTCTGACTTTGCAGTTGTTGAGCGCTAACAGATTTTAATCCTCACCCCACCCTCCTGCCCTATGCCCCACACCTGGGGCAAAGAAGAAATCATCATAGAAATTAAAAATATTTAGAAATACATCATGGCAAAAACAGCAAAACTCAACACTGGTGATAAAGAGTAAAACAATGTTTGTACGCAATTGTGTTGACTCACACACAATATTAGAGAAGAAGAATGGCTGAAAAATAATGAGCTAAACACCCAATTTAGGAGTGACTCAAAGAATAACTATAAATTTAGAAAAGGAGTACCTTTTAAAAAGTATCAAGCTTAAGAATACATATCAATGGAATAGAAAATAGAGAATAACAGAATCGACAAGGTTAAATATTAGTTGGTTTTCAAAAGAAAAAATACCAAACTGTTTTTGGATTAATCATTGTACAACTAAGATCTATTATAAAATAGAAAAAGATACACTTAAAAATTATTTAAAGGTTAAAAATATCAAAAATAATGGAAAGCACCAAAGAAAAAAGTATTTATTAAAGAAATTATTTATTGTTAATTATAACATAGGTGCATGATAGTAAAAATAATTGCTCATCACAAAAATTTTGAATGTGCAACTATGCACCATTCATTACAAACATTCCTGTAGAGAAATGGGTCTTAAGGAGCAGAATTTTCAGTGGCCTCTCTTAATTTCTTCCAGGATTCTCAACTAGGTACTCTGAAACTGCCATCCACTGATTAGCACTAGCATTTGTTGATGGCAATGCTCTTCTTCAAATCACAGTGTTTAATTTCTTGATGGAACGATACATTTCAGAATCTTGAAAACGTAAGTCGAAAAGCATGCTTTGTATAATTTTGTAATGTGGAGTGACAAAATGAGAGGAAAATGCTATCAGGGATACCAAAGAAAATGTTATATCATTTTATAATTCTTAAAATCTATTTATAAAAATTCATCTCTGCTGTGTGAAGCTCCGCTGAGTACATAATCTCACTGTTGGGCTAGGAAGGGTTTATGCTGCCAGTAAAAGAGCTCTTCAGAGCCTTTTAGAGCAATTGAGCAATTGACTCCCTTATTACCTAACTTTTGGGGTGGGAGGGGGTGGGAAGGAAAGAAATTCCCTCAGACTAATAAGCCAAAACTTCCAAAAAGTGAGGATGGCAGAATACATACAAATACAATCACGGTCTAATCATTTACATTGATTTTAATTATTGGTCATATGCATTTATCACTCAACACAGAAAAGCATGACATCTTTGTCATCCTAGAATCCCAGTTTAGGTTTCATGATTAACACATTTTTTTTTTACTGACTAAATTTTTTATTTTTCTCTGTTTACATATAAAAGTAAACTATGTTAATTATGAAAATATGTAACAATAAAAAAGCACAAAGATTAAAAAGTCATGTTTAACCCAAATCGAATATAATTTCTAGTAATATTTTGGTGTGTATCAGTCTTTTGTTTCCATGTGTGTGTTCGTGTGAGTATGTGTATTAGTATGCAGGTATGTGCACACAAACAACAAATACTTAGATAGCCACTTATTGATTATAAAAAACAAATTTCTTCTGAAGATTTATATAGGTTTAATTGTGTTTAGTTGTGTTGAGATTAAAATAATATAGAAAACAATTCGATTTACTTTTATGATAAAAATGCCTGAAATATACAGATACTACAGTCATTCTATCAATCAAATAGATCATTCTTTATATCATTTTACTTCTATCTTTGTCTTTGAATCATTTTTCTGCATTGAAGAAAACAATGTCACATGTACATAAATTTCATCTACACCTACAGACCTGTGGACAATGCTTTTTGTTTCACATACACATAATTTCATTTAAGTCTCTTAACATTTGTTGAAGTTCTTGGGCTATAATTATCTTAAAGCATGAGTCAAACTTCTGCCTTCATTGATTAATTCCTCCCTAAGTAGTAAAAAGAACTTCTGAACACTATTAAGCTAAATTTATAATTTTCCTCCCCTCAAAAACAGGCACATTGTGGGTGTCCCTCCTCTGTGCTTTCAACGCACCTTATGCAATCCTTCATTTTAGCAGTTATCTCATTGTGCTGTAATTATTTGTTTGCATTTGTCTCTCCCATTAAATAATGATCTCATTAAAGTAGTGCCTATTTCTTATTCAGCCCTAAATTCCTGACACCTAGCAAAATTCTTGGCATACAGTAAACTTAAGTAAATAATTGTTAAATGAAAGAAACCACCAAATCTCTTAAATCGTTCTCACCATCTTTAATGGCACAATTTGTATAGCAATGTTGACAGAATGGCTGCTTTCATTAAGTTATCTGTAGAGATTTCACAGCTGCTATCCACACATTGAATCATTCTTAGGTTTAGCAGTCTCCATATATATTTACAAATCATTAAATAATTTGTCATGGTATTTGTGAGCTGCTCAAATGAATAATAGATTTACAATTACTAATTGATTTCCGATTTTTTGGTCTGTGTCAACATTGAAATAAATAGGACCATAATGTTTCCTCAGCACACTTAGAAAGTCACACTGGATCTTCTGTGTTGGGATTTAGAAAACATTTAAAGAACTATAATGGAATAAGATGGTCAATATTATCTGGGAAATTTCTATGCTTTGTAAAGGCAAATACTGGTTTTTAGATATTTTAAAACATCTTAATTAATTAATTAACTAATTACATTTACATAAGCCCTAGCTAGAGGGGAACTGTCCATCCTCTTGGTTGGAACCTGAGATCCAGCAAGACCTACTACCATGGGTTAAAATGCACCAGAGTCCTAAATAAACTTGAAAGACAGTTTCAGCAACAAGGACTGGAATTCTTTCAGTCAGCACACGGATCGTTTTCAAGCATGGGCCATATGTTAGGCCAAAAAACAAGTCTTAAAATATTAAAAAGCAATTGAAATATTTCAAGTATCTTCTCTGACCACAATGGAATGATGTTGAAAATCAATAACAAGAGGAACTTCGTAAACTATAGAAACATATGAAATTCTTGGGCAAGTTCTAGTGCTGTGCTGGGCTTAAAGCCAGTTAACTTGAGGTGCATGAAATCCAGTGAAACACTTGCTGTAGTGGCCAAAGGAGTGCTTACATTACACCTTCTCCGACTCCAAGCAGTGTAGTTCACAGCTCCTAGAGGAGTGGCAAGAGACTTAGGGGCACAAAGTTTATTCAAAGGGATAACAACAGAAAACTTTCCAAACCTAGGAACCTAGAGAAATATACCAATATTCAAGTGCAGGATGTTTCTAGAACACCAAGCAGATTTAACTCAACTAAGACTCCCTCAAGATATTTAATACTCAAACTCTCCAAGTCGATGATAAAGAAAGAATCTGAAAGACAAAGCCCTTTTTGTCTTGAAACTTGGATAGCAGCACAATTTCAGTAAAATAAAGTACCAAGAAGATTCCTGAAGCCCCTATTCCAGGTTCTAGCTCCTGGATGGCATTTCTAGGCACATTTTGGTCCAAAAGGAAACTTGCTTCCCTGAAGAGAAAGACCATTCCTGGCAGAATTAATGTCCTGCTGACCAAAAGAGCCCTTGAACCTCTAATAAACATCAGTGGTAGTCGGGAAATAACAGACACAGGCCTTGGGTGAAACCCACTACTATTCTTGTTTCAGATGTGACCCAGTCGTGATGGCCACTGGAGTATTTGCATCACTGCTCCCCCAACTCCAGGGTCTCTCTGTGCTGAGCTACCTGGGAAGGGAAGTGAAGAAGAGACTCTGTCTGGTAATCCAGGGAATTCTCCTGCATCTTACCCAAGACCACCAAGATGGTACCTCAATAAGTCTGCAAGAGTCACATCATTATGGGGCTTGGGGTACTCCTTATGCAGATGCTTCTGCAGTGACCAAAGACTTAGATCACAAGACTTAACTCCATTTGAAGATGTGAAAAGCCTTCTCAAGAAAAACGGGTATGAACAAGCCCATATTGTGAAGATTACAGGAAATTCTAACACTTCAATGCCCAGACATTGACAAATATCCACAAGCATAAAGGTCATCCAGGAAAACATGACCTAATCAAAACAACAAAAAACAAAAACAAAAAAACCCCTAAATATGACATGAGAGACTAAGTCCAGGGTGACAGAGATATGAGAACTTTCAGGCAGAGAATTTAAAATAGCAATTTTAAGAAGCTCAATAAAATTCAAGATAACACAGGGAAGGAATTCAGAATTCTATAAGATAAATTTAACAAAGACCTTGAAACAATTTAGAAGAACCAAGCAGAAATTATGGATCTGAAAAATTCAATTGACAAACTGAAGAATAGCTCAGAGTCTCTCAGCAGCAGAATTGATAAGGCAGAAGAAAGAATTGGTGACCTTGAAGGAAGGCTATTTGAAAATACACAATGAGAAAAATCAAAAGAAAAAATGACATAAAATAATGAGGAACACCTACAGGAGCTAGAAAATAGCCTCAAAAGGGAAAATCTAACAGATATTGGCCTTGAAGAGGAGGTACAGAGAGGGATAGGTGTACAAAGTTTATTTAAAGGAATAATAACAGAAATTTCCAAACCTAGAGAAAGGCATCAATATTCAATTACAAGGAGATTACAGAACACCAAGTAGATTTAGTCTTCTTAAGACTACCTCAACATATTTAATCATGAATCTCTCAAAGTCAAGGATAAAGAAAGGATCCTAAAAGAATCAATAGAAAAGAAAAATAAAATAAAATACAAAGAAGCTGCAATATGTCTGGCAAGAGATTTCTCAGTGGAAATATTATAGGCCTAGAGAATGGCATGATTTATTTAAAGTGCTGAGGAAAATAAAACCTTTTATCCTAGACTATTATAACTAGCAAAAGTATTCTTTAAACTTAAAAAGAAATACAGACTTTGCAAGACAAATGCAAGCTAAAAAATTTTTATCAATACCTGTCTTATCCTACAAGATATGCTAAAGAAATTTCCTTGTCTGAAAGAAATGCACATTAATGAGCAATAAGAAATCACTTGAAAGTGCAAAACTTATTGGTAATGGTAAGGACACAAACAAATGCAGAGTATTATAACATTTTAATTGGTGTGTGTAAACTGCTATTTTGCATAAGAAGACTAAAAGATGAACTTGTTGGTAACAGTAAGAACACAACAAATACAGATGATTATAACACTTTAATTGTGGTGTGTAAACTGCTATTTTGAGTATGAAGACTAAAAGGTGAACTAACCGAAAAAACTACAATATTTTAAGACATAGAAAATATAATTAGATATAATTAGAAATAACACAAACTTTAAAAGTTGTGGGGGGTGGGGGGTAAATCTAAAGTGCAGAGTTCTTATTAGTTTTCCCTTTGCTTGTTTGTTAGTTTGTTTACTTTTGTAATGAGCATTAACTTGTCATAAGTTTACAAATATGGGTTATAAGAGTTGGAAGCCTCATGGAAACTTCAAATAAAAAAACTGAAATAATTTGTACACAAAAACCCATGACACACAGTTTGCCTATACAGCAAACCTGCACATGTAACCTTGAACCTAAAATAGAAATTTAAAAAAAAAACACTGAGAGAAAAATAAACCAACAACATATATGCAAAAATTAAAACCAAGAAATTAAAACGTATCACCAGAGAAAATCACTTTCACAAAAAGGAAGACAGGAAAGAAGGAAGAAAGGAAGTAAAGAGCACAAAACAACCAGAAAATAAATAACAAAATGGCAGTTGTAAGTCCTTACTTATCAATGATAACGTTTAATGGAAATGGACTAACCTCTCCAATCAAAAGACATAAGATTATGGAATGAGCTGAAAAAAAGAAAGCAAGACCTAATAATCTGTTGCCTACAAGAAACACACTTTACCTGTAAAGGTACAGATAGACAGAAAATAAAGGGATGGAAAAAGATATGTCATTCCAATGGAACAAAAAAAGAACAGGAGTAGCTATATTTATATCAGACAAATAGATTTCAAGATAAAAAAAGGAGACAAAGCTCATTATGTAATGATAAAGGTGTCAATTAAGCAAAAAAATACAGCAATCATAAATATATGTGCACTCAACACTGAACCACCAAGATACATAAAGCAAATATTATTAGAGCTACAGAGAGAGACAAACCTCAACACAATAAAACAGAGACTCCATCACCTCACTTTCAGCATTGGACCGATTGGTCAGACAGAAATTCAACAAAGAAACAACAGATTTAATCTGTATGATAGACCAAATGGACCTAATAGATAATTATAGAACATATCAGCCAATGGCTGTAGAATACACATTCTTGTCAGCACATGGATCCTTTTCAAGGATGGGCCATATGTTAGGCCAAAAAACAAGTCTTAAAATATTAAAAAATAATTGAAATCTTTTAAGTACCTTCTCTGACCACAAAGGAATGATATTGAAAATCAATAACAAGAGGAACTTTGTAAACTATAGAAACATATGGAAATTAAATAATAAGCTCCTGAATAATCAATAGTTCAATGAAGAAATTGAGAAAAAAAATTAAAAACATACCAGAATCTATGGGATATAGCAAAAGCAGTACTAAGAGGAAGCTTAATCGCAATAAGTGCCTATGCTAATAAAAAGTAGAAAAACATCAAATAAACAACCTAACGTTGCATCTTAAAGAATTGGAAAAGCAAAAGCAAACTCAGAATTGATAGAAATAATAATAATAATCAGAGCAGATATAAATACAATTGAAATTAAACAAATTCAAAAATTAACAAAATGAAATTGTTTTTAAAAAGATACACAAAATTGACAAACTTTTAACCATACTAAGACAAAAAGAGAGAAGACCCAAAAAAATAAAATTAGATATGAAAAAGGAGATACTGCAACTGATAACAGAAATTCAAAGAATCATTTGAGACTACTATGAGTGACTCTATTCCAATAAATTGTAAAACTTACAGGAAATGGAAAAATTCCTAGACACATACAACCTGTCTAAACCAAACCAGAAGAAAACATGAATAGAATAAAAACAAGTAATGAGATCAAAGCTGTAATAAAAAGTTTCCCAGTAAAGAAAAGCCTGGAGCCTAATGGCTTCACTCTTGATTTTTACCAAACAATTAAAGGAGAACTAACGCCAGTCCTACCCAAACTATTTCAATAATATAGAAGAGAAGAGATGCTGGGCGCGGTGGCTCACATCTGTAATCCCAGCACTTTGGGAGGCCGAGGCGGGTGGATCACAAGGTCAGGAGTTTGAGACCATCCTGGCTGACATGGTGAAACCCCATCTCTACTAAAAATCCAAAAAAAATTAGCCAGGCATAGGTGGTGCATGCCTGTAGTCCCAGCTACTCAGGAGGCTGAGGCAGGACAATGGCGTAACACCCGGGAGGCGGAGGTTGCAGTGAGCCAAGATTGCGCCATTGCACTCCAGCCTGGGAGAGAGAGCGAGACTCCGTCTCAAAAAAAAAAAAAAAAAAAAAAAATACAGAAGAGAAGAGAATACTTCCAAACTCACTGAACCAGACTAGTATTATCTTGATAACAAAACCAGACAAAGGCACATCAAAAAAAGAAAACTACAGGCCAATATCACTGATGAACATTGATGCAACAATCCTCAACAAAATACTAACAAGCTGAATTTACCAACACATTAAAAAATAATTCATCGTAACCAAGTGGAATTTATTCCAGGGATTCAAGGATGGTTCAACATATGCAAATCAATCAATGTAATACTTCATATAAAGAAAATGTAGGATAAAAACCATATGGCTATTTCAATTGATGCTGAAAAAGCATTTGATAAAATTTAATATCTGTTCATGATTAAATAAAAACCTCCAAAAAAACTGTGTACAGAAAGAACATACCTCAACACAATAAAAGCTGTATGTGGCAGACACACATCTAGTAAAGCACTTAATGGGGAAAACTGAAATCCTTTCCTCTGAGAGCTGGAACAGGGCAATGATGCCCACTTTCACCAATGTTATTCAACATTGTAGTGGAAGACCTAACTAGAGCAATCAGAAAAAAATAAACAAACAAATAAAAGATATCCAAATGGAGAGAATTCAAATTTTCTGAGAAAGAAGTCAAATTATGTTTGTTTGCAGATAATATGATCTTATCATTGTAGAAACCTAAAGACTCCACCAAAACACTACTCAAACAGAAAAATTCAGTAAATTTGCAGGACACAAAATCAACATGCAAAAATCAGTGGCATTTCTACATGCCAATGCAAACAATCTGAAAAAGAAATCAAGAAAGTAATTCCATTTACAATAGCTACAAATAAAATAAAATAAAATACCTAGGAATAAACTTAACCAAAAAACTTAAACGTCTCTAAAATGAAAACTATAAAACATTGATGTAAGAAATTGAAGGGACAGAAAAAAATGGAAAGATATTCCACGTTCATGGGTTGGAAGAAACATTATTGTTAAAGTATCCATACTACCCAAAGCAATCTACAGATTCAGTGCAATCTCTATCAAAATACCAATGGCATCCTTCACAGAAATTAAAAAAAAAATTCTAAAACTTATGTGGAACCATAAAAGACCTAGAATAGCCAAAAGTGCAAAAAGAAAAAAACTGGAGGAATCTCATTACCTGAGCTCAAATTATGCTATGCTACAGAGCTATAGTAACCAAAAAAGCACGGTTCTAGCATAAAAACAGATACATAGACCAATGGAAGAGAAGAGAGAACCCAGAAATAAATCCACACATCCACGGTAAACTCATTTCAATGAAGGTTTTAAGAACATATATTGGGGAAAGGACAGTCTCTTAAATAAATGATGCTGGGAAAACCGAATATACAAATGCAGAAGAATGAAACTAAGACCCCTATCTCTTTCTATATACAAAATAAAATCAAAATGGATGAAGACTTAAATCAAACATCTCAAACTATTAAACTACTAAAAGAAAACTTGAAAACTCTATAGGAATTGGACAGGACAAATATTTCTTGTAGAATTTTCCAGTTTTCTTTTAGTAGTTTAATAGTTTGAGATTTTTGATTTAAGCCTTCACAGGCATCCAAAGCAAAAGTGAAAAAATGGGAACACATCAAGTTTAAAAGCTTCTGCACAAAACGGAAACAATCAACAACTCTAATAATCGTATTTAAAGTGAGAAAAATATTTGAATAGATATTTCTCAAATGGAGATATACAAATGACAAATAGGTCTATGAAAAGGTGCTCAACATCATTAATCATCAGAGAAATGCAAATCACAGCTGCAATGTGGTATCATCTCACCCCAGTTAAAATAGCTCTTATCTAAAATACAGGCAATAACAAATACTAGTGAGGATGTGAAGAAAGGGTGACCCTCATACACTATTGGTGGAAATGTAAATTAGCACAGCCACTATGAAGAACAGTTTGGAGGGTCCTCAAAAAATCTAAAAATAGATCTATCAGCAATAGATGGTAGGTTGCAATAGATGATCCAGCAATCCCTCTGCTAGGTATATACCCAAAAGAAAGGAAACCAGTATATCAAAGAGGTATCTGTACTCTTATATTTGTTGCAGCATTGTTTATATTAGCTGATATTTGAAAGCAACCTAAGTGTCCATCAACAGATGAAGGGGAAAAACGTGGTACATATACACTATGGAGTAATACTCAGCCATAAAAGAGAACCAGATCCAGTCGTTTGCAAAAACAGGGATGGAACTGGAGATCATTATGTTAAGTAAAATTAGCCAGGCACAGAAAGACAATTTTCATATGTTCTCATTCATGCAGGGAGTTAAAAATTAAAACAACTGAACTCATGGAGATAGAGAGTAAAATGATGGTTACCAGAGTCTGGGGATGGTAGTGGAGGGGAAAATTGGGGAGGATTAATGGGTATCGAAATATAGTTAGATACAATGAGTAAGATCCAGTAATTGATAGCACAATAGGGTGACTACAGTCAGCAGGAGTTTGTTGTATATCTAATGCTTGAGGTGATGGATACCCCAATACTCTGATGTGATTATTATATATTGTACGACTGTATCAAAATATCTCATGTACCCCATAAATATACACACCTACGTATCCACAGTAATGTAGAAAAGCACTTTCAAAAATCACATTTATCCCCAAAATATGCACTATTGTGTATCAATAAAAATATGTTTTTTAATAACAGTAAAATGTTTAGTTTATCTGTATAAAATGGCCAATTTGATAATTTGCATGGGCCAATATTCTATTGAAGGGAGTAGTGAAATTATTCTTTTTTAAAATTATAACAATGTACTGAACCCCACTGATTTATATCAAGATGAATAAAAAGAGAAATTTTCCCTTGACTTATAAGAAATTTATAAAATTAAAATACTGTCAAATAATCAGATTAATTTTTTAAAATTACCAGCTTTGGTTTGTTATTGTTTGAACTCACATTCACTAGGGAATCTGATTAGGTATGGTTTTTAAATTTTTTATTTAGTAAACTGCATACTGCATTGAAATAATAGTAAGTATGTGGTATAGATATAGCATAGCAGGTCAAGTGTCAGATTTCAAATAAATAATCCAAATCATACTTAAATGTAAGTTTCTGAATAGCATGCTTGTCAAGGAAAGCATATAGAATATCTCTACCACTTTATCTCAAAGAAGTATAAATGTCTATTTGATACATTTTTGTAATTTTATAAAATTTTGTAATTTTATAAAGCTATTCTCTGTTTAAATGTGCTCTCAGGTAATAGTAGTTTGAATGAATTTCTTCCTACCTTTAACTTTAAAGAGGACAGTGAAGCTGATTCAAGAAACAGGCAATGCCACAAAGGTGAGATTTTTGGAGCAAGGATACAGATTGTGAATCCACTGTTTATAAACAGTAACAGCTCAGGCAACATAATTGAGAACACTCCCAGTGTGTCCCGAAAATACTTGCCAGAAGGACTGTCTTATTAGGAGATGAATGAATTATGTGGTTGAATAAATTTTGGCTTAAAATTTATCCTCTTCCTCTAAAATGTTTGATTTCTCCAAATCAATCACCACCTGGCCATATTATTGCAAAATTGATGAATTATAGGAGTTTTATTTCCTGACACCTTTGTCCGATACCATGTGAAGAATGATATTCCAGTGCTAGGGAGAAGCTGTAAATGAATCAGCCCAGGGCTTTACATTTTAGTAGCATAGACACATATGCAAAAAACCCCAAGAATTTCCAAATAGTGATAAAGCAAATATCTATTATTAGAGAGATTATCATGCCAACAGATTGGAAATCTGCTTAACTGTGCCCAAAATCTAATAAATTAACAAATCTCTACTCTGCAGTTAATTCAATCACCTCATGGGCATAATTTGAATTTGTGAAAGAAAATATATTTTTGTTATTAAGAACGTAGGTATCCATAATTGCCTTCTGCTGCTCAGCTTTTCTTCACTATGTACAATGGCTGTCACTAAGTAAAAGTTGCCAGAATATATGTAACACTGAAGTTCATCACTGAGGAGATGAAAAATTACATGTGTTAACAAGTCTTTTATTATATTAATGTCTAAAATAAATGAGTTTTTAAACTAATTAATTTAGCTTTTATGTTACAGAAAGTAATTCTAACTTTCCTTACATTTATTTAATGCCTAGAGCACTTGGCATAGTTAAAAATAAATACACTATTGCTGATCAGGCTGATAAGCGTGCTTTTACCTTTCAAATAATTTTTAGAAGATGTCAATTAGATAGCTTGTTGCGAAAATACTTAATGAGTCCTCATGTGAAGTGGAAATTCTAAGTAGCTTCCTTTTGTGTCTTAATACAGACTTGATTAGTAGCTCTTGTGTAATTATGTTCTAAAGTACTAAAGCAAGAATATTGGGAGGAGATACATTTAAATTATAACTAATACAAAATTATACATGATAGATTTTTAAAATATAAGGTATTAGGAACATGGTAATTTTGCCAAGCTATGAAAGTAGACTTGAACTTTATTAATTATAAATATGTTTTATTTGAATTTTGGAAATAATGTGATCAGTATAAGAATTTATGTATACTTATCTTTTACATGTGTATATGTATCTGATTAATATTCAAATATTTATCTGGTATAATTTATAAATAGATATAAATTGCTAATACATATCCACTAACTAAAAGTCACCTTTCCCCTTTCTATACAGCAAATACTAGTCACTCTTTAAGATCTAATTCATCAAGAGCCTGCAATATCAATGAATTCCCACCTTCAATAGTGTCAAGTCTCTGAGTGGACTGCTCTATTTAAGATTTACTGTTCTTCTTAGAATGTATTTCTTCACAGTTCTGCCCTCCTTTGTGTGCCCTATGCCCTATTATTATTATATTTATGAACCTCACAAGATTGTATGTTGTTCTTCCTAGTTCTTACTTAGTGTCTTTTTATTTAAATTCATTGGGATGTTATCTGTGGAAACTCTCTGAACACCAGATATAGGATGTTTTGTCAAGAAGAAATTTATATTAATTTTTTTACATGTTTGCTGTGGGCAATAACCTAGAGTTGTTGAAGAAAGTTTTTCAAAACAGAGTGAAATTCCAAAATGGCTAGTTTATAATGGAAGAGAATTTTACAGTGAATTCTCAGGGGAGATATATTTTTTAAATCTCTCTTTAGCTTCGAGGCCAAGATATGTGAGTTGTCTTATTGTCCCTTTTATAGATGGAGTTTTTTTCTAGCCTACTTTACAGTGAAGTTGTAGCCCTTTGTGGGTTTTTACCAGCTGATTTTACAATGAAGTTGTAGCCCTTTTGTGGTACCATCGTTATGTATTTCCTATAAGACCCTATCACTTGAATTGGCCTAGGTTTTGTCTCTTGTCACCTCCAAACTGTGTGACTATACATAACAGAAATTTGAAGTCACTATATTTAAGTAAACATCCCCAAGGAAAATCCTACTTTAAAGTTTGATTTTCTCTCTGCATTCAGGATACTGTCTTTTCCTTTTTTTCTTTCTTTTTCTTTCTTTCTTTCCTTCTTTCTTTCTTTCTTTTTCTTTCTCTCTCTTTCTCTCTCTCTTTCTTTCTTTCTTTCTTTCTTTCTTTCTTTCTCTCTCTCTTTCTTTCTCTCTATCTTTCTTTCTCTCTTTCTTTCTCTTTCTTTCTTTCTTTCTTTCTTTCTTTCTTTCTTTCTTTCTTTCTTTCTTTCTTTCTTTCTTTCTTGTGTGTCTCTGAGATTTCTTGTTTCTAGCTAGCTTAGAGATACATTTTTAAAGTGTCTCTACCACCTACCTTCCCTTTCCTGCATTCTCTAGGGATCTAGTCTTTTATGCAGTCAGAAACATAAATCCAGGACCTTGATATTTCATACTTTTATTTTATCTGTCTAATATGTGTTTGTCACACACTGGGGCTAAGAATATTTAGGATATGAAAATAAGTAAATGAGACCAAAGTTTCACCAAAAAATGCAGAGTTAGAATGGTTAACACTAAGCATTTAGAATTCCTCAAAGGAAAAACAAACTTTAATTCTGTGCAGTGATTAGCTCATCAAAGCTTCATTAATGCTTTTCATGCTTATGAGTCTACTACAAGAAACCCCTAAGTGATTATTTACTTTAAACTTTCGTATTCTGATCCTTAAGATCACGCCTGTTTTATAAATGTCCTGAACAACTTACTTTATTCTTTAAATGTCTGCTTTTAAAAACAAGAAACAATGGAGAAATCTATAGGCTCACTAGTATTTTATGAGTTCTGATGAACTTTCTAAACAAAGATGACAATACTTAAACTAAAAAACTGAGATAATTGAACACAAGGATTTGAATAGATGTAAATCAGTTAGTAGATGAACAGAGTCACAGAGTCATGGAGAGAAGCACACCCAGAGAGAAATGCCTGGGTGTCTCTAATATTGGGATGGTAAAGTAGAACTTAGCCAGCTTCTGCTCATGAGAGTAGAATAAAATAGGTAGATGCCACTTGAGTGAAGTTCTAGTTCCTCAGCTGGTTTTATTGCCTTGTACTGGAATGACTATTTCAGTTTGACTATTATTGTTTCTCCTGCCCTAAATATACAACAAATGGCCTTATTAAACATGAAAAAAATAAAAATCAGCAATTTGAAAATTAAAAATGCAAAAATGTAAGGAGTATGTATGTTGTGAATCAATTTGGGCAAATATCATTAAGTTTCTACTGCCAGTTCTTCCAATAAAGGTGTTTATTTCCTCATAATTAAGACATTAATGACTACAGTGATCAAAATTCCTGAAGCTAGAAGCAAATAAGTAGTGCATACTGCCACTTAGTGATTCGTTATTTTTATCCCACAAAATGTTGTTTCATCATATATTTTTTATCCTGCATTGTAAAATGTAAAACTTAAAACTATCTTTTAACCAAAACATGGTATCCTTTTGTGCGTTAAGATACTAGGATATTAGGAGTATTAAAATAGGTGAGTAGTCCTGGAAGTCTCTCAACCTATAGGTAGTCATGTCCATAAGGGACTCTATTTTTTCTTCTATTGTTTTCATATTCTTTCTTTGTCCTTTTGTATTAATTTTCCTTATTCCCTGGATATGATACTGTATATGAAAAAATACTTTTTTTTTTTTTTGACCAAGTATTACTCTATTGCCAGGCTGGAGTGCAGTGGCATGATCTCAGCTCACTGCAGCCTCAGCCTCCCAGGTTCAAGCGATTCTCCTGCCTCAGCCTCCAGAGTAGCTGGGACTACAGGCACACATCATCATGCCCAGCTAATTTTTGTATTTTTAGTAGAGATGGGGTTTCACCATGTTGGACAGGAACGTCTCGATCTCTTGACCTCGTGATCTGCTGGCCTCAGCCTCCCAAAGGGCTGTGATTACAGACATGAGCCACTGTGCCAGGCTGAAAAAAGACATTTTTGTATTATTTATACCCTTAATTAAATTTTTATATTTTGATAACATATTAAGTAGCCTGAAAGATTATATGGAATATTATTTGGTTTGTTTTGATATTGATTTGGTTTTGTGTTTAATAGCACAGCGTTTCTTTTCAACAAAGTTATTAGCAAGACAATTTATCAGTTCTCCTAATTGTCAACTGTCAATTTCTCATAAGACCACCAGAAAAACCTGTTGAACAAACAAACAGAACTATTTATTAAACCTATGCAAGTAATGGAAATCATCACTTTGAAAATGCCTTGAGTTTTATGTCTAAGACTGTGTGAATATATGGTGGAATTTGCAAAAGAAAGAGCTGGTTGTTGTTGGTCCTAGTTTAGGGTATAATAACTTTGGATTGATGGGCACAGCCAGGTGTGAATCTCAAAAAAATTGAAGCAATCTGTTAGTTTTGATAAATAAGCTACTTTATTGGTTCATTATCTTATCTTGCACTAGCAAATATTTCCTAATGCAAGAAATTAAGCCATATTTGCCTATTCCCAGTACTGTTCGCACAGGGTAAGGAAATTACACCTGTATCCAGTATCATTTAACACAGTGAAAAGAAAATATGTTTAGTCTCAGTATTGCTTAAGATTGCTGTCATTAATAGTTTCAGTACTAAGGATCCTCAGCTTCTTTGCCTTTACCTTAAGGGACTAACAAAAACAACTTACTTTATTCTTTAAATGTCTGCTTTTAAAAAAAATTGTAATGGTATAAAGCTGTTCCAAAATCCAATCTATTCTTGGAATTTTCACCTAATTAACCCAACTACAAATCATATTTTTCCTTATTAAGTTTCCCCTTAGCATTTACTAATGCACTTCATACTGCATCATTTTGTTCCCATTTAGCTCTGTTCAAGTAATTTATGTGAACACTCTGACACAAAGGGCAGCTTTGGCACCACTGCATAATTTCATTCAATTCCATTGTTCCCAGTAGTCTCTCATTATCCTCTTATTCAGTTTCCCTTCAGCAACTATTTACATTGTTTTTATTATATTTCTGTTGTAATTTTGCATATATTTAGCTCCCCTCAGTGAAAGAATAGAGAATTTGCACACAAATGACAGATTTATCTATGTTTTATCCCTTCACACTGAGACATCCCATTTATGCCCACAGTTTTCAAAACAAACTGTGTCTAAAATTTTAGTTACAACACACAAAGGGAGCACATCATGAGAATTATTCCATTAAAACTGTTCTTTTTCCTGCAAAATAGGATGGATAATTCCTACTTTCTGGAATAGAGATTAGGTTTATTTTTCTTTTCTTTCAAGTTTTTTTAAAATAAGAAAAATATTTTAAATAATTACAGTTTCCAAATACAGTAGGTACTTTTTCTTAGTAAAAATAAAGCATAGTTTTAAAAGAAAAGTAACATAAAATTAGTACTATTTTTAATATTTAGAATTTTATAAAACATTTACATGTTTGTTCTATATTTTCATTTTGTTTTCCTTCCCCCTCCACACTTGTATGATTACTGTAGACACCTAATAAACTCTTTGTGTTTCTTTTCCTATTTTATTGAATGTATAGTATTATAAAAACTCTAAATTAAATTCATATTTATTACTTGGAACTAAGTTATTTTTTCTTTTTCCTCTGAAATAGTGACCAGAATGAGAGAAAAAAATGCATCTCCTAATATGTCTTGTAATGTGTTCATGTGGGTCAAAATTTTTTTTTTTTAAATGTCAGGTTAAGTGTTATTTGGTTAAAATTTGTAATTAAATGTAATAGTAGTAGCCAGGCACGGCAGCTCACACCTGTAATCCTAGCACTTTGGGAGGCCAAGATAGGTAGATCACTTGAGGTCGGGAGTTCAAGACCAGCCTGGCCAAACTGGTGAAACACCATCTCTACTAAAAATAAAAATTTAGCCTGGCATTGTGGTGCACACCTGTAGTTCCACCTACTTGAGAGGCTGAGGCAGGATAATCACTTGAACCTGGGAGGCTAAGGTTACAGTGAGTCAAAATCACACTGCTGCACTCCAGCCTGGGAGACAGAGCAAGACTCCATCTCCAAAAAAAAAAAAATAGCAATAGTAGTATACACTTTATCGGGATGGCATAAACGTATTATAAATGTTTATAAATATTTACCACACAAAATATAAAATTTTATTAGAACCACAACTCTCACGGAGATGGATGGTGATTTAAAAATAATTTAAAGATCTATTGATGAATATAACTTATTGGTGGAAGTGCATAGATTTTATCATCAATTTATATAATCTAACTTTCTATCAACATAATTTTTGAGAAAATATATTCAAGTAAATAATAAATAGAAATAGACAGAATTTTGTTATGTAATCAATGCTTTCAATTTGTGGGGAAAATTTTTTTTTTTCATCATCAAATCAATCACCAAAAGCAGACTTACTTTCTTTTATAAAATCCCTGGCTTCATTTTTTTAATTCAAATAAACCTGTTAATGTTGATCCCTGTGACAAACATTACAATTCTAAATTTGAATTTTCAGATAGATAAGTATAAGTTGGCATCTCCCAACATATGTAAGAGAGATTCTGGTGTCAGAAATGTATTAGGGATCAACACCTGCAAAAAGAAATGTATCAGGGATCAACACCTGTAAATGGAAAGGGGAGCAGGATTGGACAAAACTGTAAAGGTAGTGCAGGTCCACCAAAGCCTCACTCAATCTAGTGTGAACTATGGGTGAAAAGCATAATAACAAATTCTCTCCACAATGCTCCATTTCAGTCTAAAATGACACACATTTGTGCTTCCTTGCTCATAGGATGCAAGCTACCGAAGCCCAGCCATGGATGAGGCAGTTCTCTGGAGTTGAAGCAGTCCTGTAGGAGGCCCTCTGCTACTAAGAGCTCATGTCCCTCAGCTGGGGACCAAGTACTTTTTTGAACTGGGAATTGAGTGGAGCACTTCTGTGGCTACCGAGTCTGCTTTTTGTGCTTGTCATAGCTACCTCTCCATATCCGAAGGAAAGCTCCTCCAAGATTCTGGTGCCCCTTTCATCCTGTCAAAGACAGGAAGAGGGACATTGAGAAGGAAAACTGTGATCTTCACCTCCTGCAGTTTGTTTAATGCTTTTAGTAAATATTTATCATTAAACTTTCCTAATTATTTATTCTACTTATCTGTGGCCTCCACTGGCTACTGTGGCTCATCTGGTGGCCAAGTTGTCACCCTCATACCTGAGGAGATGAGCATTAAGTTACCTTGTACATCTATGGCTAGGTTGGCTTAATCTGTTCATTTAAATTCACAGTTGGACAAGGGAGTCCCGGAAAAATTCAAGTGAAATCCCTGGGATTCGCACATAATCCTTTGTGTTTCCATTGTGCAACAGTAGCGTTCTAGTGATCAGAATCAGTTTCCTCTGCCAACGTGATGACTCCTCTCCTTGTCTCCTGGTCCTTAGATTTAAGGATCCCAAAGTTCCCAGACAGCAGCCACACCTACAAATGAATGGAATTCTTGCAATGCACCCTGGCAAAGTCAATTTTGGGGCCAGAAGCCCTAATTCTGTCCAGTCCAGGGTTGCAAGATGGAAAGCAAATTGCTCCCTGATGAGGCATTAAGCATGACAGGAAATGGTGCTACTCCTACTTCCATCCCTTAGCACGTAGGCTTTATTCATATTTGGGACAGAGCATAATACAAATTCATTTGATTCTATTATATCCGGCTTCCTGGAAGACAGTCGTCATCCTTGAAGAGTCGTGCCTGTATGCTAGGACTTTAGCTGTGCCTCCAGCAGGCAATCCCAACCCTATTACACTAGCTGCTGCTGGATGGTGTGGTAAGTGATATTGGATCTGGAAGCAAAACTCTGTTTATTAATGTTTATTCTGTCGACATAGTAATTGAGAGTAACAAGTATTTTCTTTCACTTTTTTGATAATATGACGCTTTGATCATTTCTATTGCCCTGTAGACCCTGATGTATATCCATTCAGCCCTGTGAGATCCCAGAAGCTCTCACTAGCTTCTCAATCTTTCAGCTGTTCCTTTTATGTTTGGAGTCAGTAATGATCTCTTACAAAAATTTGTCTCAAATGTCTACTACACTTCTCTTGTCTTCCTTCTTTCCTCTTTTGGCTCTTCAAATCCTCACAGCCCTGATAGCTCAAATAAATTTTGTGTAATTTTCCTAGATTATCTAGATTCTTTTTCTCATTAAGAGTGCTCGTCACAGAGACATAGTCATCCATTGCTTGATGGCTGACATTTTATATTTACAAAACATCATGTAGTTCAGTTTGTTAAAGGTTTTGCATCTGTATTTGTTAGTAAAAATATATGTATAATTTTATTTACTGCTTACAAATTAACCTATGGATTATTTATTTATTCACTTCATTTATCTAGTATTGGATCAATAATGCACAATTATCATAAAAGTTACTGGGCATATTTTATACTGTTTTCCTAATTCTTCATATAGCATGGATCTGAATAATTATCTTTGGAAGTTTGATAAAACTAACTTTGAAAAGAATTAGAACTATTTTAGTCTTGTATTTTTGTTTTCAAGTGGGGTAGTAAGACGATAAGGGAATATAAGTAAATGCCATTTTAATTTTTTGAATAGCATTTGAGCAAAAATATTGTTTTATAAACCTACTTTTAAAATCTTTTGTATTTATTTTTAATTGTATTGCATTATTGTTAGGCTTCCTTTGTAATCTATTATATTTTCTATTGTATACATATACTTTCTCTGATTAAAAAATATGTATTCTTTCTTTGTTGGCTGTTGCATGCTCCATATCTAATATTTCAAGTTTATCAAGTGTGTGTGTGTGTGTGTATATATATATATATATATACATACATTTTTTTTTTTCTTTTGAGACGGAGTCTCGCTCTTTCGCCCAGGCTGGACACCAGTGGCACTATCTTGGCTCACTGCAAGCTCCGCCTCCCAGGTTCATGCCATTCTCCTGCCTCAGCCTCCGGAGTAGCTGCGACTACAGGCGCCTGCCACCACACCCAGCTAATTGTTTGTTTTTTAGTAGAGACGGGGTTTCACCATGTTAACCAGGATGGTCTCGATCTCTTGACCTTGTGATCCACCTGCCTCTGCCTCCCAAAGTGCTGGGATTACAGGCGTGAGCAACCTCGCCTGGCCCTTATCAAGTATATTTTAAGTCTTTCACATGACAATTTAATTTATCAGATTCTAAAAAGTAGGACTTCAATATTTACCTCAAATACATCCTTTAGGGCATCAAGAGAAACTCGTTAGTCATTATAAATAATATTTAAATGTAATTAAAAAGTTAAAGTCCATATTAAACATTTTTCCCCTTTTGCTTCAGCCTTTAATGTAGCTTGGCACAGCACTGTGACTGATATTCTCTTCATGTAAAATTTTAATATTTTGTCCATCATAGACTTTTGGAATCAATTTTGAATTTTAAAATATCATATAAGTGTATTATTTATCTTGTTCCTGAATAGTTTGATACTCCTTTGAATAGCACTAGAAGTAAAGGCCTTATGGATTCACCCTACCTTTAGATCCATTGAAAGGAGTTAATTAAATTCCCCAAGGACAATGTTTATTAATGTAACTTTTCTTTGAAATTCTATCAGTTGTGACTTGATATTTTGAGTCTATAGCATTAATAACTACATTAGCTAAATTTAAATGGTTGCTGCAGGAACAAACTACACCAAAATTTGAAGCTTAAAGCAACGTCAAAGGTGATATTTACGTACCATCTTCAGCTTTGTTCCACATCCTCCTCATATTGAGATCTGGAATGAAGGAGAAGCTTTGATCTGAAACATTCCTGATCTTAAAACAAGGAGAAACAGGAGATGATGGAACCATATGATGGTTATTAGAGCTTCTGATAGGAATAGTAGAATCACTTCTGCTTTTTTTCCTTTAGGCAAAGAAAGTAGCCAGTTAAGACTGAATCAATGAAGGGAGATATTTTAAATCTTACATGAAGAGATAATATATATATTGAACAGCAATGTAATTTACCATAAAGGGGCTGCTTGTAATAGATACATGTTCTTTGTTAATTCTTTCTGTAAATGAATTATATGTAATTGATGTGATTTGGCTGTGTCCCCACCCGAAATAGCCTCTTAAATTGTAATCCCTATAATCCCCATAACGCCCAATGTCAAGAGAAAGACCATGTGAAAGTAATTGAATGATGGGGGCGGTTCCCCCCTTGCTGTTCTCATGATAGTGAGTGAGTTCTCAGGAGATCTGATGGTTTTATAAGTGTTTGGTAGTTCCTCCTGCATTCATTCTCCTTCCTGCTGCCTTGTGAAGAAGGTGCCTTGCTTCCTCTTCACCTTCTGCCATGACTGTAAGTTTCCTGAGGCCTCCCCAGTCATGCTGAAATGTGAGTCAATTAAAACTCTTTCGTTTTATCAATTACCCAGTCTTAAGCTTCTTTATAGCAGTGTGAAAATGGACGAATACAGTAAGTAATTATATTTGCTTTAAATGCTATTTTCTAATACAATTGCCAGTTCTTTCCTTCAATTCCATTTTCTTGAAATATTTATCATGCAATTCATTTTAACCTATTTATGCCTTTGTTTGATGTGTGTCTTTTGTTGACAATAGTGTGTAGGATATTAGCAAAAAATACCTCGAGTTAATCTATTTCTCTTAATAAATGTGTGAATATATGAATTAAATTTAAAAATGTGAATACTTCTACCTTGTAGAATATTGTTTACTAAGGTTTAACGTCTATGTACAGTTATATTAATACAATACAAGAATATGGAAATTCCTTAAAGAACTAAAAGTAGAACTACCATTTGATCCAGCAATCCTGCTACTGGGTATCTACTCAGAGAAAAAGCAGTCATTATATGAAAAAGACACTTGCACATGTGTGTTTATAGCAGCATAATTTGTAATTGCCAAAATATGAAACCAACCTAAATGCCCATCAACCAACAAGTGGATAAAAAAATGTAGTATATACACACCATGGAATACTACTTAGCCATAGAAAGGAACAGAATAATGACATTTGCAGCAATTGGATGGAATTGGACCCCATTATTCTAAGTGAAGTAACTCAAGAATGAAAAACCAAATATTGTATGGTCTCACTTACAAGTGGGAGCTAAAGTATGGGGATGCAAAGGCATAATAATGATATAACGGACTTTGGGGATTTGGGAGAAAAGATGGAAAGAGGGTGAGGGATAAAAGACTATATACATTGGGTACAGTGTACACTGCTTGGGTGCTGGGTTCACCAAAATCTCAGAAATCACCACTTAAGAACTTACCACGTAACCAAATACCACCTGTTCCCCCAAAACTATTGAAATAAAATAAAATTTAAAAAATATGAATACCATACAAGAATAAAAGACAATTTTTTAACTTGATAAACGTTATATGATAAAAATCTAAAGCAAGTATTATATAGTTGACATAAGAAAAAATACTTTTAATATTAGGAACATGACAACTCTTCCCATTATATCTGTTTATCTAAAGTAACAAAAATTCTAAAAGCTATAAGAATTGAAATATAAATTATAAAAATATTATTTGAAAAATATTATTAACTATATTTTAAAATGAGCTCAAGAAGTTTGACGTTTTCAAACTACAGAAATCAATAGTGTTTCTTTACAACAATAAAACTAAACATGTATTAAAATAATATTCTATTCAGAGTAGTCACAAACTATTAAATATTTTAGAATAAACTTTAAAAATATTAAAAATGTAGTAATTAATAAATTAAAGTTATTTGAGAATTCTGGTATTGGATATCCTAGAGGTAACAGATTCAGTGCATGTAAATTGAAATACATATATAAAAAATTAATGTTCTGTAAGTAAATTACAGACAAAAAACATGTGAAGTACAAAAAAGGTCTGTCCCAAAGAGATGAGGTTAAAAGATAATAAATAAGTAAAAGCTTACATAAATGCATTTAGAAATCAACTAAGGAACGAAAGAAGAAAGGAAGGAAGGAAAGAAGGAAGGAATGATGGGAGGGAGGGAGGGAGGAAGGAAGGAAGGAAGGAAGGAAGGAAAGAAGGAAGGGAAGGAAGGAGGAAGGGAGGGAGAAGGTGTACTTGTATAAATGATGATAATAAATAATAAATTAAGGAATTTAATTAACTACACCCTTTGTAATTGAGCCCATTCACCCCAAAAATAATAAAATTAGGTGAAGTACACATTTAGGCATTTTGTTTTGTCGCTCAATGTGGAAACCTTCTTACTCAATGCAAATCAAATGATGTAACTTTCATTTCATCGTTTTAATAGTTGAATAATATTGATGGCATAAACTTACACTCAATAGCTGTAGCTAATAATGGTCTAAATTATGTGCTCTACAATGAATTCTGCCGTGCGTTTGACAGAAGTTAAAGGTAGTAGCTCTAGACTAGTCTCCAGTTCCTTTTAGAGATAAACTGGAGTTTCTCCCCAAAATTTACTTCAATTTAGTAAACAATTGATAGTCTACAGAAAGAACAACATTCTATTATAAACTCCATGAAGTATTTAGCTGCTGCTTAATGTTGAATCTCCAGATCCTGGAGCATGATTGGTATATAAATATACACCCATATTTGTTGAATAAACTGAAGATCAAAATATATTATTGATGTTATCAGTTCTGAAAAGGAATAAACAGTTAGTTCAAGGAAAGAACAGCCAGCTCAAGTCTTGATAATATATTCAAGTCATTAAACTGGCTCAAGAAAGCTTTAACCATGTAACAGTTGAGTGATCTTGGTTTGTAATTACTAGTACACTAATGTTTATGGACTTGCTCTATTTAAGGCTTAACAATGGGTTGTAATGCAGATGATATACTTCTCAGTCCTATAGTTTCACATTATTGAGTTTGGTTCTTAAAAAATTACATGCATAAATCCACATAATTAGGGATAATTGGTTATTTCCTGCTTTTCATGAAGAAGGAACAGAAACATGTAGTCTAAAGCAGATTAGAAAATAACAAAATTTTCAGTGTAATTTTGAATTAAAGAATATTGCTGCAGCCATAAAAAATAATGAAATTATGTCCTTCACAGTAACATGGATGCCGCCGGAGGATGTTATCGTAAGTGAATTGATGCAGGAACAGAAAACCAAATACCTCATATTCTCACTTATAAGTGGGCTAAAAATTGGGTACTCATGGACATAAAGATGGCAACAATAGACAATGGGGACTACTGGGATAGGGAAAGGAGGCGAGGAGGTTTCGAAACACAAACTATTGGATACTATGTTCACTACCTGTGTGATGGGATCATTTCTATCTAAAACCTTAGCATCATGCAATATACCCAAACCTGCACGTATACACCTTGAATCTAAAAATAAAAGTTGAAACTAAAAATAAGTAGATAAATACAAATAAAATTTTTACAGAACACAACAAAAAAAGAATATTGAGAGTTCTAAACTGAGACTAATTTCTAAATTTTTATTGTTCCTTCTTACGAAAGCAATATGTGCTTCTAGAGACTTTAGAACACTTAGGAAAACAATAACAACAAAAAGAAAAAATTATCTCTGATATTTAAAGAATACTATACGCCAGGTATTGTATATGTTATTATTCCTCTTAGTGTTCATAAAAAACATGATTCATACACAATTATTTTTCTCACATAGGATAGAAAAGCAGGGAAGCTAAGACATTTTGCCTAAGGTCAAAATTATCCATTCAGTGTAAACTTCTATAGTTTTACTGAATTTTTAAAAACATATTTATTTATAGAATGTTTTCTAAAACTTTCCAACATCACATTTTTGATAATGAGAAATGTTTTGTGCACATATTTTAATATTGCCAGTAGAGCACCTTTTAAATTTGTTTAAGTCATAGACTCAGAAATTGATTTCTTAAATACTTGTGGAATGTATTTTCCTTTGTGCCTTTGAAATATGTACACATTTGAGTCCACAGGTAATTTATTTAGATAATATGTGTAAATTAAGTTAGATAACTATTAGAGCTGCAAGGAAACCTCAAAGGTACAAAATTAAAATGATAAAAGATTATTTAAGAGTTATAAAAAATAAATTTCTTCCTGAATAATTATGGTAGATAGAAATAATTTAATGTTTAATATTATGTTAATTTAGATATCAACCACAAAAAATTAAAGAAGCAATATTCCAAGTAAAATCGACCGATTTTCTAAATGGAAATGATATGGGTACTCATGGACATAAAGATGGCAACAATAGACAATGGGGACTACTGAGATGGGGAAAGGAGGACAGCAGGTTTTGAAACACAAACTATATTAAAATTATGCAAAATATACAATGTAGTTTGCATAATAGAAAAATAAATGTTATAAATGATGTTCCATAATTCTTATATGAATCATCTAAAATTGTCAACATATAGAAGCAGACAATAGAATGCGGGTTATTAAGAGACGAAGAAAGGAGGATAAGAGATTTGTTGCTCAACAAGTATAAAGTTAGAGCTAAGCAAGGTGAGTAAGTTCCAGAGATCTGCTGTACAACATTTTACCTATAGTTAACAGTAAGATATTATATACTTAAAAATGTGTTGAGGGTAGATCCCACATGAATTATTCTTAACACACATACACACACACACACACACACACACACACACACACAACAATAAAAAGGCACAAGAAACTATTTATAGGTAATGAATATGCTTATTATTTTGAATGTGATCATGGTAACATGAATATATACATACATCTAGACTCATCAAATTGTATACATTAGTTATGTCCAGCTTTTTGAGTACCAATTACACTCCAATAAAGCTGAGGGAAAATAAATGATTTTGTGTTATGGGGGATTAAAAAATAGAAAAAGTTAGGGAGAGATAAGTAGCAAAAAAACAAACAAGAAAACATAAAATTCTTAAAGTGAAAGCAACAGTAAACATTGGAGAAAGAAGGTACAGTAAAATCACACTTATTAATTTGAAAATTTGAAGAATGTGGGAGTACTTTACATTACAAGAGGAATGTTAAAATGAAGATGAACAAGTTAAAGTAGAAGGTTTCAGGTTTCTAAAGAAGAATGGCAGAAACTAACATATAGAAAGGACTTGGTCTCAAAAGCAGACTGAAGAAAGTAATTCTTTATACAACTTACTGGATATCATCAGTTCCTCTGCTTAGATCAATTTTATTACTATGAAAAAGATGTGAAATAATTTGAAATGTTTCTTTGCAAACCAGTGTTCTCAATATACAGGAAGAAAACAAGCCTATAAGATGAAATACTTCTATCTGGTTAATAAATACAGAATTTGATTCTTCCTCCATTGAAGTCTATCTTTTCCAATGGGACCAATCCACATGCAGATGCAAAGGCACTCATGTTTGGTAAGTCAAGTGTGAATACAAATGATATATTTTGAGGAAGAAATTTATTGATGCATGTTATTAGGATTATAGTTTTTATTCAAGATAGTGTTAGTAAGGCCTTTGAAATTTTGTGAAATATGATCAGAAATGTCTACTAAAACCATGTCTCTTTCAGTGATGGCTGAAACCCTAATTCCTGTTTGGATTAAGAGAGAAAGCAGGACTTAGGAAATGCATGGTAGAAGGCCAGATAATTCATTCATTAGGCAGAGTAGACTTGTTCTTAGGTTTTAGTGAAATTTGAATACATTATCCCTTTAGATATCAACTTATAAATGGCAGTTATGGATATTTTTCATCAATTTCAGCATTTTTGACCCCTGAGTTATGGGGAGAGGGACAGATGTGCAGATTTGAAACTAGAAAACTTAACATTTATTTGTTATCTCTTAATTAAAAATATAAGTTGCGCTGCCAAAAATAATTTTGAAAACCATTGGTTTATTTAAATTATTGGTATGCATTTCTCACCACATTTTAGACTTTATATGTACATATATCTAAATCACATTATATATTATATATATTTTATAAAACATCCTTAATACTTAGCTATTATTTGAATTCTAAAGCAAAACATAAAGAAGGACATTTGGAATACCATTGAACTATAAATTGAGGAACATTCAGTCTCTGCATCTTTTCTTCACTAGAAGAAACTAGGAGATGGTTATTAGGAGATGAAGAAAGGAGGATAAAAGGATTTGTTGCTCAATGAGTATAAAGTTACAGCTAAGCAAGGTAAATAAGTTCCAGAGATCTGCTGTACAACCGAGCTCCTGCTTTAGTTTCTGAGATTCAATCTGGAGCTTGTAATCTAGAACAGTTAACAATACCCTTTGTGTATTTTTCTGTCTCTCACTCTTCAACGACATAATGGAATACAATAGAACATTGGTTTTTCTGATTACATGCCGTTTAGTTGGACAGGATGTTTAATCACTGGGAGTCTTACTTCCATTGTCTGTTATTCATGCCTATTTTACAAGGGTAGTTGGAGGATTAAATGTAAATGCCATGTAGAGTGTCTTCATCCTTTTTTAACAGTAGCATAATTATTATCACCACCTTCGTTTTTGCTGTTGTTAATGATTAGGGTGGGATTTGAACTTGCTCTAACAAGTTTTTCCCAAAACCCCCTTGATATCATGAAGAGTCCACATGTCAGGGCCCTATTTTCTCCACTGGCCTTCTCTGATGCTTTCTGCCTAACTGGTTGCTGAGGCTTTGGCTTTTCTTCTTCTGTCATTTTGTCTCCTTTCTTCTCGTTGTGTAGAGCTCCTAGTACCAAATGAAGCTTGCACTCTCATCTGTCACCTCCTTTTGACATTGAGCTTTCTCTCATGCTGGCCTGTATACATGGTAAAGTTGGGATCTGGACCCAACCAATCATTTAGATCAACAAGGCACTGGGTCAGGCATTATCTGCCATATGGCTCCTGTACAATAAAGATTTTTATTCTGGCTGTTCATAACTGTTACAAAAACATTTACTTTAAAATGATAATTTTAAACACAGTGCTCAATTGAGATGAGAATAATCTGTTTTCACTGCTATGCATAAAATTGTTGAAATCTATAAAATTCAAGATAATTGTGTTTTTCTAACTAAGAAGGATCAACCATCATGCTGCTGCAACCCCCACCTTGTCCCCATGTGTCAGTGGTAATGGAAACACCACTTGGAAAAATATATACGTATAAAGAGTTCTTTAAAAAAACCAAACATTTCGTTTCTAGCATGTTCCAATGAATTTGTTTTTATGGGCTAAAATCCTGAAGAAATTGATTCTGCACACCTCATTATAATTTTAAATCACTACAACCCTTTGAAATCTTAAATTCTAGAGAGATAATCTATCATAATGCTGCTTTTAAAACCACATTAAAATATTGCTTGGGTTGCCAATATTTCTTTTGCTTGGGAAAATAAAATAAAATGAAAGTTGTATTATCAAGATTTTCCCTCACTGTTTTTAAGTTGTTCCACATTTACTTGGTAAGAAATCTTACCAAAGAAATTTATTTCATCCATATTCAAGCCATCCTCCAACTTTTTCATCAAATGGCAGTCTCAAACAACATCTCACACAGCCTCTCGTTTTTGCTAAAGTGGTTCCACGTGGCAGCACAAAATACAGAGTTTAATTTTAAAGAAGATAACAGAATACTGGCATCAGCCAACTGTTGATGTCAAGAGAGAAAATGCAATAGAGGTTTGGCTATTACTGAAGGAGCCTGAAGGTGGTTTGTGAATCCCATTTACTGTCTAACAAAAATGTAAATCTCAGTGCCATTATCAACAACAGTAAATAAGTTTCAAAGATTAGGTAAAGTCAGCACTTGAGCCCTTGAGGCTTAAAAAGACTTCTAGGATGAACTGAAAATAAGAATGGAAAGCCTTTTGGAAAAAAACAAAAAACAACAAAAAAAATACGATCAGTTATATTTACCTTAAAACCAGGTTACAAATAATAAATATATCACCAAATATAATTTTGTTCACTAGTTAAGATAATTCAGAATCCACTAGAAAATATTTTAAAAGAAAATGATCACTAATATTTAAAACAACAAAGAAATACATATATCGATAATTCAAAAATCAGAAAATGACATTGTATTGTATAAAGAAAATATGTCTGATACCTACCTGGTGCATAGCTTCCATGACACCTTATTGGGTCTTCCATGTGCAGAAGTTCTGGTATGGATTGAATGTGTGTGTCCCCCCAAAATTCGTATGTTGAAATCTTAACCCTCAAAGTATCAGGAGATAATGACGAGGGCTTTGCAAGATAATGAAGTCAGGAGAATGGCACCCCCATGAATTGGGTTAATGCCCTTACAAGAAGAAATACTGGTGCTTTCCCCTCTCTCTGGTGTCTACCAAATGAGGATACAATATAAAGACAGCTGTCTGGAAAGTAGAAAGAGTGTTCTCATCAGACACTGGATCTACTGGCACCTTGATCTTGAACTTTCAAGCCTCCAATACCATGAGAAATACACGTCTGTTGTTTAAGCAACCTTTTAGAAGCCTGAGCTAAGGCAAGCCCCTTATGAAGTACTTTGTACACATAGGGAGATGTATCTGTAAAACAATGATGACCACAGGAGACTGTACCAGGAATTGTCGCTTGACACAATTCAGACATATTTAACCTGACCAACAGCATGTTATGCAGCCCATTGAAGTAGTTCTACACAGCAGGATCACAATGCAATAGATGGTGATGATTGTAGAAGAGGCCAGCAAGCACCTCCACTCTTAAAATAATTCCCAAATGATTTCAGTGTATAGTCACATTGAAAATCCCTGAAATACCGCTAATTTATCAAAAGACATTTAAGAGCTAAAATATGATCTCCTCATTTTAGAATCTTATTTTGACTCTCTAGTCCTAGAGTATTTGTTGGCAGATTGGAGTAATTCAAAGAAAAATATTACGAAGGCATTGTCATCAAGAAACTTAACTTCTGAATTCTCCAGATAAATTGCAAACCCAAAATTATATTTTAAAAATTTAAAGTGTTCATTAGAAATGAGTATAATTTTGTGAGTAGAGAATTGCTTATTTTTTCATGTTAAATGAAAGCAAAGTTTCATAAGAAAGTATCATTTGAGATAAATTATGGAGGATTCATAGGTTTTTACCAGATAGGAAAAGAAGAGAACATAGCACTAAGCTCATGTATATGCAATTTACCAGTGTATATAGAGAACAATTTTCTGTTTGATTCAGAAGTTCTGAATTACAGAAAAGAAAAGAGAATAAATAAAAGGAAAGGAAAAGAAAGAAAATCAAAGAAAGAAAAGGAAAAATAAAAATAAAAGCTAGTAAATACTAGATAGTGACACATTAACTGAAAGTTACTTTTCTTTCTCAGTTTTCTCATCTATGAAATAGATATTATAGTAATTGGAGAAAAGATTTCTTGTGAGATCTCACTGAAAAACAAAGATAGAGCTTTTCATATAGTATTTCACCAACAAACAAGAGTCTCATTTTCCTTACAAAAGAAGAAAAATATTGATGTAAGTTAACAATTATTAAACACAGTTTGGATGAGCTGTGAAAAGAATGGCTGGATAGAATGCTTGCTATATCCTGTGGTACAAATCCACTCTCACTTCTTTTATATAAGGATGGCAAAGAATATTAATGTTTGAAGCAAAAGAAAATTCTAAGATACCCAAATTAGTTATCTCAAGGAATTGGTGGTTTCTTCAATGTTTTTGGAAAGTAAAAATTTTCCAGTAAGTGCATGTAATTTTCTTTTGACTTTTGAGCTTTATTATAAAATCATGGATATGTTCTATTAAACCAAAAGATTCATATGAATAAATATAAATGCATTCAAAAGGCAGCAAAAGATTCCTATGAATACATATATTTGTATTCAAAAGGCAGCAAATCTTCCAAAATCATGCATTTTGAAGTAGATCATTTTCTGCTCAAATATTGACATAAATCTGAAATTTGAAGTTGGTCCTGTAGAAGAGACTAATTCAACTAAATCCATGGTATATTTATTGGCTTCCTACCATGAGTCAGGTACTTTAATACTTAATATAATTTAACATATAGATGTAGGTATGATTAAGAAGTAGATATAACTTCAAGGAATTCATGTATATTAAGGGAAAAGAATTCCATTAATTACATAAATATCAAAAATATAAATTCTACAAACTTTCTCAATTTTATACTCTACCATGTTGCATAACTGAAATCTTAAAGAAATAGAACTAACTATACAAATAATAAAATTAAACAATATTAATTTTGATCAAATTTACAATTGTTTGAAACATTATAATGTATATTTTTCTATTTTCTGTTATAAGAATTAAATAAAACATAAGCAAACTTCCATAATGTTTTAAAAGTATGGTGAAATTTCAAACAACTTTATAACATTTTGCATGGCATTAAAAAAATCTATATTTTTAGCTTAACATGTAGAAATAAGAAAATCACAGAGCAAGAGTGACAGAAATGTAAGATGCTATGGAATTATAAAAGGTAAGCATGCTTTCTTTTGCTGTCTTGGGTAATAACAGAATGCATTGGATAGGAAATAGCATTATTTGAACTACACTTTGTATGATAAAACAGAAATAATAGGAATGAGATACCTTAAACAGAGGAAATAAGTGTATTGAATCAAAGGCATGGACTTGCACGGCATGATCAGTGAGAGATGAGAATTTCATCATGATTAGGGTAGAGGAGAGAATTGGCAAGAGATAAAGGTGAAAAGATAAGTTAGGCCAAATATCACGGAGTCTTCAATACCAAATTAAGGAGTTTCTATATCATTCTATAGAAAACAGAGATTATACCAGAGGTTTGTGGGCACAGGAGCAGCATGGTTAGAATTCTGTTTGGGAAGAATAATGTTGACAAAAGTGAGAAGAATGTGTGTAGTTTAGGAAAGAGCATTAAGATGCTTATGGCAACGTTCTAGGTGAGAAATTAGGAGAGATTACAAGGTGGCAGGAGGAAAGAGAAAAAGTTACCTAGTGGAGATTGAAAGCATCTAATAATGTTTTAAAACAAGCTCACTAATAGTAATTATTATATTTAATGGCTTCTTAGAATCTTATTTGAGAAAGAAATGTAAACGGTATTTCGCTCAACAATCTACACCTCTAAAATAGCAAGTCAACCACATATTTTTATTAATCTTCCACCAGTACCTCTCTATTGTCAGGAAAATTATGTAATAACCTCTTCTTTCTCATTTATCCTTCATGATGTGCAACATATTATTTCTAGGTTTTTATTGTTTTCTTGATTTTTATGAGCCTATCAGTTATCTATGTACAATGTATTTGTGTATCGTGGCTCTGTCTAAATTGCATTTTAGTATGCCAGTTACAGTGGGAATGAACTAGAGATCTCTTTAGGTTATCCTTTAGCAAAATTCAAAATATAAAAAAAGGACTGATAGAATAAGTATTCTAGTAAAGTAGCCAAAAGAAGTAATAAATACAACCATATAAGAAACAATTAAAATGTAAATTTATTTTAGGAAAAGAGTGGTAATATTAATATTAATATTAATATTACCACTGTTATTATTATAGTGAGTTTTATTGTGCGTACTCTTTTAGATTAGATCAACATATTAAATTCTACTCACAGTCATAAGAGGATGGGAAATTTCAAGATGGGAAAATTTCTGAGCTGAATTGGTTTAATGAAGACAGACAGAGTAAGTCTCAACTTTGAGATTATAGTCATACATTTTCTATGATAGTAAAGTATCACATTATTAATTTGCTACAGATATAACATGTCAAAATCATCCACTAGGATCTACAGATTATTTAATCATGATCCATTAAGATAATTATATAATTAACTAGATTTTTAATCTGACAAGTCTGTAATAAGCCATGTAAACAGCAGCAATGAGGAAATTCTGTAGTCTACAAGCACATTCATATTTGCAAAGCAAAAAGTAAATTATTCATCTTTCATGGCTTGTGCTGTTTTCTACATTCTGTTTCTACAATAATTAAAAAAAGAAAGAAAGACATCACATTACTTTCTTGTTTTGATCTTCTAAATAATTGGAAAGTATGTAATGGTTTTAATCAGGAGTAAAGTCATACTGGTAATTTTGGAAGACTTTAATGTTGACAAATATGTATTAGGAGGGGTTAGACTAAAGTATAGGGATAATATAAGAGGCTATTTCAATGAAGGACGAAGAAAGGGCTAAGGAACTGATAGGAATTTAGAAGTTCGAAATTGTTTAAGGGGAGATCACTATAACTTGTTATTTTATGAGCCACATGGGTTAAAGGCTAACTTCCACAACAGTACCACTAGTAGGGTTTACAGAAGGTGGTGCAGATTTAGTGGAAACATAGTATATTATTTGACTTAAAGATTTCCACAAAAATTACAAAAATAAAGGATAAAATATAATATTGAGCTTCACCAATGAAAAGTATAATGTGCAGACCAGCAGCATTAGAGTCCCCTGGGAGTTTATAGAACTTCAAGTTCCACCCTAGAAGTACTGAAATGGAATCTGAATTTTACAAGATTTCTAGGCCATTCATATTTGGGAAGCTTTGCTATAGAGAATGTGTTCATATTGCTATAGAGGGACGTGGCAGATATGAACCAGGTGGTCACTAAAGTTCTTCCTTGACCACAGATTTTGAAGAAACCTAATAATGTCCAAGAGTTTGAATTACATGAGAGTTCCTCATTGCTAGTTCGCAGATGGAGTATGCTTTTGACAAGTGCTTTACCTATCTACGACAAAATAAAAATGACTTTTATAAAATAAATATATTTACTTTTTTGGTGTTAAAATGAAATGGCTGAATTATGTTTTATAATTGTTATGTTAATAATTTTATTTGTCCAAAAATAAATTGGTAATCTTAAAAAGGTAAAAGATAAATTGTGCAATATCATATAGTTTTTTGGTAAAAATAAACTGTATGTTTTATATCTGCAGAACCAAGATGTTGCAAATGAACTTCTTGTAACAAAAAAGCCATTTGAACACAATTACTGAGCATCACTGGTCTGAAGAGAGGTTGGGTATTTCACAATCTTGTTAATAAATGATCAAACAATGACCTCAAACCTACGTAAGTCTAAAACAAGGCTTTGATTTGTTGCTAAAGTGACAAATTTGAAAATCTGATTCACTGTAATGAAGATTCAAAACATAGGTACAAAAACTGAATGTGAGAAACTGAGTGACTTGCCCGCTTATCCAAGACCCTTAAGAGGTCTGTGGTTATCTGAAGTTAATTGTGGTCTCTGGTTATCGGTAAAGGCATAAATCAGCTCTCTTTAAAATAGCTTTCCTAAATCAGGCACAAGTGATTTTTCAGATTAAGATTCAGCAGAAAGCTCATAATTTAAGATAAAAGTAACAAAGCAAGAGCTTGTATGTGGAGAATTAATAAACAAGAAATGTAGTCACCACAACAACTGTAGTTATTGGAGTTTTCAGAATAAGAATATAGCAAAATTTTCTATGAAACATAAAAGAAACAAAATTTAATATAAGATAAACATATAATAAAAAACTATCTGAAAAGAAAGGAGATTTGGGGAAAAATTAGAACTTCTACATATGAAAAATATAACTATTAAAAGCATACTACATGTTTAACTGATGATTAAATGCAGTTGAGGAGATAATTCATGAGATGGAAAATACAATTGAACAAATTAGCCCTTAGGGAATAAAAATAAAAATAAAGAAATTAAAGTATATACAAAAAAATCTGGACAACATCAAATAAGATAGAATGAGAAGGTTGAGCGTTCATCTAACAAGAAGCTCATAGGAAGAGACAGAATGAATGAGATACACTATTCAAAGATATAATGAGTACAAATTTTTCAAAAATTTTCTTGGAATTTTAATGAATATCAAGCAGAATAAAGCAAATAAAATCTTATGTGAACATATTTTGGTGAAATTTCTAAAGAACAAATGCAAAGACAATAACTTAAAAGACTCAGATAAGAACATTGAGAGTGATAAACTTAACTATAACTAGATAGATATATAGATGATAGCTAGATAGATGATAGATTGATTAGACAGATAGATAGATAGATAGATGGATAGATAGATAGATGATAGAGATGGATGACAGAATGGAATGACAATTTAGAGATTTTAGAAATGTTAAAAAATGTTAAGTAGAAATCACTGCCGACATAATATTGTGAACTTGAGAAAATACAAGAGTGAAAAGCAGACTTTAACAGATAAAGGAAAGAGAAAGATTACTGAAAATAGAATTATTCAAAGAATTTTCACAAAATGCTCTGTAAAAAGAAAAATCCAGAAATATAATCTTAATTACAGAAAAGAATATAAATAAATGCAACCTTAAATATGAACATGCATAAATACTAACGTTCTTTCTTGGAAAGAAAAAAAACAACTAATTTTCTTCCAGCTTCTCAGTTTTGGGTTTTACATTTAAATCTTTAATCCATCTTGAGTTAAATTTTTATATGGTTTAAAGAAGGGGTCCAGTTTCAATATTCTGCATATGGCTAGCCAGTTATCCCAGCATACCATTTATTGAATAGGGAATCATTTACCCATTGCTTGTTTTTGTCAGGTTTGTTGAAGATCAGAAAATTGTAGGTGTGCAGTCTTATTTCTGGGTGCTCTATTCTGTTCCATTGGTCAATGTGTCTGTTTTTGTATCAGTACCATGCTGTTTGGGTTACTGTAGCCCTGGAGTATAACTTGAAGGAGATCATTATTCCTAGCAAACTAACACAAGAACAGAAAAGCAAATTCTGCATGTTATCACTAATAAGTGGGAGCTTAATGATGGGAACACGTGGACACATGGAAAGGAACAACAGACACTGGGCCTTTGGGAGGGAGGAAAGAGGGAGAGGATAAGGAAAAATAACTAATGGATACTGGGCTTAATACTTGGGTAATGAAATAATCTATACAACAAACTCTCATGAAACAAGTTTACCTATGAAACAAACCTGCATTGTACCCCTAAACTTAAAATAAAATTTATAAACAAATAAACAAAAACAAATGAATGAAAAAAGAAAAAATACTGAGTAAAAATAAATAATAGGTGCTTTTAAGGAATGAGATTTTTTGTGCTTTTTTCCATCTTTACATTTGTTATTATTTAAACACTTCCCAATGAACATGCATTACTTGTGTAATAAATGTAACTATTATTCAAAAGCAAACATGCATTATTCACATTTAGTTGATTATGTTTTAAAACTAACCCAGCGTTTAAGTTAATTTTGATAATGATTGTTAAAAGGGAAAATAACATAAACTTTTTTCTCTCCTCTTTTCTACTGTGAGAGTGAGCCGTATCTTTCACACATACACACACGTCATATCTGAATTCCTCGAAATGTTAAACAAGCTATTGCTCTAAATTTATTGATAAGAAATACATTAATCTGTGTATTTGCCGATATATATAGTGTATAATTTTAAAATAATTTCTATATTTTATTCATGTGAAATTTCTTGATTCATTCTAAACTGCTAGTTTTATGAAATATAATCCACATCCATCCTTTTAACTACAATTATCTGTATGGGCAACAATGCATGTAAGCTTAATGAGAAGTGAGTATGCATCCATACCTGTAGGGGTCAGCTATTATTTGCTATTGTACTCTTTTATTCAATACACAATAATTTTGTCTAGGAAGGCACACTGAAAATTTATAAAATTTCTACTGAAAAGTGTCTATTTTACTTACATCACCATTTTAGATTTTCTTTGTTCTTTTTCTTTGCAATTGATAACAAAAAATTACAATCAAGGCATATGATATATGTTTTTTTCTTATGTTTTTTGAAATTGTTTTTTCCCCTCCTCCAGTATTACATTAACTTTAACATATACACAGATATATACAGCCATAGCTGGTTTTGAGCTGGGCAAAGTGTCTACCCTGTCCATCTCCTTCATCTAGAATTCTCATTTGTCATACAACCTTCATCGTCTTTGTTCCATTAATTGTTTGAAAGAGATAATGTCACAAGATTTCAGAATCAAGCTACTTTGTCAATCTTCCTTTATCTTATACATTGGCCTTCTCTCAGAAACAGAATTTTAAAATAATAACAAGACAGCAAAAACTTTTTCTTTATCCAGTAATAGAATTGGCAGTTTCTATAATAAAGGGAATATTTTCAGAGGAGGAAATATGAGGCCATGCTACCAATCAAAATAGCTTTAAATATATGTATATATGTCTGTATAAAATATAATTTCAAATTATGTGTTTTGGGGAAATGCTGAGTTTTAAACAGTTTTAAAGTTATATGCCTAGGCATATAATAAAAATGTATCAATTGAATACTCAATACAATTTTAGCTCATGAAAATTGTGTTATAACTGTGGTAACTATAAATAAGTTTTCTGCAAGTTAAACAGAGCAATGATATTCCTCATGTTCCAATTAGTAGTGCTGTGAAAAAGAGAAAGATTTCTAGTGCAATTAAAAATGCTGAAAACATTTTCAAAAAATATTGTTTGTTTTATTCAGTTTGTTATAGCATTAATAAATTTTGCTATTATCCAACTTCTCTAAAGTACTTTAAAAATTTCTATTTTATTATTTTAAAAATATTGTAACATCTTCTAGTTTCAAGTATAAATTAGTATAAATTATATGTTAAAAAGCATTGTCTGTCTCTCACTCTGTGTCTATGTGCATAAATATATGTAGATTTCACTCCATCTCAGTATGCTACACATATACAAGAACATGTATATATTGATAGAAAGAGAAAAGCACATTCCTTCAAGTACAATTAAATCACTGGCTATACTTCCTTGGAAGGGTGACTTGCTAGCATTTCCAAGGTGAGATTTATAGATTTGGAATGATTTAAAGCATGAAGTGCACTTCCTGGGAAAATTCAATTAATTCCAATATTCTCAAAATCCTTCTTTCTGAGACTTTACATGTAAATTTTTTCATGTTGCCAGTTTTTTAAATAAAATAATAAAAGTTAACTGCAAATAAAATATGTATTAAAGATTGTTGGGTAACTTTTGTATGCTAATATGCATTACAGTTCTTATTTTTCAAACAAAACATATTTAGTCTCAAACATACCTGATATTAAATTTTAAAACATACATTATCTCTAAAAATGAAACAAAAACAAATTTCAAATATATCAACAACATCATATATAAAATATCTCAGCTTTCAAAGGCTATTTTGATAATTCCCCATTTTAAAAGTAGCTCATAAGCCTTTGTTTTGGGATTTATTTTGTATTTGTTTTTTTAAGAAAATAGAATTTAATATTGCCCAGTCAGCTTATGCTTATCAAATGAAGCCTGATTGTATATTTTAGAGTCTTAATAGACATAATGATTAATTATTCTTCAGGAAAACCCAAAGGAAATATACATGTTTACCTTCATTTATTTCTGAACCCCTGTTAACATTGCACAAAGAATATGAAGTAAAATATTATCATAAAATAAATTTCAAAATTAAGGGCAATACAATGCCATCAGAGGAGGGAGGGCTGTGTAATTAGAAACTTGGAAAGTAAAAGAACAAGTGGCAATTGATTTAGTTAATTAAAGGAGCTAAATTCAAAGCCAGCAATTGGGAGCTGAGAAGAGACATGCTGATTCACGCAGTATTGTAAGGGGGAGTTTCAAGTATTAGAGACCAAAGTGTCTCTGAAGTTCGTAACAATATCAAAATGATTGATTGTAAATCTTTTAAGGAGAAGTCAAAACAACTTATCCTCCCTCACCTAACAGCAAAGATAGGTAGCTAATTTCTTCCCAGCCCCTGAGAAGATGGTGTCTGTCTGGGCTCTGAAATGGGAAACCACCTGAAGCTAGAAATGAGCTGCCTCAGTGGAAATGGAATCAAGTCTATAAATCTCATAAGAAAATCTTCAACTCTCTTTCCATTTCCCTGACTTCTGAATTCTGGGCAAGATATAAGACTCACACTAGAAATTATTATTTTTTTGTTTGAAAACTAACAGTCACAAAAGAAAATTCCTACATATATTGGCATTTGTGGATATCTCAAAATATGGCCACATCCATTCCTGGCAATAACAAATGAAACTCATTAGTTGGTAAGCCCAGTTTATTGTGAACACAATAAACACAATAAGTCATTATAGTCAGCACACTAGTAACTCACTCCTAAATATAAGTAGACATCCAAAGTTCACTAGACATCTATTTATTATTATTATTTATTAGATATTATTATCTATTTATTATTTATTATTATCTAATATTATTATTTCAGTTATTTTTCTAACATGACAGATAAAAAATAGTAAATAAAAATATAAAAATATAAAGAATTAATTTCTTATTAGAAGAGACAATGTAGGGAGCAATAATTTATCTCAAAGAAATAGGGGATATACTACTTTTATGAAAAATGAGCAAGAAGCTATAAAGTGCTTCATAAATTAGCTGTCAGAAGCTGATATAAAACCAACCAAAAAGGTAACCATAAAAGCTTTATATTTTACATATAGAGTTACAGAATGCAGAGAGAATCATATGACAGAAAAAAAGATGAATTGAAGAGGAAGACAGTAGTTCAAACAGAACAAAACAAAACAAAACTGAGAGAAATATAGAAGTATAGACAGCTCTTTCAAATTAGTAGGTAAGAAGTAGAGTTCAGCAGTAATGCTGACAATTCTGGACGAGACATGACTTACTAAAAAATATGAAGCATATATATCATACATATGTATATAAAGATAAACTTTGAAAATAGTATTTTAACATGATCCTTAAAACACATAAACTAATAAAATTAGAACAAGATGTTTTTCCTTTACAACAGACTGAAAAAGAGTTCAACAAGAAACAAACAACAAACATAGTGTCACACGTTTAGGTTGTATTATGGCAATGCATTTTGAATCCAAGTTTTCATAGCAACTGTTTTAAAATATGGCCAGAAAATACTTTGACATTTTTACCATTGAAATGTGATGTTTTTACCAACTCCTCTTGAATCTGATGTCTTTAACTGTTAGATATGAAATACAGAAGTGATGCTGGCTAGTTTGCAGGTCTAGGCTTTTATAAACTGGCAGCTTCTACCTCCCATGTCTGAAATACTTTTGTAAGACAGCCTCTATAGTTTAGCAAGCACACCCACTTAGAGAGGACCTGTGCAGGTATTCAGTCCAAGAAACCCAGCCAACGTGTGAGCAACTTGCTTGCACTAATCACCTGACATGTAAGAAAGAAAACAATCTAGATCACTCCAGCTCCTGCCACTCCTTGACAGCAATCATCAGAAGAAAAGAAAGAGGGAAAAACATCTAGCTTAGTGCTCTAAATGCCTAGAAACATGACAGATAATACTAAAAATCATTATTGTTGTTTAATCTACTCAGAGTTGAGGAAATGTATTATTAAGCAACAGATTTTGTTTTTAGAGTGAGGTGCTCTAATAACAAAAACCTAAATGGTGCAGCATTGGCATTGGAATTGGACTGAGACCAGAAGCTGAAAGATGAGTGTCCTTGATGCCTATAGACGTAGGTAAGCTGCAGGTGAGGGCTCAAAGAAAGTGAAAAAAACATTATTGAAACATGAAGGGAAATAATATCTTGTTAAGTGATGGTAGTAATGTAGACGGTAGTAAATAGACCTAATAAACTTGTTAATCTAAGGAGAGTTCCATGCATACTAAAAACAAAACCGAAAAACCTAATCATGTGTTTTCTCTTTGCCTATGAATAATCAAGGAAACATAGAGGAGAGAGAGGAGTAATATTTAAAAAATGCTAAATATGAGGGAGATTGTATGTTTCTGGTATGACTAAACACACTCCTACCAGATCTAACCTTTCCAGAAATAACAGTGGAAAATATTGGAGAAAAACAACAAAGAAAGAACAACAAAAAAAACAGTGATCTGAAGGCACTAGAGAGTGAAAAAAGCAGGTTTATACTGGATGGGACTCGATAGTTGAAAAAACAAACTGGTTCAGCTTGTGGCAATGACCACAAACATTCCGATATTCTTGTGCGAGCACAGTGAACATGTATTGGAGTCCATATGAATGCAAATTGGCTTTGGCAGTCTTCCAGAATAATAACTGAAGACAAAGCATTATCTAACTATTGATCTCTCTTAGCTTGTTACACAGATTGAATTGTTAATTCCATATTAGTCATTATTTGTGTTATGAGGGTAATATTTTATTAAGACCCTTATAATCTATAATTTCCAGTATTTAACAGCTTTCTTATAATCCAAACTAGACAATTAAGTGTGCATTCTGTAGGTGTGAGCGTACATGCATATATTTAATAATATATTGTTTATTAATTCCAAAATTTCTTGATGCTTCCAGGTACTCTATATTGTTTTGTATTAACCACCAGACTAGCCTTAGGAATTCTCAAGTTTTCCACCTAGTTTGTACAATTAAAACAAAACCAAAGGCTTCTGGTTTCAGCTCAGAAAGCTAAAGCTTCAAAGTCATTACTCTTATTCTTATGACAAGAAATAGCTGATCAAACTAAAAATCAATTACTTTTATTGAACTAATAGAAGAACTAAAATTACAGGGCAAATCTCTGCACTGAGCAAAACACATATCCAATAAATGACTGGTATGCAAAATACACAAAGAACTCAAATTCAACGATACAACAAACAGCTCAATTAAACAATAGGCAAAAGATCTGAATAGATACCTTATCAAAAATAATGTAGATGGCAAAATACTTATGAAAAGATACAAAAATCATATGTCATTAGGGAGTTACAAATTAAAACGAGATTGTGCTACAGACTTATTAGAATGGTTAAAATTCAAAACCCTGATAACACCAAACAGAGAAGGAATAGCTACACTTACACCATATAAAATAAACTTTAGGTCAAAAACTGTAAAAAGCACCCAAATACATAAAGCAAATATTTAATAAACTATAGAAATGGTAAATATACAATGTAAACTAAACAAACTGTAACTAAGAAGAAAATTTAAAAATATTTGAAGCAAATGAAAATGAAAACGTAATACACAAAAATCTATGGGATATAGCAAAAGCAGTACTAAGAAGTAAGTTTATAGCAAAAAGTGCCTACATTAAAAGGTAAAACTATTTTAAACACACAGCCTCAATAAAATAGAAAAGCAAGAACAAGCCAAGCCCAAAATTTGTAAAAGGACAATATAAGGACCAAGAAGAAATAAATAAAATTGAGGCTAAAATTTTTTTTAAAAAGATCATCAAAACAAAAAGTTTTTTTAAAGATAAAATCAACAAACCTTTCACTAGACTAAGAAAAAAGAAGACCCTCAAAATAAAATCAGACAGAATAGAAATTACAACTGATACCATGGAAATTGAAAGGATTTTTAGAGACTACTATGGGCTACTATAAACCAGCAAATTGGAAAACCTAGACAAAATCGATAAGCTCCTGGACACATAAAACCAACTAATATTGGACCATAAAGAAATAGAAAACCCAAACAGACCAATAATAATCAATGAGATTGAATCAGTAATAAAAAGTTTCTCAGTTGGGCACGGTGGCTCAAGCCTGTAATCCCAGCACTTTGGGAGATCGAGGAGGGCAGATCAGAAGGTCAGGAGTTTGAGATCAGCCTGACCAATATGGTGAAACCCAGTCTCTACTGAAAATACAAAAATTAGCCTTGTGTGGTGGCTCGTGCCTATATTCCCAGCTACTCGGGAGTCTGAGGCAGGAGAATTGCTTGAACCCGGGAGGCGGAGGTTGCAGTGAGCTGAGATTGCACCACTGCACTCCAGCCTGGCCGACAGAGCAAGACGCCATCTCCAAAAAAAAAAAAAAAAAAAAAGGTTCTGAACAAAGAAAAGTCCAGGGGTGGATGGACCCACTGAATCATCCTAAACTTTTAAAGAATAACTAACAGTAATTTTCTCAAATAACTCCAAAAAAATTACAGAAGAGAGAATTCTACAAACTCATTCTATGAGGCCAGGATTACGTTGACACCAAAGCCAGACAAGAACACAACAACAACAAAACTACAGGTTAGTATCCATGATGAACATACAAGCAAAGATTCTCAACAAAACACTGGCAAATTGAACCCAACAGCACATGGAAAATATAATGCACCATGATCAACTGGGATTTATCCCAGGGACGCAAGGATGGATAAATATACACAACTCAATAAATGTCATACATCACATCAACAGAATAAAGGACAAAAAACATAGGATTATTTCAATAGATGCAGAAAAGCTGCACTTGATAACATGCAACATTTATTCACAGTAAAAAACTGTCAACGAATTAGGTATAGAACAAATGTATCTCAAAATAATAAAAGCCGTGAAGAGCAAACCCACAGAGAACATCATGGCAAATGAGGAAAAGTCAAAAGATTTTCCTCAAAGATCTGGAAGAAGATAAGGATGCCTATTTGCACCATTCATTCAACAGAGCCCTGGAATTTCTAGCTAGACCAGTTAGACAAGTAAAATAAATAAAAGATACCCCAATTGAAAAAGAGAAAGAATATTTTTTGGTTGAAGATGATATGAACTTATATTTAGAAAAACCTAAAGACCACCAAAACACTGTTAGAAGTGATAAACAAATTCAGTAAACTTGCAGGATATAGGAACAATATAAAAAAATCAGTAGCATTTACATATACAAATAGTGAACAACGTAAAACAGAAATCAAGAAATAAATCCCACTGACAACAGTTACAAAAAAAAAATAAACTTGTAAATAAATTTAACCTGAGAGGTGAAAGATACCTGCAATAAAAACTACAAAACTCTGATGAAAAACTTAATATTGTTCATACATTATAAAAATAATATTGTTAAAATGACCATACCTTTCAAAGCAATCTATATGTTCAATGCAATCCCCAGCAAAATGTCAATGGCATTTTTCCCAGAAATAGAAAAAAAAAATCCTAAAATTTTTATGGAACCACAAAAAGCCCCAAAGCAATACCAACATTGAGTATACACCCAAGGAAAAGAAAATTCGTATGTCAAAGAGATATCTGCACTCCCATTTATTGCAGCACTATTCTCAGTAGCAACAATATGGAATCTACCTAAGATCCATTGATAGATGAAAAAAATGTGGTGTATATACATAAAATGAAATAGAATTCAGCCACAGAACAATATCCTGTTATTTGTGGCAACATGGATGAGCCTGAAGGACATTATGTTAAGTGAAATAAGCCAGGTGCTAGAAGACAAATACTCCATGTTCACACTTATATGTTGGAGCCAAAAAAGTTGATCTCATAGAAGTAGAGAGTAGAATGGTGGTTACCAGAGGCTGGAAAGAGTATAGGGGAGAGGGAAATATAAGAAAATTAGTTAATGGGTTCATCCTAAATGTATTCGGTTAGGATGAATACATTTTAGTGTTGTATAGCATAGTAGGATGAATATAATGAACAATAATTTATTGTATATTTCAAATTAGCAAAAATAGGAGATTTTGAATATCCCTGACCCAAAGAAATAATAAATAGTTGAGGTGATGGGCAATGTGAATTACTCTAATTTGATCATTACACATTGTGTACATGTATCACAATGTCACATGTACCACATAAAAATGTACTGTTATTAGGTATCAATTAAACATGTTAAAAAATGTAATGTAGTATCCTGGATAGGACCCTGTGACAAAAAACACATTATTTAAAAACCAAATAAATTTAAATGAAGAATGAATTTAGTCAATAAGTTACCAATATTGGTTCATTAATTATAACAAATATAATAATGTAGGGGAGAGTAAATATGAAAATTCTTTCTACTCTTTCCTTAATTGTAAGTCTAAAACTGAATTTATTCCCACCCTGGTACTTGATAATTGTGTATTATGTAGCACTACATTTAACACCCTTTTAATTGTTTCTGAGCAGGTTAAATTGAAATACAAATAATGAGATAGAACTATTTTGATTATAAATAAAGATAATATATAGACATTCATTATATATTTAAATTGGTTAAAGTAATTTGTAGTATTTTTAAAGTATTTAAAATTATTTGTCCATTTCCTTTACTTTTGTTTTTAGCAATGATATCATACCTGAATTTTGTATTCAATTTTAGACTGATGACTCTACAAGAGAATTAGCAAATTTGTGTTTGTCATTGGTAGAGTGGATTGATGAGTCATCCAAGAACTATCATTTGAAGAAAGATGATGAAATTGATGATGCTGACATCATACCTGTAAGTGAAAAAGGAAAATCAACAAACTCAGTGCATGATCCCTTAATTTCCTATACCACTTCAGCATTTTACAGAATTTTATAGTGAACAAAGGCAGATTAAAAGAAAAACTGGGAAAGAGAGAAGGATACTAGCAAATGAATCTACTGTTGACTTAAAAGTACACTCCTCTATGTTTGAAAATAATATTAAGACAAAGAATAAGCTATAGGAAAAAGAACTCGAAAGCATGCAAAATTTATGTAGAATGGCATGATTTAAAAGGAATTCTGAAATTCATACCTCTGGAGAAGATGCAGAAAGGGAGAAATGCCTTTTGACAAATGAGTGATAAAGAGAAAGGGAAGAAAAGGAAAAAACTGGATTCTTATAAAAGAAAATGAACTACAAATTAGAAGATTCTCAACCTCTTTTCTCACCACTAAAACAAACAAACAAGGAAAAAAATAAACAAATAACTCTAAAACACCTGAGCTTTGTTTTACTGTCAGAAGAATATGCCATTGTTACGGGATCTTTGGAGTGTCACTTTTCTGGCTGGAAACCTCTGTGGCCAGTGGCACCTTTGCCCAAATTCTTATGCTGTGTCCAGGAAGAATGAGATATGCAGACAAGTGGAAGGTGAACAAGATGAAGAGGAGCTTTATTGAATGTCAAAACAGCTCAGAGGAGACCCACACTGAGTACCTCCTCTGTAGGCAAGCTGTCCAGTTAAATGTTCAGCTCTCAGCAGAAAGGAGGCCCTGGAAGAGGATGGCTCCTTCTGCTGGCAGGTGGTTCCATTGTCTCTGCAGCTCTCAGCAGAGAGGGTAGCTCTTCTCTGCAGCCAGTTATCCCATCATCTCCAGTGATCAACAGAGAAGGTAGCTCCTCTCTGCAGATGGTCATCCCCTCTCTCCATCCTCTGACTGCTCTGGCTGAGCCTGAGGCTTTGATGAACCTCAAAGGGGAGCAAGTGTGTGGCGATTGGTCCATGGGCGGCCATGGATGGGCCCAGAAAAGGCACCACAAGTCCCCACTTTCATTCGTGGGACCAGAAGCCTAGCTCCCAGCCTTCAGGCCCTCCCTGGCCTTGAGGTGGGGCCTTACTGGGGACCTGCCCGCTTCTGCCTGGAAACCTGTCTGCCTCCTGCTGCCATTCATAGCACCTGGGCTTGGCCAGACTTCGAGATGTGAGTGAGTGCCAAAAGCAGGGAGAAGCCAGGCAGTGGGAGCAGGCACTACTGAGCCTGAAAGGGTCAGGGGCCTTCCCAGTCCCCCAAGAGTGCAGGGATGCCTGAGCCTGCAGACATGGTTTGGGCAACTGCAGCTGTGCCCAGGAAGGCAGGTCTCCTGCCTGCTCAGTGGAGCAGGGGCCTGGGTGTGCAGCTGTGGTTGGGTGGCTCCATGGAGCTGGTAGCCATGGCCATGCCTTCCTTTTGCAGCTGGCATGATGGCAGCGGCATGCCATCTTGAGTGACTGCTGCCATCACCATAAACCAGAAACCTTTAAAACCCACAAGTAATGTAAAAATGAGCACAAAATTTAAAAACTCCATAGACATCTAGTGGGGAAAGATTGTGGAAATCAAATACCACACATAGCTGTGGAGGAAAATCCATTTCCTTCAAAATAAACTATGAAAGCAGAACACATCTGTAACCAAAGATAACTCATTATCTCACATAAGCATTTGAGATATGACTAACCACTATTATTCAAAAATACAAAATCTAAAAACAGAATAGACAAAAAATGAAAACAGAAATAAAAGTGAATTGATTAAACATGAGAGAAATAAAACAAAATATTTAAAAATATATCAAAACGAAGAATAAATTTCCACAAGCCAAAGGGAGAATAGGCTCAAATAAAAAATTTATAACACCAAGAAAAGACAAGAGAACACCCAAGGAAAATAAAAATCATGTAAAAATGCATATAGAATGGGTGAGAGACAAAATAATAGAAATAGAGGACAAAGAATGAATAATATTCATTATTTTGAATCCCTAAACAAAACAAAACTGTAACATAGAAAATAGAAAAATACTGAAATTTACAGATTGAAAGGTGTTGGCAGATACCTGAGAAGATTAACCTAGAATAATGAACTCTGAATTTAAAGGCAAAGATAAAATCTTCTAAGCCTCCAGGCAAAAACATCAAATAATTTATAATTTAAAAAATATTTCAGCAATTATTTTATCTTTGTCATTCTTGTTTTAGTGCTTTTTTAACTCATTTTTTAAGTCAAACCAGTCATTTGCTATACGTGTTAATATTTTTCAAAATACAAGATTTTGATTTATTAATTAGATCTTTACCATTTCTGCTTCTATCTTTATGATATTCTTTCGTGTGCGTGTGTCTGTGTGTGTGTTGGGGGGCTGTTTTGTTATTCCTTTTTATCATTTATTGAGATGAAAATAAATTTCATTTACCTCTTACATAGTAACATTTTTGTATGCCATTTTCTGATTGCTGCTTTTAATGTATAGATTTTTATTTTTTATGGTTGGGATTTTTTAAAATTTGGAATTTTAGTTTCTATTTCCCATTTCACAAAAGAGTTATTTAGTTGAAATTTTTATAATTTCCAGGAGAAAGGTGTTATTGGGCATAAAATTGTGAGTTAGCTGCACATTTGATTCATATACTCACTACAGATAATTGCAACTACAGCTGTGTCTTTTCAGCTTTAATCAACTTATATAGGAACACTATTGGTGTGGTGGTAGGAAAGGGTGAGGGGCATTATATAATTAATCCTCCAGTTAAATCTCAGAGCTCTAATAGGTCTATGTCTCAAGGCTATGACTTTCACCATTGATTTTCCAATGGCATAACTTCTTTGACCACTGGCCCCACTCCCTTCTTTGGCTGTGGTGTTCCCAATCTATTTCCTTGAAGCCCTGCTACTTATCAACTGTTTTTTTTTAGATCCCCCATTTAGTGAGGCAGAAAAGCTTGAAAGGGCTGGAATGGAAAGACGGCCCCTCTTCAGCTAGCATAAGGCTCTGTTAAAGTCTTTTACCCTGGATATTTGATATTTGGTTATTTGGTAATGATCTACATTTAGCTTTCAACAATTTATCAAAATTGCCATGTAAGTAATTTTACCAGTTTATGACTCCAATCTGCTCCCTGTAGCAGATCTTGGCTGAACAAGCTTGTCTTTCCAGAACTTGAGGTTGCGATTTGCCTGTAATCTCAACTAGCTTATAGGTCCAAGAAAAGTCATTGATTTTCAGTTTGTCCAGGTGTTTTCATTGTTGAAAGGATAGAAATAATGCCTTCTAAGCTATTTACACGTCAGAGCTGAGCTCACTGCTCCCCTCACTCAGATGCTCCAGGATCTCTGTCCTTTTTATCTTTCTAGTTTTCCAACATATTGAGAGGTGACAGCATGCTGGCAGTCCTCACAGCCCTCGCTCGCTCTTGGCCCCTCCTCTGCCTGGGCTCCCACTTTGGCGGCACTTGAGGAGCCCTTCAGTCCACCGCTGCACTGTGGGAGGCCCTTTCTCGGCTAGCCAAGGCGGGAGCCGGCTCCCTCGGCTGGCGGGGAGGTGTGGAGGGAGAGGCGTCAGCGGGAACCGGGGCTGCGCGCGGCGCTTACGGGCCGGCTGGAGTTCCGGGTGGGCGTGGGCTTGGCGGGCCCCCCCCACTCAGAGCAGCCGGTAGGCCCAGCTGGCCCGGGCAATGAGGGGCTTAGCACCCAGGCCAGCGGCTGCGGAGGGTGTATTGGGTCCCCTAGCAGTGCCGACCCACCGGCACTGCGCTCGATTTCTCACCGCAGCTTAGCTGCCTTCCCGCGGGGCAGGGCTCGGACCTGCAGCCCGCCATGCCTGAGCCTCCCACCCCCTCCATGGGCTCCTGTGCGGCCCAAGCCTCCCCGACGAGCGCCACCCCCTGCTCTACAGCGCCCAGTCCCATCAACCACCCAAGGGCTGAGGAGTGCGAGCGCGCAGCGCGGGACTGGCGGGCAGCTCCACCTGCAGCCTAGGTATGGGATCTACTGGGTGAAGCCAGCTAGGTTCCTGAGTCTGGTGGAGATGTGGAGAACCTTTATGTCTAGCTCAGGGATTGTAAACACACCAATCAGCACCCTGTATCTAGCTCGAGGTTTGTGGATGCACCAATCGATGCTCTGTGTCTGGCTGCTCTGGTGGGGCATTGGAGAACCTTTGTGTCCATACTCTGTATCTAACTGATCTGATGGGGATGTGGAGAACTTTTATGTCTAGCTCAGGGATGGTAAACGCACCAATCAGCGCCCTGTCAAAACAGACCACTCGGCTCTACCAATCAGCAGGACATGGATGGGGCCAGATAAGAGAATAAAAGCAGGCTGCCCCAGTCAGCAGTGGCAACCCGTTCGGGTCCCCTTCCACGCTGTGGAAGCTTTGTTCTTTCGCTCTTTGCAATAAATCTTGCTACTGCTCACTCTTTGGGTCCACACTGCTTTTATGAGCTGTAACACTCACCACGAAGGTCTGCAGCTTCACTCCTGAAGCCAGCGAGACCACGAGCCCACAGGAAGGAACGAACAACTCCAGACGCGCCACCTTAAGAGCTGTAACACTCGTCACAAAGGTCTGCAGCTTCACTCCTGAGCCAGCGAGACCACGAACCCCCCAGAAGGAAGAAACTCCCAACACATCCGAACATCAGAAGGAACAAACTCAGGATGCTCTGCCGCCTTTAGAACTGTAACACTCACCGCGAGGGTCAGCAGCTTCATTCTTGAAGTGAGTGAGACCAAGAACCCACCAATTCTGGACGCAATATCTTACCTTATTCCTCTGAACTTGTTCCCTCTGCTATATCAGAGATTTCAAAAATATATTATTTTTCTGTTTAATACTTTTAGTTAAATTTAGACTTTATAATTATTATTTTTTTTCTTTTTGAGATGGAGTCTTGCTCTGTTGCCCAGGCTGGAGTGCAGTGGTGCAATCTCAGCTCACTGCAACCTCTGCTTCCTAGGTTGAAGCAACTCTCCTGCTTCAGCTTCCCAAGTAGCTGGGATTACAGGCATGTGCCACCACGTCCATCTAATTTTTGTATTTTTAATAGAGACGAAGTTTCGCCTTTTTGGCCAGGCTGGTCTCAAACTCCTGACCTCAGGTGATCTGCCCGCCTCAGCCTCACAAAGTGCTAGGATTACAGGAAAGAGCCACTGCAGCCGGCTGACTTTATAATTTTTTTTTATTTTGAAATGGTCTTGCTCTGTCACGCAGGCTAGATTGCAATAGCACAATCATAGCTCACTGTACCCTCAAACACACAGGCCCAAGAAATCCCTCCATCTTGGCCTGCCAAGTAGCTAGGACTACAGTTGTACATCTTCATGCCTGGCTAATTTTGTTTTTCTTTCTAATTTTTTCTTTTGTAGAGTTTGGGGGGAGTCTTACTATGTTAACCAGGCTAGTTTTGAACTCCTGGCCTCAAGTGATCCTCCTGCCTTGGCCTCCCAAAGTGCTGGAATTAAAGGCATAAACCACTATACCTAGTGGTTTAGAGTATATTTTGAGTTTGGGAAATAAAAATATAAATATATTTACTGTTAAAGTTTTATTATGTATTCTTTGCTGAGAAGCCAACCATTACAACTGTAATAAACTACAGCCAACCATTACAACTGTAATAAACTACAGCCCACAAAATCTGAAGTAAGCAGCAAGAAATACTGAAGAACACCTTAAAAATTTCAATAACTATGTTGAAGGTTTCAGGCAACAGATTTTGATATGTGCACACAATTTGTTCAAAATCACACTTAAAGCTTGCAGTATTAAGGCAGCTCCAGGCCATTTGTAGACAAACCTTAATTTCTCTTTTCTGTCTGACTCTATTCACTGTTTCATTTCTTAGAAACTGTATCTGAAAAGTTCTAGCTCATTGGGCAAATGTGTAAATGTGTGTGTGTCTGTGTGATGCTTTTTTATTTAAAATAATTATGCTAGAAAAAAGTATTATTTTATGACTAGATTTATAAAACATACTAGCACTGAATAAGTTTTGCTAATTTGAGGAACATTTAACTATTATTTTATATGGTGCAGTTTCAAATGAGATGCAGTAGCTCATTGAGAATACTACTATGGATAAGATTTATAAATTGATAGGGAAAATTTTAACAAGTGTATGGATGTCAGCACTTTCTTTTTAACTGTTAAGTCTTTGTATGCCGTGTACTTTCTGTCTTATATTCCAATGTAATAAAAAGGATTTTCTTAAAATATTCACTAGAGTGAAGTAAAATTTAAATTATTTGACATGGATCATCTGAATAATTGCTTTAGTGTTTTGGTCCATCTTGATACTGGAAAAACTAACCAGCCGAATTGTTATTTGTTAATAAACTTTCTTAAAAAATTCTTGATTTTTTCTCAATATGGCATAAATAAAATAAATGCTTGTTGAACTGTCAAATGTCAGGATTTAGTTCCTGAGAAACTTAGGGAAAATGTCTGTTAAAATGTCATAAGGTCAACTTTGCATGTTCTGATAAGTTCCTTCTTCATTCTTTGTTGATGGGTCACAAATCAGATTTGAGGCTAAAACTGTTGTTTCTACTGTGGTTATTCATTTAAAAATAGATCCATGTATATTTTACTGAGTCCATTTATCTTTGTCTCGCTCCAAAAATGGGTAAGATACACGAAGAAACAGTTTAAACTGACCTCAAACATAATAGAGTTCTGATCATTGTTCATAATAAGAGAAATGCAAGTTAAAACCACTTCGGATACAATTTTTTAACCATCAGAGAAAAATCCAAAAGTTAAACAAAATACTCCAGGGTCATTTTTGGAAGATGATAGGGTACTAATTAATTATTTTGATAACATGTAAATCAAAGGAAATAATGATATATCTTGCTTTTCATTTTTCTCCTTATTATTATTATTTTTTATTATTATTATTATTTTTTGAGACGGAGTCTCGCTCTTTCACTCAGGCCGGACTACAGTGGCTCTATCTCAGCTCATTGCAAGCTCCGCCTCCCAGGTTGACGCCATTCTCCTGCGGCAGCGTCCGGAGTAGCTGGGACTACAGGCGCCCGCCACCGCACCGGCTAGTTTTTTGTATTTTTAGTAGAGACGGGGTTTCACCATGTTAGCCAGGATAGTCTCGATCTCCTGACCTCGTGATCCGCCCGCCTCGGCCTCCCAAAGTGCTGGGATTACAGGCGTGAGCCACCGCGCCCGGCTTTCCCCTTATTTTTAACCAGCTTTATTGAGGTAAAGTTGAAACTAATCTGCACACATGTAATACGTAGAATTAGTTAAAACTTCACCATCAAGACAATGAAGATATTCACGGTCTTCAACAGATTTGGATGCTTCTTGGTAATCCCTTCTATCTGTCCATATTCTCCAACCTCCCCAAATTCTAGATAAACACTTATCTGCTTTCTATGACTATGGATTAGTTTGCTTTGATGTTTGCATCAAAATAGAAACAAAGGTATTGATCACTGGTTATGTTCACTGTTTTTTGTTTGTTTGCTTTGTTTTGTTTTGTTTTTGAGACAGAGTATCACTGTCACATAGGCTATGTACAGCCTATGAGTGCAGTGGCAAGATCATACCTCACTGCAACCTGGAACTCCTAGCCTCAAGTGGTCCTCCTGCCTCAGCCTCTTGAGTTACCAGGACTACAGGCATGTGCCACCATGTCCAGCTAATTTATTATTATTTGTTTAAAGATGGAGTCTCACTTTAGTGCCCAAGCTCTTCTAAAACTCCTGGGAGCAAATAATCCTCTTGTCCTGGCATTCCAAAACTCTGGGATCACAGGCATAAACCACCACACATGGCTGTTTGTTTTTAAAGATGAAAGTAATTAGAGTAGCGGTTTTTAAAGTCTGGTTCCTGTACCAACAGCATAAGCATCACTTGGGAACTTGCTGTCAATACAGATTCTTGAGACTCACATCAAGAATTAGAAATTCTTCTATCGTTTGGGCTGATCTAGATTAGAAATATTTATCAATACCAATTCCATTCAGATTATTTTTAAAGTGGTAGGTATTGCATATTTAATCTTGTTTTTTCTTATTTGAATTACATTTTAAGCTAACAATGACAGAGAAGTTAATCATTATATAAATATTTTATATATCAAATAAAGAATGATAGGATTAGAATTTCATCATTTTGCAACCCATAATGAAACACATGTAATAAGCAATGGTCATCAATTTAGCAAGGAAATGTTAAGACCAAAAAGTGAGACAAATAAAGATCCCGGCCCTCTTGTAAAATAGAAAACAGTATGTATAAAGTATTCAACAATATCCAGAATTAGATATATTACTTATATATACTTATAAGTGCAGAATAAACTACCCCAAAACTTATTGGCTTTAAATGACCATAATCAATTATTAGGTCTCACGAATCTAAGAGTTATGTCGGACAGAGCACTGCACACACTCTTTGTTTCTGCTCCACACATCTGGGTCCTCAGGAGGAAGATTTGAAGGAAAGGGCTGAAATTATCTGAAGGCTTATTTATTTACGTGTCTAGTGGTTGATATTGGCTGTCAGCTGAGGCTCTAGGTGGGCTGTCAACCAGAATATCTACATGCTGGCATTCCCATGTGTCTTTTCCTCTGCCAAACATGATGATGGTGGTTGGGTTCCAGCATCAACATTTGGGGAAAAAGAGCAAGAGAGTCAGGTCAAAATGGTATCTTTTTTGAAATAGTCATGGACATTGCATAGCATCACATTTGCTATACTGCATTAGTCAGAACAGTCACAACCCTTGCCTAAATTTAATGGGAGAAACAAACTACACCTCACAGTGAGATTGCAAAACATCGTAAAATGGGTGTGTGGAATGGCATAAACATATAGGTTTGGCCAGTTTGGGAATATCTAATTTACTTAAATGACAAAACTCTAATAGGAGAAATGAGATTTTCCAATCCCTTCCACAAATAAATTTGAAGAAAAAAAAAAGAGATGGAAAGGAAACTGAGGGTAACTTAAGAGGTGTATCAATTAATTGTGATCTATAGACCATCTTTTAATTTTGATTAAAACAAGCTGCATCAAAAGTTGGAGAAAATTGGGGTTATTTGAACAAAGGCAGAATATTTGGCTATGTTAAAAAATTGTTATTTTTGTTTAGTAATAGCATTTTTTTTATTTTTGAGAGTCTATAACAGAGTTATATAGTAGATTATAAATGAATAACATAATTCGTGGTCTGCAATTTGACTGATAATAATCTGTGACTGAAAGAATGTGGGTATATCAGTGTGATTAAGTTAGACCACAGTTTAGTAATTGTTAATTTTTGAATTGGGTTAATGGGTGCCTAAGAATATAATATACTGTTAATATTCTATATACTATACTACTATATATTACTCATATAATATACGGTATGTACTTTTGTCTACATGTTAGAAAGATTCCATTATAAAAAGTTTAATGAGCAAGATGAAGTCTAGGAATAGTTTGAGAAATTTTTATTACTTTCCTACCTTGAAAAGTTTATGAATCCTTAAATATTAACCAGAATTAAAGATCACACAAGTGGCAATTGCTTTCAGAAGTCTTATCATCATTCAGTGTTTATGATCCTGAATAAATAAATTTCTGAGATGAAGGTGATGTCAATATCAATCATGATATATTTGTGATTGTAAGTTTTCTGGTTTTGTTGTAAAATGGTAATGGTATAAGAAGTCTCTTGGCTTAATTGGAGAAAATAAAATGTAAAATGTTTTACATATCAAGCCATTGATTTCTTTTTTTGAAAAAGCATGCCTAATGAATATCTGTACTATGCAATGCTTGTGGGTTTTCATTACTATAAGAGTGTACTGTAATTTGACTGGATGCAATGGCTCATACCTGTAATCCTATCACTTTGGGAGGCTGAGGTGAGCAGATCACTTGAGGTCAGGCATTCCAGACCAACCTGGCCAACATGGTGAAACCCCATCTCTACTAATAATACAAAAATTACCTGGGCCTGGTGGTGGGTGCCTGTAGTCCCAGGTACTCAGGAGGCTGAGGCAGGAGAATCGCTTAAATCTGGGAGGCAGAGGTTTCAGTAAGTCAAGATCATGCCAATGCACTCCAGCCTGGGTGACAGAACGAGACTGTGTCTTGAAAAACAAACAAACAAACAAAAAACAGAGTGTACTGTAATTTATTTCTATTTCTTCTACACACACATACACAGAAAATCAGTGACTACTATGGTCCCACCATGTCCATGGTTTCAATTTATTTCCATGATTTCAGTTAACCTGAATCAGCCATGGCCCAAAATATTAAATGAAAAATTCCAGAAATAAACAATTCATAAGTTTTAAATTGTACGAAGTTCACAATTTTACGAAGAAATCTCCTGCAGTGCCACTCTGTCCTGCTGAGATGTGAATCTTCCCTTTGTACAGTGTATCCGGGCTCTATATATACTACTACCTGCCTCTTAGTCACTTAGTAGCCATCTCAGTGATCAGAGATGATGATCAAATTGACTGTCATGATCTCACAGTACTTGTGTTCATTGACTCTTATTTTTTTAACTGTATATATATATATATATATAAATATATATATATATAAAGATGGTGTTTTTGGCATGTCGCCCAGGCTAGTCTCAAACTCCTAGGCTCAAGCAATCCTCTTGCCTCAGCCTCCAGAGTAGCTGGGATTACAGGCGCATGTCACTAGGCCCCAGGTAAGTAACCCTTACTTAACAATGGTCCCCAAGCACAAGAGTAGTAATGCTGGCAGTTCAGATATGCTAAAGAGAAGCTATTAAGTGCTTCTTTTGTTATAGGACCAACAGGTTTTTAAGTCTGCTGCGTAGTAACAGTCCAATTCCATTGAGAGAGCAGGATTTGCGGCAGATTAATGATTGTGGGGGAACTTCAAATCTATCTCCCTGAGGTATTCTGGGCTGCAGTTGTTAAGAGGGTCAAAGAGAGTGAGAGGCTGGAAAATTGGGGTCGTTGATTGGTTGGGGCAAGGGGAATGAAATCATCTAGATGTGGATACTGCATTATTTGTTGAGTCAACTCCTCATGGGATCCTTATGATCAGTGAGAGCTGAGTGCATAATAATAGTCAGGTGTATATGTCTGGCTTGATCACAGCCATGTGCAATGTGCCTAGCACTGTACCAAGCCATAGCAGTCATCCACATTTTATGATTGGAGGCATTTCTGAATATAGTGAATAAATTTCTGAATATAGTGTCATCATTATTTAAAGCATTTGCTGACAAGTCATTCTTACTGATGTATAGCTTTTTCTGAAGGTAATTATAGTCCTCATTTTAAAAGGGATAAGAATATAACCTTCCACCTGCTCAAAAATATTACTCCAGTAGCCTTCCATAGTTGTCAGACTTCAAGTCTATAACTAATAAATTTCCTTTTTAGTTGAATATTTTTCTCTAGATGACCTTCTATCAAATCTATAAAAGAATCCAATATGGGAATTGACATAGAGATTATAAAAAGCATTTTCAATACTAGTTATTATTTTGGACAATAGAAAGCAGACTCTTAAGAATGTTAACTCTGTAAACAAATATATGCATATCGAGCTCCAGAATTTTAAGAGTAGAGGGATCTAGAGATAATAAAAGTAGAGTATGAGATGCATTTCTGGGTGGAAAATCACAAATAGGGAATGAGAGGTGGGAAAATGTATAGCTGCAATCATGGGAACATAACTGAGAGGGTAGAATAAATGCTACAGGAAAGTGTGCATAATGATGATAATGATGATGATGATGATGTTTGATACTTCACAAATTTGACTGAGGCTGAACTTGAAACAAAAATAAAGTTGATTGATGTCAGGAAGTTCTCTGAGAATTTTTGTTCATTTGTTTAATGTTGTAAACCATACCAAAAATCACTAGGAAAAATGAAGTTAAGTATGAACTATTATCATTAATCATATCTGAACATTGTCATGATTCACTGTATGTTGATTTGCTAAACTTTCTTTTACCCTTGGTTGCTTCAGGAGTTCTCCTCCTCACTTAATCCAAGGTAAGATAATTGTGTCACAGTGGGAAAGGAAAGCTATTCAACATTAACGAAAGATGATTCCATCTTGCCAGTGCCCCATCCATGATATGTCCTTGAAAAATCCTTTAATATATTTGAATCATGGATATGATATTATATATAGAGCACTTTATTGCATGGGATTATTTGAAATAATGCAAGTTTAATTGAAAACATGCTTTATACATTATGAAACATCATACAAACACACACACAAACACACAAACTGGTAGTATTATCATTGACCATTTTTACACTTGGTATGCTTAATTCAGATTAGATATTTGTTTATATTAATTTTCCAAAATACACATCACATAATCTTCTTCTCCTTTCAATTATATAGTGATATTTTTGTCATTCTCAAATTCAAAAGGCAAAATTTTCTCCAAGTTGGTTGGAAACTATTTGTTCAAGCCCACTTACAGAAAAAGTAACCCATTTCCACTGGAATGCATGCTCACTAGGTTAGATCAAAATCAGATGCCTTGACTTCCTGACTGTTAACATACATACAACTCTGTGTTTAAAACAAAAAACAAAAAAAGTGAACAATCATACCATTAAACTCATAAACCTAAAAATAATAAAAACAGACTTTTTTTTTTTTTAAACAATGGCCAGTTGATAGAAGTTTCCCTAAATACAGAGAAAGTCTAAGAATGACTACCTTGGGGAACACCAGTACAAAGAGAAAACTCACCAGCAGGAAGCAGAAGAACCGAGGGGGCAAAAATTTCGACAGATAAAATACTTTATATACTGGACTTTATTGAATGATTTGTCTATCTTTCCGATCTTAGCTCTATTAAATGCATGCCCTGGGCACCTTTACTAGTTAAAACAAACACGAAAACAAAAATCAGACATTTCCAACTGTCTCTGCCCCTCTTTCCAGCCCCTACTGTGCTTCAGCTAATGTAAAAATGTTTGGGTATATAATTTTGCTATGAAATAGTTACTCAGTAAAATGGCATAGATTCATTTTAATGAGATCTTTTAAACAGATGGGGCTATTTTAGCTGCCCTCAAACCTTTTGCTTGAACAATTCACTTTGTAATTAGTGGTGTGGTAAAAGTTTCCTTTAAAAGGGGTAGGAACTGAATACATTTTCAGGCTGTCATGAGAAAACCTGTGAAACACAAGTGATCCGTGAGACAATTTTTTTAACACTTATTCTCTTTACAGTGGACAATTTAGAAGGCCATGAGTAATTTTCCATTTTTCATCATGTTGTTTACGCCCTGGAGTTTCATGAAAATGGTAAACAATTGGATAAATGCAATTAAAGTGGAGGAGGTGGTCTTTAAAAAATAGTTTCCTTTTATGTCTGCCCCTCTGATTTTCTTTCATTGTAAAACAGCTCTTTTCATTTTTATTGCTATGTATCTTTTTTTGTTTAATGTGAGTTTTTTTCTTCCCTATTTATATTTTCCACCATTATTTTGCTAGCCAAACCTGCACAGAGTAATATAATTCTTATAGCAAAAATCTGTTTCTCTACTTAGATGTACAAGATATTCTCTGCAATATTTAACAGCAAAAATAAGAAGGTAAGATTTTAAAGTCAATCTCCTTCATACACTATCAAAAACGAAATCTTCCTGACAAAGGTTTAAATATTTTAACACATGCTAACGAAAGTGACCTATAACAATTTCCTTCATATAGAAATATTTGTTGCTTAGGAACCATCATATTTACATGAATTATTTTGTACAACTGATAATAGAAAAACTGAACTAAGATAAAAATAACTGCTTTATATATTTGTTTATTTTGTATATTGAATTTGATTCCTTGAATTTGATCTCTATGTTTCACTGGATACATTCTATAATTTGTTTCTGATTATTTTTTAGGCATGTTGCTTTGAATGATTCCTTCAGTTATGTAAACCAGTTTGGCAAATTAAACTGTTATTATCCTTTTATTTTTCTATAGCCCCGACCCTGTGAACTCAAACTTTCAGTCATATACCGAGCTCTCTAAGTGCATTTGTCTCTCAGATCTTGCTCCTGCACAAGCTCCACTTCTGGTTTGAGAACCTTTGCTTTTGCCTTAAGATTCCACTTAAGCTCACACTTTCACAAGATTCCTCTAGTTCTCTCAGCTCCATTTTGCCAAATGTATTTGTTTGGACTTTGGGATTCTACAGATTCTGTTTTGTTTTAGAGATTTTACTCATACCTTTGGTGTCTGTTTACTCAGCTGATTATTTATTTTGCTGTGCAGGTTTTTAGTTTAATTAGGCGGCATCGATTTATATTTGTTTTTGTTGCATTTGCTTTTAGATTCGTGGTTATGAACTCTTTGCCTATGCCAATGTCTAGAAGAGTTTTTCTAGTTTTATCTTTTAGAATTTTTATGGTTTCAGGTCTTACATTTAAGTTTTTGATCAATCTTGAGTTGATTTTTTGTATGAGGTAAGAGATGAGGATCCAGTTTCATTCTTCTACATGTGGCTTGCCAAGTATCCCAGCACCATTTGCTGAATAAGGTGTCCTTTCCCCACTTTATGTTTTAGTTTGCTTTGTCAAAGATCGGTTAGCTGTAAATATTAGTCTTTATGTCTGGGTTCCCTATTCTGTTACATTTGTCCGAAGCCTATTTTTATACCAGTACCAGCACGTTTAGGTAACTATAGCCTTGTAGTATAGTTTGAAGTTGGGTAATGTGATGCCTCCAGATTTCTTCTTTTTGCTTAGTCTTGCTTTGGCTATGTGGCATTTGTTTGTTTGTTTTTGGTTCCATATGAATTTTAGAACTGCATTTTATAGTTCTGTGAAGAATGATGATGGTATTTTGATGGGAATTGCATTGAATTTGTAGATTGTTTTTGGCAGTATGGTTATTTTCACAATATTGATTCTACCAGTCCATGAGCATGGGATGTGTTTCCATTTGTTTGTGTCATCTATGATTTATTTTAGCAGTGTTTTTGTAGTTTTCCTTGTAGAGATCTTTCACCTGCTTGGTTAGGTATATTTCTATGTATTTTATTTTGCAATTGTTGTAAAAGAGGTTGAGTTATTAATTTGATTCTCAGCTTGGTCATTGTTGGTGTATAGCAATGCTACTGATTTGTGTACACTGATTTTGTATCCTGAAACTTTACTGAATTTATCAGATCTAGGAGCTTTCTGGATGAATCTTTAGGGTTTTCTAGGTATATGATCTTATCATCTGTGAACAGTGACAGTTTGACTTCCTCTTTACCGATTTGGATGCCCTTTATTTCTTTCTCTTGTCTGATTGCTCTGGCTAATACTATGTTGAATAGAAGTGGTAAAACTGGGCACCCTTATCTTATTCTGGTTCTCAGGGGGAATGCTTTAAACTTTTCTCTGTTCATCTGTTCAGTATAATGTTGGCTGTGAGTTTGTTATAGATGGCTTTTTTTTTTAATCAAAGTGAATCTAGGTCATACCTAAGAAACAGTTAAAACAACATCTCTAAGGCCCAATAGAGATAAAGTGGTTGAGAAATTTCTTCCTTGCCACTGGGTCAACTATATGAACCAGAATGAAAGTGATTGGGACACTCTTTATATGGTTTCTACAGTCACTCTCCTGAGGCATTTTAAGAGCAATGAGGACCAGATAATCAATGTGTTGTATTATTTTTTCATCTTCACCTATGGACTATGAGCTTCTAGAAATAATGATTTCATATTCTATCTGGATATCCCAAGAAAAGAGGTCTTAGAATATAGATGATGTTTAATAATTTTTATTTAAATAATTGATAAAAGAAGAGTGAAATTGCCACTCACTGAACCACAATTAAATGACCAACAAAACAAATTCATCAAAGAATTACAATTTCTAAATATAGGCATGCATTTGAATTATATCTACTTCATTGAACATTTTTTCCCAATTAATAGAAAATCTCTAACAGAGTTCTAAATAGTGTAGTACAGTGTTAAGGATTATGTTATGCCTTAATTATGGAAAAAGAAGAGGGTTAAGTGATTCTAATAACATCCCAAATTAAGTTTTTTGAAACCATATAAACACATATTTTTAACTTATTTTTCTACTTTCTTATGTCTTTAATTAGTATTTAATCACTTTAAAATTATATTTAGTTAATTAAACTACTCCTGACAGCTCCCACTAAGCAAATGTTTGCTTTTTCTCCCAAAGAAAATTTTAAGAACATTCATCTGAAATGTTTTCTTGGCCCTGTACATGGATAACTCCCAAATAAATGTCTTCTGCAATTTCCTTCAAAAAAGAAACATATAAGTTCAGTAAACTATTGTGTTACAAGGATGCTTGGAAAGCCTCTTAATGAGAGCTGTCATATTACTGGGCTAAGGATTCTCAGGCAAATAGATGAGATGAAATGAGTTAAAATTTAAGAAAAATATCCCTAAGTTTTTAAAAGACCAGCAGGAAAAAGAGGAGCCTCACTATTGGATAGTCAAATCCTCAAAAAAATAGTGTATATTCACTTGACTTTGGCTATCTAATCATAGAACTTATCTCTTACTCTTAATGGAGTCAGTTACTTTTAATGGAGTCCGTTTTTTAGTCAAGTTTTGAAAAATCTTTACTGATAAATGAGTTATCTAAGTGATGATATTAACTGTATGCTCTTGTATTAACATTGTAATTTATGTATGTGCTTAACACTAGACCTGTTTACTTTTTAATTATTAAATTATATAAACAATACATGATTTTTTCCATCGTAAAAAATATCCAACAAACAGTGAAGTACATACTGATTTTTTTAAATGTGATATCACACCATATATTCTTTCGTGGAGCATATGTTTTCATGTTTCTGTATTTTGACAATTTTTTAATGCAATAGAAATACATTTTTCTCATTATCTTAAACCATAGCTTCATATTCCACCGTATGGAATTACCACAACGATGGGCATTTGAACTATTTTCTTTTCTTTCTTTTTAGATTTTTTTTTAAAACAAAGCCTCACCAGCAGATACATTTTATTACAAGCATTACCTTCTTTTTCCCTTTCATTTATATTCATCTATAAAATGGCAAAACAGCTAGTAAACTTAATTGCTTTACCTTCCAAAAGCTTCATGTTTCTCATATCTTTTCATTTCTTCCTACCACAATATATTTGCAGAAATGTGAAGTACAGTATATCTCACCAATGAATTTTTTAAAAACCAAGTGGGTAGATATAATTTATAAAAATGCTACACGGCTGATAACTGCTTAATTCTTTCCCAGTTTTCAGATTTGTTTTTTGTTTGTTTGTTTGTTTTGGTAAGATACTTGGTGAATTGAGATAGAGCTCACGTGAGTGGGAAATAAGAGAATATTTCAGTAAAAATATTTTTGAGAACTTCAGAACTCACAAATATGCCCAAATAACAGCTCTTGTTCATCTTTATTTTATTACTTGATATCTGACCTACCTTCTTATTGTGTATTCTTGGTACCCTTGTCGAATAGTTGATCTTTATGTGTAAGTTTGTGACCTGGGATCTTTATTCTGTTCCATTGGTCTCTACGTTTATTTTGATGCACATATCTTACCACTTTGATTATTATGACTTTATAATAAAGTTTGAAATCAGGAATTGTGATGCCCCCTGCCTCAAACTGTGTTCTTCTATCTCAATATTTATTTAGCTATTTAGGGCTTTATGTGGTTCCATGCGAATTTTAACACATTAAAAACAATTTCTGTGAAAAATGCAATTGGAATATCATTAAGAATTGCTTTGAATCAGTACTGCACTTTGGGTAGTAGAAACATCTTGACAGTATTAATCCACGGATGTGAGGTATCTTTTCATTAAGTTGTATATTATTCAACTTCTTTTATCAGTGTCTTACAATTTTCAATGTAGAGATTTTTCACCTTTTTGGTGAAATTTATTCCTAAGTATTTCATTGTTTTGATGTTATTTTAAATGAAATTGTAAAATATGTTTTTAATAAAGAAAAACAATTTATAAATGTATAGGAACATTTTATAGACAATAATATAAATGGCAGTAATCTGTTAAACATCTATTAGTAGAGTTTAAGGAACTCCCCTGAAAACTGTGCTACCTTATTTAATGATCATATTACTATCCCACTTATAAATAACACTTTTATTTCAAAATATTTTTATTCACATTTATATTTAACACTGCTTATTTGAGTGCAATTATTTGTCCAAAGTGCTTTTCCTAATTAAGACCACAATTTTTCACACTGAAGAGAATATCGACAATTTGAAGCTTTATTATGCACTTAATGAGCCCAGAGATCGAGGTGAGTCATTTAAAGTAAATGAACCCCAGTTTTATTATCTGCAGAGATGGATAACAATCCTTTTCATGCCTATCTACCTTATGATACTGGCATGAAGACTTAGCAACCATAACCTATGTTAAGTCTGTAGTGTAGCACTAGGCACACAGTAAATCCACAATAATTTTTTTCAATTCCTTTATATTCTAGAACTGCAAAAATTATTTTTTGTTCTGTTTTAAATATACCACTACCAAGTCTATATTGAGTTCCTTCAGTGTTTGATATATTGTTTCTGTTAGCATTGCCTATTTATAATTTCATATATTTTTCTACTTTCATTTTTCTGTTGCCACTTTTTAGTCTAGGTGCAGCTAATAACTCGCACACTGTTCCTCTGGGGTGCTGCTTCCAGAGTTAATCTGCATCAGTCCTTTACACTGCTGTCAGAGATACTCAATGGCAATATTATATAAACTCCTCGCTTTAAACCCTTCTGTGACTTGCCATTGTCTTCAAGATAAAGTTTTCTTACATGACCCATAAGAACATTCAGAATGTTGTTCTCCCTTGTCTCACAGCCCTTCAAATTGTCTAAACGATTTTCTTTTATTCTATCATTTATAAGCTTTGCTATTCTTTTTGCCAAAAGTAAATTTGCCTATTCTTTTCAAGGTTCAAATTAAGCAACTCCTGTTTTTTTGAGTCCTTTCTGAATTCCATACAGAAAATGAATGACTTGACTTTATGCATAATTGTATTCATTCTAAACCTTACCCAGGATATTTTGCTTGTTGGTGCCCCAACTCATGTAGTTATGAATACAATGGCTTTTCTTTTTTTCAAACTCCACCCACAAGTATGCCATAACAAAATTTATTGCCACCTAATGTCTCATTTAAAAATATTTTTTAGCCCTATATCATAGTTTGCAGTTACTTGTGTTGTAATAGCAATCTCATTATGTTTCTAAGTCCCAGAGGATTTTATTTTAAAACTCTAATTTCTAGCTTAAACTTCTTTCCACTTTCCCTAGTGTTCTAGTCTTATAGCACGGGTAGTTTAAAGAGAAGTAGAAGGTCTCAGCTGGCTTGCACAATTTTTCTGTCTCTTTCTTTCACAGAATGCATATGACACCTGCTTTTTAGATTGAGATTCTCCCTTATTCACTGGGGAATGTATCAGCTGGGATTAATCTTCAGCAGATTCCTGAAATAAAGTTGCTGTTAGTATTTTTGCTCTGGGTCACTTGGAGCCCAGTGTAGATGACCTGTTATCTAATATACTTTCAAATACTATGACTTAGGGCTCCAATATGATAGCTATGGACAAGGGTCTGAATACTAACTAATCAACCCAAGGCTAAGTTGATCAGATGGAAGAAACAGGGAAGTTACTTGGATCCAATAATAGACCCTGAAAATGTCCCATTTGTGGTCACAAATATTGAGTAGAATTTCGCTCAGCTGCACTGGTAGTGCCTGAAATCCAGAACTTCACAAACTATGGCTCTGGGAGACATGAATAATTTACTCTAACTGTATGTATACTGGGCTGAAAAAAACACAATAAAAGTAGCAAATAACTATTGGATCTCCTAATGTCAGAAAGTTCTAAATATGCAAAGTCTCTCCTTTGTTCCATTGTATTCTAAATCTTTCGTCAGGTTTTCTTGCTTACTAAAAAAGAAAAATCACATTTTCCAACTATATATCTTAAAGGCTACACTCAAACAGTTCCAAGTCAAGCAGAACAGTTCACAGACTAAGACCCATGCTTTTGATGAAGTTCATATGTTTCTATTAAGCTCAATGCCTGTGTAAAAATAGCCATCCACCTGTGTAAAAATAACCTCTCACCTGTGGAGAAGGTCTCATTTGTTAGTCACTGGCCAACTCTAACAGTTGAGACAAGAGCACAACTCTAAATATAGGTAGTGTTCCATAGGACTGGCCTTGTAAACGACAAATGAAAAACTTACATTATCTACTATTACTAAACAATTGCTAAAACCTAAACACACCCAACCAAGGCTCGCCTTAGAAGTTTTCTTTTTTACTTTGTTACCAAATTCATTCCTTGATGGTTTTTCAGTCTTGAGCCCAGTACATCCTGTACTAACATTGCCCTGAATTAAACTTACTGCTTTCTGCTACAGAACTAAAGAACTTGCAGACAATTGGGAACTCACATTCTCTGCAGGTTGAATTGTAACAGGTCCCAAAGACAAAGAAACAAGTAGATCACTGCTTTTTCTGCAGGAGCGTAAAGAAACCAGAGACTGGTGAGGAACTGCTTTCAACCTAAAAGATCCAGCTAAAGAAGATTGTCATTAGTATCATTTATGGCCGATATTACAGGCATTTATCTCAAAATAAGTACTCCATAAATGGGAGCTTTTATTATTAATTTTACCATTAGTCTTTTGTGATGTATTCCTCAGACCTGTGTTGTGTGTTTTTTTAATACTTCTTGTCCGTGTAATCCTCTCTGGTCTTTCCAAAGCCTTCCATGCTGAGGTAAGAGGAAAAATTCTCACTTCACTAACTTCATGCAGAAAAGCAGTGTGAGCCAATTTAAAGGAAAATCTAAAACTTTGCAATTTAATGCAAAAGTTCACCTCAAATACAATGAGCGACATATAATTTCTTTAAAGATAAAGATAACATAATGAACATAAACAGTACGAGCCATTACCCTTAATAAGTTGAAAATTCAGTAAAAATGATGGGCACACTAATCATTATAATAAATGAGCTAAGTATAATGCAGTGTAAGATTGAAACACACATTGTGATCTTAACAGTAAAAACAAAACGGTGGTGGTTAGGGAAAGTGGCTTGGTGGAAGAAGCCTAGAACATTTAATTTCCATGTAATTCCACCTCATTTCCCACATTCCTGTGAACATTGATTTTTCTTTTCTTTTCTTTTCTTTTTTTGAGACCGAGTTTCACTCTTGTCGCCCATGCTCGAGTGCAATGCAATAGAGCAATCTTGCTCCCTGCAACCTCTGCCTCCCGGGATTAAGTGATTCTCCTGTCTCAGCCTTCTGAGTAGCTGGGATTACAGGTGCGTGCCCCCACATCCAGCTAATTTTTGTGTTTTTAGTAGAGACGAGGTTTCACCATGTTGGCTAGGCTGATTTTGAATTCCTGACCTCAGGTGATCCGCTTGCCTCAGTCTCAGAACGTGCTGGGATTACAGGCGTGAACCACGTCACCCGGCCTAATTTTTCTTTCTTTAATTTTTCTTTCAGGTGTCTTTTTGTGTTAGTTACAAAAATTAAAGAGCATACGTCGGACAAAGTAAAATCAATAACTCTAAAAATAACTTATGTTCTCCAATTACAAAATTGGCATAGATATAAATAATGAATTTTGTAGTATAAAAGAGAGAAATCTATGTTGTTGAAATAACAATTTCCTGAAGGTAGCCAAAATTGCTATGAGAAATGTTTGGTGGCATTGAAATCACTGGGATTCATTTCTCATTTTGATACAGAAAGTAGGTGAATAAGAGGCCTGCTTTGGGAATGATAAGGGTTACTTTTCTTTTTGCATTTTTCATAATGTCTGAATAATTTGCATTCACCTAACAAAATATGACTATGGAAAAATAATATTTGAATGTGATTAATATTTCTCTATTTTTATGGAAGACAGATTGTCTGTCAAAGGTATTTAGGAAGAATTTACAAAAATGTGTGCTGTGTATATTACTTCAGAACTTAAAAAATGGGAAAAACTTGCCATTATTTTTTAATTTAGGTGTAAATTCCTTAAGTATAAATTTTGATTTGAGTGAAACTACTTTTGTACCTCTCTGGAGTAATGTTTAAATCCCAAGTAAACTCTCACCAGAACGAACTGTCAGTTTGGATATTTGTAACTGATTACACAGAGAATAATACACCATTGCACTCTCCCTCTGGCCAAAGAACATTTGCAAGGTTCTAGTAAGATGTAAGTACAGCAAACTACGTTATACATAAAACTGAGTAAATGTACACATTACTCTGCTTGAACAAAAACACTACGAACAGAACAAAAACAACCCAGTAATTTGTCTAAAAATAAGTGTTTCTTTTGTGTTCAATAAATGGGAATACATTTACTATCTTTCTCATTCTATATAATTACAACAGATGGAAACATTTTTCCTAAGATCTAGAAGTTGGCATTTTACTTGTTTAATTTGGCTCAAGATACAACATTTATAGAACTGCATTCCAGGGAGTGATTTTCTAAAAGATTCCCTATTGAATATAAATGTAATTATGCTAAATGTACCACCCAGAAATGACAGCCCTAGCCCTAAAGATTATTCCTTGGGCGTACAACAAAAACATAGCCATTCTTACTACATTTTCTAGATCACTGAGCAGAAGTCTGCAAATTACTTCTTCAGGGTAATTAACTTAAAATTTGAATGTGAATAAAATTAGTTTTAACTAACATCCAAAATGAATTAAAAGTTTATAAATTAAGCATGATTTTTCCTGTTGTATATTGATTAATATCAAAGCTATTTCTAAGTAACTGGCAAACAAAAGGCCTGCAGTAGATGCAGGAAGAGGAGGGTGAGACAAATGGAATATATCAGTCAGTCAAGGAACTCTCACTTTTGCTCTTTTGTAATGGTTCTGAAGGGGAGTGGGCCATATGCACAACTAGTACAAATTATTAAATCAATGCTGATTTTTAGAAGAATTGCCAGTTTATGAAGAGAGACAAAGCAAGGTTAGCTTTTGGAACCTTCCCCAGGTGACCAGGAAACCTGTAACAATTTAACAGCTTGCTGTACCATGTTAGGAATCAATTCTTAAGTTATTAATACAAACATTCACAAAGCTTATTCCATGCAACTTAATATCCAGGAGAAAGGTCACCATGGGAACTAAGCCAGTGTCCTACTGAGCTTGGCTAATATCTGTTACTCTTTCTGTGGAACACAAATGGACTGCAAAAGAACAAAACAGAAAAGAGGATGAAAACAATTTCAAAAAGTAATAAATGAAAATTGCAAACTTTGGGAGATACCTTCAGAATGAAGTTAAACACAAAAATTATGTATGAGCTTAGTGAAAGCAGTAGTCCATCTCGGATAAAAGAGTGAAAAGGATAAAAGAATGTTTTATTAAAACTGGCTTACTGTGTATTATATGATGATCTTAAATACCTTAAATAGGATGAATACAACCTAGAAAGAATACATATGTGAAGAAAAGCAGGGATCATAAGTTGAAGGGATTGATGAGGAGAAAAATATATAAAGAGGAGAAAGAGCAGAAGATCTTTGCCTCTGGTGTACAAAATTCATATGATACTTTTCTTTTACTGGATGATTAAAAAATTTTATTACAGTGAACATTTTCTTTCATATAGTATTTCCCCACTGTAAGATAGCTCCTACATCAACATGACCACTTGCAGCTGAGTGCAATTTGAGTAACTGAATAAAACGTGAGTCTACCTCTTTATACAGACCAATATCTTGCTCTGCTCTTATTAACAATAGTAAGAAAAAAAAACAGGTGTTAAATATGAAAGACTAATAATACAAACCTATAATCATTTCCAAAATTAAGACAAAAAAATGGACAAATACTTATGGCAAAATGACATATTTTACTTCTTTTAGGAAGATAAGATGGTACAATTGTTTTGAAAGACAGTTTGGTATTGCCTTACAAAAGGTAAACAGTCTCACCTTATGATCAAGCAATTGCACTCCTAGGTATTTATCTAACTGATTTGTAAAGTTATGTCCTCACAAAAACCTGCATACTAATGTTTGTAGCAGTTTATTCATAGTCATGAAAAACTGGAAATGATGAAAACATTCTTCAATAAATGAATGGATACAAAACTGTGTTACTTCCATACAATTCAGGAATTTAAAAAAAGAGCTACCAACCAACACAGGGATGTGTATAAATATTAAATGCACATTACTAAGTAAAAGAAGCCAGTTTAAAAATGCAATATTCTGTACGATTACATTTATATGACATTCAGGAAATGACTCAGCTACGTAGAGAGTAAACAGGTTCCTGATTTTTACATTAAGTACTAGTTTCTTAGTCATAACACCATAAGCACAAGGAAAAAGAGAATGTGTATGTGTATATATACATATATATACACGCATATATATACACACATATATGACATCATTAAAATTTAAAAGTTCTGTGCCTCAAAAGATATCAAGAAAATGAAAACACAGCTCCACAGTATGGGAAAAATACTTGCAAATGATGTATCTAATAGGAACTTGTATGTAGAATATATAAAGAACTTTTACAATCCAATAATAAAAAGACAAATGACAATGTTAAAAATAAAAACAGGAAAGGGATTTGAACAGATATTTCTTCATATAAGATGTACAAATGGCTAACAAGTGTATGAAAATGTTCTTAACATCATTATCCATTAAGGAAATGAAAATTAAAACTGCAATAAAATACCCCTTCATGCACATTGTAACAACTAAAATAAAAAAAATGTTAAAAGGGAAAATAATAAATGTTGGCATGAATGTAGAGAAATTGGATCCCCCATATATTGCTAGTGACAATGTAAAATGGTGCAGCCACTTTCAAGAACAGTCTGTCAGCTCCTCAAAAATTTAAACTGTTACCATATTAGTAAGTAGTTCAACTTTTAGAAAAATGGAAACATATGTCATGAACAATTCTACACAAATGTTCTTAAAAGCATTATTCAAAATAATCAAAATGTAGACACAACCCAAGTGTTCATCAACTGAATGGATAAATAAAATGCATAAATAATATGCATACAAAGAAATATAACTTGGCAATAAAAAGAAATTGAAGTAATCATTCAAGCTACACTATGAATGAACCTTGAAAACATTATTTTAAATGAAAGAAACAAAACACGTATCATTCAGCTCAATTTATATAAAATGTACAAAATAGGTAAATATATGGAGACAGAAAGTTCATTCATGTTTCCTAAGGCTGGCGTCTGTGCGTGTTTCAGGGGGAGACAGGTAGTAGGAAGTGGCTGCTAATGGTTATGTCTTTTAGGTGGGTGATGAAAATGTTCTAAAATTAGATGGTGATTGTCGTCCAACTCTACAAATATGCTAAATATCACTAAATTTACACTTAAAATATTAATTATATCTCAATAGAACTGTCAAAGAATACCATGGTGATTCTAGTGTTCTAGATTAATCAAAGGAATATCTCCCTTATTCTAAATCACGTTACCTAATGATGTGAAAACTCACAGGGCATTTTCCATGAAAACATATGAATAATGAATAAGCATTGGCAACAAACTAATATCTCTCAAAAAAGCCAAAAATAAAGAACCAACACTTCAGCAGCAAGAGAATAAGAAGTGGAGAGTGAAACACCAAAGGAATATTTTTAGCCTGATGAACTGACAAAGAAGAAAGATGGCTTAAAAAGATAAAAACATCAACACAACATTGCATATTAATGGCACAATCAACTCAAGTAGAGAACATAATGTGTGTTCGATAGTGTATGAAGTATTGTGAACATAATCAAAAGAGGAATGAAGGCATGACATGGAGGCCAATGTGTAAATTATTTCCCTAGCGATGGGATGTCACATCTATCTCAGCAAAGTCTGTGTGGATTTGGATTTGGTCCGTGTCAAATCCTCCAAGACACATTTACTTTCTCACAGAGGACAGTGAGTTAAATAGGTTTCCATCCCTGAGAACTCCAACACCTTTGTTATAGCAAAATCCCATGACAAGGAAACCAGTGATTTTGGGATGAGCAAAATTACCACTGGGTTCTGTGTCTTCTTGCTTCAGTCCTGTATATATAATGGTCCAGATCCTTAAAGAAAGATAATCTGTGGGAAGGGGCATCTATTGCCATATCAGCCGCAAGTTTTGGGAAGGACAAATTTTCTATATAATTTAATGAACCACAGAGTTCACACAAAGTTAATCTTGAGTTATAATTATGAGAAAGTTAGAAGCTAGTGGGTTTTCACCTGGGTCTTCTAATCAAACCATGAATATTTGGTGAGGATTACTAAAGCAGAATTACATTTACTTGTTAAGGTCTATGGTTGGGCATCTGACAATCCAAAAGAGAATGATTTTTTTTTTTTTTCAGTACCAGTTTGAATCTCTGTGACAAGGTGGGGAAAATTCCTTTTCACCCACTGACATAGAAGAACCCTATCTCTTCTCAACAGTTAAAGAAACAGGGGATCCTTTCAACAGACTCTCCTTTCAGTTAGGATGATTTTTCAATACATTATCTGAAGTAGTGTGTAATTGTATTATGTTTTATTTTCTTTTAGTTAATGCCATTAAGGCAGCAGTTCCCAACCTTTTTGGCACCAGGGACTGGTTTCATGGAAGATAATGTTTCCATAGACAGGGTAGTGGGAGATGGTTTTGGAATGAAACTATCTAATGTTTGAACTCTTAAAAAATATGCACCTATTTCTGGTGGCTCATGACTGTAATCCCAGGACTTTGGCAGGCTGAGGCGGGTGGGTCACATGAGGTCAGGAGTTCGAGACCAGGCTGGCTAACATTATGAAACCCTGGTCTCTACTAAAAATGCAAAAATGAGCTGGGTATGGTGGTGTGTGCCTGTAGTCCCAGCTACTCGGGAGGCTGAGGCAGGAGAATCACTGGAACCCAGGAGGCGGAGGTTGCAGTGAGCTAGATCCCACCACTGCCCTCCAGCCTGGGTGACAGAGTGAGACTTCATCTCAAAAAAATAAGAAAGAAAGAAGAAAGAACGAAAAGAGAAAATAAAAGAAAAAAAAAGATGTCTCTCCTACTTACTTATGAAATGAGATTCTGGAACGTTATTGTCATACTCTCTACCATGTAAAACAAACCAAGTAAATTTTACTTAAAAAGACAATGAAGGGAGGGCCAGGCATGGTGGCTCACAACTGTTATCCCAGCAATTTAGGAGGGTGAAGCAGCAGGCTGAAGCATGTTTGAGCCCAGGAGTTCAAGGCCAGCCTGGGTAATATAGTGAGACTTTGTATCTACAAAAAACTTGTAAAAAGTTAGTGAAGCATGGACTTGTATGCCTGTAGACCTGGCTACTCAGGAAGCTCATGTGGAAGAATCACCTTAGCAGGGGAGGTAGAGGCTTCAGTTAGCAGTAATTGCGCCACTGCATTGCAGTTTGAGTGACAGAGTGAGACCCTGTCTCATAAATAAATACACAAATAAACACAATAATAAATAAAAACATACAAGTGAAAGAAAACCAAAAAATCTATTGAAATCATGTCTCCATAAAGCACCAGGTGTAAGTGTACTTTGCTTTGCTTGTAAAGATTTTAATCTTTATACTAAAGTGTTAATATTAATTCAAGTTACAAAAGTGTGATTTCTATGTAGAACTATGGAATATGAGTACATTTTTTCACTTCATACTCTACAATATGCAATGTTCTTTTGAAAATGAGTGGATTTAGGCATATTGGCAGGTGAGCTTGGTTTACCAAAATTAATTATAAAATGCTAAGCATATGCGTTTCAGACAGCACAAAAATAGATTTTAGGACCTACTAGAATTAATTGCTGGTATTTAGGAAGATAATTCTTTGCTTGCTAGTGGTGGTGAGGAACCATCAATCCTCAATCAATTAAATCTTAGCTGTTGCTTTGGAAATCTTACCTGTATGGATATCTCTCACTAGTCAAGAAAATGCTACATGTGAATAGGGCACTAGTGTTACTAAAGTCAATCTTCCCTTTGTATTACTCTTTACATTCCAATACTGCAATATGTAGAAAAGAGCATTCTATTTTCATTGACTATACTTAAGGGCCATATCCTTCTCTGGGGGATCTATGTGGTTTCTTCGTATTATTTAGCTGCTAGTTTAGCACTTTGGGCTCTGGAATCTCTGTCTTATCATTAGAATATCTTCGAATGGTAAAATAACAAGGCAATTCTTTCCAGAAAATATTAAAAGATTAGCAATATTTTAAATGAATTCATCAGAATGCCAAATGAAGAGACTTTGACGTGATCCATAGCATAGAAATACTAATATGAAAATCATTAGCAAAGAAGTAGAAAATACAAGTCCAGAGAGAAAAGAATTAAATATTACATAAAATTAAAATATTAGGTAAAGGAAAATGGTATAATCTTTCCTCCTCTAATTCTTCCTCCCCAAATCTAGCATTCCCCGTATTTGTTTGTACATTCGTGAGGGAATCCCCACCCAGAATGTCTTCCCTTCTCTGTCTTTAGATATTAATTTTAATTTCAGGAATCTTTTTTTTCTTGGAACTCCCTGACTCTTCAAAACGAATTTATTACTTTCTGCTCTGTATCATCAAAACATATTGTTTTAAAAAGTTTAAGGGTGTCTAACATACTCTGCTTTCTGTTGTATATAATTATTAAGCTACTTATAATGTATTAGTGTAAAAGATCTCACCTTGCCTACTAATTTAAAAGTAAAGAGAAAGCATACTATATGTATTTAATTATATATCTCTCTATGTATGTGTGTATATATAATATATATTATATATCAAGTATATATTACATATCATATATTGTGTATATATTATATACTATATAATATATTTATATAATATTTTATATTATAATATATAAATATATTATAATATAAAAGTATATTGTATATTTATATTATATAATATGTAATATATATTTATATTTTTATATTATAATATATAAATATATTATATTATATTATAAAATGTATTACATGATATAAAATATATTATATATTATATTACACTATATATTATATATAATACAATATAAATATATTTATATATAATATAATATATATTTTATATAATATAATATATATTTATATAAATATATATAAATATATTATGTATTATATATGTCTTTGTATATGTGTATGTATGCACACAGAGAGACATATATAATTAAATATACACATATATGTAGAGAGAGGAACCTTGTATCTCAGGACATGATCGTTTATGTTGTTCTATGAGTTTCCATCAAATAAACCACATGTATTTTAAGACAACTAGCAATATATAGTACCAATACTTAAGGCAGACCTCCTTTATGTATAATTTCATATAAGTGACATAATATATAGCATAACTAAACCTGAAATTATAAAAAACAAGAGGTCTATAACCCAGTTTTTTAGGATGTAAAACAAAATTTATAACACATTTTAATTTGCAATTTATTTTGAAATTTAATTTAAAATTACAAAAGTACAACATGATGCTGGAAGAAAGCCTAAGTATTTAAGGAGTTGTATATTCTTTTTTTTTTTGAGACGGAGTCTCGATCTGCTGCCCAGGCTGGAGCGCAGTGGCGCAATCTCGGCTCACTGCAACCTCCGCCTCCCGGTTTCATGCCATTCTCCTGCCTCAGCCTCCCGAGTAGCTGGGACTACAGGTGACCGCCACTACGCCCGGCTAATTTTTTGTATTTTTAGTAGAGACGGGGTTTCACCGTGGTCTCGACCTCCTGACCTCGTGATCCGCCCACCTCAGCCTCCCAAAGTGCTGGGATTACAGGCGTGAGCCACCGTGCCCGGCTAGGAGTTGTATATTCTTAGGATTGAGTAACATTTTTTTTTCTCTTTAGAATTGTGATGCTTCCATAAAGGTGACTCTTCTGCCACTTCAATATTATGCAATTTGAAAGAAATATCAAATTATGCAATTTGAAAGAAAAATAGAATTTCTTTGTGGTATTAAATGTGCTATTTATAAACTAATTGCATATATATATAGATATATATGTAATTTCCACTTGAGTTTAATATAATGAACAAAACACCTTGAGTTAAATGTTAAAAAGTCATTTAATTTAGAGTCATTCCATCTGTAAAATTGGAATATACAGGGTTATTTTTCAACGTGCCATTCATTTTACATGAATGTTGTAAAAACTTGGAAATAAAACAATTTGTATTATTGCAAGATGTGAAATAAGACAAACATATGGCAGTTTCACTCTCAAGGTTTCATGTTTTTCTGAAAGCAAAATTATTGCTTCATTGATTTGAAGATAACTGTTTTCCATTCTGACAAAAAAAAAATACTGAATACATTAATTAGCAAGAGACAATAAGAGGAAAATGAGTTCTCATTCTACTCTCCTCCCAGAAAGAAAAATTTAAAAATAGATTTAAATGAAACTGTGTAAAATATATTTTATTTATTTGTTTATATAATATGTTGTAAGGATCTTCTGGTTACATTTTTTTTTTAAACTTTGGCTTCAAAATGACTGAATTCTTTCCTGCTTCAAATGTCAGAGTTCTTCGGTTGTCATGGATGAACAGTGTCATAATTCAAAACTAATACTTTTTTGACTGGTTACAGTCCAGTGGCTTTCTATTTTTGCAAAGGACATATCTAAAGTATTAAGAAAATTCTGACAAGTTCTCTCAAACTCAAGCTCAAATGCAGTACTCCCTATCTTGCTTGCTTAGATGACCTGGTTTATATTCTGCCAACTTGTCAGAGGTTGCTACACATACAAAAATTCTGAGGGCTTGGTTTGGTGTTTTTACTAGCTGAAGAAGGAATAAAAAAGAATTCTACCAGAGTAGAGAGCAGTTGCAGTTGTTTCAGATGATATTTGTGTGCAAACACTCAATGAACATGTAGTAATGCAAGTTAATTATGATCATCTCCTGCTCCATCAATCATTAATAAAAATGCTTAGTCACAGTATAATAGTTGCTAAATAATGGTCAGTTCTTGGTATCTGTCGTTATTATAAAGTTAAGAGTTACATGTGCCATATTATCCTAAATTCCAATGGTTAAGGCTAAAATCACACTTTTCAGCTGTCTGGTTTTAGCTGAATATATTTCCTTCATCTCTTATAACTTAAAATTAGATCCTAATTCAACATATTAGGTCAGTAAAATTTCAGATGTGTTTACATTATTTTATGTGTCCTTGATAGGAGATCAAAATTTATAGTTATGCTAATATGTAAGCCACTGAGATTTGTCTGAGTAAATTAATAATTGTTAAATGTATTGAAATTTGCATTGGAATCAGTGTGTTCATGAAACATGAAAACATTCATAGTTGCAATTGTATGTCATTTTAAATAGAAAATATCTTCAAGTCTTCTAAATCCTGTAATTTTAGGAAGCTAGAGAATTAACCATGGGCAATTGTAGGTGTTGGTATCTAGAACACACAGTGTCCTTAACGATATAACCAACCATATAAAAAACATGAAATACAATCACATATTGCAAGTATTTTTATTTTATTCATGATTTTATACTGTTACCCTGTCAGTCCCCCTTTCAGATTACTTCAAAATAAATCTGGGGGCTGTTTTAGCTCAAAGAGACAGAGATAGAAAATATCTTCCATACTCACAACAAGACAAAAAGTTGGATAAATGACTAATGACTTAAATCATCAAAGAACTGAGGTCACAGGACAAACGACTAATCAGAATTCTGGTGAGAGAGAGGTACTTCAAGGGAGAAACTAGACCTGAGCCTTTGTTTATCTGGAGCAGATGCCTTCTTGATGCTGAATAAACTAGTTAAAAGATTTGGCAACGAGTTTTTCTTTTAACAAATTGCTTAAGGTGCGGGCTAGGAGAATGTGAAGCCACTAAGGGATACTGTCATAGAAAGGTTTGCACCCTCTTGTGGGCTTTTCCTTCATGAACTCCACCAGAAGCTCACAAAGAACATTCTGAGAAAGGTTCCCCAGTACCAGCTGAAGCGAAACAGCAAGAAATGAAGAAGAATCTCCACTCAGGTGCATCTCTCCTCACTCCCCTAGGACAAAAGGCTAAAGAAAAAAGCAGTGTTTGTGTTCTAAAGCACAAACACTGCTTTAGGATGCTGGTGAACTCCATGGCAGCTGGGAGTAAAGATTGAGGGAAAACGCTTTCACCAGGAAGGGGCAGGAATATGTGTCAGGTCAACAACTACTGTACTTGGAGAAAAGGCAGGAACACTTGCTGAAGATCACAGTCCTGAGAACTAAAGTCATAGAGTCTTCCTAAAACTGGTTTAATCTCAACATCAGAGAATTCCCTCCCCTTCCAGTCTCAGATCCTGTTACCACACTGACAGCATCAAGTGAAAATAAGAGTGCAATGCAGTTGTGAGAGTTGCAAGCAACAGAGGTTTTTTTAGTGGAAGAGTGGAAAGAGGAGAGCTGAAGCCAACCAAGTTGCATAAATTTAAAACAAAACAGAGCAAAGACACCCCTAGCAAATTAGTTCATTTTGTGTGAGGGTTTATGTTAATCTAGTTAGAAATTGAGTTGGGTTTCAATTTTGTTGTTGCTATGTCCTCCTTCAGTGTACCACAAACTCCACGGCTCCTAGGAGAAATGGAGATCCTAAGGTTGGGGCAAAGACAGTACAAGAGGAAACTGAAATATTCTTGAGGGCCAGAAAGTGAGCAAATGTTTAAAAATGGCCGAGAGGAATCAATGTGTTCCTGAAATATCCCAATTAAAGTGGATATTTAGGGCCAGAGGAGGGGGTGGGTTGGGCCATGAGGATATTACTTGGAAGAGTAATCAATGGCCAATGCTGGAACAATGTGAGAAAATGATAACTGATCATTTTATTAGATTATAAGTAAAAAATAAATGAATAAATATATGAGAAAAAGAATAATTAAGTAAATGGGAATTAATAACTAAATAAATTTGAAAGAAGAACCAAATAAACTTTGCAGAAAAATTTTAGTTAAAAAAGCTAGAAGAAATGGGGAGAAATAGAAAAATCACAATTTAAATAGTGCAGTAAGAATTGCTGCAGGCAGGATCCATAGAAAAATACAAAAAATTACTGGAGAAACCCTAAGGAGAAATATGATATTTACAGATTTTCAGTGTATCTTCCACAAAATATTTATTAATTAGTATGGTGATTTTAACATATGTCCACAAATCCTTTGATAGTTCTATCTATCTACCTATTCAGGAGGTAAAACTTAGGTGGTAGATTTAGTGACTCCTTTCTAAAATACAGATTATGCAAGCAGGAACATAATGACTTTACAGTGGTGAGACCTTGCAGACAGCATATTAAGCTTGTGATCCAGGTTAAATTCACCTTTGGTAACTTACATTGATATCATATGCTTCTCTACTGTCATATAATTAAAAATTTACTTTACTTCGGTAGTTTTCTCCTCACCAAATCCATAAATCCAGTCCAATCATGAGAAAACATTACAAAACATAAAGTTACATGACATTCTTTAAAATACTTGACCAGTACTCTTCAGACGTGTCCAGGTCAGGAGAAAAAAGAAAGAAATGACCTAGAAATCGTGACAGATTGAAGATGTTGGGAATATATGACTAATAAAGTGAACATGGTATTTTGAATAGTATCCTGTAACAGAGAAGCCCATTAGTGGAAACATTGAGGGAATTCAAATAAACATGTCTAGTTAATGGAATTGTACCAATGTCAATTTATTAGCTTTGATATATTAACCATGGTTATGTAAGATGTCAACATTAGTTGATATTGGGTAAAAGATGTATGGGAAATCTCTGTACTATCTTTGCAACTCTTCTGTCATTCTGAATTATTTGTATTTAAATTATTCATGAAAATGAATAAATGGTCTTTTGATGATATGACTGCCTTAAAATCCTTAAGAATAATTACTTTGATGAATGTAAGTAGAAATCCTGCTTCACACTAGTGGACTTAATGCTCACTGAGTTAGACACTTAGGAAGGATAAAACCTTGAAAGAGTAGGAGAAAAGTGTTAGTGAGAATTGAAAATGTGAGCTCAAGGTCATTAATATATTACTTCCATACAAATCACTACCAATTAGAATGAGTAACCTATCTGAAATTGGTCAATATATTGGTGTATTTTATTTTTTCATTCAAAAGTATATTCTTAAACCTGTAATTTAAAAATATTTATTTAAATCACTAGGATGTTTGTTTAAATACTATACAAAAATATATTATTTTATGTGTAAACATGCATAATTTCATTTGTGTTAATTAAAAAGATAAATTGTGATAGGCAGAATTCTACAATAACCATAAGCTTCCCTACATTCTGGTATACAAACACTTCCCCCATACAATCAAACACTAATCTAGGTGCTCTGTAAAAGATTTTACAGATGTAATTAATGTCCCAAATCAGTTGCCTTTAAATTAGGAAGATTGTCTTCACTGGGCTTTGTCTAACTGGGTGACCCCTGAAAAGGCACTGTACTATTCCTTGAAAGAGAGTCAAATCATGAGAGTAATTTGACAAAAGGTCATCATCTATTGGTGGTTCTGAAGATAGAGGAGAGAAAGCTGGCAGTTTCTAGGAGCTGAGAGTAGATTCCACTGACACCAAACAAGGAATCAGGAATATCAGTCATTCAATTGCAAGGAACTGAGCTCTGCAAATACCAAGAATGAAGTTGGGAGAGAATTTTCCTCAGAAATTCCACATGGGAACTCAGCCTGGCTTACCCATTGACTTTAGCCTGGTGGTACCCTTAGCAGAGAACTACTCAGGCTGCACTGGGCTTCTGACCTAGAGAACCATGAGCAAATAAATGGGTGTTGCATTAAGCCACAATGTTTGTGGTAATTTGTTACACAGCAATAGAAAACAAATATAATGAACAGTAAGAGTAGATCTGTTTAAGAGCAAACATATGATACGAGGGCTTACTAATGAAATGTGCAGTCTCTTACCAATTTTAGTATCATTCTATATTTTGTTTTGGTTACCAATTTTGAAAAACATGGTGATTCACATACATAAAGTGTTCTAAATCTTACTTTTGTTTTTACTGTTGTTTCACTGTTCACATAACTACTTCATGATCCTCTTTAACTAAAATGATCTGAAAGCTTGAAAAAAACAGAAGTAGAATGCTTTATCAAAGTTAGACTATGAAAAACAAATCTCACCATCCTCATTTATACATATACACAAATTTTATAAGTACCTATTGAGATATATCATGCAAAACTTACAATAAGCAGTAAAACTGTATAGCGTATTATCTTGTCCTTTTATGCATAAGCTTATCTTGCAAAGCTTACTATTATAGCATTCTGATCTGAAATGTTGTATACAAATCTCGCATAATTTCTCAGGACTTTAAAACATCAGTCGAAAGATCTGAAGAGTTTGAAGTCATTTTCAACATATGTAGATGATGACAATATATTACATAATGTACTTATTATATTTAAATGGGAAGTTTTGTATGTATTTTTGAAAGTCAATACAGAGCTAACAACTTCATAGTCAATTACTTATTTATAAAAATGAAAAGCTTAAATATATATCCAGTGTTGGCAGAAGACTGTTTATTCCACACAAGCCCACAAATATATTGAATTAACTGCATAAGTAAAAAAATAATGTGAGTCATCAGTGTCTGAAAATTTGGTATCTATGGTATAACTGAGTGAATTTGTTTTTAATTATAGTTTTTAACAAAATTTTAAAATGCAATTTAATCAAGTATTGTAGATCCCCTGAATCTTTTTCATGTAAATGCATTTTTAAAAATCATTGACTTAAGCCATGTAGACTACAAACCAAAACCATAAGTTCAGGAGCCCTGGAATGAATTATTGACTAAGCATGGATCACTGAACAAGAGCTGAAAAACCTCAAGGGACAAAATGAACCCTTGGAGGTAAAAGATGGGTATCTAAACAACAGAACAGGTGGCTGCTCTCTTGCTGGTGATTTCCAGGGACGATTCCTGTATAATCTTCATATCCCTAAAATTCACAACGTTCTGCATATTTGTCTTTTACCTCTCCTATGTAAATTTGTTTCGTTTCTTACAGCTTAGTCATAACTGTTTTTGAAAATGTCTTTTTAAGATTCTCCTAATAGAAACATATTTATGGTTTTACTTTAAGATAGCAATTCTTTTCTAAATTTAAATGTGCTAGGTCATTCTACATTTTCATAATATGCATTTCTCATGCCTTTGATTATTCTTAACACCAATGATGTCAGCATTGTCACAACTGTCTTAGCATGATTTGCATAATGTGAGGACCAATTTCTAAAGCACTCACATGTGGAAATTAAAATATGAATGTCAAAAGTTTGTACTAGTATGGTATCATGAACCCATGGGTAAAGTAGACCACTAATGTGCAATTCTATCAGGTCTAAGTGGCCAATAAATATTATTAATCTCCTATCATAAAGGGTCAGGGTAAAAAATAGAATGAGCATTTTCATATGCCAGATATATCCCCAAAATAATTCACTGGTCATTAGGAAAGGGAAACAGATTCGTATGTGGACTTCTAAAGCTTCTGATGAAGAAATAGGGAAATAAGAATTAGTGTGCTTTGTGGAAATCTTGACAAAATATAGCATGGGCTGTCTTCAACCCAGCAGGCAGAGTAAACCTTCACAAAGTAATCATACCATGTTATTGTCCCACTAAAAACTCCACCTTTCGTGTTTCTCTTTTCTTGAAATCTGAAATCTTCACAATGCTTACAATACCCTATGCGATCTTCTTCCCTCCCCATTAATTCTCATATCTTCCTTCTTCATTCCACTCCAGTTGTACCAGCTTTGTAATTGTTTCCAAACATACCAGAGATATGTTTACCTTAGGACCTTTTACCAACTAGTATCTCTGCCTTGAACACTTTTCCCTCAGATCATTATTTTTAACTCCCTCATTTCGTTATGATATTGGTTCAGCTCCTACATTCTCAATGAGCCCTATTCTAATTTCCCTATTTAAAATTAGAAAATGTTAATAACATACTGTCCTCTGGCATCCTAAATTCCTTTTCCATTCCTATATTTTTCTTTTTCTTTTCTTTCTCTTTAACTTTCCTCTCAATAGCACTTCTCTTAACATACTATGCACATGAAAATTGTCACAATTGATCATTTTTATTCACTGTACTTAAGTTATAGGTTCTCTAAAGACATCTACCTCAGGTATGTTAGAATTCTTTTGATTACAAGTGAAAAATGGCTTAAGAAAATATATCAATAAAGATATTTAGAATTTTTTTATATATCCGGATAATCCAGATTTAAACATTATATTTGCAAGTCAGATCAATTTATGATTAATTGTTTTTACTCAACATTTTACTGGACTATCTAATTGTTTTGGCATCTTTCAATCAGGCAGCATGTAGAAAAATTTAACTACAGCACCTCTTACTCCATATACTTTTAGCTTTAAAGAGAGAGAAAGATAATATATGCTTTTCAGTATCTTTTGAAAATATTCTAAGATTTATTATAATTATGTTTACCTCTGAGTCAATCATTATGGCTATTACAGTGTAATGTACAGATTGGCTTAGATTAGTGTAATTATTTTTAATATCTGGGTAAGCCATGAAACCCCATTCAGAGCACTAGGCTATGAGTAATGGACACATGATGATAAATAAAAATTGAGGAGTATGTCATTTTTTTTTTTTTACCTATTGCTTCTCAGGCCCATTCCTACCTTTCGGTGTTCTGCTTTCTATTTCAAAGCCTGGGGCCATGCAAACTGTATTTCCAAGACTCAGTTGCCAGCTGGCTTCCAGTTAAGTTTGATTAATGGATGGCATCAATGGGGGATTAGTAGGGAGAAGATGAGATCCAAACATTGCTTTTCATCTCTTTGCCTCTTAAAAACGCTGACAAAAACAGGTGGCAAAGTCTCCAGAAGCCATCAGCGATTCTTTCCAAAAAATCAAGTGGTAATTGATAATGGCTGATGGAGGACATAGGCTCCAAAAATATCAGCAGTAAAAGAACGGATCAAACAGTGGCAGCAACAGCAGTTCTATTTGTATAGGATAAGCAAGAAGTACAATTATATGCTGTGATAACTTCCTTATTTCCCTTCTAGTCTTAAAGCTGATAATGACTTCCCGTAGTTTCTAACATTTGAGTTGCCTTTCCTTCCTATTTGTGCACTCTCAGTCTTCAGACACTCTTGTAACCAGCTCCTTTTTTTGAAATGCACAGCATGTTTCCTCTTTTCATACTGGTGCAGAGGGTGTTCCTAGTTATCAGCATAATCAATATCTAGTAGAGACTAACAATAAAGCTTCTCCAGTTTGTTTACTAGGAAGAATTGATATGGGAAGCATTTCTTTTCACTTCTCAGATTTCACAAATGAAAGCATTTGAAGGTTGAATTTCAAAGATCTGTAGAACTATTAGTATCTGTTATTATCATCTGTTTTTTTTTCTGGATATGATAAGACAGATCTAATACTATGGTACTGTGTGACATGTTTAATTGCAGGTTTTTAAGTATTATATTGGCAATAGAGTCTACCTATAATTTTATATTTCAGACAAATTTTAGTTTTTCTGTTGATGGCATATCAAAAAGACTATGTTTGAGCATCTTTTCAGTAATAAACTCTCTTCTTCATGATACTTGCAAATAAAAGTAAACTTCTAGAGAATCAGTTTGAACCAGAGACAGAAAATGAGCTAGGAATTTGGTTTACCAGGCTGTTACAAGAGAGTTCATGTTTTCACAGTTTATGATTAAGATTTAATACTAACAAGGTTAAGTCTCATTTGAGTTTAAATCTCATAATAGCCAAAATATTTTATAATTATAGCTTAGATTTTTTGACACATTTATAAAACCAACGATCCTGTTTTTGTAATTGTAAGAAAAGAAAAATTATGTCTTGTCTAAGAAGATGTACACTTCAAAATATTGTATACAATATTTTTGATATATTGGTTACCTATTCATTTTAATAAATATAATAACAATTATTAGTAGTAATACTAATTGATTAGTGAGGAATTTAAAGAAGACAGACTTGGACAGTAATGAAATAATGATATCTTGTTAGATCAAGTTTATTACTTGTCTGGACAGCAAAAGCAAGATAAGCACAGGTGACTGTTCCCTGCCATATCCCTTCTCTCACAGTATGACATGGAAACAAAAGAGGCCAGATGACATGGCAATGAAGCACAAGCAGTTGGGCATGTGTTTTTGAGGAATTAACTCTTTGCTACAGCTAAGCAGTTTTATAGCCTGCAGCTGCACCCTAAAATGAGCAAGGCAGTAAGTCTCCTACCTCATCAAAACTCTGGAGGTGATAAGAAACTGTGTCATGACAGCTGCTTAGGAGTAGATAGAGGTGAGTGAGAAATGGCCTTGCAGCAGCTCCTTACTAACCACCTATCTTTTCACATTCTGGGAGGATTACTGGGTGTTCTGCCAAGGCTCATGTCAGCTGTGATTAAGCCTTGCCTACATTGTGTATGTGGAGACATGCAATGTCAACAGGGCAGCACAGCAGAGCCATTCCCCTACCAAAATTACAAATATTACCGAATTAAATAATGTGTTCTATGATTAGAACCAATTACACCTGGGGAGATATGATACATCTATGTATATTTCAGATTGTCAGTTTTCGGTTAAAGGGATATTCCATCTTAGATGTTCTTCATCTTTATTTATTTGGTTATTAAATGATTAGCATCAGTATAACTTGCTGAAATAAACTTTTCACCTTGCTTTTGAGGGGGTATTATTAGGTTCTACAACGGGCTTTTTGGTTCTTAAATGCCCTTCATGCTACCCTTAAAGAAGGGCTGTGCAGATCTATGCTGAAGGACAACATGGGTCATTATAAAACCTATAAAGTTATAAGTGTCAAGGAGATTGAAAAATAAGTGCTGATGAATATATTGTCTTCATTTGATTTCTCCACTCTAAAGCATAATAGGCAACTTGTAAGACTTTGAGGAACTTTGTCTTTTGTTAAACACACACACACACACACAGAGTTTCCACATATATCTAATCCATACAGGATTTGGACTAAATTTTCTCTCTTTTCAGATCCCTTCTGATTTTAGAAAGTAGAGATGGGCTCTTCTTTCACTAAATCGCTAAAAGCCATGTGCTTGTTTAGGATTCGAAGAAGACAGAGTGCATTATTATTATTATTATTATTATTGTTATTTCTGAGTCAAAGTAGACAGAGTTCAGCTTTTTGGAGGTGCTTTGATTGCAGGCCATTATATCCACTTGATTATGCAAAGGCATTCAAGATTACCTCCCTTCAGTGTATTATTTGGTTGAAGACCCAGGTAATTTTATTATGCTATTTTATTCTAAAAAAAAACAAAAACAAAAACAAAACAAACAAAAAACAACAACAACAACAACAACAAAAAACAAAACCAGGTACAGTGGCTCATGACTTTAATTTCACTGGTTTGGAAGGCTGAGACTGAAGGATGCCTTAAGCCCAGGAGGTTGAGATCAGCCTGAGCAACATGCTGCCATCTCTACAAAATATGAGTTAAGTATATCATTGTTGGTCAGGCCGAAATTATTATTTACTTAGTTACACTTTAATACCACCCACGATAATAATTCCCAACATGTAGCACATTATGGGTCCCCTCAGCTGGTGAAACTGAAAAATTCTACAGCTTTGAAAACTAAAAATTCTACAGCTGAACTTCTTGTGGGCAAAGACTTTCAAATAGATGATACTCATCAATTACAAAAAAAAAAATTAGCAGATGGTACACATTCATTTTCAGAATAGGAGTTTTCTTCTGAAAATGAGTAAAGGACATTGAAGAATTCTCAAAATTTGGAATCCACCTCCCTCTACGTAGGCAAAATGTTTTACAAGCTGAGGGCTTTTCTCTTTCATATTTATTGATGCTATTGTTTCGTGAGTTGTTTATGGCCAGAATTCATTTTCAGAATTGATATAGGTATATAAGGATTTAAGAAGAACATTGTACTGTCCTTTGTATTTATGTGTTTAACACTGAGAGGCGGGACCACATTAGTTAACTTGGTGTGCCTTTTTCTCCCAAGTTTTAATTTTCCAAGAGATAAAATCCATAAAACGGGCATGAATCAACTAGCTCTGAGGAAAAATAAAAAACAAAAACATTTCTTAATTTCTTTCTGCCATCTTTCCCTATCTAATTTTTCTAAATAACTTTAATATTCTATTATGACTTATAATTAGTAATGCTTTTATATCTATTTATAATTATATAATTATAAATTGATGGCATAAGTAATTAAGAAACACTTGATGAAAATTTACTAGATCTTGAGCATTGTTTGTTATACTAGATGAAAAATGATAGAAAAATGATTTAGTAGGGAAAGGCAATAAAAAGTCAGATACGTTATAAAATGTGACACAATAAAAAGCAAGTATTTTCTGTGGGAGCGTTAGATTTAGGATTCATGGATTCAAAACTTCAATCCTTAGTAGTTAGATAGAGAAATAGCAACCAGAAAGGAGATATGCAAGAGACAAACAGAAATGTTGTTGTCATGGATACCAAAATGAAATAGTGTATCATGAAGGATATTATGCATACATCTTTCAAATGATGCAGAAATTGCTTGTAAGATGAAGAATAAACATTAACCATCAAATTCAGCAACATGATCATAATTTACTTTTAAATAAATATACTTCTTTTGGATAGTGGAAACTAGATTGGAGAGGACTAAAAGAATGGATGACAACAAAATAAAGAAGTAATTTATAGATGACTTCGTCAAGAATCTTTGTTTTTTTTTGCACAGGATGGTAGAGACACAAGGCAATAGCTGCAGACAAAGTCAGGAATCAAGGCAATCCTTTTTTTTTTAAGATGGACGACATTGTCACATGTTTAAATACTATTTAGAACAGCTTAGTAGATATGAAAATGCAGTGGAATTACAGTTGACCCTTGATTAATACAGGTTTGAACTACGTGTGTCCATTTATATGTGAATTTTTTTCAACCAAAGGCAAATTGAAAATGCAACATTAATGGGATGTGATACCCCATATACCAAGGGCTGACTTTCTGTATATGCAGGTTCCAAGGGATCATCTGCAAGACTTGAGTATACGTAGATTTCAGTATATATAGGGGTTTTGGAACCAATCCCTCATGTATAGTGAGGGATGATTGTATAATGTAAATCAAAACAAGATATCACCTTACACCTGTTAGAATGGCTATTATCAAAAAGATGAAAGATAAGTGTTGGCAAGAATGTGGAGAAAAGGGAACCTTTATGCACTGATGGTGGGAATGCAAATTAGGATAGCCATGAAGAAAAAAAACCAGTATGGAGTTTCCTCAAAAAAATTAAAAATAGAACATAGCAGAATTTAGGAGTGCAAGAAAAGAGGGTACCCAGAGTCCACTTAAAATGAGTGGCCTTAGATTAGAGGAATCAGATTTGTGATAAGAGGAAGAAAAAGGCATACATAGTTTTGTTTTGTAGATATGGAATTGGTAAGATGTAGGAGTAATTTTAATGAGTTTTGCTTTCTCAATAAATTGTGGAGCAGAATTGATTAAATTTATCCAGGCTTGAGTATTTGTTAGATGAACACATTGGAGCCAAAGGAAGGGAACTGAGGCTTTTTGAGAGGCATTGATTACAGTGATAGATTATTAAATCCAAGCATGACAAAGAAAAAACAGCTGTGATCGGTGGTCAAAAATTGGAGGAGATAACTAATCAGAGACCTCAATAAAGCAAAAATATTTAGGAAAATCTGTCCAAATGAGCTTTAACTTAGTGTAACTGTGATGAAAATGTTCAATACTTGATACTACAATTTCACTTTGGTGCCATTTTGTGATGGCTTGGATTAGAGACCATGTGTGAGTGACTAGCGTTTAAAAGAGAAATTGGTCATTGGATGTGAGGACTTCCAGGAAATAAATGAATTATTCTTATGAAACAGGCTAAACACTAGTAGAGGTGTTGCCTGCTGATTTTCTGTAGTCAGTCAAATGTGGTAAAACCTGTATACCAGTCAGGGACAGCAGGGCCAGATATAATGTATGATGTTCAAAACTAGTTTGTCACTGCAACTCGGATGTGTGAAAATTTGAGAATTTATAGACATAGTGAAAGTTAGAAGCACAGAACAACAGAGTTTCTATAGATTTGCATACTATGCTCAATAATGTAACATCATTTATCAATGAAATAGGTATATAACTTAATAGTACATCTTTTAAAAAATCTATCTTGATCAAGTCGTATTTTATAGAACATTTGATTTAGCTTTCACCCAAGTTCAAGAATGAAGAAATGATGGATCTTAATGTCTTTAATAAAAAGTAATGTAATTTAAATATATCTATCAGATATATCTTGGTTTGAATTAAGGGTAATTTTGCCCCTCAGAGGTCACTTGGCAATGTCTGGATGCTTTGGGTTTACATAACTTGAGGGGCTGCTGTTCCTGGTATGTAGTAGGTAGAGATCAGCAATGCTGCTTGATGTGGTTTGGCTGTGTCCCCACCCAAATCTCACCATAAATTATAATAATCCCCACATGTAAAGGGTGAGGCCAGGGGAGATAGCTGAATCACGGGGGCGGTTTCTCCATACTGTTCTCATGGTAGTGAATAAGTCTCATGAGGGCTGATGGTTTTATAAATATGAGTTTTCCTGCACAAGCTCTCTTGCCTGCCACCATGTAAGACATGTCTTGCTTCCCCTTCATCTTCCACTATGATTGTGAGGCCTCCCCAGCCATGTGGAGGTGAGTCAATTAAACCTCTTTTCCTTATAAATCTCCCAGCCTCAGATATGTCTTTATTAGCAGCGTGAGAACAGACTGATACACTGCTAAACATTCTGCAATGAACAGAACAGCCCACACAATAACAAATTATCTGGTAGAATATTATTCAGATAAATAATTGTCTGGTGGAATATTGTTTTGTTTTATATGAAACGACAACCAAAAAGGAAATCTTGCCATTTGCAGCAACATGAATAAACTTGGAGGACATTATGTTAAGCAAAATATGCCACGCAGATAAAGACAAATACTGAATGATCTCACTTGTATATGAGATCTAAAAATGTCGAATCCACAAAAAGCAGAGCAAAATAATGGATACCAGAGGCTAGGGTGTGGGGAGATGAAGCAGACGTTTGTCAAGGGATAAAAAATGTTTATATATTGCATGTTGTATTGATTATACTCAATAACAATACATTTTATACTTGACAATTGCTGAAAGGGTAGATTTAAAGTGTTCTCACCACACACATGAAAAATATTTTATGAGTAAATGCATATGTTTAGTAGCTTTATTTAGCCAATCCACAAAGCATACATATATCAAAACATGTTGCACACCACAAATACATTTAAGTTTTACTTGACAACTACAGAAATAAATAGAAGCAAAATAGTTAATCATTTTTTTAGTAATTTCTTTTATTGTGTTTTTAAAATGAAGTCATTTTGCAATGAATTGGAAATTAAAAAGGAAGAAAGGAAGAAATAAAATAACTGAAATGGAGTCTTTTACCACAGACTGTGATAAAATAGAAGCATTAGTATGTGAGATTCTGGGCCCAGAATGGAAGACCATACATAGAGATTCATGAAAAAATTTGCATCATGAGAGTAAGATTATGAGGAGATTCTAAAGGATAGAATAGGTGTTATATCTCTTCTAATATTTAGCATTATAAAATTGAAAATAATAGATGCTCGATTGTATTAAATTGTAGTTCAAGTTTTTTCTTTCTATTCTTTAGTTCCCCTTGCGGTCATCAAATTACCAGCAGTAAGCATCACTGTAATCTTTCGTTAATCAATAAGCTACATGTTTTATATTACACACCAAAGAACTCAATCAAATTAATGGTCAATTCGGATCCTCCAGATCATAAAACTTAGCTACATGCAGTCCTTCTTGTAATGAAACTATTAATACAGCAGCATCAAGCTGATATTTTATAGAGTTTACTGTATATGTTTCCTTGGAATTAAAATATTCATTGATGTTTCATGCAAGTTTATTGCTCTATTTGTAGGCAAAGCAAAACTCTTGTGTGGCATCCGAGGGTTACTCAGACACTGGGAAAGGTGGGGCTTCCTCTTGCCACCCAAATGATGGAAAGTCAATGCCTGCTGTTATACTGATCCAGAACACTGTCTGTTACAGCTAACTAACATTTGTAGATTTCTGAGGATATAAGAACAAATTCTTCAGCAATTACAGGAAAATTATATATTTATTATAAATTGTGAATATATTTCTATCTGCAAGTAATGAACAATCTGAAAAAGAAATCAAGAAAGTAATTACATTTACAAGAGCTAAAAATAAAGTACCTAGGAATAAACTTAACCAAAAAAGTGCTTTTCATTTTATTCTCTGCTGAACCTTGGCATCTTCTATCTCCTTATGCTACAGGGAAATTATGGGAAAATTGGAAAAAAGTTCTCTATTTTGCTGAAGTTTGCTAAATAATATGTATGCATTGTGTTCTAATATGTCAGTTAATTTTCCTATTTGATTTATATTAATATACTATGGAAGCATGATAATTATTTCACCAGCCAGATCACAAAACATTCTAAAAACAGAATGACAAGCAGGCAACAGAGCATACTAGATATGTATTATGACTACATAAGGGGCACAAGTAAGATATCATAAGTATTTGTATATTTTACTTTTGTGCCACAGTAAATAAATATTGAGTGTCTACTCTGGTAAGTTATTAATAGAAATAAAAATATATACATAAGAAATGTTCTCAGATTTCTGGAAGTTTGTAACATGAGATGACACACAAATTGCTACAATCATAGAATTTACTTAGTATGTGTTTTATGAATAATACATGCATTGTTTTATCAATTTCAAAAAGACAATGGTTATTAGATAAGGCATGACTTGAGTAAGATAAAGGCAATAATTAGGATTTAATCCAAGATTTTTAGCATATTGGTGCATGGACAAAGAAAGTACAAGCAAAGATATTTGGCAGCTAGAGGGTTGTTAAGTTTCTTGTGCACCTTTCTCTTTCACAGGCATACCCATACCACATTTATTTTGCTTCCATTCCCAAAGAGACACATTGTTTTACACTAATCAGGTTTCAGTGCCTTAATATTTGGGCATTTCATGAAGATATGATGGAATATCTTTGATATGCTGCTGAATTCCCCTGAGAGGAGTGACACATCCTTGATGGCTGTATTAAATTTATATATATATATATACACACACACATATATATCCACACACAAACACACGCACACATATATACACATATAAAGCCTGTGCCTATGTGTATATATACGCATATATAATATATTCATATATATATCTGTAATATATCTACATATAATATATATGTATATATGTGTGTATACATATAAAACTCAGCTACATACAGTCCTTATAATGAAACTATTATATATACACATATATACAAGTGGGAAAATTTGGGAACTATTTTATATATACATATCTAATAGTTGCTTATAATGTATACATATATGTATCTGTGTATGTGTATACATACATACACATGTATACAAGTTTATACATAAATGTATGTATACATGTATATTACACACATTTGCACATACACATGTATACATGCATATATATACATACGCATACACATTCCTGCATGTGTATATGTAAATACTATACACATACACATGCCTGCATGTGTATATGTACATACTATACACACATGTATACATGTGAATATATTAGGTTGGTGCAAGTGGTTGCAGTTTTTGCCATTACTTTTAATGCCATTAAATATGTTTAGATGAACACTTACCACTGTGCTACAATTGCCTACATTATTCAACACAGTAACCTGCTGTACGGGCTTGTAGCCTAGCGCAATAGGCTATACCATATTGCCTAGATGTATAGTAGTCTATACTATCTAGGTTTGTGTATATACACTCTATAATGTTCATGCAATGACAAAATTGCCTAAGGATGCATTTCCTAGAACATATGCGACTGTATATGTTTATAAGTATATATAAAGCAGACAACTATTTCACACTAAAAATAATCAAGACTTCTTCCTTACGTACCTCCACATTTTAATCCCCAAGGGAAGATGGCTGATACAGTGTATTAGAATCTGGGATACTGTATATTGTGCATTGTATCTGAAAGTAAAATTCTATTGTATGTTGCAAAAATTATACAGAAGCTCACTTTTTTTTTCTAGGATTGCTCTTCTAATTCAACCTTAACGTACAATCATCTTAACACTACCAAAATAATTTCAAAATTTTATATGTATATTAAATGCTTCCCTATTATCTCGATATGAGTTTATATTTTTATCTGTTGTTTTAGTCACAATTTGTTTCAGTAACAGATAACACATTAAAGACTTACAACAAGATACACTTATTTGTTGCTATTGCTTCTTGGAGGCTGCAGACTGACAGAAACTTTGGTGGTCTTATCTAGCTTATATGAGGTCACTTTACCATTTCACACCAAAAAGAATGCCATGCCCCAGACAGGAATAGCTCCTGTCTGGGGCATGGCATTCTCTTATGATGAGCAGAGGAAAAGGCCGAACCAAACCATGAAAACACAATTTAACACTTCTGCTTGAATATAGAATAAGTCACATCTACTTGTTTTTAACTGGTCAAACAAGTCACATGGCCAAGCCCAAAGTCAAAGAAGTATGGAAGTATGTTTTACCTAGAGTGAATCTTGTCAAAGGCAGGCAGGAAGAAAAAAATAATAAAGAACGACATCCATCATATTCATTTACAAATATTTTAAGCAATTGTGAGAAACTGAAATTGTTTTCTATCTGCTTCCTTGAAATTGCACCAGTTTCTATCAGTGTATCATGAACATAATCCCACAGATTTTTAACTTTTAGTCTTTAAATAAGCTGTGTGTTTGTGCATGTGTGTGAATGATTTATTTAAATATTCCCTTATTGGTTAGGCACAGTGGCTTACACCTGTAATTCCAACAATTTGGGAGGAGAGGCAGGCAGATCGCTTGAGCCCGAGAGTTTGAGACCAGCTTGGACAACATGGCAAGAACCTCATCTCTAACAAAAATACAAAAATTTGCCAGGCATGGTGATATCTGCCTGTAGTTCTAGCTAGTCAGGAGACTGAGGTGGGAGGATCACTCAAACCCAGGAGGTCCAGGCTGCAGTGAGCTGAGATCGCACTGCTGCACTCCAGCCTGGGCAACAGAGTGAGACACTGTCTCAATAAATAAATAAATAAATAAATAAATAAATAAATAACTATTCTCTTATTGGTTAAAATTTATGTTGCTTCAAAAATTTATTATAACAAATAGTGTAGTAATAAACAACATGCAGCATATGTGTCCTTGCCCTCATGACTGTTACTGGAAGGAGGATTCCAAAAAGGATCATTGCTTGATCAAAAAGGGTTTGCATTTAGAAATATATTTTGAAATACAGTATATATTCCAAATAGTAAATATGACAGTTACGTTGAAACAGTTGAAAGTATAATAAAGTAAACACTTACTTAACAAACACCTGACTAAACAAATATATTGCCAATATTGGAACATTTTCCTACCATGTGATTCTCCCAAAATACAATCCTCTCTATCTTGAATCCTATATTATTTGCTTATTTATTTACAGATTTACCCTAATCATATGTCTGCATCTCTAATAATGCATTGTTCAATTTTGCCTATTTTAAAAATTTTATATTAAAAAATGGCAGTATATTATTGTGATTTGTTTTTTTACACAACCAGCATTATGTTATGAGACATCCATATTTATGCACATGTTATAATTCCTTACTTTTTACTATTGTGGCATCTCATTATATTAATATAACATGTTACGCATCTATTATCTTCCTGTTGATGTGCAATTACGTTCTCTCTGGTTTACGGCTATTACCAACAATGTTTCAATGAATATTATTGTACACATGTCTCCCGGTACACAAATATGAAGGTTTCTTTATGCTTGAAGGAAAATTTCTAAGGCATGGCCTACGTGTATGTTCCACAATACTAGTTAATACTTAGCTTAGCGTAATAGTATATGACTATTTACTAAGGTCTACATTCTTGCTAACACACATTATGATCAGACTTTATTTAAAATAAACACACGCAAACATACAAAGACACATGAGCATACACAAAAATGCATACACACCTCAGTCTGGGAAGGAACATATAGTATTATATATTGTAGTTTTACTTATAAGTTTTCTAAAACATGAGGTTGAGACCTCTTTTTTTGTGTAATCATCTGATCGTTCTGTTAAATGCCTTTTCATATCTTTTGCCCATTTATTTTCTCTGATTACTCTGATATTTATCATTTATAAAAGTTCTATCAGTATTCAACTAACCAATCCTTCATCAATTATTGGTATTAAATATATGTTCTTTTAGTATCTTACTATTTTTCTTTACATTTTGATATGTTAGTAAGTGGAACTTCTACTGTGGTCCAATTCATCTGTCTTTTTCACTATATTTTATGCTTTGTGGTTAGTTAATAAATTTTTTTCTACTTGAAACTTACATTAATATTCCCTTGTAGCTATCTCTAAAAGTTTTATACCTCTGTTTTCTGCATTTAAATCTTAATCTGTCAAAATTGATTTTACATATGATTTGATTAAGAATCCACCAGCTTAAAATTATTTTCTGTACAGATTATTTCCCAATCATGTTTTAGAACACAGCATCTTTTCCAGACTGATTTGAATACTCAGTCTCTCATAGAGCAGCTTTGCCATTTAAGCATGGATCTTTTTCTGGCCCCTCTGTTCTGTCTCGTCTGTTTAGTAATATATTCTTTGGCCAGTATCAGAGATTCTTAATGACTACATTTTATTGAAAAAACATGACGTCAACTGCAAGATGGTACATATGCCATGATACACTGGTTTTTAACCACTTTGAATTTTTACTCTATACTTATTTCAAGGATTTATTTAGACTTCTTCAGGCACATATTTTATTACATTCTACTTTTTTACGTAACTGAAAAGGAAAATTTAAGCAAAATTAAAAATTGGGACAAGTATTCCTAAACCTTATCAACATTCAAAGTTCAAAAAATTCAGAAATACATATTGACTAACAGATGTGGAGATCATCTTTTACTATCTATTATACCATCAAGAAGGATGCTGATGTAGAATTTCTTAAAATAACTCATAAAAGAACAAAAAGCCATTGTTCATGATATGCAACAATGAAGAGTTTGCAATTATAAAGAGTTAGTTTAATTTGACTCCCACTTGGGGAATTTATAACACAGTTTTTATTCAACTCCACCCCCATCCTTCCACATGAAGCCATTTGTTCTTAGTTTTAAAGGAGTGCTTTATTATTCTTTTGTATCTGGGGCCTTATTTTTCCAAACCATTAATATGATACACAAGTTTGATGCTGAAAGATATGAAATTTTCTCATTAACAACTACTGCATGCAGACTGCTTCCTAGCTGACGGTGATTCTAAGTTGACATATATTGTAAGATGTGTCATGATTTCAAGCATGTTAAATATGAAAATAAATGTGAAATACAGTTTTGTAATTAGCCTGTATATCTTATGGGACAGGAATAGTTTTTTCTATTCTTAATCATTGACTCTTCTATGTAAATTTTAATTTTTATGATAAACCAAGAAGGATACTGATCAGAAATGCATTAGATCTGTAGGAATTTATAACGTTTATTAAATCAGGTGTTTTTATCTATAAACATAGTATATCTCTGCATTTATTAGGTTTTCCTTAATGTGTTTTTAATGATGTTATGCAATTTTCTTCAAAAGATCGTTAAATATTTTATTTGGATGTATCCCAAGTACGATACTTGATACATGTTTTCTTTTCTATTTTTAATGTTTTTTAGTTTTTAATTTTTAATTTTTGTGGGTATATAGTAGGTGTATATACTTATGGGGTATGGGAGATATTTTGATACAGGCATACAATGCATAATTGTGTTACAAACAACCCAAGTATACTCTTTTAATTATTTTTAAATGTCTACTAAATTATCATTAACTGTAGTCACCTTTTATGCTATCAAATACTAGATATTATTCCATCTAACTGTATTTTTGTACCGATTAACTATCCTCCCTTCCTACCCCCCCACTACCCTTCCCAGACTCTGTATCCATAGTTCAACTCTCTATCACCATGAGTTTAATTGTTTTAATTTTTAGCTCCCACAAATGACTGCGAACATGCAAAGTTTTTCTTTCTGTGCCTGGCACTTAACGTAATTCACATAACATAATGACCTCCAGTTCCATCCATATTCTTGCAAGTGACAGGATCTCATTCTTATTTGTGGCTGAATTATACTTCATTGAGTACATATACCACATTTTCTTTGTCTGTTTATCTGTTGGTGGACACTTAGGTTGCTTCCAAATATTGTCTATTGTGAATAGTGCTGCAATAGATGTTGAAGTACAGGTATCTCATCTGCACATGAATTTTCTTTCTTTTGGGTATACGCCTAACAGTGAGATTGCTGGATCATGTGATAGCTCCATCATTAAGTATTTGAGGAACCTCCAAGTTGTTTTCCATAATTTACATTCCCACCAACAGTGTATGAGGGTGCTCTTTTCTCCACATCCTTGCCAGCATTTGTTATTGCCTGTCTTTGGATAAAAGGCATTTTAATTGGGGTGAGATGATATTTCATTATAGTTTTGATTGGCATTTCTTTAATTATCAATGATGTTGAGCACTTTTTCATATACTGATTTGCCTTTTGTATGTTTTCTTTTGAGAAATGTATATTCAGATCTTTTGCCATCTTTTGATTGAATTATTAGAATTTTTTTCCTATAGAGTTGTTTGAAAACCTTATATATAGCCTGTTTATTGATCCCTTGTCAGATGGATGGTTTTCAAATATATTCTCGCGGTGGCTCACGCTTGTAATCCCAGCACTTTGGGAGGCCGAGGCAGGCGGATCACGAGGTCAGGAGATCGAGACCACGGTGAAACCCTGTCTCCACTAAAAATACAAAAAAATTAGCCGGGCGTGGTGGCAGGCGCCTGTAGTCCCAGCTACTCGGAGAGGCTGAGGCAGGACAATGGCGTGAACCCAGGAGGCAGAGCTTGCAGTGAGCCGAGATTGCGCCACTGCACTCCAGCCTGGGCGACAGGGTGAGACTCCGTCTCAAAAAAAAAAAAAAAAGTTTCATAGGTTGGGGTCTTAGATTTAAGTCTTCAATTCATTTTTATTTGATTTTTGTATATGCCATGCATCTAGTTTCATTCTTCTTCATAAGGATATCCACTATCCAGCACCATTTATTGAAGCGATTATCCATTCTCCAATATATGTTCTTGGCAACTTTGTTGAAATGAGTCTGCTGTAGATGTACAGATTTATTTCTGGGTTCTCTATTCTTGGCCATTGATCTATATGTCTGTTTTAATGCTAGATTTTTAATTTTTCAAACAATCTGCTTTAATTAGGAAGTTAAATAAGTTGGGGTGAGGTCGACTGGCATTATCAGAAGGCTGACACGGGAGCCCTGGAGTTGGCAATCATAGCAGTGTGGGGTTGGCAAGGGGAGCAACCGCCTTCAAGGCAAGGCATAAACTATTTGGCTGGCAGAGATGAGGGGTGGGACCTCACTGTCAGTGGATGTGCTCAGGGAAGCCAGTGGGTTACATGCAACAGGGGGATCATCTAGGCAACCTCAGCTATGAAGCTGAGCATCTGTGGGGGCTGAAGGCTCAGGCTGTTCACAGAGGCATGTGGTTCACCTGGGAGATGCTGACGCCTGTGACTCTTTCCACTCACTATGCTGTTTTGGTTACTAAAGCTCTGTAGTATAATTTGAAGTCAGGTAATGTGATTCCTCTAGTTTTGTTCTTTTTGTTCAGGACAGCTTTGGTCTTTTGTGGTTCCACCTAAATTTTAGGATTTTTTTTTTTTTCTGTGAAAAAGGCCATTGGTATCTTTGTCTCTTCTGCCTATGTATTTCAAATAGTCTGTCTTCAAGCTCACTAATTCTTTCTTCTGCTTGATCAATTCTATTAAGAAGCTATAATGGATTGTTCAATGTGTCTGTTCCATTTATCAACTCCAGAAATTCTGCTTGATTGTTTTTAATTATTTTGATCTTTTATTAAATGTATCTGATAGAATTCTGAATTCTTTCTCTGTGTTATCTTGAGCTTCACTGCATTTTCTCAAAACAAATATTTTGAGTTATCTGTCTGAAAAGTCACATATCTCCGTCTCTCCAGGTGATATGGTTTGGCTGTGTCATCATCAAAATATCATCTTGAATTTTAGCTCCCATAATTCCCACATGTTGTGGGAGGGAGCTGGTGGGAGACAATTGAATCATGAGGGCAGTTTCCCCCATACTGTTCTTGTGGTAGTGAATAAATCTCTCATGAACTGTTGGTTTTATAAGGAGAAACCCCTTTCGCTTGGTTCTCATTCTGTCTTCCCTGCCACCATATAAGATGTGACTTGCTCCTCCTTGCCTTCCACCATGATTGTGAGGCCTTCCCAGCCACGTGGAACTATGAGTCCATTAAACTTCTTTTCTTTATAAATTACCCCATTTCGGGTATGTCTTTATCAGCAGCATGAAGATGGACTAATACACCAGGATTGGTCCCTGGTGGTTTGTTAAGTTTGCTTGTTAAATTCTTGTTTTCCTGGATGATCTTAATGCTTGTGGTTATTTGTCAGTGTCTGGGCATTGAAGAGTTAAGTATTTATTATAGTCGTCATAGTTTGAGCTTGTTTGTATCTGTCCTTCTTGGGAAGACTTTCCAAGTATTCGAAGGGATTTAGGTGTTGCACTCTATTTTTTATCTCTGCAGCTATATCTGCATTAAGGGGCACACCAAGCCCAATAACACTGTGGATCTTGTAAACTCATAGAGGTACTGCCCTAGTTATCTTGGATAATATCCAGTATAATTCTCTCGATTACCAAGAGAGACTCATGTTCTCTTCTGTTACTTTCTCCTAACAAGTGAAATCTCACTCTTTGTGCTGAGCTGCCTGAAGCTGGGGAAGGAGTGACACAAACACCCTTGTGGCCACCACCACTGGTACTGCACTGGGTCAGAACTGAAGCCAGCGTGCTACTGGGTCTCACTCAAGGCCTGTGGTAACCACTGCCTGGCTACCACTTATGGTGACTCAAGGCCTTGGGGTGCTACAGTCAGTAGGTGTTTAAGCAAGCCAGGCTTGTGTCCTTCTTTTCAGGTCAGTGAGTTTCCCTCATCCCTGGTCAGGTCCAGAGATGCTGTCCAGGAGCCAGGGCCTAGAGTCAAAAACCTTAGAAACCTACCTGATGTTCTATTGCTACTGCTGCTGAGCTGACACCCAAACCACAAACCACAAGATAAAGTCTTCATACCCTCATGATTCAATTGTCTTCCACCAGGTCCCTCCCACAACATGTGGGAATTATGGGAGCTACAATTCAAAATGATATTTAGATGATGACACAGCCAAACCATATCACCTGGAAAGACAGAGATATGTGACTTTTCAGACAGATAACTCAAAATATTTGTTTTGAGAAAATGCAATGAAACTCAAGATAACACAGAGAAAGAATTCAGAATTCTATCAGATACATTTAATAAAAGATCAAAATAATTAAAAATAATCAAGCAGAATTTCTGGAGTTAATAAATGGAACTGACACATTGAACAATCCATTATAGCTTCTTAATAGAATTGATAAAGTCCTTCCCTTCTTTCCTGTCTTTCCATAAGCAGAGAAGTCTCTCCCAATGGCCACCACTTCCCTAGGCTTGCAGCAAGCACTGCCTAGCTAGCACTGATATTCACTTAAGAACCAAAGGCTCTTCAGTCGTCTTTTACTGAATGCTGCCAGGCCTGGAACTCACCCTTCAGGACAGTGGGCTCCCCTAAGGCTCAGAGCAAGTCTAGAAGTGCTATCCTAGAGCCAAGGCACTGAGTTCCAATGCAAAGTCCCCATGATGGTTAATATTGAGTGTCAACTTGATCGGATTGACCCCAAGGACCCTAAGTACCCCCTTGGTGCTTTACCCCACTGTGGCCTAGTTGGTACCTAATCTGCAAGACAAAATCCTCTTTTATTCTTCCCTCTTCTTTTCTCAAGCATAAGGAATCTCTCCTCACAGCCAGCACAGCTAAGAATGTGCAGGGTCACACCTGAAATCAGCACATCTCTGGTCTCACTCACGGCCCATGCTGAGTACTACCTGGGTATCATTGCTGATTATTCAGGGACCAAGGGTTCATTAGTCAGCAGGTGATAAATTCTGCCAGGACTGCATCCTTCCCTTCAAGGCAGTGCATTCCTTTCTGGCCCAGAGTGTGTCTTGAAATGTCTTCTGGGAGTTAAGGTCTGGAACAGGGGCCTCACACCTCTGCCTGGTATCGTATCCTACTGTGGCTGAGCTGGTATCCAAGTGACAAGACAAAGTCTTCTTTACTCTTCCCTCTCCTCTTCTCAAGCAGAGGTGAGTAGTGTCTTCCGAAACTGAGCTGTGCTACCTTGGGATGGGTGAGGGGTGGCATAAGCACTCCTTTGGCTTCGCAGCTAGTGTCTCATTAGGTCACATGGTTCCCAAGCCCCCTGCTCTGGGCCCAGAACAGCACCATAACTTGCTCAAGAATTGCAATCCTTATGGCCTAGACTGCTTTTTAAGTTTATTTAGGACCCCAGAATCCTTTAGCCCATGGTAGCATAGCTTGCTAGTACTCAGGTTTTGACTGCCAGGATGGGCAAGTTCCCTCTGGCTAGGGCTGGTCTAAATGTTCCCTCCATTGGCACTGGCTGAGTTCTGTCTGGTGTTGCTTTCTGCTGTGGCAGGGCAGCACTGAGTTCCAATGCAAAGTCCCTGTGATGGTTAATATTGAGTGTCAACTTGATTGGATGGAAAGATACAAGGTACTTTTCCTGGGTGCATCTGTGAGAGTGTTGCCAAAGGGGATTGCAATTGAGTCAGTGGACTGAGAGAGGCAGACCTACCCTTCAGCTGGGTGGGCACCATCTAATCAGCTGCCAGCACAGCTAGAACAAAGCAGGCAGAAGAAAGAGGGAAAGCTGACCTATTGAGTCTTCCAGCCTTCATCTTTCTCTCGCACTGGATGCTTCCTGCCCTCAAAAATCAGACTCCCACTTCTTCAGCTTTTGGATTTTTGGGCATACACCAGTGGTTTGCTAGTGACCCTGGGGCCTTCAGCTACAGACTGAAAGCTGCACTGTCAGGTTCCCTACTTTTGAGATTTTGGAACTTGGACTGGCTTCCTTGCTCCTCAGCTTGCAGACAGCCTATTGTGGGACTTCACCTTGTGATCGTGTCAGTCAATACTCTTTAATAAACTCCCCATCATATATACATCTATCCTATTAGTTCTGGTTCTCTAGAGAACCCTGACTAATACAGTCCCACAAACACTTCGCCCTCTCCCTCTCCCAAGAGCACAGATTCTCTCTTTGCACCATGTGGCCAGCCACTGGGGGATGAGAAAGAGGTGGCAGTAGCAATCCTGTACGGTCTTTCTAACCCTCTTCAGTGTCTCTTTCTGTGATATGCATTTAAAACCACATACTGCGATTGCTCACTTGATTTTTGGTTCTTATGAAGGTGACTTTTTGTGTGGATTCTTGTTCAGTCTGGTGTTCCTGCGGGGAAGATTGTTGGTGGAGGCTTCAATTTGGTCATCTTGCTCCACCTCTGACTGATATATGTTTTGTTGATATATTGTTAGTATTTCAATTTTTTTTCTGAGTGTTGCTATTCTCTAAAATTGGATTTGTTTTTCCATTTTAATCTGACAACCAGCCAATTTAAAGAGTTCTTTTTTTTTTTTAACTCCAATAACTCTGTACATTCTTTGGGGATATCGATGTAAAGGGTCATGTAATTTGTAAATAATGACAAAGTGATTTTTTCCTTTCTCATCCTTGCGCTACAGCAGGTAGTTAGAGATGAGCAGGGCAGGAGAACCCTCCTCCCACCCCCAGGAATGTCAGGCAATCATATGAGGGTCAAGCAGTTGTTAAACTGTCTCGTTAAAGTAATAATTAGTTGCAGCTGATGCCAGGGACGGACCGTCTTCCAGTAGATAGAAAACACCTGAAACTGGTGATCAGCTGCTTTCCGATAAGACTTCAGGAATTAGGCGAGTGGGCTCAAGCATGCGCGCTAGCAGGCATAATGGAAGAGTTTAAAATGCCTCAAATACGCATGCGTAAAACTTTAGCAAACACACTGCACATTCAGTCCCTCCCAAGCGCTGACCGGCCACTGTGCATGCGAACAGAACAGCCTGCCTCAAGGTAAGAATCAGGCAAGAAGGAACACAACCCCCCCGCCCCCACAAGGAATCAAGCAGTTGTTAAACTGTCTCGTTAAAGTAATAATTAGTTGCAGCTGGTGCCAGGGACGGACCGTCTTCCAGTAGATAGAAAACACCTGAAACTGGTGATCAGCTGCTTTCTGATAAGACCTCAGGAATTAGGCGAGTGGGCGCAAGCATGCGCGCTAGCAGGCATAATGGAAGACTTTAAAATGCCTCAAATACGCATGCGTAAAACTTTAGTAAACGCACTGCCATTCAGTCCCTCCCAAGCGCCGACCGGCCACTGTGCATGCGAACAGAACAGCCTACCTCAAGGTAAGAATCAGGCAAGAAGGAACACAACCTCCCCGCCCCCGCCAAGGAATCATGCCAAAATATAAAACCGTAAGTCTAAAGTCAAACTGTGCACTTGACTCTTTCGTTGCGCACTTGGCCCTCTTCCAGGCATACTTTACTTCCTTTCATCCCCACTCTAAAACTTTTTGATAAACTTTCAACCCTGCTCTAAAACTTGCCTCAGCATCTCTTTCAGCCTTAGTCCCCTCAGTTGAATTCTTTCTTCTGAGGAGACAAAAATTGAGGTAAGTAATAACATTTGTATTTTAATTTTATTTTCTTTCTCAGTACTCTAATTAGATAATTTCATAAAAGGTTAAATGGAAGTTGTACTAATATTCACGCCTTCTTCCTAATTAAAAGTAATTATCTCAAAATTATCTATCGGTACGTGTTATGTTTGTTGGTTGTTTTGATAGATAGCTTTTATTAGAAAAAGTTTTAATTATACTTTCAATTTTATTATTTTTGAATGAATATTGTGAAAGTTAATTTGCCAACTGGATTGGATTGAAGGATGAAAAATATTATTTCTGGATGTATCTGGGTGTTTCTGGGTGTTGCCAGAAGAAACTAACATTTGAGTCAGTAGACTGAGAGAGGAAGACTTGTCCTTAGAACGACCCACCAGTGTGGGTGGGCATCATCCAATAGGCTGCCAACACAGCTAGAAAAAGCAGGCAGAAGAAGGTGGAACTGGCTGACTTGCTGAGTCTTTCAGCCTCACCTTTCTCCCATGCTGGATACTTTCTGTCCTTGAACATCAAACTCCATGGTCTTCAGCTTTTAGACTTGGACTTAACCAGTGGTTTGCCAGGGGCTCTGGGGCCTTCAGCCACAGACTGAAGGTTTCACTGTCCACTTCCCTACTTTTGAGATTCTGGGACTCGGATTGGATTCCTTCTTCCTCAGCTTGCAGATAGCCTATTGTGGGACACAATCTTGTGATTGTGTGTCAGTATTCCTTAATAAACTCCCCTTCGTATATGCATCTTTCCTGTTCTGTTCTCTAGAGAACCGTGACTAATACAAATATATAGTAAAATTCATTAAGTACTTTTTCTGCATCTATTGAGATCATATAATTTCCCTCCTTTAGTACCTTATTTTCAAAAATTCTAATAACTTACTCTAAAATAGTATGTCAACAATGCATTTCTGGGATAAACTAAGCTTACTTATTTTGTATTATTTTATTTTGGGGGAAAGTTTATTTGGTATCTTAATAGTTTTGGATTTTTGTAATCATTTTCACAAGGGAGATCAGCCTGTAAAGTTTCTTTCTCATAGATCCTTTACATGGATTAAATATTAAAGTTGTATTTCCTAATAAAAGCAATTTGAACATGACCTTTTATGTGCCTCTTCCTGAAAAATACTTTTATGAGATTGGAATTACATAAACCTAAATGTTTGGTGGAACTAATCTGCAAATCGATTTGAGCTGAGTGCTTTCTTTACAGAAAGTTTTCAAATCGTGATTTACTTCTTTTAACAGTTGTAGAATGCTCCAGGGTTTCTTGTTTTTCCCAACTTACTTTTAATAATTTCATGTCATTTGAATTATTCTCTTTTATCTTAAATTCTTGCATGTGATTCTGTTGTCTGTTTTTTTTTTTTTTTTTTTTTTTTTTTACTGTATTTTACATGAAAACTTTTATTTTGTCTTTTAAATTGACTGACCTCACTTCTCTTAGGATCGCTGTCTTTGTAGAAATTCATAGACATTTTAGTTCAAAGGGTTTCTCCAGATGTTTGCCTATTCTCCTGTTATCTGGCATCATAAGCCCATCATCTTATGACTTCATTAATTAGATTATCTTCTTGAGCTGTTTTGTATCACATAAATCCATGTGATCGTGACAGGCAGCTTACTTCATTTCTCATAAAAAATCACCCACCACCAACCCATTGTAACACGGATTCCATAACTTTCTAATTGACAATCTGTGCATTAGATTCATTTCTAACCGACCCTTTCTCTGAAGGTATAGCCCCCAGGGCCACTACCTTTATATTTGGATTCTTAATTTTACTCATCGCCTTTGTTAAGTCTGAAGATTTATTTCCCAACTCCTCCATTCTACACAGCAATAAATATGGAAGTTCTAAGTTACTACGATTTGGCTCATATTCTCAAGATAAAAGCTGATTTGGGGCTAACTTACTTCCAGGATGCCTGTTTCATTAAGTTTTTTTTTTTTAACTCCTGTTAATTTCTTATTTTCATGCCACTCTAGTTATCCATTTAAATGTGTATATACATGAGTAAACTTTTTAACTGATTTCTTCAAGTGAATGTTTTAGGTTATATATTCCCCAGTAATACCAGGAACAAATTCTTAGTATAAGAGTATGCATGTTTTAAATATCAACCAATATTGCATTTGCATAGGTATACTTATGAAAAAAACACTAGATGCTATCAATATTTATGCATTTAGATTAATAAAATATACTTTAGTTTTTAAAATTTTATTTTGCATTGTATCTTGAATATGAGGTTTGGAATATCATTCAATTATTTATTGAGCATTCCTTTTCCTGCATGTATTGCTTTCTCAGAGACTATTCCACTTTTCTATTGATTTCTCTTTTCATATCTGGCTTTGTGTGCAATGAACACATATTAGGAAGCTACTTTAAAAAGTGTTAATGATGCAGAAATACAAAGTGCATGTGTTTAAAATATAAAGAGGTAGGGTTGAAATATCTCTACTACATTTGGCAACTACAACGGCTTCTGTAGGGACACAGCTTGCAAGTTGGCGAGGCCTTCTCTTCTTGATAAAATCACCGCTCTAAATGGCCAATTATCAACCACACCATCACTTAGAAAGCTGAGCAAGGCTTCGACCTACTGTCTGACAGGTAGCAACATATCCTGGAAATGTATCCTGACTGTAGACAAACTTTTCAAATGTCATTTGTCAGACAGTGGACTAAGTAGCAATTCAGAGGAGCAAAGTGCATCAGTATAAAATGAACAATTAACATTTCATGGGTTAACTTCTAGTAAAGAAAATATTCTTGTTCCAAGTTCCAGCTGAGTTTTTCTCTGCCTCTTCTTACATTCTTTTCTTCTCACCGACTTCATCTTTGCTTGTTTTCCTTTAGTACATTCTATTATTCATGTAATTCTGGGTTACCAGTGAAAGCACTTGGTAAACTCACAGAAGGAAAAAATACAAAGACGTATGTCATTCATGTATATTTATAATCAGTTTTTCTTTAAAGATTTAAATATTTTTGCAATATGTATGATGTGACTTAGAGATCTGTATATGTATCCTAGCAGCAGTACTTCCTTGTTTTAATTACTAAAAGTCTGTTACATTGTGATATGAATACTACACATTTGAAAACTTCCTACGTATTCTAACAGAAATTATAGGAAATCAGTCACATATTTCTCATGTGACCATTTCTAATTAAGAAATAGATAGAGCAATAAATTCTAGCGAATGAAGTTATAACTTAGCTAAGTAGCCACAGTTCAGTGTTCTCCTGGCTCAACCATGATCAATTTGGAAGTCATAAACATCTCTTGTAACCATACTTATTTTCTAAAGGCAGACAATAGGAAAGTTATTTTTGTAAATGATGCATGTGCCCTATATATAAGCAAAATCACTCTGATTCCATTTTGGAAAAGAGAATACAAAGTCTTTCTTTGAAGAATGTCTATTTCCCTTCTAGCAAAATCATAATCCTCCTTTAAGGCCTTGTAACTTAAATATTTAGATATCAGGTTAGCTTCTATTAATCGTTTTCATGTTACATGGTAGGGAATAGATAAGGTAAAGAAAAAATATAATAAACAAATATTTTGGTCAGGTGTGGTGGTTTATACCTTTAATATCAGCACTTTGGGAGGCTGAGGTGGGCAGATTACTTGAGGCCAGGAGTTTGAGAGCAGCCTGGTCAACATGGCTAAACCCAGTCTCTACTAAAAATACAAAAATTAGCCGGATGTGGTGTCACATGCCTGTAATCCCAGCTTCTCGGGAGGCTGAGACACGAGAATTGCTGGAACCTGGAGGCGGAGGTTGCAGTGAGCTGATATCACTCGAGGGCACTGCAGCCTGGGTGACAGAGCAAGACTGTCTCAAAAAAAAAAATACACCCAACAAATATATTAATATTTATCAATTTAATATTTGATTTGGTATTAACACACAAACAAAAAATACTCGTATTTAGGAGCTCATTTCTGAAGCTGGTCACATGATTGCTCTGTCTTTTACTCCCCATTTCATCCTCCTTTTATCTTTGGCAAACATTGCAACCATTTGTGGTCCCTTCATGGTAGAGTTTGGGCTCAATGAGAGAAGTGAGACCTCTATAAATTATATAAAGCATAACTTTTGATAGTCATTAGCCATAGTATAATCATAAGCTGTTAAACAGTTCATGTATAAATATTTTATCCCTATGTCTGTGACTGATCTTTAAGAGGTACAAAAGTTGGGATGGGGAGCTAGATATAAAATGAGGGTGACCAAGAGCAAACTGGGAACACATCACTGAAACACATCATTCTCTTCTTACAATAGAAACTAAAAGCTGTTAAGTAAATAACAGAGAGAAAAACATAAAAAAAAATCAGTGATTGATTAAGATATAGTCTTGTAAATAACCAAATATACATAACTTACTAATTAAATTATTTAAAATAGGTTTCTAGGTTTCATATGCACCTTGCATGAAGATTATATAAAAGCTTTCTCTTCAAGGATTTTTCTTATCATTATGTTATATTCCACAAGGAAGACTCCTGCTAGGTAAAACAAACAAACAAAAATAGCAAACGTAGATTTTTGTAATTATATGTATCTACTTTGAATGCTGGTTTTATTACTTATTAACTATATGGTCTTGTCTAGAATACTCAACATTTCTCAGCTTCATTTTCCTCATTAATAAAATAGAAAAAGTAATGGTTGTAGAACTAGTCTAAAAATAAAATTAGATTGTATAATTAAAGGCTTAGGTACATAATCAGTTTACTAATTTTATTCAGTTTTGTAGTCATGAAAATAAGATGATGATATTTTTCTTAATCGTAACTTAAGCCATGTGTTCTGGCAAATTTTCCTATGAATGATGAGTATATTGATAGGAAAATTCTAAAAGAAAGGTTAAATTGTTAATTATAGTTGGAAAATTTTGCAAATTGACTAAGTTAATAATAAAAAATAATCATCTTTTTAAAATATTGGTAGCTGACAATTATTAGAGGTAGATAATGGTTAGCCACTACCACTAACCTTATTATCAGTCTAAAAGGAAAGAAATTTCACACCCTATTCTGTCATATTATAGACATTCTTAGTTGATAGGCAAAGACTGTCTTCTAGCCAGAAGCACAGGCAAAAAGAAATAAAGGCAAATGGGATAACATCAAACTAAAAAGCTTTTGCGCCACAAAGAAAACAGTCAACAAACTGAGGAGAAAACATACAGAATGTGAGAAAATATTTGCAAACTATGTATCGGACAAGTAGTTCATATCCAAGAATATGTAACAAACACAAACAACTCAATGGCAATAAAATAAGTAGTCTGATTAAAAAATGGGCAAAGACTCTGAATAGAGATTTCTCAAAGACATACCAATGACCAACAGATATATGAAAGATGCTCAACATCACTAATCACCAAGGAAATGCAACTCAAAAAATATTATTTCTTTAATTTATAATGAAATCTCACGTCTTATTCTTTGTGGTGTTCCAAAAATACTCTCCTTGAAATATTCCAATGTATATGCTAAATTAATCTAAGGGGAGGATGAAGCTAGAAAACTAGGCACATATAGATGATCAAAAATTAGCTGAATTGGTAAATGAGCTCAGAATCTTTTAGAGATCAAGCCCAGGGTGCTGTGCCTCATTTAAAGAATGAGGAGTCACTTGATTCTAATATTCTGACTATGCAAGTGCGCGGAGTTTCCAAAACAATTATAAACAAAGCACATAGCTGGGAAACTACTAGTTTTACCAACAGGCAACCACTTCTAACATCCATTATACTAAACAGCAAATATCCTATTGTCGAGGAATCATACGGGTTGTGGAAATGATTGGGGTAACAACCTCTAAAGTGTGGACTTTCTGATTAAATGCTAGCTGACCATGCCAGTAGAAGGATTTTCTAATTAGGCCAACTAGATGTGCTCGGGTTCAAATAAATGTACACACGTTTATTTCACATGGCCAATAACATCAAATTACATACTAATGTAAATTGGAAATATCATAAAATTATGTCCTCAAATTTTTTTAAATAATACATTTAGATAATCAGAACAGCCTTAGAAAATCCACACTAGATTTCTACTGGATATACATGTATTGTACATACATCAGATATATAGAATTTACAAATGAAGAATCGATTCGTCTTAATTGTCCCTCCTAAGTTAAATGGCAAACTAGTATAAACCTAGAATAGTAGAAACATGGAAAATATTTGTCTTCTCTGATGTTCCCAGTTGCCAGTGGTTCTCAAAAATATAACAAAAAATATTGTGTCAAATATAAGATGCTGTTTTACAAAAATGTTGTGAGAAGGGTTGTCCACAGGAGTAGACTTACCAAATGTGCTTTTCAAAAATTGTTGTTTCTCGTAAAACTAATGTGGCTAAAATTTGTGAAGGTTTACATATTCCAGACACTATTCTGTGAGCTTTTATATGCATTAATTTATTCATCCCTCAAAATAATTCCACAAATTAGACAATATTATTAGTCTTTGTGCAGATAAGGCAGAGAACTATTAAGTAACTTGCCAAAGGTCAAACAGCTAGAACATTAATTAAATAGCATTAAAGCATAGGCATTTGGCTCTGGAGTTCATCTTTTCAGCTAGTACAATATAGTGACTCTGCCATGGTGTGTAGCCAAGGCTAGCTTCCTGGACATATGACCTGTGCAGTCACATAGGTTCCCATGCTTAGAAGGGAACTCTCCTTGGTTTAATGCTCACATTGCTTAGTTCCTACTTAGTTAATAACATCCGTACCTGCATCATAGTCACACTGTTCTTACGTCCATTAAGCAAGGGTGTGGGAGATTGTGGAAGGAGGCTGGCTATCAACAGAATAGTCATGTTGTTCATAGACTTTGTATGATCCTGCTGTGAACCGGAATATTTTCTAGCTATTAATGCTGCATAACAAACTACCCTAAAACTCAGTAGCATGAAACAAATCTTATTTTAACTAATGTTTTTCTCCTATCTCACTTCCTGATGTCTGGGACTTTGCTTGGAGACCCAGTGCCTGGGGATGATGTTATAGCCAGGGGCAGATATAATGCGGATGCGTCTTTACTTGTGTATCTGGTGATCCATGCTAGATGTCCGCTGGAAATTCAGCTGAGGTCACTGAAGAAAGCACTTATGAATGGTCTCTCACTGTAGCCTGGGCTTCCTCAAAGCATACTGGCTTCAGAGTGTTTACCCTTCTTACATCTCACTTCTTATAGACTTCTAACATAAGTGAGTGCTCCAAGACAGCCAGGCATAAACAGCTGAACTTTAAAAACATAGCTTCAGAAGTCACTCAGATTTATTTCTGCTGTATGCCATTGTTTGGGAGCAGTGACCAACTAGCCCAAATTCAAAGGGAAAAGACAAAGGTCCTACTTCTTAATAGAAGCAGGTGAGTATCTATTTCCTATAAACTCAGAAAAAGAAGGACTATCTGTGCATGACATGTGTTGAAAAGTTTCTATATTATTTGCTATGGATCTATTTGCAATAAACATGTCTGTACAAAGATTGTGATGTAAAACGCTGACTTTTTTCTTTTTTCTTTTTTTTTTTTTTTTTTTTTTTTTTTGAGACGGAGTCTCGCTCTGTCATCCAGTCTGGAATGCAATGGTGCAATCTCGGCTTACTGCAACCTCCGCCTCCCAGGCCCAAGCGATTCCCCTGCCTCAGCCTCCTAAGTAGCTGGGATTACAGGCACGCGCCACTGCACCCAGTTAATTTTTGTATTTTTAGTAGACATGGGGTTTCATCATGTTGCCCAGGCTGGTCTTAAGCTCCTGACCTCAGGTGATTCACCTGCCTTGGCCTCCCAAAGTGCTGGGATTACAGGCATGAGCCACCGCTCCCGGCCAACACAGACTTTTCCATAGGATCATAGCTGACGTTCAAAACTTAGCACAGCACTTGACACCTAATGGGTGCTGAATAAACGTTTGCTGTGGTTGAAATAGCATCTGCATTATCATTATTGTACTGAACAGTCATAAAGGAATAATATGAGAGGAGTTATATCTTGCATATGGGTTATAAAGGTAATTAGAGGATCAGAAAATGTAAAGTCGATTAGCAGAGATCTTTCCAGTAATAATAGATTTAAATAAAATCACAGGAAATAGATAGTAATAGAGGAAATTGTTCTCTGAGATATTATAGTGGAAATTGTACTCAAGTGATGAGAAAATTTGGATTTATTAAACAATTATCTGACTTGTTTACAAAAGGCAAAGGAGAATTGACTTTTACTGGATACAATTTCAGTTAATTCTATTTCTAAATGTAGGCAGATACAAAATACAAAATCTAAAAGCATCTTAGTAGGAGAAATGTTTATTATATGAGTTACAAAACTTGGATTTTCTGTCTGTTGTTTTAAATATAATAAATTAAACTCACAAAACTGAATTTAAAACTCAGTTTCTTCAAGAATTCCTATGCATCCTTTTATAAACATTTTTGATTGTGTTACTTACGTTAAATTGGCAAAGGAAAAAATTGAGACAAGTCTTTCAATTAAACATACAATCCAATTGACCGGGCTGTGATGGTCATTCCAGAAGCTACTATTGAAACATAATATTGTGGTAATACTTCTAGGCATCTTTATAGCTTAACAACAAGTAACACATAATTTCTATATTGCCCAACTCTCAATTTTACCTTCCATGAGATACTATTCCTATTCTGAGTAATAGAAGGCAACTGAATTTTCTTTTCCAAATATGTATAACATTCAAAGAAAAACACAAACTTATTCTTCAGGCATAATCATTTTGTCAGAAGTTAAATGCCGAAGCACATCGGAATGTAGTAATTAAATTAGAGAACTCAGAAATCATTCACTTTTTTCCTTTTTTATATTCTTATGGATTGTTTGTGATATATAATGCACACTGTTCTGGGTATTATGGACACCACCATCGGTAACATCCAGCCCTGACTTTACAATATTCTGTGAAAACAAAGAAATCAGTGGTTAGAATAAACTGAGAGGTGGATGGTACAGTTTGGTAATAATCTAGACCACGTAGGAGACGCATCTTAACCAGACAGAGGGATTTAAAGCAAGCTTCCTAGATTAGGTCGATTTGTGCTGAGACAGAATTAATGTAAAAAAGGACTTTCTTGCTAACTGGTTCTGTGTTTTATGGTTGAGAGCCACTTTTCTTTTTTAATTATGAGGATTCATAAATGACTGCAGAGCATTTTTTATGGAACTACTATAGATAATATATGTAACCGCTGAAGTAGAAATTTTGAACAACAAAAATAGGACGCAAAATTTAGTGTATAACATCTGCTTCTTCAATTTAAATCAAGTCTCCTTGACAAAAGCTTTAAACGGAATAGCACATTTGATCCCCAAATCTTTGCTGGTTTCAGTTCTGTGTGTTAAAAAGCTTATAGGGCCGGGCGCGGTGGCTCACGCTTGTAATCCCAGCACTTTGGGAGGCCGAGGCGGGCGGATCACGAGGTCAGAAGATCGAGACCACGGTGAAACCCCGTCTCTACTAAAAATACAAAAAAATTAGCCGGGCGCGGTGGCGGGCGCCTGTAGTCCCAGCTACTCGGAGAGGCTGAGGCAGGAGAATAGCGTGAACCCGGGAGGCGGAGCTTGCAGTGAGCCGAGATTGCGCCACTGCACTCCAGCCTGGGCGACAGCGAGAGACTCCGTCTCAAAAAAAAAAAAAAAAAAAAAAATGAAAAGCTCATAGGATATTGGATATAAAGAGAATTGCATGGAAAATTTTTAAACATTTAGGTATTTTTTCTGATTTTTAATAGCAATGCATGATAATCATCTAAAATTTGTAACATACTAATACAACACAAACAGCATAGAGGAAAATGGTGCCTAGACTTTTCCCACCTATGGTAGTAATGACTAACCATTGTATTTGGTTAAACATATATGCCATGCAATTTTTCAAAAAATTTAAAATTTCGAATTCCCAGACTCCCAATATTTTATCAGTCTAATCTTATCTCACCAACTAATGGAGAAAAAGATCTACATTTCCCTTTATTCCTGAGGCTACATCAACCTCAACCTGTTAGTACAGATAACACCCCCTTTGCCTTAATATCCTAATTATTTTGGCGGGTTAGTCCTTCTAAGACACAGGTTATCAGGCCAATTTAGGAGAGTCTCCCAATTTTCCTGATCTTGGCTGCACAGAATTCTCACACATTTATCTGCTCCAGCTTCTTTATGTAAACACACTCTACATACTCTGTGCCCCAGTCTCTGCAGTAGATATCTCCATAGACATGGCCTTTTTTCCAATGCAACAGCCATTGCTTTGCTTCTAGTTTACATCTGTAGCAGGAACTGCCAATGTATTCTATAGAGAAATGAGGTTATTGCTTCTTTTCCAGTCAATGTTGAACTTTGTCATCTTAACCTCAGTGTAGTTTAATATATATGAGGCTCTTCATTAAATAAAGAACCTTTGAATCTGGGTGCCTATTTTCTTTCATATTTTCTTTCCATAGATGTGGAAAGAGGAACTATAATACATATTCCTGCTTCACCTTTCATCTTAGCTTGAGGTTCTTCTCCATAAACCTTTTCCCCCCTCTGTCAGCCCCAGATACACCAAGGAAAACTCATTTGCAAATGCAGTAAAAAATTACATGCAGGCACATGTAAAGAAGAGAGAAAAATGTTCGTCTTCCAAACCAAACCCTGTTTAGGCTCAGCCTCAACAGCATGCTAAGCACAGAAAGAAAGATTTCTAAAACAACGCAAGTATGTGATAATAAATGGGTAGAAAGCCATCAAAAACTCAACAAAAATCTTCCTAATGTTTTAAATTCTGAAATTGTTGGAAGCGCTTTTATTAAACATCAAAAAGAGGAAATGACAAAGCAGGCTGCCTTTTCAAAAATAAGAAGTTGCACTGAGGTTTTTATACCATGTGTAAAAACCAAACATTGTTCTAGGTCTGAAAACTAAGAGTTCATTGTCAGTTCAGGTACATGTAAATAAATTAACATAAGTACAATTTCTAAATTATTTGTAGTTTCTACATATATGTGTTTTATGAATTTCCATAATTATCTAACACATACTTCACCAATCATCTACATTTAACAGCATACAATAAAGTTAGGTAACAAATAAATTTTCCCAGACGTCAAAAATAATTTCACAGAAAAAAGAGTCTTATTTTTTGATTAAATGATGAGGAATCACAACAGAAAAGCCTTTCAATTATGAAGGGGATCAAATCATAATAAAATTTTAATTTGGTTTAAGACCTAATTAATTAAGCTGGGATTCTTTATTTAAACAACTAGGTTATAAATTCAGTTTAAGGGTAAAAAAAAGAAGGTATTTTACCTACAGTACTTAGATGATTCAAGTAGATTATTACATAGTATTTGTTTGTTCAGCTTTGTTCTGTTTACCACAGCACACTCTGTCCAGTAACTATGGCCTTGATTCTCCATAAGGGTTTGGGTTAGGAATGAACCCTCTCACCAAATACAGAGTTGAAAGGAGAGTGGCTTCTCCTACTATAATATCTAATGAACAGGAATTGTTCTTTATGTTCTCCTAACTCTGGATTCTGCTTGAGTTAGAGTTTCAGTACTCAGAGGGGAAACATTCCGAACAAAGGGGCCAAGAACCAGTGTATTAGAAATTGAGATCATCCCTGTCCACTTAATGCTTATTGGACCATTCAAAACATAACAAAGAAAATAAAAAGCAAAAGAGCTACAGTTTTGGCAGGCATATGGCTCTAAATTTCATGAGAAAATTGAGCGACTGCTACAAAATAGAGCAAAAATAGTAAGAAACTAGTGAAGTTGTAATCCCACAGATGTAAAATCTTTAAGGACTTGGATCTCTCAGGAAAGATTAGATCAATCTACAATGTTAAAAACAAAAACAAAACGAAACAAACAACACCAAAGCATCTGAGGTGGAGCCAAGACTAAAAGGAATATGGAAAGTGATCAAGAAAGTGAATAATAAGTAGATATAATGCCTCAAAATCAATTGCAAACGTGAGAAATGCAATATTTACTCATTTAATCCTATGTTGAATACATATTTTGTATACGTTAACTATTTTAATTGTATTTGTATATGTTAGCTATTTTTTCTTTTTGTACTGCTAATCTCTTGCTATATTCTGTAATATGTGTTAATGATGGTTAATTTTGTAGTAGTAGTCCACAGATTGCAGAATATTGAGGCAGAATTAAGAGAGAATTATAGGAAAAGAGATGTCACACAGAGATTACAGGCTTCAAGTTCAATAAGAAATTTCATATGCTGTGGGTTCTTCCCATTTGGGGATAGAATTACGTTTTTAATAACAGAAAAGACTGTTGTGTTGGGCAGAGGCATTATTATTGCTCTTGTGATTGTTTATTGTGAATTAGAATTTTGAGTATGGAATAAAAGCATATACTGATGTTATGTAGCTAATGTAATAGACCATAAATTTATGTTAATACATTTGACTGTCTATAATCCTGAAGAACTCTGTGTAAGTTTGAGAAATTTCTAGATTTCATTACTTTTTGCCTCCCTATGTTTGAAGTCAGAAATATACTTTCCTTTCCTTTCTTTCAGCCTCCTGCTCTGAAACTCTATTAATCTGAACCATTTATAGCAACATCAAAAGAGATGCAAGCAATCAAATAAGTAGGCTTGTAGTTGAATGTCCTGTGATGAATGTGATGTCAAGTCCAGCTGCTCAGAAGTAGGAGTGTCAGGTTTTAGGAAGAGTATCTCGTAGGCCGACGTGATATCCATGAACAGTGATGATTGTTGCAGGGACCTTCTTGAAAGAGACCATCCGCTGTTGATGGAACAAGTTTCCTGGCTGTGTAACTTCCTACTCTGGTCATTGGCCTTTTGGGAAATTCTAAGAGCTATCAAATATCCTTTCCTATGCTTTTTTTTTTTTCTGCTAAAATTAGTTACTGATGTTCTACAATTACGGACAATAGTCATTATTGGTTGTGTTTAGAAAATCTCTGATTAGAGCTCTGCAGATGGTCCCAAAGTAAGACAGCACAATGCTATATCTCATTTCTTAAATGAGGAATGTATAAAAACTGGAAACAAAATAAAAGAATCCATTATTTCTTCTTCTATAGCAGTAAACATAAAATATACATTAATATCTCAAGAAGTAATCATTCCTATGAATGGAAATCTTCATGTAATCCCAAATCACCCCACTTAATTTTAAATAAAATGGTAAATGGCAATACTTTTAGAAAAAATGGAAATAAATTAAATTTAAAAATGTGTCTAAAAGCCGTATGAATCGTGAATGGCACTCTTTTCAAGACATGAAGTAATTTTAGATTTGAATGGCTGCCGTTGCAAGGCAAAAGACGCTAAGAAAACAATTTAGGGACAAAAAAAAATCCCTTCTTACAAAAGAAGAAGGAGGGAGAGAAAAAGAAGAGTACCTGCAGCAATTCAACATAATTAGGTCCAGATAGTAATGCAGAACAAAGGTCTTAGAGTCTGAAAAAAATAAAAGTGTTGAAAAGAAACATAGGGAAAGATGGAGTGAAGTTGCATGGTTCCAGAGTTGCAAACAAAGTGTGCCAATTTGTGATATTTCTTCTGTTGGAACGGGTGTGTCAAATGTGATCTGTAGCTGTAAACAGGTATCCTGACAAGGACGCACCACTTTCCTGCTCTGCAAGGGACACAGTGTGGACACTTTCAGTGGCTGGGTAACTCACAGAGACAATTAGCTTCCAGAAATTAAGATGTACGTACTTAGTAAATTTCCTCATACAGAAATTTCCCACAACAGTCATGGCTAAAAGATGGGCAGACCATGAGACTTAGAGATAATTTGGATTAATCAACAAATAAGAATCTGGGCTACATTTGCCTTGCATTATGTATTTGGATCAGATTGTAGAGCTGTGCTAAGATATAAGATGTTTCTGAGAAGACTCCTCCTGTTTTCTGAGTCAAAGGCAGTTCCCTAACAAAAATCCACCTCATGTCATTCAATTTTCTTAAGGAATGTTAGGCGTTCAAAATACAAATCCAGACATCTATGCCTAAGTCCCCCCTTTTTTTTCCTTGAAAATCATGCCTCACCAGCTCCAAAGGTCCAAGAAGATTTAATAGAGGATGAGGTGTTTGATTTTTTAAAAAATGAATCACCTCTCTTGTCTATTAAAATGTAACAACATTTTTAAAAAGAAAATTCTATTCTTCATGATTTTATGTGATATTATGGAGAGATTTTAATTTGCTTTTAAAGTATTTAAGTATTTGATTCCTTAAAACCTCTCTAAAGCTGTAAAATTGTACATTAGCATGGAGAAACATTTAAAGCAGTTTCATTTTCAATTTATATTCATATATGCAAGTATATCTAAAGTAAATCTTTCAGCAGGATTTTGAGCTATTCTAGCAGTGTGGAGAAAAAACTCTTTCTGAGTTAGTGGAGTTTCTTATTACATAGGAAGTAGCATATTATTTCAGTATTGTGAATTAGAAAAAATCCTGGACCCCCTCAAAATTATTCACTGTAGTGAAATTTAGAAGCATGTGGTTTCAAGATAGAACCGGCAATCTTATGGAGGCAGCAATTGAAAACAAATAATTTTAAAAGTCTCTTTCTATTATTTTAATCCTCACCAAGAATATATTTAATAAACTCTTGATCTATATGAGGCTCCATCTTAGATACCTTAGAAGAAATCAAAACGTCATTATTTCCACATCTAGGAAGAATATGAAATGAAATGGGTGCACAAATAAAAATACGTGTTTGAGTGTGGAGTAAGCGAGTTAACATGTGGTGTCACAAAGTTTTGCCTGAGGTAGCAGAGGCTTCATGGAAATAATCAGCATTTTATCTCTGCCAGAAGGCGGTAGATAGATGATTGATAGATAAGAGAGACCAGCTGTGTGTGTGCATGGGAGAAAGAGACAAAGAGAGAGATAGAGAGAGATATACAGAAAGGAAGATTTTGAAAATGATGAAAGATTGGAAAGTACCCTCAAAATATTTGATGTAATCTGTACATAATCCTTTTCATTCTATCAGGATAGAAAAAGGTTTTGGTTTAGAAAATCTGTGGGTTGAACATGGAGTAGTATTCAGAGAGACAAACAAACAATCAGATTTATTACAAATTTACATGAGTAGTATTTGAATATATTTACAATAAGGAATATTTATTTTGTTCCTCAGAAACCTTACAGAATTATGAAAGCTATTCTCCAATGTGTAGTTAGAGAATGATTTCAAAACTCTTTATATAAACTTAAATGGCCTATGTGTCCAATTAAAATAATTGAATAGTTTGTTCTTCATCATTCCAATTGATCAAAATAGAAAAATACCTTGCCAGCTTTGGTGGCTAACGCCTGTAATCCCAACACTTTGGGAAGCCCAGGTGGGCAGATCACCTGAGGTCAGGAGTTCAAGACCAGCCTGACCAAAAAAAAAAAAAAATAATAATAATAATAGAAAAACATTATAAAAATATATTGCAGAGGCCGGGCACGGTGACTCACGCCTGTAATCCCAGCACTTTGGGAGCCCGAGGCGGGTGGATCACGAGGTCAGGAGATCGAGACCATCCTGGCTAACATGGTGAAACCCCGTCTCTACTAAAAATATGAAACAAAAATTAGTCAGGCGTGGTGGCAGGCGCCTGTAGTCCCAACTACTCTGGAGGTTGAGGCAGGAGAATGGTGTGAACCCGGAATGCGGAGCTTGCAGTGAGCCGGGATTGCACCACTGCACTCCAGCCTGGGCAACAGAGCGAGATTCTGTCTCAAAATATATATATATATATAATATATATATAATATTTATATTATATATATTATATATAAATATAGCAAATATTATATATATATTTGCTATATATATATAGCAGAGAAACAGACAAAAAACTGGTATTTGAAAAATTTTGGACTGTAATAAACCACATATGTAAGTGAAATTCTTCCTGTTGTACATCTCAATTGTATCTATGAATGACAAGTAACATGACACATGTATCCATAATGACACATGTATCCATAAATGTACTAAGATAAATTTTAACAAAGGGAAAAACTTCTGAATACAAAACTTAATATACCTTAAAGATATTTTCACTGAATTTTAAACATTACAATTCACAACCTATTTTTAATGTTAACATAATTAATGATATTTTATACAGTAAACTGAAGCTTTTTCATGATTATTGTAGAAGATAATATTGGAGTATCTGGTTCATAATTAATTATTGTACTGGCTTTTAAAAATATTCTTTCATTCAGGTAAATGGAACTGTTAAATATATAATTAAGGTAGCAAAGAAATCTTGGCTGATTAAGGAAATAAACCTACTGTTTAAGTATGATTTAACCTACATATTTAGAGCAAAAATATGGTTACTTTACTATATTTAATTGAGATTCCACATATAGCAAAGGAGCAAAAGTAGAAGCAAAACGAAGCTAATGCCACAGGAGAATTAAGTAGTGTCATCATTGTAAATCAGTGGCTATCATAATATATTTAATAATTGATTTGAAAGAAAATACATGCTGTTCATTTGGAAAATTTCGTCAACTAAAAATTAAACACAAGCTATATTTATCACTTAATTTTACTCTCTTTTATATGTTCTGCAGTGCACGTCTGTTATATTTTCAGTTAAGCTGAATGGCTCTTGACAGAAAATCTCCCATTACTAGATTTATAGTGTTTAATTATACTCTTGAAAAACGAAGAAACCCTTTCCACAACACCCTCCGTTCCATCAAATTTAATAGAGGCAGATAGATAGAGATGTGAGATATATAAATAGTTTCAGTTTAAATTTATGTATAACAGACATAAAGAACAATGAAATTATAATGAAATACTTTAAATCTATGATTTCCTTATAGTTCATTTAGTTGTCTGTAGTTTAGCGGTTGTTTTATAAAAGACGTAAATAATTGAATATCCCCCTATACTACAGACAAATCAGATTTCTTAAAAAAATTCTGTAGATTTAAAATTTAGAAACTTTGCTTCATATAAAGGCTACTTTGGACAGAAATTTTTTTATATATATACAACTGCATAAATATACACATACACATGAACACACATATTTATTCCATTTTCCAATCCCATTCTCCTTCATCCCTCCCAAGAGGCAATAACTTCTGATAATCTCTATGTGTAATATTAGTACGTGTTTCATATTGTTTGCAGAAGGGAAAGAGGCACTAAATGCGAGGGTGATCAGTCCAAATCACTTATTAGGGGAATGTACTTACAGAGTGCTACAGCTTATCCTCCCAACGGACCGTGAAAAAGAAGTGCTACCTAGGTGTGACCACAGCAAGGGATCAGGGTATTCAGTTTATAGGGGGTGGTTAAGAAATTTTGCTCAGGGCTGGGGTTAGTTTCAGTGTTCGGGGCAACAATCTAAACATCTTTATCAGTACCTGGAAACATTCAAACCACTGGCTTGGATGCAAACCTGTAGTGAAAAGCACAGCTGGCCCAGTCACAGAGCAGTTAAAGCATTCTGTGTTTCTCATTTAGGACAGTAGCAAAAGTGGAAGAACCTGGGAACCCCACATTTTATTATTTCTTTCGGAGATAAATTGTGAGTTATAAATAGGCTTTCTCTGATTTTTTAAAGATATTTTCTTAAATATTAGTTTAGCTAAGCACACTTTGGCTAATTATTGAATATGTCATTCTATCACCTTCTTACATTTACTATTATCAATGAGAAGCATTCTGGGACTCTACCTTTCTTTTTATATATGCCATTTTAATATATATATTTAATACTTTCTATTTGCCTTTCAGGTATGAAATTTTTCTATAATATATCTAGATATATTTTTTAACATGCTTCCTTAATCCTAAAACATATCTTCCTTTGAGATATTATTACCTTTGTGAGTCTTTTTATTCTCTTCTTGTAGAATTCTTATTTGCTGTATGTTAGATACTTTAATTCCATATTCCAAGTTTCTTAACTACATTTATAATATGGTATGTATTTTTATCTGTCTATGATGCATTTGTGTGATCTTTCATTCACCAATTCTATTTTAAGCTGTATTTTATCACATTTTAATCAATCATCTTTTAAAAATTTTAACAACCTCTTATTACTTGTTTTCATTTCAAGTTCACCTAATGTTTTTGATGATTTTCTTTCATCGTTGTTCCCATATCACATTCAATTTTTAATCGTTTTAAATATTATTATTTTAAAATTGTATTTCAATTTTTTTTTCGTTCTTGGCATACTATTTTATGTCTTATGTATTTTTTTCAGTTTTTCAAATCTCATACTCATTTATGATTCAGGTGTCCTCTGGGGCATGCAAAGCTTTGATAGTCAAGGCCCAAATAAGTTATATTACTGGATATAGGAAATGAATTATCTATTTTTCCTCCACCCAATAGCCTGGACTGTAATAAATAATACAGTTTCTCTTGGGGGAAATGTGGGTTCTATTAAGAAACAAGAACAATAGAATTCAGGTGGATGAAAATAAAAATGTCCACTTAAAGAAAATTTTGTTTGATTTCTAGAATCAATTCTGTCTTCTTTTGATAACAGCCCCAATTTTCTTATGTGGATGTATTTTATCCACTTATTAGGCCAGGCAGAGATGCAGAACACATGATCCAGACTAAGCCAACCATTCTCCTGTCCACACTGACTGATTTGAGTTTAGCTTGTGATCTAAGCCATTTTAATCATCATGGATATTAGGAAGTCTCGGGAAATTTATTCTTTTCTGATATATTCACGTTTCAAAGAATGTAGTCATAAGAAATAAGGGCAGAGTCAATTGTGAGAAAATAGAAGCTAATAAATCTATGGTGAGAATGTAGTTTCCGGAGATATACATTGATCCCCAAACCAAGCCCCGTGGAAATTAAACCTGTCCCTGCCCGGTTACGGGAACCTGTAGTCGCCTTCATCCTTCAGCTACTTCAAGTGCTGATTTTATTAATTGCAAAAAAAGTAGGGAAGGGGATTCCAAACTGCTAGGATCTACTACATTCTAAAATATAAAACCATTTTTCATGGGTTAGCCTTTTAAATTCAGGTAATGATATTTTCTGACATTGTAATTTGGGGCACATTACTTCTTTTTTTTATTTTATTATTTTATTATTATTATTATTATTATACTTTAAGTTTTAGGGTACATGTGCACAATGTGCAGGTTTGTTACATATGTATCCATGTGCCATGTTGGTGTGCTGCACCCATTAACTCGTCATTTAGCATTAGGTATATCTCCTAATGCTGTCCCTCCCCCCTCCCCCCACCCCACAACAGTCCCTGGAGTGTGATGTTCCCCTTCCTGTGTCCATGTGTTCTCATTGTTCAATTCCCACCTATGAGTGAGAACATGCAGTGTTTGGTTTTTTGTCCTTGCGATAGTTTACTGAGAATGATGATTTCCAGTTTCATCCATTTCCCTACAAAGGACATGAACTCATCATTTTTTATGGCTGCATAGTATTCCATGGTGTATATGTACCACATTTTATTAATCCAGTCTATCGTTGTTGGACATTTGCGTTGGTTCCAAGTCTTTGCTATTGTGAATAGTGCCACAATAAACATACGTGTGCATGTGTCTTTATAGCAGCATGATTTATAGTCCTTTGGGTATATACCCAGTAATGGGATGGTTGGGTCAAATGGTATTTCTAGTTCTAGATCCCTGAGGAATCGCCACACTGACTTCCACAATGGTTGAACTAGTTTACAGTCCCACCAACAGTGTAAAAGTGTTCCTATTTCTCCACATCCTCTCCAGCACCTGTTGTTTCCTGACTTTTGAATGATGGCCATTCTTACTGGTGTGAGATGGTATCTCATTGTGGTTTTGATTTGCATTTCTCTGATGATCAGTGATGATGAGCATTTTTGCATGTGTTTTTTGGCTGCATAAATGTCTTCTTTTGAGAAGTGTCTGTTCATGTCCTTCGCCCATTTTTTGATGGAGCTGTTTGTTTTTTTCTTGTACATTTGTTTGAGTTCGTTGTAGATTCTGGATATTAGCCCTTTGTCAAATGAGTAGGTTGCAAAAATTTTCTCCCATTCTGTGGGTTGCCTGTTCACTCTGATGGTAGTTTCTTTTGCTGTGCAGAAGCTCTTTAGTTTAATTAGATCCCATTTGTCAATTTTGGCTTTTGTTGCCATTGCTTTTGGTGTTTTAGACATGAAGTCCTTGCCCATGCCTATGTCCTGAATGGTATTGCCTAGGTTTTCTTCTAGGGTTTTAGGTCTAACGTGTAAGTCTTTAATCCATCTTGAATTAATTTTTGTCTAAGGTGTAAGGAAGGGATCCAGTTGCAGCTTTCTACATATGGCTAGCCAGTTTTCCCAGCACCATTTATTAAATAAGGAATCCTTTTCCCATTGCTTGTTTTTGTCAGGTTTGTCAAAGATCAGATAGTTGTAGATCTGTGGCATTATTTCTGAGGGCTCTGTTCTGTTCCATTGATCTATGTCTCCATTGTGGTACCAGTACCATGCTGTTTTGGTTACTGTAGCCTTGTAGTATAGTTTGAAGTCAGGTAGCATGATGCCTCCAGCTTTGTTCTTTTGGCTTAGGATTGACTTGGCGATGCGGGTTCTTTTTTGGGTCCATATGAACTTTAAAGTAGTTTTTTCCAATTCCGTGAAGAAAGTCATTGGTAGCTTGATGGGGATGGCATTGAATCTATAAATTACCTTGGGCAGTATGGCCATTTTCATGATATTGATTCTTCCAACCCATGAGCATGGAATGTTCTTCCATTTGTTTGTATCCTCTTTTATTTCATTGAGCAGTGGTTTGTAGTTCTCCTTGAAGAGGTCCTTCACATCCCTTGTAAGTCGGATTCCTAGGTATTTTATTCTCTTTGAAGCAGTTGTGAATGGGAGTTCACTCATGATTTGGCTCTCTGTCTGAGATTGGTGTACAAGAATGCTTGTGATTTTTGTACATTGATTTTGTATCCTGAGACTTTGCTGAAGTTGCTTATCAGCTTAAGGAGATTTTGGGCTGAGACAATGGGGTTTTCTAGATATACAATCATATCATCTGCAAACAGGGACAATTTGACTTCCTCTTTTCCTCATTGAATACCCTTTATTTCCTTCTCCTGCCTGATTGCCCTGGCCAGAACTTCCAGCACTATGTTGAATAGGAATGGTGAGAGAAGACATCCCTGTCTTGTGCCCGTTTCCAAAGGGAATGCTTCCAGTTTTTGCCCATTCAGTATGATATTGGCTGTGGGTTTGTCATAGATAGCTCTTATGATTTTGAGATATGTCCCATCAATACCTAATTTATTGAGAGTTTTTAGCATGAAGGGTTGTTGAATTTTGTCAAAGACCTTTTCTGCGTCTATTGAGATAATCATGTGGTTTTTGTCTTTGGTTCTGTTTATATGCTGGATTACATTTATTGATTTGCGTATGTTGAACCAGCCTTGCATCCCAGGGATGAAGCCCACGTGATCATGGTGGATAAGCTTTTTGATGTGCTGCTGGATTCGGTTTGCCAGTGTTCCTTTTAACCTCAAGTTATCTATTTTAAATTGAAATAAAACAATGCCCATATTTACATTTAAGTACAGAATGAGACAGTACATATTGAATGCCTGCTATATATTAAAAATATACTTTTTATGATTTTATTTTAATTTCAACTTTTAGATACAGGAATACATATGCAGATTTGTTTCATGGGAATATTGCATGATGCTGAGGTTTGGAGTACAGATCCTGTCAACCTGGTATTGAGCATAAGTACCTAATAGATAGTTTTTTAACTCACCTTTGCCTCCATACTCTAGTAGTTCACAACATCTACTGTTCCCATATTTATGGCTATGTGTGTTCAATGCTTAGCACTCGCTTATATATGGGAACCTGTGGTATTTGGTTTTCTCTTCCTGAATTAATTTGCTTAGTATTGTGGCCTCCAGCTCCATCCATGTTGCAGCAAAGGACGTGATTTTGTTCTTTTTTAAGGCTGCATAATATTCCATGGTATATATGTACTACATTTTCTTTTTATTTTTCTTTCCAACTTTTATTTTAGGTTTGGGGGTATGTGTTTAGGTTTGTTACATGGGTAAATTGCATGTTTTGGGGTTTTGTGTACAGACTATTTTGTCACCCAGATAACAAGCATAGCTGATAGGTTGTTTTTCACACTGTACCCTCCTCCCACCCTTACCCTCAATTAGGCCCTCATGTCTGTTGTTACCTTCTTTGTATCTATGTTTACTCAATGCTTAACTCTCACTATGTGTGAGAACATGTAGTATTCAGTTTTCCGTTCCTGTATTAATTTACTTGGGATAATGACATCCAGCTCCATTCATGTGGGTGCCAAGGACATAATTTCATTATTTTATATGACTGTATAGTATTCCATGCTGTATACATACTACATTTTCTTTAAGCAGTCAACTGTTAATGGGCATCTAGGTTGCTAAGAATATATTCTTGAAAAGTGTCAATACTATTTTAAAGTTACAAATTACCAAACTGGAAGATAAAAAAATTCTAGTTAAGCCACATCCCACATTTTGCAGGAAAGTTATGTGGGTCAAATTATATATATGACACAATTTTTCTACAGGGGCTTTTGTAGTCAATAGTACAGGTAGAATTTGAATCCAAGTCACCTGAGTGAAAATGCAGTAGCATCTCTCTATTCTACACACATTTTTCTTTACATGTTTGTTTAATTCTATATACACAGTTTTCTATTGTCAATGATCTATGTGAACATTTTTTTCACAAAGTCAAATTGCCTTCATAATTTCCAAATATAGACCACCTGGAACATTTTAAGTTGATGTTTGTTATCATGCATATATGATTCCCTACAATCATTTAAAAAAAAATCCTGCTTTTTAAAAAAATCCCAACATAATGGAGAAGAAGGGGAAAAATTATAGGGAAGAGAAATGCTAAGATATAAAGAACAGTTTTCATAGAATATCATGTATATGAAATCAATATTAGCATAAATTATTCAAATAAAATTAATTATGAAAAATAATAATAGACATTATTTTTATAATTGAGAAGGCAATTCTGCTGTGTGATTCATTTGTGTACATTCACAAAGCAAAAGGGGATATGACAAGTGTTCTCTAATTGAGACAGAAAGAGAGAATGACAATGCTATGCCTGGCAGCCCTTGTTAATGCATACATCTTTTGGTGATTTATGTTTTTCTAAGCAAATGTCAGGTATCACTGCTAACATATGAATATATTGCAAGTGTTAGAACAAGTGAAATACATTCTAGCTGATGAATAAAATACAAGGCTATTAATAAGGATAGGTAAATACTGTTCAAAGCAGGCTGTTCATGTCTCCTGCATAAAATCATTTCAAACAGAACGTAATGACTAATGACTTGTAAGCTCTTTTTAATATCTGCTAGGTATTATGCAGTTATAAATTGTAGATTAAGAACCCATTGCTATTCATTCCGTCTCCAAAGGTTGAAACACAAGAAAACTATACAGGTAATAGATATATGGGTTTAAATATATATGTATTTATCCAAAACTTTATATACACATATAGGTATACAAGAAGTTTAAAATTACTTCACAAATGGTGAATTATTAGTAACGTAAAAAAGATTGTTATATAAGTTGTGACCACAAGTAGAGGAGCAGGAGAGATGAGAAAGAAGACTGTTCTTAAAAACTCAGATGATAAGAAAGAAGAGAAATTATAATTTAGAGAAAAGGGACAAATTATCCATTTAGTCAAGAAATGCAGTTATTTAATGTTATGGTGACAAAAAGGAATGTGTTAGAGGAATAAAGCAAAACCAGTTTTCTAACTGGAAATATTAAATATGGATGATTGGAAACCCCATGAAAACCTCCAGTAGACAGTAGGAATTATGGGAGTGGAAATAATGATGATATAAGTTGTCAGTTTTACATAATATTTAAAATAAAAACTGTAAATGAGATCAACTTGGCATGATATATCTTCCTAAAAGAGGACACATTTTTCAGAAGTCACAGGCCAATTGTCCTGCATTTTTTATTATGACATGTCTGATAATGCCTCACATCAATTAAGGACCCATCTATCTACAAATGATCAGAAAAAAAGTCAAATTTAAAACATAGGCAGAAATAAAGGAGGTAATTTTACACTAAGAAAGCATAGTATGTAAGATAGAAATAATGAGTGCAGTTTATTATCATAAGCTGATTTTGAGAGTTTCAATAAAATGGAGTTTACATCTCTGGAAAATTTACCAGGAAGATATAATAAAATGAGAAAAAAATAAGCCATTTTGGGAGAAAAGTATTTGCAAAAGACATATCTGATAAAAACTATCATCCAAAATATACACAGAATTCTTGAAACTCAACAATAAGAAAACAAATATCCTGCTTTTAAAAAATAGGCAAAAGATCTTTACATAACCGCCCGAGGAAGATACACAAATGTCATGTAAGCATATAAAAAGATACTCAACATCATCTGATATTAGGAAATTTCAAATTAAAACAACAGCATGATGCCACAACATACCTGTTAGAAAGCCAAAATTCAAAATAATGAAAATATTAGGGATAAAAGACTACACATTGGGTCCAATGTACACTGCTCAGGTGATGGGTACACACTGTATTTTTAGGGCAGTAAAACTATTTTCTGAGAAATGGTAATGGTGATTATATGTCATCATATATTTGTCAAAATCCATAGAAAATACAGCACCAAGAGTTAAACTTAATGTAAGCTTTTGACTTTAGGTAATAATGATATGTCAATATAGATTCGTTCATTGTAACAATATAAAACTGTGGCGTGAGATGTCAATATTGAGGGTGGTTGTGGATGTGTGGGACAGAAAGTAAATGGAGACTTCTTGTACTTTCTACTCATTTTTTCTGATAATATAAAACTTCTCTAAAATAATAAAGCTTTTTTTTATAAAAACAAGCCATTAATTTTGGCAACTATGACCTCCTCCAAGGAATTTTGTGAAATATAGGAAAGCTGTGGGAAACAAAATACAATGGATTAAAGATTAAATTAAAAATATTGGTGATATTTTTTCATTAATGTCTAATGTCTTCAACTCACTATTTTATTAACATCCACATTTTTCTTTGCATAGTCCTTCAGGTTTACTGTTGCTGATGATGATTTTTCTTTAAGTTTTGTTTAGAACACAAAATGCTGGCAAAGACAGGAAGAAAGTGAGTCACTCATAAATTGCTAGTAGGAATGTAAAATGGCATAGCCATTCGAGAAAAGAATATGGCAATTTCTTTCAAAAACTAAACATAGACTTACCATAGCTCCCAGCAAATACTTGGGCATTTGCCCCAGAGAAATAAAAAATTATATGTATTTCGCACAGAAACCTGTACAAACCTGTTCATAGCAACTTTATTAATTATAGCCCCAAACCAAAACAACCCAAATCCCATTCCATGTGTAAATGCTCAAACAAATATCCATACCACGGAATAGTATACAACAATTAAATGAAATGCAATTTTAATACACGGAACAACTTAGATGAATCTCAACAGAAACGTGCTGAAGGAAAAAAAAAGCCAGTCTCAAAAGTTTGCACACTGTATGATTTCATTTGTATAGCTTTTTTTTTTTTTTTTTTTTCGGAAGGATTCTCACTCTGTCACCCAGACTGGAGTACAGTGATGAGATCTCATCTCACTGCAACCTCTGCCTCCCAGGTTCAAATGTACCCCGTGCTTCAGGCTCCCGAGTAGCTAGGACCACAAATGCGCTACCTGACCCTGCTAACTTTTTGTATTTTTGGTAGAGACAGGTCTTCGTCATGTTGCCCAGGCTGGTCTCCAACTCCTGAGCTCAAGCTATCTGCTCCAACTTGGCCTTCCAAAGTGCTAGGATTACCGGTGTCAGTCATGACGCCCAGCCTGCCTAGCATTTTTGAAATAACAAAATTATAGACATGAGAAAAATATTAGTAGTTGTCAGGCATTGCAGGGGTCTTGAAGAAGAAGAGTATGGCTATAAAAGGGTAGCAGAAGGAATCCTTATGATGGACCTGTTCTGTATCTTGACTGGTCGTGGTCACAAAAATCTAAATGTGAGATAAAACTGCATAGATCTAGCTAACCACACACACAAACACAAATGAATGAATGAAAAAGACATTACATCCAAACAAGATTAATGGAATATATTAACATAAATAAACTTGTCATACTGCATTGTAGATATGCAAAATATTACTGTTCAGGGAAACTGGATGAAGGAAATGTGGGATATATCTGTATTAATTGTTACGCTTGCTTGAAAACCTAAAATTATCTAAGTAAATATTGTTATTTTTTCTATCCATAGCCTCTTAACAAATTTTTATATGTGTCAGAAGGTAATTATATGTTTGTAGTTTAGATACAGTTGCATTGCATTTATTTATTTTCCACTTTGCCCACTTTCCACTTGCACACTTTTCCACCTTTCCAAAAGCTTTGAGATCAAAAAATGTTTTCTCCACAAGCAAATCAATCATTAATTTTGGGTACAGGAACCATTTCAACTGTCATTGTTCTACATCTCTTCCTATGTTACTTACCTTCCACCTGGCAATATTTTTCCATGAATGATGAATAGTTTTTAGAGTTCCATTTTGTATGGAGTTGTTCATAGTGAATTATCTCAGTTTTGACTTCATCTTGAGTAACAATGTTAATGTGTGTGAATTCTACATTGGGATATGTTTGTCAACATTTCAAAGAATTATTTCAATTTATCTACCTTCCAATGTTTCTGTTTCCATGTAAGCTGTCATTCTCAGTCAACTTTTTGTTCCTTTGACGATGATCTTTTTGGTGCCCATGTTAGTAGCTTTCTAGATTTGTTCTTTGTTTTTTTCTTTTAATCAGATTTACTATCATATGCTCAAGTGTAGTCTTCTGTTAATTTAGATGTTTTGACCTTATTATAATGGCATCAATACATGGACATTTTGTCGATTTTGAAAGGTTCAGAGCTTCTTTTTAAAATATATTGTTTTTATTGTATCCTCTTTCTTGCTATTCAGCCACTTCAATTAGACCTTGCCGACTTTATGTCAGCTTTGGTTAGGCTATAGAACAGTTAAAAATGATTCAAAATATATGGTTTACAAAAACTATTTTATCTTTCCTATTAATATCAGCCACTGGCCAGCTAAAGTACTACTCCGCGTATATTCTTCATCCTGGTAGCCAATCTGAAGGATCCCCTATCTCTGGAAAATGCTTTTCTTATGTCAGAGGGTAAAGAATAATTGCAGTGCCATGTCCTAGCTCTACAAAGTTCTGGTTAGGAATAAGAAATATTAATGCTGATCAAATTCTATTGGCCAAAGTCAGTTACAAACCAAGTTTACACACAAGATCAAAAAGCATAATCCCATCAAAAGAAGGCCTATAAATTAACTGTCAAAAATAATACTATTGACCACTGAACCACTGACTTTCACATAATATCTTTACATCTTTTACCTTTGCATTTTTTTATTTTTGGAAATGGGGTCTTGCTGTGTCACTCAGGCTGCAGTGCAATGGCGAAATCAAGGCATACTGTAGCCTTGGGCCTCCTGGGCTCAAGCGATCCTCCCAGCTCTAGGACTACAGGTACATGCCACCATGCCTGGATAAGTATTTATTTTTTTATTTTTGTAAGGACTGCGTCTCACTATGTTTCCCAGGCTGGTCTCAAACTCCTGGGTTCAAATGGTCCTCCCTCCTTGGCCTCCCAGTGTGTTGGGATTATAGGTGTGAGCCACTGCAGCTGGCCACCTGTCTTAATTCTTTTGTTTTTCCATGCTTCTTTATTAATATTTTGACTAAGTTAATTTACTAATTTTCTCATCAACTATGTCTAGTATGCTGTTAATCATATCCTTTGAATTAATAATTTGACTACTATATCTATTTTCTAGTTCTAGAATTCTATTTAATTTTGTTCTCACCGAATAAGTCACTTATTTTTTCCAGTTGTCAGCCAAATTGTTCAAGCCTGAATCCATCTCTTTGAACATGTTCAACATAGTTTCTACCATCTGTCTCTGATAATTCCCCTAACTGAGGTTCTGTATGTCTGTTTCTGTTGTTTGCTATTTCTGCATGTTTTCAATTCACAGTATCTCTTCTCCTTATGGGGATGACTATCTTTACTTATGTGATGGACTCTGGACTTAAAAGAAAAAGAATGAGTTCATGTAGTTTTCAGGGACATGGTTGAAGCTGGAAACCATCATTCTCAGCAAACTAACACAGGAACATAAAACCAGACAACGCATGTTGTCACTCATAAGTGGGAGTTGAACAAGGAGAACATATGGGCACAAGGAGGGAACATCACACACCGGGGCCTGTCAGGGGGTTGGGGGCTAGGGGAGGGATAGCATTAGGAGAAATACCTAATGTAGATGACGGGTTGATGGGTGCAGCAAACCACCATGGCACAAATATACCTATGTAACAAACCTGCATGTTCTGCACATGTATCCCAGAACTTAAAACATAATAAATAATTTTTTTTAAAGAAACAATTTTAAAACAAGAATGGTGTAATTTTTCTCAAAATGTTTGCTTCCACCGGGTGTATGGGCAAATAGTAAGGTAAGATCATTCAAATCCAATTTCAGAGTATAAGACTTTTGTGCGAATGACCGCTGAGATGACCCGAAGCTAGACAGCAGTTCCCAAGAAGGTTGGTTTACTTCTTTATTATCTTATCCTGAGGGTACATCCCTCTAGCCTTCACTCTTATTGTACCCTGGTCTCCAATTTTTACTCCCTGATCCTATAAGTCTATCAAAAATATTGCTCGTATTCCCTGTGCTTATTTGGAATTAGTAAAGTCCCAGGAGTAAATGAGCTCTCTCAAGGCCAAACTTATGTCTATACAAAAAATCTTTTCTCAGGTTTCCCTACTGATTCTTATCTTCATTTATAGTCTTTTGAATATTTTATATTTTTCTAAAATATTTTTTTCTGTATTTTTTTATTGTCTCCAATGGGAGAATTGATTTGAATTGCATATTCTGACATACTGAATTGTCAGGTTTGATTCGTCAAGTTGATTCATGTAAAACATTTACTTGAGGCACTTTGGTGGCAACATTTAGTTTTTATGTAAACTTGTTATCTAAAAATTGCATAGAGTGGTCAGGCACTGTGTTTCACACCTATAATCCCAGCATTTTTGGAGGCCAATGCAGGAAGATTGCTTAAGCCCAGGAATTCAAGACCAGCCTGGGCAACATGGAAAGACTCTGTCTCTACAAAAAGTTTTAAAAATTAGCCGTACATACCTGTAGTCTCAGCTACTTAGGAGGCTGAGGCAGAACGATTGCTTGATCCTGGGAGGTTGAGGCTGCAGTGAGCCATGATCTCACCAATGCTCTCCAGCCTGGGTGACAGATGAGACCCTATCTCAATACATAAAATAAAATGTTATATAGAATATTATCCCCAAAATTACTATCTTCTTCATATAGATAAACTCTACAGTTTCAACTTGTAGCCATCTCAGCCTCCAGAAAATGCAGTCTTAATGTGTTCATTATCAAGGAGTTTATTGCTCTTTTTTTAAGTTTCCTCTCCTGCCCTTGGATTCCAGACATTCCTTCCTCTCAGAAGCTAGTATGACTTTAGGGTTCATTTTGTTTTTATTTTTTCAGGGATCAGAGTGCTGTACTATCCATTGTACAATGCCTGAAAACAACTCTTTCATATACAGCCAGCCCCCAACTTAAACTTAAAATGTTTTAACTTTATGATGCCGTGAAAGCTTTATGATGCTGTGAAATCAATGATGCTATTTCACATTAGGTAGAAACCATAATTTGAATTTGAATTCAAAATTGCCATTGCACTCCAGCCTGGGCAACAAGAGCAAAACTCCCTCTCAAAAAAATAAAATAAAATAAAAATAATAATTTTATTACAAAATAGGCTTTGTTTTAGAGCATTTTCCTCAACTGCAAACTATTATAAGTATTCTGAGCATGTTTAAGGTAGGCTAGGCTAAACTATGATGCTTGGTAAATTTTTGATTGACAATATTTTCAGCTTACAATAAATTTGTCAGGACGTAACCTTATTGAAAGATGAAGAGCATCTGTAGTTTGTTCAATTTTCTAATTATTTCTAACTTGAGATTAAATTCAACATTAGTTACACCATCCTGGCAGTTTTTCCCATTTTAAAAAAATGTATTACTTTGACTATTTAAATTGTAGGATTTTTTATTTGGTTTGAATATAAGTTGTCAGAAATATACATGCACAGATTTTCAGCCAATTTGTGGTTTCACATTAATTTTCTTAATGGTGTCTTTTCATCAGTAGATTTTTAGAACATGGATAAAATCCAGTGATAAATTGTGTATCTGTAATAAACTTTTAGTTTCATAATATGTTGCCTGTTTTTTTTTTTTTTTTTCCTGCTGGACAACTAAAACCAAATAAGTTCACTTATCATTTTGGATATGTGATTTTTGCTATTTTATACTTTCTAAAAATTAATATCATACATAGATTTATACATATTTCTATTGTGCTCTTTAAAGTAAAGAACCCTTAAATCAGCATGAATTTAGAAGGAATATTCTGTAGACCTGCTGAGAATTTTGCTCTCTACTCAAAGGAGAAACTCAATTTGACTAAACAGCCACTTAAGATCTTTTCGGGTTGTTTTTTAAGTAAATAATTTTAATTAGAAACACCACTGATGCAATCCATCATAGGTATATTGATCTTCAATTATTAATAAAACTGCCTACATCAGAAAAATATAAGCAAGAACAATATCTGTTTATGAGTGCATTACAGATGTATCTATATGATTAATTTCAGATCTGTCAAGAGTTCACAAATAAAGATGGCTTAGATTTCTACAGTTTTTTTTTTAGTCAAAGTCAAAATGTCAAAACTGTAACAGAAAAATAAACGAATCCAAAAGGAACACCAAATTTGTTCAGATTAAATACTTTCTACCTTTGAAATCTTTAAAGCAAACTTGAAGCAAATATTTTTATAATTGACAAACTTTTGATTTTAAATTATAAATGATGTTTTTGATAAAACTTAAAACTAGATTTCAGCAGCTCTGGGCTCTTTGCTTAGATCTGCTACTTGATTTTTCCTGGATTGAATGAATTTTTTTACTTCAAAGCTTTCAGGGTTTCAATCTCAGTTTCTGCTACTTTCAAACCTCTAAAATAAACATTATGGAAAAAATAATAAACTAAATTGTCTGCAACTTAAAAAGGAATTTGTGTTTCATGCAAGGCCAATCAAAGTAGAGAAAATTTGCCATGTTTTTCTTAAGAAAAAAAAAAATACTTATGCTGACTTTAACCCCAAGATAGTCACTCTGTTTACTTGTCTTCATTTTGAAAATCTTAATGTATCCCCTGGTGTAGATGCTATGAATATCTTGGCCTTATTCTCTCAGTGCTCATCTCTGCCAACTAAAGACCGTTTACTGGAAACACCTGTGACTCTGCCTGCCAGCTTTTTGCTACATGTGACAAGTTAAAGCTCCCTGAGAAATCCTTAACCCATGATGAACTGAGAGTTGATGAATAAATACCCTAGCTTACTTTGACCAAAGCTGAGAAAACTGAGAGACATGGTTTACACTGTTTCCCAGAGATCTGCGAAGGTGACCTTCTTCATAGTACACCCTTTGTTGGCTGCCTTGACTTTCTTGTCTCACTTCTCCACTCTCTCCCTAGTGTTCAGGGATCACTTCCCCCCAAAATGACTTCCATTTGAATCCTTGTTTCAATCTTGGCATTTGAGGAAACTCAATCTAATTTATTTTCAAAAATAAATAACGTCCTGTTTACCATGCAGACTTTGAACACAAAGTCCCATTTATTTCAACCCAATAAAATGATAGATATAACTTTTTCAATATAAAAATTTTAAATCAGCCTTCTTAGAATTTCATCAGATTAGATAATTTCTACACCTCGAGATATAAAGTTTATAGTTTTACCATGATAACAGTAAATAAATTCTAAAGTATTAGAAAATCATGTTTTATTTTCAAATGCATGTATATATATAATCCAAAAATATAATACATATATATAATCCAAAAGCTTTATTTTTGGATTAAATTTCAAAACAACAGAAGGGTGGATGATAACTTCTTAGTCTGTTTTCAGGCCATATAGATATTAATCTGAACAAAATATTTCCTCTGTGTTGTTGTAGAATAATTTTCATGAAATGGCTAATAAGGAGAAAAATTGCTTAAAATTGTAGGGTATCTCCACTGCCTTATTGTTACCTCTGCCCAAAATTCCTCTAGGAAGAAGAGAAATCATTGTGTGTGTTTCCCTTCTAGTCCTTTTAATGGAAATATTCAATATAGTAGCTAACCCAACCAATTTTGCTCTGTATCCCACTTGCATGTGATTTGATTGTCATATTTCTTGAACAGATTTGGAGGTATTAATCAAGGAACATAGGCTAGGCACAGTGGCTCATTCCTGTAATCCCAGCACTTTGGGAGGCCAAGGTGGGCAGACCACTTGAGGTCAACCATTCCAGAACAGCCTGGCTAACATGGTGAAACCCCTTATCTACTAAAAATACAAAAATTAGCCAGGCATGGTGGTGGTGGGCGCTTGTAATCCCAGCTACTTGGGAGGCTGAGGCAGGAGAATCGCTTGAGACTAGGAGGTGGAGGTTGCAGTGAGCCAAGATCCTGCCAGTGCACTCCAGCCTGGGTGACAAAGCGAGACTCCAACTTAAAAAAAAAAAAAAAAAAAAAAATCAGGGAACATATTTAGAAGGTCTTTAATGTGCTTTTCTGAGCTTTTATTGTATTTTATTCAGTATTGCCTCAGTAACAGATACAAATCCCTCGGTAACACATTTCCTTCTGTGTTTGTATTACTTGTGATTTAAATAGTCTCAAGAGTTTTGCTAGGTTGCAAGAAAGCAAACATATAAAATAGCTAATATTCAGCTCATCAATTTAGTAGGATTCCATTCTGGTTTTAGTTCAAAAAGTCAATGGATAATTATAAAAAACTGGTAGAGATTTAACTTAGATACTATAAACTCAACCTACTTAATGATATCATAAGTGGGGGAAGTAGGCCTTTTGATTTTTTGTTGTTTAAGTTAGAATAAAAACTCTTGAAAGAAGAAACCTTGTTTGCATCACCTAACATTACCTCCCTTTTTGTTGAATGAATGAATGAAAGGATGTATGAATGAAAGTATGCCTTTTGTATGTAGATGGGATGAGGATGACCACTAATTTATTTTTTCCTTGTTTTTATTTTATTTGCATATTTGTTTACATAAGCCCAAAGTTTCCTTTTAGACCGATTTGTTACTTCTAGCTTCTATCCACTTCAGCCTCATTTCCATTTTTGTATTTTATGAGTTTAAAAGATTTTAACTTTCAGCTTGCTTCATGCTGTGATCTGAACTTCCTTCAAGTCAGATACATGCTGTGAACAAGTGGGTTTCTTTATTTGTAAAAATCATGTTAAGATCTTTATTATTTTTATTACTTCTCTACATTCTACATTGTAATTTAATAGCCTGTACAAAGTAAACACATGGTAATTTGAGATTATCCACAAATAATTTTGGAGAAAAATTTCTAAATTATTTATGAATGATTACATGAAGAATAATGATAGAATTTTAAAAAGTGTGGAAAGCTTAGCTTGAGGAAAGGTGTTGCCCTACCTCATTATAAGCTCTAAACTATTTTACTGTCTACTTATATATTTAAGTGTTTTTTTCACACCAAAAAAGGGTTTTTTTGTTAAGAACTTAACAATGCAAAATATTTTAATCATTTATAGTAACATTCATTGACTTCCAAATACAGTAAGCTTCATTAAACTATGTGCATATATATGTGGTTTTAAAATAATACATTTTCCTCTGACTAAAGACTTGCTTTTGAATTTTACTTTGATTCATGTCTTTAAATGCAACATGGCACCCCAGTTGGAAGTTCTAATAAATTGTTAAATGTCAGATTTCTGAGACTTAACCTATGTCTTTTTGATAACATTTTAAAAATGCTACAAATATACAATCTTGTGTATCTGTAAGCAGTGGCAATAGTAGATCTTTGCCCCACTGACACTGTTAAGGGTCTCAGCTGCTGCTGTGTGAGCCACTGTGGCAGGTCTTTTGTCAAGATGGCTAATTTAAACAGAGTTCATCAATTAAGCTTTGGCTCCCGCTCCAGGGATTAATTGTAGGCTTGGGTAAGCATCACGTGACTGACAGCTCTCAATCATAATGCATCAATAAGAAAGTCATTCCCTGGTATCTCTCTTACTTCCTTTGAAAAACTGCCCATATGCCAACTTGGAAAACTTAATAATCAAAATCTTCTCTTCATACCCATCATCATGAAAAGCTTTAAGAGAGAATTTTTTCTTATAGTTGCCCATTTTAATGGACTTCTTTAGGATCAAAGCAATATGGTTGATTTTCTTATTTATAAGCTATTATATGACTATATCATAGCTAGAGATTAACATAATAGCATTGCATGTTTCATCATCTTTTATAGACTAATACACACACAAGATGTGTGTGTGTATATATACATGTATTTTTTTTTATATACATAGACAGACAGATGGATATATGAGAGAGAATTGCTGTTCTTCTGGGAAACATGCAAATTGATATAACCAGCCAAAGTTCATATGTTAGAACGCTGAGACTAAAATTTGAAGTAGTTTATCCTCAGACTTTGTACTAGTCCATTCTCATGCTGCTATGAAGAACTGCCTGAGACTGGGTAACATATAAAGAAAAGAGGTTTACTTGATTCACAGTTCTACAGGGCTGGGGGTGGCCTCAGGAAACTTACAATCATGGCAGAAGGGGAAGCAAACATCTTTCTTCACATGGCAGCAGGAAGGAAAAGTGCCAAACAAAGGGGGAAAAGCCCTTTATAAAACCATCAGATCTCATGAGAACTCACTCACTATCATGAGAACAGCATGGGGGTGACTGCCCCCATGATTCAGTTACCTCCCACTTGGTCCCTCCCATGACATGGAGGGATTATGGGAACTACAATTCAAGATGAGATTTGGGTGGGGACACAGCCAAATCATATTAGACCTGGAAGAAGAAAGAATCATGTCTGTAAAAACTAACTTGGAACCTTGTTTCACTTCACCAAATCTCATTTAGATAAAAGAGAAGTAGATGCTACATGTTTGTCGTACCTGCTTGTATTTTATGTATGCGTGTGTATGTGTATGTATGAAAAACCAGCCCCTAATTGTTACCCAGGATGCATAAGAAGCTGCATATTTTAATGTACTTATCAGAGAATAACAGCTTTTAAACAGTTAAATCACTGTCCTTCAATGTGTACAAATTCAAAAGGTATCTGTGGTAGATAGAATTATCACCCCCAGGAAGATTGCTTTCCTTAATCCTCACAACTGTAGAAAAGATGATATACGGTGCCAATGAGTAAGTTAATTTGCATAACAAAAGGGACAGCCATTGCAGGTATAATTAAATTTACTGATCAATTGACCTTAAAATAGATTATTCTTCCATTATCTAGGTGAGCCTAGTGTAGTCATTTGAGCCTTTTAATCACATGCAAAGAAGAGTAAATCATCAGAAGGTGGAATGAAAAAGATATGACAGAAAAGGAAGTCAGACAAATTCAAAGCTTGGCAATGACTCCTTGACACTTTGTTGCAAACCTGGAGGTGGAGGGAGCCTAGTGGAAACCATGAGAAAGAATGCAAATAATCTCTAGAAGCAAAGATTGCTCCCCACTGACAGCCAGCAAAAGGCAGAGATCTTCCTCTTGTTCTGCACTGAAATAAATTCTGCAAACTGGGTGACCTCGGAAGAAGAAACTTTCCCAGAGCCTCCAGCAAAAACACTTAGCTCTGTTGAAACCCTGACTTTCAGCCTTCTGAGGTGCTAAGGAGAGGGCCCACTATGCCATCCTGTGGCCAGATTTCTGACTCCTAAAAACAGTAAGATCATAAATATGTGTTGTTTTAAGCTATGAAATGCTGTGGTAATTTTTCAAATTATCAATAGAAAACTAATACAGTATCTCCTGAAAAAATTTCTTTTTAAAAAATTGAAATCCCTTACTACAGAGCTAGTATAGCTATAGTATGTTGTTTATAATTAATATATATTAATTATATTATATTATATATTATATATTAATTATATCATAATTATAATTATATATAATTATATATAACTAATAAATATTATATATAACTATGATTATAAATATAATTATATATAACATAATTATAAATATAATTATATAACATGTAATTATAATTATAATTAATATAATATTATAATTAATATTATAATGATACAGTTTATTTATTTGTAATTTTTTTCATTGCTGTTTTGCTTTTTTCCCCCACTGGATGACTAAGATAACTGGGAAGAAAATCTTGGTCTAGGCTAGGTGGAAAAGTTTCTGCCAAGGCCTATTACATAAAAATATATTTTCTATGAACTATTTCACTTATAATTTCAACAGAATTATTCATATTGAGATTTATAACAATTGCCTTAGGAGTAAAAGATAGGCCTAATTTTAATTAGTATTATAAAGATTTGTTAAAGTTCTATTTTATAATTAGCAAATGCCTTTGTTTTTTGATGAAAATAACCAATTGAACATTTCTACAAACAATAAAAATTTTACAGTTGATGGAAACAGAAATTGATCAGTTGATTTTTTAGGAAATGTTCAATTCAATTATTTTATAGATAACTGAAAAATAATTCAGAAAATAAAAAATAAGAGATAGTATTTGTATTTCCACTACAATTTGGCACTTGTTATCTATTGAGACATTAACCTCATAATCTTATTTTTCTTTTGTATGAAATATATGTATATATATAGCAATACCCATATTACAGGGTTGTTTTGACAAATAGAAACAATATTAGTAAAGGTAAGAAAAACTCTTACAAATATCAAGAAATGTCATAGAACCAACCCATATGATGGTACTTTTACTTTTACTACTAATTCTTGAGAAAATAAATACTCAAAGATCTCTTACCCTCTGCAAAATGTATTGGTTTCTATAGGGGTCTACTACTGTGAACCACTGGGATCCAATTTTTACTTAGTCATTTTTTTTTTCACAAATGTATGGATAGAAATTGCTCAGTGGAACTAATTCCGTTCTTGATTATGACAAATAAAATGTCTCAATATTTGGTTATATTTAGACACTCACTTTATATCCCTTTAAATATCCTAGATAAACTTTTTAATTTGAAAATGGAATTAGATTAATGAGGTCTACCAGGTGTCTTTTTAATTAGTAACAATAAACCTTCTCTTATTTTGTGGTGATAAGTTACATTGAATTAGTAATGTGAATTTTGCCAATATGGAATTTAGTACTTCAGAAACACAACCACGAAATTATTTTTCAAAGTTTAGTTGAGACCATATAATCTCCCTTCATCTCAATATCCTCATATGCACAATACTTATAAAAATAAGACTGAGCATTTAATCTGTCCATAATATAAAATATGACAAATGATATGGTATTATATCTACTGCTGCCAAGGTAGATGGACTTCAACTGCTGAAAGTTTTAAATATTCTTTATTTCGCCACTACAGAAAAGTAGGTTGGTTGGTTTGGTGTTTTCTAATTTTAATTTTAGATTTTCTGATCCAAATAAACTATTCTGAATTGGGCTTAATTCAAAGTCTAGATTTGTAAAAACTAGATTAAGTCAGATGGACATATACTTTCATATTCACAACTTTTAGGTTGTGTTTTACTTTTTTAGACAATGGGATTGGAGTCAGAAAATATTTACAAGTCAAGGTACTATGGGTATTGCTTCATGATACTGGCTTTAAAATAATTAGCTATGACAACAAGATGGAATATGAATACAAGAAGGAAAAGAGAGGCTTGAATGAGAGACAGTGTAATGAATGTTTTGCAGGAGGCTAAGTAGAAGATGATAAAAATCCGAATGAGGAGAAGCTTGTAGAGATGATAAAATGTGGTAGAATTTGCAACTTTTTGGAAGATAAAATGGCTAGGAGTTGAATATGTGAGATGAAAGTAACTTGTGAAGGAAGAAGTAAGAAATACATTCCATTACTCTAAGTGGATAAGTTCTACAATGGAGCTATCAAGGAGACAAAAAAATACAAAAAGAGTAGATCTGAAGAAAAACGATGAGTTCTGTTCAGAGTATAAGGACTTAGAGAAAACTCTGTGATATACAGACAGGTATACCACATGATAATAACCATGAAAAAAGTTATAAAACAAACATAGCAGCAATTATTTGAAGATAATATGTATGACACAGTTTGGATGTTTGTCCCCTCCAATCTCATGTTGAAATGTGATCCGCATTTTTGGAGGTAGGACCTGGAGGGAGGTGCTTAGGTCATGGAGGTGGATCCCTCATGAATGACTGGGTGTCATCCTTGTCGTAATGAGTGAGTTCATATAAAAGCTAGTTGTTTAAAAGAGTCTGGCACCTCTCTTGCTCCCTCTCTTGCCTTGCAAGTCATCTGCTCACTATTCGCCTTCTGCCATGAGTAAACAATTCCTAAGACCCACCAGAAACTGGGCAGATGATGGTGCCATGCTTGTATAGCCTGGAGAATCATGAGCCAAATAAATCTGTTTTCTTTATAAATTAACAGCCTTAGGTATTCTTTTATAGCAATGCAAAAATGACCAGTACAATGTATTGTTTATTAGTAATGGAGTGAGAAATCGTTGTTGACAGGAGAGTCAGGTGAGAATAAATCTACCACAGCTCTTTCCATGGTGATTATGGATTCGACTATTATCATAGCAACTATAAAAAACTTAAACTAAACTACATCTAAAGCAAGTGTTCTCAGCTTGCCTGCTCAAATTCAACATATCTCAAACTACATTTCTGACTCCATCCCAAAGCTTTTAGAGGCCAGGAAAACGAGGCTATTCCACATGCCTAGACAAGAAGATGGTGGCTCAGAGTAAGGTGGTAATTGTGAGGGTGGTGAGAAGAAGACTGATTATAGATAAACTAAATGTGGAGTAACCTGATTCTCTAATGGACTAGATCTTAGGTGAGAGAGAAAAATGGGAGTAAAAAATGGTTCCAAAATTTTGGCCTGAGCAACAAGAAAGAAGGAGCTGCCTACCATCAACTGAAATGAGGATGTTAAACATGCACAAAAGGAGTAGATTTTATTTTATATTTTATTATAAAATAATGAAGTAATGCTTCTATGCTTCTATGATTGAAGTTAGTTCATCTCACTGATATACTCAAAACCCTCCCAAAAATTATCACTGGAACCAGGGCCAAAGTCCTTACAATGGCCCGCAAAGCCCTATCTCTGTGACGTGTCTCAACCCCTTCCCTCATTTCATCTACTCTCTGCCTTAGTCATACTTGGATCCTTGCTTTCATTTTTCAGTCAAGGCATATGTCTTAGTCCCTTCCTACTACTACAACAAAATATTTTAGACTGGACAATTTTTAAATAATAAAAATTTATTTCTGTTATCTCTATGGTTCTGGATGCTTGGAAGTTCAAGATCAAAATCTGATGACCAGTGAAGGCTGACTCTCTGATTCATAGCTGGCATCTCGTTGTAGCACCCTCACATGGAGGAAGAGCTGAAGGGCAAAAAGCATCTAACAGAGTTCCTCAAGCACTTTTAAAAGGACACTGACTACCTCCTAAAGGACCTATCTCTTTAAACTGTTATATTGGGGATTAAATTTCAACATGAAATTTGGAATGACACTAACTTTCAAAGCATAGCAGTATGCTTGCACCATAGGAAATTTGTACTGGCTGTTTTACCTACAACACTTTTTCTTCAAATATCAACATGGTTAACTCTCTCACCTCCTTACCCTTTGCTCACATGTCACCTTTCCAATACAGCCTACTTTGACCACCACTTAGTACTGAAAATTGACATCACCCCAGTCTCTATGCTGTCAACGTTATTTTCTCCACGACATCACGATCCATTTTATTTATGTTGCTTATAATTTATTGTCTGTCATTCTCACCATAAAATAAGTAGGTTCTCAATAGTTATTTGTTAATTAATGCATACTGCTGGCTTCTCCAATAATTATTTTTGATGACTAATTATAATTTTCTATATTTTGTCTTATTAATATAATTAACAATATGAAAATGAGTAAGTTTACTATTATACGGTTATTAAGGAAGTAGGAAAATGCTTTAATAACTATAATAATATAACAAAAATTATATAACTATTATACAGTTATTAAAGCATTTTTCTACTTGTTATTTCAATTTTATTCCATCTGTATAATTTATTCTTATTGCCACATAGTGGACAAAAACTTGTCATTCCTTAAGGCTTTAACACTGAAATTATTATCTCTTAAACTTTGTCTTCTATGGAAGTATTTCTTATGTATCACAAAATATTTCCCTGGTTCTCTCCTCTTCTTGGTACATTTTAAAATTTTTCTTCCCTTTCCTGTTCACCAAATGACTTGTTTTGGTCAAGGAAATGTGAGGATAGTGTTGTGTGTCACTGAATGGAAACATTATAAGCCATTGCTTGACTTGCCACATTATCTTATTTTGTTTGCCACAACAGCAAGGCATATTCAACAGTGGCTGCTCCATCAGCCTGGGTACCAAGAAAAAACAATGTGAAAGAGAATCCTAGCCAACTAATAATCGATATACAACTTGAGTGGAAGAAAATATTAATGTTTTAACCACTAAGATTTTACAGTTAGTTATTCTTCAACATAAGCTAGATCATGGTGGTTAATATTTGCTTTCATCTTGCCAATTAGTTTATCTCCATATAATTTTCTCTTCAAATTTTTGACTATATATCTTTCTCTACTGAATCTAAAACTTGCATTCAATTTTTTTTTTTTTTTTTTTTTTTTTTTTTTTTTTGAGACGGAGTCTCGCTCTGTCACCCAGGCTGGAGGTGCAGTGGCGTGATCTCGGCTCACTGCAGGCTCCGCCCTGGGTTCACGCCATTCTCCTGCCTCAGCGTCCCAAGTAGCTGGGACTACAGGCGCCCGCCACCTCGCCCGGCTAATTTTTTGTATTTTTTTAGTAGAGACGGGGTTTTACCGTGTTAGCCAGGGTGGTCTCGATCTCCTGACCTCATGATCCGCCCACCTCGGCCTCCCAAAGTGCTGGGATTACAGGCGTGAGCCACCACGCCTGGCCTCAATATTTTAAACTGTATTTTTTAATTGATAAATTATTTATTTCCCCATTTGTGGTTTTATTTATTTACACAACACTTACTAACTTGTGGATAAAACGGGCAAAACATTTCATGTGGGGTACAAATAAAATCCGAAAATGTTAACTCTTTTAAATATTACAAAGAATAAGTGTAGAACATATAAGAACTACAAAACAGTGATTTGACTTTTTCAAGGAGATCAGAGAAAATTTTCTGGTGGAATTAAAGATGGATTTGAGAAATGAATAAAGGATAAGTATTAACAAATAAGGGAAATAAAAGCATTAGAAAAGGGATATTTGTGAGTATGAGAAACCCAAAGACCAGAGTTAACAGGACAAGAAAACAGATAAGCTTGGTACAAAATGAGGTTAGAGATGTAAGGAACATACAGCACGTAGGACCTTCTTATAGTCCCTGATGAGTATTGGTTTAATTTTAAAAGAAAGAAAATCTCTTGAAAGATTATTAATTGGGAAGAAACACAGTTAGATATGTAATTGGAAAGTATCACTGTGGCTGCATCAAGGAAAAGAGATTATAATTCAGCAAGAGTGAAGGCAAGTAGTCTGGTAAGGGCCTATGGTATTAATCCAAGTGAAAGATGAAGGTGGCTTAGACCATGTTATAGTCTTAATAAGAAGCAAATGGATTTTATGGGTATCAGTGAGACAGAATTCACTTAGACTTAGTGAGAGATGGTCCAATGGAGTGAAGGAGAAGGACTAGTTATGGTAATTTCCAGATTTCTAAATTATTTAAGTGAATGAATTGTGTTGCACTTCACTGAGGTAAGGAAAATTAGAAAATGTCCACATTAGGAGAGAAAGATAATGAGCTCTCAAGAGTCTCACACACTTCTGAATTCTTGTAATTCTTTTTGAATTACATTTTTTTTCAATTTGTGTATATGGTCTTTATGGCCAGGGCTAGATGACTTATTTATTTATCCTAACATACACAGTGTATCAATAGATTCCTTGGTGTTTTGCTGTAATATGAAAGGAAGAGACAAGTGCACCAAGAATAAGTACTGCACAATTTCTAAGTAAAGTAAGTAGTAACAGGAATTGTACAATGATACTTTACCAGGATGAGATCACTACGCTAGTGTTTAGCATTGGGTAAAGATAAGAGAATCTCATAATTGAAAGAAAAACTAAACTTTTCACTATCTTTCCTGCCTGCTGTTTTCTGCTAAACTGAGTAGTTGCCATTCATATAAATTGTTTATATTTATTATAACAATATATAGATATATTTTCTCCTAATTTTCATGAGAGGAAAGTAATTACTTTTTAGGTAACCTGAGAAACCACATTGTTCCCTGGCTCTGGGGATAAAGGATGAAATTCAACCAATAGTTGTTTTTGTTGTTGTTTTTTGTTTGTTTAGGGGGCTTTAAAAAATCACTATTTGTCATGTAATGTCTGCCTTACAACACTTATTTGGTTGATTTTTTTTCTCCTATTTGATGAAATACCGTGCATTTTATTGAAACATATGGTGATAGAGTACTCGAGTCTAAACATGGGCATCTGACAGATCTTGTTCCTTGCTGAGAAACAATTATTTCAATATAGCTTGACAACATGGCTTTTTCCCAGACATTCTGTGCTTCATTTTTCCCCTGAAGTAAGCATGCTGTTAAGAAAATTTATTCACACAGGATCCTTTATTCAACCTACAGCCATAACAATAAACTTTCTTTCTCCTAAATCCCTCTCAGATTTCCCTCTAGTGACAATAACGATACACTGCATCTACCAATTCAATATTGTTTAAAATGTTAATGCTTGAACTCATTCTTTTTTGTAATCATTACATCTTAATAGTTGAAAGCATCTAGAGCTTCTATTTTAACTTGCTACATAGACATCTTTCAATAATAATATTAGCTATTATTCTTATCCGTTTTATATGCCAATATTTGTGTTCGTAGAATGATTTTGATCAATTCTTTTGTCGTCTTTCTTTGAGCTTTAAATCCAATGACACTCTATGTTTGTCATCAAAATATGTTTAATAAAATTTCATTCTATTCTCTCTATTCAATCAGGAAAATTGTATTTCAAACCTTGATTCAGATTTATTTTTCTAATAGATTGAAATGTGTTTATCAGAATATTTCACATGCTATATAAAAATTAAAGTTCTCATTATTCTGTCAGATACTTCCACATGAAACTTTGGGTCTCTGATAGGTTATCGTGATTCATTTTGTTTGCTTGCATTATGCCTTAATTAATGGATTCTTTTTCTCAATCTATAATGCTTTACTCGCTTTAAATATGTTTCTCTGTATGTCTAAATTTATTCCCAAACCTTAATTTAACAGTTATGTGCCAATATTTGATTATATGACATCTAATCCATAGGAGACCCTGATGGACAAATCTTTATTGCCAACTTCTATACCTAGAAGAGGCAGATATATTATTTTAGGAATGCTATTTCAAGTCATGTTGGGACACGATACTAATAAATGGATATTAGGGTTATGGTACTATTCAGTTTTCCAAAGTAATGAATGGATTGAAACACAGCTTTTCCTATCTAGGCTGGGCTTAGATAGGCGGCTCTGTTTAAGTCAAAGTAGCTGTTGTGCCTTTATTTCTCGCTGCATATTTCTGCATTTAGTATGGCCAAATAATTTTCTACAGGACCCAAGGACCTTCTGAGGATAGCAACTATAAGGTATGGGAGAAAATAAGATATGAAGACACTGAGGGGTGAACGAAAATAATCAGATTCTGGAGGTAAGTTACATCTTGGATAAAGGAAGAAGGAATATGGTTAGTTTCTTAATTTTCAGCTTTTAGTGAGAGGGCAAACTGAACTTAATACCAAAAAACTAAAATTTTGATAGAAAACACTTAATCATTCTGGAATGAAGAATTATAGAACAGAGATTAAGGCAACCCCTGCTGTTGGAAAATTAGATGGCATTTCGCAAAGCAGAGAAAACAAAGAGAGAGCCACAAATTCTGCATCTGAATGAAGAATGTGTGGGTAGACATAAAGTGTGTCAAGTATGAACTAAAGTGCCAAACAGAGACCAGGCTGCCACTCAAAAGATAGAAAATATGGTGGGAGTTCAACCACGTTATTTTTCTGCTAACACAAAATACAACACACTTTGGGAGACTATAATTAGAGTCTTTACACTGTAACATTTTATAGCAGTAGTACTCCTTTTTTTTTCTTTTTTCTTCCCTGGCCACAATGGAAGAATTGTCTTGGGCCACACATGAAATACACTAACACTGACAATAGCTGATGAGCTAAGAAAAATAATTGCAAAAGAAAATCTCATAATACATTGGGAGTTTTTGTGTTTTTTTTTTAACTTTTAATTTCCAGGGTACATGGGCAGATTTGTGACATAGGTAAACAGATGTCATAGAGGTTTGTTTAGCAGATTATTTCATCACCCAGGTATTAAACCTAATACTCAATAGTTATTTTTCCTGATCCTCTCCCATTTCTCCACTCCTTCCTCCAATAGGCCCCAGTGTGTTGTCCCCCTCTATGTGTCCATACATTCTCATCATTTAGCTCCCATTTATAAGTGAGAACATGTTGTATTTGGTTTCCTGCATTAGTTTTTTAAGGATAATGACCTCCAACTCCATCCATGTCCCTGCAAAGGACATAATCATGTTATTTTTTATGGCTGCATAGTATTCCATAGTGTATATGTACCACATTTTCTTTATCCAGTCTATCATCGATGGGCATTTAGGTCGATTTCGTGTCTTTGTTTTTGTGAATAGTGCTGCAATGAATATATACATACATTTGTCTTTATAGCAGAACAATTTATATCCTTTTGGGTATATATGCAGTAATGGAATTTGGGGATTGAATAATATTTCTGTCTTGAGGTCTTTGAGGAATCACCACACTTACTTACACAATGGTTGAACTAATTTATACTCCCACCAACATAATGTTTTAAGAAAGTTTATAAATGTGTTTTGGACCACATTCAAAGCTGTCCTGGGCTGAATGCAGCACATGGGCCATGGGGTGGTCACACTTGTTTTATAGTATATAGGATAGAGTCCAAAATTACTTGACATAAACAAAACCAGGAAAACTTTGCTCTGATTCCAACTGCAAAAAGACCCCAGTGTTAGAACTGGCAGCCAAAAACTTTAATGCAACTACAGCTATGTGCCAAATAACATTTCCATCAAGGACTTACTGCACATATGATACTGCATGTAGTCTTACGATTGCATTATAACTCTGATCGGTAAGGTATAGAAAAAGTTGTTCACAATAAGTGAAAAGATAGGAAATCTCAACAAAAGAATAGAAACTAGAACAAGACAATTATAAAACCTTTATAATTGAAAATTAAAGTTCCTGGAATTTAAAATTTATTAGTTAGATTTAAGAGGCAAAATAACATAATAGTTTTTAAAAGTCAGTGAATTTAAAAATAGAAATAGAAATATCCAGTATGAAGGGAGATTCATAAAAATACTAAAGTAAAAAATAAATGTAGACTCAGTCCTAAGTGACAGTAACAAAACCGCTAAAGTTACTGGATTTGGAGTCCCAGAAAAGATCAGTTATTTGAAGATAGAATGTTCAAAAGCTTCCAATAATTGGCAAAAGCAATACATTTACATATTTGAGAGGTTTCGTAAACCTAAAACATTATAAATAAGAAAATAATCACATCATGAATGATAATGCTCAAGAAGTAAAACCACAGACAAAGCGAAAATCTTGGAAATAGCCACAGAAAAAATGACATGTTATATACGATGATTCAAAGGAGAACTAACTTATCTTTAGAAGTGATATTTCCAGAAAATAATAAGACAAGGTTTCTAAATTTCTTGGGTCAGGAGAGACTAGTAGCTCATAATTATATCTATAAGACAAAACTATCTTGTAAACACTAAAGCTTAATGAAGGCATTTTCAGATGGGAAAATAAATACTTTATTTCTTGCACAGGAGAGCTCCAGTACAAGAAGTACTAAATAAAATTATTCTGGCTGATGGAAAATGCTACCACCCAAAACCTTAGATCTTCAGGAAGGAATTGGTAAATATCCACGCATAGCTAGAAACTATTTCTTTTTACTGGAATCCTATAAATTGTAGTAAGGCAAGAAAGGAAAATAAAAGCTATAAAGATTCGAATGATGGAAGAAAAATTCACTCTAATTGTTTATATAGTATATCCTAAGTAATATGCAGAGCAACCAGTTGAACTAATAAGTGATTTTACTATGTTATTAGGATATATTGTTATTATATAAACATGCCTCATATTAATACCACAGGAAATAATTGGAAATTGGCATTTTAAATATTATGCTTACAGTAGTAAAAACATTCATAAAATACCTTGTTGTAATTAAACAAAATCTATGTAATTCTGGTACACTGAAAATAAAATAAATTAATGGAGATATACACCCTATTTATGGATCGAAAGATTAAATATTAAGATGACAAATCTTCCCAAAGTTTTTTTAATGTATATGTTTAATCTCAAAAAAATTCCACAAGAAATGTTGTAGACATTGACAAGTTGCTTCCAAAATTTCTCTGTAAATATCAAAAACCTAGAATTTCCAAAGCATTCTTGGACAAGTGAAAAGTTGAAGAATGGATACTACTTGACCTTAAGATTTACTAATTGCTACAGTAGTCAAGAAAATGTTTCACTTGCATAAGGATAGAAAAGTAAATCAAGGAAACAAACTAGATATTATAAATTGATCTTCACTTCTATTATTTTAAGAAAATCACCAAGAAATTCATTTTACAAAACAAAGTTATTTCAATCAATACTTGATTATACGCTATGGAAAAAAATGAACATTAACCATTACATTATACCATAAAAAATATGAAATGGATCAGAAACTTTAATGCAAAACCTTTTAAAAGATAGAAAAAAATAAGTAGGGATTTGGGGGCTGACAAAAGTTCCTGAACAGGTATTAAAAAGACAGAAACATAAAATTTAAAAAATACACTCCATCGAAACAACGAGCTTTGGTAAACATATCTCACAAATTGCCGGTACTAAGGATACATGTTTTCTAAAATTTCCTGAAACAATCTCCTGTCTGCTTTCTCCCTTTATCTCCCTTGGCCTCTCAGAACATGTTCTTTATTCAGACTTTTTCACCTTAGGTAATGATAACTTTATTTGCCCATTTGTTCTAACCAAAACTTCTGGGGTCATTTATCACTTCATTTCTGCATCCAATGTGAAACCCATCAGTAACTACATTTGCAGCTGCCTTTCAATAAATTGAGAATATTGCCAGGTTCAGTAACTCATCCCTGTAATCCCAGCACTCTGGGGGGCTGAGGCGAGAGAATTATTTGAGGGTAGGAGTTTGGAGACCAGCCTGGAAAACAAACTGAGATCCTGTTTCTCCAAAAAGCATTAAAATAAATTAGCCAGACTCGGAGAGGCTGAGGCAGGAGAATGGCGTGAACCCGGGAGGCGGAGCTTGCAGTGAGCCGAGATTGCGCCACTGCACTCCAGCCTGGGCGACAGAGCGAGACTCCGTCTCAGAAAAAAAAAAAATAAAAAATAAATAAATAAATTAGCCAGCCATGGTGTCATGTACCTATCATTATCATCTCAGCTACTTGGGAGACTGAGATGAGAGGATGGCTTGAGCCTAGGAGGTAAGGCTGCAGTGAGACATGATTGTGACACTGCACTCCAGCCTGGGTGACAGAGCAAGACCCTTTCTAAAAAAAAATAAATAAATGAAAAATAAAAAAAATTGCAGAGTACGACAACTTCACTAATACTACCATAATCGAAGCCACCCTTTCCCTTAAACTGTTTATTCTAGGCTGGCAAAGTTAGATATGAATCCATGGAATGATCATACCATTCTTTGTTTAAAAATATCTGATGGATATTCATCACACTGAGAATGTAAGCTCTTCAACAAGACCACGTGGCCCTATGTGATTCACTTCTGGGAGAAGAGACTCCTAGTTAGAGAGTATGGAATATGAAGAGGCTGTTAGGCAAGAAGATGCTGGATATTTCTGAAGGATAGTGAAGAACTGTGTTATTGCAAAAAAGTGAATAAGAGAAAATAATAAAAGATAAGGTTGCCAGGTAAAAATGTATTCTCTTAATGGCACTATGAATAAATAGATATTTTTAATTTTAACAAAGATATTTTACAGATGTTTTGATTATAGTTAGCGTGCTCTTTGTTCTGTTAAAAAAACCTTTACTCTGTAAAAATCATAAAGTTCTACTGTGTTTTCCTAAAGCATTTACATTTATATTTCATTCTGTAATATGTCCGAAATTACTTCTTGTATTATTTAGGACATAAGGTAGGGAAAAATTAGTTTCTTTTTCTGTATAAGAAAACATCTTATTGATGTATATAAGAGCTACTGATTTGTGTACATTAATTTTGTATCCTGAAACTTTGCGGAATTCATTTATCAGTTCTAGGAGCTTTTTGGAGGAGTCTTTAGTGTTTTCTAGGTATACGATCATATCATCAGGAAACAGCAACAGTTTGACTTCCTCTTTGCCAATTTGGATGCACTTTATTTCTTTCTCTTGTCTAATTGCTGGAGGTAGGACTTCCAGTACTATGTTGAATAGAAGTGGTAAGAATGGGCATCCTTGTCTTGCTCCAGTTCTGAGAGGGAATGCTTTCAATTTTTCCCTGTTCAGTATTATGTTGGCTGTGGGTTTGTCACAGATGGCTTTGATTACATTGAGGTATGTCCCTTGTATGCTGATTTTGCTGAGGATTTTAATAATAAAGAAATGCTGGATTTTGTCAAATGCCTTTTCTACATCTATTGAGATGATCATGTGATTTTTGTTTTTAATTCTATCTATGTGGTGTGTCACATTTATTGACTTACATATGTTAAACCATCCCTGCATCCCTGAGTTTGAAATCCATTTGATCATGGTGGATTATCTTTTTGATATGCTGTCAAATTCTGATAGCTAATATTTTGTCAAGGATTTTTTCATCTATTTTCATCAGGGATACTAGTCTGTAGTTTTCTTTCTTTGTTATGTCCCTTCCTGGTTTAGATATTAGGTTGATGCTGGCTTCATAGAATGATTTAGGGAGGATTCCCTCTTTCTCTATCTTGTGAAATAGTGTCAACAGGATTGGTTCCAATTCATTGAATATCTGAGAGAATTCACCTGTGAATTCATCTAGTCCTGGACTTTTTTTTTCATTAGTCATGTTTTTATTATCATTTCAATCTCGCTGCTTGTTGTTGGTCTGGGAATATACCTAACCAAGGAGGTGAAAGACCTCTACATAGAAATCTACAAAACACAGCTGAAAGAAATCACAGAAACAAAAACAAATGAAAACACATCCCATGCTCATGAATAAGTAGAATCAATATTGTGAAAATGACCATACTTCCAAAAGCAATCTACAAATTCAATGCAATTTCCATCAAAATACCACCATCATTCTGCACAGAACTAGAAAAAAAAATCCTAAAACGGATATGGAAAAAAAATAAAAACAAACAAACATAAGAGATGGCATAGACAAGCAGAACAGAGCAAAAAGAAGAAATCTGGAGGCATTGCTTTACCTGACTTCAAAGTATACTATAAGGCCATAGTCACTAAAACAGCATGGTACTAATATACAAATAGGCACATAGACTAATGGAGCAGAATAGGGAACTCAGAAATAAATCCAAATACTTACAACCAACTAATCTTTGACAAAGCAAACAAAAACAAAGTGGGGAAAGGACACCTTATTCAACAAATGGTATTGGGATAACTGGCTAGTCACATGTAGGAGATTGAAATTGGATCCTCATCACTCACCTTATAGAAAAATCAACTCAAGATGGATCGAGGACTTTAATCTGAGACCTGAAACTGTACAAATTCTCGAAGATAACATCAGAAAAACCCTTCTATACATTGGCGTAGGCAAAGGTTTCATAACCAAGAACCTAAAAGCAAATGCAACAGAAACAAAGATTAATAGGTGGGACTTAATTCAACTAAAGGGCTTCTGAACAGAAAAAGGAACAGTCAGCAGAATAAACAGACAACCCACAGAATGGAAAAAATCTTCACAATCTATACATCTGACAAAGGACTAATATTCAGAATCCACAAGGAACTCAAATCAGCAAGAAAAAAATAAACGATTCCACCAAAAAGTGTGCTAAGGACGTGAATAGACAATTTTCTAAAGAAGATATATAAATGGCCAACAAACATATGAAAAAATGCTCAACATCACTAATGATCAGGGCAATGCAAATCAAAACCACAATGTGGTATCATCTTAGTCTTGAAAGAATGGCCATAATAAAAAAGTCAACAAATAATTGATGCTGGCGTGGATGTGGGGAAAAGGGAGCACTTCTACACTGCTGCTGGGAATGTAAGCTAGTACAACCACTATGGAAAACTGGAGACTTCTTAAAGAACTAAAAGTAGAACTACCAATATAATCCTTCAATCCCACTACTGGGCATCTACCCAGAGGAAAAGAAGTCATTATACAAAAAAGACACTTGCACATGCATGTTTATAGCAACACAATTCACAACTCAAAAATATGGAACCAGCCCAAATGCCCACCAATCAACAAGTGGATAAAGAAATTGTGATAGATAGATAGATAGATAGATAGATAGATAGATAGATGGATGGATGTTATAGATGATGGAATAGTACTCAGTCATAAAAAGAAAAGAATTAATAGCATTTGTAGCAACCTGGATGGAACTGCAGACTATTATTCTAAATGAGGTAACTCAGGAATGGAAAACCAAACATCGTATGTTCTCACTCATAAGTGGGAGCTAAGCTATGAGGATGCAAAATATAAGAAGATACATGGGAAGGGAGTGAAGGATAAAAGACTACAAATTGGGTTCAGTGTATACTGCTCCAGTGATGAGTGCACCAAAATCTCACAAATCACCACTAAAGAACTTACTCGTGTAACCAAATACCACCTGTCCCCCAAAAACCGAAAAAAAATTTATAAAAGGTATAGAATCCAAGAAAAAAACAAAAAGGAAAGAAAACATCTTATTGAGCAAGCATCGTTTACAACAGCTCCCCCTCATCTTTGTGGAATACACTTGAAGGTCCCCTAATGGATGTCTGAAACCACAGAGTACCGAGTCCTATATGTGTAGTGTTTTTTTCCCCTATATATGCCTATGATAATGTTTAATATACAAGTTAGGCACAGTAAGAGATTAACACCAATAACTAATCATAAACTAGATCAATTATAACAATATACTATTATAAAAGCTATGTTAATGTGGTCTTTCTCTTTGTCTCTCTTCTCTCTCTGAACATTTTATTGTATTCTACTGTTCTTGTGAGGATGTGAGTTGATAAAATGCCTCTGTGCTAAGATGAAGTGAGGTGAATGACAGAAGCATTTTGTCATAGTCTTAGGCTACTACTGTCCTTCTGATAATATGTCAGAAGGAGGATTATCTGTTTTTGGTAATTCTTGATCATCAAGCCAAAATGATATCTGTGGTTGGATGTGAGAAAAATACTGTGTTGATGACTAACAGCTAACAGGCAGGTAGCAGACACGTGTGGATACACTGGACAAAGGGATCATTCATGTCCTGTGTGATGTTGGGGTGATCAGACCCAACACCAGGCTGTGGGGCTACGAAGTCTGGCGGAGTCAAAGGAATGAGAAAAGACAAGTTAAGAGTGCATAAGTTGGGTTCAGGGGGCCAATGCTGGTATGGAGTCTGTGAAGGCCCCGAGCTCTGGGAGCCCACCCTATTTATTGGTGATCAAACAACCAAGCAGGTGGTGAGAATGTGCAGATGTGGGGGTAAACAGGTGAGGACCTGAGGACGTGGGAGTAGAAAGGTAGTGGTGCATCAAGCATAGTTGTGACAGTTTAGCATTTTCTTTGACTCATATAGAATATGCTCTGCTGCTTGAGATAATGAGAACATGTTTACAAGCCTGGGAGAGCAACCAACAAGTCTGTGCACATTGCAGAGGCTATGAGGGGATTTATGCCCTGAGCCCTGGATTCCATCCAAGCCACGAGGGCTCTTATGCCCTGGGCTTAGATTTGTGGTGTGGCAGGGCAGCCTTCCACCCTTTGGCACAGAGCTTGGTGTTCCAAAGGCCATGAGGGGCTTTAGACCCTGGACCCTGGACATCTTCCAAGACTCTTTTATATTATGACAGACAAGCCAGTCCTGCCCCAGCTCTTCTACCAACATGTGGAAAGCAAGACAGCACAAGATTCCATCATACTACTCACAAGACTGTTAAATTTAAAACTTATACATTTTTATTTCTGGAATTTTCCATTTAAGATTTTCAGACCCAGGTTGACTGCAGGTAACTGAAACTGAAAAGTGAAGCAGCCATTAGAAGGGACTTCTGTAATGAAATATCGTCATTTCTCCACTGCACTGCAATGCCACCTTTGTAATACCAGGTGAACAAATAGGTGTTAAGAAATATATAAATATGGATAGAGCTGAGTGCATTTCTGATCAGATCCTATCAATTAAAGGAATATTTTAAAGTTTTATTGGATCAACTAAGCTGTGATATCAGGAATGGTAAAAGACGTATATAGATAAGTAGGACCGAGAAAGCTGGACACAATTATTTTCTTTAGAAATTGCTTCTTTTCTTGGGTTTTTAAATGGAATGACTGGCAAATGCATGCTACCATTATTCATTGAATCTATAGTTTATATTTTATCTAATTTATTATTTCTCAAATTAGCTGCACTATATAATCAATGACATCTTACAAGTAAATAGTATTATTTTTCTTACTTATAGGTATATAAAATAGTGGTGTAGCTTAAAATTGGTAGTGTCAAAAATTTGATGATGCACAGTATGCAATTCTATCTCTCTGGCCAGAGATTACTAACTTGTACACATGACCCAATACCATTTAGTAACCAAAGATTGTCTCTCTCCAGAATGTGTACTGACTCACACAACGCATTAGTAAGTTGTGTTGTGCAATATTAGGTCATCTCAGGAATAACATCAGCATCAGGCCATGCAAATGAACAATAGGCTATTTGAGAGAATGAGAGAGAAAACCGTAAGAGAATGCCAGAGATAAGAAATCATGAGTGCAGCTTTTCTTTTTTTCTTAGAGGCTACTTGGTTCTGGTTCTCATAAAGCATGCCTCTGTCTTAGTATTTATATTCATAATATTATCTTCCATATTGTAGAAGAAAGTCTATACACTTGAGTTAGCTTGAACAGGTTTCTCTTCTTTATAATTTCAGGGGTACTGACTAACACAAAGTATACTCGTATTTCCAATTTCAGTAGGTCTTATATTTAAGTAGGACAAAGGTATAAATTATTTTTAAGCATAATAAGGACATAATCTATGTCATTGCACAGTATGTTTTTCAGTCTTTTGCTTATAAAATTAGTGTGGAAGATTCAAATATCAGTATATATGAATGCGTTACACTTTGTATTTACTTTACTGTACTTAAAAGGGACAACTGCATAAATCAGGTTGTCTGTAATATATAGTGTTTATTTGCTTTTCCATTTGGCAAAATAAATTTTCAACTTTCAAATTTGTTATTGAATATATTTCATTAAATATCATAGTTTTTAAAATATTCTTGGACTATATATAATCAATGATTCTGTCTTATGATTTAGACAACTTATCTAATATAGAATACTGAATAAAATACTGAGGGATAGCTTTCTTAGACCATGTATTATTTACAAATAAACCAGATATAAAATGATAAAAGACTTCCCAGGGCACAAAAATTTCTCTAAAGAAAATGCAAGTTGATATGATTAAATGAACATAGCACATTAGCATACATTATAGTTGATTTACTCTTTGATATTTTAACCCAGATTAGCCTCAGGGCCATATAGTCAACCATGTGGGTATTATTTATTTGAATGACATGCTTTCCGCCAGTTGTAGAGTTAGAAATTGAACATTAGCCCCAGGTTCCCTTGTAACTTTCACACTACTCACAAATTCCTGTACAGTCTATCTCATACATATCTTTCTAATTCAACTATTTTACTCAACTCCAACTTTCATTTCATCAGAGAAACAATATTTATTTTTAGTCCTACAATCTCAAAGATATTCTCAAAGATATTCAAACTATGTATTGCCAGAAAAACCCTTAAAATTAAATATTGTACCCTGTCACTCTACTCCTTAAGACATTTTAATGGGACTCTCGTTTTAATTGGGATAAAAATCTACAGTATCTATCATGGCTTATAAAGCATTATGTGATCTTCACTCTGTTTACTGCTAATGATTATGTATTGTTATGCCCCTCGTTTTTTTTACTTTTTAATACATATGTTGCTTCCCCAAGGCTTCTTGCTTGGCTCCACCATTCTGGGTTTGTCACTCTCCTGTGTGTTCCATGACACATTGTATCCCCTAACTCCTTTGCTGTGTTGCACTTCTCTGCATCTTTACACTTGAAACTCTGTATACTTTATTAAACACTGCATTTTTATCACCTCTTGTATTGCCTGAAACCATACAAGCATTAATTAAAGTTGCTTGAGTACATTAGTAAATAAATATCTCCTTTGCTTTAAAAAATCTATTTTGACTTAGGAAGACATATTTCTGATACAATAAATATTCAGAGAAATAAATTTGCTTCAGGGAATATTTTTAAGGTATTTAATGTAACTACTACTTAGAAGCTTGTGTTCCTTTTAAATTGTCTGTTTTCTCATACTGAGAGGTAATATTTTATAATAAAACCTACTCAAACATTGCATTGAATTGACTTGTGATCTCACCTTAGTTCTCAACACCTTTTTAAAAATTAGCTTGGTATAGGAGATTATGCCAAATCAGAGCGGGCTATGAGAAACTCAGTCAACAAAAGAGAATGTCATGAAAAGCCCACTCATTGTCATTTCTAAGTCTTTATTCGATTCCTTTATGTTGAAATTATGTTGACTTTTGAGTAATTTTCAGAAAATCTGTTATTATTCAAGTGTATAACCAATAAAGACTGAGGGTATTTTTCCTTAGAAGAGAGTTGGAAATGAACTTTAATTGTGACTTAATACTTGTGACATTTTCTTTCCTCATGTTTGCTCCTCAGCTCCCCGTGCTGTCCATACATATGTCCTGTTTGCCGTTGTAACAATGGTTTAGCAACAAATGCTTTGAATAGAACACATCTCTTCAATTTATAAAATTGTTCACTTTCCTGTGCTAATCTGTCTTAACTATAACAGCCTTAAAACATATCTTAATATCTGATCGAGAAAATCTAGCAGTGGTTTCCAGTAAAGTCTTGGCTAGTTTTAGCCCTTGATTGTGAATTTTGATTTAATTTACTAAGCGCCAAAGAAACAACAACAAACAACAGTTAAAATATTCATAAGGTTTCTAAAATTAGAATTGCAATGAATGAAATCAATTTGGAGATCACTGACATTTTACAATAGCTGGTCTTTCTATTCAAGAAAATGTGTCTGTGTCTTCTAATGACTCCCATATATTTTCGTTTTTTTCTCCATGAAGTTTTCCACATATTTTGTTATATTTATTCCTAGAAATATTTTGTTCTTCCAAAATACGTATTTCCATAATAAGAATTACCTCATGTATGACTGGTAACTTTGGTAATGGCACTAATAGAATATAGAAGTCAGGTTGATTCATTTTCTTCATCAGAAGCTAAACACAAACACAGCTTAAAACAGAAGATCACTGAGGAAGATAGCAGTTATGAAAAATCACAGTCCTCTCCTGGGCTCAGTTTTGCTTATTATTGTTGCTGTTATTATTATTAAGAGTGAAGATGCTAAGGAACTGTCTCACAGAGAGGGTCGTTCTATGAGAGAACCAGAAAACGCGTGTTACTGAGTGACAATAGAGACCAAAGGCTGAAAAAAAAATTGCAGCAGGCTATCCATGAGGGCACAAGTCAGTTATCACCTGTCTTAAATGTGATAAGAAATGTGACTATAAGTAGAAGACATGATCACAGTGTGGCATGTGGCAGGGCTGAACTTGATGGCATTGGATTAGGTACTCTGTAAAGCCAATAAGCAAGTCCTATTTGAAGCCATGTAAGCATCTTTTATTTATAGTTTATTAATGAATGAGGAAGAGGGCAAAATAAAAGAGAAATAATGTGAACTAATGGAAAGAAACAAATTCAAGATGATGAGCCAGATCATCAATCTTTGGCAGCATGTTGATTTTCCAGTTGATTCATTGCTCCTTTACCTATAGCTACTGATGAAGACAGCTCTCTCAGCTTGTCCCCCTAATTGAACAGCGACATTTTTCCTTAGATACCATTCATCAATTTACATTTACCTATTTAAAAATTATCTATACATATGTTATAATATTCTTTTAATAGGAAGTGTTTGGCATGCCTTTTAAAATATGTTAATATTTTATTAGAATTGTTATTAACTTTCAGTGCTCTGTTTATAAAGTCTCAAGGGATTTGAGTGATTGACTCCTGATCTTTTATTTTTCCCATAATCATACTCTTTTCTGGGACTAGTACATGATTTTTCCAAAACATGAGGTTATTCAGGACCATGTAGAAGAGTTGTATAAATTATAAATATGCCAATGTTATTTATCTATTAAAAAAAACTCTATCTAATTTGTGTTTGTATATAGACATGAACTTGTTTATTGTTTTTGGTTTTGTGTCTTGCAAATTTGCCACATTCTAATAGTATATCTGCTAATATTTGTAATGTCATCTAGTCATTATACATAGCTTATATTTGTGCTATGTAAAAAATCATCTGCAAAAACTCATTGATATTCTTGCTATTCCGCCATTTTATACCTTTTATCCTTTAATTTATATCACTTGCTAGGTCTTCCATTAAAATAGTGAATAGTAATGGTAATATGGTAATATGATACTAGAGGAAATGTTTTCATAATTTAAAATTTTAACAATATGTTAAGAATCTCTAGATTCTTCTTTATGATGTTAAGTAACTTCCTTTTTATTTTCAGTATTATAATTTTGTTATAAATGTCTGTTTAATTTTAGGTAGTACTTCACTGAATCTATTGAGATAACCATATGATATTTCTCCTTTTTGAGATAAAATAGTATGTTTCTTCATACGTCAGTTTTAATAACTTGTATTTTTAAAAATAATCACCTAAGTTTTCAAATATATGCCATACTTTTTTATTAGTCCAGCTCATAATACATTTAATCTCTGTAATCTTTATTTCCATTATTCTTTCTAATATTATTTATTTTTGCTTTCTTTCTAACTCTTTGTTTTAAGTAATCTGGCAGAATTTGTTTCTTTTTAAGAATTTTACTAGTCTTTTCAGTCAATCAAATTTTTCCTTCTTTACTCCCTCTGTTTTATGCCATTTCTTTCTTTTTTAAAACTAATTCTATTTTTATTACTTGCTTGCTCCTGATGTCGTTGGGTTTAATTGACCAGAGTTCTAATTTCTGCCAAAGTTTAATTTTCAAAGGGTTAAAATATTTTCCTCAAAGACTGTAGAAAAATATATTTCAAAGGTTTATTAAGTCATTTGTGAAGGAACCAACAGAATATTGAAGCAGCCTCAAAAGGCATTTATGTTAGTTAGCTGTGACAAGCATGCTGAAATATGTATGGTAAATTCAAGACAAATGGCTTAATGTCCTATAGGCAACTAAAATTGCAAGGTTTTTAATTATATTTTCTTCTAGACATAACTTATTTGCATTTACAGGGGCAAAAATTCTATAAATTCATCTGTAACTTCACAGAGTGAGAAAATCTAATATATAATAAATATTAATTCAAACAAAGTTGCATTCCTCTGAAAAATTAAATATTTAGGGGTGGACCTTTAGGCAATGTTCCAGTGTAACACAGAAGTATCACGTGAACAGCTTTTTGTCTTACTAATTTTCACTTTTGCAAAAATGTCTTAACTTTATTAAGGAGAATGATTACTAATTTTTTAGCTTTCCTCTTTTTGCTTATATAATCAATAAATTTTTTATTGATGATAAATATCAATACATTTTCCTCTAAATATAATCTTGGCTGCATATCCATTTTTATCACATAGCGTTTTTCATGTAATTTATTTCAAAGCATTTTTAAATTTCCTTTACAATGCCTTATTTCATCTATAAATTTTTGATACTTTTAAGCAAATATTCAAATATATTGGGATTTTCTAGGTATTGATATTGAGTTATGAGTACTAAATATTTTTACTAAATAAATAAAAATAATTGCATTGTACTGATAGATTATAGCCTAAATAATGCCAACATTTTTAAAAACGATCTGGTTTTATATGATGAGTTTAAAAAAATATTTCATAATTGCTTCAAAATAATACCGTTTGTCAAATTGTCGGCGCAATGTTTATGTTTAAGCTGGGTGTGGGGGCTTATGCCTGTAATCTCAACTACTTGAGAGGGTGAGTCAAGAGCACAGTTTGAGGCCAGAAGTTCAAGAACAGACTGGTCAACATAGCAAAACCTCTGTCTCAAAAATAAATAAAGACATGAGTAAGTAGATAAATATGTGCTATTCTGTTGTGAATCACAATGTTGTTCAGAATTCACTTTCTCCCAATCAGCCTCAATATTAATGGGAGGAGTGCACCTCTGTAACTCACTAATATGTATTTGGCCATGTGATTTTCTTCTTTTTTTTTTTTTTTTTTGGCCTGTTTTGTTTTCTCACTCAGGATGTACATAATTCAGGACAAAATCTCATGTAGGAACTAGCACCAGAGTCAAAATAGGAAATTTTCTATGTTGCCCTCCCTTTGAACCTGACTTTATTTCTCACTTTCTTTTCCTTTGAAATTGACAACCTTTAAGGTACTTCCTTTATGTGGGGTTCTCCTGCTGGAGTTCCCCACTGTGGGCCATCCCTAGCTTTCATTCTTGTCCCTGTATTCATTACATATATTAAAGTAGGAACTCAAGGATCCAAAATTTGGCAGAAGTCTCAGGGTAAAAGGCAATTATAATTATAGTACTCTTTACTTCCCAATGTTCCCATTTTCACTTTTTTTGGTTTGTTTTAGTGAATCTTACCTTTTTTTCTTAACTTTGCAACACTGATTAATCTATCATCTATTCATCCAACAATTCATCCATCGTTTCAAAATTAAAAATCTCAAATGATTTTATTTTTTTTTATTATACTTTAAGTTTTAGGGTACATGTGCACAACGTGCAGGTTTGTTACATATGTATACATATGCCATGTTGGTGTGCTGCATCCATTAACTCGTCATTTAACATTAGGTATATCTCCTAATGCTATCCCTCCCCCTTCCCCTCACCCCACAACAGGCCCCAGTGTGTAATGTTCCCCTTCCTGTGTCCATGTGTTCTCATTGTTCAATTCCCACCTATGAGTGAGAACATGCAGTGTTTGGTTTTTTGTCCTTGTGATAGTTTGCTGAGAATGATGGTTTCCAGCTTCATCCGTGTCCCTACAAAGGACATGAACTCATCATTTCTTATGGCTGCATAGTATTTCATGGTGTATATGTGCCACATTTTCTTAATCCAGTCTATCATTCTTGGACATTTGCATTGGTTCCAAGTCTTTGTTATTGTGAATAGTGCCGCAATAAACATATGTGTACATGTGTCTTTATAGCAGCATGATTTATAGTCCTTTGGGTATATACCCAGTAATGGGATGGCTGGGTCTAATGGTATATCTAGTCCTAGATCCCTGAGGAATCACCACACCGACTTCCACAATGGTTGAACTAGTTTACAGTCCCACCAACAGTATAAAAGTGTTCCTATTTCTCCACATCCTCTCCAGCACCTGTTGTTTCCTGACTTTTGAATGATGGCCATTCTAACTGGTGTGAGATGGTATCTCATTGTGGTTTTGATTTGCATTTCTCTGATGGCCAGTGATGATGAGCATTTTTCATGTGTCTGCTGGCTGCATAAATGTCTTCTTTTGAGAAGGGTCTGTTCATATCCTTCGCCCACTTTTTGGTGGGGTTGTTTGTTTTTTTCTTGTAAATTTGTTTGAGTTCATCATAGATTCTGGATATTAGCCCTTTGTCAGATGAGTAGATTGCAAAAATTTTCTCCCATTCTGTAGGTTGTCTGTTCACTCTGATGGTAGTTTCTTTTGCTGTGCAGAAGCTCTTTAGTTTAATTAGATCCCATTTGTCAATTTTGGCTTTTGTTGCCATTACTTTTGGTGTAAAGTTGGCTCAAAAGCATTTTTACTCATGAATGAAAGAGTCTGTAAGCAAATTCAAATCTAGCTGTTTTTTTAATGAAATGCCCAACTGTTTTCACCTTCCAATTTTATTTGATTATGAAAGATGTTCAAATATAAAATGGATTTCCTACTGAAGAATTCTCAAGAGATGTTTGTTACCTAGAGACTACCATTTCAAATTTTTTCTTCAAATGATAATAGTATATTAATGAGTGCTAGGAACATTTCTACTAAAATCTATTCTGTGTTCAAGCAGAAAATGGGCATCTCATCTGGTTCAAGTATTTCCATACACACAATAGCAGTTGACTCTTTTATAGCTGCAAGAGTCCTAATTCATCCTATCTAGAGAAGTAAATCTCCCACCCACATTGCAAAACATATCTGAAACTTTCATTCTCCTAAAACACCCTTTCTATTGGGACATGAAAGGCTAGTCAAGACATTCTCCAGAAATGTTAATTTTGTATTTTTCCTCTCTGTAGAAAATATTGATGATTACCTTGTATGCATAGTGGTTATGATATAAAAATAATTACAATAACAATAATAATAAAATTTCTTTAGTCAGCATATGCTTAAACACAACTAATTTACCTACCTTAGAATCTGATTCTCATAGATCTTTTATAGTTTCTTTAGCCAGGTTCTTTGCCCCATAATTTTTATTTACCCCGGTTGATGCTGGTGGAATACCAATTAATTAATTCAATACATATTTATCAAGCCTTTCTTTTTTTTGCATTAGCAATACATATATCCTCAAAACAGACAAAATTTTCTGCTGTAGAATACCTTACTTGTAATATCCAAATACCGATCAAACAAAACAAAAATTATCAGCATATTAAGAGGTAATAAATACTGTGGAGAAAAAGCAGAAAGGTTGGTTAGAACATATGAGGGATAATTAAAATTTTAAATAGGGTAGTCAGGGAAGACTTCATTGAAGCAAGAAAAGCTTATAGGTAAGAGAATAGGCTACTGGAAGGATGAATAAGAATAACTGATACATAACAGATGGCATGGAAAGCCTCCCTTTTGAACTAGGATCTGAGTTAATATGGAATGTTTGAAAAGAATGAATAAGGGTTGGATCAAGAGTGAGGTGAATGTCCCAGTCTGGGAGACAGTGTATGTGCAGGCCTAAAATATGAGAAAGTGCACACACACACACAGACACATGTACACTTGTCATCAAAATTCTCTATTTTCTTTTTCCGTTTTGGAAGCTTTGTTAGTATACTGGAGTTTTGTTTTGTTATTTCAGTAATTCCAGATATCTTTGTTTGTTAAAAACCTGGAAAATAGAATCATTTAATGAAACAAAGTGTTCCTATGAATTCAGGTACCTGAGACTTTATTTATCATTCTGCCAAACAATAATTAACTAAATGTTTATTAACTTTATAAAAAAGAAATTAATATATAGGTGCAACTTTAAATGAAATAGACTAATAAAAATATAACAAAATACTCATTACATGCAGGACGTTTATATATTTCTTTCTTTATTTCTCTCTTTCTTTCTTTCTTTTTTCTTTTTTGAGGTAGTGTCTTGCTCTGTCTTCCAGGCTTGAGTGCAGTGGTGTGATCTTGGCTCCCTGCAACCCCTGCCTTCCGGGTTCAAGCAGCTCTCCTGCCTCAGCCTCCCAAGTAGCTGGGATTACATGCACCTGCCACTATGCCTGGCTAATTTTTGTATTTTTAGTAGAGATGAGGTTTCCCCATGTTGGCTAAGCTGGTCTCAAACCCCTGACCTCAAATGATCTACCTACCTCAGCCTCCCAAAGTGCTGGGATTACAGGCGTGAGCCACTATGCCAGGCCCATGCAGAATGTTTATAATCAGTTTGTTAATACAAGGCTTGCATATAACAAGATAAAGAAACAAGACAAGAGAAACTTTTTTTTCCCCTCAAAGGTCATAGACTCTCAATGTCATATTAGGCTGCTGGGTTCTGACACTTCTGTGTATACATTCTGTGTATACCAGCATCAGCCAAATAGAAACTCCAACTCACAGGACTGGGTTTCATACCTACAGCCTTTTTTCAAGCTCAAAGACAGCAACATTAGCCAAGTTGTGCCTCCTCATTAGTGATACCTGCTTATCAGAATTTGATGTTCAGCTCTACGGAGACTCTTTCGGTAAGCTTCTGATTTTTCCCTTTATCACCTTTGTCCTGTTACCTCGAGGAGGGTAACTGCTCCCTACAGTTGCTACCTCCAGAACACCTTGGATTTGTTTAAGTTTTTCTTATCAACTTATCTGTTTATCTCCAAGCGGAAAATCCCAGAAATTTTTTGAAGGAGACAGATTTTGTTTTGCTTTTGATCTCATACGTCCGTGACCATAGTATATAATCCTCTTTTGAGACATTTTCCTTGTTACTTGGTTCTGACAATGGTACCTATTTCTCACTCAGCTCTTCATTAACTCCATCTGCTTGGGGAGAAAAAGTGGAAATTTTATTGTTTAGTAAATATTTATTCTATATTTCCCTCTTCTTATCAGAGTAATCTTATGCTTGGAAATTAATGGGAGTCCTCTTTCTTCTGGACCAACAGCTTCAGATTTGTCTTTACTTAAAAGGTTATAACAGAGGTCAAATCTTCCACTGACACCAGAAAATAGGGGCAGCACTGAGATTTTGTCTGCAAAAGTAAAGGGAACTAATCATAAGATGATTAACTCTTAATATTAACAACAATTCATTTGGAAGCCTCTTATTAAGTCAAACATGCTTTCTCATTATCAGCCTAGAATAATGCAATGACCTGCTACACTTTATTATTTTTCAGATGAACTGGGAAAGGCAGAAACAAATAATTTAGAGTATATTTAATCCATAAGTTCATTAGTCTTTTTCTAATATGAAAAGAATGCAAAGAACTGGTAGTATGGAAGGCCTCTCTCTCTAATTATTGGTTGCATGTTACCTCTGACAAATTGGTATTTTTGTGGTTTGGGGAATGGATAAGTTTGAGAGAAATAACTCTGTAAGTAATTGCAAGTTCTATATCCTATTTACTTATTTTTCCCCCAAATAATAAGCCAGATCAGTGCTTCCCAAAAGTGCCTTTGATTTTATTTGGGAAGTTTGAGTTTGAGGCATATAAATTTGTGTTTTTATAAAAGCAGCTTGGGTGATTTGTATAGCCAAAGTTTGCAAAACATTGGAATAAATCAATAAGTTTCTACCTTTCAATAATCAGAATAAACTTGAGAAACTTCTTTTTAAAGAATACCCACAGGCGACGTCTCAAAGATTTTGATTTAATAGGTTTGTGTTAAAGTCTAGACTTCTTTTTTTAAAAAAAAACATTGTATTCTGATAGGCATTTGGGACTGCAAACTACTGAGTTAGAGCTTCTGGGAAAGACAATTGCAGCTGGATTCTGAACTTAGAACTTCACTGCTCAAAAGCCGCTGTCTCCATCCCTGTGGCAATACAAAATAACACTTTGTAGGAAGGAATAATATGGCCATCAGAGTTTCTGGCATCAAGGAGGCCATACAGTAACTGATAACATATCTGGAATAAGAAAGTTTCCTCTAGGTTTGGTCAGAGATCTATTGTTGCCCTCAGTCTCCATGAAATTTACCTTCATCCTGAGTCAAGGGCCTCAGAAAACCAAGTAAACTGTCGTTATGTCCTTACCGGTCTCTGAAACCCTCTACTCTCTCCTCCTAGTCTCTAAGGAAAGCACGTCTAAAGGAAGTAGAAATTAATCATGGAGTTAAAAAGGCACACTTCTCTTAATCCTGTCAATACACTGTCAGAAAAATTAATGGAGTTAATGGAAGAAAAACTTCTGTTGCTGGAAATATGACCAATGAAGTAGGAATAAAAACCACACATTTAGAAAATATCCAAAAATGATGAACAAGAAAATGCAGATATCTTTTCTGTTAAAATATGATTTTCCGAAAGCTAAAAGTAGACCTCTCATAAATATATAAAATGAACTTGCATCAAAAATTTATTAACAGATTGAAGGATGTAGTAAAACGGTAATGATCCAAAGAACATTTGAGGAAGCAGGATTTATGTATTCTAACAGGAAATATATTTTTAAAAATATTAAAACAACATAAAAATTAAAGTAAAAATATCAATAAATTATAGTCAATGGCATTATCTATTTTACTGAAGAAAAATAATTTGTATTGCCATGTGACAAGAATTTTTTAATTGCATTTGATTTTCTGTATGTTAAGTCTTCCTATCCTGAAAGAGTTGTAGAATAGTTGAATCAATAGTAAACAGAATGTGAAACACATATATTCACCCCTAGAGATTCAGATGAAACCAGCTAGCCAATGCCAGCACTATAATGAAAAATATATATATACCCAGGAGTCCATTTTGCAAATCTCCAAGTTGTGTATATATTTAAATTTGTACCATTTTTACTATAAATAATCCTCAAAAATTATTCCCCCCAAAGATGGTCTTATTATATTCTTTATAAAGGTGCGCCAAGGATTATCAACATGTTGAAGCTTACACTGGTAAGCTATTGCAGAGACATTGGGTGGTAAGCAACTGCTAGGTCAGAAAATTAATATCTATCTAAAGATTTTAGAAGAAATCTAAGATTGTGTTTTTGCTAAGATTTATTACTTGCACTTCTACGTGAGGTTAGGCAACTAAGCCCAAAAATAAACTTACACTTGAGGTCCCCAAATTTACCAAAGGTCCTGGCCTGCAAGGAAGTTATTTTTCTTTACCATCTGTGAGACTTGGACTCCATAACTCATAGAATAGGTAACATGCCAATGTCCTGTGATAGCTTTGTAAGCATTGTCTCCACATATAAGGGACAACACTTGATCCTTAATGGTGGACCTTTCATACCTAATTACATAAATGTCATTCTCAAGTGTATCACTCATGGCCTTGGTTACATAATTTATTGTGTAGTTATATCCTGTTTAAAAGGAGGACATATTCTAATTGTAAAAATTTGAATAGTTAATATTTCTTTGAAAATAAGGAATACTCAGTGAAAATGTTAATTTTTGAATTTTGAGTGGTCAATGAAACATATAACATTTAAAATGTTTTATTTCAGTTTGCAAAAGCAATACCATAATTTATTGTGTAAAGATAAAAAAGAAAGAAATCACTTCCTTATTTACCCATCAAAAAACAGACTATTAAAATAGTATCAACTGTTTTACAAAATGATTAACTGCATTTACAGGTCTCTAATCAGTTTATAGAGTGCTTTGTAATTAATCCTTATTTTGCTTAGTCTTTGATCAGCAATGAAGTTGTCTATGTCTAGACTAAAAAGAGCCATGGAAATCATGATACAGTTTCTTAGTACAATCTCATAATTTTTAAAGAGATACTAGTGCATAGGTCTGTACCCAAAGCTCTCATTTGGAGTATCAATGATTACCAGTTGTTGAACTAATTTTTTTTTTTCAAGAAGACCCACCTTCTACCTTCGCGTTTCTAGCAGAGTTTTCAAGTAATAATGGGGAAAATAAACCACTAGTTTGATAAGATGATCCTATCCTAAAAGCCTACTCTTTCTAGTGTTCTCAACATATTTTCTTAATAGATTTGAGTTTACAAGCAAATAATATAAACAATAACAACAATAAAATAGAACAAAACTAAACAAGACATATTCCCTTCCTTTACTCACTCAACAGAGAATACATTTCCATTTCTGGTAATAGAGATCCCTAAAAGATCTGAACACAAAGCCAGATTTCCATTGGTACAACTAATGGACACAGAGTCAAAAACAAAAACCAGACTAAAACTTGGCCAAGAATCACAGACAAAGAAATCCATAAAATTCAGAACCTATCAGTCTCCCTAGGGAATCACCCAGATAGGTGGGAATAGACATATTTGGAATTAAACAGTGCATGAAGTGTCTTCTTAACATTTTGGGTGGCATGTTATTTGCCCCGGGCTGCTTAGTTGTTATGAATATCTTGACAGAAAGCCCCAAACCTTTAAAATATGATATTTTAAAAGCTAAAAACATTGCACTCAAACACATGTAAAATTAACACGTTAAAAATTTATAAAATAACACATAATAAGGAAACCAGTAGGGTGGCAAAATTGCTTAAAGACATTTGTGAGCAGAGGTTTATATAATCCATCAGGAAAGTTATTTTTATTTTTATTTTTTAGTAAGTGATAGAACTAGATTGTCAAATTAAATACAAAACTAGTGATTATTCTTTGAGGCAATAATGGATAACCCCTGAGATTATCTTTTTACCAGAACTGCAATCATTTGCATTAGACTGAGACAACAGTAATTTGCATTGTAGTAAGTTTTTCACCACTACAGAGTTGTAAAATTCCTAATACATAGTGAATAAAAAGTCAAATGAGATGCACAGCACTAGAAAATCAGACATTCTAAGCCCTGTACTGAACAGATATCCAGTAAAACCTTTTGTCTATCCCCAGATTTTTGATAATTTTTCTTAAAATTTCATATACATACTCATTTTTACACAGGGTAAGTGAAAATACCCCGTGTTCTCATTCTCCAAAAAATGACAGATAGGGTATTAGTTTGCTAGGAGCACCACACGCAAATACAGCAGACTAGGTAACTTAACAAAAATTAATTTTCTCATGGCTCTGGAGGCTAGAAGTCCAAGATTAAGTGTCGGCAGGTTTGGTTTCCCCTCTACACTTATCTTTGTGTAAAGCACGCCTGGTGTCTCTTCTTTTTCTTATAAAGACATGAGTCATATTTGATTAGTGCTCCATCCTCATGACCTCATTAACCATTCACTTCTTTAAAGCATGTATCTCATTATGGAATGAAGTTCTAACATGAATTTTTGGGAAAAAATTCAGTCCATAACAGATAGAGTTAAAAGTGATAAAACTGAAGCTTCATCTGATTTTGTTGGCTTTTGACTATCAGTGTTAAATAGGCTTGCATTTTTATTATTTTATTTTATTTTAAGTTGCAGATACATGTGCAGGACACGCAGGTTTGTTACATAGGTACACGTGTGCTATGGTGGTTTGCTGCACCTAACAACCCGTCACGTAGTATTAAGCCCAGCACGCATTAGCTATTTTTTCCTGCTGCTCTCCCTCCCCAACTGCCCCAGCAAGCCCAAGTGTGTGGTGTTCCCCTCAACATGCTTGCATTTTAAGTTTCCCTGGGAAAGGATTCTAGGCCAAGAATCCCAACAAGATGGGATGTAACTGAGAATGCTGCAAATTGCCAGTGCTCTCAAGCTTTTCACTGGGCAAAAAATGAAGAAAACAAACTGACACAGCAACAGGCAAGAAAACTTCTCTGAGCCTGGATTCTATGCTTAAAAATAATAGTCCACTCAGACATAGCCTTACTTTCACAGGGGTTCAGGATTCATATTTTTACTCTCAGTACAGCTCAGGAATAGACAAACTAATAAATTGGAATAATGTGATCTCAGTTTGGGAATACCATTGGATGAAATTTCAAAACAAATAAAATCCTCTCTGGTTGGAGACACTCTTAATCCAGATAAATTAGTAACCATATAAACTTATATCCTCAAATTACAGAACACACTAGCGAACAATCAGTAACAAAACAATAAGAAATTATGACAAGAAAACTTCTAAATATATAATTATCAAAGGTTGATTATAATGTAAGTGTTTAACATATTTAAGAAATACTCAAAAAAGTTAAGGAAATAAAATTCTATTTTAAAAAATCATAAAGATTAAAAATCAATAGATTTCTAGAAATAAAGAGTATAATATTAAAATTAGAAACTCAAGGTATGGGTTAAACAGCATCGTAGACATGGCTTAAGGAGAATTCATACTTGTAAGAGAGCTCAGAAAAAAATAGCCCAGTGAAACCTAGAGAATATAAAAGAAAATGCAAAATTATTAAGTAGAGGTTAAGGAATCTGGAGAATGCAATAAAACTAATATCCATTTCACTAGAGATCTGGAGGAAAAGAGTAAGCAGTAACATTTAAAGATAAAATGACAGAATTTTCTAGAATTGGTGAAAAATATATATATTAAAATTTAATAAGCACAATGAATTCCAAACAAAATAAATAGATATTCAGACCTAGACACATATGATTCTAAAACAAGGAAAGACCAAAGAAAATTAAATGAAAACAGCTGGGAAGAAAAGACAGATTACTTACAAAGCAATTGCAGTTAGACAGTCAGCAAGCTTCTCAAGCGTAAGAGTTAACTCCAAAACACCATGATACAATATCTTCAAAGCTGAGAGGAAGTAACTGTCAACTTCAATTTCTTCATTCTAGAAAAGTTCTCATTCCAGTGTGAGAAACTGAAAAGCTGGTTTCTACTGATGGACATCAAGGATATGATACTTACAAACCATATTCTTTTAAACAAAATAGACCTTTTATAGTAGTAGAAAACAATTATACTAAAAAAATGTACTTTTTGAAACAATTAGATTATAAAAATTTTGTACTTGAATGCATACTGGGGACTAAATCAGAATAAAGCAGCTTTAACTGGAAAACACTTACAATCGTGAAATTTTTGATGCAGTCTTAATTTTTATGTAGGAGCCAATCAGGATCTTTCCCAGAGACTGCTAGAAATAATCAAATCTGCTCTCACTCAGTATGTATAAGACCTATTTCAGCATTGCTCAAAGAATCTGCATCCTAATTCAGGTCTCCTTTGCCTAGAACATTCCATGAATTTAGTTTTGACTCTCACAACAGTCTCTAGTGATCTTTTTGTCTTATCAACAATTATTAGATCAAATGATAGATATACATTTTCAGATAAACACAATCAAGCAATGGTAATATTAACAGATCTATGCTATAGACAGGTGGCCCAAGAAGACTTTCTATATAAAGGAAATGTTTCCTGTCTGCATTGTCTATACAGTAACCACTAACCACATCTTTATTCAGTGCTTGGAATATAACTAATGTTACAAAGAAACAGAATTTTAAAATTTATTTCATTTTAATTATTTAAATTTTAATAGCCAAGTGTAGCTAGCAGTTACCATATGAGACACCTGCAAACTGTTAGAGATTGTTTTTTGAAAAATAACCCCAAAATGAAGGCATGAGATAAAGAAGAAAGAGTGTACAAAAATTTTGGTAAACATCTAGATTAAGTCATTAATTGCATAATTCAAAAGATTAATATTGGTGATAAAAATGGTAGACAAAATAGATAACAATAAAAATTAAGATTGCTAACATTCAAGATAATCACAATGTTTTATAGTCAAGTAGAGGTATTGATTAAATTTATATTTTGTTTGTATATGTGCATTCACACATGCATGCACACATGCACACGCACACCTATGTATGCATTTTCAGGGAATAGAGGGAAAAGTAATCAAGCATGACAATAACAGGTGAAAAAGGAGCTGAGACCCCAAAATTGTTTTTTTTATTTTCTTTCCAGAGAAACAAGAATAATTTAGTAAAATAAAAGTATCTATCTTTTGGATCTCTCCAAACAATATCCCAACTACTTTTTATCTTGTTTCTCCCTTTCTCTCTGGTAATGTACACAACTAATCCTCTCCTATCCTTTTCTCTGATCTTTTTCCTTTCATTCTGGTAAGCCGCAAACCTTGAAAAGTTGATTGCTACTTTAAGTTAAACCATTCAAAATAGAGAAAGGTACTTACAGTTGATTTTAAATCTTCTAAACCTACATTGAGAGGCGATTTTTATTCTTTCAATTGTTGAGATATTCTATCTACAATAAACAGAATAATTTAAAATAAGCTTAAGGACATACAGTACAGGTCTGTGAAATGTATATCAATTGTTTCACGTTATTAGGAAAGTTGGATTAAAAATAAGGGGTGAGAGGATGGAATAGGCAGATAAGGAAGACTCTGAGGGGGACCTACAGGATGCAAAGTGAAAATTCCACAGGGTGTCAGTGGTGTTGAGAAAAGCTGTGGTGTTTTAACGAAATCTTTTTGAAGTCTTTCCTTGAAATTAGATTACACCTTAATCCAGTCCTGAAGCAAAGAAAAGATAAATCCATCGTAGACATAAGAGAATTCTTCAGCACCTTTACATAAGATCCAAGAGTAGTTCCTGACTGTGTTATGACCCTGACTCTCTTCTCCCTTTGTGTGAATGGCTTTAACCAAAAATAGGGAATTTGATATACCTGTAATACTGGAATACAAAAATACCATTGCTGAATTCATAACACTTTGCTGAAGATTTTGAATGAGTCTTAGAAGCAGACTATGACCCATAATAAATTGATAGCTTTACAAATTAAATATATTTCATACTCCCATATAGGTGAAAGCTGTCAGTGGTGGGCATCTTTAAAGGCACTCATAGATATTTAAGAGAAAACTAAGTTGGAAAAATAATTATACTGTATTAGCTAAGAAAATGAAGGGAAAACAAATAACTAGGTCAACAATAAAGATCGCCAGTAAAAGGAGAACCACGTGCCCAATTTCTCTGTTTCACTGAAACTCACAAGAAAAATATCACAAATGCCCAAACATTTGCAAACTTTTCACTAAATATTTTACAATATTTCCTTTAAACACATGAACTGTCATACAACTTTTCCCAAACTGCCTATGTAGTAGACAACTATAACCTTGGCATTCCTGATGTCTAAACCCACAAGCTTCACCCTTAAATATTTTCACTTATCATAATATGAACAATATTATTGCTTTGGCTTTGGAAAGAGAGTCTCAGAAATTGTCACATAATTTAAAAAAAAGTGACGAACTTGGTCAGGACCAAAAGTTTGAGAAAGAAAAGTCAGAAGACACTAACATATAATAAACAGACTGTCCGTATACACGGTGAAGAAGAACCCAACTAACAAGCTGAATTATGTTAAAAATTGGGCTAATCCTTCATAAAAGTTACAGAAAAGCTCTAGAGTGGAATAGACAGAATATCAGAAAGTTGTGCAACTGAAAAGAGAAAAATGATAATTTGAAATATCTGAACAAGTACAAACAGAAAAAGATACCATGTAAAAGAAGGAAAGAAAAAAGTGTGTTAGTTTTGTTATAATAGTGGAGAGGTTTGCTCAATGTCCTAAGAGTAATTTTAAATCTAGTAAAGGAAAAATATTCACAAGGGATCAGTCACTTTTGGATATATCAGTTTTATTTGGGACTTTGGAACAGTAGCTTTAGTAGAACAAACAATAATAGCTGAGAATAAGAACTAAAGAAAGATTTTCCAACTTTGGTAAATGTGGAATTAAATTGGAAGGTCCAACTGGGAGTGAAGGATTAGGAAAAGATTTTGGGAAGGAGGTAGGGGCAGAATCCAGATGGCAGGTATGACAAATCAGTAGAAGAATCGAAGATTTTCCTAGGGCTGAAGAAATGCAGAGAGAAGAACAAGGAGTGATTTGGGGAAAATTGTCTCTATCTATCTGTCTATCTGTCTGTCTATCTATTTATCTATCATCTATCTATCTATCTATCTATCTATCATCTATCTATCTTAGGGGACTTCAAAAAGTTCATGGAGAAGTGAAAAGATAAAAAATTTTTAAATTAACTCTATTTCTCAAGCTCCACAAAGTTCAAGACACTTTTGTAAGTGATGATGCTAGCCATTAAATATATCCCTAAAGAACTGAGAGTCCTGAGAATTTAACCATGTCAGTGCAGTCTTTGTTATATTATTGATTGAGGAAAAATGAATTTCTTTTAAAGATGTTTTAAGGTTAGGAAAAAAGTCAGAAGGAGACAAATCTGCACTGCAAAATGTACATCTAATGATTTCCCAATGAAACTTGTAAAAGTGCTCTTGTTTGATGGAAGAATGATGAGGAGCACTGTTATAGTTGAGAACAACTTTCTGTTGATGCTTTCTCAGACATTTTTCCGTTAAAGCTTCAGTTGGTTTTCTCAAAACATTCTCATAATAAGCAGATATTATATTGTTCTTTGGCCCTGCAGAGAGTTCACAAGCCAAATTCCTTGAGCGTCCCAAAATAACTGTTGCCATGAACTTCGCTCAGGACCAGTCTGCTTTTGCTTTAACTGGACCACTTCACCTCTTGGTAGTAGTCACGGCTTTGATTATGCTTTGTCTTTTGGATTGTGCTGGTAAAGCCATGTTTCATCTCTTGTTACAATTCTTGGATGCTTCAGGGTCTTAATCTCATTTGTGTAAAATTTGCATTGAAAGCTTTGTTGTTGTCAGCAGCTGATTTTGGTCCTATGGCTTTAGCATACATGGAATGGAACAACTTTAATTTTTTCATCAGAATTGTGTAACCTGAAGCAATGGAGATGTCTCTGGTGTTGGCTATCGTTTCTGTGTTAACCATCACTCTTTTTCCATTTGAGCATGAACAAGATGAGTATTTTCTTCACAAATTGATGTAAATGGTGCACCACTGCGGGCTTCACCTTCAACATTGTTTCAGCCCTTCTTAAAATGAGTTATCTATTTCAAAACTGTTTATTTCCGGGGCATTGTCCCCATAAATTTTTTGTAAAGTGTCAATGATGTCAGCATTGTTTTACCCAAGTTTCACCATCAATTTGATGTTTGTTCTTGCTTAAATTTTAGCAGATATATTAGGCTGTTCTTGCATTGCTATAAAGATATACCTGAGACTAGGTAATTCATAAAGAAAAATGATTTAGTTGTCTCATTGTTCTGCAGAATTTACAGGAAGCCTGGTGCTGGCATCTGCTCAGCTTCTGGAGAGATTTCAGGAAGCTTAAAATCGTGGCAGAAGGTGAAGCAAGAGCAGGCAGATCATATGGCAAAAACAGGAGAAAGAGAGAGAGAGAGTAATGAGGGGGAGGTGCCACATGCTTTTAAATAGCCAGATCTCATGTGAACTCAGAGCAAGAGCTCACTCATCATCAAGGATAGTCCAAGCCATTCAGGAGGGATCTGCCCCCATGATCCAAACACCTCCCACCAGGCATCACCTCCAACACTAATGATTACAATTCACCATGAGATTTGAGTAGGGATAAATATCCAAACTTTTTTTTTAGCAGAATTTATGTTCCTCTGAGAGAGGCTCTTTTCAAATTGAGGTCTTATCCTTATCAGTGCCTCAAACTAAGTCCTGTTCAGACTTATAACAAGTTAGTGCTAGTTTATTTTGTTGTAAAAAATGTTTGAAATTCATGCATAATTTTATCATAATACACATTTTCCATGAACTTTTCAAAGACCCTTCATTTTTCATGAACTTTTTGAAGACCCTTCATGTATATGCATGTGTGATATATATATATATATATATATATATATGTATAAAATTTGATAATATTCTGCTGGCATTTTTACTTTCATTACATTAATATTAACTATATATTATGCAAAGGATACTGTAATCCCAGCACTTTGAGATGCTGAGGCAGCTGGATCACTTGAGGCCAGGAGTTAGAGACTAACCTGGCCAGCATGGGGAAACTCAGTCTGTACTAAAAATACAAAAATTAGCTGGGTGTGGTGGTGTGTACCTGTAATCCCAAATATTTGGGATATATATATATATATATATATATATAGAGAGAGAGAGAGAGAGAGAGAGAGAGAGATATGAGCTTGTTTTAAATATGGCATTCAATTATTTCAATTGTTGGAAATTAAATTATCAGTGTTGATTGGACTGTGCTTCTAAGCACATCTAACAAAATTAAAAAATCAGCCTCAAAATGGAAATCCCAGAACATAGAAACTTCCCCATAATAAAGGTAAATTAATCACTTTAAATACATAAAATTGATACCCAAAATAAGAATTGAGCCCCAATAAGAGTCTGAGACTTGGAGATCTCATCTTTTCAATTAAAAAAAAATACAAAGCGAGATTATTTAACATAAGCCTCTAAGGAGAAGAATTAAATCGTATGTGGGTTTTTTGTTGCCTAAGGCATGGCAATCTTAGAAAGATAATTATCCTCATGACAGGAAAATTCTTCTTAATGAGCTTTAAGTATACACATGGTAGGTTCAGGCTGGAACATTTCTTTTTGTCATTCTCTCTTTCTTTCTCACATTTTCCTTTATTATAAGCCTTGCCCTAACTTTTACTCTCTTTGCTCCATTTCCGCTTTATGGGTATTTCCTACAATTCTTTTTAGCAGCCATCTGGGCACAGAATATAAATTATAAATTTAATTTTGACATCTTTTTTCAGTTAGATACTGTTGCACAAGAAAATAGATAAAATGATTATGCAGTGCTCATGTTGAGTTTAACAACTTGCTGATGATTTTCTCAGGTTTTTGGTGTTGGTGATTTATATTTTTCCATGTGCTCTTTGTATTTTGCAAAATTGAAATGAAAGAACATGACATGGTTTGGCTGTGTCTCCACCCAAATCTCATCTTCAGTTGTAGCTGTCACAATTCTCACATGTTGTGGTGTGGGAGGAACCGGATGGGAGGTAATTGAATTATGGGGGCGGGTCTGCATTCTTCTCGTGATAGTGAATGAGTCTCATGAAATATGATGATTTTAAAAAGAGGATTTGCCCTACACAAGCTCTCTTTTTGCCTGCTGCCATCCATGTAAGACGTGACTTGCTGCTCCTTGCCTTCCACCGTGATTGTGAAGCCTCCCCAGCCATGTGGAACTTTAAGTCCAATAAACCTCTTTCTTTTGTACATTGCCCAGAGTTGGGTATGTCTTTATCAGTAGTGTGAAACGGGGCTAATAAAGGACACATGACATGGGGATATGCAAGTTAGAAATTGCTTATGGAATGGTTCTAGGAAAAGACATGTACAGCGCCTCTCATTGTGAAAAAATTGATTCAGGCCAGATACTCCTCAATAAGCCATATCTGTCTGAGATGGAGAAACAAAACAAAATGGGGAGAGGTAGATGGCAATTTTATTTTTAGATATTAAATTTTCTGTGTAAATATGATAAAGATTATTTTTGTTAGTTTTGAGGGAACATAGCATTTGGTAACAGCAGGAAATTTTCAATGGTCACTTTTTTTTACCTTATAAAATTTGATAATATCCTGCTGGCATTTTTACTTTCATTACATTGATATTAACTATATATTATGCCAAGGATACTGTAATCCCAGCACTCTGAGATGCTGAGGCAGCTGGATCACTTGAGGCCAGGAGTTAGAGACTAACCTGGCCAACATGAGGAAACCCAGTCTGTACTAAAAATACAAAAATTAGCTGGGTGTGGTGGTGTGAACCTGTAATCCCAACTACTTGGTAAATTAAGACAGAGGCGGGAGAATTGCTTGAACCTGGGAGATGGAGGTTGCAGTGGGTTAAGATCAGGACAGTGCACTCCAGACTGGACAACAGAACAAGACTCTGTCTCAAAAATAAATAAATAAAATATTATGCCATGGAAAAGTAAATTATTCTAGTGAATTTAGTAGAATCATACATATGAGCAATATTTAAGGTGAAAAGTAGAATAGGGAGTGATTATCCTTAGATAAAAAAAATTCACAGAAGAGATTGAGAGGTCCGTGGAGGCTGAGAGGGTGGATATAGAAAGGAGACAGCCAATGTGACTTAGGAATTGACTATACCTCATTCACGTGGATGACTCTGTAGCCTTAGCAAGTTGGACACAGGGCTGAGCACCTCTTCAATATGCCCAGAGATTTTGATTGATATACAATTATAAGACATATATATTTTATTGCACATGTTAGAAAAGAGGTAATGGATGGAGATTCCAGCATCAGGTATGTTTGTTTTTTATAGTCTGGGCATCCTTTATATTTTTCCATTGATATGATTTTAATATTTTTCACTTTGATTCACAAGCTTCAATTTATTTCTTAGAACACGATCAATCCTCTCCAAAGTCTATATCCGTATTTGCATATCCTCCTATTTACAAAAGGCCATTAATTACCAGTCCCTATCGTCCCAAGCAGAATATCTTATTAAAAATATATTACAATTATTAGAAAACCTGGGTTTTATTAGTGATAATAAGTGCGACTTCTTTTGATTATTTTCCTTCTTGAGTAAAATAGCAATGACCCGAATGATGAGCACATACTTGTCTTTTGAATCCACTTCTTTTTAGGGTCAAAATAATAAAATGCTAAACCCATAGGGAGAGCTCAAGACAGCGTTTTTGTTGTTGTTGTTGTTGTTGTTATTTGTTTGTTTGTTTTTACGGTTTAGCTTCTTTGATGAGGATAGAATTCAAAAGGAATTTTTATTGTGCCCAAGTAAGGGATAAATGAGCAGTAAACTCATTCCATTATTCCATTAACAATGTTCTTAGGCAGAACCTCTGTTGATGTAGAGATGATGTTTGTGAGGAGCAACATAAATGTGATATATAACCTTGAGGCAGAGCTAAATTTCTCTATTTCACGGATACTAGGGGAAATATGGGCGGGGAAGAAGGAAAGGTACACAATTATTGGTGGTAATACAGGCAGAGGGAACTATGGAGAACAGATATATTGGATGGAAATGTTTTAAAACTTGCATATTCTGTGGTCTGTGACAAACCTCCATACATGTTCCTTGTAAAATCATTAGCAAAGCCTAAAAAGAAAAGTCAAAAGTAGCAGATGTGTTTAGAATGTGGTTAGAATTTGTGGAAAACTTTTTAAGGACCAAGGTCTGTGCACTCCTTTTTATCAATGTGAAACAGAATTGGACTATTAGAAAAAGATCCCAGCAGATCTTGGGATAAAAACACTACACTAGATTTCTAGTAGAGAGTTGGTAGTTTGTGTTAAAGACAAAATTTTGATATCCAATAATGGAACCAAAGGCAGGTTTTATTATATCCTAATAACTGGGCTTTGCAAAGAGAAATCAGTGTCACATTAATAAGTAAAATACAGGATATCTTTAATGCTTCCTGCTGCCCTTCTCTGACCTTGAGAAGAGAAAATATGGTAGAACTTCAGCTTATCACATCTGCAAACAAGAATGGACCATATGCTGAAGGCAGGGAAGAGTTAGGTTTAATTTTGAAAGACTATGGGTGCGCTGAGACCTGAAAGTTGCCTTGCCTACTGAAAGGAGGAAAAATAATTTTACCAAAAATTTTACCAAATAAATTTTACCAAAATAAATAATTTTATTTATTTAAATTTTACCAAATAAATTTTACCAAATAAATTTTTTAAATAGAGGTTTAGAGTGCTTTAGTTATTATTCAAGGTCACAGGACTGGCATTTGGAATACTTTCAATCTGAAATGTCTGATCCTAATTTCTATGTTCTCTAACAAACGGTGGACTTCTCCTTCATCACTTCTCACTACAGTAAAATATTTTTTATCTCTTTATTTCATTTTGTTTCCCTTTCAAATCAGCTCTGAGAGAGTTACTAGTGGGTTATCTAGAATATACATCGCATATTCTTTTCTCATCTCTTTGGTAACGTTTATATTATTCCAGTTAAAAAATCAATAGAAGGCAAAAAGTCATCATATATTCTTTTTCTTCTTTCTAGATTAACCATACCACATTATATACATATTACATATTTTATATAATATATTATATACTATTATATTTTCTTATATTTTAGAACAAAAAATATATATAACTGATCATATATTTAATAACATATATTTATAATACATACATAACTTAATAACTGTAAATATATATAACTCCACATAACATACCTTCTTGTCATATTGAGCAATACACAAATATGAGCACATCTTTTCTTCTGGTACTAAAACTTTTTGTTCATCTCTTGATGGAATCTTATTCCTAAACTCTTCTATCTCAGGCATCATGTCCCATTATCCTGAAACGTTCTATGTACTTGAAAAGAATCCTCTATGATCACATTCACAAAAAGAGCTATACACTTTTAATTGACTTTTCTGTTTTTCCAAAGCTTCTTAAGGGCCGAGACTGTTTTTTTCTTTCTCTGAGGCCGTTCAGGACACCTGTAGATATTTAATTTGCTTGTTGAGAACCTGCTTGTATTTAATTTACAAATAAAGTGCAAAACAAAATTTTATTACCTCTACTGGCACTTCCTACCATTCCAAAACAACAAACAGTGGAAAAATAGACATAAAGAAGAACCAGGCAGACCTTAAGAGAGAGAGATAATCTATCCTCCGGGTCATTTAAATTTCCACCTCCTGAGGTTCCTGTTGTACTTTTGATGCAAGAGGCAGTGTAATTGCTCAGCATGAACTGAATAAAAGAAACAAACCTGCTGTATGTGTCTAAACTGATCATGGTCAATGTGACCTTTGAAATCACAGCATTAGACTAAAGATTTTGTCTCATTTAGTCACTGAATTATTTCATTCTCTTCATTTCATGTGTTTTCTTTTTCATATTTGTTATGTATATAACTTCTCAAAAGCTTTAGGGATCTTACATTGGTGATTAGGCTAAATTTGAAGAGTGATTAAGGGAAACTAAAACTGATTAATATTTTATTTTATTTTGAATAAAATATTTCAGGTCTCTTTTTCCTTTGATCGTTCATTATTACATGTCATGGCTTGGTCTTTTCTTGTGTGAACTTTTGTTAATAGACAGCATATCTTCTCTTGAATAATCTTTACTATTCCAAATCTCCATTCTGCAATATATATGTGTATGTATGTATGTATGTGTGTACATATATACACACAAGCACACATTACATAGATGTGTGTATATACACATATGTATACATGTGTGTATATGTATGTATATATATTTCACACATACGTGTATATATACACGTGTATATATATTTTTAATTAGATGTACCATGGAAGACAGTACTACCATTAATTTTTTAAAAAATTTTCAAGTTATAGAACAAGTATCTCATATGGGTTAACAATTTTTGTAAATAAAATAAACTCCAGAAATGGTGAATCATTTTAGACATTTGGAAGTTAAAGTCTCAGTCTATGCTAGTGAAATGCAGGTTGAGACAACTGTAAGCACATACTCTCACACATATATGTACAAAACAAAAGGCTTTTCTTCCCCAGGCTAATTGAAACTGACAGCAAATTAAATATTTAAAATAATAAACTAGGGCTTACTGTTATAGGATTTATGTCATATAAATAGCTTTCATAGTATAAGAGTTGATTCTGTTTAATAAGGGAAGTATTGAAATGTCTACTATATACAACTGAGCCAGCTGGCTTAAAAGAAATGTTCCACATGATCCGTGAATTGTTTGTTTCTGGCTTTTATCTCTCAATTTTTTGAGCTTTATGTAGACAAATAATATATTAAGATGGAAAAATATATAGTTTCTAAAGAGGTTTTGGCATGAATTAATGCATTCTATTTTAGTAAAGATTAATTGTTATGCCAACTTACTGAATTTTGGTTAAATTTCAGTTGAATTCATTGAAGAATGCTGAAAATGCCTTTGAATTTTTTATTAGTAAAGAAACCATGCTACATGAGTTATCATGTGGAAATTATAATCCAATTTTCTTTTACTCTGCAGGGTCCTATTTGAGATTTTCCTAACAGAATAAAAGGGAGATCACTTTATATTTTCTAAGTTTGCTTTTACTTCTCATACATCCTTAAGATTCTATTTATCTTACTTTAAAAATATGTATAGCATTAATGTTACCTTCATGATTTTTCTAATTTCTTAACTAAATTATATAAGAAAATTGTATGCATATCAAAAGTTTCTGCTAGTTTCCTATAAATGTAAGTTTCTGGTAACCATACAGTCATGTAATGTTTATACAGTTAAATATGTTTTTTGTTGTCAAGGCAAACATTTAAAATATGTCACACATTTTAATTCCTTCTTCCAAATTCATTTTTATTACTATGTAGTTTAGTGTGGATATTAAGAATGGGAAGCCCAGAGTCAGATAGAAAGAATCAAGTTTTTCTTTTCTTTAATACGTATTTCAATATCCATTATGTCCCAGGCACTAGAGATCTAGCTACACACAGAAGTCTTCACCCCTAAGGAACTTATATTGTAGCAAGTACTGAAAGCAAAATTTAGAGTTCAGACACTGTTTGAGATTATTCACTGCTCTAATTCTTATGACATGTGAGACCTTGGGTAATTAAGCTAATCAACTATTCTGAACATCAGTTCCCATCAACTAAAAACTGTGGATAAAATTAGTAGCTAACCCATAGTGTTATTGTGAGAATACATGAGCTAATGCGTGTAAAATGATTATCAGCTTAAAAATAGAAAAAAATCATATAATGGTGGTTATTAATGAAATGTTAGCTGTTTTACCTGCTATAGCTCATGTATTGCCTAATGGTTTTACATAAAACTTATTACCATAAGATTAGAAAAAACTTTTTTAAAATTTTTGTAGTTTGTAATGTGCAATTATTAAAAATGTTTTCAGCAGTGCAAATGAACTCCTTAGGGAATACTACTGTGTATTACAAATATATTAAAAATAAAATGATCCGTTTCACTTTCTAGAGCTAATTTTCCTGGATGCTATAGTGAGGTAATGATTAGTGTTTTTCTTCTTCAGAGGCATAGCATGCTCCAGGCTTTATCGATTATGATGGGTTTGAAAGGTATTTAACAGAGCTTGACTATCATCTTCACTGTATGACCCAAAGGACAACATAGTGTGTTCTTTCAGTAATTAAATCTGGAAGCCCTATTATTCAAATATGTATTATAAGAATTATTGGCTTTGCATTTGGCTTTGAAATAAATAGTGCTTTATTAGAAAAACTTTAATGCTAAAAATCAATTTCAGTGATATGAATGATAAGCTAAATGCAACCTACACATATGCTCTCTAAATTGACACAGCTTTTGCTCCATAAAAATTAATATTTGCATTATTTAGTATGATTACTTAAAAGTAATATTACCATTTATGTTCAAGTAACATTATTTAGTGACCTGGGTTTAATTTTCAATGTCTTACATGTCACCTATAATAACAAGAATATATTATTTTTATAACGACTTTTAAAGACAGTGATCCACTCTGAGTCATCATGATGAAAAATAACCACAGAAACAATTTATAATATAATAAAATTGAATACATAATTAATTATGAATGATGATTAATTTAGGAACCTCACTAGTAATACTGGAAGCAAAAAATATACTGATTTTATTTCATGTGTTGCTAATTCTCCATTTGCCACCACTGCCTGTCATTTCTCTTCTCTTCTCAGTGGTATTATAGGCTGACTCTTTGAACTCAGTCAACGTGGCTTCCTTGCCTCTGTTTTTCAATAGCGTTTGGAGTGGGGGACAAACTGTTAGGAGACTGATGAACAGAAGAAGAGAGAGGCCAGTGTGAAATAATCCCCAAGGAAATTTTATAAAATCAACTAAGGGAGAAATAATAATAAAATTTAAGTAGACTTATAGCACATCAGCTTGCCCTTTGACCCACTTCCTTATAGCTAGTCACTGCTTACTACCCTAGCTAAGACGAGGTAGCTCTTGTCACAAGACTCATGGTTCCTTTCTGTTCTACAGGTAAAATCTAATACATTACAAAATAATAAGCTTTCCTTTTGAGTTTCTCCTTTAGTTTTCTCATACTGATAAAACTACCCATGCCAGCTGGTCTGAGGGCCCAGAAAGGAGGTGACTCATGGAAACATACAGTTTCTATAATCTGGTGATTTTATCCCCCTTATTACAAGCTATCAATGACCCCAGTTTTTCCAACTCCTTGCCCTCCATGATCCCCTTAAAAACTCTTGCCCAGAACCCCTTGAGGAGACAGATTTGAGTCTTGAGGATTCCTTGCATGTCCTCCCTCTGCAGCTTGTGATTATTAAATTCTTTCTCTGCTGCAAACCCTGCTGTTTCAGTGTATTGGTATGATGCTGCACAGCAGGCGGGCAAATCCAGCAGTTCTGTAAAAAGAATATATCTGTCCCTACTCCCTTTCTGTTGTGTTACCATATCTCCTGAAGGTACTGAGTCTCTCTAGGAAGAAGGCTCTGGCTCTGGCTCTGACTCACTTCCTTATAACAATTTCCTATATTTGCTCCTTCAGATTTAGCAGTGGCAATAGCTTTCTGCTTTTGGTTACTTCCAAGTTGCCTCGACATTCTTTTTCTAGTTTATTTAATTCTGTCTACATTTCTGTTACTACCTTCTTCATTAAACTGTCTTAAATTAGTCTTTTTGAGTAGAAATATATTTTTTGCTTGGCTTTCTATTTGTAGACACTGCAAGCTGATGTTGACATTGTTACTTTGGAAAATAATGAAACCTTACAGATAAGAGCAGGGAATCTGAAGTCATAATACCTGGATTTAAATCCCAGCTCTGTCATAGGCAAATTACTTAAACACATTGTATCTCATTTTCCCTGTCTATAAATGAGCATGTTAAGTTTGTGCTTGTCTGCGTTAGGTTCTCCAGAGACACAAAAGCAATAGGATGGTAGATAGAATAGATAGATAGATAGATAGATAGATAGATAGATAGATAGATAGATAGACAGACAGAGATAGATAGATAGATAGATAGATAGATAGATAGATAGATAGATAGATAGAAAAAGATAGAGAAAAATGTTTTAGGGGAATTATAGAGGCAAGTCCCATAATAGGCTGTCTGCAAGTTGGAGAGCCAGAGATGCTGGTAATGTGGCTCAGTCCAAGTCTGGAAGCCTCACAGCCAGGGAAGCAAATGATATGACTAACTCTCAGTCCAAGACCAAAGGCTTGAGAGCCCAGAAGTTTGCAGGTCCAAGTTCTGGAGTCCAAAGGCCAGAGAACCTGAAGTTCTGATGTCCAAGGCAGGAGAAGAAGGACATTCCAGCTTCAGGAGAGAAAGACAGAGAAATCACCCTTCTATTACCTTTTTCTTCCATCTGGGTCCCCAGACCATTTGATGGTGCCTGTCCACATTAAGGGCTAATCTACCCACTCAGCCATCTGACACACTCACCAATGTCCTCTAGAAACACCCTCACTCAGCCATCTGACACACTCACCAATGTCCTCTAGAAACACCCTCACGGCCAGGCACGGTGGCTCACGCTTGTAATCCCAGCACTTTGGGAGGCCGAGGCGGGCGGATCACGAGGTCAGGAGATCGAGACCACGGTGAAACCCCGTCTCTACTAAAAATACAAAAAATTAGCCGGGCGTGGTGGCGGGCGCCTGTAGTCCCAGCTACTTGGAGAGGCTGAGGCAGGAGAATGGCGTGAACCCGGGAGGCGGAGCTTGCAGTGAGCCGAGATTGCGCCACTGCACTCCAGCCTGGGCGACAGAGCGAGACTCCGTCAGAAAAAAAAAAAAAAAAAAAAAAGAAACACCCTCACTGACACACTTAGAAATAATGCTTTACCAGCTATTTAGGTATCCCTTAATCCACTCAGACTGATACCCAAAATTAACCAGCACACTGTCTCACAGAGTTGCTATGCAAAGATTAAACATGCTGTCTTACATAAATCACTTTAGTGCATACAGAATAATCACTAAATGTTAGCTGTTATTATTTGTAATAAAATGTAGTTAAATGAGGCAAAAGAAAATTAATGCATTCTAGACATGGTATAAAATGTTTTCTGAGAAGACGTAACACTACTGAAATGTTAGTGCAAATAATTGTTTTTCTACAAGGTGGTTCTATACCCATATAAGATAAGGTATAGTATGTTAAATGACTGCTTTCTTGGTGCATTTAAAATACCTTCTGTAACAAATGTTTTCTGTCTGTGATAATTTTTCATCACATAGAATGATTGTAGAGTGTTTCCTTAATCCTCTACAAAAGTCTCTTAAAAAATATAACTTCTTGGCTGGATGTCGTGGTTCATGCCTGTAACTTCAGCACTTTGAGAGGCCAAAATGGGAGAATTGCTTGAGCCAGGGAGTTCCAGACCAGCCTGGGTAACATAGAGCAGTTCCGTATCTAAAAAGAAAAAAAATTAGCTGGGCATGGTGGTGTGTTCCTGTAGTCCCAGCTACACACAAGGCTGAGGTGAGAGGATCACCTGAGCTCTGGAGGTTGAGGCTGCAGTTAACTGTGATTACGCCGCTGCACGCTCATCTATGACAGAGCAAGACCCTATCTCAAGGAAAACTGCGACCCTATCGCAAAAAATATGTATATACATATATTTTAATAAAAATTATATATACACATATATTTTTAATAAAAATTATATATACACATATATTTTTAATTAAAGTTTTTTATATATATGTTTTCAAATATACCATTTTTTTGCAGATGCCAAGTAGATAATACTTTGGCCGTTAAACACTCTTTTGCTGTGGTTTGATTTTCCTAAAGCTGATGAATGTGTATTTCTTCATAAGTATACTGAACCACTTCACATTCAACTGCCTAAGCAGAGAGGCAGATACATGTATCTCAGAAGCCCCATCTGCCATGTTTTCTTTAAATTTCAAGCTTCAAACACCAAATAGGAACACATTTAGACCCAATAATGGTGGGAGCAGAAGTAATATGGCTTATGGAAGACAAAATTACAACAGAAATCGTAATACAATTGTACCTTCTTCTAAAAGATATAGTGCAATATTTCTGCCAAGAAGCAATGTATCTTTATTAAAGGTGAAGAAGCAAAGTGTACCTTTCACATAATCAACATACGGTACACATTCACCTTAGAAGGAAACTATATATGCAAATACATAGCATATTTCATAATCATAGATAATCATTGTGGATTTGTAAAGGTTGTTGCCTTTAATTGATGCAACTTTAATGTAGCACTGATGTGTCTAGAAGGGCTAATAGAACATTTCTACATATATATACATATATATATATTTCATATGTATATGAATATACACGCACATACACACACACACACATAAAGGTGAAGAAGCAAAGTATACCTTTGCTTCTTCATATATTTATATGTGAATTTAATTGGTTTCACAAGTTTTCCCCATGTCATATTGGGCCAATTACATACATAATTGAGGCCTGATCTCCTCATTTATAAAGTGAAGATAAGGATCCCTCTTGTAATTACCAGAATTTTTTGTACAAAGAGCTAATCATTCTATTCAAATATTCCAAGTAATATGGGCAGACTTTGAGGGAAGAGATTGCTGAAGAGTGTTTAGTTATTGAAACACAGTACATTTTCCTGTTTTACAGTGAGGAAGCTGCACCTGGCCATGTCAAATTCATGCAAGTAGTTAGCACTATTTTACAAATGCTGTCTACTTTTAAAACATGAGACAAAATTCTTGACTAAGAGCATCTACATGTTTGCCATATAAAAAAATTGTCAGAAAAAAATAAAGTTTGTGCAATGAGAAAATTTTCCCAAAGTGGGGATGTAAGTTACATTTTCCAAAAACAATTCATTTAGCTATTTTATTATAACAATAATTTAGTTCTCACTGAACTGGCTCTGATGGAATAAATTTTGTTCTCGAGCCCATCATGACTTTGTCTAACTGAAGAATAATTTTGCCAAAATAAACATGTCAGTAAAATTTCAAATATTTCACATTCACATGTAATAACCAACTATTAATCATTCATTAAAAACAATTCACAACTTATATGTCAGATGAAAGTTGCAAAAGTTTCCACATGAGGTAAATTAGCTGACATTGTCTAATGATATCTGTTCTCAACAAAACTACAATCGTTACGTAGATGTAAGCATTTTAATAGAAATTTAAGATACCTGTTAGGCAATAGCAAGACAGACATAGCGTTCTAAACTATTAAGAATTATAGTAAAATAGAATGCCTTTCTTAGCTAAGGCTCCAATATGGTGATATGATCCAATAGGTCTATTATGGAGCAAAACAATATTCTTCCTTGATAAGTCAACTGAAAAACTCTTGCCCTACATTGCCAGATAATAGTAAATATATGGTCAGAAGGAAGCTTAAAATTGTAGATGGTAAGAAAATATATTCATGTTCACCTATACCATTTATTAAAATCATTGGCATAGCTGCAATGGCAAGTTTAGGAAAGTGATAAAGATGATTTAAACTGCTTAACCTTGCATAGGTTAAATAATAACCTTTCTTTGTACATTTTCATCCTTTCTGAGATTCAATACACCTTGTAAAAATATATCAGTTTCTCAAGAGCCTTAAGTATATGCCAATCTCAGTGATAGAATGAGAAAAAAATACCCATGTTTTCAAGTAACAATATATTAAAAAGAGATAAGTAAGTACATATGGAATATATTGCAGCCTAAAGAAAACAAAAACATTTTTGGGGCATAAAAACATATTGTAAAATGATTTTTTACTTCCTGTCAGAAAAGAGGAAAGCAAACGCAGGTGCTTTTTAAAAAATTTTTAATGTTGCAAGCTATTAAAAGTGTCACATATCTGTAGGAGAAATAGAAGATATTATAAAATAAACTTCCTAGCATTTATTAAATCATTGGGTTATCAAGAAAATATAAAAAATTTTTCAAAATGTTAGATGCATTTATTGATTAGAAAGGGATAGACAGGACTCTTGCCATTTTCTCTGACATTTTAATTAATAAAAATGTATTTTATTGATTAATGCATTATTTTTAAAAGGCAAATATTGAGTTCATACTACATAAAAGTATTTTCTTTAAATATTTTTAGCATGGAGCAGAAGTGATTTTTACTTTGGTTCTCATATATCTTCTTTTCCCTTCATTGAATCATTTTTAATGAAATTCTAGGACATATTAGGGATAAAATTCTAGTCATATAATTTAGTCAATATAAACAGGAATCAAATTTGTTGCAAAAATATCTTCCAGGAATACATACATCAGTTTTTACTCTCCATTACAAAATCTTTTCTGAAATACATAGAATCAAATATATTAGGAAGTAATATTCTAGTTGAATGTAGAAGCTGTATTACTCATATCATACATGAATATAAGAAACAAATAAAAATATATGAGAAAAAATCGTTTGAAAATGAACATTTTTGGAGGAACTTTTCACATTGATCAACATGAACAGAAATACGTATTTAGTATTTAGATGTGTTCTAGATACACAGCACAAACGCTGACATAGACACACATTCATATGTCCAAGAAGAGCTACAGGATGGGTAGGGGTTACCTACCTAGCATTGTGATAGAGGTAGATGGCTTCAAGAAAAGAAAGCTGCATGTACAAAGATTTTGTTATAGAAAAATTCTTGGAAAATTCAAGGAACTACAGAATGGCACTGAGGAAAATAGTATGCCTAGATTTTTCAAATTCATGAATAATACAGAAAAAGGCAGAATTCTACATCTATCTATAGCTGTGGAAAATGACATTAGACAAGTTTATGGAATATACCTATTGCCCAATACAGATTACATGCCCAATGCAGCCACTCTGTAAGAGGGAAATTTCTGAAACCTAGGTGGTTTCATTGTGGGTTTATTAGTTTTTAAGCCTTGATGCAGAATCTTGTGGAGTCACTTCAATACTGTAAATTATATTATCCAAGGAGATGACTACCAATAATTTTTGTTCTAAATGTAAAATTCATTTAAGAATGAAAACATGAAAAAATGCTCATCATCACTGGCCATCAGAGAAATGCAAATCAAAACCACAGTGAGATACCATCTCACACCAGTTAGAATGGCCATGTTCAAAAGTCAGGAAACAACAGGTGCTGGAGAGGATGTGGAGAAATAGGAACACTTTTACACTGTTGGTGGGACTGTAAACTAGTTCAACCACTGTGGAAGTCAGTGTGGTGATTCCTCAGGGATCTAGAACTAGAAATACCATTTGACCTAGCCATCCCATACTGGGTATATACCCATGCTGCTATAAAGACACATGCACACGTATGTTTATTGTGGCACTATTCACAATAGCAAAGACTTGGAACCAACCCAAATGTCCAATAATGATAGACTGGATTAAGAAAATGTGGCACATTTACACCATGGAATACTATGCAGCCATAAAAAATGATGAGTTCATGTCTTTTGTAGGGACATGGATGAAACTGGAAACCATCATTCTCAGTAAACTATCGCAAGGACAAAAAACCAAACACCGCATGTTCTCACTCATAGGTGGGAATTGAACAATGAGAACACATGGACACAGGAAGGGGAACATCACACTCTGGGGACTGTTGTGGGGTGGGGGGAGAGGGGAGGGACAGCATTAGGAGATATACCTAATGCTAAACGACAAGTTAATGGGTGCAGCACACCAACATGGCACATGGATACATATGTAACAAACCTGCACATTGTGCACATGTACCCTAAAACTTATAATAATAATAAAAAAAACTAATAAACATAGGGACTTGCAAATCCATTCTGAGTATATATGCATATATATGTGTGTTTATATACATATATATGTATATATAATACGTACACATATACATACATATAATACATATAGTGCTAGTCTGTAAGGAGACTTTTCTGTTTCATATGCATCTGAATAACTGAAGGCAGTATATTAGTGTCAACTATGTGGTACAAAAGGTTAATTCTAAAACTATGTAGAAGCAGACAACTGTAAATAGAAGTGAACAGAAAATGTCTTCTTTAAATAAAGAGCTTCTTTGTAATGGATGCAGAGAATTTGGACATGTAAAAATGGTAAAGTTATAGCTAGCTGGATATAAGACCATAGAAATACTTAAAGATAAGAATGATGTTATTGACTCAATTATGCCCCCACCTGCAACCCATTAGTGTATTGAATCTTTAACCTCCAATGTGACTATAATTGAAGAAGGTCATTAACATTAAATCTAGTTATAAAAGTGGGGCCCTAGTTCAACAGGACTGGTGTCCTTAAAAGAAGAAGAGACACAGGATCTCCCTCTCTCTTTGTCTCTCTCTCTCTCCCTGTCTCTCTCTCTCCCTGTCTCTCATTCTGTACACATAGAATAAAGGGTATGTGAAAACACCTGTGAGAAGGCAGCCACCTGCAAACCAAAAGGAGAGGCATCACCAGAAACCAACCCTGCAGTCATCTTGATCTTGGACTTCCATCTTCCAGAACTGTGAGAAAATAAATTTTGATTGTTTAAGCTATCCAGTCCTAGAGTATTTTTTTTATGAGCAGACAAATGTATAAGGCATGTTTCAAGATAGTGGATATGCAGTTTAAGTAAGATAGAAATCGGGTACAAGTGGCCTTTTGTAACATGACAGAAAATTAATGTATTTTCTAAATAAACAAATGTGCAAGCTGTTTATGTATTTGCACTTAGGAAACAGGCAGAATAAAAAAATACTAAAATTTATAGTGTGATGGACACCTGCCTTAAGAGAAGAATAGAGACAGTAAAGAAGAAGGGAAGGATGGAAAGAAAATGAGAGAAGGCCAGGAGCGGTGGCTCACGCCTGTAATCTCAGCACTTTGGAAGGCCAAGGCAGGTGGATCACGAGGACAGGAGTTCAAAACCAGCCTGGCCAACATGGTGAAACCCTGTCTCTACTAAAAATACAAAAATTAGCTGGGCATGGTGCAGCGTGCCTGTAGTCCCAGCTACTCTGGAGACTGAGGCAGAATAATCACTTGAACCCGGAAGGCAGAGGTTTCAGTGAGCCGAGATCACACCACTGCACTCTAGCCTGGGCGACAGACAGAAAATCCGTCTCAAAAAAAAAAAAAAAAAAAAGAAAGGAAAAGAAAATGAGAGAAAACAGGAACTGATTTTTTTATGCAAGCAAGGAAGAAATCAAATGTAAATCTATGTTTTAAGTCCTAGGAGAACAGTGGATAGTGACACTGAATTCAAGTGTAGGAGTCTGTTATAGTGGATAGAAAATATTTGAGTTGGAAAGAAAGATTTGAGATGACAATTGGATCTGTAAGGGAGAAAGACTGGGCGATTGTTACTGATGTGAACCTGGAAATAGAGGGAGATAGCAGAAAGAGAATGATTTAGTAATCATCTACATAGAGATGCTCATTGAAGCAATCAGATTTGATTTCCATATTGAAGGAAGATATTCTTGTTGAGTTAGAGAACACAAAGGTCCTTCATTACAGGGCAAGTAGCTAAAATTCATTTAACTGGATTAAATTATATATTTTAGTAGTTTCTGTTGTGCTTATCCCTGCCCATCTAGTATAAAATACTATTCTTCAGCTCATCTTAAGCAAATCTAAGTGTAGCTTAGATCCATCAATTGACGGTATCCAGAATTTTTCAGTAGTTTAGGACAGAGTACCACATATTGACATATCTGTTAAATATCACTGTTTTCTTTAATATTTCCCTAGTTTATATGATTGGATTTATGAATTAGTCCTTGGTTCAACTGCAAGCCACCAGACCTCAAGATCTGCTCTGAAACCAGGGATTTAAGACATTTAAGATAATAGATTGTCAAAATTGCAGGGCCGGGCACAGTGGCACATGCCTATAATCCTAGCACTTTAAGAGGCCTAAGTGGGCAGATCACTTGAGGCCAGGAGTTCGAGACCAGCTTGGGCAATAAGGTGAAACCCCATCTCTACTAAAAAGAAAAACAAAATTCAAAAATTAGCCAGACATGTTGGTGGGTGCCTGTAATCCCAGCTACTCTGGAGGCTGAGGCAGGAGAACTGCTTGAACCCAGGAAGCAGAGAGCTGAGATCATGCCACTGCATGCTAGCCTAGGTGACAGAGCGAGACTCCATCTCAAAAAAAAAAAAAAAAAAGAAAGATCCAATAAATCAAAATAAAATTGCAATAGTATTTAAAGTCAGTAAATTAATGACTTTTATTTGTAACAAATATAACTTTTTAATTCAGAAACATATGCAAGACATTATTTTTAAGTTAAATGAAATAACATATATCTAAGTAGTAAAATGATTGGCATAAAATAGTAGCAGTAGTTGCAGGAGTAATTGTCAATGTTAATAGAGTGGTTGCTATTCTAGATGCTTTAAAAATATAATTTTGTTAGTCCTCCAATCATTCATAATACATAATATTATTAATCTCATTTTACAGATGAGAACTTCAAGGGAATTTAGGTAACTTGAACAAAATCCAGATTTCGTGCCATCGTAGACTGGATCCAAGGGACATACACTAAACCACGAGACATATACAATGAAGTAGCATTTACACACTGATTTAAATATTTTCACAGCCTATAATTTTAAAGGGCCTCACAATTTACCTTTCTTATCTTAGTAAGAACTAGGGTTATGTTACCTTTATGTGAGACATAATAGTAGAATCAGCAGTTAAAATGTATTTCATGCACATAGTATGAATTCCATGAATTTTTTAAATATTTTTGATTCTTTCAATGTTCTAAATTAGAAAAATTTTCCAGGCATTGTGACACATACAAATATGAGCCATTCATCCTTAAGGTATTCTTTGAGATTATAGAAACATGGGAGTTGGTGTAAAACAGGTAAAACATTGGGACTTCTGAAATTGATTGCTATAATTCTCCCATGAAAATGAACCAAAGGAAATCTCAAAATGTTAACTATATACTAGTTTTAGTTTTTAAAAAATTTACAAGGTCTTCCATAAAAACAAGTGATTGAGCTAATAAAAGTTATGTAGCTATTAATAATGAGCCAGTCAATGGAAGATAAGACCTTGGCTCTTATGAAACATCATGTCAATTGATAACTTGAGGCCCAAACTTACCACAGACTCTCCTAAGAGAAAGAACAGCGGCCTGCAAAGATGAAACATTAATAATGTTTAGTTAAGTCTCATTTATGCCAGAGAAAAAATATGTTGACTTGGATTATTTTTACCTAGGCCAAAAGTGGTAGAATGGGGGGTTATACAACTTAGTGCCATTTCTATCCCATATTTTTGTAAATAATAAATTTAGTCATATCATGGTTATGTTTATAAGGAGAAATATTATATTTCCCCTTTGTCTCCAAAATTACCTATCAAAATTTATTTCTATCATTTTTTCATTTTAAGCTTTCACAGGTGTTGCCACCCATATAATTTTTCCACCCCAGTTCTCTTTTTCTTCTCCATTTCCAGTATCAAAACATTCCTCTTCTTTATTAAAAAAAAATACCATTTTTCCTGCAAGACAATCGATCTACAAATAATTGCATTTGAACCTGAAATTGTCTAAGTGAAACAACCCCTCAATAATCATGATGCTATCTCTACTAAGAATTCTTAAACAAGCTACCAATGGAAAAATATATGCACAGTTGGCCCTTTATATCTGTGAGTCACACATCAATTGATTCAACTAACTGTGAAATTAAAATACTAGAATATAAAATTCTATAAAGTTTCGAAAAGCAAACCTTGAGTTTGCCATGCATGAAATTCTATGTTGAATCCACAATATTGGAATGATGTATAAGCACTGAATTCAGTATTATAAGTAATTTAGAGATTATTTAAAGTATACAGGAAGTGTGGAGGTTATATCTAAATCCTGTGCCATTTTATGAGGGACTTGAGCATTTGCAGAATTTGATATCTGTTGGGGGGGTCTGAAATCAATGCACCATGAATACTGAGGAACAACTGTACGTATATACATGTATTAAATTACTGCGTTTAATTAGTGCAGAAGCCACATCACAATTTCATCTTACAAATGAGGAAGTTAAGTGACTTTCTCAAAGCATAAACATGGTAGGTACACAGCTGGCATACAAAGCTAGGCTTTCAGACTAAAAGTTTCTTATGCTTCTCACTGTTTCTAAGTATTTTCAATATAAACATAATATATAAATTCAATATAAACATATTTGTCATCATTTAATATTTATAATATTAAGAAATCTCCTTTTAGTGTTTATGAAGTAGTAGAGAGCACACTAACAGTCCTCCGTTTTAAGTAATAGTGCATTTCTTCTGACCAAGAGCTAAGATAAATCACCATGGGATTAAGTGTTAACTACGTATAAGCCAAACATTGATTGTGCATATTCTCTCCACCTATAAAGAATATTAAATGCATAGCTATACTCTAGAAAAGTATACAGAAATGTATATTCTACTCTTGAAAGAAGACTGTGTATTTTACCAAAAGAGAAGAACAATTTTTTGAGAAACATGAATGAATATTTTCAGACAACTGGAAGATGTGCTCCTATCACTTAAAGTCAGGGAAATTGCATTAGATAAACTCTGTATTGCAAACTAACATGCAATGTCAATTAGTTCAGTCAAAAGGGAAAATGTATTGGTAGAACTAGGGAATTTCACATAACTGCTATACTGTTCAGTTGACTGTCATGGCCAACTGGAACTTCAAAAACTTTGCTCTCTCCATCTCTCATCTCTTCTTTCTCACTAATTCTCTCAGATCACCTTCCTGTGCCTAATTGGAAATGTGACAACCTGCAGAGTTTATATCTTAAGGCTTTACAATAGTGACAGACAATCTGCTTAGTTGAGCTTGAAAATTGTCAGCCCAATATTCTGATTTCCCAGGAGATCACCATCTTTAAATCAGGCAGACATTAAGAAAGAGCCAGGGTCATGAAGCACACAAATGACTACTGAGGTTCTGGGCCTGAGTATCAGAAAAATTACATGCATGATAGAACAGGAAGTGCAGGCATGCATAACAATTCTAATTCTATTTTTAAAGAAGGAATGAAATGATGATGATAAAGGGAGGTTTTTGTAAATATAATGAAGAGAAGTGGACATGAAGACTAAGTGTGATGTTCAATTATATATAGATGCATTCCAGTCATCTTGATTTGGAGGTTGGTTAGGAAGTGAATACTTGTGAGGAAACTAGCACAAGAAATGCATTATCTCCTGGAGTTACGAAATCAACTGATCACTCCTTGCAATTTCCTCATACCACATTGTTCAGATTCCTAATACATACTATGGAACTCAGTCCGATCAACAGCACTCTCAAGAGTAAAAGCTATTATAATTGCAATTGAATCGGAGCTTTGTGATTAATCACCCTAAAATTTAGAAGAGAATTTAGTATGAATCATAATAGTATCTCTGTTTGAAACACAAACACTAGAAGGCAACGTATTGAGAAGAAGCTACAAATGTTTAGCAAAGATGGAGTTAAGTATCTTGGTCCTACATAAAACAAAGTTAGCTAATAGGAGTAGCTCAGGCCCTCAAATGAATATCAATATGTTGAACTAGAAGAGTCATTAGTTTTCCCACATGCATCAGAGCTATGCCAAAACCTAAGAGTATGTCTGTCTCCTTATTCTTCCATCTCCTTTGCTTTCTCTCACACTCCTACTTGCTTGCCAACATTTTCAACTAATGCTTCTAACTGTCTTACTTCCTCATAAACTAAAAATGTAATAAGATACTAAAAAATATGGTTCTTTCTTTAGTAAGTTATTGGGTAGAGCAATGTTTGATATTCTCATTCAGCTGTTTATAGCCAGGATTATGAAAGTCACTTTTGGCACTAAATTGAAGGCATGATGAATGGGGCAATGTACAAGCAAAACAGAAAAGCAATTTCTCCCATATGAAGACTTTGCTATTTTAGTCATAAATAGCCTAGCTAAAGTTATACCACATATTATGGAAATGAAGACTGAATTAGTGAAAATGTTTGGTTTCAATATTTCATTTTTTCACTGTTATGATCTTTTATTTATTTGAGGACTGACGATGGGTAATTGGCTTTATACAAGCTATTAGAGAAGACAGAGTTCCTGCCCTAACAGTTTCTTATTAAAAATGCACAAATTCAGGAAACAAGACATGGTTTACTTTATTAAGTGATTAGATTTTTTTTTCCCCAGAGGTGTGACATTTTACTGCTAATTTTTCCCTACTTAAGAGAGGGGATGATTGATGCCATCACAAAAGACTTCCAAGGATAAGTGAGTAATCCCTGGCAGAAACCCAACATTATAAAGGAAGGAAGCTTAAAATTCTTATTATAATATAAGGTTGGAGAAAGCATTACAATATTGGATGTGCCTAATTTGCAAATACTCATTTTACGTTACTAGACAACAGCATCAACAAAAAATCTTCTGAACAAGAATACAAAGTCACTTTGGACAAAAATTCTATAATAAAAAAAGAAAAGAAAAATTTTAAAAGTAATTTTTTGTCACATGAACAAAACATAGAAGCTACAAATGTTGGTCTAACAACCTTTCCATGAATTATCTTTTTTTAAAGACTAAGAGAAACTACTGTATTACCAATAAGTTTTCATTATGTCATTTATAGAGGAAAAAAGAGACAAAGCTTTTATTGGCCTTTCCCCACCAAAGTTGACTAAAAACTTAAGATGATGTTGTTTACATTTCTGTGGAAAATTGAATGAATACTGAAACTGTGCTTGTGAATTTATCTCTAATTAGTAGTGATTGATTGTATGCATATTTGATAAATCATTTTTTTGGCGTAGAGACAAACAGTGATGCTTCCAAACCAATAAACAGATGGGAAATAAAACTGGGAGAGATAACTTCCAAAGATTCCCTACAGCATTTGAATTATGTTTTAAAAGATTTTTATCATTTTGCCTTAAAAGCTTTGTGGGGCAGGATCTATTTTCCTTTTTATAGATTACACATGAGGCTACCTGTCTTTTCAGTCACCAAGTCTAAGGAAACCCCAGAAAATCCTTGTGCAAAAATGTTCCAAATACACTTCGGTCTAGGGCATTTTTATTTGGCAAACTTTTGCAACTTGTCAGAATTACTAAGTATGACAGTCTCCAAAGTACTCACTGCCAGCCAGACAACAGAAAATACCCACTGCAATAAAAGAATGTACAGTGTTTAAAAACTTATTTTCAGGAGCAGAAAAACTAATCAGCTCAACAGGAAGATGTAATACGCTTCACGGTTAGAAGAAATTGTGCTCCACTTTTTCTCATCATTATTTTAAATAGCTCTAGTTTAAAGATATTCCACACATTCAAGGAAAATCAGCAAGCAGTTATGGTAAACCACATGTCTTTGTTTCTACTGAAGATGAAAGCAATCCAAACTGAAAGACTGGGAAAGTTGATGACTAAAATAAGTTTACATACATATTTCCTTGATAAAATAGAGTTTTTGCAGTTGTAAGTTACTCTTGTGTGAAGCCTCACTGTTAAAATATCATAATTATGTTTTGTTCTTATTCCCTCCAGGATAAATTTGAGATAACCCATTTGCAGGTGTACATTTAAAAACTCTGTCATTTCCTCTAATTTTTAAATTTATAGGCATTTGCAAGATGAATTTGAGCATCCAGAATAAATAAAAGTGCTCTTTTAAGTAATTTCAATGGTTACATCCAATAGAAAGAAGGATCTGCCAGGAAAAGAAGCCCTTAATCGGTTTCCCAGCCAAAGGAAAACATCACCAATAAAAACTATTCCCAGACCAACAAGAACAAAGGTCTTCATTCTCAAAGTGAAGGAAGCCAAAGACAACCAGAATGTTTATTGAAATCCAGGGAACAGCTTTGATTGCAGAATGTTCAATTTTTTAAGTGGAATTAAAATTTACTTTGTACATAGTTGCAATTTACTGAAATTAGGAAGAGATGTATATGCTTACTATCTTTTCATAAAATTTCTTTTTCTTTGTGTACGTCCTTATATACTTAGTCTTAACAGAATATGACAGACTAGATAATTTATAGAGAAAAGAAATTTATTTCTCACAGTTCTAGTGTCTGGGAAGTCTAATATCAAAGTGTCAGCATATGGTGAAGGCCTTTGTGTTGCATCAACTCTTGGTGGAAGATGGAAGGGTGAGAGAGAGAGAAAGGGGACTGAACTCAAATTTTTATAAGGAACCCATTCCATGACAACTAACCCACTCTTGCAAAGCTGCAAGTCACCTCTCTGGAAACCTTGCCTTCCAGGATCTAGCTTGACTCAAATATCTCTGAAATGCCTTAAGGGTCAGTCCCTCATTGTCTTGATAAACGGCATCTGGCTCCTTCTATTTTTACTAATCTCTTTAGCAGATGTTTACTTGACTGAATTCTTGGTTTGCGCTCTTAAATATGCCTTTTTTACTCTACATGGTCAGGTTGGACATTTCTCAAACTTTTATGTTCTGTTTTTCTTTTAATTATGACTTCTGTCCTTAAAACACTTTTCTCTTTTCATATCTTATGATTTGCAATAAAAAGTAGTTGTGTTGCTTCTTCAATATTTCGCTTAGCAATTTCTTCTGTCAGATATCCTACCTTATCACTTTTAAATGTTGCCTTCTATGAAGTCTTTGGGCATAAACACAATTCAGCCAAGGTTTTTGCTACTTTATGACAAATATAGGTTTTACCCCAATTTCTAATATCTTGTTCCTTAGTTTCTTCTGAGACCACATCAGAATGCCTTCTACTGTCCATATTTCTACCATTTTGATCACAACCACTGAAGTAAAGAAGTTTCATACTTTTTCTACATTTCTTGTCTTCTTCTGAGCCCTCATTAGAATTACCCTTAATGCTCCACTCAAGGCAATCTAGGTTTTTTTAGCCTACTCTTCCAAATTCTCCCAGCCTCTATCCAAAGCTGCTTCTATATTTTCAGGCATTTGTTACAGCCACAGCTCCAATTCTCAGTATCAATTTTATGACTTAATTTGTTTTATGTTGCTATAACAGAATACTATGGACTAGGAAATTTATAAATAATAAAAATTTATTTGGCTCAAGATTCTGTAGGGTAGGAAGTCCAAGATCAAGAGGCCTCATCTGCTGAAGGCCTTCTTGCTGGGTCATAACACGGTGAAAGGCATCACATGGAGAGAGAAAGAAAGAAAGAGAAAGCAGAATTCACTCTTATAACCAACATAGGCTTGTAATAATGACATGAATGTATTCTTTTTTTGAGACAGGATCCTGCTTTGTCACCCAGGCTGAAGGGAAGTGGCACAATCATAGCTTACTGCAGCCTCAACATCCAGTGAAATCTCAGAGGTTTTAAATCACAGGATCTTGAGAATAGGAGTAAATAGCATAATTCACACTTACTAATCTACTCAGTTTGGGAATAATTTTATAGTATGAATCCAAATATATGCTATTCTTTCTCTCAAAAGGAATAAGGTAGAAATTGTATATTTCAATTTAGCATAAAGAAATTAAAATTTTCACATCACAATGTCAAGAGGCAATGAACATTGAAAATGGGACAGAGAACTCCAGGGTTAAAATAGTAAATAGTCATTATTAGTTGGTTACAGTTAATAGACCAGAGTATATTATTTGTATTTGGTTGCATAGAATGGTTGACTAAATTCATGCTTTATATTCTCACTTCATTGTGTTGCAGAGTGGCTTTAGGCTTAAAAATGTTCAATCATGTCTTTCAATTGTACTTGGCCAGCCAAAATAGGAAAAAAGATAATCAATGACTCTGCATGTGGTTTGGTATAAGGCTAAGCCAGTGTGTTGGAGGAACTATACTTATCATATACTAGGGCAATATTAATTACCATTTTTGTATAATAAACTGACCTAAAATAAGTCATCTCTAAAAATACACCACCTACCATAAAATAATACTTACTGACAGATAAAAACTTCCCCCAATTAGTATGTTTCTCTTTTATCTCAGAAATATATTTTTAAATTTTATGTTAATGAAATACAAAGTTAATCACTATTTCATGAAAACCAAAATATGTACATTTATTCAATGGATACAAATTTAATAGATGAAAATATAAGCTTATTCTTTGTTATTATGATGAAATTCTTAATCAGGCACATGCAATAAAATCAATTCTTCAAACTTTCGTTCTGCTTGCTTTTAATAACATCAAAAAAGAAGAGATCCCTATGGAAGAGTATAACATTATTGAATATGCTATGACAGGCATGTAATTGATTATTTAATTTTTGTTCCGCAATTTTTGTTGATATAAATGTTGCCTTTTACATTTTCTGATAGTGTATTTGATTTTTATTAATATGTATGCATGCCCTAACATATATCAGTAGAAATATGGTTATGGATTTGAAAAAAATAAATGAGATGCAGCCAACTCAGGGATGTGTAGGGGGAGGGCAGGAATCAGGAATGAGACTCATTTAGTGCAATGAGTCAAGGTTTCTATAGCAATGTCCTAAAAGTTTCTGATTCACAAAAAACGAATTAAAGCTGTAGATATTCTCAACATAAATACACACACACACACACACACGCACACATTAAATATATATTTTTAAAACAGCCACAGATTTTCTATCCGTGAAACAAGAAACTCAGTTAAAGTTTTAAAAAATCTAAATAAAGTTTGCCAACTTTTGTGGGACAACCAGAAATACAGGTGCTATGACAATGACCAGGCAGACAAAAAAGTATTGCAATTGAAAAAATAGTAAAAGTGACTAGGGATTTTCTACTTCCATAATAACCACGCTATTCCTACATGCTTTGTAAAAATCTACTGAAAGAAAATATTATTATCATTATTTATTAACTATGGGCCAATTTTCATCTAAAGTACTTCACGTATGCAAATAATAATAATTACCCCCCCAAGTCTATTGGGAAGCTGTTCTTTTGCTCACCACTCTAAAGATGGTGAAGTGCAGGTGGAGAAACTAAGGTTAAAAAAAAAATAGAGTAAGTTCCTAAATCATCCAATGATTAAGTAGTAGGATCTGGATTTAAACTCAAGCCATCCTATTTCAGACTAAAAGCTTTTAACCATTATGATATATCACCCTAGTGTATGCTGGGCAGTACAGATAACATTGGAAAATGCAAGGGAATAATTTATTAACAGTTGGTTTCTCTGGCCTCAAAGTAAAAGATCTATAGCTCTGAGAACATATAAGAGGCTTTATTCCAGTCCCAGATAAGGGAGAAATGGCCCCTAGGGAAGAGGGCTTATACCTACATGGATATGAATATTAGGTGACAAGAGAGGAGCCTAATTAGTAGAACTGATGTAGATGGAAGGAAGTCGATCTCAGAACAGGAGTCTGATTAAAATAAATGGTATAGCAAATTTATAAATTAATATCATCATTCCCCCAAAGCCCATAAATTCCTCCTTTCTGTCATTAGCCTTGGACTCATCAATTATTCCAATATGTGAGGTGGAGGAGATGTACAAAGCTGTGCATTTTTGAAAATAAGTATTTGTCTAGTAAAAATGATTATACGATTATATGAAGACAGTTGACTAGAGTCTTTCTCATTACTCAATAACTGTTCAAAGGAGAGAATCTCTTCATTTAAAATATATCTTAAGAGGAACATTTAAAAGTTTAGCTAATAAATCATAAAGCCATAAAGTGGGGAATGTTTCTCTTTTGGCAACTTTCAGAAACAAAGGTTAATTACTGTTATCTATACATATTCACTTCCTAAAGAACAAGTCTTAAGGTATGAATCTGTTGAATTTTGAAGATGAATATTTTCTCAATAACCATTGTGAAAAAAAGGATATAAATGTGTAGCCATTGTTATTCTAGAATGGTAGGCTCATAGTCAGAATATTGCTGTTCCTAAGTAATACAGGGCATGTTAATACAGTGCAAGACTTTAAATGGGCCAGAGATAAATCTATCATTGTGAAAAAATTGTATCTAGGAAGATGAACATATTTTAATAAGTATTTAAGGGAAAGAAAAAAACTGACGTTTTGGTGTTGGTAACCATTAAAATCTAGAAATGCATTACAATTATTTGCAACTTGAAACCTAGATTTTATAAAATTACTATTTTGATGGGGGAAAATAAGTATGTCTGTTGAAAACAATAAGTGAAGAAAGACTGGTCATGTGCAGAAAAGTTTACAATTTTTTATTTCCACAATGCAATGAAATTAGAGATGTCTATATTAAAGCTGCAAAGACAGAGATAAACTTTTTAAATATAAAACAGGCCCAGCACGGTGACTCACGCCTGTAATCCCAGCCCTTTGGGAGGCCAAGATGGGCAGATCACCTGAAGTCAGGAGTTTGAGACCAGCCTGGCCAACATGATGAAACCCCGTCTCCACTGAAAGTACAAAAATTAGCTCAGGGTGGTGGCTGGCACCTGTAATCCCAGCTAATCAGGAGGCTGAGTCAGGAGAAGCTTGAACCTGGGAGGCGGAGGTTGCAGTGAGCTGAGATAGCGCCACTGCACTCTAGCCTGGGCGAAAAGAGCGAGACTCTGTTTCAAAAAAAAAAAGAAAAACAAAAAACAGAAAAAAACAAAGCCATAAGTTGTTTTCCAATAGTTAAGTAAATTCAAATGATAGGCTACAATCAATTAAATTTAAATTCAAATAATGTGAGGTAATCATAGTCTTAATCTGAAATAAAGAATTTTCAAATATCTGCATATTAGTATAAAGTTTGTTTTTGTGTTGCTATGCTTGGAGGTGAAAATTATGTGGTATATCAATGCATTTTAGTCATTATATAAAGAAATATATATTGAGATGTGTTAAAGATAACTGTTCTAGGCTCTAAGGACATAGTAATAGACAAATCAAAATCTCATCTGTAAGGAGATTATGGTTTAACAGAGCATATCTATATATATAAAATGCTAATTTAGAGAAATGTTATTGACAAATGTTTTGATAAGATAGCGTTTCATAGTCAAAGAGCTTTAGGAAAATAGCTTTTTCTCCCTTTCTTGAATTATATTTTCTCATATGTGAACAAGCATCTTCTTTAGGAGCTAGTTAAAGGGCAAAAACGGCCAGGCAGGGTGGCTAATGCCTGTAATCACAGTACTTTGGGAGGTCAAGGCAGGTGGATCTCTTGAGCTCAGCAGTTCAAGACTAGCATGGGCAACATGACGACATGGCAAGACCCTGTCTCTACATAAAAATACGAAAATTAGCAGGTGTGGTGTTGTACACCTGTAGTCCCAGCTATTCGGGAGGCTGAGGTGGGAGGATTGCTTGAACCAGGGAGGCAGAGGTTGCAGTGAGCCAAGATTGTGCTACTACATGTCAGCCTGGGCAAGAGAGGGAGACCCTGTCTCATAAAAAAGGACAAAAATATGAATAATCATAATTACCCTTAAAAGTCTTCTAAATCTTCCACAAAATACATAGTTAAAGTATAAATCATTATGGAAGATAATATGTAGTCTGAATTCTGCATTAGACCATGTTATTATTTTGTTGACAGAGGACCACGTGAAATATTTGGCTTGGATTTAGAAGCCAAGTTGTCTTTGAAAGCACCTGTCTTTAAACATTACAACATGGCCAGATGCTTCCTTCTGGAAAAGTGTCTGGAGACTTATGCCAGTTTATCAAAAAGTAAATTTCATCTCCAACATCAACTTTACTCTGGAACAAATGAAGTACATCAGTAGGTAGAATCACTTGCAGTATTTATGTATTTTTATTATATCTGCCTATGTACTTGTTTTATTTTTCTCATTTACCTACTTTAATTCATTGAATCACACAAGTTGCATGTTTGATGACATTTCCCTTTAGAGATAGGTGTTTCTGCTAGTTTAACTTTATAGTTTTTATACTGAACATGGAGTGTGTGTGTGTGTGCAGTATAGCTCCTAGAAATATTGTCCCACAAAGCACAGTTACTCTAATGAGCAAAACCAGTATCTTTACAAACGGTATTTGGTGAGGCGTGATGGAGAACAAAAATGCTAGTGATATTAAGGTTTTATATTTATTCATAATTATAAATATTTTTAATAATCTTCACTTTTTTTAAAGTCTCTTTGAAACTGTCTTAGAATTAAAATATGCAAATGTTGTAGAGTCTAACAATTTCTATGAAATTACTAAACTTCCTTTTTATAAACTACTCCCTTCCAATTAACATTAATCTAGTAAACTTGAAAATTGAGAAACATCGAAATCTAACAATTAGTCTATAAATAAAATAACAAGCACTTGAGGTGAATTCAGAAACATGTACTGTTACTCAGGTATTCGTTAATTATGCTTCAAGGAAGAGTGCTTTAAGGGAGAGGGAGAAGTAATATGACGAATTATTTATAAATATTTAGTCTTATATGAGCATGATACTCTTCTAATACTGACCATGAGTTTACCCTCCTTAATACTACCTTATCATGACCTTTATTAATGTTCATTAAAAGCAAAATATACCATGCATATTTGATGAGAAATATAAATAATTTTTATATTCAATAGCCCCATCAAGATTTATCATAACAACATAATTTCACTTATAAATATACATTGTTTTTTCACGTTCTTCCAAATGTTGCCATTGACCAAAGTTAAAAGAAATGACAATCTGATTTGTCATTTTACTATCCAGTCTCTTAAAGAATGTAATTTAAATATAGTGTTTAACTGTATAAACACATTTGATTATATGTAACAATGGAATAGGAAGATGAGAAGACTGAAAAAGCAGATTTTTTTAAGGCATAGAGCAAAAAGACTGTCAAGGGAAGAGCAATTACCAAGATATACTTAATTATTCCTTTGAAGACTCATAAATTCATCAGAGATATTATGAACAACTGACACCTTAGCACAAATTAATTTATCAGGCTAACTTGCCTCATTTTTATGAAGGCCATAAGGGAATTGACAATGTAGGTTATTTTTTTTTCTTAAAAGCAGACCTGGAACATCTATTTGTGTAGGTTAATTTTGAAGGGTAGAAAGAGCTTAAGGAATGGGATTAAGAAAAGAAAGGATGGATAGAAGTGAAAGAGTTGAGAATATTATCCATTTATCAGTTACCTGGTACAGAATCATGGGATAAAATGACGGAGAAAAATATGGAAAATAAATAGTGAGACTCTGAGTTGTTATTAATAATAATATTTATTATATACTTAAAGTTTGCTAAGAGAGTAGATCGTAAGTGTTCTCACCACCCACCCACACACACACATAAGAGGTAACTATGTGAAATGATGGGTCTGTTAATTAACTTGATTGTGGTAATCATTTCATAATGTGTGTATATACATATTATCAACTCATCGCATTAAATACCTTAAATGTATACAATTATTTTTCAATTGTACCTTCATAAAGCTAGGGAAAGAATAAAATAAAAAATGTTATTTGCAATTTTGATCAGATTTCACTCTGAAATAGGCAGTATATATTCTAAATATTACCCAGCAATTATTAATGACTACAGAAATTAAATAGTAAAATTTTCATTGAAGTGAATATTGAAAGATACATTTTATGCACTTTGAGTCATGATTCTTTACCATTTCATGTTGAACTAAATACAACAAACTCACTCATATGAATTTTTAATCATGACAGACATTTTCTCAAAACAACTATATTCCATGATTTTCAGATAAAAACATGGTACTGGTCGGGCACGGTGGCTCAACCCTGTAATCCCAGCACTTTGGGAGGCAGAGGCGGGCAGATCACTTGAGGTCAAGAGTACGAGACCAGCCAGACCAACATGGTGAAACCCCGTCTCTACTAAAAATACAAACATTAGCCGAGCATGATGGCAGGTGTCATAAGCCCAGCTACTCGGGAGGCTGAGACAGGAGAGTTGCTTGAACCCGGGAAGCGGAGGTTGCAGTGAGCCAAGATCGCGCCACTGCACTCCAGCCTGGGCAACAGAAGGAGACTCGGTCTCAAAAAAAAAAAAAAGAAAAGAAAAAAAAAACCATGGTACACTTGCCCTAGAATATTTATACATTTTCATTCCTGTTATGCTGATTATTTAGTCCATGGATTTTCAAAGAAAGCTGACTTATCGTTGTTCTGATATAATTATATGCAGTGATTGTACCTATTTTATGTGATTAAAAATATAAAATATGTCTAAAATATCAATAAACTTTTAAATTATCTAGAAGAAAAATAACAACAACAAAACCTCTGCCATTTTAAAGGCTCTACAGTCTGGCTAAGGTAAGAAATGGGTAATTAATTGACAAAAATGAAATAGTATGTTATGAGCACAGAAGTTTAGGTGAACTTTAAGAAGTATCCATTTTTGTATTTGTAATGCTTGTTTGAACAGGGCATAGAATATAATGGCTACTGCTTGACAAGTGAGAAAATATAACACCTTACAAAAATGCACAAAAAATTGCAAAATAATTAGGAAAACATAAATAGATTTCCAATTAAATGCCTACAGCAATCAGATTGAAAATATAAAATCAAAATGACTCATTTGAAAATTAAATATTTTCTAATAAATGCAATATAATATATATGAAGCAAATATCAATAAATTTCCATCCTCTTATGAACAATAAAAAAGCAAAATGGGGGAAAATATGTGATAGTCAACTAAGCTGGGCTATAGTCCCCAGTTATTCAATCAAATACTAATCTAAGTGTGGTTGTGAGATATTTTGTAGATGTGATTAAAGTCTACAATTAGTTAAGTAAGGAAGATGAACAGGTGAGCCTAAGTCAGTCAGTTTAATGCCCTTTATTGCCTACTGAGGCTTTTCTGATTAAGAAGGAATTCCACATATGGATGGCAGCTTCAGCTCATACATGAGTTCCAACTTGCCCCCGCCCTGCCATGACTTGTCCCACAGATTTTGGGCTTGTCTTGCCAGTATCCACTATCACATAAGCCAATTCCTTGCAGTTAATGTTTTAATATTTATCTACTACTGGTTTTGTTTCTCTGGTTCAGCCCTAACTAATACAGATAATGTATCTCATAAAAATTAGAATTTTAAAAGATTTTAAATTATTAAATTGAGATTATTACCTCAATTCAATCTATAATTTACCAAAATTGCAATTAGAATTATAATTGGGTTTTTAAGAACAAATAGTAATTTGTGGTTTCATATTGGTTATATAGGAAACTGGAAACTCCATCATAACTGCCATTAAAATTAGAAAAAACCTGGAACAAATCATTTTCTTGAAACCACCTGAGAACTATGGTGATAGGGCAAAGAACTAACACAAGCTCTTAATAGAGATAAGTGGAAGAAATTATAGAGACAAGATTGCAACATTTGCTAATTTGGGACAGACTTGAGCTCACTGCTAAGTTGTTAAGAATATTTAAGTAGAAATATTCACCAAATGGTTAATGCTCAAGTATGGGTTAGCATGAGAGTATAAAAGCACTGGGGGGAAACATCTCCGGGGGAGGGGGAAGAGGGGAGGGATTTATACTTTCCAATAGGCCTTTCAACCAAGAACTCTGTCAAGAACTCTCAGGAAAAATTGAGGCAAATCCTGAGAAAGTGCCTGTCTGGAATATGGAATCGCAAGCCGCTGCAGAAATCCACCAAGCAGCATCTCCTCTATGGAACAAAAGCCTTAATCTATAGGGGGAAGAGGCAACACACTGAAAGCACAAACCTGAGGACATTGATGGAGACTTGCTGCAGCTTGGTGAAGACAACAAGAGAAAAAAACTTGACATCTAAGAAAGGGGCAAGAACATTTGCTCGGCCTGACGTAATTATGGAAGAAAGAACAGGAATATCTGTGAAGGCCACACCACAAAGAATCAAGCTAACAATGCCTGCCTAGGAGGTTTAATTAGAACGTCTGCCTCTGCTACCTATCCAACAAGTGTTGACTAAAAATAATATTGAAACACAGTGGGAATGCTGTAAGAGACAGATTGATTCTGGCAAGCAGTGCAAGGGAAAGACACAAAGCCAAGTATAAAACACAAAACCAAGCAGAGGTCAAACTTTAAATCCAGTACAATTTCTGACTAGATTAGCAGAAAGCTCCGTGTTGATGGTCTAACTAAAGGAAAGTTATGCTCATCTTCAAGCGTAAAAAAAAACCATAAAATCTCAGTACCTACTGTCCTATAAAATATGTTAGGTTTTCATTAAGATATTACAAAAAAAAATACAATACATCAAGGAAAAACAAATGGACTAAAAAGACAAAACACTTATATAAGCTAAACTCATATATGGCATAGATGTTTCAACATCAGACATGTAATTTCAAACAACTATGATTAATATCTTAAAGGTTCCCATGGGAAAATAGATAACAAGCAAGATCAGAAGTATGATATCAGCAAATAAGGCAACCATATAAATGAATCAAATAGAAACACTAAATGTAAAAGTACTGAGATAAAGAATTCCTTTGATGGAATTGTTAATGGGCTGTACATGACTGGAAAAGAAACAGTGAATGTAAAGATAAGCCAGTCAAAATTACCTTAACTAAAATGCAAAAGGAAAAGAAAACTAAAGGGAAAAGAACAAAATGCAAAATCTATGGTACAATAGAAAATGGTATAACATATACAAACTTGAAAACTTAGAAAGAGAAAAAAGAAAAATGCAGAAAAATAGTTAAGAATTCCCAAAATTAGTGATAGAAATGAAAGAACAGACCCCCAAAGTTAAGCAGGAAATATACCAAACACACACACACGTGCACGTGCACACACACATATGTGCACACACACACAAAGCTTAGCACATTCAAACTGCTACAAAGAAAAGATTGACAGGGAGAGAGGGAGAGAGAAACTGGAAAGCAGCAGAGAAAAAAAGGCACATTGCAGAGACACAAGGATAAGAACTACAGTAGATTTATTGGTTGAATTTATGCAAACAAGAGTATGATGGAAAGACATCTTGGATTGCTAAAAGAAAGAATTCTATGCCCAGTACACAAAACCTTTAATATGAAAAGGAAACAAAGACTTTTTCAGAAAACAAAAACAGAAAATTTATGACCATTAGATGTACTCTATAATGAATGTTAGTGGGGGTTCCTTGGGCAGAAGGAATATGAGATAAACCTTGACTGGATACATATAAAAATATGAAGTGTTGAAAATAAAGGTAAAATATCTATTTAAAAATATTGAATTGCTCCAAAAGATAAATGATGCTAAACCAAACATTTAAAAAATGTGTGTTTTTAACACATGTAAAAGTGAAATATATGCCATCAATGACACAAGAGATGAAAGGGAAGAATTGGAAATATGTAATTTTTAAATTACATATGTACATGTAATACCATTTGAAGGTAATCTCAGCTTACGTTACAATGTACATTATAAATCCAATGTAACAACTCATATTTTTAAAAAGAGGAATAATACCCTTGTCAGTACAGGGGATCAAAATGGCATTAAAAATGCAATTAAACTGAGAGAAGACAGGGAAATAAACACAAAAACAAAGAGCAAATGGTGCAATAGAAAACAGTTAACAGGATTTTAACCTTTTGTCTGGTGATGTCAATAATTATTTTAAATATTAATCTTCAAAACACAAGTTAAAATTTGATAAAACTGCAACTACATGTAGTCTACAAGTAACCCACTTTAAACATAATGATTCTGATAGATTAAAATTATCGACAGAGATAACATGTAAATATTAACCAAAGAAAGCTGGAGTAATTTTATTAATTCCAGGCAAAGTAGACTTCAAAGTTCAGAATTTTATTAAGAATAAAGAGTGAAATTATATCACTACAAAGCAGTCAAGTCTCCAAGCATAAAGAACAATACAAATTGTGTATGTACCCAACACCTGAGATTCCAAATATATGACGAAAAATAGATTTAAAAGGAGAAATGGAAAAATTCACAATTATAACCAGAGACTTCAACATGCTGATATTGGTAATTGATATAAAAAGAGGTCAGAAAATCAGTAAAGTTATAAGTAACCTAACAAGATCATTATCCAAGTTGACTTCATCTGCTTTTATAGAATATTCCACCCCATAGGAGAGAACATACTCTTCTCAAGTGCCACTGTAGTCAAGACAGTGTAGTACTGGTGAAAGGATTGACAGAGATCAATAAAACAGAATCCATAAAACAGAATAGTGAGCCTCCAAACTGACTCACACAAACACAGTTAACTGATTTTTGACAAAGGTGTGAAAGCAATTAAATGTAGAAAAAGTTGTCTTTACTATAAACTGCGCTTGCAAAATTGGATATCCATTGAAAGGCCAGTACTTTGACATATACCTCTCACTTTATATAAGACATTTTTATTAAGAATCATAACCCTAAATATAAAATCTAACTCTACAACTTTTGGAATAAAACATGGGCCAACAATCTCTGTTCTGTGAATTTGAATTTGGCAATGAGGTTTTTTTATAGGACATCAAAAATGCGAACCAAATAAGACAAAAAGTGATAAGTTACAAAATTATAAAAATGTAAAACTTTTGCTCTTCAGAAGGTACTGTTAAGAAAATGAAAAGACAATGTATAGACTGGGAAAAATATTTGCAACTCACATATCCTATAAAAGAAATGTATCGTGAATATGAAAATGACACATAAAACTCAAGAAAATTAATAATGCATTTTAAGAATATAATATTAAAGAACTGAAAGACACTTTACCATAAAGTACATTGAGATGGTAAATAAGCATGTGAAAATATGGTCAACATTAGATAAATGTCATTAGATACATCCTAATTAAGACTCCAAAGTGATAACTCTACACACCGTTTAGAGTTTAGAATCTTTAAAATTCTAAAAAACATAACAATATATCAGGTTGATGAGAATCAAGGGCAACAGGAATTATTCCTTGATGGAAGAAATGCAAAATGGTAAAACCACTTTGGTAATGGTATGGCAGTTTATTATAAAATTAAAATGAAACATACAGTTGCCATATTACCCAGCCATCTCATTTCTTGTATTTATTCAAATGAATTAAACTTTTATAGAGAAGCCTATATGAAAATGGCCATAGCTGCTATTTATTATAGCCAATAGCTGGGAACAGCCAAGGTAATGTTAAACAGGGGAATGCATAAACAACTTTGTACATCCAGATGATGCTACACTACTCAGTGATCAAAAGAATATTTATTCATCCTACTTGAATGAATCATGAATGCATTTTACTAAAAGAAAGAACCTAGATTTTTAGCAAATACCTCATACAAAAAAATAAAAGCCAGGCTCCCCTTTGATAACACTGAAGCATTATTTTACTCCAGAGCACCTTGGTGGGATTAGTGTCAAGTTAGAACTTTGCCTGAAATAAATTTCTTGTTCAACTTTTTCCCTCTCTTTTATCTGTCTCCTGCATTCAGTTATAGATTCTTCCAGAGAGCACGTCTTTAATAAATCATATGCACACAGATCCTTATCTCATTATCTACTTCTGGAACTCAAACTACGTCAGGAAAAAAAAGAACTGAAATTGAAGCACTCTCTAAAATCTCCTTAGTGTTTTACGCAATGAAATTTAAGTTTAGAGAGCATTGTTATTTTGATCTCATAACTGTAGTGTAACAATTAAGAAAGACGCTTTATGCAATGCACTTAACATATTTCTTGAACAAACACTATAACAAATATTATTAGTAAATGTGAACAAAAATGATTTTTAAAACATTTTAAAACAGTGAAACCTGCTCCTGAATTTAAAAGTGTAATTAACCATGTAATTAAAGACTGTTCAAACTTGTAAATGGGAAATAAATTATAAAGAAGATTTTGTAATTTTCAGTATTAATTTCTAGATTCCAAAGCAGGAGATATCCTATCTGACTCATGTAGTATAATATACTTATGTTCAAGAATGCAAAAATGCCTGAAATTTACTTAAGAACCAGCAGAGAAAAGTAGTCACAACGCTTATTTTAGTTGATTTTATTTGTCTTAAATTTGCTTTAAATAATCAAATTTGTATGCATATATTGATTTGCAAAATATATTGTTTTAATGTAAAATATAATGCAATAAAACATAAAAGATGTTGGATAATGTGATTAAAACAATCCGGTGGTAAGGTATGGTAGCCTAACCATCTGGCTACTTAATCAAAGGAGCAATAACTATCATTTGTTGCCACAAACTAAATTATATTTAATGAACTTTATGAGATAATTATGGGTTTCTCAATGTGGCATCATGCATAAAAATACTAATTCATGTGTTCACACAGAGATCCTAATTTAGTAGATCTTGTGTGGAGCTGTGGTGCTAACATTCGTATCAAATGCCACAGCTGAGTTACATGCATTTTACTGATAAAAACAGAATTGTCTTGCCAGGTTAAGGCTATTAACACACTAAGTAAAATAATCAGTTATCAGTATGAGTTGAGAAAACTTTGGAAGTTTAAAGAAATGAAATCATTTAATTGGAAGACATGAAATCATGACATTTGTTTTCAACCTACAAATTCAAAACACCAAGTTATTGCACATTTGGAGTGACTAATATGCTCTTACTTTTTATGTTATGTAGACTAGTTGCCTGGACTGCTATTTGTTTAAATTATTGTACCTAACGGCATTGAAGCACAATTATCACTTTTAGAAAAACATAATTTAGCAAGTATTACATTAAAATTTAATACCTTTTACAATATAATAAATTTAGTATATATGATTTAGTAATTTATATAATTAAAAAATTTATGTATTTTTATACAGACATTCTTTTCTGTAATTATTATGTTCCAAGTGCTAATTTGTGACTTCTGTGTGGTTTGTTCAAATTAACATAAAATTTGTGTTGGTCGATTAATGCTGTTTTTTCTGTTACCCTGGTAACCAAAAATAATATTTTAAGACTGGAAACTCACTTTCTAATAATGAAAACAATGTCCTAAACCCTTTGTGGCTCCAGACATAGCAGCTGTAATTTTTGTGAGGTTTGTGCATCAGTGCAGAAGGGTTCGTAGAAAATTCAAAGCCAATGCTAGCAAAGAAAACATGCATGAGAGTTCTAGGCAGGTTCCTTAAGAAGTATTTTGTTTCTCAGATCAAGAAAAAAAAAATGTGTCTGGCAGAAATGGACAGTTTCTGGGGTTAAGAATAAAATAAAATTAGCTAGAGAAATTATGCAAGGGCAAAAAAGAAAAAAAAAGGATAAATGGACCATTATTAGCAGACCACATAAATTTCTTTGCTGCTTAATTTTGCTTAGCTCCTCACTTTCTCCATCAAGAAATCTTTCTACATTGCTCTATTTGTTAAAATAAAACATTGTTTGATGAAGGTATTTTGACTCTGAAGGATTCATTATAACTCTATCTCACCTGCAGAGTGATTGTGAGGACAGAAAGTTAAGACTTAATTTTTAGAATGGTCTCCATAGTCTAATGTGAAATACACGTTTTAGAAGTTTCTATTTATTTTTTGTTTTTGTCATTTCTGTCTTTATTAACTGTCATTCTAAATTCATTGACTTTGCTGGAATCTATGGAAGACTGGTCCAAATTGTTGGTGATAACATAAATTGTTTTCAATATAAGTATTTTTAAGTTTTATTTATTTTTAATTGGCACATAATAATTGTACATATTTATGAGGTACAGTGTAACATTTTGCTACATGTGTACATTGTATAATGATCAAGTTAAGGCATTTAGCTTATCATCACTTCAATAATTTATCATTTGTTTGTAGTGAAGACATAGAAAATACTCTCTCTTAGTTATTTTGAAACATACAATAACAATATTGTTAACCATAATCACCCTACTGTGTAAGAGACAGCAGAACTTTTTCCTCCTATGTTCTGTAATTTTGTTCCCCTTGATAAGTCTCTTTCCATCCTCTTCTCCCCCTTCCCTCCCAGCCTCTGGCAACCACTGTTGTCTTTTATACTTCCATGAGATCAGCTTTTAAATTCCATAAATGAGTGAGATAATGCGATACTTGTCTTTCTGTGTATAGCTTATTTCACTTCACATAAGTCCTTCAAGTTCATCCATGTTGGACTAAATAACAGAATTTCTTTTCTTTTTTTTTTAAGGACAAAGAGTATTCCAAACAAAGCCAAATAATCCATGACCCAGAGTTTGTTCTATTATATTCCTACTGAGGTGTGATTATCTCAAAGTCTAGGTTTAGCCCTTGTTCCAGATTAAAAAGTGAAATTGGAAGGTGTAGATAACAACGAGAAATATAGTTGAAAAGAAGCTCCTAATATGGAGTCCATTCATGAGGTGATATACTTAGTCTTATGTAATATCTTGAATGGGCTCTAGTACCCAGTTATTTAATTAAACAATCATCTAGTTGTTGTCATGAAAGTATTTAGCAGATGTGTTTGTTTAACACCTATAATCAGTTGACTGTAATTAAAGGAGATTGCCCTCCATAATGCGGATAGGACTCTCATAATCAGTTAAAGGCCTCAGGAAGATAAACTGAGGTTTCCCAGAGAAAAGATTTGACCTCAGCAGCATCAAACACTGCCTCAGTTTCCAGCCTGCTGACAAGCCCTACAAATTTCAGATCTGCCAGCCTCCACAATGATGTAAGCCAATTATTTAAAATCTCTCTCTCCCCCTCTCTCTGTCTCTGTGTGCATGTGTGTGTGTATAGTTGGCTTTGAACAACGTGGGTTTAAACTGTGAAGGTCTACTTATACACAGTTTTTTTTTTCAATAAATATATTGGGAAAATTTAAGGAGATTTGTCACAAGTTGAGAAAACTTGCAGTTTTACTGCATAGCCTAGAAATAGCAAAAAAAATAAGAAAAGTTAGGTATGTCACAAATGTCTAAAATATATGCAGATAATAGTCTATCATCATTTACTACCATAAAATATACACAGATCTATTATAAAAGTTAACATTTATCAAATCTTATGCACATACACACACACAGACTGTACATGGTGCCATTTGCAGTTGAGAAAAATGGAAACAAACATAATGATGCAGTATTACAGAAGAACGGCATAAAATTAACTATAGTACATACTGTACCACTGTAATAAATTTGTAGTTACCTCCTGTTGCTATTGCTGTGAGCTAAAATGTTGCAAGTATCTGCTTAAAGCACTATGTCTCCATCTGAGTAGTTGATGTCTCCAGTAAATTGCATACTGCAATAAAAAGTGATCTCTTGAAGTACTGGCAAAATTTTCATTATGTTCACTGCAATACCATAAACCTTGAAAAATACCATGAGACCTACATGAAGCACCACTAGTGATGTTGGAAGTGCTCCCCCAAAGCAGAGGAAAGTCATGAGAATACAAGAAAAAGTTAAATTGCTTGATTTGTATTGCAGATTGAGGTCTACATCTGTGGTTTTCTGTCATTTCAAGATAAATGAGCTCAGCATAAGAGTCATTGTAAAAAATAAATAAATAAAGTAAAGGGAATTCATGAAGCTATATCTGAAGCTACACCAACAGGCCCAGAAACCTTGCACATTTTGTGAAATACCTTTTTTATCTTGTATTGAAAATGCATCTTTTGGCCGGGCGTGGTGGCTCACACCTGTAATACCAGCACTTTGGGAGGCAGAGGCAGGCAGATCACTAGGTCAAGAGATCAAGATCAGCCTGAACAATATGGTGAAACCCCGTCTCTACTGAAAATACAAAAAAATTAGCTGAGCGTGGTGGCATGCTCCTGTAGTCCTAGCTACTCGGGAGGCTGAGGCAGGAGAATCACTTGAACCCGGGAGGCAGAGGTTGCAGTGATCCGAGATCACGCCGCTGCACCCCAGCCTGGTGACAGAGAGAGACTCTGTCTTAAAAAAAAAATAAAAAGAAAAAAGAAAAGAAAATGCATATTTTATGTGAATGCAGGATTGCTATAAGAAAAGCATATAGAATCAAATATGATTCCAGAAAAAGCAAATTCATTATATAACAACTTAAAACAAAAGAAAGATGAAAGATCTAAAGCTGGAGAATAATGCCAGCAAAGGATGGTTCGATAATGTTAGAAAGATATTTGGCTTCAAAAATGTCAAGATAATAGTAGAAATAGTGTTTGCTGACCAAGTGGCAGTAGAAAAGTTTCAAGATCAATTTAAAGATCATTGATAAGAAAGAATATCTGCCTGAGTAGGTTTTTAATGCAGATAAACGTGACATATTCTGGGGAAAAAGACATAGAGAACATTTATTAGTGAGGAAAAAAATGTGAGCACTAAAGTTTAAGGCAGCAAGGGATAGGCTAACTACTATTTGGTATAAACACAATTAGCTTTGTGAGCAGCACTTTCTGCATTTATAAAGCTGCTAATCCCCAAGCCTTGAGAAGACAAAACAAACATTAGCTGTCAGTCTTTGAGATATACAACAAGCAGGCCTGAAAAACAAGAACACTAGATTAATCATTCTAGATTTTCTAGAATGATTAAATCATTGTTATAGAAAAAGCTGTGACAGCTATCAAACCCTAAACAGGTTTCTGCTGAAGAAAACTGTATCCAGGTATGTGCCTGACTTCAGAGGATTTATGACAGAGTTCATGAAGGAAATAATAAAAGAGGTTGTGGATATGGCCAAAAAGGTGTGCTAAAGGGTTTCTACACATGGGTCTGGAGAAATTTGAGAGCTAATACACACACCAGAGGAATAAACAGAAGACAACTATATGGAGATGAATGCTTCTGAACCAGTGCCAGACAATTCGGAAGAAGACTTAGAAGAAGCAGTGCCAGAAAACACATTGGCATTAGAGAATCTGAAAGAGGATTTCTGTTATTTAAGACTCATTTTGACTTCTTTTGTGACATGGCCCCTTCTGTGATACATAGAGGAGCTGAAACTAAAGTAAATGGTGGAAGGGGGCTTGGTACTGTATGGAAACATTTTTAGATAAGTGAAAAAGAAAAAAAAGATTGAAACTATGATGTATTTCTGTAAAGTTACACCTAATATGCCTGCCTTTCCTGCCTCCCCTTCTGTCTCTTCTACGAAATCTTTCATCTCTACCACTCCTGAAACAGCAAGAACAACCCCTCTTCTTTTCTCTCTTCCTCGCCAATTCAATGTGAAGACAACAAAGATGAAGCCCTTTATGATGATCTACCTCCTAATTTTCTCTGCCTTATGATTTTCTTAATAATATTTTCTTTTCTCCAGTTTACTGTAAGACTATGGTATATAATACACATCACATACAAAACAAAATATGTGTTAATCAACTGTTTATGTTATAGGTAAGACTTCCAGTCAATAGTAGGTTACTATTAGTTAAATTTTTGGGGAGGCAAAAGTTATATAAGGCTTTTTGACTGTGTAGGAGGTTGGCATTCCTTACCTCTATGTTGTACAAAGATCATATATAGCCTATAATTCTAGCACTTTGGGAGGCCAAGGTGGATGGATTGCCTAAGATCAGGAAATCGAAACCAGCCTGGGCAACATGGTGAAACCCCGTGTCTACCAAAACAAAAAATTAGCTGGGAGTGGTAGTGTGTGCCTGTATTCCCAGATACTCAGGAGGCTGAGGTAGAAGAATCACTTGAACCCGGGAGGCGGAGGTTGCGGTGAGCTGAGATCGCACCACTAAACTCCAGCCTGGGTGACAGAGCGAGATTCCATCTCAAAAAAAAAAAAGATATTATACACACACACACGCACACACACATATATATATTCTATTGGTTTTGTTTCTCTAGACAACCCTGACTAATAAAGGTGACTATTTAAAATTTCAAATTATTACATACCTTGACCACAAAAAAAAGACATATGAAAATACCACTAATAAATCATCTTTCTCTTTTTTCTTAATCACAACAAAATAAATAATTTCAGTAGAAAACCTTTTGCACTAGTCTCAATACATAAGCACACGTGTATGCTGGACATGCACATATATGCACCCAAGTTTCTTTCTCTATTTAGACTCTACCTAATGTTGTTTGTCTTTGTTAACTGTCCGAACATATTTCAATGTTGCTTAATATTATGATCAGTATAAGGAATAAAGTTGAGAATGGATCAACGGTTGACATTTCTTAGAAGGGCTTAACCGAAGATAGTATCCAAGGGATAATGAGACGCCTATGGCTAAGATGTCAAACTTTTTTATTTTTATTTGTGTGAACCTTTGACAGTAATGAATTGTACACAGTACAAGTTCTCCATGAAGGAATGCTCAGAACATTCAAAAGAACAGAGAAGTCAGAGAAGCATGGAAATATTTCACATTACTGAAAGTCATAATAGTGAGATGACAGAATAAAGAATAGAATAGAATAATATTGACTTTTAAAATTTCATTTAAAAATTACTATTAACTTTTATTTTTACTTTTAGATAATCTTAGATTTGAACCATTATTTTTGAAATGAACAGTGATGATGTTTAAAAATCATGCAAGGGTAAATAATCCATTGAAAGTGCAAGATAGACTGATGTATTTTAACATAACAGTTCCTTGATGTATTTGAGACTCCACTATGACATAGTATCAAATTTTAAAAATTCACAATGATTTGAAAAAGCTATTAAAATACTTCTCTGCCAATATATGATGGCTCATGGCTGTAAAGTCAGCAGTTTGAGAGACCAAGGTGGGAGAATCCTTTGAAGTCAGGAGTTCAAGACCATCCTGGGCAACAGAGCGAGACCTCCTGTTTCTACAAAAAAAACTGAAAATTGAAAATCTAGCCAGGCATTGTGGCACATGCCTGTAGTTTCAGCTGCTCAGGAGGCTGAGGCAGGATGATCGCTTGAGTCCAGGAGTTTGAGGCTGCAGTGAACTCTGATTGTTCCACTGCACTGCAGCGTGAGCGACAGAGCAATACCTTGTCTCACACAAAACAAACCAAAAAATTCTAATTTTTTCAGCTACATGAAAGTAACCCCTCAATCTCTAATCAACAATTAAAAATTTTAACTATGTATTTCTTCATATACTTCAAGTAACGCAGCCTATCAGGATATATTGAATGTGGAAACAGACAAAAGAATCCAGTTGCCTTCTGCTAAGCCTTTAAAAATTTTTCAAAAAATGCAAAATAATTCCTGAGTTCTCAGTGTTTGTTTTTGTTTTCCAAAATAGAGTTGTATTAAAACTTTTTTTGTTAACCTATTATAGATTTATTGTATCACTTTTAAATGAATTAAGAAATATACTGAACATTTTTATTTTAATTTTTAATGTGGTTAATATCAGTAGATAGTAAAAAATCTTTCAAGCATTAAATATTAATGTTGTTAAAACTTTATTCCTCTGTACATGTGTTTTTAAATGCTATGTGATGAAATGACAAATATATACAAAGCTATCTGCTGTGTACCGTAGTACAATAGTTGGTAAGCTGGTAAGTAATTATTCTAGACTGTAATGAGATGCTGAGACTAACAAGTTTGAAAACATCCCATTATGGATTATTCGTTCAAAGGAAATAAATCTATGCCAGTTTTCATATTAATTTCAATCATATTATAAGAATCCCTTGCTATCTAAATGTCTGCTACCTTGAGAAATTAGAAAAAATTTCCAAATAAATCCCTTGCTATCTGCATTTTTTCTATTCACTACCTAAAACTTAAATATGAAATATATTTATATGACAAGTTAGTCTGTATTCCAGAATCACTTTTAAAATCCATGCTAGCTACAATTTAAAAAATATGTAGATTTGGTAATTAAAGGACATTTGCATCTTAAAACATTGCATTATCTATTATCTTTTCACCACTTTAAGATTCATGGTCAGTTATAGTTTTGTCTCTCCAAACACCCAAGTTTTTCATAAGTAGTTTTTTATGATTCAGTTCTATGGAGAACCTTGTTTAGAACTAGTATCTGTATTTATACAAAATGATTAACTCCTTTTGGCATTGTCGATGAAATCTGTAACTGGCATCTGATGACAGCCAAATCAGTGAGCCCATCTGCTATTATTTTTGGACAAAAAGTTCTCAATTGGTGTGATGCCCTTAAATGGAAGAAGTTGTTAGCTCTAGAGCTGCCAATTGTGATTTATCACTACGGGAATAATAAGTTAAGGAAGTCAGAGTCAGAAGCGTGAAACAGATACACATAAAGCAAGAAAATTAGGAATGAGTAATGGAAAGAAAAGACCTATTTATCTTTTGTTGCTGGTCTTATTCCTAACATTAGATCTTAAGATATTGCCCGTGTCACAATACATTTTGATCAACCTGCTTCCATTTGAAAGCAAAATATTATAACTAATTAACTTCAAAACTGATCAATTACAATCTCTGATATGATTGTGTCTTCAAGATACATACATATTAATTGTGCCTTGGGCATATTACATGTGCCCATGCTATAAAAATTATTATTTGATGGGATCACAAGTTTCTTTCTCTTCTAATTTTGTTTTCCTCCTCCATCCTTGACAATTGCATTTTACAAGTTTCCCTTTTTTCCCCCAGGTTTTCACCTTGGCTTTCATTAGCAAATAAAATTTTCCCTGTTGACTTCAGCTGCACCTATGACTTTAAATTTTATCTATTTACTTGTAACTTTCAAATCTACATTTCCAACTCATCTTTCTTTTGAGAATGAGATTCATTTAATCAGTTACTTGCTAACCCTATCCAATTGCTGCCAAACCACAAACTTAAAATCAAAATTGAATTTTCCATTTCCTTCCCCAGCTGATCTCTCCTTTCTACTCATCTACATTTCCAGTGAATTGTTTCTCCATCTGCCTATGTACTTGAGGAAGACAATCAACATCCTCCTTAAAATGAAAGAATCTCTCTCTGTAAAGCTTTACCCACACCATACTTTTATTCACTAATACTGTTAATTGTGTCTCATAAATAGATCTTAAATAACCTTCTCTCCAACTCTGCAGATTTTTCAATGTTCTTCTAGAAAATTAAAAATAGACTAAATAATCTACCTAACTCTAATCCCCCGCACCAATAATCCATCTTTTATGTTGTTGGCAAACTAATTCCCAAAATGCAGATCTGAACATGCCATCTTTCTGAGTATCCTCCTATCGCCTATCATCACCACCATAGACATGTATTTCAATCCGATATTGTAGTCTTTGCCTACTAAAATGATCATGAAAAAAGTTAAAAGCAACAGTTTGGTAGAGACAAGTACAAGTAAACCATGCACAGAAGAGATTTTATATTATACATATAATATGTACATTATATATTTAATCGATATTACCTATATATTACCTATAATGTATATATTTATGTACATGCATTGTAAGTTATATAATGTTTTACCTGTGGAAAAATATCTGGTTATAGGTGACACTAGCTTGAAGTAGTGGTCTGTCTGCTTTGGAAAAAAAACACTGTGTTGACTCTAAGACCAGTGTATTAGTCCGTTTTTATACTGCTCTGAAGAAATACTTGATATTGGGTAATTTATAAAGAAAAAGAGGTTTAATGGACTCACACTTCCACATGGCTGGGGAGACCTCACAATCATGGTGGAAAGCAAAGAAGAAGCAAGGGCACATCTTACATGGTGGCAGAAAAGAGAGCTTGTGCAGGGGAACTTCCCTATGTAAAACCAGCAGATCTCATGAGACTTATTTACTATCAGGAGAACAGCATGGGAAAACGTGCCCCACTATTCAATTAGCCTTCCCCCACAGGGTCCCTCCCATGACATGTAGGGATTATAGGAGCTGCAATTCAAGATGAAATTTCGATGGGGACATAGCCTAACCATGTCATCCAGTAAATACTAATGTGATCTCCTTTTGCTGTATTCCAAATTACAGACCTTATAACTAATTTATATTTCAGAAACTGCTCGATACATGCTAATATTTCAATCGAAGTCCCAGCATTAGAAAAAAAACAACAAAACAACAAAGCAAAAACAGCACCAATGGCATTCTTTAAGACTTATAAATAAACCTGAACTCATTTCCATACAAAATATATATGTACCCACTAAGCTATGATCTAAAATTTCTGAAAGAAGGAACTGTCGATTACCCTATACCCAACACATGCACGTGTCATCATAACTCAGGAGCTTAATAGATCTTTTGAAATAAATAAATGAATAAATTAATTGATGCAATACATCCTTGAAAGACTTGAGATACTTATAAACCATATTCTATGGCAACTATACTATTGATACTCTATTTTTCCCATATAAAAAGTAAATTGAAACAATGTGTATATAACACCAAATCATCTATAGTTAAGTTTTTGGTTGTTTTGTTGGCTAGCATCTGATAAACTGAGATGTTATAATATTACTTTTCTGGTACTATGAAAACAAATATTTAGGGATGCAGAAGACTGCAGGAAACAGTGGTGATCTTCCTGGATACAGATGTAAAGCTTGGAGAACAAGAGAAATAAAAAGCAACAAAGGAAATGAGGCCTAAAAACAGTGCTGGCCGGGCTTCGTGGCTCACGCCTGTAATCCCAGCACTATGGGAGGCCGAGGCAGGTGGATCATTAGGTCAGGAGTTTAAGACCAGCCTGGCCAAGATGGTGAAACCCTGTCTCTACTAAAAATACAAAAATTAGCCTGGCGTGGTAGTGGGCGCCTGTAATCCCAGCTACTCAGGAGGCTGAGGCAGGGAATTGCTGGAATCCAGGAGGCAGAGGTTGCAGTGAGCCGAGATTGCGCCACTGCACTCCAGCCTGGGCGACAGAGTGAGACTCCGTCAAAAAAAAAAAAAAAACCGGGGTTGGAGATGGCAGAGTTTGGTTTATTTGTGTGCTAGGTGTTTAGATTTAATTATAGATTTTTAAAAATCACAAACTCCTACCCAGGGAAATTCTGAGTAATTAGGCCTGTGTTACAACCCCAGAATAGATATTTTTAAAAAATAATAGATAATCTACAGTGCAACCAAATTTGGGGAATATTTCTTCTAAGGCCATTTTTCACTTAAAAATAAATTTATAAATTTATCTCATGTTATAAATATTTGCATTTTTTTTTTTTCAATTTTCATAAAATATTATATTACCTCTAAATGCCAGTATGGAACTAATTGTTATCACTTTAATATGGAAGTCTTTATTTTATTTTATATTAGTAATTGAAATAATCATTTTTTATATGTCTGCTCATTCTCTTTTTGTCATATTTCCTATAGATGGCTAGTGCTTGTTCTGAGGGACTCTGATTTCTCAGTTCTAAGTTTGACTTAGTCTGGTCATGCTGCTGTTACAAAATGACTGAGACTGGATAATTTATAAAGAACAAAAATTTGTTACTGACCATTAGGGAGGCTGGAAAGTCCAACATCAAGGCACATGTGAGTTTGGTGTTTGGTGAGGGCTCAGCCTCAGCTTCTAAGATGACCTCTTGTTGCTGCATCTTCTAGAGATGAGAAATGCTATGTCCTCACATGGTTAAGGGGATAAGAAAGAGCAGAAAAAGGAGCAAACTCTCTATCAAGCCCTTTTATCAGGGCACCTAATTTCATTCATGCAGGGAGAACTCTCATCACTCAATACCTTCTAAAGGATATGCCTCTTAATACTGTTGCCTTGGAAATGAAGTTTCAACTTGAATTTTGGAGGGAACAAACATACTGAAATCATAGAAAATTTGCATGACCACTCTGGTTCTTGCTAAGAAAGTTCTGTGTGTCTAGCTTTAGCAATTCGTGTAATATAATTTTATAAGCAACTTAGAACTCATGAAATTACTATTCTGCTTACTTAGTTTACTTACTTTTTAAAGGAAAAACAGCCTAACAAAATATTTTAGGCATGAATAGAAGATTCCAAATTATTTCAATGATGAAAACCTTTTATTTTTCTTATTAATATTATCTGTCTCTCAGTTGTCCAGGTGAAATATCCAGACATTTTCTTCAGAGTAAACCATGAAAATAATAAATCTAGAAAACTTTTTAAACTTTAAAGGTTATCATTTTGGAGAAATGATAATGGAAATTATTCTAAGTCATTTTAAAAATAATTTGCAAACTTCTTACCTCAGTGACACTGTCTGCTCACCTTTAAATTGTTTCCCCTGAAGAAGATAAAATATTTCAGAACACTATGAATCTGCTTGATGGTCACATTTAAATTTTTGAACTAATTTTAATTAGTGAAACTGACCAGGATCAGTCTGATAACTTGCCTTTTTATTCATTTTGACTTTGTTAGGTAAACTTTGCATCAGCATTTAGATCAATGCAGTAGGTCAATTAAGTAGAACTGCCTAGAGCTTCATGACTTAGCACTATTTCAAACCTACTATTGGAGGTATTCCCTTCATATCTCATGCAAAGCAGTTCTTTCTTCTTTTCACATATCTTTTAATTATGAGGATATTAAAAGACTTTCTTTGAGAAGTTACTGTCTATATTAGTTTGTTTTCACAGTGCTATAAAGAAATATCTGAGACTAGGTAATTTATAAAGAAAAAAGGTTTAATTGACTCACAGTTCTGCATGGCTGGGGAGGCCTCAGGAAACTTACAATAATGGTAGAAGGGAAAAAGGCACATCTGACATAGTGGCAGGTGAGAGAGAGAGGTGTGAAAGGGGAAGATCCCCTTATAAAAGCATCAGATCTCCTGAGAAACTCATTATCATGAGAACAGCATGGGGGAACCACCCCCATGATCCAATAACCTCACAACAGTTCTCTCCCTAGACCCGTGGGTATTACAATTCAAGATGAGATTTGGGTGGAGACACAGCCAAATACAATCACTTCCCCTGTTGCTTAGTAAGAATAATGGATAGAGGTGGCCGGGCGCGGTGGCTCATGCCTGTAATCCGAGCACTTTGGGAGGCCAAGGCGGGCGGATCACAAGGTCAGGAGATCGAGACCTTCCTGGCTAACACGGTGAAACCCCGTCTCTACTAAAAATACAAAAACTTAGCTGGACGAGGTGGCGGGCGCCTGTAGTCCCAGCTACTCAGGAGGCTGAGGCAGGAGACTGGTGTGAACCCAGGAGGCAGAGCTTGCAGTCACGCCACTGCACTCCAGCCTCGGCGACAGAGCGAGACTCCGTCTCAGAAAAAAAAAAAAAGAAAAAAGAAAAAAAAAGAATAATGGATAGAGGTGATGCTACACAACACTTCTCTTTATATTAGTTAGTTTTGAACACCATCTCCAGTGCAGAAATCCTAGACTTCTTGAATTTATTTATTTCACATTTCTGCTGGAAATTTCTTTTACTCATCTGGCATGAGGCCTAGACTCAAAAGCAGATCATCTTTCCCCAGATTCTTTATACTCCCCACTTCATTCTTGGTGATCAAAAGAGATAAAGAAAAGTCTATTTAAATAAATAGTGTCTTCCTAAAGCCTGGGTGCGTCTTCCAACATTCCACTCACTATGTTTTCTTAATCATGACATACATATTTAAAATATTTCCTGGAAAAATGTAATTGTATTGACTTGTGGGACAGTTCTACTAACCCAACACTGATCCTTAGTTCTTCAGAAAATGATCAAGTATGAGCATCACTAAAATGAAATCTTAACCTTTCCAATTAATGTAATTTATACAAATTTTATACTTCCTTTTCTGTAGTTGTATGAAAAGAAAATGTACCAAATCCTAACTTCTAACCTGGGGATTAGGCAGGTTGGCTAACAGCCATTTCACACACTCCCTCTCTCCTCTTCTAATAAATCCTATGTCTTAAAACAGCCCTTAATAAAATAACACACTGAAATGAAAGTAATTTTAACATGTGTATTATCATGACTGCAGAGCAGAACAATTCTGAAATCTGCACAGAGACACTTGAGTTGTCCAGATGAGATAGACACTTGAGTTGTCCAGATGAGATCAGTGTGTGTTCACTAATTTGTATATTTAAGTGATAGAACCAATAAGGAATATAAAAAACTTAATTTGTCCCCAAAAATATTTCATCCTAATACTTCTACCATTTGTAAAGTCATTTTCATTAGCTTTCGAAAATGCTGTATTTGATAAACATTCTTCCTGTAGTATCAGGCTTTTCTCGACTTGCTATGGGACTCCTTTGTATAAATTATTCCTGGCTCCTAATTACATGATTCTAACCTGTGAACAACTTTTCTTCCCCAATGATGACAAATATTTATTTGGTATTATCTGCATTTAAATTCCACTGTAGTTTCATCTCCTCTGATGTTCTGTATAGTCAATTAAAATTTTAGGTTGCCTTGCCATCTATTCTGAATACAAGTTGGACTTCTTATACCAGAAGCAGGGCTTATTTACCCTTGATGAGGTGCCTAGTTCTTCACCTCTTCCTAGTCTGTCAATGCAATTGATCCAGATGTCGACCTTGCATAACCGCCTCCTGGTGACCACCTCCCTATGGGATACCTACATACAACCTACTTGACTAGTCCTACTGAGGTCCATACTGTGCATGGACTGGCAGATATGTCACCATGGAATGGAGATTTGTCTTGAACAATGTTCTATAATTAGAGATTTTAGTAACTAATAAAAACTTCTCCACTTAAAGTAAATTTTTACATTTTGCTAGAAAATTCTCCATGATTTTAAGGCTAGTTTATTCCAAACTAGCAATTTATAAAACTTTTAAAATTATAACTGAATAATTCACTGCATTTTTTAATTTCTGAAATTCAAAACACTTTATATCTAACATAAGTATAGAAATATACAATTTTCCTAGGATTATTGCCATGAAAAACAGCTATTTCATTGTTTACAGTTTATTACCCTCCCCTCCTTATCTCTCCACATTCATACTAATCTACAAGATATTAATCATCATTATTGGTTTGAAGAAAATTCTTTTCTCTGGTAAACTCAAGCTCATGAAGTCCCCAAAGAAACAAGTAGAAAAGACAAAACCTTTCATAAAGAATGAATTGTGAGTTGTTTTTATAAATTCAAAGTTGGAGAAAGTAACAGTTATCGTCTTCTAACAATTGTGTATTAGGGAAGAAACGATTTACTGAAAATCACATACCATTTCACCCTCTGGAGTCATCATTCTGCATCTTGAAATATATTCAAGGAGATCAAAATACAGTGTGACCTCAGAATGCTCACATTTTAAGACGGTCACTCCATTTCTGATTCCTTTCCTACAGGTCGGCCTTTTCTTAAAGCCTGGAGATTGCAGCAGTTCCTTGGTTTGACATCATTTCTTCCAAGTGTTAACTAAGTATCCTAAAAACTTTACACTTCAAGTACTGTCCATCTTGATTCACGTTTATAAACTATAATACTTTTTCTTTTTTTCCTGAATACAATAAAAGTTTTCAAATTGTTAAAAACAATCTTTATACTTATTTTGACTAAATTCTAAATTTATTAGATACTGAAGAATTCCTGGGGGATACACTGCATGTTACTTTTAAACCACTCTTTAAAGTACAGTGATTAAGCAGTACCACCAAAAACCAGGCACATTGCCAAACTACTATCATTTTTTAAAAAATCAAATAAGCTGAATTGTGTTGCATTAGATTCAGTGATTGTAAGAAGAATGTGTATAACAGAACAGAGGCCTCAAAAATAACACCACACATCTACAACCATCTGATCTTCGACAAACCTGACAAAAACAAGAAATGGGGAAAAGATTCCCTGTTTAATAAATGGTGCTGTGAAAACTGGCTAGCCATATGTAGAAAGCTGAAACTGGATCCCTTTCTTACACCTTATACAAAAATTAATTCAAGATGGATTAAAGACTTAAATGTTAGACCTAAAACCATAAAAACTCTAGAAGAAAACCTAGGCAATGCCATTCAGGACATAGGCATGGGCAAGGACTTCATGTCTAAAACACCAAAAGCAATGGCAACAAATGCCAAAATAAACAAATGGGATCTAATTAAACTAAAGAGCTTCTGCACAGCAAAAGAAAACTGCCATCAGAGTGAACAGGCAACTTACAGAATGGGAGGAAATTTTTGCAATCTACCCATCTGACAAAGGGCTAATATCCAGAATCTACGAAGAACTTAAGCAAATTTACAAGAAAAAAACAAACAAGCCCATCAAAAAGTGGGCAAAGGATATGAACAGACACTTCTCAAAAGAAGATATTTATGCAGGCAACAGACACATGAAAAGATGCTCATCATCACTGGTCATCAGAGAAATGCAAATCAAAACCACAGTGAGATACCATCTCACACCAGTTAGAATGGCGATCATTAAAAAGTCAGTAAACAACAGATGCTGGAGGGGATGTGGAGAAATATGAACACTTTAACACTGTTGGTGGGAGTGTAAACTAGTTCAACCATTGTGGAAGACAGTGTGGCAATTCCTCAAGGATCTAGAACCAGAAATATCATTTGACCCACTGATCCCATTACTGGGTATATACTCAAAGGATTATAAATCATGCTATTCTAAAGACACATGCACACGTATGTTTATTGCGGCACTATTAACAATAGCAAAGACTTGGAACCAACGCAAATGTCCATCAATGATAGACTGGGTTAAGAAAATGTGGCACATATACACCATGGAATACTATGCAGCCATAAAAAAAAGGATGAGTTCATGTCCTTTGCAGGGACATGGATGCAGCTGGAAACCATCATTCTGAGCAAACTATCACAAGGACAGAAAACCAAATACCACATGTTCTCACTCATAGGTGGGAACTGAACAATGAGAACACTTGGACACAGGGTGGGGAACATCACACTTCAGGGCCTGTCAGGAGGTGGGGGTAGGGGGAGGGATAGCATTAGGAGAAATACCTAATGTAAATGATGAGTTAATGGATGCAGCACACCAACACGGCAAATGTATACCTATGTAGCAAACCTGCATGTTGTGCACATGTACCCTAGGACTTAAAGTATAATAAAAAAGTTAAAAAAAATTTAAAAAAAAGAAACACTAAACAATTTATACAAATATTCAACATCCACTGGGATTAAATAACCATCTCCCAAAAGAAGATCTCAGAAAACTTTTTAAGAAGTAACACTTAGGCCCTTGCTTTCCAGACAAATAGATTGTATTATCTTATTTAGGCTATATTGAAATATCGTGAATATGGAAATGGAGAAAAACCTGTTTTCTTGCCTTTTCACACTTATGTGGTGACCTAGACCCACCTAGATCCATTCCTTTTCTATTTTATTCTGAGGGTAAAATACCCATTCCACAGCCTGCATAATTTCTAGAATGCTGTGGCGAAGCAGTTCCTTGCAAAATTACTGATGCAGGGCATGGTGGCTCATGGCTATAATCCTAGCACTTTGGGAAGCTGTGGGATGGGGATCACTTGAGCCCAGGAGTTCAAGACCAGCACAGGTAGTATAGCAAGACCCCATCTCTACAATTTTTTTTTTTTTTTAATTAGCAAGGTGTGGTGGTGCATGCCTGTAGTCTCAGGTACTCTGGAGGGTGAGGTAGGAAGTTTGCTTGAGCCTGGGAGGTCCAGGCTTTAGTGAGCTGTGGTCACACCCATGCACTCCAGCCTGGGCAACAGAGTGAAACCCTTTCTCAAAATATATAGATAAAGAAATAAATTACTGATTTCCAAGGACGATGAATCAAAAGATAGCCTTGCCTTATTACAACATAGGAAAGTGTTAGAGCTATGTATCCGTGGAAATAATGTTGGTAAAAACTACCTAAGAATATAAAGAAGAGAAAATATTTGTCAAGCAAAGCATGCTTTACTACTTTAATCTGGATTAAATCTCGTTTGTAAAATAACTAAGATTGTAACATATCTATCTCATTTATTATTTACACTTTAGCAAATGAAAATGTCAAACTTTCTAAATTATTTGAGTTAGGATGACCAAATTATGTAGTGCTTATTTTTTCCCATATGTCCTTTATTTTCTCTTATCCTAGAATTTTTCCCTTTCCTGTCTCAACATAACTTGATATAGAGAGAAAATTTTATGGGACTGAAAGGAACTTGAAAAATTTTCTTCACATATTTTGCAATTACTTCAGGCTAAAGTTGCTTTTTAAAGGTGAAACATTTTTTTTCTCTTCTCAGACTTAAAAAGCAAGATCAAAAATTTATTCCTATTCTAGACTGTGTTTGAGTTTTATATTATCAGTGGTAATGTATAAATGAAATATGTAAATTGTTGTAGTTTTTCTTATCTGCTTTCTATTTACAGTATGCAACAATTGTTAGATCTTCTCAGTGAGTGTGTAAGTTGTAATGGTTTTACTATTTCCCAAGCCTCTGCATTGTAAGAGTTGGATTTTAAATATTCATTGCTTAAAATGCCAAAATGTGTTGCTGGAGGGAGGTTATATATCCTCTTTTGCTGGAGATCTTTAGAAACAGAATAGATGCCTCTCTTCCTGTTTTAGTTTTATGTAGCTGTGTCTAGAAGCAAGGAAAGATTGTAAATGACCTCTGGAGACACTTTTAAGCTCTATAGTTTATGAAATGGATATACAGAATTTCAGAGTAGTGTTTAGACATAGCATCTAGTGGATCTTCACATAGTTAAAAATTTATAAAATTTGCCTTATACAGTACACTCAGCACACTTAAGTAATATATTTCAATGAGTTGTCAACATCTTAGTTTCAATTTATTTATTTAATTCAGTGATCAGATAATACTTACTGAATGCCATAATCACATGTAGTAGGCTAAAAAATGTCGCCACAAAAGAGAGATCAAGCTGTCAGTAGGGTTGATTCCCTCTGAGGGCTGGGGGTGAGAACCTTTTCCATAAGGATTTCTCAGCTTCTGGTTGTTTGTAGAACATTTCTGTCATTTTTTTTTGTCAAAATTTGCATCATCCCGATCTGCCCTCATTTTTACTTACTGTTGTTTCTATATGTGCATGTCCAAATTTCCCCTTTTGATAAGGACACAGTCATATTACTGAGTGTGACCCACCTTAGTAACTTTATCTTAACTTGATCATATGGAAAGATTCTATTTCTAAATAAGGTCATATTGTCCGGTCCTGGATTATCAAGGAGTAGGACTTCAGCATCTTTTGAGGTACATAACTCAATCCATAGCAGAGAGTATGTTAGAAAGAAGTACTCCACATTTCTCTGTTTTTAGGTAATACGTATAAAGCCATTCAAATCTGCAAACGGAGTAGCTGCCACCACATTTACAATCCAAATGCATGACAGAAGTTTCTTGAGGAGATTTGCTTTGTTCACCCACTTTCGCAACACTCATCACCATCTTTCTCACTATAGTCATCACGAGACTAGGCCTGTAACTAATCAACATATTCAGAGGAAAAGGGGAATAGATAGTAAAACATTACTCTGTGAAGTATGTAATCTTCTTGAGTAGCAATTCCATGTGAGAAGCATGGAGATAATTCCCGGTGAAGGGGTGGAAGGAATTGACTTACCTTTCAGTACGTAAAACAAATACATGAGAGGTGAGAGGATAGTAAATACAATGTGTATAGATTATCATGTCAAAAACCTTGCCTGTGAAAAAATATGTAATATTAAGGAAGCTGTTATGGAAGGCCAAGGATTGTAATTTGGTTGGTTAGTCAGTCAGTCAGTCAGCTAGTTAGTTAGTATATCTGTTTTAAATAGGAGAGAACTGAGTTGAAAGTAAAAACCTAATATAATGAGAGAAGGGAGAAATATATTAAAAAGTAGGAGAGTGAAATATGACAAAATGACCAGATGAAATGGGATTTACAGAGGTGGAACCATTGGTGCTGGATGTAAGGTGAAAATCTTTTGCCTTATACTGCTGTTAGGGCTTTAAGGATTGTGAAAGACAGAAAGTAAGCAGATTTTTAAATAAATTATTATATGCATACATTTATTTTCTTGTATTTTTTCACACTTTTTGAATGAGATGTTAGTTCCCCTGTGTCTTTGTAATGTAGCAGGGTAATGTGTAGGGATCTGATCATAGATGGTAAATGAAAGGCTAAAGAAATAAGGCTGTTAAAATTCTAGACTTAGCGTGATGATGACTTTCAGTTCTAGAAATTTTACTAATTAAATAATATTAATACAAAAAAGGAGTACTGTGCATATTTATTTAGAAATTAGTTGTCAATAGTTGTTACTTAATCTGTCACTAGAGCTTCATAACTTGGTAGTGTTTGAGGAAATAGATGAAGATTTTGTATTTTAAAATAGTTTGTCAAAATTATTTCAATAAATGAAGATAATCTTTTCAGAACGTTAAAAATTACAAATAAATATATGAAAAATAAGATCATCTGTGGCCAAAAAAAATTGATTTGCATATTATCTAGCCACTCTTCTTGAAACAGGTACTACTTTTCATTTGACCTACAAATCCTAGGAATAATATTTTTGGTTAAAAGTGACATTTGAACTTAAACATTTTCAGGAACACTCTTTTGCAGTATTTAAAGTTAGCTATACTCTGAATGCTATGAACCCAATAAAAATACTAATTTAAGAGAAATGAATGCATAGTTTGCTAACTATTTGACATCAACACATATTTGTTTATATATTCTCATGTTTGTTTATTTACATACATGTTTATCTATGTTTCTGTCTATGGTCTATTGTGGTAGTCAGCTTCTAAGATGTCTCCCAGTAACCCACATCTTTTAGTGTTCTAGTATTATACATAATCTATACTTAGTATGGGCTGGACCCAGTGACTTACTTTTAATGAACAGATTATGGTAAAAGTAATGATCTGTCACTTCAAAGATTAGGCAACAAAAAAACGTTGACTTCTCTCTTGCTCACCTTCTTGTGCTCTCTCTCGCTTGCTTGCTTGAATGGAAGGCAACTTCCATATTATGCCCTAATCTACTGAGAAGCCCACGAGGCAAGGAACTGAGGAAGGCATTTGACCAACACCCAGTGTGAAACTGAGTTCAACAACCCCCAGGAAATGAATCCTGCCAACAACCACGTGAGTGAGTTTGGAAGCGGATCTTTCTTTCCCTGCTTCCAAGCTTCTCAAGCTTGTTGAGACTTCAGATGAACTGTAGCCTTGACCATTATCTTGATTGTAGTTTCGTAAGGGACCCTAAACTAGATGTGGCCAGATTCCGGAGCAACAGAAACTGTGAGTGAATAGATTGTTTTAAACACTACATTTGGGGATAATTTGTTATGCAGCGAAAGCTCACAAATGCATTTATGTATTTATCTACATTAGCCCATAAAGCAATATAAATGCCATTTGTTTGGGTATTTATTACTGATCCTCCAGCTTACAAAGGTAGAAGTAAACATCTTAGATAAATGTCATAAAAAGAACTCCAGTTATTTCTTTTCCTATTAATTATTGCACAAAGAAATTTAAATTCTAAAAATTAGAAAATGTACATTTTTCAAGTGTAAACTGTGGAAAATACTGTCACCATGGCCTGCAGATACTTTGTGATAACGTTTTCTCTCTGCTGGTTCAGCAATAACATAAATGTTTCTAAAACTTTTCTGACATTGTAGGCTGAGTAGGCTGCAATGCAGGCTATTTAACATGTCTTTATTTTTTTTCTTATTTTTTTTTCAGTTGCTTCCTCCTGCTTCCCATTATGAGATGACATTCTCGCTTTTTTTTTCCATATTTTACTTCTGATATAGCAGCATGGTGCTTTCCTTTTCAATTATATCATGTGTACTTATTTGTGTCTATGCTGACTTTGGAAAATTAACTCCTGGAGTTCATAGCTGTGTGTTTCAAAGATAGATTTCTCAGAAAAAAATTAAAAAGAAAATGCTGACATTCATTTCCCAGTTCACACAGTGATTCAATGTTTTAAGTAAAGTCATTGCGTAGATTGCCTGTAAAGTAATAATATCTTGCTTTAATTTTACTTGTTATTAATTATATTAATGGGAAAAATATTTAATACCCTAGAATAAAGCATTCACACATATTACCTTATTTTATCCTACTTAAGAAAACATATTAGCTAGTAGTATTTTCATTTTTCACATGAAGAAAAATATGTTCAGAGATGTCAGTCAACTTGGATAAGGTCAGAAAGCCAATGGAAAATAATATTCTGGAAATGGAACTAATATAGTTTTAATTCAAAATTCTGCTTTTCATTGTGATTAAGAATATTGAGCCTAAATGCTATTATCTAGAGCTAAGTTATTGGCAATACAAAATTACATAACTCTGCTTTCTTATTCTGCACTAAATTTCTCATTAATAGGCTATCTTATTAGACTAATTTCTAATGACTCTAAAAACATCAATGCACCATGACTCTCTTCAGCTTACTCTACTTCACACTTAATGGCAAGCCTTATAACACTGTGTAGAAATAACAGTCTTAAAAATACATATTTTTAAAAAATAGGCTCTATTGGAAGATGAAATAATACATTCCAAACCGAAGCTACTGAAGTTTCAATATACAAATGGCCCTCAAGTTACTATTTATTGGTTTGATGTCTTGATTCTTCAACTTATGGTGGTGTGAAAGTGATGAGCATTCAGTAGAAACTCTACTTTGAGTTTTGAATTTTGATCTTTTCCCGTGCTAGTGAAACACACAATAACTGATGCGGGGCAGCAGCAGCGAGCCACACTACCAGTCAGCCACATGATCACCAGAATGAACATCTGGTACTCTACAGTGTACGGTGCGCCAGACGATTTTGCCCAATAGTAGGTTCATGGAAGTGTTCTGAGCACGTGTAAGGTAGGATAGGCTAAGCTATGATGTTCAGTGTGTTAGATGTATTAAATGCATTTTTTACTCAGCAATGTTTTCAACTTAATATGGGTTTATTAGGATGTTACCCAATTGTAATTTGAGAAGCATCTGTGGTGGGTTACATGGGCTTATTTTTCCTATTTTGGTAAGAAATTCATTCAGTCATTTATTTTTCACAAAAGGGTACCCTATAAGTTACAGAACAAATAATCTATATGTAATATAAGATTGACTTTTATGAGACAAAATTATTACAGAAATTATAGAATAAAGTCATATACTGAAAACAAAATAGAAGCATTAAAGGTGACGAGATTGATTTGCTGGTTATCTTTTCTGTGTCTTAGTCATATAGGCCCTCTTCTCTACTTCTATGCTCTCTTCCAGATAATTCATTCTTTTTAAGTTACAAAATATGACTTTACAAAATCCTTGTTTTATAATTTTTTTATTATTTTTATGTTTTATAGAGATGGGGTTCTTGCTGTATTGCTCTGGCTGGTCTTCAACTCCTGGCCTCAAACAATCCCCCACCTCAGCCTCCCAAAGTGTTGGGATTACAGGTGTGAGCCATTATACCAGGCCTGGATTTTTCTTTTTTTTTTTTTTTTTTTTGAGACAGAGTCTCGCTGTCGCCCAGGCTGGAGTGCAGTGGTGCGATCTCAGCTCACTGCAGGCTCCGCCCCCCAGGATTTTTCTTTAATGTCAGTTTAAGTGGTTTTCATTCAATCATTCAAATATCTCTATTATTACTTGAATCATAGTAATGATTTTTTATTTTCTTTCTTCAATATATGAAGCTTTATTGTCATTTTTGGCTTTCAGTTGTGTCAGTTTGTTTTCCTGTGGCTTCAGTGAATGTGGATTTTTCATTGGCAAAGTTTCCATGAATTTCTTTTATAGAAAATTGAGACCTGGAATAAAATTGAATCCTTCAGAAAGAATTTTAGTTTTGCTTTGGTGAAATGCCTAACTTTACTATCATGTGGGAGATGCTGTAACACAATTTTGTTTGGATTTTTAAAAATCACGTAAGTGTTATAAATTTTGTCTGCAAATCTGTTTGAGAAGCCTACCAATTGTTAGGAGAGATATTTTTCTGTTGTATTCAGCAAGAGTGAAGGGAGAGCGGAATAGGGTGCATATAGGGATGGTGATGGATATATGGGTTTATTTCTAGCTCATCTTTATTCTTTCAGAACAATACCATTGCGCTCAGCCTTATGTAGATCCTCCTATTAGACTCCCCTCCAAGAGTCTGTCCCTCCTTTTTCTTTGGTTTCCCAAGCTCCACAAGGCCATCATCAGTGATACTTACATTCACTGAGTTTGGTAAATTTCCTCAGAACAAAAGCTGAATTCTTTGCTTCATTTCTCATTTTCTCCATTTCCTCTCACCTTTTATTTAGATTTTGGCCTCAAAATTTCTTACTTCCCTATAAGCTCAAGGAATAACATTTTACAAATTAATGTTTTATATTTTTTTTCCTAAAACAGGAGCATAAGTACAGGTTCTAGATTTACAATGTGTTCAAAAGAGAGAGTTCACTATCAAATCTGTGGAATTGGTATTTATGTACGGTTAGTCTGGTTTCTTACAACTGGAAGTGCAAGTTAGTCCTTTAAGCAGTACTATGTTACAAAGTAAATTCACTCTTAGTACCATTGCAAATTTATAGTAACAAAAACATTTCTTTGGTTTGTAATAGCCATATTTATTAAATTTATTCTCAATAAACACATGAGGTATTCTGAATTAGAGGTTAATTAGTTATTAGTAACATAATTTAGCTATCTTTACAGATAGATATTTGAATAGCAATAACTATGTCTGCTTCTCTTTGTCCCAGTCATTACCACTTGAGCAACATGATAAAAGCTAGATGAAAAAAATCTTATATGAGTGTCTAGATACTTCAAAGTTGAAAAAAGGAAAATGTATTTTTTCTTATGTATAACAGAAAAAGTTAGTTACATTTGCTCCTCTCTTCAATAAAGACGGAAAACCTTTTCTCTCTGGAAAGGAGAAGGAAGGGTCCTGGGTTTTACTACTAACTTATTGCAGAGCAAATACATCCTGTCAAAGGCCAGATAAACCCAAGTGTCTCTGATTTCTAAAGCCTAAGGATGTCTCCAAGATCACAGGCCTTATATTCCTTTCAAATGTAAACGCATACCTTTATATTATGTAAATCCCTTTGGAGTTCACCCAACCTCAACTGTACAACTATCTGTACAGTTGTAAACTAACTTTTCAATGTAAGTTCTTAGCCCCGCTCCTAGTTTTCTGCAAATATATTCATAAAGTGCCAACTCTGCACAAACACTCAAAAAAATTTCTCCATGCCTCATATTTTATCAGCCTATTGAAGAAGTTATGTTTCTAAGATTCAGGGAAGAGGGAAGATAGTGTAAATGTATTCAGCTTATTTTAATTCAGCTATAAAGTTAAAAGAATGGACAACATGGCATTGTCTCTATTACATAGAATTATTTGATTTGCCAAGTTTTAAAAAACTACTTAGTTATTTCTATAAAGGTTCTATATAAGCATCACCAATTATGAATAGATATTAATCTCATAAAATTTAGAAAATGGACAAGTGGGATCTAACTAAGCTTAAGAGTTTCTGCACAGCAAAAGACACAATCAACAGAGTTAATGGACAATCTACAGAATGAGAAAACCTTTGCAAACTATGCATCTGTCAAAGGTCTAATATCCAGCATCTATAAGGAACTTAAACTTACAAGAGAAAAACAAACAACACGATTAAAAAGTGGGCACCCTTGTTATCCTTATCTATCAAGTCAGTTTCCTTTCTGTCCTTAAACTTTACTCATATTAGTTATCACCAGATGACTCATTTCCAGGTCATCTCTCATTTTTTGCATACTAATTCCAATAGAGCTCTTTATATTCCTGCTCTCCATTTGTCTAACTTTTCAGTAACTCTTGAAGCCATTCCACAGTGTTGTCCATAATGCAGACATTATTAGCAAGATCCTTTATGCCTGCAACCTCTTTTATGAATGCTCCCTTTACATGTCCACTCTACGGAAACCTGTCTCTTCTTTGAAGGCACAATATCTCTGATGCCCTATTCAGCATTGGCTGGTTTTAGTGTCACACTCTTCTGAAAACCTGACATCATGGTTGATTCTAAATCATTTGTATTCCCTTTTCCCTAAAAAATCCAGCATTGACGCTCATGTGATCAAATATCTTACTAACTAACAACTCACTATTTTAGTCATTTACTGGCTTTCAGGCCGTTCTTTTTTACTTCCAAAGTAGTTTAGCATCATGCTGTTTGTCATTTTCTCCAACACTATTCTTGTCTTAAATATTGGTTATTTCAATATAGGCAGAGATTATAGTGCTATAATGCTAGCCTGTCAGTTCCTTAGCTTCTTTTTTGTAACTCTCTCTCAGCCACTAACTCCCAGTGCCATACCCTCCTTGATCTTGTCATTAGTAATAACAGCAACTCTTCAACTTTTCTTTCTCATTTTCTAAAAAGAATCCCTCATTTTCTAGCTCACGCCCTCCAGTTGTTAGCACAACTCCAATAATCCATACACCCTTCAGGATCTTACAAAACCTTGCTTTCATTTTTCAATGTTTCTTACCCCTTTGATGCCTTTTTTCTGTCCTTACCCAAATCAAAAGGAAATCGGTATAATATTTTCATTGAATACACCCTTAACTCTTTGTTAATTTTGTGCTCACATGAAAAAAAGTAGGATCCCAGTTAACTGTCTAATCATTGCCTTAGCCTAAATCAGGATAACCTATACTTATACCTTTAAAGCATATTTAAAATCCAACTACTTTTCAGCATCTGCACTGCCATCACCCTGGTCAAAGCCACCATCTTTTCCCACCTAGATTATGGCAGTAGACTTGCCACTTGTCCCTCTATTCCCACCCTTGCATCTCTATCATGTGGGCTCAACATAATGACAATGGTCATCTCCTTAAAAATTAATTCTAATAACATCACTTATCTACTTTTTAGAAAAGTAATATCTTCCCAATTCACTCAAAGGAATGCAACATTTATTAAAATTATATACAACCAAGGTGAATATCTGTCCTGGTTTACCCTGGAAATTTTCAGATTGCCTATTTTCTCTGAATAATTATAATGAGTGACCATTTTTATTCTTGAAAGGGTTCTAGTTAATACAATTAATGAGGCTGCTACTCTACCCTTAAAGCCCTATAAAAGTTGCCTTTCCTTCCCTTATTATGCCTCAAACTTCACCTCCTTCTTTGCGCCCACTTGCTCACTTATCATTAATTTCCCTCTTGATAATTGCTCATGCCATCTTTGCTCCCTTGAACAATGTAGCATGTTCCTACCTGGAGGCTTTGCGGTGATGCTTCCCTCTGCCTAAACATCTCTTCCCATAGATAATCAAACAACTACCTTTCTAACTTCTGTCATAACTGCTTTTTATTAAATTTCCCTTTCTCAGAGCAGTACATCTAACCACCCTATTGAAAATTGCAATGTGCCTCTCTGACATAGACTTCCAAGTTTCTCTTACCCCATTCTATTTTTCCTATGTTAATGATCATTTCCTAATTGTCTTTAAAATGTACTTTAAAATAACTTATCTCTCTGTTTGTCTATCATTGGTGTATAAGAACGCTTGTGATTTTTGCACATTGATTTTGTATCCTGAGACGTTGCTGAAGTTGCTTATCAGCTTAAGGAGATTTTGGGCTGAGATAATGAGATTTTCTAAATATACAATCATGTCACCTGCAAACAGAGACAATTTGACTTCCTCTCTTCTGATTTGAAAATGCTTTCTTTCTTTCTCTTGCCTGATTGCTCTGACCAGAACTTCCAATGCTATGTTGAATTGGAGTGGTGAGAGAGGGCCTCCTTGTCTAGTGCCAGTTTTCAAAGGGAATGCTTCCAGGTTTGGCCTATTCAGTAAGATACTGGCTGTGGGTTTGTCATCAATAGCTCTCATTATTTTGAGATATGTTCCATCAATGCCTAGTTTATTCAGAGTTTTTAGCATAAAGGGGTGTTGAATTTTATTGAAGGCCTTTTCTGCATCTATTGAGATGATCATGTAGTTTTTGTCATTGGTGCTATTTATGTAATGGATTACGTTTATTGATTTGCATATGTTGAACCAGCCTTGCATTCCAGGCATGAAGCCGACTTGATCGTGGTGTATAAGCTTTTTGATGTGCTGCTGGATTCGATTTGTCAATATTTTACTGAGGATTTTCACATCGATGTTCATCAGGGATATTGGCCTGAAATTCTCTTTTTTTGTTGTGTCTATGCCAGGTTTTGGTATCAGGATGATGCTGGCCTTATAAAATGAGTTAAGGAAGTTAGGAAGAGTCCCTCTTTTTCCATTGATTGGAATAGTTTCAGAAGGAATGGTGCCCGCTCCTCTTTGTACCTCTGGTAGAATTTGGCTGTGAATCTGTCTGGCCCTGGGCTTTTATGGAAAAGAAAATCCCTGTAGTCTTTCAAGATGACCGTTTTAAACGGATACTGATTTTACTAAATCTAATAACTAGAGAAGAAATTTTAAAAACATTAGTTAAAAAACCATTTTGGTGAGCAGCCACTATATCTACAATGAAACTGAGATAGTATGCACTAAATTTAAGAAGATCTGATATATGTATTATAAAAAGTCTGCTTTCTCCAGATATACTTAATTTCCTGGAGATATTTTAATCTTTTTACAATAATGAAAATTAGGGTTTGACATTACTTAACTAACTTATATTTAATTCCCTTCAAATAAAATATTTGGGGGCTAATAATGCAGAAAGTTTGTTCAAAATCCCATGTCCCTTAGCTATCTGTCTTGGTTTATTTTTAGATGTTCCTAAAATGTGATGTAAGAGGTGAGAAAGACATAAAGAGGAATTATTCCTCCTGAAATGGGATGTAAGAAATTAAAAGCAGGTGCTCTGGCACATGAACAAACCGCCCCTGAAAGCCCAGTGTGAAGCAGCCTTTTAACAAAAGGACTCACTTGCCTCTTATTGAATTCCTCCTAGGGAGTTAACAAATTTTCACTCCATGGGTTTTCTCTTGTTCATGTTGCTGTTATTTTCTTACATATTTTTAATTTATTTTCTTATGATAAAATGGAGATGACTGAGGGTCGCCTTGCTCAGTAGTCGTTCTTGTATTGAAGAGAAAAGCTTTCTGCAGTCCTAAATATCAAATGCTCTCTTGCCATGATGCTGTTTATTACTAAATAAAAGTTTGTACATTATCTTTCTAGCACAACATGGAGAGCCACTACTTATCTTATTCACATTCTATGACCATACAGAGTACATCTTTTTTGAACTAAAATGTTGAAGTGTGTGTTAACATTCTCAAGGCTTTTTGTAAGCCATCAGCTTCATACCCTGTTTATATCTTGAAAGCATATTTACCAGATGTTATTTATAAACTTATCTGTTATTAAACTTTATGAGAAATTATAAAGTAGGAGAGATAACATGTTGAAATACATTATTATCATTCCTGTGAAATGTTTGGGGTACATACATTGAGGTTTTGTCAGTGGAGAAATTAATTATATTTATTTCAATGAATTAACTGCTGCTGCTAGTGATGGTGCTGACATACTGGAGGAAAATAAACATAACATTTGGAAATTATTATTATTATTAAGGTGTTAAAATTAGTAAAGGTCAAAATGCACTTTATGTGCTATTAATTGAAATGCCAATAATTACCAAGAGTTCTGGATTTTCTTTACAAATAAACAAGAGCAACACCTGACACAACATTTTTTCTAAAAATCCAAGGTCATACCTCAAGCACAATGGCCAATCCAAAGAGACTAAATATCAAGATTTTGCCAAGAGCTTAAGTGTTGACAAATCAACCTGATTTCTGTGACTAAACTAGTTAGTTATTAACTAGTTATTAACTAGTTACTTTGATTTTAGGAACTCTGGCACATTCAAAAACATAATAACAGAGAAAGAGAGAGTTTCGTTTACTGATTCTATATCATAGGTGGGAATTTTTGTCTTATTTTAACTATTTTAGTGTTTGTTCATTTTGTTAGTTTTCTCTATATAAATAAAATTTATAAAATATAAGAAAGTGACTTTCAGCAATTGAAGATAATTAATTTGAAGAATTGTTTTTCACAATATTATTTTGATAAAATGTGAGCAATTGTTCATTTTAAATTACATGTCCATTTGGCATAGAGGCTTCAAGTTGGAGAGTTTTATTCTAATAGGAAATAATAAAGCTATCGAGACCACTTTCTACAAAAAGTGAACTTTACAATTTACCTCTTTATTTGATATTTTTGTCTGTGTGTTTTCTATGTTAGAAAATATATAAAATAATACGAGTCTTCTTGAACAGTGCTATTCAAAACCGGCCCCAAAGCAGATTTGTTCTGCACATTTTTTTAAATTTATAACAATATTAGCACAAAACTTTAAATATTTAGAAATGATCATAGAAATTTGACAGAATAATTATGTCTGTTGAATCTACAAAAATGAACTTGTATTTTATATGTCTTATTATTTTTTAGCAATTTATTTTGTTGTATTTTACAAAAGTATTAGTACATGATGGATTGATGAGTCTTTTATCATAAACATTTTAAGAAACACTCTTCTGGGAGATCTTCGACATTTGAGCCAATATAGGTAAGATAAATCTCCATTTATTTCCCTCTGCTTGCTCTTTTATAAGGAAATACTTTAATATACAAGTTCTTAGAAATGTACCAAGAGGCACGTGTTCTCTACCTTCACACAGTTTATAATCAAAGCAAGATCAAGAAGCCTGGGTCCAAATGACCAAGAGCAGCTTCCACATTCTGTGGATCACTCAGGCAACAACACAGACTGAATTTCCTTATTGCTGATAGCTGCCTGTAGAGGGGTGGTCAACGAGACTCTACCTGGAAAACTCTTACAGAAAAACATTATCGAATACCCTCTTAGTTTCAGAGTTTCCAGTCTCATTTCTCCTTAAATCTATTCACCAAAACACTACCAGTTTCCCCTACCACAAACACACACAGAAGTACACACTCACCTATTTTCACCTTCTCTTCCACTTCCACCTTTGTGTTGAACCTGATTAAACTCTGATACTTTCAACTCCAAAATATGCTATGCTCTTATTAACAACTGGATCTTAGTAGTTTGCAAATGTTTATTTCTCATTTATATGCAGTTCATTGTGAGCAGGTGGATGTTCTGCTCCATATCCACTACAGTCTGAGATCTAGACAGAAAAGTAGCTTTTCTCTAGAACATTGTGGGTTCCATACCAGACAGGAAAAATGAAATTACACAGTGGCTTATATAATTTTTGCCTGTCACTTTCATCCACATTTCATTGTAAAAGCAAGTCACATAGCCAAGGTTATTGGGTTTAGGAGGGGCTCTGAAAATGGCCAGTAGGGGAGACAAGGGATATTTGTGAACAATATTGCAATCTATCCTATATATCATTCTTCAAGGTTTAACACAATAACACTGCCTGCTTGGCTCTATCATATCCTACGACTCTGTAACGGAAACATCTGTGTCGGGTGTTTTTCCTACTAGTCAAAAGATGATTATAAATTAGTAGTGTCTATTCCAATAACTGGCATATATTTGGCATTCAAAATATTTTTGCATAGAAAAACAGAGGAAGGAAGGAAGGAGGGAGGGAGAGAAAGGAAAGGAGGTAAAAAGGAAAGAAGGGAGGGAGGGAACAGGAAGAGATGTAATGTACTTTTAATGTAGCATTGAATCCACTTAAGGAAAAAGTCAATTTTGTGCAGTCAATGGTTTACTTACCGATTATTCAAGGGTCAGACATATAATTATCTGAAAATATGTATTTTGCCTAAACAGAAGAGAATTGTGTTTTATTATGTAGTTTACAAGAGGCTCTACTCTCTTTGAGGACTAATAGAGTATTTTTCTTTTCTTTCTCTTCCACTCCTCCCCTTTTTTGATGGGTAGTATAACATGCTATTTAAAAGTATTGACTTTGGAATCAAATGCCTCTGATTTTACAACAAATTATGTCTGTGAATGCCTTCATCAGCTCTTTGAATCTTTCCACAGCCCCCCAAAATTATCAGCATTCTTCTGCCATATTTTTTTTTTTTTTTTTTTTTTTTTTTTTTGAGACGGAGTCTCGCTCTGTCACCCAGGCTGGAGTGCAGTGGCGCGATCTCGGCTCACTGCAAGCTCCGCCTCCTGGGTTCACGCCATTCTCCTGCCTCAGCCTCTCCAAGTAGCTGGGACTACAGGCTCTTCTGCCATATTGACTGCTCCATGTAACTTGGACCTGGTTGGTATCAGTTTTATAATTAATTGATCCCTTATCACATTATCAAAAACAGCCTTTCCGGTATTTCTCCACTATATGTAGCCCTCGATCTCTCTTTAACATTAATACAATTGGCAGATAATTTTGCATCCTAAGTACCGTAGTGATTCCATTGGGTTTCCTCAGGTTTTTTTTTTTTTTTTAATCTTCTCTACACTAGAAACCGCCTATTGTGCCAAAGACACATTCCTTTGCTTTGACAAGATAACTCCTTCACCTGATCAATAGGATCAACAATTTTTCCCCTCAACTTCCCAGTTCAACTAATTATTCTCTTTATTTTCTATCTTTAATTTTCTAGTGTCCATTCTCTGATCTACAGACAGACAGACACACACATACACACACACACACACATTTCTCCACTTAAATAACAAGCAAACCACGCATTCTCAAACTTTGCATCTTTTACCACTAAACCTCTCTCTTACCCTCTATACTGTGAAAGCAAACTATATGTGCACCTTCTCCATATCTGAAATACCCACTATGTACTTGGTTCTCTCACCAACTAGGTAAGTTTTTTTTTTCTAGTTGTCAAAGATAGTAAACAAATAATGAAATTTAACAATAATTAAATGGCTTTACTGCAATCTCTGACCTTTTTTAACTCTAGAGTAGGACATTGATTTTCTTATCCTCCATGTGTAAAATTTCATACAGTGTAAATAATTTAAAAATTATTATCTTTTAAATCTTGGATAATATTTTAAAAATTGTTTTCAAGAATTAATAAAATAATTTAGTGTCTCATTTATGTTTCAGTAGAGCCTCTACATTAACAGCTTTTCTTGTCCAACAAGAATATGTAATAGTAATACTATAACCTCAATACATGCCTATGGAGCAATTATAATTTAAACATTATTCATCATTTTGGTATTCTAGAGTAATTTATTAAACATAATGAGTTGTCCTTATCTTTATTTTTCATGTATCAATAATGGGAAATATAAGCAAAAACATCAATAAACAAATGAATAAAATGTAGGTATATTTAAGTATTTCCCATCTCAGATTTTATTATTTTATTAGAATTGGGTAATAACATAGTAATAACATAGAATTTGGTAATAACATAGTAATTACATAGTCCTTAATAGGTTGCATAATTTTAAGTCATTTGCTTTGCTTGTGATTTTCTAAATTTCTTGTTTTTCTGTTTACACTACTTACGTGGAAAGCATGCTGCATGTGTACAAAGACAAAGGGAGAGGCAGATTGACAGAGATTATGGATAGATGGATAAATTGGATTTATGAATGAATGAATAAAAGGATATACATATGTGAGTATATATATACACATATACATACACATATACACATATACATATACATATGTATATGTGTATGTGTGTATGTATATGTATATGTGTATGTATATGTATGTATATGTGTATATATACACTTGTTGATGCATATCCATATCCCAAAACATTGTTTTTACAACAGTACCTTGATTTTACTTTGGAGAAACAAGCCACACACTCTCTGTTTCAGACAGCTATTTGGATTTTGACCCTCTGAAGCACCAAAGGAAGGCCCTGATAGGGTTAAGCTAATCATTGCAATTCTGTCATTGCTGTTGCTCTTGGTGTTTGTCAAGGTGATTTTTCCATGGTAAGCAATGATCTAAAAGTAAGCCAGATTAACAGATTATATTCTCCTATCCCCCAGTGATAGGTTCTGGGAAGGCATGGAAATCCAGTTCGAGAGAATCTCAACATTTCTCTTAGATAAGTTCAGGCTTAATGCAATGCTCTTTTCTTAGAAGTTATAAAAAAAAGTAGATCAAGAAACTGCAGACAACTATTCAGCCACCAAGAGAAATGACAGGCTAAGGCAGAAACAACACAACAAGGAAGATACTGTTAAAGATTCAGAAACAAATGCATATGTGCTTTGAGGGCATTGTGAATCTCTGGATCTAGCAAAGTACCCACTAGCTGTAAAATTTTCAGCTTGTGAGCCAATAAAGTCATTTTATTATTTAATTGATTTTAATTTTAATCTTATGTTACTTTCTCTGAAGAAAGTAGAATTCTAAGTGATATAGATGAATGCAGAGGTAGGTAGGTAGATAGACGATTTGTAGATACATAGAAAGGGAGATACATAGATTCATAGAAATAAGAATATAGCACAAACATCATGACACCAATAAAGAAAGAAGATGATTCATTTGTACTTATCATAAAAATTAGTATCTTATTGAAATTAATATTTATCTGTGTGATCTATAAAAATTTTATTCATTTTACCGGTTGCTAGAACAGTTTAGTTTTCTAAATGATGGAAACAACCAAGCTTTAATATATGACCATCTTCATCATCAAATCAGTTCATGTGGTTGACAGTTGATGATCAATCTTCCAATGTAATATCCAAAGAAATACAATGACCATATGTTAGTTGATCTAATACTAACTAGATCACACAAATATGCATTCAAGTATCATACAAATGATTGCATTTACCAGAAATTTTAATATATATAAGGTAAAATGATTTTTAATAAACTTTATAACCGCTAAAGAACAGCAAAAAGAATCTTCAGTTCTTAGAGTATGAGCTAACGGAAGTGTCTTAGTTTAGTGTGAAGCTAGCAAACTTTCATTTGATTTCTTAGAATCTTATATAAGATTATAATTTCTTAGAATCTTATAAACAGCCCATGGCTAAGTGAAAGTAGGACCATAATGACTTATTCACACTGCATTATCATCACCTAGAGTAATTTGCCTAGAACATCCACCAGAGATTCAACACTTGGTGAAATGATGAAACTTTATGATTTTAATGAATTTAGTTATCTAAGCCTACCTGGAGAAAACGTTGTCTGTTAGTCAAATAATATCAAACAATTTTCTCTTCACATTGGTTGAATTAAAACACGCACTCAATGAATTCCTTATAGCACAGAAGAAATATTGTGACTGAGTCTTAGCAAGGCCAGCCCCTGGATATGACCTGTCTTCTAACACCTATTTGTTTGGTTTCCAAAACAAAGTTGTGTCTTACAGCAAACCTTAAGGGGAGGAGAGAATTGAGTTGGGCCTGATTCCTGAACTCTAAATCACAGCAAAGCAGAAATTTTGTTTGAGGGGCACAAGTGAAAGAAATCTTTCCTGACAATTCCTCTGAGCTTATAGTTCTGAACCATGGTGCTGTTTTATTTAAGACTTCTCACTAGGCAGTCTGTTCCGTTATAAAATGTGAGAGAAAAATAGAATCTCAGAACCCCAGATTCACTATGCCACAAGGAAGTTAAGCCTGGGAACTGAGTCACACAAAAAATGGCCTTCCTTTTGTTCCCAAACAGCCATAACTTCACTTGTTTACTTTATGTTCTATAAAATGTAGAGTTACAGAACATGAAACAAATGCATAACTGACCTTTTCCTCTATACCCTTCTTTTCACATGTAAAATGTAGAGCCTTACAAGAGTGTAACCATTTGACTCATTGCCTACCCACCCTCCTATTTTTTTTTTCTTCCACTCCTGCTTACACTTTTCCCTTTAAATATCGAAGTTCCCAAAACCGTCTTTGGAAAAAGCACAGGTCACAGATCCTACTGTGACTTGTGTTTATTTTTCCTGGGCATGTCGTCAACCTTGGTAAAATAGACCTCTGATTCAGGGGTGTCCAATCTGTTGGCTTCCCGGGTCCACACTGGAAGAAGAATTGTCTTGGGCCACACATAAGATACACCACCACTAACGCTAGCTGATGAGAAAAAAAACACACACACAAAAAATCTCATAATATTTTAAGAAAGGTTACCAATTTATGTCGGGCTACATTCGTAGCCATCTTAGGACACACGTGACCCCTGGGCTGTGGGTTGGGCAAGCTCTAATCAATTGAGACCTGCTTCAGTCACTTTTTGATTTACAAAAAATATGTTATAAAAAGTCATTAAAACTTTATTGTTTATTATAACTTTGTTAAAGTAAAATATTAATTCAAATTTAAAAATACTCCAGATTGATATATAATTTTTTAGAATGTTTATTTATTTGAAATATATCCAAGATCTGAGAAAGTTAATAGGGACATTTTGTTAAAATGGTTACCACTTGTGACTGTATAAAGAAAAGTATTGACAATTCCATTCCAGTAGACTTTTTAAGAATTCAAAAATGTGTAAATAAATAAAAGCTCTGTACCAGTTTGTATAGCATTTCTCTAGAACAGAGAATGATCTTATCTTAGGTAGGAGGACATTATTATTACCAGGACTGAAATGTTTGTTGGAGTTTAAGGAGATCAATTAAACATCACTGATTTTCTTCACCAAGGTTTGGAACAACTTAAGATACACAAGCTAATAATGAAGCATTTAATTCACATCTGCTGCTTATAGGCAGTGCTGTCCAATGGCAGAGGATTCCTTTTTTCATATGTGAATGGCTCTTTTAAAGCTCATACAGTTGAAGAAAAATTACACCTCCTTTACTGAACAGGAGTGATGTGAAAACATAGAGAGGGACCATATTATAGGTGAGTTGAGATCTCTCCACATGGAATAAAATATTGAGAACAGGAGAAAAAAAGACCCTCCCTATATGCAAAGGATGTAAAATATTTTGGGGAGAAAAACTAAATTACTTAAAACTGGAAAGCTAATTTAAATGTGTGGAGGGTTTTTTCCAGTTGCTATAAGTTTGTTTTAGAATTGTTTTTTATTTATTGAAAAATTCGCTCATTGAAGTGTGTTAAAAGAAAAAGTTAAGCCAAATTAAATTTCAAAGAGTTTAACTGAGCAAAGAACTATTGCAAACTGGGCAAACTCCTGAGCTAGAGGCTCAGAGACTCCAGTGCAGCGGCATTGTGGAAGAGCATTTATGGACACAAAAAGGAAAGTGATGTATAAAAAAATGAAAGTCAGGCACAGAAAGAGCTCAATTGTTTATAGCTTGGCATTTATCTTATTTGAACACAGCTTCAACAGTTGGCCACATTTGATTGGCCAGAACCCAGTGACTGGCACGAGAGTAGACTGCTGTCTGTTTACAATTCGATTTAGGGTATAGTTCACGATGTATAGAGAAACACTTAGGCTGAACTTGAGATACATAAGGTGGGAGTGTATTTAGTTCAACCGTTGTGAGAGACAGTGTGGAGATTCCTCAAGGATCTAGAACCAGAAATACCATTTGACCCAGCAATCACATTACTAAATATATACCCAAAGGGTTATATATCATTCTAATATAAAGACACATGCACATGTATGTTTATTGCAGCACTATTTACAATAGCAAAGACTTGGAACCAACCCAAAGTCCCATCAATGATAGACTGGATGAAGAAAATGTGGCACATGTACACCATGGAATACTATACAGACACAAAAAATCATGAGTTCATGTCCTTTGCAGGGACATGGATAAAGCTGGAAACCATCATTCTCAGCAAATTAACACAGGAACAGAAAACCAAACACCCAATGTTCTAACTCATAAGTGGGAGTTAAACAATGAGAACACGTGGACACCAGGAGGGGAACATCACACACCAGGGGCCTGTTAGGGGGTGGGGGTCAAGGGGAAGGAGACCATTAGGACAAATACCTAATGCACGCGGAGCTTAAAACCTAGATGACAGGTTGATAGGTGTAGCAAACTACCATGGCACATGTATACCTATGTAACAACCTTGCATATGCACATGTATCCCAGAACTTAAAGCAAAATACAAAAGAAGAAATATGGAAGGAGGTAGCTTTAGGCTAAACTTGATTTAACAAGTATAACTACCTTGAATTTAAAAAATAAGTATTTACTCCTTGTCTATATAAAATTGTATCTCTTCTATAGGGGATGTTTCAGGAGACTGACTCATTTTTAACACAGAAATAAGAAAACTTGAATGGTGTAACAGTGGAATATGCCATCAAATAATTAATAATCTTCTTTTGTATCGAGAGACCAGGACTAGGATCAATGTACCGAGGTAATATGAATGCAGATTCTAGGTCCAGATAAGTACAAATATAGCATACTGTGGTCTCTGGGAGTCTGTGACACTAAATTCAATGTTCTAGAGTCAAAGTCATCCCATATGAGGGCTATGGAAGCCCAAGTATTAATACGGCAACATGTGTCTGTCATTGGTTGAGTGCTCTTGGGGTAATAAATTATCTGGCTCTAGTGCCCTGTCTTGAGCAAAATCATACCTCCTTCCTCCAGAGAAATCCCCTAGACAGTTTGAAGTCAGGCACATGTGTGTGACCGTGACAAAAGGGAAGGGAAATGTGTAGGGCACTGTGAGCTTACTTGTAAGTATAAGAATAGGATCCCAAGCCAGGCATGGTGACGCACATCTGTAGTTCCAGCTACTCAGTGAGCTGAGGCAGGATGATCACTTCAGTCCAAAAGTTTGAGGCTATAGTGAGCTATGATTGCACCACTGAACTCTAGCCTGGGTGATCAAGTGAGACTCTGGCTCTAAAAAGAATAAAAATGAAAGAATGAGACCCCAAAAAATGCACTAAAAGAAATAATCATTTTACAGCAGAGATTATGAAGTCTGAAGAATATAAAAATTAGGAGTATTTTATCCAAGGTTAAACAAAATTTAGTAGGCTTGAATAAGTGAGAAAAAAATTAGCCCAAAATTGATTTTTTGTTTTAGTCGTACTCCAAACCTTGCGAATCAATTCTGAATGATGGCATGGCAATTGTTTTGCATATCAGAATATTAAAGAAGTATCTTCTTTTCCAATCTGCCTTCATAAAGTAGATGCCATAGATGGACAGATAGAAGACAGACAGATAGATAGATAGATAGATAGATAGATAGATAGATAGATAGAGTAAACAGACTATATATATATATATATATAATACACATCTTTGAAGACTTAAACACATCTTTGAAGGCTTAAAAAGGAATAAATGTAAAAGATTTCATTTTTTAAATATATTGATTAGGTATTGAAATGATATATCTATGCATATATATGTATAGATATATCGTCTGTTTACAATTCCATTTAGGCTGTAGTTCACTATATATATATAGTATACAACACACACAAATACAATGCTCCTCCCACCCCATTATTTCTTCTTCTGCAGATGGTGGAGCCTATACAGTATAGTGTCTTATAGTAACATATCTCATGAAAAGGAAGGCGAGAGTTTTAGTTTTTCTTTTTTTTTTTTTTAATCTGCTTTGCTACAGGCTATGGAAGACTAGCTCTGCTCAATATAATACTTAGCTCAGTGAAATTATCATTACACACTGACAACAGAAGGAAACTCTGTGGCTAGCCTTGCTAAAAGAGTCTTAAAACACATATATCCTTCAAATGGTATGCATTTTGAGTAACTGCAATGGTATTGCTTCAGGCAAGTTACTTACAGACTTAAGACCAGACTAATTGGTCTTAGAATGGGCTGAACAATTAACTTTTGTTTTAAATTAAAACAACTTTATTTTAATTTCAATTGATCATAAGGCATGAAACATGAAGTTAAAAAAAGCTGAAGGGTATATGGCAGAAAAAAAATTTTACTGTTTCAGATTTACTAGTAATTAAGACAGCTGTGTGGATAATGAAACATGCAGAAGTCAATTTTGCCTGCCACCAGATATTTAGGAAATTTTGGCCTGAATTTATAAAAAGTCATAAATTCACAAAAGGAAATTTGAAGGCTTTTTTTTAATTTAAAGAAAATATCAAAAGTCAATGATTATACAGTATTTTTTTTTCATTGCCCAGAAGTTGCATGATATAGTAAGTTTTAAGAAAATAAAGTTGCCTAATATCTACCAAACCCAATAGTTCCTATCTTGAATTTGGGATTTTATTCTGTACAAATATATCCAAAATTATATCTTTATTTTATACAAATACATTCAAATTAAAAGGGAACCAATGATATATGTACTATTTTATAACTCTTTAAACTGAAAACAGCTTGAGTATTTCCATATTTTAAAGAAGTCTCAAAGCATGAATTTCAAGTTTGTATAATATTCCATATTATAGTCCCTTATTATTGAAATTTTAAATTGTTATTAATGTTTTATTATTCCAACCAATGTTCTATGTTTAGAACATCTTCATAAATATATGATTATTATTTTAATGCATTCTTATCCATACATATACACCTAAAACCATATATATAATGTGTATCACTCTATGTGTACATAATATATACAGTAAGTATTCAGTTAACATTGTCTATGGCTTCTTGGAAATTGTGATTTTAAGTGAATGACATAATAAAAACTGATTTTCTCTTTCTCATCAACATTATAGCAAAAAAACTTTGAAGGAAACAACACTATTTGAGAACCTGCTATGTGGTATTTTGCTTAAAGTTACAGTTTCCAAGAACCTATTGATGACAGTGAGGGCTTACTCTATATAGTTTTATATATATATATATATATATATATATATATATATATATATACACGCACACACACACACATAAATTCAAAGAATATATAAATAAATTTCAAAGAATATATATGTATGTATATATATTTAAAGTTTATATGTATGTGTATATATATTCAAAGAAAAATGACAGTCAATACAGTTAAACAGACAGGGATGACATTATTCAAGACTATTGTAATAGGGTTCAAGACTGTTGCAGTAGGAGAAAGAAGCTGAACTCAACTCTGCTGATTCAAATGGTGGAAGGATTTTTAAGGGCTAGGGTAAGCTAACAGAAAAGTACTGGAGAACATTATGGAGAAAATTAGTCAATGTGATTCGACCATCTGCTTGTTAATTAGCACTTATCTAAGTTAGATTACTTCCCCTCCTCAAAGGCTTGAATACTTGAATATGGGGTCGCTATCTCCTTTCAAGCTTACATTTCTAAGACATGGCTTTCAAATCCTTAAGAAAGACATTCCTGGGTTGTAAAACTGGCAAAAGTCTGGGAAAAGATTTACATCTCAAAAAAGCAAAGGTTTGAGGTACAATGGCAAGTTTTCTAAAGTAAATGCTGCAAGAAAAGAGAGGTCAAGGTCTTGTAATCTGGAAGAAACATGTCTAAAGTTTAATTGAGCCGAGGGTAATATTAAGGCCATCTTAATTATGTATACACATAGCTATTGACAGATATGTCTATATATTATGTGTATATCCTAATTGTCCTTGTATATTTATATATGTGCATGTATATACATATATGTTTTTTGTTTTGTTTTGTTTCTTTTGTTTAGTTTTGTTTTGAGATAGGGTCTTCTTCCGTCAACCAGGCTGCAATGCAGTGATGTGGTCAGAACTCATTATACCCTCAACCTCCTTGGCTCAAGTGATCCTCCCACCTCAGCCTCCCTAGTACCTGGAAATACAGGTGCATGCCACTATGCCTGTCTAATTTTTTATTACTGTAGAGATAAGGTATTGCTATTTTGCCAGGTTAGTCTTGAATTCCTGGCCTTAAGTGATCCACCCACGTTTTCCTCCCAAACTGCTGAGATTACAGGCATGAGCCAACTTGCCCAGCTCTTATATATTTAATATTAAATATTTTCATGTATAGTGCCACCATCATCACTAGCCTAGATTATTTTCTTCTATCCCCAACCCTAACTTTGAGAATTGCAGTATTATAATTTAGAATATAATCTTAAAATTATATATTTATCCTCTTATGCAAGAATTAGTTATGATACATAATCTGCACTAATGTCACATTTACAATATATAACTGCAGTATTTTGTATTGAAATACACAATTTAAATTTTAAAAAATCTGTATCTAACCAGTAACTAACTGGTAGATTTTATGAACTCTTCTATTTGATTTTTTGTAAGATATCAAAGTCAACTATTTTCATGAAAACAAAACGCAAGTCTCATTTGGGGAGCTAAACAACAAACACGTGTTTTCATTAGATTACATAACAAATAACAGCCCTTAGTTTTTACAACTCTACCATAATACAAAGATACAGATCAATTTTCATGGGAGAAATATTGACAATGAATACAAAATTAATAGAAAAGCATCACATGACACTAATATAACTGAGTTGTTTAAATGAATTTAAAGGGTTGGCATCCAGGAATTGCTGTTCTTTATACTATAGTTACATTTCTCATCAAAGAAAATGAAATTCCCAAGTACTTTGTATGAATTATTACGAATTCATGCTTCTGGGTTTATAGCTCTGCCAGTGTTTTTGCCACTGTCCTGTCATGTGACCTCAGACAAGCTAATTAATCTTTCCTGTTTGTCTTAGCCCTTTCATCCATTAAATGTGCCCACAGGGTGAATTGTCAGGCGAGCACATACTGTAGTTCCAAAAAAAGATCCAATTTCAAGCCAGAAGATGAATACAAGACAGAAGTGCCCAATAATTTTGCTTTCAGGAGCACTTTTGTTCCTAACTTCTGTACTTCACAGCAAATTGCAATGTGCAGTTACGTCTGAGAATATCTGGGGAACATAAATGTTAATTCCAACTCAACATTTGGGGAATCACAATGTGAATAAAATAAAATTTAACTATAGTCGTGATGTGACTATAGTCATGGTGAAACATGTTGTCATTAATGGCAAACATGGAGTAATAGAGGAAATATCACAGAAAGGAATACACAGACAAATTTGGGATGCCATTCCCATGATAAATGGATATTATTTTCTACCCTAAAATGGAAGGAAAGGGAGCAAAACGTGGTGTGTATAGAGAAATGAAATAGTGGCATGTATAGACGTACACTGTTGTTTTTTTTCTATGCCCTTCTTTAAGTCTATGAGGTGTGGCCACCAGATTTCAAATCATGTTACTGAGACAACTACATAGACAAATATGTGTTGCAGATCTGTGGTGATGGGTACGTAGCCACTAGCCCTCTATGTCTATTAAGCACTTGAAATGTGGTTAATCTGAATTGGGATGTGTTGCGATACAAACACATCTTTGAAGACTTAAAAAGGAATAAATGTGAAAGATTTCATTTTCTAAAATACATTGATTAGGGGTCGAAATGATGTTTAGGATATATTGAATTAAAATGTGTTATTAAACTTAAATGTACCTGCTTCTCTTGCTTTTTAATGGGGCTTTCAAAAATTTAAGGTGATATATGTAGCTCTCCTTTGGATTCAGGAAGGGCATAGGAAGTTGCTGAAAATAAGAACATGATAAAGTGGAAATGTTGAGAGCCCCTTAGCACATCAGCATGCATGCAATAGAACCAGCAATGTGTAGGTGAGGCTGTCCCTTTTTCTCTTCAGCTGTCACTGGTGAAGGTCATCCATAAACTGAAACATGGTGGCCAAGAAAAGGTTAGCTGTGACTTTCCTCCTACTAGTTTAAGTTTCTGGTAATTAAATTTCTGTTACAATGATTTTAGGAGAACATGTTAGAGAGATCATTAAGAGGTATGCCTGTCCAATATTTCATCTCTAGGCAGAATGTTGAAATCATTCAGGGCCCGGCACTGTGGCTCACGCCTGTAATCCCAACACTTTGGAAGGCCAAGATGGGTGGATCATTTGAGGTCAAGAATTTGAGACCAGCTTGGCAAACATGGTGAAACCTTGCCTCTACTAAAAATACAAAAATTAGCCAGGCATGGCGGCATGCGCTTGCAGTCCCAGCTCCTCAGGAGGCTGAGGTAGGAGAATCACTTGAACCCGAGAGGTGGAGGTTGCAGTGAGCCGAGATCGTGCCACTGCACTCCACCCTGGGTGACAGAGTGGGACTCTGCCTCAAAAAGAAAAAAAAAAAAATGTTGCACTTAACAGGAGAAGTGAAGCCATGTAACATTTGACTTTGTAACAATAAGATTCTATTACTATGCCTAGGGCATAATAGTCTCTGCATAAATGTATTTCAAATCAAAAAGTAGATGCAGTTCAATAAAAACACCTATATCCAATGAAATAATACTCACCGAACTCATGAAAGAGTCACTGACTTTTATTAGGCATAGTCTATCTTTTCTTGCATTGTGATTGCAAAGTAAAAAACATTGGTGTCAAATTAGCCTAAACAAAATTGTAAAATCAAATGATATAATATTAAAGCTACTAATAATGGACAAACTTATTGAAAATTGATCAAGTGTGAAGGTCTCTCTATCTTAATATTATTTCAGTCTTTACAACTTCTGAATCAAATAGTCACTATTAAGATCCCCATTTCACACCTAAAGAAACTAATAGAGGTTATACAATGTACCCAAGGTCATATAAGTGAAAAGTGGCAGAGCTGGGATTTAAATTCAATCAATATGGCTTCAGGAATAATGCAAGGATGAAATCCACACAGCACTTAATACATATAATCCTTCAATAAATATTATCTGTTGTTACTATTAATATAAATTAGACTGCAGTAAAAGGGATTAGTTACAGGTTTGGTAGGTTTTCATGCAATAAAATCAACCTGAAGTTAATCACTTTAGCTTGTTTTCCTGGAAATAAAAAAAAATTGTTTGTGTTTTTCAAAAACATTTGTGTCAATGCTGTGTGTTTTTTTCACCTTCTTCTTAATTCACCTCCTCCTAGCTTTTATTTGAAAGATGATGAAACAGAAGACCAGAAGGGTTATTAATTTGGTTAAGCCATAAAGCTTGTAGGTAGTTGGGCCACAACATAAATTTCAATCTAATTTCAAAATTCATTCAGATAACCAACATTCTAGAGTCATATAGAAAATCTGCTTTAAAAGCTTTTTTTTTTTTTTTTTTGAGACACAGTTTCACCTTGTCACCCAGGCTAGAGGGCAGTTGTGCGATCTGGACTCACTGCAGCCTCCACCTCTAGGGCTCAAGTGATCCTCCACTTGGGCCTCCTAAGTAGCTGGGACCACAGGTACTCACAACCATGCCCAGCTAATTTTTGTATTTTTTTGTAGAGACATAGTTTTGCTATGTAGCCCAGGCTGGTCTCAAGTGATCCTCCTGCCTCAGCCTCCCAAAGGGCTGGGATTACAGGCATGAAATGCCACACCCAGCTTAAAAAGCATATTTTAAAACTACATAAATAAAATAATTTGAAAACTTAATGTACAATCAAGGTGAAGAGATAGTAGGCATTATACAGAATTGAAAAAATTATAATCACCATTAATTAATTAAAACACTAATAACTATTAGAAGGTTAGTGGCATCCCTAGCATTATGAAGTGTGGATAATCCCAAGTGCCTAAATTGTGTTGTCATTAAATGTCAGAATTTCGCGTAGTGTAATAAAGTAAAAAACTAAAAATAAGACATATTTACAAGCTTCAATGCTTAAATTCCCAAAATTCACTAATATTCTTTAACTTTTTTCTCTTTTACAATATTTGTGTTGTAAATTATGCAACATGTCTTAGAAAAAGTACATCTAGAAGAAATCAGTTTTAAAAAGTATCTTCACGCGTTTCTTTAAACTGCTCACTTAAAGCTAGTTAAAACAGTAAGCATAATTTTGTTTAGCCTTTCATTTTATAAGTTTAAGATGCCATTTCCTTTCGCCCTCTTTCGAAGAATCATTACCTTGAAAAATGAGTTTGGCACTTTTAATCATTCCACAATATCCCTTATATTTAACTTTGAATGGCATTTTCTTTATGCAAAACTATTCTCTAGGAAATACTTTCTCAAAAAGTTTCTTTCTAATTCTAATTGTTGGAGGAATGATTTTTGACCAGCGCCTTTGTTTCTGATATGGAGACACATCAGAATCACTAGTGGGAAAGCAGGTAACTGGAGGAACTAGGCACACCATCAGGGGATTGCCCATGCCATGGACACACACACACACAAATGGAAAGGACTCAAGTATGAGAAGCTACCGCATGGCACTCTAGAGTAAAAATGCAAAGCAACAGGTCAAGGGAAGGATCTTGGGCCAGGAACTGATTTTACCCTTGAGACAATCTTTGATATCATTGCTTATGTCATTTGCTACTAAATCTAATTACATAATGTTGTCAAAAGTTGAAAAAAATTTTTTTGATAAGATACAGCAATAAATGTCCTTTTAATATCAAGAAATTGGTATGGATAAACAATTTCACTATAAAAGTTTCCAAACATGTGGCCAAAATTACATATCTATAAAATCTTTAAGGTTAAATATTTATAATATATTTTTGGCATTATTGGTTTTTAAAAAGTAATTTCATGACAGTGTTCATAAAATAAATGTATTTGAGTTGTAACACATTTGTTTTTAAAAATTATGAATGTGGATTTTTATTTTGAAACAATAATACACTTGAGATTTAACTTACCGGCAAAATTGCAACTGTCAGTTTTACTAAGATTTCTGTCTTTTAGAAAAGTCTCTGTGGGTATTTTAGTGCCCTTGAAATGTGGAGTAATTTTATAATTGATTTCTTTTGACAAGGTTAATTAAAGCCTTTAACAGCTCTTCCTTAATCTAGAAAACAAGACAAAATAGATGCTACAGAAGAGAGACGCCAAAATACCACATTGGATATGGTTTTCTAACATACTTTTTTTTTCTTTTTTTTTTTTTTTTAGAAGAAAGGGGATATTGGGTGGCAATAGCTGAGAGGGATCAGAATCTTGCAGTCATAAGAAAGTAGTGAAAGCATGTTGCGTTTACCCCGACATTCTTGGTTTGGCCATAGATGTGTGACTTTCGGAACGATCAGTTAGCATCTCAACAATTACCCTTATGGTAACATATTAAAATGCTTATCTGAATTTGTAGAGCCTACACCCCTTTTGCACATTTTCCTACTTTCTTCAGCATCCTATACATTTCTCCATGTATTCATATATATTTCAAGGGATTAGGTGATCCTGGGATTTATTAGCTTAAAGAGAATAAACAGCTTCTTATAAGCACGTAAATTAATCATATCTACTACCTCTGGTCATAAATAGAAGTCCATTACTTTTTATAAAATGGAGGAAAAAAAACAAATAAAATATTAATTCAGTGTGTCACTTATGCCCACGACAATCAAGACCAGTTTTTTACGTCTTTCTATGAAAGTTGCCAATGAGTGATACGTAAATGCTTTGTAAAACATAGATAACCTAGGAATAACCATGCTTGCATCTGATTTAGATGATATGACAAGTTTCTATGTCAAAAAGGAGTAGAGATCTGTTTCATGCCTTTAAAAATGGGTATTATTTCAAGTCAAATTTTCCTTTTAAATTGTATGCACAACTTCCTTGTTATGCAAGGAACAACTGTATATGTTATGCTAGAACATTATGGAATAAAAACAATTGCAAACTTGTGTATTCAGACTTGCACTTGGGCAAAAATCAATCATTTCGGAAATATATTCTCTACTGTGATACAATGATTATCAGGAAAGCATATCAAATCCCTCCCACTCTCCTTTGACTCTCTCTTCCTCCGACACATGCAGGGTTATCTCCCCAGTGATGTTTTAATTGGGTGAGGAAAGATCCACTAGAGACACTGGTAGATAATATTTCCATCCAGGCCTCTATCCTGCTCCCTCACAAATAGGGAGTACCTGGTCCATTCTCATTAGATGTGTAGTTAGGAGTCTTAAACAACTTAGTATGTTGAGAACACCAGTATGCATGGCCTCTTACATATGACTATATACCTCAAAATATGATTTTACCTGCTTTATACCATCCGCATATGCAGGAGTCCTTATCCCCCATTACTTTAGAGAGTTAATACCCTCTTTGCATGTATTTACCTAGAATTTGTCTCTCTAGAATAAGTGTTTAACGAGCCTTCTAGTTCCCCTGCTTGCCTAAACATTCTAGCGACAGAATATTTAAAGGTCAAATCTGCAACTTAAAGCCATTGTTTTTGTTATTTGAACAATAATACTAACACATGCAGTTGATTTAAACTCTGATCTCAATTTCAAATGCATATTCATCTTCTGAAAAGCAGGTGCAATTTTCCTTGCATCCTCCTTTTGCTTGAAAGAGATTCTTTCCATCACATTCAAAGTAAACAGTGTCTTGGGTTAAATCTCGATATTATACTTCAATCTTCAAGTCCTGACTCACCCTTGGTATAATTCTGAGTGAATGAGGAATCAGAGGAGCACAGAGAGATTGGTGAGAATGAGAAAAATAAATCACTGTCAGCATTTTGTTAAAATATAAACTTATATACCAGTATTTTTAAAGGCACTTTGCAAATTTACTGGTAAATTCACACAATGAAATTATGCTACAGTTTTTTAAAGGTCTCAACATTTAACAAAAGACTTCGATTTTAATCTCAGTTTTGATGCCAACACAGTATATGACCTTAGGTGAGTTGCTTAATATTCCTGAGAATAAATTCTTTATCTATAAAATGAGGGTTTTATTTTTCAGATTCTTCTGAGTTTTAAGTTTCCATGATGCTGTAGTCTCTGGAATATGCAAAAAATAAAGTCTTATGAACAAACAAGGAGAAGCTTCCTGCCTATCATTTCAACTGTGTAGGCAAAAGAAGAAATTATCTTACCCTGCTTTAATATGCAGATGAGGTTGTAGAGTTTGCTATAATATATATTTTAATGTAATATTTCTGGTAGTCTAAATATTATTTAAAATAAAGTTCATGCCATAATGTTGCCTGAGGATGTTGTTACTGTGGGGCTTTATCAAACATCTTGTCTAACACTTAATGTAGGAAGAAATTTAAATGACTTTTCAAAGTGATCAATATAATCTAAAAATATGTATATGCAATGACAAATCCTAGCACTCAGTAAGATGATTTATGTTACACAATTCTAACAGTCCTTATGAACTGACATATATTTGTTGTTTTAATAAAATTTTGTTTACTACTTTAGTGAGTCATTTCCAGTCCCTAGATTTCCAACAGAGTATTGGCTTCCTGTCATTGACACTTGGTATATTTCTAATATGTATAGCATGTACATACCTATACAATTATGAAACAGTATCTGCTGTAGTATCACAGCTAGTACTACATACACGAATTTATGATTATTTAATATACATTTAACGCTGGTACAAAATATGCTGTAAATCTGTTATCATTTTTAGAAAACCATATTTTAAAATTTGCACACTTTTTAGACACTACAGTACCTAAAGTAAGAAATTCTGTTAATATAAGCATTGTTTAAACAAGCTATATTTTAGAATTTGAGTTTGGTGGTTTGGCTTTTTTGTTGTTGCTCCATTTATTTGCTGTTGTGTTTATTTTTAACAGGAAAGTAATATACACAGTTTTAACATGGGGCTTCTCCTCCCCATGCAGCCCCATACTCTGTTGTGTTGGTTGTGGATGGTCAGCGGCAGCAATCCTAGACCACATGCCTTCCTTGTTGCATATTTTTGCAGCTTGCCCATGATAGTCCTCTCTATCTTAAATGCCTTCTACTATCAAGCCTAAATGGAAAACTATTACTCAGACTCAAAAATTAATCTCTTTTTGGTTTGTTTTTGCAGAGACAGGGTCTTGCTCTGTCACCCAGGCTGAAATCCATTCATAGCTCACTGCAGCCTCAAACACCTGGGATTAAACTATCCTCTTGCTTCAGCCTCCCAAGTAGCTGGAACTATAGGAGCACACACCACTATGCCCAGCTAATTTTCTCATTTTTTGTAGAGATGGGGTTTCACTTTGTTGCCCAGGCTGGTCTCAAGCTCCTCCAGCCTTGATCTCTCAAGGTACTGAGATTACAGGTGTGAGCCACCATATGCAGCTTAAAACTAATCTTAAATCTATTTTTCTTAGTCAAATACTGAAAACAATCTAATTATTTTCTGAATATTACAATAACGTATTATGTGGTTGTAAACAATTAAAAGCAGCTACATCTGTATATAATTATACAGGAAGATCTGCAGATTATTCTGTAAAGAGCATATTATGATAAACTTTTATATAAAAAGTACATATCAACATTTTTGCACATAGAATATTGAAGAAAGTACTATTAATACTTGGATCTGGGGTAGGATGAAGACATTTATTTTCATATATATTTTAATTTTAATATTTTACTCTCTTCATATACTACTTTCAATTAATAATGGTTTATTAAAAAATCCTTCAGACAATTATTTTTTGCCCACTCAAGTAAAATTAATTATTACTTGTTTGTGTCCTAAGATGTTAATATTCAGATACTTTATGTCTGGTGCTCCAGTGAGAATTTCAAAAATCGTTATACCACTTGACATATTTTTAGGGGAACATCTAAATTTTCTCATCGAAAATTCAAAAGCATATAAAGAATGTAATTTTTGGCAAAGTAAAATATTTCAAAGACTCTTAAATATGTTCAATGAATATATATAAATATGTTCAATAAAATCTAAATATTAAGACAATGTGTCACTTTTATCTTGTGAAATCTGAATAAAATTATCTTTAAGTTCCAACTTATACATTGCTTTAACATTTTCAATCTCATACAGAATGCATATGATACAATAAATGTTCTTCATAGATTGTCCTATCATACTTCTTTGCAGTGAAAATTGACATTTACTTAAATTTTCTGTTGCAATGAAGATTTAATTGTCAGAAATTTTCTTTTGGATTCAGTTGTCATTATGGTTGTTAATGGTTCCAACTTTAGTATATGTAATGTGGAAGTGAGCACTATAGTTATTAATGGAATTGATCACAACAATATTAGTATTATTACAACTTGATAAATATTAATTGAACACAAAACAGTATTTTTTCCTAAATGATTCATGCATCCATGGACTATTTATTACTACAAGGAGAAAAGGTTCATTATTAATGGTATTACAGTTTTTCATTTAATAGATGCAAAGGTTGAAGAAATTTGTTCACAAAAATACCAAGTAATATTCTGGATGCAATGGCTCACACCTGTAATCCCAGCACTTTGGGAGGCCAAGGCAGAAGGATTGCTTGAGTCTAGGAGTTCGAGCCCAGCCTGGGCAGCATAATAAGACCTCATCTCTATAAAAAAATCAAAAAATAATTAGCCGGGCATGGAGGGCACATGCCTAGCCCCTTGAGAGGCTGAGGTTGGAGAAGTGCTTGAGCCCAGGAGGTCGAGGCTGCAGTGAGCTGTGATCTTGCCAGTGTATACTCCAGCCTGGGTGACAGAGTGAGACACCCATCTTAAAATAAGCAAATCAATCAATCAATCAATATCAAGGAATATAAAGAGTTCTGATGTGCATCATCACTGAAGTTTGAACTCTTTCCAAGGTGTGACAAAGAGAAATGGTTAGTTGATTGGACTTTCCTTCAATTTTTCTTGAAAGAAAAGAATTGAAGCCCATTGGCTTTTTTTCCTTTTCTTTTCTCTTCTTTTTTGGGGTGTGGATATGGCATCTTTATTTTCTGAAAGGGGAAAGGTAAGAGTGGACTGTTTATTGTATTTGCTGGTCTCCCTAAAGAAAACAAGCTGGAAATACAAGAAGTTGATGAAAGTGGACATCTGAGGCGCCAGAGGCGGGTAAGAGTTCCCAGCCTGTGTATGTTTGGATTATTGAGTCATGTGAATTTGCACTGATCCTAAAACCAAAACACAGATTCCTAGGCCCCGCCAATCAGAAAGTCTGACACAGCTGCTCTGCAGTGAGGAGTTGGAGGTTGTGTTCCCAAGAGGTGGAACCTATCTTCTTTTAAACGATTTTGTTGCCCAGTCATTACAGCCATGTGCTCAGTTTCTTCAAAGGAAACCAAACATTGAATGTTAAAACTTAGCAATAATGATCAATTATATCAAATACTCTTTTACTTAAAGGCAATTTGTTTAGATATATAAGAAAATTTTGTAAAACTGATATTGTCGTAAATTAAAACATTTTATATACAATATTTTTCAGGTTACAATGATGTGTTTCAAGCATAATGTTGCAAAAGTATTGTAGCTTTGAATTTAGCTCAATGTAGGAAAAAATACTGACTATATAAATAATTGAAAAGGTCTGTGATGGTTAATGTTAGGTGTCAACTTAAACTGCATTAAGGAATGATTTGAGAACTGGTAAAGCATTACTTCTTGGAGTATCTGTAAGGGTGTTTCAAGAGGAGACTGGCATATGAGTCCATTGACTGTGTGAGGAAGGTCTGCCCTCAATGTGGGCAGGCACCATCCGATTAGCTAGGGGTGGAATAGAACAAAAAGGCAGAGAAAGATGAATTCTATTTCTCTCTCCTGGAGCTGGGGCACGTATTTTCTCTTGTCCTTGGCCATCAAAACTCCAAGTTCCCTGGCTTTTGGATTCAAGATTTTTCTATTAAGTAGTTTCACAGCATAAATATGAGTAAGAAAGCCAGTCTGTGCGTAATCATTTCATCAGTCACATTAGTTGAGATGATTGTGAGCCATTTCCAATGTAAACACAAATTGGATTATAAAGTATCCAGAGAGACAACTTCTGAAATGGTATTGTGTCCGGAATTGGTGGGTTCTTGGTCTCACTGACTTCAAGAACGAAGCCGCGGACCCTCGCGGTGAGTGTTACAGCTCTTAAGGTGGCGCGTCTGGAGTTTGTTTTTTCTGATGTTCGGATGTGTTTGGAGTTTTTTCCTTCTGGTGGGTTCGTGGTCTCGCTGGCTCAGGAGTGAAGCTGCAGACCTTCGCGGTGAGTGTTACAGTTTTTAAGGCGGCGCGTCTGGAGTTGTTCGTTCCTCCTGGTGGGTTCGTGGTCTCGCTGGCTTCAGGAGTGAAGCTGCAGACCTTCGCGGTGAGTGTTACAGCTCATAAAAGCAGTGTAGACCCAAAGAGTGAGCAGTAGCAAGATTTATTGCAAAGAGCAAAAGAACAAAGCTTCCATAGTGTGGAAGGGGACCCGAGCGGGGTGCCACTGCTGGCTTGGGCAGCCTGTGTTTATTCTTTTATCTGGCCCCACTTACGTTCTGCTGATTGGTAGAGCTGAGTGGTTTGTTTTAACAGGGCGCTGATTAGTGCGTTTACCATCCCTGAGCTAGACATAAAAGTTTTTCACGTCTTTATTAGATTAGTTAGATATAGAGTATTGACACAGAAGTTCTCCAAGGCCCCACCAGAGCAGCCAGACACAGAGTGTTGATTGGTGCATTCACAAACCTCGAGCTAGACACAGGGTGCTGATTGGTGTGTTTACAATCCCTGAGCTAGACATAAAGGTTCTCCACATGTCCACCAGACTCAGGAGCCCAACCGGCTTCACCCAGTGGATCCTGCACCAGAGCTGCAGGTGGAGCTGCCTGCCAGTCCTGCACCGTGAGCTCACACTCCTCAGCCCTTGGGTGGTTGATGGAACTGGGCGCTGTGGGGCAGGGGGTGGCGCTCATCGGGGAGGCTCTGGCGGCACAGGAGCCCATGGAGGGGGTGGGAGGCTCAGGCATGGCGGCTGCAGGTCCTGAGCCCTGCTCCGCGGGAAGGCAGCTAAGGTCCGGTGAGAAATCGAGTGCAGTGCCGGTAGGTCGGCACTGCTGGGGGACCCAGTACACCCTCCACAGCCGCTGGCCTGGGTGCTAAGCCTTTTACTGCCTAAGGCCGGCAGGGCCCGCCGGCTGCTCTGAGTGGGGGGGGGGGGGGCGCCAAGCCCCCGCCCACCCGGAACTCTAGCCGCCGGCAAGCGCCGCGCTCCCGCCTTGGCCAGCCCAGAAAGGGGCTCCCACAGGGCAGCGGTGGGCTAAAGGGCTCCTCAAGTGCCGCTAAAGTGGGAGCTCAGGCAGAGGAGGCGCCAAGAGCAAGTGAGGGCCGTGAGGACCGTGAGGACTGCCAGCATGCTGTCACCTCTCAGTATAATAAGGACTTTCAAAAATCCAACCCTTGATAAAAGCGATGAGAACACATGCACATGCTGTCAAATCTGACTTTCTCTGAACTCTGAAAATTAACTAAAGGCTTGCAGAAATCTACAGTTATTTATTCAAGAAGATAGCAAAATCTCTGTAAGAAGAGCAAGTCTCGTATTATCTTGTGCTGATCACAACTCCCTACCCCATTCCATGGTAGCCTTAAAAGCCAAGGGTTTCACAACTACAGTAGCCAGGAAACTAGGAGCCTTGTAGCCATTGGAAAAGGCTGGCATGATGGATTTGGAGTTCTCCAAACGTCTCATCCCCAGAGAACTTTTACTATTTGACCTGGTAGCTTGCTAAAAGTTTCAGTCGCAGAGTCTGTCTCTGTTTAATCCAAGTCAGCTTACTCTACGAAAACAGCCTTAGCCATGGGGGATTTGTCAGAAATAATCAGTGACAATTGCTTAAGATCACAACTGAGGTGGTATTATCAATTGGGCTTAACAAAACGCTCAACAAAAAACTTAAGAGAAAAATTGAGGAACGTGATGTTCACAGGGGGCTTTGAAAAGCTCCCCAATAAATCTTGAAACCTAGAATAACACACTTTAATGCAAGAAAGACCTGAGAAGGCCCAAAGCTCTGACCTCTCAGATCTTTAGGTTCTGTGCAAGTAGGAAATGAAGCCTAGGCTGAGTAAACAGAGAATTCCATGGCCATATGTGGCAGGCAATTTAGGCTTCACAGAATTAGTCCAGGAAAGTCACTACACAACAAACAGGAGCAGCAGCAGCAACAACAACACACAGCAGCATCAACAAACCTTGGTGTGTGTGAAGAACTCTGGTTTCTATAGTTGCTAATATATATTATTTAAAATATATTTTTCATCAAAACACTAAGAGACATGTAAGAAACAGGAAAGTATGGGCTGTACACAGGAAATAAGGCTGGCAATAGAGATTGTAGCTGAGAAAGCCTTGATATTTGTATTACTATAAAAGTACTTTAGCTATTAAAAATATGTTCAAAGACTAAAGGAAAATATGTCTAAACGATCAGAGAAAATTGTGATAGCGATTATTTTACCAAACAGCAAATAATAATAAAAATGTAAATTATCTTTTGTTTTAAAAGACCTAAAGAGAAATCCTGAAGTTAAAATTTACAATAATTGAAATGAAAATGTATTAGAGGGGCTCATCAACACATTACAAATGGCAGAAAAAATAAACAACAAACTTGAACACAGGGCACTTAAAACTTTCTAGTCTGAGAATCCAAAAGGGAAACAAAATATATAAACAAAGCCTTATAAACACCACCAAGCCTAACAACATATGCATAATTTCTAAGAAAAAAGAAAAGACAGAGAGAAAAGGGCAGTAGGAATATTTGAATAAATAAAAATCAAAACCTAACATGTCATGTTAAAAACATTAACCTGCACAACCATGAAGCTTAAAAATTCAAAGAAGAAAAACCAAGAGATTCAGCCATAGACACATTTATTTTCAGCATTCCTTGGACAGTGGCTGATCACACCCAGACACATTATTGTTAAACTGTCTAAAGACGAAATAAAAATATTGCAATAAAAATAGAGAAGCAATTTAATATAATATCTGCCAGCTTTATCCAGGGTGTCACAAATGACAGGATTTTCTCCTTTTAAAATGCTGAATAGAATTTTATGTGTATATATGTTAAATTTTCTTTATTCTTTCATCTATTGTTGGACATTTACATTGATTTCATATCTTGGCTATTGTGAATAATGCTGCAATAAACATGGGAGTGCAGATATCTCTTTGACATACTGATTTCAATTCCTTTGAATATATACCCATAGTAGCATTGCTGGATTATATGTTTGTTCTATTTTCAGTTTTTAGAGGAATTTCCATGCTGTTCTCCATAATGGCTGTACTGATTTACGTTACCACCAAAAGTATCCAGACAGCAGTTTCCAGGGGTTCACTTTTTTACCATCCTCTCCAATGCTTATTAGCTTTTGTCTTTTTCACAATAGCCTTCCTGACAGGTGTCAGATACCATGTGTTCTCACTCTTCTCAATTCTAAAGAATTGATTTCACCAAACTAAGAATAGAATGGTGGTTACCTAGGGTTGATGCAGTTGGGGAGTGGGTTTGGGTCATGTTAGCCAAATAATACAAATATTTCAGTTAGAAAGAATAAATTCAAGAAATCTATTGTATAATATGGTGACTATAGCTAATACTTTGTATTTTTGAAAAAATTAAAAGAATAAATGTTAAGTGTTTTCATCACAAAAATGATAGCTATGTAGGGTAATGCACATGTTAATTAGCTACATTTAGTCATTCCATAATGTATGTATAATTCAAAATATCATGTTGTAGATAATAAATATATTCAATTTTATCTGCCAATACTAAATAATACAATTAGAGAAGCAAGGCATCCTCAATATCTTTAACAACTAACTTAATCAGAAACAATGTAGGTTAAAAGGCAGTGGGATGTTGTATTCAAAGTGATGAAAGAAAAAAATGTAGCCAAGAATTGTGTCTTCAGCCAAACTGTCCTTCACAAACAAAGGAACAATTGAGATGCCCTGAGATAAATTGAAACAGAGAGAATTTATTGCTATCAGATGTGCCATAGAAGAAATAATAGAGTAAGACTTTCAGGCTTAAAAGAAGGGACACTTACAGTGTAATCTGAATATACTTAAATAATAAAGATTATTATTGAGTAATTAGATTATTATTACTAAAAACTATTTTTTATTTGTAACTCATCTCCTGATTTAAAAATAACTGCATAAAGTGATATGTACAAAACTGGCTTAATGTACTTATAACATATAACTATGTAATTTGTTTGACAATACTACTACAAGGAGGAAAGAGATGCAAAGCTGTATTTTAGCAAGGTTTTTGTATACTATTTAAATTAACTTGGCATTAATACAAAGACTATTGTTTTAAATTAAATGTAATTATAATCCCCAAGATAACTTTAAAGAAAGTATTTCAAATGATATAGCAAAATACATAACAAGCAAATTAAAGTGTTGTGCTATAAAATACTTAATACAAATAACCAGTAATGAAAGAATACAGAATCAGAAAAGACATAAGATACGTAAAAATGGCAAAATAGCAGGCATACATTCCATATGATCAGTCCATACATAAATGTAAAAGTACCAAGAGACAGACAAAAAAAGAGATTAGTAGTATAAAAAGTAAAAACATGAACAATTTTGAGTCAAAGTAGTAAATAAGTTCAAAGCAAAAAGGTTGGAAAATATATACCATGCAAACAGCACCCGCAAGAGAGCTGGAATGGCTATATTAACTTCAGGCAAAATAGACTTTAACAAAAAGTGTTACTAGAGACAAAGAATAATGGATTATAATAATAAAATGTCAATAAATCAATTATAATCATATATGGATTCAGGTTACCTTATTTGAGGCCAAGATATCTTGTTTCTAACACTATTATTTGCCCATATCAAAAATGTTTAAAAGCTTTATCATGAGTTTTGGTGCAAAAGGTATTCTAATTATGCATTTATTTGATTTTTCTACTCTTAATAATTATTTTCCATCTGAGGGATGTGCCACAATAAGATTCTAGATTAGTATGAGGAAGATTTTTGTTTTGTTTGTTTTTTTTGTTTTTGTTTTTTGGAAAGACAGAGAGGGGTGATTTTAATGAAAAGGTTTGGAAAGAAGAACTGCATGACATGCCAACCATAGATAAGATCTCAGTAATCAATTTTATCAGGTTGAATCATATATAATTGCCATTTTTGGATACAAGATATTTAAATATGAACAGTTTCATATAGTTCAATATTAATAAGAAAGAGTTTGTATAGAAATAAATAATACTCTAGAGAAAATTTGTATATCCCTAGGAATATATAGCTACATCAGTTTGATAATGATTTCTATATCATGTCACACTTAACTCATTGCATTTTAAGTACTTGTTCATGTCTTTTCTCTAACTAGGCTCATGATCCTTTAAGTAATGAGCCAAACCTCACTTATTTTTTAATCTCAAATGCAAAGCATAATAACAACATTACAGATGTTACATGAATAATTAAATAAATACATGAAAATTTCACTTTCCCTTTATTTTTGTCATTCTATATTTATAAAATCTTTCCAGCAAGCTCTCCAACATCATCTTACATATCTTTACTCAAGCTACACTGGCTTTCTTTCCTGTCCTCAAATGCACTAACATATTGCTCACCTCAACATTTCTACAAATGTTCTTTCATTCATTCCTTGATTATTTTTGCCTTGACTAACTTCTATTAATAATTCAAATCATAATTCATATTTGAATTCTTCTTCCAAAACGCTTCTTCCAAAACACTTATCCTGATTCACTCCTCCAACATTAATAAGGTTGTCCTTCTCATGTGTTCTACATAGCATATATATGTGTTATGTATCATATATATGTGTGTTATGTATCATATACATATTAAAATGGAATATATATTTGAATTTATTGAATATATTAAATATTGGACAGTGGCTGATCACATCCAGACACATTATTGTTAAACTGTCTAAAGACAAAAGAAAAATATTGCAATAAAAATAGAGAAGCAGTTTAATATAATATCTGCCAAATTTATCCATGGTGTCACAAATGACAGGATTTTCTCCTTTTAAAATGCTGAATAGAATTTTATGTGTATATATGTTAAATTTTCATATATATGTGTGTTATGTATCATATACATATTAAAATGGAATATATATTTGAATTTATTGAATATATATTCAAATAGAAATATATATATTCAAATTCCAAGAGAAGGCAATTTATTTTCACTTTATCAATCAAACCATGCAATCCTATGTTTCACTGAAGGAAAAACAACCTCCTTAATATATTTTTATGTTTTCTTAATATAACTATCATTCATGGATGTACTGATATATGTGCATATATATATATATATATATATCTTACACTGATTTAGAAACAAAGTAGGAACATTAATAAAATTACAATTTGCAAAGAATTTATTTTAAACATATACATACTTATACATACAAACAAGTGATAGTTTAGAAGTTTAATATTAACTTCATACTAAGTAATATGAAGTAATAGTCATGTATTATTGATTCTTCTTTAGCATTTAATGTGCATTAACATTTTATAAATAGCAATGTCTCACTACATCTTCCAGTAGATGTCATTTGTCCATTAATTTGAACCACTGAGAAAAGAGAATTTATATGTCAAGGTTATAAGATGCTAAAATATGGCGTTAATTATCTTGTAGTTGAATAGAGAAGTTAAGAAAGAGCATGATATGGAACTAATGGACCAGCAAGAATGCAAAGTACCTTTCAGCACTGAAGTAATTGGGCAGAACAGTAGAAGAGACCACAATAAATGATTACTTCATTAATTTTAAAATTAAAGGGAAAGATAAGGCGGCCACTATCATGGAGTTATTAAGGTAAAACAAGCTAATCAGCACATTTCAAGTGTAAAGTTGTCAGCTAATCATGCAATGAGTACCAATTTCTGAATAGTACAAGAGAAAACAATTTATTCTCACTTGAACAATCAAACCAGGCAATCATATGTTTCACTGGAGAAAAAAAAGCCTCCTTAATTTATTTTTATCTTTTCTTAATATGATTTATCTATCATGCATTTGTAGGCAAACTATCAGAAGACAGTAATTTTTCATTTCATTCTCAGAAGCATTAGAAAAATGACTTTATTTTTTCAAAATAACATTAAACGTGGAAACCTTTCACACTTAGTCACACTGACATAGTGACTGTTGTCATGAACCATCAACTCATTTATATCCTTAACCTCTTTTTACCAAAAAGTTTTACCAGTAGAAATATTTAAAAATAATTTTCTACAACACTGTATTAACATAGTCTATATGTAGAATGCTAAATCTGGAAATGAGAGAAAAATAATCATGATAAAGAAATCATTTTTTCCCAAAAACAGGGCTCAAAAATTTAACCCCTAAAACAGAGCTAGAAAATTTCTTGACAACAAATATCTTAAATTAAGTGGCAAATAAGGAAAACAGCTCAGAAAAGGTAAAGGCCTTAGGATTACATTGAAGGCCTATATTTGTGTTCAGTTTACCTAACTAGCGAGAGAAAAAAAACATTTAATTAACGCTAATGACCATGTCTGTGAAATGCTTGTGTATAAACGGAAAATTGATAGGTAGATTGATAAATACGTTAATAGGTAGAGATAATCCTGATACTGAGAATGATAAGATATCAAGGGCTGGATGTTCCCTCTCACCATAAAAAAACTGAAAAACTGGGCAGAGATATAAAACAACATTTTTCAATCATTGAATAAAAGATATCACAGAATTGTGGTCTCTGAGAAAAGAGAAATGAATAAAATGAGCCATACAATTGCTCTAGCTTTCTCCCTGAATTCAATTTCTTGAATATGTAAGAAGAGAGGGATAACCAAACAAGGCATAGTGTTCATGATAAATCAAGTAGGCTAAGGCAGATAGAAATTATGCGACTGTGTTAGAAGGGAGGCAGTATGCAATAAAAGAACTCCTGGAGACCCCTTAAAGCTTTGTTGATTACTAAGAAGTATATCCACAGGGTGAAACTCTATGAGTCTGAACAGGAGGAATCAGAGAGGTGGGAGCTGAATTTACCCCAGTGCAATAGTAGGGCTGGGAACTGTTTGAATTTCAATCATTTAGGGTAGATAGTCCTCAGTGATTACTTGTGGTATTCAACAGAAACCTCAGAAAGGCCACACTTAATATTTGGGCTCAACTATACTTATATTAAAGGACACCTTAACAGAGCTTAAAAGTAAGTCTCCAAGGATGAAATTGAACCAAAGTAAATTAACTGCTTGCCAAAACAAGCTTCAGTTCTCTTTAAAAGAAGATAACAAAACCCAGACACAACAATATAAAATTTAAAATATCCAAGATCCAGAAAGCAATAAAATATAATGCATATACAGAAGACAATCAGTCAACAGAAGGAGACTCAGAAATAACAGCCAGAGATATTAAACAGCTTTTATAACATGCGCTATTATTTTTTTAAATGAATGTAATTTGCAGAGAAATGGAAATATAAAATAGAGCCTGAAAGAACTTCTACAGATGAGAAATACAATATCTAAAAGGCAAAAGTAGCTAAATAGAAATATATTTTATCTATTATATAAAATAACAGATCAGTAAACTTGAACACAGCAGAAGAAATTAACAGAGGGAAGACACAAAGAGGAAAGCACTGGGGAAAATAGTGTCTTAGTGACTGTATACTTAGTCCATTTTCATGCTGCTGATAAAGGCATACCTGAGACTGGGTAATTTATACAGTATAAATGATTTAATGGATTTACAGTTCCACATAGCTGGGGAGGCCTCACAATCATGGCAGAAGGCAAGGAGAAAGTCACATCTTACATGGGTGGCAGCAGGCAAAGAGAGAGCTTGTGCAGGAAAACACCCCCTTACAGAACCATCAGATCTTGTAAGACTGATTCACTATCATGAGAAGAGAAAGGGAAAGACCTGCCCCATGATACAGTTATCTCCTACCAGGTCCCTCCCACAACATGTGGGAATACAAGATGAGATTTGGGTGGGACACAGCCAAACCATATCGTTGACTTATAAACACCTAGTATCTAGTGGTCTAATATACATGTATCTGAACTCCAGAAAACAGTGGATGGTAGTGGTGGAGAGTAAACCAAAAACATATTTGAAAGACATGTTTGTTGAAAATTTCTAAATTTAAAGAAACCATAAGCCCACGGATTCAAACTTATAAATTCTATTAAGAGTAATAAATAACAAAACCATACCAATGCACATTGTAGTTAAAAATCCTAAAAAACAGTAGTAAAGAGAAAAAGTTTAAAATAGCTGGAGATAAATGACACATAAAATAAAAAAAGATCACATTCATTCACACACTTCTCATCAGAAATCCACAGCTCTATACCAAAACCAATACCTTTCATAAATAATGGCAAATAAAAGTTGTTTTTTAGATTTTGGGAATACAAGCACAGACTTTTAACGTGTATACATTGTGTAGTGGTGAATCTTGGGCTTTTAGTGTACCTATTAACTTAAAAATATTTTCTTATAAAAATATCAAAGAATTTCTTGCCAGCATATCACCAGCACAAGAAATGTTTAAAAGAAGTTGTTAAGAAGACAAAATACCAGATGGAAACGTAGATATAGTGTTCTGGAAGTAAATATTTTTCCAAAAATGTGTGATTATTTAAAGCCAACATATTAACAATGTGTTACAGAATTTAAAGCACCTGTATATATATATATATATATACAATATAGAAATAATAGCACAAAAAGCAAGGGGAAATGGCAGGGTCCAAGTGTAAAGTTCTTATATTGTATTTGAAGTATTATGAAAGTATTTGAATGTAGAATCCAGTAAGTAAAAGATAAAATGTGTCTTTGTTAGGTCAATCACCAATCAATCATGATGTATACTAAAAACAGTGAAAATAATTTTAAATTTTATAAAATAAATTATTTATTCAAAATAAGGCAGGAGAGCAGAAAAGAGAAACAATGAACAGATGGTGCCTATAAAAGTCATATAAATTGATAGATTTAAACCCAAACATGCTGATAACAATATTATATCTAACAGTCTAAACGCTGCAATTAAGCTACAGAGTTTTCTCACAGAATAAAACGATAAAATCCAAATACATGCTGTCTGTAAGAAATCAATTTAAAATATAAATATACAGATAGGTTAAAAGTAAAGGAATGAGGAAAAAAGAGACCATGCAAACACCAGTGATAAAGTTGAAGTGGCTATATTATTATCAGTGTAAACTATTAAAAGATATATTGCTAATGATTGTGAAAAGTATATTGTACAAAGATTAAGTATGCAATTCAACAAGGCAAATAGTATAACAATCCTAAGTGTGTTTATACCCAGTAAAGGACTTCAAAATACATGACAGAAAAACTGACAAAACCAAGAAAAAATAGACAAATTTGTCATTACTATTGGAAATTGCAACACTCTTCACTCATAATTTATAAACCTCAGTAGAATACATATTTTATTCAAGAACACTTGGGATGTTCACCAGGGCAGATTATGTGCCAAGCCTTGAACAAATCTGAACAAACTCAAAAATAGATTAAATTACACAGTGTATTTTCTGAGCACAATAGGAGTGGATTAGAAACCAATATCTCTTTCCAGATGTATATATATATAATATATATATATATATATCTTTTAAGAGACACAAATACCTTTAAATTAAATACCACATGACTAACTGAGCTATGCACCACAGAATACATTATAAAGTAAATTATACAACACTTTGAACTGAATGACAATGGAAGCTCTACATGTAAAATTTGTGGGATGAAACTAAAGCAGTACTTAGAGGGAACTCTATTGCTTTATATACTACATTAGAAAAGAAGAAAGATCTAAAACCACTGAGCTAAGCTTTCACCTTAATAACTAGAAATCACAGGGAAGAAATTAAATCTGTAGTTGATAGAAGGAAAGAAATAACATCGAAATGATAAAAAATACAAGTGATTAAAATAATCTATAACATTGAAAGTGAGTTTTTTAAAGGATAATTACGTTGATAATAACTCTATACAAAGTGACCAATATAAAAAAATGAAAGATGAGATGGAAGTATTTTACAGATATTTAAGTATAATGACAAACTATTATGAACAATTTTTTTGTTAATATTTTTAAAAATCAATCGTTGCCTTATGGCTGTGGTGAAATATGAGGGGATTACTGGAATGGACCCCAAGAGAATCATTTGTGATAATAGACATGTTTGATATATTTAGATTGTGCTGATGGTTATATGCATGTATCATATGTCAGAAGACATCAATCTGCACAATTAAAATAAGCCCATTTCATGATGTGTAAATTGTCATTTAATAAAGAAGGAAACTACAAATATTGAAAGAATATTGTGTTGAAAGTTCAAATTGCATTAAAGGTTACTATTGATATGTGATATTTTGATCCTGTCATGGTGTTGTTAGCTGGTTGTTTTGTAGACATGATTGTGTAATTGCTTTATAGTGTTTGTGGGCTATATACATAAGTGTATTTTTGTGGTAGCAGGTATCTTTTGTTTCCAAGTTAGCACTTCCTTAAGAATCTCTTCTAAAGTTGGTCTAGTGGTAATGAATTCCTTCAGTGTTTGCTTGTCTGAAAAGTATTTTATTTCTATTTTACTTTGGAAGCTTAGTTTAGTGGAATATGAAATTCTTGGTTGGAATTTCTTTATTGAAGGATGCTGAAAATAGGCCCCCAGATTATTCTTGCTTGGAAGGTTTCTGCTGAAAGGTCTGCTGTTAACCTGATAAAATTCCCTTTGTAATTGACTTGATCCTTCTTTCTAGCTACCTTTAAGACTTTTTTCCACATTGACTTTAGAGAATTTGATGACTATATGCCTTGGGGATGTTTATCTTACAAACTATCTCACAAGAGTTGTATATTCCTTCTACGAGGCTACAGTAACCAAAAACAACATGGCACTGGTACAAAAACAGACGTATGTACCAATGGAACAGAATAGAGATCACAGAAATAAAGCCATACATTTACAGTCATCTGCTTTTTAACAAAGTTGACAAAAATAAGGAATGGGGAAAGGACTCCCTATTCAATAAATGGTGCTGTGCTAACTGTCTATCCAAATGCAGAAGAGTAAAACTAAACTCCTACATATTACCACATACAAAAATTAACTCAAGATGGATTAAAGACTTAAATGTAAGGCCACAACCTATAAAAAATCCTAGGAAACATTCTTCTCATTATCAGCCTTGACAAAGAATTTATAGTTAAGTCCTCAAAAGGAATTGCAACAAAAACAAAAATTGGTAAGTGGAACCTAATTAAACTAAAGAGCTTCTGTACAGCAAGAGAGACTATCAGTTAAGCAAATAGGCAACCTACAGAATGGGATAAAATATTGGCAGACTATGCATCTGACAAAGGTCTACAATCCAGAATCCACAAGAAACTTAAATTTATAAGCAAAAAATCAGTTCCTTTAAATAATGGGCAAAAAACATGAACGCACACTTCTCAAAAGAAGACATGCAAGCAGCCAACAAACACGTGAAAAAAATGCTCAACATCACTAATCGTCAGAGAAATGCAAATCAAAACCACAGTAAGATACCATATCATACCAGTCAGAATGCCTTTAGTTAAAAAGTCAAAAATGAACAGATGTTGGTGAGGCTGTGGAGAAAAGCAGACGCTTAAACACTGTTAGTGGGAATGTAAATTAGTCTAGCCACTGTGGAAAGCAGATTGGAAATTTCTCAAAGAAGTTAAAACAGAACTACCATTCAACCCAACCATCCCATTACTGGTTATATACCCAAAGAAATACAAATATTTCTTCCAAAAGAACACATGCACCTGTATGTTCATCACAGCACTATTTAAATAGCGAAAACATGGAATCAACTCAGGTGCCCTTCAACAGTGGATTGAATTTAAAAAAATGTGATACTTATACATCGTGGAATACTATGAAGCTATAAAAAGAATTAAATCCTGTCTTTTACAGCAACGTGGATGTCGCTGGAGACCATTATCTTAAGCAAACTAATGCAGTAATAGAAAATTGAATACAACATGTTCTCGCTTACATGTGAGACCTGAACACTTGGTAAACATGAACACAAATGGCAACAGTAGACACTAGAGGCTACTAGAGGGGATAAGGAAGGATGGGGGCAAAGGCTGAAAAGCTAACTATTGGATAGTATGCTCACTACCTGGGTGACGGGTTCAGTCACACCCCAAACTTCAGCATCACACAATATACCTTTGTAGAAAACCTTCACGTGTATCACTTAATTCTAAAATAAAAGTTGAAAAAGAAAAAAAAATATCAAATAACAAGGAGAATTTTGGTGGGAGAAGAAAAAGTAGTAGAACTCTGGGAGTGTTTGAAAAGAGAGAAGTATTAATAGAATTTGGTGGATTAATGACAAGATGAGGGCAGGGGATAATTAACCTCTCTTTATCATTTACTTTATTACTTAATGAGAGAATAAAAGTAAGACACTCTATCAATAGGAGTACCTTGTTTTTGTGCACTTTGCTTTATGACACTTTGCAAATATTATGTTATTTTCCAGTTGAAGGTTTGTGGCAACCCTGCCTCAATCAAGTCTGTCAGTACCCTTTCTCCAACAGCTTCTTCTCACTTCATGTCATATTTTGGCAATTCTTGCAATATTTTAAACTTTTAATTATTATTACTAATATATTTCTTATGGTGATCTGTGATCAGTGATCTGTGATGTTACTATTATAATTATTTGAGGGCACCTCAAACTGTGCTCATAAAAGATGGGCAACTTAATCCGCGAATGTTGTCTGTATTTGGACATCTCCACAGATCAACTGCGCCCTTGTCTCATTCCTTTTCCTTGGGCTTCCTATTCCCTGAGACAAAACAATATTAAAATTAGGCCAGTTAATAACCATACAATGACCTCTAAGTCTTCAAGTGAAAAGTGGAGTCGCATGTCTCTCACTTTAAAATCAAAACCTAGAAATGATTAAGCTTAGTAAGGAAGATGTATCAATTGCCAAGACAGGTTTAAAGTTAGGCCTCTTGTGCCAAACAGCCATTTATGAATGCAAAGGAAAAGACCTTGAAAAAAATTACAAGTGTTATTCCAGTGAATATACAGATTTTAATAAAGTGAAACAGCCTTATAGCCGATGTGGGGAAAGTTGTAGTGATCTGAATGGAAGATCAAACCAGCCTTAAGCCAAAGCCTAATTCAGAGTGAAGCTGAGAGAGCTAAGAAATCTGCAGAAGAAAATTTTGAAGCTTCCGAAGGGTGGTTCATGAGATTTAAGGAAATCTTGTCTTCGTAACAAAAGTGCAAGATGAAGCAGCAAGTGTTGATGGAGAAGTTGCAGCAAGCTATCAAGAATTTCTAGCTAAAAATCATTGATGATGGTGGCTACCCTAAACAACAGATTTTCACTATAGATAAAATAGCCTTATATTGGAATTAGATGCCATCCAAGACTTCCGTATAGCTAGAGAAGAGAGGTAAATGCCAGGCTTCAAAGCTTCAAAGGACAAGCTGACTTTCATGTTAGGGGCTGATGTAGCTGGTGACCTTAAGTTGAAGCCAATGTTCACTTATCATTCTGAAAATTCCAGGACCCTTAAGAGTTAAGGTAAATCTATTCTGTCTTAGCTCTATAAAAGGAATAACAGAGCCTGGATGACAGGACATCTGTTTATAGCATGATGTATTCAATATTTGAAGCCCACTGTTGTGACTTACTGCTCAAAAAACAACAACAAAAAGATTCCTTTAAAAAGGTTGACAATGCACCTGGTCACCCAAGAGCTCTGATAAAAGTACAAGAAGATTAAAGATTTTTATGCCTTCTAACACAACATCTATTCTTCAGTCCTTGGATCAAGAATTAATTTCAACTTTTAAATCTTGGTATTTGAAAAATACATTTTGTAAGGCTAAAGCTGCTATAGATAGTGATTCCTCTGATTAATCTGGGCAAAATAGGTTGAAAACCTTTTGGAAAGTATTCATAATTTCAGATTCCATTAAGAACATTCTGTGATTCATGGGGGAATGTCAAAATATCAGCATTAAAAGAAGATGTTGATTCCAGCCCTCACGAATTCAAGACTTCAGTGCGGGAGGGAACTGCAGATATGGTAGAAAGAGCAAGAGAATTAGATTTAGAAGTGGAGCCTAAAGATATGATTGAATTACTGCAATTTCATGATAAAACTTTAACGGGTGGAAAATTGCTTTGTATTGATGAACAGAGAAAGTGGAATCTTGAGATGGAATTTACTTCCTGGGGAAGATGCTGTGAACATTGTTGAAATAACAAAAAATTAGACTATTACATTGCCTTAGTTCATAAAAAACAGCAGCAAGGTTTTAGTAGATTGACTCCAATTTTGAAAGAAGTTCTTTTGGGAAAATACTATCACAGTATCACATGCTATAGAAATCTTTCATAAAAGGACATTTTCATAGATGCAGCAAACTGTATTGTGGTTTTAAGAAATTGCCACAGCCACCGCAGCATTCAGCATGACTACAGTAGTAAGTCAGCATCCGTCAACACTGAGACAAGACCCTTCACCAGCAAAAAGATGAAGACCTGCTAGAGGATCAGATAATAGCATTTTCATCAGTAAAATATTTTTAAATTTAGGTACGTACATGTTTTAGACATAATGCTATTGCACACAATATGCTATGGTATAGTATAAACATAACTTTTATATGTACTGGGTAACAAAATTGTGTGACTCACTTTATATGATATTCACTTTATTGCAGTCTGGAAGCAAACTTGAAATCTCTCTGAGGTATGCCTCTATTTATTTATTTGGAAAGAGGTACAATAGAAAAGGGGAGCTCTTATTAATTGAGCAAGCTAAGCCTTGTGAATAAATAAATCAAATGAACTAATGGATGAATTATATAAGTATTTCTGTGCAAGACATTATCTGAGCACTGTAGGGAATTTGAAAAAAAATCTGTCAAAAATAATCCTACTTTAAAGCACTTTTTATTAATAGGTGAAATCTGCATAAATAATGGCAAAAATAAAGTGTTTAGTTCTATATAGAGTAGAGTTTTAAAGCAAATGTGAAGAAACAAATAGGAAGGAACTAATTTTCCCTGAACAGAACTGTGAAGAGTTTATACAGCAGGTAGTACTTGAACTGGTCTGGGAACAATAGCATAATGTGACAAGGAGCATGTTTGCTGTCCTGAGTACTAATGCCCCACATCCTGACATAGTATCTTCAGAGTTCAGAAGAAAAAAATATTGTCCTAGTCACATTAAAATATGAAATAAATACTTATAATTGACTATGCATATGGTAAAATAGGATACAATTACAATTTTCTGTAAATATTTAAATATCACTTTTTAACTTTAACGTTTTTCATTTAGATTGCAACTAGTATAGAATATCAAAATTAAATTCTGAGAAAATTCAAATTGACTGTTAAGAAATTTACTTAGAACACACTAGACATTTGCAGTGCAATTTGTATTTGTGAATATTCTGGGTGTGGAAAATAAAATTCTGAAATTTTGATACAAACAATCTCACCCCTTGAAGATTATACTTAAATTCTGAAAAGCGAGTGAAAGACAGGAGAATGAAAATTTAGGTGATCAGATGAGAATAAACAACAAGAGGAGGAGTACTGAGAAAGAAAAGATTAGAATGAACACATAATTTTCTGTAGTTGCTCTTAGATACTTATTGGGGGAAACAGAGAAGATGGGAAATAGGGTTGTGCAATGTGTTGTCATCTGCTTCGTAAGAAATTTGGATGGCAGATTTGTCAGTCTGAACTTTACCGTTTCCATAGTAAGGAGCTATTAAAGTTTGTGTTTGTTTTGCTTTATTTTAGAACTAGGACAAGTCATGATCAGGAAAATTATCTGATTCAGAGAAACTAACCAGTTTAAGTAGGTGGCATTCATTTCAAGAGTGAGAAGCAGAAAGTTTATTATCACTTTCTTTTTCATTCCTTTCATTTCCTTATCCTCAACAGTCCTAAGGAGAACAAATTTCATTGTTTTCTCATTTGTTCTTCACGTATGAGATACTTTCAGGGTGAAATCCTGGATGTGTGATTCTGAAGTTAAAGCATAAGTGCAAATACATAAGTACTTCTGTTAGATATTGCCAAATTCCCCTCCATGTTGGAATGAATGTTTTTTTTATTCCCACCAGCAATACCCAGGGATCACTTCGTCCCCACATTCTCACCTACAAAATGGATTTGTTGAGTGTAGAATTTTTGTGAAGTTTAGTGATAAAAACTTAACTACTTTTCTTTTGTAATGAAGAGTGTAGCTTAATATCTTTTCATATGGAGAAGTTGCACCTTCATTTATGAGTCATCTTCTGTTCATTTTTCCAGAGGTTTTCATTTTTTTCTTTCAATTAAATAACCATTTATGTATAAATAATAAACAAAGGGAGGTTAGCCTTTTGTATGTAATATATGTTGCAAATATTTCTGAATTTGTACACCTTCAGATCTCATTCAGTATTTTCCTGGGTATTATTGTTTGTATATTTTGCCATGTTAACTCTAGTATCATATTTTCTAGCTCCAGAAAAACCTGAGAGTTAAATGAGGGAATATTAAGTTTACAAATTAACACAAGAAAACTAACATCTTGATGTAGTGGCAGTCTAATAATAACAAGGGCATATTTTACTTTTTGTCCAAGTATATTTGTATATATTTTATATGTGTCATAATTTTTCTGAGTTTTAAGTATTTCTTAAATTTAATCCAACATGTTTTCTTTTTTAGTATTATGAATGAGATTTGATCTGCTATTAATTCTTCTAATAATCTATATTTATATATATAAAGGTTCCTGAATTTTCCATGTAAATTTGTATCCCAATAAGTGGTTGAATACTTTTAATACCTGAATCTTTTTTTCAGTGATTATTGTTTTATTTTAAATTCCTGCTCTAAAAAATTAGCACAAGCATTGTAGCTTTAAAAAATGCACATTTCTTTGTTCACAGTTCTATAATGTCAGATGTCAGATATTTAGGCATGGCATGGCTAGCCTCCCTGTTCAGGGTCTCAGCGGCTGAAATCAAGATGCTAAAAGAGCTACTCTGATCTGAGGTTCAGTTTCTTCATCCTTGATTATTCAGGTTGTTGGCAGAACCCAGTCGCTTGTGGTTGTACAACTGAGATCTCCTTCTACTAGCTAGCTTTTAACTAGGTGCTTCTTTTAGCACTTACAGGATACTCATGTGCATTCTCACGTGGCTGTCTCCAGGTGAGAAATTCTCATGTGGCTGTCTCCAGGTGAGAAATTCTCACATGTCAAATCTCCCTCATGCTTCAAATCTCTGACTTTCTTTGCTCCTAATCTCCACACACAGATTTAGAGGCCTCATATGATTAGACCAAGCCCATTCAGATAATCTTCTTACTTTAAGGTCAACTGATTTTGTACCTTAATTAAATCTGCATAATCCTTTCCAGCAGTACTTGGTGTTTAATTGAATAAATGGGAAAAGCTGTGTGTACAGCAGAGGTCAGGAATCTTGGTGGCTGTAGTGGATTGAATAATGGCCCCCAAAATATATGTTCTGCAATTTCAGAGTGGGACCTTATTTGGAATAAATATCTTCATCCACCAGAAGCCAGGAATGAGTCATGGACCCAATGCTGCTTCAGGGCCTGACGATGTTACCTACAAACACCTTAAGCTTGTTCTTCTAGCCTCCAGAACTATGAGGGAATATATTTATTTGGTTTTAGACCACCGGGTTTATGGTAATTTGTAACAGCAGTCTTAGGAAATGAATACAGGGGGCATTTTGGGATTCCGTGTATCACAGTTATCTAGAATTTTCTAGGCTGGGAGACAATTCTCCATGGATCTGTTGCATTTTTGCATATCCTGCAAAGCAAGGCATTGTCTTTTTTTTTTTTTTTTTCTGAGCTATATCTGCAGCATAAAACAGATGTAGTTACCGATTCTTAGGAAACACTTGGTTCTCCAAGCTCAAGGATCCTCTCTGTAATACAGCTTTCTGTGTATGCAGACTTTCATCTGGGCTCCGTTGCATCACTGCTGTGGGTTTTGTGGATAAGAAAGATTGGTGCAAGTAATCTGACAATCATGGTGCTTGCTGTGTCATGAGTTAATAAAGTTCTTTGTCTCTAACCCAGGATTCTCATATTTCCTATCAGTTTCCATAAAACTGTGGCAAGCTTACTTGTTAGTTTGCAAGTAGTGGTAAAATCTGAGACCCCTTCTGTTTTCTAAAAGTATATGCTATCATATCATCTGCAAATAGAGATAGTTTTATTGTTTATGTTCAGTCTGTATTAGTTTTTTATCTAATTGTTACTAACACCTAAAATGCAATGTTAAATGTCAGTGAAAACAGTGAGCATCTTTGCTTTATTCATAATCGGAGTGTAAATGCTTTCAATGTATTCCTATTAAGTATGATGCTGACTTTAGGAAATAGACACACACAAACATACACACACACACACACACACACACACACACAGGATCATCCTAAGGAAGTATCCATTTATTCCTATTTAATCACGAATTGTATTCATTTTGATCAAAGTTTTCTTCCGCATATATTGAGATAATCATGTGACATTTCTCCTTGCTCCTATTGAAATAGTGATTTACATTAATTGATTTCCTAGTCTTGAGTCATTCTTGCATTATTGGTATGAACTCACTTAGTATATTTTTTTTAATTAGCATTTAAGTCTGTTTATTAATGCTTTATTCAAAATATATGCTTTAATATTAATGTCACATTATTTTGTAATACCTTTTTGTGCTATCACACAACATATTAAATTAGTTACAAAACCATCATCTCATTCCTCAGGAATAGCCTAAAACAATTTATGTCACATGGGGATTATGGGGATAATGTACTTTCTAAGATTTAGTAGAACTCCCTGTGAAACTCTTTGGACTTGGTTCTTTTGGGGGAGAGTTTAAATAATTTTCTGTACATCTTCCATGAAAATTGGATGTATTTAAGCTTTCTGTTTCTATTGATAGTTTTAATAAATTCCATTTTTAGGAGCTTTATCTATTTCATCTACTTTCCTAATTTATTGGCATAGAAAAGTTCAAACTAGTGTGATTTTAAAAAATTTTTGTCACTGGTTATTACCCTTTTTCTTATATTTGTTTACTTGTGTTTTCTCATTTCTTTTTCTGATTCCAATAACTAAAGTTTGTCCACTTTCTTAAATTTTTTAAGAACCATGGTATTGATTTATTGATTTTTTCTATTGATTTCCTGTCTAATCTTTTTCTTCCTATCTTTTGCTTTATTATCTTCTTCCTTGCGCTTTAATTTGTTGATAATTTTCTATATTTTTGAGTTGAAAATTTATATTACTATGACTTATGTATTAGCCTTTTTTTTTTTTTTTTTTTTTGAGGTGAAGTCTCACTCTGGCCCAGGCTGGAGTGCCGTGGCAGGATCTTGGCTTGCTGCAACCTCCGCTTCCCGGGTTCGAGCAAGTCTCCTGCCTCAGCCTCCTGGATAGCTGGGATTATAGGCGCATGCCAACATGCCTGGCTAATTTTTGTATTTTTAGTAGAGATAGGGTTTTGCCATGTTGGCTAGGATGATCTTGAACTCCTGATCAAGACGAGTGACCCACTCGTCTTAGCCTCCCAAAGTGCTGGGATTACAAGCATGAGCCACCGTGTCCGGCTTTATTACTCTTATCACATAAAAGTTTAAGGTAATGGGTTTTTTTTCTCTGTCCACATTGTTAAATGTATCTCATAGATTCTTACATGCAGTGTTTATATCATCATAATTTTAAAAAACTCTTCAATTTCTGTGTGTTCTTCCATTAAGCAAAGTAATGTATAATACAATTTTTGTTTTTTCTCTTCATTTCCAGATGGAAATTATGTTTAAAAAATTTTAATGTATAATTTTTTTTGTTTTGCTGTCATAATTTTTTGCTGTAAACTTTCTACCTTAGAGAACTTAATGATATTTTCTTTGTGTCCTCATATATAATCACTTTTAATGAATGTTCCATTAGTCCTTGATAAAAGTTAGTTTTATATTATTGGGATATAGTGTTCAATAAAAAACTATAAGAATTGCATGATTCTTTATGCTGCTTAGATCTTACATAATGTTTTGTAGTTTTGTACACCTCGTTCGTTTTTTACTGGTAGACTGAGCATTCGTACTGTATTGTACTGGCTTGTCAATATCTACTATTTTTAAGTGTGTTTACTTCTTGCATCTTCTTCATCTTGCTTTGTATATGTGACTGCTCTGCTATTTGCAACATAGATATTAAAATCTGTTATATTTTATTTTAAATTATTAAGCATTATATAACTTTATTTGTATTAGTTGATGTCTATTGGCCCAACTTCTATTTTATCTATCATCAGTATCACAGCCATGTTTTTTACTATTTTCTATTTGCCTGATATAACTTTGTCAAACCATTTGTTTTGTGCTATTTAAATTCCTGCCTTAGTAGCTTCCTGTATGTAACATAAAGTTGGATATTATTCAGCCAATTTGTAATTTTAAAAAGTGTAATAGTTAATTCTACTCATGTATACTGATATCATGAGTAGGCTTCTTCTCAACGTTTTAATGCTCTTTTATAATTACTATGTGTGTTATGTTGTGTTTACTAGGTTTCTCTATTTGGTATGTTTTACTTATTGTTAATTTCTTTTGGAGTTTAGAAAGATTTGTATTTTTTGTTCTAATATTACCTTTTCATTCATGCTCTTTATGGAGCTTATTTAAATATTTACTCTCTGGTTTGTCAGTTTTAAGTGCTAAACTTTGACTCTGTTACCGTTTACTTCTACTATAGACAATTGGCTGATTTTACTTTCCTCATATCTTCTTTGTTTTCTTCCATTTTTTGTTTCATCTATTGTACTTTGTCAGAACATGTAACATCTCCAATTACTTTTCCATCAGGTATTAATTCTTATTTTGACTTTATGTATACAGTTAACCATAATAAACACTTGTCATAAGTCTTTTGCCTAAAATTTCTAAGGTTATGTGCTATTTATATAAAGCTCAACCTCTAGTAGATTCCTTGGGGGAGCTCATCTTATAGTTTTTTCTAAAATTTTATATATTAAAAACTGTTTTCCTATAGGTATGATACTTGAAGGACAGCTTGGTTGGATGTACAGTTTTTTTCCCCTGCATTTTTTCACTTGACTTTCTTTAACATGCTGTTCTACTTTTGTCTTCCTTTGTATGTAGCTCTTGAAAAAAATGTAAGACTAACCTAATTTTCTCACTTTTATATGTAATGTTATGATGTTTTTGTGAAGCCATGTTAAATTTTTCTTTTTCTTATACTTTAACGGCTTTATTGTGACATGTCTTGAAGTTGAACTTTTAGACCAGTATTCCAGGGAAATATACATATACACACACACACATATATAATATATATACACACATTTATATATATACATGCATGTTTTATATATATGTATATATACATATATACACATACATATATATATCCCTGGAATACATAATATTTATATATATATAATCATCTTTATACGTATATATACACATGTATATATGTATACACACAAATATATAAGAGATTATTCATATAATCTCTTATTTCTGGCCTATTCTCTTGGAATAACATTTATTTGTTAGTTACGCCCATTGTTGTTTATTTTTCTTCTTCAATTATTATAGTAAACTTCTTTTTCTGTCTGGCTTTCCCACCACTTTACCTTTTTTTTACTTTTATCTTTATTTCAGTTTTATTTTATATATTATTTTCTTACAATTCTTTAATGCTTGCTACTAGATGTTCATTTAAGTCTGTTATTCTATTCTGCCTTGGGAAGTTTATAATTTTTTCTTTATTTCTTATATGGTTTGGTATTTTATGTTTCTTTCTCTGTTTGGTTGAGATTCTTCCTGGTTTTTTTGTCTTTTTCCCCTATGTGTTTGAATTTATTATCTTATTTTTATATCTCCAAATGTTTGTCTGAATATATTTCATTCAGTTGTGAGTGTTTAGTGATACTCAGTTTTCTTTTGATTCTTGTTTTTTTTGTGTGTGTGTGTGGGTGGAGGGAAGCTTCATCAGCTAAAACATTTTTATTTGAATTTTATGGACTTTCTTATTCAATAAATTTGAATGATTTTAATTTTTTTTCCTACTTCTAGAAGTTTGTCGACGCTGGTTGTAGTTCAAGTGCACCCTCTTCTGACAGTATAGTGAAGTACATAATGAAATATAATCATTTGATTGATTTGTGAGTGATGTGGGATAGCTTGTTTGTTTCATCTCCGTAAGCGTTTTAATTTTCCCTGTTACCTTGTTCTTCCTCTTCATTGCCACATATGAATGGGGTATTACCACTTCCCTCTTTAAATGGCTTTCCCTAGTGGTACTATCTCCTTGAGACTCGCCGTTTTCCTACATACTCTGAAACCCGCATCTTGTGGTGAGTGAAGTATCAATTCCTAGAACTATGTCTGTGACAGTTGAACTCTAAGTGTTGACTTGCTCTTCGTAGGAGCAATTTTGTTTATATTCTATCTATATCATCCACCTCCCTATCCTCTTAAGCTCCCTTTTCTCTTGATAGGTGTGAATCTTGCTTGGTAAGAGCTCTGTTGTAGTTTGGTGTTTGTAATATTCTCTGCCTGTAGCCATGTTAAAAAGAAGATTATGTATGTTTGTCTCCCAGTCACTCTCTCTCTCTGCTTTTCTCTCTCTCTCTCTCTCTCCTGCTTCATTTATCTCTATTTATTTCTCTTTCTATCAGAAGATACATGGACAGGGTTTCTGTTTATCCTCCAGACTGACAAGTGTAAAAATATCAGTTTATGATTTTATTTCTAACACCGTTATTTATTAATAACTTAAAATAACTAAATGTAATTTAACTAAATATATTTATTTATAACATATATACTTAAAATATATTTGAAATATGTTCATAATTTGCAAACAAATGTTCACAAATGTTTATAATTTTATATAGATTTACATTTTTCAAAATGTTTTCTCACAAATTAAATTGTCTCAAAATTACATTTTAATAATAAGAAAACTATAACGAGTCAGTGGCTTGGCCAACTGCCAAAAATAGCAGAGAGAGAGACTTTAATCAAGCCTTTTAATGTTATGCTAAGGTTCTCTGAGTGTGGCCACCTAACTGAACAAATAATTTTGTGAGTGAATACTAACATTTAAGATGCAAATTATAGCCTCATTAATAATGGCATCCCCCTAGTTTACCTTGGTAATGATGCTGTTGTTGACTTTGCCAGATGGCTTAGTATTCCTCTTAAATTCATTATGTATGTAACATATGTAACGGAAATTTTTTCTTATTAAGGTTTATTGGACAAATGCAAGTGACCTCAAATTCCTCTAGAAATAACATTTTATTACGTTTTAGTCAGTAACTGTAATATTGATAAATGTAAAATACCTCCATAACTTTGTAAACCATGAGTTACAATGATTTGCTTAGTTGAAAGAAAAAATTTAATTTGTCTCAAGTTCAAACAAACATGCTTGCCTGCCTGTATTTTTTATTTATTCATTCCAAATATAACATTGAAAAGTGCCATCGCTTGTCACTTACTAGCCTTTGGGTCTATGTTTTTATGTTTAATTTATTGATGTGTGGCTTCTTTTCCTTTTGCAGATTAAAAATGAATTAAAATAAAATAATGATCTGCTTTTACTGCCAGACAAGATGCTAAATGTCCTGTCTGCCAAATTTACAGTGTATAAGTAGCAGTATGCATCTAATAAAAAGTTTCACAAAAACACAAAATATGAAAATGTCAAAATGCTTACTGTTTAATATAAGATCATTAGTTTTTACCATGCCTAATCAAAGAGCACTTCACTTATGTTTCCGTAATGGCCAACAAATGTTTTGACAAGCAGTAAATCCATGTAGGAAGTATTATCTTTCAAAAATCAAGCATTCAGTGATAAAGAGGGACAGTTTCTTGTCAACATGTAGTTCATCATGTAGTTGTCAAAGAGAGTCCAACATTAGTGCCCACTGTTTTGTCTGCGTTGAATGTAATTTTAATACTGTTAATTTGATAATTTTGCCTACTAAAATGATCTTCACTTACATATGAAATCTGTGCCTATGCATGACCTCGATAGAAATGAAAGAGAAAATTACCCTTTTGTTATTCACTGGGCACTGGATGAATTCTAAAAAGAATATGGTTCAACTGTTATTTTGATCTTGACAACTATTTGGACCATTAGTAAATTGGATATGTAAAACAGGACATTATTTCAAACAATTTAGTGATTAAGCACTGCATGCTTAACTGTCTGAATTGATGAACGCAAAACTAAGGTTTCTGAACTAAAATGAAAAGTCCATGTTTATTGTTTTGTCTCTCTGTTATTTATAAGTGTTATATAATTAGAATGTCTAAGAATTACTCTTTTTAGAGATGGGTATATGTTAAAAAGTGAATTTGATCTTCAAACCATACCTCAAACTCAGGCAGGGCCGTGGTGGCAAAGTGTCACTGAGCTGCAGTGATGGAGCCTCATGGGTGTTTTTCCTTCTGAGAACCTTTCTCACTCCTCTGAATTACAATACTTGAAGGTAACACATGATTGTGGACTGGAGATTTAGAATCATTGCTGGTCCTTTGACTGTGAAACCCAAGGAGACTTCTTCTTCTATGGCCTCAAAGATCTTCCACATCTGGGTGAGGTACAGAGCCATGTTCTACAGCAGAGCCAGGTTGGGCCTCTTCTTTGGGCCTCTTTGAGGTCACCATGTAGCAGTTGGACTGACAGACCCAAAACTCCAAATATGATCAAAATTGTAGATCAGGAAATCTTATTAAAAAAAGAGAGAAGAAAGAAAAAGGTTGAATATGCAGAAGGAAGAGACGGCAGCCAGGAAAAAACAAGAATAAGAAGCCACAAAGGTGGCTAAGATGAAGGTTCTTCCCAGTGAGATGCTTTTGACAGAAAGTGACAAATGTGCCAAGCCTGATGACATGGAAGACAAAGAATTGAGCAAAGGAAAAGCCAAGAAGCTGAAGAAGCACAGGAAAAGTTCCACAATGAGTATGTGCAGATGGTTCAAATCAGAAACTTCAGGGAAAGAGACATGAGATTGACTTTTTAAAGCCACTGGTGGACTGATGTGTCTCTCTCTGCCTCAGTAGTGACAACACCCTGACACTGTGATCATGTTTACAGTTGTCTTTGGGTCCAAAATCAAGAACTGTGTTCATGTAGGTTCATGTCATCATCACCTCTGAGACTAGTTAATAAGTCTATCAATAGCTGGGTGTGCCGGTGTACACCTACAGTCCTAGCTATGAGGGAGGCTGAGGCAGGAGAATCCCTTTAGCCCAGGAGTTTGAGTCCAGCCTGGGGAATATAGAGAGATTATGTTTCAAAAATAAATAAATTAATAATAATAATAAACTTCTAAATAGTAAAAAAAAAAGTGAATTTACTTATATTTGTAAATCTAATAACTTATAAGATTAAACTTTTTTAAATAAGAAGATGTGTTTAATTCCCACATATCCAGTTCCTAGAAAAGCTAATGGAAAGGTAACTTAACTTTGATTAGTGATACTTACCAGTAAAATAAAAACTATAGATTTATTTATCATCTACCTCTGGAAATTGGAATGTTGCCTTAGGAAAACATGGCCTTTGCTCTGCTCACTACTGTAGCCTTAGTCCAAAGGACAGTCCCGGCACATGATGAAAACTCAATAAATATTTGTTGCATTGAAAAGAGTATCTGAAATTCAATACATGTTAGTGAGATAATTAATATAAATTTATGTCGTTAATTTAGAACTCTAACATTGCCTTGTGTGACCAAAATAGCTTTTTCAAAGGGAAATATTTGTCAAAAAAAGGAAATACTTGGATGCAGACTTGACAAATGGCTACTGCAATGAACATATTTTAAAACTAACTGTTAAAATAATTCAAATTAATACCAATATACATACTAGTATATAAACTCACTGAAGCCATAAAGGTGTGGCTTTGTGAGCCTGAATGCCAGTAAATCAAGAAAAACTTTCAGGAGTTAATAATTCAAAAAAAAATTCTGAAAAGGAAAGGATGCATAGTAAACTTAAAGGGAGAAAGGTGTTTCTGACTTTTGAATTACCAAAATACCATACAGTATTGAATAGGTAAAACAGAGGTGATCTGATTATCATGTGACCAAGTAATAAAAATACATAAACAATTTTTTAAAAAATGCTGTAGTTGTTGTATTGAACGCAGAACAGCCCATGAGAACTGTTTGGCAGTTACAAAATAAATTAAATAAACAAATAAATAAATACTAGAAGCAATAGGACTGTATGAAATTAGAATTTACATTAAAGTAGAATTTATTTGTTTGTTTATTTGTTTGTTTATTTATTGAGATGGAGTCTTGCTCTGTCGGTCTGGCTGGAGTGCAGTGGCATGATCTTGGCTCACTGCAACCTCCCCTTCCTGGGTTCAAGCAGTTCTCCTGCCTCAGCCTCCAGAGTAGTTGGGACTACAGGTGGGCACCACTACGCCCTGCTAATTTTTCTATTTTTAGTAGAGATGGGGTTTTGCAATGTTGGCAGGCTGGTCTCGAACTCTTGACCTCAGGTGATCCACCTGCCTCAGCCTCCCAAAGTGCTGGGATTACAGGCGTAAGCCCTGTGCCCAGCTTAAAGTAGAATTTAAGAAATCAAAAGTACTTCAAAAATAGTCATTATACTTCTTCTAACAATTAAATAAAACCAGTTCTTACTTTTTAAGATTTTTAAATTTGTATAGCTTTCTGTAATTTGTCAAATAATTTCCCATTCAATATCTCACATAAATGACATAGAAGCTATAGTTTGTGTCTATGAAAATTCAGCCATTGTGATAAGATCTGGGGATCCACAAATAAGTGGCATTTTTTGCCTTTCAAGAAGTACGCCTACAGGTAAGTAAGTTGGGTTTAAGAAGTAAAATAGATTTTCATTTATTGTACAACCAGACATTCTTGCTCTAAATTCAGTGGTTTTTGAAAAACTGCTTCCCTCTGACATTAAATAGATAGGTAGATATTACTGTACAAGTTACTAAGAAAATGATAATGGATGAGCATTATTTGTCACAGCAGGGTGCATAATAGCAAATGAAAATCTAAAGCAATCTGAATAATCAAAACTTGTGAATTTGTTCACAAAATATGGTGTATTCTCACAAGGGAGTAATATCTTGTGCAGTAGGAAAGCATTAGGTCTAACTATTAGAAGTAGGGGCTCTGAAGTCAGAAAATCCTGGTGTTAAAAGCAGCCTTCAAGATGGCTCACAATGGCCCTTATATCCTGATGTTCATGAGATTGTGTAATCGCCTCCATGGTGAGCTGGAAAAATATTCTTGCTTTTCATTAAGAGAATATGGCAGAGTGATGGGATGTCACTTTCAAGCTTGGTTATTTAAAGACAGTCGCTATTCTCTTGGGTGTGCTCTCTCACTTCTTCTTGGATTGCTCATTCCAAGGAAGGCCAGCTGCTTCATCCCTGAGCCTGGGAACAGGTCTGTAGCCTGACAACACCATGTGAATGAGCTTGGAAGCAGATCCTCAGGCAGGTGAGTCTTGAGATTATGGCAGTCCTGGCTGACAACTTAACTTGATTGCAGTCTTTTGAGATATCCTAAGCTAGAGCCACCCACCAAAGCCACTGCTAGATTCTTTATCCACAGAAACTGAGAGATAATAAGTGTTTGCTCTTTCCAGTCAGCATTTTATAGGAATTTGTTACACAACAACAAAAAACAGGTGCACTTGACTTTACATTATCATTCTTTCTCTCCCTGGCTGGATGTCCTTAGGTATATTATTTAGCAGTTCTTTAACTTTCAATTTCTTGATCTGCAAAATATGATTAAGTAGATTAATACGTAAAATATGAATACGTATGCGTAAAACAAAGTTATTGTAAAGTTTTATGACATATGTAAAGCACTTAAATTAGGGTTTTATTATCTTGTAAACATGCAATTAAATATTTCATCCATTAAGTTATGCAGTAATATTTACTGATATTTATGTTGTCCAGAACATAGTAAATGATAAAAGAATTAAAATAATATGTACTTAAGCAGATGGCACAAGATATTAACAATAGTCAAATCTAAGTACAGGGGAGATGTGTGTTCTCTGTACTGTTTTTCTTTTTAACACCTTTGTATAAGCTTGAAAGGATTTCAAAATAAGTGATTTTTAAGTATGTGCAGTATAATCATTCCTTTAAAACAACACATTTTTTAGAAATAAACTGAAAAGCTATATATAAAAATATTTGTAATGCTTATCTCTGAGTGTAGTGATTGTAAGATATAGGTAATTTAAATTTTTGTTTTTAAAATTGTGTACATTCATTATATACTGAGTAGAAATATTAAAATGTCACTTTATTCTTAAGCTAATTTGTAACCTATATTAGTTAATAAGGGAACAAAAATCAAGAAGGAAAAACTAGAAAATTTCATAAATATATAATAACTGAGTAGACAATATGGAATTTCAATTAGAATTTTGAATTTGGAAAGAATTCATTCAAAAAGCAAAGAAAGCTCTATTTCAAACATTCTTTTTAAAATGTTTTTTAAAGCATTTTAAATTTCATAACTTTTAGTTATGCTTCATTGTTATTTCATTTTTAAAAGGAAGTTATATTCAGCAAAAAAGTAGAACAGAAAACTAACTTAATCTCAACATTGCTTCCATATGCAGATAATATGCATGGAATGACAGACTAGAGTCTTTTTTTCTGTCAATATAATGCACTTTTATCTTAGCAAAGACATGAGAACCCAAAACACTCTTTGGATGTTGAAGTCAAAGATTAGTTTCGTTGCCTCATTCAGTTTGAACTGAAAACTTCCGTCACAGCCATGTATGTTTATTTTCCTAGTGCATTTGCTTGGTTGTTCATCATTCTCAATTTGTACTTACAGCTCTCATTTATTCTCTATGTTCAGATCAGGAAAAGCAGTCTCATTTTAGATAAAAACACCTATTTTTCCTCTTCACTTTTATTCTAATTCAAAAATGTCCTTGTCTGTTAACTCATATGACTGCCAAAACTCAATAATGAATGTTATATAGACAAGTGAAAAGACATTTTAACTCACAAATATTACCTAATTTTAGAACATTATTTCCAAAACTATTTAAACATGGTACATTTCTAAAGTATGCTAAAAACCACTGTAATAAAAAAAAAGGTATTTTCTTTGTTGGATTACTTGTGAGGTAATCATAGTTTTTATTTATATGTGTCTGTTTACCTCAATTAACCAATGTTCTTATAATTTCATTGGAAGAATATTTTACCTTATAATTTAGCAATTCTAGAAAATATTTCCAAGAGGACAAACCGTTGGAAATGCATATATGGTATAACTAGATCGATGTATTTTTGATCCTTGTCTTCATCAGCACTTCTCAAGAAGACTAAGTTTTAATTGTCACTTTGGGACACTTAAAAGACATATGAAGGATCATGCATGTCACTTCTCAGTGAATGCATGATCCTTTGTATGTCTTCCTTGTCTCCTTTTTCTGTCTTGAAGGCATAACCCTATAACAGCAGTGTAGCATAATAATGAAGAGTGAAGAATTTGAAAGCCCATATCCGAGATTCAAATCTCAAAAAGGTTTCTTAACTTTTTTGTGTCTCACTTTCTTGCCAAGACCAGTTCGGTGGTGGAGACCATAACCCAGCGGTGCTAGAGGAATTAAAGACACACACACAGAAATATAGTATGTGGAGTGGGAAATCAGGGGTCTTACAGCCTTCAGAGTTGACAGCCTTGAACAGAGTTTTTCCCACATATTTATTGACAGCAAGACAGTGATAAGCATTGTTTCTATAGGTTATAGATTAACTAAAAGTATTCCTTACAGGAAATAAAGGGATGGGCCAAAATAAAGGGATGGGTCTGGCTAGTTATCTGCAGCAGGAGCATGTCCTTAAGTCACAGGTCGCTCATGCTATTATTTGTGGTTTAGGAATGTCTTTAAGCGGTTTTCTGCCCTGGGTGGGCCAGGTGTTCCTTGCCCTCATTCTGGTAAACCCACAACTTTTGGCGTGGGCATCATGGCCATCACAAACATGTCACAGTGCTGCAGAGATTTTGTTTATGGCCAGTTTGGGGGCCAGTTTATGGCCAGATTTGGGGGCCTGTTCCCAATGCTTTCTTACGTGTTAATTGGAAGGATAATAGTACAATTTCATAGAATTGTGAGATGCAAATGACTTAACATATGTAACCTGTTTAGAACATTGACTGATGTATATTAGTCCTGAAAGTATGAGCTATAATTTTATTATGTTATTAATTATGGACCTGGACCTCTTCTACATGACTTTGACCTTTTATTTCTAAGGGATTTTAATTAATTTCATTATCTATTGCTGCATAACAAAGTGTTAATAGCAGACTAGCTATTGTATTCTCATGTCATCAAGTTCCCATTTTTCTGACTTGCTACTTGTACATACTCATATTTCCCTGTCTGTTTAAAAAAAAAGAAACATCTCTACAATCCCTTCATTCATCACTCAATTTCTTCTCTCTCTCTCTCTCTTCCCAGCACAACTAAAGTTTTTGCAGAATGGTTGAAGAATGTCTACCAACAATATCCCAGAATACTTAATGCTACAGATAACCATTATACCCCTAAAAGAGGAGGAGGGACAGGGCCTGGGGCACTTTGTTGCACTCTGAGCTGAATACTCATGATATTTTTATTACTTGGATCTTTTTCCTCTGATCGTTTCATTAAAGTTGCTTTATCTCACCAATAAATCTTAGGTACTTCCCTCTTCTCACTGGTCTACAAGATGAAATCTCAGGAAGATCTTATTCATTCCCTTAGCTTCAGTGGATTGATATGTCATGTCTTCCAAATCAATACCTCCATTTCAGTTCTCTCTTATGGGCGTCAAATCTCCACTTGCTATTTAGCACCTCCTGTGTAAAATAGATGCTGCAACATAATACATCCACAAATTATTTCAACTCTTCAAGCACCCCATCACCAAATCTGATTACTTATCTGAACAATCTATCTTAATGCTTGGCAACATCATAAATCTTGCTTTATAATTATCATGAAATATTAGATATACCAGAGAAGCAACAAGTAATAACATAAAACGTGTCTTATACCCCGACTCAGTTTAAACAATAAGTACTGTAAACTGTGCCTTCTGAATACTCCTTCTTGTATCGTATTACCCTTCCTAAAGTCAGAAATAACCATTACCCAAAAATTAATATTTATGCTTGTTATGAATGTCTTGGTATTTCACTAAATGGATATACATTGCTAAACTATATAAAATATTATTTGTGCATTAAAAATCATTTAAAGTATTTACATCACATCTGTTCTATTAATCACTACTTTGATTCAAATACTAATGTTTTAAGGTTTATACCTGGTAGTACTTTTAACTAGTTTACAGTTTTTGAAAGCAATAAAATAAATATCTCATATTTGAGAGATGCTAATCCATCCTTCTGTTGCTATTTAGGTGAATTTCAGCTTTTTTTCTTACAAATGCAGCTGCTATGAAAATTTCATACACATTTACTTCTGTACACTGTGGAAATTTACCTAGGGCATAAATCTAAGAGTAAAATTATTGGTTCATAAAATATTCCACTGTCTTTAGGTCTCGCCAAGTTCATCTTAGAATTATGTATATCAACCTTTACTTTTATCAACAGTGGAAGCGTTTGTGCAGAGTATTCTCTATCCTTGCCATCATTTGGTATTGCTTGATCTATCTAGTCAAACATGTGCAAAGTATTATCTCCTTAAAGTTTTACTTTGTACATTTCTCATTGATAATGATCTCAAACATCTTTCATATAAATGACTGTTTGTGGTCCTTTTTTTGTTAGTTATTCATATTTTACCTCTGTTTTTCTAGTGGGTTTCTGCCTTTTTCTTGCACTATAAAAGTTTGTTTGCTTTATTTGATTGAGAATTCATGGGCTCCCTTATGTTCTAAATATTACAGAAGTTCTATTTGACTCTTTTTCAAATCTGCCTCAACTTTTAAAAAAAGCTATATATGTGTCTTATGTTTAAAATGTTATATTTTGTTAAAGCATTTTAAACACAATTTCTAGTATATAACAGGGGTTGGAAAACTATAGCCTGTGAACCAAACTTGTCCTAACTCCCATTTTCATAAATAAAGTTTTATTTGAAAATAGCTATGCCCATTTGCCTGTGTAGTATGTGTGGCTGGCTTTGCATTACAATGGCAGATTTGAATTGTTATTATGGAGACCTTGTGGACTACAAAGCAAAAATATTTCTGTTCCATATGTATAAGGCAATATATTTTTATATTTATTTACTTATTTATTTTTGAGACAGAGTCTCACTTTGTTGCCTAGGCTGGAGTACAGTGGCACAATCACTGCTCATTGAATCCTCAGCTTCCCAGACTCAAGCAATCCTCTTACCTCAATCTGCTGAGTAACTAGGACTATAGGTGGGTGTCTAATTTTTGTATATATTTTGTCTTTTGTAGACACAGGGTTTCACTGTATTGTTCAGGCTAGTCTCAAACTCCTTGGCTCAAGCAAACTGCCAGCCTCAGCCTCTCAAAGTACTGGGATTTTAGGTGTGAGCGGCCGGGCCCAGCCTATATTGCAATATACCTTATTATCTGAATTTATTCAGGGCCTAACATTCTTATTGGTTGTTTTTGCTGGTTTTTATTTATGGTGGCTTATTTTGCTGCATGTTTAGTACTGTCACATTTCAAATTTCTTAGCTCATGATTGGTAAGGATTTTTGAGGAGAAATTGGGGAAGTCTGGAAGAAGGGTGTTTTCCTTGAATAATCATTTGATTTTTTTTGTCTTCTAAACAACCTGAAGGGCCTGGCACAGTGGTTCATGCCTGTAATCCCTGCACTTTGGGAGGACGAGACAGGTGGATCACTTGAAGTTAGGAGTTCGAGACTAGCCTGGCTAACATGGTGAAACCCTGTCTCTACTAAAAATACAAAAATTATCCAAGCAAGGTGGAAGACACCTGTAGTCCCAGCTACTCTGAAGGCTGAGGCAGGACAATCGCTTGAACTTGGGAGGTGGAGGTTGCAGTGAGCCCAAATCATGCCACTGCACTGCCGCCTGGGTGACAGAGGGAGATCCTGTTTCAAAATACACACAACCTGAAGAACTATTAAAAAGAAACTTCTGTGAATTTATTGGCATGGTAAAGTAGATGGTTTATAGCCTACCATTCTGTAATTGGTATTTCTTAGATTGTCCCATTTGTAGTCAGGGCTTCTCAATTCAAAAGCACAGCATGTTGGGGTTTTTTGTTTGTTTTTCATCCAGTGATTGATGGTTAAATCTCTACATTCTTGATTATCATGTAGACATCTGAAATACTCCCAGGCTCTCATAGTGTTGCTGTCAACTTGCAGTGCTGATTTTCACCTCCCCTCCCTGTTGCTGCCCATGGAGAGTCAGCCTAATTTCTTGCACACCTAACTCTGTGTTGTTAAAGATGCTTAAAATTTTTTATTGAGAATGTATAGGTCTTTTATATCAGAAAACTTTTCAGGGTATTTGGTTTACCATGCTGCCAGAAATTAAAGTCATGCCTTAACTTTTGAAGCCAGGTATATGGGAATCTGTTGGGAGCAAGCCCCCCCAAAATCTGGCCGTAAACTGGCCCCAAAACTGGCCATAAACAAAATTTCTGCAGCATTGTGACATGTTCATGATGGCCATAATGCCCAAGCTGGAAGGTTGTGGGTTTATGGGAATGAGGGCAAGGAATACCTGGCCTGTCCAGGGCGGAAAACCCCTTAAAAGCATTCTTAAGCCACAAACAATAGCATGAGTGATTTATGCCTTAAGGGCATGTTCCTGCTGCAGTTAACTAGCCCAACCTATTCTTTTAATTTGGCCCATCCCTTTGTTTCCCTTAAGGGATACTTTTAGTTAATTTAATATCTATAGAAACAATGCTAATGACTGGTTTGCTGTTAATAAATATGTGGGTAAATCTCTGTTCGGGGCTCTCAGCTCTGAAGGCTGTGAGACCCCTGATTTCCCACTTCACACCTCTATATTTCTGTGTGTGTCTTTAATTCCTCTAGCGCCGCTGGGTTAGGATCTCCCCAACGGAGCTGGTCTCAGCAGGAATCATCCCAGATGCCCTCTCTCTAATCCCTAGGTAATTAATCAATCAGCAATTGTTATAGTGTATTCTTCTAAATGTCATCCAAATCTTTTTATTTTCTGCTCCACTTTTACTGTTAAGCTGTTGTGGATTTAGATGATCACCAACCCTTGTTTGAATTACTGCTTCCTAAGTGATCTCTGTTCAGTGGTATCTCTCTCTCTCTCTCTTTCTCTCTCTCATCCATTCCATTATTGTAGCTAGAGTGTACTTTTAAGACAGCAAACCCTTTAAGGTTCCCCTTCGTTCTTAGTGGACTTTCCACTCTTTGTCTCAATACGGGTATCATTTCCAGCTTCTCCATCTCAATACACTCTCTGGTCAGTTTTAGCTCTCTTTTTCAGCACAAACCCTTCTCCCTTTTATCTCAAGCTTTTGCATAACTTATTTTCTCTGCCTAGAGAATTCTGAAACACATGTCATCTAAGTAACCCCTAATCACTGTTCGTATTTGAGCCCAAGTATGGGCTGAAAATTGACCCTGGTACGTACTTGACATCCTCATAGTTGTCTATATGTCCCTCCTACGTCCTTTGTACTCCATGCTTCTCCAACCTGAAAACTCACAACAATGTGTTTTAGTATGTATCATTTAGTTACAGATTACTGTATATATTCACAATAAGTGGGAGAAGGTATTGAGCAAAGAATATCATTGTTTAAGAGGTAGCCTGTAAGTACGTCAAGCCATCCCAGAGGTGGTAAAACATAGAAACTCAGTCAAATTCAAATGCTTGAATCTCATGATTAGTAAGATTGATTAAAACACACATATCAAGAAGTGAAAGGAAAAATTATGGACAAATAACACATGTACAACAGGAATACAGAACCATGATACCAGAATCCTGAGGTTTATAATGTTCACATTCATTCTCAGTCTCTCTCTGTCTCTCTCTCTCTCTCTGTCTCCTGCATCTGTATTTTCATTACTGGTGAGGTTATGAGTATGAGAAGTGAGGTTGCAGCAAGGGGATCTCAGATGAAATGTGCCTTCAACTAATGAAACATCCCTGGTCTTTCAGAGGCACAGGAACGTGCCTGATACACAGCCATGAATTTCTTTTGTGTCTGGGAGATGGAGAAGAAATAGGAGCAGAATGGATGTAACTAACGTGTGCCTAAATAAGATCTCATGAATACTAAGTATTTCTCTGTATTTAGTGTATTCTGAATATTTAGTGCCGATTGCGCATATCATCTCATATATAGTTGGCTTATTATTAATATCTAGTACTCGTGTGCCTCACGAATTTTAAGTATACTTTGTTTTTTCCATCTCTTTATATTTAACATGCACGTCTTATTTATTACATTTATATATATATATATATATATATATATATATATATATATATAAAACACACCTCATGATTCATCTATATATAACAATCTTTTTGCTTGGCAGCTACTTCTGTATACTTAAAAATCTTAGAATATGTTATCTGTATTTTACAAGCTATATAACCATTGACCTATAAATATTGAATATTTTATAAAGCCAATGTAAATTACTCAGTTTCAAGAGGACACTTCAATCCCTTTCCAGGGGCTGACAGAAAAAGTAACCTCTCCTATCTGTCATGAATATATCAGTCTTTGATAAGATTTATATCCCCTCCCAAGACTTCTCCATCCAAATCCTTTTTTTTAAATTTATCTAAGTCTATGTCTTTTGCACCAAAAAAAGAGGCAACTTCTTTTGTTATAAACATGATTATAAAGTGAAAGCAGATCTATAACCGTGTTTGTCTTGGGTTCTAGATTTAATTATTATATCAATAATCCCTAGACTCATATGCATATGGCTTTACTTGAAATGTAACTAATGATTTATACATTTCCATTTGGCAGCTTTTATTTTCTCATTTCATCTATCTTCTTGCCTTCAAGATTTAGTTCAAGTTAACTTACCCTAAGAACACTTCGAGTTAAAAAACTCTTTTTGGTGTTCTGTATCAAGATACACATACCTTTTCTATATAATTTATTACAATGTATAATAGTATTACATTTATGATTTTTCCCAACTGTATCATTGAGGGAAGGATCTGTATATTTCATATATCTTCACTGGAACATGTAGTAAATATATAAAACCAATTCAGCCCTCAAACAAATTTTGTCAAATTTCTGCCAAATAAATTATGAGAGCTTAAAGAATATTTCTTACTTGATAGGTGTTCTGAATTAATAGGGCTGATGAATTTAGTGATTCCTAATGAATAATTAATATGAATGAAGCTATTTAAAGATATTTTAGTGGGTTTATAATACTGTTCAACATACACCTAATACACTAGACTGTATTTTATAGAGACTATTCATCTTTAGGACCAAGAGGAAAAAATAACTGCAGAATAACATAATCCTCATAAGGACGATAGCCATTTTTTAAAATGGTAACAATGATGTGTCAGAATTGGGCAACAGCCTGTTACAACACAGAAGAGTAGCAATATCTAAAGGAATGAGGTCCTGGGTTGCTCTTGTTAGCACAAGTTCTTTTTTATAGGTCTACACTGTATTCTCTATGTCCTTGGTCAGATTTCTCACTCATAAAAGCTGCATAACATAGACAGTAATACTTTATGCAAGCTGGACAAAACACCCTACAAAACTGGAATAATAATACTGACCACCCACCAACTTCACAGGAATAACCTGAGGAATAATGAGATCATGTTTGCCAGGTTTTATGACATCCCTGGATGAAAGCAGCTGTAAAAGTACAAAGCCCTGGAAGAAATTCTGCTGTGTTCTGAGTGACAGGTAGTGTCCATGCAAGAAGAATAAAAAGTTTTGTGTGCTAACTGAACTAAAGGACATTGTGAGAGTCAGATGTTTAAAGAAGAAAGAATACAAAGGAAATGAAGACAGTTGAAGGGGAGGAGGGCCTATCCAGAACTCTGTAACAGATACTATTAGAATATCCTTTGTATTTGTACTCTCAATTAAATTCTTAAGATGCATTATAATTGCATTGGATGAGTATATATTAATGAGAAAGGACAGTGTCCTCTTTCTCTGAATCATCCTTTACAAGGATTCTGACCAAATTACCATTTCTTGAGAAGAAAAGCTATTTTCTCACAGTATGAAATAGGATCATAAATAAAATTTCAAAATCTGCATTGTTCATTCCAGTTTCCTTATTAAGCACATTCTTTCAAGTATATAAACAGGAAAACATATCATAAAATAGGTCAGAATTTCTCAAACTTCATCCCATGAAACATTATTAGATGTATTCTGTGAAAAATAGTAACACTCTAAGATGTAAATAAATAAATTTAATATAATTGTTCCCATTATTTCCCAAACAAATTTTCTTACAAAATACTTGTTGATATTGAAGATATTCACTTCTAAGAACTGGTTCTTCTGGAACATGCATTTGAAAATCGTGAAAATTTACTAAATGTGTGATAGTGATGCTAGGCATTCAAGGGGCAAAGTTTCAAATAGCGTGAAAATTTAGGGGCCCAGCCACTACAGCTCAAGAAAGAGAAAACCTAACGTGGTAAAATTAGATAGAGAACAAAGTTATAAGTAGGAAAAAATTTGAAATGTTTATATTCTGTTTGTTGGAGAAGGATAGAAATGTCCCTTTTTCTAACTAATTAGTTTAATCTGTATTCTAGTAGGTGTGGAAGATTTTAGATAATCTTATTCTTGGCTTTGCATTTGAATACAGGAAGAATAACCAAGTGTTTGGCTTAAAATCATGTATAAATAATCATTTCATCCTGAGTACGTTAACTTAAAACTAAACATAAAAATAATAAATTTTATCCTATGTGCACACACAGACACACACCACACAGATATACAGATAAAACATAATATATTACATACACAGTATATATGGTAACACATATACAAACATGATATATAGAAATTTATTTTGTTTTCTAAATATAAACTTAACACTTTTTTAATATATATGTCAATGATTCGGAAGAAAACTTTCAATAATATAAATATATTAGAGTACTTCAACTATGAAGTATTATTTTTCTGTCAAAAATATGACTGATTCAAACATCAGGACTCAAAATTCACCAAAGGAAAAATTGGAAGATATTTTATAAAACACTTCTCAAATTCTAAAAACCAAATGAAATTTAATATTACTAAGAAACAGATAATTGGGGATTGGGGATATATTTATTTTCAGATCAGAAGCACAATGACTCTTAACCACCACCTAAAATGTTGAGGCTCGGATAGTATAAGAAGGTAGATGTCTGGGATAAAAAGTTATTTAATACCTTAACCATCTAATAACACAGCATGGTATAAATTTGACTCTTAGAAGGCTGAGCAAAAGACAGTTCTGGAGCAGTAGGGAAAGTGCTGTGTTCTAGCCCTCAACACATTCAATTCACACCCCATCTTCTGAGATTTTTCATCATATACTGGTACTGTCTTTTGTGTCTCATAAAGGTATTGAGAAATTTAAAGAATCAAAAGCCCTGATATTAGGGTTCAAAGATACAGATTTTAGTTATAACTCTTAAAACTCAAAGCTTTCTTTTATTTTTTCTGTAATGTAGAGTTGAAATACCTCTTTCAAACAGTTACGAGAACTAAAAAGGAAACATGGGGATTGAATATTCTTAACTGTAAAGATCAAATCCAGAAGTGTATTACAGTTCTATCACTAGCCAAATTTTAAACAAAATCTTACTTGAAATCTCAAGATTAAAAACAGAAAAAAGCAGAGCTACCTGTAGCAGACCTATATTCCTGTGACATCCCTCCAGTCTCCAGATGTCTTCACCAGGATGTTTCATAAAACACTGAGATTTCCAAGAAAAAATATGGAAACAAACTCTCTATAGCTACTTTTAAAAACAACCTATTATGTTACGTTAAGTAACACATAAAGTCCACATAAAAACTTGCTAATATACATTACTGTTCAATTTTATAGCATAGGAAACTGAGACTCAAAAAGATTAAAAATTTCTCCAAGATGGTATAGCCAATGTATGGTAGAGCTAAGAACAAAATGCAGGTCTAGGCATTTATTACCATATTATTCTGCCTGGCAGCTATAATCAATTATACTTGAGTGTGTATAACTGATCTAGTATCTACTAGCGTAGCAAGTCATTAAGGACTGGATTTCATAAAAACTAAAACTAAAATCATTTTATTTGTATTGATTTGAATAGGCATAGGAAGCTTAATATATACATTTCCATTCTGTTCTTTTAAATATAGCTTTTGTTTCTATCATTTAATAATTAATAATTAAATAATATTCCTGTACATTATCATTTTATTCCATCTTATTTCCATTCATCAACCATCTCAGTGAATCATAGACAGATGTGTGACTTCTGAAGTTGGAAGCAATTCTTTAATTCTGTAGACTAAACCCATTATTCTACGTTGAAACAATGGAGCCATAATTGAGCTAGCCTGATTATTTTAATCTCTTATTCACAACTTAGGGCAAGTACCTGAGGAGGCATGTTTGGAACTGCAGATTTCATAACACTAAACAGACACACTTTTTCAAATCAACACTCCAATTTTCATCCTTGAGACTGATGATGTACATAAGGTTCCTTCATTAATTAGATTTGCACATTTCACATTCCTACTTTTGTTTTATCTCTGCTGGCAAATTGTCAGCTCTTACATCATATATTCCTATATTATCAAGTACAATCTTCAGTATTAGTCATCCAAGATTTTGGAATACAGAGTTGACATTGGGTTTCTGGATATTTATGTGGCTTACAATAAAGAAAGAAATTTATCTCTTCTACCCTAATTTATATTCCTGATTATTGCTTCTGTTTATTTTATAATGTCTGGTTCCATTTAGATCTTCTTCCTGGAGCTATGGCTTTGATATGCTGATAGCTCTCAGGAAGCATTTGCCTCACATACTGTCTGATATCCTTTGCTTATCTTTTGGGACAGCATGATCTTGGAGCTAGGGTCTAAATTGCTGGTGAAATTTCTCCCGTTTTTGGTATCACACTTCCAGTACCAAGTTATTTATCCACTATGATTATATTTGGCTGCATGTATTAGACAGCCAAATTACCCTGCCTTAACCATATGCAGCTTTACTTTTCTCACATAAACAAAGTCCAGGATGATGCAGCTACTAAAGGATATGATCAAGAAATCCCTCCATCTTTCAGTTTCATTTTCATTAATGTTTGTTTTTTATCCAGCTTATGATGGGAAGGCTTTTCTTTTGGTCTGGTTATCCTCATGGAGAGAATTGGGTCAACAATCTTATTTCCTGTTGAGATTTTAGTTTGGGATGAATATATTAAGTTGGATTGTTGTATCGTCAGCTTGGTTTTCCAGAATCCCCTTGCTTATATGATTCCACATTGCAATCATATTGTTTGTGTTGTATATTATTTGGAAGGTGAAAGCAAAATGTTAGTCATAAAGTTCTGAAGGTGACCATTGGTTAGAAGTGGTGGGAGACAGACAAAGTGATGCCATTTTGTTCTTGTTCTAGCTCAGTGTATATGTTTTATTTCCCACTGCTAACACAGCCAAACAACAGCAAATCTAGCTCTACGCTGAACATTTAAAGAGGTAAGACCTAAAAAGCGACAATGTTTCATAGACTTTGTACAGTCCTATTGCAGCAGCTGCATATCCATAGCTTCCAGATTACCATATAAGATCAGGCTCATTCATCCATGCCAGGGTTGATGAATGACCTCCCTTGGATGACTCAATTCTTCCTTGCAAATATTTATTTCCATATCTTCTCACATAATTGTGTAAGGTTTAATTCTTATAATAAATTCCTTTTCTACAATATACCGAGGGATTTAGTTCCATATTGGTATCGGAAATGAATTTGGTATAAAGATTGTGGAAAATCGTTAGTATATACACTGAAAGCATTTCAATATTGCAAGAGTTTACCAATTTATATTAACTGAAACCTGGGGAATATGCATAGGAATTGGTCCTATGAAGTGTGGATAAGAAGAAAATGAATATAATTTTGGATTATGTCCCAGCTCTTCATAAACGGGTTAGGCAGATGTACTGGATTCAATTTGCTAGCTCAAGCAGCTATGAATGACTCTAAAACATTGCTTAGGTGGTTAACTGAAACCTGGACTTTTTAGAAGTATCATTATTTTATGTAACATCAAAAAATTTAAAAATATATATTAAATGAATTATGGTACAACATTTTTATTATCCTTTAGAATGTTTAATTTACAAATATGGAAAGCATCAATTTAATATTACTTAGATATAAAAGTGATATCTGTATGAACATCTATGGCCAATTTTATGCATGTAAAATACATATGCATTTTAGAGATGTTTTAATATGTAAATAAAGTTTATTTTATATAGTACATACGCTGATATCTAGAATTTATAAGGATTCCTGCAAATCAGCAAGAAATATATTGATATCTAATTGGGAAATACAAAAAGAACTTGGATATTCAATTCAAAGAAAGAAAAGCACAACTGAGATGGGTTTAATTGCTAGTATTAGATAATTGCAAATTTTAAAAATTTAGACCCTTTTTTAGAACCATCAAATTGGGAACAATTAGAAAATTATATAATACAATAATATGCTAGTATATATATATACTCAATATTCATATATATTGTAATCTCTATATTCCATATATATATGTATACAAACTCACATTAGTCCAGAAGCTTGTATGGGAATATTCTTTCAAACATATACTAATTAAGAGCTGAAAGCAACCTATGTGTTCATCATTAGGGAAATGAACAAATGAAATGTGATATATACACACTATTGAACACTCAACACAAATAACTAGTTTGTGTATAGCAACATAGACAGAATTTAATACAATGTTAGGTAAAATGGGAGTGAATGAGTTAATAGCAAATACACTTATATGAATCATACATGTGAAATAAAACCATGCCTTAAGGAAATAGAAAAATAAAATAAAGGTAAACCCAAGACTAGCGGAAAGAAGGAAACAATAAAGATTAGAGTGAGTATGAATGAAATATAGAACAGAAAATTAATAGAGAGTATTACCAAAAGAAAACTTGGTTCCTTAGAAAGATCAGCAAAACTGAGAACATACGAGCTAGACGAACAAAGAAAAACAGAGAAAAGACTCATTAACTAAAATCAGAAATGAAGTGGCCACATTAATGCCAACCTAAAAAAATAAAAATTGTAAGAGAATTCCATAAACAATTGTACACCAAGTTAGATCACATAGATTGAATTGACAAATTTCCTAAAACACACAAATTAGCAAAATTGACTGAAAAAGAAATAGGAAATCTCCATAAAACTTTTGTAATTGGAGATTGCATCAGTAATAAGAAAATCTCCTGACAAAAGTCCTGGATCAGTGGCTTCACTGATGAATTCTGCTGAACATTTAAAGAATCAACAGTAGTCCCTTTTAAACTCTTCCCAAAAAATTGGAGAACAACCTGCTTCATTTTCTGAGTCCAGTATTATCCTGATACCAAAACCAGACAAAGACAATACAATAAAATTACTGACCTTATCCATTTTGAATATGGATGCAAATTTTCTCAACAATATATTATCAAACCAAGTACAGGTGCATACTAAAAGGGCAAAATATTTAAAATAAATAATGCATACAAAGTGCTTATCGTATGGACTAGCAGAGTACATGCATTTAATAATTGTCAGCAATTATTATTGCCATAAATGTTTCTATTGATTTCGTTGTTGGAGTGACTCTTAGTGTCCCTAACCTTCAGTATATGGCCTAGTAAATATAATTTTTTTATTTATATGATATTGCTTATAGAAATGATTTTATATACCTTAATATTTGTCCAATAATTAATACAAGATATATAGAATGATAGTATTGTTTACTAAAATATAAACTCCTGTAATTGAAGAATATTATTATTATTATTTAATTCCTTCAAACTAGGAAAACTTTTTTGCATTATTTTACTCAGTGCATGATTGATGATGCACAATACATGGTTATTTGAGTAAATTAATAAATATACAGATAAAAATTGGTTATACTGGAATATAGGTTTTTAAAGCATTAAACGTGCAATAGATAAGGCTAAAACATTGAGAAATAGATACTTTTTTCTCCAAACTTTCAATAGTTTATTTAATAACATGTTAAAATACCAGAAAACCTCTAGGGTATAAGTTCACAAAGATCACTGGCCAGATCCTTTTCTCCTTACATTTTTGCTCAATGCCTATCACAGTCTGATAAGCATAGATGCAAAATAAATGAGAATAAATGAATGGCAGTAATTCAGTAAGTCACTCACACAGCACTGCATGGGAAATGCCTATCTTTGAATACATTTTTCTCAGTTCTGTTTTTAAAGCCCAAAGGAAATGCTACCATATTGCATGCCCAGTTAATTAAAAATGGATGCAAGAACATAAATTTGCATCAATGCATTAAGAATTCATCACATTATATTATGAATCATTAAACCAAATATGCAATATTAAATTAATGCAGTGCCAAAATTAACAGAATATTCTTAACTTGCCTGTAAAAACTAATTTCTGGAATAAAAATAATCCATTTTTATTTTAATTCATTTAAAAAGATTAAAGACTTTAAAAATATGATTGTTACTTGCGGGTAGAGAAATTTATTTCAAAAGACTTTATAATAAATATGTTTTATCATTTAGTTATTTTTATCTGTTTTTAGCATATTAGCAAAATGCTTTAAAATACTTGACACATTTTTGTACATCGAGAAAGGATCAATTGATTTCACTTGTTTTTAACTATTCCTTGGTTAGAATAGATTAATAAAACATATCTAAAATGTATATGAAAAAGCCTTGTTAATGCATAGAATACAAACAAATGTATTGCATTGTTTTTATCAATATCGAAACCCCTTTACAATAGTATGGCCTGTTTTGGGGACTGTGATAATTAAAAGGAAATTAGACCTGTCCTGTTTTCACAATTACAGGCAATTTTACGTATACTAATAATGTTTTGTTGAACAATATAGTAACTAATTCATGATTATCTCCAAATGAGCTCCATAACAAATAGTAGGAAATGGGTAATATAAGCCATCCCTGCTTCATTGCTATGAAATCTTTTCCTTAATTAAGAAATATTTCTTAAGAGAGAATCCTTCCAAATATCTCGTGTCATGGATCTATATACACTGGATGCATTCATTAATATCTTCTTTATACTGGTATAAACTTTCTTTTTCACAGATATCTGAAATTTGGATACAATGGGACAATTACTAATATCTCCACCCTCTCTTTTCTAAATAACGCTTTCATTACAATGATAGTTTTAAAATTTTTAAATGTGTTTAATGAGTTAATGTATATGTACACATAGATACATGTATACATATATATACTTCTCACTCATTTTCAAAGAAATTAATCACATAAGTTTTTGAAACCCACAGATAATTTCCTCTGGAGCACGTCATATAAGCTCTTTTTATTCTACTTATTTTTATTTCTTATACAGACAGGATCTCACTGTCTCAAGCTAGACTGCAGTAGTGTGATCACTGCTTACTGCCAGCATCAAACTCCTGGGCCTCAGCCTCCTGAGTAGCTAGGAATACAGGCACCCCCCACCACATCTGGCTAATTGTTAAACAAAATTTTTTGTAGCAGTGGGGTCTTGCTATGTTGCCCAGGCTGGTCTGGAACTCCTGGCCTCCAGAGATTCTGATTACAGTTGTAAGCCACTGCATCCATCCTAGAAACTCATATTTAAATAAAAATGTATTATATTGTAAATCCTGATGCCATGCCTATGGAAATTAATATATTTCTCTTTGGCAAGTATTGTTTTATTTCTACCTTCATAAGGTATATGTTCTCTTTGTATAATAATTTTTGTGCTTTTTATTTGTATTTAAATAGTGTCAAGTCAAGCACAAATTATTGACTAAGTCTTCTTAAATTTTAATAAAATATTGCTTATAACATTTAAATTATTATAGCCACATCTTTGCTTCGCTTCTACATGTTAGAAATTAGTTTGCTAATTATGATATTAAAGCAAAATGATAAACCTTCATTTTAGGCTGTTAGGAGGCATTTGATCTTATCTCCCATGTAATTTTTTTCTTCCTTTTAAGTTGGAAAGCTTCACCATTACTGAAGAAGAGTATAAATAGATTAGGCACTATATTCACTGTCTTACCTATAATTGTGTATTTATAATACAACTTTTATTAATGGAATTTCTCTAGTTCTTAGCTTACCCTATGAAGTACTGATTTCTTTGGTAATTTTTAAAAAATCAATTAATACTGATAATATGTCCCCTGAATCGAAGATAAACTGACATGTTCTAAGTAATTTCAAGTACATTAACTTCAAGGTAATTGAAAGTTTTTCTTATGTGTTTGATTCTTAGCAAAATATTGTCAACACATTTTTGCATGTGAATGAATATACACAAGGGGAAAGAACAGATAACTGTGGGAATATTACAAAGTCACATCTCATACTTCTAGAAGCTTTATGTAATGATATCTATTTTAGTTTTTTATTGATACATTCATTTATCTAATTCTGCCAGTTGAGTACCTACTAAGCATAAGGCATTTATAACTCTAATATCTGAGAACTGTTCAATCTTTTAAAAACTTTGGGCCGGGCGCTGTGGCTCACGCTTGTAATCCAGCACTTTGGGAGGCCGAGGCGGGCGGATCACGAGGTCAGGAGATCGAGACCACGGTGAAACCCCGTCTCTACTAAAAATACAAAAAATTAGCCGGGCGTGGTGGCGGGCGCCTGTAGTCCCAGCTACTCGGAGAGGCTGAGGCAGGAGAATGGCGTGAACCCGGGAGGCGGAGCTTGCAGTGAGCCGCGATTGCGCCACTGCACTCCAGCCTGGGCAACAGAGCGAGACTCTGTCTCAAAAAAAAAAAAAAAAAACTTTGTAATGAAAATATAATTTTTGTAAAAACTGTGTATAATACAGGAATACATCATGCAGCATCCTACCCTTTAAGGAGTTAACAGTTTAAAAGTAACTATAAAACCGGATAATATGTATAGATCATGGGCGAAATGGCTGGCTCTATTGCCTCAAAGTGAGACTTATCCTATGTTGCAATTCATGCTCCATTGTTTTTCTTGAAATCAGACTGAAGCTTTACTCCATCTGAGACGATTTCTTTGGTTAGCTTCTTTTCCTGTCCTACCTTGCTTCCCTCACTTCCTTATAGGTTTCTATCGCGTGCATTTCTTCAATAAGTTACTTGCTTACTCTGGTTTTAGAAAATCTGTCTCAATATATCCATTTTAGGCAGTCTTCATAGGTATTAAATAATTAAATCCTAACAACAACCCTAAAATATAGGTACTATAATTTTTCCTACTTTATAGATGAGAAAAGTGAGACAAGAAAAGTTAAATAATTTGCCCAAGAAGTGGAAGAGCTAGAAAACAATAAAAGCTATGTTTACTAAGCATGTTGTATACTCCAGGCTTTTTACTGATTATGTTCTTATAATGATGATGTGAGATCAATTACATTATTAATTCAATTTAATCCATTCCTGATGAAGTACATATTAATGGTTAACCACTCAAGCAACTCTGATTGCTTTTCTATTTCATAGCTGAGTAATATTGGACATGGGTTACTTATTTCAATACCTCAGTTTTTAAAATTTGTATATGAGAATAACGATAATATACTGTAAATAATATACAGTCATTATGATAATTAAACATGATATACACAAAGTGCTTAGAACACTTTCTAGTGTGTAGTGAATATGTAATAAGTTTTAGCTGGTATTGTTATTAATATTAGCATTCTTACAATTTTTAGAGTAGTTAATTTTGAAGATCAAATGACTAATAAATGTTGAAATCGCAATTCAAGCCCAAACCATTTAGGAGACTAAATTTAAGAGTCAAATATGTAGATGATATCCCAGTAGTAAGAATGTTATATATTTTGAAAAAATGACAAATTTTTTTGCGGACCTTTTCTTTAACATGGTATCTATATGGTGAAAAACTAAGTTGAAAAACTGATACAAAATTGGATAATGGAGAACCTTGAGCACCGTGCAAAGACTGTGAGATTTAGGACTAATTTTCTCCACGAGCAAAAGAAGCATTAAAGACCTTTTTAACAGTGGTATGACTTTGGATACTAGCACGGTTCATTTTGGATTGATGCTAATGATGAGTAGTAAAATGTTGAAAATTGAAATGCAGAAGAACACTCAAGAAGGTATAGAAATAGGCATATGGTAGGCATATAGATGTAGTAGGCTTGGCTTTAATGTGTCAAAAAAAAAAGTCCTGGGATAGAAATCCATGTCCATCTCATCACAAAACCTGCACCCTTAAATACAATCACTACCACACACGATATGGTAGAAAGACAGAATTTGTGAGACAGTAAGATACGGTATTGAATAGTATTGTGTTGGCAATATACTTTATAGTTCAAAAACTTGTTCTATTTTCAAACTTGTTAAATAAATATGCCAATTAAATATAGTTTGTAAAGCTCATTTGGGTAATACAGCCAGAAAGAGGAAATTACTAATTCAGTGAACACACAGAATAATTGATGTAACTTTAAAATCCAAGCAAAGATGCCCATCGGTAACAAGAAATTTTCCAAACTAAGGAACACACTGAAAGTTTAAAATTTGTATTATGGAATTCACTTACCTAGAAGTAGCTGTTGAATTTTTGAAGCCAGTTTGATTATCAGAGAAAATTACTTCAGTGTGAACATTTTTTAAAAAAAAAGGAAAGGGAAGTAAATATGAAGTAAAGAAAGGCCTGGAAATAAAGGAAGAAGAGAATCTTTGAGAGACTGAAGGCAGAGGAAGGAAGCCATTAATGAGTCATTACTCCTTTAACAAAAACATAACTATATAGTTGGAGCTTAGTGATCAACTTGTATTATATGGAATCATAAGATTTCATGTTCCCACCGTAAATATAATCACCAAAAAAATAGGAAATGGTTATTTTGGATCAATCATCTCAAGAGTAAAGCATACTTATTTTATAATCAGGTCCTGTTTTAGAAGTTGAGAAAACAGAAGTCAATACCAATGGATTACTGAACTATATTATATTATAATCAAGTGAGGGAGGAGGAGTAGGGAATTAAATATCAGTAGTGTTTTCAATCAGTACCTAGAAAGAGCTATGGGAGGAAGTAAACATCTTCTTTGTTAAGAGCAAAAATCACATCCTTTACTCTGTAATCTCTAGCATAGACCTTCTGTATATGGTTGTTCAATATATACTTGCTGAATTTAATCAGATTAATGTGATTTAGAACATGGCAATATCAATAAACTAATGTCGAGATTCAAAATCGTGGCATTCATATCTCTGAATAAACTCCAGAAATGAGGATACAGTTTGTGTTATGGGTATCTGGTTTATTTCTGAAATTTGAGAACACATTGTTGACATAGTGTATACTACATAGCTATAAAGGACTGTCTTTACCCTTTTTTCATCTCCTCGCTCTCTGTATATCACTTGGCAGAAGGCAGCTCCAGGAGCAGTTTTCTATAACAACTTTCAATTCAGTTCTACTTTATCAACAAAATATTTTGAGTTTCAAGGCAGAACTTTGTACTATACAGTCTAACAAATGACCTCCATTTTCAAGTTTATCGGCAACTTGTAACCACTGACTCAGCCTAACTATTCATCCTCCTTTCTTATGAGTGGGCTTTCTGAATGCAGTTATCAGCATATGGCAGATTCTATATGACTGCTTCAAGGACTTTTGTAGAGTTTTGCATATGATTGAGAATTCGTGAGCTGTTCCACATTTGTGTCTCTTCTCCAGATGCACACATTTAGCAAATGTTGTAGTGAGCTTTCAAGGGCTGAGTTGGAATCACTTATTGCTCCACATTTTTCATTTTACCAGAAGCTTAAATGTCAAAAGAAATGTTCTCCACCATATAATCAAATTTTATTAAGGTGAAACACTTTTCTGATTATGAGTATATTCGAGTATATTCAAGAGGGATTCTTTCCTATTAAAACTATTTGAAGGAAATTACATCAGTTATTTATTTAGATTTTAAAAGATTCATAGCTTATGTCTTTTTAGGGACATTGTTATTTTGGGTTATAAATTTATGGCCAATTTGACATATTTCTGTTGTTTATTTTATTTTAAAGTTCCTGAGAACATAGGTGATAATTACAAAATTATGGTACCACTAAAAGCAAGTAAGAGAGAATGACCATCTTGGGAGATAAGTAGTATGTCAATAATATTAAATAAAGCAAATATTTAAAAACCTTTGAAAATACATTGTGCATTCAGTAAACAGTTGTTGTATAACACTACAATAATAATTTATTTTTTTCCTATAGTATTTCATGTCTTCTATAAACTAATACTATCATCATGCTAAAGGCAGCTTTTATTATGCATGTAAATGTATATCATATAGATGTAATATACAAACATGTATATATTGAACATAACATTAGTTTCAGATACCTACATTTAATAATCAAATTTTATTATAGGGAACAACTTTCTACTTTTCACTGCTTTGCAATACAGGGAGATTATAGGAATGAACTTGGAACAAAATTTCTAGTTACAAATTAGAAATATTTAATTTCAGCTTTATAGTAAGTCAATAGCAAATAATTTTAATATGCATGAAAAGCTCTTAGTACTGCACAGGCACTAGATTATACTTCCCGACGCGCGTGAAAGGAAATTGGTCCCTAAATGGATTGTTTAAATTTTAAGGGTTTTTGTTCCAACCAGGATATTAGCTTTTCAAATAAATAATATGGATTTTAACCCTTAGAGTGAAAGTTGAAAGTTAAATAGCTCTGTGTCTAATGAGCTCCTGTATAGTAACCCAAATATAGAAAATGCTTTGGCAGATTCAGTAGCTTATGATTGTCTTTGCGACTAGATACTAAAGCAGTTTACCAATACCTGATGGTCTTATCATATCTGTTTTCAGTAACGGGTAGAGGATTTCAATGGCCATGCAATTTTTAAAATTTTGCTTTATTTTACAAAGAATTACTTTTGATGAAATAAAATATAAAGTAATCAGTCATGTATTTTAAACACTATGTCATATACTAAAATACGTATGTTCTCAAACGTGGGTATACTCATGAAACATCTCCAAAAAGAAAACAAAATCCTTAGAGGAACAGAATGTGGGAACTAGAGAAATGTTTCAAAACGATGTGTTACTGTCTATTCTCATTAAACTTCCAAATTATGTACACACTGCACTCTTAAAACAAATAATTATAGCTTTACTATATATTTTATCTACCCTTTTCCCATTGGCATACCTAGTATGCACTTTCTCTAAAATAATTTGAAACAAGTTTTCCTATTTAAATTTCTTCAGCGAGATTTGTTCTACTTCTATGTGTTAATTCTCTTGACAGTTCAATTATGTCAAATACAACTACCTAATACTAAAGATAATACCTTAGTCTTGTGGCATGGTACGTATGCTAAAATCTCAAGCTCTTTCACACCCTTATCATATCCATATTCCTTATGACAGCCCCGTTAGGGAATGAGTCATATCATTGCCTGTGAAATGCTTTAAAAATCTGAGGATAATAAAAAATAAGTTTTAATTGTGTAATTGACAACAGAAAGCAAATCACATTTTTAAAATCGAATGGTACCCATACAAAATGAGGCTAGTGAAAATGTAAGTTAGAAAGCTCGGTTGTTTGGATTAGTCAAGACACATGTATAACAAATAGTGACATTTCCAAATTAAGGAAGCTATCCTGTCAACTATTTGCACCCCCAATGGAGAAAAATATTTACAGCGGTAAAAAGAGAGTGAAGAAATGTTAGGAGAAAAACAGTTCTGTTTAGGAATAATTGAAGCACAGCCTGGAATAGCTGTGCTCCTCATTTCATGTGATACTTTCAACTTTTGTCCATAAAACACTTAACTAGGTTTTGTTTTTATTTCCCGCTTACCTGTGCTTCACTAATTTATTTGTTATATGTTCTTAGATATGTATGTATCTTTGTAAAACACATGGTTTTATTTCACATGTGTGATTCATATAAATGTATTTGCTATTAACTCATTCACTCCCATTTTACCTAACATTGTATTAAATTCTATGTTGCTATACACAAACTAGTTATTTGTGTTAAGAGTGTTCAATAGTGTGTATATATCACATTTCATTTGTTCATTTCCCTAATGATGAACACATAGGTTGCTTTCAGCTCTTTATTAGTATATGTTTGAAAGAATATTCCCATACAAGCTTCTGGACTAATGTGAGTTGGTATATATATATATATATATACATATAAAATATATTGTAATCTCTATAGTCCATATATATATATATATATATATATACCAACTCACATTAGTCCAGAAGCTTGTATATATATATGGAATATAGAGATTACAATATATATGAATATTGAGTATATATATGTACTAGCATATTATTGTATTATATAATTTTTTAATTGTTCCCAATTTGATGATTCTAAAAAAGAGTCTAAATTTTTAAAATTTGCAATTATCTAGTACTAGCAATTAAACCCATCTCAGTTGTGCTTTTCTTTCTGTGAATTGAATATCCAAGTCCTTTTTGTATTTCCCAGTTAGATATCAATATATTTCTTGCTGATTTGCAGGAATCCTTATAAATTCTAGATATCAGCATATGTACTATATAAAATAAACTTTATTTACATATTAAAACATCTCTAAAATGCATATGTATTTTACATGCATAAAATTGGCCATAGATGTTCATACAGATATCACTTTTATATCTAAGTAATATTAAATTGATGCTTTCCATATTTGTAAATTAAACATTCTAAAGGATAATAAAAATGTTGTACCATAATTCATTTAATATATATTTTAAAATTTTTTGATGTTACATAAAATAATGATACTTCTAAAAAGTCAAATTCATGTTAAAACTGATAAAACATAGTTTTACTTAATGGTTTTAGTTACTAAAAGTTTTTTTTCTGAAGTATATCATTTGTCATTTAATTGACATTTTGTATGTTTGTTAACAAAAAAATACTTAATTTCAAGGTAATAAAACCAGGGTTTCATTTTCTTTTACATGCTTTTGAAATCTTTTGGGATTCTGTTGCAAATTCTAGATCATAGATATTTTCTCCTCCTACACTTTATTCTGTTAGTCTTATAATTTCAAATATCTAATTTAGACACTTAATCTCCTCTAATAAATGCTATTCAATGTTATGGTGCAAAGTAAAAACATAGCTTTATATATTTTAATGAGCTGTTTGTACAGGGATATAGGCAATGAACCAATATTAACTGCAACATGTAATGAACAGTCCTTCCCATTGAATTATTGTACCATGCTTACTATTTATAATAAAATGTGTTGCTAACCTCTACAGTCTCTTTTATTGATCTGTGTTTCAAATCTTATAAATCTATTTTAATGCTGTCGTCAAAACTACTCTACATTAGAATTTGATTGGGTAATTTTCCCCCTCACTTCTTTATTCCTAGACCTCAACTTAGTTACCAGTGGTAATCCATTTCCACAAAAATTTTAGAACTTATTTATTTCATTTTACAAAATAAATTGCAGGAATTCAGATTGGGATTGCACTAAAATTATATTAAAAGCTGTTGCCCCATCTGTCATAATATTTATCTCCCAATTTTGTCAATCTTCTTTAAATATTTTTATATACATGATCCGAATTGATGTTTTGCTGTCTTTTTAAATGGTACCTTATTTTATATTTTATTTGCTAGCTGTGCATTTATGATACAGAAAAAAATTGTTATCTATTTTGCAAGTGGATCTCTCCAGCAAAATTGGCTAAATCTACTATGAGTGTAAATAGATTATGTTTCATTCTCTTTGGCATTCGTATTAATAATTATATCATCTAAGTTAAATAGTTATATTTCTTCCTCTCTAATTCTTAGGCATCTTTTTTGGTATGTTATTTTGACCATAATATCCACAATAATGTTACATACCAAAAGTAAAAATATTGTATTTGTTTTTTTTCCTTCACCCAAATAAGGAAACACATGTGAACTTCCTTCATTAAGTATAATATTTACTGTAAATTTTTCATAGCTAGTTCATTACATAGAAAAGGTTGTGATTTTTAGTTCTCATTTTCCAGAAACAAGTAGATAATGAATATTTGTAGAATTTTTGAGGTATAATAAAATTGTTTTGTTAGTAAATATGATGAATCACATTGTTAAAATTTTTAATGTTATTCTTGGTAAATATAGCATACATACAAATAAATGTATATACCCCATATTTAATGTTTAAAAATTACAAAACAAAGGAGGTCCTGCTTCCAATAATAGCATAGTAGATTTTATTAAACAAACTCTCTTATAGATAAAATATGAACGATAAGCCTAATATACAATAAAAATTGACAATGGAAAGAAAACAAAGACCAGAAACTAAAGAGTACTAGATCCTTGAAAAAAGAGAATGAAGAGAGATTTATATTTTCAATCAGTGCAAATTCCAGTTCACTAAATATAAGATAGCTAGGATTTAAACAAAAATTTGCAACCTTTTTGGCTTGAACAGTTAAAGAATAAAGTTTGAAGTTATAAGATTGAGAGGAAACAAAGATAACCCAGACATAGAGAGTGAGCCCTAAATCTACATATAAACTTCACTCAGATCTTTGTTTCTCTCTTCATTTGGTATTTGCAAGGGACTCACTGATAAGCAACAGCTGGAAGGCTGAAAGAGCGGCAGTAGAGATTTCAGCACCTGCCAACTAACCAGATTTCTCAGGCTGAAGAACACAGAGAAAAGAATGATAGTAAACACACAAATCCAGTGATTTATGAAACAATCTGAAGCAGTCTAAAATTTATGTGATCAGCATCCCAGAAAGAAATGAGAACTAGAGTGGGGAAAAGCCATTCCTTAATAAGTAATGACAAACACTTCTGATATTTGAGGAAAATTATAAAATTACAGATCCAAGTATACAAATAATAGAAAGATAATGACACCTAAGTACAACAGTCATACTGCTGATAACCAAAGATAAAATGAAAATCTTGAAAGCTGCCAGAGAAAATGACACATCACGTAAAGGGAAACATCTATATTGCTGTAGCTAACTTCCCATTAAAAATAATGAAGTGTTGGGCACCATGAATCACACTTGTAATCCCAATGTTTTGGGAGGCCAAGGCTGGAAGGTCACTTGAGGTCAAGAGTTCGAGACCAGCCTGGGCAACATAGTGAGATCCTTTCTCTATGAAAAAAAAAAACTAAAAATTAGCTATGCATGGTTGTGTGCCTATAGTCCTAGCTACTTGGGAGGCTGGGGCAAAGGATTACTTGGGCCCAGGAGTTTGAGGCTGCAGTGAGCTATGATTTTGCCACTGCAGTCCAGCGTGGATGGCAAAATGAGACCCTGTCTCTAAACAAAATTTTTTAATTGAAAATGGAGACCAGAAGACAATGGAATAGCGTTGTTTTGAATTTTTGATAAATTCCTGTGAACTCAAAATTGTACATAACAAAATATACTTCAAAAATAAAGGTTAAAAGTTTAATATTACAAAATGAAAGAATTTGTTGTCAGGAAACTTGAACTTCAAAAATGCTGAAGAAGGTCATTCTGGATAAAGATAAATGATATTAGAATAAAATTTATATCTACAGAAAACAAGAAGAAACGTCAGAAATGATAAATATGGGAAAAAATGTAAATATTTTTTATATATAGTTTCTTAATTTTGCTCAAAGCAAAACGTTTTGTGCAATAACATGAAATTTATTATGAATGTAGATATATGGGACAACAATAGTACAAAATAGGAATGCAAATAAAATAGTATTGTTTCAAAGTTGTAACATTTTATATAGAGTCATTCAATTTTAACTCTAAATAAAGTGTGAAAAATTAAAGATAACATTTTTATCATAATAATCATTAATGTAATAATGCAAAAACACAAGGCTTGGCAGATTCAATATGATAGTTAGACCCAATACTTTCTTGAAAATACAAACTTTATATATAAAAACACAGACATATTGAAAGTAAAAGGATGGAAAAATATGCACCATGCAAGAATTAAGCATGAGAACACTTGAGGGGCCTTATTCTTTCAATTTGTCATTCCTTCTGACTCTTCTTGATTTTCTCTCTTCTTGTGCTCTATTTTTTTCTGGTCATTTTGCCTTTCTTCCTGAAAAATTCAGAGCAAAGATACTAGGTTAAATCACGTATGGCATGAGGCTATGTGTCTAGGCTGAGGCTGGGAGAGTGACCAGTAACTCAGCATGAGTTTTCAAAGCACGATCAGGGTGAGGAAGGTCTCTACAGGAGTGAGCAATTCTAAGCAGGCACATGCTGGAGCAGGCTGAGTGGTATACTCATGTGGAGTGGTGGCAAACCTCCCATAACAAGTTTCTGATGCCAAACAAAGCAAGGATGTTTTCCAAATACTAGTGGTAGGTCACAGCAAGAACATGACTTATTATCTTCAAGTATTACCAAAAATTAAAAAAAAAACATATGAACAGAACACAGAAAAGAAGGGCACATATCTCAGTAGTTAGTAAGAAAGTAGAGATAACATTTTTCATAACTACAGAATTATGACAAAGAATAAAATGATAGTGCCAAGATGGAGGCTCTGATAATCATTTTTCTAAATTTACAGTTTTGTACGATCCTGGAAATCTCTTCAGTAATCAGATTTTTACATTGTTCATTTTTTAACTGTTTAAAGAAAAATTTCTGAAGTAAGTTTACTAACAACCAATCTCTCCACTGCATAGAGGACATCAAGAGATCATCACCATGCCAACCACCAGGAATACGAGTGCAGACACTTCTGCTCACTGCACGCCGGGATACAATGTTACCAATGCCTGAGTCCAGCGAGGCAGAAAACACTCCCATGCAGAAATTATATGAAATGGGCTTATTACTTATATAAAGGCAGCAAAGGACAAAAGAAGCCTAGGATCTATGGTGAGCCAGTCCCCCAGGGCTCGAGAAAGCTGCCCTGGGCAAATGGAGGCTTGATTGTGGCTGTCCTATTTGTAGCACAGCTGAGGGACCCCAAAAGGCAACCTGCCCTGCGTTACAGATCTCAAGCACAATGTGAATTACTGGGCAAAGCTTTCAAGGATATCCTGCTTCTAGGGGAAGGAAGAACAAACCCCAGGCGGTCCTGGGCAGTTTGTCCCAAACTCGTGATATTATATTCTGTAGGAGGGACAGCAACAGGACTCAGGCTGTTTTGGGCAATTCCTTCCTATCTTAGGATAGATAATTCCCAGCACATTTATACTTATTCTTGAGAACTCCAAGGAAGAAAAAGGAGAGAACTGAGTCAATCCAAAGCCACTGAAAGAACTGTTCTGCAAAAGTGTTTTCTCTATTTTCCTAAAGCCCAATATTTTGTTTATTTAACTAATATTATTTCTCTAGTTCTCAGCCAAACTTCAAAGTTTTGTGTGGCAGTAGAGAAATTAACTTCATATGACCGTATGCATAAGGTTCACTTTTTGTTCATCTGCATATCTATCTATTATCCACACAGCAAGTCAATATACATTTATGAAGTACTTACTCTAAATAAGTCACCATGATAGGTAACAAGAAATACAAATATTACAGTTATTTTCCCTTGAAATACCAACTGTGGGAATATCCAGAATATCAATGATAAATATAATTTCTTTTTGGCTGTGGATCTCCCATCAGTACTGCCTGATGACACGGGATCCTTAAAATTAAATTAAAAGTTAAAGAGATTACTCTCATTTGGTTATCTGCTGCTTTTGTGGTTGCCGTTCTTAGTCGCTTTGTAACAAATAATTGCTTATATCTGGTATCATCGATTTCATTCTTCCCATTCTCTCACTCAAATCAGGCATTCAGCTTTATCAGTCTATTGGAAGATCTCTGTGAAGTTTGCAAAGATGCTAACATGTTGTTATGTCCCTATAAATAATTAGCTTTCATCTTATGAACCCTAGAAGCAACTTGTGACATTGCTGTCATGTGATTTCCATGACACTGTTCCCTCTCGATTATTCTTTTACGAGGATCTCCTTTTCAGTGCAAATATATATAGATATATAAAACAAGAGTCCATATATATATACTTGTTTTTTGTTTTGTGTTGTTTTTGCTAGATCCTTCTCATCCCCCTGTTTTCTATATGTGGAGCACATACTTCAGATATCTTTTCTTCCTGGATGATTTCATTAAGTATCACGGCATTAAACAATACCTAAAATTATAATCCATAAATTTACATTTCCGGCTCAGACATCTCACATGAGCTTCTAGCTTTTATTAGTCAGTTGCCTATTCAACATCACTATTTAGATATAAGCATTTCAAATGTAATATGTCCTAAACAACTCCTAGATTTCAGTCCAGCAACCTCAGATTCATTCTTAATTCCTCTCCTTTTCTTATATCCACATTCAATATTAGTATACCCTGTTAGGTCTACCTTCAAAATATATCCTGTAACTACCTCTTCCCACTACTACTACACCAATTACCCTGGCTGTTTCCTCTGCAATGAGCTTTTGAAATGGCCTCAGTGCATTCCCCTTGCCCTATAACAGTCTATTAACAAGAAAGAAAACAGCAAAATTTTTAAAGACATAAATAATAACCTTCTCCTGTTCACCATCTTTTAAGAACATAGGCAACGTCTTTAAATGGATTACAAGAGTCCATGCTTTCTGTCTCTCAAATACTTTCCTAACTTCATCTGTTACTACCATCCCCCAGCTTCCACTGGACTTCATGGAGTTACTTAAATATGTTAAGCATTCTCCTTCAACAGGATTCTGTCTCTTTCTAGATGCTCTTCTCCAGATTTTCATTTTCCTCCAGGTCTTTGCTCAAAAGTTCAGCTGACCAGTGAGACTATCCTTGGTAACCCTAAATAAAGTAGCACATTCCAAAACTTCAATTATTGTCCAAGCACTCTCTTTCCTCAGTATTCTGATTTTTATTTTGCTTTGTTTCAGGCTCATAATACTTATCACCACCTGACATCTATATCTGTATATATTTATTTACCTAATATTTGCCCCATCCCCAATAGAATACAATTTCAATGTCCCTTTTTACATTTATTTTATTTTATTTATTTAGTTAGTTAGTTTTTGAGATGGAGTCTCGCTCTGTCGCCCAGGTTGAAGTGCAGTGGCGTGAGATCTCGCCTCACTACAAGCTCTGCCGTGTTGATGCCATTCTCCTGCCTCAGCCTCCCAAGTAGCTAGGACTACAGGCGCCCACCACCATACCCAGCTAATTTTTTTTGTATTTTTAGTAGAGACAGGGGTTTCACCATGTTGGCCAGGATGGTCTCCATCTCCTGACCTTGTGATCTGCCCCCCTTGGCCTCCCAAAGTGCTGGGATTACAGGTGTGATCCACTGTGCCCAGCCTACTTTTATTTTTGTTCACTGCTTTAATTTCATTTCCTTGAACATTTCCTGCCACATAATTCAGACCCAATAAATATTTAATAAATGAATGCCAAAAATTTTTTCAGTACTAAAATTGGTGCTTCCTATTTCTACATTTGTCTCCATAGTTGCTTGTCATTGTAACTACTTCCTTGGCCATTTTTGTTACCTCTGCCTCCTATGATCCCACATAATGTTGCCACTTTCTTTTAAATCAATCTGCCTCTTGAAGCAAGGAAGGAGAATGTTCTGGAAGGATATTAGAACAACCTCTCTAGAGAGACTCTAGAAAAAGAAATTAACTGAATGACCCTACCCAGTACCAGCTTCAAATATGTTCCTTGCATTTGATGTGGAGGACTGGCTTTTTAATATCGGTAACGTTAAATTTTTTGGTTTCCCATTTCTCCCTCAAGTCTTTGGGGGTACCTTCAAACTATGCCATTCTTAATGAGTAGTAACTTGATATTATTGAATTCCCAGAGTGGGCATTACAGCCAAGTATCCCATGTGGAATTACACTGAATAAATCAAGGTACTTTCCCTAAAGAGGTAACTAAGATAACATAATGAAGCGAGATATGTGATAGTAGATATTAATAAGATGCATTGGCAGTGCAGAAGAGACAGTAGTTAATTCTGGGTGTGGAGGTTTGATAGTTCTCATAGTAGTAGAAGCTTTTGAAATCAACCTTAAAATAGGCATGATTTTTTTATAGGTGAAAATAAGGAAGAAACATCCCCAGGCTATGAAAACAGCATGAGTAAAGACAAAGAGGAATGAAGTATTGATGTGTTTGAGAAATACTGAATGATTCAAGGTGATTCGACCATAGGGTGCATGAGACAAGTTGAGGCTGATAAAGTAGGTTGAAAGTTCAATTAAAAAGGTCAAATGAGAAATACAGACTAATAAGAAACACACAAAACTTTGTATTTCATATAAATGGGAACAAGTGAGTAGACATTTCCTTTACAAAAATAACTCCATGTGAGAGTTACTGGTGAATTTTGATACCTTCAGATGATACTTGTTTTTCTCTAGGTTATTTTCTCTTGGATTACCAAATCATATTGTGTCACTGCTTGCTTGCAGCTGCTTTACTCCTTATTACCCTATTTTATCTTGCCTTTCAGTTTCATATTTATTATATGAAGGGTTTTGGAATCTCATTACTGTCTACCTAGCACTGACCATTGTTTTTCAGCTCTCTTTCTACCACCTCCCCCGACTTTGACAAGAGTTATCCCTATTATAGACACTAAACATAACAAACCAAGGGATTGGCACATGATTTTATAAACATATTTATTTTATAAAACAGACAAATATACAATCTTTCCAGGGTTGAATTATTAATTCCCTAAATCTATAATATGTGAGTGTTCTGCTTCACACCTGACAACTCTGAGTGTTATAATGCAAGCAGTGCACTATTGTTAGAAAAGATAATTTCCTTTAGAAATCACACACTCACTAGCCAAATATTCCAAAAATTTGGAGAGGATTTAAATTCATGAGCTAAAGGTAAAAACAGTTGGAATAAACTTAGTCTTTTATTGTAGCAGAGCTTCATTCCTGTAGCGCATGTTGGCTACTTCATCCCATAGGATTAAAAGGCTTTGCATCCCAGGGATGAAGCCAACTTGATCATCGTGGATAAGCTTTTTAAAGTGCTGCTGGATTCAGCTTGCCAGTGGGGTGAGGGGAGGGGGGATAGCATTAAGAGAAATACCTAATATAAATGACTAGTTAATGGGTGCAGCACACCAACACGGCACATGTATACATATGTAACAAACCTGCATGTTGTGCACATGTACCCTAGAATTTAAAGCAAAATAATTTTAAAAAGGCTTTGATTCTCCCATAAGCAGAAAGGTTTCACAGTGACATATTAAGGAGATATGGTTATTTCTAGAAATTAAAGATTTATTTTGCCAAAGGACACATACTGGTTTTGACGTTAATCTTTCTAGGTCCCAAGTTCTAAAGATATAGATAGGTAATGCACTATCATACTCCCAATTAGAATAATAAAATGCTGGTTTTATTTAAGAAAATACTTAAGAATGGGCAGTGCTAGTCCTCACACACAAACCCATGACTAAATTTGCAATATAGAATGTTGCTGCTGATGGAAGAAATGGAGAAAGCATTCATCCTTGACCTCCTTGAGTGTTGGCTGCAGAGGTCTCACAGCTGCCCAATTCTCCGGAGAAATATTTTCTTTAAAAAAAAAGATCATATAATGATTTTATTTTATTTTTTTTAAATTTTACTGTAATTAATTTCTCTGTTGATCAGGCAGTTGGCCATGCTTGCTTAGTATAGCTCCTCTCCTTGCCTTTACATTCTCCCCTCACTTACTCCCTCCCTCCCACTCACTTATTACATGATATATACCTCCTCAGATGACCAGTCATCCTGATTTATCTGGGATTTTCCCATTTTTGATTCTGAAAGTCTCACATCCTGGGAAAACCGTCAGTCCTGGGAAAACTAAGATCGCTGGTGATGCTACAATGCACCTCATCCTTGGTGTTGGCTCAGCTTCTTGGAAAACTGAGAAAATGTATTTAGAAATGTACTGAGATAAATTTTTAGATGAAATGAAGATAATTATCTTAGATAATATAATGTCTTTGCTTTTCTTTTGTCACCACAATGCCTCTTCTAATATAAAGCTGTACACTCTAAGACGATGCTGAAAAAAATGATAGTCCAGATAGATAGAGCATCAATGCAATAATTCAAGCATGGTATTCTGATAAGTGTGTAATAAGGCAATGGTTGGAGAAAAGTCGGATTCAAGAGAACTTAAGAGAGAGAGATTCAAATAGCACATGATGTAAATAAATCTGGAAGATATAATGCAATTTGTAAATATTTGTTGAATAAGTTATTTTATTAAAAGGTAAAATGTACAAAAATACAGTTAGAAGAAATAAGATCTAGTGTTCAGTAGCACAGCAGGGTGACTACAGTTAAGAATAATTTATTGTGTATTTCAAAATAGCAAAAAAAGTAGATCTGGAATGTTTCTAGCACAAAGAAATGGTAAATGTTTGAGGTGATGGATATCCAAATTTCCCAGATTTGATCAGTACACATTGAAGACTTGTGTTGAAATATCACATGTACCCTATGTATATGTACAGCTATTGTGTGTTCATAAAAATTTAAATGAAAAATAATTTTAAAAAGACAAATAGATAAGACTAAGAGAGTGAACACCAACACAATTGAACTTAGTAGAGGGTAGTATCATTAATTATGGAAGGTCAAGTAGAAGGATCTGTATTAATTTATATGGCACAAAAATAGAAGAAAAGAGGAAGAGACAGTGGAAAAATAGAGTTCAGATTTTTTTAGACCCTTTTGATCACGTTTTAAAACAGTAAGACCTAATTTATAAATAGCATCCTGAATTTTGCTTCAGGTCAGCAAATCTATCATAGTATTTAAATCTATTTTTTAGACCCAGCCTATTCTAAGCATGAATATATAGAACTTATAAGTAAATGAATACTTCAATAAAAAATAAAGTTATGCCAGTTTTTGAATTCTACCTCCATCATATATAATTTCTCTGAAATTGTTTAAATTACTTGGTTAGGCTCAGCTTTGTCATCTATAAAGTGGGTAAAATAATATTGCACATGAGGTCATTGAAAGGAATAAACAACATCGCATGTAAAATTCCTGGCCAGTATGTATAGCATGAAATAAGTACTCTCAGACAATATTTGTTGTTCATACTAGAAACTAGAAAAACCCTTCAAGATTTCTTAGTCAATTTATTTCCTATTTCCTGGAATGTAGCTAAATCATAGTGGGAGGGTAAACTTTTTTCTATTGAAGGAATACCAAAAAGTAATATTGCACAGGTATGTTGTTAGGCAAATGGTCTTTATTATATCCCCAGATTACAACCTTCCTTACCACCAAACAAAATCTGTTTCAATGAGTACTCAATTAATCACAACTCAGTTTCTTAAAAATGTGAATTCTGACTTTAGGGGTTTTCTGCATCTTAATCTTTTCCGTAGTATTATTCTACACACATATATGCCTCATTATTTCCAGTTTCCCTTGGAAGCTTCATCCCCAGGATTATGGTTCTTTGTTCTCTTACTTCTCTTGTTCATCCCTCCTCTTTTAATAAGATTCTATGAACCCCTGTAGTTGTAACTTATCACACTTCCTTTCACACAATCCTTGCCAGTTTTCTCCAAAAGTGCTATCTCATGGCATGTTCAGATGTCAGGCACTGCTGCATCTCAAAATATATAAAACATCCCATGCATTATATCCTAGGTGTTAGTAATTCCTGCTCAATAATATATTCTCGTATATTAATAGAATTCCCAAGACTTAAATTAAACTCAGTCATTATTGGAGAAAGGTGAATTTATCAAGTGAATCTACTTCTTAAAACTATTACTATTATTTGTAAATAATCTGTTTCTATTGCTGAAGACAACCTCATAGAACGTATGTGTTCTCAACCCTTCCCTACTAGATACCTCTTTTTGAAAGCGTATACTGTAATTCTGACTCAACTCTTTTAAAATTAATTAATACATAATATAGCTTGCCAAACACAAAATTTTAAAAACAATAATAATGTCCAGTGTAGTATAATGGAGGAAAATAGGACATGAGTTATAATTGTTACGTAAATTTTAATATATAAATACTCAGACATCACCACAGTGGAAGACAAAATGTAATAGCCACATGTTTATGCATACCTGTGCTTTATAAGAAGTAATATTAGAAGGAATTTTAGTAAAACCATTGATATCAGAATAACTACTGGTATTTCAGTAAGTTAGTAATAGACCAGACTTACTTGTTATATGAGAAGAGAAAAAGTATATATTATATAGCTTTAATTGAAGCAGAAACAAAATGTTAGGGCAAGTTAAGGACTTCCAAAAGGAGGAACTAAAAAATATCACGTTGTCACAAATGGCCTTATTAATAGGACAGTATCCACATAATTCTGTATTTATGGCATAGCATGCAAGTGCTACAGAAAATAAATCTTCTATATTGAATTACCACCACCTGACAAGACACACATTCAGACTCTAAAACTTAAAAAAAAATCCAAAAGGAAATATATTTTACTCAGTTAAATGTAATATAAGACAAATTGGAGAGAAAAAGTAAGATGAGCTATATAGAAAGTGAAATGTGGCCTGGGCATGGTGGCTCATGCCTGTAATCCCAGCACTTTGGGAGGCCAAGGTCGGTGGATCACCTGAGGCCAGGCATTCAAGACCAGCCTGGCCAACATGGTAAAACCCCCTCTCTACTAAAAACACAAAAGTTTTTCTTGTGTCATGGCGTGCCCCTGAATTCCCAGCTACTTGGGAGGCTGAGGCAGGAGAATCACCTGAACCTGGGGCAGTGAGCCAAGACTGCACTACTGCACTCCAGCCTGGGTGATAGAGCGAGACTCTGTCTCAAAAAATAAGTGAAATGTGGAAACATTACCAGAAGACTGAAATAAATAGACACCCTCAGATAAATAACATTTTAATATGTAATGCTCAAAAGATATCTTTTTAATAATTTTTATAATTTTCAATAACATGTTTTTATCATCTATTTTTTATATCCTTTATGTTTCTTATTTAATGGTTATTTCTTTAAATCTATTAAAATTGTGATTTATATATAAATGGGATTCAATGGATAACTATATGAATGACTAACACAGCATTCAAAAATCATGTTAAAATTGAGAAAATTTTTTATTGTGTGAGACCATTCCACTAATTCCAGAGGTGCTCATAGAATAATTGTAGCCACAAAAATGCTCTTCCATATTTCAAAAATGCTTTTCAAAGAGGATTAGTACCTCCCATAATGAAAACACAGCTCCAACGGGTCTTCAGCTCCCTCGTGAGGTTTATGACAACCTAACATGGAAATTTCTCTTAGAGGAATAGACAATGTGAACAAATCTATTATAAAGAGGCAAGGAAACATGGTTTTCTTAATCCATGCGAGTAAGGTTTAAACTCAAAACTTTTTCACTTACAAGCTCTGTGATATTGAAGTTGTTATCTTCACCGATACTCTGTTCTCACCTGACCAATCATCCTGGTTTTACTGGGAGTTTCCTGAATATCCCATGTCACAGGAGACTCTTTAGAGACAGGCAAAACAGGATGGACAGATAGTTGCCTTAATTTAGTCACTGGAAAAATAGAATATCCTCATAAGATTTTTATTAGGTTAGGTCATAAATGAGGAAGTATTCGAAGATGACTTAACAGAGTCTGGCACATACATAGTAAAGTTTCCTGAATTATAAAGGTTATCATTCTAAATAACCAATGTGATAAAATAATCTGGAAGGTGAACATATAGTTTAATTTTAAAGCTAAAAATCTCAATTTACATTTTGCTGCATATTGAATATCTTAAGACCTAGCCTAACAATAAAATCAACAAAAAAATAGTAAGTCACAATTAATAAGTATTCTTGTACATAATAGGAACTCTGTTAAGAGTTTAAATATTTTATTTTATGTTTATAATTGTCCTTTTTCATATTAAAAACAGATATTAATAATTGTCAAATGTTGCACAATAAGAAAATGGCAGAAGTAAAACACTAACCGTCAAATTGATCTGACTCTCAGTTCTTTGTTTTTAAGCAACCAGCTCATGGCCTGTTTTAAGTAAGAAAGCATTACAGGCATTGAAACAAATCACATTACACCAAATCGTATGTTTATATTACTTGTCGTATACTTTGTCTAGTGAGCTTGAGAGAGTAGAAAGCAAGATATTGGTACAGATCCATGATATAGAATATGAGAAGGCATAATTGTTCTCCGATAATATTACATATCCATTAAATATATGTGTCTTAGTTTACATTCCACTAGCAGCAGAGAGTATTACAGTCAGTTGAATCTGTTTAATTTATTTATGTTTAATTCCAGGCTACACCTGTTGGTGTAGAAAGTGAGACAGGAAAAACAAGTCAGCCAATGAATAACACAGTATTAAAACCATTATCATGGTGTGATTGGAGCCTTATCCTTCTGGGGAATTCAAGGAATTAGTGAAGAACGTGTACCTTAGAGTTGTCCAGCCAAAAGGTGAGGGAGCTGGAGTATTAATACACCAACTAACCTGTATTCATTAGCAGAAGGTAGCTCCAGGAGACCATTATTCTCCAGAGCAGCATACTTCCAGAGCAGGTTTCAGCCACCAGAGAGAGCCCTCAGACAGTTGAAAATAGGTCAGGATGCAGTAGAGGATACAACCCAAGGAGATACGGCCAGGCCACAACAGTGTCTGCTACACCATGGCACTCTGCTTAGCTTTTCTTAATGCTACTTCTAGTTGAACATATTTAATTCTATTATATTATCTAATTTGTCAGATATACTAAGCATTTTAATCTTTCATGCCCCTGCTGAAACCGTGGTCTTTATTATTAAATTATTTTCTTTCTCTACTTGGAGAATGCATATTCTAAAAAGCTTATCTTAAATATAACCGTTCCTATACCCTTTCCCAGTTCCTCTGAGAAATATTATTTACTTTCTTCCTTGCATTCTCTTAGTATATTATCCATAAGTGTTTCTATTTTAACAAATCATTAATAACTTTTATCTATGCTTCTAAAATCACCCAGAAGCTGCCTAGGAATTTTTATGTTTTTAAGAGATTTCAAAGTACTATTATTCCAGCTACCTATCATACTACCCACTACATATCATGTATTCAATAGAAGGTGTATTATAACATAACATAATCATCTTAGAACTTTCAAATCACAAATGTTGGCTAAGAATTTAAAACACTAATATAACTTTCTGAATAAACAGTTAATATAATATTTCACTAGTTTTTAAATATTTACATGAGATTAAGTGCAGGACAGCTTACCCTCATTCCTAATAGCATACAAAAGTCATGTAATATATCTAGAATTTAATTCTCAGGTTATGTTTATGTATATTTTTACTTTTGTGTATGTTGATTTGCAAATATTCCAATCTAGGCAGACAGGTTTTAGAAATTTCCTTTGAAATTATCCAGTGTAAATATTTTTCAAAGCCTGAGGGAAACCTAGGAAAATATGTTTAATACTCTGAGATTATTTTTCCATAATTTTCAACAAATTTTGCACAGCACATCAAAGTTGCATCATATAAGTGATTCTTATGCCAACTTAATTCATTAGTGATTTTCTTCAAATCTCAAGTGTTGATCAAAGATATTAACATTACTGTGATTTTCTCTGTCAATAAGCAAATACTATTCTGGAAACAAATCACTAATTCAGAAACAAAGCTACTATTAACCTCTGTAAACATTTGACAAACTATATTTCAAATGGAAAATTCTTGATGTTTGAGAATTTATATTTAGATGTACAATTGTTAGGAGCAGGTTAATATTTATCTCCTAAGTATACTCATAAGAAATAGAACCTAAGATGAAGGAGGATGGGAGGCACCATATTTTGGTATAATATAATCATTATAAAAATGGGTTTTATTTAAAATAAAGGATAGTAAAAATGAGAACTTAATTCATCACAACATTTTTATTTTACAAATGTATGCCCCAAGACGGGTAATTATTCTAATATCCAAAGTCTAGAATGAAATAAATTTAAATCATTTGTTCTCTTCATGGCATGTGTTTCATGAGATGGCAATAGACAATCTCCCTTTCTTCCTTTTCTTAAATTCAAACAATTAAGAAATCAAACACAGATAATGACAAGTGGCAGTCAAAATATGGTACAATGGATTTAACTCACTGATCTAATCACCTATCCTTCTTCCACGGGGAAGCGATAATGAGACAAGAAGTGTTACTAGCATCGTTACTCTAGGGTACTGGGTCTTAAACGTTTGGTTTCAGAACTCTTTTAGATGCTTAAAATTATCAGATACCTTAAAAAGCTTTTATTTATGGATGAAATTCATTGACATTGTGCTGGAAATTTAAAGCTGAGAAATATTTAACATAGTTATTGATTAATTAACCTTAAATAATAAACATATAACATGTTAAAATAAAGAATATATTTTTATAAAAATGACATTTTAAAAAGTGTAAGAGTGTTAGAAGTGTCATTGTTCTATATTTTCCCAAATCTCTATAATGCTTTGTTTCATAGAAGACAGCTAGATTCTCAAATCTGCTTCAGCACTCAATCTGTTACCCTACCACATGCAAGCTAGCCTCTTGAAATCTCTACTGTATTTTTTGTGAGAGAAAGGGAGCTTATTGCAGCACTATTCACAATAGCAAAGACTTGGAACCAACCCAAATGTCCATCAATGATACACTGGATTAAGAAAATGTGGCACATATACACCATGGAATACTATGCAGCCATAAAAAGGGTGAGTTCATGTCCTTTGTAGGGACATGGATGCAGCTGGAAACCATCATTCTGAGAAAACTATCGCAAGGACAGAAAACCAAACACCACATGTTCTCACTCATAGGTGGGAACTGAACAATGAGAACACTTGGACAGAGGGTGGGGAACATCACACACTGGGGCCTGTCGTGGAATGAGCAGAGGGGGGAGGGATAGCATTAGGAGATATACCTCATGTAAATGATGAGTTAATGGGTGCAGCACACCAACATGGCACACGTATACATATGTAACAAACCTACACGTCGTGCACATGTACCCTAGAACTTAAAGTATAATAAAAAAAAAGAAAAAGTCAAATAACAACTTAATATTTCAAAAATAATTTTGACATTATGGACCCTGTGAAAGGGGCTCCATATCTCCAGGGATCTTTGAACTGAACTTTGAGAACTAATACATTAGTGGAAATCCCTCCACATAGGGACTGGAAAGCAGGGAAATGCAAACTTCTCTAAACATGTACAACAGTACTATGTCAAAAGCTTGAGTTCTGGACTAAAATTAACTAAGGTCCATAATCTGTATAATTTTTGTGAAACCCATACATTTTCTAAAGTTAAGCTTCCTCGGAACGATGATACCATGAATATATAAAATACTTATTTTAAAATCCAAATGTTATCAAAAGTCTTTATGAACTATATATTTCCTATAAGCACTTTTGTTATCACTCAGATTTTCAACTGATCGTGGAACTTGTAGTTTTATTGCAACAAATCTTTCATAGGTTTATCTTTGGAAACATATTTTCTACATCTGTGTCATGTAGTTACCAATTATTTCCACTCCTTTATATTATCCTTGATATTATAGAAAAAGGCTATAATAAATAGGATACTAATTTAACAATAGAAAGTCTGCTTTCCTTTTCTTGAACTAAGTAAATATTTCTTTCCATGTTCTTGTTTTATTTTCAACAAATATGTATTAGCTAGATGATTATGTTAAAGAGCATCATTGATATTTGCTTTAAACTAAGGTTGTTAGCTAAAGTGTCTTTTTAGTTGAAAGCTGCAGAAATATTTTATCAGGAAAATTTCCCAATAACTCTTTGTTTTGAAAGTCAAAGAAATGGAAGTAAGAGTGAATCAGTCATCTAATTCCTTTCTACTTCACTAATCCTGAGATAAATTTCTCCAAAACAGAATGATCTCCGCCTCAAAATATTATCCAGAGATCAAACCACCTAGGGACTGAAATAAGCTGATGGATTAACGATAACAATAGGCGAAAACTGACAACCATTTAGGAAACTTCAGAAGCATTAAAAAAACAGAAACAAGATTGTAAAGAATGAAATGTGAAGGGAAGAGCCATGGTGAAAATGCTGAATGTAAATTTCTGTGCCAAAACAACATGTCCATGTGATAAGCAGGTGAAGCGCTACAGGTTTTCTCAAGGCTAAGGGAAATTTGAATATATTCATAAGATAAGTGATGATAAATACTAAAGGAAAAAGGTACAGGAGTAATTAATGAGCATATATTTTAAAGGATCAATAACACAGACAAAAGGTAGCTGGCACTGGAAAGGCATTATTCCGCTATCCAATGGTGAAAGAAAGAAGGAAATAATTAATTCATTTATTTAATAAAAATTTATTTAGTGTCTGCCTATTGTCATAGTTCTGTCTACACTTTTGGAGGATAGCAGTGATCAAAACAAGCAAAACTCCTTGACCTCCAGACTTACATTTTAGTTGGCAGAAGCAGTTATTTAATCATCCAAAGTAATTTTTCAATCAACCACATGATTTTGAAAGAAAGAGACAGAGAGGCTGGGTGCGGTGGCTCACGCCTGTAATCCCAGCACTTTGGGAGGCCAAAGTGGGTGGATCATGAGATCAGGAGGTCGAGACCATCCTGGCTAACAAGACAAAACCCCGTCTCTACTAAAAATACAAAAAATTAGCTGGGCGTGGTGGTGGGCGCCTGTAGTCACAGCTACTTGGGAGGCTGAGGCAGGAGAATGGCGTGAACCCGGGAGGCGGAGATTGCAGTGAGCTGAGATCATGCCACTGCCACTGCCCTCCAGCCTGGGTGACAGAGCCAGACTCAGTCTCAAAAAAAAGAGAGAGACAGAGAAAGAGAGAGAGAAAGAGGAGGGAGGGAGTCGGGGAAGGAAGGAGGGAAGGAAAGGAGGAAGGATGAAAGGAGGAACAGAAAGAAGGAAGAAAGGAAGAAAGAAGGAAGGAAAGGAGGAAAGGGGAGAAAAGACACAATGATAAATGTTATAGACAATAATAAAGGGAATGGGGATCCAATTTTAAATAAATTTGTCAGGAAAGGCTTTACTGACAAATTTAAACCAAGACCTGAATGAAGACAAAAGTTAGCTATGTAAACATCTGAGAGAAAAGAATTTCAGGAACGGGAAAGGGTTAGTACAAAGGCCCTAAGGTGGGATCATAGCTAAGGTGTTAGAGCAAAAGCAGAAAGAGGTCCTAGAATGAGCAAGGAAGAGAGTAACAGAGAGTAACAGAGCATGAGGGCAGGGTGGCTATGAGGGTTTAGTTCATGGAGGGTACGGTTGGTTATTTTAAGGTTTTTAGATTTTACCCTGAGTTAAATGGGCAGCTGATGGAAAGATTTGAATAGATTAGTTACATGAAAATGATTATTTTGTCTGCTGTGTTGAGAAGAAATTTTAAGAGAGCAAAGAAGGCGGGAGACCAATTTGGAGTCTTACAATACTATTGGTGATAGAAGAGTGTGGCTTACATTCAGATGGTAGCAAGGGGAATGGTCCAAAGTGGTAAGATTCAGGATATATTTTCATTCTGAAGCTCACAGGATTGGCTGAACGTTTTGATGTGAGGTGTGAAAGAAGTAGAGGAATCAGGAATGAATCAGGAGCCTGAGGAAACTTGTAAAGAGGAGGAAGAAAAAGATAGAATGAGTTCAAGTGCAGTGGACTTAGACTTAACAGTAAAATATCTTTGCAGTCATATTCCAAAATAGAAGGCATTAGGCAATTTCAAGACAGTAGAATGTTTTGAAACAGCTGCTTGAACTTGATCAAGTGCAGAACGTGATATGGAAACAGAAAAAAACTTCTTCACTACTTTCTGAACTCTCTCAACCTCCTTACTAACTTTAGAGAGTGTGAGGACTCGACGAGTCCCTTGACTGAAACCTCAGAATTACTTCTTACACCACAATTCTGGGTTAACTGCATCCAATACATCTAATCCTTCAACAGCTCCTGCCATCCACTACTTCATGAAACTCATACAAAGCACTTGTTTTTATTGACACACTTTAAAGTAAATCATTGAATTTCTGGCTTTGCCTACTGCCCCAAATCAGAAACCAGTTTCACATGGATATTATTAATAGAATTATTATTATTTTAAAGATACCAATCCTTTTCCAGAACTTCTTTAAGGAGTCCAGGGAATAAAAATGTTTGAGAAAACACATTGGCTTGAACAAAATAATTAAAACAGCCAAAAATGTTTGCTAAAATAAATGTTTACTATTATCTGTGTGCTATTTAATAGGAACTCATGGTTTTACTGTATTATACAAAAGTTTAGCCTCCCAGAGTGTTAGATATGAGGAGATACAGTCATTATGCATAAACTTTATCAGCAATTTTGCTGTAGTTACTACTGCCTATATAGCTAAGTCATCTTATTTCTATCATGGGATACAAGTAAACCACAGTGTGCCCAATCATGTAAAAGGAACAAAGATGTTCAAAGGAAGGAGCAAGACTTTCTCTTAGAAAGTCATGGACAGTTTCACTCATCACTCATCATGTGTGATACCTTTCTATTTGTCTAATTTACAGGCTAGGGGGGAAAAAGAACATTATATATTGTCACTGAAATTTAATGTGAAGGAGAAAGAAATGGGACCTACCGGTTTCTGTACTAAGTTCCAAGCCTATGAATCTCTTCTAATTATTGACCTCAGAAATAAAACAAACCTTCAAGAATATTTTTAGTCTTGTATCTTTTCAAGGGTTAATCAGAAATTAATACCTGGATTTTATAAAACAATGAATTTGAATACAAAATAATCTTTGAAGATAACCTTTCAATTATTTTGTGATCTATATATCTAAAGGTCATTTAATCTCAAGAAAATTAAGCATTTATTATATGCCATTTACTGTGTGAGGCACTTGGATAGATAGTGACTATGACAGGCACAAGTCCTTCCTTAAGACAGTGTTAGAACTGGTAAGGGGAGCAATAAATTGGAACCATAACAAAGCATGTAACCATAGAATCTGGAAAATGCAGATAACCTGAAAAATTCTGAAGTGGTCAAGGAGGGCTTACAAAGAAGAAACTGCTGAAACCTGAAGAATATTTAAGAATTAACAGGCTGAAGTTCTGAAACAAACAAAGCACAGTATGAGTTAGAGTCTAGATAGGATATTTGGCAAATCTAACAGGTTCTTTTGAATCTGAAATAAATTCCACGTAAGTGCATTGTAAGAAAAACAGCTGGCAAAGATTAGGAAAGACTGGCTAGGGAAATAGGCAGACACTAGTTCATAACGGCATTTTTTGTTTTTATTTTTTTATTTGTTATTATACTTTAAGTCCTAGGGTACAGGTGCACAACGTGCAGGTTTGTTACATATGTATAAATGTGCCATGTTGGTGTGCTGCACCCATTAACTCGTCATTTACATGAGGCATATCTCCTAATGCTATCCCTCCCCCCTCCCCTAACTGCGACAGGCCCTAGCGTGTGATGTTCCCCACCCTGTGTCCAAGTGTTCTCATTGTTCAATTCCCACCTATGAGTGAGAACATGCGGTGTTTGGTTTTCTGCCCTTGTGATAGTTTGCTCAGAATGATGGTTTCCACCTTCATCCATGTCCCTACAAAGAACATGAACTCATCCTTTTTATGGCTGCATAGTATTCCATGATGTATACATGCCAACCTAAATGTCCATCAATGATAGACTGGATTAAGAAAATGTGGCACATATAAAGGCATTTTTAACCTAAACTAGGGAGTCTGGACTCTTACAGAGGCCAAGTAAAAGGATTTAAAATTTTTAACAAGATTAATTGTATTTTCACTTTAAAAAGGTTTTATTCTTGTTTTAAGTTGTGAGCTCATTAATACATAATGTGGACTATGCATGTTTTGGCTTCTTTTTTATTTTTAGTACCTTATCTTGCCTTCATATTGCTTTTAATAAACCAGTACGGATACAATTCAATCTTATTTGTTCTCTTTCCCAACACATTCCTAGCCCTTCCCCTCTCTCCAGAGGAAATAGTTTTATTGATGCACATACATATTTATAAATTTGTTTATATGTATGTTCCACTAATAATATTTAGTATTACATTGTAATTGTAAAATCTTCAGATAAATGCTATTATCCTCCGGTCATATTCTGAAATCACCTTGTTTTAGTCTTTTTTTTTTCTTTCAATAAACTTTTTAATTTTCTTCTTAATTTTTTCAGTGACCCACGGGTCATTCAATAACATATTGTTTAATTTTCATGTGTTTGTATAGTTTCCATATTTCCTTTTGTTATTGATTTCTAGTTATATTCCAATGTTGTCAGAGAAAATACTTGATATAATTTCAAATTTTTAAAAAAAATTTAAGGCTTGTTTTGTGGCCTAACATATATCCTTGAGAATAGTCAATGTGCTAAGAGAAGAATGTGTATTCTGCAGCCATCAGATGAAATGTTCTGTAAATATCTATTAGGCCTATTTGGTCTATAGTACAGATTAAGTCTGATATTTCTTTGTTGGTTTTCTGATTGGATGATCTGTCCAATCCTGAAAGTGGGATGTTGAAGTCTCCAGCTATTTTGCATTGGGATCTATCTCTCTATCTCCTGAGTTGTAATAATATTTGCTTTATATATCTGGGTGCTCTAGCATTGGGTGCATATATATATACAATTTTTTTCAAACATTTATTTTTTTTCTTAATGTATAATATATTTACAATTGTTATACCCTCTTGCTGAATTGACCCCTTTATCATTAGATAATGACCTTATTTGTCTCTTTTAATAGTTCTTATCTTGATATCTATTTTTTTCTGATATGTGTAGCTACTCCTCCTTGCTTTTAATTCTGTTTGCATGCAATATATTTTTCCATCCCTTTATTTTCAGTCTGTGTATTTTTATACACATAGACTGTTTCTAGCAGGAAATAGATAGTTGAGTCTTGTTTTCATCCATTCAACTAGCCTGTCTTTTGATTGAAGAGTTTAGTCCATTCACATTCAATGTTATTGTTCATAATAAGGACTTACCACTACCATTTTCTAAACTGTTTTTTAGCTGTTTTGCGGTCTTCTCTTTCTTCCTTCGTTTCTGTGAAAGTAGATTTTTCTGATGTTATGTTTTACTTTCTTGCTTTTATTTTTTGTGTATCTGTTGCAGGCGTTTTGATTTGTGGTTACCATGAGGCTACATGTGGTTATCGTAAATAATATCTTACAACCCATTGTAAGAATCTAATAGGATTCTGAATTCCTTCTCTGTGTTATCTTGAATTTGGCTGCACCTCCTCAAAACAGCTGTTTTGAATTCTCTGTCTGAAAGCTCACATATCTGTCACTCTGGGATTAGTCACTGGTTCCTTATTTAGCACATTTGGTGAGGTCATATTCTTATGTATAGTATTAATGCTTGTGGATGGTTTTTTGATGTCTGGGCATTGAAGAGTGGTATTTTGATGTCTGGGCATTGAAGAGTTAGGTTATTTATTGTAATCTTTGCATACTGGGCTTGTTTGCACTTGTCCATCTTGAGAAAGATTTCCAAGCATTCAAAGGGAATTGAATGTTGTGATCTACGTCTTTCGTCTCTGCAGCCATATCTGCATTAGGGAACACCCCAAACCCAGTAATGCTATAAATCTCACAGACTTTAGAAGTATTGCCTTGGTGGTCTTTAATAAGATCTGCCTACAACACATACATATAGGACTTCTTCAAAATACTCCAGCCCCTACGCCCACCGATGCATAATCACACACTCCAGATAAGAACACCGCAAATTTAAAAAAATGTATAGTGTGAAAAATTGAACAATGTTGTGAAATTCAGAATATTAAAGAATAATTTATATTCCACATCAATAAATAATAATCTAAATATGTTTACAAATATTATAATTAAGATGAAAAATTGATGAAGAGGCTGGACACGTTGGCTCATGCCTATAATCCCAGAACTTTGGGAGGCTGAGTAGGGCAGATCACCTGAGGTCAGGAGTTCGAGATCAGCCTGACCAGCATGGTGAAACCCTGTCTCTATTAAAAATACAAAAAGTAGCTGGGCATGGTGGCGCATGCCTGTAATCCCAGCTACTTGGGATGCTGAGGCAAGAGAATCACTGGTACCGGGGAGAGGGAAGTTGCTGTGAGCCGAGATTGTGCCATTGGACTCCAGCCTGGACAAGAGAGAAACTCCATCTGAAAAAAAAAAAAAAATTGATGAAGGAAGATAATGAGATGAGAACAGAACTGAATGTAACAGATAGTTAGTTATATAACAAAACCAAATAGAAATCCTTTGAATAAAAAGCATAGTTCTTGCAATAACTGTACTCAACGGATGTGTTAAAGAGTAATCTAAATAAAGGAAGGTATTTCATTAATTGCAAAATAAGCTTGAGGATATTATCCAGAAATAATTACAAAATAATAAAGTGATAGAAAATAAAAAAGAGAATTTTTGGGTTATAGAAGCAAACAAGGTAAAGAATGGGAGAAAGACAAAATTCCAGGTGCTGATGGTCAAATGATGTTATAATTAAAGAAATATATGTGTTCAAATTTTGAAGGAGCATATGTGAACCTGAATAAGAAAGTTTAAAAAAATCTGTATGTAGACATTTTACAGTTATGCTGCAAAATAAAAAGTACCGACAAAATCTTAAAAGTACGAAAACATTGATTATTTAAATAGAGAAATAGATTAAATTAATAAATAGATTTACTGCTGACTTCTCCTGAGCAACAACACACCACAGAAGACTATGGGAGAGTATCTCCAGTGGCCATGAATGTAACTCTCAATCTAAACAGGCTTTTTCAATACCAATTTAAGGGGCACAAATGCAGTTTTGTTACACGGATATATTGCATATGGGTGACATCCGGATATTTAGTGTAACCATCACCAGAACAATGTGCATTGTGCCCATTAAGTAATTTATCATCTCTCACCACCCTCTCACCCTTCTGAGTCTCCAGTGATAATCTATATTTCAAGAGTCAAGATAAAATAATGACATTACTAATTATGCACACATCAAATTACACAAAAGTTATTCACAGAAAGAACTGCTGACTCAAGTACGTAGAAAACACAAAGCCTGATAGAAAGTATAGAGATTATATCAGTACTCACAATAAAATATTATTTTGAACAGAAGATATTATGAAAAAGACGGAGGCAGCCATGCTCACCACTATGTCAACAACGCTACGCTTAAAAATATATATGTATTCTACTACAAAGACACATGCACACGTATGTTTATTGCAGCACCATTTACAATAGCGAAGACTTGGAACCAACCCAAATGTCCATCAATAATAGACCGGATAAAGAACATGTGGCACATATACACCATGGAATACCACGCAGACATAAAAAAGAATGAGTTCGTGTCCTTTGCAGGGACATGGAAAAAGCTGTAAGCCATCATTCTCAGCAAACTAACATAGGAACAGAAAACCAAACACTGCATGTTCTCACTCATAAGTGGGAGTTGAACAGTGAGAATACATGGACACAGGGAGGGGAACATCACACACCTGGGCCTCTTGAGGGGTGGGGGTTAAGGGAGGGAGAGCGTTAGGAGAAAATACCTAATGCATGGAGGGCTTAAAACCCAGATGACGAGTTGATAGGTGCAGCAAACCACCATGGCACATGTATACCTATGTAACAAACCTGCATGTGCTGCATATATATCCCAGAACTTAAAGTAAAATTAAAAAAGAAAGAAAGAAAAAGAGGAGAAGGAAGTGGAGCAAAATGGCCAAATAGAACAGTCCAGCAACTGTCCTCTCCAACAGGAGCACTAAATTGAAAAACTATCCATGCCAGAAACCACCTTCACAAAAATAAAAAATAAGCTAAGTCACCCAAGTACCCGGATTTGACATCGTATCAAGAAAAAAGGCACTAAAGGGGGCTGGAAAGACAGTCTTACATTCTCTGCATCACCCCTACCTATTTCCTGGCAGTGATGCATTACATGGAGAGAATCTGTTTGCTCCGGAGAGAGAGAACAAAGTAATTTGGTGGCTTTGCACTGAAACGCAGTACTGTCTAGTCCACCTGATTATCTTTCCTGGGAGACTAATGGGTTTCATGGTCCTAGATTTTTTTCATGTAAATGTCCTGGATTATATGTATTTTATTCCTATTTTCATGAATAATCCAAATTTGACATTGCAAAATATTTATGTGACTATTTTTCTACCACAGATATCAATAAGTATCAGGCTTCTTTGTAGGATACAGGCTCATATTTTTAAATCTCTATTTCGTAAATAGAACATTACTTTTGCCTGTTATGTATATTACTAAACCTCAGTTGCAGCTCTCTGCATCGTACAGACTTGAGTCTTCAACTTCTTTCTGCAAGAATTTCAAATACCTAATAAATGCCTGTAATAACTTTCCAAATCATGTTATCCACTCAGCTTCAAGCATCTTTCAACATTATTTTTGAGTTCACTTTTTATTACTGATATTTGATAATTTATCATTCTTGTGTTTGAAGTTAGGTATCCATTTTAAGTTATTTTACTACATTGCATTCAAATATGGAATTCCTAAGTTTTAGATTCCAGTTTGAGGTAGACTGTCCCAATCAGCACTGTCTTCAATGTCAACATGTTCAAATCTGGAGGCATGGAACTCTGGAGTGTTGTTCAAATCCTGTGTATGTGTGTGTGTGTGTGTGTGTCTGTGTCTCTGTGTGTTTGTGTACACATATCTGGTATTAGCAACAAATTAGGAAAGGAATCATTAGATGGCTGGATTTTTGAGAAAGAGGAAGAATGATTTTTCATGATTATGTTAATATTTTTATAAATGGTATAACAACATTATTAACTGAAAAAGGAAATCCATGAGAAAACTTATGGGGAGTTTAGATTATAAATCTCATTCGGATATATTGATCTTGATATCCTTTGGAACATTTATTTAGGACGACAGATTGACATATGCTTTAATGCCTAAGAAGAGACTTGAACTGGATATTTTTTAAACTGTATCTTTTATTTTATAATTAAAACAAATTTAATACTTTAATGAGCCAATGTCTATATCTATTTATCTATCTTTTGATATCTATACAGAGTTATATATTCAACATAATCAAAATAAAAATCCCATTAGGTTTTGCTTTCTGTGTAGAAATTAGAAAACTCAATTTACAATTTATAGTTAAATGCAAAGGATCCAAAACAGTAAAAGTGTAAAGATAAACTTGAAGAGGCTGGAGGTCTCATACTCCTAGTTAGCTAGTTAACAAAGCTGTAAGAATCAATACAGTATGTACTGACACAAGGATTGAGCAATAAAACAATGGAAAAAGTAGAATTTCAACATGTATTTATATGTATTATTTATAACAAAAGTGACAAAGTGGTGTAGTCTTTCTCTCTCTCTCTCTCTCTCTCAAACTCCTGACTAGCCGAGAAACTCATTTGTCATGACCCATGAATCTATATGTAGTGCAACATTGGAGGACTTCTTATTCTGTACAAACTGGATGGCAAGGTGTGCCACCTGAAGTTCTGGAAGTTCTGCTGAGGGAGATGATTATTCCTTACTAATGTCCTGTATGGCCACCCCTGAGTAAGGCTGTACTGCAATTACTATCCATTTTCAAACCAACCCTCTTTCTAGTTCTAGATATGTGACTCTTTGTATCTTACAGTCATTATTTTGCCTCCAATCAGGGCCAAGTAGCATTAAGACCTGTTTCTCAAAAGATGTATAATTTTCTGCTGAACATAACCTTGCTCCAAAACTCCAAAATTCTGTGTTATAATTATCCCTTGGGACTTACTACAAACTGTTCCCAGCATCTTTTTCCATCACTGACATCTCCAACATTATAAAGCATGGTGGTTTGGCCTTAGTAACATGGCTTTGCTTTCAGTCCTGCAACTGCTTTAGAACTCTTTATTGCTGGTATAATTTTGTGTCACCTTGTATATAGGCCACAGCAATATTCCTAGCTTCCTTAGAAGACTGACTTCAGAAGCCGAATAAGTTTATGAGGCTTCGTGCTTTCCTTTTCATCACAGGAGGTGCAAGATATAATTATGTCTATTTTATTTCAAACAAATTTCCTGCCATGCCCCTGACAATGGGAACGCTGAAACTTCTATAAATGTTTCAGGCCCTGAATACTTGCATGAGTCTTACAATTACATTAACTATACTGGTAATATTTTGCTTATTTTTCCTGTTCAGTCTAATATCATTGATGTGATGAATCAGTGTGATACTCTATGACATATTCAGATGATCAAGATCTCTGTGTTTTATATTGTGACAGAGACAAAAGAACTAACATAGCATTGAGGAGAATCTTTCTACATATATTATTATTCTGTGTGGTTAAAAAGTATTTGTGATATTCTTTTCTGATAGAGATAAAGAGAATCTATTCACTAAACCAGTGGCAGTATAACATGTCGCTGCGATCATATTAATCTGCTCTATCAAAGATGTATCTGGCACAGTAGCTGAGATAGGGCCCAATATTTGGTTAAACCTGCAGAAGTATAATTGCTTTCTTGGGGTTATATTTAATTTCTGCAGGATCCAGAATATTGAATTAAGCATAATTATATAGGAACTATCACCGTTGTATCTTTTAGGTCCTTAAAGGTAGTACTAAATACCACCATCCCCTTCCCAGGGTAAAATAAGTTTGTTTGTTTTTGTGTCTGCTTCATTGATTTACTATCTTGGCTGAGATGGAGAGTAGTTTCAGAGGCTTCTATTTGGCTTTTTCACTGTCACATTATTTACCCTGGAGACAAAAGAACCCAATGTGGGGTTTTGTCAACTGCCAACTATATCAATCCAAATGATAATTTAGGAGACTGGGGAAATAATCATTGTGTGGGTCTTTTGACTCAGTGTACATACCTTGGTCAGGACTACTCCATTTATTACATTGCTTCCATATGTGCCCACTCAGTCTCTAGAGAGAAAGAGAGATTTTCAATACAACAAAATATACCCTCTAGCTTTTACAGTTAGTTTCAATTGCCTGTTATTAATACGTAAATTTGCCTCTTCAATCTCTTTGAATGGAACAAGGTTTTACAACAGTAGTGCTATTTACGTTTTATACTAAGTAATTCTTTGTTATGGGGCCTATCTTGTGAATTATAGAATCTCTATTCTCTACCCCATATAACCCAGTAGCACCCCTCCCACATCATGACAGCCAAGATTGTCTTCATGAATTGCATAATATTTCCTGGGTTTGGGGTATGGTGAGGAGTAAATTTATCCCTATTTGTCCCTATTTGCCATTGCTGTCCTGCAGCAGCAATGGCAATTAGCCCTTGTATTTCTTTACCTTATTGTTACTCTTTTCTTCATGCATATTTAATACCTGATATATCTTGCCAGCTAGTACATTCTCTTCCATGGGTGACATTCTTCAAATTAACTATTGGTGAATGTTTCAATAATTGGTTCATGACCTGGTGCGTGGGGTTGTTGTGTTCCACCTACCACCAGTAATGTTGTCTTCATAGCCAATCAGATAGTAGTGTTCTAGTTCTAAAACCCCATTTTATTAAATACTTTTTTGGTTTCAAATATCACTGCATGGAATATCTGGAAGCAGACCTGAAGACAAGGTGTTTATTAGGGAATCAGCGTCTTTTAGGGAAAGGAGAAGTTAAAGCATGATTGAGCAGAAGAACTGAACTGTAATGAAGGCGTGACATAACCTCAGCAAATGCTGAGAAAGAGGTTTAATCTGGAGTGAGTATTGCTTATCAGAGTGTCCTTTATTGGGACAAAGTATACAGGCCTTTATGCCCTTGACCTTCTACAGCAGATACAAGCTGCCCTGGAGAAAGGTGCAAGGTCTATAAAAAGGGCCTCTGTTCGAAGTAAGGACACTTATTAGGGATAATGGGGGGCAATACATAATGATAAGAGAGTCAATTATCCAAAGAGACATAACAATGTTTAATCGGTATTCACCTAACAACACAGCATCAAAATACAAAACTAACAGAGCTCCAAGGAAAAATAAATGAATCCACAATTATAGCTGGACTTCAATTCCTTTCTATGAGAAATGGACAAATCCAGAATGCAGAAAACCAGTAAAAGACCTAACTTGTTGTTGTAGTTAAACTCAACATCACCATCATCCAACTGGATATTCATAGACTACTTTATCTAGTGACAACAGAGTACACATTCTTCTAAAGCTGACATAGAATGCTTGTCAAGACAGATCACATTCTAGGCCATAAAACACACTTTAACAAATTTTAAAGAATACATATCATTAAAGGTCTAATTAAAATAGAAACCATTAATAGAAAGATAACTGAAAATCAATGAAATTCAAGAAATTGAAAACAGGAAATTACTAAGAAAAATAAAATCCAAAGCTGTTTTTTTTTTTTTTTTTGCAAAGATCAATAAAATTGATAAGTCTGTAGTTAGGATAACTAAGAAATCAGAGAACACAAATTAATAATTCTAGAAATGAAAGAGAAGACATCACTACAGATCCCATGGACATTAAAATGATAATGAAATAATATAAGCAACTTAATGTGTATAAATTTGGTTATAGATTTATAAAAGTAATTATAGATTTATAGATTAAGATTAAATGGACAAATCCTTGAAAAACATGGTCTGCCAAAAGTAGCACAAGAAATACATTATCTGAATATGCATATAGTTATTAAAGAAATTAAATGAACAACCTCCCAAAACAGAAAGCACCAAGCCCAGATAAACGCACTGATGAATTACATCAATCATTTAAGGAAAAAAATTATACCAGTAATTTGGTATAGTGGTATACTCTCCATAATCTCTTTCAAAAGATAGAAGCAAAAGAAATACTTTCTAATTTATTCTATGAGGCCAGCATCACCCTAATACCCTAGACAAAGATATTAAAAGAAAAAAAAAAACTATATCCTGGCACAATGGCTCATGCCTATAATCCCAGCATTTTGGGAAGCAAAGGTAGACAGAACACTTGAGCCCAGGAGTTCTAGACCAGCTGAGGCAACATGGCGGAACCCTGTCTCTACTAAAAAGATAACAAATTAGCCAAGCATGGTGACACGTGCCTGTAATCCCAGCTACTCGGGAGGCTGAGGTAGGAAAATCACCTGAGCCCAGGAAGTCAATACTGCAATGAGCTGTGGTTGTGCCAGTGCCCTCCAGCCTGGGTGACAGGAGTGAGAGAGCCTGTCTCAAAAAAAAAAAAAAAAAAAAAAATCAAAAGGAAAGGAAACTACAGACCAATTTCTCTCATGGTCATAGATGCAAAAATCTTTAACAAATTATCAGCAAGTTAAGTCCAAAAATGTATAAAAAAAGTTATACATCATGATAAAATGGAATTTATCTTAGATATGCAAGGTTAAATCAACATTCAAAAATCATTTAATGTAACCCATAGCATCAACATGCTTTTAAAAAAAAACCATATATGGGGAGATGCAGAAAAAGCATTTGACAAAATTTAATAACCATTCATGATAAAAATTCTCAGTAAACCAAGAATGAGGGAAACTTCAACAAATTGATGAATTTCTACAAAAAAAAAAAAACTATAGCTAACATTACACTTAATGATGAGAAACTATAAGCTTTCTCACTAAAGTCAGGAACAAGGCAGTATTGTCCCTTCTTACCTATCCTTTTCAACATCATACTGGAAGCCCTAGATAATGCAATAAGAAAAGGCAAGGAAGTTGAAAGCATATTGATTAATAAGGAAAAAATAAAACTTTGTTTGTAGATGATATGATCATCTTTGTGGGAAATCCAAAAGAATTCATTAAAACATCTCCTGGAATTAGTAAGTGATTATACTAAGGTTGCAGAATACAAAGTTTACGTATAAAAGTCAATCATTTTCTATATGTCAGAAATGAAAAAGTAGAATTCCCAAATTCTACACTTCCCAAAATAAAATACTTAGTTATAAATCTAACAAGATTGGTATGAGAAAACTGTAAAACTTTGTTGAAATAAATCAAAGAACTAAATAACTGGAGAGATAGTCCATGTTCATTGATGAGAATACTCAATATTGTCAAGACGTCAGTTCTTCCCAACTTGATCTATAGATTCAATGCAATCTCAATCAAATTCTCAGTGAGTTATTCTGTAAATATTGACAAAATAATTCTAGAGTTTATATGGACAGTTAAAAAGAACCACAACACCAACACAGTATTGAAAAAGAAGAATAAAGTCAGAGGAATGAAACTACCCTATATCAAGAGTTACTGTAGAGGTACAGCAATCAAGACAGTGTAGTACTGGTAAAAGAACAGACAAACATAAGCAATGGAAGAGAATAAAGAGGCTAGAAATTGATACACTTAAATATAGTCAACTGATCCTTGACAAAGGAGCAAACGCAATACAAAAAAGTATAGTGTTTTTAAGAAATGGTGCTGGAACAAATAGACATTCATATGCCAAATAAAAATCTAGACAAATATATTACACACTTCACAAAAATGAACTCAAAATTGATAACAGACATAAAAGTAAAATGTAAAACTATAAAGTTCCTAGATGATAACAGGAGAAAAATCTAGATAACCTTGGATATGATTATGACTTTTTACATACAGTGCAAAAGGCACAAAACATGAAAAAAATCAATAAGCTGTACTTCATTAAAATTAAATTTTTTTTCTCTCTGAAAGACAGTCAAGAGAATTAAAAAGCAGGCCACAGACGGAAAAAATATTACAAAGCCGTATCTGTAAAGGACTATCATCCAAAAAGCACTCTTGAAACTCAACAATAAGGAAAAAAACTGACTAGAAAATGGGCTAAATCTAAAACAATCAAACTCAAAGAAGTAGAGTATAGAATGGTGGTTATTAGAGACTGGGGAAAGAGGGTGGAAGAATGAGGAGATGATGTTGAAAGGGTGCAAAGGTGCAATTAGACAAGCAGAGTAGGTATTTTTTAAGATATATTGTAGAGTGTGGTGAATATAGTATATAATAATGCATTGTATATTTCAAAATCACTGAGAGTAAATTTCAAATCTTCTCACCACAAAAAAATTACTGTGTTTGAGATTATTGATATGTTAATTCACTTGTTTTAATTATTCCACATTATATGCATAAATCATAACATCTCTTTGTACCCTATAAATATATACAACTATTATTTGTCAATTTACAATTACAAATTAAAACTATAAGTAAATATATTTGGAGTAAAATTGCCAATATTACCTAAAAGCTTTCTATATTAAATATCATATGAATTAAAAATGGGCCAAAGACGTCAACAGACACCTCACCAAAAAGATATACAGACAGAAAATAAGCATATGAAAAGATGTCCCACATCATATGTCATCAGAGAAACAAAAATTAAAACAAAAATGAGGTACCACAGCACATCTATTAAAAGGATCAAAATTCAGAACATCTACTACAGCAGATTTTGCCAAAGGTGTGGAGCAACAGGAACTCTTGCTCATTGTTGGTGGTAATGCAAAACGATACAGCTACTTTGAAAGACAGTTTGTCAGTTTCTTATAAAACTAAACATGCTTTTACCATATGATGTAGCAAGCATGCTCCTTGGTATTTAGCCAAATGAGTTGCAAACTTATGTCCACACAAAAAATCTGCACATTGATGTTTATAGCAGCTTTATTTATAATTGCCCAAACTTGGAGAGAACCAAGATGTTCTTCAGTAGGTTAATGGATAAATACACACTGGTACATCCAGACAATTGAATGTTATTCAGGGCTATAAAGAAATGAGCTGTAAAGTCATGAAGAGACATGGAAATAACTTAAATGCATATTACTGCGTCCGGCCTAAATATATACATTTTTATTATTAAAAAAAATTCAGGCTGGCGTGTTAGCTTTGCTGCCCGAAGTCCTCAAGGATACACCTCATTCCAAGTGATTACTTCCAATTCCTGATGTATGAGTCTTGTTCTCATTGCATATGACAATGGCTAAAAAACTAGAAAAACAATAATATCTTGTTTCAGGCAGGAGAACTGAGGAAAGAATAAAAAGAAAGGAAAAAGTGCATGAAACAAATGTAATTTAAGGAAAGTTCCACAAGGCTATATTTATTCATGCCATTAGTCTGAAATTTATCACGTTAATCACTTGAAACAAAGAAGGTTAGGAAATAAAAGATTTACTTTCTACCATGATGTACTCTTCTAAAAACCAAGAGTTCTTTACTCTGGAAGAAAAAGGGACAGCTATTGGGTTTACCCATCAATCTCTTTCAAACAGAGTGAATTTCAACAAGTTTTATATACCAGCTTTAAAAATAACAACGGTGAGTTTTAAAATGTCACATTCACCATAAAGAACTTTAAGGAAGAGTTAGTATGAATGATTCTTACATCATTTAAGAAAAAATTTACCACTGTGAAAGGGAGGTAAGATAACATATAACTAAGACAAAGGAATATGTCATTAATAAATTGTTCCTAATTTTTCTAAAAATATTCTGTCACCAGCTGATTGCAAACACTTTTGAGGAGTGCCAAAGTTTCAGGAAACACAAAGTAAAGTTAGAAGAAAGTAAATGTACTAACAGATACTACATTTCATTATCTTGATCATATTGGATGGTGCCCAAGAAAGTATGTTTTCTTTATAGTTTGTTAAAGTGAAAGCCGTGTTCACTGAAAATTGCTCATGATTTAGCTCATCCTGAGATAAATATTCTTAAAAGCAGGAAAATATTTTACATTTCCCAGAGGCAAATTATAGCCATATGCATTGGACACATGTAAGAAATGTAAATATTATGTAAAAAATGTATTTCAAAAATGTAGGAAACTATTTATATTTCTGTTAAATTATGTTCAAATATTCTCTCCAATCCTATGTCCTCCTCTAACCACAATTGTTTCTTCACATCTTCAGAGCTAAACTTCTTGAAAAGATGACTTTTATTACCATTTTCATATCCTCACCTATTATTTCTTATTTCCAGCTTTCCAGTCTCATATCTTTTTTACCAATGCACTAAATTATCTCTCACAAATTTACCTTTAGTTACCAAATCTGATACTTCTTCAGCCCTTGCAATACATAACTATGCAGTTATTTGATACTATTGATCACTCCTTCTATTCATTTGCTTTTGAAATCCTGACCTCTGAAAACCTACTCACATAATCTCCATTTCATTTGATAGATACTCAGACTGAAATTCTTAGGATCATCACAGATTGTTCTTTCTTTCATACCCTTCTTCTAAGCCATCAAGAAATTCTACTGTTTCTACCTTAACATTTCACTATCACCACTATAACTACCTGGTTGCAGAGTAACTTGCCATAATACCTTTCACCTGATTTACTGAAGAAGTTCCAATTCAGTTTCTTTTCTTTATTCCTTTAATTCAGATTCTTAACACTTTAAGTGATTCTTTAAAAACATAAGTCGGATCATGCCACTTCTCTTCTCAAAATCTGGAAATGGCTTCCAAATTCACTCTGAGTATAAACCAAAGGCTGTGCAATGATCTATAAGGCCCTGCAACATCTGCCCCTGTTCCTATGACCTCTCTAACTTCACCTGAAAACACCTTTAGCTCTTTCTCAGTAAGCCAGCAAGCATACCTGCCATGTTTTAAACATCATTTTAGATGAATATGTTAGAAAATCTATTTTGATTGCCTAGGGAAAAGGAAAACTTCGTGAACAGCCAAACCATGGGAAATACAGGTGGCTTCAGGAGCAACCAGAACAAATCTTGAACGGTATCAGTAGTCTTTCTTTCAACATTCATTCTTTTTTAACGAAAGAATTTTAAGTTCTGTTGAAAAACGACTACTGATATCATAAGAATGTTATCTGGATAAATGTGTAAAGTGCTCAGAAACGCTATCAATGAGCTGTGCTCAGGATGAGCATGATTTTCCGGCCCTGTGAGAACCACATTGGAAATGAGAGAGGAGTAGCTCTCCAAGTGAACAGGGTTTTCATGTCCCCAAATTGGAAAAACTACAAGTTAAAGAAAACACATTACTCATGAGTAAAACATTAGATATATTATATTTATAATATGACACCATGGATGTCCTGAGGTCTCATATAACCATGGTCTAAAACAAATCATATACTATATTGTGCTATTTTCAAGTTTTTAAAGCTTAATATCAGATAGTACTGGTTTATTTGTCATATTGATAATACCAATGGTTGCAAAATCTTGACTTTATTAGCATCTTTGTATTGGAACCATATGAAAACACCAAAGTCTAAGTAAGTGTCTATGCAAAGGAAAACATTACCCCAATGAGCATATAATGGGCTAGCACTACAGTGTCTTGGAAAGCCCGAATCCATGGAGCAAGATCAGTTAACAAAAAAATGTCTGTCCAAATATTTAAATATGTCAGCATAGCACAAAGGAGGAAGGAAACTGATGATTCTTCAGTTGTCAGAATTTATAGTTAGCTGATTGGAATGATTCAGGAGCTCTTGCTTTGCCAGCAGTGTAAGTATATTTGTACTATGCCAAAATAAGATGCAACACTAAGAATAATATTTGGGCTCATGGAGCTCTGCTATTTGCCAAAAATATATTATTCTAAATTTAGAATTTGAATATTTATTGCTACTATGTAGTGTCTACTATATAGTAGTGTGTTTAAATATGCAACAGTGTGTTTAAATATAAGATTGGTTGAATTTTATTCTCTTTGTGGTTCCAAGTTCAAAGGCTTATCATCGAGGGACTACATATGGTTAGAATCTGAAGTAGCCAGATACCACCAAGAGATTTAATACAAATACTGTAAATGGAATTGTGGTTTCATAGCATACACCAAGTACATGTGGTTTAATATTGTTTGAAAAGAACATATAGATTTCAGCTTGCTATAAAGTTCATAAAGAAGTTCATTATGGCTTTACTAGGCTCCCTTGTATTGAACACAGAAAATAAACACAGGAAAAGTAGAGTTATGAGTTTATTAGAAATATTCACTAGCTAAGAGCTATGCTATTTTCTGAAGTAACAAAAAGATGTTCTGTATATTTTCAGTAATATTTGTGTGTGTGAACACGTGTGTGTGGATGTGTATTGTACATGTGTAAATGTGCTTTCATACCTGCTTGAGTGTGTATTTAAAACCTCAGAGGTGCTAATGATTTTCACTGAGTTAGCTATAAATATCAATGTGTCAACTTCTCATGACTCAATGAACACATTTTCAAGATGGTTGAAATGAGATATTCACTCTGGAATAGAATAAGTTTTAGTGTGAAAGTTAAAAGCTTAATAACAATAACACAACCTTGTATTTATTATTTCACTGGGCAGTGCATATGTCTAATTCAAGTGTAACAGTGACAAACATTAAGAATGTTATTATTATATTTTTCATTCTGTAGAAGCTTGTTGCATATCTAGTCCCTCTACTGAACCGTAAGCTCCACAGGTTGAAGAATCAATGTTGGTTTTGTTCGCTATTATACCACAGTCTCTAAGTCCGTGAAATATCTGGTGATTGAATGGTCTTCCATAATATAGTTAATTAATTTATAATTCAAAAAGTTAAGTAGCTTGCCGATGAAACCATATTTAACAAATTATGAATTTGGGCTTCAAATTTAAATAAATCTTAACCTAGAATTAATGCCCCTCCTTACCCTACACAATCTTTGAAAACATTTGTTGTGGTGAAATATATAAAAATTTTACCATTTGAAACTCTACAATTCAGTGGCATTTAATACATTTACAGTGTTGTGAAAGTGTCAACATTATCTGGATCCACAGCGTTTTCATCACATGAAAAGGAAACTCCAATCTCATTAATTCCCAATTCCTTCTTCCTCCAAGCCTTTGACAACCACTAATTTGCATACTATTTCCATGAATTTACTTTTCTGGCTCCTTCATTCATCATGACATTTATAATGCTCATTCATTTTGCAACATTTATTTATATTTCATTTAAGTGCTGAATAATATTCCATTGCAAGAATACAAACATTATTTACACACTCATTAGTTGATGGACATTTCATTTTTTCCATATGTAAATTATTGTGAATACTGCTGTGACAGACATTCCTGTACAAGGTCTAGTTTGAACGCTTGCTGTCAATTCTGTTGGGTATACACCCAGAAGGAAAATTCCTGAGACATATGGTAATTCAATGTTTAATATGTTGAGAAATCACCAAACCATTTTCAACAGTGGTGGCACAATATTTTGTTCCCATCAGTAATGTACAAGACTTGCAATTTCTTCACATTCTTCCCAACATTTATTCTCCTTTTTTAAGTTATAGCCATCCTAGGGGTTACAAAGTGGTATTCCGTTGTGGATTTGGTTTGCTTTTCCGTAATGGCGAATAACTTTGAGCATCATTTTACACATTTGTTGGATATTTGTATATCTTCTTTAGAGAAATGTCTATTCAAATTCTTTGCCTATTTTTGAATTAAGTATTATATTTTATTCTAGATGTAGGAGTTCTTTGTATAATCTAGAAATGAGTCTCTCATCAGATTTATGATTTTCAAAGATATTCTCTCATTCCATGTGCTGTCTTTTTACTATATTTATAGTGTCCTTTGTGGCATATAAGTTTTAATTTTGATGAAGTTAAATTTCTCTATTTTTTCTTCATTTAGTTATGGTTTTGTGCCATATCTAAGAATCCACTGGCAAACCATGAAGAAACTTGACTCATATCTATTTCTTCTATCAAACCATACACTCCACAAGATGTGGAGATTTACCCTTATATTATCTTCAAGATTTAAAAATCTATTATGTTTATATAGTTTATTATGTTTATATTCATTGAGTTAGTTTTGTATATGGTATGTGATGAGGGTCCAGCTTTATTCCTTTGCATGTGGCTACCCAGTTGTCCCAGTACCATTTGTTTATGAAACTATTTTTCAGAGTTGAATGGTCTTGGTACCCTGGTCAAAAGTCAATTTAACATAGATATATGAATTCATTTATAGATTTTTATTTGATTTGACTAAGCTATATCTCCATTTTTATGCTAGTATTACACTTTCTATTACTAAAGACTTGTATTAAGTTTTGTAATCAGGAAGTATGAGTTCTCCCACTATGTTCTTCTTTTTCAAGATTATTTTAGCTGTTAAGGCCTCCTTGAAATTGTACAAGAATGTTAGGATCACTATCCCCCTTTCTAATAAAACATAGTGTATTAATAATGAATGCGTCAAATCTGTAAATCTCTTTGGAGAACATTTAAAATACTAAGCTTTCCAATCCATGGATATGGGATATCTTTCCATTTATTTAGGTCTTTAATTTCTTTTAGCAATGTTTTCTAGTTTTCAGTGAATAAGTCTTGCCCCTCCTGGGATAAACTTCCTTCTAGGTATTTTGTTATTTTTGATGCTGTGTAAAAAATAATTCTTAGGTTGGTGCAAAAGTAATTGCAGTTTTTGCCATTAAAAGTAATGGCAATCCAATCATCTCTTACCAGGTCCCTCCTTGGACATATTAAAAGTAATGGCAAAACTAGCAATTACTTTTGCACCAACCTAATATTTTATTAATTTCCTTTCAAGTGTTCATTGCCAGTATATATAAATACCATTAGTTTTGTTTGCTAATCTTGTATCCTGCAACTTTGCTGAATTTATTGGGCTCTGCTGGCTTTTTGTTTCTGTGGATTCTTCATGACCATGAAATCATGTCAACTGCAAATAGTTTTGCTTATTCCTTTTTGATTTGGTTGCTATTAACTTACTTTTCCTGAAACATTACATGGAGTATATTTTCTAATGTAATATTTAAAAGATATGACAGAAGTGGGCACCATTATCTTGTTCCTGAACCTAGAGGGATGCTTTTATTTTTTCATCATTTTTCTCGACATCCTCTTCATCAACTTTTAATTCTGTCTCTCTAACTAGAAAAAGAGACCGTATCTTTGGGCTCTTTAGTTCTTCATACCTACTTATATACTGGTCTAACAGTGATTTATTGAGTATCCTATTGAGCCCCAAATAATTTCTTGAAAATGGAAAACAAAACAAAACAAAAATTTCCATTGAAAATGGAAAACAAAACAAAACATAAAAAATATTTTATGCCCGAATGATCTTATTGTTAAGATATTTTATAAAACATGATAAGAGTAATAATGGAGAGGTGTTTGGGGTCCTATGCAAGATCTCTAGTAAAAGAAGTCCTAACAAAATAGGGTAGTTTATTGAAGATATTTTTCTAGGTATCCAAAAAGTACAAGTCAGACTAAGTAACTACCATTCTTCTTGTCTGCATTGTATTTCATATAGCTCTGTGGAGGCAGTCACTGGACACTGGCAATCTCTATAGCTTCCTCTGTTCCCATCACAGAGCCCTCTACTCAACAAGTATCAAGAAATAATTGCCAAACTGAAAACAAGATTAGGTTAAAGGAATGAAAAGAAATCACAAGAACTCAAACTTCCAGCTTGAAACTGAATCACTGCTTTCCTGAGCCAGCACAACTAATTTAGTTATTGGTCTGATAAATAGTCCTGAATATGTGTATTAGTTCATTTTCACACTGCTTTAAAGACATACTGAGACTGGGTAATTTATAAAGACAGGAGGTTTAATTGACTCACAATTCCACATAGCTAGGAAACTCACAATCATGGCAGAGGGCAAATGAGAAGCAAGTACTGTCTTCACTGGAAGGCAGGAGAGACAGAATGAAGAGGAAAGAGCCCCTTATAAAACCATCAGCTCGGCCGGGCACGGTGGCTCACGCCTGTAATCCCAGCACTTTGGGAGGCCAAGGCGGGCGGATCACAAGGTCGGGAGTTCGAGACCATCCTGGCTAACACGGTGAAACCCCGTCTTTACTAAGAATATAAAAAATTAGCCGGGCGTGGTGGCGGGCACCTGTAGTCCCAGCTACTCGGGAGGTTGAGGCAGGAGAATGGCCTGAACCCGGGAGGTGGAGGTTGCAGTGAGCCGAGATGGTGCCACTGCACTCCAGCCTGGGAGACAGAGCAAGACTCTGTCAAAAAACAAAACAAAAAATGAAATAAAATAACAACCATCAGATCTCATGAGAACACACTCACTATCATGAGAATAGCATCGGGTAAATTGGTCCCATGATCCAATCACTTCTCACCAGGTCCCTCCCTGGACAGGTGAGTATTACAATTCAGATTAAAATTCAAGATAAGATTTGGGTGGATAAACAGCCAAACCATATCAGTATGTGCTATGTGACATGCCCAGTGTCAGACCCAGCGTTTTCAGTAGTAGGCATGAACAATCAAGATACCTCTCTCATGGAGCCTAAAAGTTAGTGGAGATGTGATGGGTGCCGGCATAAAAATTATCACACATATGAGAAAAAGTATACTTAAACTGAGATAAATTGGAGAAAAAGAACGTAATTTTAAGAAAGAACATGAAAAGGAAACATAAACAAATCTAGTGGTTAAGGAAAGTTTATGTAAGGAAGCAGGGCTCAAATTAAACTAGGTGGAGAGAGAAGATTGGGAAAATAATTTTCTGGACAAAGTCTACAACTCATTCAAAATCTCTGGACTGTGATCTGAGGAACCATAAGGTCAGTCTGTCTCAACTTCAGAGGAAAAGTTGGAGGTTGATATGAAATGAGAATAGAGCAATACACCGTGACCAGAAAATGCATGGAGTATATGTTTGCGGCACAGACACATTTAAGATTTTATTCTTTATGCAAGAATCAATGGCAATCTCTCTAAGGTTGAAAATGTGTAATATAGGGGTCAAAATTAATCCTGAGATTTTTAGAGATCCCTTTAGTGACAAAATGAATGACAGAATATAAGGAGATTAGAATGAATGCAGTGAAATCAATGAGATATCATATTACACAATTTTAAATAATAAATTGCATTAGTTCGTACTTGCATCATAATGATAATAATAAGGAGATGTCATATTTTAAAGGGTATTTACGAGAAATAATGTGCAACATTTGGTTATGACTTGTAAGGAGAGAGTAAAGGGAGAGTCAGGGAAGTATCATGTAAAAATGTGGAATAAGAAGACATATTAAGGATCAGATCAGAGGCCTGAACTGGATTTTAATCCGGTTTTTTAATCTCAGCTTTTTAAAGCTGATAATCATTGAAATGTAGATCAGGATTGGACAAAGGGGGTTGGGTAAGTGTCACTAGGGAGAGAGTATGATCTAAGAGCTTTGAAAAACTTTTGTTTTTAATATTTCATTACCAGTTAGAGAAAAATGAAGTACCACATGTGACTGTCAAGGAATGACCACACAAGTAGGAACAAAACTACCACAAAAGTGCAGTAGAATGGAGGCCCATGAAAGACTGAAGTACTAAATACTATTCAGAATTGTTAGACTGTTAGACTGAAGACTGTCCTTTGGATTTAAGAAAGCTATTTTAGGAGTAGTAGAAGAACCAGTCTTCAATAGATTAGAAAGCAATAGATTAGAAAGCAAGTGAAATAAGAAAAAAAATATGAAGAGGTTTTGTTTTTTTTTTTAAGTTTGGCTGTTAAGAGAAAAATCAGCTACTATATGTAAGCAAGAAAAGGATATGGAATCAATAAGGATTTTGAGAGCTTGGAGAAATTTGAGCATATTTAACATATTTGTGAAAAAGATTCACCCAAGAGTGCATAGAGTAAAAATCTCCCTAAGAATCTGAAGGAGATATGTCTATAGCACAGTAGATAAATTATATTCCTTCAGGAGAAAAAAACTTAGTGAATAGATAAAAGTGAGACAAGTGATTATAGGTAAGGTTTTAGTAATTTTACAGTTTTATAGTGGTAAATAGGGAATAATAGCTTTGCTTTTCTTCTCTGGGACATAGAATAAAATATTTTTTGCTGGGTGCTGAAATAGTTAAATAATTGAGAAGAAGAGATCCCCAAGTATGTCCAAATTTCTGGGAAATCTCTGAAAGTGGATGAAGCAACATTGAGTCCATATAATCTGACACAATATAATCACACTGGTAGGGGAATTTCCCATTTATAAACCACTTTCACAGATGTCATGTAAATGATCACAACAAATTCATTCATTTAGGGCTCTCTATCTGGCATAATGTTTTCTCCATAGCTGCAAAACTTTAGATAAGTTCTCGTTTTTATGGATAACAAACCTCCGAAATACTTACAGTATTGAAAATCAGTGTTTTCCCCTGCACAGCCTTCTTTTCTTCTTTTATAGAGAATGTGCTCTCCCAGTTTCTTTGCCTCTTTCTTGCCATTTCTGAAAGGATCCTGCCATTTCAACCTTAAGGAATTTACTTTTATTAAATAAGAAACTGAGGTCCTTTTCCTTGTCTTCCTCGTGTGTTTGGTTGACCAATAAAACTCTTCGATACAAATATTATTCCCCTTTCTCAAGGTTTTTTGTTTTTATTTTTGGTTTTGTTTAATAGAAGCCTTCCAAGCTTTTTAATCTTAAAAAGATCTCAGGTAAACCAGAAATTGGTGTAATATCTGGGATAAGTGGCCCCCAAAGGGAGACTTAGCCAGTCTTAAAGCAAATTAAATCTATCTCTTTATCTATATCTACATCTATTTTTTTTCATATGGGCCTAAATAGTACAAATAAATTGGGTCTATGTTTTGCATACTAACTATAGAATTAAACATCTTCTTTAGAAATAAACCAGTGTTAAGAGTTATGCTGCGTTATCATTAAAATCTAAGCATGAAGAATTTTTAAAGTTTTTAAAGGACCTAAACATTAAGATATTAGAAACTGTATACAGTTCTTATTAATTACCAAATAACTAAAATGGTTATTTTCTCTAGTAAATAAATTCGTTTGTAAGTAATAGGCCAATATTACAGTACTTTCCTAATACATCAAAAATATATGAAGTTGATAATATAAAAACTACCTTGAAGCCCAATTTTAAACAAATAATATGTATATAAAGAGGTGATACAAAAAGAAAGCAGAAACAAATGTTATGAATTACCCATTAAAATGTTACCTTTTTAAAGTACACTTTTCATATACCAACTCCAAGTTTAATATAATATTCCATTTTTGTGAGGAGAATAAATGAATCTCTTCCATAAGTGTGTAAAATATATGCACTAAATTACATCTTGGACAGGATTTCCTTAATATTAGAGTAGCATCATGATAATAAATTATCTAGTATTTATGTATAATGAAGCTTATTTCCTAAAATTATCAAAGAAATCATATTGATTGCTTGTAGACTAAAAAATGACAAGAAAATAATTCTTATACATGACATTAATACTTTGGTCAGTAAGTTAATATTTTGCATCTATGATGATGAGAAAATTCTAGAACCAGATTCCAGTCTCATCTACTCCATTCTGCAGCACACAACTAGGTATAACAGTACAGTGCCAGATTTTCCTCTCTCCTCCAGAAATGAATCTACTCCATCATCAATCAGTTCATTCAACACACATTGGAACTATTTATACTACATACTGTAATGAATATTGTTATGTAAAGTGAATTTAGATATAGTCCATGACCCCCGAACCTTGCAATCTGATAAATTACATCCATTTTGTGAATCCATTGTCCAGTGTGTCATACTGGACAATCAAGAGGAGAAATTACCTCAAAACTGAACTCAAATTTCCTGCCAATCACCCAGTTGCCTTAAAGTTACTTGGTACTTACCTTCTTTATCAAAATAATCATGTCAAGCTCTACTATTTCCCATTATAAATAAGAGAAGTGAGTATTAAAGAGGTTAGGAAAATTAGCAAAGGATAAAATACCAGTAAGAAAAGATCCAGGATTAGAAAACAGGTCTTTATGGTAAAACTAACATCATCAAATGCCACAAAATATTAGCTGCTTGTAAACATTAGGAACACATGTTACAGAATCTTCTGTCAGTATCTCCCCCTTCTGTTTCTCCCAAAAACAAGCCTACTCCTTATCAGGGCTCCTAGGCTAAAACTACTATTAATTCCAAATCCCAGCCAGAGCTTCCATTATCACACATATACTTAATCCAGGCAGGGAGCAGAGTCAGCTGCACGTGATTTTTCAAAAAATAAATTCAATTTAGTATTGCATTTCAGAAACTTAAAGATGGCAGGGCCAACAATGGTTTAGAGCTGTACCCTTTACCACAGCGAAGAATCTGTGATCACAAAAGACTAGCAAATCTTATTAAAAATTTTTAAATATCAATAGACTGTCTCCCAAAATACACATAACCCTAAAATGCCCTATCTCCACTTGTAGCCAGAGAGATTTCAAACCACAGAGATGGGATTGAATTTTCCTTGAACAGTCTGTTTACACAGGAAAAATCTATTCAAGACATGGAACTGCTCTTGGCACCTGACTGAGATGCAGAAATATTTCCTCCTTGCTCTAATCATGTATGGCATTTCACACATGGATGCTCATCCAATCACACAGCATGCCAGATCTCTCAGAATCCAAAGGATCTAAAAACCCTATGTGTGTATATATAAGTCCAGCGAGTTGAGATAGGAAAGGTCCCTTAATGCAGAGTAGTAAATCTACACAGGACTGAGTAAAATGTTTTATCAGCTGGGATTTCCCTACACAATCTTTTCTACCATTTATATAGCAATACAGATGCAGAAAACTCAAAAATGTTAATATCTGGGCAAAGCATCTTCAATGTAGTTCTAAAATTAATATTGAGTATGGCACAAGAAAAATAGAGAATGGGGAATGTTATGCTCAGGCATCATTTATTTTCCAAAACCATGTTTTCAGTATGATAAATCCTTACACAATTTCAAAAATAACTCTGTAAGCTTTTTAATACACGTAAGATGAAAGTTGTAACTGAGATAAAACATAATAATATTTAGTAAATACTTTATAATATTGTATCGACGGTGCATTTATTTAAACATTATTTTTCTGTACCCAAACATCTTAGGGATTAGACGTCCTCTCAGCTCCTATGAGAGGTAGATTGATAAAAAGCATTTATTAATTCAAGACTTATTATATATGAAATGTATTAAATATGGCCCTCACCACGGAAGGAGCAGGATAAATGTAATCTTCTCTGCATCTGTGGGTGTGTTACTCTGCAGTTATTCTGTAAATCATCTTTAATAGTGAATACCTCATTCATAGGGTTTTGCATTATGCATAGTTGCCCCCTGAAGGCATTCCACACAAACAGAAGCCATTTCCCATGAAAATATTTTATCCTTTAAAGTACAACAGCACTTAATAATATGGGGAATTTTAACTATATAAGCTATAAAAATCTTCACAATCTGCCAGCAGTTACATCCTCATTGATATATTTATTTCCTTACTTTGTAGGGTCACCTGGGTTAACACAACCACTTAGATCAAAATATCACACAGTAGCTGATGGATGGCACTTTCCATTAAAGATGTTACCGAAAGTAAGAAGTATTTAAGGGATACCCCATTCACCATAGCAGCTGATATAAAATGTTAGTACAAGCTGACTAAGAACTGCTCACCTCTAAGAACTCACATAATCAAAAGCATTCTTCTGAGATACATTTCTTTTGGACATAAACCTTTGTTCCTTAAAATCATTGGTATTCTTCACAATATCAAAAACACTAAAACTGATCAAATATAAATGAAGTTAGAATAATAAATAGCACTCTCACTGACTGAGATGAAAGCGTATGCATGGCTGACTATCAGAAATACATATAATCAGTGATTATAATGGTAGATTTACGGGTCTTTCTTTTGTCAAAGCAGTTCTGCGTGACAACTTGGTTTTCTCTTGAATTTCAAAATTTGGTTTTATGACTGAAGACAAGGATACACAGTATTGGTATTACAATCCCTCTGGTATAGATTTTGCTTTCATAATTTTGCTCATTCTTCATGAAATTTGCCTGATTCCCTTTATTGACAGGTTCTCAGCATGTTTTCCATCTGGATTTTTAATCTGGGTAATGATCTAGTTGTATTTCTCCAGACTCTGCCCCACGTTTCTACTTTGTCATGTCTAGTTTATATAGACCAGCTATTCTCAACAAAGGAGAATTTTCCTTTCCAAGGGATATTTGGCAGTGTCTGGATATAATTTTTTGATTGCTACAACTGGACGGGTGTTATTGACGTCTAGTGGATAGGGGGCAGGGATGCTGTTAAGTATCCTACAATAAACAGGACAGCCTCTCACAATAAAAATTATTCCAGCAAAAATATATCAATAGTGCCAAGGTTGAGAAACCCAGATTTATACTTAAATTTTCCCATTTCCCTTCTAAAATGGCTGCTAATTAACAGCACGTTTGTACTACAAAGATCAGAGGAGAAGGGAGGAATAACGCACATTCTTTTCAGATTATTAAAACCCAGCATAATGTGGAAAGTCATACTTTGTAAGAAGGTGTATCTTTTGTTAATGCAATTTTTATCGACATTAAGATACATAAGGAAAAATACACAAACCATAAATACACAGCTCAAAAAAATTCCATAAGAAACACATTTAGGTAACCAGTACCCAAGTCAAGGAACAGAATGTTACCAGGACCAGCGTAGTGTCCTTCTAATTTTGAATATTCAGCCCTATACTTCCTTCTGAGTTATTGACTTATATATCCAACTACCTATAGCATTTTTGCTAATTTTAATGGGTACTCGGAGAGGAAATATATGTTTCTTTAGCACCATCTTAAGTCAGAATTTTTTTTTAGTAAAGTTGAGGATTGATTAGACAGAAATAGGGTGACAAAAGGAGAACATTAGGTTAAAAGACTATTACACTACCATTTTTTTAAAAAATATAACCTTACTGAAATGTATTTAATGTATTTACCATTTTTGTATTGCCATAAATTGTACCATCATATAAAACTTGCATATATAAAGGTATATTGTACTGATTTAGTTCTTAAAGATAAAAGCATTGTTGAATTTATCATAGTAATAGATATCAACAGATTTCCCACCAAAAACAGTTATATTAACTCACATTTTCCACTGCAACATACAGTCATACTTTTCCCTGTATTCCCACCAGCTACATGATATTCCAAAATACTATATAACATGCATACCATGCCCAATTATATATAGTGGATTTCAGTGATATGAGGTTAAGAAATATCCAGACCATATATAATATATAATATATTGTTTTAAAAAATACAGGGCACATATTTGTATAGCTAAAGATATGATTACATAAGCATAGAGAAGGTTTGAGAGAATACATACCGACTTACTAAAATCAGTTCATGAAGTAATAAGGAAAAAAAGGAAATTAGGCAGTGTAGGGTAAGTGTTCTTAGCACTTTCAGAAATAACTGAAAGTTATTTAAATAAAAAAAAAATTCAGTTTGGGCATACTGGCTCACCCCTGTAATCCCAGCATTTTGGGAGACTGAGGTGGGTGGATCACATGGGGTCAGGAGTTCAAGACCAGCTTGGCTAACATGGTGAAACTCTGTCTCTATAGAAACACAAAAATTAGCCAGGCGTGGTGGCGGGTGCTTGTAATCCCAGCTACTTGGGAGGCTGAGGCAGGGGAATTGCTTGAACCCAGGAGACGGAGGTTGCAGTGAGCCGAGATCCTGCACTGCACTCCAGCCTGGGCAACAAGAGTGAAACTCCATCTCAAAAAATAAGTAAGTAAATAAAATTAAAAACAAAATTCAGCAAAAGTGGATCTGTAGCAAGAAAGGGATATCCCAACAGAAACTGAATGAGTCTACAGAGGAAGACCTGGAATTACTTTGGAACTCTCTCCTTAGACCCACTGGGTAAAGGTTGTTACAAGTTTCTTAGACAAGAGGAGTTGGAGGCTGATACAAGAAACCACACTCTGCTCTATATATTTAACTTTACATTAGTATGTATATTATGCTGTTGTATACTCTCATTAAAAATATGCTCCATAGAAAATATTCAGTTGCAATTTTGTAGCTTTAGCTCATTGAGATCACAGAAATTATGTCTCAGTTCTTTTAATATATTATTCTAATGGAATTCATGTAGACATACAAATATAGGGAGAGATCACTGTAGGTCTGCATTCTCTACAGCTTATTTGTACCAAACACTAACTGGAAGTTGGAAAAGGTTATTTGATCAGATCTGTTTGGGAGCAATGGGTTAAGCAAAATTAAACAGATTGCTTTACCAGAGACTGCCAGTAGGCAATATGTAATAAAAGTCCCTAAGGGAATATAAATGGAAACTTCCTGGTCTTATTTTGAAGAAATAGATAACAGGATATGCCTCTTTTGCTGACATAACAAGAATTTAAAGGTGAAGAATCAATCCATGAGGGCATTGAGATGTGGCTTGCTGAAAAGCAGTAGCATTCTCTTAAAGGGTGGTATGAATTGTTTCTGGATACTTAGAGGAGTAGAGGATATAACAGGCAGTTTGTTTGCTCTTCTGTCTTCTCTCACCTGACAAATACTTTAATTCATGTCAGCTTCCAATACCACTGACCTAGATGTGCCAACTGAAGAAATCAGGAAATCAACAGAGATCTATTACTTCTCTGCAAACTTTTCCTTCTTTTCCTTGTTTATTAGTTGCTTTTGGAGTAAGCCAAAATAAAAACAAGAGGTTTCGGGCTTGCTAAAAAGTTCTCAGAGATTTCAATCATGCATCTCTGAGATTTTTGTGGATCACTTAGTTCAAACATAGAGATAATGCATGCAGCATTTTACACAATTGTTAGCCATTGAATTTGTTTATTGGCCATCTATCTCAAGTAATCAGTAGAGCACGCTGTGTGAAATAATGCCAAAATGTCAAAGAATGTCTAAAAGAGGCCGGGCACGGTGGCTCACGCCTGTAATCCCAGCACTTTGGAAGGCCGAGGTGGGCGGCTCACGCGGTCAGGAGATCGAGACCATTCTGGTTAACACGGTGAAACCCCGTCTCTACTAAAAATACAAAAAGTTAGCCGGGCGTGGTGATGGGCACCTGTAGTCCCAGCTACTAGGGAGGCTGAGGCAGGAGAATGGCATGAACCCGGGAGGCGGAGCTTGCAGTGAGCCGAGATCGCACCACCTCACTCCAGCCTGGGCGACAGAGCAAGATTCCGTCTCAAAAAAAAAAAGTCTAAAAGAGTATTGCAATAGCACAGGAGACTAATAATGAAGCAGTGTTGAAGTGGTAGGAAAATAAAATATGTGGAAGCTAACCTTCATAGGACATACTGACTATTAATAGAAAGGGAGACATAGGAATAGAGTTTATATGCTTGATTTGGAAAGAGCTAGATCGGTAAAATAGTTCCTCCTGTTTTAACATATATAATTTACATTTTACTACAGAATGTTTCTGGGTTTTTTTCTATTTTGAATAATTTTGAATTATTATTCTGCTTTTGAACTTAGCCCTGACATATTCAAATGAAACATATTTTTTACTTGCATCGTAGTTAAACATAAATTAAAACATCACACAGTAATACCACATTTCCTCATTATTAGCATCGATTTTATGTTACTTGAAATTAGCTTATTAACCCAAATATCAAACTTGCCATTCAAATTTGAACATTAATTTCAGTCCTTTAGTTCATATACTGTAGTCATGCTTTTTTTATATAAAAAACAAAATCATTTTAACTTATTTAAACCTTAGTAACATCTATTTATATGTGGGGTGTGGAGGTTTACTGAGATTTGGTGTTACTGACAGGTTAAAGTAAAACAAGAAAATGTTTTCTAAAAGTTACTGAATATACAAATGTATGCATGGTTATTAAAACCTATGGATTACAAGTTTAATATTTTTATGGCTGTATGTTTTTGTCCATGAATTATTACATATACAAAGATGGTGATTAAATCTCAATATTTGTTAATCACTCTAAATATGAGTATAGTAAGACTGAGAAATCAGCACCACCTCTGGGTTTTATACATAGGAGTGGAAGCACATTCAAATTTGAATGGAACTCAGGGGCCTTAGCTAATTAACACAAATCAGTCCTTGAAAACCAATATAATGAGTCCCTCCTACAATGTCTTAACTTAAAATAGAAACTTAATTTTAAGAAGAAAATTATTTTGTCTGTTAAAGTGTCTAATCAGGTCAGAATCCCTGGGATCAAGCATTCTTTAAGTATTCTTCTTGAAGCAGAAGGCACACATTACAGATCACTGTCTGATTTCCTTGATGTATTTGCCTATCAAAGAAGATTGTTCTGGCTTCAAGAAGACTCAAACTATTATGGAAAAATATGTATATTTATACAGCTGCTACATATCAAGATCAAACCCAAATCCCTATCAACATGAATGTTTTTCAAGATTTGTATAACTTCATGTTATCATTTTCTTTAAATTAATTCATTTTATTTTAGAAGTATTTATTGAAAACTGACTGCTTGCCTGGTCTTTTCCTCGGCGTTCAGTGGTAAGTCCTGACTTCTCTAAGCTCACCCCGTGGAGATAGCTGATGAGACAAATGTAAAAGTTGAAAAATTATAAAACGTTTAAAATAAATATATAATGGCACATTGTAATAAGTGACAGTAAATACATGTATAGGAAATATTAGATGAATAATGAAATAATCAAATGAGAGTCTCTTCTATTTTAAATAATTTTGGTTAGCTTCCTGAGTGGTAATATTTAAACTGAAATATAAAATATGAAGAAAGACTGAGTATTTTAAGGGATATACATGTTCTTACTCGTAAGTGAGAGCTAAATAAGAACAAATAAACACAAGAGGGAAACAACAGATGCTGGAGCCTACTCGAGGGGGAAGGATGGAGTAGATAGAGAATAAGAGTACCTGACAACTATCAACTACTATCGACTACTATCTGTGTGACTAGATAACCTGTACACCAAACCACTGTGACATGAGACTACCTGTATAACGAACCTGTACATGTGCCTCAGAACCTTAAATAAAAATTACAGCTGGGCACGGTGGCTCACGCCTGAAATCCCAGCACTTTGGGAAGCCGAGGTGGGCGGATCACGAGGTCAGGAGATCGAGGCCATCCTGGCTAACACGGTGAAACCCCGTCTCCACTAAAAATAGAAAAAAAAAAAAAAATTAGCTGGGCATGGTGGTGGGCACCTGTAGTCCCAGCTACTCGGGAGGCTGAGGCAGGAGAATGGCGTGAACCCGGGAGGTGGAGGTTGCAGTGAGCCAAGATCGCGCTGCTGCACTCCAGCCTGGGCGACAGAGAGAGACTCCGTCTCAAAAAAAAAAAACAAAATTACAAATAAAGTATTGATTCTATAGTTAGGATCTATTATATGATTTAAGGTAGCTTTATTTTGAAAAAAAAAAAAAATTAACCACATCAGTAAAGCTTATAATATTTTGAAAAGAGCATAGCAGGGTACCTGATCTTTCAAATATTAAAATATATAGTCATTGAACAACATAAACAAATGTTTTGATCAATGATATATTATTGCAAGGACAAAATTCTAGTGTTTGAAATAATTTAACATTATTTGCAAAAATTGCTTATCAATAGGGAATGAATGTGTGGTAAGATAAATTGCACTCAAAAATTAACTCATTATTAATAATTTAAATCTCAACTTCACAGCATACACTTAAATAAATAATAAGTGAAGTTTCTTAAATAGATAAGTTCAGAGCTTAAAGTCTTAAAATTATTTTTAAAACCTTATTTATATATTAACCTATCAGTTGACAAGAAATATTCATCACAAATACAATGTAAGACATTTAAAAAACTTTTTGCTATAGTTGAAAACATAAAAATTCCAAGCCATAACCTGAAGAATAGCTATTTATATTCATGAATGAGAAATGACAATGTCTTTAATATTCAAAGGGTTTATGCAAGAAGCAGCATAGATTAAAATTTCAGAGCTCTAATTTAAAAGGAGACAAGTTAGAATCGCAGCCTCACTGCACATTAGCCATTTAACCATACACAAGTTACTTGAACTCTTTAAATATTAATGGCTTATATATAATGTAGAAATAATTATAGTATCAACTTGTTAGGTTTGTTAGAAAGATCAAATAAGGTAATGTAGTGCTTCGCATACTTTAAGTATTCAGCTGTTATTGATAGTATCACCGTTGCTCTTGTTATAATTATAAATCAATATAAATGTTCATCATATTATTAAAAGCATGAATATAATATGCCATGTTCCTTGTCAAAGTAGTTTAGGTATAGAAATAAAAAAATTAAGAAAAAAATATATAAGGTAGTATGTTAATTATTGTGGCTTGATTGTAGTGATTATTTCTCAATTGATACATATATTAAAACATCAAGTTGTATATCTTAAATATATATAATTCATATTTGTCAGTTATACTTAAATAAAGATGAAAAACTGTCCAAAGATAAGAAGTAAATATATATGCTGTTGTTGGTAAGAAATAAATTGCTTCAAGTTTCTTGTACGTAGTTTGGTTAATAACCTGAAAATATTAATGTCCTTTCTCCCAATGATATGACTTCTAATGCACTTTAAAAAAGTCTAATCTGATTCCTTCTTATGCAGCCTCTTATTTGGTTTGCCTGTCTTTTTTCCATCAATACATGTCATTTCCTTGTTTTAAAATATTTGTTGTGTTTGTCTTTATTTCTGGTGACTTTTTCAAGTCTGCTTTTACTATGTATTCAATTTCTATATTTTAAAAGTTTCCATTATTATTTTAATAATTTAATTCAGTCCATAATTTTCCTCTTTAATATTTTCCTCAAGACTTTATCTTATCTTTCATTTACACTGTGTATTTTATCTGATTCACTTACTTTATCAACAGTTTATTTTTCCCCCCCTTTCTGTTTCTTTCTCTTTCCTTCCCTTCCTCCCATTTCTCCTTCCTTCCTTCCTTCCTCTTTCCATTTCTTTCTCTTTCCTTCCCTCCCTCTCCTTTCTCCTTCCTTCCTTCCTTCCTTTGTTTCTTCTTTCCTTTTTCCCTTTCTTCCTTTCAATATAATGCGGATATATAGTTGTTTTTCTATTCCTGCATTAGTTTGTTAAGGATAATAGCCTCCAGCTTCTCCCATGTTCCTGCAAAGGACATGATCTTGTTCCTTTATCTCCTTTAGTTCAGCTCTGATTTTGGTTATTTCTTGTCTTCTGGTAGCTTTGGAGTTGGTTCACTCTTGCTTGTCTGTTTCTTCTATTTGTGATGCTAGGTTGTTAATTTGAAATCTTTCTAGCTTTTTGATGTGGGCATTTAGTGTTATAAATGTTTCTCTTAACATTGTCTGAGCTGTGTCCCAGAGATTCTGGTATGGTGTATCTTTGGTGTTATTAGTTTCAGCAAACTTTTCGATTTCTGCTTTAATTTTATTTACTTATCCTTTTTACGGCTGCATAGTATTGCATGGTGTATAATTACTACATTTCTTTTTCCAGTCTACTTTTGTTGGGCATTTACATTAATTCCAGTGTCTTTGCTATTGTGAAAGGTGCTGCAGTGAACATATGCATGCATGTGTCTTTATGGCAGAACAATTTATATTCCTTTGGATATATACCCAGTAATAGGATTGCTGGGTGGCATGTAGTTCTGTTTTTAGCTCTTTGAGAAATCGCCACACTGCTTTCCATAATGGCTGAACTAATGCACACTCCCACCAGCAGTGTATAAGCATTCCCTTTACACTGCAATCTAGCCAGTATCTGTTACTTTTTTACTTTTTAATGGTAGCCTTTCTGACTGGTGTGAGATGATACCTCATTATGGTTTTGACTTGCATTTCTCTAATAATTAGTGATGTTGAGCATTTTGTCATATGCTTGTTAGCCGCATCTGTATCTTCTTTTGGAAAATGTGTATTCATGTCCTTTGCCCGCTTTTTAATGGGGTTGTTTGGTTTTTGCTTGTTAATTTGTTTAAGTGCCTTATAGATTCTCAATATCAGACCTTTGTTAAATGCAGTTTACAAATATTTTCTCCCATTCTGTAGGTTGCCCTTTGACTCAGTTGGTAGTTCCTTTTGTTGTGCAGAAGCTCTTTAGTTTAATCAGATGCCATTTGCCAATTTTTGCTTTTCTTGCAATCACTTTTGTAGACTTTGTCATGAAATCTTTGCCAACTCTGAAGTCCAAAATGGTATTTCCTAGCTTATCTTCCGGGAATTTTATACTTTTGCCTTTTACACTTTAGTCTTTAACCCATCTTGAGTTAATATTTTGTATATGGTGTAAGGAATCCAGTTTCAATTTATCCTTTCCTGTTGCTTGTTTTTGTCAGCTTTGTTGAATATCAGATGGCTGTAAGTGTGTTGCATTATTTCTGGGCTCTCTATTCTCTTCCGTTGGGATACGCATCTATTTTTGTACCAAAACCATGTTGTTTTTGTTACTGTAGTCCTGTAGTACAGTTTGAAGCCAGGTAATGTGTTGCCTCCCCATTTGTTCTTTTTGCTTAGTATTGCCTTGGCTATTCAGACTCTTTTTTTTTGTTCCATATGAATTTTAAAATAGTTTTTCTGGTTCTCTGAAAAATGTCATTGATAGTTTAATAGGAATGGCAATAAATATACAAATTGCTTTGGGCATTATGGCCAATTTAACTATATTGTATATCCTATCCATGAGCATTAAATATTTTTCCATTTGGTTATGTCATTTCTGAAATCTTTGAGCAGCATTTTGTAATTCTCATTGTAGAGGTCTTTCACCTCCCTGGTTAGCTGTATTCTTACATATTTCATTGTTTTTATGGCCATTGTGAATGAGATTATGTTACTGATTTGGCTCTCAGCATGAATGTTGTTGGTGTATAGGAATACTACTAATTTTTGTACATTGATTTTGTATCCTGAAACTTTGCCGATATTCTTTATTAACTGAAAGGGTTTTTGGGCAGAGCCTATGGGGTTTTCTAGATATAGAATTAAGTCATCTGCAAACTGGGATAGTTTGACTGCCTCTCTTCCTATTTGTATGCCATTTATTTATTTCTCTTGGCCAACTGCTCTGGCCAGGACTACCAATAATACGTTGAACAGGAGTGGTGAGAGAGGGAGGGCATACTTGATTTTTGCTGATTTTCAAGGGAAATGTTTCCAGCTTTTGTCCATTCAGTATGATGTTGACTGTGGGTTTGTCATAAAAGGATCTTATTATTTTGAAGTATGTTTCTTCATTAACTAATTTTTTTTGAGTGTTCTTATTATGAAAGGATGTTATATTTTATTGAAATCCTTTTCTGCATCTATTGAGATACTCATGTGGTTTTTGTCTTTAGTTATGTTTATGTGATGAATCACATTTATTTGATTTGTGTATGTTAAACCAACCTTGAGGCTCAGGGATAAAGCCTACTTGATGAGGTAGTTTCACTTTTTGATGTACTGCTGGATTTGGTTTGCTGGTATATTTTTGAGTATTTTTGCATCAATGATCATCAAGGATATTCATCTGGAGTTTTATTTTTGCATGTGTGTCTCTGCCAGGTTTTGGTATTAGGATGATTCTGGACTCATGCAATGAGTTGAGAAGGAGTCCCTCTTCCTCAATTTTGGGGGAAAGTTTCAGTAGGAATGATACCAGCTCTTCTTTGTACACCTGGTAGAATTCAGCTATGAAACCATCTGGTCCTCAGGTTTTTGTCTTTGGTAAGCTATTTGTTACTAATTCAATGTCAGAACTCATTATCAGTCTATTCAGGGATTCGAATTCTTCCTGGTTCAGTCTTGGGAGGGTGTATTTGTCCAGGAATTTATCATCCATCTCCTCTAGATTTTCTGGCTTTTGTCCATATAGGGGTTTACAGCAGTCTCTAATGGTTATTTGTATTTCTCTGGGGTCAGTGGTAACATATGTATTGTCATTTCTTATTGTGTTTATTTTAATATTCTCTCTTCTTTATTAGTCTAGCCAGCAGTCCATCTATCTTATTAATTTTTCCAATAACCAACTCCTGGATTTGTTAATCTTTTGAATGGCTTTTCCTGTCTCTATCTCCTTTAGTTCAGCTCTGATTTTGGTTATTTCTTGTCTTCTGGCAGCTTTGGGGTTGGTTAACTCTTCCTTGTCTATTTCCTCTAGTTGTGATGCTAGGTTGTTAATTTGAAATCTTTCTAGCTTTTTGATGTGGGCATTTAGTGTTATAAATTTTCCACTTAATATTGTCTGAGTTGTGTCCCAGAGATTCTGGTATAGTGTATCTTTGGTGTTATTAGTTTCAGAGAACTTTTTGATTTCTGCTTTAATTTCATTATTTACCCAAAAGTCATTTGGGAGCAGGTTGCTTAATTTCCATGTAATTCTAAGATTTTGAGTGATATTCTTAGTCTTGATTTTTAATTTGATTGTGCTGTGGTCTGAGTGTGTGATTCGTATGAGTTTTGTTATTTTGCTTTGCTAAGGATTGTTTTATACCCAATTGTGTGGTCAATTTTAGAGTATGTACCATGTGTTGATGAGAAGAATATACTTTCTTCTTGTTTTGGATGAAGAGTTCTGTAGATGTCTATTAGGTTTATATAGTCAATTGTTGACTTCAGTTCCTAAATATCTTTGTTGATTTTCCACTTCAAGGATCTGTCTAATATTGTCAATGGAGTATTGAAGTCTTTCACTATTATTGTGTGGGAGTCTAAGTCTCTTCATAGGTCTCTAAGAACTTGCTTTATAAAACTGGGTCCTGTGTTGGGTGTGTATATATTTAGGATAGTTAGGTGTTCCGGTTGAATTGAGTCCTTTATCCTAATTTAATGTCCCTCTTTGTCTTTTTTGGTCTTCGTTGGTTTAAAGTGCTTTTTTTTCTGAAATTAGGATTGCAACCCCTTTCATTTCTGATATCCCATTTGCTAGGCAGATTTTTCCCCTTCCCGTTATTTTGAGCCTATAAGTATCTCTGCCTGTGTGATGGCTCTCTTGAAGATAGCATACCATTGGGTTTTGCTTCTTTATCGAGCTTTCCACTCTGTGCCTTTTAATTAGAGGCATTGAGCCCATTTCCCTTCAAGGTTAGCATTGATATGTGTGGATTTGATCCTGTCATTGTGTTGTTGGTTATTACACAGACATCTTCTCATGACTACTTTAGAGTGTCACTGGTCTTTGTGCTTGAGTGTGCTTTTCTATTGGCTGGTAACAGCCCTTCCTTTGCATATTTATCACTCCTTTCAGGGACTTTTTTAATGTAGGCCTGGTGGTAATGAATTCCTTCAGCATTGTTTGTCTAAAAAGAATCTCATCTCTCCTTTACTTATAAAGCTTAGTTTGACTGGATATAAAATCATTGGCTACAGTATTTTTTGATTTGAGAATGTGGAATATAGATCTATAATCTCTTCTGGCTTACAGAGTTTCTGCTGAAAGGTCCACTGTTACTACTGTTAACCACATTGAGTTCCCTTTGTAGGTAACCTGTCCTTTTCTTTAACATGTTAAACTTCTTTTTGACCATGGGAAATCTGATGATTATGTGTCTTGAGGATAATTTTCTTGTGTAGTATCTTGCAGGAGTTCTCTGTAATTCCTGAATTTGAATGTTGGACTCTCCAACAAAGAAATCCTCATCCATGAGGAAATTTTAATGGATGGTATTCTAAAATATATTTTCCAAGTTACTTGCTTTCTCCCCCATCCCTTTCAGGGATCTCAGTGATTCATAGATTTGGCCTCTTTACACAATCCCGTATTTCTTGGAAGTTTTAAAGATTTATTTTTATTATCTTTTCTTTATCCTCATCTGACTATATTATTTCAGAGAGTCAGTCTTCAAGCTTTCAGATGCTTTTCTCTGTTTGGTCTATTCTGATGTTAATACTTGCAATTGCATTACGAAATTTGTGTAATGTGTTTTTCAAGCTCTATCATGCCAGTTAGTTTCTTTTTCATGGCTATTTTATCTGTAAGCTCTTGTATAATTTTATTATGATTCTTAGATTCCTTATATTGGGTTTCAATGTTCTCCTGAATCTTAATTATCTTAATTTCTATCCATATTCAGAATTCTATTTCTGCCATTTCAGCCACCTCAGCCCAGTTAAGAACCATTGCTGGAGAACTAGTGCAGTTGTTTAGAGGACAGGATACCTTCTGGCCATTTGAGTTGCTAGAATTATTGCACTGGCTCCTTCTCATCTCTGTGTGTGGGCGTTCCTTTTGCTGTGGTGTAGATTGAGTATAATCAGTAGAATTCTTTACTGGACGTTTCCAGAGAGCTGAAGCTTTGTGCAGGATATTTATTTGTAGCTGACTTTTTGTCTTTGGTTTCACAGGAGGTTATTTTCGGAAAATATTTTTGCTGTTGAAATTTTGGGGTGTAATCAAGTCCGTGGAACTTAAGCATTATAGTCAGTAGGTAGGCTCTTGCTCAGTCACATGGCTTGTCTCTATTTCTTCACAGTTGAAGTTGTGCTCCCTTTCAGGATTCTGATAGTGTGGTTTCATAACCCTCTAGATGCTGGCTACAAATCATGGCTTGGCACTCCTGTGCTGCACACTGCAGATCTGGGGTGATCTCAGGGTTTTTGTTACCTCCTGAAGTTGGAGGTAGCAGAGGAAGGGAAATTAACAGTGGTTATGGCTGAGGTTCTTTCCACTTTTCTTCTCGGGCTTCACCCCAGAAGATGTGGAGGTAATAAAGTCACTATTTATCTCCTCTGTAAAGTTTTAATTAATATAAAAGAGATTGAATTAATTGGTTGAAGAATAATAAGGGCTTAAATCAAATATTTTGTCAGAAAAGTGAAAAACATAATGCCTTTTATTTAGTTCATGTGACTTGAGTAATCTTTGGGATATAAACATGGTTTTAAAGATTATTGGTAAATTATAAATGTCTTCAAATTGTAAACATGTGGTCTAAATTATGTTTCAATAATAGATTGCTAAATGGTTGTAGGTCATAAACTGCTTCTTTGGCTTTTGAAAATTGTTTAACTTACCTGCTTTACAACTAGGTAAGGCCTGGGAACACGTGGAGTTGACCACGTCACAGCTATGCTGGAAGTAATCAGACCTTATCAGCACTTAGCACATAATTAATATAACTTACCAGGTTTTACATTAAAATTAAAATTGCTAAGAGTTGCCATTATAGCATACAATTGAGACTATTAGAAACAGTTTTTACATGCAAGGTGTGTAAGAATAGTAGAATGTGGGCTTTCTTTTCTTTTTTGTAAAAGATTTTACTTCTTTAAAATTTGTCATTATTTTGACGAAATAAATAATTTGTGGTAATCCGGAATTCCAAAATCAAACTTCAGTTTCACAATTGTCTTTCCTACTGCCTGGTTTTTTGGATAGATCAGAGGACCCCTGAAAACATCCAGAAAAGAGGTATACAGGATTATGTGGAATGTTTAAGTACCTGGGATTACCAAAATGATGTTCAATTTCTGTAGGTTGTATTTTTTTGAATAACACTAATATATGTTCCAAAATTGTACCAGATTTCTAAAATTCTAATGTGTAAGTGTATGCTGTCCATTATAATTATGGTTATTCTCTTAAGTTATTGTAAACCACAGAAATAACCAAATTTCCATGTAAATAGCTACTGACCCAAGTAGAACAAAAAATTAATCAAATACCAAGAAAATGTTTCGTCAGATTTTCATGTTAAACCATACTAAAATTGTTTAAATATGCAATTAGAATTAACTCCATGGTCTAAGTCAAATTACCTATGATAACCAAACAGTTACCAGTGCTATGCACGTAATTTGGATAAACAAGCAGTATTCAAGAGGATATGTCTAATGTTAATTAAGCATGGACTCATGGAGAACCAGCATGGCCACTGTGCCCTTACTGGGTCCTTACGTCTTTTATTAAAAGCTCTGCATTCTATGACTCATCATGGAAAAGATAAAATAATCCAAATTGAATTCATTGGTGTGGTAACTTACAAATTACTAAAACAGTTTATAACCAATGTTTGGTCCCATGTTCCTGGGAAAACAATTACAGTTTCAGGTACATTTGGTCACCTGGTGGGTCACTTAAACATTTTACAAAGGGATTCCATTCAATTGTTATTTTCAATGCATGTTTTCTGGTTGCATAAAAGCTTTCCCATGCAAGAGGGCTGATGTTATAACAGTAGATTATTATGCTACAGTGTATTTTTACCAGGTATAAAAGCCTTTTATGGCTTGGACCTTTTGAGAACATCAAAAACTGTCCTTACCATCTACACTACCACAAAACTTCAGGACCTTAAGCTTTGGATTCACAATCTGACAACTGAGAAGTGTCCCTTCACACTTTTGGAACTGTACATCCATTGGAACCCTTAAGGTAAAACTAACCAGAGAAATTTCTCCCAAGAAGAAGATGGCATCCTCTATGTGAACAGCTTTTCCCAAGTTCACAGACTAAGACTTCTACTATCATGAAACTCTTATCTTACCCTTGCTTATACCTTGACGAACAACAGAAGTAGAAAAGGGATCTGTTGTGTGCACTTATGGGATATACTTTTATTTGTGAAAGAATTTGTATCCAGCCTTATACATGGATAAACTTATACTTTTTTTTTTTTTTTTTTTGAGTTGGAGTCTCACTCTTGTCACCCACGCTGGAGTGCAGTGGCGTGATCTCAGCTCACTGCAACCTCTACCTCCTGGATTCAACTAGTTCTCCTTCCTCAGCCTCCCAAGTAGCTGGGATTACAGGCACCTGCCTGCGTGCCCAGCTAATTTTTGTATTTTTAGTAGAGACGGGGTTTCACCATGTTGGACATGCTGGTCTCAAACTCTTGACATCAGGTGATCCACCCGCCTCAGCCTCCCAAAGTGCTGGGATTATAGGCATGAGCCACCACACCCAGCCAAAATTATACTTTAATAGATAAAAGATAAAGGCCCAACATAGATAAGAAACCTTAATAGTACATATGTTGCCTCATCATCATTCAGAAACAAAACATGGGTTCACTCCTCTTAAGCCACATCATGGGTTAAAGAGATCATTGCCGGGAGGCCTTCGCTCTTCTAGAAGGGCATCATTTTTTAGGTCCTCTTCTGTGGTTTAAAGTAAAAGAGACAATAATTAGAAATGTATCCCCCAGATAGGCTCTATAGCAAATTCTACTGTAAAGGGCTACAGTTACACAACAGACTTCAAATTCTCTTGTGAAAGTTATGATAGAATAGGCTGAACAAAGAAGTATCTGTGCAGATGCTGGCAGTTGTGACCTATAGAGAAATACATCAAATGAAGATTATAGAAATTCAGTGGCAGGGGATTAACAAAGAGACCGCTTAGTAAAGTGAATAGACTCTTTATCTAGGTAATTCTTTGTTCTATTTAATGTTAGGAGGTTTGGCTTATGGGGACCTGGGATAAGGAGCGTACTCCAAACTCTTCGTATTATCCTTCCAGTAGTCATAATAATAGTCTCCCTGGTATGCTGTATTCTCTCAAAGATTTTAAATGCTTGGATGCAGCCATCTCTAGGCTGTCATATGGTCTCTCTTCAACTAAAATGACAAGAGCTGAAAGAAATGTGCAACCACGAGGACACTGTAACCTATGAATGATATGCTGAGTCCAGAAATCCAAAATGATGGTAACTGAGAGTGGCGCTAAGACCCAAAGTTTTGGTCACACTCTTACCTAAGTGAGAACCTGACCAAAAAGGGGGAAGTTTTTAAACAAAATTCTAGGAGACCATTGTTTTGGAATAAGCTCAGGCACTAGACCCCAACAGACCAAACCAAGCTAAAATGGAGTCATTTGTGCTAAGACTTTAAGGAAACACATTGATTCTAGAACACATCAGGTTTTATTTTTTCTCCTACAAATCTCTATAACAAACATTCCTGACAGCATAGGTATCCATCCCCTGAAGTCCTCCTCAAATCTTTTAAACAAATACACTTCCTCTTGCCTAAAGCTTCACATTATTATGCAACAAAGCTTCAAACAAGTTCCAGGTGAAGACACCACCACTGGCCATCAAGAAGCTACCTTGCCTCCTCTAGACAGAGGAAGGCAAGAGTTCTGTGATCTCCAATAAGTTGGGACTACTCCCCAAGCCAGCATGAAGCAGTTACATGAGAAAGACCATCGGTCCCTTCACTTCCCATAAAGATTTATGAGAATCACATCTCTCAGCAGGGAAATGAGGCAGGAAAATAGGGTCTGAAGGCAGGGAATATAAGGCCAATTCACACTTCAGCAATAACAGGAAATATCCTCTCCATAGGGGGTATGCTGAGTAAATGACTTTGTAACTTTACTTCATCTTCTCCATTTACATAAAGCACACACCAAGTAACCAATGGAAACCTCTAGAGATTATTTAAACATCCCAAAAATCTGTAATGGGGCCCTTGCACCCCTATGCTCAGGTCTGCTCCCACACTGTGGACTGTACTTTCATTTTTAGTAAATACCTTCATTTCTTCCTTGCTTTGTTTGTGTGTTTTGTCCAATTCTTTATTCAAGATGCCAAGATCCTGGATGCCCTCCACCTGTAACAGGAGGAGTCAGCAATGACAAACTCATTCTGTTCGCACTAGGCACATTATATATAAAAATGTCCTTCAGCTTCTACATGAAATGTGTAGCAGAATGCAACGATTTCTCTTCTAATTGACTTTTGAATTCAGGAGAGCTTCACTTAACTTTAGTGGGAAAGAAAAGTAATCTATGTTATTTTTTCCTGAAGGAGATAATATTAGACAATATTAGAGCAAGAGACTTAAAGAAGAAGAGGTGACAAGTCATGAGGAGAGAACTTGTAAGATGCTACAGTTGACTGTCAATATTTTGGCTTTTATTCTATATAAGATGGAAACTTAATTGGTTCTGAGCAAGTAAGTGACATGGTTTCAAATTATTATATGAGTATTAATTAGGGTGCTTATTCAGAATTATTTCTAGAGTATCAAAGCTGCTATTAGATCAGCAGAAGATCTCATTCATTGGGGCAAGAGATGGTGGCTTGAATGAGGAATAACAGGACAGACAAGCAGTGATCAAATTTTGGATATGTTTTGAAGGTGGATTCAAAAGAATCTGTCACTCTTTCATTCAAAGTCATCCGATGACATAAAGGATGTGAGAGTTGTTTCATGAATTTTGATTAAACAGGTAAAATAATGAGCATGTCTTTAATGAGATGTGGAAACCTGTGCATGTTTGAGAAGGATAGTAAGAGAAAGATGAGGAGCTTATGGTGAGACAGGTGAATTTTAAATTTCTAGAAGAAACTCATGTGGAAAGGTTAAGAAGAAAGTTATATGTATAACACTCTTAAGGTGATTTACTGTGTACGAATGAAGATAAATGAGCTCTAGCAATAGCTGGAGAAAGCAACATCATATTTATATACTGATGGAGACATTCTAATAATGAGAAGAAAGACAGAATGGAAAAGACAGAGGAAAAAACTGAAGTGATGTCTTTAGTAGGCAATTATAATGATAAATAATTCATCATTATAATAGCAGAAGCACATGGATAAAATAACAATAATAACAGCTGAACACATGAACATCTTTGCAGATAAGTGGGCAGATGTAATATGGGGGCTTGTGGAAGTGCTCTTTAACCAGCTTATATTTTAAACAAGATATTCCAGAAGCACCCCTGAGGGGGATGGCAAGTATCTGATTGAGGAAGTGTTCCCAGGAGAAGGCTGTTGTGAGTCAGAAAAGGAGGAAAGAGAAGAAGCCAAGAAAGTGTGTGATGCTGGAAAAGTTCCCAAGAGTAGCTTCAAGATGATCCCACAGGAGAATGCTAGAGAGTAAATTTTATTTCAGAATTTCTGACAGTGGGAGCATAATGAATCTGCTGTTAATGCTTATTCTTTTATTTTCTTTTTGTTGTTTCTGTCGGCAAGTAAGGTTATATGAGCTTTTCAAATTTTTTTTAGCAGTGTTTAAAAAATCCAATAATCTAGCACTTAGTAGTTCTATAGATGTCCAGAGGCAAAGCACAAAGCATCCCTTTGGCAAGTGTGTACTGTCAAAGAAGCAATGTGGTACTGATCTCACAAAAGTAGTGATAGCTTCCTGGTCATGAAGAAGTAGCAGCTCCCTCATGCTGCTATAGAGCTTTGAGTAGTGCTCCTAAAACAGAACTCAAGACTCTGCTTCTCCAGCCAATCCAATGGTTCTATATGACTTTTTCTCATTTGCTAAAAAATAAAAAAAAAGTCCTTCCTGCTTATCTTGGGTGTAATGGATTTGATTTTCTAACAGATATAATAATTTGTATTAAGATCTGCTCTGATGCTATTATTAAGGGTACCTTCATTCACTCTTCAAAACAATTTTAGTTTGTACTGAAATGATCTCATCAACAAAAACCATATTCTTCAAATTATTTGGTATATACCTGTTAATTGGATTTCTTAACTGAGCAAGCTTGGAGAATCACAACAGAGAAAGACTGTAATTTAGAATATACTTGGGCTTCAAAATTTGGAGATAGAAAGGAAGGCGACTAATTAGACACTGGGGTTGAGTGACTGACCAAGATTAAAGATTAAATTACAAGTGACTGCTTTGTTAGAACAAAATGTAAAAAGGAGACAGACTCAGAGGTAGAAACTTCCTTAACTATTGTTCCAAATCTAACTTCATCAATAAAGGGGCAAAATCACAGCGGGGGTCTCCTGACCTGATGTGATGGTTTAAGACACAATGTCACTTATGTAGCATTTCTATTAAAATGTTTAATTTGACCTCAATTATGAGGAAACAATCAGACAAATCCAATGGAAGGATGTTTAGCAAAATATTTGTCCTAAATATTTCATTCAGTCTAACTATTCTGGGTTCTTAAAATGTTAATTTCATGAAATATTTAGAACAACAATGAAAAGAGCCTGGGGATATATTTTAGATCAGGAGATCAATGAAACTACAACTAAAAGAAGGCACAATTCTGATGAGATTTTTGGATCATTACAAATATAGTAAAATAACACAAGTATGAAGGGCATTATTGAGGGAGGCAAATGTGGAAATTGGAATATGGATTCTGTATAAGATAATGGGACTCAGTGTTAAATTTCCTGAATATAATGAATATATTGTAGTTACGTTTTTTAAGGAAATAAATGCCAAACTATTAAAGGATGAAAAATATTAAGGTCTACAACTAATTCTCAAATAGCTCAGACACACATGCACATACACACACACACACAGTGAAAGGGCAAAGGAAAGATTTTAAAATGATGGGTATACATGAAGAGTATAAGTGGTTTACTGTACTGTTTTCTATAACTTTTCTAAAGTACTAAAATGTTTCAAAATAAAACAGTGAAGAAAAAAGATAAGAGGGTAACAACTCTGAGAAATTAAAATCACTCTAATTATATTGCCATTTATAAATCAATTACGGTGTAGAAACATCACAAGTAACTAGAGTATACATCCACCCACCCAGAAGCACAATCTATCACATTGCATTTTATGAAAGGTAGCACCTAAAAAGCACCAGATCTTTGGTTTTTAACTGTCAACCCAACTCACAAAAGTTATTGTGTAACAAAGTAATGATTTCAAAATTACTTTTTAAATATAGATATGAGCTGGACAAGAAAACAAAACCAAAAATAAGTTCCTTCGCATATCTTTACCAAGCAGGCACAATTTCTGTTCACTTATTTGAGCATGGAGAGATAATTAGCTTGTGCTTTCAGAATTCATATTTTTGAAAAATAATATTTAAAACATATCTGTGCATAGAATCTTGGCTTGAGTGCACAGGCTTTTATGTTATTTTATTCTTAATATATTTGTATGTTATAAATTTATATTTTAAAATGAAAAACTATTAATATTGTCATTAATACATTTACATTAATAGATAAATTATTATTCAAATAAACATACTATACCATTATGTGCATCATCTATCTTAAATTAATATTGTTCTCTCTTTTGTTATAGATAAAAAAATAGGGTATTAGAACATTCTAATTGCTCTTATTTTAGATACTCCAAAATTAAGTCCCAAATGTCACTCTATTTGAAGTTCTTTGTTTTCAACAACTATGTGCATTTAAAAATCAATCTAAATTGAATGTTAAAATTTATAAAAATCCTATAATATGAGGCCCAGTGTGCTTATATGTGATATATTCATTAGTTTGCTTAAAAGTAAAAAATGACACTGGTAATGCATGAAAAGATTACTTGTATTTTTTTTCTTAAACTAGGAATATAATAGGTTTGAAGTCCTTAAGGAAATCTTAAGCCTATAAGGAAATAAGAGATATTTCTGTGGAAACAAGCTTTTGCTTCAGAAAAAGGTATAAATTGGAGTCTTTTGTGTAGAAAGATATATTTGGATTTTTGCAACACACAGCTGTCAGGTTACCTAACTAGCTGATTTTGTGAAGTATACAATTTTGACTATCAATTATTTTACACTTTGTATTTCTCTCAGACATTTTGTATTTCTATCTTTTTATCATTATTTTAGTTAACAATGAGCAATTCTATAGCACTTTTATTAAAGGAAAAAAATTAGCATCCATTGTGTAAAGTCGACATTTTCTCCCCACATTTTCCCTTCAACCTACCATTGTCATTGATGTTGAATTGTTTCAAGAAATAACAGAACTCTCTCTTCATTTAAAATGGGTAAATTTTTTATAACCTTCAGAATGTTGGATGTTGCAGCTGTTTAAATAAGAGCAGGAAAAAAATGTGACCTCATAGCTACTTGATTAGCTTGTTTGTTAATAAACAAATTCACAAATTAATTAATAACAAAATAATAAATTAACCAGAATATACCAAGTTCCCACTTCTTTTGGATTAAGCTAACTATGGAAATGACTACATTGGTTTTTGAAGTAATAATGCAGAAAGGCTCATTTATAAGTCATTGAATTTAATTATGTCTTTCATGGCACTGGTATTCTTTTGTATTGACCAATGACTAAGATGATTAGCACATATCTGAAATCTGTTGAAAGGGTTTTAGGGAACGTATAACAAGCATGACAGAATATGACATGAAATCATAGTCACTAATGAAAACATCAAAAACATCAAATCAGTGTTGTGTCTGTTTCCAATGATTAGTTATGTTCCAAAATATTCCAGCGCATATTAAATTTCAGATCTATTTTTAAGCTCTAAAAACCTTTCCCATCAACTGATCTGCATTCCCAAAAGCATCTACATTTTTTAACTGTGGCTAACACAGTAATGAGAGTAAAATCAATTAGAACTACTATTAAGGATAAAATTAAAATATAAAATATGGAAATAAGAAGTGCAGGGGATCAGATGATTAGATGTCAAATAAATGTTTGATTCAAAAGTGGGTGCTGGAGATCACTGTGTTAAGTGAAATAAGCCAGGAACAGAAAGACAAACATTACATGTTCTCACTTATTTGCAGGATCTCAAAATTAAAACAATTGAACTAATGGTCATAAAGAGTAAGGTGATTGCCAAGGCTGGGAAGTGTAGTGGGGGTGGTGGGGGAGGTGGGAATGCTTAGTAGGTACAAATAAGTAGAAAGAATGAATAAGACTGATTATTTGATAGTGCAATAGGGTGATTATAGTCAATAATAACTTAATCGTATATTTTAAAATAAAGAGTGTAATTGGATTGTTTGTGACTCAAAGGATAAATATTTGAGGGATGCATACCTCATTCTCCATGATGTGTTTATTTCACATTGCATACCTGTATCAAAACATTTCATGTACCCCATAAATATATACACCTAGTACAAAAGTGGATGAGAAGATGACTGACTAGAAGCAGCTAATGCATTCCACTCTCACAGAGAGGATAAAGAATGGTAAGTAAACACTGGCTCTTTGACTGGATTGTCTAGTTGGCTATATTGGGAGTCATCAAGGAAGAAACACGACCCACAGAAAACAGAGAAGGGCGAACAGGACAGCCACCCACTCAGGACTGGCACAAAGCCAGGGGAGGCTCCCCACCATGAGGAAATAGTGACTGTGTAAGAGTCCCTGGGGACCCACATTTCTGCCATGGACCTTTGCAACCCTTGGCTTAGGAGATCCTGCATGACTCCCCACACCAGGGCTTCCAGACTCACACGAAGAGCTATGTGGAAACTGGGCAGAGCTGCCACTCAGAAACAGGTGGATTCCCAGGGGCCTTAGACTCCTGAACACCCCAGCACAAGCTGCTGCAGCTCCAACAACAGAGGAGGCCACGCTCCCATAATAAGGCCTAAATCCATGGGACTGAGGAGGAGACAGACTTCAAGCCTTGCCTCCATTACACCTTTCCAGACAAGGTTCACCAGCCAGTGACAGACATGCAGCTACCCTAGCCCTGCCTGAGCTCTCTGGCAAGTAGCAGCCCCACATTTCCAAGAGATGAATTTCCTAGAGGTAGCCAGCAGGCTCACAGTTCTTGTTCCTGTTGCCCTCAGGCTCAGGAGGAAGTGAAGTGATTAAAGACTAACACAGGCTCCCAGCACAGCACAACTGCCTTATGGAAAAGGAGCCAGACTATTTTCCAAGAAGTTTCCTGCTCCTGCAACTCCTACCTGGTTAGAGTCTATCAACATGGGATCCCAGCCACCCCACCCTCACCTGATCACTCGGGTCAGAAGAAGCTCTGTACTTCCTGAGATGGATCTCCCAGAGGTAGGAGGGAGGACCACCATTTTTGCTGATCCACAGCCTCAGCCCCTGCTGCCCTCAGACTCAGGAGGGTGCAAAAATATTAAGAACTAACATGGGCCTCAAGCACAGTGCAGCTGCCTTATGGGAGAGCACCCAGAATGTTTTCCACATGAATCCCTGCCCCTGTTACTACTCACTGGGCAGAGTCTCTTTTCTTGGGCCAACACAACCACCCTGCCCCTACCTGAACACTTTCGCCAGTGGCAGCTCTGTGATTTTCTGGGAAGAAAATCCCAAAGACAATCCATAGCCCCTCCTTCCGTGGCAGCTGCAGTGGTACAGCCCTTACTGCTCTTGAGCTCGGGAAGGAATACAGGGCCTGGTTGCATTACTGGCACCTCCAACATGCTGCAGCCACCATATGGAGAGGAGCCGAGTCACTCTTCTCTGTGAGCTCCAAACCCCTACTCTTCACCAGGCAGGGCCTCCAGTCAGACTACAGAGCAGCTGCCCTACTCCTCACTGAGTATTTCCAGTAGTGTTTCTCAGGGGAGGAGCTTCCAGAGGCAACTGACAGCCACTGCCGCTGCCAGTGCAGCAGTTCTGCCCTTAATGCCCTTGGAATGAGGAAGGAACAAAGAGTCTGAGGCCTTTATTTGTGCCTCCAGCATGCCATGGTTGCCATATGGAAAGAAGCCCGATCTCTCTCCCTGTAAGCACCAAACCCCTGCCCTTCACAAAGCAGGGCCCCCAGCTTGGGTCCAAAGTACAATTGCTCCAGCCCCTGGCTGAACATTCCCACTGGCAATGGCTCTGTGTTTCTCTGGGTTGGAGCTCCCAGAGGCAAGTGAAAGCCCTTCTGCCACTGCCAGTGCTCTAGTACTGCCCTTACCCCATGGACTGTCATAGGAACAAAGATCCTGGGTTCTTTACTTACACCTCCAGCATGCTGCATCTGCCCTGAAGAGAAGAGGCCATTTTGTTTTCCCCATGAGCCTACTGCCTACCCTGCTTATCACCAGGCAGGGCCCTCTGGCTTGGGCCCATATTACTGCTGCCTCCAATCAGACTTACTGCTGCAGTTGGTAGTGGCTCTGTGTTTCTCTGAGGTGGAGTTCCAAGAGACAAATCAAAGTCCTACCATTGCTATTGCCAAGGTCCTTTCCCTTGCTGTCCCAAGCCTGGGCAGGGAACATAAAGCCTGACCTTACCCCAGCACTGAAGTATGCAGCTGGGGAATGCCAACCCGAGATCTGCAGCCAGCAAGAAATAAGCCCACACTCTCACAGCACTGAAAGGGAGCACAGCTACGAATGCTAGGAAATACAGAGGAGCCACATGGCTGAGCAAGAGCCTACTAAATGGCCATTATACTTAGGTACCATCTACTAGATCACAGCCCAAACTTTGACAATAAAAATACTTTGCTAGGCTGAGGTGGGCAGATCACGAGGTCAGGAGTCTGAGACCAGCCTGGCCAATATGGTGAAACACCGTTTCTACTAAAAATACAAAAATTAACTGGGCTTGGTGGTGAGCACCTGTAGTCCCAGCTACTCAGGAGGCTGAGGCAGGAGAATCCCTTGAACCCAGGTGGCAGAGGTTGCAGTGAGCCAAGATCATGCCATTGCACTCTAGCCTGGGTGACAGAGCAAGACTCCATCTCAAAAAAAAAAAATTTTTTTTCAAAATATAATTGGAAGAATAAAAACAGAATAGACCAAGCTGAGGAAAGAGCCTCAGACCTTGAAGACATTCTTCAAACTAACTCAGTCAGACAAAAATGAAGAAAAATAATGAAAAAAACCACGAAGAAACATGGATTATGTAAAGAGACCAAATCTATGACTTACTGATGTTCCTAAAACACAAGGAGAAAAAGCAAGCAATATGGGAAACGTATTTACAAATATTATTCATTAAAATCTCCCCAACCTTGCTAGAGAAGGCAACATTCAAATTCAGGAAGTTTAGAGAACCCATGCAAGCTACTATACAGGACAACCATTCCTAAGAAACATAGATATCAGATTCTCCAAAGTTAACATGAAAGAAAAAATATTAAAAAGAGCTAGAGAGAAGACGCAGGTCACACAAAAAGGGAACCCCATCAGGTTAATGAAGGAATGTTCAGCAGAAACCTTGCAAGTCAGAAGAGATTGGGGGCCTATATTCAGCATTGTTAAAAAAAAAATTCCCACCAAGAATTTCATATCCAGCCAAACTAACCTTTATAAGTAAAGGAGAAATAACATCCTTTCCAGACAAGCAAATGTGAAGGGAATTTGTTGCCACCAGACCTATCTCATAAGAGGTATTAATATTAAGGGAGTACTAAACAAGGAAATGAATAATTGTTACTAGCCATCTCAAAAACACACTTAAGTACATAAACCATAGACACTATAAAGCAACTACACAATCAAGTCTGCATAACAACCAGTTTACAAAATAATTATGGAATCAAATATACATATATCAATATTAACCTTAAGCATAAATGGGCTAAACACCCCATGTAAAAGTCACAGAGTGGCAAGTTGAATGAAAAAAGTAAGACCCAACTTTATGCTGTCCCTAGGAGACCAACCTCACATGCAATGACACCTCTAGGCTCAAAGTAAAGGGATTTAAAAAAAAAGCTACCAAGCAAACATAAAAATATAGAACAGTGATTGCTATTCTAATTCCCGACAAAAGAGAATTTAAACCAGAAGGGATGGGGAAAAAAAGCCTTGTATAATGGTAAAGATTTCAATTCAGCAAGAAGGCTTAACTTTCCTAAATATGTGTGCATACAACACAGGAGCAGCTGGATTTATAAAACAAGTTATTAGAGACTTAAAAATAGATTTCAATAACCATACAATAATAGTGGTAGAATTCAACACCTTACTAGAATCGAAGTATTACGGATAGTGTTAGAGAGATCATTAAGACAGAAAACTAACGAAGATACTCAGGACCTCAACTCAACACTCGACCAAATAGACCTAACAGACATCTATAGAACTCTTCAGCCAAAAACAAAAGAATATACATTCTTCTCATTTGTATATTGCAGATGCTCTAAACTGACCACATAATTAGCCATAAAACAATCCTCAGGAAATTAAGAAAAAAATACAAAATAATACCAACCACACTGTCACACCACTGGGCAATAAAAATTGAAACCAATACCAAGATCACTCAAAATCATAAAATTACAAGGAAATTAAACAAACACTCCTGAATGACTTCTGATTAAACAGTTTATAGCACTAAAACCCACATCAAAAAGTTAGAAAAATCTCAAATCAACAATCTAACATCAAACTTTGAAGATCTAGAAAATCAAAAGCAAACCAACCACGAAGCTAAGATTAGATAAGAAGTAACGAAAATCAGAGCTTAACTGAATGAAATTGACATTCAAAAAGCCATAGGAAAGACTAGTGATGCCATTAATTGGTTCTTTAAAAAAATAAGGAAGATAGATATATTAGTAGCTAGACTCATTTAAAAAGAGAGAGAAAAGATCCAAATAAATGCAATCGGAAATGAGAAAAGGGGTATTACCACTGACCCCACAGAAATACAACAATCAGAAACTGTTATGAACACCTCTATACACACAAAATGCAAAACCTAGAAGAAATGGATAAATTCCTGGAAGGGAGCAACCTCCCAAGACTGAACCAGGACAAAACTGAAACCTTGAACAGACCAATAACAACTTCTGAAATTGAATCAGTAAGAAAATCTACTAACCAGAAAATGACCAGGCCCAGGTTTTCAGATTCACAGCTGAATCCTATAAGCATATAAAAAAGAGTTGATACCATTTTTACTGAAAGTATTCCACAAAAATTGAGAAGGTAAGACTCCTCCCTAACTCATTCTGTAAGACCAACATCATTTTGAAACCCAAATCTGGCAAAGATACAACAATAAAAGAAAACCTAAGGCTGATATAAATGATGATCATAAGATACAAAAATCCTCAACAAAGTCCCAACAAACTGAATCCAGCAGCACATCAAAAAAGTAATTCACCACAATCCAGTAGGGTTTATCCCTGAGATGCAAGGTTGCTTCAATATACAGAAATCAATAAGTATGATTCATCACATAAACAGAACTAAAGACAAAAACCATATGCTCATTTCAATAGAGACAGGAAAGCTTTTGATAAAATTTAGCATGCCTTTCTGTTATAAACCCTCAACAAACTAGGAATTGAAGAAATATACCTCAAAATAATGAGTCATCTATGACAAACCCACAGTTATAGAATGCCTTTCTGTTATAAACCCTCAACAAACTAGGAATTGAAGAAATATACCTCAAAATAATAACAGTCATCTATGACAAACCCACAGTTAATATCATTCTGAATGAGCAAATGTTGGAAGTATTCCAATTCAGGACTGGAACGAGGCAAGGATGCCCACTCTTACCACTCCTATTCAATATGGTCCTGAAAGTCTTAACCAGAGCAATCAGGCAAGAGAAAGAAATGAAAACCTCTGAATAAGAAGAGAGGCACTCAAACTATGTCTGTTTGCAGAAGATATCATTTTATACCTTGAAAATCTGTTAGTCTCTGTTCCAAAGCTCCTTGATCTGATAAACAACTTCAGCAAAGTTTTGGGATGCAAAATCAATGTACAGAGATCAGTAACATTTCTACACATGAAGATGAGTTCCAAATCAACAACGTAGTTCCATTCACAATAACCACACAAAAATAAAATACCTAGGAATACAGTTAACCCAAGAGGTGAAAGATCTCTACAATGGGCATTACAAATCATTGCTGAAAGAAATAAGAATTCACGTAAACAAAAAACATTCCATGTTCATGGATAGGAAGTATCAATATAGTAAAACTGACCATACTGTCCAAACAAATTTTCAATGTTATTCCTATCAAACTACCAATGATATTTTTCACAGAATTACAAAAAACTATTCTAAAATCCATATGGAACCAGAAAAGAGCCCAAATAGCCAAAGCAATACTTAGCAAAAATAACAAAGCTGGAGACATTGCATTACCTGACTTCAAACTATACTGCATGGCCACAGTAATCAAAACAGCTTGGTGCTAGTACAAAAACAGACACACAAATTGTTGGAACATAATAGAGAGCCCAGAAATAAAGTCACACACCTACAATCATCTGATTTCAAACAAGTGAACAAAAGAAAGCAATAGCAAAGTACTCTCCATTCAATAACTGGTGCTAGGATAACTGGTTAGCCATTATACAGAAGATACAAACTGGACCCCTTCCTTATACCATGTACAAATATCAACTCAAGACGGATTAAAGGCTTAAATATAAAACCCAAACTATAAAAACCCTTGGAGAAAACCTAGGAAATATTATTCTGGACATAGGCCCTGGCAAAGATTTTATAATAAGGATACTGAAAGCACTTGCAACAAAAACAAAAATTGACAAATGTGATTAAACTATGGAGCTTCTCTACAGCAATAAAAGAAAAAAAACTATCAACAAAGTAAATAAAAAACTTACAGAATGGGAGAATATACTTGAAAACTGTGCATCTGACAGAGGTCTAACATCCAGAATCTATAAGGAATTTAAACAAATTAACAAGCAAAAAAAAAAAAAAAAAAGAAAATCTAATTAAAAAGTGGTCAAAGGGCAGTATGGCCATTTTCACAATATTGATTATTCCTACCTATAAGCTTGGAATCTTTTTCCATTTGTTTGTGTTTTCTCTGGTTTCCTCTATTCCTATTTGAATACTCAATTTATTCCTCTTGCCTGGCCAAAACTTCCAATACTATGGTGAGTAGGAGTGGTGAGATAGGGAATCCTTTTCTTGTTCTGGTTTTCAAAGGGAATGTTTCCAGCTTTTGCCCCTTCAGTATATTGGCTGTGGGTTTGTCATACATGGCTTTTATTATTTTGAGGTATGTTCTTTCAATACTGAGTTTATTGAGAGTTTTTAACATAATGTTTAATTTTATTGAAAGACCTTTCTGTATTTATTGAGATAATCATGTGGTTTTTTTGTCTTAGTTCTATTCATGTGATGAATTACATTTATTGATGTGCCTATGGTGAATCAACCTTGAATCTAGGTGATGAAGCCATCTTGGTTGTGGTGGATAAGCCTTTTGATGTGCTGCTGGATTTGGTTTGCCAGGATTTTATTGAGGATTTTTGCATCAATGTTCATCAGAAATTTTTACCTGAAGTTTTCTTTTCTTGCTGTTTCTCTGCCAGGTTTTGGCATCAGGATAATGCTGGTCTCATAAAATGAGTTAGAGAGGAGTCCCTTCTTTTGAAATTGTTTGGAACAGGTTCAACAGAAATGGTACTTTTTTACCGCTGATAGAATTCAGCTGTAAACCTTTCTGCTATTTCCATTAAACTACTCATTGCTATTCTTCACAGAATTAGGACAAACAATTTTAAAACTCATATGGATCCAAAAAGCCTGTATAACCAAGAGAATCCTAAGCTAAAGAAATAATGCTTGAGCCATCACACTACCCAGCTTCAAACTGTACTACAAACTAGGCTACAGTAACCAAAACAGCATGGTACTGGTACAAAAACAGACACATAGACCAATGGAACAAAATAAAGAACTCAGAAGTAAGACCATACACCTACAAATGAAGCAGTGTCATTATTTGGGGTAAATAGCCAAGGTTCATCATCTCACACCAAGGAAATCGAGTACACTGACACACAAAATGTGAGTTTAGCAGTGGAGGTTTCATAGGCAAAAGAAAGAGAAAGGAGAATAGCTCTCTCTCCTGTGAGAAAGAGTGGTGCCCAAATGGGACTTCCAGCCCACAGTGGAGTGCACAGGGTTTTATAGACAGGCTTGAGGAGGTAGTGTCTGATTTACATAGGGCCCAAAGATTGGATGCATGAGGTGTGACTTTTACAAAGTGCATGAGGAAGCTGGCAACCCAACCCTAATCTTTTTGTTATGCAAATGGATCTTTACTTGGCCAGCACCATGTTTTCTGCTCCCTACTGCACACGTGGTTTGCAAGGAGAAGAGAATATGAAGCTACCATGGTAGACATTCCTAGTCCCCATGTAGCCCCTTTTGTATTGGCATAGCTGACAGCATTCATCCATGCAAGCTTATAGCTCTCCTTTGTATGACTGCAGCTGGATTTTACAGGCTACTCTTTGTTAGAAAAGAAAATAATTTGGGGGCTGCTCTTTTTTTTTTTGAGATGGGGGTCTCGCTCTATCGCCCAGGCTGGAGTGCAGTGGTGTGATCTCAGCTCACTGCAAACTCTGCCTCCTGGGTTCACACCATTCTCCTGCCTCAGCCTCCCCAGAAGCTGACTGGTGCTGCTTTTTATCAAAAGGAAAACCTTGCTGAGGACTTCCATACCTTCACTAACTGCCTAAATAATTTATTTTTAACTCATATATAAATCCTCTTTCAGGAGTGGTAAACTTAACTGCTGTTAGGAGGTGTTAGATGATGACTCTTTCTGGCTACTTCCTGCTAAAAATGGGGCATCATATAGGGAATAGAAGATAGGGCTCCCCCTGGGGTTGATCTAAGGGTCCTCAGAAGAAAGTCATGTCCATGCCTGATTCTATCTGCAGCATCATTTGGAGATTTATTGTTTCTAGGCAAGGAGATAAATTTTACTTTGAATGCTGTGAGTATTAAGATTACCACTAATAGTGGGGGTACTATAGGCTACAACCATGACAGTAGAGTTTGATACCTATCGGCCATTCCGATGGGTTATAATACCAGTTTGCCTCCACCAGATGTAGTTGTATTTTACCAGAAGCATTGATATGAAAGCAACATTTTTCTTTGAGAAAAACACATATTTTCCCCTTGACTTGCCATTAGGTGGTAATTTTAGGTCTAGGTCATCTTTAATAACTTGTTATATGTTTAGGAGAAATATGTTATTGGGTGGCTAGAGTAACTTTAGTGTTAACCTTGGCTAAATCTTTCCTGCAATTATGAGTTCTTTCACAACTTCCACAGACCATCTACAATATGCTTTAACTTTCTGACTTGTCATAAACATTCCTCTTTTCAATCAGTTATTCTCTTTAGGACCCGAATTTACTATACAAGATCCTTTCTTATATAAAATCTCTTTTCTTTTTAACTTTCTTCACATTGGTAGGGTGTGACATATTACGAAACCCAATAAAAATTCCTAGCAGACTCAGTGATTATAAAACTTTCATGCTTACTTCCTGTTGGTTATTCCTGCTATAAAAAAATAATTAAGCAAAATACTACAGCAATGGAAACTTTATGTCTGGTATTCCAGTTAGAAGGCGCTGCCACGTATAGCACTATTGCAAATAGTAGAGTGAGTATAACAATTCCCACAAGTGTGTTGTAGTAGATAATTTCCACCAAAAATTTTACTCTGTAGGACATAACATTTGCCTTTAGGGGTCTATGAAGTTACAAATGCAACCCTATGAATAATTAAATCTATGAAGTTACAAATGCAATCCCATGAATAATTAAAATCTCCCTGCAGGTATGCCTCAAAAAGAAGTTCTAATATCTGATGGCAAATCTCAAGAGGAAAAATAGAAATGACTGAAAGTATCTGGTAAGGTAAAAGTAGGACTGAGTAAGATGACTAACCATTACTCATTTAATTATCTTTTATGATTTTCAGCTTAAGGTCTATTTCTTCACATTGATATTTAACATGTTCCTCTGGGCTGTTAGGGATTGCTCTCTCAGCTTTCCAGGTTTTGACTCAAATGTGATGTATCCAGGAATTGATACCTGTAACTTTTACCACTGAGGGGGTCAAAAGAAGGCCAGTTCGGGACTCTTCCTAGCTTGGGCTCAGGGAGGGAGAGAAGGGAGAGCTTTTACCAATACTTAATCTGGGTTAAATAAAGGTGTTTTTTTATTTCTTGGGGTTGCGCTTCTGCTAGTTGGGTTAATTCCTGTTGAATGTGAGCCAGAGAGGGAACATGCTTTACCAATTCAGATGTCTCTTGGTCTCATAAGAAATCACTGGTAAGGAAAGGCCATCCTGACAGCATCTTGAAAGGGCTCATACCTAACTTTGAAGGAGTGTATTTTTACTTGCAGTAAAGCCATGGGAAGAAGAGTGACCCAAGAAAGATGAGTATTTTGGGACAGCTTTCTGATATGTCTTATTTGTCTTCTCTACTTTTCCTGATGACTAGAATCTCTAAGTGCAGTGGATACTGTATGCCTAGTGCATTTGACACCACCTTGTGACAACTGCCTTAAATGAGGGGCTGTTGTCATTTTGGAGGTACTTAGGTAGACCAAAATGGGGAAATTTTTCATCAATTAACACTTTTATTACTGTAGAGATTTTTTCTGTATGGCAAGGAAATGCTTCTACCCAGTTAGTGAAAGTGTCTATCCCTATCAGCAGGTATTGGATACACTTTTTCTTTGGTATGTGGGTGAAGTTTATCTGCCAGTCCTCCCAAAGATAGCTTCTTATCTTTTGGGTTTGAGAAGTAAGGAGCTATCTGTTCAGGGGATTATTTTTAAGACAGACTTCACAGGCATTAACAACCTGTTTGACTGTTCTTCATAACATAATGAAACCCCGTCTCTACTAAAAATACTAAAAATTAGCCGGGTGTGGTGGCATGTGCCTGTAATCCTAGCTACTCAGGAGGCTGAGGCAGGAGAATCACTTGAATGTGGGAGGTGGAGGTTGCAGTGAGCCGAGATCGCACCATTGCACTCCAGCCTGGGCAACAATAGTGAAACTCCCTCTCAAAAATAAAAAAAAAAAAACATTAAGAAGTGGGTAAAGGACATTAACGGACACTTCTCAAAAGAAGACACTCATGCAGCCAACAAACAAATGAAAAAAAAAAAACTCAACACAACTGACAATTAGAGAAATGCAAATCAAGACCACAATGAGATACCATCTCACACCAGGCGGAATGGCAATTATTAAACAGTCAAGAAACAACAGATGCTGGCAAGGTTGTGGAGAAAAAGCAACACTTTTACACTGTTAGTGGGAGTGTAAATTAGTTCAGCCATTGTGGAAGACAGTGTGGCAATTCCTCAAAAATCTAGGAGCAGAAACACCATTTGACCCAGCAATCCCATTACTGGGTATATACCCAAAGGAATATAAATAATTCTCTTATAAAGATATTTGCATGCATATGTTCATGGCAGCACTATTCACAACAGCAAAGACATGGAATCAACCGAGATGCTCATCAATGACAGACTGGATAAAGAAGATGTGTTACATATACACCATGGAGTACTATGCAGCCATAAAAAGGAATGAGATTATATCCTTTACGGGGACATATATGGAGCTAGAAGCTGTTTTCCTCAGCAAATGAACACAGGAGCATAAAACCAAACAACACCTGTTCTCACTTATAAATGGGAACTGAATGATGAGAACACTTGGACATATGGGTGGGGCACAACGCCCATTGGGGCCTGTCATTGGGGCAGGGGATGGGAGAGCATCAGGAAGAATAGCTAATGGATCCTGGGTTTAATACCTAAGTGATGGGTTGATCTGTGCAGCAAATCACCATGTACACATTTACCCATGTAACGAACCTGCACATCCTGCACAGGTACCCTGGAAATTAAAATAAGTTTGATAAAAAATAAAATATTAAAAGAAGGCAAAGGACTTGAACAGACACACTTCAAAAGAAGACGTATATGCAGACCAGAAGGATATGAAAAACCACTCAACATCACTAATCATTAGAGAAATACAAATCAAAACTATAATTAGATAACATCTCACAACAGTAAAAATTGCTATTATTAAAAAGTAGAAAAATAACAGATGCTGGCAAGGCCATGGAGAAAGGGGAACACTTGCATACCACTGGTGGGAAAGAAAATTAGTTCTGCCACTGTGGAAAGCAGTTTGGAAATTTTTCGAAGAACTTAAAACAGAATAACCATTTGACCCAGCAATCCCATTGTTGGGTACATATTCAAGGGAAAAAACATATTCCACCATAAAGACACAGGCATGTGTATGTTCATTGCAGCACTCACAATAGCAAAAACCTGGAACCAACCTGGATGTCCATCAGTAATATACTGGATAAAGGAAATGTGGTACATATACATCACAGAATACTGCACAGCCATAAAAAAAACAAGATCCATGTCATGACATGGATGGTGCGAGAAGCCATTATCCTAAGTGAATTAACACAGAAACCAAAAAAGAAAAGAAAAGAAAAGAAATAAGGCATGTTCTCACTTATAAATGGGAGCTAAACATTGAGTACACAGGGACACAGAGAAGGGAATAGTAGATACTGAGGCCTACTTGAGGTAGAGGGTAGGAGGAGGGTGAGGATCCAAAAACTGCTTATGGTACTAGGATACTATGCTTATTACCTAGGTGACTAAACAATATGTACAGCAAACTCACATACGTGCAATTTTTCTATAGATCAAACCTGCACATGTACTTGTGAAACAAAAATAAATGAAGTGGGTGAGGATTCAAAATTTAATGACAAAGAGGTGAAGCTGGGAAGAGGAGAAGCCAATAAGTAAAAATATATTAAAACAAAATAACACCAGAAAAAATTAATGAAAAAGTGATTAAGGCAGAGGCAGAACAAATAATGACTATAACTAAAAGAAAAACCTGTTCCTTATTTAGTCCCCGGTGTGTTTAGAATGAATTGCTATTGCTCCTCCTTCTTCTTATAAAATACAGAAACAAGGAAATGGCTGTCTTAATGTTTATGTCTTCCATTGCTCTTAAAATAAGAACCAGAACAAGTTACAAGGCCAGCATGACTCCGCATCAACTGAACTTTACCTAGCTTCATCTGTGTAGCCTCAACCTCATCCAGTTCCCTTGTTTCTGTGCTCTGACAATGACGGTTTAGTTTTGTCTCCTAAACTATTCCGTATATCCTTTTTGACTTAGGAACTTTGAACATATTACCTCTGCCTGGCATTCTTCTGTTCCTCACTTCACATATTCCAGTTAACTCCAAATTGTTCTTACACTTCAGCTTAATATTTTTTTCTGAATGTAATATTTTGACCTATAAGTAGTCAGATCATTCTGTTAACCATTCTCACAGCAAATTGTAACTTTCCCTCATAATACTTCAATTGCAATTTGACACTTAATTGTATGATTCTCAAAGATTCTAAGAATCTAAGCTTCTCTAAGATTGACCGTGTATACATATGCTATAATATACATATATACGTTTTTCTAAGAGATACATATATATTCTAAGATATATATATTATATCTGTGTGTGTCTATTATCTATCTATCTCTTCCTGTATATCCCTCTTTACACAATAGTATGACAATAGTATATATAGTATGACAATAGTATGCAATAACAGGAACCAGTCTGCTTTTTCCTTACCATTATTTTCTTAATATATAGCCCAGCGAGTGTCCAGTTCTCAAATTTGTGTTGAATAAATGTCTTTTCCACCAATACTTGTCAGATTTATTAAAAAAAAAAAAAACAACAAAAAACAAGAGATCTACAACTTGAATCTTATGTTTCGATTTCCTTCCAAAAATGCCTTCATTCTCTATTAAATGTGTACGTAAATTTTAATTTACTTTTGTTATGATGTTGATATAATAATACAAACTGATCCTATATAGACAGGGTTTGGCTCTGGGTAACAAGAAACACTTTAGCTATTTTAAGCACAAACAAATTTAGTTCTGGGAATCTGGTGTTTACAAATTGTTGGTAGGATTGGAGCAGCAGGTCTCAGAGTCAACCTTCATATCTGTTAAATTAAATAAGCAGGAGGCCATTAGCCTGAGGCTGGCTCTGTACTTCGAGTTTCCACATAACAGACAGCTACCTAACCTAGTATGTAAACAAACAAAAACTGAACTAGGAGTATATGTTTCATAACAAATGGCTGCGTGTCAATCACAAAGAGCCAAGCTTCAGCCAATCACCAGAAGCCAACTGATTAGACCATGCCCAAATAAGGCAGATGCCTCAGTGTAGCCAGTCAGGTGCTTCCTCTACTTTGCTTCCATTTTCAACCTTTAAAGCTTGTTGCTCTTGCTGCTGAGTGGAGCTCTCTGAACATTTTCTAGTTTTGAGCACTGCTGGAATCATAAATCATTGTTCTTGGATCAAATAAACTCTGTTCAATTTAATTTGTCTAAAGTTTTCCTTTTAACAGATCTTATCTCAGAAGAGGCTCAGGTAGAAAACAGCTGTGTTTGCCACAGCCAGGAAGTTACTAATCCATACGCTTGTTCCAAAGTTACACCAACTTAACCAGGCCCCAAAGATCAGATGTCCCCCCACTTCGTTGGCTCACAGGCACTCTGCACCTGCAAAATATGTTAGATCTGCCACCTCTTTTCCCACTGAAATGAGTTCCTAATTCAGATTTCTCACAAGGCTCTGAGAAATGTAGATGCAACAGAAAGTTTTCCAACCTCTGCCCTACAGGCAAGGCACCTGGGAAGCAGAATGTAGTAGACACTGTGTGATCTGAGAATACCTTGTTTTGATTTGAGTTTGCTTGAACAGCAAAAAAAAATTTGCCAATTGTACAACTTTTTTAAAAGATAAAGATAGTTTTAAAAACAGGCTAATTATCTTTTTACATATCCCAAGACGGAATATTTGTGCTATCTCTTAATTAATGCAGACAGATACTTGTATTTTCCACTTTGCCTCTTCAATTACAAACTCACACTTACCATTTTCTTCTGTTATCCCCACACATACACCTAATTTTAGTTATGTGATTAAGAGAAAAGTATGCTGTCCTTAATTACAGAGATTTAAAACCTCTTTTATTTTGTAAATATAAAAACAGAAGTTACTTTCTTTTCTCTTTCTCTCTCCCTTATTTTTTCATTGTTTCATTTTTCCTTTCTTTCTCCAGCAAACATTAATTTCTATGAGTGGAGACCTTTGCTAGGGAATGGAAATATAAAAAGGAAAAAGACCAACATCGTTGTATTTTTCTACCATTTAGTCTAATTGAGAGGAAATATTTTAAAAGTATGCAAAAATGAGATTGGTGTTACATATAAGGAAAGTATAAAACAAATATCTCTCAGATTTCAATCAGCAAAACAACATTCGTTCCAACTAATTCAAAAGAGGAGATTTTATATGGGGAATTGGTCACAAATGTAGTAGGAAAGTATAAGAAAGGCAGAAATGGAACTGTGAGTAAGCCAAAATGAGCCACAGCAGGAAACTGCTATTACTCTTTGTATTGGAGAGACTAATAGAGCAAGAGGAATTATAGGAACCCGTTGGAAGGGACACCTGGTGGGAATTGTATTCTTGCACAAGACATGTTCACTGGCAAAAATATTTGTCAGGACAGAGAGAAAGAGGAAGAGAAAACCCTTCTTCCCATCCTCCAAATTTCCTCTAAAGCCCCTACCGACCAAACCCAATTGTTAGACTTTTGAAAAAGAAATATGGAAAACATAACTTCAATACTGAGACCACGAAATATGCAATTGAACAAGAGAAGGACAGGGAGTACCTCTGAGAAGAAAGATACACATACACAAAATACTACGAGAGCCTCTGGCTGGTCTAGTGGTATTTAGGAAAGAGCTGGGGAAAAATGTGTTAGGCAGAGAGAACAGTATATCTAAATGCTTTAGAGCAGAGAAAAGTTTCTGTTCTCTATTTTTAAATCTCATTTCAGATAATCAAAATGCACAGTAAACTGAAAATAATGTGAAACCAGTTAACTTTCTTGTAATGCATACTTGTATCCACTTTCTTGATCATACTAACACTGAGATTATTTCCTTATCAGACTCTAATCAAAGAAGAGAGGAACAAGGTGAGAGAGAAGAAAAAGCCTGCAAACCTCTTTTCAAGTTTACTTAAGATATATATTAACCTATATGTGTGTATAGAACATACTTTTGAAAGATATTTTTGTGTTAATAAATCTTTACGAATGCATGATAGTCATTTTTAAATAGTCTCTAATGTTGTCTTTATGAAATCTAGTTATTCTCAATTTTTGTTAATACATTTCAATGATTTCCCTCAGGAAATCGAGGCTAATTAAAATGCAATAACCTATTCTATCGATATCGTTCTAACTACAGTCCGTTTTTACATGCCCTCACAAACATAGGTAGTGAAAAATATGGGGAAGTGGCTTTCACAGTAAATAGCAAATATCATAAGAATAGACAATTTAGAACATCAGTCGTTCTCTACTAAAGAAATCACAAATCCCAGCTCCCAGATACAGTGGTAGTTAATTACATGGTTTTAGCACAATTTCTCAAAGTCTTTTCAGCTATCATACATGCATTATGGGACTTCAAGTACATAATATGAAACTATTAATAGGAATAATAAGTATACATTAATACATGGTTAGAAGATGGGACCACTTTTCTCATTTCAACATGAGCTTTTATTGCATATGATTGGTACAAAATTATTTATAAATTACTTTCTCTTTTACTAGCTTTAATGTCAAAGTTTCGGTGACCTACTCAAAACTTGAACAAAGGACTCAGTACAGTCCACAGCACTCGACTGTGTTGGTGAAAATTGTTCCTTTCATGAACAATACTCATGTTTGATGCTCAAAGCACAAGGCAATCAGCACATCTCTCAAGAACTCTATCAAAGTCACTCAATTGCTTTTTCTCTAAAGAGAAAACTGTAAAAATTCACTTAGCTTCTCTCCCACCAGTAAAAGGGAGCGTTTATCTAGATGTCACTTTTATCAGCTTTAAAAGATATCAGAATATGGGTGAATTGAACATTGTTCCCAACAACACTGAAGAAGTATTTCTTCTTAGGAATTTTATCATGACTGGAAAAAAATGACAATAAACATAAATCCTGCATGCCAAATTGAGCCCACTTACTACAAAAAAAAGAATATATAACCTTTAGATTAGGAGAAAACCATTTAATATTTGTACCCAGTGATGGTTAGGATATATAAAAACTGTTACTTTAGGTTAGAGTATATAAAAACTGGTACTTTAGGTAACAGTATATAAAAACTGGTACTTGTTATTTTAAACTGGAAGAAACTGGTTTCTTCCAGTTTAAAGTAGTTTCTTCTAGTTAAACTTTCTTCTAATTTAAAATTGCAAACAAGCAAACAAAGCAAAAAAAAAAAAAAACGTGTAGGGAAATGTAAACACAAGGAAAATATTTATCCTGGAGATGCATCCTAAGAAAATTGAAAAAACTGAAAACAAAATTTATGAATAATAATTGAGGTGAGGGGAGCTATTTTCTTTGTTGTTGTTGTTGTTGTTGTTTTGTTTTGTTTTTTTTGAGACAGAGTTTTACTCTTGTGGCCCAGGCTAGGGTGCAATGATACGATCTCAGCTCACTGTAACCTCCACCTCCTGGGTTTAAGCGACTCTCCTGCCTTAGCCTCCCGAGTAGCTGGGATTACAGGCGACCGCCACTATGCCCAGCTAATTTTTCTGTATTTTTAGTAGAGATGGAGTTTCACCATATTAGCCAGGCTGGTCTCGAACTCTTGATCTTAGGTGATCCACCCGCATCGGCATCCCAAAGTGTGAGCCACGACCCCCAGCCGAGGGGAGCTACTTTCATAGTGTTTTGGGTTATGTTGTTGCTTTTACTTCTATATTGAAGTATAAAAACATACATGAAAATGCACAGATCTTAAGTATACAGCTTGATAACTTCTTGCATATATGCATACTCATGTAGCTACCAGTCATTAAGATTTTTTAAAAAATTCCAGCAAGCCAAAGACTCCCTCATTCACTTTACCAGTCAGTAACCCATCCTCAGAGTTAGCCATTGTTCTTATTATCATCACCAAAGATCAATCTTCTTTGTTCTCTAACTTCTTATAAATGTGCAGTTTATATATTAATTATTTCAGTCAATATTACGTCTGTAGGTTTCATTCATATTTTGTTTGAATACAGCAGGTTTGTTCTTTTCAATTGTATTAAGCATACTGTTTGCTGAATATCCAATTTGTTTATACATTTACACATTTATTTATACATTTACAGTTTATGAAAATGTATACCTCCAGTTGAGGCATGCAGTTATTTTTAACAGATTACATAATTTAAAATCTAAATTGCTAAGTTAAATGTAACTCATAACTACAACTGTATGAAAATTATGTGCTCTGATAAAAATAAACCAGAAGATTACATATAAAAATGAAATCAATTAATGTGTTTGCATGATTGGGAAATATATAGTAAGTCATTCTAATCATTATGTCCATTTTTAAGATGTAATCAACTTTGTTGAGGTAAAATTTATATATAATAAAATTAATCCATTTACAGTATATAGATCAAAAGGTGTATCAAATATTCAACAATCAAAGTTTAAAACATTTCAATCAACTCAAATTTCTCCATTTCTCTTTCAATAAATCTCATTCTCACTTTTTGATCAATACAAACTCTGATCTGCATCACTATTGCTCAGTTTGCTTATTGTAAAATGTTATATAAATGTCTAATGTATTTCATTCAGTATGTTTTTGAGGTTCATGCATGTTGTTGCATATATTAATGATGGGCTCCTCCATTCTGTTACTGTCTAGTATTCCATTTCACTGAATCAATAACAATTTATTCATTGTCAGAGTATAAAGTATTCTTTGATATGGCTTTAGAGTATACATTGTAATTAATCTTTCAGAAGCTTACACTTGTCTAGATTTGGTGATATATTACAAATAATATCTACCATCATATTAAAAGACTTAAAATACTACCTATTCTACTCACTAAATAGCTGTGTGGGGTTTGATGTTTTTCACATAATTCAGTCAAAATACATTTCAATAGATTGAAGACAGAACAGATGTGGTTCTCCTGTTAAGCTAGACATTAAAGGGTTTTTCAAAAATGTAAATCAATGCTACCCTTTTCACTATATTTCGTGTGAAAAAATATAGTTATTTTAAAAAACAGATTTTATTTAACCTATGGTGGATTAATTTGATTTTAAAATAAATTAATAAATATAACTTTTAATTTACCAGCTTTAATTTTCCATATGGTATCACTACATAAACAGCAGAAAATAATCTGTTTAGGACTTCCAAAAGTATTTAAAGTGCAAAGGAGTCCTGAAACTAAAATATTTGAGAACCTTGTATTAATGTACTTTATAGTAATTCTTGAAAAGAGATAATGTAAATTCTTTAATGTTTCCCTTTTAAAAATTGTCTTGCTCTCATTAAAAGTTGTTTGTTTTTTCTTGTACATTTGTTTAAGTTCCTAGTTGATTCCGGATATTAGACCTTGTCAAGTGGGTAGATTACAAAACATTTATCCCATTCTGTAGGTTGCCTGTTCACTCTGATGCTAGTTTCTTTTGCTGTGTGGAAGCTCTTTGGTTTAATTAGATCCCATTTGTCAATTTAGACTTCTGTTGAAATTGCTTTTGGTGTTTTCTCTGTTGTGATCTCTTATTTCATTTGTGATACTGCTAATTGTATCTTATCTCTTACTTTTTTGATCAGCTAGTTAGACCTATATTAACTTATCTTCTTTAAAAAACAACTTTTTGTTTTACAAATTTTCATTATTTTGAATCCTTGTTTTATTCTGATTTCCACTCATTATATCTTTCCTTTAACTTACTTTGAATTTGATTTGCTCTCTTTTTCAAGTTTCTTAAAATAAATGCTGAAGTCATTGTTTTGAGATGTTCTTTTTTTCCTATATGAGCATCTAGCACAACAATTTTCTTCCTACATTGTTTCAGCTGCATCCACAAATCTATTGTTTTCATTCTCCTTCAGCAAAAAAAAAAAAAAATCCAATTTAACCTGTGATTTATTCCTTGCTATTTAAAATATATATAATTTTTAATTTCCCTTCAGACTTTCTCTTTTTTAAATGTACCATAAATCCCCGCATGTTCAGGGATTCTCCTCTATTTTGTTATTGGGTGATTATGTATATCATGAAATTGATTCATGTTGTTGTCCAGCTTTCTATATTCTTGCTGATTTTCTGTCTGTTAGCTCCATCAGTTGCTTAAAGGAAGTTGTTGGAATCATCAACTGCAATTATAGATTCGCCAATTTCTCCTTTCCATTCTATTTACCTTCATTTTATGCATTTTGAGACTCTGATGTTCAATGTATAAACATTTAGAATCATTATGTCTTCAGGGTAGTTTTTTTATCATTATATAGCATTATTTGTTGTCTTCAGTACTTTCTCTGCTCTGAATTCTACTTTATCAGATGGTAATATAGCCCCTCCTGTTTTTTTTATTAATATTTGCTAGATATGTTTTTTCAACTTACCAAACTAATTGAATTTAAAGTGACTTTGTTATAAACAGCATATGATTGGGTCACGTGTTTTGGTTTATACTCTGTCAACATCTTTCTTTTGGTTGATGTATTAATGTAATTTATATGGAAAGTAATTACTGATATGTTAGTGCTTTAAGTCTATCTTTTTTATTTTAAACTTTGCTTCCTCAGGTTCTCATTTTTATTTCCTTACTTTCATCAAGTTACATGAGCATATTTTGAGGATTCCATCTTGATTTGTTTATTGTGCTTCTGAATGTGTATCTTTGTATACTCTTGTTTTTACAGTCATTGCTCCTGGTATTCTGATATAAATGTGTGATTTATCGTCTAGTTGTATTAAAATTTTACTACTTTGAGTCAAGTGTAGAAAGTTACTTGCATTTAGCTCTTTTCAACATTTTGCTTTTAAATATAATCACCATGAGTATTAGGTGGTATTGCAAGTTTTGTTTCTATCATCAAATATAATTTACAAAAGACATTTGAAAAGGATTGTCTGTTTCATGCTCTTATATTACTGCTCTTTTCATCATTCCTTCTTTCTTTCTGACACTTCAATATTATTTCTTTCGTCATTTCCTTTTTCTTTAAAGAACTTCCTTTAGCCCATACGTAGATATGCTATTGACATGGGTGTCTTTATTTCTCATGCATTCTTTAAGGATAGTTTCATTGAACAGAATTTGTAATTGATAATTCTTTTCTTTCAGCATTAAAAAAGATATTGACATTTTCTTTTGCTCTCCGTAGTTTCTGATAAGAAATTCACTGTCTTTTGAATTATTTTCTTGCTAATGGCAATGACATTCCTTTTTTTTTTTTTTTTTTTTTTGAGACGGAGTCTCGCTCTGTCGCCCAGGCTGGAGTGCAGTGGCACGATCTCGGCTCACTGCAAGCTCCGCCTCCTGGGTTCACGCCATTCTCCTGCCTCAGCCTCTCCGAGTAGCTGGGACTACAGGCGCCCGCCACCACGGCCGGCTAATTTTTTTTTGTATTTTTAGTAGAGACGGGGTTTCACCGTGGTCTCAATCTCCTGACCTCGTGATCCTCCCACCTCGGCCTCCCAGAGTGCTGGGATTACAAGCGTGACCCACCGCGCCCAGCCAACAATGACATTTCTTTCTGGATGTTTTGAATATTTTTTTCTTTGTCTTTAGTATTGAACAGTTTAATAATATGTCTCGTCCTGAATTTCTTTGGGTTTATCTGCTGGTGGTTTTCTTAATTTGATATGTTTGTATCTTGTATCTTTCATTAAATTTGGAAACGTTTTAGCCATTATTTTTTGTATTATTAATTTCAACACCATCTTCCTTCTCCTCTCCTTGTAGTACACCTATAATATGAAGGTTGATCTTTTGGGGTTTTTTCCTACAGCTCCCTAAAATGCTATTAATTTTTAAAATAAATTTTATTGTATACATTTTAGGTATACAACACAATGTTATAAGACACATGGTATATGTGTGTGTATGTATATATATATAAAATAATATGAATACTATGGTAAAACAAATTAACATATCCATCATCTCACATAGTTATCAATTTTCCCCCCTGTGGCAAGATAAGCTATAATCTACTCATTTAGCAAAATTCCTGAATATAATACACTAATTTCTAATCTTAATATTATACATTAGATGAATCTATCTAAACAAAGGTATTTATTTTCCTAAGTCCAAGTTACTCCCTCTGAAATAAGGAGATCATAATTATGTCTATTTTTAAAGATTATTTTATAATCAAAATAATATAATCCAATTTAAACTACAATGTCTGGCACAAAGTAAGTATTAAATGCACGTTAGTTGATTACTATTATTGTAACTATTTACTTACATACATCACGCTGTTTTAAGTTTCCTGAGTGTGGTGATATGTGTAGTGAGGACTTTAAACATTTTGAATTCTCAAAAAGGTGGGCAACAATAATGACTTTACCATTTCTAAAGGTTGTTATCACTGGGAAAGGAAGGCAATATTGCCGTTGGTGTTTTTAGGTCAACAAATAAACTTTATTCTTCTGAGGGTGACCAGAACATATACTCCATTGTCTCAGGTTGGTGTAGGTTTTCAGTGACTTTTTAGAAAAGCAAAGGTCTACCTTTTATTAGGAAAATTGATCTTGGATCTTAAAGGTCAACAAAGTAAAGACTTGACTTTAGTTGCTAAGAATCCTACAAAATAAGCTGCATCTAAGATCCTGTATCTACTTTATGAGTTAAACCCATCTAGATTTGAACCTGCGATTTCTGAGAGCCTGTGCACTTTAAGTCCAAATAGTTCCTTTCAACTATGAAGAACGATGTTTTAAAATTACAAAACACACTTTAAGGAATGGCTTTCTTAAATTAACTGCATTCAACAAGAAAGGGTAAAAGTGACTGTGCTGCAAGGCAGGTGGTAGTGTAGAATTTACTTGTGCAGAGCTATAGTGCCATTCCCTTCAGCTAGAGAAGACATGAATGTGCCTGACGTTCTGGCATCTGGCCAAGATCAAGAGCACTTTGCTATCACATTCAACTTGTTCAGTTCATGCACATTTCTCTAATGCTTTACAAAAATAAAAATTTAGTACAGAGAATTCAGTGAAAGATGGCAAAATAAATTCACATTTTCATAGCCTTCCTGCCTAAAACCTACTGAAGTGAATAAAAATAGAGACAAAATCTGTCTCTATGCTTAAGAACTGCCATAACTTCATAGAGTCAACTCAGAAGTGTATCAGTTGGCTACAAATATTTGGACCAAATTGACAGACTGTGGATATCAGCAGACATATCTTCATTTGGGAGGAATAAATGGTATAGTAGATAAAAAAGGGAGTTATAAAGCGGTCTACTAAGAACTCCTAGCTGGAGAGATGAGACTGTGGATTGAACAGGTTACAGGAGAAAAAAGGAAAACATCTTGTAGAATTAATTCTATGACAATAAAATGGCAAGTTGAGGGAAGAGATATTTAATATATAAAATTCCTAGAAAAGTCGTATTATTTTTCCAGCTGATTTTCTCCCCTCAAGGAAAACCCTGGTATAAAAGAAACTGTACACTGTAACTTCTGACCAAAATAACATGAGCAAAGAGAAATGTTTACATATCTGTATAGATCTGAACTTTCTTTTTTTTTTTTTTTTTTTTTTTTTTTTTTATTATACTTTAGGGTTTTAGGGTACATGTGCACAATGTGCAGGTTTGTTACATATGTATCCATGTGCCATGTTGATTTCCTGCACCCATTAATTCGTCATTTAGCATTAGGTGTATCTCCTAATGCTGTCCCTCCCCCTTCCCCCCACCCCACAACAGTCCCCGGAGCGTGATGTTCCCCTTCCTGTGTCCATGAGTTCTCATTGTTCAATTCCCACCTATGAGTGAGAACATGCGGTGTTTGGTTTTTTGTCCTTGCGATAGTTTACTGAGAATGATGTTTTCCAGTTTCATCCATGTCCCTACAAAGGACACGAACTCATCATTTTTTATGGCTGCATAGTATTCCATGGTGTATATGTGCCACATTTTCTTAATCCAGTCTATCGTTGTTGGACATTTGGGTTGGTTCCAACTCTTTGCTATTGTGAATAGTGCCGCAATAAACATACGTGTGCATGTGTCTTTATAGCAGCATGATTTATAGTCCTTTGGGTATATACCCAGTAATGGGATGGCTGGGTCAAATGGTATTTCTAGATCGAGATCCCTGAGGAATCGCCACACTGACTTCCACAATGGTTGAACTAGTTTACAGTCCCACCAACAGTGTAAAAGTGTTCCTATTTCTCCACATCCTCTCCAGCACCTGTTGTTTCCTGATTTTTTAATGATGGCCATTCTAACTGGTGTGAGATGGTATCTCACTGTGGTTTTGATTTGCATTTCTCTGATGGCCAGTGATGAGGAGCATTTCTTCATGTGTTTTTTGGCTGCATAAATGTCTTCTTTTGAGAAGTGTCTGTTCATGTCCTCTGCCCACTTTTTGATGGGGTTGTTTGTTTTTTTCTTGTAAATTTGTTTGAGTTCATTGTAGATTCTGGATATTAGCCCTTTGTCAGATGAGTAGGTTGCAAAAATTTTCTCCCATTGTGTAGGTTGCCTGTTCACTCTGATGATAGTTTCTTTTGCTGTGCAGAAGCTCTTTAGTTTAATGAGATCCCATTTGTCGATTTTGGCTTTTGATGCCATTGCTTTTGGTGTTTTAGACATGAAGTCCTTGCCCACGCCTATGTCCTGAATGGTATTGCCTAGGTTTTCTTGTAGGATTTTAATGGTTTTAGGTCTAACATATAAGTCTTTAATCCATCTTGAATTAATTTTTGTATAAGGTGTAAGGAAGGGATCCAGTTGCAGCTTTCTACATATGGCTAGCCAGTTTTCCCAGCACCATTTATTAAATAGGGAATCCTTTCCCCATTTCTTGTTTTTGTCAGGTTTGTCAAAGATCAGATAGTTGTAGCTATGCGGCATCATTTCTGAGGGCTCTGTTCTGTTCCATTGATCTATGTCTCTGTTGTGGTACCAGTACCATGCTGTTTTGGTTACTGTAGCCTTGTAGTATAGTTTAAAGTCAGGTAGCGTGATGCCTCCAGCTTTGTTCTTTTGGCTTAGGATTGACTTGGCGATGCGGGCTCTTTTTTGGTTCCATATGAACTTTAAAGTAGTTTTTTCCAATTCTGTGAAGAAAGTCATTGGTAGCTTGATGGGGATGGCATTGAATCTATAAATTAGCTTGGGCAGTATGGCCATTTTCACGATATTGATTCTTCCAACCCATGAGCATGGAATGTTCTTCCATTTGTTTGTATCCTCTTTTATTTCATTGAGCAGTGGTTTGTAGTTCTCCTTGAAGAGGTCCTTCACGTCCCTTGTAAGTTGGATTCCTAGGTATTTTATTCTCTTTGAAGCAATTGTGAATGGGAGTTCACTCATGATTTGGCTCTCTGTTTGTCTGTTATTGGTGTACAAGAATGCTTGTGATTTTTGTACATTAATTTTGTATCCTGAGACTTTGCTGAAGTTGCTAATCAGCTTAAGGAGATTTTGGGCTGAGACAATGGGGTTTTCTAGATATACAATCATGTCATCTGCAAACAGGGACAATTTGACTTCCTCTTTTCCTAATTGAATACCCTTTATTTCCTTCTCTTGCCTGATTGCTCTGGCCAGAACTTCCAGCACTATGTTGAATAGTAGCGGTGAGAGAGGGCATCCCTGTCTTGTGCCAGTTTTCAGAGGGAATGCTTCCAGTTTTTGCCCATTCAGTATGATATTGGCTGTGGGTTTGTCGTAGATAGCTCTTATTATTTTGAGATACGTCCCATCAATACCTAATTTATTGAGAGTTTTTAGCATGAAGGGTTGTTGAATTTTGTCAAAGGCCTTTTCTGCATCTATTGAGATAATCATGTGGTTTTTGTCTTTGGTTCTGTTTATATGCTGGATTACATTTATTGATTTGCGTATGTTGAACCAGCCTTGCATCCCAGGGATGAAGCCCACTTGATCATGGTGGATAAGCTTTTTGATGTGCTGCTGGATTCGGTTTGCCAGTATTTTATTGAGGATTTTTGCATCAATGTTCATCAAGGATATTGGTCTGAAATTCTCTTTTTTGGTTATGTCTCTGCCAGGTTTTGGTATCAGGACGATGCTGGCTTCGTAAAATGTGTTAGGGAGGATTCCCTCTTTTTCTATCGATTGGAATAGTTTCAGAAGGAATGGTACCAGTTCCTCCTTGTACCTCTGGTAGAATTCAGCTGTGAATCCATCAGGTCCTGGACTCTTTTTGGTTGGTAAGCTATTGATTATTGCCACAATTTCAGAACCTGTTATTGGTCTATTCAGAGATTCAACTTCTTCCTGGTTTAGTCTTGGGAGGGTGTATTTGTCGAGGAATTTATCCATTTCTTCCAGATTTTCTAGTTTATTTGCATAGAGGTGTTTGTAGTATTCTCTGATGGTAGATTGTATTTCTGTGGGATCGGTGGTGATATCCCCTTTTTCATTTTTTATTGCATCTATTTGATTCTTCTCTCTTTTCTTCTTTATTAGTCTTGCTAGCGGTCCATCAATTTTGTTGATCTTTTCAAAAAACCAGCTCCTAGATTCATTAATTTTTTGAAGGGTTTTTTGTGTCTCTATTTCCTTCAGTTCTGCTCTGATTTTAGTTATTTCTAGCCTTCTGCTAGCTTTTGAATGTGTTTGCTCTTGCTTTTCTAGTTCTTTTAATTGTGATGTTAGGGTGTCAATTTTGGATCTTTCCTGCTTTCTCTTGTGGGCATTTAGTGCTATAAATTTCCCTCTACACACTGCTTTGAACGTGTCCCAGAGATTCTGGTATGTTGTGTCTTTGTTCTCGTTGGTTTCAAAGAACATCTTTATTTCTGCCTTCATTTCATTATGTACCCAATAGTCATTCAGGAGCAGGTTGTTCAGTTTCCATGTAGTTGAGCGGTTTTGACTGAGTTTCTTAATCCTGAGTTCTAGTTTGATTGCACTGTGGTCTGAGAGACAGTTTGTTATAATCTCTGTTCTTTTACATTTGCTGAGAAGAGCTTTACTTCCAACTATGTGGTCAATTTTGGAATAGGTGTGGTGTGGTGCTGAAAAAAATGTATATTCTGTTGATTTGGGGTGGAGAGTTCTGTAGATGTCTATTAGGTCCACTTTATGTAGAGCTGAGTTCAATTCCTGGATATCCTTGTTAACTTTCTGTCTCGTTGATCTGTCTAATGCTGACAGTGGGGTGTTAAAATCTCCCATTATTATTGTGTGGGAGTTTAAGTCCCTTTGTAGGTCACTGAGGACTTGCTTTATGAATCTGGGTGCTCCTGTGTTGGGTGCATATATATTTAGGGTAGTTAGCTCTTCTTGTTGAATTGATCCCTTTACCATTATGTAATGGCCTTCTTTGTCTCTTTTGATCTTTGTTGGTTTAAAGTCTATTTTATCAGAGACTAGGATTGCAACCCCTGCCTTTTTTTGTTTTCCAGTTGCTTGATAGATCTTCCTCCATCCCTTTATTTTGAGTCTATGTGTGTCTCTGCACGTGAGATGGGTTTCCTGAATACAGCACACTGATGGGTCCTGACTCCTTATCCAGTTTGCCAGTCTGTGTCTTTTGATTGGAGCATTTAGCCCATTTACATTTAACGTGAATATTGTTATGTGTGAATCTGATCCTGTCATTATGATGTTAGTTGGTTATTTTGCTCATTAGTTGCTATAGTTTCTTCCTAGCCTCGATGGTCTTTACAATTTGGCATGTTTTTGCAGGGGCTGGTACCGGTTGTTCCTTTCCATGTTTAGTGCTTCCTTCAGGAGCTCTTTTAGGGCAGGCCTGGTGGTGACAAAATCACTCAGCGTTTGCTTGTCTGTAAAGTATTTTATTTCTCCTTCACTTATGAAGCTTAGTTTGGCGGGATAGGAAATTCTGGGTTGAAAATTCTTTTCTTTAAGAATGTTGAATATCGGCCCCCACTCTCTTCTGGCTTGTAGAGTTTCTGCTGAGAGATCAGCTGTTAGTCTGATGGGCTTCCCTTTGTGGGTAACCCGACCTTTCTCTCTGGCTGCCCTTAACATTTTTTCCTTCATTTCCACTTTGGTGAATCTGACAATTATGTGTCTTGGAGTTGCCCTTCTCGAGGAGTATCTTTGTGGCGTTCTCTGTATTTCCTGAATCTGAATGCTGGCCTGCCTTGCTAGATTGGGGAAGTTCTCCTGGATAATATCTTGCAGAGTGTTTTCCAACTTGGTTCCATTCTCCCCATCATTTTCAGGTACACCAATCAGACGTAGGTTTGGTCTTTTCACATAGTCCCAAATTTCTTGGAGGCTTTGTTCATTTCTTTTTATTCTTTTTTCTCTAAACTTCCCTTCTCTCTTCATTTCATTCATTTCATCTTCTATCAGCGATACCCTTTCTTCCAGTTGATCGCATCTGCTACTGAGGCTTCTGCATTCTTCGCGTAGTTCTCGAAACTTGGCTTTCAGCTCCATCATCTCCTTTAAGCCCTTCTCTCCATTGGTTATTCTAGTTATCCATTCTTCTAATTTTTTTTCAAAGTTTTTAACTTCTTTGCTATTGTTTTGAATTTCCTCTCGTAGCTCAGAGTAGTTTGATCGTCTGAAGCCTTCTTCTCTCAACTCATCAAAGTCATCCTCCATCCAGCTTTGTTCCGTTGCTGGTGAGGAACTGCGTTCCTTTGGAGGAGGAGAGGTGCTCTGTTTTTTAGAGTTTCCAGTTTTTTTGGTCTGTTTTTTCCCCATCTTTGTGGTTTTGTCTACTTTTTGTCTTCGATGATGGTGATGTACAGATGGGTTTTTGGTGTGGATGCCCTTTCTGTTTGTTAATTTTCCTTCTACCAGACAAGACCCTCAGCTGCAGGTCTGTTGGAGTTTACTAGAGGTCCACTCCAGACCCTGTTTGGCTGGGTGTCAGCAGCGGTGGCTGCAGAACAGCGGATTTTCGTGAGACCACAAATTCAGCTGTCTGATAGTTCCTCTGAAAGTTTTGTCTCAGAGGAGTACCCGGTTGAATGAGGTGTCAGTCTGTCCCACTGGGGGGGTGCCTCCCAGTTAGGCTGCTCAGGGGTGAGGGACCCACTTTAGGAGGCAGTCTGTCCGTTCTCAGATCTCCAGCTGCGTGCTGGGAGAACCACTACTCTCTTCAAAGCTGTCAGTCAGACAGGGACATTTAAGGCTGTGGAGGTTCTCGCTGAGTTTTTGGTTGTCTGTGCCCTGCCCCCAGAGGTGGAGCCTACAGAGGCAGGCGGGCCTCCTTGAGCTGTGGTGGGCTCCACCCAGTTCGAGCTTCCTGGCTGCTTTGTTTACCTAAGCAAGCCTGGGCAATGGCGGGCGCCCCTCCCCCAGCCTCGTTGCCGCCTTGCAGCGTGATCTCAGACTGCTGTGCTAGCAATCAGCAAGACTCTGTGGGCATAGGACCCTCCGAGCCAGGTGCGGGACACAATCTCCTAGTGTGCCGTTTTCCAGGCCCGTTGGAAAAGCGCAGTATTAGGACGGGACTGACCCGATATTCCAGGTGCCGTCTGTTTTCCCTTTCTTTGACTAGGAAAGGGAACTCCCTGACCCCTTGCGCTTCCCGAGTGAGGCAATGCCTCGCCCTGCTTCGGCTCGCGCACAGTGCGCTTCACCGACTGTCCTGAACCCACTGTTAGGCACTCCCTAGTGAGATGAAACCGGTACCTCAAGCAGAAATGCAGAAATCACCCGTCTTCTGTGTCGCTGGGGCTGGGAGCTGGAGACCGGAGCTGTTCCTATTCGGCCATCTTGGCTCCACCCCCCTAGATCTGAACTTTCATCTGGGTGTTCAACTCTCTACCAGTCACAGGAGTGAGAAAAGTGGTGGAAGCGCATTTGGTTAGAGTATTCAATAAATTTAAAGAGAAATTGCTTATGGTAAAATTCACTAGCAGTCTCAGCTTCTTTTCTGTACTCCTCAATCAAATAAATGGCTAAACAATGTACACAACCCACCAATTCTGATACTTAAAACTTAATTCCTTTAAGACTAAAGGATACTTCTGAGAGAGGGGGACAAAGAAGAAGAGGAATTGGGAAACAGAAATAATAATTGTTTAAAAAACAACTCACATTACTAACATCATTCTTAAACAGAGATGAGTTCTGTTTGGAATTCTATCACTTAAAAAAAAAAAAAAAGGCCGGGCTCATGCCTGTAATCCCAGCACTCTGGGAAGATGAGGCGGGTGGATCATGAGGTCAGGAGATTGAGACCATCCTGGCTAACACAGTGAAACCCCATCTCTACTAAAAACACAAAAAATTAGCCGGGCATGGTGGCAGGTGCCTGTGGTCCCAGCTACTTGGGAGGCTGAGATAGGAGAATCATTTGAACCTATCAGTCGGAGGTTGCAGTGAGCCGAGATTGTGCCACTGCACTCAAGCCTGGACAATAGAGTGAGACTCCGTCTCAAAAAAAAAAAAAAAAAAGATAAACCAGCATGATACCAATGCAAAAATTAATACTTGGTAGAGAAAATAATGGAGAGAAAGTAAAAGAAAATCATGTATATGACAAACACAGTCACAGTCATGGTAAAAGGAAATATATAATAGTTGACACAATAACTTTTATTATAATTTCAAAATCTGAAAATTAATAATATAAGATAAAAAATATAGAATGACGTAAAATCTGATCCATGTTAATTTAAAAATAATTTTAAGTGAAAAAGCAGTATCAAATTTCAACTTCTGTAAAATCAGCATGAAGTACAAATTACCTAATACAAAGTTGGAATAAGACATAGGCAATATTTTCAGAAAATTATACATAATTCAAAGGAAAGGCATAGAAAACTACATTTTAATATTTTTCAATTTATTTGTCATATAAATATTACGTGAGTATGATGGCGTTTGCTCCTCTTCCCCTCCTCTTTCTGTTTCAACATTTACAAAGGGTAAATTTCATTCTTCCTTTCTAGTTGTAGTGTCATAGGCGATGTTATGGCACCTGTTTGTAGCTCCTTAATTGTGCCACCATAAGTTAAGTGCGGCTAATCTGGTTGGTGAACAGATCATGCACAATAATCTCTGTTTTATTAATGAGTTGAAGTACTTCTCCCAAAGACAGCCCTCTTGCTAGTTTTTCTTTTGCTTCCTGAACACAACCTCAGTATGTTCCATGTTGCTCCCTGTTTTTCCTTCTGTGTGTAGGAAGTGCATGCAAAGCACACCTGCTGTTCTCTTTACAGTAAAACCTTCTTTGTGTTAACTTGGTCTTTCCAATTTAGGAACAAGGGCTAGGAAGACTTAGGCCAGCTTCAATACTGTATTCACCACCAATTGTTTATCAGAAATCTTGCATTTTGATGGGTGGTTTCCCAAATTTATGCAGCAGTATTTTGGTTTTTACTTGGCTAATGATCCTTACATATATACTCTACTAGATAAGAAGACAGGTGATAGGATCATGAAACCATAACAGAGAACTGCGTTCCAATATCTGGATAATAACTTTTTTTAAGAAGTTAAAAAAGATTGAAATTAGATTAAAATTTTTAAAGAAGTAAACTTCCCTGAAATGTAAGAAAAACTAGGTCTGTAGAAAAAAGGAATCAACTTGCTTCAGGAAAAAAAAAAAAAAACAAACTAATAGTGAATGTTGAGCATAGGACAATATTATAATAAATTTAATGGAATTCAACAATAAAGAAAGAATTTAACTAGTGTATTCAGGAAGAAGAAACAAGTAACTTAAAGAAAATACACACACATGCGCATAGAATGATTGTAGGCTTTTTTAACATCAGTATTATAAGTCTTGAGGTGATGACGCACATCTAGAGTTCTGAAAGAAAATAAACATGTAACCAGATTGCCTTTTAAATTTGAAGAAAATAGAATCATATCCTAAAGTATGCAAGAAGGAAAAATTCATAGTGTTTGGTTTATGTCTTTAAAATATGCATACATTATATCCAGTTAACGACAAGGAAATGAGGAATAAATATTCCCCAAATGGGAAAATCATGCCATAAAATGGCTTGTGGATGAAGTTTCAATACATTTAAATCCAAAATTAATTGGAAAAATATCCTTAATTAAGTCACAGCAGAATGTTTTAATATAAAGTGTATTACAATTAGCAAAAGTTGAAAAGACATTAAATAATATAATAATATATACAAATGAGAAGGTGGTAAACTAAGAAAATGGCCACTAGAAACATGCCATAAAGAAGCTCAAGAACAAAAACATTTGATTGGCAAGGTGTAAGTGTGCTATGTTCCCCATTTTTCATGACTAGAGTCAATAATGCTAAATTTGATAAACTAATAAATACAGGCTTAAACATGCAATTTTCAGTTTTTAGGTTTGGTAAGGCACTAAAAATCACAATACACATGAATTTTCTCAGGTGGAGGGTAGGCAAAAAACCACACACCATATTCCTAAAATACAAAAGCAAAGGAAAGAGCAAAATAAGCATGATATAAGAAGACAAAAGACCAAGTTTATCTCTTACAATAATAAATGAAGATTTGATAAGCTCTGAAAGAAAAATTTTAGACACTGTGATAATACAACTAGAAATAAAAAAACAACAATGTACCATCTACAAGACAATCTTGCCTGAAAGAAACGGACTCTGAAAAATAAGTGTAAAAAGATACACAATGATTTACCAAATAAAAACAAATCTAAAGAAACAAGGGTCATAATATTTATATGAAGGAGTTAAAATCAAAGCATTTTGCAATAACTCAAACCAAGAAAAAGACTTTAGCATAATAAAAGATTCTATGCACAACAAATATGTAACTTTTCCTAATAAACATAGCATTGACATGTATGGAGAAAAAAATCCCAGCAGTATAAAGAATATGAGCAGAATTTGTAGACTAAAATTTCTAACTGAGCAAGTTGAAAAGAATGTATATTTTAAAATAAGAAATATGTATGTGTGTTAATGTATGTATATGTATTGAATATACATATAAATATCTATAAATGTCTATGGCATATATATATATATTTCATGCACATATATACACACATTCTATAAAGATAGAAAAAAAAACTCCAAAAAATGACATATAGTACAAAATATGTTTACTTCATTATACTAAAACTAAATATAATTATAAAAATAGAGACAGACAATGCCTTGTAAATTACAATATATGTATTATAAGCAAAGTTCAGAGATAAACAGAAACAAACTATAGAGAAATATTTTTAAAATTGTTATAATCAATAAAATGATACACAAATGGAAATTTTTAGCAAAAGTCATATATGAGAAATTCAAAAATTATTTCATTCAGGTAGCAAAAATTAGGAAGAAAATAACTAAATATCAATACTAGAGACTAACAATATGTTTCATATTTTCAGTTAATTATATAAATAACATATGTAATCAAACGGTATGTAAACATTTTTTAAAAATCATGCAGCACATCTATATTTATTGAACACATAGAAGAGTATGATGAGAAAAGCCTTTCATTAGGCACAGAAAAGCCTGTCTAGTTATTCTGGCTGATAAACTCTGAGGGTCATGAGAGCTGGGACTACTCTTACAGATCCTGATCAGCAATGAATCCCTAATCCTAACACAACAGTGGAACTTTTTAAGGTTATATGTTACTTTTGACAGACTGATATAAACTATGGGCTTTTTCTTCTGGGAAACTTGAAACCAAATTATAGGGTTCTATGGACCCCTGATTAAGAACCCTTGGCACTAGTAGATGGTAGTGTGAGTTCCAACATCAGATTTAGTGTGTTTGGACCCTCATTCTGCACAATGTGAACATTTCACCACATTTGGTAATTATGAGTGCTGAGTGAGTTCATACTCACAAATGTTTAATAGCCAGAATATACTAAGTGCTAAATGCACATATGAAATTTTTAACTAGCACTTTACCTGGCACATTGTACAAGAGTTCAGCAAATATTTATTAAAGGAATAAGTAACTGTTCTTACCTACTTCTCAGAATTGTGAATGTCAGATCAGTGGCATAACTTTGAAAATTATAGAGCAACAAATGAAGAATTCTTGTCTCAGTCTGGGGCTTTGAGGATATTCATAGGACATAAATCATAGCTCTACCATAAATATAATGCTTCTTTTGCAAGATTCGCTATGGTGTTTGCTTCCATTCAGCAACGCCCTTCAATTAAGTTGACTTTTTGGCAACTTAACATTTGCATGCTATGATACATCTCCCATGTGCCCCTATTCTCTTTTTTAATCTTAAGAATCTTATGTTTTCAATATAACCAAATGCAGAAGTTCAGTTTCTGACACTGAAAGCTATTCCAATGTTTTGGAGAATCCTGACATCGTAGGTTCTAAAATGAGATATGAGCAGAAAGAAGAGCTCTTGGTGGGCGAATCAGACTTTCTCCTTTCTTTCAATATGGTGAGCGAGACAAGAGGTTGTATTTTCTTCAAGATGTGTATTATCTGGAAATAAAATAAGGAGAACAAATTAAGCTTTTTTATAACATGAGTTTTTTGACATTATAACAATATATCTTTGATACAGTAATTTCCTCGTTTGTTTGAAAATTTTCAAGCATACATAATGTTTGAAAGAATAATAAAGTGAGATATATCTTCCATTTAGAATAAACAGTGTAAAAATCTGCCATGATTTGCTTGTTCTCAGCAAGTTGCAGTTATCATGGCATTACCCTAAACAATTTAGCACTCATCACCACCTAAACACAATGCTATGATCACATCTAAAAAAATTACAAAAATTCCATAACATTATCTAAATTCACTGAACAAAATTCCCTAATTTAAGACAATTTGAGAATCAAAAAGGAAAACTAAAGAATTGAAAACTAAAAAAGAACCCCAAAGATTATTTAGTTATAAATAATGTTTGAATCCATAGACAGAAAATGAGAGGGTGGTGTTTCTGTGCATAAAATGCCAGATAATACACAAAGAAGAAATGACAAATTTTTTTTAATTGGCATTTTGTAATTCCTGTGGAGAGCAAAATAATTGTCTTCCAAAGATATCTAAGTCCTAAACTCTGGAGCCTATGAATGTGTCACTTTACATGACAAAAGAAACTTTGCAGATATAATTAAAATGTGACCCTGAGATGGAGAGATTTTACTGGATTGTGTAGGTAAGTCCAACCTATTCATATTGGTCTGTAAAAGCAGAGAACCTTTACCAGCTGCAGTCAGAGGAAGATGTGACTATGGGAGGAGAGTTAAAAAGACACAAGATGAAAAGGACTTAACCTGATGTCACTGCCCTTGAAGATGGAGCAAGGGGTCACTAGCCAATTCTTGTGAGTAGCCTTTAGAAATTGGAAAGAGACAAAAATACAGATTCTCCCATAGTGCCTTTAGAAACGAATGAAGCCCTGCCAACCAGTAGATTGTAACCTAGTCAGACCTGCATCAGAATTCTGACCTTCAGAATTCTAACTGTAAGGTAATAAAGTTGTGTTGTTTTAGGCTGCTAGATATGTGGTAGTTTTAAATAGCAGTGGTAGACAACTAATACAAGCCCTACAAAATAATTGACTCAGAAAGCTCATCAGTGGATGCTAGCTAGAAGCTTTGGATAAACTGGTGATGTATAATAGGACAGCCAAATGAGGCCAGAGTGTCAACCCACAGATCACTCACTAATTACAGAAAAAAAAGGTGTCTTTACAATGGGGGAAGAGTGGCATTTATCACCTTAATTAAAGTTAGTTTCTTTAATGGGGGATGTCTTCACAGCATGGGTCCCCTGGTCCAATGCTCTGTGAAGTTCATACATCATGTAAAGTGTTCTTGGCAATGTTTAGCTAAATCTAATACAACCTATATACTTGCTTATATTCATAAAAAATATTCAGACAACAGAAGAAAGTGTAAAGGAAATATAAATAATTATACCCAGAGCATAAGATATAAGACACCACTCCCAGAGTCTTCAAAATGTCAATGTAATAGAAATAAATTTAAAAAGTAAAAGTCCTGTTAAAAATTAAAAGGTAATAAAGAAATATCATAGTCTAATGCAATGTGTAAACCTTGACTAGATCCTAAATAACAAGAAGGAAGGAAGGAAGGAAGGAAGGGAGGAAAGGGAGGGCAGGCAGCTACAAATTATTTTACAAATATATTAACGATTAAAAATATTATACACAAAATTTCCACCAGCATCACTTTTTTCTTTTCCAATCATTAATAAGTATATTGGCTGTTTACTGTGGAAAGAGCATTGATTTGGACTCATGGGACCTTGGTTGCAGTCCTGATTATGCCTACAAATGATTTAGGGAAAACATTTAATTTGTCTGACTGTCAGCTTCATAAACTAGATTATATTGAATGATTTCCACTGAACCTGAAACTTGCACATTCCTTGATATTTCCTTCAGGAGAACCTTAGGAAAGATTTTCTTTGACTCTCAATTCTAATGAAAACTTCAAATGACAAATTTGCTGAGTGAGCATATAAGTTTTTTATTGCTCTGTAACAAAGTACCCCAAATGAAGTAGCTTAAACCAACACAAGTTTATTATCTCACAAGTTCTGTAGGTCATAAATAGGGGCATGGTGTAGCTGGATTCTTTACTCTGGGTTTCAGTGTACTGAAAACAAGATGTTGGCTGGAGCTGTGGTTCTCATCTTGGCTGAGGATCCTCTTCCAGGTTCACTTGTTTGGGAGGGAATTTCTTTTCTTGCAACTCTAGGACTGAAGTCCCCATTATCTTTCTAGCAGTTGGCTGGGATCAGCTCTCAGCTCCTAGATGCTGCCTGCAGTTCTTTACCATGTAGCAACCATAGATAATTCACAACATGAATGATTGCTGTCTCCCAGGCAACCTGCAGCATATTGATGACTGTCTTCTGCTACCTGCCTGCAGAAAATAGTGCTTTTATAAAACTTATGTGATTAGGTCAGACCTACTTAAATAATTGCTCTCTATCATTAGGTCAACTAAGTCAAGACCTCAATTATATCTGCAAAATCCCTTTTGATCTACAAAATATTCTAATCATGGGAGTGAAATTCACTATATTCAAAAATCTTGAGAATTATGCAGAGCATGTTTACAATGAGTCAGTAAATCTTGGGATCCATCCTAGAATTCTGCTATTACATGGTTATCTCAAATCTACTATGTAAAAAATAGTGCATTCAATTGTCGTAATTTTGTAGAAAGTATTTTGCAATATACATAATTTTCTGTGGAAATCATTAAAAATATTGAGTCAAAGATTTTTCTCATTTTGAACAGTAAAAAAATCAGTTCCGTTCCTCTATAGACTTAAAACATAGCAGTATCATAAGAGAAATTAAATTTAGATGAATATGAATTAATATATCAGATCAATAAAGTGATTTATGTGAAAAGCTTACAAAAATGTATATTATCATATGTTAAGAGCAAGCAGAATGTTATACCAAGTGCAAAGAGTTCAGATCAAAGAAACACACGTTTAAATGTTAAAAACTATTTAAAATAATTCATGAACATGAAGAATTAATGGAAGCAAAAACATTCCATGCCATTAAAAGTTAATTTGAAGGATTAAAGGAACTCTTGTGATTTAAAGTCACACCTCCAAATAATTTTGTGAATATTTTAAATGTACAGACAAATATAGCATTTATTCAATTCAGTAAGATGTAGTGGAATTCTATACAAACGTAGGATGAGAAGAGATGTGAACAACAAAATTCACATATAAAAGAATGTGTTTATTTATCTATTTATTTAGCCAAAAAAATGGAAACATACTTTGCCAGATGCTGAGGAACATTTTTTAATAAGGATGTATGCATTTCCCTCTGCCACTTACCATGTAGAAAAGAAGACAGACATTGGTCAAAATTTCAAGGTGGAGTACTATGAATAATAAAGATTAGTATGCTATGGAAACATGTAGCACTAAGGCTTATTTGAAAAAAATGATTACTGCAGTTGGACTCAGGAAAAATATATTGACAATAAGCTTAGTTCCTCTTTTGGTAATTTTTTTTTTATTTTACTTTATGTTCAATGGTGAAGGAAGAAGTGTTGATTATATGAAAATAATAAATTGTGTTCTTGATTTTAAAAGCAGTAAACTCTTGAATGTGATATCTCAGGATTCTATTTCCAGTGCTTTGATGAGAAGAATTAATAGCACAATGATTCTATATTATTTTTAAAATAAAATACATTTTGACATATGAATATTGGACTTTAAAAGGAAAAGAAAGGCATTAAAGTAGAATGTGACCCTCTTTTAACTATTTCAAAATCAGCTGAGCTCATTTGTTAAAAAAACATTGACTTTCAGAGCTAGGGCATAGCTCAACGGCCATTCATTCTAACTTCTTAGACATAGATAATTCAAATGTCTTCCACATCTCTTAGGATATCACCAATAATAGGCACATTCTCACACTTCTTGAAGCAACTTCCTCTTTTTTTTTTTTTTTTGGAAAGTTCTATTTCAATGTTCACATACAGTCCAAGTTACTCTCTATACACACTACATCATTGATTCCACTTATATGTCTGGTATCTCTGATATTTCTTTCTTCTACCGTACAGACCATTGACTATTTTGTAATTAGCCCTCATTTACTTCTAGATTATTCTCTTTCCCAAGCTAAATATTTCCAGTTTCACCAGAAATCAGAACTATTTCTCCATGCTAAACATTATCATTTTAGCTTTAGTTCACTGTTTTAGCATATAAAAGTTATTTTGACCATGTTTGTAACTGAACATATTTTCCCCTTCCGTAAGTTTGCTAAAGATCTTTTTGTAATACCATTCGGTAAACCAATAGAAGTAAGAAAAGAACAGAGTGGATATTGGTGCACATCTTTGGAAACTTGCTTTGCAGCTAAAATCGATTCAATAATAGCTTGCTTTTAGGACACCAGAATTATTCCAAGTTTTCTAAAATGGAATTAATATTGGGTTTAACAAATGTCTTGTTGAAATCTAGATACAGCAGCCTACTGCACTTGCACTTCACTGATCTACTTAAGTAGCAACACTTTCCATAGGAAAATGAAGTCATTTGGATATGATTTGTCACATCTGCAGTACCTCAATGCCCTTTGATTCTGGGATCAATTTTTTTTAAAACCTCCTACAAACAGTTAACACATGAGGCCTTATTCATTTTAATCCTAAAATGGATTTAATTATTTTTAAAACAGAAATTTAAATTTAGATTTTCATCATGGCTGTGAAGTAACAAAAATGCTTAAAAATAAAAGAAACCCTGAGATAGCGGCTAGCTGACAAGTATGCAGATGAACTTTATCTTCTGCAAAATTCATAGAGTAGTGTGTCTCTTTAGAAAGCAGCCCTTGAAAGTCTGGGATTTTCTGATGCATAAAGATGTGGTCTAAAAATGCCAGGGAGGTAGAACACTCATTGTCATTGTCAATGGAATGTCCTGTTAGTAACCTCTGTGGAAATCACAAAGTTCCCAAGCACATTGAGTCATGAAAGTCACCCTGCATAAATCTGTCTACATTCATGAGTTGCTACCGCTAACTGCCACCACAGCAAGCTCAGTGTACACCCCATGCTGCTGAAATGGCAGGACACATTGAATAAAATCCAAGCTCCTACATTCACATTTCTTTTTGTTTATCTTTAAGGCAGTACAGTATCTATTCAGAAACGTGCCCTTGAGCATTTGCATATCTGGAACAGCAGTCCCTAATCCTCCCCAGCTTTGAGAGAGGCATGTATTACTGGTTTGCACACATTTCAAGAGAAAAATACTGGCCATAGCTCCTACTATGGAAATATGACATAGCATATTCTTAGTCTTGCAACATTGACAAATTGAAATAGCTAGGCAAAGAATAATAATTCTAAGCTGTGACAACTAAAGATAATCATTTTTACATCAAAATAATAGTAGTTATACTATACTGTGGTATATGTTTACAAATTTTACAGCTTAAAAATTCTTGAAGCATTACTTATTTTATTACCAAACATTGTAATGGGGAAATATTAACTTTACCATTCTATAGATAAGAAAACACTCTCAGAAAAGTTAGGATACTCAATGAAGTCAATTAGGGCTTAGATTTAAATTCTGGTCCAAATGCAATGTCCTCTAAATTTTGGTTCTGATTTTCAAAAGTAAAGATGTCTAATTTTTAATTAATCATTTAAATAATTTTTTGAAAAATCATTTCTCTGCTACTGAATTCTGTCCTTTTCTAGATATGCCAGTATTTTTTATTTGTGTTATATGTTTAATACATATAACATATCTGTTCATACCATTTCTTACTGCATTAATGTATGTTACCACTATATTGCATTTCTCAATACAGAAAGCTTTTAACAAGTAGTAAACATTTGTCTATTTTACATTAAAATTTTTAATGTTGAAGAATTTCACAAGCGTTATGGGAGAAAAAAAAATAATAAAATAAAAGCACCACATAATAGAAATGTATTCAGAAGGGCGCTTTAGGTCTGAGAAATATTTAATATGTCTACTTTTTAATTCAAAAAAGGTCACTTTATAAACAATTTGACAAGATATTTTAAATTTATGGAAAATTTTATTCAATAAATACCACATCTATTTAGAAAAATATAAAACTAGATACACAACATGAAACACCTATATCACATGAAAGAAAAACATAAAATTCCAAATAGATTGAAACTACAAAAATGTTGAAAACAGATACAGGAGAATATTTGTATAATCGTGATATGAAACTAAAAGATAGACTTGACAATGTATTAAAACTTCTGGTAAAATATACCAGTTAAAAGATAATAAACAAGAATAATATTGCACATAAGAAAGGAATCTATATTATATAAAGACTCTTTATAGATTATTAGAAAAAAAGAATAGAAATATATAGGAAGTTAACAAGTGAAGAAATCCAAATGACAAACCTATTTGTTAAAATCTTAAAGTAAAATGGGATTGTTTATTCACTTGTCAGATTATCAAAGTTTAAAAATAATTGTATTGTATTGTATTGTATTATATTGTATTTTTTTGAGACGGAGTCTCGCTCTGCTGCCCTGGCTGGAGTGCAGTGGCGCAATCTCAGCTCACTGCAAGCTCCGCCTCCCGGGTTCACGCCATTCTCCTGCCTCAGCCTCCTGAGTAGCTGGGACTACAGGCGCCCGCCACCACGCCCAGCTAATTTTCTGTATTTTTAGTAGAGACGGAGTTTCACCTTGTTAGCCAGGATGGTCTCGATCTCCTGACCTCATGATCTGCCTGCCTCGCCCTCCCAAAGTGCTGCGATTACAGGAGTGAGCCACCGTGCCTGGCCTAAAAATAATTTTTAATATCCAATGATGTTATAAAAAATAGTTTCGCTGGAGGCCATTCTCCTAAACAAATTAACACTGAAGCAGAAAACCAAATACTGCATGTTCGCTCTTATAAGTGGGAGCTAAACATTTAGTAAATTTGGACACAAAGAAGGAAACAATAGACACTTTAGGCTCCTTGAGGCTGGGGGGTGGGAGGACTGCAAGGGTAAAAAAAAAAAATTCCTATTGGGTTCTATTCTCATTACCTGGGTAACAAAAAATCTATACACCAAACTCCCACAATGAGCAAGTTTCCCATGTAGCAAACTTGCGCAAGCACCCCCTGAACCAAAAATAAAAGTTGGATAAATAAATAAATAATAAAATCACACAAAGCAAGGAAGAAAACATAAAACAAAGGTAGTTTAGATTTTTTTTTCTCCTTTAAATAGCTTTTATTTTTAAGGCAAGTTTCAGGTTCACAGGAAAATAGAACAAGAAGTACAGAAACTTGCCAAATACCCCCTCACCTGCTCCCCGTGGCCTCCTCTCTTGTGAATATTCTGCACCAGAGCTGTACCTTTATTGCAACTGATGAACATACATAAACATGTTACCACCCAAATCCACTGTACACGTTAGGGTTTAGTCTTAGTGTTGTACACTCTATCGGTTTTAACAAATGCATACTGACCGGTACTCACCATAATAGTGTCATATAGAATAGTTTCATTGCCCTAAAATCCTCTGTGCTCCATATATTCATCCCTCTCTCCCTATAAATTTCTGGTAACTACTGATCTTTTTACTGTCTCCATAGTTTTGTCTTTTTCAGGATACCAAGTAGTTGGAATCATCAAGTATGTAGCCTGTCCACACTTCCTTCTTAGTAATATGCATTTACTTTTGTGTCTTTTCATGGCTTCATAACTCATTTTCATAGTGCTGAATGATATTCCATTGTCTGAATGGACATATTTATTCATTCACCTGCTGAAGGACATCTTGGTTACTTCCCATTTTGGCAATTATGAAAAGACTACATAAACATCCGTGTGCGAGTTTTTGTGTGGACATAAGTTAGCAACTCATTAGACTAAATACCAAAGAACATGAGTGCCAGAGCATATGGTAAGACTGAGTTTAGTTGTGTAAGAAACCACCAAATTGTCTTCCAAACTGACTGCGCCGTTTTGCAATCTCACCAGTAATGACTGAGAATTCTTGTTGCTAACAATTTATGATCTCAGAGTTCTGGATTTTGGACATTTTAACAGGCATGAAGTATTTCATTGTTAATTGGAATTCCCCTAATAAAATATGATGTAGAGCATCTTTTCATATATTTACTACCCATCGTGTATCTTCTTTGTTGAGGTATCTGCTAAGTTCTTTTGCCAATTTTTAAATAGGGTTTGAGTTTTGAGTCATTTATATATTTAAAATAAGAGTCCTTTATCATATAGGTATTTTGTGAAGATTTTCTTCCAATCCACGTTTTTTCTTTCTCTCATTTTCTTTACAATCTTTCACAGACAGAGCAAACATTTTTTATTTTTATGAAGCCTTGCTAATCAATTCTTTCTATTATGGATTGCGTCTTTGTTGTTGTCTAAAAAGTCATTGACATACCTAGGGTCATCTAGTTTTTCTCCTGTTATCATCTGAAACTTTTGTAGTTTTGCATTTTAAATTTAGGTCCGTGATTCATTTTGAGTTAATTTTTGTGAACGGTATGAGGTCAGGGTCCAGACTGACTGTTTTTACATGTGGATATCAAGTTGTTCTAGCAACTAGACTCAACTTTTGTCTAAAAAACTATTTTTGCTGTATATTATTGCCTTTGATTTTGATTTTGATTATGATTTATCAATATCAGTTGATTTTATGTATGTATGTTCATTTCTAGGCTTTCTATTCTATTCTGTTCAGCTATTTGTTTATTCTTTTGCCAATGTCACACTGTCTTAGTTACTGGAGCTCTATAATAATTGTTGAAATCAGGTAGCATCAATCCTCTAACTGCTGTTCTTCAATATTGTGTTGGCTATTTTGTATCTTGCCTCTCTATGTAAACTATTCTTTTTAGAGCAGCTTTTTTTTTTTTTTTTAATTTCCATAAGATTTTGGAGAACAGATGGTGTTTGGTTACATGGGGAGGTCTGTTAATGGTAATTTGTGAGAATTTCGGTGCACCTATCACCTGAGCAGTCCCCACTGTACATCATTTGTGGTATTTTATCCCTCACCCACCTCCCACCCTTTCCCCCAAGTCCCCAAAGTTCATTGTGTCATTCTTTTTTGTTGTTGTTGTTAGAAAAATAGAAACTTTAATGCCTTTTTGTTCATGTGACTTTAGTAATCTTTTGGAAATAAAGACAGTTTTAAAGATTATTGGTAAAATAAAAATGTTTTCAAATGTAGACATTTGGTCTAAAGGTCAGATATTAGATTTGCTAAATGCTTTAAGGTTGTAAACTGCTTCTTTCACTTTTGAAAATTGTTCAATTTACCTACTTTGGAGCATTAGATTCTAGATAAGGGCTGGGGACACGTGAAGTTAGCCATGCCCCCTAGCTATGCTAGAAAGAGCCAGATCTTATCTTCACTTCCTTTTGACTTCCTAGGCCCCACACTTAGAACATAATTAAAATCTCTTGTCGGGCTTTTCACCAAAAATAAAAGTTGCTAAGGGTTAACACTGTAACATGTGATTGAGACTACTGGAGAAATGGTTTTACATCAAAAGTGTGTAAGGATAGTAGGATGTGTTTTTGGTAAAAGATTATAAGTCGGCATGGAAATGTGGCTTCTGTTAAAGAGAAAATAATTTTGTCTACTTTAGAGGGATTTAAAGATTGTCTTAACCTAAAAGAATATTGGGACAAAATTGAAGGTTTAAAGAAGTTGAAAAGGGTTTGTGAAGGGTTGGTCTTAAGAAGAAAGTTCTGTGGGTATGAGTAAGTTGGCTAAGACTTGAAGGGGATTATTTAATTTTTTTCCATATGTCGAACATTAAAATAAAAGCACATTAATGCAGGGCCAGAATCTGGGCCCATGTGTCAGAATAACAGAGTTTTCTTAGAAAATTGATCTGCTGTTTAACAGAAAATTGTGAAGGGTTCTAAAAAATTTATGAAAATTTTACCTTATGGTCAAACTAATTAAAACTGAATAGATTGATAAACTTTTATTTAGAAACTAGCTATAGCATTAAAGATGAACTAATGCAAACGTGAAATTTGGTTTCCTCTCTTTTTTTCTTTGTCTTTTTTTTATATAAACTTTAGAGTTAATTTGCTGATTTCCACAAAATAATTTGCTGTGATTTTTACTGGGATTGCACTGAATCTACAGAACAATTTTTGGAGATTACTGACATTTTGATATTACTAAGTATTCCTATCCATGAACATGGAGTATCTCTCCATCAATAAGTCTTTTATGATGTTTTTTATTATATAAATAACACTTGTTTAGAGTGTTGGAGATAGGCAAAAGACGAAATGATAACTTATAAAAGGAATTGTTTAAAAGTTTGAGGAGGATTGAGCACACAGTTTTTGGAAAAATTTACTGCGACCAAAGAATTATCCAACCAGTCAAGCGGTCTTCACATGTGACAGCAATATTGGGACAATTAAAGATGCCAGGAAATGTGTAATCTTTCAAAAATACAAATATAAAGGTATATCAGTCAATCAAGAAACAAACTGACATAAGGAACACATGAATAAGAAAACTGTGAATAGTCAACTTACTTAAATGTAGAATTAATTTTAGGAACTATACTACAAATCGTTATGCAAAAGAATGCAAATATATTATTAATTACTCAATTGTGGCAGACAAGATGAACCACACAGATGTTTTTTTTTTGTTTTTTTTTGTTTTTTTTTTTCTGAGACAGAGTCTTGCTCTGTCATCCAGGCTGGAGTGCAGTGGTGTGATCTTGGCTCACTGAAACCTCTGCCTCCCTGGTACAAGCAATTCTCCTGTCTCAGCCTCCCAAGTAACTGGGATTACAAGCACACACCACAACTCCTGGCTACTTTTTGTATTTTTAGTAGAGATGAGGTTTCTCCATATTGGCCAGACTGGTCTTGAACTTCTGATCTCATGATCCGCCCACATCGGCCTCCCAAAGTGCTGGGATTACAGGCGTGACCCACGGCACCCAGCCACCACACAGATATTTCTTTTTTTTTCTTTTTTTTTTTTTGAGACGGACTCTTGCTCTGTCCCCCAGGCTGGAGTACAGTGGCGCGATCTCGGCTCACTGCAAGCTCCGCCTCCCGGGTTCACGCCATTCTCCTGCCTCAGCCTCCCGAGTAGCTGGGACTACAGGCGCCCGCCAACATGCCTGGCTAATTTTTTGTATTTTTAGTAGAGAGGGGGTTTCACCGTGTTAGCCAGGATGGTCTCGATCTCCTGACCTCGTGATCCGCCCGCCTCGGCCTCTCAAAGTGCTGGGATTACAGGCTTGAGCCACCGCGCCCGGCCACAGATATTTCTTAAAGGCAATCTGCACAGCTGTAAATGTTGTGATTAGTTGAGAGTCTAATAGTTGAGAGTCTTTGTGATTAGTTGAGAGCCTTTGTGATTAGTTGAGAGCTGTTGTATTACCTAAGGTCTTGTTCTACTTTTGAGCCTAGTCAAGCTTTTCTCTGCAGGGCCACATCCAATGAATGCCTGAGAAAAGCAGTGGCACAAGGAACGTTTACACCCGATGCTGAACTTCTCTAACTGGCCCTTTGCCCTGGAGCTCCTTATGGAACTGACAGAGAGATTTTCCAGATTTGCATTGCAGTCTCATGGCTCCCTAGTAAATCAATCTCTGTCGTGGTGTCTCCTTCCAGGAGAACCCACGCTGCAACAGCAACTTTTTATATGGAACAATTTCAATTACATAAAAAGTTGAAAAATTATAACAAACATCCGTATTTAATTTTCAGCCATGATAAATGTTTGTACAATTGCTTCATCTTTTTTACCATACATATATATATAGTGTATATATATATAAATATAGAAAGATATATATGTGTGTATACATATGCATATGTGTGTATATGTACATATTTGTCCTATTATTAGGTTCACTTGCACACACCTTGAAACAATTCTTCAATATTTTAATTTGTGTATCTTAATAATGAGGAAACTCTCTACACAGCAAAAATATATTATCTTCTCAATAAATTTAACATTATAAAATTCAATTATCTAGTATAAATTTCATATTCAAATAGCACAAGCTATCCCCTATTTATTTTATAATTGTTTTTCTGGTTTTGGAAACAAGAATCAAACAAGGATTACAAAACCCAATTGAGCTGGCATGTTTCTTTAAACCACAAGAGTCTCCCAACCCCCATTTTACAATTGTTGTAGTTCTTCACAGTATTGATTTAAAAAAATAAAAATCTAACTTAGCGGCTTTGCAAAATGACCTGTAACTTTCATTTGTTTAATTGTTTCTTCATCATTAAAGTTACACCCTGCTGGCAACATTGCTACATAGATGATATTATACCTTCTCAGCACTTTTCCTTAGAGATTACCATATCAGTTTGGCAGATTATTAATTTTCAGGTATAAATTCTTAAAATTAAAAGTGAAGAGACCAGAAGTTGCTATAATTAGAAATAACGGGCTAGAAAGTGAGCCAAATTAAGTTTAGTTCCAAAATTGTAAGCCTGGAAGATGAAATATTCTATTGAACATTTTTTAAGTAATCATTGACTATGTATTAGACCTTTTTCTGGTTGCTGGAAGATGTTTCAATGAATAACATATAGTCATTACCTTAGAAGAGATCAATATGTAAACAAAGATGAAAAAGAATAATGCTAACTTTTAAAGAATGTAAGTGCTTAAATGAAGCTTGGTACAAACTTGCAAAACACACAGACAACAGTTACTATTCCTAGGTATGAGATAGGGAGTGGTCAGCAAAAGATAATAGCAAACATGACATTTCAGTTCTGTGTTAAAGACATTTCTCGCTGTCAAATAAAGAGTATATATCCTAGATAGGTCAAAAGAAAATAATATCAATTCAATTAGATAGATAGTGATAGACAAATAGAAATATATAATAGATAATGATGATGAAGATAGATGAAAGAGAAAGAATAATAATTTCTTAGAATGGAAACAAAAGGCATCTAAGAAAAATCAGTGGCAGATAAGAAAAGGTAGTTTATTACTGGAACTTGGCTGTAGTGTACGATAAAAACCAGGGACCAGCCTTTGCAGTGTGCAAAGTGGTCAACAATGAGGATCTATAAACTACAGTAGTGGTGTTCAGGAGATTGATTTGACAAGATATGCTAAACAGTTAAGTTTAATCACCATTTATTGATAACCAGGCACTAAGTACCTTGAGTTCAAAGATCACTATCATCAATGGTATTACTCAGTGCAACAAAAATAATCAAGTTTTGATGCACTGTGCTAAGCATTTTGAGTGCTCAGCACAAAATCTAATCCTCACAACAACGCTATACAGCAAGAGCATACATCTTTCTTGTGCAATGAAAAAGCTGAAACTAAGTCTGGCATTTTTCCAAAGGCCACAATCTAGAAATAACCAGGATACAAGTACCCTGACCCCAAAGCCATTTTTTTTCTTTTTTTTTTTTTTTGGTGAGTATGCTACAACCGAATAGACCTTTAAATTCCACATCCTTGTAAAAATTCAAAATAAAATTGGGGGGTGGAATACAAAACATATAACAGGTGATTCATTTTATTTTGCCAAATAACAATATTAACAATTATATACAAGCAAAACTATTATCTATTGTAACCATTATTTCATAAAGGAAGAAAGGTGTTAACGCTAAAACTTTTCAGAATGAAAGATATCCATTTACATTGAAACAATTTTGAACTGAGAGTTATAAAATGCATCCCAATGCACTGTTCAATACTTAGCTTCTACGAACTGATTAACTCTATTATTCAGATATTCCAATCTATATAGTAACATATGGAAACCAATATAATTACTGTCCAATGAATCAGATATAGCTCTGCATATAAGGAGTTTGCATTCTAATAGAAATGTTTGGCACATAGGTAGACAATTGCAAGAAAATCTAGCAAATATATTACTGATACGGCACAGATGGAATGAAATTTGGACAAACAGCCCAATTTAAGAGTTTGAAAAAATATTTTTTGAATGATTTGTTTACAAAACTGGCACTTGATGGATGAGTAAAAGCAAAAATCAGTGAAGAAAGATAGTCTTTATGTTTCAAATAGAGGGAGTAATCTTCATAAAAATTCAGAGGCATTAAATGTCATATTTTATAAGTAACTATAAACAGAAAATTTATACTGCAAAGTAAAATGTTAATCAGGGACTGGTAAAAGATTCAGTTGCAAAAGTGTAATTGTCAGTTTCGAGAGAGTTTTGGACACCTTTCTAAGGTGTCTGAATGATATAAACAGAGGAGCCATTGAAAGCTTTTAAACAAAATGAAATAATCATACAAGCAGTGTGGAAGATAAACATAAAGGTAGAAAGAATGGCGTCTAGGTGTTGGTAAGTTATTTAGTTGAGGTGAAATGTGATGAGGGTAAGGCTTTACCTTTTAGTAATAATAGTAGCTAACATTTATTAATCACTTTTCAATCTCTATATATATTATCTCACTTAATCTGGAAGCAACTCTGTTAGTTATCACATTAGTGTGTCTACCTTACAGATTAAGGAACCAAGGACATTATTACAGGCCAAATTGTGTTCCACCAAAATTTATACATTGAAGTCTTAACTCCCCATACTTCAGAATGTGACTGTATTTGGAGACAAGATCTTTAAAGAGGTAAAGTAAGGTGAGGTAATATGGGGTAGGCAATAACAAAATATGACTGTTGTCCTTATAAGAGGAGGAGATTAGGACCCAGACAACACGCTGACCAGGAACAACCATGTGAAGATACAGCAGGAAAGCAGCCATCTGAAAGCCAAAGAGAGAGGCCTCAGATTCTAAAACTCTGTCCAGAATTGGTTCCTTCTGGTGGGTTCTTTGACTTGCTGTCTTCAAGAATGAAGCCACGGACCCTGGCAGTATTACAGTTCTTAAAAATGGTGTGTCCAGAGTTTGTTCCTTCAGATGTTCAGATATGTCTGGAGTTTCTTCCTTCTGGTGGGTTCATGGTGTCACTGACTTCAGGAGTGAAGCCGCAGACCTTCACAGTGAGTGTTACAGCTCTTAAAGTTGGTGTGTCTGGAATTCTTTGTTCCTCCTGGTGGGTTTGTGGTCTCGCTGACTTCAGGAATGAAGCCGCAGACATTCGCAGTGAGTGTTACAGCTCATACAGATAGTTTGAACCCAAAGAGCGAGTAGCAACAATACAATACTGTGAAGAGTGAAAGAAGAAAGCTTCCACAGCATGGAAGGGGACAGGAGCAAGTTGCCGCTGCTGGCTCGGGTGGCCAGCTTTTATTCCCTTATTTGGCCATGCCCACGTCCTGCTGATTGGTCCATTTTACAGAGTGCTGATTGGCCCATTTTTTACGGAGTGCTGATTGGTGCATTTACAAACCTTTAGCTAGACACAGAGCGCTGATTGGTGCGTTTTTACAGAGTGCTGACTGGTGCGTTTACAAACCTTTAGCTAGAAACAGAGCACTGATTGGTGTGTTTACAATCCTTTAGCTAGACAGAAAAGTTCTCCAAGTCCCCACCTGACCCAGAAGCCCAGTTAGCTTCACCTCTCAAAATCAATCCTGCTGACACTTTAGTCTTGGACTTCTAGCTTCCAGAAATGTAGGAAAATACATTTCTGTGGTTTGAGCCACCCAGTTGGTGGTATTTTGTTATGGCAGCCCTAGAAAACTTAATACAGATATCTTAAGGTCTAAGGACTTATAGGTGGAAGATCAGGATTTAAACTAAAGCAGTCTGACTTCCAAGTTTGAGTTACTTTTCAAACAGATATGTCCATCAGGAGGCTAGATAAGATTTTTGGTTGCAAAAACATTCAAATCTTTATGATCAATATGTAAGTCTTCTGAGAAAATGTTTGCGAATGACATGCAAGTGGGTAAACTATTTTAAATGTGCATGTAGAAAAGAAAAGCGAGAGCCCAATAAGAGACTCTGGAGGAACATTTTCTTTTAAGGAGTGGAGGAAAATCCATGAGGAAAATACAGAAAAATTAATAGAGTGAGGTACAAAACTGAAAAGGAAAAAATAACATGACAAAAGCCAGAGGAGTCACTGATATTTAGAAGTACTTTCTCCACAGAAGACAGACAAATGCTGTTTCTTTCTGACAAACTTATGACTGGAATTGTCCCAAAAGCAGCATCAAGGGAGTTCCCATAAGGGAGTGCCCCAAGCCCTCTGGAAATGGGGCCAGTTGGGATTCCAAAGAAAGAAGCACTGAACAGCAGGTTGATCTAGGGTGATCTGTCCAAAGCATCTATTAGGAGAACTTACTTGTAGAGTGCTGCAGCATATCCTCATGACAGACAGAGAAAGAAAGCAATAATCCAGTAGGTATGCCCACAGTGAGAGAATCAGTGTGTGGAGTTTGTATGATGGTTTAATGGCTAAGGGCCAGGGATCGATTGCTTTCAGTGCTTTGGGAAGCAACCTAGATGTTTGTATCAGTTCCTAGGAATGTTCAAAGACTAGTTTCGCATTCAAGCCTGCTGGGAATAACCTGCAGCTGGCCGGGTCACAGGGCAGTCAAGGCACTCTGTGTGTCCACTTAGGATGCAGAAGGAAAGTAGGAAAACAGAGGGATCTTACAAATAGCCAACAAGTATTTGAAAAGTTGCTCAACATTACTAAGCAGTAGGAAAATGCAAATCAAAACTACAGTGAGACAACACCTTATGTCTCTCAAGATGACTATTAAAAAAAAATATATTGACCAGAAGACCCAAGATGGCCAACTAGAAGCAACCAGAGGAGCTTAACCCACTGAGAGACCAGACCATCAAAAAGACTGGCACACCCTGGCAGATCTTCAGAAAGGATACACTGAAAATCGACAGAGACAAGATGTAGACCCTGGGCTAAAGGGCTGAGGGGGAGGAAGACGGGGACCCTGCATGGCATGGCTATACATCAAGACTCATTCCTGACCTTAAGCAATTACTAGGGAATGGATGAGTTAAATAGGTGTGGAGTGGCCTACTCTTGCCAGGGACCTCCAGAATCCTAGCTGCAGAACACTCAATTGCACTCCTGGACATTTGAGCTAGTAGGGAGAGCTGCTTGGAGAGTTGGCAGGAAGAGGACTCTAGCCTGTCCAGAGCCCAGAGGGTTTGCCATGGGAATGGCTATAGTGGATCACGGCAAAATATACCTATACTCCCAGCCTCACCATGATCCTCTAGGTGGCTTTGGTCTTTGTTGACCATTGAACCTTGACAGCACAGGGCTACCTTGCCTGTGGGATGGAGTCATTCTGATCTCAATGCCCTACTCTCTACCAGCCTTTGCCAGGGCCCTTACCTGGCCACATCTGCTTGCAGTACAGCCTCAGATGCTCAACTGAGGCATTTTACAGCAGCCACTGCCACAACTCCTTCACTGGGAGATCCCCACCTAACCATCAGAGAGCTTCTGCAGATGGTCCCTGACTAGCACAAAACCATCTGCATCCTCCCCCTAATGCTTTGATGGTGCTCATTCCACTGCAGCCTACTACCAATACTTTGCTGATGTGCAATCATTCAGCCTCCTCTGACTGCTTTACCCGTGCATGTGAACAGATGGGCCTAGCATTGACTGCCCCATCCCTGCTGGAATACTTAAACCCCATTGTGACACTGCCTGTAACTGCAGGTGCATGCACATGTGTGGACCCCAGAGTGCTGCCTCCCTGCTGCCACTGCCATACATGCTGAACACCACCACACTACCACCCTGCTGCCACCAGCACATGTGCATGAGCACAGACCCCAATGCCACCACCCCAATGAAACGCTTTTGCCAGGACCACAAATCTAAGTGTTCCTGCTAGCCGACCAGGAATACCTCAACCCTTCCAGCTCAGGAGGTGCTCAACATTGAGGGGCCATAGAACAAATGCCATAGGCCTGGTCCCTGACACCCAGGGTTAGAGCACACAGTCCAGGAGTGGTGAGATGAGCCTTGGCCTCCTGAAATGATACAAAAAGGAAGCCAGTCAACTGAACCCAAATTATACCATGATAAAGCCCTCAAAGGCATCAAAGTTGAGAAATAACAAGCACAAGAACTCAGGCAACTAGAAAAGCAAGAGTGTATTAGTCCATTTTTGCACTGCTATGAAGAAATGCCTGAGACTTGGTAGTTTATAAAGGAAGAGGTTTTAATTGACATACATTACCACATGACTGGGGAGGCCTCAGGAAACTTACAATCATGGTGGAAGCAGGCACTTTCTTCACAAGGCAATGAGAGAGAGAGAGAAAGAGAGAGAGCTTGGGAAGGAGAAACTGTTCAACATTTGCAAGACCATTAGATCTCGTGAGAACTCACACACTATCGTGAGAAAAGCATGGAGAAACTGCCCCCATGATCCAATCACCTCCCACCGTGTCCCTCCTGTGAAATGCGGGGATTATGGGGATCACAATTCTAGATGACAGAGTTTCTTCTTACCTTCAAACAACTGCACTAGCTCCCCAGCAATGGTTCTTAACTAGACTGAAATGGCTGGAACAACAGATACAGAATTCGGAATCTGGATGGCAACAAAGATTATTGAGATTTAGGAGAAAGTTGAAACCCAATCCAAGGAATCTAATGAATCCAGTAAAGTGATAGAAGAGTTGAAAAGACAAAATAGCCAGTTTAACAAGGAACAAAACTGAACTGACAGAGCTGGAAAACTCATTATAAAAATTTCACAATACAATCAAAAATATTAACACAAGAATAGACCAACCCGAGAAAATAATCTCAAAGCTCAAAGACCAGTTATTCAAATCAAATCAGTCAGACAAAAGTATAAAAGAAAAAAAAAATAAAAAATAATGATGAAACCTCCAAGAAATATGGGATAATGTAAAAAGACCAAACCTAGGACTCATTGGTATCCCTGAAAGAGAGGAAGACAGAGAGCAAATTGGAAAACATATTTGAGAATATCATCCACAAACATTTTCCCAACCTTGCCAGAGAGGTCAACATTCAAATTCAAGAAATTCAGAGAACCCCTATGAGATACTATATAAGACAACCATTCCCAAGACACACAGTTGTCAGATTCTCCAAAGTCAATCCAAAAGAAAAATATTAAAAAACTAGAGATAAGAGGCAGGTCATGTACAAAGAGAACCCCATAAGTCTAACAGAAAACCTTTCTGAAGAAACTGTACAAGCCAGAAGAGAATGAGGGCCTATATGCATCATCCTCAAATAAAAGAAATTCCAACCAAAAATGTCATAGCCACTCTAAACAGCTGCATAAATGGAGAAATAGAATATTTTCAGACAAACAAATGCTAAGGGTATTTGGTACCAACAGACCTGCCTTACAAAAGGTCCTTAGGGGAGAGCTAAACATGAAAACAAAAGACCATTCCTGGCCACCACAAAAATATATTTACATAAGTACACCATTGACACTATAATGCAACTATAATGTCAAGTCTACATAACAACCAGCTGACAACACAGTGACAGTACAAAACCAACACATATCAATATTAACCTTAAATATAAATGGGTTAGACACCCCACTTAACAGTCATAGAGGGGCAAGACCCAACTCTATGCTGTCTTCAAAAGACCCATCTCACATGCAATGACACCCATAAGTTCAAAGTAAAGAAATGAGGAAAAATCTGTCAAACAAACAGTAAGCAATAAAGAGCAGGGCCTGGTATTCTTATTTCAGACAAAAACAGACTTTAAATCAGCAATAATCAAAAGAGATGAGCATTACATAATGATAAAGCATTCAATTCAACAAGGAAATACTGCCATTTTTGATTTGTGACAACATGGACAAACCTGGAAATCATTATGCTAAGTGACATAAGCCAGACAGAGAAAAACAAACATTATATGTTTCCATGTACACATGAATCTTAAATAGTCCAACTCATAAAGTCAGAGAGCAAAATGGTGGTTTCCAGAGGCTTGGGGAAAGGGAAATGTGGAGGTTTTGGTCAAAGGTTGGGAAGTTTTAATTATGCAAAGTAAGTAAGTTCTGGAGCTCTACTATACAGCATAGTGTCTATAGCTAGAAATACTGTATTGTATACATAAAATTTTCTAGGAAGATAGATCTTTAGTACACTTGCAACAAAAGAAAAAAATTACGATAAGGATGGGAGGAAACTTTGGGAAGTTGGGAGGTGATAGATATGTTTATGGCCTTCATGGTGGTGATGGTTTATGGACATATACTAATCACCAAATGCATCAAATTGTGGATATTTAAATATGTATTGCTTTTTACATAGCAATCATACCTTAATAAAGCGTTTTTTTAAGCTGAAAGATAAATATTTAGTTGTGGTGTTTCATTATGTACATAGGTCAAATTATCAATTATGTGACAGATATGGTTTAATATTTATTATGTATCAAGAAGCATTCCTATTGTTGATATTGAAAAGAGCAGTTTCAGTGCTATGATGTTGAGAAGGACATGGGAGTGGTAAGTGGGAGAACACAAGTGCAGTCTTCTAACTTTGATGTGAGGACGGGAGAAGAAATAACAGAAAAAGTAAAAAGAGGAGGAAGGCCTCAATGAAGAGGAGTGAGAGTATGTTTAATTCATACATTTAAGTTTGTCATGTAAATTTTCAGCAGAAAAATATAAGACAAACTTGGAGCTGCTGTTAAGGGCAGGAGATTTACTTGTGGGACCTACCAACAGATAGGTAATAATTAAAATTAGGAGTGAATGAGAAATCCAAGGGAAAGGAACAGAGAGAGAAAGAGGCGAAAGAGCCACAGAAAAAAAAAGAGAGAGACAGACAGAGGTGTGTAGAAAGCCAATGGACAGGCTTTATAGTAGAAATGTAGAGATTTCAAAGGTTGTCAGGAAAATATTAATAACAGTCATAGAACTGCAGTTGTCCTCATTTACAGAAAGTTAAGAGAATGATCTGTGAATATATATTAGATGACAGGATGAGAGGATTTTTTATATTAATACTACAAATTCTGTTGATAATCATAATAGAAAAGTATTGTAATGACAGATTCACCTCCATTCCCTAAAAATACATATTCTTCTGTTTGCCTTCTTTCCCATTTATATTGTTGAATCATACGGGGCTCACCAGATTCATTAGATTTTGTAAAGTACACATAGAAAGTGCTTAATAATATTTCCCAGTATGATTAAAAAAACAGTAAAAATAGGCCGGGCAGGTTGGCTCATGCCTGTAATCCCAGCTCTTTGGGAGGCAGAGGTGGGTGGATCACCTGAAGTCAGGAGTTCAAGACCAGCCTGGCCAATACGGTGAAACCCTGTCTCTACTAAAAATACAAAAAATTAGCCGGCATGGTGGTGTGCACCTGTAATCCCAGCTACTCGGGAGGTGGAGGCAGGAGAATCACTTGAACCCAGGATGCAGAGGGTGCAGTGAGCCAAGATCATACCACTACACTTCAGCCTGGGCAACAACAGACAAACTTCATCTCAGAAAACAAAACAAAACAAAAAAATAGGAAAAAATAGTCATAAATTTGAATATAAAATACAACAATGAATTGTACAACTGCAGGAAAGAAAGTTATGGTACAAAATTGACATTTTTAAAGCTTAACTATATACAGAGTTCTATGTGTAATATTTACTCTAATTATTCCAAATATTTGTGGGGAAACAAAACTGAGCCATAAAGAGATTATTGTGCATATTAAAACACATTATTTTAAATTTAAAACTGACATATACTCAACTAATTAGAATGGGAGTCAAAAGCCTGCCTATCTTGAAGTAGGGGTAGGGTAGATACTACACCATTGCTAACATGGTAGTTAGGTAGGGGAAAGCTCCTGGAAAACAATGCATGTAATGGATGAATGGATCTTTAGGCCCCTCAGTTACGCTTGCAGTTATGGCTCTTTATCAGTTAGCACCGAAATAATTTATACACACACGTGAATGTGGGTCTGAATTACTTTGCCATATATGATACGCCACACTAAGATTTGATTTCTTTTCAATCTTATAATTACTGCATATGCAATATGGTCATCTGGTAACATAAAATGTTTTTCATTTGCAAACAAAAAAATGTTAACAGAACATCATTGTCAACATATTTCAATTGCAAGGCAAATGTCTGTTAGCAAGGAAATAGATGACAAAAATATTGAAACACTTTAGAATCACAACTGAAATAGATAATGTTACATTTTAGAATTGTTATCATAAGGATATTTTGGATCTTATTAAAATATTGTGAATTATAATTAATTTTCTCATCCTTCTCCACTTAACCAAATTTTAGAAAAATTATGCTGAAAGTCAAAAGCGGTTATGTTCATGCATTTTAGTCATAAAGGGAATCCCTATGACTACATTTGATATTTCAACTGTTTGTTCAACCACCAAAATCCATTCCATATGCCAACAATAACATCTTCAAAATTTCACAGCATAAAGTCATTTTCAAATTCTCCACAATGGAGTGTAACAATCTGCTGAATTTTGCCAAGTTATATAAAGGAAAAAAGGACTTGATTTCTTTGGCTTAAAACCATGTTGTAAAAATATTTTAATATGTTAGACATAATATTAGAAAATATATTCAAAACCTTCATTTAAGAATGTTACTTTGTGGTTATTTGTGGGATAAATATTATTCTTGATTAGACCATAATATGTATTATGTATTCTATCTTTTAAGCTCTTTTACTAGCACCTAATTCAATACTCTTCAATGTTTCTGATGATGAACACTAGTAATGGTTATTATCACTACTGTATCTAATTTTCAGCTCAATGCTTCCAGAGATTTTATGAATTAGGGGAAAATTTAGAGCATAGCTATAAAACAAAGTTGCCTCAACACGTGAGTGAATTTCAACTTACTATAATATAACACTGTTTCATTTTTCAAGTGTCTATAATATATCTTATCATTATAATACATTTATTAGACAGATAAGGCAGATATCTATATTCTCATTTTAGAGATGAAGAAATGTAAAACAAAAAGATTAAATGAACTCTTTAAGGTCACAAAACAAAAGTAACAGGATAAGTATTACATCAGGTCTTTTGACAAATACTGGCCTCTTTTCACCACGCTTCTCCAGAAACAAAGATACTTCATTTTATGCCGAAGTTGTTATTTCAGGAATGTCCTTATGTGCTTTCTTGAAATTGGTTGAGTCAACAAAATGCATCAATCGTGGTAATTTTTAAAAATTTTTAAAAAGAGAAATAATTATTTTTATTGCAAAGCAAACTGAGGCTTGCCAGGTTTCTATTGCATGTGAATTTCTGTGAGACTAACTTTAATGCCTACCTGCAGACACAGGGTATACATTAGTACAACATCATTGTATACCTTTTTCTTGTGTATAGAATAATTAAAAAAAAATACTACTCAGCAGGTTAAGCAATGAGTTAGAAACTTCAGGCTCTGTGAATTCTAATCTCTAGTACCTTGGTGGTAGCTAAAATATAAAAATGTGAATGGTTCCATCCCATCTGTAGTTAAATTTAGCCCATTGAGCTTAGGGAAAAAAGGGCTACACTTTGGGTAATAATTGTATTTGAATGTTGTTCCTCCCGCTTGTATTCTCTAGACAACAACTAACCTACTGATGACCTAAGAATCCCCTGTTGAGAGACAATTACAGTTAAAATTCCCTAACAGGAATGAGATATAAATAAAGGTAATGTGTGACAAAACTGTATCCATCTCCCGCAGATGGCCCATAGTAACAGTGCCCTAGCGATCTGATTGATTCCTATAATAAGTAATTTTGGAAAACAAACGCTTTCTCATCATGCAGTGCGTCCTAAAACCATTCCCGTAAGTAAACTTGAGATAATGTGTTTTTTGAGTTCTTACTTCCTTCTCAGAGCTGCTACCAGGAAAGCAGTCACCCTTTCCACTCTTCCTCCCAACAACAACAATAAAAGCTCTCTTCTAAGTCTCTAATTAAAATAACTTACAAAAATATAAGGGAATTTGGAAGAGAAAATAATAGAATGATCCTTAGGAAAGGAAAAGTGAGGCAATATTTCAAATCCTCACAATTAGGGAGATAACTGGTGGGAGGGGAGACTACAGAGCTAAAATCAAGCAGCTAGTTCTCAGTGAGAGCTCAAGAAAGTAACAGAGAGGAATGGAAGTAAGGCTGAAATGAATAAATGAATAAGCAGTAAGTTGAAAGACCCATGAGAACCGCTATTCTTCTCCCCTTTACATGCAAACAAATAAAACTGGCTTTAATGATTCAATAATCCACAGTGAGGACAATGGGCATTATTTTGTTATATTTATCTCCCTTTGAAATTTACTCAATTTAATGAGATTGTACCAATTTTTATTTTCAATCACAGGAAATCAGATGTAAATACATATATATGTTTTTTCTATTTTACAGATTTCATCTATACATCATACATTTACACTAAGTCTAACACTCTTTCTAGAACAGAAGCACTCTGTGGATGTTCATTAAGGGTTGTCAAAGTACTCCTATTCAGGAGAAAAAAAATAGTTATTATTTCTCCCTCTTGACTCTTTTCCCTTTTTTCTTCCTTTCTTCCTTTTTTTCTTTTGTTTCATTCCAGAACATGTACTGTTTGCCAATATGTCAGTGTATATGTCTATATATAATGCTGATTGTAACTTAATTTTCCTCTGTAGCTAACAGTTTTATCCAAGGAAATTTAAGAACAAACCAAGCACAATAATGTCTTAGTTCATTCAGGCTGCTATAACGAAAACACCATTGACTAGATGGCTTATACAACAAACATTTATTTCTTGCAGTTCTGAAAGCTGGGAAGTCCATGATCAAGGTGTAAGCAGATTCAGTGTCTGGGAAGAACCTGCTTCCTGGGTCATAGATGATCTTCTTGCTATGTCCTTACATGGCTGAAGACAAAAGAAAGCTCTCTGGGGTCTCTTTTGTAAGAGCATTAATCCCATTTAGAAGGATCTACCCCCATGACATACTCACCTCCTAATACCATCTCATTGGGGGTTAGAATTTCAACATATGATTTTTGCAGGGACACAAACATTCAGTTTATAGCAAATGATTAGGCTGTGTCTCTCTACCCATGTTGATGTACTCTTAGAAGAAAGATGGAAATAATCTCTGCTAGTTTACTTAGTGTGAAAACAAACAAACAAAAAATCTCCCACCCTGTGCATAATAAAAGAAGTACTGATACTTTTCTGGGTTCATAGAAGAGCCAAATTATGAGACAGAAGCAGCCATGGTCATGCTATGTTTTCCAATGACTTGCCAAAATATTTTACATACCGAAGTTTGTATTGTCGTGACATGAGAAGTGATACAGTCAAATCTAGATTATCAGCACCAGCTCTGGACCTTCCTATATCATGGAGGCCTTGACTTTTCCATCTTCAACAAGGTCATTTTAATCCTCCTCTGTGTACTCTGAACCTCCTAAAACAACAAACGGCTCTAAGTTAGTATAGTAAATTAATATTCCTTATGTACTATTTCTCACCAAATTTTACTTAGTATTTTATCGATGGTCAACATTTGTTATAATCTTAGAACTTTTACAGAGAAATTATTTTGTGTGTAGCCTCTGACTTATACAAATAATGTTCTGATTTTATCTTCACCTTTAAAAATTCATACATGCCAAAATACTTTCACATACCTCTTGAACTACAAGTTTAAGAATCATAAGTTTGGGGACACTAAATCTGAGGGGAAAATAGATTCTGAGGATTGCTGATCAGCGCTGAGACAGTTCTCTAACACATTTCTCTGGACACTAAGAATTACCAGTTTTCTGAACATAGTCACTACTCATATAATGTCTACTGAGGGAGACATATATATAGTTTAAAGATACTCAAGAATATTATTTAAAATTATTTAAATGTCACAAAAAGAAAAATGATCCTGTCTAAATAGGAATAATATTACCAACTTTGTGTTAAAATTTCTGAGGAAATGGTAATTAAGTTAGTATCTTAAAGACCTTAATTATCTTAAACATACCTAATTCAATAAGAATTAGCCAGTGGTAATTATTGGCTAAAGGAAGGGCACAAGGGTTGAGGTGAATTTATTCATATGGGAAGAAAAGGCTTATACAAATTTTCTGATAGGCAAAAGAGGTTAGTACATTACAGAAACTGAAATTAGATTTTTTCAGTTGAACAAGTAGGGGAGTCATGTGAACAGAATTTAAATTTAGAAGCATGAGGCAAATTACACAGTTCTTTAGAGACATGTTAATGAACTACATTTTAAAAATTCCAAATAATAGGAGAAGTCTTTGGTACTAATTATGAATTAATGGTATAAAATACTTAATTTTAAAATAACATTTTGGTTGTCATGTGGATATTGAATTAAAGGGTATTACATTTTTTTTCTCTCCAGTCAATGTAAAAAAATAAAATTCCCTTTGTAAGTGCGCTACAAGAAAAAGCAACAATGGCAAATGTGTTTCTTAAACCAGAGGGAATGTATTACATTTATCCAAAATAAAAGCCAAAATACATAATGCTGTATCAGAAATACCATACACACTAGCCGAAGATAAGAACAATAGTTCTCAACTGGGGGCAGTTTTGCCACCCAGGAGATGTTTGGCAGTGTCTGGAGATGTTTTTGACTCTGATAACTTGGGAGATGGATGTTGCTACCAGCCACTGAGTAGAAGCCAAAAATGTTGCTAAACATCTTACAAGGCACACTATAGCTCTCCACAACAAAGAATTTTCCACTCAGAAGCGTCAACACGACTGAGGTCGAGAAACTGTGCTGTTTATTATCAGAACCATCACTGTACTATTAGTATCTTCCCATGAACTCTCTCTTCTGTAAACATTTTCTGGTCATCAAATGGCCAGACCAGGATTATTCCAAGGTTGAGGACAGCTTGGATCCTTCCACGATGAGGTAGACATGAATCTATAATGCAAAGCAATTTTCTGCTTGAATCAGTCATATTGTTTCTGCCAAAATTAACCTCTGATAATCAAAATTACTAATGGTGAGTTTCAGTGTATAATATAATCAATTCTCATTTTTGAGTAACAGACTAAAGTAAGCTGGAGTTCAGGTAGCAAGGAAATTCTTGGGTTAGCTGTACCACATTAGATGATGTTTGGCTGGCCTTATGGCGAAGAGAGTGAGAGATTGAAGAGATCAAATCAGATTTACCATTCAATGAAAAGTGTTTAGGGGTGTGTGTTTGTGTGTGTGTGTCTGTGTGTGTGTGTGTGTGAAATATTTGCAATAAAACACACCTTGTGAACCACTAACTACTATATGGCCTTTAATCTAAAATACATTGTTTTAACCTTAGGCTTAAGAAGTACTTTGTTTTCACTTTAAAAATAATAATTTAAAAGCCTATATATTCGATCGTGTCTCCAGGTCACAATAAATTGAAATGTAAATTCTAGTGTAAAATCCACTGCAGTAGTAAAGAAAAAAATCACTATGGCAATGTAATCATGAGGTTCTGTATAGTGTATTGAAATGACATTTCAACTCTACAAGGTGACAACAACTTGTCACAGAGACCATGCTTGAAGTTCTCCCTTAGACCCAGTTCCAAATAGTTTATAAATTCTTGAACTGAACAAAGAGTAATGAGAAAATACACTTAAACCAGAGAATTCAGAGCCAAACACTTAGTCTATTTATACAGGAAGCATGTTAAAAGAACCAGGCTCACCAGGATAACAAATTCAGACTGTTTGAAGGCTGAAAGTTTTGACTATGCATTAGAAATATTTTTTGAGTAAATAAAAAGAATTTTTACATCTCTGTACTCAGAGAAAATAAGCAATTTTCCATTCAGTTTTTTTTTGTACCATGGAAACCAATTTAACAAATACACAAATGGTTAGTTTTTGTATGCTACAGGTCAACATTCAATTGAAATTACTGATGGAGCCTGAAAATATAATAACTAAACTGATTTGAAAAACGATTCGGTAGAGAGTTTCTTCTGCAAATAATTTTAGGACTAAAAGAGTATTCATGATTAAGTCTGTGCTACCAGTTTAACCTGCTGGATAAAACAGACCTATATATTTAAATCAGTTACTGTGCATTTTTAAAGACTCATTACAAAAGATTAAATGCTAAAAATAAAAATAGATATGTTTATTAAAAAATGTTAATACTATCCCTAAATGACCAATATATGTCATTTATAAAAGATTTTGGAAATACATAATGTAACAGCAAAACAAAAACTTAAATCTTCATTAACTTGAAGCAATTATTTGTATAGGTATTTGTTGATATTTTTGAGTTTTTCCTTCTCTCACAACATATTTGGAAAACATTGCTGTCAGCACTTTTCAAGCATCTATTTTTAAATGCTTAATTGTTTTTATGTGATAATACCCTCACTTCTTTCGGGTCTACTTTAATATATTGATTGTTTCTATGAGAAGTGGGGGCCTGATATTTATTTTGGTTTCCAAAGACACTGTGATTATAGTAAGTTATTACTAAATGTTGACTTTCTACATAACCTACAATGACAGATATCTAACTTTGCCATTCCAAATTCTCTTATTACTTCTTTGCATTCTGCCATTGCCCCAAGAGGTGAATATTTATGAACTGCATCTACAAGCTCCCTTGTCCTCTGGCTTGAGTTTGAACAGTGGGAGAGACCAGGAGGAGAGTAGGGGGCAGGAAGAGAGTGAAGTCAAGCTATTTTTAATTCTGGGTTCCTCTCTGCCAAAAATATTTCATCTGTTTTTATATAACTATTGTTTCTGGGGTTTGATAACTGTTTATTCTTGCCTCTTCAGGCCTAGAAGTAGTAATGGTTCCCCAATGTTGCTCTCAGTTTTGTATTATCTGCGATAGGTTGCCAAATCTCGAGAGTTGTGAAAAATTGACATTGCTGATCAATCAAGAATTGTAGGATGGATCACCTAGTAAAGATATAATCTTTTATGTACCAATGACTCTTGAGATAGAGATGTTAGCAGCATATGGTCAAGAAGTATTGCAGTCAGATTTAGTTTGAAGACCAACATTAAATTATCTTCTGTCATTCGTGAATTTCTGCATAGAAAATAGAAATACAAGGTTCTGATCACGTTGTGTTCCAACAGATTTCAAATCCCCGCTTGGTTTTCTAGTAAGAAAAAGACAACTGAGAATATAAGGAGCCCAGTACATATTAAGTTCAATACCCTAAATTATAACTGTCTGTGCAAGCCCTCATACAGATCATACTTTCTACTAATTAAGTAGAAATAGACTTGTTTTCTTTATCTTTGCATCTAAGTATAATCATTTCCCAAGATAGAAATTATCAAAAATGTTAGGTAATAATAATGACGGTAAATCAAATACGCATACACACATATTTCAAATCATAAGTGAACTTATGTTTTAACAAAGAGAATACAAGCATTTTGCCCCTGCTCTATTTGTGGAACATTGAACTTGAGAGTGATGAATTACAGTATCTGGCAGAAGAAATTTCTAAGTAACAAAGCATTCAAGAGGTAACTTGGGTGCTGTTAAGGGCATTCAGTTTTAAAAGGGAAACAGAGCATAAAAGTTTGGAAAATTTGCAGCCTGACAATGCAATAGAAATGAAAATCCCATTTTCTGATAAGAAGTTCAAGCAGGGTACAGAAATTTGCTTAAGTAATGAGGAGTCAAATGTTAAACTCCAAGACAATGGGGAAAATGTCTCCAGGGCATGTCAGAGACATTTGCAGAAGCCACTCCCAACACAGTTCTGGAGGTTTAGGAGGAAAAATGGTTTCCTGGGTTAGGCCCAGGGTCCCTCTGCTGTGAGCAGTCTAGGGACTTGGTGACCTATGTCCTGGCTGCTCCAGCTGTGACTAAAAGGGGCCAAAGTATAGCTCAGGCTGTTGCTTCAGAGGGTGGAAGCCCAAAGCCTTGGCAGCTTCCACGTGGTGTTGAGCCTGCAGATGCACCAAAGTCAAGAATTGAGGTTTGGGAATCTCTGCCTAGATTTCAGAGGATGTATGGAAACGCCTGGATGCCCAGGCAGAGGTTTGCTGCAGGAGCAGGGACCTTAAGAAGAACCTCTGCCTGCTTGGGCAGTGCAGGAGGGAAATGTGGGGTCAGAGCCCCCACACAGAGTCCCTACTGGGGCATGGCCTAGTGGAACTGTGAGAAGAGAGTCACTGTTGTCCAGACCCCAGAATGGCAGTCCACCAACAGCTTGCAACGTGGGCTTGGAAAAGTTGCAGACACTCAATCCCAGCCCATGAAAATAGCCGGAGGGAGGCTGTACCCTGCAAAGCCACAGGGGTGGAACTGCCCAAGACCATTTGGAACCCACCTCTTGCATCAGCATGACCTGAATATGAGACATGGAGTCAAAGCAGATCATTTGGGAGATTTAAGATTTGACTGCCCCACTGGATTTTGGACTTGTATGGGCCTGTAGCTCCTTTGTTTTGCTCAATTTCTCCCATTTGAAATGGCTGTATTTACCCAATGCCTGTACCCCCATTGTATCTAGGAAGTAACTAACTTGCTTTCGACTTTACAGAGTGGAAAATTAGGTGGAAAGGACTTGCCTTGTCTCAAATGAGACTTTGGATTGTGGACTTTGAGTTAATGTTAAAATAAGTCAAGACTTTGGGGGGGCTGTTGGGAAGGTATGATTGATTTTAAAATGTAAGGACATGAGATTTGGGAGGGCTGGGGGCATAAAGATATGGTTTGGCTATGTCTCAACCCAAATCTCATTTTGAATTGTAACTCCCACAATTCCCACAGGTCATGGGAGGAACCTGGTGGGACGTAATTGAATAATGGGAGCAGGTCTTCCCCATGCTGTTCTTCTGATAGTGAAAAAGTCTCATGAGATCTGATGGTTTTAAAAATGGGAGTTTCCCTACACAAGCTCTCTCTTTTGTCTGCTACCGTCCAGGTAAGGTGTGACCTGCTCCTGCTTGCCTTCTGTCATGATTGTGAGGCTTCCCCAGCCACGTGAAACTATAAGTCCAATAAACCTCTTTCTTTTGTAAATTGCCCAGTCTTGGCTATCTCTTTATTAGCAGCATGAAAATCGATTAACACAGAGTCCTCTAAAGGCTCAGAAATCAGTGGCACCATGTCCCATGAATGAAATGATAGTGAAGGGAAAACAAAACAAAACAAACAGATGGGTTGGTTAAAAATGTGTTTATAGGCGGGTTGCAGTGGCTCATGCCTGTAATCCCAGCACTTTGGGAGGCTGAGGTGGGCGGATCACCTGTGATCAGGTGTTCGAGACCAGCCTGACCAACATGGCAAAACCCCATCTCTACTAAAAGTACACAAATTAGCCGGGTGTGGCGGTAGGCACCTGTAATCCCAGCTACTCATGAAGCTGAGGCAGGATAATTGCTTGAACCCAGGAGGCAGAGGTTGCAGTGAGCTGAAATCGCATGACAGCACTCCAGCCTGGGTGACAACAGTGAGACTGTCTCAAGAAAACAAACCAACCAACCAACAAACAAACAAACATGTTTATAAGGCAATTGAACATCAGGATTTCCTTACCAACTCTGCATAGGTATTGGCTGCTAGTTTTCTACTATGATGTAAAACCAGAAGAGTGGGCTCTGGAGATGATAAAACAAAAGTTCTCTGTGCTTCAGAAGTTGGAAAATTAAACTGAAAACAACAGAACTAAGTAGGTTGCCTACTGAACATGGAGGCTTCTAAATCCCTTCCTGTATTAATATCCTGAAGCACTGGCAGTTTTATCCTCTACAAAGAAGATAAACAGTCCTCTGTGGGTAATCTAACCAGTCAAACATGACATCACTGAATGCTGCATTGAGATAACTTGTATAGTACATACCATCACACAGTGTTGCCACCATAGATTTACAATAGACATAAATGGATTCAAAAATATAGATAATAATAAAATTATAGTAAAATAGAGGAATTGGTGATTTTTTCAGTATTTTTACCTGTTTCTATTATAATTTACTTAAGGATAGGTTAATATAATTTAAAATCATTAATATAATGGCTACTTTTACAATTTGCTTTCAAAACATCTAAAAATTCAACAACCAACTCTAAGTCAGTATGAGCTGGCTCCAGTATGCTACAGTTTATGTCTAGAACAACTGGGAGTTTTGTAATCTTCATGTTAAGTCTTCTGCTACATTGTCCAAAATATAAGTCCTAATTAAGCCTCTAAAAAATTGGGCTGACAGTTTTCTAAAGAAATTTTTTTAACATATCAAGAGTTCATTTACATCCAAAGAAATAAACATCCTGCACTTGGCAGGATAAAGAAAATTGGATAAATCACTTTTTTCCTAATGATTTGTATTATCTCAAGAAATACATTAGTCACGTGTATATGAAAGGAGTAGGATTAAAAAAATCAGTCAAATTCAATGTATTCAAATGACCATACAGAGAAATTTTTATTTAAAGAAAAGCCTTTCTCTGGGCAATTGACGAGTTCTATGTGTACATTCAGTACTTCAAATGTAATGAAAGTAATGTTTTGCTTTTCATTTGCTCAGTAACTTCCACAATTAAAATAATGTATCTTTTTTTATTAAGGTATGTATTAAACAAATGCATGCATTACATTATCTATTTGAAGACTTTCCATCAGAATAAACTATTACATATTTTCACCTAAAGAATTTAAAAATATTACAATCATGAAACCTCTTCAACAAAAAAGTTTGTGAATTATGCATTTTTAAAAAGTAAAATAAGTTTACTTACTTTTACTTTTTCTTTTAAAAAGAAAATAAGCAGTAACTCACAGTGACTTACTGCCTGGCTTGTAGACAACAATAATATGAAACCTTAAATACCAGACTATCTGGCTCACAAATGGACCTTGACCACACAAGCAGAGGCCAAGGGTGACAAACTACGTTATCAGGATAGCAAAAACATAGCAATAAATATAGCTATCATTTATTGAGTACGTTAGCTAGGCATTGTGTCAGGTGCTATATATGTCTTTTATCTTAATTTAATCTCCCCAATAGTTGTAGAAAAATCATCCGTCTCTACAGAAGATATTCATAAAAATTAAGCAATTTGTCCATGATCAGACAATTATAAATGGACATAACTGGGATTTTGCTAATCTGACGTCAAAGTCGATCAACTTTTCTGTCCTGTATGCTTATATTGATACTCTTCATAGTTATTGCTAATTATTGCACCAGTTTAGTTTATTATATATATCGTAGTTCTTCCTTTTGCAAACATTATACTTTTTCCAGGAACCTTTGACACATACTGAAATACACATGACTTCCACTCACACTCCTTATTCTTTGGAATGTTTCCATCTCTTGTGTCCTCTCAAATCCAATAAAAAAGACATCTGAAACTTCACCTCATATGAGAATCACCCCTTGATCACCAGAACAACTGTAATCTCTCCCATCTTTGCACAGTCTATATGCATGTGTCACATAGGCTCATGTGTATATTAGTTTTATTTATTAGTGATTCTTAAAGTGTAGCACTTGAATACACAATATCCACATCACCTAGGTACTGATTAGAAATATAAAATGTTAGATCTCACCCTGATCTCATTATTTGGAAACTCTGGGGGTTTGCCCAGCAAAATTAGTAACTCCAGGTGATTCTGATGCATGACAAAGTGTAAGAACCACTATATTAGACAATATAAGGAAATTATCCTTTCTTACCTATATAATACACATATATACATATCAGCGTGCATTTTTGGTGTTTTTATAGTCTTAGATTAATGTTCTGTTGTGATCAAACTGATAGCTATACGCTTGCAGGAAGAAAAAGTTCTTCCATTGAAGGAGGGGATCTTCCAAAGTGAAATATCACAGGAAGGCACCAATTCTGGAATAGAAAAGGAAACTAGCACAGTAGGTCAAAACAAGACAAAAGGCTCTAAGAATACCAGTCCTAATTGGCAGAATACGAAGATACGGGGAAAACTGGCCCCTATGTGCCTCACCCAGGCAGGCCAAAATTTAATCACCAAGCTAGACACTGGTTCCCTAACCTAGATAAAAAATACAAAATCTCCTGGTACCTTAATATAAGAGGAATTTCCTACCCTTAGGAGATTCAAATTTGGTAACACTAGCATCTAGCTTTACAACACGTGCTACACATGATTTTGATGTGATTTGAGAACCACAAGTAAGGATGAGGCAATATATTCCAGAAAGCAGCCACATGGAATGAGACAACTAAAATTGAAACTTAGTATTTATCTCTACTAGGTTATCCCTGAGGCTCCAGTGATGAACTGTTTAGAAGGAATAACCTGATCTGACCTAGGATTAAGGAAAATATTTGTTTCCATATTTAGTGCAACTCTGTAAGTTACCACAGGGGTGATTAGGGAGCAAGCTCCATGAGGCAAAAGATTCTTTAAGGGATTAAAGACTGTGCTTCGAGTGTTGATGGTTTTTATAAAAGGTAGTGACTAATTATAGTCTTCCTCCCCCTAAACATGATATGGATTTTCTTGAAAGTAGAAATGATGCTTTCGTGTTGTTGTTGTTGTTGTTGTTGTTGCTGCTGCTGCTGCTGTTGCTGTTATTTTGAACAGATTTCAATATGTAACACAAAACTTGTATGCAACAGAGAGAGAGCAGTGAGACCCAATAATGATTAAGGGTCTACCTTGTGCAGGCAACTTTAAAAATTTTTATATCCAACTTTTATTGTAAGTTCCGGGATACATGTGCAGGATACACAGGTTTGTGACATAGGTTAACATGTGCCATGACAGTTTACTGCACAGATCATCCCAGCATCTATTAGCTATTCTTCCTGAAGCCCTCCCTCCTTCTATCCCCAACCCTCTGACAAGCCCCACTGTGTGCTGTCCCCTCTCCACCATATGTGCGTGTGTTCTCATCATTTGGCTCCCACTTATAAGTGAGGACACACAGTATTTGGTTTTCTGTTCCTGCACAGGCACTTTTTAATATGCTTTAAATGCATCATCTTATTTGCTTCTCAAATCTCCTATTTTAGTTTCATTATATGTAAAGGGCACTGAAGTTCCAGGAAGCTATAATAACACCTCAGTAAGCAGCAAAACTAGATTTTAATCTTGTTGGTCTTAAACATACTAGCTTATGTTTTTATCCATGACATTAATTGAATTTTATTTATGTATTTATTTTAAAATATTGATATTTAAATAATGCCTCTAAATTATTAAAAGGCAAATAAATGACATGGTACAGCATGCACTATTGTATTCTTCTAAGATATTTGCTCTCTCCTATGGTATAGTGATAAGCTACACTTATAAGGCTATCCTCTTCTCCATTTTTCGAATCAACCCCCACCTGTACATTATAGTATTTGCTTTGGCTGCCAGTTAAACTAGTAAATAAGTAAATAAATTAGTGGTCTATACAAAATAGAAGTTTTTTTTTTTTCTCTACCTCTCATGACACAGACTGAGAAGGTCACGTAGTGAAGTATCATGCTCCATATGGATCCTGTCAAGGACCCAGGCAACTTCTATGACCACTGGGGATGGCATTTCTCATAGTTCAAAATGGTTCCACGCTCTAAGCATTAGTTCAGAGAAAGAGACATGAAAGCAAATGAAGCTGTCCAGCAGCTAATATATAAAGCCTCTTCTAATGTCCTTTTCTTTCCTAAATTCAGTCATATGGCACATCTAGATGCAAGAAATGCTAGCAAATGAAATCTTCATTCTATCGTCACTGTATTTCCAACAAAAATTCCGGTAATGGAGGAAGGGAAAACAGATATTGAGAATAATCATTAGCCTGTAAGATATGATCTAATTGCCATTTGGAAAAAGATCAAAATTAAAAATGAAAGCCTTCCCAACATGCATTGCCGTCATCCTCTTCAAATTCTCATTTTACGTCGAGTTGAAACTAATATTGCTGAAGAACCTGAGGCTATACCTAAAGGAGACAATTCAATGAACATAAAGCAAAGGTGTCTCCTTGGAGCAGAAACATGTAATTTAAGAAATATTAACCATACTATTTAGCTTTTTTCTTTTAATATAATTCAAAATCTAAGCACTAAAATACGGGATGATAAATTGCCTGAATTTTTGCATTTTTGTATAACTGCATATTCCTTTTATAACAAAAAATAATTATTGGAAGTTTAATATCAGAAAACTGTATATATATAAGGAATCATGTAATTTAACCAAATTTGGCACACTCTTAAGAATAACATGGGACTGTTTCTTTGCACGTGTTTAATACAGCTTTTGGCACTATTTTGATTAAGTATTTCTACAATAAATGTTGTAACACTACTTTCCAAGAGAGGAAATAAAAGATAAATTCTGTGTGCCTTTTGGGACACTTAACAGAGAAACAAATTTAAGGACATTCCAGTCCAAGTGTGTGCTGGCAAATGGAAAAGACAAATGATCAGAATGAGACAAGATGAGGAAATACAGCATTTTCCAACACTCATTACATGGACTAGAAGTATGCCGTTGGCAAAATAAATAAATAAATAAAATTGCAAAATTCTGGAAAAAAGAAGGAGCGCAAATTGCCTCAGTGTAGCAAACTTCTGATAACCTTCAATATGCAGAGAGGTATTATCTTTCACCATAAGTGCACTGATGAAGTGATTTTCAAATTATTTGAGTTTAGAACATTATTCCTCAAAATAAGTGTTATACTAGTTTTTATACTAGTTAGCATTTGATAGGACATCTTTTCAGAAAATATTCACTTGGGAGCTTTACGTATCACTGACAATTGCTCATTTTACTTCATTTAAGCTGACTACTGAAAATCTCTTCCTATCTCAAGCAAGAACTCCATCTTTGGCTCCTCAGAGACCCTACTGCATGAGCATCCTTGCTGAAATTCTTTCTCACTTGCTTCACGGACCCCGTTTTGTCCTGCCCTTTCTTTCTAACCCCTAATTATTTGTCAACATTTTCCTGAAAAATTGTTGTTGACTCTATATTCAATACCTAAATATATTTCTTTCTGAAAGGAAGATGTATGTGACAAAAGTTCAAAATCTGAATTTAGGAGGAAACAAGTGAAAATCATCCACACTCTAACTGGAATGAGATGACGTGGCCTGACGGGAGGCTGAGTGGCAGATTAGATGTCACCAACAGAAAATATGCATAATAAGACCAGTGCCTAGTTCTGCTTGTGACATCAAATGTGATAAGAGTGCATGAGAAAGTGAAATATGAGAAACTTGTTGTAGATGATGCATATGCACTCATTGGCATGATTCGTTTTCTCGTTCTATACTAAGGGTTATGTTTTCTGATTTTTACTCATTCCTTAAATATGAACCATGACGCTGGGTGCAGTGGCTCACTCCTGTAATCCCAGCACTTTGGGAGGCCAGGGCGGGTGGATCACTAGGTCAAGCGATCAAGACCATGCTGGCCAATATGGTGAAACCCCATCTCTACTAAAAATACAAACATTAGCTTGGCATGGTGGCGCGAGCCTGTAGTCCCAGCTACTCAGAAGGCTGAGGCCGGAGAATCATATATGTATATAAATCATGAAAAAACATTAACAGTATCAACTTATACTGAAATATTGCAGAATTAATTCTATTGGTAATATGTATGTGGGATGTGTTTAATGTGAATTGAAGAATAACATGAGAGGTGTTTATGAGATAAAGTTATTTTTCAAAATATATTAAATTATTTATTTATTTTTAAATATCCCGATTTAGCAAATAATAAATGAGTGATTAACATGGACCTAACACTATGTTAGATGTTATAGAAAGAAGATGAGACAGACATAGCCACTGCCCACAAAGACTTCTAATGTGTGTTGAAGGGTAAGAGCCAAATATAAAGCTAGGTGTCATGGAATGTGACAAACTTGTTAGGTTGATGTTTTAGTCCATTCTCACATTGCTATAAAGAAATACCTGACTGGGTAATTAAAAAGAAAAGATATTAAATTGGCCCATGCTTTCACAGGCTGTACAAGAAGCATGAGGCTGGCTTCTGGGGAGGCCTCAGGAAACTTACAGTCATGGTGGAAGGTGAAAGGGTAGTAGGCATGTCAGAAGCAAGAGAGAGACAGAAGGGGGAAGTGTTACATAGTTTTAAATAGCCAGATCTTGTGAGAACTCACTCACTATTACAAGGACAGTACAAGATGGATGGTGTTCAGTCATTCAAGAGAAACTGCCCCCATGATCCAATTACCTCCTAGCAGGCCCAACCTCCAATGTTACGGATTACAATTTGACATGATGTTTGGTAGGGGCACAGATCCAAACCATATCAGCTGATATAGTGGTGACCTGAACAAAATGTTACTGAAGCACAGTGACAGTAGGGAAAATAATTAATTTTGCTGAGGCAATGAAGTAGATCTGCAAGTTTCTGCAGAGACGATAACAACTGACCTAAGCTAAAGACTTACTGTCTGAGAGGAGACAGTATGAGTATTGAATCGGAGGGATAAATGTAAATGAACTCTCTGAGATAAGCAATTCAAGCAAAATAATCTAGCAAAATTTCTCAACACCCTAAGTCCTTTGCATTTTTTAAACAAATGAATGTATGAGTAAATGGATGACTAAATGAAACATAGATGGCCGGTGGCTGGGAGGAGGATGACTGGTAGAGTGAAATAGACAGATGCAACTGAACATCTGAAGAGCTCCACTTGCCATGAATTGTAAAACTCAGTCTAACCTCTGAAATCAATGGGATATCTATGTGCAACCAGAAAAACAAACAAACAAACAAGCTAGAAACTGACCTTATACTTTACCTAAAAATTGATTCAAGATAGATAATAGACCAAAATGTAAAACACAAAATTATAGAACTTCTAAAAGGAAGCATAAGAGAAAATGTACATAAGCTTGGGTTTGAGGATAAATTTTTAAATACAGCACCAAAAGCATAATACACAGGAAAAAAACTGATCAGCTAGACTTTATTAAAATTAAAAATATCTTTTCTTCTAATGACCTTGTTAAGAAAAGCATCAAGCCACAGCCTGGGTGTGGAGGGGAATTGAAAAGCATATATCTGAAAAAACTTGTATCCAAAATATAAGAATATTTAAAACTCAAAATTAAGAAAGCAAATAACCCTCATTAAAGTAGTACAGAATATTTGAACACACATCTCACTAAAGAAGATATCAACATAAATAAACAAAACAATTGATATTCAACATTCTTTGTCACTAGAGGAATGAAAATTTAAAAAACAATGTAATACCATTATATACTTGCAGAATTTTAAAAATTTTTAAAACCAAAAATGGACAGTACCAATGGCTGGTGAGGATGCAAACAACAGGTACCCACTCTCAATCATTTCAGCCATTGCTCGTTGGAATGCAAAAGACCTCAGCCACTTTGGAATACAATTTGGCAGTTCATTATAAAATTAAACTAGTCTAGATAACATCAAGATTCTGAAAAGCCGATGAAGTGAAATTATTGGGACACCTTGAGAAGGAAGCAATATGTTCGTAACTGACCTTCTTACTCCAACCTTGAGATTAGAGAGTGAATTTCACCTAGCTAATTCAAGCAGGGAGGGATTTATTATACAGCATTCGGTAGAGTACAGAATCTTGGAAAGGCTAGAAAAAGTAACTCAGGACTGAGCTTCCAAGAAGAACTTTGGTGGAGGTGCTGGAGGGAAACCTAGAACCACGATACTTCAGTAACTATCACAAAACAGCTTCCACCAGTACTGAGCCAAAAAGGGCAGTGCTCCTGCTATTCCCAGGGACAGTGGAAAAAGGCCACCTGCCCACCTTTTCTGTGACATAATGTTGTTAGGAACCAATATCTCTGGGTGTATTTGAGTGGTATAATCTAAATCACATGATAACATACCAGCCCCCTAGTGGAAAGGGAAACTAGGAATAAAAGATTGGTTTGTTTATTTGTTTTTTCTTTGTTAGTTTGAAGGCATTCTGAGAAACTGAATGTTCTCATGATGTAACATGCAGTTACATTGTAAACAGAGTATTCAAAAATTAAATGTAAACAGGCTATTCAAAAATGTTTGAGTGACTTAAAGTAACTGATATCCTTACTTAGCCACTAAATGTATGAGAATGAGAGTCATAGCGAAGTAATAACAGCTGTGAAATTAGAGTTGGGGTAAAATGTCATTAATTTAAAGAGGGATAGATGACAATTAATTTTGATTTTTAGTAGTGTAGAAGCCACTACTTCTACAGTGTAGAAGCCACTATATAAGCAGGGAAGGAGGAAAAAGAGGAGGCTTTAGTGTGTCCTATGTAAGGCAGTCTAAAATTTTTTGCAACTGTGCCCAGTTATTTTATTATGACTTTTTCAGAAATGAGGGTCTTGCTGTATTGCCCAGGCTTGTCTTTAACTCCTGACCTCAAGTGATCCTCCCACCTGAGCCTCCCAAAGTGTTAAGATTACAGGTGTGAACCACCATACCCAGCCCCTAACATTTAACTGAAAAAAAATCATTTTAGAGTTTGTACCTCCACCTTCCCAAAAACTAGAGCCCAAGGTTGTAGAATACATATTTAATACAATCAGCGTGAACTCAGCTTGAGTATGTAATGTCCAAATAAAAGAGGAAAATCTATATTTTGATGTTCTTTTAAATAAAAGCACAGAAATTATAGTGGTTGAATAGTCTGACTCTATTTTTTGACATGCTAATATGGCATAAATAAATCAGTTTTGCTGCTGAAAACTAATCTGATACACTTTGATATATTCATTAGATAAAGAGATGCTGTACTAAACTTTAAAGAGGTCAATGTGTAACTGTCACTAATATTTATAGTTTCATGTGATTTCCTTCTATCTTGAGTTTTTTTTTGAGTTAAGATAATAAAGCATTTTGGATTCATTAACCAATGTCAAAAGAAATTTCCCCTAGTAGAATTGCTGTTAGTCAGAGATTTGAGGGGAATTGGTGTTTAGAAAAATGATCGGTTTTATTTCCAATAATAAATATCTGCTGGTGCATTTCATAATGTGAAATTTTGCACTGCTGAAATAATTCTTTCCATTCAAGTCTCTAATAAGACAAAATATTTTAAAATTTTAATTGGATTTTCCTTTTAGATCAGGATAGCCCTTAAAAATTCACCACTTGGCCAGAATGATTAGCCTATATAAAATATACATAATAAAGAACACATAAATACAGTTAATATATAAAACCTATGCAATAACAGAATATCCAACTGAAGTGACATCATGAAAATTTTCCAGAAAATGCCAGCTATGATAAATTCCATTTTTAATGTTAAAAAATAAAACTTTATTTTGGGGGCTAAAATTCACTGTAAGGTAATTGTGGCTTTGGGGCCCCAAGCCCATAAATCTGTGATAAATTACATATGCATCACTTACATTCCAGGGTTCTTGGAAAATCCTTATCCTTAGGGTGGTTACAGTAGGTCACACAGACACACATATCTATTTTAAATTATAGAATTTCCAAGTGAATCATAACTGAGAAGGCCCTAAGTAAACTATCTTAACTCCTTGATTCTCATGCTCAAGTATTTGAAACCTTAGATTTACAGCAGCTAATCAGTTAGACAAATCTTATGCTTTAAAACGAACAAAGCCACAATAACAAAAACAGAGTCAAAAGTTATGTGTCAGTGCCCAGCCTGCAATCACTGATGCTGAGACAGTTTTACTGGAATGTTATCCATTTCACTTGAAAGGGTCAGTGCTGCTAGAGAGAGCAATCACACCTCCTAAAACAAGGAATAATAATAGTTTGCTTTAGACCGAGAACATTGTCATTTTGTCAAGAGTACTGTTTTCCAAAAGAGAAGCTAGCTCCAGGCAGTCAGCCTACTCTAACAATTAGCCTAATAAAAAAAGAAGAAATTAAAGTACTCTTTGTTCTTCTGAATCACAGAAATACCAAAGTGAAGAGGATTTCCAGGAAACATGAGACCTTTTCCAATGAAACTCTAATTTGAAGCTCTCGTCTATAATGAGGCCAAAGCTGAAAATATTTGTTAGTTTAAACTCTCTGAAATACTTCAGAAAAAAAAAGTTTTAATTATTTATTAAAAAAATAGCCACACATAACATTAGATTTAGACAAAATTTATATTTTTCAATATTTGAATTCTGGAAGAAAATAAATAAGTAGATTTGTTAAAATAAAATGTTAAATTTCTATTCAAAAATCAAGGAAAGTTTGTAAGAAAATTTTGAGATTCTTATTAAAGAAAAACAACATTTTAGTACTTAACAACTGCTCTTTTTAAGATGTTCAGTAATTTATAATTGATCATGAAACGTTACAATTCCATTCTGCCAATTATTTTGTGATATTTTTACTAAAAATTTCCTTTCGATGCATGGTCATAAAATTAGAGATAGGAAATTTTTACAATATTGGAATTACATTTATCATAAAAATGAAACATAGTCTTTTTCTATTTCCAATTTTTATCCAAGCAATAAATGAACATGGTAGAAATAAAATTGTACAGAAGAGTTTATAATGTGCCCCATATCTCTCAAACACAAGACCTCCTTCCCTGTAGAAACTACTTTCAACTCTTGGTTTGGAGTTTCTTCTGGTAGTTAACTCCTTAACTCTCATAACCACATACCCTTTAATTTATAATTTTATAATTTTAAAATTTGCTTTTAAAGAAAAGAATTTAACTCACACAATCCTCTTTCCCTTCCCTAAATTAGTATTTTTACTTCCAGTTCTTACTTCATCAACTCTACCTAATCTCTTTGATTAATCTCTACATTCAATTTTGAAAATCATAGCAGGTCTCTCCTTTAACATGTATCATTTATTTTATTCTCTCATATTTTTAGCTGCACCTGTACTTTAAAATTGCCATAATCTATAGATAATATTTGCATTCTATTCTGTAATTATATGTATTCCAGTGCTGTTTTATTTGGAGAGACCTTCCCTATCCCCTATCTATCCCCTCCCTATCTTCTCTCTATCCCCTCCCTAACTTCTCACCGAATAAGAAAGGGCTTATTTAATAGTTAAATCTGAGAGGAAAAACTAATGTAGTAAACATATTTTTTTTTTCTCTTTGGGCCTCACCTATGCCCCGAGAATGCACATCTGTGCTAAGTTTAGCAGGATAGAATTGGAGAGAAGCTTTGGTAGGTATCCAGCATGGCCTGTAACTATTTAACTTTGAGGTGCAGCAATAGCAAACCCTCTTGTGCATCAGAACTAAGTCACATTCTCAGCATGAGCTTTATCAATATGAGATAACCCTTTAATTTCATCTACATGACTCCTAACATGAAATTTTTTACTGATTTTAAAATTTGTATAATTTATTAGTGAACCTCAAACATTTTATCAAGATCAATAAGAAAAAAGAGAAGGCAGGTCATCCTTGTGGCTGGTACGATTTCTCTTACTGAACAAACCTCTGCTATACTTTGTGGTAGCCTTGATAAATAGTGTCTATGTGGATTTGGGGGAGTAAACAACACACTTACATTGATGTGTTGTCTGTGGCTAGTGGGGACCATGGGAGTTTTCGTTTTTGATCATTTCCAGGGGTTTAGGATATGATCTTTGGCTGGTTTTTGTAATTCTGTGGTTGGTTTTTAATAGGGACAGTCCAAATAGGTAGCTTTAGACTTTAAGTTTGGCTAACAAGCTATGTAGTATCTTTATCTTGGTGAACCCCTGCAGTTTATAGAGGTTTTGGCAGCAAGTCAGTAGATGTTTTTAAACTGAGAGGACTGCAGCCTCCATCCTTAGCAAATTCAGCTTGTAAGAGTGACGCAAAACTTAGTAAGCAGACAAATATTTCATTTAGGGGAAACTTTTTTATATTAAAATCTGCAAGACACAAAAATGTTGGGAACAGGCCCCAAAATCTGGCCATAAACTGGCACCAAAATTGGCAATAAACAAAATCTCTGCAGCACCGTGACATATTGGTGATGGCCTAGACGCCCACACTGGAAGGTTGTTGGTTTACCGGAATGAGGACAAGGAACACCTGGCTCACCAAGGGTGGAAAACCGCTTAAGGCGTTCTTAAACCACAAACAATAGCATGAGCGATCTGTGCCTTAAGGACATGTTCCTGCTGCAGATAACCAGCCCAACCCATCCCTTTATTTCTTCCCATCCCTTTATTTCCCATAAAGGAATAATTTTAGTAAATATATAATCTATAGAAACAATGCTTATCACTAGCTTGCTGCCAATAAATATATGCGTAAATCTCTGTTTGAGGCTCTCGGCTCTGAAGGCTGTGAGACCCCTGATTTCCTACTCCACACTCTACATTTCTGTGTGTGTGTCTTTAATTCCTCTAGCACTGCTGGGTTAGGGTCTCCACGACCGAGCTGGTCTTGGCACAAAGAGGTAAAGTTTTTTCTTCTATTGTTTTCCTCTGTTAGCTCTGCATAGGACTTTAGGACTTAAGTGGCAAAGGATATGACACAGAGCCCTGGTGAGATGCTAGATTTAGATAATAATTTGTGATGAATATAGACAAGCAATATTCAATCATCTGCCCAAATTTTGTTCCTTTTGTATGTTGTTTGGAATTGCCCTCAAGGAACTTCAGAACAAGAAAGGAAAGGGTGGAGAGGTTTGCTATAAATTTACATAACTTATTTGCCAGATCTTTAGAGTTCCACTACACACGTGCATACACGTATGCTCACACACACAGACACATATGCATGCATGTGCACATACAGGTTTAAAACAGCTCCATACATGTAAGAACTGGGAGGTTATATTTCAGAGAATAAAATTGTCATATCTATTATGCATAGAAAGATTCTGATGGTCTTGAACATTTAAAAGATGGTTGCCAGTAGTTGAGTGAAGAAAGAGTGAATAAGGACAAAGGGAAAACACAGAGGTACTTCTAGGGTGAAGTAACAGTACTGTGGTAGTGAACTCATGATTTAACCTATTTATCAAAACCCATCAAACTGTACATCACAAAGAGTAAACTTTAATGTACATAAACCTTTAAAAGATCAGCCAGTCTGTTGGGGATTTCAGGATGGAATGCAGGCTATGGCAAATAAACTTAGTTATATCATGAATATGAGGCAAAACTGTGCTGAAGGAAGTGAGGAGCAAAAAGAAGCTGACCTTAGTTTATTTGGAAAGCAATGTTTTTTTACTGGAAACTGTAAGACTAGAGACAAAAGGAAACATACATCAATGCTATACTTCATAAATTTGCTTCTCTTAGGTCCAGATTAATAGTTCTGAAACTGATTTACTTGTATAATAGGGTTGACCAAATGAGAAAATAGATATTGGATAGTGGAAACTGCATTTCTCACTGTCAGAGAGGGAATTTAAAGATAAACAAGAAAGAAGGCTAGAAAGGCCCCTGTGGTAATTGAACTGGAGTCAGAAACATTTGTATGAATGCATGATTAGCTTTGTGTGTGTGTATTGTGTTTGTGCATGTGTGCATACACACTCCACCTCTTGTGTCAACTGTGCATAGAACTTCATTTCTAAAAGAATGGAAGTTAACTTCACAGTGGAATAAGTTGATAAGGACTGCTCTAACCAAGTAATCACAGTTAACATGTCCAGCGTCATTATGAATAAAAACATCAAACAATCTCAGATTGGGAGACTTTCTATAAAACACCTGACAAAACTTCTCAAAACTGCCAAACTCATGAAAAACAAGGAAAGATGGAGAATCTTTCACAGACCAGAGGAAAATAGAGAGACATGACAATGAAAAGCAATGTGGTTCTCTGAATGAGATCCTGGAAGGAAAAGATGACTTAATGGAAAAAGTAGTGAAACTCAAAGTTTGGGGTTTAGTTAATAGTAATGTTCCGTCATGGGTTTCTCAGCTTTGACAAGTGTACCACAGTAATGTAAAATGATAACAAGGGTAAATCAGGTGAGGAGTACATGGGAAGTTTCAACACTGTTTCCAACCCTTCTGTAAATCTCAACTTACTCCAATAAAATGTTTATGAAAAATAAATGATGTGATACAGAATTTTTGGCAGAAATTTTCATCTTAACTAGGCTTCCAAAAGCAATAAATATAGCTTCAGGTGAAGATTTTGTTAAGAGTGATTCTCCTGATTGGAAGGAAAATGTGAAGAGAAATCCCCCCCTAGGAGGCAGTGTTTATTGACCTAAAAAATTATATAGCAAGAGGCAGTGGAAACAACATTGTGTACTGAAGACATTTGCTCATGAGAAATTGTTACTAGTTGACTCCCATGGCAAATACAGCACTACAATGTGAGAAAATTCGAGGCTTACAGTACAAATGAAAAATTAGAGGTTTGATAGAACTGTAGGAAAGAAAAAGAAAGAAAGGAAAATCCTAAAAGTTTTTCACCATTGCAAATTTATAAGCTTTGCAAGAAGGCAGCAAATTCTCAATTGCCTCTAATAAAATGGCACCTTACCCATTCCTGTATCTGGAGGTTTTATCTCCAGATACAGGAAATCCACAGGGTCAATGTTAACCTCTCATTTGGAGATACATCACGATGTAAGGTCAAGGTCATGGAACCTGAAGTACTGGCCCACATTGAAGGGCATCTTGGTGATGACAAATTGAATATTCTTCCAAATGCCCTCTCCCTTTCCATACATGAGAATTTTTGCTACAGTGTTTGACACTAATTCTAGACACTGAACATATAGTTTTACCCGGGATAACTACTTTAGAAACTAGGCACTTGGTTATCTACATTTTATGCTAACACTGCAGTAACCAATTTTGTCCTAGTAACTCTGATTTTTATTTCCTTAAATGAGACATAAAGTATTTTTTTATTATACATTAAGTTTTAGGTTACATGTGCACAACTTGCAGGTTTGTTACATATGTACACATGTGCCATGTTGGTGTGCTGCACCCATTAACTCCTCATTTAACATTAGGTATATATCCTAATGCTATCCCTCCTGCCTCCCCCCACCCCACAACAGTCCCCGGAGTGTGATGTTCCCCTTCCCATGTCCATGTGTTCCCATTGTTCCATTCCCACCTATGAACGAGGACATGTGGTGTTTGGTTTTTTGTCCTTGCGATAGTTTGCTGAGAATGATGGTTTCAGCTTCATCCATGTCCCTACAAAGGACATGAACTCATCATTTCCATTGTTCCAATGTTCCATTGGTCTATATCTCTGTTTTGGTACTAGTACCATGCTGTTTTGGTTACTGTAGCCTTGCAGTATAGTTTGAAGTTAGGTAGCATAATGCCTCATTAGACCTAAAACCATAAAAACCCTAGAAGAAAACCTAGGCAATACCTTTCAGGACATAGGCATGGGCAAGGACTTCATGTCTAAAACACCAAAAGCAATGGCAACAAAAGCCAAAATTGACAAATGGGATCTAGTTAAACTAAAGAGCTTCTGCACAGCAAAAGAAACTACCATCAGACTGAACAGGCAACCTACCGAATGGGAGAAAATTTTTGCAATCTACTCATCTGACAAAGGGCTAATATCCAGAGTCTACAGTGAACTCAAATTTACAAGAAAAAAACAAACAACCGCATAAACAAGTGGGCGAAGGATATGAACAGACACTTCTCAAAAGAGACATTTATGCAGCCAAAAGACACATGAAAAAATGCTCATCATCACTGGCCATCAGAAAAATGCAAATCAAAACCACAATGAGACACCATCTCACACCAGTTAGAATGACGATCATTAAAAAGTCAGGAAACAACAGGTCAGGAGTTTGAGACCAGCCTGGCCAACATGGCAAAACCCCATCTCTACTAAAAATACAAAAATTTGCCAGGTGTGGTGGTGCATGCCTGTAATCCCAGCTGCTCAGGAGGCTGAGGCAGCAGAATTGCTTGAACCCAGGCGGTGGAGATTGCAATGAGCCAAGATGGCACCACTGCACTCCAGCCTGGGCGACAGAGAGAGACTTTGTCTAAATATACGTATATATATTTTTTTCATTCATTCAAATATATATATATATATTTCATTCATATATATATTTCATTGTGATATAGGTATATTTAAAGTAAAAACATAGAAAGCAATATATCTGCAAACATTAATTAAAAGAATGCTGGAATGGCTCCATTGCTATCAAAGTAGAATTCAGATAAAAGAAAATGGCAACTGTTAAGGGGAAATATTATGTATCAATAAAACAGTCATTTCTCCAAGAATACTTAACAATGTAAATACACATACACTTAACACAGCTTCAAAATATATGAAGCAAAATAGATACAACTGAAAAGAGATATGAAAAAAATCGCAATTAAAGCTGGGGACTTCAAAACCCATATCTTGGTAATCAGCAAAACAAGTAGAAAGAAACCTGCAAATGATAGACTAACTGATTGGATCAAATGGCATTTTTAAACACTCCAACCACATTTTTTTCAAGTGCTTATGCAACATACAGCAAGATAGACCATATCCTAGATCATAAAACAAATTTTAATAAACTTAAATAAAAAATACACCACAAAGGAATTAAAGCACAAGTCAAAAACAGAAAGATAACTGGAATTTGGGAATTAAACATACTTTTAAATGAACTGTGAGTCAATAAAAAAGTCCCACTGGAAATTTATTTTGAACTGAAATAAAAAGGAAATAGAACAACTAAAAATTTGTGGGATTCAGTTAAAGCAGTGCTTAGCGAGAAAATCATAGCATTAAGCATATCATATACTTCTATTAGAAAAGTCTCAAACTAGCAATCTAAGTTTCTACCTTAAACTACCAGGAAAACAAATATAAAATATACATAAAAAAGAAGAGGATAATAAAGATCAGAAATCAATTAAATTGAAAACTAGGAAAAAAATAGAACAAAATTAATAAAACCAAAGGTGATTCTTTTGAAAGTGTTAAGAAAAATAATAAACTTCTAGCCAGATTAACTAATAAAAATAGAGGAGAAACCAATTACCCATATGAGGGTTGAAGGAGGGGTTATCACTTTAGTCAATATGACTATTAAAAGTATAACAATTAAATACTGTAGACAGGTCTAAGCACATAAATTTGTCAACTTACATAAAATAGAACAATTCCTCCAAAGCTACAAACAAATATTCATGTAAGAAGAAATAGGTAACCTGAAATGTCATTTAACTTAATAAAATTTAATTTGTAGTTAGAAATGTTATGAAAATGAAATCTCTAGGAATAAATTAATTTACTGATTAATTGTACCAAACATGTAAAGAAGAAATAACACTAATTCTACACAATGTGTTTCAAACATGTAATAGGATATACTTTCCAGTTAATCTGATAGCAAAAGTGGACATCGATTTTAAAAGAAAGAAAAAATAACTAAAGAAAAACATCTTCCTTGAACATAAATATAAAGATCCTCAACAAAATATTAAGCTAGTTCAATTTACAATGTATTTCACACTAAACTCATCATGTACATTGAGACTTCAGTAGTCAGGGCTTATGATCTTGGGTTCAGAAACCAGTTGTTCTAACTTCTGCAAATATCTCTGATCTTATGCAAATTGCTTACCTCTCCCTGAATCGGGTTCTTCACCTACAAAATAGGAATTACAAGAGTATCTATCACTTAAAGTAGTCATTGGGCATTAAATGGGTGAAAATATATAAATCCCTTAGAGCAGTACCTAGCACATTAAGCATCCTGGTAAGTTATTGTAAGTTATTATTATTACTATAAAACTTTGTTTTGTTTAAAACTTATAAGATTCATTCACCATATCAGAAAATCACATCGTTCACAGTGATATTGCTCATAATGGTTTAATTACAATACATATTATGCATATTAATCTTTATTTGTTTGCAGCCACATTCATGGTAAATTAGCCTTCCATTAATATATCAAATATAAAAATTGTATGTATTACAATGGCAATATCTATTTATAATTTTTATAAATTATTCCTCAATAAATTATAAAAAATAAAAAATGCTTAATAGAAAGCATAAGGATCTATCATCTTCAAGCTGAATATTTACAAACTGTGTTTATCAATTTACTCACTAATGATTTACCAGTATGCCTATTCTACCAGCACATTTCTCTCTACTGAATAATGGAATCACAGTGATTAATAGAAAATCTTGTAAAGCAATAGCTCATAAAACAGGCACAGACCTAAGATTTAAAGGGAAGTTTCAAAACGGTAATTGTCACAGAAATGTTTTATTTTAAAAAAACTAAATAATAGAATAGAGTTTTAATTACTTTCAGAACAGTACCAATATCGCAAAACATGAACGACCATGCAATCTTACAAAAATAATTAATCACAGCAGCTGTCCATTGATGAAAAGAAATTCAAATAAAAAAATTTCTTCTATTACATTCAGAAGTGATACTGTTTTGAGGAAAGTTGATAAGGGGAATATTTGAAAATTAGCTAATGTAACAATGAATGGTAGGCAAGCAAATTTTAAATTCAAATGAGAGAAACATCCCGGGTAATCATAATGCATTCCTGTTTGCATAAAATTACTGAAAATAGATACAAAAAGTCTGCCTTTATTTAACCCCCTAAAAATAATTTCGTTGAAAAAAATTTTTCAATATCATTGCTGTATAACAAATGAAACATTAACAATAGGAACAGTTGTTCAGCAAAATGAACATACAGCAACAGTTCAGAAGGAGTATCAGATGTTTTATCAATTCATCAGTTCACAGTATTCTTCATCAAAAATCGTCACCAAGAATCTTACTAACAGACCACATATATCAGTTTCTTTGTCATCCGTATTATTAGTAAATTTGAGTAATCACCTTTCTTTGTCTTTTTTTTTCTAAGATGGAGTTTCACTCTGTCGCCCAGGCTGGAGTGCAGTGGCGCAATCTCGGCTCACTGCAAGCTCCACCTCCCAGGTTCAAGCCATTCTCCTGCCTCTGCCTCCCCAGTAGCTGGGACTACAGGCGCCCACCACCATGCCTGGCTAGTTTTTTGTGTATTTAGTAGAGACGAGGTTTCACCGTGTTAGCCAGGATGGTCTCGGTCTCCTGACCTCATGATCCACCTGCCTTGGCCTCCCAAAGTGCTGGGATTACAGGCGTGAGCCAACGCGCCCAGCCTCACTTTTTATTTTTTATATTCCAATTAGATATTGTATTTTATTTTTGTCTCTAACTTAATTCAGTTAGTAGTTTTTATGAATTTCATCTTAGAATTGTCAAGGGGTATTACAAATATTTATTATAAAAACGATTTAGGCTAACAGGTTTGGGAATTGTTACACTATGATCTTGCCAAAGAGAATATTCCTATAATTTTAAAATATTTCCCAAACTATATCATTTTTTAAAATCTCTCTATTAGAAAAATTGTTTCTTTGATTATTAATGTGAAGTTTTTGCACATATATTAGCCTTTTGTGATTTTTTTCTACATTCTGTTCCATAGATGTCACCCATTCTTTGATCTGTAAATTTGAGTTTTATTTAAATCTGTTTAGTAACTACTTTATATATTACACACGTTAAGCCTTCAGTTTAATTATGGCAGATATTTGTCTTTATATATCGCAGGTATTTTAATGTCAGTTGGGATTTCGTTGTATAGTTACCAATATATCACACAAATTCTTTGCTAATCCTTTTGTGATATTTATTATTAGAAATTCCTCCCCTCTGTTTATAAATATTTCAGTATTTTTCTAGTTTTTCAGGTATAATTTTACTTAATGAATTCAACTTGTTTTATCTTCTGGAATTTATTTTACTGAAAAATATAAGGTGTATTCTAGCTTGATTCATTTTATTACATAGTTTATCAATAGTCCTATTGACTCCTTAACTATGGATATTATGCTCTAAATCATTATGTGCAGGGTTTGCTTCTATATTTATTTATTCCAGTGATTTTTTTTTTGTCCTGGTAATATGGTGAATTAATGATTGTGCTTTGTGATAATTATTTAGTATCTGAAAGCTCATGTCTCTTTCATCATTATTCTTGATTCAAAATCACTACTATGATTTTTTCAATCATTTCATTTTGATGTACTACTTTGGAGTGATTATAACAAATTTATAAAAACAGCTTAGGGATTTTCTAAGGTTGCATTAAACTTCTATATTAATGTAAGGCACATATATACAATAGCCTTTCTAGTAATTGTTGTCACTGTCCATGACAAGTACAAATTGTGAATATTTATTGACGTAAGAGACATGTGCATAAGTGAAAACATTAAAAGTACATTAATTCACTTTAACCATCTGATGCGTATATAAAAATACTACCAGTTTGGCAATACATAGATAAGTGATTTGGCTCTTGAAAATGTTAAGATGTTTAATATCAAATCAGTAAAAATGAATTTGGTATTTTCAAAAGTATGTTTTACATAATTTTGCTTTACCAGGAAGAACTAATACCAAATAGACAAGCATAAATAGAAGCTTGACAGAGAAAAGAACTAAAGCAAAACGCTTAGATGATCAATCTAAAGATTCAGAACATAGTATTGAGAACTAAATGTGTGGCTTTCATACATGGATAGATGCATGGATCTTCTTCCTAAAGGGGAAAAAAATGTCATTTCAAATGCATTCTTTCAGCTGCTGGCATAGTTATTGCCTAACAGAAACGCGGAGTCTGTCTGTTCCATATCCTCTGCCTCTCAACCTTGATAATTTCTATGGGTAATAGGGTGACTGATGAAAAAGTAACATGGGAACCGGAGGTTCCAGCCTAATTATAACATCGTTCCTTAGATTGTCAAAGTCTCCTTCCAGATATCAATCTGCTGGTTTAATAAAAGAGGTAAAGAATCAAGACCCTTTATTACCCCTACTTGAGAGCCCTCAGGGAAGGGAGGAAATTCCTCAGCTTAGTGCACAAAGATTTTCTGTAATGAGCAGCAGCTTTATCCATGAAGTGAAGGTTAGTCCTATTGTATCTAATCTGTCACTTTTCTTCACAGACACCCACTAAAAGCCCCAAGGCAACATTTTAAAGCAGGAAAGTGCTCCAGCAATGGTTAGTGAAACTATGATTTTCCCCATGGGAAATACCCTTCTGAACTAGAAAACAGGCAAAACTAGTCCATTAACTCTCCTTTGAGAGGGGTGTGCTTTCGTGGCTTCATATAAATAGTAATACAGAGTTGGAAAAGGAATAAAAAGTCTCAGACTTTAAAAACTAAAATGTATCCATTTGGCAATCAGCTTAATGAATGCTTAGTAACTAAAAGAACTGTACACAAATTCATATAGCCCAGAGAGATTAGTGTAAAACTCATTACATGAACACAAGAAACTTCCCAAGAAGCAAAGATAGGTGAGTTATTTACCGCTTCCTGTGGCTCCTCTGCATTCATTAAAGGCATAGACACAGATTAACCAAAGCCCCTTGCCCTGTGGCATGTTTGGAGGCATATGGGAACTGTATTTCGTTTTGTTTTTTACATTTCATGATAGTTGCATCGGAACCTTGACCTCTATTTTCTTGTGAGAAAATATATTGTTTAAATAAATAATTTTACTGCAGCAAGTTTCAGATACAAAGTGGCTCAATTCACATCAGTGTGAAGACACTTTGCTTGGGAAAAGGGCCCTTTAGCTGCAAAACATGAGGGTTTCTTCACAGTCCTCATCCCTAATATGTTTTCTGAAAGATAAAAAAAAAAAAAAAAAACAGAAAACTGATCTTTCTGCATACTAAATGAAGTGGAATTTGCAGTTTCTGAACTTATTCAAGAATAGTGTGTACATTTAAAAAAGAGGGGATGTGTAATAGTTGTGAAAAAGAGAATGGTTTAGCAAGAAGCATGCGTCCAGGATGTTAATCACCAAGATGGCGTTAAGGTTCCCTGCAGTTCGACTAAACCTTAGCCGGGCTTTTTCCTGACTATAGACCCCTGACCTCTATTATCCTAGAGCATTTACTTCAGAAAACTTGCCATTGTAAATTTCTTGTAAGTTTCTGTGAAACATAAATCTTGTCCTTGCCTATTGCCAGTATTACAACTAAGAATGTCTTTCCCACGAAACTGGGAGCCATCTCTTTAAAATGTAGTCACCAAGAAAGACAGTGCCTCTGACTCCATCTCTATGGGAGGTAGTTTAACTTCTATAAACACAAATTAGCCAATTAGAAAACACAGATGGCCCAGTCACATTGGTCTACGTGTCTGTTTTTATACCAGTGCCATGCTGTTTTGGTTACTGTAGCCGTATAGAAGAGTTTGAAGTCAGGTAATGTGATGCCTCTGTTGCAGGAAAGGGGTCCCGATCTAGACCCTAAGAAAGGGTTCTTGGATCTCACGCAAGAAGGAATTCACTGCAAGTCCGTAAAGTGAAAGCAAGTTTATTAAGAATGTAAAAGAATAAAAGAATGACTACTCCATACTCAGAGAAGCCCTGAGGGCTGCTGGCTGCCCATTTTTACGGTTATTTCTTGATGACATGCTAAACAAGGGGTGGATTATTTATGCTTCCCCTTTTTAGGTCATATACGGTAACTTCCTTACGTTGCCATGGCATTTGTTGACTGTCATGACGCTGGTTGGAATGTAGCAGTGAGGACAACCAGAGGTGGCTCTCATCACCTTCTTGGTTTTGGTAGGATTTAGCCTGCTTCTTTTTTTGTTTGTTTTTTTTTTTTTTGTTGACAGTCTCACTCTGTCGCCTGGGCTGGAGTGCAGTGGAGTGATCTCGGCTCACTGCAACCTCTGCTTCCCAGCTTCAGGCGATTCTCCTGCCTCAGCCCCTCCAGAGTAGTTGGGACTACAGGCGCCCGCCACCACACCCGGTTGATTTTTCTATTTTTAGTGGAAACGGGGTTACACTATGTTGGTCAGGATGGTCTCGATCTCTTGACTTCATAATCCACCTGCCTGTCCTCAAAAAGTGCTGGGCTTACAGGCATGAGCCACTGCTGGCTTCTTTTCTGCAACCTGTTTTATCAGCAAAGTCTTTATGACCTGTATCTTGTGCCGACCTCCTATCTCATCTTTCAACTTAGAATGCCTCAACCGTCTGGTAAAACAGCCCAGTAGGTCTCAGCCTCATTTTACCTAGCTCCTATTTAAGTTAGAGTTGTTCTGGTTCACATGCCTCTGACACCTCCAGCTTTGTTCTTTTTGCTTAGAGAGTAGAATGCTGGTTTCCAGTGACTGAAGGTGGAAGAGTTTTTAGAAGCTAGGGTAAGCTAGGGGAAAAACACTGGAGGACTTTAGGAGGGAGGTTGGTCAATATGATTTTGAGTTGATTTTTGAGTATGGTGTAAAATAAGGGCAAAATTTCATTCTTTTGCACGTGGATATTCAGTTTTCCCAATACCATTAGTTGAAGAGATTGTCTTTTCCCTATTAGGTACTCTTGGCAGTTTTGTTGAAGATCAATTGACTAAACATGTGTGGGTTTATTCCCAGGCTCCGTATTCTGTTTCATTGGTCTATACGTCTGTCATTATGCTAATATCAGATGTTTTAATGACTGTAGCTTTGTAATAAATCCAGAAGTCAGGAAGTGTGATGACTTCGGGTTTCTTCCTTCTCAAGATTGCTTTAGCTATTCAGGATCTTGGGGAGGCAGAAATGGGAATTTGTTGCTCGATGCGGACAAAGTTTCAGTTATTTAAGATGAATAAGTTCTAGAGATTTACTGTAAAATATAATGCTGTATTAGTTTGTTGTCATGCTACTAATAAAGATGTACTCGAGACTGGGTAATTTATAAAGGAAAGAGGTTTAACGGACTCACAGTTCCACATGGCTGGGGAGGCCTCACAATCATGACAGAAGGCATTAAATGAGGAGCAAAGTCACATCTTACATAGTGGCAGGCAAGAGAGCTTATGCAGGGAAACTCCCACTTATAAAACCATCATATCACATGAGGCTTATTCACTACCATGAGAACAGTATGGGGGAAACTACCCCCATGATTCAACTATCTCCAACTGGCACCATCCTTGACACATGGGGATTAGTACTGTTTAAGATGAGATTTGGATGGGGACACAGCCAAACCATATCAAGTGCCAAGGGTTAATAATATGGTATTGTACACAAAATTTTGCTACGAGGTTAGATCTCCTGTTAAGTATTTTTACCTTTTTTTTTTTTTTTTTTTTTAAAAAAAGACACACATATAAAGGAACACAAGGGTGTGATGAATATGTTTGTTACTTTTCGGTGATGGTGTGTGCATATGTGCAAACTAAATTATATACATTAAACATGTGTGGGTTATTTTAGTATATGAATTATACCTCAATAAATTTGTTACACACACACTCACACACACACACACAGAACTCTCCTGCCTTCTGTTTCCATGATGTTGAGTTCAGCTCCCCTATTGAAATAATCTTGCCTATTTTGCTCCACTCAGAGCTGTTGCAGGAAGTCAGGGACTCCGAATGGAGGGACCGGCTGGAGCTGCGGCAGAGGAACATAAATTGCGAAGATTTCATTTTAATATGGACATTTATCAGTTCCCAAATAATACTTTTATAATTTCTTATGCCTGTCTTTAATCTCTTAATCCTGTTAATCTTCATAAGCTGAGGATGTACGTCACCTCAGGACCACTGTGATAATTGTGTTAATTGTACAAACTGATTGTAAAACATGTGTGCTTGAACAATATGAAATCAGTGCACCTTGAAAAAGAACAGAATAGCAGCGATTTTTAGGGAATAAGGGAAGACAACCATAAGGTCTGACTGGCTGCAGGGTTGGGCAAAAAGAGTCATATTTTTCTTCTTGCAGAGAGCCTATAAATGGACTTGCAAGTAGGGAAGCTATCGCTAAATTCTTTTCCTAGCAAGGAATGTTAATATTAATACTGTGGGGAAGGAATGCATTCCTGGGGGGAGGTCTATAAATGGCCACTCTGGCAATGTCTGTCTTATGCGGTTGAGATAAGGACTGAGATATGCCCTGGTCTCCTGCGGTACCCTCAGGCTTACTAGTGTGGGGAAGAACTCCACCCTGGTAAATTTGTGGTCAGACCAGTTCTCTGCTCTTGAACCCTGTTTTCTGTTATTTAAGATGTTTATCAAGACAATATGTGCACCACTGAACATAGACCCTTATCAGTAGTTCTGCTTTTGCCCTTTGCCTTGTGATCTTTGTTGGACGCTTATCAGTAGTTCTGCTTTTGCCCTTTGTCCTGTTCCCTCAGAAGCATGTGATCTTTGTTAGACCCTTATTAGTTCTGCTTTTTGCCCTTTGAAGCATGTGATCTTTGTACCCACTCCCTGTTCTTACACCCCCTCCCCTTTTGAAACCCTTAATAAAACTTGCTGCTTTTGAGGCTCACGCAGGCATCGTGGTCCTACCAATATGTGATGTCACCCCCGGTGGCCCAGCTGTAAAATTCCTCTCTTTGTACTCTTTCTGTTTATTTCTCAGCCAGCTGATGCTTGTGGAAAATAGAAAGAACCTATGTTGAAATATTGGGGGTGGGTTCCCCCAATACAGAGCAATTTTTTCTTTGACACTGAGAAGAAAGCAAACTAGTGAGAAATTTCCAATCGTCATAAAACCTGAACAAAAATGTGTAACATTTAATTGGAAATGTTTTGTGTGCTGCCCTGTAGTGGGCTGTCTTCTCAAAAAATCACAATAACTGCTACTACCTACAACTGCCCTTTTAAGTGGTTCTTTGGAAGACAGAACAAGTGGGACAGTGTTTAGCAGGGATGATCTTTATAGAAAGAGGTCTGACATTGTGGGTAGAAGAGTGAACATATTTCCTGAATCTGGAGAATATACACCTTAATCTGATTATTCACAGAATTCTTGGTAAGGACAGTCTAAAAGTATGGAACTGGAGATGAAACTATAGTTTTTCTAGAAAAGGAGGAGGGAGAAAGAGAGGAGGGGGTAAATCAAGCAAGTTGGAGGACTTAAAGACACTCTGTCAACAAACATGAGACTGGACATTATATGCACAGAAATTCTGCCTCTGATCAGCTTGCAGTCTTAGTCATGTTATTGCTAGGGAGAATTCTTCGCCTCTAACAAACTCTACAAAATACTTATCGTGAACTATTTTTTAATAAGAAAGATTCCTTTTTACACTTAACTGGTACTACAAATGTCTCTATTTTAGCCTCCCACTTCAGTATTTCAAAGTCTGCATTGGTAGATGGGGCATTTTTATAGTACTCACTTTGGGATAGAGAAGCTAATTTCTGGGTTAGGATCTGAGCTAAACTGGGTTACCCTCTTGAGCTAAAACCAGGACACTGCAGTTTTTCCTGTGAAGCATTATTAAACATCTACAATTTCTATTGCAGCTCAAGCAGCTCACAGATTTTCATTGTCTATTTTACAACTTTTGTAGAATTATTAGTAATAACTGTGTGGGAAATTTAAGAAGCAATATCCAAAAACAAGGCAGACATAAAAACTTTATTGTGAAAAAGAGACTACTCCACTACAAGGAAAGAATACGGTGAGAAGACTGATTTGTTATTTCTCTAGTATTTCAACAGAATATATGGGTTTCAGTTCCAAATTTGCACTGAGTGATGATATGCCAGTCTAGAAAATAAAATAATTGATCTCGATGATATATAAGCTCCCTTCTAGGTCTACATTTCTTTCCTCAATACCTGTTTGTATGACTTGTTTTCTTCTCTTTCCTTCTTTTTTTTATTTACTTTCTCCTTTCCTTCATTCTCCCTTTCTTCCTTGTTCCTTCCTCCTTTTTTTTATTGTTGTTGTTGTTTGTTTGCTTTTTCAGTAGTTTATTTTGGAGACAAAACAGTGCAAGAGGCTGGCCATGCTTTCCTGCTACCCCGGGGCTCAGGGTTAGGACCAAGAAAGGCTACATGCAGACATTAATCAGAGTTTAACACTCAAGTCCTGTAAACGTGGTTCCAAAAAAGCTGGGCAGTTCTAATGATTTCCTTCCTTCCTCTCTCCCTCCCTTTGTCCCTCCTTTCCTTCCTTCCTTCTCTCCCTACCTCTCTCTCTCTTCCCTTCCTTCCTTCTTTGTCTTCCTTCCTTTCTCCCTCCCCTCCCTATCTTCCTCTCTTCCTCTCCTTCTTCCTTCTTCACTCTACCTCTCTGTCTCTGGATTTCAGTGGTAAGTACAATATTGAATACCTCAAACAATTTACTGATAATAAATCATAACACTTTGAGAAAATACAAGGAAAATATTATAACCTTCATGTTAGCCATGCAAAACAGTTAAAATATTATAGGAAGGAAGCATTATCTTGATCTCTCGATAGCAGTTGTGTGCTAGTGATAAATAGATTTCCAGCTGGCAGAGGCAAACAGATTATTCTGAATATATGATATTAATTTAGGGTAGTAATTACTATGATTAATGTTTTTAAAGCAAAATTCTGAGTTTTTCCTAATGAATGAAATGGAAATGTTTATCTTATAATAATGTTGTGGTATTGTATTAATATAAAGTGGAATAAGAAAATTACAGAAGCATAGAATAGCCAAACCAAAAGTCTGAGAACCAAAAAAATTGCTTTTTAATTGTCATTACCTCACTACTATAAAATGTTCTAAATTAAAATGTAAAAACTTTATTTGAGAATTTAAATTGATATACAATTTTCTGAGGCCTAAATTCAATTTCCAAAAATTAGAACTATATGAAAGAAAAAACATACCAGTTCCATTATAAAAATGCAATATTGCAGATCAAGACAATTAAAATAGCATCATTGTAGAATAAAAAATATGAATAAGACAGTATAAAACTTGCAAATGCTAAAGAGTCGTGGGCATTTCTTTCTAAGTAGAATTTATCTTTAATAAAGGTACTAGTATAAATGAAAGGACTCTAGTGCAGTGGTTAAGAACTTTGTTTCTGAAGTAAGAATGTTTTAACTTAAATACAAGTTTGTCCCTGTGGTCTTTTGCAAATTATTTAACTTCTCTAAATTAGTGGGCTTCAAACATGGATTCCTGGATGTACAGAGAGTTTCCAAGGACATTCATGGGTGATTTCAGAAAGTCACTTTCCAGAACTTCAAATATGTGCTATTTTCCAAAATCAACCTGCCTAGGAATGTGCTCGCAGTCAAGGTGTCACGCAGGATCTCCTTTCCCACATTCTGTATCATAATTACCTTTCTCCTGTTTGACAAATTAAGGAAAAATTCACATCTAACCCAAATGTTTTCCTGGCAAATTTTCCCGGGATTTAAAAATTTCTGGAGTGCCAAAGAAATGGCCGATTCAAATTATTTGTGTTGGTGAAGCCCCTTTAAATAGGGTTCCATAAACCCCTTCTAGGTTTCAGGGTCTTTTTACATTTTTACTAAGTGCAAATATACCATTAGAAATGAAATATTTGGGGTTTTGTTGGAAATTCTGAAATCAGATATAGGATAGGAAGGTGGGGATAAAAAATAATAATTATTATTTCACTATCTTTCCTCTTCCATGCTCTGATTATTGCCAAAAAAAAATGTATTGTTTCTGAGGGAGAACTCTATCAGAACAAAACAGAGACAGCATCAGTAAGAAATAATGAAGTGGAGCCTTTCTCTCTCTTTCTCTCTACACACACACACACACACACACAGTGTCATGCTTAATGATGGGGATACTTTTTGAGAACGCATTAGGCAGTTTGACTGTTGTGTGAACATCATAGAGTGCACATACGCAGGCCTAGGTGGTATAGCCTACTACATATCTAGGCTATGTGGTGTAACATAATCATACTGGGCTAAAAACCTATACAGCATGTCACTATACTGAATACTGCAGACAATTGTAACACAACGGTATTTGTGTATTTAACATAGAAAAGATATGCTGGGCACGGTGGCTCACGCCTGTAATCCCAGCACTTTGGGAGGCCGAGGCAGGCGGATCACGAGGTCAGGACATGGAGACCATTCTGGCTAACACGGTGAAACCCCGTCTCTACTAAAAAAAAAAAAAAAAAAAAAGAAAGAAAGAAAAAAAAAAATTAGCCGGGCATGGTGGCGGGCGCCTGTTGTCCCAGCTACTTGAGAGGCTGAGTGAGGCAGGAGAATGGCATGAACCTGGGAGGCGGAGCTTGCAGTGAGCCGAGATCGCTCCACTGCACTCTGGCCTGGGCGACAGAGTGAGATTCCGTCTCAAAAAAGAAAAAAAAAAAGATTAAAATTGGTATGTCTGGATATGGCACTTACCATTAACGGAGTTTGAGGATTCTAAAGTCAGTGAGTGAGTGGTGAGTGAATGTGAAGGCCCAGGCTTATTACGGTACACTACTGTTGATTTTATAAACACTGTACACTTACGCTACACTGCATTTATTTTTAAAGTGTTTCTTTCTTCAATAATAAATTAACCTTAGCTTAGTGCAACTTTTTTACTTTATAAACTTTTTAATTTTGTTAACCTTTTGACCCTTTTGTAATAACCCTTAACTGAGAACGTAAGCACATAATACAGCTGTATAAAAATATTTTTTCTATATATCCTTATTCTATAAGCTTTTCTGTATTTTTACGGTTTTCTTTTTGTTTTTTCGTTTTTTCACTTTTAAAACTTTTTTTGTTAAAAACTAAGACACAAACACACACATTAGCATAGACTTAAACAGGATCAGAATGATCAATATCACTGTCTTCCATCTCCACAACTTGTCCCACTAGAAGGTTTTTAATAACACACATGGAGCTGTCATCTCTTTTAACATCAATGCCTTCTTCTGGAATGCCTCCTGAAGGACCCGCCTGAGGATGTTTTATAGTTAACTATTTTTATAAGTAGAAAGAGTAAATGCTAAAATAATATTAATATATAGTGTAGTAAATACATAAGCCAACAACATAGTCATCTACTTTCATTATCAAGAATTAGGTATTGTACATAATTGTATGTGCTATACATTTTTATGACTGGCAGCACAGTAGCTCAGTTTACACACCAGCATCATCACAAATATGTAAATAATGCCTTTAATTATGACATTATGACAGCTATGACATCACTAGAGAATAGGTATTTCACTGCTATTATAATTTTCTGAGACCAACATTGTATATGCAGTTCACCATTGCCATGCATGAGCAGTGTGTACATATGTGTGTGTCTGTGTGTGAAAGAGACCTTTCCTCCAAATTAGTATTCTGGTATATGACAGTTGTCATTAGGAAGCATATCAACATATTTTTTGAAATTAAAATTGTTTTATCCAAAAATATATTAGTATCTGAAGTGTATTAAAATTTTTCATATTTTTCTGGGGAAATAATTTTTGCATTCTAGTGAAGAATATTATTCATCCACAAATACATTAATTAATTAGCAAATAATTTATCTTAAGATATATATTTTCAAAAATAAAATTTTTTGAATAATTATCAGTATGCAAATATTGGTATTGTTTTAATATTTTGTAAAGATAATATATATGATAATTCTAGACAAATGTTTAAATACCTAGAGTCTTATGGTCAACTACAATTTTTAAAAACAAAATTCCAATATATATTTATATTTTTGGTTACAGAAACGTATGATGGTGAGATTAATAAGATAAAATCAAGCAAAAAAATCCTCATTAGTATAAAATTCTGTGGGTAAAATTAAATGTAAAGACAATATCAGAGAGAAAAGGAACAATAAAAATTTCCCACAGTTAGAGGACAATATTTTTTGTAATGAATAATGAAAGATATTCAAATGTCATATTTAAATTATATACATTTTTTAAATAATGTAATATTTCTTTGAAAGAATGCAAGTACTTGCAATATACTGGAAATCTATGCAAACATCTAATAAAGTAATTTTGAATACTGAATTAAACAAAATTAAACTTGAGTAAATGCTTTTTCAACGTATTTTAAAGGGAATGTAAGCTAAAATAGTCCACTGCTCTACTTTACTTGTTTCCTCTTCTGTGCAATGGGAATAACAAAATTGTACTTTATGGGATAATCATGCAGAATATTGTGTATTGCCTGTAAATGTCCAGCACAGTTTCTGTTACAAAGGGAGCAATCAATAATTATTAGTTTTCCAAGGGAGTGAGAAGCATTATCTTTGGAGATTATGACCCTTAAGCATTACTGCATATGTTCTCCCTATTTTAGTCATTTCCATAGAAAAAAGAATGAATAGAAATATATCATTTAAATCTACATATAAAAAGACAACAAAATAGGGACAAGGAAATGATGAATGGAAGATTAGACCTTCTCACTGCTTTTAGAATAGTTCTTTATTTCCAGAAAAGAATCTTCATACATCTCTCTAATGTGAGGTTGCATACAAGTAATATTTAAAATTATTCATCTCTATTACCCTGAGCTATTATCTAAATAGTATTAGATATGATCAACAAGTATGTATTTTACATATGCACATGAATGATGGCATGTAGGGTGTCAGGAACTGAACTGTTCAAGTTTCACAGATCGATGTCCATAATCTGACAGATTCTGCAGTTTTACACCATTCATTACAGACCGATGCCAGTGATGCTGTAGAGATAATAATGGTCTGAATCTCGAATTTTGTAACTCTTCATTTTAATATAACCAAAATTTGCTTTATTTGTGGGGGTGGAAGTAAAGTTTGGATGTATGCTAAAATTGATAAGAATGATAAACATTCTCATTTCTGGATCAATCATAAAGCAGTACATAGATGCCTACAAGGAAATGTACCTTTTTTATCCAATTGTTTGACAAGAATTTTTGAGCAGGTAAAATTTGAAGCTTTGTGTTTTTACTGGCATATTGTCAAAATTTAGTCAAATGGCTAACATAATTCCAAATAAATGATGCCTTTGATTTGAGATTTTGAGTACAAATGATAAGTTAATTCAATAGAATAAGGGAACAGAAGTCAACACGATGAGGAAAAGCTATTAGTTAATTTTCTCCCAACAAAATCAAACATTTCTTTGAAATAACCATAATGTCTTGGTATTTACTCCTCATATGTCTATATCCACACTTTTGCCCATCATAAACAAAAAAAGAATCCACATTGTGGTATCATGGTATTGTGTCAACTTGGCTGGGTGGAGCAACTTTTTCCATTATTTCCCTCCATATGTGTTTACAGTTAGGGTAGGACACAAAAAGAAATTTTAAACTCCTTGCCCTGTTAGCTCCAAGCCCTCCAGATTCAAATGCAAAGGCAACAGCTGTGAAAGTATTGTTTAATCAGCTCCCACAATCGGAGAAGGTAAAAATCCCTATAATAATCCATTTTATATGTACCTAATACACACATAGAAAGGTATCTTTTTCTCTAGGCATACAGGCCTTTATTTCCTCCTGTGTCACATGTATTTTGTATTTGCTGTGGTTTGTTAGCATTCTGTATCTGTACTATAGGTGACAAAGAGTCATCAAATTATGTCCACCAGAATAACTGCATTGCCTTATTTACCCTGTATTCAAATGTAGTGAATAAAAGAAATTTAATAATACTAGTTAATTATTCTTACTGGGATATATTTATGTTATACTTGAAAAGTATAATTTTCACTTAAGTTTTTAATCTGTACTGAGTTCATTTTTAAGTATAAGATAAGGATCCAATTTTATTCTTTTGCATGTGCACATATACTATTTGTTGAAGAGACTATCCAGTATGATTTGAATGCACGTGTCCCTCCAAAATTCGTATGTTGGAACTTAAACCCAAGGTGATGCTATTAATAGGTGAGGCATTTGGGGAAATGATGAAGTACTGAGGATTTCACCATCATTAATGGATTAGGGCTGTTATAAAAGAGGTTGAAGGAAGGACCCTAGTGCTTGCTTTTTTGTTCCCCCTGCTTCTGTCACCATCTGAAGATGCCACAAGAAAATGGCATCTATGAAACAGGCCTTCATCAGACAGAGTCTGCTGGCACCATAATCTTGGATTTCCCAGCCTCAAAAACTATGAGAAATAAATTTATATTGTTTAGAAATTATTCAATTTAAGGTATTTTGTTATAGTAGCCTGAATGAACTAAGATATTATCCTTTCTAATTCTTGGCACACTTGATGAAGATCACTTGACCTGGATTTATCTCTGTCCTCTCTATTCTGTTCTCATTGTCTTCATGTCTATCTTTATGCCAATCTCATAATGTTTTAATTATCGTAGCTTTGTGGTATATTTCGAAATCAGGAAATGTGATGCTTCCACCTTTGTTCTTCTTTTTCAAGACTTTAAAAAATATAAATATTATTGTGTATGTTTAAGGCATACAACCTGATGATAAAAGATACATATAAGTACTAACAAGTTACTAAAGTGAAGCAAATTAACACATCCATTCATCTTCTCACATAGTTACCCATATTTTTTTTTTTTGTGGCGAGAGAAGCTTAAATCTAATTATTTAACGTGAATTAGATATACAGTAAAATTTAATCCCCTATAGTCCTCATGTTGTATATTAAATATCTAAACCTGTTCAACCTACATATGTGCTGCTTTGTATCCTCTGACACACATCTCCCCATTTTCTCCCCCTTTTCCCACCCCTAGTAATTACTGTCTTATTCTCTCCTCTCTCCATCTCTCTCTTTCTATTTGAAATTTTTTTTGACTCCACATAAATAAGTGAGATCAGGCAATATTGTTCTTTTCATTCCTGGTTTATTTCACTTAGCATAACATATTCCAGCCTCATCCATTTTGTGGCAAATAGCAATATCTCATTTTTAATTTAGGGCTAAATAATGTTCCATTGTATTTATGTACCAGTTACTTTACCCATTCACCCATCATTGGACAATTAAGTTGTTTTCTCTTGGCTATTGTGAATAATAATGCAATAAACATGGGAGTGCAGATTTCTTTATGAGGTGGTGATTTTTTCTTTTGGGCATATCCCCAGAGGAGAGACTGCTGGGTCATATGGTAGTTTTATTTTTAATTTCTTTAAAAATCCTCATACTGATTTCCATAATAACTGTACCAATCTATATTCCACTAAAATCATACAAAATTTCTTTTATCATCATATCCTTACCAATATTTGTTATCTTTTGACTTCTTGATAATGGCCATCCTAACAGATGTTAGGTGATATCTTATTGTGGTTTTGATTTGCGTTTCCCTGATGACTAATGATACTGAGCACCATTTTATTTTATAAACCTGTTGGCCATTTTTATGTTTTATTTGGAGAAATGTCTATTCAGGTATTTTTCTCACTTCCTTTTTTTTTGGAGACTTAGTCTCGCTCTGTCGCCCAGGCTGGAGCACAATGGCGCAATCTCAGCTCACTGCAAGCGCCGCCTCCCGGGTTCACACCATTCTCCTGCCTCAGCCTCCAAGTATCTGGGGACTACAGGTGCCTGCCACCACGCCCGACTAATTTTTTGTATTTGTAGTAGAGACGGGGTTTCACCGTGTTAGCCAGGATGGTCTAGATCTCCTGACCTCATGATCCGCCCAACTTGGCCTCCCAAAGTGCTGGGATTACAGGCGTGAGCCACTGTGCCCGGCCTTTTTCTCATTTTTTAATTGGGTTATTTACTTTTTCACTATTGAGTTATATGAATTATTTATAAATTTTGAACATTGGCTATTTAACAGATATGTAATTTGCAAATATTTTGTTGATTGCTTCCTTTGCTGTGAAGACATGTTTTAATTTATGTAATCCTGTTTATTTATTTTTGCTTTTGTGGCCTGAGCTTTTGGTGTGATATCCAAAAAAAACATCAATGCCAAGACTAATGTCTGGAAGCTTTTCTCCTTTGTTCTTTTCTAGGAGTTTTATGGTTTATGGTCTCATATTTAGTTTTTTGTATCCATTTTGAGTTGATTTTTGTGTATGGGATAAGACAAGGTTCCAATTTCATTTTATCCTTTTCTTTCTATTTTTTTTTTTTTTTTTGCATGTTGAAATCAAGTTTTCTCAGGACCATTTAATGAAGAGATTATCCTTTCCCCTATTACGTCTTCTTGGTGCTCTTGTCAAAAATTTGTTAACTATTTATGTTTGAATTTATTTCTGAGCTCTCTATTTTGCTCCACTGGTCTATATGTCTGTTTTTATGCCAGTCCTGTACTGTTTCAATTGCTTTAACATTGTAATATAATTATCAATCAGAAGCTATGATGAGGCTTCTGACTTTTTTTCTATTTTCAGATGTGTTTTGGCTACTTGAAGTTTGTATTACTCCACATAAGTTTTTATTGTATTTTTTCTTACAAATTTAGGAGTACAAATGCAGTTGTGTTACAGGGATATATTGCATCATGGTGAAGTCTGAGCTTTTACTGTACTCATCAATTTTTAAGATTTCTTTCTATTTCTATTAAAAATGCCATTGGGATTTTGATTGGGATTGCATTGAATCTGTATATTGCTTTGGGTAGTAAAATTTTAACAATATTAATTATTCTATTCCTTGAACATGGAATATCTTTTCTATTTATTTGTGTCTTCTTCAATTTATTTCATCAATATTTTATAGTTTTCAATGTACAAATTTTTTACCTTCTTGGTTAAGTTTATTCCTAGGTTTTTACTTTTATGATTGCATCAAAAATGAAATTGGGTTCTTGACTTCTTTTTTATTTAGGCCATTTTTACATAAAAATCTTATGAATTTTTGTATCTTGGTTTTGTAAACTGTGAATTTACTCAATTTATGTATTAGGTCTAAGAGTCGTTTTGTGGAATCTTTGGGGTTTTTTACATATAAGATCACATCATCTGAAATAGAGATAATTTTTTCTTCTTAATTGTTTTATCCTGGATCTTTTGTGTTTCCATATAAATTTTAGATTTTTTTTCGTTTTTATTAAAAATGCTCTTGATATTTTGATAGGAATTACATTGAGCCTGTGAACCCCAGAAATCTGAGACAGGTCTCAGTCGATTTAGGAAGTATATTTTGCCAAAGTTGTATGGATGCATACACATGACACAGCCTCAGTAGGTCCTGATGACATGTCCCCAAGGTGGTCAGAGCACAGCTTGTTTTTATCCATTTTTAGGGAGACATGAGACATCAATCAACATATGTATGATGAATGTTGGTTCTATCCAGAAACAGCGGGACAAGTCAAAGCAAATGCAGGACAACTTGAAGGAGCAGGGAGGGAGCTTCCGGTTACAAATGGTTGCATTCTTTTGAGTTTCTGATTGGCCTGTCCAAAGGAGGCAATCAGATATGCATTTATCTCAGTAAGCAGAGAGATGACTTTGAATAGAATCAGAGGCCTTAAGCAGTTCCCAGGTTGATTTTTCCCTTTAGATTAGTGATTTTGGGGCCCCAAGATTTATTTTCCTTTCACAAGCCCTATACAACTCTTTGGGTAGTGTGGACATTTTAAAAATATTGAGTTTTTCAATCCATCAATACAAGATATCGTTCTAGTTCTTTGAATCTTTAATTTATTTCATCAGTATTTCATACTGTTCACTATACAAGCTTTTTGCTTCCTTAGTTAAGTTTGAATGTTTTATTCTTTTTGATGCTATTATAAATGAGTTTGTTTTACAAATTTGCTTTTTGGATAGTTTTTTAAATTAATATACAAAAATGCAACTGATTTTTGTTTTTTATTTCTTATTCTGCAATTTTACTTAATGTGTTTTATTAGTTCCAATAGTTTTCAATAGCATCTTCAGGATTTTCTACATATAATATTATAATTTGCAGAGAGACAATTTAACTTTTACCTTCTAATTTAAATGTTTTCATTGTTTTTCTTGCCCAATTACTCTGGTTTGGACTTACAATATTATACTGAATAGAAGCAGTCACAGTTGATATTCTTGTTATGATCATAGTGCAAGGGCAATGTTAGCTGTAAGCTTTTCATAAATTGCCTTTATTGTGTTGAGGTATTTTTCCTCTTAGTTTGTTGAGAATTTTCATTATGAAAGAACATTTTGTACAACTCTTAGAAGAAAACACAGGGGAAAGCTTCTGAACACCGCTCTTGGCAATGATTTTATGGCTGTGACATCAAAGATACAAGCAACAAAAGTAAAAAATAGATAAATCAGTGTATATCAAATTTAAAAATTCCTGCATAGCAAAGAAAACAATCAACAGAGTGAAAGACAACACACTGACTAGGAGAAAATATTTGCAAACTATATATGTCATAGGCAGTTAATATTCACAATATAAAGAAGAACTCTTCACCTCAATAGCAATTAACAAATGACAATTTAAAATGGGCTAAGGACTTGAAGAGACATTCTCCAAAGAAGATGTACAAATGGGGAAAAAGTATATTAAAAACTGCTTAACATCTCTAGCTGTGTGAGTCCATTCTCACATTGCTATAAGTAACTACCCAAGACTGGATAATTTATAATATAAAGAAAAGAGGTTTAATTGACTCACAGTTCCATAAGCTCTACAGGAACCATGGCTAGGGAGGCCTCAGGAAACTTAATGATGGAAGGTGAAGGGGAAGCAGATACATCTTCATATGGCAGAACAAGAGAAAGAGAGAGTGAAAGGAAAAGTGCCACAAACTTTTAAACAACCAGATATCATGAGAAGTCACTCACTATCATGAGAACAGCAAGGGGGAAATCTGCTCCCATGATCCAATCACTTCCCACCAGGTCCCTCCCATAGTGCTGGTGATTACAATTTGACATGAGATTTGGGTGGGAACACAGAGCCAAAGTATATCATAGCTCTTTAGTTTAATTAGATCCCATTTGTCAATTTTGGCTTTTGTTACCATTGTTTTTGGTGTTTTAGTCATGAAGTCCTTGCCCATGCCTGTGTCCTGAATGGTATTGCCTAGGTTTTCTTCTAGAGTTTTTATGGTTTTAGGTCTAACATGTAAGTCTTTAATCCATCTTGAATTAATTTTTGTATAAGGTGTAAGGAAGGGATCCAGTTTCAGCTTTCTACGTATGGCTAGCCAGTTTTCCCAGCACCATTTATTAAATAGGGAATCCTTTCCCCATTTCTTATTTTTGTCAGGTTTGTCAAAGATCAGATGGTTGTAGATGTGTGGTATTATTTCTGAGGGCTCTGCTCTGTTCCATTGGTCTATATCTCTGTTTTGGTACCAGTACCATGCTTTTTTGGTTACTGTAGCCTGGTTGTATAGTTTGAAGTCAGGTAGCATGATGCCTCCAGCTTTGTTCTTTTGGCTTAGGATTGTCTTGGCAATGTGGGGTCTTTTTTGGTTCCATATGAACTTTAAAGTAGTTTTTTTCCAATTCTGTGAAGAAAGTCATTGGTAGCTTGATGGGGATGGCATTGAATCTATAAATTACCTTGGGCAGTATGGCCATTTTCATGATATTGATTCTTCCTTTCCATGAGCATGGAATGTTTTTCCATTTGTTTGTGTCTTCTTTTATTTCATTGAGCAGTGGTTTGTAGTTTTCCTTGAAGAGGTTCTTCACATCCCTTGTAAGTTGGATTCCTAGGTATTTTATTCTCTTTGTAGTAATTGTGAATGGGAGTTCACTCATGATTTGGCTCTCTGTTTGTCTATTAATGGTGTATAGGAAAGCTTGTGATTTTTGCATATTGATTTTGTATCCTGAGACTTTGCTGAAGTTGCTTATCAGCTTAAGGCAATTTTGAGCTGAGACTATGGGGTTTTCTAAATATACAATCATATCATCTGCAAACAGGGACAATTTGACTTCCCCTTTTCCTAATTGAATATCCTTTCTTTCTTTCTCTTGCCTGATTGCCCTGGCCAGAACTTCCAACACTATGTTGAATAGGAGTGGTGAGAGGACATCCTTGTCTTGTGCCTGTTTTCAAAGGGAATGCTTCCAGTTTTTGCCTATTCAGTATGACATTGGCTGTGGATTTGTCATAAAATAGCAATAGCATTTGTTAGCATTTCCTATTTGTCTAAACTAACAGTTTCATTTTTCATCAATTAAGTCTCATGTTGCCGAAGCTTTGCAGCCTCTGTTGAAAGTCAGCAGGAATTTAATGTCACATTGATACTTGATGCCTTAATTATAGTGCTACACTATGCATCAATCTTTAATACCAGCAATTCATTGCTTATAAATGTCTTCCATCCTCTAAACAAGATAAGGAAATTTCTCCTTCAGTTCCAATTCTTGCCTGGTGATGGAACTACTTTTACAGGTATTCCAATAATAAGAATACCACAGTTTCATCCACTTCCTTTCTTAGGTCATGTGAAAGACCTATTATTGACCTTGTAAGGACATATGGAATTACTACTTCATATCCACCCTCCACCTTTCTTCATCCTGCTCAGTACCCTAGGAGACTGACTTGATTGAAATCATCACCTGGGCTCCCTTGCCCTGTAGCTTCTCTGTGGGGTTCTCCTACTGGACTGGAGATCATCAGGAAAAGGGAAAGTCATCTTAGTGCACTAATTTACCCAGGTACTGCCCTGCAAAATCACTGTGAACTGGCTATTTCCCAGTGAAGGTCACACTCCTGTTAATTGGCCCCCACCCCCTCTATCTGCCTGGTTTCCTTCTCTCTGGGTTTTCTCTCTCTCTAGATTCCAGTAATTACTTCATTTCTTTACCACCTCAGCCCTCAGAGTGACAATGTTTCCCTGCAAACCCCATCCATTCCTTGGGTTCTGCTCTATCCCTTGTGGCTTTCTTATACTCTGTCCTTACTTTTATTATGTATCCCTTTATTAAACTGTTTCTCAAACATTCATTTGAGTGCGTTATCTGTTTCTTCCAGGAACTTGTTATAACAATTGATGTGAAGTAACTATTTTACAAAATAGAATTCTGGGAATAGTTTGCTTGCATAGCTGTGGACTGCACAAATATCCTAACCAAGGAAAATGGAATGCAAATAATCCCTGAAAGGTAATGATATAACATTTAACTTATTAATAATAGATTCATATGATGTGGTAAAGGTAAAAGTACAGCATTAAGAGAGCTACTGATTGTGGCACTCAGCTACTATAATCGGCACCAAAAATTTACTGGGGTCAGCTCACTTCATCTGCCAACCCTAGAGAACATCAACAGAGAAAAAGGCAAGTTGACTCCTGAAGGTCCGTCTGAAAACACTCCTGAATGTCTATCTGAAAAGCTGACAATCAGAAAGACTGACTGGTAATTTTGAATGAGCCTCTGCTCTACTGCGGTTACATAGCATAAATGGCTCTGAGAAACAAGTCTAGAATTGATTATGAAGGTTGCAGAGTTGCAACAGCAAATCAAGAAAGTCTCCTATGATGGTAGCAGTAGTGAAGAAGTGGTGGCACTCTGAGATGTTAAATGAGTGCCTTTGGGTTGACACAGGGGAATTTGAACACTTTGGTCCCCCATAATCTCTCTGGAACTCCTTCATCAGTGGAGGTGGCAATTCTGGTGACTAGCTGAGACAGTGACCTAAGAGGTGGATCTTCTGATACCCAGGACCTACCCAATAACTATTTATTTTCAACAAGCCCATAGTGAAATAGATCCCACACAAATTTGATGGAGAAGTTCTCCTCTGGAAACAGATATTCCGTATACTAAAGAGATATAAAATATTATTATTTGAATCAGCAGTGATATAGGCAACGGTTGTGGGAGTAAATTTTGAGAGTGTTTTCCCAAGAAGGACAAAATTATAAGCCTTCGTTGGACTAAATGTATTGACATGAGTGTATTCATATCAGAGTCAAGAATTAATGTGTTAGCATGCACATCTGGTAGTGGCATTATCAATTTGCTGTGTTAAATAATTGAAGCCCACAGTCAATGAGGTTGAAATGTTGGAACTTCGATACCATTTTCAGGAATGAGTCTGAGGCTAGGGAAATAGGCATGTTAAAATGGCTCTATTATGTGCATACTCCTCAGCCACTCATTAACCAACTACTTGGGCTCTCCCTTCATCCAAATTAAGAACTTATTGACACAGTGAGAAACAGTATCCTTGAAAAACTCTTTGAGGGCTTGAGGGTTGCTCTCTGTAGGCAGGATATGACAATAGGAGATTCTACAAGGGACTGGGTTCTTGCCTCAGTGGGAATAAATGGGTCCCAGAATGATGGTGTTTAGTTGTTATAGATGATGTAGGTGTAATTACTATAATATGGCAGAGGGGTAAAATGTTGATGAGTTTTGGCCTTCAAGGATCTACGGAAAGGGCAAATTGATCACAGTGGTCATAGAAATGAAATATAGGGGAAACCAATGAAGAAAGACGTTGCTGAACATATACAATTGGGAAAATCCTAGGTATGATCAGAAGAAACATAACCTGAGTCACTATAGTGGGAATTTATGGCCTCTTGTCTGTTCCTCTTGAGAGGACGTTGAGCTCTTTGAGCTTAGACCAAGCCAAATGGTTAATATTCTGAATATTCCTCCAAGTTTTCCCGAAAAGTATGTGTGGTATTTACCAAAGATATTGTACACTGAGCAAAGGAAAATACCCAGGCTTTCTGAGAAATGACTTGACTCTAACTTCCAGAGACAAACAATGCTAAGCTGCTACATTTTCTACACTGGTATTTTAATTGAAGAAAAGCAACACAGCCCCGCCCATGTGGTATGGAGCTTTTGACCCAGAAAATACTCCTCACTCTGCAATACCTCCCAGAAATAAAACTCAGTAGCAGTTTGACTTCATGTAGTAAGGTCAATCCTATAACTTTACTTTATTACCTTAAGGGTATGTTGATTTTCCTCTACTTTTCAATCATCACGTAGTCTGTGGGAACTTAATCAACTTGACAGCCCACAGAACATCATACTTATCCATTGTGCCTTCTTCTAATACTATATCTAGGTGCACGGATACATTGGGTATATACCTAGATAGTGAATTGATGGGTCATAGAGTTTGCGTCTGTTCAATTTAAGTGATACCACACAGTTTTCAAAAGTAGCCATAAATTACAAACATACCAACAGTGTATGGGGTTCCAGTGCTCCACATGTTTGTCAACATATGGCACATTTAGTATTTTTATATTTAACTATTCTGGTGATGTCATGTTCATATCTCCATCTGTATTAACTTAAATTTTCCTAAGTGTCGTTAGGTTACAAACGTCATTGGTTAAAGAACCTAACCAATGAGGTTAGGTTACCAATGAGGTTAGCAAACATCAAATGTTTATTGGGCATTTGTAAAAACTCTCTTTTGAAGTGCCTGTTTATTTCTTATGGATGTTTTCTTTTGGACTACTTTCCTCACTGATTTATAGGAATTCTTCATAATTTCAAGAAACAAGCACTTTTTGTTATATGCATTACAAATATCTTCTATATTGGGGCTTGGCTTTTCACTATTTTATTTATGTCTTTGAATAAACAGAATTGTATAATTTTTCTATACTGTATACTATACTTATTAATATTTTCCTTTATAGTTTTTTTTTGTGTTCTGTGAAATAAATACTTTCTTAACCCCCGAAAGGGAGATATTTTTCCACATTATTTTATAATGGCTTTTAGATTCACCTTTCACATTCAGGGTTTCAATCTACCCAGTATTGACTTCCATAGAGAGTGTGATGTAGGAATCAAATTTATATTTTTTCATTTGCATATCCAATAATCCAATATTATTTATTGAATAGTTTTTATTTTTCACTGCTCTGTAAATTCACTTTTGTTATATGTCATGTCTGTGTCTGTTACTGAAATCTAATTCTGATCTATTTCTTTATTTGTTTATCTTTACACCAACAACTGCCCTTCCACTAGTTTTATTAAATGTCATACTATTTAATAGAGAAAGTGATCTCACCTTTTTCTTGTGTTTACGAATTTCCTGGCTAGTCTTGCATCTTTGTAATTCTATGTAAATATTAGAATAACCTTTTAGAATTCTGGGGAAAAATCTGTTAGAATTTTGATTGTGATGCACTAAATTCACATTATCAATTTGAGGGAAACTGACATCATCAGTATTAAATATTCCAGTCCATTAAACGTTTCCTCTCTTTGTTAGTAAGGTGTTTTATATTTTCCCCTAATTATAGTTTCTGTGTTTCTTTAGAGATGCTGCATATTTTAGTGAAATTTATCCCGATGTTTTACTTTTTAAATATTTTTGAAATGATTGTAAGTGATATCTTTCTAATGTCAGTAAGATTGTTAATGATGATTCCTTTTTCATTTCATCCTATTATTAGTTGTTTGTTCTCTCTGTCTTTTATTATTCTTCAGTTATCTGTGTGCTTCTCAATGTTTTATCCTTTTCAAAGAGTTGGCTTTTAGTTTTGTGAGGTATTAATAGCATTTTTTGTGTTCTGTCTTAATACCCCTTTTGTTCTTATAACTTATTTCCTTCTATTTTCTTCAGGTATCATTTGCTGCAATTTTTGAAGTTATTTAGATCAATGCTTAGCTCATTAATTTTTAGCCATTTACCTTTTCTGACATAAAGCTATATGATTTTTCTAATTCTACATTGAGCTGGACTCCAGTTTTTGATATGTAGTGTTTTGTTGACAGTCTGTCAAAATATTTTCTAATTTTTATTGTAACTCTTTCTTTGACCCATATGTTATTTTAAAAATATATTTCTAACTTTCTGATTATTTGGAGGTTTTCTTAGTATTTTAAAAATTGATTTCTAGCTTGTTTGTATTGTGTTTCAGTTTTATCTTGGACTGGAAGCAGAATATAAAGTTAAGGAGAAAGGAAAGGGACATAGACCAAATACTTGGCTTGTTAAATGTCGCGAAGATCCTGATGAAATTTGGATTGCCTAGGAAATCAAACCACTGTTATTGACTAAGAGTAAAATATTATTAATTATCCTATAAGATAATAAAAGTATAGTGAAATCAGCATAATAGAAGAAAACAAAAGCAAAAGAGGGTTTAAGGACTCTGTATCTCTGGGAAGATAGATTTTGGAGAAGAAATTCTAATTTTTTAGGTTTTTGTATTTTTGAGCTGAATCATTTACTAATTTGATCAACATTTGTGTCATGCATTATATTATGTACTAGTCAAACAACCTTGATCAAGAGAGGCAGAGTCTCTTTCTTCATGGAGCTTAATGTCGATGTGGTGTTTGGGGCTGAGTCAAATATATGTCAAGGAATTATTTTGTTAAGAGTATTTACTGTGCATATACTCTGAGACTTCTTTAAAGAAAAAAAAAGTAATATGGTACCATGCTATTTTCTATTTATAAACTCAAAATCTGCAATATTTTTTCAATGTGCAAAGAGTACTTAACCATGTGACAAAGTAGTTATTTTTTACACAGCATAGAATCTAGACTTTAAAAATATATTACTTATAATAGTCTGAAATTATAACTACTGAAATTTATTTTGCAACAGATTTGCATCATTAAAGCAGAAACTGAGCATTTTGTAAGGCAATTCAAGAATATATTTTATTCTGTTTCTGAATACTGCTTCATGAGTGTTGCACCTTAAGTCAAACTGTAATGATAGAAGTCAAATAAAAAGAAGCATCAATTTCCATTTCATCTTGTTATGAGGTAAACTTGAAAAAAACTAGGTAGGAAAAAATGACTTAAAGGAAGAAAATGGGATGAAAGTACAGTTGATATTCATTATTATGAGTTCCATATTAACAAGCTTACCTACTGGCTAAAATGTGTTTTTAACCCCAAAATTAATATACAAAGTGTTTACATGGTTATTCAAAGACATACATAGGGCATCAAAAAAATTGGGTCACCTATAAAGCACATTTTCAACTGTGTTCAAACAAGGCAGTGCTCTTGCTTCAGCATTCACACTAGAAACAAGTGTTTTTGGCAGTCTCTTTAGTGCCATGGTTTTTTTGGCTGTTTTTATTTTCTTTGCATTTTTGTGCTTTTTGTTGGAGATTTCAATGTTTAAAATGGTCCCAGAACATAGGGATGAAATGCTCTCTTGATTTCCTAAACATAAAAAGGCTGTGATGTGCTTTATGGAGAAGGAAAGTAAGGTGTTAGATAAATTTTATTGAGGCATGAGTTATAATGTTGTTGACAAATAGTTCAAAGTTAGAGTCAACAATATATATTAAACAAAGTGTTTTTAAATAGAAATATGCATACAACAGGTTACATATTGACTGGCTGACAAAAATGTGACCAGAGGCTGTCAGAAACCTAACCCTGTATTTCCCCTAGGAGCAATGGTTTAGTGCTTCCTAACTCAGTGTTTGCAGTGACTTTACAGAACATAACTTCTATGAATAATGAGAATTGTGTGAACTTTGGTGGGAGGAAGAAAGACAGAAGTTTGGTGAGCATGTCACAAACTTATATATGATGATACTTAGGAGCACCCAATTCTAGACGAACATTTTTTTCTTATTGCAGTCAAAGTAAAGAAACTGAACCAAAAGTGACTCAAAGAAGAGAAAAAAAATGAAATAAGAATTTGTCTCTAGGGAAACCAAAGGAAGAGAAAAATAAAAGCTGAAGCATCTAAATCTGTACTTATTGGAAGCTCGTCAAAAGTTTTCTGCTTCAACAAGTTTCACTAGAAATCCCCAAAAGGGCATTATAATCCCATAGGATTCATTGTTTTCTTACCTTGCAAGATTTAAGATAGTAAAGCTAAAGCTAGAAATATTTCTGCATTACAATGAAAATTGTATTGAAGTCATTATTCTTTTTTTTTTCCTGATTTCACAAATAGCAATTCACCCCATCTATTTATGTAGCTAAAACTCACTCAATGTCTAATTTCAAGTACAGGTTGTATACAACAGGTTCTTTACAAATATCTGTCGATTTTATGAATTAGGGAAAATTTAATTTTACATAATCGGAATTCAGGGAAGAGGACAGATACACATGGCCACCATGAGTCTATTTTTTAAATTACAGTGCTATTCACCTCATGAAACAGTTCATCCAGAGGGTTATTTCAAAGAAATGATCTACTATGTGGAAAGAGAACCAGCCAAAGGGGTAATAACTAATCAAAATGTCTCTGACTGACCATAAATGAATTATAAATATTTAATGAGAAATCTCAAATGTTAAAAGCAAAATCACTTAAGTGCTATTCTTGGATCCTCCTTAAACCAAGTTAAAAACAAAATCAAATGGATTAAGAAAAGTACAATGATCTACAGAAAGCATTGTTTTATTATTTAGTAATAGACTTCATTGTCTCAACATTTTCAAGCTTTTAAAACCACAAACAGCTTGATAAATAATTACATTTGATTTGAGTACATTATCTTTTATAAATTCACCTATGAAGAAATTAGCAGATTTTCGGTATACCAATGATGAGTTACAAAGGAAGGATGGGTCTTGGTGAGAAGTTAAGATTAGTATTAACCAGGACTAGAATGTATTTAATGTACTTTTTGTTTGTTTGTTTGTTTATTTATTGAGACAGAGTCTCACTCCATCACCCAGGCTAGAGTGCACTGGTGCGATCTCAGCTTACTACAACCTCCGCCTCGGGTTCAAGCGATTCTTGTGCCTCAGCCTCTTGAGTAGCTGGGACCACAGGTACATGCCACGACGCCCAGCTAATTTTTGTATTTTTAGTAGGGATGGTATTTCACCATGTTGGCCAGGCCGATCTCAAACTCCTAGCCTCAAGTGATCTGTCCGAGTTGGCCTCCCAAAGTACTTGCATTACAGGCATGAGGCACAGCGCGCTACCCTAGAATATATTTATAAACCAATAAGTAGTTACTTAGATAGTCTTTGTTGGTGGGATGAGAGGAATGCAATGTGTACTTATTATAGATCAGAAGTAGACTAACTCTGGCACTTGGACCAAACCCAGCCTATAGCTTTTAGTTGTCTTTAAAGCTTTATCGAAACATAATCATGCTTATTCATTTCTGTATTGCTGCAGAGACTGTATAGCCCACAAAGCCTAAAATATTTACTATCTGAACCTTTACAGAAAAGTTTGCCAACTCCTGTTCTGGGCTATTTCCTATCCAGAGTTAATAAGGTTCCATATATTCCGTTTTGTTTATCTTTTCTTTGCAGATGTTTTCAATATTTTCTAAATATTGAGTAAAACCCATAATGTGAAATATCAAATTTGATTTTCATTGGCTAGCTTTCTTACTTTTTACTAAATAGTTGTAAGATCACTGTACATTCTGTTTTTGCTTTATGCATCCATCTCATAAACTGTATTGTTGTATTAAAACAAATATTTCGGATACTAGCCACAGAAAATTAGGTTGAGAAAATAGAACACTGTATAATATAAATAACATGTAACATAATTAAATGATTTGAATCCCTTTGTTTTTCTGTTTTCATTTTCCTTCCCCTTAGATCTAGGAGCTGATATTGAAAAGTTAAAAATAATAGTGTGAATCCTTGTCTCTAACCTAAGCTTCTTACGTACTATGTAATCAGTTTTGCTAGAGCTTTAACTTATTATCTCTCATAAAATACATTATTTTTACAAAATAATAGTTTATTCAACTTGGCTTGAAAGAGTGTGTTGCTCTTATTTTTAGGGCATTATTTCCATAGAAATCTTAAAGAATTATTATACTAAATATCAGGTTTTAGTGCATTAAATTGTACTGCCCTTATCTATCTGCAGAAATACAATATGCTTCTTAGAAACAAATCAAACTTTGGGGAAGTATAGGTTAAAATATTTAAAATAAATAGAGAAACAAAATAAAACTCCAATTTAATATTTAGCATTATATTTTGACAAATATAATGACACAAAAATAATACAAAGTTTGTAACTAAAGCAAAGACTACACAGTATGTGTGTTGTTATAGAGTTTGGCAAGGTCTAAACTAAGACAGAACCCCATATTATTGGAGATGGGAATTCAAGAACATTGAGCTATGCTGGACAAAAGAAATATATATACATAGTCCAGCCAGTTGCCTAGCCTAGAGTGCAGTGGTGCTATCTCAGCTCACTGCAGCCTCTGCCTCCCAGATTCAAGCGATTCTCCCACCTCAGTCTCCCAAGTAGCTGGGATTACAGGCGGGCACCACCCCTCCTGGCTAATTTTTGTATTTCTAGTAGAGACGGGGTTTCACCATGTTGGCCAGGCTGATCTCAAACTCCTGGCCTCAAGGGATCTGCCTGCCTCAGCCTCCCAAAGTTCTGGGATTACAGGCTTGAGCCACTGCGCCCAGCCAAGAAACATTATTTGTATTTGATTTTCTAATGCTGTCGTGTTATAGTGAAATGAAGAGTTTGCAAATGAGTGTCACATTTTCCCAATTTTTATCTAATTGGATATCCAATGAAACTTTTCCTATTGTCTCATAATTGCTGCTGAAGACCCCAAACAACAATAGGTAATAAGCTCCACATTCTGAAGAGACGCTTCTGGGCACATCACCATGGAATTATTCAGATTTTACCAGAACTTCTCCTTCCTTCACACCTACTACCCCTTCCGGCCTGAATAAGAAAAAAGGCTTAAATTCATCAGGGGAAAGAGTTCTTCTGAATGTTAAGTTGCATGATTATCAAGAAACACGACACCACTCTCTACCACAAACAAATTTGGGCTCCAAAAGAATCATGCAGGCTGGGCACGGTGGCTCATGCTTGTAATCCCAGCACTTTAGGAGGCCGAGGTGGGCGGATCACGAGGTCAGGAGATCGAGACCATCCTGGATAACAAGGTGAAACCCCGTCTCTCCTAAAAATACAAAAAAATTAACAGGGTGTGGTGGCGGGCGCCTGTGGTCCCAGCTACTTGGGAGGCTGAGGCAGGAGAATGGCATGAACCTGGGAGGCAGAGCTTGCAGTGAGCCGAGATTGCGCCACTGCATCCAGCCTGGGCGACAGAGAGAGACTCCTTCTCAAAAAAAAAAAAAAAAAAAAAAGAATCATGCATAGAGATTTGGGAGCCTATTGAAACCAAGACTCAAAGAAAATTCTCCAGAATGGATGATTGCTGAACTGGAAAAAGTCGTGCCAGGATACTGGAGTAGACTTGGATGGTGGCGTTTTGGGAAGAGACTGACATCTGTCCCCTAGGAGTTTTAATGCATATGTGAATGTAGAGGCTAATAACGGATTATTTTCTATGGATATCTAAAAATTAGAATCCAGCCGAAGTGGACAGAGACAGTGGAATGACAAAAGAGGGAATCACTGAGAGTGTCATGTATGTCCAATTTTTAGTTTGGTAAAAATTAGAGTTGATGGATAAAATACAGGATGCACAGTTACATTTGAATTTTAGGTACAAAATGAATATTTTTTAACATAAGTATGTCTTAAATATTTCATGGAGCATATTTATCTTAAATATAATTCCTTGTTTATCTGAAATTCAAATTTAAGTGTATGGCCTTTATTTTTATTTACTTAATCTCTCATCCCTATAAGGCTACATGAATAAACTAGTTAAGGTATGGCTAGCTGCCATGACAAACTCCAAAACTTATAATGGGTTCAAGTATGATGGAAATCTAATTCTTGCTCATTAAAATTGCAAAGGAGCAAACAACTCTACTTTAGCAGGATCTGGGTTTATTTTACACTGTGTTTCCAACATTCTCAAATGTGTGTTCCAACGTCTTTGTGCCTCAAGGAGGTAGATGTGAAAAGAATATGGAGGATTATATATGGCAGGTATTAGTGGGCCAAGCCTAGCAACAGCACTTACACTCACATTTCATTGGCTAGAACTCAAGACATACATCCATATTAAATTTAAGAAAAGCTGGGAAATACAGAATAGCTGTGTATCCAGAAAGAAAAAGAAACAGGTTTGTTGCATAGCTAGCCAACATCTAGCACTCTGAATTTCCATGTACCAGTGGAAACTGGAAATTAGCTTGACACAAGGTTACTTTAAAGGACCTTGTCCAAGAGGCATCTTCTCACTGTGAGGCGATTCATCAGTGGTAGATTGTTGTGTATACCCCTTGGGGAAAATGCTGAAGGAGGGTTTCTAGTGATTAGACAGAGTCTATTTCCTATATCAGTAAACGCTTCAGTCCAGGGATTCCAATAGACAGCCTCCACGGCTCACAAATACATTCTAAAAGAAAGCCTTTGAACACTTGAAGCAGCACTAATAATCAAACTTTTACTCCTATTTCTCTAACGTCTTTTTCACCCATGGAGAAGCCAGCAATACAAGGAGAGAAGGTAGCAAGCGTCAAAGAACAGATTTTACCATCTACATTGCAGGTCAGGCCAAACTGGAGGCTAGGAAAAAATGGGGAGACAGACTCTTTCAATTGAATGTGAGAATGAATTTATTTGAATTGGACTAATCAATGCATGCAAGTGGCCAGAAAACTGCTATGTCTACTGAACTGTACTCCAGGCTCAGAGAAAGAAAATCCAAAAGTGGGGCTGAAGATAATGGTTGATGAAATATTAATATCCTGTTTATATTTCATTTAAATCGTATTTCTCAATAACCTGGTTACATGTGAAACAGAAATGTTACCAAGTAGGTTCTTCTAAATTCCGGATGTTTCAAGTCACAAATAATATCTATTAGTAATCAACAAGTGTTTCCTCGGAAGCAACCTTTTTTTTTTAATCCTATTGAATTTGAAACAGTCATGTGTCTTATATATAGTTGAATTCCAGCCAGGAATAGCTAAAGTACAGAACCAGATGGAAGCTGTGCTTCAGGTTTTCTGGAAGAGATTGATCCCAGGAACCAAAAGCTCCAGTTTGAGACTTGTTTGTGAGGAAGGGAAGGGACTGGAGAAGAAAAAAAGGAAGGAGACTTGTGAAAACTGACAATCAACATTGCTTCAAATCAAAATTGCTAATGAAAGGCTATAGTTATTTTTCTGAGATCATTGGCTTACAGTATATAAATTTCCTCTGGGTTGTGGCTAAAATTCTTTAAATCTCATACTAGGGTTATTAAAACTTAACAGAGAATACTTACATTTATTAAAGTACCATAAATACTTTTCTGAAAACTGTTTTGATGTGGGTGAAAACATCATGATCCAAAGACAATATTTTTGTTGTTATTATCTCCCAGATTATTCCCAAGTTTTCCAAGTGGCTAGACTGGAAAAAATGCTGAAAAAAAAAACACCATCATCAGGCAAAAATATCATCAGGATTCATCTGAAATGATCACTGATGTGGAAAGAGCTTGCATTTACTTGTGCATAAAATAGATGTTCAATAAATGTACTATATATTGATATGATATATGCATTATCATTTCCATAAAAATTAATGTAGTGAGAGGTGACAACTTGCTAGCAGCCCTCGCTTGCTCTCGGGGCCTCCTCGGCCTTGGCGTCCACTCTGGCCGCGCTTGAGGAGCCCTTCAGCCTGCCGCTGCACTGTGGGAGCCCCTCTCTGGGCTGGCAGAGGCTGGAGCCGGCTCCCTTTGCTTGCGGGGAGGTGTGGAGGGAGAGGGACAGCCGGGAACCAGGGCTGCACGCAGCACTCGCGGGGCAGTACGAGTTCTGGGTAGGTGTGGGCTTGGCCAGCCCTGCACTCAGAGCAGCCCCGGGCAGTGAGGGGCTTAGCACCCAGATCATCAGCCCCGGAGGGTGTGCCAGGTCCCCTAGCACTGTCGGCCCACCCGCGCCACACTCAAATTCTCACCAGGCCTCAGCTGCCTCCCCGCTGAGCAGGGCTCGGGACCTGCAGCCCACCATGCCCGAGTGACCCCTCTCCCAGGTAGGCTCCTACGCAGCCCGAGCCTCCCTGACAGGCACCGCCCCCTGCTCCACGGCTTCCAGTCCCATCGACCACCCAAGACCTGAGGAGGGCAGGCATGTGGTGAGGGACTGGCAGGCACCTCTGCCTGCTGCCCTGGCATGGGACCCACTAGGCAAAGCCAGCTGGGCTCCTGAGTCAGGTGGGGTCTTGGAGAACTTTTATGTGTAGCTTAAGGTTTGTAAATGCACCAATCAGTGCTCTGTGTCTAGCTAATCTAGTGGCGACTTGGAGAACTTCTATGCCTAGCTAGAGGATTGTAAATGCATCAGTCAGTACTCTGTGTCTAGCTCAGAGATTGTAAATGCAACAATCAGCACCTTGTCAAAACAGACCAATCAGGTCTCTGTAAAATGGACCAATCAACAGGATGGGGGTGGGGCCAGATACGGGAATAAAAGCAGGCTGCCGAATCCAGCAGCGGCAATGTCATGGGGTCTTTTCCCTCACTGTGGTAGGGTTGTTCTTTCACTGTGTGCGATAAATCTTGTTGGTGCTCACTCTTTGGGTCCCCACTGCCTTTATGAGCTGTAACACTCACCATGAAGGTCTGCAGCTTCACTCCTGAAGCCAGCGAGACCACAAACCCACCAGAAGGAAGAAACTCTGAACACGTCCAAACATCAGAAGGAACAAACTCCGGACACACCATCTTTAAGAACTGTAACACTCACCACAAGCGTCCGTGGCTTCATTCTTGAAGTCAGTGAGACCAAGAACCACCAATTTTGGACACAGTAGTATTGGCACTACAATTTTTGGAAAAGAAATAATATTGGAAAGAATGTACATCAGCTTTTACTTACTATATTCTTAGTTCTATAACCATTAAATACAAAGGAAAAGGCATATTTCTCAAGTTTTTGTAACTTTCATAATGCCTCTTTACAGATAATCTATTTAAATAGATTATCAATTACCAAAGCATGTGCGCAAAGACTATCCAATAGGAAAAGTCATATTCTACTTACTCAAACATCAGAAGGTAGTATACACACAAAAAATGTACACACTTTGTCAATTGGAGGTTGAATTTGTAAATTATATTGCCTTTATGAAACCAGACTTCTCTAGCTTCCTGCTTGTGACAGCACCGGGTTCATTCAAATCATTCAGCATTTGGTCGAATGTCAGCCAGAGGCAGTAGTAATACAGTTGTATGTTTAAAAGCATGGATTTTAGAGACAAGGTGCCTGGCTTTAATTTGGCTCTCCCATCTACTAATTATGTGACGCTTAACAACTCATTTCGACTTTCTGTGCTTGATTTTCTCACCAGTGAGATGGGATAAATAATAATACTGACATTATAGGACTGTTGTGCATATTCAGTAAGTTAACATATAAAAATATGGAAAAACATCCTAGAATATTGCAAATACTATACAATTGTTAGTTTTTGTTACCTTTTGGGCTTAACATATCTTTATTTTTCTTTACCTGCTTGTATAAGTTTTTTTTTTTTTGCCCTTTTAACCATTTTAAGTGCTTAATTTGTAGCATTAATTACATTCAAAATGTTGTGAAGCCATTACCACTATCTAATTCAAAACTTTTTCAGTATCCCAAACAGAAATTGTAAATATTAAATAATAACTCTCCATTCCTCACTTTTCCCATCTTCTGGTAAACTTTAAACCTACTTTCTTTTTCTATGAACTTGCCTGTTCTAAATATCTCATGTAATCATAAATTTGTTCTCTTGTGTCTAACTTATTTTGCTTAACACAATGTTTTTCTGTTTAACCCATGTTGCAGCATGCATTATGATTTTACTTCTTTTTAAGGGCTGAATAATTTTTTCTTCGTTTATTCATTTAATGATGAACATTTGGGTTGTATCCACATTATGGCAATTGTGAATAACATTGCAATAAACATTGGCATATAAATATCTGTTTGAGTTCTTGTTTTCAATTCTTCTGGGTATAAACCAAGGAGTACAATGTCTGGGTCATATGGTAATTCCATATTTAGCTTTTCAAGGAGCAACCAAATAGTTTCCCTATTTTAACTTTCTACAATTTTACCTTCTCACCAGCAAAATATGAAAATTCCAGTTTCTCCCACATTATTGCCAACACTTGTTTTTATTTTTTTTCATTTTATTATAGTCACCCTAGTACATGTGAAGTGGTATGTCATTGTAGCTTTAATTTGCATTTTACTAGTGACTAATGATATTGTTATGATTTGAGCATATGCGTCCCTCTAAAATTCATATGTTCAAACTTAAACCCCAAGGTGATGGTATTAACATTTTTAATGTTTTTTAATATCTTTGATAATGTAATTTAATACACAAAAGTTTTCCATTTTAATAGATTCAATTTGCCTGTTGTTTTCTTTTGTTGCTCCTGCTTTTGGTGTTGTATCTAATAATCCATTGCCAATTCCAAGGTCATGAAGATTTGTCCCTATGTATTACTGTAACACATTATTGTTTTAATAATGCTTTATTGTTTTATAACTTATGCTTACATTTTTTGTGTATTTTTTCTTAATTTTTGTGCATGGTATGAGGTAGTTTCACAACTAAATTATTATTATTATTATTTTTTTTTTTTTGAGACAGAGTCTTGCTCTGTCGCCCAGGCTGGAGTGCAGTAGTGCAATCTCGGCTCACTGCAAGCTCCGCCTCCCAGGTTCACGCCATTCTCCTGCCTCAGTCTCTCCAAGCAGCTGGGACTACAGGTGCCCACCACCACGCCCAGCTAATTTTTTTGTATTTTTAGTAGAGATGGGGTTTCACCGTGGTCTTGATCTCCTGACCTCGTGATCTGCCCGCCTCGGCCTCCCAAAGTGCTGGGATTACAAGCATGAGCCACCGCGCCCAGCAACTAAATTATTTTGTATGTGGAAATCTCACAGTCCCTGCACCATTTGTTGAAAAAAATGTTCTTTTGCCATTGAGTGAGCCTGATATCTTTGTCAAAAATCTGTTAGTTATATAAATATGCATTCATTTCAGGAGTCTTTTTTTTTTTTTTGTGGCGGAGTCTCGCTCTGTCACCCAGGCTGGAGTGCAGTGGTGCGCGATCTCGGCTCACTGCAAGCTCCGCCTCTCGGGTTCATGCCATTTTCCTGCCTCAGCCTCTCAGAGTAGCTGGGACTACAGGCACCTGCCACCACGCCCGGCTAATTTTTGTATTTTTAGTAGAGATGGAATTACACTGTGGTCTCGATCTGCTGACCTCGAGATCTGCCCACCTCGGCCTCCCAAAGTGCTGGGATTACAAGCGTGAGCGACCGTGCCCAGCCCATTTCAGGAGTCTTAATTCCTTTCCACTGATCTATATGCGTATCCATCTACCTGAACCATACTATTTTGATTATTACTGTGTTTATGCTTACGTTTTGAAAGTGGGAAGTATGAGTCCTCCATCTTACTTCTTTTTCAAGATTATTTTAGTTATTTGGGACCTTTTGCAATTTCATATGCATTTGAGAATTGGCCTTTTTATTTCCTAAAAAAAAAGTTGGAATTTTATTAGAAATTTTATTTAATCTGTAGATCGCTCTGGATACTAACGACAGTTTAATATAAAGTATTGCTGTCAAAGAACAGAGAATATTCTTCCACTTATTTGTGTCCTTTCATTCCTTTCAGCAATATTTTATAGCTTTCCACATAGAGTCTTCTATCTCATTGGTTAAATTTATTCTCAGGTATTTAAATTTTTAGATGTTATTGGCCGGGCGTGGTGGCTCACGCTTGTAATCCCAGCACTTTGGGAGGCCGAGGCGGGCGGATCATGAGGTCAGGAGATCGAGACCACGGTGAAACCCCGTCTCTACTAAAAATACAAAAAATTAGCCGGGTGTGGTGGTGGGCGCCTGTATTCCCAGCTACTCGGAGAGGCTGAGGCAGGAGAATGGTGTGAACCCAGGAGGTGGAGCTTGCAGTGAGCCGAGATTGTGCCACTGCACTCCAGCCTGGGCGACAGAGCGAGACTCTGTCTCAAAAAAAAAAAAAAAAAAAAAAAAAATATTTTTAGATGTTATTGTGAATGGGCTTGATTTTAAATTTCTTTCTTGAATCATTCATTGCAAATGTGTAGAAACACAATTAATTTTTGTTTGTTGATCTTCATCCTGCAACTTAGCTTTATCGTGGTTTATTATATTAAAGACTTCTCTGGCCGGGCGTGGTGGCTCACGCCTGTAATCCCAGCATTTTGGGAGGCCGAGGCGGGCAGGTCATTTGAGGTCAGGAGTTCAAGACCTACCTGGCCAACATGGTGAAACCCTGTCTCTACTAAAAATAAAAAAAAAAAAAATGAGCTGGCTGTGGTGGCGCATGACTGTAATCCCAGCTACTCGGAAAGCTGAGGCAGGAGAATTGCTTGAATCCAGGAAGTGGAGGTTGCAGCGAGCTGAGATCGTGACACTGTACTCCAGCCTGGGTGACAGAGTGAGACCCTGTCTTAACAATAAATAAATAAATAAATAAAATAAAAATAAATAAAGATTTCTCTCATTTTACCTCTGCAATCCCTTACTTCCCCACTATGACACATTTAAAAACAAGGATTCTTAATCTGGGTCTATATATAAAATTCAAGACAGTCTTAAAATAATATGACAAACAACATGTATATACAATTTTCTAAAAAGTTGATTAATTGCTTTCATGGAAACATAAATGGCTATGAACACCTCTTTCCCTACCCTCCACAAAAAAGTTCAGTTCCATTGTTTTAAAGAAAAAGTTATATAGTCATAATTTTTAATTTACCTCATTAAACATATTGCAAATTAATGGGGAGATGTATAATTATGAGGAAATTTCAGAATACTAATCTTCACTGCAAAAAATGAAATAAACCTCTATATCTTTTCATTTCTCTTGATTTAGAAGGGAACATAGCAAATTATACTCTGTACTAAGGCTGTCTTTACTGCAAAAATATTATCAGTTGGATCGTCATTTACTGAATACACATATTTCCTTTCAGCACCATGGTCTTTTGTGTAGATACAGAGCAGTAGTTCTTAAAGTGTGGCCCTTGAACGGCAAGAACAGAAACAACCAGACACTGGTTAGAAATGCAAATTTTGTGGCCCCAGCCCAGACCTACTAAATCTGAAACTCTGGGAGTAAGACAAGTAACCTGTGTTTTAACAAGATGATTCCATTGCAGGCTAAAGTTTGAGACTCACTAGTAAATAGAAATAATAAGATGATCATGACCTCAGGTCCATGGATTCTCTACTTACCTGCTTTAATGTCCCAAAGCCAGCAACATATCAGAGGAACTGATTATATTAATATTTTGTATTCAACAAATGTTTATTGTGAACAAGCAACTATTACCTAATTAAATCCTGAGTTAGATTCTAGAAAAAAAAGGGAAAGAAGACACCCAGGAAGCAAATGACCTGCATAAAAGCCTTTTGAATTAGTGATAAGCTAAGGGCTACAACAGAGTTACCCTCACAACATGCCATTAAAACTTGAAGAATATCACTTAGCTGCCTAGGAGGAATAGTCAGAGACAGCGGAAATTTCTCAGAGAAAGAAACTCTAAGCTGAGTGTAAAAGGATGAGTAGAAATTTCCCAAAAGGACAAGGGAGTGAAGGATATTTCTTGCAGGAAATATTGTACATAGAAAATGGTATATCAAGCCTCATTTAAGGGTTTGGAAAGTAACAAGTTTTTTTTTTTCCATTTCATAAAGGTATACTGCACACAGATGCCCACTATGTGCTCAAAAATAAAATTGGAGAGATAATAAGACTCAGATCATGAAGGCCCTTGACTATTATGCTTAGGTGGGTGACATTGATCCAGTAGGCAATATACATTTATGTAAGCTTTTTATACCACAAAGTAAAAAAAAGATTATTTCATGATGGAATAATGCTGTTGCCAGTTGATTAAAAGGCTGGAAAAGGAGTCAGAGGAGCAAGAAATAAATGTGTTAGATGTTCATTATATAGTTATTGCAATTACTTGCTAAGACATCTAAAGTGAAACAGGTTGAACACACATCAATATGAACTTGTCCAAAGCACTAATAGTAGTTTAAGACATCAATTCCCTGCTATCTACAACATGTCAGTGATGTCTTCATTGTCCTGTAAGGTGAAAACTCTTTTTTTATTATTATTATACTTTAAGTGCTGGGATACATGTGCAGAACGTGCAGCTTTGTTACATAGGAATACACGTGCCACGGTGGTTTGCTGCACCCATCAACCCGTCATCTATATTAGGTATTTCTCCTAATGCTATCCCTCCCCTAGCAACCCGTCCCCTGACAGGCCCCGGTGGGTGATGTTCCCCTCCCTGTGTCCATATCTTTTAAACCATTGTCCTTAAAGATCTCAGGGGAATCCGATCATTATGGCGGAGGGGAGGCAGGAGTAGATTACGGCTCTGACTCAGATAGATAGAGCAGCGTATGGAGGCTCGCATTGTGAATTTTAGGTCCAGAACTACTGCAAGAACAAACCAGCAATCCCAAGAGGACCCATAGACCCTCTGAAGAAAGCAGACCACTACTGCAGGACCCAGGAGACACCCCACATACTGAGTGCCCCAGCTTTGGAAGTGTAAAAGAGAGCCTCGTCTCCCTAACACACGTCCCCACTGGAGAAACTGAAGGTCTGTTTGCGGAAGAAGTTGCCGACCTTATCTGGAGCTGAGTCATAAGAGATCCAAGTGAAATGCAGTAGAGGAAGCAGCAGAAAGGCTCTGGGAGCTCCCTGGGTCCCCAAACAGGCCATTCCTGGCACCACAGGGATCCATAAGGAGGGTGGCCAGAGGAGCAGAGGAGGGCGGGGGGATGGGGGTGGAGGTGAGAACACTCCCACAGGGAGAAGGAAATCTCCATCTGAACTCTGTAACAGTTTGAACGGGATGAGAAGCCTCCTGCCCAGAACTCGGGGGAGGGCATGAAAGTCAACAGAGATACAATGAATTTAAACTGTACCTTGGAACAAATGGACTTAACTGATATATACAGAACAGAACATTTCATCCAGCAACTGCAAAATATGCATTCTATTCAATAGCACATGGAACTTTCTCCAAATAGACCATACAATAGGCCATAAAAAAATGCCTCAATAAATTTAAGAAAATTGAAATTGTATCAATCATTCTCTCAGAGCACAGTGGAATAAAACTGGAAATCAACTCCAAAAGGAACTTTCAAAACTATGCAAATACATGGAAATTAAATAACCTGCTCCTGAATGAGTGAGCAGTGTATCAAAAATGAAATCAAGATGGAAATTTGCAAATTATTTGAACTGAATGGCAATAATGACACAACCTATCAAAACTTCTGGGATACAGCAAAGGTGGTGCTAAGAGGAAAATTTATAGCCTTAAACACCTACATCAAAAAGACTGAAAGAGCACAAACTGACCTTCTAAGGTAACACCTCAAGTAACTAGAGAAACTAGAATTCTAAAACCAAACCCAAACTGAGCAGAAGAAAGGAAATACCAAGATCAGAGCAGAACTAAATGAATTTGAAACAAACAAACAAAAAACAATACAAAAGATAAATGAAACAAAAAGCTGGTTATTTGAAAAGATAAATAAAATTGATAGACCACTAGCAAGATAAACCGAGAAAAGAGAAAATCCATATACCCTCATTAAGAAACTAAACAGGAGATATTACAACTGACACCACCTCACTAAGAAACTAAACAGGAGATATTACAACTGAAAATACAAAATACATCCAAGGCTACTATAAACACCTTTAAACATATAAACTAGAAAACCTAGAAGAGATGGATAAACTCCTGGAAAAACACAACCCTCCTAGCTTAAATCAGGAAGAATTAGATACCCTGAACAGACCAATAACAAGAAGCAAGATTGAAATAGTAATTTAAAAATTACCAACAAAAAAAAGTCAAGGACCAGATGGATTCACAGCAGAATTCTAGCAGACATTCAAAGAAGAATCGGACCAATCCTTATGACACTATTCCACAAGGTAGAGAAAGAAGAAACTCTCCCTAATTCATTCTATGAAGCCAGGATCAACCTAACACCAAAACCAGGAAAGGCCATAACCAAAAAAGAAAACTACAGACCGATATCTTTAATGAACATAGATGCTAAAATCCTTAACAAAATAATAGCTAAACAAATCCAACAACATATCAAAAAGATAATGCACCATGATCAAGTGGGTTTCATACCAGGGATGCAGGGATCGTTTAACATGCGTAAGTCAGGTCAGGCACAGTGGCTCACACCTGTAATCCCAGCACTTTGGGAGGCTGAGGTAGGTGGATTAGCTGAGGTCAGGAGTTCGAGTTCGAGACCAGCTTGGCCAATATGGGAAAGCACATCTCTACTAAAAATACAATATTAGCTAGGTGTGGTGGCAGGTGCCTGTAATCCTAGCTACTCGGGAGGCTGAGACAGGAGAATCACTTGAACCCAGAAGGCAGACATTGCAGCGAGCCGAGATTACACCACTGAACTGTAGCCTGGGCAATAAGAGCAAAACAAAACAAAACAAAAAATACACAAGTCAATAAATGTGATACACCACATAAACAGAATTAAAAACAAAAATCACATGATCATCTCAATAGATGCAGAAAAGGCATTTGACAAAATCTAGCATCACTTTATGATTAAAACTCTCAGCAATATCGGCATAAAAGAGACATATCTCAATGTAATAAAAGACATCTATTACAAACTGATAGTCAACATAATACCAAATGGGGGAAGTTGAAAGCATTTCCTCTGAGAACTGGAACAAGACAAGGATGCCCACTATCGCCATTCCTCTTCAACATAGTACTGGAAGTCCTAGCCAGAGCAATCAGACCAGAGAAAGAAATAAAGGGCATCCAAATCTGTAAAGAGGAAATCAAACTGTCACTGTTTGCTGACGATCTGATCATTTACCTTGAAAACCCTAAGGATTCCTCAAGAAAGCTCCTAGAACTGGTAAAAGAATTCAACAAAGTTTCCAGATACAAGATTAATGTACACAGATCAGTAGCTCTTCTATACACCAACAGCGAACAAGCAAAGAATCAAATAAAGAACTCAACCCCTTCTACAAAATAGCTGCAAAAAATAAAATACTCATGAACGTACCTAACCAAGGAATCGAAAGACCTCCACAAGGAAAACTACAAAACATTGCTGAAAGAAATCATAGATGACACAAACAAATGGAAACACATCCCATGCTCACAGATGGAAAGAATCAATATTGTGAAAATGACCATACAGCCAAAGGCAATCTACAAATTCAGTGCAATCCGCATCAAAATACCACCATCATTCTTCACAGAATTAGAAAAAAAAATTCTAAAATTCATATGGAACCAAAAAGGAGCCCACATCACCAAAGCAAGACTAAGCAAACATAGCAAATTGGGAGGCATCCAACTACCTGATTTCAAACTATACTATAAGGCCATAGTCACCAAAACACCATGGTACTGGTATAAAAATAGGCAAATAGACCAATGGAACAGAATAGAGAACCCAGAAATCAACCAAAATACTTACATCCAACTGATCTTTGACAAAGCAAACAAAAACATAAAAGTGGGGAAAGGACACCCTTTTTAACAAATGGTGCTGGAATAATTGGCTAGCCACATGCAGGAGAATGAAACTGGATCCTCATCTCACACCTTATACAAAAATCAACTCAAGATGGATTAAGGACTTAAATTTAAGACATGGAACTATAAAAATTCTAGAAGATAACATTGTAAAACCATTCTAGACATTGGCTTAGGCAAGGATTTTATGACAAAGAACCCAAAAGCAAATGCAATAAAAACAAAGATAAATAGTTGGGACTTAATTAAACTAAAGAGCTTTTGCACAGCAAAAGAACAGTCAGCAGAGTAAACAGACAACCCACAAAATGGGAGAAAATCTTCACAATCTATGCATCTGACAAAGGACTAATATCTAGAATCTACAACTAACTCAAACTAATCAATAACACATACACAAAAAAATCCCATCAAAAAGTGAGCTAAGGACATGAATAGACAATTCTTAAAAGAAGATATACAAATGTCAACAAACATATGAAAAAAAATGCTCAACATCACTAATGATCAGGGAAATGCAAATCAAAACCACAATGCAATACTCCTGCAAGAATGCCATAATCAAAAATTTTTTTAAAAATAGTCATGAATGCAGTGATCAGGGAACACTTCTGCACCTCTGGTGGGAATGTAAACTAGTACAGCCTCTGTGGAAAACAGTATGGAGATTCCTTAAAGAACTTAAAGTATAACTACCAGTTGATCCTGCAATCCTGCTACTGGGTATTGACCCAGAGGCAAAGAAGTCATTATATGAAAAATACTTGCACACGCATGTTTATAGCAGCACAATTTGCAACTGCAAAAAAGTGGAACCAACCCAAATGCCCATCAATCAACAAGTGGATAAAGAAACTGTGATATATATATATATATATATATATATATATATATATATATATATATGAATATGATGGAATACTACTCAGTCATAAAATGGAATGAATTAACAGCATTTGCAGCAACCTGGATGAGATTGGAGACTATTATTCTAAGTAAAGTAACTCAGAAATGGAAAACCAAATCTCATATGTTCTCAATGATATATGGGAGCTAAGCTATGAGGACGCAAAAGCATAAGAATGACACGGTGGACTTTGGGGACTTCGGGGACTTCGGGGGAAGAGTGAGAGAAGGGCGAGGGATAAAAGACTACAAATATGATGTAGTGTTTACTGCTTGGGTGATGGGTGCATCCAAATCTTACAAATCACCACTAAAGAACTTATTTTTGTAACCAAATACCACCTGTACCCCAATAACCTATGGAAAAATAATAAAAAAAACTCAGTGATGAATGTAGTGAATATATTGCAAACTGTTCAAATTGTTTTCAGACAGATGAAGCAAAATGTCTGCACAGATTTTTTTTTATTTTTTCTTAACTATGTCATTTCAAGCTGCATTGGAAATGTATATTTACAAACATTTACTGAATAATTGGTTTATTAATATGACCTATATGGTCATTAGTTTAGGAGAGAAAATAATGAATCAGTCATATTCAAAACAGTAATATAGACTTTAATGGCATAAAACATTCAAGATAAGCACACTGTTTTCTTTGTTCTTACTAAACCAGTTGATGATTTTAAAGTTTGATTAATTATTTTCAACAAGATTATTTTCAAATTTGGGTCTATATCTTATTTCTTCATTAAAAAATATTGCACAAGTAGAAAATAATGGTCCTGGCATGATGACAGCAAGATGGCAGAAGAAATATTACACCCATGAATACATCAGTTTAACAACACATGGATTGGTCCCCTTTGTGAGAAATCCAGAAATTAGTTAGGAGACTCCTGCACCTCAGTTGAGTGTGAAATCAGCAATACTGGGACCAGTAGAAATATCAAAAACTTCCTCTTGCCAAAATTTCCACTTCTGGCACAGCACCATACCATCAGAAGCAAACCCCCAACTCAGCTTCTCCCTGAGAAGCAAAGGAGTTTAATTGCACATGTATTATGCCAAATGTTTTGAGTGCTGCTCAAGAGTCTGGCTTCTATCTCATCTGCCTGGGAAAGCTGATAGGGTTTAGCATAAGCAAGTATTATGGGAGCTACAGAGAATAGAACAGTGGTTTGAACTAGCATGCGGTCACTCACCACAGCAACTTTTCTCATTCAGTGCAGAGCAAGTGGGTGATAAATCCAAACTCCCAGCTTCTCCCTGAGGAGGAAAAGTGTTGGATTTTGCATCCAGAGTTCTAACTTATCTTGGTGCAACCCAAAGGATTAACTTTTTTTTTTTTTTTTTTGGAGACAGAGTCTTGCCCTGTCCCACAGGCTGGAGTGCAGTGGCGTGATTTTTTCAGCTCACCACAACTCTGCCTCCCAGGTTAAAGCCATTCTCCTACCTCAGCCTCCTGAGTAGCTGGGATCACAGGCAGGTGCCACCGTGAACAGCTAATTTTTTTTTTTTTTTTTTTGTAGAGACAGGGTTTCACCATGTTAGCCAGGCTGGTCTCAAACTCCTGACCTCAGGTGATCTGCCTGCCTCGGCCTCCCAAAGTGCTGGGATTACAGGCATGAGCTACCGCCTGGCCCAGGATTAACTTCTAACCTGCCTATCTCAGAGTGCTGAAAGGACCTTATATATACTAAAAAAGTTCTTAAAAACTTAGATGCCTGAGGCCCCAAAGAACAAAAACAGTGGTTTGAACTAACACAAGGATATGAGGCCCATGAAACCTCAGGACAGGGTGACTGGTGGAGTTCTTCTCCTGTACAAGGCCAATGCATGAGAACTTGAAGAAGTGACATTTTTTTTTCTACTGTACACATACAAAGAGTCAAGAAAAATGAAGAAACAGGGGAAAATGATCCAAAAACCAGAAACAAAATAACATTTAAGAAACCAAGTTTAATGAAATGGAGATACATGAATTACATGACAGAGAATTCAAAGTAACAATAGTTAAAATGCTCAGTGAGCTCGTGAGAGTAATGCATGAACAAAAAGTGAATTCAAGAAAAAAAATTAAAAATTTACAGAGGAACCAAACAGATATCTTGGACCTAAAAAATACAATAATTTAGCTGCAAAACTTAAAAAGATTCATCAGCAGACTAGAGCAAGCAGAAAAGGAAATGCGTGAACTCAGTGACAGTTCACTGGAAATTATCCAGTCAGAGAAGCCAAAAGAAAAGAGAATGAACAATAGTAAACACATTAAGGTATTTGTGAGACACCATCAAATGGACCAATATGCATTATGGGTTTCCAAGAAGGAAAGATAGAGCAAGAGGACCAGAGATCTTATTCAAGGAAATAATGTCTGAAAATGCCCTAAACCTGAGAAATAAAATGAACATCTAGATCTGGGAAGCTCTAACAATGTGAAATAAGGTGAACTCGAATACGTCCATATCAAGACACATTGTAATCAAATTGTCAGGCAAAGACAAAATTTTGAAAGCAGCAAAAGAAAAGTGACTTGTCACATACAAGGGACATTTCACAAGATTATCAGTGGATTTTTCAGCAGAAACCAGACATGCCAGAAGGCAGTGGAATGTTATATTCGAAGTTGGAAAGAAAAAACTGCCTACTGAACTTGAAAACTGTCCTTCAAAGTGAAGGGATAATAAAGACTTCCGACAAACAAAAGCTGAGATACTACTCACTGTAACTGCCTTACAAGAAATTCTAGAGGGAGTTTTGCAATTTTATATGTGAGAACACTAAACAGCAACATGATAGCATATGGAGGTACAAAACTGATAAAGGTAAATATACTGACAAATACAGAATAGTGTATCATAGTAGCAATGGTAAATTAATTACATTTATTCTCATTATCTTAGTCTATTTGTGTTGCTGTAACAACATACCCAGCCAGCGGTAATTTATAAACAATACAAATTTATTTCTCATAATTCTGTTGGCTGGGAAGTCCAAGGTCAAGGCTACAGCAGATTTAGTGTCTGGTGAAGGCTTGCTGTGTACTTTAAGGTGGTGCCTTTTCCTGCAACCTCACCTGGCTACAGAGGCACAAAAGTTAGAGACACTGAACCCTCACATGGCAAAAACAGACAAAAGTGCAAAAAAGACTAGGTTGCACTCTTCAACATATTTAATAAGAGCACTAATCCATGGAGGTGAAGAACTCATGATTTAATCACTTCCCATAACTCCCTCATCTTAGCACTCTCATATTGGGTATTAAGTTCCAACTTATGAATTTTGGAGGAATACATACATTCAAATCATAGCACTAGTATTTAAAATACAAGTTATTTAACTATAAGTTAAAATATGAAAATGAATACACAATATAAATAGATTTAACTTGTGATATCAATAACATAAAGTGGGTGGGGGGATAAAATACTAAAATTTTTGTATGCAATTGAAACTAAGTTGCTATTGGTTTAAAATAGACTGTTATAAGATATTGTATATAAGCCCCAGGATAACCACAAATAAAATACCTATAAAACTTACACAAAGTGAAAAGAAAATAATAAAAGCATATCACTACAAAAAAAATAATGAAATGCACAGGAAAACAGCAAGAGAGAAGAGCAGGACAAGAGAACTACAATACAAACAGAAAATAATTAACAAAATGGCAATAATAAATTCTTCCCTATCAATAGTTACTTGCTATGTAAATTGATTGAGCTCTCCAACCAAAAGACACAGAGTGACTGAATGAATTAAATACAAACAACTAAAACAAGATCCACCTATATGCTGAATATAAGAAACTTACTTTAGATTTAAGGACAAACATAAACTGAAAGTGAAGAGGTGGAAAAAGATACTCTGTGTAAATAGTAACCAAAAGAGAAGACAGGTAAATATACTTATATCAGACAAAATTAACTTCAAGTCAAAAACTATCTCAAGAGACAAAGACGACCATCAAATTATAATAGAGACAACACACCAGGAAAATATAACAATTATAAAAATATATGCAACCAAACCAGAGCACCTAAATATATAAAGCAAACACTGACAGAACTGAAAAGAAGACTAGACCAGCAAAATAGCTTCAGTAGGATACCTCAATACCTCACTTTCAGTAATGTATAGAAAAACCAGACAAACTATCAACAAAAAAACATTTGACCTGAAGAACACTAGAGACCACACTCTAGATGTAAGTGGAACATTCAATCAAACAGCCACAGAATATACAATATTTTCAAGTTCATCCAGAACATTCTTCGGGATAAATCACATATTTGATAACAAAACATGTCTTAACAAATTTAAGAGGATTAAAATCATACCAAGTATCTTTTTTGACTGCAATGGAATGAAACTAGAAATCAGTATCAGAAGGAAAACTGGAAAATTCATGAATATGTGAAAAGTAAACAACACACTTTTGAACAAACAATGGGTCAAAAAAGAAATCAAAAGGGAAATTAGAAAATATCTGGAGGCAAACAAAAATGAAAACACAACATATCAAAACTTATTGGATGAAGTATTAAGACAGAAGTTTATAGCAATAGATGTTTTCATTAAAAAGAATAAATATCTTAATAAAACAACCTAAATTGACACTGCAAAACCTTAGAAAAGACATAATCCCAATGTTATAGGAGGGTGAAAATGATAAAGATTACAGTAAAAATAAGCTAAAGAATATAAAAATAGAGAAAATAAAGTTGGTTTTTTGAAAACATTAAGAAAACTGACCCCCTTAGAGGAGAGACTAAAATAAATAAAATCAGAAAAGAAAGAAGAGAAATTGCAAATGATGACACAAAAATAAAAAGGATTATAAGAGACTAATAGGAATAAGTATATGCCAACTGTATTAGTCCATTTTCACACTGCTATAAAGACATATATCAAAGACTGGGTAATTTATAAAGGAAAGAGGTTTAATTGACTCAGAGTTCTGCATGGCTAGGGAGGCCTCAGGAAATTTACAATCATGGCAGAAGGGGAGGCATGCAAGTCTTACATGGCAGTAGGTAGGAGACAGCTTGAAGGGGGAAGAGCTCCTTACAAAACCATCAGATCTTGTGAGAACTCACTCACTATCAACAGAACAGCATGGGGAAAACTGCTCCCTCCATCCTCAGTAGATCCCAGTGTTTGTTGTTTCATTAATTGTGTTCGTAAGTTCTCATCATTTAGTTCCTACTTATAAGTGAGAACATATGTTATTTGGTTTTCTGTTCCCGTGTTAGTTTGCTAAGGATAAGCACCTTCAGCTCCATCCATATTCCCGCAAGAGACATCATCTTGTTCTTTTTCTTTTTCATGGCTGCGTAGTATTCCATGGTGTATATGTAGCACGTTTTCTTTATCCAATCTGTCACTGAGGGGCATTTAGGTTGATTCCATGTCCGTGCTCTTGTGAATAGTGCTACAACGAACATATCACATTCATGTGTCTTTATGGTAGAATGATTTATATTCCTCTGGGTATATACCCAGTAATGGGATTATGGGTCAAACAGTAGTCCTGCTTTTAGCTCTTTAAGAAATTGCCATAGTGCTTTCCACAATGGTTGAATTAATTTATACTCCCACCAACAGTGTATAAGTAAGTGTTCCTTTGCCTTATTGAATATTAATCAGTTTTGCATCTAATTAAGCAATATTAATCCAACCTTTGTTTTTTCAGTCCATAATTATACGCAAATAGCTTTGTGGTTGTGGCATCTTGGCTAGGATAAACTCCATTCTCCAGAATTGCCTTTCTAGTGTGTTTCCAGGTAAGGTGGGCTATAAGAGATATTCTTCACAAGAGGTGGAGGATGGAAGGGACACAGCAGCCATTTTGGAGTATGTGCACAGGTTTTTCTCAGTTATCTAATCAAACATTAATCTAGGTAAAGGGATTTTTTTGCCTACATAAATGAAGTTTCTGATCAATTGAGTATAAATTAGAGAGATTACTCTGGGTAGAGCTGACTTATTCAGTCAGTTTAGACTTCCCTGAGTCTAAACTGGTGAATGTTTAAGGCTAAAATGTTTAAGCCTTCCCTGAGGACACAGCTCGGGCCCTTTTAAGTTCCAGCCTGCTCCTAATCATTATTTTCTGACAGCCTGTAAACAACAAACTTTGGCCCAAACTGATGGAGTTCCAGCATATTTATAATCTTCCCTTCTGGACTTCCTCACCTATAGAACTTTCAGAAGTTCTGAAGTTCTATAGGTCAGAAAGTCCAGAATTTGTAAATCAATTCTTTGAAGTTAATAAATAAGTGAGTAAATATGTGTATCCATGTATTTTACTGATTCTTCTTACCTGGTTAAACTCTTGACTCATAAGCCTCGTTAATGAGTTAAATAAACTTCTGACATGTTTATTCTATATTCGTATGAGTCATCTTTTCTAAGTTTTAAAAACTTTGACTTTGACAAGGTCAATAGTAAATACCATCAATAGTTCCTTTGTACTCCACTAAATACACTTACTTCTTAATGTAGTAAGAAATCCAATATCGTGTCTATTTGAACCGAGTTTCTTTCCATGGTTCGCAAGTCACTAATATCAAGTTGTCATAATAACATTTTTAAGGAATGACTTTATTATTTTATTAATATTATTAGTATTTAAAAACTAGGTTACTTAATTTATGATTTAGCATATGGGAAACCAGTTCAATTTAGGGGGGAGTAACTTGGCAAGAATGATCCCAACAAGATACTATAGAGCTAGAATGCTCACAGACAGCCACGCATTTTGCTTATCTCCCACTCAACGGATTGCTTTAGCCAGGTGTAACAAAGACGGGGAAAATAAAAAGGACATAATGACCAGGTAGCCTACTCCAGTCAAATGCTGCATCCTCTCAGTTAGTTAAAATCAGCAAGATAGAATGGCAGCTAAGAGGCTACTCTGGGAAAGGCCAACTATTTATACTAAGTATTTCTGTCAATTGAGTCAAAAACATGACTCATGATGACTTTTGGCAGCTGGAGAGACAGAAAGAGATCATTATTTTTTCCAAATGAGCTCTTGGAGAGTTGCATTTGGTGAGCAAGCATTCTTTTAAAATAGCCCTTGAGATTAGAAAAGGATGGGTTAAGAGAAAGATGATAATTAAAAACTGGAAGAAATGAAAGTGAGTAAGAAGAAGGGAAAAAAATGACTCAGATGAAAAGACAAGAAATGACCGGGAATAGATTCTCCTTCAAATCATGGCTCTACACCACAAAGAGGAAAGCAACCAGTCTGTGGGATTTTCTGTTGATGACTCAACAGTGGCATGATTAGTTGTAGCTCAGATACGGACATGGTTTGCAAGCCAACTAGGGCCCTTCACTAGACAGGGAGGGTGTAGTGGGGAGACTTGGCAGACCACTTCTCCTTGTGACTGAAAGAGGAAGGGTGTAGTCTGTTTGCACTTATCCTGCATTTCATCAGTTCAACTTGTGATGTTTTCATTCACTTAAAAAAATGATGAAGTGATCCCCAATGGGTGTGTTTTACTTTCTAAACAATAAAGATGTCTGTTTTTTTTTTTTTTTTTTTTTTTTTTTTGGTGATGCTACAGGAGCAAATTTTCACCAACCACTTTTTCCACTTACACAGAGAGGGCATTCAATATCCAAGTGGGTGGCTCCCTCAAAGGGACCAATTTTGGAAACCCCCGCCTAGAAAAACATTTTGGATTTTTATGGCTCTTTTCATCCAAAGATCTCAAGGGATTACCAAGCAAAATATGAAAGCTCTGACATTTCGAGGTGGTAGCTGACACGAGTTGCTGATGTTCCTTGGCAGAAGAAAAAGCAGTGGCCAAAATGAGGGTACCATGAGACAGAAAATAACAATAGTACCAATAATCCTATGCCTCAAACTACTGCTGCTGCCTCTGAAACTGCTGTCCACCTCTGTCATAACATAGTCTCATTGTGATTATGCACAAAATAATACTCATTTATTAAAATACTGCCATTACCTATGTGTGAGTGTGCGTTATAAATTCCTGAATGAAACTCACATTGTCAAGGTGTAAAGCAATTTCCAAGATGTATGTCACATAATTCTGAATATTTCTTATTATTTTTACCTTTATTATATTATATCTTTGGTTGACATTATTTAATGTGTGTAATTAATAGTTAATTTAGGGAGCTAATGATGTGCATAAATAAGAATTATAGGTCTCATTTTATTATAAATTAAACTTTCAGTAAAATATGCCATATGTGGCTTCATTTTGCTAGTGCATAATTTACATGTGCTACATGAGAAGAAATAGTTTAACAAATACATATTTTATGTTCTTGAAAGAGCTATGCTTTATTTTTAAAATGAATTTTTCTTCATTCCCAAATAATTTTGCATTTCTCTATACTGTTATTGAATTTAAGTTTATTGTAAGCTTGAGAGGTTTTCCAGGAATAGGTTAAATCAATTAGCATTGGTCTTAGCCCACTACTAGGTATGCAAAACAAATATCTAGAATATTAAATGCACTTCCTCTAAGTTCCAGAGCTCAGGTTTACGATATGTCTCTCTTGACCTAAAGGACATGTATTCAAATGAGCTGCAGAGAAAGCTGCTTTTTTTGTAATATTAATACAATCTCTGCCAAATTAGTCTCTTTTAAATTTCAGAAAACTTCTTGTATACATATTTTAATATATTTAAAATGATGAGCCTAGAATTGGAGACCGTTAAATGGTTCGTATTTACTCTCTTGAATTTCAAAATGTAATGAGTGCCAAAAAGCCTCTGGGTGTATGTACAAAATTTGTAAAAATACGTAAAAACTTACTGACCCAAAACCACAGTGGAACTCATGATAACTTTCCAGACAACATAATTCACCATTTAGTCACAGGGGAATGCCAATCTCAAAAGATAGATTTTACACCAAGCCAAGAATATCAACAAAAATAAACACTTCTTGGATTAGGAACAAGAGGAAAATCCTATTCCATTGGCCTTAAAACAATCCTAATATTAATGATAATAAATTATCTATTTCAGTATGCCAATATTTGAGAAATTTTTTTCTTAAACATTGTGCCTTATTAAAATGATGCTGAAAAACCAAGAACATTAGATTATGTAGTAATAACTGTTTTCTATTTATTATGCATTGAGGTCTATACTTCCTCCTGGTTTCATATTAGACGAGTACAGAAACCATATTAAATGTATTTAGCCAAAGGAGAGAATTACAGTGAATTACTGCCTGTCTCTTTGAAGTCTGCTTCCAGTTAAGAAGCAAAGGATGTCCTATTCACTCTACTTCCAATATGTGCCCTAACTGTCACTCTCTCCATCTCTGTTCCCATTGCCCCAGTTCAGACTGAGGCATCTCTTGCCTCACAGTTACAACAGCCTCTTCCCCTCTGCTTCCTCTCCCTTTCTGCTCTTTGCCTTCCCCCATTGTCAATTTGATTTCCTCTCAGCAGTTTGACTCATCTTTTAAGAAATGGTAACCAAGGCCGGGCGCGGTGGCTCACGCCTGGAATCCGAGCACTTTGGAAGGCCAAGGTGGGCGGATCACGAGGTCAGCAGATCGAGACCATCCTGGCTAACACAGTGAAACCCCGTCTCTACTAAAAATACAAAAAATTAGCCAGGCGTGGTGACGGGCGCCTGTAATCCCAGCTACTTGGGAGGCTGAGGCAGGAGAATGGCCCAAACCTGGAGGTAGAGCTTGCAGTGAGCCAAGATGGCGCCACTGCACTCCAGCCTGGGCTACAGAGTGAGACTCCATCTCAAAAAAAAAAAAACAAAAACAAAAAAGAAAGAAATGGTAATCAAATCACTTCATTCCCCAGCTTGAAATTCCTAACCAGCTTCTCATTGTACTTAGAATAAAATCCAGTTTTTATAGAATCTACACAATATGTATGCAGAATCTGCCTATTTCTCTATTGTACATATATATATACAACTCAGAAGGATGAGATTATAAAAATGAAGCATTGAAGTAATATGATTTACCAGTTTGTTAGGCTTCTGAATTTTTAACTATATACATATATATAAATCTAAGAAATTATATTGGAGATGTGGATTTCAGTTGGCTTAGCAAGAAAGAAAAGCTATCTCATAGTAAAAAAGATAAAAGATGGGAAGTTATATCAGATACACTGTGCATAAATCTGACAGGCTGGATGTTTTCATTTCACCAACTATGTCATTCTGTGCCTTTCCTCTGCAATGACAAAAACAGAACTTGCATGAAAAAAATAACTTACCACAGTTTGAGGGATTTAGGACAGCTACAACCAAAATGAAACAAAGTAAAGAATGGCTGGCCAGGCGTGGTGACTCATGCTACTAATCCCAGCACTTTGAGAGGTTGAGTCAGGCACACCACTTGATGTCAGGAGTTCGAGACCAGCTTGGCCAACATGGTGAAACCCTATTTCTACTAAAAATACAAAAAGTAGCCGGGCGTGGCAGCGCACACCTGGAACCCCAGCTACTCAGGAGTCTGAGGCACGAGAATCGCTTGAACCTGGAGGCAGAGGTTGTAGAGAGTTGAGATCTCAGCACTGCACTCCAGCCCAGGCAACAGAGTGAGACTCCATCAAAAAAAAAAAAAAAAAAAGATAAAAAGTGGATGAAGAATATGAACAAACACTTCTCAAAAGAAGACATTTATGCCGCCCACAAACATCAGAAAAGCTCATCATCACTGGTCATTAGAGAAATGCAAATCAAAACCACAATGAGATACCATCTCATGCCAGTTAGAATGGCGATCATTAAAAAGTCAGGAAGCAACAGATGCTGGAGAGGATGTGGAGAAATAGGAACACTTTTACACTGTTGGTGGGACTGTAAACTAGTTCAACCATTGTGGAAGACAGCATGGTGATTCCTCAAGGATCTAGAACCAGAAATACCATTTGACCCAGCAATCTCATTACTGGGTATATACTCAGAGGATTATAAATCATTCTACTATAAAGAAACATTCACTCGTATGTTTATTGCATCACTATTCACAATAGCAAAGACTTGGAACCAACCGAAATGCCCATCAATGATAGACTGGATAATGAAAATGTGGCACACATACACCATGGAATACTATACAGCCATCAAAAAAATGCATTCATGTCCTTTGCAGGGACATGGATGAAGCTGGAAACCATCATTCTCAGCAAATTAACATAGGAACAGAAAACCAAACACTGCATTTTCTCACTCATAAGTGGGAGTTGAGCAATGAGAACACATGGACACAGGGAGGGGAACATCACACACCAGGGCCTGTAGAGGGGTGGGGGTCTAGGGGAGGGATAGCATTAGGAGAAATACCTAATATAAATGATGGGCTGATGGGTGCAGCAAACCACTATGGCACGTGTATACCTATGTACCATATCTGCACGTTCTGCACATGTATCCCAGAACTTACAGTATAATTTTAAAAAAAGAAAGAATAAAGAATAACAGGGGAATCTGTGGCATAGTACCAAAAATCAAAGGGTCTAGGTTCTAGTCTTGCTTTTGTCAGGTGTGTGATGGTAGAGAAAATAATGTCTTCGACTCAACTCTTTTGTCTGTAAGGTGGATGTGGTACAATTTCCACGTCTGTCACAAATGTAGTATTGTGTGACACTATAAATAAAGGTGCATGAATGTGTCAGGGATAACAGTTTGGCATTACATGTTCCTTTTCTTTAACCCCCAATTCCTATTACCTTTATCCTCCCTCCCCTGCACTAATAAAGTGGTAGGAGTATCACCAGCCCTAGGGACAAAGTAGGGCATTCAAGGACAGCTAAGAACAAAGAACTCAATTGAGAAGCTATGTAAATGGAGTTGAGATTCATAACAAACACAATTGTCAAAAAACCAAAAAGTTTTCCATATGTAAGACCCCAGGAATTTACTATGAGGAGAGTTTTCAGTTTGTGGTTTTAAATAACAAGAGCAGCAAAACAAACAAACAAACAAAAAACAACAAAAAAAAGCTTTCTTAGAAGAACAAGAGGCAAAGCCTAGAGGACTAAGTAAAGTCTATGAAACAGGCATAGAGTGAAGGATTGAGGACGATCACCTAAGAGCAGCTTCCTGCTACACAGGGAAGAAATAGTAAACACACACATGCGCACACACACTCATGTACACTTTTGGACAAGGAAGATGGAGTTTGGAGAATATTTGAAGTCAAGAATTTAAGATTTAGATGCTCTCTGCATCCCTGAGAAGAAAGCCACAATCCTATACTTTTGAGGCTTGAGTTAGGGTGAAAAAGAAAATGGGATGTAGATACTCAGACTGGATTAGCAAAATTCCAGAGGAGAGAATTATATCTTCAAAGAAACATTCAAGTAAAATTTCAAGTTCTTTGAAACTCGTCATTTAGAGGAGTGCTAGAAAGTCCAAACTGGGGCAGAGATGACAAATGTCTCGTTGAGGTGTTTCCATAGATTAGCCCGAGAACAAGCCTTACCAAGCCCAGAAGGAATCAAGTGGCAGAGAGCAGAGTACACAACTCCCAACAGGACCAATGCACACTCAGTCTTTAGACTGAATGAACAGGGTCCTTACGCTGAAGGGACTTTGGCCAAGAGTTGGTCAAAAAGGGTAAGCCACGCAACCAGAGACCACAAGGAACTGGGATGGCCGCTGTGGATGCCAGTCTACAGAGCCAAAGATCAGTCAGAGCAAGGAATACCAGAGCAGGGAAGAGTCAAATAACGGCATTAATATCAGACACCCTCAAGAGGAAAATGATGTTTGCTTATCAGAAGTGACACGATTATCTCAAAGTTTCCAGATGAAGCATGTTACATCATTATGAAAATGGGAGTTCCACAACCAAGTTATGTCTACTTTTTAAAAAAATGAAGACAAAATAAATTGACATAAATACACAACTGAATAGTGACTGCAAAAACACCTAATTGCTTATAACTATGCATCAGGGTATCTAGAAGATGGCATTTTTATTATTGTGATTATTATTACTATTAATGAAAGAATGGGTCATTTAAAAGTTACCAGCTGCTGGCACTTCTAGCAGCAGAGACCACAGATCGCTGTGGAGCAGTGTGCCCATCAGTGAGGCAGTTGATGAGGATGGCAGCAGAATGTGTGGAACCATCTGTTCTTGACTATGTGGCACTAAAACAGAAAAAGGGACACAACAGTAAACATTTTCAATTTCCATATTTTTTTTTCTTTTTCCACAGGGAAACTGTAAGGTAGTCTGATGGCCTCTATGAGAGAAAATAAAACTTTTCATGCCTTAGTGATATATACATTTTTCTACTAATTTAAATATAAAAACATGATGTTCTAGGCCCCAAGGTGCTGAAGGGAAACATAATAATTACAAAAAATATATGTAGCAACTTACTTCATGAGTTATGAAGGGAATATGAGATAGCCAAACCGTTTATGAGTCTTCAATGACGCAAACACTTACAAATGCATTTAAAAGAAAAGGTCGCATATAAAATTGAATCAAAAACATTTAACTACCTAACATAGTTCATTAACTCAAAATTGTTTGTATTAAGATGCTAAATACACTTAAGAGATTGACTCTTATACACTGGTGATTATTAAAAGCTTGTATACATTTATGAGGGTATTTTTCTTTTTTTCCTTTTTTTTTTTTTTTTTTTAGATGGAATCTCGCTTTGTTACCCAGGCTGGATGGCAGTGGTGCAATCTTGGCTCGCTGCAACCTCCACCTCCCAGGTTCAAGCGATTCTCCTGACTCAGCCTCCAGAGTAGCTGGGATTACAGGCATGCGTCACTACTCCTGGCTAATTTTTGTACTTTTAGTAGAGATGGGGTTTCACCATGTTGGCCAGCCTGGTCTCGAACTCCTGACCTCAGGCGATCTGCCTGCCTCGACCTCCCAAAGTGCTGGGATTATAGGCATGAGCCGTCACACCCGGTCTATGTTTTTCAATCACAGATGAGAAACCCTTTATTCTATTAACTTCACAGATTCTTGAAGTCATTAAGACTTACTGAAAAATCATACAGTTTTCCCTCCAACCATGGGAAGAGCAGTAAAGAATCAAAAAGAAAATTATATCACCTGATTATGTTCCAAGTATAGAATTGTCAGGATTAGACGACGGAAAGTGGGTATCTATTTCTATATTTCAATTGAGAAATTATTGTGTTGAATCAAATATACTTTAATAAGAAATGTAAACTAAATAAAAGGACTGGTCAGAAAACTGTGCCAATAGCTGAAGGATTATAATTGCTTGTGGAAAATTTTCAATCCCCTAGAACTATGTTGTAAATATTCTGCCAACATATGTCTCAGTTACTAAGTCTTGTAAAAATGTAGTCTTTCTTGAATATTTTCGAAGAACATTGACAATGGCTATATTCAGTAAAACCTCATTTATCTGATAAAAGTTCATTCAAAATAGAGTATAATTTGAAGAACTACTCTTCTGTAGTTGTATAGAGTTTTCCTGATGAGTGTTCATTTATTTTGCGATAAAATTTCAAGGTTACAGAAATATATATAAAGAAGCAGAATGGTCACACATTAGTTATCAAGCTATACTATGCTTTTCCATGAGAAAAACTATGAGTACCAGCATCATATCATGACATATTTGTCCTGTGAATTTAAGTGTCTTCACACTAAAACCCAATTGCCATGACTAGAATAATCATAAGGCTGTATCCATTGGTTCCCAAGGTCACTAAAATAAATGGCTAATCTGACATTTCTCTTCACTTAAGAAATAGCAGCCTGACTTAAGACTATGTAATAATGATAAAAGTTCTTATAAATATTGCTGTATATTTTTTATAATATTAACCTTTTAAAATATTTTCCACCATAATATAAATTATTATTTTTAAGAGTAATCTAAAGTAAACAAAAAGGGAACCAAACAAAATAAGGGCTACTATATGTTTTATTCTTATTTTTTAGAATTAATTTATATTTCTAAATTTGTAATGCATGCATTGAAAACAGAGTTCAAGAGGTATTAAAGTACAGAAAATTTAAAAAGTAATTTTCTTTTTTATTCCTACCCAGCTTTCATCCCCAAAGGCCACCACTATTGCTAGCTCTTTGGATATCCATCCATGGATATCCTTTGCACGTATAAGCATATATGTGCCTGTAGACTTCTTCTTTAACATATAAATTTAGCATGATATGGAGTATTTTTTCTATCTTAATTTTTCATTTAATATAAACAGATTAGTTCATTTTGGTGCATATAAAATTTTTTATTTTTTAAATATTTGCAAAACATTCCATTGGACAGATTTACAATTATTTATTTAAACAAACCCAATCAATATACATTTTCAATGCCGCAATGTGTACATGCATTATTATATAGCATTATATGTATAATACTTTCAAATACACAGAATGCATTATTATATAGTATTTAGCATTATTCAAATACACAGAATGCATTATTATATACGATTATATATATAATACTTCCCTATACACAGAATAATTCGTGTATGAATTGCAGCACTAAAAATGTATATTGATTGGGTTTGTTTAAGTAAATAATTATAAATCTGTCCAATGGAATGTTTTGCAGATATTTAAAAAATAAAAAAAATTATATGCACCAAAATGGAATAATCTATTTATATTAAATGAAAAACAAAGATAAAGACTCGATATCATGCTAAATTTGCATGTTAAAGAAGAAATCTATAGGCACATATATACTTATATGTGCATAGGATATCTATGGAAGGATATCCAAGGAGCTGGCCTTTGGAGAGAAAAGTTGGGTAGGAATAAAAAGGAAAAAAATAAGTATATATATACGCATACGTATGTGTATATATATATATATGTGTATATATATGTGTATGTGTGTGTATATATATATGTGTATGTGTGTGTATATATATATATATATATATATATGTATGATGTATTCCTAGAAAATGAATTGCTGGAACACAGGATATGCATTTACATTTATGATTAAATAGTAAAGCTGAATTTAATTCCAAATATATCAATTCATGCTGTTTTATAGGGTATAAAAGCATCTGTTTCCCCCTATTATAGGGTTTAAAATGTATTCATTGTCATTTTGAAAATGACCAAATTGAAGACATATTTGCCTATTTTGAAAACCTAAAAAATTAAAAACACAAACATAAGCTACAATGGAAGGTTTGCATATTTTCTTTCATAAAACTAAATATAATCTCCAAGTCTGAATTTTCTTTGAACAGATAAAATAATGTCATTTTTCACAAAGCCAGGTTATTTAAAACTAAGAATTATCTCCAAATTTCAGCATTATTACAAATAAAATAAAATTACTTCAGTTTGAATATAAATAGTACAACTGTAGAAAGCAATTCATTTCCTCATGTATCATTCAGAGGCAGAGAATGCTAGTAATCAACTTAAGATCACTTATGAGAAATCAAATATTTAATTCTATTTTTCCAAATTATTTGTTTTCTCAATAGTTTATGCCTCTTTTTTCTTTAAAATAAGAAATCCCAGGGTTTGAATTCCTCCCAAGAGAGTACACTATTAAAAATTAAAAGAAAAGTATTGAGCCAAAATGTTATTCATTCAAATGCTAGTTTCTTTTTAGTACTTTAAAAAGAAGGGAAAATTTTTAGACTTATGCATAAAAACACTACTCTCAACTTTAATACTTGAGGAATTTCAAGACTGCAATGCTTGGTTAAGAGTTACTTGCTCAACAATACTTCTCTCTAAATAAAACCACACTTTACATTTTACAGTTAATCAATTTTAAAAGATTAGGTTTGATAAATATATTTTTTATAGTTTGGCATGAAGTTTTTATATTGAAAATAGCTATGTGGTTGTGAAATATCCCCAATGCCTTTTTGAGCATTGGAAAAATTTTTCTATTTTTCCGTAAGATATGGGATTAAATTGTAAAACACTAGGAAAAGAACTTCTTGATCTTTTTTTTTTTTTTTAAGACTGAGTCTTGCTGTTACCCATGCTGGAGTGGTGCAGTGGCGTGATCTCGGCTCACTGCAACCTCCGCCTCCTGGGTTCAAGTGATTCTCCTGCCTCAGCCTCCTGAGTAGCTGGGATTACAGGCACGCGCCACCAGGCCCTGCTAATTTTTGTATTTTTATTAGAGATGACATTTCGCCGTGTTGGCCAGGCTGGTCTCAAACTCTTGACCTCAGGTGATCTGCCCACCTTGGCCTCCCAAAGTGCTGAGATTATAGGCATGAGCCACCGCGCCCGGCCACTTCTTGATCATTTTAACATTGTTGTGAAAAACTTTCACTATCTAGACTCATGTTCATTTCCTACTTAATTTTATTTAGCTTGCCTAACCTTCTTACATGATTCTTTTTTTTATCAATACCCATTCAGAATTGCTTTTGCTGTGATAAAGCCCCAGTAGTATTAATTAGACACTTTAAAGCATCAGATGTCACAGTTAAGTAAAAACGCCTTTTAAATCAAAAGTGCTCCTTTAAAAAACTGCTCAACTGAAATTTATCTCACTAAAAGATTCAAGAAAGGGGATGAACAAGGCTGGCTCTCTGGCCTTTTCAACCGGACTCCAGGGACCAACTGCAAAGATCTGGCAGTAGTATCAGTTTGACTTCTCTTTGACCACCATTGGGGTAAAGAACATCCAGACATAATGAAAGACAGCGGCCAGAGGTCAGTTCCACTGGGTTATCTGAATAAGACTCTCAGCAGACGGAAGTGGGGCTATTTATAACCCTTGGGAAAAGGGATAAGAAGAAGAACCTGGTGTGTGTCTTCAATGGGCCCCAGATTCCCAGCCCCAAGAATCCTTATCTGAGCAGAACTTGATAAAAAGGTTTCAGAAGACACTAAGGCATTATCAGCCTCAGTGACTCATGAAATATGAATACTCTCATCCAGAAGAGAATATTAATCCTCAATGACTCTGTACGATGCCCATTCTTGCACGGAGATTTTATTTCATGGAAATATGTATTTATATTTTTTCATGAAAATGTATTTTAATGTCTTAAAATTATCAGATATTGGTATTCTGTGGTTCATAAAAATTTTTTGGTGCCACTAGCTTTTATCACAGCTTAGAAAATTTGAAAACCTGTTTAGGCCTTTATCATTTTGGCACTTACTGTTTACTATCTATAGTATCTTCCCACTATGTCCCATAATCAGCAGTTTTGTCAACTATCTTTTATGAATGAAGCCCCAACTAGCTCTCCGACAAAATAACTTACATAATTTTGTCCTCACTGCCAAAAGATACGGTCTGATTTCCCAGAGCATTTCTTATACTATTCAGAATCTAGCTCCAATTAACTGCCAGTCACATCTTTCTATTCAGCTATATGCATTTTGCATTGCAGGCATTTAAAATGTATTGAAAAGTTTCTCAAATGTAACTCTGTTTCGTTTTGCTTTGTTTTGTTTTGAGATGGGATGTCACTCTGTCACCCAGGTTGGAGTGCGGTGGTACACTATCATGGCCCATGGGTCACTGTAACTTGAACGCCTGGGCTCAAGAGATTTTCTCATCTCAACCTCCTGAGTAGCTGAGACTATAAGCACATGCCACCAAAACCAGCTAATTTTTGTATTTTTTATCATAGAGATGGGGTCTTGCTATATTGCCCAGGCTGGTCTCAAACTCCTGGCCTCAAGCAATCCTCCCACCTCGGTCTCCCAAAGTATTGGGATTACAGGTGTGGGCCACCCTGCCCAGCCTCAAATGTAACTCTGTACCATTGACCTTACCAGTCTACCAAGCACATTCCTATTGTTTCTTCAAGGTAAATTATATGCCACCTCTTCTGTGAAGCCTCAATAATTATGAGGGCAAAACTAGTAATGTCTCAATTTGCTATGACTTCCCAAATTTACTAGAGATTGTGTTAATCTGTATTGTAATTATTTCTCTATGTGTTTGATCACTTCATTAGATCATTAGCTAATTTTTCAGGACACGATTTTTATATTAGCCAGTCTAATGCCTAATGTCTGAAGCCTACATGAGATTAGACCATGATAGATAATCAACAACCGAATGTTGAATGAATAAATAAACAATGAAGTAAATACACAAGTGCAGCAAAACCGCAGAGAAGATCTACATAGTTAGTATTTTTCTGGTAGAAGTCTGCCTGTTTTTTAATATCCCAGTGTTGTAGGATATTTGAGTCTCTTAGCACAGTATTTCTCAGCCAATTATTTATGTAGGAAAAAATTGCATTTATGTCTCTAATACTCAATATGACATTTCTTAACAAAATTGTTTCAGGAAAAAAAGTTATGTTCCAAATAGAATAGACACAATGTCATAATCACAAGGACATTTTGAGGAGCAGGCCAATTCTCCTCGAAGGGGGTATTTATCTTAGATGTTTCTGGCGCTAAAAAAGTCAATGTTGCTGGAAACAAATTATATTTTTATCAAGCAAATAAATTATATTTGGTGATCTGGAAGAAATATTTTAAGTATTCACTGTGTTTTAGGAAATTGAGAGCTTGGAATTGACAAACACTCATTATATTTTTTTCCCATTTAAAATGATGGGAAATAGATTCTTGACAGCATTTCTATTCAGATCTTGATAATAAGAACATTATTTTCAATACATGGGAGATAGCTGTATAACATTTATACTTATTACATTCAAGCCATTGTGTTGTTTATTAAGATAAATATAAAAATAAGGTGATTTATTTCTTGTCGTCAAGGAGCTTACAGTTTAGTTGGCAGAACAAGGCATACATGTTACTAACTATAATATAATCCACATCTGAGAAATATGGTGGGCTCACAATTAATCTTCATATCGAATGCTAATGGATGAAATTGTAGTGGATGCATGGGGTGCTATATTACTGAAGACTCTGAGGTCACAGCCCAGCTTGGGAGAAGAACACCATGATGATTAGTGATGTTTGTAACAGAAACATACTTGCCACCACTGCTCTGTAGACTCAGAGAAAAAAAAAAAAGCAGTTCAACTTGAAATGATAAATTAAAATATCTTTAAAGAGGTGACATTTAGGCTGGGCAAGGTATTTTTAGGATCAGTCCTAAAATACAAAGAAGCAGTCCAAGTGAAATAGTGCCAGAAGTTAAGTGTAGACTAGAGAGAAATGACAAAATACAATGAAAGCAGTAGTCATGTTGCTTTGGCTACATGTTGCTGAAGCCAAATGTATCCTTCTTGTCCTCAAAATGGCAGCAAAGGACAACTGTTAAGAGAGCCGCTTTCAACTTGACACATTATGGAAGGGACAGTACTTTGGTCTTATGGGAACAGAAACTTACTCTAGATACTGATCTGCCTTTGCCGCACCAATGTTTCTCCCAAAACTACCAACTACAGACTTACGGAATGCCTTATACACTGTCATGATATTCCACACAGTATTGCTTCTTATCAAGGAAATTAATTCACAGAAAATTAAATGAGGCAATAAGCCCACACTCATGTAATTCACTGATCTTAAATGCTCCCCATATTCTGAACTGATGGCTTGACAGAGCAGTGGAAAGGACATTTGAAGTCTCCCTTATAGCATCACTAAGTGGTAAAACCTTGCAGTGCTGAAGCAAGGTTGTTCAGAAGGATATGTACATCTGAATAGGTGTCCAATATATGGTGTTCTTTCTCCATGGCCAGGATTCACAAGTCCAGAAATTTAGGGATGAAAATGGGAGGGGCACCACATACTTTTACCCCCTAATGACCCACTAGTAAAATTTCAGGATACTGTTTCCATGACTTTATCCTCTGCTGGCCTAAAGTTTTAGTTCCAAAGGAAGGAATGCTTTTACCAAAAGACACAACAATTATCCACTTAACTGGAAGTTTAGACTGCCACTCAACCCATTTGGGCTTCTCATACCGCTGAATCAATAGGCAAATAAAGGAGATTACTGTGCTGGCTAGGGTGGTTATCCTGACTACCAAGAGAAAGTTGTACGACTGCTCCACAATTGGTATGTCTGGAATACAGAAGATCCCTTAGGGAATCTCTTAGCATTACCATGCCATGTGATTAAGGTCAATTGAAAACCAAAACAATCCAATCCAGAAAGGATTTCTACTGGCCCGGACCCTTCAGGACTGAAGGTTTGGATCACCCCGTCTGGTAAAGAGCCAAGATGAACTGAGGTACTTGCTGAAAGTAAAGGAGATCCAAAATGGGTAGTGACAAAAGATTGTTATAAATACCACCTGCCACCATGTCACCAGTTACAAAAACAAGTACTGTAATTATCATAATGTTTCCTTCTTATTTTTATGAACACATTTGTGTGGGAGGGGTGGGGGGAGTTGGTTTGTGTATATGTCTTAAGCAAATATCTTTGTTTTCTTCCCTTCCTTTACTTTTTGTTAATTCCCTTATCATGTAAGAAAAGAAGAGTTGATTTCATGTCACAGTGTTTAAGTATTGTTAATTTTACATCATAGTAGTTAACTTATGGAATATCAAATACTAAATGTCACTCAAAGACTTTACCACCTCTTCAGGGGAAAGTTAGAATGTGTTTTTGGTTTATGCAGGATGGTTGCATCATGTTTTGCAAAATTATGCCTTGTTATTGTCTTTATTTGGATATTAAGTATATTTTAAAGAGATGTGTATCAATGCCAAGTTGACAAGAGGTTGGCTTGTGATGGTTAATTCTATATGTCAACTTGACTGAGCCATAGGGGGTCCAGACATTTGACCAAACATTATTTTGGGTGTGTCTGTGACGGTGTTTCTGGATGACATTAACATTTGAATAGGTAAACTAAGTAAAGTCAATTGTCTAATGTGGGTGGGCCTTATCCACTTAATAGAAGACCTGTGTAAAACAAAAAAGCTGAATAAGTGGGAGTGCCTTCTGACTGCTTGACCCACAATATTGCTCTTTTTCTGACCTGGAACCGTAACTTAAACATCACCTCTTCTGGTTCTCAGGCCTTTGGACTTGGGCTGGAACTTATACCATCTGTCTCCTGGGTATCCAGCTTGCCAGTTGAAGATCTTGGGACTTCTCAGACTCCATAGATGTGTGAGCCAATTTTTTATAATAAATCTTGAAAATCTCTTTCTCCCCACACACACACACACACATATATATGTGTGTGTGTGTATGTGTGTGTGTGTCTGTGTGTGCATATATGTATGTATGTATAAATAATGTGCACCAGAGGATTGAATTATATATACATAAAACCTATTGTTTCTTTCCTCTGTGGAACCCTAAGACAGCTCATATCAATAAATTTAGCCTCAATAAACTTTATGTTTTCCCCATTATCCTACATCCTTAATATCTATTCCCATACATTTTCTCCAGGTTTTTATATGAATATTTATATTTTAAATGTAGTTTTTTTGGTGCATAGTTCAGTGAAGCTCCTGGAAAGTCACACTTCATACCTCATCGTTTAGAGCTGAGTCTTCAACTTGAATCTAGTTAAATGTTTGGAAGCACTCATGCTTATTAAGTCCTGAGAAAAATCAACAGTGCTTTGCAAGGCAACTACCACAGGGGAGGCCAGTACTGGTGCTTTAGGCTAAGGAGACTAGCCTTCTTGTAAATGAATATTGTTTATCATTTCTCAAAACTTATAAAACACACACACATATTTTATTTTACAATTTAGCATCTTCCACGTATTTCTGGTTAACACATTCTTTTACTCAGACATGCATTAGATACTTTTAAAAAATCCATTGAATGACAAACATCATTACATTTTTTTCACAAAGCAAATGTTCATTTTTTACTACAAATCAGCAGAGAAGTAAAACAAAATCTCAGACGGAGGTTGTGAAATTTATTATTTTGCAAGAGAGTCCAAAACCAGCTATAAAATGCATAATCTTTGAGGTGATTCATATCTGTTTTGTAAAACTTTTCATTCCCCTTTTTTTCCCCTTACATCAATGGTACATTTCTTCCTCCACCCCTAAAAATATCAGCCTCATCACAGCACATTGTATCCTTAATACATCAGAAACTCCCAATTGACTTCAAAATGCATTTCTCTATATTTTTTTCATAACAAATATATCTTTACTCTCTTTTAAGGGAGGAGATCACCTCTCATATTGTCTTATGCCTGATTTCTGCCTCCAAAGAAAGAAGATGTAAAAACTAAAAGGCAGAAATGAAACCCACAGGCAGACAGCCTGGCACCACACCCTGGGCCTGGTAGTTAAAGATCGACCGCTGACCTAATCGATTATGTTATCTATAGATTACAGACCTTGTATAGAAAAGCACTGTGAAAATCCCTGCCCTGTTCTGTTTTGTTCTAATTACCAGTGCATGCAGCCCCTAGTCACGTACCACCTCCTTGCTCAATCGATCACGACTCTCTCACACAGACCCCCTTAGAGTTGTGAGCCCTTAAAAGGGACAGGAATTGCTCACTTGCGAGCTCGGGTTTTGAGACGTGAGTCTTGCCGACGCTCCCAGCCGAATAAAGGCCTTCCTTCTTTAACTTGGTGTCTGAGGGATTTTGTCTGCGGCTCGTCCTGCTACATTTGGCTGCATTGAAAAATATATGATTATATAATCTATTACATATTTACACATGTAATAAAATTTTATATAAGCAAAAACAAGATAAAACCAAATATTATTTATTAAGCAGAGAGAGAAGAAAGAGAGAGAGACTTCCTTCTATAATACCCTCTTATGGAATCACTGTGAAAAGTAAGATTACTACAGTATTGTCACCGTTTTTAATGAGACAAACATGTAAACAGCTGTAGTTATACCCATGGCCATGTGTAGTAGACAGAATTCCAAAATGACTCCCAGGATTCTTGGCTTTGGGGACACATTCCCTGGTATAATAGCCTCCTGTTGAGTCTTAGCCAGATTTGTGGATATAATGGGATATCCCTACCATGACTATGTTGCATCATAATGCTGAAGATGTAATTAAATTTCCAAATCAGTTGACTCGTAATTAATCAAAAGGGAGATTATTCTATGTGATCCTGTTAATCAGATTACCACTGTGATGGTTAATATTGAGTGCAAACTTGGTTGGATTGAAAGATGCAAAGTATTGTTCCCGGGCGTGTCTGTGAGGGTGTTGCCAAAGAAGATTAACATTTGAGTCAGTGGACTGGGAGAGGCAGAACCACCCTCAATCTGGGTGGGCACCCTCTAATCAGCTGCCAGCTTGGCTACAATAAAGCAGGCAGGAGAAGATGGAAGAGCAGACTTGCTGAGTCTTCTGGCCTTCGTCTTCCTCCTGTGCTGGATGCTTTCTGCCCTCAAACATCAGACTCCATGTTCTTCAGCTTTTGGACTCTTGGACTTATGCCAGTGATTTGCCCAAGGCTCTTGGGCCTTCGGCCACAGACTGAAGGCTGCACTGTCGGCTTCCCTACTTTTGAGGTTTTAGGACTTGGACTGGCTTTCTGGCTCCTCAGCTTGCAGACGGCCTATTTTGGGACTTCGCTTGTGATCGTGTGAGTCAATACTCCTTAATTAACTCCACTTCATATATACATCTACCCTATTAGTTCTGTCCCTCTAGATAACCCTGACTAATACAGCCACTTAAAAGAAAAATACACAAAGCACTAGCAGACACTCTTCTGTTCTGTTGTCCTTGAAGAAGCAAACCACCTGTTATAGAGTGGGCTGCATGGCAGGAAATTCTAGGTCCCCCTAGGAGCTCACAGCCTCAATCTTACAACCACAAGGAACTGAAATTTGCCAAAAATCTGAATAAGCTTAGAAGATAATCTGAGCTCCAAGGAGAGTGCAAGTTGGCAGACATATTGATTTTGACTTAATAAGACAGTGAGCAGAGAATTCAGCTCACTGTCTTATTCAAGATAGTGAATAGTGAATTAACTCCAAGTTAATAGGTTGTGATATTTAAAGACCTTCAACGTGAAATGCACCATACATTCCAATGGAAGCAATACAAACTGTGTTATTTTTGCACTGATATTCAGACTACACGGTGCCTGAACCTCCATCTTACAGAAACTGTAAGATAATAGTATTGTTTAAGGAGCTAAATTTGTAATAATTTGTTATGCAAAAATTGAAATTTAATACAACATGCATAGGAGAAAATACATAATTCAAAATGGATTTCACAATGCTTCATTTCAAGATAATTTTCTTAACTGCTTATTAGTCTTTTCTACATGCCTTTTCATTTGATCCCAGCTGATAGTGCTGTTTTTAAGCACTTCCTGTCTTCCCCAAAGTAATGTGCTGCTAGCTATACCTGCTACTGAAATAAGCGGCTAGCCATGTCACAGAGAAGAAAGGGAGTCTTAACTCCAGTGAAATCTACTGAGAGAAGAGAAGAGCAAGCCAGCCTTGAGTATTGCCACAGGCTTACTTCTCTGAGATTTCAGAGTCTATGTGCTAATCAGTCTTTGTCTCTTTCATCACCCAGACACAAATACTATGAATTTAATAAGCCAGTGGTCTCAAAATGATTTGGGCATATCTATATACTTACTGGAAAGAGTTTCTCTTTTACAGGAATTTCTTAACTTGGAGGAAATTATTCCTCTCTAATAAAACTTTTTTCAACTGCAAATATTGGTGCCTAACCTTCTTATGTATAAGCTGGACACTTAAGCTAAATATACTTGATTATTTATTCTATATCTGCTTGTGCTGAGTAGACCGAAAAATTGTTCTGATCCTAGGTCTTGGCCAGTTACAATTAATTGCTTTGCTTACACAACTGAACACAACTCCAAGTTAACAGGTTGTGATATTTAAAGACCTTCAACGTGAAATGCACCATACATTCCAATGGAATCAATACAAACTGTGTTATTTTTGCACTGATATTAAATAGTCATTCCATTCCACTGTTTATAATCTTTCAATAATTCTCATTATGCAAACAGGGTTCCCCAATACGGTAGCTATTAGTTACATGTGGCTATTTAAATCTATATTTAACCTAAGCCAAAAAATAATTAGTTGCCTCCATCTTACTAGCCACATTTCAACTGTACAATAACCATATGTGGTTAGTGGCTACCACAGCACACAGTTCAGATTATAGAACATTTCAGTCCTCTCAGAAAGTTCTATTGAACAATGCTGAATGAAGCCATAGATTCTCAAGCATTTATATTAAAGCCTTTCATAGTTTTGCCTCTTCTGTGTTTTTAAAACTCAGTTCCCTCTTTCTGCCACATTTAGCCAGCGCTCCAACCATTCTAAATCACTTGTCTTTTATAAATCAGATATTAAGGAAATTTTATATGTGTCATTCTCATGGTCATTAATATCATTCAATCCTTTTCCCACCCGATGAATTCCTTCTAATTCTTTAATACTCTGCTCCAATTTCATCTCCTGTGAAATACCTTTCCTGATATCCTCAAGCACAAATAAGCATTTCCTCTGTGCTCCCATGATAACGATTGTCCTATTTTAAACCATGGGTCATAGAGGTTTGTCTTATTAGAGATTGTGAGCCTCTAGAGGAAAGGGGCCTTGTTTCTTTTTTCTTTTCATATTTATATCCCCCCATTCCAGGTGTAATAGGCACTAAATACTTATTAATCTATCCATTCATGCATTTATTTTCCTCATATTATTGATTGAGTGACATTAGAATGATAATTTTCTTTACTGCTTATATACAGACACCAAAACTCCATGTTACCAGTCAGAAGTTGACCATATAAGATGGCAGCTATAGTAAAAAGAAGAAGAGAATAAGAAGCTGTCTTAAACAAAAAGTCTGGCTTGGCAGAGAGTGTAATATGTTACAAACTTACTAAATAAGAAGTTAGAGTTATCTTTCTTGAAACCTCATAAAGTCAGATGAGGTTATCCTAGAACTGTCATGAAGAAAGTAATACAAAAGGTAGAAAACTGAATATGAGTATCATATGTATGTATATGTACATATGTGAATATGTGCACTGTATATATAAATATTTATATATATTTATATATTTGTGTGTATACATAAATACGTATATATATGCATACACATACACATGTATATATACGTATATATACACATACACGTGTATATATACGTATATATACACATACACGTGTATATATACGTATATATACACATACACACACATTTTTTATAGTTCCATGGTTCTTGGCTTCCAGAGAAAGTGATAGGTAGTCAGAAAGTTCAAGGAGGCTGCTGAGTTATCCTCGATAATTTGATGGATCTGGGGAAAGCACAGCTTTCCAGTTCATTGTAACTCCGTCACTATATAGGTAACCAGCCTGAATTTATAATATATTCATTTGAACATTTTCTTAAATTCTGATTACACAATTCTCCCTTAAGTTCCAATTCCAGAAAGTGGTTAATTGAAAAGAAACAAAATAAACTCTAAGATGTGCCATTTGTAAAGCTGCACTTAGAGCTATGAATAAAAATATTGTTTCACTCTCTAGCAGTGAGTCATAGTTTTTGTTTGTTTGTTTTGGTAGCCTTTAAAAAAAATCAAAATGCTCTAGTAGCTTCATCTGGCAAAAACAGCAGAGCACTACAGATTTTATTCTAGCTGCCTGCCATCAGTCACAGATCTGGAAAGGCCCTACGCACACAAGACCCTCTGAGTGACACAGAAGAGTCCTTTTCAAGGGTCTTGGAATATGCAATCACTTGGCTGCCATCAAATATTTCTAGAGGAAAGGAATCCTCAAGTCCAATAGACCAGAGGGTCTTCTGGCTCTGCCAAGAAGAGTGACAGAGGCTGTAAAACTGTCTGCTCTCCTCCTCTGCTAAATGTCTTGCCAGAAATCACACAGCCAGAGCTGTTGAAAATACGGCTGTTTCATTTCAAACTGCACCACGCACGGATGCTGCTTCCTACTCTCTTCCGCCATCTACTGGAGCTTATTCAAAATACTGATCTAGTTAACAGCTAGAAAAATTACATTCCAGAGTACCTTCCGTTTCCCTGTTACTTCTCCTTGAAGTTTTTATCCTCAAGGAGCAAAGAGTCTGACTGTCAGCAGTTTGAATTTTTTTGAAGAATATTTTTTAAAGAAAAAAAGAGCCATGGACAAGTAAAACATAGTTCATTCTGAACACCATATCCATTTTTTGAGCTTCTCCTCCAGAATAAAGTTTGTACTGCTTTTTCCAGAGCATTCCACCTTCTCTGCATTTACCTTGTAATGTGTGGTGATTGAATCAGTAACTTGCAATAGAGGAACAGATCCCGGATTTGAAGTCAGATTATTAAAATTCAGTTCTGACCTGTATGCCTTAATGTCAGAGATTTGCCAGTATTCTTAAAATACTGAGAGCAAATGCTCTTATGTATGGGATTTTCGTGAAAAACTCTGGTGTGGAAAAAGAGGTATGCCAATATATCTATAATAGCGCAAATAATGGAACTCCCACCATCAGTTCTGACCCAGACCTCTCTTTCCTGTTTGCCTCTTTAACTTGCCTTCGACCTTCTTTTTAAAAAAATGTTAACGCTGGGCACAGTGGCTCACACCTGTAATCCCAGCACTTTGGGAGGCCAAGGCGGGTGGATCACGAGGTCAGGAGTTCAAGACCATCCTGGACAACATGGCAAAACCTGTCTCTACTAAAAATACGAAAATTAGCTAGGTGTGGTGGTGTGCGCCTGTAATGCCCAGCTACTCGGGAGGCTGAGACAGGAGAATCACTTGAACCTGGGAGGTGGAGGTTGCACTGAGCTGAGATTGTGCCACTCCACTCCAGCCTGGGCGACAGAGCAAGACTCTGTTTCAGGAAAAAGAAATTTTTTAATAGACTTTTGATCTTTTAGAGAAGTTTTAGGTTTCCAGAAAAATTGAACAGAAAGTACAGAAAGTTTCTAAATACATTTGTTACAATTGATAAACCAATATTGATGCAATATTATTAACTAAAGTCCATCATTTACATTAGGGTTCACTCTTGCTGTTGTACAATTTTATGGATTTTGACAAATATATATACTATCATGTGTCCACCATTACAATATCATACAAAATATTCTCACTGCCCTAAAATCCCTCTGTGTTCCACTTAATCATACTCCACCATAACCACCTCAACCAATAACTGATGATTTTTTCACTGTCTGTATAGGTTCACCTTTTCCAGAATGTCATTTCACTGGAATCATGCAATATGCAGCCTTTTCAGACTAATTTTTCCATTTGGCAATGTACATTTAAGGCACTATTGCCTTTTTGTAACTTGATAGCTTATTTCCTTTTATCGCTGAATACATATTCCATCATGTGGATGTGCCATGGTTTGCTTATCCACTATCTCGGGTTGCTTCCGATTTTGGTCAATTATGAATAAAGTTGCTATAAATATTCAATTGCAGGTTTTTGTGTTGACATAAGTTTTCACTCACTTGAGCATATACCTAGAAGCACAATTGCTAGATAGTATGTAAGGCTGTCTATCTTTGTAAGAAACTTCCAAATTATATTCCAAAGTGGTTGTATTACTAGCAACAAATCAGAGTTTCTGTTGCTCTACATCCTTATCAGCATTTGATACTATAAATGTCTTGGATTTTAGCCATTCTAATAGGTGTGTAGAAACTTATTTTCACTCCCTCTTTGAATGGCTCTCAGAGCTCCACTGTGATCTTTCCATTGCTGACTGGCCTCAAGGCCCCTGTAAAACTAGAAACATCTTAATGAAAGTATCCACCTTTGTTTGTTCCTCTGTCTCCAGTAATCACAAGGCTTGGCATGTAGAGGGTTCCAAAATTGAATGTGATCTCCTGACTACAATTGTTTTTTCTTAACTGTCCTTGGAATCAGTCTCTGTCCAGCCACCTTATTCTGAACACTTCATCCTGTGGCTGTGTGACCTTAGGCAAGTCACATAATCTCCCTAAATATCTATTTACTTATCTAAAAAAAGAACCTTCAATAATCTTTATGACAATCTTAAAGATTTTGGTATACATTGGTAAAATATGAAGCACTTTATATGATGGTAAAGCACTATATAAATATCCCTCCCTGTATCCTCAAATACATTACAGAACATTACACACGCGCACACACACACACACACACACACAATTAATGTCTTCATTGAATATATAGGCCAAGTCATGGTAATCCACACACCACTCTTTGAATGTAATCTGTATTTTTTGCTCTGGTTGGTTTTTAAGATTGCTCATTTTGTCTTTGGTACCACAATTTCATTTAATGTATCTTGGGTTGGAGTAATTATTCTTTCTAATATTCTTTGGGATTCATTAGGAATCTTAAATCTGTATCTTTCATCAATTCAGAAAGTTGAATATTTTATTCTTTATCTTTCCATGTCTCGCCTCTTCCATATTCAGTTTGCCTTCTCCTTCTGGAACACCAGTCATAAGTACCACAGAACTTATCACTTAATCTTTCTTTACTCTTAACTTGTGCTACATATATTTTTCCATCTTTGAATTCCTCTATGCCAACTTCTAGATAATTTCTTCTGACTAATCTTTCAGCTTCTCTTTTCTCTTCAGCTGTGTCTAATCTTCTTTTAAAATTTTCTATTGAGCTTGTGATTTTATTAGTTGCATTTTTTATTTCTAGATGTTTTCTATGATTTTTTAAAATTGGTCATTTTTATACTTTTCTTTAAGACTAGATATTTTCAAGTCTATCTTCTTATTTCTTCAAATACAGTAAGTAGATTTTATACTCTGTCTCTTAAAAGTCCAATATCTATCATATGTGTGCATGGTTCCATTGTCTATTGTTTCTGATCATTCTGGCTTAGAATGCCTGAATTTTCATCTTCATGCGTTTGGTTATTTTTAACTGCATATTTCTCATAGTCTTAAAAAAATCTATATGGGTATTTTGAAGATTAAAATTAAAGAAGCTTTTTCTAGAGATTTGCATTGGCTTCTTGGAGGCATCTAAGGGCATTACCATTCTGCAATTACTTTGACCTAGGTTTTTTTGTTTTGTTTTGTTTAGCAACTACTAGGTGATATTAATTTATGCTATAACTCTTATTCAAACCTGGCTGTGATTATAATTTCTTTGAGATTTTTTCTCTCTGTTCTACACAACTCTACTTTCCCTGATTTTCAGTGGACAGGGTGGAGAAAACGCAGATCTACTTCTCATTTACCCTTACTCTGATGGTGTTGCTTTCTGAAGTCCTAACTTTATGTAGGAAAAATCTCTAATCAGATTTATTCCCTTGGTTGAATGGTAGGCCCTGGGTTTTAACTTCAATTGTCCTCATGTTTAAGCCATCAAAACTGAAGTGTGATTGTCCTTGATTGATAATTGCCTTCAGGGCAAAAATAGCACTAGTACTCCCTTACTATTTATGTTCCAGGTTTTCCTTAGATGTTGGCTTCCTAATTCCTTACTACCTTGTCATCTCTCTGGTGGTTTTTGAAAAGTACTTTAAAAATATTTTATCCAGCATCTGTTATTGGTTTTAATGGGAGAATTGGTCTGAATAACCCAATCTGCTATGTCCTTGGAAACAGAACAAAACATGGAACATTTTCTAAACAAATTGCTTAAACTGAGTTTGAATCTACACCTGATTCAAAGTGGAGCAGGACACTGAGAAAACAAACCTGGCCAGATATTAAATTCATTAACCAATCCAATGTCTCAGAAATAGTGATACTATGATAAGTACGTACTGACAAAAACTTTGCAGTGTATTATCTAGGCAAACAAAGTACAGCTGAATTAAAAAAAAAATCAGCTGTCTTTGAAGAGAAATTGTAGCAATTGTAAATAAAGGACCAAGAGTACCTCCCAAATAAAGGGTCTTATTCAAAGAAACATTAACTCAACCTAATTTGCAATGGTATTAGAATGAGATAGAACAAAGAGCATACTATCAAAATACTGCTGATAATCAGAAAAATTGGAGACATTAGGCTGGTTCTTTCAGAAATCATTTTAAGTCCCATAACTCTAAAAGTTTTACCATTCAGTTTCCTAATGATAGTAGACTTGGCCTTCAATATTACAACTTCACTCCATACCATGCATAAGTTTGATTTTGTTAAACAATTCAACTCCAGTTAATTTTAAAGTAAATTACATATGTTTTTCTTTTACTACAGTTCGAATTCAGTCATTTTTTTTTTAACTAATCCTTTTGGACTCTGTATAACATCCCAAGCTATGGAGTATATCCATATAGTATTACGGATAAATATCTGGACTAACAGAGCGTCACTTTTTCCAGGAGCCAGGCTTATTTCTGTCTGATTATACATAAAAAGTAAGATACAGACATATAAAGAAAGAAAAATACATGATGTTTATTTATTTGTTTTCTTTTGTGCTTTAAGCAGGAACATAAGAAATTGATTCTCCAGCAGAAATGCCAGCACTTTACAAGCCCTGTAATTATGTAATGAACACGTTTCCTTCTATTCATTCTCTATTTAAAAAAAAAAAAATTCTGCTATCTAAATGTTTGACCTCTAAAAGACTAAAAAGCTTAATCATATAACACTTCAAGTTCAAATGGCTTTTTATGGAAAACTTCATTACTTGAAAGGCTGTGTCATCTACTTTCTTGATCAAAATAGGTAGTGACCTGTAAAGCAGCCAAGAAATTTCTATTTGGAGTGGCTTTCTCCTGATGGATGAAGGAGCAGGCAAAGATTCTTCCTGGTAAAGTGTGGGTGGATAATTTTATGTGACAGCCACATTATGAATGAAGCAATATGAGCATGAAGTAGTTCACAGCATTCACTTCTATCAAGTTCTGCTGATTAAAAAAGCAAGGTGTGGTTCAAAAATTATCTGAGCCTCCAATAATTTTTGACTTCCTCTGCAAGTCAGCCTATATGAGAATACACTAGAGGTTCTGGAAAGGAAGCCATGTCATCTTTGGCGAAAAGACTTCCAGAATTGGCCCCCGTTGATTTAAACTGAGCCTTCCAATGTGGCGTGAAGGATGGAACTGGTGCATGTAATGGCATGAAACCTCATATATTAAAATCTAAATATCATTCATAGCAGTTGTAAGCTTTATCAGAAATCCTAGATACAGGCATCTTTTCAAGATCTCAGGCATTGAAAGGACCTATTGTAATATTGCACACTGTAGAACAAACATTGTTGTCATCAGCAGGCTTGGATCTTCTGGGAGTCTGCACTCTGTCAAGGTTCTTGGCGGAGATTCAGGTAGAGAAACATTTACTTTAAAATGATTAATTATTCCCAACTCTATTTTGCCAAGGACCATGCTTTCTGTCCTCTCTTTTTAGTCATTGATCCTGAAATACTTCTGCAACTTGCTCAGCTTTCAAATTAACATGTACACTTTGAGAAATATACATATTTGATTAGATCTTTCTTTTCCCTGGAAACTGATCATGGCAGACTCTGTTGGACAAGCCCAGTGTAAATATCTATTTCATTAGCATTATTTGAAGAATATAATTTAATTAGTCCACTTCTAAACTACATTAATAGGCCATCTGGCGAAGCCAGTATTCTGAAATATAACCTTGATTTGATGGAGTTTTAATAATGTAGTTACTGTAACAGTATGTCACACTACAGATTACACAATAATACCATCAAATTATTTCACAATAAACTACAGAATAACCTAAGACTCATTTTTTTTCCAGTACATGTGACCTAGACCTAAGAAGGCAAAATCTGAGAAAGTTATAAATATAAACTATGTTATAATTTACTTACACTAGCAATAAAATATACTTAAAATTTTAAGGCATGTGAAAATTTTGTTTCATGTCCCTCTTCATTAAATGTCCTTTGCTGTGAGTGAAGCCTTCTTCCTCTTTAGGAAGAAGGAGGAAGGGAACAGAAGTACTGTGTTGGGGCTATTTAGGATATGTGTATGTGTGTGTCCTAAAATGACCAGTTTGTGAAGTAATATAATTCATCAACATAACTTACTTTGCTTTCATCAAAATATGTATTTAGAACACAGGTTTTTAAATAGTTTACTTTTGGTTGGAGATGAGCAAAAAACAAAACTGAAAAAATAGGAAAGTATTGTTGAGGTAAAATTTTCTCATCATTGTTTACAAAAAAGTCTGGCTCTATTAGTCGAGGTTCTCTAGAGAAACAAAACCAATAGGATTTTTTTTTTTTTTTTTTTAAGATAGAGTCTCGCTGTGTTAGCCAGGATGTCCCCAAATTCCTGGCCTCAAGAGATTCTCCCGTCTCTGCCTCCCAAAGTGCTGGGATTACAGGCGTGAGCCACCACGCCCAGCCCCAGTAGGATCCATTTATGATATGGAATTGGAATTGGCTTGCATGATTATAGAAACTGGTGACTCTAAAGTCTGCAGAGCAGGTGTCCCAGTGTGCATCTGAAAGCTAGCAGGCTGCTGTAAAACCAGGAAGAGCTGATATCCCAGTTCAAAGATTGTCAGGCAGAATCCTCCCTTTCTCAGGGAGGGTCAACCTTTTGTTTTAGCAAGATCTTCAGCTGATTGCATGAGGCCCACCCACATTATGGAGGGCAGTGTGCTTTACTCAGTCTACCAAATTAAATGTTAATCTCATTCAAAAACATCTTCACAGAAACACCCAGAATAATATTTGACAAAATATCCGGTCATTCTGTGGTCCATTCAAGTTGACACATAAAATTAATCATTAAGAATTAATGTCACAAGAGATCCACAAACTGTCAGAACTTGATAGAAACATGTATAAAACTAGAGGGTAGCCAAGTCCATATTGGCTTAAGTGTGATGCCATTTACATCTCCCTGTTGGGAGGAAGTAATTTGTCCAAACTTTTTAAAGCATCTACCAAACTAACAACTTATTCTTAGTGATGCTCGCATTCTGTAATTAGGAATTACAAAGACTAAAGCCTTACTGTCTTTCAAATTGTGTTTAAATTATGAAATGCCATTTTTAAAGCCCAGATCCATTGCTCATAAAAAATTCTCGAAATCTTCTTAAAGAAAATTCTCACATCCTTGGCCAAAGGCATGTGTTCTTACAAATCAACCATCACTGATTTTCTCTTTTAAGCTTTAGCATGTTTCAATTTCTTAGGTCACTCAACAAATATTTATTAAGCAGCTGGTATGTGCCAAACTCTGTTCTAGGTATGGGGATTTGACAAAGAACAAACATAAAAAAGCTCTTATGTCATGAAACTTGTGAAGGTATTTGATCATTGATAGCAGGTTTCCACAGACAAATTTATAGCAGGGGCCCTTGGGTCAAATCTGAGCCACTGCCTGTTTTTGTGAATAAAGTTTTATTGGCCCACGTTTCATTTGTATATGTATTGTCTCTGGCTGTTCTCACACTACAATGACAGAGTGAAATAACTGTCCTTGAGATCACGTGGCCCACAGAGCTGAAAATATTTACTATCTGGCCATTTACCAGAAAACGTTTGCGAACTCCTGACATAGCATTACTATGAAGCAAGGCCTTGTGTATTAGAGTAGATGCAGCAAATCAATGTAAAAGTACATAACTCGGCCGGGCGCGGTGGCTCACGCTTGTAATCCCAGCACTTTGGGAGGCCGAGGCGGGCGGATCACGAGGTCAGGAGATCGAGACCACGGTGAAACCCCGTCTCTACTAAAAAATACAAAAAATTAGCCGGGCGTGGTGGCGGGCGCCTGTAGTCCCAGCTACTCGGAGAGGCTGAGGCAGGAGAATGGCGTGAACCCGGGAGGCGGAGCTTGCAGTGAGCCGAGATTGCGCCACTGCACTCCAGCCTGGGCGAAAGAGCGAGACTCCGTCTCAAAAAAAGAAAAAAAAAAAAAAAAGTACATAACTCACACACAAAAAAGAGAAATTGAGATTTATGTTCTAAGAAATTTACTTTATTCAACATAGAGGTTTTGGTAGGCAGCATAATAGCACCCCCAAAGATGTCCACAACCTAATCCCTGAAATTTGTAGATGTGATTTTTGTTTCTTTGTTTGTTTGTGATGGAGTCTTGTTCTGTCACCCAGGCTGGAGTGCAGTGGCAGGATCTCAGCTGATTGCAACCTCTACCTCCCGGGTTCAAGTGATTCTCCTGCCTCAGCCTCCTGAGTGGCCAGGATTACAGGTGTGCACCACTGAACCTGGCTAATTTTTGTATTTTTATTAGAGACAGAGTTTCATCATATTGTCCAGGCTGGTCTTTAACTCCTGACCTCAAGTGATCCGCCCGCCCCAGCCTCCCAAAATTCTAGATGTGATTAAACTAAGGATCTTAAAATAGCGAGATCTTAGGATCTGGGATTATCGAGGTGAACCCAATCTCATCACAGTGATCCTTATAAGGGAGAGACAAGGAGGCCACAGTCAGAATCAGGGAAGGAGATGTGATGATGGAAGTAGAGGTAAAAGAGAGATAAACAGAGATTGGGTGATGCCACACTGCTGACTTTGAAGAAAGAGGAAGGAGCCACAAAGCAAGGAATGCCAGTGGCATCTAGAAGCTGAAAAAGGCCATCAAACAAGATTCCCCACTCAGAGACTCCAGGAGAAATCAGCCCTAATGACACCTGGATTTTAACTTGTCAGACTCATTTTGAACTTCTTATGTGCAGAACCATAAGATAAATAATTTCTGTGTTTTAAACCACTAAGTTTGTGATTATCTGTTACAGCAGCCATAGGAAACTAATACTACTAATGCCATGGTAGACACTTTCTATGGAGTTACATCTTGACTTTGTGACTTACTAGATAGAAAATGTTTGGCAGATTAATTTCTCTAGAGCAATTTCCCTATCTAGGTTAGATAAAAAATGTAATAACTCCAGAGTTTTTTGAACATTCAGTGAGCCTTAGGTTTTCTCACCTAACATCAGAGAAGGCCTAAATTAATCTGTAAATTATTATGCATTTAAAATATTATGATCATGGGGCAGTGGTTGCTCAAATGTTTTCAGAGGGTGGGATATCTAGTAATTATGATTACTTTCTGAGGTTCATTCATGTATTTAATCCAATATAGCTTCTGTGACTTTCTCACCTTTGACATTTATTATATGGTTTAAAAATACCTCTAAACTAGTCCCCCTGCCTGTCTCTCCCATCTATGCTGGTAACAGATTGATGCTTATGAAATGCAAAGAACATCTCATCACCACTCCACTTAAAATTCTATACTCCTTAGAATGGCACAGTTAGTTAATAGATACATATTTATGAATAAATAATTAAATGAATGTTCACCAAACACCCCTTTGGACCTAAGCTGCCCATTCCATATTTTTCTCTTATTTTGATAGCCTATCCTTTTGGTAAGAAGACACTCCAAGAAGCCATTGCTAGCACAATAAGGACTCCCCTAGATCAACATTCAATTAACATACTTGAGGTTTCCTAGTCTTTGAGACAACATATTCCTCAATGACTCTGCTCCTCCAAGAAGTAATGCTCCATCAGCATTTCCTAAAGGTTACCTGCTTCCCAGCCATTTATTTCCCATTACCTTATTATTTTGCAGGGAAAACATTACTGTTTGTTTACGAGGTCCAAGTTTTAAAGGAAATGACCATAAAAACTTTTTAAAAGCTATCTTGATGAACATCATCAAAACCACCATTTCTATTAAAGTGCCGACATTACACAAGAGGTTCTTAGCAAATGTATTTTTGCCATATAAGAATAGAGTAAAAAAAATGCATAGAAAAAAAGTCTTTTTCTTATTAACTAGAGCCTTTGGATGCACTGATTTGTAAAACACTGATTTAACATGAGCCTCATACTAGCCACCTTATGAAGGCAGGAAGAGGACCAAAATGTAATTTTTTTTACCTCATACATGGCATCTCTTTTAAAACCATGGAGCAATGGGAGAGGGATCAAACAAGAAATCAGAAAAATGAAACTATATGCAAACCACATCATGTCCATGTAAGTCACTCATCTTTTGGTGTTTTTATGCCTGCCTTGTTTTATTTAGACTGCAGAAACACTATAACCACTGCTATGTCTATCTCTGCATTTAGGATGCTTATTCTTATCTTATAAGTACTTAGGAAACATTTTCTTTCTTTTTCTTTGTTTCTTTCTCTCTCTTTTTTTTTTTTTTTTTTTTTTTTGAGATGGAGTTTCACTCTTGTTGCCCAGGCTGGAGTGTAATGGCGTGATCTCGGCTCACTGCAACCTCTGCCTCCTGGGTTCAAGCAATTCTCCTGCCTCAGCCTCCCGAGTAGCTGGGATTACAAGTGTGTGCCACCATGCCCTGCTAATTTTGTATTTTTAGTAGAGATGGGGGTTTCCCCATGTTGGTCAGGCTGGTCTTGAATTCCCGACCTCAGGTGATCTGCCCTCTTTGGCCTCCGAAAGTGCTAGGATTACAGGCATGAGCCACCGTGTCCAGCCCAGGAAATGTTTTCTAATAGTAATGACTCAATAAAACAAATCACAAAGTAATAAATTCTATTGCACTAAACATGTAATTGTTAGTTCCTCTCAAAATATAGATTATTATTTTGCAACCTCTACATGTTTACTTACTCGATTCATATGTCTAGAAAAGAAGCAATTTGTCACCATTCTGAACATACTCTGTGCTAAAGACTTCGGTGCAATTGAATGCCACATGAGTTTTTACCTTAATCCTTCTTGATACTTTCTGAAATTAACATTAATATATTTCTGTCCCATGTATAGTCCTACTTCAGAGTCTTTTCAGGTCCTGCGGATATTTGCATTTTGCATCAAAACTCATCACTTTAAAAAATATGATATATTCCCAAACTTACAAATAATACAATTGTATGCATGTCTATAAAGAAGCTCACATTTCATTATCTGACAGACAGAACTTTGTGGGAATTGTGGCTTAGAAATCTGAAGTTACTTTTACAGTGCCAGAAGTTTGACACTGATATCATGGCTTTGCCTATTCACATGATTCAATAATACTTTAGTTCTGACAAAATATCATTTCTAAGTCAGTTTGGGTCTTTTGCATTTGTTAGTTAATTCAATGAAATTTTTAAATAATAGGTATTATTGTATTACTTAGTTTGGATGAAAAGAATTAAAATGCACAAGATGTTAAAAGTTACTTTAAAAAATAATGCTTGCTTGTGCACAGCTTCTGTTTTTTAATATATTTTATTTTATAGAGCAGTTTTAGGTTCAAGCAAAGTTGAGCAGAAGATACAGAAGTTTTCCATGTGCTTCCTGCCCCCACAGATGCACAGCCTTCGCATTTATCAATATTCCCCACTAAACTTGTATATTTCTTACAATTGATTAACCTAAATTCACATATCATAATCATCTGATTTCCAAGGTTTACATTAGGGTTCGGTCTTGATGTTGTACATTCTATGGGTTTGGAAAAATGTGTAATGGCGTTTATCCACCATTGTAGTACGATATTTGGCCATTCTTGCACTGCTATAAAGAAATAGCTGAGTCTGAATAATTTATAAGAAAAGAGATTTAACTGGCCCACAATTCTGCAGGCTTTACAGGAAGCATGGTGCTGACATCTGCTCAGCTTCTGGGGAGGCTTCAGGAAGCTTACAATCATGGCAGAAGGTGAAGGGGGAGCAGGCAGATCACATGACGAAAGCAGGAGCAAGAGAGAAAAGTGGAGGTACTACACACTTAAACAACCAGATCTCTCAAGAACTCACTCACTATCACAAGGAAAGCACCAAGAGGATGGTGTTGGACTATTCATGAGAAATCTACCCCCACGATCCAGTAACCTCCTGCCAGGCTCCACCTCCAATACTGAGGATTGTGATTTAACATGAGATGTGGATGGGGACACATATCCTAACTATATCAAGTATCATACCAGAGTAGTTTCACCACCCTAAAAATCCTCCATGATCTGCCTATTGGTCCCTCCCTCCCCCTTAGTTTCTGGCAACCATTTGTCTCTTTACTACCTTCAATATTTTGCCTTTTTCAGAATGTCATACAACTGGAATTATATAAAATGCAGCCTATTCAGATCAACTTCTTTCAGTTAATAACATGCATTTAAATTTCTTCTATATCTTTTCATGGCTTGATAGCTCATTTCTTTATAGTGCTGAATAATATTCTATTATCAGTTTGAATTAGTTTATTTCTCCATTCATCTACTAAAGGACATCTTGACTTCTCCCAAGTTTTGGCAATTATGAATAGTGCTGCTATGAACATCTGTGTTCAGGTTTTTGTGTGGACATAAGTTTTCAGCTCTTTTGAGTAAATACCAACGAGTGTGATGACTGAATCATATGGTAGGAGTATGTTTAGTTTTATAAGGAACTGCCAAACTGTCTTCCAAACTGGCTAAACTATTTTGCATTTTCACCAGCAATAAATTAGAGTTTCTGTTGCTTCATGTATGTGCCAGTATTTGGTGTTTTTAGTGTTCTGGATCTTGGCTATTTTAATAGGCGTGTAGTGGTATATTTTTGTTGTCTTAAATTGCGTTTCCCTAATGATATATAATGCAGGGCATCTTTTCATATGCTTATTTCCATTGTTACATCTTCTTTGGTGAGGTGTCTGTTAAGGTGTTTGGCTCGTTTTACCATCTGATTATTTGTTTTCTTACTGTTGAGTCTCAAGAGTTCTTCATATATTTTGGATAACAGTCCTTCACCAGGTAAGGACTTTTGCAAATATTTTTTTCCTAGTGCACGGCTTGTCTTCTCATTCTCTTGAAATTGTCTTTCTCAAAACAGAGGTCTTAAATGATAGTGAAATGAAGTTTTCAACTCTTTGGGGTAAAGACCAAGGAGTGTGATTGCTGAATTACCTGGTAAAGTGTGTTTAGTTTCATAAGAAACTGCCAAGCTGTTTTCTAAAGTGGCTGTACCGTTTTGCATTTTTGCTAGCAATGAATTAGAATTTCTGTTGCTCCACACACTTGCCCGGATGTGGTGCCATGCCTTTAGGTTTGTATCTAAAAAGCGATCTTTATGCCCAAGATTATCTAGGTTTCTCTTATGTTAACTTTTAGTTTCATAGTTTTGCATTTTTACCTTTATGTCTGTGCTCCATTTTGAGTTTATTTTTGTGAAAGTATGAGGGCTGTGCTTAGATTCATTGTTTTTTATATGGATATCCAGTTTTAGCACCATTTGTTGAAAATACTCTCTTTGCTCCATTGGATTGCCTTTGCTAGTTTATCAAGGATCAGTTGACAACATTTATGTGAGTTTATTTGAGAGCTGTCTATTTGGTTCCACTGATGTATTTGACTATTTCTTTGTGAATACCACATGGGCTTCATTACTGGAGCTTATGATAAGTCTTAAAGTCAGCCGGGCATGGTGGCTCACGGCTGTAATCACAGCACTTTGGGAGGCTGAGGCGGGTGCATCACCTGAAGTCAGGACTTCAAGACCAGCCTGGCCAACATGGTGAAAACCCTCTCTCTACTAAAAATACAAAAAATGAGCCGGGCATGGTGGCAGACACCTGTAATTCCAACTTCTTGGGAGGCTGAGGCAGAGGAATCGCTTTAACCCAGGAAACAGAGGTTGCAGTGGGCTGAGATCATGCCATTGCACTCCAGCCTGGGCAACAAGAATGAAACACTGTCTCAAAAAAATAAAAGAATAAAATAAAATAAATAAAAAAGGTAAGTCTTAAAGTCAAGTAGTGCCCATTGCTCCAACTTTGTTTCTCTTCTTTAATATTGTATTGGCTATTTTGGGTCTTTCACATCTCCATTTATACCTTAAAATTAGTTTGCCAATATTTACATAGTAACTTGCTGGGATTAAAATTACATTGAATTTATATATCAAGATGAGAAGGACTGATACTGTGACAATATTGAGTCTTCCTATCCATGACCATGGTATATCTTTCTATTGATTAGTTTTAAAAAAAAATTTTTCATCAAACGTTTACAGTTTTCCTCACATAGATCTTGTGTGTGTGTGTGTGTGTGTGTGTGTGTTTGTGCGTGTGTGTGTGTGTGTGTATGTAGGCTAATACCTAAATATTTTATTTTAGAGGTTGCTAATGTAAATGATATTGTGTTTTTAATTTCAAATTCCGAATGTTTATTGCTAATATATAGGAAAGTGATGGATTTTTCTAATATTAACCTTGTATCCATAAACCTTGCTATATTTGCTTATTAGTTTCAGACAGTTATTTATTGTTTTAGATTTTTTATTTATAGGATCATGACATCTACAAGCAAAGACAGTTTTATTTATTCTTTTACTATCAGTATACCTGTTATTTTCTTCTCTTATTGCATTAGCTAGGACATTCAGTATGATGTTGAAAATCAGTAATGAAAATATGTATTCTTGCCTCAGTTCCTAATCTTAGGGGAAATTATTGAGTTTTCCATGAGTAAGTATGATGTTTATCTATAGGATTTTTGTAGATATTCTGTATCAAGTTGAGGAAATTCTCCATTCCTATTTTACTGAGAGTTTTTATTATGGGAGGATGTTGGATTGTCTCAAATGCTTTTTCTGCATCTATTGATATAATCGTATGATTTTTATTTTGTTAGTTTGTTAATGTGATGAAATATCTTAGTTGACTTTTGAACGTTAAACCAATTTTATATCCTGGGATAAATCCCGCTTGGTTGTGGAGTATAATCCTTTTAATACATTGTTGGATTTGATTTACTAATGTTTTGTTGAAAATGTCTGTACCTACACTCATGAAAGGCATTGGTCTGTAGTTTTGTTGTAATACATTTGTTGGATTTTGGAATTAGGGTAATACTGGCCTGATAGAATGAGTTACAGAGTATTCCTTTTGCTTCTAAATTCTAGAAGAGATTTTAGAGAATTGACATAATTCCTTCACTAAACATTTGGTAGAATTCACCAGTAAACCCATTTGGACCAAGTGCTTTCAGTTTTGGAAGATTATTAACTATTGATTTGATTTTTGTAATAAATATAGACCTACTGAAATTGTCTATTTCTTCCTGTGTGAGTTTTGGCAGATCATGTCTTTAAAGATATTTGTTCATTTCATTAAGGTTATCAAATTTGTGGGCATTGAGCTGTTCATAGTATTTCTTTATTATTTCTTTAATGTCTATGCAATTTGTAGTGTTTTCTGTACTTTCATTTCTGATGTTAGTAATTGTGTCTGTTCTTGTTTTTTCTTAGTCTGGTTAGAGGCTTATAAATTTTACTGATCTTTTCAAGTAATCCACTTTTTGTTTGTTTTATGTTTTCTGTTTATTTCTTTTTTCAATTTTATTTATTTCTGTCCTAAATTTTATTATTTTCTTTCTTCTGCTTACTTTGTATTTAATTTTCTTATCTTTTCCTAGTTCCCTAAGGTGGAAGCTTAGATGATTTGCTTTAGGTCTTTATTCTTCTCTAATATATGCATTCAATGCTATAAATTTCTCTCTAAGCATTGCTTTGGCTGCTTCCCATAAATTTTTATATCTTGTATATTCTTATTCATTTGGTTCAAAATACTTTGTTAAATTTCTGTGGAAGTTTCTTCTTTGAACCATGTATTATTTAGAAGTGTGCTTATTCTACATGTCCTTTGGGATTCTCAAATTATGTTTTTGTTACTGATTTCAAGTTTAATTCCATTTTCATCTGGGGACAGACATTTTATGATTTCTAGTATTTTAGATTTGTTGAAATCTCCAACTATAATATTGAATTTATTTATTACTCCTTGCAGTTCTATCAATTTTTTCCTGATGTATTTTGATGCTCTGTTGTTAGGCACATACACATTAAGGAACATTTTTATCTTTTTGGAGAAATGACCCCTTTATTTTTATGCAATGCCCTTCTTTATCCCTGATCACTTTTCTTACTGTGAAGCCAGCTCTGTCTGAAATTAATACAGCTACTCTACTTTCTTTTGAGTAGTGTTAGCATGGCATATCTTTCTCTATTTACTTTTAATTTATATGTGTCTTTAGATTGAAAGTGAGTATGTTGTTGATCAAATTAAGTTGGATTCTATTTTTTGATTCATTCAGAAAATCTCTATGTTTTAATTGGTGCATTTACATTATTAGCATTCAAAGTAATTATTTGTATAGGTGGATTAATATCTGTCAAATTTGTTTTTTGTTTTGTTTTTGAAATGGAGTCTTGCTCTGTTGCCCAGGCTGGAGTACAGTGATGCTATCCAGGCTCCCTGCAACCTCCACCTCCCAGGTTCAAGGGATTCTCCTGCCTCAGCCTCCTGCATAGTTGGGATTACAGACATGTGCCACCACGCCTAGCTAATTTTTTGTATTTTTAGTAGAGACAGGGTTTCATCATGTTGGCCAGGCTGATCTCAAACTCCTGACCTCAAGTGATCCACCTGCCTCAGCCTCCCAAAGTGCTGGGATTACAGACATGAGCCACCACGTCCGGCCAAATTTGTTACTGTTTTCTATTTATTGACCTTATTCTTTGTTCTGACTTTTATCTTCAATTCTTTTTCTAAACTTTCATTTTCATTTTACCTTTACTTCTTCCTTCTTTGATGCTCTTCTTTCTTTATGTAGATCCGAGTTTTAAACTATATATTTTATAGAGAGTTTTTAAACTCTATATTTTATAGAGAATTTAAACTATATATTTTCCTTCTTTTATAACAGCTGCTTTTAACATTTTTTGCAAGGCATGTCTACCAGCACCGAATTCTCCAGTTATCCTTTGTCTGAAAATCTCTATTTATTCTTCATTTTTGAAAGATTATTTTGCAGGATACAGAAGTCTAGATTGGTGGGGATTTTATCTAAACACTTTACATATTTTTTTTTTCTTGCTTCCCATTTTCATGGTTTCTGAAGAGAAGTTGAATGTAATTCTTATCTCTGCTTCTCTATAGCTAAGGTGTTTTCTCCCTCTGACTTCTTTCAGTAGTTTCATCTTTAGCTTTGATTTTCTGTGGTTTGAAAAAGGTAAGCCTAGGTGTAGCTCTTTTCTCATATTTATCCTGCTTGGTGTCCTTTGAACTTCCTGAATCTATAGTTTGGTGTCCTGAAATTAATTCAGGGACATTCTTAGTCATTATTGTGTTAACTATTTATTTTCTACCCTTTTTTTAAATCCATCTGGTATTTTCATTTTGTCTATGTTACACCTTTTGTAGTTGGCCCACAGTTCTTGGTTATTCTATTGGTGGTGGTGATGGTGGTGGTGGTGGTGGTGGTCGTGGTGGTGGTGGTGGTATTTATTCTCTTTATTTTTCAGTTGCTATTGAATTTCTGTTGAAATATCCTTAACCTCAGAAGTTCTTTCATCAGTCATGTTCAGCCTACTAATAAGCCCATCAAAGGCATTCTTCGTTTTGGCACTGTGTTTGATATCTTATATTTTAGTTTTATTCTTCTTAGACCTTTTAAATCTCTTCTTACATTGTCCATTTGTTCTTGCATGCTGTTTCCTTTATTCTTTAGGGTATTTTGCATACTAATGGTAGTTGTTTTAAGTTTCCAGTCTGATCATTCCAATATCCCTGTCATATCTGACTCTGATACTGACGTTTGCTCTATCTCTTCAAACTATGTTTTTGTTTGTTTGTGTGCTTGTCTTTTGCCTTTAGTATATGTCTTGTAACTTTTTTTTCATAACCAGACTCAATGTACCAGGTAAAAGGAAATTCTGTAAATGAGCCTTTAGTAATGTGGTGTTAAGGTATGGAGAAGGGAAAGTGTTCTATACCCCTTTTATTAGGTCTCAGTCTTTTAGCAAGCCTGTACCTCTGAACTGTGAACCTAACACATGCTTCTCAACCCTCCTCACCACTTAGATGGGGCAGAGTGGCTAGAGTGGGCCGGAGTTGGGTATTTTCCAATTCTCTGCATGGAAAGCTGAAGAGAAGTTGGTTATTTCTCTTTCCTCAGGTCAGCTCATCTCTGTTAAAATCCCAGCAGGCTAGGTTCTGATTAAATTGTTTCTCCTGAGGGCAGACCTTGCTAAAAAGAACAAGAATGCTCTGGTATATTTCTAAATGGTTCCTTTTCATCTCTCTCCCAGAAGCATGAGGAAATTTTTCTCTGATAATTACTGTGAGGACCTGGTAGAACTCCTGTAGGTAAAACAGACAGAAGTGTGAGTATGTCCCTTATACCTAGGTAACACTGAGGTTTTTAATTCTCAAAGTTGTCTACATCAAGCCTCCAGTAATTTATCAATTACAGTTCAGATTTCCCTACCCAAACTCTGGTTTCTACGGGGGTTACTAGTGGTGAGTTTCTGCTCTAGTAAGTTGTGATTCTCTGTGTTTACCTATTGGTCTCTCTACTTTTGAAGGTGGCAGTTTACTCTATGACCTCCCTTCTTTTACAGATCTAAGAAGAGTTGTTTATTTTTGTTGCTGTTGTTGTTGCAGTTTTTCAGTTTTTTTAGCTTTTTGCTCACTGGGACAGAGTGACAACTTCCAGGCTTCTTAAATGCCAGATAAGAATTCTGAAGCTCCTCTTCAGCCTTTTAAATTTTGTATTTCTCTATAAAAATCCAGAATTTGCTCAGTGAATGCCATGGAAAGGCATTTGGATAAATTATTTTGAAAATAGTCATTGACATTAAAAACATATTGTACTAAGACTGTAGTCAGAGACTGCAATATATTGTAAATATTCTTTGCTAATCCAATTAGAATTTAAGTTATTTGAAACTTGTACGCTTGTCCATGAATAAATAGTGGTTTACTTTTAACAAATGCATTTATTTGAGTTTATCTATTTAAAAGAAATAATACGTGAGTAGCAGAGCAATTTATACAGACATTAAATTGTATTCAGCTCCTATATGTAATCTTACTTCTCCTTCCTGAACAACTCATTCATTTATTCATTAAAAATATGTATTGAATATTTTCCAAGGGTCGAGTGTTAATTAGTGGAAACACAGCAGTGAGCAGACAAAAGTACATGCCCCTTGGGGCTGTCTAAAAATCCCTAATCTCAAGAACTTTCAAAGAAGCCTCTGTCTTTTCTTGCCTCTGACTGTAGTGTGACAGAGGACTGACGGATTCTAGGAAAACAGCCTCTTTCCTAGTTGTGGTCTTGGCCGTGACCACCAAATCAGTGGTGATCAAAGTGGACAGAAAACTAGTGGGCCCCTTTCTGACTCTTCTGGACTGGGGAAGAGGAAGTTCTTTGGGAGAATGGGTATGAGAGAGCACAAGTAGGAGTGAATTCTCTACCAAATGGGGCCTGAGAGCACATTCCATTTTATTTAGGAAAGTACAAAAGATATTGTTTCTTATACCAGGAATTGCAGATTAAAATTCATACCTACTAGCAATGTTTAATTATAGAATTTTTAGAAAAAAAATTAGAAAATAATTTTTAAAAAATAAAAAGAATAAAATACAAAATATGGTATTCTTATGAGAACATCATTCAAGAACATTAGGATCATCTAATTAATACTCTGATCTGATGTTTCTCTTAGCAATATATATTTTTCCATGAATCCAAAATAGTCTTCATTGATATGAATTTTAAAGGACTCTCAAAAATTCATTTATTAGGTGTATACATTCCTAGTGACAAATCTCTTTAAATTTGTGGGAAATGTATATAAGCAAACTAAATCTTTTTAAAACTCAAAGATTTCTTCAATTATAATTATTGCCTGACTGGGAGTCTAAGAATCTCTAGTATGTCTGTTTAAATGTTTAACACAAAAAGCAAAAGCTCCAAAATTCGCTGCTCCATAATGTCAGAGGTTTGTGAACCAGAGCAACTCCATATTAAACAGGAGCTGGGTAAAATGAGGCTGAGTCGTACTGGGCTGCATTCCCAAACAGTTAAGACATTCCAAGTCACAGGATGAGACAGGAGGTCAGCACAAAACACAAGTCATAAAGACCTTGCTGATAAAACAACCTGCAGTAAAGAAGCCAGCCAAAACCCAACAAAACCAAGATGGCGACAAGAGTGACCTCTGGTCATTCACTGCTACACTCCCATGAGTACCTTGACAGTTTACAAATGCCATGGCAACATCAGGAAGTTTCCCTATATGGTCTATAAAGGGGAGGCATGAATAATCCACCCCTTGTTTAGCATATCATCAAGAAATAACCATAAAAATGGGTAACCAGCAGCCCTCAGGGCTGCTCTGTCTATGGAGTAGCCATTCTTTTATTCCTTTACTTTCTTAATGAACTTGCTTTCACTTTGTGCTGTGGACTTGCCCTGAATTTTTTTCTTGCAAGAGATCCAAGAACCCTCTCTTGGGATGTGGATTGGGACCCCTGTCCTATAACAATAATGCAACTCCAAAGAGGAAATATAGCTTAGGTGGCATTTGGTTCTGAAATTAGAGTATAATGTAAAAAACTAGGTATAATAAAAACCCTTATGAATTCCATAAAGAGGCAATCCAAGGAGACTGACTTTTAGTATGTTTGCCCAGCCAGTTTTGTAGCAGCATTAGTGAAAATTGGTGTTTCTTTGGCACAGCGCAATAAAGCAGTTGAGTTGCATTTAGGTACTATGTTGCAAGAAAACCGTGTGGTGGGTTATCAGAACCAAACACTCCTATGAAATTCCCATTTTATGAGAAGCACATGGAGACTGAGGCCCATGACAAAACAACAGGTTTAGGTCCCCTTCATCACTGCTTGGGACATAGAGGAAAGGAAGGCTCAATGAAGAAGGCAGTTTTTACTCTGGTTTCTGAAAGTTCTGTAGGATAAACAGGAAGATGGTATAGGAAACAAGCATAAATGTGAAGGTGGGAGGCTGGCGGAAGGGAGGTGCTAATATATTCCAGGTGTCAGGTTGACAAAATAAAGCTTTCAAGGAAACAAAACACCATAAATATTCAAAGAAAAAAATGGCATAGGATGCATGGCAGGGGAGCATAGAGACTAGGAATAGAAAGTAGGTTTAAGTCAAATTTTGATGAACTTCAGCTGTTCTGGAGAAAGACTAGTAGAATCATTCAGGGAATAAATCTTAAGTCTCAGATTGCCTTGCAATAGGTGGACAGAGACCAAGCTCTCCTTCTGTTCCAGTGGAAGGGACTGCACAGGAACTCAGCTTCCTATGGGTCTGAGTGCATTCCTTTCCCCAAGCAGCTAACATTTTCAGACAACTCTTTGAAGGAGCTGGCGTGTACATTAAATGTTGACTCTTGCCTCTCTCAAATGTACTCCAGAAGGAAGCAAAGGGATAGTGTCCCATCCCTGGAACACAAACCCATGGTGTATCCCAAAGTACTCTGTCCTCGAAGAATTCTCAGGGGGCTAATGAGACATCAGGGAACCCCTGCCTTCTCCTCCTGAACTTTGTTATGTTTCCCCTATTAAAGCCTATTCTCTGTACCCATAGTTCCCAACATCATGAAATTCCCTCTAACCCACCTCTCTATGGTTGCTGGTTGTTTTTAATCACTACAAATTCACTATAGATTTTTAAGCAGTGAACTTCCATTGCAGAGTTGTTCACTGTCCTGAAAGGAGTGCATGTGGGAAAGAAGCAGCCAGAGTCAAGGAGCTGAGTCAGGAGCTAGCTGAGACTGAAAACTATTAGAAGCCCTACACTTTGAAAATGTTACGGTATTACCACCACTAACTCTAAACCAAAATAAAATCAGTGCATAACTATTAGTAATGAAACGTGTGTAGGAAAACTTCAGTATATTTGTCAAGGTTTTCTGATGGAAAAAACCCTGGAAAGCTTCATTAAAGCTGAACTATCTTCATCTTTATGATATCTCTGCTTTGAAGGACCCTAAGGGTTTGCTGGACTGCCTATTGGGTAATCCAGTCAAGGTTTTCTGGAGTCTAGATAAAAAGCAATAAGAATATTAAATGTGGCAGTGGCAGTGAGCATGGAATGAAGGAGAGAACTAAAGGGAGGGGGAGTGAAATTGACCTTAGAAGGGAATTGATTGGAAAAACAGAAGGACTAAGGGAGAGAATTAATCACGCCTCTGGTTTTTAACTTGGGTGGTTGAGAACCAGTAATGGCATTATCATCAGAGAAGCAATGAATAGAAGAAGGAAGAGAGGGCAGAGGAGGAGGAAGAGGAGTAGAAACAGAAAGAAAAGAATAACAATAATATTTTTATTATAGTTAACATTTATTGAGCACTTACAAGTGTTGCCAAGAATACTTCTAAGCACTTCATTTGCATTTCCCCCAAATATCTTGGCATGTACTCATAGAAGGACTAGACTGTTTTACATGAACATATTTATGACTGAACATGTGTTCTTTGCATTTCACTTATACATATATGGAATTTTTACAGAAATGTATGGCCATATTTCTCATATATACATAGTGACATTTAAACACTTTAGGAGCCTGAGTCAATTGCTTTGGCCACATGAAATATCCCTGAGCAGTTCATGTAATATGAGTTAAAATGGAAGATTTCATAAATCACTGCTACTACCAGAAGCAATCTGTTCTCAATTTCTGGCTTCAAAGAAGTGAATATTAGGTGGTGTCTGTGGAAAATAAATGGGTTCATCTGCATGTTTGGACTTGACGTATAGGGCTGCTACATGTGTGCAGTTCCCTCCCATGATTCTATCTTTTGACTCAGATAAAATTGATTCACTGTAAAAAACTTCCAGTGGCTTCTAATCATTTCTCAGTGTTTGGTTTGGTTTTGTTTCCTTTTTCTTACTAAGCAGTTGCCTACTTGGCTTCTCCACCTTTATGTGAAAAGCACCAGGCAATTCATATATCCAAAACAAACCCAGTATCTTCCATCACTTGTAAACACTATTCTATGGTCACCCAACAGACCAATTCCTTCTTTCTTGATTTCTCCACTATAGAAATTGGAAAATCTGTACATAGCCATATCTCCCTAATATCAGCAATTCATTTCTGAAAATCTGATATTCTGGGCAAGAAACACTAATCAGGAGCTTATTTTCCATTATTTTAAAGAAAAAACATATCAAACATTACACATAAACACTAAACCCCCAATCAATTTTGTAAGTAAAATATACACCCACAAAACACTCACCTATATACAACTAACAAACTAATATTTATGATATGAAATATTAAAATATGACTAGTCTCCAAGCAAATAACATGTTTTTTAAGAAACATGTATAGAAGCATAACATGTATGATACAGCATGACAAATTCACAGCAACTTTTGTTGAAAAACTGCAGCAAAATTTTCAGTAAAAGGACAGGACTTTCTTCTAATGACATATTACTCACTCCCTTGACCAACATGGAGAAACCCTGTCTCTACTAAAAATACAAAATTAGCTGGGCATGGTGGTCCATCCCTGTAATCCCAGCTACTCGGGAGGCTGAGGCAGGAGAATTTCTTGAACCCGGAAGGCACAGGTTGTGGTGAGCCAAGATCGTACCATTGCACTCATTGCACTCCAGCTTGGGTAACAAAAGTGAAACTCTGTCTCAAAAAAAAAAGAAAAAAGAAAAAAGAAATGGCTTAATACTTGAAGAAAGCTGAGAAGAGAGAAGGGGAGGAAAGTTGAAAAAGCACAATTTGTCATTTGTTGTGATGAATGCTAACAAGCAGATAGGGATGGGACACTTAGATGTTCCAGTCATTCATTGCTCCATAAAAACTTAATGGCTTAAAACACCAATTCATAATTACGTTAACCTTGCTTCAACATCTACCTAACTAGTAGCAATTCAGTCTGCAAGTTTTGGAACTCCTTCTGTCCAATTTGTGTTGTGCAAAATTAGGAAAGGGATCTGCTTTAGCCACATTAATCTACTGACATGCTCCTTGCTTATCCTGATAGAATCATTACAGAACGACACTGCCACCTTTTTGCTGACACGATAAACTGATGTTCCCAAGGCCACTGCTTCCGTGATGGGTAATGACTCACATAGAGTGGTATCCACACTCTTATAGCAGAGATCTGATCATCTCTCAAAGCTTCTTTCCCATGACCTGTTCCAGTCTCAGGACTGGGAAACCCTCATCACCTCCCCATTATCAGGAAAAACTCTCCAAGTCTCTCCTTGGTATGATTCTTTCTACCTCCTACCAAGTTCAGATTTCCCTCCGCTTCCTTTTACCTGGGAGAATACCACATAATTTTACCTTTATGTGGCTTGAAAAACACAGTACTGGTTCCTCCTTCCTGTGGCTCAGACTAAAGTCAGAAAAGGCTGAGGATTTTTGGTTTGTTTGCTTGATTTCTTTCAAACTCATTTAAGTCCACTGTCTACACTATGAACTCACATATTTTCCAAGTGCAAATAATGTCATCCTCTTATCTTAAAACCTTCTATGACTTTCCATTAGAATCAAGACCAAAATACTAAAAAGACCCTAGAAGGTCTGCCTCCAAACTTTGTCTTCTCCTTTCTCTGTATTTCCAGCGACTCTGGCTAGCTTCTGGATCCACACAACACTCATGTTTGACACGTCATAATCTGTGCTCTTCTCTCCACCCTTTCCTATTTATTTCCCTGCCAGTGACTCAATTTGCCTACTTAAGGCCCACTCATCCTTCAGAGCTCAGCTTAAATGATACTTTCTTAGGAAAATTCCCATTTCCATCACACAGGCCTTATTAAGTCACTTTGACAAACACTCAAATTATTCTTGCTCCTTGTAATTTTTCCTATCAACATTGAAAATACTTTGTGATTATACTTTTGTTTGTAGGACTCATTTTAATCTCTTTCTCCTGTATTAATCTATAAATTTATTGAGAATCAGGAGTCACATCTGTTTGCCTGGATTTTTTACTAACATGTATCTGACATGGAACTATTTGCCTAATTAATAATAATGATCTAGTGGTGAGTGGGAACCAGCCTGGTTACAAAGGTTTCCCTGTTGTAGTAAAGTATAACCTTGCTTTTGTGTTTCACATTTTTCCTCTCTGATCTGAGACCTTCACTTCTTGTTTCAGGATCCCTAGTAACAAGACTTGTTCTTTGCTGGCATAAACACTCACGTAGGGTTTTGGGGAACCAAGCCTTTATATGTTACTCTCTCAAATAGCTATGTAACACATTGCTGTATTGCTCTGAACTGAGCACTGAGCATATTGTGCCTACCACCTCTCTCTTAGTCTCTCTGCAAGGAAAAATATTATTTTCTGCTCCAGTTATGTGCTCTCCCTGCCTAAGTATGGAAGGGGTTTTAAAGGGCGTCTGATGGGAGGATCTGCTCCTGCTTGGATACTGAACTAGGCACAGATCCTCCACTTGGGCAACAATCATGACACTCACTTTGTAGTATCATTAAAACTTCCCAAGGCAACGGTAGCTGGAAGCATTGCTGTTTAATCACTTTATACCCAATAAAGTGTAGGTTACACAATATTTTTATAATGTCATGGTAACCTAATGAGTCATCCTCCACTATAGGCCAGAATACTGTATCCATGATCAGGGCACACTGTCATCAAAGCCAGGATGGAGGCATATGGTCAGAGTCTTACCAATGTTTATTTTTTTAGACTTCATGATAACCACCCACAACATTTGCCCAAGTTACTGAAGCAACAAACTTAATTCTTACAACATGCTTTCATTATGTGTTGTGATTTCCGTATTTTAAAGTTATTTCAAATTGATCGTATTTAAGAATGTCAGGCTTCAAATGATACCTGTAAAAGATCTTAATGTAATCAATAAAATATTTCCAGTTCTGCTAAGGAACGGTGACTTCTGAGAAGTTTTCCAGAAGGTGATATTTCAGTCAGCTGTGATCACAGATGCCCTTTCCCTGATATAAATATTCTATTGACTTCCTGATCTTTTGTGAGTCATTTCTTGTTCTGAAACTGGTATTTCTACAAATTTATCTTTCCATTTTAGTTTTATAACATTATAGATTGATGTTTCTGGTATACTAAACTACTTAATTCTTTACTATACATTATAACATTATTTATTGTTTATTTGTCTGATTGGTAGAAATACCAAGAAAATAAAATTATTTATTTTAAAATGTTAAAATTTAGTTGAAAATACAGCACACAATAGAAGACAGCTCAATATGTGAGTTAGTATCAATTTGGTAGAATAACTGAATACTAGAGAAATTTGGAGAAAGGGAAGATCAATGAGACTTGAAGAAGATGAAGAAGAATTGGGAGAGGAATAAGTGACTCTTAACTAAAGTAAAAACGGATACAGAGTGTACATTTATCTAGGGAATAAAGAGAGGAGCAGGGAGCATTCCGATTAAAATAAATAAATAAAATAAATAACAATAAATGTAAATACGGAAGTACACATCGAAAAGTATAATCATGGATCAATGAAATGAGATAGTGGAACAACTCACAATTACTCTTGGGATTTAGTTGATAAATATAGCATTTGGCTGAATTTTACCAAAAAACAGAATATTAAATGTCAATTACACTAATGTTTTCTGGGTGTTAGCACAGGAAGAAAATGAATGGTGAAGCCAAGCCAGAAAGATCTGATGTTAAATACCAGATCCTTTACTTATTGGCTGTGAAAATTTTGGTAATTATTTTTCTCTCAGCATCAGTTTTCTTATTCCTAAAGTGAGGGAGAAACATTGACTCATTCTTTTGCTGTGACTACTAAATAAGATCATGCATGTGAAGGACGTAGGCACTCATTATTTATCAGCTGTTCTTCTTATATCCCACTGATGAATTCTCAGTATCCAGAACAGTGTCTGGTATATTTAAGCCCCCAGTAAGTTTTTATTCATTGAATAATATTACTTCTAAAAATTCCCCACTCTCCCAGCCTTTTATTCATTAAAAATCATGTTTGTTTAACAAGTACAAGAGTAAAGATGGTTCAAATAGTCAATCTCCTTTAATAATAAAATAGAATAAACACAAATTCAAAGAGTATCAGTTAACTTCAATTTCATATATAAGCTATGGAACAAAGTGATAATAAACAGAATAAAAAAATGAGCTATGAAATAAGAGTTTGTGATTACATATAGTACTTGGAGGTGATTGCCTGCTAAACTCTTTGTAATTTCCACAGAGGTGTCTTAGAACTAAGAATTGTTCCCCATCCCCAATTTCATACTCCCCTATACGTATACCAAGAGTTTTAGAAATAAATTGATTTTAATATGAAGCTTAAATTTCCAAATGGTTTCAAATGGTTCTTCAGTGCCTGAGATTAATGTATATGTTAAAGAGGATAGTCAAGTTTATTCTCCTTAAATAGTAAATTAAAACTGTGTTTTAGAAATATTTTACTATTTTGATTCTAAATATCTCAAGAAATATAGAATGAAATACATAATATATGTTATGCTGCTTTCACATTTATTACCTAGCAATGGTAAAATGGCAGTATATAAATGTATGACAAATTGATAAAGAAATCTGGTAACTAAATCAGCTTCCTGCATTTCAAATATCTGTGCAAAAGGGCCAGATGGTGAACTGAAAATCTGCATGAGTGCTGACTTTTAATGAAAACACTTACATGCTCTTCATGGCCACAATTAGTATAGCTTCTCTGCTTTCCTCCCTTGATGTTAGGACCTTGTTAGACTGAACTCTTATGTCAATAAAACCAGCTTCAAGTTCACATGCAAACACATTCATAGCAAGCAACCTCCCCTGTTAGTTAGAAAGGTTAATCAAGGTAAAGCCCTTGGTAGATGCAGGATATTCATTTCTAAATTGAAAAGTCCTCTTGATATTAAAGTTTGAAGGGAAAAATATTTGCTAACCCTATAAAATTGAATTACCATCAAGCAAGGGAAGTGGTTCTGCATATTTCATACATGAAAAGGAAATATTTGGTATTCATTCAATTTTTTTTGCTTGTAAGTCCTGTCTCAGAGACATCGCACATATATGAAAAGGAAAAAAAAGCATTAAATTAATGCAACACCATTCCAATAGTTTAGCTCACTTTTTTTCCTGGAGCCCTTTTTTTTTTTTTTTTTTTTTTACTGCTGTGAAAAAATAAGAATATGCAGGACGTAGAACAGCAGTTCTCAGACGTTTTATGCTTCATGAAAACCTCATCTGAACAGCTGTTGTTCAGGGCTGCTAAAGAGAAGTGGACATCTGTTATACAGACATCTTGTTTTTACTAATATTAGTTTTCTTAAAATTGTAAGTAACATGGATTGGAATATCCATCTGTCCATGTTCTTGGTGTAAACACAAGTATTTTAGCTTTGATACTTTCCTTCCTCAATATTTACTTTCAGAAATTCAAAATGAGAAAGAGCTGAAAAGATAGTAGTAGCTCTACTATAACACAGAGAAAATGAAAGGAATTTTTTTCCTTCCCCCTGAAGGTTTGAGTCCCCTGAAATAAACTGATAATAGATTAACACTAGAAGAGGCATACAAATTTATTAATGTGCAAAAATGCACGGGAGCCATACAAAATATGAGACTCAAAGAAGAACCATATAGTTGAGTCTTAAATACTCTATTCATAGGAGAGAGGGAAAGTGGGGATGTAGGCAATTTTGAAGGGTGGTAAATGATTTTCAGAGGAATTAAATGGACCCAAAGAACAGACAGTAGCTTGTGACAAAGTCTGCCTAGGTGTGATGACATTCATCAGTCTTTCTTCCTGCAATATAAACTTAATTGTCTCTGGTTAATTAAATTTCAGGGAGGCAGTTGAAGGCAACTGTGTTCCTTATGGAGGAGCTTCAGATAGGAGAACTTCAGAGAGAGTTCCACCTGGCACTTAGGGGAAGAAACAGGAGGAGGTCAGAAAAGTTCTTGGTTCTGAGGCTGCTTCTAAACCCTTTTAATTTCCTTTAGTTTAAAGTACTCAGCATGCTAAAGTGTCACATGCTCAGGTACCGTTTTCTGAGCCCCAACAAAGGAAAACTGTTTTAATATGGAAGATAATAATTCCACTGATAATGACTTTGAAAATTATCAACTCTCCCCTCATTTCTAGGACAGGAAGGATCTTACAAATGTTAAGCACCTTCAGTATAACCCTGTCTCTAACACGATTTTCAGATGTATTGCACGTGTCTTTTGATATCTGCCCTATCCAGACGATGCTGGCTAATGTGGTCTATCCTAGGAAATATTTTGAAGAGGAAATTTAGCTTGATCTTTTATAAAAAAGTGTTGGATGTTGACGAGTAGAGAAAAAGAAGAATTATAATTTTAAATGGAGGATACAGATGAGGGGAAAAAAAATAGGAGTAGGTACTATGCGCCATATGAACCCGGATAATATGGCCTTTAAGACCGTGGTCTCTGCAGTCAACCAAACTGGCTAGAGCACAGCTCCTCTCCCTACTAGCATACGACTTGAGACAGATTTCCAGATCTCTCTCCTCCTTAGTTGGATCACCTATAAAATGGGGATAATAATAGTACTTACCACTACAGGTTGTTATGCAAATTACATTAGTACATGTAAAGAACTCAGAACAATTCCTCCAAATCACGAGTACTCAATAAACTATTATTATCATCATCAATATCATTATTGGCACACAAGATATGTTTATTGAATAAAATGATTCAAGAATGTGTCAATTAATGATAGTAAAGAGATAGCAGACAAGCCAAGACTGAGTAGAGGTAGTAAGAACTATACTTGGAAAGATCCTTCCAGAATTTACATTTTCTTGTTTTGAGCTCTTTCTTTGTTATTTAGGCTCTGTGAAGCCAAAGAAGACTTAGGTTCAACTATAGGGCGATTAAGAGCAAGGCCTCTGGATTGGGATTTACTTGATTTACATTCTAATTCTAGCCCATACTATTGCTTGACCTTGGAAATTTGTTTAGACTTCAGCCTTCTCAATCATAAAATCAAGAAAATAATAGAGTGTACTTCAAAGTCTTGTTGCAAAATTTAAAAGGTCTTGTACAGCTTTCTACCACAATAAGTGAAACAGTAAGTATTTAGTAAATAGTGACTTTATATTATTTTTATTATCATTTCTCCCCTTTTCCCTGAGAGCAACATTTTTTGTATAAGTAAATTACATAATTGGATGTGTATGTAGGTCTGGGGTTGGGTTGGGTCCTAGGCTGGTAGTGCCTTCTAGGCAGAAAACTACATTTAAGCAGACATGAAATTATAAAGTTCAGAACAATGATGCAATTACATAAAAGCAAAGAACTGGAGAGGTAAAAGATCTGTTAAAGGGTGAATCAATCAATCCTCTGGGATGCTGCCTGATTAACTATAAGGAGTAAAGACAAAGAAGTATGTGGATTCCAATTAGCAGCAATGCAAGGCACCACTGACTCAATTACTAGTCAATATTGACCTCAAATATCTAGAAGATCTGCACAATAACTTAAAAAGAGCTTTCCTATATACCACTTCATTTAGTTTTCATAACATTTTTATAATGTAGATTTTATTATAATGTTTCTTCTTTAATAGGTACGGGAAAAAATTTTCCCAGAGAGGAAGAAAACACTCTCAATGTAACCAGTAAGTGGTACAATCAAATCTCTCAATCTGGTTTCTAATTTGAAATTTTATGGTCTTTCTATGATATTATTGCCTATCTGGAAATTAGGTTGTCTCTCAGGCCTTGTCTGTATAAATCAATTATGATGAAACAGTTGATAGGTTTTCCAATATTGAAAATTGAATTTGACCAATTGATTTTTTCAGACATTCCTGTCTGATTCAGTAGGAGTGTGAATCCCTTAGGGTCACTTCAGGTTTATTCATGGAAAAAACCCAGAGATAATTCTTAGTCCCCAGGCAACCTTCAGTGTGCAGACAAACTGAAGGTTATTTGTTTGGTTGTTAGATTGAAACTGGTCAATTTGGTTCTCACTGAATCGAGTGAGAAGCAGACTATGATGAGAATGTTGTCTGGCAGAGTGGTTCTCAAAGTATGGTCCCCAGACCAGAAGCAACAGCATTCCCTAGTAAAATGTTAGACATGCAAATCCTTAAGCCTGAGTCCAGACATAATGAGTTGAAAACTCTTGAGGTGGGGCTCAGCCATCTGTTTTTTAACAAACCTTTTAGGTGATTTTGATGCATATTAAGTATGAGAACCACTGATACAGAAAAAATGCCTTATGAAAGCATTAATTTCATGGCATAAGGCATGCTGTATTCAGCGTGGCATTCAGATTTCCCAAAATATTATAGTTGTCTAATAAATGTTTAGTAAATCAATAAATGCAAAACCACACATGGTAGGCAATAGCACTATCTGCAGATTTAAAACATCTTTATATATCTTTATTTTCATATTTTCTGTACAATTTTCCTTTTATTTCATGAGATGTTTTAAATATTTATTGGCTGGTTGCCAAATGTGTTGCCTCTAAAAGTCAACTGGCACAATTATATACTGAGCGTGGGTCAAGAAGAGCAAAGATTATCTGGACATGGTGTCTTAGAAAACATAAAAATAATTGATGATCTATTAAAATAACACTTCACATGTTAAAAAAGTTATTTATTAATAGGAAATTTACATATTTATATATTTTTATATAGTATTAGTGATCTATAGTTACTGTATACACTTCAAGGAAGGCCCTGAAAGAGATTAAGACAATACGAGCAAATTACAGTACTTAAATTCCAACAGCAAGCACCTGAAGAAGTTCCCCAAATGATCCACACCTCCCTCTACTTAAGGCTTTGGTAGTCTCCTCCCACAGGTAATTTGGTCTGACCCTGTGTAAAATACTCAGAAGATGCTTCTTGGTTTTTGAAGCTCGGTCACAGGTAGCCTTGCAGCTTCTGTCTTGCTTTCTTGAAATATACATCCGGGTATGGGGGTGGGGAAACAGCCACCATATACATAGTCCTACTGTCTTGAGACTGCCATCCTGTGAGGAAGCCCAAGCTAGCCATGTGGAGAGTCATATGGAGAGAGTGTTGCAATAGCTGGCCCAGCTGAGTCATCAGCCATTTGAGTGAAGCATCTGTCTTAGACATCCAGCTCAGCTCAGCCTTCTGATCACTCACCTCAGCCACCACATAACAGCAACCCCAAGAAAGACTCTAAAAGTGGGAAAAGTGCAGATGAGCCCGGTTAACCCACAGAACTATGAAAGATAATAATAAATTGCAGTTCTAAGCTGCTAAGTTTTAAAGTGGCCTTTTACACAAAAACAGATAGAAGAAACATTAATGTTTAAACAACCTTTAGGTTAATAATCACAGAAATAAAATATATACATGAGTGAATATTAATCTGATTTTGCTATTGGTGATTATTTCTATCATTTTATTTCAAAGTTACACAAATTTTGATTTAATACTTAAATGTGATAGAAGTATCCTCCAAATTCTGCCCTTTTCTACTGATGTGATTTGATCAACAGAAACCTGGAAAAAGCTGAATTTTAGGCCAGGCACGGTGGCTCATGCCTGTAATCCCAGCATTTTGGAAGGCTGAAGCGGGTGTATTACCTAAGGTCAGGAGTTCAAAACCAGCCTGACTAACATGCAGAAACCTCGTTTCTACTCAAGATACAAAAATTAGCTGAGCACGTGGTGGCGGGCACCTGTAATCCTAGCTACTCGGGATACTGAGGCAGGAGAATTGCTTGAACCCAGGAGGTGGAGGTTGCAGTGAACCAAGATTGTGCAATTGCACTCCAGCCTGGGCAACAAGAGTGAAACTTCATCTCAAAAAAAAAAAAAGCTGAATTTTATCCTGACAATTGTAGTGGTTTTGTGTACACAATATCACTTATCAAATTACTCTCTGTTGAGTTCTGAGCTATAAGAGAAGAGAAAAAGATAAGAACAGCACAGCAAGTAACAAAGCTTAGAATATAAATGAGAATGGTTGAAAGGCAACTCTAAAGGGTATGCTTCAGGAGGTTAATATGCTTAATAAGATATAAGCACATTTGTATTTTTATTCATATCACTGTGCTTTGTACATTGATAAACAGTGGATAAAGAGGAAGTACTCCTCTTTTATCATTTGCTATTAAACATATTCAGCCATTGCGTTTTTCAACTGTACCTTGTTGTTAAAGAGGAAATATTCAAAGAAAGGTGATAATGTATAGTCTTGTTTTGTACATTAGAATATAAATCACAGCAAGAAACCAGATTGCTGCTAGAATATTATTAGCGTGGCTCATTCAATACACATAAATGGATTCATCCCTTACAAATAGGTAAATACCCTAAATCCAATTCTGTATCATACTTTTTAAGTAGTTTGATTATTTTGATCATCATGAAACAGAGTTAGATTAATAATATAATTAGTACTTGGAATTCACTATTAATAAGCTGCTTGATTTACTATCTTCTAGGATTTTCATTAACAAAAGACATTTATCCCAGCTCAAGGAAAACTATTTTTCTAGACCAATGCGTGTATGTTTATCCTCCAATTATCTCCTGACAACTTCATCCCACAGAGCCAATGTGACATAATTGAATGAGCTACGGACTGCAAGTCAGGAAGCATCAATTATTTAACCAATACTGTCAAGCTGTCATGAAATAGCAGGCCCATGTTAGATTCTGGAGTGCAGTCGGTCTTCCTGTGGATTTTAACATCTACTATGTTCTGTTTCTGACCCTGTCATAAGGTAGAATTGTGAAAAAGAAGTCGTGTGACCTTAAACACATTAGTTAATGACTCTGACTTTGGATTGTCATCTATGAAATGAGGCTGAAGAGGTGACTACCAATATGTCATTATTCCAACATCTTGAGGCTAATTACATAAGTTCTGAGCAAACCACATTTTCATCAAATATAGTGCTTCATGATTCCATAAAAGAAAAAATAATAATAAGCCTCTTTTTATCTGAATAATAAAGGTTTACTAAATTTTAAATCCTACTTCTGTCTTAAATACATTTTACTTTTCTTCTGTTTTAAAAATTGTATTGCCTAAAAATCTCCCTGGATGCTCCACTGGTTTATGTCTTTCAAAAGCTTTGCACTGAGTGCCCACAGCTAAAGTAACCTAGAAGAGCCATGTGTACTTCTAGTGTTCAAAATTATCTGTAAGTGACAATTTTCTTTTAAATATGGAATAGAGTGGTAAATATACCTGATAACTATTTTGGAAACACTAACCAGGAACACCCAATATGACCTGGCTGGCAATCAGGGAAGGCCAAGTGCTTCTCTTATGTAATGAGCCATTTCTCTACAAAACACTATTGGAATACTGTGTGCGACTAGTCTTCATTGTGTTAGGGTGTCTCATGGATTGAAGACCATTCAGCACCTCCTGTCTAATATCCAATAAATGGCAGTAGTCATCCCCAGGCCTGTGATAATCAAAAATATTCTCAAATATTTCCACATATTCCCAGGAAGGGGATGATACCACTGGGTTAAGAGTTTCATAACCTTGTATCTGTCAAGATGATTTAGACAAGTCTAGAGGATAAATGAGTATCTACTTGAAAATAACAGGAGAGAAAATGCAATGAATGATTCAGGAGGTCTCTGTTGTTCACTTGGTCTGTAGAAACAAGATGTGCCTTATCTTAATTTCCAATTCTTTGGCAATATTTTTTTTTATTTTTTAAATATCTGGCTAAAATATTGATGAAGTATTTTGTTAAACCTCTTTAAAATTCAAGAGGGAACACTTTGTTCAATAAAATAAAGTGGACAGGAGAAATCATGATATACTCACGACTGTTACATTGTCTTCTTACGGACCAATGCAAAAGACAAATTCAAATTGATGTCATAACCTGTAATCCCTTTTATGGACTGGGAAAGTCCAAGTGAGGAAAACGTAGAGGTTATATCTTAGCTAGCAATACTATCTTAAAGGTTTGTTTTCTTTAAGTCCTTTATCTAATAAATTTGAGAGCCCAAAGAATTTAATAATCTGATATAATCAAACTAAAAAAAAAAGAAAACTATTAACTCTTTTTAATAGGTAACTCTGTATGCCACTGGCAGTTATAGTTTTCTTTGCTCGTAATGTCACAGGATCGTTGGGGTGTTGCTTTTCTGGCTGGAAACTTCTCTGGCTGGTGATGCCTTTGCCCAAGTTTTGGTCAGGCCCACTGGGCTCATTCTGTCCACTTGGCCTGGCAGGCTGCACTTGGCTCGTGCTGTTGACCTGGGTCCCATGACTGCCAAGGGCGAGCCAGGCACAGAGCGGTAAGGAGTATGTGAGTGAGCAAGTGTGGGGTCCAGCCACTGCACACAGCCAGGCATGCTGGCTGTGGTGGGGCAGGCAGGTCCAAGTACTGGCACAGGTGCTGGCTCCCTGCACTGCAAGCAGCTTCCATGGCTGGCACCAGGGAACACGGTGGCACTGGAAGCTTGGAATCACCAGAACCAGAGATCCCCCAAAGAAGGTGTCACAGCCCTGGCTTGGGGAGCTCCTAGGTCTGGGCTTCCTGAAGGGCAGCTCTTTTCTCCTTCTTGTAGCCTACAATGTGGCAAGCAAAGGGCGTGTTTCAGCTCTGTTTGTGTTGCAGCACCTTCAGACCCATCCTTCGGTGGGTCCCAAGTTGTTGCCCTGCATCCAGGAAGAAGGAGGTACACAGATAAGTGGAGGTGGAGCTAGGCGAAGAGGTGATTTCTTGAGCAATGGAACAGCTCAGAATAGACCTGCAGTGGGTAGCTCCTCTCCACAGGCAGGTTGTCCCCTCTTCTGCTCAGCTCTCAGCAAAGACAGACCCACAGTGGACAGCTCCTCTCTGCAGGCAGGTCATCCCCTCATCTGCCCCAGTCTGGCTGAGTCTGGGATTTTTATGGGCTTCAGAGGGTAGGAAGTGCATGCTGATTGGTCCATGGGTGGCCATGGGTAGGCCCATGAAGAGCACCGTAAGTTCTCACTCCTGTCCGTGGAACTGGCAGCCTGGTCTGCAGGCCTCAGGCTGTCCCTGGCCTGAAGATTGGGTTTCACTTGGGATTCACCTTTTTCTGCCCAGGAGCCTGTCTGCCTCCTGCTGTCGTTAACCTACCATCCACAGTGCCTGTGGTGCCAGGCTGTTCATGCTGAGGCGTGCCTATAGGCCGAGATGAGCCACCCTTAGCTTCCCCTCAGCCTCCCTCCCATGCTCATGACCCCCGACTCCTCATGCTCGTTGGTGCCCAAAGTCCAGAGGGGGCTGAGGCAGCAGGGGTCTGGTGTGTCAGTGCTGCCCTGAGCCTGCACACGTGGCCGGGTCATGACAGCACCTGGGCTCAGCCACAACTTTGCTCTAAAAGTGGAGTTTGCGCCAAGAGTCGGGAGAGGCCAGGCAGCAGGAGCAAGTACATCCAAGCCTGCGACAGGGGTGCTTCCCAGGCCCTCGAGAGTGCAGAGATGCCCAGGTCCGCAGCCATAGCTGGGTGGCTGCAGCCGCTCCCTGGAGGGAAAGAATCCCGCCCCTCCAACTTGGAGGGGGACGGGGCTTCCACCTGTTCCAAGCTCCCCCAGCTCTCTGGAACATACAGCCCCAGCTGCGCTTCCCCTACTGCGGCTGGCATCATGGCAGCAGCCACTCCAGACAGGCCGCGGCTGCCATCATTAATACATAGAACTACTAATTATTCACCAACAGAGTGGCAATTAAAGTTTATCCCAGCATGAAACTACTGGAGAGCAATAAGCCTGTTCTCTTATGCTGACCCACTTAAAAAGATTTAAATTGTATCTAGTTTAAATGTTACTAAGTCAATGAAAATTATGTGTTGGGCAGCACTATACTACAGATTGCAGGTTCTATGTACATCAAATTGCTGTGAAATCTCAATGAAGCCTCTCGTGCATTTATATTCCAGCCTAAACTGTGTTAGTTTTACCCTAGCCATGCCAGCTTGATTTCTTACACAGGAAGCCTCATTAAGGGACACTAGGGTAGCTCTTCATTCTTCTGTCTACATGGAAACATCTATCAACCAGTTCTAAATAGTGCTTCACAGAAAGTATTAAACCATTTCTAGACATTGTCCATATGCTGGATGCCAGACAGCTCAGTATTGAGAATAATAATGTTTCTGTACAAAAAAGAAAATGAATTTTTTTCTTTATCTTTTACTGTTACTCTGGTTGTTGCCTTCATTTTCCTTGAGTTGCTTCGTTAAGGTGTCATTTCACAACTGTAGGCTTATTTGCTCATGAAAATACATACATGTGTACACGTGCACACACACATACACACACACACATTTTGTCCCACAAATTATATGAGAAGCACCAAGAATGTTTAATCAAGGGATAAATTATTAAGATCTTAGAAATTTTTCCTTATTAAATTTTAATCTTGTTGATTTAATCACACACATTTAATCACCATAACAATGATATGATTGCATTTAGGAAAATCTCACAATAAGCACAAAAAAATGAAACACTAGTCTCTAGTAATATTTTCAATCAACTATAAAACTGAATATGAAAATAATATGGACTAAGCAAGCCCAGGAAATCAAGAAAAAAGGCATTTAATACTTGCTCACATCAATATAGAACTAGTCCAATAGCAGCCACCAATGTTTTCAGTAATCCAGTTTGTAAATGTCTTTAGCAAAGTAACCTATTCTTCTGCCTCAGGAGATTATCTCATAATCCAATCAATAGTAACCTAAGAAGGTTTTCACTAACTACCTTAGTCTATTTCCTGGTACTAGATAATAGTGTTTCCCTTGTTGATTTTTAAAGCTTTCATATATTTGTAAATAGTTTTCTTACAATTTCTCAGATGCTATTTTGCCCAATAAAAATCATCTATCTATCTATCTATCTATCATCTATCTATCTATCTATCTATCATCTATCATCTGCATATATTATATAATGCTGGTCACACACACATCCACACATACATGCACACACTCACCCTGTGTGGAAAAGAGACTCAAATCAAAATCAGTTTTCCTTACTTGCCAATTAGAGTTAGTTTCAACATCAATTAAGTTTGCAACATTATTCATGGTTAGGAATATGCAGGGAAAAACATTTTTTCTCTCAAGAATTTTTCCATTTAAGATGTACAGTTAAGATAACCATAGCCTCACATGTGGAAAATTGAGAGTGAAATAGGGAGTGGCATTCTGTCGTCTCTACTTCCAAGGCCAACAATTGTACGAAAACTGTACATTTGGTAAGACAGATAAAAATCTTTTAAATACATGTTATACCATGACTTAATAGAATAAAATAAAAACAATTCTGTTCCCCGCAACCTCTGTATAACTGCATTTACTTAAACCAAAATTAGATTAAAAAGCAATTGGACTCCATAGTTTCCACTGGCCATACCAAATTTGTTCTAATTTTTATGCACAAGAATATGTTAATTTGTCTGCCGGACTCAATTAACATATTCAGCAATGTTCTGAAAATAATAGAGCTAATTCTGAAGTAAGCACCACGTCTGTGGTGTCACCTACTCATGAAGATAAGCCCTTTAACTAGGAGGCTTGTTGAGCTATCTTCCTAACATAAAACCAAGCTCTATGTCGCCTTTTAATTATCTTAGTATTACTGAGACCTAATTAATAGAAAGAACTCCAAAATGCCCTCTGCTGAATGATCTAGGCAATGGATCCAAGGGTCTCAGTGCTAATTTCTGAAGTATGCACAAGGATGTTCATTTGGAGGACAAAGGAAAATGCTGGGGGATGGAAACACATAAATGGAAGTTTAGGAATCACATGTGCTGGACTCACACTTCTGGGAGATTTGCCAATTCAGCGTTTCAACAAAGATAAACTGAATGCCTACTATGTGCCTGGTGCTGAAACCATAGCAGTCAACACATAGGCCAGGTACCTCTCATATGAAGCTCATATCCCATACAGAGCTCTCACCTATACCCTTAAAAGTGGATTTCAAAATGCCAGGAAACTGAATATGGAATTCTAAATAGGATTCACTTTTCACCTGACGGTATTTATTATATGGGGAATAAGAACCACCACAATATGCTGTGGCCATGCTGCTAACATGAATTCTAGAAGCTAGCTCGAGAGAGTTTGCAGTGCTCTCAATTCCAAAGTTCAGCCTTTAGGCTTTTGTAGACTCCATGCCTTGAAAATGGTCATGGATCCCCTATTATTTCTTCCCCAAACTATTTCTTCTCCTCTCTGCTGGCCGTGAATCTGCATCTCTTGTTACTCTGATTAATAACCGACTAACATCTTGGGTTTCTAAATTCCCTGAATTGATAGGAGCCTCTATTTGCTATCACCTTGCATACCATCAGGGAAATAACACACAGCACTAAAAATAACACCCTTCAAAGTCATTGAATGAGGCAGGGAAAATATTTAATTTGTCTTCTTTCTCTTATCTGTCCTCTTGCCACCTCTTTTTTTTCCCTTTCTCCTTCTTTCTCTTCTTCCTCCACTTCTCATCTCTCTTGTAGCGTTTACCTCCTTATCTTCCTCCTGTAACCCCTCTTATTTGTTTTATTCTCTATCCCTATTTATTTCTTGATTTAAAAGACACTCCCTGTCCCTTTGCCTCTTCAATGGGCCCTCTATTTATTCCTATTGACAAACTCGTTATTTCATATCTGTATTTTAGTCTTATTTCACAAACAAGACATAGAACATTATATCAGAAAAGTTTCTGTCTACTTTCAATTTCCTGTTTCCAGAAGCTTAATGTGTTTAAAAAAACAAACCAGGAACAAAAGAAAACTCCAAAGGAAGCCTAAGTCATACAAATATCCATTTCAATAGATATTGTTACTTCTGTTTAAATAAATGAGAAGAAACCCCACTATTTACATAATTAAGGTCTTCCTGGCAACCCCAAAACTTCTTGAGTCCACAACTTGCAAGTTGGAAAATCTGGGGATAAACTACATGTATGTTCCAATGGCAAAGTCCTCAGTGGAGCTCTGTTTCCTTAAACCTTTTTTTTTTTTTTTTTTTTTGGTTAAACTGAGAAAAGCAGACACATATTATTAAAGCATGTTTAATCCTATTACCAGGACTTACTCAGCCACAAGGAGAAATTCTACTATTTTTTTTAAGTGCCGTTACCCTACTGAGAGTGCTCACGACCCTGACACAATTAATGCAATGTATTTTTAATTGTGTAGCAGGTCAAAGTGATAGCATCCAAACCTCTGGGTTTTCACATTCAGTGTCAGAAATTCTTGCTGCCACAGCAATATCTTTCAGTTGGTTCAGACTCATATAAGCAGTGACACCCAGTGGATGGAAACATCTCGAGCAAGAACCTCTCGGCTCTCTGCCCTCCACCCCCGTCTCCTCTCTCCAGGGAAAGATTTTCGTAAGTGCTTTGTTTCTCTGACCTTCTTACAATTCTCCACAGGAAAGGAATTTATCAGATTGCTTAATGCCAGCCAGCTTTTCTTTAAAATTTACTCAAATTAAAAAGACTCAGACCTTTCCCTTGCACTGAAGACATTTAAACCTATCAAAATATGTTCAACTAATCAGATATTTGGATTCTAAAAACAAAAGCAGATTTACAAGTATAAGGATCAAAGAGAAAGATGCTCAATTAATTTCCTACATTTTGCACTTAAAAAAATGTAATTGCTAGCAGAAATCATGGCTTTATTATTTATTCATTGCAAATCATTTAGAGCATATTAAACTAAGTTTGTGAGGAAAAAGTAACATAAACTGTGGACTGAAATCATCTTCATTCCAAATGATGGCTATCAATAAAAACATATCCACTCTAATGCAACCATTTTATTAAGATTAACTGTTTCAGCTGCTCTCACAATATGGAATAAATGGCTTCCTCTGATTTGAAGATAACAAAATGTAAATCTTTTTAAAAAGGTCTAACATATAGCTTTTTATTCCACAAACTCTTCTGAGCAATCATTTTTAATAAAATTCCTTCAAAGGCAAAGATGGGGTCTTATTTTATTTTGTTTGCAAGACAAATTATTTTTTTTTCCTTCTGTGTAATTAGCGCCAAAGGAGGTATTAATTCACCTTTACGTAGAACTTTGTCTAGAATCAAGTATTAGCATAGGTTCTCTTAGTTACTGAAATACTAGTCAAGGAAGCACCTACTGAAAAACATTGATGGTGGGGTAGAGGGTTAACATAACTTTTTCTTACTTTGTCAAAATCACTACCTACTGCTGGGATCTCTGGTTTTCAAAGTAGGTCTCTGGCATGGATGTGCATATTTCTTGCATGAAGAATTGAGGGGATTTGGGAAGCAAAGAAACCATTACTGGAGTATTATTAAAGTGGCCAACAGCAAAGTTAGGAAAAGGCAGAAAACTCTTTGAAATACAATTACCTTGAGGAAATGAGAGGTTGTGCTGGTAATCTAAGCTCAGGAAAAGGAATGTATTTGATTAAAGATAGTTGATTTAGTTTGCCATAGTTTATCCATATTTCTTAAAGCTCGTAGATGCCTAGACACCACGACATGGAGATTGACTGAGAAGGAGAGTATGAAATAATATGTTTCAACATGACGCCTAACATGGAATGACATTCCCCAGCAGGAGTGGGTCCATTGGATTCTGCAGGACAGTTACTAAATAGTGCTACCACATGGTAGTAAGAAGGGACAGAATTTATGGTCTGTTAAGACTTCTCTGACCCAGGGAACTCCAAAGGCTATATAATTCCCAAGGCACCAACATCTAAAGGTTTGTGTTTCATTCGTTCTTGGAAAGTAAAACGCAGGTCTGCTGGCTAAGTGATAGAACAGCAGCAGAGAGGCATCTCCAACTTAGTTCATATGAACTATGGTCATGCATGTGCAATTGGAAGAGTACACTCTCTCCCACTCACTAGAAGAGTTGTCTTGGCCCTTTCTTTGTGCTGTGGTTTGAATGTGTCTACCAAATTTCACGTGTTAGAAACTTAATCCCCAAATTTATATGTTGGTGGAATTTGGAGATGAGGCATTGGGACATAATTAGAATTAGGTAGTCATCTGGGTAGAGCTCCGTGACAAGAAGTGGCTTAATAAGAGGAAGAGAGATGTGAGTTGACACACTCTTGCCCTCTTCCCATGTGATAGGCTCCACCATGTTATGACACAGCAAGAATGCCATCACCAGATGCTGGCGCCATGATCCTGGACTTCCCAGAACCATGAGATACATAAGCCTCTATTCTTTATAAATTGCCCAGTCCATGGTATTTAATGATAACAACAGAAAATAACTAAGACACCTTGCTTCAGTCCCCTCCTGAGGTTGCTTTTCTCACCCACTCACAGCTCCAGCACATTCAGTTCCACCCGCTAACTCCCATTCCTCTTTGAATATGACTGGTTGCCTTACTTGAAAGAGCATATGTGTGTACACAGCCGCTAAGGTCCAAAAAAGCTCTCCTAGGCCATGCTACTCAGATTCCACAATAATCTAGTCACTTAATACAATTTTTCTTATCACTTGAGGAAGGAACACTTTCCCTAATGCCCTCAAAGGAACAAGGATTCTGATAGCTTAAGAGTTAAATAACCTGGTGATCAAGGAAGGCAGTGGAAAAGCAAAAAAAAAAAAAAAAAAAAGGCAAAGAGACAGAAGGAATGAAACATGAGTAATGTGAGGTCTGTGCTATCCATGTCATTGTAAGGAGATAAAGTTTATTCATTCTTAATATTGTACAGTATTTTATTGTATGGATATGCTACAGATTATTCAACCATTTTGCTAATGATCAAAGATTATATTTTAATATCAGTAATTACTTGTCTAAAAGATTGTTTTCTATGAATTTATTTTTAGAATAGATTTACATAAATAAATAATTATTGTCATATTCATATTGGTCCTTAATAAGATTAATTCTTAATAGGCTATGTCCAGGAGGAGAAGTTGAGCAAAAACCTTCTTGTCCCAACACAAACACACACACAGGTTGAGTGAAAGAAAAGGGGCAGATTGTGTCTGTAAGTTGAATGAACATTATGAGAAAGGAAGTTACCAAGCTATGTTTGAAACCAACTGAGTTAAGACCGTGTTGAGAAAAATGATTTAGGACTGACACCACTTTTTTCCAAAACTTACGTATAGAGGTCAATAATGACTCTTATGAAACTCATGGGCTTATTATGGAATAATTTTTATTTATGAATAATAAAGAATTTCTTATTTTCAGTTTAAAAAACTTTCTTAAATCTATAGAAGAAATTCAGAATTTAGTTTGGTTGTTTATGCATAGACACACACGAACACATACGTGCACAGGCTGAAAAGCAAATGGTTTAAAAGACCTGCCTATAGAGGTCCCACAAATGATTGAGTCAGACAGCTACCCCTTTTCTTTATTTAATTGAAAATAAGGTCTATTTTGCAAAATAGAACATACAATTTACCCACAGGAAGTGTGAATTTATGCAGGTTTCCTGTATGAAAGTGTGCCTTGCACTGATCTAAGATAGAGGTCTAATGCCAGTTTAAACCTGATGATATACTCTCTCCCATAGTGCCATAGAAATAATGTTTCTGATAATGAGTTACTCCTGTGGACTGGCCATTTTCTGTTTCACTACACTCATACACAACTCAGGTTCTGGCTCAGCCTCATACATGTAACCGGACTTAGTAAGCTCAGGGGACCTAGCTATCCAAGGCAAAGTGGAAAATTTCCTTATCTCCCACATTGTTACAATGAATCTGGCTTTAATATGTGTCCCAGTCCTATCAAATTTGACTATCTACAAAGCTTGAAATGATCACAATTTACCAATTATCCATCTCCTTTTTTTTTGTCTGCGTGTGTGTGTGTGTATGTGTCATATATTCACAACAACAAAAATTGTATCATTATAGAATCAGGTATTACCATGTCCAAGAATAAAATCAAATGTTACTCTCTCTTACCTTATTTTTCTAATAATTTGTGATTGAATGAAAATGAGACTTAGATACAGTCAATGTAGACTCCTCCCAGCATATTCTTACTAAATAAGTCTTTCTGTATACAAGCAAAGGACTTAACTATTTTTTAAATAATATAATGCGTTCTTAACTAAGTTGCTTTTAGCCACAGTGATTATTCTACCCTCTTTTGGAGAGAACTTAATTGGAAGTAAGATTATGAACCAAATCACTTCTGCATATTTACCTGTTTCAGCCAAAACATTGCCCCAGTTCTTCAATTACTTTAACATGGGTTGATAGTATTATAGAAAAATATGCTGATGCAAATTTATAGAACTAAGTGAATGAAGGAAGAAGCTGAATATGAAAATAGGGGATTTTTCCTGTTCTCTTTAAACTTAATGGAAGAGAGGAGAAACCCTATTCTTTTCAATGACACCAATCAAATGATTTCATTTCTACTTGAGCACTGTTGAGCTTGTCTAAATCTGGGTGCTCAACTCAGAGTCTGGAAGCGGGATATTGTTTTTGTGGAATTAGTCTCCGGGGACTACATGCTTTCACATATTTCACTAGTCCCCATGGCAAACCTTGTGTGTGAGCCACCTAGTATTATTTATTAACTAATGAGGACTTTTCTATTCATTCTTTGCAAACTCAGACATTTACTCAGAGATCTCATATTATGACCAGGAAATGAATACAAAATTAAGTAGACGTCAAGCTATTATCAAGATAATTCAAGCTATATAACATTTTTCTTAGTATCTCTGGATAACTGAAGCAATAGTATTTAAAAATCTTCTTTTGGTCTTATGAATTATTTCCTCTTGTCTCTGTTTCACTTGAAAATGATCAGTGCATCCCCGGGGAAAGCAGGATTATGACCTCTGCTTCTTGAGACTCAGCTGGTGCTCCTTACTACCATGAACCAGGAAGTCTGCCAAAGAGTTGGGAAGCCATATTTCCTGTTTGGGTTTATGTCCTGAAGGCTGTGGCCACCAGTTAAAAAAAAAAAAATCAGTCACTAATTGTTCGGGTTACTATTGCTACATCACAAAATTAACTCAGAATTGTGTGTCTCAAATTAATCTTTTTATGATTCTCACAAAATCTGTGTTCTCACAAAAATTTAGACAGAAAACTGCAGAAACAACTTGTCCCTAATCCACGGTATCAAAAGTTATATGGGAAAATTTGGAGGCTGTGGATGACTTAAAGCTTAGAAACTGAAGTCATCTGAAGGTTTCTTCACACACATGGATGGCACGTGGGCTGGGAGACTTGAGCTACTGCCAAGAGCACTTACAAGAGTCTTCACCATGTGATTTGGGTTTCTCTTAGCATGGTGGCTTCAGAGTAGTTGGAATGTTTACATGGTAGCTCAGGTCTCCACTGGAAAATATTTAAGTGAAAAACAGAAAAACTACATTGCCTTTATGACCTCATCTCATAAGTCACTTCTATCATGTTCTATCTGCCAAAGTAGTCACAAGCCTACTCTGAATTATGTAAACCTGCCACAGTCATCTAAAGATAGTAGTAACTATCAAAGGCATTGTCTTAATGAATTCATATGCATATAATATGCTCTTCTTACTAATATTTTCTGTAGAAGTTGCTACACATATCTTTACAAGACATCAACAGAAGCCAGACTACAATTAGTTTCAGGTTATGTCAGTTTATGACAACAACTATTTGAAAACTTGAAAATGTATGCAACAGTTTTACTTGAGACCAAGAGAGAGTTTGACCTACCTATTTCAGCAGAGCAGCAAGTTGTTAGCTAAATTATTACAGAAGTCCATTCATTTATTTCATATGTTCACAGATGAGGAAAAGTTAGCTTTCTTTATTTCAATCTGTAGTTTCCAGCTTGATTAGACTTACTTGTTCTGAAACAAATGGGAATTACCTAGGTTTACAGCCAAACATTTTTGAAAATCCCCAAGACTATGTAATTATTACTCAACACATTCCTCTACTTGGGCATTTGATTCAAGATTAGTTACCTGCTCAAAAAATAAAAAATAAAAAAGAGAGAGAAAATAAAAGCTTGCATATTAAAATGTCTACTTCCCACTTACATGTCACTTAATACTTTATTATATTAATGTATAGACCAGTGGCAATTAAAAAGTTATATATATATGAGAAAATCACAGGGAGCTTTCCTTAAGTTCATGTGTTATTGAATCTAAATGACGAGAACATTCCAGTTTTAATGGGTACCGTAATCCTTGAGGCCCCACTGTTTCTTAGGGCAAAGTGTAACCCCATGGCCTAGAATGATTAGGTTTCAGAGATAGTTTTTTTCCAGAAATGCCAAAGTGATAAACATCTAAATTTCAATACAGCTACTCTCAGTGGTTTCCTTATTGCTGTAATCACACTGAGAAATCAAAATTGGAAGAAAATATTTGGAACACATTTTCTCTCCTATTTAATGGCCTATTTGAGTATGTGTGGTGTGGTGATGGGTCCAAGGGAGGTGGAATAGGAGTCATGTTTTTTATTACTGTCACTATGTGTTTTTGTGCCTTAATGGAGGCTTTTCTGATATTTGTCTTTAATTTTCTTTGGATTCTGATGGTTGAAATTTTCCCATGTATATCTTAGAAGGGGATTTATTTTGAAAGTCAAACTAGCTTTGTCCACTCAAGGAAAGTAAACAGTTGAAGCAATTATTCTGGTTATGTAGACCCCAAATCACTTTACTCTCCCTTTTAAAAATATTTCAGGTGTTTAATTCCATTTCAGCAACGATGAACTAATTTCAAAGATGAAAAAGACACTATTTTAACACTCGAATAGTTGCTTTCAGTGCCTAACCTAGATAACTAACCTACTCTTCCATTCTTTCTTCTATAATCCTCTGGTATATGTCTGGGGTCCCATAACAGCCTCTCACTGCTACTATACAAGATTTCTCATGTTAAGGGACAGACACCAGTGTTGTTAACAGCATATAAGATTCTGTTTAGAAGATTGTGGATATGATAACTTCTTGGAGCTTTCCCTACCTGTAAAACAGCAATAAAACTAGTGCTTACTTCATACGGCGTGAATGAAACCAAATGACACAATATGTGTGAACACAATTTGTAAACTGCAAGTGGCATAAAAATGCCAATTAATTCAAAGTTCCAGGCCTAAAAATGACTGGCACACATTATATGTGAGTTTGTTTATAGGGCCACTGCAGGTGATGTCCATACAGGAAAAGCAGAATAATTGGTGAAATAGTTTCCAATACATTCATTCATGCAGTATGTCATGAGAGAGAATAGCAAGGGAAATTTAGATTAGATTGGGGAATGAGCTGAGATATAAAGCCTACATAAGTGTTAATACCCTGAAGATATGGAGAAGAGCATGTGTGAATATTGTGAGCCTCAAAAAGCTTGGTGCACTTAATAGACTCAAGAAGAATCTGTTCTCCAGTGTAGCTGGAGTAGAATGAGAAGAGGAAGAGGGCTTCAGAGTGAAACCAAAAGATATGCAAGGGATAGACCATTCAGTGTTTGGTAACCTGAGTTAGAAAGCCTTGGAAAATCTTTGAAGGATTCAAGAAGAAACTATTGTGATAAAATTTACATATTTTAAAAATTACTGAAAATGCTGTTCAGGGAATTGATTAGATGGACAAGACTATTATGACAGTCAGAAGAGGAAAAAGATAGGCTTGGATTATGGTGGTAGCAATGAAAATGGAAAGATACGGCCCTAGACAGAACTAATAATGTGGGCTTGGTGATGAATCAAACATATAAGAGTGTGGGTGAGAAAAATAGCAAGGATCAGTCCTGAACTGTTCCTTCATGAAGCAAAGGGGAGAACTAGTGATATTTTCTAAGATGAAGGCTGGGGGAAGATCATATTCTGGATGCAATATCAGTAATTTAACTGTGTTAACTTCAGTATGGTAATAACAGAAACAACAATAGATAATCTGCAGTCCACATGTATTAAATAACATATATTTAATGGTACCAGACATTGCACTATGTGTGCATGATTTAGGTAGTAAAATTACCTCCATTTTTCAGATGAGGAAACAGGTATTTATGAAGGTTAAGTAAAGTACTTAAGGCCACATGCCCATAAATGATAGAACTGGGTTTTGAAGCCCCACAGTCTGACTCAAATCCATTTGCAGCACTATACTCTGACTTTCAGATTCACATCTCTACTGGAAGGTGCTGTCCTGTAGTTTGAAATGTGGGGCCTGAATTTAAATTTTGGTACACATAATGCAGCGTGACCTTGGTTCAGGTAATTTCCTGTCTTAAGTCTCAAAGGTCTCACCCCTGAAATGAAGGGAAAAGTACCTACAACCAAAGGGCTGTTATTAAAATTAAATGAGATTAAAAAGTTATTCCTCCTCATACAAAATAATAAATTAATAAGCCATAAATATAATACATCTGTGCATTATATTTATGTACATATTACATTTATGTATGTATAACTTTAATACTAATAAATATTATATCTACATTAGAGTGAAATACTGTAAGTTTATTATCAAATAATTATCACATTAAAATTAAATGAGATAAAATGTTATTCCTCCTCATAGGAAATAATAAATTAATTAGCCATAAATATAATACATACATGTAGCAGCCTTATTGGTGTCCTGCCCAGATACACAAATTCATTTTATGGGCTAATAAAGATATATAACTTAAATGTTCTACAAAGGATTACCCTTAGCTTTGATTAAAGATTCCTGGGGGTTACAAACCCCACCCTGGGCAGCCAGGTTATGTTTACTGGTGCAAGAATACAAAAGTTTCACCCCCTTGCCTCAAGGTATTAATAACTCCTCAGTGTCATTTGAACTCTAGAGTTGCCTTCAGGGTCATGTGAAATCTTTACTTACCTTTTTCATGTTTCCTATTCTTTTTCATTTATTCTCACGTAAGTTTCTCCTGCAAACACTCTTATCATAAGTCACCTACACAGTAAACATTGACCCAGCCTCTGCTTCTAGGGAAGCCAACCAAAGGCGGCTGAAGCATGGAAAAAAAGACTGGAGAGATATTGAGGAAATCAGCATATTGATATTTTTTAAGCTACAGAGATGGATAGGATAGCCTAAGGAAGTGTGTGAAGACAGAGGAAAATTAAACCAGGTTCAAACTTCTAATCCTTCCTAAATGTAGGTGTTGGGAGGAGAAAATGGAGGAGCTAAAGGAGACTGAGGAGGTAAGTCCAGAAAATTAGGAAGCAATTCAGATAAGCAGGTACCATTAAATGCACATAAAATGCACAATCTAGAAGTAAACAGCTGGTCAGGGAGAATTCCAGACTTAGAGAGAATGGGAAAGAGTACAAGACTCCAAAGGAGAGAACTTAGCAAGAAGACGTCAGCCTGCCACAACTACATAGGAGCTGAAAACAGACTCAATAGATTAGAACAAAATGGTTTATTACACACAGCAGCAAACAGCAGAAACATCAGCATGGTAGCATCAGTTCACCTGCCCCTAACTCCCATGGGGAGATTCAGTGTGCACACGGAGCAGTCACACATGCAGCAGGTTGTAACTCGGATGAGGAACCCAAGGTCAAGGGCTCAGTACCTTTTTTATTAAGCAGTAAACAAGCCAGTAGACATAGAAGCAACAAGCAGTAGATTTGTGCTAGTATGCTGGGTGTATTAGTCTGTCCTCATGTTGCTCATAAAGACATACCCAAGACTGGGTAATTTATAAACAAAAGAGGTTTAATGGACTCACAGTTCCACATGGCTGGGGAGGCCTCACAATCATGGCTGAAGGCTAACGAGGAACAAAGTCACATCTTACACGGCGGCAGGCAAGAGTGTGGGTGCAGGGGAATCCCCCTTTATAAAACTAAGAGCTCCCATGAGACTTATTCACTATCACAAGAACAGCACAGGAAAGACCCGCTTCCATTATTCAATTAGCTCCCACCAGGTCCCTCCCACGACACATGGGAATTATGGGAGATACAATTCAAGATGATATTTGGGTGGGGACACATCCAAACCATATTACTGGGGTCACTTTGACTTATTAAATTACCTAGGAGACTACCTCATAGATATGGCTCAGGGTAGGAGAAAAGTTTGGCCTTGCAGTTTGGCAGACTCAGCAAGGATGTGTAGGGACACTGGAGACTTATGGAAGACAGTCTCTCTCTACAGCTTAACTCTCCCAGACTGTCAGTGATGACAACTGAAGTGGCAGCACCTTTCAGTGATTTATATCAAAAACTAATAACCAGTGGATCTACCACCAAAGCGCTACAACAGAAAAAGCTATAATTATATACTTAAAATATCTGAGTAACACATATATATTCAGTTAATTTTCATAGTGGTAAAGATAATTATCAAATCGACAAATGCTAGGTGTCCTATTTTTAAATTTATAGTATTTTTGCTTTTATGTAAATGTAACATTTATACCTCCCTCCTGTTATTGGCTCACAGTGCTTTCCAATAATTTCCTTCCTTTTTAAACACTTCAGGTGTTAGAATGGTTTTTCCTTTAAAAATAAGATAGGTGACTTAAGAAACACAGTTTTATGGTATGCGGTCATCTGACTTAGCCTTCCAAATGGTTAAAAATTCCTTTAAAAAAATGGAAACTATGCAGCTCATAAATCAACACAACATAGGTGAAGAATTTCCAAAGGTGATTAAATTTTTATGCACATTTATATAATTTAGCACATTAGTATTCCTATTTCTGGGTAAAACTCTCCTGTGGGCTTTAAACTGCTTAGTTGGCATCATCAAATTAAAGACCAAATTAGTACATATTAACAGTTAGATTCTTATATTTAAGGTCAATGTCTTATTTCTTGTATAATGTTAACAAACTTACAATGATTTGTAAGTCTTTGCTTGCATAAAATGCCATTAATAGTAAAGAATATTCTATAGCTCAAATGATAATGAGAAATATTTTGGATTTATATTCCAATTTTATATTACCAAAGGCTAGATGGTATAGATTCCAGTTATGTCATCTATACATGGTGCATCATTATTAACTTAAAGTAGAGCTAAAGCAAAACAACAGTAACAGAGGCACTATTTATAATAGTGAAAACATGGCCGGGCATGGTGGTTTATGCCTGTAATCCCAGCACTTTGGGAGGCTAAGGCAGGCAGATCATGAGGTCAAGAAATCGAGACCATCCTGGCCAACATGGTGAAACGCCATCTCTACTAAAATTACAAAACTTAGCTGGGCATGGAGGCATGTGCCTGTAGTCCCAGCCACGCAGGAGGCTGAGGCAGGAGAATCGCTTGAACCCAGGAGGTGGAGGTTGCATTGAGCTGAGATTGCACCACTGTACTCTAGCCTGGCGATAGAGCAAGACTCTGCCTAAAAAAAAAAGAAAAAAAAGAAAAAAAAAACAATGAAAACATAACCTTTCCTTCATTACTAAAGATCTATCAAAACCAATTGTATATAATGCAAGCATCTATAGCAAAAGTTTACTTTTGTTTAGACATATCTAAACCAATCTAATAAAAGTAGCAATGTTTCGTGATAAGAGACAGATCACAAATTTAGATATTAGAAATTGTTGAGATTATTGGGTAATTAATTAATTTAGGGATGCTAGCTATCTTATACATAAATTTTAATATGTATTATGATTTATCAGTCATTTAAAAATGTTTACTTTTTTTTTCTCTTTTTTTTATTATCATACTTTAGGTTTTAGGGTACATGTGCACAATGTGCAGGTTTGTTACGTATGTATCCATATGCCATGTTGGTGTGCTGCACCCATTAACTCGTCATTTAGCATTAGGTATATCTCCTAATGCTGTCCCTCCCCCTCCCCCCACCCCACAACAGTCTCCGGAGTGTGTTGTTCCCCTTCCTGTGTCCATGAGTTCTCATTGTTCAATTCCCACCTATGAGTGAGAACATGCGGTGTTTGGTTTTTTGTCCTTGTGATAGTTTACTGAGAATGATGTTTTCCAGTTTCATCCATGTCCCTACAAAGGACATGAACTCATCATTTTTTATGGCTGCATAGGATTCCATGGTGTATATGTGCCACATTTTCTTAATCCAGTCTATCGTTGTTGGACATTTGGGTTGGTTCCAAGTCTTTGCTATTGTGAATAGTGCCGCAATAAACATATGTGTACATGTGTCTTTATAGCAGCATGATTTATAGTCCTTTGGGTATATACCCAGTAATGGGATGGCTGGGTCAAATGGTATTTCTAGTTCTAGATCCCTGAGGAATCGCCACACTGACTTCCACAATGGTTGAACTAGTTTACCGTCCCACCAACAGTGTAAAAGTGTTCCTATTTCTCCACATCCTCTCCAGCACCTGTTGTTTCCTGACTTTTGCTTAATACTGAGTTCTAGTTTGATTGCACTGTGGTCTGAGAGACAGTTTGTTATAATTTCTGTTCTTTTACATTTGCTGAGGAGAGCTTTACTTCCAACCATGTGGTCAATTTTGGAATAGGTGTGGTGTGGTGCTGAAAAAAATGTATATTCTGTTGATTTGGGGTGGAGAGTTCTGTAGATGTCTATTAGGTCCACTTTGTGCAGAGCTGAGTTCAAATCCTGGATATCCTTGCATCCAATGTGTTCTCAACAGATGTTTGGGAGTCAATTTGTGATCTAAATTGTAATTATAATACGGTGAAATAGGCTTATGGCAATTTTATCGTTGAACAATAACTGTTACAGAAGCAACAAAAAGGCTAAGCAAAAAAGGTTGCAACCACAAAGAAATACCCAAACTGCAATGTGTGCTTGGGATGCAAGTGTAAACTAATGTTAAACACTCCTGATGTAAATGCTGTCTCTGTCACTTACTATTTTTGTTACTTCACGTAAGTTATCTTTACCTCTATCTTATTATAGTTAAAGATAATAATATAACTGCCATATGACTGCCATAACAAAATACCACAGATCTGTGACTTGATAGAAATATTTTTCTCATATTTATGGGAGATTAGAAATCCAAGATCAAGGTGCAGGCAGGGCTGGTTTCCCATAAGGTCTTTCTTGTTGGTTTTCAGATGGCTGCCTTCTTACTGGGTCCACATGTGGCTGTTCCTCTATGTGTGTCATCCCTGGTGTCTCCTCCTGTTTTTATAAGGACACCAGTCATATGGGTTAAGACCCTAACCCAACAGACTCATTTTGACATAATCATTTATTGAAAGACCTTATCTCTAAATACCATTATGTTCTGAGGTTCTGAATTTTGGGGTGACACAATTTAGCCCAAAACACCACACTAAACCTTGGTTTGGCTTTATTTTCTGAAAAAATTGAGATAATATTATTACTTATGTGACAAGATTGCTATGAGAATAAATGGGATACAACATGCAAATCACTTAGTATAGTGACAGGCACATTTTAAATATTTAATAAATATAATTTTGCTGGTATTATAATTGTTATCAATATCAGCATATTATTATAATCTCATCTGGATTTATTTTGTTTGTGTTACATTTTATAATAACAGTATCCTATTTCATGTTATCCTTATTTTTTTATTTTTTATGTTTTGAGACAGAGCCTCACTCTGACACCTAGGCTGGAGTGCAGTGGCAGGAATATGGTTCCCTGCATCCTAAACCTCCTGGGCCTGGATTCTCCCACTTCAGCCTTCCACATAGCTGGGACTTACAGGTGCAGACCACCACACCCAGATTATTATAATTATTATTATTGTATTTTTTTGTAGAGCAGGGGTTTTGCCATGTTCTCCAGGCTAGTCTCAAACTCCTGAGCTCTACTGATCCACCCGTCACACTCTCCCAAAGTGCTGGGATTATAGGTGTAAGCCATTGCGCCTGGCCCTCTTATGTTTCTTCAACATATTTCCTGAGCTAAATACAGACTCGGTGAATTCTTTCTTGCTTTGTATTTTGAGAAATATAGCAATAAAAATCATTATCCTCACTGACGATAAAAAAGCAAGTTATATTTAGTTAGGCAAAGGCATACTGTTATTTCAAGTATCAGATTAAAACCTGAACTATACTTTTCATAGAAAATAACCATGTTAATGATCTGTATTCTTACATGCATATGAAAAAATTGAATTGTGTTATGTAAATCAGGATAACAGAGAAAAAAAATAATAAGATATGTGAAATACAGGAAATGCTGAGAGCTGACAGGAGTGTCCAAGACTTGCAACCGTGTTGATGGCAGATATGAAACTAGATCACATCTATCTTTGAACAGCTTGTGTTATACAGGTTACTCTTCCCTATAAGGGAATATCTAGTTGACTCATGAGGATGGTCTTCAAGTCATGTCAGCATCCTTCAGCTTTAAAGTCCCTTCAACTTTGAGCTGGAAGATAACTCATAGATTCCTTACAGAGCATATAGGAAAATTGATTTTTCTAATTTAGGACATAGTCGCCACATAGGGTGCTCACAGGGGCTCTGGCTCCAGAGGTGAGAATTAAAGGGCTTCATCAGGTGAAGTCCACATCAGAGAAAGTATTTAGAAAGTGATTCTGAGGAATTAGCAATAGACTCCATCCTGTCCTTTTTCTCACTCTTCACCCCTGCTATTTTCCACTGACAATTTTATTCTCTTTTGTTTGCCTTCCCACACTGTTCCCTGCCTTGTGTTTCTCCTCCTGAGCACAGTGTTCTATCCACTCTGTCATTTCCCTGGTGATGGAGTCATGGCTCAGAGGAAACTGCTAAAAAATCCAAGTCTCCCTTTATTTCGTGGATTCAACTGCTATTAGAACAGAGAATTTTTTTGAAATACAATCTTTTCTAAAGTGCTGTATGAGTTGATTAAAATGTCAGCTTGTCTTTTTGAACCCACCTTCCATTGGAGGCAAAATTAAACAGTCTGTGCACAGTCATACAGACATGACATGCACGTGAAAGCGGCAAAGAGAGGGCAAGATGCTAACTAGTTCAGACCCAGAAATGGGCGCCCTTTGAACTGAGGCACTTCTGGGAGCTCCTACTGCATTTGAAGAAGAGGAGAAATCAAGCCTTAGACTGGTAACCTGAACACTGATCCCAAGTGTTCTAGGGCAATTGATATTAACAGTTGTGACAAGAGTAAAAAAGCAGGCTACCAGGCAGCAATAGCATCTACTTACAAAAGGATCTCACTGATGGGTGATGTGATCATAAACAAAATTGGGATAACATTGTTTCCTCCACCAGGTGTTGTAAAGGTGAGAGAGATAAGTATTGTACCTAGTGGTTTGTCTGTAAAGTAATGGGAATATATTAGCTCTGATTTTTTATCAAACCATCATCTTCAAAGTAAGTGGATGGATCTTCCTCATTGTACTATTCCTTGCATTTAACACAGTGTGATGCAAAACACAGCACGTAGATGACCCCAAATAAATGTGTAGAAAGGAATAATGAACTTTTTCTTAGTCTGGGATTCTTAAGGTAGGGCAGCAAAGAGTCAGGAGAGAGTTGGCTCTGTTGCCCTGTTATATTAAGTTATATTGCGTTGTATTGAATTAAACTGCATTATAGTGTATTATAGTATCCATTCCTCATAGCCTCATAGTCTTTGAATGTCCACTGAAATATAACAATCAGGGAAGATAACTCTGTGTGTGTGTGTGTGGTGTGTGTGTTTGTGTGTGTATTTGTGTCTAGGTGAAAGAGAGAGAAACGATAGATATTTATTAAGAGTAGCCTTGAGAAAGTGAAGATTGGGGCTAAGAAGGGTTGTAACAAGTGGCTGATCACAGGATTTGCATAGGAGTACTACACATTTTTTACAAGAATTCTAGGAAGGAAAGGGAAGTAGAGGACTGAGGATGATTGCTGGCTAGGAAAGATATGAAAGCTTGAATAAGGCATATCTCCATGAAAAGAGTTGTTGGAACTTGTTCTGGTACCTTTCTTGATGGTTTAAGGCTGCAGGTGAAATACATATTGTTTTCCAGAGAAAATAGCGATAAAGCCGCAGAGAAAAACAGTAGCTCATGTTTCCATTGTATCTGCTGCTCATAACTCACGTTTTCACTGAAGCAACTAAAATAATGTTGTACCTGTTGTGATTCCATTTCTTTTAATGACCATCAAGGGGCAGTGTTTTGCACTCAAACCAGAGCAGGTGACAAATGTAAAAGAAGGTGCCTTACAGGTTATAACTTTGCAAGGATCATAGAAGGATACACACTTGCAAACTATGAGAAATTTGGGCTTTGAGCCAAGTTTATCTGATTACTAAGGACAGGAAAATACTCACATGATATGTGGGTAACACATATAGTCAACACCTCCTCAGCCTTACTTTGTAATATCCAGTCAATTTGTCCAACCCCAATATCCTAAATAACATAAAATAGGAAATATGGTTTGCAGATTAATAATGTCAAGATGATATCTTAAACATTCTCTGAAGCCCTTTTGCGTACTATTCTATATACAGGACCACAGTCTTTACGATGTAGAAAATTCTGAAAACATTTTTACGTATAATCTGACATGGTCCATATTTTTCTTTTATTTGTCAACTTAACCAGAATACCCATGCTGATCTTTTTGAAAACTTGGTTAGAAGATCTGGCTATTTATTTTGACACTTTGATATTTTCTAATTCATCTTTGTTTAGAAAGCCGAATTTTAAGTATTAAGTCAGTAAATGCTTTAAAAAGTGGAATAGGCTGAAAGTACTATATTCATCATTCATCATGCTGAATAAGTTTCAATTTTTTCAAAAATTATGGAGACATAAAAAGAAACACCCTGTATGCATCAAAAAGAAAAAAAAATAAATGCAACAGTTGTATTCTAATGGCTAAAGGCATTTAAATTACCTACATTTTGGAAATATTCATACCTAGCACCAATTACTTGGTTTTTATAACTCTCAGACTTTGTCTTTTTCTTTTAAATGAGATTCTACAAATAGATGTTTCTACTCATTGTCATTCTAGGGGAACAGTTTGTTTATTGATAAAGTAAGGGCCTTGGAAGGGGAAAATATAATAAAATGAAAAGAGCACCAAACTAAGAATTAAAAAGTCCATATTATTGTCCTTGTTCTGCCACAGGTATGATGAATAATCTCGGACAATATACTCTGCTTATTCTCAATTTTTAATATTTTTTTAGCCTCTTTTGCCTTTGGCTTCCTGATAGCATTATAGTTGAACAAAATTTTCTGGAGCTGAGAAAACAAAAAAGGGATGGAGTGGGGGCATGAATCATAGAGGTGGATACTTTCTAAAGTGTCTTCTATTTCTCAAATCATCCCAAACTATAGTAACAAGCAAAGTCCTTGATCGTGTGAAAATTGATGTTATCCAGAGCACTTATGAAATTAACATAAATATTACTATTTTACAACATAATATTAAAACCCTCCTGTTACATTGGACTTTTAGTTCCTCCAATATCACAGATATGAGAGAGAGAAGGTGGGTGCAAATGTGCATAAATTTGTACTTCTGTTGGTGAGAACATGCTGGTAATTCCTGGCTAAAGGCTCCTCTTCCTTCCTCTAGTTTTTGATAAGTGACTTTGGACAGCATACTTTTATGAACTTCAGTTTCTCCCTTCGGTTGACTAGATAACATGAGAAAACACATACGAAAGAGGCTAACACTCATTCGAAGTACTCAGTAAGAGTGTATTTCCACAGAATAAGAAAAGATTTGTTTTCTTAATATTTGAGGTTGGATAGCAATATAATTTTTAATGGTCAAAATGGTAATCTTTATAGAAGAACCAAGTATTTGAGGGTAAACAGAGTTACCAAAAGGGCATCCAAGAATAGAGGCATAAGGTCACAGTATGTATAAAGAATGGTGAAGTGGTGAGATGGCTACATGATGTGTTGTCAAGGGTGGCAGCAAGAAGAAAAGCTCATTGATCCAGAGACCTTTCCATAATCCATAGGATAGTGTTTCAGTTTTATCTTATGGACTTGCACTCTCCAATATGGTAGCCACTAGCCACATATGATTGTTGACCACTGGAAATGTGGCTAATGTGACTGGGAAATTAGATGTTTTATTTTATTTAAATTAATTTAAATGTTAAAGCTGAAGTGATGTACACTTGTATTAAACACAACTTTATTTGGGGACAGAATTCCATTTCACTTTAGATGCTGAAAATTTGGCATCCTAGTTGAGATGCGTAAAGTGTAAAATACACTTTAAAGGCTTTATACAAATAATGTGGAGTATTAATAATTCTTAAAGTGATTGCATGTTGGTATAATAACATTTTCTATATATTGGGTTTAATAAACTATATTATTGATCCCTTAACATTATATGCAAAATATTATGAATATGAGTATGTGTGCAATTGTGTTCATTTTTCTAATGACGTGTGTCAAGGCTTTTACCATATTATAAAAAGAGGTAAATGACACTCTCTCGGCGAAAAAAAGACTAAAATCATTGATCTAGGATCTACGTAGACTAAGAAGACCTGGATAAACAGAGAAAAAAACTGAATACACAAACTTGGAGAGGGTTCACATTTATATGAGAAAAGAATAATTAAGTAGAAGTAGACTAACCCTCAAAATGTAATGAAAAATAAATGGCAGTTTTTCGTAGGCTTTTAATGATTTAAAAAACTTGGAAAGAGTGTTTGCTAGCTGGAATACTTTATTGTTTGTAAGAATGGTTCCCATGAAAATATTCTTTGATCATGTTCTTTCTTGAATATCTAAGATATAGTATCTGCTAGAGTATCTGTATCTAGAAGTAAGATCTCCATTTTTAAATACCATTTCCTGCCCCGGAGCTGGGAAGTGTCTAGCTAGAACATCTGTGAGATAATCAGCTACTACTCATCAGCTATCTCGATGGCCCCGTGTCCTGGAAGTTGAAGCTGGTCATTTCAAAACAATGTGCAGACTGAGTTGTACCCCCATGGGCAGCTAAGAATTTAAATGGATTTCAGGTGCAGAGGTAGTATCACTTACCATTGAAGACTTCTAACAGGAACAAGCTTCAGACCTGGGAAAATTCAAAATAACAGAACAGATGTAATCATGACAAGCCAAACCACAGCCTTGTAACTATAGCCCCAGAAAACTAGGGATCAAAATGGATTCACATATGGACTCATTGTAACACACTCATTGAATAAATCAGTGAAGACCAGAAAGAAGGCAAAAATTTTAGTGAACATATCTTTTCCCAGCATGCTTGCTCAAGCTTAAAACTCCAAAAGGCCTTTCTGTCATTGCATAGGTTGATGACAAATTTTTGCCGTTGTATAAACAGACTGGCAGTTTATAGAAGGAGCACAGGGAGAATGAAAATGAGATTGAAGTCAGAAGACTTTCATCTACAAGTCTGTTCTAAGACCATTAGATGTGTCCTCTTAGAACTTTACTTTTTCATCTTTCCATTTAAAAGATTGTACTAATGGACATTGAATTCCTTTCCTTTCCTGACTTTCAATGGTTTTATATCAAGGTATCGTTAGTGAAAGAAAAATTGACATAGTGCATGGCTTAGGTTTTTGCCTAACTAGCTTAAATGTAAGCACTCTATTCAATATTATTTTCAGCTCTAGCATTATAGATAAATTATTTGTGTTTAAACTCAATCCATTTATTTTTATTCTCAATTGGTGTCCAAAACTGAATTTCTCATCACTTACGCAAATCATAGCAAAAAGAAAAACAAATAACTGAATGTGGGTTTTTTGCAAACATTTCTGCATCGGATAGCTGTAAAAATTTGGTTAAAATGTTTATTTTTTCCACATGTTCATATTTTATTTTCAAATAAGACAGAATATATACATACACACATATATATTTAAAATTCACCTTCTATGCTTTTAGACAAGCTTTCTATGAATGTTGATTTTTTACAAATTATTTTCATTTGTGTAATATAAGTCACAAAATGCACACTGCTAGTAGGAGTAACTATATTATTATCCCCATATATATGAAATGCACTATGCAAAGCATTACACATATTTCATCCTCACGACTAATATATATTATTTCACTCATTTAACATATGAGAAAATTTAAAGATAAATAAGTAGCTCAAGGCAAAATAGCAGATAAGTTGCATAACCAGGAGTAGAACAAAGGTTAACCTTACTCCTATTTCTCATGACGTTTTCATTTCACAACTCCTCCTAGTTTACTGACTCTGTTTTCCTCACCTGCCATTTCTTTAATCCATTAAACATTCCACATGATCAGGCTTTAACTCCAGAGGTTGGAAAAAAGGTCATTCCATGAACTTTGAACAAGTCTTTGCATCTCTTTACTGAATTATGTAAGTATTCACTTTTGTGGAAAAAGATTTATGTCTGTTGGCATTTGGAATTTTCCATTTTTCACCTAACCAAGAAATTTGGGAAGCAAACTGGAGAATTCGAAGTCTCCCAATGAGCACTTTTACCATAATAGTAACCAAAATTATTTAACATCTATTAGAATCTTTTCAGTGACAGAAGATCAACAGTTTAAAAGTAGTTCATTCCTGTAAGATGAATTTCTAGGTTTTTAGAAGCTATGCGTATGGAATGAGTAAGAATACACATTTATCATTCCAAAGCCTTAATTTTATTTGTCTTCTCACCGAAATTTCAGAATAATATATCCAGACACCAACTAACATCTCTTCATAAGCTTAGATGGTTCAGAAGCAATTAAAATCCACTATATTTCAAAGTAATGCCATCGTCTCCTTCCCCACACCTGCTCTTCTTCTAATGTTTTCTATCTTAGGAAATGTTTCCTTTCTCAGCAAACGATACCATCATCCACTCAGTTTCTCAAACAGAATCAACAAGATTTGACATTATCTTGGGAGGGTAAGATAAGAAGTAAAAATGCTCTTTGATTCTTTCCTCTTTCATTCTCACTAACACTGTCATCTCATTGTTAGTTTTCTCCAATTGTCTTTTAATTGATTTTTTTAAGCTTTTGAAAAATTTTTGAGCACATAAATAAATGTGCACCAAATAAATCGAAAACTGAAGCCAGAGGTCTATGTGGACAGGTTATAGCCTCATTTCACGGTTGTACAATCACCTTCAATGAGATCATAAGAGGTTTGTCTCCAAGTCGGATTCTAGGTAATAACAAATACTTAGAACTAGTAAACTGAGCAGAGATTTGAGAAGCAAGACTGTTTCATGTGGATAGAGTGAGGCTCCCAGAGACCTTGGACAATACAGAAAAAGAGCGGAAGGCTTCAAGAAAGAAAAAAAAAACTTGATTTCCTTTTTAAAAGTTAATGAAACTTTGATTATGTTAATAATAATAACAACAATAAATGTTATCTACCAATTGTTATATTCCTAATTAGTGAATAAGGGCAAATTACTTAGATTTAAATTATATTATTTTTATTATCTGCATAATTAAAGTTTCCAACTCTACCACAACAACCTGCTTTCAGATTGCTGATAATGTGATAAAAATAAACTATGTTTTAAAGCCCCATGGTATAATTTTCTATTCTTTGCCTGCAAATTAACCCATAACCAATATAGCTGCATGGGTCCCTTTATTTTTCTCCTGTGTATAATTGTTCTCTTCTCATCTAAAGTATACTAACTTATTAAATATAAATTTCAATATCATGCTAGTATTTAGTCTGCCATAATGTAAATATGACATCACAGAAGTCATCTGTTATAACTTTCTTCAAAAATGTATATATTAACTTCTGAGCCAAATATCTGACAGAAAGTAAAATAATCAAGAAAACATACAAACAAAACAAAAAAATAGAGGTTTGCATAGTACAACTCCTGGAGAGTTTTTTAATCAAATACAAATAAATGATAAAACAAACCAATCTAATTGTATATGGTTATTAAACAAGAGAAATGAGCAAAATTTTCAGTCTACATATGCTTGAAATCTCCCATCCTGTATTCACCAAATACAAGTTGAATCCAAAAAAGCAACCAATTATTTTGAAGTCACTTTTTACTAAATATATGTTTAAACCAACTCATGGAAATACTTCCTGTTGATTTGCAAAAACAAAAACAGAAACAATCTAGGACACAATTTTATCAAATACAATTCTGTTGGCATTACATGTTTTTTTCTTCCAGGGAAGCATATTCTTCCATCAATCTCTTTTTAAGGTGATTAATCAAATATCACTATAATATGTTGCAGCTCTATTTTATAAAGGCTCAAGCCTGTAATCCCAGCACTTTGGGAGGCTGAGGTGGGTGGATCACAAGGTCAGGAGATCGAGACCATCCTGGCTAACACGGTGAAACCCCGTCTCTACTAAAAATACAAAAAAATTAGCCGGGCGTGTTGGCGGGCGCCTGTAGTCCCAGCTCCTTGGGAGGCTGAGGCAGGAGAATGGCGTGAACCCGGGAGGCGGAGCTTGCAGTGAGCCGAGATCGCGCCACTGCACTCCAACCTGGGGGACAGAGAAAGACTCCGTCTCAAAAAAAAAAAAAAAAAAAAAAAAAAAGTCTATTAATTTTAACTGAAATCAAAATAACTACAAAGCAAGCAAGTTTTACCAGTGCCATCATTCTTCCTCCCTATTGCTGCCAGAGTAAGTATAACTAAATAGATAGCAGAGGTGGTAGAGGATTTTGCCTGAAATATTTAGAAACCTATGTTAAAGCAATTGTTGAAAATCAACTATTCCCGAAGGCCACTGAATTTTATAATTCCAGAGAGTACCATTTATAGAAGCTAACCTAGAAAAGGTTCCAAACACACCAGTCCTTCCTGTAATATATTTTCTGCATATCTGTTAGGGAGAATTATCGCAAATGACTTTCCTGTCTCATCCAGAGATCAATGTTCTCAGCACAAGAGATCGTGTCTTTATCTTTGTATCATTATTGTCTAGTACACCGACTGTCACAGAGAGAGTGTACAAACAAAGATTCTTCTTTGAACTGAAGCAAACTTCTGTCTATATTTCAAAGTATCAACCAGGGAGCTAGTTTGGAGATCCTAGCTATCACCAACATCATTTATTTGATAAAGTTGACTTTGACCTACTACACAACTTTAGGAGGAAACTCCATGGAACTTGGAAAAAAGAAGGAAACAGTTGCCAAACCTGCTAGCACAAGAAATCAACCCTGGGAAATAATGGAATGCAAGTGGTTTGAGCCAATTTTATCCATAATCAGTCACTCTCCATTCTAGTCAATTCTTCCTCAATTCATTAGCTCTCACTTCATATTGCATATCAGCACACCATATAGTTTGATTTTTCAGTTCTGATTCTCTTATTTTTTCAGTTTTAGTTGCCAATTCATCAGCTGCCTAAGATGACAATTCCTCTTCTCTCTCATTGCTAAAATTCAAGCAAAGTTTCCAATTGCTAGCACTAGTCCAACATCTTGTGTGAAAAGTATTACTATAGGCTCCATATAGTAATTTTGGAGAAAGAAATTGTCACTGATTTCTGACTTGATTTCTAAAGTGGCATTAGGGTTAAATATAGGAAGCATTGTTTTATTGAAATATTTAAATTTACTACTGTAAATACTTTTATATCTTTCCTTTCCCCCCATCCCATAAGTTAAAAAAAAAAACTCCATCCAACTTTGTTTTCCAAATGCAATAATAAGAGGCAACCAGAACACATTTACAGAGCATTGCTACTCTCTTAGAATTGAGGAAACAAAGGGGATTCATCTTGCATTGACACCTAAGGAATATAAATTTCCAAGATTGTAACTATGAGACTATGATGGCAGATCAGGAAGAAGCTGAGATGAATCTGTTGGTAGCTACACTTTGATGAGCAAAGTTAAAAGGGACAAGGGTATATGAGAGTTTCTTATTGTTAGGAACAATGTCAGTTGAGAAGTTCACTTTCAACTGTTTATAACCCCAATTAGAGGAGGTAGGCTGTCCGTCACCCACATGATTAAGAAAGAATCATATGCAACAAACCAATGGAGATACTGCTAAATATTCCCTGTTAAAGTATCTTTAAGAAATCCCCAGGAAAGCTCTATGAAAATGCTACTCTTGAATATCCACCAACCCTCCATAACACAGACATCAGATCACAGCAATAACTGTCAATAAAAAAACGCTTGCTCCTTACCTCACTTGATGGCCAACCTCAAACTCATAGGAGCTAGAAGGGAACCAAGAATGGGATGGGGAAACGAGTAGAAGGAGAAACACAAAGTGAGGAAACAGAGAAGTTATCCATAACCCTCTATCCCACTGCAAGTGCCCTGCCTGAAGCAAGGCAGAGCTTGGGGAGGGTGTTAAATGAGCAGTTGACAGTGTTGAGTTTTATACAGGTTTGGAAATTTATTAAAATTAGTTTTTTTGGCCCAGAATTTACTGATATTTTATGATTGAAAAATCACCAAAGTTGTAATTGGATGTGTCTTCAATTTTACTCAAGATGCAAAAGAGTATATGTCCCATTGAGCAAGTTTCAATAATCTTAACAACAAAGAATAAAGTTTTTTTGTTTGTTTGTTAACTTTTATGTTAAGTTCAGAGGTACACATGTAGATGTGTTACATAGGTAAACTTGTGTCATAGCAGCTTGTAATACAGATTATTTCATCACCCAGGTATTAAACCTAGTACTCATTAGTTACTTTTTCTGATCCTCTCCCTCCTCCCACCCTCCAACCTCCAATAGACCTTAGTGTGTGTTATTCTCCTATGTGTGTCCATGTGTTCTCATCATTTAGGTCTCACTTATAAGTGAGAACATGTGACATTTGCTTTTCTGCTCCTGTGTTAGTTTGCTAAAGATAATAGGCTCCAGCTCCATCCATGTTCCTGAAAAGGGCATGATCCCATTCTTTTTTATGGGTACATAGTATTCCCTGGTGAATATGTACCACATTTTCTTTATTCAGTCTATCATTGATGGGCATTTTGGTTTACTCCATGTCTTTGCTATTGTTAATAGTGTTGCAATGAACATACAGGTGCATGTGTCATTATAATAGAATGATCTATATTCCTTTGGGTATATACCCAGTAATAGGATTGCTGGGTCAAATGGTATTTCTGTCTTTCAGTCTTTAAGGAATCATCGTATTATCTTCCACAGTGGATGAACTAACTCACACTCCCACCAACAGTGTATAAAAATTTTTTTTTCTCCACAACCTCACCAGCATCTGTTATTTTTTGACTTTTTAGCAATAACCATTCTGACTGGTGTGAGATCGTATCTCACTGTGGTTTTGATTTGCATTTTTCTAATGATCAAGGACGTTGAGGTTTTTTTCATATGATTTTTGGCCACATGTATGTCTTTTGAAAAGTGTCTGTTTATGTCCTTTGCCCACTTTTTAAAATAGGTTTGTTTGGTTTTTTTATTGTAAATTTGTGTGAGTTCTTTAAAGATGCTGGATATTAGACCTTTGTGAGATTCATAGTTTGCAAATGTTTTCTCTTATTCTGTAAATTGTCTGTTTACTCTGTTGATAGTTTCTTTTGCTGTGCAGTAGCTCTTTACTTTGATTAGACCCCATTTGTCATTTTTTTTTTTTTTGTTGCAGTTGCTTTTGGAGTCTTCATCACGAAATCTTTGCCCATGCCTATGTCCTGAATGGTATTACCTAGGTTGTCTTCCAGGGTTTTTACAGTTTTGGGTTTTATATTTAAGTTTTTAATCCATCCTGAGTTAATTTTTATATATGGTGAAAGGAATGGGTCCAATTTTAATCTTCTGCATATGGTTAGCCAGTTAACCCAGCATCCTTTATTGAATAGGGTATCCTTTCCCCATTGCTCGTTTTCATCAAGTTTGGTGAAGATCAGATAATAGTAGATGTGTGGTTTTATTTCTAGGTTCTCTACTCTGTTCCATTGGTCTATGTGACTGTTTTTGTACCAGTAACATGCTGTTTTTGTTACTGCAGCCCTGTAGTATAGTTTGAAGTTGGGTAGCATTATGCTTCCAGCTTTGTTCTTTTGGCTTAGGATCTACTTGGCTATTCAGGTTCTTTTTTGGTTCCGTATGAATTTTAAAATAGGTTTTTCTAGTTCTGAGAACAATGCCCCTGGTAGTTTGCTAGGAATAGCATTGAATCTAGAAATTGCTTTGGGTAGTATGGCCATTTTAACGATATTGATTCTTCCTATCCATAAGCATGAAATGTTTTTCCATTTGTTTGTGTCATCTCTGATTTCTTTGAGCAGTGGTTTATAGTTCTCATCATAGAGATTGTTTATCTCCCCGGTTAGCTGTATTCCTAGGTATTTTACTCTTTTTGTGTCAATTGTTAATGAGTGTATGTTCCTGATTTGGCTCTTGGCTTGACTGTTGTTGTATAGGAATGCCAGTGATTTTTGCACATTGATTTTGTATGCTGAGACTTTGCTGGAGCTGTTCATCAGCTTAAGAAGCTTTTGGGATGAGACTATGGGGTTTTCTATATAGGGGATCATGTCATCTGAAAACATGGATAGTTTGACTTCCTCTCTTCCTATTTGGATGCCCCTTATTTCTTGCTCTGGTGTGATTGCCCTGGCTAGAACTTCCTATACTATGTTAAATAGGAGCGGTGAGAGAGGGTATCTTTGTTTTGTGCCACTTTTCCAGGGGAATGGTTTCAGCTCTGACCCATTCAATATGATGTTGACTGTGAGTTTGTCATAGAAGGCTCTTAGTATTTTGTGGTATGTTCCTTCAATACCTAGTTTATTGACAGTTTTTAACATGAATGGCTGTTGAATTTCATCCAAAGCCTTTTCTGTATCTATTGAGATAATAATGTGGTTTTTGTCTTTAGTTCTGTTTATGTGATGAATTACGTTTATTGATTTGCATATGTTGAACCAACCTTGCATCCCAAGGATAAAGTCTACTTGATAGCAGTGAATAAACCTTTTGATGTGCTGCTATATTCAGTTTTTGTTGAGGATTTTTGCATCAATGTTCATCAAGAATATTGGCCTGAAGTTTTCCTTTTTTGTTGTATTTCTGCCAGGTTTTGGTATCGAAATGATGCTGGACTCATAGAATGAATTGGAATTGCTGTTTGGGTGCCTTACCCATTCCAGTCTTTGGGCTTTGGCGTGTTCGAGGTGACCGGACATGAATTTTTTGGAATAGTTTCAGCACCAATGATACCAGCTCTTTTTTTTTTTTTTTTTTTTGAGACAGTCTCGCTCTGTCGCCCAGGCTGGAGTTCAGTGGCGCACTCTCGGCTCACTGCAAGCTCCGCCTCCTGGGTTCGCGCCATTCTCCTGCCTCAGCCTCTCCGAGTAGCTGGGACTACAGGCGCTCTTCTTTTTGTATCAGGTAGAATTCTGCTGTGAATCTGTCTGGTCCTAGGTGTTTTTTTTTGTTTTTGTTTGTTTTTTGTTGTTGTTTTTTGTTGTTGTTGTTGTTTTTGGTAGGCTATTTATTGCTGCCCCAATATCAGAGTTTATTATTGGTCTGTTCAGGGATTCAGTTTCCGCCTGGTTCAGACTTCGGAGGGTGTATGTGAAACAGCAAAAATGGCAGCTTGCCCCTCCTTCTGGGAATTCTGTCCAAGAGAGGTCCGGGCCTGTTGCTGGACTGAACATACCTGCAGGAGGTGGCTAAAGACCCCAGTTGGGAAGTCTCTCTCAGTTAGGAGGAGGAACGGAATTAGGGACCTGTTTAAAAAAGAAATCTGGCCATGTTTTCGTAGAGTACCTGTGCTGCGATGGGGGTCCGCTTCACACCCCGGTCACCTCGGACACGCCAAAGCCCAAAGACTGGAATGGGTAAGGCACCCAAACAGCAAAGATTACAGCCGACCCCTCCCTCTGTGAGCTCCATCCCAGGGAGGCCTGAAACCACTGTTAGCGGGAGAACGCTGGTGGAGTTAGCCAGAGACCCAGATTAGGAGGCTCCACCCAGTGGTGAGAAACAGGACTGGGGACCCGCTTAAAGAAGCAGTCTAGCCATGCTTTTGTAGGGCCACTGTGCTGTGCTGGGGACCACTTCCACCTCCAATCGGCTTGGGCTCTCCTAAGCCCAAAGACTGGAATAGGTAAGTCGCCCAAATCCCAAAGACCCGCCCCTCCCCTCTGGGGGCTCTGTCTCAGGGAATTTTCAAATCTCTGTCAGCCAGAGAATACCGGTGGGGTTGGCTGGAGGTCCCGGCAGAGACTGAATATAATCCAACCTGCATTTTCAGTGCCTGCATTATCTGACACTTAATGGGTTTGTAGTAAATGCAGAGTCGATGCTTAATGAATAAAAAAATAAATATTTATTTGATTTGATTCCTGTATCTATGAATGTTCTCACCTATAGTCAAGGCAGTTATTTTTCTAAATAGAATAATAATAGCTCCTTATCTTTAACACATACAGCAGGACCTGGATTAACCAGATTATTTTTAATATCTGCTATTTCCTCTATTCAAAGTTAATGCTAGAGTTGACAATTTTCTTACTTCCAGTAAAATAATGCATATTTTTAAATCCTAAAAATGTAAAGCTCAATCAAGAAGAACTTATAGTACAAATGCAAACACAGTAGTTAACTCTCTAATATGTATTTCTCTTTTTATTGAAGAGAAGCCTACACCTGCCACTTTACTAACTTACAGAAATGTTATTTAGATGTTATTTAGAAAATACATGTGAAGAATTCTCTGAAAGGTGATATACAACTACAGTCATTATAATAGTCAAGCTGGTATTTTGATTCTTGTGTCTCTAGAAATTCTGTTTCTCTTACAACAAATTCTTGAATAATTTTCAGAAGATTGCTGTACAAGTCATTCTTCCCATATCAGATCTAATGGCCCATATGCTACTTAGGAAGCATTAGCACCTTCCTACGGAAATGTTCGCTAACATATGAGCATTAATTTGCAGGTGCAAAATTTGTTATAAAGACATATGAGCTTCAGTTTTTAAAACATTTAAATTGACTTTTCAGTTGTAATCATTTTTTAAAAAGTATTTTTCCATACATGGGAGGGAAACAAAGTTCTTCCACACTTCTGAGGCAATGTAACACAAAAAAATAATTTAATTTCACCTTTGAATTTAAAAAGAACTTGAAAAATATAATTCTTAAATGCAGCACCTACTAGTACTGATTCTCCATTTTCTTCAGCTGAGACTTGTATGTAGCAATCAAAGCCAAAGAGCTAAAAGCTTATTTACAGAGGAAGCAAGAGTTGGAAGGTATCGGTGACTTTTGTTTTAGCTGGTTTTCACTCTATGAAAAATATGTGTTCAATTCAGGAAGCAATAGTAAATATATAATCATTCATTCTACAAGTATTTACTGAGAACCTACTATGTAACAGGCACCACTGCTGGGTATAGAGCTGACAAAGTCCTTGTTTCCATGGACCTAAATATTCTAGTTGTCTAATTAAAAGTATGTAATTCTAATTTTTAAATACATAATTGTCTAATAGCAATAGGCAACAAACAAACTAGCAAATATAGTGTCAAGTACCAAAAGGTGGGTGTGTGGTAACATGGGTAACATTTACCATAGAGATAAGAAAAGGCCTCTCATATAAAGTGACATTTAAAAGGTACCTAAAAGAAAACAGGGAGTGAGCCATGCTGACATAAAGAAAAGGTCCCAGAACAAATAGAAAGTGCCAAAGCTTTGACATGCAAACTGGCTTGGCACCTTCATTAAGACACATAGGAGTTTGATGTGGCTGGAATGGAGTTAGGTGAGTTGGAGAAAATGGGGGAAGAAGGGGAGCCTGATAGGAGACTAAGTTTGAAGATAGTGTTGAGAAGGGTGAGGTACAGATCTTGTAGAGCCATGAATAGCACAAGAAAGTTTTTAAGTATTTCTTCAGAGGGATTTGGGAAACCATCAGTGAATTTTGGGTAGATGATAGATATGATGATGTGCTTTAAAATAATCACCCTGAAAACAAGGTTACAAATAGTCTGTAGAGCAGCAAAGGCAGAAACAAAGAGAAGAGTTAAGAAGCAGTTGCAATGATACCACTAAGAAATGTCAGGGACCTAGCTGCAAGAAGTCATGGTACAAGGGGAGGTGTATTCTGATAGTGCATGTACCAGATATCATGACAGATTTGATGTGAGATGTGACGAAAGGAATCTAAGATGACTGACATTAGTCGCTAAAGAATGAATTTGTCCTATTCTGAAATGGGACAGATTAGGAGAGGAGCAGGTGGGAAAGGAAGAGAAATTTAGAGTTTGGCCTTGAACCTGTTAATCTGTGATGCTTATTAAATATTCAAGTAGTGATGATTATACAAGTTTGGATTGCAGGTGAGCAGTCTATGTTAGAGATACAAAATTTGGCTGTAAAATAATTAAAGGCCATAGATGTGAACAAGATCACTTGAAAAGTGAATAGAGATGTGGGATGGTAGAGGTCCAAGAATGAGCTGTGGGGGATTCGTTATTTAAAGAACATAAGACTGAAAAAGAAAATCAGGTAAGGTATAGAAGAACTAGGTAATAGAAGCCCTGGAGTTCATGTGAAGAAAGTGTTTAAAGAAGGACAAGATAAGCCATGGCAAATGCGTCTGATAAGCTCATTTACATGAAGACTGAGAAATGATCATTAAATATGACATTATCTAGTCACTAGTGATTGGTCTATGGCAATTTTAGTTCAGAGGCGAGAAATAAATTTGGATTGGAATGAATTCAGGAAAGATTTGAAGGAGACTTGCTGCCAACGGCAAGTGTAAACACAACATGGTGACTATATTTTCCTAACAAAAATTCAGGATATATGGTATCATACATCATCTGTTAGGAGTCAGAACATTTAAACTTAATACTGTTCTAGCAAACCCAAGATCTACACTGGTATGTTACAATGCAATTATATTTACATTCAACTTTCCTTTTATAGAGCAAGCCCAGTAACTTAATCTTCACAAATTCTCAGTTCCTAAAGAGCTTGTCACAGCAGGCATCCATGGTGGATTGATAAATGTCTATCAAAAGCTTTAGTCCTTGCATGATTTAGTAGGATGTTTCCTGAAGCATAAGGCCAAATACTATTTCTAAATGTAAAATATCCTACATATGATGTTTATGCAAGTGTGCTTACTACCACATTTTCTCTCCATGAATAATGCATGTCCTATGCAACTTGAGTCCCAAATAAGAAAAATGCTATATATCTAATAATCCACATTAAACACAAGAATAAAAGGGCTTTTCTGGATAATTTAATCCTTGAAATAAAAGGAGTTACTGGGTTACTTCTATACAGAAAAGAAAATGAAGTCAAATAATTTTCTCCTTTTCTCTCATATTTTTTATTGCCATTAATTTCCATAACCATTCAAATAAATGAATTCTACTTTAAAGCCACAGGGCAAAACTCGATAATGAATGGGTCATTCTAGACCAACATGAAACAGCCAAAGTAGTGGAAAGTATATACACTTGGAATCAAAAAATGCAAATATGATTGCTACACATATCTCTGACACTTTTTATTTCTTATTCTTTTTTTTTTTTTTTTTTTTTGAGATGGAGTCTGGCTCTGTCGCCCAGGCTGGAGTGCAGTAGCGCTATCTGGGCTCACTGCAAGCTCCACCTCCCGGGTTCACGCCATTCTCCTGCCTCAGCCTCCCGAGCAGCTGGGACCACAGGCGCCCGCCACCACACTTGGCTAATTTTTTGCGTTTTTAATAGAGATGGGGTTTCACCGTGTTAGCCAGGATGGTCTCGATCTCCTGATCTCGTCATCCACCCGCCTCGGCCTCCCAAAGTGCTAGGACTACAGGCGTGAGCCACTGCTCCCAGCCACTTTTTTGTTTCAAACAAGTCAAGCAACCTCTGTCCTGTCTAGATCACACAAACATTATCTTATTAAAATTTAAATTCAAAAGGAAAATGCAATTGTGGCTATCAAGCTCAGGATTACTTGTGAATGATTATTTTAATGGATTGACTAACTTGTCAGCTAGAGCTTAATAATGTATGCCAGCTATTAATTAAGTAGTCCCCACTGTCTCTAGTAGAGTGAGCTCTGGATTCAGTTGTCAGGAGATTGGGAATTGAATTTTAGCTCCAAGGTATACCAGTTAAGTGACATTTTGTTGGTGATGTGACTTTGAGTCTTAGTTATATTATCCATAAATTAATAGCATCACAGTTGTGTTTATGTGTTAGAGAAAGAAAGACAGATTGAGAGAGACATAAGTGAAATAATGTATGCTAGTGTTTCCTCCTGTGTCCTCAGACAATTATTTCCTCTTTTTTGTCTTCAACTTCTTCCTCTTTTCTGTTCAAATTAATCTCAATCCCTCTCTCGGCCGTACATCCTTCTCCATCTTTTGTTTCCTCCCCACTGGAGCCAATTTTTTAAGAGTTGTCTACATGTGCACACACTTGTGCTCTCTCCCTCTTCCTTTCCCTCTTTCAGTCCTCACTTTAGATAAGACTTTTTGTGGAATGTCTTACTTGTCTGTTCAACAATTAACCTCCATCCACAAAAATGTATTACTCATACCCCAAAACTCACAGTTTTTCTTAAATTCCCATTTCTCACGTTTATAAGTTGAACAAGAGGAAACAGTGTATATCCTCTTGCTTAAGACATAAACTTTGGAAAATAATCTTCACACCTACTCTTCTCCAACTCGCTGCAATTAATTCATCACCAGGTTCTATTGATTCTACCTCTATGCACTTCCCTACACTTCTCCCTATGGCAGTTACATCAAATTACCTCCTCCGTCATTTATTGTCTGGATTCCCCCAATGGCCTCCTAACTGGGCTCCTTGCAAGCATGTTTGCTGAAAGTAATACTTCTAAATGTAATCTGATGTCTTCCTCTTTCTTAAGAACTTTCAGGCCAGATACAATAGTACATGCCTGTTGACCCCTCTACTGAAGAGGCTGAGCTAGAAGGATTGCTTGAGCCAAGGAGTTTCAGGCCAGCCTGGTCAACATAGTGAGATCCCAGTCTCCAAACAAAAAGATCTTTCAGTGGTTCCTTATTTCCTATTTCCCTATTTCCTTAGAAAAGTATCTAAAATTCTTTAGATTCATTTGATTTTAAAAGTCAATGTAAATCTAGATGGTGCTAATTTGTCCACTATGATCCCTTGCCACTCTCCCAAATAAGATGTACACCACTGATTTTGAATTATTGCCCTCCCCTTTTTTGTATATGTACCATGTCCCTTCATCTCTAGGCTTTCACATTTGATTATCTCCTCTGGCAATCTCTCGTGACTGCAAAGATTTGAACAAGTGAATACATCATGAAATCTGTTAGTACTTGTAATAGTCTGTTCTCCTACTGCTAATGAAGACATATTTTAGACTGGCTAATTTATAAAGAAAGGAAGTTTAATTGACCCACAGTTCAGCATAGTTGGGGAGGCCTCACAATCATGGTGGAAGGCAAAGGAGGAGCAAAGTCACATCTTACATGGCAAGTGGCAAAGAGAGTTTGTGCAGGGAAACTCCGATTTGTAAAACCATCAGATATCAGGAGACTTATTCGCTACCATAAGAACAGTATGGGGGAAACCACCCCCATTATTCAACTATCTCCACCTGGCCCTTCCCTTGACACACAGGCATTATTGCAATACAAGGTGAGATTTGTGTGGTGACACAGCCAAACCATATCATTATGCCCCTGGCCCCTCACAACTATTGTGTCCTCACATTTCAAAGCCAACATGCCTTCCCAAAAGTCCCCCAAAATCTTAACTCATTTCAGCATTAACTCAAAAGTCCACAGTCCAAAGTCTCATCTGAGACAAGGCAAGTCCCTTCCATTTACGTGCCTGTAAAATCAAAAGTAAGTTAGTTACCTCCTACATACAATAGGGATACAGGTGTTGGGTAAATACAGCCATTCCAAATGGGAGACACTGTCCAAAACAAAGCGGCTACAGCCCCCAGACAAGTCTGAAATCCAGTGGGACAGTCAAATCTTAAAGCTCTAAAATATTCTCCTTTGTCTCACTCCATGTCTCACAACCAGATCATGCTAATGCAAGAGGCAGGTTCCCATGGTCTTGGGCAGTTCCGCCGCTGTGCCTTTCAATTGTACAGCCTCCTTCCTCCTTCCTGGCTGCTGTCACAGGCTGGCATTAGTGTGTATGGCTTTTCAAAGTGCACAATGCAAGTTGTTGGTAGATCTACCATTATGGGGTCTAGAGGACAGTGGCCCTCTTCTCACAGCTCCACTATGCAGTGCCCCAGTGGGGACTTTGTGTGGGGGCTCCAACCCCACACTTCCCTTCTGCACTACCCTAGCAGAGGTTCTCTATGAGGACCCCACCCCTGCAGCACAGACCTGCCCAGACATCCAGGCATTTCCATACATCCTCTGAAATCTAGGTGGAGGTTCTCAAATCTCAATTCTTGACTTCTGTGCACCCGCAAGCTCAACACCACATGGAAGCTGCCAAGGCTTGAGGCTTGCAACCTCTGAAGCCATGGCCCAAGTTGTACCTTGGCCCCCGTTAGCCACTGCTGGAGCAGCTGGGATGCAGGGCACCAAGTCCTTAGCCTGCACAGAGCAGGGGGACCCTAGGCCCGGCCCACAAAACCATTTTTCCTCCTAGGCCCCCTGGTTTGTGATACAAGGGGCTGCTGTGAAGACCTCTAACATACCCTGGAGACATTTTCCCCATTGTCTCAGCAATTAACATTGAGCTCCTCATTACTTATTCGAGTTTCTGCAGCCGGTTTGAGGTTTGAATTTCTCCTTAGAACATGAGTTTCTCTTTTCTATCACAACATCAAGCTGCAAATTTTCTGAATTTTTATGCTCTGCTTCCTTTTAAACGTAAGTTCCGATTCCACACCATGTCTTTGTGAATACATAAAGCTGAAGCTTTTAACAATATCCAAGTCACCTGTTGAATGCTTTGCTGCTTAGAAATTTCTTCTGCCAGATGCCCTAAATCATCTCTCTCAAGTTCAAAGTTTCGCAAATCTCTAGGTCAGGGGAAAAATGCCACAAGTCTCTGCAAAAACATAGCAAGAGTCACCTTTGCTCCAGTTCCCAACAAGTTCCTCATCTCCATCTGAGACCACCTCAGCCTGGACTTTATTGTCCATATCACTATTAGTATTTTGGTCAAAGCCGTTCAATGAGTCTAGAAAGTTCCAAACTTTTCCACAACTTCCTGTCGTCTTCTGAGCCCTCCAAACTGTTCCAGCCTTTACCTGTTACCCAGCTCCAAAGTCACTTCCACATTTTTGGGTATCTTTTCAGCAGCACCTCACTTCTGGTATCGATTTACTGTGTTAGTCCATTCTCATGCTGCTAATAAAGACATACATGAAACTGAGTTTAATTGACTCACAGTTCCACATGGCTCAGGAGGCCTCACAATAATGGCGGAAGGCGAATGAGGAGCAAAGTCATATCTTACTTGATGGCAGGCAAAGAGAGCTTATGCAGGGTAACTCCCCTTTATGAAACCATCAGATCTCACGAAACTTATTCACTGTCACGAGAACAGTATGCGGGAAGCCAGCCCCATGATTCAATTATCTCCATCTGGCTCTGCCCTTGACATTTGGGTATGATTAAAATTCAAGGGCCAGGTGCAGGTGGCTCACGCTTATAATCCCAGCACTTTGGGAGACTGAGGCAAGTGGATCACAAGGTCAGGAGTTTGAGACCAGCCTGGCCAGCATGGTGAAACCCCGTCTCTACTAAATATACAAAAAATTAGCCAGGCATGGTGGTGCACACCTGTAATCTCAGCTATTCAGGTGGCTGAGGCAGAAGAATTGCTTGAACCTGGGAGGTGGAGGTTGCAGTGAGCTGAGACCATGCAATTGCACAATTGGGCTACAGGGCAAGATTCCATCTCAAAAATAATAATAATAATAAAATTTCAAGGTGGGGACACAGCCATATTATAGCAGTGCTTCTCCTGGTGAAGCACTTTTCAAATTATATTGATATGCCATATCATTACAATCTGAGGTCCACATAAATATATCTGTTGAGCTTAGGTTGGATATCTCAGAATTTTCATAGTGTTTGGCACTTAGTGACTACTCGATTAAAAAGTCTGATAAAGAATTGTGCAAACTGTTAACCATTATAAACTTGAAAGGAATATTATCTAACTGAAATTCTTGTAAAATATAGGTATAAATAACTTAAATTTCTTCTACCTGTTGCCACATGACTGAATTTACCATTTACATTAACATTTTAGAGAGAGCAACTGTTTACTTGCTCTATAAAAAACTATAACCCAAAGAAGTTTTTTTCAGTTTTATCTGTTGAAACTATAATTTCACTGCTGTTTTATGTAACAACCATTTACATTTCAAAACATATGAAAAAGTGTACTTTTATTAGATAAATCTAAAAATACCAGTAAATCTTGTTTTTTATAATAGATAATATAATGGAGGGCTTCTATTAAGTTTAATGTATATTTTTTTAATTCAGTAGTAGTTCATATAAATGAAAGAATCATAATTTTCAGAAATCCTCAGGTGATTTTTTTTAAGTGAATACTTTGCCAACAAACAAGCCACAATTTCAGTTTAGTGAAAAGAGTTTCTCTGGCTGGGCACAATGGCTCATGCCTGTAATCTCAGAACTTTGGGAGGCCAAGGCGGGAAGACTCACCTGAGGACAGGAGTTCAAGACCAACCTGGTCAACATTGTGAAACCCCATCTCTACTAAAACTACAAAAATTAACTGGGCGTAGTGACTCATGCCTGTGATCACAGCTACTCGTGAGGCTGCGGCATGAGAATCATTTGAACCCAGGAGGCATAGTTTGCAGTAAGGTGAGATTGCGCCATTGCACTCCAGTCTGGATGACAGAGTAAGACTTTGTCTCAAAAAAAAAAAAAAAAAAAAGAATACAGTTTCTCTAGTTTGTTTGCTCAAAGAGATTCTGGTCTACATTGAAAAAAATTATTAATGAATTATTTGATAATAGAGAATAAGCATCACTATAATTAGCTGCTACAGAAGTCTAAAACATGTAACAAAATATATCATTTAATAAATTGCTACTAGCTACTAAAAACTCTCCTAGAAGCCTTTAAAATGTTATAGTTTTCAATAAAATCCTTTCTTCTTAGGGAGCTATTTAGATTGTGCTCATATAACTTGGCTAAAAACTACTCATTTGGATTTTGGAAGGCCCCATAGTTCTACAATGGATATTTAATTTAACCATTGCCTCATCAAATGGATTGTTCTCCTGAAGCTATCAAAAAGACATCACTGAAAACATATGTTATAAATAAATTACCTAAATGGTAGTGTTTCTTTTATCAATTGTTGAATAACAAATCAAACCAAAATGTCGTGGGTGCAAACAACAAAAAATGCATTATTGCTCATGATTCTTCTGAGTTGACTGGAACAAGCTGGATGGTCCTTTTATAACTGAAGTCACATTTGGGACTGCAGTAAACTAGGAACTCAGCTGTGGCCAGAGTATCCAAGCAGACCCTCATCCTCCATCATCTCAGACTCTCACATGGCCTTCTCACCATTGAATAGCATAGCCCAAGCTTCTTTACAGCATAACATTTGATGCCAAGCAACAAGCCCCAATATTCAAGTGCTTTATCAAGCGTTTGCTTGTGTCACGCTCACTAATGTCCTGTTTGCCAAAGCAAGTCACATGGCAAAGCCCAAAGCCAGCATGAACAGGAACTACTCAAAGCCTTGGAAACCAGAAGGAATGGCCATTGGGGGCCACCAGGGTAAGGCTACTGTAGACAATTTATGTTTGTACACTTCTGTTGCCTGATCATTTATTAAAAGTAAAATCCTGATTCTCCATCAGCTCCCATGCAAATATAACTTTAACCAAAACAGCCTTGAGACTAGGCACAGTGGCTCACACCTGTAATCCCAACACTTTTGGGGGCTGAGGCAGGAAGATTGCTTGAGGCCAGGAGTCTGAGACAAGCCTGGGCAACAAAGCAAGACCCTGTCTCTACAAAATATTTTAAAAATTAGTAGGGTGTGATGGTGCACACTTGTAGTCTTAGGTACTCAAGAGGCTGAGGCAGGAGGATGACTTGAGCACGGGAGCTGATGGCTGCAGTGAGCTATGACTGCATTACTGCACTCCAACCTGGGCTACAGAGAGATTCTCTCTCTTTCTCTCTCTCTCAAAAAAAGAGCAACCTTTCTTAGGTTGCAACTTAAATATTAGAAACTTTGAAGTCTCTATTTATAAATGTGCATTGTTGTTGTTATTTTTGTTGTTGTTGTTGACAGGATCTTACTCTGTCGCCCAGGCTGGAGTGCAGTGGCACAATCAAGGCTCACTGCAAAACTTAACCTCCTGGGCTCAAGCAATCCTCCCACTTCAGCCTCCCCAGTAATGGGACTACAAGTGCATGCCACCACACCTGGCTACTTTTTAAAATTTTTTTTGGAGAGAAGTCTCACTATTTTGCCCAGACTGGTCTAAAACTCCTGGGCTCAAGGAATCCTCCTGTCTTGGCATCCCAAACTGCTGGGATTACAGGCATGAGCCACCACACCCCGACTGAAGGTTCTTCTATATTGATTTGCATTTACTTTTTTATGAAGTCCCGAAACTTCATATATAATATCATCTGTACACTTGAACTCTATTCTAAAATTAGAAATTTTAAGGCTTTGCATTGTTTTCATTTTGATGCATACGTTTATGTATAATATTTCTTAATATTGGCTCAGATTTTTTTTTTAAGTTTAACATTTGTCTCTGTTATAGAAGTCGCAGAAGCATATTGCCAACTTGGAAGACACTTGCTATTTCTGGAATCATGGCTTTATAATGCAACATTTCCAAGTCTTGTTAAACAACTAGACTGGGGTTGTATCAATTAGAATACTTTCCATTCATTCAGCAGTGCTATATTCTTGAGACTCAAGAGTTGGAAACCAGAGACTATACCAACTGAGTTGATTCTCTGCTATGATTGCAACAGTTCCTGGAATTATAGAAAGTTTTCCCATGTAAATAAAAAGAGATTAGAGCGCTTAGTTTCAAAACAAATATTATATACACCTCTTACACTTTCTTGTTACTCTTTCCTCACACCTTTTTAAAATGAATTATTTAATTTCATTAAATAGTGAAATTTAGAGTAGGAAAGGGTTCTAAAAGTCAGTTACCTGACTTCTCTTTCGTCTCTTTAATTCCCGTAACCTCATGCCAAATACTTCATCTTCCATGATGGGTTTTGACATGAGAGAGGTTTGCTACCTCAAAGGCAGCCATGTTTTTTTGTTGTTGTTGTTTGTTTGTTTGTTTGTTTCTGTTTGTTTTTTTTTTGAGATGGAGTCTCACTCTGTCACCCAGGCTGGAGTGCAATGACACGATCTGGGCTCACTGCAACCTCTGCCTCCCAGCTACAAGCAATTCTCCTGCCTCAGCCTCCTGAGTAGGTGGGATTACAGATGCCCACCACTACACCCAGCTAATTTTTGTGTTTTTACTAGAGATTGGGTTTCACCATGTTGACCAGGCTGGTCTCAAACTCCTGACCTCAGGTGATCTGCCCGCCTCAGCCTCCCAAAGTGCTGGGATTACAGGCATGAGCCACTGTGACCAGCCAAAATCAGCCATATTTTAATAGCTTTGCCCTTTAGAAAGTTCTTTCTTATAATGAGACAAGAATATCTCTCTACATAGTTGCTACATATTAATTGGAATTTCTATTCTGGGGTCACATAAAACAAGTCTAATCCAGCATTCCTGGTTTCTGTGTTTAGCACTATGTCCCCACTGCCTAGACCAGTAATTATTTAGATTGTGCTCTTATAATTTGGCTAAAACCTACTCGTTTGGATTTTGGAAGGCCCCATAGTTCTAAAATGGATATTTAATTCAACCATTGCCTCATCAAATTGATTTTTCTTCTGAAGCTATCCAAAATACATAACTGAAAACAAATGTTATAAATAAATTACCTAACTGGTAGTGTTTCTTTTATCTATTGTTGGATAACAAATCAAACTAAAATGTAGTGGGTTGAAACAGAGGAGGTACTCAACAAATACTTGGTTAGAGAGAGAGATAACAATTATTGAATGCTTGCAATATGTTAAACATTGTATTAACTTCCTTAGACATTGTACATTATATTATTTGAAGACATTTATCAAATTTCTGCCTCCCTATATAGAATTATCCCTATTCCTCTTCAAGACTAGATATCCACAGATCATCCAAGAGTTCCCCAATGTGACCTGGTTGTTATGGAGTGAATTGTATACTTACAAAATTCATATGTTGAAATCCTAACTCTTGTATCTCAGAATGTGACTGTGTCTGGAGGTAGTGTCTTTACAAAGATAGTCCTGTTCAAATAAGGTATTCAGGGTGGGCCCTAATCTTTATAAAAACAGAAAATGTGGACAGAGGAGACAGATGGTGAAAAGGTGATGTGAAGAAACACAGGGAGAAGATGGCCATCTACAAGCCAAAGAGAGAGGACTGGAAAAGATCCTTCCCTCATCCCCTCAGAAGGAACCAACATCTTGATTTTGGACTTCCAGCCCCCAGAACTATGAGACAATAAATTTCTGTTGTTTAAACCACCCAGTCTGTGGTACTTTGTTACAGCAGCCCTGGAAAAGTAACTTGGTCTTCTCATGATTTTCTTGCACAGTCTTAAAAATAGCAATGACAGTATCTACCATTTTATTCAGTATGCCAACTAAAAATATTATTATCCCCTTTAAAACTCAAAAAATCACTTCAAGAACAAATTATGTATCCCTTTTTACAGATGAAGACATGCAAGCATAAAGAGGTTGAGAGATTCATTTAGTGTTCTACTAGAAAGTAGCAGAGCGAGGGTTTACACCAACCTCTATCTGATTCCAAAGTCACTGCACTGAGTCTCTATTCTCTGTTGGTGCTCTTTGATTACAAGCTTCTACAATTACAGAGAATAGAAATGAGCACAGCAGTTCATTTATAGATTTACCCAGACTGTACCTTAACTAGAGCCTCAGTCTATTCATTAACTTTTCCTTGTGTTTTCTAGAAAATCAGGCAGTTAATACACATATTTTTATGAAGGCAAGAGAATCCTAAAGAATCTCATTCAATTGTCGCTTACTATCCCTGCCCCATTTTAGCTTAACACTTTTGATTGCCCCAATTTTCAACATACAGATTATATTTACAGGGAATTACATACGGAAGTTTAATTTGTTCGATTATATTCCCAATCCTCCCATATGATCCGCAGGATTTTGGAGTGATCCTTCTCCTGTAGCTCCACATAATCTCAGAGGATAATCAAATGAACCCCAAGCTACAGAATGCCACCAAAACTAGGATAATCTCTCTCTCTGTCTCTCTCTGTCTCTCTCATTCCCCTTTATTCTGTTTCTTTCACTGGAATTTAATTCTTGAGCAAAAAGATCCAGGGACAGTAGATGGATGGAAATAGTCCGGAGTGAAGACAGAGCCCTAACAGATTGTGGGACATTTCTGCTACTGAGTTGCTAGAGCTTCACTGGAGTTTGTTTCTTCCCAGAGTTTGGCTTTATGGTGTTTCCTTATTTTCTATGATTTACTTAACATCGCTACAATAAACAATTTTGTATATTAACTTAATTAATCAGGCTCAATAATTGTTATTTGAGACAAAGGAATAAAAGCAATGCAATTACAAGTGACATACCTCAGAGGGCCAGAAGAAACGATGAATGAAAACTAAGACGGACTACTGCTCTGGCCCACGCAATTGGTCAGAATAGGAAAAACCTAGCAGTTGCATATTACCTCATAGTATGATGCTGAGCTGCCTATTAGAATGTGGACATGCCTGCTCAGTACCACTGGATTTTCCTGATGTTTCATCACTAGTAACATGTAAATGATATTTTAATTTCAGATCTGTTTAGACATCAAAAGCAGTACTCAATTTAATTCAAAAGTATACATCTGAATATGCAGTAGAAGGTTCCAATACTGCTAGAAAAAATTGGATAGAGTTAATATGAATTTACCTGTAATAAACTCGTATCTGTTAACCAGATTTCAGTAATTAGACACCTTGAGTTCCTTCTCTCTCTCCCTCTTTTTCTCTTTCTTTCTCTGCATCTCCTCCCACCCCACCATCACCCAGGAACTCCCTTGACCAAAAATATTCTGTACTATGAGTCTGAAACATGGTGAGTCCCTTAGCCAGTGTAACCTGTCAACTACACAGAATCTTCCTCACTCTGACTTTACAATTTCAAATGGTATCTTGTGTTTATTACTTTCGTTTAACACCTTTGCTTCTAGTCTCTTGTATTTCAGACAATTTCTGCTTCTGTTCAGTTACTAATCTCTGTGTTCTGAATCTCAGGTGAAAACAGCCCTGATCACTCATGTGGACTCTCTAACTCAGGACTATAGCCTGAGTCTGATAAACCTCTTCATAGCGCCTCTGCAGGATTGCCCTGCTCCCCTCCCTTTGGGACAGGAAATTGCCTTAGATTCCATCTCTATTTGCAACCTGTTACCAGGTAACTTGGCTATACTGTCTTAATATTGACATAGAAACGGGTGTACAGTGGAGGCCTTTTCACTTCCAAATCTGTGAAGTCAGGCTGCAGAAAAATGTAGTCAGAATGAGAGACATAACGAGGTGTGTCAGAGGCTGGACCTGCCAAGGCACGTCAGGTGGAATGAAGGCTCCTACTATTCCTGTTCACCACCAGGACACAATTTGTCCTGGGACTATTGCATACCAGCAGCCAAAGGAGGCATTTAAAAATGATATATGAAAAGGGGAATTATGAGGCTTGCATGTTAATATTTTCAATGAAATTCTAGACTTCGGCAAGTGATGACACTCCATCAGTATCCTTCAGGAAAAGACATATAGATGCTAATGAATGTGCAATAGAGTAAAGGGTTTCAACATGTACAGACTCCAGTAATTAATTGGAAAAGCATGCCATTGGAAGTAAATGAAAAATCAGATCTAATTTCTTTCAGGAATAAATAATAGCACAAAATCACTTTTTTATTTTCTTGCTTAGTTCCCAGAGAAATTTACCATGTTTTTAGGAAAACTGTCTAGACAGGCTCAGGTCACTCTGGAAAGGGATTGTTTGAGAAAGACCCAAAGGATGAGTGACTGCTGAGGGCATTGACATACTTAGATGTGAGAAGATCAGTTCTGACAGCTTGACACTAAGTGTTTCAGGGGGGCGGGGTGAAGTTGTGTGTGTTTGCTGTTATTATAAATATTTTTAAATTATTTTTATTTTTATCTGTGTTTTTGTAGATAGGGTCTCACTATGTTGCTCAGGCTGGTCTTGAACTCCTGGCCTCAAGAGATCCTTCCCCGGTCAGCCTCCCAAGTAGCTTGGATTACAGGCATAAGCCACCACACCCAGCTCCCAAAACATAATTTTAAAGATATTTAAATGTGAATATATCATAATTGCTACTTCTCTTTTTCTCTCACACATGTAAAGTAAATCTAAGTGGAAAGTTTCCTATCTTCTATCCTCCATCATTTTCTTTCACTCCCTGGAAATCATTCCATTTGATTATTCAGAAGCAGATGTATTTGCACTTGGTAACTATATACAAAGTTCTTATTTTTTAAGTTCCAACATGTTCCCCAAGCTTCCACCTTTACTGTCTTTCTTCTTTTAGGAATGAATAAATAGAAGTCTTAATGCCTTTCTACTTAAACTGTCATATCCACCCAAATCATATTGTAAAAATCTCACTTCACGGGGATGTAGCTGTCAAATGAGACAGTGTCTACAAAATGTTCATTTGCTGAAAACTTTGAAAGAAATTTTCACTGAATCCAATTCACTTCATTAAGCTTTAAACTTACCAAAAGTCTTTCACTTAGTTTTTAACCTTTGTGAGGCGCATGATGAATTTACTGTTCTTAACTCTCTGAAAGGGTAGCTTCGATATTCATACAGAAACTGATAAATCTATGTAGTTGGAAGTGCTTGAGCAATTTTCTTAAAACCCAGCTCTTCATTATAGACAGTATTCCTCTTAACGAACCCTGGAATAACCTAATAATCACAAAGTTACCAAGAACAAACCTTCTTATTTAGAATATTTTTCATTATTTTTAAAATATCTCTAGTCCCGAATCCACAGACATTCATAGAGCCCTCTGAATACAACTCTGTGAGTCTTTTGCCATATGCTTCAAAATGTTGATGACTGAAATATTTCATTCAATGATGACGCTTAGAAGGAAATTAAGTCTCAGAACTGATCGGCAGGGGTGGATAGTCATCAAAATGTGAAAATGCCAGTGGTCATTATAATGAAATGGAGATCAGGCAGGAGAAGAAACAAAAGTTTTAGATCACAATAAATATAATTTTAAAAGACCTCTAGAAGCACCAAATGCAAAAGCAATAGCATTTCAGTACAGTAGGAACAATTATTTTTAAATTGCCCATCTTAGAGGAGAAAACAAGACTTGAATTAAACAGAAGTAGCATATTTAATTGTACAAAACTGTGAAGATGTGCTATAGTTTGTTTACAAGAAAGCTATTGTTTACTACAATGTTACGAAAATATATTTTTTCTTATAACTGCATAGTTACTCATGTGTGATCTTGAGAAAAGCACTGTCTCCCTGCTATTGTTTATTTTTATTAAAACTAGAGAGGAAGTCTCGCTTGTTGCCCAAACTGTTCTCAACTCCTGGGGTCAAGCAAACTTATTGCCTCAGCCTCCCCAAATGCTGGGATTACGGGCATGAGCCACGATCCCCTACCAAAACTTCCAATAATTTAATAAATGGCTCTCAGGAGCCAGTACAGCCAGCTCTAGCACACCACTGTTTCCCAAATACATTCCTCCCTAGAAGGTATTTTTCAACATCTGTTCAAACTAAGCAAGGTAAAGTAGGTTGTCAGCCTATTAGAAAGACTTCATTGTTGGAATCTCTTAATTTGAAAAAGCACAAAAAATAAGACATAGAAATTAGTAGTATTCACATCGATTTCTACGTTCAAACAGATAGGCTTTACAAATGCTTCCAGTTAACTGATTGGTCTCATGCAGTATTCCACATTGACAACTTGTCATGTTAAAAGAAAGCAGGTAGTCTCACTAAGCTTGGGATTGAGGAAATGTCAATAGTGAACACGTGAAGAAAAGAGAATTAGAAGACGATGGGTTTTTCGAGTCCAGGCATAAGTACGGATAATGAAAGATGACTTTGAGCCTAAAACTGTGCCTACAACGAACAATCAAACGACTCTAATAAAACGAGTTTACATTTTTTAGGAGTCAGCAGCCTTTAATGTGAACCCTAAAGGAATGTCCTGTCAAAACAGATGAAAAGAATTAAATGTTTAAGAACTGGACAGGACACATTGAATGAAATAATGCAACCTTAGATTTTTAGAACTTCAACCTAAAGATCATAGGTGAAATAGATCAGGTTTGGTGGACTTAATCAGGGGATTGCAAAGTCTTTAAATTTGAAAAACTCTCTCTTTTGGAATGTAAGGAATGTTCCCAGGGTGGCCCACAACAAAAGACTGAATTTTGCCTTTTGAAGAAAAAAAAAGTTAGTTTTAATCACAGAAGAAACAGATCCCCAGGACAGAGGGACCACCCCACATAGAAGAACCCCTACAACAAAGGCGGTTTCGGAAGGAAATCTGCCTATAATTTGTGTTAACTAGACAAACTCAATGAAATAAGAAAAATCTGAAGTTGTATAATGGTATTTAAATTCATTTCAATATTGAAGATACTAAGTAATGTGGTTTTTATAGTTTTAAGATTAACTACTCAGGTTTGTATATTTCTATACAGTTTACAAAGTATACTAACATTCATTTTATCAAGTAATTCCCAGAGTGACACTATAAGGGATTATCCACACATTAAACACAGGAAGGCAGCCTCAGACATTAAAATAATTTACTCGATTTTTGATTTTTAGAAGGCAAAAGATTGAAGAATCAAATACAGATTTTCTTGTACAAGTCTAGAGCAAGGTTTGGAAAATTTTTCAGTACAGGTTCAGTTTGTAACCATTTTTAGCACTACAGGCCATAGGTTTCTGTGACCAGTCAATTTCTGCCATCATAGTGCAAAAGCAGTCAGCGGCATGGCCATGTTCCAATAACACTTCATTCTCCAAAACAGAGGGCAGGTTAAATGTGACCCCCATTGTGTCTGGAATTGGTTCGTTCCAGTGGGTTCTTCGTTTCACTGACTTCAAGTATGACGCCACAGACAGCCACGGAGAGTGTTACAGTTCTTAAAGATGGTGTGTCCAGAGTTTGTTCCTTGAGACGTGTCCAGAGCTTATTCCTTCTGGTGGGTTCCTGGTCTTGCTGCAGGTGAAGCTGCAGACCTGAGCAATGTTACAGCTCTTAAACGTGGCGTGTCTGGAGTTGTTCCTTCCTCCCCGTGGGTTCCTGGTCTCACTGACTTCAGGAGTGAAGGCACAGACCTTCGCGGTGAGTGTTACACCTCTTAAACGTGGCACGTCCAGAGTTGTTCATTCCTCCTGGTGGGTTTGCAGTCTTGCTGGCCTCATGAGTGAAACTGCAGACCTTTGCGATAAGTGTTGCAACTCACAAAGGTAATGCGGACCCAAACAACGAGCAACAGCAAAATTTACTCCTAACAAAAGCACAAAGTTTCCATAGCATTGCCACTACAAGTCCGGGTGACCTGCTTTTATTCCTTTATTTGGCTCCACCCATATCCTGCTGATTGGTCCATTTTACAGAGAGCTGATTGGTCCATTTTTACAGAGTGCTGATTGGTCCATTTTACGGAGTGCTGATTGGTCCATTTTTACAGAGTACTGACTGGTGCATTTACAAACCTTTAGCTAGACACAGAGTGCTGATTGGTTTATTTACAATCCTTTAGCTAGACAGTAAAGTCCTCCAAGTCCTCTACCTGATTAGCTAGACAGAGAGCGTTGATTGGTGCATTTACAAACCATTAGCTAGACGCAGAGCACTGATTGGTGCATTTACAGTCCTTTAGTTAGACAGAAAAGTTCTCCAAGTCCCCTACCCGATTAGCTAGACACAGAGTGCTGATTGGTGCGTTTACAATCTTTTAGCTAGACACAGAGCACTGATTGGTGCATTTACAATCCTTTAGCTAGACAGAAAAGTTCTCCAAGTCCCCATGGACCCAGAAGCCCAGCTGGCTTCACCTCTCACCATGATGGGCCATAATTTGCTGACAGCTGGTCTGGAGGAAAGGACTTGGACTTTTAGGTTAGACTTGCAAGAATTCAAATCTACTACTTAGTATTGTGGTAATCATGGGCAATTTACATAACCTCACTAAGCCACCTCTTCCTCAGCAATAAAATAAGGGTAATTACACCTGCTTTACCACAATACTGTGAGGATTAAATCAGGTAACATGTGTAAGGCATTTAACACCATGCCTAGCCTGTTATAAATCTTCAGTAGATGTTGATAACCTCTTCACTTTCCATCCCCACAACATTGTATTTTTCTTAAAAAGCATCTGATAAATATCTACTATGCCATGCATGTCCACTGATTTTTTTTTTTTTTTTTGAGATAGGGTCTTGGTCTGTCACCCAGGCTGGAGTGCAGTGGTATGATTATAGATCACTGCAGCCTCAAACTTCTGGGCTCAAGCGATCCTCCTGCCTTCGCCTCCTGACTAGCTACGATTATAGGTTAACTCAAATTAGATATTAACTGAGCTTCCCAGTTCCTCACATTTTATTCTTTTCTTCCTCACTTCCTTTTCATTTTTCAAAAGAAATGTCCATATTGTATTAGTTTCAAAAGGCTGCTGTATCAAATTACCACAGATGAGGTGGCTAAAACTGAAAACAGTTTATTCTCTCAGAGCTGCAGAAGCTAGGAACCTAAAATCGAGGGGTCTGCAGGATCATGCTCCCACTGAGACTTTAGGTAGAGTCCTTTTTTGCCTTTTCCTAGCTTTGGGTGGTGGCTGTGCATCCTTGACATTTTCTGTCTTTCAGCTGCAACAGTTCACTACAGTCTCTGCATCTAACATCACATAGCATCCTCCCTGTGTGTGTCTGTCTTCACATGACAATCCCATATGACAGTCATATCAGATTAGGGCCCATCCTAGCCACCTCATCTTAATTTGAATACATCTGCAAAGGCCCTATTTCCAAACAAAGTTACATTCAAAAGTACTGGGGGTTAGAATTTTAACGTATTTTGTAGAAGGACACAAGTTAAGCCACAACCCAAACCACTGCCATTATCTTCTTTGTAAAGAATCTCTTGGTAGGAACACAGCAAATCAAGAGGAATAGATATAATTCAGATTGATCGTTACAGCAAAACATAAGAGCTTTATGTGTTTTGCCAATTAACTAATTTCTCATACACAATATTCAAAATTATCAACAAATGTTTATGTTTTGGTACTTAACACTAAACTGAAATTTGTCTGCATGCCAAATAGAACAGCAGTCTACTACTGTCAGAGGCACTATAGAAATTCCTAGATATCACTTTAAGGCAATGCCCAAATTAGATATTTATCTATGTTTAATCATTCATAAAATGAATTGTTTCCTAGTTGTATCAGTTAGGATATGTTTTATTGCAGGAGACATATAGCCAACTCAAACTGTGTTAACGATTAGCAAAATGTATAGGTTCCCTTAAAAATGTTGAGGGATTATGGAATGTTAAGGCTGGTTAGATTCTATACCTTTAAATAATAATATTTTATCTCTGGTCTGTTTTTCATGTGTCCGCTTCATCCTTACCACTGTCTTCTACTTTATGTCTAATACCAACAAGTTCTTGGGGCTCCTTTCTCTATGTTCACACTGAAGCCTAGAGAGCAAGTAGTTTCTCAAAAATACTCTCAGAGTTGATGGGATTCATTAGGTTGAGAAACATGAAGCCATTCTCTTTTTTACTGAAGTGGCTGAAATTAGGTCTTAGGATTGTCCTTGAACTAGTAATGGCCAGAGAATGACATGTTATTTGCTCTAATCTCTGAAGCTAATGTAATAGTCTCAAAGCACATGGACACCTCCAGGTAGGATAAACCAGCTGGAAGAAAACTGAAGCACTGGAAACGGATATTGCAAAATGTTGCTGTATCCTTCAGCACTCAACCAGTGGGAGGTTGGGGGTGGTGGAGAGTGCACAAGGGAGGTTTATTATCAGGCATTGGCTGATGTAATTGTAGAGACTAGAGACTATGTTAGACGATCACAAGCAGGTTAGAACCTTGTGAACACAGGCCATCTTTAGTCTCTAAACTCAGAGAAGGCCTAAGTCCTTTCTAAAAAGGCTCATCTGATCAGGCCAGACCCACCCAAAATAATCTTTCTCTTTTTGTTTAGCTTAAAGTCAACTGAGTAGGGGTCATAATCAGATAATGCAAAATCACTTCACGGCATATCTACATCAGTGTTTGTTTGAATGCCTTGGGACTGTAGTTCAACCTGCTGGAGTTCACACATCAAAAAGCCATCACAGTTGCTGACATAGTCGGTTTTCTACTTCAATAAATATTATTTTAACTGGAAAAATTGCTATCTAGGTAGAAGACTACATTCCTCAACCTCCCTTGCATCTATATGTGGCTCAGTAACTAGCTTCTAGACAATATGATGTCAGTGGAAGTACTACGTGGGATTTCTGGAATGTTATCTTAAGAGACAGAGTAAACTTTTCTGATGTTTTTGCCTTTTTTGCTGACTGAAATTTTGATGTGATGTCCAGAGTTCAAGCAGCCTATTGGGCAATTAGGTTACAGGCTAAAGTTAGTATAATAACATGAGAGGAGTCAGAGTTCCTGACACCAGTGAACCGCCAGATGAGCCATGGATCGTTCCACTCCAGACATCAATGCGTGATAAAAATATACTGCTACAGTGTATAAGCCCTTTTATTTGGACATTTATGTTAGAATCAGCCAAAACAAACCCCAACTAATACTGGAAACCACAACACCCATTAAACAGTGATGAAATGGAAACAACTTTTAAAGAATGTTGCCAAAACAATATTCTCTGTCTAATGGAGAGGGAAATTAATAAATACTTTTCGACTTTAAGCCAAAAAAATAAGGCATTTTTGGATTTCACAGGTTGAAATAGGGTCTAAAAATACAAGGGAAACAAAGGCATGCTATTTATAAAGCTTAAATGTTAGGCTACATCTCATGGGAAAGCAGGAAGGGCACTAATATGATTCCTTTAATTTAAAGGGTAGTTAACCCAATTAATGTAGAAAAGTTCAAATGATCCTGCACAGCCAATACTTCTGCTGTACTAGAGTCAGTAATAATATTAAGACAAAACCCAGGCCCTTTAACAAATTTAAGTAGCTTTATTATATATTTCAAGCAAGAAAGTATAACTTTTAATTTAGCATAATTGGACAAATATAGGGGTCAACTCCCTTCTTGATAATGTCTGCAATCTGTTCTTTAAATTTTAAGTCTGTGTTTTTCACTACATATGCAGAAAATGAAAGCATTGAAACCGATTTATATCACAGACAAATGAAGAAATATATGGAAAAAAAGGAAGAAAGTCTTTTCAGTAGCCTGCTACATCTAAAGTATCACCAGATTTCACAGTTGTCCTTTAATTCCAATAGCAAAGTAAGATATTTTAATATTCCTGTTTTGTTCTGTTATGGAAATTATGTCTGTTTGGTTTTACTAAAATTTGATCACGGGTATATGACTTTTTTTTTTAAGTTTTACATTTTTTGTGGCTTATATGAAATAAAAGGTATTTAATATCAATCTTTGAGCATTTTTTGTGATTTATTCCAACTCCTAGATCATGATTTAACTTGGTCAACATCCCTCACCATAACAAAAGAAAACAAAATGACCAGTGTCAAACTGATGAATTTTGGAGAAGATTTATAGTGGTTTTTTATGTAGATAAAATATAGCTTCAGACCAGAAAGAATCATGGGAAATCACTAGCCTTCAGAAAGTCTTCTGAAGGCGGTATGTTCCAATATATTACAGCTTTATGGGAGGTTATGCCAGGACGAAGTTCATGCCACACTGTCCCATCAGAGTTCGAATATTGGCAAGTTATAAATGTCAATCTTTTGAAAATGTCCTACTAATGTACACAGAATCTCATTCTCTCTACTTTGTTGTTCACAGATTTTTAAAAAATTTCTCCATAAAGTGTTTTATTTGAACATAAAAGACCATTATGCAAAGATCACTGTGCAAATGCTTTCTGAAGCATGCTGTCATAGAAAAAATGTGTGCACATCTTGTGAAAGGGCTTTTCTTGACTTCTTTTAAGAGCAGAAATAATAAATCCATCTTTTTTAAACCACAAATCACCACTGGCAAAGTCTAGAAAACATAATTATTCAAACTCAAGATGAATCAATCCACAACTTCTTATATAAAATGCACATAGTTTATACAAAATGTTTAATAAATTGGTTGTTCTATATTCCAGGTGGCTCTTCAATTTTTGACTTATAACAAGGACATGATTTTTTAAACGGCTTTTGATGAAAGCTGAAATTTTCACATCAAGGGTTGACCTCCTTTATAGCATCTATGACGTTGCTTGACTTAAAGTGCCAAGAAATTTTTTCTATTGTTAGAGCAGGATAATTATTCCTTTCTGTGGATAAGTAAAGATATGATTGATCTGTTGAAATTTAGTTAAACTGGACAATGACTCTATTCTTGAAAGATACAGAGAATTTTCTATCATTGTGAGTCTGAAAGTGGTTAACTACAAAAATAAACAAAAAGCAAACACAAAAACTAATAAAACCAAAATATCACTTATAAATCTCCTTATCAGCTATAATATGTAAAATTCTTGGAAGTCATCACCCTTGTTCTTACAAGTTGATAAAGATAGACAAACCAAAAATCAACAACTTCTTAGATTCATGAGGGAAGTGAGGCCTCTAGGCAAACCACTACTATGAAACCTAGAAAAACAGGTGCATCCAGACATACCAAAACCAAGATTTGCTTACCTGGAACAGAAGATGCTGGAGCCATAAATTAGTAGTAAATGGTAATTTAAGAAATGGCATGAGGCTGAGTGTAGCCTAGATTGGGAGTAAAGAATTCCTGGGGGCTCACAGTCTTAAAGGGATCCTACACATGTATGGGCTTTTCCTCTAGGAATCCCAACAGGTTCTTATGGTGAAGCTCTGGGAGGAGGAAGCCAAGAGTGATTATCAAGAACTACACCCAGTGTCTTTGTTATAACATAAGCTAAAGAAGAAAAAGTTTCCAGGACATTATCCCAGCCATGGGAAGCACATTCTTCTCAGTCCAGCCACCTAAAGTTTTGTGCCCCTCTTAGAGCCTGGAATGAATATGGTGAACAGGGGTCAAGTCTTCAGGGAAATAAATTAAAAACTCTGTTTCCAGGAAAAGCAGGAGGGAACAAGGGGGACAATAATCTATACTAATTCCTAACAATTTTATTATTTAGATTGCAAGAAATATTTATGATGTTCACAGCCCTGAATCATGGCCCAACTAAAAAACACAGATTCATTTAGAAGATGATAGAATGTTTCTTTTTGTGGCAAGGCCTGGAGGCTCATGCATGTAATCCTAGCACTTTGGGAGGCTGAGGAGGGCGGATCAAGAGAGTTCGAGATCAGCCTGGTCAACATGGTGAAACCGTCTCTACTAGCCATACAAAAATTAGCCGGGTGTGATGGTGGGTACCTGTAATCCCAGCTACTTGGGAGGCTGAGGCAGGAGAATCATTTGAACCTGGGAAGCAGAGGTTGCAGTGAGCCAAGACCACACCAGTGCACTCCAGCCTGAGCAACGAGACCAAAACTCCATCTCAAACACACAATAAAAGAATCCCTCTTTTTGCACACATCTAACCACCACACCAACAGGACCCTAGAATAATAATAGTAGAGTAAAGCTAAAGAGTTGCAAGACACAGACTTTCTTTGAGAAGTACATAGGAAAGCCTAACACAAGAAAAGAAACAAAACAAGCACAGTTAGAGGACTATAAAGACAACAGCATCTATAACTGTGTAGCTCAAACACTCAAAAAAGCAGCAGCCATAGCCACATAATTATAAATCTTCACACTAAAGGACTCTTTACCACCATTTCTGTTACCCAACATAATGTATCTGACTTTCAACAAAAAATTCCAATGTATGAAAAAAGCAAAGAAAAACAGTGTAAAAAGACAAAGCAATCATCAGAATCAGACTCTTATGACAGAGATGCAGAAATTATCAGACAGGAAATTCAAGGTAATTATAATTTGTACATTTAGGACTCTAATGGAAAAAGTAGACAACAGGAAAGAATAGATGAGAAACATAAGTAGACAAATGGAAAGTATAAGAAAATTTTTTTTAAAAGTCCTGTAAATTTTAAAAGTGTAATATAAATGAAGAACGCCTTCAGTGGGCTCATCAGTAGGTTCAAAATGGCCAAGGAAAGAATTACAGTGAGGCTGGGCGCCATGGTTCATACTTGTAATCCCAGCACTTTGGGAGGTCAAGGCAGGCAGATGACTTGAGGTCAGGAGTTTGAGACCAGCCTGGCCAACATGGTTAAACTCTGACTCTACTGAAAATACAAAAATTAGCTGGGCATGATGGCACACACCTGTAATCCCAGCTATCCGGGAGGCTGAAGCATGAGAATTGCTTGAACCTGGGAGGCAGAGGTAGCAGTGAGCCAAGATCATGCCGCCGCACTCCAGCCTGGGCAACAGAGTGAGACTCTGTCTCAAAAAAAAAAAAATTACATTTAATGTCTCAAATGAAACCATGTATGTTAGAAGACAGTGAAGAGAAGTATTTGAAGTTTTGAAAGAAAAAAATAATACCACCATTATATTCAGCAAAATTATCTCTCAACAAGGAGAAATAAAGGTTTCTTAAATGAAATTTAGGGAATTTATCTCTAGTGAATCTTAAATGTGAAAATAATGTTAAAATGTTAATTCTTCAGGCAGAAAGATAATGATATGTCAGAAACATATCTGCATAATGTAAAAGCATAAGGACTGAACAAATGAAGGTAAAATAATGTATTTATCTTATTATTAATTGATATAAATCATAACTATGTGTTTAAAACTTAAGGATACACCAGGTGATTATGTATGTGAAATGAATGGCAGCAATGTCACAAGGAAGAGACAGAAGGGAGAAAGTGTAAGTACTCCATTATGAACTACCAATACTACATGTGAAGTGTTAGTTATACTGTAAGATTGAAACTGGATTTAGATAAGTCAAAAATGTATATTGCAAACTCTAGGGCAGCCTCTAAAAATATATTTCTAAGTGTCAATGATGTGCTATGAGATGAGAAAAAAATGAGATTATAGAAGATGCTCAATTAAAACCAGAGAGGGCAAAAATAACAGTGGGGTGGCGGGGGCAGGGAAGAAAATAGAATAAGTCCAACACGCAAAAAAACAGTTACAAACATGGTGGATATTGATTCAACTATATCACCAATACATTTACATCTGAATACCAAATTTTAACACTAGTTAAAATAAGATGTTCAGACTAGATTTAAAACATAAGACAGATTATGAGTTGTTTACCAAAAACTTACTTTACTCTCTATAAAGACATAAAAAGTTAAATTAAAGACATGTAGAGTGATATAGCTTACTTCTAATACTCAAATGCAAGCTAGAGAAGCTTTGTTAATTACAGAAAAAAAATCATACTTCAGACAAGAAAATTATCAGTAATGAAGAGAAGCATTAGAAACATAAAGAGAATATAAAAATATGTGAAGACAAAACTGATAGGACTTAAAGGAGAAATAGACAAATCCGTTAGTATAGTTGAAAACATCAAAAATCCTCTGACAGGTCTGAGAGATCAAGCAGGCAGAAAATCAGTAATGATAATGTTGTATAAGACCTGAGCAGCATTAGCAATCAACTTGATCTAATTGACATTTATAGAATATTCCACATAGAAACAATAGCAGAATACACATTTTTCTCCAGCTCACATCACATGAAACATTCACAGAGAGCATATTTTAAGCCATGAAAATGAAAAATTACTTAAATCTAAAAAAATGAAAATTATACCAAGTATATTCTCAGACGACAACAGAATAAAACTACAAACCAATAACAGAAGATAGCCGGAAAATTCCAAAACATTTGCAAATCGAACAATACAATTCTAAATAATCTTCATGTCAAAGAGGGCTCAATAGAAATTTTTAAGTGTTTTAAACTAAATGAAAATGACAATACAATTTACCAAAAATTATGGAATGTAGTATAAGCAATGCTTAAAGAGAAATTATAGTATAGCAATACTGTGCCTACATACAGTCATGTACCACATAATGATGTTTCAGTCAACAAAGGGTTGCATATACCAGGGTGGTTCCATAAGATTATGATACCATATTTTTACTGTACCTATTATATGTTAAATATGCTTAAATGCACCAATATTTACCACTGTGTTACAATTGCCTACAGTACTCAGTACAGTAACATACTGTATAAGTTTAAAACCTAAGAGCAATAGGATATATCACATAGCCTAGGTGTGTACTAGGCTATACCATATAGGATTATGTAAATATACTCTGTATGATTTTCACACAACAACCAAATCACCTAATGATATATTTCTCAGAACATATCCTTGTTGTTAAACAATATATTAGAAAAGAATAAAGATGTGAAGCAAATAACCTAAACTTTTACCTTAGAAAACTAGAGGAAAAAAAAACCCACCATAAGCTTAAAAAGAAAAAGAAAAAAATAATAAAAATTGGAGGAAAAAAAATCAATGAAATTGAAAAAATAAATCAATAGAAAAAAATCAATTTAACCAAAGTCTGTTTCTTGGGAAGATTGATAGCTGAAAAACCTTTAGTTTAGAAATTACTAATTTCAGAAATGAAAAGTGGTGTCATCATACTGATATCTCAAACTTTAAAATGTTAAAAATACAGCGCCAAGAAACTTAATGAGTGGATGAAATGAGCCAATTTCTCGAAAGACACGAACTACCATAGACGTCTATTAAAGAAAGTGAATCAATACTTAACTACATTCCCAAAAGACAGTTCCAAGCCAAGACTGTTTGAATAGTGAATTCTACCAAACATTTAAGGAAAAAGTAATACCAATTCTCCACACAGAAAAAGAAAGTACAGAAAATACAAGGAATGAATGCTTTCTAAGACATTTTATGAAGTCAACATTACCTAATACCTTAAAAAAGGTAGAGATATTACAAGAAATGAAAAACACAAACTAGTATTTCTCATGAATGTAAATGCAAAAATCTCCAACAAAACCTTAGCAAATCAAATCCAACAACGCATAAAAATATTATACACTACAACCAACTGGGATTTATTACAGGTATGAAAAATTGGTTAAACATTCAAAAATAAATTTATATAAACCTTCACATTATTAAGCTAAAAAAAAAACTCATCTGTTCAAATTAATTGGTGGCAATAAATTAACTTGACAAAATTCACCATTCTTTCTTAATAGAAACTCTAAGCCAACTAGGAATAGAGAGACATTTCCTTAACTTGATAAAGAATATCTATAAAAACTGTAATGCTAAAACTGTGTTTAATGATAAAGAAACTGTTCACTTTTTCTCTATGATCAGGAGCAAGGCAAGAATTTTCTTTCTTACCTCTCTTATCGAACATCATAGCAAAAATTCTAGTTGTACAATAACACTTAGAAAAGGAAAGTATATATGTATTGGAAAGGAAAAATAAAATTGCCATTATTTGTAGATGACATGGTTGTTTAACTAAAAAAAAGTCAACAAAACTCTTTGCTATGAAAAAGTATAGAACAGTCAAAGCAGGAGATAAATATGGACAGTCAATTGTTTTCCTATACACAAGCAATAAAAACTGAAATTTGAATTTTTAAAATGCTATTTATAATAATACTGCCAAAATGAAATACATAGTAAAATACAGATTATTTGTAATATCCATAGGTGCAAAACTACAAAACACTGAAGAAGGAAATAAAAGAAGATCTAAATTAATCTAAATATGCCATGCTCATGGATTAGAAAAATTGTCTAAATATGCCATAATCATAGAAGCCTAAGAGCAAAATAGATTATGCTCATGGCATATTTATATCTAAGATCTTAATATGCCATGCTCGTGGATTAGAAAAATAAATATTGTTAAGATACCAATTTTGTTCCCAATTTGATCTATAGATTTAACACAATCCCAGGCAAAAACCAAGCAAATTATTTTGTAGATACATAGAAAAGAACAAAGTTTGGCCCTTAACTGACACCATATATTAAAAAATTTTGAAATGGATTAAATACAAAAATGTAAGGTGTAAAACTATAAAACTCATAGAAGAAAACATAGGCCAGAAGCTTCACGACATTGGATTTGTAATGATTGCTAGGATATGGCAACAAAGGCACAGACAACAATAAAAAAAAGACAAGTTGGACTTTATGAACCTTTACAAATTGTGCACCAGAAGAAACAGATTGAAAATGCAACCCATAGAATGAGAGAAAATGAGAGAAAATTTGACCATATCAAATATATGGTCAATCATATATTTGATAAGGGATTCATATCCAGAATATACAGTAGTACCCCCTTATTTGTGGCTTCAATTAAGCAGTTTTAGTTGCCCACTGTCAACCACAGTTGAAAAATATTACATGGAAAATTCCAGAAATAAATAATTTCTAAGTTTTAAATTACATGTCATTCCAAGTAGTGTGATAAAATTTCATGCCATTCTGTTCCATCCTACCTGGGATGTGAATCATCCCTTTGTCCAGCATATCCACCCTCTATGTGTTACCCTCCTGTTAGTCACTTATCAGCCATCATCCAGTTATCAGATCAACTGTCACAATATGAAGTGCCTGTGTTCAGGTAACTCTTATTTTACTTAACAATAGCCACAAATTGCAAAAGTAGAAATGCTAGCATATTGTAATTGTTGTTCTATTTTATTATTAGTTATTGTTGTTAATTTCTTCTATGCCTAATTTATAAATTAAACTGTATCACAGATACATATGAAAAGGAAAAACATAGTATGTATAAGGTTCAATACTATCTGTCATCCACTGGAGTTCTAGGAACATGTCCTCAATGGATTAAAAAAAACTACTATAAACAGAACCCCTAAAATTCAACAACATAAATACCAAAACACCCTGATTCAAAAATGGGTGAAGGATTTGTATATACATTTCTTCAAGAAGATATACAAATAACCAAGAAACACATGAAACAAGGTTCAGTATCACCATCCATTGGGTAAATGCAAACCAAAACTACAATGAAATACCACATCATACCCACTAGGATGGCTACTATCAAAAAACAGAAAATAACAAGTGTTTGAAAGCAGAGAGAAATTGGAACCCTTGTGCACTGTCGGTGGGAGTGCGAAATAATTCAGCTGACAGATGAATGAATAATCACAATATGGTAAATACACAATGGAATATTTTTCAGTCTTAAAAAATGGAAGAAAATTCTAACATATGCTATTGCTACGGCATGGGTTAACCTTGAGGATAATATGCTAAATGAAGCAAGCTAATCATAAATAGAAAAGTACTATATGATCTCACTTATATGAGGTATTCAGAACAGTCAAAATCATAGAGAAAGAAAGTAAAATTGTGGTTTTCAGGGACTGAGGGGAAGAAGGCATAGGAAGTTATTGTTTAATGGGTACAAAGTTTCAGTTTTACAAGATGAAAAAATTATAGAGATGGATGGTAGTGATGGTTGCACAACATTATTCATGCATTTAATACCAATGAGTTGTAAACTTAAAAATGGTTAAGATGCTAAATTGTACATTACATGTATTTTACCATGATAAAAAAAAATGGAGGGAAGAAAAGGACACAGGAGTCAAATAATAGATTTCCAGTGGCCAAACTGAGCCAATTCACTCATCAAAATAAAGTACTAATAAATTACCATATGTCCAAAAGTATAAGAAAAATATTCGTGTGTCTGTACTGATATCAATAAATAATTGAATAAATAAACATATGTAGGACAACAGCCAATTTTCCATGCAGAAGAATGCCAAATAATTAGCAAGATCGCCAGGCGCAGTGGCTCACGCCTGTAATTCCAGCACTTTGGGAGGCCTAGATGGGTGGATCACGAGGTCAAGCATTCAAGACCAGCCTGACCAACATGGTGAAACCCTGTCTCTACTAAAAGTACAAAAATTAGCCAGGCGTGGTGGTGCCTACCTGTAATCCCACCTACTCAGGAGGCTGAGGTAGGAGAATCGCTTGAACCCAGGGGGCAGAGGTTGCAGTGAGCTAAGATCATGTCACTGCACTCCAGCCTGGGCGACAGAGCAAAACTCCGTCTCAATAATGATAATAATAAGTGAGATCCCATGCCCTCAAGGAGGTAGAGAGTTACTCCCCACTCCTTAAATATGGTCTACATATAGTGACTTCCTTCCACTCAGTAGAATGTGGCAAGGAGGAAAAAGAGTAACTTTCCAGTAAATCTGACAAACCCTACCTCTGCTAGGTAATCAAGACTGCAATTAACATATGGATCATATGTACCCTTGACAAAAGTGGTAATTTATTTTTGTGCCCTTCCTCTTAAAAACCCATATACCCAGTTTAATCATGAGAAAAACGGCAGACAAATCCCAATTGTGAGGGTCATTCTAACAACATATCTTACCAGTTGTATTAGTCCATTCTCACACTACTAATAAAGACATACCCAAGGCTGGGTAATTTATAAAGGAAAGAGGTTTAATTGATTCACAGTTCCATATGGCTGGGGAGTCCTCACAGTCATGGCAGAAGGCAAAAACGGAGCAAAGTCATATCTTACAAGGTGGCAGGCAAGAGAGCATGTGCAGGGAACTGTCCTTTATAAAACCATGAGATCTCATGAGACTTATTCACTATCACAAGAACAGCATGGGAAAAACCTGCCCCATGATTCAATTACCTCCCACTGGCTCCTGCCCACCACACTGGGATTATTAGAGCTATAATTCAAGATGAGATTTGGGTGGTGACACAGCCAAACCATATTATCAGTACTCTTTAAAACTGTCATTAAAAACAAGTGAAGTCTGATAAATTGTCAAAGCCAAGGGAAGCCTAAGGAGACATGACAGCTAAATGTAATGGGGTGTCCTAAATAAGATTCTGTGACAGAAAAAAGGACATTAAAGGAAAACTAACAAAATCTGAGCAATTGTGTACCTTAATTGATAATTGATAATAATGCCATTATTGGTTAATTAACTGTGACAAATGTAGCATACTAATATATGTAAGGGTTTAACTATAGACGAAACTGCATGTAAACTATATAGGAACTTTAGGTATTTCCTTTATAATTTTTCAGTAAATCAAAAACTATTCTAAAGTAAAAAGTTCATTAAAAATTGTCACCTACAGCTAATAACATCAATGATATACACTGATATGGTGTAATAATAAGTATTATCTTTTTAAAAACCCATAATTCCAGTATAATCATGAGAAACATCAGAAAACCCAGATTCAGGAATATTCTATAGGATACCTAACCAACATTCCTCAAGATTATCAAGCTCAAAATAAAACAAGGAAAGAATTAAAAAATTCACAGACCAGTGGACACTGGGGAGATACTGATAGATGCAGGAGGCAGATAAGGGAACCTGCACAAGATCTTGCCTAAACATGCCCATCGTGAAAAGTTCCATCCCTTAACACATGCACAGTAAGGGAAACAAATCAATGTGGAGTGGCTCACACTAAGGGCTCACATGCTCAACTGGGAGAATGGAGTGGAGCAACCAGGAATTCACACTTTTGTAGGAGAGGAGCTGGGCCTCTTCAGCTCGTGTGTGGTGGCCTCGTATTTAATCTGTGAGGTGGGAGCCAGTTGGTAGAATGCCCCTTTTTTTGGCTGAGGACTTCCTTTTAATAAATTCTGCTCTCCTCACCTTTCAATGTGTCTATATGCCTAATTTTTCCTGGTCGCAAGACAAGAAGCTGGATTTTAGCTGAGCTAAGGAGCAAAACAATTCTGCATTAATATAACAATTACATGTAATATGATATCCTGTATTGTATCCTGGAACAAATAGAAGATATTAATAGAAAAACTTCCTTAATAGTGTATACCAATATCAGGCTCTGGTTCTGGCAAACGTAGCATAGTAGTACAAGATGTCAACAATGGGGAAAACTAGAAAAGACTTGTACAAGAACTCTCCTTTTGCATTTTTTTGTAAGTCTACAACTATCCCAAAATAAAAGTTTACTTAAAAAAGTCACTTACTGCTGACCAACAATAAATTTGAAATGAAACTGTGAAGAAACTAAAAGACCTGCTTCTCCATGTAATTTACTAAAAACTCTAACTTATTTGGGAGGAAAGAAAAAATTAAGGATTCAATTCTGGGTTCTCTGTGCTTGAAGCAGAATGAATTCAAAGAGCAAGTTTCCTATATCACTTGGGCTCAGTAAGAGGCACAGTTTACCAGTGGTACTAGTTGCTACACAGATACTTCTGTCTATGATAACTATGCAATTAATTGGTTCAAAGTGATCTGTTTGAAATGTAAATATGATAGTCTGATATCTCAAAATCCTTTCCACTTTAAGTATCCAGAATTGTTACATAAAATATAGCAAATAATGTTTTAAATACATATTTAATAGTACTTAATAGAATAGATAAAGTCACATGTGAATGAGTGACATGATTAAAGGAAAAAATTAATTAAAAATCAGAGTGGTAAGCATTAAGCCACTCTGGGGACTTATCAATGCTAGTAACATTAGAGCTTTAATGTTCATTTGAATACAAGTGACAAGGTACTGGGGCCACATGTGTTGAAGTGTTAGAATTGAAAATTGGAGACATGTAACTGACACACACGCATACATGCACACACTGTCAAAATCAAGACCCTAGAGGTTGAACTAGAAAATAAAACTCTATTAACTCCGAAGAAAATAAAAACAGAGTCTGCCTTTGCCTCTGCTCTCAGTAGAAAAAAATATATTTCTCCAGAAAACTTAAAAACACATTTTATTTTTTACTCACATGGTTCTGGCTTTTAGTTACAATCTTCCTATAATATGGGAACCATGTGCTTAAATTTTAAGAAAAACCTTTATAACAGGCCAGTAATAGACTGAGGCTTTTGGCAGGGGCACAGAAAACAAACAAATAAAACTAAAAAAAGGTTTCTATTTCAGTCAGAACACATGACATTTCTCCCCTCCCCCGCTGTCTCTTTTTTTCATATACATAATCCCACTCAAGAGTTCATAGTCAAAAATTGCAAAATACATAGGATATATCCAACAATAGTGAAAGTTAGCAGAATTAGAACTTAAGTGATTGGAATTACAGAACAATTTGAAAAAGAGACACATTTGTTTAAAACACTGGTGAAAAAAACTGTGGAAGTACAATATGCAAGCTTGAAAAAATATACAGGATAGAAATTGAAATGCAGGAAATAAATATTAAAATACAAAATAAATGGCTATATTGAATAGTAGATTATACCCAGCTAAAAGGGATTCATAAATTGGAACATAAAACTGAGGAAATTATGTAGATGCAACAAGGAGTGAGAAGACATAACAATTTGAAAAGGGTGTTAAAATACATAAAGAATAACACACAGGCCGGGCGCGGTGGCTCACGCTTGTAATCCCAGCACTTTGGGAGGCCGAGGCGAGCGGATCACGAGGTCAGGAGATCGAGACCACGGTGAAACCCCGTCTCTACTAAAAAATACAAAAAAAAAAATTAGCCGGGCGCGGTGGCGGGCGCCTGTAGTCCCAGCTACTCGGAGGCTGAGGCAGGAGAATGGCGTGAACCCGGGAGGCGGAGCTTGCAGTGAGCCGAGATTGCGCCACTGCACTCCAGCCCGGGCGACAGAGCGAGACTCTGTCTCAAAAAAAAAAAAAAAAAAAAAAAAAGAATAACACAGGAAGAGCTGGAATACTCACAATAAAAAGAACAAAGAGACAATGAATAAGGCACTAAAATAGAAGATTTCAAGGTCAAGACTGTACAGTTACTACAAAAGTATAAAATCATCAGCATCAAGAAAAACAAGAAAGTCTCAAAGATGTCAAGTAAAAGCAATCCTACAATTACACACCTCATAATGAAACTACAGAAAACTAAAAGAAAAATATTTAAAAACAACTAAGGAATATCTCTACAGACTGAAAATTTAATTCACTACAGTAACAGTATCTTCAACAAATTAAGATAAAATAATTGTGAACTATTCATAAAAATTTTACAACCATTTAGATCATCATTACAATTTAAGTAAACAAAAGGCATATCCCAATAAAGATAAAATGTTCTACTCATGAACCATTGCTGAAAAATAGTAAAGGCTTAACTTTAGGATAAAGGTAATTAAATCATGAGAAAGAAATGGAATTAAAGAAGTAATGAGTATAAAAAATTGTACACATGTGAGAAAACAAAGATATAAAGACAATGATAAGTAATTTTAGTAGATTAAAAAGGTAAACTAAAGTGCAAGAAAGCAATAGCAGGAAGAATAGGATGGGTATTGGGAGTTAATGGCCAATTGTAGGTAGTGCTTATGGTCTGAATGTATTCTTCCAAAGTTAATATATTGGAGCTTAATTCCCAAATGTGATGATAGTTGGAGGTTGGGCCTTGGTAATTTGAAAGTCATGAATATAGAGCCCTCATGAATAGGAATAGTGCCCTTACAAGAAGAAACACAGGAGCAGATGCTTCCTCTCTGCTTTGTGAGGATACAGGGAGGAGAAGGCTGTCTACAAACCATGAAGAGGGCTCTCCCTCAACCCCAGATCTGCCCGCATCTTGATGCTTAACTTCCCAACCTCCAGGACTGTTGGAAATAAAGGTGTGTTGTTTAAGCCACTCAGTCTGTGGCATATTTATTACACCAGCCTAAACTGCCTAAGAGAGTTAAGGATTGGGGAAACAGTAGAGATAGTGATGAACTGTAGACATGTAGATACTGTTGAGTTGTGACTGCAGGTTAAAAATGTGGGTGTAGCCATTAAAATAGTATCACTTAAATATATATCCCTGCATTGATCAGGATTTGCCAGAAAAACAAAACCAACACAGTGTGTGTGTGTGTGTGTGTATGCGTGCGTGTGTGTGTGCGTGTATGTGTAAAGAAAGAGAGAGAGAGATTTATTTTAAGGAATTGGCTCATGTGATTGTAGAGACTTGAAGAGTCCAAATACAATGGGGTAGATGAGCATGCTGGAGGCTCGAGGACAAGTTGCAGCTGAAGTCTAAATGCAGTCTGCTAGCTGAATTCCCTCTTGTTCTGGAAAGGTCAGCTTTTGTTCTATTATGGCCTTCAACTGATTATATGAAGCCCACATTATGATGGAGGATAATCTACTTTACTTAAAATCCACAGATTTAAATGCTATTCTCATCTAAAAAGAAAAGCATCTTTACGGAAGTATCTGGAATAATGTTTGACTAAATATGTAGGCAGCATGACTCTGGCAAGTTGATGTATAAAATTAACCATCAGGATGCCCAAATGGTTAGTGAAAACAAAAAGGAAACATAAAATTAACACAGTAAGATACAGGAACTTGGGAGAAACATGAAATTAACTAACTGCATGATTTAAAAAACACTAACATAAATCCAAATATAACATTAAAATATCTACAAATTGACTTAAATTAATAGTCAAAATTCAGAAGAATTTCAAGCTCAGCAACATAATGAATAAAATAATCTGAAAGCTCTTCCTGTTATACACAACTAAATCCTTCATAAAAATGCTTTTTATTATAACATTGCATTTTCTTGGATAAAAAGTAAATCTTCTAGGGTCAGCCACATACACCACCTATAAAAAAATAAAGCTGAGTTCGAAATGGTTGGCAATAAACATACTTAAAAGAAAGAGTTATCTGAGGACGAAAGACTAAATAAGCTCTGCCAAAATAGGAATAATCATGAGGTGAGTGCACTATGAAGGTGCAGAATTTGAGATTTCTATATTAGGCCAGGGATCTTAAAATGGAGATAAATTGATCTCAGGTTTGTTGCACTCTTATCTTACAGGGAAATAAACAAAAATTAAAATCAGCCATATATGAATTCACAACCTAAGATGCGTAAGACAAGAGTTCCAAATATTGAACAATACATAGAGCAGGCCTGAGTCCCTGAGAAGAACCCAGAAGATGAGGCCTACAATGGCCCTAGTTTGGGCCAGAAGGAACTTTCTGGACAGGAAAGAGAATCATAAATAGAACACGTAGGCTTACTAAGTTAAGGAGATATATATTATACTTTGAGGTGGCTGAAAGGACTGGGATTTGTATGGTAGACAATCAGGAATGAGGGATATACAGAGAATTAGTTCCAGAAATTGGCATTCCTGTGAATCTGTGCTACAATCTAAGCTTTGCACAGGTAAAATGTAGTTTAAAATTTCTAGAGATCATAGGTAATTTAGAAATATTCAATTTCCAACCAGTAAGGATAAAAACTCCCATGTGAACATTGAGGACATTCAATAGACACTTCTCATTTTAGTAAGAGGACTAAACTATTTCTAATATAAAGACTATTCTAGATCTACTTTAACCAAAACATAAACCAAGCATCAAAAAGATTAAGTTAATTCACTTGTAATTTAATGGACTGGGAAAACAAATTCTAAAACGCTAAATCAAAACACTGGAAACAATAAAATCTAGCATCAACAACATAAAATTAAACACATTCACTACCCAATAAAAAAAATCACATAAATCAAAGAATTTTTTATTGGGTAGTGAATGCTTTGAATATTATGTGAAGAAGCAGAAAAATATGACACATAATCAATTGAAAATTCAACAAGTAGAAAGAGACCAAAAAAGACAACATTATCAGACAAGAATTAAACAATTCCTACAAATACATTCAAAGATTTAAAGGGAAATATGAACATAATGAGAAATAAAACAGAAGATTTTTAAAAGAACTAAATGGAACTAGTAGAAAGGAAAAATACAATATCTGAAACAAAAACTTCACTTGATGGTTTTAGCAGCAGACTGAACATGGCAAAGAAAAGACCAATGAATATAAGTTAATGGCCATGGAAATAATACAAACCAAAGCATAGAGAACAAAAAGATAGAAAATTAAAACAAAAATTAAAAATTAAAAAGAAACTAAGAAACTCTGGCCTGTGGGAAAATATAAAGCAGTTCATCATAAAATATGAGTCCAAGAAGAAAAGAGACAGAAAATATATTATAAAAAATAATAGCCAAATTTTCCAAAATCGATAACGTCTACAAAACCAGAGATTCAAAAAGCTCAGTAAAAGAAAACCTGGATAAAACAAAACAAGAAAACACACAAGGGAACATCATAATCTAATTGCAAAAAAACAGTGAATCAGAGAAAAAAAATTCATTACATAAAGTGGAACAATGTAAAGATTAATCAGTAATTTCTCATCAAAAAAAAATCCAAGCCAGAACACATAAAAAAACTGACATCTCTGTAGCTGAGAAAGAAAAAAGAAAGTCAAACTAGAATTTATACACAATGAAAACATCTTTCTTATATGAGAGCAACATGAAAACATTTCTGACAAACAAAAGCAGAGAGAATTTGTAATGAAAGAAAAGCTACAGGAAGTTCTTCCAGCTACAGGAAATCAACACCAGATGAAAACTTGGATCTACAAAATGAATAGAACGCACTGAAAATTATAAGCTTATTAGTAAATACAAAAATATTTTCTTATCTATTTAATTTTCATATTTATTTGAAAAACAAAAAAAGTAACAATATATTGAGATTTGTAACATACATAGAAGGAAGATGTACAATAAAATCAGCACCAATGATGGGAAGGGCAAAGGAAAATACAGCATACCATGGTAATTACATTATACTGGGCAATTTACAAAACAGAGAGGTTTAATGGACTTACAGTTCCACATGGCTGGGGAGGCCTCACAATCATGGTGCAAGGTAAAACTCAAGTCTTACATGGCAGCAGACAAGAGAAGAGAGCTTGTGCAGAGTAATGCTCCTTTGAAAACCACCAGATCTCATGAAACTTATTCTCTATCACAAGAACAGTATGGGAAACACTTACCCCCATGATACAATTACTTCCCACCTAGTCCCTCCCACAACACGTGGGAATTCAAGGTGAGCTTTGGGTGGGGACACAGCCAAACCATATCAAAGAGTAAATAAGCCAAGAGAAGAGATTAGATAGAATACTAAAAGGTGGGAAAAAATAACACTTGGAAAAATGGCAAAAATAAAGATGACAAGCAAATGCAAAACAACCTAATAGTAGATAAACCCAACAATATTAATATCAATATTAAATATAAATAATCTAAACACTCCATTCATAGACAGAGATTTTAAGATTATGTTTTTCCAAAGAAGCAAGACCCAACTATATGCTATCTGTAGGAAATATACTTTAAATATTTAAATATAATATATTAGTCTGCTTGAGCAGCCATAACAAAATATCATAGAAAGGGTGGCTTTAACAACTGAAATTTATTTTCTCACCTTTGCAGAGTCTGGAAGTCCAAGATTAAGGTGCCAGTGTTGTTTTCCAGTGAGGTCTTCCTCAATGGCTTGCAGGCTGCTTTCTCGGCTGTGTCCTCACTTGGCCAGTCCTCTTTGCACAAAAGAAGAGAGTGAGGTCTTTGGTGTCTCTTCCACTCTTACACCACTGAACACCAGGATTAGAATTAGGTTCTCACCTTTATAGATTAATTTGATCTTAATTATCTCCTTACAGGTTCTTTCTCCAATTACAGTCACCTTGGAGGATTAGAATTTCAACATACGAATTTGAGGGAAGGGCACAATTCAGTCCATAACACAAAGGTACATTAAGTAGAAAGTGAAAAAAATATATATTGTGCAAACAATAATCACAAGAAAAAAGGAATAGTGATAATAATATTAGATACAGTAGTCTCCATGCAAGAAATATTGTGAGACATAAAAAGGGCATCTTAATAAAAGAATCAATTTATAACAAATATAAATGTGTATGCACATGATTACAGTTTCAAAATAAATCCAGCAAACCTAACATAAATGAATACAGGAACAGAAAAGACTAAAATTTTAATTTTAAATTTAACAGACCTCTCTGATAATTAATAGAACAAGAAAACTGAAAATCAATAAGTATATAGAAAACAAAAAACACTACCAACCAAATCGACATTAATAGGTGTGGAACAGCACACCACACCACAAAAGAAAACACATTCATATCAAGGGCACTTAGAACATTTGATTGAAGGGAACATAGGTTACGTTTTAAAAAATTAATAAACTCATGGATGAATTTATTAATCTCTTTAATAAATTTCATTAGTTATTAATGAATTAATTTAAAACATACAGAGTATGTTTTTGACCACATGACATTACATTAAAAATCACTATTAAAAAGTTATCCAGAAAATATCAAAAGTTTTGAAAAGTAAACAACATTATTTTTAAAAACTCATGGGTTAATAGAGCAATTATAAATAATATCAGAAAATATTCTGGACTAAATGAAAAGAATAGCACAACATATCAACATTTGTGGGATGCAGCTAAAGCACTACTGAAGTAAGTAGAGTGGAGGTGATAATAATGATAAATAAAAACTAATAAAATGAACCACGGAGACAATTTTTAAATGTAATGTAAGCATTTATAAAGATCAATACAATTGATGAAACCCTGCTAGACTGGTTCAGAAAAATAGAAAGAAGATTTACCAATATTGTGCATAAAGAGGAGAAATCATTAGCAATCCTACAGACATTAAATTATAATAAAGAATTTTATTAATTATTCCAATTTATTTGAAAACAGATGAAGTGGACACATTCATTAAAAGATGCAAGCAACCAAAATTTACTTAAGAAATACAATGTTGAAACATAGTTACATTGTTTAAAATTGAATTTGTCACTTAAAATCTTCCTTACAAAAAAAATCCAAGCCAAAATGCCTTCACCGTTGAATTCTTTCAAACACACACTGAAGAAACAACAATTTTAACCAATAATCTCTCAAAATACAGAAAAAGAACACTTCCCAATTTCTCATTTAACATCATCATTATACCTACGATATCAAAACCAGGCAAAACCATTACGGGGGGGAAAAACCTACAATCAATTACAGACTAAAATCCTTTAAACAATTAGTAAATCAGCAGTATATATTCAAACTGGAAACAAGCAATATGTATTTTTAAATATTTTGACTAAGTAGGGATTGTCCTATAACTGAAAGGCTGTTTCACAATACAAAGATCAATGTTGTTCCACAATTTAACAAATAAATTACCATCTAGATGATGACTATTTTAGAATTTAACAAAACTGAATATCTATTCATAATTTAAAATCAGCAAATAGAACAGTAGGAACTTCCTCATCCAAATAAAGGTAACTATGAAATATCTACTCATAACCTCATTTTTTAATGGTGACAGATTAAATACTCTCACCCAAAGTTTAGAAGTAAGACAGGGATATCTGTTTTTACCACTGAAATGGAAATCCTAGCCATAGCAATAAAATAAGAAAAAGAAATAAAAGTCTTATATATTGGAATGGAAGAGGTAAACAAACTATAGATATTAGCACTCAGCATTATCATGTATGTTAAAATTGCTAAGGAATCTTATAAAATAACTACTAAGACAGATAAGGAAATTTAGCTAGGCCGTATGATAAAAGAACAAAATATGAAAATCTATTGTAGCTTTACATACTAGCTATGAAGAACTAGAGATTTTTTTTAAAATTTCACTTAGAATAGCATCAAAAATAGTTAGGTATAAATTTATTAAAATATATGCAAGACGTGTATAATAAAATATATATATTTTTGCAAAAGGAATTAAAGAATTTAATAAATTAATATAAATACTATGTTCATGGATTTTAATATTCAATATTGTTCAATAGCAACTATTCTCTAATAATACTATAAATCTTTATGTAATCCTAATTAAAATTCACATTAGATTTTGTTAGAAATTGACAAACTGATACAGAATATAAAATAACTTCATAAGGAATATTTTAAAATGAAATCCCAGAAAAGATCTACCTAAAAGAGATTATATTAAAAAAAGAAAGTCTCAGAGGAAAAATCATAGCTTCAATGCTTACATTTCATAGATCAGCAGGGTGACTATAGTTAACATTAATCAGTTGCACATTTCAAAATAGCTAGAAGAAAATATTTCAACTATTCCTAGCATAAAGAAAAGATAATAATTTAAGAAAATGAATATCCCAATTACCCTAATGTGATTATATGAATGTATCAAATTATATCACATGCATCACCAAAATATGAACAGTTATTATGCAGCAACTGAGAAAAAGAAAAAAAGGCTCAAAATAAATGAGTTAACTATTCAGTTTAAAACATTAGAAAAATATATTAATTCCTTGAAGTTGAAAAAGATGTTAGTAAACATTTAATATCAACTAAAAATAAGTAATAGAAAAGACAAATTTTGCTTACAATAGAAGTCCAATTTATACATGTAAAAAGAACAATAGAAATAAAAACCAGCATTTGAAAAACACAACATTAATGACTGTTGCAGGCAAAAATCATTGATAGAGGTTGAAATTAGCAAATAGAAATACACTGAGATAGCATATCTGCATAGTCTCAAAGTATCTCCTTACAAGGTAATTATTAATTATGAAGGGAAAATTATAATTTTAGTGTGGATAAACCTGAGAGACATTACCTTATCCAAATGATTAAAGTTAAAAATCATCAGTAATGAAACCAACTTACATTACGTACCTCATGATGACTGAAAAGGGCAAAATATCACTTCTGTGATGTTCTTGCAAAAGGGCATAACTTTAGTCTAATACTGAGAAAGTACCAGGTAAATGCAGCACAGAGACATTCTGCAAAATAACTGACCAGACTCTAAAAGGGAGGGAGACTCTATCTTAAAAAAAACAAAAAACAAAAAATTCTCAGGGGAAAAAGTGTTGATTTAAAAAGTAAGCTGTAAAATAAGTGGTAAATTTCTAGTAAAAATATAAACTTATAATATTGATTAAATTAAAATTAACCTTTCTCTAAATTTAACAGAGGTCAATGTCAACCCATGTATTTATTATCTACTATAAAAAAGAAATTAAAATAAAGAAAATGCTTGTAAAACATTGATGTACAACTCTACAATTTGGTAAATTAATTGCTATTATTCCAGAAAATACGTTTAAAAATATTTTTGCAATTTATTATTCAGTGGAAATTACATAATTTATTTATTATAATGGATTCACAAATAATTTAATGTAATTAATTGTAATGTCATCTAATTCCACATCTTGCTATAAACTGTATTGTCCTACATCTGGACAGATGAAAATCTAGTCTACTTTTTTTTTTTTTTTTTTTTGAGACGGAGTCTCGCTCTGTCGCCCAGGCTGGAGTGCAGTGGCGCGATCTCGGCTCACTGCAAGCTCCACCTCCCGGGTTCACGCCATTCTCCTGCCTCAGCCTCTCCGAGTAGCTGGGACTACAGGCGCCCGCCACCACGCCTGGCTAATTTTTTTGTATTTTTAGTAGAGACGGGGTTTCACCTTGGTCTCCATCTCCTGACCTCGTGATCCGCCTGCCTCGGCCTCCCAAAGTGCTGGGATTACAAGCGTGAGCCACCGCGCCCGGCCTGAATCTAGTCTACTTTAAACATCTCCAAAAACAGAGATGTCTCACATTCTCTAAGAAACTACTTTGATATCCAGCCTAGAGCGCAAGATTACTTTAAAACTTTAAAAAATTCTCTAATGGCATGATTTAATTTAAAAAATACATTTATAAATGAGCTCCATAAAGGTAAAAACAAATTAAACTTTATTTCCCAAATACCCTTTTTGTCACAGTCACCCCACAACCCATAGAAAGCATTTTCAAAATTTAACTAATGTTTTGCACCTGGAAAATGCAGGCATACATGGGGAGTAGGAGGAGAACTCAGTTGACAAGATTTAAAATAAAGTTCTCAGTTGTGGAGGATTTTGTTGATGGAGAAAGCCGGAATCTTCTCTTTCTGGTCAGCAAAGCAAATTAGGATGGTGTTGAAATTATATCCGTCTTGTCATCTCCCTGGCAGGACACCTTTTGATAGGACCTTCTGTTCCTCCCATTTCTTGGCAGACTCTTACTTTGGGATGTCTGGAAATAATGGAACTTTCAAGACTAAATAATGGAGCTTGGCAGAGCTTCTATAGTTCTTAAAGATCTAAATCATATATTTGCATCAGGTCATTTAAAGTAAATTTGAAGTACTTGAATTGAAGCTTGAAATACAACTGCTTAATAGTAGAATTCAATTTTGTCAACTCTCCTTGTGATTGCAATTTTATCTAGAAAACAGGACTTGCAGTATTTCAAGTGTATCATGCTGCTTTTAAAGAATGTGATACTTCACACTTTAAATAAGAAAAGATAAAATATCCAGACAGAAGATTTGGTACCCGTCATTGGAACCAGATGCATGGTTTTTTTTGTTTTTTGTTTTGTTTTGTTTTTAATGGGCAAAGGATGGGAATTTGCCTGTATTTGGTTTTGCTCCATTCCTCACAGGCCTGATCTAAGCAGGAGCTCTCACTGACTTCAGAGGGAACACTACACCTTTGACTCCAGAACAAACTCCTGTATGCAATTCCAAGGGCTCAGAGCAAAACAAAAATGGGTTGGTACCTTTCAGCATCATCATGGTTTATATAAAATTCCCAAATACATGTTCTCCTAGGGCTTGGTCTCTTGAAGAAAAATTTCATTTATCCCTAGATGAGGTCTGGATTTCACGGCTAGTATTTTTCTGAGATGACAGATTTAAGTAATGCCATTTTCGTAAGCACAGGGAGGACTTCATTAAAGGCTTGCTGGTGTTAGCTTTATTTTAGTCTCGAAAAAATATGACTAAATAAGACAATCTCAAAAGCATTCTGCTGAGTGAAAGAAGGCTTACACAAAAATGTACATGTTGAATGAATTCATTTATATGAAGCTCTAGAACGGGCAAAACTAATCAATGCTAAAATAATAAACTAAGAATTTGTAAAGCCTCTGTGTGGGAATAACACGTGCATTTGATTTAAAATATCTTCATTTGCAAATTTACCTGAAGTAATAGCTAACATTCTAAAAGGATGTTTCTTAGCAGATAAAATTTTGTTTCTCAGATAGGCGGTAAAAAGCAAATAATTTTTAATTGAAATTTTTTCCTTTAACATTTTTTATTGTGGTAGCATACACATAACATAAAATTTACTATTATATTTATTCTAAAGTATATGATTTAGAGCCGTTAAATTCACAATTTTGTGCAAACATCACCAACATCTAGTTCTGGAACTTTTTCACTACTCCAAAGGAAAATCTCCTACCTATTAAGCAGTCACTCCCCATTTTCCTCTCCTCCCAGCATAATTTTTAAATGTATCTTTTTTGTTTCACTCACTCATTGACTACATGGCTAATTTTTCAATGCCTCCTGGCACTGGGACAGAAGAGCAGATGGAATGGTGTCCAGGACAGACTCACTAGGTCTCTCCCTTTAGATAGCTCCTTCCCTACCTTGCCCCAAGGGTATGGCAAGAAGCAGAAGGAACGGAAACACAGGTTAAGAGGCTGACACTTGCAACGAGTAGCAGTGCAACATAAAATTGCAACATTTGTTTTCTAGCAACACTTTTTTAATATAGTCTTCCTTTAGAAGGTGAATTTTAAATGTTCAGACTTTCATGAAAAGTTTTCAGTTGACTTTGAAAGAAAGGCTTTGAAGTGTTTTAACAAATTATTTAGTGAGATCAGCAAAAGACAGGGAATTAGTAACTTTTGGTTCTATTCTTGTATACTGGTGACTTCCTGTGTGGGTTTAAGCAAATCATTTACTGTTTGCTGTGTTATTTATTGGGGTGTTCTTATTTCTCAGAATGAGTAAAACAGTTAAATCTATCTAAGCTGGAATGGACATATAGAATATACCTTGTGAATTTTATGCAACAAGGGTAATAACCTACTTTCTGAATGACTAAGAATCTCAAGCTTTCTCGGCATGACCTTTTTGCACGGCCTCATCAGTATCCATGCAAATCGTGTTTGACAGAGCAACATTTGACAAACACTGATCAGAATCACAAACCAAACTAGATTCTACATGTATTTTTAATGAGGAAGAGAATGGTGACATTATCAGGGACATTCATATGGATGTATAGAATCAACACCTTTATACATACACACACTCACAGATACATATTTTCCTCAGATTTTCCAGTTTAGTCCAAACTTCGATGTCAAGTTCCCTCAACAAACTTCAAACATCAAAAATATTTCTTCCTCTGGGCTATTCATTCTCATATAATCTATTCATACTCTTATACAGTCATGTTCTCTAGTTTGCCTCAGTCTCTTTTCACAGCAATTTGGCAATAAACAAGAAAATTAAAATTTTAAATAAAAATTAACTTATACCTTGATTGTAAATGCTTTTGATGTTTACCCTAAAGATACAATTTCACACACTTGTGGGGAAATAGTTTAAAATATTCCATTATAGCATATTTTAATATAAAGACAAAAAATAGAAATAATACCATAGTAATCTGTACCTATCCATACAATCCACAACACATCCATACAACTGAGAAACAAATAAGGTAGACCTTACATATGCTGATGTAGAATGATCATACTATATTGTTACACAGTCCATTTATTAAATCATCAAATAACTAATGGAGTGTCTACTATATTCCAGGTACTTTTCTAAATACTGAGATACAATAGTGAAAAAAACAAAGCTCCTGTCCTCTAAGAGGTATAGGCAGACCACAAACAAATGTACCAGGTAGTTTAAGTGCTTTGGAGAATCACAAAGAGCTTAAGGAAAGTCAAGAAGAAAGGTGGCAACGCATAAGCCAGGGTAAACTAGGTAAACTCTGGTAACAAACCCCAAAATCTTTTTTTGTATAAAACAGAATTGGCCGGGCGTAGTGGCTCACACCTGCAATCCCAGCACTTTGGGAGGCTGAGGTGGGCGGATCACAAGGTCGGGAGATCGAGACCAGCCTGGCCAATATGGTGAAACCCCATTTCTACTAAAAATGTAAAAATTAGCCACGCGTGGTGGCACTTGCCTGTAGTCCCAGCTACTCGGGAGGCTGAGGCAGAAGAATTGGTTGAACCTAGGAGGCGGAGGTAGCAGTGAGCCGAGATCGTGCCACTGCACTCCAGCCATGGCAACAAAGCAAGACTCCATCTAAAAAAAAAACAAAAAAACAGAATGAATACCACTCATTCACACCCTAGTCCAGTGATTTTCATGTGGACAGCTGTAGCTCTATGCAGTGATCACTCAGGGATCCCTGTGGTGGTGTCTGCAGCAAGTGTCAATGCAAGGAAGGAGGGGTCATGGAGAATCGCCCACTGACTTTTAAATGCTTTCAGCTGTCACTCCTGTTTACATTGTATTGACCAAAGGAAGTCACACGGCCTCACCCAACTCTCTAGGAGTGAAAATGTAATTACCCTGTCCCCCACACCCCATGCCAGAACAGAGGGGGAGATCCCAATACGAGTGAAAGGGGCTTATGTCTACACAGTCTTATGTTGCCATTAATCAAATCCCTGCTGGAAAGGCGACATCTGCACTCTGATGAGAAGGCAATGAGAGAATTCGCTCTGTGGACATTAGAAGGGAGAGCGCTCTGAGCAGATAAAACAGCAGGGCACAGATTTGAAGGAATTAGGCCTGGTCTACTTCAGGAGAGTCGGGAGGCTGGGCTGATTGAGAGAATTTGTGGGATAATGATAAAGATGTTATGATAATGCCACAGAAGTTGTAGAAAGTGAAGCACAGAGAGCTCCTGGGCTGCTTACTCTCAGGATTTGGCTTTAACACTGAATGAGAGGCTAAAAGCAAGAAAACGAAGGATCTGTCTCATGTTTTTAGAAGATCATTCTGCCTGCTGTGAGGAGAATAAACTGGGGTCGGGGGCAAAATTGGAAGCAAAGAAACAAATTAGAAGACAATTGCAATAATTCAGAAGCAATGATGGTTTGGGATGGGATGATGATGGCAGAAGAGGATTAGAAGTGGTCAGAGTCTATATATATGTTAAGGTACCATACACAATGGAGAAAAAGTAAAAGAACAAGGTAGTAAATAATATATACAATATAACACCATTTGTGTAACACAGGAGAAAATAGAAAAAATTATTGACAATAGTTACACCCGGAAAATGACTGGTACTGGGAATCAGAGGAGGTGGTAGGAGACATTACTTTTATTATACTGTTTCAAAAAATACTATTTTCTGCATAAACATATATATGTTTTTAATAACTAACAATAAACAAATTAGAAAATCCAGCTCTTGAATGTACATACTGTGAAAAACAAAGAATTTCAAAATTATTATGAACTACAGGTTAAATATTGAATACTGAATATTTGAATATAATATTTTAATATTCAAATTATATTCATATGATCTGGATGCAAGAGAAGAGTGCATTCCAGTTATAAAGAACTGTAACATAAATTATCTAATTGTATCTTTCCAACAACCCACAAACACCTATACGAAATGTATTCATTAGAACATTGATTCATTCTTTCATGCTTCATGATGCTTCACACTTCATGTATTTTACTGTATGCCCGGAGTTACATTAAAGACTTAAGGAAAAACAAGATGAAAGAAGAAAACAAATGTAGCAAACTAAATGTTAGTATACATAATTCATGTGATTGTTGTTTTTAAAAAATTAAAAACTGTGGGATGTTGAATCATGTGAACAGGAGTAAAATTGTTTACAAACTCAGAAGCAACTGGTATACGATATTCAGCACTTAAAATTCTCATTAGATAATCGTATCTAGGTTGGGTCTCCAAAGTACAGACAGATATGAAAGTCTTAAAAAAACCTTCTCACAGGAGAACCACAATGACAATTAAAAGATTAGGAAGCAATATTTATGAGTAAAGTTTACAAAAAGGGGAATATTGAGCCTGCAAAAGATGATGTGAATGCTGACTGAATACTCACCCTTAGAGTAACTAAGAAGTTTACAGGTCCTGGATGATTATTCTCTGCCTCAACCAAGAAGAGAAAATAAGGAAATGGTTTGAAGCTATCACACCAAGCTAGACGTGAGTAACGAGTGAGGATGTTAGACACTGGAATGAAGTCACGGCATTTCTTCCTCAAGGGCCTTGCTCTTTAAAACGGAGATCAATTTTCATATGCCTGAATGACTTCCTAAATCCCCTTCATCCTTCTGATTCTCTCTCTGGAGAAAGGGATTCCTTGACCTGGAATCCATCCCTATGCCAAATAGCCTTCAAGGTCAGGAAGCTCTCTAGTATAATTCACCTAAATAGATCCGGCTTCAACTTGAATCCATTTCCTCTTGCTCTCTTTTTGGTAGATAGAAAGAAATATTTGTCATGGAGCTCCATTTCAGAGCATTTCCAATAATTCAAAACAGTAATTTTGTGTTCTGGCCTTTCTTTCTTCATGCTAAATGATTTCTATTGCTTCAATATTTCACAAATTTTGTTCACGTTTTAATCTAGTTCATTACAATATCAATCACAGTGCCTCAATTTACAGTATGAATTGCAGTGTCAGTCTTCTAGAATCTGTTCTTCATATCTCTTTTATGAAATGGAACAAGCTTTGATTAAGAATCTGCATCTCTAGGTCTCTGATATCAAAAGATGCATAATAAGCCTTGAAAGCTGAATGATCTGTTCATCTGAATATTCAACTTCATTCATCCACAACAGAGGGGTCAGATCTTGTATTGGAATGTCTCTTCTACTTCCTAAAATTTAAATGTTTGTGGTTCCTGGGTATACTAGTCAAAAATATTTTTGCTACAAATGCCAAAAATCCAACGGGAATTAGCATAGAACAAAAGGGGGATTTATGTAACCAAGTCACAGAGGCAAGGGTTGCAGCTGAGCTTCAATTACAATACAAAATCAAACATGACCAGGATTTTTTTTCCTCTTAGTCTCTTGACTCTGCTTCTCTTTGCACTCCACTTTCAATTTTTCTTCCTACTGATCAAATCTTGAAAATTTTAACTTGTAAATATCAGTTACATTTGCCCCCTCATCTCTATTTTTAATTCAACAATCACCAATCTGTTCTTTATCATGTCTAACCCAGACTAACAAGTTTCTCCTAACAGGTTTCCCCTGTCCTCAGTTTCTTTCCTCTTAATCCATTTACAATGTAAATTACATCATGCCACTTGTCTGGTTATAAACCTCCAAAAGTTCTTATTCTTTGTCAGGTGTATAAAAATCTAAAATTCTACAATATTCAAGACCTGTAATGATTGGCACCCTTAGATTTCAAAAACTCCAACTTTTCCTAACAATTTATTCTGAACTACTCTCATTTTTCTACATATGCCATGAATTAGAATACAGTCTAGGATGCTTCTCTCTGCTTTGTCTACTAGGTGATATTTTTAAATCATCTTTCGAGATGCAACTTAAATGGGATATCTTGTTTTAATGCCTCTAGTCAAAGTTAATCACTACTGTGGCAGGGGAGATGGTACAGTGCAATAATAAGCACCAGCATATAGTTTATTTTCCAATTATTTATTTGCCAGTTTTTCTTCATTGCTGGAGTATGTATTCTTTGTGAAGGAAAAGTTTATATCTGTTTCAATTCTCAACTTGCACCCATCACTTATAAGCTGTATCCTCAGCATCTTCACTTCATAAATGTGATGGTGATAATAGTATCTACTTCACAGGGTAGTTCTGAGGACTAAATAATTAACTAATACAAAGTGCTTAAAATATAAAATACCTGGCATGGAAAACATCCAATTAATATTAGTTGTTGTTTATGTGTTGTTTGTTATTTTATTTTTACCATTATTGCCTGGTTCACAGTTATACTCAATAAATGTTGGATGAATGAAAGAATGATTAGATCTGTGTAAGACAGAACAAACGAATAAATATATCTGGTGACCTCTAAATCTCTAGTAATACTACTTCCTAAGCTACAAAAATTTCCTGAAGCTTTTAATGAATGTTAGCAGCTGGTCACACCCAAAATGCATTATTAATAGAGAGATAATGGATGAGGTGTGAAAACAGAGTGGGTGATGCCACTTGGGTCTACGTGGACATAACAAGGAGCTCTTCAAGCACAGCTGCAGCAGCTGCCAGGAGAGCCTGATGGCTCCTAGCACAACCCTCCACAGGGCAGACTCCCCAGTGTCCCTTTAGAGAGTCTATTCTCCACTAAGTTCAGGACATACTGGAAAGGAAAACTGGCATTCCAACTGGATAGGCTAGGCAATCACATCCCCTTCTTGCATTCCCTTCTCTCCTAACATTCTCCATTCTATATTTCATCAGTACTAAGGGAAAAAATAACTTGCCCCTCTTTTTTTTTTGAGACAAGGTCTCATTCTGTCACCCAACCTGAAGTGCAATGGTGCAATCATAGCTCACTGCAGCCTTGAACTCCTGGGCTCAAGCAGTCATCCCACCTCAGCCTCCCAAGCAGTTGGGACTACAGGTGCGCACCATCACGCTCGGCTAATAGTTTGTAATTTTTGTAGATGTGGGGTCTTGCTATATTGCCCAGGCTGGCCTCAAACTCCTAGCCTCAAATGATCACTCTGCCTCGGTCTCCCAAAGAGCCAGGATTACAGGTGTGAGCCACCACACCTGGCCTAATTTATCCTTTTTAATGAAGTATATACACTAGTCTTTCTGCACTAAATGCTTCATTCAAGTGGGCTATGCAACTGAGTCTTCATAATAATCATAAGAGATAGCTTATCAGTATCAAATTATCAACTAAAAAACTAATAAGCCAAATCTGTGTCCTTTACACTTTATTGTGTTATTTTTCAAAAATGAACTTGTAAGAAAACAATGGAAGGCCTGGTGTGGTGGCTCACAGCTGTAATTTCATGTAATTCCAGCACTTTGGGAGGCCAAGGCAGGTAGATCACGAGGTCAGGGATTCAAGATCAGCCTGGCCTACATGGTGAAACCCCATCTCTACTAAAAATACAAAAATTAGCTGGGCATGGTGGCACGCCCCTGTAATCCCAGCTACTCAGGAGGCTGAGGCACAAGAATCGCTTGGACTCCAGAGGCAGAAGTTGTAGTGAGCTGAGACCACACCACTGTACTTCAGCCTTGGCAACAGAGAGAGATTCCAACTCAAAAAAAAAAAAAAAAAAAAAAAAGAAAGGAAACAAAGGAAGATTGGAAATACAGATGGCATTCATCTTATATGTCTTATATGTTTATCTTCTTTTGGAATCACAGAGATGGACTAAGAAAATATAAAATGACTTTGGAAAGAAATAAATGTGAGAAAGAGATGGCAGGGAGACAAAGAAATTGTCAAGAAAGAGCAATAAAATGTAGACTTTAGAATGAAGGCAATGTGACTTACCTTTTGTCATTCTTACCTAATTTCCATGCCTTTCAACTGATCCTCTAGTATCATGTAAAGCCATAGATTTGGGAATCACATAATGTATTTTCATCTCTGCCAATGGTTGTATGAGTTTGGGCAAATTAATTATTCTCTCTGAACCTGTCTTCCTAATCTTTAAAAGGAATAAAATTATATGCTTCTTAAGATTGCTGAAAGGATGAAATAATTTACAGAATCCATACAGTCCAAGTTCCAGCAGAGAGTTTGTGGTATGCATGTGTGTGAAGAGAGAAAGACACACAGAAACAGACAGAAAAAAAATGTGCGTATGTATGTATTTCCTCCTTTTTCTCGTAAATTTTCAAGACCGATCCTTTTCATCACTAAGGAGAGAGGAAATAGCCATATACATATGTTGTAAATCTTGTGGCTCATGTGCTGGAAAATATCTTTAAGATAATTTAATCCTGTGTCCTCATTTTACAGAGTCAAAGTCCTTAGAAAGTTAATCTTACCAGTCTAAATATATGTTTTATCTTCTCCCATGAACAATAACAACAACAAAATCAGGAAACTTTTCTTTCTTCTCAAAAATGATTAAGAATAAACGAATTCAACTGTAGATATCACAGTTATTTAACATATATACACCCCTATAGACCTTATATAAGAACAAGCTATAATAAGCTACATGGCAAATGAGAACAGAGACCAATCCCATCATTTCTTTCACTAATAAGGAGAACTATCACAGCTTATAACAAAGTCATAGTGGCAGGTGTATTTCTCAGAGTTGAGTGCTTGGGGCACAAAATGAAGCAAGGAGATAAGGCTCTATCCTATTTGTCTCTCATTAGTCTTGCCCTTAATGCATTATTGGTGGTGGTCTCCTACCCATGGTGTCAATATTTGTCTCATGTTACTATGTGGCTCCTCAAATAGGAACTTGAAATGGATATTTCTGTCCTGATACCTTTTTATCCTATGAGGCTACAGCTTCTTTACTTTATTTTACTGAGTTGAATTGCCTTAGACATTGAGGGAAGATAATGACCATGATATAATAGATGACTAAGTAGAATGCTTGACATAGTCATAGAAATATGACTTACATAATAGAAATTTCTCCCTGATCTTAAAATTGTCAATCATTTCTACCACCCAGACCTCTAATAACACTTTCAAGAAAAGTGGAAAATGTTGATGTTTTCCTGTAAAAATTATTTTAAAGTTTTAACAAATTATTTATTTTGGTTCCAACCAAATTGGGAGGAAAATTTAAAGTTTGTTTTAAGTGGATTTTTCCATTTTTTTTTACCTCTTCTCTTTCAGTATCATGGTAGAAAGAACACTAATTTGGAAATGAGGTGATCTAAGTTTGAGTCACAGCTGTGCCCATAGACAAGTTTGTGCCTTATGAAAAGCATTTAACTTTTTTGTCTGTAAAATGAAGAGCAATCCAATCAGATGGTATCCAAAGTAATTTCACTATGGGCATTCCACTCTCAAGTTGGATTATAATCCTGAAGGCCAAACTCTAATTTGATCTTGAGAAGTTCTTCAAAACCTAGATCCTCCCCCTCCACTAAAAAACAAAAACAAACAAACAACAAGAAAAGGGGTAACTCACATTGGTTGTTATCATAATTATTCCCTGCATTCTTATAAAATAGCTATTGTCTATATAATAAAAGCACAGAGGTAGACTGAGGTGAAGAAAGAGGAGACTTGGACTACCCTGAGAAAAACGCAATAGAGGAGTTGATACTCCCTCCTTTGCTTCTGTTGCTCAGAAGCAAGCATGGCACAGATTTAGGGACTACCCCTATCATGACTCTGTTCTGAAAGAACATGCTAGACATATGCCCCAGGAGGCCCAATGGGACACCAAGTGATAGCACAGCCTAGTAAGGTTATGTGTCATATTCAGTGCAGTTTTATTGCCAAATGGAGAAATAAAAACCTGAGCCCAGGCCACAGGATAGTACAACAGCGGCTTGAGCTATTGTTGCTTCTCTGATTGCTTGCCCAAGCCCACCCTTGACCTCCGCAGGGTGCTACCCAGTCTGAGACAGAGATAGACACAGCCCCTGAGAGAGGAGAGCAGAGCTGGGACTCAGGAGAAAGCATGAGGGCATGGGGCCATCCACACTGGCCTTAAGCCATGCTTGTTCTGTTTCTTAGCTTTCTTTCTGTGTTGTGTTTTGTTTTTTTATTACCACCACAAAAAGCTTTAAGATGTACTGATTTTGCTTCTGATCAATTTATTTTTTCTTTAGAAAATTAACTTTCTTCTCTAAACCTTCATTTTATAACACTCTCCTCAGATTCCCTTAATCCTTCAATAACTTCTCACTCTCAACCACAATAACAAAACTGCATTTCATTTTCCATGCTCCCCTTATAAATGACCAGATTCAAACTTAGACCAGAATAGTAAGTCTCTGCTCCTTACCATCTATCAGGCTTGGCAATGTCATCCCCAACTCGGAACAGAATGAGGCAACCTGGCCTTAAAGATGTGGGTTTTCAGAGACGGTGGTGTTAAATTCCAACTCTGCTCTGACATTCAAGAGATCACGAAGTTCTCCCAACCTCTGTGAGTCATAGTTTACTTACCTCTTAAAGTGGAACAATAAATCTCCACTTTGGAGGATTTTAATAAATGTTTAATTTGATAATTTAAATAGACAACACACTGCCTGATACATAGTAAAGGTTTAAAAATGGTATTTAATTTTAATGCTTTCACTACTGTTATTAATACAATATGTGAAATTAAAAAGCCAAAAAAATGCATCAAATGATGCAAGAAAATAATATATGTACTTATTTGTCATCTTCAAGGCATTTAAAATCAAGTAATAATATGATTTTTAAGAAATCAAAATTTATTTCTTATTTACATTGCTGGAAGAAGTTAATTTGAGAAAGAATAAACTGTTTTCACAAATTCTAAACAATATATCACACCAGGAATAATGTCTGACAATAGTAAGTGCTCAATAAATATTTGAATAAATGAACAAATGTCTCTCTTTATAAACTTTCTCTGAAATCAGGAGACACTAGAAGATTCCCACATTTACTCTCTTTTCTTTTTTTTTTTTTTTTTTTCAGACGGAGTCTTGCTCTGTCACCCAGGCTGGAGTGCAGTGGCGCAATCTTGGCTCACTGCAAGCTCCGCCTCCCGGGTTCACACCATTCTCCTGCCTCAGCCTCTCCGAGTAGCTGGGACTACAGGCGCCCGCCACCACGCCCGGCTAATTTTTTTTATTTTTTTTTTAGTAGAGACGGGGTTTCACCGTGGTCTTGATCTCCTGACCTCGTGATCCGCCCGCCTCGGCCTCCCAAAGTGCTGGGATTACAAGCGTGAGCCACCGCGCCCGGCCACTACTCTCTTTTCTTGTGAGTCATTTACCTGGACTACTTCCCATAAGCCTAACAAGACTTTCTGATCAGCAGCTCTGTTCTTTACACTCTATTTACTCTCACGCGTTCCCTGACTGCAGAAAGTGAGGCTTTCAAGTAGGGAAACTGATTATTTTCTCTATCTGTTCACTTTGGTCTCTGCCAGGAGATTAGGGTGATTAGGTGTCCTTGATGTACAGTGTACTGGTTATGAAAGAGGTAATAGTGCCTCTCTCCTTTGGACAAAATAGCCCATATTAGCACTCTCATGTCCAATCATGAGTGTTCATTTTAAAAGGAGCATTAAATAAAAAAGAATAAAATACTAAGTGCCATTCAATATTCTAGACTGGATTCTGGACTAGAAAAAGGGGCATTCATGGAAAATCTGGTGAAATCTCAATGCGGCCTGTAATGTAGTCAATAATATTGTGTCGATGTTAATTTCTTAGGTTTGACAAATGGACAATGGTTATGTGAAATGTTAACATTAGCTGGAGCTGGATGAAGGCCATACAGTAAATATGGTATCTTTGTAACTTTTAAATAAGTCTAAAATTATTCCAACATTTTAAAAGTTTATTTAAAATTATCAAGGAGAAAATCCAAGATGCTGGCCACTTGGTTGTGATATGGTGACAGCAGTTACATTACATTAAGGAGCCACACAGGTTGGTGACAAGTAAAAAAGAGCATAGAATTGTGGATGATTATCATAATTACAGCAAACATATATAGGGCTTGTATATATAGTGATCAAAGTGATTTATCTATATAAAATATCTTAATTTTCACAATAGTAGGTAAAAACTGTTAGTATACCCATTTTGCAGATAAGGAAACTGAGGCTCAAATGAGTGAATTATTTCCCAAGGTTACCAAATTAGAAAGATGCAAAGCCAGCATTATGAACTTAGGCAGTTTAGCTTCCAATCTTGTGCTGTTAACACTAACCATCCTGCAAGTGAAGCAAGATATAGTAAAAACATGAAAAGAGGATAAAGGTGTGTTTACGAAAGATGAATAAGAAATAATAGTAACACATTAAAAAAGAAGCAGCAGCAATGTTAGAGATGACCTGGATTTTCATTCCAGCTGTACTATTAGGTTCGTGCAAACATAATTGTAGTTTTTGCATTGTTGAAATTTGCTGTTTGATATTGGAATACATTCTTAAATAAATGTGGTTATGGTATACAACATTTTAATGTGCATTTCTTGCTTTTTTTTTGCTAATGACTTATGACTTGCTATTTATTTTATATTTATTTTAGACTATGGAAATGATGTTAGACAAAAAGCAAATTTGAGTAATTTTCTTTTTCGAGTTCAAAATGGGTCATAAAACAGCAGAGACAACTCACAACATCAATAATGCATTCTGCCCAGAAGCTGCTAATGAATGTACAGTGCGGTGGTGGTTCAAGAAGTTTTGCAAAGGAGAAGAGAGCCTTGAAGATGAGGAGCACAGTGGCCGGTGATCAGAAGTTGACAATGACCAATTGAGAGCCATCATGGAAGCTCATCCTCTTAAAATTACCACAAGAAATTGCCAAAGAGGTTGGGCGTGGTGGCTCACACCTATAATCCCAGAACTTTGAGAGGCCAAGGTAGGTGGATCATGAGGTCAGGATCGAGACCATCCTGGCTAACACAGTGAAACCCCATCTCTACTAAAAAAACAAAAAATTAGCCGGGCGTGGTGGTGGGCACCTGTAGTCCCAGCTACTTGGGAGGCCGGGGCAGGAGAATGGCATGAACCTGGGAGGCGGAGGTTGCAGTGAGCCGAGATAATGCCACTGCAATCCAGGCTGGGGGACAGAGCGAGACTCTGTCTCAAAAAAAGAAAAAAAAAAAAGAAAAAAAGAAAAAGAAATTGCTGAAGAACTTAATGCCGACCATTCTACAGTTGTTTGGCATTTGAAGCAAATTGGAAAGGTGAAAAAGCTTGATAAGTGGGTGCCTAATGAGCTGGGCGAAAAGTTTAGAAAGTCATCGTTTTGAAATGTCATCTTCTCTTATTTTACACAACAACAACAAACCATTTCTCGATCAGACTGTGATGTGTGATGAAAGGGAATTTTATATGACAACCAGTGATGAGCAGCTCAGTGACTAGACCGAGAAGAAGTTCCAAAGCATTTCCCAAAGCCAAACTTGCACCAAAAAAAGGTCATGGTCAGTGTTTGCTGGTCTGTTGCTGGTCTGATCCACTACAGCTTTCTGAATCCCAATGCAACTATTACATCTGAGAGGTGTGCTCAGCAAATCAATGAGATGCACCAAAAACTGCAACACCTGCAGCCAGCAATGATCAACAGAAAGGGCCCAATTCTTCTCCACGACAACGCCCGACCACACATCGCACAACCAACGCTTCAAAAATTGAACAAATTGGGCTATGAAGTTTCGCATCATCCACCATATTGACCTGACCTCTCACCAGTCGACTACTACTTCAAACACCTGGACAACGTTTTGCAGGAAAAACACTTCCACAACCAGCAGGATACAGAAAATGCTGTCCAGAGCTGTTGAATCCTGAAGCACTGATTTTTCCACTACACAAATAAACAAACTTATTTCTTGTGGGCAATAATGTGTTTATTGTGATGGTTCCTATTTTGATTAATAAAGATGTGTTTGAGCCTAGTTATAATGACTTAAAATTCACAGTCTAGAACCACAATTACTTTTGCACAAACCTAATAGTATGGCAACTAGCTGTGAAAACTTCAGCAATCCAATAAATTTTTTGAGCCACAGTTTTCTTATCTTTAAAAAGATGATCATGGTGATTACCTCCAGGTGTGTTTCAAAGCAATAATCCTACAACTCTAAGGTATACTACAAGTGGCAGATAATTAGAATGCTCTCTTCTCCCATTTCCCCCCGAAAAACATCCTAGAAAAATACAAACAACCAGCCATTTCTGCCAGAATGGGTTGCTGTGGGAGCAACATTAACATAGGTATTTTATTAACATAGTTTAAAAGCTAAGTAATTGTATTTTAAAAAATATGTCTAACAAGTCATCTAGTATTTTATAGAATATTAAAAATAAAGCAATTGTAGCTAAATAGTTAATGCAACTTAATTCCAAGATGATTTATTAACCAAGTGAAAAATTTTGAACATCTAAATGTGCTAGACAGAAAATAAAAGCCTGGGAAACAAAAGTGAATCATATGTGATTTCTGCCATCAATATTGGGAAAGTGCTTACAGTTGAGGTGCATATGCTTTCAAGATAATAACAATAAAACGTGACAAGTGAGACTGAAAAGGAACTGAAGGAGAAGGACTATCTAAGACAAAAGAGAAATCGAGAACGAGAAACATTTCTTCAGGTAGAGAAGAGGAAAAGAAGATTCTAGAAAAAGAGAATTGTGCATGCAAAGAAAAGACTGGGAAATGGCGAGGGATCCTGAGAAGTTGGTGCATCAGTTGAATGAAAGGAAATTGAGATGATGAGGTGGCGGGGGCATGGGGAGGCCATCAATATAAATTTAGCACCATTGGTAAATACCAAGAAAGGCAATCAAATGAGGGCTGTAAGCAGCAGGAAGTTACTTTGATTAGATTTGATTTTGAAGAATGGCATTAACTATACTATTGTACACTGACCTAATCAGGTCACATCTGGAACATTAGGTTCAATTATAAGTGCTCCATTTTGAGATGAGCACTAACAAACAGAAACACAAGCCAAGAGTCTACCGGGATGGCAAATGAGCTGAAAACTCTCTTTAATAATGAAAAAGAGCATTTTAAGCTAATTTCTGCTAGTGTAGCTAAGAGCTACCTCTTGCACTTGACTGCAATACCTATCTCCCACACAATCTTGCCCAAATCTAATATTTACTCCATTCCTAAGAACGTGGGCTTTAGTTTGTAAATGGGAATGTAGAAGCTTGGGGCAGTGCAGGTTTGTGAGAGAAGGAAGAGGTAACTGGAGAAGGGAGGAGGATAGAATCGCATCTTTACCTCACCAGTCCCATGTATTAGTACACATCCACCATGGAAAAAGAGGAAGAAACTCATAGAACTATTGAGGGGAATTTCTGAGATGACAGAGAGCAGCTCTTGGCATCTGAAGATAATTTAAGGCAGAAAGCTGAGAAAGATGACCCTTACCTTTTCTTGGTATTGCCCGTAGCACCGCTTGATTTTTTTTGTTTGTTTATTTGTTTGTTGTAAGGTCTAAAAATCCCAGTAGCATCTGGTATATACTTTTGAAATGACTTTGGGCTTTTCATGGCGAGCAGTGATAACAGATATAAACAAGTGGACAAGTAGGAATACCAGTAGAGCTGAGGCCCATGGTTATACTGCTTAAAAATTTAAAAATTCTTTTGCAGACCTCCAGACAGAACCGAAGGCAACTTGAGGATGAGGACTGAAGTCCTGTGGCTTCACAGGTGGAAACAAATCCATAGACAATGAATTACTCATTGAATATGGTTCACCCTAAAAGAGGGTAGACCAAAAGAAGATGATGAAATCCTGTTATGAAGAATAAAATACTATAGGAGTGGGCCAGAGACAATTGAAAAAAATAATACAGAGGCAGGTTTCAGCTGAACACAAAATAAAAACAAACCACAACTTGAACCTGTTTCACATTTAACCTGGAACAAGCTACCTTAGAAGGAAATATCATCACTGGAGGTATTCAAGGAAAAGCTAGATGACTGTCGGTCCAGGAGAGAGAGAAGATCTTGGGTCTTGGAACCTGTCTAGATTTTATTCTGGCTTGCTGTGTGATCTTGAGCACATCACTTCATCTCTGTGAGACTTGCTTGGTTCATCTGCAGGCACAGATTATATCTACCTTTTAGTTGATTTGAGAATTAGAGTTACATTTCATAAAGTATCTAAAACAGTGCCAGATATATAGCAGGTGTGCAATCAACAGGAGCTGCTAGTAGTCTCTTTATCACATTATTATTACGAGAGTCAGTTCAAAGGATGAATTAGATAATGACTGTTTAAGTCAGCTTGGCTTGCCATGACAAAATATCATAGACTTGATAACTTAAACAACAGAAATTTGTGTTCTCACAGTTCTGGAGGCTGCAAGTTCCAGATCAAAGGACTAGCATGGTTAGGCTCTGGTGATGGCTCTCTTCCTGGCTTGCAGATGGCAGTCTTCTTGCTGTGTCTTCCTGTGGTCCTTCCTGAGAGTCTGCACTAGGAGAGACAGAGAAAAGAAGGGAGAGGAAGAGAGAGATGTAGAATTCATTTGCTCTTCTTACAAGGCCACCAGTCCTATCAGATTAGGGCCCCACACATATAACTTCATTTAACCTTAATTACCTTCTAAAAGCCGTATCTTTAAATAGTCATGTTACGGATGTGGAGCTTCAGCATATGAAGTTTAGGGGGACACAATATAGTCCATAGCAACCACTAAGGACTTTCTGTAAATTTTCACATTTCAAAAGCACTCTATAATTGACAAACACTTTATTTCACTTAATTCGATGGTTTCATGCCTACTCTTGCCAGTGTTGCCTCTTACCCTCTGCCTTTTCAATTCCCAATCATTACAGGCCTTTACACATCACTCCCCAAGGATGTTGTCTCTGAAGCTCTAGGCTAAGTAAGATGTCCTCATTAGGCATTCACATAGCACTCTGTATGTTCATTTTGCAGTCCTTCATAAAACCGCATTAAACATTTTGAGTCTTTTCTAAATGCTTCCTTTCACTAGTAACACTTTATGCTCCACTGGGAGAGACAGGTTTTGGCTTTTCCACCTCTGTATTGTCTGAGGTAACATAGTTGTGGCATACAATGCATTTACCATAAGTATTAATTAATTAAAAATTACCAGGTTGGTGCAAAAGTAATTGTGGTTTTGCCATTGAAAGTAATGGCAAAAACTGGAATTAGTTTGCACCAACCTAATAAGAGATGCTCCTTGCATACCTCTACTCCCAGCAATGTTGTTCTTGATACCTACTTGAAACCTGTCCATCCAAACTTTATCCACTAAAGTGAATTTGGTACTTCCGTGTTCACTTTGTCCATACTAATGATATAACACTTGACTAAAATTAAGCATAATTGTCTTCACATAAACTTGCTAACACTGATGCCAGGAACTCAAAATTTTTATTCCCAGAAATTATACAAACTGATAAAAAGATGGGTAGGAATATATGCAACACAGAGTAAGGTATGTTTGCCCCGCTAGTATCTTGCTCCCTATAACACTGGACATAAAGGTACAAGAATTTTCTAGAACCTGAGACACAGATCCAAGAAACTAGTTCTACTAGTCCCTCAGGATGCTCATGACACAATGTAATAACCCCTCATAAAGCATATAAATTCTTGTTTCTAATCCAGAAACTAGAGTGGACACCTGGGGACCTTCTGACAAATACCAAATATGAGTCTTCCAGTGACAATCCATACATTAAATATTAGTACACTATATTTCTCTTATTTCCACATTAAAAATTATAAACTACATCTTTATGGTGGAAATACAACATTTTGGAAGCCACTGCTCTCCAAACCTTTTTGGTTGACCACCACATAATTAAAAATACTTTAACTGCATTCTTCTTGTATTTGTGGGTTGATTGGCTTATGTTATTTAAATATATACAACCATACCACTGTTACATATGCTATAAAATATGCATAAAGTATACATAAAATGAAAATTAGATAAGTATTAAATGAACAATATTTATGAATACTTTTACTGTATTATTGATACAACATTAATCAGGCTATTATCGATATAAAATTAGTACAAAATTAATGACAAAAGTTAGTCCTTTAATAAATACAATAACTATTACTTTTTGATATGAATTTTAATGTCTGTCATAGCTTAAAAAGAAATCTATAAGGTCAAGTATATACATATTGAAGACATTTATGGTTGGGCCATTTTTTATTCCCATCTATAGATATTCAAATATTTTGGTTTTAATTTGGTTGGAAAAACTCAATCTTCTGATATATTAATAAAAAATTAATTTATCCAAATTAATACAAATATGTTGGATGTTTATTCATACAAAGATTTTAAAATTATTGAAACAACTGGAAGATTTTAAAAGTTTTTTAAAAATTATATTTCCATGTTTTTAAGTATGCAAATATGAGACCTTTTTTTTAATAGGTGACTCACTTGAATGTTAACAAAATCTACACAATTCCAGGCATGCTTTTTTGAAATATACTGTCCATACCATAGCATATCTGTTTTGTTTTTAATTTCTTTCACATAAACACATTAAATGGAAATAATAAGTTCTTAACCTTTTGTGCTGCACACTATCAAAAGCTTTTAGTCTTCACAGTGAGCTTACTACTTTGGGGATCTCATCTCTTATAAAAGAAAATGTAAAAATTATGTTTAAGTTTATGAATCCTTGTAAACATTATGGCATGGCAGCTGCATTTCACCAATATTCATTCTTTCTTTTAGTGAGAGGGTTGCTCAACTTTAGCTGGACACATAGACACATAGTTAAAATTATAATTCTCATTTCCCTTGCAGCTGGGTATGGTGTGGGAGGCCAGAATATGCCACCCCAGTATATACTTCTTTAGTATATTCTGAGTTGGTAATTTGAGAACCGAAGATAGAAATATCTGAAAAGCTGTCCTTTTGATTTAAAAAATTTACACGTATCTATCTTAGTAAGATAAATAATAGATGCAAGTTAGTTTTTCTGTTAGGCCCCTTTATCTACCTAAAGACAGATAAAGTTCAGAGATGGCCCCCAAACATCTTTATCTTCTCAGATAAAGTTCTGAGAAGTCACCAATTCTTCTGATGGCTATTACCTAAAAGATTTTATAACATGACGGCCTTTGCTCACCAACATTTCCTCCCCTCACCCTTCTACAAATAGCTGATACCATCCCACTCTCCAGGAACCCCACCCCCTATCACTTTCTGTACAGTATAACTTCATTTATCTGGCCATTGAGTCTCATGTTTTGTATGGCTCCCCTGCACACATGTGCATATAACAAATTTGTATGCCTTTTCTGTTAATCTGTCTATTGTCAGTTTGTTTTACAGACTCAAATTATCAAGCCTTCAGGAAGGACGGAAGAAAAATTTTCTTCACTCCTACAGATTTGGTGAGCCAAGAGAACAAATCACCACGCTCATTGGAAGCCTGCAAATGGGATCCTGGGAAAACTTACAAAAAAACCAGCAAAGAAAGATAAACATTTTTTCCGAGGTCTCAGTCCCTGCCTGCAGTGCCTGGTTGATGTGGGTGGTAAAAGTGTCTTCTTGTCTCTTTTATCTTTACAAATCTATATCAACAGATGGAAGTGTGTATGTAAACTAGTTCTTATATTTGTTGGAATCACCTTAGGAATAAATAAATTAGTTATATTTAAAGGAAAAAATGTTAGAGGGTTCTTATCTTAACCATCTGACCTATTGGTACATATGGAAAATCAAATTTAAACAAAAGACCCTTCAGCCTGAATCTCCAGGCCTTTCTCAGTCTCCTGGAGATGTAAATCTTGCCATGTTTTTGAAATGTAAACATTCAGGGAGTTAACTAGACAGTCACTATACCTAATTGAACAGAAATCAGATTTAAGGCAGACTTAAAGTCTTTTGAACCCTCCATAAATTCCTTTCCTCACTAAATTGCTTTAGCTCATGAGAGAAACATTTACTTTATAGAAATTAGTTAGAAATATTTGTTTGGAATTTGTATGACTCATCTTTTGGGATACCCATTTATTAGTAATCTTTTTCCTCCCATAAACAGCTTTTGTTTTCCTATTTGTATCATTTTTATTTTCTGTCTATGAGTAGCACATGGATTATTAAGCCTTCATGTGTAGGCACCCAGCTGAAAGGTTGGGAACCCCAAGAATATGACCAGACAGAAATGCAAGTTGCACCCCATTTGTGAATAGCATACTGATGGTTGTTTAAGCTTTCCTTTCTTTATCCCTGTCTTTGGCACTTGTCTGGATTTTGAAAGGGCTGAATTTTATTTTGCTTCCTCTTTAGAGACTTGGTTAAAGTCATACAGTTTATTTGCTTTTGTCTCATGTATGCTTATTTATTTTGATCTCAAGTCACTTGTAGGTATATTTTTGATATAAACCGTTGGTTTCTATTTAGAATGCAATAGGAACGTGTTATTTTGTTTGTTTAGCCTTCTCCCGTAAGCATAATGGAACCATATACTCTGAATAAAAGAAAATAATTAAAACATATCAAAAGCAAACAGCTTTCAGTACAGAACAGAGAAATCTTTTGATTTGCATCTTAGCTGGAAATCTGCTCCCTGTTATAAAAGAGCAAATTAAAGATGATACTGTTGGATGTATGGGTTATCTTCCAGATATCATTTAGGCTGCCACACAGTTTTTAGGGGAATTAAAAGCAACTGTCTTTGTCTTACAAGTTAAATATTTCAGAAAAACAGAAATGTTTCTTTGATAGAAATTTAAAGCCCACCTGTTCTTGCTAACCACTGAACTGCAGTTATGTATCTTAAGATGTCTGAAAATACTGTAAAAAATCAAAGCATTAGAAATGAGACTCTCCTGCCCTTAAGAAATGGAAAAAAAAATTGAATACTGATTATACAAGATGTCTATCATGCAAATATGTCCCTCCAAAGTCATTCTTGGAAAAACTTGCATTCTTTCCCTATGCCTTTGAGATGAAAATTTTCTAACCAGTCTTGCCCAAGAAACCAGTCCATTTAAAATGCAAATTTGAGGGAAATGATTCTCAAAAGAAAAAAAAACAGTTTAATACTGCTATTTGCCCTTGCTAAAATGTGATAATAAGTTGTTTTAATTTAAAGAAAAGAGCTGTATGATCTATGGTCAGAAATTGGCTTAATTAAAAGCTAATATTGAAACTCTCTCTCTCTCTCTCTCTCTCTCTCTCTCTCTCTGTGTGTGTGTGTGTGTGTGTGTGTAAGGTCTTTGTTGTGTGTTTTAGATCCTGTTTTTCCTGTGGGAACTTATCAGTTAACTGAATTCTATGTTTGTGTATATTTATACATGCGCACATGTATGATATATGTGTATGATATATGTGGTGACGACTTGGTAAAAAAATCCCTTGAAGGAATTTAGATAAATGAGCCCTAATAAAGTTAAATCCTAAAACTAATGAAAATATAGAAATTAACTTAAATACTTTCAAGTTCATGTGAATTGGGTGGCTCTTTGGTAAATAAGACTAGGTTAATATCATTGGTTTAATAAAGACAATTCAGTCTTCTGAATTATCAGTAAAATAGCCATGTATTTAATTTTAAGATTCTTACACATGTTATAAAAATCATTAGCAGGGTAATAACTTACTTCATTTAATGTCTGATTGCATTTTAATGAGAAAAAGAAAACTAAATATGTATAAGTGGGATGAAAGTTTATAAATGTACTTTTTAACAGTAACTACATTTTGTAACGTTTGCTTAAATAGGTTTCCCAAATCCCTTCGATAACTACACCCTTAGAAATTTGCTAAGTTAAATGATAGTCATTGAATATCTAGATCATTTACAAATTTGATAAAATATTGAAGCATTCATTGCTGAACATGTTTATTTACTTTTAGCTTCTTTAAATGACAAAATATATTTGGTTCTGTAAGTATATAGGTCCTGGCCCACATTTAAAAATTATGCAATAATCAAGCATATATTTTCATAAGTTATAAAATAAATAAGTTGGTATGTGACAGTTTAAATTGCTTACTTTTTAGGTCTTCAATAGAAATTAAAGTTACTAAGAGTAAAAAGTTTAACTACCGTATATAATTAAAACTACTAAAAATAAAGGAAACAATTCTGTATTCAAAGCATACAAGGAAAGTAAGATGGGCTGTTGGTTAATAAAGTTATAGAGCAAGCATGAGGCTTTTCTTGTTGAGCAAAAAGCAATTTTGACCATTTAGAAGGATATTTAAAGATTGTTTCAGAATGAATAAACATAAGAGTGATATTGATAAAAGTGAATGGATAGGTTATGAAAGGTGTATGAAAGATGATTCTTATGAAAAAGAATTTAAGTATGATTAAGTTGACTAAGATTAAAAAGAAATTATTTATGTTTTTTCAAAATTAGCCTTAATATCAAAAGGAGACTAATATAAAACTAGAATTTGGTCCTCTCTTTTAAACAAGATTTTTGTTTAGTATTGATAGGGAATGACAAAAAAAAATTTTGTTTACCTTTTTCAGAGAACTGCAAAAAGGAAAAAAAAGGGGGGGGAGAGAGAAACAGATTCTTTGTACTGCATCCTGTCTTTTGATTCCTTGGAAAAACTGCTTCTCTTCTCTCTATCAAACAGTAAAGTTTTTTTGTTTTGTTTTGTTTTTGTTTTTTACAACTATGTAACTTCCTGTGTTTGCTTTTAAAACGTTTTAATTCTCACTCTGATTAGAAGAATGACTTCTTTTGCAGTAACCTATAATTCTATTTTGATCAAGTGTTTAGAACCTTTACTTCTGACAAACTTCCCAAAATCAAAATTAAGGTTTTTTTGGCTTTCAAGTACCTTTTGAGTATTCTGGATGGACCCCTAGAAGTCCAAAAGAGAGATATTAAACCAATTAGGTCTATTTAATACAAATTATATAGTAAGCACTGTAAAATTGGAAATGATATTTAACATTCTTTGAGTCATATTTATATGGGTATGTCATTGATCTGAGTAATCCAAAATTGTATGAAATTTCTAGAATTCTGATATTTTGTCAGTCATAATTCTGGTTATTTTGTTAAAGTGTTCTACGTGAAAAAAAATAACCACTTTTTTTGTCAATGGCTATTTATAGTAAACTCATCTGATTTTTAGCCATGGCCATTCTAAGTTTTTGTCATCTACAGATAATGGCATTGACTCATCTCTATAAATGTTTTGCAATTAGCTACAGTCAGAAACTGCTTCTTCAAAAAATTTATGGTAAGGACTCTGGCAGTTACTCTGAAATACTGTCTGATGACTTTAAACCAATTATTAGACTGGGTAAGATTTCTAGAACTCTAATAATAATTTTTTAACAATGGACTCATGAAACTGCTAACCCAACATCTAGTTTTATGAGTCCAAAATTTGTATTAAAGAAATAATTAATTATCTGATAAGAAGAAAGAAAAATTAATTATGTAGGACTGAACTGATGAAGGACTATATTTTACAACTTTTGTTTGAAACATTGCTGTTTCTTTTTGTGTTTTGTTTTCTAGATTGAAGGAAACTTTTTTCTTTTAAGCTTTCTATAGCTTACAGCAATCTGGTAACATACACTTTTATAAACAGAATTGAAACATTTATATTTTTCTCCCTGCCTAATTTCTCCAAAATATGGAAACCATTCATCAGTATTCTTACTTTATGGCAATATTTTTATCCACATAAGTTCAATAAGAATCTCTGCTCTTTGTAACAGGACAACTGGTAACACTGGTTACATTACCAAGATTGCGACTGGAATGTCATATTCTTAGATATGCTCAGACAGCTTTGAGAAACTGAGGTTGACTTTATGAAGCCAATAGAAGCCCTTGGGAAACTGGCCTGGTATCTTGAATACGTGCTTTTCTTACAGGGTTCCCAGCCTTGCATTAAGTAAAGAATGTTACTTCCCGACAGTTCCAGGAACCTCAGAGTATTTTAGAAACCTCAAGAAGATAGGAATTTCCCTAGGTGATACAGGTAAAACCTGATGGCAAGTTCGTGGCTTAGCTTCATAGCAATGAGTGGCTTTTAAAGGCCTAATCTGAGATTCCTTATGAAAAATTCCAGCAAAACAAAATTTTAAAAGAGGCTATATGGTCAGTCATCATTCTTGTGGCACTTTATGCAAATAATCAGGCCACGTTTAATGAGATCAAACTCATTTTGCAAATAAATTCATCTTATTATGATTATCTTTTATAAAAACCGGTGTGACTGGAAAGAGGAAAAATTAGGTTTCAGAAGAAAACTATAGTACAATCATTATTATATTTCAACCCTGCTTACTGTTTTTGAGATTTTTCTCTACCTGCAATTAGGACTGGATTCTAAATTTTTTTGGCTGTAAGTCTCCAAACTAATTTTACCACTTTTCTCCCATTCTTCTGACTTGGAATCACAAACATTAAAACCTTGCAAGCAGAAAACTGGTCAACTTGATAAATAAACTCAGAGAAATTACTACATCAGCTACATTTAAACTGCAAATCAGGAAAATCTGTCAGATTGCCATTGTCTGCTTTTGCTTTCACTGAAGATGCTTTGAGCCAACACCTAGAAATCTCAGCTGGATGCCCTTCAAACTCAAATGTTAGTTTTTAGACTGCTTCAAGCATTAACCTTTGTTTTTATTTTGTTTCCTTAGAAATGTCTCTTATTAAATACCTGTTTTATTGAAAGATATAGAGGCCTAACTTTGGCAGCCCACCTGCAACGCCAGTTCCTCAAATGAGACACAACTATTTAACCGAACTGACTTATTCTCAGGACAGAACTAACTTAATTCTCAGGACTACAAGACTGACAGGGAGTTTTAATAAATGAAACTTTCTGAAAATAAAGTTTCAAAAGGAAAATTCTGGAACACCAGAATAAACTTCTTTGGCATATTTTGAATTGGAAATCCAGAGACCTGAAAATAGGAATAGCTCCGAAAAGCTGTCCTGTTGTAAAGAAAATTTACATGTTTCTACCTTACTAAGGTAAACAGTGGATGCAAGCAGAGGTTTCTTTTGGAGTTCCATTTATCTCTCTAAGGAGACATGATGTTCTGACATCTCCCCAAAACTAAGATTGTCACAGAGAGCCGCCCATTCTGACTACTTTTATCTAAGAGATTTCATAACAAGACGGTGTTGCTTACCATGTGTTTCCTCCACTGACCTTTCTATAATCTTTTGCCACCACCCTCCAGAAGCCCCAAGCCCTTATTCCTTTCTGTAGGATATGAAAACTTCATTCATCTGGCCGTTCTTTGAGTCTCACATTTTGCGTGTCTCCTGTGCACACGTGTGCATGTAATAAATCTGTATGCATTTTCTCCTGTTGATCTCCCTATTGTCCATTTATTTTATAGACTCAGATTACTGACCCTTCAAAAGGAGATGAAGAAAAATTCTTTTTGCCCCTACATGGCCATGGAAATAAATTCTGGCAAATGGAAGGTGAGCTTAAGTGAAACAGGATACTTCCCGATTTGTATTGTCCTGATCTTCAGATCCTCTACCTTTAATGGCGGGAAGGTGGTTAGGATACTAATCTTTAACCATGCAAATGAGACAAATAGCTTGAAGATGGCAGAGGAACAAAACATAAAAAAAGCCATCTTCACCATCATTAAATTGCCATTCTAGCTAGCTCTGGTTGCACACTTGGATGCTTCTTTGAGGAAGAGAAAAACAGGAACAAGAGCCCTAACATGCTGTCTACTTTACAATGTATCAACTTCAGCAACTGTACTTTGGAGAACATTTTTCGAACAAATCCACTTTTTAGATACGTAAATATTAACAACTGGAAAAAAATATCAGAGGGAGATCAAACAGGTTCGTCAAAAGGAGGGAACTAGGGAATTAATTTTCTTTTTGTTCTACCTTTTTAAACTTTATTTTTCCTGTTAATTTGGCCTGAAAACTAAATTCCAAACCATTTAATTAGTTCAAGAATGGCTTTGCTTTTTTTAAAAGAAAACATACACTGCCTCTACCAAAACACTGCATTGTAAATATATCATTCATATATTACTTGAAAAATAATCTATTTAATATTTGTATTAGCCAGGGTTCTCCAGAAAAAAACAGAAACAATCGGATATAGACAGATAAGATAGGACTTACAATATGAAATAGCTCACATAATTATGGAGGCCGAACAGTCCTACAATACGTCACCTGCAAGCTGGAGATCCAAGGAAGCTGCCAGTGGAATTCAGGCTGAGCTCTATAGGACCCTACTTTTGGAGTGTAAAGTTGTCCTAAGAAGACAATCTTTAAGAACTGATGTTCTAATATAATCTCCTCCTTCCACACACAAGGCAATGTGACTCAGACCCTCACATGGGAGATAAGTGTCTGGCCCCAGGTTACCACATCAAACTCAGAGCCTACACTAAAATCCAACCCTCTTTGCTTCATTTATCAAAGCTGAACTGGAAAGAAAAGGACAATTTTTCTAGCACACTTAAGCATGTAATCTTAATTTGATGTGAAAGGTAGGGAAGATATGGTGGCAGGTGATAAAGGTGAGAGGAGAATTTTTAAAACAACTTTTACTATAGGCCTCAAAGTTGCCAAATGTCATATAAGACATATTGTCAGAGGCATGTGAACCAGAGCAACTCCATCTTGAATAAGAGCTGGGTAAAATAAAGTTGAGACCTACTGGGCTGCATTCCCAGATGGTTAAGGCATTCAAAGAAGTCACAGGGTGAAATAGAAGGTCGGTACAAGATACAGGTCATAAAGACCTTGCTGATAAGATAGGTTGCCATGAAGAACCCAGCTAAAACCCACCAAAACCACGATGGCCACAAGAGTGACCTCTGTTTGTCCTCACTGCTACCCACCCACCAGCATCATGACAGTTTACAAATGCCATGGTGACATTAGGAAGTTACCCTATATGGTCTAAAAAGGGGAGGCATGAACCCCTTGTTTAGCATAAAATCAAGAAACAACCATAAAAGTGGGCAACCAGCAACCCTCAGGGCTACTCTGTCTATGGAGTACCCATTCTTTTATTTCTTTACTTTCTCAACAAACTTGCTTTCACTTTACTCTATGAACTTGCCCTGAATTCTTTCTTGCATGAGATCCAAGAACACTCTCTTAGGGTCTGGACTGGGGCCCCTTTCCTGTAACAATATGGAATTCTTTTCTAAATAAAAAGATTCTACAGGTAAGCAGAATTAACAGAAAAAAGCAGCCTCCTAAGACTAAAGCTTCTTTATTCCTTAAATCTCCATCTCCCCTGAAAAGAATGTTTTAACAAAAGACATAATCCTTTCAAAAGAAATAAATCATAAGTTAAATAAACACAGAGAATTATGCAGCTCCCCTTTATTTGAAGGATGAGAGCACAACAGTGCACTTTGAAGGAGTGCAATTACAGCTTGATGCCCTAGGACACACTCTATGCACTCAACCACAAATCAAAGTCAATCTCCAAAGCAGATATGCTCAATTCCATCTATAGAAGTAAGGCCTCATGCTTGTTTATCACTTCCTAAGGAGAGGGACAGACAGACCTTGGGTAAACTCTCCCATATTTGAGTCAATCCAGAATGTTCTTGAGACATATGCTTATGTTACCACATTCCTATAGAATCTTAAACAGGACAAAGTTGACCTGGGGAGAGCATGCTAATAAATTCATATAAAACTTAGGAAAGCAAACTGGTGAAACACAATCATAGATCCCATTGGTAACTTATGGTGACTCCCTTAAAATTCCATTTCTTTCCTCAACCAACAGGGTTTATGGAAATGGAGAGTGTGACAGGCTGTCAGAACTAAAAACAAACAAACAAACAAACAAACCAGCATCTCAACAAAGAGATCAAGACATCACTCTGATCATAATAGTCAGTGCTACGGCTTAAATGTCCCCTCCAAAACTCATGTTGGAATTTCATCTTCAATGTGCTTGCATTGAGATATGAATTTTTAAGAGGTAACTAGATCATGAAGACTCTGCTCTCATGAATGGACTAACCCATTCACGGATTAATGGATTAACGGGTTAATGGATTATCATGGGACAAGAATTGGTGGCTTTACAAGAAAAGGAAGAGAGGCCTGAGCTAGCATGTTAGCACACTCAACCTCCTCCCACCTGACCCCCTGCACTACCTTGGGACCCTTCAGAGAGTTCCCACTGGCAAGAAGGCTCTCACCAGATGCGACCTCCTGCCCTTGGACTTCTCAGCCTCCATAATTGTAAGAAATAAATTCCTTTTCTTTATAAACTATCCAGTTTCAGGTATTTTGTTATATGCTACAGAAAATAGACTGACAGTGTTTAGCATCCCTTACTGGGTATACCAACAAAGACTATTTAAAGAAACCATTGATAACCGCATAAACACATGATAGCTAAATAAATTCAAACTTGGATAATTAACAAGAAAAAATTCCAGAAAGGTTTAGGAAATTAAAGTTTCCCTGGAAAAATCAATTGTGGAACATGCTTTAGAACTTTAAAATATCCTTGAACAAAAATTATTCTATTCCTACTATCTTCTCTAAAATATATTATCTTACTTTTGTTTTGCCTTCATAACACTGATCATGATCTGAAATATATACTTATATTTCACTTGCCTGTTGGTGTTCTTTTTTGATTGTTTTTTAACTTCTCACCCACTCACAGAACACAAACTCTGTGAGAATAAGGGCTATATCCTCAGGATATAGAACAATGCCTACCACATGCAGGATATAAATAATTATTTGTTAAATGCACAAATGTATAAACCTAAGATCAATCTCTCTTCTGTTCATTTTTCCTTCTGTCTTCAAAATTTCACATGAATGCCTCATTTTGGCGGACACTAAACAGGAACCATATGAGGAAGGACTCTAAGAATGCAGTTTCTTGTTTCTCCTCTGCCTAAGAATGTGTTGGTGGCAAATGTAAGCTGAAAATAGATAATCTGTCATGGGGTGGGAGGTTGAAATCTGGGTCTCACCACAGGCTCCTTTAGTGCTACCTCACCAAGATAGTTGTAAGAAGTTTCCTAATATCTCCCAAGCTCCATTGAACATAAATGTAAACTCCCTATTCTGCTCTAAGAAAAGGCTCTGAAAGTTCGCAAGAAAACAGATGTTCCCCTAGACAGGTATTATAATAAAACTGGTACTAAATTCCATTGAGCAGAAACCAAAAGTAAAATACAGTAAGGCAGAACAAAGGAGGGTTGTTGTTGTTGTTTAATTGTTTTTCTAGTGCTTATTGAGCACCACTTGTGATGTCAGAACCGGCAGAAAAGGAGCCTGGTGTGAGCTACATGCAGGTGTGTAAGCAGCTAATGGAAGTGACAGCTAAGATGATATATAACCAGAGTGTTGAAAAATGAATTATCCATGCGGTTTAAATGGGCCAAATGATATATTGGAACACCATGTGGTTTAACACAAAGCATGGCATTCAAGATGGAAGATCCAAATCCTAACTCTGGCTCTAACACAGACCACTTTTACAAGACTGAATGAGTCATTTAAACCACACCATGCTGTGGTTTCTCCCTCAGTCAAATCAGTGTAGCAAAATGTATTGCCCAGTCACAACACAGGATGTTGCGAGGAAACAAGGGTAGTAGCAACAAATGCAGCCTATTCTGAACACTGCAAGGTGCATGCACTGTGCAAAATAGCAACCCTTATGTATGATTGTCAAGGCAGGACTCTTGCAAAATTAATTACTTTTTCAAACTAAAAATCCCACTTTCTTAAACTGGTGTAATACATACAAAATATTAAGGTTTATTGCCATAATTCTGGAGTTTATCCCTTTATATGAATTTATATAACATACCACAAATATTTAGAATTGAAAAATCCATTTCAGTTGTGCCAACAGTTGCCAATAATTCACGATATTTTACCATAACTGTGAGATCCCCTCAGGTCAGAAATATGCATCCTTGTCCCTGTATTTACAATCTTATATTTAGACCTTGCCAACTGGCCGTTTAGGTTGCTCCAAATCAAATAAACTTTGAAGCCCACACAGTAAGGGTTAGATCATTACTGAGCAGGACGTACACAGGCTGGAGGTGCCAACAAAACTCAGGGCAAAAGGGAATCACCAGACGTGAATTAGATACAGAGGCAATTATGGCATAATGAAAATGAGTAGGACATGGAGTCAAAATGGCTGACGTTAAATACCTGCTCTGTCACTTATGGTATGACCTTGGCCAATCCTGAATAGGATTTCGGACTTCATCTGTAAAATCAGAATACTAGATTACGCCAGGTGAACAAAGGCAAGAAGGCATGCATTAATCAATTCACCCAGTGAATGCCTATAAGAACACAGCTTTACAGCCACATCGCCTAGGGCTTTAATCTATAGCTCTAATCTTAACTGTGTTACCTTGCACGAGATACTTAACATCTCTGTGTCTTAGTTTTCTTATCTCTAAAATGAGAACAATAGTAGACACTACCTTAGAGGAATGGTTTTGAGGACTGAGTTAATTTGTGTAAAAGATTTCAAACAGTATGTAGCATATAGTAGCATTATCATTATTAGTATGTGCCAAAGGAAACAAATATCAAAGATCAAGGAAAACCATGTCCAAATGGAGTCACAATGCGTATCAAATGACCTCCCAATATCTCTTACAGATTCATGATTCCCTTACATTTAGTTTTGTTTTCTCTTTTTTTCTTATGACCAAGGAAGTTTCATAAAAATTGGCTGTTTATTGCAGATAGAATTGTTGGCTTTTACAAGCTTTCCTTCCCCTTAAAAGTTCTCACCAGTGACTGTGACATTAATTCTCTCTAACAATTGCTTTATCACAGAGAATAAACCACCATAGGAACCCAGAGCAAGAGCAAAGTTAGGTACACAAAATTTAAAGCAGTTTTCATAACGTTATTAGAGATCAGACAAGAGGAGGCAAACAGGGTGAAAATTTCTTTTTGTTCTTTCCATGAATCTGCTCTTTGTTGAAGAATCTCGTGGGTGAGAAACAAAACAAGGTTTAATGAACTCTAAATTAAAGATACTTTGAAAATGCTATTATGGTAGGTTTCCTAAGCCAACATTTCATAGTAATGACTCTTGTCTTAATCCGCTTGGGCTACTAACAAAATGTTATGATAACAAAAATATCATAAGTTGGGTGGCTTATAAACAACAAATATTTATTTTTTAGTTCTGGTGATGGGGAAGTCCAAGATTAAGGTGCCAGCGGTCTTAGCGTTTGATGTGAGCTCTCTTCCTTACAGATGGTGCCTTCTGGCTGTATCTTCTCATGGCAAAAGGGGCAAAACAAGCTCCCATGGGCCTGTGTTATAAAAGCATTAAACCCATTTATGAAAGTTCTGCTCTAGTGACCTAATCACCTCTCAAAGGCTCCACCTCTTAACACCCACATCTTGGAGAGAGTAGGTTTCAACATAATAAATTTGGAGGGACCCAAGCATTGAGATCATAGTTACTAAACCATTTACCCTCTTTTCAAGTTTATAGCCTGCCAAATATACTCTTTTCTCTCAGCAAACTTCCTTTCTAAAGCCCATGTTTTCATGAAAGTAATAGAGGAGTTATTGAGAAGTTATTTTAGGCAGATAGAGAAGGTAAGGAGTCCTTGGTAAGGTTTTTTCTTTTAATAAAAACAGCCCCAGAAACATTTCTTTTCTAATAGAAAAACGGCTTGAATAGCCAGGCAGGCAAGATTTGATATACAAATGCCAGCAATTAGAAACTGGGTCCATCCAACATGGTGATTCCCACCCTCTTCTCCTTGTCACCACTGTGCCAAGCATCATGACTGCCTCCAGATAACTCCATGTGTGCAGGATATCATGGTGACCTGTATTTGCATATTAAAACGCTAGGGTGGGAGGGCCAGTTTTCTCACAGGCTATGTGAATGACATACCTGGTCAAACCAATCCCCTGAGCCCTATGCAAATCAGACACCACCTCCTCCAGCCTTCTAAATAACCCACTGTTTTCCACAGGACTGGTGGGCGTAGCGGGGAGGGGGGTGGGCAGAAGTCTCTCTCCACTAGGAGCCCCCCTCCCTCTGCATGGGGGAGTTTTCTTCTTTCTTGCCTCTTCAGTCCTTAAAACCACTCCACGTGTGTCCATGTCATTTATCTAATTGGCACAAGACAAAGTACCCTGACGTTCCTCCAGTCATTGGAGCCATATCAAAAGGCCATTGGCTTCCTGTCACCAAATCTACCAATTTTCTTTCATTACTTCCCCATTTGCCCTTTATTTTTGCACATCATTCTTACTTAAATGGAAGATTTGTCCTGCTTTTTCACTAAGGTGAAGTCTGTGTAATAAATCTCATCCAGTCTCACCTGCTGTAGTTCGTATTTAATTATTCCATCCTTTTCTGTAGCTACACTGCCCCTTTCCACTGGTTTATCCACTTCAATATGTTATAGTCGGACATGAGCAGGGCAGGAGAGAGCCCAGCCCCACCAGGAATGTCAGGCATCCATCAGGTGATGGTCAGGCAATTGTTAAACTGCATCTCTAAAATAATAATTAGTCTCAACTGGCTCTCGGGAAAGGCAGTCTCCCAATACACAGACAAATCCCAGAACTAGTGACCGGCAGCTTCCCAATAAAAGCTCAGGAGTTGGATGAGTGGGCTCAAGCATGCACACCAACAGGCAAAATGGTGGAGTTTAACTGGCATATGACCTTCCTCTAGGAATGCTAGACTGATAAGGGAAGAACACCTCCAGTGAGCTTGCATACAACTCTAATAAACACACTGCACATGCTCCCCTCCCAAGTGCTAGCAGGCCAAAACTGCACACGTGGACAGCCCACCACAAGGGAAGAAACAGGGGAGAAGAGATGCAAGAGCCCAGAAGCACGCCAACGTATAAAACCCCAAGTCATAGGTCAAACCATGCACTTGATATCTCAAGTCACCCACTTGGCCCTCTTCCAAGTGTACTCTACTTCCTTTCTTCCTGCTCTAAAGATTTTTAATAAACTTTCACTCCTGCTCTAAAACTTGCTTCAGTCCCTCCTTCTGCCTTATGCACCCTCGGTTGAATCCTTTCTTCTGAGGAGGCATGAAATGAGGTTGCTGCAAATCTGTATGGATTAGCTGCCAGTAACAAATATACAAACTTAATAAAGGTTACACATGGTAAAATGTAAAAGGAAAGTGAGAAAAACAAACAAAAAAAATCCTCCCCTCACACATCCCTCTAGCTTCAACTTTATCTTCTTATCTTCTTAAAAGTCGCAATTTTCAAAGAAGTTATCCACAATTGGCACCTCCCTTTCTTCACTTCTCCTTTTCTCTTTAACTCATTCAAAGCAGGTTTCTGTTCCATTGAAACTATTCTTGCTGAGATAGTCAATAATCATCTATATCTCTAAGTACAGTGGAGTCAGTTTTTTTCTTGTTTGACCTAGCAATAGCATTTGACCTTTCTAACCACTTCCTCCTTTAAAAATAAAAATAACAAAACACTTTTCACTCAGTGTCAGCACACCACAACCTCCTGCTTTTCCACCTAGGTCTTTAGCTGTCTTGCCAAGATCTCTTTGTTGGCTCCTCCTCATCTACCCATTTCCTAAAGGTTGAAATTTATGAGCACTATCCCCAAGACTCCATGCTCCTCTTTCTCCATGCACCTCTCCACATTATCTGTCATATATCCATGTTTAAAATAAATCTCACCTTTAGCCTAGATTGATCTTGTCTAACCTTCAGACCCATATACCCAAATTTGTGGTCCATATCTCTACTTGAGATATCTTGCAGGCATCTCAAAAAAGTTTTCTAAGACCAGTCATATCATCTCATTGACAGAAGTGCCCAAGCCAGTACTGGGGTAGTAAGCTTTGACACTTCCCTCTTACTCACTCCTTACATCCAATTTCTATTTAAAGCATTTTGATCTCTTCATTTCTCAAAAACAAATCATATCCTAAAAATAGCTTTTCTTATATCCAGAGATATGATTAGCTATCTTCCCTTCCCCTACACTATATGGTCCCATAGCTTTTCCTTCTTCTCCAACATGGTTATATATAAATCTAAATTATCATTTTCTTCTACTCATGTTTTACATTCATCTTAATAAATTATTCAGTATCTGTCTTCCCCAATAAGCAACTTAAATAGTTGAATGAGTGGATGATTTGATAGATGCATGGAAAGAAAAGAAGGGAAGAAGGAAGGAGGGAAGGAAGGAAGGAAGAAAGAAAGGAAGGAAGGAAGAAAGGAAGGAAGGGAAAGAAGGGACATAAGTAGATTTGGAAATCTTTACAATTAAAATAATAATTTATGAATTTAATATAATAATTTAAGGGAATAAAGTTTTATAAGAGAAATATAAAAATTAAGGAAAGAAGAAAAGGGGAAAGAATTTAGAAAAAAATTCAGAGTTCATACCAAAATTAGAGAATAGACCTAGAAAACTTGGGACTGAGGATTGTGGTCATCTAAAGAGGTTAAACAAAATGCCCAGGGAGGTATGATTTAATGCAGTGAGTAGTCCAGTAGTTACTAATTTTATTATTGTAAGCAAGTTTCTTAATTATTCTGTCTTATTTTTTTTTTATCTGTAAAATTGGGGCAATAATAGCATCAACTTCACAGGATTGTTATAAAAATTAAGTGATACTAATTGATATCATTTAACATTGATAACATCTTGGGAAAACGTAGAGTATTAGCCGCCATTAATGTTTTTGGTTTAAGTGAGTGGGCTTCATGAACACCTGCCTTCACAGTCTCCTCAGACCATCTGAACTTCCCTTTGCAGATATTCCTTTTTCAACAGTGCAGAAAATGGAGTACCTATACCCAAAATAGAGAATGAAGCCTGAAACACACACACACACACACACAAACACACACACAGAGAGAGAACTTCATAACAGTGCTTTACAAATATATCTTGAAAATTAATGCCTCTGTGATTTTGCTCACTCTGTTGTCTCTGTTTATATATGTGTCATGTTCTCCAGAGAGACAGAACTAATAGGATGGATAGATAGATAGATAGATAGATAGATAGATAGATAAATGGATATGGATATAGATATAGATAGATATCTCCCTCAGAAAAGATTTATCATAAGGCATAATAAATTATACTTCATGTAACATAATATGAATAACCTTATATACCTTACACAATTATGAAGACTGAAAAGTCCTGAGATCTGCAGTCTGCAAGCTGGAGACCCAGGAAAGCCAGTGCTATAGTTTGAAGGCCTCAGAGCTGAAGGACAGGTAGTGTAGACTTTTGTTTGGGTCTGAGGGCCTGAGATCCAGATGTAAAGGACAGAAGATCATATCCCAGCTGAACAGTCATACAGTGTTAATTCAAATTTCCTTCACCTCTTTTGTTATATTTGCACCCTCAGCAGATTGGATGATGCCCACTCACCTTGTGGAAACAATCTGCTTTACTCAGTGTACCAATTCAAATGCTAATCTCCTCTGGAAACTCTCTCACACACACCCAGAAATAATGTTTCATCAGTTATCTGGGCATCCCTTGGCCCAGTCAAGTTGACAAATAAAATTAACCATCTCAGTTTAGAACACCTGCCCTTCTGTTGCTGTTCAGCACGCAGGTCATCTTCTCCATTTCTCACACTTGGCTATGCAACGTTATTCACTTTGTACAACATTATCCACTTCTTCTTTGTAACTCCCAAAGCCTATTGTTTCAACTCTAATGTAGTACACAGCCTGAGATTCAAATTTGCCTTGCTGGGGTGATCTTTTCTTATTCATCATTGATTTTTTATAATCAAGTAGAGAGTTAGATACAAAAGTGCTTAATTTATGTTTATCGATTAAAATTGAAACACTGAAAAAGAGGTAACTTGGTCATTAGTCTGAAAACCAAAAATTAAGATTTTAGTCTCTTTTTCATAAAGGTGGTTGAGCTGTCATGAAATTTCCTTAATTCTCAATAATAAAATATTAGTGGGCCAAGTGTGACATTATATCCTCTAAAGAAAATAAATATACATTATTCTCTACTAGAAAATGGGAGAAAAGTAATGATTAAAGATTAATAGTGGCTAATGTGAAAAACTAAATAAAACTCTGACACTTATTAATAATTTTTGAAAAATAAAGAATATGATGATTCCCTTAGGCTTTTTCTTAAGAGATATAAAGTGAAGTATTTGAAGCAACTCTGCATAAATTCAGGGAAAACACTGTCTTCATGTATAACATTAATAGCCTAATGATGTTAGAAATAATTTAGTGCTGCCTTGAGCTAGGATGAGAACATAAAGTCTTCCAGGACTGATTTGGGGCCTACTGATAAGAAATCATAAAGGGAGCCTCACTCTCTTCCTCTTTGTCAGGAATTTAGAGAATATTACTAACTTTGTTAAAAGTGATCATGTTCATATTATGTTGATTGAGCTCCAAATATGTATTAGGTAGTACTATAACGTATCAATTATACAGAGAATATATGAAGCAGCCCCTTTTCTCAAAGACTTTTCTGTCTGAATGGAAAGACACATGAGTAAAGCTGCAATAACATACCAAATTGTAAAGACCATCTACACTATGAAGAAACCACATCAACTAATGGGCAAAATAACCAGCTAGCATCATAATGACAGGATCAAATTCATACATAACAATATTAACCTTAAATGTAAATGGGCTAAATGCCCCAATTAAAACACACAGACTGGCAAATTGGATAAAGAGTCAAGACCAATTGGTGTGCTGTGTTCAGGAGACCCATCTCACTTGCAAAGACATACATAAGCTCAAAATAAAGAGATGGAGGAATATTTACCAAACAAATGGAAAGCAAATAAAAGCAGGGGTTGCAATCATAGTCTCTCATAAAACAGACTTTAAACAAAGATCAAAAAAGACAAAGAAGGGCATTACATAATGGTAAAGGGATCAATGCAACAAAAAGAGCTAACTATCCTAAATATATATGCACCCAATACAGGAGCACCCAGATTCATAAAGAAAGTTCTTAGAGATCTACAAAGACACTTAGACTCCCACACAATAATAATGGGAGACTTTAACACCCCACTGTCAATATTAGACAGATCAACAAGAAATAAAATTAACAAGAATATTCAGGACTTGAACTCTGCTCTGGAACAAGCAGACCTAATAGACATCTATAGAACTCCCCACCCCAAATCAACAGAATATACATTTTTCTCCACATCACATCACACTTATTGTAAAATTGACCACATAATTGGAAGTAAAACACTCATCAGCAAATGCAAAAGAACAGAAATCATAACAGTCTCTCAGACCACAGTGCAATCAAATCAGAACTCAAGATTAAGAAATTCACTCAAAACCACATAACTACATGGAAATTGAACAACCTGCTCCTGAATGACTACTGGGTAAATAACGAAATTAAGGCAGAAATAAATAAGTTCTTTGAAACCAATGAGAACAAAGACATAACATACCAGAATCTCTGGGACACAGCTAAAGCAGCATTTAGAGGGAAATTTATAGCACTAAATGCCCATAAAAGAAAGTGGGAAAAATCTAAAATCGACACTCTAACATCACAATTAAAAGAATTAGAGAAGCAAGATCAAACAAATTCAAAAGCTAGCAGAAGACAAGAAATAACTAGGATCAGAGCAGAACTGAAGGAGACAGAGACACGAAAAACCCTTCAAAAAAATCTGTGAATCCAGGAACTGGTTTTTTGAAAAGATTAACAAAATAGATAGACTGCTAGCCAGACTAATAAAGAATAAAAGAGAGAAGAATTGGCCGGGCATGGTGGCTCATACCTGTAATCCCAGCACTTTGTGAGGCCAAGATGGGCAGATCACAAGGTTAGGCTGAGATGGGCAGATCGCAAGATTAGGAGATCGAGACCATCCTGGCCAACAAGGTGAAACCCCGTCTATAACAAAACACGAAAAAATAGCCAGGTGTGGTGGCATGTGCTTGTAGTCCCAGCTACTTGGGAGGCTGAGGCAGAGGAATCACTTGAACCCAGGAGGCGGAGGTTGCAGTGAGCCAAGATCGTGCCACTGCACTCCAGCCTGGCAACAGAGCAAGACTCTGTCTCAAAACAAAACAAAATAAAGAGAGAAGAATCAAATAGACACAATAAAAAAGATAAAGGGGATATCACCACTGATCCCACAGATACAAACTACCATCAGAGAATACTATAAACACCTCTAGAAAATCTAGAAGAAATGAATAAATTTCTGGACACACACACCCTCCCAAGACTAAACCAGGAAGAAGTAAAATCCCTGAATAGACCAAAAACAAGTTTTGAAATTGAGGCAGTAACTAATAGTCTACCAACCAAAAAAAGCCCAGGACCAGATGGATTCACAGCCGAATTCTAGCGAGGTACAAAGAAGGGCTGGTATCATTCCTTCTGAAACTATTCCAAACAATTGAAAATGAGGGAGACTCCTCCCTAACTCATTTTATGAGGCCAGGATCATCCTGATACCAAAACCTGTCAGAGAGACAACAAAAAAAGAAAATTTCACCCCAGTATCCCTGATGAATATTGATGCAAAAATTCTCAATAAAATAGTGGCAAACCAAATCCAGAAGCACATCAAAAAGCTTATCCACCACCATCAAATTGGCTTCAACCCTAGGATGCAAGGCTGGTTCAACATATGCAAATCAAAAAACATAATCCATCACATAAACAGAACCAATGACAAAAACCACATGATTATCTCAATAGATGCAGAAAAGGCCTTTGATAAAATTAAATACCCCTTCATGCTAAAAACTCTTGATAAATTAGGTATTGATGGAACATATCTCAAATTATTAAGGGCTATTTATGACAAACCTACAGCCAATATCATACTGAAAGGGCAAAAACTGGAGGCATTCCCTTTGAAAACCAGCACAAGACAAGGATGCTCTCTCTCACCACTCCTATTCAATATAGTATTGGAAGTTCTGGCCTGGCAATCAGGCAAGAGAAAGAAATAAAGAGTATTCAAATAGGAAGAGAGGAAGTCAAATTGTCTCTGTTTGCAGATGACATGATTGTGTATCTAGAAAACCCATCATCTCAGCCCAAAATCTCCTTAAGCTGATAAACAACTTCTGCAGTCTCAGGATACAAAACCAATGTGCAAAAATTACAAGCATTCCTATACACCAATAACAAACAAACAGAGAGCCAAATCATGAGTGAACTCCCATTCACAATTGCTACAAAGAGAATAAAATACCTAGGAATACAACTTACAAGGGAAGTGAAGGATCTCTTCAAGAAGAACTACAAACTACTGCTCAAGGAAATAAGAGAGGACACAAACAAATGGAAAAACATTCCATGTTCATGGATAGGAAGAATCAATATCATGAAAATGGCAATACTGCCCAAAGTAATTTATAGATTAAATGCCATCCCCATCAAGCTACCATTGACTTTCTTCACAAAATTAGAAAAAAACCACTTTAAATTTCATATGGAACCAAAAAACAGCCTGTATAACCAAGACAATCCTGAGCAAGAAGAACAAAGCTGGAGGAATCACACTACCTGACTTCAAACTATACTACAAGGCTACAGTAACCAAAACAGCATGGTACTGGTACCAAACTAGATATATAGATCAATGGAACAGAACAGTGGCCTCAGAAATAGTGCCACACATCTATAAGCAACTGATCTTTGACAAATCTGACAAAAACAAGCAATGGGGGAAAGGATTCCCTATTTAATAAATGCTGTTGAGGGAACTGGCTAGCCATATGCAGAAAACGGAAACTGGACCCCTTCTTTACACCTTATACAAAACTTAAGTCAAGATGGGTTAGAGACTTAAAGGTAAAACCTAAAATTATAAAATCCCTAGAAGAAAATGTAGGCAATACCATTCAAGATATAGGCATACGCAAAGACTTCATGACTAAAACACCAAAAGCAATGGCAACAGAGCCAAAATTTACAAATAGGATCTAATTAAACTAAAGAGCTTCTGCACAGCAAAAGAAACTATCATCAGAGTGAACAGGAAACCTACAGAATGGGAGAAAATTTTTGCAATCTATCCATCTGACAAAGGGCTAATATCCCGAATCTACAAAGAATTTAAACAAATTTACAAAAAAAAAAAAAAAACACCAAAAAGTGGGTGAAGGATATAAACAGATCCTTCTCAAAAAAAGACAATTATGCAACCAACAAACTGAAAAAAAGCTCATCATCACTGGTCATTAGAGAAATGCAAATCAAAATCACAGTGAGATACCATCTCAGACCAGTTAGAATGATGATCATTAAAAAGCCAGGAAACAACAGATGCTGGAGAGGATGTGACGAAATAGGACTGCTTTTACACTGTTGATGGGAGTGTAAGTTAGTTCAACCATTGTGGAAGACAGTGTGGCAATTCCTCAAAGATCTAGAACCAGAAATACCATTTGACCTTGCAATCTTATTACTGGGTATATACCCAAATGATTATAAATCATTCAACTATGAAGACACATGCACACATATGTTCATATGTTTATCGCAGCCCTTTTCACAATAGCAAAGACTTGGAACCAACCCAAATGCCCATCAATGATAAACTGGATAAAGAAAATGTGTCACATATACACCATAGAATACTATGCAGCCATAAAAAAGGATGAGTTCATATCCTTTGCAAGGACACGGATGAAGCTGGAAACCATCATTCTCAGGAAACTAACACAGGAACAGAAAAGCAAACACTGCATATTCTCACTCATAAGTGGGAGTTGAACAATGAGAACACATGGACACAGGGAGGGGAATATCACACACCAGCGTCTGTCAGGTAGTGGGGGGTAGGGGAGGGATAGCACTAGGAGAAATGCATAATGTAGATGGTGGGTTGATGAGTGCAGCAAACCACCATGGCACATGTATACCTATGTAACAAACCAACAAACCTGCACGTTCTGCACATGTATCCCAGAACTTAAAGTATAATAAAATAAATAAATAAATCACTCCGATAGACTTGTTTTTATGAGTAATAAAGAAATAACATAGATAAGAGAGAGTAAGGAATGCTAAGCATGAATGATTCAAGAAAATTTTATAAGAAAAATGATTGAATAAAGTGTTAGTATTTGTTTAAAAGTTTTCTTTCTTTATTATTAATCATATTTTAATTGTTGACACATTGAAAATCATAGAATCAAATAGCACCTGCAATCTAATACCACCACCTAGAGTTACACACAATAACATTTTAGACTTCTTCCCATTATTTTTCTAACTACTTTTCCTTCATGTCATTGAGTTAATACTATATCTTATACTGTGCTTTTTGCCAGCGTATGTAACTAGCATTTTAAGTAATTCTGTGAACTTGAAGTATTTTTAGCAAACTCTAAATCTTTTTTACAAACATAATTTTCATAATCATCATATGAAATTATATTTCATGGTATACCAGACCATGCTATAGTGCTGGGTTTTTTATTGGTTTTGGTATTCTAAATATAATTATTACAAAAACAATTATAAGAAAGTTGTCTTCATAAATCTCTCTCCTCATTTAAAAGCATAATTTGTTACAGAATTCACAGAAGAAAGAATTTTATTTAATGAACAGAATTTGTATTGAATAATCAGAGTTCAACACTTGCATGATGACAAGATAAGCATGTTAGGCCCCTGCAAGTGAGTGTGCAAAATCATAAAATCTTCCCACATAATAGTGGTTTTAAGATCCACAAGCACATTATCTTGCTATTCCATAAAGGTAAGTCAGGAGACGAGGCAAAGCTGAAGACGCATGTAGAAACCAGATTATGAATACGCTTTTACGCCATTATCAGTAACTTATCTTTTATCCTGAAGGCAATGAAAATTCAATAAATGTTTGCTCAATATAATTGATTTACCCACTTAGGAAGAGTTTGCTTCCTTAAGTAAATAAGACTAGTAATGCGATATCTAGCAAGTGCCCCATTGAAAATATCTTTTCTTCAGGAAGTATACCTTATCTTCATAGCTGAAATTAGAGGAAGGCTTCATATCCTATTTATTCATGTCTTCTAATTGGTTAGTAAATCCAAAAGATTATAGCAACAAATACTTTTTACAGATTTAGCACAAATACTGAGTGTTAATTTACTTTAGAACTTAGACAGATTCTTCAGTTGAAAACTTTTGGTTAGAGCCAAAGCCTCTTCTTTGACTGGAGATCCACTGATCAGAGTTCTACCTCCTGATCTTTTGCATAAGTCACACCCATAATTTATGATATAAGATGCTAATTTATTCAAGACGAAGCAAAATGTTTGATATGCAAAGCACTCTAAATGCAGACTCCACCATTGAAAGTGTTTGTAAAACATATTTCTTATTGATTTTTCCAATTCTCAAAATATTTTTGGCTAATTCAATAGCAATATTTTTCTTAGGAACTCATACATAAAATTTTCTACAAATGCATTAAGTTTAGATTTTATTGTAAAAATAAGTTTCATTTCACATTCATATCATTAGGTTACTTACTATTTAATGCTTTGAGTAGTCATATTAGTTAGTAAAACTGGCTTAATAAGGGTTGGAAACAACTGCAACTAATTCTTGATAAGAATCAACACCAGTGGAGGGAACAGAATGGCCGCTGGCTGTGGACATCAGTCAGTCTGCCTTACAGAGGGAATGCAGGGCATTGCTAAACCAGCAAGCATTTCAGTGGAGCTCTTACAAGGAAGTTACCAATATGATTTCTCTTTTCTCCAAACTTCCAAAGCCCTTTATCTGAAACCATCATCACTGTCTATGCAAATACATGATTACTTAGGTACCTGACTTTTCTCCCTTGACAAATCCATTTCTGGTATGGTTTTGTGTCTAGCATATGGAAACTTTCATTACATTTTTATCTTATTGTTGGCAAAGCCGAAAAGGTTGAACCAATTCCACATGGACTTTGAAAAATATAAATATTGTTCAAATTGATAAAGACTTTTCTGTGTATCCTATTACTACCTTATGGAGGTTTCCCCACATGTGCTTTAGTCATTTAAACTCTTCTCTGCAATAAAAGTTTATAAACTACAGATTGTTATGGTTGAGTAGTGACTTTATATTGTTTTTAAGAAAAAAAAAGTAATGATCACAAAAGAGATAATACAAAAAATGTTCCAAGACAATTGAGACCAGACAGTCTTGGGCCGGCTCTTGTCCCTTTACAAACTCCTGCCCTACATAACCTCTAAGCCCCCTGTTCTGACTCCTAGGATCTACTGCAGTCAATCCATCTGCAAGCCAGAGGGATTTGGATAGCAGGAGGCCCCATAAGAGGTTTGGAGGATGAAAGGAAACAGTGGCCAGGGAATTTTGATCCCGTCTCTCACTATACCTCAGCAGCAAAGTTTTAGCAGTGGCTGTCCCTGAACAACTCTATCTCCTGTGTGGCAACCTGGTTCCAAGAGGTTAGCCTCCAGAGGACTCCCAGAAAACCATGCTCTCTCCCTGTCCCATCAGATTTAAATTACTAGTGGCTTCCTTACAGGTATTGACATTCGCTCATTGGTTCTGTTAATCCCACCCATACTTCTGTAAAGAACCCCTCAACAAATTTTCTTCAAGATTTCAGCTGAGTATCTATGTATTGTATTTTCTGCCAGGACACCTACTGATACTACTTCCAAATATTTATCTATAAATCCCTGCATTAAGTTTCTTTTTCTCAAAGAAACTCAAGAGTTCTTACTTCTTTTTTCTACTTAATTTGCATTGCCTTTAGGTTTAGATGAGAACCTAGAAGTAAAAGCACTCTAGGTATTTAATGCAACTTGAAAAATAATTTCACAGTACTTAAAAAAATGTAATCTGATCTACCCTTTGACCCAGAAGTTCCACTACTTAAATTCTATCATTTAGTAATACTGGCCCAAGTGTTTAATGATACATCTCAGGGATCACAAACCTAAGGATTCACGAGAACCAGGCAGATACTATAAATGAATAAAGGCAGCTACATGCAATGTGATAGGAAAAGCAGAGACAGTAGCAAGTGAAATGAGTATTAACTTATAAATGCAGCAGGTTATACTCTGTCAAAGCAGAGTTTTTGCAATGCAAAAACTAGACCCATAGCTATTGATCTTTAGGGTTTTCTTAGAGAAGCCCAAACTCTGGATTTTGATCTAAATTGCCTTGATTTATAAATGTTGACTCTAATTTTTTTTAAACAACGTGGAATCCAAACCAGTTGAATCTATAGTTTTGCTCTGATTTTAGAGGACAGTTTTTATCTTTGAAGGATGAGGAAGAATGTTATTGGCTGCACTGTTTGTAATAGCAAATATTTAGAGAAAAATTAAATGGCAGTCATAAGGTAGATTTTATGATACATATCTTCTATGTACTAGTATGCCACAATTAAAAGAATAAGGCAGATATGTTTGCATGAACCAAAAAAAGGATATGCTATATATGTTTATCTTTAAACCAATTGCAAAAGTAACATAAAGATGATTATCTATTATTTAAAAGGATTCGTGTAGTGAGATTGTGTGTGATGAATAACAAACATCTGGAAGAATACACATCAGACTTCTGCCAGTGCTTTAAATATGGTTGATGGAAATGGTAACGATAGAGGTGTATTTACCCTTGTCTTTTTTGTTTTTGTTTTTTGGTGTTTGTATCTGTTATCACTGAGTTTTTGTTTGTTTGCTTGTTTTTGGTGTTGAGACAAGATTAAGCAACATAGTGCGCTATGTTGTCTAGGGTGGTCTCTAATGCCTGGGCTCAAGTGATCCTTGCATCTCAGCCTCCCGAGCAGCTGCAATTACAGGCACACACCACCATACCTGGCTCTTTTTCTTTTGATTAATTTTCCTTCGAGTTATAATAGATGTGTAATTAAAATAAATATAAAATTTTGCCACCAAATAGCTTTAGATTATTCTATTATGAACTAAAGTAATAAGAAATATTCAATAGTCACTAGATATGGACTATTAAGTTCTGCCGGGCATGTTTCTAAGCGATGTGCATGTATGAACTCAGTCAAAGCTCACAACAACTTTTGGGAGGTGGCTACTATTATGTTCCTCATTTGCTGTGGAGAAAACCAAGAGGTTAAGTGACTTGGCCAGAGTCACACAGCTAGTGATGGAGCTGGTACACAAATTATTAGTTTAGCTCAAAAACCCACACACTTAGCCCCAACGACACTGCGTAAATGCTGTCCATGTAACACCAATAATTAAAGAATGATTAAACATAAAATTAATGTTGCTCATTTTTATTCATAAAATATGTAAACTGAATTATCAAAAAACTCTGAGAATATTTTATTCAAGCTAAAATAGCTCTGTTTATTGGGAAGCAAACAACCCACAAAGAATTTTCTGTATCTCTTCTGTGTAAGTTTTTACTAAGGCTTAAGAATTTATAGATTTACCTCTATCCAAGCTAAAATAGCCAATAACTATCTTTTAAATATTCAGCCAAAGAAGAAACACTTCACTTTCCAAGATGTTTTGGGGTAGACGCCAAAATCATGATTTAAAGAGAGGTTGAAGCCATTTTATCTTCTGGGGAGAAAAGTATAGTTGACCTTGTAAACTCAAAGAACAATAAAGTAGATCAAAATATCTTGAAGACATGCCTCGTAATATGGAATGTTTCTCTGAAGTATGACTACAATAGACATGTCTACAAAGAATCACCCATTGTTAGGCCATATGGGCTTGGTACACAAGAAGCAATATGTTAGAACATGCTAAAGTGACTTTAGAATTTGCCCTTTATGAGTTCCTACACCTCGTTCAGTTTTATCCAGCATTAGTCAAGGCAGAAGGAATGAGTTTTAACAAGAAGAAAGATTATAATTTTGCCATTAGTACTTGCCAGAGAATGGCATAATTGTGGCAAGAAAGATCTCTGTGGTCTATGGTTAATTTAGTATTTAAATTATACACATCTACCAACAAATGAAACATGCCATACTTTCCTTCTGTCCTTAAGTATTCATAGTTCTCACCCTAATCCACTCAATCAAACATAAGAGCTTATCTGCAGGGCATTTTCAAGGCATCAAAACAAATTACTCTTTGCTCTTTTGCTTTTGTTTTTTGCTTTGCTAAAAAAGATAACTAGATACATTGCATATTCCTTTATCTGGGAAATTCTAAAGTTGTTAAAATGGATTCTTAAATGCCTTAAACATAAGAAAAAAGAACGTGTAAAAACTTAACTCAAAAATATCAATTTTAAATTATCAATTGAATACATGAAAAATAAGGGAAGAGACACTTCTGTGCTTAATTCTGCTGAATAACCGGAATTGATTCAAGAGATAAAATGGAGCTACCAAGTTAAAATTGAGAAAGAGAAAATGGTTTGAGAGAAAACGCAGCTCATTTGTTAATTCTCTTCTGTTTGCCTCTTCCATCTGTGGTCATCCATATTGAGTCACAAAACACAAAGCCATTTTCCAGAGATAAAATTATAATGGATGGAAGACAGGCGTAAAATTGTCAATACTAAGATCAAATCTTTACCTATCTCAAGGACTAGAGCTGACAGATTGCCAGATATCTGAAGTGAAGGAGCAATTTAAGAAAGAAAGAAATAGACCAACACCAAGAGGCAGATACCTACGTCCCCAGAGAAGCCACATTACACTTGCAAACCAGACAAAAGCTACAGATAAATGAGAATAAAATATTCTAGAATATTTAACTCAAGGATTTCACATACCAAAGTTAGCCCTTCCAACAGTTCTTATCCTGACTGGTTTCCATATTTAACACTTTCTTTGCAGCCCCAGAGTTTTCTTCAGGATTGAGAATTCCAGGGATTAATGTAAATGTTGATCTCTTTCCACTCCATACCAACGTTTCTTAGAATGTTGAAGAAGTCATAGAATCATGTGTCCTCTTTAGGATGCTATAAATACTATAGACCATTTCCCCCAGAAAAATGCACACTGCAATTAGCTACAATTTCATGGCAACTGCTAAAGTCTACCTATAATCCTCTCATTCTGGGAACCATTACCCTGGATAGGTGCAAAAGATATAACAAAACAAAACAAAAATCTACGTTTATAGCAATTATAGTTTTTTGTTTTTGTTTTTGTTTTGGGGCAGGGGCGTGGGGACGGAGTCTTGCTCTGTCGCCCAGGCTGGAATGCAGTGGCACAATCTCAGCTCACTGCAACCTCCGCCTTCCAGGTTCAAGTGATTCTCCTGCCTCAGCCTCCTGAGTAGCTGGGACTACGGGTGCCTGCCACCATGCTTGGCTAGTTTTTTTGTATTTTTAGTAGAGATAGGGTTTCCCCATGTTGGTCCGGCTGGTCTTGAACTCCTGACCTCATGATCCGCCTGTCTCAGCCTCCCAAAGTGCTGGAATTATAGGCGTGAGCCACCGTGCCTGGCCCACTTATAGTTTTAATCATCACTTAAAGGCAAATAACTGCTAAGTCTATGACTTTAACCTCACTCCTAGGGTCCAGAAACATAACATACCAGTTGCTTTTTAGACATTCAAACTAGAATCCCATGGTAGCTGGGTGTAAGTTGTGCAAACTATTTAGAAGTAGGGACTTAATATACCCGGGCTTGAATCTCAACTCCATGACCAATAGTATTTCTGATTTCTCATGATAATTGTATATATTTCATTAGGCTGTAATGAGAACAAATGCGTTTGTGTATGTGAAGCACTTGGCACAATATCTAGTGTAAAGTTAATGCCAAATAAACGTTACATTGATATCACCTTTCTTATTAGCATTAACACAATATCCATATAAATGATATTAATATGAATATTATTAATACCAATTGAATATTTATATAACAGAACTCTCCATGTATTTTCTAAAACCAGATACTCAAATATTTCTCTATCCTTCATCTATTTTCTCTTCCTGAAATCCTCTTTCCAATGTATTTTATTAGCAACTCCTACTTTCTTAAAACAATTCTGGTTTAATATTACTACCTTTAGAAAGATTTTCATAACACCCATTCCACTAGATCAGGCAGAATTACTTATTCTTTTCTATGTTCTGTCCTGTGAATACCCATAACATACATGACCTACATCCAATGCAATAACTGCCATAAAATCCTGTAATAGTTAGACCTCTATATCTGTGAGAAATTATTAGGGAGTGTGTCTCGTTTAGCTCAGAAAGCCTAGGGCAATCACAGTGCCTAGCATATACTAAGTACTCTCAAAGAAGTATTGAGTACATCCAGATAAAATCAAGGACACTTCTTTTTGTTTTTTAAACTGTTACCCAGGCTGGAGTGCAGTGGCGCCATCACGGCTCAGCTCACTGTGCCTCAACCTCCCACGCTAAAGTGATCCTCCCACCTCAATCTCCCAAAGTGCTGAGATTACAGGTACAAGCCTCTATGCCCAGCCAAGGACACAATTTTTGATAGTAAATAAAATATAACCTAACAATCAATCACCCTCTCTACCCCCAGTAGTAGTTCTGAGTGGGAAAACAATGTAAGAAAAATTTCTGATCATTCCTGAGAATGGAAACATCAGAACTTTATCACTGATGTATTATTTCAATGAACAGCAGTCATGTCCAAAAATGTCAAAGTGACCCTGCCCTTTCATCAGTCATGTAATTAAGGCACTTTGCTTACAATCACCAATTGCGTATAAGACATGAACCACCAACAAAGTACCAAGACAAGGGATTAAATTTATGGTCACCAAATCTCTTAATTTCTTAATGTTTCTATTCATCTCAAGATGTGTTTTCCCAAAAACAGCTCTTACATTTTTTAGAGTTTTCTATTCACAAATGCCACATGAATCCATATTTATGATATAAAATATGACTCTCACATGAACATTGCTGTTGTACTCCACACATTCAAAGATAGCGTGCCTAAATGCATAATTCATTGCCATCAATTTATAGGCAAAAACATAAAATGTCTAAGAAAATGCTTCATAATATGTCTCTAACTTCCTGGCATTTGACAAAATTAAGTTACAGAGTTTAACCAAAGGGGAAAATATTTCTAAATTGAATCTATTTGTGATATACTGGTTTAAAATGCGAAACTGCCAACATATTCTGTTTACTCCCTTGGCATCTGCTGCATCTGTCAACTGGTGGCCAAAAATTAGAGCAGACTTAACTAATTAGAAGGGTCCCCATCTGGTAGCTGAACTTCTTGTTTATGTGTCCTTTACATTCTAAGTACAGAGATTCGAACCAGAACTTTTGTGGTTTGTAGCAGAGGAGGCTGTCTCTGGCTAGCCTGCTAGCTATTGTCCTGCTGAGTTGAACTTGGCCCAGATGGAAGTGTTTTCTATATTTTATGGCCTCTGTCCCTGTGTTCCCTTTGGGATGAATCATCGTCTTTGCCACAGGAGTTTCCATTGTCTCTCCAAACACTTTTTTCATTCATTTTTTTCTCCATAGGCCGAGATCTAAGACTACAAGTACTGTGTTGAGAAATAAAAGCTTTCAAAAGAATCCATGATTTGGTAAAGTCAATACTACCTTCATAAGAATAAAACTGGAGAAAATAATTAAAGTAAAATATCCTAGTATAGTTTATTTCTTCATGGTTTTTATTTAATCTTTGTGAGTATAGCTTCAGAAAAAAAGCAAACTCCTGGCAGGATCAGGCAACAGATACATTTGTAGGCTTTGGATAAAGACTTCTGTGGAATTCTGGCCCTGCCTGTCATTAGTTGCATATCCTTCAGAAAAATGACCTAACCTCGCTAAACCTCAGTTTCCTCATATGCAAATTTAGAACAATATTTTAATTGCTATTTCATAGGATTGTGAGGATTAAATAATAAATTATGTGCGACATGCTTAGCACCAATACTGGCATAAAGAAAACTGGCCATAAGAACCTCTACTATTGGCTGGGCGTGGTGGCTCACTCCTGTAATCCCAGCACTTTGGGAGGCCGAGGTGGGCAGATCACGAGGTCAGGAGATCAAGACCATCCTGGCTAACACATGAAACGCCATCTCTACTAAAAATACAAAAAAAAAAAAAAATAGCCAGGCATGGTGGCAGGCACCTGTAGTCCCAGCTACTCAGGAGGCTGAGGCAGGAGAGTGGTGTGAACCCAGGAGATGGAGGTTGCAGTGAGCCGAGATAGCTCCACTGCACTCCAGCCTGGATGACAGAGTGAGACTCCAGAAAAAAAAAAACAAAAACAAAACTCTACTATTACTGAGAATAGAGGCAAAAATTATTTTTAAAATATTATAACCAATAGTCTTTTCAAATGTAATGCAATACACCTTGTACCAATTGGTTGTTTTGAAGCTTAGATATTTCTCTATATTTTTAAAGTTTCTCTTAGAGGCATTTTGATTTCCCTGAGCACATTCCTGTCAATATTAGAGGAAGATTAGCAACATGATGGGTGGCTAAAGAAGGCAAGCATGAGACGATCTTGTTAGAAAGAGAAACAGAAGTACTCTATTCACTTTATCATCTTTTTGTCTATTTTCCAATGTTATTTTTTTCACTAAGCAAGCAAGAAGTGATAGTAAATTTGTAAACAAACTTACTTGGAGGGTGTTGAGGAGTTACTCCACATCTCTTGAACACCTATTATGTGCCAGCCCAGTTTTAAACCTGGGAATAGAAAGATGAGTAAGGCATGATCTCTATTTGCAAAGAGTTTACAGTGTGTAAGAGCAGAGCCAGGCATGTGATAAATAAATAGGTTTCCGTATAAATAACCAACACCTGTGTTATAGTGTCTGGGAACGCCTCTGAGAGTAGTGACTACTGAGATAAAGTGTAAATAATTCAAAACAGTTAGAGGAGCTTCATATAATAAATGAAAGATATTACAGTTAAAAAAAAGCAGTGTGAGCTCAATTATGGAGTGGAGGTGAGAGGAGAAGATGTTCTGGGTTTATACAAGTAGTTTAGAATTGCTGGAACCTAGAGTGCATGACTGGCAGCACAGAAGGCAGAGATGAAAAAGGTGGCAGTGACCCATTGCAGAAGGCTTCTGTAGGAGTTCAGTGGCAGTGAGCAGCTATTGAAAGGTTTAAAATAGTGAAGTGGCAAATAGATTTTCATTTTAAATGACTCTCAGCAGCACTGAGGAGGACCAATCTGAAGTAGTCAAGATGAATTTTCTGCAATTCAGGCATTAGCTAAGGAAAAACACCCTCAATTAGGGCAGTAGGAACCTGAATAGAGTAGCTATGACAGACCTCGGGAAAGGATCGTGGAACAGGGAGGCCTTAGTGTTCTAACAATGTTAATGTTAGATATAGTGTGATAAATCTGGTACAACCACAGGAGCAAATGAGAACAAGGCTTGGAAGGAAGAAATGTGTTACACCCACAAGTCCCAGAGAGTAGGTCACCACACGACATGCAGGGCTATAGGGGAAAGTACCAGTGTCCATCAGCAGTCAGGCGAGAGCTTAGGCCATGGCCTTTGCTGGAGTTCCCTTAAGAAAGGCAAGATAGGGCAAGGTGAACAGTGTAGGATTGGCTAGTTTAAATAATTTCAGCAGCCTCTAAACTACAGGACAGGTTTCCAGTAGCCTGGTGCCTGGTCCTGGAAATGATCAAGGCAGAGGAACATTGCTCCTTGCATGTACAGGTCAGACAGAGGAAATAAGGCTCTAAACTGGCGAGTTTGCCTGTCAAAGGCTTTGTCCCCGCTGAGCCTTTTGCTAGTCTAAGAACTGACTAGTAACAAAGATTTTCTCTTTACCCAAGCTCTAGACAGGCTCCTCCAAACCCTTTCTTGTCTAGACCTCAACCTTGGTCTCCAAAGACTCAACCAAGACATTAACATAGCTTCTGACAGCATAAAGCCACATCACTAGGATGACTCTATCCCTCTTGAAGTTCCTGCCTGAGAAAACACAGGCTGCCAAAATAATTTAGTTTGTTTCCGCCAACACAACACCTTTAGATAGGACTCTAGTCTCCCAATCTCTTTGTTAACTTCAATAAGTGCCAGTTAGCAAACCCAAGCACCAAGCCCTTCTTCCTGCTTTCATAATTTTTTACTTTTCTGACTCTACTGCGCCCCCCATTCACTTCCCTCCCTGTTCCCTCATTCTCCCTTTAAAACATTCAACCACTTTTGTACAAAATGAAGTTGAGTTCAGTTCACGTGAGCTTTTTTCTCTATTGCCAAAGTATATTACTGATTAAAATCTGTCCTTACCACTTTAACTAGTGTTTGGCTTTGTTTATATTTGACACTAATCCTGGGAGGGGCAGCGGAAAGGGTTTTTAAGATGACAAAACATCACAATATATAGAAAACAAAAAATATATACAATATACTTGGTGACTAATCAGATCTGGTGCACGTGTCAGTGTGGTGAGGGTGGCACCTTCATTTGTAAGTGGGTAAATGGGGATAGTGACACCATACACAAAACTAGAGAACAGTGGAAGAAATACCAGGCTAAGTAGAAAGATGAAGACTTTAGTTGAATTCAAAGTGTCTATTGCACATGGTGGCATAAGATGAGGGGGAGGGGGCAAGTTCTCAGTCTATTTGTTATCATTAAAATCATGCGAATGAATGAGAATATCCAGAAAATGCATAGAATGAGAGAAGGGGTACTTCAAGAATAAAAATCTGGTGGAAAATTCACTTTTAATGAACAAAAAGAGGAAAAAGAACACACAAAGATGACAGAGAAGCAACAGTGATAGAGGAGAGTCAAGAAAGGGTAAAATCATGGAAGCCAAAGACATAAAGCACTAGAAGGAGAACAGTAGTGACAAATGCATAATGGGGATCCCATGACAAAACACAAAGTCTAAACTGTGTAGTGATAACTGGATTTTGGAGTCAGGTAGCTCGAGTTCAAGTCCCACTTTCACAATTTACCATTTGTGTGACTTTGGGAAAGTTATTCTAAGACTGTAATATTCAGTTTCCAAGTCCATAAAAATAATGTAATATATCTCCCTCTGAGATATGTTGAAAGGGCAAAATTGAACAATGTTAGTAAAGCATCTAGCACAGTGCTGGGCAGATAATTCCTCCAATAAGGGCATCTATTTTGATGGAGGGTTGTTTTCCCCCTTGAAAATGTTAGTACTATAAGATGATCTCATAGTTTAAATGTTCTAATTAACAAATTAAGAGTATGATCTCTGCAAGCTCATTATTTTAATATGAGTACTGTGTGTTAATCATTCCCCAAACACCTGGTATGTACCTCCACATATGTATTAATGAATGAAGCATAATTAAAAAGGCAATTTGCAGTCAATTCTTATAATCACAGGTCTAACACGTTATCAATCTGGGTAATATCTTTAGATACAATGGAAGTTAAAGAACTGCAATCATGCTTTAATGGATCTCTGATGGAGGATTTATCACATTACATGCAACGTATTTTAAACATTTAGGAAAGTTTGGCTCTAAAGTGGAAACAATAGTTCGCTTGCCTGCCCAAATCCTCTGTTCTCCTTCCCGTAAATTTAGGCACAAACTACCTGTCATAGATACTCTAAAAGAAGTCAAACAGAAAAACATGAGACATATAAGAACCAAAAAAGAACATAGCACACAGTAAAGGCACAAATACAATATGAGTGTTGACCAGATCAAATGCATTAACCTAGGTCCTATAAAGTACCCATAAAGAGACTGCCTAGAAGAAATATACTCTCTAGTAGCAGAGACATGACACATCAAAATAAAGAGGAAGAAATCACATCAGCATAAGCCCCTTAGAAAATGCTTCATGAAGAAGATTTTATTAGAGATTAAATATTAAATAAAGAGTAAACCTTGTAATAAGTAGATTTGTTCAAAAATATATGTCATATGTCTGTGTGTCTGGCATTGTTTTTAAGGTTGAAGACTTAGTGGCAAAAAGCGTTTCTCAGAGGCAATGGCTTGTTTGCTAAGCATCAGTTGAGTCAGCTGGGAGAGAAGAGCAGTCCGTGCAAGAATCAGAATCTTTCAAGATGTGAATATTTTATGTCAGTAAAATAACCCATTTGATAACATTACAATTGATGTAATTCACATATTTCTTACTATTTCACTGTCAGCATCCTGTATACAATTTGTCAAAATAAATGAGTAATAGATGGCCCCAGAGCCTAACTTACCCTGAGACCCCTGTTGTTCTACTTAACTAGCCTGGATCATCATGAATTTCTGTGGGAAACAAGCATAGCATAATACATTAAGAATATAGTAACAAAAACCTTGACAGAGCCCTGTTACCATGGACAGGCACTTCCTACCTCAACTGTAGTCATGAAATCTTATCTAATGTGGAGTCAATTGGGTGTTTACACCAGTTAATTGCGTCTGGAGAGAGAGTCATTGGTGCTGCCCTTTTTTTTTTTTTTACCTTATCAGGCTTTCTCAATCTTAGGATACAAGTTTCTGTCCATATATAAAGAGACAAACTCACAATAACCCAAATGTAGCACAGGCATAATTGACTGATCATTATTGGAACTGCAAATATCTTATTTTAAAAATACTTTTTAATATATGTATTTCAAGGTATATTTTAGTCATTTTTACATAATGCAACGTTTTAAAAATTCTAAATAATTAAAAATACATAATGAAATATTAGGCGAAACTACACCAAAGTGCCAGTTTTGTAGATCGAAAACAGGTGATTTCATGTGGTCCAACCTAACAGACAGCTGGGAAAATATCATATGCAAATATCAAATGTAATAAAAGATCCACATATCCAGCTAACAGAAAAATATAATTGAACCATGCACCAAAACTCATAAAACCTCTCAGCCAAACAGGTAAATTATCCTTACCTGTCCACCTTTTTATGATCTTAGTCCCCCCTCCCCACCATCCCAACACTACCATGGAGGTAACTACTACCTTAAAAATATCGGTTATCTCTACAAGTTATTTGTTTATACTTTATTCAAACAGTGCCATCACAATCATTCTTGTACAAGTTTTCCTGAGCACATGCACATGAATTTTTCTAACATAATGCCAAAAAGTAGAGTTGCTGTCTTATAGTGCATGTATATTTTGTGCATCTCTGAATATCACCAATGATTTTCTAATGTGGCTGTTATTATTTATATATTTGGCCAGAGTTAAAAGTTAACATGGCTCCACATTTATACCAAGACATAATGACCAAATATTTTAATTGTTTCCAATCTGAAAGATATAAAATGGTCTGTTTTCATGTATTTCATCTGTATTTTCTCGTTTACTGCTACAATAATTGTTAGGTATAAATGATACAGTTTCTAAAATTGAGCATAGGTTATAAATCTACTCTAGGCTTATGAACTATCTGGGCATGTCTGGAAAGCTATAAAAAGGAATCACTTGATGTCTATTTGAATGAGACCTAGGAATCTCTTGAGGGACATAGGGAATTCCAGTGCAAAATCTTAGCATAAAGCCATTTGGATAATAGCTAAGCAGAGAAGGTGAGTCTGGATATTGTTAAGGATCGAAGCCAGTGTTCTCTTCCATTTATGCCTCTGGATCTGCCTCGTGGACTCATAAATGGAATCCTAGATAGAGAAAACAACCATAGAAAAAAGTTTTTGTAAAGAATTTATTTTGTTCAACTCTCTAAGACACTGGAAGATGAAGGCCACAATGCTTTGAAGTTTCCATAAAAGGGTGTATTACAAGTGGCACACTCATAAGGTCTGCCATTTTCCTCTGCTCTCTAGCCCTAGAGCTGATGAAGGTTCTGGTAGACTTTGACCCCAATGACCCATTGGCATGCCTACTACTGAAGATGCAGGTTACCAAACATATGCCAAAGCTTCAAATAACGTTCTTCCCACAGTTTTTCTGTTCCAGATGTGAGACTAGGTTGGCTTCTTCTCAGACCACCCTGTTTAGTGCATCAACCTCTCCCTTTCTCATCATTTAAAATAATATAAACCATACCCTTACAATGTAAGATAAAATATAAAAATAGAATGTAAGATAAAATATAAAAAAGAGCATTGGGCATTATGTTCTCACATGCATTGTGATACTTTTTAATTTATGAACCTAAATAGACAAAAGAGCAATTATATTGACTTGATTGTGATGGTCAATTTCAAAAGGTTTAAAGTACTAAGAAAATAAGAATATAAATAAGAGGGAAAATGGTAGGAGTTTACATTTTGAAATATTCCTTTCAAAATACTACTGTTTCTTGACAGTGCCACTGATCACCCAAGCACTCTGATGGGACATGTACAGGATTAGTGTGGTTTTCATGCCAGCTAACACAACATCCATTCTGCAGCTCATGAATCAAGGACTAATTTTGACTTTCAAGTCTTATTATTTAAAAAATACATTGTGTAAGGTTGTAGCTTCCAAAGATTGTGATTCCTCTGATGGATCTGGGCAAAATGAATTGAAAACCTTCTAGAAAGGATTCATCATTTTACGTCATTAAGAACATTAATTATTCATGGCAGGAGGTCAAAATATCAACATTAACAGGAGTTTGGAAGAAGTTGATTCCAGCCCTCATGGATGACTTTGAAGGCTTCACAACTTCCGTGGAGAAAGTAGCTGCAGATTTAATGAAAATAGCAAGAGAACTAGTACTAGAAGTAGAGCTTGAAGCTGTGTCTGAATTGCTGCAATCTCATGATAAAACTTTGACAGAGAAGTAGCTTCTTATGGATGAACAAAGAAAGTAGCTTCCTGAGATGGAATCTACTCCTTGTGCATAGGCTGTAAACATTGTTAAAATGACAGGAAAGGATTTTGAATATTACATCAGCATAGTTGATAAAGCAGGATTTGAGACGACTGACTACAATCTTGAAAGAAGCTCTGCTATGGGTAAAAGGCTATCAAACAGCATTACATGCTATAGAGAACTCTTTCATGAACGAAAATGTCCATAGATGTGGCAAATTTCACTGTTGGCTTATTTTCAGAACTTGCTACACCCACCTCAGTCAGCAGTCGTTAACAATGAGACAAAATCCTCCATCAACAAAAAGATTACAACTCACTGAAGGCTCAGATGATCATTGGCATTGTTTAGCAATAAAATATTTTTAAATTAAAGTACGCACATTTTTAGACATAATGCTATTGCACTCTTAGTAGACTACAGTATAGTGTAAACATAAATTTCACAGGAACTGGGATACCAAAAAATTCACTTGACTATATTGCGATATTTGCTTCATTTCAGTGGTCTTGAACTGAACCTGCAATATCTCTGATGTATGCCTGTATTAAATTACTTTTCTTTGAAAGAAAGAATGGGAGATGAAAAAAGAAGCAGAATTACTTTTTATTTAAAAACAAAAACTTTGAAAAATGTAAACACTTAAAATATTTTAAATAGTAATACCTGCCACTTCGGGACATTTATAAGCCAAACATTAATTTGTGTCTCTGTCTCTGTCAGTGTCTTTCTCTCATACACACACACGTAAAGCCCAGAAGTTCAACCCTCATCTGCCTGTGAATGTAAAATAAGGTCTTTAGATTTCCCATTAGTGATTTTGGAACTCTGCCTTTCAAATTATATAGGTGTCTTGTCATCACCCAGGGTTCTCATCACAAACATTCTCAGGTTTGCTTTTATTTGTGGAGTTTGTTACTTAGTATTGATCTCAGCACTGCATACACCCATCCTTCTCTCCTCTGCTCCACAGTGTTGGGGTAGACTTTTGTACACTACATTTCTCCAGCTCCCCTGCCAGCTGTCTGGCTGCCCTGTAGCCTGTCTTAATAGGAGGGCCTGGTGGGTGATCACAAGCAAGAGAAATGATAAAGGCATGTTTCTCTTCTCTCTGTCTCTCTCTCTCTCCCTCTGTCCTCTATTTTCCTTTCTGTCTTGCTGCTTCTAGCAGGAGCTCTGGAAGTTATAGCAATTCCTTAGAAAACCAAGTCTTTGTATAGTGCCCCCTTCTCCACTATCTCAGAATGAGCCGTTTGCCCTGGGCCTTGGTATATCATCCCCTTTTTTGTTTGTTTGTTTGCTTGCTTATCTAGCTCTAGTAGTGTTTTCTGCCATTATTTGTAGCTAGATTACCTCACTTCTCCTTTTTACTTCCTTGGCCCTTTCAATACTTGCGTAACCAATCTCCTACATTAAATTATTTGTTTAAAACACTGAGTGTTTTACGTCTCTCCGATTGGACCTTGGCTGATGCATTTGTGTATTAAACAGTCCTCCTCAATCTTCCACTGGCTTGCCAGGAATGTGGAAACTCAAAAACATCCTTTCACACATGAATCCGCAATTCCTTAGTCATATATGTATGTATGTTAGACACACACACAAGCACACACTTTAAGGAACATTCTCAGAAAAGCATACCTTAGTGTAATTTTTTTATGTAAAAATGTACATGTATATATATGCACACACACACAGACGTCCATGTGGATCAGCACACTTACAAAAATTATCTTCTGGTAGAGAACATTAACAGTTTTACTCTCATTTTTTATATGAAACCGTATTAATTTGATCACGTTACAAAGCTATTTTTATTTTGTTTTTGTTTTGTTTTTAATGACCTCTCACAGTCGTGTCAGTTACTTTTATTTTGAAAAAAACCTTACGAGCATATGAATATATATTAAAATATTTTATATTCATGAATTTGATTATATTAATTGGATATAACAGTAATCGAACTAATAGATGGTAAAATGCCAGAAGTAATGTAAAATAATGTGACTACAATATGACTTTCTCAAAATAGAGACTTGATAAATGTTAAATTTTTTTTGTGTAAAAGTCAATTATATTACATTATTTGTCACATTGTCATTTTTAAATTAAAGGATAAGCTCTCATAACACTGACCTGGTAAGTTCTAATCTGAGTCATCCTTGCATCCACTAATCTGATACCAACTGAATTTGCACAATAAATGAACAAAAGACTGAATTGAAAGAAAAGAAAGCACCAAATGTAAGATTGGTAATTATTTCTTCCAGGCACCTGTTTTTACTGTAACTGAACAGCAGGATACTGCATGACTCCAAAGAATGTCTAAAAGGAGAAATAAAGCAATTTTCACGGAAAAGTTAAAGATCGAGTGACTCCATTTTGTTGGTTTGTGTTATAAACTTAATGCTATTTAAATGTATTTTTTATAGTGTGTTAATAACAGTAATAAAAAAGAAAAAACAACAACATACAGCTATGTTATAACAAGCAGATGGTGGCTGGAGATGGGCTGTACTCCAAATGTTCCCATTCTTTTCCAATTTATGATCAGTAAAAGGAATAAACATTTGTGTTCCTCCAGTCTGCCATCATATTCCAGCTAAAGTTATAGAGCCTCAATGTTTTACCAGATGAAAAGTCCATACAATAATTATTTATCATTCTAAACTTGGAATTCCTAGTCCAAACCACGAGTGGTGACTTAGAAAGTTCAGGAACATTCTTTTGGGGATTATAGGCAATATTTTTGACTATAATTAGAATTATTCCATTGGAAAGACTGTCCAACAATAATTAATCATCATAATTTAACAAAGACATACCCCCAATGCTCTCATTTAACAAAGACATACTCCCAAATTTTCTCCAATGGTAACTTGTTTCCCATGGTAACATCTTCCAGTGGAAGATTGTCATAACATAATGGAATACACCAGTCAAACATACTAGTGTACATATTTGCAATCTGGTTTCTGGAGTATTTTTGGTGACATGAATTAGCATTGATCTTTAAAATCCATGTGGGGACATCTTTAGGAAAATACACACTGTACATCAACTAGACTCACCTCAATCATAGAGATTCCATGATCTGTGCTTACCAGTTGGTCTTATGCCATACAACTCAACCTCTGTTCTAATTATTTTCACACCTAGGTTTATTACATTCTTGATATCCCATTGGATTAGGCTATTCCAAGAAAACTGTGGCATAGAAGAAATTGTGTTTCTCCATCAATTTATCAACATTTTAGAAAATGTACCTGAATTGCATATACCCTTTTTGGTCATCAATAGACAACCAAAGTCCTCATGCCCCTCTTTATTTTTCCTAAGGAACCGATGCTGTTCACGGGGTCTTATATAAACTCACACTGAAGTATAAATGAGTGCTATACATTTAAGTATTATAGCTATAGGTGCAATAAAACCTTAAGTCAGTCGCTTCTTCTATGTCTATTGCAACTGTCTCAACTCAAACTCTGAAAAGTTCTCATCTGGCCTCCTATAGCAGCCTCTGAAACAATCTCCCTTTCTCCACAGCCTAGTACCCCTTTAATCCAAGTCAGAATACACTTGTGTAATATTTTTTAAAAAGATAATTTTTATACTGTTATTCCCTCTGCCTCAAAAAGTTCCCGACTCAGTACTTGTTAACATCTATAAACCAACCCTTCTCTAATATTCTGACATTATCTCCTACTCTTGTATCTTATATTTCAACCTTACTAAATGACTAACAATTTCCATATGCTTGACAATGTTACATGCTGCTATGTTTTATTCAGGTTTTGTTTGTTTGGTTTTTGTTTTGCTTCTTCTGGCTGAAATGAGTTCCACGCTGATTCATCTGTTGAAATCCTATTGCTCTTCAAGACGTAGCTCTACTATGAGCTCCTTTCTGAAGCCTATCTTGGTCCTTGTTTCAAAACAACCATTCCCTCCTTGATTACCCTTATGTATGCCTGTGTTTGTCTCTTTCTCACATTAGACAGTAAGCCCCTTAAGGGCAGTAACTATGCATAAATCTTTGTCTTATTTGTCTATCTCCTACAACTGAGCATTGCAGGTGCTTTATGCATGTGTGTTAATCGAAGTAGCTGAAATAACATAGTTGCAATTATTAAACTTCAAACATCATGAAACCAATAGAGGAAACATTTTTGGGGGGATGGAATTTACACGCTTGAAGCCATTTATGTATACAGCTGCTTAATCATAAGGCTAATGTACAGATAATCCATATTCCTTACATGGATACTATAATAAACAATTGCTGGATACTTTCCCAACATATATTTTACTTCCTTCTCCCTGTATTAATAATTCTCTTATTTCCCTAGCTTTGTGGTTTGAGTGGAATAATTCATGCCTATTTAATAAACTAAGCTTTGTTTTCTTTCTTCATAAAAGAAAACTTCATTCCCAGACACAGTTATTGGTTTAGATGCAATCACATGGCACAAGTCAAGCCAGTCAAAGCCAGTGAAACTCAGTTCTTTGATTCAGTGTGAATTACCAGAGAAGAAAATTTGTGTTTCCTTGTAGATATGTTGACATAAGTAAGTAAAGACATATCCCAAGGAAGTAAAGGCAATAATTCTGTGACATGGAGAAAAGAACATGCTTTGGAATGGAGTCAACTCTGAGAAATTGGAGCCAAATACAGGAATCTTGGTAATACAAATGAGCTTTGGATCAAGCTTCCTGTTCCCAGGAAGTTTATTACAAGCCAAATTTTTTTATTTGTTTTATCTTATTTTTATTTTTTAGAGAATCTTAGGTTTATAGAAAGATTGCACTGAAAATACAGTGAGATCCCATACACTCCCTCATCCTCTCAGCGCCTGATTTTCCTATTACTAACACCTTTCTTTAGTGTGGTACATTTGCTGCAATTAGTGAACTAACATTGATATGTTATTATTAACAGAAGTCCATAGTTTACATTAGGGTTCATTCTTTGTGTTGTGTATTTCTAGTTTTGACAAGTGCATAATGCCATGTGCCTACCATTACAGTATTTTTCACTATTCTAAAAATCCTCTATGCTCCAACTATTGTTCACTCCTTTCTCCCTGCAAACCCCTGGCAATTATTGATCTTCTTACTGTCTCCATAGATTTGTCTTTCTAGAATGTCATAAAGTTAAGATCAGATAAGATGTAGTTTTTCAGGCTGACTTTTTTCACTTGTCAGCATGTATTAAAGTTTCTTCCATGTTTTGCAAGACTGAATAGCACATTTTATTTTAGAATTGAACAATATTTTATTGTCTGGATTTACCACCATTTGTTTATTCATTTCCCTATTGAAGGACAACTTGGTGTTTCCAAATTCTGGCATTATGAATAAAGCTCCCAAAAATTTATCTGAAGGTTTTTGTGTAGACTAAGTTTTCACTTCATTTGGGTAAATATCTAGGAGTGCAATTGCTGAATCACATAGTAAACACACGCTTAGCATTGTAAAAAAGCTGCCAAACTGTTTTCCGAAATTGCTGTGCAATTTTGCACTTCCACTAACAATGAGTGAAATTTCAGGTTACTTCTTATCTTTGCCAACAGTTGTTTCCTCTAGTTTTCAAGGTAGCTTTCATGGGATTTTTTGGTTACTTGTAACCAATCAAATCCTAACCAATAGAGTAATCCAGAAGTATACATTAAAAGTGGAAAAACACATAAGTATAATATAAATACTTTATAATATAAAGTATATATAAAGTCCACTGCATCTGGATTAGAATTCTAGTTCTTTTATTTGTTAAATGTAGGATTTTAACAAATTGATTAGCCTCTCTGAATCTCAGTTTTCTTAGGGGTATACAAAGCAGGAGGAATTATTCTTCCCGATGCTGCCATAAACCCTACCACAAATGACAACCTAATAATCAGTGTATTAAAAAAGAAAGTCAACTGTTAGATCACCCTGGAAGTTAGAAAAATGTAAATGAGGAGAAATAGAGGTGTATTGTTAAATCTTCCTTTTGAATAAAGCTTAGGTCAATTTAATTTCCTCTTTATATTCTTTGCCTGTATCAAAAATATTTGAAAGAAAAGTAAGCCATAAGTCTCAGAATTAATCTCTCTTTCAAAACAGCAGATCTGAACTCTAGCACTTGTTCCCTAGCCTCTACCCTATTCACTCCCAAGCACTTAATGTACTATGTAATTAAACATAAAAAATACCAGTTTTGTGCCCCTACATGTTGATACTTAAACAGTAGTGTAATCACTTTTAAGTGAAGAAACATAAAGTGAAAGTAAGATAATGCTAACTGTTTTTTTACAAAATGAATTTCCTCTGCCCAATGCAGAAATCCACGAAGAGACATTTTACTCTTACCTCAATATTTTCTGTTCATCTCTTCCCATGCTTGTGTAAATATGTTCTTCCTTTTCAATCTTTTTATTCTTCAGAAAACAGATCTTCACTCAAATAATCTCTTGGCTCTGTCATAGAGCCCCTATCCTCAAAGCTTTCTTGTATGTTCGCTTACATTTCTTAGGCCAAATATAAGCGTAATGTGAATAAAGTATTAAAATATTTTAATATGTATCCCAATTTTTATTTTGCCTGAGGATGGTCTTTAGCAGACAAATCAATCAAAATTCAACTACCTAGTGTGTGGCTCTTTTTGCTAAGTACATTGTAGGAATTCCTGGGAAACTACAAAGAATTGTAGAAGTGAAACATCTCTAGCTTTCTTTCTCTATCATTTTCAGAGTTTATTTTTTCTTAAGAATTCCATAAGCTCCAGTAAACTCTTTAGACCAGCCCAGATAATTATTGATTTCTCAGGCTTTCCTATTCCTAAAAGATTATTTTTCCTTTTTTTGTTTTTCCTTTATTTTCTCTGCTAAACATTAGTTGTTTATTTATGACAATTAATAAAGTTTATAATTATAAAAATTGGTCAAAATCTAGATCATAAAAGCTACAAAAATAATAACAACAAAACATGATACAACCATAAATCATTTCACTTTGATAATTTATAGGTTGTGCTCATCTAAGCAACTAATACATGTATTGAAATGCATCAACAAGTGGCCGGGCACTGTGGCTTGCCCCTGTAATCCCAGCACTTTGGGAGGCCGAGGTGGGTGGATCAAGAGGTCAGGTGATCGAGACCATCCTAGCCAACATGGTGAAACCTCGTTTCTACTAAAAATACTAAAAATACAAAAATTAGCTGGGTATGGTGGCACGTGCCTGTAATCCCAGATACTCAGGAGGCTGAGGCAGGAGAATCGCTTGAACCCAGCAGGCAGAAGTTGCAGTGAGCGGAGCTCATGCCACTGCACTCCAGCCTGGGCGACAGCGCGAGACTCCATTTCCAAAAAAAAAAAAAAGAAATGCATCACCAAATATTGATTACCCAAGATGTACCAGAAACTGCTGCATTAGATATGAGAGGTACCAAGTCAAGTGGAGCCTATTTTTTTCTTTTTTTGTTGTTGTTGTTGTTGTTGTCTTGTTGTTGTTAAGATGGAGTCTCTCTCTGTTGCCCAGGCTGAAGCGCAGTGGCGTGATCTCGGCTCACTGCAACCTGCGCCTCCTGGGTTCAAGCGATTCTCCTGCTGGGAGAGTAGCTGGGATTACAGGCATGTGCCACCACACCCAGATAATTTTTCTATCTTTAGTAAAGACGGGGTTTCACCGTGTTGGTCAGGCTGGTCTTGAACTCCTGATCTTGTAATCTCCCTGCCTCAGCCTCCCAAAGTGCTGGGATTACAGGAGTGACCCACCACACCCAGCCTAAATGAAGCCTATTTTCTCAAGAAGCTTACAGTCTAGTAGAATGTGATGGGAATATAAACAAGCACAATGACATGTTATGTACACTGATTTGGTCAGTATCTAACCAGAAAACCAAAAACCACATTAAGTAAAACAGGAGGAATTTAATGCAAGGAAATATTAGATGGCTGATAGGAGAAGTATAAGCCAAAGAACAACCAGTTAAACCAAAGATTAACAACAGCGGTAAGTCAGGTTATTGCCGAAAGGACAAAGAGGCCAGAATTGTCTAGCAGAAACTGGAATTATGGCAGACCAGCTAAGTGAGAGCTAGAGCCATGAAGGTGACAGAGCTCTTGCAGGAAAAACAGTCTGTGGAAGAGAAGGGGAAAATACCTTGGCTTTCTAGATCTTTCCTTTTGAATCATCAGCTGGTGTGTTGTGCTTGCAAATGGACAAAATCCAGCTGGAAACCGCCTAACATGAGAGCTTGAGAAATCTACCCCACAGCAGTCAAGCTCCCAACAACACAGAGCAGACCAGGAGAAAGACACAAAATAGGTCAGAGGGCCAACAGGCTGGACATTTCATATGTATTATGATAAAATCTGAGCAAAGTACAGTGAGGGCAAAAAAGAATTGATTAATTCTGGGGTGAAAAATGAGAAGAATCTATAAATTCTTTATTGTAATATGAAAGACAGAGGGAAAGAAGGAAAAAGAGAGTGGGGTGGGAAAAGATAGACAAAGAAGAATCAAAAATTAAAGCCATTTTATCTTCAGCCTTATTTTCCAAAAGAAAAAGTGGTTACAACTTATTGTCTACTTTCTGTGAGTAACAAAAGAAATATTTCAGATAGTAAGATGTAAATTGGTGCAGATAAAACATTTCTATAAGGGTAGCAGTTCACCGCTACTAGTAGAAGAATGCCACTGTCATATAGAACCTTCTTTTCTATTCAGTGTCCTAATTGCCTTGACTGAAGACAGGACACTAAGATCCTAAATCATAACAGGAGAATTTAAGTATTTACCTTTCGGGCTCCAAGGGACTCTAAAATTGGTAGTGATCAACATCTAAGACAGAAATTTTCCATTTAAGTATTTATTACAGCATTCTAAGTTCAACCCTAAAAGAAACTCCAGTGTCGAATCTTTTACATATCATAATTTATTTCATTCCCAAAGCCTGGCAGGAATCAATAAAACAAGAAAAGTGTTGGGGGGGCATGAGATGTAATAGAAACTAAATGAAGCAGTCCAAAAGCTTATAAAACCACAATGAAACAAGATTGCTAAGAGTCTGAGCCTATTCAGCACAAAGCACAATAGCCAAGAATAAATTGAAAATCAATAACTTCAAATGCTGAAATTGCCTACGAACTTTGAACATTGATATTTATCTTTTCTTTTTAAAGCAATGCATAACAGGGTCATGGAATCTTATGAAAACCACAACATAGGAAATTTTATTTCCCCTGATGACCTCATGAATCTTATTTTGCCTTATGCCACAAACATTGCACGGCCATACACATTTCTTGATGTGAGAAATATGCTCCTGAAAAGACTGGAACTAAAGGCTGTAGCAAACTTATAATTCTATGTGTGTTTAATTTCATTTATGTGTTCCAATATTTTTTTCAAAATGTGCCTGTTAGCAATAGAAGGAAACACAAATCGGTACTTTCGATCTCACAAATCTACTGCTATGCCTTCCTCTGTGTTTGCCTTCTAGCAGAAAAAAAAAATTACCTCCAAATTCTCAAAAAACTAATGAATCACATCATTAAAAATACAGTTTACTTGAAGCCAGCAGATTTTTTACTAAGAAAAACATTCCATGATTTAATCCTAAATCTCTGGATTTCAATATTGCCTGCTTTGAATTTAAGTTGTCTCTCAAAATTGTCAAAAGCTGTAAAGTCTCTCTGATGGCCCCAATGACCATTTAGAAAGTATTTTCCCTAGTCTGTGAACAGGAAATAGCATATTGATATTATCACTGTGTCTGCAAATAGAATAACTCCAGCACTATCTTTGGGGGATAGGGAAGGCGTGTCAGGGAAGTGCCTGCCTTGATCAGACTCTCACTCTCATTCAGCAGTTCCTCAAGAAAAAATTTAAGGTATTTCTAAAGATCATTCTGCACACCCTAGAGTAGATCAAAAAATATAAGAGAAGCTTTTGCGAAGGATCCTGTTTCTCTAAAGGGACTCAGAAATGAGGTTCACTGTGGACAAGCATTTTGCTTCTACAAGACAGAATAATTGTAATGTACTTAGTTTAGACATCGTGTGGTTGCATACTTGACTGACCATTCCAATCTACTTTATACAAGCATGGTCCCCGTGATTCAAATAGCTTGCCAGAGTGCTACTGGAGGCTTAAAAAAAGTCAGAGAGGAAAAGTTCCAAGCTTTCTCAGAGTCCCTTCCTTTCAGGACACTCATCATTCCAATTTGTATTTGTTTTCACCCAAAGAGCTTATCAATTTCTGTGGAAAACACAGATACTAAGGAAAGATGTAGGAAGAGAAGAGGACAGAATTTGAAAAGGTCATCTGTTTGAATCCTTCAGATAGTTGAATGTCCAAGTCATCCAGAACAAATATCTAGTTTCTTGAAGACCCCAGGGAGGGAAGGAATGGAAAGGACAGACTTACTGAGTGTCTAATGAATGTAATCTCAACATCTGCAATATCCCGTGATACTATATTCCATCGCCTTCATATTAAAAAATGTATTCCTTGTGCTTAGTTGTAATCTTTCTTCCTTTATTTTTACTAACTTTTATTGTGTTTTTGTTGTCCAGAATCATAAAGAATAGCTGTTCAGCAAACCTCCTCAGTTTACTATATTTGTAAAAAGAGCATAATCAAAACACCCTTTGGACTTTCCTAAGTTCACCATTCAGTCTCCTTAGTCATTCTTAATATGTTTTTCCTATTTTAAGCACCTTGTGATTTTCCATTTTCCTCACCTTTTTTAATATTGTAAAATTAAATTAAAAGATTACCTTATAGCCTATCTGTTGTATTCTTTTCTCTACATAAAATCAGGTAGCCTTATTTCCACAATGGCATTAAGCTGACTCATTCAGAGTCTACTCAACCAAGCTCTAGATACTTTTGTTTTTGGTTTTTATGCACAGATAGTACTTCCTTGAACTTTATTTATAATGTTTACATTTTGTCCCCAAGCAAACTGAGCTATATTGTGGTTATAGCCAGGGGATGTAAGGAATTAAAGAGCAGATTTTAGAAAATCACCTTGAGACTTTACACTAGTTTCCTCTTGCACCAAATTTTAAGAGCAAGTTTCAAAACTTTTTGTAATCAATTTTGATAAATTTGCCCAGTTGTTTTGTTTGTTTTAATATCTCACTGATAAAAGGCAAAATTTTAACATAGTCAACAAATTACTCAGCTGAGAGCTTAGTTCCTTACAGAAAATACGACACATACAGGAAATGATACTTTAAGATTATGAGGATTCACAAAAAATAAATGAATTAAAAAAGAGTTGATTGATCGAAATTCATATCATCAATAAAATCTCAAAATGTTATGGCAATCAAACTAAACTTTAGTATTTGGATGCAAAAAAAAAGAGAGAGAGAAAGAGAGAACTAGCTCCTCTTAGCTGCTAGGTAGTTTTCAATGTCAGCATATGGGAACGTGTCTATATCCAAGATAGAGATGATAAAATACTCAGCCTTAGATCCAAACTAAATGGATATCTTCTTGGGAGCTTGTATGTGCCTCAGTGAAATCTAGTCTTTCTGAGACATGTATCAATTTACAAGTGTATGTCCAATTTTTAAATAATAGTTAGAAAATCATAATTATATTAATTTAAAATGACAGCCATTATTTTTACCTATTTGGATTATTTCCAGCTTGCAAACTGAGACATCACTCAACTTTTTCTCATGAAACCAAAAATATATAGACTTTTCACAGATTGTTTGGGATGTACTGGTACTTCACTCAGCAAACTGCAGGACCTCAAACTTTTCCTCTTCGTTTGACACCGGCATTCATTTAGTCTCAAAAGACAGCTCAAACCTTCAGACATTTTTTGAGTCAGACTCTTCCTTCATTCCACGTGGTTGATTGTCATCAAGACATGCCAAAGTTTAACTTGAACTGTTTCTTATTCAATACTTCCTCTTTTCTCCAATAGCCAATACATATGCTGTATCTTCCTCATCTTAATAGTCTGCCAGTTATTTTCAACCATTCTCAGGTGAATTTCATGACATTGGATGATCTTCTTTTTGCTACGAGATGCATATAGCTTAAATATTTCTTTCCTAGCTTCACTTTTTGTTCAAAATCTTTTTGACTTCTTTATTATTTAGGACATTGGGTTACAAATTATAGAAAACTCAATAATGTAAAAAAAAATTTAGTCACATGACCACACATAGCCACTAGGAAGGCTAGAACATGTCCTATACATGGGCATCCACGAACACAGCTAAAACCAGAGTCAGCCTGCACACCACTGAAAAAAAAGGAGAGACTGGATACTAGTAACAATTAGCAGTCTCTGCATAGCAACACAAAAATACTTTGTATTTTTTACATGTCTCTGGTAAAAGCATTGTCAGATAGAAAGAATTATAGTATGATTAGTCCAAAACTTAAAAAAAGAATAAACTATCCCCTGACAAGGCTTAAAATTCATCCAAGAGGCCCCCTAGCCCGCCTTTGGAGGAAAAAAAAAAAATTTTTTTTAAGTGGTTAACTATTAGGAATTCTGGCCCTCAATTTTTATTCAATAAGAGTAGCACTGCTTTTTTACATATATATATATATATATATATACACATACATATATATGTATAAATATATGCATAAGTAATATATATATATAAAATACGTCCATATATGTAAATATATTTTCTATTCTATACTACATGGGTTAATGATAGCCATTTTCTCATCTTGGGATAAATACTCTTCTTGAAAAGTTCATCTCCATTACTTGAAAAATTATTTTTTAAAGTCAAATTGTACTGAAAGCAGAAGATTAAAACACTTCTTAGATATTATTGTGTAAGAAAGAAATAAAATGAAAAAAAATGGCCTGCTTTGTATGCAAAACAAATTTTCTTAGAGAAGAATGTGATTTACAGATAGGTACACTAGAATGATAGGAAAGTGTAACTTTGGTCTGCACTTAATGTTAAATACCAATATTTTTACCTTCCTGAAGAGTATTTATGACTTCCTATCAAGGCTTAAAGTACTGTAGGGATAAAGAATGGTATTCTTTGAATTCCTTAAGCTTTCTCCACACCCATCCACTTAGTTTTTACCCTTGTCTACTACATGTTTCTTGGTATTTAGAATCTTAGAATATTTTCAGTAGACAGAAATCTGACCTCTGAGGTCTAACACACAGTTATAATTTCAATTGTGAGTGAACACCCATTCAATCCCTAAGACAGTAATCCCTGACAAAGCTTTAACACATAGAGTGAAATCTCCCCAGGCTAGAACTTTTTCTTGGCAGAGAAACATCAAGGAGATGGAATATGCTCTTGAAAAAGGACCTATTGTTTTAATTTGTACACATTAAAGTCATCTTTTCAAGGTGCTTCTTAAAAGTTCAGCCTGCAATGTCCAAAGGATAAAAAGTAGATGTCCCTCTGAGATTTTGTTAAAGTGAAATTTATTAAAGGGTTTTGTGTGGTTTACACCTTCAGAAATAGCCAAAAGACCCCAGCACTCATATGCACAGCCTGCCTCCAATGACCTTATTTTCCATTTCCTCTCTCAGAATTTAGGTGCAAAATCTCTATCTCTATAATATCTTCACTCATTCTTCTTCTAGTTTTACTCCTTCATTTGAGAATGGTTTCCCATTCTCAAAATTTATATTATTCCTAATTGTATTTCTTTTGCATCCTATCAAAGCACCCATTAAATTCTAGAGGCATGAAAAACATAAACCAACCATTGATTTCCTCTAGCTGTATTGTCTCACATGTTAACACCATGTGAGATCACAAGGCATTTCTTCTGGACAAATCCAGGACCCATTTCTCTATGCTAACCTTTATTTTATTTGTTCTATTTTTTTTTTCTAATTTGGGGCTTCCATAATAATAATTTACTCTCTTACTCAATGTAGTTCCTCATTACTCATTTCTTAACTCTCATTCCCAAATCTGTAAGTGGGTAGTCTTTTTAGTTTAAAAATGTTTGGAAATGTATTATGTAGTGTGGCTGATTTAGGCAACATATTGAATTTATTTGGCTCCCTCCAAAGAAAACTATTTCTTTTTAGTAAACTGCTTATATTTGACAATGTTGCTACTCTTCTCAAATAATGGAGAGGTAAAACAATAGCTACAGCAGAGTCTCAAGAGCTGAGGACATTTTATAATGGCTAAGCATCCTGGCATCCCTAGGTAATCAACATCAAAAATGGGGTGGGAGAGGTTGGTTTCAAAAACCTTTACTCTTCTGTAATCTGCATCTCCTTGCCCAAGACCCAGCCTCTCAACCTTTTCACATGGTCCACAGGTATATGAATCAGAGCAGTTCAAAAGTAGTGAAAACTAATTAAATACCCAAATAACATTTCAAAGAGTTGAGATCAAAGATACGGAACTACTATTGCTAGAAAAGATAGTTTTTCCTTCTTACAAAGGGCAAATATAAATAATGCAAAGTAAAATTGAAGCATCTGAGCTTGTTATAAATAAAAATTTTTAGGAAAAAATGATTAATTGGCAAGTTATAACCATGGGAAATGATTTGGAAAATTCTGGAAATTTTGTTTAAGAAGGTAACAGTAGAGTGATTGTATTTAATGTCTGGGATACTTTTAAGAGTATAAAAGCATATTATTAATAATTATGATGAAATGACAGGTATAAATTGTGACTGCCCCCAAACAAATTAAGACATAGGATTATCCTTTAATAATTACAAATAAACTTCATACACTTAGATATAAATTAGCCCCATAATTCCACAGCTATTTTTTAATAAAAATGTTGACAGGAGGCCGGGCACAGTGGCTCACGCCTATAATCCCAGCAATCTGGGAGGCCAAGGAGGACGGATCGCTTGAGTGCGGGAGTTCAAGACCAGCCTAGGCAATGTGACGAAATCCTGTCTCCACAAAAAATAAAAATAAAAGGCTGACAGATCCCCAGATGCTATAAACAAACTAGAATGAAACAAATAAAGATAAATTACAAGGGGATTAAGTGTCTATAAAAAGCATGAAAACCCGGACAGAAGCACCACCCCTATTCTTAAAGAATAAACTAGCAGTATCCTAGAATAGAAAAGACAAATGAACAACTGGATAAAAGAACTATCTTAATTTCTCATTCAATTCAAAATAAAAATTGGAGTAAGTTTAAACAAATTCTATTTCAAGTTAATATTTTAAAATTAAAAATAAAAGGAGTTGATCATCTAAGAGTAATAGTTATCTGTATGATAGTTTATCATTAGCAATGATCAAAACTTTAGGGCATGGACCCTAGGCAAAAGAGACTGAGGTATCACATCAACTATTTCATACCTGGTTAAATTTACATACTTCTTATATATGAGCACACACATAATTTATCAACAAGCTTAAGGAATTTTTCCTATTAACGAAAAGAGAGAAGAATAAAGAGAGAAAATGCTTCTTATAAATATTTATAACCTAAAGCACTTATTCGATGACTGTTTTGACATGACAATAGACTAGAATTTGTCCTCGGAATACTTAGGTCTAATTCTTTGGAACAAACAACAGCAATATTCCTCTATAAAGACAGGCCTATAAAGGTTGTAAGAATCATAGAATTCTAGAATAATGAGAAGATAATAATGGCTTTTAAATCTGTAAATATAATAAATCTATAAGAAAACATTTAACTTTATGTTAAACTATATTTGGATCATTAATAAAGTAATATTTTTAATTTAATATACTACTCATAATATTTTTTCTATTTCGAAAGGCTTATAAAATAAAACTATATTATTCATTTTATTATCATTGGAACAAAAATCAAATATTTTAGAATGGCACTCTTACAAGTTATTTCTACTTTCAAGACTCTGCCCCAGTTTAAATAGTCTCACCTGTGTTTAGCAAATGATAGGCAATTATTTCATTCTTTAATAAACAAATTAACATTTATGAAAAGAACATTTCTAAATCTATTTAGGTTCCCTGTATCTCCCAAATTAATTGTTAGAACTAAGCAAAACTAAAGTGTCCCTTATTTTATACTGTAAATGCCTTTCAGCAAACACTGAATTCAAAGTTTCCTACATAAAATTACAGATTTTTCTTTTCACACAGATAAGGCTAGTGTCTTATTTTTCACTGAACTAAGGAAAAGAAACATGTCCCATTTTCTTTATCATAATCAGTGTCAATCAGTGAAGTCATTACTTCCTTAATCAGAAAAAAAAATCACAAATCAACTCTAACACAAAGTAGAGTAGAGCTATGGAGTTGGAAGTTTTTCTTAAAGATCAATACACTGACCACAAGGTCTGAATGCAGATTTTTTTTTCTGAATCCCTATGATGTTGAAATCAAATATAAGCCATTTCATGATGTTTTAATGCAAACAAATTGGATACTTTCTTTGTTTTTTTATGCAAACAATTGGATTTAGGATATTGTGAAAAAATTATTTTTTATATTTTGTTTTGACTTGTTTCCATATTAACAGCTGTCTTTATTTTGTGTTTCCGCAGCTCTGAAATGCATGGGAATGAGAAGCTTCCTCCTTCCACGCTTCCCTGCTCTGGTTTGTTTAAAGCTTCCCTCAACATCTACTACTAACAAAATTGTGGTAAGGGCAGCCACTATTTGGTGGGACTATTAATTTGTTTGAGGCTATAATTTTTGTTCCAGTAACTAACACTTCATTAAGTTGAAAATCTTTCATTATGAAAGGAAATATTCACAAAGAATTTAACCAATGAACGGAAAATTACTGTTTCCAACTGGTTTGATTCAGACTAAATGTAAAACTTACTAATGAAATTGGTTTATGTTTTGGATTTCTTAAATTTTTTAATCATAGGAGAATGAAGACGGAAGTTATTTTTGTAAGCTTTTAAGTTTACCACAGAGAAGCACAAATGGCATATAAAAATACTTAATTACTCTTTAAAATGTCTTAGCTTCTATTTCACTGGAACTGAATGCAAACATATGCTTTGTTTTCTTTTCTTTTTTTAAGTATTAAATCCTAGACTTTATGCTCCCATTTAAGCATAGAAATTCAGCCTTGTTTCATTTCATTCATCCGTTCAACAACTATTTACTGAGCACACACTTTGTTCAAAGCATTGAACTAGAAATATTAAGGTAAACAAAATTGGCATCCATTCTTCCCTGGGGAACTAATATTTTAAGACGTGATAGAGAAATTACATCAGTCAAGGTTATTTTACTACGATCATTGTAAGTGGCATGAAGGTGAAGTATACAGTGCTAAGAATGCTTCTCCAAAGAAATATCACTTAAATATATAACTGGAGAATGAGCAAGCCTGGCTTAGATGAAGGAGGAGGAATAAAAAAAGATAGTGATTAAGCATAGATACCCTGAGGGGAGAAATAGCATGACTTATTTGTGAAATTTGGAGAAAAAAAAGAAGAAAGCTACTGAAGCTAGAACACAAAGAATAAAGTGGGACTGAGCTAGAGTCAAACCTTAGCTCAAAAATCACTTCCAGGTTATGTGATCTTGAGGAACCTCAATTTCTTCATTTATAAGAAGGGATAATAATATCAACTCTGTCGTTGTTACAAGGATTAAAGAGTTAACATACTTAAAAGCTGATGATGGTGTCAGGCGCATAGGAAATACTGTAGAAATGTTAGTCCTTTTATTATAAGGTTGACATAATCCAAATGAGAATCTAAATATATATGTTATGTATTGCGCATTTTCTTCTCTGAACTCTACCCTCAGTTATAGAATAGGATAAATATGATGAGAAAAGGATTCTTTGTTTATCACAGCAGATGTTGAACACTTTAAAGAGATGGGCATCACTGTCAAAGCACCTGAGTACATTTTCAAAACGCCCTTTGCAATGATCTCTCAAACTGCAGTCCCAGGAAATTCAGCTTTTGTTTTTGTAGTGGTGGTCATCATTAACGTTGTTATTAGTAGTTTTAGTTTTGCTTTAACAATGTTAAATCTTTGTTTTGTCTTCCCTATCCACAACGTCTAGAATTAAGGTTTACTAGCATTGCCACTCTTGTATAGTAATAATTCTTTTAAAGTAAATGTAGTCATAGGGTGTGAACATAAGTTTTATTAAAAAAGAATAATACTATATAAACATATGCATGTGTTTTTTAATCAAATTGTAAGCTTTAAGCTTCAGTGTTGATTTTTACGGTTTTTCTTCTTTCCTCCCTGCTTTCCTTCTTTATGTTATTCCTTCCATTCCTCCTATCTAATGTCTACTATTTTATTCATTCCTTACTATGTAGAAAACATAAGCCATACCCCCCCTGTTTCTTTTGTGTTTTTGGCCATTCAAATGTAATTAGACTGACTTTGTTGATCAGTTATTTTCTCTTTCTTGTTTGTCCAAGAAGACTGTAACATTTAGGGCCTTTCAAATGTAGAAGGATTAGCAAAGCCTTTCATTTTAATGTCATTTGTTACATGCAGGAGCTGATTCCAGCCCTGTTCTCTGACCTGAGGTCATGAAATTTTCACATACAGCCTATAAATGTAAAACTTACTACAGAGCCCAGCAAACCGACTGATAGTGATGTTCTTAGTCCAAGTACTTATCTGACATTACTAGTGCAACAGAAATTCAGACTCTGGACAAATCCCTCTATGCTTTCTTGGAAAGAGTCCCAGCTTTACTGATGTTCACTCAGGAAGAGATTCAGGATTTTTCTAAATTTATCTGAAAATGAAACCACTCAGGGGAGTGACTGCAATCCATTTATAGTCTGGCTCTACATGAACATCTATCTTGAAATTTGCCTACAACTATGAAAGACCAAAAGTATTCACTCCTGAAGCCCAAACTAATACTTTTCTTATTTGGTTTCCAAATTCTGTGTTAAGGCTTTCATTAAAGGCTTCCAAAACCATATAGTTCCTCGGTTATCTTAATTTTAAATATGAGATGCTTTTACAAATTATAGGAAACATCATGTACTATCTCACTCCTAAGTTTGTTCTACATCTTTTTCTGATTATAAAATTAATAATAGATAATTACAAAAAATTAAGAGATCATGGTAACACACATCCATCATAATCCATTTTTAGGAAGATTCATTGTGAATGTTTCAGTCTATTTTTTTGTTTCTAAAATAATTTAAATACAAGTGATTTTTTTTTTCACGTAGACACCAAAAAAATAGTATTTATTCATTCAAAATTAAACCTACCATCTATATTCACCTACCTTCCCCAATAGAATGCATTGATTTTTCTTAATCTTTGTAGCATTTTAAAATGTAAAGGAAGAGAGCTTCCCTTACAGATGCCACCATTTCCATGGCAATGCATTTTTCTACTTTAAAAGAGTACAATGAGAAAGCTACACATTAAAATCAATAACCCTCTTTAGACAGTTAGTAGGAGAGAAAGATGCCTTAAGCTGAGCAAAGAAACAAGGTAGTATTTTTTTCTGGATTGCTGCATTAAAAACAAACAAACAAAAACATAAAAAGAAGTCGATAAGCTCCCCTTGACTTTTTACTCTCCTTGATGTTTTACTCTGCCAAGAAATTTTGCCATCTTGGTTAAATTATATGTCATAATTCTGGTGTATTTTAAGTAAAATTGCACACCAAGTAATTGTGGTTGAATGTGGATCCATCTATTCAGAGATTTTTATAAACACCTACAAATATCTGAAGTATATTAACCATGACTATGTTTGTTCACTGAAGAAATGGCATTTCTGTTTGTCACATATGGGAATATGATCACATCCAGATAAAGGCTAATGTTGTCTCATTTCTAAAATGCACAATCAATTTCACCATAAGGGGCTATGTCTACAAAAAGCACACCTAAATAAAAAGAATGAAAAAATTACTTTGGGGTTATTTAGTAAATTTTGAACTCCTCTGACTTATTCATAGGAAGAGCAAATTTTGTAAAAACAAAGTCCAGAGTCAAGAAATCATATTTTACATCCTTTTCTGTCCTTTATCTTTGGTTAACCAGGGGCAGAATTGCTAAAAAAAAAATTGTTTTTATTTTTGTCTTCTTCCTTTGATGTCCATGGAACATAAAATAGATACACAGTGGGATATTGCAATTACTCCAAATAACTACTGAAACCTAATGACTCTGCAGCCTTTACAATTATTGGCCAACAATCTTGAACATGTTTAGGACATCACTCAATTTACATGTGATTTCTGCTTTAGTGCCAGGAAAATAATAACCAAAGAGTTAATATTGTCAGTATATTTCTTAGACATAATACTGGGCTATCAATTGTTCTAGCCAGGTTCTAAAATGATGGAATGCAACTTGAGGTGGGTGTAGGAAGAGTTGCCATTAGCAGGTAGGAGGGAAAAATCCATTGAAATAAGTCACATCTTGCATAGCTTTTCTATGGGACTAGCATTTTGACCATGATTGCTTGGGTTCTCTAACACCTACTGCCTCTTCTTCATCTTCTCTTCATGTGAAATAATAATCTTCATATTTTCATCATGTAGACCAGCACTCTACGCATTGGGGTGTGTGGTACAAAATCATTCATTTGGGAATGAGGAGAAAATAGTAAAACTTCTATTTATATTGATCTCTGTCTAAAAACTAAAAAAAAAAAGTCTTTTAATATTTACTATGTGGATTGACATTGGCACAAGTATGTAATATGTAAATAAGTATACATTTATGAGAAATATATACTTTAACATTTTTAATATAGAGGCAAAAATTAAGGTGTGAGAGTGTTCATCTCTACTGGTAACTAATACAGCTTCGTTAAAACTACGCTTGGGAAAATGAGCAAAAACTCTCCCTGCCCCACCCCCACTAGCCTTCCACAAAGAAGGAAGCTTGTTTCTAGTGGACTGCTCATAAAACAAGGCACGCTTCTTTAAGGGGCTTCTCATAAGAGAGAGTATTTTATGCTTGAGTGAGGAGTTTTCTGGCTGTATTTCTGCAAGGACTTTTATGATAGTCTCCAAAATGACCCCACCTCCTAAGACTCATGAGTTTGTGTAGTCTCCCTTCTACATAGAAAACGGCTGACCTGTGCAACCCATACTGTATTGAATAAATCATAGTGCACAAATTCCAAAGGGTAATAAAAGACATAGTGATTTCCATTTTGCTCTCTTGGATCATTTTCTCTGGGAAAGCTAGTTGCCATGCAAATATGCTCCAGTAGCCCTGGTGTGAGGAACTAAGACTTCCTGGAACATGCAGCAAGGAACTGAGACCTCCCAGCCACGGCAAGTCAGCAACTGACACCTCCTCCCAACAGCTCTGTGAGTGAGGCATCTTGGAAGCAAATCCACCAGCCTCCGTCAGGTCTTCTGATGACCGTGGACCGGGCCAGCAGCTTGACTATAGCTTTAAGAAAGACACTGAGCCAGCCCATCTGGCTTAACTCCTCCTGAATTACTGACCCACAGAAACTCTAAACTAATATAAGTTTGCTGCTTTTATCTGCTAAGTTTTGGGGTAATTTGTTACTAAGAAATATATAATTAATACATTTTGCTCCGTAATTGCTACTCAAATGCAGAATTTGAATACAAGTGTTAAAACACTGGACATACCAAATTAAAATAATCATAAAAATAAATACCCTCCTCTGACATTTAACATTGTGATGTCCCTAAAAAGTTGAGAAGGAAAACATGAATAAGCTTAAGAAAGATGATTCTTTCTATTTATTACAATGGGATCTCAAAGAACAGAAGACAAATTATCAAAGTACGTTTAATATTTGTTTACTCTCCAAAATTTTGCCAAAGTCTTTAGTTAATAAAATTCTTCCTAATTCTAATGTCTCACAAAGGCATGTAATACACCAGTTTTGCTCTATTAGTCAGTGAGAATAATAGGATTTCGTTTCTACTTCTCCGAAAGCTATGCACACTGCCAATTTTTCACATTTTAATCTTTTTGAAGCTTGAGGAAAGACGGCTACTGCTATATGACTGCGTTAATCCTATATTCCCTCAGCAGTTAAATGTATTGTTTAATCAATATGAATCTCATATAATCTAAGAACATTTTTCAATTAATTTTTCAAACATGTTTTTAACTCTCTCTCAACAGACCAAATGATTCTTGATAAAAGGATGATAGGTCTTGCTTTTCTGTTGTTCTCAGAGTGACTAGAAATATGTTCTGCATACAGTAAGGGCCCAATCAATAAATGTGGTTAAGGAATAGAGCAAAACAAACAACAGCAGGCTTCAGTAAGGAATTATATCTAATATAGTTCAAATAAAGTAAATTAGCACAGATAAAATCATTTTGTGGGTCAAATCATGAACACACCAGCATAACAGACTATAAATATTTTAGTTAGGCCCACATTGACACTACAGTGCCAGAATCAGTCTTCTCCAGATTAAGCTATTATAATCAAGCTTCATAGCTATAACAAATAGCTATTTGTGTTTTCAATAAGAAATTCAAAAATATAAGTTCAATTTCATTTAGTATTTCATTAAAAACATTGAACATTTAGTACCAGCATATTTAGATGGTATCTTGCTTACATTCGAATGACTAAGCTTGTCTGCCCAGAGTTTCTGTAGGAGAATCACCGTGTCCACACGAGGCCCACATGTTTGATTATACAGTTGACCCACAGGTATTTAGATCAGATGTTTTCCAGTGGGTCGCATTTATTGCTGGCTTGACACCTATAATGTGGTTAGAAAAGATCAATTTGGCCAATCCATTCTTGTTTCACAATACTGAATTTACTAAACAAGGGATCATGCACACTAGTTTGTATGATTGTCATGCTAGGCCGTATGCAGACTCATGGGAAAGAGAGAAAGCAAATTGATAATGGGAAGGAAGAACACAGCAGGCTCATTCAGAAAAGGAGAGGCAGGAGAGTCCTTGAGACTCTGAGACATGAGTCTTAGCTCTCGACTTTACTAATTTTGGTTTCATTTCACATGAAATTTGACTGTACCTCAGTAACTGTTCCTCCACTTTACAATAACTCTTTCAACCTGAGCAACTCTGAGTGGGTTTTTATTCCTTGTTCCAATAAAAAGCTGTGGCTGTGATATTCCTTTAGTTTAAATACAGGGATAAATAGAAATATTACATTAGTAAAATAGCATCAATGAAGATGAATGCAGAACTGCTTTGGAAGAATAAAAATGAAATAAACAACCTACTTTAACCTATTAGCCTGGTCAAGAAAAAAAAAAAAAACCTTTCTGTGGTAATCTCATTTACCATCATGTATTCAACAACTATAGATGTATAGATGATTCCTAACTCTAGTCTTCAATCCACATCCCTCTCCTAAGAAATTCAGATTGTCTCCTCAACCCATCTACCTAAATGTCTAATGGCATTTTACATTTAACAGGTAAAAAGGTACATTTATCATTCCCCTTAAATTAGTTATGTTTCAGTATTTTCTATCTTGGGTGACCTCACTATCTTACCCAAGCTGAAATCTAAAATCCACTCTTGACTTCTTCGACTCCCTATTTCGGTCTTCTCCCTGGCCTCATATACCTAATATTTCAAGACTTACCGACTGACTTCCTTAACATTTCTGTGAAAATACACCCACTTCTTCATTTCTAGTATTACTGCTCCAGGTTATCAGCTCTCCTCTGATGCAGTCAAAGCAGAGGCAAATATGCTCACTTACCTATATTTTCATGTGCATAAAATTAGCAACCAAGTCAACTTTTCTCTTCCCTCCAAATAAAGCTGAGAACTGAAGGTACTGCATAACATAAGCGTTATTTTCTCCTCATTGTTGCTCCCAAACCATTTTTTTCCACTCATTTTCTCTCCAGTATCAACCATTGATTGTACCATGATGAGTGTCCTGTCATGTCATTATATCTTTTACCACTCCTCATTCTTTCTATCAACTAACTCCTAAGTCTTTCCCTTTATTTCTCATTGATTTTAATGTTTGACACAGCTTCTTTCTTATATTTTGGTGATTTCAAAGTTCACCTACAAGATCTTCCCAACATCCTAGTGTTAAATTTTTCTTCTCTCATTATTTTATTCAGCACATATCAACCTTACATTACCAAAAACAGCATTTCCTTCATCTGAATTTCAAAATCCCACTTTCCAATCATCTCTTTCATTCTTCATTCACACCCTCTGGTACGCCAATTCTAAAAATCCTTTACCAACACCAGGACTCTCCATTGATCCAACCAATATTTCATGCTCCTTATTCCACCTCCCCACTTTTCTGTTTTCCCAGCTTAGACTGTATTACACATCATTATAACTACCTCTTGGTATATGCTCTAATTTCCTTAGTCTTTCTCTCCTACCTTCTCACTGGCCATGCATGATCCAAAGTCCTATAGAAATAAAATTGTTTTTTTGTGTATGTGTGCTATTATTTTTTGTAAACAAGAGAAAATGTATTACCTTTATTTAAAAAAGTAGTGTGGTACCAGTATTAAATTCAATTATTTATATACTCTATGCTATGACTGAGTAGCTCAATGTGGTGAGGTAAAATGCACACATGCATTAAGCTCAAGTGGGCCCTTAAGGCTATATGGATATTTATTTATTTTTCCCTAATCCATTCAATCTCTTACTTTCCTAGATAACTATTTCATGCTTTGTCCTGTTTCCTCAAATCTTCAACACATACTCCCCTCTTATTACTTTCTGGTGAGAAAACGAAAGCAATCAGAAGAGAAGCTTTATTTGCTGGTTTACTAATCTGCCTAAATCTGAACTCACATATTTGTTTTTTCCTCCATCTAGAATAAATAAAATATTGGTGCACTACTTAAGGCCCATCACTCCACTTGCGCACCAGAACCCGTTAACTCTCTCTACTGAAGAATACAATTTTAGCAATATTTTCAGGCTTTCTTCTCCCATGACCTTGTTCCTCTCTATTGGGTAATCTCATCAGCCTACAAGCAGGCTGTGACGTGCCCCATCTTACAAAATAACTCTCCCTTAGGCACACGTTTCTCTGCAGCTCTGCTACTGCCCCATGTCTTTGCTCTCCTATATTGCCAAACTCCTCAATAGAGTGGCCTCATCATCCCCACCTCCAATTTAGCTTCCTATTTTCTCTTCAACTGACTTCAATCAGGTTTCCAACACTGTAAGTTCACCATCTCAATGTCACCAACCTACACAATGCTAAATCCAGCCATGAATTCTCAATGTGTGTCTCATTTGACCTGTTGGCACTATTTACACCCTCCCCTTCTTGAAAACTCATCATCACATGTTTTGGGGGACTTCATATTGTCCTGGTTCTCCTTCTATCACCTCAGACTTTATTACTGGTTTGCATTTATTCTATTCTCCCACACCACACTTTTCATTGCCAATTTCTAAACAGCAAGTTCCCCAAGAAACTGTCTTTGGACCTCTTCTCTATCTATAATCACTCCCCATGTGGGATTTCATCCTGTCAATATTTTATATGCTTTTTACATGCTGGTTACTCCCAAATCTGTATCTCCAGGCTTCACATATATCCGTAATTCTTTACTTAAATAATCATTGATTTGTTCAGCATGTTTACTTAGTTGTCTATTTGACACCTCAAACTCAATGCATAGAATAAATTTTTCCCATAATCCCTAAAAAATTCCATTCTACTTGGATTATTTTTCACAAAAGTCAATAAATTACATTTATCCCATTCTTAGGTGAAAATGTTGGGAATATTTATAAAGTCTTATCATTCTCTCTCACTCTACCTCCAAGCTATCTGTAAATTCTGTTAGTGCAAAATCCAAAATATATTCATAATTGGATTATAGCCTCCTAAATGGTGTTTTATGCAACCTCTTTTGCTACCCCACATTTTGTCTTGCACTGAGCAACCAGAGATAATCTTTGAAAAATTAAATCATAGCATAACACTTCCACTCCAAAACCTTTTGAATGATTTTCCTTTCACTAGGAATAAAACTGGAAATTCTGGAGTATCCTACAAGACCAACATAATTAATGTCTCCTCCTCATGACATCTGTGACTTTTGAATGTACCAAACATACTCCCACCTCAGAGCTTTGGAAGTTGCTGTTACCTCTGCTCATAAGGCTCTTCTCCCAGAGATTTACACTACTCACTCACTCTCTCTCTTATGTCTCTGCTGGCTCAAATAACAGAGGAGATCCCTAACCACCTGACCTAAAAGAGCAAATTTTACTTTAGGCATTCCTCATTCTACTTACTCTTCTTTATTTCAGTCCATGGAACTTATCAGAATTTGACACATTATACGGTTTTTGTCAGTTTTCTATCTCCTCAAAATCAAATATAAATTTCAAGGGGACAGGAAAATTATTTGTTGGTTGCGTTATCTCATATCCATTATGGTACCTGGTCTATATTAAGCAATGAATGAGTATTTGCTAAATTGAATGATAAGTGAATGAACTGACTCAAGAACAGCACAGCTGTCCAGATTTTGCTGTAAACAAAAATTTTGCCTATGGACCCAACAGCATTTTGATGCAGTAAACATCTTCAAAATTGTATCTACAGTGAATACATTAGAAGTTATTATACCTTTTTTATCAAGTCTTTTAACATAGACCAATAGCCTAAGTAAAAATTATTTTCCATGAGGCCAGTAAAACATATGCTAGGTACAAACTTCTCTCATGATCTTGCTTAATTCAAAGACTAATTTAGAGTTCTAGAAAAATAGAACACAACATATTAGCATTACAATTTATTGTAAAAAAAAAAAAAATTAGAAAATATTGGCTGGCTGTGTGTTTGAGCATATAGTACTTCCTGACAGGGACCTAGGAGGTAAGAACATCTTGCACCGATCAGCCAAGCACAAGTAGTTTTGTTCTCCTCTTGTGAAAGTTGAGAAACTTTTAAAAGATTCAGTGTGTAAATAAAAGGACACCCATTTTTTCCCAGATCTGAGCCAAGGGAGTATTCATGGACAAGGTCAAATTTCCCCAAACAAGTAATATGAATATACTCCAATAAACGTGGATTATCTAATCCTTGAAATTATATATCATGAGAAAATGCAATAATTTGAACATAAAAAATTAAAGCAATATTAATGTTGACCATTGAAAATGAGAAACTTGAAACAAAAGTCTTTATCATGTGACCTTCTGTTAAAATGTTTACAAAATGAGCTTTTCCTTGAGTTGCTTTACTATCAAGATTATACGCTATAAAACAATAGAAATATTGTTTTATATGTAAAGATACTTGTATATATACTTTATATATAAAGATACTTGTATATATACTTTATATATAAAGATACTTGTATATATACTTTATATATAAAGATACTTGTATATATACTTTATATATAAAGATACTTGTGGAGAATCTCTACAAGTAGTTTGAGATAAGTTTGAGAAGTTAAACTCTTCTTTCTACCAGTTGCTTGTCAGCAGAATTGGCTTTTAAAGAGCTCTCCTTGTTCAGAAAAAAAGATACGTTGCTTGTACATGGACACACCAAAAAATATAAATGAGGTAATAAAGAACTAAGCTTTTATGTATAAACTAGTGGGGAATAAGTTCGTATGAAAATAGGCAGAGAAAAGCATAAATTTGACTTTACTATGTCACCTTGAATTAATAATAAAAGTGTAAGTTAACATCTGTACTTAAGAAATGCCTGGAATTATCCTAAGCAGTTTTCAAATATTTTTATATTAATCTAATAAAAGGATCCATAGACAGGTGAGGACACTGAGGCTCAGATATGTTAAATAAATTGCCTCAAGTTACAGAGTTAATAAATAAAGAAGCCAGTTCCTGAACTGACAGTGGCGGCCTGTAAAACTGAGGCTTTTAACCAGGACAATCTGCAGTCTCCACCTTGAGGTGACCATGGATGTCAGCAAGGCAATTAAATAAAACTGCAAGAAAGCAATGGGGGGAAATTCAAAAGCTATCTACATAAAATCAAGATCCAAGGAATGGAGAAATTATTTGTATTGTAACCTATACAAAGGAGATAAATCAGGATAAAACTTCAAGGCAATGTCAAAGACAACAATGATTGAATAATATCCTCAGAGGGCAGCAGTGGTGGTGATTTATTAGTTCTGACCATGTCATCTTGTCAAAGGGAGAGACAAGAACACCCATTTGGAGCAGAGGAGAAAAAGTACAAAGAGATTTAGAGATAGATTTTCAGGCAAACTGATGCACGAAGGATAAGAAGCATTTTGCCAGCAAGTCAAGAGAAGGAAAGGCATTTCAGAGAAAAAAGAAAGCTGGGGCAAATGTATGGTTTAATGAAGAAAATGATCCAGCAATTTCAGGAAGTTGGTAGTGTGGATGGTGGCAGAGGAAGGGGTTTCTTCAGAGAAACAGTATCAGCTAGAAGGCTAGCTTAGCTTCCACATTTGTAAATTAGTTAATGTAGACAGCACCTTGCAAACCTAATCCTAGATTTAAAGTTGAGAAATTATATCATTTGTCTGAAGTGTCCAAGAAGTCTCAAAGTACATGCAAAGCGACTTGACCCTGGATAGGTTCTGGTAGTGATTCATTAGATTGAAATAGTGAAGATAAAAGCAGAACCAAAAAAGGCAAAAAAAAAAACAAAAAACAAAAACAGATAAGAGAAAAACAGGAAATGACACTGGCAGGCCTATCACTTTTGGGCCTAAAGGAGAACTGCATGATTAAAAGACAGATAAGAAAAGTTTATTTTTATTTTTATTATTTTTTTTTAATCTTCATGAGATCTGGATAAAACTAGACAATTCCATTTGAAGAAAGATTTTTAAAATCATGAATTGTGGTCAGTCTTTTCTGAACTAAAATCTTCAAGTCTTTTGAAATTCATTATCAACTGCTGACAATAATTCATCCAGTCAATTAACTTTGGCTTTGAAATTGTCATGACACAGTGGGCCCACCGCACATCAGGGTGGAACCTCTGTGCCATGCCTGATGGAAAAGAATAAATAGCCAGAATTAGGAAAGTATTTAACAACCCAAAATGGCTTTGCTCACAAAAGGATAGCATTATATGCCAAAATCTGGCTTCATTTGGGCTAATACTAATAATGAAGTCTTCTGTATTGCAGAAACTAAAGTAGCAAGATGTTCCAATCTATTCTACTAAGAGGAGCTACATTGACTGAACAATTATGGTTTGATTAATAGAAGGGGATTATCTTGTCATAATGGGAGGACTGGCAACAGACTTATATTAATGACACTGTAATCATATCCACTGATTATATCAAGATCACCTGCGCCCTTCAGAATGACCACAAGAAATAGGTGGAACTGAGCCTGCAGAGGACAGAAGGCTCTAAACATAGTAAAAGCAGCATTGCCAACAGTTACTTCTTATTTTTCTTTCTCTTGTTATTTAATTCCTACTTTATTATTATATTTTTAATATCTGTGATTAGTCTCTGCAGGTAATTGGTAAGTTCTCAAGAAGGAACAACATAACGCACAGATCATTGTGGCTAAGTCATAGCACCTCCCGATTAATTGGTGCTCAAACAATGTTGAGTAATTTGAAAAGCAGAAAGTTTATGAAGATGCAAATTATAATTGTTAAAGAGTGACATCAGCAAGATGGCAAAATAGGAAGCACCAGATCCTCCTTTCTCCAATGGTGACACTAATTTAACAACAATACAGAGACCAAATCCCTTTGTAAAAAATTTAGAGACCAGTTAAGAGGCTCCCACACCCCAAGTAAGTACTAAATCAGCTAGCTGTGTCAAAGCCAGAAGAAAAATTTGTGGCACCCTGTCACCATAGCCTGTCTCTTAGCACAAATCCACATGATCAAGAGGAAATTCTCAGCTCCCAGCTTCTTCCTGGGCAAGGAAAGACAAGACTGATGATACATCCTACATTTTGAATCTTAGGGTGGGCTGCCCAGGATTGATTTCTGTCTCACCTATTTTGGAGTGCTAATGGGACCTAGCATACTTAGATCCTGGGAGCCATAAAATCAAACCAACAGAAAACCTGGGTAGCATGCTGTCACTCCAGAGGACTGGTGATACAGCAAACAGAGGCAAATACAGTTTACCCACCTCTACATCAAGAAGGAAAGTGAAGACTGGAGCATGTGTCCAATGTTCCGGGTTTTATTTGGGGGAAGGGGGAGTTTGCCCAAGGGACTAGATTCATTTTCACCCATCTCAGACTGTAGGCAGTACCTGGCATACTCTAGATGCCTGGGAGCCACTGAAAACTAAAAAGAGCGAGTAATATGCTGCTTCTTCAGAGGACTCATGGTACAGTGGATAGACACCAAAGAGCAAGAGGTTATGAGCTCAAGCACGAAAAAAGAAAACTGGTGAATCCTTCTGATTAGGAATTTAAATGCCCAAGTTCAGAGATGACACATCCACTGACAGATTTGAGAGAAGCAAGAATTTCTAGCAGGGCTGATTGAGGAAGGCTTTTTTATTGCATGAAGCTAGTCTGTAAAAACCAAGAGAGAAGGATGTATTTATAAAATGAATGGATGCGAATACAAAGTTAAACAGAGCATAAAGAAACAGGGGAAACCGGGTAAGATAGCCCAACCAAAGAATCAAAATAAAGCTCCAGAAACAACTCTGAGGAAATAGAAATACGTGAATTCAAATATTCATATAAGAAGAATAAGTCTGGGCATGGTGGTTCATGCCTGTAATCCCAGCATTTTTGGAAGCTTATATGGGAGGATCACTTGAGCTTAGGAAATTGAGGCTACATTAAGTTATGATCACACCACTGCACTCCAGCTTAGGTGACAGTGAGACCTTGTTTTTTTTTAGTGAGACCTAAAAAAAAGAAAAAACAAAAAAAAGAATTCAAACTAACTGCCATAAATATGTGTAATAAGCCCAGGAAATAATTGTTGATAAACAAAATAAGAATTTCAATAAAGAGATAGAAAATATTTTTTCAAAAAGCAAACAGAAATGTTGAAGCAGACGTGTGCAGTAACTGAACTGAAAAATTCACTAACAGGATTCAATGACAGACAATAAAGCATAAGAAAGAATTAGTGACCTCAGTGATAGGTCTTTGAAGATTATCCAGTCAGAGGAAAAAAAAAGAATAAAAAATTAAAAGAGTAAAGAAAGCCTAGAAACCTATCACATACCATAAAGCAAAACAATTTGCACATTATGAGAGTCTCACAAAAAGAAGAACGGGAAAAAAGAAAGAAAGCTTATTTAGGCCGGGAATGGTGGCTCATGCCTGTAATTACAGCACTTTGGGAGGCCAAAGTGGGTAGATCATCTGAGATCAGGAGTCTGAGACCAGCGTGGCCAACCTGGTAAAACCCTGTCTCTACTAAAAATACAAAAACTAGCCAGGTGTGGTAGTGGGCTCCTGTAGTTCTAGCTACTCAGGAGGCAGAGATTGCAACGAGCCAAGATGGCACCACTGCACTCCAGTGTTGGTGACAGAGTGAGAAAAGAAAGAAAGAAAGAAGAAAGAAAAGAAAGAAAGAAAAGAAAGAAAGGAAAGAAAGAAGAAAGAAAAGAAAGAAAGGAAAGAAAGAAGGGAAAGAAAGGAGAGATGAAAGAAAGAAAGAAAGATAGAGAAAGAGAGAAAGAAAGAAAGAAAGAAAGAAAGAAAGAAAGAAAGAAAGAGAAAGGAAGAAAGGAAGGAAGGGAGGAAGGATGGAAGGAAGGAAGGAAGGAAGGAAGGAAGGAAGGAAGGAAGGAAGGAAGAAAAAGAAAAAGAAAGAAAGAAAGAAAAAAAGAAAGAAAGAAAGAAAGAATATTTCAAGATATAATGTCTGAAAATTTTCCAGATCTGGAGAAGAAAATGGACGTCAGATTAAAAAAGCCCAGTGGTCTTAACTAGGATGAATCCAAAGAAGTCAACACTGAATCACATTGTATTCAAATTGTCAAATGCAAGGACATAATTTTCAAAGCAACATGAGAAAGTGACTTTTCGTGTACAAGAGAAACTCTGTAAGACTATTAATTAGTTTCTCAGCAGAAACCTTGCACAACAGGAAGTTAAATGATATATTCAAAGTTCTGAAAAAATAAAACTGGCAACCAAGAATACTTATCCAGCAAAATTGTCTTTCAAAGTGAATCAGAGATAAAAACTTTCCCAGAAAATCAAAAGCTGAGGGACCTCATCACCACTAAACTTGCCTTGCAATAAATACAAAAGAGAGCCTCTCAAGAGGAAATGAAAGATGCTACCAGCAAAAAGAAAGCATATGAAAGTATAAAGCTCACTGTGAGAGGTAAATATATAAATATATAATCTTTTAAAACCATTATAGTGATGTATAAATTATTTTTATTTCTAGCATGGAAGTTAAAAGACAAAAATATCAAACATAGCTATAATTATAAAATATGTTAATGGCTACACAATATAAAAAGATGTACTTTGGGACATCAATAACATAAAGTGTGGGAGAGGATAAACATGTAGAGTTTTTGTAAATTATTGAAGTTGAGTTGCTATCAAAGTAGATTGTTATAAGTGTATGAGGTATATATGCCCCATGATACTCACAAAGAAAATGTCTATAGGAAATAAAATGAGAAAGAAATCAAAGCACGTCACTATTTTAAAAATTAATGAAACACAAAGAAAGACAATAAGAGAGAAAAACAAATAAGGTACAAGACAAACAGAAAACAATTTTAAGTGGCAATTGTAAGTCCTTTCTTATTAAAAATTACTTTAAATGTATGGATTAAACTCTCTAACTACAAAACATAGAATGGCTGAATAATTTTTTTAAAAAAAAGAAACTCTAACTATATGCTGCCTACAATGGTCAAGACTCATTTTGGATTTAACAATACACATAGGCTGAAAGTATAAGCATACAAAAAAGATATTCCAAGCAAATGGTATTCAAAAGAGAACAGGGGTGGCCATACTTACATCACACAAAATAGATTTTAAGTAAAAACCTGTCCTAAGTAACAAAGGATATTACATAATGATAAAAGAGTCAATCCACTAAGCAGATATAACAGTTATAAATCCAACGTCAAGCAGCTAAATAAATGAAGCAAACACTGGCAAAATGGAAGGAAGAATTAAACAGCAACACAATAATAGAAACATATTTCAGTACCCCATTGGATATTGGATATTCCCTATCGGATATTCCCCATAGATAGAACACCCAGATAGAAGACTGATAAGGAAACAGAGGACTTGAAAAACACTATAGACCAAATGGGCCTAGCCAACATACACGGACCATTCCACCCAATAGCAGGAGAATACACAATCTTCTCAATTGCACATAGAACATTCTCCATGATAGATCTCAGGATCGGTTTTAAAACAAGTCTAACAAATTTAAGAAGATTGAAATCATACCAAGTATCTTTTGATTTCTTGAATGAAAGAAGAAGCACAAGAAAAACTGAAAATTTTGTGATACATGAAATTTAACACTCTTGAACAACCAATGAGTCAAAGAAAAAAATCAAGAGGGAAATTCAAAAATAACTTGACATTAATAAAATGAAAACATAAATTCCAAAACTTGTGAGATATGTCCAAAGCGGTATTCAGAGTGAATTTTAGAAGAACAAACACCTAATTTAAAATGAATAATGATCTCAAATAAACAACCTAAATTTACATCTCAGAGACCTAAAAAGAAGAACAAATTAAGCTCTAAATTGGCAGAAGGAAATAAAGATTAGAACATAAATAAATAAATTGGAGAATAGAAAAAAATGTAAAGTCAATGAAATTGAGTTGGCTTTTTGAAAAGATTAACAAAATTGACTAACATTTAAATAGGTAAAAACATGAAATGTCTAAAATAATTAAATTAAAAAGGAAAGAGAAGACATTATAACTGCTCCCACAAAAATCAAAAGGATTGAAAGAAACTCTATGAACAAGTATATGCCAACAATGAAAACATACAACCTACCAAAACTGAAGAATGAAAAAATAGAAAATCTTAACAGACACATAACTAGTAAGGTGATTAAATCACTAATCAAAAACCTCTCAATGTAGAACATCCCAGGACTAGATGTCTTTACTGGTGAGTTCTATCAAACATTTAAAGGAGAATTTTATGCTAATCTGTCTCAAATAATTTTCAAAATTAAAGGGAAGTGTATTATTCTGTTTTCTCATTGCTAAAAGGAACTACTTGAGACTGTGTAATTTATGCAGGAGAGAGATTTAATTGACTTAACAGTTAGTTCCACCAGATGTACAAGAGGCATGGCTAGAGAGGCTTCAGTAAACTTACAATCATGGAGGAAGGCAAAGGTGAAGCAGGCACATCTCATGGGGAAGTAGGAGAGACAGAGCAAAGGGAGAAGTGCTACACACTTAAACAACCAGATCTCATGAGAACTCACTCCCTCTCATGAGAACAGCAAGGGGAAAGTCCACCTCCATGATCCAATCACCTCCCACCAGGCCTCTCCTCCGTCACTGAGGATTACAATTCAACATGAGATTTGGGCAGGGACACAAATCCAAACCATATCAGTAAGGAACACTTCCAAATTTATTATGAGGTCAATATTACCCTTATACCAAAGCTAGATAAGGACACCACAAGAAAAGAAAACTACAGATCAATGTAACAGATGAACATAGATGCAAAAATCCTCAACCAGATACTAGCAAACTGAATTTAATGTCACGTTAAAAGGACCATACACCATGTCCAACTGGGATTTATTCTTGCTGTAAGGTGTTTCAACATATGAAAATCAATCCATGTGATATACCACATTATCCAAACAAAAGATTAAAAGCACACAATTACTTTGATAGGTCAGGAAGTGAATTTGACAAATTCAACAACTTTTATGGTAAAAATATCCAACCAACTAGGAATAGAAAGAAATTACATCAACATAATAAAGGCCACATATGAAAGCTTACAGGGAACAACATACTCAATGGTGAAAATTTAAACGGCTTTCCGCTGAGATCAAATGCAAGAGAAGGGTGACCACTCTTGCCATTTCTATTCAACATAAAACTGGAAGTCCTAGCTAGAGTAACTGGGCAAATAAAAGAAATAAAAAAGCATCCATATCAGAAAGGAAGAAGTAAAGTTACCTCGATTCACAGATGACATTACCTTATACGTAGAAAACCCTACAGTTTCTGCAAAAAAAAAAAGGACTAATTTAAAAATTCAATAAGGTTGCAGTATACAAAATAAACATATAAAAATGTTTTTCCACCAAATGCAAACAATCCAAAGTTGAAATTTATAAAACAATCTCATTTAAAATAGCATAAAAATACTTATGAATAAACTTAACCAAGGAGATGAAACACTTGTACACTAAAAATTATACAACATTGCTAAAATAAATCAAGATGGCACGTATATGTCAAGACATCCCATGTTCCTGAATTGGAAAACTTAATATTGTTAAAATGTCCATGTTACCTAAAGCAAACTACAGACTCAGTGCAATTCCTATCAAAATCCCAAAGACTATTTTTACATAAACAAAAAAGAATTCTAAAATTCATATAAAATCACAATGAATCCCAAACAGTCAAAACATTATTGACAAAGAAGAACAGAGCTGGAGGCCGTACACTTTCTTATTGCAAAACATTATAAAGCTACTGTAATAAAAACCATATAGTACTGTATTGGTCCATTCTCACTCTTCTATGAAGAAACACCCAAGACTGGGTAATTTTAAAAGAAAAGAAGTTTAATTGACTGATATTTCCACATGGCTGGGAAGGGCTCAGGAAACTTACAATCATGGTGGAAGGCAAAGGGAAAGAAAGCCACCTTCTTCACATGGCAGCAGGAAGGAGAAATGCTGAGCAAAGGGGGGAAAGCCCCTTATCAGATCTCGTGAGAACTCACTATCATGAGAACAGAATGGGGGTAACCACCCCCATGATGCAATTACCTCTCACCAGGTCCCTCTCATGACACATGGAGATTATGGGAACTACAAATCAAGATCAGATTTGGGAGGCAACACAGCCAAACCACATCAAGTACCACCATATAGACAGACATATAGACTAACAGAATACAGAGCCCAGAAATAAATGTACAAAAATACCCCATGTAAAAATGAAAATCTATTCAAAAAGTCGTGTTGAAAAACTGAATATCTACCTGCAGAAAAAATTAATTTGACTATTACATCACACCACAGACAAAAATCAACTCAAAATTGATCAGACACTTAAATGTAAAACACAGAACTATAAAATTCCTGGAAGAAAACATGGGGAAAGCTTCATGAAATTGGTCTTGGCAATGGATTCTTAGATATGACACAAAATCACAGGCAACTAAAGCAAAGATAGGCAAATGGGACTACATCTAACTAAAAAAAAGTTTGCATAGCAAAAGAAATAATCAACAGAGTGAAAAGACAAATTCCAGAATGGAAAAAATATTTGTAAAGTCATGTATCCAATAAGTAGCTAATATCAAAAATATAAAAGGAACTTCCACAACTCAACAGCAAAAAATCCAGTTGAAAAATGGGCAAAGGACTTGAATTGACATTTCTCCAAAAAGACATACAAATGGTCAACAAGTATATGAAGAGATGTTCAACATCACTAATTATCAGAGCAATGCAAATAGAAACCACAATAAGACATCACCTTACATCTTTTAGGATAGCTGTTACAGACAAAAAAAATGAAAACTGTGAGGATTGGAAAACTTGGAATTCTTGTGCGCTATTGGTGGAATGCAAAATGGAAACGATGTTACCAAAAACAATATGGAATTTTTTTAGAAATCAAAAAGAGAATTACTATATGGTCCAGCAATTCCAATACTGTGTATTTATCCAAAAATGTTAAAATCAGGATCTCAAAGAGATGTTTGCACTCCCATGTTCATTGCACATTATTAATGATAGTCAAGAGCTGAAAACAACCTACATGTCCATTGATGGATGAATGAATAAAGAAAATGTGATATATACATACAATGGAATATTATTCAGCCAAAAAAGGAAGTAAATCCTATCATGGGCTACAATATGGCTAAACCTTAAGGACATTATGGTAAGTGAAATAGGCAAAGAAAGACAAATATTTCATGTTTCCACTTCTTATATGCAGTATCTAAAGTAGTCAAAGTCATAGAAGCACAAAGCAGAATGATGATTGTCAGGGACTAGGAGAAGGGAGATAAGGGAATTTGCTGTTCAATGGGTATAAAGTTTAAGACATGTAAGATAAAATAGTTCTAGAGATCTCTTGTACAACATTGTACCTGTAGTTAATAACATAGTGTATATCTTGGGATATTGTGATACAATAAGAAATACATCTTTAGTCTTTGTCCCTGGTTTCTTATACACAGCTCCTAAAATCTTTGAAATCTCTCAAATAATAAGTGTATTTTTGGATGCTAAGGTATAACTGATGGCTGGGGACTCCAAGATAGCTTCAATATGGGAGGACTTTTTGGCAGGGGAATCAACCATATGATTAGAGGGTTGGAATTTTCAGCCTCACCCCTTGACTACCTAGGAAGGTTGAGGAGCTGAGGGTTGAGTTGATCACTATGACCAATGATTTAATCAGTGATGCCTATGTAATGAAGTCACCATAGAAATTCAGAAGGACAGGGTTCAAGAGTTTCCAGACATCTAAACAATCTCAAAGGTTGTCTGCCCAGAGGAGGCATGGAAGCTTCTCGTCCCATCTTCCAAATCTCACCCTATGCATCTCTTCCTTCTGGTTCTTCATTTATATCCTGTGGAATATCTGTTATAATAAATTGGTTAACATAAGTAAAGTGTTTCCCTGAGTTCTGTGAGCCACTCTAGCAAATTAACCTCACTCAAGGAGGGGCACACGGGAACCCCAATTGATAGCCAGTTAGATGTACAGGTCACAACCTGGGCCTTGAGATTGGTATCTGAAGTGGTGAAATAGGGCAAGGGTGGGGGGAAGTTTTGTGGGACTGAGCCCTTAACCTGAGGGAGTTGAGGCTGTCTCAGGTAGATAGTATAAGAATTGAATGATAGGACACCCAGCTGGAATCCACTGGAGAATCTGGTGTCAGAAGTGCTGTGTTCAGTGTTTGTGTGAGAGTAGAAAAAGCGCTGTTTTGTTTTTCAATTTTCTATTAATTTACAATTTTGCTAAGAGGGTAGATTTCATGTTATATAGTTTTTACCATAATAATAAAAAAGAATAAAAGGATTAAAAATCATGATAAGAATTAACGGGATAAATATAGGTTTACTGCTAACATTTTGAAACTCAATAAAGAGAAGACATCCCTAAAACATGGAAACAATAAAATTAAAACAAAGAAAACAGCAACCTATATAAATGATTGAATTACCTTCAGGAAGTGGTTATTGGAAAATGTAACTCAGGTGAAAAATATACATAAGTCCAAGAAGCATTTCAATAAATTACCAGGTAATAACCTCAGATGAAATTAATAAAAATCACATTTTTTAAAATTATTTGAAGTTAAGATCATAGTAGATAATGTGCTCTCTTAAAAATAAAAATGTTCCCTGATGAACTTGACCTCTGTGTAGTTCAGCAAGTTTTATAGCAAGGTCACTTAGACAAGCTAAAGAAAAAGCCAGGAAGGATAATACTGACACTAACAGAGATGAAGTAAAGAAAGAATCTTTCCAGCACTTGAAAAGTTTTGTGCTCAAAAGTGCTGATGACACAGCAGGAATGAAACCTCTGTCCCTGAAGCTAAGGTCTGGTTAATATTTCATGGAGTCACTGCTCTTCAGAAGTAACCAAATTAATTCAGTGGCTGCACTGAGATCTGAGAACACACAACTTCCTCACATACACACTTTACAGAGCCCCGGCTCCCTGGGAAAGCTGCTGGAGTTCTGTCAACACAGGGGAGTTACTAGTGGAAGATTCTGTAATGTCATGCTGGTAGTAAACAAAAGTGGGGACCATAGGGACCATACTTTGTAGAACATCCCCAGGAAAGCTAACACATCCCACATGGACTCCAGAATCCTGTCAATGGTAGAATTTCAACTTTGAATGTTATTTATTTATTTGTTAGCTTGATTTAGGAGCAGATCCCACTTTTCAAATAAAGTTCTATTTGGAAATCCAGTATATCAAACTGGAAAAAGTGGATCTAAGCTGAATGAAATGGGCTGGGGAGGGTAGAACTCTGCTTGCCTTCCTTGGATCTCATGTCCCCATGGTGGCGCCAACATTTTTGCTGAGTTCTAGGGCTTCATAGAACACAATTTAAAAAGGAATACATATTAACTACTTATACGAAGCTTTTAACAAAATTTTTGGAAGTTTAGAATGAAGATTAGTAAATCTTTTCACAAAAATGAAATCAAAGCTGGATAATATTCACCATAATTTTTAAGAAAAGACACTATTCCTAATTGTCAACCAATCTGTTATATAGCGGACCTGGGAAAGCTGTGGAATACAATATATAGAAAAGCTGATTTTACTATTTGAATTTATTCAAGAAATATTTAATAGCATCTCTGATCCACTTGGCATGGACAAATCCTGGGAATATACAGCTTGTAGCGCCCAGACTACATCAGTTTTTATGTGCAAAATTGGGTCATATTTATTACATATCTTATAAATCTAAACATTTTTGGACCTACCAGCTTGATTCGCAGAAGTCCACTTGTTTTCTAGAAGATTCTCTCAGATATTGCTAGAAATTCCTTGGGATGCTTTCATGATGACTACCTAGCATACCTGGTTATTTCTGTCTTCCTGCCAGTGTGGTGGAAACTCACATACAGTCCTCAAGGCTTCAAATCACAAAACAGACTACACACATACACACACAAACGCACACACACAAACACCCCTGTATTGTTTAAGTCAAGCATAGTCTATGATGCTAATGAGAATAGGATATACCTTTTTTTTTTGTTGGAGTTGCCAAATCATTCTGAGCATATGTGATCTTGATCCCTCATAGTCTACAGGGATGTGCCTTCTCTCACTGGCTTTATGCAGAGTTAATTACACAGGGAATTATGAATCCAAAAGGTGAGGGGTAAAGTGTGCCTGGCTTTTGCTTTGCACTTAATCAGAGGGGTGATTGTAGCAGCGAACCCTAGCCCACCGAAGGACGAGGTACTGGGAGATGGAATGGAGGCTCGCCCTCACATGCCTGCTTCTTCCTGTCTTGGTCCCTCTGTGCTTGTACAAAGCACACGAGAAACTATTTCATACAGAAGGGAGGAGAAACCAGAAAGAGGAGGCAAGAGGAAGGCAATGGAAAAAAGAATTACAAAGAAGAAAAAAATGGAGAAAAGAAAAGCGTATAGGACATTTTGCAATAAACTAAGAAACAATGAAAATCTAAATCTAAGAGTGGAAGGAATTGAGAAGTGACTACAATCTGGGTAAAACCTTGAGATATAACACAGTTCAACTGAAAAGAGCATATAGTTCATAAGCAAAATTTGTCATTGTGATCACATGTTACTGAGTTATGTGATGTAGTCAAGATGGTAAGAAATTCAAAAGCCTTTTTTTTTGAGAGACAGAGAGAGAGAAGGCTGAGGCCTTTATGAATCCAAGGAGAAGGTTTTCTTCAAGGGTGTTATGAACTGTGGAGTCAATGACTTTCAATGACTTTGTGGCTATAAACCCATCTCGGGTTCCTCGGAGCCTGGCTATTCCAAGAGTAATATGTGGACTAGCAGCACCTGGGAATTTGTTATAAATGCTGAATTTCAGGCACCACCCCATACCTTCTGAATAGAGCATATTATAGTTTGAGAAACACTGCCATGAGGATTACAAAGGCAAGAATGCTTTAAAACACATGTGCCCCTCCAGAAACATGCAAAGAGTATCACAAGCCGAAAGCTCAGGTTTGTGTAACCCACAGGAAAACCCAGCTCAGGAAAAACTAATGTAACATCTGCTAAATATAGTACCGAAATATCTTCCTAACTAGACAGAGTTCCATGACATTCAGCACTAAAGTAAAATTTAATAAAGGAGGTTTAAATGCAAAATGTGAGAGATTGATGTGCAATGAGATAAATAGCAAAGTATAGTCACAAAGGTAGCATTAACTTGAGCAAAATGATTGTAAGAGAACTCACGACCAGCCACTGTAGCCACAAAACTGCACTAGAACGCATTACTACTGAGAAGAAAAGCAACTCAGATATCACAACTGAATTTTTGAAAAGGAGAGCCAGGACCAGAACTTTACCTCTGATTACTCGGTTGTTAATTCCTTATGAAAATATTTAATTAAAAATTGGCATCTGTATAATAAATAACATAATTAGCTACAAATACATGTAAGTAAACTGCTAAGTAAATCCGTGTGTCATTTACCTTCTGGAGTTTCTTTGAATTATAAATTTTTCCTTCCCAAAGGAGGAACCCAATTCATGTGTAGAATTTGGCTAAGTCCTATATTTATTGCTCCTAAAGCAGTGTTTGTTAAACCAAGGTCCCTAGATAGATCACCTGCAGAATCATACGAGAGTGCTTTTTAAAAACCAGCCTCCTAGAATCAACTCCAGATAATGATTCATAATCCCTGTGGACCAAGGCTAATAATAGACATACTTAATAAAATGCCTAGCTGATCTTCATTCATTCATTTATTTCAAATATTACACCGTGTCTGGCATTGTACAATACACAAGATAAATCCTTAATCATTGTGATGCAGGAAATAAAGGAACAGCCGTTCTGTTATAAAGTGATCGGGAGATCAGGAATGTTTCTCTGAGGAGATGAGCCCTAGCTCCTCAGCCCAGATACAGAGAGAACCCACTTCAGTAGTGGCATCTGGCAAGTCCCAAATGAACAGGTGTTGCCTTTGTGGAGTCCCAGAAGCAGGGGTGGTACATTCAGTGATACAAGAGTCAGCTCCAGACATTGTCAATATCAAGAGTCATCAGTATAACCATCTGGAACTGGGAAGAACATGGCAAAGCTAGAAGGCATCCAAAATGACTCATCACTAAGCACATGGCACACTTCATTAGGATACTTAGAATTCTTTTGGGGAAATACAGAGCTAAAGGATCTACAGAGCAGGAAGAAAAAGAACAGGAGAAATATGATTGGTTGGTAACTTGATTATGATGCTACTCCTTCCACCCCTTCACTTTCCTTCACTGCCTTTCTGTCCATTCTCCTCACCCAACACACACTCTGACACATGGATTTTTAGGAATTCTGAAAATAGCTTCTTAAAAATCATGTAATTCCAGGGTAGGAGTGGGCTGTGAGACACCCTGTCTAAATACCTGGACATTAAGTTTGTAGACTTATGTCAGCTTTGTATCTCTAGTGAATAGAAACATTTAGTCATAAAATAGCAGCCTTCCCTTGCTAACAGGAGCAGGAAAGCTGCAGGGAAGTTTTATCAGTGATGTTTATATCTGTGGCTGCCTAACTAGGAAAAATACTCATGACGAGCACATTAGGAATTTTCAATACTATTTACAGGGAAGTCCATACTGTTACAGATGTATATATGTGGGGGTCAAGGCTCTTGGAACCCTAAAGGTTCACTGAAAAATCACTGACATGAGGCAGATTAATAGGCATACAAATTTATTTGATGTGTTTAGATGGCAGCCTTCAGAATGGAGACCAAAAGATACAGAGGAAATTGTCCTTTTTTAATGCTTAGGTTTAACAAAGTATGGACAGCTGTGAAGAAATACGATTGGACAAAAAGGGTATAGCCTAACGTTAATAAACTGAGTGGGGAAAGCCAGCAAGGCATGTCTGTCAAGATTCCTTCTGGTCTCTCTGTGCAGCATTTATTTCTTCCGGGTGTGGGGCAGGATCCTCTCTGGAATGGGGGTCTTATGACCTATAGTCAAACAAGGTAGGCCAGATAATGTCTTTATGGCCCATTTTTACACAGATAGGGAAAAGGAAAAGTTAAGAGTATGATTTTTAGGATTCATGGCTGGCTTTTGGAAAAGAGGTTCTGGTTTGTATGTCCTGCCTCAGGAAAGAGGGATTCTAGTTGCTATGTGTGTTACTCAGAATCTGTATTACTCAGGGTTCTCTAAAGGGACAGAACTAATAGGGATAGCTGAATATATGAATGGGAGTTTATTAGGAGAACTGACTCTCCACTCACATGTTCACAAGATGAAGTCCCACAATAGGCCGTCTGCAAGCTGAGGAGCAAGGAAGCCAGTCACATTTCCAAAATCTCAAAAGCTGGCAAGCTGATAGTGCAGCCTTCAGTCTGTAACCAAAGGCCCAAGAGGCCTGGCAAACCACTGGCATAAGTCTAAGAGTCTAAAACCTGAAGAACTCGGAGCCTCGTGTTCGAGGGCAGGAAGCATCCAGCACGGGAGAAAGTTAGAGGCCAGAAGACATAGCCAGTCTAGTCCTTCCACATTCTTCTCCCTGCTTTTATCCTAGCCACACTGGCAGCTGGTTAAGTGGTGCCCACCCAGATTGACAGTGGGTCTACCTCTCCCACTCTACTGACTCAAATGTTAATCTCCTTTGGCAACACCCTCACAGACACACCCAGGAACAATATTTTGCATCCTTCAGTCCGATCAAGTTGACGCTCAATATTAACCATTACACTATGGCTAGCCTCAGGGGAAAATGGGCATGAAAGATGGAGGGCAGAAGGTCAGAGAATAACTTTTGCTTCTGAGGCTGCTGCTTTCATTTTGGGGTATTGTTTTCTGAGCCCCAACATATACAATCTAGAGCTACTTGAAAAAGTGTCAAAATGTATAGCTGAGCTCTCCAAAATCACTTTATACTCAAAATGTAAAGGCTTGTTCAATTGTTAAATATAATAAAATGCATATTTGTTTTAATTTTATTTTAGTCAATCATTGTTGAAAGAAACCATTACTCAAAATTGAAGCATAGGTAAAACATGAGTCACAGTGCCTAGCCCCAGAGAGCAAGAAATTTTATAAAAGGGGATAATGTGAATTTATCTATACAGAGAGTAAATAACAGAAGCAAAATCACATGAATCAATGAATTAGTTCTATCTCTTTAGTGGTATAATGGGAATACGGTAAGTCAGGGATGAATGGGGAATATGGTTCTAGAAGTAGATGGAATTTGTTAGAAAAGACCATGAGGGAAGATGAAGGAAGAACAAGTTCAGTAACAATATAAAGTAACTATTAAATGTTCAAGATGATTATGAAGTAGGATCAGAGGCTAAAAATGTCATTCTAAATGGAAAGAATCCCTGCAAAAAAGGAAGCACAGCATTATCATGAAATGTATAAGAAAGAAACAAACAAAAATTCTGATAGCTGGCAGAAGTGGTATTTGAAATGGGGTACAACAGAAAAATGAGAAGATTTAAGTCTGCAGAGAGTATAATTGCATACTAATATTTTATTATGAAGACAGTGATAAAATAATCCAAAAAATGAGTGAGAAAGATTATTCCTCTTGCACTGACACCCAAGTAAGATTATATCATGATATTCTATTGAATAAAAGATAATTCTATTTGGTAACCTAGAAAGAAATCTATAAAAGCCCAAAATTATTTAATATTTTTTTACAAAAACATTTTAAATGCATGTTAGGTATCAAAAATACAATATAAAAGTGACAATAGTAGCAAAGATGTGTATTTAAGTGACCAAATGGGCTAGTAGCTAATTAAATTCAGTTTTCTCACTATGAAACATATGACTGAAAAATGAATGAGCCAGAGGATTTTATATATATATATATATATATGCACACGGGTGTGTGTGTGTGTGTGTGTGTGTGTGTATCTTCACTGACTTGAAAAAAATATATAATTATGTAAGAATTGGGTGCAAATATAATGGAAACACTACATAATATATCTGAAAATATTTAATACCTATTTAGAATTGCAAGTCTAGATATTTCTTTCAGAGGCATAGATATTGCCATTGTTCACATATAATTAATTAATTTGTTTTAAAATACTTATGAACTTGAAATTCTTAACTAAATAGCTACGAAATGGCATGAATTAAACAAAATACAATGGGCAAAACTCTAAATCAAAGACATGGAAATGTAGTTTTATTGTGCTAAACCTTAGACTTGGCACAAAGGGTAACTTTCTGAGAACACTATTTTCAACACTCTAGAAACATTTAACTTTCTGAGAACACTATTTTCAACATTCTAGAATCATTTATAGCAAAAAAATAATAATGCAATAATTAAATATATTCAAGACACTATTCTTGAGACAGCTTATGTAGAACAGAGAGCAATGTGGAGTTATAGTCACATAAGAGATAAGGAACATCTGATACATTCCTCATGGCTGGAACTATGGCTTAAGTTTGATGATCTGGAACAAGTATCTATTAGCCCCTGTTAACATTTCCTTCCCTAGTGTGTTGTTATTGTTCAACCATGAAGAGTAAGGACCTTAGCAATGCAAGCTTCTTGTTAAAATAGAAGCTCTAAGAGGACAAGATTTTTGTTGTTTTTGTTGTTAACAACTCAGTAGATAAAACAGTGACTAGCATTCAGTTAGTGCTCAATAAATGCACAGTGCATGGAAACAGAAAAGGATACAGATTCAGGTTTTATTTAACTGAAAATATTAAGCATACCAGTGACACTATCAGTTATCCATGAATTTCTTTACATTTTCTCTTACTATTGTGTTACATTATCAGTCTTCTACACAAAAGTTTCCTGTTTAAGTTACTACTTCCTTTCATTTATTCTAAATGTGTATCTTTTGTGCAACAAGAAGTACCTTTTGTGCAGGAATGCCAAGGATGAAGCAGCAAGAAAGATTACTAGCAATCCTAGCTTTCTGCCACTCTAAAAATCCCGGGAGTTTCCTTCAACTTCTTCACTAACTTCTTGGATAGCACTTCTCCACCTATGGTTACAAGAGATGCACTAACTCCCACCCTCGGATCCATCAATGGGAGCTAATTCTTTCCCAGATGATGTGCGTATATCCCACCCCAGGCCAAATGAATCTTTCTGGAGTCTTTGGAGAAGGCCCAAGCACTTTTTTTTTTTTTTTTTGAGACAGTCTCGCTCTGTCGCCCAGGCTGGGGTGCAGTGGCATGATTTCGGCTCACTGCAACCTCCACCTCCCAGGTTCAAGCGATTCTCCTGCCTTACCCTCCCGAGTAGCTGGGACTACAGGTACACACCACCACGCCCGGCTAATTTTTGTATTTTCAGCAGAGACAGGTTTCACCATGTTGGCCAGGCTGGTCTCAAACTCCTGACCTCATGATCCACCTGCCTCGGCCTCCCAAAGTGCTGGGATTACAGGCATGAGCCACCATGCCCAGCCAAGCATTTCATTTTTAAAATTCCCCCAGGTTATGTTGTGCATCCAAAGTGGAGAAGTGCTGCTTCATTTGACTCATGTTTCTCAAACTTTAGTGTGCACGTGAATCACCAGGAATCTTTTTAAACTGCAAATGCTAATCCAGTAGGTCTGAATTAAGGGTCTGAAATTCTGCATTTTAAACAAGCTCCAGTTCATTCTGATGGCTGCTGGTATGAACCATATTTAGAGTAACAAAGTATCCTTTAAACTTACTGGGGAAAGGGAGATCCTTTTCACTCCCCATTATTGTGGTCCATAAAGGTAGTTACAAGTTTAGCAATTTCTTTTTTTTTAGCTTGTAACTACACACCCCTACTCCAACCCTCTTTGCATATTTTGTCTAAGTAGACCCTAATGATGCTTTAGTCTTGGAGTCCAGCTCTAAAAAAGTCATTTTCACTTGTCTGAGGGAAGGAAGAGAGTAATATTCAAACTCTCTCAGAAGATAAGAGCAAATATTTATCTGTAACGAATGCTCAGAAAAAAATTTAAAAAGTCAATTTTCTACGTTAAAGCAATCTAAAAGTCCCTTCTCAGCCATAGTTTGTTAATGTTGAGGTTCTATCCTATATTCTATAAGACATAGTCCAGAAAAGAAGTCACTGGAGAGAGAAAAATCTTATGAGAGTATATAATACATTGTTTTGAAGAAACAAATATATCTACTTACAGGAAAACACCCTTCTCCCTTGATCTCTCTATCTCTCTCCCACTACAATCATTTTTAAAGGAAGTTTATAATTTCTCAACTCTGGAGAAAAACAGTTAAAGAGGTTTTTTTAAAAAAGCAAAGCCTAAACTCCACCTAGAATAATTGATTCAGTCCCTTGGGATGAGATCCAGGCATCTGTGTTTTCTAAATTCCCCCATTGATGCACACAGAGTGTGGGTTGCAAATCACTAATATAGATGGAGATGAAGGCTATACCAAGGATCTCTGGGTCACTTAAATTTCCAAGACTCCAAAAGGAACTGATAACAGAGATTGAAGAGTAGTAGTCTAATATGATTTTGCTGTGTCCCCATCCAATTCTAATCTCGAATTGTAATCCCCATAATCCCCACGTGTTGAAGAAAGGACCTGTTGGGAGGTGATTGGATCATGCGGGCAGTTCCCCCGTGCTGTTCTCATGATAGTGAGTGAGTTCTCACAAGATCTGATGGTTTTATAAGTGTTTGACAGTACCTCCTTCACACTCTCTCTCACCTGCCACCATGTAAGACGTGTCTGCTCCCCCTTCTGCCATGACTGTAAATTTCCTGAGGCCTCCCTTGCCAAATGGAGGAGTCATGCCATGTGACTGTGAGTCAATTAGACTTCTTTCCTTTATAAACTACCCAGTCTTGGGTAGTTCTTTACAGCACTGTGAGAACGGACTAATACACAGTCAGAGTTCAAAAGATACTGAAAATGCTTCAGATAAAACTCAACACTCAATTATGAAATAAAACCAAAAAACTAGTAAGCAAAAAATGAAAGGGAAATTCCTCTAACCTGATTAAATATTCTATCAAAAACCTACAGCAAATATTTTATCTAATGATGAAACTTTAAAAGTATGCCCTTTAAAATAAAAGCATACTAAAGGTGAGCTTATTGCCACCAGTTTGTAACACTGTGCTGAAAGTTCTAGCTAAAGAGGAGGGCAAGGAAAAGCAAGAAGAACAATAATCAGAAAAGAAAACACAAAGACTCATATTATGTGTAGACAATATAATTAGGCACATAGAAAATTTTAGAATACTTAGCAAGAACATTTTAAAACTAAAACTTCTAAAAATCAATAGCATTTCTACTCAGCAATAATAACAATAATTATAAAATTTTATAAAAATCTGAAAAAATACTATTTACAAAAGTACGGAAAAATTGTAGTATTATATAAGGGAATAAAATTCAGTAGTTTAAACAATGAAATGCTGCTATATGTATCAACATGAATAAATCACAAAAATATAATTTAAAAAGTTTTATAATAAAGTATTTAGAATAATATATTTATCAAAGTTTTCCAGCAAATAAATAGTAGATATCATTTGTTAATAGCTATGTAACACCAGTAAGTAAAGGCGAGTGAGTAACACCAGTAAGTAAAGGTATACTTGGCCTTCTATGTCCATGGGATCTGTATCTGTGAATTCAACCAATTAGGTACTGAAAATATTTGGGGAAAAAAAGGAATAGCTGTGTCCATACTAAACATGTATAGACTTTTTTCTTTTCATTATTCCATAAACAATACAACAATCATTTACATAACACTTACATTGTATTAGATATTATGGGGAATCTAGAGATGATTGAAAGTATGTGGGGCAATGTGCATAGGTTATATGCAAATACACAATTTTATGTCAGGGACTTGAGCATCCCTAGATTTTGGTATACTCTGAGGGTCCTGGAACCAATCCCCTATGGATACCAAGAGACTACTGTTGAAACAACAACTTCAAGATAACTATTGCCTTACATAAGGGAGGGGAATGAAACAGGAGAGAATAGGAAACAGAGTTTTAAATCACATTTGTAATATTTGATTTCTTAAAAATGCAAAGTAAATAGAAAATCAAAATGTTGCCTTTACTATGAATGTTTATATTACCTAGGCTTTTTGACATGAGGTATATGTTATGGTAAGAAAAATTTACAGAATGGTGAGAGACGTATGAGGATAACCATGATCATAGAACATCGGGGAATGTGAGAAAGGAGGGTTTTATGCAAAGTCTATACTGTCAAGGGGGCCATTTGATTGGTGGTTCACAAATTCACTGATTCACTAATAGTCATATAAATAAAGTGGATAAAACTTTAAAAATTTGTATCAGATAGACATGAGTTTGAATTTTAATTTGGCCTCATTTGTCGTGTGGATTTGGTTGATCTTAATTGCACTAAGCTTCCATATTTTCATCTCTAAATCCAAGTAATAATAGCCCTTTCTCATAGGATTATTTTGAAAATCAAATGGGATAATGTATACAAATAATGTATTATAAGTATTGGTAACCTACTCATTTGCTCTACCTCTTTGGCCCAGAAGGAGTTGATTTAGTGAATTATCTTTCCAAGAATAATAAATTCAATTCAGTTGGGATCCCTCTGTGCTTCCAAATAATTTAACAATATCATTAAGAAAGCAGAGTGTGGGAGAAAGACCTTGGAGTCAGATAAATGGGGCTTCATGTTCAGACTTCTCCACCTTAATGACTTAATTTTCTGTTTTCTTTCCAAGTCTTAAAAAATTGAGATAATAAAAGATTTTTCACTAATTTGTTGTTAGTGCTGAGTGAGATAAAGGATGCAAGAATGATGAGAACAAAGTTCACCATAAAAGAGTTGTTCCATAAATGTTCATTGTCTTTAGAAAGACAAGAATAATAGGAAATGTGGGAATAAGTCACCAGAACATGTAATCAAATGCCTAAGTGGGTGTACAGATAAGCGTTCCAGGAAGCAAGAGGGTGCAATGTGTAAGAGTGTAAGATCCACTACCATTTTTATGGCAGGATTATTCCAAAGGTGTAACACTTCTCAAGTCTAGGCAAAACTACCTGTTTAAGGAAGCGACAAAATAAAATCTTCCTGTATCTCTCAAAGAAGTTCTTGAATTTTTGGCTCATTACCCATGAGAACATTCTTCATCAGTCTTCTGAAACGTGATCCCTTGAGGCTTCATTCTCATATCTTATCTAATTCAACAAACTAGTTATGTTATCTTTTCCTATTTTAATCTGGAGATTTCAAGACATATTTGCCTAAATTTTCGTGCATCATTTGCAAAGCAGAAAATTATTAAATAAGACTCGGCTGCAGACTGTGCATTGGTGCACGATTAGTCTGAATCCTCTGAAAAAGCTGAGATAACCTCTGTGAGAGAGGCTTATCTAGCTTGTTTTTACAAATCGAAAACAAGTTGCTGAACAAGGGTTTATCTCAACCAGGAGAGCCACTTGAACAATTTAGATAACTTTCTATTTGCCAACGAACTTTCTGTTATCAGGAAATACTATAGCAAGAGGTTGGCCATGTAAAATATGTGGAAATTTTCAGCGTACATTTATATTCCAGCTGGAAAGATGATGTTGTTTAAATAACAGACAAGTGATGAAATGCTATTAAAAGTGTACAAAGTAACTGCCAGTCAAAAAAGCCAGAGCAAGCCGTCACAGATAGGCTCATATATCAACAGCACTGTGACTTTTTGTTTGCTTTTATCACAACTTGGTGTATAAAGAGCCATTTACCTGATTGGATATGGGACAGTTGCCATTTTCCTCTTTCCTTTGAAAAGGTGTATTTTGGAGTTGTGTGCCTGATGATCCTCTATAGACAGAGCTTTCTGTACAGCGGTGTTTCTAGAAATCTCCAAAAATTCAGAAGATATGTTTAGAATCCTTCAAGATCAAAAGCTTCCTGCAAAATTGGAGGGGGTGGAGAGGGACAGAAATTTCAAAGGCTTCAAAGGAAAAAACAAACTTGCTACCAGAGAGTTTTGCGAGTGAAACTAATTTTCAGCAATGGAATCGATTACAAAAATAAAAGTGGCCTATCCCACAAAGAGGGAGGTAGATGGCAAATGCCGTTTCCTGTGCCACGCTTTGGCAAGTGGAATCTTGCAGTGTTAGGGAAATATCACAAAAGAATATTACACCGCGCGAGAGAGAAATGTTGAGAAAAGAGGACGAAAGCCTGACAGTGGGAGGAAGCAGATGCATTTGGATGGAACACGGCAGGAAGTTTAATAACGTCGCCTCAGACCTGGCAACCCCTGAACCATAGGCTTAATCTAGCAATTAATCGAACATTCTAACAGTCACAGGAACAAGACTCTGGAGGAAATTCTGAAAAATAAAAATAAACTGTAAAGAATCTTTTCTATGTGGCAAACTGCAGATAGACCAACTATGCCTCTGATGGATTTTCATTAAGCAAAGGGAAGCAGTTCCATATGAAACGACACTTTTTTGAAATCAGCTGGCAATGAATTTGGAAAATAAAGATGAACCTCTTGATTTGAATACATTTATGAAATAAGATTGACAAAAATGGAGAAAAGGTATAAAGTACTGGGATAGAAAGTAGCTAAATCATTTCCAAATTGAAAGTTTGGGATAAATGAAACTTTTAGAGAAACAAACATATACAACTGTGAGACTCACGATATTTATGAAAGAATTTTTATCTGTGAAAAGTCATGCTAAGTCTCTTGAGCAGGATATAAATTTTTAGCTTGAGTTCACTCCTAGAATTCACGTGTAGCTCAGAAACAGAGTGTGGACCAGAAGGAATGCTGTAATCTTAAACAGGTTACTTCATGCTCTGAGACCCAGTTTCACTATCATTGTAAAATGGAAATGATATTGATCTTCTGAGATTGTTGTGATGACTAAACAAGAATATTTATAAAGAATTTAGTACTTTCGTGGCATACAGTAGATGCTCAACAACTGGGGTTATGATCACCTTTATTAGGACTTTAACTCACTTTACCCTAAGACCTGAAACACAGGGGATTTCGCTTGAGTTTTAATGGAAGGACCTATAATTAAATAAATAAGTCTTTCATTTCTAAAGAAAATTAGCCTAGTTCAGTGTCGCCAGTATTAATGCTCACATGTCAACAGGATATAGTGCCATGAAGTGGGAAGCGTATCAAACCAGGGAAAGACTGTAATAGCAGAAAGTCTGTAGACATAACATTCAATATCGTTGATTCACTTGCTGAGAGAATTATCCACTATTTTAGTTTTTTGAGTACCTAATTTATATGAGGACCAAGAATCAATGGGTGCTAAGGCCGCTTCCATTTTAACACCTCTCTAACACTTACTAATCTCCTCTTAAACAAAGAAAGATCAGACTTCAAGTCCAGATTCCTTACAGGTAAGCATCTGTACTTAAATTTAATAACACTGTTTGTTTTCATAGTATTCATTCTTTTTGTTCCTTTTACAATTCTTTAATTGACACATAATAATTGTTTATATTTATTGGGTACATGTGATATTTTGATACACACATGCAATGTGTAATGATCAAATCAGGGATTTAGGATATCCATCACCCATATCATTTATCATTTCTTTGTGTTAGGAACATTTCAGCTCCTCCTTTAGCTATTTTGTAATATTTAATGAATTAACTTGTAGTCACCTTACTGTGCTATCAAAAACTAGAACTGATCCCTTCTATCTAACTATATGGTTGTACCCATTAACCAACCTCCCTTTATCACCCCCACCCCCACTCTTGGCACCCTGTGGTTAACATTATTCTACTCTTTACCTCCATGAGATCATTTTTTTTTTTGCTTCCACATATGCATGAGAACATACAATATATGTTTTTCTGTGCCTGGCTTATTTCACTTAACATGTAACCTCCAGTTTCCTACATGTTGTGGCAAAGGACAAGATTTCCTTTTTATGGCTGAATAATATTCCACTATGTGTATGTATACCACATTTCCTTTGTCCATTCATCTGCCAATGGACACTTAGGTTGATTTCTTATCTTAACTATTACAGTATTCATTCTTAACTGTCTTTTATTTATAACAATATATTGCTTTTCCAATTAAAGTAATTAAAGAAAATAAAAAATATTCTACCCAAAATTTACTTCTTTTGAAATATTTTGAGATGGCTATTCAGAGAGCCTGTAGACAGGAATAGCCCTGAAAAGCTGCCTTGTGTGGAAGAGATTGGCATCAGTAGAGAAAAATCTATAATAGTAAAGTAAATCACCCAAGCTTTCTCTGAGGCCTTCCCCCTTATCCAGATTTAGGAAAAATTAACTCAACCACAGGCTACCATCTACGCCGAGAGCTACTACCTATAAGGTTTTATCTACATAGTGAGAACACCTTTACTCCAAGCCTTCCTTTCTCTCTACCTCTCGTAAGTACTCTTTCCACAATCCAATCCCCTATTCTTTCTGTTACCTCAAAATGGTATAAAAGTATGTATTTTTCTTTGTTTCTCATGTTTTCTATGACTCCCATACACACATGTAAACATTAAGAAATTTTCTCTTCCTTTTCTCCTATTTATCTGCCTTTTGTCAGTCTATTTTCAGTGAACCTTCAGAGGATGAAGAGTAAGTTTTTCCTTGGCCCCTACATAGTGATAAAGAGTGTGATTTTAAAATACATATACGTATGTAAAAAATGTGAACATATGTGAGGAAGAATATTCAGTTAATCATTGTTCAGCTTGTCATTAGTTGTAGGTTCTTAATAAAGTTGCTTAAACTTTCTAAGTCTTACTTCCCTGTTTATAATATGGGATCATTGTACTTATTTCCTAAGCCTTTAAAATAATTAATGTAACCATGTATGTGAAGTCTGTAACAGAATGTTCCAGCCCATAGTAATACAGGCTCAATAAATACTTGCTATGATTTTAGGGAATGCCAATCCTTGAGTAAGGGTGTTCATCATTCTATGAAACCAGTCTTCATATTTAACAGTCTGGTTATCCAAATTATCTTTTACTAAAAAAGCAGTAAGGTGAGACTTCTATTTTAAAAAAAGAAGACAAAACACATACATACAGAGTTCTTAATTATTTCACTCCTGATAACTGATAGAAATGCTTTAAAAATAACGGCAAGGCTGTTCGGTATATCTGAAAAGAGGAATACATAGCTATATGAGATTAATTGAGAATTAAATAAACACCAAGCATCCCAGAAACCATATGATATTCTTCTGGGGTGTACAGAGGTTGAAGAAAGTAAAGAGAGAGATGGATTTAAACATTGAAGATAAAGGAAAACAGAGAATAAAAGAAATATTACAACATGACTTATTTTAAGATGTTATACAACTTAGGGTCTTTGGTTGCAAGCAATAGAAACTGACTTTGACTAATATAAGCACGCTTACATTTTTTGACTCATAGTAGGGAAAGGCTGAAGAACCAGAAATGGAAATGGGTAGGAACAAAGGTGGCTCAGAGGCATGAAATGGGAATAGAATCAAATCAGGAAAGGCTGCTTAGGATGTTAGTATTTGGAGAGGATAGAACTCTATTTTCAGTACTCTTTTCTTTCTGTTGAAATTTCATATTTTCGAAAGAAAGAATCCTCTTAGTCTAGCTCATGGCAGATATCGCTTCCATGACCAAGAAACACCAAAAAACTTAACATTAAAACCCCATTAGCATGAACTCACTAGGAGAACCTCATGGTAATGTACCTATCAGGGAAAAAGTAATTTTAATAAACGAAATCAAAATTCTGGTGAAATGGAAAAACAGATGCTAAGCAGCCAAGGAAAACAAAGAGCCATGGCAAGAAGGATGAGGTCCAGGCCAAAGGCATTTCATCATCAAGACTAGCTTTCCAATAGCCATAGTTCTTGGCTTATATTGAATCCCAAAACACAAATCACTGACTATGGTGCTATGGAGAAAGAATGGCCCTCTCACATTTGCTGGACATCTTTGGTTTGCTCTTCAAGGCCTCCTTTACCTTTCTCCAACCCTGATCTCACTAAAATAATAATTCTGCATATTAGAAAGCAAAAAGTTAAAGGAAAATTAATAAGGATAATAGATTATGACTGAACTTCATTGACACTAAAGATACAAGGCCAGGCACAGTGGCTCATGCCTGTAATCCCAGCACTTTGGGAGGCTGAGGCAGGCAGGTCACGAGGTTAGGAGTTCGAGGCCAGCCTGACCCACATGGTGAAACCCTGTCTCTACTAAAAATACAATTAGCCAGGCATGAGGGCATGCACCTGTAATCCCAGCTACTCAGAAGGCTGAGGCAGGAGAATCCCTTGAACCCAGGAGGTGGAAGTTACAGTGAGCCAAGATCGTGCCACTGCACTCCAGCCTGGGCAACAGAGCGAGACTCCATCTCAAAAAAACAAAAGAAAAAAGATACAAATAGAAGTCAAATTTTAACCTGCTGAAGTTTGCTCTTTCCCTATTTAAATGGATTTTAATGGGGTGGGCAGGAGGGGAAGAAATGAAGAAGGACATGGGCACATTATCTTGGAAGAATGCCTACTAAAGGGGCACTAGGCCAATAAAATGAGAGGTAGAGAGGCACAGACAAACTTCAGAGAACTTGAGAGTCCATTTTTCTGTACTAGATGGAAATAACTAAAACAATGAACAGAAATATGCCACAATGTCCTACTGTTCTATTAATACATAGCTCAGTCTCAGATAATCAATGAGGTTTGGAGGGAGATTCATTTTTGTTTTCTTGTTTTTTTTTAAGACAGTCGAATTCACTATGAGGAAATTTTACATTGGTAAGATTTCTTATAGGAAGTTTCATTATAGGCAATTTCATGTGATTTTTTAAACTATTTTTAATTCAAATTTCAGTAAAGGTCCTAAACACTGTTGACTAGATAAACCAATTCTGCTAATCTCTCAAATGACAGTGGCTAGACAAGGCAAGACAAGGAGGGAGGTTAAGCCAACAGTTTTCAATGACAGGAGCAGTGGAGGGAGCAGGTTGTATCAGTCCCTTTTCATGCTGCTGATAAAGACAGACCCAAGAATGAGTAATTTATAAAGAAAAAGAGGTTTAATGAACTCACAGTTCCAAGTGGCTGAGGAGACCTCACAATCATGGCAGAAGGTGAAAGGCATGTCTTATATGGCAGCAGACAGAAGAGAATGAGAATCAAGAAAAAGGAGTTTCCCCTTATAAAACAATCAGATTGGCTGGGTGCGGTGGCTCACGCCTGTAATCTCAGCACTTTGGGAGGCCAAGGCGGGCGGATCATGAGATCAGGAGATCGAGACCATCCTAGCTAACACGGTGACCATCTCTACTAAAAAAATAGAAAAAAATTAGCCAGGCATGGTGGCAGGCGCATGTAGTCCCAGCTTCTCAGGAGGCTGAGGCAGGAGAATGGCTTGAACCTGGGAGGCGGAGCTTGCAGTGAGCCGAGATTGCACCACTGCACTCCAGCCTGGGCAACAGAGTGAGATGCCATCTCAAAAAAAAAAAAGAAAAAAAAGAAAACCATCAGATCTTGTGAGACTTATTTGCTGCTATGAGAACATTATGGGGGAAACTGCTCCCGAGATTCAATTATCTCCCACCGGCTCCCTCCCACAACATGTGGGAATTACGGGAGCTATAATTCAAGATGACATTTGAGTGGGAACACAGTCAGGGCATATCACAGGTCCACCCCTAAGCTTTGTAAGGAGACCCACATGCCTTATGCCTCATTAGTTAAAGTTACAAGTCAAGCTAACAAGCTGATAAATTAAATATGTTTATCTGTATTAACTTCTTACCAACTCACAGAATTGATTCAAACGTAGAATTATTGGATTCCTTGGAGTTCCATGTCAAAACATGAAAGTGCTGGTGGATACAATTCCTACTCTATTCCTTTGCTTTCTCCCTTCTCCTTACCACCCCGACACCACCCCGAATGGTAAAAGTCCTCATGTACATCTATGTTGTCATGGGGTGAATATTTCTGTCCCCCCACCCCAAATTTATATGTTGAAGCTTTATCATCCAGTAAGGTTGTATTTGGAGTAAGGAAGTAATTAATGTCAAATGAGGTCATGAGGATGTGACCCTGATCCAGTAGGATTAGTGTCCTTATAAGAAGAGACACCAGGGTGTGCACTCTCTGTCTCTGAGAAATCACCAAGGAAAGGCCATGTGAGTACATGGTGAGACAGCAGCTGACTGCGTGCTAGAAATAGAGGTCTTACCAGAAATCCAGCTGGCTAGATCTTGATCTTGGACTTCCAGCCTCCAGAACTATGAGGAAATAAATTTCTCTTGTTTAAGCCACCCAGTCTATTTTCTTACATCAGCACAAGTAGGCTAACACATATGTGGACACCCCACACTGCACATCCAAGCTCTGTCCACACTTTCTGCTAACAGCCACCCTTTGGTTACCCCTTGCACACAGAAGTGTGCATAGTGGAGACACGGAATGCCATCAAGAAGATAACCTAGGCAAAGAACCATGCAGGCCCTTAGTATTCAAATATGGTCTGGAAGAGTAGGCATAGGTTTTGGGTAGGCATGTACCCTTGACTCCAAAGAATCCTTGCCCTACAGAGGAGAGTGTGGTTAAAGCAGGTTCAGAGAGACATCTCAAAAATGTGGGGCTAATTCTTAGGCCTTTTACCCAGAGACTCAAATTTTATAGATCTGTGATACCTCAGGGGACTGGATGTTTTCTATTCAGAATTTCTGGTGAGTCAGTTGAGAATCCCCCATTGGGAAACACCATTCTAAAGAGGAAATATTGTGTAGTGGTTAAGTGCATGGCTAAATGTGGTTAATTATATTCTGATCTAAAATACCTGACTTGGAATGCTGCCTCTATTGGGCAGTAGCCATGGAACTCTATACAAATTACTTAACTAATTTATGCCTAATTTCTTCACTATAAAATGGGATAAATATAAGTATTTCATTCTTATGGTTGTTTGAAGATGAAATAAGTGAGTATATATTAAACATTTATAAATGTATCAGATAGAGAGTACAAAAATTTCTAAAAATTAGTTGACATTTACTCATATTTCAAATAATTGTGGAATGAGTATGAAAGGCAAAAAACATATTTATCAAATCAATTAATATATTTTGCCAACACTGGATAGGTAAAGATATTTAAACTACTGCCTGATGTAAAGTTTTTGACACATGTGAAATTTAAAACCTTCAATATGTTCTTCCTATATTCATTATCTTTCTCCTTCATTAACTCTCATAATTGAAACTTGGTTTTGAATATGCAATGAAATTGGTCTGCCAAAGGGATAAAGTTGTTGTCTCTACATAGTGTGAAAGTCATTCCATCTCTGCTATGTAAACTCCTATTAGTAAAAGTGCAAAGTCCATGTACACCTTGAAATATTTCCCACTTGTAGGATTATCAAAATGTCCTGTGAAAGTAGACCTCACTGCGTATTTCCAGCATACTAAATTCCTAATGATTTTTCCCCCATGGAAAAGACATGCTTATTCTTATAGAATAAGAATATGCTTATTCAGGAACAGAACTAAGAAAGTATGCAGGCTAATGAAATAATATTTCAGATCTCACATTTCCATGTGGCAGAACAGGAATAGAAAGAAATCCTACTAAAGCTGGTACTGACATTCCCAGATGTGCAGCCATTAACACATGCTAAAACAGGCTTTTAAAAGAGTCTATGCATTTTTCTCCAAAGAAATATAAAATACCATTCTCTAAAACAGTCCCATAATCCTCTGTCCTCCTTAACTTAGGAGTTATCAAAGCAGCAAGCAATTTTCTGGAACATTGCCATTGTCATGAATGTCATAAGTGGAAAAGAAGACAATGTAAATCAGCATCGTATTTTTATTTCTGTTTTTTTTTTTTTTTTGAGTCCTTACAGAACCATGCAATATTGATTTAAGGTAGGATTAGCCCACAGCAGTCTATGCATCAGTGAAGGGTTTAGTTGAAAGTCTGTTTATTCATTATTGTTTACTGCCACCCAACATATCTTTTGGGGATGAGGATAGGACTCTGCCAAAATGCTAGGTGAGAGCAAGCTGTATAAATCCACTCTCCAGCAGTACTGGTAAAGTATTAAATGCATCCCCTGCCTGGACCAGGGGCACATGCTGGGCTGGAAATGGCTCTTTTGGGAGGTATTGAAGAATGTGATGTCATACAACTTCTCAAAATGTACTAAAACGAAGTCCAGACATTATCATAATAATTTACATTACCTAGAGTCAGAAGCTATTGAGTATTCACAGGAGAATGAAGCCACAAGAACTGTCCCATAAAGGCTTAGTACTCTGCCATACTTATTCATAAATGATGAATGCAAGATAAGTTTTGATTCCAATTGTGATCAACAATAATTGAAAATACAAAACCATGTTTTCTTAAGAGCTTCTTTGACAAGGTTTCTGAGCTCATCATTCACTCTTCCAGACTACATTGGGTACATAAATAATTATGTGTAAATGTGAAAATGGAAATTTTACAATATGTTTACACTAGGCATAAAAAATATGTCTTATTCATCATTGTATCCCAACTCCTTAGCGCATTAGCTGGTCCATAATAGGCTTTTAATTAAACATTGAACTGAAATAGAATAAATTTCCACTCATTTGTCAAAAACACCATACATTTTTGGGGAAAACACTAGCTCTTGCCTCTATTCTAATTTTCATCAAACTAGTTTTACCATAGGACAGTGTCAATAAATTCTTCAAATGGAAAGTTACAAGAAAGAGTGAGGTAGACTGATTTTATTAATGCCTCCCCTCCAATTGCCCCTTTCTATGTTTGTCTTTTGTCATGTAAAACTGTAATCTCCCCAGTTCTGACTCAGAGCCTGGTCATGTAACTTGCTTTTGATAAATAAATGTTTATTGTTGACTGCCACCAATTTTTTGTGATTGTTTGTTATGCAGCATTATCTAACTCACAGAGGAAGCGAGTTTAGTCTTTTTACATTTTGTCTGTGCACTAAGTCTTCTAGAAGGTGGAATTGATCTTTTTGCTCTAAATCAGGAAAAGAAGGAATTTGGCATCTATTCTACAGAAATTATTCTTGGCTTCCATCTTTTTGGTAAAGCTCTACCTAATATGTATTACACTCTACATTTCCCTCTTTAGTATTCAGTGCCACACCATCTTTTTTTTACTTTCAAGATGCCCATGATTCTGCCAATAAAAACTATACACACACACACACACACACGCATACACACGCACACATCCTACAAGACCATGAACATGAAGTAGGACATTGGTATGATCTGAACGTGTCCACCAAGATCCATGCATTGGAAAATTAATTCCCAGTGCAACAGTGTTGGAAGATGAGGTCTACTGGGAGTTGTTTAGGTTACAAGCGCTCTGCCTTCATGAATGAATTCATGCTTCTATGAAAAGGGCCTGCTGGAGAGGGTTTGCTCTCTTCTGCTCTTCTGCCATGTAAGAACACAGCACTCATCCCCTTTTGGCCCTTCCATCTTCCACCATGTGAGGATGCAGCAAGAAGTCACTCACCAGATGCTGGCACCTTGATCTTGGATTCCCAGCTGACAACTCCTACAACTATTTCATTCATTTTTCTCTTTATTCATCCAAAATATAGAGGCCTATGATATACAAGACACTGTTATGGATACAGGAGATACATCAATAAGCTAGACAGATATAATCTCTGCCCTCATGGTTCTTATACTTTAATTAAAGAAACAGAAATTAAACCAATAATGCCACAAAATAATAGAATTAATTCATGATTTAATAGAATGAGTAAAAATTTTAAATTAAAGGAAAATAGCAGGAATAACTTTTTGAAAAAGTTAAATATAAGATGAGACTTAAGGGATGAAAAGTTGTTAGGCAGAGGTGCCGGACTATACTCTGTCAACTTGCTTAAGATGGGAAATCTGTTTTCCAAATCCTTTTTTTCTGCATAGTACTGGATTAGAATTGTGGCCTGAGATTTGGAAGGCTGAAGTGAAGCAGCAGTCATATTTTTTGAAGATGGTTATGGGCAAATGCTTTGGTAGACAGATACTTGTGTGTCTGGCATGTTCTGCAATCTCTAGCTCCATCAGTCTACATCTGGCTCTTTTAGTTAGCAGAACTGCTAACACTGCTCATTGATCATAGCTACAGACACACCATCATGTGTTTAGCTGTGGACCTAGCCAGATAATAGCTACACAAAGCAAACAGCTTCACATAACCCCCTCTACAAGCTCCCTCTTAATGGTCCTAAGCCGCTGGATGTGCTTGGCTTCTCAAATTGATCATGACTCCTCTCTGGCCTCCAGTTTCTCCTTTTAGACTTTCACTGCCCCATTTCCTCCCACAATTAAGTCATAATTCCTATAGTAAATTCATTATGCCATAATACTCATAGTCACTCTGCTCCTCTGGTTGAACCCTGATTGGCATGCCAGGTAATGGCATGAGTGGGCAAATAAGGATTCTAGGCATAAGGAACAAGAGTCACAAAACCTCATGGTGGAAAAGAGCTTGATGTGCTTGAGGAACTTAAACAAACCCATGTTATTGCACTGTCATGTATGAGGAGTGAGAGGCATGAGTTTGGCCTAACAAGGTAAGCAATAGATAGAGCTTTTGGAAAAGCCATAATGAAGATTCTGTATTATATTATACAGGCAGTAAGAAGATCCTGAATATTTGAAGTAGAAGATTGGTATATGATATTCTTGTTTTTTTCTTAAGAAGAATTTGCATTGATTTGAAAAGCTAATAATCATTTTTCTTTTTTATTTCAACTTTTATTTTAGATACAGGGGCTACATATGCAGATCTGGTACATGAGAATATTGTGTGACAGTAAGGTTTGGAGTGCAGGTCCTATCACCCATGTAGTGAGCATAGTACCCAATATATAGTTTTTAAACCTCCCCTCCTCCACCTTATGCTAGTCCACAGTGTCTATTGTTCTTATATTTCTGTCCATGTGTGCTCAATGTTTAGCTCCCACTTACAGGTGAGAACATGTGGTATTTGGTTTGCCGTTTCTGCATTAGTTTGCTTAGGCTTATGGCCTCCAACTCCATCTATGTTGCTGCAAATAACATGATTTCTTTATTTTTTATGGCTGTGTAGTATTTTGTAGTACATTTGTACTACATTTTTTTATCCAGTCTTCCACTGATGGACACCTGCATTGATTCTGTCTTTGCTACTGTGAGTAATGCAGCAATGAACATACGATTGCATGTGTCTTTCTGGTAGAATAATTTATTTTCTCTTGGGTATATACCAGTAATTCTGTGAATAATGACATTGGTCATTTGATAGGAATAGCATTGAATCTGTAAATTGCTTTGTGCACTACGGCCTTTTTTACCTTATTAATTTTTGCAATCCATGAAAATGGAATGTTTTTCCATTTATTTATGTCATTTCTGATTTCTTTGAACAGTGTTTTGTAGTTCTCCTTACAGATATATTTAACGTTCTTAGTCAGCTGTATTCCTAAGTACTTCATTTTTTTTGTGGCTATTGTAAATGACATTCCTTAAGTTTAAAAAATATTTCTCTAGATGCTGAGTGGGGAGAGGACTAGAAAGAAGGAAGAAAGAAAGCAGGTATCTATATGAGATGTATTTACTTGAGCTACAGAGGTAGGGGAGGTGGAGAAAAGTCATATCAAGAGTTACACTAGCCAAATTTGATCATTTAATATTTGCAGTGTAATACTGATATATTAATTATAAATTTTATGCTGCTCAAGCATAATTTCACTAAAATTATAACCTGGACATTTCTAAAAGAGGAAAATACTTGTGACTACTAATTTTGCATGCCTCTCAATAATACATATAGTACAAAAAAATATAAAAAGTTGTATTAAGTCACCACAGGTAATGATATTAAAACAGTAACATTGATAATATAGTTGAACCTCCATATCTGTGGGTTCTGCATCTGTGGATTAAACCAACTTTGGATTGAAAATATTTGAAAAAAAATGGCTGCCCCAAGAAACCACTTTTTCCTCCTGGGCCTCCGGTCTTGTAATGGGAGGGGCTGCCATGAAGGTCTCTGACATTGCCTGGAGACATTTTCCCCATGGTCTTTGGGATTAACATTAGACACCTTGCTATTTATGTAAATTTCTGCATCCTGCTTGAATTTCTCCCCAGAAGATGGGTTTTTCTTTTCTTTCACATAGTCAGGCTGGAAATTTCCAAATTTTTATGCTCTGCTTCCCTTGTAAAACTGAATGCCTTTAACAGTACCCAGGTCATCTCTTGAATGCTTTGCTGCTTAGAAATTTCTTCTGGCAGATACCCTAAATCATTTTTCTCAAGCTGAAAGTTCCACAATCTCTAGGGTGGGGGCAAAATGTTGCCAGTCTCTTTGCTAAAATTAACAAGAGTCACCATTACTCCAGTTCCCAACAAGTTCCTCATCTCCATCTGAGACCACCTCAGCCTGGACCTTATTGTCCATATCACTATCAGCATTTGGGACAAATCCATTCAACAACTCTCTAGGAAGTTCCAAACTGTCCCACATTTTCCTATCTTCTTCTGAGCCCTCCAAACTGTTCCAACTTCTGTCTGTTACCCAGTTCCAAAGTCACTTCCATATTTTCAAGTATCTTTCCATCAACACCCCACTTCTGGTACAAATTTGCTGTATTAGTCCCTTTTCATGCTGCTTATAAAGACATACCCAAGACTGAGAAGAAAAAGGTTAAATTAGATTTACAGTTTCACATGGCTGGGGAGGCCTCAGTATCATGGCAGGAGGCAAAAGGCACTTTTTACATGGTTGCAGCAAGAGAAAATGAGGATGAAGCAAAAGCAGAAAACCCTGAAAACCCCATCAGATTTCATGAGACTTATTGACTACCATGAGAATAGCATGGGAAAACTGGCCCCCATGATTCAATTACCTCTCCCTGGGTCCCTCAATTCTGGGAGATACAATTCAAGTTGAGATTCAGGTGGTTACACAGCCAAACCATATCAGATGGCCTTCATCAGTACCTTCCTATTCTATATTAACTTACTACTCCTCAAATCAAGAGGTGACTATTTTCTCACCTCTCCCTAAATTTAAGTTGGTCTAGTTACTTGCTTTGGTTTATAGAATACAACAGAAGTGAAGCTATGTCAGTCTAGGCCTAGCCTTGGGTGGCAGCTTTCCCCTCTTAAAAACCAGATGCCAGGTAGGAAGTCCGACTACCATGAGACCACAATGCTGTAAGAAAGCTCAAGCTAGCTATGTGAAGAAGCCACATAGAGAGAGAGAGAGAAAGAGAGACAGACATACACATAGAGAGAGGCTCAGCTCAGCCAGCCCCTAGCAATCCTTGCTGAGACTCCAGACATGCGAGTGGCAAAGCCATCTTGGATATTCCAGCCATAGCAGAACTGCCTAGCTGAACCCAACTCAAACACAGGATTGTAAGAAATAATAAACTACGGTTGTTTTAAGACACTAAATTTGATGGTGGCTCTTTATTTAGAAAAGAAAACTGCGAAAACTTGTATTTATATAATTTAATTCACACAACAACACTATGAACAGTTGATATAATTATTCTTAGTGCACAGATAAGAAAACTGAGGCACTAAAAATTTAAGTTAGCAAATGGCAACAGAACGAGACTCTGTCTCAAAAAAAAAAAAAAAAAAAGAATTTTAATCAAGGTGTCTGGCTCTGGAGTCCTTCCCCTTAACTGCCAGATGCAATTGATATCAATAATACATTCATGTGACCTGGACAAAGCATTTACAGAGATTATAATGCTATTTTCCAGGGTGTGCCACTCACACTTTATTCTTTGTGAATGTTTTCCCTGGATTTGTGCAATGTTCTGCTCTACATGTGCTCAATACAAAAACATTTCTAAGGTTTTTAGCTATGAGACCCGTTGAAAATATACAAATAATAATAAAATTTAAAGGTACACTTTGCTCTAAAATCATCTGGGATTGGCCTTTTGGCTGCATCAATAAGAATTCGTCAGAGTGCAAAAAGTGCAGGAAGCAGTGATTTTTTTTCTGACCAATGCAACTGCTGAAGTGGAATTTCACTTTTATGCCCTAAGGAAAACACTTAGATTTTATAGCTCCAGAGGCTGTTTAATGGTGTTACATATGGAATGTCAGGATGTACATGATTTATGCACTGTAGGAAAAGCTTTTCCAGTTTAACTCAATCTCAAGTTATTCTTTCCACCAAAAGCAACAAGAGTGTAAAATCACCCTGTTAGTGTCACAGCCTGGCAAGGAAATACATTGAGTGAGTTGAGACATGATTCATCCTACCTCCAACCTTTTTAAGGTAAAATCTTGTTTTTAACTGTTATTTATGCCTATAGAAACCATTCCTTCTGGGTTTTTTTTTAACTTTCAATAGTCTATGTCATATATGTTTGGCCTCCCAAGAAGTCTCAAAATATGTATCAGTGGGATCATTCCTCCTCTTCATTCAATTATTCTAAAACATAAAGACATTTTGTCTGAAATTAAAGTAGTAATGGATTTGGTTTGGATAAGGGTTCATCTTCAAATAGCTGGGATCTAAAAACAAGTACTACCATTGATTTTGTTTTTAATAGCCATCATTTCCCCCTTACTTCCCTTGGGAATGGATTTGAAAGAACTTGAGATTTTCCACTTACATTAGATTGAACCATTCAACTCAGCTCTGTTTTTATGTCTTAAAGCTATCTTGGGGATTACTTTCATGCTATATTAAAATGCTCGCTATTAAAACAATGAGTTAGCTTTTTACATTATGATAGGCATACTATATTTAATAAATATTTATTAATATTTCCATCTTAGGGAAATTTCAGCGTGTAAAAGAAAATAAAAGCTAGGTATACAAAGACTCTTCTGAAGTACTATTTTGGTAAAAGTTTATTGCATTGGGATCTAAATGTCCCATGCATGACTAACAAATGTAATACTCACGACTCCATGTCAGATATTGAAAAAGCTAAGCAAAAAGAACCTTTTAGAAACAAAGAAGTTGGAGGTAGGTAATATATCCTTATATTGCAATATTTGTGAATCTAGTAGTTTAAAATAATCATAAAAGGGAAAAAACATTAACATTTGCTTTAGGATCTTAAAGTGAATCATCTGAAACTAATTTTTGGAAGAGAACTTAAGGATTGAGCTGTTCCTACAATTTTAACACCTCTATTTTCTGTTATAAGTACATTTTTTTCTACCTAATAAACCATTATAACCTCCAAATTGTACAGTTTAAGTGCCCAGAATAGACCTTTGCTGGAGAGGTATGTGTGTGCTTGGATTTGTTAGGTAGTATGTTTGGCAGGGCTTGTTTGATTTTTCCTTTCTAGGAATTCTTCCATTCTGGATATTCTGATCCAAGTTTCACCAAAATTTTTCTGTTAAACCCTAAACAAGCAGCTCAATATGCTTATATTTTAGTTATTTGAAAAAAGAAAAAAAAAACCTAGTTCACAGTGTTAATTACAGAAATTACCCAAAGAAATTATTTTCCAGCAATCTGAAAAACACAAACCAAATTAGTTCCTACTATTTCTGAAATTTTCAGAACATTTAATTTTGCAGAGCAACTAAGTTCTCATTTGGTCAACTGGTAAAACTGAAGTAACTTATATTTTTCATAATGTAGTTTATATACCAAAAGCATTAGGCCAATAACCAAGTAGATAAATTACTAATATTAAGAGTATGCTATTGAGAGCAACACATGGCAAATATAATTATCAAACTTCTTTATCTATCTATGGCATTTTATTTTCATTTAAATTATGTATAACTCCATGGCTATCCTTGTATTTTTTCCATTGTTCTATTTTTTCCATCAAAAATATCACATTTGTGTGCACTTGCAATTACTATTTAAGTCACTATTTCAGTTACTAGCATTGCAATTACTATTTCAGTTACTCCGAAATTTAATTCTAAACATGTGCAAATAATATTATAGCCATCATTTACTGAATTAAAGCAGGTTTTCTGCGTTTATGACATCTCACAATCCTCCCCTGTAAAGATATTCCTATAAGTACACCGTCAAAACTTAAGTAAGAAGTTATGTTCCTTTTAGGACAACAGCTGCACTATTATTCTCTCGCTACACTTCTCTTGTAGGTAGGAATTTTTAATATGATTCATCACACATTCATTTTTTTCAGCTTTTTCTTTTTAAAAATGTTTGTGCATGTTCTCTTTAAGAAACTATTCACAGTGCCACACAGTAATTAAACCATGTATATATGAACACATAAGTTTGGGAATTATTTTTCCTAGGGCTCATGAAGTCCCAGCAGGACTTGCTCTGTTATTCTATTGTTAATGAATAAGTAGTGCAACAAGATCAAGAAAAACTTAAAATGTGTATGTTGAAAGAAGTTGCTGTTAGAAGAGTCCAAATCATGCTTTACAAAAAGCTGACTACTAATTTGTATAGACATCGGTAGAATCCCAGAGGTGATATGAAAATCCCCACAGTGCTTTCTGAGAAAGAGATTTAAGTATAGCAATTATTGCATTGTTTGTGGTTACAGTGCAGTTAACCTCCCTTATGTAGCCTTAGGCATAGATAGAAATTTGACATAGCAAAGATTTTAATGATTTTCTTCCTTTCTTACCTAATATATTTACCTTGATAACTTTATAGTATGGGAACTACAGGCTTTTTTTAAAGTAGAGAAAAGGGGCAAATTGAACATATTTAAGAATCTTTTCAATATGGGTAATACTTAATAAGAATGATGACAACTATAGCAGCAACCAGTGAAAATGGATTCTGTCTATAAATAACTCTTCCCAACCAGTTGAATATCAGCCTTGGCACAGGTTCATACTGTCAAAGAAATTTACAGAAACCTGAAAATTTCCATTCTCTGTTCCTTGTGTCTTTGCCTGTAAGTGCATTCCTAATCTCAAGAGCTTAAAGAACCAGATAAAGCATAAATATATACATACATACACATAAAAGGATCAAAGAGGTAAGAATACAATAAAGAATTACTAAGGTCCAAAGGGAAGGAAAATTGAGGACTGACGGAAGAAAGCTGATTTGGAACCACTTTTGTCCTAAAAGGATTTGTGGATCCAGGGAAATCGCAGTATTTGTTCTGATCAGCTTCACAAGTAAGAGGAGACAGAAATTAAAGCCTGGCATGTTCAAGGTGGGAAGCTGAACAAAAAAACCCAGCCAAGTGGACTGCATTTTGAAGGTAGGGATGTCCCAGAAATAATAGATCTTATCTGCATTTACATTCAAATTTTAATCTCCTACGCTGTCCACAGACATTTTAAACTTTGAAAATGGATTAAGGCAGTACTAGGAGTAGTAACCACAGACTCCTAGCAAAAATATTAGGAACATTGCTAAAAATTGACCATGGACTGAGTCATAAATCAAGTATCAACAAAGACAAACAATTGAAAATCTTATAGAGTATGTTCTCAGGCTATAGTTCAATTAAGCTAGAAACTGCTGAAAAGGAATGAACAAAATAAAATGTTCTTTCAATTTAAAGAAAGCTGAAAATGCCAATAACCTTAGAAATTAAGAAATAAACTTCTTAATAACCTGGGGGTAGAGAGAAAATTATAATGAAAATTTAAAAACATTTAAAATTGAAAAATAATGAAAATACTATATATCAAAACATGTCTGCAGATTTAGGCAAAGAAGTATTTAGAAGACTTTATATTGTCTAAAATGAATGTATGAGAGAAGTATAAAATTGCTAAGAATCATCTCAAAGAGAGAAAAAAGAATAGCAAGAAAACTCAAAGAGTAGGATGAAATAAAAATAAAAGTAAAAATTACCGAATTAGAAAATCACACAATAGAAAAAGTCAACAAAGACAATTTTTTAAATTTCATAGATGAGGATCATCACATTAGAACTAAATATAGGATATTATGAACTGCTTTCGGCCAAGACATTAAAAATTTGAAAAAATAAATAGTTTAAAATCTCAATAAATTTATTTTTTTCTAAAAGAAGAAAATATTGAATAGCCTTTTAAGTTTTAAAGCAACTGAATCAGTAGTGTAACATTTTCCTACTAAAAAGGAAAACTACAGGCTTTGACTCAGCATTTATTATTTGGCACAATGATATTCACTCATTTTTAAGTCTCTCACATTCCTCAATGTTTCAGTATCTCTGAGCAATGCAGGGTGCATTATCTTAGATGTATTTCTCTTTTCTCACATCCCATTAAGTGCCTAAATTCTGTTACGTCTATCGTTTAAGTCATCCTTAGATCTTCCCACTTCTCTTTTTCCTAACAGATCATTGCTTTTAACCTCATTCGGGTGGCCATCATCACTGCTCTCCTGGATGACTGCAAGGGTTCCTGTACAATCTCTGTCTCTTGTATTGTCCATTCTCAAACAAAGTGATACTTCTATAATCAGAGTGATATTTCTAAAACAAAAATTTTATCATGTCTCTTCTCTGATTTTCAAAAAAAAGAAAAGCAGGTAAAAGTTAACAATAAAAAGCTTATCTTTCCATTTCCCAAGGGACGTAAAACATCTTTAACATGTTTTTCAAAGATTTTAGGAATACCCTTTACTCCCTTCATTGTTCCATCTTCATCTCTCACAATTATTCTCCTTAAACTCTAAGTTTTAAACATCAACATACTTCAACTTTTCTTAACAACCATGATTTCTCTTGCCTCTGAATACTTGTGTGTTGTGTTCTTTCTGACTGTAGCTCTCTTCTCCCATGTACTCATTTTCAGTTGAACAACACTTACTAATCTTTTAAATTTTAGTTTCAACTTTACTTCCTTTGAGTATCCTTCATTTACCTTCCAAGTGGGTTAAGAGGTCTTTCCTATGTGTTCACATAACATATTCTAACTTCCATCATAGCACTTCATAGAAGGTGTTGAAAATATTTTCTTACTGGTCTGTATTTTCGCACTTGATGGTAATCTCAAAAAGGCTAAAGTTATATCTACTTAACATCATAATCTCAGTATTTAATAGTACATGAAAAGATTGAATCACCCGTAAAATCTAGCTAAATTATATTTGACAATAAATGCTCAAAATTTTCAATAAAAAGCAACACTAAGATTAGTTTTTCAGACTGTAAAATTTCTATTGACCTATCTTAAATTCACTAAATCTGTCTTCTGCCATCTCAAATTTAATATTGATCCTCCATAGTAAATTACTGAATATGATCTAGCACATTTTAATTCAAAATACTGCATCATGATCAAGTAAATTTTATTATATTAATGCAAGAATAGTTCAGTATTACGAAATCAAGTGACATAATTTGTTTCATCAAAAATTACAGTAAAACTAAATAATATCAGTAAAGATTGAAGACACCATTGATAAAATTTAATGGTTAACATTGTTAAAACCTAAGTTATAAGAATATAGAAACCAAATATAATAAACTAACAAATAATACTCTAAATAGCAAAACATTAAAAGTATTTTAAATTTTCTCTTATCAGCAGTTAATATTATTTTGAATATTCTACCAAATACACTAAGAAAAGGATCATCACAAATATTGCAAGAGATAAAATATTGTATTTTTGCCGATAGTGCAAATGTTCAGATAGGAAACCTACAGAACTCAAAGTAAAACAAAAAAGTCCTCTGAGAATTAACAAGAGACATGGCATGGTTGGTGCATATTTCTTTCCAAAAATTGTCAATAGCTTTTCTCTATATGGACAATAAGCAGTAACAAAAACAAGAAAGATATTTCATTAACCATACTAAAAAACAGAATATTTTTAAGAGTGTTAAGCTAAATTTTTTTACTAAAAAATTCTTTATAAAAAACATAATAACAAAAGCTGAATTCATGGAAAGACATACCATGTTCTTGGATGAGAACACTTCATATGAATTAAATTCAGTTTTCTCAAAATTAACATATATTCAGTGCAATTCTAATTAGAATGCTTATATTACTTAAAATTTTTAAATGAAGGCAATTATATTCAAATTCATATGGAAATTGAACAACTGAAAATGCCAAAAAATATTATGAGAAAAACGATATCAGAGGGACTATTACCACCAGAAACCATAGCATGCTATAAAAACACTAAAAAAAAAAAAAAAAAAAGGTCAATATGGTATTTGAAAGAAATGGGCAAATAGATCAATGCAAACTAATAGAAATTCCAAATAGTTCTCTTATGTATGATAATGTAATATATGGCAATGGCATATTTTAATTCAATGTTTTATTTAATCTAGTACATGTTACTGTTATAACCGGCTAAACATCTGGAAGAAAAAAAAATGTTGAACCTTCATCTCACACTATATGGAAAAATAAATACCAGATGGATTAAAGGAATTTTTTTTTTTTTTTTTTTTTTTTTTTTGAGACAGAGTCTCGCTCTGTCGCCCAGGCTGGAGTGCAGTGGCGCAATCTCGGCTCACTGCAAGCTCCGCCTCCCAGGTTCACGCCATTCTCCTGCCTCAGCCTCTCCAAGTAGCTGGGACTACAGGCGCCCACCACCACACCCGGCTAATTTTTTTTGTATTTTTTAGTAGAGACGGGGTTTCACCGTGGTCTCGATCTGTTGACCTCATGATCCGCCTGCCTCAGCCTCCCAAAGTGCTGGGATTACAAGCGTGAGCCACCGCGCCCGGCCAGGAAATTTTTTTTAAGTTTTAAAATCAAAGGTTTCTAGTACACATTAACAACAAAGTAAGGCTTGGATATACCATCTGAAGACAAAAACCCAGGAGCTATTAAAAATATACATATAGGCCTATCTGACACTAAAGAATATGACACATTTGAGTACAAGACATACTAGAGACACTGAAGTCCTGATATCTTACTTCCCCCAAGCCTGCTCCCTCTCTGTCCTTCCTCATCTCAGTTCGTAGCCACCTCATATTTTCATTTGCTCTGGGCAAAAGCGTTAGAGTCACCCTTGACTCTTCTTTCACATCTATCTTGAATAAGTCAGAAAATACAATTTCCTCTACCTCTGAAACAGACAAAACTTCTGGCTTCTGACCATGCCGTTCCCATTGCTTTCTCCCTGCTGCAAACCGTCATCCCTTGAGGCCTACACTGCTCCAATAGCCACTTGCAGGCCTCTCCCCCTATTCTGTTTCTTTTTCATAAGGTTCCTGAAATTATCCTTTTTAAAAAATTTATTTACTTAATTTTTTTTGAGACAGAGTCTTGCTCTGTCGCTCAGGCTGGAGTGCAGTGGTGCGATCTCAGCTCACTGCCACCTCCGCCTCCTGGGTTCAAGCCATTCTCCTGCCTCAGCCTCCTGAGTAGCTGGGATTACAGTTGTGCACCACCACATCCTGCTAATATTTGTATTTTTTTTTCTTTTGAGACAGATTCTCGTTCCGTAGCCCAGGCTGGAGTGCAATGGCGTGATCTTGGCTCACTGCTACCTCTGCCTCCCAGGTCCCAGTTCAAGCAATTCTCCTGCCTCAGCCTCCCGAGTGTCTGGGATTACAGGCACGCACCACCATGCCCAGCTAATTTTTGTATTTTTTGAAGAGACGGGGTTTCACCTTGTTGGCCAGGCTGGTCTTGAACTCCTGTCCTCATGATGAAACCCCTTTGGCCTCCCAAAGTGCTGGGATTACAGGCATGAGCCACCATGCCCGGCCTAATATTTGTATTTTTAGTAGAGTTGGGGTTTCACCATGTTGCAGGCTGGTCTCCAACTCCTGAACTCAGGTGATGCACCCGCCTTGGAGTCTCAAAGTGCCAGGATTACAGGCCTGAAATTATCCTTTTAAAAGACAACTTAGATATCATCATTTCTCTACTATAAACCTTGCAATAGCTGCCCATTTCTCTCAACATAAAAACCAATGTCCTCACCACCACCACCCCCAACCTGGCCCCACACCCCATTCTCTAACCTCATCTACTATCCTCAGCCTTGGTTCACTCTGCACCTTGATTCATTAATCACAGTGGTGATTCCTCACTGTTTCTCCAACATAGCAGGCCTGCTGCTCCTCCCGTCTGCAATGGTCTTCCTCTGTCATCCACATGGCTTACTCTCACCAGTCTTTTTATTTTTATTTTTATTTTACTTTTTTTTATTATACTTTAAGTTCTAGGATACATGTGCACAATGTGCAGGTTTGTTACATATGTATACATGTGCCATGTTGGTGTGCTGCACCCATTAGCTCGTCATTTACATTAGGTATATCTCCTAATGCTATCCCTTCCCCCTCCCTCAACCCACTACAGGCCCTGGTGTGTGATGTTCCCCTTCCTGTGTCCAAGTGTTCTCATTGTTCAATTCCCACCTATGAGTGAGAACATGCAGTGTTTGTTTTTTTGTCCTTGCGATAGTTTACTGAGAATGATGGTTTCCAGCTTCATCCATGTCCCTATAAAGGACATGAACTCATCATATTTTATGGCTGCATAGTATTCCATGGTGTATATGTGCCACATTTTCTTAATCCAGTGTATCACTGTTGGACATTTGGGTTGGTTCCAAGTCTTTGCTATTGTGAATAGTGCCGCAGTAAACATATGTGTGCATGTGTCTTTACAGCAGCATGATTTATAATCCTTTGGGTATATACCCAGTAATGGGATGGCTGGGTCAAATGGTATTTCTAGTTCGAGATCCTTGAGGAATCACCACACTATCTTCCACAATGGTTGAACTAGTTTACAGTCCAACCAACTGTGTAAAAGTGTTCCCATTTCTCCACATCCTCTCCAGCACCTGTTGTTTCCTGACTTTTTAATGATCGCCATTCTAACTGGTGTGAGATGGTATCTCATAGTGGTTTTGATTTGCATTTCTCTGATGGCCAGTGATGATGAGCATTTTTTCATGTGTCTTTTGCCTGCATAAATGTCTTCTTTTGAGAAGTGTCTGTTCATATCCTTCGCCCACTTATTGATGAGGTTTTTTTTTTTCTTGTAAATTTGTTTGAGTTCATTGTAGATTCTGGATATTAGCCCTTTGTCAGATGAGCAGATTGCAAAAATTTTCTCCCATTCTGTAGGTTGCCTGTTCACTCTGATGGTAGTTTCCTTTGCTGTGCAGAAGCTCTTTAGTTTAATTAGACCTCATTTGTCAATTTTGGCTTTTGTTTCCATTGCTTTTGGTGTTTTAGACGTGAAGTCATTGCCCATGCCTATGTCCTGAATGGTATTGCCTAGGTTTTCTTTTAGGGTTTTTATGGTTTTAGGTCTAACATGTAAGTCTTTAATCCATCTTGAATTAATTTTTGTATAAGGTGTAAGGAAGGGATCCAGTTTCAGCTTTCTACATATGGCTAACCAGTTTTCCCAGCACCATTTGTTAAATAGGGAATCCTTTCCCCATTTCTTGTTTTTGTCAGGTTTGTCAAAGATCAGATAGTTGTAGATGTGTGGTATTATTTCTGAGGGCTCTTTTCTGTTCCATTGGTCTATATCTCTGTTTTGGTACCAGTACCATGCTGTTTGGGTTACTGTAGCCTTGTAGTATAGTTTGAAGTCAGGTAGCGTGATACCGCCAGCTTTGTTCTTTTGGCTTAGGATTGACTTGGAAATGTAGCCTCTTTTTTGGTTCCATATGAACTTTAAAGTAGTTTTTTCCAGTTCTGTGAAGAAAGTCATTGGTAGCTTGATGAGGATGGCATTGAATCTGTAAATTACCTTGGGCAGTATGGCCATTTTCATGATATTCATTCTTCCTATCCATGAGCATAGAATGTTCTTCCATTTGTTTGTATCCTCTTCTATTTCACTGAACAGTGGTTTGTAGTTCTCCTTGAAGAGGTCCTTCACATCCCTTGTAAATTGGATTTCTAGGTATTTTATTCTCTTTGAAGCAATTGTGAATGGGAGCTCACTCATGATTTGGCTGTCTGTTTGTCTGTAATTGGTGTATAAGAATGCTTGTGTTCAACATATGCAAATCAGTAATCCAGCATATAAACCGAACCAAAGAAAAAAACCACATGATTATCTCAATAGATGCAGAAAAGGCCTTTGACAAAATTCAACAGCCCTTCATGCTAAAAACTCTCAATAAATTAGGTATTGATGAGACATATCTCAAAATAATAAGAGCTATTTATGACAAACCCACAGACAATATCATACTGAATGGGCAAAACTGGAAGCATTCCCTTTGAAAACTGGCACAAGACAGGGATGCCCTCTCTCACCACTCCTATTCAACGTAGTATTGGAAGTTCTGGCCAGGGCAATCAGGCAGGAGAAAGAAATAAAGGGTATTCAATTAGCAAAAGAGGAAGTCAAATTGTCCCTGTTTGCAGATGACATGATTGTATATCTAGAAAACCCCATCCGCTCAGCCCAAAATCTCCTTAAGCTGATAAGCAACTTCAGCAAAGTCTCAGGATACGTCTCAGCAGTCTTTTAAATATCTGCTCCATGATACTTTCTCAGCAAGGCCTACCACCTTATTTAAAAGAGCAATCGCCTCCCAGGCCTCTTCTTCCTGCTCTATTCTTTTTTTTTCTTTTTCAATGTTCTCTTTCCTAGAACTTGTCACCTTTTACATACTCTATAATTTATTTGTTATGTTAATTGTTTTTGTTCTCCACCACCTCCCCCAACTAAAATGCAAGCTCCTTTAAGGCAAAGATCTTTTGTCTGTTTTACAAACTCATGTCTCTAGAATTGTAGAACAGGATCTACCACAATGTAGGAGCACAAAATAAGTGAATTTTGATGTGATGAATGAAGAAATGAAAGCTATACAATATCATAATAAAAGTCAATGGACAATAACTTAAGTACATTTATCTGCAGTGTAGGTGACTATCAGGTAAGTGATGTTTATGTAGTTTGACCTGATAATGCCACAAATATATATATACATATATATATGTGTACATATATGTGTGTGTGTGTATTTAGCTATATATATATATATGTGTGTGTTTAAAAAGAGAGAGAGAGACAAACGAGGGGAGAAAAACAACATGGTGATGTGTGATTATTATTTCTTTCATATTTATCTTTTTCTTTTTCTTAATTTTCTTAAATTAGCATGCAACTTCTATAAGTAGGGAGACATAAATATTAACTTTTAAAAAAAACTCAGTTGAACATTATCTTCACTAGCAATGTTTATTTGATCACTCACTCAGATATAAATTTTTGTTTCTCCAACCCATAGCATACCTCCCAGTAATTAAACCCCAGCTGTGGCCTTTGTTGACCCAACCCTATAGATGGTTAACTCCTGAAGAAAAATGTGGAAGCTTGCATTATTTTTGTGAGTCCTTGGTATTCTCTACAGGATTTCACTACATAAAGCAAGCCTCTGTCTCTTGATAACGTGTTTTACTTCTCCAGCAGGCGGGCTAATGCCCTTTTAGAGCTTTCTGCCTGTTTTTAGTGTTTTGTTTTTTTTTTAATTTTGCAATGTCACTTAATAATAAATATTTATTTTTATATATCCTAATTTTGATCATCGTGTACTCATAAAATCCTGTATTTTCATGTCTTCCCATTATTGTATACATGAGCTGTTATGGGTATTTTTTGTGTCATTTAAATAAATCTCTAATTGCCGCAATTTGAATTTTATAACAAAAGAAATGCATATTCATTGTAGGGGAAAAAAAAACACATTCTACTTTGAAGGGAAAAATATCACTGTTAACATTTTTGTGTATGTTCATTCATATTTTCCTTCCATATAATTAAATATATGTATTTATTTACTACAAAATTAAAATAATAAACCTGATTTCCTACCAATATTATTAGTGAATTTTCCTATATCAATTAATACATGTCTACAATAGCCTTTTAATGGCTGTATAGTATTCTATATTACATTGAACATTAATGTTTTGTCCATTTTTTACTCTTCTGAGCAATGTGGTTTTGTCTATTCTTGCATCTAAATTCTTATATGTATTTTTAATGATATATTTAGAATCAATTCCCACAAATAAAATTATTGATTCCAATGAGCAAGAATATTTTTTTTCCTGCTTAGCTGCTTGGTATTTAAAAGTATTACATCCTATGATCAAAGCCCTCATTTTTCCACCGGTATATTGATAACATATCCTGGTGATCTTTCAACGTCTTTGTGGTCTAATTGGACGTTCATTAACAGTTTAGTATTTAGATAATCTTTAGAATGAACAACATTGTTTCTTTTTAATTACTCGAAGTCTAGTTGAAGCAAGTCAGAAAATATCACAAATAGTTTCAACAATTAAATATGGCACATATATATGAAAGAGGTGGTAGTTCCACATTAAGGAGAACTTTGAAATAAATCACAATTATGTGGTGCTGTAAATGTATCCACTAAGTGCAGAAGCACAATTAAGAGTCTAATTATAAGGGAAAATACGATCACATCCTAAGTAGGAGCCTAAGCCACAAACCTGTTCCTACTTGTGCCATTGTGTTCAGGAAACCCTGAGGCTCTTCTATGTCAATGATTTGAGGAGTTTCCACAAATTTGCCCGTTTTATCTCATTCCTCTCTCCTTAATGCCCATTATCTGTCTCATTATCTTCATTAAATTCCCTTTATAAACTTTGTTAGTTATTTTTTTAGACCATATCTCCACCTAGGTTGCCCACCCAATTCGCATCAGTCAAACCCTGATAAAAAAATATCATCCAAAATTTGACACCTCCTCTAGCATATCTCACTGATGAAGAAACAAGAGATGGTTGACAAAAGATTCCTACTGTCAACCAACTTGTCTTTCGAAAGGTCACAATTAAGCAAAATCCTTTCATCTGTTTAACTTATAAACATAAGACTTAACCTTTAAAAGCTTCATGCAAGGGTAGAAGACATAAAATGCACAGAAGCAAATGCTTCCCACTTTATTTTTAGCCAATGTGAAAACCTATAAACTGGGAAACATTAAGTCTTAATTTGGGGAGGAGGTATAGATGTTTAATGTTCATAGTTAGATAACTTCAAGCAATCAATGGATATTATTCTCACACCCCAGTACAGTATATGAGGGTTTTTGTTGTGGTTGGGAAGATGACAGATAGAGTTGGAGGACAAAGAGAATTTAGTCACCTAAATCTATTTAACTCCATTCATCTCTTTCCCTTTTTATGATAATATCAAGTGATGTAGCCAGTAGCAAAGACTCAATCTTAAAATGTCCTTCCAGTTCTATGGCAGGATATAACATGCCTTTTTCTTTTGGCCACTCAATTTAATTGTTGTCATTTCATTTCTAGTAAAGGGAAAAACAAAGTTACGGAAGACTGTTACTTTCTACATGGCAACAAAACTTTTCAAATGTCCTGTGATGTGATTTTTTTTTTCCTAGCACTGTTTGCTGACCCATGGCCTTTCCATGAATTTGGGACATCTATTTATTTAGACTAATGGTAGAAGCTAATTAAATGTTTAAAATTAAATTAGTGTTTATCCATGATACTTCCAAGTAGGCTCTAGAAACCCATTGCCATTGTAACAGTCTAATATAAAGTACCTTGATTTATAAGAGCCAAGCACCTAAGAGAGAAAGAGCTGAATTTTTGAATTCCAAGAAAATTTGATTTGGAAGGCAGTCATAGTTATACTATAAACTATGATAGAAAAGTTTAGAATATAACTCCGAGGTTTTTTGTTGTTGTTGTTGTTTTTTTAACCACAGAGAAAGATGAAATCCTTTGCTAGAATTCTTTTTTTTTTTTCCTTTTGAGAAACCTGGAGGGAGGAGAAAAGAGAGATTTAGCTATAGATATGGGTTTCAGAGATGGAACTCCATTAAGAAAAAACTCTGTAATGAGTTGGGAATCATAAAAGAAAATGTCAATAGAAATCACCTAAGTGATTTGAGGATACAGGAATAGAGGGGAATTTTGCTCCATGTTTCAACAGATCTTTGGAAGGAAGGAGAGACTAGTAACAGAGAGCTCACTTCAAATAACAGGATCCTATAAAAAGAAAGTATAGATAGGAAACCAAAATCTATTACCCACATAAGGGGTACAGCTGTCACAGTGTCACTAAAGGCAAAATTGGAGGATGGTGAATTGTGTTGGCAACCACCAGCCCATAACTATGGCAAAAGGACAGAACTGGAAAGACACAAGCCTAAAGGACAGAACTGGAAAGACACAAGCCTAAAGGACAGAACTGGAAAGACACAAGCCTCAGGAAACTTCAGAAGCAGAAGCAGAAGCAGCTAAAACAGAGGCTCTCAAAGACTAGGCCGAATAAGCTTACCTTAAATACCTCAAACAGAGGCTGTTGACAGCCAGAGAGGAACCAGAGGTCTGGTCCTCAAAATGATTTGTATATCATCCACTAAAAAAATTTTTAAAGGCTGCTTATACTCTTGCTCGTGTTTAAATTGGCATCCATAATTTTCCATTCTAGCCTCACATAGTTGTAAAATATGTCATTTCTAGTGTGCTATAAATATTGAATTTTGAAATAAACCTGTTATATTGCTCTTTTAAATGAATCAAATGCAATCTAAATACCATACAGATTTGATATCTGCCATAATCCATCTATAAAACATATATAAACTAGCAACCTCCTCTTTATCTATCAGAAATTTTAGAATAGAGAGCATCCTTTTTTTGAACTTATATCTTCATTTCAGTTTCACTATAGAACTTAATGTGATGTAACATTATGCCCCAAAGCATTTATCAATGTATCATACTTCACTATAACAAAATATGCATATAAATTGAAATTTCACTTTTTATTTTGACTTCGAGATCATGAAGCTGTAAGTAAAAAAGAATAGAGTGTGTTAGCAATAGAAACCCAGTTAAATTAGGGTATTGCTATATAACGGAATACTATGCAGCTTTAAAAACCCATAATGATTATATCTATGTCTCACTATATATTAATACAGAACATATCTTAAGGTATGTCAGGATAAAAAGAAACTATAGAATAATGTGTGAGAAAAAGTAAAATTGGAATTTATAAGTGAAAGCTTGATTTTATAAGCAAATTTCTGAAACACTAAAACATTATATTATACTGCTTTCACACTGCTATAAAGAACTACCTGAGACTGGGTAATTTATAAAGAAAAGAGGTTTAATAGACTCAAAGTTCCACATGGCTGGGGAAGCCTCAGGAAACTTACAATCATGGCAGAAGGAAAAGGGGAAGCAAGGCGTGTCTTACACTGCAGCAGGGGAGACAGAGAGTAAGGGAGTAACTGCCAAACACTTTTAACCACCAGATCTCATGAGAACTCCCTCACTATCACCAAGAACATCATGGGGGAAACTGCCTCACCTCCTGCCAGGTCCCTCCCTCGACCTGTGGGGATTACAATTCTAGGTGAGATTTGGGTGGAGACACAGAGCCAAACCATATCAAATGTCAACAGTCATCACCTTTTGGTGGTAGGGTTGGAAAGTAGGCAGATAAGGCAAGAGCAGGAGAAAGATGTTTACTAAATCACAATTTATAAATCTTGAGTTTTGAAAGATGTGAATATTTTTATATATGTTTGCATGTAATTGTTACTAATATATCATGACAAAACACTTTGAAAATTATAAATTTTCGTAAATAATAACTATAAAGGTACATCTCAATGAAAATGCATCACTTAATTAGATAAATGATGCAGGAATTTTCCCCATGTGAATAAATATTACTTATTGCTAGAATGTAGCCAAAATAATTCTATTCCAATCTTATTTTTAATGGTACAGTTTATTTGCTAAGAAACTTCTATACAATACAAGTAGATGGGAAAAGAAAAAATATTGTATAGCTATTTCATCGTTTTTATTTTTCATTCTTTCCAAGTTTTATGCCAGAAATCTTATAATAACTATCATAAAATTAATTTTAACTATCAGATGATAACTAAATCACCTCCTCCCTGTACTTTGCTTAAAGCTAATAACTGGATATCATCTAATTCACAAAATGACTTGTTACCTGGTTATTAGGTATAGAAGCACATAAAAATGTTATAAAAAGTTATCAAAAAACTATTAATGATACCTGTTATTCTTTTAATTTTAAAATTAAAATAAATTTAAATGAAACTTAAAATAAAATAAAAATAAAATTATTGTTAATATCAATAACTTTGTCACTACAACATTTTAATTACATTTCAACTTTTCTCACATTTTAAATAAAATTTTTTTTCTAATCTGGGTGTGGAAATTTTATTTAATTTACTTAAGAGTCTGCCATAGGATTTAATCAGAAAAGCCGATCTTTATTATCAGACTCATTAGCCTAATATGACTACTTTGTACTGGAAAAATATCTAACTTGATATTCCTATTCAGACAAGCATACACATTCTCATGACAATGATCCACTTCTGACTTCTAATTCTAAGATAGATAGATAAGGCAAAAACCCTGCCAGAGTTTTGTCATCTGGATGAAATGAGTCACATGGCATTGGGCATTTCTTACCAAGGCTTTCTTTGTGTTGCATTTACTGTATTCTCATTCAGGAGCAATGCATTCTTTGACAATAGTCAAGGAATGGAACAGGCAAAGCTTTGAATCAATAAAAAAACATCCCTCCCCCTGCCTCGCCCTGTGTTTTCTCAGTTCAGACCATCCCCATACAGACCAAAGTACATTGTTTCTCCTGTCACTCTGCACTCTTTTAATATAAACATATAAGATAGAACCCAATAAAAATACAGCCACCCGAAAAGAAAAGAAAAAATAACACAAAACGGTGTTCCCGTTAAAGCACGAGTTCAGAGTTCACTTACGTGGCCCCTTTTTACTCCTCAGATCTGCTCTGAACCTCCTTCACTGAGACTTTGGACTCCACGGGACACAATTTGAAAAACATTGAGCTACACTGATTTTTTATGGACCTTAAAATCAAACCTGCAGCAACATTAACATTTAGAACGAAGTTGAGAACCTCAAAAGAATTTTTTTTTTTTAATTTTCTGAAGTAGCAGATTCGGCACCAAGAGAGATAGGCAGCCTAGGTTTGAATTGTAGCTTGGGCATTTATGAGTGATATAGATAACTTGAATAATAAATATATTTAGCAAGTTACTGAACCTCTCGAATCTCAATTAAGCCATCTATGATCACCCTGTTTACAGAATTGTTAGAAAAATTAGCAATAATAGATGCCAATTACCTGATGTGTACTATGTAGCTGATACAAAGTGGGGGCTCAGCAAATAAATATGTGGGGTTTAATAAACTCATGAACTTTTAATTAAGTTATTTTCAGCAAAGCTCTCTTCTGCATCTGTCTTCAACAAACATACCACAATTTTTAAAGCCTAAATACCCTTATCTTTGGGACAGAGGAGGGGAAAACACATAAGTGCAGATTTTTGGATAGTCTGACAAAGAAAATAATCCCAAGGCAGATGACTTGGGTCCAAAGAGAAGAGAGTGTTGGATCATTTTTACAAACTTCTAATACTACATCTGATATGTCAGGACACACTGAGTTTGTCGCTACAAGTGAGAAAGAGGTGGATGGCTACAGTGAGACACACTGAAACAAAAGTGAATTCTGATAATCCGGAAAGAAAAAGACTACTATAATGTATAACAAAGGGCCATCATTATATTTCCAAACAGGCAAAAGATTAAACTATTTTCAACATTTTGCATTTAAGAAATAAAGTGAATCATCTTACAAAATGCTATCATCAAAATTACTTCATTTTTATAAGTTTTGGCTCTTAAGGTATTCAGTTTCCTCCAGAAAATCCATTTATGGTTTTATACATTTACTGAAAAGTGATACGTGGCATTGTAGTATAGTGCTGAAACGTCGATGTCCTGAAACCACATTGCCTAATTTCAAATACAGTCAGTAGTTGAGTTTAAGCCCTATCTATATCCATCCTTAAGTATGTGACTTTGGGCAAGTTTCTCTTAACCCTGCAAAGGCTTTTACCAATCTGTACAATGGAGTTAATATTGATAAGTAATTTATAGTTTTTCTGTGAGAAATAAGTGACCTGATATAAGTAAAATGTTTAGTACACTTCCTGGAACAGTACTGATTCAGCAAATATAGGACATTATTAGTATGACCACTACTACTGCTGTTACTGTACTTCAGTGATAGTGGCACTATTGCTAGTACTAGTATTACATGTAAGTATTTCAATTTCAGTCATTTTAGAAGTTTTACTACTGGTTCCCCAACTATAATACAATTTCCTTTGTAATAGGGTCCATTTATCACTTTTAAAAAAAATCTGTCAAATTCCTAGCAGAGTTCTGAACTTTTAATGAGTGTCTCGTAACATTTCTTGACTGACTGATATATGTACATTATAGTTCGGTAAATGTGAATTCATTTACATTTTAACTCAACACTTTAAGAAAACACCCAGCTTCACATGTGGTATCTCCATTTACTCAACTCTATGTTGCAAACAACTAATTAGGGATGACATGGCACTGTTTGAGTTTTGGCAGACTATAATCTGTAGATTTTAATACAACCAACTGCCGAAATCATGTATGCTGGTCTACATGCCAAGAAAATATACGCAAATTAAAGGATATTTTTTGGTCAAAGAAAATCAGAAAAATGGACCTGCCTAATGACTTTTGAAGCCCAAATTTTAACTTGAACGGTTTGATGCTTTTATTTATAGTGAGCTTTATTTATATCATAAATACTAAAGAAATAGTATTTTCCACCAAGGATATTCACAGGTATAGCATTAACCAAGAAAACATGTCATTAGTTGTCGTAATGTGCTCAACATTTTTCAAAGTAATATGAAACAAAAACATTTCTGTTAAGAAATTTGAATTCTGATGTCTAAGCAAATACCATTTTCAATACACAATTTGTCAACTGAAAGCACCCTCTGTAAAGAGATCCAGAAGTAATAAACGGTTTCTAAATTAAATCTTTCCTCCTGTTATTTTCACTCAGTACAATCAAAATTAGGGAGTATCTACTATATTCACTAATTTTAAGAAAATGGGACAATATGAAATAACGTATCTATTCATAGATGTATACATTGCTATATAGCTTACATAGAAGCATGGTACAACATTTGGTGTGTGTGCATGCAGACCAGATATAATTACCATAGTTAAACCCATGTAAATTATCTCTTAAAATCTATATTCAAGTGCATCAAGCAACACTATAGTTAAAATTACATAAATGCAATAGATAGCATCACTGTTAAATCATTTTGTGTCCAGAATTGGTGGGTTCTGGGTCTCACTGACTTCAAGAATGAAGCCGCAGACCCTCGGTGAGTGTTACAGTTCTTACAGGTGGTGCGTCCAGTGTTTCTTCCTTCTGATGTTCAGACGTGTTCAGAGTTTCTTCCTTCTGGGGCGTTCGTGGTCTCGTTGGCCTTCACAGTGAATGTCACAACTCAACATGGCACATCTGGAGTTGTTTATTCCTCCTGCTGAGTTCGTGGTCTCGCTGACCTCAAGAGTGAAGCTGCAGACCTTCCCAGTGAGTGTTACAGTTCATAAAAGAAGTTTGAGCCCAAACAGTGAGCAGCAGCAAAACTTATTGCAAAAAGCAAAAGAACACGACTTCCACAGGCTTGAAGGCGATCCAGCAGGTTGCCACTGCTGGCTTGGGTAGCCTGCTTTTATTCTCTTATCTGACCCCACCCACATCCTGCTGATTGGTCCATTTTACAGAGAGCTGATTGGTCTATTTTCACAGGGTGCTGATTGGTGTATTTACAATCCTCTAGCTAGACATAAACGTTCTCCAAGTCCCCACTAGATTAGCTAGACACAGAGCACTGATTGGTGCGTTTACAAACCTTGAGCTAGACAGAGTGCTGATTGGTGCATCCACAATCCTCTAGCTAGACACAAAAGTTCTCTAAGACCCCACCTGACTCAGGAGCCCAGCTGGCTTCGCCTAGTGGATCCCCCGCGGGGGCCGCGGACGCTGCAGGCAGAGCTGCCTGTCAGTCCTGCACCGCGCGCATGCACACCTCAGCCCTTGGGCGGTCGATGGGACCAGGTGCTGCAGAGCAGGGGGTGGCTCCCGTCGGGAAGGCTTGGGCCGGCAGGAGTCCATGGGAGGGGTGGGGGAGAGCTCGGGCATGGCAGGCTGCAGGTCCCGAGCCCTGCCCTGCGGGGAGGTGGCTGACGCCTGGTGAGAATTCGAGTGTGGCACTGGTGGGCCGGCAGTGTTGGGGGACCTGGTGCCCCCTCTGCAGCTGCTGGCCCGAGTGCTAAGCCCCTCACTGCCTGGGGCCTGCGGCGCCAGCTGGCCACTCCGAATGCGGGCCTGCCGAGCCCACGCCCACCCTTGCACTGGCCCGTGAGTGCCACGCGCAGCCCCGGTTCCTGCCCGTGCCTCTTCCTCCACATCTCCCAGCAAGCAGAGGGAGCCGGCTCTGGCCTAGGCCAGCCCAGAGAAGGGCTCCCACAGTGCAGCAGTAGGCTGAAGGGCTCCTCAAGCATGGCCAGAGTGGATGCCGTGGCCTGAGGAGGTGCGGAGAGCGAGCGAGGGCTGCTAGCACGTTGTCACCTCTCAATTAGATAGATAGGTTGAGAGAGAGAGAGAATAGATTGATGGAGATACAGAGTCAGACAGACTTCAGTAGCTAATTTAATTATTATTCATAACAGCCCACTTCCTCATGTCCTCTCTTCACCCTCCCCAAATTCCTTAATTTATTTTTATCGTACTGAATACACTGTGAAGCAATAAATAATCAGGCATACAAATACAGGTTTTGATTGTGTTAATTTTATTATAAACAAAATAGCCCTGGAAAAACTAGATTAGATTTTTTTTACAAAAGAAAGTGCAAAGAGTAGAAAGAAAATTAATAAAGAAATCAGAAAGAGATGCGAAAAGAACTAGCACCTGCTTTTCATAAGCTAAAATGAATTATTTGATACAGTGACAGACATTTATTGCCACTCCAATATGTATTCCACTCTACTTGATCTGTTTAGGTCAATAAATGTATTTAAAGAAAAAAAAACTAGTTAAATTTTACAATCTTCTTTGCAGCTAGGCTAGGAAAAGCCAAGTCCTGATCAATTAGATGTCAGTGGGAGGGGACAGGTAAGCAGGCGGGAGCTCCCAGGAAGGAGAAAAGGCAAAGAAGAGACTCAACTGATGTATCGCTTTTCCCTGTTGACCGTATTGCTCCTCCTGCCTAGAATGAAGCTGAAGGCATAGCAGCCATCATGTCCCCACAGCATGAGTATAAAGATGGATGCTGCGTGATTAGACTGGCTAATGCCTATTAAAAATGCATATATTTTAGAAGGATATTTGTGAAGAAAACAGAGCCTCCTATATATATAAAAACATACATAATTAATAGACATAGCCAGTCTAATCATTCAGCATCCCACTAAATAAGTTACTTGGATACCATGTGCTCCTTCCCTCCCAAAAAGATGTAAATTCAGGGAGTCTTCTGTGGGTGGGAGACTAAGAACAAATACATTTTAGGCTGCCAAAGGCCTGCGTGAAACACAACATGATCAGATTACAAGAGTCAGGAAGAATCACCTAGAAACGACTTGTTCTCTCTGAAAATGCTAAACTTCATTTTATAAGTCATAGTACGCTGGCAGAAAACATAATCCACTTTTGCTTGTTTAAGTAGAAATGGCTTTATTACAGCATATTAAGTGGCTTATAGAACTGTTGGGGAGGTTGAAGAAACAAAATTTAATTTGAATTTGCAGAATGACTTTAAACTACATCACAAATTTGAGCCACTGATACTGAGTTCCAATCCAAAATATGCGCTGGGGATGGAAATCCAGTGAGATAAAAATTTAAAGTGCATTCACCGTCCAAACTGTGCAAGTCCCACTGGGTAAGCTCCCCCTTAAATTTAGTAGCCTAGGTTCCTCATATGCTTCAACCTGGTTCCAATCCTAACGTCTATGAAACTAACAGAATGAGAGGGACTGGATTCAGAGCAGACATCAATAGTAGAACTAGAAAATAAAATTAAAAATGGCTAAAACAGTCTCAATGTTGTGTTTGGGGTGAGGGATGGGAGACATCCTTCTAAGTGTTCAATATTTTTTATTATTGCTCAAAATGTGTGTTTTTTTAAAAGTAAGTGTTATTGTGTATTTTGAGGTTTACAACATATTACAGGAGACACATAGATAATAAATTGTTACTAGAATGAAGCAAATTAACATATCTATCATCTCACATGGTTACTTTGCGTGTATGTGACAAAAGCAGCAAAAATCTACTTATTCAACAAAAATCTCTAATACAATATAATTTTATTAACTATAGTCCTTATGTTATATTATAGCATTATTCCTAATATCCAAGATAGGGAAACAACCTAAGTGTCTGTCGACAGAAAAATAGCTAAAGAAAATGTGTGATGTGTGTGGGGGGGTGGGGGTATGAAATGTATGGAATATTATTCAACCTTTATTGCTGTTGTTTGTTTGTTTGTTTAGAGATGGGATCTCACTGTATTGCCCAGGCTGGTCTTGAACTCCTGCGCTCAAGAGATCCTTCCACTTCTGCTTCCCAAAGTGCTGGGATTATAGGCATGAGCTACTGCACCCTGCCAATTCAACCTTTAAAAAAGAGATTCGGCCAGGCACCGTGGCTCACGCCTGTAATCCCAGCACTCTGGTAGGCCGAGGTGGGCGGATCACGAGGTCAGGAGATCGAGACCATCCTGGCTAACATGGTAAAACTCCGTCTCTACTAAAAATTACAAAAAATTAGCTGGGCATAGTGGCGGGCGCCTGTAGTTCCAGCTCCTCGGGAGGCTGAAGCAGAGAATGGCGTGAACCCGGGGGTCGGAGCTTGCAGTGAGCCCAGATCGTGCCATTACACTCCAGCCTGGGTGACAGAGTGAGACTCCATCTCAAAAAAAAAAAAAAAAGAGAGATTCTACCATTTGCCACAACATGGATGGACCTAGAAAAAATTATAAGTGAAATAAGTCAGATACAGAAAAAAAATTACTGCATGATCTCACTTACATGTAGAATCTAAAAAAAAAGAAAAAAGACAAGAAAAAGGTCAAATATACAGAGATAGAGAATTAAAAAATGGTTACCAGGATGAGGGTGGGAGGAGGAAATGGAGAAGTAGTTCAAAGGACATAGAGCAGCAGATGTGTAGGATGAGTAAGCCTGCAGATCTAATGTTCAATGTTATTTTTAAGGGAAAAGTTTTGACCACTTTAATCAGTGCCACTGAAGTAACTCAGGCTGTGTGTAACAAAAGCTCCTGATGACCTGCATCACATCTTCTCAGTCTACAATGCCCAGCCGCTGCTGTTGTTCATAATTCCATGTGATCTCAGACTCACCTGGAACTCAAGGCTTCTCACCTCAAATATGTGCTGTGCACTTCTTGCCCTGGGGCATTCTCAAAAGCCACAGCAGCCAACAAAGGCAGCCTTAAGTGCAGGGAGCTAACCACCCCAGGGGCATTTCTCTGCTAAGCAAGAAAAGGAGCTGGTGGATAAATGCTCCAGCCAGAACTTCTCAAACTATCTGTATGAAAAACCAGCTTCCTTTCTCCTTATCTTTCTTCCTTCCTTCCTTTCTTCTTTCCTTCCTTCCTTCCTTCCTTCCTTCCTTCCTTCCTTCCTTCCTTCCTTTTTCTTCCTTCCAAGTTTTTAACCCATATGGAACCTATACTAACACTTCTGTAAAATCACACACTTACATGATGCAGCAATGTCAGATTGCTATAAGAGATTCTAAAAGCCGACTCTGACTTTCTGAACTTGGTCTTGTTGTGACTGGTGACAAACGTTCTGGGAACAGACACTGGTCCACAGAGTATGCTCTAAGAAGCACTGCTTTCACCTTTGTCCTTCAGGACAGCAATTCAGGAGGCATTCTTTACACTTCTCAGGAGATTCTGGCCAAAAGAAACGTTGTTTCCCACATTAATATACATTCTTATTTTGACTTTTCCTCCTTCCACACCTCACTCTTCCAGCTTGTTCACTCCTGCTTCCCGTATCCCTACCCCCAAATAAGCAACCTGCAACAATAAAGTTCTTGCCTCAGACTCTGCATCCTGGGAACCCAAACAAAAACACCAGGATGGCTACAGTTCTGGAATCAGAAGACTGATACGGGGGAAGCTGTGAAATAGAGATAGTGCATCCATGTAAAAAGAGGAACAAAAACTACAAACAGACCATCCTCAAAGTAACGGGAAAGGCTGCTCATCACGTTCCTCACTTCTAAAATGAAGGAAACAAATTATTGACCCTTCCTGGGACTTCTGCACTCTCTTGAGAGTTAGATCAAGATATAAGTCATTTTCATCTGTTATTTCGTATTATTCTCTATTTGTATGTGAAACGGTATGGATAAAAATCTGGTTAGACATATTTACCACAAGAACATGAAAAATCTTACTAAAACCTATAGATCTTGTCATTATGTTTCTAAACCTCTCTTTGCCTAAATTCTGTCATCTATGACAATGCGTTTGATTTTAGAATAAACTTGATATACATCTTACTACAACTAAAATAGAATCCAAGTAAAGCATTTGGTAAATTACCTAGCACAAATTAGGTATTATTAAATAATTATCATTTTCTCTCTCATGACCCTCTTTTTCCACTCATTATGTTCCTGCCACATTGGTTTTCTCCCTGTTCCTCAGCCCCCAAGTTCTTTCCTGGTCCTGTACATGCCTAGAATGTTCTGTACCTTCTAACATCTCACACTCCCCATTAGTGCTAAGTTAACTTATGCTCATCCTTATGTAAGCATACTCATGACTTCTTCAAGGAAGTATTTTTGACACCTTAATCTAAGTCTACCATTAGAGACTTATTCTTCCCTATACTTTTTCTATAACACGCAATTGCAATTCGGAAACTATTTTATTATGTTTTTCTGATTGTCATTCTGTTCTCCATCGTCTATACTGAAGGAACTTGTTCAGTACTTCTGCCTCATATAATGGCATATAATTGGTACCCACACATATGCACTGTGTAGACAGATGTTAACATTGGGCTTTTTCTGTCTCTATCTTATATGAGGCTACATAATGCCTAGAACAAAATTACATTGAAAATAAGCCCACCTATAAATGTGATTTGCTGGATTAACTAAACAGAACTTGCAAAGGTAGTGTTCTAAGAGAAATTTGTGATTCTTGCCTAACAGCCATATGAAAAATCTAAATGGAATATTGGAAGAGAATATTCTTATAGGCTTAAGCGTCTTATATGCTTAAGCCTATAAGAAGAGCTTCAAGAACACCCCTGAAATAACTGATAGGTGTTCCATAAAGTTTGAGGCACACAAGACTGTAGTCTGAAACACACCAGGGAAATCAAACTGCAAGAAGCTGGCTACCAGACTGGGCTGTGTTGAGAGTGTGAATAAATGACTATTTCTTGTAGGACAGAGGGAGAACTACAAGTTGAGATCCAGGACGTAATCATGTTTACATTCTTTGCAAAAGGACTTCCTAGAGTGATGATGTGACCCTAACAAAAAGGGGAGACCCCTGATATGCAGGGCATAGCACATAACTAGAGGAGATAAATAATCCACATCACAAGAGGTTTGGGTAAATGTTCCAGTGGGAAATGTCAGAGGAGGCAATTAGAATGTTTTATAAGTGAATAATTCCAGTGAGATTTTTCCTCTTTCTGGCATCTCCTTCCTACCCTTGCCTAACCTCTAATCCTAGAAGAAACAAGTAGTCTAGTGGTGAGAGGGTGGGAGAGGAAAGAGGAGAAGCTAAAACGGGAAGCCTCTCTTTCCAAAACACTGCAGGTTCCAGCCTGAGGCAGATTCTAGCTGAGGAAACATTAATTTCCTATTAAGTTCAGATTTCTAATTTTATATTGGAGTGAAAACAATAGTTACAAAATGTCAAGAGAATTTTTTAATTATGTGAAAGTGACTAGAAATGTCACAAATGTATCTCAAAATTTTATTCAGGATATGAGGAAGAAGAAGTCCAACAGAATGGGTTTTAACAGTTGTAATGGGGTGAAGCTGGAGAGACATTCTTTTCTTTGGAGTTTCTATAAAGTTTATTCATGTATTGCCTCCGGCATTCAAGGAAATTTCTGCCAAGATACTAGCTGAACACACGCTAAAGGAACTGACAGTTAAATGACCATATGTGAGCGAAGTACTCTTTTAACATAATGGTTACCTTTGAATAAATGATAGACTGAGCATAAATAGTCCTATTATCAAATGTACATTTTAACAACTTATTGATGAATAAACGTACTGCATGGGATGTTAAACGGCAATCAGCTTTTCCTTTGTGCTTTAAAATCATGTAGAAAAGTTAACTAAATTGATTATTTTTTGTGCGTTATAAAAGATAATCGACTGCTATATTCACTCCACTAATGACACTGAAAATTTGCGAGGCACTAAAATGTATGCTTATAAGCAGAATAACTTGACTATCTAACTTTTGTCTAGTTTATTATCCGTGGCATACCACATAGATCTAGAAAAATATTGTAAGCTTCATCGAAGTTTTAAACAATTATGAAATAGCAATACCCACCACATAGTTTAAATATTTTAAGCAACATCTTTAATCACCTCTTTATAATTTATGGAACAGATTGTAAAATCATTACAGATGTGAATTAATAATTAATATGTAATATTATCTCCTTATAAATATATATTATAGATGCATTAAAATGCTTTGCTTGCAAGGTGAATAATAAAGTTTCTTTTATGACTGCTACATACATTATAGTTTTGTTGTAAACTTGTGTTTCACACTTAGCTTTCCAGGCCAGATGATTGCTATCTCACATTAATTTAAAACTGTGATAACTACCCTTTGGATTATACAGATAATTTCTCTGCAGTATTACTTGTTAGCACTATTCACAAATATTCAAGTTTTCCTTCCAGATATATGGCAAGATTTCATTTTCCTGCTTCCTTTGAGGATAAGCATGGTCCTGTGACTTTCTTTGCCCAAGAAAGTGGAATCAGTGTTATCACTTCCAAGTGGAAGTTTTAGAGTCCTGTGAGCTTAGAAGCAAATGTCAAGATGTAACTCCTGTCAACCTGGAACTGGGAACTTAGAATTCATGCCCATCCATTTGAGTCACGTAGCATGAGTGAAAAATAAATACTCTTGTACTTAGAGCAATTTGGACATTGTTTATTGCTGCAGTATAAGCTAGATTAGGAGGTGGCAAACATTTTCTGTAAATGGCCAGATAATAAGTATTTTAATCTTTGCAGGCTATAACATCTCTATTGCAATTGTGTCCAGAGTTTGTTCCTTCCAGTGGGTTCATGCTCTTGCAGACTTCAAGAATGAAGCCGCGGACCCTCGCAGTGACTGTTACAGTTCTTAAAGGTAGTGCGGACCCAAAGAGTGAGCAGCAGCAAGATTTATTGTGAAGAGCGAAAGAACAAAGCTTCCATAGCATGGAAGGGGACCCAAGCAGGTTGCCCCTGCTGGCTGGGGTGGCCAGCTTTTATTCCCTTATTTGTCGCAGCCCATGTCCTGCTGATTGGTCCATTTTACAGGGTGCTGATTGGTCCATTTTACAGAGCGCTGATTGGTTCATTTTACAAACCTCTAGTTAGCTACAGAGCGCTGATTGGTGCATTTTCACAGAGCACTGATTGGTGCATTTTACAAACCTCTAGCTAGCTATAGAGTGCTGATTGGTGCGTTTTTACAGAGTACTGATTGGTGCATTTTACAAATCTCTTGTAAAACAGAAAAGTTCTCCAAGTCCCCCACTCGACCCAGGAAGTCCAGCTGGCTTCACCTCTCACGGTTACTCAATGCTGCCACTGTAAAGTGAATGCAGCTCTAGAAGGAAAAAAGTAAAGGACTAGGCATTACTGTGTTCCAATAAAACTTTATTTACAAAAACAGTTGAAGTTAGTGAATCAGAATTTGTCTGTGGAGCCCTAGTTTGCCAATCCCTTGTCTAGCTTATTCAGACATAGTCACACAATGGTGTGATGGAAAGTTCATGAAGATAAACATCAAATCATGTATTTTAATTGATTATCCTGATGTTTTATATTTTAGAATTTAAACTGATACTTCGAAGAAGTTATAAAGTTCTTTGTGGTTTTCATTTTCCATGTATTTTCTAAATAGTGTTTATGCTTAAATGAGATAAAATATAAACATGTTTTTACATCCTTGAATTGAAATATTCAAATATTTCTCCTTTTGCTTAGTCTAAATATAAATATCTTGACAAGGTTTGGGCAACATTGCTTCATATTTCCACTATTCAATTATAGGAAAATAAACTATTGCAATATGTCAGTCTTTAAGTATGGTTGGATGAAGATGCAAATACAAACTTGTTTGAATTATCAAAAAACAAAAAAATTTCTCCACCCAGAAAGAAGTGTCTCCATTCTAAAACTCAGTGGTGTTACATAGGTGAGAATATGGCTAGAAATATCAAGGGTAGGTTTATTTCATTTATTTAAACACAGAGCTTAAAAACTAAGCTGAGTCCTGCAAAAAAAGCAACATTTTTCTCTACATGTAGGTTTCTTTACACATAAATTGCCAAATTTAAAGTTGGAGATCAATGCAGTGTTGGGATTCCTTCGGACCTGTGCTATAGTATATATTAACATTTTAATACATACTACTACATCTGCATATATTCATACTTAAACATGTTCTTCACACACAAACACAAGTATATATAGTAAAATGGCTAGAAAGGAGAATATTTGAGAAAGCATAATTTCTATCCAAGGGAACTATAATCTCTAAGTGATTTTACTCAAAAAAAAACATCTAAATTCTTATTCTTTGTAACTTACAATGATTTTTTTGTTTTGTGTCAAGACAGGGTCTTGCTCTGTGCCCAAGCTGGAGTGCAGTGGCACGATCACAGCTCACTGCAATCTTGCCCTCCAGGCTCAAGCAATCCTCCCACTTAGTCTCCCAAGCAGCTGAGACTACAGGCATGCATGACCATGCCTGGCTAATTTTTTACTTTTTGTAGACATGGGTTCTCCCTAATGGAGGAAGGTTGGTTTGAACCAGGTTGGTTTGAACCCCTGAGCTCAAGTGCTTCTCCTGTCTTGGCCTCTGAAAGTGCTGGGATTACAGGAATGAACCATGGCACCCAGCTTACAATTATTTTTATTTTAATAAAATGTGTTCATATTCCTCATTCTTTTTTCAGAGTAACTTCTTCATCAAAATTTAAAATAAAAAAAGTAAAAATGGTAAAGCGTATGTGAAGTATTTGGGTGTTAATGTAATAAATAATTACATATTTCAGTGAACATACTACTTTTTGGCTGTTAGCTATTATACCTGTAGTGTCATTATGTTTTATTCTACACAATTCAATGAATGAATTTTTGAAATGGCAAGTCGTGTTAATTCCTTTGGATTCATTACTTTTTTTCATGAAATAGCCTTTCAGCCTTGGAATTATTAGTATAGTGGATTCTTATACTACTAAAGGTGTTGCTGAATTATCTGGCTTACAAGAATACTCATTTAATTAAAATTTTTTTCCATTCATATATGATTGTTAAAATTAGGTCAAATTATACACCAAATGCATTCCAAAGTTCCTAATTTTCATTCGGGTAGTTGTGAGTAGAGCTTAACAAAAGCATCTCAAAGCATTGAACTTTCTTCCACGATGTGTTTGTGTGTGTGTTTGTGTGTTCGTGTGTATGTGTGTGTGTGTAAATGTAACCTTCTAAGCATGTAAAATATGCACTTGCTCTGATTTTCCAGGTTCTCCCTGAAAGAAATATTTAGAGTTTGGTACTAAAACCATCAACATTGTGGATTTTAATGGAAATGTTGCCCAGCCTTTCATGTACTGCTCTAAATAATTAAAGATTATAAAATTCTTGGTTTGGTTTTTACCATGTAGATACATTTATTCTAACAAGCAGAACATTATATAACGTAGCCCAAATTAACAAAATGCAAAGAATATCATCTCAGCAGGAACCCTGGAACATGAAATGGATTTCCATCGCTGGAATTTTTGTTACAGCTCATTTGGGTTCTGTCTATATACTGTAGCAGTAACATTTATGTGCCCAATTCTCTGGCTTAATCTTACAGTTTTTCTGTATGAGAGGGGGAAAAGACTCTACAAATAAGCTCTGTGTATGAATTACTGTTGTTTTATTTTCTTTTGAAACTTTTCCCCCATGGGCTTGTTTTGTAATTAAAATAATGTTACTTACAGGGAGGTCTTGAGATTTTGCCCCATCTTTTTTATATTTTAGAAAAATGTCTTTGTTTCTGAGTAGTTGAGAAATCCTCATGAACTGGATTTATATAATTATGTCATTAGAAGAGTTATTAATTTACTTAAAACATAGCATTCTAGATTGAAAAGATAATATGAAAAACTATTATATGTATTCATTTTTAAACTACATGTTCAAATCCATAAAATATCTATTGACTCTCTGCTATTAAAAAGATAGTTCCCCTACACTTCCTCTTACTTTTCCTAATAGTTCCTGTTTTCATTAATTATATTTTAAAATACAATATAATGTATTTGTGTTTGTATATTATATAAGTGAAGGCTTATCACTTCACTTCAGTTACCACAATTTCCATAATTCTGTTTTAGCTACTACTTAAATTAATTCAATAAACTCCACTAGTTCAATTTATATGGCTTCTCCTTTTCTGGATTCTTTATTTGATTCATCTCTTGGTTAACAGATGTTGTTGTCAAGTAGTTCTTTTCAAGAAACATACAGAGGTTCCTTCTAATCCTTCCACACTTGAAGACATTTGCGTCTTTTTTTTTTTGAGACAGAGTCTCGCTCTGTGGCCCAGGCTAGAGTGCAGTGGCACAATCTCAGCTCACTGCAAGCTCTGCCTCTCGGGTTCACGCCATTCTCCTGCCTCAGCCTCTCCGAGTAGCTGGGACTACAGGCGCCCGCCACCATGCCCGGATAATTTTTTGTATTTTTTTCAGTAGAGATGGGGTTTCACCGTGGTCTCGATCTCCTGACCTCGTGATCCGCCTGCCTCGGCCTCCCAAAGTGCTGGGATTACAAGCGTGAGCCACCGCGCCCGGCCTGCTTCTTATCCTTTATGTCTGAGGTGCAACAACTGGAAAATTACTGAGGGAAATTTTTCTCCCCTGAAAAATTTATATATGTTGCTCTGATATTTTCTGGTATTAAGTACTGCTGTGTAGTTTTGGTAAGTTTAAGTTTTTCCTGTTGACCTATTTTGTTTCATATTGTTTTCTCCATGTATTTATTTCTTCATTATTAAAGTTGAATAACTTTCCTGGCCTCCTTTTGATCTGCAGATTCAAGTATTCCTTTATTTCAAGAATATTTCCTTAAGGAAAATTTTATTGTTGTCTGTTCTATTTGCTCTGCTATCTTCTTTATCAATTGTAGTTTCCAATTTATCTCCCATATACCTTTTTTTTTTTTTTTTTTTTTTTTTTTGAGACGGAGTCTTGCTCTGTCTCCCAGGCTGGAGGCCGGAGTGCAGTGGTGCGATCTTGGCTCACTGCAAGCTCCGCCTCCCAGGTTCATGCCATTCTCCTGCCTCAGCCTCCCGAGTAACTGGGACTACAGGCGCCTGCCACCACGCCTAGCTAATTTTTTGTGTTTTTTAGTAGAGACGGGGTTTCACCGTGTTAGCCAGGATGTTCTCGATCTCCTGACCTGGTGATCTGCCTGCCTCGGCTTCCGAAAGTGCTGGGATTATAGGCGTGAGCCACTGCTCCCGGCCCCGTATCTTTATCTTCTCTATTAGTATTTGTATATCTTCCTTATTCTAAGTTTTGTTTTATGATCTTGCTGATCTTCACCGTTCTGAAAAATTTATTTTATTGCATCCAATATTTTCTTCCAGCATTATTTATGTTTCTCTTTCATTTCTTTTCTGAGTTTTGCCACCATTTTCCCCTTTTATTTTCTTTTTTGATTTTTTAAATTGTGTTAACTTCATATTTAAACTCCTGTATCTCTTCTCTGAGCTGTTAATTTGAGGTAAATCACATCGCCTACAATTGATTTTAAAACATGGAATATTTCTTGCCAGAATGTTCCTTTTACTCCTTGGATAAATTATTTTATAATTTATATGTTTATTTCTTATTTGTCTTCTCCACCTTTTCCTTATTTTCGTTTCTTCTTTAAAATTTTGATGCTTTGCAGTGTATTGGGTGGCACCCACTAAGAACTACTCTAGGTATTACAAATAGCAGATTTCAGTAAAAAATGTGTTGGAAGAACAGAAGGAGTGAGTAGATGGGTGATTGCAATGCTGCACAGAGATCACTAACTAGAGGAAGCCATTCACACCTATAGGACTAAAGAGTCAAACAGGAGATAACAGTATTACCTAGAGCCCATAAGTGTGCACACCACTGAAGCTGCTGGAGTGACAGTTCTGCCACTGCTGTAACTGGAATTCCCACTGTTGCTGTCAGTCACTCATTGAAGTTGCCCACCACAGTATTTTTGCAAGCCCCTTCATTGAAGGAGGACCCAGTCACCTGCAAAATAGCATTTGCCAGAACAAAAATAATAGAAAAAAATAGTTATTTCTTCTTGCCTTTTTATGTCCTATCAATATCTCTTATTGGAAGATCTTAAGTGGAACCCAGCTAACAGGAGTCTATGACCTTCTTAGTCCTTGGAAATACAAGGGAGAGTATAGAAGGACAAAGGATGGCTGAGATCCAAAAAGCAAAAGCTGGCATATACAGTATCCATACATAATTTCAGTGCTTGTTCCCTTCTGATTAATGCATATGTTTGATGAGTATAATGTGGGGTGAATTAAGAGATTATCAGCAGATGTACATTGTAGCCATGGTGCAGGATTTCAGGATTCTCCTTTTGGAACATTTTCTCACCAAAGTTGCTGTTTCTCTTTCACCTATATATTTCTTCTGATTTTTTCCTCCAAAGAGGTTAGTGTCTTTCAATTAGGATCACTTCAGTCACAAGCATTTTTGTTTGAAATTTGATCATAACTCCCTCTCCCTCCCTTCCCCATTTTCCTTCTGCAAAAAAGGCTGTCATTGTGGCAGGGAAAACTAGTGTTTACCAAATATCCACATACTTCGTCACATCCCCAGTCTCCCTTGCAGATAGGATAAAAGCCACATGGCTCTTTATGGAGATTGAATTGTGAACAGAAGTGATATGTCTCACTTGCCCTGGAAGACCCACTCCTGATGGCAAATATAAAAATGGAAAAGAGTTGTCTGAGCTGTACCAGACTTCATACAAGCAAAACAATCAAGTCACTGATGTCACTGATAGTTTTGTGCTTATCAATATTAATTGCCTTGACTAGTCAGAGACATTAGAGAGGACATGATAGGTTCACACCACGTAGCTCCTCTTCCAGCTCCATCATTCTTTCTATTCCATAGGCTCCAACTGGGCTTGACAAGAATAATTTTTGTGTTATCTCATGAATCACTCACACCCCTGGATTTCATTATTCAAATACATATATATTTTTTTTTCAGACAATTTTAGGAAAATATATTTCCTACTCTAGGTTTGAGAAAGATATGTCAACTTTTAGCAACTTCCTTAACATTCAAATTTAATAATATTATATTATGCAATTATACACTCCAGGTTTTGTTTTGCAATTTGAGCTGTATCCTTGTATCATTGAAATATCATTTTATCCATTTTAACTTTTTATTTGTTTGAAGAAATGTTTTTAGTGAATGTAAATGACAATTTTTTTTCTCTACCGTTTTTTATAACTCTTCTGCAAGTCCTACTGAAACTTTCCATGCAATATGGCATAGAATGGACCATGTCAGTTCACATGAATGCCTTTCTTTGCCCCTTTCCCTTTCCACCTTTTCCCAATATAAGCCAAATGAGGCTAGATAAACAGACACATGACATTCGCCCAAAATTATGATAAAATTATGCATAATACTTAGAATAGTTATTTGAGCACATGAATAAACAATAAATACCCTTCAAAAATTGGGGTTATATATATACATAATTTTTTTTTTTTTTTTTTTTTGAGATGGAGTTTCACTCTTGTTGCCCAGGCTGGAGTGCAATGGTGCTATCTCAGCTCACTGCAACCTCTGCCTCTCCGGTTCAAGCGATTATCTTGCCTCAGCCTCCTGAGTAGCTGGGATTACAGGCATGTGCCACCACACACAGCTAATTTTGTATTTTTAGTAGAGACGGGGTTTCTCCACGTTGGTCAGGCTGGTCTCAAACTCCTGATCTCAGGTGAGCCGCTCGCCTCAGCCTCCCAAAGTGCTGGGATTACAGGCATAAGCCACCATGCCCAGCCCAGTAAAATATATTTTTAACTTCAACTTTCCTTCTGATCTTAAGAGTATTCAAATCTACTATGCTTGTAAACTCTTTTTATAAGACGTATGCTCACTGCTCAGAGTCTAACACTCCTTTTCTCCATTTCTAGCTCCTATTTCCTTTTTTTATATAAACAGTCTTTTTATTTTTGGGTAGCTTTTAACGAAATATGCAGAGAGAAAATAAAAGACCCCAGGTCTCTATGAACAATTTAACAACAAATAATAACTGTAAACGGGTAAGAGTTGTTTGAACAGCATTTCTCCTCTAGATATAGTGAGTTTCATTTAATCAAATTATGACAAGCCATTTTTTTCCAATGGTTCATTGCTATGTCAATGTTATGTAATTACATTTCTAGTGCAATTTTTTTTCAGCTTTTGTATAGATTGGATAAAAGATTAAAAGCAGAATGGAAACCTAATAAAACAAGACGCACTAAGAAGAAATATGAATATATCACTTAGGGAAACTTGCTTTGGCTTATCCATATCTCATTTAGTACTTTGAAATTTTTTACACTAAATATTAAATATTTTAACTCCCATCACTACCACCGACAGACATCCTCATATTTTTTTATTCTCAGCTAAGATTAACTCTAGCCACTTTTTGAGCACCCACTACTGGCACAATATCAATGAGACAAGCTTCCAAAATGTTCATCTCTTCTTGGCCCAAGATTTCTTTGTCAACACCACCACCCTGTAATTCATCCTGCTCCTACTATTGTTATTACTGTTACATTTTTGCTGTTATATCACTACTGTACTACTATTCCTATTGTTATTAAATTCTTTGATGAATTTAGCAAAAGCTGTTCTGGTAAAATGATGGAATAGAACCCAAATCATAGTGGACTGGGAGGCGCTAAAAATTGAGAAAATGGTGAACACAAGTAAAAAAATCATTCTTTTGAGAAGATTGGCTGAAAAGGAGAAAAGAGGTATGATGAGCAGCAATGAGGTCCTGTGTGATTGATTTGTGATTATTTTTAAGTAAAAGGTACTTGAGTAGGTTTAAAAATGAGAAGTAGGTGAGGCGCAGTGGCTCACACCTGTAATCCCAGCTCTTAGGGAGGCCGAGGTGGGCAGATCACCTGAAGCCAGGAATTTGAGACCAGTCTGGCCAATATAGTAAAACCCCATCTCTACTAAAAATACAACTAACTGGGTGTGGTGGCACGTGCCGGTAATCTCAGATACTTGGGAGGCTGAGGCATGAGAATGGCTTGAACCCGGGAGGTGAATGTTGCAGTGAGCCGAGATCGGGCCACTGCACTCCAGCCTGGACTACAAAGGGAGATTCTGTCTCAGAAAAAAAAAAAGAAGAAGAAGAAGAGAGAGGATTCCCTTCAGAAAGGGAAGGTGAATATATAGAAGAGAGAAGGGAAGAATAAAAGGTAAAGCTTCTGAAAAGGAAGGAATAAGATGGATCCAATGCTGGGAAGAAGGAATTATCATTAGGAATTTGGGTGAAAGCTCTCAGTTTTTTCTAGCCAGAAGAAGGAAAGAAATAATGCAAATGTAGCAATTCTCTGATTTGGCAGAGGTGAGTGGAAGGATTTGCTATAGGAGGTTGTTATCTGCTGAAAGTTACAAGGTGGAGGCAGTGCTTAGGGTGTTTAAAGAGGATGAACAAGGTACAAAAATGGCCATAAAAAAGGAAGCTAAGCAGATATTTCACCAGAGATAAAAGAGAATAGCCAAGGAGTATCAAACATTCATTGAGGCTGGGCGCTGTGGCTCACGCCTGTAATCCCAGCACTTTGGGAGGCTGAAGTGGGCGGATCACGAGGTCAGGAGATTGAGACCATCTTGGCTAACACGGTGAAACCCCGTCTCTACTAAAAATACAAAAAATTAGCCGGGCATGGTGGCGGCGCCTGTAGTCCCAGCTACTCGGGAGGCTGAGGCAGGAGAATGGTGTGAACCCGGGACGCGGAGCTTGCAGTGAGCCGAGATCGCGCCGCTGCACTCCAGCCTGGGCGACAGAGCGAGACTCTGTCTCAAAACAAAAACAAAACAAACAAACAAACAAAAAATTAATTTGAATGCAGTGATTGCAAATCAGTAGTGGAACACAGGTGACCTCTGGTGCGACTTTCTCCAGGACTACTCCAGCACCAGCATTGAGAATTGGCTGTTAGGAAGAACGGGTTTTACTAGGAGATTTAAAGTAATTAAAAAGGTATTTTTGTAATTACAAAGGATTATTAAAATGACAGAGTATAAAACCTGAGCTGGATGATGAGACAAAGAAATGACTGGGAAAAGTAGAGAGATTAACACACTGCAGTCTCCGAAGAGGTAGATATAACTAAAGTTGTAGAATAGTTCGTTCCTGATTATCTTAATTAAATAGAAAATGATATTGTCTACGAAGAATGTGGCTGGATATATAACTTGGACCATCTTTGTAAGGTACAGGCTATCTCTTTTTATACATGAAATATGTTTTTTGAGAGTGAAATTCACAATTTCACACCAAAGTTTGCATTTGTTTTTGTAAGGAGAAGGCATTAAGGAATTGTTCTTTAAATGTACTAAAATGCATAGTCTCAAATGCATATTTCCTAAACAAAAGCATACAGCTATTTGCTGAAGTAATTACTAGTTCAAGTTGGGTGGCCTGATGCTTTTCATCTGAAAGTTACAACCAGCTCTGATTCTGTACATCAAATGAAATTTGGTATGGGTATATACACATACATATGGATAACTAATTAACATTATTTATGAAGCCACAATAGTATGCATTCCTTTATAATAAAAGGCACAATTCACTGTTTTATAGAAGAACAAAAATAAATAAACACAAGGGAGACATTTATCCCCAAGTTTAACTTCTTTGTATAATTTGAAAATGTCCAAGATTACTTTTGTTTTATTTCTAAATACCCATGGGCTTCTTGAATATAGTTAATAATAGTTTTCTGAAAAGTGATTACATTCCTTTAACGGTAATACATGATGGAAGAAAATATCAAATGGAGGTTGTACTATCATAACTCATGAATAGATCATGAAAATATTTAAGATTGATGGTTTGATAAACTTTTAAAAATAACTAAGGTCCATTCTAATTTAAATATATTAGCTCTGTTAGAAAGAAAAGCTGAGATGGGATAATAAAAATGAGTCATTTCTAGGTACATTATGAGACAATTTTACTTTGTATTCTAGTCTATCAGGTACTCCTTACTGAAACATCTGGAAAGCAGCCTAGAAAATTCAACCATAAAGTATTTTGTCTTCTATCAATAGAATGTGTTTGTCCATTAATCTCTGAAGTGATTTCTACACCCATGGAATTTTTTAAAGTAGCAATACATAAAGCAAATGAATGAAAAACTGGATACATGTAAAAATCTTTGCTGGGCCAGTTAGCTTTTTACATAAACTGCTAACATTTGAGAGTGTTCAGCAAATATGTAGCTTATGCCTCTGTTCAATGAACTGGTCTTCACTCAATAATTTGTTTATTTAATGGAAGTCTATTGTTCTTCCTAGCAAATGTAATATATCAAAATAATATTCGTTGAGTCCAGCAAAGCGCCAACCCTCTCTGGACATTAGCCAGTTAGCAGTAACACATGCAACTGGGGAAAACGGATGGAATCACATACGTACACCATTACTGTTGGAAGAAACCTTAGAGATTATTGGGCTCAACCCATTTATTTTACATAAGAGGAAATTGAAACCTAGAAGAAGTGGCTTGCCAACGTTTGTACAAGTACTTATAAACTGGACTAGGACCAGAGCTCAAATCTTGGACTGTACATCCAATAATCTATTTTCCAGCTGATGAACATAGCAGAAAGATGGATATCATTTTTGCAACATATTAGCTCTATGCAGTCCCATAAAGATAGGTTAATAGCCTCTTCACATATTGGAGAACAAAACTTGGTAATTAGAAGGAGCACTACAATAAAGCTTGTTATTTTCCCATTTTTGATAACATCATAGTATCATAAATAAGAATATAAATGTACAAACTTATGATTCAAATTCATGTAAAACTATTTTTTAGTCTTTAGTCCTTAGGCTATTCAAGGCATTATGACTACTGAGATTATAAATAGACACAGTGGCAAAAAAAAAGTATAATGGCTTAATGGTTTAAACTATTTCATATTGACAAATACGATAAATTTTCATTTTCTGGCTTGAGCAGCCGTGAATATACTACCAACTCCATTACATCCATAAGGTATTGAAATAAATTGAGAATGTGCTATGTCTCCTATTAATAGAGTAAATAAGGAGGATTTTAACTTGACAGTCTGTTGTTATATGTGAGTAGGGAAGTGAACATCACAGATAACAGTAGGCAGATATTTATGACAATCTATATGTCCTACTTTCTCAACTTTAAGCACAAAATGAGGTCTCATTTTATACAGTAATGTAATTAAAAGAGTTAAGACATCATCCTTGATAACTTTTGGTTCTTCTTGTTCTTACATTTCCTGTGAAGCATTTAACAATTAACTGGAGATGCTTACTAAGTTCTGGTCATTATCAGAGTGTAGAGAGAAACCAGAAAAATCTGGCCACCAGTTCCATATGTTACTGATGCTGTTAATGTGGCTGCCACATAGCATCTCTGTTTAAAACAGGAGCTGCTATAGCCCTACTACTGGCAAAGTCTAAGGCACATTACATCAAAATCAGTGCATCAATTTACTGCAGGCTCTGTCCTCCCCTGGATGATTTAATGTCACCTGAGCAAAACTCATCACCAAAACCTAATAGCTCAGATAAGTCACTTTCAACTGAAAATAAAACAACAACAAAAAAGACTGGGTGTCTGAGGAACATACCATGGTCACACTCTATCACAGTATTTTCTCAGTGAGCAGTTTTTCAGGATGCAGGCAGCAGAGCGACTTGCCCCAGAGATGAGCATAATTCGGTGTCTTCCAGCAACCTGTAGGCCTAACCTGCTAGCATTAGGGCCCTTGCAATTTACCTCAAACCTTTCCACAACGTCAGCATGGCTGAAATGGACAAAGTCTTAATTTCAAGCTCAAGACATGCCTGGAGGTAGCATCTCCTCACAAGAAGTTAGGTTTTGGGGTTAAACACAGGCATCAGTACAGAGGCCTCCCTGGTCTTCTCCCCTGCCACCTACAGTTATTCATTGCTTTTTCACCCCTCCAGCCTCAGAGATATCATTCCCATGCCTCTTTCTTCTCTCTCCCAAATCATTTTATTTTCTCTCCTATTGAATCATTCACAACAGTATGCACATACAATGTTTCAATTACATTTCTTTTCTTCCCTTCACCCTACTTCCCACTTCATTTATATATCAATTCGTTGGTCCTCCTTTATGGCAAAAAGCATTGTAGATTCAAGATTTCGCCAAGCAAAGTGTTCTCTATAGTGGCTTAATGTCTATATCACTCCCAATTTTTAAGTGGTTGCCTCTTTTAGTAACAGTTTTGCTTTCTTTTTAAAAAGAGAAAAAAAGTATAACCCAACCTATTGGGTCCTGTACTCTGTAAACTGCAACAAAAAATAATTGTACCCGATAATGTATCCCATGTGAAATGTTTGAAAGAAAAGATTTTAATGAAACTTTTTTTTAAATGGTTGAAAGTTCACAAATAGGCTTTATAGGTATTATCTCTGACACGTTCTAGAAAATAAAATGCGCAGCAGAGACATGGCATATTTGCCTTTCCCACCACCCTATCAACCCCAAGCTCCATTTGTTTTCATCATTTAATATTAACAAATATTTATTAAGAACCAACTATGTGTTTGACCTTATACTGCCCTCCCCTTATAATGACCTTATAACGTACAAAGGTAGAAAGACACAGCCTCAGTTCTGAAAGATCTCATAGTCTAAACAAAAATAGGAATGGAAATAGCATTTAAACTAGTTACATACAAAATTTTACAGGAACAAGAAGCTGACATTTGCAGAATGAATAGGCGTTGACCAGGCAAGCTAGTGAAGAAGACAGTATTCCAGGCAGAGAGGAGAGCATTTGAAAAGGAGGAAAAAAAAAAAAAAGAATTGGGCTGAACACACATATAATTTGTTTACTATATCCGGAGTATAAAGCTTGAAGCAGGAATAACCAGGTAAATTTGGAAAAAAAATATGGACCATATCTTGACAGCCTTCTATGCTATACTAGTTTAGGTTCTATCAGGTAGGCCAGTCATTCAAAAATGGACAAAAGTTCTAGGTAGAAAATAGGAGAATCACATGGGAATTCTTTTCCAAATACACATGGTTACCATATGTATTTTGAAAAACGTCTCAGGTGATTGATACAGCATTTCTTCCTTTCCACTTGATTTTAAAAATCACTGCTATGGATTATTGATAGCCACTGATGCATTTTGAGCAAGTAAATTAATAAAGAGATTTGCCTACTATAAAGATGTATAAGACCCCTATGGAAATTTGGTATTACTTCTTGCCCAATGCCCACCATGGAACCATTTTACCACAATAAACATAAATCTGTCTGTATTAAACAAAAATGGACATATTTTGCATAAAATTTCATAGGGAAGAACAAAAAATACTTTTCTTCATGCAGTAGAAACTTGATGAATATTTCACATTAAATATCTCTATTCTGCCGGGCACAGTGGCCCACACCTGTAATCCTAGCATTTTGAGAGGCCAAGGTGGGTGGATTGCCCAAGCTCAGGAGTTCAAGACCAGCCTGGGCAACATGGTGAAACCCTGTCTCTACTAAAATACAAAAAATTAGCCAGGCGTGGTGGCACAAGCCTGTAATCCCAACTACTTGGGAGGCTGAGGCATGAGAATTGCTTGAACCCAGGAGGCAGAGGTTGCAGTGAGTCCAGATCATGCCACTGCACTTCAGCCTGGGCGACACAGCCAGACTCTTTCTCCAAATAAATAAATAAATAAATATCTCTATTCTGAACTGCCATTTTTTCATTCTTCCTCTTTCTCTTTTCCTAGCTTTTAAAAACAAGTCCCCTCTATCATTCTGAGCAATTTAAGTTTTTACCCTCAAACTTGCACATCCCATTCAGAAAAACAAAAACAAAAGCCCAGTCATTTCTTTATTTTTTTTCAATCACTTCCTTTACTGGGGAAGCAGTTTATAAAATTAGTCAACCCTCTTAGAATAATGGGTTCTAAATGGTGAAAATTTCAAAAAATATTTTTGTATGTATTAGAAGCATCGGAATAACATTCATTCATTCATTTCATGGATGTCTTGAGTACCTACTATATGCCAGCCTATCTTAATTCATAGTTACTAATCTAGTTATATGTCTTGCCATTACTATTTATCTCTCTGAGTCTTAAGAACGTATTCCTATCAGTGAAAGAAATCATAAAAATACACAAACTTTTTTCAATTAGGGAAGTACTGTATTGTGGTTTTCTTGTTTTCTTTCTTTTTTTTTTTTTTTTTTGAGACTCGCTCTGTCACCCAGGCTGGAGCGCAGTGGCATGATCTCGGCTCACTGTAATCTCCACCTTCCAGGTTCAAGTGATTTTCCTGTCTCAGCCTCCTGAGCAGCTGAGATTACAGGTACATGCCACCATGCCTGGTTAATTTTTTGTATTTTTAGTAGAGACAGGGTTTCACCAGTGTTGGCCAGGCTGATCTTAAACTCCTGACCTCAGGTGATCTGCCTGTCTCAGCCTCCCAAAGTGCTGGGATTACAGGTGTGAGCCACTGCGCCCAGCCTGTATTGTGATTTTCTGAAAAAGCTTTTTCAAAGAATAGTCTTGGCCTTTGCATATTTTATTCTAATTTTGTTATATTGAGACTTCCATTGTCTAATGCTCTTCTACTATCCTGCTTAGAGATAGGAAATGAAATGGATATCCATCTTGCCCTGTAATTCTGTCAGACAAATAACAGACTTCCTTATTAGTTATATATGGCCTTACCAAATCACTTTTTTAGAAAAAGAATTTATTTCTGCACATAGGGAAAGTTATCAAATAAAAAGGCAATTTCTATTTACATAATTCTTATAATTATTTTACATTTCCAAAGTATAACTTCATAAGCATAGCAAAGGGAAGACTTCTATCTAGTTGTATCTTCTCAATCAAGAACAGGTGGTTGAAATTCTCCTCATGCTCTGTTTCAAAATGTTGCACTGCCATTTTTGAAACTAATTTGGTGAGCCTCAGTGTAAGCTATATAGAGAAATTGCATTTACTCTGAACTATTTCCCGGTGAAACTGTTTAGCCCTCCAACCATACAAAATTAAAGGAGGACATTGAATTACTCCCCACTCAAATCTAAAGTTCCACTTCGGAATGTTTCCCTAATAAATGTATCAATCTGAAGAATTCCATGTTAATATCTTTTATTTGCCTAAGACAAATATTTGAATAATATATCAAAACTATCTATCCTTAAGACAAAGCATGCTTTGTAAGCACTCCCTTCAGAAACAGAGTTCTTTTTTTGTTTGTTTGTTTTTTTTTGTTTTGAGACGGAGTCTCCCTCTGTTACCCAGACTGGAGTGCAATGGCACAATCTCCGCTCACTTCAATCTCTGCCTCCTGGGTTCAAGCGACTCTCCTGCCTCAGGCTCCAGAGTAGCTGGGATTACAGATGCCTGCCACGAAGCCCGGCTAATTTTTATATTTTCAGTAGAGATGAGGTTTCACCATGTTGGCCAGGCTGGGCTCGAACTCCTGGGCTCAAGTGATCTGCCTGCCTGGGCCTCTCAAAGTGAGGCACAGAGTATTTTAATATAGTTGTTTATTTTTTGCATGGGATCCAGTTCTGTTTGAAGTAGCAGCTTTGACCAATAAGCAATTATTTCAAGAAAATACAATATTTAAAACTAAATATTTTATGCCAGATTTCTTTTTGTTGTTGTTAAAATATTACACAAAAGGCAGATATTTTAAAGGATAATTGAATTTACTTCCTCTAGACAAATAAAGAAGATTAAGGAAGAGAAGCTAAAGATTTTCACTAAAATGCCTTAGGATCCACTGTGTACTTTTCCCTCCTTAATCAGTAGGTATATGTATGGCAGGGGTTGAAAGAGATTATTCAAAATTCATTTTAAAGAAAAATACCTGATTGGGCATGTGAATGGCTTTATTAAGTACTCTAAACCATTATCTTTTTCTGTGAAATATACATGTAGTGTGTGTAAGGTTGCCAGATTTAGCAAATAAAACTACAAGATGTCCAGTTAAATTTTAATTTCAGATAAACAGATAATTTTTAGTGTAAGTATACACGGTGAAATATTTGGGACATACGTATATTAAATAATTATTTGCCACAAACTGTATTTTATCTGGCAATTCTACATACAAGGCAGCTAACAGAATAAAGAATTGGGTCTTTAAAGAAAAATAATTGGCTGAAACGCAAACCTTATGCTACTTTGATGTTTGCTGAGTCACTTATAAATTAAGAACCCATTCCTCGAAGGTCCTGGCAGAAGGTGTTTGTGATTAATTTAAAAACTTTGGATCTAGACAGCTGAGTGTTCTCATGCCTCATGAAATTTGAACAACTAGGTACTTGTTTTAAACTCAAAACATTGGCTCACTGGGAAAATATGGTAGGTTTAATCTCATGGTCTTCTTTCTCTGTTGTGATTTATTCATTACCACACTTCCTCTGAGTGCTATTGGAGAAAATTCAGTTCAAATGGCAGTGTTGAATTAATTTACCTATTTAATTTTCCAAAATCCCCAGCCACTTTACACATTGTCCCTTATACATCTGATCGTCTTTTGTTCTGTGCCTTAGCATAGCTCATTCTCTTTCTTTCTCCTGCAATGTCTTCCACTTGCTGATATAAGTAGTGAAACTTTACCGAGTTTAGGATCCCCTACCCCATCAAGCCTTTCCCAGTCACTTCAGTTAACAGTGATTTTCTCTTTCTCATTCTTCTAGCACTTTATCATATCCTGAAATAAAGACTTAAAACTTGTGAAGGTACCTCTGGATCCACATACACGCATACACAAACTGGCACACCCCACTAAAGATAGTTTAATATCCCTCTTTTATTTTCCTCTCACTTGGGTGGTTTGCAGACAGAGCAAAGATAAAGTATGCTGAGCTTTGAAAAATCAGGAAGGAAAGGAACGAGGATGTTACAAAGTATTATGGTGGATTATATGTGGGTTCCCTTTGAGGTTCTTTGACAACTACGTGTAAAATATTTGAGTTATTTTTGGCTATAGGACTAGGTTTTCTTTATTGCAACACTACTCTAAGATTGTACCAAACAGGCGCCCACATCTATAAGATTACATTCCGTTAACAACCCAATAATAGCTTATAGATAAATTGTCTTGACAGTATCTTAATGGAAAGGACTATCCTAAGCGGTCTACATGGTCAATTTTATTTAATATCTGAGATAATGAATGAAGCATATTTTATATCTGTTTTGAAATGAGACAAATGAAAGTCAAAGAGTTTTCATAAATTTCCTGAAGTCACATAGCGCTTCAGATTAATTCAGGAAAAATGCATAGAGAGAGCTTCCTGTAACTCCAGCACTGAGCTAGATCTTTGGCATCAAAAATAGAAGAAGAAGGAGGAGAAGAAGAAGAAGAAGAAAAAGGGGAAAGAGGAGATGAGGAGGAGGATAGAGTTCTTGACCTCCTATATATTATAGTCTGTTAAGAATAATATATCTGCAAATAAAATAAAATAATATAATAATATATAATCTTATATAAAGATTATAAGTAAAGGAGATAAAACTATTCATTTTATGTGAGATACGGGGAAAAAGGGGAACAGTAAAATATTCAAAAGGTGTCTCAAAACAATAGTTTGAAAAATAACCATTAATATGCAAAGCAGTAAGCACATGTGCGTATGTAAAGGTTTCTGATTGTGAAACCAAATGGCATGTTGGTGACACTACAAATAGCTCACTAAAATAAAATTGGAAAATACATGAAGTAGCTCATATTCATGTAAATGATCTTGAGTTGTATCATAAACAAGATGGAGAACATAATACCTTGTTATTCAAAATTAAGTCAAAATTCCTTCATTTAAAGTTTAAACTCTTAAGTCTAATAGTCAAAGCTTTGAAGAAACTGGCCCATATTGACCTTTAAACCTTTATATTTAACTATGTCTACAAATATTTTTCTCCAAAAATACCACTCTATTCATTCTTCCACAAAATATGTAATGAATGCTTCTCTCTCTGTTTTTGCCATCGTTTGTTGATACACTTAGAATTTGTGCATGCACATATGCAAAGTTTCTCCATTAAAGCTTTACTTAAATCTCTCCTCTATGAAAACATTTCTATTATATAGTGGAATAATGGAGATGTCTTCATAATAGCCTATTAATACATGGTTTCAACAACTAATACTAGAAGTCCTCTTAGGAAAGGAACTATTTTCCTTTAATAACATACCTCGGCTGGGCACGGTGGCTCATACCTGTAATCCTGAGAGGTGACAGCATGCTGGCAGTCCTCACAGCCCTCGCTCGCTCTCGGCACCTCCTCTGCCTGGGCTCCCACTTTGGCGGCACTTGAGGAGCCCTTCAGCCCACCGCTGCACTGTGGGAGCCCGTTTCTGGGCTGGCCAAGGCGGGAGCCGGCTCCCTCAGCTTGCAGGGAGGTGTGGAGGGAGAGGCGCGAGCAGGAACCGGGGCTTCCTTCTGGTGGGTTCCTGGTCTCGCTGGCTCAGGAGTGAAGCTGCAGACCTTCGCAGTGAGTGTTACAGCTCTTAAGGCAGTGCGTCTGGAGTCGTTCGTTCCTCCTGGTAAGCTCGTGGTCTCGCTGGCTTCAGGAGCGAAGCTGCAGACTTTCGCGGTGAGTGTTACAGCTCATAAAAGCAGTGTGGACCCAAAGAGTGAGCAGCAGCAAGATTTATTGCAAAGAGCGAAAGAACAAAGCTTCCACAGTGTGGAAGGGGACCCGAGCGCGTTACCACTACTGGCTGGGGCAGCCTGCTTTTATTCTCTTATCTGGCGGCGCTTGTGGGCCAGCTGGAGTTCCGGGTGGGCGTGGGCTTGGCGGGCTCCGCACTCGGAGCAGCCGGCCCGCCCTGCTGCCCCAGGCAATGAGGGACTTAGCACACAGGCCAGCGGCTGCGGAAGGTGTACTGGGTCCCCCAGCAGAGCCAGCCCACCGGCGCTGCGCTCGATTTCTCACCACGCCTTAGCTGCCTTCCCGCAGGGCAGGCCTCGGGACTGCAGCCCGCCATGTCTGAGCCTTCCCCCGCCTCCGTGGGCTCCTGTGCAGCCCGAGCCTCCCCGACGAGCTCCGCCCCTTGCTGCATGGCGCCCAGTCCCATGGATCACCCAAGGGCTGAGGAGTGTGAGCACATGGCGCGGGACTGGCAGACAGCTCCAACTGCAGCCCCAGTGCGGGATCCACTGGGTGAAGCCAGCTGGGCTCCTGAGTCTGGTGGAGACGTGGAGAACCTTTATGTCTAGCTCAGGGATTGTAAACACACCAATCAGCACCCTATGTCTAGCTCAGGGTTTGTGAGTGCACCAGTCGACACTCTGTATCTAGCTGCTCTGGTAGGGCCTTGGAGAACCTTTATGTCTAGCTCAGGGGTTGTAAATACACCAATCGGCACTGGTATCTAGCTCAAGGTTTGTAAACACACCAGTCAGCACCCTGTGTCTAGCTCAGGGTTTGTGAATGCACCAAGTGACACTCTGTATCTAGCTGCTCTGGTGGGGCCTTGGAGAACCTTTGTGTGGATACTCTGTATCTAACTGATCTGATGGAGATGTGGAGAACCTTTATGTCTAGCTCAGGGATTGTAAACACACCAATCAGCACCCTGTCAAAACAGACCACTGGGGTCTAACAATCAGCAGGACATGGGTGGGGCCCGATAAGAGAATAAAAGCAGGCTGCCCCAGCCAGTAGTGGCAACCTGCTCGAGTCCCCTTCTACACTGTGGAAGCTTTGTTCTTTCGCTCTTTGCAATAAATCTTGCTACTGCTAACTCTTTGGGTCCACACTGCTTTTATGAGCTATAACACTCACCGCGAAGGTCTGCAGCTTCACTCCTGAAGCCAGTGAGACCACAAGCTTACCAGGAGGAATGAACAACTCCGGACGCACTGCCTTAAGAGCTGTAACATTCACTGCAAAGGTCTGCAGCTTCACTCCTGAGCCAGCGAGACCAGGAACCCACCAGAAGGAAGAAACTCCAAACACATCTGAATATCAGAAGGAACAAACTCCGGACATGCCGCCTTTAAGAACTGTAACACTCACCGCGAGGGTCCGCAGCTTCATTCTTGAAGTCAGTGAGACCAAGAACCCACCAATTCCGGACACACTAACACTTTGGGAGTCCAAGGCGGGCAGATTGCCTGAGCTCAGGAGTTCGAGACCAGCCTGGGTAACAAGGTGAAACCCCATGTCTACTAAAATACAAAAGAAATTAGCAGGGCGTGGCGGCATGCGTCTATAGTCCCAGCTACTCAGGAGGCTGAGGCAGAAGAATTGCTTGAACCCAGGAAGCCGAGGTTGCAGTGAGCCGAAATTGCGCCACTGCACTCCAGCCTGGGCGACACAGCAAGACTTCATGTCTCCTAAATAAATAAATAAATTGAAAAAAACCCAAAAAACAAACAAACAAAAATCTCAATGAGCTCATTGGCAATAAGGATAAAACTCTGTGGCCAGGCGTGCTGGCTCACACCTGTAATCCCAACACTATGGGAGGCTGAGGCGGGCGGATCACCTGAGGTCAGGAGTTGGAGACCAGCCTGGCCAATGCGGTGAAACCCCCTCTCTACTAAAAATACAAAAATTAGCCAGGCGTGGTGGTACATGCCTATAGTCCCAGCTACCTAGAAGGCTGAGGCAGGAGCATTTCGTGAACCCTGGAGATGGAAGCTGCAGTGAGCCGAGACTGCCCCACTGCACTCCAGCCTGGGCAACAGAGCAAGATTCAGTCTCAAAAAAAAAAAAAAAGAAAAGAAAGAAAGCATAAGTGAATGAGAGAGCAAGAGACAAAATCTTACTGGCTCCTCCCACACCCTTCTGAGAAGCCTTTAGTATCTTCTCCAGTCTTACAATAATTTCTCCCATGTGCTCCAGGGTTCTCTAGGCTAACGTGTGGCAGATCATTCATTAACTGTATTCTAATGGATAGTTGACATGTGCAACCACGCTCCCCACTAGAGAACAGGACAAGGACTCTGAGGGTAGGAACTACACCATCATTTCTATTGTTCCTATAGTGCCCAGCACATAATACAGGTGCTTTAAAGATGACCAGTGAAAGAATAAACAAAATAAACACACCAAGGTGGAAAATTGTTTTATGATCACATCTACTAGCATAGTGGAGAATCACTGATTTCTTGAAAACAACAAAGTAACTTGAAAACATTAAGAGGGCTTTGAAATTAGCTAACTAACTTCCTTAGAGAGTTCATATGGCAGGCAAATGTCATATTACCAGTGAAAACCTTGTCATCAAGGAGAGTTAATGACCCCAGTTGACATAAATAGGTCATGAAGGCAAATTAACTTTGAATCACTGTAGTTGTTCGTGATTGGACTGGGACCATCTCTAAAGTTGTATCTGGGACAATAAGATGCTAAAGATGTCACCAAATTGGCCTTTAGGTAGCAGAGGGATAATCAGATATAGACTGTGTTCTGAACTTTAAGTGACACCAGACATCCACAGAGATCAGTAATAGGCAGAAAGTCGAAAGTACTCAGATAAATCGTCCCTTATCTCTTTAAGATTTTCATCAAAGCAGCCAGAGTCCTAGTCTTGCTAGATAAATGTGATAATTATTTCTAATGGTCTGTAAATAATAAAAGCAAGGAATGTTAAGTATTTTTTAAAAACTTCAGAGTCATCCTATCAATCCTTATTAGACTTTAGAGTTTCATCTGTTTTGTTTATAAAATAATTCACTGATTGATTTATCCAATATGTATTGAATAATTACTATACCATCAGACACTAACTGCCAGAAATACGATGTTGAACAACACATGCTTGGTCCCTACCCTCACCAAGCTTACAATCTAGGATGAAAGATATACTGGACAAGTAAATGAAAATGTGGTGGACAACTTTAAAGGGGAAATGCAGAGGAGTTGGAGAGCTTAGGAGAGTGTGATCTAACTTTACATTTTATTCCATTTTAGAGAAAGAAAATAGGGTGAATATCAATTGGAAATGCAGCTGGCCTACCCAAGGTAAGTTGAGGGGAAATTATACTTAATATATGTTACTTTCCTGTCATAAACTTTAAAGGTAGAAAACAAAACAAAACAAAAAACTCTTCTCGTCCCCATGTGGATAACTTAGTCTGAGAAGGTTTAGAAGAAAAGGGACGTGTAGGTCAACTTTTAAGAGCCCCCAAACCCTTAGTTAATAGCTGGAAAAAAAAAAAAAGACTTAATCTGATGAGGCCAGTGACGGTGGCTCACGCCTGTAATCCTAGCACTTTGGGAGGCTGAGGCAGGCAGATCATATGAGGTCAGGGGTTCGAGACCAGCCTGGCCAACATGGCGAAACCCAGTCTCTACTAAAAATGCAAAGATTAGCTGTGCATAGTGGCGCATGCCTATAATCCCAGCTATTCAGGAGGCTGAGGCAGGAGAATCACTTGAATCTGTAAGACAGAGGTTGCAGTGAGCCGAGATAGTGCCACTGCACTCCAGCCTGGGTGACAGAGTGAGACTCTGTCTCAAAAAAAAAAAAAAAAAAAGAATTAATGTGATGATATGATCAGCCCCACGATTACATAGCTCATAAATAGTAGGGCTAGGACTCAAATCCAAGTGTTAAGGTCTCTGAAAAGATTCTCCCGGTATACTTCCACCCTGTATTATACAACAGAGAGGAAAGGCAAGTTATCCTCCAAGACTACCTTTTTTCTTATCTCACTATAGTTTTTTTTTTTTTTTTTTTTTTTTTTTAGATATTTATGGCAGGGGAGTGGTCATGGTTTTAAGATTCCAGAATTTTCCAAAGAAGATGAGGATATAAAGGCTTTAAGGGACCCCCAAAAGAAGAACAGAACCCCAGTATATGAAAATAAATGTGAAAAAAAAAATCCTCCTTTATGCAGGGACACAAAAGGTCAGCTCCTCATTCTTTTCCAGCTCTTCTGACCAGTACTGGCATGGAGGAGTGCCAGGGAGTGGGAGTGGAAGAGCTAAAGCTCCCTGATAATGTCTACTAGCCCTCTTCAGGATCTGTTAATAGGAAACTGAGTCCTGTTATTCAAAAGCAATTTCCAAGACAAGTTCTCTGGCATCGTTCCCTTCCTGCACCATGCACTTTCGACTCCACTGCTTCCTTAGGACACTGCTCTTTGGAAATTCTGGATCACCCAAGCCTGCAGCAGAGGTGAGTGTTGGTTCACTGGATGACCTTTGTCATCATCTACCTCATATTTTGCACCTGTGGAGGCCTTCCTTTGATTGACCACTCAGTCACTGGCTGCTTAATTCTTCACCCCCAATGACCTCCACTGGTGACCCAGACTCCACTTCCCAGCAACTAAAGGAAATAAAGGTTACCAGTTTAAAGAAGGGAGTTTCTTTGACACTCAGTATCAGAGGTGGTGTTCAGTCCACATGCAGTGGGGAGGTCTAGGGGTCTTTTGTTCCTGGATTTAATATTTAACCTTTCGTTAATCTCTCTTCCCTTAATGGGCTTTAATATTTTCCCTTTGATCTCTTGGCTTCCTTGTTTGTTTGGGAAGGGGAGCCCCCTTCTGCCCACGCAATCCACCACCCCATTTTAGCGCTTCTCCTTTGGCCTCAACAGCAGCTCCTTAAGGTATTGGCACCTCTTCAGCAACGTCTCCCTGAGACTGTTGCCATTATACTTGTCACCTTCCTGATTAACACCTCCAGCATTCATCCCCATTTTTTAGTACTTGTGAGAGCTTTGTTCCAAGAAGAGAGTTATGCTTTTGTGAAATTTCTCCCCAAAGCCTACTTTACTGACCATCTTTCACCACATTTCCTTTAACAGCAAGAACTATTCATCCAATAGAAATTCAGATGAGAAAATCATATGAAACCTCCACTTTAGGCACTTTGAGGAACTAAGTAAATTATTTCAGACCGTAAAGCATTACCTGGTACACTGAAGCAAAACTGTAAAAGCCGAACCTTCATTAACTGCTACTTGTTTTCTCACAAAGTGTTTTCACAGACATTATTTAAAAACCCTGTGAGGCAGACAAGCTACAGAATAGGAGGAAACCAAGACTCAGAACATTTGGGCGATTTACCAGTCTAAGGCTCATATGGCCATATAAATTACTGAAATACAGCAATGGCAATTAGTAAACAGCTGCCGCCTTGAGAACCCTGGGTGCTTCCCCCAACTTCTTCCCTGGTCCTTCCCCTGGGACCCTTCAGTCCTTCCACAAGGCCTGGCACAATGGGGTGAACTGTGTCCAGCAGTTAACTGATTTCAACATCTAGTATGTACCCACTGTTAAATGTGTAATATCAACCTAGGACCACTTGAAGCTAAATTTTCAGCTTTTTAAGGAGACAGGTAGATGGAAATCACGTTTATAGTGTAAATTCCGTGATAAATCTGTATGAATGGAAATTTGTAATTATGAATTTTCACTTTTTTCCTGCTTCTGCCAGAGTCAAGGTTGAAATACACAAACGTGCACAGTTCTGCTGTATAAGGGGTTTTGTTTCGGAAAAATATGTCATTCTTTGGTATCCCAATTTTATGTAAGACTTGCCTTGCTATCGCCTGCTCAACTTGTGGCTCAGAAAGCTGCTCAGCTCTCAGCTTTGTGTCCTGTCCTCCAGTAATAGATGTCTATTACAACGCAGGCTCTAGACCACCAGCAATTGGAGTTGCCTTCAAGCACATGTCAGATCTAGCGTGTGCTTACACATCTGGATTCGAACGTGTCTGGCCACTGATTATTTCCTCTACTGCTAGTTCAGCGATGCTTTTCATAAAACTTAATATTTAATCCAGAATTTTTCAGGTGTTTGATACTGAAAGAGGTTTCTCTGAATAGCAGGTCTTCTATAATGCCAGCAACAGAAGTCTTTGACCTATTATTTGTTATTCTGTCCTTTGTTGGCTGCAGGACGTGCCAAGTATAAATCTTCAGGAAAAATGAACTTGCAAAATTGGCATAGAGGAGCGGAGTTACATTTCACGATAGTGTATGGAAATGGATGCGAGGGGTGCGCGGAGGCACAGAAGGCAGTGAAGTCACTGAAATGGCAGTCATCTGGAAAAGATGATGTGACCGTAAGCCAGACACATGGATTTAAGCCAATCAAGTTTACACATTTATTAACTAAGGTTTTCTTTAGAAGAAGAGAGGACTTTTTTAAAAGTTAGAGCAGCAGCTACCATGAGAATTCTAGTAAAAGTACATTGCAGCAAGGGGGGACCGTGGCAGGCTTCAAGCCAAAACAGATTGGGAACCACCAGTATAGAGGAAAAATGCATTCATCTCATTTAGAAAAATGGGACTGTTTGATTTTCTCCTTTGTGCCAAGGAGTTCATGTCTCCTCTGGGGCCAAAAGAGAGACATTCTCTGCAGCTCCATCCACAGTCACCTTTCCAGGCAGATTTTTTCTCAGCAGAAGGGATAGACTCAGCTCCAGCTGCAAGGTTTTCTATTTACCTGCCTGCAAAGATGTTTGTTAAGGCAGAATTTCATGCTCTATAAGAGTGGGACCATCTCCTAAAGAATGGAGTTAAAGCAATTTTATGAAGAAATCATCTCAATCAATAGGTTGATATCAAATATATTGGAAAAGACAAACACCAATAGGCAATAAGAAGACAATTGCACAAAAATATCTGGTGTATATAACACAAATACTGCATCTGAATACTACTGCATGCTAAGAGTTTTCTCAAGCAAAAGGAAAAAAGACCCTTAAAGGTGACATAGCTAACATTGTCTATTATAGGATGAATTCTAGTGCATCAGGAGAGATAAATTCATAATAATTCATTCATCCAAAAAATATTTATTGTGCTCCTCAAATGTGCCCATCAATGTTCTAACAAATTATTTAATGAGCAAAACACAAATTACTATAGCTGATAAGTAATATATTTTATTATAGGTCTTTGATGATTTCTAATCATTTTTCAGCCCCTATATTTTACCACTTTTCTTTCTGGGAGTTCTCAGGGCTTTTGCCCTTCCCTCTCCTGGATATATGTGTGCCTTTGTGGATATTGTGGCCAAGAATAGTTTCGACAAGGTCCCTAATCCAACATGGAACTGTATGGAGGAGAAAGACCTCTACCCAGCTCATATGGCCTTTGTGCCTGTGAGCTTACATTCTCCCAAAGAAGATGATTCAGGATAACTATTCTGGCACATTATCTCATTAGGCCTCCTGATACTAAATGAAGAAGGCAGTTGAAAAATAACACTCCATTTCACAAGAGAGAAATCTGGGGCATGCAGAGGTTAAATAACTTCTCTAAATCAAACAGCCAGCAATTGTGCCTGAAACATGGACAGAGATCTTTAAAATTCACATCACATTCTCCATCCCTTACATCGCACTGACTTTAGATTAAGTTTAAAAAATTCTGACAAAAATCAAGGATCTACAAAAAGGAAAATATAAATATTGAATAGAGTTGCTATTTCAGAATATTGCTAAAATTTGGATTATGTTGATTATAACTCAAGATTGCAAAAAAGTTAATCACCCACACATAAATATGTTTTATAAAATGAATTCTTGTTTTATTGACTGTAAGATATATTTTTAAAAGGTTTACATTCCAGAAGCCTCTTTTTCTCCTAATACTGATATATGCAGCACACAAAAGTCCCAGAAATTGTTCACAATATTATGTTGCTATCTGAGGTTTTAAAATCCAAATTTGGAAAATAAAATGCATTAAAAATAATAGAGGGAAACACATTTGTAAATAACCTGGAAACATGAAGAAAAGAGATCAGGCTGAAACTGAATATCCAGCTGTGTAAACACATTTAGATACTTTAAAAAACTCTCAAATTGATGGTATTCATAGGGCCTTCCCAGTGCCAAAATCATATACTTCACATTAATTCTTCTGTGATTCCACATCCTTTCCACACTGCATCAGTCTAAACTGTCTAGTTCAGATGGAACCACTCGAATTCCATGAATGTTTTTGTTTAATCAAGTGAACACTGTAAACTGTTGTTCTTGGTCATACACTTTACTCTTAAATAAAAATAAGATTTTTGAAGATGAAAGATCGAGGTGCAGGTGTTAAATATTTGCAAATTTCTCCATTACTCCCAGAGATCTGAAACACAAGTGGAGAAGTGGGGCCTTCATTAGATTCTGTTCAGAAAAAAAGTACTAAATTTTGGTATTTGAGAGGGAAATGATTTCCTATTAAAAAATAAAATGATTACTATTGAGACATCCCAGAAGAGTCCTTTAATACATCAAAAGTCATTAACAGTTCTAGCCACATGTTGAAATGTGTCTTTCAATTAAATGAAATTAATGGTATAAAGAACTCACACAGTGCCTAGCATGACAGTAAGGGTTAATTTAAATCTTTATTGCAACCTTTATAATGATGGTGGAAACACTTTTTTAAATGAAATTGATTACAAAGCAAATTCACATGTGAGTTCCAACAGATGCAACTACTTTAATGAATCCAACACCTCTCTAACCCATCACCCAACTTTCGTCAACAGGGAAGGGTCAGATGAATGCTAACCCATCAAATCCAGGAGTCTTATTTTCAAATTTCAACAACTTAATTTTGGACCTTAATTAGTTGGCTTAAAACTACCTTATTGATGCTAAATATAGTTGAAGTCACAGTGTTGATTTACCACAAAGGTTGTGATTATGAAGCCTTATTTTACATGTTTCAGGTGGATGACTTCTGATCTTATGATCCATTAGGTCCATGCTGGTATATTAAACAAATGTACTCCACAAAAATAATCATTTTCTTGATCACACTAAGATAAAATTGCAAGATTTAGCAAACAAAAATTTACAATGCCTAGTTAAATTTTACTGTTGTTGTTTATTATTATTATTGATTTATTTATTTTGGAGATTGGGTTTCACTCCTTCACCCAGGCTAAAGTGCAGTGTCACCATCATAGCTCACTGTAACCTCAAACTCCTGGGCTCAAGGGATCCTCCTGCCTAATCCTCCCTGCTAGCTGGGATTACTGGCATGACCCATCACATTTGGCTTAGTGTTTATCATTATTCAGCAAATTTTTTTTTAGTATAAATGTTTCCCACATGTATGGGATATACTTATACTAAAGCATTATTCATTGTGTGTTGAAAATTCAAATCTGAGCGTGTGTACACTGAATTTTTTCTATTATTTTACATTCAGGGGTACATGTGCAGGTTTGCTACACAGATAAACTTGTGTCATGCGGGTTTGTTGTACAGATTATTTTATCATCCTGGTGTTAATCCTAGTATCCCTTAGTTATTTTACCTGATCCTCTTGTTTCCTTCTACCTTCCGCCCTCAGGTAGGCCCCAATGTCTGTCATTCCTCTCTATGTGTCTATGCATTCTCATCATTTAGCTCCCACTTAAAAATGAGAACATGTGGTATTTGGTTCTGTTCCTGCATTAGTTTGTTAGGGATAATGGTCTCCAGCTCCATCCATGTTCCTGCAATGGACATGATCTCATTCTTTTTTATAACTATATAGTATTCTATGATATACATGTACCACATTTTCTTTATCCAATCTGTCATTTGATTTGGATGTCAGATGGGCATTTAAGTTGATTTCATGACTTTTCTATTGTGAATAGTGCTGCAATAAACATACATGTGCATATATCTTTATAGTAGAATGATTTAGATTCCTTTGAGTATATACCCAGTTATGGAATTGCTGAGTCGAATGGTAGTTCTGTTCTTAGTTCTTTGAGGAATGGCCACACTGCCTTCCACAATGGTTGAACTAATTTACACTTCTCCCAGCAGTGTATAAGTGTTCTCTTTTCTGTGCAACTTTGCCAAATCTGTTATTTATTTTATTTTTCGTAATAGCCATTCTGACTGCTATGAGATGGTATCTCATTGTGGTTTTGGTTTGCATTTCTCTAATGATCAGTGATTTTGAGTTTTTTTAATATGCTTGTTGGCCACATGTATGTCTTCCTTTGAAAAGTGTCTGTTCCTTTCCTTTTCCTACTTTTTAATGGGATTGTTTGCTTTTTTCTTGTAAATTTGTTTAAGGTCCTTATAGATGCTGAAGATTCGACCTTTGTCAGATGCATAGTTTGCAAAACTTTTCTCCCATTCTGTAGGTTATCTGTTTACTCTGTTCACAGTTTCTTTTACTGTGCAAAAGCTCTTTAGTTCAATTGGATCCCATTTTTCAATTTTTGCTTTCGTTGTGATTGTTTTTGGCATCTTCGTCATGAAATCTTTGCCTGTTCCTATGTCCAGAATGGTATTGCCTAAATTGTCTTCTAGGGTTTGTATAGTTTTGAGTTTTACATTTAAGTCTTTAATCCATCTTGAGTTGATTTTGTATATGGTATAAGGAAGGGGTTCAGTTTCAGTCTTCTGTGTATGGCTAGCCTGTTATCCCAGCACCATTAATTGAATAGGGAATCATTCCCCCATTACTTGTGTTTGTTATCTTTGTATAAGATCAAATGGTTGTAGGTGTGCAGCCTTATTTCTGGGCTCCCTTGTCTGTTCTATTGGCCTATGTGTCTGTTTTTGTATTGCTACCATGCTGTTTTGATTACAATAGCCCTGTAGTATAGTTTGAAGTCAGGTAGCATGATGCTTCCAGCTTTGTTCTATTTGCTTAGGACTGCCTTGGCTATTTCGGCTCTATTTTGGTTCCATATAAATTTTAAAATAGTTTTTTTCTAGTTCTGTGAAGAATGTCACTGGTAGTTTGGTAGGAATAGCACTGATTCCATAAATTGCTTTGGGCAATTTGGCCATTTTAATGTTATTTATTATTCCTATCCATGAGCATGGAATGTTTTTCCATTTGTTTGTGTTATCTCTGATTTCTTTGAGCAGTGTTTTGTAGGTCTCATTGTAGAGATCTTTCACCTCCATGATTAGCTGTATTCCTAGGTATCTTATTCTTTTTGTGGAAATTGTGAATGGGATTGTATTCCTGATTTGGCCCTTAGCTTGACTCTTGTTAGTGTACAGGAGTGCTAGCAATTTTTATATGTGGATTTCATATCCTGAGACTTTGCTGAAGTTGCTTATCAGCTTAAGGAGTTTTGGGCTGAAACTATGGAGTTTTCTAGTTAGAGGATAATGTCATCTGCAAACAGAGATAGTTTGACTTCTTCTTTTCCTATTTGGATGCCCTTTCTTTCTTTCTCTTGACCGATTGCTCTGGCCAGGACTTCCAATACTTGTTGAGTAGGAGTGGTGAGAGAGAGCATGGTTGTCTTGTGCCAGTTTTCAAGGGGAATCCTTCCAGCTTTTGCCCATAAGTACAATGTTGGCTGTGGATTTGCCATTGATGGCTCTTATTATTTTGAGGTTTGTTGCTTCAGTGCCCATTTTATTGAGAGTTTTTAACTGAGGGGATGTTAAATTGTATTGAAAGACTTTACTGCATCTATTGAGATACTCATATCATTTTTGTCTTTAGTTCTGTATTTTATCTGACAACCCTGCTCAAAGGCATCACAATAACCAATACTAATATCTGTAAAGATTGTAAAATGCTGGGCTGAATCTGTGGATTCCAGACTTACATTTTCTTAAATTGATCAAAACTCAGCTGACTTCCCTGTCACTTCAGATGTGTGATCAAAGTGGAGTGTTGGATGATTAGGTGAGTACCTTTCAGTCAAGGCTAGTAAATACATTTTTAAAATTTAATTTTAATTTCAAAGATGAAAAATTTCTTGTAAACTGTTAAGCCTTTAAATATGCTGCTTTAAAGATAATTTTAAGATTATTAATTTATAGAAAAAATAGTATTAATAAAGTCTCTTCATCTTCTTAAAGGAATAAAAACTATTCATTGAAATTTTTTAAGAAAAATAAGAGAGAGAGGGCAAGAATCTTCACATGGTAATGGTATTGATGCAGTAGAAATCTAAAAGTTTATGCCAGATCCAAGGGCAGATGGTTACTGAAAGTTAGGTTAGTTGCATTTGTTTATCTCCGTATATCTTACTACAAATATATATTTTCATACATAAATATTCAATTTTCCTTCAGATACTAAGATTTGGAAATCTATTATTTTTAAAAATGTATAACTTACATATAACTATAACTCATGTTGAGATAGCTGGATCCATGTTATTTAAACCTCTTTACTTAAGAAATAGCATTCTAAACTAGGAAAACAAAACACATTAGACATTATACATGCGAATATATCATAATTATTAAATATAATAGGCAAAAAGAGTCAAGAGATAGTTTATCAAACATATTTTCCAGCCAAAAAAAAAAAAAAGTGTTATCTCCACAACTAACTCAAGTGTGTGTTGTCAAGTGAGTTACTCATGCCTAATCCAATGGTACCCACACTGAAGCCTTATGAAATGCAGGTCACCACTGTCCCCTTGGATCAGGGGTCCCCAGCCCCTGGACTGTGGCCCAGTACCAGTCTGTGGCGTGTTAGGAACCAAGCCATGCAGCAAGAGGTGGGTAAGCCCTACTACTTGGGCTCTGCTTCCTGTCAGATCAGCAGCGGCATTAGATTCTCATAGGAGCATGAACCCTATTGTTAACTGTGCATACAAAGGATCTAGGTTGTGCGCTCCTTATGAGAATCTAACTAATGCCTGACGATCTGAGATGGAACAGTTTTATCCTGAAACCATCCCCCCAACCTCCTATTCCGTGGAAAAATTGTCTTCCACGAAACCAGTCCCTAGTGCCGAAAAGGTTGGGGACTGCTGCCTTAGAGAATGGAAGTGGGAATAACTCACCCAGCAGCACTCATCTCCTAGTGATCAAGGGTGATCACATGGGTATTAACACAACCACACATACATGTTTTTTAACCATGTGTATTGTATGTGGTGGTTTTAAATCAAATCCTAGGTCTTTAGACACAAATTTCATATATTTCAAATTGAGATGATTGTGCCCAATAATATGAGTTAGACTAAGTAGGTGATTATTTAAAAACTTTTCAAATTATAATTCTATAACAAATGCATAAATAATGTACTTAATCAGAGAAATTTAAAAAATTCAACTATCTTTTTCATTTCTAAAACAATGTGCAAATTGATTTAACAAACAAACTCTTCATTTTAAAGCTATGGAATATTAAATCTAAAATGGTTCAAGTTAGAAAATATTTTCAATTTTATAAAAATAATTTTCACAAAAATTGTAATACTTTATAATAATTCTCAAATCTGCAACTTTCCTAGAAATTAGAAGACATGTTAGCATGTAGATAGAAGCTTGTGCCTAAAAGATTAAATTTCAACTCTGATTGTAATGATGAACTGATGAGTGTTTGCATTTAAAGGCAAATCCATGTTCTTCAGTAAGATTAGAGAAAATACAGGGTCAGGTAGAGATAGTGACTTTCTCTAATAAAAGTTATGATATTTATTACTAAACATTATCATAACAATAAAACAAGGCTAACAATTCAGAATACTTAGTATCTGCCAATAATTTTACATTATTCAGTTACTCCTCACAGCAAGCTAATGTAGAAACTTTGTGCCTGTTTTCCACATGAGGACATGAAAATTCAGAGCTGTATCAGGCACTCTTTTCGCACAATTCCAAATCCTCTCCCATCTCCTTCTACCCCACTTGTCTGCTCTTGGTCCCCCACTATATTACATCCACTTCTGCAGGGACCTGTTTTAGAAAGGTTTTGACCAGCTTCATACAGCACCTCCTTTCAGGCTTCTAACCTCTGAGCTTGTCCAGGATTATAATGGGGCCCATCAGAATTCACTGGTACTCACAACATGACAGCACGCATGCACGAGGAGTTAATGTCCATATGGTCACACTTGACCAGTGGGGAAAAAAGCTTTCTGACATACATTTTATAAGACTCCATTGAGGGTCCCCACTGGATTAAGCCTTATTGGGTGGGCCACTGGATAACATGCTCACATGAATGGATATTCATTACTTGCATGTTTTGTTCCAAATTCTCATAAGGAATGCCTATTTTTTTTGTACATAATAATAATAATAATACAAAATTTCAGATAGTGCTCTACTTTTACCCCCACCATCCCCGACATCACCTGCACATAGAACATAACACTTCACATCTATTAGGCTAAACAGGACAATTTCCCTGCTGATCCACCTTTATTTCCTACTCTAGCCCCAAGTTATCCTTTGAATGTCAATGACAATGAGCAACTTATGAATTTTGCATTTTAACGTTGCACAAGTTAGCTCAGGCATTTGCATAATTCTCCTTCTTCCATATTCCTCTCTCCTTCCCCCAATTACTTTCTTAGTAATGGGTGGTTTCATGTAATGGCATGCTCAACTCCCAGATGAGAGATACCCCTGTTAAACAACATCCCCTAACACTTCAGGAAGCAGAATAGGATAGTAAGCAAAACAATTAACCAGGAGTTTAGACAGCTGAGTTGTAGCCCTGTTTCTGCTTCTAACTATGCATTTGACTTTGGAGAAGTAATCTGAACTCTCTAATTTGCCAAAATATGTTCAACCTGATACAGCTTTGCTTCAAGAAGCAATAGAGTCTTTATCACTTAAAAATTGCCTTTAGAAAGTGGTAAGCAAATTGGTAGATCCAATTTCTCACTGATTTTTTCCCCTATCTGAAATTTATATCAGCAATAGCTAGAAAATCATAGAAAAAAAATTGAACATATGTTATCAAGCTTGTTTTCAGCAAAACAAAAATATAAAAGTATGGGAAAAATGATTATATAATTGCAGTATTCCTCTAAGTGTTGAAAATATTTATCAAATAATTCATATTTTCTAATGACTTTTAATTTGCCAGTTTACAAAGGCAGTTTCATTTGCAAACTGGTAGATGCAACCTGCTCAAGTAAACAAAAAAAAAAACTCAAGGGCAATTAAAATACAATAAAATCAATTTTTATGTTTAATGTATTTTTTAGTTCAAATGTAATTGGTTTTTGAACTACATAATAAATATTGCTATTTTTAAATCCAAATATTCTGTGCTGTTTCATTTTTTTTAAGTAATCTTTGATAATTTCACAAGGTCACTGGCTTATTCAAAGTATTTTAAATTAAATTATTTTTTTTTTGAGATGGAGTCTTATTCTGTTGCCCAGGCTGTGATGCAGAGGTGCAATCATAGCTCACTGCAGCTTCAAACTCCTGGGCTCAGGCAATCTTCCTGCCTCAGCCTCCAAAGTAGTTAGGATTATAGGTGCACACCACTCTGCCCAGTGTACAAAGTATTTTTAAATCCATATATATATAGTGGCGCCAAGATGGCTGAATAGGAGCACCTCCAGTCAGTAGCTCCCAGCGTGAATGACGCAGAAGACGGGTGATTTCTGCATTTCCAGCTGAGGTACCAGGTTCATCTCACTGGTGCTTGCCAGACAAGTGGGTGCAGCCCACGGAGCAGGGTGGGCATTGCCTCACCCGGGAAGCGCAAGGGGTCAGGGAATTCCCTTTCCCAGCAAAGGGAAGCCGTGACAGATGGCACCTGGAAAATCGGGACACTCCCACCCTAATACTGCACTTTTCCAACGGCCTTAGCAAACAGCACACTAGGAGATTATATCCCACACCTGGCTCGGAGGGTCCCACACCCGGCTCGGAGGGTCCCACACCCACTGAGCCTTGCTCACTGCTAACACGGAAGTCTGAGATTGAACTGCAAGGTGGCAGCGAGGCTGGGGGTGGGGTGTCCGCCATTGCTGAGGCTTGAGTAGGTAAACAAAGCGGCCAGGAAGCTGGAACTGGGTGGAGCCCACCACAGCACAAGGAGGCCCGCCTGCCTCTGTAGACTCCACCTCTAGGAGCAGGACATACCTGAACAAAAGGCAGCAGAAACTTCTGCAGACTTAAAGGTCCCTGTCTGACAGCTTTGAAGAGAATAGCAGTTCTCCCTGCACGGAGTTTGAGATCTAAGAACTGACAGACTGCCTCCTCAAGTGGCTCCCTGACCCCGGGAAAGCCTAACTGGGAGACACCTCCCAGTAGGGGGCGACTGACACCTCATGAGGCCGGGCGCCCCTCTGAGATGAAGCTTCCAGAGGAAGGATAAGACAGCAATATCTGCTGTTCTGCAGGCTCTGCTGGTGATACCCAGGTAAACAGGGTCTGGAGTGGACCTCCAGCAAACTCCAACAGACTTGCAGCTGAGGGTCCTGACTGTGAGAAGGAAAACTAACAAACAGAAAGGACGTCCACACCAAAACCCCATCTGTATGTCACCATCATCAAAGACCAAAGGTAGATAAAACCACAAAGATGGGGAAAAACCAGAGCAGAAAAACTGAAAATTCTAAAAGTCAGAGCACCTCTTCTCCTCCAAAGGAATGCATCTCGTCGCCAGCAACGGAGCAAAGATGGACAGAGAATGACTTTGACAAGTCAAGAGAAGAAGTCTTCAGACAATCGGTAATAACAAACTTCTCCAAGCTAAAGGAGGATGTTCGAAACCATCGCAAAGATGCTAAAAACCTTGAAAAAAGAGTAGATGAATGGCTAACTGGAATAACCAGTGTAGAGAAGTCCTTAAATGACCTGATGGAGCTGAAAACCATGGCACAAGAACTACTTGACGCATGCACAAGCTTCAGTAGCCGATTTGATCAAATGGAAGAAAGAGTATCAGTGATGGAAAATCAAATGAATGAAGTGAAGCAAGAAGAGAAGTTTAAAGAAAAAAGAGTAAAAAGAAATGAACGAAGCCTCCAAGAAATATGGGAAAAGACCAAATCTATGTCTGATTGGTGTACCTGAAAGTGACAGGGACAATGGAACCAAGTTGGAAGACACTCTTCAGGATATTATCCAGGAGAAGTCCTCCAACCTACCGAGGCAGGCCAACATTCATATTCAGGAAACACAAAGAATGTCACAAAGATACTCCTCAAGAAGAGCAACTCCAAGACACATAATTGTCAGATTCACCAAAGTTGAAATGAAAGAAAAAATGTTAAGGGCAGCCAGAGAGAAAGGTCGGGTTACCCACAAAGGGAAGCCCATCAGACTAACAGCTGATCTCTTGGCAGAGACTCTACAAGCCAGAAGAGTGTGGGGGCCAATATTCAACATTCTTAAAGAAAAGAATTTTCAACCCAGAATTTCATATCCAGCCAAACTAAGCTTTATAAGTGATGGAGAAATAAAATACTTTACAGACAAACAAATGCTGAGAGATTTTGTCACCACGAGGCCTGCCTTATAAGAGCTCCTGAAGGAAGCACTAAACATGGAAAGGAACATCAGGTACCAGCCACTGCAAAAACATGCCAAATTGTAAAGACCATTGATACTAGGAAGAAACTGCATCAACTAATGAGCAAAAGAACCAGCTAACATCATAATGACAGGATCAAATTCACACATAACAATATTAGCCTTAAATGTAAATGGGCTAAATGCTCCAATTAAAAGACACAGACTGGCAAATTGGATAAAGAGTCAAGACCCATCAGTGTGCTGTATTCAGGAGATCCACCTCACATGCAGAGACACACATAGGCTCAAAATAAAGGGATGGAGGAAGATCTACCAAGCAAATAGAAAAAAAAAAAAAGCAGGGGTTGCAATCCTAGTCTCTGATAAAACAGACTTTAAACCAACAAAGTCTGAGACAAAGAAGATCATTACATAATGAGACAAAGAAGGCCATTACATAATGGTAAAGGATTCAATGCAACAAGAAGAGCTAACTATCTTAAATATATATGCACCCAATATAGGAGCACCCAGATTCATAAAGCAAGTCCTGGGAGACCTAAAAAGAGAGTTAGACTCCCACAAAATAATAATGGGAGACTTTAACACCCCACTGTCAACATTAGACAGATTAATGAGACAGAAAGTTAACAAGGATATCTAGGAATTGAACTCAGCTCTGCACCAAGTGGAACTGATAGACATCTACATAACTCTCCACCCCAAAACAACAGAATTTACATTCTTCTCAGCACCACATTACACTTATTCAAAAATTGACCACATAGTTGGAAGTAAAGCACTCCTCAGCAAATGTAAAAGAACAGAAATTATAACAAACTGTCTCTCAGACCACAGTGCAATCAAACTAGAACTCAGGATTAAGAAACTCACTCAAAACTGCTCAACTACATGGAAACTGAATAACCTGCTCCTGAATGACTACTGGGTACATAATGAAATGAAGGCAGAAATAAAGATGTTCTTTGAAACCAATGAGAAAAAAGACACAACATATCAGAATATCTGGGACACATTTAAAGCAGTGTGTAGAGGGGAATTTATAGCACTAAATGCCCATAAGAGAAAGCAGGAGAGATCTAAAACTGACACCCTAACATCACAATTAAAAGAACTAGAGAAGCAAGAGCAAACACATTCAAAAGCTAGCAGAAGGCAAGAAATAACTAAGATCAGAGCAGAACTGAAGGAGATAGAGACACAAAACACCCTTCAAAAAATCAATGAATCCAGGAGCTGTTTTTTTGAAAAGATTAACAAAATTGATAGACCACTAGCAAGACTAAAAAAGAAGAAAAGAGAGAAGAATCAAATAGATGTAATAAAATTGATAAGGGGGATATCACCACCGATCCCACAAAAATACAAACTACCATCAGAGAATACTATAAACACCTCTGCGCAAATAAGCTAGAAAATCTAGAAGAAATGGATAAATTCCTGGACACATACACCCTCCCAAGACTAAACCAGGAAGAAGTTGAATCCCTGAATAGACCAATAACAGGGTCTGAAATTGAGGCAATAATTAATAGCCTACCAACCAAAAAAAGTCCAGGACCAGATGGATTCACAGCCAAATTCTACCAGAGGTACAAAGAGGAGCTGGTTCCATTCCTTCTGAAACTATTCCAATCAATAGAAAAAGAGGGAATCCTCCCTAATTCATTTTATGAGGCCGACATCATCCTGATACCCAAACCTGGCAGAGACACAATAAAAAAGGAGAATTGTAGACCAATATCTCTGGTGAACATTGATGAAAAAAATCCTGAATAAAATACTGGCAAACCAAATCCAGCAGCACATCAAAAAGCTTATCCACCACGATGAAGTTGGCTTCATCCCTGGGATGCAAGGCTGGTTCAACATATGCAAATCAATAAACGTAATCCAGCATATAAACAGATCCAAAGACGAAAACCACATGATTATCTCAATAGATGCAGAAAAGTCCTTTGACAAAATTCAACAGCCCTTCATGCTAAAAACTCTCAATAAACTAGGTATTGATGGGACGTATCTCAAAATAATAAGAGCTATTTATAACAAACCCACAGCCAATATCATACTGAATGGGCAAAAGCTGGAAGTTTTCCCTTTGAAAACTGGCACAAGACAGGGATGCCCTCTCTCACCACTCCTATTCAACATAGTGTTGTAACACTTAGTATTTGCTAAGTTCTAAGGGGTAAATAAATAGCAGTGAACAACAAGAACAAAAAGTCTCTGCCTTCACAGAGCTTATATTGTCATGGAGGGAAAGAAACAACAATAATAACAAACAAAAAGTAAAGCATATTGATATGGTTTGGCTGTGCCTCCACCCATATCTCATCTTAAATTGTAGCTCCCACAATCCCCACGTGTCATGGGAGGGACCCAGTGGGAGATAACTGAATAATGGGGATGCATTTTCCCATGCTGTTCTCATGATAGTGAATAAGTCTCATGAGATCTGATTGTTTTACAAAGGGGAGTTCTCCTGCACATGCTCTCTTGCCTGCCACCATGTAAGATGTGCCTTTGCTTCTTTTTTGCCTTCCTCCATGATCATGACACCTCCCTGGACATGTGGAACTGTGAGTCCATTAAACTTCTTTTCTTTATAAATTACCCAGTCTCGGGTATGTCTTTATTAGCAGCATGAGAACAGACTAATTCACATATCGTATATCAAATGTTGAGAAATGCCATAAAGGAAAAAAAAAATAGAAAGACTGGGGAGAGTCGTGGGGTGATAAAAAAAAAGAACACTAAAAAGATCATATTTGAACAAAGACTTGAAGTGGGTAAGGAGTTAACAAGAGCAATAACCCTGAGATAGAAGTGTCCCTGGCTTATAGAAAAGTCTGATATGGCTAAAGCAGATTGAGCAAATGAGGAGATTAGCAAGAGATGAAGCCAATGAAGGAATTAGGCATCATATCAAGGGTGCCCTTTTGGTGGTAGTAAGTGTATTCGTTGTCTATTGCTGCATAACGAATTACCCCAGAACTTAACAACTTAACCCATAAATACATATTATCTAAAAAGATTCTATGGGTCTGAAATCCAGGGACCATTTAGCTGGGTGCATTATCTCAGGTTCTCTCAGAGCGTTGCAGTTAGGCATCCATTGAGGCTGCAGCCATCTAAAGACTTGACTAGGACTGGAGGATCCATTTCCAGGTTGGCTCACTTACATGCTTTGCAACTCCTTGCTGGCATTTCTTAGGAGGTCTCAGTTTCTCACCACATTGACTTCCCCACAGGGATGCAGTTGTATCTTCACAACATGGCAGCTATCTTTCTTAGAAAGAGAATATGATCTAAGATATCACGAGGCAGAAGCTACTATGTCTTTTATGCCCTATTCTCAGGAGTTGCAGACCTTCATTTTTGCAATGTGCTATTGGTGACATAGATCAGCCTTATTTAATATGAGTGAAGACTACACAAGGGCATACATATCAGTAGAAAAAAATCATTGAGGGCCATATTATAGGCCACTACACAAGTAAGAAATTTAGACTTACTTTGAATGAGATAGAAAGTTTTCAGAAGATTTTGAGCATAGTTTTGGCACACTTAACTTTTAAAAGGATTACTGTGGTTGCTGGGTTGAAAACAGACAGTAGTGGGGCAAGGGTGGAACCTAGGAAATCAGTTAGGAGGCTATTACAATAATCCCGGCAAAAAATGCCACACTAGATAAGGATCGGAATCAGAGGGCTGAAAGTAATAAGAAATGTTCATATTTGGAATCTGGAGATGTTTGGAAGACAGATCTGTTAAGATTTGTTGATGAGTTTTATGTGGGCTGTAAAAAAAAAAAGTTGAAGATGAACCAATATTTTTAACCTGAGCAACCAGAAATAGGTTTATTACACAGAAATGTTTATTGGTTGTTAGAGGGGTACAGAGATTGGCTAACTACCCAGGATAGGGAAGTCAGAAAAGTCCTCCAGGAGGAGATGTCTGGATTTAATAGTTATATAGACGTTACCCAGGCTAAGAAAAGAGAGAAGAGAACTACAGGCAACAGAACAGCATAAACAATGGCAAAGACGCAAAAAGTATTACTGCGTGTGTACAAAGAAATAAAGTAATTCTTCTATGCTTCCAGGATACCTACTACAAAGTATTTGGTGGGAAAATCTGTGATTTGAAGTGTATCTTTTCCATTTGTTCTATTAAAAATTATTTTATTTATTACACACCTGCTTGGTACCAGACACTGATAGCTGCAGAGGGTACAATGATAAACAATGATGTTATTTCAGAATAGGTTGTTGACAGCAGGGCTAAGGCGATTAGAGCTAATAAAAAGATAATTCAAGGGCTTTTTAAAAATGGAAAAGGATGCATAGATGTTGGCCTTGGTAGCTCCAGAATTTCTTTAAAAAGAAATCTAGAAATGCAGATAGAAAGAACTTACCTTGATACATTTTTGCCTAACTAGAACACCATTTTTACGTAGTGATGTACATATATATAAATATATGGTTTGAGAGAAGGATGACGTATAATACTGGGAGGCTAAATAACTTCCAAGCCCATCTTGGAGTAACCACTGGGTTTCTGACTTGTACAAATGGGTAGATGCTAATGCCATTTAGTGAGGCAGTGCATTTGGAAGAGGGTAGCTTGGTGTTTGTGGGAGATCATGAATTAGACTTAGCATAGAAGAAAGGTCAACATATAGCCCTTGGATATTTTGTAAATAATTACTGGTTAAGTACAAATAACCTATAATGTTTTAGAGTATTATGAAATAAACACACTCAATACCTGATAAAATAACACTATATGACACTACTATTTGGTTAAATACACTTTTATTCACATTGAGAAAAAAGCAAACTGACCTGTGCTTTGAGGATGGGTTGTGTGGTATATGTCTTCTCCATATGTGAACCTGAAAGTACTGATTTACTTTTAACAAAGGATATGCTTCCCATATATCCAATAATAGTTACAGATTTGTAATAATTCACCATCGGTTTTCCCCAGCCATCCTTTTTTTTTTTTTTTTTTTTTGAGACAGAGTCTCACTCTGTCACCCAGGCTGGTGTGCAGTGGCACGATCTCGGCTCACTGCAAGCTCCACCTCCCGGGTTCACACCATTCTCCTGTCTCAGCCTCCCGAGTAGCTGGGACTACAGGTGCCCACCACCACGCCTGGCTAATTTTTTGTATTTTTAGTAGAGACAGGGTTTCACTGCGTTAGCAAGGATGGTCTCAATCTCCTGACCTCATGATCTGCCTGCCTCGGCTTCCCAAAGTGCTGGGATTACAGGCATGAGCCACCGCGCCTGGCCTAGCCGTTGTTATATTTGCAGAAGTGATACTTCAGAAAAATTCTCAGGCCATGGTCAGAATATAATTAACTTGGGTGTTGCTAAAATGTTGAACTGCTCATTTCTTTTTCTTTTTCTTTTTTTTTTTTTTTTTTGAGACAGAGTCTCACTTTGTCACCCAGGCTGGAGTTCAGTGGCGTGATCTCAGCTCACTACAACCTCTGCCGCCCAGATTTAAGTGATTCTCCTGCCTCAGCCTCCCGAGTAGCTGGGATTACAGGTGCCTGCCACCGCGCCCAGCTGATTTTTGAGTTTTAGTAGAGACGAGGTTTCACCATGTTGGCCAGGCTGGTCTTGAACTCCTGACCTAGAGATCCACCTGCCTCAGCCTCCCAAAGTCCTGGGATTACAGGCATGAGCCACCACACCTGGCCTGAACTGCTAATTTCTTTTTTCTTGCCACTTGCTACTACAGATCTGGGACCCTTGGGAATTGTCATCTCTTCTAACAGTACATGTAAAAGCTGTCTAATTAAAGCAAAAATCTAACGTAAAATAGTATAATTTTGTCCAGAAAGAAATTAATGTTTGCTATCAGAGAAAATCCATTTGCTATGCTTCCTTCTACCCAATAAAGGAGGTAGATCTTGGATCTTGGAGACACTTGTATTTGCTGGTTGTTTCCAAAATTAAGTGAAGGATGTGGGGATTACAAGATTAGTAGGGCCTATGAAATTAAGTTACTCTGCATAAGGGAAAGAGAAGGATTTAAAAAAAGGTGTCTGGAGATAGGAGACTTTTTAAGTCTATAGGTATAAAGAGGAGGAGGGTCCAGAAGAAGCCAAAGCTGAAGCATGATTTTGGGAAAAATACAATGAGAGAGAATTTTGGAGTGAAATGCTATATGCTCGGTGGAGTAAAGTCTCTTTGGTCTTTTCTACAAATTCTTCAGTAAAATTTCAATTCTAGTGCCTTTTGGAATCAAATTTTTTTTTTGAGGGAATAAAGTGTTTACTCCTGCTCCAACCAAGTTTTGCATGAGCAAGAACAGCCCAGAGCCTGCCCCTGGGTCCAGCCCACATCTCAGTCCATGTCTTTATTTGCCCCAGAGAACCTTTTCCTGCTTTCCAGTCTCTCTGCTTAGAAGTTGAATTATTTTTACCTCCCCTAAACCTCTCCTACTCCTACTCCTAGATAGCCAAGCTCCTCTCCTTTCTTCACCTACCTCCCTGGTATTCATATTTCCTGTTCCCAAAATAATGTTCTCAGCTCTCATCCACACCTTGTACTTACCAGACTGCTTGCAGTTCAGTATGGCTTCCTGGCTCTTTGTGATCTGTGAGCCTGCTCCTTTCTATCCTAGAGGCAGATCTGAACAAAGCAACTTAGAAGATTTGCTACTGGATAAAATGTTTTCACAGTAGTAACATCATAATTATACTGTATGTCTTGCTACTATTATATTACTATTACCTAACATTATTATAGATAGCATTTGTTGGGCTCTTATGTCAGCACTAAGCTAAACAATCTGCAAGCATTCTGTCACTTAATTTTAAAAATACTCTAAGAGGTTAGTATTATTAGGACTATTTATGCATAAGGAACTCAAAATGCAGAGTGGTGAAGTAATTTGCCCAAAGTGAGAGAGAGATGCAGTGTTCCAACCCAGGTGTGCTAATCCCAGGCTACAGTTAACCATTGTCATATACTAACCCACAATTAGCCATCTTTAAGACTGAAAAGTTTTAATAAATAATATTTACATTACGATATCAAACACAAAAAAGCCGCACATGTTGTGTCCTGCTTTAACAAGGTAAAAGAACAATCATACAAACAGGATTGGAGGGACTTGCAATATTGTAAAAGAATTTCTCAATAAATTAAAAAATAAGCTTATATATTCTTTTTGTGAGAAAATCCAAAAAGCTAAAACTGAGCCACATGGGTAAAATATAAAAAGTTAAAAACAGACATTCATAATTCAGGTTGTCAGCTTTCAAAAATCTCATATTAGACTGGGTATTGTAAACTATACCATGATGTCTTACAAGATCATTAAAAAAAAAGTTTTGATGACCAGGGAAAAAGTGAAGTACATTTGAGTATAATCAGCAGAATGAGAAAAACTGAGATCAGGAAAAAAAAAAAAAAGAGAGAGAGAGAAGAAGGAGGAAGGAGGAGGGGGAGTTTATCTAGAAGCTTTTAAGTTCAGGGAAGCCTGGGGAAAATTGCTGCAGAAGCATGATTAATAGTGACAAATTGACATCATTGATTATGAAATTAATGGAAGTAGGAAGAGCCTGTCTCTGAGCTTTTATCCAAAGATTTCAAATGTTTTAAAAGAGTCCCATGGCCAATTCTTTCAAAAGAGACTGATAAATTGAACATAATAAAAGCACAGATCAAGACCCTGTCAGCCAACATTCTGGGATCATTATGTTCCCCCTGAAGGATGGCCTCTCCACCCTGATAGAAGCCTAAAAGCTGACAGCCGCAAAATATTATACTGCTTCTAATGATCCCAAGGATGATTCGGCTCAGCTTCCAACCCACCTTCCCAGTGATTTTCTGTGCAAAGAGAAAGTTAGCTTGGCAATAAATAACCTATTTGCCCATAGTCAGGGAAGACTATTTGACAACCAGATGAATAGAGACTATTTTGAAAATAGAGGAAAAATTACCCTTCACCGAGAATAGACTGATAAATGAGATGCTCACATTGGTCTCAGTTAACCATTTAAAAAGTAGGAACAGCATGGATAGATCAGTTAGTGGTTAGACATAATCTTCAAACCATCTGTAGCATCAGGCTCTGAAAAATCCATGAGGCACCGCAAAACAAAAGGTAAAGAAAGGTATGCGTGGCACAAGGAGAGCAGTTGGCATTAACGAAGCCCAGTTTGAAACACTGGGCTGGTAAGATTTCTCTTGGTTTTTCAATTCAGCATAAAACTAATTATAAAGCTAAATAATTATAGTTCAAAGAGGATGTCTTTTTTTTTTTAAGCTCTAGTTAAACCTCAGTTACAAGGAAGCAGAGCAAAACTTGAAACTCAAGTTAACCCACTGTTGCTCTTCATTGGATCTCAGCTTGAGAGACAGTCCTAAGCCATCTGGCCAGGAGGAATGAAGAATAAGGTAGTGTGAGAAACACTGGTTATGGGGGACTCTTTTGGGAAAAAGACAATCTATTTTGGAAGCCTAGAAGTCTATGGCTAACAAACCAGAACAATACATATTTTGCAATTTAAAGTCAGTTTAGTAAAGTTCCTTTCAATCTTCAGGTTGGGAAACAGATAAAACCTATAGTAGGTTTTCTGCTTATCAGAAGAGATTCCCACTGACTGTGCATACAACCTGTCCTGTATCTATTAGCCACCAATGGATTTAGTTTGTCTAGGGTTCTATAAATGTATCTGAAAGTATTGTCAGTGTGCTGGACTCACACAGAAGAATTTGAGTGAGTCCAAATTAAGAGTAGGCAAAGAAACTTACTGCAAAGCAGAAGTACACTCTGAGAGGCAGAGCAGGCTGCCCAAAGGGAGAGACAGCCCCCAGGGAGAGACAGTCCCCAGTGCCTTACGAGGAATCCCTTTATTGGAACAGTACATACATATTTATAAAATACAGGTGGGGTCAGTTATGTAAAGGCAGAGCTGCAGTTGCCACATGTGCTCAGCATATACGTGTTCTAACATGTATCACACGTATTATGAGTATATGAAATCTCAACCTAAGGGGTGTGTTTTTTACTATTAAAATGAAGAAAGGGTAAGTATCAGCTGAAGCTTGAGCCTAGCAGTGCATGTGGGACCCTAATAAGTCCCTAGCTCCCCTAAGGCAGAAATTAAATTCTTTTTACCTTGTATTTTTTTCTGAATTCTTGATCCCTGGTACCCATCTGCCTGAATGCCTAACTAACAGCTTCTTGGGCTTTTGGTGCTGATTGGCTGGAGAGTAGGGAAATGACAACATGAACAAGGGGTTCTTGTTCTCTTTCCCAGGCCATAGCAGCTATCAGGAACTTGTAGCCATCTAGGGGTCAGCTGGTATCCTGTAGGACCCCTTATCTTGCAAAAAACGTTAGGCACTGACGCAACAGGGTGCAAGGGACGTAAAAGGAGCCCACAGGGCTTCACACAAGGGGATAATGCAGTGTTGCATTCTCACCTTACTTATCTTGCCTCAGAAGATCTGATCTTATGACATGGGAAAGGAAGACTCTATTCAGAGTATGTGGGTAGCCACACAGTCCATAATGCTCTCGAAGAAGCTCCATAATGGTCTTGAAGAGATCTAAACTATGAGTGCATTTAATTAAGGGACATAACGACCCTCACTATAGCAAAGAATTTTATAATGAGGCATTAATGAATAATATAATTGTTAGCAAAAATGATGAGACACATTATCCTTACAAACAATACCAGCCCAGAGAGTGAGGATTGTTTAAAATTTCCCTCCATCCCTGTAATTCTCTTTTACACAGCCACCCCTGACCCAGCCCCCTCACACACACAACACTGCAACCTATGATTTAAGGTTATTGGAAAGCAAGAATCTGAACTTTTGCATAAAAGGAATAGAAAGAAAATGTTAATGTTTTTTAAGAAAGAAAAAGATCTGATTCTTATCATTATTGATGAGAGCATACATTGGAATAGACTTTCTAGGGGTCAGTCTGGCAGCATTTACAAAAATTTAACATGTGCTTATTCTTTGACCCAATAATTCTACTTCTAAAATTCTAACCTAGAGGAATAGTTGCAGGTATGAACAAACGCATGGACGATACTTATTTTGTATTGCTTATTATGTAGAAAAATTGGATTCAAACTAAATATCTATCAATAAGGTATTAAATTGTGATTAATTCTCATGATAGAACACTATGCAATGATTTAAATGAATAACGAGAATTGTATGTGTTGATATTTGACTATCTCCAAGACATATTATTACATAGAAAATAAATAAAAAAGAAAAATGCATATATATATATGCAGATTATATATAAAATATGCATACACAGTCATCCTTCAGTAACCTCAGGAGATTGGTTCAAGAATCCCCAGAGGGGCCGGGCGTAGTGGCTCACGCCTGTAATCCCAGCACTCTGGGAGGCCAAGGCAGGTGGATCACGAGGTCGGGAGATCAGGACCATCCTGGGTAACATGGTGAAACCCCATCTCTACTAAAAAATACAAAAAATTAGCAGAGTGTGGTGGTGGGTGCCTGTAGTCCCAGCTACTCGGGAGGCTGAGGTAGAAGAACGGTGTGAACCCAGCAGGTGGAGCTTGCAGGGCTGAGGTAGAAGAACGGCTTGAACTCAGGAGGCGGAGCTTGCAGTGAGCTGAGATTGCACCACTGCACTCCAGCCTGGGCGACAGAGGGAGACTCCATCTCAAAAAAAAAAAAAAAAAAATCCCCAGAGGATACCAAAATCCCCAGATGCTCAAATTCCTTCTATAAAATAGTTTAGTATTTGCATATAACCTACACACATTCTCTCGTATACTTCATGTCATCTCTAGATTGTGTATAATACCTAATAAAATGTGAATGTTATGTAAATAGCTGTTATACTACATTGGTTTTTTTTATTGGTATTCTTGTTGTTATATTATTATTCTTTTTAAAGAAATATTTTTAAAATATTTCTTTATTTTTAAGAAATATTTTAAGACATAAAAATGCATCTTTTTTTAAGATATATTTTCTATCTGCAGTTGGTTGAACCTGTGGATGTGGAACCCAGACACAAAGGGCCAACTCTATATGTCATAGTATGATTAAAATATGTGTTTATATTTACATGTGCATTATATATATATACACACACACACACACACACACACACATATATATATATATATATACACATTTACCAAGATAAGTAAAAGCATGTTATTCGTGGTGACTTCCAAAGAGGCAGATGAGTTTTTTGTTTGTTTGTTTTTTTGAGATGGAGTCTGGCTCTGTCGCCCAGGCTGGAGTGCAGTGGTGCGATCTTAGCTCACTGCAAGCTCCGCCTCCTGGGTTCATGCCGTTCTTCTACCTCAGCCTCCCGAGTAGCTGGGACTACAGGCACCCACCACCATGCCCAGCTAATTTTTTGTATTTTTTAGTAGAGATGGGGTTTCACCATGTTAGCCAGGATGGTCTTGATCTCCTGACCTCACGTTCCGCCCACCTGGGCCTCCCAAAGTGCTGGGATTACAGGTGTGAGGAAAATGAGTTTAGAAGGAGGAGGTAAAGAGAGACTTAAAAAAAAAAATGTTATGTGTCTATATTGTTTAAATATTAAAGTGAAATATTTTTAAATAAAAGATCAGATAATACTCTTGAAAAAGAGAACAGGACCTACTGAGGATAGCCTAGGGTACGCAGCATATTAAACAACACCAGAATCCCCGTAGATGACATCATGTCTAGCATAGTCAAGTGGTGGCTCTGCCTTGCTTGGTCTTTACTCTGGGACTAAGACTGACAAAACCCCTTCATCAGGAATACTGCTGGTTATTGCAATGGTGAAAAAGGATGCCTTGGGCATGCCTCACATACCCCCATAATTCACTGACCACAGCAAGTCACATGGCCATGCCCCAGTTCAACAGGACAAGGGGAAAGCATCCCATAGGATGTGCCACAAGGGAGGGTGTCCAACAAACTTTGAATAGTAATGTAGCACACAGCACCATGTGATAAAAGTAGCTTCTGCTTCTTCCCTTTTCTACTTCTTAAATATGTACCTAACTGACCTCACTCAAACCCCAGCACTCTACACCCACCACCAAATACTCCTCTTCTCTCATCCCCTCCCTTTGCCCTCCCTTCTCCTTCTAGTTCTCTTTCTCTCCCTTTCTTCATTTTTCTCTCTCTGTCTGTCCTATCTCTTTCTGTCTCAGCCTCTCTCTGTATGTGTTCTTTAGATAGATCCAGAAATGTAAAGGACAACTTAAATAACCTTCTCTGCTAAAAACTCTTGTTTGCTACTTTGCATATGTGATAAATTAAGGATTTTGAAGTGAAGAGATTATTCTCAATTATTCAGGTGGACCCAATAAAATCACAAATGTTGTTCAAAAGAAAGAAGGAGGCGGGAGAGTTTGAGAAGGAGATGTTATGACTGAAGCAAGGGTCACAGACAGATAGAGATTTAACGATGCTCCACTGCCAGCTTTAAAAATGGAGAAACAAGCCATGAGCTAAGGAATAGAGGCAGCCTCTAGGAACTAGAAAAGTCAAGGAAACAAAATGTCCCCTAGAGCCTCCAGAGGGAACGTGGCATGGTGACACATTGACCACTGTATTAGGGTTCTCCAGAGAAACAGAAAAATAGGATGGCTGGAGAGACAGATGATAGACAGACATAGATAGATAGAGAGAGAGAGAGAGAGAGAGAGATACATAGACACATAGATACATAGGTAGATAGATGGGATTTATCAGGAGAATTGCCTCATGTAATTATGGAGGCTGGGAAGTCCTGCAATAGGCTAATTGCAACCTGGAGACCCTGGTCTGCAAATAGCATAGCTCAGCTCAAGTTCTAAGGCCTCACAAGCAGGTAAGCTGATGGTGTAACTCTCAGTCTGGGGCTGGAGGTCTAAGAACCCAGGTGGCTGCTGATGTAAATCTTGGAGTCCAAAAGCTAGAGAGCCTGGAATTCTGATGTCCAAAGACAGGAGAACAATGTATCCTAGCTCCGGGAGAGTGACAAAAATCACCTTTTTGTTCTATCAAAGGCCCCAGCTATTAGGTTGCGTCTGCCCACATTGAGGGTGGATCTTCCCCACTCAGTCCACTGACACACATGCCAGTCTCTTCTGGAAACACCCTCCCAGGCACACTCAGAAGTATTGTTTTACCAATTCTCTAAGTATTCTTTAATCCAGTTAAGTTGACAACTAAAATTAACCATCATACCTAGAGAGACTAACTTCAGGATTCTGAGCTTCAGAGCCATAAAATATATTATCAGACTGTGTCTAATACCTGTACAAGTTTGGCGAATACCCCTCTGCTTGAGGGACCCAAAATATCTTGAGGTTCTTGGGCCTGCCAAGAAGTGACATCCTTTACCCACCTGTAAGGCAATTATGTGAACCATGTATTTAAGGTATCAGGACAGTTTCTCAAGGAGCTTTTTATCAACTCCAAAAAAGTCAAAGTCATTTCCTCAGAGGAGTCCCAATACTTCTGAGGTGTTCTTCTGCATAAAAGAAAACTGTTTAACTTACTTCTCAAACTTATTTGAGCATATATATATATATATATACACACACACACACACACACACATATATATAATGCTAGATATATTATATGTACATGATACTATATCTATTATAATATTCCTCTGATCATGCAGTATAATAAAAGTATTGTTTAAAAAATATAAAATATTTGGGATAATTCAATTTTAAGTCCATAGTATTTGGTTATCTTCTGTTTCTTTTCTTAATTGTTCTTTGGTAACTTATCTTCTACCACAATGAATTTTTAAATGAAGAGACTGATAGTTAAATATTCGATGGAGAAAGTGGTGTGCATGCCAGTGCAATGTTGAAAGAAGTAGCAAGAGCAAATAGCCTTGTCTTGTTTCTGATCTTAGTGGGGAAAGACTTCAGTCTTATTTTACCATTAATTATGATAAAAGCTATGGGTTTTCCATGGATGCCTTTTATAAGGTTGATGAAGTTGCCTTCTCTTTCTAGGTTTTGGAGTGCTTTCGTCATGAAGAAGTGACTAATATTGTCAAAAGCTTTTTGTGAATCTACTGAGATAATCACGTGAATTTTGCCCTTTATTCCATTGAAGGTATTACATTCAATCTGATATGGTTTGGCTGTGTCCCCACCCAAATCTCATCTTGAATTCCCACGTATTGTGGGAGGGACCTGGTAAGAGGTAATTGAATCATAGGGGCAGTTCTTTCCTGTGCTGTTCCTGTAATAGTGAATAAGTCTCATGAGATCTGATGGTTTTAAAAAGGGAAGTTTCCCCGCACAAGCTCTCTCTTTGCCTGCTGTCATCCATGTGAGACGTGACTTTTTCCTCCTTGCCTTCCACCATGACTGTGAGGCCTCCCTAGCCACTTGGAACTGTAAGTCCATCAAACCTCTTTCTTTTGTAAATTGCTCAGTCTCGGGCATGTCTTTATCAGCAGTGTGGAAACAGACTAATACATAATCAAATACATTAAATGTATTACATTGATTCATTCTGTATTTTGAACTACCACTGCATTTCTGAAATAAATCCTCCCTTGGTCATAGTTGCAAGGGACTCTTAACTGATCCGACTTCCTCCCATCTTGAACGCCATCTAGCTATCCTACTATTAGCAGTATCTTTGTAAAGTGAAAATATGATCTAGTCACATTCTTTGCTTAAACTTCCTTCATTTCTCTTTATTGCCTTTGATTTAAATCTCAAATTCAGCATGGCATTGGCTACTCTTTGATGTTACCTACCAGGATCTCCAGCCTGATGACTTGCCACTTCCACCCTCCAAACACTATGAACTACATGTCATTCTTAATCTACACAACATTTGTTTCCATGTTCATACCTCTGCACATTTCCACCTAGAATGGTTTTTGCCATCTTTGTCCAGTGAACTCTTAGTGATGTATCAAACTGGGTTTTAGTTGTATGCTCCTCCCAGAAGCTATTTTTGATGTTCACTCCCCCAATATGGAATAAATCCCTGTCCTAAGTACTTGTCAGTTCATTTGAGTCATAGTATTTATTGTGCCAAATTAAGATGATTTTATTTTTCTTTTCTGAGACAAGTCTCACTCTGTTGCCCAGGCTGGAGTGCAGTGGCTTGAGCTCGGCTCACTGTGACCTCCGCCTCTGGGGTTCAAGTGATTCTCTTGCCTCAGCCTCCCCAGTAGCTGGGATTACAGGTGCCTGCCACCATGCCCAGCTAATTTTTGTATTTTTAGTAGGATGAGGTTTCACCATGTTGGCCAAGTTGGTTACAAACTCCTGACCTCAAATGATCCACCCACCTCAGCCTCCCAAAGTGCTGGGATTACAGGTGTGAGCCACCATGCCTGGCCTAAGACGATTTTTGTATGTGGATATTTCTGAAGGAGACTGAGCTCCTTGTGGAAAGTATCATGTCCCAGCAATCTCTGCATTTCTGGTGCCTACTACAGGCCCAGATCATAAAATTTGTTGATGTTTACTACCTGAATGTACTAATATATACAATGGAAGAATGATTATGCAGTTTACTTTAAAGATTTACAAAACCCCCATATATTTATCATCAATTTTATCACCTCCATGGGAATTCCCTGTAGCATTTACCACAATCCTAAGCGAGTATTTGTGTGTGATATATTTAACATCAAATCTCCCATGAAGGGGATAGTGTTTTGTTCACCACCATATCCCCAGAACTTAGCATAGTGTCTTTATATAAGAAGCCCTCAATAAATACTTGTTGAATGTACAAATGAATAAATGACCTACTAATGAAAAATTCTAATCAAAATTTTCCTATTAATATATATCACACTTGAAGGAAGTAAAATATTAACCAATACCTTTATAGCAGTTTTTCCTCCACAAATTACTTGGCGTCAGAAGAGTCAAGGTTTCAAAATCACTTAGTTTGACCTGAAACTGGAATAATCTAGTTTCCCATCATGCATTTGCTCTTCACATAGATAATGAATATAACTTACTTCATGTCCTGTTCTAAGATATTTGTCTAAGATATTTGTCTAAGATACCTCTCAATTGTATGATATAGGTATAATTGCTGTGAGAATCATTGCCACCTTGAATATTTCTGGTTGGTGTCTCTTTTGAGCATGGGATAAGACTGCACTTCTTTGACTTAGAACCGATCTGGCCAATGAATTTGAGTATAAGTGATGTGGGTCACTTCTGGATGAATACACTTGCTTGAGTGAGACCCTCCTGGGCTCTTTTTCCTCCAGCATAGCAACTGGCAATATCCAAATAGTGACTGTTATGTCCAGGTATGTCCTCGAGCCAGACTGAAATGAAGCTGATTGCCCGGCCAATCTGAGATGAGCATGTAGTGTTAGCAAGAAACATCCTCTGTTTTTTATAAAATTAAGATGTGAGGCTTTTTATTGCAGCAGAATCCAGATCCTCATGACAGATCAAATTATCACCCCCATTTAGAGATGAGGAAACTGAGGTAGATAGCAGGCAACTGAATTGCTTCTGTCATATTATCAGTGAGCAGTAGAAGTGGGATTCCAGTCAGGCAACCTGCCCCCAGCATCTGCACTCTCACCCCTCTGCTGCACTGTTCTACCCTGACATTAGCCATCTTCTGGCAGTGACACTTTTTCTCCTGCACAGAGAAACACACAGCTGCATGCATTCAAAATGAGAAGTGGATAATAATATAAAGAACCTGTTTAATAGGGCCAAACCTCAGAGAACCATTTTTCTCTCCTGATTGAGTACTCTGTCATTTTAATGGGACAATCATAGTTTCACAAATCATTTAGTTAAGACAATTTCTGGGATAATTACCTTGTCAGTTAAATTTAAAAATATTGAAATTAAGGTTGAAGTTGGAAAATTATTCACAGGTTTTGCTTTCTCCTTGTTTTATAAAACCACCAATAATATCCAGAAATACATGAATACTCTGATACTGTAAACCTGAGATCAAATGCAGTATAATCAATTTTTCACAGTGGTTAAAAAGGCCCGTGGAGAAAAGCATGTTTCAGCTGACTACAGAGTCAGAGACTTATTATTATGATATAAAGTGACTTTAGTATATTTACCAAAGTAAATTATTCAATAAATTAGAACAAAATCCTCGATATTTTTAAATGACTCTTTTTGGTGCTTGTAACATTAATTCACATAAAGTGTTTATAATTAAATACTGAGCTTTTTACCATAGAAACAAGAAAGGACATTAAGCTGCTGGTGTCCTTACTTTCCCTGCAGTAGAGCAACATAACCTGTAAACCTTCAGGGAAAGCCTAGGGCTGCATGGTCTGATGCAGTAGCCATTAGCTATATGAACTTATTTAATGTAAAGAAAATAATAAAAATAGTTGCTCGGTCACATTAGCCACATTTCAAGCGTGGCTCTCACATAGGGAGGTAGATTATTTCAATACTACGTGAGTGAAAAGATCGGTGTGTGCCAGGAAGTCCAGAGGAGGGGAATTTTCAGCGCCCTGTTCAGAGAAATCATGTTAAGAGGTAATTTCTGATCTTAGCCTCAGCACTTCAGTAATGAGAAAGATAGGCAAATAAATGTGGGGAGGGCATTCAAATCAGAGGAAACATTACAAGTAATGATACAGACGTGAGAAGTCCTTGATGTGTTTGTGAAATTAGAACCAGCTTAGTTTTGCCTGGGAGTAATGAGTGATGAAGCTGTCAAGGTCAATGAGGGCCAGTCATTGAAGTCTTTCCTATGCAAAACCACTTGTGTTTTATTCTGTAAACTAAGCAGGAAGCATGAAGGTCTTGATGTAGGTGAATAGCAAGGTCAGATTTGCATTTTATAAAGTTCACGTGGCAGCTGTGTAGAAGCTATTTCCAAGTCTGCCACGACAATGGGATGGCCATGCCCTGAAGAAAGATGCCTCAAATGGGGCAGAGCTAAAGGATGCAGAGAGTAGGCGGCAGATTAGAAAACTGTTTAGCAAGTAAAATGAGCAGGGCTTCTTCCAAGATTGCACACAGGGGTGAGAAGAAAGGAGACAGCTAGGAATGTTCCCTGGTTTTTATGATGCACTAATGTTACCTAGTGACATAATTTATTATAGGAGAAGACATATAGTTTTCATGATACAGGTAATCAAAAATGTCTTTTGACAAACACAAATCAATTTTTGATGGAAGAAATAGAAAATTATGTTTAAAAACTGACAAATAGCAAATTTTCCCCAGTTAACAAAACTTAAGGATTGTCTGTAAGTCATACTCTTTTTGTTGCCATATACAGATTGTAGATGAACCTCAGAAGGACTTTTTTTTAAAAAAACATCCATATCATTTCAACAGGGAAAGGCATGTTACTGGATTTCTGTTGATTTTGAAGTAGCTAGTCTTAGTCCATCTGTGCTGCTGTAAGAAAATACTATAGACTGGGTGGCTATGATAGACATCTATTTCTCATAGCTCCGGCAGGCGGGAAGTCTAACATTAAGACACTGGCAGACTCAATGTCTGGTGAGGGCCTACTTCCTGGTTCATCAATGGCCATCTTTTCTTTGGGTCCTTCCATGGTGGAAGGGTTGAGGCATCTCTCTTGGGTCTCTTTTATATGAGCATTTATCCCATTCATAGGGCCCTGCCCTTATGACCTAATCACCTCCCAAGGACCCTACCATCTAATACTATCTCCTTGGGGGTTAGAATTTCAACACATGAATTGTGAAGGGGAATTTTTGGGCTTTAACAGCCCGGCCACTCTTTATTTATTTATTTTGGGGGCTGTTAAAGCCTAAAAATTCTCCTTCACAATTCATATGTTGAAATTCTAACCCCCAAGGAGATAGTATTAGATGGTAGGGTCCTTGGGAGGTGATTAGGTCATAAGGGCAGGGCCCTATGAATGGGATAAATGCTCCTATAAAAGAGACCCAAGAGAGATGCCTCAACCCTTCCACCATGGAAGGACCCAAAGAAAAGATGGCCATTGATGAACCAGGAAGTAGGCGGCACTATTCACAATAGCAAAGACTTGGAACCAACCCAAATGTACAACAATGATAGACTGGATTAGGAAAATGTGGTACATATACACCATGGAATACTATGCGGCCATAAAAAAGGATGAGTTCATGTCCTTTGTAGGGACATGGATGAAGTTGGAAACCATCATTCTCAGCAAACTATCACAAGGACAAAAAAACCAAACACCGCATGTTCTCACTCATAGGTGGGAATTGAACAGTGAGAACACTTGGACACAAGAAGGGGAACATCACACACTGGGGTCTGTCATGGGGTGGGAAGAGGGGGGAGGGATAGCATTAGGAGATATGCCTAATGTAAATGACGAGTTAATGGGTTCAGCACACCAACATGGCCCATGTATACATATGTAACAAACCTGCACGTTGTGCACATGTACCCTGGAACTTAAAGTAATAAAAAAAAAAAAGAACGGACTTGGATTTGGCAGTTTCTATTTTAGTGATATAGATTGTTCACCTATATTTCCAGCCCTTCATTAAATACAGCCAGTCCTTGACTCTTCATGATTTAATCAATAAGTATTTATTCAGTGGCTAATATGTTTAAAAGTTTCAGTAAATACTAAGTTTTAAAAACAGAAAGCTACTCTTACAATTTCATTCTCAAAATAATTCCCAAAAGTTATTCTTTTGTTAAAACCTCTTTTCATAGTAAACATTTTCAGAGCTATTAACAAATGATTTCATTGAATCTAAAAAAATGTTTACTGAATATCCACTGTTACGGGATCCAGTGTTATAAATTAAGAACGAAGAAGAAATGAACTCTGTCCTTATTGATTGTAAGCAATAAAGTAATTCTAATATATGTTTACCTCCTCTTCCCTTCCCTGCCCTCTTCTGGTAGATATAAAAATGTTTTCTGAAATAGACCAAAGGCAAGTTGTTGGAGAAGAAATTCATCTACAGGTAGTATCTGTATCATCAGTATCTTATTTTAAAAATAATGACTTGAATTATAGAGATAAATAATGGGTAGGGGAATTATTTTGTTGCGATTTCCTAAAAATAAATATGGTAAATATCCTTTGCCCAAAGGTGAATTTTTGGTACACTTCATGATGTTTTGAAAGAGAAGGAAGCTATAGTGATTCATAAATCTTGAATGAGAGCAGAAAAACTTCTTCAAAATGGAAAAAAGACATTTATGTTTCCCTATAAATGTACTTTGAATATCCTAGCTTTTAAATCTTCATTTTTTACTCATTCTTATAGCTGAGCATATGCAAGAAGTAGTAATAATTTTTGAATAATCTGGTAATTTTATTGTGGCGAGTTTTATTTCAGTTATGTCTGGCAAATAAAATTCATTCACTATTTTCTTCAAAATTGTACATTCATGTTGCTTTATATAACGGTCATTCATGACACTTAGCAGTTTACAGGAAGAAGTAACTTTCATTTTTAGAAGTGAAAGCTATGGAAAGTTGCAAAAAGTTTAATACTTTTTCAAATTCTTCTATATTTTATTAAGAAAAAAAATCACCAAATTTGGAAATAAGACAAAAATGCTGACCTCTTGACTTTTCAATGTCATACTAAGCATCATCTAAAACATTTTTTATCTTAAGGGATATTCTACTCTCTATAAGAATATACCTATTATATTTTATATCTCTATAAAGTTATCTTGTAGAAAACTTTCAGACACAGATGATCTTATGTCCATAGTGGAGGTAAACAGTTTTTATCTAGCAATAACTATAATTCAAAAGATTAGGATCATTATTTCCCAGTAGGATATAAACTATGTTGCATCTAATTTAGCAATCTAATTTCTGTATTCTTTCTTTTAGAATCTTTCTTTTTTTTTTTTTGAACCAGCTTTGCCATGTTGCTGGTTTCCTCATAAGTGGGTTAATTACAACTTTTCCATTAGCTCACTTTCCCTGTGAGAATTATATTGTTGCATTTATGTTGTTTTTATGTGAGAATTAGATTTTTTCCATTTTGAGAGTCATGTTTCAACAATCTAAAAATTAAATAATGATCTAGTTATTTTATTTACCACCAAAACCATTGTGATGGCACACTGTACATAAGGATACCATACATAAAGATGTAACCCCTGAGCAAGCAAATGTTTAGAAATGTTTATGGATAAGGCCAAATTGACTTAGTCATCTTAGGAAATAGGAGATTAATAGATGCCTAGAAGATGCAGTACTCAACTCTTTGTACAGAATAATCTGCATAGGACTCTTAAAGAGCCAGCATTGGCTCTTGAATTTATAGTAAGATAATAAGAGTTGAATTTATAGTAAGATGGTAAGACAGCATTGCTTGTTCTGGTTGTCTGCTTTTATAAACTCTGTATATTTATTGACAAATGGCTGCTGGTTATATGATAACTGATTTGGCACAATGCAAAGTAACACCATTTATTTCTATTAAAAACAAATGTATAAACAAACATCTTTTGGGAGAAAACATAATGTAAAAAAAGAAAATAAAGAATCTCTTTGACGATTGCTTGAACCTAGATGTTCATTACTGGTACTGAAAATTTTGATGTCATGAGACCTGTTGATAAAGCTTTTCCAAGATTGCCATTACGATTGCCGCCTGAATAGAAGTCATCAGGTGAAAACAACTTGTAAGATTGTGGCCTTTGCTGTTGTTGTTATTTTTCATGTCTTCCTCCCAGACCAAAGAAATTTAAAACATAATCCAAGGTATTAATGCTTATAATATTATTGATTTTTATTTTATCAGCCCATCTTAAAATGATCAATTATTTAAAATCATCACGAAAAGTGGTGTGTGCCAATAAGCAGTACTATTTTTCAGTGGGTGTTTATACATTTAACAAATATTAAAATATATTTCTGTGTGACATAATATCTTATGAGTTTAACCATCAACAGAGCTTCATTTTCGTGCTTGTCTTGAAAAAATAAGTATTTGTTGACTATAAAACATTTTAGAGTTTGTTTTCAATGTTCAGTTGGTTGGAGCAGGAAGGCCAAATGGAGAAAGTTTTAGTGCTTTCATACTTGAGTTAGGGTGAGCATAGCTTGGGATGGAAACATTAAGGACGGGACTACTGTAAAAGACATGCTCATCTTTCTAATCAATTAAGGAAATGATAATTTCTCTACCCTCAGTTTGTTAGAGTGAGGACATTTATTTGAATTAAAGGACATGATCCTGGAAGTTGTGTTTGTACCAAACTTTAGTTTAATAAAGTAAAGTTTAAAATGCCCACGAAATGGATCAGCAGGAATCCAATGTCTTCAAAAGCGAATGACAATCCATTTCTTCTTGGACACTAAATTTCTAGTGAGATAACAGTGCTTGAAAGCAAATTAGATGGCTTAGGCCACAAAGGCATTAAGTGAGAAAGGCTTCCCTAGGCTATTGCTGCGGACAACTTAACGCCAAAGTAAAGCTTCGCTGTTGTCTTAAAATATGAGACTGTCACAGAAATCATCACCAGCTGGCACTAGTTCTGAAGAACAGATTTTTTTTCTTTCTTTTTTTACTGCTTTTGAGAATACTGAAGTCTCAATTGCTGTCATGGGTCAGCAATGTAAGAATAAGAGACAACGTACTCGAATTGTGTTTTTCAGTTACAATAAACATTTGCCATTGATGATGAGGTGACTTACCTTAACTTCATGTTTAAAAGCATGCAGAAAGTAAGATTGCTGGGTTACAATTTAAGGATTAACACATGATAGGAAAAACTACAGGAATTTCCTTCTCTAAAAATTATGTGAGTCATTGAGGTTCACTTGAATTAGGCTTTAAAGTTTTGATTTTAAATTTATTAGATATCTTTAGCACCTTCTTAGAAGTTACTACAACTACGAAAATAACAAAGGCTTTCCACTAAATATATTATCCCATTTTTGAAAGTATCAGTGGCAATAATACATGTATTTCTCCAAAAATTCCAATGGAATTATATTAAGATAATGGGAAGATTTTCTGTCAAGAGTACTAAAATATTTAATGCAACAACTGAAGTTCAGAAAATACCCCCAAATGAGAAAACATTTATAACAAAGCAACCTTATAACTTCGTTGCCTGCACATCTGTGAAAACATCAAGTGTAGGTACAAAATTTAACTTTCTTTTGGGTCTTCTATTGCTCTTGCCCAGTTCTGAGTCCAGAATCAGTACTCAACAGTCACTCCAAAAACCAACCACAAGGAACACTCAGTAAAAACCTGCATTTTATCAGGTTAATCTTTAAGAATTTATGAGACGATATTAAGAGAAACGGGGAATACTATACTTCCTATGGTGGCCTTTAATAGCACAACAAAAGTGCATGCTGTCTTTTTAAAAATATAAGAAAATGAGAAATAATATTTTGAAATAACTAAACAAAATGAATAGTTGGGGCAGATTTTTATAGAAGCAATTTTTAAAATGAGATTCAATTACCAGCTTTAGTCAAGTGGGAGTTTTTCAGCTTTATCCAAATATTCGAATGCCGTTGGATATAAACAAACAGTGTCGACTTATTTATTGTATAAATTACCTAAGTTCTTAATGGAATACTTGGGGTTCTAAATGGAGTAATAAACAGAACAGTAGTGGCACAATAAAAAATATTTTATCACAAAAACAGCTTTTGGAGATCCCACCGTCACATCCATGCATGTACCAACATCCCTGTCCATGCAGTTTGCTTTGGCAATTTTGGTTATGAACGTGAACTATTTATTTCTTTTCTAAAGTCATCTTCTGCACTTGGGTCTTAGATCCTATCTTCTTTTACCTGTTCACCTATTAAAGAACATCACTCCAGCTATTTCATCCTCTCTCTTCTATTAGATTAATACAGTCCTCCCTACTGCATCATCCTCCTTAGCAAAGAAACATGTTCTTGTTTCACCCATACTAAATGAAAACAAAAAGAAAAACAATAACAGTCTATTAATTCAACATCTCTTGCCAGTTATTACCTCATTTTTCTGGTCCCCTTTACAGCAAAGCTCCTCCAAATGTTTTCATACTTAGTTCTCCAATTCCTTCTTCCTATTCTCTCTTAAATTTATTCTGTCAGGCTTTCACACCCATTTCTCCACCAAAACTACTCTCATCAATATCACCATTGACCAGGGCCAGCTTGCAATACTCTCTTCTCAGTTTACCCCACCCTCTGTAGTTGCACAGGGGCCATTCCTTACAATGGCCCTGAGTTTTGTTGAATGTCCTCTCACCATCTTGATATTCTTAATCCTTGAACAAGGGGACTTCAAATTTTCATTTTGCTATGGGCCCCACAAATTATATAGCTCCCTTTTCATATCAGTGACCTTCATGTTGCTAAAGCCAATGGCCAATCCACTACATGTATTTGCTATGGTTTGGATATTTGTCCCCTTCAAACCTCATGTTGAAATTTGATCCCCAAACACTGGTGGTGGGCCTGATGGGAAATGTTTGAATTATGGGGGTGGGTCCCTCATGAACAGATTAATGCCCTCCTTTGAGGGTGAGTGAGATCTTACTTCATCAATTCCTGCAAGAGAACATTGTTAGAATGAGCCTGGCATCTGCCCCGCTCTCTCTCGTTTTCTCTCTTGGCATGTGATCTCTGCACACACTGGGCTCCCCTTTGCCTTCTGCCATGAGTGGAAGCAGGCTGAGGCCCTCACCAGAAGCTGAACAGATGCCAGCACCATGCTTCTTGTACATCTTGCATAACTGTGAGCTAAATAAACCTCTTCGCTTTATAAATTACCTGGTCTCAGGTATACTTTTATAGCAACACAAAACAGACTAAGACAGTATCGTCCTTGACTTACCAATAGCAGATTTTTTAAGGTCAATTACTCCCTCCTTCTTGATATAGTTCTGTTTACTTGGCTTCTAATACACTTTACTCCTTTTTCTTTCTATCTCAGAGACTCCCCTTCGGTTTTGTTGAGTCTCCTGGTTTCCCAGATATACAAATTTGGACCTATTTTTCCTTCTATTTACTTTGCTAGATGATCTCAGCCAATCTCAGAGTTCTAAATACCATCTATAAGCTAATGATTAACTCCCAACTCCCTCTTCAGCTCCAACAGTCTACTTGACCTTTCTATTTGGATCTTAAATGTAGCATGCCCAAAATGTAACTCCTTTTCTTTCCTACACCAAATCTGATCTACCAATAATCTTCCCATTTGTTTACAGCAGATATTCTTCCTGTTGCTCAGGCTAGAAATCTTGGAATAATTCTTGACCCTTCTGTTTCTTTCACACCCCATATCTAGGCAATCTAGTTTGTTCTACCTTCAAAATATTATCTGAAATTTAAGTTACTTTCTCTACTTCTCATCTCTTACAGAGATTACTGAATTAGCCTCCTCCCTGGTCTCCTGGCTTCTATCCTTGTCTCCTCACATCTCATGATTTACTTTAAGCATAGTAGGGAATGGTCCCATTAAAACATAAATCACGTAACACTCCTGTGCTGAAACACTAAATTACTCCCCTACTTCAGACAGAATAAAAGCTAGAGTCTTTAAAGTGGCCTACAGTGTTTCTAAATGGTCTCGCTTCTTACCACCTTGTCTCTGTGTGCATTTAAAAATACTTTTTCTTTCCTTTACATGGCCATGCTGTATTGGTCTTCTTGATATTCTTCCAATTTACTAGGTACAGTCCTTCACCTTAGGACCTATTCTCTTTTTTCCCTCTTTCAAGTCTTGGCTCAAATGAAACCTGCTGTTTAGCCTATTGAATATGGATCCATCCACCCCACCTTGCCTTAATGCTACTTTATTTTTTCTCCAGAACATTTATCACTCTCTAACATGTAATGTTATTAATATATTTGCTTATTTTGTACATATGTTTATTGTCCGACTTTCTTCCATATAGCCAGGGGTTTGGGTCTGTTTTCTTTCATTGATCTATCCCAAATGTCTGGACTAGAGCCCAGAATATAGTAAATACTCAATTAAAATCTGTTGAACAAATGGACATTGTTTAATGAAGCCTGGGTTTGTACTATATAGTATTACCAATGAATAACAAAATAGTAGCAATGCTGATTTCACTAGAGGAAGAAATCATCAAGGTAATTGTAAAAATATAATTATAGAAAATACACCATCATGATGATAACAATTCATGCTTTGCAAAATCACTGCTATATATATATTCTTTTAAGGATACATCAATTACATTGAGTAGTACTTACTATGTAGAAAGAAAATATCTAAGGAAATTTAAGCTCTGAAGAAAATACTGTCAGTTCTATGCTATATTAACTTTAAAAACTAGTGTGTAATCATGGTGATGGCAGGCTTTGCTTTCACATCAGAGGTGGTACATATTCTGAGAAAAAGTCTGTGATGTATTCATGGGTTTGGGTTCATAAATATCCCTGGGAAACTTCTTACAGTTTAGTGCTTGTGTAGTTTTAACTTGGAAATTAACTTTCTATTTATGGAAATAGCTTAAGCAATTTCTATTATATTTGTTAATGTTTTCTGCTTGTTTTTATTAAGCAGTAAGTAGAGAGAAGAACCAGCTGTTGCTTCACGTAAGTATTTTATATAAATACTACATTTATGAAAGATGGTCTTAGGACTACTGACATCCTGAATGTATTAGATAACAGTATTATAAAACTAGAAATAAGATTTCATCATAAAATTTCTTATTTTGTATACAAATTGTTTTTTAATTCATTAATATGATCAACTCTGACATGAAAAACTCCTTCCTTCTATCTATTGTTCTATTTAGTTTTCTACCCCTGGTATTTTCACTCTAAAATATGACTTGGAGAGGACTATAAGGGCATCTTGGGCATTGCCAAATATTAATTCCAGCTACTTTTAATAGTTTTTGACATTTCTTTGTTCATGAAAGGGTAAATTTGTTCATATCAGTATGTTTTAAAAACAACACAACTCTACTTGGGGTTACAAAGATGAAGAATAGAATACAAAGTAATTTGCAATATGCTGAAAAAATAGGATTTATTTCTCTTCTGTGCCAATGTTCTTAGTCTTGAGCAAATTTGGCTCCGAATGAATCAGACAGGTGCTACAGCCATGATTCTGCTGGGTTTCCTGGTAGAGCTGGAGATAGACTGCAACCCAAGACAAAACCCAGAGGAAAAACAACTAACCTCAGCCATTTGCCCAATTTCCACCTTGCTAGTTATCAGAGTTCACTATTGTTCAAACTCCAGGGGTCATACTATGGCAATCTACTGGTGGTATTTATTCTGAACAAGTGTTTTGTTCAGCTTGTAGTATTAAAAAAAAAAGTAAGTAACTAACATTTAAAACTTAGATTACATATAAAATTCCCTTTGTCCAGTTTTTATTAAAAACTGAAAATCTGGCAAACCCAAGTTAAGCATTCTCCCTTCGCAAATACTTAGGGCTGAAGAAAGACTACCATTATACACGCAGAATGAGCTCTCCAGTTCCCAAAGTCTCTACCGGCTGGCTGTAACCATGGAGGCTACTTGCCTATTCCTTTGTGTCCTTGTATGTTCCTTTTCTGGACCCCTGCTCTGTCCACACAGAGATGGAAGACCCAGAGGTGAGAGCAGGGTGACAACGATGACTCACTCACTTCTCTCCCCTCAAACAAGGGTAAATAGCTGATGGCTACATATTCCTCCTCTAATGGGGTTCTGACAGTCCTGGGTGAGATCATGTGTATTCTTTATCTGAAGGGTGGTCCTTGACACAAGAATCAAGTTCTACAGAAGGAAGTATATCACATTAAATGCTATTATTACACTCTTATCTAGAGAACATTGCCTCCAGCTGCAAAACAAGGGCATTGCCGTTATGAAAGCCCCTCAAAGACTCTCTGCTATTTTCAAAACATGGAAAGAAAAAGGGAAAAAAGAAAAAAAAATAATTAGAAGGATTTGTTCCTTAATTTGGGCTCCCAAAAATGAGAAATGAAGATTGTATAATGAGGGGAGATACTAATTATTTTAAACTCTCCAAGCAAATCTTCTGAAGCAATCAATTATTTATATACTTTATGTTGTCTTTCTGTATTTTTCCTTCTGGTTAAAAACATGCAGGTGAGTCTTCCCAACGTCCTTTCCTATCTGGATCTGTTCTGCCTCATTTCTCTTTCAAAGTCATCTTTCAGGGAACTTGCTCCGATTAATTTGATTTTAACCAAACAAGATATTTGATATATTAATTTAAACTTTTTGAGATGATTAGGAATTGCATCATATTCACGAGTATACCAAATTCAAAGTTAAAGAGTTTTTACGTATCGTAACATAATCATTACCCAATACTCAACACTCAATATTTGATACTCAATGAATGTTTTTGAAATAAACACAATTTTTATTGTTAATCTTTCTGAAGAAACTAGTATATATCTTTTTACACAAAATCTATCAATAAGAGATTGATTGGTTAAAGAAAAAAAGCAAAGCAAAACAAAACAAGTTGAGAGAATCCAGGCTTTATCAATATAAGTAATAATTTTTTAGAATGGTGATTTGATTTCACCATTTCAATTCAGCAGAGCCTGTATATATATATATATATATATATATATTACAATGATCTGTATTTCCTATTGCTAGACGGATGAAAGTGAATCCATATAAACCATACCAACGCCGTTATGTGTAACTGGTGGTAAAACTTTATTATTCAAGTTTAGATGTAACAGACATCTTTGCTGCCTGAAGATTGTTTGCATAAGAAATACACCAAGAACATGTTTGTGAGTAGAAATGAACATGCACTATGAAAACAAAATAAAATAAAACGAAAAAATTTCATGTGTTGTAAGAACAGAACTATTATAGCCAACATTCTAGTATTCAAATCAGGACTACAAATTGAATTCTTTTTCTTAGCAACATGAAATCATTCCATATGAACGACATTTTCTGCTGGTGAATATTGCTGTTTAAGTTAAATTTTACATTGGCATTTTGAGATGTTCCCCCCGCATGCCTCCCCCGAAATTTTCCATGTGGTTGTCAAATAGTCCACCTTAAGAAATCTGGCATTTATTGTTGTGATATTTGCCTTATTGGTAGCCATTAAGAAACTATGGTTTTATCAGCCTAGTAATAGTTTTGCATCTTCATAGTCAACACTATTGGCTGCCTAGTTGATATTTACAGCTCATCTTTAAGAAAAATGACCCCAACCTTTCCTGGCCTTTGGGAACTGACAGTTTAAATAACCCCCTTGGCCACATAATAATACTTGGCACTCCTGTGGTGCCTTTCAACCAAGGATCTCAAAGTGCTTTACAAACAAGTACTACGTTACCATTATTATTATTAATAATATTATTAATATATATTTTTTCAATTTTACAGCTGAGGAACCTGAGGCACAAAAAGGAAAAGTGATATGCTGCAGTTCGTATCTTGAAAAAAAAAAAAAAAAACCAGGGGAAAATCAGAATTGAGTTTTGGGACTCTATGCTCTAGAAGGACCATTTTCTCTGATAAAAACTAAACATTATTTCCACGGTAAAGTTATTCCTGCTTTTCTCTGGTGTAGGACAGAGTGAAGCTTACAGCTCTCCCTTTCCTTTCAAGAGAACACATGAATGTACATCGTCTAGTTTCTCACGTGTGGATTACTCTTGAATTTCACATTTTCTTCATCCCTGACTTCACTTACTTCTGACCTAGCATATTCCAGAAGTTCTAATTACTGCAATTAACTGGGATGTTTCTAAGCAACTGCAGCACTATCAGGAACACGTAAGCCCACTGTCTATGAGACAGTATTGAAAAACCAAAAGGAAGTGCTCTGCAAAGAATACATGCCTCTGCCCTTGGCCAGGTCTTTCTTTGGGAAAATAACACTGCCCTCCAGAGTCCCGACGGGCGTCCTTCTATCTTCTTCTCATTTGCAGTTGCCTGCTGATAGAATTCCACCTAACAGTACCCACCTTTGGTTAGAATATTTAGTTTGATACTCAGGTTGCATTTCAATTCCTCAATTTTCTCTTGTGCCTTGGACAGTCAGCAAGCTTTCACCTTACTGGCTCACCAAAGATGCCTTGATTTTTTTTTCTTTTTTTTTGCCATGGCTCTCAACCCAAAGACAGTAGCTAAAGTTGAGCTCCTCTCAACTTAAGGCAAAAGGCTGGCATACAGCACAGAAGCAGACCACCAGCTTCTTTACGCCACATTTCCACCACTGGATGGCAGATATTCCCCCTCTAGAAATGCATTAATTTTATTTACTAAACAGGCAGCAGTTCACAGGTCTCAAGACCGGTCACTTTGTGATGTTTTGCAGCCACACAGCAGGAGGCTAATAATTATTTTAATAGCCATACTGAGACTCTTCAGTTTATTAAGAAAAATGTATTTCCTCAGGCATTTTAAAATATATATACATTTAATATTTTTGGAGCTGTATTTGCATTGGATCATAATAGATTATGTGCACATGTGCAATTATAAACATAATGTGCTACCACAGGCTTCAACAAAGAGCTGTTAAAGATACTTTTTTCCCTTCTCATTAATATTACCTTAGAAAAGAATCCCCATGCTTGTTTTCTAAAAATCTACCTTTACTAAAACAGAAGTTTAGAACAGAACATCACTATCTTAAAAGTTGATTAAAAAAATATCTCAATATGTCATGTAGAGAGAATTGGGCATACTCTTTTCCTTTTGAACTACAGAGTTATCAGTTAGAGCTCTGTCCTTTTCTCATATACTTGGAGTCATGTAGTGTCTCTCTCAATCCACAACGTTCTGAGGTGGGTTGGCTCTTTATGATTTTTCTATCCCAAACAACAGAATGAATACAGAGGTGAGTGACGAGAGAAAGAGTGAGAAAAGGAAGAGTGAGAACGCATGAGCTGGTCCTGGCCTAAAGTTTGATCCAAAGCTCAATTTAGAACATAGACAAATAATTTTAAAAGATTTTCAGTTTTTAAATGGCACACAATTTTAGCTGGCACATCGTTTTCATCACAGGGGAAGCCTTTTCCAAGAGAGAAAATTCCTAAATCATCATGAAATTCCTCATTAAAAAAAGGTTCCGTACCATAATAGCTCATTTAAAATCACAATTTAAGATAAAATAATTCAGAAATCTTAAATTAAAAAAATAAATTTTATATCTTGAGAGATGGAATAAAGGCTTTAATAAGTAAAAAAAATAAGGAGTGTTTAGTGTTATAATAAATTTTTGTCTCTTTTAAAAAAGCCCAACCTCTTCTCCACCAAAATATGTATAATAATGAAAGCAAAAATGAAAATAAAATTATCAATAATAAAGAAGTATGGAATAAGATCATGTCAATGCTATCCAAAAATATTCTACTAAAAAGTAGACTGACCATAAATGTTCCAAGAATAGTGATATGTATTTTCCAATGCTAGTCATTACTACTATGTCTGTCTGAGAAAAAAAAAAATTGAATGAAAATAAAAAGGCATACAGGCCAAAAATAAAGAACCTATTTGTGTCCGATACACTAGAGAAATTGCTTAATGAGTAGTTTTGCCCAAAAAGTAATACTTGTCATATTGCCCAAGTTAACCAAACTTCTGGTGTTTTGCTGATTTAAGCAGTCTACATAGATAATGTTGCTTAAGGATTGCCATGATGCATTTTGTTATTCTTTTTACTAAGAAAATTAAATATTGTTGTTTGGGGGAATCTCCTCTCTTTTTTAGATCTTTAATTGTCACCTCTCAAGTCTGGCTATATATTTTGAGATGTATCCATCAAAATTCCTAAGGAAGATAAATTACATCACATAATTTGAATGTCAAAGCTCCTCATTCCACTTCTTTATTTCAGTTTATGTGAATATTAGAGCTACGCGACAGGTGAGATCAGAATAAGGCCCGTTAACAATGAAACTGAAGCAGAGGACTTAGTCCTGATTTCTGTCTCTTGCTTTCTCTTTTCTCTTTTTTTTAATATGCAAACAAAAAAATGCAAGAATGAAAATGACAACACAACATCAGAAAGACATTTTTTTAACTTCATTCGCTACAACAGTCATGAACTGGTTGAACTCTACCTGCCATCCAACTTTAAGAAACGAAGACCCGGCACTGTGAAAAAGAAACAAAACCCAAACAAAACAAAACCATACAAAGCAACTGCGAATTAATGTAAAAATGGAGTGCAAATGCGACTACAGAATGCAATAAAAACATCAGCGTTGCAGATTCCAGCAACACTTATCAAAATAATTTCTGAAATGTTTCATATGAAACATAGACAAAGCAATAAAAAGAGGATATATGTTTATCATCTTAAGCATAACAATGTGAGTTAAGAGCTTAAAAATTAAAAAAAAAAGTACTTGGAATGAATAGTGCTACCCTTTTTTTCCTAAGTAGGCATAAAAATATTTTCATTTCCTTCTTGTTTTCCATACCATTATAGCAAGAACTTTCATTTGTTTCATGTTACCGTTTACAACTTTAATGCACACACACACACACACAAAAGGATATCTACTGCAATAGAAATAGTTGCTTCATTACCTTGTTTGCTACATTTGCAAATGTAAACAGCTAGGCAGAGCCAGAACTGACTCTAATGCATGATGGAATATCTTTGTTGCATACGTACACTGTAGAAAATAATTATTCAATATGTCAGGCACCATTATTTGAAATGTAATACATTAATATTTACTAGAAAAATAAGTTTTTTTTTCCTATTTGTTCTCCCAACTTCTTTAATGAAATAAGTTAATCTGACAGTGCATCCAGTAGCTTGTAATATCTTCTACATCTCCGTGGCAAAAAATAAACTACTGGTTGGGACAATATAATGCAAATTATTAAAGTCAGTCCTTGTACATACATCCTTGTAGCAAGCATTGAGGCTCGACTAACAGCACCTTTAACCAATTATTTAATGTTCAGTTATTTAGCCCTATTTCCCTGAGCAGTTATGCTGAGGAGCTTTCCCTTCATGGATAGTTTTTACAAAGCCTTAAGTATTAAAAGTTCTATGAGGACATACTTCTAAGAATCCTATTTAATGCTACTTAACTAAATCTGTATACATTTAATGAAGGGATTGGCTGGTACATATACCAACTGTCAGTCTGTGGTAACATAACCTTAGACGCTGCCTGACCACAAAGTTTGGAAATTATATTTAACCAAAAGAAAATAAATAAATACAGCAGGTTACCTTGTGAAGAAATGCCATGTGTTTTAAACAAATTAAACCCATGGTCTGACATTTGTATCCATCTATGCTTTTGAATTGAGGGGATTCCTTTAGTTATAATGTGCCCAGTGAGATCAGTAACCAACAGGAGGCTTAGAAAAGCAAATCCATACTGGTTCATCACACACAAGAAAGAAATACCTGGCTAAAATGAAATTACTACGGAAGCATCGAGGACATTGTTTTTTAAAATGGGTACATGTGTGGACAAGATGAATCCAAACTGCAAACAAAAGGACTACTGAGTATTTGAACATCTAAAGGACAAAAATATCAGAGAGGGTGTGCATGTGTATGTACAGGCAGGGCTGGCTAAAAACAGCGTGCCACCATCTGTCATGTTTCTTGCTGCACTCTAACCAAGCCTAACCACAGCTCGCATTTCTAGGTCAAAATCTGAAACATGGCCAGTGAGAGAAGACTAAATTGCGAGGGCGCCATTTTTCTTCAATTTCTCCTCCTCTGCCTAGGGTTTCATGATAATTATAAATTTAGGCAACAATTCATGGGTTTTGGAACAAATGGTCCAATGGCCAGTCCAGTACTGCTTTAGTATAATAATATGTAAACGCTTTCGAATTCTAGACAGTTTTGGCCTCTTTCTTTATAAATATATTAATTCTAGTCTGGTGATATCTCTTCTGGATTATTTCCCCAGTACATATTAGCCAAGATGGTTTTGACTTAACAGGTTTTAAAAAGTGATTGTTTACCATCTGCCATTCTTTCTCATTGACCATTTATCTCACTTTTTAATCTTGGTAACCTACTCATCAAAAGAAAGAATAATAAAAGAAGTGAATTTCATGTTGGATAAGGCAGGCTCTATGAAGTATTTTTTTAATAGGTCTTCATAAGACATTACAAGCTATTGAATTCCCATCAAGAAAACCTATTTCTATTTAATTGTGCTAAGTGCTAAGGTTTTACTCTTTAGGTTTTCCATTTTTTTCCACTTGTGCATTGTTCCTATGCAGGCCCCTCTGGATATGTGTTGTGAAGTCATATTTGTCCGTGCAAAGATGCTGGCATATGCTGCACTGGAAAGGTCCACTGTCACCGTGGCAACTCATATGCAAAGCATACATCACTTCATCCAGAAAGACAATGCCACAGTGCACACATTTTGTTGAAAGTTCATCTTGAGTACTTCTATCAACTTTCTCTGTTTTTACTACATTCAAGGGACCTTCATTTTTTACATTTGGTGGTGCCTTCGTTTTCTCCTTGGAGGCACCGTTTGCAGTTGGCCCAGGTCTGGAATGCTTGATCGCCAAATCTAGAGGAATGTCATTGTCTGATCCAACAGCTGAAAAATGAGGAGGCAGATTGAAGGTGGGATAAGGCACATAGTTTTGGCAAGGATTTGGTAGGCCAGGCACGTGACTCAAGTAGTGCGGATTCCCAGGAATGGAGAGCTTATATTTACTCCAGAACCGCAGCCAATCAGCTTCACTCTGGAAGTCATTATGTACAAAGGGAAGTCCAAAAAGTGGGTACTGGTACTTTTCAATAGGGCTGCCTGGTGGTGAATAATTTGGGTGTTTTGCAGGTCTCATGTACTTTTCTATAGGACTGCCTCTCTCAGAACTTCCTTTCCCTTCAGATATGGATGAACTATTTCCTGGATCTCCAGTACTTTCCTGAGGACTTTTTATCTGAATGTGCAAAGGTTGCATCCTTTTGTGAATATCCAGAGTTTGGCTGACCAGGACTGGCTGCTGAGCAGAATGGCTTTTAGTCAATGAACCCTGGGCTTCGTATTTACTTAGGCTGGGGAGCGGAATTTCTCTCTGGTGACTTTCAGTTAGATGATCTTCTGACCTCCTCTCTAATGGGCTTCCATTGACTTGCTCCTCATTGCTGCCCCTCTGCTGTTTGTTGAGCTGCTCAGCCTGAAGTGCCTCTGGGTTAAGGCGCTTTCTTGTTCTCCTCCTAATAATCTGCTCACCGTTGTTTTGTTTAATGATGTTTAAAGGCCTGGGAGTCTGCAGAGAACACATACAATACATAAAAGGAAAACATTAAAAAATACATTAAAATGCATTAAAAATTCCTCACAAATATAAACCATGCTTAAGTTCAAAGCAGGGATAGGCTTTCTGCTGTAGATTTACTAAATCTCCTCCTTTTGCCCTAAGCAGGATCAGAGGAAGTAACCAAAGTGCACTATTTTAGCCTAATTAAATCATGTCCATCTTTGCAGGGGGGACTGAAAACTTTAATCTACTTGAAAATAACCTCTCCAAATGCAACAGATTTTGAGATTGCATCATTTAGTGATGAAACTGTGTAGAAAGTTACTTGAAGAGATGTGATTTTTCTGAAATATTTTTTTCAATTTTTGAGTTGTGCACTAAAATGCCAGCATATGAGAGTAACACAGGAGATACATATTGACAACAGTGGAAAAATTACACATTGCTATAGTCAGAATAAGTTTATATGCTGAAGCCCTAAACCACAGTGTGACTGTGTCTGGAGACAGGGTCCTTAGTAGGAAATTAAAGTTAAATGAGGTTGTAAGGGTGGGGCCCTAATCCAGTGGGGCTGTGGCCTTATGAGAAGAGGAAGAGAAAGAGATCTCTCTCCACTATGTGAGGGCACAGATAGAAGGTGGCTTAGTAAGGAAGCGAGCCCTCCTCAGAATCCAACTATGCTGGAACCTGATCTCAGATTTCTAGCCTTCAGAATGTGAAAACATAAATTTCGGCTGTTTAAAGCCACCCAGTTTATGGTATTTTGTTATGGAAACCTAAGCAACTAATACATGCGTGCTTCTAAATAATTGGATATAAAATATTAATATCAGAGCATAAATAATCAAGGATAAACCAACAGAATTGTGAGGAAAGGTATCAGGTTATCAAAGCAATATAGAGGGATTTTTTTTTCTTCTCATTTCTACTTCTCTCTTTAATAATATTTTATATTTGTGATGTAAGACTTTACTTGTTAATAGGTGAAGCATTAGTTTTGTGTTGAAATTCTTAATTCATGTGTAGCTTTGGTTTAAATATCTGATCTGTCATTCTACTCTTTACTTAAAGTAAGTGCTAACTTTCATTCAGCTTAAGTATTTTGTTTAGCTTAAACATTACATGATTGGTATTTATGGACATGTTCAACAGGTATTTATATAATATGACTTAAATCCATGGATAAGACTATAATAAAAACTTTACTTGCAGTTGGAGCTCTTTGATGTACAAAATCAAAGGAATCAGTCCGATAAATTAATGCGTATTTATAGGTTAAAAATTTAGGATAATCTTTAAATGGGCTAAAGTCTGATTTTTCTAAAAGATCACTGAAATCAGAAAATAATTTCCACATAAAACATGACTATAAATGTAAATATAATTTATAAATTTAACTTTATAAATTATACATTATGTGTATATAACGTATAATTTTATAAATTATAAAATTTTAAATATAAACAAATATTCATAAACATAATATAAATATGATATAAATTTAAAAATGAACATAAATATAAATGTAATTTGTAAATTATTCCTAGAAGTGATACACTTCTAGGTGCAAGGGAGTACCTCTTATATCTTAAATAAGTACAACTATAAATCCTTTTTGGAACATTTCTGTTGTTACAAACATATTTCCAAGTGAAGAAAGATAACACACTTGTTATTGACAATTCATTGTTAGTTTAAGAAAGAAAATGCAACATAGCTTAGTTATGCCATGTGCATTTCTTTTGCTCAGAATATCCAGGTTTACAAAGAGTTCATATTAGCATTATAAACATATGCATTATTTAATTTATATACTGTAAAGAAACTGGAAATTTGCATAAATTCCTTTTTTAAACTGTCATAACTTTTGTGTAAGTTTTTGACATGAAATGTGAACATAACCTTTATGTATTTCAATGTATGGTTTTTAAAAAAACCTCAAAACTGAAAACATCTTACCTCTGGACAGATGAATATTAAAATAATTTTTAGAAAATAGTTTAGTTTATATCTCAGTGGTTAAGTTACCATAATCTGGCAGAGCAGTATTTTAATTAATTTTTGGCCTATGATTGGCCAGAGTTCAATTAAAATCATTAATGTCAGTTCCCATTAAATAGAAACTTATTGCTATGCTTAAATAGTGAAGGTTAAAAAAAAATAAGTTGGTATGTGGTTGGGGGTGGAATCTTTCTACTTGCTACATGCTAATAACCAAAGTTTTTACAGTTTACTGCCAGTTAGTATTGTTAGCAGCATGCATTTTTAAAAAGTGCTTCCAATGGTCCATATATGAGAACATTTTGTCTAAAATTGTATTCCCTGTAGCCATAATGTATTCACTGGCTTGTGTTAAGAGCTATGGTAAAATGCCAAACGAAATGAAAAAGGCACAGGGAAATAAATTTTTGTTTACTAAATGGGGGATTCCTATTTTAAAGTCAGCTCTTGTCAGCAGATGAACTTTCTAAACTAAAAAAAAAAATCCTTCAGTAAGTCAAATCCATATTCAGATGGAGGATTTGTGAGTTTTAATTTTATTACAGAATTCTAACTAAAATTTGAGGAAAAGTAATTCAAAGAACCTCCGTGAGTCAAAGCCAGCTGGAGATCTTAAAAGACAAAGTATCTTTGCACCTTACTCTACCCTGGCGTGTGTGCTATTCAGAACTTCAGATACCGCATTGAAATACCCACTGAAGGCACTGTGGAGATTCATGTGATATTCTCTGATCCTAGTTCAGTTCAGAACTGTCCTTCCGAAATGTGCCCCTCCAGCCCCTAAAGCGGTCAAGATAACACTTGCGAATTCCGAAGGTAAATTAGAAAATATGAATTCTTTCCCTGCCTTATATTTTATACTGAACATGAAAGAGTCCTTTTTTCATTTTTTAAAACATTTTGCATATTTCTGAAACTTCTAAAAATTTTCTCATTGAATTCTGATAACCATTAGTTCAACTATCTGCTGTGAAGTTCCCAGAAATCAATCATTTTCTTCTTTTATATCAAAAGAAGCATAATGCATTACTAATGACCTCAAACCTATCTCCCCATCACATCTAAGCCCCCTTCACCATAAATCACATGTGCACTCAAAGTGATTGTATTAAACAACCCTGCGGGGGCAGGCACTGCAAGCCAGGGAATGGGACTTATCACACCACAGACCAGGCCAACACTGCTTTATAAAGCTTTTCCTGAAAGAGTGGAACAAGTTCTTACCGAGTGAAGCTTCTGGTAGAGGCCACACGCGTTGCATACATATCCGCCATTTGCATTCTTTCGCCAGAGAGAGGTCTTTGTGGTCAGGCAATTGGCACAAAAAACACCAGAGCCTCTACGCCTCTGAAACGGGAAAAAAACCAAGGTCAGAGGTGAGTCACATGATCAGTGGAGTTAGACCAAATCAACCCAGGAGTTTTGTCTTTAAACTAGCAACAATGACAGTATAAAACCACACTGCCCATAATGAGGTCAGGTTCAATTGTGTTTAATAGGCACCACTGATTTTCATTATAATTAACCCTACAGTGATGGATGAGGTGTGTGGAACACCAAAGGCTTTTCACAGAAACAGCTTTAACTTTTTGAACTTTGGGTTTTATGGTTTTAATGATGACTCCTAAATGCTGAACCCTAAAATATACCTTTTAAAAGTGTCAAAACACAAGTCAAAAAGACAGAACATGGCAATATGTTTAATACACTTTGGAAAGGAGAAGCACATGCTACCTGAGCTTTAAAATATAGTCAAGTTTGGAATAAATGTAAATCATTTAAAATTAAACTTGATTTGTGTGTTTTTGTATGTCATTCATGTAACGTAAGTAGTAAGAGAATATAAGACACTCAATTCTGGTCTTTCGTTTGCAATTGTAAAATCTGAAAGATTCCTCTATTCCTCAAACATGAGAGGGTTTGTAGAAACTTCAGCCAATTAAAAGTACAGTATTACTAATGAGAACCCTTATGAGGTGCCCACTTAAGTCAGGCAACATAGACCCTTCAATGGCTATTTATTTATTTTATTTGACTTAGACTTGGAAATCACAAGCGTTTCCAAATACAAATTGATTCTAGTGGCCTGAGTTTTGTAATCAACAGGTTCAAAATAACCTAAGAATATTTAAAACTAGATAATTAGTATTGCTTGTTCCATTCTTGCTATCAAGTAATGATTCCATTAAACTTCTCACTTAAACAAAAGTCAGGCTGTGTTTGTAGGCACAAATACTAACAGGCAGGAAATGGAATTCTCTTGCTGAAAAAAAAAAGAAAAAAAAAGACAGCCTGAATTGCAGTTCAGCTCTCCTTTCTCTAGGAAGCAAACCCTTTAATGATAAAATATGCATGTTAGATAAGGAGTGGAAAAAGTCTTGCTGGAACCTAATTTTATTATAAATTAAATATTACATGTGCCATAAGTCAAAATTTCAGGGATTCATAAAATTTAGGCAATTTATTTAACTCAAGTCCATACTGTAGAAGAGTGGTATCCCTGCCAAGAAAATACAATGGTTATAATTGTACTCTGATACATTTCAAATGGAAAGCTTTCTGCAGACATAATTTTGGCTTCAAGACTGGAACACTTTCTTGGCATTGAAAGGGCATTTGATTCATCGGGTGTTTCACAATGTATCACTAAAAAGACCTGGTGAGCAGCCAGTTCCCTATAGGGTAATTTTTCCATCCAGATGCAAGTGCTATCAGAGGCCCTCGTCAGCTAAACTAATTATGATCTTGCAATTGCTGATGCCTGCTCACTCTAACATTCGACATCCTCCATTAATCATCAATACAAGGAAAATGAATGAAACGTAAAGAAATGAGGGCTGGTAAGCTGCACAGCCATAAAAATCTGAAATGAGAGCAATAACTTAACAAGATTGGGGGAATGTTTTTAGTGAGCACAAATTCAGGCTAACAATTGCCCTTTTAAACCAAGAACACGATTTCATTAGTGTAGCAGGTTGTGCTACTTTAGGTGATGTAATAAAAACTAGATTTTCAAAGATAATCTCTGGCTCCTCTTTTTCTCCTTCCCCCCACCCAACTCTGGATCAGGAATGTATCATGAGTTTCTAAGTCTCAATAACAGCAATAACAAATGTTGGGTGTCAGTCTGCAAGTCCCAATGAGGGCCTACTGCAAAAGTGGACTGCTGCTTCCCCCAAAATCAATGAACTATTAGAAGTTGTGTTTATCAAACATTTTGGGGACTCCCTTTATGCAAAGTAGGCTGGGAGCCTAGTTAGGTTATAATTGTGAAACTTTCCTGGGGCTATCCTGCCATTTTCCTAGATCTAAATAACATGTTTGCAAATAAACACCAACTTGATCCACACAAGGGCAATGTAAATGTCCATTTGGAAACTAACCCGCATACATGGCTGAGGCTCAAATGTGAATGTGTAACCATTCACTCCAGCCTGCTTTTCTTTCCTTATGCCCTGGGTGCTTGACACACCATGCCAAAGTGGGTGTAATCCTGATTTCAGTGAGTGTTTCAACCCTTGCACAATTTGGTGCTTAATTCTCTTGCAAAGAGAATGCCTTTCATTAGTTAGAGGGGAAATCCTGAAATTACAGCACTAGTTTCCAAAAGCATAGCTTGCTTTAAAAGCAGCACTTAGACTCCAATATAGTTTGCTATATTTTAGGTAAACCATATCACATTTTAAATATATCAGGAGTACTTTGAATACACTTATTCAGAGTCAGTAGAGCTTGGAGGTTAATAATCAGATTTAGGTGCCAGAACACTGATATTCAAAACCTGTCTCTGTCATTTGCCAGGTACAACACTGGGCAAGTCACTTAATCTTTCAATGCTTAAAGTTCTCTGATCTTTACAGTGTGAGCTACTGTGATTCTTTTTTTTTTTTTTTTGAGACAGAGTCTCACTCACCCAGGCTGGAGTGCAATGGCACGATCTCGGCTCACTGCAACCTCCACCTCCCGGGTTCAAGCAATTCTCCTGCCTCAGCCTCCCAAGTAGCTGAGATTACAGGCATGCGCCACCAGGCCCAGCTAATTTTGTATTTTTTAGTACAGATGGGGTTTCTCTACCTTGGTCAGGCTGGTCTCGAACTCCCAATCTCAAGTGATCTGCCTGCCTCGGCCTCCCAAAGTGCTGGGATTACAGGCGTGAGCCACCACGCCCGGCTACTGTGATTCTTATGTGGATTAATAGATGCAATTAAAACAGTGCCAGGGATGTAGTAGGTGCTCAAATCCTATTTGTCAAGAGGATTCAACTGTGATTTCTTTTGTATGAGAAAAATATTTTGTTATTTTTCAGCCCTTGAATCTTGTTATTGAATATTTGAGAGATGCTTAAAGCATATGGTTGGATATTGTTCAATGTGTTTCTTTCATACCAATCTTATCAAATATGAGAATGGAAAGTTGAGTCAGAGTGAAATATCTAGGTGTTCACACCTAGAATTCAATAGGAGCAAGCTTGCATGGGGGTGGAGAGTGGGAGGTAGGTGAGAAATTCTTTCACACATGAAGTTACCTCCCATCTAAACAAATTTAGTACTTTGGTAAGCCTAGTAGAACCTTATTTTTGGTGCAATTAAAATTTCTGGAAGCAGTAGAGAAGGTGGGAGAAGTGGGTAGTGTCCTGAACTGTGTCACTACAGAACCACATCTTTCTAAAACACCATACAGATGCAAGCCCTGACCTGGTCACACTGTGTACACTGTAACCTGGCAGGACACAGTAAGGGATTTCCTTTGAAGTTATCAACATCCTTAGCCCAATCAAGGACAGGGAAGCAGCCTGTTACCAAAGGAATGCAGAGTAGAAGCCTCCTGTGCCCTATTTTCAAAAACAAAGCTTGGCTTTAACTTAAAGAAAAAGAAAAGCACTAACGACCTTATTTCATTCATACTTTATCCTGCATGGCAGTTTTAAAATACTTTGTCACTCTCCTTTGCAGTAAGCCTATTAAGGACAGAAATCCTGTTTCCTAATCGTCACTGAATATTCTAAGGAATAAGCACCTAGGACAGTGCTCTGTTAGGCTAAACATTAAGAAAGTTGAAAATAATCCCGCCTGCTATGTCTATCGTTATTTAAAAAAAAAAAAATTTTAGGAAAAAAAGTAGTGCTTGTTTTTTTAAAATCCCTTTTAAATGTCATCCATTCAGGCTGACAAATTAATCTGGAGTTGGGCAGAGATGGTTGATGATGTAGAAAACATAATCAAGAAAATTCATTGTCCACTCCTACTTTCCACACTTTTTTTTTTTGAGACGGAGTGTTGCTCTGTTGCCCAGGCTGGAGGGCAGTGGCACGATCTCGGCCCACTGCCACCTCCACCTCCCGGGTTCAAGTGATTCTCCTGTCTCAGCCTCCAGAGTAGCTGGGATTACAGACGCCCGCCACCACGCCTGGCTAATTTTTGTATTTTTAGTGGGGTCGGGTTTCACCATGCTGACCAGGCTAGTCTCCAACTTCTGACCTCAGGTGATCCACCCGCCTCTGCCTCCCAAAGTGCTGGGATTACAGGCGTGAGCCACCGCACCCAGCCCATATGTATTTTTGAGAAGGAGCTGATGCCAGGTACTTTCTAGGTGCTGGGGGCAGCTCTCTTTTATCTCTATCATTATAGTCACAAATTGCTGATGGTTCTATCTGTGTCTGTTTATGTTTAAATAATAAATTTCTCCTTTTCCCACAAGCTGTCTTAAGAAATAATAATTTGTACCTCTATCACCTTGTGCGTGAGAGGGAAGAATTATGGGTCATATGGATAAGATCAGTGCTGGGAGGGAAAAAGGATAGGAATAAGTAGCTAACCGATAACACCAACTGGCATTTCTGAGGGGCATATATAGCACAAAACTTTCTCTCCTCTCAGACTGAGGGAAGACTGCCCACTCACACATGTAAAGCCACAAAGAGTAGCTGTAATCTCTGCCCCTGAACTTCTCTAAGTTCACCTTCCACATCTACGTGGCTTCAACAGAGGGCAAGAGTGAAGGAGGATTGGCCGAAAACCCAAATCTACATGAGTCAGCTCAACTAAAAATTTCTACAGAAAAAATTCTGGAATCAACAATTCGAGAAAATGATTGTTTGCTTTTCTTTCAATGCCTTGAGCAGCAAAATTTAGGTTGCATTTGTGTTGTCTCCAGGCCATTTCCGTTGGCTGGTAATTTCCTATGTGAAAAAGGATGAATAATGGTACAAACAGTTAACTGCAAGGAGTTTCAAAGCCAGTGATTGCCTGGCAAATGCTTTTCAGTGATAATTGGCCTGTCTTTTGAGCACTTGATCCCTTTTGGTATTTCAAATATTATAGTCACAATACTGATTTTCACAACAGCAATGTAGGTGATGGATCTGAACAATCATCCAAATAGAAATAGAAAATGACATACCTATCTTTTAACATAAATACACTTTAAATCCAATGTAATTTTTCCTCTCCTTTACAGTAAACCAATAAGTATAATGACTAAGTATTTAAAACAAACAAACAAACACAACATCTTTTGTCTTTAGGTTCATGGCTAACACCAACATGTGGGTTACAATAGTTGAAATTTTCTCTAAGTTTCCAATTCAAATTTTGCTTTTGGGAGACTTAAATCTTCATTCAGCTATGTATCATTGATAAATAGCTGAGCCTTGGCATACATGTTAGGAAACCCAGATATGACTTAAGACATTTTTTAAAAATTTTAAATTGGTTCAGCTGTTTTTATTCCTTATTTTATTATTTGAAGACCAGCCAAATATAAAAATTTTAAGGTTTCCAAATCTCCAATTCTGAAAAAGAACTGATTTCATCTGATTAACATGAAGTAAATTTGATTGAATGATTTATTAAAGTGGCTTAACATTTACAGACATGGATATTCATCTTCAAGTTATTAAAAGTTTCCATTGGTGAAGGAATTTGTGAAGAAATGATCTTTTACAATAATTTTCTATGAATAAGAACCATACTGAAACCACGTAACTACATAACAAGCCCTGATAGGCAGAATATTTACTCACATTTTTTATGGTTTTATATCTTAGCCATTTTAAATCGAATCAATCTGAAATCTGATTTATGTAATGTTAGTATGAATATACCTCAAATATTTTTAACTCTTTAAATATTTTCTGTGTTTATTTGATTATATCAAAAAGTCTTTGCAACATTCATGTTAGCGAAATGCATAGATGGTTATGAGCAAAGCTTCTGGTACAATTTCACACTAATACAATTTCAGTGGTAAATTAATTCAATTAAGTTCTGGGAGTAATTATTGCGTGTCCACCATGTGCCTGGCACTGTGCTACAAGCCAGGGTCACAGCATAAGACAAACATGGTCTGTAATCTTGCAGATTTTCCAGTGGAATCTTCTAAAAACATACTAAGTATGGAGCTAAAGTAACACAAACAGAAATTGTTCATGAACATTGACAGTTGAAATCATGTGAATTACGTGGAAACTTTCCTGAAGATACCAAAGTATTTCCCATTCATAAATCTCATTTAAAGGCTAAAAGTTACCTAATAATCAGAGGGGTTACTTCCTGTGCTCCTTTGTAAAAATGTGTAACAGTTTAAGTCACATCAGAAATAAATTAATACTTGCTTATTTTCACATTAGTAATAATGTCCTATCAATCACATTGTTCTGTTAACTACCAATAGAGTTGACATGAGTTAATGTGTTCATGACTGTCAGATATGAAGTTGATATTCAATAATTGTTGATATTCCATAATTTAGTAAGTGTTGAGTATTATTTTAGTTCTTATCTCTATCATTCACCACTAGGAGACATCGAAGGCCATGTCCCTGCCCTCTTCTGCTCCAAAATAGAATTAACCAGCTGTTGACTATACACCAGTAGACCCTATGGAATATACTGAATTCAGGAGCTAAAACAACTTAAAAATAGATGGTAGTTTGCAATAAACACCTTTAGATTAATAGCCAGACTCTTACCAGAAGCACAGGCTGGCCAACAATTGAACAAAAGCAGGGAAAGCACTCTGCCAACAGAAAGCAATAGTTTACCAATATCCTGGCCAACTTTTGTTTCAAATAAAATTGTGAAGAATCCGTTGAAATGGGCTGTACAGCATGTCTTTGCCTGCTTTAAAACAGTCCTCTTTGCCCTCGGATTTCTTGCCAAAAAACTGAAGGGACTCTATCAGGTTCATCCAAGCACCCATCTTATAATCACCATAGAGCTTGGAAACAAAACCTGTTTACCCTGCTTATTAAATTCACTTCCTCAACACATCAGCAATGATAATGGAGACCAGTGTAAACTAAATTGGCATCTCTGGCTAAGAGCAATAGAACAGTTTTTGTTCCAGGACATGAGGCAATACATACTCTAGTAATCATACCTTGCACTGAGATATGCATGCACCTAAGACTTATCCCACTGACAACGTCACCACATAGGGAGCTACCCAATATATCACCTAATGCTACTGTGCTAAACACATTAGCTCCATCTCTTCTGAGATGTAACTGGTGATTCTCCAAGTGAAATAGCAGAAAATCACTATTTCCCCATGTATACCCCACTTTTTATGCATACAGATTCTTTACATCTCAAGGTTTTAGAAATTTATCACACAGATACAAAACCTATTACACAGATCTGAGGACCCCATCGCCCTTCTTTAATTAACCCCATATTTGGTAACCAACCCCGTATTTGGTAAAGGAGCAAACCAAACACCCTATGTCATAATGAAATTACATAATAGAATCAGAATTGGAAAAACCCAGATTTTCGGAGTTCTAACCACGCTGTTTCTGTAATAATGTTCTGCCTTTACAGCAAGCACGCATTTGGACAGCTAAAAATATGGTTGAAAATTTATGTCTGCACTGTCTTTTTTTCATTCCACGTGAAAGTCATTATTGTTAAAAGAACTACTCAAGTCTCTCAGTGCTTCTATTTTTGCCATCCTGTATCTGTTTTCACCCTTCCTTCAGCTACAACAATGGTTGGAAAGTAGCTCTACAGGGACTTTCTTCTATGCCAGTGCCAAAATCTGACACTGGAAGGAAAAAATATAATAAAAGGCCTTTTGGAGGCACAGTTAAACAATTTTAGCACCTCTTAAACTTCAGTGTGACAGCACAAGAGCTGATTCTTTTAATAAATTTGTTGCATATTTTATTTATATAATATATTTAATAAGCAGATTTATTCTGGGATAGGTTCATATTCTAAAAATAAAAATATCAGTGATAAAGACCTTTCTAGAAAAATCCTAAAATCCAAAAGGCTCAGCTTCTAGGCATTTAATTAGAGAGTCAAATACAGTTATTAATATTTCATGTATTACACCTTTCTAGGGCTGCCTTTATAATATATAATGACATATTATAATTTATAATATGTAATGATATATTTTTTAATTTATAATATATAATGGTTATTTTGAAAAAAAAAACAAAAAAATCAATAATTCTTTTCATAATACCTAACATAATAACTGGTTTATGAAGTGTTGCCACCCTCGAGGCAGCTATATACACTTCAGTGGTTCCTCGATGGTTTCTCACACTCTTGGGGATCACACAATCTTTTGGTGAAATTTAAGACCCTCCCCAGAAAAAAAAAGTGTAAAATATTTTACAAATAACTTTAACATGGTCAAAAGCATGTCCCTCACAAAACGTATCCAAAGATGTTCTGTGGATTTGAGTGCCGATGGATCCAGATCCCAAGGTTAAGAACTCCTAACACATATTATCCCAGTTTAGATTTACAGTGAATTATTAATTACTATTACTCTCCTTTTATTGATGAAGTATGAAACTGACAATAGTTCTTTGACTTATCTAGCATCAAAAAACACATTCTGGTCTCTAAGTCTAGGCAATAAGACAGGATCATATTCTAAAAAGCATTTTTGGCCAGGCATGGTAGCTCATGCCTGTAATCCCAGTGCTTTGGGAGGCCAAGGTGGGAGGATTGCTTGAGGCCGAGAGCTTGAGATCAACCAAGGCAACACAGCAAGAATCTGTCTCTACAAAAAGTTAAAAAAAAAAAATTAGTTGAGGGTGGTTGCACGCATCTATAATCTGAGCTACTCTGGAGGCTGAGGCGAGAGGATGGCTTGAGCCCAGGGGTTCTAGACTGCAGTGAGCTATAATCATGTCATTGTACTCCAGCCTGGGCAACAGAGTGATACACTGTCTCTAAAATAGATAAATAGAAAATTAATTAAATAAAAAGATTTTTTGAATCAATTATTTAATAGAATCCTCATTTGACTACCTTTGTCCCTTTTTAAATAATCATCATTGTACATATGTTTGCAGGATAACATACGATAGGCCTAGTCTCATCTGATATCCTCAAAATGATCCTAAGAGGCAAGTATTATTATCATTATTATTATTATTCCCTCCACTTTATAGATGAGAAAACTGAGGCTTAGAAGCAATTTGCAATTGCTGAATAGTAGGGCTAAGATATAAACCCAGGTTGCCCTCACTTCAAAGCCACAGTGAACCATGTTTCAGGCCTTATTACTAAAGAGGAGATTGGGGAATTTTTACCAAAAATATTTCACCATATCCTGGCCTTAAAGAACGCTTATCTCTTCAAACCACCCAATAACAGCTGATTGAAATTATGCAAGTTTTGAGGTACCAGAAAGAAATGAGTCATCCTTCATCAGATATGGCAACGAGCTGTTTTGAGGTCGACAGACACAGTCATAGCCAGAGGAACAGAGCACTTGGCTGATGGAGGGGCAGTGCTGGGGAAGGGGGAGGGGTGCAGTACATGTGTTTTGATCCTGCTGTGTCAAAAAAATAAAAAAAGATGTGAAACAGGCCGCTGCTTAAAAGCAGAAGTTGGTGACACCACTGACTTAGCCTCTCATAGCGCCTGCTACATGGGAGGTTAGCTGCGAATGAAAGTCTCTGTTTGCTTTTGCAGAAGACTTGGCTAGAGTTGGGGCAAGAAAAATGGTGCTGGGGTTTTGACATGCTCTGTAAAAACACATGTCCAGGTAACAATTTACTAGATTTCTTTTATATATGTGTATGTTCCAAGGCAGAGACCTTTTGTGATATTTGGTATCATTTTTATTCAAGATAAATTAGTGGCAATTCTGAGAGATGAGGTTATTTTACCAAATTCCTCAAGAATCAGATAATATAAAAATATTTTAAATAATGTCTGCTTAAAAACTCCCCCACTATTATATATAAAAGTTCATGTTCTTCATCTATCTATGAGGTTTACTATTATACTTTTCATATGTGATATACCTTTGCATTTCATCACAGAACAGTAATGACAAAAATACTCCTAACTCTAAACATTTTTTATAGGCTATCCAATTGAGAGTATTCAGTACAAGTCAGATGTTAAAACACAGCCTTGAGCCTGCTCAGCAGAAAGATGGCAACCACTGCTTATTTTAATGTAAACAACAAAAACATATGGGAATACATGAGTTAAATATACAGAGGTTCAAAACAGTTAAAAGAGTTAATAATAAACTATGAATGTGTCCACAAAAAGACCCTGATACCAAATATGCAATTTGGATTAAATACTTCACAGACTATCTCGGGAATACCTCTGGGACCATGCAATTCTGTCTGACTTTTAGAAACACGGGGAATGGGGCAGAGGGAGACTAAAAAAAAATGAACCTGAATTTCATTTATTTTTGACACTATAAATCATTAAAAATATTCTCTCTCATTTAATTCAATTTTATATGTCCTCAGGACAGGTAAAATCATAGGTATTTACGGACACCTTTCCAATGATTAAAACAAGCACTTAATGTTATGTCATTATTCAAATGAAAGATGTGTCTTTAAATAAGAGCTCTGTGACCACTATTGGTGAAACCATGAGCAGATAATTTCATGATAGAGGTACCGTGCAGACAGGGAAAACCGAGCTGATTTCTAAAGTTTTAATAACACGATTTTTAAAAGACGACATGGAATTATGAATTTCCTTAACAATAATGATGTAATTTTGTAATAACTGAAATCTTTCACGGGAAAACTACTTCTTCAATAACTCACCAAGTCAATTACACAGGAAAGTCCTATAATAGGCTGTCCCTACTCCCTGCCCCGTCAAATAGCTCACGTACACGACTTCCTTTTCAATTACCAACTTGTCTGCAGTACCATCTGTAAAAACGAACACATACCTTATGCTGCCAGTTTTTGCTTTTGCACGTCCATTAGTGGGACTGGCTGCAGCTGCTCAAGAAGAAAGCAGTGATTGTCTTTGTTATGTATACATACGTATAAATTCTCTCTTCAGTACCACCAGATTAGCTCAAGGTAATACATTGTCTTGGTTAGGAAACTGCACTCATATTAGCCTTACTCGCACCCGGCTCTCTCTGTGATCTGGAGTTTATTAATCACACTATATCGCATACCAAAGTAAGAACTACCTCATCGCATCAAGCATTCTGGAGACTGCCCCTCAGTCATCCGTACCAAAAGGAACAGTTAAAGCTGTTTCTCACTTTGACATTTTGTACATCGAGCAGAATATCAGGAAACCAAAACTGAGACCTGGCAGCCCAACTTGAGACACAAAACTCCTGGTGAGTGAGATTTTATTTCATGAGAAGGGCTCTGAAAATATAACACTAACTTTTCAACAACTTTATTTTCTCCTGCCTCATGTTTATATTCTTTTTCTGTTGGCATTATTTTTCCTCTAGATGAACACACTGAATTGGTCACACAATCTCGGCAAAAGACATAAATAAATTATAGCAAGAAATTATCCACAATTATTTTTTAAAGTGATCCGTGTTAGAGAAATGTCATTTCTCCCTATTGTGAAGTAATATAGATTTTTTTAAAGAAAAGAAAAAAGTTACCAAGCTCTTAAAGATATTTTGAAAAAGGATTCATAGTGTAGCTGAAATTTAAAACACATACAAAAAATGAAAAGCAAACAAAAATGCTTAGTTGTGACTTATCCTTTGCTATTTCACATTTACAAATTTACCCCAAATATATCAAAACTACTCTTCATCGTAAGAGGAACTTTGTGACAAGGTACAAACTTAATGGTAGAAACATTCGAATGTTAGTTTTGCCTCGGCTTTTCATATATTGAATTGTCTTAAACCACAAAATAGTTCTACTTTCTCTGTATAGGTATAGGAGACAGACTGCTGGATTCCAATTATTTTCATGTGCAAGTCACACAGGGGAAAGGAGGCTCTTGAAGATGGACCTACTTTTTCCTTTAATCTTTACATTATCAGTGCATTGCATATAATGGGCATTTAGTGATAGCTTAATTGAACTGACCTCTAACAGAAGAGATGCTACTGCCACTCTGGAGTGTGTGTGTGTGTGTGTGGGTGTGTGTGTGTGTATACACATACAAGCATTATACTTTAAGCATACCTTTATTCATGAAATATGAAGGACAGCCATTGTTACAGAAACTAGAACTTAGATTGAAAACAGTTTCACTTTTGTGAAATGCAAAAGAAAATTAATAAATTCTGGGCCATGTTTAGGCCCAGGAGAGGAGAGGAAAGGAACAGCCCCTGTTTGTCTGAGCTTAGGAGCAATTTGCAAAATTTGTAGAAATGGCATATATTGGTTATGTATATACATGTACATACAAACATACATACATACACTCACGTAAATGAATAAATGGAATCATTTTCAGCACTACCATGTAGTGAGATGTCACTAGTTTTTATTTTCATTAAAGCAGTATCATATTTTATAAGTGTGACTAAAACACCAACAATGTTGTCAAGAAATTCCATGAGTTTCTTACATAGTGGAGAATAAATATAATTGGTTGTATGTTAATTTTACATAAAAAAACTGAAAAAAAAAATGAAGCAATAGAGTACCTAGGAGAGTGCTATAAATGTCAGCCTAATAATTATTTACTTTAGTAGGAGGAAAGTAAGACACTAATAACTTATGATTAATTTTTATCGCCAATTTATTTTTATTACTATATTGGAGTTCTCTCAATTCACATACATACTCAATTAACATAAACATAAGTATGTATGTGAGACTATGGAATGTCATGTTTGACATATATGAGGCATTCAGAGATCATTAAATTTCTCCTTTCTCTTTTAATTTCAGAAGAGATTGAATACTTCAATAGATACTAGATTTTAAAGATATTGAAAACTGAATACACTTTTGGCACTTATATACAGGTATATAACTCAATATCTATGTTAATGTGAATATGCACAAAACTTATACGAAGGGCCTCATATTTATTTTTACAACATGAAAAAATGTATTAATGGTGACCCTAAAACTCCCTTATATAAGAAACTGTCTTTTAAAGAGTTTATTACATCAATTACACATTTAAAAATATACGAATACATCTCTCCTCTCTTTCTTTCCTATTCTCTCCTTTTGACTGCATTCTAAAAGACCTTTAAGGATTACATTACATAACTCTGGTGGTGACTTCCTCCATTTTAAAGATACACATTTTTCACATAAAAACTAAGTTGAAATTTGAGGAAGGAATCAGGGTCCTTTCTAGAACATAAAGGAACACTTTGTAGATCACATTCCCTCATGCATGTTTTATTACTCATTTCTAGCTGCAGGTAGCTTTCTTATTTCATATAGTGTAGCCACACAGATTACATGCACAAAATATAAAAATACATATTTGATTCCTAGATTATAAATAAAGTTGACTCACTTGGGTTTATACAGACCCAGACATAGAAACTTTGCTAATTTTGAGTAAATTTTGGGTGGTAGCTGCACATTTATATCCATAAATTTTATTCCATTTGGAATTTGACTAACATTGGTCTACTTTATAAATATATATGCATGCATTTATAGTTAAATACACACACAAATATACATTTATAATATGTATAAGCATATACACATATATTCATTACCTTTTCAAAAAAAGTAGCTTCAAGGTCCTCTAGTTTAATATATTTAAAAAATTCAGAGGCTAATGCTCTTATCTTTTAAAATGTCAACTTGGAAAAAAATGGAAGTCATACTTCTCTCCCAAGATAAGGAGTTACATCTGACTTAAAAGATAATTTTTTCTGTAAATAAAATAAACATAAAAATATAATGGCAGAATCAGTAAATTAATGAAACTTAAGGACCCAGCAGTAGGATTTAATGAAGAATTAATTTATGCATAATTTTAAAACACGTGCAGATACTACATGCTTCAAAATGTGTGTACTCTCTGAAGGAAATGTTAAGTGGCTAGATCTGACGTAGGCCATCCTCTTTCCACCAACTGTCTACAATTTATTTGATCTATAATTTTATTTAAAAGTCCACAATTTTATTTAATTAACTTGTGTACATATATACACATATACAAAATATGTGTGTGAATACAGACATATAATTTTTATTTATATTTGTATTTTTTAAAATTTATTTTTTAAATGCATTCCAAATGAAAGCAGTAATTCAAAAATAAACAGAATGGACTGATTAGTATCAAACTAACGTTGAACTCAATTCTCATTAAAAAAATTTAGGTACAGAAAAGTGTGCCTAATATATAAAAGTAATAACTTTTAAAGAAGTAGAAAATCACCATTAGCAGAGGTTTAGTTAGTCAATCTAATGCAGGATAAAAATGTAGTGCAGGATAAAAAAATAGATTTGTGTAAGTTTATAAATTTCAGAAAATGACCAAATTACTCCACTTATCTCATTAACTTGACCTCTCTCAGGATTTGACCTTCCTAATAGATTTGTTTTATAAGATACGACATTGTGAACAGCTGTGCTATTCTTTCTTGAACTTGACTTTTTTTTTTTTCCTTAATGATGAAAATAGGCAGAATTTACTAATGCATGTATATTCTTTGGTAAAAGTAGGGGAAGGGAGGAATCAGAAATGGAAAAATAATGTGAGTTCCTATCTGAGCAAGTCATTTTGAAACTCAGAGAAGACACTCAAGTATTACAAACATTTGTGGCCAGTTAAGAAGTGATATAGAAAGAATTTGAAAATATCACCATAAATTTTGTTAATATAAAGAGGTATGATTATTCAAATGGGAAAGCAATCGGGATCAGAACATTTGAATGTTCTGATTTTTAAACTCCCAGTTACAGAGTGGATGCCATTATATACCCATTGGAAACTGCAAAATGTTCGGCCTGGTTAGTAAGGCCCTTTCCAGGTTTTTACTTTTGAACGAAAACATAAATCAGGATTAAGACAGTCAATTTCAAGGGAAAAATTCTCTAAGTTTTTTGCAGAACACAAAAACTTGCAGGCATATTGGGAATTTTAATATATCCTAAAAATATGTTTAGATAAATACATAATATTTAGTACTGCAACTAAATAATATTTAGTTTGATTTAATCTGAATTATGGTTTTATTCAGAATTCTCTCTTAATGGTAAAAGCAGTACTGAATTTATAAATGAAGTACAAAGGGAGAAAACAAATGTTTAAGTCATGATTTCTACCGCTACTCAATTCAGTATCAAGTTTAATCTTGTAGAGGTAGTTATGTTTAATTGTTATTATCCTACTTTGGCTCCACAAGACTTCTTGACTTATAATGCAAGAAAGTACTTCAGACAAGTAATAAATTGTAGCACAGTATTAAACGTACATATGAAAGCCATTGTTAATTTCAATTACACTCTTAATACATTAATTATCTGTTTATCTGATGACTGCTTCTGATGGGTCCGCCATTTTCCAACATCTCAAATACACTGTTCTTTTTACTAGAGGTGGAGGCATTTGCTGGGGAAAAATCAGACAACTTTGTTTCCAGTGTCTCTGGGATAATTGTTACCTTTCTCCTTTTCAACTTTTAAAGAAAGCAGTGTCTATTTTGCTCAGGGCAGCTGTTTAAAGCGCCTGCTGTCAGAATCTTTTCACCCTGAGTAGATTTAGGATTATTTAAAAATGATTATTGTATCACACTAAGCTTTCTACTGCTGTTAATAAGTGAATATGCAAAAGGCCCATACACTGCATGATAATTAAGCCCAGGGACATCCATTCAGACTTACCTTTGTGTGTGTGTATATACATAAACATGTAGTTTACATAGGTGATTACAAATAGTTTGATTTAATACAAAAATTAGACAAGTCTTTTATGTAGAATGTAACATCTATTGGTAGTCTGAGATATAATAACAATTATTAAAATACTTGGTCTTATATTTATAGATCTGAAATTCATATTTCAAAACAAATACATTCTGAAAACAATATTCATTTAAAACAGAGAGACTTCTGGGAGTTGATCCATGCTATTAATTTTATTTTGCTATGCAATATGTTATTGTAATATAATCCCTGAATATTAGCAAAGAGGTTTTACTTTAATAGTCTAACAGAATCACTTACACCAACTTACTGTAACAACAGCAATATCCTTACATTTTGTAAAAAGTTACCTTTATCACTTAAGGTTCATAAAATTGATTAAAATCAATATTCAGAAAATATAATTGAGTTCATGGTTTAAATGATTGGAATTCCTTTTTTTATTAGAGAAATAGTCATTTTTAACTTGGCAATATTGGTGTGATTCGCCCTTGGAATTACAGTTAAAATGCATTTTGGTCCTAGCCACAAACATTGGTTTCTTTTAGCTGCCTTCTAAGTTGATTTAGATTTTCCATAGCAACAAATGCACAGCATTCTCTGCCCCTTTATTTCTTTGAATGCTTATAACCTGTTGAAATGTTCTTGGCTTGTAAAGGTAGCAGACAGGAAAGGAATAAACTTATAACCCAAATGCCTGATATTTAATCAATAAGGAAGAGTTTTATCCTTCAGGAATTTACTACTTTACTTATAAACTCTGCCTCCTCTTCTCTCTTAGGAAAAGAGTCTGCTTCCCACAAAATCCAAAACCTTTCATCACTATAACACATCGAAGAACATAAGAAACATGCTCTTATTTACTTATTATAAATTATTGATCTATTAACACCGTTTAATACAAGTGCTAATCAGTTTCTATTAAACAAAGATGAAAAAGCCTCTGAGTTTATACTTACATTTCTACTTCTAAAGCTTCTCAGCGGTTTATATTCAGAATAGTTATTATATTCTCCATCAATCAATTTATTGACCTATCTAGCTAGCTAGCTACTGAAGTTCTCACAGTAATAGAAGATCTACTTTCCTGGATGTCAATCTAATTTCTGGAAAGAGGCAAACTTAATCAGAGTAATGTTGATGAATAAGGTGGCAGAACAACCTTGGTAGCACCCAAGGGTGATAATGAAATATATAACCATTAATATGGCATGAGTGACTGATCGAAATCAGAACCAGTGCTGGCTGCAGTGAAGGAAGAGGATTCTAAAGACACCCCATGAGGCACATGCTATCCCTTTACTGCTGGATGGCAGCAGTTCCCACGAGGTCCTCAGGGAAGAGGTGGGGTACTCGGGGCTGGCAGGATCCATAGGGGACTCAGGGTGGGCTGGTTCATGGGAATTGAAGTGATCTGACTGGGTTCAACTGATTGCCTGTAGCGTCACTTTAAGTAAAAATCAGATGTAACTAACAAAGCACTGGTGTGATCTCAGGGCTTAGAAACTAGTGCTGATCATTATTCTAGAGAGTTACTACAATGTTCTTTCCAAAGTCAGCAAAACCAGAATAAATTAGCAGCTTCCTCAGGTGGTGGTTTTGAAAATCTACACTCACTTGATATAAGCTCTAGTATATTTATTTATAAACGTCTTATTACTTTAAATTATCGCCTCATGGAAGAAAAGTCCAGTGCCTTTGAAGTGTTTATAATTTTGAGGGGAAGTAAGGTAAATATACATGAAGCAATTAAGAGAACGATGCAAGAAAGCAGACACGTCTCCATACTAGGATTTTTATGATTCTTATACTTCTAAATGCTACAACAAATGAGAAATCACACACACACACACACACACACACACACACACACACACATTCAGCTAAAGAGCCCATGCAAATAGGTGGTGAGACTCAAATAAGCCTTTAATCATTACTCATAACTCTTTTATTTTTCTTCAGTTGTTTGTGGCAGAAAATACAACCCAAATTGTATGACTATGAAGGAAACCTTCTGACTCATGCAACTGAAAATCTGGGAAAAACTCTGACTTTAGGCATATTTTGGCCAGGATTCAAGTGATACCCTGAGAGCACCATTTTTCTTCCTCTGGAATATGCTTCCTCTACACAGACCCCAGTCTCAGTCAGACAGGCCTGGATGGTAAAATGGCCACATGTCTAGCATCTTATGCTCTTTTAAACAAGTCATTTGGAAAATACTAAGTGCACTTTCTTGAGAGGTCAAACCAATGTCCTCAAATAGGGCCTTGTTGGGCAAACTTGGGTCATGTCCCTGTCTCACCATGGCCAGGTGAATAGAATTCCCACATTGGCTCTGGTGTACAGCAGTTTCTAAAACTTATTATTATTATTATTTTAGAGACAGGAGTCTTGCTGTGCTGCCCACGCTAGTCTTGAACTCCTGGTCTCAAGAGATCCTCCTGCCTCAGCTTCCCGAGTAGCTGGACTACGGGCGTGTACTACTGCACTTGGCTAAGTTTCTCAAACTCTTATCTGTGTTACACTGGGATCTTGTCAAAATGCAGATTTTTATTCATTGATCTGGGATAGGATCTGAGATCTGGCATTTCTAGTAAGCGCCCAGTTTGAGTAACAAGAATGTTAAGGCACACAATTTGTCTTTGAATCTAGGGCAAAATCAGCTTCACTTGGACTAGATGAAATAAAAATGAAGTGGTATAGGTTCTTAATAGAAAATAAAGGAATAGTACCAGAAGTAAAGCAGTAAAACATAAAAAAATATGTTTCATAGATACAAACATATACATATTTTCATAGATACAAACATATACATATTTTTTTTTCAATCTTCTACAAGTTATCTGTCCAAAAGAGGAGTCTTTTGTAAGTAGAGCATTGGATAGTACTGCTGACCACATTTGAGTAGTCCATCCGTGCCATCTAGTATTTACTTTGGTTTGAATAATCCTTGAAAGAGTCCATCATTATCTACACTTCTCATGTAACTGTTTTGACAAAATCAATCCAGGGCATTTTCTTTTATTTTTTTACAAAAGCCACACTCTGAGGAAGTAGCGTAATGGTCACCATACTGCTGAAGAGTCTGTTGAGAAGAACTTGGAAAACCTTTATAGGCACAAAAAGCAGGGATACCCCCATGACAGGTGCCATGGTCCACTATTTGAGATGCCATCACTGCCATTTCCTTAGTTCACAATGAACATACAGGATACGCTGGAAGGTTCACAATAAAAGCCCTTGTGGCCAGCTCATGTGAGAATCCTCCTGAAAGTTTATCTGTACTTGAAAGGCCACTAGAGCTCTTCCGCTGTCACAATGATGACAAAGGTAGCATTGGATTCTTTTCTGAATGCATATATTTACTATCCTTGGTCAAATATCAAAAAGTATTTAATAGGCTAATAATTGTTCGCATTGGCACATATGTCAAAAAATAAGTAATTGATAAAAGTGTCATCTTTGTCTTCTAGAAAGGCTGAATGTCTACATGAACAAGAAGGAAGTTTTTGCCATCTTTTATATGAAGTAGCTAAATAGGATTGGGGGGCAGGGGAAATGTACCATTTCCAGTACTATGTCTAGCCCTATCTCATATTTATTGTAAATATTAAATTTACTATTAATGTCAACTCTTGCTGTCTTCACATCCTTAAGGAGTTGGTGTACTCCTGTTTTGGTTTTTCTGGCATACAGGTCGGAGTCATGGAGATCATGAGACTACTTTCTATATTCTTTCTCCAGAAAAGAAAAGCCAGGAGTTTTATTTTCCTCTATAAACCAAAGGCATCTTATAATCTAGCAAGTGAATTTCATATGTGTTTTATGAGGTTATTAAGGCTAAAATACCAAAACATGGCATTTTTTTCTACATCTAAATGAAAGGAAGTCAATACCATCAAAACATACACAAGAGTCAAATTTTAAAAAAAATAGGAAACTGCAAGGTTCACTTACTCCCTAAAGCATGTAAACCTAGTACCATATAGTTTTATAGGCACAGGACTGCCTAAGCACCAAGGCCATGGCACACTAAATGAGACAACCCTGTGATATTTACGTGTAGTTCATGTATTCTTTCATTCATTTTAAATGCCATTCATTGAGTATCTGCCCTGTGCCCAGCACCATGTTGGATGCTCTACCTGTAAAAGGCATAACTAGGCGCACAATGGTAAAAGACATGACCCAAGGTCTCAAGTTGCTCAGCAATTATCAGGGAAGCCACATAAGCAAAGACCTGATAGGTGCTCTAATAAAGTTATTTTCTAGGTTCTGCTTCAGAGGAAAATAAAAGAAGAGCAACTGGTCAATCATGATGAAGGGTCATGGATATGATGCACATAGAATGCCTCCAACTCTGCCAGTCACATGGTTGGTGTTCAGTAACCTAGTTTCCTCCTTCTTTCTTTACATATTTATATACAGGGAGGGGGAAATCAGAGACCATAAACAACAAATGATCTCTAATGTGTCTTCTAGATCTAGGATTTAAAGAATAATTCATCTTTCTCCAGATGGTCTATAGTAACCTCATTGGCTTTGAGATTTACATTTTCTGCCTCCCTCCCTCTCCCTGCCCCTCCTGCCTTCCTTCTCCCTCTCCCTCACCTCTTCCATTCCCCTTTTCTGCTTTGTTTCATTCTTTTTCCATTTATCATTTACAGACTGCTCAAGTTCCAGTCACTATACATTGAAGTTCTAAGGAAAATTGTAAATTCACAGTAAAGCAAGCATTAGATTTATTCCTTTTGCTAGGCTGCAAAAATAAAGCACCTGAGGATCATAGACAAAGAGGACCTTGCTGGCTTCAGTCATGCATTTTTCTATAAACCAGCGTGGAGGCTACTCACCTGTTCTATCCCCGGGTCATGGGGTAGGGGCGGTAATTCTTGCAGGATAGTGATTTGCTGTGATTTTCACTTCCTGACATAGCACAGTGAGAAGTGCAGTGGGGCTGGGAGTTCAGAGTCCCACACTCTAATGTGGTCCTACCTGGGACTATTTTTTGACTAGAACAAGTTAATTGATTCTTTCTTTCATTTATTTACACCTGCTTTAGACAAGGGGCGGTATGATCTCTGCACTGCCGTTTACAGTGATGCTAAAAGGGTAACAATTAGAACTTGTGAAATTGACATGGAAGTAAAAATCATGCTACAAAGTCAAGGGATTTAAAAGAGGATTACATGGACAGATATTGAGTTGGTTGACATGGCAAAGACAAATAAAGCAAAGTCATTATGAAGTCATTAGTTTTTCAACTGGGCTGTAAGTTATTTTCCATACTATCCTCTAGGACAAATGTGGTTAACTATGTAATGTTCTTCAGGTTTTTACAAAGTTTATTTTTAAAGTAAATCACTGGTAAAACTAAAATTTATTTTAATAGTGAAAAAGTTATATTTAAAGAGCACAGTTTTTCCTCATTAGCCACAGGGGACATTTTGTACCCTGTTTACGTTATTATTAGCACTTTGCAGCTAACAAGCAACTTTTAAATACTGTTCTGGAACAGCTGTAAAACTAAACCTTCCAGCCGTTTGTCCTTTCTGCTGAATATCCAGAAATGCAGTGTTATGACATGCAAGAACATCACCGTAACTTCCTTTAAACCGAGAAAGCTCAGGATGGTAGAAAATGAATTGAATCAACAAGAATCCTCTCCCTTACTGTATACAGTGTCTCACTCTCTTATTAGAGCCCATGGCACATTGCAGAGACAGCAACAGCTGTTTTCTGTCTTTTCATTCCCTTCTTCTATTAATGTTATTTCAATTGTGTTATGGGCTGCACTTTAGATCTAAAAAGAAACATTTAGTTTTATTTGAATGTTTAAATGATTAATGGCCCTCTAGTGCAGTTGTCCTCTCATAATTGCCACAGAGTTTGCTGCAATTTAGTTTAAAAATCCAGACCTCTGTGTACTACGGAAAGCAAATGCTAGCTTGGGAATTGATCACAACGAAGAAAATTCATTTTTTAAAATGCATTTATTTCCTAGTCACCTATGTGGGCGATTTCTTAAATTTTTATGTACACCAAGTCCAAGAAAAGTCTGAAAAACTTATTCTGGAAGAACCAAGGTATTGCCACATCATTCGGGAGTTAATGGCTAGGTGCATGCCTGAGAAGCAGAAAATGTAAGGAGAGAGAGGCTCACGCCAATAGGAAGACTGACTGGCTGAGACAAGCCTCCGTGTTCTTCAAAGGGAATTCTTGCATTTCATCCGAGAGCAGCACACAGCTGTACACTGAATGGGAAGGAAGTAGTTATGTGCTCCTCTCATGTCATCAGGAAAAGGTGCCTGTAAGTTGTAACAGGACCATGTGGGTCTTACATTCTTCTTTTTGATACAGCTAATATCCTCATGTCCCAGTGAAAGGACAGCAGCCTCTGTAAAATATCTAACTCCTAAAAATACAGATGTTTACATTTCTATAATGGAAAATGTCCTGGTGTTTCCTTACCAAGGTTTCAGCAATAAGTCTTATAATAAGTTTGTGTTGCTCTCCTTTCTTTTTATAAAATACAAGATACATTAGAGAATAAAGATTCGAAGGCATTTGCAGAGTATATACAGTGAGACATGAAGAATGGGAAGCAGGATGAAAACTGACATTATCAAACCACAGTGCCTGAAATTTACCTAGATAGTACTGTCATTTTGTTGCGTTTTTCTTTTGAAGTCTTCTGGCTAAAATGTTTTCCGACTTTTGGCCAATTTTGGGCCACACTGAATGTTAAATAAACTATTATTTAATCAAATACAGGCATATTAGTCTCACTCCTGCTGACAACTTCAATTAGAGTATTTTTGCTTTGTTAAAAAAACCCTCATGATCTTTAAACTGTTAAGGCCTCTGAACAACATCTGGTAACAATTTTTGATATATCCAACCATCAAACTTCTATCTCCATGAAGTGGTTTATCCAAGATTTGTTTTAATTAGGCCGCCTTTCTAACTTCACATGGCTTTCAAAAGGCAGAATCACTCAGATGTTTTAAGTTGTAAACTCACCAAAAGGTTCAGAGGCTGTAATTAGAGCTTCACTAAGGTGGACTATTTATGTTTATTAGCCAGATAGCTAGGTTAATTCAGTTGCCTCTTAAATAAGGACAATAAACTATTTCTAGTTTTAGTACATGGGTTTTTAATTTTATAAAACTTACGGCTGCTCTTAACGCCTTACTCTACTCACATCAAAAACAGTTTTGGTGCATCCTTTCCATAGGAGCTCCCATACAAAATACATATTTCTGTACTTGGCTAGGCTCAGTTCAGTTCTGAAAGTTTCCCATTTAAATTTAATCTAGAGAAGACAAGATCGGGAAGAGTAGCATATACTTGAACAATGAGTATAGAATTAAATCTTTTTGTAGATTCCTTTTCATAAAGTGTCTCCCTTCCATCAACCATAGCATTCTGTAAGATGCTGTTTTAGTAGGAAATTATGCTTAGTTTAGGTGTTTGTTTTGTAATATATTTGCCTCTACATAAACCTTTGGGAGTATAAAAATCTCCACTCATTTATTTGCATCACAGGCACAGATTAAAGGCAAAAAGTAATGTGGAAACTTAAACTATTTATTTTATGAGGTAACTATTTTAGAATCCACTGGGAAAATAATGAAAAATGGCCTCATTATCCCTCTTTTTTGGTGAACCAGACTTTATTCTACCATGATAGGTCTCCCAATTGAGAGTGAGTGAGTGTGTGTGTGTGTGTGCACGTTTGAGGTGGGATGGTAGCCTCTGGCTTTTCTCCACAAGTTTTTGATGTTATTCCCTTTGAAGCACTAGCACAACTTTATAGTTTTTTATTATTATAAAACTTCTTCACAAATACAGAGGTTTCTCACCATGGTTCACAAAGCTTAAGAATGTTGGATCCCTGATATTTTAGCTTTTCTGGGTAAAACTGAGTAAAAATTATTGTTGTAAAGTTCATTATTTAGTCTACATGATGTAGTGCATGTAGATATTTAGGAGCACTTGGAGAATGGACTTTGAATGTCATATTTAGATTCACTGGTATTATAGAAACAGCCAACTTCTGTAAGTACATGACACAGTGTGGGCCACAACAAAGACTTTTACCCACTGATTTTCTGAAGGAAAAAATACATTTAATTTTCTATTTTTGCTTGCAGGAATATGGAAGAAAGGTAAGCATGAATTGCCATCTAAAATTGGAAACTGCAGTGAGGTTGATACTACTTTGGAAAATTCTCTAATTCTGTCTATGGCAATAAATAGGGGGCTGCACTAATACATACATAATGAATATACATATTTTCTTCTTGCTGGTGAACACAGGTCCATATCTGGGTAGCAAGCATCCAAGTATGGTGCATGTGTGTGTGTGTGTGTGTGTGTGTGTGCATGTGTGTGTTTGGGGGAAGGACGGGGTTACACAGCATAGTGCAAAATGAGAATTTAAGTTATCAACATTTAAAAATTTAAGTTATCAACATTTGGCTGGGTGCAGGGGCTCATGCCTGTAATCCCAGCACTTTGGGATGCTGAGGCAGGCAGATCATTTGAAGTCAGGAGTTCGAGACCAGCCTGACCAACATGGTGAAACCCTGTCTCTATTAAAAAAATAAATAAATAAATAAATAAATAAAAAGGCCGTGCGCGGTGGCTCACGCCTGTAATCCCAGCACTTTGGGAGGCCGGGGCGGGTGGATCACGAGGTCAGGAGATCAAGATCATCCTGGCTAACACGGTGAAAACCTATCTCTACTAAAAAATATACAAAAAAAATTAGCCGGGCGTGGTGGCGGGCACCTGTAGTCCTCCAGCTACTAGGGAGGCTGAGGCAGGAGAATGGCGTGAACCCGGGAGGCAGAGCTTGCAGCGAGCTGAGATCGTGCCACTGCACTCCAGCCTGGGTGACAGAGCGAGATTCCATCTGAAAAAAAAAAAAAAAAGAAAAAAGAAAAAAAATAGCTGGACGTGGTGGCATATTCCTGTAGTCCCAGCTACTTGGGAGGCTGAGGCAGGAGAATCACTTGAACCCAGAAGGCAAAGGCTGCAGTGAGCTGACATCACGCCACTGCACTCCAGCCTGGGTGACAGAGTGAGACTCTGTCTCCTTGAAAAGAAAAAAAGTGGGTGATTTGACATAACAATCTATACTTTCTAGGTTTTGTTGACAGTTATAATGTCTCATATTACTAGGTTCATTTTCTGACATGGCAAGACATAGCTGAGGTGCCTGTGACTGCCCTCCTTTAGAAGGTGTATTCCTCACTCCACAAACCTCTTGGCCTTGACATTTGCACAATCTGCTTGGTTCTCATCAGCATTAATTTTGCTAAAATAACCTTCAAGTCCTTTGATATTAATTATCCTAAGCCTTTCTGTCTTTACTGCCTTGGTACTCTGGAGGTAGTGGAGCCTGCTGGCCTGGGTTCAAATCCTGCCTATAACACTAACTAGCCGTGTGACCTTGGGCAGGTTGATTAGACTCTCCTCAATGCAATGTCTTCATCTGTATAAGGATATAATAATGGTATCCACCTAGCACGCTGGGGTGAGGACTAAAGGAATTAATTCAGTGATTGGATAATGTTAAGTACTCAATAAATATTGATTATGATAGTTCCATTTCAGACATCCATCCTTTCCTCAAACTCAAACTCAGCAATCCCACACCTCCTGTGACTGGCTGACACTAACAGTTGGATGAGCATATAAAATGTATCTCAGTGACTAATATATCTATAAAAAATACTTCAACTTGGGTATTTTGTTACCTTTCTAAAAACATAGATTAACAATGTCTTCAATATAGATCTAAAATAAAGATCTCACCTCTCCCCAAATATTTAAAGATCCCCATTATTTAGAGAAAAACAACCTAGGACTCTCACTCCTTCCCCATGTAGTTTATCATTAGCATCTTATCTTCCACTAAGGTCCCCCATCCTTACCCCTTTGATCCCTCCACATGGGATCACATGCCAGCTACATAGACTGTGTACTTGCCAGTTTCTATATTCTCTGATAAGGAATGTGATTTCTTACTATCATGTCTGGTGTCCAACACGGTACATACAATAGAACAGGCGCTCAATACAGTTTCGTTAAATAAATAAATGAAGAGTGAATCCAACTGATCTACGTTCTTCCTATCCATCTTTTTAGGTCCAGGTCAAACTAGTTCTTTTAGCTCCTCAAGATATCTCTGTCTGTCTTCAATTTGTTCATTTCACTTTATTGGTAGTTCTAACATTTTCACAGTATACCTTTTTCTACAATGTTTATAAACTTGACTATATCTCCCACTAACCTATGAGCTTCTAGAGGGCAAAGAGCACCCTTTTTTGGGGGAGTCATTCCCCAATATGTCTTTCAAATCATCAGTGCTCAATTAATAAAATGAATTGTCTCTCATCATCTCAAAACTCAATAATTTTTTTAAATGATATTTTCCAACAAAGATGATTTTCTTCCCCTTTTCATTATTCAGTGTAACTCCACCATCCTGAAATTGGCAACAATTTCCACCACCATATCCAATTGGTCACCAAGTCCTATAGATGGTTTCTAGTATTGATATTTTCCTTCTACGAGGGGATAGCTCCCTGCAATTATGTCTTTGCTTTCCAATCCACCAATGATATCATTTCTAGGTTAAATTTCTGAAGACAATCTTAATTATATCACTTCTTCATTTATAACTTTCATCTTTTCACAACTCAGTGGATAAATTCCAAAATCCTTTGTGCCACATTAATAAGGCTCTTCATAACCTAGATTCCTCAATTACCCATCACCCTTCTCTGAACCCTTCCAGTCAAACTAGTTTATTCTAAGTTCCCTCAAACAGACTTCATACACTCCCAGCTCAGTGCACTTCATACATTGTTCTCTCCCCTCCTCTCAACCGTCAGAAACCTGTGTAAACTTCGCAGCTCAGCTCAAGACTCCACGTTTCATGAAAACTTTATATGCTGCAATTTTGTTTCCAGGGCTTCTTCTTAAGAAGCTTCAGGCAACTTGCTTTATGTCTACTATGCTTTCCAAGCCTACCTCGTCAGCTAAACCTTTTATGCTGTCTTCCTACTTATCATTTTCTGCAATATCCCCAAAACCTTTCTTTAGTGAGTTCTGTTGAACAATTTCACTACTGTTACCATACATCTTGAGTTATATTCCTTTTTAAGTTGGTCCAGAGATGTTAAAACTAAATTATACCCCAATTCCTCTTTCACTTGAGGAAACAAAAGAGTCAATGAGGTAAAACAAGTGCTTGTTACTGTATGAGATCGCAAATTCTGAGAGGCAGGAAACTATGACTCTTAATTGCCTAACAAAATTTTGTTCACTAACAAAATGAGAAGAATTAAACGACTCAATATATAAATTTAAGAAAAAGAGGCACACTAACTTGAAGACAATTTTCTTTCAAGACATGGCTTTAATAAAAGGCTAAAATTGCAGAAGGTGAGATAGAGTAGGCAACGAAAAATTACTAAGGTAATACCTTATTGTTGTACTGTCACAGCAATGTAAAAAAACTTAACTATAAATATCAACGCATAAGGGTTTTAACATAAAATGTAACATGCCCGTCAAAATTTCTGCAGGACACATTTATAGAAGTATACTTAAATATATGATGAATATATTTATTATGAAGTTTTTTTTCCAGTAAATTCAATTCTTTCCTGTATGACTCTGTTTTCCCCCTTTCGAACACTGATCACTTTTTAGGTCTGAGTTTGGATAAAAGGACTGTGAAATGCACCATTTTGGCTTGCACACATTTAGATTTCATGATAAGGCAGGTACGGCTATATGGGCTGCGGTTTGTTTTGACTTTGCAAAGTGTTTCTTTGTAGAGTTCATTCAAAATGTACGGATGTTTCCAGCAGAAACATTTCAAACACTCAGATAAGTGTTTCCAAGCTTTTTGAAACATCATCTACATAAAAAGGAATGTGCTGTGTATGTATTACTTCTATTTATTACTCTTTGCTTCCACCATCAAAAAAAATTTTTTTTTCCTATCAGACAAAAAAAAACTGTTTCTTCCCCTGATCTCACACTTTTCACCTGCACCAGCTGCTTCCAATTACCTGCTTCCACCTGCAGGACCTTGTCTAGTTGTATTGAGATTGGTTCCTGTTTCAAAACAACCACCAAAGTGACCTGGGCCTGAGGCAGAAGGCGCTTCAGTTAGGAGCAAGAATCTTGCATCAATTTAGTCTCCTGCTTGTTGTTCCTCTAAAATTCTTAGTTCCCCACTCTTGGCCTGGTTTCTGATCACTTGTATTTTTCCATCCCTGATAGGCACATCTTCCTGATTTCAGTCTACCATGCATTCTCGCTCTATCTATGGCTATTCTAGAATCCTCGAATGTTAGAGCTAAAGAATTTATAGATAGCAATCATGAACCCAGAAAAGTTACGGGGATTAAAAAATCTTATGCTGACAAAAGACTGACTTATACATTGGGCATTATTCAATTGGAGTCACCAATTCAGACTTCCTTTCTGCTCTATTCTGATGTCTTTTTATGTTTCTAGTTGAGTCTCCTTAGCAGTTTTTGGTGCCTAGACTTGTTCTAATATGATGATATTTGGGATGACATATTTCCTGGTCTACAATACTGTTTTTCAAAGGTGAGCGTGACCCATATGCCACCCTCATCAGAATCACCCAGGAGTACTTGTTTACAAATATGGTTTATTTTGCCCTACTCCAAGACCCAGTGAATCAGAATCACTAGAGTTATAAGTTCCAGGAATCTGTATTTGTAGCCATTTTTAGCAGGGTCTCCTGTAGTGAGTCTCAGACATGCTCAAGTTTAAGAGTCACTTCCAGTCTTTTAGCTCCAGCTGTATTATGGCCTTCTGGGTTCTGCTACATGTTCTTTATCAAAGCTACTGACTATACCTTTGCCCTATCCTTGCTCCAGAGAAGCTTAGTCATGTGATTGAAACATGAGACAAAGCGGAGTTGCTCAAATTTGCTACTGAATGTACTTAAAAATAATGAAATTTCATATGTAAGAAAACTGTTAAGCAATTCAGACAGATTTTCCACCTATGTGTCACTTAATTTGATTTTTTCTTTAATCCTACAAAACAAAAATAAAAATTATCTCCTTTATGTGTTTTACAAGCTTATAGGCTAATGAGCTTTTGAGCAAAAGATACAAGAAATAAAAGTTATAATAGACTTAAAAACAATAAAACATTATGTCCAGGTGTAAATGTGAGTACAAACAGTTACCAACCAAATCCAGTTGGTATTCCTATTGAATTAAATCAGCCTAGTTTCTTTTTGGAGGAAAAAACTTCAGTTACACTTTAGAAAGAGTTCGATGTTTTTAGAATGTCATATATATATATATATATATATATATATCATATGAAATGTCATCAATACCATTCAAAAATAATTCAGCAGATTAAAAAATACAAGTATTTTAACTGTTAACTTTTGTGATTAAATACTTAAAAAAACCCAAAACTTATGTTCAGTGTCACCTACTATGAAATCACTGTATAGAGATCTAGGTCCATTCGTTTACTTTCATAACTGTTGTGAAAGTTAAAGTGCATTAAACCTTTGAAAATAGAAATGAAAATGTCTCAACTTTCTAAATCACATAAAAGAGAATACATTTTATGCTTGCTTAGTAAGCCTCTGATGTCTTTTCCTTTCAATTATACTAAATTACTGACTTGCCATGATGACTAACATAAAAGGACCAAGCAAAATCCTGTTCACATACCAAAGAAGATACATAGATTCAGTATAATAAAGTGCAGTTAATTTTCATTTTTGTGAACTAAACAACAATAACACTTGTAAGTACTATCTTAGCCATCCTCCAAATCTTTGTTCAGGAAGAGTGCAAACAGACATCAGGTTCACAGAATTTCATTAGTAATTTATTCTTTTCTACTGACCACATTGCTCATATTGTTTTAGACATTTTCATTATTCTTGTGATGTTTGAGAAATGACAAAATTAGAGAAGAGGAATCTTACAAAGATACAGCATGGCACAAAAGCTATATGGATAATTGCCTTCATAAATGTAGTTCAGCTCTCATCTCTCCTAATTAGCCTCATTACCATATTTTAAGAGAGACTAGCAGTCACTCAAGACTCTGTTCTTTTCTGTCAGAACGAGTGCTGACAGCCAAATGGACAACATATGGAAAAGAGCTCTCTTTCTGGCTATTCTTTCATGCTTTAGGCCTTTGGTCAAAAACGCAGGCCACAGAAAGCTTCCTAAACTCCATCCTCAAATAGGTGTCTCTAAGTCCGAGATAGACAATGCACTTGAAATGCATTCATCTCTCACTTTATCACAACTTTGAGAGGTTAGTCACTCGTTTCAAGTATGTTCTATAGGAACTGACCATTTTTTAAAATAACTTAAAAAGTATAAGCATACTAATTCTACTAGACAACTTTATTTTTCGGACCATCACCATTAAACAACTATAACAAAACTCTGACTCCTGGATATTTCATGTTATTAGTTTGCCCTTGACATAATCATAAAGTCTCCTGAAACTCCTTCTTAGAGGTCAAATATAAAACTTCATCAATCATCTTTTGAAAGTGAGTTTTAAATATTAATTGGTAATACTATCAAGCAATCCTGATTCAACATAACTATCAATACAGACTCCTTTGCTGTAGGAAAAACACTTGGAACCACATATATTCTACTTTCCAGTGAATTTCCTTTTTAAAAATAATATTTGATGATTTAAAAGAAAGATCTAACCTATTATAATATTTTAAAGGTCATTATTTGATTACATTAGTCACAATTATTACAATATGACTAATTTCCCCTGTTATAAAGAAAGGAAAATATTTCAGTTACTTTAGCTGAAATAATTTTAAGTTACAACTTAACTATTAAGAACTTCTCTAAGTACTTTCTAGGTCCATTTGTATATGCAATCACAGATATCTTTCTTTTTCCTGATCACTTTTCCAGTTCTCTAAAAAAAAGATTTTTGCTAGATTTTATTTTGCTTTTGCTGTGCAAAACCTATGATGCAATCTCAATGGCAACAAAATCAGGGAAATGGATTTTCTGCACTTTGCAGTTTGGGGAAACTAACAGTCCATTCAGCGTGACTGAAAAATACCCTGAAGGCCAATATTTACTAAGCATGGCACACACACAGGAGCCTTGTTAAAAATCCACAACAAATCTCTCATTGCAAACAAATCCAAAGGCTTCAGAGCTTCTGCAACTGTCTGAGTAATGTTGATTCTGACAGCAGAAAGCTGCTTTCTTACTAATCCAGCAGCTAGCTAGAGGTCTGTTGGCCCCACACCAAAATTTCATGATTTCTTCTCCATATTGTCTGCAACATATTCCTTTTGTAAAAATCTACAGAGATGAAGACCATAATATTAAGGTGAGGTTTTCTTATCTGCCTGTTTAATATTCAAATGAGATTGGTAAACACCAACTAGCTATTTAACCTGATCAGTCCAATAATGGCATACATAATTAATGCTGGGTTCCCATCAGACTGCTGGAAGAGAAATAATGGTCAGAGGCATTCCCAAATAACAGGAAATACTTTGAGCTTCACACATAACACTTTAAAATGCATGTTGCCTTCCCTTGGAGATGCCAAAGTAATATGTGACTTAACACACAAACACACACACACACACCACACACACACACACAGACATACACACACAGAGGCAAATACTTGGAAGAGGAAAAAAGCGAGGGAATTTCTTGCATGAACAAATTAGAGTGCATAGGAACGTGATGCAACTACACACAGGCATATCCTGTGCAGAGCCGTGAGGCTGTGTGTAATGGGGAATTAGGAGAAGTACAATTCCGAAGTTCTCTTACAAAAACCTGATTAAAAATTCAGTAAGTTATTTCTGAAATCTATTTCTTGCACCCACCTCTGTAGCCTGGGAAACATCTGTTCTGATCGTGATATGGAGCCAGAAAGTGAATTCCAAACCCAATGAGATTAGACGATCCGTACTCAGAGTCCTTCTGTGTCCGCAGGAGCTGCTCTGAATGGCACAGGCCTCACTGACCATCTTAAATGCTTTGAACATGCTTTTCATTCTTCACGCTATTTAACTTTCAAATGCCTTACATTCCATTTCCAAAAATTAGATAATACAATTAAGCGCCAATGATTTTGTGAGGACCACTTAAACGAAATCACTAGCTAATGCTCTGACTCTTGTTTTTTAAAAAAATAACTTTTAACCCTGAATTGGGAGTAACAGTCCACATGGTTTTCTGTTCTACCTCTCCTTTTTATAAGTTAGAATCTTGTGGCCTGGGAAGGTCTGTGTCAGGAACTTCTTTCTTCCCCAGATTTAGGAACTGTAACTCATGTGACTCCCATACATCCCTGAACACCACATATACATGAAAAAAACCCCAGCAGTGAAAAGTGGTTCCACACACATGTGCCTCATTCTTGCCTCTTCTTCAATAAAAACAAATTAACAGCAGAGCCTTGGGACAGCGTTTTAGTGTTCACACCTTACAAAAATTTCATAGATCCATAATGCATCCTTTTGGGAACATAACAAGTTATATACGTTTGAGACCATTACGAAAACCCACAAAACAACAAAGAGAGCCATCAGAATTCTGATGACATATTACAGATAAAATTTTTCCTGTTACCCCAAAAGCGTACAAAAGGGTGGTTAGAGTGAACAAGGACTCCTAGCATTTGGCAAATTCTTCCCCTTGCCTATTCTTCTTCACATCTTTACTTTTAATTTTATTTACAAAGATGATGTGATATAATATAATTATGCAAAGAAGCTAAAACCTGTATATTCATGTTTATTGCTGTATTAGATGTGCAGTGCTCTACTTAAGAGAATGGCGCCCTATAGCTAAATGTGTGGCAGGCTGTGTTCCTGCCACTTATGAGTATCAGAAAATCCAAATGCGGCTATATACACACAAATGTATTCTTATTCACTACTCATTCCTCATTCATTCAACATTCATTCTCTCTTTTTTTTTCAATGAGTATTTTCTACGTACCAGACACTGTGCTAGGTTCATCATCTTGCATTTTAAATGACAGAAGGGGATATAAAAGAAAGAAAAGTGACTTATCTCATGCGCTGATACCAAATTTCAAACAGGAATGGAACTGATGAACACATGAAAGAAACAGACAGCAAAAAATGCAACCCCTTTCGCCAATAAACACTGGATCATTTAAGGGAAGTCCCTCAAGAGTTACTGCTTCCTGATTGATGTAATCCTAACCACAGCCTGTGGTCCAAAAATTGCCAATCAATCATGTATACATTACAGGAAAAATTGGGTTAACATGTCTTTATGCTGGTGCTTCAATGACGTTCTGTTCAACCCTGGCACAAGATATCCTTTGCAGAAAAATCAGCCTGGTGGTGTATCGTTCGTTTGTTTTCACCTCACCATTTTGTTATGATGTATAGGCAATGAGCCTCATGTGGCCTTCCTAATCTGAAAATGAGCCAAGAGAAAGAACGTGCTCAGAAGTGTTGAAAGAAAGGCCCATTCTCTGCCCAGGGAATTGCATCTAATACAGGAAATGAACACAAGTTTGCTGTAAGCTGTCCAGCTTCTGAATCAGCTGTTCCCCACTCCGACTCCTACTCCCTCCCCAACCCCCACTTCTAAAACTTAAGCACTAAAGGCCAATATTAAAGTTTTGAAAAATGTGTTTTCCCCTTCTTCTCCTATGTTCTCTCAAAGCTGTGTAAATCTAACTTGAATGGTAAGCGGCTTTATTTTAACAAGTGTGAGTTATCAGAGTTCGCATATCAAATTAAACCCAATGAATTCTGGACTTGTTTTAAATTTCAAGCCAGAGGCCCTAACTCCCTGCATTTCACTTGGCGGCTGGCCAGACTTAGTAATAAAGTGCTAAGCAGAAGACAGGAAATACTAGAGAAGTCGAACAATGTTATGACAATGTTTATAACTTTTACAGTCAAGCCTGGCTGCACATCTGCACAACATCAGACTCTGGTCAGACCCGCAGAGAGGAAACCATTCCTTAGCTGGCAGCATTTTGCTACAGCCAGATGTTATCATTTTACTGGTATCTTTTCACCAAACAAAAAAAAGTATATTATATGGTATATATTTACATTTCTGAGAAGGAAATGGGGGGGGTCTCTTGTTTGAAAGAAATGGTATGTCAAATTAATTCTGTCCCATAATTGATTTATTCTGACAGATCTAAGACAGTTTGCAGACAATGGTATCTTTCTCTTTGATGTGATAACGTTCAAACTGCTTTGTTGTCAAGGGGGGCAAAGGCTTGTTTGATGCCATAAACTGAAATACAAAGGAACTTCCAAGTACGGCAGCCTTGGGACGCTTGGATAAGACTCAGATGCCTGTAAAATTAGGCAGTCACCTGACAAGTATTTATATAAATGAGATGACATTAGCAGTGTTTCCTCGAGCACAGATGTAACATAAGAATTTATCATTTTAGTTGAAACTGAGAAAACTAATGTCTCTTTTACCTAAATCATTTCAAGAGCCTGACATATAAAATGTCGCATCACCATTAATAACGCTCTAGATATATCAGTGTGGAAACAGATTTTTAACTAACCTAGGCTAATATCAAACAGAGCAAAATCAAAAAAGCTCAGTGAGCATTTGTGAAACAGTATAGTAATAAAATAATTTTACTTGTCTCCACTTTCAATTTTTTTTTTTGAGATGGCGTCTCACTCTGTTGCCCAGGCTGTAGTGCAGTGGCGCGATCTCGGCTCACTGCAACCTCCGCCTCCCGGGTTCAAGCAATTCTCTGCCTCAGCCTCCAGAGTAGTTGGGATTACAGATGCCCACCACCATGCCCAGCTAATTTTTGTATTTTTAGTAGAGACGGGGTTTCACCATCTTGGCCAGGCTGGTCTTGAACTCCTGACCTTGGGATCTGCCCTCCTCGGCCTCCCAAAGTGCTGGGATTACAGGTGTGAGCCATCGCGCTCGGCCCATCTCCAATATTTTTAAACCTAAAGTTGGATAGAGTCAGCTCAGCGTTTACTGACAAACATACATACACCATCATGCAAACAAAATTCTGTCCACTATAGTGAATCCATGTCTCAATGTGCTAACCGAAGTGTATGCATTTGCATGAGTGTGTACATGTGAGTATGTGTGTGTTTGCATATGTATGTGTAGATATCTCAGTGTACCTGTTCTCCACCTGCCTTCAGACAGTTCATCACATGTCTCAGATAAAGATGAAAACAAGCTCAAAATGTGAAACACGTTGTCTTGACATCCTGGGAAAGCCACTTAAATCTATCAACAATAACGACTACAAACTCATGAAAATTGAACATGGTCTCTGAAACACCTTCAAAGAGTCATGCATCTACTGCAGCGTCAGTTATAAGACTATCCACTTCTAAAGTACCCAAACTGTAATCAGGCAATTGACTTGGATGAATTAGGGTAGATAAAATGTACAAATTGCTGTTGACACAGATAAAATTTTGTTGTGGTGTATACATTTGGTCTTGCCTACGGTGACACACTTGAAGTCTTTGGATGAGAGAAATCTTTACTTGTAAGGAAATTTATTCATGTGGTCATTCAACTTCAGTGAAGCTGAAATAGGTTGTTTAATCTAGTGGTCTCCACACTCCTATTTATTAGTCTCCACTTGGCTGCTTTTAAAAAGTAGATAAATGCCTGAGTTTCATCCCCAGGTCGGCAACTCTATGATGGTGCCCTGGAAATGATAGGGTAGTGGGGTCTACTTATCTATTTTTTAACCTCCCTACACCCCACAATTTTGCAGTGTATGTGCACATTTATGCTAGCCTGAGACATACCTCACAGTATGTCTTGTTGGGGCCATCAGTGTCCTCTATGCTGGCTATTCAATACCGTATTTTGAATATCACCCTGGATACAGCCATTCAAATTGGCTAGCCTAAGAAAATTCAAATAGTTTTCTGGTAATGTTTTGAATTATCCTACTTATACTACTGCACTTCCATGCTATGATTGTTTGTCTTTTAAGTTTTTCAAGTTTTTTGGCTTTTAAGCAAAATAAGCTCCACTATGTATAAGCTGTTTTGACATATTTAATTCCACAGGAGAATTTGAACCACTATTTCTTTCATCAGCATTCACACTACTGCAATGATAGAATGCTCTATTACTTAATTTTTCTCCTCTGAGCCCAAGATACTGATGCTTGATTAATCTCAATCTGATGTAGTCAACAGTGATATTATTATCACTATATATGATGGATTGAATTATTTGTAAATCCTATAACACTCTATTGGTTGGAAGCCTGCTGAGTTAAATTTTATTATGTCATTTTCATGAAATTCATAGAATTATTTGAAATATAGAGCTCTTTCAACAAAGAGCTCTATATAACAGAATATAAGTACATTAAAAGATCCTGCTTTCCAAAAATTGTTACAATGCATGAAATGTAAATTTCTCATGGTACAAAGGTTTCATTTTAAAACTCTGTATACTTTTAAAATGCATTCCCATTCCTCAAATTTTTCATAGTAATTCATCACTAGATTGTTGACAGAGATATACATGAGGTCTCTGTAAGCCTTAGGCTTCCAGATACCATGTGGATTTTGTTTTTCTTTTTACGAACTTCTGTGATATTCTGATTAAATTAAACACCCTCACTTGCTGCCCAAGTTCCTTTGTGTTTTCAAAGAGTTTGAGGATTCATCACTAACTAAATAATGCAAAATATCTGCTGATATTGTCACATTACCTTCCTTGTACTTTAAGGTATATGTGTTCTCATTGCCCAGTTCTATAATAGCCTATCTTAATAGGCACGTATTGCCATAAAGCCAAAAGAAATGTAAATAACTGTGTAAAATCTCAGGTTGTAGCACTGCCTGCATCATGGTTTAATTTCACATGAGATGTGTATCTCCGTAAGACATTTTGTCCAGTTTACTTGAATGATTACTATTTAGTAATAGGAGTTCACGTACTTAATGTTTGCTAGGGTTTAGCATGTATTACCTAATAATGGAAGCTATAATTTGTGAGTGCACAATAATTTCTAGTTTGTCTACATGAGTTCTGTGGTTCTGCATGAGTGTCCAATGTTTGTATTTAAAGAGCAAATGAAACTGCTAGGGGAGAAGGTCTGATAGAAGTCTAAGGATACCACTGGACTCATGCAATTAAGACAGTTTTAGGGAATCCAGGGTGTACATCAATGCATTACTCACAAATTTAAACAGGTAATACTAAACTCATTTTCTAGATTTTGAAACAGAGCTGAAAGACTAAATAATATACCTAGTAAGAGGCCATGACTGGCTTCAAACCTGGGACTTTTTTCCTTTTTCCTCCAAAGACAGAATTTTTTTTCTGTCATATGGCTTCTTTCTTTTTCTTTCTTTCTTTCTTTTTTTTTTTTTTTTTTTTTGAGACGGAGTCTTACTCTGTTGCCCAGGCTGGAGTGCAGTGGTGTGATCTCAGCTCACTGCAAGCTCTGCCTCCTGGGTTCATGCCATTCTCCTGCCTCAGCTTCCCAAGTAGCTGGGACTACAGGTGCCCGCCACCACGCCCGGCTAATTTTTTTGTATTTTTTAAGTAGAGATGGGGTTTCGCTGTGTTAGCCAGGATGGTCTCGATCTCCTCACCTCGGGATCCGCCCGCCTCAGCCTCCCTAAGTGCTGAGATTACAGGCGTGAGCCACCGCGCCTGGCCAGGGCTTCTTTCTAAAAGAAGAAAATACTTCCTTATATAACATACAAAATATAGATAAAGTATTTTTATAAATAATTGCAGTTTTTCTATTAGGTAACCTGTGCAAGGAAGTGTGGAACATAAAGTGGAGAAGTAAAAATTATGTAAATCAGGCAACGTGTCAAGAACCTCTATGTACATCCTATTTTATGTTATGTGACCTTGAATTATTTGCTTTAAATTCTCTCGGTGTTCCCTACTGCTTTGGAATTTTTAGCCCCTTTCTTTCTTGATGATTCAGGTTCGACATTGCTTTTTTTCCTCAATTCTTACTCTGACCTGCAACTTGAATTGTACACTAAATAATTAACATATAAAATATTGCTAACTTTTAAGATATATCTTCTATATATAATATCGATTTTACATGATCTAATGTTACTATTACAGGACCCAAGGATTAAGTAACAGAATAAATATACTTTAGAAATTGAGTGAATTTAACATCTTGTCCAAACTACTCACATTGGCAAAGGTCACCTTAAGACTTGTACATTGGAAAAATTTCTGGACTGTTTCTCAGTATATTTATGTACAAGCAAACCATAAAGAAATACATAAAGAAATACTAAGAAAATACATGGCTTTTCCATTTTACTCCCCCCAAAAAACATAAAGGAACATGTATGGGCATGCTTCTCCTTTTTTTGATATGATAAAATCCTCACCATTTTAGACCATCTGGGGGTCAAAATTTATTAAGAAATTTGCTAAGAGAATGACTTAGCAAAATCCTGATTATAAAATATATAGAAATATATATTTTCAAGAATTGTGTTGTTCAAATCTGTGCAATCCAGCTTCCACTAATGAGAAAACTAATTTGCTCATTTAATAACTGCTTCCTGAGGGCCTATGAGCTAAGGACAGAACAGGGAACAAATTAGACAACATTTTTTGTTTACATTCTAGTGAGGTACAAAATGCTCCATTCAAATGATGTGGTTTAGAAAAAAGAATGCATAAAATATAATTGCCCTATCAGAGCCACAACGATAGAAAGATGTGGTATGCACCAAAAACAGTTTTGATAAAAAGAAGTGGTTAATTTATACTGATTATAGATAAAGTATAGGAAGCTTTGTCCATCCAAAGATGAATAAGCAAAATATGGTATATACATACAATAGAATATTATATAGCCTTAAAAATGAAAAAAATATCTGACATATGCTACAACATGGATGAACCTTGAGGACATCATTATGTTAAGTGAAATAAGGCAGTCACAGAAAGACAAGTACTACAGGAGTACACTTATATGAGGTAGTTAGAGTAGGCAAAATCATAGAGATAGAGAAGAAGGGTGGTTTTCAGGTGCTGAAAGGAGGAGGGAATGGGAAGTTACTGTTTAACGGGCTCAGAGTTTCAGTTTTAGAAGATCAAAGAGTTCTGGAGATGGATGGTGGTGATGGTTACACAACATTAGGAATGTATTTCATACCACTGAGTTATACACTTCAAAATTAAAATGGTACATTTTATGTGATGCGTATTTTACCACAATAAAAAATAATAAATTAAAAAATATAGGTAGCTCTACTTTAAAGGTTAAAAAAGCAAAACAAAAACAAAATCCTAAACGACCATTAACGCTGGACCCAATTCAACATTTACAAAGGTGGAAATGGTGACAGAAGACGAATTTAGTGATTGGCAGAGCTGGAAGAACAGTAAGATGGGCACCTAGGGGGGTGGGCAGGTGTGCTGACTGGCATAGCGAGAAAGCTGGTATTAACTGCTTTAAGTGGGGAGAGAAATTAATGAGTTTTGAGTTGGATATTCTGTCTGTGTGTTAGGTGTAGACATCTGCAGGCAGTGTGGAATATAAATTGGAGAAGTAAAAATTGCAGTCCCTTTAAGAAGTCTATGAGGTTCTGATGACTAAGCAGGGACAATGGAAAGGCCAAAATGAGGGAGGGGGGTTGAATTCAAGAGAAATTTTGACACTGAATGGGGGCATATGACTTTTAAGTTCCTTTTCAATCGTGACGTCCAATGACTGCATGTGAGGAAATGGAAGCGGGCAGTCAAAGATGGGATTCCCGAGGGATACGATTTGGTAGATAACAGAATGACTCACAGGAGGCTGCGTTCTTAGATTGTTTATGGTGTTCCCAAAATAGAGGCACCATTGAGTTGCTCAGAAAAACTGTTTTGTAAATGGGGTATGGTATATATGAATCTAAATCTCTCTTAAGTGAGTATTTAGTCAAGTTTAAAGGACATGCCATCCTTTTAATCATCTTAACAGACATAAACATACTGAATCATATAGTTAATAACAATTTGAAGTGACCAATTAAACCAAATGGACAAAGTCCAGGTCCTGTTAGCAGTTGGGGTGTCATTCAAGGCGACTTCTGTGGGTCTCATTTGTAAAAAGACAGGTTTGGATGCATCCTACTGATGGCCCTTTTAGTCGCACTGGGCTATGATTCTGTGAATAAGTTTGCTATACTTTAAATTTAACAATCCCCTTGTAAAAAAATCAAGCAGATGTGACTGAGAACAAGTGTAATGATTTGTTTACCAAACATGTAGGCAGCACCTGCTAGTATGGCGTCCAGCTCCAAGGAAATGTATTAACACAGAACACAGAATCAGCATGGCAGGCTACTGTATTCCATGAATAAACCACTGAGGCATGCCGTGTTCATGAAGAAGGCTCAGAATTGTGTTCTTCTGTGTCTTTCTGCTTCAATAGGAAAACAAAACTGAAAATATTTGTTGTAATTAGCTTTCATTTATTTTCATCCAAGTTAATATTCTGCAGTACATTTTGAAATTCTTAATATCAAGACTTCAAAAAATCACTCATTGCATATATGATTAAATAGCTATTTTGTCTTTCCAAAGTAACTATCCACAATAACTTTTAACTAAAAAAAAATAAATTTTGTTCACATCTTGGAGGTTGTAAAAGTTACCTTTTCTTGGCCAGGCGTGCTGTAATCCCAGCACTTTGGGAGGCCAAGGCGGGCAGATCACGAGGTCAGGAGATCAAGACCATCCTGGCTAATACGGTGAAACCCCATCTAAAAATACAAAAAAAATTAGCGGGGCGTGGAGGCGGGCGCCTGTAATCCCAGCTACAGGAGAATGGTGTGAACCCGGGAGGCGGAGCTTGCAGTGAGCAGAGACCGCGCCACTGCACTCCAGCCCAGGCAACAGAGCGAGACTGTGTCTCAAATAATAATAATAATAATAATAATAACAATAATAAAAAGTTACCTTTTCTTTTTTAACCAAGTCATATTTAAAGACAGCTTGCAGTGCACTATCTTATATTTTCTGAAGTTCCAATTGTTGATATTTCTAAGATAGCTCCTCATTTACCTAAGTTTTGAGCCACTCTTGAAACAGGAAGGTTATCACCAGAATCACATGAGGCTGAGAAAATTGAGTAATTTTCAGTTTTGTAGAATGACAAAGTTAAATGAGAAAGTTAGTGAGATAATAAAACTATGATCTCCAAAGACTATTAGACTGCTGATTTAGTGATCTTTTAAGTGGAACTGCCTGCCTGAATTTTTAAATTGTGAACATGTGCTTAGGTGTGCAGAGTTCTCATTTCTTTTAATGTAGTTAGTTACACTATGAAATCCCTATACATTACTTTGATTGTTTCCCATACGTAGAACATAATCAAATTCAGACCACTGAAGTTATCCACATGTCTCTCAAGCTTGGATTTGGCCAGAATGTTGAGTTATACGAATGGATATCTAAGTCTTTTTTGTAGACCAGTGGAGTAAAGGAAAATTGTCCAAAAGGTTGGCCCATCACATAATAACATCGTTTAAAATGATACATATGTAATATGAAATTATGTATGTAATACATATATAATAATATACTTCAATAACACACTAGTGAATTCTTGTCAACGACAACATTAACTGCCCATTAAAGATTGTTTTCAGGCTATTAAATTACCAGAAAGACATTGCTTAGGGAGGAATCTCTCTCTTTTTTGTTACTGATATATCTCAAGTGCCAAAATAGTGACTTATACATAGTGTTCAATAAATGTTCAGTATATTAATAAATGAGTTTCAAATAATCCATCCTGTAACATAATCACCTGCTCAGTAAATTTATTATTAGCCAGATTGCAGATTGAAAAAGTCTTCTTTTTCTGAAATGTATTTTAGTGTACCCAGTACATCAAGTCACACACATACACACACACACACACACACACACACACACACCCCACATTAAAAATCTGATAGCTTATTTAAAGTTTGATGATAAGCCCATATATCAGATTAAGATTGAAATTTGAATCCTAACATCAAGTTTCTCTGGAGTTAAAACAAAAAATCAGGGTTTTTACCCTATATAATCTTGGGATTTATAAAACCCCTGAATAATAGATAAATATTTTATTTTTATTTTTAGATAATAAATGTATTGGAAATTATATTCACAATAATAATAAAATTATTTTAGGGCAAAATTTTGCAACTAGATTACAGTGGCATCAGATCTGAAGTGAAATCATAAAAGCAGTCACTGACATGATCTAGAAACTTAACTGTTTTTTTCTTAGAGTGAAGCCTTATAACCAAGACCATGCGATTCAATTAAGACTCAGAACTGCTTTTCTTTAATCAAACATCTAAGAAGTAGTTTGGACGACTAACCAAACTTTCCTCTTTGCCAAAACCTTTGTAGCATGCATTCATTCAAGCAACAGCCAAGAATGTATTGATCACGTACTATATTCTAATCTCTGGGCATACTCATGAATAAGAAACAATGCCTGATATTAGAATGAATTTATCTCACAGTTCGAGCTAAACTATGTTACAAATAATTAAAATATAGCCAAGTAACTATAGCTACAGAAGTATTTACAAGGCCCCAAAATAGCATAGTCACTAACAGTTTTGCCTGAGAGCTTCATGGAAGGTTTCACAGTCTCACAAACATGAGAGTGATAAGGTTAACAAGTAGTCTGGCAGAATCACCTCTGCATGTCACACAATATAATGAAAAATCTGGGAATTGTAGGTAATAATAGTCATCATACAAATATTATTAATTAAGAACTCTCTGTGTACCAGGCACTGTGCTAACTGCTTTATATGTTTTAAGGATGGATAGATGACAGATGCAAAGATAAATAGACAGGGATAGACAGATAGATAGATAGATAGACAGATACATACATACATACATACATACATACCCACACAGGTAGATAGATATTTGACAGAGGTAATAGACAAATGATAGATAGATAGACCATCAATTACCTCTTTTGTTGAAGCAATCAATAGTTTGCATTATAATTATTTGTTTACTCAGATGCCTTCCCTCTAAAGACACTGATCCCTTGTGGAAACTGTCGTATTCATCCATGTGTCCCCAGCAACAACTAAATTTCCTTCCCCATGGTAGGCATTCCATAAAGGTTTCTTGAACTAATGAACACCTGAACCTACTATATTTGTGGCATCTCTCAAGTCAATTGATATTTTTGTGCCTCAGATTTCTTCAATTTAGTTGGTCTCTAAAGGCCTTTAAAGTTGAAACATGTTATGAAGTTTTCTTTCTAAGTTCTACATTGAGAACCTAATTTCTAAAAACCTCATCTAGGAGTAAAAATCAGACTATTTTTGTTCCGAGCTAAGATTAAAGGCTGTCTTTGATTGCCTGTATGTCCAGTTCTATTTTACTTTCCTTAGATTTTTAAAATTGGGAATTATTTTGAACACAAATAAAAATAATATAACAAAAGTAAAATCTAACAAATTCCAACCTTAAAAAAAGAACAAACAACATAAGTACAAACAAACAAACCAAACCTAGAACCAATGAGTGGAAGCTTCCTGTTTACCTGTCTTCAACACCTTTCATCTTTCTACTTTCCAACAGGTAGCTACTAACCAAAATTTAACATATATCATTCTTGTGTCAACAGAGCAAGGCCTATGGCCAGAAATGAATGAAATTCATAATGAAGGTATTCTGAGGAAATATGATCTCACTCTCAAAGTCTCAACAATGCCCTGGGTGATAACAACTGGCTCCCAAGGAACAAGATAGTTCCCAAGCAACTCCAGTGCCCAGAAAAGATGGTGAAGAGATCTTTGCAGACAATCTATCAGTCATTGAGGCAGAAAAATCATTGTGACTAGTCATCACCTCTTCATACGATAGCTTAAACCAACAGACTGAGAATTTATAGTGTAGCAAAGGGCAGTCTAATGCAGTAGTTACTTGGATCCACTCTTGCTGTTTTGTGACCCTGGGCAATCCAGTTAACCTACCCCATATATTAGCTTTCTAATGTATAAAATGGAGATGACAATGGTATCTACCTCATTGAATGGTGCAAATTAAGCAAATTCATGAATGTAAGATGCTTAGAGGACATCCAACACATGAGTGCAGGATAAATATTAGCTTTTATTCAATTCTAGGTCCACAAACAAAACTTTACAAAATAAAGAGGTTTTTGTTGTTGTTCTTTTCTCTCTTTTTCTTTTTCTTTTTTTTTTTTTTTTCATCATCTCAAGAAATCAAAGGCATGCACCTGGAAAAAGAAAACACACTTTTGAAGTCTTCTAATCACTAGGGCTCTGTATTTTGTTGCAGTCCTATAGTGTGGATATTTAAAGAATAAGGCCAGGCAACTCTGTCTGTAGTCTTTGTTCATTCATTTCATGCGGCCTTGAGCACCTTACTAAGCACCAGTCAATGTTGTAGACAATGGGGATATAGCATGATGAAGCCAGAAAGGATACTGCCAAAAAGGCATACATTAAACTCATAATTGCACCAAAATTTACCAAATATAGGATCCTTCTGTGCTACCACAAAATTCTTAATGGCTTTAAGTCTCAACTTTCTCATCTGTAAACTAAGGGCAATAACACCTGCTCCTTCTGTATGTTGTTGTGAGAGGAAATAAAATTGTCTTTATAACAAAACTTCATGAGAGCTGAAAAAGCGTTTGAATAAATGCATTCATGATATTAACACTTCCATTTGGCTGCTGAGATAGGTTCACTTAAAAGTATTCATAAATCTATCAAGGTAGGGAATGAATCATGAATCATGTCACAGAGCTTAGGTGGAAACTTACCCCATGACTACAATTTCTCTTAGGTGTACTGAACATAAGTTCTCCTAAAAACAAAGCCTGTACATAAAAATTAAATTTAGTATAAGCAATTTGAAAACTGAAGAAAAGAAATGTTCACCCTTTTCTGAGATATTTATTTTACCCTCAGAGAAAGAATGAAATAAAATGCAATGTGTTTTGCCACTCTCCTCATAAATTCTGTCTGTCTAAATTCCTAGACACAACAATGACAGAATTCATGTAAATATACCTAACCCGAGAGGTCAGATTTGGGGACCTCATCGAGTGGTGCATGGGAGTCTGCCCAGCTGCTGACCACACTCAGTCAGTGTATGAAACCAAATATCCATCCATGACCGGTCAACATAGAAACCCTCATTGAAGAAATAACTACTTTGTGCTAAAGGAGCAGGTTATTTCAAGTATTTCATTGATTTCAGCTCTCAAGTATTCAACAATTTTAAATTTTAAAACAAATTTAAATTAAAAATAATAAATTAATATTTTGAAAGAGAATGCTCCCAGCTTGCATATGAAATTTCAGTTTTCCTTATTTCAGAGGGCACACCTTTCCTTAGTAGAAATATAGTGTTAACCACAGCTTATAAAGTACATGTTTTAGATTTGTTTCAAAGCTAGTATTTTAATAAAATATATAATATAAAAATAACTAATATAACACTGAAATAAATTACATCCATCTTCCTATAAAGTAGTTTATAGCTTAATGTGAAATATCTCTCTCCCCAATTTCCACTTTAAATATTAAAAATTGCTTGCACATGCTCAGTGCTTCACATTCTTACCTCTTAGTAGTTAGTACTTAGCTGTTGTTTATTATAAAAAAAAATAAATTGCTGTCCTGATTTTTTTTGTATTTCAAAGTCAGCTAATTAATTTCCAATAAATTAAACAGTAAAAGCCTAGTAATAGAGCACAGATATTCCTACTTTTAAGTATATTTATTGCTTTTCATTGCATTGAAATATTATTTTATCCAACTGCTTCGTCTACCCTGGCAATCAATATAACTAGAGTGATATTATTTCCCGGTTTGATTTTATACGATGCTAGGCCATTGGATCAAGTGTTCTGTGACCTGTTTATCATTGCTTATTCCTGGATAGAATTCAGTAGAGAAAATTCAGAAACTATAATGATGGATTTACATCAAACTATTGCACTCAAACTATTTAGGAAGCTATCTGAAGCCTGATAGTGTAGTTCATTATTTGTGCTTGTCTCACAAGGGCACAATATTCTATGTCATTTTTTACAGCATAGAAAAGGTTAGGTTTGAAAACTTAGCATTACAAATGTCACATTTACTTCCAGCAGGAAATGTGCAACAATATGTGACAATACTGAATAAAATGTTGAAACATGTTTTCCTTTTGTTTTACTTTACTCATTTTTGTAATACAACACTGGTTACTGGAAAATGCCTTACAGCTTTATTCAAAACACATGTTCAAAGATTTGAATGAAAAAACTTTGACTCTCTGGAACATCTAACCGATATATCATTTGTGTGCCTTAAATTTTTTCTTACTGTCAGGAACACTTTTATGTCTTTAAGATTTATTTAAACTAGTTTATTATATAATGAAGCTTGTCAGATCATAGGAACAAAGTCAAACAAGATGTGCTATATCAAAGTATAACATTTAACATATAGATTTAAGTATACATATCAAGTACAACGCAATCAAGCAAAGTTTAATCTGAAAATGCAAATGCTTCAGATTATTAAAGCCACATCTGTCCTTTGAAGCACAATTTAGATTGTTTATCAAAAAGCTATGTGTAATTATTCTCTCCCACCCTAGACTTTGTAACAACAGATTTCTTAAGAACTTTTCAATTTCACTTCAGAGTTGGGATTTTAAATACTTAACCACCAAAGGACATAAGAACACAAATGGAAAATTAAAAATCTTTACAATGTATTCTATTATAATTGCTGTTTTGTTGGTGAATCAGGGTAATATTTCAAAAAGCATTACTCCGAGTTTTAAGAATAAATTTCCAATGCTTTTAGAAATCAATTCCACATAGTTCTAGCATGAAAAAATGTGTCCTTAAACATATTATTACAATTTTTCATATAAAGCTTTATATTACATTTAACTCTCTGCCTTGGCCAACAGGAAACATCAAAGGCAACATTTTAAGAAGTAAAGAGAAATTCCAAAACACTAGGGACAGAGCTTTGAATTTTAAGTACTTGAAGTTCTCAGGCCTTAAATTTATATAAAAAATAAGTAAGTCTGTTGTATTCTCTTATGTACGTTCATTGATCTATAAAATTCTCTTAAATACACCCATTTGTCTATCCATTGAAAAGATACATATACTGTCCTAGGTAATATTATTAAGTCTGAACACTTGAGAAGGAACTGAATCACTGCAATATTATCCTAGAGCAGACCTAATTTCTGTGCAAAACTATGATCTTTCATTTTATCCATAAGAACTGAATATGACTGAAATGTTGAGCTCTCATTTACAAAATCCACTTAAATACGAGGGCTCATTTTAGCTTATAACAGCTCACATCTATTATAGTCTTAGAAAGCAGCAATAACTTGTAAAATTAATTGGAGTCTCTGTTATCTATAGGAAAATTTAAAATTAAATATGTATTTTAAAAAACAATAAAAGAGAAGCTTACTGAACTTGAAAGTAGAGATTCACTGCTTGTCAATCTAGATCATGAAGGATTCCTGTACAAACGCAGGTAGTAACAAGGTCACAGTAGCTCAAACTCTGCTTGTGCATTCAAATTCAATCCAGAAACCTCCAACTGCTAAAACCATAAATGTTCTATATATTATCGCCTCAATGTTTTATATTTAATGTATCAATTATAATCCGGCTTCAGTAATCAACATGGGAGAGAGGGAAAATGGTGGCTAAGAAAACTTCAGCTTCACTTAAAACAATTTTTTCAAATGGATTAACTCATTCCTCTCTGATGCCATAGGCAAAGCAAACAAAAAACTGGATGATAGCACTAATTACATATTTTTTTAAAGAAACTGGTATCGATAGTTTGACTGAAAGGTTAAAGGGGAAACATAATTCTATAATATCATAAACTCTGTCATAGCATATTCAGAAAAGGAAATTGTTGACAAATGTAATTGAGGCAAGTGCTTTATTTCCTTTCCCTAAATGTAGAGATGGGCTTGACAGTATTTCTGAAACTTTAATGCAAACTCTACAGTAAAGTGAAGAAGGGCTTGGAATGAAACACAGTATAGTTTCTACGTGAGAAACAATTAGTATGCCGAAGAGCTTAAGTCAAAGGAAACTTCTGAAATCACAAAGCCCATTAAGACACAAACTGGCTGTGGATCTAGAAATGCCAGGGATAAAACACTCAGGGTAAGGAGGGAGCAGGATAAAAGAGAAGGGGGGCGGGGCAAAGAGCTCAATTAACACACAGGCATTTGAGTAGCCACTGCTCTTTTCATGTCCCTCCCATTTTACAAATGCCCAGAGTCATTTCTGCAGTGGAACACCTTTGCAAATTCTAAAAATAAAGCAATAAACTTTAACTCCTCAACTTTCATAATATTTTGACAGATTCGCCCAACTTTAATTTCCTTTTTGTAATGGTAGTGTGATTTGCATTATGTTACATTGCTTCATTTTGCCATTAAAAAAAAAAGTTAATCTCAAGAGAACTGCTCTGGAAATTATGTGCTACTTTAATAGACATCCCCTCAGAATGGAATAAAAATAATTTTCTCGTTGTAATCTTATCCTGTAACGGTTGGTACGATCTCACCATAGACCTGTTTTGGAAGCAAGGTTTGAATTTTCTTAAAGAAATTTTGAACAATATTCCCAGAACAGGTTCTTGTCTCTCACAAAAATCATTTATGTAAAGGGAAGGAGCACAACTGATTTATTTAAAATTTGGGGAAATTATGAACCAAAAAAAAATGCATTCCAATTTACAAGTTACTTGATTCTGTCATATGAAGTGGCAGTGTCCTTTTCCTTTCCTGCTTAAAAAAGCAGCTCTGGCCTGTGGAAGGCAAGTGGCAAATGTAAGCTTTATGGCAAAACCCACTCAATGATTTAAAAATGCTCCAGGAACACTGTGTTGGAAAGAAATCAGTGGTACCGAGGTGTGAATGGAGGATGCCCTTTAAAGGAAGGAATTTGGCCTTTTGTTAAAGAAAAAAAAAAAAAAAAAAAAAAAAAAAAAAAGCAATATCTCTATTTTGCCTTTTGTACCCAAATAAAGCTCATTTATTCTGATCTTTTCTATGATTTGAATTTCTACCTATTAGGCTTTCCTATATTGCGATATGAGTGTCCAGGAGCCAGGATAGAGAATAAGACACATTTTTTAAAAAAGGATAGGCTAGAAGGATAGCACTGGAAATGACGTTAACAGATATAAAGGGAATAACATGGAATGTGATAGCTAGCAAGCTATAAAGTCACTAAGGGGGATGAGACGAGACTGATGTTCAATAGGATAAGAAACCAGTCCTGAACATAAAATTTCTTATCACCACTCTTAGCTCACTGTGTAAATAACCCCACACTTCTAGTACACCTCAAACTTCTCTGCTATCTAAGGAAGGAGTATAATCATTTTTCCCCAGGTTGATCATAACCTAAGCTTCTTCCTATGACTGCAAGAAAATCTCCATAACCTTGGGCACAACAGAGATGTTATCCAAGAGTAGTCCTGCTGTACAACATCAATTAGAATGAGTGAGGCAGCCTCCTCCACAGTCGTTGTTTTCTAGATTTTTCGTGCCTACAGAAATTCCCCATGAAGATTCCACTATTCCACACTTCACTGATGAGGAATGACAAACTAGAGCACTGTTTTTGTTTCTGAGTTTCAATTTCCAAAATACTAATAGCATAGTAATGTATGTAACTGTAACTCATCAAGTTCTATATATTTTTTAATTCATATTTTTAAATAGTGAATTTTCAATTTTCTTCAAAGGTTCAGATGCTCTACAGTTTATTTCTGACAAATCATCTGTTTTATTATTTCTGACATACTTACCTATTCTGCTTAATTAAATGATTTATTTACATAAATGGGATATTTGCTTAATCTAATCCAGGATTTTAAGAGGGAGAAATGCTTTAGGAATAAAAATAATTTCCCTTGAATATATGAACAAACAAATAGTACTTCTGTGTGAAGGTTGATAAAAATTAACTCCCAGAATAAAGTGGAAGTAAAACTGATTAGAGGGACAGGGTGGAAAAAGTAGGCAGTTTCCAGCCTTTTGTGAGTCACATATTAACTCTGTGGTTACCGTGTCTCAGTTGTGGAGAATTTTCAGGTTACAGATACTCTCCAATGAACAATTAAAACCCTTGCCAAAGCCAAATATAAATGACTTTGAAAAAGGTTTTATACTCCTCAATGGCAGACACACAAAAAAAACCTGAAGAGTAGAACAGAGTGACTAATTCACCAGCACAGCATTTCGAGAAACAAGTGAACTGTTTGTTATACTGATGTTTTCTCCAATCCCCCAAAAAAGCATATATGTGCACAGGAAGCAATTATAAACTATAGAACTCATAATACATTTTGAAAAAGGGATATACATAGTACATTACTTGTTTGCCTAAAAGCCATCAGAATTTAAGGCCAGGCATGGTGGCTCACTCCTGTAATCCCCACACTTTGGGGAACTGAGGACCGTGGATCATATGAGGTCAGAAGTTTGAAACCAGTCTGGGCAACATAGATAAACCCCTGTCTCTACAAAACAAATTTAAAAATAGCCAGGCATGGTGGTACACACCTGTGGTACGAGCTACTTTGTAGGCTGAACCAGAGGATTGCTTGAGCCTGGGAGGTTGAGCCTGCAGTAAGCCATTATCTTGTCACTGTATTCCAGTCTGGGTGACAGAGTGAGACCCTGTCTCAAAACAAAAACATACACACATATGCTGAACCAAACAAAACTCCCAATTGACAAGATGAAACAGTGTGAAGTGGCCCAAGATTCTTATTCACAGTTGCATAACAGGCTCCTTGATCTGCAATATGTTTGGCAGCAACAGCATGAACAGATACTGTGCAAGTTACAAATTAACTAGAACATCATTAACTGGTGCTAAGAAGACAGAGCCTGGTGTTATCTTCAGTAAATGGCTAAATAAGGAATTTTTTTTGAGCTATTGCTTTGCCATAATGCCACAAGGAATGAGCCACAATCATATAATTGCTTCTTCTCAAATATTCAATGGGCTACAGTCAGGTTTTTCGTTTTTGTTTTTTTTGAGACAGAGTCTGGCTCTGTCACCCCAGCTAGAGTGTGGTGGCACGATCCCAGCTCACTGCAACTTCTGCCTCCCGGGTTCAAGCGATTCTCCTGCCTCAGCCTCCCAAGTAGCTGGAAGCTCCCAAGTAGCTTCCACCAGATACCCTGAATCAGGCTTCCACCACCACACCTGGCTAATTTTTGTATTTTTAGTAGAGATGGGGTTTCACCATGTTGGCCAGGCTGGTCTCGAATTCCTGAAGTCAGGTGATCTGCCCACCTTGGCCTCCCAAAGTGCTGGGATTACAAGGGTGAGCCACTGTGCCCGGCCTGGTTTGTTTTTTAAAACCAACCACTATACCGTATCAATGCTACCAACTGACTATAGTCCAGCTTGTTTGAAAGTGTCTGGAAAAGTAAATCTCTCAATTAATTTCATCAAAGGCTATTACTGAAATCAGCGTGAAGATTTCCATGTCCAGCCTTGGATATGCTTTGGTGTTTGACAGCTTGACTATCTCTATGATTGGGCAACAAGGACAGGATTTTAAAGGACAATGTCTTTTTACTCTTTGCTTCTCTAGCCACAAGGAATACTAACTTCAAGAACTTCCTAAGCACTTCTCTTTCATGCATTTGCCTTTTTTATTGTTTTAGCAGAATTATTAGCATTTCTACTCTCAGGGTAGAACATTCTATGAATCAGAGGATTTCAATCATACTTGCTTTATACTTAATGTCCTTTCTAGTCTTTGACTAAGACATTGAAATAAGAAATAATGCAATGCACAATCAAAATAATTCTATGCAAGATCTGATAGCTATCAGAATTTGAAAATATGAAATGCTGTTTGCTTATCCTTGTATTCCATTTATTTAAAACATTTGGTGCATGTTTTTACATATTAAGAACATAATTATACATATTAGCATACAATTTCATAAAAGATCATTGCCTATCTTACCTTACTGTTGCCTTGTGAATGTTATGTACATAATATAACAGGAATAACAAGTACTTGTATATCATTAGAATCAGACATTAGTTTGGTTTAAAAAATAAGTCTTTTTGTTTCATCTGGTCAATACAGTTTTATTAAAGGCTAATCATTTAAGGTATTTTAATCTTAGCCATAGAAATGGAAGAATCTTTCTATAAAATATAACTGTAGCAGTATGTAATATTTAAGAACAACAAAAGGTAAACAAATGTAACCAAATGGATAATAGGGGGCTGCAAAATTAAAGTTAGAAACTAACATATCAATGATTCATATTCTCTATGCCACAAGACATGAAAAAACGTTAGGTTTTACTACTCTGTATTCTGGGGACATTCCTTTCAGATTGCATTTAAGATGATTTTAGAGATAATAAGCATTTCTTTAGATGGAGTTGATCTTTAGTTTCTAACTTTTCGGAGTTTATTTCTAGGCATAGAGTCTTTAACTGTGGGCAGCACTTATCTCTACAACATAGTGTTCTGCTTCTGTGATTAACGCAAATATCATGTAAAGATGGAGCTGATGTGAGCCGGGGTCTAGAGCCCTCAAAGGCACTAATGTATTTGTTTGCAGAATGTGATGCAATATTATGGGGAATCAGGTCAATCCAACTTTTCAGCACATATCTACCTCCTCCTCAGGCTGTAGGGTATTGTATTAGTCCACTCTCGTGCTGCTATAAAGAAGTGCCTGCGATTGGGTAATTTATAAAGATGAGAGGTTTAACTGACTCAAAGTTTCACAGGGCTGGGGAGGCCTAAAGAAACTTACAATTGTGGCAGAAGGGGAAGCAAACATATCCTTCTTCACATGATGCCAGGAAGGAGGAGTTCCAAGCAAAGAGGGAAAAGCCGCTTATAAAACCATCAGATCTTGTGAGAACTCACTTACTATCATGAGAACAGCAGCATGGGGCTAACCGCCCCCATGATTCAATTACTTCCCACTGGGTCCCTCCCCGGACATGTGAAGATTATGGGAAGTATAATTCAAAATGAGATTTGGGCAGGCATATAGCCATGCCATATCATTCTGCCCCTGGCCCCTCCCAAATCTCATGTCCTCACATTTCAGAACACAGTCATGACTTCCCAACAGTTCCCCAATGTCTTATTCAGCATTAACCCAAAAGTCCAAGTCCAAAGTCTCATCTGAAACAAGGCAAGTCCCTTCTGCCCATAAGCCTGTAAAAATCAAAAGCAAGCTAGTTACTTCCTAGATACAATGGGGGTGTAGCCATTGAGTATATACACATGTTCAAAATGGGAGAAATTGGCCAAAACAAAGGGGTTACAGGCCCCATGCAAGTCTGAAATCCACTGGGGCAGCCAAATATCAATGCTCTGAAATGATCTCTTTTGACTCCATGTCTTACAAGTAGGTCATGCTGATGCAAGAGGTGGGCTCCCATGGCCTTGGGCAGCTCCTCCCCTGTGGTTTGCAGGGTACAGGCCTGCTCCCAGCTGCCATCATGGTCTGGCACCGAGTGTCTGCAGCTTTTCTAGGCAACTGGTGCAAGCTGTCAGTGCATCTACCATTCTGGGGTCTAGAGGACGATGGCCCTTTTCTCACAGCTCCACTAGGCAGCCTCATTGGGGAACTCTTTGTGGGGGCTCCTACTGCACATTTCCCTTGAGCACTGCCCTAGCAGAGGTTCTCAATGAGGGCTCAACCACTGCAGAAAACATCTGCCTGAACATTCATGCATTTCCATACATCCTCTGTAATCTAGGCCAATGTTCCCAAACCTCAATTCTTGACTTCTGTGAACCTGCAGGCCCAACACCATGTATAAGCCACCAAGGCTTGGGGATTGCACCCTCTGAAGCAATAGCCTGAGCTCTATGTTGGTCCCTTTTAGCCACAGCTGAAACGCAGGTCAGCAAGTCTTGAGACTGCACAAAGCAGCAAGGCCCTGGGTCCAGCCCAGGAAACCATTTTTTCTTCCTAGGCCTCTGGGCCTGTGATGGAGGAGCTGCTGTGAAGGCCTCTGACATACCCTGGAGACATTTTCCTCATTGTCTCAGCAATTAAAATTTTCCTTCTTGTTACTTATGCAAATTTCTGCAGGAGGCTTGAATTTCCCCTCAGAAAATGGGTTTTTCTTTTGTATCGCATTGTCAGGCTGCAAATTTTCTGAACTTTTATGCTCTCTTCCCTTTTAAACATAAGTGCCAATTCCAAACCATGTCTTTGTGACTACATAAAACTGAATGCTTTTAACAACACCCAAGTCACATCTTGAATGCTTTGCTGCTTAGGAATTTCTTCCACCAGATACCCTAAATCATCTCTCTCAAGGTCAAAGTTCCACAGATCTCTAGGGCTGGGGCAAAATGTCTCCAGTCTCTTTGCTAAAACATAGCAAGAGTCACCCTTATTCCAGTTCCCAACAAGTTCCTCATCTCCATCTGAGATCACCTAAGCCTGGACTTCATTGTCCATATCACTATCAGCATGTTACTCAAAGCCATTCAACAAGTCTCTAGGGATTTCCTAAGTTTCCCATATCTTCCTGTCTTCTGAGCCTTCCAAACTGTTCCAACCTCTGCCTGTTACCCAGTTCCAAAGTTTCTTCCACATTTTCGGGTATCTTTACAGCAATGCCCCACTCTACTGGTACCAATTTACTGTATTAGTCCATTCTCATACTGTTATAAAGAACTGCCCAAGACTGGGCAATTTATAAAGGAAAGAGGATTAATTGACTCATAGTTCCACACGGCTAGGAAGGCCTTGGGAAACTTATAATCCTGGCAGAAGGGGAAGAAAACATGTCCTTCTTCCCATGATGGCAGGAAGGAGAAGTGCCAAGCAAAGAGGAAATGCCCCTTATAAAACTATCAGATCTCATGAGAACTCACTCACTATCATGAGAACAGCAGCATGGGGGTAACCACCCCTATGATTCAATTATCTCCCACCAGGTCCCTCCCATGAGACTTGGGGATTATGGGAACTGCAATTTAAGATGAGATTTGAGTGAAGACACAGGCATGCACTATACATCAGTTTCCCTGTCAAAAAGCAGTTATTATTATTTTTTCTCCATGTTTTCTCATATATTCCGAAGAGCAGGGAAGAAGAAACAAAAAGCAAAGCATCCTTAATTAAAGCATTCAAGATGATAGCTGATCTTTCACTTGTGTTGACCAAATGGCTTATGCTTATTTCAATCACTGCCATCTATCAGTCTTAATTAGCATCTATCCCATAAAACACTTCACTTCTGAAATATATTAATTACTATTTTATGTCTTTGGTTCCTATTATCCTAGCTGTACAACCACAACCATAAAATCATGGCATTTTCCAGCACAAAGGGACACTATCTGTTATGTATGATTCATGTAAGTTGCATTAATATTTAGAGGAGTGGTCTGGAATAAGCTGCTGTTCTCTGACTTTATGCCCTAAGGAGTTCTTCAATTTTCGGCACTAGAATCAAGTCTTTCTTAGTGAGACAATGATGCAAAGCTTTTTGCTATGGGAATTTCAAAATCATTCATGTTATAAGTGGCAAATCCAAATAAAAAAAGAAGACTCTAGGTTTAGATGAAATACTCTGCTCTATACATTTTCTAACCATAGAAACCAGGGAACATTCCTTTTTGTAGTATTTGTGAGTAATGCAGGGAATTTAGAGTCATTTATTTCCCTGCTAGCATTTAAATGAATAATTTTAAATTATTTTAATGATTTGATAACATGAAGTGCTGTAAATAATAGAGTTTTCTGTAATATTTACTGATAATTGTTCACTTGAATTGTCAAGATCATAGTGTTAGAATCTCAGAAGTTTTGTTATTTAACTTTGTTTAGGACTATAAAAAAAATTCACTGAAGCCATGAGAAAATTCTCTGCGATGGATGGATGGATGGATGGATGGATGGATGGATGGATAAAATAAAAGGATAAATGGAAAACTTTCTAGAGAAAAAAAATTCACAGCACTTTGCAAGCTCTTTCTAGCAATGATACTATTATAGAACTGGGTTATGCACTTTACTTCTCTCATATTGTAGCTTAAACTTTTTTCTTGTTCCACTGTCAGTGAGATGAGAGAACAGATTACTGTTCTATAAGAGTAGTGAAAGTGTCTGTATTTAAAAGTGGGCAGAAGCGAGTAATATTATGTTCAATGGTGTTGCAAACTAACCAGAATTGAATTACACTTATTAAAATATTAAGAAAGAAAGAAAAATTATTTCTGTTATTTACACATGGAATATAAGGCAAATTTCGGTTTCAAATGTAGAAAATGTAAAGAAGTAAAAACAGATTGGAGAGGGCAGGTGGGAATATTTTAAAAGCTGTGCAAGTGGATTTAAAACTCTACTTAAGAGACTAGAGATAAATATTCTGTTTGCTCACAAGTTATAGAAGTAGCAAACCATGATGGTGCAGGCTTCTCCCATCAGTAAGAAAAGAGAAAAAAAATTACGGGTTCCCAGAATTAAGAAGACATTAAAATTAGGTGTAGAATGAACCTTCTTTCTTTATGAACAAAAATATGGAAAGCTAAGGACAATAATATTTACTGCAGGACTTTTAAAGCTCTAAGTGCATAAAACAGAGGATTAAGTGAAAAACCAGGTTCATAAAATGCATTAGTGTTATTTTAAAAGAATGCCATAGCACAAGTCATTATTTTATAAACTTTTCTTGCCATAAAACACACATTTAGTTATGTACTGGTTATAAAGTTATAATGAAGGTGAATAACTTCTAGGGACGATGGAAGGTAATTTTACTATATATTTTTGAATCATAGTTATATATATATATATTTGTTATCATGAACAAAATTATACTCAGACATGCTTCTTTCACATTTTCCTTCCTTGCAAAAAAAACCTAGATCACTTGCTATTGCAATTAGTTGATGCCAATTTGAAATTCTTCTTGGAAACTATCATAATTGTGTAAGCACCTTTAATTTACTGCACAGAAAAACGGAAGCCGTTTAAGTTTCATGAAAATTGAAAAGAAAGCAGTTCAGTCTCAGTAAACATATAGTAATATGCTGAATACAATTTTTTAAAGAAACATTAATGTGAGATTCCATTATTTCATTTAATAGTATAAGAAAGCTTATTAAGCTGAGAATAATTATACTAAATAGTAAACCACAGACATAAACTTTAGCAGTGCTATCTCGTTTAGCAATGCTATCTCGACGACTGCAATTTAATACCAGGAATGTATCATATAATGAATGCATATTGAAGATAGTCCATGTAAGGCTTCATACTATCAATTACTAAACAAAAGTAGTCTCCTATTTCACTCCTATGTGGGAAGAGTTCTACATCCATCACATTTTCCACATTTACAATCTGTGATAAGTTCTAGCTCAATAAAGTTGAAGTTCAATAAACTTGAAGCACAGAAAGTAAACAACAAAGAACAAAAGAAAACAGCAAACAAAATTGTAAATTATCAAATATACAACATGCTTTACCAAAAAGAGGTGTTCAGAAAATATACTTGCTATTTGTTTAAGTGCAAGGAAAATCAGCATAAAATGTTGAACCTGATTCATAAGTAACTATAAAGCAATTGTTGGTAATATTGAGCTCAAATTGGGACTAGCAATTAGCAAAACAAACTATCAGAGAGGGAATTATTTCCCTAGGAAGCATGGCTTCAGGCTCCCACTCCTGAAGTTCGGCCAACTAATCAACCTTCTATTCAACATATAGCCTGTGGCTCCCCTTTTGCCTCAGAGCATCTATTTTTGAAGAAAATCATATTGTAACAAACAAGTAATTCTGATTGAAAATGCAAGGCAGAGCTAGGAGGAAATTTGGTTTCTGCCTAACCAGCAAGCAGCTCTTGGTTTATATAGACTTTGCAATTTTAGGTCCTCAATATTTGCATAAAATTATGAATTTTTATAAATGTTTGAGTCTCAAAAGGACCAACACGATCAAGCAAAAGACAGAACCATAAAAATATTCAGAGCCACAACTGATACAACCATGTTTTTGATTTCCAAAGGCTTAACAAGGAATAAAGAATATCACCCTCCAATTCTGAAAATGCGCTTAACACTCATATATAATTACTTATTCTCTATCTCCTTCGTATGTCTGCATTTCTCAAAAACAACAATAATTATAGCCATTATCTAAAAATCATATCATAAATTACACTTCAATTTTATAGCCTTCATTACAGAAACACAGTTAATAACACAAGGTTGGTTGGCACAGTATCCTCTTCATCCACATCCTATCATTTAAAAAAGTGGGAATAAAAACATTTGAAACATTTGAATGAATTAAGTGAGAAATGTGACACAGAAATACCTGTGTGTTATCACTTCTAGATATGGAATTAGAAAAAAAGTAATATAATGTGAGAGAGCATGACACTTGGAAGAAGAATACATTTATAATAAACAAATATGTCATAGACAGAAAGTGACAAAAGCATAATAAATGTATTTTTTCAGCATAAAACAATTATAGGTGTGCCAGTAGGTACCAATGTCCTACTGTAATATTTAAGGACACATGCACCATTAGCTCTGAACTAGCAGGGTTCCTTCACAACTGGCAGAGGCTCTCAAGTTTCTAGAAGTGCTCCTGTATCTTTACCTTCTACCACAGCATTTTGTAGGAATTTCTAAACTATTATCCCATGATTTCTTCACAGCTGATTAGAAACTCCAAAAGAAGAGTGAATTGGAAACTCCAGCACAGAGATGAATTTCCAATCTCCAACACAGTTCAGTATGGTCAATACACTAATCCTTCTCCAGCTTAGACCCATAATGATAGAATCAGGTCATGTCTTTGAGGTGTAAAATAACCTCTATCAGCTCCTTAGACTCCCGGTTCCATGGTAGCAAGTTTCATTAGTACAAAGGCTCTTGTGTTCATCTCTGTATCCTTAGTCTGCTACATCACATAGGAAACACTCAAAAAGACAACAGGATCTTACAATACAGACTGTTTCTTCAATCTACATTCTTTTTTTTTTTTTTTTCATTTAATTTCATCTCATGTCAATAGCTAGATCCATCCACATTGTCCTTTTATATGTGTGCATGCTTTTCCATGCCATGGTATATTACAGTGTGTTCAGCAAAGCCCATGCTATCACATGTCTCAACTGCTTCCAATCTTCCTCCCTCCCTTTCTCTTTTCCATTCACCTTCCTTTCTCCTTTCCTTCCTCTAATACAATCAATACTGTGATGAACATCCACGTGTTTGATATTCCTTTTAACAAAATTACTACAAGTGGTCCCGATAGATTTCTAGCAAAGTATGCTGATTTAAAATTCTGATCTATATTGTCAAATAGATGCCTCAAAAGATACAGCAATTTACATCAAAGTACTCACTAGCCTACACCTATGCAATGTGAAACAGAAAGATAGAATTTCATTTTCATTCAAATTTATATTCCTTTTCTCCATAGTGATGTTGAAATTCACATAATATGCTTACTGGACATATGTATTTCTTCATTTTTGAATTGTATTGACTCAGTTTCAGTGACAAGACTCAATTTTTTCAAAAAACAATTTTAAACACATAGTAAATTGAATCATAAAACCTATATCTATTACTTGCCTTTTAATATTGTTTGATTTCCCCATGCTTGCTTGTGGGTGGAGCAGTTAAATTTTCAACATGAGCACAAAGGATATGTTAGAAAATTTTACTTTAAAAATATTATTCAAGGCCGGGCGCAGTGGCTCACGCCTGTAATCCCAGCACTTTGGGAGGCCGACGCAGGTGGATTGCTTGAGGTCAGGAGTTTGAGACCAGCCCGGCCAACATGGTGAAACCCTATCTCTCCTAAAAATACAAAAATTAGCCAGGTATAGTGGCAGGTGCCTGTAATCCCAGCTACTCGGGCGGCTGAAGCAGAAGAATTGCTTGAACCTGGGAGGAGAAGGCTGCAGTGAGCTGAGATCGTGCCACTGCACTCCAGCTTGGGCGACAGAGTGAGACTTGATCTCAAAAAAAAAAAAAAGTATATATATATATGTATATATATGTGTATATATGTATATACGTATATATATGTATATACGTATATACGTATATATGTGTATATATATGTATATACGTATTTACATATTATTCAGCTAACTTAATAAACAGTTTTTAACATATACTATGTGCAAGCCATGAGTATCCTGGGGGGAAAAATAATAAATCAGGCATAATTTCCTGGCATGCCTTTATGTTTTCCTGTTACCTTAAAAAATCATTAAACAATAAGTATAACACTTTACACAGTCAATAAATTTGTTATTAAAATAATAATTGTCAGTTAAACAAATATTAATTGAACACTTAATCAAAACTATGATTGAATTAAACATTGATCATGCTCTTACGTAACTTGTAGTCTGGTACAAGAGGCAACAACAGGAAAGACATTAACTACAATTCAAGTGAAAAATTATTAAGTGAGTTAAAGATTACTTTGAGTTGGAAAGGTTCCATAGAGAAAATGTATCTGACCAGAAGCTGATAGATACAAGCAATATATAGTGGTTTGCACAGTGAAAAAATAAAATAAAATGAAGCAAAACTTATTTTCCCTATAACTTAATCCCAAGAATGGGGCTGATCAGTGGGAAAAAACAAGTCCCCCACCCACCAAACAAAACAAAGCAAAACAAAACAAAACAAAAAACAAAGATTTGTCCGTTAATTTCTTAAGGCATTTGGGTATTTCATAAAATCTTGTATCTAAATATTCCACTTTTCATATGAATATGTCTATATTTAATGGCATTACAAATTACAGACAGCTAGGACATTAATAATACATCAACAGAATAAATAAGTAGCAAAGGAAAGTTCTTAAATAGAAAGCAATAATGTGTAAAAGGTTTTGCTTTTAATAAATAAAGCCAGAATAATGATCAATGACAACATGATGTAAACCTCAAATATATTTCTTAGAAGATTCTCCCCACATCATTTGATCACAGCATCAGAAAGTCCTCAGAAGAGTGTCACATTTTTAAAAAGAACCAGACAGCTTCACAATTCCCAGGTAGCAAAATGGTTTTTTACTTCCCAATGAAGCAGAGGCGAGGCCCATTAGAGGTAGGAGAAGACAGCAGAGTTCACAGGGAACGAATTATATTCATATGTATATACTCTAATGGCATAGCATTTGCTTTAATTTGCTTTATGTATATGATGCAGTTCAAAGGTGTTCAGGGATTTTCTTCTGTTCATACTGAAGATGACTGTGAAAGTCAGACAGACTAAAATTAAGCAGAAATCCCAATTCCATTTAGAAGTTTGTGTTCTCAGAAATTCACTTTACCTCTCTGAGCTTCTCTGCCTAATCTATAGCTTTTAACAGGGAGACAAAATGAAATACCATCCAAAACACTTAGCAGAGTGTCCAACATAAAGGAGGCACCCAGTAATGGTAGTTATTATTATTTAGAAGTTTAAACATAAGTAAAGAAATCAACATTAAAATGGCTGGCTGGCAGAGTGTCTGTACTCTTTTATTATAGAGTTTACAGGAGATAATGTCAGTTGTAATTTATGCTGTGAAATGAACTAATTTATGCACAGAAGAATAAATATTAATAAGGCATGAGAAACCTGATGCCTTCTTAGGTATGTGGAATTTTTTATCTGGGAAAAGATTGATTTTTATTGTCCTCATTTTAAGCTACCATAGGTCAGAAATATATCTGGAAGGCTATATCAAATCTCTTAATGTATAACCTCTCAAAAAATGCATGCATGCAAAGAATACATATATTATATTCAGGGCCATTTTTTGGCATACATATCTCTCTATTTTTAAGCCCTTTCATTAACAAGTTTTAAAATAGAAGGCTTCTTTTAAAAGGTTTCTTTCTATAAATGATAATACTTGAATTGATGAACCTCTTCTGAAGTGCCAGTCTAGCATAATTAGTTAACAGGACTTGCTGTTGTGTAATTTTTCATGCTAATGATTTGATTCAATATGAACACTAAATTTACGTGCATGTCAGCCATTAAAACAAGACAACAGAATTATTAGCATTGGTTAGAAAGCAGGTTGACTAGAAAATATTTAAATATACTTTAGGAGAAAATATTAAATGCCTTCCTTTTTACCATTATAGAGAGAAAGTATTAGGTTGCATTTATATTTTACAATTCGTTATTTGCCTCTTCTCTCCTGTAAATATGCTGTTTATCTTTCTACAAGCCCATTTTCAAGTAAAAGTGATGAAACATGCAGAAAAAGGTAATGGTTTGGCAAAAAAGATATACACAGATTTGACTTGTTTGCCCATTTACAGATCAGATATTTCAGGTTTATAAATAGCTCTTGTAAAGGCTGGTTGCCACCAAAAATTAATGAAATTAAGAAGCAAACTGCAAACTAGCCAAGTACTATTCATCAAACGCATTCAGTTTAAATTTCAAACTGTCTCAAAACTTTTGTAGTGCTAACAAACAGAGCTTATAACTTGGCTTACAGATCCCTCACTTTACTATAAAAATCACTCCCCCCACTCTCCTGCAACAAAACCCATACAGAGTAATTATATTTTTTACTTGTCCTTAAATATCACAAGGGCTTAGAATATGATGTAAGTGAAGTGATATTGTTTCATAATTCAAACACTAGAGAGCCTCATCTAACTGTACCAGATCATCAAAAAACTAGGGCATAAAAACTATTATGAGAATTCTATTCATTCTGAAATCTGAGCAACTACTTTCAGTGTTTGAAGAAGCTCCTGTCTGCTCATCTCAAATAAAGTGGATAACTATTCGAGGAACAGAGATTGACTATGTTTAGAACTGCTTTCAGGAACACAGTGGAAACCTGGATAAGTATATCTGCTGAGACAGTGATCTTTTTTTTCCCCTCTGAGTTTTTCTAAAATATCTTGGTATAACTCAAATACCAAACTTTTGGCTTCAGCCTTCGATTATGAAGATTTCTACTGAGTACCCTATGAGATAAGGTACTGCAAAGGCACAGTGAAGAATGTAGTGAAGAAAGACAGTTCTTGGAAAATTTCAGTAAGTTTAGGAAGACAGTATAATGGTACAAATGAACAGAATACAGGGCAGAACAGGACGAGGCTTCCACCTGTCCCTTGCAAAATGCTAAGGAAGTACAGAGGAGGAAAAGAATCCTTGAGATAACATGGATGTTGGGGGAAATGATCCCAGATTGAGTATAAACTGGGGACTCAGTCAGGACTCCAAGCTGATCTATTTTGGTGAATCATTCTTTAAATCAGGTCATTAGCTTTGCTCTTTGAATAATATCTTTTAATAGCAACTAACCATTCAATGAGGGCAAAAACAAATCATTTCAAATGAGAATTAATACGTGTATGTTTAGTTGTTTAAAGTCCTAGCTTGCTGCAGTTTGGTGATGTATAAGGTGAAATTTAACCTACATATGCAAATGGATTTCACTGAATCCTAACTAAACATGTAGGTCAATTTTGGCTGTACAAAGTCTTACGGTTATAAGTAAGTAAATTAATTTTTTTTACATTACAAAGTAGTTTTCCTTATTTCAATTACTACGAATATCTAAAACACTTAAGGTAAAAAATAAACTATTCATTACAATCATTAGCAATGACTACATCTTCTCTGGCAAACATCACAATACTAGAAGAGCACATTCTGTCCCCATACTTTCAAGTTTAACTGAATAAACATAGGCCTTTTAGTGTTCCTTAAACCCCAACAAAGTTGGGATACATCAATTTAATAGAAGAAGGAAGTCCCTAAGGCAAGGTAACTCTTTGATTTCTTTTTGGTTCTTTTCATCAAAGATCAAATCTAGAGAGTGTATGAAAATAGCTTCAGTTGACCATCAACATGGTTACAGCAACAAAAGAAACAAGAATATAACCTCAATAATGAGGATCCATATCCTGTGGGCATTTTAGATAAAAGAACCCCACCTTAACTGAAACCAAAATGCACAGAAAGCCATGGGAAAACCCACAAAGAAAATTAATGTAATTATTTCCATGTGATCAATATAACTGGTTGTATAACTTACTATCTTTAGTAATAAGCAGTAGCAATTTGCCATTTACATATGAGTTTTATTTAACTGCCTTGAACTGTAAATGCATAAACATTGTCATTCCATATAAGTAGTCTTGTCCTTTTGAGGAGCAGACATCATACCTTATTTATCCTTACGTTTCCAGAACTTACCTGAACAGATACTAGCACAGAATAAACACGCAGTCACTTTCTGCTGAATGGATAAAGTGAGAGAGGAAGTAAAAAACTGTAATTATTGGTGATTAGAATGTTCTAGGCATCACGTTAGATTCTTTGCTTATGCCTTTTTAATTTAATTCTAGGCTGAGCACAGTGTCTCATGCCTATAATCCCAGCACTTTGGGAGGCTGGGCAGGTGGATCGCTTGAGCCCAGGAGTGTAAGACTGGCCTGGGCAACATCGTGAGATCCCATCTCTATAAAAAATACAATAATTAACCAGGCATGGTGGCATGCACCTGTGTTCTCAGCTAACTTGGGAGGCTGATGTGGGAGGATCACCTGAGCCTGAGAGGTCAAGGCTTCAGTGAGCTGTAATCATGCCACTGCACTCCAGCCTGGGTGACAGAGTGAGACCTTGTCTCAAAAAACAAAACAAAACAAAACAAGAAAAATTACTTGTAGGTATCATCCTATGATAAATAATCATCTCCATTTTACAGATGAGATTTAAGCTCCAAGTGGTTAAATAACTTGCCCAAGTTCACACAGCAAGGAAGTGGCAAGGTCAATATTAACATTCTGGTCTGTCTAATTCTCAAACATTTGTGGATAGACACTGACACTGCAGGCATGTATGAAAAGGCGCTATCTCCATCTATTCTAAAACTAAGCCAAGTAGAGATATGTATGCACATCAGATTGCAAATTTGATCTGCAGAATTGAACACAGCAAAGAAATTACACCACTATCAGCTCCCAGTTGCCTCTAAAGATGAGTAATTTTTGAAAATCATATAAAATATACAAACTGGATTTTCTCCAGACAGGATACTACAGAGAACAGGAGCAGATATTTCCCAGCCAAAAATGCTTTCATGGAAAAATGTGTATTTGACTTATAGTTGCTTTGTAAAATATATGATTTCTCTTATTAATCATTGTAATGTTAATTCTGGAGAAAAATATAACAATCTTCTTCTTGTTACAGAATGGGATGAGGTCATGATAAATCAAATAGTTTCAAATAATGAAAGCACTTTTGCAATTAAAATAAACCAACATCAATGTATCTCAAAACAAGGCATACTACATCCAAACTAGAAAATCTAAACATTCCTCCCATCTTTACCACTGTTAACAATGCTGTGTGTCTTCATTAGCTAAAGCCTAAAAAAAAATCCGTTAGACAAGATACAGGTAAACACAATATCATAACATGACTAATATATATTCAATTTAAGTATCTAATATTAAAGATTCAAAAAAGTTTAAATCTTTAATATTTCATATTTTCAAATTTTATCTGAGAGAGGCAAGTCAAATATCATGTCCCCATGACAGAAGGAATACCTATAGTACTTAGATGCTGAAGACTTCTCTAACACATCCTTCAAGAGGCAAATAAGGATGCAAAGTCAGTTGTCCTTAGTCCTGCTTCCTTTCAGTTCTTTAGTTTCTTGCTTTGATATTTAGGGTTTGTTATCTGTTTAGTAATGTATTATAAAAGTATTCTTTCTGAGAAGGTCAGCTTCATCTAAAAGAGCTTCAAAAATGACTTTTTTCCTGGAAATCACATCAATTAATGTGATGTCCTACAATGCTATTTTCAAAATTTGACAGTAGGGGTAAGATGCCATATTAATTTTCCAATTTTATCTCATTGACAGAACATGTAAACACTGCTACAATAGTGCTTGATGCACTTCAGGAAATTTTCCAGAAGTAGTTCTTGAATGAAGAACACAATCTTCTTCCACCACCAGTCTTGGAGAATCAGTTGTCCTGAGGCATTAGCTCTAAAACTACGTTTCTTTTTGCAGTTATAGATACTGCAACTCCTTGTAGTAGGCAGAATTGTGAGATGACCTCCAAGATTCCTGGGTCCTCCTGTACATACACCTTCTCTCAGTTATTCAGTAACACTGATCTAGGACCTGTTCTGAAAGGGTTTGACAGATGAAATTTAGGTCCCAAATAGTTGACCTTATAACAAGAGGTTATCCAGTTGGGCTTGATATACACACAAAAGCCCTGAGTTTTGTTTGGCTGGTCTCAGAAGAGGAAGTTAGAGAGATGTGCATCACCTGGCCTGAAAGAAAGCACATAGCTATGAGGGCCACATGGGAACTGCCCATAGGGGCTGACAGTGGTCTCTGGCCAACAGCTACAAGGAAAATGGGGACCTCAGTCCTACAGGCAAGGAAATGAATTCTCCCAACAACCAGAGAGCTTGGAAAAGTACTCTGAGCCTAGATGAGAACCACGGCCCAGCTGACGTCTCAATTTCAGCGTAGTGAGACCCTGAACAGAACATCCAGTCATACTGTGCCCAGTCTCCTGCCCTACAAAAAACTGTGAGATAATTAATTTGCAGTATTTTAAACTGTCACATTTGTAGTAATTTGTTACACACAGCAATAGAACATATGTCTCTTTAGTTTTAGTGTACCCCATGCTTGCTGAGTCATACCATATCCAAACAATGTAGTTACTATATATGTTGCCTATATATATCATCAATACTATATATAGTCACTCCATGAGGGAATGTTAAAAAAACTTCACCACGATCTATGCCAGTTTACTGAGAAGCTGAGGGGAAAGGCACAGATATAGGAAACGGTTCTTTGAAAACCCAAGTTACAATCTGAGTCATCAGATGATTTTGAACCAAGAGATGATATAATCTGGGAAGCTGATCTTAGCAGGAACTGCAGGATGGTCAGGAGAGAGGAAATTTAGAGAACAGGAAGACCAGGTAGTAGGCAATAAATCAGGAGAGAAGAAAAGAGGCTTCTGATGAGCAATGGAAATAAAAAAGAAGAAATTAGTCATGTCACATTTGAAGGAAAACTCCATAAAATTATGCTCCTTCATTACATAGTGACAGGCATACTTTGTCTTATTAGACTTTGCTTTATTGTGCTTCACAAATACTGCATTTTTAACAAAATGTCAGTTTGTGGCAACCCTGCATCCTGCAAGTCTAAAGGAGCCATTTTCCCAACAGCATGTGCTCACTTCACGTCACAGCGTCACATTTGGTAATTCTCACAATATTCCAAACTTTTTCATTATTACTATAATATTTTTTATGGTGATGTGTGATCTGTGATCTTTGATATTACTATTGTAATTGTTTCAGTGTGCTACGAACCACACTCATAAGGTAGTGTACTTAATCAATAAATGCTGCGTGTGTTCTGAATGCTCCACTGACCAGCCATTCCCTCATCTCTCTCCCTCTCCAAGGGTCTCCCTATTCCCTGAGATATGACAATATTGAACTTAGGCCAACTAATATCCCTACAGTAGCCTCTAAGTGTTAAAGTGAAAGGAAGAGCTGCATTGTGTCTCACTTTAAAGGAAAAACCAGAAATGATTAAGCTTAGTGAGGAAAGCACACCAAAAACTGAGACAGGCCGAAAGCTAGGACTCTTGAGCTCAACAGTGAATTGTGAATGCAAAGGCAAAGTTCTTGAAAGAAATTAAAAGTGCTAGTCACGTGAATATACAAATGATAAAATAGCAAAATTACCTCACTGCTAATATGAAGAAAGTTTTAACGGTCGGGATTGAAGTTCAAACCAGCCACAATATTCCCTTAAGCCAAAGTCTAACCCAAAGCAAGGCCTTAATTCTCTTCAATTCCATCAAGTCTGAGAGAGGTGAGGAAGCTGCAGAAGAAAAATCTTAATTTAGCAGAGGTTGGTTCATGAGATTGAAGGAAAGAAGCCATCTCCATATAAAAGTATAAGGTTAAGAAGCAAGTGTTGAAGGAAAAACTCCAAGTTATCCCGAAGCTGTAGGTAAGGTGATTGATGAAGATAGCTGCAATAAACAATAGATTTTCAATGGAGATAAGACAGTTTTCTATTGGTAAAAGATGCCATCTAGGGCTATCCTAGCTAGAGAAGAAAATTCAATGCCTGGACTCAAAGCTTCAAAGCACAGGCTGAGTCTCTTTTTAAGGGCTAATACAGCTGCTGACTTGAAATTCAAGCCAGTGCTCATTTATCATTCTAAAATTCCTGGAGCCCTTAAGATTTATGCTAAATGTACTCTGCCTGTTTTCTGTAATGGGACAGCAAAGCCTGGATGACAGCACGTCTGTTACAGCATGGTTTACTGAATATTTGAAGCCCACTGTTGAGACCTACTTCTCAGAAAAAAAAAAAATTCCTTTCAAAAGATCACTGCTCATTGACAATGCACCTGGTTACCCCAGAGCTCTGATGGATATGTACAAGGAAATTAGTGTTTTTTTTTTCATGCCTGCTAAGACAATTATTTATCCTGCAGCCTGTGGACTCAGGAGTAATTCGGACTTTTCAAGTCTTATTATTCAAGAAATACATTTTATAAGGCTATAGCGGCCATAGATAGTGATTGCTGTGATGGATCTGGGAAAAGTCAATTGAAAACCTAGAAAGGATTCACCACTCTAGATGGCATTAAGAACATTCATAATTCGTGGGAGGAGGTTAAAATATTAGCACCAACAGGAGTTTGTAAGGAGCTGATTCCAATCCTCAAGAATGACTCTGAGGATTTTAAGACGTCATGTGGAGTAAGTAACTATAGATTTGGTGGAAATAGCAAGATAACTAGAATTACAAGTTGAGCCTGAAGATGTAACTGATTGCTGCAATCTCATGATAACATTTGAACCAATAAGGAGTTGCTTCTTATGGCTGAGCAAAGAAAGTGGTTTCTAAGAAGAAATCTAGTCCTAGTAAATATGCTGTGAATGTTGTTGAAATGAACAAAAGATTTAGAATATTACATCAACGTGGTTGATAAAGAAGAGGCAGGGTTTGAGACGGTTGACTCCAGTTTTGAATGAAGTTGTACTATGGGTAAAATGCTACTGAATAGCATTGCATACTACAGGAAATTTTTCACGAAAAGAAGAGTCAATTGATGCATCAGACTTCATTGTTGTCTTATTTCAAGAAACTGCCACAGCCACCCTAACCTTCAGCAGACACCACCCTGATCAGTCAGCAGCCATCAACATCGAGGCAAAATCCTCCATCAGACAAATGACTATGACTCCTTAGAGGCTTAGATAATCATTAAACATTTTTAGCAATAAGGTATTTTTAAATTAAGATATGCACACTGTTTCTTACGACATAATGCTATTGTACACTTAGTAGACTACAGTATAATGTAAACATAACTTTTATATGCACTGGGAAGCCAAAATATTCATGTGATTTGTTTTCTTTTGATACTCGTTTTATTGCAGTGGTCTGGAACCAAGCCCACAGTTATCTCCAAGGTATGCCTGTGTGGTATAAATAAGACTACCGGCCAGATAAGGTGGCTCATGCCTGTAATCCCAGCCCTTTGGGAGGCCAAGGCTGGTGGATAATGAGGTCAAGAGATCGAGACCATCCTGGCTAACATGGTGAAACCCCATCTCTACTAAAAATACAAAAATTAGCTGGGCGTGGTGACATACGCCTGTAGTCCCGGCTACTCAGGAGGCTGAGGCAGGAGAATTGGTTGAACCCAGGAGGTGAAGGTTGCAGTGAGCTGAGATTGCACCACTGCACTCCAGCCTGGCGACAGAGTGAGAATCCGTCAAAAAAAAACAAAACAAAAAAAAAAAAAAACAGACGTTTTTCAAAGAGCTTCTCTAGAATCTTTTAGAGACCACATTTTCCCTTCTCACTCAAGATAATATTGGAGAATTCATACTAAAAGGCAGAAAACAGATATATATGGATATAATAGAGAGTTGGATAATTTAGAGTTAAAATAATCAGCTCATATAATCAGTGACATTATAAATGAGGTTATGTATTAATATATTTCAATACTTTCAAAACGTTCTTATAAAAAGTATGTAACATTTCAGCAGGTTGCAGTTACTTCTATTTTTTAAAAATTTTGTCTAATAAGTAGTATAGCTCTTAGGACTTTTAAACTCCCACTCCATCATAATAACACCTTTTCGTCTACTGAAAAATAATCTATATGACTTAGTTTGGCCTTCTCATCCTCCACATCCTGCCCCCATTCTTATGCAAACTGGAATACATACCTGATCCCAAGTGAATTACATGGTATATACACTTTCACTTAGAAACATACAATATATGAGACACCAATAAAATGTCAGCTTGATTTATCACTGCATATGGGAACATATTGTCTTATTTCATTTTTGTGTAGCCACATTGTCCAGTTACTCCTATTATACAAAACCAAAACAAAGACTGGGACTGAATCCTAATCTTAAAAAACAACAAGCTTTTAAGGAAAAATAGTGTTGTTACTGTTTTCTTTTTTTACTCTGCTTTACAGAAAAAAAACACAGAATTTTTCGTGCAGTATGAAATCTTTTCCAATTAAAAATTTTATAGCATACCATTGTCTGGCAGAATTTGGTTCAGCAATCACATATTTCTTGGTTTACTAATAAAGAGTTGGATTTTTAAACATTAATTAAAGAGTGTACATTTTGTTTTCATTTATTTGTATCAAAAGATCATGAATTATAACGCTCTGAGGCCACATTATGTTTGAATTTCAAAGCAAAGAGTGGCTTTTGGCAGGATGAAAAAAATGTACACATGACATTTTGGAGAGGATGGTAAATGTTATTAGGAATATACTTTATTAGAGTCCCTATTAGCACGAATTTGGCTTTTTAAAAGAGCTCCTTTAAAGTGAAGGCTTTCTGAAAGGCATTCAAATCATTTTTATAAAGATATTTAAAGAACAGGTAAATAATATCTGACCATTTTTAAATGGTAAAATGGCAATATTCAAATATGAGTTTCTTGATCCATCTTAAACTTAATACTTTTAACATGCCATTTCTTATGCCATACATAAAAATACATTGTGTTGTTTGTTTCTGTTAAAAGTTACTGATCCTCAATGTCTCTTTTTTAGCTAAATGTAAGAATAGAAGAAAAACACGAATGAAATAATGTTTGTGGTATCTGGCTGATGGTTATCGCTATATTTTATTCCATTTTGTTTTACAGTTGGATTTTTATAATAGATATCAGTGCAAGTCACACACAAGGGTTCTGTCAAACAAACTTTTTATCTTACCAAGACAAGGAAGTTTTACTAGGGCAAGACGAAGTTTTACAGGGAATTGTTAAATGTCTGAATTCTCACAAAATCCAGAAATGATAGTAAGCAGGAAAGTAAAACTGTGAAATAACTCTTTGCATTCCAATTTTTCTTTAATGTGACGATAATTTAAAATACCTTTATTATAAGAGGATAAAGATATATAGTTAATTATGCCATTATATGTATTAAAGTTCTTTGAAAATTATAATCCACACCTTAAAATCCATACAAAATCTACTATATACACACATATGTATGTAATACCTGTAATTTTGCATGCTTACAAAAATAACTTTTTCTTAATAGGGCTAATGAATAATGTTCTAATAATTTGGAATTCTATATTATAAATTCATAGTTACACTAGAAGCAGCTATAAATTTAGTACAATAACCAATACATTTTGATCTTTTATATTGTGTCTCAGTCAATTGTCTAACTTTCTGCTGTCATTCCTTTTGTCTGTTATTGTTATTGCTAACATTCACAGGTGTATCAGCCCAAAGAATTCGATTGTCTTAGACTACAGAATTCATCTCTTGAAACTTGAAACAGTAATTATCTTCTTAAGAATCTTACCTTTAAGTTAATATCAAGGACTAGAAAAATGTTTTCCCAGAATTTTGGAGGCTGGTTTATTATTTTATAAATTTGAAAGCAATCGCTCCTTTATTCAGATTAAATCCAGGATAGATGACAGCTCTTTGAATACACAACTCAAAAGATTCTCTGCATTTATAATATTCTATTTTTACAATTATTGAAACACACGGGATGAAGGACCAAACAACATTAACAACAAAATACTGGGAGGGACATATATTCTGAATCGTGATTTTTCAGAAAATTCTTCAATTTTGTACTCAGGATGTCAGTTTATGGTAACAATTCTCTACTCTCCTTCTGAGGTGCTAACTGGGAGACAAACAAAGGAGACATTTAAACCCTTTACGTTGTAATAATTAGACTTTGTTAAAGACGATTCCAATTTCCCTCTTTTGTAGTTTGTTATTCACTATTATGTTTGAGGAGACCTTTGTCTCTCTCTTTTCCTCTTTCAGAATATCACAGGTAGCTGATGTTGCCAGACTTTACCTCCAAATAAGGGAGTTTTTGCATTTATTTACATGGGATTTAAATTACAAGATATTCCAATGGAAAGAGAAGTAGCAATATGCACAGGGTGTTAGCGCATTAGATCATTACCCATTCCATCCTGAAGTGCAATTGGCTTGCTTTTTTGTCTTTTTAGCTTTGGCTTAAACCTGAGAGTCTTCCCATCAGCGCTACCAGAAGGAATCATGGTAAACTTAGCGGAGCGTGCTGGCATGTGCCTGTAGTCCCTGCTACTCAGGAGGTCGAAGCGGGAGGATTGTTTGAGATGGCTTAAGCCCAGGATTTCCAGAATGCAGTGAGCCATGAGCAAGACCCGGTAGAAAAGAAAGGAAAGAAAGAAAGAAAGGAAAGAAAGGAAAGAAAGAAAGAAAGAGAGAGAGAGAAAGAAGAAAGAAAGAAAGAAAGAAAGAAAGAAAGAAAGAAAGAAAGAAAGAAAGCCAGCCTGATACTGCTGCCCACCCTCAACCGCCTGTTGCTGAGAACCTGTTAGCAACAAGGCCACTGGAATCATTACACAGTAAGTATCTAGATAATAAGTTAACCAAACGAATGACAGGTTCAGATTCATTCAATTTGTATTTGAATGAATCCAAATACAAACGAGTTAATACAAATTTTTATGATAAATGAAATTTGTGGAAAGCAAATATATATCCTAGGGATATGGCTTTTCTTTTTGTAATAACAGTTCCATAAATGAAATATACCCAGGAGAAGTTGATGATTATGAAAGGTTAAGGGTGTTTTAATTTCAAACTAACTCTCACTTGGCTTCTAATACATGTTTAGAATTTTGAAAAGAAAAAAAAATCTATTGAGATGAGAAACAAAAAATCCGGAGGGGTGACGTTTGGTTAGTCAGGAAATACTTCAGAGTATGGGTCTCAGAAAATACTGACCTTAGGCAGAATCAGAGGGGCAAGAGTGCTCTTGGTTGGAGTCTTTGCTAAACAAGGACTCAGAGGTAAGAATGTTTAGGAAATGTGTTTGGCGTGTGTCCAGGCAATAACTAGATACATTTTCAGCAGTTAGTTAGAGAGGCAGATCATTTTGCAGTAACAGACAGGGTTCCAGTGTTAGAATATCTAAACATTTTGTCAGAAATAGGGAGCCACCAAAAGTTACTGAATGCAACAATTGTTATTTATTGGGTGCCAAGCACTGTGTGTGTGTGTGTGTGTGTGTGTGTGTGTGTGTACAGGTTTAATTCAATCGACAAAAATAACTCTATGGGGTGGGTGCTATTGTCATTCTAGTTTATAGATGAGGAAACTAAGGGATAGATAATTAAATGGCCCAAAGTCACATGATCAGTTAGTGGCAAAAATATGGACTCTACGTCTCTCTGAAAAGTAAGTGAACGAAACAGTATTGTTAGTAGGATAATGAGACAAAGCGTTTTTTGTTTCTGTTTGAGACAGAGTCTCACTCTGTCACCCAGGCTGGAGTGCAGTGGCAAGATCGCGGCTCACTGCAACCACCACCTCCCAGGTCCAGGCAATTTTCATGCCTCAGCCTCCCAAGTAGCTGAGACTACAGGAGTGTGCCACCACACCTGGCTAATTTTTGTATTTTATTGTAGAGATGGGGTTTCACCATGTTGGTAAGGCTGGTTTTGAACCCTTGACCTCAAGTGGTCTGTTCACCTTGGTCTCCCAAAGTGCTGGGATTACAGGTGTGAGCCACCTTGCCTGGCCCAGACAAACGGATTTTTGATTAATAGGAGGGGTAAGATACTTTTTTAAAAGACTGGTCAAGTCTGTAAGTTCTTCTTGAAGTGCATTAGGCCTGGCTTCTTGCCTGCACCTGAATATCCGCCCCCTGGACTATTAGCAAGAGTCTGCTAGTGAAAACATTTTGTGACCCATCTTTGAACTCACAGGTTTTTAGCCTATTACCATAATAAGCCACTAGTTTTTAACTTCCATGAATTATTTCCAGTTTTAAAGACTAGAATCTACTGTATATCACATGGCATATAGCCTTTAAAACATATTGGTGGCATTAATATACTATTCTATCCTGTTTCTATTCTATGAAGTATTTACTTATTTATTTATTTATTTGAGACACAGTTTTGCTCCTGTTGCCCAGGCTGGGGTGCAATGGTGTGATCTCAGCTCACTGCAACTTCTGCCTCCCGGGTTCAACTGTTTCTCCTGCGTCGGCCTCCCAAGTGGCTGGGATTACAGGTGTGCGCCACAACGCCCAGCTAATTTTGTATTTTTTAGTAGAGATGGTGTTTCTCCATGTTGGCCAGGCTGGTCTCGAACTCCTGACCTCAAGTGATCCACCAGCCTCAGCCTCCCAAAGTGCTAGGATTATAGACGTGAGCCACCGCGCCCTGCCTATAAAGCATTTTTTAAAAGGTACATCCAACATGGGTTACTATCATCAATTTATATTGTTAGAAACCATACTGGCATGGATATTATAACAATTTGACTTAAACATTTGCAATTTTATGTTAGTTTTTATGTAAACTACATATAATTTTAAAAGATATGCTATAAATGTAAATGTAATAGGAAGGTAATTAAATATTTAAATAGATGCATACATTAGTTTTCATAGAGGGCTATAGCATGGAATTATTTTATTTTACTGGAAAGAAAACACCGATTTATAAAGGAAACTCTAAATTCCATAAAAAAATATATTCCACATATCTTTCACAAGGTTCTGTCACAGCTCTGAAAAAAATATATGCGATCATTTCATTAACAAAACTTGAACTCCTGCTGGGACATCTCATTCTGAAGCACAGATTTAACAATGGGACTGTGAACTCCAGTGTCCATGGCAACAGTAGCTAATTCTTCTTTCCAATCATGGTGGCAATTTTCTCCCATGGCTTGAATCAGTTACAAAACAAAATACTCTCAAAGACCTTTCTGAGCCAATAGCCTTGCAGCTAATCTGCTAATAGGAAATAATCTGCAGCTAATACACACATTCCAGGGCAGCGGTGTGTTTTCTTAATACTTTGTTTCGTGGGCCTCTTTCCAAAGAAAGCACAGTAAAGAATAGAAAACAGACATTCATTAAAAATAGTATTATACTACCTGGCCACTATTAATGCCTAAAACTTGCTGCAACTTGCATGGCTCTTAAAGCGTTTGTTAAAAAGCAAGTCGAGAGGAGGCAATGTAGCAACAAAAAGAACGAAAGCAAGTTGCTTACGCCAAGAGGGTAGGAGCTAAGAGAAAGAATATTTAAAACAATTGATTTTAGCAAGACTTCAAAGTTGACACATTTATTTTTCTTCAATCATTACTATTTGTAGAATTAGTTATTGGATGCGCTCCAGCAACGAAAGTCTCAACTTACTTGTAAGCCCATTTTTTTTTTTTTTTCTCTCTCTCTCTCTCGTGGAATAATAGAAATGGTTTAGCCTTGAAATTAGTTTTTCACCTCAAGGGTCACATTTTAACCTCTTGATGAATTATAATGACCTAAATCATTCTAATTAAAGAGAAAAAACAATATTACCCCAATTCTGATACAGTTTGATGAATCGGCTCCCAAAGCTTAATACTGCTTTTTCTTCAAAGTAAGATTAGGATGTTTTTCGCTTGAAAGAAAAGTTATGAATAATCATTAAGAAAGGTGAAATACCTTTTCATCCCACTCTGAGTGGAACTTCCTCCCTGCTCAGAGTTGGCATGTTTTGACACAGCAATGCATCTGATGTGCTCCTGACCCTGAATTTTACCTGGCTCAAAGAGAATGGGATGACTTAAACTTTGATGCTTCAACTCTTCATTTGGGAAGAAGTAAAGATTTCCATCATTCCCTCTAGCCATGCAGAGGATGTAGCATGGCTACTTTTAAAAAAATAACAGTGTGACACATTTTACAAAAAGGAAGCAAAATAAACAGAAGTAGAAGTAGAACAAAATCTTTAAAGCTAAAGGAATCACAGGGTATCTCTTCATCCTCTTTAAATTCGTTTTATAATTCTGGTTACCATGACAACATGATGCAACTCTGTATTACCATGACAATCTGACACAACTTTCAAAAAACAGTAAGCACTGTTTCATTCTGTTGCTCAATTGCTCCCAAGGAAACATGCTGTTATTTACTTCTGTGCTGAAACCTGTACTATAGTCTGATAGATCTTATGTCAGAAAAGGAGAAACCAAATTATGGCAGAAAGGAGGAAAAAAAATATATATATATATATTTAAATTATATATAAATTTATATCATATATAAATTAGCCACTCACTGCATCAGAACCCTTTTTCCTATTCCTAAAGAATTTGACATTGGAATGTTTTCCATTTGAAGACTGAAAACTACTTATTTACACTAGAGGGTGACTGCACATGAAAATAGGATTAGTTTACCTTTCTAGGTACTACATATCTTTTGCCATCATCTGTAAAAAAAAAAAAAAAAAAATGAAATCAAAGTCTTTACAAGCCCAGTCTTTTGCAGAATTAAAAGGCCATAGGAAAACACATGGAATTAACCAGAGGATCAGATTACACACAAGTGATAGATTTTAATGAGCTTATCATACTGTTCAAACAAAATTATACTGTTCAAATGAAATTCTACACAATCCAAATTTTTAGTTCAATCGAACAGGGTGATGTTAGAATTATTAGACATCTTCAAAAAGGGTGTATCTGGAGTCCCTTAGTCTTCTTCCTGGATGATCATTTCCAATTGTCACTTTATATTAAAGTGAATGATTTGAGTCCTCCTTCTACCACTAGAACCCCCTCAATTCCCCCTCTGCTTCTTATGGCTCAAAAGATAAATGTGTAGCTACACTTAGTTGAGCAACTAACTACAACATGTCAAATCCTGTGCTGTTTCTAAAAATCCATTAGATCTAATCCTTAAAATAATTACGCAATAGTAGGTGTTATTTATCCCAGGTTGAAAACAAAATTATAATTTACAAAGCCTAAGAAACTAGCAATAGAAGCCAGGTACTAATTGGCAGAAACACAATTTGAATCCATCTCTTTGGTCTCCAAAGTCTAAGCCCTTTTCAACCAATGGGTTGTCTTTCAAAATAAAGACCACTGTGTTATGGAAATAAGCAATATACTCTTTAACTGTAACAATTAATTGTTAAATATAGAAAAAAAAAGCCTACATCTGGATGTTTCCTTTGCAAACAGGTAACTGTTTAACTATATCAGTATAAAAAGACAGAAAAATAAATCATTCTAGGCAGAAAGAAGGCAAATGTGATTAATATCCTATAACGAGTTTGTCTATTTAAAAAAGATGCAAGTACATTGTTTTTTCATTCTGAAACGTAAAAGGCTTACTACAAAGTGCCAGGGGAGAAAAAAATTAGTAAATTAAACTAATTTACTGGTTATTTCAATTCTTATGAAAAATGTAAGGTAGTGTGAATTTCTAAATGTTATGAAGAAAGGATAATGCCAATTTCACAACCACAACAACAAAAACCTCACTAAATTCTGACTTTTTCTAAATAACTAGTAGTCTATACCATGAAGTCCTGATTAATATTTATTACAACAGTTAGCAGTTTTCTACATTTGTATCTCCATTTTAGATAAAATTTTAATATATATTTATGTGTATATTTAAAACTATTTTTACTCTTATACACACATCCTACCCCAAGTTTTGCAGCTTAAAGTTATGATGCTAAAAATTACCAAATTTAAAACTCAAACGTACCCTTTATTTCAAGTAATGTTTTCATATGTCCAACATAAGAGGAAAAACTAACACCAGAAAATGAAGGTTAAAAAATATGGGAATCAAATATGTTCACTTCGCTCATGGGACTATTCCTCTGAGTGAACACAGTAACTTTATTCAGTTCTCATATGCGCCTTAGGACACCGGTCCCCAACCTTTTTGGCACCAGGGACAGGTTTTGCGGAAGACAATTTTTCCACAGATGGGGGGTATGGTTTGGGGATGAAACTGTTCCTCCTCAGATCATCAGGCATTAGTTAGATTCTAATTAGGAGCACGCAACCTAGATCCTTCTCATGCGAAGTTCACAATAGGGTTCACTCTCCTATGAGAATCTAAGGCAGTTGCTGATCTGATAGGAGGCGGAGCTCAGGCCATCATGCTCCCTCAACAGCCTCTCACCTGCTGTGTGGCCCAGTTCCTAACAGGCCACAGACTGGTACGGGTCCATGGCTTGGGGGTTGGGGACCCCTGCCTTGGGAAACATCTATTTCCTCCACTCCCTTATCATATTTGGGGCTTATATCAAATCCAGAAATGGGCTCCCGGTGCCCATGTTCTAATTCTTCTGAAAAACAGTAAATTACACAAAAGAAAAATGGAGACATGATTGAAAGTGGAAAGGGATAATTCTACCAGTTTTGTTTAGGGAACAATCTTGTGACCTGAGTAGCTTTTCTGACTCATGCTGCTCGGTTTCAAAGGGCAGACTCTCTACTTGCCCAATTTTTGATATTATATATGACACAAAAATATCAGAGATTAAAATTATGTTACATCAATAAGCCTTTGTAAAGGGCATCGATCATATACCTGGGTTTTGATTGTGGGCATATACCAATCAGGTGAATTCTTGTGATATTAAAATTTCTAGTTTTGAAGTCCTCGGCAGATTAGAGGCATCCAAAAAGGAGAGGAGTAGGTAAGGTCATTTAACAACATCAGGAATGAAGAAATATTAGTCAGATGATGAGGAAGATTAGAAAACTGTAAGAGGCCAACAAAAGAACTCGAAAAACAATGGACAGGTGTAATATAGGCAGAACAATGGGCACTACTGCCTTATCATACCAATAAAGTTACAAAAGAAATTATAGGCTGGGCGTGGTGGCTCACACCTGTTATCTCAGCACTTTGGGAGGCCACAGCTGGTGGATCACTTGAGCCCAGGAGTTTGAGACCAGCTGGGCAACACGACAAAACCCCCATCTCTACAAAACACACAAAAAATTAGCCGGGCAAAGTGGCATGCACCTGTAGTTCCAGCTACTGGGAGGCTGAGGTGGGAGCATTGCCTGAACCTCCAAAGTCTATGCTGCAGTGAGCCGAGATCATGCCACTGCACTCCAGCCTGGGCAACAAACTGAGAGCCTGTCTTAAAAAAAAAAAAAAAAAATATATATAGTTGATTCACTGGCTTCAACTATAGGAATATTTCCAACAACAACACACAATTTGTTGTTGTTGTTTTCAGTTTTAATCTTGGAGAGCAACTTCAGAATTTGTAAAATTTACTTATATGGAAACTAATAAGCCAGAAAAACGATGTAATGTAGTAGAAGCCATGCATATATATGTGAATCCTGTAGCTACAAAATTTAATGTATCTGAAAGAAAAAGTTAGTGTCACACAAAGTAAAGAAAATCAAACTTTGCCTGAAAACACGAAAGGAACTTCATGCTGCATATTTCTTTGAAGAAATGCCCTAGTTGATGGAAACATGATGCGTTATAAATACACTTTTGTCATTAAAAGAAAACAAATAGAACCCCAGACAGAAGTGAGTTAATCCGGGTTGTTTCCTGTAAGTTGTAATAATGTAACCTGTTTCTATCACAGGGCAGCTACCTCCTGGGAGGTATGGTAGACTTCAGAATATACTTCTTAAAATGGAAAGGTTCATTGATACTTTTAATCTGCTTATTAAATCTTTTGGAAAATGAAGTACTTTTAAATAAAAAAATACAAAATTTCTCAGAAATCAGATAGTATTTTTGGCATTTAACAATATTTTTATGTCTCAAGCAGAACTTACAACTATTATCTCCATTTTTATTTAATAAAAGTAAACTAAAGAGCAGATGAAGAGCTACTTTTGCACAATGATTATGTAGGTTCAGAGGGCACAGACGTCTTGGTTATTTCCTAAACTGCTTGTTAAAATTATTCTTGTCTGCTTATAAAGTATTTTATGATTCTTGAGCAAAAATTCCCAGAAAGTGTAATGTGTTACATTAATGATACATGCACATTATGGATGAATCAAAATATTGTGCTTCTTTAGAAAATAAAACAATTTTTCTTTGTTTTCATAATGCTACATAAAAATAATACTGCCAGTGGCCCATATCCTTCTTGTATGTCTTTACTGGGCTCCTCTTTCCTTCCTTTCTCTTTCTCATGAATATCCTACCATCGAGAGGACCCTTGCTGTAGCTGGTGAAGACAAAATCTTCTTTTTAAAAAGCTAATAAAGATTTTCAAACTGAGATCTCTTACAGATCAGATTTTACCTCTAAACAACAAGAAAAAAAGTTTAAATCAACAAGAACATTAGAGCCCTAATCTGAACCACAAGTTAGGGGTTGTCTCCAGAAACTCACAGTTGTCTCTAGTAATGGAATCGGTCTGTCTAAAGTGTTTCCATTCTATTTCTTTGGTGCAGAAGAAATGCTGCTTTAGTGTTCTTGTAGGTTTAAAAAATTAATAAACACAGATTAAGAGGAATTATTGGATTTGTTTGCCACGTCTAAGCAATATATCTAATTAGACAATACAACTAAAGGAATATGGGGAGCTAGGACACAATGTGAATTGATTTGTAATACCAGGTTAAGGCATGATGACATATGGAAAAGTGCTAAATTCCTCCCTTAATTCCTCCCTCCCTTCCTTCCTTCCTTCCTTCCTTCCTTCCTTCCTTCCTTCCTTCCTTCCTTCCTTCCTTCCTTTTCTAGTATTATTTCTGAAGAGTGGTCAGACAACTTTTCTTTTCTTATTTTTTTTTTTCCAAGACGCAATCTTGCTCTTATCACACAGGCTGATGTACAGTGACGTGATCTCAGCTCACTGGAACCTTTGCCTCCCAGGTTTAAGCAATCCTCCTGCCTCAGCCTCTCAAGAATCTGGGATTATAGGCACGCACCACCACGCCAAGCCAATTTTTGTAATTTTAGTAGAGACAGGGTTTCACCATGTTGGCCAGGCTGGTCTAGAACTCCTGACCTTGTGATCTACCCACCTTGGCCTCCCAAAGTGCTGGGATTACAGGTGTAAGCCACCCTGCCCGGCCTATTTCTTAAGTTACTTAAAAAGTTCAGGGTCATTCTTATGTCATTACAAAACAGTCAGTGTAAGATTTTGTCTAGATTTGTCTCAGCTGTCCACCTCTATTATTACAAAAGCAACTAAATGTTCAGCATACTATAATCCATCCTTACTGAATTCTGTAAAAATCTGAACAACAGTACCTTCAAAAAATTTCTAAAGACATAGAAACAATATTTTTAAACATTGTTGCCAGTTTATCACTTGATGTGTGGAAGAACATGGAATAGGTTTTCAGTCACCCACGCTGGAGTGCAGTGGCGTGATCTCGGCTCACTGCAAGCTGCGCCTCCCGGGTTCATGCCATTCTCCTGCCTCAGCCTCCCGAGTAGCTGGGACTACAGGCGCCTGCCACCACGCCCGGCTAATGTTTTTTTTTTGTATTTTTAGTAGCGACAGGGTTTCACTGTGTTAGCCAGGATGGTCTCGATCTCCTGACCTTGTGATCCACCCACCTCGGCCTCCCAAAGTGCTAGGATTACAGGCGTGAGCCACCGCGCCCGGCTTGAACTTGGTTTTAATGACAATATAGTCCGGCGATGGCATCTATTCTTGACAATGATAAGGAATCTCCAATTTCATCCTAAATGAACCAGACATTCTTCCCATGTGTATGTAGCTCTTTCTATAGGGTAATTTATTTCATCGTGGGTTTCGGTGGAGGGAGCTAAATGAACTGAGCAGTACTCCTGATTCTGCGACTCTATCCTCCCTTGGTTTCAGTGGTCCCAACTACTCTTTTCTGGTTCTCATCAAAGTTGTCTGACCACTCTTCAGAAATAATACTAGAATCTCAAATCATATTTTCCCCAGGATTTCTTCCTTTTCATTCTACATGCTTGTTTGGTTTACAATATATTCACTTATTTATTCATTCACTAAACACCTACCTGAACAGGCCCAATGCCCATGTTCCAGCTACTATGTTAGGTGGTAGAGAACCTGAAAAAAAGGTAGGCAATTCTGTCCTCAAGGTGTATACCTGCTAGTAGGGAGATAAGCATGCAAGTAAAAATGATGGTATAGTATAATGGCAACAACCTAGTTATCTACAAACGAGTGTTAACTTTGAAACCTAAGGAATCTCAAGTACGTCCAGTTTTCAACTAACATTTAAAAACTTTCAATTTCCAAATTTTTATGATCATACAAAAATATCTTCTACACCCATATTCTCAACAGCTGACAGTATTAAAGCCTGGATCCCAAATATGTGAAATTCAAAATGTTCACAAAAAATAAAATCATTATCACTACACAGAGTCCTCTAACCAAAACCAAACAAAAAACCCACTGTTACTTCTTATTTCTCTATCTTTGTAAATAGTACAGCTTTTCATACTATCAACCAGAGCCAAAATAGAAAATCATTTTTGTTTGTCACATCTGGTATCTTATCTTCACCGACTCTGGGTAACTTGACCTCCTAAATTTCTATGAAACCCACCCCTATCCCACTTCTCTAAATCCAGTCTATTGCTTTTATTAAGGTCTTCAGTTGATTTATAACTGATATCCTCATATCTGGACACTGGTTGCTGCCCATTCCAGTCCATCTTCATTGCCAGCAGGATACAACTCCTAAAATGCACATCTGACCTTGCCCTCCTGCTTGACATCTTCCATGATTTACCATCAACAAAGTTTATCAAGTCTACCTTCTTAGCATTATACAGTCAACACATACTTAACTATGTGGGAAACACATCATCCTATATGGTTTAAAAGTGAACTAAAATGAATCATCAGGAAGATTACAGGCACAACCTTGATATGCTGCAGATTTGAATCGCCTTTTATTCTTAACAGAACAAAATACAGTCACAAGATCAGGGCAAGATCAATTAAGTCATGACACTCTTCTCCGAGTTATAGTTTTGGTTTTCTTAAGCACAGGCATCAAAGATAGAGAAGGCCAACAAATAATGGAATCCAATTGCTTAAAACAGATGAGAAAACCTTGAATACTTGAGCCCTAATAAGCCTTAACTTCAAACACTAGAATACTGAAAGGCTTATTACCTCCAATTATCAATTCCCTCCCCTTATTTCTTTGATGCAGGATCCAGGCAAACACAGGGTTACGAAAAGAGAAGCTACCAGTACAGAAATGTAGACATTTATAAGACTGTAGGTTTCAAAACACCTAAAGGCTATCGGATATGACAGCTTATAAAGTATCCATGCAAACGCCAAAATCCAAAGCTGAAATAAGATTATCTAGAAATGATACACGGTATTTGGCCCACAGTAGGTAGTTAACAAGCAGTATATGAATTGTGTGAGTGCCAAAGAGCCAGCTAGGGACAATCAAGAAGTGGTGGCAGTGAAACTGTTAAAAATAGCCAGCCAATTCATCATGCTTAGACTATTTATACACATACACACATACATGCATACACATTATTTTGAAATGGCATCTCATGTATTTAATATTTAATAAAGGGAATATTCATTACCAGGCACAGTGGGAATTTTTTGACAAATTATTTTTATAATAAATTTTCAATATAAAGACCCAGAAAGAATCAAACTTTCTTGGTACACAACCTACTGATAAGCCCTACTTAATGGTGTTTCTCTCTCTGTAGGTAAAATACTTTTTAGAATGACACTTAGGCTTCGTGTGGTGGCTCACGCCTGTAATCCCAGCACTTTGGGAGGCTGAGGCGGGCGGATTATGAGGTCAGGAGATCGAGACCATCCTGGCTAACACGGTGAAACCCCACTTCTACAAAAAGTTAGCTGGGCGTGGTGGCGGGTGCCTGTAGTTCCAGCTACTTGGGAGGCTGAGGCAGGAGAATGGCATGAACCCGGGAGGCAGAGCTTGCAGTGAGCTGAGATCCCACCACTGCACTCCAGCCCAGGCGACAGAGCAAGACTCCGTCTCAAAAAAAAAAAAATAATGACACTTAAAGATCTTAAAGATGCCACACCAATGTATGCGAATTACCATACAATTGAACCACTGTTCAGCACTAGCTGTCAAAAAATGTCATTAAAAAAAAAACACTTTTTACCAATAGTAAAAAGAAAAAGTTTAAGACTAGGCATAAATTTGGTAAGGCTATCTGGATTTATTTTCTACATTTTAAGAAAAACACCAGAATTATTAAAAATACAGGAATAAAAATTACAATAAAAGAAATTTAAATATCCTGAAATAGAGCAAAATATAAGGTATGTTAGAGCCTAAACCTCCAAATTGAATATACAATAAAAATCTGTTTTGTTTAAAAAATTAGAAGGCTAGGCCAGATTTTGTGAAGTTCCCTTGACTTTGGAAAAATTACAACGAATGTTGACAAAGCTAAGAGTTTAAAAATAACTTTGAAAGACAGCAACATGTATTCATGTATTAACAAAGATGCAAACCAGTATGCAATACACATTTTATCATCATCTTGATTGATCCTGGAGTTATTTCTGAGCTGATAGAAAAGAATGAACATTCCTTTCTTAATATGGTAATGGTATAATTCAAACCATCAAATTGTTACTTCATTGAAAACCATGTTATCCCCTTATTTGGTATCATTGTGACTGTGAACGAAAATTATGCACTCTTATTATTATAGACAATAATTTACATATTTTTCCAAGGGCACATGTGAAACCCCAAGTGTGTGTTTCATTAGATTGCTCAACTGAATTCTACATACTTCCTATACAGCTTGCTTACAGTCTTGTGAAGGCAGGTTAACTTCCTTGTATTCTTGTTTTATTCCCCAAACCTTCTCATTTCCTACTGGCAACCAATTGGTTACCAAGTGCTTTGGCTTTAATTCCACTACAATACTCCAACTTCACAACTGTATTACATCTTACTTAGACTATTTAAAAATATATTATTTAGTCTGTTTTTAGCCTGTCTTGTAGATGTCCAAGGCCAAGGGGAATGAGAACTAGGCACAATGAGTCCAGAAACTCTAGAGTGTTTGGGGGACTACTATAAAAACAACCATTGTCCACAAATATATTTGTAAATCAATTATAGAATGATACATGGGTGGAACAAAGACCAGGAGCTGTGATTCTTACTCCCTACAAAATAAAGCTCAGATTATTTCAGAGTATTCACAACTCCTCTGCAATTAAAACTTGAACTATTTTTTTAAATTAATATAATTCAGTGCCCTCATGCACACAACCTAATGTACCCAACTGAGAACTGGCCCTTGCCCTACCTTTAAACACAGTTGTGTATGTGTGTTTGGTTGGTTGTTTTTTTGTAAGTGGTAGAATAGGCAGGTTCAATAGTCTTGTTAAGGGAAATAGTTTTCCTAGCATAAGTCAGGCCATATGATTATGAGTTATACTGATAGCGCTGAGTCACTTTCCATGAAATTATAATGTTAGGCATATTTATTCTGAAATCCACAAAAGATTGTTGCTTTTGAAAATATATGACCTTTTACAACAAGGATTCATTCTGTAACTAGCTAGTTAAAATATATTAAGATTATGTCATAAAGAAAATAAAATGAAAACTCTTGTTTAGGTGTAAGAAAATATCTGACCGTAACACCATCACAGGATAACATTTTATTTTAATGCACAGCAGCTGTGGAAAGGGCTTTGGCTGGCATTTTTATAAGGCACAGCACATATATCTTCATATTCATATACAGAACCACATCATCTGTCATCCTGGTAAAAACATATCACATCAAACAAACACTCATATAAATAAGAGTGAAATAAATAAAAGACAGCCCTTTCCAAGACATCTGTAGAATTCCGTAGAATTCTCTGAATGTTGTCATTATCAATTAGCATTTATTATTTCAATGAAAGAATTATACCAAATTAACAAATGCACAGAAAAGACAAAGAAGTAGCTTGTGAAATATAAAGCTGTCTACACCATGTTTGAAATACAACAAAATCCATGGTTAAGTATTGTCTCTGTTAACACGGTTTACCTACAGTGTAGACAAGACAGTAAACTGTCACACGTTCCAATAAGAGTACGTGGTCTCACTTTTGAAATCACAGTGGTAATATTTTTAATATACAAGAATTCCTACCTGTGGCTAGTAATGACATGGGAAACCTACGCACTAAAATTTGAGACAACCACACACGTCACCAGTTAAGATGTCACATGACACCTTGATAGTGCATCTTCTGTATCAGGTGTTACGTGTGACTTTGTCACTGAATGGTCTGAAATTATAAAGCCTTCTGGTTTACCAATTTCTACTTATATATATAGCATTCTTTATCTGAAACTTTCTTCTAATCCTTTTAATTTTTACAAATAACAAATAACCTATCTACCCACTAGAAGAATGCATTTGGTTCCAATGTCTCTACTCACAATTTTTGCAAAATGATCTTGTAAAGCATTTGGCACAAACTCATGAGCTTTTTGTTTACCAAAGTCAGGTCTGAAGACTTCTGGAGGCAATTTGAAAGACTGTGAAAACGTAGGACATATAGATCGAATGCATGTTTACACTTAAAAGCTTACAAATTTTTTTTAATGTGTATGTTTAAGTGTTTGAAATGTTTTCCTCTAAAAGTTGTATCTCCTAATTTGGAAAGTCGTATATGGGTAGAAGGGGAAAAACTTCAAAACTATAATGGCTTTGAAAATCTGTCAATATTAATCTACAACTAAAAACTGTATATTAGAAAATAAAACATTTAATTACCATTATTTCTTTTGGAGTCAAAATATATTTATTTGCAGTGAAAGCTATTTATCTTGTTAATGAACTACAAAGATTTATATGATGCTACTCACAGGTTTCTAAAATTTATTGGTAAAATTAAATTAAAAGAAATATAAAGGAAATAATTCCATGAATAATGTTAATGAACTACAAATTTGAAGAGGAAAAATGGGGTAAAAGACATGCAGAAAAAAAAAACAGGGGGGTGACTTTTCATATACTGGTTATCAAAAGGCTCAGCAAATTAAGTTCTAAGATGACTACAGTTGAATAAGTTATTGTCAAATATAATTGAGAATTGAAATTCACTTCTAGAACTGATTTTGTTAATCAAACTCATCATCTTTTTTCTCTTCTGTGGTAAGTAGAAGTCAAACAGTCCTAATGGAGTTCATATCTTATGGCATTATAGAAAGGCTTAGTTATGAAACTATCTTGTTATTGTTACTATTACATTGCCTGGCCCATATATATAAAGCATTTAGAGAGATTGTTCCAATAACTCTCATTTAATTGGAGAAAAAATTAAATATTGGTTTAGATACTTACCTAAATATTACCAGTTAAATTAAAAGTAAATGAGTCTGTTATCTTTAAAACACTTGGCAGTAATAATTTTTAAAAGTAGATTTTTATTGCTTTTCTTGAACTAACTAGTATTCATACAACACAGGTAGTTTTATTTGTGCCTGGAATTAAGGAGTGAGACACATTTGTAAAATGTTCACAATCAACACCTGTCCCATTTTAAAATCTCACAAGTTTTTCTTCATGATTACACAAATGACAAAATAAGAAATGGTATTTGGTCATTCTCTGAGTTCAATCCGTGCTCTAGTAAATATAACCTGTGAGGAAAAAGTAAAAAGGTCGAGAGTCTAATTCATTTTCAGTTTTTAAAACTATATTTTAAAAAGGAATGATTTAGGTTAAAAATAAAGATGGCTTAGTTTTATCCCCCTTACAGTAAGTAGCAGAAACTTGAGCTGAAAACACATAGAAGCTGTACTCATTTCTGTTCACAAAGAACTGTTCTACTGTCTGTCTGCAAATAAATCTCCTCAGTAAATAGCTCCAAGGTTGAGCTAAAGAATATTGTATGGATCAAAGAATTCATGTCTTCCTGTGTAAAGTGAACAGGCTGCAAGCGCGCTCGTTTGTCTAAAACAATTAGGGCTCGTACGAGAAGAAGGGGGCTGGAACAAATAAGTTACAGCTGATTTTACTCTGCAAAATATATAAGGGGGTTTTCAAATTAATAACCATTCAGGGTCCCCAAACAGCCTAATCTTTGTCAATTGGTGCCAAATTATACAAGGTGCTGCCAATTCTGGTTGTCTAACAAATCAAGACCAGTGTACGTTACTTCTCGGCTGAAGCCTGATTGATTCTGGTCATTATATGGGCTGACCTCATTTTCACACATGGAATCAATATGTGAGCCAGATGTTCATTTACAGAGAAGCACAGAAACGACTCATCTACACGCAACTTTATCCCGGACCACAGAGCACCACAGACCCAAAGTCTCTTGTCACCCATACAAAGCTTCACACAGTACAAAAATCTGTAAAACATTCTGCTAATATTACTGTCAGCTGAATGACTTTTACAGTACTATATAAAGTTGACAGATAATACATGCCAGTCCTAATTTGAGATAGACCTTTTTCTTTTGGGACCTCAACCATTGAACAAGCAAACAGATTGAGAAGTAACATTTATTACAACACATAAATCATTTTCTTACAACTATTATATAGGTCTGGCCCGAGGGTGAAGCTTCTGCCTAGGCTGGGAATCCTAATGTACTGCTTAAGTCACTAAATTGTACTGTCACTGCATGATTGGTGTGCAGAGAAGAGCTAATCTAGCTTTTCAGAAACAAGTTCTTATCAAGATAATTTTTGTTCTTTGTTCCTTGAAAAAAATGCTAACAACTTGCCTGTCTAAAATAAAAAAGCAGAACATAAAATAAAAAATCAGAACATTGGTGACTCTTGAATAGTAATGACCACCTTAACATATTTATTTAAATTAAGCCAGTATGCCCATATCATGCAGAAATTCAGTTCATGTAGAAATTAGTGCATGTTCAAAATGAGAACAAAATCTGTGTTTACTACAAAGATACAAAAAACTTTTCACTTTGAAGATAAAACTTGATGTATATCACAAATATAATGGAATCAATATTGATGGCACGAACTTTCCTTTGAGAAATAAATGCCATTTTAAAGATTGAACCAAGAATATTAATACAGAATCATCATATACAGCTTCAAGAATTTCACCATTCTTTCTAGAATTGACTGAAATAAAAATTCTCTACATTTCCTGTCAAATATTGTTGTAGTACTGTCCTCAGCTGAGGAAACGAATGTGCACTTCATGATACAGTAAATTTCTCTAATGCTCCTCTAATAGCACCATGTTGGAAACACATGAGTTACCTAACATGGTGAGCTTATATTTTATATCAGTTTGCTTTCCTCGATCATCTGATCATCCTGGCCTCCGTGGAGTCTTCTAATTGCATTTAGTTCTGTTCAGTTCTGCTTGAGAATAATCCAAAGGATGTCTGTTTTTCATCAGGTAACGACCACTAAATTTGGCTGCATTTCCTTCTAAATCTTGTTGAATGGCATAAGAAACAGAAGCTAGAAAACCTTTCTCTTGTAACTTTGCTATGGTTTCTGAACCTAGACCTTTCTAGAATTTTTGCTCACTACTGCAAAACTCTGAGGCCAGATCCTTTCGGAAGTGAGTCTAAATGGTCTCTAACCTTTGATCTACTTTCCCTGGGGGTACTTAAGACTTTGGGGCATCTTTCTGCATACCCTGGAAACACTTGGACTCTATGTAAAGTTGCCAGATAATTTCTAAAATGTTTTGAATTGTGAATTTATGTTTAGGCAGCATTTGGGGCTTTCCTTCTCTTGAATTAAACAAACATATTGGCCAATCAAATACTCTCCCTTAAAAAATCTTAAAATTCCTCTCTATGGCTCCTTATACAGTATTAGTGTGTAAGGCTGGAAAGAAATTTGTCAGATCATTTTTTTTTTTCCTGTATGACGACAACCTAGAAAAGTAATGATAAATGGAGTCTACAAGGTGTTTTCCCTGAAGCCAAACTCCTTCTTTTATCTCTTTAAAGAGGTATAGGAGTTCCTGTTGGAGTAAGACCTATTCCAGGCAAAGCTGGGAAATCACACTAGGCTTCTATTTATTCATTTACTCATCATTTATGGAACATCTGTTAAGTGCTAGAATGGAATTAAGTGTTGAGGCTATGGAGACAGATAAAAAATAAATACCTGTCATTAATGAACTCACTGCCAACTGTGGGGAAGGGTTCGGTGAATATCTCAGGAATAATCAGTGAGTGTGGCACACGGCAGGTGAAATATGTTAGTTTAGGCCAAATATTAAACCTAAAGAATCCAATTCAATTTTTGTTGGTATTGTCAATTTTCTAATCATCTGCAATGCAGTAAATGGTTCCTTCAAGACTAATTAATGTTCTTATCATTTTACAGAGAAGAAAAGTAACCAAACCAGAATTTGCACTAGAGAAGTTTGAAAGAAGTTGATCCATTTTGAGAAGAGAGTTACAGAAAACAAATAAGGAACCCATTGACGTCCTAGTAGGCTGAGCTCGACACGAGTGATTCTTCGTTCTTTGGATTCTCCCTCACTCAAAATCCAGTGTCTCACGGTGCCTTAGGAATTTTCCTTCCATCTGTGTTTCATCTTTGCCTTTATCTCCAATGCCTAGGCCACCACTCTGCTGTCCTGCCTGCTGTAGCTTTACCCTGGAAGTACTCGTTCTTCAACAGGTTTCCAGAGGTCTCTTCCTGCTGACCTCCACCTTTCCTGCCAATATTGCAGTAGGATTAACCTGCATGAAACATTTTTCTCATTTGAAAACATCAATGGTTGAACCCTGATTAACAAGGAAAATTCAATTTCTTAGCTTGGTATTCAAGATTTTTACTTCCGGCCGGGCGCGGTGGCTCACGCTTGTAATCCCAGCACTTTGGGAGGCCGAGGCGGGCGGATCACGAGGTCAGGAGATCGAGACCACGGTGAAACCCCGTCTCTACTAAAAATACAAAAAATTAGCCGGGCGTGGTGGCGGGCGCTTGTAGTCCCAGCTACTCGGAGAGGCTGAGGCAGGAAAATGGCATGAACCCGGGAGGCGGAGCTTGCAGTGAGCCGAGATTGCGCCACTGCACTCCAGCCTGGGCGACAGAGCGAGGCTCCACCTCAAAAAAAAAAAAAAAAAAAGATTTTTACTTCCCTGACTCCAACTCTATTTCCTAAATGGAAAAATCTCCTGGATTCAAATTAGCCTCTGTGCATCCTCCTCCAGCATCCACATTTTACCCAGTACATGCCACTTATCTTAGGCTTGTCCATTCTTCAAAGCTCAATTCTATCATATATATCCTAAGTAACAGCAAACCAATCTGTGTCATACCCTTTGCTTTATTTTTAAAGAAACACTGGATCTGTATAGCCATATAAACATATATTCCAGACTTGGCTGGTTATGGACTTATCCTTTATAATGCATTTTCAGTGGCCAAAGAGCCTTTTAAGAGTTCTTAAAATTGTGCAGTTGCAGACACTGAACTGACTGATCACTCATGCCAGGGCTCAGATCATCCCTCTATAGTTCAGGCTTTACTCCAAAAACTATTAATCTGTTCTTCCTAAGCTATAAATCTTAAGCTATCTATTAATAAAAGTCAGTTCTCTGGGGCTTTGTCTGTTAGACCCCCAAAAGAACATCGAACTTCTAACAATGACACTGTTTCTCAACTGTCAATTTCTTATTGAAAGAGATTTTCATTAAGATCGAAAATCTTTGGCATTGAGTCATGTTTCATCTTTGACCTTGGCTTTTCCCAATGTATTTCACACCCTGAAAATAAGCACCTTCTTTTACCTTTATATTATACAGCTCAACAAGTCAATTTGGAATTCAACACAGATGTCACGTTGCTTTATTTATCAATATTGATAATTCTTCTTGCCATACTGAAGCGTTTTGTGGAAGGCTATCTATCCTTTATCTCCATTTGGAATGCCAGGGTTATCAGAATTAGTTCCAGACACAGATATTAGAAAGCTTCATTCAATTGAAGAAATAAATGTAAAGAATTTTCAGGATGCAGTAAAGCAATATTTCATCACTAATTCATGCGCTTGTCTCAAGGACTATTAGTCTTATAGTAGTTTGTTTTACTTTTTTTGTTCTTTACAGTTGTCCTTTATCAAACTATTTGGTTTTCCTTTCAGGTCACTTCTTACACAGAGTATACACGTCAAGAACTTAAAAAGCATTAACTTCTGCCAGATATGAAATTATTGTCTTTCTGGTGGAGAAAAGGAGCCACAGAGAAGTTCTAGGTAAAACATGGACTTTGGTCTCTTTCAATGTGGATTATCTGCTAGAATAAAATTTAGTAGATGTCTATAAATTTTCTACATTACTAAAATGCTGTCCAATCAGATATTGTTCAAAATAAATAATACTGCTGCTGAGAAATATTTTTCTCAGGAGACAACCTAACCAGAATGATATGTGTGCATTTATTGGCCTTTGGTCAGCAGTTCTTCTTCAATTTTGTTTTGGTCCATGCAAAAATGACCAACGCTCCCTGCTATTGGGTGTCTATGTCATTCATTCTCATTCCAGCACTGCCCTTTCTTGGTGCCCAAAGCTTCAATCATTTCCTATCTTTTTCTTTCTGCTCTCCAATCTAAAATTGACTCTGGTTGCAGTATAACAAGCTATCAATTTTGGAAGTGACACCTGTGGTTCTAGTTGCCTAAAATCCCTGTGACAGAGTTGGGACCTGACAAAGACCCACAGCGACCTGACAAAGATCTGACGTATTCTGGGTTTCTCCAAAGGGCAACTGATCCTTTGGTTTATATGATAAAAGCGAGAGGACAACAGCTTATTCAACTACAATAAATCTAACTTCTAGGGTGAATCGCTTGCAAGTTAAATTGCTAGTCAAGTTAAATAATAGTTGACATATCAAAAAGATGGATAAGACATATTTCTACATATAAACTATATTTGGTGGAGGACAAATGCACTCCAAAATTTAAAACTTTTATATCACATACAAAATGTATGAACATACAGCTAAATCTTAATATGAAATCTTAATATGATAAACCAATGTAACATATCTAACATACGACTAAACAAAAGCTCTGCCCTTTAGAAACTATCACGTCAACTTGTTGCTACCATCCCTAAATACTAAAAAATTACCTTCATTCTCAAAAAGTGGCAAGATTTGTGGCCGTCACTAAGGGTGTGTAAGCATTTCCATTTAAAATTTTCTATTTTCAGGGTTTTATAAAAGCTATAAAAATTCTCTCCAAGCTGGAACTTGGCAAACAAGAACTCAGCATGAGGACAATTTTTTAAAAGCCTAAATTTAAAAACAGTATGTTCATGTACTTTTTTAAGCAATAAGAGGACAAAAAAGGAGAGAAGTTTTTTAGGTTTTGGTTGCCTTTTTAAAAAAATCTGCATTCCTTAGGAACTAGTTTGTTTTTAAAAATGAAAATTTGCGGACTATAAATTCAAAGCTTGGCCTTGTTTCTTCAAGAATTGGACATAAATGAACATAATTTAAAATGGACCCTATCATAAAGAGAAGAAATTCATTGTTCTTAGACAACTATTTCTAGAAATAACTATCATTCTTCCCTCTAAAATGAATGTGAAAAATAGAAAATTATGCTTCATGGTTTTTTTTTTTTTGAGCTAAAAAATTCATGTTCATGAGTGAAAAAGTTCAATGAATCGCCATAATATTTTTGGCCAGAAAATACTATATATTTTATCTGTCTCCACCACCAACTACTATATATATGAATATTTTCTTTATTTGGTATTATCTATCATACTCTTAGATTTTGGTCAAAACTTACTCCATTAAAGTTTGTGTGTGCATATATTGAATTCCATAAATATATGGTCATGTAAGACTACTGCATACTTGCCTACAAAAATATGTCTTAAATATATATCTTAATGGGATTAGTTTACTATTGCAGAAAAGACATATCAATATACATGTGAACTTTAATTACTGTTTCATGTCCAAAAACATTTAACTGCTTTTTCCCAAGTATTGTTATGGGGAATGGGAATGACACAAAAATGAGTAAGGCATGGGACCTGTTCTTAAGATACTCATAATCTTGTGGTGGATCTAACCACACAAAATGTAAACACTTGTACCCACACCTTCTTATAGAAGCCTGCTACAAAAATATTTTCAAAAAAGATTGTTTCAGTTTGCCTATTCTCTTACTTCCATCCTTTTGGAAATATTTGAAATGTAGGCAGGCACTCATAATATTAAGTATTTGAATAGAAATTAAATTGAACTTTTGTAAATATCATGTAACTAACATGAATTCAGTTGCCTTAAATCCATGTAATAAACATGAAAGACCAATGTCAACAAAATCCCAAACTGCAGCATAAGGAAGAATGATTGGTGTTTCTTCTTGCACTATATTCCCAAGGACTTACATTTTTGGGTACCATTTTTATTTTAAGCACCATATTTGGTTCTTCCATTATTTATATCATGATCTCATTTGTGAACAGGTGCTATACCTTAGACTACTTGTAAAGAAAAGAAGTAGATAAGAAGTGCCTTTTTGTGTGAGTTATGTCTGTCTTATTTCTATCCACTCTAAAGGCTTTTACTTAACAGAGCAAGGGTTGATAAATTATGGTTCCATAGACAGCCAATGTCTATGTTGTAAGTATAGGTTTATTGAAAACCAGTAATACCCATTCATTTACTTATTGTGTATGGCTACTCTCATACTACAATGTCACAGTTGACTTCAGAGATATCATGTGGCTCAAAGACTAAAACATTTACTATACAAAGGGTTTGTGAACCCCTGAGCAAGAAAACTATTTCTAGTTTTCTCAGAGTTCCTCTTTCAAATCAGAAATCAGAGTCTCCTGATCCTCTCAACAGCACACTCCTATATTATAGGTGTCTTCTGTTGACAGTGTCCTGTGATAGACATATATGTTTAAGTTGTATATATAAAGAGGTGTGTGAAAGAAATAAAAATGATACATAATTATAACTAGAGTCAGATTATGGTACACAGTCTTCTCTGTTATGACCTAGGTAACAAAAATCTATATGTTCTCTTAGTGAACATGATGAGTATTCACACGGTGTCTAAGTTAAACAATGTCATTGCATCATAGTAGATTAAGTATAATACACATCCTGAGACATTTTATCCAGAAATGCCTATTGCAGGACATATTTGAATCTATTCTTCTCCCAATAACTGAGAGAATTGACTCCCTTCTCTAAGATACTCTCTTGTTTGATTTATGAGAACAATATTCACTTTGGAAAGAAAGAATTAAGAAGACATGGTCCTATGTTCAAAAACTCACTATTTTTAACAGCCTATAAGCTTATTCCCCAAACCTAGTTTTAGGTGGGAGTCAGTGTAACACAGTAGTGAGGGGATTTCTGAGCTACACTGAGTTGAATCCTGGCTCTGCCACTCGTCAGCTGTGTAATGTTTCATAATCACTCTATGTCTCCATTTTGTTACTTGGAAAATGGGGGTAATATCACTATACCTCTTTTATTAGATAAAAGCATATATTTCTTTTATTAGATAGTAACATATAATTAAACATAGAGTACATATTCTCTTTTCTTTCTTACCCCATAGTCTATCCCAGGATGTTAGCACACTTAGGAGTTTTTTTAATGTATAAGGAATTATTTTTAAAATTTCCTTGAATTATTAATAGAACTAAGCCTTCCAGGCAAAAGATATTTTGTACAATGAAATGAGTTTACCGTACTGATTCCATTTCTCATTCATACAAATTAGTTTAATTTTGCAGTGAACTATTACATGACACAATTCCAAATACTTCAACCCTTTAAATAAACTTGACATACAAAAAAAACAGTTTAATAACTAAAATTATTTCTTAGAATAGGGTAAGAAATGACTGTGGTTACAAGCTGTCATTAATATTCTCATGTTCAAACGTATGACTTCTACCATCACAAGATCTTTAGAGTGCCCTATGTCAATTCCAATGTAGAAAAAAAGAATACATTTTGATGGTTTTTAAAAATGTTTTTCGTGTATGACAAGGACTATTACAACCTAAGACTAGAAAGGAACCTCTAGAGATGATCAAGTGCATACTTAAGATAATTAAGATGGCATATACTGTATAAGAAAAATTTGTTGAGGACTCAAGAGAAATGAAGTAACTTTCTCAGGGTCACAGAATAAGTTGGGGAGAATGATAGCTAGAAGACAAAGACATATTCAATGTCCAAATTCTTTTCATTACTCTCTATTATCTAAATATTAATAAGATCTTCATGGAAGCAATGGAGATCTGGTTTTCTCAAAGACTAAACGGCTCTTCGGGAGTCATCCAAGCAGATTCAAAAACTTAATGCAGTAACATTAACAAGTACAGTAAAAAAGTTAGAATGAGCTCACTATTTAATGTGGAAAGAATTTGAGAACCTGAGATTACCCAAACCTGTGCATTTTGCCATGAAACATAAATCAAATGCCAAACTCTTTTTCCTATGACTTTAAATGTCATTAGTTTGGCATGCAGCATTAATAAAAACAGACAAATGAACGTATTTTTAAGGTAACTGACCTAAATCAGGACATAGTAAATCCATTAATAAACTTACATTTTCTAAATAAATAAGTATTGCATGTTGATAATACATTAAAAAATATTTTTTAATTGTAAAAAGTTATATTCTAAATGCTCTCATAATACTTAGTTTAGTAATAAGCTAAAATTACATCATGTTGTGGTTTAATAATATTTATTAAAGTAATAAAAGAGAATATGCATACCTGCACCCACAGGGTCTTAAGTTATCATGTAAAATATGATAAAAAAGTTATCAGTGAAATATCATGTAAAATATTGACTGCTAACTTTAGCTGGGTAGATATTAAATGGTCCTTGTCAGTTAGTACTCATTATTTTGATTTTGTTAGGAAAATTCACAACAGAGTAAAAATAATTTGGGTTCTGAGGCCATTATCTTTAGTTTGGTTTTCTCTGATGCCCTGAAAACTTTTTTTTTTTTTTTTTTTTTTTTGAGACAGAGTCTCGCTCTGTCGCCCAGGCTGGAGTGCAGTGGCGCAGTCTCGGCTCACTGCAAGCTCCGCCTCCCGGGTTCACGCCATTCTCCTGCCTCAGCCTCTCCGAGTAGCTGGGACTACAGGCGCCCGCCACCACGCCCGGCTAATTTTTTGTATTTTTAGTAGAGACGGGGTTTCACCGCGGTCTCGATCTCCTGACCTCGTGATCCGCCCGCCTCGGCCTCCCAAAGTGCTGGGATTACAAGCGTGAGCCACCGCGCCCGGCTTTGAAAACTTTTTAAAGTATTCCCAATGATGTTGTGCAGCACAAATAAGCTTGGCAATTATCCTTTTAAAAAAATCCATAATTAAACTGAGCATACTAGAGCATTACATGAGCTACCACATATACCACTAAATCTACAGTCATTAACAAAATTGTATATAAAACGAGGGGAAAAGAAAACAAAGGAGGCCGAGGCGGACGGATCACGAGGTCAGGAGATCGAGACCATCCTGGCTAACATGGTGAAACCCCGTCTCTACTAAAAATACAAAAAATCAGCCGGGCGAGGTGGCGGGCGCCTGTAGTCCCAGCTACGCGGGAGGCTGAGGCAGGAGAATGGCGTGAACCCCGGGGAGCAGAGCCTGCAGTGAGCCGAGATCGCGCCACTGCACTCCAGCCTGGGTGAAAGAGCGAGACTCCTTCTCAAAACAAAAAAAAAGAAAGAAAGGAAACGAAGGCAATGAATACCTCTTATTACCACTGTGTTAACAATGTTACACTAAGACCAATTTTTAAGAAAATTATCACCATAGGTATTTAAAAAATATCTAATTACACAATGTATAAATCTTGCCACAGATACTGAAATTACTTGAGCTTCCTTCGTACAAATAAGCAAATGAACCTAAAGTATTCATTAATGAATTTTAAATATATTTCATACTCGTCTCTAAATTTTATATTGTTATATATTCTTCTAGTCAATATTTCTAAGAAATTTAAGTTAGTAACTTTTTAACCCGATGTCACACAATGTGAGTGAAAAAAATTGATATATTTTATGAAAATCATGTTGAAATCTTTGGAAAGACTCAAAAAGCAGAAGTTGCCATAACATTAATATTAGTTTGGATATGGATGATACATATATATAACTCTATCAATAATAGAAGAAAGAACTCTATCAATAATAAAAACGAGTAAAACAGGATTTAAAAGTTTAACCGTTGCTTAATATCTTTCTAACCAACTATGGTAATTGCAAGGATGACACATTGGCTTGTCATTTTCATACACATTTTGTCATTTGATACTCACAGCAAACTTAGAAGTAGGCAAGGTAGTATAGTTAGACCCATTTTGGAGTGTAGGGAGCAGAGGTTCATAGAGGTTAAAGAGTATGAATAAAGTCTCCTGAGGCTCAGACCAAAACACAGTTAAGCTTAATCCCAAGCCAGTGTTCTTTTACTATACAACATTGTCACTGAACAAACAGATAAAAACATAATAAAACAATCTTCTACATATTTTATAATTGCGTGAACAATTAGTAGAATTAAAAAAGTAAAGGGTAGGGAGGAAAGTCCTAATGTTTCTTATTTTTGCAAGGAGCGATTAGTGGTTAAAAAAAAAATTCCTTTTCCAGAGTCTTTGATATATACATTGCTAATGCAAGAAGTAATCTGGGGCAATTTCTTGCTTTTTAAACAAAATATATGGTTGTTCATCCAAATCTAGAATATTTTCTGCTTTGATATTCCTAACAAATTATTTTAAAATATAAAATCTCTATCTTTCCATAATCTTCAAAGTGGAATTGCCCATCTGTACTCATTGAATTCTTATTATCATTTAGATAGATATCCTAATTACTTTCTTAAACAAATCATGCAAAAGCTTCACTTTTAACAAGCCCCTGAAAAGCTTTGCATAAATACACACCTTCTCTGGAAGGTACTTTAACTAGACATGCCTCTTAAGACTATATGAAGAAAGTACAGCTATTATAAGTAGATCACGGTAGTTGGGAACTTATTCCTCAGGCAATTTTTATACAACAGTTATTATTAAAATGAGAAAGAGAGAGAGAGAGAGACGATGGGAGACGATGCCAAAGGATGTCATATGGGTTCTGCAGGGCTAATTAGTAACATTAAAATAACATTATAACAACAAAAATTGATGTGAAAAGAAGTTCCTATGATTCAATATGCAGAGAAAACAAGTCAGATTAATGGTATGAATTAATGTTACGATATACTAAAAATTATGTCTTTCTGCATCAAAGAAAATAACTTTAAAGCATAGTTGGCATCCTACCCATGTTCAAGTTTAAAGCTCCAAATTCTGATTTCCAGACTATGTAGGAGAGACCAAAAAGTCACCTGACAATCTTCCATCAATCTCAAACCTTTGTCAGTTTGACTCCAGGCTCTGTGCTCTTGATCATGACAAAGAATGGCCTTGATTGTTGCACTGTTTGACACTTTCAATCCTGGTTGACTGGGTTTGTTTCATAATTGCATTTGTGTTAATTTTGACCATTACCTAACTATGTAGTAAAACTTTTAAGAACCCATATTAAAACTGAATCCAGTAGATTGTTCAGCAAGCCACTCTGGTGTAGGAAAGGCTTCCAAACATCCACCAGGTGTAAGGACAGGAAAATGAAGGGCCAGAGGTCATATCTCAAGAAGAAACTTTCCAACATGCCCAGCACTACACAATTCTTGGTAGTAGAAGAGCAACAAGGCTTCAAATGCACAGCGCCATAAGTTAGCCTGTGGAAAACATATCCAAACCTTACAGTATATATCTAAGAAACCTGATGGGAAGTGTTTCCAAATGGAATGACAATACTATAAATTTAAATCACACACCAATAATGAGTTGTAAAGCTAAAGGAAACTATCCTATAACATCAAAAATAAAAAATACACTTTTATTATTCCAGGCTAAAGCAAAAACTATTCTCACTCTAGAAAATATTACAAAAGTCTCGTCATATGATTAGGTGATAAGAGCAAAAATACAAAAATGTGAAAGAAAAAGATTATAGAGATTATCAGAAAGATAATGAACACAAATATGCTATTTTTCTGGGTTTTCATGATAACTATGTTATTTGTTAAAATTTAAATTCCATAATCTGCTGTGACTTATTTTCTCATTCTAAACAAATATTAATTTTTGTTCTAAAGGTATATCTAAAATTAGGAATTATTTTTCCTAAAGTGGGGCTTCCAAATTTGAAAAGCTTTCAGCTGGACGAAATAGGATCAACCCCTATAGATGTTAGTGTAAATGAAGAAAATTATTAGGGACAGTGGATATACTTATTAAAGGTAAAGAAACTCTGTATGGCATAGCTCCAGTCACTTTAAAAAAGAGGTTAGAAGAGTAAAGGTGATATTTTCTCTGCAGTGCCTTTTGCTAGTGTCAAACTAAACTGTCAGAAATTTAAACTTCTTCTCACACAATATCAACAGATACAAATCAAATGCTCATATACAGTCATGTGTAAAGTATGTTGGTCATGAACATCACTTGCCTTTTACAATTGTCAAGGTTATCCATCTCATGTGCTATTATGCAACACTTTCCTATGCATTTTCCAAAAGGGTAGGGACCACTTTAATATATGTGCAGTAGTTACACATGTCCAGCAACATGATGTGATGAAAATTCCATTAAAATTTCTTTGACGTATTATCCTTATGGTAATATTTTAGAACTTTTTGTTTGCCTGCTATTTTTTTGTTTTTCTTATTAACTTATAAGTAGTATTTTCATGGACAGTAAATTGGACAAGAGAAAAAGCCAAAAAGCAAACGTGTCATTTAAAAAAATGACATTTTAGCTATAAAGGCACACACTGTGGAAAACTAAGTAGAAACACATCCTTCAGATGAATATAACTTCTTAACAATATTATCAGGAAGGATTTACCAGTGTAAGTGCTCACTGTAGTAATCTTTTAAACTTAAATTTTTAATTAATTTTGAAATCCACTATGTAAATTCGAAAATATGTTTCCTGTAGAAATCATGTCCCAGTTAAGGGGTTGGAATAAACTAAAATCTAATAAAAAGATTGTCTTTCAAAATAATTTATTTAGTGACTCAAAGTCCATTTCAATAGATGATCACTGGATTAAAAAAATTAAGAGCTGGATTTTTAAATTATATATATTTTGTTTTTTTCCAATGTATTTAATACACAATAGATGTGGTGCCAACAAAAAAACTACTAAATTATTTGGTCAGAAAATTCAGGATACATAAAAATATTTTCTACATTATAACTTTAAATTCAAAAGTTTTGTCCCATATTGTGCAGACAACATTAATAATAATATGGAAAGAAATAAAAACTAAGAAAAATAAAGGTCTTGTTTAAGTCTGTATTTACTAAAAACATAAGATTACAGAGTGAAGTTCTATGACAGTTCAAAAGAAAAGAAGAATTAATTATATTGAATATAATGTTTTTCCAAAACTCTAAAATATAAATTGCTAAACAAAATAATGTAGAATATGCTTTTCAAGAAATGCTTTTTGTAAAATTTGTAACTATATTTTGGCAGTAACTCACAAAATTTATAGCTCCCATTTAATTCCATCTAAAATATTCAACTCAGCAAAGAGGGAAATAAGCATCTAGATTCTAGACACCGATTCATATACATATCTCTTCACTGTCAATGTAATCATAATTGTTTTGCAAATTCATCAACAGACGACATGGAACCACTTTAAAAAAAACAGCATTAATATATGTCCTGATTGTGATTGGCAGTGTTAATTACATGAGGTTTTTATCCTGTCAGCAGTTTCAACACAATTATCCTTAGGTTTAAGTTCCAGGAATGCTCTGTATGTATACATACCCATACATTTTGTGCCCTAGGAGATCAGAAGGAATAGGCTAAAGAGCAATGAAAGTACAGATAAAAGAAATAACATAAAACTGGGTATTTTCCAGGCTCATCTCACCTCATTTATCTTTCAGCTCTTCTCCCTATAACTTGCTATAGATTCTTGGTAAAGCCATTTAACTTGCTGGGAGATGAACTAGATGACAAGTATAATCTACTCCATAGTCAAACTTATTGTTTATGTAGGCTTTGGAAAACTAATTTTAACATGAATATTTTAAAGATGACATCTATTATTTTTATCTGTTAGCACTGCTATGAAAAATTATGCAAAACTTGGAAATTAGGCAAAAAATAAAAAAGTAGGTGGCACGTTCTTTTAATATACACTAGGGATATTTGACAGGCTCACAAAAGGATTATTTAATTACCTAAGGGAATGTACTTGTGTTTGACTTTGCTATTTACTATTAATTAAAGTCTCAGACTCTGTAAAGTTACACGTTAATTTCCTCCCCAAAAGAAATGATAACCTCAAAGGTTAATGTTCCATTACCTTATTGGACAGTATTAGCTTCAGAAGGTCATGTTCCTCTGATTTTCTTTTAAAGCAGTTTTTCCATCTCACTATTTTCCTTATTAATGAGTTAAATTTTTAACATGTTTACTCTATATTTGTACATGTGTGATGTTTCAAACTTTTTCATAACTATTATTTGACAGTTTTGGAGATTCCACGCTTATGCCTCCCAGAAGTGATTTACCTACTAGAAATATTTAAGCAAAGGTACACTTTTCTTTGGTCCCAGGAGTCAATTCCAAACAATAGAACTTATCAATATTGGAACTTTACCTTCCGTAAGAGTTCTCTATTTCTCTTTCTTATCCTAACTCTGTGTTTGTGTTACTATTTCTGGTTCCTAGCCTACTTGTTTAGTTCTTCTGGTGTGCACACAGCAAATAAGTTATTCCTAGTTGGTGACAGCAATGAGAGTGAATCCTACTGCTGACCATTTGGTGATCTCTAACTACGATTCTCTATTATCCATTGGATGAGAGGCAACAGAGATTGTATTTTGTAGTTTCTTGTATTGATTTGTTTATGCAAGAACATATTTCATACCCATGAAAAAAAAAAGAAAAATTTCACATTTGAACCAGTGAGTTTTTGTGTTTGTTTACTCTTGACCCAAGGCTGAGGTTGAAGAATGGAAGCTGAAAGCTCTCTGTGTTTCTGCGTTTATTTAATTTAGAAAGGACTTCATCTCTCACTGTAACTTTCAGATGTTTTCTTATAACCACGATGTGTTAATAAATCATACAACAATATCTCTAATAATGAGTTCGGTTGTGATTGCTTTGAGAGGTTAATAACCACATTCATCTAACGTTCCCAGAATTCCAAAAAAAAAAACACCTGTACTTTAAAAATTTAAATGTGCCAATACTTTATGTAAAAAATAGCAATATTTGTAGAAGATAGAACCTCAGAGCATTCTTGAATAAGGATATAAACCAAGTTTATGTAATTAAGGTAAATATTCAAACTACTATGATAGTTTTGATAATTTTGGTCTGAAAACATTATATATCTTTCCCTGATTTTACCAATATTAAGTATATTCCAAGATTACAATTATTTTTTAAATAAAATTTGGTTTAATGTCCTCATGAAGAGACTAATTAATCTAAACTTTTAAACGTATTATAAAAGTTTACTGCCAACAACAATGTCGAGCACTGAGAAAGACATAAAACTATGAATTCAACCAAAATCTTTTTATGTCAACAATAAGTACGTGCTGTAGTTTGTCAGGTTAAACATAATTAAGTCGACTTAATGGATCATTTTTAGATAACTGGTGAATTTCTACGTAAGATAGGGTATTGACAAATTAATAACCAACCTATTAGAATTATAGCATGGCTATGTCTTTGAGTAATTATAATGTTAAGTACTTTTCCCACAATAATAAAGTGTAATATCAATGAGTATGACTGTAGGAGATTGTGTGATGGCATTTATGAGCTTTGCATATCTGTGAAAATGACTATAAATGATAGATATATCTCAAATATCTACCTCTTAGCTCTCTGTGTTATAATTCATACGGGTGCTCCACACTTTATACAAGAAATGGGGGAGAAAAGTTCAACTGTGTAACTAAGTTATGGATTACGTTCTTCATTTGTCAAGTGGAAATTTTTTAAAAAGAAGTTTTCAAAGTAAAGTGGTTGCTTTATAATATGAAAAGGTATAGTGAAAGATAAAACTTAAGTGAGTACAAGTTGTGTAAGAAGTGAGAGCTGACTCAGTTTGGTAACACCAGAAAATAATGAGCCTGAAAGGAAATAATGAAATGTGTGAAATTTTGGTAAGCTGGTAGACTTATTCATAAAATAATATCAAAGAAAAGACAGTATGTAAATTCTTTGCTACTACATATTATGTTATGTAAATTAGACATATTTTTAATAACTGTTAAAATAATACATTGCCTTAGACCATTTACTCTGTTCTCAGCAAAGATTAGTAAAAGGTTATTTTTTACCTTCTGTAACAAATTCAGATAACAGGGATTTGGTTTACCACCATAAGTTTCTATACTTTGAGTTTTTTTTTGTTGTTGTTGTCTTTTTATGTTCTTGATTCTGAAAGATCTACAGTTCATAGCAATCATGTTACTTCCATGTTGATTTAAAAATTTGCATTGTCCTTCTGATTAACAATTAGCCAAGCTATTCTTTCTAGGCACTTCGATCCTATTTGAATCATGCAAATCCCCTGTGATAAACCTTTTGATTTTGCTTTTCCCAGATTAGATCCTAAGTTTAGGGGAGAAAAAAAAATTGTTCTCAGAGAATCCCAACATATCCCAAATATAGTGTTAAGTGCAAGTTTTACCCTTAACAGAAATATATAAGAATTGTAAAGGACAGGGAAAGGCAAGAGGCTTAAAAGGTTTCAGTAATTTTGATAAATCAGAAGGGCTTAAAAGGTTTCAGGTAGTTTCATAAACCAGAAGGAGGGATCCAGAAAAAACAGTGTTTGATTTCCCTTCCGTTAGGAAGATGCACCATGGTAAGACTTTGGGTATGTAATGACTATGCTTTTCTTTTCTAAGGTGGTTATGAACATGTGGGTACATGTGAAAGTTTAGTATCTGGAAAGCAATTCCATTAAAACTATCTATATAAGAGCCTGCAGTGAGCCGAGATCACTCTACTGCATTCCAGCCTGGGCAACAGAACGAGACTCCATCTCAAAAAATAATAATAATAACTATCCATATAAACCATTTGGAAAGCTGTCTCAAACTCTAGGCAAACTCACATTTAAAAGACTGCTGATTAATCCCTAAATTCCATTCTGAATATTTAAAGGTTTCTCTGTAGTCCGAGGCCTTAATATATTGCAAAGCCAACCTGAAACAAAACAAAAAGGCTACCTAAAAGAGCATCATGATAACAATATCCGTTGATACATGGATGAGTCTCCGGCTAAGGCTTGGCTGTCAAAAGGAAGCTTTCTTTCCAGACCATCAATTGAGTGTCAGGATTGTTACTCAAATGAAGTGAATTGTAAAAAATTCCTGGCCAACTGGAAGGCTGAGAAGGTTACTGCCAAAATCAAGATATAGAAAAGAATCTTCCATTCTCTTTCCAAAATAAGTTTTAAGACTAGTTTAGCCTTCACATAAAATAAAAGAATACAATCTATCAGGACACTATTTCACAACATTTTTACAAACAAAACCTCCAGAGTCCAGAAAATTGTTTTCTGGTCAAGCTTCTTAAAAACTATCCATAACTGAATTTATTCAATCATTTCTATGATAGTGTTATTAAAATAGTAAGATAAGTGGGTGAGAATGTGTTTTACTTCCCCATCTAGACGCTAAATATGTACATTAAGAGACAGAGTTGGCTTTAACTGGTCACTTTATTGTCTGTTCTTCAGCAATAATTGGCATGTGCTGATAGACTACTGTATTGTCTCATAACACAAAACACTCACAATTCTAATTTTCGTTTTGGTTGCATTTACTTCTTCTTCTTCCTCTTTTTTTTTTTTTTTTGGAGTCTTAATCTGTTGCCCAGGCTGGAGTGCAATGGTGCGATCTCAGCTCACCACAACCTCCACGTCCCGGGTTCAAGCGATTCTCCTGCCTCAACCCCCTGAGTAGCTGGGATTACAGGCATGCACCACCATGCCCGGCTAATTTTTGTATTTTTAGTAGAGACGGGGTTTCACCATGTTGGTCAGGCTGGTCTCGAACTCCTGACCTCGTGATCTGCCTGCCTCGGCCTCCCAAAGTGCTGGGATTACAGGTGTGAGCCACCACACCCGGCATTTTCTTCTTATTTCTAAGAGTAACATCAGAAAAGGCACATGCCGTTTGTATTAATATCAACTCTTCCTCTCAAATAGAAGTCTGTGGTAAACAAACAAGAGAAAGTTCTAAAATAATATAAAATGGCATTAAAATGGTGCTTCTTTGAAAAAAAACCTAATGATGTATGAATGCAATTAAATTAACTGTCTTCAATAAACACCTTAGTATTGGTCAACATACTTTTACATAGCCAACACCAGTGATCAAAGTTGCTTATAGATGCATGTAATACTGTAATAGTGGTTATTCCAAAATTTATAATTTCTTGAACTTTTGGCTGCTAATGAAGGAGTCATTAGTTCAAACAACTCTGTCCTTTAAAGATTGTTTCTTGTCAGTACATAGAAGTACATCTTTTAAAGAAAAATATATTTATTGTTATCTTCATCAAGTCTTCCGAAAGCACCTGATGCATTTCATTTGAACAAAAAAACTTTCAATTTTACCAGAAATTAAGTATCTTATGGTTAGATCTTCTGGCATACTCTGGATTTAGTGAAAGTAGATCAGTTCTCCCTATGAACATATGAGGACTGTATAGTAAAATTTCTCATAAGATACAGAAAACCTATCAGAGACAAATGCCACTAATTCAATGCCCTACAAATTGAATTTGAATGCAATTTTAAGTACTTCTAAATTCAGATAAAGTAAGAATTTGTCTATAGTATAGAGAAGCCAGGAAAGAAGAAGCTGTATTCTATCTCTATCAGGCTCACTCAGCGTTCCACATGCTGTTGTGAAGATTACATTCATAAGCACCATGTATGCCAGTGTATAAGATATTTCATTCTAAACAATGGTGGTGGTGGGATAGGCAGCAGAAAAAAGCAACAGGAATATATTTAATATTTTATGGGTTAATATGTAGAATGGTAACCATTCTCAATCTGATTATTTAGCGGATTCCTGAAAACTATAGTGTTCATTTTCATTAACATCTTAGTAGAGTAAGAGAGTGGTTAGAAACAAAGCTTCTGAATACAAAAAGATAATGTAACAGCAACACTTATTCTTTTTATATTGTCTTCACAGCTATTTCTAAAACTCGGATGCAAAGCACATATTCTATAAATTGTGCTACCATATTGGACAGCACATATTATAGAAAATTTTCAACATCACAAAAATTTCTAAGAGCACTGAAATGTGGAGGAGTTTAAAGTAGTAGAAATCTATACAGGATTTCACTTGCTTGATATAATCAATGGAAATGACTTAAATGACAAAAATGATGGTGTGTTAAGCAAATCTTTCAGCTAAAATGGTAGTGATACCACTGGCAGAGTACATGCTGAAAAATAATGTTGAGCAATACATTATTTGCAAAGATTTTACACTGTGAGAAGAAGGGCAGAACACAATATCAAGATAAATTAGGCTAACATGAAAACATGTAAAATGATTAAGAATGTTCTGGGTCTCGAGACCAGCCTGGCCAACATGGTGAAACCCCATTTCTACTAAAAATACAAAAATCGTCAGGCGTGGTGGTGCACGCCTGTAATCCCAGCTACTCGAGAGGCTGAGGCAGGAGAGAATCTCTTGAATCCGGGAGCTGGAGGTTGCAGTGGGTTGAGATCACTCCACTTGTACTGCAGCGTGGGTGACAGAGCAAGACTCTGTCTCAAAAAAAAAAGAAAGAAAATAAAGGATGTTCTGGGTCATCTACTCAAACTGGTAATGCTGGTAATACTAGAATGGACTCAACATGGGCCTAGTTTTCTAAAACCTGAAGATGTTTGAATTAGTAGGTAATATATTTTAAAAAACAGTATTACTATTATCTTTCAACATCCTAAATCTGTTGTTTCTTTCTTCTATTTTCCAACAATATAATACATCTATAATTTGGACAAAAACAAGAATGTGAGAAAGGGACTCAATTCTGAAAGCAAGAGAGAAGAGAGAGAGAATACCTAAGTACCGGAAATTTTAAAATAACAAAATTACAGTGAAAAATCACAAATTCATGCCTTACATAGAAATGGCAATAAGCTATGTGCTAAAGACAAAACATTAGTTCTAGTACATTAGAAAAGGGATCCCCAGACTGCCCTGCCTTAAATTATGTGTCAAAGAACCAGACTATTTGTTTCTACTAGCAATAAATTAGATAGTCGCACAAGGATTAATTACAGAATTGACCCTTGAAACACTGCCAGTAGCCCAATTTTGAACAATAACTCAAACTTGGTCTCCTACCAAGGAATTTTTAGGAAGGAGAATCCAAATGGTTTAACTTCTAGGAGAGAGATACTGATGTGAGGCTTCCTTTTACAGATTTTTCCAGCTACTTACCTACCGTCTAATATATGTATAATCCTGTGTTTCTTTCAAGGGTCCAGCATCCTTTGGGAACATAAGACTGTGCAATTTATATACAAGTTTTCCAGGGGATATCACATTTCATCATAAAATAAAATTGTTATTACTCACGACTTCAAGAATTTGATAAAGAGAAGGTGTTGATTATATAAGCTGATATAAACAAAGACTTCAGCCTCAGCCTTTTTTTTTCATTCTGACTCCGCCTTCCTATTAATTTTTAATAGTCACTTAATCTTTATTCTCTAAGCTCTAATCTATCAAGAAAATATGTGCCTCACAAAAGAATGATATCGTTTAGGTGAGTACATTACCTGCTATTTTTCAGATGTGCAAAATTATATTTAATATACAAGGTGAAATAGCTTAACTCCAAATGCGTGTGAGACTTTGCTCAGTTTTGAAGTCAGAAAAATGAATATTTGAAGATCATACTATTCCTGACAACCAATAATGTATTCGATTTCCCCAACATCTTTCATACTGAGTTCATATATTAAGAAATTGAAAAGAATTCAGTGGCAGGATTAGAACAAATAGAATAAAAGAATAGTTATAATTCTACTCACTTTTTCACTTCATTTCTAATGCACTAATGGGCAATTTATAATAAAACTGAAACTGTGAGGTAAAGGTCTCTCTCTTTCACCAGCCAATTATACCCTCACTTGAAAATCGTCCTGAGAAGAAACGTCAACTTTAAAAAAGTACAGTTAATAGATGAAGAGATATTTACCTGCCCAAATGCTTAGGATAATTGAGCATTAATAAAAAGAAGCTATTCTGGTATTACACTTCAGCTGACATTACCTCCTTTGACCTAATAGGGTTGAGATAAACTGTTCCTTCTAAATAAAAATAAAACGGTCACTGTTACCCATTCTCAAAGTGTCAGCATCTGAGCAAGGTACCCCAAATCAGAACCTTTCTAACACATTACCAGGAAATGAGGACGATTTTGTTTCCAGCCATCTTAGATTTCAACGGACAGGTAAAACCGGAAGGATCAAAGCATAATCAATTGCTTGTTCATATATCGCAAATGGAGAACTTTAAATTGGCCTGCTCTCCTTCTTGCTTACATTCTTTCTGATTTTAGCATTAAGAAGCAATCACTGCAGAAAAAAGTAAGTAGCTTAAATAGTCACCATAAAAGACTGATACAACCTTTCTGGGAAAGTAAAACTCAAGGCTGATTATTTACTAAACCCTATAATAATTTGCAAGCTGAGCAATCTACGTGAAAAAAGTTGTTACACTTCTCTTTGTACATAACTATAAGATTATTGTGTACCGCTTTATAATAGGAAATTAGTTATAATAGCAACTAATATGTACTGAGCACTTAGTGTCACAAAACATGACATTAATTTGAGTTATACGCTACCTCTCTTACTCTTCACAGCAACACTCTGAAAGAGGTTAAATAGCATTCACATAACCAGAAAATGAAGGAGTCAGAATTACAACCAATAAAGTATGAGTCCACACCAATAAGGAAGCAAAATTTTTATTTAAGTACGATTTTAGAAGATTTCAAACATACTCGATCTCTACTTTAATTTTCTTGTGTTACATTCATATGACACTTTCAACTTCACTATTATTAATCCAGCTACTATCCTCAGAATGGTACTAGAAATCCTAGGGTAATAAATAATAACTGAAAAACAAAATTCAAAACTAACCCAGTAGACAGTGTTCAGATTAATCAGTAGTCTTTAACCACTAATCACTTTATTATAAATAGTCTCTAGATGACTTATAAAATCTCATCTAGAGGCATATAAAAATACATATATATATATAGTCATTCAGTTGTAGACATGGTATAACATACAGTTATAAAGAACAAATACTAAGTTCCCTAATTTTTTATGATTCTTTTAAAAACTATTTCAAAATAGAATGTGAGGTCAACTAGAATAGAATCACAAATCAGAGTAGCTAAACATTATTAGGACAAACAAGGCACACAATGGGTACAGTTAAGAACCTCACCAAGATAATGAAATTAAGAACAGTATCATTGGCATCATCCAGTTAAACCATTGAAGAACCAATCCTATGAGCTAGGAAGGAGATGATTAAAAACTAAGCTGGGGCAGTGACACAGGGAATATAAAAGGGAAATGTAGATGAAAAATTGGCAGAAAATTGGCATTTTGGCTGATTGGCTATCAGGTAAGAAGGAGAAGGAATAAAAGACAGCTGGGGTATTTTTGCAGGAAAGGTACAGAAATGGTGTACATGCCAGTGAGCAGAACTGTCAAGGTCAGGTGTGCAAATATGTAAAATCTAAGTGTAGACTTTCAAAAACTTAGGCAAAGTTTTACTGTGGCTTTGAAGAAGCCGATCTGAGTCAAATTTTAAAATAACAATTGTATATATAAGATGTAGATTGAAAATTACACGACATATATTTTCATTATTAATATTGCTTCCATGTTTTTATGCGAATTAAGAGGCATGATCTGGAAATCAGTGAAAAAGATTACTCTTAAGAATTGATTTTACATTAACGAAAAAATGTGCCTTCACTGGACAGGTTATTTCAACATCTTAATGAAGTAAACATCTATGACTACCTCTCCTGAAGAAGGGAAAGGTTACTCTACAGAAAATTCCACACCCATTTTGCACCCCATTCATATGCATGAGACTGGAGTCATCTGCAGCGTGTTTCCACAGTATAGAATCTGTATTATATTACAGAAAGTCTCCAGTATATTTATTTATTGTGTGCCAACAAGGTACACTATATTGAGCAGAACTATAGAAAATGAGAGGGCAACACCAGGTAGTTACTTGATTAACTCTAGTTTTCAGCATCTGGTAAACCAGCATGTAGAAAGCATAGTTCCTCAACATTCAGAGGATGCTAATCACACAGAACATCTAACAGTAACTGGCAGGGAAATATAAAGGTGCTTTGTGTATAGGAGATCTTTACAAAATTAAAGTGGCAGAGATGCATTAAATGAGAAAATCCATCAGAAAGAAAGGGGTAAAGACAGGATAACCAAAAACTGAGACTGCATACTGGGTTCCTATATTTTCCTCCCAATCTGAAGAACTTAATAATTTTTTTAAAAAAGTTCATGTTATTAGTACTGTAGGCATTCTAATAAATCTCATAAACTGACCGTTTTGTGTCATTATTCATGTCATGATAATATTCCATAATATTCCAGCATAATCTACAAACATTTATTTTACCTGACTCTGTTTTTAGATATTCTATAAATATCATGACATAAATTAGTAAATATTGACCCCCACATTCAGCACGGTTCCGAGAAATTTAGAGACAATAAGAGTATTGGTTAAAGACAAGACAAGGTCCAGAAATGGTAAAATGTGAAGTCTTCTTGGGAGAAAATAGGCCAGTAACCTAGGGATTTGGTATAGAAAGAGCACTTAATCCGTATGAGGAAACAAGTTAGATGCACAGTCCTGGGTAAGGCAAAACAAAAATAATCCACCCTGATTGAACTTAGATACCTGTGCAAACCAGTGTGAAAACATGGAGTAACACTAAGATAAATGTAGTAATTACAGGAGAAACATAACCCATTTGTCAGGGTTGTCAATTGCAGTAAAAAATATGTTGTGATTTTTCCGTATGTTTATTGCAGCACTATTCACAATAGCAAAGACTTGGAACCAACCCAAATGCCCATCAATGACAGACTGGATTAAGAAAATGAGGCACATATACACCATGGAATACTATGCAGCCATAAAAAAGGATGAGTTCATGTACTTTGTAGGGACATGGATGAAGCTGGAAACCATCATTCTCAGCAAACTTATCTCAAGGACAGAAAACCAAACACTGCATGTTCTCACTCATAGGTAGGAATTGAACAATGAGAACACTTGGACACACGAAGGGGAACATCACACACCAGGACCTGTCATGGGGTGGGGGAAGAGGGGAGGGATAGCATTAGGAGATAGGCCTAATGTAAATGAGGAGGTAATGGGTGCAGCACACTAACATGGCACTTGTATACATATGTAACAAACCTGCAGGTTGTACAAATGTACCCTATAACTTAAAGTATAATAATAAAATTTTTAAAAAAAGAGTATGTTAAGTGATTTTCATGTCAGAACAAAGAGGTCTCTAAAGAACTTTTGATTTGTTAATTTTATGAATTAACAAGATAGCTGCAAAAATGAATGATATAGGTGCCTGAGAAATTTTGAGAAAGAAAGATCAGGCAGACTGAAGTAATAGGGAAAGGCTTCCTGACAATATTAAACTGGCTAGTTCTGAACTTTCTATTAAATTAAATAGTCAAAGTATTCTTGTAATCAAAAATGTTTGCAAATCGGGTCACTAGACAGACTAGCAAATTCAAGGAACTTGTTGATTACTGTTGAATCCATTAACTATGACCCTAACCTAGCAGGAATCTTGCAGCTCTAGGCCATGAGCTGAAGGAGGGGAAAAAGCTTCAGAGGAAAATGTTAAAAAGATAGGCGATAGTTTAATATACTTTTGTGCAGAAATAAATAGATTGGTAGAAAGGAAGACTGAAATCAAAGGCTAGTGTGGAAGTCAGAAGGACAGATGAAAGGGATTAAAGAAGACAGGTTAGGAAAGAAAGTGGAGTACCCTTTCCCTCTTAGGAAAGGGAGGAAGCTGACGATGCCTTTGCGGTAAAATAAAATATTACTTACAAAGAATAAGAGTTTAGAATACATAGCTGAGAAGGGTTAAAAAAAAAAAAAAGTGAAGAGCCTTGTTTGGGAGGAATAACATGGGCAGTCAAATAAAGACCAGTAAAACGATCACTAAGCACAAGTGGAGGCATAACAGGCAATCAAGAGCATGAAGACGTCTGATGGAGATGGGCGCTTGTTTCATAAAGGCTGAGGAAATGGAGAAGGTACAAGAAAGAATGGGAGGATGTGGTCACAGATCGGGGTTTCGGAGTTGCTGGTTGTATGGAGCTGTTGTCGTGGGGAATGACAAAATCTGAGGGACTGCATGCTTGTGAATATCTGAAGAAAAAGGAGTCGAAGGGCTACTGACACTCACCATGTTGAGATATTCTTAGGGATATTGGGAGAGTCACCAAACATACAAAACAATATACAGATTAGATAATCAGACCTTAGAAGATACATATTTGCACCATGATTTCAAAATATCTATAACTGGTCCAATACTTCTGAAATAAGTCTACCTAATCTAAGCAAGAAATGGAATTAAATCAGAGTGCTTTTTTTTTTTTTTTACCATACATGGTAAATGGCATGGTAAATAGTATAGCAAATATTTGACTGGTGAAAACTGTAAGTCAGAGAATAGATGAAGAATCTACAACCCAAAGACTTTTCAGGCATATTGCAGTAAATTAAAATCTACAAATATTGGCTGAGGGGTTACTTCAATCAGGCACTAAGCTTGGTGTCTGGAATATGTGGATAGGACATAGTCCCCATCTTGGAAGCTCAGCGTCTAGAAGACAGATAAAGCCCTAAACAACTAATTATAATATGGTGCCATTTTAGAAAGCTCAGTAAAATATACAGGACAGAGCTACTCCCTAATAGTAGGCCCAATGAGAGAAGACTTCCCTTTGGACTTGAAGGATTGAGCTGAGTTCTGAAGCATGAATATAATTTATATTGAGACCATTCATAACACAGTCACTGTGTGTTAATTATCTTGGTAGTCCTGGACACAAAAAGTCCTCAAAATCTTTGAGTAGTAAGTGAATAAATCTGACTGGTCTGCAAACCATGAGAGAGGAATATCAGGAGATGAGGCTGCATCAGAAGAGTAGTGAATAGATGAAGGGCTTTGGGTGCCACGAGGATGATAAGAAGGCAGAGAAGGGTTTTATTCAAGAGCCAAAGAGGAACGTTATCAGATTTCATAAAGGTTACTCTGTTGGCAGAGTAGAGGATAGATTAGAGACAACAACCCACAGGAAAGAAGAGAAGTTCAGCAGCTATTGTGAGAGTTTAGAAAAGAGAACACGGTCTAAACCAAAGGAGTGAAACAGAAGATAAATTAGTGATTGACAGGATATGAGTCCCAGGTGTTCTGCACTTTAACTTCTATAGGATCTAAAATTTCATACTGGAGCAACACTGAATGCTGGAATATGAGAGAGTAAATTCTAGCTTGAGCAAACTTTTAATGGCTCAGAAACAGAGGATTCAGTCTAAACTGTGAAGTTATCCACTAGGTTGTTCACCACACTGTATGGGAATACCTCCCAAATACTCTCCCACCACCCTCTGGTGAATCAATGTCAGTAGGAAAACTAGTTCCAATATTTCTAATGTTGTGAATTACGGTAAATCCTGTATACAATGCCACACAGGGACTACCTATATGAACTTTCTGATTCTGAACAAGACCAAACATTAAGCGGCCTGCTTCCCACAGGTAATCTGTTTTGTTTTGTTTTGTTTCTGAAAAAAATCATGAGTGAGTTAAATTTAAACATTTTAAACATGCAAACTCTCAAGAGGGTACCATGATTACAAGGATTAAATAACATAAAGGTTTCCTACAAACTCTACACCTGCTTTTGCCCCTTAAATATCAAATGTAGTTACATTCTGGTGCAAACTTAAAAGTAATTTTCAAATTCTGTCTGAACATGGTGTCTTAGTCTGCTTGGGCTGCCAGAACAAAATACCATAGACTGGGTGTCTTAAACAACAGAAATAAATTTTCTCACAGTTCTGAAGGCTAGGAATCCAGGATTAAGGTTTTGCAGGGTTTGGTTTCTAGTGAGGGCTTTCCTCCTGGCTTGCGGATGGCCACCTTCTCCCCATAGGCTAAGATGACCTCTACTTTGTACGGGGGGCAGTCAGAGATAGAGCAAGCTCTCTTGTGTCTCTTCATATAAGCCCACTAATCTCCATCAGACCAGGATCCTTATGACCTTAAACCCTAATTATGTCCTAAAAGCCCCATTCCAAAACACATCACACTGGAGGTTGAAGCTCTAACCCCAGTACCATCACACTGGAGATTGAAGCTCTAACCACCACCACTGGGGATTGAAGATCTAACCCTGATACCATCACACTGGAGGCTGAAGCTCTAACCCCAGTACCATCACACTGGAGATTGAAGCTCTAACCACCACCACTGGGGATTGAAGATCTAACCCTGATACCATCACACTGGAGGCTGAAGCTCTAACCCCAGTACCATCACACTGGAGATTGAAGCTCTAACCACCACCACTGGGGATTGAAGATCTAACCCTGATACCATCACACTGGAGGCTGAAGCTCTAACCCTGATACCATCACACTGGGGATTCAAGCTCTAACCCCAATACCATCACATTGGAGATTGAAGCTCTAATCCCGATACCATCATACTGGAGATTGAAGCTCTAACCCCCAGTGTGATGGTATTTTGGGAGCAACATTCAGTCATAACACATGGCAAAGGACTGCTGAAAAAGAAAACATGTTTCACACATGCTTTGTGTCATGTAAAGACAAAAGAGACAACTCCCCAAAACTCATTCTCTTTCTTGCTTTTTTTCCTTTTTGAAGATCAAGGTATGTTAAGCATATCAACAACAGTGACATTCAGAGAGTAGTAATAATATATGAGGCCAAACTGTTTTGGAATGAGATTCAAGCAGCAGCAGAATGTGGAGAAAGAAACTACATTACATAATCCTTTCCTTTTCAACTACCAGTTTACTAATTATTTGGGTAAAATATAAATACTAGTTTTAAAGTTACAAATACACTAGGAACTTCCTCTACTGCCTTCTATAAAATGAATGCTTTAGGTTTGAGATGGTGAAGAAAAAGTTCTTTTAAAAAGATATCTAAAGTAAAAAACTTAGCATATATATATATATATATATATATATATATATATATGAGAGAGTCAAGCCTTTTGATTCACCTACTTTGGATACCAGTTAAAGTTAGTGCTTCATCTCTCATTGTTATTAATAAAACTGCAGAGCATTATAGTATGAATAGTATTTCAGGCTCAAAACTCTCACATTTCATTTTATGAGTGATAATTACATTGCCCACTACTACAAAAATAAATACACTCAAGAGCGCTACCATTTTCACATCATAACATAATTTGTTAAGACTGAATTGTACAATAATAAAATTAGATGATTATTACTCAAAATATAAAATTAATGAGCCAATCAATGTAAAGCACTAAGGTATGTGTTACCAAAATTATTCAACTGTATACGGGTACATAATACAGACAAAGATGTATTTTTACATAATGTAATTCATTTAATCCCAAACTTACAAGAAATAGTTTTAAAATTCTAGGCTACCATAAAGATAGTATTTCACAGGCTGGGCGCGGTGGCTCACCTCTGTAATCCCAGCACTTTGGGAGGCCGAGGTGGGCAGACCACGAGGTCAGGAGATCAACACCATCCTGGCTAACACGGTGAAACCCCGTCTCTGCTAAAAATACAAAAAAATTAGCTGGGCGTGGTGGAGGGCGCCTGTAGTCCCAGCTACTCCGGAGCCTGAGGCAGGAGAATGGCGTGAACCCGGGAGACGGAGCTTGCAGTGAGCGGAGATCACGCCACTGCACTCCAGCCTGGGCGACAGAGGGAGACTCCGTCTCAAAAAAAAAAAAAAAAAAAAATTTATTTCACAGCATTGTAAAATGCCATTTACATACTTTTAAAACAACTCCTCATTTTTGCCAATACTACTTTTGTGTGTTCACATTTTACTCTTATTTAATTAATATAAAAGTTACCATAAATCCAGTTGGCAAATTTACCAACCTGTTCACTATCATCATCCCAGTTGATACTATACTCAGTTATGCCCTGCATTTTATCCTAATGTTTGGGACTTCAGTGAGTACTTACTAAATATAGCTGAAGTTTTTTTTTTTTCCCCCCTCTTAGTGGTGAGAAATAGATGCGTTTTTAATGTTTTAATAATTTAAAAATATTAACATAAATTTGAAGGTCAGAATTTTACATATAGGGGGTTCTTCCTTTATATTCCATTTAAATAAAGTTATAAATTGCCTTAAGGGAAAATTGAATTTGTTTTGACACATTAGCAAAAATGTCCTTATCACATCACAAATCATGAATAAAATGCTGTTACAGAGCAACAGAGGGAGCTCATACATATTTGAATCTCTCCCTGTCTCTTCACTCTGGTTAGAAAAAATGAAGTTTGTTTTAAATTTTTTATTAGATGATTCCCCCACCCTGCCAAAATAAATCCAAATATATTTTTTAAATCAACAAGGAAGTTAACTACAAGTATATTCTTCCATTCTAAATCTTACATGTTGTTTTGTTTTTCTTTTTATAAAATAATTTATCTAAGAAATGTTTCTGGAAAACGTTCATAGTTATGATTCATTCTGTTTACTATATTGTGTTAAATAAAATGTGTTCTCACAATTATACATGTAAATGTTTGAGAATGAGAATCAAATCCTAAATACAAGCAGCCAAAATTTCAACATCAACTCTTACCTACAGAGGACTATAAAAAAATCTCATTAACAACCACAGAAACTTAATAAAGCTAAGAAAATCACATATAACAAGCCATCAGAGAATCCAAACAACTTCTGCCACAAAACCCATTAAGTCGATGCCTATGCAAAATTTATTTAAATACCATGTTTACGTATTATAATAACTTGTCTTCTGTCTCCAAAAACAAAGAGACATGTCCTAAGACTCCAAAATAAATTTTTAACTTAGGAGAAAATACATGTTAAGATACTAAAATATAATCCAGGAAATTCAATGGTTTAAAAATTATATTTATTATTTTTCAAAAACAAAAAATTCAGGCTTTGCAGAAACCTCAATGTAATAGGTAACTGAGCTGGACTTCGAGCAACTTAAAAACTGGACAATTATCCTTGCTTCTAATTTGCTCCCGGTTTAATCTTAGTCACATTGTACAGAGCTAACACTTATCCTCTAGTGTTCTACTAATTGCTTGGTGCTATGTTGACTACTGGGAATGAACCACAAGATACATCACTGTAAACTGCAGGGAGTGCTTCAGTGATCATGAGGTTAAAATCTCCCCATCAGCAGAAAGACAGAATTCTTAACTCAGTGGTACAAATTATTTCCAGGTGGTGATAATTGTCACTTGTGGTGTTTGATATTCCGGACTTTGCATCTAAATTTATACTTGACAAGTTAAACTTTTCATCGTGTGCATTTCCCCGTAATCTCTCAACAGCTAAAGACAGGGATAGATGGATTAGTGATGGGTGAAACCAATTCAACCCAAAATGGCAACACTTAATTACAAGTCTTGTTGTTTATAATTAACTGTGTAAATCACTAACTTGAAAGTTTCTTTTCAAAGTATTTAAAACCAACTCTTTTCCCAGGAGGATTTAATACTGTATATTATTACATAGTTAAGTATTATTTTGTTTGCTCTATGAACAAGATGTGAAAATGGCACATTTTACCAACTATTTTGCTAGCAAATTTGGAAAATATTCATGGATTGCATTACTAGCACCATTTGGTACTTCTCAGTATTTTTGGACATTTTTTGCCTTGTATATGAAAGCCATGGAAAGACAATCCAACTACCCAAATGACTATGAGTAATTTCTGAGAGTGGAGAGTGAGGGTCAAATTCTCAATTTCAGAAAATAAAAAAAAAATGAGCTTCCAAATGTATCTTCTGAGATGCATTCATTTTTCTGTGACCAATATTTAGAATAAAAAATTACTGAGAACATACTCTGTGCTAGATACCATATGTTTTCTAATATTCTAATTTAGTATTTTCTATTGTAATATTAAAAAATACTGAGAGACAAGAAGACAACTCCTATTTCATTGACAATTAATCTGAGATTCAGAAAATGTAAATAATTTGTTAATGGCTACTGAGCCAGTAAAAGGTTGTAGATCTGTAGTTTGAACTCAGTTCTTCTAAATATAAAGTCATACTTTTTAAAACAACCTTGCCAAAATAATATCAAAAAAGCAAATTATTCACTTACCTTGCATATCTACATCAAAGAAAACCATAGGGAAAAGAAACTACAGATGCACATGCAGTAAGTCCAAGATGCTTAAAAATGTCACATCATGTTAAACCTGAGTCAACCTAACAGTAAGGCTGTAAAAACAACTCTCTTCTTCCTGATTTCTTACTGCATTCAGCTATTGTACTGAGGGCCTATCATGGCTCAGATCCTAGAAATATAAGGAATAAGAAACAAAGAACCCTTCCCTAGGCTAGTGCAGGAGACCTACCAGCAAAGAGATGACTGTAACACAGCATGACAGGTTCACTGGTGTAGGTAGCAACAAGGGTTTCAAAGAAAGGTTAGTGGTTCAGGATAAATTTCATTTTAATTTCCAATGTTTTTTTTAAAAAATTTCTTGACTCTAACTCAATCTATTTAGCTTCAGCTATCTAATCTTTGCACCATTTCTAAATATTTTATGTCTAGTCCCATCCTCTATCCAGTTCCTGATTTTGTTATTTATTATTCAAAAAGAACAAAATGGAAATTATGTAGTTGAAAAGTAAAGCAATCGAATTTGAGTTGGTAGATGCAAGAATCAGCAAACCTGAAGATAGGTCAATTGAGATAATGAAATTTGGCCAGGCATGGTGGCTCATGCCTGTAATTCCAACACTGGGAGGCTGAGAAGGGCAGACTGCTTGAGCCCATGGGTTTGAGACCAGCCTGGACAACATGGCAAAATCCCATCTCTACAAAAAATAAAATAAAAATAAAGAATCCCCCAAAATTAGCCAGGCATGGTGGCACACACCTGTAGTCTCAGCTACTCGGGAGGCTGAGACAGTAGGATTGCTTGAGCCCGGGAGGCAGAGGTTGCAATGAGCTGAGATCCTCCCGCTGCTACAGCCTGAGACACAGAGGCTGGAATGCAGCCTCTGACTCAGGAATTATCCTGATTTTGCTGGATAGTATCTGCCGTCTACATGATCCATCATCGAGAATCTGAAAGCCTGCTCCTAAGAATCATGTTTCTCTCATTCTTCAAAGTCTTTGCAGATTGTTTTTCTCTTGAATGAGAGTTGCATATGGTTTGGCAACAGAACTTTCAAACTTCACACACCACCTCTTGACCGCAATGTCTCTTCTATCCCACATTCTTTTCTCATTCCTTAGAATTTAGAATTCATAACCTGATTTTATTTCTCTTGGGTTATAAATTCCATCATGGAAGAAAGCTTAACATGCTTTAGTACAAAATAGAAAAGCAGCACAATGGACACATTTAACAACGACATTTGAGAATTCACAAATGTTATAGTGAAATCAGAAAGCTAGTGGGAAAGTATAATTAGTAAGAAAATGTAGTAAGGCATTGGTAAATATTAAGGAATATATTAAAGATCAGCAATATTGTAACAGAAAATAAACTCAAAACAAGCGATGGATGACTGGTGGTTGGTTCTGTGTGCCTCCTATAAATAAACCACAATAAAACGAAATGAGTCCAGCAACAAAGAATTTAGTTAGAACTTTCTATTCTCAGAAAAATAAAAAGGATTCTTGAAGAGGTGAATAAAAAGATCTTGAGAATAGCATTTCCTGATATTCTATCACTGCAGAATTCATCTTATCAGTTGACTGATCAGTAGTCAGTTAACTGAAAAAGTCAGTTAAAGTGGGGAATCATAAAAAAATACATATAATCACCATTTAAATCACTAATTATATTATTTAAATTAATTATTTTATTTAATCAGGAATTATATGTCAAAACACAAAAAGTACATATTTTGGCTAAACTTTGAATTACGTACCAGTTGTCTTTTTTTACATAAACCTGTGCACATAATAGATCCTCTAAAATTTCTTCATTGCATGCCTGTATCAAAATAACTTATGTACCCCATAAATATAATATATACCCATGAAAATTAAAAATAAAATTTTCAAATGCTTATGATCTTTTCCCCAATCTGCTACAATTATCTCACCCACACTTAATCTGATACCTCAAGTGATACATTTTTATTAAATCTTTCTTCCTGAAGCATTCATTTTTGTGTCATTGAAGAACTTTCTTTTCATTCTCAGATTTTATACACTTATATAATATTTAATTTATTTACATGAGTATATTAATAAGTTCACATGCCAAAACAGGTTTGGAACAATCTCCGACAACTCTTGGTGAACATACAATTCAACTAATAGTAGCAGAAGCAAATGTAGGTTACATTAGAGAACAAAGCCTACTGTCTGAAGGCACTCAGCATGCTGTGGACATCAGATGATGCATTTTACCAAGAAGGTCCAGAGAGAACTGGTTACACAGGGATGGCTTAGGAGCGTTTCTTACTACACTTTTTTGATATCCATCTTTCTTTTTCACCATAGTGCAAAATTTTCAACGCTACCCTCCACTCAATACACATTAATGCTTTCACCATGAACAATAAAGAACAGGAAACTATAGCTATTCTTTATTCTAGTGTAATCAATTTTCACTGGTTATGCCAAGGCAATAGAACACTTTCACCCTTAAAAAGTAACCTCTCTTTGTAGACATACTTCCAAAATTATATCCATAATTTACTTGTGTTTAAAAATGAAAACTCCATAATTAAAAATTAGGTTCAGAGGTCAAGCATTCCACTTGAAATCATTTGTTTTTCAGCTCTGACAGTTACATAGGCTGCCTTATATCCAAAAACTAATCTTTATTAACAGCATTCAGTCTCAGGTTCCTCATTTGTAAAATGAAAGGCCAAACTAAGAAGCTACTCATCCTTAATATATTTTATGATTCTGATATGGATGTATTTTAAATGACCAGATTCCACTTTAAGATATACTTGACACATTTCAGCCAAAATTCTTGACTGTAATACAATATTTAAGTGAAATGTCAGACATAAACTGTGCCAGAACCCTTATATCCACACACAGCAGGACCCAAAATGAGTATCACTGTACTGAATTACACCAATAAGAGAAGTCAGAGGTCAGAGAAGCCACACAAAGCCCTGCAAGTCAACAATGCAACTTAATGTCCTTTCCATGTCCAGAACAATTTGCCATAGAGCTTCTGCAAAAGAGATTAATGGTGATAGTAGCAGCAAGTGGAAGAGAAATGCAAGATATGGAAGCCTAGCCAATATTCCATTTGTAATTTGTCACATCACAGCACAATAAGACTACTGCAATTTACTATTTGCAGTGTTGGCAATTTACAATTCAAATGAGCGCCTTGATTTTTCAAAGAATGGACTGTGTACACATCAGTCAGCATGACACAAAAATGCCCGGTCAGGTTCATTTTAAATGCACGTTTTATTTGGTACTGTTAACTAATCACTATCATTACTTTTACTGTTTACGGATGCAATATTTATTAGGCAAAATGTAATTTGGAATCCTTTCTTGCACCCAAACCTAATTCATTTCCTGACTTTCCGAAATATTTATATCCTGATTAGACATATTAGGTCTTTAAAGCTATTATAGTAAGATGATTTATTTATTTCTGGGGGCAGTGTTAAAAAAACTACTCTCTAAAAGGAAGACTGAAAGGAAAAATGCCAGAGTCCTTTCCAGAACTTAGAAAAAAAAAAGAAATAAGATAGGGAGATGGGGAGAAAAAGGGAGGAGGTCTAATTTAGGGCTGTGGAAAAGGATTTAGGCGCCGGCCACTCCCAAGTTTGCACCCTGCTTTTAGACTCTGACTTCCCCCTATGGCCCATGGCAAGACTCTTAACTTACTTGAATCAATTTCCACATCTGTAAAATGGGGATGATGATACTCACCTCACAGACATGTTGTGAGGATTAATTAGTGCCTGTGAAATGCTTTGAAGATGAAACAGGTTATATAAATGCTAACTATTATTATTATGAGAGAACTGCCCAGTGCTATAATTACAGAGTTTTAAGTCCCACAATATGACCTACTCCGAAATAATCATAGTTCCATGAGGGAAAAGCACAAGCTCAAGCTTTCTCCTTTCAATTTATTGAACAAATACAGGGAGAAGACTCACATTTTCTCTTTTATACTTGCAAAAAGCAGAGAATCTATACTCTCCTTAACCTTGACATAGATTTCAGCAGGTCATTATGGCAGTTTTGAAGCAGGTTGGTGTCCTAAGGGACGTGGAGGCCCAAAGGACAGAGGGGAAAAAATAAAAGACTGAGAATATTTTCAACACCACTTAAAACACAAAGGGAAAATAAGTAAGTGGGCTCGCTGTTGTTATCCTCACTATCACTGTTATAGGGAAGCAGGCATGATCTTATGGGAAAGACACAGCTTCCAGGACCTCAGTGTACCACATAGAGGTGACAAGGATTAAACTAAATTGTGGCTATGTCAGCTCTGTTGCTATTGCTATTGGGTTATGTATTATACATCCACCTCTAAAATGGAGTTTTATCTATTGTCTCTTACAAGATTAGCAATGACATAAAAATTGCCAATTAGCTTTCAAAAGATCCAATAATTTTGTTTAACTTTTTTAGCCATCTGTGATTTTTCTTCTGAAAGAACCAAGTGTTTATTTTTTGTAGATTTTTAGGCCTTTGGTTCTAAGATATGCAAGTGAGCATTTAAAAAATATATATCTATATACCAAGATAAAAAGTTTTAAAAATTGAGGCTAACTCTTTAGCAAATTGAAAAATGATGTCCTTATTTTCTCTTCATAAAAGATTAACTTTAGTAATTTGTTTAAGCCAAGAATCTTTCTTCTTTTTATGTACCATGAGAAGGTGAAAAAAATGAACCAAAGCCAACACAATACTGTAAGTCAAGTAAGAATCTAACTTAAATTAGCCTGGATTTTAAAATGACCCCTTCACCAGTTTATAGATCAATTACTTATCTTATACAATTCTTTGATTTGTCCTGACAAAAATAATTTAAGAAGTGATTTCTCTGAAATTGCTCTACAACACGTTTGATGCTCATGTCTGTTTAACATAATATTGACAGTTCCCTTAATAATAAAACATAAAAATGCAAATATCCTAAACATTAAGACATGGATTTTAAAAACTGTTACTTGTAATTCATCAAGACAAAAGTGAAGAAGAAAATGTATTTAAACATAAAATAAAATTCTCCTATCAAGAAATGTAAAGAACATTTCAGGCTAAAAAGAGAGTAATTTCGAACCTGTGAAGTGGCATTTTTGTGAACACAACAATGGGGAAGGAAGCAGAAGAAACGAGTGGCTAAGAGGAAGGATCTAGTATGAAATCTCAAATTGCAGCCCATCACTAAGTAGCCTTATTTAACTCCCAGCCAGCCACTTGCCTTCTTCAGGCCTCATTTTCCTTATCAGGGAAATGGGAGTTATAGTATCTATCTCATAGCATTACTATGAGGATTTAATAAGTTAATATATAAACATATTTTACTTCCTGACCCTGAGGAATGTCATGAATGTGACCTATAAAATGCTGGATTGGAGGCAGGTGGAAGGGCCAGGAAGCCACTGAAATCTAAGTCCTACACCTCCTCGGCATCTGCTGAGGATGTTGCTAGGGCTATACCTAACACCACAGGTGCTAAGCAATTCTTCCAACTACACCTAAAGATACTAATTAAAAAGCTGTATTTTATTGATTCACTAATTAAAATTATTAGGCATCCAGCAGCCTAAGAAAACCCATTTCATGTACAATATTTATAATAATGTTATTTCTATCAACAAGGATTCAAACACAACCATTTTTGCCTGACATAGAGGCACTTACGTCCACCAATGCTATAACATTTGCATTTGTTAACACCCTTTCATTAATTTATTAAATCATTCTGCAGTGTAACTTCTGTAGAATTCCCAGTTTTTGCTTTCGTGAAATTCTGTAGTTGATGAACCTCAGACTTTACAAGTAATTGAACTTAACTCCAGGAGAAGGAGGAGAAGAGGGTGGAGGGAAAGGACAAGAAAAACCGTAAGATACAACTTTTTTTGGTTCCCATCTTTTAATATTTTTTCTAAAATTCATACTAATAAATACAATCATTTAAAAATGCAGGTATCTAAAATTACATATAAACTGGTCCTTCGAGTAAGTCAGAGAATGTTATTTCCTCATTGTTAACTGTATTTTTAGTATCTTCCAAACAAAATCCTCTTTATCAAAATTATCATTTGCAGCTTTTCTAGGTAGTTTCCAAAGTGGATGCATGCTCATGGTTAGAAAGGATCCTTCTTGACAAAGCTTTCACACTCAGAAACTACTATCAAATGCAGTCAAGCACAGGAAGAAAGAATACACTGATGACCGAGTATGCTGAAATAAAGAAACATAAGGTGCTGCTGTCTGTGAATTCACATTGGAGTTTCTTCCACTGGTGTCAGTGTGGTAACTTATCTAATTAAAATGCATGAATTATACTTTTCCTTCCTCTATTCAGTAGCATTTTTCACTGGATGGTGGAAAACTTCAAGTTTAATAGTTAACTCTGTGTTTTCTTAACTATTCTCTCTAATTCCTATCTAGATAATTCATATCCCTTCTTCACTATGCCTAAGAGCCTTGGACATTATTGGTTGCTACAGCTTAATCAACTTAAAAAGCAGAAAGTCATTAAAATAGCACAAGACATTCAATGGTGTCAATTATTCTACCCTTGAAACCATCTGAAATTAAGGTCAAGCTAAAAACAAATAAATAGACCTATACTATTTACTGTACTTACTTTAAAAAAATATTAAAATTAGGCAGACCATTTCTTCATTCATATTTTGGATAAAGATCCAATTCAGATTTATGAAAAATTCCAATACAACTAATGATCTCATCAGTCAAATTCACGTTATCTTTTAGTTATACATGATGAATCAATTTTTCAACATTATTTTTAGGACAAATGGCTTCATTGTTTTATTTCAAGAACAGATTCAAAGTGAAAAGGAATAGAAAGTTATCTGAGTGAAATGCACACCTTGCAACTTATTTCACCAATTTTAATTCTTTTATCTAAGATATCACAGAGTACAATAAAACTTGCAGATAACCTAAAACAGTTTATGATCTCAAAAAAGTATACAACAATGGAATTATAGTGTCTTTAATTATTATCATTGCTCACCTAAAGAATATCTTTTCAAATTGTCCACATTATGAACTTAAGCTAGCATTATTTATATGTAAGAACATATTTAGAAAATGTCAATGGTGGGCAGTAAGCAACTTTCAAAATAAATAACATGCAACAAATTGAAATGAATATAATATCTATATTTATAATATATAAAAATTAAATTCTTGTGTTTAAGTAAACACACATATGTATACACTATATACATATTTAAAAAGCATTTGCAATAATGTTTTAACAAGATTCCCAATGCTAGCTAAAAAATGCTAAATAAACAAAAAATATAAAAACATCGTACTAATAGATGACTTTCTCTAACAATCAAATCTATATTCTAATATACTTAAGTGATACCTGGGATACTATTTGTTTTTAATTTCAAAGATATAACAGTTATGGCATAATAATATTTGCTTTTGTAAGTAACTCTGAATCTGGCATGTTCTTATCCTTAGTGTTTCAAGAAATAATATACATCCAATGGATAAAGTAGGAAAAAATATAAATGTAACTCTCTGGCATGTAAAAATGTGACACACACACACACACATAGCCATGGAGATTTTAGTGTTTAACTAATGTAACATTTCCATAAATTACTTTTTAAAAATTTTTTCAAATTATCTACTATTATAAGTACCTAATATAAGCAGACATCTGTAAACTTGGACAAAACAGTTTACATAACTCTTCATTACTGTGAGCTGAATAAGCAACTTTCATTAAAATTTGCTTACTTTTTAACACAGAGCAGAGGTTCATTCGAGATCCAGGTTGGTAAAACAGAAGGGCAGATGTCACAACTACGGACAAGAGGCGGTTACTAAATAATTCAAAGAAAAACGTCCCAATCCTATGTTAACTTTTCCAACAAAGTCCAGTTCACAAAACTGCCAGTGTAGTTGTCAACTACATTTGAAGCTCATCACAGACTTTGTGATTTCCTAGAAATTAAGTTTTTAATCTAGCATCCAAATTACGGGATGTTTACTTAATTTTACTTTTTAATTATATTAAGAAATATATCAAATGGTATAATTCATGCCTGATAAAATCATAAAAATGCCATATCAAATAGCAAATGATTAAAAGATGCTTTTATTACCCATACTTCGTTAAACTGACTTTCTAAGCATCATTTGTTTTTTTTAATTGGGAAAGGGAACAAAGAATGACTCAATTCTCTCTCTCTCTGTCTCTCTCTATCTCTCGCCCTTCCCTTTCTCCCTCTCTCTCTTCCCTTCTATAGCCCTCTCTCCCTTTGCCTCTCTGTCTTTTTATCTCTGTGCTAAATTGAAATAATCCGATGAGTCTTTAGCTTTAGCTGGGCTAGTGAAGCATGGGGTTTAAGCTTGTGGCTGTATGGTAGTGACCTGAGTGTGAATACCTGCCCCTAGAGCTAGGATTTTAAGCAAGTTATTTGATTCTCTGGTCATTAAATGCATCACACACAGGTTAGTGTTTCAAATAGAAGGCAGTCACCATAATTAGCTTCGGGGCAATCAGAACTTCTTTCTTGGGCTTCTCTGTTTTCTCCCAACCTGCCTCCCTCTAGAGAGACTCTTCACCATCTCGTCACAGTCCCTAGTCCCTTGAGCTACTCCCATCCCAGGAAAGGCTTCATTCCTTTCACTCCCGAAGAGTAGCGGCCTTTATCTTAGCCATCTCTCCACCACTCCTTCTATGCTGCACTTATTTCAGTTTTCCTTTTGTGTCCTGTTCTCTACTTTCAACAGTGAATTAATTACCTGAGAACTAAACTGTGCTTGGTTGTAAACACTAGAAATAAATTAACTTGTGGCTACTCTAAGGATCACTTCTATTTTAAGAGAAAAACTTCTACGCATAATAATCTTAAACCTGGCCAGGCACAGTGGCTCACATCAGTAATCCCAGCACTTTGAGAGCTGAAGCAGAATTGCTTGGGGTCAGGAGTTCAAGACCAGCCGGAGAAACATAGTGAAACACCATCTCTACATAAAAAAAAATTTTTAAAAATAAATTAGTCTGGTATGGTTGGCACATGCCTCTAGGCCCAGCTACTCAGGAGGCTAAGGCAGGGGGATCACTGGAACTCAGGAGGTTGAGGCTGCAGTGAGCCATGACTGCACCAGTGTATTCCAGCCTGGGTGACACAGCAAGATTCAAAAAATATATATATATTAATAATCCTAAACCTAAAGAAATCAAGTTTTAATGGTGGGCATTTTAGAAACCAAATCAACAACATTCTTTTTTTGTTTTTGTTTTTTGGGTTTTGTTTGTTTGTATGTTTTTGAGACAGAGTCTCACTCTGTCACCCAGGCTGGAGTGTAGTGGCGTGATCCCAGCTCACTGCAACCTCCGCCTCCCAAGTTCAAGCGATTCTCCTGCCTCAGCCTCCCGAGTAGCTGGGATTATAGGTGCCCCGCCCACCACCACGCCCTGCTGATCAGGAACTCCTGACTCCACCCACCTCGGCCTCCCAAAGTGCTGGAATAACAGGCATGAGTCACCGCACCTGGCCAAAAACATTCATTTGGAGGAAACCTGAGGATTTGGGAACCCTGCAAGCCAAGATGTAAAGAGAGAAAGAAGCCAGCCAGAACCGCATTAAAACCTTTAACTCTAACATTAAATTCTTATATTTCTAATAAGCATATTACTCTCCTTTGAGTCTATAATTAAAGTTTCAGGTAAATAAGACTACATTCAAATTCATAAAAGAATTAGTAAAGGATGAAAAATATTCTCAGTATAATCTGTGCTGTGTCTTATTCAGAATGCCTGTCTTAATCACATAGGCTTCTGATTGCTAACAATTAAAATCCTGATCTCCTTTTTCTCCCCCTAATAGATGAAAGCCTTTGTGAAGAAGATGTAAAATTCACCCTGTCATATTACTGACAAGTGGCACTGAGCTGGTAAAGTAGTGTATTAATACTGATTACACTGATTAATAGTACCGTAAAAATTGGCTCAATGGTGCTTTAACTTTTTTTAAAGAAACAGATGAGAGACATTCTGGGCAGAATACCTAATAGCTTTATATCATTCTATCACAAAGAAAAATCTTTGAAATGTATGAATTAAAGCGAAAGCTGAACTGTTCCTACTGTGTATCAATAAATTCATTTAAAAATTGAAATGTCTAAACATCTCTCCCTAACCCCCCCGCTATCAGGAACCTTTAAGAAAAGAATGCTCAAGGCTTATGACTGATGCTGCTAAATTCAATCACTGTCAATCTGTTTCATGCAAATGAATATGTATTCAGCATTATATAATTGTAACAGTCAATATCAATTATGTTTCCAATATGACAGGTCCTAGGAAAACATCATATTGTATAAGATGATAATATCAATACCATAAATTCTTCTAAGCAAAAGTTATAAGTTTTAACACATCAATTGGTAAGAATGTTCTCATATATAGTCCATTGTACTCCAATGTCAAAGATAGATGATTAGTAGAAAAGGGATTCCCCTGTCCCCTTTTGACAGCTGAAAGGGCTATATTTCTGGAGTTTTGTAGTTTGCCCAGATGTTTGCAGCTACTCAGACAGACTTAGGAACCTTGGTCAAGTAGCTTCTCTACTATAATACTGTATTAAAAAAAAAAAACCTAAACAAAACAGCTCTTTGGAGTTAAGGTTTAAGACACAGGAAGTGTTAAATTAGAGTAAATTAGAGTTTTACTGGATAAACTCAAGAATCTATTTGTTTTGGGGAGTGCTTTTCATACCACTACTATGCAGCAATAGTAGGATGGGCAATGCTGTTCTAGTAAGCCTAGATAGGTAACAAATGTTGCAAGAGTCTCTCCTTGCTATATTAAAGAAAGCAAACAAAACAAAAATGATTTCTAGGCTGGGCCTGGTGGCTCACGCCTGTAATCCCAGCACTTTGGGAGACCCAGGAGGGTGGATCACCTGAGGTCAGGAGTTTGAGACCAGCCTGATCAACATGGCGAAACTCCATCTCTACTAAAAATACAAAAAATTAGCCAGGCGTGGTGGCGGGCACATGTAATCCCAGCTACTTGGGAGGCTGAGACAGGAGAATTGCTTAACGGAAGGCAGAAGCTGCATGAGCCAAGATCGCACTATTGTACTCCAGCCTGGGCAACTGAGCAAGACTCTGTCTCAAAAAAGAATGATTTCTAATGGCAACCAATGATTCGTGGGCTTTTAAAGGAAAGTAATTAAAAATAGCTCTGTAACAATAACAAAAGAGGGGCAGTTGTGAGCTATGATGCCAAAGCATTCCAGCTCTTAAGTCAGATACTGGTGGACTCTCATGCTGGCTCAGCCACTACTTAGCTGTGGGGCTTTGGGTAAGTCACTCAACCTCTCTGAAGTTTAGGATCCTTATCTGTAAAATGAAGATAATCATATTTAGTGGCTAAATCTTAAGGACATTGTGAAAACCAAATGATAATTAATGCAAATTCATATAAAGTACAACTCTTTTAACTGCTATTTGTCATTACTATAAATTGGAGTTGACCAATCTAGAAACAGCTACTTTGCAAAGTAGTGACCTCTCTGCTACTGGAAATCTTCTACCAAGCCAGAAGAGGACCGATCTGTTAAAGAACATCATGTAAGAAATTCTTGGCATTGAGTTGGAGGTTGTTCTATTTGACTTCTAAAGCCCTTGGTATTCTTGGAAATCTGTAACTACCCTGCAAGTCTCTTCTGCACCTTGACTATGTTAAGTTTAACCAACTTTTACTGAGCTCCAACCACTGTTCACGTAAACATTAGCGAGAATCAGTCCCTTCCATTGAGGGACTTCCTTCAGTTGGAGGAAACAGAAACACGGACAATTTCATGCTAACATGGAATATCAGTAATACAAGTTCTACAAAATTTAGTTTCAGGAAGGGCCTCTTCAAAGAGATAATCTCAAACTGAATCCTGAAGATACAAACATGGAGGACTTCTGTGTAAAGACTCCAGCCTTCACTCTGAATAAAAGGCACATGCATCCCTCCAGCCAAAGTGAACAGGATAAATTTAACAGGCACAACACTGGAAGTAAAAAGGCCGCTTCAGCACTATAAAGCACTTTTTTCAAAACCAGATTACAGAAAAAAGATCCAATAAATTATTTTTCTTAATATTCCAAAAATATTAGGATATTTATATATCCCATGATTTCATGATAGATTTGTAAAAAGTGAGCCTACCTAAGGCAAATTTCAAAAGAAGAAAAATGCTTCTCAGAGCTTTAGGATAGAGTTTCCGTATCATTCCGGTGCTAAAAATTTGAATTGTTCCCAAAAGTCAACAGCTTTGCTCAAGTTGTGATAAATATAAATTCTATACTTATGATGTAGTCTTTTCTTCTGGCCTTCTCGGGAGCCAATGCTGTGTACTGTATGTGGTTTAGTGCATGTTAAATATACATTTAAAAATTCCATTTTTACAAAGTAAATGTGACAAATGTATGCCACTAAAGTCTTTATCATCAAAGCTGGATAACTCACATGTTTTACGTGCAGAGTATTGAGAGTTCAAAGAAGCAAAGCAGATTTTGATTATTATGATGCTTCCAGGAAAATGAATGAAATTATTCATAGTATAAAGTTTTTCAAAGTGCTTTTGAATAGACTTGTATCTAGTTTCTAAAACATCTTATATAGCATTAAAAGCATAATTGAGCAAAATATGATTACATGGAATAAAATTGGAATAAAATTATGTTCAAAGGCAGAAGTAAAATGCATTTTATAATCTAAACTGGGGGAGAATACATTTGCAGCACTTAATTTAGTGTATCCCCTTTATTGCTGGCTTGCTAACGTAGCAGAAAAGCAGGCCTGTCCGTCTGCTCTCACCTCCATGCAATGCCTGCCTTTTGCAGGTGTGCCTCAAGGACTTCTTCTTATTCTTCGAATCATCTTGCAGACACTAATGAGCATCACTCTTCAGCTTTAATTATTGGCCCCTGACAAGTCAACATAATAGGAATCAGCTTAACCAAGCATACTCCCCAGCGACATGTTCAATTACTCAGGTTGTACTGTTCCAAGAGAGGTCTGAGGGGTTGCTAATTTAACACTGTCAAAAAAATAAACATAGGTATCACTTACAGTTTATCTTTTGACCTTTATGTCACCAAATCTAACAGGATATGCTTTTTTTTCCTCCTCCCAGAAAAGATCTGCAGATTAAGTGTGCTACAAGACCTTTACAAAAAAAAAAAAATTAAAGTGTCTGTCTGAGGTCCACATGATAAATGAAGTTACATAATGTACTTTACAATCTAAAAATGCTGGAATTTGTTAAGGGAGTCATTTCACCTCTTTAAAAAAAATGAAAATATATTCTGATCTGTTGCTTACTCCTACCACTTTATCCCTTCGAATCAGGAAAAAGCAATAATCCTGTTACTTTAATGCAGAGATTAGTAGTCATGAGTGGAAAATCAAATGCATATTAAACTAAGAATTTTAGGCATAATTTTTCAACAGAAATATAATATACAGCAAATGGCAGTCGTTTATGTAATATATTCCCTTTGTTACAGAACAGAAATAAATAAATTAGTATTTTTAATTAAAAACTGTAGCATAGTAACTTCCTTGGTAACTTAACTAAATACAACCAGCAAACTGCACCATATTTGAGCTATATCAATAACACTCTTCTTATAATTTTTGTAACCATTTGGTTGTTATAATAAGTGTTCCCATTAGCTCTTATAAAAACTGAAACTCCAATTTATACAACCCGTAGAAGATACTCTATTTGTCAGCAATTCCCCCCACCCCCTAAAGCCCTCTTACCTTCAAACTTTAATCCTGGCAATATCCACAGTGAAAGGTTCATCCAAGAAATAACTAATTAAGTTTGACCTAGTACAATGGTCACAGACTACACATTTCTAGAATGCTGAAATGTAAAAATGCATCACTACCTAATAGGGAGATAAGGTGTTCAAGAGTATAAGATGGATCTTCACAAAAGTATTGCATCTGCTACTGAAGAAACTCAAAGCATGTGTTCTAATGATAGTAGGCCAATTTTAAGTTTACATAAAATCTTGATTTTTAAACAGTATCAAAATTACATATTTTTATACATAACATTATATAAATCATAATATATTACATTTTTATTATTATGTTAAGTAGTATTTTTTATTGTCTTTTACCAAGATTATTGAGATGTAACCTTTACCTGGGCAGGGACCTTGCATATTTCAACTTTGTAACTGCAATGCCCAGATCAGAATCTTGCTCATTTAGAGTAAATGCTCTACAAATGTTTGTAAAAATAAATGATGACTGAATCAACAAACGAATTATCCATATTCTGAATGTTTAACTCACTCTATGTATAGGTATACGTAAATCCTTCAAAGAGTAGTTTCTTAACTAACACACTAATATACTAACATGAAGTTTAGGCTGACCACGCTGTTAAAAACCTTTCTAGAATAGCAAACCATTATTACTGCTTATCGCCTGTGATAATATATGTTATTGTACAATATTCTATTTTCCTCTTTGATATGAAAGTAACTTTGATAAGTAAGTAGTAATAAGTAAATAGACAGTAAATTATTTAGGAGAATGTAAATGTCACCACAACATATATAAGCAGCTTAGTTTTCAATAACATTTAGTTTTCTAGGCTAAGATACTCTGATGATAGCTATTAGAAACTTTCATTGCTCTTCTTCTTTTTCACAGTAGCATAGAAGTACATAAATTTATATTAGACTGTTGAATCCTTTAGCAAGTGACAGCTAAAATTTGGAAAATTATCAAATTTGTGATCTGATCATAAATAGAGAATATGTGGAGTTCATGATATTCCTCATACAATTAACACTTCAATTAATTTATTATCAGGCTCTGACAGCTGAGTACTTGCTAAACTTGAATTCCAAATTTACAGTCTTTATTAAACACTTATTTTTTTCCAAAAATCCTTAAAATGTATTTGTATACTACAATTTATAAAAACATTTTTAATTTTAAAGAAACTGTTTTAAGAGTGTGGAATGTTTAAAAGTATGAATTATTAATAAAAATTTCTACAAGAGTGTTTATTGCTTTCCCATCCACTAAACTAGTTCCTCAAAAGCATTCTTAATATTAATAGAAAAGCAAACAAGAGAAGAAAATCTGTAAAACTGGCTCAGCATTTCTAGTCATTAATGAATAATAGGGGAGGATTTTTTCTCCCTTTCTTTCAAGTCTTCAGAGATAACCTAAGAGTAGAGTCCCACTTGTCCTAAAAGGGAGCTTTTCAAAATGACAGGACAGTCAGACATCCAGGCCCTACCTAGGGCCCCACCTCATACCAAAGACACTTGAAAGGTAGAAGGGCATTTCTGTTATCACCGAATTAAATGACCCACCCCTTTCCTAGAACCAATCTTTATTCCAAAAACATCACGGTAAAACAATGCACAAAATAAAATGATTGATTCAGGGTGACAAAACTGAACAATGCTTCATTCTCAAACTTTAAAACTGAGATGCCTCTATCAGTTATTATGTGCAAAAGAGCCCACACATTATGACCAATGAGGATTGCGCCACAGTTTTCAATTCAAGATTTACATCAGTTCAACAGCACATCCCTCAAAGTCTGGTTAAATGTGAGATTTATCAATGTAATAATAGAAGCAGAAATAAATTACAGTGTAGAGGCCAAAACGAAGAGATAAGGCTTCCAAACAGATTAGAAAAGAGGGCAAGTCAGTGAAGTCCTGAGATAATGGCAGCTGCTCTAGATGGCACAGGTTCAGAGGAGAAGGCCCTTTGAAAGGCGTGCCAGTGTGAAGAGGGAGACGAGAGGCCCGGGGGTAGGTGAGGAGAAGGACAAAGGGAAGAACAGGGTGACTGAGACCAGTTTGACAATGAGCATGAATGGAACAGGGCAAGAGGGCGAAAATAAGTGGTTCTACCTCAAACACTGAGGGACTCTCTTTCTACTTCCTAGTTACTGATACCTTCCTATCTCTTCCCAAAGTATCTGTGGGAGCTACATTCCCCAAACACCCAAACCCTAGAAGCTATTAACTGTCAAAGGCAAACAAGTTTAACAGACACTTAACAATCACAGTTTTCACAGTCTTCTGAATGGATAGTTCCTAAATGATAATCCAATTAAAAAATATACTTGTTTTTTTTTTTTCTCTACTGCTAACTTCGCTCTTACAACTTTCAGTAAGATATCAGGTGGAATTTCAATCGGACTCTTAAGATTACATGTCCTAAATGTAAGAGTATGTAAGGTAAATGAAATTGATTATTTCAAAATCTGTTTCTCACTTCAACATCAAGAATTCTTTTGTAATTATTAAAAACAAGAAAGAAAACCTAACAGTTTTTCCTAACACTTCCAATATGTTATCAAACATTAATGACCTTTTCTATGGATTTTAGAAAACAGACTTATTTGGCAAGTACTTCTTTTTTTTCTTCCAGCTGACCCATTCCCTTCAGACAAGACTATGTGAAGCAGAGAGGGGCTGATGAATGGAGGATAATGACATCAGTATGTGGTCAGGTGGGCAGAGCTCAGGCCAGTATATTTCCACTGTGCAAGCCAGTCACCAGCACTCAAATAGTACTTTCTGCTAAGACAATGCTAAACCTATCACAGAATCTTAAAGACTAGCAGGGTGCAGTGGCTCATGCCTGTAATCTCAGCACTTCGGGGCTAAGTGGGCGGATTGCTTGAGCCTAGGAGTTCGAGACCAGCCTGGGCAACATAGTAAAATCTTGTCTCTATAAAAAATACAAAAAAAAAAAAAAATAGCCAGGCATGGTTGCTTGCATCTGTAGTCCCAGCTACTCAGGAGGCTGAGGTGGGAGGATCACCTGAGCCTGGAAGGAGGGAGGTTGCAGTGAACCATGATTGCACCACTGCATTCCAGCCTGGACGACAGAGACTTTGTCTGAAAAAAAAATAATAATAAAATAAAATAAAGTAAAAGGAACTTTCAAGACTAAGGCAATAAGTGTGATTTCAATATATCCCAACTACTCTACGTGTGGATCTCAAACAGGGATGGTAAAAGATTACCCATTCAAAAGGCTGATCAAATTGGCAACCTCTGGGTGTCAAGGTTCCCGTTGGCAATTATTGCTTCCCCCTGAAACTTTTGAAATTGTCTTTTAAAAACTACAGAATGACAAAACTATTTTTTTAACAGAGAAACTCATGGCAAATATAATATGCCTGAATGGCTGCTTTGAAATATTATGATATTCTAAATTCTGAACTTTTTTTTACTGACTGATAAGCAGCATATTTAAATTGCCTATTAACACACCTGCAATGCCTCCATATCCAGTTAAGTAAAGACTGACCCTAGCTTTAAATCTCTCGGAGTCAATTGTACAGGTCTTGAAAATCAATGTCCTTTTGTTGAAAACCATGGTCCTTTATTTATTCTGTGCTCTTTTCATATTCATATGGTATACTGCTACCATATCTGTCTAAAAGGATGGCAAATGCCATTCCTGTGCTAATTCATGTGCCTGTGTTCTGCTTTACAAAACAGACTGCATGTTTCTTAGGCCAAGTAGTGTATCCTACTGCTATATATTCCTAGTATTTTTGAGTCCTTTACACACAAATATCTATTCAGCAAATCTAGCAACTTAATGAAGTTGGGAACACTTCTGTCTAAGATCTCCAGAAATTCATCATGTCTGGTGGCATTTCCTATTTTTTATGATGCTAAGTATGCACGTATGCCATATTTCCAAGCTTCCTATTATCTCATCCCTAGCATTTTTAGCCCTAGCAATTTAAAGGTCAGCCCATGCAAAGAACAGATTCAGTGCTGGAGTTTACTGGTTGTATTAGTCTGCTTTCATGCTGCTGATAAAGACATATCCAAGACTGGGCAATTTACAAAAGAAAGAGGTTTAATGGACTTACAATTCCACATGGCTGAAGAGGCCTCACAATCACGGTGGAAGGCAAGGAGAAGCAAGTTACATCTTACATGGATAGCATTAGGCAAAGAGATAGAGCTTGTGCAGGGAAACTCCTCTTTTTAAAACCACCTGATCTCATGAGACTTACTCACTATCATGAGAACACCATGGGAAAGACCTGCCCCCATGATTCAAGTACCTCCCACCAGGTCCCTCCCACAATACATGGGAATTCAAGACTAGATTTGGGTGGGGACACAGCCAAACTATATCACTGGTTAAGACCCTATTTCTCATCCTCATGTGTCTCAAACTCAAAAGATGATAAGTCATGACTACAATGAAACTTTCTCCTTTTTCCCCCAAAATCTAAAAGCCTCTTGATATGGCTTGGCTATGTCCCACCCTAATCTCATCTTGAATTGCAGGTCCCATAATCCCCACATGTCATGGAAGTGACCCAGTAGGAGGTAATTGAATCATGGGAGCAGTTACCCCTTGTTGTCCTTGTGATAGTGACTGAGTTCTCGCGAGAGCTGATGGTTTTATAAGGGGCTTCCCCCTTCACTCAGCTTTCATCGTTCTCTCTCCTGCTGCCTTGTGAAGGACATGTCTGCTTCCCCTTCCGCCATGATTATAAGTTTCCTAGGGCCTTCCCAGCCATAAAGAACTGTGAGTCAATTACACATGTTTCCTTTGCAAATTACCCAGTCTCAGGTATTTCTTCATTGCAAAGTGAGAATGAACTAATACATTTTCACTGGATCCAAGAAGAGGTGCAAACATGACCCTTGCATGTCAAATGCTGTTACAATTTCCCATCCCAAAAGCACCACGTTTCAAGCACCATGGCTATTATCTGTCTTCCATCTCAGAGTTAGGGAAGAATAATACATTCTAGGGAATTTTTTGCTTGTCACTGACAGTAAGATACACAAAAACACTACTACTTGTAACATTCATAGTTATGGTACAATTATGAGGTGATGTTTTCTTAAAAATAAGAAACTCTAAGCTTAGAACCCAAGTAACCAGATTTCTAATTACAAGGACAGTCCTAAGCTCAATTCACAAAACAGACAGAAAAAAAAAAAGGCTTTGCATTTCTTGCTAACACAGATAAAACGTTGTATATTATTCTTCAAATTTGTGAGATATTCTGTAAACTCTAGTCTAAGACCAGGGATAAAGGACACATGATGATAAGCCATCTTACTATAATTTAACTTAATCTAGCAGTAATAAAGATAGTTGTAATTTACTGTTAATATTGGGAAAGGTTGATGAAATAAGGCTAAAGTCTCCTACTGGCGTTCAATCAAAGCTCCTCAATTTCCAGATGATTATAAATGAAAATCAGAAAACAAGCCAGTGGGGAAAGAATGGCAAGTCAAGTCTTAAACCTAGCTGTTCTACCTCCCCTAGATAAAAGAGGCTGAGCCACTAAGGCATCCAGGCACTGGTTTTCCATAGAATTCAAGGTTAAAGTTTGGCACAACTAATCTTGCTTCTCAATATTTCTTCTCAGTGCTGCAAAGCATTTTAGCAATTAAGTATGAAAAACACTTACTCCTGGAAGCATAAAATTCACTTTGTGGATTTATATTCTCCCATTACTGGCCTGTACTTAATCACTGCTTTTTTTCATCATCTACTCAGTGGGGTTCTGTACAATTAAGATTTTTCAAATCCATAATTAGAATTATATTTCCGTAACATAGTTTTATGACAAATTGCATATGCTTTTAGAGTTATCAAATTATCTAGAATCAAACCTGCTAGATACATGAAAGCACCGTGTTAACGATAAAACAACTGCTATAACTAGAAATGATAAAGAATCTTTGGAACGCTAATGTGGTATTTTTTTAAAGGATAAGGAGATGAAATTTAAAACCACTTTTACAAAGATGCTGTATCTAAAAAAATTCATATGTTAAGGGTAACATTGCTATCAGAATACCCGTGGTCATCAGTTGCCTTTAAGGGCTCTTGAACTTTATTTTAAATGTATCCACATTTCAAAATCTACTAAACACCATAAAATTTCAGGATAAAACCTCTGTCTTTTATTCTTTAATGTTACTGCATCAGCATTACAAAGTACATTAATATTTCTGAATAACAAAATACATTATGAAATCCTATGAAGATGTCTTCTCCATTTATTCTACCCAGTTTATTAACATTAATAAAAATGCCATATTTATTATCATCCATGGCTGGTGTGAGCATTTCAATGTTACCCAGCAGCACTTGAAATATTGATACAAAAGTGAGAGTACATTATTCACTGGCTTTCTAAAACAAGCTTTTAGCATTTTAAATCTAGGTATTCATCTTTGATACTGCATCATTATTTGGATAACACTAAATTCATAAAGTGTCAATCTTAGGGTTATAATAAGAACTAAGTAGGTGGGAGCTCATTCTGATTTATTCCTAGGTCTCATGCACCACAGATGTTTTATGTTTATTACCCTTGAATGTTCAGATATACACAAAAGAAGTAACTGCCATAAGAGATATTTCTGTATGGTTCACTACTGAATACCCAGTACCCAGCATAAAGCCCTGCTCTCAGCAGACACTGATATATGTTTATTGAATGTGTGAATGAATCCAGCTTCATCACATTTGATGCCATATGAGAAAATCATTTTAGGGCAATACAGAGTTTATAAATGAATGAAAATTTGAAATCAAATTTCCAAAGATTTTATTTTTAAAACATTTCAAATTCCTGTAAAATCTTACAGTTGCCCTTGAAATGCACTTTCCCCCCATGTGTAAATCCTTCATATGAAACCAAATCATCAAGTTGTTGACTTCAATAACAGACAATGGATGGATGAACTGGCCTTTTAAGTCTTTTTATACAATTCCTTTACTAACATTGTATACTTATGGAAATACCTTGAGTCATAAATGTATACATTTCAAATCTTCATCTTGACTTTCTTGGGAGGCACTAGGTTCCCAAAGCACAAGAATGAGTTGCTTATACTTTAAGAGAATTTAAAGATGACTCTCTTCTCAGCTCCATCCACTTTCATGTTGCTGTTTATTAATCTGATTAATCTGTTTGTTTGTTTTCAAAGTAGAGTAAAAGTAAAATCAACATTACTTCATTTTTCAAATCATTTCCCAAAGCTAGAAAGAGGATTAGTGTGGGCATTCAAAATCTAAAAAGGCTATTCCCACAATTTATAAAACAGGTCAGGAAACTATAAGCATTAAATCAGTGATCAATATCAGGCCTGCCCAAAAAGGAATCCATGAAGAAAAATTTTATTTAGAGTCCTTACAACATTAATGAGGCAGAGAAATCTCTGCTGACTAAAGCCAGAAGTTAGCAGAGAAAAGAAACAAAGACTGTTTTCATAAAATCATAACAACCATGTTGCTAAGGTGTAAAGGGGCCATTTAAATATCTAGGTTACTTTGTGCCTTGAACTATTTTGAACATTCCAGGGAAATGCTGCTGAATCCATTTTAGGGAGTCCCAAATGCAAAATTAGCCACACTGTGAGAAAAGTTAAAAGAAACTTTCAACTTAAGAACTTTTGAGTGAGTAAAATTTGTACATTGGTGTAAACTGCCCCTGCCCCTTAACTTATAAAGTTGACTTTTATCAGCGCTGGGTAAAATGTAGGGTCCTTTCAGAAACTGGACTGGATGAATGGCCTGGAGTGATACCCAATGCACATTTAGATTTTTACAATGCTACCTGGCAGGCAGCATGGTAGGGAAACAAGTAACTATTTTTCACTCTTCTTTTGACTGCTGAAGTATTAAACACCATCAGTTTAGCATAAAAATCCCTACTGAGTTGGTAACACCAAGTAAAACTTCAGCTTAAAGGCAGAAAGCTTGTTTTAGGAGGTAAACAATAAAAGTCTAACTCTGCTTATTATGATTTTAACGTTAACATTCTCCTACCTCATTACCTCTAACACATTTACTAGAACTCAAAGTACAAAAACCACAGCTTTAATTTTACAAAGACAAAAGGAACATTAACATTAATCATGGACTGGTGCAACAATTACTTTGTCCTAACAGAACACTTTCTATGTGAATGTTTCAAAATATTTTATAAACAAAACTTCTGTGGTACAAAGTAAGCGAAGTGTGAATATTACACCAATTTTTGAAATGCTTATTCCTTGCATTTGACACTTACAAATCTTCACCTATATTCTGGGCATGTGTGTGTATGGCTTATCTTCCCTGACAGACTGAAAACACCGTGAAGGCAAGGCGTGCATCTTGGCATTTGTACATGCAGTCTGGGGTCTCTGGCACACACAAGGCAGCCATGAGCTACTTCTACAACGCTGTGAAATTTAATTTTAGGAAGCTGATCTGAACACAGGACAAGCCACATTCTTCAACACTAGCTGAATCAGATGAAAGGTGATATTTTGTTCTCTCAACTTCCTTAATCTTGGTGTTTTTTTTTTTTCTCTTAATTATTTTGGAACTCCAGAAGCAACAAGGGGTGCAACTTGCAGGCATGTAGAAACAACAACAACAACAAAATACCTAACACTATTAAGTAATGGAAATAGAATTTTACCCTCGGTAACCTTTACAGTAGGATGAACTGAACGAAACCTGCTACAGGAAGAACGATAACCTGAGTAAAGTCTAAAGATCCATCTATACTCAGTGTGCACCGTCAAATACTGGCTACAGTCATGCACAGCTACGAATGCATGCATGAAAAATGCAAGAAAAAGTACCCAACCTGTTGTGAACACCATTAATACTACCATCAAGCATGTACTGGAATATTCCAAAAACTTACAACCCCATCTAAAAAAAAAAGAACACAATTGCTAGTAAAAACAAAAACCTAGGAATTACCAATATAAACTGAGCTTGCAGAGGGAAGCCAAGCACCTTAATCATGTGCAGATCATGATCGACAAATCCAAAAATATTTTTCAAAACTTAATGGCCAACAAAGAATTACGTTTTCCCAGTACTTGTATAAATGCCCCTTGAGTAATAAGCAGTTATAATACATCAAGACAACAGCAGTAAGAAAAAACGAATATAACAATAAAAAGCTCCATGAAGGGAGGTATGAGAAGGTAAATTTTTATAGGCAAGTATAATTTCACCCTTTTAACAAACATTGTAATTTTAAAAAATAGACCAATGATATTAAAAATAAAAACCCTAATTCTGTAGAGCCATTTAAAAGTACTTATATCAAAGAGGAAGACCACTCCCTATATTCTGAAGCTTTCAATAGTCTCTTTACTCTAATTGTTCCAATGGATAAAGAAAATGGTTATTCACTTTCATCAATTTTCCTAACTTTTTTCAATACTTTAAAGAAGTTGTTTATTTAAAAAACCACACTTTTAAGTTTTAGTACTTAATTCAAATCTGTAATTGGAATTATCAAGAATTATTCCCTCTTCTCTTTTCCAAAATAATCCAAAACTCAAAACAGTTGGTCACTGTGATTGCCAGGAAAAAAAAAAAAAGCTTAAACAATACTGACCTGCAGTTTATATAAGGGGAAAAAATGTTGCTGAATTTTAGTAACATGATTTGTTTTAAAACAATTTTAAGACTAACTGAATATAGACTAGTCAGGCTGAACAAAATTTTGAATTTTTTTTTCAAGTTTCCAAGTTCAAGACGCTGCGCTGATAAGATGTACTTTTTCTATTACCAAACAATATAGTATACTTACTTAAACAAAAGGAGAAAAAAAGAAGCATATATATCAAAGGAGAGATCAAAGGAGAGATGGCACATAACTTTTCTACCTTCTAAGATAACGTGGATATAAACCATGAACGAATGCATGCCTACTCCACCTACCCACCATGTCTCTGTGTGTGTGTGTGTGTGTGTGTGTGTGTGTGTGTGGTGTTCCTCTCTCTCCATTAGTTTTATTAGATTGGCTAGGATTTACATTAAAGGTTGCTGATCACCTACGGCAAATAGCATGATTGAATAGATTAAATGCAAAGCAACCAGCCTCAACAAGCACCACACAACATGTGGATTATGTGAATGAAACACTTGTCTTCTGTACTGACACACTCTACCCACTAGCAATGACTGTATAATTTCTAAAAAAGAAAAAAAGTCCCACCCAACAAACACGAATCACTAAAAAGAACTGCAAGTCCTTTTAAGGTAGACAGTAAGGCTTTCGGAAGTGGCGGGTAAGGGTGTGCTTAGGAAGATTTTTTTCTCCTACTTTTCTGTTGTCTGCATTTTCTTATTCACCACTTAGGGCACAGGCAACTTGACACTAGTTTCTGTAACCAACCTGGTCCGGCAGGATTTCTCACACACCCTGCACAAAAGGCTAACCCCTTACAAAATACTTATTTCAGATTTACGTCAAGGTTCAATGAATTGCAGCCAGGAAACTGAGCTCCAAACCTAATATAAAAGTCTCCTCTGCCAATCACTAAACCGATGGTTAGCCAGAAGGTGGGGAAATTAAAATCTTATACTGTTTCATTTCCTCTCATGCAAATGTAAGAAAAGAAACACTATCTTGGAGAAATTTATTTTTCTTCATTAATTTATATGGAAAATCTATGACTTCAAAGTGACCATACAAGTTTACTTTAACAATATAAATCTTCCATGGGAGCCAACCATGTGATCTTTAACTTGTATTCACAGGCCCTCCTAAAGTCTTTACTGTACTCACTTTAAGTCCCCAAGCTGTCATAATGCTTAAACTCCAGCTGAGGTATTAGGTGTTATGATAACTCATGCAATGATAATGGGTAATGCTACAGTATACACCTTCTAAGGAAAATCAATGGTCTTGGGTTTATTTAACATTGCCAGAGGTAAAACAGACTCAGGAACCAGTGAATCAGTTACCAAGAAATCTCCTGATTCTGCCACCGTTGGGAAAAAAAAAAAAAAAAAGTGCACTTTCCTATTCTTTCATGTTCCCCTTTATGCCCCACAGAATTCTCACGAGAATCAGAGGTATCCTAAACATTGTTCAGTTCTTGCAGTGAACAGTGCTCAAATCTCACTCCAATTACCTCCAGTTATGAACTGAGCCTGCCAACACTGCAGAAAGAGTCAGTGGCCAGGAATTTATGTCAAATTACACGTTACACAATGATGAATAGGAGAGAAAAATAGCAGCGATTAGATACAATACTATGGGGTACATTATTAGATTTGCAATAAAGATACAACTATGCTTTCTTGACTCAATTGTACACATAGGAAAAGATATGCCATAGCTTTCACAGGGTACTTTTTAACCCTACATTAAGTGCCTTTAATACTTAATTTTATTTTTTATGCTGTGGCCCTCTAGCTATACCTGTTTTTGTTTTTCAAATAAATTGTACCATAGATTACTGGTAGGGGAAACAAAAGCAAAAACAAAACAAAACAAAAACAATAGATCCTGATGACACAGGTCTATTTATACAAACAACTGAAGCAAAAATCAATTGTAACTGTATCAGTTTATGCAGGGAGAAATGACAATTCTATGTCATGTGACTAGACAATGTGGTGACAGATGGGTTTGGAAAGCTTCAAAATAATTGGTGTATGTTTAAACAGCTGATAGTGCCCATTACACATACCATATGGGCCACCAATTATTTCTTTCCAGTTTTTGTTGCCAAAATGCTGAATTCAACCAACCCCTCACAATATTGGTACCCCAAGATTTCTGTCCACTCCTGTAGCAGACTTGGATGAGGGGAGCATGTTTATCTACAGCAAGTAGTCAAAATACAGAAGCTGCTCACATAGTTGTGTTCTTTTCAGGAATAATACTTTTCTGGCCACCATCCACACTCATGGTATACTTGTGAACACATTAACTCCACTGAATGTTACATTCATAAGTTTATAAATAATGGTACATACACTTGAAAAGACTGTCATTAAAATGCCAACCATGTTTTTCTTCATACCCTACACTATATATATAGGGGCTTCGAATAAACATGTAGGTTTCCCGGAGAGAGTTGAGTAGATGGAGAATACTTAGGGGAAAATAATACATAACATGTTACTGCCCCGTGGGAATAGAGACCTTAGGCCTTTATTCTGATTTCTGATGTGACAACTCCTAGGTGTGAAACAAAGACTCCTGCTGACAAGCAGAAAGTAGTCAGATGACACATAACAATGTGGACTGTTTGCTGAAAGTAGTGCTGACAGCTACAGGTGTTTTTCTTTTTTAAGTTTAGAAGGCCCTCGGAAGTGGTTCTACAACACTGTCTTTTAGCAGGCTACCCTGCAAGGAGATTCAAAATTATTTCCAAAACCCCAACTGTGTATCCCATTGGTAAAGTCTGACAGCATACATCCCTCTCAAAAGAGGTGGAGGAACATCTGCAATGGTTCATATTGACGAGAAGACATGAATTAGATAAATGTAATATTAGTGGTCTCTTTGTATTTAATTGCATTGGAAAAAATGACAGGGTTTTTTTTGTTTTCTTTATTACTAAACATACTGGAGTTCCTTGTTTTGATTTTATTTTCCATTTGATGAGCATGTGCTTTCATACATACATTAGTGAGTTCGCCAAAGTACTACAAAGTAGCCACATTTTAAATAGAAAAAAAAGAAAAAAAATCCCACCCAATTTTCTCAGCTTCTATAATTTGGTGGAAAATGTAGAAGTTGTCTCTCCAAGGTAAACTAGCTGAGAAAGTGATTCTAAGAGTAAAAGCAATAAAATTTAACTATAGCCTTACTAGCTGTGCTCACAAATGAGGTAATTCAACAATGCCAACTAAAATAAATATTTACTGCAGTAAAAATAACAGCACCAAGAAGAAGTATCATGCTACATAATTCTGATTACACCAAAGGCAATATTTCTTATCACACCAAATTAAAAGGATGAAAAATATTTACTTGAAACTTCAAGGTAAGGGAATTTTTAAGTTCTCATATGAACAACACTATTTACCTAATCTTGTACCATATTTTCATGTAAGTTATCCTCATACCATGGCACAGTTTTAGCAAATTCGTGGCCATAACCTATTTTAAAGAAAACTGTACATATTGAATTACAGATATATGTACCTACCATACCATCTTTGATACTAATGTGCGTGGGCAAAAGTTAACTATGAGAGAAAGAAAGAATAGCTGCTACATTTAGTCTGTTCATTTAAGTCTTAGCAGGTGGTCAGAATGCTACATGTATCATAAAATTCTGGACAACCCCCAGTCTACAAGATGGCCTTGATAGAAGAGTCTAAAGTCACTAAACAGATTGCCAAAAGGCAAGTGGTCAGAATTGTGGACAGAAGCTACCCTACAGTTCCTTCAAGCCTGCAGCAACAAGGAGAATACACACCTGTTGCTCAAGGCCAGTTGGCAAAATAGAGAATGGAAGTGCTGCAGATCTAGAACCTTGCTAGCGAGCTCCAGGTTATGTGGCACTAAGGGAGGGGCAGTGCCAATGGCATGGCTAAGGGAAGCCATGATTCTGAGTTTTGTTGTTGTTTTTGCATTTTTTTCTTTCTTCTTCTTCTTTTTTTTTTTGTAGCCAGCTGGCATTCTTAAGGTCAGAAAAACATGTAGAAAATGGCAATATTCCAGAAATCAGAAAACAGAAAAAAAAAAAGAATTTGATTAATTTTGTCATTCATTCTTCAAACCATGGACAATGACTCTTCACTAAGTAACGGCAACTTGATCCTCTCTCTGTAAAAATTTAAGACAGCTACAAAAGTTCTAATAAATTGGGATAATCACACATTTTCATTTTGCCTCCAAGTTTAGTCAGATGATATGTTTTCAAGAGATCTGTAATTAAAAATGGTTTAGTGCCTATAAATTCATCAAACCATTCTGTGAAAGGAAAGAGATAAGATGGAAAAATGAAGAGAAATTGATGCAAGAAACTAAGGCAATAATAGTGCTTCAAAACCTGATAGGATAAATGTAATAATCACTCAATACCATATATGTTTGCAGCATTTATGTCTCTGCTTTTTATCCTAAATAAAGCCACGCATCTTTCTCATTTGAGAAAATTTACATTTCTTTCCCTGGAATATTTCTTGCCAACTATGGCAGTTTACACCATTGAGAGGAAAGTCTGGTTAACACCAAGTTTCAGGCCTCAGGTATATCCAAGATATACTTGTTCCAGATACAGAGAGACAGAGGAATAAAAAGATTCACCACATGTTGAAATAATTGGTCTAAAAAATGCCATCAAGGGAATAATAAATCAACATGGACAGAAAAACTCAGTACATCAATTCCTAGTTACAGACATATTTTTTCAACGTGTTGATTCTTCATTTCTACCTTCATTTCCATCCTAATCTAATGAAATTCTAAATGGACACAATTACTTCGCAAGTCATTCACTGTTATTAGAAAGGGGGGGTGGGGAAATCTGGCATTACCTGTCCACATTTTCAGGTGCATTGTCCTTGACACAACAATTCCACTTCCAGGAATTTGGCAAAGAAGGATCTTTGCCAAATTGATACCTCTCTATACCAATACCAAATCTTCCTAAATATTCAGACATGGATTCAAGGCAAAGGCAAGAAACAGAATTTGGAATGAGCACTTTTGCAGTGACTGAAAATTTCTAAATAGCTTGATAACATAAAATATTCCAAATATCTAAAGCAAGGATCCTTGTCAAGAAGGTGCCACCCATCAGGTCACACCTACATCATCTGGGCAGGGAAGGGGAGCCCATGCCAGGCACCTCTATCAATGTGGACTTCTCATGTGCTCCTTGGTCCATTTCTGTCCCTAACGTGCAATCCACTATGTTAATATAATTCCCTGTACCTCCTGCAGCTCTTTCAGGGCGGCTGTGTAGTAGAGTCTAAATCCTCTTTCAGCATTCATGATATATCAGATTAGGGTATTGAATGCAGTGATTTTCTAGTTGCAAGAGGCTATGGTTTCAACATCTCTCATACTGAGAGTTTTAAACCAGTTGTGTTATTTTGGGGCAACTTATTTAACTTTTCTATGCTTTAGTTCCATCATTAAAATTGAGTTGACAATGCCCAACATCATAATGTTATTGGGAGGATTAACTGAGATCATGACTGTGACTGACAGTGACTGTCGTAATTCCTGACCCATTACCGTACTTCTTCCCAGAAGGCAGATATCATGTATTATTGTACTCCCCCAGCAAAAACTACATGCCAGACGCATTTTATGAAAGAATGAACAATTAACTTGAACAATAAAAATAAGGCTTATTTATAAAGGTTAAGTCGAATAGTATATACGTGCACATATATGCAAATATATGTATACAATTCAGATAATATTTTATCTTTCTTAATGCTTAGATGACTCTAAACTCTCACAATTTTAAATTAAAACATAAATATGACATAATTATAAATTTTTCAGCTTTATACATCAGCATTTTACCATCATGAGAAAAGATATTCTTTTTCTTCTAATTTCCCCAAAGTTAAATTTTTAAAACATAGTTTACTATAAAAAAATTATCAACAAATTAGCACTGAATAAATTGTTCTTTATTTCTAGTTAATTTATTTGAAAAGTTGATATTTTATGTTCTAGTTTCTGGCATGAGATATAAAATGTGCCACTGCTCTAAAAAATACATCAGAAAAAATTTTTCCACAAATGGCTTTTTTAGGAAAAAAAATTATAATTAACAGGATCAAAATTTCACATAGTTCCACATCTCTAAACTTATATAGAAATTTAATGATTACATAACTTCAACCATATCAGCAAATACACTTCTTTTACTAGCATACATCAATATCCTCCCAATTAAAATACTCTGTAAGACTGCCTACAATATTTCAGATCAAAATAGCTTTTACTGAAATAGACTTTCCTGCCTTTCTGATTTAGCATCTCACTTTCTCTTATTGGCAGATGGTTAGCCAAGTTCTATTTAAATCCATATGTCTTCCATAGGCATCATACAAATACTGAATTAAAAGATGAACAAATGTTTTAAAGCTAATCAGATTAGCCTTTAAGTGAAAAAAGTAACAAAGTGGAGTTTCATTTCCTGCAAATGACTTTTACTACATCACGGTTAGATGACTGAAGGAGTTACATCCCCGTAAACTACCCAGACAAAAATAACTCACTGTATGAGACAAGATTACAGAAAAAGACTTTCCTGACTTTGATTATTTTTTCATGAATCCTTCCTCTCTGCAAGAATTCCAATCCTGGCAGGCAATAAGTCTGGTACCACAGTGATAGTATAGTGTAGGCATGGTTCAACATCAAGGCTAAGAAGAACAGAAGAGCAGAATACTTCACCAGCTTTATTTCCATACAGCTATACCCTCTCTCCCTCGTTTACTTCCACTAATTTGCTAAAGGGTCAAATAAACAGGCAAGAACTCCCACTTGAGGAAAAGAGCTCCAAGCCTTTATAGATTTCAGTTTCATAAATATAACCTGTACTTTTATTCATCTCTTCTAGGCAAAGAGATTAAGATGATGAGGTTGAGTTTGTAGTACAAACATCGTATGCATTCCTGAGTTCACAAAAGTTTTCAAATTCTCGTATCCAGGTTTGTCTCTAGTTGAGTCATGCTGCAGACTTAAGGAATAATATCTACTAGTATCTTTCTCTTCTTCTTATCACACTTTCTGGGCTACATGCCTTTGCTTCTCTGACTTGGTCATAAAATGATATAGATAAATGGTTCCATTACATATTTCTGGTTATCTTGAGCCCAGTATCTAATATTCTAAAATATCTCCCTTCTTTAGAAGGAAGCAGTATATTGGTATGGTAAATCATTCTTCACATTTTTGTTTCAACACTTGCCAGCACTGTATTCTATAAATTAATAATATAGCTGTGTAGAAGACTGATTAAGTTCAGCCAAAATTGAATCTAGAGTTAATTTTATTAAAAAAAGAACGTACATTAAAAAAATAAATTTTGGAGTCATGATTTAACAAATAGACTTTTTAGGTTTGAATTGAAACTTTTAAAAACTAGAAATGCACTGGCAGATTGTGTCTCTAGATTCCTGTGTCACAAAATTCTATAAAGAAATCTCTGTTTCACCAGATAATTCAGAAAAAAGGGATATATATATAGATATATATGTAGATATAGATATACACCAAGTGTTAAAATGTTCCATTAAAGCTCAAATCCTTTTTATTGTTATATGAACCCTAAATTGCTGTAATTGATTTCTTCCAGAGTAACTCACTAGATAATCTTATACCCTAAAGGTTATTGGAAATAATGCACAAAGTAATAATTTACTAATTCATCAGTCCTAAAAAGAGTATACAAATAATAATTTATGATTATAACCTTAATGGTAGAAAATTTACACAGGCGATATGGCAGTGTCATACAGGAAATAAAATACGGTTTTCCAAATTTTAAAAAATGCATATTTCCTCATATAATTCTATTCAATTAAAGATACATTGATTTTAGACCTCCTAAAAGATCAGCAGTATAACAGGGCCAACAAGAAACAGAAATATAAAAATGCACTGCCCTCAGGAGCTCTCAATCTGCTAAAGGAGGAAAATTTGCAAATAGATAAATTAAAAGAAATAGTATTTGCAGTATCTCCCATATCTTTGTTCTACTGTGTCCCATACTTTTCTAAAAGCTCCTTGCTTTTAGTGGAAAAACCTCAAAAAACACACACACTCACACACACACACACACACACACACACACTCACACTTCAATGAACTTCAATTTCAAGCCCAGGGAGTATCACATAAACCCCAACATTGCCATGAAATTGATACATTAAAATCATAAGAACTGGAAACTACATGCATGCCAACTCAATCCTATATAAACCAAAACCACCATGTTTGAAACTCAGCATGTTTGTTCATTAAAAATAGAATAACCAAGACTTCTGACCGAACCAGAATACTGTGCAGTCAATGTTGCCAGCCATAACAAAGGTCAGACTAGCTTGGGCTGGTCCACTGGATCAATCGTCTGGACTGGGCCTGTGAGCCCAAGTGTAAACTCCAACTGTATTGCTACCTATTTCCAAGACTTTCACCCACTATAGTTAGGTTAGCTATTATGACACAAGTCCAGATTGATTATGATTAGAGTTCATAGTACTTCAAGTTTGGAAATAACTACTTAAAACCAATCTAGATATAAAACTTAAAAGGTTTGTTTAAAATAATGGAAAATTGGTATACTCAGGGTAGTTCCTTTACTTTTAAAATGATTATAATACATCTTCAGACAATTTTCAAAAGAACTAGCATAAATTCTGTGATCATCACACAACGAAGTGTGTGTGGTTGATTTTTTAAAAGACATTTTAATTTGTACTTATTATAACAAAACTTAAAAATCATATTTTTTCTTAACATTAAATGGGTAAATAGGCTAGTAAAAAGTCATAAATAGGCCTATCTTTCAGATCCAAATTGTTTACAAGAACTGAAAGCCTTAAAACTTGGGAGATTTTAATCAAGACTTCCATTAACCCCCTACCAATATCCCAGGGATTGTAGGAATTTTAAACAAAAGGGAAAGCAGAATGCTTTTAAAATGACTTAATGTGATACAGTATTAAGATATGTAACAGTGTTAGCAATTAAACAACAGGTGATATATCACAGGCAAGCATTTCTCTTTTTTCCTCAATTATAAAATAAGACATTAAATAAGACTTGAAAATGAGCTACTAGGTTAAATCTAAGAGAAATGATTAGCAAATAAGTCAGAACACCAATACATAAAACTAAAATCTGATAGTTCTTATAGATAATCTATCCGACAGGCATAGTAAATATGGCATTCATTTTTAAATGGGTATTCAAGAATCTTTTCACGTATATTTCTTCTTTGATAATATGTATACATGACTCTAAGTAGTAGGGCCATTTTTTATTTATATCTGAATAAACGCTATTTACATATATACACACCCTACATATATATTTATATATTTAAAAGAAAATAAACGTTTTGAAGTTATTTGCATAATTAAACAATTAAACTTTTATTTTAGACTTTGATTTAAATACCCACCTTCTGTTCTAAAACTCTTCTTTTAGTTTAGCTTGTTACAATAAGATACTTAACGCACGCATGTCTTTGTGGTGTTTCTGAATCCTATCAATTAGGAAAAGACTTTGACATACCCAGAGGATCTTAAAATTTGATCTCACAAGTGTCAAAATAGTAACTTTCACTGCAGAGGGGGCCTCACTCGTTTTTTTAACATAGACTTTTAGTTGGAGTGAAAAGTTCAACTTCTGCTTAGATACTCGGTAGACTAGTGTACTATGTTTCTTAAGCTTTCCAAATACCAACTGATAAGCAACCTCTTCTGGAATACCTGTCTTGATAGATTAATTGAGAAGGGGTCATTTCTTTTTCTAAATTTCTACAACATTTTGTTATTGTTTTGTTTTTTTGGTTTTTTGTTGTTGTTGTTGTTTTTTCTCACTCTGTGGTACCTGACACTCTTTTTTCTTGTGCTATAATGGGTTTATTGAACATTATTTTTGCTACTGGTTTGCAAAAGTCTTAAAGAATCAGTGTCTATAGCTTAGTCATGGTAATGTTGCTCCTATAATATTCTGAACAAACTAGGCTTTCAGTTTATATTCAATTGTTAAATGAATGTCAATTAATTTGGAAGTCATTCCAACTCCTGTATTCCCTATGAGAGCCTACGTTTCCAGCTATCCATTAGATATTTTCATTTGAATGCCTTACGAACTTGGTAAGTACAAAACCAGCTTCATTATTTTACCCTCACAAAATAGCTAACTCTAGAATTCTGCTAATGATACATTGAAAATAAATATATGCCAGGCTCCGTGGCTCACGCCTGTAATCCCAGCACTTTGGGAGGCCAAGGTGGGTGGATCACCTGAGATCAGGAGTTCGAGACCAGCCTGACCAACATGCAGAAACCCCATCTCTACTAAAAATACAGAATTAGCCAGGCGTGATGGTGCATCCCAGCTACTCGGGAGGCTGAGGCAGGAGAGTCACTTGAACCCAGGAGGTGGAGGTTGTGGTATGCTGAGATCATGCCATTGCACTCCAGCCTGGGCAACAAGCGCGAAACTCCATCTCAAAAGAAAAAAAAAGAATAAATATAGTAAAGCGTGTGAACTTTGAAGCCAGGCTACTTGAACATGATCCAGTTTGATCCAGCCATTCACTAGCTGGGTGACTTTTGACAAGTGATGTAACATCTCTGAGGCTCTACTTCCTCTCTGTAAAATGGAGAAAATACAGCATCTATATAAAGGGGTTATCATGAGGATTAAATAAGTTACTACAAACAAACAGTAAGGCCTTGCCCATAGTTAGTCTTTATCAAAGATTAGCTATTATTTGTCTCCTTTCAGTCATCAAAACTCAAAGCCTCTTTTTTGTCACCCGCACATATAAACTTTGCTAACTCTTGAAGATTGTCTGCCCAGCATAGCTACAGAAATCACTTCCCAACATGATTATCCTAGTGTAGGCTCCCTGTTATTACTCATACAGTAAGAGATCAGCCTACTAATGAGTCTTTGTCACCTCAACCCTGTCCACCTCCTTTCCATGTCAACCTATGTAAGATGGTCATATTAACCCTATTAAAGGTTTCATCAAATTATCCTTCGCCCAAATCCTGGAATGGTTCCCTATTTCCTTCTGAGATAGAGTTTTTCAAATAAACATTTTAGAAAATTATCCTAACCTTTATGTCAAGTCTTAGCTCCCCATACTATACTATACCTAACTTTTCATCAAGCTTTTCTCTTTCCTATATCCTGAAAATGCCCCTTGTAATCTTACATTGTTTCCTCTAGATGGCTTACCCTTCTTGCTGTCATATTCACCTGCTAAAAGTCCAGTCTCTCTTTCAAAAACAAGCTCAGAAAACGTTTTGGGACAACTAAGTTGGTTCTCTCAATGTGATCTGTTCCTCTTTAAACAATCATAATCATTCTCATCTCCCTTCACCTCTTTTATGGAAGTCTGACTGTATTTTAGCTGTCACCATACCTGTCTTATCATCTACAGCTAATTGTATATAACTTGAGTACAGAAACCTTGATCTACTCATTTTCATACCCTTTATAAGTTCTTCCACAGTTCCTGCCTGAAACCTAGCAGGTGCTAAATTAATATTTATCGGACAACAAGAAACTTTAGAGACCAGTATATCAGGAACTAACTCTACAAAGTTATCCTCTACTTTTTGTACTTCTATTTCTATTTCTTTCAAGTTTGAGTATAGGTTAGTTTGGTGTAGTGAATATCTGTTCTTTGAAAACAAATCCTGAATCCATATGAGTACCAATATATTTAAATTTGGACACTCAACATGCATTCCAATCCCACAAACAGAAGTGTGTTTTGTTAAAATTTCATGAACTACCAAATATAACGAATCTCTAGTGTTATGAAAGGACTTTGCCTAGGGAAGTCTAATGCTTGGAGAAGCAACTGAAAAGAGATAGGACATAGAATAGTTTTGTACTCTTTGCTTTAACACCTGATTTTCATTCTTATCTTACAATAAACTGTACAAATAGCTGTAAGCAAATGAAAGTAAATTTAAATATTTCAAAATTCAGTTTGTGTGCCAAACACTTCACTGAGTAGTTACTGGCATCAACTTCACATGCTCACCAAAACACATTAAGAAATTTGACACATTAAGAAATGTTTTGGAGGCAGTTAAATCCCATATATATATATAACTTTATAAGTGCATTGTCCCATGAAATATTCTCTGAATGTCAAAGCAACTGAGAAATCTTTCAATTATGAACGTAAAATCAATACCTGGCTGATTATTTGCTGCTGCTCAAGAAATGCACCTTATTCAAATAATCATATTCACTTTTTCCACTATAATAATATTTTAAAAACTTCAGGGTTTCTATTTCTTAGCTATCACTGCAAGGCAATTTGAATTAATGAAAGCCACTAAATAATACTGTTTTCCTGTTTCTCAGGAGTATATATACATGATGCGGTAACGTGACCTATGCTTGCCAATAAACTCTACTACTGTGTGGTCCCATAGAGGAACCTGATTGTTGGGAGGCCAATTCTCGAAATTTAAAATTGCAAGCAAGTTGCAATTATTCAGCTATAAAGATGCTAAAAGTGGCACTATTGATAATAGCAAAATATAGAAATAAATGTCCAACAATAAGAAATCAATAGACAACTTTTCCAGGACAACTAGTATAACATATAGTGAAATACTATGAAGTCAATAAATATGATGTAGCAGAATATACACTGCTATAAAACAGTGTGTAATTCATTAGAAAGTGAAACTAAAAGTTATTTAATAATAAACATACAGATCTATGGTTGCAGGTGCATGTCTATGTGTGTGAGTGGGCATGTCAGTGTGCATGTGCATGTGTGTCTGTGTCCAGAAGTAAATACACTAAAAACGTTGATAACTTATTTTCCTCTTTTTGCTTGTTTATGTTTTCTAAAATGTCTATAATGAACATATATCTTAATAGGAAAGATAATGCCAAGAAATCCTAATTTAACATCCTTTTCTCTTTTCCTGGACTTTTTCCAATTTATTTCTCCACTTAATCCCTGGCCTCACTCTAGAGGCCACCTCCTCTCCTGAAACCTTACACGAGCTAAGTAGAAATTTGGTCACTTTCATCATGATCACCCATATTTCAAATAATTCATATATGAGTAATGACATATGATCTCTGAAGGAACATAAAGAACAAAGATAGGTTTATAGTTTTAAGATTTCAGTGAGATGAAACTGAATTATTCACATCCATTAAATAGAGTTTGAATGATTCACAGCCAATTTTATTTTTATAATTGTAATGAAACAGCTGGGATTAGAGTCTATTCACGGACTCATAAGAAATTTGCACCCCACCTACTAAAATTAGTTTCTGCATCCAAAATTCTGATTTGAACATCTGACTGTGAACAAAACAGGCATCATCGCTCAATGCCAAGAAACTGAGGAAGGAGACTTTAAGCATGTCACTTTCTCACAGAATTATTTTCTCATTGTGCTTACTTCCCTTTAACTTTATTCATAAGCAGCCCCTTGACATGATTCTTTTGTAGCAAAGTTGTTTCCAAAGAATGGGCTTTCTTGTACAAGATAAGTTCAAATAATATAATTTTTGGAGCTTTCAGACTGTATGTGTGACAGTTGCTTATAACTTATGGATTCTCAGCCGCTGGTTGGAAGTCATATTTAAGAATTTGTAGTTCATATGTATATGTCTTTGACATCAGCATCACTACGTCTAAAATATAAGATTTTGTCTTAAAGTTGCCTCGGGTATCAATTCATAGATCTGAATGTTTAAGGTTTTAAAGGAAATTTACTTGACTCTAGATTTGCTTGACTCTGCAATTGTAAAGAGATTTGAGAAACTGCATACTTCAAACTATAATCTTCCAAAGCAGGAAACAGTGTATGAAGCTTGAGTGACTCACCCAGGGTCACACGGCTAGTTAGTCACAAAGTGAGTCTAGAACACAAAGCCTCCTTTCCTCCAATCCAGAGCACTTTCCACTACATCACAAGGGAAGAGCAAAAAGAAAACATAACATCTAATTTTACCAGAAAATAAAATACAGGCAGGCCTGAACCACAGCCAGAGTTAAATGTGGAGCATACCTACCTCCAAACCCAACTGGAACCTCAAAGGTTAGTATATATTTTAGACTCTTCAAAAATATTTAAATCACATGTGAATTTGAGGAAAGCTCTGATTTTAAAAACTCAAAAGCACCCAGTAGTCACACAGCATAAAGTTATGACAGTGTATTAGCTGGATAATAAATTTGTAGACCACAGACTGTCCATCCAGACAATTTACACTTTAAAAACATCCAGCCTTCTTAGAATTAGTTTGTAAGTCAGGCAAAGAGGACAGATTTTCCTGTATTAACAGGGAACTTTTGGGTAGCCAACTTCTGACGTTAAGATTTAGATAAGCAAAATATGTGCATCTCCTAAAATATAGCCAGCATTGCCTTCAATTATACCATGATTTTACAAACAAATATACTTAAAATGTAACAAAGTTTTTTTTCATTGTTCAATGTACAAAGGAGGATGTTTCAAAAGTTCCACACTGAGTCTTTTTTTTTAAAAAATCGCAAATAATTATTTTGAAGTAAAGTGAACGTCTCTTTCAAATGTACTGTTTGTACATTTTTAGATTCCATATAGAAGAGTGGTTTAACTCGTTTGTCTTAAACATTCATAAATAACATCATACATCTTTTTATAAATGTATGGTTAAGAGTGTCCTGAGAATCTGTATTTTTAGCATATAGGTAGCATAAATGCAATGTTAATTCAGAAAGTATTCTTGCCTCCGCTCCTTCAAATTTTCATTAAAAAACAATAAAAATATTCTATAGTTAGCAATAATATATTGCATATTTCAAAATGGCTAGAAGAGAGGACTTAAAATGTTACCAGCACATTGAAATTTTGATAAATATTCAAGGTAATGGATAACCCAAAAACCCTGACTTGACCATTACTTATTCTATGTTTGCAAAAAATTCCCATGTATACCTCACAAATGTATGAAATATTATGTATCAATAACAGAAAAAAAGAATATTCTGACATTCTGACAACTTTATCAAAGAAAAATACTTAATGGAATCAATGTGCATTTAATATATTTCAGCAAAAAATAAAAACACAATTAAATGCCATCTTCTAAAGAAAAGAGAATTCAATTCTTTTCTCTTGTACTCCCTCAAAGCCCATGCCATTACCCACACATCCGACATACATCTGGGGAAGGCGAAAACTTCAAAACTGGTCTGACAAAGTGTGAAGGGTGGCAGAAGCATCATCCATAGAGGCAAAGCAAAAGCAGAGAAAAGAGAGAAATTATTCCCCCGAGAAAGGCAAAGCCTGAGTAGACTGCTTTCAATTAAAACCCTTGACTCAACTCTGCTTAAGAAAATGAGTTCTTCTTGCAAATCAGTTTCTCTAAAGAATAAACTATACTGCATATGCAATATAAAGTAAGCTTATTATACTGTTTACCTTGTATCGGGCATGTACTGTATTCCATATATGTGATAAAATTGCCACTTGCTTTTCTCCTAATTTTTCGCATCTATCATTAAATATGTCAATTTACAACTTAGAAGTTAATCCTTAAATATTTCTAGGATATTATTCCCACGGATGTTTTATGAGCCAATTTACTTTATACCTTAAAAATTACCCCTTTAGATAACAGTGACTTGGACATTAAATACCATTTGTTATAAATCATGTACTTTCTCATTTAAATAACTGGAAATATACTACGTGAAATTATCCAAAAAAGATGATAAAGCAACAGAATAATATGTACAAGGAGGTCCTTCAAAATGTCCTTTATAATTAAAAATCGGAAGTAGCCTAAATGTTCATTAATAAGGAATGTCTTAAACATACGAGGATGTCACTATTCCATGGTATAATGAGGCACAAAAATGAACATTGTGGGATGTATTTGTTGACAAGAAAACATGTCCACAATACATCGAAAAATTAAAAAAGAAAATTATAAAACAGGGAGGTACATGATCCTATACTTGAATAAAATATATATTTAAATATACATAAAGGACACATTAGATGCCAAAATATGAACACAAAAGTATTTATAGGTTGGAATTTATGAGTGGTTTTCATCTTCTTTACAGTATTTGTATCATCCAACTCTTTTGCAATAAGCAGGTATCACTTACATAATTTCAAAAAGGTATTTTGTTTTGTACATATACACATGAAAACGTGTATGCTTAGATGAAACAAATTAATTCTGAACTTGTAGAAAGTCACCCAAGTATTTATTAGCAAACCATATTGAACCAAAGGAGGCTATGCAATGGTTATGAGCAGGGACTCTAGAATTGCCAGAGCTAGAATTTAATCTCTGCCATTATAAGCAGAGTGATCTAGGCAAAATACTTAATATCCAAGCCTCAGTTTACTCATTTAAATGATGGGGATAATAATAGTTTCAACCTCAAAGAGTTCTGGTGAAGATGAAAGGAATCCATCCAGTAATAAATTAATGGAAAGGCAGTAAGCTTAATCCTAGAAACTGAATGCTAAATTAATTGACAACCAATTATACATATCCATCTATTTTAACCAAATTATTTTGGTAATGCTTTCCTATACAATTGTTTTAAAGTAGTTTCACCAGATTTTCTCTTCTTCATTAAGAATTCAAATTTGACAGCTACAAACAGGTATTCTTGTGTTACCCAATGTATATAGCTACAATCAGAAAGTTAATTCCCTGGGATTTTATGTGCTTTGCCTACCAAGACTTTTTTATGATCGAGCATCAGTCTTGTATAAAAATTTAAACTAAATGTAACACTACAGGCAAATGCAATTCAATAAATCATGTTGTCAGAAATCTTATCACTTCCTTCACACAAAATATCATTTTAACCAGAAATCTATTTTAAAAATCTTTTCCATTTTGTACCTAAGTTCTCATAAAAGTTTGATTCATAATTGGTACCTTTTTTAATGTTAGCAAAATTATAAAGGGTATTTTGCCTTTAAAAATAGATATCTATACTGTATATACTTAGCATTTTCTGGTTATTCATGATGTTACGCATACATAAATTTCCATGGTAGAAAATGGTTTATCCTTTCCTAATTAATATATCCAAAGTAATTCTTCAAAATTAAGAAACTACCTTTTTTAAAACAAGGAAGTTAACACATAAAATTACAAATGAGAGGGAGGCATTTAATCATTCTGAGATGAACAATGATGCCAAACGCTCTATTTATCACAAGTGTGCTGTCGTCAGAAAAAACAAAACTAAGATTCCTTTGCTTCACTCCTAACCACTGATACAGAGTTGTGTTCCAGACTTCTTTGTATTTGTAAATTATAGTTCATAATAAAAGTCTGTAAATAGTATTGCTTCTCCAAAAGGAAAATGGGTCTTCAAACATCAATGAAACAATTTGCCTTTCCCTAAACTAATAACACAACTAGATACAGCAGTACCTAGCTTGCCAAGCTTCCTTAACAGGCAGAGCAGTCTACTAATCAATGCCTTTGCCTATAAACACTTAAGGAAAGTTTTGAACAGAATCTAAGGGAAGGGAGAGGAAAAAAAAAAAAATATATATATATATATATATATGACAATGGAGACAATATTTACCTTTTTGGTGAAAATAACAAAATCCACAAAAATCCAAAATAAAACTTTGTTGTGGCATTTTAGGTATTGATGTGCCTATAAAATGGACCCATCGGACTGAGCTCTGCCAGAAAATTACCAGATTCACATCAACACTACATATCTCATTTTTGAATCATTCTGGCCCTCTGCTCCTGAAACTTGGGCCACCTTCTGTATACTCTTCACTTCCAACATCTAAGAATGCTCAACAATGGGTTCTTTTGGGGGCCCTGTTATCTCCTGACTCATGAAGTCCACGGAAAAGAGAAGCCAAGCAAAAGATAGTTATACAGGAAATAATGAACAGATACTGTGCTAAAGGATAACATTTCACAGTGGCTGCAAACCTACAGTCCAATTCACTAAGATACATCTGCTTCATCTGCTTTAGAAACCTGGGCCAGCAGAACTATGCCAGACCTCACAAACAGTCTAGGTTACAAAAACGTTGTTGTTGTTGTTGTTCAAGTGCTATTAATGTGGGTGGGAGTATAAACTAGGGCAGCCACTATGGAGAACAGTATGGAGGCTCCTCAAAAAACCGCAAACAGAACTACATACATGATCCAGCAATCCCTCTCCTGAGTATTTTTCCAAAGGAAAGGAAATTAGTATATTAAACAGACACCTGTACCCCTATGTTCACTGCAGCACTATTCACAATAATCAAGATACGGAATCAGCCTAGGTGTCCAGCGACAGATAAATGAATAAACAAAATGAGGTAAATACACACAACGGAATATATTCAGTCATAAAAAAAGAATAAAATTCTGTCATTTGCAGCAATGTGAATAGAACAGGCGAACGTTATTTTAAGTGAAATAAGCCTGGAATAGAAAGTTAAACACTGCATGTTCTCACTTATATGTGGAAGCTAAAAAAAAAAAAAAAAATTGATCTCATAGAAACCAAAAACAGAACAGAAGATATTAGAGGATAGGAAGGATAGGGGGAAAGGGAGAATAGGGAGAGATTTGTTGAAGGATATGAAGTTATAGCTAGACGGGAGGAGTAAGTTTCCGTGTTCTGTAGCACTGTAGGATGCCTGTACTTAACAGTAATACGTAGTTTCAAATAGCTGGAATAGTGAATGTCCCTAATACAAAGAAATTACAAATGTTGAGGTGATGGATATGCAAATTACCCTAATCTTTCCACCACACATTATATGTATCACAACAGCACCATGTTCCCCATAATATGTACAATTATCGTGTGTGCATTTAAAAAATAAAGTGCTTTAAAAAACGTGTGGGCTAATGAAGCAGACTTACAGAAAAGAAATTAGGTTGCTTGAAAATCTCATTAATCTAACTAATAAAACCAAACTTCTATACCTATGGAATTGGTTTTAGTTGTTTTCTACTGTCAAAAATGGTATATAAATGTAAAAGATGAATAATCAATAAATAAGAAAAAGCTACTTAAATTTTACATGGTAAAACAGAATTGTCATGTTCACTATTACACATAATGAATTTGATACATGGATTGTATTTTTAAAATCTAAACTAAAACATTTGAGTTTAAATCATATATTTTTCAAATAGATGTCAACAGAAATACATCTATATAGCACAGAAGCAGAGACATGTACAAGGATTTTTCATCTCTGCATATAGTCAATAGTTTTTAATCATTTATTTTACTCTTAGGCAAAGAAAACATCAACTGCTACCTAAAGAGAAACTACCAATAGGGCCTAAAGTCACGGCTTCATAACCAGTGTTCAGGGAGGTATATACTTCCCATTTTTCCTGATATAGTCTGATCTCTTTGGTATTTTACTTATGCACATGTAAAAAGTTCAAATCGGGTGAAAAAACAGTTATGTACATAAACATTAAGTCAGTGCTACCTCTATGATAACTGGAATTTTGCTTTCATTTTAATTAAATATGAAGCAAAACAATGAATATTACTTTTCACTTCAGACCATCTTTAGTTAAAAAAAAAAGCTCCTGCAGTCTTCTGTCAGTGGTTGTAAAGGCATTCAACATTGTCACTTGTTTAAACGTCTGTTTGGCTGCCAATGGACTGTCCCCAAAAGAACATTTTTGCATCTCAATAGTCTGTCCGGTATCAACAATCTTTAAACTATAAATTTAACGCTGCTGAAGAAAAGGGGAAATAACATTCTCATTGTACTGTCCTGGTATCACATTTACAAAATGAACAAATAATCAGACTATTTCCACTTATCTAGCACTCTGCATCTGAGGATCTCAAATGGCCTGACAAACGTTAATTAACTAAGCTGCACAACACTCCTGTGAGGGTGGCAGGCAGTATGATCCTCTCCAAGCGACAGATGAACGGAGATCCTGGGAGGCCCTTCCTTTGAAAGTCAGTGGCTCAACTTGGAACTCAACTTCCAGAACTTGGAACTCAACTCCCCAGGCCCATGGTTGAGCATCTCCGCTGAAGCCAAGCAGCACAAAATGTAGATGTTACAACTGACAGACTTTTCTAAATAAATTTAAACTGGAAACCAAGATCAATCTCAAGGAGATTTATCTTTCCTCTAGGTGCAAGAAAAAAGTGCTCTAATAACTACAGCATTTGAACCTACGGAAGAACCTGAGCTACGAGTTATCTGTAACATTCTGTTTTGACAAATAACATGGAGGAGTTTACCTGAATGTTGATTTGCCATGAGCTCCCCCTAAAGACTCAGCCAATAAGCTTAACTGTACTTCTGTATTTTATTAACAAATGAAAAACTATACAATGTTGGTTAATTTTTTTGTGAAATTTAATGATCGATTTTTGGATCCTTATTCATGTAGTTATCAGATAAAAAGCCAAGTTTTCTGCAATGGAATATCCAATCTAAAAATTCCATTTCAAAAATAAAATCCAGAATTTCTTATTCAGGAAACAATAAGATTAATACAGTTGCGTCTGCATAAGTTTATCTAAAAAAAATACCTTTGTGTAGATGTACATCATAAAAATAAACTTGTCAGAAAAGTATACAACTTTACATGAATGCTGACTATACTATACTACTTAGTTTAAAACGATTAAGAAACATCTATTGGAATATATAAAATAATTTACTTATACTTTTAGCACAGGTAATTTTAAACATGTTAACCTCTTCACAGACCTAAACTTTAAATGAAAACACTGGGTTTTCAAAATATTATTAGTAAATGTTGGTGACCACCTTCAGGTGGTGATTCATGTTTTATAAGATCTATTCTAGAAATGTTAAGATAATAAATAAAAGTTGTCATATAATAGCTTAGACTATTTCTAGCAAAGATTCTAAAGGCCTTAATACTTCTTCCTACTAACACAAGAAAATACTCAAAAATTTTGCAGAAATATTGTGTGATTAATATGCAACAAAAAGCCTAGTTTTCCTAGAGCAATTTATAAGATCAAGTTTATGGCAATGTGGCTTTTGTCATACTCAAAGCACAGTAGTCAATACAGAGGCATATGCAACTTAAAATTTTTATATCAAGATCAATTTCATACTAATAACAAGGGAAAAATATAGACATTTACTAAATAACAATATACATAAATGATACCATATTGAACACAAAACTGAAAGCCAAACACTGACCCTGACATAAGCCAAAAAAAGGAGAAAACCACTAATGTTAATGAAGAGAACATTTCGAAATTTTAGCTCTTCTTGTGATTCTTATATTTCCTTCCTCACTTTCAGAAGTACAGCAAACTTTCATTGCTAAAACCAGTTTAAAAAAAAAAAAAGTTATCAGAAAGACTAATATGCTGAAAGCAACATTTTAATTATGTGCTTTGTAACACAATCCTAACTACATTCAGTCTTTTATTTTAAAATGTTTCCATTATTTACCAGCATAGTATTGAACTATATTAAATCAACATTTTCTGTTGGGCAAGTTTTCCATACTTAATTCTTGATATCACTCTGTATAGTATTTTTAAATGATTAAGTTTTACTTTAGTATTAGAAACTGTATATATAAATGTATTAATATACTTGCTCTATTAATGCTATATTGAAAAAACTATTTAATTAAAAAGGCACTTTTAAAATCTGATAGTTTACATTTCTTAAATTACTTACAATTTCTGAATAATTGTAGTTACTTTCAAGTTCTATTTTATTGTTTCAAATGTCAGTGTGCATTCTGTAGGCATATATTTATATACTACTGTAATTTGGGTTCAAAACATGTAAATTATATCTGTATATTTCTATGGTGTAAATTATTACAGGACATCTTCACTAATAACTATGCCTCTGAAACTACAAACTTATAGTACTTTTTTTTTTGCCTTTAGTAAACATGATCTCAAAATTCTGCTTTTTTTTTTTTCTACCACTGGTAAGGTAATGAATTAGAGGTATGTATTTGGTATGATAATTTGAGAATACCAACTAATACCAGCAACGTAGAATTTGTGTCAAATTTACAATGAGAATGGGCAATTTCTTAATTCTGTTAGGTGTCTTAAAAAGCTCATCATCTAAGATATGTACACACTGAAAATTTCATATACAGCTAATAACCTAAATGTTGTACAATAAATTAAATTGGCTACCCTTCCTATTCCAAATATCCAATAAAATTGGTGATTTCCAAAAGCACTATTCAAATATAAAATGTGAATCTTAAAAGATTTAAATTTTATTGCAACCACAGGATGATTCAATGTTCTTCCTTTTATATATGCATATGCATGTATATGTATATAGTAACGTAATTTTATCAGATCTCTGAAATTTAGTAGATTACAGACTTTGAAGATAGTAAATCATAGGGTTGGAATTTGGCTACTATTGTAGAACATAGCTAAGGAATCTCTTGTTGAAGGTTTCCTACTTCAGCAGCTAATGTGGAGGAACTGAAAAGGCGGTTAAAATGATGCAATAGAAACTTGAAATCAGGGATTTAAGGAAGTGGAGGAATTGAGAAAAACAATTTTTTAGAAAAGTATTATCATCTCCATCTTGCTCGAAAAATGCAACCACTATACTCAGGTTTTTTATACCATTGCTTAATAAATTGTCATTTCAAAGTCTTAGAGTATATAAACAATGGCAGAAAAGGGGATATTCCAGAAACAGTCAAACAATATGGTGTCAAATGAAGATGTCATGGATGAAAACAATTTTAAGTGGAAAAAGGAAGGAAAGGGGCTCCAGTTATATAGATATAAGGCCCCGAAATATACCATACTCTCAAAATGCAGTATGAATTTAATAAAACATAGAACATTTCATTCCCGCCTTATAACCAGAAGCCATAAGTCACTTGAGGCCAGAAGAGTAATGACATGCTGAGAAAACAACAAATATTGACAATTATAGAAATGCAGCTCCATGTATATTCATCGGAGGGGAGTTCCCTAAATTGAACCCCCTCTTGAAGGGCACAGAAACTGTTTCTCTTTTTTCCAAAGTTACTCATAATAAACTTGCTTCTTCCCTGCAGGAAGGATTCTTTGTTTCTCTCTGTACAGGGGCATCTCCTCTTCTGTATTCAAGCCCATCTCTTAGCTCCAGGGCATGACTACAGATGGGAAAGGTAACAGCTTTTATAATTAACTGTGCACCTCTAAGGGGTGTTTTTCAACTCCGCTAGCGAATACTGAGAAGCACAGATAGGCTTCAGAGAATCTGCAGGAAATGAGAGCAGAGCAGCCAAGCAGACATTGGCAGGAGCAATTTTTCTCCCCAGTATACATCCAGAGAGAACTCACTGGTCTATGACCCGCAGGTCAAAGCACCTGGCTAATGGAACTCTATTTCCTAACTGGATCTTTCGTAAAGGTTAGCTAGTTTCTGATCCTACCTTCTATGCACGAACAAAGCTTCAAAATCATCCAGAAAAGCTCAAAACTTTCACAGAGTTAAGGTAAAATGTCCAAGAGGTGGTGTCTTAGGCATCGAGCAACTATCACTTATTGGGAGCTCATGAATTTTCAAAATCTAAAATACTCTTTAACAATGCTGAGTCTACATAGTATGAGGAGAGCAATTGAGGATCTTACCTTACTCAGAGGTTTTTTTTTTCTTTTTCCACATGGAACTAGGTCTTTCCCCCTAAAAGATCCTGTTCTTATCAAATGCATGGCATTCTTCTTTGGCCGCTTTTCACACTAATCACGTTTAGGCTTTTCTCATTTTTCCCCCTCTTGTTGGCAACTCGACAACAACAAGCATTGTTGTTTATACATAATTATATCGTGGGTTTTAAAAAACTCTGTATTTTTGTATGAACATCTCATCAAGGACATTACATTCTTAGTGATTTAAATCTGTTCTGACTTCCTTATTAACCATATACTGTCATGGCAGCTTAAAATTTAAAAGTCATTTAGTTATTTCAGTGTAACAGATGTACATCCTTCTGGGATTCTAAACCTCCCTTCTCCAAATATGGCCTTGTTGTTTTGTATAGTCACCAGGAATGATTAACCAACATTCAATCTGAGCTAAGAGCAAAGACAAACAAGTGACTGCCTAACACTGTATCAAGTAAGTGCACAGCACACACAAACACACATGAGTTACTTGCTGCCACTTTGGCCTTAGGAGTATAAATCCCCAGATTGAGACAGATCATTAAGTTTCACTTCACACACAACACAATCCTGTATAGAAAGGATGTGTGTCCCTCCTTTTGCCCTTCAAAACAAATGAATTATTTAAAAATGAAACCATCCTACCCGTAACAGGGACTGGGATTCATCCTTGGACTTGTTTTCTCCCGATGCAGGATACTGCTGGGGGAGGGCCCCAGACTTCTCTCCGCCAGCTGGCACCCCCTGCAGGAATCCCTTGGTTTCCACAGCCAAGCCATAAATAGGTCGCGCCAGATGGGCAGCTTCCACATTGGGACTATCCCTTAGAGTCTTTGTCTGCTCTTGGGTGCCGGACACAGGCGTCAGCAGCCCCAGGCTTGCTTGGGTGTATGACGGACTTCCCCGCAGGATGTCTGCCCCTCTCCAAGTCACATTGCGAAGGTCATCACTGGAACTCTCGGTCCAAACTTTCTCTTTGAGCCCGTCCTTCTCTTCCAGCTTCTCTCTCTTCACCACACTCTCAGAAACTGGCTCTCCCATTTTAGAGTCTGGAGTTAGCAGATTGTAGACCTTGAAGTCAATTTTGGGCTCCTCTTTGATGGTGGATATGGCATGACCGTCCTCTTCGCCGTTGGCTGTAGTGATGTCCTGTTCCTGGCAGTGAACAGTGTTGAAGTGCTCCAGTAGTGACTGAGTATCGGCAGCTGTAAAACTGCACTGACGGCATTTGTAGCAGCTGTGTGCTCTCCTGGAGAAGAAGAAAACGGTTATTGCAAAGACAGCGTTCCGAAGCATTGTTTTATTTTTAATAGCCTTTAAGCACCTGAATTTTCTACCTACTCATGCAATGTAGTAGGTAGAAAGAAATGCAATATTCTTAACACCCCAAAACTGGAATGTAATTAACTGGCATTTTCAGTTCTATATAAAGAATTCAAAGTGCCCTTGTTATATTAGCAGTAATAGGTATAACACAGACACACACACAGACACACAAACACACATCATGCACGCACGCACGCACACTGCTTGTGCTTGTGCGCATACATTCCAGGTGATTAGCATTAAAACTGGTTAGTTTGCATTACTATTAAATGCCCCACTCTGTTCATTTTGCCTTGATAGATGCATTTTACCCTGATGGATAATCATTAATTATATCATTTAAGTCAGTATTCTTAAGTTTTCACACCTGATTTCAAATGCCCTTTTCACTTTCTGTTGTTTAAACTAAATTGAGGATTTTCCCCCCATAGATATGCTTCAATTTCTAATGCTGAAATGCTTTGTACAGCTTTTCCATATATTAAAAGGAACTAAATTTAAATATAAAATAATAAATCATTATCAAATTATTAAATGATTTTAAAAAAGAAATAAAATGTTCTTTTCCATCATCAAATTTAAATCCATTTAGTGAATTAAATATTGCTCACTGATCTGTAAACTCTAGAAAATAAGATGTATTTATGATTTTTCTCTAAACAAATTCTATCCATCTATGAGAACATAAACACATTCAAGAAATTGAGTGTCTGTTGAGTGTCAAACACCATAATAGAGGTTTTACAAATACATTCATTAAAAGGGTGTGTGTGTTTTCTTTTTAAATGGCATAAAACAAGATGATTTTATTATCAAATTCCCTACCATCTTCTGCTGTTAAAGAGAGAACAGTAACTGCTACATTAGGACAAATATTTGATTAACAAAGAAGAACAGAAGTATTGCACTGTAAAAAGCATACCCGAAAGATACACAAGTGATGTGGAATAAGGCATAGTTTATTTAACTATAAAAGCTGTGTATGGCTGTCTAAATAAATATCAGGGAAACACTTTCTACTTCCCTGATATAACTTGCTATGAATTACCAAATTAAAGTAACAAAATAAATTTTGTGAGCTGTTATTACTTTAAGCTGTAAGATACTGTAAGTTATGTACTCATATATGTAATTTTAGATAATCATCAAAATATTTCTTTGCCAGGCATTGGGTACACATTGGTGAATAAAAGATATATAGTCTTTGCCTACCTGCTGCTTAGAGTCTAGTCAGGAATGACTAGACAGGAAGTTTCACGTGACTATAAGTCTGTAAGTACAAAGAGTGACAGGTGCTAAGAATGAAATGGATAGTAATTGGTATAAAGGGCTGCGTAGGTAATCAGGAAGGACTTTCTGAGGGAGATATATGAAATCAAAGGGTGAAAAGAAGCTATCCTTGGAGGATGAGGAAGGGGAAAGGAAGCCACATTCTAGCTAGTCTGAGACACTGAAAAGAGGACATTGTGGTTTTAGAGGAATAAATGAGAGGAAGAATGTCAATTGACAAGCTTGAAGGGTTATCTAGAGCTTTGTAGGTCATGGTAGGGAGAGGGGATCTCTTCAAAGGTAAAGGAAGGCAATCAGCTGGGTAGTAGGTGCTCAAATGCATGTTTTAATTACTCTGGGGCTGTAATGTTCACTGATAACTGCATTCCTTTATAAGACATGTCTGATGGCTGAAATTCCAAAAGAATGTTCCTATTTTATGGAAGGAAAATTCACAGGTATAAAACATGAAACAAAATCTCAAGTATTTGTTGAGCGTGCTTAATGCAGCACACAAGAGCTTACATTTTGTTGAGTAAATATGGATATTTACTTTTTACAGAAGATTGTTTCCAATCTTTTTCCTATTTTCTTCATTGTTTAAGTAGTAGAGAAATATACAACAAATGACAAATAACGGGAGGATGAATTGACCATAAAAGCACAATAGTAAAATTAATTTCCTCAAGTGGAAATAGCCTAACCTTTAATGTGAAGATGATTATGAACAAGAGGAATAATCTTGCCACCAATGTCAAGGCCAGAAAATTCAAAAACAGGACTAAGAATACAAAAGACAACAGACAATACCTAAAACCTAGGACCTAGAACCTCTGTGGATCTCATCTACAAAAGCTTCTTATCAAAAACACATTCTAGGCAGGACCTGGTGGCTCACGCCTGTAATCTGAGCACTCTGGGAAGCAGAGGCGGGCAGATTACCTGAGGTCAGAAGTTCAAGACCAGCCTGACCAACATGGTGAAACCCCATCTCTAATAAAAATACAAAAATTAGCTGGGTGTGGTGGCAGGAGCCTGTAATCACAGTTACTCAGGAGGCTGAGGCAGGAGAATTACTTGAACCTGGGAGGCGGAGGTTGCAGTGAGCCGAGATCACGACACTGTGCTCCAACCTGGGCGACACAGCGAGACTCCATCTCAAACAAAACAAAATAACAACAACAAAAAAACCACACACATTCTAGTTTAACCTAATGGGAGATAAACACATAAATCCAAAATTACCCTACTGAATATATTCTACACAATATATTGAGTCATGGAAATTAAAACAACAACAACTTCTGACAGCACTTAGCAAACCATGATTGATTTTCACCCCAAGATGGTTATAATGGACTCACTGTCCACTTTAGCATATTTGTGGTTCCTTGACATGGTGGGATCTCTGCTTGAAATCTCTAAAGAGATCCATGTCTATAAATTAAAACTACAAATTACCACTGACACTTCTACCAAAACTGGTAACTCCAGTGATAAAATGCTAAAGAATCATAGTGATTCTGTTTCAAGATATCAAGACTGTAAATACCAGGGTGACAAGAAGGAGAAGGGATCAACATATATGAAAAGAAATACAAAATTCTTGTGGACCACAAAGCAAAATTATTTTCAAACGGTAGACTCTCAGTTCTTACTGGTGAAACGACCAACCACATGTAAGAGTGTAGACTCTTAAGGAGAATGCTTAAGCTTCAAACTTTGGCTCTGTATTCTACAATGTAAGTAACTTTGAATAATTTACTGGACCTGTCTCAGTTTCCTCATCTGCAAAATGAAAATAAAGTTGTCTCTTGATAGGGTTCTTGTGCATATTAAGTAAATAAATGAGAGTTAATCAGTATAAATCCTAAAATTAAATAAAGCCGCTCTGTTCTCTGTGAATCCACATTCTGTACTGTTTCTGCAAGAGTTTAAACTTACAAACTGGTGCTGTGGTATGATCATTGCCATTCCCCCATGTACCTCAACCATGACGAAAAAAACATTTTTAAAACCAAGCTTATGTCCTAGAAGATCCTTTGCTTTAGGACATGGCCCAGTAGAATATATTCTATGCTTTTCTGCTTCATCTAGCGGCGTTCAATGACATGAAAGAATGAGCAGTTTAGCCTTTTACTGCTTAATTGTCAAGCTTTACTCTTTTTTCATTAATAGCAGTCAGAGCCAGTATCTTCAAATTCTAAATAACAAAGACAGTAAGGGCATTACCTGTGTTTTATTAAAACCTTGGGAGTTAAGGATGTTTTATGAATGTATTCATTAAAGTTGTTTAGAACATGGCATATCTAGGAATATAGCTAAGTAATTAATATTATGTTCCTTCAATATCTACTGATTCTGAAGAAAGATGAAGGAATAGGGGTCACTTAAGAATATTTCTAGATTGCAGAATCAGTAGATATTGAAGTTACATAATCTTCACCTATTATTTAACTAGTACTTCCTCTCAAATATACAAAGTCCTAGGTCCCTGTCCAAAACATGAGTTCATCACAGGGTATCACACCCTGAGACAAGGTGTCTGAGTCTTCTAGGTTTTCTAGTTTGAAGTTTCTGTCCCAAAGGAAAACTCCCTGACTCCTGGCATGTCTCAGCAGGAGCTGCTCTCATCAGCCCGGAGAGGACCTCGTGAACCAACCGACCTAGGCAAAACCGCCCATGGTACAGGTGCTGGAGAGCTATAGGAACACAGAGAAGAGTGGGGATAGGAATAAAGTACAAAGGAAACAGGAAGTGCAGGGGTAAGTTTTCCGTGAGAACCAGGTTTTATGTCGAAAAGGAAAACACATTTTAACAGGAAGGATATTACAACAAGGTTGTAAAAACAAGCTCAATTCACACTTCTTTTGAAAGTTCAAAGCACTCATGTCTACAGGTTCTCACGTTCCACTGAAGTATACGGCCCATTTCACAGATAGTAAAATGGAGAAAGAGTGCCTTGCCCATTTCATCTATATCAAGTCAAGAACACAGGGCTTCAAACTCCCAGAACAATGTTATATTTTTCTGTTTTCCACTGCCTACCTTTCTAATTTTATATAAATGTAAACTACTGACGATATGCCAAATGAAAACACAGGGGATGGAAAAGGTCTTCTAACAGAGAAAAAAGAAACTGACTACAGCAATGGTTTGCAAAACAGGCTGGGCAGCATTGCAACCCAAAGAGTTTCTTTCTCAGCAATAGAGATTCCAAGTCTTTCTTATCCCACTGAACCACAATATCCCGGGCATAATCTGAGAATCTAAATGTTTAACAAAGTCCTCAAATGACGCCAACGCAGGGACCAGTACCCATAAACTGTATTACTAGCTACATAATGGCTCTAAACAACTTAAATGAGTAAACTCACAAGATATCTCCTAACTCCCAAAGCTTTAATAAAATACAGGTAATGATCTTACTATTATTGTTATTCAGAATCTTGAGACTCTGGGTCTTACTACTATTAATGAAAAAAGGGTAAAGCTTGGCATTTAAGCAGTAAACTGTTAAACTGCTCAATCTTTCAGGCTATTGAACACCACTAGGTGAAGCAGAAAAGGCAATTTGCTACAAAGTGCTCTTGAGATTTGAACAACTCCTTTCTCCTTATATTATCAGTCCTAAATGAATGACAGGAAACATATTAAAAAGACATTACTGTCAAAAGCCTGGAGCAATATAAACTTTTCAATAACCTATACTAAGATCTAGACCAGTGCTTCTCAAACTAACCTGTAAAAATCACCTGGGGATTTCATTCAAATTCATATTCTGATGCTGGAAGACTAGGGTAGGATCTAATATTCTGTATTTCTTCTTTTATTTCAAATTTTCCCAGATTCTGATAATACTCTGTATTTCTTACAAGCTCTTAGATGATGCTAATGCTGTTGTTTCCCAGACCACACCTTGAGTAGCAAGAATCATGCAGCTATGGTCATAAATAACTCACAACAAGAGTGTTGGCTTGGAGTATACTGTTAATATACCCGCATGTACTCAGCACTTTTAGAACATTCCCAAATGAATTTTTTTTTTTAAGAGATGAGGTCTCACTATGTTGCCCAGGCTGGCCTTGAACTCCTGGGCTCAAGGGATTCTCCCACCTCAGCCTCCTGAGTAGCTGGGATTAGAGGCCTGCACCACCATACTCAGGTCCAAGATGAATTTTTTATGAATAGCAACATTGTTATTATTCTTAAGTCACATATACCTTCTAACTCAACGTTCACAGCTTTATAAAATAAACTACAAGCACAAAATTGTCAGGAATAATCCCAATTCATTTTTTCTTTATCACTGTTTGGAGATTGTCTTTAAATATTCTTTAGTACTAGATCATTTACATATATTGCCCGAAGCAATAACACAAAGTATACATTTCCACCCCACTTTGCAGATAAAGAAGCAGAAGCACAGAAGAGTTAATTAGCATAAAAATATTGAAGGCAGAATAGAATACTTTTGCTCTTGTCTATGGTTACTGTTTCATGTACATTATTTGATAGTTAAAGCAATGATTGTTCAGGAATTAGTACCTAAAAGATTTGAGCATATTCTCTGACATGTATCATTCTCACAATAATAACTGACAAGATCTTCAATATAATGTCACACTTCCAAATAATAAGACTAGCTTATAATAAACCCCAGTAAAAGGAAACTTTTCTCAAGAATAAAAGTTTAGTCATTGCGAAAGTACATTAATTTGGACTCTCCTCCAACCTACTAAATGCACTTTCTTTTCATCAGCATTAACATGAAAACTTCAAAGACATTCAGGAAATTTTTCCTCTATTTCTCAAGATCCAACTTAACCACCCCCTCTTCCATAAAGACTTCCCAAATGATTCAATCCAAGAATTAATCTAGTGTCTTCTTCGTTACTCTAAATCCTTATATTCCTCTTCAATTTTTTTTTAATCACAGATGGTATTTGATTAAAATTATATATGCCTCACTTTACAGGTATATGTAATTACCCTAAGGTCGAGACCAAAGCTCACACATCTATTGATTCCTCTCATCACAAAACATCCAGATTGACAGCAAGTATCTGCGTAATAACAAAGAAATGGACAATCACAGCTCTGGATGTTCAAGATGCTGGATTTAATATGTAGGGTCACAAAGCAGACAGAAATATTAAGATGTACACAGATATTTTGCAGATGGCATATTTTGAGTGATCCTATGAATAAACTCCTCATTAGTTAAAAACTCCTAAAACCTCTGGGTATATTAAGTCAAACTAATTTCAAATTTTTTACAAATACATGCTTTGCATTAATCTAAATGCTATATCCTCCTGCCACACTGATAGCAAACACTTTCTTCATATTATCTGAGAAAAAAAGATGTCATTTTATAGACCTCCTTAGCATAAGCATAAGGTCATCACATAAAACACAGAATGCTCAGTTAAATTTAAATTTCAGATAATAAATGAATATGTTAGTGTATGCTGCATAAAATATTTGGGACATAGTTTTATAAAATCTCACTGTGTCCCATACAATATCTGAGAATGTGGAGGCAAGTCAAAGAAATTTTGATTACAGAACTAAATCATGCTTTCTCTCTAGGCAAACGACACCAAATTGCCTAAAAAGATCAAATTTGTATTTAATTCAAGTGACTTAGAACCTCTGTGAAAAAATAATTGTTATTCCTTATTCTACTTTATAGAATTTTCATGTGCTATAAAAAAGCATTTGTTTTTTGATCCTTCCATGTTTCAATGCACAATAGTCTTTATTCACAATAGTAGTATTTCATTCATTAGTAGAGAATATTATGAATTATTTTCATAAATCATAAAGCATTGAGGAATGCTTCTAGAAAAAAATCAGCTAAAAGATGCTACTCCTTTACTATGCTCTGTTAATATTTTTATTTTTATAATAAACCAACCTACAGTGTATGTGAAGTACAGCTCTGAGGGATGCCTTGTGTTTTTCTTTTAAATGTTAACTTGAGATTTATGTCATCACTTGAAGAGCTCTTTTTTACTAAATAACAGTATATTACTTTCAATAAATTTTTTTAATCTTAAAGACAATCAATGAATAATTTTAACCACAGTTTTTATACTTCAATGACTAAATGAAGCATCAAAGTAAATGAATAAATCATAAATACTAATTGATTAGACTTTCAGAGGTTTTTTTTTGGTTATTACAGAATCAAACGACTACGGATAAATTATCACAGAAGTGGGGAAAAGGGAGGTGATTCAAATACTTAAATTTAAATGTAGTTCAAGTAGGTCTGAAATCTAATAAAGTTAGTCATTTTTGTAATATATGCATTGTTGCTATAAATGTCTACAACGAGTGGCATGTGGCATTACTGCCACTGTAAAATGATAAAATGAAAAACAGAGAGTAGCAGGAACAAAGACAAAAACAGAATTACAGATGGATTATTAGGTCAATCCTTGAGAACTGTAAACTAGTTAAAAGAGGAGAAATAGTCTACAGAACATAATCCAAGAAAAATTGAAATTCCGGATGAAAATAATTATGTTGTTTACTCATCTTGCATTTTTAAGTTGAAATAATCTGATTAGGATTTGCTCAGTAATAGTAACCGGCTTTTGGGGAGATGGGATGAGGTGCTCACATCTTCGAGTGGTAGAAAAAACACTACTAACACCTATCTTAAAAATCAAACCTAGAATTCCCTTTCAAAAGGTAAACATTCCCTACAAAACGTTCATATAGAAAGTCTTTCAATAAAATAGAAAGTAAATAAGGAAGAGGAAATTATTTATACAAATATCAATGGAATTGAAACTGTGGCTAAAATGTATCTTATTCCGAGACTTGATAACTGTTCTTGCATAGTATTCAGAAGCATTAGTTCTGAAATGTCTAATAAATAATGTATACAAATAAAGGTAATGGCTTTGTGAGGTTTTATTTCTTTGTTTGTTTGTTTGGTGAACTATAATATCCTGGGTAACTTTTTGTCTCACAGTGGGTATTTTCTAATTGAACTATCATGTCTATTTCAAGGTATTATAAGCAACTGATTTATTAGGTATTATTTTTAAAAATATGACACATAACATATACAAATTTAAATGTAAGATAGAGATTGAGCAGGAGCTAAATTAATTTGACCACCTACTGCAACCAATGTCAACTCTTTCAGTCTGAGTTTGCCTATTTTATGTCTGGAAGTTGCAAGCACTGTTTAAAAATTTTAAAATGCATTCGTAAATCTCCTAACGCACAGTCTTGTCATCGCATACACTACCAAAATATGTGTGTAGTTTTCCACATTTTAGCCAACAATGAACATTTTAATATTTGTACTAGACAATAATTATATTACTGAGTCTGTAGTAGTTCTTTAATAGTAAGTTATTTAACAGTGAGATTGATCATTCATTCATATATTTACTCGACATGGGCAATGATGAGAATTGATGCCTCATTTTTTATTTTAAAGTTGTACACTGTATGTTAGTGACATACAAATAAATACACACACACATATTCATTTACATCTAAGTTCGCAAACAAATTAAAACCTGAAGTGATTTCAGAATCACAGAATGTGATTTTACATAACTGAATCGAGATCTATGTGTGTGTAGAGAGAAAGAGATTCTATATGGATAGATATAGATATGATTACATATGATAAAGAAAGTACTATTTATGGTACAGTAGAGTATATGTAGACGATATACATGAGCATCATATACATATATACTTATATGTATGCATACATATATACATATATCTATGTGCATATATCATATGTATGTATACATACATGTCTATATGTATATTTCAGATGTATTTATCCATGCATGCACACATGCATATATGTGCATGCATATGATATTCATATGTATATCATAAACATATAACATGAAAATTTATAGTTTTATCTTTTGAATTTATATAAAACACTATCCCACTGTGACTTGTCTTTATCACGTTTTTATTCAGTCAAAATTATTCTAAGGATCATTTATGTTGTAGTCACTTGTCACTTATTAAATTCACTACTGTAAAACATTCTACTGCTTGAAAATTCTACAAATAAATTAATCTTTATTGGAAAGACAATCAGAGTTTTTTCCTGTTTTTATTTTGGACTTTGTTTTGTTCTTTCAAAAAAATGCAATTATGAACATTTTTGCACGTTTCCTAGCAAACCCATGCAAAAAGTCTTCTGAAAAGTTAAATTACGTAGTCACTGGGAATACAAACATCTGATATTGCCAAATTTTGCCAAATTTGCCTTCCAAAGTAGTATGTTCCGACCATTTCTATCCCTTATAAGGTGTTTTATCATAAAATCTATGTTTTCTGAGATTAATAAAGGGATCTCATTTTTTTTTGTTTGGTTATGATTGGCCCTGTATAACTTTATTGATCCTTAGCTTTTTGTTATGGAGGTCTAATTTCATTGCACAGAGTCAAAGGATATGTTCTATGAGATACTGTTTTTTGAAATTTAATTTTTTTGGCTTAATATGTCTCAATTTTTATAACTGCTCTATATGTGCTTTAAAAGCATGTACATTCTCTAATTTGTACAGAACTTGTATATTTTTTATCAAATCAGGTTTGATAATTTGTTGTTCAAATCTTTTCAATTTTGAAAACTTTTTTGTGCTTAACTTTTAAGGAGTTTTCTTAAAACTTTATCATTGTGATTGTGGTGTGTCATGTTTTCCCTGTAGCTCCTCTATCACCTTTTGCTTTACTTATTTGTATTTATGTGTTATGTATTTAGAACCATTGTATGTTCTGAAGAAGTTAAACCTCTTATTATGCAATGATCCCTTCTTTCCTCCATAGGCTATTTGTAATAAATTCTTAAAATTGTATGAGATTAATAAAGATACCTCGATTTTCCTTTAGTTTATATTTGCGGGTATAACTAAGTCTATTCTTTTCTTTTGAACATCCAGAGACTTATGTTTCAGGTGTATATACAGTATGCAGGATACAGTTATAATTTTTTTAAATATCATCTGATATCTTTTCAGTAGAAAAGTTTAATAGACACACATTAAGACTTTTGATATCTACAATTTTTATAGATTTTACTTTAAAATGTCTATATGTCTAACGCTTCCCACATATTTTCTCACCATTTTTTAAAAAGCTGATTGAATTTTATGGGTGTTCTTTATTTCATTATTCCATTTTTTCTCCTCCATAGTTTTGGAAGTTATGCATTCATTTCCTATTCTTTATTAGTTATCCTTAAATTTTTCCAAGTATGTATAACAAAGTCCTAGCTCGCTAACTCCCAACAATTCAGGTGTCTTAGAATACCTTCATTCTAGTCATTTTCCCTTCAAACTTACATAGTAGCATGACGCAATACCTTAGTCTTTGTGGCCCAGGCCAGCGGCATGATCATGGCTTAATGCAGCCTCGACCTCCTGGGCTTAAGTGGTCCTCCCATCACAGCGCCTAAGTACCTGGGACCACAGGTAATCACCACTATATTCAGATCATTTTTTTATCTTTTTTCTTTTTTTTTTTTTTTAGAGATGAGATCTTGGTATGCTGCCCAGGCTGATCTCAAACTTCTGGGTTCAAGCCTTGGCCTCCCACATGCTGGGATTTCAGGTGTGAGCCACTGTGCCCCGCCTAGTCCGTTCCTTTTTTAACTGCATAAACGAGACAGGTAATGTTTGTTTAGATTTGCTCAGATGGTTCCCTGGTCTTCACTTACCAGAAAATGTCTTTGCTTTGCTCTTATTCTTAGGAGATAGCTTTGATGGGCAGACAATACAAGGTTGACTATTTGATGTTTTTTCAAAACTCTGAATAATATTCCTCCTTCCTCCAGGTTCCATTGCTAATAAAAAGTCTGTCAACTGTCTTTTCTAAGTAGTCGATTTCTTGTTAGTCTACAGCTGTTTTTAAGGATGTCTCTGCCTTGGCATTCTCACTTTTGCTACAATGTGTGTGTAACTGAACTTATTCATATACATCATCCTGCTTAGTGTATGCTTCGCTTCTTTGCATCTAAGTATTTATGTCTTTCATTGGTTCTAGAAAGTCTTTTACCATTTTCTGCTCAAATACTGATTACCTACTCTCTATTCTGTATATTTTCTTTCTTCTGGGACTCCGATTAGATGTATGTTACAACAGCTCATTATATTCCATATCTTACTAAACGTCTTTGATATTTTGTATCTCCTTGCTCTCTCTTATTCTAATGCCTCATTTTGATTAATTCATTTGCTCTCTTTAATTGTCTAATATGTAGTTTAATCAATCCATATGTTTTAAGTTTCAAGAGTTATATTTCTCAATTAAAACTATGTTATTTGTTAATTTTTGGTGATCTTGCTTTTTTTTAACTTTAAGTTTTGGGGTACATGTGCAGACCTTGCAGGTTTGTTACATAGGTATACATGTGCCATGGTGGTTTGCAGGACCTATCAACCTGTCATCTAGGTTTTAAGCCCCACATGCATTAGGTATTTGTCCTAATGCTCTCCTTCCCCTTGCCCCCGACTCTCCAACAAGCCCCGGTGTGTGATGTTCCCCCTCTCCGTGTCCATGTGTTCTCATTGTTCAACTCCCACTTATAAGTGAGAACATGCAGTGCTTGGTTTTCTGTTCCCGTGTTAGTTTGCTGAGAATGATGGTTTCCGGCTCCATCCATGTCCCTGCAAAGGACATGAACTCATTTTTCAGGGCTGCATAGTATTCCGTGGTGTATATGTGCCACATTTTCTTTATCCAATCTATCCTTGATGGACATTTGGGTTGGTTCCAAGTCTTTGCTATTGTGAACAGTGGTACTATAAACATACATGTGCATGTGTCTTTATAGTAGAATGATTTATAATCCTTTGGGTATATACCCAGTAATGGGATGGCTGGGTCAAATGGTATTTCTGGTTCTAGATCCTTCAGGAATCATCACAGTCTTCCACGATGGTTGAACTACTTTACACTCCCACCAACAGTGTAAAAGTGTTCCTATTTCTCCACATCCTCGCCAGCATCTGTTTCCTGACTTTTTAATGATCTCCATTCTAACTGGTGTGAAACGGTATCTCATTGTGTTTTTGACTTGCATTTCTCTAATGATCAGTGATGATGAGCTTTTTTCATATGTTTATTGGCCGCATAAATATCTTCTTTTGAGAAGTGCCTGTTCATATAGTCTCATGTTGCTTGATCATTTTTTAATTGTAACTTTCATATCTTTGAATGCTTATTAGTATTTTATAACTGAAAACTCCTGTATCTGAAGTGACTGGGTATATACATCTATTATTTGTGTTTTCTACTGATTTCACACATGATGGCTTATTTTCCTGTTCATATGGTGAATTTTCGTAATAGTGAGCTCATGTAAGATTTATCTGCATCCATCAATATCTTGGAGGTAAAATTTGGAGTACTTTTCTATAGACAAACTTGTGTTTAATTATGCCAGAAGTCAGAGGGAGAACTAATGTAAAAATCCTAGCCACCTTCAAGATCTAAGCTTAAAGCAAAACTCAGATTCAACCCCTTCTCTATATGAGTAACTCCAGGCTTAGTCTTCTGATCAAATGCAACAGCGACATTGGCATTTGCCCTCAGTGTAACCTCACATTCCAAGCTTACCCTTCACTTCTCCCTACTCTGTGTTTAGTGCACTCTTAATGAAAGGGAGAACAAAGGCTCCAAAAATTTTTCTTACTTTGTAGAAGTCTGGCAATGCATTACAAAATATGTTTTATCTAGTATAATTGTCTTGTGGGGAAGTAATCCTCCTACTCATGCCAAAAACCTAAGTTATAACACTGAAAATTTTGATAAGAAAAGCAGCAGTTAATAGAGAGCAGGTATGCAGTTGAATTAAATGATAAATAAGAAAAGAAATGCAGTGAGAAAACCATTCATGGGTGGAATATAATAACCCAGTTATAATCTGAGTTAGGGGTATTATAGGTAAATACTAAACATTAAGAGAATGGACCAAATCCCTGTTGCTGACTAGATCATGTTTGCAGTTCCACCAAGTTTAACTTAGTTCTTAAACACCCATGCAATGGAATCGATAGAGGTTTTTCACTCAGAGCTCTAGATCGACTCTGCTGCTTCTCAGCTATAGTCATTTTATAGTTAAATGATTTCACATATCGTACAGTTCATGGCTTATGCTAATTTTTACTACACCGCTAAGTCTTCTATATAAAGCACTCAAAAGCCTAGAATATTTCACAGAAATAACACAGAATTATGGCAGAAGTTTCCCAACATGAATAATTGGAGTAAACAAATTTAATTATAAAAATACTATGTGATAAGGTAAACCTGTCCTCTTATTCTATCCTAAAAGTGAGGCATTTTTGGAAAATGCTTTGATAGCAGATCAAGTTCTAAACATCCACGTGACTATGTCCTTTCACATCTCTGGGGCCGCTATTACTGTTCAGCGTTCAGTAGAATTTCTTTATCTTTTCTACATCTAAGCTGTGACTTCTGAAATTGTAAGGCTCCAATTTCAAACATCTCTATAAGAACTCAGAAACAGATTAGAGATAAACTACTCAGCACCTTAAAGGATCCCTGGTCAGCCAAACTATATCAGGATTTAAACATAAGTGCAAGAATATTTTAATGTCCTATGGACAAGTGCTATTTCAATTTTTAGCTAATAAAATGCTGAGAAGTTGACTTAAAGTCAAAATGAACAGAAAGCTGTCATTTGGTATGGAAGCCTAGGTCCTCAGAAGGGTTCCAAGACCATATAATAGTAAAGCATTAAAATGTAACTCACCTTGGAAATCTCAGCTTATTCATAACTACTGTGAAGTCAAAAACTCACAGGGATCTCATTTACATAAAGATATTCACTGAACTCCCATTAGGCATCATGCCACTGTGTTAAATCGTGCAGATACAGTGGTGAACAAGAAAAGAATAGTTCTCTTTTCTCTAGAGCTTCTTTCATCACTGAATATTAACTAAATTCTGACATTATTCAGTAATAGTTTTATTCATATTTTATTTCTTGGGGGATTATTTTGTTTACCTAAAGTATGTGAAAACCCTGTTTTCCCAGACATTCTCAAGCAATGCCTCAGCTGCATCAATAGAAAAACCACTTGTCCAACTGTGCTGGTAGCTAGATGTATCAGAATGAGCGTCTGTGCATGCGTGTGTGTGTGTGTGTGTGCACTTACGTGGGTATGCAGGTCCAAGATGTGTGTGTGTTCTGGGTGTTTCCTCATGATTAAAGAAAATCATGAAGATTTCTAAAAAAAAAATAGTTGTCCTTGTCCTTTTCAAAAAAAGAATGGACTATCTGATTTTTACATCACTCAGCAAATGTACATGCACAATGTGCACATATGCACATATCCACGCTAGTAAAGCTCAGAAAGCAGCTGATGTCTGCGAGCCTCAGAAATAAATTAACATGCAGCTAACATCAGAGGAGCCAGAAACACTCATTGCAAGTGTGAACACATATTTGATTGCAGGACTGTGTCTTTCCCAGGGCTGACCTTATAAATTAAACAGTGTAAATCTCAAGTAAGTGTTTTCTGAACATTTTGATTCACTGTGAACATTGGGATGCCCTTCAAATTAACATCTAACATTATTAGCCTATTGTCAGACATGAACGGCTTCATTACTGGTGACTGAAAAAACATACACACACTTGCACTAACACAAAACTTTTAAAAGGAGTGGAAGAAACTATTTAATATCGTGGGATGTAGAAATTGAAATGAATAGATTTTTAGACTAGGATATTGGTATAGTAAGTAAAGCTTTCTACTTTGATGCTGAAAGGCGTAATAATGAGAAAGTACCCAATGAGCACTAAATAATACCTAAACGCAGGGTATCACCAACGCTTTGCTGAACTAATTCCTATTTATAACCAAGTCTCAGTTTAAATGCTCCTTCCCAAGGAAGTAATTTCCTAATCTACCGTATTAGGTTATGTTATCATTATATTCAAACACACTGCCTTGTACTTCATCTTTTATGACACTTATTACTCTTGTAATCATCTAAGTGTCTCATCTTCCCTAATAAACTGTAAGTTCCCTGAGGGCACTGACTATGTCTTGTATATTCAATGCCTGGTACAGTAGGATTTTTTAAACTAATTAATTAAAGAATGAATGCATACATGAAATAAAGATACATATCCTATACTTATATCCAGATATTATAAAAGATTAACTGGGAAAGTTAATGTTTATAAAGAGAATAGAGTGAAAGCAGAAGGAAAACACAAACATCCCACATCCATTTAAGAATCTGGAATAACTTAAGCAGTTTTACCTCCTTGGAGGAGCAAGTCTACATCCAAAATCACACATAGTACAAAAATTCTCACCTTTAGATTACTGCTTGTATGCTAAACAAGGATGTTGCAGAATTGTTCAAAGCTAGAATATATAATCTCATTTTAAAATAAAAATGAGCAACAGGTTCTCAAAATTTTTTCTCAGAATAGAGAATAGGATATATTTACAATAGCATCTTTCATTTAGCTCTGTCAAAAAAATATAGGATGTGGAGTCATATTTAGTAAGGATAAATGGACTACGGTAAATTAGTAAACTCATCAGCATTATTAGAATCACTGTGAATTTAAAAAGACAATCAGTAAATGGTTTAAAACAAGTATGAAACATGAGCGTACCGTCCAAAAGAAGGAACCAAATTAAAATCTACAGTGATCACAGCTGTAACTGTATCACCTGCAAACCTGTGATGATCTTTTATGTGGTCTTCTCCTATAACTTCCCCAAGTCATCGGAATCACTCCCAACAATTCCTGGTTCAGCCCTCTTTCTGTGGATTTTTTCTATTATTTTATTTGTATATTCCTCCTGACCCCACCCCCCATGCTCACCTGTAGTGTCGGGAAATCTCTTCTTCCACCTGGGTAATAAAATCACATTTGGTACATGAGTGTTCTTTGCTTTCCTTGACAGACTGCTGCCCATCCGATCCTTGCAGGTGATTTGCTTCTTGTTTGACATCCGATGCTTGGGACTCATGCACACTCTCATAGTGAAAGAGGAGTACATCTACATCAGGGGTAGTGAATGAACACTGATGGCACTGATGTTTGACTCTCGAGCTTCCAGCCGCCCCAGGAGACAAGTGCAGAAGCAAGAGTGCACAGTGGGAACAATTACTTTTTCTACAAGCAAATGGATAAGTAATTTCTCCAAGGTGCTTTTCTGGGCTGCAAAGTCCTCTGGGACAGAATGGACAGTGTTTAATGGTACACTTGTGAATGTTATGGAGCTGTTGATAATGACGGAGAAGTGGCCCCACTACAATTACATCGGGGCCATGGCTTTTGGAATATCGGAAGTCACAGAACTGACAATTATAGCTCGTTACCATATTATCCTCGGCTCCCTTGCTGGAGAAGTCCTTCTTTTTAGCCCCACTCGAGCTCTTGTCTGCCTTGGTCATCGTCTCTCCTTCTGAACTTTTGGCTAGATCATTCTGATTAATGACAGAGCCCCTGGAAAGCTTATCATTCAACTCTGGATTAAGGCCGCCTGACTGCACTGCTCCGTGCTGCTTGCCATAATGTTCTAGCAGTTTAAGTGAGCTAGATGACTCACAGCTGAAACTACAAAATTTACACCAGTAGTAACTGGTGGCCTCTGTACCATTTTGTCTCGAGGAATCAAGGGGCTTTATGGGCACTGAGTACCCAACAGGAGTGTCATCTCCTGCTTTGACTGTTATCTTGTCCTGCCATTTTCCCAAGTCTCCAGAATCACTGGATCGAAGTGCAGGGATGGACTTGTTAGAGTTTTTCTCTGAAGGTTTTGCGACCTCAGAGGAGGGGAGAGAAGCTTTTATTTTGTTTGGGTGAGTCTGAAGAAAATGTTGTTCTAATTCGGTGGATGAGTTGCCCATATAAGTGAAATTGCAGAATTTACAACGGAAATACTTGGTGTTTCCTTGGCAATCTGGTGTTTTCCGTCCAATGCCAATGAATGTTCCACTTGAAGTCACCTGGAGAATAGAAGAAATGGACTTTACTTTGAAGGTGTCATTAATTCAATGGGCCCTCTGCAGGGGAGGGGGAGGGTACTGCCAAGTATTCCACATCAAAAAATACAATAATACTCCTGCTTATTATGAAATCACTTGAATAATCAGAGCCAAATAAATTCACTCTTCATTTCTCAACAGCTACTCTTTGAGAGGCTCATTATGTTATACACTGTAGGCCAAAGTAACAGGTGAAGGTAAGTAATAAATGCACTATAATTTGAAAGACTGAATAATACATTTTTTAAACTAAGAAAACAATTTTCAACACAGTACATTCTACTATTGCCTCCTTCAAATCACATTCCTACAGAAGCATCCAAATCACATGGGATTTATTTTCAAAAGGTGAAGCGTTACTGTCAAAACTAGAGGCACTTGCTCAAAAATTACCCAATGCAGATGTTCTCCAAGGAAATACTCTGTTCAGTTTCTACAGCAATGACGCTGCAGGCAAAGATGAGGTCTCTGTTTTAGATAAAATAAAGGTGCTCCAATGACCACCCAAAATGGCTTATAATTAAAGCGCAGTGAAACAAACAAAAAGATGAATTGAGTATGCAGGAAATACTAGCGAAGAAGAACTGTGTAAATAAAGAATTTTGAATGTTTCCCAATCTAGAACAAATAGAAAAAAGAAAAATCTTCCATGGCCTTATTTGATTAAGGTTCTGTTTCACTGCAAAGGGCTCCCAACTTCTCACATGAGTAGGTCATGGAGATGTTTGAATGGTAAAATAAAATAATTCCACCATAAAAATCACTACAGCTCTGCTTTCTTTCCCAAATTATGAAATTACATGGAATCAGGACTATGAAAGCCTTCAAAGGGTACTTTGCATAAAATCCTTCCTCCATTCTCAGTGTGCACCTCAATAGGCAGTACAATTAAGCCACCACTGAGCAGCCAAAATTCAGAGTTTAAAATAGAGTTTTTGAATGAAATACTCCAAAAAGGGAAAAAATTTCTCTTCCAACCACCAGGGAATTTTTAAATTTTCCCAGCAACCAGATGTAATATATTAAGCAAGTGGCATAATCATGTTCTGCCTTCTTCAACAGCTGTTCAAAAATGACACGTGTGATCACTGTTCATATCCAAATCACTGCATGAGAAAAGTCTCAGGCATCTCAAAATCATGTAAAGGCTCTATTTGAAATGCAAATAATATTGCTGTAGTACACTGAGAGATATGTTTGTACCTCTATTGTACAGTACTAAGATTGAAGTATTCTTTTTGCTATTAAAAAGAGATGTGACCTTGATCAAATTACTTAACCTCTCTGGCCAATAGCTTCTTCAACTGGGGCAACCTCTAAATTTGTGTCCAGTATTATAGTTCTAAGAAATGTGCATTAATATATAAACAACTCAACATTTACTGTACATTAAGATAGGATCTTACAAAACTTTCCCACAGCCTTTAATCAAAGGATGTAATATTTCACATTAGGCAATGTCTATAGCCAGCACCCCAATCACATAGATTTCAGTCTGTCAATGACAGAGCATCAACCAGCCAGAAAGCTAAGAATGGGGCACCCTTCCAGGCAGCAACCTGACAATCATTCAATGGTGTGAGAGATTTCAAAGCCATGCACTCAAGGATACAGCACAGAACACTCTAATCTAGCATTTAAGTGACTAAAGCAACTAAAACTTGCACTGAAATATAATTCATAATATTGTAAAAATCTCTACATATATTTCCCAATTCACTGGAGGTAAAGAGAAGGTTTATTTGCAAAAAAAAAATACATATATCTTTAAATGGATAGCCATCATTCAGGTTCTTTGTTCTGGAACTTAAACTTGATTCAAAAGGGACAAATTCAGATGTATCCCCTTCTTCTTTAACATAGGCAAAGAAAGAAAGTGTGCAAAATCTAGAAATAAAAATTTTCTTGTTTAAGCTTTCACATTGCATCAGCATTGCCAAGCTTCCCTATTATAAAATGCTTTGAACTTCTGCTTGTTGAACCAAGATTCCCAAGAAACCACCAGGCATCATCACCATTTCTTTGATTTTGCAATCTTTAAGCCTCATGTGCCATGACCACAGTGAAAGGGCTGAACAAAGAGCATATATATACTTAAGAAATCCCTAAACATATGATTTTGAAGTGGATTTAAATTATTACTAAGCATCCCAACATACTAAAAAGGTTGTTGTTATTTAAAAACAACCTAAGAAGTCAGAAAACCCAGGCTACGAATCAATACTATCAGGAGAAGGGACTACAAAAGAAAGGCAACTTTGTGAAAAATTATCAGTAAAGCATTTTGGTTTAGGATTAACTAAGCTATAAAAAACGAGTTAGGTCTTTGAAGTTGGTGTACATGTCTAGATGTGTGTTTTTTTTTTTTTTTAACCCAGGGAAAATGTGCCAACTTCATTATTTAAGAAGCTTTTAAGGGCTATATATTTTAATTATGCTGAAGAATGAATACCCTCATACTATTGACTGCTCTTTCAAAAGCCAAGCTAGGAAATGAAAACTCACGGATCTCATTTAATGGCAAGAACAATACTGGCACTTCTATAGGTCACATATTTGCGTTTTTGGTTAATATCAGTAAATAATATTAGTAATATACATTATTAAAAGCTAATATAATATTAGGATCACATATTTTAAAAGGCAGTTTTGGAAAACATAATGACAATGTTCTATTCCTTTTTTCTTTCAAAGAGAATATCTAAAAGCTCTATTTGTGGCAATTTTTATACTTTCTATACTGGTAGCTGTACACTCAAGTCATAGCGAAATATAGATTACATACAACATTTAAGTGCCATTCTACAATAGAACATAATTTATTATTTTAGGAGACACTACTGGTGTCTATTGACCACACTCATTTTATTTGCATGCCCTAGATATGCTATTTTAAATCTATTCTTTTCTAGGGTAAAAACAAACACACAGTGAGAACAATTATGCAAAAATAAGTGTTTTCAGCAATGGTTTATTGAAACTCATTGTCTGGAAACAGTGCCTACACATTCATAGAATTTTGCAAACTTTTCAAATGGCTGAATCCAACACGGAGTAGGAAAATTTACTGCTTCTTAGCTGTGACTATACTAAAAAGAGAGTGCAAGCAGAATAAAGAGCAGAGCTTTCAAACTTCCTTCTTTTACTAACCAGAACTTTAATTATAACCCTTTAAACCCAGCAGTTCCTTTGGTAAAGACATCCAAATTTTTACAATTATATTAAACTGTAATTTCTGCTTGGGCCAAAAACTACATGTATTTATCCCTCTAATTAGTAGTAACTAAGTGTTCGGCTTGTATCAGACTCTGCGATAGATATTAAGCATATAATATTGAAGAGGTAGACAACATCTCTGCCTTCAAGATACTTACATTGTAAGATTTAAAAATTGTAGATAAAACCCTTTATTTATTTGTATTTACATCTGCCTGTATTTATTTGCTTCTAGAGGAAGTTCTCTAGCTCAAATTCTATGAAAAGATACATTATTTAACCTCTTGGCACCTCAGTTTCTGGCCTCTATGGATACAATACTGTACAACTTGTCATTTTATAGGATTATTGTGAGGATCAAGTGATAACTATAGATTTGTGCTGTCCAATAGTACTTCCTGAGATGATGAAAATGTTCCATAGCCTTCCTTGGCCAATATGGTAGCCCCTAGCTACAAGTAGGCCTAGTAAAAATGAAGAACTATTTTTTAAATTTACTTTCATGTATTTTTCTTAGCATTTCATTAATTTATTTGTCATTAACAGAAATGTATTTATTTTTAAAATTTCTTTTTTAGAGGCAGGGTCTCACTCTGTCACCCAGGCTAGAGTGCAATGGCACAATCTCCGCTCACTGTCACCTCCGCCTCCTGGGCTCAAGCAAATCTCACCTCAGCCTCCAGAGTAGCTGAGACAATAGACACATGCCACCACACCCAGCTAATTTTTCCATTTTTTGTGGAAACAGGTTTTTGCCATGTTGCTCAGACTGGTCTTGAACTCCTGGGCTCAAGCTAGCCACTTGCCTTGGCCTCACAAAGTGCTGGGATTACGGCATGCACCACCATGCCCAGCCTAAAATTCAAATAGCCACATTTTGTTAGGGAATACCATATTAGATAGCACACTCGACAGTAACATGTGCATAGATAGGATTATTATTTAATAAAATGAATCATTCAAGTAAATTTTTCCTGCAAATGGGATAAAGAGATTACATAGAAGGGAAGTGGTAAATTCATTCAGTGACAAACTCACACACTTGTCACTATCAATATTCTTAGCTGTAAATGCAAAGGTTCAATCTGCTGTTACTAAGATAATGCTTCTGTTTATATTCCTTCTTGAGCTACAGGAATAGTCTTATTCACATCTAGAAGAAAGCAGGGGCTCAATGCATTTTGACTGAATGAATGAACGAAGGGAGATGTGAGCAGACGAAAATTTCTCACCAAGGTCCCTGAGTTATCTGAGATTTGCTGGCCACAGTACTTCATGGCGCTCTTACCACTGACTTGACCTGGCATACATGGCCTTCTTCAAGAAACTACAAAATGCATCTTTCATCCACAAGCAAATGACTGACTATGGAGTCCTTTGATTGTGAATTGAAGTTATATAAAAACACCTAGAACGATTAAGGCACAAAAAAGAAGATTTTAAAGTCTTTTTCACTGACTAAGGACTAGCATGGCTTTTTATATTTGATTTTAGCCCTAGTTTTAAAAACGATTCCTTCCATGAAGTGTTTTCCATGGCTTTCATTTACAATTTATTTACATGTCTTTTTACACACAAAAATTGTCTTACCGTAGAAGAGAAGAATATGAAAGCGTTGGTTTTTTTCAAGGTCATTAATCTCAGTTTCTTTCTTTCCTCCCAATAATATGGAGCAAAAGCTAGTAAGAATAATATCTAAAATAATAGGTCAAAGGAAAATATTTCTTAAAGCCTCAGAGCTATTAAAATGACACTTCAACACATGTACTTATTTTCAACGCAGCAAAGAAAGAGTTGTTTGAACTGAACACAAACCTCTTCTCAGTTGTGGTTCATTTTCAAGTACTATAATTGATAGCAACAGAGACAATTATAAGGGTACTAATTTAAGAGAACTTGAGGTTATGGGCTGATAGTCAAAGAGGTAAAAGCTTAAAAATAAAAAGCTAAGTTGTTAAAAAAAATCACTGTTCAAATACTGATATTTCAAATAACTTGAAAAAAATCTGTAAGGGCTGATCTTAGCTGAAAATAACTACAGTCAGAATTAATCTACTTATATACATCGGGAATTTTTCTGCATGTATGGTGCTTCAAAAAAAATTCTAGAATATAGAGTGTGCTTCAGTGATATACTTTTGATGGAGAATAAATGTTTCAGAATCTCAATAACAAATCAAATTATATGGCATCATCTGACTCTCATGCCATGCATAGCTTATTTCTGAGGTTTATTCCTATCAGTGACACTGTAACAACTCCCTTATTTGGATTTATAATGTAAGAGCCAACCAATGGCAGGGGAGGGTACAGGGGAAACCAAAACTTAAACTCCTATACTGGGCACACTGAAGAAGAAAACACTGCATATTCCTCATTATGCACATTTTTATTATTGGCTTTTTGCATAATAGCAATAAACAGTTTACCCTAAACTGGTTTTCTCATTTTACTCAGTATAATTCTGAATTAATTTTTCTATAGTTACCTGGTATTTCGGATGACAGAGTACCAATAAATCTTAAAGTCCATCTTAATAGGCCAGGGACAGTGGCTCACACCTGTAATCCCAGCACTTTGGGAGGCCGAGGCGGGCAGACCACCTGAGATCAGGAGTTCGAGACCAGCCTGGCCAACATGGTGAAACCCTGTCTCTAATAAAAATACAAAAATTAGCCAGATGTGGTGGCGGGTGCCTGTAATCCCAGCTACTCGGGAGGTTGAGGCAGGAGAATAGCTTGAGCCTGGGGGGCGGAGGTTGCAGTGAGCCGAGACCATGCCACTGCACTCCAGCCTGGGCAACAGAGCAAGACTCCATATCAAAAAAAAAAAAGTCCATCTTAATAATTTGGAAGACAATCTTTTATGGGAAAAATAAACAAGAGAAAATGCAGTTCAAGTGGGTTACAAAGCTAAGTGAATTCCCCATAGCAATCCTCTACAGCATCCAACCTGCAGGTGCTGCTGGTTCATAATGGAGATATGTCAGAATTGCACATGTATTCTAAAAAGCATCTTAATGGGAAAAGAGAAAATCTAATCTCCGAAAATATAGAACATCCTTCCTCCAGGGAAGGCTGCTGTTTTAACACATCTACTATGTGCCAAGCACTGGAAAGACAAAAAGAATGACATAGTCCAAAATCATAACATGTCCATGGTTTAGCACAAAAAGCTCACAACTAAAAAGACAACAACAGTGGAATACATGCTTCTGCTGAGACATGTAACAGGTTCCATGACAACACAGAGGAAGAGCCCCTAGCCCAGACTGAGGAGTCAGCAAAGGCTCCCAGAAGTAACAACTGAGCTGTGGACAGATGAGCTGATATGTGAAGGTTAGCCTCAAAGGCAGTGATCATGGAAGGGCATTTCAGGTGAAGGAAACAAAACCAGTAAAATCAACAGTGAGAGTAAGACAACGCAAGCTGCTCTCAGGAAATATTGAGGAGGGTCGAGGCATTATCAAATCTTTAAATAGAATATGGTATATAATGGTGCTTGCTATGTAATAAGTAATATAAATGTAATAAGTAATATAAATGTGCTAGCCTTGTTCTTACTATTATCCTTTCTAGAAGAGTAGTGAGATTTAATTTGGAAAGGTAATGTCTTATTGGAGAGCTGATATTTACATAAGCAAGTATAATTAGATATGCTTTTCAACAGAAGTAGTCCCATACTTGCTATAAAGTGTAGGACAAGTGATCTATAAACAGAATTTTTGAAAATTAAAGGAAAGAAGAAAGAAAGGAAGGTGAGAGGGTGGGAGAAAAAAAGAGAAAGGAAGGAGGATGAAAAAAAGAGAAGGAGAAAGGAAGAAAAAAGAGAGGAGGACAGAAGAAAAGAACAGAAAAAAGAGACAAAAGAGAGGAAGAAGAAGGAATGAGGAAGGAAATAAAAACAGAAGAGGACAAAAAGGAAAGAACACAAAAAAGAAATCAAAGGAAAGGAGAGGAAGATGATGAGGAGGAGGAGGAAAGAATAGGAGGTAAGAAGAGAAGGGAAAGGAAGAGACAAGAAGGGAAGATAAAGCTAGAACAACAGGAAAGAAATCAATAAAGATTTACTTGAAAGAAGTGACAGTAAAAGAATAAGGGGAACAATGGGACACACTACTCAAGTGTTAGGGGCGTGATATCAAAAAGAAATCCAAGGTAACTCCAAGATTTCCAGCCTGACTTAGCTGAAAATAGGAGTAAAGAAGAAAGGAGGCAAAAAGACAGTTGTTGTGGGGAACTTCACTTTTACATATGTTGACTTTGAAGTGCCAATGAATTCCAAGGTGGAGCTTCCCATCAGCTGGAAAAACAGGTCTTGGAACAAACCATCACTTACTATAAGATTCCCAAATATGTTCCTGGACACATGAAAGGATGCAAGCATTCTTTAATCTTATATCAACAGTTCAACTAAACCTGAAAGGTGAAATGCTAGGCCAGGAGACTGTGAATTCCCGAACTCCTCACTATGTCCCGCCCGTCTATTGCTTTCTGAATTCAATGAAATCACACAGCTCCAAGCACGGCTGGAGAATCCAGCACACTCAAATCGGACACTCTAAAGGCATTCTGATTTGTTCTCTGCTTCCACACCCATTCCTGCACTGAAGGTAGGCGGAGGATAAAACCTTAATTACACAGCCTTGGAGGACATAAATGGGAATGGAGTGTATCTCCTTAACATGTAATCTGCGTGGAAAAAAAACAACCTAAATTGTGCCTGGTAACTAGAAGAGCATAAGACAACTTTCAGACCATCATTTAAATAATAAATTCCTAAAACAAAGTCCTCTAAATGAGGGGAGTACAAAAAAAGTCAAACACATGGATGAAATGTCCCTTAATTTGGGGATCAAACATTACATCCTTAACTGATTACATCAAAATTTGTACCTTACTCGCTCTACCAGAACTAATTTCTGCAGCAAAAGTACCAGGGAAAATAAATCACTGTAATTTTAAAAAGATGAGTCAGCATATTTAATTTTCTTTTTACTGATTTCGAATAGAAGCTTAGTAAGTTCAAATAAGGTAGCATTACACTACACGGAGCAGATAGCAGACAATCTCAAAGAAATCACCCAAGTTCCCAAAATCAACCTGATTCAGAGAGACTGCATCAAAGAGCTCTGATTTATGTCTTCTATCTCCTCCCTTACATGCAATTGGCCTATCTTCCATTGCTTTTCTATTGGCAGTAAACTCAGACTCATGTTTGGCCAGGCCATATTATCAGTGTGGTTGTGAAGACAGGCTTCCGTGGCCTGTCTATCCTGGTTTACACCCCATTTTCTCTACTTATGCAACTCTGTGATCTTGGGCAGGATACTTTAATATATGCTGTTTCCTTGTTTTTTTAAATGGACATAAGGTTAGTGTTTACTTCTAGGGCTATTATGAAGATGAGTTGATTAATACATGTAAAAAACTGAGCTCCACATACACACATAAGAAACCCTTAGTAAATTTTAGCTATTATTAGATGTGAATCAAAATCGGAAAAAAATAAGGGATCCGTACAAATTTTAATTATGTAAACTAAAAGATGAAAGAAGTATGAATCAACTTAAATGTAAGACAGAAAAATAAATTTTACATTTGACTTTCAATTAAAATTAAACAAGGGTTTGTATGATATTCTGAAAATGTATAACATTTGCCTCAAATGTGGATCACCTGATGAAGAATTCAAGAGATCTATGGTCTAATGATTGTCAGAATCAGACTCCACGAAGGAAATCAGAAAATGAAACAGAGCAACTTTCTCTCTCCAAACTTTCCCCGTATTGGCACACTACTTGTATATCTGTGTTTCTAACAGCTGCATGTATGCTGTAATTACAATGATCCAAGAAATAAAAAACACTGAATAACCTCCTGACTTGAGATGGTTAGCAGAGCAGGCCACAGGAGAGGTAAAAGGTTTTCTTAGGAGTTGAATAATGCTAAATTTGATTGGATCCACTGATAATCACAATTTATTCTCCTAAACATTCCGCATAGAGAAAAATACTGATATTCAACAAAATTATGCATGTTCCTTTAAATGATAACAAATAAACCAAAAATCAAAGATGATACCAACTGTCATGAACAAGGCCAAAAAAGATTTAACTGTCATGCAGGCAAAGGGATTAGTAATGATAGCTGAACTATTCTACTAGGGTGGCTACATTATTTAGTTCTGCCATCTCCACTGATGAAAATAACCTGATAAATACCAGAACTTTGCCTTGCTTTATGGTCTTGGGGTGAGCATATGTCTTATTTTGCACACTTTACTACTTCTTAAGGAGATACAGTCCTGAAAAAGAAGTGTGGGTTCATATGCCAAACATTCTGTATTCTATAGACAGTCTGAATTGATAAAAGTCTCATTCACCAGTTTTTCTAAACTGCAATTGTCCTCAATTCAGAAAAACAAAGGAACAGAACCTGCTAAGATCTACAACTTCCCTCCTACTCCAGATCAAAGAAAATGCCAAGGAAAAAAATAAATGTTTAGAAGTAAAATTCAAGACAAGTCAAAATAAACCACAATGAGATTAATGGTCTCTGATTTTTTTTTTCAAACCAAACTGTAATACCCTGCTCAAACGATTGTACTGATACATGTTAAAGATCTATAAACTCATACAATTAAATCTGTTGAAAATACAAATCCAAAGGATGACTTCCTCTAAAATCTGTTCTTCCTGCTTCTAACATGACATATTGTGCAACTCTGATAAAAACATTTACAACACAGAAATGTAACACTCCTAGCTCAAACATAAGACAGTCCTTGGTAAGTTAATCATGTGATTCTTCTATTAGCCTCAGAATTTCATTAAGGGCCAAAATAAATTTAATAGCTGGAAACCAGTAGCTACCTTCTTAAAGTCCTGAATAATGCAGTAATAAAAAGAATTTACTAATATGAAAAGGCAGCATATATATCATGAGCATCTGAACTTGGGATAGCATAAACACTTTCCCGTGGGAAGCACAACTTGACACGACTCCTACTTTTATAACCTGATCTGAGGGCTAAAAGCTCCCCAATAAAGATGATGCAAACACCCAATGCACAGCGCATTACACCCTAATGAAACAGCAAAGGCTGCATTGTTAATGCAGGCCTCCATTCAGTAATGGTTTAAATATAAGCATAATAAAGCAGATTATAAAGGAAAAAGCTGGCAGGGCGCGGTGGCTCACGCCTGTAATCCCAGCACTTTGGGAGGCCGAGGCGGGTGGATCACGAGGTCAGGAGTTCGAGACCAACCTAGCCAGTATGGTGAAACCCCGTCTCTACTAAAAATACAAAAAAATTGGCTGGGCATGGTGGTGCACGCCTGTTATCTCAGCTACTCAGGAGGCTGAGGCAGGAGAATCACTTGAACCTGGGAGGCGGGGGTTGCAGTGAGCCAAGACCATGCCATTGCACTCCAGCCTGAGTGACAGAGTGAGATCTCCGTCTAAAAAAATAAAAAGAAAAAAATAAAAAGCAATTACTTTTTTAAGAACTTGATCTCTTGTATTATTGGTCTCCATGTGAGCCTCAATGGCCGAATACAGATAGTAAATACTACATGAAAAGCTAACCAGTCATGCTGCATCTATTATTTTTAAAAATTTAAGCATGACAATTGATAGAACATGCTGGATAAATGAAAAATTGGAAAACTAACACTCTGGTCAAATCAATTAGCTCTAAGCTAGCCATTATAGCTTCTCTTGTTTTCTTGGTAAAGAATTTACATGTCTTCTGCTTTTAGGACTGGGCATGCTACCTCAAGGTGTTGGGGGGAGAATCTGATAAATGCCACACTCAGAAAGGACAGTCTTGGCTTTCTGATGGCTATTTACAGTGACCTCCATTATCCGGCTGGGGCTCTATCTACTATGCAGCACAAAGAAACATTGTTATTTGACAGTATTTTTACAAAGTTGTAATTCTTTGACTCAGTCATTTGTGATCTAATTTATACAAAAGTGGATATTATCAGTACAAGCATGTCTAAATTTCAATTATTCCTCCAAGTATATTTGAAATAACTTGCACTTAAACCCGGAAATCTTAGAATTTGTTTAAATTACTGCACTTCTTTTTCCCAACTGTATATCTCATATTTGCTCTCAAGTCCATTCAAATTATTTAAAACCATCCATGTCGAACCAAAATATAGATCAAAGCCATAGAGTTCTTTCAGCCTTTTGCTTTTGGCTTCTGTTACTTTTTTTTTTTTGGCCTAAAATGTCATAAATCTATCATTAACCACCAACTGTTCTGGATGTTTTTTAAAAAGCAAGTTTAATTGAAAAGGATTAATGAATTCTTCATCTATTACTTCAATTAGCTTAAATAATGGACTTATAGAAATCATTCCTAAAATCGAATGATTGTCTGTAATACTCATATTTACCAACATCTTTTTATCAGAACACACACAGGCCATTAACTTCCTATATATTTCTGACAAAACTGCATTAAAGAAATTCTATAGTCAGCATTTTATCTCCCACAGCTTTTAGCCTCCACGAAGTTTAACCGCCAAGGAAAGAATCTCTCAAATAGCATTTCAGTAACGCAAACTTGTTGGTAAAAAAGGAAACTTCAGATGCATTTTTATTCATTTTATGCATATAGAAAAACTGTTCAATATTTATTTCAGCATGAAGATACTAATAAGTTACTTATCTTCAGACATTTTTCTGCATCAGTATCTGGCATATGTGCAAAGCGTTCAAGATTAGCATTTGATCTACAAGTATATTCAGTGTTATCCTCACAAATTGAAGTTAACCCTTTAGATGCGTTTCAAACTCCAGCCGTTTGTTTGAAATAATCACACACTGTTTCCACAGATTACATTTTTCTATTTTTAGCAGTATTATTTATCTTGGAAAAAAATTGATCTTAACAAGATTATGTTCCTGCATGCTCTTTCCTACCACGTTTTGTCTTCCTCAGTGTGTGCTGCAAGGATTTAGCAGACAGCATAGTCTAGGATCAGCTGTTTTATTTCTAGTTCTATTAGTTCAAACTCAGATAGCTCACACATCTGTTTTACTTCTAAAATCACTGCCCAGGAAAAGTGTCCAGCTCCTTCTACCCAAACATAAACTTTACTATAAATAACTAAGAACCTAACAAATAACTGTTTGGGGGAAATGGAAGTGTGTTTAAAAATCTGAATTCTTCCAAACTATAGGCCTTAGTAATTTTCGTTTTTAGAGCTTTCCCTGACAGCCTAGATCAGCTTCCCTCAGAAGTTGTCCCTAGAGTGAACAAACTGAAACGCCTGCCGGAAATCAAGGTATTAACTTCATATTACTTGCTAATTATAAAACACTGTTTCACATACTGACATTATTCACTTCCAACCCTTTTATCTAAAACACGTATTTGCTTCCCAATCATAGTTTGACAGCAGAGTCTATCTGACACAAGACAGTGAAATGATCTTTAATAGACAGCAGTTCAAAGCATGTAGCTTTCATGCATAATAACTACGTTGGGTTAATTTGCTGCTCCACAGAAATAATTCTATTTGTGGAAATTCACAAACTAAGATGGAATTTTTAGAGTGCTTTACCATGATGAAACTGGTGTTTTAAGAGTTCTCTATATCTCCCTTAAAGTGATAAGATTGCCATTCTGACATTTAAAGGACCAGGAAATTTCTCTTCTGATTCTTCTTATAAGTATTGCAAAATATGTTCACTATCTGTTATTTATAACCTATTTGCCTGCTTTTCTTAATTGGCATTAGGTCAATAGAGAGGTCTGAGGCAAATGAGCTGTATCAAGTTGATAAAAATGACTGATAATTTAAGGGATTTATTTCATTAGTTCTCTGGGTACTTCTAATCATTCCTAAAAAAGGTTACTAGTAAAGCTAATATGTTTTGAAATCCCCCTGGCCTTATAATACAATAAAAATCTACAAACTGTAACAAAAACTAATACACTTTCTCAAGCTGACCATGAATTTTGACTATGCTAAAATTACTAAAATTAAATTTATACATTTATTTAGACTTAGTTCCATGTTCCATTTTATTCAAAATGGTAACAGTTTCTTTTTTCCATTTCACACATGCTATAAACTAAAGACAGAAAGATAGATCAAAAAGGTAGGCTGTTTTTAATAAAAGTAAAAATCTAAATTATTACTAAATGCTTTCATAAATTATTGCCATTTTCCTTAAATGCAGAAAGGAATGCTTTATTGGCCCCTACCAAGGTCATTCTGGTGTCCCTAATACTTAAAATAACATTTACTTCTTTCTAATCAATGTAAAATGTTATATCCCAGTTTTCATTTGCAATTATTTTGCCTTTTCAGGAGTATCTCTGCAACCGTCAATATGACCCATCAGGATGAATATAAAATCAAATCCTAATCCAAGATACAAGAAATATCCTCACTGAAAGAAAGATTATAGCAAAAGCCTTATAATCTAAAACTGGAACAAGGCATGAATTATTATCATGTGCAACCATAAAGATTAGTAACATTTTTGGAAGACTGTGAAAACATCAAACTACCATGAAATATGCCCAGAATTGTGAAGCTTAGCTAATTCCATGAAAAGACTTTCCCAAATTTAAAAAAAATGCTAGGATTGTTTTCCACAATAAGAGGCTAAAAGTTGTCTTTAGACAACTCTGAATATACTTGTGTGAAGTAGCTATGGAGCATGTCCATCTCTTCTGCTAGATCTAGCAGGCTACCTGTCTGGTACTGGGAACTTGGTTTTAACATGTATATAAGAATTCACATTTCATTTCTAATAACTTTTTCTGTACAAAGAGACAATACAAAGTACAAACCTGCACATCATAAGTCCCATTTAGTAAAACAGGCCTTGAAGAATTGATGTCCTGCAGCACACCAGAAAACACAGAACGGTTGACCTTCTGGAAGTCTTTGGAATGGCTGAACTGCACCATGTTATGAAGGGCCAAGATTTTGCTGTCCAGCTCAGCATCCTGCCTGGTGCGGTTATGCAGTCCTAAGTGATACTTTCGGAAGTGCTTAATCAGATCTGTGGGGTCATTGCCATAGTAACCATATCCACAGATATTGCATTTAAAGTCCTGAAGCTCTGGAGACAGAGGTGCCGGGTCTGGGTTGTCATTCACCAGTAAGTCAGTTTTGGATTTATTCAGTCTTACACCCCCATCTGAAGGCACTTGTGGGTTTTTTGAGGCCACTGAAACTGGGCTCAAACCTTGACAATTGGCTTGACCACTCTGTGCTTGCCCTGTTTCCTCCGTAGCCTTTGGTGACATCTTCTGATCTTCCTTTGTCTCCACTGAGTCCCCTGAGGGGGTGCAGGCCATATCTTGAGGGTCATCTGCCTCTGCTCTTTGAGGAGACTTCAAGGGCTCACAGACTCCCCCAGCAGCTGGAGATGAGAAAGCCAACATATTTCTGTCTGTCACCTCATCATGCGGAAAGGAGGGAAGGTTTCCTCCCTTACTGGGGCTTTCATAATTGAAGCCAGCCTTCTCACTCAGGACTGCGCTTTTCAAGTCCTTCTTACTGCTAGAAGATGGATCTTGAACATGCAAGCTATGTTCCTCCTTATGATTTAGTTCTGCAGCATCACTCTGATCTGTATTTTCTGACATCTGATCTGCAGACAATTCTTTGTTCTTTCCAGATACCTTGCTTTCTGTACCTATTGGCTCCAGGATCTGGCCCTCGCCTTCACTCGCAACGTTTCTCAGAGGGGGGTTCTTTTTCCGGACCATATCTGCAAAGATACAGGGAAAAGGAAGATACAATGTTATCTGAAAGTTACAGAGATACAGTTGAATCTGGAATATTTTACTGATGCAAGTTTTTTAAGGTGCGTAATCAAATGCTTCCTCTAGGAAAAAAATCCATTCTAAAAACAGCAAAAAGTTGCGACTAAAACAAACAATTTACATTTAGAATTACTTTTGTAACCAAGACTGGCTTATTTATTATTTTAAGGTGTTTTTAGGAATAATGAAGGATTTATTTTTATTACTAGGTTTACCCTTCCTATTACTTATTCTTTCCTGAAAATATATTTTTGCCCAATTTCTTCCTTCGATTGTAGCTAACAATATATATGCATGCTTATATATTTATATATGGTCTATATTATATATAACATGTACACATGTTATGTTTATAAAATACATATATGTGTTTATAGAATACATCACGTTTATTTATATGGTACATACATGTATACATAAATAACATAAATTGGAATTCGATATTGTTACCCTATGCAACCGGGACGTAAATATAGTTTCAAACAAAATATCTTCATAGTCAAAAAGACAGAAACAGCTATGTTATAAACAGAGTGAAAACTGCCTCATCACTTTCAGGAAGCAAAGGATGACAAATGTTCCAGCTCTGACCTACCAACAAATTTCTTTAAGCCACATTTGGGGCTTGCCTGAAAGTCAGAAGAAAGACCTGGTATGCATCACAGCGGTGGGATCAGGTTTTCCTAGGACTCTGTCCAGCATGCTGGGGAACCTAATAAGCTCTGGGTGTCCATATGCAGCCTGGTGAAAACAGTACCTGTTCCACCACTGGGAGCACACTGGAAACTGACTAAGAATGAAGATTAAGCTGAACCATATGACATTTTCCTTGTGTAGCTCAAAGCAGCAAAATATTAGCAGTTTGCTATGGTTCACCTTTCCACATGAGCTCAACCATGTCCCTCAAGTTAAGTTAGTGACATCAGTGACTGGGGTCAAAAGAAGAATACTGGAACAAATTCTTCTGCTGGAGTAGAATGAGTCAGAACTTTAAGAATATAAAATAAACTAAGAAACAATTTGTGTAGTGTCAATTAAAGAATGCATTAACAAAGGCTGGTCGAGGACTGGGTTCCGTGGCTGCTGTTTCTTAATCACTCAGCTTAAAAAGCTGTCGAGTGCTGTGTAAGTCATCACCCCAAATGTCTCTTGGAAAATTCCACCTGTGACATTCTGATTAAAGACTTCTTTGTTAGTTGACTTCGCCATAAGGACTAACAGTTAGTTATACCACAATTATCCAAAACATGCTGAGAAAATCTAAATTAATAACATGAGGTTTAGTCATTTTCATCTATAATTTCTCACAAGTACTGAAGTACCACGCTGGCTTTGGATATACAGGTGTACCTTTGCTTCTGGAAAGCTGGTCATGCAAAATTTTTATATGAATCACTGAACAAGGATAGTACACTAGAGTATAAGGAATCATTTATAAAGTAAAAATGTGCCATAGTGAATAATGTCAAAAATAGTATAATGGTACTTAAGAAAGTGCACTGGGCCACGCACAGGGGCTCACGCCTGTAATCCCGGCACTTTTGGAGGCTGCATCGGGTGGATCACCTGAGGTCAGGAGTTCAAGACCAGCTGGCCAACGTGGTGAAATTCCATCTCTACAAAAAAAATACAAAACTTAGCCAGGCATGGTGGTGCACACCTGTAATCCCAGCTACTAGGGAGGCTGAGGCAGGAGAACTGCTTGAACCCAGGAGGCGGAGGTTGCAGTGAGCCATGATCGTGCCATTGCACTCCAGCCTGGGTGACAAGAATGAAACTTCATCTCAAAAAACAAAAAAACAGAAGCAAAAACAAAAACAAAAAGAAAGAAAGTACACTGTTCTTACACATCAATAATGTTATTCGCCAAATATCTATAAAAGCTCCCTCTTGGAACAAAATTACATATACAGGATGGAAGAGTGAAGTTTCAAGTGAAAGTGGCAGCGTTGAGGCAATGTAAATCTGACTGACTTCTGGTGGAAAGAAGGGGAATATGAGCTTCTCATCTTGGTGTCATTCTATTAGGCCCTAAAATTAACGAAACTCGATAACCACTGTTAAAAAAGGAAACACTGGTAAACTATGTTTTTTTAATGTTTGCATTTCAATGTCTTATGTGTTATGTCAACCTTTTAGGAGTCCTGTATTCTTTTCTCAGAAGTGACTAAAGAAGCCCTGGGAATGTGTGAAAATACACAGAAAATCGAAGGGCAATTTTACTAGTAGTCAATAAAGGGGAAACAGGGAAAAAAAGACTAAATGAGCAAACTGAAAAAATTAGTTATCATTTAAAATATAAGTTTGGGCAAAACATGCACGGTTTTAACTTGGTCTACAGAAAAGGATATTTTAGGTTGCAATCAAACATTCCTACACATAAAATTGTGAAGGTTTGATACAACTTCTCTTACCTTTCCCTCCAGAATTTCCTGATTGTTAATTTTTTCCATTACACGTCTTCACTAACTATTACAATATAATCTTCCCTTACTGAATGACTATATCATTTGTATTTTAACAGTTTCTGCTTAAGATGACTAGAATCTAACAATCACCTAAATGAAATGAAGAAGGTTACACACAAAAAAGATAAAAATCCTATATCAAAAGACAGGACTCATGAAGAAATGGGGAGGAAATAATCTAATTCATTAAGGTTATCCTTCTATCAAAATGAAGAGAAAATGGTTTATGCCCATATGTTAACGCCAGGGTGAGCAATTAGGAAAATGGCAACATTTTAAATAGCAAGCGAACCAAGATAAAATACTTAAAAGTGAATAGATCTAAATACATTAGTATTTTAAAAATTAACTTATTTTTCAAAACAAAAAGAAGCTTTAGCTCTAGTTGATTTATTGTTACATTGAACAGATATAATGGGTCATAGTTTAAAGACTACTCAACCAGCATCTTTAGTGGCTGGGAGAAAATATGACTTAATTAAATTATCATCTTTCTAAAATTTCAGTTCCTTCTTCTACCCAAGAACAGATACTTAGAACACTTATGACTCATGACTGCTTATGCTGAATAGAGCCCTTAATAATATACATTGCAAAGACTGTTAAACTGCTAAAACTTCAAAGAAATATCTGAAAGGTCATTTGGATTTTATTTTGTGTTGTGGGGGCAGGGGCATGTTCTTTAGTTGCTGTTTTTTAAAAAAAAAATGTGCTTAATTTAGTTGACTATACTTTGAAGTAGCTATAGAAAAAATAATTTTACTGGAATTATATCATCATAATTTTTCAGAGTGACAGATTATGTAAATATAAGCACATTTGTCATACTTCTAAGTGGAAGAAACTCCCCTAGCAAGTCGTAAGTTAGATACCATAAGACTATAGCCACCCTCAAGTTATTATCTCTAAGACAAATAACAGATTGCACGATGTTTTACTGTGTGCCAAGAACTTTTCCAGTTAACATTTTCACTTGAAAAAATAGATCACATACTTGTAAAATCATACCCAGCATTGACTTCATAAGGCATGTGGCTTTAGAGTGCTTTTTACAATTATTAATTCTATTAGTCAACTAGCAGGAGGCTAATGCAATTGTCTTAGAAGACGCTCGGAAGACACAGAAGACATTTTGAGAGCTGATCTGTACATCTGCAAAACAAAGCAAAAAAAAAATTTTCCTTCCTAAATGATGTAAACATATTTTCACGTATCACACCTAAAATATATTAATATGCCGGCATCATAAGCTGCCTGAAAGATATAAAAGCATGAGCAGATCTTGAGCAAGATCCTCTCCCTCCCCTGGGTTTTAATAAAGCAGCAAGAGAAGGAGGAACATGATATAAAAGGTTACAGGACATAAGTCATTTTCATAATGAGAGGTGACAGCATGCTGGCAGTCCTCACAGCCCTCGGTCGCTCTCGGCGCCTCCTCTGCCTGGGCTCCCACTTTGGTGGCACTTAAGGAGCCCTTCAGCCCACCGCTGCACTGTGGGAGCCCCTTTCTGGGCTGGCCAAGGCGGGAGCCAGCTCCCTCAGCTTGCAGGGAGGTGTGGAGGGAGAGGCGCCAGCGGGAACCGGGGCTGCGCAAGGCGCTTGCCGGCCTGCTGGAGTTCCGGGTGGGCGTGGGCTTGGCGGGCCCCCCCCAACTCAGAGCAGCCGGCCGGCCCTGCTGCCCCGGGCAATGAGCGGCTTAGCACCCAGGCCAGCGGCTGCAGAGGGTGTACTGGGTACCCCAGCAGTGCCAACCCACCGGCACTGCGCTCGAATTCTCACCGGACCTTAGCTGCCTTCCCGCGGAGCAGGGCTCGGACCTGCAGCCCGCCATGCCTGAGCCTCCCACCCCCTCCATGGGCTCCTGTGCCGCCCGAGCCTCCCCGACGAGGGCCACCACCTGCTCCACAGCGCCCAGTCCCATCAACCACCCAAGGGCTGAGGAGTGTGAGCTCACGGCGCAGGACTGGCAGACAGCTCCACCTGCAGCTCCGGTGCAGGATCCACTGGGTGAAGCCGGCTGGGCTCCTGAGTCTGGTGGAGATGTGGAGAACCTTTATGTCTAGCTCAGGGATTGTAAACACACCAATCAGCACCCTGTGTCTAGCTCGAGGTTTGTGGATGCACCAATCAACACTCTGTGTCTGGCTGCTCTGGTGTGGCCTTGGAGAACCTTTGTGTCCATACTCTGTATCTAACTGATCTGACGGGGATGTGGAGAACTTTTATGTCTAGCTCAGGGATGGTAAACACACCATTCAGAGCCCTGTCAGAACAGACCACTCGGCTCTACCAATCAGCAGGACATGGATGGGGCCAGATAAGAGAATAAAAGCAGGCTGCCCCAGCCAGCAGTGGCAACCCGCTCGGGTCCCCTTCCACACTGTGGAAGCTTTGTTCTTTCCCTCTTAGCAATAAATCTTGCTACTGCTCACTCTTTGTGTCCACACTGCTTTTATGAGCTGTAACACTCACCGCGAAGGTCTGCAGCTTCACTCCTGAAGCCAGCGAGACCACGAGCCCACCGGCAGGAACGAGCAACTCCAGACACGCTGCCTTAAGAGCTGTAACACTCACTGCGAAGGTCTGCAGCTTCACTCCTGAGCCAGCGAGACCACGAACCCACCAGAAGGAAGAAACTCCGAACACATCCGAACATCAGAAGGAACAAACTCCGGACACGCCGCCTTTAGAACTGTAACACTCACCGAAAGGGTCCACGGCTTCATTCTTGAAGTCAGTGAGACCAAGAACCCACCAATTCCGGACACAATAACAGACTGTGATGTTGGTGAAATTATTTAACCTCTAAAACCCCTTCAACCCTAATGACCATAATACTTACCTACATTGGGTTGAGGGTAAAAGATCTTAATTTGTAACTACCAGCAAATGCTTTTATAGGGAAAATCTTCAAGCAATTAAAATATGTAATCACAACAATGAACATAGTCATTAGTTTTGGCAACTCTATTTTAAACTTTATCACCCTACTACATAGCAATATCCTTCATGCAGACTATCTTACCCCCGGAAAAGTTCAAAATGCCCGTTAGAGTAAGTCCACTATCAATTGCCATTTTAGATAATGGGCTAAAAGTGAAGTTGAGAAAGAGGAGGTAAAGAATTTAAAGGAGAACAGCAAAGCTGAAAATTGCTATTTTAAGTCCTCTATTTAATTGTGAGATTAAAAATTGACCTCTGGGGCTATGTAATAGTGAGTAGGCCTACATTTACATTATTCTCCACCTGAACAGCCCATATAATGAGAATGCGTATTATGTGCCAAGATATTTAGGCAGGTTAAAAATATATGTAGCTTTCCCAAAATCCTCTATTTGTATTAATTTTCATTGCTGAGATGTAAGACACTCCATCTGTAAAAATCATAAATTTCTACTCTTAACCATATTTCCTTCTAAATAAAACAAATCTAAATGCTTTGCTTTCTTAGAAAATTTGTTTACTTTTATAAAAATAGGAGTGCACTATTTCTGTTACCGTATAATTTAGACAGATTTATGCAGTAGAAATAATCAGCATTAGAGCTTAAAAATAATTCTAACTATTTTATCTCACTATTTAAAGTGCTTAAATACATAAGAAAAAAAATCTTCTGTAGAAGACTGATTGATATTCTCAAGAGGGCACCTTCACAGCAACAGGGATTTGAGTTTTCTATCATTACCTAGATACTGTAAATTAACCACTAGTGTTTTATATTTCATATATTATATATAAATATATACATGTATACATTTAATGACATATTCTTACTCCAACTAACCTTGCAATAGATAATCAAATAAATTATTCAACTAAAGAAATCAACTATCACAGTAATTTAAAAACAGAGCTTAGGTCACACATCAGCTCAACACAGGTGAACTAAAATTTATTTCCATTAGATAAGAAACTCTTTGAAGGTAAGAGGTGTAAATTCTATAAATTCTATATTCTTTATAGTATTTTGACCCTAAGCAAAGTAAAGAATCCAAACCTGAGTAAAAATGGTATGGAAATTGCATATCCAGTTTCTACACCTGATGTAAATCACCTGCTCGTGTGATCAAGTCCTTTTGCTTCTCTGAACCTCCATCTTTACCTGTACAATAAGGGAATTTGAATAAATTATTTCTAAAATTCCCCCACCTCTGTGACTCTACTATGGTTCCAGTTAATGGCACTTCAGTTTTACCTTTAAAAAGTTTGCCCAGTTGCACTGAAAGACTATAGAACAGTAAACCACCACCTACTAAGGGTGGTCTAAATACCACTGAAGCCTATCTTTGCCTCAATTTCTCACTTCCCCCAATATTCATTCATTCAGTAAATATATCCAACCTCAGTTATGTGCCAAACACACTAAGCAAGATGACTTTAATTTTATTATTTGTCATTAATTTAAGAAAGAAAGATATGTTTAAAAGGCAAAGAAAATGACTATAAGGAACTCCTCTTCTCAAGGAAAATTGACACTTCTGAGTATTTTTCCAAATATAATTTCATATACATATATGTGTGTGCATATATATGTACAGACACACACACATTACATTCTGAACAAGACTCTAAAAAAATCAGGAGGGCAAGATCCTGTAATTGGACCTCAGTTTCAAATCTTGTTGTGTATAATTTTTAATTATAAGTAACAGTCCTTATTTTCATAATATATAATGCCAGATGACATTTTCTTTTTGTTTTTCCAGCTTATAAAACTGTTAAACTGAAATCAAAGCTTAACACAAAAAGAAAAGTCATCATGGTCTTCGCCTTAAAAAATAAGTTTTCTTCCATGCTTGCTTGTATCATCAGCATAACAATACTGAGTTATTAATTACACATTTCATGTAGCTTTTATTTTTAAAAAAACTTTTAAAAGAGAGAAAAAATGTTTCTTTTGATCAAAAGTCCCCACAAAGAATTTAAAGAATTAAGCAAGTGATAGCAAAATAAAAGGAAGGTCAAATCTTGGGCCCAGAGCAAACTAGATAGCTTCCATATGAACAATGTATACAGTTCAGTTTTGAAAGAACATATGTGTTTGCTCATTGGTTTAGGGAAAAAAAAAAAAAAAAAAAAAAAAAACGCTTGAATCCTGTCTACGCCATATATACAGATCAAAATCAGATTGCTTAAGTGAACTATAAAATGCAAGAGAACATTGTTTATCCAATTCACAAACTCAAGAATCACTGAGGGAGTTTAGATGTTTTCTATTTCTTCAGATTCCAGGGCAATACTTCAATGGTAGATCGCTTTTTTTATAAACTGCTTCAAACTTCGTAAACTCAATGTCAGATCCTGTTCTTTCCTATCCATTTCTATTTAATTTGCTTTCTCTGAATTGACTGTTCCCAAATTTTTTAAAGGTATTTTTGAACATCTTAAATCTTGTTGAGTTTTAAATGTCATCACCTTCAAACAACTTCCACCAAATAAATCTCTTATTAATTCACATCAAACTAATCCAAAATGATCATTTCTATTAACATATGCTTCAGAGCACAAAAGCCCACTAATAGTCATCTGGACACTAGAACTAACCGAAAGCCCTCTGAGATAAAATGCACATTATTTAGATATCCTATTTCAAAGGTTTTGATGCTAGCCCAAACACATTTTATTAGGCTTTTATTTCATCTTGCTATGTTCTCTGGATTTTAAATATCTCATTTCAAATGCACTTGTCTAGGTAAAAGGAGACAGTATGGTAAGTAAGTAATAATGTCCTATTTGCCTAAGTGAATCTTCATATATCCAAATACATGTTAAAGAAAAAAATTCATTAACCATTGTACTTTTATAAGAAAATTACAAAACTTTTTTTTTTCAAAGACTTTAGGCTATAGTCATAATGACACTGTAGGACACATATATATATAAAAAAAGAATGCACCTATTTCACTAACTAGGGAAACTAAAACAGAGCAAGATACATCATGGAGCCTCAAAAGGCAAGGGGAATTGATTATTTTTCCTTTCATAACCGGTGAGAGGCAAATGTATTAAAATCCTTGATTTGAATAAGATCACAATTTCACTGTGCAAATTAAGAAATGTTACCATTTGTTTTCCTGCAGAAAAGTAGTTTTTCCTTTTGTTTTCCTCTCAAAACACACACACACACACACACAATTAAAATATCTGCAGTGACAACTGTTGATTCACATAGGCCAATCTGACTTTACATTTGCAGACGAGTCAGTTTCAACTTCATCCCTACTTCTCTGTTAAACTTAGACTATTTCAACTGGTCTCTGGGCAAAGAGCCAAGCACAGCACTTAAATTCAAAAAGAGTAGCTCATCGAAGAGTATAAATGTTTCTATTCATCTTGATGGTTATGATGTGAATTGACATTTTATTGTATGTAAATTAGATTTTCACTCATAACAAAAATAACGAGTGCTGTGCTTTGTAGGAATGCCTTTGACTATGTTCCCAGCATTTGGTGGAAACTATCATTGAATAGTAAAGGTAGTTTAATATTTTTATGTATTCATGTTGCTTTTTTCTGTTTTCCTACCTGTTAATCAATAGAAAAGAAAATCTCAATTATTAACTCAATCCACCAATATAACTAACAGCTTTCTTTGTTCTCCCTTAATAAATCTGTGCCAATCACAGCAAATCCATTTGGTAAACTGACACACATATACAGTATAGTGAATCTAATAGATGCTTACCATAAAGATAACATAGTGCAATTAGAATGCTCGCTGTCTTCACAGCACCAGTAAGCCAAGCATATTCAGTAACTTTTATTACTATTAGTAGTATTAAAAGTGCCAAATTTAATATAAGATTAAAACAGATGTTGTGAAGACATACTGAGAACTTATACCTGTAATGTACTCTGTACATGTGCATGTGCATGTGCATGTGTGTGTATCTCTAAAATGAAGGGAAGTAAGTTTGTGCCTTCATATGCAATAGTTCTTCCTCATGAAACTAGGAAATAACTCACAAAGCACTAGGCTCACCCCTACTCTACCACAGGGAGCAGTTTAAATGGCCTGCACCCATCTGAGAGCCAATGGACTAAGGACAACCGCAGACGTATCCAACAGATAACACAAACATTACAATGAACCAGCTAATCCATTCACAAAACAAAAGGGATTTAGAAATTTGGTACAAAATACAAAATTTGGTTTAGCTACCACCCTATTTAGTGCCAACTACTTATTTTAACCTAATTAGCGTCATTTTTCCCTCTGACAAAAACAAATTACACACACACACAGAGGAGTCATTTTCTCTCTTTTGTTAAGTATGGAGAAATATTCCAAAGAAAACTGATCTTAAAATATATATATACTTGAAAGCAACTTCTCATAATAAGATTAAATCACTTTTTCCTGACTTCTAGGATATGAAAAGCTTTATATATGGGCGAAAAAAGTAAACATATAATCCATTCATAATTTGAAGTTGGATAAGTAACAGGCTGCGAAAGCTTCAACTATAAGAATCTTTTTTGAAAAAATATTATGGTATTTCAGAACATTCTGCCATGCTCACCACAAGTTTAGCTAAGCTCTGCCTGGGATTTTAATATGGTAACTGTTTAAGCATAGATGACAAGAAACCCAAGACTTGTCTCTACACTCGTCCCATAATATTAGCTTCAAAAAAAGAAATGAAAGGAGATTCCTTGGTCAAATTAAGTTTAATGGAAACTGTATAATATATATCCCTCCCAGAGATCCACAATGTACACTACCGTTTACAGATCTAAGAAGTCCTAGGGATTGGAGAGGGTGACGTGTGTTCAATTTGGACTGAAATTTCCCAATCTCATTTGGCTTTATGTCACATAGTGCCATTTAGCCAACAAAACTAATGTTCTGCTGAACATTAGTGGGAAAGGCCACTCTAAGAAAGTAAGGGATAGCATTAGGAGATATACCTAATGCTAAATGACGAGTTAATGGGTGCAGCACACCAACATGGCACATGGATACATATGTAACAAACCTGCACATTGTGCACATGTACCCTAAAACTTAAAAGTAAAATAATAATAATAAAATTTTTAAAAAAAGAAAGTAATGTTCAACGAAGAAATTTAACCAAGATTTTAAAGCATGCGTAGTTAAGGAAAAAAAAAACAGTATTCCTTCATTAACTTGGCAAAAAAAGACTAAGATGTTTTGTTATGAAGTGGGCTGTTTTGAAGGATTTGTTTTTGTTTTTGTTTTTTGGTTTTTTTTTTTCCAGAAGAGCTATCTATGTTAAAAGGAGATTGAGGCGTATCATCATTGAAGATTTACAATCCAAATTTTTTTGAAAGAATGTGTAGTGGCAGAGCATTACAGATAGAACATTGGATTTTAAAAAGGGAACGGATAAAACACCTATGTACAATAAAATCCCATGTGTCCAAATTATACATTCATAAACATATGTGGATATAAACTCAATGTTATCTTTGAGCTAAATAGATTATACAGATATCACTGCATAAAGAAGCTCTATTTTTTCAACTATTGTTGCTAATGCTGTCCAGCTACTGTGATCAGTTTAAAACCTTATACGCTAAATTTGTCATTATTTTATAATAACTTAAATTTTATCTGATTAAAATTGAGCCAGGAACCAAGATATGGCAAAGGCTTTTAATTAAATATGGAATCTGGAAAGACCCAGGATTGCACTGAGGCATCTTCAGTTCATATAGTTACAATCGGTAGTTCTCAAATGCTTGCAGGTACCTCAGATCTATCCCACATGCTCCTCCCTGATTATTAATAAATCCTTTCTTCTCCACTCAGTCTGTGTCCCCAGATCCAGCTGTCCTAACAATGAAGGATAGAAAACCAATGTCTGGGGTCACAATCAGTAAACACATATCTATTACAGACCCTATCTCACCCTTGAAAATCCCAAGCAGATCCCATAGCTTTATGGGCTTTTGAATTTTGTTTTATCATTATTGCATTATTTTACCCCCCAAAGATTAAAACAAAAGATCAGAAAGAAAGAAAGAAAATAAAAACTAGATTAGGTAGATGTCAAAGTAAAACTGAAACAGGTAATTAATCTTAAATTAATTGTAAACACAAAGCCAGACAGAGTGGTGAGATTCAAGCCTGAGAGGATGACCACAAGTTCCTTCTGGACCCATCCCATACAGCCTCGATTTTACACATTCACATAGGAGAGGAAGAATAGTGATGTGATATACATGAGTAAGACTACAGAATTCGGCAGAAATTAGCTCACTTGTTAAGTATTTTGTATAGGCAATCTCATCAATCTTCACTTTCAAATTCAGTATAAACTTAAGAATCTATCTAAACATACACAGAGCCATACACACACACACACACCCCTTTAGAAAATATTTTCACCATCTGCACCCCAATTATCAGTTTCTCCATCAATCTTGTTGTGGACACCTATCATAACAGAGTAAGGGAAACACACAAATATAATTCCAGATTCAGGTGTTTTACAAATAGTTCTTTCAGAATTTAATTGAATGTTGAAAGAAACCAAAAGTCAGAGGTAGATTTTTTTAAGGCCTATGATCTTCAATGTTGATACATATTCTGACCTGATTTTTTAGCTAATAAAAAAAAATTTCATGTTCTTATTATATGAGCCAGGAACTGTGCCAAGAGTGCATTATCTCATTTGATTTTAATTTGGATGAACAATACTTTAAGTACTATTATCATTCACAGTTTACAGATAATGCAGCTAAGACAAGGAGAAGTTAAATCGCTTGTCTAGGCACAGACCTAGCATATGAACAAGTTGGGTCTGAAGGAATCTAAAGACCACTTGGTTTACCAATGCATTTCTCATAAACACTTTAACAACAGTTAACCAATGCAAAAGGTGATAACATTTTAAGAAACTTACAAGAGAACACAATCTACAAGAAGCCATGTTACAAAGGCTGCTATCAAACATATTTGTCTGCCTCTATAGTTATGTCAAGTGAATGAATATACAATCTTCCCAATATTCTCAGACTACCAGATTATCCTAGCTTTTGAATCTGCCTCATAATGCCTAACACATCACCAACATTAGCAAACTACATGTCTCTAAAATGGATTCACTTCTACAAAGCCCTCTACAATTTTCACAAGCAAAACTTAGTCTTCTCCAATGTCATGTGGCACCTTGTGCATATCTTCTCTCAAGGTACCTGCCACTTCACACGGAATTATGTGTTTATGTTTTAGGCTACCCCTCTAGACTGTGAAACTCTTCAAACCAGAAAATATATTATGATTTATATTATCATTGTTGTTAATTCAAAATATTAATAGCTATCCATTCATATATGATACTAATCAAAATATTGATATAAAATAATTCAATATATATAAATAGCTACATCTCATCAGTGATCGCAAGCTTTTTCCAGGTGCAACACATCTGAGGCTCATTTCCATCATTAGCACTGGCAGACTATGATGGGGTGACTATTGCAGAGGAATAAAGTATAACAGCATATTGGCACAAGGGACATGCAAGCTTTTAAAAAGCCAAGTGATACTAATATGCCCTTCCACACACTGACAGCCTATGACACAGCAGGCACTCGCTCTTATTGGATGGATGGATGGATGGATGGATGGATGGATGTTGACACACTTAGAAATTTCTATATATTGCTTTTGTCTTCAAGGAAAGTCTGAATCTCTTGATATTAAATAGGCTCAGGAAACTAACAGCTAGAAAAATGCTAAAGTTGTCTCAACAACATAATAACAAACCAAATCGAGACATCCAAGGAATCAAGGCATTAAAAATTTTCTTATTTCGGCTGAAAAAAGAATCAAATATCATAGCTCTAGATCCATGAGCACAGATCAAGAAATGTACAAGTCGTGAGAAATAAGAACTATTGAATTTATTTTTTAAAATGGTAAATCACAACCATGTTGGTTTGATTCAGATTCCATAAATGTCTGTATAACTTTACACATCAAAAATATCTGTAGACTGATTACACAGAGGAAAGTTCATTAAAAATTGGCACACTCTTTATATAGTTATAATTCTATAATAAGAGTACCATAATCAGTAAAATGAATCTGTATGTTTGTATATTTGGATGATTATGTATGTTTTATACATGAACATCATATGGTATGTAATAGGTTTATTAAATATATAATGTTTACTATAAATATATGCATTTATATATACATATGTTTTATTTACAAATTTTTCATTCTGTATTCTCCAACATTCCAAAATTCAAAATAAACTGTACAAGTAGCATAATACATAAAAAATAGTTTATCTTTTAAGAGAATAGCCTGGAACATAAAAAGAATACAGAAAAGCCTCAAACATCTGGATTAGACTCCAAGAAATTTAAAACATTCAGAAGGACACAAAACCAGAAGTTTAATTTTAAAATGCACGTACACACACAAACACACACACACACACACACACACACCAATTCTCACAGTATTACTTCCTGAATTTCTCAAACTGGAAACAAGCCAAATCTGTATCACCAGTAGAATAGATTTTTTAAAGTTGTGGTACATGATTATAAAATACAATACCTGTTCATACAACAGAATATTATGGTACAATACAAATGAACAAACTACATACAACATGAATGAATTTTACAAACATGATGCTGAATTTGACATGACAGACACAAACGAATACATGCTTTCAATGTATATGAACACGTGGAAAGTTCAAAAACAAGTAGATGTAAAGTGTTTAGCAGTCAGGAGAGTGACTGATTCCTGGAGGAGGAAGAAAGAGACCAGGAGGAGCACAAAGGAATTCTAGAGTACTGGCAATACTGTATTTCTTGACATGAGTGATAGTTACACAGGTGTATTTGTTTTGTAATAATTCATTGAGCTACAGACTTAAGATCTGTGCACTTTTCAGCTAAAGTTTAAGAGTGTATGTGCGACTTTTTCAGTGAAACAGCAGTTGCTCTGCAGAGAACATGGAGTAATACATTGAGGAGAAACCTTTGAGCTGCGATATTTTGATGAGCAAATCAAGCAGTCCAATAGAGTGGAATGGGTCACTGACACCTCAGGCTGAATTGTACAGGAGAAAGGGCCAGGATGTGTCCCAGCAGGCAAACAGGTGGTAAAAGAAGGAAGAGAAGAGAAATTGAAAAGAAAGCGTTCTGAACAAAAGGGATTTCAAAGGGTGAGGGGTTTGAAAAGAGAGATGAAGGGCAAAAACAAGAGCAGAAAGCAACAGACACCCTAACAGGGGTGAAGATAATCAGAGACAGGCAAACCGAAGAGAGAATAAGAACTCTGTATGTGATTCTGTTGCTGGTAGTGGTGGTGGAAGGACAAGCACAGACACACATCTGTAGATATTAAATGTTCCATGAGGATGCACTACCTTCATTATATGACAAAGACAAGCTATGTAAAGGTGGAAGAGAACTAATATTTCTTGAGTACTTATTATGACCAGCCATTTGCTTACTGGCTCACGTAATTTCCCGAGTTGGTTTTCACCAAAAGCCTGATAGTTATTTAGTAGTCCTATTTTACAAATGAGGAAACTGGAACTGAAAGGGGGTTAAGGTAACCTGCTTACCCAAGAAGACTTTAGGGAACAGATAAGCAAATAAAAAACTACTGTGGTTTTTTCAGAGGATTCACGTATCTAATATTCTGAATATTTTCATAAGGCTGAATAAATGCTGTGTTTACATGAAGTGTGTGCTAGATTCTACCTTCATCTAAGGTGGTTGCTGTAAATCTATGTAATACCAGTAGACCAAGGTATCCCATCTCACAAACAGAATAACGAGTGGTTTCTTATTTTGCATAAAAAAGATAAGTTAATAGGTAAAATGCCATCAGTTTTCAACTTTATACCTGGTTAATATTTTCTTAAGATTTTGGCTTCTAGTATCAAATGGCTTCTAATGTGTACTAGTAACTAACAACAACAAAAAAAAAGGCAGCACACAAATGTGTTAACAAGAAAACTTGAAAATCTTATTCCTTAAAACAATTTCATGTGGCATTTAGTCTTTGTTTTGTAGGTACACATAGATATAATACAATCACATTTTATTGCACATAATTTGCCCCATCTTTGTATGATATGGTAATTTAACACTATTCCATGGAGTTTCTCAGACAGAATCACAAAGTCCAAGACTACAGTCACCTTAACAAGCTTGAGAACTTTGGGTTTAAGCAAAGTAAGAATTAGTTGACTGATCCCCAATCTACGAATGCTTTACATGTTCTAGAAGTCAAAGCATAAATAATGCTTTACATGTTTTACTGTGCTCTACAGGAAATAAGCCTACACATGGAAAGAAAAGGATGGTTGTAAAAGAAGCAACATAATACCCAGGAAAAAGTAGCACTCTATAGGATTACTTAAAGTTAATCACATCCATTCGTCTTTTGAACTTTTTGCAAAACAGCATTTCATAGTAACAGTTTTACCTGATTATTTCAAAAGCAAATTACTACAGATTTCACCTAAACAGTACTGGTATCTGGTGGTATTACCACCATCTTCATACCTGCTAATGATACCTTGTTTATTGAGCCTGCAAACCAGGGTGCTATTCAGAAAACACAATACTGTTATTTAAATGACTTCGTAAAAGAGTTAACACATCATAAGAGTACCAAACAGTACTTTCAATCCTGTTGTAACATTAAGAATGCTTTGTTTTAATATCAAAATAGAACAAGTTATATTAAATGTGAGACATTATGGCAGTCATTAAGAAACAAAATTGCAGCCTACTAAGTGTTTACCATCTTCCTAGGTTTAAAAAAAAAAAAAAAAGATAAAAAGAAGAAAGACAGGTTGTTGTAGGTCCCAAAATATCCTGCCCTGGTTTACTGAAATAAAAGTGGAATTCTCCTTCATGAAGTCTCACCAATGTAGTCCAGATGAGCTAAAATAATAGATGAACCCTGGCAGGTAATGCGTGTAGTCCAGGGTATGAACAGTGAAAAAACCACATGAAATACTTTGGAGAGTGTTAACCAGTTAAAAGACAGCACTGTTCAAGAATATTTTCTGATGACCAGAATACTGCTTGAGAGATGACTGCTATAGTCTTTGATGCAATAAGTTAGAATGCAGTTAGTCCTGTCAAAAAGTCCTATACTTTATCCATTTGTGCATCTACCACTTCCCTTTCATGAAAACTCTGCAAGTAATTATCCAAACAAGCTGATATGAGAATTTTTTCTTCCCCAGAAACCAAGGTCAAAGATATTTGCTGGCATCAGCACTCATTTTGCACTAAATCCTATTTTTGGGCAAATATTACAAACTGACCAAGTGATATGATAACTGATGCTCCTAAGTCAAAACTCACATAACATTTATTCATTCAACATAGTTTTTGAGGGCCAACTACCTGTCAGGCATTGAGTAAAGTGTTGAGTAAGGTGCTGAGGATACAACCGTGAACAAGGCAGAGAAGAAGCTTACCCTGAGTGAGCTTATAGTCTACCTTGAGAAAAGAAATAAATAAACAAGGAAGAGCAGTGACTGATCCCAGTTTGCTATAACAACAAGGGGTTATGGGGGTAAAAAGGAAGAACACAAACAAGGATAGCAAAAACTGGCCAGGTGAAAAGAGAGGATTGAGTGATTCCAACAGAAGAAATGGCAGAAGACCTGGGAAAGGCCTGGATGAAGAGAGAATGTGGCTTCTTAAGGGAACTGAGACAAGGTCAGTGGTATTAGCAATTTCTGTGGTGCTTGGTTAAATTTTTCAACTCCAGGAAATAAAAGATTAATACATAAATATTGTAGAAAATTTGTTTTCCTGAAAATATTAGATAATAATATATCATATGTATTGACAAAAGTTTACATCAAGTTTTCATACATAATGTTTACTACTGGATTACGTATAGTTTTCCTACATAATTATGTCAAGTAAAAAAGCATTACTGAAACGACATAAATTTTTTATTTAAAATATTGTCTGATTTTGATGCATTTTTTCATTTTCTGATAAGATAATGCCAATCATCCTTTTTTTTATCATCAGGAATTAAATATAACCCTGTAAATATAATCATTATATTCTATATATTACATATTAATGTATATGTACATACATATAATTTATTTTAAATTGATCTCTTCCTAAAAGCTTAATAGTCTGGCTATGAAGCACAAGATGACACATTTAATTTCCAATAGGTTTCCCGTTTACTGCGCCACAGATGCAGAGGCATTGATGGTTTTAAAATCACTCTTGTCCATCAGGCTGGAAAATAAAGTACCAATGCAATACCAAATGTCATACATACATTCTTCTTATGGGCAAGGGCATTTCAGACTTCTAAAATTTCCAATCAATTAATTTATTCATATATTATGTATTTATTGGGCATATAATATGTTTAAATTTGAAGAGAAAATTATTGCTCTCTAAGAAGCAATAATCTACCTTTGTTAAAGAAACAAGGCTCACATTAAACATTTCAGTAATAATACAGGATGAGGCATGATTTTGCACCAAAATGAGCAGTGTAAACAGTAAATTCCCTGGAAAGTAATCAGTTAAGTACTAGGCTGGGCGTGGTGACTCACGCCTGTAACCCCAACACTTTGGGAGCCCGAGGCAGGAGGATAGCTTGAGGCCAGGAGTTCAAGACCAGCCTGGCCAACATGGTGAAACCCTGTCTCTACTAAAAATACAAAAATTAGCTGGGTGTGGTGGCAGGTGCCTGTAATCTCAGCTACTTGGGAGCCTGAGGCAGGAGAATCGCTTGAACCTGGGAGGTGGGGGTTGCAGTGAGCCGAGACTGCACCACCACACTCCAGCCTGGGCAACAGAGTGAGACTCTGTCTAAAAAAAAAAAAAAAAAAAAAGTAATCAGTAAGTACTAAATGTTTGCTATCTTTTATTAACATTTCTATTATTTCTTTCATTCATAATAAAATAACCAATGTGGTCAATGGCAGAGGAAACAGTTAACAGAGATGAGAGTGAAGATTATCCTGAGAGAGAAATAAGAATTGCACAGCTACAGGGGACAGAAAAGGGGATTCCAGCAAACAGGAGTAAGAGAAACAAACGGTTGCTAACAATATTAATATATGTCAAGAAACAGAGAAGAATCTAGGTTTAAAACAAATGGCTCACATGGAAGACGTGGTTGCCAAGGTTAATAAGACAGAATCTTGAATCCCAGTTGATGAGGCTGGACTACTTGGAGAAAGCAGGAAGCCACTTGAAGTTTCTAAAAAGAAGAGATTAGGAAAACTAAACTAGATGTGGTGTGACGTGTAGACTGAAGAAGGGAAAGGTAGAAAATGAAGAAAAGTGATAGGTTTCAAAACAAGTCTTCAACGCTGATCATAAAAGGAAGTGGAATTTTTAAAACCTCAGAAATATCGCACAGGTTCAGATAAAAAGATGGGGTGACTGGTATACATTAATGGAGACATTAATGATACTGGATTTTTCCAGAATTTATGTGCTATGATCATCTTTATATAGCTATATTGGAGTTATGACTATCAATATTTTATTTATCTGTTACACTGTTTGTATTCTTGCCTGGACAATGTTCTTTTGTTGTCATTCATATTGATATTATCACACCTTAGTACAGTATCCCATAAATGAGTAGGTGCTGCTTAATAAATATTTGCTGCATGAACTTACTGAAGTTATTCATGTTTACTGAACAAGCTTCATGAAACTTATTGAAAAGACAAAAATAGAGCTGATCAACTCACTAACTTAGCTCTTGACACCCATCTGTTTGTTTCCATTGACTGCCTGACTGTACTTAGTGTTTTATTCTAGCCCTGTTTATCCTGATCCATTATAATTCTTAAGTTCTTATACCTGTAGCATTTTATCAGGTTTTCTAAATTATTTAAGAACATAAATTTAGGTTTTCCACAATGAGCCAGATTTTCCCAGTTCCACTGGGAGCTTTCCCAGAACTTGGTCAAAACTCAATGATGATCCCCACTAGTACATCCATGTAAATCAGTAGTTAAAATAAGGGCCAGGAAGGCTTCAACGCAACACACCTCTTTATTTCAAGTCAGATCTATAAAAACGGAGACTTGACAGACCTCAGATTTAGGTGCTAAAGGTTAATCTAAAATTCCATTTTACACCAAAACTCCCCGGTAATCACTCAAGTCTCCCAATGACTCGCCATCCAGACGGAGTTTGTTTTTGAAGTAGGAACGCTGTAAAGTCAGGGTACTTTTCCACAGAGGTTAGTAATCTTTGTGTCCATTCCAAAACTCCTTTAAGACTCTGCAGTGGAGAGCCCAAAGACATAAGTGCAATGAATAAAATAGGTTGATTTGTGAATTTGTGTTAAGGTCATGAAAGTACTTTTAGGCACAAGCCAACACTGCCTTTAAGGCCCCAAAAATTGACATTGTTCTCAAGTGTGAGGTAACAGACCTCACAAAAAAGCTGTGGGCAGAGATATCCTTGTAGCTCCAAAAGCAAATCCAGGCAAACTACCCCTTTGCCAAAGCTGGACAGGATACAGACATAAATATACACACTTACACACACAGTTTTACACATACACTCAGGAAAGACACAGATTCAAAGGATTATGCAAGCACATTAACCAAAACCAATAGTGGTTTTGGCCGGGTTTTTACCCTCTTCTTTGAGCTTACTCACATCTTTACTTTCTTAATTCCCACAATATATAATATATATAACTGGCCTATTTTACAAAGTTGTTTTTAAGGGAATAAACAGAAAAGAGAGTACAAATTAAATGAATAAGATAATGTATACTAAAATAGATTGTAAATGCAATGTGCTATAATTTCTTGTATTCCTCCTATCCTTCCCCCATTAGACTATAAACTGCTAACAGGTAGCACACACAGTGGCCACTCTATATATAGTGAATGAAGATGCCAGCATCCATTGGGAGAAAGAGATACTTTCTGCACAGATAAATTCAATCACTATATGATTTTATTTATTTATTTATTTCTGAAACAGGGTCTTGCTCTGTTGTCCCAGCTAGAGTGCAGTGGCATGACCATGGCTCATTGCAGCCTTGACCTTCCAGACTCAAGCAATTCTCCTGCTTCAGCCTCCCAAGTATCTGGGATGACAGGCATGTACTACCATTCTGGGTTAATTGAATTTTATATATTTTTGTAGAGATGAGGTCTCCCTGTGTTGCATAGGCTGGTCTCGAGCTCCTAGGCTCAAGCCATCTTGCCACCTTGGCCTTCCAGAGTGCTGGGATTACAGGCGTAAGCCACAATGTCCAACAGTCAATCATTATATGATTACAAAATGCAGGCAGCCAAACAATTTTGGGTGGAAGGATAAAAGCAAATTGACCAGATTTCCCTTGTTTTCACTTTTCAAAATCATTGACTCCTATGCTTTAAGATCAATGTTTCTCTTAAACAGCTTGTACACTAAAAATATACTATAAATCAAATAATGGCCGGGTGTGGTGGTTCACGCCTGTAATCCCAGCACTTTGGAAGGCCAAGTCGGTGGACCACTTGAGTCCAGGAGTTGGAGACCAGCCTGGGTGACATGGTGAAACCCAATCTCTACAAAAAGGAAATTAGCCAGGGGTGGTAGCACATGCCTGTAGTTCCAGGTACTCCAGAGGCTGAGGCACGAGGATGCTTGAGCTTGGGAGGCAGAGGTTGCAGGCAGCTGAGATCGTGCCACTGCACTCCAGCTTGGGCAACAGAGTGAGACCCCATCTCAAAAATAAATAAATAAATAAATAAATAAAAAGTCAAATACTGGTAGTGGAATGTCGGTCACCTGCCTATGTCACTTCATGAGGTAAACACTTGATATAAGACTAATGTCTCTTGTGACAAGCTGAGAGACCTTAACTTCCTAAAGTAGTCAATACACCGTAGTAGTTACATATATTATTGACAGTATAGTAAATGTACAGTATGTTACAGTATTAGCAACCCATACTTTCACAGTATCAAAACACCTTAATTCCATAATCTGCATCCAGAGAAAGTCTTAAGAAAGATTAAAACACAATTTAAGCATCAACTTTATACTTGATAATTTCAAAAGTTTCCAAGAAAAAATAAATTCTCTATAAAAGGCACTTTGCAGAAATTCCTCATGATGGATTATTAATTTTATGTGCCTCTTTCTACCTGAACCTGGTTTCTCCTAATATCCATCTATATGTTAATTGGTAAAACAGACACAGGTTCATTATGGGAATGATAAAACAATATCCTCTGAATTTGATAATGATTATCTTTTCTTTCACGATGGAAAACACGCATTTCCTTAAATCACTGAAGGAAATAATATCCTCTCCCTATTCCACAATGCCTCCCCCTGCCTGCCTTTAGGAATCTTTGCAACGACAAAACGATGAGCATGGAGTTTTAAGCTTTTAAAAGACACAGGTCTGCTGTTCAAAACTGTTACCTGTCAGTGTTGTTCGTGTTCACAGGAATAAGTAAATCATAGTACTAATATGAACATGCATAAAACAGCAGGTCTTTGGGAAAAACCCTGGAAATGAATTGCTGGTAACTAACACACCTACAGTACCAATGCCTGTATCCAGTATGTGTTCCAAAGGACTGAAAGCAATACAACTTTACCTAATTTTCTCAACTCCTAACGTATCCATAAGTGTTGAAGGACGTAGTCTACGTTCAAATCAGGAGAGGCTCTCGGTTAGAGGTAAACTCACGTATTGAAAATGGCGGGCGCCAGTAGTCCCAGCTACTCGGAGAGGCTGAGGCAGGAGAATGGCGTGAACCCGGGAGGCGGAGCTTACAGTGAGCCGAGATTGCGCACCACTGCACTCCAGCCTGGGCGACAGAGCGAGACTCCGTCTCGAGAAAAAAAAAAAAAAAAAAAAAAAAAAAGAAAACTAAGTTTTGGATAATTACAGTTCAAGATGTAACACTCTCATTTATACCCACTCTCCCTTATATAACAGGTAAGCCTCTGAGGTTCAGAGTCTGACAATGGAACTTCTACATTTATTCAGGTATTTAGGAGCCAGCATGTCAGAAGCAATTCAATTGCTTAAACCTGATTGGGGGTGGGGAGGTGTTGCAGGGAACAGTCTGGATTCATATGTATCTGGTTTTCTGTTTTGGAATATAACTTAAAATATTTTTGAAGAAATATGGTAAAGTGATTATCCGTCTGGAACTAGATACACCGACACTGTCACATTAACTCACAGCTTGTTAAATACTGTGCAATCTTTCTATAACATTCTTTGTTATGAGACTAGAATCAGCATATGGGAATTGCTCTTTTCCTGCTAAACTGAAGTCATTACTAACTACTCATCTGTGACATGTACTCTTTCTTGTAACCAGGGATTTTAGCTTCACAAAATTTAGAAACTGCCGCATTGTTTCTTGGCATTGCTTTCACATGTGACATCATTTAAATTTTGGAATATTCCGTTTTAGGAAATACACTAGTGGGTGCCAGGTTAAAGATGACTGCCCAAAAAGGGGCAGCAGGGTCTCCGTAGGGAACAACCACAGATTATTCTTTCAACCTATACCATCCCACGCCTTTCACCAGAGGCATACTGAATTACAATGAGCTCAATAAATACATTTCAAAAATGGGTTATCAAATTACCAGCCTATAGCAATGGCTTCCAGTCACTGAAGACCTATATTGAAAAACAACTGTGATATATGGAAATGAAAACTCCATTTTCATTTGGGAGGCCAGGGCAGGTGGATCACCTGAGGTCAGGAGTTCGAGATCACCCTGGCCAACATGGTGAAACCCCATCTACTAAAAGTACAAAAAATTAGCTGAGCATGGTGGCACATGCCTGTAGTCTCAGCTACTCGGGAGGTTAAGGCAGGAGAATCACTTGAATCTGGGAGGCGGAGGTTGCAATGAGCCAAGATTGCACCACTGCACTCCAGCCTGAACGACAGAATGAGACTCCGTCTCGAAAACAGAACAAAACAAAACAAAACTCCATTTTCAGTTTTCCTAATTTCCAAAGTCTAAAATACATGTGTAATCCCAGCACTTTGGGAGACTGAGACGAAAAGAATTCCTTGAGGCCAGGAGTTCAGGACCAGCCTGGAAAATATAGCAAGACTCCGTCTTTACAAAAAATTAGAAAATTAGCAAAGGCATGATGGCTTGTGCCTGTAGTCCCAGCTATTTAGGAGGCTGAGGCTGGAAGAGCCCTTGTGCCCAAGAGTTCAAGGCTACGGTGAGCTATGATCACACCACAGCACACCAGCCTGGGCAACACAGCAAGACCCTATCTCAAAAAAAAAAAAAGAAAAGAAAACATATATATATATACACAAACACACATTCAAGACACTATATACATACATAATAGTCATATATATGATATGAATACAAACAGAAACATACAGATGGACCTACTGACTCCTTTATTGCTGAGCAAAAAAAAATAGAGAACTGTGTTTAAATGACAAAGATGACAGAAAATTAGTATCATTCACAGCCTTTGAAAGTCTTATTTTGGAAATTTTTGTATGATTTCTAGGACTTCTTCCATTATTTAAAAACTTACATAACCAAAAGAGTAATTCTAATCATCTCATCAATACACTCTGTAAGCCTCCAATTATGAAACTTGTGAATTTTATAATCCAAATACAATTAAATAGCAGCAACTGCCAACAAAAATTTAAAATTGGTACTCTCAATTAGGGACACCTTTTCTATCAAATAAAAAATAACTCCAAAGGTGCATGGTAATTTCTCCTAGAAAATATGAATGACTGTGTCAGTGTTTAAAAAAATGCTTTGATAACCTAACCCCAGCAAAAACACTGGTAATTTGAATCATTTTTATTATTCCCCAAAAAGACATACTTGATTAATGTTTTTATCTCTGATAATAAAAGCATGCTTACTTTGTGAAAAAAAAAATATATATACATATACAGGCACACCTCAGAGATACTACAGATTCAGTTCCAGACTACTACAATGAAGTGAATATTACAATAAAGCAAGTCACACGAATATTTTGGTTTCCCAGTGCATATAAAAGCTGCATTTACATTATACAATGGTCTATTAAGTGAGCAATAGTATTATGGTTAAAAAGTACACTTAGTTAAAAACATTCTTTATTACTAAAAAATACTAACAATCACCTCAGTCTTGAGCACTTTGTAATCTTTTTGCTGGTCTTGCCTCATTGTTGATGGCTGCTCAGTGGAGGTCTTTGCTGAAGCTGGGGGTGTCTATGGCAATTTCTTAAAATAAGGCAACAATGAAGCTTCTCACATCAACAGACTCTTCTTTTCATGAATGATTTGTTTGTAGCATGCAATGGCATTTGATAGCATTTTACCCACGGTAGAACTTCTTTCAAAATTGGAGTCAATCATCTCCAACATTAATGCTGCTTTATCAACTAAGTTGATGGAATATTCTAAATCCTTTGTCATTTCAACAACGTTCACAGCATCTCCACCGGGAATAGCTTCCATCTCAAGAAACCACTTTCTTTTCTTATCTTTAAGAAAAAGCAACACCTCATCCATTCCAGTTTTATCAGGAGATTGCAGCAATTCAGTCATATCTTCAGGCTCCACTTCTAATTATAGTTCTCGTGCTACTTCTACCACATCTGCACTTACTTCCTCCACTAAAGTCTTGAAGCCTTCCAAGTCATCCATGAGAGCTGGAATCAACTTCTTTCAAACTTCTGCTAATGTTGATGTTTTGACATCCTCCCATGAATCATGAATGTTCTTAATGGTATCTCGAATGATATATCCTTTCCAGAAGGTTTTCAACTCACTTTGTCCAGATCCACCAGAGGAATCACTATGGCAAGTATAGCTTTATGAAATGTATGTCTTAAATAATGACTTGAATTTTGAAATTTCTCCTTGATCCAAGGACTGCAGAAAGGATGTTGTGTTAGCAGGAATTAACATAACATTCATCTCTTTGTACATCTCCATCAGAGCTTCTGGGGTGACTGCGTGCATTGTCAGTGAGCAGTAATACTTTTAAAGGAATCTTTTTCCAAGTAGTAGGTCTCAACAGTGCACTTCAAATATTCAGTAAACCATACTGTAAACAAATGTGCTATCCTTCAGGCTTTGCTCTTCCTTTTATAGAGCACAGCTCCACAGAGTAGATTTAGCATAATTATTAAGAGTCCCAGAATCTTTGGAATGCTAAATGAGCAATGGATTCTACTTCAAGTCATCAGCTGCATTAGCCCCTAACTAGTCAGCCTGTCCTTTGTTTTCATTCCAGGCATTGGCTATTCCCTTCTAGCTATGAAACCCCTAGATGGCATCTTCTTTCAACAGAAAGCTGTTTTGTCTCCACTGAAAATCTGTTGTTTAGTGTAGCCACTTTCATCATTGATCTTAACTAGATCTTCTGGATAATGTGCTGCAGCTTCTTCACCATCACTTGCTGCTTCACCTTGTACTTTTATGTTATGGATATGACATATCTCTTTAAAACCTATGAACCAACCTCTGCTAGCTTCAAACTTTTCTTCTGCAACTTCTTTATCTCTCTCAGCTTTCACTGAATCAAACAGAGGGCCTTGCTCTGGATTAGGCTGTGCCCTAAGGGAATGTCGTGGCTGGCTTGATCTTCTACCCAACCACTAAAACTTTCTCCATATCAGCAATAAGGCTGTTTTTGCTTTCTTATCATGTGTGTGTTCAACAGAGTGGCACTTTTAATTTCCTTCAAGCACTTTTCCTTTGCATTCACAACCTGGCCATGTGGCACAAGAGGCCTAGTTTTTGGCTTCTCTCTTTTTCAGCATGCCTTCCTCACTAAGCTTAATCATTTCTAGCTTTCGATTTAAAGTGAGAGACATGAAACCCTTCTTTTCACTTTAACACTTAGAGGCCATTGTAGGGTTATTAGTAGGTTGAATTTCAAAATCATTGTGTCTCAGGGAATAGAGAGGACCAACGAGCGCCAGAGAGACAAGGGAACAGCCAGACAGTGGAGCACTCAAAACAAACACATTTATCAATTAAGTTCGCCATCTTACATGGGCACCATTCATGGTTCCCCAAAACAATTACAATAGTGACATCAAAGATCACAGACCACCATATCAGATATAATATAATAACAATGAAAAGGTCTGAAATATAGCAGGAATTTTCCAAATGTGACAAAGAGACATAAGGTAAACACATATTTTTGGAAAAAATGGTGCTGATAGTTTTGCTTGACACAGGGTTGCCACAAATCTTTGTTTATAAAAAAGGTAACATCTGTGGAGTGTAATAAATGAAAGTGCAATAAAACGAGGTAATTACGTATATATACACACACATACATACATACACACAATTAGCTTGAAATTTAGGATATGTGGTTATAACTCAGAATCACTCTGCTATAGAGTACACCCTACAGTGGCTATGGAATCACACAACTTCTATTTATTATTCTCCTGCTGAAAAACAGGGTGATCTCAGTAACAACAAACCATTTTTATTAACGAAGTGCTTATGATCATGTAGGATAGATCCCACATAATCAAAATAAAACTTCTAAAATATCCAGTGAGAACCACAAAACATTATCTCTAAAATACTACCCCTCAAGAAAGGTTCTGCTGTATTCAAAATTAAAACAACCTACTGAAAAATAAGACAATCATTAACTTTGAAGAGGATTTGTGTGCTCATTTTGAGGATGAGGAAAGAATTTCATGAAATTAATGCAAAAAAGTTACTACAAGAGGAAATCCCTGGCTATCAAAAAGTCATATTTTTTAAATCATGTATTAAAATTAGGTACTAATACAAATATTTAAAAAATGATGGCACATGTCATTAAAGGTCCAAAGAACAAGGCAAAGATGTACAATGTGAAAAAACAATGCAACAATACTTCTTGCAAGTTTTTTCAATTTAGACCTTGAACTCGGCACTATTGAATACTAAAGCTTATAGAACTGAAATTCAAACATAACAGAGCTTTTGAATTTAAGGCATGTATTCTACCAAGGGATGACACTGAGCTAGCCTTTTGGGATAATATAATGCCACTCTTTCTACAATAGCTGACGGCTAGAATGCTCAGTTCCTGTCCGTAAATATCCTAAATATAATTGTTAAAATTAAAAATAAAATAAGGGCTTAGAAATACTATTTTGAATAGTCTAAGCACTCCCATAGTTAATGATATACAGAAATTACAAAGATTAGAAACAGAACAATCATTATCGTTATTTATAGAAATAAATATTCAGTCGTTTGACATTCACCAAACCTGTTTTACATGTTTTATCTAAACTGATTCTTCCCCCAAAACCTGTGCCCAGGTACTACTACTCACAGCCTATTGGTGAGAAGACTGCATTCTAGAGAAATTACAGAATTACTTTAAGACTGGTTTTACTCCAACAGAGCCACATCACAAAAAGGAAAACATAGCTACAACCTATGGGACTTCTAACCATAGCTGGACAGAAGTCTATTCCAGACAATCACGTGTCCCAAAAGTCACTATGATGACTGAACTTTCTTTTAATTTGTATTGTGCATATCTGGAGAACAAATAAACTTGAAAAGAGGTCAAAGTGCTCAAATTATAGAAAAATGCAAAATAAAACAAAAAGTTTAGAAAATACTGTGATCCACATTTATGACAACTGAAGTAGTAAGTATGCCCCCCATACTCTAGGACTGGCTCCTCCAGCCATAAGAAAAATATATGGTGGATCTAAAGTCTTTATAATTTGAATAATAAAGCCAGTGTTTCTGGTGCTGTGCTTTCAGTACCTTTGTTCTAATAAGGTAATTATTTAGCTAAGACGTTTGACGGCAAACTGTAGTTATTAATAATTGGTTTAGTATTATTTTTATCATAAGGTCATGGTTTTCTCTTAAACATATTACTTTAAAAAGAGTTGCTGTGCTAAATCATATATTAAAGGGACAACTTTTTTGTGATAAAACGTCTCTAGTTTTAAATACTGTAACTTATGAAATCAACTCGTTATCAACTGAAAAATTCTCCCCTACAGAAAGCAATACTAGAAGTTGAAGTGTTACAAATTAAAAAGAAGGACCTAAACTTCCTTATTTTTTTTATTTATTTTAAAATTAATGAAGAAATCAAGAGATAAATCCTGTCACCTACAAGTTAAAATGGCCACCTCACATCCAGTCATATATCAACTATTTTCTTTACCTCGTATTAGGCACACTGGAAATCTCAAGGCAAAAATGAAGCGGTTGGATACAAATTATATGAATCGATATAGCTCAGTCATTGCAAAATATCTCTTGTGGAAAAATTTCAGAACAGCTCTACTAAAAATACTAATTTTCATGATATGGCCTTACTAATATGGACTTCTAGAAAAGGAAATTAATACAGAGGGTGTAAAAAGCATGCCCTTAACAAGAATTAATTTAAAAATAAGCTTGATGATGTAAAGAAGGCAAAAACTTGATAGGGATCCACGTATAGCAACTGTCTTAAAGTTCATAATTTAAGAAAAATATAAAGGCCTCAGTTCCCAGAATGCTAAAAATATAGTAGCCTTACATACATATATAGCCTTAGCCACTCCAAAAAGCTTCATGTGCTTTTGAAACTATTACATTATAAGGTAAATTTTGATTAAATATGACTTTTAGTTTCTGATTGAGAATGCATGAGACACACACTTCCATCTACTCAAGAATGTTAGTGTAAGTAAATATACTTCAAAATATCAGAAACACTTTAAGCAGCTCCTTTGAAACACTATATGAGAAAGTACACGACTAATTTAAAGACTAATAATACATTTTCATTAATAAAATCTAGTACTTTATCACAATTTTAGTTATCTCAATAAAAAATGGGCAATTTTGTTATATTCATTTGAGATTTTTTTTCAGATTGTCCTTCTTTGCCTTATTCCTGGACTCATTAATAACCTATGCCACCATTTTAAATTTTTTTTATTTACATTAGTGCTTAATTTTAATATGTGACCAAAAAAAAACCATGACTTTTTGATAGCCAGAGATTTCCTCCCATAGTAAGGAACTCTATTTTTTGCATTAATCTCATGCCTCTTACAGGTTGCCCAATGATCACAGGTGAATAAGATTTAAGGATGAGTAGCTACTGATGAACCCAATTTGGGATCTGGCAAGAGGAAATCAGAGCGTCAAATCAAGGAGGGGCGGCAGCAAAGAGGAAGCAAAAGAGAAGACAAGAGGGAAGAGAGTTTATGGAGAGAGGAAGCCAAGTTGGGAAGTGGGGAGAAGGGCAGGCTGGCCAGGGGATGCGACGCGACAGGGCAGAGGGAGTGGGGAGAAGCGGGCAGGAGGCGGCCTCCACGCAGCTGGCAGGGCAGGCAGCGCTGGGAGAGGGAGGAGGAGAGGGAGGCTGCAGGCACCGCGCAGCAGCCGAGGATGAGCGAGGTAACCGGAGGGAACGGGCGCTCACAACTGCTTCCGCAGGACTTCCTGCGATAACACGCCCACAGCCCGGGCGCCGAGCACGCGTGGTGGCGGCCGCAGGCCCGGGGCTCCTGCGAGAGCGAACGCCAGCGACACACACGCAGCTCCTGTCGTGTCGCCGCTGCCGCCTAGGCAGGGCCGCAGTCAGCAGCCTCCTTCCCAGACTCAGCCAGCTCACTCTCACCGTAGCTGCTCCAGAATCCGTGAAAAGAAAATGGAATGCTATTTCTGTTCCTGATCTGCTGTTCTAATTCTTTTTTTCTTCTTAAAAACAAAAGGAAAAATTTTTTAAAAGAAAATGTCCTTTATTATTATTATTATTATTTTATTTCTCTGGCTACACTATCCACTAAAGCACACTGAGTCTTTAAAGCTCTTTCATAAAATATAAATTACTTAAAAATCTAACAGACACGCTGGATAATAACTGATGAAAGTACTTTTTTAAGTCTAACCCAAACCACGTTTTTTTTGTTTTTTTGTGTTGTTTTTTTTTTGTCTTTGTAACACACATAAGCCACCTCAGATTCAAAGGTGTCAAGACTCCATGTGGAGCAGGGGTAGTTACCCAGGAGTATAAATACACTAAGAAATACAAAGCCATAGCATCAGGACAATACCACATCCCTGTCATTCAACAACTTCCCCTTACAAGAGGGTGCTGATCACAGACTTTTTACTGTAATGGAGCCAAGAAGAGACAGTTACTTAAACTAATAGAGTTCTTTTTTTAACAAGAGACTGCAGATATCGCTACAGAAAGAATACCAGTTGAATGTTTCCTGAATTATTACTAAAAACATTTGTTTAAATGTCTCATATATGAAGGTGATGGCCTTATCTCTGACAATGAATTAGGGCCTAAGGAGAAAGCAAATTGGAACAATGTTAACTGTTAAAAAGCCATTTAGTCTTTGAAATACTTTTATAATACTACCTTGGAAGATACAGCAACTCAAATCTTGTTCACCCACCAGATAAGAAACAAAGTAGAGGGAGCCTCAGCTCTTAGGGCCAGGCTGCCTGGACTGAAATCCTGACTCTGCTACTTGCTACCTGTTGTAGCCTAGGCAATTTATTATACTTTCCTGAGACCCAGTTCTCTCCATTGTATAAAATAAAGATAACAGCAGTTTCTATCTCAAGTGAAGACAATATACAGCAGACTGCTCAACCAGTGTAAACCAGGATCAGCATTTTAAGGCAGCCCCAACGGAAGACGAACCTCTTGGAAGGCAGCCTTTCCCTGGTCAACCTAGCTCACCTATGGCCTGTGGTTGCGCTCACTTTTACTTAGTAATCAGTGCTTAGCTGCGCATTTACCCAGTCAGTTATTACTACACGCAGCTCATTTCTATGCAAACCGTGTCCAGCCTTTGGGCAAAGTTTGCATGCCCTCTGCTCCCTGATGTTCACAAGTGAAAACACTAAGCCCAACACATTTAATGATGTCCTCCTTCCCATCATTAAAGGGCACCACGCAGCTTTAGCAGCCAGGAAACTAGCCCAGCACACATGCTGTGCAGCTGGCAATAGACGCATCTTCAACAGCATCCACTCCTACATACAGTCTGATAAGGAACATTTTAATGGAGCCAAAACATCCATTTCCTTCCTCTATTTCTGCATTTAGCAAACAGGAGAGCTGGACAATCATATCAGGGATTATGAAATGGCCACTAGGGCTACCAGAACAGCAGGTCTAAATTTCGCCTACTCACTTTCAACCAAAAGTATGTACCCTTTCAGTTGTGGAAAAGTACAGAGAATTTTAAAAACCCCTAGTTATTAATTAGCATGTACTCTACAGTGAAACTGTTTCTACTGTCACTTAATTTGCAAAATCCAAGCAGATATTACTTTTAAAAATCCAACTGTCTCTTTCAAAGGATTTGTAAAGTTGCTTACAGACATAAGGTGACATCAGAAAAGCATGCTGGTATAATGCAATTAGCTGAGGTTTCTAGGAAGCTTTGGAATGTTTTGTTTTTAAAGAAGGCACAGATAAGTGGAAGTCCTGCAAGTAATGAACTGTCCTAGAAGCAAAGAAATTCATTAAATAGATCTCCTTGATTTCTCCTTCATGGTCCCATGTCCATACAGATTGGGAATGGACAATAATAGCAGGGCTTAATTTTCCAGAGCTGTTTAAAGTAATATTTAGGTGCTTAACAGAGTTAAATGTTAAATCAAAGGGACTTCCCAATTCTCAGATAAAATAATTTTTTTAAGTTAAAAAAAAAGTTCTTAAACTTCAAAATTGTTCCCAGGCTTTTAAGATGAAATTAAAAGTGATTAGTAAAAATCAAACATTCAAAGAAATCTCAGAGGCATTGTTGTTCCAACATGAAAAACGTCTCAGCAGCTATTATTCAGTTATCACTTGATTGGCTATCACTGAGGGAAACATGAATATTAAAAATATTTGAGCAAAGAGGAATCCAATATCCTCTTGCTGCCATAAACCTGGGCATCTCAAAGCAACATTACCTATGGTTGTGCTCAGCTCCTAACCCTACTCATCAATATTCATGTTAGATCTCCTGACTCTAAATCACCCTTGCCCCCTCAGCATGCAAGCATTGGACCCACTTACAGGTAACTTTCATCCTGAAGCCAAGACATAAGCCATTGTCCTCAAACATCACAACACAACCTTTGGGCCTGAGAATATTCAAAACATGGACATTAAAAAGGCGCATTTCTGACTCATGACCTTAGAGCCTAACACTGTTATCCTCAATTAAGGACACATCATTTATCATCTTGCATCTCTGATTAGTTCATAGTGTCTCACATATAACATCAGTAAAGTACAAGGCTGCCTGTGTTCTCCTTTTTTTATACTTTTCAAATGAATTCAGGCTTCCCCTTTGCCTTAGTTTCACTGACACTGTCCCACTTCGCTAAATGACATTAATCGATAAAAGGCAGGATTTGAAAGCACACTGCAAAATACAACATACTACGTTACAACCAGTGGTATCCTACCTTAGGAACGATACATTAGGGCAGACATCAAGAAACATCTACAACTTATGCAATACCAGATAATCTTTATTTTCCTCTGAAACCTGACAAACCAATTTCACAATTTTCTCAGTACCTGAAAGTCTGTGTTGCCAGCCAAAATGTTCTTCCCCTATGTTCCTATTTAATGCAACACTTTTGAGAACTACTGCATCCAAGTCATTTGTATAGGGAACAAAAATGAATTACGTATGCTCTCACTCTCCTCAGGTTCGTGATGCCCGGTAGCTTCTGGTATGAGCTATGCTAAAGCCGCACATAAATGGCAGCACAAGGCGGGGATGTTTTAACCTAAATGAGCGAAGGTAGAAAGTTTCAGGAAGAAAAATGCAGAAGTGAACATGCCGAGGAACAGATAGAATCCCTGTAGTTAAGGTTGCGTAGATGGCATTTCATAAAGAGGGAAGAATATGAACAAAAGTGGGTGTGAGAATGTTCTAGGACTAGAAAGCACTATAGTAAGGATAGACACATGATGTAGTACAGATAGAACTGGTAAATTGGGGGCAAACTGAAGGGTCCTGAATGCCAAATTAATGATGATAAACAAGTTTAAAAGCAAGTACTTATGGAGGCTGAAGGCCACTGATATTGGAACTCAGAACCAAGTTAGGTCTAGAGGTGAAGGCTCAGAAGTTATTTCATTTGGGTAAAAAGCTAAAAGCATAAAACCCTCCAAGAAAAGTGCATAGATTAAGAGAACATTCAATGACAGACTAGAACAAGTGTGGCAGAGATGCAGTGCCTAGAAGTCAAGCCAGAAGAGATACCCAAGAGAATGGCTGGCAGCATCCAATTCATCTGAGAGAAGCAGTCAGATGGAAAGACCATTGGTGCTTGGCTTCCATGAGGCTACTGGCGACTTCAATACAGCAATGTCAACAAACAGAGGAGCCTTGGCAGATATCACTTAGTTGAGAAATGGAGATTCACATGAAATGAAACCCAGATTCGGGCATTCAATATTTTCTCCACTCTGAGGTTATTTTTATTTTTATGTCTGAGTAGGTTTCTCTTTTATCTGAAACAGAACAAACTCCTTACCGGACTTAAAAACATTCTAATTAATAAATCTCAACAAGCAACGTTTTGACTTTATGCCACGTCACCTGCAAGTTGAAATCCATCTGGAAATAAATAGAAAGTAGCCGTTTGTTTTGTTTTACCTTGTCTTGTTCTAAACTTTCAAAGGAGCCATATTCAATATTTGCTGTTACCTAAAATCCATCCCTTGCTTAAAACCTAATCTATCTCTCAGCTTCATTAGCCATGTATAAGCTACAGAATTGCATTTGGACTTTTCCTAGATTCCAAGAATGGTCCATAATCAATCTACAACTGGATTATAATCCAAATAGCCAGAAGATAATGCTATTTAACTAGCTTCTATAAAATACCCACGATAGTCTGTGTTCACAAATATGCCTCATGAGAACAAGTATAAAATAGTTTAAAGAATTTCTGAAAAGGAGTTTTCCAAAATAGGTGACTACATTAGCATAGTTGTGATTCAGGGGAATTAAAATACAGTTAAGTGTATACTGATTTATCAGGAAGGCAAATCCCTTAAGAGGTGGAAATAAACATTAAAATACAGCAACTCATCTTATTTAAACCTTATCTGGATATCACCTGTTATAAAAACCAACAAAAAACAGTGCTTTCTGATAAACAAAGCCCAGAATAAGAGCTATTTTGCCTTATTTTGATCAGCAATGCCAAGAGTACATGGAAAGGTTCCAATCTCTCAAAGTCAAAAGAAGAAAATGAGAAATTTTACATACAGGGGGAGAATTATGTAAAAAATAAATAACATTAACAAAATCGTTAAGAAAAACTAAGGATCATAAGCACTGATAGGGTTTCCTCTGGTTCTATAAGTTATACAAGGAATGATAAGTTATAATTCACAGTCTGGGTGAAAAATAAATTTTGCTATATAGAGATAATAGCCACAGGACAAGGAGGAAAAAAAACCGATGATTATGTAATAATAATGGAAGTTTTCAGCCTTTCTTCGTATAGTATGCTCACCACACTAAGAAAGAGATTTTACGTGGGATGATCGCATAATAGTCAAAATAGTTCCTTAACCCATCTTAAAATTGCGTTTTAATGTTAAAGATCATTCTATAGTTTTCTGATTTAATTGATTATAGCTGATGGAATGAGTAAGATTATTTTCCACCAGCAAACTGTTTCATTTAAAGGAATAACTATTTACAAGATATTTATAAAAGGCTTTTCACCTGAAAGAAACATTAAAGAAACAAAACAACGAAAAATAAAAAAAACACAAGGCTGCCTTCTGGCTAAGAGACAGAGAGGAAAATCCATGCAAATGAAAAGTACAATGTCTTCTTCACCCTGCAACTCAAGATGAACTGAACGGGGTTCAGATACAGACCCTGGACCAGCCCAGCGGTTTCCAGAGCCTGACACACCTCCTCCTCCACCTCCTCCAGCATTTCAAAGACACTTCTGGAGCTATGCTCTGAAAGAGCTTGGGGCCTGTCTTAGGTTCAACATGTTTCTGCATGGTATTTACCGCAATTCTTTAAAATCCAGGGGTGAAAATGACAATAGCATTGGGGTTGTAATGTGTGAATTTCACTTACGCAGGCATTCACCCTTTGGACTATACAATATAACTATAAGGTCTGAAAGATAAGAAACAAGGGATTTAAGTAAAATACCTCAGAAGTCTAAGAAGACAGAGAATTATTCCTATATTTCCACTCCAACAAAGTATGATTAAAATTAGCTTAACTATAATCAATAAACATAAATTGCATCCATATTGTACAGTGCATCCATATTGTACAGCCATGTAGTCATGGCTAAAAATGGAAAGTTGAGAAATTTTAAAAGAAAAATAGAGGCATTAAATGTATATTTTAAATTATTTTCACTACATTTGAAGTTGAAATTTATCATTCAAAACACAGGATTCATAAGGAAAGTATTTAAAACAAATGGTTCTTTTATTTTTCTTTCATTAGTTTTTTATAAATGCTGAGGAGTTTATGTAAAACATCACCTATGGTTTTTCCAGCCAGATTTTAATAACTAATTGCACATTTCAAGCCTAATCTCACAGATGCCGTCTACAGTTTTTCAACCTGCCAAGGGAACTATGACTGTTATGAATAAAGACACATCCATTTCATGGAAGATAAAAATACCCTTAATTCAAATGGACTATTTTTAAAAATACTACTCTCTATATAGATAAATGTTAAAGCTGCTTTAAGCTAAAGGGAAAAGTAATACAAACTGGCTTCTTATTAGTGACCATTTTCGTAAGCAGTTTTTCAGTACCAATTAGATTTTATCTAAATGAATCCAACATTACTATTGCTAAGGTGTCTGAAAAAAGCATTAAGCCTAGATTTTTCGCAGTAATTCTTTAACTTTCTGTGATAGCTTCTAAACATTTGATGCCCATATCTAAAGTATTGATAAAGAAATAATGTGAATATATCAACTGATTCATTATGATCATCAATTTCTCACTGCATCCTAATAAATGACATTTTAATTCTATTCTCATATCCATGTGCAAAAGGAAAAATAAAGATTAATGAATCTTAAACAGTGGGCAGATTTCCTCAGCAAACATCAAAATCACCTAGTCTTTTACATATGAATGAGGATGGTGAACAGACCCAAGTTCTAGTTCAGTCCTTTAACCAAGTAGGGGGAAGTCACTTTTATCTTCAGTTTTCTTGTTTCTAAAATAAGATCATGCTAGAATGGATAGTAGCTTAAGTCCCTTTTGTCACTCAGAATAAAACATGACCCAATGGTCACTTCGATATACCTGCAGTAAAGAAAAACAAAGAAGTAAAACCAAACTTGAATGGCAGATTTTAGACTGAGCAGCTGAAGAAAGTTCCACCATTGAAAAAAGAAGTGTCTCCTTGGCCAGTCTATTTCTCTGTAACAGAATGTTAGAAGAATCTTAAGCCTAAACCCGTATTTTCTCCTTTTGTGGGAAGCTGAACATTGTACACTTTGGCACAATGTGTCCAAAGCAGAATAGATGGGGGCCAGCTCTTATAGTGAAATCACAAAACTAAGAGAGTCATCTCAGAGACTACACCATTTACCCTACATCTGATTTCAGAGAGATGATTTCATCTATTCTTCCATTTATATGCTTTTGTACATGGTTTTATTAATGTAACCTAATGAAATAAAATGTACATTCTGTTAGCTCAGAAAGTCAGTTAATATATATGTACATGATCTTTTGTCAAAAAACATTTGATCAATTATTTTTACAATGGTGTTTATGAAAATAAACCCCCACCTTCTCCCACATTAGGAAAAGATGAAAAGAGCTATTGAACTTTTCATAATTTATCTGTACATAGAGGCTTTGAATTAAATCTAAAAACATCATCCTGCCTCTTCCATTGTATTTCAAGTGGGCAAATTTTTAAAATTACACTTTCAAAATAACACGTTAACAAGATTCAAAATCAGCATATTATCTGAATTACACAACACCGATGTGATTACATCGGACCAAACATTTTGGCAAAATGTTTGCCTGACATCACAGGAACCAAACAAGGGGATAGCTGGCTGAGATGTCCACATTTCTACCAGTGGAGACACCAAAATATTGTTAAATACACTCTACTAGCAATGGAAATAATGAGCTCTCTCAGAATCATCAATTCCACTTTCCAGGGACTAGCATGGGTAATGTATTAGAGATACTAAGTTTGCAATTTGGTATCTTAAATTTACTTAGGGCCTAATGCATTTATTCCTCTAATGAAAATGTTTTCTAATAGTATTCAAGATGTATGTGCAGAGCTGTTACTTTTTTACAGTAGCAGCTTATTTGTTTTTACACATAATTATAATTTAAGAATGCCGATCATCTCATGCAAAGCAGTCGAAAAACAAAAACAGCCGACAAAACCAGAGAAAGCTTTCTTTATTCTAAAATGTCGTTACATTAAAATATGTCAGATTAAAGTCTCCACTCTACATACAGATTTAATTTTAACCCTGTGTCTGGGCAGTATTTTAAATCTTCTTATCACTTTTGGAGAATTCCACAGAACTATCTTAAGCTAGTTTCAAACCTGGTAAAAGTTGTGAGTTCTTTTTTTTCTTTTTCCTCCCATAAAATTTTGAGATATAAAATGCATCATGTCTAAATGAGAAACAATTAAATGTCATATTATTTTACATCATTCATAATTTTCAACTAATCACAAAGAATACTATATGGTTTTCCAACATCACTGTTTTTTTGAAGTGAAAATGATTTATGAAAGAATTTCCCTCTAACTACTCCTTAGAAATGACCAAAATATCTTATCACAAAAAGGTGTGACAGGGAACTGAAATCACTGATCTCTCAATTTCTGATGCATCAAAACGTTTCTGAAAACTCAACACAAGAGAAAATAATACAAAATAAGTGCAAAATTCATTTGGGTTTTATAGGCAATAACAAGGTTTCTGGAATAAGAAAACCCTGAAAAGATAAAGTACTTCCTCTACTTTCTGATAAGCTTTAAAAGAAAAAAACTAAGTATTTCAAAATCAATGGACTTCAAGTAATCCAAGAGAATTTGGAAAACATTTCTCTAAAAACTAATCCAGAACACAAGGTGTCAGTTTGGAAATAATGGAAGCATATTTCGTTTTAAAAATCTGAAACTTTTTAAAGACAAAAATTCAAGTTAACATCCCAGTGATTAACTCTGGAACTGCTTAGCCAAAAATAACTTTCGGCACTTAAACATAAAACTGTCAGTTTCCTCTGCTTGGAGACAAAACATACAAAAAGCAAACATTCACTGTTATATTTTCCTAGACATGAAAGACAGAACTAACTTTCATATAAGGTGATCACTCTGAGTATTTCTACCTGATATAATATTAATGTCATAGCTCCCAAAAATCAGTTACAAATTCCAAACCTCAGAACTATCCTTAATAGATGGCTACTATTGTAGTTTGCGTTACTCCCTCAACTTGATGGAAATACAATCATTTATTGAACTACACTAGCTCAACTCATAAATACGTTAAGCAGCCTGTGACTGATGTTATTGAATTTATAAGCTACCGGAAACAAGTAAACTCCTTACTGTAGACCTCAAAGAGTTGATAACATGATACTTGGCATTGTACTTCTTGGGAATCTAAAACATACTGATGGTGAGAATCTTTTAAGTATTCTTCTGCCCTAAATCCAGAAAACATGACTTTCAAGCATCATCCATGGTCGAATGGTCAAATTCATATGTATAAACTTGGAATAGAGAGTTTGGTGGAAGTACTGCATAACTAAAATTGACTTTTTTTTTTTAAGCCAGAACTATGTCACAGTTGGTGCTTATAATTGTTTCAAAATTATACAACTTTATTTAATTCCATGCAATGCATTTCCACATAGAAATGGAATAGCAAACTCCTACTCGATAGCAAACAATAAAATAAAATAAAATCAAGTATGTAAGCTTTTTCCTCTTCTTAGACACTGTCCCCAGAATGGAAAAGTTATAAAGAATGGTAGGTAAAAATCCTGCAGCTTACACATTTTTCCACTGAGAAGGTAAATCCTTACTCCTCCAGAAACTAAAATATTAGACCCCAAACAGTGTGGGGGGAAGAGGGGTAGGAGGTTGAAAAAAAGAAAAAAATGATGATAAAGCAGGACAGAATAAGCCAGAGGACGCATGCTTGGTCTCAGCATAATTTTCTTTAGCATCCTAAAATCAACGACATCACGCAGCCCATGATCTCTGCTTACTCTTCTGAAAACCAGTCAGAGGATTTTCAAAAAGGAAGAAATCTAGTTGTGCTTCCAAATGCCAAATGAACTTACAGGACCTTCCACTCCTGAAGGAAAACAGCACAGTAGCGCACCAGAAGCTAGAGAATGCTTTTCGTCACGCAAAGCCGGAACTGATGAGTGTGACCCCAGTGGGGTTTATCTAAAATTCCCAAGTATAACAGGCAAAGAGGTCAAAGTTTTCTATGTCAGAGATATATAAATAAAGCCATATGCAGCAACCGTTCCTTATGTTATCATGGATTATACAGTATCCTAGTCCCCCTTCTGTTCAGATATATATACATCTCTCTTTTACAGAAGGAACTGAAAATGGGAAAAATTAAAAGGAGGGAAATCTGCTAATACTAATATCTACCCCCAGTTCTCCAGCTCTAATCATTATTGCTCTCATTTTTAAAATGTTGGTATTGCTAAGGACACACTGAATTGTTCAGGGAGTGAGAAGAATATGCATGTGCATAATTACGTGCTAACAGTGATATACTGAATTATTCTGGGAGTAAAAAGTACACAATGTACATAAATGTACACAAATACATGTAACACTAAATACAAATATGTGTAAACACTAAATGTACACAAATATGTGTAACATTGAATACAAATATGTATAACACTAAAAAGCTGAATGTTAGACACAGTGAAGGTGCAAGATTGTGTACACATATTTACACATAAAATGTGTACATTATTATTTTTACCAATGACCTAAAATCATCTTACTGGCAGCTTTCTTAAAGCTTATCAAAGTAAAAAGAAAAAGTAAAATATGTTATAAATAATTAGGGCATTCCTTCAAAAGCACAAGTTTTCTTAAAAACGGGACTTTAAAAATAGAATAAACAGTGATGGGATAGAGTAAAATAGTTTATTATAATTGAGGTTTAGATGACAGTGAGTTTCTTACAGTAATTTACCACATCATACATCCAAAGAATGTAATTCAAATGCATTATAAATACAAAGGAGAAACATCTCTTTAGTGTTTGTTTTTAAGTTACAGAAAATAGTATTTCATGTTTTTCAATCCTTGAATGTGTAACTACTTACACTGACTACTTGTAAATTATTTTCTAAAACTTTCCTAAGTTTGCAGGACTGAGGAGCAAATTTTGCAATAATCTTCTAAAAAGGTATACTTCCAATATTAATTTAAAGACAGCTTAACATCATTCGTATTTTTTAATTTATAATTTAAATATAATTACTAATATAAAAATTCAGCAGCCAAATACAGGTGAAACATATCATTTTAAAAGATCTCAAAGGTATATCAAAAAATAATTGATAAAGAATTATCAATCATACAACAAAGACATGAATATGTATTGAAAAATTTAGTAATATGGGCCTTGATTAAAATTAAGATACATATGACCTGTCTTAACTTGGCATCAAAAAGCAAAGCAAAAACAAATGCAAAACTTTCTTTTAGGAACTTTTATATGTTCAGAGCTACTTAAAAGTATTGAGAGAAAATGGGCTGATGTATTTACTTCCACATCTTGCAAAGCTAAAGATGATGTGCAGATAATGACATCACAAAGTAGGTACAAGTAGAATTTGGTTTTTAATTTGTTTTGTCTATCATGCTCTCATTTCAGAACCAAAATTACAATTAAATTAACCCTCAAATAGGTGTTGGGATGCATTAAGTAATTAAAATGGGCATTAAAAAGACTAAAGTCATTTAAAAAAATATGCAATATGTTAAAATTCCATGTAGTGCCTGTAATGTAAAAACATTCTATGCAAGTGAGACTATAGCTATCCTGCACGTACACGTACGCACTTATTTAATATGAAGCCACAAATTCATATATTCCACTTGTGCATAGCTCAGAGAGAAAAAGCTAACACTAGATTAGTAATGCTTGATCCCTTTGTACATGAAGTATATCATGTAATAGAGAAATTAGATTCCACAAACTAACTTCTGCCATATATTTTTACACTATTTATAAACGTATCTGATCTTCCATACGATATGTAGAGAAATTGAAATAGCAATTCACATTGTATTGTAGAATCTAATCAGGAAGCACATGTTATATTATTAATGTTTATTGATTTGTAAGCTTTATACATTCTGTCCAAATTCTACAGTAAAAACAGCTCTGAAATCCTTTTGATCTTTCTTTTTCTACAGCTAAGGTATTTTTAGTGTTTAAATAGCAGTTGATGTCTTATCTATTGTCTTATACAGTACTGGATTCATTCCTGGTTACTATAATATTCAATCTAACAACTAGTAATATTAATGCTTTTTTCAAGCTTGGGACATATATAGCAGATAATATAAACATGTTTACTATTATTTATGATACTATACTACTCACTATCCTGAATACAGAGTAATTAACAGATAAAGCTATTATGAATGCAAACAAGAGAACCATGCTCCCCTCAAAAAAGAAAAAAAGAAACGGAACATAAACTGTAAATACTTGTATATTTCCTTCTAACACTAGTATAGGAGACAAATAGCTAACAATAAATCATTTGTTTATTCATGTTAAATAAATTTAATACGTACATTAACTTCTGACTTACTTAAAAGTATATGGAATATTTTTCAGAGACTATTTTGACTGTGTCAATTACCCTAGATACCAAAGTTGTTGTATTGTGTTGCTTGATGAAATAGGACTTAGATCAACCCTCAAAACCAGTATTACAAGCCTGGCAAATAGCATCACATTTGGGTGACGCACAGAATCCATCACCCTAGGGAAAAACGCATTGGGTCATAGTACAGAGTCTTTACATGTTCCATATTATTTCTACATAACGTTTTGAGATGATAGAATTGTAAACTATAAAGTGGAAGCCCATAAAATGATATACTCACAAATAGTCCTGTCCCTTAACTGCTCCTCTCAACAGAAATGAGACTTTAAAAATGATCTGAGAAGCATTTCTTACAATACACTGAAAGGTGGCATTTTGATTTATCATTTTTTTCATTTAAAAAAAATTCCTTAGTAAATTCAGAACAGATATAAGTATTATGATAACAATTGATTCATTATGTTTAAACTCCATACTCATTTCAAACTTTTAGACTTCATAATGTAGGTCATGTTAACTCCTTAAAAGATTCACGTTTCAAGCACAGAGTTAATAGTTAGCATTCTAAATTCCACCATCAAGATGTGTCTAAATATTATCTGTCTACATACATTCTATATATAAAACACACCTATAATAGCATGCACATATACTGGCAATAATTCAAACATAGCAAAGCTATCGTGAGTACTTCAAACATTTGCAGGCAATTACATTGCTAGAACTCCTCTCATAGGTATCCTATGACAAGCTACTAAAAAATTACACAAATCAAAAAGTGTTACCTTTGTTCAAATAATACTGCTGTTCATTATACAACAGAAAATATCATCCTTAATCTCTCAGGAGCCAAGATAGTGGTGGATTCTTGGAGGAGAAGTAGTGCACAATGGTTTGAGGCAAAATCGAAACATATTGTTTAAGTAAACCTTAAGGGGAGGGGAGCATATGCGCAATTGATGGATTTTTTTTTTTTGGTATCATCTTCCACAAAACCTCCCACCAACCCCTCCCCACCAGTTACCAGTAAACAATCTGCTGATATTAAGGGACTGCAACTCTAAACACCTCCCTTTGCCTTATTTCCTTCTTGCTAAACTTTATTGCTTTTCCCTCAGTTTTGAAGTAACAAACAATATTCATTAAATAAAAATTAATTAACAGATGCAGCCATAACATGAAATGTATGTTTGAAAACTTTGTAATAAATAAAATGAATCTAGACTTACTCCAAGAAACTTTCACTATGCTGATGTGAACAACATATACATTAAGTTCCTAAAGTTTTTCCAAACAAATCTTTAACTAAAAGAGCCATGAGCAAAAAAGGAATGACTATGATTTGAACTAGAGTCTGTAACTCTCGCAAGAAAAACTGAGAAACATATCAAGTAAATCAAAACTGTCAAATTTATAAGCAGAGAACACTTCAATGCTCCAAATATGCGGAATGCTTTTTTGTAGCCATAAATGCCTTAAAGACTGTACTCTTCCTTGTGTGACACTTAATTTTCACTATATATATTATTCCTTAAATGTGCTCTAGGTAAAGAAGGAAAAAAAAAAATCTATCAGGAACAATTTGGGTTAAAAGCAAAGTCCACGACAAGTAACCGTAAGATTTAAAGCTCAGGAACAATTCACAAAAGAAAAGTCGAGACAGTACTTAGTTCTGACCCACCGAATGGGGTGGAGGGCCTTCCACTAAACCCAATCACTTCTGGGTGGAGTGTCTATTCCCAAGGAAAGGAACACTAGCACAAATCTTTTTGCTCCCTAAAAAGATTTTCCTACTTGCCAGCTTCTGAAGTTGCCCTGATGTCAATCAACATCACCAAGATGTCTCAACTGGAGAAAGTTCTGTTTGCCTGTGCAAAGTCAGAAAGAAAGAAATGACTATTTATAAAAAAAAAAAAAAAGGAAACTATAAATACTGTTTGATAAATAGGGTTAAAAAAATTATCATCTAAAATTGTAAGAAAAAAAGAGCTGCCTGTAGAAACGCACTGACCCTTAAAATTGATGTTTTCAATCTAAAAATGCATTTTTGTAAAGTTTCATCTACTTTCCTTCCTCTGAACATAAAAATGATTAATGTCACATTTAAACTTCCACATTTTAGGCTCTTGCTAACAGGTGTCACATTCTTTATATAAACATATTCTTTGACCTGTGGCCATTGATAACCTTAATTAATTAATCTCCATTGAAACAAAAACAAATGGATTTTTTTTCCAAATAAGAAAGAAATAATGCAACGCAAATACCCACTCTCCCCAAAACCCAAAAACTGTTTAAGTTACGGTAACCTGAAATGCACCAGCCATCACAAAGAGCAATTGGAGAAATCCAGCAGTGCTCAGCAGGAAAGATTTTTAATAACAGATTGAAAAACAAGAATAAAAATAACTGCATCAACAGAGCCTTTCTTCCTCAGGCCACAAGCCCGTTCTTACTTGAACTTTTTTTTTTTTTTTTTAATGGCATTTTGGCCACTAAAACCAATCCAGAACATTATTAAAAGTTAAAAGCTACCAATTACTTCTGTCTGTTCTTTTAAAGCAAAGTTTGGCATTACGTCAGTTGGTTTAAAGAAAACAAGAAAGAGAGAGAGAAAGAGTAGGAGAGAAAGTTTCCTGCTTGTATAAACTAAACCACCAGGGAAGGTGTCTAGCCACTTGTAAAGTATTTACTGCAGGTTTTTAAAAGCTAGAAACATTTTAAAAATTAAAAGTTTTTTGTTATTATTTTTAGTGAAACACACAAGAACGACAAGTGTATCCTTAATGTCTTCTTTGGGGTGTCTTAATGTTATGTTTGTATTTCAGTTATAGCTTGGAATCAGAAAATGATTTCAAATGATGCTCCAAATTTGAAGTACATAGATCATTTCACCTTTATTTTTGCTATTTGGATTTGTGCTCTTGGAAAAGGAAAAAAAAAAAAAATGTAGGATAGCAAAAAGTAGACCGCTACGATAATAGCTGCTATATGCTGCAGGGACCAGTGGAGTTTCTTCACCTAACTAATGCTTAACAATTCAAATGGTTTTCACCTGTAGATCCTACTGCAACTTCAGAGATTCCTGAAGGTCAAAGATCTCTTTCTAACCAAAGTCAAGTTCTACATTATTATGTCCATCAGAAAACCAAACTAAAGGCCAAATTCAGTTCTCAGGAATAGGAGAACCACTGAGCGCTGTGATAGCTCAAAAAGTGATCATAATAATAAAATTGAAGATATTATTTATAAAGGTCATATATAATTAATAAAATATTTTATACAAACAAATGACTTTGGCCCTACTTACATCGGAGGATAAATTTTAAAAAGTAGTTAATATCCTCTGCAGCACTGTTTGCTATTGAACAATGGTATAAAACAAGATTTGGTATTTTAGCTTATTTACTTTAATCCACTGGTTACAGCTTTTGGGAGACAAATTATTTTTAAAATTACACTAAAACAAACCTCTACGTAATTTTTTAATGTAAATAATTGCAAAGTATGTTAGTCTTCTCTATACATGACAAGCACTCTTAAACAATTAGATTAAATGTCTACTTGGCAAAGTCTAGAAGATCATCTTTATACTATATCTAAGGGAGACTCAAAAATTCCATAAATCATAACTATTATGGTAACAAAGAATTTACTTATTTCTGTATAATAACAAAAGATAAATGTCATTTTCACAGATAAGCCATCAAAGTAAAAGCAAGTCTATGTATGCTGTCATTAATTTCCCAAAACTTCAACAAATGGTAAATAAGGATGATAAATGAGTAAACAAGACCCAGAATTAGTTATCAATGGTATTAGCAGTTATCATCAGCAAAAGAGGGAGAAAAAGAAACCTATTACCTGAAAGCTTGACCTAGCAAGGATGAACAACAAAATACGAGCCCATAAAACTTGCCTGTTTTTATCAAATTGATTGTAACTTGTGAGCTGCAATATTTGGGACAGAACTGTCTGAGTTTATAGTTTTCTATGCCTGCTAAAAACAGATGCAGACTACCACACTAGCTGTCCTGCGGAAACTAAATTAAGGAAAGGCAAATACCAAGTGGAAAGTTGTCAGCCTGTTGAATGAATGGCTTCATTTTACACACCAGAGAAATCTTAATAAGAATATGTTTTAATGTGAGCCAGTCATTTTATTTTAAGTTCATCACTTATTACAAAAATAATCTTTCCCTTAAATCAATTATAGACACCTGCCCATAACTTAAAGTCTGTGTTGTTGTACACGTAATAGCACAGTGTTGTAACATTATCGTTGCTCTCAAAAGAAGAACTGAAGTTAAAATATAATTATTTTAAAATATTCATGTTATGAAAAATGTTTAAAGGTCAGTTATCAGTATTCCAATTTCAAATTTGAAATAAAGTTCTAGTTCAAAAACAATTTGCTGCAAGTCCTCTGGAAACTTTCAGTAATGTTTATTTACAACAAAGAAGGTAAGACAAGAGTTTATAAAAATCTACACTCTTTGACTGCTTTCTTAATAAAAATGTACAGATCATTAATCACATATTGTGGGTTGTATATCTGTACACACATACACATATACATCTAGCAATAGTAGTGACAACAGAACCGTCACTGAATCGTAAAAGCTGCTTTTCTACAGATGCATGCATTTCCCTGTTTTAAAGGTCTTCCTTATGAATGAAGATTTCCTTATAGGAAGAGACCTATATGATGTAAATCAGAATAAACTCAGGAGTGGTAGGTGACTTAAATAATACTGAAAACATGGTAGTAGTATGTGTAACTTATTTCAGATTAGCACACTGATTCCGATCCTAAACTGGTTTTCAAACACGTATGCAGAAAATTTTATAAAATCATTTAAAATATTAGTCATCGAAATGCTAAGTTCTAAATTCAGCTCAGACTTCACAGCTATTATGACATTTTTCTCCTTACCTTTAATGTTACCTTTAAGAGACAAAGGACAAAACCTAAATAGTAGCACAGACCCTTACAGCATCTAGAATTCAAAGGAGTGACAAACTTTGTTAGTAACTTGCTACTTTCCACCACTTATTTGAAAAGTGTTAGACTTAGGTATTATGTATGGAAAAGCAGTCTACACATATATATCCTAACATATAACATACATATCAGGAAGCCATAAACATCAGCTCGCCAGTGGTAAATACTTTGCCAACAGAGTACTAATGAAGCTTCAGAAGGCCTCACATTCAGAGAAATCAAGTTATAATGTTGGCATTAAGACTCTTTGCCCCTCAGGAGTTTTATTTTCATATTATTAACATCCAGAAATAATCATCAAATTTAGCATGTTACTAGCCCTGTATATTAAACTGAATCTAGTGATGTTTTTATCCAAAGGTGTAGCTTTAAAAGGAAGTTATGAAATCCAAGGAGAGAGAAACTCTAAGAATATGTTTGACTTGTTAAGATTAAGCACATCATTAATAAACTTTCACTTAAAGGTAAAAAAAAAAAAAAATCCTCAAAATGTTGGTATCATTTCCAGACTGTCCTGTCAGCATCATAACTTACAGGAAACGCTTCATCTTCCCATACAAACCCTGTATTTATTCACAACCCTGGCATACTTGGGGAAAGAAAAAAAAAGCCCACACGATTTTAGATCCTGTTTGCTTTTATACGTTAACTGGTGGAATATCTGAGAGAGCCTTCTAAGCAAATGAGCGGCATGTAAAACTTCACAACAGTGAGTTCAGAAACTTTCATTCTCATTTTGTCCACGTCAAGAACTGGCTGCCCGCATGACTTTCCTTTGCTGTCCCTTGCATTTTTAACTCTGGCAGCCTTTTCTAAATGATCAACTTTTTCTAAAACCAGCAGGAAAGTAACACGATGCCAGCAAGATCCATAGGTTTTAGCTTCAGAGCTGGAGGACTTTGAAGAATTGTTGGAAGGTTCCTATTTTATTTTTGCTTTGAACAATCAAGTTTTAGCCAACAACCAGGCCCAGAGTTATCATTTCTTTGTAATTTTGTCTCGGGCCCTATCTGTATTTTTCTTTTGTACTTATTATCTCTCCCAGACCCTTTCCTGTTCACCTGGTGTGTTTACAAAAGTTCAATGAATCTACAAAAGTTCAATGAATAGGCCTAACTTGTCTCAGATTTAACTCCTCCGCTGAGCTTCTCACTTCACTTACCTCGCTTAAACTCTAGCCGTAATTTTCCAAAATGGGATAAGAATGAATATTCTATCATAATTTAGATTCATCATTAAGATCCATGGCTTACTCAAAAACCTTTCAAAGCATCAAATATGAGGCCTAAAAAGATAGAGAGAAGTAAAGCCGGTCCTAAAATTTAGTAAGTCCGAGATTCCCTCTGAAACCCACCAGTCCTTCTCACCCTCTAACTTAAATTGCTTTAGAGTCCTGGGGCCGTAAAACAGTTACTGACTTCCCTGGGGAAAGGGGGAAACACTACCATCTCAGACAGGTACTAACGAAAAAGCTTTCCCAGCCACAAAAACAGCTTTGCACTTCAAACAGCTCCCACCGCCGCCTCACCCTCAAATTATTCATGGGGTCCTATAATCCTGGAGTTATTTGGAGGGACGGCGATGTTTGCCTTGGCCTTTCAAAGATGCGTTTCTCTAGATCCCAAACAGGAACTAGACAGAAGGCAAAGCGTCTGTCCGCCTAGATGTCCCACCGCTGTCAGGCATTTAATCACCGGCCAGTGTCCCCTGACCCGCGCGACACATGGCGCATCAACCGCATCGCAGAGGAAGTCTGCCCCTTCCTCAGCCCCTACGGAAGCGCCCGGGCTGCAAGGCCCTGCCACATGGTACGGACAGGGCACAGACCCCTCGGCCAAGCTGTCCTGAGCCGCTCTGAGGCGGGTGCACCAAGGGATGCGACACCCGCCTTCTCCAGAGCCCAGCTGGGCCTTTAAGGGAAAAAAGTTTGAAGCCTGCCTTTTGCAAATTCTTCAAAGCCAAAGGCAGTCCTGTGCTGTTTTCCCACTTTGGGGACCATACGGAGGCCCCTCTCTGAGACCCTCCCGACCCTCCCGAGTTCGCCCAACTTACTACTCTGCATGCTGGTGCCTAGTCTGCGCCCCGCTTGTCACGAGCCCCCAGAAAACTTGCAGTGGCGGCGGCGGCGGCGGCCCCTCGGGTCCAACCACCTCCAGCTCCTCCGCTGCGCCCGGTAGGAGAGAATTAAAATCAGCCAGAAAGAGACAGCGAGGGGGAGTGGGGCTGCGAGGGGGAGGGGGCACCGGCCTGAAACTTCTTTTTTTGGCAAATGGGGATTTGTTTTTCCTCCTCCCCGGCGGCTGAACTTGACCCTGCTGACTCCAGGGGCTACTGCAGTTTGAAGTCGCTGGTTTCCAAAGCTCAGATGCCTCAGACCCACCAAAAGGAGGAGAGGAAGGGGGGAAAAGGGAGCAGAAGAGAAGAAAGAAAGAAAGAAATCACACGCTCAAAAAGGAAGAAAGAAAATGCATGTGAAACCCGAGAAGCCTGCGCTTGGCTTTCTGCACACTCTCCCTCTGCTTTTTTTTTTTTTTTTTCAAAGAAAGTCACTTTTAATTCCCAGGGCTCCCCGCTCGTGATCGCCCACATTTTGCGCACACACGAGCGGGCGCTGCACTCGAGTCGCGGCGCCCCGGGCCCGGCCGAGGGGAGCCCGCGCCCCCCGCGCCCCCCGCGGCCCCCGGCCCCGCGGCCCGCCCGGGCCTCCCCTCCTTACCTGTTGATTAATCGTCAAGAACACCCTCGGCAGCCCGAAAGATGGTGGCGCGGCGGCCAAAGCCATGAACCGTCTTCTGTTGTTTGCAGAGTTGATCTTGGATTATTGCGGGGGGGAGAGAAAAAGGTCTTTCCTGCCTCCCCCCCTTTCCCTCCCCCACCCTTATTAAAAAAGAGAGAGAGAGAGAGAAAGAGAGAGAGAAAGAGAAAGGAAATAGAGCAAGGATGTGCCCGGTGCCGGGTGGGAGAGGGGAGGGGGTGTTGTTTTTTGTTTAAAAAAAAAAAAAAGAAATAGGAAGGCGAGAGAGCAATCGAGAGGACGCGAGGTCTGGAGAAACCAGCAGCACCAAAAAAGAGGACGCTAGAGATTGCAGTGAGATCGGGTCTTTATCAGAAATGTTATCGCTTGTCAGGACCTCAGTCTCCGCGCATTACGTCAGTTTCAAGACACCAACACTATTAATATCAAAGGAGCCTTCGCGGAGGAAAGCGCCACCCCAGACCGAGCTCCCTTAAAGAGACAGCGCGCGTCCCCGCGCCGCCGCCGCCGCCCCGCCCGGCTCCGAGCACCCGCCGCCGCCGCCCGCCGGGACCGGCCCCGGCCGCGGGTAGCCGGCTGCGCGAGAACTTCGCCCGAGTCGGAGCGCCGCAAATGAGAGCGGCGCGGTACAGGGACCCGGCTACCTTCCCGCCCCGCCTCTCCCCCCTCCTCCCTCCCCCACCTCCCGTCTGTGAACGTGCGGGCTGGAAAAGGAGGAAAAATCCGAACGCGTTAGGAATAATCTGATAAAGACGAGGACTTACCTTGGGGGAGTGGGGGGCAGGTGGGGGGCAGTGCGTGGCCGCCAAACCGACGTTCCCCAGACACTCAGAGATGCTAACAGAAACAATCTGAAGAACTCTCAAAGTCCTTTTACCTTTTCTGTTGTTACTTTCCCTTCTCTCTCCCAATTAAACGACGCAGGATGTGTGTGTGCGTGTGCGCCCCCTCCCCCGCCCTTTATCTGTGGCAAGAAGTCTTAGGACACCTAGTTGGTGATCAGGATTCCCCACGCTTTTCATGGCAAGAAGGCTTGAGGAGAACAACTTGAACTCTATCCTGAGTTGGAGAAGTGCGGACTGAGGTTGCTATGGTTTTCTGAGCTAAAGAGAAGCCAGAAACTCAATGGGTGCTTTAAGGGGGTACCACAAAACAGACAAACTGGTAACATTATTCAAATGCTGCAAGATTAATACATGCAGTTTGGGGTTTTAGTAGCAGATAAGGAATTCTGAATTAAGCGTGACATTCTTTTTTACCTACTTTACATTTCCATATACTCTCATTATTAAGAGAAATTGCCTCAACATAAAGTTCACTGGATTGAGCTTTTTTTTTTTTTGACTTCTAAAGATCAACAATGCATAAAACATTACCATGACAGGATTCAAAGTATAGTAGGTGTTAAAAACAAAGTAAACATTTCTTGGGCGTTTGGACTTCATTTTCTTCAGTTGGGTGACTTTAAGTGGCATGTTTTTCCTCTGGTGAAAGTCAGTTTAAAGTAATTTTGTGCTAAAAGGAGAAACATCTTTCCTTTTCCAAACTACAAAATGATTAAAATTAGAATCTTAGGTACAATCATGAATCTGAGAGACGAAGATGAAGTAATTTCCTCCAAAATATTTTTCACTAAATGATTCTTGCATCTTTTTAGAGAAAAGATGGGTATATTTTCCAAACATACTATTATCAGAAGTGAAAAAGCTAATCATTTTAAAAAATTAAAACTGAAGTAGGTGCTTCTAGAACCTTACTCCTTTTTCTCTGTGGTCTTTATTTAATATACCTAGTCAAGCAGATATGTGATTTTTTTTTGTAGCACGTTTATTCCAGAAGTATTTTGGTACCATTTCCCATACACTCTTTATGAGTAGAAAAGCAATAATTCTTTTGCAATAGAGAAACTAGTCAGGTGAAAAAGTAGTCAAAATACAGTTTCACAATGAGGCAAACAATATATTCCCTAAAGGAGAGAGAAGACAATGAACCTCATATGCCTGGAGTTATTCATATGTTATCATCCATTTAAATTAATTTGAGAACAGAGTTAGATTTATATATAGTACTGCATGCCGGGAAAATTAATATCAAAATCTTCAGTAAATCTCATAGTCAGCTACTAATGACCACCTGCATATTTCCACACTGGAGTCATTTAATACTGTCCACCACCAATTTCCACTGTAAAATGTATTCATATATGAAATATAGACCTTTTATTTTCTTTTTTTAAGCCATAAATTAACTTGCCGACTTTTATGGAAACATGCACGGCACAGTGAGAAGCATTTTTATTAAAGGAAAAAAATAAGGATCTGAGTGAAACATTCTTGAGCCATGACTAACTAAAAATATTAAATCAATTTTGAAATATGTATTCGAATAGTAAGACTGTATCGAAAGAGTTAATACCACCTAAAACTGCTGAAGCTGGTATCTAACTGATAAAATCTGAGGCTATAGCATCTTAGCAAAGTTAAATAGTACAATTTATCACAAGGATTAGGCCCCTAATCTCCCTCTGCTCCCCAAGATTTAAATGACATTTTAAAAGGGGAAGTGATCTTCCTCTCCATCACCCACAAATCTAAGGCAATCATCAAGACTGTAAATTTATTCACATGAAACAATCATTGATTAAATTGGCTCAAAAAAAAATGAAATTACATGCTTTTGCAAGCACAAAGCCCTTGAGATGGCTGGTGTTTTTCCACCTGTAATAATACAAAATTTGACCATTAAGTGTACCCAAAATTACATATTATATGAAAAGTTAAAGCCAAAGGTCTGAGGGTGAATTATGTCTTTTAATTGAAAGGATAAAGTTACACTTCAGGTACTGAAGCCAACAAATTCATGGTCACTTAAAAATTTAATGAATGAAGTTTCACGGACTCAATCTTGCTGAAGTTTGCCTGAGAAATGAAGAATCTCTTCATGTTACTTTTTGTATTTCAAGTTAGAGTAGAGCAGATCAAACTGCTGTCTGTATCAATTCATTTACATTAACCACAAAGAATCTGTAGAGAACTTAATAAAAGCACAAATATTTTTGTAAACTTTTTCAAGCAAATTACTTATTTATTTATGAAATAATTTATGAAGAAAATTTTTACCTCATGCTTTAGATATATCACATGTGCTCTTGATTGACACAATATGTTTAAGCTCAAAGACCCTCATAGCATTTTTTAATTCTAGTAGGAATATTTCAAAACAACCAACTAATACATGAGGTCATAATTGTTTGACAGTTGTTTTTAATATATAAAATAAGTTACGTATATTGTTTTCCTTGAAATGTTTGTTGATTTGTTTTTCTAGTCCTGACATTTGCATGGCAGAAACTGAATTAGGGGAAATATTAAAGATTTATTTACATTTAATACCTTCTGCTATCAAACATATGCAAAACTCTTAAAACCATTCTCTTATTTGCAACGCATTTCAGAACAATGGAGACTGGATGTTAAAAAGACAACTTGTGCTTTTATAGGACACACCAGAAAATAAAGATATTAAGAGAAAGAAAAAAGCAAACAAAAGAAGCACATTTTAATTACAATAATTTCTTTATAATCTTTCATAATTCTTTGAATTATGGAATCTTCTCTCATGACTGTAGCACTGATGAAACAGTTCCTCAAGCTGTATTATTAATGCATATTATTTATCAAAATGACATAATATAATATACTTTTTCTGTTTTATTATTTAAACATTCTTTTCCCCCCTTTTCTTGTAGTTTATTCAGCAGAGATACAAAGAGGGATTAGTAGTTAAGCACAAGCATACTTGTTTTACATTTTCAACCTTTTAGCACACTACTTACTTACAGTTCCAGTGCCTGTAATCACAATGATTTTACCTGATGGAACACGTATTTCAGAAATGTAATCCAACTGTTTACCCTAACACGTCATAAATTGCTATTCCTTTTAGAAACCTCAAAGATTGACAACCCTTGGTCCTAAATGCCGACTGCTTTAACACATACTATCAAGAAAACATTTATGTATTGTTTGCTTTCAAGTTAGTCCTACCCCATGTGAAATGGAAGACTCTTTACCTTCCATCATATCAAAAGCAATTATTGAAATACTCTGCCTTCCTTCATGGTAAGACCTGAAGGAACAGAGGCATTATCAGAGATGAACTACCTTAAGTTTACTTCCTCCCACAATCACTCGGCAATCAACATTTAAAAACATACACTTCCACACAAATTATGATAGTTTTCCAAACTACCTATTGCTGAACACCTCTGGGTGAATTTACTAAAGAAAAATTCAGCTTTAAATAGCCTGTATCTGGTATTCAAATTCACACTTACACTTGCCAGTCTTCCCCCTGCAATATCAGGCAATTGCCTAGTTAAACAGATGGGCCTCGCAGCCCACCCTAAAAGCCAACAAACATGGACTTTATTTAATTAAAAAGGGAAACAAATTTCTGAGGTGTAGGCACACACACAGAGAGAGACATACACACACAATCTCTGACCAGGGTCAATCCCAGAATAAAAATATTGATTCTTGCTTTCTCATTAGGTTTTATGAATGTCCAACCATATACTATCCACTGGATTGAAACAACTAAATGAGATCATTCAGTGCTGTATACTCAGACCAAATCTCTATGGGAAATAGCTGAACTCATTTCCTTTCCCTCCAGTAAGAGAGAACATTTACATCTGAATTAACCCAGATTCAACTCTTCTCCATCTGACATTGAAGAGTAGGTGTTTTCCAATTTTCTTCCTATTTCTACCCCCTGCTCTGTTATCCTCTGCTGCTTAGCACTCTTATCCCACCCACTACTCCATACTTATGCAATAAACTCTCAGTTGTACATAACCAAACTCAACATCTGATTTTGCCTAAATTTCAGACTAAAATATTCCACTGGAAACTCAAATTTAATAAGTCCAATATCATCATTAAGAAAGAGGAGACTATAAAGACAGACAACATGGAAGGAGGAAGAAAATAGACAAACCTTATCTCTGTTCAAGGCCTGCGTCATCCAGACCAGAAACCTCAGGATTTTGGCAATACCTTCTCCCATAGGCCCCAAATCCAATCATTTACTAGTCCTCTATTGCTTATTTTTAAAAGGTGTTTGTACATGTTACCACCTTTCTTTTCATCCACACGGATCCTTCTCAAATCCAAAAGTTAAAATCTTTCTCAAGACATCCAGTTGAATGTGTCAGCCCTACTCTAACCCCTCATGAGCTTACGACAAAAATCTCATAACTCTCAATTGCCAGAGGAATAACCCCAAAAAGCTTCAAGTTCTTTCATAACCTAGTCCAAAATGGCTTTCTGACCTCATTCTTCACTCAACTCTTCCACACAGACCATTCTTGACCATTGATTGACTCACCATTCCCCAGATACAGGTAACATTTCAGAATGTCTTGGCTTATGCTTAAAGAGCCACCTCACTTCGAAGGCTTTAAAGAGACTTTTATGCTAAACCTCCATGTGCATATCCTCTCTTCTTCTAAGGTCAAACTGAGATTCTGCCTTTTTCATAACCTTCATCAAATTCCAAATCACAATCAGCAGTACAAGAACTAAGATTCTATAGAATTTGCTTCCATTTCTAAGTAGCAGTTCATCACAGTGACTTCTATGGTATTGTTCCTTGACTTACCTCCCTCCCCTGCTAAACTGAAAGATTCCTGAGGGCAGAAAACCATGAAATCATAGTTACTCAATAACATCTGTTGAATTGATTTTGGAGATTGGATCAACCTCTTTAAATTCTACCTAGAAACAAACCTTTGAGGCCAGGTTTCAAATGTTCTATATGGCTCGCCCTTCCTTTCCTTTCCTTTCCTTTCCTTTCCTTTCCTTTCCTTTCCTTTCCTTTCCTTTCCTTTCCTTTCCTTTCCTTTCCTTTCCTTTCCTTTCCTTTCCCTTCCTTCCTTCCTTCCTTCCTTCCTTCCTTCCTTCCTTCCTTCCTTCCTTCCTTCCTTCTTCCTTCCTTCTTCCCTTCCTTCTTTCTTTCCTTCCTCCTTTCTCTTTCTTTTTCTCTTTCTTCCTTTCTCTCTCTGTCTCTCTATCTCTGTGTCTCTCTTTCTGTCTCTCTCTCTCTCTTCTCTCTGTCCCTCCCTTCCTCTCCCTCTTTTCCCTCTTTCTTTCTTTCATACACATGGGCTGATACATCATGTACTAATTGAAGCTTCTGGGTGGCCTTCATCTCAGCTACATATTTTTGGCAATGTATCAGAGGAGACATTTGTCCTCTTCTGAAATATTGTCCTCATTATCATTAAGTTTTGGTTTATAATTCCATGTTGCTCTAAAAATAGTGACTTAAATGATCCTTAAATCCAAGGCATTAAAATATGAGAGTATTGAAAATGAGGCTGAAAGCAGATACATTTTAGATGGGATGGGATTATTTGTAGTTTTAGAAGCCAGGAGTGTGAATTAAGAAAGTTATAACAGTGAGGTAGGAATAAGCAAACTCTTTAGACATTAACAGTGTTTTTTTCTCTCTCTCTTGTTTACCATTAAAATATTGAATCGTCTTAGCATAATTCCATCTGTTCAAGTTTTGCAGATGTTAAACTCTCAAAAGCTTATGTGACATTTAATTAATTTTATACACCCAAATGTCCAGGTTCCAGCAGAGATTCCATTTCATAACGTTCTATGAATCTAATGGAAGTGTGTGTGTGTGAGCACATGTTTGTGTGTGTATACATGGGCATGTGTCTAGGACTGCATGAGCATCTGGCAAATGAAAACCCTTGTTTTGCTGGCATTCCATCTTGGTGGTCACACAGTTAACTTACCCTCAGTACATCCAGACAAGTCGAATGGACTGCTCCATCAAGAGCCACATAGGCATTGCTAAATGATCACATGATAAGTATTAGTTATTATTTTCACTTTAAACTTCATTCATCAGTAACTCTACATTAATTAGAAGACAGTAAACTGTCAGTTTCTGGAAGGAAGGCACTTTCCACATTCTCTCTCTGCTCTGTGCCATGAGAGAAGGAACACTTTATCGCCTGATCTCCCTTGCCATCTAGGTTCCAGGGGGTTTTGGCCAAGAGCACCATTAGATCAGAGAACAGGAAAAGAGACAATCAGTGTACTTATCGCCCTGGCTCCTTTCTCTCATATTGGGCAGCCCTTCTTCCATGGCTATACTCACAGGGTTCTAGTAATAAGTCCCTCTCCTTATGGTTTTAGTCCTGAGGGTTGAAGCTACTTCTGGCTGTTACTAGGCCCTGGGTGTTTCACCATCTCTTTTTGGCTTCCTTAATCCTACTAATACCTTTTTGTAAATGACCCTTCATTAAATTCTCTTTAATTACTCTTTTGAGTGTGCCTTGTGTTATCTGCTTGGACTCTTATTGACATAGAGGACTTGTGATAAAATCACCTTTGCACCCTAGAGTCTAGGATCATTTTTATAATTTAATTCAGTAAAGATAAACAATTATATGTTGAGTAATTCCTGCGTGCCAGACACTGTTAGATATTGGGTACCCCAGTGGTAAATGAGCTGACACGGCTCCTGCATTGTGGATTTTATGATCTAATTAAGTGTTTCATAAAGAATCTTGGGCATTTTAAAAATACAATGGATAGGCCTCACCTACTGAATGTGCATCCTTAAAGCTTTGACCAAAGAATTCAATTTTAGTAAGCAGACCATGTGATTATTGTACTCATTAACGTATGAGAGAGAGAGAGAGAGAGCGCGATTTTTGACTATGATAAGTATTGAATAATCTGTTACAAATATAAAGATACAAAGTAAGGACTTAATAAATGTTAGTTGAATTAACATATGAAGGCATGAATTAATGTTGAGAAGAGGGTGGTTGGGGTATGGAGGGTGAGTTCATTAATAGTGGATTACAATGCTTAGGGCACTGCCTTTTCAGGGGGTGGGCAAAAGTTGAGGGTAGTGGATGTTCTACATACTTTGTTAATTGTTTTTAATAATTGGGCTCCATTGTACTCACGCATATCCCTGCTCCGTCCTCTGTAGCAAGTATTCACAAATCTGCTGTAGCAGTCCCAGCTGCTGGGTTTCCCCAGCAGAGCAGAGCCCTGGGCAATTGTTCCAATTTGCTGTAGTCTAGACTCTGGAGACAGCTCTGGAAAGAGAAGCACGGACACTCACAGTCTGAAGCTAATTAAGTTAGCAAGATAAACAAGGTAAGAGTCCTGGGAATAAGGGGAATTTCTTGAGCCTCAAAAAAATTCACAAATTAGAGATTGAGAACACTGGTAATATCTGAGACTTCTAACTATATTTTTCACCCCTCCCAAAGACACCTGAGCTTTTCTGATAAGGGGCATGCCAATGGCATGCCAGATGGCCACTACATGACCATTTAAATACCTTTTCATTAAATGGGAATATTTATTACTTTTAAAAATTATTCACAATCGTAGACTTAGTTTTTAAATAATACTATTTAATTTGTTCTCAATATTCTTGAACTCTTTTATTGAAAGCAGTCCTGAGCAAGATCCTTGAATTACTCATATTCCAATTACTTAACTAGTCCAGCAGTATAACATGACACTATACATATATATTCATAAAAATATTTACATGTATATTGAGGCCCTTTAAACAAGGAAACATAATTGAAACATATCTCCTATTATCTCTCCCAATCACAAGGACACATGAAGACTGCAACTACTGCTTCAATAACGTGAGTTTCCAATTGCTCTACATTAGAATCTAACAGAGTCCCAGCACAAATTTAAGGTACTTCAAACCAAATCTTATTTTATTTTATTTAAAAAGACAGTGGCATTTCATATCTTGATGTTGTATTAAGTGATTAAAGGTAATTTTATCTTTTGACCACAAGAGTCAAAAATGAATATGAAGTAGCCATCTAGACACAATCCATTCTGTAGAATGCATCTGAACAATTTGTATAGATTGCGTATGGAATGTATTGTAAAGATGGTGAGTAGATTGGCTACAGGTAAGAACTTTGTGGTCTTCCCATACTGCATACTATGTAGTATGCACTGCTGCCTTATAATGTCATTAGACAAAACTTAAAATGTTGCTCAGTGGTTCATCACATATCCAATATAATACTCTATTGATACAGTTTAGCTGAGGATCATTCTGCTTTATTAAGATTTTTAAATAACTCAACTATAAGCTACTCTAACAAGGTACCTATTTCTTAACCACATTTTTGGCAGTGGTTTTCTTTTCTCATTCAGAATACCATAAAAGAAAAGTTATGTAATTTCTACTGAGGTCATGGTGAAATTTAGCTTTTTCATGCTGGGCTTCAGGACTCCTTCTTCAAAGTCTCTGTATGAAAGATGATTCTAGAGGATAAGAATCATCCAAATGTCTGTGAAAGCATAGAATTGTGGAACGTTGACTTTACAATGTTACAATGATTTTACAAATAAAGGAACTGAGTCTTCGACAGTAAATGACTGGAATGATCAAGAACACACCTAAGTAATAATAATGGTTAACACTTATGCAGTGCTTACAATATGCCAGGTTCCCAATTTTTCACATATATTAATTTAGCCAATCTTAATAAACACTCTATGAGATAGCACTACTATCCTCATTTTACAGATAAGGACACTGAGTCATATGCAATAACATAGCCAAGGTCTACCAGTCAGGTGTAGAACTAATTGGGTCAAGGGTCAAAGCCCAACTGTATTTTCATTATGGTGGGAGAATTGAGACTTGAACCAATGGTTTTGGCTTAACACTTAATATGCAATTATGAGTGTGTGTGTGTGTGTGTGTGTATACTTTCTACTTTTTCGCCACCGACATTCATTCTTTCATTCTCTCTTCCTTGGCAATAGCGCACTGGTTTCCACTGGAAGCTTATCAGAGAATGACATTCAGGATCTTTGCACAGTTGGAGGCAAGGAAGCTTTGGAGGACAACTGGAGAGAAAGTCTGGATTTTTTATTGCATTGCACTTGGACCGACAAGATGTAAAGCTGGAGCTCTTTGGTTTGTCTTTGTGCAGAAAATTTGAACTAATTCAGAGAAAGCAGAGCGTACACATTGAGAGACAGATTCTGGGTTCTGCAGCATGTTTTGGACCCCTTAATAATGCCACACCTCAAGTCAGCCATAACCCCCAGAGTTCTCCAGTTATGCTCTTTTTTTGTGGCTTATGCCTTTGTGAATTGGTATCAAAGAGAATTCGGATGAGTATATCAGACTTTAATTTAGTATTATTAGATATATACTGATATGCAGAACTATAATATTATGAAACTTTTAAAAATGTATAAATGCTTTTCAATAATATTCAAAACAATAGATTTTTACACTTTTTACCCAAAATGACATTGTACAGATTGATGATCAATCTTACTTGCCAGACTTGGCTCTGGTAATTTTTGACAATAAATCAGCATCAAACTTACCCTCAAATGTCAAAGACATGAAGATATTAGAAATTATTTTGAAATACAGTGAACATACCCAAAGGACAAATTTCAGTAACTGCTGTGAACAATAGCAGCATCTTTGGTATTCTTCAAGCTCTAGGAAATGTGTTTGTTTTAAACAGCAGTTTTATTTAATAATCTTAAATTGCATATGTCCTTGACTTCACAGATTATTATTATCATATTAATAAATGGCTGGTGTTTTGTAAATACCCTTTAAAATGAACTGAAAAAAATAATAGGCTAACTGGTCAAAACATTTATCACAATGTATCGATAAATCCTTGGTATTTGAAAGGCTCCATATGAAGATGATCAAAGAATTCAGATCTATGTAGAAATGAAGATTTCATAGGAAGTGATTAGTGTTCATTAAATGATGAAGCACAGATTAAAACCTGTTCCATCAAAAGTTTAGACATCTTGTGTTAGCCTAAGTAGGCAAATGATGATTACACACATCATACGTGTTGTGAGTTTTGAAGTCTAAAAGATTATTGACCTGAGAAAGCCCAAGGAGACATAATCTCAAGTGATCTTTCTGATGTTTCTGTTATCAGTTTTAACAGTGATTAAATACCGACCTACAACATACTTCATTATGACTCACTACACTCTATGCTATGTGGCTCTGGTGGTGTCTATTTTATGTTTACCTAAAAACACAGCACATATTAAAACAAGGTTATTGTGTAATAATGAATGAGACGCTAAAACAGAGTATCTAGACTCTGTATGTGATGCCAAATTTATAAATTCAGTTAAACTAGTAATGAAAATAATGTAGTGTAGTAGTGAAAATAATGCTAGTTTAATTCAGTTAAACTAGCATTATTTTCACTTTCTAATATGTAATTTCCAATTTATGTATGGAATTTTGCTTATACAAATAAAACTGTGTGGAGAGGCAAAAAGGAACATTAGCTTACTGTAGTCCAAATAAAATCACAGATGTGACTGGGCGCCATGGCTCACACCTGTAATCCCAGCACTTTGGGAGGACGAGGCGGGCAGATCCACTGAGGTCAGGAGTGTGAGACCAGCCTGGCCAACATGATGAAAACCTGAAAACTCGTCTCTCCTAAAAATACAAAAAAATTAGGCGGGCGTGGTGGTGGTCGCCTACAATCCCAGCTATTCAGGAGGCTGAGGCAGGAGAATTGCCTGAGCCTGGGAGGCAGAGGTTGGAGTGAGCCGAGATCACATCATTGCACCCCAGCCTGGGCGACAAAAGTGAGACCCTTTCTCAAAAAAATAAATCAATAAAATAAAATAAATAAAATCATGGAACGTTGCGATGAAATGTTCCTTAAATATTTTTTCATACAACTGTTCATTCTTAAATGCAACAACTTAAAAATCAGCAACTGAAATAACAGTAGCAAAAGTAATTCTGATGACAGGATATTGACGCTGTGTCAAGCACTGTGCTAAAGCTTTATGCTTATTGGCTCCTTTATTCTCAGAACAACTATTTGAGAGAGCTACTATTATTATTCCCATTCTGAGATGAGGAAAATGAGTCACAGAGAGATAAGTTACTTGCATAAGATTACATGACTGATGAGTGGCAGGACTAGGATTTAAATTCAAGCAGTATAGCCCCAGAGTTTCCCTAAGAAAATATAAGATATTTTATATTATTTTTATATTTAGTGATAGTAATGTATATTACTAATGTACATTAGTGATAGTAATGTACTAATGATATAGTAAAGTTTATCACTAAGTTAAAAATAATTATATTTTCAATGACTAAAAATTAGCCAACTATGTACTGTGTTTATATCAAGAGTTTTTTTAATTTTTAGAATAAATTTTTCTTTTTTTTTTTTTTTTTTTCTTTTGGAGACGGAGCTGGCTCTGTTCCCCCAGGCTCTGGAGTGCAGTGGCGTGATCTCGGCTCACTGCAAGCTCCACCTCCCAGGTTCACGCCATTCTCCTGCCTCAGCATCCTGAGTAGCTGGGACTACAGGCGCCCACCACCATGCCTGGCTAATTCTTTTATTTTTAGTAGAGACAGGGTTTCACCATGTTAGCCAGGATGGTCTTGATCTCCTGATCTTGTGATCCACCCACCTCGGCCTCCCAAAGTGTTGGGATTACAGGAGTGAGCCACTGCACCCAGCCTACAATAAATTTTTCTAAAATAAAGATATACAATTATTGCAAGTACTCTTGAGCATTATTTCATTATTTCATTATCTTTGATCAATTTTCCTTAATTTTTATATTTTGACCAAACTACCAGAAGTCATGTAACTAACACGCTCCAAAGCACATGGCTGTAATGCATATTTGTCCCAGTTCTATATTTTTGCACCTGGTTTATATTGACATCCCTCAAAAGATCTTATGGGCTAATAACTATGAAATATATTTTGTGATCCTCTTAAAACTTGAGCCACGTCATGTCAAACACATCTATGCAAAGTCCTTCAATTGCCTTTCACATCATTCTCCATAAAATCCAAATCCTTCACTGTAACTCAGAAAAAATCCCACTCCAAACTCCACTTTGCCTCTAAACGAATTTCTCATTACCCTCTTCTTTTTTCACTGCACTCCAGCCACTGGCCTCCTCGATATTCTTTAAATATGGAAACGTATTTTCTCCTTTCAGCCTTTGCGCCTGCTGTTCCCTCTGCTTGGAATGCCCTTCCCATGAGTATCCCCATGGCTCTCTCCTTCACTTCACGTATGTACTTAAAAGTCAACTTCATCAGGGCTGCCCTGTCTACTCAACTGAAAATGCTACACTTTATATCCTTCCCTGCCTTGTTCCTTCTCCTTGGTGCATATCACTCTATGATATATTATGAGTTTTACTTATTTATCTGATTTGTCTGTCTCTCTAAATTATAAGATTCATAAGTACAGAGTTTTTGTCTATTTGGTTTGCTGCTATATTCTCTGCCTTCATAATAGTACCTGGCATATAATAGGTGGTCAATACATATTTGTTAAATTAATCAGTTAATTAATTGTAGTTCCTTGTATTGAATTATTTTAAGCAAGAGGGATTTACATTGCAAATGAGATCAATTACACTGTCATTAGCATGAATGTACCTTTCAGTCCACCACTTTGAATATTTGAGTTTAGCATTTAAGTATTTTCTTGGCAGCTGTGATACTAGGAATTTTATTTATAAAGCATCTGAATCCAATTTATTTCACTACCCACTGGATTTTCTTCAGCTTTCCAGAACAAGTTTGTGATCATTTTGTTGACAGCTGAATCTAATATATTGATTAATTTGCTCAGTTTTTCATTCAACAAAATTTATTGAACATCTACAATGTATAAGGCATAGGATAACAGCAAGAAATTCAGGACCAACAGGAATTTTTCTCTCATACAGTTTAAAATCTTCCAGAGAAAGATTGGAACCAAGAATTGAAGCATGAGTAGGTATAGGGTTGTTACAGTACTGTACTTAGGTTGAGATTATGGTGATGCCCGATGAGGTAGAGAAAAGTGAGAAGACTTGAGAGATACTTTGCTTGCAGAATTGGTAGACATTTGTGAATGACTGGATATAAGAAATAAGAGAAAATGGGGACTCAAGGATTCCTTCCAGTATACTGATTTGAGGAAACAGAGAAACAATGGTGATACCATTTAGTGGAATGAAAAAGATGAGGAAAGAAACAGGTTTTAGTCAGACAAATGTGACTTTCAAGAAAATATGCTGTGTCACAAATCCAAGTCTTGAATTCAGATGTGGGAAAGAAAGATACACACACACACACACACACACACACACACGTAATCAGCATACAAATGGCATTTCAAGCCATGGAAATATATTACATCAATTATTTCACAGTTATAGGAAAGATGAGCACCTAGGATTGAGACTTCAGAAGTCACATACAGACAAAGATTTCTTCTCAACTAGCACAGGAGATTGAGAAGAATCAACCAGTGTTAAAGAAAGAAACACAGAAAAGGATGTAGTCAAATAATCCAAGGAAACAAAAGTATTTTGAGATAAAGGGAAAGCTAAGTGGTTGAGTTACATGAGTTAGGTTACATGGCATTAGGTTGTCAGAGGGTTACAATATGTTCCAGTGGAATGATGAGGGCAGACATTATAATGAAGAGAGTTGGGGAATGAATCAGAGATGAGAAAGTGGAAGCAATATGCATAGATAGCAGGATGTTTGGCAATTCAGAAGTCAGAGGCTTAGAGTTCCTTGCAAGTGTGGGTGAAGACATGACATTTTTTTGTAGATGACAGATGCATAAGCCTGTCTACAGAGGGGAAAGAGCCTGTGGAAAAAGAGAGGCTGATGAAACACTGGAGAAACAGCCTAATGTGAGACACCAAGTCCTTAAGTAGGTGACTGATGGTACATCCTCCTTGGATAGAGAAGGGTTCATTTCCTCCACGATGTCAGAGAGAAGGTAAAGATGAGAGTATGAATGTCTATTTGGTGGTGGGAAGCAGAGGAGCATGAGTGTATCAGGCAAAGTCCTTGGCTGCAAACAGACTAGATGATTAAGAAGAAAATAAACTTATTACAAGTATACTCTGCAGCTGAAACAATCAATGGGAATCAACACAAAGCTTACCTTCCAGAAACAATACCCCAAACTATCTTCAGAGTTAGATTGATAAAGAAACCACCATTGCTACCACTGAACTCAAGATGTGACATTTGTACACTTTTACCTCCAGAAACTTGGCCACGCAGCTGCCACCAGTGTTGCTGCCACCAAGAAAGAAAGAATGTCCTTCTTCACTTCTCTCTTGTAGTAATAACTCCTTATTAAGGTCAGGTGCTGGAATATCTGATGGTGGAGGCCATACTTACCCCAAGGAATGCTGGAAGAGAAAATATCTCACTTGATTCACTTCCATAAAAGGAAATTTTTTCTTTGTTCTCTATAAAGATTCATAAAGTGGGCCAGGTGTGGTGGCTCATGCCTGTAATCCTAGCACTTTGGGAGGCCGAGGCGGGTGGATCACATGAGGTCAGGAGTTCCAGACCAGCCTAGCCAACATGGCAAAACCCTGTCTCTACTACAAATACAAAAAAATTAGCTGGGCATGATGGCAGGCACCTGTAATCCCAGCTACTCAGGAGGCTGAGGTAGGAGAAGCACTAGAACCCTGGGGGTGGAGGTTACAGTGAGTCGAGATCATGCCACCGTACTCCAGCCTAGGTGACACAGTGAGACTCAGTCTCAAAAAAAAAAAAAAAAAAACAGAAAGTGAAAATTGAGATTAAATGTTGGAGAGGTGAGAAAAAAAAATGTATACTACAATGAACTTCCTGGATGGACAAAATATACTACCTTAAAAAATATTAATAACAATTTTTTTAAAAAACTAGAGCAATGTTATCCTAATAACATTGATACAAGACATGATAGTTACCCAGATTCAGGAATCAGTTGTAAGAATGTAACAATGAGTATTTACTCACATTTGCAGACATTGTAATTTCGGACACTGAAGACATTTCTATTTTAAAAATAGATATTTAATATATGTTTCTATTAAAAAGATATTTCTATTTTAAAAAGTCATTCTAAATTTTAAAGATGATACAAAAAGAATGCTCACAACTGCCACAGCTATTGCCCAGGTGTTCTCCGTTCACTTTTAGCTCACCAAAAGCCACAATATTCTTTATTCATTTTATTGTTTTTAAAACAATAAAGCCTATTAATTTTGAAAATTTCAACCCTATGGAAGAGTTTCCCCAAAATAATGTATAAACCACCTTGAATCATACCAATGCATTTATAACCATTGAGATATATGTATACAATTTTATATAAATGGCTTATTAGGCGTCTAGCCTCTAATTTCCTTTTAATAATTAGTAAGATGTTGTGGGCATCTTTTCATTCCATTTACATCATTATTTTTAATGGCTGCTTAGAGTATCCACCTCTTACATTTTAAATCACTCTCCATTTTTCTCCATTGTAAACCCCAGTATCATGAATATTCTTGAATGCAGAGCTTTTCGCAACTTAGGTATTATCTTCTTAGGGCAAATTCTGAGAAGGGGGATTACGGGGATATGGAGTACACACATTTTACATTCTGATAACTATTGCCAAAATCATCTCCAGAACAAAAGTACTCATTATCTCTTTACCAGCATGGCATGAAAGTGCCCATGGGAACTAGACAACTTTGAAGAGACTTGGAGGCAATGGGCAGGGCTATATAATTTCCTACCATCTGGGAAAGCTACCCTAGATCTTCCAGGGTTGCTAGGGATCTATAATCAAGTTGACATTTACTATTCCTGTCTATGTGCCACAGTCAGTGGGGTAATGCAGCAGTGCAGGGAAAGCAGTCAATCAGTAGCTCTAGACTTCCTTGTGGTTCTGGGGTTCTAAACCAAAGTTCCAGAGTTTCTCTTGAATCTACTTGGTCATCTACATGTATTCCATGTGACAAAGTCTCATAAAATTTAGTTATGTGAAAGAGCATCAAGTCTAATCTCTTCATTTCACAGCTAGGGAAATGGAAATCCAGAGATATTTAGTAACTTTATCAAGTGCACAAAGCTAGTTGGTGAAAAAAATAGTAATAAAACCAAGTTATAGCTCCTATACTATTTTTCTCATCCATTTCTCTGTTAGATTATGTCATATCAATTCAAGCGATTCTTAGATATGTTAGGCATTTCGAGAAGTAAGTTATCTCTTTCAGAATTTGATTTTTAAGTCATATATCATGTAGCATACCTCTTCCCCCAACATTTGACAATTATCTTTAAAAGGTTGACAAATTAAAACTAGAATATAAATTAACACAAGTAGCATTCTTGAAAATTCCCCCTAAAACAAATTCTTACAAACGAAATAAATTTAAACATATCATGGAAACATGTGACTAAGCTTTTGATAACTATTTCTAGACAAAATAACATTACATGATAGGTAAATTTGGCCATTTGTACTCTGGAGGTTCTTACTTGAGACAAATACTGAATATAGGGCACACTCAATGATTAATTCTGAGGAAGGAGGATTCGTGTCACTGTTCTGCTTGGTGGATTTTTTTTTGACCAATTCCTCGTTGACACAGTCTTCCCCAATGCCATATTTTTGTGCCTAACTTAGCTCAAGTGCCACCCAAAGTGTCACACCCTAGTAAAAACCCTTACAGACTTGAAAGGCTACATTTTAAAGAGCTATGTGCTCTGATAATGAAAGACTTCATTTCACATAGTATGTTAGATCACTTCTGGACAAAAATCAAATGAATACTTTCCTTTCTGGTGGAAACCTTAATTTAGAAATATTCACAGAGCTTCCACTACTATACTGTTTGCTGTCAAAAGCATAGTGGTCGCTGTCTTTTAGGGATTTACATCCTCAACCCTTTGTAATACATTTTGGGCAAGAACGTGTAACACATTCACTCTTTACTTAGGCAAAGTCATTTAAAATTTGTATCCAGTTTTGAAAATATTACTAGTCAAATACTATCAATAATTACAAGGAATAATTTAACGCTATATTTCTTTTCAAGTCTGCCAGCCAAATCCTCATCAAACTCCTTCCCATTCCATTTTGCTGTATTATTCACTCAGATGGACTACCTATTTGGCTCACTGACCCAGCTTCCACACATCCAGATTCTGCAAGGCTGACAAGACTATTCAATGAAAGTGTACATTTTACAATTTTGTACATTTTAAATTTTGTACATTTTAAATTTTGTATTCCAGTTTTTCCTCTGTATCACAATCTTCAGTTACTTCACAATACTTAACTCAAAGATGGTAAATAGCTAGCATGAATTCTACACACACGTGGCCACCATATTCATAATACTTTTTCCAGCTCTGCCTTGAAAATCCTATCCAGAGTCAATCATAATCTTTGTTAACATAAATTTCAGGACATCCACTATAAATCAATCTATCTGTTGATCAAACAGTAAATTAGATGTGACACCTGATATTTGCTTTCTTAGGCTTTCAGAAAGAAGTTTCATCTTATTGACCCAGACTCAACATTTGCCCACATCTTTTCTCAGCAAACTTTCAAACCCTTTTCCCAGAAACTCCTCATGAGCACTTTATTCCGACCACACCAGTCCACAAAAATGCCTTTTCCTTTTCAGCCCTGTGACTTCTTACAGCATTCCTCCAGTCTAAAATGCTGTACCCTTCTCCTTTCAATCAATATGACTTTAGAAAAGTTCCATTTCTTTGTTATAACCTTTATAGTCCAGGCCAACACACTGTAATAGACTCCATGCCTAAATCTACAGTCCTCTATGAGACATATTTGATAATTAACCATGATACCCTTGACATTTCTTGCTACTTAATCTTATATCATTATTTAACTTTTCATTTCCCTGTGTCTTGAATCATTAAATGGGTTGTAGGTTTCTAGCTAATATATTTTCTCCATATTTTACAGTAGCATGGGAGCTCATGAATACAAGTCAATGTTCTAAGTAACTTTTGTTTATTCCCATGGGAGTGGGGAGTGGAAAATGGTAAAGGCAAATACCAATAATGTAAGACGATAATATAGTGGTGGGATATACAAGGAAAACAAGAAAATGATTAATATAATTAGAGTTTTAAAATATAACAATAAAGAAAACTTACATTTTGTGACCAAAAAGTGAGGTTGCCATGCCAAAGATAATCTGTCCTTGGGAAACAGAAATCATATCTGGAGTTTATAAGCAAGAACATGATATATACTACAACAGAGAGATGAATTACCCTAACTCCTCTTTCCCTTGGAGATATATTATCCAACTAACCGCCTGTGCTCTGTTTAGTTTTATAAAACCAAATGAGATCATCCATATTCAGGCTTGTTCAACTCTACTCTCTCAAGTAGCAATCAAACAGCTGTCTTCAGTTGCAACTTTGTGACTCATAATACATTCATCCCAAAATGCCCTTGTACATCTTGTGGACCATATCATCATAATCATAATAATAGTAACACTTAAGCATTGTGTACAGTCTTTTTCATCTTCAAAGCTTGTTTAAATTCTATAATGCACTGCAAACGTGACAAGTTGAAAAGGTATGGAGAGTTTTTTATTGTTATAGGAAAAGGGTGTTGGATGCAGCAACCCTGATTATAGTGTGCAAACCCCTGAGAGGGTCTGCAAGTTGGCAGTGTGCATGCAAAATAAAACTTCAGAGCTGAAAATTATCAGGTTGAAATTACCTCTCCCTTTAGTGTAAATAGAATAAAAATCTTAGCTGTTAAAGAAGTACCAACTGGTAATGTGATTATTTTCTGAAAGTGTAGTACTAAGTCACCGTCTAAGCTAAGTATCTCATTAAACTTCATCTTTTAAACAAACGAATGTTTTGCTGCTCATTTACAAAACCTGTATTTACTCTTACATGATCATCTTTTGGAAATAGTTCTATATATTCAAGCTACATTTAAAATTGTAGTTACACTGTTATTCTTACCAATCACCTGACTCTGCTGCACATTAATCTGTCTGCAGGCTCCACTTGCTGTAGCTTAAATGACACTTTTTTTTTTTGTCTAATGTATTCTTGGAGCTTCATTATTTTAGTTGTTTTTGGCTCTCATTTTGAAAAATCAAAATTGTCCCAAATTTCCTTAGCTGGATCGTGGAGAGAGAGAAAGAGAAAGAGAGAGAGAGAGTGCACGTCTGTTTCATTTTTGGACTTCCATATGTTTCTTTGTAAACTGACTGCTGACCATCATTTTCTGTCATCTACTACCCTGCTTCTCTATTTTCTCTCAAGGAAGGTTTAAACTGGTTATTATTGTCTTTACTGATCAGGCTAAAAGAGTTTTTTGAAAAGTTACATCTATTTGCTTTATTGAAATTAATATATAACAAGAATTATTGCAATAAACTATTTCACAGGCCACTGACTCCCCCAATCCAGGTAGGTAGTGAGGAGTGCAGATGCAAGCCAGCTCTACAGTGAAAGATATTTATGCCATGTTGATTTGTAAATCCTGTTCCTCAGCCCTGCTGCTGTGGCCCAGAGAAAGACTCCTAAGCAACCTGATTTTCCTCCTATTTTCTTTTTACTGGTGGGCAGGGCTGAGGAACCAAAACATACCTCCTTCCCCTGCCCCATTCTGTGTTGATGCAGGATGTTGGGAACACATTTTCCCTGAGGATTCTTCCTGACCCTTCTGTAGACCCTCTGCATCCTTAATCTGGGTCATGACCCAAGGAAGGGAGCCAGTGATCTATGACAATTCTTAAGTAATTTTCAAGTTCACAACGGAATAGTGTATTTTCATTTACTTCCACAGATATCTTGCTTCATACTTGTTCGATTTATCTCATTATTTTGGTAACCATTTCCAGTCTTCAGGCATATTCACATTTTAAAATGCTTCTTAGTGTTGACAATTTAATAAACTGTTGGCATGCATCTAAACTGCATTAATATAGATGCCTTTCTTCCATCTTTAAGAAGAGAAAGGAAAATATACTTGTAATCTTCTTTAAATACCTTTATGTAACAAAATAGGCTGCCACTTAGCGTCTTCTTTGTATTTTGGCCTCTCTCCCATGTGATTTTTCTTGCTGGATAACTAATTCAACAAGTGTTATTTGGGAAGAAAAATTAATGTTTTACTGAAATATGAATGTATTACCTTATGTTTTATTTCACTTGGAATTCTTTTGCACAATGCTGTTTTTCTTTGAACTAATTTGCTCTTATGTTATTATGCCATTTTCTAAGTCTTTACATCTTAAGATTATTTTTTCTATTTATTGTTTGATTAGTTTGGTTACAGAGTTATATCTATAGTAACCTTTCCTATTTTTGAATAATGATGAAATTCGTTATTGTGTTGGAGATAGGATTTGAAAGTAATACCTAAAATAAACAGCCAAGGAGTACAGCAAAAATTTTTTTTCTTCTTTATATAGTTTGAAGGTCCTGAAGCTGGAATGGGTGGGTGGGCCATGATTTACCCTTTGGCAAGTCTGAATTCTTGTTGTAATGAGATGTATTATACCTGAGGTTTGCTGTACTATATTATTTTTTCTATCCAACTACATATAGTACCTTTTGCCTATAATGTAATCCTCCTATGAGCACTCCATTATCATGATTAAATTACCTCTCCCTAACTTCAGCAAACATTGAATCTTATATAATGAACATGTAAAATCATGTTAGCTAAGTCTCTTATATTTTGCATATGTTCAAAATATTCCTTGATGTTATCAGTCCATAGTCAAGTTTATTAAGTGCTTATGGTGTAGTGAGCAAGATTTGTAATACACAATAGAACTGTTTTCTTTTTAATTTTAAAGGAAAACCTTCACATCTTCCAAACCAGTAAATTAACTTTCCCCCAAAGCTTAAAACTCACCATTCCCTATAAAATGTGCACTGAACTACTAGCATTTTTAAGCAGGTGCTCTATTTTACTCTTTTTTTTGCCCACAGTTTATTGATTTGAATATACATTTCAAAAGTTTCATCTTCAGCTGACACAAATTTCCTGAATTCGGAGTCCAAAAATTTTGTAGCTATACAACTTCTCAAGCCATATCTTACTATATAGGCTGAATTTAAATAGCTTATAGAAACTGAGAGTAAGCATGGTTATGTTTTTATATTATCATAAGCCATGGATATAGTCAGGAACCATGGATATAGGAGTCTATTTTCTTTAATTGGGAGTCAGCTTTCTTGGTAATAATTTTTTAGCAGAAAAGGCTCTGAGAATCCTCAACCCAATGCTCATTTCTGAATCTAGCAATCTCATATTTAACTAAACCAGTAAAGGGAAAATGATGCCGAGCTTGCGTAAGTATACAATTTAAGCATGTTTCTTTTATAACAACAAATCAGATAAAATATCACTGTATATATATATATATATTCATCATTAAGATTACATAAATGTGCCTATGCCAACAAAAAAAGCTTAAATAAAGCTTTTTTTAGGGATATGTTGTATGATGACATCTGAATGTAGTTCTCTACGGCAATGAAAACTACTATATTCAATAAACCTTTATTAATATTTAGTGAATGTTCATTTTGTTTTCTTTCTTTCTTCCCTTCTCTTTCTTTCTTTCTTTCTTTCCTTCTTTCTTTCTTTCTTTCTTTCCTTCCTTCCTTCCTTCCTTCCTTCCTTCCTTCCTTCCTTCCTTCCTTTCTTTCCTTCTTCCTTCCTTCCATCTTCCTTTCTTTCTTTTCCCATGTATAATAAGCAGCTGTTAGAAATGCTTAGAATCAAATAATCATAGAATTCAAAGGAGCTTAAAAACATGACCAATTGCCCAAGCAATGTAGAAATCCCTTTGTTCTGTTCAGTCTCTGCCTGCACACTCCCAGTGACAGGAAAATGATTGCTTCATAAGATAGGCGGATCCATTTTTTTGGTATTTCTAATTGAAAGAAACCTCTTCCCTGGTTTCCTGCAACATCCACCAATTGTTCCTGGCTAAGGATTCTGGACCTGTTCAGAACAATCTATTCCCCGCTATGTACTTCTCCTTTACATCACTAAAGATAATTCTTTCAATCTCTTTGTTCTAAATCCCTCAGTGGTTTACAACTGTGATTGAAGCACCCTTCATCAGCCTGGGTCGTCTCTGGACAGGCTCCAGTTTGACAATATCCTCCAGATGTTAGTGCCACAAAAATTGCAAGTAAGTGTCCAGATGAGCTCTGATCAGTTGTAGGTGCAACGGTAATATTGTTTTCCTTCGCCTGAAAGTGATAGGCCCATTTTGTAATACTTGTCACTCAATTGGCTAATATCGGTCATCTTGACAATTAAAAACCTCAAGACCTTTCCCCATGGCTTTTGATGCATACATTTTCACTCATCCAGAACTAGCAATCAGTTTATCACCTAAAAATATCATATTGCTTTGTGTTCGTGTTGTGATTTGTAATGATAATCAAAGGTGAGGTAGTTTGGCAATATTCATCTTTAGGCTTCCCGTGAAAATTTCTAGCGATGACTGCATTTTTCCCACTTACTTATACATCATCTTTTTGATAACATAATCTTGAATTTGACTGGGGGTTGACAAGTTTGCTAGCATGTAGTTGATGTAATGTGCTTTTTCTCCTTTTAGAGAATTGGGACATGTTCATATCTTAGTCTTTTGGCACCTCTCCTGTTGTCCATGATTTCTTAAAGATTACCAACAGTGGTTTCATCATCTCTTCTGCACGTTCTTTCAGTACTATGGGATGTTATTCATAAAGAGATCTGAACCCATTTGAAGTGCTAGCTACTTTCTATTATCTCCTCATTTATTCTGGAATTCCATTCCCTCATAATGATGTTTGTTCTAACCTCACCAGTTTGAAGCTCATGCTTCTTGATAGAAAAGTTGGAAAAAATGTTGAATAATGATGCTTATTTTTTATTGTCTCTTAACATTACTTCTTTTCTTAGCAGTGAATATAACCCTTCCTTGCTCATGTTCTAAAACAAAATAGCAATACTAACAAGAACAACAAAAGCCTATTTTTCTTTTTTTTTTTTTTTTTTTGAGACGGAGTCTCGCTCTGTTGCCCAGGCTGGAGTGCAGTGTTGCAATCTCGGCTCACTGCAAGCTCCGCCTCCCGGGTTCACGCCATTCTCCTGCCTCAGCCTCTCCGAGTAGCTGGGACTACAGGCGCCCGCCACCACGCCCGACTAATTTTTTTGTATTTTTAGTAGAGACGGGGTTTCACCGTGGTCTCGATCTCCTGACCTCGTGATCCGCCCGCCTCGGCCTCCCAAAGTGCTGGGATTACAAGCGTGAGCCACCGCGCCCCGCACAAAAGCCAATTTTTCTTTTTACCATTTTGATAATTAATAATGAAAAGTCTTAATAGTTAAAATTAGGGTATGAATTAGGTATTCTTATACTGTGGTCACTGCGGATTCTCTAAAGTGGAAATCACTGAAAGAGCCTATAGACAAATCCACCATGAAATCTACATTTCATATTATTCCATCTAAGGGACATGAGGATCTCTAAAAATTATTTTCTTTGACTTTACTTCTGAAGTTGGTAAGTTGCTGTAAAATCAGGAGACAGGTTTGTTTTCAAATTGAAGAATAAAACTTGACTCAAAATCAAGTCTTTGAGATTTATTAGCAAATATGCTCATTTTTTGTGATTTAAACTTTGCATGTTGAAAAGCCTCCTTTTGGAGAATATTCTGAAAGATGGTAAAGAGTGTACTCGTAAACCTTTTGCAGATTTTATAATGGATTAATGGAAGTTCTATGAAGACAATATGGATATGCGACCCTGTAGAAGATAGATTTGTTCCTCAAGTTTAGCGATCCTGGAGTAAACTAAAAAACAGGGTTTCGAGGTCCTTAAAATACTTTGTAAACAGGTTATAGGACATTTTGGGTTTTCTTTTTAGTATTTAGGAGATAATATGCATTGATTGCTTAACATATGGTTAAATAGATTTATTTACACAGGTTTGCCTATACTAAATACATGTCAATATGTACACATTTATATATGACTCTCCGTCTAAAGCAAACATTAATTAGCAGCTATGCATACAAATAGACACTTTCACTACATCACTTTTTTAACCATACATATAAAAACATTTTGAGTTGTGCTATAAAAGTGCTAATGTTTCAGAGAAATATGACTTTATTTTTACATATACACATCTGCCAAAACAGTGTATTTTCAGATAAAATAGTTGCAAAACTTAAACTTCTTAAAGATAAATTAATAACGCACACAAGATGTTATTATACCAAAAACAAAGATAATATTAATATTGGTTTCTCATGTTAAAGAATTTCTGTTAAGATCTTTTAAGGGAAAATCTATATAAATTAAACAAACGATAATGATTACTCTAAAAATGGAAATATACAGAAATATTGCATCATATTTCAAAAATGGACTGAAGTTTGAAAGAACACTTTAAAAATTGTCGTAGTGGGGCAAAGTTAAACAAATAGTAGCACAACCAGTAGGAATAGTTATAATATTTCGAAACATATAATAAAATATCTTCTACAAAAGAAAGAGAGATGGCTGTTAAGTTATAGAAAGGCTTATTTATGCACACAATGATGAATATCTTCCTGGGATGTATGTAAGGGGTTATCACCAGACACCAGGAAATACAACAAAACATTCACCAACAGCCCGTGGGATTTAAACCCGTTGCTTGAAAAGACATTCTTCTGGATCAGGCTCAGTCCAAGTAGGCTGTCAACATGACTTATGTCATCCTTGCTCTTTCCCCACCCTTGTGAATCTACCTCTATGTAGTTTTATTTACTTTTCTTTTTAATTCTCTGCTTGCCTGCATACTTTTCCCCTACTTGGTCAGGCTGCTGATGCTACAATAATAGATTTTAATCTATTTTGTTTATCTCTGACCATTATAGTTGTCAGGAATAAATAATTCTAGTATTAATTCAACTTTTGCAAACTGCTGTATTTTTGTAAGAAATCAGGGAAATGGGACTAACCCTAGGGTAGATTAGTTGGATTCATTCTGTACCATGATTACAAACTGACTGCAGGCCATCTCACATCTAATGCCACTGGGCACAAGGAAAATAGAAGAGATTAACTACATGCTTGTGATTGTGAAGCCTGCATGTCCTTCTTTACCACTATGTCCTCGTCAGTGCTTAGCACATCGTAGGTGCACAAAATATATACTGACTGTTTAGCAAGTCCGTTGGTCACTAAAAATCTAATTATTACATAGACTATTCATGGTGTTCCTGTTCCATCAACCTAATAAAAATTATATTAACTATATGGACAATTTAATTGTTTCTGTTATGACATATATATCCAGTTTTCTATCTCTTTTGTTCTGTCCATTACCGTAAAAAAAAAAAAAGTCAGAGTTATGAAATTGAAAAGGACCCTAGATGCCATTTTATAGATGAGAAAATTGAGGTCTACAATAATTCAAATCTACAACTAGAATTTAACACTCTTAAAGACCCAGTAAATATAAATTTTGAGCGTCATTACTGTATGCTAAGCTATAGCAATAAATTAAACTGAAAACATTCCTTTCATCATAGAATTTACATTCTGCCTTTCCTACCAAAGAACTTGATCTATAATAGGTGTGCTATATATATAGTCATGCATGCTTTAATGATAGGGATATATTCTGAGAAATGCATCATTAGGTGATTTAGTCCTTGTGTGGACTTCCTAGAGTATGCTTATACAAACCTAGATTGTATACACTTTGGGTAGACGGTATAGCCTATTGCTCCTGGGCTATGAACCTGTGCAACATATTATTGTATTGAATACTGTTAGCAGTGGTAACACAATGGTAAGTATTTGTGTATTTACACATAAAAAAGTACAGTAAAAGTATGGTATAAAAGATGAAAACATGGTACCTCTGTATAAGTCACTTAACATGAACGGAGTTTGCAGGACTGGAGGTTCCTCTGGGTGAGTCAGTGAGTGGTGAGTGAATGTGAAGGCATAAGACATTATTCGACACTACTGTAGACTTTTTGAACACTGTACACTTGGACTACACTCAATTTATAGAAACATTTTTCTTTCTTCAACACTAAATTAATCTTACCTTACTATAACTTCTTTCCTTAACAAAGTCTTAAATCTTAAAACTTTTAACTCTTTTTATGTAATTAACACTTAGCTTAAAACACAAATGCATTGTACAGCTGTTCAAAAACATTTTCTTTATTCATATTCTTATTTTATAAGCTTTGTTTTCTATTTTTAAAATTTAATATTATTTTAACTTTTTAAATTTTTTGTTAAAAACTAAGACACAAATACGCACATTAGCCTGGGCACACACGGAGTCAGGATCATCACTACCTGACAGGAAATTTTCTGCTCCATTATAATCTTATAAAACCACCATAGTATTTGTGGTCCATGGTTGACCGGAATGTCATTATGCAGGGCATGATTCAAATTTATTCATGTATACTAGATAAATAACTATTGCTCACTCTATTAATTATGAAGGTGAAATTTTCATCCTGGTCTCTGAACTCCTAATATTTGTAATTTTTCTGAAGCATTTTGTTGCCTCTCTGATAATTACCCAAACTGTAATTTTTAAAGTAAGTTTGAGATGAGATAGTAGCTTTTAAATTATGCTTAACTTTCTGTAATAGTTACAAAATAAGTGTGCATTCACAGAGGTGGGAAGGGATGGATTATCCGATCTGCTATATGGCAGGACTTCTCTCTATGTATAGTTTAAATGCAATTTTGCGCACGTGTGTGTGTGTGTGTATGCACGTGATCTCGATTCAATTACATACGTATGTACATATATGTATACATGAAAAATATTATTTATTCTCAATTCAATAACTCCACAAGCATTATTCATCCTATTTTACAGATGCCCAAAATAAGATTGAGAAAAAATCAGCATATCTAGTTATCGACATAAATAGATTTTGACCTCAGAGCTGTCTGAATTCAAAGCCTGCATTCATGATCACAATTCCTACAATTAATCCTGCACTGCAAGCTAATCTGCCAGGAAATTAACCTTTACAGTGTGACTTACTCTCCAAGGGATCTTCAGGCTACCATGCTACATTGCACCTGGATTCATCAGGTGCTCATCTTAGGGAATTCCACTGAAACCTAATGCAATTTTCAATGCCAGAGAGAAAATTCAATGTTGAGTAAAACCACCAATATAGAGCGCATTTTTTTGACTCAGACTCTGCTATGATTTCTATTTCACTTATAAAAGTAATATGAGCTATCTAGCAGAAGACTATGAATTTGAGTCACCTTAAGAAATTAATATTCCTGCTTTCAAACTAAAACGCCTGCCAAATCCAGTGGACATAAATCTTCTTGGAACCCTGCTGCATTGGAATTTGTTGAACACACTCTCCTGAAACATTCTCTTCCCTTGGGTCCACATGTCCTGGATGTCCTCCGGTATCTTTAACTGCCCTTTATTTCTTCTCGCAGTCCCTGTTGTTCTCAGGAATTCTGCATCTCACTGCTCTTCTAAATCAACATATTCTCCCCTTATGATCATGTCGTCTCCCCAGATCTTAGCAACCAAAAAACAGATGCATGGCTCTCCTATCTTCATCTCTATCCATACCTTTTCTGGGATCTACAGTTGTGTAAGCCCAAACACCTGATGAATTTCCCATTGCTGATCTCCTATTTTTCCCACCCCAAAATTAAAATTATCATCTCCCCCACCTTATTTCTTCTCATCTGCTTCTTACTCCACATTTCCTTTGTAAAGAGTTTGAGCTCCTCCAGTCTTTGAATACAAACTAGGTCATTTACATTTATCTCTATTGTTTTTTAGTGTGTTAGCCTCTAATGGAGTACCTACACCACTTTCACCCTTCCAGGCCTAGATTCACTCTTCTCAATAATTCATAAAATCAAACCATCACTTAGCCCCACTCAGTCTAGATAAGTGTTCCTTGAATTTCAATGGGCATGCAAATAACCAGAGGATCTTGATACAACAGATTCTGATTCTGTAGGGTTGGAGCGGGAGCGTCAGATTCTGCTCCTGGGTTATGTCCATGCCGCTGTCTGCAGACCTCACTTTGGTATTAACTCTTTACTCATCTTGTTGCCTCCAATTTGCTTTCTTTTGGCAGTCTCTCCTTACACTGATTCTAGAATGAGCTGGAAAATTGGCCATATCTTCTGCTTAAAATCTTTCTCTCTCAAGCATTCTCAATCAAAATCTTGGCTTCCTAGGTCCAGACATCCTGCAACATCTCACAGATTTTAACGCACTCCTACTATAAGACTCATCTTAGGTGCCTCTTCCTCCAGAAAGCCTTCTTGGATATGCAGCATCTTCACTCTTTATTCCCCACATGTCCCTAGAAATTTCTTTCTATGTGCTTATTTCCTGTTTCTGCAGTATAAGCTTTTTAAAATGAAGAACAAGTTCTTGGTCACCTTCATGATCCACCGTGCCTAGGATAGTGCTTCTATACACTTTATGTTCAGTACTCCTTTGCTGAGTTAAACTGAACATATTAAAATTTTTTACACTCTACTTTCAAAAGTACATCAGCCTCTTCAAGGCAAAATATGAATATGCTATCATATTTTAGTGGAAAATTACAGAATAAGCTTGGAGCGTTGGACCGCTTTCAGAAACAGTGGCAGAGAATGATTCAATAAATTAATTAGAAATTTTATTTCTTTATGGCACATTTTGCTCATGCACTTTAAATAAATATCCTATTTTTATTATCTGAAAATATAGAAAAAATATGTCATATTACCTGGAAGTAATGCCATGTTGACGAACAAATTTATAATTATAAATGCCAAATGTTATGAAAAGAGAAGACATAAAGACACATGGAAGGTATGCTAATTAAATCCGCAAAGTTAATTCAATAGTAATGAGATGTGGGGAAAAAAAAGATAAAAAATGCAGCTTATTGCAATCTCCAGAATATATCATAACATCTCTTCCTGCAAAAGTGGTATTAATGTTAAACTATGTTGTTTCATTTTGAATATGCAGACGTCTTATTTGAAATGCGTAATACATTCAGCTAAAACATGCTGATGTCAGCTACAATCACAGATGAGGTAAAAAACAAAGTTTGGGCTTCCTTCTGACTGTGTTTGGATGACTTATTAAAATGTGCAGGTACGGAAATGGTCCTATTGGTAGATCGTCGGCTGCACATTTTGCTCCCTGCTTCGGCAACATACCAGGGAAAATTTGTGATTGATGACCTGTGGAAAGATTAGAAGAAGGAAAAAAATATGCTACACTTGCTTCTCTATAGGCAGACTGAATTTCCTTTTTTCAAAAGTAACTATTTTATTCTCGAAGCTGTTTGCACATAGGCAAATTCAGTTGGTTTTAATGTCCTTTTTTTCCAGGTAAAAATGTAAAGGTAAACTAGGTTTACGGACAAATGACCCTTATTACATAACTGAGATATCAAGTTTTCCCTTTAAGATAGTGCAGTTATGGGGTTTTGAAAATTCTTTTAGGAAACAAGTGATACTCTTAGCACAATTATGACATGTGTCACCAATATGAACCAAACCAGTTTCTATGAAATGATCGCTTATATAACTTTCAGACTTGCATTGCTTTTTTTTTTGCAATGGAAAAAAATACGTTATATAATTTGCTCTTACAACTTAAGGATTGAATTCCTCTAATTTTACAGGTGAAACAGTCTTTAATTGTCTACACATTACATTATTTCAAATGGGTGAGGACTGCCCCCAAAGAGCATCACTATGTTAAAGAAACAGCTTCATTTTCCTTTTCTTTCTCTTATGTAGATATCATGTTTTCTTTGAACCATTCTTACTACTTTGTGGAATTCAAATAAGCATGATTGACCCACTTTAAATTTTTGTAAGGAAAACAATTTCCTAATGACAGTCTCTTTAAAATTGGTTGTTCAGGTGGAGTTTGCATTCTGATACATGACAGGATTATAATATTCTTGAAGGCTACTTAGCAGAGTATTTATGTTTACTCTGGGCGCTTTGAAAGTTGAAGACAAGGCTGCACTCTATTCAAAACACATTAACATAAAATTACCTATTGAAGAGCCATTGGCAAAGCTGGACTTATTGGAAAGAATTCTTGGTGGAGTGTTGAAATGGTAAATGCATGGGAGAGGTCAGAGTTTCTGCACCCACTCGTACCACAAACAACTTAATTCTAGGAATGGCCCCCTTCAGTGACTTGTAAACCCTATAATGTTAGCTTAACTCGCTTCGGGGAAGAAGAGTTTAAAGCATATTTGCATCTACCTGACACCTTTTATCCAAGAATATTTATGAAGTATCATTATGACACAAAATGGTCGATAAAAATGCAACAGGGAAGAAGGAAAAACAGGGTTCTTAGAAAGTTATTTGTACTGAGATTTATATCAGGAAATTTTAGTAACAGAAAAACTATCCTGGGTAATAAAATTTTTTCATAAGTAGCTGCTTTTAAATTACCTTAAAAATATTAAATCAACATTTTTAAAAAGTTGGGCTGGGAGCCTTAAAAGGTTCTATTTTTTGCAGAAAGATTAAAATTAAGCCCAAACTCAACTTAAAATTTTTTCATCTGTGGAGGAATATAAGAAAAATGAATTCATAAAACTAAGGAAGAATATCAAATGACATGAAAGATAAACTGAAAGTTGTATGTTTTAGGCACTGTCTTTCTTTTAAAGTTACACAATAGTCAAAATAGAAATGCCCACAGTTTAAAGAAAATATGCTGACATTGGATTATTTTCTTTTTAAAGAAGTAGCTTTTGCTGGGAAGGAAAACGTATGGCAATTTTAAAACAGGCCTCCAAATACCCAGTTTGTGGATTTTTAAGTTACTGCGAGTAATACAATTATTGAATATTCATTCAGAATAACATTCACAATAATTTGCATTCTTCTACATATAAGAAGAAAGTAGTAAGGAGAATAAATATAGTGTTTTAAAAAATCCTATTTTCTCCATTCCAATAGATAGCACTCTTCCACCTTCTCCAAATGCAATCATCTTCATTGGATCTCCCTGCAACTCCCTCCTCCCACCAGTATTTCTTTTTCTATTAGGTATTGGAAAGAACAAGAAAATACAACTATTACAGCATTTTCTCCATTGGTTCAAATAGCAGCAATAAATATGTTGATCAACGTTGTCAGGTGAAATTCCCCCACCAAAAGTCAACTTCACATTAAGATATTGCAGATCAGGTGCGGATCTTATGACATTTTCTTGAAAGATAGAGCCAAATAAAGAAATGAAATGATGCAGACAAAGCACTTAGCACAGGGCACTGCACACAGCAAGGACTTGGAACATTTTGTTATGATGTTGATGGTGGTGGTAATGAATAACGATAATGATAAAATACAAATAGACATGGTACAGGTCGTAATTACTATAGTGTATCTAATTGCAAGCAATGTTTACTTATATATTAAGGTGCAGAAAATATTAAAAACTTACGTTTCAAGATCTCCTCTCATGAGCACATGATAAGATTAACAGATACATACTAGCAATGAATATTATTAATATTTTTAGGTAAATTACCCTATTTTAAAATTAAATTTACAAACATTTGTGGGTTTTTTTTTTTCAAGTCAATGGTTAAGTATTTAACTTTGCCTTTTAAGAAAAGAAACTCAGTGTACAGCTTGAATCCACTAGTCCTCACAAATCAGAAACGCCTTGGCAATCACTGAAGCAAAAACTTTAAAATTGTATCAAGTGGCTTAGGGAAAAGTATTATGTATACTTCACTAGGGGGATGTCAGTGTTTTGTTTAGGTAGTCAGTCCGTGACATATTAAATAGTTGCACGAAATATATTTTAAAACACTCAGAAATAACCCGGCAACTTAACAAACACTCTTACCATCGTCAGGAAATCACAAAACATTGAAGGTATTTCTGTGCTAGAGAAATTACTGCTTGTAGTGACATTTTCTTTATAAGTCCTCTTTGAATGGGGTTTCAAAATCTTTCCTAAGAACCTTGTTTTGTTCTTATTTCCTAAGAGTGAAAATAATAATAACAATAGTTGTCAAACTTCGGAAACGATTGTTTGGGAATTGCTCAGATGTAAAACTTAGCCAAGCACAGTTGTCTCAATATTTTTTTAAAAAACTTGTGATATGTGAAGCCCAGAAGTGAACGCTACCCCTGCTTCCTAGGATGATTTTGAAATGCTGAAATGAAACATTGTGATCCTGTGATCTGCTAAATGTTTTATGTATCCATACTACTGATCTAAAATTTAATAAGAAAATAATGCACTTTGCTAGCTCTGTGAGGGAAACATACCATAACAGTAATCTGGCTCATAAAGAATTCTGTTATCTACCTATATTTCAATTATGATAAAATTTTTACCAGGTCAAAATAATTTTTCATCATAAATGTTCAGTTTTGTTTTTCTCTAGCAATTATTTTTAAAAATTCAAATGAACAATATGGATAAACAAAGAGAATTAATCCTATTCCATTCTTTAGGGGACTGGGAGGCAATTTGGCAGTCCTAAGTATTAGTTAACATTTAAATTTCGAATATGACAAAAGACTATTTGAAAAAAGAAATACAATCTTTTAAAAAGATTGTATCAGAATAAACCCTTTTGCTTAAAGATTATCTAGTGTTTGTTTTCTTTGCCAATACTTTACACATTTCCATAAATAAATACTCTTTTTTCATCTCTAATAAAATCCACATACCTGGCCTCAAATTACTAAATCAAACTGCTCAGTATGTTTTGGATAAAGTTACTAAGCCAATCCAGAGAACTGCTGCTTGAGAAACACTAGGGTGACATGGTCTTTTGTTAGAACGCAACTCAAAGCATAGTAACAAAACAGTATTCTAGAAAAATGTAGTAGTAGCATGGATCTTTGATTAACTTTTAGATCCAGTTAGGATGCTTGCCGAAATACTTATTTGTAAAATATTTCCCTTTTCTCTTCCAAAAGTGCCTATTGCTTTAAAATGTTTGCTACTGCGATGTGACCGCTTTTTAAATGTTGTCAGCTGCTTAGAGTGATGGGACACTCTTTGTTTGTCAGTTCATTAATTTATTTAAGATGTATGTATGGTCAGATTCATGAAGGTAATAAATCTCTTTTGTAGAGACAGATAATTACTTTAACATGGCAAGACACAATAACATAGAACTTAATACAAAGTAAGCTTAGCATATGCATGATAGAAAACAATAGAATCCAAATATTAATAGAAAATAAAAAACAGTTCTCGATTACATAATAATTGAAGAGAACACATTTAGAAGTTGAACATTTGATATTTTCTCCCTCTAACAAGCTTGCCTTATTGCTAGATACTTTCCCACATTAAAATTCCACCAATGCCACTGTATTCCGATCTCTAGGGAGCCCTTTCCCCTCTTGAAAATATTTTGGGGTTTCACAAAAATCGTTTGCCTGTCTCACTGGATTGAACCTCAAAGACTCTTTTGACGCAAGTGTTATTTTGACCACGTGAACATGGTTTCCATTTTTTAACTAGATTAAAACATGCATGAACAAACTGCTTATTGAACTTTAATGTTGCTTTGTTGCTTTGATGGTTTACAGATTTCTGTTTCGTAGATGGTTCCCCCCCATACATTCTAAAAGTGAAATGATACATTGTAATTTGAATGATAATTTTGTTTTGATGATTTAATTGATAGCAGACAGAGGGATACAATCCCTGCTTTTCCGTTTATGTTTTTCCCCCTGCTGAACAGATGAGACAACTAGGAGTTTCATAAACATCTGTAAATAATTAAGGGATGTTACACTAAACTGTATTTCCTTTACCTTCACCCAGGCTTTTCTTGAGGAACTACATGGTAATCTTGGTTCAGAGAAAGAGCACCTTCTTCTTGTCACTCAGAAATCGTTGCCCTTTCTTTTTGTTAGTTTAGGTGATGATTAAAGACAATCTTCCCACGTTAATTTTCATGACGCCGGAGAACGTCTTCCCACATCTTTTATTGTTATCATTCCGATAGTCTTTGCGTCTACTCACTTCACCTAATTCTAATTCATTCTAATTCTCTCTCTCTTTTTCTTTCACTTTTTTCAAGTAAGTCTTTCAAAGCTGTTCTTACGCTTTTGACAAACCCCGTTTTCAAAACACATCATGCAAAATGCTGGGGAAAAAAAATCAGAACATGGCTTCTTCTAATCTGTGTGCTTGATTCTGTGGCAATACCATATTTTAGAAGATATGTTCATCTTCGTATGGACATGTACAAAAAGGAGAGTGCCAGCTGTTCAAACCTGCTCCACCTATGTTGCATCCAAGAAGCTATTCAGTTGCGTTTATCAGCTATTAAAAAGATTAGATTACATCCTAAATGGTCTCTGACTTTCAGTGTGGAGCAACCTCAATAGATAAAATATACATATATTCATTCTGCTACTAAAATATCTCTGTTGGCTTCAGTCCTAACAGGAGCTTACAGACTTGTAGAAAGAAAAATTCTATCAGCAAACTGAAAACCAAATCCAAACACTTTCATTGAGTGCTGTTTGGTTATCCTAACACATACAAGGTCAAAGATTGAGAAGCTACTATATATTTATTTTGACCTACTGCCTCGAGTTTTTCGATGTTGTTTTCTATTTATGGAAAGTCATAGCCTTGGGAAGTCTTTATGGCATTTGCTAGATAAACTGTTTTTCTCTGAGTTCACCTTCTAAATTCCTCTCTCCACCCCTATCCCCCAATGTCAGGAAAGTTTGTATTATTGATAGTTCGTTAGATTTTTCCACTGAAAAGTTCAGGAAAATGGAGTGAAATTTTTAGTTTTAGTCACCAAGGTATTTACAGGAGGCAGAAACATAGTTGGGGCAAAACTTTAACAATGTTTTAAAGTATTTGATAAGTCTAGTTTTGATTTTGCACTCCGACTGAAATTATAATTTACACGTAAACTAGTGCACCTAAGTAGTCAGCTGGAGAATTTTCACAAACTGAGCACTCTCATACATCCACTACGCTAGACAAGAAACAGAACAATGGCAGCATCTGAGAGGTACCCATCACTCTCCTTTCCGGTCCCCCCTCCCAACCAACGGCAACAACTATCCTGACTTTTACTTAATGTTTTTAAGGAGCTTAGTGAATAATTATAAAGTGAACACCCACTTTACACTGACAACCCAGGTCAAGAAATCGAACTTTATCAGCCACTTAAAAACTCCTTGTGCTCCATCTTAATCACAGACACTTGCTTTCTTCAAATGTAACCGCGCTCCTGACTTTTATTTAATCATTTCCTTGTCTTTATTTTTCTGTTTTTATCATGCATGCATGAATCCCTAGACATGATAGTTTAAACTATAATTATGATACCTCTGTTTCCTGAGCATTTTCAGCCAAACAAGTATATAGAATATTGATTTGTATTTATTTGCTATTGACGAAACTTTAACATTGGCAGTGCATGCTGAAAACCTTGATGTTAAGTAGCTTGCAAGAGAAATAAGTTAAAGTGTGTTGGACAGTGGTCTGGAAGAAGAAACAAATCAGTAACTAGCACTCTAACTCCCCTTCTGAAGAGGCTGGGGAATAAAGCAGCAGGGAGGAAAAATTAACTACCTTCTCTTAGCTGGGTTCTACCCCCAGGCTAAATTTTCGATTACTCACAGACAGATTTGCATTTTGCCTGTTTGTACCTTACCTGGTATATGAATGAACAGAGAACTCCAGTCTCTAGCCCTGACAGTCCCTTTTACCTTGTAAAATCACATTTATTCATCACCTCATTAAATTGAAGAAAATGAACAAAATATAAACAAGGTAGATGGGAGAACACTAGGGGTGGTCTTCTATTAATTCTAAACTAGAAGAGATTGCCCCAGGAGCAGGTAGGGGATAAGCCGTCATGGCCATGGAAAGTCTTTCCTTCTTTTATCATTAGGATTTCATTCAAAAATGGATCCAAGACTTGGGGGTGGAATGTGTTGGTGGAAATTGAGGAGACTCACAAAAAGTCACACACACACACACACACACACACATACACATATATACACATGTGCCCGGAGAAAAAACACACACCCTCCTCACCAAATGTGCTTGTTGCACACAGTATTTCTTTTGGCAAAGTTTAGACATGTCTTTCTAGTTAACAAATGTATTCTGCTGTCAGCTCCTTTAAAAATTACACCGCATGCTTCATGCCAAATAACCTCTTTAAATATTAATAAATAACTCAAGGTATCTTGGACAGTCTGTGCTTGAGGAATTATGCTAATACTTTCAATAGAAATGACAGAGGGAATCCCCCTTTCAGTATTGGGCCCGGTAGCTGGCTTCCTCCAATGCAGCCTCCAAACTGGTGCACTCCTGCAAAAGGGGTAAAACAACAACAACAACAACAACAACAAAAAGGATGTCAGTTTATTTTATTCCTATGAGCTACGTTTTGTGCATAGAACTACTGCAGGCCCCTCCAGAACCTTGTGGTTTCATTGTCAGGATTCTGTATTGCTAATCCAAACCAGGCCATTCTGATCCTAGCTGTACAACTGACATCCTGACGTTTGCTGCTTAGATGAACAAGGATAAAGATTCATCCGCAGATGGTTAGAAGAACTCACTGAATCTGCATCTACTGCTTGTGTCCATGTGGTAGGACCTTGAAGGAACCCTCTGATTAATCCCACTGCTAGGGGATATGGCTTGGATTTTAAGCACAGCCATTGTAACTTGTATATGTGTATCTTTTCTCTAGTTTATTCCAGTCAGTTGATTTTATTTTCCAGCCTATCTCTCAAAAATTTGCATTAATCAAGGCAAAAATGATTTTTCTCTGAATTATCTTTAAAATATTTCAAATTATCTCTTCAGCAAATCACCCTTCCTGCATGGACTTTGCCCAAGAGATTCAAACAACTTTCTAGATAGTCATCAACCAAGTTTCATGACATCAGCAAAGGCTGAGATAATTTATAGAGGAGTGTGAGGATACAGGCAAATGATCTTATGAGGTGACCCTGTGACTCAGCTTTCTTCACAGAAAGGAGATTAAGAGACTCTTGAATCCTGTCCCAGCTTCCCCCAAGCAGAGTATCAAACAAGAGCTTTCTGGCTATATCCCCCTGTTCATCGACAGCAGGGTTAAAATATAAATTAAATGCTATTTAGTTGTGTTATTCATTCTTATTGAGATTAATATGTCTTTAAAGCAAAACAGATGGCTTATTTAAATGTTTCCATTTTGTTTTGTTCTGAACTGGGAATACAGGACATATAGAATATTACCAAATATGATTAAAAAATTACTATTCTATAATGCAAAAATACAAATTTAATTAATATTTGGGTAATATGTGTATATATACAGTTGTTATTTGTGCTAGTTATTGCTATTAAGATCTGTTTCTAATTTCGATCCATATTCTAACACCAAATATGTGTTTTTTCCTCACACCACCAACTCATTCTCCAACTCTCTGGATACCATCTGGGTGTCCAACAATTTCCTTCTTCAAAGACTACCCAGAGTTAGCACCAGACCCCACAGGTTAAGGGTTCAGTCCCACAAGACTGCATCAACTTGACACCAATCACATGTCCAGGCCATCTGAACTTCTTAACGACCAGCAATAAACTGGAGGTTCCCATGATCCTTTCTTCAGGTTTCATAATTTGCTAGAATAGCTCACAGAACTCAGGCAAGCACTTTAGTCACAATTACCACCTTACTACAAAAGATATTAGAAATCACACAAATGAACAGGCAGATGAAGAGTATACAGGGTGTACAGGGTGATGTGTAGGTATGTATAGTGTATAGGTATGTATAGCGTGATGTCTGGAAGAGTCCTGAACATAAGAGCTTTAGTCCCCTTGGAGATGGGATGTGCCACTCTCCAGGCATTTGGATATGCTCTCTGAGCCTGATCTTTTATGGTTTTTATGAAGGTTCCAATTGTAGGCGTGATTGATTAAATCACTGACCATTGGTGATTGATTCAATCTTCAGTCTTTCTCTCTTCTTTACAGGTCTGGAGGTAGGGCTGAAAGTTCCAACCCTCTAATCACATGATTGCTTCTTCTGGCAACTGCCCCCATTCTGAAGATATCTGGGGGTCCACCAAGAGTCACCAGATTAGCATAAACTCAGGTATGGATGAAAGAGGCTTATTATGAATAGCAAAAGAAGCTCCTTTAGTCCATATTATTCAGAATATTTCAAGGGTTTATGCCAGGACCCAGGGTCAAAGACCAAATGTATGTTTCTTATTATATTACAGTATCACAATTATGTTCTGTAAAGTTGCTATGAACACTGGATTAGCAAATTCTGAAGCACTATATAGGGTCAAGTTCCTGCATCCACCAGCCTCATTTTCATCAACCGGTCAATATATAATCTTACGTATTGTATATTTCTGCTCACGTGTATTTCTGTTTAAAGATAACTTATTTAGTATGTGTTCTGGAGTTATTAACATTGAGCTCATGGCAAACAGAATTGTACCTCACTCATGAACTAATCTTATCCAACATACGTATTTTCTCCATAAGGCACATCACAGCCTGCTTGCATTTAATGCTTCTGCCCTTCCCTTGCGGAACATTCCAAACAGTGAAATCACCAAGAAAAAGCATAAAAATGTGAAAAATGTGGCACTAAGTATACCATGTAAATGACACTTCTCTACTTCATGAGAGCAGAAACAAGAAGGTGGATTGTCCCCTTGTTTGACCTCAGCTGTAATAGGTGCATCAGACTCAATTTTTTTGCTGATCTACACATGTCTTCAAATGTCTATGAAAGTGCCAGGAGAATTGATTGAGGTTAAAAATAAATTTTAGTGACTAAACCAATCTACAAATAGAGAATCCATGAATAACAAGGATCAACTCTCTATTATAGCAATGAAACACCTATGTAATTAATATATATACTATATTAAAAGTTATAATAATAGTAACAGCCATATTAACGCACCATAATTGGTTTAACTGCACATCTATTGTTGAACATTTAAGTTGTTTTTATAATTTGGTATTATAAATAAGGCCTCAATGGATAACTTTGTATATGATTCTATGTCCACATTTAAAATTATTTTCTTTAATGGAATTTCCTAGCCGTGTCATATCTGAATCAAAGGGTATAAAATTTTTTTAAACATTTGCAACATATTGGAGACCTGGCCAAATTTACACTTCTATCAGTAATGTGTAGATTTTTTTTTTTTTTTTCAGAAGAGTGAGCAATTCTTTACGATCCAGTTATTGGTTATCCCCCTAGAATCCATCTCTTTCCCCACCAGCAGCCAACAAAGGATACCTCTACCACCTTCCAGCAGCTGTACCAAACTACTTAAGGGCCAGTCAATACCCGACATATCTCAGCCTCCATGTCTTTCACCTTTGCCTCCACTCTTTTCCCCTGGGCTAGCACCTCCTTATCTTTCTCATTACATTTGTTCCTCTAGCATGCTGTCTCTGATCCTCTCCGAGACTGAATCAGGGGCTCTCATTTTTTGGCTTCATAGATTCTCTTTTTCGCTCCTACTGTAGCTTTTAGCTGGGTGCCTTGAACCAGCCTACTTACCTGTCTGTCTCTTCCTCTAAATTTTAAGCTATTCGAAGACAAAGATTCTGCCTTATTGATCTCATATCTAACTACCTAGCGCATTGCACAGCATAATAAAAATCTGTTGCAGGAATAAGTCAAAGAATAACAAATAAATGAATTGCATAGTTTCTTACCAAATCCAGGTAGTGAAAATGAGTGAATGCTACATGGCAGTGCTGAGAATCAAAGATTTGAGATTCGATTCTCTCTGCTTACTTCTCTTCCATTCTCCATGGGATTCAATGTAAGGAAGAGGTCAATTTTACAGTCTTTGGAGTCAACACCAGGATTAAAATCCCAGCCCTGCCAGTTATTGAATGTAATAGCTTTTGAATAAGTCATTTTACTTTTCAAAGCCTCAGCTTCCTCATCTGTAAAGTCGGAGTTGTAGTACCTACCTTTAAGTGCCATTGTAAGGATTAAAGGAAAGCACAAATACAAAGTATTTCACATTTATATAAAGTCCTCACCATACCCTTGCATTTTTAAAACACTCTCATTTCATCCTGAACGCTGCTGTCACATTAAGCTTTCAACAACTATTTCTAGATATTTCATACCTATATCCAAAAATGTCTTTTAATCTTTGACTGTTCATTCGGTGACCTTTTCAACATGTCCTCATTTCCATCAGGATCTCTAGGACACTTGAACCTATCCTCTCCCCTCTGTCTCCCACCAAACTGAGCATGATGCTCATGCTCACTTCCCTCTGGTCTTCCTCCCTAAAGAGAGCTCATGTGTGATTTGTTCACCTTTATATTCCCAACTTCTTGCGTGATGCATGGCCAACAATATATTCACAATAGATTTCAAATGAGTACTTTCTCCTCTTATTTCTCTTCATAAAAATCCTTTGAGTCCCATGTCCAATGACACAATAATAACTCTCACTGCACCTAAACCAAACTACTCAAATCAATATCTCACACTCTACAAAGCTTTTGAACTTTGACACAATCAAACTTGATTTTGATTCCTCCCTTCTTTGAATCTCATGGCATTTTGTGAACCCTCTTACATATATTTGTCTTTTTCATCTTGCATCATGTTTATTTGTGTCCTTGTATCATCAGCCATTCAGAATGCATGATTTTTCCAGCCATTACGTCTCATTTATCTGAGCGGTTTCTGTGTCTGCCAAGTGCAATATCTTTTGCATATTCACTAATCAATTGATACTTCCTGGGTTTAATCTGTTGAAATGATTGTAAGACTAAGTTATTTAATACTATGGGCAGTACCCTCATGATTTCTGTCAGGCCTCTGAGCCCAAGCTAAGCCATCATATCCCCTGTGACCTGCACGTATGCATCCAGACGGCCTGAAGCAACTGAAGAACCACAAAAGAAGTGAAAGTAGCCAGTTCCTGCCTTAACTGATGACATTCCACCATAGTGATTTGTTCCTGCCCCACCCTAACTGATCAATTGAGCTTGTGACATTCCTTCTCCTGGACAATGAATCTCAGGAGCTCCCTACTGAGCACCTTGTGACCCCTGCCCCTGCCCACAACAAAAAAACCCCTTTAACTGTAATTTTCCACTACCTACGCAAATCGTATAAAACTGCCCCACCCCTATCTCCCTTTGCTGACTCATTTTTCAGACTCAGTCTACCTGCACCCAGGTGATTAAAAAGCTTTATTGCTCACAAAAAGCCTGTTTGGTGGTCTCTTCACATGTACACGTGTAACAATTTCTTTAGTTAGATATTAACTCCATTTTAGAAATTAATACACAGAGAAAGAAATAAACTACATAACATGAAATTTTCGAGCTAAACTAAAAACAACTTGTGTCTGCAATTGTCACAGCCAAGGGGCAATATACATTGATCCATTTATTGGGCAATTTAATTTCTTATATCTATGCATGCATGCATTTTTATTTACATATTTCGTATTTCTCTCCAACTTCCTGTTATTTTATTATTCAGACACTTGTGACCATCTACCTATGCTCCTAAAACCTTAGTTTCGAAAATTCTCATTGATTTATTTTCTATGTCCTGAGACAAAGGCAGTAAAGCAATGATACATGATCTCAGCCTTTCTGAACTGACTAAAAATAATATTAATAATCATAGGAATACATTTCCTTTCCATGCTACTTTATAGTGTACATATATCCTGTAATTTGATCCTCACAACCACTCAATGAGGCATTGAAGGCAGGTGCTATTATCCCTGTTTTGCAAATGAGGAAGCTAAGACAATTACATGAGAGGTTAATTGATATTCAAGGTCATTCAGTTGGTAAGTGGCAGAGGTATGACTCAAGTCAAAGTTGTCTAACCTGAATTTCTTTCCATTCTATCCAAATGTTTCCTTAGGAATACTCAGCAGCAACAGTGAGAAGAAGGGAAAGATAAAAAGAAATGGGAAGAAAGACGGGAGAAATATTACAGGAGTGATGGGAATTAATTATGTTAATTTCAGAATATTCTAAGGTGTCTGTATGTTGAAGGGAAATTTTAGTTTAAGAGACTGTATTCTGCATACATGAATTAATGTTCCAGAAATTTCATTGAAATTTGTAGAGAAGGTATGTGTTCTCAAATCTAATTGAAAACTAAAATCTGTAAAATCAATATGCAGGGTCAACTTGGGTATCTGTTATTGTAAAACTCACACATTAACTCAGGTTTATATCAGCCATTTAAAAACGTTAAAACCAGAAGAAGAAAATAGTAGACCTTGCTTCTTGCTCAAAATTGTCTTATAATTCAATCTTCAAGCTTAGTATAGAATGAAACTGTTTTCCAAAAAAAAGCTGAGTACACAATTTTCTCAAAAATGAAAATAAGAGTTTTTAGTGATTATGTTTTTATAAAATCTATTTGAGCACTGTAGAAAATATAGAGAAGGTTGAGGACTATCACCTCCAACTTCGTTACCTTAGTCACATGAAGGTTTAAACACATAGAAATATTCCTTGCTTTTTTTCCCTTAAAACAAAAATTGGAGCATCTCATGCAGGCTGTTTTGTGCTGCTTCCCACTTCCAGACTGCTTCTTAGCATCCTCTCCTGAGTAAAGCTTAACGCCTGGCACCTGCATTCCTTCAGCTCATTATATATTGAGTCAAAAACAGTGAAGCCCAGAGGAAACCACATGTGTTGAATCCCTGACATGTGAGTCAAACTCAGAGTGGGATGTTAAGAATATGGCTATTTTTTTCTGGTGACAAAATTGATGGGGATTAAATTTAAAGGCACCAAGCAAGCTGATAAATATAAACTCTCATGACGGATACTCTGAAATGACAATAAAACATTTCTCAGAGAAACAGAAATGATATTGTCAGAATATTAGGAAGAAAATAAATTTTAATTCCTGGTTTGTTCATGTCGAAAGACCCTGGAGTGCCACCTAACATGTGGACTCTCATCAAAATTTACAGATCTACAGCTTCTGGTACAGTGTATGTATCTATAAATACAAAAGCTTGTCTAATTTGCTTGAAATTTGGACCATTTGGCTGGGCGCGGTGGCTCACGCCTGTGATCCCAGCACTTTGGGAGGCCGAGGCGGGCGGATCACAAGGTCAGGAGATCGAGACCATCCTGGCTAACATGGTGAAACCCCGTCTTTACTAAAAATACAAAAAATTAGCCAGGCATGGTGGCGGGTGCCTGTAGTCCCAGCTACTTGGGAGGTTGAGGCAGGAGAATGGCATGAACCCAGGAGGCAGGGCTTGCAGTGAGCCAAGATTGCATCACTGCACTCCAGCCTGGGTGACAGAGCGAGACTACATCTCAAAAAAAAAAAAAAAAAGGAGATTTGGACCATTCATGTGAAGTAATCGACTATCTATGCCCAAGAAAACTAGTCTTTTCTTAAATGTTTCTTTCAAAACTTTAAATGTTATAAATTGTTAAAATTATAAAATTGTTAAAATAGTAATGTTAAAAAACTTTCAATGTTATAAACTTTAGATTATAACAATAGTTTTTTAGTGTCATGCTTAAGAAATCTAAGAAGCAGAGTATGGACTGGGAAAGCATTTTGATACCAGCAGGTTTATCAAAAGGCCTTTTGCCTACTACTTTATATAGTAAGATGCAATCAAAGTATATTCAAGGGAAGTCTTTCCAGGTATTTAAATTACTTTGGGAATTTTAATCATAGTCAGTGAGGCTTCCTCAATTTGTCATAAGAACAAGGGAACATCCTAGTTAGTGAATATCTAAATTAAATAGTTTTAAGGAAATACTATCATTGCTCTTAAGCATGAGACATTTTTTAGTATAAGATATTAAAATGTATGAATAACAAATTGCAAAAATACCTCATTCTCCCAGCAAAGGTATTCCTAAAATAACAAAAGCAAACAAACACACGAAACATGCTTACTATCAGAAATAGAAAACAAATGCCAAATTAATCAGACAGATAATTACTTGGAGAAAACTGGCAATACAATACCAAAAGAGCTTTTTCATTCATTTCTTTTGAAAGTTTAAATTGTGAACTGTGATATTTTATTGAAGTAAGAAATATAAATCTAGAATGTATAAAAATTGGGAACAATATTTAAATAATAAATTATAATTTAAGTAATAACTGAATTATGATGTGTCTAAATTATCCCCAATTTTGAATTACTAAGTGGCTATGACATTTGTCCCAGCTATTGCTAAGCATTTTAACAGATGGGCAATTTTGTCACCCTGAAGAGGAAAGAACAATATCTTCCTTTGCCTTAAGGTCCAATTTTCTTTAAGGCCAAATTCCTGGATTTCTATGAAGTGGCCGGGATGGGGAAAAGCCAACTGTAGAAGAAACAGATCCTGAAATTCTTCCCTGAATAGGCTAGTGTGTAGCTAAGTTGTTGGGTCAGGGTCAAAAACTCTCAGATTCCTGAACAGGAAATTACTCCTTTCTTCTTTGTCATACATAGTTGCTCCGTACTAGCCAAACAACACACATATGAAGGAAAACAGATTTTTCTTAATATCATTGTTAAACTGAGCACCTTGAAAATTCATTGAAACATGAATTTTGTCTAAAATTCTTAAAACTAGTTTTACAAAATCATTTGGACAAGAGCATCATTTTTCTGCTTACTCTCTGAGCACCTACATCTAGACTAACAAGCACTTACACATTCTACTCTGTTTGGAAGTTGACGACCTGCCCATTTCTCCCACTGGTTAGCTCTTTGAGGCTAAGGTAGTCCTCAGAGTACTCAGTGCCGTTTCATCTGTAAAGCACATAACTGAATTGACTTCTTAGCCAAATCCAGCACTTCTAATTAATTTTCTCCTCCAAAGTCTCTTTTCTGTGGGCTCCTTTGCTGGTTTTCTTCTGTGGCTCAGATCACTTTTTTTGTCTCTTTTTTCTTACTGTTCCTCTTCTGTCTGACCTCAGACCCGGGAGTTTCTCAGAGCTCTGTCCTGTGGCTTCTCTCCTGCACACTCTACACTAATTCTCCTTAGGCAATCTCCTACATTCACATGGCTTCAATTACCATCCATAAAAGCAAATCTGAAATTTATATCTCCAGCTCAGACCCTTTTCTGAGTACCAGACCATGTTTTCAAATGCTTACTTGTCATCAACAATTGAGTGTCTCATAGGCACCTCAACAGCAACATGCTCAAAGTGAGCTCATCTGACTTTCCATGAATTTGTCTTCCTCCAGATTCCTCAAAGAACTACCCTATCCACCCAGTCGCCCAAGACAGGAACCTAGGAGTCTATTTCTATCCCAATAGCTGAACTAATATCAAGGTCCTACTGCGTCTACATTCTAATTACTGTGTCTAGAATCTTTCCAGATTTCTCAATCTTCCCAGCCAGGTGCCTAGTCTGAGCCACTGCTTGGACTACCGCAGTACTCCAACACAGGCTCTCTGCCTCTCCTCACGCATGTCCTTACATTCTTCTTCATGCTCCATCCTGAGAATTATATTCTCAAAGCTCCTGTTTAACACACTTCTCTGGCTTCTCATTGTACTTAAGACTAAACCTCGAAATTATGTCATTGCCCGTAGTTCCTGCACTGTATCTCTTGACTAGTTTCTGGAAACCTTATTTTATGCTGTTTTTCACTTTGCTCTTCTTACTCCTCTAATGCTCCCAACATCTCTCAGGATTCAGGCCCTTCAAGCCATTGTTATCTGGTCTGAAATGTGTCTCCTTTCCTTCTTTTCCTCTTCTAGCCTTACATTAACTCTTACTCACCCCTCACTTCTTAACTTACATAACACTTCCTCGTGGAAATCTTTTGATTTTGCTCTCTGAGTTCCCGTAATTTTGTTGTGAATTCTCAGTGCAACTTTTCCTTATCTTTTACAATCTTCATCACAACCCCTTATCTTTTATAACATTAATCACCCAGCACTTTGGGAGGCCGAGGCGGGTGGATCACGAGGTCAGGAGATCGAGACCATCTTGGCTAACACGGTGAAACCCCGTCTCTACTAAAAATACAAAAAAAAAAATTAGCCGGGCGAGGTGGCGGGTGCCTGTAGTCCCAGCTACGTGGGAGGCTGAGACAGGAGAATGGTGTGAACCGTGGTGGGGGAGCCTGCAATGAGCCGAGATCGTGCCATTGCACTCCAGCCTGGGTGAAAGAGTGAGACTCCGTCTCAAAAAAAAAAAAAAAAAAAAAAATTAATCACACAATTATCTTATTGATGTGATTCTTCCCCATGCTAGACTGTAAGCTCTGTGTAGGCAGAGATCACGTGGTCTTTCACATTGATGTATTCATTGTGTCCAACACAATGACTGATACGTAGTAGGTACTCAAAAATATTTGCAGGACGAATGAAGGGAAAGATACATGAACAGAAGTTCAATAAATGTTAATTGGATGAACTGTTATGTTTCCAAATATGTATTAAGGAACTCAGCTAAGTGTATCATTAATATAGTTTTGGAAAACCCAAGAAGATAATCAGTTATATTTCACTCTCATTCTTGTTTTCACAAAGGATTTAATGTGTCTACTTCAATAGTATTAATTCCAGATTCAGTAACAGAACTCATATGCTTAAGAGAAATTGGAATTTTTAAGATAGTCTAACTTGCTCATTATTGGTGGACAAATACTTGCAAAGAAGAGATTTATTTTTGCAGAAATGACTTCATTATCTTCGACTGTTCAGCTGAAAGAAATCATCTATTCAGATAAAAAGGCGTATTAGAAACATGCATTTAGTTCTATTGTAAATATGTTAAGAAGAATTGCTCTAAGTAACTGAGGAAAAAAAATCTGGTTTACTTCCTTGCATTTGTTGGAACATTATAATGTTACAGCTTCAGGAAGTAGAATTTTTTCTATGGTATATATACATATATGCATAAACATAATATGTTACATTTATCAACCAAAAATTTAATATGGCAGAGGAAAATTATACTGCATGAGCTGATTTTTTAGTGTATTATCTTCATCTTTATTTTAAATAGTTAAAATTTAGCTCTTTTTTCCCAGATAACAAGCATATATGTAACTCTCAAATAATAGAATACTTATTCTGAAGGAAGATCAGGTTGGCTCGTTAATTTTTGCAGTGAGAAGACAAAGGAGATAATGTAATCAGTTTTTTAGTATATTATATTTTTCAACAATTATGCAGAACTTTCACACTTTCTGATTTTATGGAAACTTTTTATTTAAAAGTTGTTAAACCTGGCTCATTTGAGGTCTAAATATATGTAAGGCAAATAGAACGCAAGCCAAATTTATGTCTTTGGTAGCAAAAGGTCTACATTTAGAAGCATACTCTATAATAGGTAAATATCAGAATAGAAAGGTTGGGGTTTGGAGTTTTACTTAAAAATATCACTTTAAATTTTGTATTTTTCCTTTTGTTTTTTTTTTTTTGAGACGGAGTCTCGCTCTGTCGCCCAGGCTGGAGTGCCGTGGCGCAATCTCGGCTCACTGCAAGCTCCGCCTCCCGGGTTCACGCCTTTCTCCTGCCTCAGCCTCTCCGAGTAGCTGGGACTACAGGCGCCTGCCACCACGCCCGGCTAATTTTTTGTATTTTTAGTAGAGACGGGGTTTCACCTTGGTCTCGATCTCCTGACTTCGTGATCCGCCTGCCTCGGCCTGCCAAAGTGCTGGGATTACAAGCGTGAGCCACCGCGCCCGGCCTAAATTTTGTATTTTTCATTTATATTTTCTTTACAGAAAGTTAGCAGCACTTAGAATTTTTGGTTTTGGGCTTGGCCTCTGATTATATTTAGGAACAAACTTTTTTTTGTTGTTTTGCCAAAATGAAGAGAGTAGATTAGACCTTGGTGAGATATTTAAAAAGGAGCTATTTGCAAATATTATCCACACCCAAACTTTAAACAAAAAAGCAGTAATCCTACCACACGTACTCGTTATATTCTGTGTATGAGAATTTGAAAGCTTTGGTGCAGGAAACTGATGATTTCCAGGACTGCAAAATGCCAGCCACGAGTAGTAAGAGCAAGGTAGCAGAATTCAGACTTAAAGTCATGCAAAGTCTTACAAGGAAATAATATTTAAAATAACTAACTTCAGTGAAATATCAATACTACTGTACAATGAATGACATCCAGTTCTCTTTTTATACAGTACATCTAAATAGATACCATTATATCTTGAACTCAAATTCCTCTTCCTTCCATCCCAAGGTAATAGAAGGAATATTTCAGTTTACTTATTGGAAACTATTTCAACTCCTACTTACCAACAAATTAGAGCAGGCTGAACAGGTATTTTATAGAAGCATTATAATGATAAAGCCAAATATCAATCAGTTTTACTGCCAAAACTGTAATGTGCCTGAACTTAAGGATTGGATGAAGGTGTGTTAGTCATGTCAGGAGATGGGGCAGCTTTGTGGGCATGACTCAGAAGGTATTACGTGCCCACATCACCATGTATGTACAAGTTGTATTTTAGCCACAAAGCTTGCCTTTGATGATCATGTATTTATATAGCACATTTCTTTTCATAGGCTTTTAAGGAGGAGGTTTGCAAAGCAGGGATCCCATAATTTGCATCTGGTGGAAATACGCACTAGTTCTGTGTCAGGAGACACAGACTCCCTTTCCTATCTTGTCACTGTCCTACCAAAAGATCTCGGCTGAGTAATAAAGCAGTGAATTTCATATGTGTGACCCACTTTCGTGGTAATCTGGCCCAAATCTCCGGTTTTACTTTTGATTTTACAGATGAATATATAAGGACCAGAAAGTCTCAGTGATTGGATTCAGACCATTTAATGTGTTTATTAGCAGAAGCAGGACTTGAATGCTGGGCTTCTGACTCCCCAAATAGGCCTCTGTCACCTTTAACAATTATCTCTGGACTTGTTTTCATGACTAGTAACATTTTTAAAGCTCAGAATCAATATACACTTGCCAACATTTTATTTTGCCAGTGAGAGACATTAAGAGCACATCCATCAACTACTCACTATTACTATAATTTCATAGAAGTTAGCATTTTAGCACACAAAAGGAGAAAGAAATTGCAATAAAAATAAAAGGGAGTGTTCTAGATTAAATACTTTTGACTTTATGGAAATCTCACCGTATTGTCTTTGTTTTGCTCATTTTGTTGTAGGTCAATAAACACTTCTTCATAGCTAAGTATTTACCCCTTATCATATCCTCATTTAAGAGCTCTCTGTCTCTATTTCACACAAGAAGAGAATTCCCTTCTGAGAATAAACTTAAACACTAGCTTAAAAGGATTGTAAAATTGGATTTTCTTTAACTCCTTCTCTTTTTCCTTCTTCAACTCTGATAAGCATATCTTATTGATATATTCTTATTTCAGAATGAGAACACCTTTCCCAGTATAGACAGTTTTGTGAAAAGTTAGGGTACATGAGGTTAGCCACTGGTACCTGTGCTTATTATACACCTGAAATGTGTATAATTCACATCCAAATTGAGATGTGCTGTAGGTGTAAAATAGGCACTAAATTTTGTACAAAATAGAATGCAAAATATACATATGTAATTTTTATGTTGATTACTTGGTGAAATGAGGATTTGAATAGATTAGATTAAGTGAAATATATTACAATTAATTTTAGCTGTTTATTAATTTTTACTTTTTAAAATGTGAGTACAAGAAAATTTAAAATGACATAGGTGGCTCCTGTGTGTGTGTCTCCTTACATTTCTGCTGCGCAGTGCTGGTCTGCAAAGAATAAGCACTGTGGATAATGTACTCAGGTTGCCCACTTTTTCCCCTACCTCTCCCCACTGCTGTCCTCAGAGATCACACATACCTGAGTGTCCCTTCTCACAAAATGAGCACAACCTAAAAATGTTGCACACGTATCATATCTGGTGAGATGATGGTTCAGGAGGCATCGCTGCTAGAACTAATCTTGCTTCTCAGTGATTTATTTTGTAGCCAAGTGTAAATTCTGCCACTCCTATAAGATCTGAAGGGATAAAGCAGAGGGAAGCACTAGGTTCTTTGAAATGCCAGGAGCATCTAAATAAACTCAGGTGCTTACCCATACAGGCTTCCAAAGTAGATTCTGACTACTCTGTAGAATACAAATAGGAAGCAGTACCTTCATCCTGGAAGCCTTTATTACACTGTCCACATTAGTAAACAGAGCACACAGGCAGAAACATTCTGAAAAAGCAAATAGAAAAAGAATGTGAATCCAGAAACCTTTGGGGTGGCTAACAACATTAATTTTTTTTCTTCCATTTCCCCAAATTAAAGACATTGTCTATGACAGAAAATGGAGGATTTTTTCCTATAATTTGAGAGTAACCACAGAAACTGTTGTTTTCTCTAAATCTCGATAAACTCAAGCATTCTTCAATTAGTGGATTCTACTGACGTTAATGTATAACAATAGATTACTTTTTTCCTTAACTTATAATTCCATTTGCTGCTTGGGTCACAGGCTGTAGTTTTATAGATTCTACGGCTGGTCTGTGGCATCACAGAATTATTCAGCACAGTATTTGATGATAACTTTACCCTACCTTCCAGGTATATTGCAGCTGAATACACAGTGAGACTGTCTGAATGCATTGTTTAAAATGACTCCAGTGATTCATTGGTCCATGGACTCTGTCCAGTTAAACTGGTAATCTCCAAGTTGGCAAGCCCATGTTTTCGTGTTATTTTTTGGAAGACGTCATAGAAATGGTCGTTGCCATGCATTTTACATTACAAAAAAGAGTCCAGGCCACCATCAGTCCACACCTGGATTACTGTAACACCTGGCTAGTCGGCTTCTCTTCCGTCACTTCACAAACTTAATCTATCCTGTATATGGCTGCTAGATGAGCCCTCTTTAATTTATCATTTTTGTCATATCAAAACCTACAGCATATCCTACAAGGAGTCATTTAGTCTAATCTCTATCTGACATCAGAGACTTTCATATCTAAACCCTCTACCCATATCCAATCTCACTTCCTGCAACTGGAACCTGTCCTTGCTGTGGTTGCCTTTTATAATTCTGAACATCCTACCTTCGTGTGTCTGCTCTCGCACTTCCTACTATAGAAGTTGCCATCACCCTTGCTCATTGACTATCTCTGTGCAAAACATCTTTCAAAGTCCTTTTCCTGTGACTCTTCAGTCTCTCAAAGAAACTAACATATTTATTACTAATGTATATAAACCCTTGAATTCTTCCCTCTTGGCCCTATATCTGCTAGTCTTTCTTCCTCACTGAGATCGTAATTTGTTCATCTTGCACATCAAACTCAGCACAGTTCTAGACTCATGTGTTAAATCACATTTAGTGCAGGGATGTATGTTCCCATAGACCTGCCTCTAGCAGTTCTAGCTCTAAAACTGATTAAACCTCTCTAATGCACAGTTTTGTGTTGACTGCAAAATAGTGATAATAGGGCTTAATTCATGGTTGATGATTAATTAAGATGTCCACAATAGGTTTCCTCTCTTTTCCAAAAGAAATTCTGATAGAAGAGGGTGAAAGGAAGTGTATGAAGCCACTGGGTAAGTAGCATGAGTAAACAGCACAGTAGAGCAGGCAGATGTGCACAAAAACAAAAATAATTGGAGTAAACAGCAAATGTGGATAAAAATTCATTTTGCATGGGGCTGGATTTTATTATATCTATCACATTATATTTCTTTTAGCGTAAGTTAATAACATTATTGTATATATCTGAAAATTATAATATTATGTGTCTCCTGTTTAAAAATTTTGGAAAGTTCTCTATTGCCTACATAATTAGTGCTACGTGATCTGACCCTGACATACTTCTCTAGCTTAATGGCCCATCTGATATCTACAGTATACTCTGTGTTCCCACTGAATAAAACTTTCTTTTCCTAAAAATACTGGGTTTTTTTGAGCCTGCATTTCTCTTTCTTCCTGGAATACTTTTGTTTCTCCTTTTCTTTCCTTATTCCGCACTTGGGAACATCTGACTAATCCTCTAAGCCCTGACTTGAGCTCCTCTCATCCACAGATCAAGCTTTCCCAAATTTCTCATGATTATCATAGAGGTCTAACTGTAAAGTGAGCTTTCCTCTCAAAATCATCCCTCAAAAAAGGAAGGATACCTTAATTCTTTACAAAGTATCTTCATATTGTGGGGAGTTCTCTCAATTTCTATTTTGAGTAACAATTTATTGCTTGGGGAGAAGTCATATTAACAAGAAATTACTACTATTGGTGCTGAGAGATGTCCCTGATAAAACTGGTTTTTAAAAGCTGGCAAATACACTTACATCAATTTATAAATTATTTTTCTACTCTGATTTCATACCTGAAAATAAGACACTTTGAGAAAAGCCTTTTAATGATCATTTAACAATGAAACACAGAAAGAGGTTATTATGTGGAGATCATATAATATAGATGTAGAGGATACTTTAAAAAATTGTAATATTTATTTACATAAATCTGAATAAAATTTCCAATGACAATACCTAGATTAGACAAATGTCTATCTCCAACAATTTAGACAGAATGAAGACGACAGGCTTTAAAATACAGTGTGGCAAGTTGAAAAGCAGCTCTAATGATGATGAAGAAACTGACGTGAAAGTGCTCAGGAGAGTTTGAAAACAATGCTCCATGGAATATGTGAATTTTATAAAGGCAGTATTGCTAAAATATCTTATTTTAACTAACTTCTGTAATCTGACCACCAAATGAAAAACTGTAAGTAGTTGTCAACTAGTTCATCATCATCCTTAATATTTTATTGTCGGTCAAAAACATTGTTTATTGTTTGTTTCTAATTTTCTTTTTGTGAAAATGAAGGAATTGCCTTACAGTTTTGTGCTTCTTCGCAGTGCTTTCCTGTCATTGAGTTTATTCAGTGGTAGCACTCTAATTACATGTTCTCCTGTTTGGCTTCCTCCTAGAAGGATCAATTCATTTGTTATCTTTCTGTCCTAGATCTAAGAGAAAGCCCGATTCAGATATTTTTCATAGAAAGAGAAAATAAGTAAAATTATAGAGAAATGGTTCATCAAGACATTATTATATCACATGTGTTGGCTTTTATTTTGATAATTAAAACGGTACAAATAATTGTGCAATCTAAAATAAAATATACCTAACCTTTAAAAATCATGACCATTTGCAATAAGTGCTCAGGAAAAGTTTGCTGAATGAATGAGTGAATGATATCCTTTCTTAATAACGACATATATCTTTGATTATAAAACACTCTTTTTCGTATTTTAACATTTCAGAAAAGAATGTGTTTTACACTCTGTGAAAAATAGCATTACGTCATAATTTAAGTAATAACTCCCCCCTTTATTTGCCTTTATGGGACATAAATAAAGGTGTTTCTTACAAAGAGGTAACTGCCTAATGAGAGCAAAAGTGATTTGTCAATCACTTTGTATATATCAGGCACAACAATACAATCTTCTTCAATAAATAATATAATCATTATTTAACAGTTGAACACCAAGGTATAGAAAGGATGAGTGACTGGACTTAAGGTTACAGCCAGCACCACGTATCCTGCATTTTGGAGAAAAATTTTTATTGATTTTTGAAAGGGGAGTAAATACATTAGTATAATAGGTTTTACTTCAATCCTCTAGGTTTATGCTATGGTTTCAAATGTATCATTTACAGTACTTGTTACTCATAACAGTTTACTATAACAATTCAACTATGTTAGCAGTTATTAAGTACATGCTATACTTAATATATTCAAGCTACTTCTGTCACTTGTTAAAGGCAAGTACTTCTAAATTTTATTTTATTTTCATTAGAAAAAGTTTAAAAAGACAAATCTCTGTGAGGTTCTGGAGAGAAACACTAAGATAGATATTGCTGGCCCCCCTGACTAGTTTTAAAAAACACTTGAACAATTCCATTGCTATGAATTGAACATTAAAGTCAGCAAAGCATCCCTCACCTGTGCTATTAACTGCAAAAGCCTCTATCAGATACCCTTTTCACCACAGAGCAAAATAACATCAGCACACATTAAGTGTTTATTTTCAGGCATCTTACTTTGTTTGAAGCTGACACTATAATATTCTGCAATATTAGAAATGTTAAAGTCTCCTTAGAAAGCCTTACGTATATACTTGCATATATATGTGAGTTTCTTACACACACACGCACACACACACACTTTTTAAAATTCAATAAATATTCACTGAGCACTAGTACTACAAGCCAGGCACTGTGTAGGGCTACACATTCAGTCTGAAGCAAAAGAGGCAAAGTCCTTGTATTTTTAGAAGAGACAGGGTTATGCCATGTTGCCCAGGCTGGTTTTGAACTCCTGAGCTCAGGCAATCTGCCTGCCGTGGCCTCCCAAAGTGCTGAGTTTACAGGCACGAGCCACCACACCCGGCGTGGTGGTGGGTGCCTGTAGTCCCAGCTACTCGGGAGGCTGAGGCATGAGAATCGCTGGAACCTGGGAGGTGGAGTTTGCAGTGAGCCAAGAAGGCGCTACTGCCCTCTAGCCTGGGCAACAGAGTGAGACTCTGTCTCAAAAAAAAAAAAAAAGAAAGAAAAAAAGGAAAAAGAGACAAAATCCTTGTCCCTAGAGGAAGCTTTGGCTAAAGGAGAATAAAAGTAAATAAAATTTCAAAATATAAATTGATAGAAAAAATAAATATGCAAAATATAAGGTATGAGAAACTTGCTCTCTCTGTTGCAAAAAAGTTGGAAATAAGTTTGCCCTTTGAATTAAACTAAATCCACGTACAATGACTTTGATGTGTATCAGTGGAAGCAAACAAACAAAAAAAACAAGATGGGGTCTTTAAGGGTGTAATGAAAGTGGCAGGAGAGAGACATTTAAAGTGTCAGTCAAGGTGATTATGAAGTAATCCCAGAGGCGAGACAAAGTTTTAATTTAATAAGCAGAAATATAATCAAGGAATAGGTTGATCAGAAAGAGCAAGAAGCATCATCAGAATCATTAAGGGAAGAAAAATGTGAGGACTTGAGGATTGTAGTTTCCTTGAAAATGCTATCCCTATAGTAGAGGGTAAGCAAACTAAAAGCCAGCATTAGCTTAGAGATGCTTTTTAAGTTCACATAATTCTCTTTTCTCAGTGCTTCTAAGCCTTACAAGCAACCCCCTGAACAGAGGCTTGCTTGAGGACAGTGGTTCTCAATGGAGGATGATTTGTTTCTCAGGAGATTTTTGGCAGCAGTAAGGGACAATTTGGGTGTCGTAACTGAGGGAGTGGGGCCGTTACTGGCACGTAGTGAGAAGAGGTCAAAAATGCTGCAAACCATGCCACAGGGTACAGGACAGTTCCCCCATAACGATGATCCAACCCAAAATGTCAGTAGTGTCCAAGTTGAGAAATCCTTCTCTATTTTTGCTCAAAACAATAACAGAGGAAGAGAGTAAGAGCGAGAGTAAAAGGGGAGAACGCCTTATGCTTTCAAAGTCCATTTGCCCCTGGTGGGAGTTCACCAGGAGCTGAAGAGTGATCCCTGGCTGACAGCCAGCAAGAAAACATGAACTGCAGTCCTACAGTCTCAAGGAACTAAATTCTGCCAACAATATGAAACAACTTGGAGCGGGCTTTCCCCCAGAGCTTACAGATAAGAACTCAACCTGACATCGTGATTTCAGCTTTGTGATACTTTGAGCAGAGAATCCATCTATACCAGCCCTTACTTCTGATCCACGAAAGCTGTGGTTAAGTTGTGACATAGCAATAGAAAACTAATACAATCCCCAAAGGTACCAATGCAGTGGTCTAGCAGATTCCAATATACCCAGTTTGACTGCAACCTCCCCGTGGGCAGGAGTTGGGCATGTGGTGTTCACCATTAGTTTCCTCAGCATTCACATCATGTCAGGAATATGGTAGCCTTCAATAAATATTTGTGGACTCACTCACTGATTTTCTTTGGCTTCATAATTTCTTCCCTTCATTGTCAAAGTACACATAGGAATTCCGTGACACACATAAACTATGTTTAGCCATCTGTGAACTTGTTTAATGTGAACCTGAGTCAAAGAGTTGGACCCATATCCATTGTGCCTATAAATATAGTTTTCTGGTTGGACGAGGTATGCACAAAACTCTGGACAAAGTAAATTAACTACAGCAAAGGTCACTTTGTAGAGGAATTGTCCAGGTTGGCCTTACACAGGTAAATTACATTTCTGGGTGAAAGTGATGGTTAATTTTATGTGTCAACTTGGCTGGGCCATAGTACACAGCTATTTGGTTGCACATTATTCTAGATAATTCTGCATGGGTATTTTTGGATGAGACTTAAGTTTAAATAGAAGAACTTTGAGTACAGTAGACTGCCTTCCATACTGTGGGCAAACCTCACCTAATCAATTGAAAATCTGGATTGAACAACATCCACCTATTTAAAATTTTAACTGGATGCATTAGATTACGTGACTATTATGAGCATCTATGGGCTCTATTATTTTAAACCTGAAAAGACATACTTGACCAAAAAATAATCCTTTTCCAATCCAAATTTCAGTTTTTCTTACAGGAAATGCTAGCACATGCTAATATGTTCCCATAAAACTTCACAGCAGGCGTGAAATGTGAAATATGAAATGCTTATAAGTGAATTGCAAATATCGCCTGGGTCAGGCTCATTAGAAAAAAGTAGTATTTGGAAATGTTATTCACCTTTTCAAAGGGAAAGGAGCCCAGAAAGCAAAAGGGAAATATAATTTTATTTTTTCCATGTATCATACAGAGGAACAAATGAAATAAGTAAACTTGTCTATCAGAAGTATTGATCAGTGTTGGAAGAGGTTGGAAACTGAGACTGGTTAAGAAGGAAAGACAGTATGAGTCTTGGTGAACCACTACTTTGGGTGGAATGAGATGCTAATGCTCTCCTTTAAGGAAGGAGATGGGAAAATCCCAATTCAGTAATATTTAATAGGGCAAATATAAGCAACAGATGTTGTTTTTATCTTATTATCCTGGAAATAATATCCAAGAACAAGACATAGTAGACAGGATCCAATATCACAGATTCTGAAGTTTTGAATATTTAGATAGAATATTAAACTGAGAATACTAATAGCCACTGAGGGTTTACTATGTTCTAGGCATCGTTCCACACACTGTAGGTCGAATCCTACATTTGCTCCTCTTGACCATCTTATGAAATGTACAATTTTTTTACCCATTTTACAAAATACATCTATCTACCCGTTTTAAATTTTACCCATTTCTATGTGCTACAAAAAACACAGAGAAGTTAAAGAACTTGTTCAAAACTAGTAAGCATAACGGTTGGTGCTAGGGTTTATTCCACGTTGTCTGGCTTCAGAGCTCATGCTCTTAAATACAAGGACAGATAAGTCTCTTAAATGTAAATTATTTACTACACAGCAGGATAAATTTACCAATATATTTTAAAATTGCAATATCCATCTAAAAAAACATGAAACAATAAATAGAATATTGAGTTAAATCAGATGAGATGTCCAATTTGTAGATCAAAAATGATCAAATATTGATAAACTCATATGCCTCAATATGCATCAAACCCATTGTTATTAACCTAGTAACAATAAAACTTCATTGATGCCTTCAATGTGCTGCCTTTATTATTTAATTTTAATTACTTTAAAGATTCAGAAGGGCATCACATTTTTGGAGGCATGCTTTTGGCCCTATTAATTATGTTTTTTTTTTAAATAAAATGCCTTAACTTTTTGCATCACAATTTTTTCACACCTAAGTGTTTTCAGAAAATTAATAGTATTTGTTGTCATTTGGAACTTTTGAATCATTAAAAATATGACTTTAAATAAGCATTTGTCTCATCTACTCTGGAAGAAATGAGGATCTATTAAATATACTACTAACTTAAAAATTAGTTTATTCTTAATTACTTCTGCTTTAGCAGGTCATCAAATTCAGAATAAAACCCAGAAGTAACAATTTTATAAGACACTCTTAGAAATGTAATGGAAACTTTTTAAAAGCAATGAATATAGTTTACCCTCAATAGATACAATTGACTACCATATTACACTCAAACTTCTCGGTAATTTTCCAACATTTAACCATTTTTTTTGGTCTATAAACTTGTTACACTTATTTTTCAGTCATCCCAACCTTGTTTTTTTCTACTCTCAGAGTTATCTCTTCACCTTGGTGTCACCATGATCTATTACAATTTATCTCATATGTCTCTATTTCCTAAAGCATCTTCTAATGCTTATTTTTGAGAAATAAATTCTGTTCTTTGAATTCCCATAGTATGTTATTTTTTATCTCTGCTGTGATTCTTACATTTTCCTTCTCACTTATTTGTGTTCATGCTTTTCCGCCATACTAGCTCCATCTTCTATATCTGTCTCATTGATTTAATCCTTTAACCATGTAATTTTTCTGTGCCTTTCCAAGTGGTCTCTCATTTAGATTAATTACAGTAAGTCTGAACTGATTTCTTGATCTGTCTTCTATCACTTAGGATGTTTTCAGCAAGAGTAGCAAAATTTCTCACTCAAACAGATTTAAATAATAAGGATATTTATCCTCTCACATGGGCAGAATTCCAGAGATAGAATGAGTTTCATCAGGCAGCAACAGCAAGTCAATGTGATTATCATGGATCCTGGTTCTTTCCTTTCTCAACTCTGCCAACTTTGCATTTCAGCTTCACTCTAGTGCCTGTTCTTTTCATATTTGCAGGACAGCCACTCATTGGTCCACGTGTCACATCTAGACTCAAAAATGTTCACAGATATAAATAAAATAGTCTCTTACATTGTCTCTGTTTTAAGAGTGAGGAAACTACTGAGAAGACCTCCAGAAGACCTCTCGTCATGTCTCTCATGTTAGTGTTGGATCTTTCTTAGTCCACAGAGGTATGGTTTATGCTACCATAACAAGATACCTGAGACTAGGTAATATGTAATGAATAGAAATTTATTTTCTTACAGTACTGGAGGCTGAGAATTCAAAAATCAAGAAGCCAGAATCTGGCAAGGACCTTCTTGATGCATCCTCACATGATGAAGGCAGAAGGGCAAAGAGGCAAAAGGGGGCCAAACTGGCCCTTTTGTAACAGCATTGATCTATTCATGGGATGGATCCCTCATGACTTAAACACCTCCCATTATGCTCCACTTCCCAACACTGTTGCATTGGGGATTAAGTTTCCAACACATGGATTTCCAGGAATCATATTCAAACCATAGCAGAGTTTCACATCTTTTCCAAACCAACTAATGACAACAATAAGGGTTAAACACAGTGGTTCAGGCTAATGGTTATTAAATCTGGCAGCATATAAGTATTACCTGTGGAACATTAAAATTTGTTGAGGCCTGGGATCCACCTCCATAGATTCAGATTTAATACTTTGAGGGTGGAGATCTATCTATCTATCTATCATCTATCTATCTATCTATCTATCTATCTATCTATCTATCTATCTATCTAATCTATCTATCTATATAGATCTTAAGGTAGAGAAGAAAGAGTTGAAAAAGAAGTAAAAATAAGTGGCTGGAGAAGTATAGGGAGAACATCAGAAGTGTATCCTATCATAAATGCCAAAAGAAGAGAATGTTTTACAGAGGAATTTATCAACAGAAGAAAGGTGTGTGTGTGTGTGTGTGTGTGTGTGCTATTAATATATGGATGAATTATGGTGTATTTTTCTGCCAAAGCCATATTTAACCTACTATGTGGAGATGTTCAGGTGAAGAATGGGATAAGGGTATTCCGTGAAGAGGAAAGAGCAGGTGCCAAGTTTCTCAGATGGGAAATAACCTTGTTCACTTAATAAATTCTATAATTGTGAGTGTGTCTAGAGAAAAGTAGGAGAGGAAGAAACTAGAAATAAAGTCGAAGGCCACATCATGCATGGCCTTATAGACTTTTCATTTCCTTCTATAGGCTTTCTATTTCATTCTAAATTTAATAAAAAGGGTCGTGTTAGGAAATGGATTAGAAGGAACCAGGCACAGAATAGAGTAGACTAATCAGGAAGCTGTAATCTAGGACAGAGATGATGTGCTAGGACTAGGAGATAGGCAGAAGAGATGGATTTCAGTGGGTGAATTACAGATATTTTAAGTGTAGAAACAAAAGGAATGGATGATTATTTGCAGGGGTGTAGGAGAGGGAGGCTTCAAGGCAGACTTTGAGTCCCCTGGCATGAGCAATGCAGGGAATGGGAGTGTCATTTACTGAGAAGGTTAACACTAGAAAAAGCGCCTTTGAGGGAAAGGAATATTGAAGATCATGAATTGATTTCAAACACGTTATGTTTGAAATATGCAACTAGATATTTCAAGTAGGTTCTTGTTTACACAGATTCAAAGTTTCAAGGAGTTGAACAAGCTGGAAATAGAAGTGTGGGAGTTACTCCCTTACAGATGGCATTCAAAGCCATGAGAGTGGAAGAAAGCACCTGGGAAGTATGTGGAGAGTGAGAGTAAAGAGGACCCAGGGCTGAGGCCTATGGAATGCCAGGTGGAGAAGAAAGTGTTGACAAAAGAAGTAAAAAGAAGTGGCTGGAGAAGTATAGGGAGGACATCAGAAGTGAATCATATCATATATGCCAAAATAACAGAATGTTTTACAGAGGAATTTATCAACAGAAGAAGGAGAGAGAGAGAGAGAGAAAGAGAGAGAGAGAGAAGAGGGGAGAGGAAGGAAGAAAGGAAAAAAGGAAGCAAGAAAAAAGAAAGTAGGAAGAAAGGAAGAAATGGAAGAGAAGGAAAGAAAGAAAGAAAGAAAGAAAGAAAGAAAGAAAGAAAGAAAGAAAGAAAGAAAGAAAAGAAAGGGAAAGAAAGAGAAGGAAAGAAGGAAGGAGGGAAGAGAAAGAAAATTGACTCCTACTTAAAATAAAAATATAATCCATTGATACCATTTGAAGTGAAAAAAGACTTACTTCATGGGAATGTTCAAAGGGAAAAGGACAAAGATCTCTACTGCAATGTCTTGGAACTGTCTTACTTTCTGCCCAACTTGGCACTACCATAAAATATTGGAAGCTATAAAATATTTAGAAACTGATTATTAAACAGGCCTTGAAATCACTTTTGTGTGTCTGCTTTCATTTTATCTGATCTCTGCATTCAGTTCTGCGTTAGAACACGCACTAGTTAAAATGTCCACTATTATTATGAATAATAAATTAGATGACTCATGAAGCCTGTGTCTTTTAAAGTCAGACTTCCAGAGGAAAATAAAAATTTTCACTGCCTGAATGTCTGATCTTATGTGGATGATATGGTTAGGCTGTGTCCCCACCCAAATCTCATCTTGAATTGTATTAAAAGCTCCCATAATCCCCACATGTTGTGGGAGGAAACTGGTGGGAGATAATTGAATCACGGGGACAGGTTTTCCCATGCTGCTGTCATGGTAGTGAATAACTCTCACAAAATCTGGTGGTTTTATAAAGGGCAGTTCCCTTGCACACACTCTATTGTCTGCCACCATGTAAGAAATGCCTTGGCTCCTCCTTTGCCTTCTGCCATGATGGTGAGGTGTCCCCAGCAACGTGGAACTGTGAGTCCATTAAACTTCTTTTTCTTTATATATTACCCAGTCTCATGATATTTCTTTATAGCAGTATGAAAATGGACTAATACAGTAAACTGGTACCAGTAGAGTAGGGTACTGCTGTTAAGATACCCAAAAATGTGGAAGTAACTTTGGAACTAGGTAACAGGTAGTGGTTGGAACAGTTTGGAGGGCTCAGAAAAAAACAGGAAGATGTAGGAAAGTTTGGAGCTTTCTAGAGACTTGTTGAATGGTTTTGACTAAAGTGCTGATAGTAATATGGACAATGAAGTCCAGGCTGAGGTGGTTTCAGATGGAGATGAGGAACTTACTGGAAATTGGAGGAAAGATGATTCTTGCTATGTTTTAGCAAAGAGACTGGTGACATTTTGCCACTGCCCTAGATTTTTGGAACTTTGAACTTGAGCGAGATGATTTAGGGTATCTGGCTAAAGAAATTTCTAAGCAGCAAAGTGTTCAAGAGGTGACTTGGGTGCTGTTAAAAGCATTCTGTTTTATGCATTTGCAAAGATATGGTTTGGAATTGGCACTTATGTTTAAAAGGGAAGCAAAGCATCAAAAGTTCAGAAAATTTGCAGCCTGATGATGCAATAGTAAAGAAAAACCCATTTTCTGAGGAGAAATTCAAGCCTGCTGCAGAAATTTGCATAAGTAATGAGAAGCTAAATGTTAATTGCCAAGATAACAGGGAAAATGTCTCCAGAGCATGTCAGAGGCCTTCTCAGCAGGCAGCCCCTTCCCTCACAGGCCTGGAGACCTAGGAAAAAAAAATGATTTTGTGGGTCAGGCCCAGGGCATGGTTGTTTTGTGCAGTCTCAGGACTTGGTGCCCTGTGTCCCAGCCATGGCTAAATGGGGCCAACATACAGCTCAGGCCATTGCTTAAAAGGTTGCAATCCCCAAGCCTTGGCAGCTTCCACGTGGTGTTGGGCCTGTGGGTGCACAAAAGTCAGGAATTGAGGTTGGGGAACCTTCAACTAGATTTCAGAGGATACATGGAGACTCCTGGAAGTCCAGGCAGAGGTGTGCTGCAGGGGTGGAGTCCACTGCTAGGGCAGTGCAAAAGAGAAATATGGGATGGGAGCCCCCAACACAGTTCCCACTGGGGCACTGCCTAGTGGATCTATGAGAAAAGGGTCACTGTCCTCCAGACCCCAAAATGGTAGATCCACCTACAGCTTGCATCATGTGCCTGGAAAAGCTGAAGTCACTCAATGCCAGCCAATGAAGGCAGCTGGAATTGGGGCTATACACTGAAAAGCCACAGGAGTGGAGCTTCCCAAGGCTACAGGAACCCACCCCTTGCATCAGTGTGACCTGGATGTGAGACATGGTATCATTTCACAGACAAGGAGATAATTTCAGAGCTTTAAGATTTGGCTACACCACTGGATTTCAGACTTGCATGGGGCCTGTAGCCCCTTCGTTTTGGCCAATATCTCTCATTTGGAGTGGTTGTGTTTACCCAATGCCTGTACCCCCATTGTATCCAGGAAGTAACTAACTTTCTTTTGATTTTACAGGCTCATAGGCAGAAGAGACTTGCCTTATCTCAGATGAGACTTTGGACTTGGACTTCTGGGTTAATATTGGATTGATTTAAGACATTGGGAGACTGTTGGGTAGGCATGATTGTGTTTTGAAATGTGAGGACATGAGATTTGGTAGTGGCCAGGGGTGGAATGATATGACTTGGCTGTGTCGCCACTCAAATCTCATCTTGAATTGTAGTTCCCATAGTCCCCACATGTCATGAGACAGACCCAGTGGGAGGTAACTGAATTGTGGAGGTGGTTACCTCCATGCTGCTGTTCTCATGATACTGAGTGAGTTCTCATGAGATCTGATGGTTTTATAAAGGGCAGTTCCCCTGCACGTGCTCTCTTGTCTACTGCCATGTAAGATGTGCCTTTGTTCCTCCTTCACCATCTGCCATGATTGTGAGCCCTCCCAAGCCATGTGGAACTATGAGTCCATCAAACTTCTTTTTCTTGGCCAGGCACAGTGACTTACACCTATAATCCCAGCACTTTGGGAGGCCAAGGCAGGCGGATCACCTGAGGTCAGCAGTTCGAGACCAGCATATCCAACATAATGAAACCCCATTTCTACTAAAAATGCAAAAATCAGCCAGGCATGGTGGAAGACACCTGTAATTCCAGCTACTCAGGAGGCCAAGACAGGAAAATTGCTTGAACCTGGGAGGCAGAAGTTGCAGTGAGCCAAGATTATGCCACTGCACTCCAGCCTTGATGACAGAGCAAGATTCCATCTCCAACAACAACAACAACAACAACAACAACTCTCTTTTTCTTTATAAATTACCCAGTCTTGGGTATTTCTTCATAGTAGTATGAAAATGGACTAATATATGAACCATGCTCAATCCCAAGGAATGAGCTGCTAATGATGAGATTTCAGGCAGTAGGCATCAAGTACAGAAGGATGCATCAAGGTAAGCTATGAGACTATCTCACCTTAGACAATTGCCTATATTGCTCCTGTTTTGAATATGTAGATAAGATCATGCTAATATAACTTATTTTTTTGCCAAAACTAAATTATGCTCTTGGCATTTCAAAGAATGCATCATCTATATCAGTGATGCTGCAATTGAAATAGTTCAACGTGGGCAAAGTTTGATAACTTTAACTTATTCATTTTTGAAGGCCACTGGTGAAAACTTATTATTGTCCACCTTCTCTAATACTAATGCTACCACCAGGGATAGGTCAAGTTTCAGGGATTTTACTCTACACTTATGATGCCAAAGAAAATGAGCTTTTGTTGTACCTAAGGTTGGAGTGTATTGAGTGTGGTTTCCCTTTGGAAACTAGGAAAAATGTACATCTTGGTTGTTAAGAGCACAGGCTTTGGTGTCAGAGTGAACTGGAGCTCAAATCACAGCCCCAGTACCTACTAGTTGAACTGACTTGGATAATTATTTAACTACATTAAGCCTGATGTTGCCTCAACTGTAAAATGGTGATGATAATATTATTAATGATTAATTGATAAACTGTGATTTATTGTGGATAGTAAATGAGTTAATGCACCTAAAGCAGTTAGCATAAATAAATGCTATTATCATTGCAATTCTCAATAACAGCATTTGTTATTTCTAAACATAGGGAGAGTGGTGAGGATTCCAAGCTGCTCACCTGTGAGATAATCTCTATCACAATTACTCTCTGATTCTATTTGCTTTCTGAAACTGGAGGCGTGGTCTAGGCTCAGTGCTTCTTTCTGTTGGGGGGAATCCAATGACAGGTGCCTCTCTTTCTCATCCCACAACCATTACCACATAATTTCTTTCCTGGGTATTGGTTTTGGGGAAAGAGTGCTGTTTAGTCTGCTTTGGTTCTAGTCCACATTAGTCTATCTAACCCACACGAAAATAGTGCTAATACTCCAATCTACATCACCGAAATTCTACATGGAGGTTTGGGGCCAAACCTGTTAGTACTGAAGCCTGACTTCCCTAAACCCTGAGAGGGTGACTGAGTGGTGTCGTGACTTTCAAAAGGAAGGTATTCAAAATGCTCACTAGGTTCTTCCCTTCTCTCTCCATATATAAATAACAATCACCATTTTTCCTAATAAAATTTGCAAATTTTGTCTTCCATTTATCCACCAGGCATGCCACCCCATGTATTTGACAATTAACATAAAGTCGAGTATGCAATATACATATTTCCACTCGCATAGTAATTCCATGCCTTGGTATCATCAACTAATGGAAAGTCAAGTTTGAAAAGAAAATGTGATGCATTTAACTTCTCTGTCTAAAATATGAACTATTTATACAGGTAATATTATTCCCAACTTTGTAAAATCTGGAATGCCTTTTTTGCTACCCTAAGTAATTTCACACACACTAGATCATTTGAACATTACAATCACCCTTTGAAATAGTAGCTCTTATATTCGTTTCTACTTTGCTGATGATGAAACTGAGGATGAAACAAATCAACAGATTTTTCAGGTAAGCATATATAATAAATGAAGAAAATGTCCCTGAGCCCACATGATTTTGCTCCAGTGTTAAAGTGCCTTTCTGTACCACACTTTTAGGTTTCAGTCCTTTAGGAATAGGTCAGTGGGCTCCATCAAGCTTAGAAAACAGAAAAGCAAACTAAACTTTTTATGGCTTAGAAAGCCCAACGTGATCTGTCCTACCAGGCTCTCGGTCCTCATCCCTAAACTCTATTCAAGTCAACACTGCTCAGTCACAGTAGCCATCATGAATATCCAGTGCTCCTTTCCATGTAAAAATTTAGCATTTATTTCCAGTTATCTATTGTTTTATTACAAGCCACCTCCAAAGTTTGTGGCAGATAATAACTGTTTTATTATTCTCATGGGCTCTATGGATCACAGTTTTGTACAGGACACAACAGGGACAGCTTGTTTATGCTGTCCTATGTCTGGGTACACAGCTGGAAAAGCTCACAGGCTGGGAGTGACTCTACAGCTGGGGATTGGTATGATCTGGAGGCATCTCTGTGCATTTGTCTGTGGTTGATACTGGCTATTGGCTGGGAACCCATTTGGCACTCTCAGCTAAGACACCTGCTTTTCTCTCCATGTGGTCTGGACTTCCTCACAGCATGGAAACTGGATAGTAAAAGCAGGCATCCCAAGAGAATTGGGAAGGAATTGCATTGCAATTTTATGACCTAAACCCGAAAGCCATTTAGTATCACCTCCACCACACCCTGTTGGCCAAGGCACAGAACAGTCTTTCCAGGTTCGAGGAAGTAGTGTCAATGTCACACTGTAAGTGGAGCACATTGGAGAGGGTATACTGTTTTGGCCAGATTCCAAAAATAAAAGCTGCCACACACTTGCTATCCCTATTTCTAAATAGGTTTTTCTTCTGTTCCTTACACTGTTGGCTCCTTCATGTCATTCCAATTGTTTGTTCAAATATCTCTACCTTTGCCAACTGTATTTGCAACCTCTACTTTTTGCAGCTTTCTTTATCTTCCTGCTCAATATATTATTTACCTTACCCGATTCTCTTTCTTTCCCTTTCTTGCTTTGTCACTTGCTCTCTCCCCTCTCAACTGTCCCTCTTTCTCCCTTCCCCTTCCCCTTCCTTCCTTCCTTCCTTCCTTCGTTCCTTCCTTCCTTCCTTTATTCCTCCCTTCCTTCCTTTTTCTCTTTCTCTTTCTTTCTCTTTCTTTTTTCTTTTTCTTTCTTTCTTTCTTTCCCTCTCTCTTTCTTTTCTCTCTCTTTCTCTTTCTTTCTTTCTTTTCTTTCTTTCTTTCTTTGTTTCTTTCTTGCTTCTCATATTTCTATCCTTGATTTATCTGTCTATATCTATTTTTCCATCTCTCTGTCTAAACTGCCCTTCTACCTATCTCACTGCTTTTGTACCTCAATAAAAGTAATCTCCAAGAGAATGTTTAGGGCAGTGAAACCACACTCTGATACAATAATGGTATCACATGTCATTATACATTTGTCTAAATCCACAGAATGTACAACATCAAGCGTGCGCCATTATGTAAATTATGGACTTTGGGTAATAATTTTGTGTCAAATTACATTCCTCAATGGTAACAAATATACCACTTTACTGGGGGATGTTGATAATGAAGGAGGCTATGAGTATGTGGGAATGGGGGTAAATGGAAAATATCTGTATCTCTTGTTCAATTTTGATGTGAACCTAAAACTCCTCTAAAAAATAAAGTCTATTCTAAGAGAGTAAGCTCCATGATGGCAGGAACTTTGCCTTGTTTGCCACCATATTCTGGGACACAGAACAATGTCTGGCACAGAGATAGCAGATGCTCAATAAAAATGTGTTGAATAAATGAATGCATGAATGAAACCATTGATATAAAAAAGGTTATTAGATTTTTTTTTTGGAACTAGAAGCACATAAACCAGCAATAAAACCACTGAGTACTCAGGAAAGGGATGTGCTGAAAGGTAAGGATCCAAGGGCTGTTGGGAAGATGTACAAAAGCCAAACTCTCCTGACTTCATGATTATTCCCTGGCCCAACACTGACTCTCAAAATTCCCAAATCACAGTATTCCGAGGAGGCTTATCAGCCTTTTCAATGTATGCAGAATATAAGAAGCTTGCCATTCTCCATTATTCAATCCCTTACACTTGTTGTTAATTCAATATTCATGTGAGACTTCATTTAATGTACAAATTTTATTTCACAAATTACTCATTCTCAGAAATGCTTTTCTGTTCTTTTAAATTGTTGTACTTCATGACTATAGTTGATCAAACCAGGATTTGAAAATGTCACCTCAAATTTTGTCTGTCATGATATAGAGTTGAGGTTTCTTATATAATAATGTTCAAACTACCCTTAATAAATTACTAATGTTTATGGTAATTTAGAGCTAAACAGTAGTGACAAAGGCAACCTGATACTCTCCTACATACAGAAATTATTTTCTAAGTTTAATAATGAGGTACGTATTTCCTCCTAAGAAATTGCCATATATTTAAATCTAAATGATAACTTCTGAATTACCAATTTTGAATTCAGGCTTTTATCTTAAAGGCAAGATTTATATATCCAATTAGTTATTGGATATTTTCATTCTGATGACTCACCAGAACTCGACATATCCAACATTTATTTTATCATTGACCGTTAAAGCCCTCTCTTTATTTTATTCTACCAGTGAATGGACCCACTGTGAGAGGCAGATTTTCTATGAAACTAAATAAATCTAAACCTCTGGACCCCACACTTATATGGGGTCTTTTTAATGCTCTAATCTTGTATTATATTTCATCATTAAAATGCTTGTCCATTTTCTACAGCCAATAAAAGGTGAGCATTCTCTTAAGCATGGGATAGAGTTTTATTATTATGAACTAGTTTAGCTTTAACAGAAAACTGGTCCTTCTGAATAACATTTACTTTAAAGAGAGGCTATGGGTTACTATTTTAAAATAAAAGCCATCATTTTTACTAATGTTTTACAACTTTTTACTTTATTGTTACAAATAAATCTATTGACCAACTCACCTCACTCAGATACCTAAGTGTCAAGGGTATACACGGAAGTTATTAACACATTATTCAAATCTAAAGGCTTTGTGGGTGCTTCATTGATGTATTTGAATGAAGAGAGTGATTTGACATACCTTCTTTAAATTTTTTCAGGCTAAAGATTTGTCATGTCATATCATTTAGACTTTTGTGTTAGAACAAATGTGTATTTTCTCAGTGATGTCTTGGTTCTACCTGATGTTATTCCTTTGGCTTATTTCCAGATAGAAAAGGAGTCCCTTGATATACAAGTACTGTCCTAAGTAAGCTTTACAGTGTTCTTAAAAGGGCATCAATTTCACCTGCAGTTTCATTATAGACTTTAACCTCAACTGGAAAAAATGAATGGCTGCCCTGCAGATACTTTCCAAAGAGTATAATTCTAAACTCATACTACCTAATACATAGCAAAGCCTTGATTGTGGGAAATAATATTTCTTTTTTTATTATACTTTAAGTTCTAGGGTACATGTGCACAATGTGCAGGTTTGTTACATATGTATATATGTGCCATGTTGGTGTGCTGTACTCATTAACTTGTCATTTACATTAGGTATTTCTATAAGAATCAGTGAAGATTATGCTGTCCATCCATTCTCCTAGATTTTCTGCAAGCTATTTTTATATCATGCAAGACTATCAGAGAACTGAGTACATAGCAAATAATCCATTTTTATTAGGTTTGCTTTTTAGAATGATATTTTTATCTTAAATTTAGAGACACTTCTATGAAAATTCTTATTTGTTTCACTCTAAGGATACTTACAGCAATGCTGCTCATTCTGTTAGACTGTGGGTTGTCTAGATTTCCTCCCTTCCTGCTAAAGGGGGCAGGTTTTTATAGGCTTCAGAATAATTCAAAAGTTTGATTTTGTTGCTTTCTTTTCAGGGGGAATGCTTGTGGTTGAAACATTGATCTCTCTTACAGATTACATGGCTGGGGGATCCTGTAGGTCTATTCTATACTGGTCTGCTTTTTCACAGCTTTTATCTCATTATTGGAGGGAGAATACTCTAGTTCATAATAACTATCTATTCTCATCCTTCCATTCATTCATTTATTGAGGAAATATTTACAGAACCTTCCCTATGTGCTTATCACATTTCAAGTCATTGAAGATATAGCAGGGAAAAATTTCCTAAACGCCTGGATCTTATGTTCTAATGAAGTATAAGATTGGTCCTGGCTTCCTTTAAATGAGTCTTCTGTTGATATTCTTTCAAATCTTGATTCCAGGAATAATTATATCTTGATCAGTTTGTTTATCCTCTGGATAAACAAATTATTGGCTCATAGGAAGCCTACAGCCAAATTTGTGTACCCTTAGCTGTTGATTATAAGTGTGTGGTATACTTTTTTGTGTTCTATCTTATTTGGGGTTCCATTTATTCCCTTTGCTTTATTTTTTAACATTGCTTATAATTTGTTGTGTCACTATGCTGTGTATGTCTTGGTAAGCATCTAAAATCATTTTTGAGCACAACATTGAGTAAAAATCAAAAAGCATACAAACAAATAAAAAATACTCTTATCTTTACCCATTGTCCTCCAAGTTTCTCTTGTTAATTCTCCTTACTAGAAGCAACTTTCTAAAAAGCCACTTCCATCATATTATAAAATTTCTCATACATTTGTTGGCTGCCCAGATAGACCCTTCATAATCTGTTCTTGTTCAGCTACCTGAATTTGGCTATTTTCCTCCCCACAGCATAGGTCCTTACTTTACTGAGTAATTTGCAGATTCCCACAAGTGTTTTGCTCTCTCTCACCCCTAAGCTTTTGGATTTGCTGTTTCCTTTGTTAAAAAGCCCATCCCATCCACACCCTCTCACCTGGCTCGCTCCTATTCAATTGGTGTCATCTTCTCTGGGAAGCCTTACCCACTGCCTTAGGCTTAGTTGGGTGCCCCTCCTTTGGGTTGCCATAGTATCCTCTGCTTATGTCTACCCTGTACTTATCGCTGTATTATAAGTGTTAATTTGCCTGTTCTCGTCTGTCCCTAGACTGTGACCTTCTTCAGGGAGGGAGCTCTCTTTCATCTGTATGTCCCCAGGGCCTAGCCGGGTGCCCCATAGAAAGTGTTTAGTGCAGATTTGCTTGGATGACTCAGTGAAGGAGAGACATAGTTCCAAAGGTTGCCTAGAAAACAGGCTCACTTCCTAAAGTAGTTCTTATTTCCCCACAGTTTCAAAATGGTTTGTGATTTGCTTCTACCTTTGCAGTCAATGACTGCACCCCTCATAGTTCCACCTTTTGGAAGCTGGCTCAAAGAAGACAAAAGAGGACCCCAAGGAGAATTCAGCTAGTTCTTTTTTCAGATTATGATCACAGTGACCAGCACTAAGCCTAGCACACAACAGATGCTCTGTAAATATGGGTAAAATAAGTATTAGTTAAATAAATGATTCACTAATTGAATGAATGAAAGTAGAATTTTTGCTCACATAGTGTAGTTGGCTTTATAGTAAGCAGAACTGATTGTTGTCTGGTGCTGGGAAACCTCTACTTGACCTCCTACACCACTGTTAATGATTGACACATTGGGGTTAAGAATTAAGAATAAAGACTGCAGTGATGGTATAATGCCTTAGTGAATAAAATTATCTGATTATTTTGTGTTTGAGTTCAGGGCACACACAATTGGATTGCCATGGGGTGACTGAGGGCAGGGTTGAGAAATGTGAAGGAGGAATCTGAAATAGGACAAACACAGGGACAGCGAAGGCTAACCCTGAACCAAATTTTAACATCTTTGCCTAAAACATGCTCTGCCAACTCAATACGTCACTATTTCCTTCTTGCTTTCCCTGCGTGCTTCCTCCAACAAATATTTACTAAGGACTTGTCATACGTCAGGTACCTTGGAGATGCAAGGGGTAGAATGGAGAGCAAAATAAAAGCAACTACTTTTTCACAGAGTTTGCAGTCTAGTGTGGAAGACTGATAATGCAGTAAGTAGAAACACAAATTATAATGAATGCTATGAAAGGGCGATTTTCAGAAGTATGGGAGCATATTACAAAATATTTTATTGGTTTTCAAAACTTCTTTGGTTCCATGGTAGGCTGTTTAAGGTTTTGTAGCCACATTGTAGTGGTTTGAGTAGGGGTCCTTGAAAAAGTTCTTGTGTTTTGTAGAAGTTTGGAGCTAACTAAACAAATCTTCTATTGACTGAAATGTGTTGGCTCCCCTTAAGATTCCTCAAGGTGCCTAGACTCAACCATTGTTCATTGACGAAGAGTGTCAGTATTTCTCATGTTATTAAATTTCTTGGCTTGTACACATGAAAACATTTGATCTCAGGAAATACCCCAGATACCACATTTCCCTTTTTAGATGTGAGAATAAAGGCAGATTAATGTGAAAATACAGAATTCATTTTTAAATTATCTATTTAGGTACCTGCTAATAGCATGACCAAAACATAAACAGTATGCTGAGTATTTATCAAACCAACCCAAAATATTCAAATTGAGTGGTCACTTCTGGAAACCTCAACATGACTGAAGTAATTCTTGGAAGCTCAAAACTTGATCAAATGACTTACTATCGGTTTAAGCTTTTCATGAATCAGTTGTGGGTGGGTAAAAACAGGTTTATCAAGATTATGAAACCTGTTTTTTTTTCTTTGTTGAAAACATACTCAGTCTGAGACAAAGTGATATGTTTTCTGAATAGAATAAGTATAAAATTTGGCTTTGGTTGCCAAATTATTATTTTATCAACAACTATTATGTATATTCCTATAAAATGTGAAATTAAGTACAGTATCACCTAAATAGGCCACATCAGTGTTTTATATTCTTCTTAGTACTGTGTCTGTAACAGCAAAGGAATTGACTAATTTGGTAAGTTAGGTCAATTGCTAACACTCAGAAATAAATAAACTGAGTAGTTAAGTAAATGAAGATATAATTACTTCTATAGCATTGCATTACAAGAAACTGAGGTGTTTGACTAAAATTTTAATTTTCAAAAGATGGAATCCTGAAGCAGAGATATAATCCAAGTGCCTGGATGTTGGCACAAGCCACTATGAAAAGGAGACTTCATTCCTTACCTACTGCTTGTGAACTATTTTATATGAAGATTTAATAATAAATAAATATTTATAAAATTGAAATACTGCAATATGAATGGTATAAAGAAATCATAAGACAGTTTGCCTACTGTCTGGCTAGGCAAACAAGTCATTAAAAAAACACATGAAAATCTAATTAATACAACCAGGTAAAAAATGATAAATTCCAAATGAGTATTATGGTCAGTTAGTATTGGTTGAGTTCTGAGGAGGGAAAAAGAAAGAAGAATATTTGGGCCTGGCTGCTCAGGATTCAAAAAATTAATAGATGAGGCAGAGGGCATTTTGAGCAGGAGAGCAGGGCCCAAAAATGCCAATGTGTTTGAGAGATTGAGGGTAATTAGTTAATCTGGAGTGGAGATTTAGTTTTTTTGTTTTTGAGAGTAATGAAAAAAACGCCAGGAGAAATTGTCCTTGATTTCAAGATATAGAGATTAGTATTCCTTTCCGAATAACAAAAGACAGTGATTTACTTAGAGGCCAGCCAATAGGTAAAATATTGGGCAACCTCAAATCCTGTTTAGAAACATGTGAGTTTCTAAACAAATACAAAAAATATAAATTTTTTTACACATGAAAATACATCCAGTAGCCCTGATTTTTCAAAAACTCATTTCAATTGTATTTAAAAAAATGTTGTTTTGATTTTTTTCAGAAAATAAGTATTCAAAAGTGCTATTTCCTGGGCTCCGTATTACATAATTCACATATTTTGTTTCAGTTAGTCCTTACAACGATCCAATGAAAACACAGTATCTTATTTAACTCTCAAAACAAGTCTGTCAGATAGAAGATATCATCATCCTTATTTAAGAGATGAAGGAATTGAACATCAGAGAGGTTTTGCAACTGCTCAAAATCATACACAGTTCAAGGTCTTGGGTCTGGGCCAAGCTTGACTCCAAATCTTACGCTGGAACCACAATGCTGGCTTTAAATATAGATAGCACTAATCAACTGTGTAGGACATTCATTGCCCCAAACCCAGACCAATGCCAGGTACTATGTCAATGCTTCAAAATGTTGTGTCTGTTTGAATCAATTATTTCAAGATAACATATTTTCATTGTGCAAAATCAGGTTATCAAGTTTCAGAGAACAAAATAAATAATGAAACCCAGAGGGAGACACCAAATGTTCTGGTTTTTCAATGCTAGTGGATTATGTTGGTTGTCCACAATTAGAGAGGTTTCAAATATTAATATAGAAAATGTGAAATGATTCCTCGCTCTTTCTCAAACTCCTCTCAGGCTTCTGCATCTACTTTAGTGGTTAAGGGCATAAGTCTGCAAGCTTGATAGATATGGCTGCACCCAGCTTTGCTCTTCTTTATAGGTGACTAAGGGAGAATCTTTTTTACTTCTCCACATCTTAGTTTCTTCTTCTGTAGAATGGGATTAATACAGTTTACTTTAGAGGACTGATGTGAGAAGGAAATGTAAAAATGTATAGAAAGTACTTTGCATAGTGCCTGGCACAGAATTAATACTCAATAAATGGTAGTGATTATTAGTCATTTTGGGCAAACCGGCATTGTTCCTATGAGGAAAGAACTGTTCAAAGGGAACAATGAAATCAGAGTGGATTTCCTGTTCTCTGCCTTTTAAGCTTTTCATCAAAGGCAACACAATGCAACAGAGGCTCTGAGAACAAGCCCAAGACTGAAGCCTCCTTCTCTGATTAATGCAGTGCTTTGAGCACGAGCAAATAATGTGAAGAAGGTTAAATTCATGCATGGTTTAACTTGAACCAAAGTGGTCAAGGATCGTCACAGGCTCTGTGGAGCTGAATAATTCCGGCAGGGATTGGTTAACCCCAGAACGTAGCCAAAAACAAATTTAGAGACAAAGTGTCATGAAGAAAATGGTAAAGTTTTGGCATTATGATGCCACCAGTAGCATATAAACTTATCTGATAATTCAGCTTACTTATTTGGGAATGATGACTTTATACATTTAACAATTTTCTTTTCACTTCTGGAAAACCATCAGCCTAGCAATAGAATAAGTTATTCCCTCCCCCTCTCTCTCTATATATATCTATGTTGTGCAGGAGAGCAGGACCCAAAAATGCCAATGTGTGTATATCTATAGATGTGTATAGATATATATAGATATATAGACAGGGAAGCAGAGATAAGGGTAATGAGAGGGATAGTTCTGTATACAAATATGTGATAATATCATATATTCTTGTATCACCTTAGAAATCAATAAGTGCATTAAAATACATTATCTTACTATATTATCACAGATCAAGGGAAGAAAATGAGGCCAATAGAGGTTACAGACTAGTTCAAGGGTACACACCAAACCTAGTGAAAAAACCTCCATTAAAAGCCTGATCTTGAACTTAGGGTCAGCTAATTTTGCATCATATTACAGTGCCTGAGCAGTGACTCTTACTCACTTTTATGTAGTGCTTCACACACTATAAGCCATTCTGTGTACATGTTCCGACCTAATTCTCACATTATTGTAGAAGCAGAGTAGTCTTTTCCTCACTTTAAGGACCCGGAAATAACATCAGATTGAAAGGCAAAGATTTGCACTTTATGGCTTTAAATACCATGCATTTACTAATTCAATATATGTCACTGAATACCTCTTACATAGCAGGAACTTCTCTAGATAATGAAAGTAGGGTGGGGAATATGACAAACTCTTTGCCTTTATGGAGCTCAGATGCTAGTCAGGGAGATGAACAATAAGCAAATTAACCAATAAAAATATTAGTTAATGTCAGACAAGGTAAGTAGCACCAAGACAAAGAAAAGGGCATGATGGGTACAGAGAAGGGGTTATTTTTGGTAGAGTGAAAGTAAGGCTTTCTAAAGTTGAAACATTTGAATACAGACCTGAATGAAGCGACCAGCAAGCAGGAAGAAGCAAGGCTTTCCAGGAAGGGGAAAGTCAAGGTCAAAGGCATTCCAGCTTGGTGTGCTGGAGAAACCACAAGATGACCAGGCAAGAGAAGGCTTTGTCTGAATACGAGGTGATGAGTTTGGAGTGATAGGCAAAGCATTGGAACAGGTAGGGCTTTGTCACAGTGCATCAAGACTTTTTTAAAAAAGATCTCACTGGGTTGGAAAAAAATAACTCAAGCATGATGGTCATAAGCCCTTGCACATTTCCTTTTACTATCAATTCATTTATCTTTCTGTCTTGGACATAATTCTTCCAAGCCACTTCCATTTTTACCAGCTTCTCGCATATCATTGAGGGTCAGCTGAGCAGTGATTTCAGTATCATGACTATTTTAATGTTATGTGTAGCCATCTCATAAGCAGGAGGTCATGTCTCTTGTATTTTGACTTTGTAGTTACTTGTCATGAGCAAATAGTTTTAAAGAACTGGGGGACCTGAATTCAGTATCCCCAAAGTTCTTCCAAGCTAACTGTATAACACAAAACAAAGTAGAATCTATGAAAATAAAGACATTTAACAGTTCCAGAGGAAAAGCACTGTAGTAGTATAACTGCAGTTATACATTTATCTAGATTCATTGGAAATCAAGTTTTCAAGAGAAATTGCTGGTAATATCAACTTGATTATTTTGCCAACATGGAGAAGACAGACAAGAAACTGAGAAACAGGGTTATAAAATGGGACCATCAATTTATCTTGTAAAATTTTAACTGTTATGTATTAACTGTTACATGTTAACAGTTTAACCTCTTATGTATTTCTTTTAAGCTTTGTTTTATCTCCAGCATTTGTATAGCAAACGTTAAAGTAGCAAAGGCTCTCTCTATTAGCTAGCTCTGATTAAAACACATCTACTAACAAGGAGTGTATTGGTTAATGTCAAATAAATATCTTATTGTCTTTACCACATAATTAGTGAGTTTCTAACCTAATTTATTAAGAAGCCAGCTATGAGTCCAGCTGCATAGATAAGGAGCAACTATGTGACAATGCTATTTGATATGAGGTGGAACAGTCCCAAAAGATACAGCTGCAGGAATGGAGGTGAAAATTATTTTTACAAACGAATCAACATGTAAAAAATGACAGGAAGATTTGTGTTTAACAGGCAGCATGGCTTCCTATATTATTTTAAAAGTTTGCTCTGAATATGGGAAGTGCTGGTCCATTTAAAGTTTCAGGATGACGATATTGCCCTTTATATTTGCAAAAGATTTCTTCAGAGGGACTTCAAATCTCGAAATCAAAAGGTGCCCAGCATCCTGTAATTTCCTCTTAAAGGGTAGGAAGTGGTCATTTTAAGTGATGCTTTCAGGGTTGGTGAGAGCGTTTCTGAAAGGCGGTCCCCAGCCACCTGATGCCTTAGCCAGGGCTCCTGTCTCTTTTTCCTTCAGTCCTTCTGGCTGATTGACTCAGCACCATGCTGCATCTTTCTAAGCCTCTAACCACAGACTCACTCAGGATCATGGGATCTCAGTTCCTGTGGGTGCCTCTTATCACCATCCCCCCTGCAAGGAAACCAGTATCTGTGACTGTATGTGAAATGCAAGAGGGACACACACTGCTTGGTCCTCTTTCTCCCCTTTCCTCTGCTCCTACTACATCCACAATTCAACCGCACCAGCTTAGGCACACCATGCCGGCAGCAGCCAAGTATATTTAAATTAAAAGTATGCATATATATATATATATATATATATATATATATACACATGTGTGTGTGTGTGTGTGTGTGTGTGAGAATATATATTGTGTGATTTTAAGTGAACAGATAAAACTATGTATTTATTGTGAATCAGAGCATATTTTGAAGTATATATATGTTGTAGAATGTTTAAATCTAGCTAATTAAAATATGCATTACCTCACATAGTTATTTTTGTGGTGAGAACAGTTAATATCCACTCTCTAAACATTTTTTTCAGAATACAAGATATCATCATTAACTATAGTCACCATGCTGTGCAATAGATCTCTTGAACTTACTTGTTCTATCTAACTGTAATTTTAAAAAGACAAAAGATAAGAAATGCTGGCAAAAATGGGGATAAAAGGGAACCCTTGCACACTGTTGGTGGAAACATAAATTAGTATGGCCATTATGGAAAACAGATGGAGGTTTCTCCCAAAATTAAAAATAGAATTACCATATGATCTGGCAATTCCACTATTGGGTATATATCTGAAGGAAATGAAATCAGTATGTTGAAGAGACATCTGCACACTCAATGATTATTGCAGCACTATTCACGAAGCCAAGCTATGGAATCAACCTAAATATCAATAAATTAATGGATAAAGAAAATGTGGTGTAGATACACAGTGAAATACTATTCAGCCATAAAAAAGAAGGAAATCCTGTCATTTGAAACAACATGGATGAACTCAGAGGATATTATGCTAAGTGAAACAAAATATCAGGCACAGAAAGACCAATACCATATTATCTCAGTCACATGGAATCTATAAAAGTGGATCTCCTAAAAATACAGAGTATAATGGTGGTTACCAGAGGCTGGGGCAGTTGGAAGATGAGGTGAGAAGATGTCGGCCAAAGGATACAAAATGACAACTGCACTTTTAAAAACATCCCTGGTAATCTGTTTCACCAAGGATAATGTGGATTCAAATGTGTGTTTAAACAGAATTAGAAACATGTTTATCATAAGAACCTCAGAGATCAGTTGCAAATACCTAAATTATTGGAGGTCAAAGAGCTATTAGCTTTGGGTTTTCAGAACTCTTTCACATACAAAACTTCCTTCCATTTCAAAAGACCCCTGCTAGGCAGGTGTAAAAGGCATTTACAATGGAGAATAACATTCTTCTATTTCATAAGTAAGGTAACTAACTTTCAGAGATGGACCCCCAGCTCCAACTCCAACCAAAAAGCAAATACTTCTATCTTGATTTAAGCCTGCTTCCCTCATGTTATATTAATTTGAATAAAACTATTTGGTGACCATTTATAAAATAGATGAGTCATAGGATAGAAAAAAATTTGGCTCTCCCATGTTTATTGCAGCTCTATTCACAATAGCAAAGGTATTAAATAAACCTAAATGTCCATCAACAGATGAATGAATAAAGAAAATGTGATATATATGCACAGTGGAATACTATTTAGCCATAAAAAATGGAATCTTGTCATTTGTGGCAACATGGATGAGTCTGGAGGACATTCTGTTAAGTGAAATAAGTCAGGCACAGAAAAAAAAGTAGTGCATGTCCTCACTCAGATGCGGGAGGTAAAAAAATTGAACTCATAGAATTAGAGTAGAATGGGTGTTATTAGCGTCTGGGAATGGTCAAGATGAGGAAGAGAGGACAAGAAGAGGTTTGTTAATGAATACAAAATTAAAGCTAGACGGGATAAACAAGTTCTAGAGTTTTGTAGCATTGTAGGGTGAATATAGTTAACAATAATTTAGCATATTTTTCAAAAAACTAGAAGAGAGAATTTTAAACATTTATAACACAAAGACATAACAAATGTTTTGAGGGGATAGATATGCTAACTACTCTGATTTGATCCTTACATATTGTACACATGTATCAGAAATTCACACTCTATCCCAGAAATATGTACAGTTGTTATATGTCAACTAAAAACAAATGATTCCGAAGATCATATGAGGCAGAAAAAAATTTTAAATAATAAATGAAAAAAGTCTCAATAAAATGGTAATAATGACCAAGGTTTATTGAGCACTTACTACACATTTTGAAGTTTCCATGGACTTTACACTGGACCTTAGTTTTGGTGTATGATCATCAAGGTTCTTAAATAGCATGAGAAGTTATGATAAACACTTGACAAATATGAGAAATATGTGAACATATTACTGAATTTGAATATATTTGAAAGGATTGAAAAACATTATTTAACACAACATATAACTCTTACATTTTTCTCTAAATATTAATGGAGGTTGTTTTGATAGCTACTTATTGCTTTTATTCAGTGATCAATTCACCAGTTATCAAGATTTAGAAATTATTATTATTATAGTGATTTAAAATTTTTAGTCACATGCATTTTATAGATACAAATTTGACCCAGATGTTTGTCATTTTGATCCCATTTATTGATCCAAACAAAAAATTCAATTAAGCCAGAGAACCACCTCAAGGTTGGCTTCCTATTAATTTTTGTATTGAATTTCTTCCCAGTTTTTACCCAACCAAATTACATGAGATCTGAACTGCTAGAATAGGACACAAATGAGAAAAATAGAAATGACATCAAATTAAAGAAAGGTTGAGAAGAATAACCACTAATGCTATAAAAGGTAAGTTTGGAGGGAGAATAACATGATGGGTAAATGCTGGTAGCTAGAGAGCCAAAATATACATTCTCCTTCTTCCTGGGCACAGAGCTTTCCCATGTTTCCCAGCCTTCCTTGCAGCCACTTGTGGCCATGTGACTGAAATCATGCCAATGAAATTTGGGCAGAAGTTACAAGTGCCACCATGTTCTTTCTCTATCCTGAAGACTATAATGGAGAAGATCATGCCGATCTTGGAAGAAAGGCATGAGTTGAAAATGGCAGAGTCGGCCTTAGCCTAGTTTTCTCAATGATTCTGCATGGAGCAGAGTCATTGCTGACATAAAGCCCCTGTCTCAGCCTGTTTCATAAGAAAAATAAACTTCTGCTTTACAACGTTACTGATTTGGGGGAGTTTAATGACGTCTGTAGCTTAGCCTACTCTGATACGTATAGTTTATGTTGTTAATTCAGGGAAAATCAACATAAAAGGCATGGGATACAAATAGAGTATTAGAAAGCAGAATATGGAAGCATACTTCCTAATAAAATACAGAATGCAGAAAAATACTACATGAGTTTAAATGCTTTAGTCATATTTGAGGAAAAACCTAATACATTTGAATTAAAATATATGGTACAGGGCCAGGCATGGTGGTGGGTGCCTGTTATCCCAGCTACTCGGGAGGCTGAGGCAGGAGAATCGCTTGAACCTGGGAGGCAGAGGTTGCAGTGAGCCGAGATGGCACCATTGCACTCCAGCCTGGGTGACAAGAGCGAAACTCTGTCTCAAAAGAAAAAAAATTATATATATATATATATGTATGTGTGTGTATGTGTGTGTGTGTGTATGTGTGTGTGTGTTTGTGTATAATGGTTTTACGTATATTATGGTTTTATATATATATATATATATATAATATACAGTACAATAAAGACACATGTTCTGGACCTATTCTCTGGACTGCTATATTTCATAGACATGGTCAAATAAATGTACTAGTACCTTGGAAACTGCCAGTGATTGCCAAAAAGGCAATAACAGCATTTTGGAAGCGAAATGTAGGAGCGTCACATTTTGCTAAATCTAAGAATTAGTTAATCTTCAATTTAACAAACATCTCCATCTAGTCTATTGACAAAGACTAACTTTGTTCTTGTTCCTACCTCCAAGGTAATAAACTGCCTTTTCTTTCAAGCTAGGGAATCCTAATTGTATCCAGTGGCCTCATATTCCTTCAATTTTTCAATAGCTACTTTAAAAAATATCTTGTTTGGGGTTTGCTGTTGTGGGCTCATATTATTTAACAACAGAAATTCAATAAATACTTTTAGACACTTTGGGAAATAATCCTCTTAACTTTATATTTAATTTTAGATATTTTTATATTTCATTGTGACTAATTCTTTGGTTTTACAGACATGGCTTTTCTACTTAATGCATATAAATAATGTGATGAATTGACCCTTAGAAAATTCAGTCCTAATAATGCATATGAACATATAACCCATCTTTAAGAAGAGGTTCACTAATATTAGCCAGATTTTTGAGGCACGTTTCACATCTTCACTCAATATGTGTTTCAAAGGTGATGAAGTTAGGAAGAAATACAGTGTCTTTAATAATAGATAAAAACAAGTAAAGTGTTAAAAAGCCTAAAATGTGGGATTTCTTTTGGGAATTATTACAATATCAGTTAGAGAAAACATGTTTGGACATTTCTAAAGATAAAATGAAAAACATCTCTTAATTCACTGGAGGGAAGAGAAATTGCAACATAGTGATACAGGTACCAAAACAGAAGAATCAACTACTTAGCAACTGAAGCCATGGAAGCAGTTGATTGGGAATATACACAATCGACATTAAGTCTGCCACTCAGATAGTAAATCACCTGCCCTTAAGAACAGAAGAGATTCCCACTGGATGTGTCCCCCCTTGTAAAAAATTATGAAAGCTCACCATTTCTTCCCTCTGTAAACATACGCAAGACAAAGCATTGGAAAAACATGTATGTGGAGAAAAAGAATCAAATTTCATAAAACACATAGACACATCTGCATAAACTTCAGAACGAATTGCTATTTCATTCTGCAATTTTCAAGGGCTCACAAACTAAGATGCTGAAGAAAAGTGGAGGTGCTGACTTCCACAAAGGGCATCAAATCAAAATCAGATTGTAAATTCAAAATGAAAATTAGATTGTAAAATTCAGTTTGGCGACAAGAAATAAAGAATCTTAAATGACGACACAGGTGAAAAACAAAATATTGGAAGGAAAATATCAGTGTGATACATTTTGAAATATACTAGTCAGGAGGACCCACACGAAAGGCTCTCGACATGATTGATCTTTGTTCCTATCTGTTTCAGTAACTGATATTGATGAAGCACAATTAAATTCCAAAAAAAGGGGATATAAGAGGAATTATATTTATATGTCCAGTTTAGCGTTAGCTGTACTGAAATCAGTGAAACATTGATAACGAGATTAAAAGGATCTTAGACAGAAGATCTAAACTGTTCTTGATTAAGAATAAATAAAATGAAGCCCAAAAAACTGCCTTGTCTAAGGTGACCACAACCAGTTCTGGCAGAACTGACTGAAAATTTACCCTTAGTCCAGTCCTCTTTCCTCTATATCTCATCTACATTCCTTGAGGCCACCTCTAATAGTAGATCAAGGAATTTAAAAATATTTGTATTTTTCATATTGCTCATATTGTCATTTTAGTAATATAATAATAATAATGGCCACTATGAGTTTTTGAGCATCTACCATATAATCTGATAAAGATATAACAACTCTAATTTATTATGTAATTTTGTTATAATCTCATTTTGCAGATGGGAAAACTATGGCTCAGAAAATTAAATAACTTGTGCAATGGCATATAGCAGAGCTGAAATTGAGATAGAACTATATCTGATTCTAAAGTCTATATTCTTTATACTATGCATCAGTGTCTCTTTTAATATTTTTGTGTTTTTTGGGGGGCGTGTCAAGAAATCCAAAGCAGAACTGATCATTGAAAGCTTGGCTAATCTCTCCAGAATCTGCTGTGTAGCCATCCAAACATCATCAAAAATTGATCTTTCTAATCTAGATTATTTGAGATCCTGCTTCTAAAATGGCCATCCCAACGAGAAATATTAGCAGCTTCATATACAAAGAATAAATAAATTAATTTTTTAAAATCATGATAAAACAGTAGTCACCGAGAGAAAGACTGGTGAAAATTTTATGATCTGGTAAAAATCTCTGCAGGCTGGTGATTATACTATCCTAGCTGACATAGATTATGTCAGCCTTGCAGATGGTGTTTAAAAAAATAACCCTATGTGTATACGAGATCAAAACACCAAGATTGAATTTAACCCAGATGCTTGGCACTATGTAGACACAACCTATGTCATATCTTCCATTTACTGTTGGGAGGCAGCAGAAGAAGGGTATGACTACCCACAGTTGTTAACGGAATAATATTTCCAAGAAAGCTTGCATTAATGTTTTAGCTTTTTTTTCCTCCCTCCTCTGTTTAAATTCCTAAAATGCATCAGACCTCATGAGTTTCAGGCAGACATACTCTGTTAGGAGTTGAAGGAAGATTTGCACATTTCCTCTCTGACATGTGGACAAGCAGACGCTCAACTGCAGGGCTTCGACTGCTGACTGGCTTTCTTTGTCTTCATTCACACATACATCCTGGCCAAATTCCCACTGAAAATGCCACTGCAGAGCCTGAAAAGTTTTTGGAATGACTCTCATGGCTTTCAATCTCCTCGACAGAAAGAGAAAACTTAGTCTTACTTCAAAAAAGAAGAAAAAAAGAAAGAAAGAAAGAAAGAAAGATTGAAGACAGGGTTTGTCATGAGTGCAAGCATCATGAAAGCACTTAGAGATAACGGGTTAAGTGTAACTGAATCAGAAACATACCGATTTGGCAGTAATCTCATTCATAAAATGTTGGAGTGCTTGTAGGTGATGCCAAGTTAAACAGGATGATGGACTCAACACAATACATGTTTGCAACACGAATGGGTCCTCGGTTCAAGGCCACCCACTTCCAGGTGGCAGGAAGCGGGGGCAGCTGCCCCATCTCTGGAGGGTCAGAGAGATTTCCTGCTCACACAGACAGATATCCTAGGCCATGAAAGAGAGATAGAGTCCTTGTTCTTGGTGTTACATGATCCATGATGGAAGCAATGTTTACCCTTAGACTGTGGCATGGCTTGTAATTAATTTGTGATTCTTGGGGCAAGCCAAGGAATAAGTGTGTAGTAGAAATATATTACACTTTCCTTAATGACTATGGCCTTAAATAGCTGAATATTGGGAGAAATATTAATGAGGTAAGCAGACATTTCAAAGCCGTTTGACATATATAACACCTTCGTCCAGCATCCAGATATTTTCTTTTGTCTCTTTCCAAGCCACTTTCTGCTTACTTCTTTGTATAATGTGCTGTTTATGCCAAGACCAGACATCATCAGATGTGACGTGAGGACCCACTGACTCAACATGTCTTCATACTGATGGCATCCATGACTTAGAACACTAGGGAAGACCCAGTGACACAAGCAGTAGGTAATTGTCTCACAGAGAGAGGATTAGTTGAATGTCATCTGGTATTTAAGTTACAAAAGATTACATTTGTAGGAAAGGACCTTTTAGAATGTGATTTTGATTGTGAGTAATTATAAAAGAATAATAAATATAATATCGAATACCAATTAGTTAATTCTGATTGAGTCAGTAATACTAATAGTTACCATTATGTCTCAGGCATTCTCCTAAGTACTTAGCACTTATTAACTTGTTTAGTCTTCACAAAAATCCAAACTCATTTAGAGATAAGGAAATTAAGACACAGAGAGATTAGGTTACCTGTCCAAGTTCACTCCAGCAGGAAAGCAGTAAAGGCATACTTCAAGTCCAGGCAGTCTGGCCCAAGAGTGTGCAATATTTTCTGTTTATAGATTAGTATTCAGCACTGAGCTAGATACAGATGAAAAACTAGGATGTACACATATGAAGCAGTAAGACAGATTTTTTTTTAACAAAATGAGCAGGAATTGTATTGAAATTTAGTCACCTTTGGAAGAATGACAAAGTGCCACTCTTTAAAATGTGTGTCACTACCCCCCAGTGTTGCCTCCATAGCTGATTTATAAATCACACAAGAAAATCAACACTCAATTATTTAGATTCTCACTTTATTTTTTACTAGAAACTGTAATGTCCTTCTACTCACTAAACGATTTGTAAGTCCATTCTCCAAATGACTCCTGGCCATTTCAAAAACCTATAACTATCTTCAAAATTCAAAGATTCTTCATTAAGCATAAAAAAGATTCTAAGGTTTCTGCTGAGGTGTAGGTTTTTAGGACAGGCCCCCAGATATTTTTGTGTTGTAGCAGCTGCCTTGCCATGCATGTGCACCAGAGCATGGTGGCTGTTTGTCAGCTGAGGACTCTCACTGGAATTCCTAAGTTCAGGTTTCTTGAGGCAAATTATTTCTATAACTTTACGGTCAAATATCATTTATAGGTACGCACGAGGCTTTACTTTCTTATTGGGGAGGTAATCTTAGACATGAAAAAGCAATCAGGGAACAATTCATGGAAGATGAAAGTCAAGGGCCAACAGATATAGTATAATATAATTAAAAAGTTATATGGGAAATCATGATGGTTGCTGTACAAAGCAACAAATAAGTCACGAAGGCTTCACAGAAGGGGTGACTCTTGCCTGAGCCATAAGTTGAAGGGAGCATTTGGACATCATCTTAATCATTGTGTTAAGAACTATTAACATGGTGAATGGTTGATACCTATTTGATGACTGACTCTTAATTCCTGGCACTCCCATGTTTGCTGAAACCTTAAGTGACATGAATTTTTGTTAACTTCTATCCCTAATCAGTCCAAAAACTGTGTTATGTTTCTCTTCACTGATGTAGAAAAAGCAGGAGCAAAAATAACATTCTTAGAAAGTGATTAGGAAAAGTTTTGTGTATCTGCTATTTAGAATGTGAGCCCTACCAAGGAGAGACAGGACTTAAAAGTGTTCTTTACAACACATGTTATGCTGGAAAATGTTTGCTAGAGTTGCTACTCTAGAATGAGTTGTGGGATCACAAAGATGGCTCTTGATAATACTGGAAATAGTTAAATATGCAAGGATGATAGTGACTATTTCCCTCCAGAGACAGACCTTAATTATTCAGATCCAACAAGATTCAGGTTACATTATAGTGATAGTGGCACAATTCTGTTAACTATTAATTTCCTAGTTGACATCAATATCAAAATTCTGAGAAACCTTTTACTAATTTAGTCATGCACCAGTAGATTGAATACCAATGACCAAATCACTGACTCTAACATATAAACATCCTTGAGGTTAAGTTGGTTAAACTATCTGAAGACGAATTGACGTGGTTTTGAGGACCTTTAAGTTTCCCTTTGTTTCTTCAGGTATGACTTTCTGTATGTAATTAGATTTGGTTATAAAATATAATTGGACTATTTGATCACAAAGCATTTCTCCTTCCTTTCTCCCTCCCTCCCTCCCTCCCTCCCTCCCTCCCTCCCTCCCTTCCTTCCTTCCTTCCTTCCTTCCTTCTTTTTCTTTCCTTTCTTTCTTCCTCCCCTCCTATCAGGACACCTCCAAGCCATAATGGTAAAACATCATTAATTACTAATGAGATGTAATTAATCCACTGGAGCAAAAACAAGATTCATCTTAATACAGTGCTACTGGTTGGGCTGTGTTGAAAGCATTCGCAGGATTTGTAAATAACCATTCGATATGATGAGTTGCCATGAGGTGACCACAAAAAAGGTGAATGAAAGAATTGTTTAAAGAAACACTGTGTCAGGATGGCATTTGTTTTTTCCTGTTGGCACACAAGAGCACAAGCACCAGCTCAAACTAAAATGTCAGGTATAATACATTCTAAAATCAGGAGAATTTTAATGAACTAGACTATGGCTATGATTGTGACTAAAAAACTATTCACTAAGTTTCTGCTGTGTATAGGGCTAGTAACAACGGGATATAAAGACTGCAGAGATGCCTTTCAAGTTGCTTATGAAACAGATGGATGAATAATGCATGAAGTCATCCTTAACATGAGGCTAGTTAATATACAACAGTGGAAATGCTAACTAGACTGATCATAGAATTAGGGTGTGCTTGGGGACATTTTTAATAGGAGATAGATCTAACCATAGATTTAAAAAAATACTGTTAGCTTTTTGCCAGGAATATATCATTCTTTAATTCCGTTGGAGGTGCCAACAGACTCCCTCCCACTGTCACAGGAGATAATCCAGTGTGCCAGTTTTGTATTCTGAATGAGTCCCCAGGGAGGACCCACCTCTCCTTCATATCCTACTGCAGCCACTGTTGTGGGACAGTATAGCTGATGTCAACTAAAGATAGTCCTGCCAGAACTGAGAGATCTTGGCAATAGTCATTCATTAAATATCATCCCTGAAGGGACACAGTAAAGACGTAGGGAGAAAGAAGCAATTCACGTCAACAAGTGTTTTTTTGAGTCCTGGTTTTGTTTTGGGGGACCAGGCCAATATTATCAATCACAAAAGTGTGCCTTTTTAGTCTCAGAGGGAGATAAAATCTTCCTGCAGGTTTGGGGATAGATGCTTGGATATGCTAGGTATGTCCTTTCATCTAGTCCTTTTTCGCCTCCCTTCAGCTCAGGTATTATAAAAGCTTCCAAAGGTTGATCATTTCCTCTCTCTAGTTTATCCTGGCAGCTTCACTATCCTACGACATAGATTTCAAGAGTGTGGAATTGATTGAGCGGTGCAATCCACTTCACACCGAAACCCGTTAGTGTGGTTATCTCCTGCTTTCCCCTGTGGGGCTCCCTGAAATCATTTCAAACCATTGCCACTTCTTTGTCAATCCTGGCTGTGCTCTGAAGCCAGTGCTAAGCATCAGCGTAGCATCCAAAGGCATCATATGGGAAACATGGATCCTACATCAGCTTTGAGGTGGGTGTATTCACTGGCGGCTGACTCAGATTCCCTTTCCTAGAGACAAGATCTCAGTTTGACATGGAAAACCTGTGTGCCTAGGAGCAGGGCTGCTTCAACACAGTAATCTGGCATGGGGACAGTCACTAAGACCAGGACGGGGACATTCATAAAGGCCAAAATGTGGAGATCCAGATGTAACACCCACCATTTTCCTGCCTCTTACTCCTGTAGCAGTTGCTTAAGGAAAGTGGATTAGTTAGCACAATACAAACAATCTAAGTTTAAAATGTGACAGAGCAATGGAGAATATCAGAGTGACCATTTTGGAAATTCTAATATTGCCACTGAAACAAAAAAAAATGTCTGGGAGTGTGTCGTTTCTATGAGATGCACAGTAGATATTGGAAGTTAGCAATAAAAAATTAGGGTGATAGATGAGTGAAGAGATAATCCTAACCTAGTGACTTCTAGCTAAAAACTTCACCAGTACCCAACTTAAATCACAATCACACAGAGCCTGCAATGCTATTCATGATTCACTATACATTTCATATGTGTCTATAGGATTAACAGATGGTAAACAAAAATCACACATTACATGTAATGTATACAGATAGTAACCTTTTACAGAGTTTCATTTTGTGGTTTCCTTTTTCTCAATTGTTCTTTTGGTCATGTAGAACTGTAAGTCAAAAACATCCTTTTAGAGTATATCCAACAAACATTTGGCATTTCTCTCTTAGAGAAAGCCCTCAGTGAGTTGGCTAGACAAGCACACCACTGACACTATAACTCTGCTTGTTTATGGTAGATATTTAATACATGCCAGTTTGTTAAAATAAATAATCCGGAAACATACAAGCTATAGGAATCCCAAGGAGATGCAAATGCCATCGATGTTGAGAAGAGAGTCATTCATTCTAATCTGGATGACCAAGAATCTTCATGAAGGTAATGACGGCATTTGACCTGAGCCATGCAGGATAGGTAGCATTTGGACATGCAGATGTGAAAAAAAAATATTCCAGGTGGTTGTACTGTTCATGTAGGTGGAATACAGATGCAGAGTTGGAGTTGTGAGTAAAGAAGTTCAGGGAATTAATTTAGCAGTAAATGAGAGAATTAATGGGGAATGAAGTGGAAAAGGTATAAGCCTAAAAAATGCTAAAGTGTCTGGATTTTAATGTATAGGCAATGAGGAGTCAATGAAGATGTCTAAGCAAATAAGGAACATAATCAATGTCATGACTGAGGAAAATCTATATGAAAGTATGATGTGAATTAAGGAAGGAAAATAAGGTAATTTCTCCTGGTTTCTGGAAATCAGAGTACAATTTTCATGCATACGCAGCATCAAAACATCACATTTCTTTTGCCATATTTTCATATATGCTGGCAAGAAATGAATAGACATGATCAATACGTGTGTGTGCATGTATGGGCTCAAAATTTATTATTACTGTTCAGCTGGATGCTGCTGTCACACACACATACACACATACACCTGCTGGCAAAAATTAAATGCAAACTAATATTTATTTAATGCACTCTTTATTTTACTTAAGAGTATCTGCTATGTACCAAGTACTATTCTGGAAGCAGGAGAAAAAAGATTAAATTCAAAATCTATCTGGAGAAAGATGAGCAAACGAAGAAAGCATTTGTAGTGGTGTGGACAAAGTACAATGAAAAACAGAGAAGGTGAGCAACAAATACTTCTTCGGGGGCAATAAAGCAGGCACTTTTTAGTAATTAGATATCCTCTATCTTAATTTCCATTCTGAAACTGACAAGGAGATATAATCCTGAAGAGTCCTGTCAGTGAATATGCCCCGCAGGTAGAAAATTAGCTGAAGGAAATTAGCAAGGCACAGAAGATAGGTGTTTTTTCCTAGTTTTATTCAAGTTTGGCTATTATTACAGGTACATGTGTTTCCATTATTCTAAATATTTTCTTCGTTTCAATGCTTTGGTGTCTTCCTAACATTAATTAACAGTGGAGGCCAGGTGTGGTGGCTCACGCCTGTAATTCCATCAATTTGGGAGACTGAGGCAGGTGGATTACCTGAGGTCAGGAGTTCGAGACCTGCCCGGCCAACATGGTGAAACCCTGTCCCTACTAAAAACACACAAAAAATAGCTGGGCATGGTGATGGGTGCCTATAATCCCAGCTACGTGGGAGGCTGAGGCACGAGAATCTCTTGAGCCCAGGAGGCAGAGGTTGCAGTGAGCCAAGATTGTGCCATTGCATTCCAGCCTGGGCAACAAGAGTGAAACTCCATCTCAATAATAATAATAATAAACAGTGGAGAACAAGGAAAATATGGAACAGAAATGACTGAAAGGCAAGCGAAGTGTCTATGATCTAAACAGAGCTTTTGCAGGAGGAATCGTTGAAGTGAACTTGTGTGATTCTAAAGGTATTGACAGAAATAGAGATACATGTATGTGAAGTAGTAAAACTTTTCGATAAATTGTATTTCTTACTCTAGAAAGCAAAATAATGCCTAATGCTCATTTTCCTACTTTCAATTTTGTTTCACTCTTGGAACATAAAGCTTGTATGAAGATGCTTCAAGTTAGACGAGCTAGGATTCATGGAAAGTGAGGGTAAGGGTGACCTATAAGACTATTTCCTAGGTACATCATAATTACAGAAAACCTGCTCTCACAAGAATGCTTTTGTATTTTGAGAAGCTGGGCCTAGTGTCACCAAAACAACAAAGGCAGGTGCAATTTGTATTAGACACAAAAACATTGTTGTAATTCAGGGCTATTTTCTAATTAGTAAATGAAGGAATCCAGCAAACTCATTCAGCCGCTAGTTACTAAGTGAATACAAAACTCTCAACTCACTGTCATGCGTGAGAGCCTCGAAAATAGAAAATATACCCATCGAGATGACATTTACTCACATAATTCTGGATTAGCACCAATGTCATATTCACTTCTTCAGCTTTTCTTTTCTATTTGCTGGCACATGGAGATTTTCTCAACAAAACAGTTTTGTTATGCTCGCTTTTATCTCAAAGCATTCCAGGTCATGTCTACAACATATAAATAAGATTTGTGAATTGGTTATATTGTAGTACTCTTTATATTGCCAAAGTGCAAAACTCTGCAAATCATGGCAGAGAGTCTTTATTGAATTAATAGCACAAAATAAAGCACGAATGTATGATGCAGGAGAGATACTGTCAGTATATATCCAGACTTGTCTAATATTTTTACAAAACACATTGGAAATACCCTTTGATAAATATGGTCCAAAATGAAATTGCCATTACTAGGATTTTATTTATAAACCTTTATTCTTTGCCCTGGACGATATTGAGCATTTTCAAATATCTCCTTTTGGGTTTTGGCTGACTTGCAGCAATCGGTAACATACAAATGGTCTGTATTGTTATAAAAATTATTTATGAGGGCCAGCGCGGTGCCTTGCATCTGTAATCCCAGCACTTTGGGAGGCCAAGGTGGGTGGATCATAGGTCAGGAGTTCAAGACCAGCCTCACCAACATGGTGAAACCGCGTCTCCACTAAAAATACAAAAATTAGCTGGTTGTGGTGGAGTGTGCCTGTAATCCCAGCTACTGAGGAGGCTGAGGCAGAAGAATGGCTTGTATCTGGGAGGCAGAGGTTGCAGTGACCCAAGATCCACCACTGCACTCCAGCCTGGATGACAGAGCAAGACTCTGTCTCAAAAAAAATCTTTATGAGAAGTTATTACTCTTTTACTTTTGCAACTTGTATTGCAAATACAGATATTAGACAGACTTAACCAAGGAGCATAAACATTCTAACTCAGCTTGCTATACACTACTTACTTTTGAAGACATAATCCATTCTATATTTTAAAGTTTAAGTGCTCAAAATATTATTAATGTGAATATTCTGACACCTTCAGTAAGCATTTAGTGTAGGGCTTGAAGAGCACTATTCTAAGTAGAAATCCTCATATTAGTGGCATTAGGGTGAGCAGCAAAGTTTTCTTTTTTCCTCTTTTTTACTTTTTGTTTTGTAGTGTTAGCACTCATTACAGGTGATCCTCAAGCAAGAAGAAATTTCTCAGGTTGGGAGACATCACAGCGTGAGAGGAAAAAAACCCATTATAGAGTTAATTTTATCTTATAATTCTCTATTACAATTGCACAGCGTACATTCCAGGTGTAAAACTCTAACAGGAACTGCTGATGTTTTTTACAGGACAAATATTAGGCAGCTATTTATCTTCATGGACACATCTTTAAAAGAAACTATCATGGATAATGATAGCCTCTGGAATGCAATGGCTCCATCAGACCTGTATAACACAATGGAAGGAGAAAAGGAAGAAAAGAGAGAAGGAGGAAAAAGAAAAGAAGAGAAGAAAGAAAAAGGGAAGAGAAATGGAAAGGAAAGAATGGGAAAGGAAAAGAAAGGAAGAGAAGGGAAATGAAAGGAAAGAAATCAAAGGGAAGCGAAGAGAAGGTAATGGAAGAGAAGGGAAGGGAAGAAGAGGGGAGGCAAAAAAAAAAAAAAAAAAAAAAAAAGGAAAGGGAAGAAAGGTAAAGAAACCTGGAGGAGTAGGAAGGATCCTGGTTCTGCTCCATGGAGTGAAACAAACCATTAGTGCTGCAGGAGATTCAAGGCCCTCTTCCCCTTCCCTCTCATTCTACAGTGATCCTGGGTCCATGATATGGGAACATATGGCTTGCTTAGAAACTATGTTTCTATCTTTCTTAAGAAATTTTAAATCTCTGCCAGCTGAGTAGATTAAGAATGTTGGCACCAGCATCTACAGAGAAATCCAACTAGGATTCCCACTTGATAAGGTTGGCTCTGCAAATTCTATGCAACAAGAGAATGCCACGTCTCAGGACTGCAGGAGATAAAGCCAGGATAGATCATTTGATAGTCTTGATATCCAGTAGATAATCAGCAAATTGTTCTAGAAAGAGCATTGTGTATCTAGTTAGTATCCTCAGGAATAACATTTGAGAAACATCTTGATTCCTATTCACTGCTGAGCTTCCCTAACTTATACCTGGCAACTTGGTTTTTCTAAAATTATGAGGCACAAGTTCCAACCAGGCAGACGTTGGTCAGTTTACTCTAGTTTGGATCTGTCCTAATTATCTGCTGTGACCCTAGATGGGCGGTGACTACGAAGGCTTGGCTTGAGCTCCTTCTGTGGTAAAACTCCTCTAAGAAGGGCTCTATGGACCCTGAGTTCTGTGGAAAGTTAATGGATTCCTTGTAAACAGAAGTTATGTCTTCAAATAATGTTGGAAGTGCATCAATTAATCAATAGCAAGGAAGGATTTTTACAATGGCACCCTCAGAAACTTTACTATGTATACTACTATTTTCTTAGAGGGGGATAGAGAATGTAGTGTTTTGAAACTGATCTTTTTTTTTTTTTTTTTTTTTCTCACGGAGTAGCAGGATTTCTGAGGAATATTAACTGAAGAGCACCACTTCAGGTGGTTCCACGTTCGCATGTCCCCTCCTGTACCACCTACCCATGAAAAATCTTTGAGAAATTCCACAAGCCTCGTGAATGTTCTACAACAGTGTTGTCTAATAGAACATTCTGATGGAAGTTTTCTGGGTTTCCAATATAGTAGCCATAGCCACATGTAGCCATTGGATACTTGGATGTGGCTTGTGTCTGAGGAACTGAATTTTAAATTGTAATTACTTTCAATTAATTTAAATTTAAATATCCACATGCAGCAAGTGGCTACTGTATGGGCAACATAGTCCAGAATATGACACTTCAGAGGGGTGCTGGCAACACACACACTACTCCATGCATCCCTGAGCCCTACAGTGATCTGGGGGGGCTGGGAGGTGGGCTTCTGAGTTGATGTGGGCATGAGAATTCTAACTTTCAAACATAACAGTTATTTTCCAATCTAATGTTGCCCTGAGTAGCCTGGTAATTTTCTTCCCTTCTTCCCTTCCCTCCCCCACTTCCCTTCTTCCCTTCCCTTCCTCCCTTCCCTTCCTCCCTTCCCTTCCTCCCTTCCCTTCCTCCCTTCCCTTCTTCCCTTCCCTTCCTCCCTTCCCTTCTTCCCTTCCCTACCTTCCTTCTCTTCTTCCCTTCCCTTCCTCCTTCCCTTCCTGCCTTTCCTTCCTCCCTTCCCTTCTTCCCTTCCCTTCCTTCCTTTTCCCCTCCCTTCCTCCATTCCCTTCTTCCCTTCCTTTCCCTTACGTTTTTCCCAGCTCTTCTTCCCTTCTTCCCATCCCTTCTTCCCTTCTCTTCTTCCCTTCCCTTCTTTCCTTCCCTTCCTCCCTTCCCTTCCCATCTCTTCTTCCCTTCCCTTCCTCCCTTCCCTTTCCATCCCTTCCTCCCTTCCCTTCCTCCTTTTCTCCCTTCCCTTCCTCCTTTTCTCCCTTCCCTTCCTCCCTTCCCTTCTTCCCTTCCTTTATTCCTTTCCCTTCCCATCCCTTCTTCCCTTCCTTTCCTCCCTTCCCTTCCCACCCCTTCTTCCTTTCCCTTCCTCCCTTCCCTTCCCTTCTTCCTTTCCCTTCCTCCCTTCCCTTCCCTTCTTCCTTTCCCTTCCCTTCTTCCCTTCCCGTCTTCCCTTCCCTTCTTCCTATCACTTCTTCCCTTCTCTTCCTCCCTTCCCTTCTTCCCTTCCATCCCTCCCTTCACTTCTTCCCTTCCCTTCCTCCCATCCCCTCTTCCCTTCTCTTCCTCCCTTCCATTCTTCCCTTCTCTCCCTCCCATTCTTCCCTTCTCTCCCTCCCTTCACTTCTTCCCTTCCCTTTTTCCCATCCCCTCTTCCCTTCTTCCCATGCCTTCTTCCCTTCCCTTCTTCCCTTCCCGTGTTCCCTTCCCTTCTTCCCTTCTCTTCCTCCTTTCCCTTCTTCCCTTCCCTTCTTCCTTTCCCTTCTCATCCCTTCTTCCCTTCTTCCCTTCCCTTCCTCCCTTCCTTTCCTCCCTTCCTTTCTTCCCTTCCCTACCTCCCTTCCCTTCTTCCCTTCCCTTCCCTTCGCTCCCCTTCCCTCCCCTCTATTTCCTTTCCCTTCCCTTTCTATTATCTTTCTCTATCACTCTCTCTCTCTTTCTCTTTTAATAGCAGGTTCCAATATAGGCATTAGTTCCTACCTACTTCTTTTCCTCTCTTCCCAGATACTCTGAACCACAAAAGGGAATGACAGCGACATTCAAACCTTTCCATACAAATTATGAGCCAGGGACAGTTGCATCTACCTTGTCTTCTACTACAAAGGACTTCACCAGAGGCAAATGTGCCCCTGTGGCTGGGCTCAGCTGCATTCTCCACATACCTTGCCCATTCATCAAATACTACTGTTTCAACACTGACTGCGGTACTCTTCTGTGCCTGAGCCTCAGTACCACTTGGCACACCAATCTTTCCTGTTATAGCCTCGGATCACACTGCTTCTGCCGGTTGGCACCAGATGAAGCTGTAACATGCAATCGAATGAAAGGAAAACTTGAACACTTTGGAGAATTTTCCCAGTAAAGAGGACAACACTTCGGTTCCATTTATAAGGGGAAAAAACGGGGAGTAGGGGCAGTATTACACTCTGGCTCCAAGACCTGTAAATGCGGAAGGTGTGAGGAAGAAGACTTTCAAGGAGAATATTTTCCCTCCTCAGCTCAGGCTGTGGTCAAACAGCTTAGAAGCTTCACAACTGTTCTTTCTCTTGTGGCTGATCTGGTTCCAGGACATTGCAAAAGATTTATTTACAATCACCCAAAGAGCCAGAATAGCTTCACCTTCATCTAGGAAATAATAGCTGTTTTGTGCTATTTCGTTCAACAACAGTGATTCATTATGTAGCACTAGGCCTTCCCTGATACTTGTAACTGTCAGGCAGATTTCCTATGGCTTGTTCTCACACAATAGACCTATTTTGTCAAATTAAACTTAGAGGTGTATAATTATCTGCATGTGTAGATATGAGCGTACTGACTTATATATAAGAATGCAATGTATTTATTAGCACATGTTTCTACAATGATATCATTCCAAAATGCTTCTTGTAGCCATTGTAGGAGTGTGCCTCTGAGGATCCATCCCATTGGTCATCTCCATATGACTAACAGAGCTCAAACGGAGTGGTGGCTTCTGTTGAAATGTACACAATTACTATTCTTCAGATCATAGAGGTGAGTTGCGTTGCTCTATTGCTTGGGAAAAGAGAAACACATGGGTTTTCCATATATCTGATATCCAGGTCAACAAAAGAAATTATTTTGAATCTTATCCTTATTTGTGAAGGTGTTAACAATATAGACAGGATGATAATATTCAATTATGAGAATTCGTCTCATGCTTTCTCTCCTCTGTATGTCTGTTTTTCAGCCTCTGGACCCAAATATGCATTCTTTGAAATGTAGAAAGGGAAATATCAAGTCTCCTCCTCATGTTCAGGGTTTTATGGTTTTATCTTAACTAATTACAGAAGTAAATCTTGAATTTGGTATTTTCGTCATTTTATTTTAGAATATAATTCATTTAACCTACAAGCAAAAAAGTAGACCACATCTTAACTACACAATCTTCTTTTGAATTAAAATAGGAAAAGTAATATCATATAAAATAACAATATAGGGTATGGATTTCCTAAGCATCATTTATCAAGATATTTACTTCAAAGTTCAACCCCCAAAAATGATTTTTTTGAAGTAAAACAAGCAATCTGTTTTCAAACAAAAGCCTAGCAGAAAATTCTAAATTACTTTAAATCACTTGTTTTATACCAATTTGATTCAAAGCTAATAAAGTACTCAGGAGTAACAACTGAATATCTAATGACCTATGGATTCCCATTGGTGTTTAAAAACTCTTAAAATCATTCAGCACATGGGGAATTTAGCTTGTGAAGAACTCTGTAGCCTGAATAACATTACCTTACAAGTTGAGCATAGTGATTTATCCAAAATAATTATCTAAATGAGACCAGGTATAAATTAAAAGTCAGAGCCACTATATATACAACAAATGAATGCAAACCAGGTAATTTCTTTAATGAACTTGAAACTCAATATGAGCCTAGACTTATGTTTTCTAAAAATCAGCATGAATTACAAAAATGATCTCCCTCAATTTTACTTATGCTTGAATTTCATCTAATAGCTAAGCTGCTATTGATAAGAAAGACATATATAATTTTCAAATATTGTCATGTTTTTCACATATGTATTCATTCATCCATTTGTTCAAGCCAATAGACTAGGGTAAGTATAGCTACAAAGAAGCATACATTGAAAAAAAAAAACAAGAAAAAAAGTTAAGATTTGGCTTGATTGCAAAATTCTGAGTCAACAGTGAAATGCACAGCCAGAAGAATTAATGCAATCATAGATTGTGTTGATGATGGTATCCTGAAGAAAGTGCACCAAATTTCCTGCACACATCAGATCTGGTCTGGGATATTTAATTCATTTCTGGGCAGCATGTTTTCAGAAGGATGCTGACAAATGAAACTATATTCAAAGAGAATAACCAGAATGTTGACAGATATGGAAATCATGACATAAGAAAAGTAGGGATTTATAACACAGAGAAGCAATGACACAAGATTGGACATATGTGTTTATCTGAATGTGTAAAGATCTTCACATACTTGAAATATTTGCATACATAAAATGTGGTACTTACAGAAGGTAAAACTAGTATCAAAGATGATAACAGGAAGTAAAATTTCCTGTGATCATAAGAACTTTCTAATGGCACATGGAATAAGGTGCAATGAATTACAATTTTTCTGGAGAAATTCTGGGGGGAACTGTACATGAATTTCCTCCAAATTGCAATCATAACATGTTGTAAATGAAAATAAGACTTAGATGGGACAAGTAATTGGTTTGACTGCCTCGAGAGACTTCTGGTTTTACATCCTTTGAAATATCTACTGAGCATCTAGTGTACACTTCATTCCTTTTTAAAAAAAGAAATTATTCAGCAAATTGGTTCATAAAAGAGTGAAGAAATATGTTTGTAAATTCTCCTTTGACTGACATTGTCAACCCATGGTATGCAAAGCCCTCTGAAAGTTCAGTGACAAAAATCAAAGATGTGTGGTCACTGTTAAACAGAGAGAAATTATGCAGAGAAAAATGCATTTCATTTATTCCAAAAATTTTTGTGCAGAGAAAGAAATAAGTGAGAGAGAAAAGAGGAAAGAGACTCTGGGAAGTTTTGTATCAGTCATTTTCAATTAAGATAAGTAGTAGGGGATTTACAGATAGTTTAAAAAATGTGCATCAGTTTGCAAGAAGCATGTTAGGATCTGCTGATTGTGGTTCCACAATAGCTTTGAATGTTCTGGGTCAAAAGCAGCCCAGTGAAGGGAGTTGCCATTATTTCAGCAGACTTTGAGGCCCTGGGCTCTGTATCGTTTCTTCCTTTAGTCGTCATGGATGCCTGCTGCAGCAAGAATCTCATAAACAGCTTCCTGTCTGAATCAGGTCTTAGCCAAGTTCAAGGTTGCTATGTTTCTGGAACGATGAGTCTGCACCTGTTTTCTTGACTGGACACCTTGCTTTCATTTACCGCAAATTCCCTTCACTTTTGACTTTGGAGCCCTTTCTTATCTCTGGCTGGGTGCTTGATTTTTTGTTCTCTGCTCTCTTTCAGCTGGGATTTTGAAGTTTTCTCTAGTTTGTGGCAGCTTAACTTTTAAGTTTTACTTTCTCAGCTGCTTTCTAACCATGATCAGTGTTAACCGTAGTTATACCATCTTTTGTTACATCCTTGTTTTCCTAATCCACTGAAGAGCCTGGTTGCAGCTCTTCCTAGAATGATCAGATGTTATAGGTATTAATTTAAAGGTTTTAATGTTTTAAATTAAAGGTTGAGAACAGCTTCTCAACCCAAAATGCACTGCCATCCCCTGGTAACTTGGAATAGTTAAGGTTTTAAGGAAAACCTAATGTGAAGATGTGCATTAGGATTTTAGGAAAGTGCACTCTTACTTATTCAAGAAGTATTTTCTGAATGAACAATGTGCTAAACCCTATATTAATTACTAAGAATAGTGCATTGGGTAGGGAAAACTCTCTGTTCTTGAGGAACATCTTGCATTAGGCTTATTATATAGTATGTAAGTGCATTATTTCTCTCTGTCCAACTTACTAGAATTATTGTGATACTGTATTGCTTTACCTCTACTGGTACTATACTACTCTCATTTTTCTTTTTCCTATTATACAGAGCTAAAAACTCTGCCACTCCTCATGTATTGAAGAGTGCCTCCTCTTTGACTTTTTCAGTCTCCTAACAACCCATTTGAGATTAAGAAAAGCATCTTGAACAGGAATTTTAATACGGGGGGTGTGCGGGTGGTAAATCACACACAAAAAGAATTTGACAAAGCAATTTATCACTAATTTTTAAAGACATATATATTTCAAGCAAATTCAATTTGCATATTTTCTGACTCATTTTCATTCCATTATCATAAGCTCTTTTTAAATACTTGCTACATTTTTATATTTTCAAAGGAGGCATTTGTGTCATCTATGACCTCCTAACCTTTGCTTTCTGGAATTTGACTATCAGAAAATTCTTCCTTTGTCTAACCTGTTAGCTGAGATGGAACGCTCAGCTATCTTCTGGAACTAAAGAGGGAAAGTAAAATCCAGTTGGGTTTCTCTTCTGTCTGAAAAGTCAGACAGCTGCCTTTGACCTTTGGCCTTTAAGGTTTTCATTAAAATGCTTTCATTATTTCAGCACCACCTCTGAGCACTTAGCATTTATCAAATTGTGAAAGTAAAAAGTAAAAAGTAGCCTAGATGCTTAGTTGACTAGCATATATTAAATGGGTTGCCTGTTGGTGTGTTGGGGGCACTCCTTCTATATAACTTAATAGCATTTCTATTGATTACAATATTGCTGACGTGGGCTTTAAAAGTGGTCTGTTAAAACTTGTGTCCTATTGTATGCTACGTAAATAATGTCCATGTTGAAACGTTTGTGTCATAAACAACACTTTACTCGAAACTGGTATTTTAAAACAACTGGACTGCTTTCTTGAGGAAGGATACCATGTTGTATTGTTGTTTATATCTCCAGAATTATCCTAGTGGGACAAAAAGAAGCCATTCTCTCTTTTTTTCTTAACCCCAGTCCATGGACAAATGATAGCAAGTGTTAACTTCATTGAATGTTTACTAGTGTTAGGTCTTATGCTAAGCTTTGTACATGAACTATTTGATAGAATGCTTCTCAAACATTCACGGAGCAATTATTAACCTCAGTTGCAGATGGGAAAACTGAGGTGCAGGGAATGTCGCCCAAGGACATACAGTATCCTTGAAGTAGGGGAGCAAGATTCAGTCCTAGGTAGACTGATGCCAGAGACCAAGTTCTTATCCACTTGAGACAACGTTGCTATCATAGTCTTAGAACCAGTTACACACACACACACACACACACACACACACGCACACACGGATAATGCATGTAATGCATGTTTAAAGAGAAGTTAGCCTTTGGTTCTGGGAAAACACTGGCTAGGAGTCCGGAGCTCTTGAATTTCATTTCTTGTTTGTCTTTTAAATGACGCAATGTATTTAAATAAAATATCTTACTGCTTCATGCCTTGTTCTTCATTAGCAAACGAAGGATTGAATTAGAAAGAAAAATGCTTTGGCCTATAACCTTCCACGATTCATTGGTTTTATAAGAGTGTAGTACTGAAGGTGTTTGAAGCCAGGCGGGCCTCTGGGTTGGATTCTGAGCCATGAATGAGGACAGAGCACAGGGCTGGTATCTGTTCTCCCTGTTGGTCTTAATGCTGGGTATGGCTTGTCAGCTGTTGCTTATTTTCCCTGCTCAATCTTTTCTTATCAGAGGCAGAAGGCATAAAGGATGCCATCTGGGATTGCTTGTTTAGATACAGTATGGTGTTAACAAGTTTCCCTCTCTCTTACTCTTTCTTGTTTATTGCTGGGTGCAAAGAGCAGCGATACACATGTCCAAATGCAGTCATCATCCAGGCTCTGTTCTTCATCATGAACTTTAGGAGCAAAGGGCAATGGAAGCCACAAGCTCTGAGTCATCTAGAGGAGGGGCAAGAAGTGCTAGGCTATGAGTGGGTGCTACATTCTGCAGCACCTAGAGGAGCTTTGAGATCAAGTTATTTGAAACTGTGAAAGATCATGTATGAGATTTTACTGACATCCTTTCTGGGAGTAACAAGAGACTCCATATTCCTTAGAATCTGGTGGCTGGTAAAAACATAGCACTTCTTAACCCTGTTAAGAGATTTTGAGTTTACAATATATTACAGTGTTAAGAACATGGCTTCAGAGTCACAGGATTTCAACCCAAGCTCTGCCACTTGTGAGCTGGTAGCTAATACTGTATTTGCCCTACCAAGATTCCATTCACCTGGACTTTGCATCCGTAACCAGCTGCTGTGAATGTTGGCTGCTAACTATGGTCACAATTGCCCCATGTATCCCTTCAGACAATTGTCCTCAGCAAAAATGAAAAGACTTCTAGAAGCCAAAGAATGACTGCTATCTGACACAAAACACCTGTCTCCTTGCCTCAAGGTGGGACCAAAGCTCTGCTACACTTTGTGCTTTGGTGCTCCCACGGGATCAGGGTGAAGGTAGACTTTAGCTGAGGCCCCAGTCTTCCCCTAAATAAGTGATCGCTTCTAGCCTGCTTCTATGAAAACCGACCTGAGGCATTAGGTGACTGTGGGAAGTAACTCAGTCTCTCTCTGCTTCAGGTTTCTTCTTTGTCAAAATGGGATTATATCCCATGGGATTGATATTAGTGACCTTACAAGTTTGTTCTAAGTATTAAGTGTTCACATGGTGCTTAGCACAATACCTGGCACACAGAGTACTTATAGTATCAGTTATGATATTTGCTATGCTATTAGCTATATGGATTGGAGATTCTGATAAAGTGACACCTTCTCAAACATTTGGGAACACCAGCAAAAAGGCTGGTTTAGCTCCCTCACTCTGGAATGAGAGTAGTTATTGCTTGAATATCCTGGCTCCTAATTAGATTTTTTAAAAGGCAGGGAGGGGAACAATCTCAACTGAGTCACAGGAAAGATCTTGAGCTCCTAGTGCTCAGCCCTCATGCTACAAAGTGATGCATCTGTGCGCTGTGTGTCCCTCTGTGTGCTTATAGCTGCTGGCAGCAGTCTCCATTTGTGCAATGGAAAACATTGCTCTCTTCAGACAGAAAAAACATATATATATAATAAGTCTCCATACTGCTAGTGTCTAAATTAAGAAATGTAAAAGCCAATTCATGTAAGCCAGCAGGCAAAATCAACAGCAGTGCTGGCAGTGAAAAGAGCAGACTTCCCAGACGCGGAGCCTTCAGTGGTGCCTCCCCCATTGTGCTTGTGGGTCCTTTCCAAATTGAACATCAGAAACTGCATGGTACGTTGGGACAGATGTTCTTTCAGAACACAGTTAATTGAGTGAGGGTCAAAGAAATAAGAGGGGTTTAGTGTTGCTAGAATAGGTGAAGAGAAACAAATTTCAAATAGGGCTAACTATGCCAGTCAAAGAACCTGTAACAAGGGATTCTGATGGTCATTGCAAAACTTCCTCTGCAATTGTGGTGTTAATAAAGCCCACCTACTATTTATCGACTGTTAGTGATATCTTTCCTTGGACCCTTACCTGCTAGGCAAGAGGGATTGCAGCCATTTGTTCATTCAATTAATAAAATTTTCTCCCTGAGAATATGCCAACCACCCTACACTGCGCTTAAGATAGAACCACAGGAAAATAGACACCATCCCTTGGCTCATCAATGTTGCAAAACAGAACTTAACCGGTAACAGCCAAAGTTGAGTTTCCACCCACCAGGAAATTTTGGTGACCTGTAAACACTGTGTACAGCTGGACTGTAAAATTCCTAAGACAGGGGAGCTGTTTTATTAACTGACCAGCTAGCAAGGTGCTTGGTACATAGTAAGTGCTCAACTAACACAATACTTGAGTTGATTTCCCAATCCATTTATGATATCTGGAAGAACTCGTATAGACACGTACTATAGTTCAGCTAAAGTAAACCCATGTTGCATTTTGCTCCATTTCATCTTCAGCACCGCCAGTGCTGAATCTGAGGAGGGTCTGTCATAGTTTCCCAGGGCTGCCAGCAAATTATCACACACTGGGTGACTCGCAAGAACAGAAAGTTATTCTTTCACAGTTCCAGTGGTCGGTAGTCCAAAATCAAGACGTCTGTGGGTTTGCTTCCTTCTGGAGTCTCTGGGGCAGAAATTTTCCCCACCTGTTTCCTAGTTTCTGGTAGCTGCCCGCAATCCTCAGTGTTCCTGTAGTTTCATTCCTATCGTTCCTATAGTGCCTACAGTTGCATCACTCTAATCTCTGCCTCAGTCTTCACATGGTCTTCTTTTCTGTGTGTCTTCTCCCTTTTCTTCTCTAATAAAGATATTTGTCATTGATTTAGAGCCCACCCCAAGTCAACATGATCTCACCTGAAGTTTCTCAACAATTACATCTGCAGTCCTTTTTTCCAAATAAGATCATATTCACAGATCGGACATATCTTTTGAGAGGCCACCATTCAGCCCAGTACAGGGTCCTAAAGTTTCCAGGTGAATTACTGGGAGTGGTGTTTGCCTAGCCAACCACAGACCCAATATTTAGGATCAGCCAAGAATGACTGTGAGGACAAATGGGACTTGGAATGAATGAGTCATATAAACCAAGTGAATAAGTATTGAATTCCAGCCAACGGATCATCTTCCTACCTGAGGCTACAGCCAATCCAATTTTTTTAGCCATTTCCTCCTGTTTCATCCACATTTCTTTTCTTCTCTTGACTTTCTTATTTCAGTGGCATGGTATCGGGCATTTGGACAGATGTCACCTGATGCTTTATCTTATCCTTTGAAATAGAGAAATTCCTAATTCCACTGCTTATATTTCTCCCTCACACCTTTCTCTGATATTCTGATCAAACTTTTTCTTTTCGTGTCTCTTTTCCTGTTGAAGCTATATATAATCTTTTGGATTTAAGCAAAATATGATGTCCTTATTTCTAATCTCTCCTCTCTTAAACTCAGTTTGCTGTAAGAACTCACCAACATGCCTGTTAAGGAGGTACTATTCCTTCTTATGTGGAAACAGAATTTCAAAATAGAGTCCCTGTTAGAAAACACAACAGAACTTCTCTTTTATTTTTCTTTGTACATGCTTCTTATCAAGAATATATACTCCACAGTAAAAAATCATGTTGCTAAGAAAGCCCAGTAAGTTTCTTTTGAGAATCTGATTTGAGTACACTAATGTGTGAATTGAATCCGAGAGAAAAATAATTCTTCTTTAATGAAATATGTCTGCTAATTTGTCCAGCAGCCATAGACAGGCCGAACAAAGATAAAACTGCAAATTCAAACCTTATGCTTGGTGTGAACTGCTGATGTTGAGCTTTTCCTCCTTTGCTGATCAATTTGACCTGTTTCGTGGCAGCGGAACCAGAAGAAATCATTGGAAAAATTTTGGAGACTGAGTTTTCTCCCAGACGGTAGCTGTCACCACTTGTTCAGGGTTTTATCACCTTAGAAACTCTGCCAGGAGAGGACACGCCCAGGTCTGAGCTGATGGGCTGGACTTGCCCTCTTGTTTGTCATGAGCAAACTTGATCATTTTAGTGATCTTAAATGTAAGCCACCTTCTCACTCAGTACTTAAACTCTGCTGGAGAAAAGACACAAACTTGATTTTCTTCTCTGTCTAACCAGACTGATCATTGTGCCATTTCAGAGATACCTTATTCATATGGGAGATTAAAAAGCAAGTATCTTTGTCCTTGCTCTTGCTTTAAAATGTTGATTTAATCAATGCTTCTTATTACTCTTTTGCAGTGATCTCTTCTCTCCAGCACTCTTCCTAAGCTCACCGGTTTTTTTTTTTTTTTTTTTTTTTTAAGCCAAGGTACATTTTGCACTTTATGTTCCATCTGCCTGTAAATTTCTACCTTTGAACTGACCAAAGTACCCTAGCGAATGTTTCACAAAATAAGCCTAGGTTGCTTAAGACCTACTTTTAGCTGAGCATCAATTTTTTTTTTTGCCTTAAGAAACTGTGCAGAGCCAAGGATAGTGCCATAATAGAGTGTTTCATAAGTAAATTTCCCCTATATTGTGTTGTTTTATTCACAATTTGGATTCAGAGTTGCTTCTGAGATGATCAGTTCCTCCTGTATTCAGGCAATATAACCCCTCTCTACAGGAAAAGATAAAAAGAAGAAAAAAAGCAAGAAAAAGTTCACACACAAGCGATTCTGTTTCTTTACATCAGTGTTTAGTCTCAACCCGTATCTGGGAGGCCAATTAGTACACATTTCCTCAGGACACCTGGGAGTAAGCATGAGGAGAGAGAATTTATTTTCTTGGTTTTCCTAATCCTCCTGCTGCTTGTTTTCATTAGATAGAAAGGCTATTAAACATTATGTAGCCCAAGCAGATTTCAGAGGCACAGAGATGGGCTTCCTTTGGCCCATCAAGAAAGCTCTTTCAGAAATGTGTTTTGAGCCCTTTGACAAACTTAGGGCATCATAAACTCCTGCTGCTTTTCCTCTCTTCCCTCCCCCTCAGTCATCTCTCCCCTTCATGCCCTCTCTCTTACAGCGAGCTCCCTGTTTTTAGCTGAGTCACAGCAGCTGGCTGGCACCTCCAGGGTCATACTGTACGTAACACAGAATCCTCTCTGTTGGCTACCATGGTGCTTCAAAAGAGGGGCTGTGGCAGCCGCTGAAAAGCATCCTGGGTACTCCAGCCGAGCGCTTCTTTGAAGCCCTGGAGCAAGCGGCAGGCAGAAGGAGCCAGGGACAGTTCAGGGATCCAAAGTTCCTGGATAACATGGCTTCACTGAGCCCCAGGGCTCCTGCTGCCACCGAGATGCTGCTCAGAAGCAAATCCTGAAGAAATTCAGAACAAAATCCAGACAGACAGAAGCAGAAGCCTATGGCCTCTGCAAGCCAATGGCTGCCAAGAAATAGCCTTAAAAGTGCCAGAGCCTTGGCAAAAGGCCTCGAGCTCTGCCCGCGGGTGAATAGGGAGTAGGAGTGGTGGTCACATTCTCTTTTTCCAGTCAACTGGATTGTGCCTGGGCACGGAAGAGCACATGTGGAATCGGGGAGAAATAATCTATCACTTTCTCTCCTGAGAACAAATGCCGGCCTGTTTAAGCAGAATATATGTCCTAACCCGGTGGAACAATGCAAATTTCCAGCGTTAAAAACACCATCTTTTGGCTTTCAGATACTTAGGACTGGACTGCTCCCAACTTCCAAAAACTGTCTGAAGCCTGAATATTTTACAAACTGTAGAACCTACAGCCCTCTGGTTGATTTATTTGTTCTTTCTTCCTACTCCTCCCTGACGTTATTGATTCCTATCTGATTCTTGTTCTAAGAAACTTTTATTTTAGAAATTTATAAACCAAATATAATGATGATGATGATGATATCCAAGCCATGGAGAATTCTTTCTGCAGGATGCGGAAGAATATTTATAGATTAATATTAACAGTACTTTATATGTGTTTGTGTGTGTGTGTGTGTGTGTGTTTTAACATACTCTTTGGCCTCAAAACAAACCCAACTGAAGAAGCAATTGATCCTACATGGAAAATTTCAAATCATGAAAAGCCTGGTGTCGCATTCAAAACATAGCTTGTTGAAAAAAAAGTGAAACAAATTTGTCTTCGCAGCTATACCTCCACACAAACACTAAGTGGTAGAAGAATTTAAAAAGACAAAACGATAAGAGGGCAGCAGTTGCTTTTTGTAGCTTCTTGGAGACATTAATATGAATGTATAAAGCCAAATACCATGGTATATTCAAACACAAATTAAAGCAAATCCTAAAAATACAGCAATGAAGCACATCATCTAAAATATTTATGTCTTTTTTTTTCAATGAAAGAAGCTCAGTGAAATATAAGAGACAGGATATTTTACCTGAAATGCCAAGCTTTTTAACTAGGATGGTTTTCTTCAGCTGTCAATGCCAAAGAAAGCCAAAGTTAACCAAAGTATCCCTTAGAAGACAGTGACCAGCAAAGCAAAAAGTGACACCTGAGATGAGCCCCTGGGGAGTTATTAGTAATTGCTGTTCTGAGAAGTTAATACCTACAATGTTTGACAGAACAGGTTCACCTTGCACTCAACACGTTAAAATGTTTTCATTCTTGGTTAAGCCATTTTTAATAAACAAAATAAATTATAATTGATCTGCTAGAAGCCAGATAATTCATCAGTGAAACAGGTGTAAATATTTTAGAATGTATGATCAGCCTGTACTTAAAATTCTGAACTATTTTTCCCTCATAAGAAAAATCTATATTTTCCTTTTAAACATTATGAGAAAAAAAAACACAGTTCTTATACATCTTGCCCGCCTGCTGAACGTGTCCTTTGAGAAAAACATAAATTCAGAGAAGCTCAAGATTTTCTCTTCTGAAAGCCTTCAAAACACATATGGGCTGAGTGAGTGTGTCTCTCTATTATACTATTAGCACAAAGGACCTTAAATGTATCACTACTAAAATATTTTCACATAGCATATAATTATTATGACTTATGGGTCTCACCCATCAGACAGTGAGATACCTAAGTTAGAAACTAATATGTGCTTATTTATTTGTGGATTCTCAGAACATAGCACAATGTCCAGTACTCCAGTAGTTGTTAGATGTTCAATAAAATCTTTGTTGAATAAAAAGTTATAATAGTTAAAATTGCCTGACATTGTACTAAGATTTTTTACATCTATCATTTCATTTAATTCCCCTTGACAACCCCAGGAAAGAAATGGTATTATTTATATCCATTTTGCAGATGAGGAAACTGAGGTCATCAAAAAATTAAAGAACTTGCCTGAGGTTACACAGTAAAGAGCTGGAGCTCAACTCCAAGTAGGGCCAGACTGGCCAGCCCTCATAAAGATGCAGCTGAAGAAAAAATGAGGTCAGAGTCTTCTCTTCTTTAACTCATGAATGACATTGTGCTTATTTGTGTGTGTATGTGTGTGGGTGCATGTGTGTGTGGGTGCGTGTGTGTGCATGCTTCACGTTTCATGTCCATATTTCTCATTCCTGCAAATCTACTTTTCTCAGACTAATCCAATACTGTCAATGGCTGAAGCCCTAGGTCATTAAATTGCCTCCATGAAACTAATTTTGATTAGGCCTGACTGGTGCCACTTTTCACTAAACTATTGTAACTATTATAAGTTGGCATTTGGTTATCATGATGTCTGATGATGGTCTTATACTGATTTTTCTGACCTTTCCTACTGGATTATACTTTTCTTGAAGTATTGAGGTATCATTGATATATTTACAGTATATTTAAAGTATATCATTTGATAAATTTTGATATATATACCTGTGAAACTATTATCACAATCAAGATAATAAACATATTCTTCATACCAATAGTTTCCTCGGGTCCCTTTGTGGTTCATCATTGCTTCTTACCATAACCACAGGGAACAGCTGATCTATTTTCTGTCACTAGAGGTTAGTTTGCATGTTCTAGAAATTTATATAATTAGACTCATACAGTGTGGATTCTATTTTACCTGGCCTCTTTCACTCAGCATAACTATTTTTCAGATTCATTCATTTTGTTGCATGTGTCACTAGTTGATTTATTTTTGTCACTGAATAGTATTCCATTTTATGGCTATATGACAAATTGTTTACCCATTAATCTGTGGGTGGATATTTGCATTGCTTCCTGTTGGGCTATTACCGATAAAGCTGCTATAATCATTTGTGTACTGAGCATTCATTTACAAGTTTTTGTGTGGACACTGCTTTAATTTCTCTTGGGTAAATACCTAGGAGTAGGATGACTACACTGTATGTATTTTTATTTTTTTATTATTTTTTATTTCATTTTTAGAGCCAAATATTGTTTTATTGAAGTAAAAACAAAACAAAACAAAAACAGAAAATTGTTTCCTGAGACAGTGACACAGCTGGTATGTTTTCAGTAATAATAAGAACAAATATTTATTCTTATGTTTAAAATTTGTGGAAAAGTGCTTTACATTTAATAAAAGTGTGTTTCTCAGAGTGATCCAAGGAAGTAAGTACAATCCTGAACACCAATTTTGACTACTTTTAGGCCTGCAAAAAGACTGGGCAGCCGCACAGTAATAGTGGGGGACTTCTTCAACACCCAACTTACAGTGTTAGACAGATCATTATGTGCTAGTTAAGAAATCTCTGCCAAGTTCAGTCATTATTTGCATTTTTTTTTTTTTAGTAATTACATAGCTTTAGCTCTAATATTTAGGTTTGCAATTGATTTCGAGCTAGCAATGATAAATGGTGTGAGGTAGAGATCTATGTTTATGGTCTTTGCATGATTATCCAACATTTCTGCCATAATTAAAATTTAAAAATAATTATGTTGAAAATAAATTGACCATACATGTGTGCTTTATTTCTGAATTCTATTTTGGTCCATTTATCTATATTCCTTTCTTCACACCAACAATATACTATATTTATTACTCTAGGCTTTTAATCAATTTTGTAATCAGGTAGTATGAGTCCTAACATTTTGTTTTTCTTTTTCAAATTTGATTTGGTAATTATAGGGCATTTAATGTTCATATAAATTTTAGAATCAGCTTGCCAAGTTTCATAAAACACCTGCTGGGATTTTGATTGGGATGGTATTTAATCTTTAGATAATTTGGAGAAAATTGACTTCATAGCAAGATTAGGTTTCTTAATCCTTGGGCAAGGAATATCTCTCAATTCATTTAGGCTTTTAATTTCTCTTACAGATGTTTTGGAATATTCTTGCATATTTTTTCAAATGTTATTCTAAGTATTTCATATGTTGGTGCTATTGTAAATAATATTTTCATATTTTAATTTTCATTTTTTCAGGGCTAGTATAATAAAAATATGATTGATTTTGTATATCATGTGTATGTACTACAAAATTGCTAAATTCACTAGTTCTAATAAGCTTTTTTGGTACATTACTTAGGAGTTTTTACATAGACAATCATATATTCTAACAATAAAAAAAGTTTAACTCCTTTTCTACTTGCTTATGGCACTGAGTAGAACCTGTGATACAATGTTGAACAGAAGCGGTAAGATTGTACATTCCTACATTTTTCCTAATCTCATGGGGAAAACATTTAGCTGCTATGATCACATTTAATATGATATTAACTGCAAGAGTTTTGATGATATGCTTTATTAGGTTAAGGAAGTTCCCTTTTATTCGTAGTTTGCTCAGAGTGCTTAGCATGAATGGCTGCTGAATTCTATCAGATGTTCCTTCTGCATCTATTGAGATGATCATATGTTTCTTCTTTCTCATTTTAGTCTATTACATTATTATAAAAATATTAGATAGCAGTATATTAACTCTGTCAAATACAGCAAGCATCAACTCTTTTTAAGACGTCTTCTTTACTCAGGTTTGTAAGAAACTAGAGTATGTAATCACTTTTGAGAGAACAATTTCTCTACTACCCAGTGAATCATCTGAGAGAACTTTTCAGAGAACACTTTTGAGAGAACAATTTCTCTGCTACCCAAGGAATCATGTCATATTAACATTGATTGTAATTCTGCTACTACTGCCTGATAATATACATTAAATGGTTTTTAAAAATATATTAGTTGAACGTATTTGAAGGCTCTTCTCCTCTTAATTCTCCATGCAGTATCCGACCTGTAAATCCATAATGAAAATGTTACTTTCATTTGGTTTTCCTCCTTCAAAGGAAACTAACTTTAACACAGATTTTTTTTCTCAAAGATTCACAAATGTAAAACATACTTATTAAATGTAAAATTTTACTGATTGTGATTTTAAATTTTGAGTATTAAACTAACTTTTCATTATTGGGGGAAAACCATTTGGCCGTAATGTATTATTATTATTAAAATTGATTTTGAAAAACGTTAAAAATTTTTGCATCTATGTTCATGAAGGATATTGGTCTGTAGTTTTCTTGTAATATATTTGGTTTGGTATCTGTAATACCCATCTCCCAGGATGCATTAGGAAATATTCTATATTCTCTCATGTTTGCAAGAGGCCGGATTCCATCTTGGCCAGTTTTATTTGCAGGAAGATTTTGTATAAGAAATCCTAAACAATTTGTTCAATTTATTTAATTTGTTGAATTTAGTAGTATAAAATTATTTGTTATATTCAGTTGTTATCCTTTTTATGTCTGTAGTATCTCTAAAAATGTCCCCTTATCTCATTCCTGATATTGGTAATTTGTGTTTTCTCTTATTTCTGATCAATCAGGCTAGCATTTTTTATCACTTTTATTAATCTTTTCAAAGAACAGGTTTTCATTTAATTGATTTTTTTCTATTGGTTTTCTGTTTTCTATTTTTTTCTTTCTGCTCTAACTTTATTATTTCCCTTTTCTGCTCTCATTTCCTTTCTGTTTACTTTAATTTCCTCATATTATTCTAGCTATTAAAGGTAGAATCTTAGGTCATTGATTAGCATTTTTTTCTGTTATAAACATTTAATACTGTAAATTTTTAAGCATGGCATCACAAATTTTATTATGTCATGTTCTTATTTTCATTTTATTCAGTCCAAGATATTTTGTAATTTCTCTTTTGATTTATTGTTTGATCCAGGGGTCATGTCTCCTTTCATAGTTTGTGTTTATAGTATGGTATCTAAAAAGTTTTATGGTTTTATATTTCACATTTAGATTTATACTAAATTTTGAGTAAATTTTTTAAATGAATTTTTGTATTATACTTTTAAGTTCTGGGATACGTGTGCAGAACATGCAGGTTTGTTACATAGGTATACACGTGCCATGGTGGTTTGCTGCACCTATCAACCCGTCATCTACATTAGGTATTTCCCGTAATGCTCTCCCTCTCCTAGCCCCCTTAACCCTGACCAGCCCCGGTGTGTGATGTTTCCCTCCCTGTGTCCATGTGTTCTCATTGTTCAACTCCCACTTACGCATGAGAACACACAGTGTTTGGTTTTCTGTTCCTGTGTTAGTTTGCTGAGAATAATGGTTTCTAGCTTCATCCATGTCCCTGCAAAGGACATGAACTCATCCTTTCTTCTGGCTGCATAGTATGCCATGGTGTATATGTGCCACATTTTCTTTATCCAGTCTATCATTGATGGACATTTGGGTTGGTTCCAAGTCTTTGCTGTTGTGAACAGTGCTGCAATAAATATACTCGTTCATGTGCTTTGTAGTAGAATGATTTATAATCCTTTGGGTATATATTCAGTAATGGGATTGCTGGGTCAAAGGGTATTTCTGGTTCTAGATCCTTGAGGAATCGCCACACTGTCTTCCACAATGGTTGAACTAATTTACACTCCCACCAACAGTGTAAAAGTGTTCCTATTTCTCCACATTTTCTTTAGCATCTGTTGTTTCCTGACTTTTTAACGATTGCCATTCTAACTGGTGTGAGATGGTATCTCATTGTGGTTTTGATTTGCATTTCTCTAATGACCAGTTATGATGAGATTTTTTCATCATAAAAATGATGTTGATTGGCTGCATAAATGTCTTCATGATTAAAACACCAAAAGCAATGGCAACAAAAGCCAAAATTGACAAATGGGATCTAATTAAACTAAAGAGCTTCTGCACAGCAAATGAAACTATCATTTGAGTGAATGGGCAGCATACAGAACGGGAGAAAATTTTTGCAATCTATCCATCTGACAAAGGGCTAATATCCAGAATCTACAAAGAACTTAAACAAATTAACAAAAAAAAGACAAACAACCCCATCAAAAAGTGGGAGAAGGGTATGAACAGACACTTCTCAAAAGAGTAAATTTTTGTATAATGTATGAAGCACATATAGAGGTTTCTTTTTTATATAAATGAATGTCGAATTGTTCTAGCACTATTTGCTTAAAAAACCCTTCTACATTGCAAATGACTTTGAACTTTTGTAAAATTTCAGTTTTCTATAGTTTTGTGGGTTTGTTTCTGGGCCCTCTATTTTGTTTCATTGACTTTTATGTCTATCCTTTAACCAACATCACAGTATCTTGTAGATATTGTGAAATCAAGGGGCATGAGTTTTCTAACTTTTTCTTCCTTTTCATATTATTTTGGCTTTTCTGCTTCCTTATATTTGTCATATAAATTTTAAAACCATCTCACTGCTATGTGCATAAAACTTTTCAGGAATTTTTATTGGGATTGTGTTGAATTTCTAGATCAAATTGGTATCTTAATATTGAGTCTTGCAATTGAGGAAAGAGGTATATGTCTACTTAGATCTTTTAAAAGTTTCAAAAGTGTTGTTTTTGTGGTTTTCAAGTTAAAGATTCTGACTGCATTCCTTTAGATGTATATGTAAGTGCCTCTTAAATTTTTTTGTGCTATTTAAAGCCATATTCTTGGCTTTGGATGCTCTTTCAGTACTGTTCAGCCTGGTCTGTTCGGGTGGTTCTTTCTTGGCCTTAGGTAGTTTCTTTGGATTTCTGTCAATTTTCAATTACCTCTCTACGTGACTTTCTCTTTCTGTGAAGCTCCGTTTTGTCAGTACTGTAACCTCTCCAATTTTTTGCCTCCATTCCTTCAACTCAGTGGCCTGCGGGCTCTGTTTTGGTTTGCCCCCACTGCACTGTAGCCTTTGCGGGCAGGAAGCCGGGGCAGTCATAATACTCACTTAGTTTGCTTCCCTTCCTGTAGTGATTCTGTACTGCACTGACTCTTGATTAATGTCTGAAAAACAGTTGTTTTATATGTTTTCATCTCTTTTATCATTGCTTAAGGAAGGAGGGTAACTCTAGTTCTCACTACCCCAGTATGGCTGAAAACAGAATTTTCAACTACAATTTTCAACATGCTTTATATACAATAAAATTGTACAATATAACCTTTTCCCCTGCCTCTACTTCAGCCACACTGAACTTTATTTAGTCTTTCACACACTCTAAGATAACTGCCAAACGGCCCTTGTAGATAGTCTTTTCTTTGGTTAAAATGCTTTTTCCTCTTATTGTCTGCTTAATTCCTGCTCATCCTTCAGATCACAGTGCAGTCATCGTTTCTTCACTGGAAGTTTTCTTTGACTTTCTTACCTTGTCAAATCTCCTGTTGTAACAGGTCTTCGTGACGTTTACCTCATGTTTCATTTTACCCTGATTTGTATAACTATTTGATGCCTATATATCTCCTCCTCTAAACTGTAATAAGCATTGGAGCTATAGCTGTCTTGGCTTACCGTTTTATCCAAAGTGGCTGGTGTAAAGTAGGTGTTCATCGAATATTTGTGAGATAGATAGACAAATTGAGATTACCTCCGTATTTGTCTTTTTACTGTGTTTCATTATTTCCAAACCTTCTTTAACATACAGTGCACCAATAAGTAATTACACCTTTTCTGTTATACTATTACAATTTTCTATATCTCACCACAATAAGATTAACAAAAGAACAACTGTTCTATCAAATTGTAACAACATTCAGAGACAATTAATTTAAGTCTTATATTAAATAAACTGCTTATAGGAGAATTCTGCAATGAATTAGGGCTCTGAAATTGCCATTTGCTCATCACAGATGCGGTAAAGCACAACTTGGCACAATCGGTCAAACAGAAACTGACTCATGAGGGATATCAGATTTCCTTGCTTCCATTTTGTTTTCATCTTTCTAGTTTGTTTGAAAACTTATAAAAACCATATGATGAATTTTCAAATAAAATTTGTGGTAGTTCCATGCTGACTTCTTGCTCCCTATAGTTTGTGCTTTTATTTCAGGACTATAGTGCTGGTATCACAAACAAAATCCTAAGGAATATTCTTACATTGTACCTAACATTATAAATTGAATGACAAATCTGGTGGCTTTTTGTTTTGTTTTTTTTTAATGTGGCGACTCTATCACTTTCATTTCACTAATTGATGCTAAAAAATAACCTACTGGATAAAAGTAGTTGTTATTTTTACTGAAATAGTTGCCAGAGAACCACTGGATATTTTCTGTAGTAAAGGAAAGAACACAAAAATTTAGTTATTTCTCCCATTTTTTGTTATAACTCTGGATATCCCTCCAAAGTTAGTCATTACTATTTTCCATCTAAAATAGAGACAAATTTTAATTTGAATTAACCTCAAATTTAGCAAATAGTCCCAAAGTTAAAAATAAAATCTGAGATCTATTGAGACATACATATAAAAGGTTTTCTTTCCCTGTGCTTTTGTTCACTATCTGAGAAATCTGAGAAATAATTGCTAGTTACCTTCCCAGCAGAAAAATTATGAGGATTATTAAAATAATATATGTAAATTACTTTGCTGTCAGAAGCCCTGGATACCTGCGTAATATATTACACTGCTAAAAACTCTTATTAGTAGACTTTAAGTTTTATCTTAATGCTCAAATAAGTAATTCGCATATATTCCAGTGTACTGGACCTGATTTTTTTTATAAGTAGACAGGTGCTGTGCTGCTTTAATTAATTTGAATGGACACCGATTTAAAATTTTCTAGATGAGAAAACATGGTTGTTTTAATGTTAATGAAATCTGATATAGTTAGAAACTTGGTCTGCATTTCACTGGGGTCTCTGTCTGTTTTGAATGCAGTACTCTTATCTACTCATTCTGATCTCCTAAAAGAAATACAACATTCTTGGTGATGTACTATTGTAAAGCACGTGGGTTTGGGAATCATACATGTCTGAGTTCAAATTCACCATTTGACATACGTTAACTGTGTTACCTAGAACAAGTTCCTTTTTTCCCCCAAGCCTTTGTTCCTTCTTTGTCAGATGGGTGATAATCCAGGACTTCCAGATTAGTGATCTCTTTGTAAAACATGGAATAGAGGAAGAAAGTACAGGAAGCAGCTGAATAGAAGCCTCTGCCAATCATCCTGTCTGCAGGAACAGCAAATTTAACAAGTATTTACACAAAAAAGCACCTTCAGAAGAACCAAAAATCAGGAGAATGATCGCAGTACCTGGTTTTTAACTTCATATCACTGAAAGAAGCACTGAAGAGGGTAGGAAAGACAGTCTTGAATTACCAGCACCATCCCTGCCCCATTCCTAGGCATTTGTGTGTAGTGCAGAGAATCTGTGCACTTGTGAGAGAGATGGCACAGTGGCTGTGGGATTTTGCACTGGAATTCATTGCAGCCCTGTCACAGCAGAAAGAAACACTGGACAAATTCAGTTGATACCCGTGGCAGGAGCATTTAGATAAACCCTAGCCAGAGGGGAATCCCAGAGGATAGGAGTTGTTCATCCCAGAGGTCAGAATCTGAATTCTGTCAAGCCTTGCCACTGTGGGCTAAAATGCTCTGGGGTTCTAAATAAACTTGAAAGGCTATTTAGGCCACAAGGACTGCAATTTCTAGGCAAGTCCTAGTGCTGTGCTATGCTTGGAGCCAGTAGACTGGGGGCATCACAACATAGTGAGACACGAACTTGGGTACTAAAGGAGTGCTTGCACCACCTTTCCCCCAACCTCAGGCAGCACAGCTTGCAGCTCCTAAAGAGACTCCTTCTTTCCACTTGAGGAGAGGAGCAGGGACAGTAAAGAGGACTTTGTCTTGGAACTTGGATACCAGCTCAGCCACAGTAGGATAGGGCAGCAGGCAGAATCCTGAGGTACTCACTCCAGGCCTTAGCTCTCAGATGACATTTCTAGATACACCCTGGACCAGAAGGGAACCCACTGCCTTAAGTGGAAGGACCCAGTCCTGAAGAATTAATTACTTGAAGACTAAATAGCCCTTGTACCCTGAATAATCAGCAGTGGTATCCAGACAGTACTTGCCATGGGCCTTGGGTGAGACTCTGAGACTTGCTGGCTTCAGGTGTGGTCTAACACAATACCAGGCATAGTGACTATGGAGAGAGATTCTGTCTGTTTGAGAAAAGCAGAGGAAAGAGAAAAGGAGACTATCTTGCAGCTTAGGTACCAGCTTAGGTACTAGCTCAGCCACAGTGGGGTAGAGCACCAAGTGGGTGCTTGGAGTTCTCAATTCCAGGCCCTGGCTCTTAGATGGCTTTTCTGGACCTTCCCTGGGCTGGAGGGGAGCTGACTTCCGTGAAGTGAGAGGCCCAAGCCTGGCAGAAATCACCACAAGCTGACTGAAGAGTCCCTGGAGCTTGAATGAACATCAGTAGTGGCCTGCCAGTATTTCCTGCGGGCCTGTGGTAGTGGTGGCCATGGCAAGAGACTCCTCAGCTTCTGAAACGGGGCAGGAAGAGTGGGAAGGACTTTGTCTTGTGGCTTGGGTACCAGCTCAGCCATAGTAGAATAGATCACCAGGCAGATCCCTAAAGTTTTAATTCCAGGCCCTGATTCCCCCATAGCATCTTTGGACCCACTGGGGTGCACAGGAACTTGCTGCCCTGAAAAGGACACAAGACTGGCTGGCTTCATCACCTGCTGATTGTAGAGCCCTAAGGCCTTGAACAAACATAGGCAGTAGCCAAGTAGTGGTTAGAGTGGGCCTTGGGCGAGACCTACTGCTATGCCGGCTTTAGCTCTGATGCAGCACAGTCCTAGGGGTGGAAGCCATGGGGGTGCTTGTCTCACCTCCTCCTCCAGCTCCAGGAAGCTCAGCACAGAATAAGATTCCATTTGTTTGGGAGACAGTAAGGAAGGGAAGAGAACAAGAATCTGCCTGGTAATCCACATAATTCTTCTAGATCTTATCCAAGACCACAAAGGCAGTACCTCTGCAAGTCTACAGGAGCCGCAATGTTACAGGCTTGAGGTGCACTCCAATGCAACTGTGGCGGCAGTGACCAAAAACAGATTATAACACCCAAATCCCTTTGAATACCTGGAAAGTCTTCCCAAGAAGAGTGGGTATAAACAAGCCTAGACTGCAGAGACTAATAAATACCTAACTCTTCAATGCCCAGATACTGATGAGCATCTGCAAGAATCCACAAGCATCAAGACTATCCAGGAAAACATATTCTCACCAAATGGAACTAAATAAGGAACCAGGAACCAATCCTGGAAAGACAAAGATACGTGACCTTTCAAACAGAGAATTGGAAATAGCAGTTTTGAGGAAATACAATGAAATTCAAGATAACTCAGAGAAGGAATTCAGAATTCTATCAGTTAAATTTAACAGAGAGATTGAAATAATTAAAAAAGAATCTAGCAGAAATTATGGAGATAATAATGCAATTTACCTATTAAAGAATGCATCAGAGTCTCTTAATAGTGGAATTGATCAAACAGAAGAATTAGTGAGCTTGAAGACAGGCTATTCAAAAATACAGTCAGAGAAGACAAAACAGACAAAGACACATCAAAAAAAACTACAAGTCAATATCCTTGAAGAACATTGATGCAAAAATCCTCAACAAAATACTAGCAAACAGAATTCAGCAACACATTAAAACAGGTCATTCATTGTGACCAAGTGGGATTTACCCCAAAGATGCAAGGATGGTTCAACATATGCAAATCAATCAATGTGTTACCTCATATCAACAGAATGAAGGGTAAAAACCATATGATCATATCATCTGATGCTGAAAAAGCATTTGATAAAATTCAAAATTCCTTCATGATGAAGAAACCCTCAAAAACTGCATATAGAAGGAACATATCTCAACTTAATAAAAGCCATGTATGACAGACCCACAGCTGGTATCATACTGAATAGGGAAAAACTGAAAGCCTTTCCTCTAACATGTGGAACACTACAAGGATGCCCACTGTCACCACAGTTATTCAATGTAGCACTGGAAGTCTTAGCTAGAGCAATCAGACAAGTGAAAGAAATAAGAGGCATCCAAATTGGAAAGGAATAAGTCCAATTCTCTTTGTTTGCAGCTGATATAATCTTATACATAAAAAAAAACTGAAGACTTGACCAAAAAACTATTAGAACTAATAAACAAATTCAGTAAAGTTGTAGGATACAAAATCAGCATACAAAAATCAGTAGCATTTCTGTATGACAACAGTGAATAATGTGAAAAAGAAATAAAGAAGCAATTTCTTTTACAATAACTACAAATAAAATAAAATACCTAGGAATTAAACAGAGAAAAGAAAGATATCTATAATGAAAACAATAGAACACTGATGAAATAAACTGAAGAGGACACACAAGAAATGGAAGAATATTTCATGTTCATGAACTAGAAGAATAAAGATTATTAAAATATCCATACTACACAAAGCAATCTATAGATTCAAGGCAATACTTACCAAAATGACATTTTTCAAAGAAATAGAAAAATAATCCTAAAATGTACACAGAATAACAAAGACCCAAAATAGCTAAAGCTATCCTGAGCAAACAAAACGAAACTGGAGGAATGACATTAACTGACTCCAAATTATACTACAGAGCTATAGTAACCAAAATGGCATAGTAGTTGATACAAACAGACACATAGACCAATGAAACAGAATAAAGAACCCAGAAACAAATCTATATTTCTACAGTGAACTCATTTTCATCAAAGGTGCCAAGAACATATATTGGGGAAAGGACAGTCTCTTCAACAAATGTTGCTGGGAAAACTGTATATCCACATGCAGAAGAATGAAATTAGACCCCTATCTCTTACCATATACAAAAATTAAATCAAAATGGATTAAAGATTTAAATCTAAGACCTTAAACTATGAAACTACTACAAGAAAACATTGAAGAAACTCTCTAGGACATTGGACTGGGCAAAAGTTTCTTGCACAGGCAACCAAAGCAAAAATGGACAAATGGGATCACATCAAGTTAAAAAGCTTCTGCACAGTAAAGGAAACAGCCAAGAAAGTGAAAAGGCCACCTACAGAATGGGAGGAAATATTTACAAACTGTCCATCTGACAAGGGGCTAATAACCAGAATATATAAGGAGCACAAACAACTCTATAGGAAAAGAAAATCTAATAATCCAATTAAAAATGGGCAAAAGATCTGAATAGACATTTCTCAAAAAAAGGCATAAAATTGACAAATGGGCATATGAAAAGGTTCTCATCATTAATCATCAGAGAAATGCAAATCAAAACTACAATGTGGTATCATTTCATCCAAATTAAAATGACTTTTATCCCAAAGACAGGCAACCTAAGTGTCCATTAACAGATGAATGGATAAAGAAAATGTGTCACGTATACACAATGGAGTACTATTCAGCCACAAAAAATAATTAGATCCTGTCATTTGCAACAGCATGGATGGAACTGTAGGTCATTATGTTAAATAAAATAAGCCAGGCACAAAACAACAAACTTCACATGTTCTCATTTATTTGTGGGAGGTAAAATTAAAACAAACTCACGGAGAAAGAGAATAAAAGGATGGTTACCAGAGGCTGGGATGGGTAGTAGTAGGGTGGTGGGGATGGGGAAATTGTGAATGGTTAATGGGTACACAAAAACTAGAAAGAAAGAGTAAGATCTAATATTTGATATCACAACAGGTTGGGTTATTACAGTCAATAATTTAATTATACATTTAAAAGAAACGAAAATAATATAATTGGATTTTTTTGTAACACAAAAGATAAATGCTTGAGGTAATGGATATTCCATTTACCCTGATGCGATTATTATGCATTGCATACCTGTATCAAAATATCTCATGTATGCCGTAAATATATACAACTACTGTGTACCCAGAAAAGTCGAAAATTTAAACTTAAAAAAAAATTGCATGCTTGAAAGAGAAAAAAACACTGTATGTAAAGAGAAAGTTCATTAAGTGGCAGTTATTATTACTGATAATTGTACTATGCATGCAATAGTGTGATGTGGTCATAGTATCGACTGCATGCAAGTGAAAAGAACAAATACTTTTAGAGAGTTTGCTGTGTTTGGTCAGCACATAATTTATAGGCATTATTTTATGAAATTCTCACCAAACTATAATGTTGTCATTTTATTTCCCATTTTATAGATATGGAAAACGGGGGTAAATTAATTTGCTCAAAGCAGAGTCAGGGTTTGAATGTAGATCTGTTGGATTTCAAAGTCTGAGAAAAAATCTCTATATCTGAAATTGAAGTGCTTCTCCTTGTTTTTAAATTTCTTTGAAAATAAATGACACAGATGATGTCTGAACTTAGATATCTCTTTTTCTTATAGCCAGGTTTCTTCATTTTCTGTTGCATCAGGTTAACAGATTTTGAGGTTGAAAGCAGTTTCATGGCTTTGGTTAAATAGAAAAATGTAGGATAGCTTCAAAATCTGCTTAAATTGTTTTAAATAATTCTGAATATTTATTTATTACCATCAGTTGTCACTCAAGTTATAGTGAGAGACAGCAGAGCAATTGCCTTGATTCCAAATTTATTTTCCTAGGAAATGTGAGGTGATTTGCAATTTATGTAAGAAGAGTCATAGAGCTAATAACTATTCCATTTTCCTTCTGAAAGTTTCCTCTCTAGTGTGAAGACGTATACATAGCTAGATCATCTCTAATATTCATGATATCTGCATGTCACCTCTCCTTCTGGAATGCTAATTTGTAATTGTCAAACACTTGTTAGATTAAAAGAACACTCTCAAATTCTTACAGTCTTGCTCCTCTATTTATTATAAATTACTAAACAGACAAGGAGCATTGAATACAGCAAAGGGGAGATACCAATTGGAATATCTGCTAAAGAGTTCATAAATTGGACTTTACATCTCTGCTCAACACTTACAAATTTACAGAGTCAATGATGCCTTAATGAAAAAGGTGTATGAAAGAGGTCTAAGGAAGACTGTATGATTTTAATACTGCTTAAATTTGAGTCAAAATAATATATGTGCCTGCCTTAAAAATCGATTTGTTCTCAAAGCATTATTATTAAAAATAGTATTCCTTGACCTTCTTCTAGTTAATTCTGTCCTTAAGACACAATAAAACATTTAACTCTTTAGATACTCATTTCTAGAATTCATCTCTATATTTTTAGATACTATAGTTATCATTTCTTAATGTACAAATTTTGATACTATCTTTTGACTTTTTTGATAGTGGACAATGAGATCACTTCTGCCAACCTTTAACCTCCTTCCTATTCAATTTTATTTGGAGCAGTATTTTAGGTAAATCAATAAGCAGTGTTTACCTGCTTATAACCACATAAATATCATTTGCTTCGGAGTCAAGTTAGTGTTACGTTTACACGCCTTTTTTTTTAACAGCTCCTTGTTTTGCCGATAGTTTGTAACAATTTTTTTTAATTTTATTATTATTATACTTTAAGTTCTAGGGTACATGTGCACAACGTGCAGGTTTGTTACATATGTATACATGTGCCATGTTGGTGTGCTGCACCCATTAACTTGTCATTTAGCATTAGGTATATCTCCTAATGCTATCCCTCCCCCTCCCCCCACCCCACAACAGTCCCTGGTGTGTGATGTTCCCCTTCCTGTGTCCATGTGTTCTCGTTGTTCAATTCCCACCTATGAATGAGAACATGTGGTGTTTGGTTTTTTTTGTCCTTGCGATAGTTTGCTGAGAATGATGGTTTCCAGCTTCATCCACGTCCCTACAAAGGACATGAACTCATCATTTTGTATGGCTGCATAGTATTCCATGGTGTATATGTGCCACATTTTCTTAATCCAGTCTATCATAGTTGGACATTTGGGTTGGTTCCAAGTCTTTGCTATTGTGAATAGTGCCGCAATAAAAATATGTGTGCATGTGTCTTTATAGCAGCATGATTTATAATCCTTTGGGTATATACCCAGTAATGGGATGGCTGGGTCAAATGGTATTTCTAGTTCTAGATCCCTGAGCAATCACCACACTGACTTCCACAATGGTTGAACTAGTTTACAGTCCCACCAACAGTGTAAAAGTGTTCCTATGTCTCCACATTCTCTCCAGCACCTGTTGTTTCCTGACATTTTAATGATGGCCATTCTAACTGGTGTGAGATGGTATCTCATTGTGGTTTTGATTTGCATTTCTCTGATGGCCAGTGATGACGGGCATTTTTTCATGTATTTTTTGGCTGCACAAATGTCTTCTTTTGAGAAGTGTCTGTTCATATCCTTTGCCCACTTTTTGATGGGGTTGTTTTTTTCTTGTAAATTTGTTTGAGTTCATTATAGATTCTGGATATTAGCCCTTTGTCAGATGAGTAGGTTGCAAAAATTTTCTCCCATTCTGTAGGTTGCCTGTTCACTCTGACGGTAGTTTCTTTTGCTGTGCAGAAGCTCTTTAGTTTAATTAGATCCCATTTGTCAATTTTGGCTTTTGTTGCCATTGCTTTTGGTGTTTTAGACATGAAGTCCTTGCCCATGCCTATGTCCTGAATGGTATTGCCTAGGTTTTCTTCTAGGGTTTTTATGGTTTTAGGTCTAACATGTAAGTCTTAAATCCATCTTGAATTAATTTTTGTATAAGGTGTAAAGAAGGGATCCAGTTTCAGCTTTCTACATGTGGCTAGCCAGTTTTCCCACTACCGTTTATTAAATAGGGAATCCTTTCCCCATTTCTTGTTTTTGCCAGGTTTGTCAAAGATCAGATAGTTGTAGATATGCGGCATTATTTTTTTCCAGGTCGATTTGTCATAATTACATATTTAATAATTTTTCAAATATACCTTTATACTAGGATTTTTTTCTTAAATTATATCCCCAGCCCCATGCACTTTCTTTTTCTTTCCCCCTTGGAGCCCTTTCTTCCAGACCTAAAAGGAGAGTACTTGATCATGTTAAGTAATTAATCACTTGTTTGTAAGCTACAGGAGGATGTGGACAATGCTTATATTTGTTCACCTTTATATTCACAAATCCTCATATAGTGTTTGGCATATAGCATAACATACTCTCAGCACATATTTTTGGAATTAATGGATAAGTAATGTGGTTTAAATACATTAACTGAGAGGGAGCTAAATACTGCTGCAGTCCTCACAAGTCTTTAAATGATAACAATATTAAACAATTAAACAGATGTTGTTTAAAAAGTATTTTTAAAGTTTTGCTCTATTCTTTGTTATTTCCAAGGAGGTTAGCAGTTCTTTTTATAAAATATTTTTGTCGCAGAAGTGGGACAATATCACAGCACTGGTTAAATCTAGCTTTTTCTCTTCTGTACCCTGGTGCCTGTGTAGTTAAACTGGCTGACTAGCTTAGTTTAAACTCAATCCTGAAGCTCTTCATGGACCCTCAATGCTGCTACGTATTCATATTCTTCTTTCTTAGCTCACTGTTTTTCTTCCTCTATTCTTGTGTCTTACAAAGTCATGAGCTAAAAGGAAATATTACTGGTGCTAGATTTCTCATCAGAGATCATGGTCTCCTCATGGAGGCCACAGGACAGTGAGGCAATATCTTTAAAGAGCTGAAAGAAAAAAATCTGTCAAATCGCATCTATATCCAATGAAAATATCCTCCAAGAATAAAGGTGATATAAAGACATTCTTAGTTTAAGGGAAACTAAAAATATGCCATGAGCAAATCTGTTCTAAAAGAAATTTATAGAAGTTTGTCAGGCTAAAAGCAAATGACACCAGTGGAAAACTCAGAACTTTGGGGAAAAAAGAAAAGCAAGTAAAATAGTAAATATCTGAGTAACTATAATAGACCGCCTTTATCCTCTTAATTGTAAAAAATATATATTACCATTGAAAGAACATTTATGACATCATCTGGTAGTGTTTCATTGTGTTCAGATGAAACATAACTTTAAATAAAAGGGCAAAGTTTATTTGACTCACATGGTTGTAAGCTTTCTGCATTTTACTTCAAGTAAAATACTAAATTTAAGTAAATTGTGAATATTTTTAGTATGTATATTTTAATTATTTGAAGAACTATTAGAAAAATAAGAAAGAGATATAGTTTAAAATATTTAAAATCAAATAGACTTAAAAAGTCAGGAGAGACAGAAAAACAAAAATTAGAGAAAACAAACAGAAGACAAATAGGCAAATTTGTAGGCCTTAGTTCAATCATTCTAAATACAATAAATGTAAATGATCTAAACATTCTAGTTAACAGAGATTGTCAGATTGAATACAAAAAATTCTAACAGACATTGAAGGAAGACATAATACCACATTCAAAGTCTGTTTCAGAAAATGGAAAAGGAGAGAACATTTCCAAATTATATTTGACCTGCATCACTTTGATATCAAAACCAAAGACATTACAAGAAAAAAAATAACCCCTCATAAACCTCACTACAGAAATGCACAACAAAATACTAACAAATATAAACTAGGGATACATAAAAAGGATAATATATCATGACCAAGTGGAATTTATCCCAGGTATTGAGGGCTAGTTCAATATTTTGAAATTAATCGTTAATTTACCACATAAATAGAATAAAGAAGAAAATCACATGATCATATCAGCAGGTACAGAAAGACCATTTGAAAATTTATCTTCTATTCTTGATTAAAAAATTTTCAGCAAAGTAAAAATATAAAAAAAAACTTCCTTAAACTTATATAGGGCATCTACAAAAAACCCTGTATCTAAAATCATACTTAATGATAAAAGAGTGAATGCTTTCCTAGGTTCAGAATCAACAGCAGGATATTCATTCCTATTCTTAATCATCCTGGAAGGCCTAGTTAGTCAAAAGAGACAAGAAAGAGAAAAATAAAGCATGTTATTGAAAGAAGAAATAAAACTTTATTTAGGCATGACATGTTTGTGCATGTAGAAAGTCTCAGAGAAACTCTAAAAAGTTTTAGAACTAATACATGAGGAAGCGCTCAGTACATAAGGTAAATACACAAAAATTCTATTTCTCCATACTAGCAATGAATAACTGGAAAACAAAAAATAAAAACAACGCCATTTGCAAGAATATCAAAAGTAAAATATTTAGATATAATGAAATATGTGCAAGATCTATATATTAAAAATTATGAGAAAGGAAATTTTAAAAGACCTATAATTATGTAGAGATATAAAGATACCGGTTTTGTGGTTTGGATAATTCATTGTTTCTAAGATATCAATTCTTCTCAAATGTATCTGCCGATTTAGCATAATCCCAATGAAAATACCAGGGGTCTATTTGTTGGTACTGGCGAGATATTTTTTAAAATGTATATGGAAAAGCAAGGAAACTATAATAGCCAAAATAATTTTGATAACAAATCAGCTGGAAGTCTCACACTACCTAACAAGATTTACTGTGAAGTCACAGTAACCAAGACAGAGTGGTACTGGCAAAGAATGGACGCATAGCTCAATGGAATAGAACAAAGGACATCGTAACAGCCCCACAGATATAAGGTCAATTGTGTTTTTTTGGCAATAGCGCAAAAAAGAAAAAATAGTTTTTCAACAAATGATATTAGATCAATTGAACATTCAGATGCAATAAAGAGAAGATTTTAAGGAAAAAGCAAAACTATAAAACTTCTAGGGAAAAAAGTTTACAATTTGTGGCTTGGGTTTTTGGCAAATAATTCTTATAACACCCAAATTATGACCTAATATGATAAAAATTGATAAATTGAACTACATAAAGATTAAATTTTTTTGCTTAGAAAAGGTCACAGTAAAGGCAATGAAATGACCAGTCACAGACTGGGAGAAAACACTTCCAAATCATGTATCTGATAAGAAGCTTGTATGAAGAATATATAAAGAACTAAAAATAATAATAATAAAAGTCAACGATCCCTGAAAAAATGTGCAAAAGATTTGAACAGGAAGTTCAAAACACACATTTATGCACACACAAAATCAATGTCACTCTATTTTGAGCAAGATGTTAATAGAAAAGTTACATGGTTAACTTCCTTTTGGTTCAAAAGTAGCCTAAAGCCATATATTAGCTCTGTTACATTGTGCATATTTACTTAAAACTCCTCAAGCCTCAGTTTCTTCATCTGAAAAATGGGGATAATGATGCATTATTCATAGGGTTCTTGAAAGGATTAAACCACAGGGTAGAGTGCTTGACCCTTCGTAAGTGTTTCATGAATGTTAACTTTTATTATTAATGTTCTTATTACCTCTTTTAAGTTGTATGAATTTGGCAGGTTAACTTGGCAAACCAATGCAATCCAATACAATGTAATGAAAACACAAATACAAACCATATTTATATAATAAAGTATTTTAATCCAGTATGTATTTGACACTTAGAGCAAATCTCAATTCATTCTAACCACATTTCAAATGCATAATATCCACATGTGGCTAGGGGCTTCCATATTGGCAATGCAAATCTAAATATCATTGTCCCCATTATTGATAGCAAAGGTATGAAAATTAATTTCTGTTTGGCTACTTGAAATCTACATTTATTTCCTTTGAGTAAGCTATTTGCTGAGCAAAGAAAGAGAAACTTGGTTTTTCCCAGTATATAATAAAAATCCTTTAAAGACTAATATTTCAAGTTAGTCCCTGAGTATCAAAGTGGCTGATGAAGTACTTTCTATCTTAAACCACAGGTTCCATCTCCCTGACAGTCAGGCATATCACTTTCAGGCTAAAGGACCTTGGGAAGTAAAAGAGTAGCAATGAGTGTGGAGCTAAGGAAACCTTCTCTTTTTGACTCATAGACCCTTTGTCCTCTTCTGCTCCTTGTCAATGAGAACTGGGGTTGTTCAAACTCCACAAATTTCCAAAGCAAATATTTCAAACTACCAGTTGCTCTAACTCTCTTATGACAGTGTAAACCCAACCAACTCATAAAACACAAATATAGATTTGTCTACATCCTATTGATAAAGTGCTTGCAGCATTATCCAGAATTACGGTGCTGAGACTAGATTTATAGCCTGCCCTCGGCATGAGAGCAGAGGAAGAAAAAGTTTGGCTGAACTCAAAATAAATTTACATGAAACATTGACACACAAGAGTTGACATGCCACTGCTCCTGCCTTGCCCACTCATTATGAATAGGTTTCTAACACATCAGGTTCTACTCCTTTGCTTTATCTTCCCTGGGATATTACTGGGAAGCAGGGATATGTCTTTGATCACTTTGAGTAAATGATGAGATCATAGGAATTCTAAGGAATTGCTCTACTCAAAAAAAGGGGGCATTTTCTCTGTCTTAAGTTTGAAATTCTCCTACTAAGACATATTGTAATTAGACAGCTTGCGTTCTGCTTCATAAAGCATATGGGAAACCATCACTTGTTTTATTTAGGATAGGGTGCTGCTGTGGGGAGAATCTGTCAAGTCTCTGCCTAAAGCCTTAGTTATGAATAGAAATTCATGGGTAAATGTCAGGTGACAGAAGAGGTTAGTCATAAAATCAAATGCAGTGAAAATTTGAGGACATTTAACGTGGTAAATATTGTCCTCTGCAGACGAATTTCAAAGCAACAAAGAATCTTTCAGGAAGGAGAAAGTGAAGTGTCCTTGTGAAATAAAGTTCTGAAAAGGTGGCAAATAATACTGTCTCCTGGCGTTGAAAATCTATGGTGAGCCTGGGAATTGAAAGATGCTTCCTTTGGTGACTCATCTTGGCCCCTGCTGTCACTTTAACCAGTCTATTTGTCTTTGTCATGTCGCCATAGGTGCATGAGCATGAGCATAAATTGACGCTAATTTCAGCTGGGAGCACAACAGCAATTGAGAGCTTTAATCTGCTGCTAGAAATTAACCTTCAAACCCCCATATCTTCTAATAATATTTTCTATTTTAGCATCTGGACTTACTAATAAATACTTAAAATAACAGTCAGAGCAGCAGCATTTTTTCATATGAAAAACAAAAGACAGTGAAACCCAGAAACCTGTTAAACTCTGAATTGTCATTATTCATCCTATCAAAGTTCTTGCTGCAGTTGTTTTCAGTAACAATTTCAATGAAAGCCTGATTTTTCCAAGTCAAAATGAGTAACAGTTCATCCATCCTACCATCCACTAGCATTTACATGACCATACAGAAGATGACATTTCAGTAGTTCCCAATGCAAACTTATCCGAACATGTAGACAAATGTTCAATATTTAAATTAGTCTTTTCAAAACCACTTATATTCCTGAGTCTTCATTCTAGGCGAGATGCAATGATAATATAAAAACAGGAATTTGGAGTTAACAGTTTAAAAGGACCTAACTCTGTTATGTAAAGATTATTTTTCCAAGAAAAGAATAATATATTTATCTTCTTCTTAATGATAGGACTTTCTGAAGATGTGAAAATAGTGCCTATCTTCCCTGGATCATCATATTTGAATTTCAATGATGGTTTCTTACAACCTAATGAATTAATTCCTCAATATCTCTGAGCTTTCTCTTCCCTCCTCCCAGGATAATCTTTCCTTGGATGTTTCACAGCCTCATTTCCACCATTCAAATTGATAAATGGATCTCTGTTTCGAACACTACCTTCTTTGAAAAACTTGTGTGACCAGTCTCCCTTCCCACACTACTTCCTTTCCCCTTACAGTATTTTAGTTTTCTTTATAACACTTATAATACCTAAAATCATACTATATATTATAAATGATTTATCATTATTACTATTGTATTGTTTATTTGATTTGTTCCTCTCTCTATCCCCTCACCCCATCCCAAATGCAAATGCTTTGACCAGAGATTTTTGTCTTATTTGTTGCTGTAACCCTGGTGTCTGGCATACTGTTGGGAACATAGTAGGTACTCAATAAATACTTTTAAAAGATGTTTTTGGAATGAATACATACATTATTGAACCAACAAGACAAAGCTCAAATGTTTTGCAAGGCATATAATCTTCAACTCCCAGCTTCGCTATAATCTCTTCGTCCTAACTCACAAAACTTCTACACACATGCCTTATGTTTCAGTTTTATGAAAGTATTCCCAACTCTCCTGGACTAAAGTCTCTCCTTATGTTCTTGTAACAAGCACATTATACAAACATATTAAAGTATTTCTCAGATTCTAGTGTAATTATTTGCTATACGAATGCAGAGCTATGTTCTATGGCTTTGTATACCTAGTGACTTGCAAAGTTCCTGGTACATAGTATGCACTCGGTATGTGTTCCCTAACTAAGTAAACCCTGTAAATCCAGCAACAGTCAGATTTCTACTAATACATAATTCCATAACGTATCTTTTCAAATTCAGTATTATAAGGATGTTTTAATATTTTCTGGATTGTCTAAGTAAGTGCAAAGGAGAAAGTGAGCGAAAAAGAATGTTGTTGGAAAAGGCTGCTAGTTCAAATTTAATAGTACTCAAATACTTAAATGAAACAAGCTAAGGAATTTTATTTTTTCTACTCAAGACAGCCAAATAAGAATCGACTGTGATTGTTTAAGTGCTTTCTCTTTAGGTAAGCCTCTTAAGAAAACTTGTGGAGTAGAGGCTTATGAATTATATTTCTAAGAAAGGGCGTGAAACCCAAACTCTGCCAATTATTACGTATATATTAGACAGGTATCTTTTTAAGAAATAGACATGAACTAAAAGATAATGTGCCAGCATATGATTCTATGAAATTGATTTTCCTAAAACCAACAAACAAGCTCCACAAGAGTAATTACTACAGTTAAGAACATACACACCTGTTTAAGTCAGAAAAGCCTCACTATCATTTTTTGATAAATGTACCATTTTATAATAGGTAAAATTTTATATTTTAATAAGTGTGGTTTATATTTGTGAATCTTTGAGAAAAAAAAATCTGTGTTACAGTTAGTTTCTTTTTAAGGAGGAAAACCAAATGAAAGCCACATTTTCATTATAGATTTACAGGTCAGATACTGCATGGAGAATTAAGATGAGAAGAGCCTTCAAATATTTTCAACTAATAACCTTTTTAAAACCATTTAACATATATTATCAGGCAGCAGCAGAATTACAATCAATGTTAATATGACACGAGTCCTTAGGTAGTAGGGAAATTGTTCTCTCAAAATTGATCTACATACTCTAGTTTCTTACAAACCTGAGTAAAGAGGAGGTCTTAAAAATAGTTGATGCTTGCTCTATTTGACAGAGTTAATATATTGCTATCTAATATTTTTATAAATTAAAGATTATTGATTTTAATTTGCTCCTGTGAGTGTGAGAGTGCAAACAGAAATTCTGCAGATGGAAAGTTTAAGGAAAAAAATTCTCCCAAATCTCCCCTTCTGCTAATACACTCGGTAAAACCTGTGTGAGGCCAAGTGCTGAGCCCCTCTACATGCTCAAAGAATGTTTCTCGCTCTTATTACTGGTGGCTATCAGAGAGAAAGGCTGATAAGGAAAACTGAAAATGTGTGTCTTTGACAGTACTTTTTCTCAGCTGCCCTCCTTCCCTGATATGTTGTTGAAATTCTTTCCCATTCCTCATCTCCAGTGCATAGAATAGTTACCTCAACCTCAGGGGAAATAGCAAGAGAGTTCTCAGGGGCATTGCCTGGGGAACCTCAGAGAACTTAAGAGCGGGTAGAGGGTAACACTTCTCTGTTCTGTGGCTCAGAAGGATGTCTACTTACCTCCAGTCAGGGCTGGGGGTGAAGAAGAAAAGACATGGACAGACAAGTTCACTCTGAAATAGGCAAGCAGGAAATCAAAGCTACTGAAGATTTTCTCACTACAAAGTATAAATGTCATCCCAATTCACAAACATGATTGAAGTTTATTTCCATTTCAGTAACAATGCTTTTGCCTTTGGAGACAAATGACACCAATAAGTCTATTTTCAGAAAAACATGAACCCATATTAAGGAAAAGACATGATTGTTAGATCCTTGATTACTTTTGAGAATAATCTTTTCCACTCTTGTCAAAGTCATAGATTACGATTTAGTTTATGTAGGTTTAAAAAGTTACACTCTGCTACCTGAATATTCACATTTCCTTATATTTATTTCTTTTGTTTGAAAACTAACTACCCTTCATACCTCTACTAGATTTACTTTTTAACATGCAGTTACAGTTGCAAATTGGATTGTAATTGGCCATGAACAATGCTCTGATATTTTTTTTATGGAAAAGCAGTCCATCAAAAGCCAACAGCAGGATAGAGACAATCTTACCAGGACTTACTTCCCCAGCTTTTAACCCACACTTGGAACTTTTTTATGCTCTCATTTCATGTTTTGGTACATCATGCACCAAATATCTTGAAAAGTTTGTAATGGTTTAGAAAATTAGGCTGTTCTACCTTAAATACAGAAAGAGGGGAAAGAAAGAAAAAGAAAGACAGACAGACAGAAAGAAGAAGGAAAAAAAGAAAGAAAAGAAAGAAAGAAAGAAAGAAAGAGGGGGGGAGGAGGGAGGGAGGGAGGAAGGAAGGAAGGAAGGAAAGGAAGGAAAGAAAGAAAAAGAAGAAGAAAGAAAGAGAAGGAAGGAAAGAAGAAAAGAAAAGAAAGAAAGAAGAAAAGAAAAGAAAGAAAGAAGAAAGAAAGAAAGAAAGAAAGAAAGAAAGAAAGAAAGAAAGAAAGAAAGAAAGAAAGAAAAGAAAAGAAAAGAAAAGAAAGAAAGGAAGGAAGAGCAGGAAGGGGAAGAAAGCAAGGAAGGAAGAAAAATAAGAAGGAAAGGAGAGAGGGAAGAGAAGTAAAAGAAAAGATGAGAGATAAAAAAATTGATTGCATCAAGAATATTTCTCCCTAAATAAGTATGGGCTCTTCTCAAATAATGTGCTCACCAAAAAGAAGTTTTTAAACACAAAGTCAGAAGAAATGTTCATAGCTCCATAATTAAATTTCTAAGCCTTTATATGATAACTTTAAGTTGACTAGTGAAAGGATACCCCAGGTAATTACCCTGACATTTTAATAAATCATGTTCATTTGTTCACTGAAGGAATAGGCTTTTGCTCTGTAAAATACTTTTAGAGGTTTTTAAAATATATTCATAATGGAAAAATATTGTGACTATGCCTATAAAACCAAAACATTTTGATAAAAACTGGATGTTTCAGACAGTAAATTGGATGTCCTATTTTCCTGTGTCAAAATCTGCCTAGAGGAATTTGCTAAAAACTAGCATTAGGTAACTCCTCCAACAACACTATTACATACACGAAAACATGCCAGCTTCCCCCCCTTTCTCAGTGTTTTAAATTACATATTTCTACATGCTCTTTTTTTACTATCTAATCTTATTTTGCTTGTTTGTTTTTTCTTCACTTTTAAATTCTTTGATGAGTGATGCAGCTGTCATATTATTCTGATGGTATTAAACAATTTTGAGCAACAGTGAGTTAGTAAGATGAGGTCTCTAATGTGTTTGTGCCTATTTCAGAGATATGTGGCAACTGTTTTCATCAACAGAGATTTTGTCAAGTTATTTAAACTCTTTGGTTCAGCCTTCTTTCTGAGCAAATATAGTAATGACGATAAAAATAATTACACATTTCCAGGCAGAGTGCTTGCAGAGCCACTGTCTTTTATATCTATGAAATTAGTCCTTATAGGAAGAGGAAAGTCCCAGCCTCCCACTCACTAACATTAGAGGCACGTGAGAGATTCAACTTCTGCCTCCTTGTTATCCTACTCATCTCTCTTCACAACAAATTACTGAGGATGATTAACAAACACAATAAAAACTGCATCGATGACTCCATAGTCCACACGTTGAAATGGTGCTGGAGATGGTATGTTGCATACACGCTACAGGCAACACTAGTATTCTCTGGGGGAAGAAAGGAGGCAGAAAGTAGAGAAACTTGTGTTTCCATTCTTTAGAATGTGAAGTACAGTAAAACTAAAATCCCCGTTTCCTCTGCAAAACAAAATAAAGGATTTCTAATTCTCGTGATTGGTGAAAGTACAGTGTGTCAATTTCATTTTATTATAAAACCACAACATTATCGAGTTTGTGTAGAATAGGAGGAGACAAAAATACGTGAATGTGAGAATACAATTTAGAAACTAGATTTTCATCTATGGAATTGGAGGTAAAATAAACTTACCTCAGGGAAATTTGGAAGGCATTATTAAATATTAGAGAACCCATCCTTACATATATTTGAAGGGGAAAAAAGGATTTAAGGAACAAATGTGACTTTCTAAATCACTCGTCCATGTAAACAGGGTAGAAAAATACATGAAATCAAACTTCCCTATATTTCTACATTGTCACTCGGACAAGTGATAATTTGTAAAAATTATGCTATTATTCACATATCCTTTCTAAAATAAACTCCATCTAAAAAACCCAGTATATTGCTCTGGCTCCATTAAAAGCTTTCTAAAATAGAAAACAAAGGACATATTGTCAACACTAGAATGCTATTTTTAAAATACATAGAAGTGTTGGAGAGAGTTCATAGAAAATTAAAAAGAACAGTTTGACTTTCTATATTCAAAAAAAGATTAAAAGAGTATGTATAGTTTGGCTAAGCAATGACTAAGTAGGAACATGATAACTGCCTGCAAATCTTCCAAGGGTGTGAACACAAAGAAGGGAGGGGTATTTTGTGGCCTCAAAGAGAAGACACGGATCCATGAGTCCAGCTGGCCTCCATTATTTGTTTTAATCTCATTGCCATTCGGAAACTTACACACTATTATAGCATTGATAGGAATTTCTCAACAAATAAGGGTACAGATTTTTTTAGAGGGGTGTGCATATTATTTGGGGACAAGTTTAAACTAGATATGAAAGGAAGGGAAACTATATATATAAAATTGTCAGTCACATTTGCCTCTAATTAAAGTGATAATTGTTTCATATTAATGGTATAATAAATGTAACTTACAGAAATTATAAGGACCCAGAGAGGAAACTATCACTGGCTTAGCACACTTTGGAAACTGCATCACAGTTGTTTCTATTTAAGGAATTTTACCAATATATTTAAAACAAAATACTTGGAATACAGATGAATAAAAATGAAACTTCAAAGAGTTGTCATTAAATCTTAGTTGGCCTAAACCAAAACCCTTGAGAAAGTCATGATATCCATACAAATAAATTTAAAGCTGTTAAAGTAATATTAATTTAAAATAAATAGGCTTTTGTGTCTTACTATATATAGTAAGATATTTTCATATTACCCAACTTCTATATACTTGACTTGCAATCACAGTAACATTATACTACTGAAGAGGTATTCTAACCTGACCATCAAAGTTTGAGAAAGGTTTTGTTCAATTTTAGGAAACAACATCACTTAGCTAAATTAAGTAATTTCACACAAAAGATGTAGCACAATACACAATCACAATACAATAACTATTTTTCTTAGGAAATAATGAACACAATAGAGAAAGAGGGAAAATAATAGAGGAAAATGCAACGCTCTGTAACTACTCTACTGCCCATTTATTTTCAATGTAAACAAGGTAAATGTCCTTACCTAGAAACGCCATGAAAACTCCAGTGTATTTTTCTCTTACTCTCATTCAATATTTTCTTACTTTCACTTTGTGTTTGAAAGTTGAATAAATCATTTAACTTGTACTTCTTGTACCTCTATTCTTAAAACAGTTGATATGTATGTAGATTCAAATCCTTCTTTGAAAAGACAATTTTAACTGGCAAAGAATAACTAACTTACATTGGGCATAATTACTTTTAGCCTTAAGATCTTGGCATGCCATCTGCTAGAAAAGCCATGCCAGAGAATGGCAGCCACACCTACCTATGAGATGGCCTAAAGAAATACACTCACTTATTTTTCCTCTGATATTTGATAAGTCAAAATAAATGATGACTGCGTGGTGTCATTTTAATGTTAGTATACAAAGGCAGGGAGTCTCCATTGTCAATGAAATTTTGAAAAACAACCAACATTTCAATACCCTAAAAAAATGCCATGCAAAAAGTTTCTTTTCATTAAACTAGTCCACATTTAAATTCATACTGAATTAATTTCAGAAGATTTAAATAGTACATATGCATTTAATAATTGTTGCTAAGAATATGTGCACTTGTAGACATGGACTATACAGTGATATGCAAAAATAAAATTTGGTTGGTAGATTATGGCTGATGCTTGATATTTCAAATCCAAATAACTTGTCATATTTTATTTGTAAATAAGATTAAAATATAATGGATATATTATTAATTCAATACTTAATTTATTATATGAATTTTATTGTAGGAAATACTTCCAAGTTAGGAGAAATAGACTGACTCGCTTTGTTGAAGAAGATAGCTCTTGCCTGCAAATTCCATTTTATGAGTGCAGTGTTACCTTTGTCCCTATTTACATTTTAAAGTTTCTTAAGGCTTACCCACATGCTGCTACTCTATCTGTGCTTTTTATTCTTGACCTAAGTTTCAGAGGATGAAAACATTTAAGAATAAAGTCATGTAAAACCCTGCCAAACAATGGAATTTTTTTCATGCAGATTTTCTTTTCATCAGTGTTCTACATATGCAAATCCCTGAATGGCTTATAGTTCACTGATGACTCTTTTGCATAGGTAAATACTTATCAACTAGTGCCAATAATAGGAATCTAAATGATTTTCAAGTGACTGTCAAGCCTCTATGGTTTAATAAGTATTGATATGTTGACTATCTTTTACCAATAGAAAGACAGCTGCTCTTGAGAACAAAAGAGGTTCAAACACAATTGGGCTCAAGTGGAAGAGAACACTGTGGGTTCTTCGGGTCTGGCGGAGTCCACCCACACACAAACTGTCAGGACATTCTTCTCTTTCATTATTGCTGCTGTAGCAAGTAGAAAGTTGGAGCTAAACTGCCATGCTATTCCCAAAGAAGATTGTGACAAGAAGTGCAAACTGGTACGGGAAATGACAGCTTCTCATGCTTGCTTTCACCTCTCCTGGCACCCTCCGTTAGAGGGATTCAGGTTGCTTCTACCTGTAAGCAAGCAGAGGCAGGCAACATCATGTCTTTGGCATGAACTATAGAAAGAACAAAACAAATTAAAATGCTTTAAAATGTTTTTGAACTTCCGAAAAGATTTTAAATAGTTTGTTTGAGAGATGTAATGTTTAAAGTCCTTTGTTCACTCATATTTTTTTCCATAGCAGATTGAAGTGAAGGAATCATTCAAGGATGAAAAATATCGTTCATTCAACAAACAAGTGAGTGTCTACAATGAGCCACAGGTACTACGGGCATTACAGATTTTGAAGATATGACTAAATTATCATTTTTCCCAGAAGAAATATTTCAAGTGCCCTTGGTGTGGATGGCAATGAGATTATCTTATATTTCAGTTGCTCTTTCCTGTATGGTTCTAGTGGTTAAAAGAATACCTGAAAATACATTCTATAGTTTAACAGAAAATGTACTTATACTTTTCTTTTATAGGCAGAGACAAGCCATATTTAGATTTGATATTGACTTTTGGGCAGTGTCAATCTATACTCACTTCAAGGGGTAGTAAGACAGAATTTAAACATCTATTTTCAACATGTATATTTATACATATAACATATAGAAGCATATATATAATGTAGATATATATTTTAGCTATAATAAACAGTAACTTTGTATAAATTTCAACTAAATTATGATATGTTATTATATAAGATGTGGGTAATACAGGATATGCTTTTCTAGCTCATTTCATTCTGTAGTATCTGAAGAAGCAAAGTCAAACACAATAATAGGAACCATCTCCAAACCTGATTAAAAAAAATGAAAAAAGGAAAAAGTTTAAAAAAAAGAAAAGGAAAAATGAACGTGTTTCAAGCCAAAAGCCTATGAGGATACATTTATTCTTATAATTTGGATGGGAGGTGGAATATGGTTGAAGAAATCTTCTTCAGACCCAAGCTGGGCAATGGGGAGAGGGAACTTGAAGAAGGAGATCTAGAGACTCCAGTATAAATTGTGTTGAAAGAGGAAATATAAAATGTGAATCAATTCGTATGTCCACCACAAAATAATTAGAGAGGTGTCACATAATCCATCTAATTTCTCTACCTTGCTTTCATTTTTTTTGTGAAATAAGGTGGTCTGGACAACTAGCATGCATGCAACAAACTTATATTGAGAGCCTACTAGTGGTAGTTACTGGGGTTTAAAAAACATTTTCACATACATCATTTATTTCATCTTGGCCTTATTTGGTTAAAAAAAATTACAGTTCTATTTAGCATGAGTGAAATAAGAACTCAATAGAATTTGAAGCATTTATTCAAAGTCTAAATGATCTCTAGATTCTCTTCCAGATGCTAAAAATTATCCTTAAATCTGTAATTTTAAGTGATGCACAGGATCAAAGGATAATATGTATCGGAACCATGTGGACACAATTCTCCTCATACTTTCTCCTCTATTTCTTTCAATCGGGACCAAAATGATCACTCAAACTGCTCATTCCTCATCATTTCCTTCTCATTTCCTAATCTCTTCCTTCTACCACCACACATGTAAGTCAGGGCTTGGCAATTTAATTATTTTTCTGTTAAGAGACAGATAGTAAATAGTTTAGACTTTGTATGCCACAACTACCCAACTCAACAGTTGCAGCATAAAAGCATCAAAAGACACATAGAAATTGTGAGTGACTATGTTCCAATGAGACTTTATTTACAAAGACAGAGAGTCAGCCATATTTGGCTCTTAAGCCATAGTTTGCCAAACCCTGATATAGGTGTGTCTTGAAAAATAAAAGTATTTAGTAATAATCCCAAAGTTCATGCAAAATAAAAAGATCAAAATATTTTAATAACACTCTAAAGTCATGCATTGTAAATTCTTTTTTGGTATATGGCTACACAATAAAGTTATAATATGTTCTTTTACAAAAAGTAAAAACACATAATATGTCAGCTAATGTTACCCTTATATTTGTATGGGTGACTGAAGTTATTTAAATTTATTAAGATTTATCTTACAAAACTTCTTAAGGCTCTTGAAAAGGATCTAAAGAAAATTTTCTGTGGGAGCCAGATGGAGCTGGGGTCTTCTATCTGGATATCAGATAGAAATTTGATCTTTTATTCTTGATTAAATTGTCTAATATCTGTAGCTTCAATATACTACTAAGGTAGAAAATAAAATTATTAATTTAGTTTAGTCATTGTCAGGCAATCAAGGAAACTGATTAAATATTGTCTATCTTATTTATTAGATATGATAATTGATATCTTGGTTTCTTCTTCCAGTATCATATGGATGTAAAACTGATCTCATAGGCAGACAGAAGGTCCTTGGAGTTTGCCCACTTTGTTAATGATATGTAAGTTGCAAAACCAGTAAGTTAGTCAAAAGTGTATTTGATCAATTATCTTTGTGCTTTGCAATTTGAATGTGATAGGATGTTAATGACAAAATGTGGGGTTTGGCACATAGCAGAATCTCAACATTATTTCTTCTTTGTATGTCATCATACTTGCTATCTTTCTTGTCCTCTGCAATAAATAATAGCAAAAACCCTAGAGGGACAATGAAGTAACAGAGACCATATTTAACCTCATATCTTGAATAACTAGAAATTTGGACAAAATATATGAAACAACTATTTTCAGAATCTGAAACACAGACAGTGCAGAACTTTGGTCCCTGAGAAGAAGAAAACCAATAAAATAAAACCGATGATCATTTTGAACTCTGCCTGCAGACACTATAGGCTGTGGAGCAGGGAGGGGAATCCCAAGTAGAAAGTAGAGTTCTTGCTAAGTTGAGAAGTTTGGAAGTTGAGATGTCAGCAAGTCCGAAACAGCAGAAAGTTGTGCAGCACACTTCTGCATAGGAAGGAATGCTTAAAAACTTCCATAAAGTGTTTAATTACAAAGATGCGTATATGTAGGGCAGAAATCTATTCAGACTGTGCAGCATAGTGTTTAGAAATCTGTGAGATGAATTGTTCTCAGAGCTCACACAGGAATGAGAATTATTTTAGTTCCTATCAGTCAGAATGGGGACTTCTTGATGACCACCTGGACAATTTAGAAAAAAACTACAGAAGGGGTGGATCTCATAGTGGAACTAAAATACTGTAAAAGTTAAAAACTACTTGAGGCACACACAAAGAAAGATTAAAATAAGCCTCGAAATATCAAATCAAACTGTGAGAGCTTAACTGTTTACCAGAACAAAGCCAACAACCATCAAAGGAAGACAACAGAATCTAGAAAGATAACATTAAAAAATTCACAATGCCCAACATCCAATGAGAGATTACCAGCAATTCAAAAAGCAGAAAAATGTGACACATAACTAGGTAAAAAAAAATCAGTCATTAAAAACAGATAAAAATAATAGAAAAGAAAGAATTATTAGGCAAAGGAATTAGAAAGCTATTATCATATTGCACTATTTAGAGGTAAACAGTGAATAGAGAGATGGAGGATAAAAAATAAACAAATCTTTTAAGAGTGAAAATCACAATAGTAGATCAGACACTGCAGAAGAAATGATCTATGAACTTAATGACATAAAAATGAACACTACCCACAATGAACTGGAAGGAGAGACAAAATGATTGATAAAAAGAACTGAGTACGTTAGCTGTGCAGTGACATAAAAGCGACTCACATATGTATAATTAGAGTCTCATAAAAAAGAAGGCATAAAAACATTTGTAAAATTAATGGCTAAATATATTCAATTAGAATTATCAGATGAGAACTTTAAACCAGTTAACTGTGGTCAGTTAGATGAGGAAAATACGTTGGTAACAAATGAAAAATTAGAAACTTTCTGCAGAGAAAGAGAACATGAAAAAGAACCAAATGAAAATTTTAGAAATAAAATGTATTATATATCAAATAGAAATTTATAGGATGGCCTCAATAATATCATGGAAATGACAGAGAAAAGAGTCAATGAGCTTGATGAGAGATCAATAGAAGTTATATAATTTGAGGTAAAAGGAAGAAAAACATTGAAAAATATAAATAGAGTTTCAAGTATCAGTAGAAAAATGTCAAACATTATAACATGTAAAATTGGAGTCCTAGAAAGAGAAGAGCAAGTAGTGAGCAGAAAAAAATAATTAAATATATGATAGCCAAAAGCTCCCCACATTTGGTGGCAGAAATAAATATGCAGTATCAAAAAACTCAACATACCCCAAACAGGATTAATAAGAAGCAATCAGTTAAGCACATTGTACTCAAATTGATCAAAATTAAAAATAAAAAGAAATTTTTGAAAGTATCCAGGAAAAACCATACATACATACATACAGAAGAAACATGATTCAAATAACTATTTTTTTTTTGAGACATTGTCTTGCCTGTCACCCAGCTGGAATGCAGAATGCAGTGGCGTGATCTCAGCTCACTCACTGCAACTCCATCTCTCAGGCCCAAACAATCCTCCTGCCTCAGACTCCCGAGCAGCTGGGATCACAGGCGTGCACCCGTGCACCACCACGCCCAGCCAATTTTTGTATTTTTAGTAGAGACACGGTTTCACCATGTTGGCCAGGCTGGTCTCAAACTCCTGACCTCAAGTGATCTGCCTGCCTCAGCCTCCCAAACTGTTGGAATTACAGGCATGAGCCACTGTGCCCGGCAAATGATGAAGTACTTCTCATCTGAAACTACATAAGCCAGAAGACACTGGACCAGCAATGTTGAAATAAAAAGAAAATCAAACCAGAAATCTGTAACCTCAATAAATTAAAGGTGAATAATATCATACATAGGATATTCTCTAATCACGAGAGAATTAAATCAGAAAGCAAAGCCAATAAAATATCTAGGAAAATACTTAAAACATTTCCTTTATTTGTAAATTAAATAACACTTCTAAAAGACCCATGGGTCAAAGAAGACATTAATTTATAAAATATTTCAGATTGGACCAAGCGTGGTGGCTCACGCCTGAAGTCCCAGCACTTTGGGAGGCAGAGACTGGTGCATTACTTGAGGTCAGGAGTTCGAGATCAGCCTGGCCAACATGGTGAAACCCCGTCTCTACTACAAATATAAAAAATAGCTGGGCATGGTGGCAGGTGCCTGTAATCCCAGCTACTTGGGAGACTGAGGCAAGGAGGCATTGATCCTGGGTGGCAGAGGATGCAGTAAGCTGAGATCGTGCCATTGCCCTCCAGCCTAGGTACAAGAATGAAACTCCATCTGAAAGAAAAAAAAATGTGAATTGAGAGATACTAAAAGCACAACATATCAAAAAAAGGGTATTAAAGACTTTTCAGATTTAAAAACTAACATGACTCAATACTGATAGATCTAAACTACAAGGAAAGCTAAAGGAAAACAATACCTCAAGGAAAAGAATATCAAATAAAAAGTTGAAAGTATGAAAAGGAAGAGAGTGAAAATAGTAAACAGTGAAAATATAAATATTTTCCTCATTTTAATTGCTAATTTATTTAAAAGCAAAATAATATGAATGCATTGTGAGGCTTATAACTTAAATATAAAATCTACAACAATAACATAATGGATGGGATGGGAAAATGTAAGTATATTGTAGTAAGGTTCTGATATTGTATGAAATGGTGTAGTAATACTTAAAGGTAGACTATACTAAGTTGTTATACATTAACTGAATATTTTATATTTTTATATTTTAATTATTTAATAATTTTTCACTATAAGTGAAAAAATTATGCTATTTCATATTTTCACTGTTTTCAAGTGAAACAATTTTATATTTTCACTATTTTTCAAGTGAAATATTTTTCTCTGTTGTCTATATGTTGATGCTCTTAATGGAATATTATTTCTCTGGTACTTTGTTCTGTTTTCTCCATTCTATTTGCTCACTATTTTCCGGATTGCAAAATCTCTGTTGATCTAGCACCAAGATCATTCATTCTATTTTCTGCTAGCTAGTGATTGCTCTAGGGGTTTCCACATACATCTTACCTCATGAGAATCTATTTCAGATTTATACTATATTAATTCCAGAGATATAGAAATATCTGCCTTTTTTGTGCTATTGTTATGCATAAAACCAGTTATAAGTTGTTGTAATTATTACTTCATATATTCCTTGTCTGTTCAAAAAGCTTAGGGAAGAAAGGAGGAAAAGTATATATTAATGAGTTTGTTATAGGGAGCTCTCATTTATGATTTGGTTCTCTTCATTTGTTCCTCTGGATTTAAGTTACCATTTGGTATTAATGACTTTCTTCAATACAATTTTCTCCATTTCTTTTGTTCCATTATTATCAAATATGTTACACTTGTATATGCTATGTAACCACAATTTAATTTTAAAAATACTGTTTTATAAAACTGCCTTTTAAGTCAGTTAATACTAGTAAGGAGAAGAAATATGCATTGGTGGTCTTTTTTAACCACATAATTACCTTTCCTAGTCTCCCTCCCTACTGCATGTGTGTGTGTGTGTGTGTGTGTATGTGTATGTGTATGTGTATGTGTATGTGTATGTCGATTTGAATTACTGTGTTTCGTTATTTTCACCTAAAGAAGTTTCTGTAGTATTTCTTATGTTGTCAGTTGGCTAGGAACAAATTGTCTCAGTTTGTGTTTATCTGGGAATGTCTATTTTTCACTTTTATTTTTTGAAAGACAGTGTTCTAGATATAAGATTCTGGGTTAGCAGCTTTTTTTTTCTTTCAGTACTTTGCCTGTGACATTTCACCGCCTTTTGGCTGCTGTTGTTTCTGATGAAAAGTCAACTGTTAATATTATTGGGGCTCCTTGTACATGACTAGACAGTTTTATCTGACTGCTTCAAGATTTTTGTCTTTCAGCACCTTTGCTACAATGTGTCCGTGTGAATCCCTTTAAATTTAGGCTACTTGGAGTTTGCTGAACTCCCTAGATTCATAGATTAACACATTTTGGCAAATTTGGGAAGGTTTTAGCCATTATTAAAAAAAAATTTTCTGTGTTTTTTTCTTTCCTGTCTATATGTTATGCTCTTAATGGTGTCTTACTTCTCTTGTACTCTGTACTGTTTTCTTCATTCTGTTTTCTCACTATTCTCTGGATTGCATAACCTCTGTTGATCTAGCATCAAAATCACTCATTCTATTTTCTGCTAGTTCAAATCTACTCTAGTGAATTTTTATTTCAATTGTTGTAATTTTCAATTCCAGTGTTTTCGTTTAGTTTTATTTTATACAATCTATCTCTTTATTGATATTTTGTTATGATAAAGCATTATCATCAAACCTTTCTTTAATTTTTCAGCATGAATTTTCTTAGTTCTTTGAATATATTTAATTGGCTGCTTAAATGTTTGTTACATCCAATTACCAAGCTCTCTCACAGTTACTTTCTGTTGTCTGCTATATCTTGCTGTATATGACTCATACTCACCTGCTTTTTTCATGCCTCATAATCTTTTTTTGTCAAAAATTGGATTTTAAAAATAATATATCGGAGGAAATCTGGATACTAATCTTTCCTTGCTTGAAGGTTGCTTTTGTTTGCTTATTTGTTAATTGACTAGCCAGACCATTTTAGTGAAGTCTATTTCTCTCAGAATGCAAACCCTCTCTATTAGTTCATTCTCACACTGCTAATAAAGACATGCCTGAGACTGGGTAATTTATAAAGGAAAGAGGTTTAATTGACTCACAGTTCCACATGGCTGGGGAAGCCTCAGGAAACTTACAATCATGGTGGAAGGGGAAGCAAATATGTCCTTCTTCACATGGTGGCAGAAGAGAGAATGAGGGCCAAGCATAGGGAGAAGATGCTTATCAAACTATCAGATCTCATGAGAACACACTCACTATCATGAGAACACACTCACTATCATAAGAACAATATGAGGGAAACTGTTCCCATGATTCAATTATCGCCACCTGGTGCCACCCTTGACATGGGGAGATTATTACAATTCAAGATGATATTTTGGGTGGGGACACAGCCAAACCATATCACCCTCTAATGTCTCTCCTCATAGAACACAGCTTTGTCATGAGCACAGTCACATGAGTTGACAGCAATTTTACCAGAGCTATTTTGATTCTCTGATTTGCCAGATCTCTCTATTCGGTTGTATTGCGCTCTTAGTATCATAAACAGCTGTTTGTCCTCACTAATTGCTGGCTAATTGCTCTATTGTATTCAACCATGCCCTGGGATACATATTGTTCCATAGTCTGATTCTATTAAATTTGGGTTCCTTTGCAGGATAATTTTTGAAGCTAGTCTTGGAAAGTTTGCTCTGATATGAAAAAGTCACTTACTAGCTACAATTTCTCTGGTTCTCTTTAATTAAATGGCTAACCAATGATGTAGCTTTTTGCTCTCATAAAGCTATCAGCCTTTTTAACTTGTTTGCCACCAAAATCTCCATTGTTTTCAAGAATGCCCTTAGGGTTGAGTCTCTCACTCTAGTACAAACAAAGTAATGTTTTTGTGTGTGGAAGGGGGACTGAAAGGGAGTGGGGAGCTTCAGGGGTCTCCATTCTTATGCTTGTCTCTACTCTAGACAAAATATTTAAGATACAGCTGCAGACCTTGTGACGGGGCAATGCTCTACTTTTTTGGATTGACACCCCTGCTTTATGCACAGGGAACTGTGCAGGGTTGTATCATTTGTCTCCTCAGCTTGCCTCTCCTGGCATGGAACCTCTGCTCATTACAAACTGGGATAAGTTCAGTTGGGGCCCCAGTAACCACAACATGCTCTACTTAACATAGAGCTTCTACTCTACAAGTCTGGAATGGATAGAGGGAAGAAATCTTTAATTCCTGGCCATACTTGCCTGGGTCTTAGCTTCTGCAACACATATGTATGGAGCTTTAGTGATACTGGTGGCCTAACTATAGGAAGGAGGTAATAAATGCCTCAGATGGAAACTGAGGGACCGGGAGTACTGTTATCTCTGTGTCTTCTTTTTGTAGAGGTGTCTCTGTCACACTGAGCTGGGAATAGGAAGGGAAAGAGCAGGTTATGGTTCAATTGCCATGGACTGTGCTTTTTCTTATGAAATTTTTCTTGAATGAATGTTCCTACATTTGCTTTATGTCCTTAAAACAATTTTCAGATATTTTAAATGGTTACTTTTGAATAATTTTCATAAGTAATGATTGTTTAATAACTTATGTGGAAAGTAGGGAAGTGGAGCTCTGCTTGTCATGAGTCTGATTAGGATTAGATTTAAACCATAGATCAACTTTAGAAAAAGTATCACTTTAATAACAAGAGTCTTATGATACATGTCCATAATGTAACTTTCCATTTATTTTGGTCTTTTGAAGCTTTTTTAACATTATTTTGTTGTTAGGTAACATGGGGTACCTTAAAATGGCGCCGTACCTTAAGATGGGGCCGGTTCCGGGTTCTTCTCCCCTCCTTGACTGGGCACTGTCTGAACCTGCCAAAGGAGGGCCAATCAGAAAGAAGCATCTCCCGCCTTCCCGTGGGCCCGCCGCTAGCCCAATCCACGTAGGCCCAAGGGATATAAAACCCAGCACACCAGCAGCCATCTCTCTCTTCTCTTCCTTCTCCGCTCGATACCTCCAATAAAGATCTCTTGACTGCAACCGGTGTAGTTTGGTCTCTGCCCGGCCCCTTTCATTGGTGCCGTGACTCGGATCGGGACTCCCCACCCCCCTCGGTGGGACCCCGATCTCTTTCGGGCTCAATCCAGACCCCAGCCGGTCTTTGCTCATTTTCCTGTTTGCTGACCTCTACACCCAACACCGGCCTCATCTCAGTAAGTCTCCCCTCCTGGTGTCTGACACCAGTCCACCGGCTCCCACCTCGGCCGCCCACACGGCTGCTGTAAATCCTATTTTAGACTCAGCCTCCAGGGAGCAGGGTTCCCTCCTTTTCCTCCTCACTCGCCAGGCCTGGGCCCCTTCCCCTTTCTCACTCCAAAAATCCTGGTACCAGGTGGCCCGTGGCCCTCGGCCTCCTAGAGGCCCTCAGTCCTTTCGTTTCGGTGATCACTGACTCGAAGGGTCTGACTCACAGCATGGTCATCGGCTGGTAGGGGACGCCCTGCCCAGCCTTTGCCATATATTTCCGTAAACCCCCTCTTCTCATAATGGGAGCCTCTGCATCCCTGCCGGCCGACTCTCCCTTACTATGCCTTTTAAATAACTTATCCGCCCTTGGTTTGGCTGCTGATCTCAAACCTACACACCTCATTAAATTGTGCACTCAAAACTGGCCCACCTACCCCCTAGACAACCAAAACAGATGGCCCACTTATGGGTCCTTTGATCCCAACTTTCTCCGGGATCTCTACAACTATTGTGAGTGAACAGGAAAATGGGCAGATATCCCCTACGTTCATGGCTTCTTTCTTCTATGGGACAAACCCAACCTCTGCCTCCCTTGCAAGCTGCAACACCTTATCATTACTCTCAAGCTACCAACCTCTCCTTCCGCTCCCGACTTTGATCCGGCCGACGAACCCCGCCCCCATACCACCACCCTCCTCCTCATCTTCCGGTCGCTGCTCAACCGGTTGAAACCGGCTACCAACCTGGACCACACGAAGAACCAAACTGCTTACGCCCCGCTCTCATGCATCTCCTAAGTCCTCTTTTCTGGCTTTCTGCCTCTCACATCTTTACACTTCCCTCCGCCGGCGGGCCCTCTTCCGAGCCCTATTCTCACTATGATAGAAAACGGCTGGGACCCTCTCTTCCACATGTTCCACTTCGCTGTCTGGCTCCCACATCAACAAACGCACCCCCTTCCTATATTATACCACTAAAAACAATGCCTTCTCCCGAGCCATACACATCGACAACCCCACCGACCCGGTCTGGGGCCAGTCAGTTACAGGAGGCATATATCCCAGCAATGCCTGGGCATATCCAACTCAAACCATAACTATTTCCCATTCCCTCAAAGAGTCCATCGCTAACCAAACCTTTAACCAGCTTCTCCTCAGAAACTACCAGCTCCTAGCGACTTGCGAAGACATGGCAGACTCCAGAGACAGTCTCACACCCTGCTGACCTCTTAAACGGCCAACGACAGGCAACAGATACCCAGGATTGGGGGGGGAGGGGGTAGGCCTGTGCTCGCACCCTAAATTAACTACCATCTTCTTTTTTCTTCGGGCAGACCAAACTCTACCCCTAGTACCCCAGATGGCTACAGCAAGCCGATTCTACCAATTCTTAAACAGATGGCTCATCGCCAACCCATCCCTGCCCCTCAACTGGCTCACGGCACTGGAGGATCTATACCTACAAGGAACATTCATGGACTTCACGTCTAACGAAGTCTTCATGTATAGTGCCCTATTGCTTGGCCTCATACTCATACTGTACCCCATGCACAACCCTGACAGCTCTCCCTGTGCCCCCTCCCCACAGCGCCCCCACTCAGCAGGAAGCAGCCAGATGAACCACGAAGCCCATTTTCCCCCATTTAAGAAAACAAAAAGGGAGGAATGTTAGGTAACATGGGGTACCTTAAAATGGCACCGTACCTTAAGATGGGGCCGGTTCCGGGTTCTTCTCCCCTCCTTGACTGGGCACTGTCTGAACCAGCCAAAGGAGGGCCAATCAGAAAGAAGCATCTCCCGCCTTCACTTGGGCCCACCCCTAGCCCAATCCACGTAGGCCCAAGGGATATAAAACCCAGCACACCAGCAGCCCTCTCTCTCTTCTCTTCCTTCTCCGCTCGATACCTCCAATAAAGGTCTCTTGACCGCGACCGGTGTAGTTTGGTCTCCGCCTGGCCCCTTTCATTTGTAGTTTTCATAAATGTTGTATATGTATTTTTAAATGTAGCTTTTATATTGCATGTTTTTGATAATATTGTTAATGGTACTTATTGAATTGTCAAAATCAGTTTTCTGAATTCTTTATTCTTTATTGTGTATGGCTATTGACTTTTGCATTCCATTAGTTTAGTAGTCAGCTAGTGTTTTGATAGTTTCCTTAAATGCCTATAATCAAGAAAGGAAGAAGAAAAAGAAAATGAAAGAAAAATATATCTTCGTAGTACTGGCAGATGGGCTTTATGTTATGTCACTCCTTTAACCCTTAACCAAGCCATTTAAAACCCTACCTTAGCATTCGCATCCTATTTGAGCAGAGCTTGGCAGTCAGCCAGAGTTAGAAGTATAGGGTTGTCTCTAGCCTTTTCTGAGCTGGCATCCTGCTATGGGTATTTGCTTGGCCTTCTCAATTCTTCAGCATTTGTGGAAGTTTTTAAAAGCCTTTGTACTCCATGTATCTCCTTTCCCAACTTCTTCTTTTCCAGGCTTTTTGATATGTTTATTGCCTATCCTGATTATTGTCCCTATATTGACTTGATATAGCCAATGCTGTGCCTCTAAATTCTTTCAGAAAATGCCACATGGGAAGCTACTTCATCCTTGGTAGCGTTCTGAGCCAGGTAAAACAAAGGTAAGTCCTTGTGCTGGACCTTCAGGGAGATATCAGAAAAGTTGAAACAGATAACCACAATTCTTAGAGCACGAGGTCCATATTGCTCTTTTGATGCTAAGATTTTGCATCAAGGGTCCAACTGCTGTCCTCATGGCTGCTAATTTGGGGATTGGAGATGTTAGGTTAGCAACTGAGAATAGCATAATATAGTTTTACTACAGGCAGCAGCTTCTTTCTTAACCAAATTTTTCCTTTCTTATTGTGAGTTTTTGACTAGATTCCAGAGATCTGCAAAAGTTGACTCTAACACATTTTTCCTAGCTTATTATTTTTGTGTGTGGAGTGATGGGGTCCTGTAATTTTCACCCTACCGTTTTTGGTGACATCTTCCAATTCATTCTTGTATATTTGCCTTACATCCTGTTACCTTCCTATATTTGCTTAATAGTTTTGTTAATTTTTTTGTAGTTCATCAACATTTCTACATGGATAACTACGTCTGCAAGTAAGACAATGTTCCATTTTCTTTTACAATCTGGAGACTCTTTATTTATTTATTTTTATCGTCTTATTTCCTTGTATAGGAGCTCCAGTAAATTGCTGAATAAAAGTGGTTAGAATTAAAATTATTTTTATATCCCCAATCTGAGGTAAAAAGCATTTATTTCTTCTCTGACATGGAATATGATATGAGTTCTAGGTTTTTCTTAGAGGGTCTTTATGAGATTTTATTATTAATGGATGTTTAATTTTATAAACATTTTTTAATCTACTGAGATGATTACATATGTTGTTTATTTCTGTGATAACTTCATTGATTAACTTTCTGATATTAAATCAGTTTTGCCTTACTTGGAGTAATCAAATTTTAATTCTGCTATATTAACCGTTTTATATATTATTGAGTTCACTTTATTAAGATTTTGATAAGGGTTTTTATGTTGATTATTGGTTTGTTGTTTTCTAATGTGTTTTTATTTTTTATTTTTGGTATTTGTGTCAGGGTAATACTGGCCTCATAAAATGAGTTCAGAAGTTCTCACTTATTTCTATTTCCAGGAAGGGTTAGAGTAAAATTGATGTTGTTTATAGAATACACTAGTAAAGCCTTCTTGGTGTTGTGGTTTCTTTCTTAGAATGTTTTTATCTATAAATTCTGTTTCTTTATATCACTCAGGTTATCTGTTTCCTCTTCATTGAACTTTGGCAGCTTCAAGGAGTTTTCCTCTTTCATCTAAGTTTTTAAATTTATTGCCATAAAGTTATTAATATTTTATGTCATTTCAATACCAGTAGAAACTCTAGTGCTTTTATATCTCTCATGCTTGATATTGGTAACTTACATAATCTTTTTCCCTTTTTTTAAATTTTTTTGTGACAAGGTCTGTGTCTTGTCACCCGGGCTGGAGTGTATTGGTACAATCTTGCTCAATGCGACCTCTAACTCCTGGGTTCAAACAACTCTCCTGCCTCAGCCTCCTGAGTAGCTGGTACTACAGGTGCATGCCACCATGTCTGGCTAATTTGTTTGAGGGGGAGTTGGAGTTTTGTCGTATTGTGCAGGCTGGTCTCAAATTCCTGGGCTCAAGCAATCTGCCAGCCTCAGCAACCCAGGGTGCTGGGATTACATGCATGAGCCACCGCACTTGGCCTCTTTCTATTTTAATGAGGCTGGCTAGACACTCATTGTTTTTAAATATTCACCTTTATATTTCATTTTTTTAAACATTGTGTTTGTTTTTTATTTATTTCCTGTCTTTGTTTTTTTTTTTCGTTTTTTGTCGTAATTTGCCCCTATATTTGAATTTCTAAATAGAAATTTGTTCCATTGTTTTAAGCTTTTACTGTTTTAAACATAAGCCTTAAGGGTAACTTTTACGGCAGCACTGTTTGAACTAACTTCATTCTTCAGATATTGCTATGTTTTTGTTTTCAGTTTTCATTCAGTTCAAAATATTTTCCATGTTCCCTTTCCCTAGTTTTTCTTGAACTATGGGTTATTTGTATTTATAACTTTCAATTTTAAAATATTTTGAGATTTTATACTTATATTATTCATTTCTGATTTAATTTAAATATAGCCTAAGAACATACCTTTATTTATTCAAACCATTTCAAATTTATTGAAAATTATTTTTAAGGACCGATTTTGGTCTGTCTTGGTAAACGTGTGCGTATGTGTGCACATGTGCATGCACATGTTTGTGTATGTATTTTTGTGATCTTGAAAAGAATATGTGTTCTTTAGAGTCAGGTAAAATGCTATATAACTGTCAATTACGTCAGGTTGTTTGGTAATGTCATTCAGGTCTTCAATAACCTCAATGATTTTCAGTCTATCTTTTCTGTCAATTATTGAGAGATTAGTTTTGAAATCTCTCCTTATAATAGTGGTTTTACTTCATTTTATATTTGATTTTTTCAGTTTTGATTCATTTAACTAGAAGGTCTTTTATAGGTATATAAACTGTATGGTTATGTCCTCTTGATGAATTTATTATCACCATGAAATGATCAACTTTTTCCATGGTAATATTTCTTTATCTGAAATTTACTGTATCTGATGTTAAGATAGCCACTCAAACTATTTTTTATTTAGTGTTATACATCTTTTTCAGTTTTTCATTTTGTACTTGTTACTTCTTTAATGTGGTTTTTTAAAAATATGCATCATTTAGTTGAATCTTTTCTAGCTAATCTTACAGTCTCTGACTTTTAGAATTGATGTTTAAGATCCTTTACATTTAGTGTAATTATTCATAAGTCTGAATTTATATTCCACATTTTCCTATTTATTTTATTTTATTTATTTTTGAGACAAAGTCTTGCTCTGTCACCCAGGCTGTAGTGCAGTGGTGTGAATTCGGCTCAATGTAAATGCAACTTAATGCAACTTCCACCTCCTTGGTGCCTCAGCCTCCTGAGTAGCTGGGATTACAGGTGTGTGCCACCACACCTGGCTAATTTTTGTATTTTTAGTAGAGATGGGGTTTCACCATGTTGGCCAGGCTGGTCTTGAACTCCTGGCCTTAAGAAATCCACCCACTTCAGCCTCCCAAATTGCTGCGATTACAGACATGAGCCACCACAACTGGCATATTTTTTTTTTTTATTCTCCTGCAGTTTGGATTACTTTTCTATAATTTTATCTTTTTTTGGCTTTATTTATTTATATGATGTGTTTAAAGTCTACCTTCAAATGATGTTATACCACTTAATATATAGTATAAGAAACATTCAATTGGCAGGGTGCAGTGGCTCATGCTTGCAATCTCGGCACTTTGGGAGGTTGAGGCAGGCCTTCATCACCTGAGGTCAGAAGTTCAAGACCAGCCTGGCCAACATGGTGAAACCACATCTCTACTAAAAACACAAAAATTAGCCAGGCATGGTGGCACACACCTGTAATCCTAGCTATTCAGGAGGCTGAGACTGGAGAATTGCTTGAACCCAGGAGGCAGAGGTTGCAGCGAGCCGAGATTGTGCCACTGCACTCCAGCCTAGGTGACGAGAGAAACTTCATCTCAAAAAAAAAAAAAAAAAGGGAAGAAATAAAGAAACATTCAATAATGCATTTCATTTTTTTTCTCTTTCTGGTCTTTGTACTATCCTTGTCATATATTCATCATAAACTCTGTAAGACATTAGTATAGTTTTTCTTTAAACAGTAGATTATCATATAAAGTAATCTAAAATACAAGAAAAACATCTTTTATATGTATATTTTTCTATTTTTGTGCTCATTTGCTATATCCTGATGGGACTATATTTGGTATACACAAATTTTCCTCTGATATTTTCCTTTTACATTTCTTGTAGTGCTGATGTACTAACAATGAGCTACCTTTGAATTCTCATATCTAAAAATGTCTTTAATTTACCTATGGTTTTTGAAAGATACTTCTTCTATGTTCAGACTTTTTTATGGACATGTTCTTTTTTTTTCATTCAGTACATAATGATCTCCCATTGTTCAACAGCTTACATTGTTTCTCATGAGATGAATGCTGTAATTCTTAACTTTTTCCTCCTTTACTTTGGCTACTTTAAGCTTTTTCCCTTTATCTCTGGTTTTCAGCGGGTAGATTATGATATGCAATGGAGGCCCATGTGTGGACTTTGGTAGATGTAACATTCTGCAGTAGATTCTGTGTGCTTTTCAATGAATCAATCAAAACAGCAGTAGTCATCATCAGCAGTTTATTACAATAGCATGCCTGAAAACTGGTAGCCTCTCCTGTCTGTTTTTCCTCCATCCTTACAGAGACTTTTATAAGTATCACATTTTCTATATTAAATCCTTACTTTCTGAAGTCTCTAAAGTGCTTTTAATTATGCCATGCTATTTTAGTCTGTGACTTTTCCATCTCTGACTTTAAGAAAATATGTTTTTCTATCTTCACTTTCTTCTTTTACATGCATGCCAAATTCTTAGCCCTACTCGAATATCTTTGTTGATTAACTCTACTGACAAAAATAAGTGTACTTTCCTCTCCTTGATATTAATGTGCTCTCACCTAAACACTTTATCGTAACATTTTTTACAATATTTAATTTATATGTTTAAATGTTTTTTTTTCTATTCTACTCATTACTGATATCTTTAAAGGCAAATGTTTTTTATTAGCCTTTGTAGCCTGAGGCCTAGCATTATATTCATTTATACTCGATAAGCCTTTCTTTAAAAGATGAATGCATTAACGAAGAACCACAGAATGTCATAAAGCTTTCCTAGATCTCTTTTCTCAAAGTATATTATGTGAAAGGTCTATAGAAATCAGGACAAAAAAAAAATGTCCTGGGGCCAAAAGTGTTTGGGAAATAATATATCACATAAAGCCAAAGAGAGTTATAGATGCAGGACTTTTCTGAAAGTTGCTGTACATCAAGAATTTCCTAAATGACCATGCAATTTGTAGTATTTGCCCAACTTTTTGATTATGGAAACATTTTCTTTAAGTGGTTTCATTGGCACTAGTAAATATTTGAGAAAATATTTAGGATTGTGAACCTCAAATCATTTTCACTGCATTCTCTTGTTCAAAATACTTCATAGGGTCAGCTTAGATTGAAGGGGAAAAATTAGATTTCACTTCACAAAAGGAAAAGTAGCAAAGAATTTGCTATTGCAGCTGCCATAGTGTTACAAATTATGTACAGTCACCTTCAAAAGGCCTCTAAAACTTGTACGCATTATAACAAAAGTTTCAGGCTCCAAGCCCAGGATTTTTTCATCTAATTTAGATTTAACTGTGCATAAAACTTCTTGAATGAAGCATATGTAGTGTAGTTTCTCTTGATCTGAATACCTTGGTCTAAACAGACAAGTAATCTGCTCTCTAAACATTAATTAATGGCCATTAATACCACCATTTAATTTGGAGGGTAAAGAACAGGTGTCACGTAACAGTCACTCATCTAAAGCATTTTTGAAATTCAACTTTGTGCAGGTCACCTGTTCCTTGATAAATGCTCAGTTTTGCCTCCTGAAAGTCGTTTTCTGTGGCACTTGGCTCCACCACTGGGCTTTTTACTCTGCTCTCAGACATTTGGCTATATACTCTGTCATGCTTGCTTTTTGGTAGAAAAGCGAAAAGGAACTATATTTGCAACTGAACACCTGTCAGTCTGCTTCCTATTCATATAAGTTTAAATGTCTAAAGGTTCTTTTCGTTTTGAACTGTCTCTTTTCCCTTTTTAAAAAATATCCAAGCTGATTTTGCTTTTGCCGGTTCAATTCTCTTCAAACTTTGTGGGTTTCTTATGAGATTTATTGTGATTCATTCCATTGGACAAAAAGTACATCTATATATTTCTTCCGGACAAGCCTCTTTTTGAAATTAAGGCTAGGAGTGAGAGTGCTATATAATTATGGTCTTAAGATTATTAGAAGACCTCTTGTCAACTTCAGAGACATTACCAGCATACCTTTAAATTTCTCTGAAGTTTTACCTTCTCACCTTTAAGATAATCTTTCCCTTGGGTCTCTTTTTTACTTTGAGAGGCTTTGCAATCTGGAGAGGCTGGTGATTAGGAAGAGTTTTATTTTTGAACACAAGATGTCCTGTAACCTTTATATTCATCAAAATTCTGCTTGAAAACTGATGTTCCTTATATCACATTTTCCCCTATTCATCCTTTATTATATATTCTTAAGGGAAATCAGTTGGTATGTTCAACATTTTGCCTGAAAATCTCCTTACTGAGTCTCCTAGTTCATTAGGTTCATTTTCTATTTTTCACATTGCTGCTAGCCACACTTTCACTGAACTTTCTTCCATCGCATAACAAAGTTTATCCTTTTACCAGATGCCATTACTAATTTATCTTGTATTCTTCCAACTCCAACCTCCACCCCTATCACACAATATCAACTGGATCAACACTATCTGGTGTCACATGTTGCATGGTCCCAAAGCTAGTCCCACCTGTTTTATGCTGTTGTTATAATAGCTCCTCACTTCTGTTAACAAATTCCATTCTGGTTATCTATTTTTCATAACCTACCACCCCAAACTTATTGGCTTAAAACAGAACCTTAATATTACTTACCATGATTCTAAGGATCAACTGGGGGCAGAGGGATGATTTTCCCGGGGTCTTTCATGTGTTTGTCATCAGATGTTGGCTGGAGCTCCAGTCATCTGAAGGTTGGACTGGGCTGGATGTCCATGATGGCTTATCACATGGCTGGACATTAATTCTGGCTGTGATCAATGACAACTCAGTTGGAGCTGTCAAAATGTCTTGAGCTTCTTACAGCATCAGACTTGGGTTCAAGGAGGAGGGTTCCAAGAACAACCATTTCAAGAGACCAAATGGAAAACTCAAAGGCAACTTTAATCCTAGCCTTGAATGAATGAATGAATCTTATGTAGCTTCATTTCTATTGAATTATTTTGGCCAAAATAAGTCACAAATCCAGCTCAGACTAGAGGAAATAGACTCTACCTTTCAATGGGAGGAGTAGCAAAGTTTGTATTTTGCAATTTACTTCACTCAGAATCTTGAGTCCTATACTCAGTTTTAGTTCCCCATCTATTAGCTTTGTGCCCTATACAGGATTCCTCATGTTTTCAGGTTGAGGAAGAAAAAGAGTACTAGATATGAAACTGCCTTACACACTGTAACAGGAAAAGCAAAAAGACATTATGTATTCCTATAATCCTATTATCCCTTCTCTTTGAAAATCAGGTTGAACAACATTTCCCATATGTGAAGAGTCCTTTCCTTTTTACTTTTATGTAGCTTTTTTCTGAGCTCCTAAAATAATTAAAAATTATTGAACTCACAATTATTGAATATCTTAAGAATTGAGTGATGTTAGGCCAGGTGCTGTGGCTCATGCCTGTAATCCCAGCACTTGGGGAGGCGGAGGCGGGCAGATCACGAGGTCAGGAGATCAAGACCATCCTGGCTAACATGGTGAAACCCCGTCTCCACTAAAAATACAAAAAATTGGCCGGGGGTGGTGGTGGGCGCCTGTAGTCCCAGCTACTCGGGAGGCTGAGGCAGGACAATGGGATGAACCCGGGAGGTGGAGCTTGCAGTGAGCCGAGATCACACCACTGCACTCCAGCCTGGACGACAGAGCCAGACTCCATCTCAAAAAAAAAAAAAAAAAGAATTAAGTGATGTTGTAGGCCCTAAAGATATAAAATTGAGTACAATATAACCCCATCCTTGCTAAAACAAAATGGTATAAAATATTGATATAAATAAGTCCAACTTTAGGGGAATCTTACTTAATTCTGTTTTCGGACATTGGGACATTGCTTGCATTTTTGCCAATTTACCAACATGAATTTTCTGAGAGCCAAATTTTCTGAGAGCCCATAATAGTTAAGACAAAGCCTCTAAAGAGACTGTCCAATGAGTGGTTGAAGGCAAATTCCTAAGCCATGCAGAGAGGCATTCTGGGTAATCCAGTATGGGCTGATGAAGGCATTTGGTGCACTTGTCTCCAGCACTGGTGATTTCTCCACCTGTTGCCCCACTCAGTGACAATACTGCCTTTAGGGAAAGTTCTAAATTTCAAAGAGAGCTTGCCTTATGAAAAAGTACAGTGGGCAGAGTCTTACATGGAATGACTTGAGGGGTGACTCAAAGTCTCCACCTGTTCCCAGATATCTGCTCTAGTAAGTGTCATAACATCAACCTTTGTATTTCACCCAAATTTACAACGTTAGTCACTTTTTCCAGTTAGGCAACAAAGGTGGAGACATTGTTTTCAGAATGCTTTCATAAATTAAATGTATATTCAACACAGCTTTCTATCTCTAGCATAGTAGAACAAATTTGTTTATCAGATTATCTGTCATACCTTGGAAGGTATGAAAGAGCCTGTGTTATAATGGAATTGTACATAGAATAGTGAATTTTCAATAAAAGACATAGAGAGAATAAAAGGATAATACATAGCTACACTTAAGTATTCATAATAGAGAAATGTCTAAGATATGTCTTCATCAGAAAATATTTTGTTTCATTTAGACAGGGTCACGCTTCAGGAAATTCACATTTTAAAAAAGTTTCCCAAATACTTCTGATACACGTCAAAGGTGGAGAACACTAGTTTAGTTTTATGCTTTCCAGTGATGTAATATGATAAGAGAGGTAGAATTTGGGGAAAATATCTGTAAATGAATTAGAATGCCTTTTCTCTTGTACATACCAATTGCTCCATCTGGGCTTTTGACATTCGCTGTATAGCAGACATATACCAAATGTTTTATTCTCCATTCTAATCTCCTGTCATTTACCAACATGGATCTTTCCTTCTGGACATCTGGAACTACTTGTATTTGTTCAAATACATTTTGCTCTTTTACGCCTCTATGCTTTTGCTGTGTTTTTCCTACCTCCTGGTATTCTTTTTTTCTCATCTTATTTGTGTTGCTGACTTTCATTTACCCTTCAAAATTTCACTCAAGCATCACCTCTCTCAGGATGCCTTCCCTGATTTGGATAATTCTTTACCCTTCTTCTTTTTTTTCATTCTACAGTTTTCAAAATTTCGCAAATCTAAGAAAAGTGAAAATATAAAAAACCTCTGAAAGCTTTTGAGCAAAGATGATATTTTCTCAATCCAATGAAGATACTGTCATATAAACATGTCTAGTTACCTGGGCTATAGAAACATTTTCAAAGGGAATAATTTTAGAAATCAAAGGCACCTCTCCAGGAAACATGACTACAGAAGTACACACAGAATAAATGGAACTAGGACTGCTGCCCACAGGATTTTATAATAAAAAGACGGAACAAATTGGAGATGTATATTTAAAATTGCTTTTTCCAAAGAGCTTCATTTTCCAAATTAGCCATTTCCCTACATTTTCTTTCATTTCATATTGTAAACTTTGGGATTCTGAATGGAGGAAGGAGAAAATATCTTAGGCTGGAGGAAGAAGCAAAAGGTTTTTACTAAAAAATTGTTGGAGTAGTACTTTAAAAAGAAATCTTCCCAAATTCTCCATTCAGAATTAATCATGTCTCTTTGGGACAAAGAAATATGGTGATGAATTGCACAGACTTTCGTGTTTGTGCCCTTGGTTTGACTTATTTTTTTCATTTCACATGTATTTACTCAGTGCCTACTGTGTACTAGGGGTTTCAAAAATATTCTCTTTACTCATGAAATATTTGATCTTCAGTTTCCTACTCACAGAATAAATATTATAATAGTACTTATCTCATAGAGGTTTTGTGCATATGAAATGAGATAATGCCTGCATAAGTTTCCTATTCTTCATTTAGTTTAGATCTCCCTTTCTCTGGGAAGTCTTTTCTGACCCCAGTCCATCTGGGATGGAAACTGCTTTTACGCTACCATAGAATATTTATTTACCCACCATGGCTCTTGCTTTCTCACTGTAATTGAACATTTGCCTGCAGGTATTCCTAACAGACCACAAGATATGCAAAACTAGTTTTTCTGTTCCCTTGTCAGTCTCTGTAATCGCATTTGTTACGTCTTTAAATCGCTTAAATCAGAGTTTGCAATTATATAATTACTTGTGTAATCTCTTAATGTTCCACCTCACACACTATTCATTGTGAAAATGAGCTCATTTTCCTTACCAATGGTAAAATGAAGAATTGACACCTACAGTCATTCGAACCACAATTTGTGAATTAACAAATATCAATAAATGGATTTCAAGAACTGCTCTGATTTTATTAGGCTTTAACAACTGACATATAAACCTGTCCAACAAAAGTTTGAGAGTGGAATTGAAAGTAGAGAAAAAATTGTGAAGCAAGGATGGTCCTAGGAAACAGCAGAGGAGCTGGGAATGAGAAGAAGAACTAACGCACTACCACGGATACTTCTCCATTTGCAGCTAAAATACTTAAAAAACGGTAGGTGATAAATGAAGACACTAAACAAAACAGTATTTGAAGAGGAAAGATAAGAAAGGGAAGTGGAACAAAAAGGATAGAGGTGCATGACTAGGGGCACAGGCAAAGGAAAAGGGTGGTTGCGTGAGGTGCATAAAAGATAAACTATACCTACTTCTGCAGTTGTTTTTCAAGACATATAGCCCCAGACCCTACCCAGTTAGAAACGGAAGCCCTACCCAGTTAGAAACGGAAGCAGAACAGATGGGGAGTGTCATCTGAACCACAGTGTCTGAAAGGAATCTTGTGTGTCAAGCATCATGGCAACTCCCAGCCCAACCTATGAATTTGCGAACCAGCACTTCTGAGTGGGTGATAGCACTTGTTTAGGATACATGCTTTCTTGTGAGCCAACTTAGCTATGCAGCAAACTTAAACAGAATTCTCACTTTCTTTTACATTTTTGGGTAGTTAGATTTTGTTTCGCATATTGCCATTTCTCCAGTAATTGTCACTACCGCTAATGCCACATATTTCAGAATTATAATATTTAGTATGGTACCTACTTTGGTATACATTATATCTCATAATCATTATTAAATAGTATCCCAGATCTAAAGCACTGCATTGTCTAAGATACAACAGATAGTGAGGAACTGCTATTTGGGACAAGTCGTTAAGCCGTCAAACACCAGCATCTGTATCTCTCTGTATCCCATGAAGAAGTTATGTTATTAATTGTTTTAATTATAAAATTAAATTGTTTCTAATTTTGCGGGCTCGGAGTGGAGAGTTGGGCCAATAGCAGGGAAAAAGGCTCTTTTCAATATAGACTTTAAATAAGAAATAATCGTTAGGGCAAAAGGACTTCAAATCTACTGTCCTATTGCCAACTCTGCAGAGGATTGCTGCATAGAGGCTGGAAGAGGGGATCTTTGAGCCCACAGAGAAGAAAGGGAAGCAAGCACTCATCAAATCATTTGCTTTCCAACTGCTTCACAAATTTCTGATGATGGCTAAATTTTACACTGACATCAATTTTTGTAGAATTTTTTTTTTTTTTTAACAGATTCTCGCTCTGTTGCCAGCCCGGAGTTCAGTGGCACGATCTCGGCTCTCTGCAATCTCTGCCTCCTGGGGTCAAGTGATTCCCCTGCCTCAGCCTCCCAAGTAGCTGGGACTACAGGAATGCACCACCATGCCTGGCTAATTTTTTTGTATTTTAGTAGAGACGGGGTTTCACCATGTTGGCCAGGATGGTGTTGATCTCCTGAACTTGTGATCCGTCCACCTTAGCCTCCCAAAGTGCTGGGATTACAAGCATGAGCCACTGCACCCTGCCAGACGTCATATTTAATGACTTTTTTTTTTTTTGAAAGCAAGCTGTTTGTTAAAACAGAGATTTACACGTGTGACTTTGAAGCAAGAGCCGTCTTTATAACAGACGAAGCAACATGGAACAGGAACTAAACAGGACACACAGAGGAGGACCCTACTGGAGTCCAAACATGCATGGTCATTCTGGGTAAATGTCAGGGCCCTGTTGAAAAACTAGTGACTAACACCATACTCTTGTGTCACTCAAAGTGCCTCTTCAAACATAATGTACTCCAAAATGTTTCTTCACAGATAAAAACCTATAGAAGCAATCACAAATGCCCATGGATATAAAAACTGCATTGTGGAAAAAATAGACTCAATTTGGTAAAACTCATAGTATTTGTTCATAATTACATAATGGAGGTAACTGCAAATGCTACTGACACCCTCATAATTTTTTTTTTTTAAGTCCTGTAGAGGCCGGGCACGGTGGCTCACACCTGTAATCCTAGCACTTTGGGAGGCCAAGGCAGGCGGATCACAAGGTCAAGAGATTGAGACCATCCTGGCCAACATGGTGAAAACACATCTTTACTAAAAATACCAAAATTAGCTGGGTGTGGTGGTGCATGTCTGTAGTTCCAGCTACTTGGGAGGCTGAGGCAAGAGAATCGCTTGAACCTGGGAGGTGAAGGTTGCAGTGAGCCAAGATCGTGCCACTGCACTCCAGCCTGGGCGACAGAGTGAGACTCCGTCTCAAAAATAAAAATGTCGTGTAGAAACCAGCTTTTAGACCTTTAACCAGTTTATCTGGAATTGTGCAAATTAGCACAAACTGAAGCATTCACAATGCAATTGCCACAAATGAGGATGATTTTAAAATACAAAACCATGTATTGCAAAGTAAGAAAATAAGATGATATATCAGCCTGTTAAGGACAGATCTTTATAAAACTGTTCAAAAGGGTAAACTTCTTGATGGTGTATTGTCATAGGCTTCCAAGTAGATGCTTCACAACCAGACTGCTCCTACAGATGGAGAGAACTGGTAAAAAGCAATCAAGCAACCAACCAAACAAACAAAAACTTACATATTGTGTGAATGAGGCTCATTATAGCTTGGGTGTGCTGTTTTACACAACCATGCTGGCCATAATGTTTTCTAGTCTGGTGGATCTTTTTTTTCTTGTTGAGATGGTTTGTCTTTTCTGTAGAATATAAAGCAGAGCAGCTCAGATGGCCAGTGAAGTTTCTTTGAAAGGCAGCCAAGTGAAGGTTGGGGCATGTCCATGCCCCTGTTGGGTGGCTCTTTTAAATCGTTATGCTATATACTTTAAAGATTGAAGCTGACAAAATAGCCTCCAGGACTGAGGGTACTTTGTACATATTGTGTCAGATGTCTGGGAGAGGTAGCTGATTGTTTACTTTTGAATTGCTTTCCCTCTGAGGGAAGTGTGAGTTAACATTACGGCATTCCTTGGGGAGGGGTGCCAAGCTGCAGACATCCTTTAGGGTAACCTTTCCACTGAAGGAACAGCATTGCTTTTATATGGCTAGTAAATCTGAAATTGGAGTCTGGAAGGATGGTAGTACCATGGCTTTAACAAACCAAGCAAGTGGATTATTCTGAAACAAGTTAAACCATACGCAAAGGTATCACCAGCTCATTTTGCTGTCATAAAAGGCAGTTCACAGTAGTGAAGAAATATTAAATATTCCAGAAATGTATGAAGGTAGAAGAAAAAAAATCAACAAAACATGTTATATCACATCAGAACCTGTGATAGAGTAAAAGGAATAGTAAAGAGGAATAATGATCTGGTTTATGAGCATTTTATTTTCCTAGGACGATTAAGAAAAGTGCTCCTAGTGTTTTCCTAATATGAAATTTCTCAATATCACTGAAGTTTATATTACTAGTTAGGAACGAACAGGTCTTTTTTTTCTCCCAGGGTGCATATTTTATACATATTCTATATTTAATTGAATTTAATTTCCTGGAATTTTAGGTCACTGCGACCAGTAATACGAAAATAATCTTCTTTTGATTATTGTATGTGTATAAACCAACTAAACCAATATTCTTATATTAATCTATTTGCATAATTGAGGTGATTGGCTCTATGTCTGTTATAATCTCATAATCAATAATTTCCCTATCATGATCAAACATTGAATCTATTTAACTTTATCTAATCCAAAACCACATCCCCATTTTATATGTTGGCAATACTCTTCACTCTGCTTATGAAATTCCAACAGTTATCAGAAGCATTTGTAGATTGGGGCATAGTATGAATACATAAAACTAAGAAAATGAGTATACTAAGTATTAATTTTGCACTAACCTATTATAATACCTAGTTTTCATTTGCTTTACATTATAACTTTTCTCCTTCATTAAATATGAAAGCTAAGACCTTTATTCCTATTCAAATTTGTTATTTGTTTTCTTATCTCAGTGTGATCCCTTTAGAAACAGTACCAGATTTTACTTACTACATTTTATAAGTCATTGAGTGTCACAGTCTCTGCAAATAATTCCACTTGTATGTTAAAGGAACTGGGAAGAAGAAGACTAATGAAGGCAAAATTTTCTAATAGGTTTACGTGCTAAATTTATCCTCTTTCTTTTCAGTTTTAGTTTCTTTGCCTGAAATAAAAATGAAAAGCCCAATTAAAGCTGAACATCAGTGCCACTTAACACGGAAAGACAGATCTTATAATCTTCTCAAATCTAAAAATAGTTTCCACAAAAAAGAGCTAGGTACAGCCCCTTTTGAGGGCCAGTTGCGCCCCGACTTACAACCATCATAACATTTACATAATTGTATTGTTTATATTGTTGCTGTTTGTTTATTTTGCTTTCTTATTTTTGTCTTCTAGACCATAGCATCTTGGAGCAAGATCGATATTGTAATACTCTTAGAACCTCCATCCCTACTGACTGTATTAGCAGTATCTGCTGATAAAACAGATTTTGAATAACTATCTAAGCTCTTAAGGAATATGGCCAAAGAATATGACAAATCTTGAAATGGTGATTTATGTGAAGCAAAGATTTTGGTCATGGTTTTTACCTTATAGATATCTGGCATTGTTGGAATCAATTCATTAAGTTTACCAGGACAAGACATTGTAAATATATCAAAGATGACTTTTTAAACAAGTGCACATTCCTGTTTTAAATCCCAATTTAGGAAATGTTACCTTTTCATAAGCCTTGCACAGACTCAGTGAGGTGGAGCCAATTAAGAGTGACAGGGAGTCAGTGGAAGGAAAGTAAATCTTTCCTGGGACAACTGTAGCACAACAGAAGATGCTTATGTATCAGAAGATAGAGGAGATTCAGGGCGGGATTACTCTTAGAAAGAAAATTCATATTGTGTATGTTAGGAAAACATGATGATTTTATGATGGCTGAGTATTAGACCCATTATTAGTAGACCACTAGATATGCACTACTAGAATGATTTTGTTATCGCTTAAATTTCTCTTTAGTATTCTAGTTCTAGGCTAAGATGCTGAAATTTCAGTCTTGAAAGAAAATACTATCTTTAAAAATATCAGAGGGATTGTCTTAAGACATTAACCGTTTAATGCTCCAAAGTTTTGCTTTAGCCATTCAGGACCCCACTCCACCCTCATATCATAGCATGAGCAACATGCTTATCTGGTTCTTCTCTAATCCTTCACTTATTCTTATTGACCCATGTCACACAGCACATTCTTCTTTATCTAAGTGATTCCAAATTTACATGCTCATATCATTGTTCCTTTGCTCACATATTTTCTTTCCCCTGGTCCATCAAGAATACTCTTCATCCTTTGCTTTAAAAGAGAGTCTTATGCAGGGGGAAACAGAAGCTCTCTCTTGCGCTCCTGTGAACCATAGGCAGCCCTCCCTTGGTACCTGTTCAATATGAGATCCTCAAAACCCTTGATACGACAAACATATTTTCTGTAACATGTAACTGCACAAGACATTTTTTTTCCTTAAGTCTGTTTTCTTTCTTTTCTAGACATTTGTTATCTAAATAATGACAGAATACTTTGATTATGAGTGTATACACAGGGATATGTTGTCAAGAGTCTAATTCCTGCTCTCAAATATAGGACATGTGCAATTTAAAAAAAGATTTAAAAAATCTTTTAAATTTAAACAAGTATTTTATTTGTTTAGAAGTAATGGTAATGGCTTAATGAAGAAAACAGAAGACACAAGACTAAAAAAAATTGTACTTGACAATAGTCATGTAAATAAGATGCCAATTACCTGTTTATTTTAATAGATGTTAATATTACGGACATTTTAGCTACCTTGGATAATTTAATGTACAGATGTTCTTTTTAGAAAAAATAGAAATATATATGAAATGTTCCATTTTGGGGAACTAAGTATTATCTCTTGGTACTGTTTGTGCACTTGACTGAGAAACAGATTTTTGTCATTATAATTACTGGTCATTAAAAAGTAAAATATAAATGCACCATTCATAAAAAGCAAATACAAATCACTTAGATAACAAATCAGATAAATTCAATCATGAATATTTGCATTACAAAAGGATACAGCTTCACACAAGAAAAGATTAGCTGCTGAGTTTTTTTAAATAGTCCACTTCTCAGAGTTTTAAAAATATAGTTGGATGTATTTAAAAACCGATTAGCTCTTCAGGAACATATCATTCTGTAAAGTGAGGTGAATCTGTAGATTCCCACACTTTACTACTTACCAAGCTGCTTATATTTACTCTATTGGTCTATTTAGGTTTAGAAGGAGAAAAGTGATAAATGCTATTGCAGAGTTCAGTAAATGCAAAAGCCACCAGATCTTTAAAGAGAACTTCAAACCATGCCAAACCTTTATGAAACTCTGTCAAATCAAACATGAAAGTACCTTACCTAGAGAAATATTATTTCTTGTTAGTTGTGTATGACAGTGTAAGAGATCAGCTAAAAGCAAATATATTTTTTCTCTTTCCGACAGATAGGGAGACAGCAAGGAAAAATGAAAGAGTGCTGCCCGAAACAGTACCCAAAGCAATAACTTTTATGTCTCCTTTCATGTCATCCAGGCAGCTGGATTAACTTATCTCTCTAATCACAGTGTTGAATAAAATACCACTGCAGCAATTAAGAAACGATACTCCAAGGCAGGGGAACTGCTTGAAGCCAGGGGTTTGAGAGCAGCCTGGACAACATAGAGAGACAGGAGTCTCTGTAAAAAAATCTAAAAATAGCCAGGCATGGTGATGAATACCGGTAGTCCCAGGTACTTGGGAAGCTGAGATGAGAGGATGGCTTGAGGTCAGGAGTTGTAAGCTGCAGGGAATTATGATTGTATGATGGTGCCACTGTAACATCTGTGCCTGGGCCACAAAGCAAAACCATGGAAAGACAGAAAGAGAGAAAGGGAGGGAAGGAAGGAAGGAAGGAAGGAAGGAAGGAAGGAAGGAAGGAAGGGAGGAAGGGAGGGAGGGAGGGAGGGAGGGAGGGAGGGAGGGAGGGAGGGAGAGAGGGAGGGAGGAAGCGAGGAAGCAAGGGATGGAGGGAAGAAGGAAAGAAAGAAAGAAAAAAAGAAGGAAAGAAAGAGAAAGAGAAAGAGAAAGAAAGAAAATGAAAGAAAAAGAAAAAGAAAGGAAAGAAAGAAAAAGAAAGAAAGAAAGAAAGAAAGAAAGAAAGAAAGAAAGAAAGAAAGAAAGAAAGAAGAAAGAAAGAAAGAGAGACACTGGCTGTCTACTAGAAAAATAAACTCAAATTCCATTGATTATCTTTGCTATCACATTCCTTTGGCAAAGGAAAGGATGAAGAAGGAGCAAGGTAATGGACATGGGAGGGGAAAAAGAGAATGATCCATGATACTCAAGGAACACATCCAGAGCCTCATAAAACTGAATTGGGAAAAACCCACAGAAGATCAAAGAAGCATAGTGAATTCATTCTAACAATTGTATTGCTTGGTCATATAATTGGTATAATGTTAGAGCTGGAGAAGCCTATGATTTATAGTCTATAAATCTTTCTACAAAACATTTCAAATCCATATACTTCTTTCCATCTCCTCTGCTACCACTTGGCTCAAGTCATCTGTCAAGTAGATTATTTCGAGTCTCCTACCTGGTCCCTACATCCATCTCTCTCCTGTCTTCAGTGTCAATTACATCATTTCCCAATTCCCAACTCTTAGTAAATTCATACAACACCAAACCCAAAAACTTAGTATGGCCTGTGAGGCCCTGTGAGTTTGGCTTCAGTCTCCATCTCCATGTTTTCTCTTCACTACTGGGTGCTACAAGTGTGTGCCATGATAAATGGAATTTTCATATGTCCTTCCATTAGTTATGAATACTTCAGTCACAGGAGATGAAAGCAATCCTCAAAGTGGTTAAAACAAATAATAATAGCATTAATGGCACAGTAACATAACAGAACAGTACCAATGCAGTCTTCAGGAAGGGTACAGTTCAGGGATTCCAGTGATGTTGTCCTAGCCTGGTCACTCTCTATCTCTTGTATCTCTCTTACTTCATGTTGACCCCATTATCAGGTTCCATGTGGTGGCCAAATGGCACCAGCTGTTTCAAGCCAGTATCCTCACAGTGACAAGCCAAAAGAAAAAGAAGGTCTCTTTTCAGGAGATTTCACACAGCTTCCAAGATGAGCTCATTACTGACCCAACCATATAACTGCCTTCATCCCAGGAAATATTGTTACGGGGCCTTGGAACACTGATTGGCCAGAACAGAGTCCCATGTTCCACCACTGAGAGCAGCACAAGAGACCTACCCAAACTCATCAACTGAAATTTTGTGCAGGGTTCAGACTAAATGCTAGGCAGGCAAAAATATTCTGACATGAGAAAAGAAAGTGTTCTGTCATACAAACGAATGAGAATGATAAAGATATTCTGCTATAAGATATAGCGAAGTCAAGCCCTAGAAACTAAATGTGGAGTTTGAAGATTTCCCTGAGAAATGACAAAAAGACCAGAGAACTCAAAGAGTAACAGGAGAGATGCACTAGAGCTGGGAAATAGCTAATCTGCTGCAAGCGTTAGCCAAAGAGTTTATACTATTACCAAAAAATTAGTTGTTTGCTTTTAAGATTAAAAAAAATTAGTGGATATACTTATGAGACAACATATTTTCCATTTTGTCATAAATTCAGTGGGAAGAGAGATTTCACCTTGGTATCAATTTTTCAGTAATGCGTCTTTTCCACTAATTGAAGAGTACCTCCATACAAACTAGTTTGTAGAAATGTTGGTTCTAGAATGTGCCAGATGCTGAGTCTTTCACTGTGGGAAGTCTGTTTTTATTTTTGTTATTGCTTTTCACTGCAATGAATACTTAAGTAAATAAATTTTGCTAAATAAGACAAATAGAAATTATCCATAAAGAGAGGATAATAGCATTCCATTTCATAGGGCATGATGAGACCGGTGAATGATCACAGTTCTCATATGGATCATCATTCGCATTCTCAGTTAATTCAGTAAAAAAAATAGTTTCAATAACATCAGTGCAAGCACTTTCTTCAGAATGGCAGCACCACTGCCCCTGATCAAGGCTTTGACTCTCTGCTTGTTTAATATATGACAGCAGCAGGGAAACTTGGCAAATTACTGACACAGGTTAGATGCTTGCTGAAAGGCAATACTTCAGTCTGGTCATTTATTTATTTTATCTGAGCTGGTTCTTTATTAGTCTTTGCTAAGATAATTGATTGATACCCATAATCAGGATTAGTTCTGATGTTTCTAAGTCTTCAAGAATAATGGTAGTCAGTATGATAAGATTAAATATATCCTTGTGTAGGCTATGTCTCATAATGGAAAACTATGCATCTTTACAAGAATGAGATATGTTTAAGTGTGCATATTTTAGAGAAAGTTATTGTATTAGTCCATTTTCATGCTGCTGATAAAGACATACCTGAGACTGGGCAATTTACAAAAAAAGAGGTTTATTGGACTTACAGTTCCACATGCCTGAGGAGGCCTCACAATCATGGCAGAAGGCAAGGAGGAGCAAGTCACATCTTATGTGAATGGCAGCAGGCAAAAAGAGAGAGCTTGTGCAGGGAAACTCCCATTTTTAAAACCATCAGATCTCGTGAGACTTATTCACTATCAAGAGAACATCATGGGAAAGACCTACCCTCATGATTCAATTACCTCCCACCAGGTTCCTCCCATGACATGTGGGAATTGTGGGAGTTACAATTCAAGGTGAGATTTGGGTGAGGACATAGCCAAACCATATCAGTTATCCAGGATCTCATTAAAAAAAAATAAAAGCAAGTACATATAGGACACACATAGGACACTGCCCTATATGGTTCTGGACTTACTATTTCTGGAATGATACATAAAAATTGTCAACAATTGTTTCTTAAAGAGAGTATATTTGTGAGTGCGTTCTTAGAAAAGAGGGCATTTACATTTTAACTTAGAACATTTCATACTATTTTTATTTTTTAAGCATTAATATTTTAAAAATAAAATTGATAGTTATGTGCATTATTAAATGCCATTTATAGTGTATTCATTTGATATTAATCTAAAGATCCCCAACTTAATTTTTAGTTGGAAATTGAAAGGAAAATGAAAGAAAAATATCTCATTTCATAGTTCTCTATATAGCTGTTAATTGGAATCTCTCTCCCCTTCCCGGAACTCTTTTGCTTGACTCTCTGGAACTCACGGCCCATCATCAACAAACTGCTTTAATCATTTATTTATTTTATGAACACTCCCTTCGTCCATTTGCATTAACTAAAACATGGTTGTACACTGAAGATGCTGTTCTCCCTACCTACCTCTTAAGTGGAATTTGATTTTTCTCCCACACCTTATATCCCTCAATGCCTAATGCTCAGGCGTGTCTTTCATTCACCATATTGCTCCTCCCAAATTCTCCTTCCTTCCTCTTTTCTCAGACTTCTTTGAAGCATGTGTCACCTTTTACCCCTCCTGCATCATCTTCATTCACTGATTAGTTTCATCAGTATCTAGCCCACTGATTCTCTCAGCACTACTGCCACTGGAACCACAATTAGTGACTTCAACATTCCCACACTTTAACCCACTCATCTCTATGACATATTTAATTAGTGACCTTTTAGTTCCAGTGATCTCAGCCACCCACTCAAGTTGCTCTACCCTTTTCCTAATGACATCAATAATTTTAGCTAATCTAAAATCTCCAGGTCAAGCACCTTACCTCTGGCTTTCACTACTATTTCCATCTCACTCCTAGTCCCAGTCCTCTTCCTCCAGAAAGTCTTAAACCTCACTGATACTCCCAATGCATGGACTGTACTATTTTTTCACTCTGCCTCATTCTCCTCATGTCCTTAATCCCCTCTTTACCCAGACTAAATTCTGTGACTCAGCACATCACATCTCATTGCAAATAAGCTTGATTCTTAAGCTCTCCTCTTGTCTGAAAAATAATCCAATCCTAACTCTGTGCTAAATCTTACTATCCATGTTCTCATTTCTTTAACAGGGAAGCTAAATTTTGTGGGAAAAAAATCACATATCTGTACTGACTGGGCTTACTTCACAGGTTACATTACTGTTCAGAGATCTTATTGCTTCAGTTCCCTTTACTTGGTTTCAAGTTTCTAATCTGAAGCGACTATTTCATCCTTCCCCTTTTTTGTCAACATCCCCAATTCCCCATTTCTGATTCACTCTTAAGTAACGGCTTCATTGTATATTTCACAGAAAAGAATAGACGAAATCAGACAGGAACTACCTTATCTTCCCACTACAGATTCCACCATTCTTTTTGTATCGGAACTCACATACTCTATTTACTTATTTTTTTTCTTCAACTTTTATTTTAAGTTCAGGGTTACATGTGCAGGTTGCGCAGGTTTGTTACATAGGTAAATGTGCACCATGGTGGTTTGCTGCGCACCTCAACCCATTACCTAGGTATTAAGCCCAGTATCCGTTAGCTATTCTTCCTGATACTCTCCCTCCCCCAACCAACTCCTCTGACAGGCCCCAGTGTGTGTTGTTCCTCCCCATGTGTCCTTGTATTCTCATCATTCAGTTCCCACTTTTTTTTTTTTGAGACGGAGTCTCGCTCTGTCGCCCAGGCTGGAGTGCAGTGGTGCAATCTCAGCTCACTGCAAGCTCTGCCTCCCGGGTTCACGCCATTCTCCTGCCTCAGCCTCTCCGAGTAGCTGGGACTACAGGCGCCCGCCACCACGCCCGGCTAATTTTTTGTATTTTTAGTAGAGACAGGGTTTCACCGTGGTCTCAATCTCCTGACCTCGTGATCCGCCCACCTCGGCCTCCCAAAGTGCTGGGATTACAAGCGTGAGCCACCGTGCCCAGCCCAGTTCCCACTTATAAGTGAGAAAATGTGGTGTTTCATTTTATGTTTCTGCATTAGTTTTCTGAGGACAATGGCTTCCAACTCCATCCATGTCTCTGCAAAGGACATGATCTCGTTCCATTTTATGGCTGCATAGTATTCCATGGTGTGTATGTACCTTATTTTCTTTATTCAGTCTGTCATTGATGGGCATTTAGGTTGATTTCATGTCTTTGCTATTGTGAATAGTGCTGCAATGAACATACACATTCATGTATGTTTATAATAGAATGATTTATATTCCTTTGGGAACATATCCAGTAATGGGGTTGTTGGGTCCAATGGTATTTTTGCCTCTAGGTCTTTGAATAATTGCCACACTGTTTTCCACAATGGTTGAACTAATTCACACTCCTACCAACAGTGTATAAGCGTTCCATTTTCTCCACAACTTCACCAGCATGTATTGTTTTTGACTTTTTAGTAATAACCATTCTGACAGATGTGAAATGGTATCTCATTATGGTTTTGACTAGCATTTCTCTAATGATCAGTGATGATGAGATTTTGTTCATGTTTATTGGCTGCATGTATGTCTTCTTTTGGGAAGTACCTTTTCTTGTTCTTTGCCCACTTTTTAATTTTTTTTTTTATTGTAAACTAAGTTCCTTATAGACTCTGGATATTAGACCTTTGTAAGATGGATAGATTGCAAAAATTTTCTCCTGTCCTGTAGGATGTCTGTTCACCCTGATGATTCTTTCTTTTGCTGTGCAGAAGCTCTTTGGTTTAGTTAAATCCAATTTGTCAATTTTTGCTTTTTTTGCAATTGCCTTTGACATTTTTCTCATTAAATCTTTGCCTGTGCCTGTGTCCTGAATTGTATTGCCTAGATTTTCTTCTAGGATTTCTTTTTTTAAATAGATTTGGATTTTACATGTAAGTCTTTATTCCATCCTGAGTTAATTTTTGTATAAGGTGTGAAAAAGGGGTCTAGTTTCAATTTTCTGCATATGGCTTCTTATTAAAATAAATTTTCCTTCTCTTATTAAAAATTTTGTTTTCTATCTTGTTTTCCTAAGGAATTTGGGAAGGAATTCCTGAAATAACACATTTTTTCTCCTGCATTATTTATTTTTCTCTGTGAACTGGCTCATTCTAATTGGCTTGCAAATATGCCTTTAGATTATACAGCTTAAAAAGAAAAACAACCCAAACTTTCCCTTAATCTAAAGTGTCTTTTGGCCTGTACCCACTTTTTGCTGTAACTCTTCACAGCAGGACTCCTCCAAACAGTTGTGTATATTTGTTATCTGTCTTTTTTTTCCCTTCCATTTTCTCTTTAATTAACACCAATGTGAAGGGTTTTTTGTTTTGTTTTGTTTTTCGTCACTGTTTCACCGACCTTGTGAAGGTCACCAGTGACCTATATTTTGCCAGTCAATGCCCATTCTTATCCTTCTTTTGCTTCTCTCTGTAGCATGTGATGTGGCTGACACTCTCACCTCAAGCCCTTTCCTACAGTCTTTCATACTGCTGCATTCATGAAGATTGCTACCTGCCTTGCTAGGACCCTTTCTCAGTCTCCTGTTCTCAGTCCCTATCCGCTTACATTCCTCTACCTTTTGTCCGGGGCTCTGAACTTGGCCCTCATTCTTGCTCTATTTCTTCTTTATGAAATTATCTCATGTAATTGTTTAGGGTTTTATTGCTTACTTTCACTAGGTTGTAACTTGTAAGCCAGACTTTGTCTTGCTTACTGTGCTGTTTACAGCACCTAATATAGTGTTCAACATATGGCGAGTCATCAAGAAATGTTTGCTGAATACCTGAAAAAAACAGTACAACTTACTAAAAACTCTATTTAAGCATACATCTATTACTTCAACAAATACTCCCTGTGTGCCTTCTGAGCACCAGGTACTATGGTAGGCAGTGGGGCTATAAAGGATGCCATCTCTACCCTTAAAGACCTGATGGTCTACCACAGAGAGAGATGTAAAACTTCAATTTAGATTGAGAAGAGAAAGGTGGGAAACTTTTCAGTAAAATCAGGACAAGATGGCCCTTTAGATTACTATTGAAAGCAACACACAGTTTAAGACTTTCGCACCAAGATAAAAGGCAATTTCGAAGAGAAATGCATCATTTGGAAACATAGCCATAGATGGAAGCCTCTGATGTAAAGTTTAATGACTATGGTCTCACATGACCCCATTTTGGCAGCCATTAGCTAGAATGCTCCAAATGACCTAACTGGGTGGGAGAAAAACCATTTCTAAAAACACCCAAGTCACATAACACTTCATTACTCAAAGATAATATCTTCAGTCATCCTTTGAGCAGTAAATCAGCAAAATTATAGCAACAGGATTGCAATACATTCAGGAATTACAGCACAATCTGTCTTCACTAAATTTTTATTATAGATTTCAGCATTTAGTATATGACAATATATGTATCTAGAAGTTTGGACTTTTGGTCCTAATAACTCATTTTATGGGCACCAAGAAGAGAATACAAACTATGCAATACAATAAATGTTGGCAAGGAACTTCAAGAGGTCCCTCTTCCATTCAGCTTTAGGTCTCTTTCTCATGTCCAAGACAGCACTCCTCTTCATGCTTACTTTCTCTTCATTCCAAGAGTCTCCAGAGACTTAGCCAACTTCTCTCCCCTTTTCAAAACAATGCTGATTGTGTGCCAAGTTGTGAAGAATATCCCATTTACAATAGCAGCAAGAATTCCAAAATATTAGGGACTAAACTTAAGAAGGAACATGGAAATCCAAACTGAAAAAAAGGAAACTTTAATAAAGAACACGAAAAAAGATCCAAATATATCAAAAGGCAAACAATCCATATTTATAAATGATGGGACTTAATTGTGTAAATATAGAGGTTCTTCCAAAATTATAAATTATTTGAAATTCTATGAAATCCTCAATAGGATTTTTTTAAGAACTTTAAGTTTATCTAGAAGATTATGCAGAAATTTTGGAAGAAAATTAAAAAAGAAGGAAAGGGGAATTTGCTTTTCTGATATAAAAATTCACTGTATTATAGTAATGCAAGTTTCATAAAATCCATTTTGGAGTAGATGAATGAACGTAAGGAATAGACTGAAGAATACAAAATATGACTCATGTAGGTAGGGATTAACATATGAGTGTGTAAGTTAGAGTTCCTAATTGCAAGCGACAGCGATGAACACTGATTAATTAAGAAATTTTCTGAGTAGCTCACAAAATGGAGGCTGTTCTAAACAAATAGGTCCCAATAAAGGCCAGAGAAGTTCTGGGGTTTTCAGTATTTAAAAAAAGAGACAAAAACAGCTCATGGGTTATCTTGAGATGCTGCCAATGAGAGATTCAGTTCTAGCTGTCTTTTGTCATGGTGTATCAGCTCTTATGATTCAAATTTCAGACAGACATAATTAGACCGACCTTCCTTGGGTGATTTGATCATTCCTCTTTCCCCAGTGGATTAGATTATATTATTGACAGCCCTATGAGAAATGCATGGAAGAAAGGATTGATAATTCTCTTTCAAAGAAGATGGAACTATATTTAGTAGAAGGTAGCTGGATGTGATGCTAGCCAGATATAAGAGCAGCTGTCCAACATATGCTCAAGACACTATTTTAAGTTAGTGGAAAAAAGATGGAACTTTTGTTGGGAAAATTTGATTTTTTTAGAAACAGAAAGTTAAATAGACTTAGCTTTAACTTACTGTATAGCATATACAACAATAAATTAAATAACCAAACAAATAATAATAATGAAACAAAACTGAAAGCTTGGAAGAATACATTAAAGGATATCTTTATAATCTTGAGGTGAGATAGGCCTGCTTCAGGGGAGGAGAGTGATATGCTTGAATGGCTAACATTTTTAAATTGTATAAAATAGTAGGCATAAAGGATTTGGCAGAATGGAAGTGATGAAAAGAGTGAGATGTTAAAGATCTGGGGGTGTGAATAAAAGTGTTTTTAACTTTTTATTCCATAAACACCTGTGCTTATATATATATATATATATATATAAAAAATATATATTTTATATACATATAAATATAATATATATATATATATATATATATATATATATATATATATATATCTGCCGGAACCAATTGTTGCCCTTTGTGTTCTCCTCCAAGGTTACTTGAAGGGTGAGATGACAGCTACCTGGCTTCCCCCTTCATTTCCTACTTAGTACCAGGAACGTAGAGGGAGAGCAATAAATGCGTGTTTTTTATTTGTTTGTTTTTCAAAGTTAAAAGTTAAAAGTGTCATTTTGTTTGTTTGGTTGGTTTGGTTTCAAGAATTTTCTTCTATAGGTAAATGCTGCAGACAAATGAATTCAATAGTCTCAAATTCAATAGTCTCAAAAATAACATGAATAAGAAACCTTTCAAATATTCCAAAAGTAATAGTACCAGTCTTCCTTGGCAAGGCTGCAGTTGACAGTATAATCAGATGTTTGTCTTTGATTTTATTCCAGAAGCTCTCAAAGTTCCCAGCAACTGCTGAACCTTCTTTTGGCACTTAAGAATTATTTTGCCTCAATTGGGGCATTTTGCCATCTCTAGTTCATCTCATACTGGGTGATATCCTCTGCAATAGCTATTCCGTATGTCACCCCAACATTAATTCTTAAACTTCTTTTGGCATCAGAGCCCCACATTTGTTTTCCAAGGAGAGGGCCTAGTACATTGTTTTTGACCTAAGATACTGATTCCTTAACCAAGCTGATCAAGCAGAGGCTCTCCCTAGTATTTTCTTGTTTAGCAGGGATAAACAGAAGTGAAAGGTGGTAGCAGCTGAGACAGTTGATGGCAAAATCTTAGAAAGAAGGTCATCAGATGCCTGTTGCTCAGATCCTTGCCTTCTCAAGTCTTGGCTATTTAACTCTTCCTTTAATGGATGAGCTACAGCGTGTTCTTTCATTAAATCTCTTTTTATTTTCCTCATTAGTTGAATATTTTACTATCTTAATCTCTGTGCACTTTTACTCCTGTTATAGTTATTGTGATTTCAATATCATTCTGGGTATCATTTTACCACCAGACCTTTTAGATTATGTAACGTTCTTCTTTTCCATCCCAGGTCAACTGCCCATTTGCATGGTGATTACAGCTGCTGAACCCTGTCATTTCAAGTCTAAGCATTCCATTCTCTGACTACCGTCCTTTTTAAATTTAGTGCACCCCACTTGTACTTTAATTCCAACAACTCCAAGGGAACTTTCTGATCCATTGATTCTGTGACTTTTTCATTGTCTTTCGTTCCTTTCCCATGACCTCACATTCCTTCTTCTTTTTTTTTTAAATTATACTTTAAGTTTTATGGTACATGTGCACAACGTGCAGGTTTGTTACACATGTATACATGTGCCATGTTGGTGTGCTGCACCCATTAACTCGTCATTTAACATTAGGTATATTTCCTAATACTATCCCTCCCCCCTCCCCCTACCCCACAACAAGCTCCAGTGTGTGATGTTCCCCTTCCTGTGTCCATGAGTTCTCATTGTTCAATTCCCACCTATGAGTGAGAACATGCGGTGTTTGGTTTTTTGTCCTTGCGATAGTTTGCTGAGAATGATGGTTTCCAGCTTCATCCATGTCCCTACAAAGGACATGAACTCATCATTTTTTATGGCTGCATAGTATTCCATGGTGTATATGTGCCACATTTTCTTAATCCAATCTATCATTGTTGGACATTTGGGTTGGTTCCAAGTCTTTGCTATTGTGAATAGTGTCACAATAAACATACGTGTGCATGTGTCTTTATAGCAGCATGATTTATAATCCTCTGGGTATATACCCAGTAATGGGATGGCTGGGTCAAATGGTATTTCTAGTTCGAGATCCCTGAGGAATCGCCACACTGACTTCCACAATGGTTGAACTAGTTTACAGTCCCACCAACAGTGTCAAAGTGTTCCTATTTCTCCACATCCTCTCCAGCACCTGTTGTTTCCTGATTTTTTAATGATGGCCATTCTAACTGGTGTGAGATGGTATCTCATTGTGGTTTTGATTTGCATTTCTCTGATGGCCAGTGATGATGAGCATTTTTTCATGTGTTTTTTGGCTGCATAAATGTCTTCTTTTGAGAAGCGTCTGTTCATATTCTTTGCCCACTTGTTGATCGGGTTGTTTGTTTTTTCTTGTAAATTGGAGTTCTTCTGGTTCAATACTACAATGGCTCTGCTGTCATACCTTCAACTTCTTGAGCTTTCTCCCTCTGTCAAAATTTCTAGGAAAATCTCCCAACCCTGATTAAATCTAACCATCCTCCTACCTGGTTCTTGCACCCAAGCTGCAGAGCATGGCTTGGAAAAACAATTACACTGATAATTCTCACTTTCAATTTATGACCATAGATTGTAGAATTCTTGAGCCTCATCATATTAAGTGTTTCCCAGTGTTACCTGAAATCCTATTATACATTTTTCTAAGCCAATCACTCTTCTTTTCATACAGAAGGCTATTTCACTCCTTCTCTTTCTTCCAACTCACAATAACTTCTCTCTACTTTTCATCATTAGTGGAGGGACTTTTCATTATTGGCTAATGTATAAGCTGATGAATTCTTATTTCATAAAGAATTATTCCAAACATCCACGTGATTCTCTAAGGAAAAAATCCAAATATATCTGCATTCATATCTATAAATTATGCCTCCCTTTTCAACTCTCTGTTCTTCTGTCTAAAGCCAGTCCCACCCTTTATTCCTTGAATTTCATCAATTTGGGACTTCTGAAAGATTTTGTTCCTGCAATTTTCCTACATGTAATGTCTTGTTTTTTCCTTCTCTGCTAGGTTACCAACATACATATAAACATGTTATAATATTTTCCATCTTGTAAAACCCTCCCTTAACTCTTCATCTCTCTCTATTTGTCTAGTCTCTTTTAGAAGTAAAACTACTTGAAAGGGTTGTCTAAGCTCACTTTCACTTCCCATGCTTTTTTTTTTTTTTCATGTTTCATTGAATCTACTCCAACTTTTGTCTCAACCCAAGTAATTCTTCTCAGGGTCATAATGATAAACCCAATGGTTCTCAGTCCTCATCTGAATTTATCTAACTGCAACAATCCACACTGCTAATTGATTCTTCCTTTTTGAAACATTTTTTTCACTTGGCTTCTAGCATTTTCACCTTTCATAGTTCTCTATTTCATGGTCCTTGTTTCTTGGACCATTTGCTGGATCATTTGTATCTCTTCAAAGTCTAAATGTTGGAATATCTCAGTACTCAATTCGTAGGTATATTTTCTCCTCCATTTATGATCAGTTACCACCAGGTCATCTCATCCATTTCTATGGATTCAAATAACCAAACATTCAAATTAATTTCTCCAGTCCTGCCCATCTCCTTAACTCTTGACTTGCATATTCAACTGCTTATTCTATATTTTTATTTGGATGTTTAATTAATATCACTACTTAATATATGCAAAACTGAAGCCCTGATTCTCATCTGCAGCCTGCTCCTACCACAGCATTCTCTGTTTCATTAAGTGACAAATTCATTTTCCCAAGTATCTCAGACCAAGAATTATACATCTGACACATATGTATTGAGTACTTGCTGTTTCAGGCACTGTTCTAGGTGCTTAGAACACTTCAGTGAACAAGATAGGTGAAGATCTTTTCCTTTGCAGTACTTACATTTTAGCGGTGATCATAGGTGTTACATTTATCTTCCCTTTTGCCTCCACATCCACATCCAAATCTATTAACAAATCATTTTGGCAGTCCCTTTCAAACATTACACATATTTCAACCACTTCTCTTAATCCCATTCTTACCACTGTACTTTAAGTTACCACCATCTCCCAGGTGAGCTACTCAGTAATCTAACTCATTTCCTTCCTTTGGCCCTTGCCATTATACAATTTCATCTCTCTACAGCAATTAAAAAGATTCCCTTCAAATATGTTATAAATGTTACTTTTCTGTTTAAAGTCTTCAGTAGCTTTTCACTTCACCCAGAGGAAAATCCATAATTCTTATCTTGACCTACATGCCAGATATGATCTGCCCTCTGCTGTCTTTCTGAACTTCTCTTCTACTTTGATCTCCCTGGCACATTCTACATCCTCCATACTGATCTTGTTCATCCTTGAATATGTCCAAAATACTCCTACCTCAAGATCTTTGCAGTTGCTGTTTTGTCTTCTTGGGATGCTCTTCCCACAGAGATCTATATATTTTGCTTTCTCATTTCATTCAGCTCTCTGCTCAAATGTCATCTTATCAAAAATTTTGAAATGTCATTTTATTAAAAATAATTTTCCTTGGCTGGGAACTGTGGCTCACGCCTGTAATCCCAGCACTTTGGGAGGCCAAGGCGGGTGGATCACCTGAGGTTGGGAGTTCGAGACCAGCCTGACCTACACGGAGAAACCCTGTCTCTACTAAAAAATACAAAAAAAATTAGCTGGGTGTGGTGGCACATGCCTGTAATCCAGGCTACTCAGGAGGCTGAGGCAGGAGAATCGCTTGAACCTGGGAGGCAGAGGTTGCAGTGAGCCAAAATAGCACCAGTGCACTCCAGCCTGGGTAACAAGGGTGAAACTTCGTCTCAAATAATAATAACAGTAATAATAACAATAATAATTTTCCTGAACGTCTACATAAAATAATCTCTACTTCAGCCACTCTCTTCCCTATCCTGCTTAACTTCATACACTGGTCATCCTTTGACATATGGTGAAACTATGGTTAATTGTCTCTCTCTCTTCCCCTCTCCCTCTTAGAGTGTAATCTCTGTGAGGGCAAGACTCAGTTTTACTTACTTTTGTAGTCCCAAAGCTTGGAGTAATTCTTGCATGTATTTGGTGGTAAATAAGTAGTTTTTGAAATAGTTGTTAAAAATCTAGTCAGAGTTGGTTTCTTTTGCTTGCTTCCAAAGAAAGCAAGCAAAAGTCTATTCTTTCTCAGTCTACTTTTTCCATAAGCATATAAATTAACCCTTAATCATGAAATTATTATTTATATTTAATTTGTTTTCCATAAGGTATTCCACTCTTTTTGCTAAGCCTTGGCTAGCACTGATTCTTACTTAAATGCACTGAATTGAACCTTCATGTAACAAAAACATCGTTAAATCCTCAGATACTGCTTGATGGGTACCGTTATGCTCCTCAGTCTCTGCTCAGTTAGGCTACGTAAAATTCTTTTAATCATTTTTCTGAAATCCTTGGAGCTTGTTAATTGCTTTTTTTCTCTGAATTTTTTCCAAATTGATGATTCTTCCCTTCCCGCCAATTATATTTCCTAGCTCTTCCTACTATTTTTAAGGAAAAGAAATGCTTAGTTACACAACGAAGGAAATTAAGGCAGGACTTTTAAAGAGACAAAACCTTGTATACTTTTTAACAACTGGTGTATTTTGCTCCCTTCTAATCTGTTTGGTCTTCAATGCTTCCTTTTCTTGCTGCCTTTCCTTTAAAGTTAAAGATAGGATCTTTTGTATGTACAAGCTTGTGGTTAAATATACAGTAATGAAGATGGAACTGTAGGCCGGCTCAATGTAGCCATGCTTTGTGCAACTTCGGCAATAGATGACACTGTATTGACACAATAATTCAATCCTCTCCTTGCCAGATAGATGATAGATAGATAGATAGATAGATGATAGATAGATAGATAGATAGCAGTTTACTAATGCATTTATTCATTTCATTCACTCAATATTTAGTGATATGTTCCTTGGGGTTAATATAGAAGCCTGAGAACATAACAAATTCCATTCTTGCAGCCGCAATGGACAGCAGGTCCTTTGCAATATAATGGTAATATTTTGATTTTTTTCAGAAAAAAATGAGTGATAGGGACTAGTATTCCAAAGCATTAGAGCTACATGGGATCACAGAGATTATATAATGCAATATTTTTATTTGCCGGCCATAAAAGTAAGTATGTCCTAGAAAGCTTAAGTTACTTGCTTTTTGTCGCAGACATTTAATAATGGAGCTAGCCACTAGCTCTTGCTTCCTGACTTTGCACTGATTTTATACTAGATATTATCATTAATCACAGATCAGGAATTGATTCAGAATTTTGCCAAGAGAAATTCTGCATGCCCTGAAATAAAATTTTAAAATATTGCATTTGAATTTTCTAGGAAAGGCAGAATTGTTTTGGTGCTTAGTAAAATAGTCTATAGATCATGTAACAACTCAGCTAGAATTAAAACTCACACCACTAGTTTCTTACTAAGGTCAACATGCCAGGCTAACATCACTATGAATTTAATAGTGAAATATATTTGCATTAATGTAGTTTTCTGTTAGCCTGGCTATCCTGTAAAGAGTATTTTAGATTCTTGATTCAATCACCTCTTTAACATGGATTGCCCAGAGCTAGTGAAAAACTGGTTTAATTCTTTTTTCTAAAGGTCATGTAAACATGTATGCTTAGTGAATTAGATGCAAATTCAATTCCCTAGGCTCATTGCTTCCTAGTTAAGTTCCTTTCTTATTCTTCACATGTAAGCCCACATTTGATGGCAGAATATTGACTTTTGAGCTATGGTAAAAATAAAAATAAAACAAAAACATTTGACATTTGCTCCATAAAGCAGACAGATAGGGAATTCAGCGGAGAGAAATATTATTTCTCAAAACATATTTTGGCACTATGATTTCTCTTTCTTTATGAGGTATATGTATGACTTTTCTTTTTTGGCGTTCTTTTTAGAGAAACAGATCTGATTTAACACTCTATATTGAATTAAATAAGGCAGATTTAAATACAACACAGGATTACAAATTATGATGAGATTAAAATATTTAATAAAATGCAAAACTGTATCATGCTATATAAAGACAAAAGAGGTTTACAAAACAGTATGCACATTAGTATTCCATTTTTGTTTATGAAAACTATATAAATACAGGTCAAATATTAACTGTTATCTTTGGGTGATGAGAAACAGGATTTTACTTTTTTCTTCATGCACTTTGCTATTTTCTCAATTTACTGCAATGAATACATGTTATCCTTTGATAATAAAAAGAGATTATTAAAATATAAGTCTCTTCTATGTTTTATCTTATTTGGAGATCCAAAATAAGTGCCCATATTATACCAAAAATCCAGTCTCATTTCAGTTTAAAAGTTAATACTATATATAAATTAAGCTCAAGAAATAGCAATTAGTTTATTTTTCAACATCCTGATAACTCGAATCAAAGCAGTGCTACAAACTACATTTCAGTGGTATAGTACTTGTTCACTCTATTTTCGAGCAAAACTATGCACAATAAAAAGAAATTATGATCTTGATTATTTTCTCATAGAAGAAAAACAAAAGATCTAGTTTTAAGAATTCTATTGATGAACTTCATCAATATGGTATTTTCTGCCTTTTGGATTATTTCCTTGGCATAAATTCCAGAAATACTAGTTTAAAGGGAGTGGACACAGTTATGGCTTTTAAAACACAAGGTAACATTTTTTTTCCCTGAAAGACCTATTCAATTTAAACCACCAATAGCAAATAATAAATTTATACTACTTTGCAAAAACTACTTTCACATGGGGTTATAACATTACTTAAAAACTTTACTAATTTAATAACATACAAGGGTAATATTTAAAAATTTTACCTTCTTTTAGTAACCAGTGAGTGTGAGCATTTTCCCATATGTTTGTTTACTAATTATCAACTGTCTCTTCATCTTTTTACCATATTAGTGTCTTGATGTTTTCTTATGAATTTTTATGAGCTCTTACACATGAATTAACTCTTTCTACAGATATGCTCTTTGTGGTTATTTTATTTTATATGTTTTTTTCTGTGGTATAAAAATTTAAATTTCTTACAATTAAACCGGCTAATGTTATTCTTTGGTATTTTTCCTATTTATTATCATTTAAAGCATTACTATACTTTCACATTATCCCTAAACATGCTTCTTAATTTGACCAGTATAAACCCAGATATGATGTGGTCTTATCCGATACCAATCTTGAAACTTTATGATTTCATAGCATTCTCCAAGATATACTCATAAGTCATACAGATTTTGTGAAAGATTTCATGGTGAAGAAAAGAAAAGGTATTACAAGGTACACTGCATGGCAATAATAAATACTGAGTGCTTAATAACTACTGAATTTTCAGTAAGCATCCCTGTTTTCCTCAAATTCCCTTTATTTATGTCAAAGCCTTCTTTTATTTTCCTATTGTCTTGTCTTTCCGTGTTTTTTTTTCCTTTATAGTCTCTGAAATCCTATTTCCTGAAACAACTCAGTGCTTGCTCTAAGTATGCATGCCTAATCTGAATTAGGACAAAAAAGCTCTACATTTAACTGAGTTTAGTGACTTAAAGCTCAATAAGTGACTGTCTCCTATTGCTCAAGCTTGCTCTTTGAGGTTTCATTCTCTTACCTTATGCAGCTAACCTATTAGCTCAATAAAAACTGGTCATTTCTTAGGAACAAATTCAATTGCTGAGACAAATACAATTTTTTCCCAATTCTTACACTGATATTTTCATTCCAGTATCATGTTTAAAATTCAGCCTTTTATTCTAACTTTAATCTTTTTTTGTAAAACTTATGGAGCTAAGTTAATTGTCTTTCAAAATACAAACAAGTTTAACAAACATTTATTAGATAAATATTAAATGATGAATTAATTCATATTTATTGACTATTTGGACAAGGCTCTGGAGGTCTCTGCTTTTATAAAACTCACAGAAAAGGAAAGAGACAAAGAAATAACTCAGTATAATGAAATGTGACCAGTATTACAACAGAGATAGGTGCAAAATATTATAGGAAACCCTGAGATTATTTAACAGAAATTGGATATGTGAAGGCTTCATAAGGGGACAAACTGAAAGGCCAAGCAGAGAAAGTGGGAATAGACTTCTACCAAGAAGGAAAAGCATTTGAAAGGAGTGAATGAAACAACGTATGGATTCTCAACATCTCCCCACTCTCTCAAGGAAGCAAAAATGACTGTATAAATCAACAAGAAAGCCAGATTGCAGCACTTTTACTATTAGAGTTTGGCCCTCCTGAAACTTAGGCAGGGGTAGTAATCTCCTGTATTAATGTCTGATTAGTAAAATAATATTAAAGTTTGCTATGACTATTATTTTTACTACTACTATTATCATTATGCTGGAGTCATGAAAGCAGCTTTTCTCTTTCACCAAAGTGAAACTGACAAAGCAGAATCATTGGTAAGACATTTCTACAGAGAGCAACTAGCTTCAGATAAATCAATGCAACTTAAAATGTTTTGACAACAACTGTAAAGAGAGTTCTTATTTTCAGGTTTTGTTATAGGCTTCTAGTGTCTTACCTTCAATTAAAAAATGCAAATTACTGAAACATCACAAGAAGTCATATTCAAACAATACATTGTGATGTGTTTCTCTAAATAATATAATGTGAATCCGCGGAAAACTCAGAAATTATTCAACATTCTATGCTCAGAATAGAAGGTGAAAAAAATTCATTATATCCTGAAATATTTACAGAGCCTCACAAGATATTTATTGGTATTTATTAGAACATACATTTGTATGTAACACACACACACACACACACAGAGACACACACACACACAGAGACACACACACACACAGCCAAATGTTATTTGGGCATTGGCATAACAAGTAATATATTATTTGTTGTTTGCAGAAGTGCATATATAGATCTGCATTTATAATTATTTGGTGAATTTCAGAAGGTAACTATATAAGAATTTGAAAGTCATGCAACTTACAGCATTATTCAGGCCTATTCATAAAGACTTATTTCCCTGGACTATCTTTAAAAACATATGTGTTTGAGTGTGCCTTTTGTCATACTTCACTTTTCTTATATATTGTGACATAGTAAGGCAATGAAACAACCAAAGCAAATATATAAACAAGCAGAAAAAATAAAGCGTAAAAAAGAAAAATAATTTCTATTCATTTTGTTCTATAAAAAGCAATTGTTTTCTCATGTTATTTTTAGTTGATACTTCATTTTCTTTTCTCTCTTTTATTTAAACTTGTGGTTGAAGAAAGATACACCACCACAGGAGTAAAAGTATAGCTAGCTTACAAAAAATTAAAACATTCGCCTGTTGAGTTTGAAAATATGGAAAACAGCCATCATATTGTCTACCAATTCATTATGTAGAGTCATTTGTTCTAGGTGCATAAAAAAACACTTTGAGCAGAGACTTATCAGAAAGATCTAAAATACAATGTAAAAACCTGTCTGGAAGTGCAGTACATTTTATGCAATCTAATACAAAGCAGTTCACACACTTAGGAATCCATGGAAAGCACAGCAGGTACAGAAGGCACCGGTTACTAGTAGTGTCTAGACATGGAGAAACTATGACCTCAGTTAGTGCAACCCAGTATTTACTTTTCCTTCCCAATGAGTGCACCTCATGATCTCAGTATGCAGGGCAGCTGAGAGAGGGGTGAAAAACAAATTCTGAGCTCGGCAGCCATCTTCAAACCACGGTAAGGGCATAGAGACTTCAGAATGTAGGAAAATTTTCGGGAGGAGACCTACTTAGACTGCATATAAAAATATTTCTGTTGGAAAAGCCATCTTTTAAAAAATGTATTGTGAGAAAAAGGTGCATATCAAAATCAATCATCTCCTTTATCAATCAATGAGCTAATGAAGCTTCTATACCATCAATAGTAAAGAACATCTTTAAATATGTCTTATATTAATGCTATGGATACCAACTTCTAATTTTCTCTCATTTAGCCTCTGGATCATTTGTATCATAGTTTAATGTTCTCAGAAGATTAAGACATTTTGCATTTGACCTAAATTTGGCAAGCTTTTGTTTGACCCAACCAAGTAGTTGATCTTTCTGATTAAGAGATCATAGAAAATTACCACCTTTCCTGCCTTTTTATTTTTCATGGTAAAATCAAGCTACTTGGGATTTTATGGGTTATTTATAAACTTGAGTGGTCACAAAAAGAAGTACAAATGTTCCCAAATTCCATTTTAAAGTGTCTTGGTGTCCTTATAGCATCAGAGTGTGCCACTTGTTCGCACAAAGCATCATATTGTGCACATCATTTCTAGCTGTGCCGTCAGGACTTGCAGGTTCTGTCCTGCCAGGCTTCCTCTGGCCCAGACCTGGGGCATTTCCTGCCAGGACCTGCCTAATAACAAAGGGGCCACCTCCAAATTTTGTGTATCTCACCAGACTCGTATAACTCTCTAAGCCGCCAACATACCCCATCATGGTATTTAAGAGACATTTGAAAAAAATAATAATCAGAAACAGAATTAAAAAAACCCATAACGCTTCTTCCAACCAATTAACCAACCAATAAAAACAGAACTAGAGGTAGCCAATGAGGCTAGTTCCTTTTTTCCTTCCACATAGACATTATGCATGTAAGGGGAGACACAGACGTGTGAATATTTCTATCATATAAGAGGGGAATAGGGCTCAGATGGGATTTTGAGGTCTAGAACTCAGGCAACAGAAGGAAACCAGCTCTTACCTCGGTGCATGTTGAGGAAGAAAATGGAGAGGAAGGGAATTGGGGAGCCTGAGGGATGGCCAACTTCCCGGAATGTCAACTTAATACATTTGAATGCAGTTGAGTCCACCTTTATTTCTTTTATTATTTATTATTATTATTTTAACTTTTATTTTAAGTTCAGGGGTACGTGCGCAGGTTTGTTATATAGGTAAACTCCTGTCACAGGGGTTTATTGTATAATTTTGTTACCCAGGTGTTAAACCTATTACCTATTAGTTATTTTTCCTGATCTTCTCTCTCCTCCCACCTTCCATCCTCTGGTAGGCCCCAATGTATGTTGTTCCCCTCTATGTGTCCATGCATTTGCACCATTTAGCTCCCACTTATAAGTGAGAAAATGCGGTATTTGGTTTTCTGTTCTTGTGTTAGTTTGCTAGGGATAACGGCCTCCAGCTCCATCCATGTTCCTGCAAAGGACATGATCTTGTTCTTTCCTATGACTGCATAGTATGCCATGGTGTAGGCTGGATGCAGTGGCTCATGCCTGTAATCCCAGCAATTCGGGAGACTGAGGCGGGTGGATCACCTGAGGTCAGAAGTTTGAGACCAGCCTGGCCAAAATGGGGAAACCCTGTCTCTACTAAAAATACAAAAATTAGCAGGGTGTAGTGGCACATAGCTGTGATCCCAACTACTCAAGAAGCTAAGGCAGGAGAATGGCTTGAACCCAGGAGGCAGAGGTTGCAGTGAGCAGAGATTGTGCCACTGCACTCCAGCCTGGGTGACAAAGCAAGACCTTGTCTCAAAAAAAAAAAAAAAAAAAAGTATGCCATGATGTATATGTGCCACATTTTCTTTATTCAGTCTACCATTGATGGGTATTTAGGTGGATTCCACGTCTTTGCTATTGTGAATAGTGCTGCAGTGAACATACGCTTTATAAAGATGGCATAAATACAGCAAAATGATGTTGGGGTACATGGTCTTATTTTATTTTTTGGGTCTATGCTCTCCAAGGCCATTCTTGATTGAAAGCAATGATAGCTCAACATTTCCCTTTGGACGATTAGAGCTATGTTATCTGGGGTTGGGTTTTGAAAAGCATGTATGAACAGAAGATGAAAGTACTATTAGGGGTTTGTGGAGTGAGGAGGATGTACTCTGTGGATTTATAGTTGAAGACTGTAGGGAGTGTTATTGCCCCTGTTTTTCTTCACCACTGATGAGATGGGGAGGGAAATGCAATCTTCCCATAGCTGAGCTTATGTCAAAAAGAAATAAAAAGTGAGCTGTGTCTGAAGTCACTTAAATCATGAAGAGTAAATAGAGTTGCAAGATATGCCATATTCTCTGTTTATCTATCTGGCAAGAGCACCTGTAAGATCAGGACTGGTAGTCAAATCACAGGGCTGTCATCTCTTCCCATGGAGGGGTTCAGAACCACTTTTTCTGCCAGGTCTCTGCAATTGCACTGCATGGAACTGGGAGTGGTCAGAGGATTTACTATTTACTGGAAAATCTGCAGTTGTTCTACTGACTACATATTCCCCAAAGACGAAGTTCAGGTTCTTTGTTTTATCCTTCAGCTCAAACATCATTTCTTACTATAATAAGGGATATTTGAGTAATTTATTGAATTACTTTTTTTTTCTTTCCTAGTGCAGATATCTTTGTTTTCCTTAGATTTAGGACGAATAAAGTCTTGGTTTTATAAATGAGTTTTGATGTATCTTTTGTCATAATGATATTCATGTTGTGTCTTACTAGGTTCAAGGTCTCATAGGGTTAAGAGCACAGTTTTAGTTTAGGTAAATCAGGATTTAAATTCAGTCTCCTTGTTTAGGCAACAAATTTCACCCTCAGAACCTCAGATTTCTTTTTCTGTAAAATAGATATTGATGTCTCTAAAAGCATTTACACAAGGTCTCGCAAATTATAATTTAAAAAAATATTTTGCATATCCATTTATTCTGATAGGATTTCTGTGTGGCTAGGATGAGGCTCATGTTTTAAAACTGTGTACTGAGGAAGAGAGGGCTAAGATGGGAAGATTGGGGGGATTAATGATTTGTTGGAAACTGTGGGACTTATCCAATGAAGACAGCTTCTCTTGAGCATGTGTTAATTATTATATGCAGAAATATAGGCCCAGTGTTGTTTGATTTATTTAATAAAGAGTTATTGGCCAGGCACAAAGTGCTGTAATCTCAGCATTTTGGGAGGCTGAGGCAGGTGGATCACCTAAGGCCAGGAGTTCGAGACCAGCCTGGCCAACCTGTTTCTCCACGATGGTGAAACCCTGTCTTTACTGAAAATACAAAAATTAGGTGGGTGTGGTGGCAGGCGCTTGTAATTCCAGCTATTCAGGAGGCTGAGGCAGGAGAATCGATTGAAGCAGGAAGGCAGAGGTTGCAGTGAGCTGAGATCGTGCCATTGCAATCCAGCCTGGGTGACAAGAGTGAAACTCTGTTTTTTTTTTTTTTTAAAAAGAGTTATTGAGTGTCTGATATAGTCACATTTTTAGACGCTGAACAAAACGGAGAAAAATAAGTGGACAATGAATAAAATCAATAAAAATTCAGGCCCACATAGTGCTTTTGCTTTCAAAAATAACTAAATTAAGTACTACACTAAAGGCCATAAATGCTGTAAAGAAAAACAAAACAGAGAAGGGCAAAGGGCAATAGGAGCACGTGGGGTGCAATTTTTGAGTGAGTAATAAGGAAAAGATCACAAATGAGATGAACATTGCATGAAGAGTTGGAAGTGAGGAACAGAGTGTTACAAATAGCTGCACATGGAGTGCCCCAGGGTTCTAATTTTAAAACAAAGAGAGAAATCTGGATTTTCATATGAAATCTACATAACTAATTAAAAATTATCTTATTAGCCAGGTGAGTTGGTGCACACCTGTAGTTCTAGCTCCTCTGGAGACCGAGGTAGGAGAACCGCTTGAGCCCCGGAGTTTGAGGCTGCAATGAATTATATTCTCACCACTCCCAAGGTGACAGGGCAAGACCCTGTCTCTGAAGAAAACAAATATTTTAAATACTGTATGGCTGGCAAATAATAAACAAGACATGTCAATCAATCAAATGTACATAGTAGATAATCTGTTTGTGGTTTCTTTAAAATTCAACGTATTTCAATCCACTTATTACTAATTTTCAATGCAAAAATGAAAATTTGCATTTTCAGGGCTACTTTAACATGCACAACTCATCCTCCATCACCCTTTCACATCCTCCTATTTGCTGTTGGACATTAGATACTGCAGATTCTCCAATGTTAGTTTCTCCCTAACATTTTGCTAGAACTCTTTTGGTATATATTTATCATTTTATATCTGAATGATGGCCTTGTCTCTGCTCTCACCAATATTTAGATTCTCAGTACTAGGATTTGGGCAACACTTTGTGGAAGATAGAAATTTAGCTGTATGTTGTGTACTGCCTCTTGGGTTTTGTAATTCTGGAATTATTATAGGTATAATTTGCCTTGGTTATTTATGCAGTAAATTTTACTGATTATTTTCATTATCACTGAATATTATCTAGTTGGAGCTATTTAGCAAAAGGGGACAAGCAGTGTGCCTCTAGCTTGCTAGGTTGTGGTTTTCTTTCATTTAGTTGTTACTAAGTGTACTGATGGATCTAATTATCCTGATGCCATCAGTTCACTGTATGATGGGTCGTTTATTGTTCTAAGACCTTTATGTTATATCAGCAGATCATATCCAAACTCTACTGGCATATTATTGCCTCTGAATCAGTTGGGTAGTTATTCCATGAAAATTTATACTATTTTAAAAAAGAAAAGAGCCCATATGGTTTTTTCTATCTCCGCTAGCTTTAATTGGATCAAAAATGGAAATGTTTATCGTACTCATCTCTGAGAATGATTGACGGCACTCATGTTAATACAGGTTATATTCTATTACAGCACTTCTCATGCCAAAATAAATTTCTGCATAAGGAAAATTATTTTCAGGCCTCGCCGTACAAATATATTTTCAAGTAACATTTAATTTATTCACTCATTAGGGAAGGCATCAAAGAATATTAGACATTTGAGCAGAGCCTTGAAGGATTAGAGGGAGGACTGATAAAATTTGGAATTAAATGGAAGGGACAAAGGATAATGTAGGCTGGGACATTTTGAGAAGCATATTAAATACAACAAAATTTTGTAACATTAAACCATGTATCCAAGTCTTTTTTGTTTGTTAAGTTTCAGTATAAGAAAAATGTCCTTAGAGGCGCTATCTGCACAAACTTTGATACTCTACCTCCCAGGCAGAATTAATTGGCTCCCCCTTAGGACTTCTATCTCACTAACTTCTTTATAGTACCTAGATTATCTTGTAATTGATTACAGGCTTGTCTTCATATTAGCTGATGCATTACCTGTGGCTGAAAATCTTAGATCCTACTTCCCAATTCAAGAATATCAGCAAGAGTATAACTTCAAACATATATTAAATTTTTAGCCTGTGCCAGGCACTGTGCTAGACAATTTACATACATCTACATAATATAATTCTTATTATGTTATTCTACATCATAAAGGGTGCTATCACTTTCACCATTTTACAATTGAGGTGAGTATTACTGGAGCCAAGACATTTGCCCTTGGTTTAATCAGTGAGTAGCAGAGGTGGGATGCAAGATAAGCGTACATGACTCCAAAGAACACAATTTTATCCACCAGGATGCTCTGCATCCTATTCCCTAATGAAGTGCTTGGTACCTGATAAGCACTCAAGAACTATGTGCTGAATAAAGAAAGGAGTGCATGATAGAGAGTACTTCGAGAATATGATAGAAGTATGAAAACACTTGTATGACCTCAATGTGGTTAAAAAAAATCTGTCTGTGCATCAGGGAAGGACCTTTGCAGTGTTGGCAAAATAAACAAACTCTTGGAATTTTCGAAATGGGATTTGCCCTGCATATATTTTGAGTAGAAAGTCCTTAGGGCATTCCTGCAAATGTGCATCCGCCCAAACTTGAAAGTCGAGTCAGTCTAATCTTTGTAATGATAGTAGGACCCAGACCTGCTAAGAGACATCACATCCAGCTTTCTAAACAATTTCATCAGCATCATCCCTGAGCCTCATTTAATCTTCAACAGTAAGAAGGAGCCCTTACAACCAGTTACTGGAACACAGCCAAGCCCTCAACCATGCCTGCTGCAACAGGTCCCATGACTTTGGACACGTGCTCAGGATGGATGTTGCCAGGATCTGAAAGCACAACTCTAGTGGGTGCTGAAGTGAGGAAGCAATAGGCAGGGTGGGCAGATAATGGACAAGTTTGGGCTGGACAAAGGCAAGTAGGACACAGCTAGGAAATCTCGGCAGGAACAGTAGCAGGAGCAGTAGCGGCAGCTGCAGCAGAAGTGGTAGACGAATCTGTTGTAGTTTTACTGTCAAGAGGGTTTGGCTGAACTTTCATAACTAGAGGAGGGATTTCAGAGGTGGAGCCAAAGCACTCTAGGTCACAGTGACCTGCTCTGTGAAGAAAATTTGAGACTGTTTCTGTACAGCCTAGCAACAAAGAAGTCAGCCCTGCTTGACAACTTGGAAACACACTCACCACACTGACCTATTATGTTTGGGTGCTCACTGCTGATGCATAAGTGAGTGCACGCAATGCCTTTTGTAATACAACCATTAAGAATGAAAAAAATGAATCACTCACTTCCTAAATTTGCATCTTACCCATTAAAACTAACACAATGATTGACAAAATTTACTTGAATGAGCAACCCAGTCATTCTCCCTACCTCCTCTTCTAATTAGATATCTTCTTCCCCATCATATGTTCTCTACTATTGATAGTACCCAGTATGTTGTCAAAACATTGGCTGTTTCATAATAAATCACTACATCTCAAACCAGAATTTCCCCAGAATACATTATGGTGAAATCACATCACACGTTCAACTTATTCAAATGTATATAATGAAATTAAAAATGCATCCATTGTTTCTACACTTTAACCACACAAAAACAATTTGATTTTTAAAAAATGGGCAAAGGACTTGAACACACATGTCTTTACATAAGATATACTAATAAATAAGAACATAAAAAAGTGCCCAATGTCACCAATCATTAAGGAAATGCAAATCAAAGCCATATTGAAATATTTCACTCCCATGAAGATGGCAACCATAAAAAACCTCAAACAAATAGAAAATAACAAGTGTTGACATGAATGTTGAGAAATTACAACCTTTGCATATTGCTGCTGCCAATGTAAAATGGTGCAACTGCTATGAAAAATTGAATGGCAGTTTTTCAAAAAATTAGAAATAGAATTACCATATGATCCAACAATTCCACCACTATCATACAATCAAAAGAATTAAAAACAGGGACTCAGATATTTGTATACCCAAGTGATGTAGTTTGGTTGTGTCCCCACCCAAATCTCATCTTAAATTGTAGTTCCCATAATTCCCATGTGTTGTAGGAGGGACCTGGTGGGAGATAATTGAATCATGGGGGTGGTTTTCCCCATACTGTTCTCATGGTAGTGAATAAGTCTCACGAGATCTGATGGTTGTTTTTCTGTTTGTTTGTTTTGTTTTTGTTTTTGATGGAGTCTTGCTCTGTTGCCCAGGCTGGGGTGCAGTGGCAAGATCTCAGCTCACTGCAAGCTCCGCCTCCTGGGTTCATGCCATTATTCTGCCTCAGCCTCCTGAGTAGCTGGGACTACAGGCGCCCACCACAATACCCAGCTTATTTTTTGTATTTTTTTTTTTTTTTTTTTTTAGTAGAGACAAGGTTTCACTGTGTTAGCCAGGATGGTCTCCATCTCCTGACCTTGTGATCTGCCTGCCTCCACCTCCCAAAGTGCTGGGATTACAGGCCTAAGCCACAGCGCCCGGCCTGAGATCTGATGGTTTTATAAACCGGAGTTCTCCTGCACACGCTCTCTCTTTGCAAGCCGCCACGTAAGACATGCCTTTGTTCTTCTTCGACTTCCACCATGATTGTGAGACTTACCCAGCCATGTGGAACTGTGAGTCAATCAAACCTCTTCCTTTTATAAATTACCCAGTCTCGGGTATGTCTTTATCAGCCCTTATTGCAGCATGATTTACAATAGCCAAAAGGTGGAGGCAACCCAAGGGTACATCTGTGAATAAATGAATAAACAAATTTGGCAAATACATAAAACAGATATTATTCAGTCTTGAAAAGGAAGAGAATTCAAAACATGAATAAATTTTGAAGACATTGTGCTAGGTGAAATAAGCCAGTCACAGAAGGACAAATACTATATGATTCCACTACTGTGAGGTACTTACAGACATCATTTCATAGAGACAGAAAGAAAAATGATGGTTGACAGGGACTGGTGGTTTGAGGGCATGGGGGGAGAGGTGGTGGAGCGTTATTTTTGAATGGGTTAGTTTTGGAAGATGAGAAAAAATTTCTGAAATGAGTGGAAATGATAGTTTCAAAACAATGTCAATGTACTTAATGCCACTAAACTGTATGTGAAAATGGTTAAAATGGTAAATTTTATGTTTTATATATATTTTACCATAATTTAAGAATGCATTCATTATTATACTGTGCTTTATGGTACACATTCATGTATATATATAAAGTTATTTATAAAAGCAATATGTACTTTATTTTATCTCATAGGTAACTGAAGAGGTTCTAAATGGTAATTTTTCTATGTGTAATTATTAATTTACAAGCTCAGTTTCTAACTTAACCATTGTTTAGGATGCAACTCCACTGAATTTTTCTCCTCAAATGTTGAAAAGATCAGTGATGGCAGAAAGGTGAAACAGAGTACAGTGTGTGTGTGTGTGTGTGTGTGTCTGTGTGTGTGTGTATTATGGACTAAAATATAGGGTACACTATAGTAGGTAATTGTTTAAATTCCCAAAGGTCTTATCTAAATTCATAAGATCACTAAGCATCCAAATTTCAAATGATGTCCCCATTTCCATTTTGATTGAGGATCCATGGATAACTGAGTGCCTTTTTTTAAATGTAAAAATCACTGGCCACGACTTGAGCCATACTTTTATTTCCTGGGAGAAACTACAAGGTAAATAGACTTTATATGAGTTCACATTACTTCATGAAATTTTGCTGACAAAACACATCAGAATAGATTGGACACACAAATTTTTGGTAAACGTTATAACCAAGAGTTTAAAAGGAAAATGCATGAAAGCCATAATAAATCAGCAAATTCCGCTTTGTTATTTCCAAAAATTATGTCAATCATCTAATCATCTGTCAGTTTGGCCACCCCTTTGTAGTATGCTGTTGAAAAGCACACGATTGTCTACAGTCTTATTCCTAAAGCACCCACACATTTTTCTCTTTTCGACATAAGGAATTTATTTTCTACTCATAGTACCTTTTGCTGCAATCGCATTCAATTCTACGGATCTTGGTGACAAAGTAGCCCTGAGAGCTATTACTGGAAATAGAAATAGGAAACAGTGGGATCTCTGAGCCTGTTAACTTCCTTATTTCAGAATCTTAACAGGAGAGTGCAGAAGGGTCACTGGAAAAGAAAAGACATGTTTTGAAATGGCTGAAACTTCTCAAACATCACAATCTACTTTGCAGCCACAATAAAAAGTGTAATCTCCTTTCCTGGTGAAAATGGTAGAACTCATTCACAGAGAGGCTTATTTCTGGGCCCTTTTAGAATCAGTTAAATTCATTTCCCTTGACTATCTAGAACCAGAAGAAAATCTCCTGTGCTTAATGTTCTGTGCAAAGAAACAAGGGATAGACATCTTGAGCATCTTTAGTGAAAGTGAAGTGAAAATGGAAAGTATTGACTGTTTGACATGGGAAACCTCACAGGTACATCAGGAACTCTATTGCCAAAAGAAGAAAGGTTTATCTTGACAGTCTTCTCATATCCTACATAGAAATTCCTGGAGGTGAAAATGATCTAGCTCTAACCTGATGCTTAGTGATGTGATTACTGTCTCTCATTCTATGAAAGACAACCCTAGCAGGATATTGGAATGATGTTTAACTCTGTACTAAGAACTATGATTTCAGTTGATAGCTTTATCAAAAAATCTGAAAACCATACTCCCTGACCTACCTGAAAACTTCGATCTTTTGCCAACCAGAGATCACATCTAGAAGTAATCTTTCACTTTTTAAAAGCATCAGAATTTCAGTATGTTTAAGGAGAGAGTAAAGGAAAAAAAATTATATCTATGTCGAAGCTGTCTGTCTCACAATTTTATTTTAGTTGTTTCATAAAATTCTGATATTCCTGAACTTCTCTCGACTCCTCTCTTTCAGTTCTGCTTTATGGGAATAAATGTGGAGACTGCTCTCCCCAGACAATTGCCCAAAGTGCCACAACGCTTCCTACCCATATGCAACTCATAACAAGATATCAAATGTCGGTAGGAAGCCTAGAAACTATAACTCCTACAAGACAGAAAAACCTGTCTTATTTAGCTTTATCACCTCCCAGCTGCCCCCAACAAGACTTGCATGTGGCTTTGCCATGGTGAACACTCATTTACTGCTTATTGAACTGGAATCTTATTGTAAGGTTCTTTATTAATCTCAGAAGCCATCTTCTTAGTGAGTTTCTCAGAGAAAGCTGCCTGATTCAAAACAGTATTATAATGAGGTCAAGTGTTTTCTTTAAATAAAGTAAATTAAGAACTTTAATTCTTGCCTTGCATGTATCAACTTTAATAGTTATACATAACTTTTTGTTTGTTTTTAGTAGAGACTGGGTCTTACTAAGTTGCCAGGGCTGGCCTCAACCTCTTGGCCTCAAGCAATCCTTTGGCCTTGGCCTCCCAAGGTGCTGGGATGACAGGTGTGAGCCATCGCATCCAGCCTATACACAACTATTTTTATTCAATAGGTGAAGACAATGTTAATTGGTATATTCAATGTCTGAAAATGTTACAGCTAGAAACATGGCCCACAATTCATAATGCCTACTCTTATGATTTATAAAACTTTAAAAGTTTTATTTTCTTATATTATGGAACAAATGATTTGGTGATGTTCCATGATTCATGATATTGGACAAGGATCTCTCCTCAGCAAAGCAGAGGGAAAGTTCCCGGAATTCTAGGCTGAGTCAGATTCCAGCAGGTCCCTATTGCTTTCTCTCCCTACTGCTAATGGGTAGACAGAATTATTAACTTACTGTGGGCTTGGTGTTATGTGAGAAATGAAAAAAGGGAGTGCCTCCAGTTCCTATGTTCGACACATTTTACAATCTTGCTGGCAAGATCAAAAGGACAGATATAAAACAAGAAGATACTAAGACTTAAACCATGAAGCACTAACTATTGCACCAAGGACTGGGAAGTCTCAATGAAAAAGTGAAATTTAAATTAGGCCTTGAATGAAGAATATAATTTGAAAACACAAAAGAAAACTCATTACTGGATACAGGGGAATAAGTGATGAGATCAGGAAAGATCACGGCATGAAGAAAGAACAAGGATATTGATTTGACAAAAATAGAGGTGAAGAGGCCAGGGACTGATAGCAAATGACCTTGCATGTGTAGGCTAAAACACATTATCCTTCTCTACATCCTTAGTGCCCTGAATAGTGCCTGGTACATGATCTACACTCAATAACTATTTATCGAGTTTAAGTGAAGCAGATTAGAAAAGATTTTTTTCTCAAAATCAAGCAGGGATGTTCCGACAGGATGCGATAAATTAATGAAGATTTCTTGATTAGGAAAATGTTATGGTGTAGATAAATAATCATGCTTTGGAAGATTGATTGCTAGAGCAGAGAGAGCACATTGCCTTTGGAGTCAGATGAGCCTGTAAATCGTGTGACCATGGGCAAATTACTGAACATTTCTAAGCTTCACTTTCTTTGTAACAAACCAGGATGTAATATTTACTTTGGAGGGCTATTGAGAGAATTGACTGAAATAATATGCACCAGGTTCCCAGCAAGGGGCCTCGTATTGTAATGCTTTATAAATGCTACCCACTTTTTCTCCCTGGACAATGACATTACAAACTGGTTGAAAAGGGGAAGAGACAAGCAATAGGGAGAGAGTGGCCTGGAATAGGATGGAGGTAGCATGGATGTCCAAAACAGTCTAAGGAAAAAAACAAGGCTTAGAAAAAATTGTTCCTAGGGTATGAATCAAACATACAACCAAAATTTTTATTCTAATGTACATGAGAATGGTTTGTAAACTATAAAAAAAATGGTTGCTGAGAATATTTGATATTTTGGAAGATCTATCTTTACCTTTAAACATAATTACATTTCCCAATTATGTTCTTAAATATTTCTTCAGAGGGTTCTGACTTGATTAGCAAAATCTTATGGAGTTTTCTTAAAAATAAAGAAAATATATTTTCTAGGAAAACAATAAATATAACCAAAGAAAAGCTACTCTAAGTAAAGGAACACTGTGAAAAGTCGGCTCTTTAATCCAACCTCATGGATTAATTTAAAGAATTAAAAAGATGCTAAGTTTTCTAGTGATCTATAAGAACATTGGTTTATTTTGGCAGATCATTTCATTGAGGATTCCATTCTAAGAAACAATGAAGCATACTATACAGATTTAGAAAAGTAATTATACATGAGAAACCTTTAAATATTAATTAATTTATATTAGCAAACACTGCTTGCCTAGAATGCCAGCAGTACGTAAAGAAATATTGGTGTGTCCTAATGGAGGAATGGCAGGTCAATTGCCAAAAGTGGAAATATTTAGCCTGAAGCTATTTTGAGTAAGACATGTCCCACCTTCACTTCCCAAAACAGGAAAAATTTAGATAAAGATGAGTCATTATGTACACTTAACAAAATAATAAATTTCACCAGAAATGAAGCTTAAATTAAAAGTTTACTTTTACTGAAAAATCATTTGGAGATGAAAATAAGAGATGAAACGTTTGTCCTAAGTCATACAATATTCAAGGGAAACAGAACTGCTCTTCGTTGCATAAACAAAGTCAAAGATAAATAATCAATGAAGTTGAGCAGCAATCTAAGTTGAAAGAGTCTGGAATAAATATAAATTCCTATCAGCTATGCATGTATAATTCCTGGGCAGCATCGCTCTTTTCCTGTCTGATCACAAATGCTCCTGGAATGTATGGATCTCCACCTTTTTGGTGACTCTGCTCTGAACAATGAACATGAAGATAAATATGTCCCCCACAGAAAGAACTACAGCCATCTTACAAACTGTTATCTCCTATCACCATAGCACCCTGTCTTCAGTCATCGGAGGCAGAAAAGAAATCTGACTATGCCAAGTCCTTACTTAAAATCCTTCAGAAGGTCCACAGATTTGAGGCTAAGTTCCAACCACCGGAGTATGTAAGGAATAAATGGGAGCCTCTTCTACTGTATAGGATCAACTCTTGCTTTTCCCTCAGGATGGACCCCATATTCCAATGCTGGTAAACCACGTGAGGTTTCCAGACCTTTTCTCCTAGGCAGGCTTAGAACACTCTTCCCCTCGGAATTTCATCTCTGGACATTTACCTGTGTTGTTACACCTTGCAGAAAACATTCTCTGGATATCCTCTTCAAGCCCCACTGGACTCAGTGCTTTTGCAGAAACCCTCTCATATTCTTTCTTCTAATAAATTTCTTTCCTATCCACTAGAATATGAGTTTGTGGGATTGTGTTCTTGTATCTTTAGCATACAGCACAGTTTGAGGCAGCCAGCAGATACTGGTGAACTAATGAGGTGGAAGGAACTCAATTTGATTTCAACTACAAAGAGTTTAACGAAGGTTTCAGGAACATCTGAAGTCAGATACAGTCTGTACGTTAGCACTGTTTTCCAAACATCACTGTAGCTGTCCAGTTTCTCGACCCAGCTCCCCTTGAATATACGTTATTAAAAAAAATCTTTTATTCTTTACTTCAAATTATTCCCCTACACAAAAACCACCAAGAAGACACTTGAAGTCGAGATACTCCAGAAATTTCACATTCTTGGCAAATACTTTGCGGTTCAGGTTTTTCCTGAAAGGAACCCTCTTCTATGAATCTGATTGAAAAACATGGCCTTAGTCTCCTTTTTGCTAGATGCCATTTGATGGATGCAGTGCAGCTTTACAAGTGAATTCCGAGTGATTGGTGAAAATAAAATATAACACCACTGGAATGCTATAAATCAGACTTTTACCAAGAACCTACATTTCTGTTCATATAATTCTCTCATTTCAACATGCAAATTAAAAAATAAAAGTTGGAAATGGAAATGTTGGTGTGGCCCCACCCCTCTGTTTTGCTTGCAAACTCCTGAGATGCAGCTAGAAACAGAATATTCCGTACTGATTTGTTGTCTGTGTGACAAAGAGATGAAGGTGGCAGCTTCTTTGTTTGATGACAGCTTGATAAAGCAATTTTATTGTTCTTAACAGTGACTCAAGGAAAACACAGTCCCCACTTAACATTTGACACAGAGCCACTTGTCTTCAGAGTACATATATGTGTACTCTGTATCTATAGTATATATATCCTAAGTAAACTCACTGCTTTGTTTCTGAAGAGAATCAGCTTAGCAGTCGTGTACTGTATATATAAAATATGTACATACATATATACTATCTATACACGTATGTGTTTGCAGTGACTAAAACAGTATACATGAGTGTGTATGTTAGGATGAGTTTCCATGACTATAACCCAGACCTGCTGCCAAGATTATTCATAAAGATTACAACATGTTGTCAGGGCAAATTCAACATTCCATAGTTATTTTTTTTTCTGTTTAGATAGTGTTTCTATAGACAACTGATTGGAGTCTATAGCTATCACTCACCTTTCAAAATTATTTTGTCAGAAGTCATAGAGCTTTTTGTTTCTTCATGCATTTTTTTTCTGTTAATCCAATAAAGAAAAATTTTTGACATGGTGTTAGTTGTTACCCCTCCAGAGTATTTAGACACCACTTTTAATCAAAGTGAAAGGAAAATATAATACGGAGTAATTTGCCCTTGCCCCATCCCTCAATTTGGAGCCAGGCCAAACTACGTGTTTCTATTATCAGAGATATTGTTAGTCACAGGGTGTGTGGTCGTCAAGGGTCAAGCAATGTCCCCATGATCATTTGCCTCCACCATTCCTAAGCTGCGATATAGACTCATGAACATGTAGACAGGGAATGTCTCTGCAAAGAGAGAAACCATCCAGAGTACAGGGATGTCAGAAAGAAAGAACTTGGATGAAAGAGCCCAAGAAGAGGCTCAAATATACAACCTCTGCTATGTAAGTCTCAGGGAAGGACGATTCCTATTGAGTTAAGGAGTAACTCATAAGAAAGCAGGAGAATCGCAGTGCCTCCAACAACTCTGCTTCTTCCAAGAAGATAACTGAATTATTGGCAGTTCTTCTGGAAAATAACCCCACATTGGAAGGATGAGAAGAGACCCTGAATTTTTCATAAAAACTCTGCCAAACTTGGGGAAAAGAAAAAAAAAGAAACACTGCTTTGGAAATTTTATTGATTTAAAAATACATATGAAGATGACATTAAAAATAAGGTTCATACTTGTCATGAATTGAATAAAGGTGATCCTATGTACTTCTATGGCAATGGATTTTTAAAACATACAGAAAAAAATAGTTTTATGTTTTAGATAGAGCTAGGGTTGTCATGTTCTAAAACCTAATACCAAATTTTGGCTAATCTTTTCATATACCCTTTTTTCCTCAATGCTTAGAAATAAAAAACTTTAGTGATCACAATGTCCTTAAATGTGAAATAGTTAAGTTTAAAAAATTTCAAAATACTTTTTCCATATTGTAAATGAATTAACAATAGTTATTAGATTTCCCAATTTTTTTTGTCAACACACCTTTGTCTATGGGATTTAGAAAATACAATTAGTGATGTTTTTCCTAATCCAGAATAAATTTTCTTTTTGCTTTATATGCATTCTAGCCAGATGAGTGGGCAATTATTTTGAAGGTTGACAATCTGCTCCAAGTCTTAGAAAGCAGGCAAGTCCCCAAAGAAAGAAGAAAAAGATTTGAGATCTCAGCTTAGAGTTATGGAAATTACATGGACTTCAATGATAAAGAAACACTTAAAGAAAAAAAAATAAACCTGGCTCTGCTATTTATTGGTTTTGTAATCTTGGGCAAATTGTTTTTGGCTTTGCCTCCGTTTCTCAATTTTTTAAATGATGGCGGTGGAGGGGAGAGGGAGATCACCTTCCAGAGATGTCCTGGCAATTAAATGAGTTATTTTTATGTTAAACATCTGATTTTGTGCCTGACTTTTCTTCTTCACATGCTTGCTTTCAAACTTACTGACCTTCTTTTTCCCCCTGAAACAAGTAAAGGAATAAAAAAGATTTCCCTGACTTCTAAAAGTTATGAAATCTGTGGTGCAACAGACACATCCTGTTTCTGTGCAGCATGAGTTATTCAGCATTATTAGTAGAGGCATTGCTGCTTCCAGGCACAGGAGCATTTCTGAATGTGGTTCAATAGAAGTGCTCTTAGTAAAACACTTCATTAATTCCAGATACTCCACCACAGCATAGTGTTATCACTGAATTCTGTTGACCTAGTTAAGCCATCTCTAATTTTATTCCTGAAAGTCTATAATTAGGATGGTCTGAAATAGCCTGAAAATATTCAGCGCCAGCACTTGACTCAAAAGGCAAGTAGCAAAACCTTCAATAAGGCCTTTTCTGAGATTTGTTCTTTTATGTCACTGGATTTGACAATCTTTCAGCATGGAGAGAGAGTGGGGAAAGGGGAGGGTAGATTAGGAGGAAACTAGGGAGAAGAGGGAAAGGGAGGGGAGGAGAAGAGGCAGAAATAATAATCTCTCAGTTTTGTGAGTTTCATCAAATTGTTGACCAGATCATTACTCAAATTCGTTACTAGATATCTGAAATCTGTGATTAAAGTTGAGACAATCATCCCTAATAAACACTCTCTTTTAAAAAATTATTTATTTTTATTTTTAATTTTGTGGGTACACAGTAGGTGTATATATTTCAACGAACAAACATCTTTACATCAACACGGCTTCTGCTTTTGTGACTGGGGCTTTTAAGAACACATTACCACTTTTCAGAAAAAGCTAGACATGAATGTAACAGTATTTTCCAACTCAAGTGTCCCTCTTATCCCCCTTCCTCCAGCAAAGAGAGCTTCAGAAACGCAACACCTATCAAATAGTTCCTCAGAAATGCCAGATTGCTGGGATTTTAGAGCCCTACTTTTTTTTCCTTTTTGACATTTAGACAGATTGAGTTTGAGAGAGGAAGTGACTCTGAGTCCAGACTGCCCCGCACCACTGTCAGAGGAAATAACTGAAGTAAAATGAAGTGATAATATACTGTAGAATATTTAACAGAGAGAAAGGCAGAGGAAAATGGCAATCTGGGAATATACAGCGAATCCCCAAAATAGTCACAGGCTCCAGTGCCAGAGCAAATGCCAAGTACAGTAGATCATAAAATGGTAAAACGACCTTGCCCTGTGGGCTGTGTGTTGACACAGGAAAAATGGCTCCCCAATAGCCGGCATAGCCGGGTCTTTATTCGCAGTTTCTGCTATCATTTGTCAGGGACCCTGCCAACTTTCCTCTCTACTCCTTTCTGTATATTCATCAGTGAAAGAGCTGGTAAGTAACCACCTTAATGACTGCAGCATGTTGCAGTAGGATTAATGACAGATAAAGTACAACTCTGGGCTCTTATGTCACGTTGTGAATGAAATCAGAGGATTCTGGGGAGGATATTAGCAAAGCTCCTTCCATTTTGTAGAAGACTCAAGGTGACTAGGGACATTTAGACTTCCCTCCCAAGGAAAGCTATGATAAATAGAGCGGTGAAGGAAAAATACACCCCCTTCTGTGCGCTTAATGAGTGACCTGCCACCTTCAGGGGAATGGGATAAGAATGCTGACGTGGTGTCTTAGCTTGATGCAAAGGTTGAAAAATCGACAAAACAAAACTTCGTCATTTGCTGAAAGCCACAGAGAGGAATGATGTTTGGAGCAGGGAAAGCATCTTTTAAAAGGATACTGCTACCTCATATTCATGGTAGCATAGGGGAGATTTACATTCGAAGAAGGCCTGTTTGCCTTTTTTACTTGTGGATAGAAGACAGTAGTCGTTTTTCCTCACATCTTGGCAAAATTTCGTTTAATCTTTGCACTAAGTCTTGCGGGTATGCAGGTGACTGCTGGCCAGCCATTGAGGCTGAGATCATCATCAACATTAAGAATTAAGAAGACTTCATCCTAGCTTGCTTTCTTTCTTTTTCTTTTTTCTTCTCTCTTTTCCTTTCCTTCTTTTCTTCCTTCCATTCTTTCTTTTTTTTTCTTGGTTTCTTTCAACTTAAAGACAATCTTTAACATCTTACAAAAGGAAAAGCAAAAAGTAAATCAGCTTACAGAGAAAAGGTTTAGGTGGAGAAATAAATAGGAAAAAATATACAAAGAAAAGCCAACAGAAATCTGGTCAGGACATTTCCCTGGGATGAGTGTTAGGAGATGATATGCATTTAGGAATACATGTATACACTATGGAAAGTTTCCCACTAAAAAAATGATTACTTCTGGTTCCTAAATGCAGAAAAATGAAGTGATTTTTAAACCCTGGCTGAAGTTTCTACCCGTGCGTGAATCTATACAGTTTCAATAAAAAAGGCGTTGTCATTTGTCAAAGATAAAGTTCCTGTGATTTGGTAAAACTGGAAAAATGGTTGTCCAGAGTTTCTATTAGAATTGTATGTAGTTGTTAGGATAGAAGTTAGTTCAGTCTTGGTAAATAGGAACTTCTCATTTCAGAGAAAAAAAAACTTTACTAAAATCCCAGAATATTTCTTTATAAAATAATTCTTATAAAAATTATTTGATAAGTTGTAACTAGTTTTCCTTCAGGTTCCAAAGGGTTTAATTAAGGGAGAAATTAATTGGCAAATGAATTTGGAGTTTTCTCTAATATAAAATGTTTTAAAAGTACTTCTATAGTTTACATAAACTAATATGTTATTTGAATTATTTTTTAATAGGAGAACATATTGATATGCATTGAATGAATTTTTACTATGGAAACTGAAACAAATGTTTTCATTAAAAAGAAATTAAGTGTGTTAAAGAAAATTCATAAAAATATGGAAAAAATTTAAAAAATTTTAAAATATGGAAAAAATTTTAAAAAATGTTTAAAAGGCTTCTCTACCATGTAAACATAACTGCTGTTAATATTTTAATATGTATCCTCCAATTCTTGTTTCACAATGAATTCATTCTTTAAAATATTTTTAGTTGTAATTTTACTGTTTGCATAATTTATTAGTGATAATGATAATAGTTATGGTTTATTCAGTATCTATAACGTACCAGGTATGCTATCTATTTTATATTTAATCACTAAATTACTCGTGTAAAATAGGAGGGTAAGGAAACTGAGATTCAAACTTGCCAAAGAGGACATAGTAAGTGTTGTAGCTAAACTTGAACTCAGTTTTGCTTTTCTATGCTCATTTCACATCACTATGCCTGTCTACCTAATGTAAGAATATTTAAGCTTCAATATCTTACATAAATGACATGGTAACTATAAGAATTTTCCACTTTGAGTAGGTACAAATATTCAAAAAAGGTACAAATATTCAAAAAATAGGGTTTCACACAAAACAGCACTATGATGAAACTGTAGTGGATAGTACACATTTGTGACAAAGTTTCAACTAAAAATCTAAGTTCAATTTAGCCCTTTTTTTTTTTTTTGGTTAATAATAAGGATTGTGGTTCATGCCAGAGTATGCCCAGTGGTGAAAATATACATTATTTACTCTGAGACTTCTAAATTTATTGCTTACGTGTGATAATATGTAAGATAAACTTACATATTATCACACGTAAGCAATAAATAATAATAATAAATAATAAACTTATTTATCTTACATATTGGTATGATTTTCATTTCAATGGGGTCGTAAGATCTCATCATGGTATTCCCCTGTGCTATGTTCTTGAACATTAATTATATGAAAGTAGAACGATTTTCCCATACAAAGGAAAAGGATGGGAAAGGAAAGGCTGTCTGACAGCTTCAATTATTTTGTGTCTCTATGATACACACAGCACTATTTGAACCTGTAGCAATTTGCTGGCACGAAGAGTATCAAAAGCATATTCAGTGAATGAGAGGAAGGACAGCAATTCCTTCTATTAGACTGGCAATTGACCATCTGCTTCAGAGACTAGTGTTTAACCTGCAAGCAATCACGGTAAAATAGCTTGATGATGTGTCTCTGTCAGGCTTTTCATTTTTCCTGGGTAGAGGCAAGTTGGGATGGGAATGGTTAAAAATGCAGACTTCTGGTTGTCCTCCTCCCATTCTGTTGGAATCCTAGGTACATTCAGTACCTTTGATCACCTTCTCCCAAGATCAGTCAGAAGAAAAGTACCATATTCAGTATTCAGTTAAATAAAATCAAATTTAAGCTTCGTTCTCTAATATTTCTTTAGCAATATACTTCTAGCATCAGATGAAATTTGCAGTTTGTTACTGGTGCTCTTCCATGTGTCTTAGAACCACCATCTGAGCACTATGACTGTTAATGCCAAAGGATTTATTTGAAAATTTTTATGTATATGTTATTTCAGTCTTTTTGGAAGTTATTCGGAGCTATTATTGGATACAGTTAAATTATATGCACTTCTTAAAGAGAAGTATGCTTTTCATAATTAGATTTCTATCTTCTTATGCAGCTTAACATAAGGGAGCATGATACTATTAGATAACAGACGTCCAGGTGGCTGCAGCTAAAGCAGTAGGTTTGATATTTTAAGACAGTAAATAATCGTGAAATAATTTTGTTTGAATGTCTTTTTGTTTTTAGTATTGGGAAATTTCCTTTTGACCCAACCTAAAAATTTGTCTTTTTACTGATAAATGGTTAGAAAAAAAAAGGAAGAGTGTATTCCCAGCAAGAGCAAAATTTATACACTAGAATTACACAGATTGATGCAGTAATTTACAGCATCAGGAATAGTTAGTGCTTGGAATTACAATAGTTCTTTTTTGGGGCGTAGGTATTTTGGAACTTGAACAAATGGGGAATTTTAGAGGCATTGAAATATTTTATCCCTTTCCAAAATTCCCATCAAGTTTTGCTATCAACACAAGTGCTGTGATAGCTATTTTATACACTATTAATTAATTGTCATTTACTCATTTATTTAGCAAATGTTTTTGAGTAACTTATTCTGTGCCAGGCACTATTCTAGGTTCTTATGGATGCTTCACTGAGTGAAAACAAAACAAAACAAAACAAAACAAAACATTCCCTGCCCTCATGGAGCTTACATGCTGGTGTGGCAAACAGGCAATAATCAGATAATTAATACATGTATAGCATAGTAGATAGTGATAAATATCAAGAAAAAAACTGAATCAGGGAAGGGGGATTAAAAATGCTGAGAAGGGGGATACTAATATTTTAAGTATATTGGAATTGGAGCAAAGACCTGAAAAAGGAAGGGTATGAGTAATATAGCTATCTAAAGGACAATCACGCCAGACAAGTGCTGTCCAATAGACTGGCCATGAGTCTCATGTAAACACCACATTGGACAACACAGGTGTGAAAATTCTCCATCATTGCAGAAAGTTCTAACGGACAGTGCTGCTCCCAACAGAAAGAATGGCAAATACACAGGTCCTGAAGAGGCGGGCAACAGAAGAAGCAACAAGGAGGTCAGTATAGCTGTAACTGAGTACGAGTGGGGGAGGGAAATAGGAGACAGAAAGTCAGTGAGGGGCCAGAGTATGTAGAATCTCTCGCAGGCCCTTCCTGGACTTCGAGATATTATTCTGAGCAAGATGGGAAGCCTTTGGAATGTGCTGAGTGGAAGGGTAATGTGCTCTACTTTGCATTGTGTCAGGGGCACTCTGACTGCTGTTTTGAGAATTAAGAGGCCAGAGCACAAGTTAAAAAAACCATTGTGATCATCCAGGAAGAGGAAGAGCACTGTCCACCAGCAAAGAGCATAAACTGTGAGAAGTGGTAGATTCTAGATTGATACTGGAGTACGATAAAGGCAAATAACCCACCCAGGGATACTTATTACAATGAAGATTCTAGACACCCACACACAGAAATTATGATTTGGCAGAACTATTATGGTACAGAAAAATCTACATTTTTTTCTCTCATGAGAATTCTGATTCTTGTGCCCAACTCATTCCCCAACATATATTTGCCCTGCATCCTCTGAAAGCTTTGAAATATATTTGTTTGGTGGCTTGTTTAACATTAAATTTATAACTGATGAACACTGGATGCTGGTGATGCAAGCAGTGTAGTCATCATTGGAGGAAGTAGAGACCCACCAAATGCCTCTTTAATATCATTGTGAAGAAATGAATCCTTGACAGAAGTTTTTGGTTTTGCTTTCTATTTTTTGTTGTTATTGTTGTTGTTTGGATTACATTTATACATTCCCTGGAATTTAGCTAAAAGGCACATAATGGATGCTTAAGCCAAGGTGAGATGCCATTTCCACTTTTTTAAAACAACATAGAAGCTACCATTTAGCACACACAGATTATGGACACACATATCTTCTAATCTGAAATGTGTTATATTTTCTCTACCTGAATGATAAGAAACCATTCCATGATCTATTTTCTTTTTTCATGAAGAGTCCAATCTACCACTTTCCATGATATGATTTCCATATTCAGTATCAACAAGTGATTATCAAATGACAAACAAATATCCACATTTTTATATTGAGATTAAGGGAAATAGCTTTTTCAGATACAAGTAAGTCCAGATAAAAATTTCCATTCTTTTTTCTTTCTTATTTTTCCTTCATTGCCTAGGAAGATAAGATGGAGTCAGATTTCAAGGAGGAAATTGGAGAAAATGCATTTGAGAGAAAGAAAAAATGAGGATCAATCAGGCTGAAGTGAATAGTTACAATTTGCCTACAGCCTGGCATAACTACTATCATGATCTAACTATGGGGAAAAATGTTTTAAAGTACAATTTTCACATAAATCAAGTAGCATATGAAGAGGAAAAATAAACCTAACATTGCCTTTAGGAGTATCCACATATTAGTGAAGGACTATGTAAAAGTGTCTGAAATTTCTATTTCAATAAAACTTCTCTAAAAGTTTATTATTCATGATTCGTTCTTTTGCTTCAAACAACATTCTAAATACACCTTAGAGAGAACAAACTCATTTTAATCACAATCATTTAAATCTAAATTGATTGGTCAGATCACTTTTCTTCTTGGCAAAATTCTGGGATTTATAGGCTTTAAAGTATTTAGCATCAGACGCTTAAAAAGAAAGAGGTGGGAATGAAGACAGTAACTTTCACCTTTTTTTTTTTTTTTAAGGGGCCAGTTCAGAGAGCAGCAAGAATCTCCACAGAAGTAATCATTTCTGGAAATCAAGATTACTTAGTGGCATCTGCTGAAACACAGATGAGTTGAGTGCACTGTTCACCAGTTCCTATTACTTTCCTTTGACTTGATCCATAGGACAGTAGCCAAGAGTATGACAATCAGTTATGGAGCCAATGGCATTGCTTCCTGAGGTTCTGAGACTATGCCTTGTATCTTATTCATTCCCTCACCTTTGGCCAGAGAATTTTATAATGGGAATGATGATGACAGGGAAACTTACAGAGAGAAGAAAGGAAGTGTAAGGTGTGAGGGCAGGGAAACTTGGAGCATCTATTCTTCTATTTTTGGTCCCGTAACTCCCCCAATGTTATCCTTTGGCCCAGCCATCACTAGTTTTCATTCTGTCTGCCTACCCATAATATCCATTTTTCCCCTAATTGATTGTTCTCATTAAGAAGCCTGTGGAGTCTGGCTCATGGAAAAATATTTGAGGCTTTACTGTATTTCTCAGTGATGGAAAACATTCTTTTCATATATGTAAGAAATGTGAGAACTGGTCTTGGGTGAGACTTGGTATAAGAAGCCATACAAGCAAGAAGAAAAAAAAAAAGAATATTTCCCCTAAGGTAAAATGGTAGTTATATTACAGTGGTAGCAAAAGGAGATGACTACCAAGTAGGAACTCTTGCCAAGCCCACATGGGTATATAGATTAGCCGTAATTAGCCAGGCGTGGTGGCTCACGCCTCTAATCCCAGCATTTTGGGAGGCCAAGGTGTGTGGATCACTTGAGGTCAGGAGTTTGAGATTAGCCATAATATACCCTATCTTGTGGCTTTGTGTTTCAGGTTAAAATACTTGTTATGAAGATTGCCTGTACCAATGATTTTGATCTTTCATTGAAAAAGGAAATTTTAAGCTCTTAGAAACAAAGAAAAAATAAAAGAGTGTTACAAGAATGTTTTAAGCATTCCGTAGATGGCTCAATAATAATATATAAGTACTTATCCACAAAGATATTCCACTGAAACTTTGGTAAGCAACAGTGGAAATAGGTTTAAACATTCCGGGTGACTCAAGTTCAATATAATGACAACACTAGTTAGAGTTTTCAAGCACTTTCTCCGATAAGCACTTTATACGCATTGTGTTATTTAACAATTGCATTGACTTTATGAAGTAGACATGATTATACCCATTTTTATAAAGAGGAAACTGAAACACAAGGTCAAACAATGAGTAAAAGGCCAACTCAATACTGCAGTCCAACTTATAGAATTAAGTTGCCTTCTAGCTTGGATTCTGGAAGAGAGTTGTTAAAGGGCGCTATTAAATGACCATCACACATCTCTTCTAGCACCAGCGTGGCTATTCAATGGCTTAACCAGTTCTGGCACTGAAACGACTGGGCAAAAATCAGACCGTTTGAGTTTAGTCTCTGTCCAGGTCTCAGAACCCACATTAATCTCCCCACTGTCACTACTCCACTGCCTGGAAAGACTCCTATCCTTTCTGGTATCCTCATATCAGAGAGGTTCTTATCATCCATGTTCTCACTTGGAATCCCTCACCATAGACCACAATCACTCTTGGTTTGCCACTGGAACTCTTCATTTATTTCTAACAGTTTCTAATATATCCTCCCAATGTTGGTGGAGGGGTCTTTTTCCTTTGGCCTGAACTGGAACCTAGCTCTCCCTTCAAAATATTTTTTCCCGTGGCTTGTGTAGTTGTGACTCCTCTTTCTGCCAGAAGCCATAACCAGGATGTGTAGTTTAGCATTTTCCTGGGTCCCTATCACTACCTCCAGAGCTTATTCACCTCCCTGTGATGCTCATCATCCAGCTCTAGCCCATCTCCCCCCTTCCTCATTGCTTGTCATTGGCAAACTTCCAAATACTTTCCTTTAAGTGATTCTGCGACCCATATATCAAGTTTGTTTTTAAAATAAATGTATTGAAGCCAAAAAAAATTAAGTAAATATAAAGAAGAACACATTTAATGAGATAATAGAGCTATGGCAAAAGTAGTGAAGTCTGGGAAATCTTAACTTTACAACAAATAAATCCAAGATCGTTGTAAGCATTAAAGAGCCTCTATTGCCTAGTTTATGCCTGCTCACATCTGAGACATCACCCTCCACCACTCCATTCTTCACCTTTTAAACCTTAGCCATGCAGAACTACATGTAGCTCCTTCTTACTTCCTGCAAACCATGCTCATATTCACTTTTCTTACCCACCCCAATCCAAGATCAGTTTATTTAGCTAGATCCTATCCTTGACTCAGTTCAGTGATTATTTCTTACAAAGCCCGTAGCCCCATCAGGTTAGAGGTGGCGGTGGGAAGAGGAATTTAACTCCATAGCCATTTCTGTCATGTGTTCCTCGTGTGGTTTTACAACTATCTATTATATGCCTGTCTCCCCTACTATACTGTGTGTTTCTTAAAAAGATGAACTACGATGTAATTGTCTTTTTCCCCGCTGCCCATGCATAGAGAAAGCTCTCCATTAATACTTGAGAAATGAATGGATACCACCAAAGTCTTTTGGAGAAAAGACTGACTCACAGATATCTTCCTTTTCATTATTCTCTGTATGCTCCTTTCATCATTTGCACAAGGTCCTAAATGTAATTTCAAAGTTGTAATTTTGAGTTTCAGAGACAGAACTGATGCAGTAATTTTTTTTTTTCTAGAGGCATGGCTGCCTTTTACATTTAGGGCTGGACTGGGTGAGTATACACTTAAAATTTTTTTTGTGCACTCATGAAATTTTAAAGTGCCTCATTCAAAAAATCAAATGCTCTTAAAATGCCTACCTCTTTCATTTTAAATAACACTCATGGTTGGTATCCCCTGAGTAAAATAAATAAAAAACCAGTATGTATCAGAGAGGACATTTAAATTTTTTAATTGAGCTGCTAACCTAATCAACTCCATCATCTGATATATGTCCTTTCCATTCTTATTTCCTGAAGCAAAGAATGAGGACTGTGCCTCGTTCCAAGAGGTGCATTATGTGAGTGCCGCTTAATCAGCACATAGAGGTTTTGTCTTCCAGTATGCTTTCCTTCATTCTCTTGACTCCACTTTACCTTTATTCTCCCCATAATTTCCAGAATCTTTGTTAGGCTCCTATTGAGCACTCCAAACATAAAGGGCCTTAAATAAGAAAAGTTCTGTGATCTCAGAGGCATTTTCCACATGGACTCTTACAGAGGCCGACACTGGAATGCTTTCTTAGAAGACTCCAGAATGTTTCCAGAGAGACGCAGGCATGCAAATTAAAGCTTCGGCAAGTGCAGGGCTGATTTACTGTAGGCATTTGCCAGTGGCTTTACCAGAATATTTTGCAGTATAAATTGTAAACTTTTTTTTAATAGCAAGAACACAAGTAGGACATTATGAACCTTGTTGTTATATAGACAAGGAAGTGAGAGGAGAGGCAGATGGATATGTTTTAATGTATGTTCGTTTATGTGCAATGTGTCTGCTTTCCTTTCTTTTATTATAAAAACTGTTTAGCAAAAGTAAGGGAAGAGAAAAGGTTTTCAACACAAGAAGAACACAATTCTGATGAAGAGGAGAAGAGTGTTATTTGAATGACGTTTTTTGGAGGGGGCAGTTCTGTAGAACGCTGTAACTGGCATCACCAGTGTAAAGAGAGGCACTTCTGCAGTCTTCTCACATTAATTATTTTGAGGTTGGCATGTTTACTGTGTTTACAATGCACTGTAAAAAGATAGCACAGCATCACCGAATGCAAGAAGGCATTGCTCGCATTTCCCACTGGTAAAAAGTCTGCAGAAAGAGATTAAGAGAACAAGACCAGCAAAGAACCTAGAGAAGTTCAAGCAGGTGCTGACGTTTTAATGAAACTTAAATTTCCAGAGCTACAAGTCTCAGAGAAGTTAGCAAATTGTGGTATACAAAAAGATATAAATATAAATCATCACCTGTCAGTTCCAAGAATACAAATGAACAAAGAGTTGATCAGCAAGGAATTCTTTCCCCGCTATCCTCCATCCTATCTCCTAATAACCCACAAACGTTAATTCTTTATACTCGAATTGGTTGCCTAAATAACTGTTTTCAAACAGCTATTTGAAACAATATACAATTTGTTTATTATGCAAACATGAATAACCCCCCAGTGATACTTTTTGACTAGCAACAATATAGAGTGCACAACTTTGCATATTGTAAATTCACATAAACATTTATATTTTTAAGAATCCAATGAATTGGAGAACCTGTGGGTAGATGACATTTTTAAAGTCAGAAAGAGTCATTTGTATAGTTGAAATTCATTCTTGGGAACAATGCTTTTATTACTTGGTATTCTAGACCCGGTTCTTTTAAATAAATAATTAGCACAGTAGAAAAAATGTCCAGCAAAATTTTAAATGTGTCATTAATGGGTTCAGTAATATTCAAAATTTACTGAAATAGATCTCTTAAACATCCTGAGGGATACTATACAATTATTAATTTGGCTTTTATTTGAGAAAAATCCAAGCTTTTTAAGCTACAGCTCTAATTTCAATTTGATTTTCTGAGCAAAAATATGTATAATTGGTAAATAAAATTTTAACAATATAATGTGGCAAAAATTATTTTTCAAAAAATATTTGACAATTCAAGGTAAAAAGAAGTGCACTTAAAAAAATGTACGTATGACAACATAAAAATCTATGCCTGTGCACTGTTGGTCTCCAATTGAATTGGCATAGCATTTGTGAAGAATACTGCATGAGGGTAGAAGTGTGGATAAACATTAAGACCAAGGATCAATTCTTAATGCTGAAAAACTAATTGCTCGTACTTTTTAAATACTAGGAACAGCCTTCCTATAAACATTTTACGATAATACTCTACCTTAAATCACCTACCACTTTAAGCAACACTACATCCTTCTAACACCTATCAGTTCATCTATTTTCTAAATCTCTACTGTGCTTTAATTCTTCTCTGCTTTTGGCTGATGGTACTTACAGCTGTTGATCATTAAGATTACATCTGGCCTACAATGAAGTAGTCTTTGCAAAAAGAAAAATTATTTATGTTTCTTCTCATGTTCCAGTGGACATCGGCTAAAGCAAGTCCAGAAGCAGATAGCCAGTCCTGTCCATGCAGCTGGTTAGCAGCGTTACACACTGGTCTGGAAATCACTTTTTCTGTAGCTAATTTGAGTTTACAAACATCGGATAGGGAATATCATGTGCTGTCAACTAGATTCCTGAAGATTTACACATGTGGCAAAACTACTTGTCTGTATTAAAAAAAACAAAAACAAAAAAACAAGTATAAACGTATACTGGGAATAAGAACCTTTCAAAATTTAGCTATGTAGGTGGTGGTAAATTCTGGTTGCCAGAATCTCCTTAGATTAATATCCGGGTGATATTCTCCACAATTGACAATAGACAGTGAGTGGGACAGGGTGTTAATATATCAGTGAAGTAACTCAAAGTATGCAAATTGAAACGGGCTTTTTTTTTTTTCCTTAAATAAACTAAAGAATCATTGGAAATCCTGAGTCAAGGTGGAAAAAAACCCTCCATCTCTTATAAAGAATTGCTTCCTCAAATGACATCATCATTTATTTACATATAAGTCCATGAAAGTCTACTGGCACAGTAGAATTCAAACAATCAGTATACCTGCAGTCTTGACTTGTCATGTCATAAAGTAGTAGTCTTTCTTCATTTCATGCCATCATCAGCTCAGCTACCCAACAATTGTCCAAAGCAGTAGAGAGAGCAAATTAAAGTGAATCTACTTCTTGGCATTTGCTAGATAAGCCACAAATTAAATATCCTCTTCAAACAAAAAAGGATTTCAAGTCTCAGAAGAGAAATCAGTGCTGGTTGATAAATATTTCCACTTTAAGTTATATTTATTTCATAAAATCTTTTATTTGGCACTGTGTAAATTGTCAGCAACCTTTCCCTCATATTTGCTTCATCTTTAAAACCACAATAGCATGATTTAGTATTACACGGCCTGTGACAGTGACAGTTGAAAAGTAAACTAAGGGAAATATTTAACAGAGGCAATGATGGAAACATCACATCGTGCACCTTAAATATGCATGATTTTTATTTAAAACAACAAAAATTAATGAATGAAGGTAAACATAAATAAAAAGCCAAGGCAGTGATAAACTTTGAAACGACTAACTCGTCTCTGAAAGAATGGAGAGAAACTAGAAAGATGTAAGGACAAAACATAGAGCTTAATTCCTAAAATAGTTTTTAAAAATCAGATCCTTTGGAGGAATAAAAACATCTTTAGAGTAGAGCTAAGAACCTGTGACAGTAACACGTCTTAGGCTATGACATCAGTATTCTTAGCAGAGTTGGCTGCTCAGGTCTTTGAGCAGAAAGCTCTGACTTGGATACAGTAAGCATTAACCAATGCAGAAGTAACTGACTTGGGATATGGCGTTACTCAAAAGTGGGTCATTTTAAAAAATTCTTAATACTTATTACAGACACAAGACATGTTTCTCTAGTGTAGGCATGTTAACTCTTGGTGTGCTGGACAAATTCCAGTTTGGACACCGTATTTTAAAAGCAATAGAAAAATCTGGAACTCCATTTCATGTAGGAAAGCATATGGATTGAAAGTAAATATAGTTTAAACATATGAAGCATATTAAATTAATTATTATAATTTAAGTGATTTGAAAAATGTCTGCAGTTTTTATGACATATGCTTCTAATGATTCACATTACCTGTAGGCACTTCAAAAGCACTGGGATTCCGATTCTCTTCAGTAATTAGGGGGTCAAATGATATGCTGAGTACATTAGAGAACAGAGCCTGGTGAAAGTGGGCCATGTGCCAAAATCATACCCTTCAAGACAGATGGGAACCAAGCCTCAGAATGGTCTGTAACTGTACCATTTTTGAAAGCCACACTTTAATGCTATGAGGACACGTAGAGGCTATATCTGAAGAATGTATACAATATTTGTACCCAAAGTTAAATAAAACGTAAATCTTTGTCCCTGGGTTGTCCCCAACTTAGAGACCTCATCAGAGGTACTATCCCCATACTACTATCCATCAGAGGTGTTTTTATTTCCTACAACATCTGAACATCCTAACCAGAACCAGACAGCATGATCACTCATTCATTTATTCATCCCACAAACATCTACTGAGCACCTACAAAAAAATATACGCTCTAGGCAATGCTTTAGGTACTGCGGAGCTTTGGTAAAGAGGAGAGAAGGTGATTGTCCTCTTGTATTTTATATCCCTTAGCAGGGGCAGTCAGTTGAAAATATATAGAACTAAATAACTCCAAATAGGGAAGGAAGAAAAATCACAAAAGGAAACTGGTAGAGAGAGGCTGATACAGGAGATATGAACTTCTTTAGCTTGGGTCATGCACAGAAGCCACACACACAGAAGCAGGGGATATTGCTGAGACACAGGAGTAAAAAGATGGCCACACACACACACACACACACACGCACACAGAAGCAGGGGACACTTTGCTGAGACTCAGGAGTGAAAAGGTGGCGATGGTGTTTTTTCTCTTGGAGGAACTGCCAGTTTACAGGCCTTGAGCTGGAAAAGACATGCTCAAGCAAGAGAGAGGCGTGGTGGTTGGAGCTGAGCATGTGGAGAGACAAGTGAAAAAAAAATGAAGTTGACAGTTTGGCAAAGTGAGATCATGTAGAGCTATTTAGGCCACAGTAGGGAGTTTGTATTATAGTCAACCTAAAATAATAGTAATAACCACAATTAGCTAATAACAAGAGAGAAGGGAACACCTTGGGTGCTTACTATGTGCTAGGCAATGCTTTAAGCAACACAGATAACCTCATCTATTTCCTATCACTATCCCCATTTGATAAATGGGAAAGTCAAGCAGAGAGAAATAAAGAAACTTCACCAAAGTCAGCCAGCTAGTAAGAAAGAGATATTTGCTGATAAGTATGATAATTCTTAAATTGCAAAAATTGCAAACACTCATATGATAATTCTTAATCCTTCAATTATCTCATGCCCTCAAATAGGTGTTTCATGCCATCTCTATGCAAACCATTGTATTTTGCACAGCTAGAATGTTGTCTATTTTTTTTGTTTACATGGCTTCATGTCTTTTAGGACATGGTATGTGGGAAATTGCATGGTGAAGTGGTACAAGCATCAGGCTCAAGAATTAGTGTCCAGTTTGACAGACCAGATGGAGAAGTGATTAAGACCATAGTTCTGGACTTAGACAAGCCTGGCTTTGTGACTTCAGACAAATTATTTGATAACTCTAAGTGTATTTATCACTAAAAGGCAGATAATAATATTATGTCATACAGATGCTCATCCATTGATTCAACAAATATTAATTGTCTTCCATGTGCCAGGTACCTTTCTTGTCTATAAAATGGAACAGAAAACAAACAAAAATATCTTTTTTTTTTTTGAGACAAAGTCTTGCTCTGTTGCCCAGGCTGGAGGGCAGTGGCACGAGCTCAGCTCACTCCAACCTACACCTCCAGTTCAAGCAATTCTCCTCCCTCAGCTTCCCTAGTAGCTGGGATTACAAGTGTGCACCACCACACCCAGCTAATTCTTTTGTATTTTAGTAGAGACGGGTCTTCACCATGTTGCCAAGGCTGGTCTCAAACTCCTGAGCTCAGGCATTTCACCCATCTCAGCCTTCCAAAGTGCTAGGATTACAGGCATGAGCCACTACACGCAGCCAAAAATATCTGCCTCCATGTAGCTTACATTCTATTTGGACAAGCAAAGCTCTGACAAGATTAATACATGTTAAAATGTACAGCAAAACATACAGTATTTTAGACAGCGTTAAGTGCAGTGGAGAAAAAAACAAAACAATAAGGGTGGTGAGAAGAATCGGGATAGAGAAAATAACTTCATTTTAGATGTGGAGTCCAGGATAGGCTTCACTGATGAGGTTGATCTGAGGAAAGATCTGCAAGAAAAAAAGAAGCAAAAAGACCCAAGGCAGACAGAGTTGTGAGCAGACCTGTTGTATTGGAGGAGGCTGTGGAATGAGTGAAGGAGCCTATTTGGAGATGGAGTCAGAGAAGTAAGAGGGATGATGATACAGGATTTAAGAAGTCACCATGGAATAATACTATGCAGCCATAAAAAAGGATGAGTTCATGTCCTTTGTAGGGACATGGATGAAGCTGGAAACCATCATTCTGAGCAAACTATCGCAAGGACAGAAAACCAAACACCACATGTTCTCACTCATAAGTGGGAATTGAACAATGAGAACACAGGGTGGGGAACATCACGCACTGGGGCCTGTTGTGGGGTGGGGGGAGGGGGAGGGATAGCATTAGGAGAAATACCTAATGTAAATGAAGAGTTAATGGGTGCAGCACACCAACATGGCACATGTATACATATGTAACAAACCTGCACATTGTGCACATGTACCCTAGAACTTAAAATATAATAAAAATAAATAAATAAATAAATAAAAATAAATTTCTCATAAAGCAAAAGAAAGAAGTCAAAGAAATAGTTGTGGTTTTTTATTCTGAGTGAAATGGACAGTCAACGGAGGGCAGTAAGCAAATTAGTGGTAGAATCAGACTTGTGTTTTGAAAAGATCATGCTGGCTGCTGTGCTTAGAATAGACTGTGTTGTAGAAAATATAAACAGGGAAGACCCCATAGAAAGCTGACGCCATATTCTAGGTGAGAAGCTATGGAAACTTGGACCAAGGTGATAGAAGAGGAGGTGGCAAGAAACAGTCACATTCTGTATACATTTTAAAAATAGAACAAAGGATTGGATATTAGATGGGAAAGAAAGAGAGGGTTCAAGGAAAATTGCAAAGTCTCTGGTTATCATGGGGAGTATGTGAGATCCCACATATAAAGTATCAAACATAATGCCTAGGACAGAGTGAATGCTAAAGAAGGGATATTCTCGTATACATTTCAGTGTGTACATCTTAACTTATTCACCCAATAATGGCTATGAATTCTATCTATATAATAAGTTTCCGTTCAGGAACATGAATGTAAATTGCAAAGTAGTTTATACATTAAATTCTCATAGTAGGAATTCAATAAAGATGTGAGGGAGGAAGTTTACACTTGGTACCCATCAATACTGGGCAACCACTAACTATATTTGGTAATTAACGAGCCTTTATAGAAGTTCCCAAAATGTAAAAATGAAGAGAACTAGAAAGATTAAGATAGAAGAGTTTAAAAACTATATGTTCATGCATGAGAAAAGTGAAGGCTTTTGGAAGGTTACTAAGGTAAGTCTGAGGCAAAGATTCCTAGAGCAAAACAAGGGCTGTGAAGCTAATGGACATAGCTCAAGATTTACTTCTGGGTTTGGAGAAACTAACATTGAATTGGCTATTTCCAATAATAAAGTCATTAGCCTAGGGAAGTAAGATGAAATATAAAAGGAACGTTTAGGTACAGAAAAGTATATTTTAAATTATCTTTTGGTTGAGAAAATATTTCAGATAAATGCTGATGAAATAAATCAGCATTTTATTTCAGTTTTTTAATGGTTTTATAATAACAATGAAGGGATTTATTCTCTGCCTCTTTACTATGTTCACATGGAGATCTTAAATGTTTGCCAGATATAGTGGATAGATTAAAAGAGCCACTTTGGTAAGAACTGAACTATTTTGTTATATTACTGTTTTTATAAATGCTGTTATATTGCTCTGTAACACACATTCATGTAAAGTATTTGTTTATATTTTAAAAAGTATATATAATGTCTGAGTATACATTTCAGTATTTCACAGAAACAAATTAGAAAAGTCACTAATTTTTGAAAACACTGAAGAACTGAGAGAGCAGAAATCACTAAATAAGGATATTGTCTGCAGTGACTAAAATGGTGGCTACCAGGGTGAGTGAGAGATTATTTTAATAGGTTTCTTTTAAATTTTTCATTAAATTACCAGCTTTGTAATAAAGTTATTGACAGGCAAGTGCTGTTACAAAAATTGTACCTTCACCTGCTAACAAATGGCACTCACAGTTATGAAAACTGATATTTTTAGAATCAGGTGCTTCTGTGGCTTTCTTCTGAAAGGTATTCCCCCTTGGAACTTGCATTTTAATTACTAATTATTTTTTCCGCTTTATTTCTGTGTAGTGATCAAGGTGCTTGACTGAGCTTTATTTAAATAGGACTTATGCATTGTTTCAAACTAGTTTTGCATAAAATGTGAATATGAATACCACAACTAGGCGATTTATTTGAATCTCGAATACATTAGCAACTATTACCTTCTGTCTTTCGTTTAGCTGTCTTACAATAATATTAAGAAGAATATTACATGTGCCTGACTTACTCTATTTTTTTCAGCTTTGATTTACATATTATTCACTTAAAACTAGCAATGTAAAATTGCCTTTAACATTTACTGTTCCAACTTTAAAGCTTTTTTTTAATCAGCGAAAGTGAAGTTGGTGAAATATAATTAAAATTTCTCTAATTATGTTACCTTTAGGCAATGCTGTCTTCTAGATTTGTAACATTCTCTGTTACCGTGCTATGAAATTATGGAATGTACAATGTGGGAGCGTATGTTTCTAAAATCAATGCATTAGAGATTTGTAGAAATGCTATATAACTCATGTATTAAAAGAATTTCTAACATCTAAATGTATTGCTGTTATATGTTTAAACTTTCAAAGAACAATAATCCTGTATTGAATTAAAGACCTTAGGAAAGTTTGACATTTTGAGAGTGTATTTTTGAATTATTTGGATAATATTTTAAGTGTAAAAGGATATAAGAATCACCAAAATAGTTCTATTAATTTCTTCCTTAAATATTTTTAAAATACAAAAAGTTACTATTGCCTGAGATTAACTATGGAAACTTTTAGACTGAAAGGAAAATGATTCAGAATGTTGCAAGCAATTAAAGTTATAAATGAGAATCTTTAAGTCAACTATAAAACATCCCACGTCTCAAATAGAAGAAAAGGCTTTTATTAATTTTTTACATTGTAATTGGAATGCTCAAGGCAGGTTAAAATAAAGCTGCTTTATTTTTTTTTCTAGAACTAGCTTAATTTTACTTTATAAAATTATTTGTCTTTTGATTAAGAAACCATTTTATGATTTGGAAACTGTCGTAACTGACATGAGAAATCCCAGACTATTTCCTATAAAATTTCAGAGCTTTTCTTTTTTTAAATGAAAAGCTTAAACAAACTCAACTTTTTCGATTACATGGACTTTTTTTCTCATGATAAAGAAAATCACGTTTTGTATCACAGCCTTATAACTGCTATCACTATTGCAATATAACAAGCAAAGCTGGTTTCTAAAAAGGAAATATTTCTAGTACAGTGGAGTTACATTTTAGCTTAGCAATCCTTATGTTATATAGTCTAGAAATCCTGAAGTCATCACTTGGGAAAAATCTTAAGTGCATTCTAAACTATACATATTATCTTAAAGGGAGTATGGTAATGTAGATATTATTATCCATGCATTTAATTCAACAACAAGAAAAAAAGCTGTTTACTCAGCACTTCTTTCGCTGATAGTAGAACTTCTGGCAATGGCATATTTGGCCCTTGCAAAAGTCTAACAAAAGCTGTTTTTCTGATTAATAAGAAAACTAAAGTGCAAACAGGAAAAGAAACTTTGAACTATTTCAGTGATTGTAAGAGAGTTAAAAGTGGGTCAGGAAATGATCTAACATTATGAGTTCAGTTCTGATTTTTACTGATAGTCACACCAAATAACCTTGTTCTTGCAGGTTAGAAAACTGTAAAACAAGCCCATTTGCTAAAAGACAGAGAAGTTTGCCTGAGATCAAAATCATAAACTGCAAATATTACTCTGGTTTAATATCTAACCTACTTACAGGCAATGGCCAAGTTACTTAAACCTCAAATGGTTTGTCTATAAAATGGGGATTACAATAATCCCTTACCCTGTGATAATGCACAGAAAATGAAGCCTTGCTCTGAATACTTTCTGAAGTTCTTCAGCGAACAGCAAGCCGTTATTCAGATATGCATAAAGGCCATCATCTGTAAGAAAATAGCATTTGAGAAAAAAATAATAAAACAGGGCTGTAACCAAACGTGATGACTCTGTTAAGATTATAGAGATGATCTTAATATATACAACACATTTCCTTCATTCTATCTCTATTGGATGTTGTTTAAAACAAAGTTTTTGAAGAAAGACATTACACAAAATAAGTAAAAAAGAGATGGAGCAGCATCTAGAAGAGATTGACGTAGAGAAATTAAGGAAAATGTGTGGGTTTTTAAAATTTTAGTTAGAACAATTGTAATAGGTAAATTACTTGGGAAGATTTCAAGCAAATGACATTTAGGAAAGCAGGGAAGAATCTGGGGTCTGTGTACACTTCTGGTGTAATTCTTAATTATGTGAACCCTTAGTCACAGAGTTTCTAAAAATGGGAATATATGCGAGCTGACTCCTCCCAAACTCCTGCTTGCAGCATAAACTCATTATCAAATCATTGCCTTTGAAAGGTGACAAGGATACTTAGCAAATGCAGTTCTCCTTTGGACTATGGGCTGGCCCAGTTACGAAAAGATCCAACTTGATCAAAACAAAAGGAGCGACTACAACTAGAATAACCATAAAATGAGCAGTTTCAGCTTGGCTTCCATTTCTACAAAGACAATTGTAAGACATTCTAGTCCAGTTCTCCAATCTCTTTTAGAAAGCATTTTAAAACAATTTTGTTGTACTTTTATTACTTCCTATAAGGGGATACAATTTTTTTTCTAGTGTCTGATGTTTTCAATACCATGTCTTTTGCAAACCTTTTTAAAGTTCCTTAAAAACAAACAGGAATCTTCTCGCCTATAGTGGAAGTGTACCTTGACAATTAAACAGGAGAGAATGCTCAGGACTAATAAAATGTGTATTTCTCCCTAATATCTTAAATATATCTTTTTTTTTTTCTTCATTCGGCATGAGGAGTGTCAAATGGAGAGTTCATGGGGGTCATTTTCATTTACAAACACAGTTTTCCTTTAAGGGGGAAATGTGTGCTTGCGTTCTAATCACAAAAGGTATCTGTGTGTGCCCTGCTCATCTTACAAGTGAAGGCTGTGCAATTGTGTCACAAACATGCATGTGTACACTTTTGTCTGCCTCTCTTATAATGTTTAAAAGTCCATTAGAATAATCATCCATCATCCAGGAAATTTAGGGACAAGCAGATATCGTATTTTAAAAATAATCCTTTCAATTGACATCTTATACCATTAAACTTAAAAGATCCCACCTTATGCGGGGGGGTGTGGGTGGGGATGCGGGTAGGGGGAGCGATTGCCCAGAGCACATACATTAGTCAATAAGAAACAGACTTCTTTGATGTGTTTTGCTATCGCAAGCCAAGTTGCTATTAATTATAGGTTGCTTTACCTTTCAACACATAATTTACTTTTATTAAATGTAAAATATATTTTATATTATGATTATACCAGAGCCAGCCTGGCTGATGTTTCTTTTTTCTGCATTTTGTGATGACAATGACTGCTATTACAAAATCTAAAATATTTTTGAGTGCGGATGATACCTAAAGTATTAACATCTCGGTGATACCTAAAGTATTAACATCTCGGAAACACCTTTGAGAGTAATCCCTGGGAAGTAAAAACGAAACCGGTAAAAATCATTCCATTCAATCCTACATAATTCCTTTTGTTCACCTGAATTCGATTGAGGTCAACAGAGTTTTGGTTTTCTGTTTTCCATAAAACAAAATACCCTAATCTAATCATGATTATACACATTAATGTAAAATTGAATTTCACATAGTTTGATTTTATTAACCAAAAAGTATTCAGAACCTGGTGAGTTAATCCAGTCCTTATTTAAAATTCTGTAATATTTAAAGTTCAGGCATAAATATCAGTTTGCAAAGCAATACACTTTTTTTTTCAAGATTCATGGTGAGTACAAGCAAGATTTATAAATGAAAACAACCTTAAATTTCTTCCTGAACTTTTCCAATAGAACCAGTAAAAGTACAGGTCGTAGAAATAACAAGGAAAATGTCTCCAAGCAAATGGAATTTTTAATAATAAAATTGATTTTATTCTTTGGTTTCAGTTTCCTTAAATCAGAGGATAGAGGCTCAAAAATTACTTAACTTCCAATTAAACAGTTTACTTTTGAATTAAATAATGCAAGAAAAGAGGATTTTGGATCTGGTACATTTAAAAACATATAAATTAATATTAAAATAGAAAACACAGCATTTTGTTTACTTTAATCATTATTAAGTTTGTGACCACTTAACTCATAGAGTGTGATGTGTAAAAAGAAAAGCTCCACCATCCATCTGTGAGAATTATGTCAGCCACAAACACAGTACAATTACTACTGGAAAAGCGCAATGCTTTCCCACTTCCCACTCCCTTATTTTTATAGCATAAATTTTCTTGCAGATAACACAATCACTTTAAAAGACACAAATTCTTCCACTAAAAAAAAGTTAATTTGATAGATGCCAGTGCTCGTTTACCATAGATATAATTCAAGTGCAGTAATTGCAATTAACATATTAAGGATTGTACTTCAATTTCAAGAAGGCCAACTGTGTTGGAATGTGTGTTAGACTCAAAGACTGGAGATATTTTTCTTCCAAAAAGCCACCAGACTATACACTTTCTTGAGCAGTCATCTGTAGAGTCAATAGCATTTGTGACAGTAACAGACAAAATAAAAATCAAAGGACAGATGTTGACCACATAGCTTTACAGAGGAAGACGTGACTGCCCTGATTTCTGGTATAGGAGTCCAGACTAAGCATTCAGGACAGCAGGCCATGACCTGCCCTAGCAACTAACCGTACTTTACATAGAAGACACAGCCCTTCTATTTTCCAACCACGTTGAGCATGATCCCTGCTGGGGACCGAATCTCCAACTCTGCAACCTCCTGCTTCTATAGCTTAATTATTTAGGATCAAATAGACAACTAGATACATTAACATGACCCTAGAAGCCAAACCTGTTACTCTCTTCAAATATTCAATTGACCTTCCAAAGTAAATATTTCCCCCTGCCCTCTCTACCACTCATTTTCTCTTAAATTGGTTGCTAATGCTTTGAAAAGTCTCCTGATATTTTGCAAGCAGCTTTAAAGTAAACAACCCCCGACTGTATAATTTTAGCCTTATTGACTGGTACACTGACAGAAACCAAAGCAAGCAAGAGGTCTAACATACAGCATTATGTTAATCACACCAATGTGTTTTGTTCAAAGACAAGTCAGAGATCTTTGCAGCAGGCTTACAAATCTGCAGCTTCTATATTAGCAGAGCGCGTGTGTGTGTGTGCATGTGTGTGTGTGCGTGTGTGTGTGTGTGTTTAAAATGCTGAGAGTACCTACTTTGAAAGAATGAGAAAAGAGTAAGTGGAGAATATCAATACCCAAAGCAGAATAAGGATTAATCCAAAGCATGAAAATATAGGTCACAGCTCTTTCCACGGCGTAAGTACCACCAGCTACATCACTTACACCCAGATATTTTGGGAAAATTACCAGCAACAAGAAGTGCTTAAGTGGACAGCAAACACATCTTGTCTTAACAAGGTACTTTGGGTTCCATTTACAATCTGTTGAGTTTAGCATTACTCAACTACATTGCTTGCCTTAAAAAAATAATGTAAATGAGCTAGAAGTTGAACAGTTGCTTTGCCTGTATTTTTTTTTTTTTCAGGTTTAGGTGGTAGGGCACAGAAAGAGAAGAACGAATACGTAAAGCTAGCTGTATTACTTTAGTATATAAGAAAAAAAGAATATAATTACATTTATGACATTAGTGGCCCATTCTAAAAGAATGCCTTTTTGAAGCAAACACAAACACACCCCATACAAATCCATTCCAATTTCAATGAATGGAAATGGTGGTAACAGGGAGAGAAATGCATCCACTCCATTTGTAAACAGACATTTTCCTACATGTGAATACATAATCCCTGCTGACATTAATGGGAATGACACACGGGCAGTGATGAGAGAGTAGCCCCTTTTGTTTGTTCTCATTCACATTACTCTAGAGTCCATTTTACAGCTCCAGCTAAAACTGGTTGAAAACGCACCCTGTGGATTGATAATGGAAAAATGAGATTAACTAAGTGAGCAAATAGCCTTACTTCTTTCTGTGATGTGGGAAGCTAAACAATGCGATGGAAAAAAGATCTTGATTTTACTTTTTCTTTTTGTTCTTTCGTTTTCCTCCATTACCCGCTCTATTTAAGAACCTCTTCATGCTTGTAAAATTTCCTTTCCTGGTTCATGCAAAAGAGTAATAAAATCATTATAGTTTTCCTTCGCCAAAAGGTACTTTAAAGACTAATCTTAATTTAGATCCAGACACTGCTAAGTCAAATACATCAGTGTTGGGAAAACGAATTAGAAGCGAGGTCATTTTTCTTACCAATTTTTAAAAAAGGTGTTGCAGATTGAAAATGCCTTAGGAATCATTTCTTAATGCTAGGGCCATATTACCAAGTCTTAATTCTCCCACTTTGGCACTGGGATTTTCAGTGGCTTTTTAAAAGGAATCTACATTAGGAATTGACTTTTTACTTACAGGTCTATACTAAGGCTGAAATTCCCTTACTGATGTGGAACAAAAATCAAGTTTTCAAAATAGCTGTGCTCTAAATACCACACCACAGGTAGAGAGAACCCCAAATAGCAGTTTATGCTTTTAAAAACATCCTTCAGAAAACATTTTCATATATCAACATTATCTTATGGAAATAAGCAGTCTAAAATGATATGCCACTTGCACCATTTTTTTTTGTTCTCTTCTCCTTAAAACAAGCAATAAGTTTTTATTTTTTAATCCATTTTGATCCAAAGGGTAAAATTGATAGGATCTCAAACTGGGGACCACAATCTTCATTTACAGGTGAAAAAGAAAATAAACCCATTTTCAGTCAATAAAAAACTGTTAATATGTGAACACACACACCTAAAAAGAATTTAGTGAAATAAAAACTCTTTTTTCATATTTACTTTTATAATAATAAAAATCCACAATAGCTAAAAACACGTGAATGCTAGTCAAAATTGGGAAAACAGAAAGAAAGTAATTCTTAAGAGCTGAACTATGTTACAGTGAAATATAAGAATATTAAAAAGCAGATATTGATTTGATCTGTTAACTGCATGCACTGAGATAAAGCCAGGAATATTCTTCTTCCCAATAGCTTGAAGTTTTAGTTATTTCTCCTTCCCTTCCTTCTCTCCTTCCCCTTCCTTCTCTCCTTCCCCTTCCTCTCCTTCTTATTTTTCTCCTTCTTATGAGTGTCCACAGAGGAATCTCTGAGACTGCTTTTGTGCACTTGTAATCTAGCAACTATGAGGACCCTGTAGAATCTTCCAACACATCATTGTGTACACTCTTCATTTCTGAACAATGTATTTTATAATATACTAGGTCACCCACTCTGGAAGTGCTTGTCATCACTCAGACTACACAATATGAGAAGTTGCCAAGAGTTCTTCACTACTCTCCAGATTCACTCATCATGAGCAAAATATTAATCAAGTTCCTTTTCCTCCAAAAGAATTCTATTTCATTCTCTAATTAAGAACAGAAAAGGAGAAGCAAAAGGGTATCTGGACTTAGTTACTCCTTGCCTTTTTAATCCCCAACATATGGAATTATATAAACCTAAAGAATATGCAGATTACATTGAATATTATCACCTTTCTAAAGGTACTGTTTAAATTTTTAGAAAAATATTAGTGTTTTTCTGTGGAATGCAACAGCGTAAACCCGCTCTCATGCATACATTATTATTGCAGTGGCAGCAAGTAATTTTTAGTTTTCACATTTGGAACATGGTTGTAGTAGACTGGATTTTCCAAATATGGCTGCAACAATATCTCCCATCCCATATTCCCCTCTTACAAGGTGACTTTGACACTTTTCCCATCAAGAGGTGGGATCGATGCTTTCTGTTATTGAAATCAGTGGGGCTCTGTGGCCATTTTGAACAATGACTTCTGAGGTGAATTCATTAGGGAAGCCCTAGGCTGCAATGTAAGCAATCCGGTTACCCTGAGGCCTCCATGCTGTAAGGAAGCCCAACCTAACACATGCAAAGGAATCACATGGAAAAGCCCTGAAATTGCCTGAAGAGAGAGACATGTGAGGACAAACCCCAGATACTCCAGCCCCATGCTGTTCCTATCTGACCATAACCGTATCAGAGAGACCTTGAGCAAGAACTGCCCAGTGGAGATCACCACTCAAATTTGGGAGCCATAAAAAAAACTTAAGAAGTAGTAGTATGATTGCTGTTCTTTTAAATCATTAAGTTCTTATGTGATTTTTGGCACATACCTAGATAAATGAAACAATGGCTGATGCTTTTAAAATTATACCTTATAATTTTAGAGCACTTTTAGAATCATATAAAGCAGAAATATTTATTCTTGCCTGGAAAGTTAGTCTTTACTTAGAAAGAATATTGTCATTGGGTAGATATTGCATTAAATGCATCCATAATCAATCAATAAATATTTATTGTACCCTCCAGGCATCTATCTCCTATTTTGTATATGGAAACAAGGACTCACTTAAAGTAAGTGTTCTACAAATAATTAAGTTAAATTAGTCTTGTCAACAAAATAATTTTATTTTAACTAGATATGATAAAAAGACTTTTCTAAAATATATTGTAATATTCATTATCACATGGAAGCAGAGTAAGCCAACCATAAGTGCAGTTTTTTTCATGATTCTTTAGGGTCATATTGTACAGGTTATGGGGGCTGGATACTTTTATATTGAGTGTCACCAGCTTGCTGGTGGACATCAGCTAATGCAAATTAGCATCAGCTAAGGCTGAAGTCACCTAGTATAACTTATCACTTTCAACCTGTGGCTGCAGTCAGGTTCTGCTCATAATCTGGTCCCTTTTATGTCCCAGGAAGAAAAACTCAGATACACAATCTCATTAGACAAAAATAGATTTAATTGGTCATGGGGCTTTACTACACCAGAGATTTCCAAAGGTGTTCTGTGCATTGTTTAGGTTTTTTAGGCTGGTTGAAACTCCAAAATTTAACTAATAAGTGAAGCTTTACTGTTCTAAGAATCACAGCCTCATGTTTGGACAGAATGATTAAGTTCATCTACAGAGCTTGAATCAAGGTACTATTCAAATTCCGTCATATGATTCTTCAATAAATGGTTGTCAAGTTTCTGACTGAAGAGATTAAACATGTGAAGGTAGTTAAGTATCCTGTCCCTGGAGTTTAATGAATGTAACACTTCCCAGAGGTCCTCTTATAACATATACTAGTTCTCCTTATTATACTCCTCACTGTATAAGGCCTTTCCAAATTCATCTGGCCCTATGCCACCACATCCCCACCTAATAGCGCCAGCTTTCTCAGCCTTCCTCATAACAGTTCCAGTGCCCGGGTCCAATCTTACTGGACCCATAGAGACTCTGGTTTTCCCGGGTTCCCAGAGGGATTGGCAATAGAACCAGAAGTGCTAGGATTTAAGATGGGATGAGGCACTCTGATAAGCAAAAGGCAAGAATGGGAAGAAAGTGCCTCCTGCCTCTCTTGACCTCAAGATGTCCTAAATGCCAAGCAACTGATAATGTTTTTTGTGGTGCTGTGTCCCAAATGAACAAAGCATATGGCTTTAATCAAGGAGTGAAAATAGAATATCGTTAGCCCCTGTCATCATTCTGAGAGACCCTCTTGTAAAATTGGTACCTCTCATCCCTACAGTTAGGAGTCCAGTTCCCACAGAGGATACTTCCACAAGGGGAAACAGAAAAGTTTCTACTAAGGCAGAAGTTAAATTCACCTGGTCATTTTTTTATACCTCATACCAGTGAGCCAGTAGACAAAGAAGGGAAATTCTGTACTGACTGGGATAATGAGCTCTGATTATTGTGAAGAAATAGGTTTGCCACTATATATTAGAGGCAGATTTTGTCTGGAACCCAGAATATTCATTCGGGAAACTCTGTTTTCAGGGTTAAGAATAATGGTGAATGGGCAAATGAAGACCCCTGAAAAATGGATGTTGTACCATTCCATCTATCAAGCAACAGAGACCAGCCAAAATATTGGCCAAAGGTGAGGAAATCTAGAAGGAGCAAAAAAGAGGGTAATGATACATATTAAGAGTTCCAGGTCTAGCTACCTCAGTGAGGGACTGTGGCTTGGTTGGCTAATCTTTAAATATTTTTAGGAGGTTGCCTTGTCACCATAGTCCTGGAATGTTCTTGCACTTTTCATCTCAGGGGTGAGACCGTCTAGTTCTTATATGAGATGCGGATATGATAAAGAGTGAAAATGCCTCTGAGTAGCTCAAGTAGTAAACTATATTAGATACAATTTATGGGCCTGTAGTCTGTTCTATGAGCCTTTCAAGTTTCACATGGTGAGAGCCCTGCTCATTTTTTCTGTTGCCTTTAACTCCTAGGATCTCCAACTGTCGCATCTTTCTTCAAAGATACAGGCTTCAACAAGGTTTTCATCATAGCTACTACAACAGGAGGTCCAGCAGCTCTAGGGCTCAACGCCAAAGCAACCAGATCCATAGAGTCTCTGGCCTCTATGTGGCTAACCAGAAGGCTTGGCAAATTCAGGCTGGAAATGCAGAACATGTAATAGTTTGTAGGACAACTTTTAACCCAATATGGACAAGATATGGGAAGAAGCACACAAGTAAGTCACTCTTCATCTTCAATACAGATTGCTCTATGTATCTCTCTGGAGACCTCCCAAAAGAACAGGCAATTGGCTGTTTTCTTATGAGGCTCTGAGCTACTCTGTGAGATACCACCTTATATTTCCTTTCCATTTTCCCCTCCCTCACTTCTTATTTTCATGACTTTTGTTGCACAGGCATTATATTGCCCAATGAAACATTAACATCTTTGATAGGGAATCACACCAAGATAATTGTTATTCCCTGAATAAATTCTAGTCTGCCAATGTTCTTGGTATGAGATTCATAGAGTAGATTTGTGATATCACCTCCCTCATTGCAAAGAATATGTATCTAGTAACAAAATATAAAATCATAACTTGATTATCTATACCACAATTAACCTCTTATGCAACTTCGGAAAAATAAAACTTCTTATTTTCATATTTGCTAATAGATTTCTGTTCTTACTCATAATTAGCAAATTTATCATAGTTGACTGTCCTTATATTAAATTTTATGCACCATTCTAGTTTGTATAGTCTCTTTAGAATTTTATCTTCCAAAAGTTTAGATTTTTTGCCCTAAACAATATCAACTAAACATACAATCAATATGCAAAAATACAAGTCAGTACTCTTTTTTACATGATTAATAAAACTATTGGACAAGGCAGAATGAATATGGCCTCCCATGGCACAGCACTGTAGACCACCTTACATATTGGTATTGACTGTTGTTAAGCAGCACACATTGAATGCAGCAGTTCAATCATTTATGAATATACCCAGGTGAACTATTATCTATTTTGTCTTTACGAATTCTTAGCCAGGCGCGGTGGCTCACACCTGTAATCACAGCACTTTGAGAGGCCAAGGCAGGCAGATCACGAGGTCAGGAAAACGAGACCACCCTGCCTAACATGGTGAAACCCCCGTCTCTACTAAAAATACAGAAAATTAGCCAGGTGTGGTGGTGGGCGCCTGTAGTCCCAGCTACTCGGGAGGCTGAGGCAGGAGAATGTTGTGAACCTGGGAGGCAGAGCTTGAGGTGAGCTGAGATCGCGCTGCTGCACTCCAGCCTGGGCGACAGAGGGAGACTCCGTCTCAAAAACAAAACAAAACAAAAAAAAAGAATTCTTACTTTGTAATATGTTTCCATCTCACAGTCTATATTTTTAAAAAAAGTTTACGCTAACTTATTTCTATTCAATATAGGGAAGCATTTGAGAATTCAATTATGACTGATGATGTTATTTTAAAGCCAAATTAATCCCTTTGGAAAACTTGAAGAAAGATAAAAATGATTCTATCAATTTAATGACTTAAAATGTGCATAATTTTTAATTCAGTAACTCTACTTCTAAAATTTTCCCAAAGATAATAACCTTGAATGTGTGCAAAATATACCTCCATAGATTTTTTTTGTAGAAGCAAAAATGAAAATAGCTTCAATATCCAATAGTAGAGGTTCAACTAAGTGAAGTAGGCAAATCTGGAATTCAGAATAAAATTTTCCCATTAAAAATTGTTCCATTACTATTTAGCGACATGGAAAACAATATTCATACTAAGTGAACAAACAGCTAGATCTTTGCTCTCCTTCAGCTAGAGCTGTGTTGGGTGAAGGCCGTAAAAATCTTCGATTATTAGGAGATCAAAGAGCTGTATTATTCTATGGCTAAGCATGGCATCTTGCGGCTACCAATGTTCCCTGCCCACCAACTAGCTGAATCAGTTGCTACTAGGACAAGTGTTACATACGTAAACACACAGAAGGAAATAGACAGCTAATAAAATAAAAATTTAAAATAAACCAGAAGCACTGTGATGTGGAGATTGCATAGCTTATGTGTGTGTCTGTGTGTGTGCGTGTGTTTATCACGTGAGAAATATTTAAAGGTACTTTTTGATTTGTGTAAAGTTAGAACTGAAGATGCCAGTTATGGTACTTGACAAAGTTGTGTTTAGAAAGACAGACCTGCACCAAGAAGCAGCCAAATGGTAACCTTAATTCAGTGTGTACCTACAGAATATGAGGTTGTTATGAAATGACTTGGAAGCAAAGAACTTTCCACCTAGATTGACAGGGAGAGAGAATAAAGGATGCTGGAGTGTTAATGAGTGTGTTCACTTAGAAATAAATTGTCTTTCTCTTGGAGATCAAAGCCCAGTTAGAGTGAAATGAAATGAACTCTTGGCAAATCACTGATCCCATTTCTGTCTTCACCCATATAACTGTGCATATAGCCAGCATCCGATAACCTTTTCTTTTTGGTTCACCTGTATTTTGTGCTAACTCTGACCTTATATTTGAGTATTCTGACTCTGGGACACACCTTAGTAAAAACAAACAAACAAAAAAACACATTCATCTCATTGATATGAATTATAATGACTGGCAAAGCTTTGTGGTTTTTTTCTTTCTGTTTTTACTATTTTTATATTTTTATTGAGGTACAGCATACATACAAAAAGTGCACAAATCAAAAAGGACAGATCAATGTTTTTTTTTCCTAACTTGAACCTGTATGTATAATGAGAACTCAGGTCAAAACATAGAACATTACCAGCTCCCTCAAAGTACCCTGTTTTGCCCACTTTCAGTCACTATCTCACTCCCATACAGGGGAATTACTTTTCTGAGTTCTAACATAAAAGATTACTGTTGAGGTTTTTTTGAATTTTGTATTTATGAAGCCATAGAGCATGTTATTTTCTTGTGTATGAATTCTTTAACTAAGCATTACGTTTGTACGATGCACCTAAATTGTTGTAGTAGTTGCAGTTCATTCATTCTCATTGCTGTATTTTCCATTGTGGAATAAACTACAGTTTATGTATCAAGTCTTCTATTGATAACTATTTAAATAGTTTTCATCTGGTGCTATTAAAGGAGTGTTGTCAGAACATTATAGTTCTGTGAACATATGTATACATTTCTGCTGGTTACACCAAATTGAGCTATTAAAATATCAAAGGATAGACATACACTTAGATTTAGTAGATACTGGACTGTCAAAGTTTAAGATGTTATTTTCTCTGCCTTATTTACATCTTAAGAAGCATTAACAACTCTTACACCATAGGGCTAAATATTCAATTGTGAAATTAAACTACCAAGGAGATATTTTGAGTATCAAGGAAACCTAAACTACCTGGGAACCATGGAAAGCCAGCTTGGCTTTGCCTAGAGTTAATTTGCATGCTGGCACAGAGGGAGATCATAAAAATATTTTTGCCAGTTTATATTAATGAAAAGTTGTTTCCATTCTGAAAATAATTATAAAATTCTTCTAAGACTTTAACCAGATTTGTTACAAGTCTAACAGAGCAAATTTTTTAGATTGTTTGAAATCTATAATTTTTTTCACTTAAGACTTAGCTTTTGTTTAAAATTATAGAAGAATATGTCATTTTATATTAGTACTAAAGAAACATTAGAGCTTTAGAATCAAGGTTTCTTTTGAAAGTGATACACATTTTTAGGAAAAATATTGAATCAGAAAATTTTCAAAATATTTTATGAGTGTTGTGAGGAAATTCTTCACTCTTGAGACAAATGCTACAAAGATAATTGCTAAACCTGAGAGCTCATCATTAAGAAAGTAGGCTTTTTATTAAGTAAGAGATTACAAATTAAAACAGGAGTAGAATGTGTGTATTTTTTAGAATAAGAAAAGGATTTCTCGAGATTAGACACATAGGTATTAATTTGTTTGTACTTCTCTTATGTGGGAGAGCTCTGTCTCCTATAAAAGATTATGAGTCCCTTAAGGATGAAGAATGTCTTAGTCCTCTTTTTACCCAAGGACCTAGCTTAGTGACAGGCATAAATTAAGACCTAACTGTATATTTGTTAAAGTGAGTCTTTTAGAGTAGGTTATACATCAAACCCTCTAAGAATACAACCTTTCATAAATGGAACACATAAAATTATTTTCTGTTTATCAGATGGAATGAGTCTGAGCTTTGGTGTTAGATCTGAATTTGAATCCGTCAATTAATGATCATGTAAATTATTGAGGACTCGTGTCTCTTACATAAAATGGGGATAATTCTGTCTTTTACATGAAATAGGAGTTATCTCATGGGTGGTACAGATGAATTACCTACAGAAGCTCCTGGCTATCTGAAAATGTAAAAGAGAAAAGGAAACAGGAGAAGAAGGGACAGATTAGACTATGAGTGCAAGAGAGTAGGACTTCTGGAATTAATTTACCCATACTAATTTGTAGAATTAAATAAGTATCCTCCATGCCACTCTTTCTCTCCCTTACTCAGTCAGATTGTAAATGGTAAACAGCATAGTGAAATATAAAGAACGTGATGGAATTTGGAGTTTGAGAGATTTAGCATTTACTATGTTGATTAAATGTAAGTAATTGGATTTTTCCTAAGGCTGTTTCTATTTGTAAAACAAGGATAATAAAGAAGGACTGCTCATGGCTTGGCGTGGTGGCTCACACCTGTAACCCAGTGCAGAGGCGGGCAGATCACGAGATCAGGAGATCCATACCATCCTGGCCAACATAGTGAAACCCTGTCTCTAGTAAAAATACAAAAATTAGCCAGGTGTGGTGGTGCATGCCTGTAGTCCCAGCTACTCAGGAGGCTGAGGCAGGAGAATCGCTTGAACCTGGGAGGCAGAGGTTACAGTGAGCCGAGATCCCACCACTGCACTCCAGCCTGGTGACAGAGCCAGACCCTGTCTCAAAAAAAAAAAAAAAAAGCGTTGTTCATATTAAAGAAGACGACATAAAGTCTTCAAGTGTCTGTCTCATGATAGATTTAAAAAATAAAACATTAGTTATTCTCTTTTGTTTTTCCCTTTCCCCTTTTGTGTTTACCAGCTAATGACTCAGAGCTATCCCAAGAAAAAGAAAATGGAAAGAAACCAGAAGGTATTATCCTAATTAAATTGATATTCCCCTGGCCCCACCAAATTACAGCATTCTCTGTATTTTACCAGTATTTGTCAAGATAGGAAAAGACAGAAACACTGGATGTGTATGTGTTCTATCACTTTGCTTTCCTCAATTTTGCAGCAAAGTTTGTCTATTGCTTAAATAGCAATATTTGGTGAAGGTTATTGGGGACCTTAAGAAGTAATAATTAACTAATCTTTAAATCTGAATTTCAAAAAGAGAGTAATTACATAATTAATGTCAGCCTTCCCTTTCTTCCCAATCAACTCCTCTTCACAAGGTGCTTTGCCCTAGGAAAATAGATGGGAATTTTTCATCAAGAAACTTTCCTAATTTTTAAAAATCCTGACCAAGGGTTTTTAATCCTTTCATATTAAACACACACACACACACACACACACACACACACACACACACACACACACACAAACAACGATTGATATAACTTTTACCAGCCTTTCTCTAACCACTACTTTTCTTTCATGCTATTAACTTGAGATTCACTTGCATATTTTGCCCATGAATATCAGAGATCCAAACATAGGGCACAAATATTCTTTTCTCTAACCATAACAGCACCTTCCTTTTTTTGCATGTGGGCATTAAAAATGTTTTTCTAACCTTGTGGATAGGATAGGAATGGCCATCTTCTCAGAGATCCCACCTCCCTGGCCATAGCGACAGACCAGCAATGGCTGTTGACCAGAGCCAGAGTAGTTAGAGCTCTTGGGATTTTGGCAAAAGCATGCAGGACTTAGTCCCTTTAAGGTAAACTTGGGAAACAAGTTGGGAACCTCCCCACTTTTCTCTCTCCCTCCCTCCCTCTCTTTTCCTCTTTCCTTTCTTTCTCTCTCTCTCGCTCTCTTTTTCCTTTCCTTTCCCTTCCATTCCTTTCCTTTTCTTTCCTTTCTCTTTCATTTTTTTCCCTTTTTAAAATATATATATTGCAGTATAATTGAAGTACACTAAACTGCACATACTTAAAGTGTGTAATTTGATCTGACATATCTATTCACCTGGAAAATCATCACTGCAATGAGGAAGCTAAATATTTTTTGCTCTCCTTTTTGAAAGAGTCTGAAATTGGAGAACATTTTTGCTCATGCACCCAGTTGTCCCTAACACCTATATAGGGTGTGAGTGTGTGATTTGATTTGTGCATCTTTTGATCAGATGAGCCAATAAATCTATATGCCTAAGGTGGTGCAAGTTGGGTTACCAGCATTTGCTACTGAGAGTCATGAATAAATGTCCTCATTACTAGCACATTGAGGAAGATTTTTGCAGTCATTTTATTAGCAAAACTGAAATTAATTTTCAAACTTTTATTCATGCTAGGTAAAATGTGCAATAAAATTAATCCAAACTGCTTATCAATGTTTGAGGAATTCAAAGCAATTTAGAAGTCATTTGCTGTTTTACTTTTCATATTGAAAAAACTCAGAAAGTAATTTAAAAGATTTAATTCATGTTTCATTTTTCTGTTCTCATAAGCCCGAGTAAACTATGCCATCTTTTTAATTTTTTGAGACAGGGTTCAACTCTGTCACCCAGGCTAGAGTGGTGCTATCATTACTCACTGCAGCCTCAGCTAATTGGGCTTAAGTGATCCTCCCAACTCAGCATCCTGAGTAGTTGGGGCTACAGGAGCACACCACTATACCCGGCTAATTTTTAAAAATTTTTATAGAAATGACATCTCCCTTTGTTGTCAAGGCTGTCTTGAACTCCTAGGCTCAAGCAGTCCTCCCAACTTGGCCTCCCAAATAAATATTCCTGCTATAAGATGTGATATGACAAATCTTTTGGTGGTCATTGGATTTCTGACAAGCAGAAGCCTCTGACTAGATCATTAGTACTAAGAAGAAGGGCTATGGGAAGTTAGAAAGAGTCAATTGTTTCATCTACCAAACTCCATATTTTTAAAAGATAGTCATCTTGCTTTGTGTGAGAACCAATTTAGAGGAAATAAAATGAGAGGAAAACTTTGTCAGAAAGACTCTTTTAAAAAAGTATATGTCTCTATCTCACTTTAATCTTTGATAAGTCTAAATTTGCTAAAACATCTGTAATTGGGTTTTTGGATCTAAAAAGTATAATAAATGGCCGGGTGCGGTGGCTCATGCCTGTAATCCCAGCACTTTGGGAGGCAGAGGCGGGTGGATCACGAAGTCAAGAGATCAAGACCATCCTGGCCAACATGGTGAAACCCTGTCTCTACTAAAAATACAAAAATTAGCTGGGTATGGTGACGCACATCTGTAGTCCCAGCTACTCGAAAGGCTGAGGCAAGGAAATCGCTTAAACCCAGGAAGCGGAGGTTGCAGTGAGCCAAGATCGTGCCACTACAATCCAGCCTGGCAACAGAGCAAGACTCTGAGGGAAAAAAAAAAAAAAAAAAAATATATATATATATATATAAAATAAATTAAAATTTTAAAATAGTAAATACTAGGACAAAAAAGAGCAGGGGATGAAAGTTTGAAAGGTCATATCAACATTGTTCACTCTTTAAAAATCACCTTGGCTATTTAGATTTAATTCAATTTATGTCTAAAAGCAACAATATTTGTACTTTTCATTTTCTAGCATGATTGTGGATTTCACTTGCAAAAGTACATTCTTACTTGTTGAAGTAATAATATAATCTATAAATAGACTAAGAAATTGAATTCAGAAACAATAATTGAAATTCTTATATAAAACTTAACATGTGAAAACAACTAAGACAGATCCAGTTAACTTTGCTCATTTGTTAGTCAACCATTAAGCCCCACTCAGTCTCTAGGAACAGCTGGAAAAGCCCTACCTCAGATTTTCTTCCCTGGGATATACAAACTCATTTTATCTAAGAAACTAACCAAAAAGTAGATAGAAGAGGAAGACAATACATTACATTTCTCATGGTCACAATTTCATAGTTCTTACCAAATGGAAGAAGGCTCAGTGCCTGTCCATTAGTTAGTTTGTTCGTTTGTCACCCAGGCTGGAGTGCAGTGTTGCTGTCATGGCTCACTGCATCCTTGACCTCCCAAGCTCCAGCAATCTTCCCATCTCAGCCTCCCAAGTAGCTGGGACTACAGGCACACACCACCACAACTGGCTAATTTTTCTGTTTTGGGTAGAAATTAGGTCTCAGTATATTCCCCAGGCTGGTCTTGAAGAACTCCTGGGCTCAAGCGATCCCCTTGCCTTGGCTTCCTAAAGTGCTGGGATTACACATTAGTTGTTTTAATAGTTCTTTATTATGCCTCTGTTTTTATATTGATCAGAGCTTATGGCGTACAAAGAAAGATAAGTGTCATTTACAAAATGGTCCGCAAATTTAGAAACATTTATAATGATATGATTTCCCCAGGGTAAGTGTAGAAATCTTGAGCAAACTGGTATGTGTTAGAATTTTGGTCAGATCACAACAGGAATGGCACCCCACAACAGGAATAGCATTCTACGTTTCACTCAGAAGAGACTCAAAATGGACTAGAAATGACATTTAGCACAGAAGTACATGGTACACGCAAGTCAACTCTATTTTTCAGGTTTATGTGTGGTTCTTCCAAATTCCTCTAGCTCTACCTCCAACCTTAGCAGGCTACATGTCTCCTTCAGTAGGTGGATGACATTTTGTTAATTTTTGCAACCAGGGTGCTATGTACAATGCAAATGGTTGGTTTTTAAAATAGATGAGAACACCCTTATTGAGACTCTCTTGGGCCCAGTTAGAGAATATCCTGATATATACTGGGTAGGGGTGGAGGTGTGGAGATGGAGGTGGGTGGTTCTGGTTGTGTTTGTCTTCACATTAATTCACATAAGTTATTTTATATTAATTCATATTCGTTATATTTGGGGACTGGGGTCTTTAATAACAATTTTTATCTGAAGTATTTTCTAGGACACATCATTTTAAGGGAAGATGGCAGAGATATGAAGAAGCAGCTGTGGAGATGCAACGCTGGACATGAAATGGGTGTTGAAGACAATGGAAAGCCAGTTGGTCAAGACCCTTGGGAAGAAAAGAATCTTTAAAAGGTCTCTGTTAGGGTGGGACTAAGTTGTAATTAGACGTTGTGAATAAGATGAAATACTAAAGAAAGAAAGAAAAATATAGGGCACATACAGAACTGATCAAGAAGGGATTATCAAGAGACAATTACTCAACTACCCATTTGCAAGTGAGCAATTCTCACCCAACACTGTTTTCAGTTATGATTGAATGGAAGCTCTAATTGAATAGTTCTTTGTGGTGTTCAAAGTCCAAGACAGCAAGTTGTTCTTTTGTATGGGTTCATAAGTTTTCCCAGAATGAACTGTAAAACACTCATGATTTCCCTGAACTGTGGCAAAGTGACTTACCCAGTTTCTGGCAAATTTATTAAGCAATACAGACTCCCTGCTTAATCCATTGGTTTAAACAATATTCAGTTAACACAAATTAGTGAATAAGCAGAGATATAGGTCAGCTGATTGAAGAAAGATGTAAAAGTAAAGTAAAATAAAACTTATTTGAAAACAGCAAATGGGTCAGAGCTAAAGCCCAGTACAAGTTAGAACAAATAACCCATCAATCTGAAAACCTTCTTGGGTTTACAAGAAGTCTTTTCTGATCTCGGGCTGTATTTATCTTCTAGAAGGAAAAAAAAGAGGAGCAATAAATCTCTTCATATCAAAGGCCTGTTCAGCAGAAATGAATTGAAAGTGTTGGGTCAATTAGACTGAACTAGATCTCCCCCAGGCAAACCTACTATCAATACATATTTAGCTTCCAGACACCTTTAAAGGCAGTCTGGGAAAGGCTGGCTAGCAAAGAAAAGAAAAAAGATAATTCTAAAATTTGAGTTCCCTTTGAACTCCATCCACTACAGCAATAAAAAGAGCTGTTTCTGCTCTATTGCATTTTGTTGAAACAAAAAATAGATTGGAGAAATGAATGAGCTCGGCACATTATGTAGATAAAATGGTATTATGGCAAGAGAATGAAGAACAAAGAGCTAAGAACCAGATTCCTGTCGCAGCTCTGCTCTCATAGCTGTGTGACTTCTGGTCAGTCCTTAGACTTTGAAATCTATAGGCTACATGTCTGGAAATAAGAGGATAACAGATTATTCTTAAGTTTCTCTATGATTAAAAAATATCTATGAATCTAAAGGAAGGAAGACAGTTATGTGGACTGATTATTGGAAAAGAATCAAAAGTAATTGTTTCATGTATACATAAAAGGGAAGATCCAGCTATAAATTGTCAAGATATCTTCAAAAAGACCTTTTATTATTGAAAGCTACAAAGAGGACAAATAGTCAAATAAATTTTTGTAGGAACACTCATAAATAATATTTACTAGTATCTAGTGAGCATTTACTATTTGAATTACTTTTGTAGAAAGTCTCATTTAGTCCAATACAATCCTTTGAGATAGATGCTGTTTTATATACATTTTATACATAAGTCAACTGAGATACCATTATAGACTCAAAATGTTCTAAGAGGCAAACTAGGATTTAGTCTCATACTGTTCAAACTCTACTAATCACTGTAATTATAAGTACTCTTCTACATCACCATTTGTAGATGGCATAGTAAAGTAAAGACATCTTCAGCTTGTGCTTCAAGCCACAGAACATACACTGTCACATTTAAAACTCCAGTGTCTCTGTGATGGATTTGTTTGCATTATTCTTCTTCCTTTGGTCTATGTGAAATACTTTTTCTTAATTTCCTGAGACTATTTGAGAAAATGAATCTGGTGAAAATGCTAGAGTAACTCATCGGATTTGAATGCTCCACCATTGAAATACTATGATATCAACTGGACTAAGAATCAGAGGACCTCTATTCAAGGCCTTTCTTTACTAATTGTGAGTGGGACCTCAAGCAAATTTCTCATCACTCTAAACATCAGTTTCCCAACTGTAAAACAGAACTTTTCTCGCTAATATTACAATGTTAAAGAGGTAAAATCGAAAAAAGAAGGACTTTGGATCTAGAGGAGCCTGGATGGGAATTTTGTGAGGAGTCATGTGGCCTTGTACAAATTACTCAAATGTTTCTGAGTCTCATGTTCTTTGTCTGAGTAATGGTGATGATAATAGTGATATGGACAGTAGGCAGCGAAATACTGGGCAGAAGAGAGTGGTGCCCCAGCAAAGGCCCCACCCTCAAGCCTGGAAACCCGCAGCCCTAAATGGGAACAGGCATTCCTGTTTTCATGTCCAGATGTTGTCTTTTGGCCCACCATGCCCCCCACTATCTTGTACCCATATAAACTCCAAACCTAAGGCTCAACGAGCAGAGGAGTAGCAGAGTGGCAGAGCAGCAGAGCAGCACAGCGGTGCAGCAGAGAAGGAGAGAAAAGGAGCATATGAACGTAAGGAGGAGTTTGGCTGGGGAGGGTCAGAAAGGAGATTGGCCACAGGATGGCTGAACTCCATGGGAAGGTCATCTTCCCACTCCATCCCACTGAAAGCCACCTCCACCACTCAATAAAATCTCTGCATTCACCATCCTTTAATTCCGAGTGACCTGATTCTTCCTGGGTACTGAAAAAGGGGACAGGTACCAAGAAGGCAGGGAGTAAAAGACTGTCACCCAGACTCTCCACTGAGCTTGTTTAACACTTAGCCACCAACGGACAGCAACTGCTAAAAGATTATTAATTGTAACACACCTCTAGATGCTTCCGTGAGGCCAGAGCCCAAAAGCGCTTGCCCTGGCTCCTGCACCTGCCCGTCTGTGTGCTTCCCTTCTTGTAAGGGATTTGAGCACCCAGCAGCCAAATAAACAAGCCACACCCCTAACACACGTCCCTCGAGGGGGTCAGGGAACTCGCCCATCTAAATAGTGACAACTTCACAAGGCTCAAGTATACATTAAATTAGAGAACTTTCCTCAAATATAGTAGTTTAACCCACAATAATGGAAAACAAATAACTAGAAGAGACTCTGAACATTGGTGAACCATTCTGTTTTAAATATAATGTATACCCACAAATTGTCTTTTGGCCATGTGTGTTTTCTTGTATATTTGTTCATTTATCTCTAGCAATAGAGATGGGTTTGTGCTGAGATACTAATTTTCTTTCTCCTCACCTTCTTTTCTCTTCTCCTTTTCTTTTGTGTGGCAAAAATAATGCATTATTTTAAAAAATACTGCGGGCAAAATGTCCTTCCCAGTCCACGTGGGGACTAACCCCTCCTCAACCTTACTAAAAGGGTGGGCTCCAACAACTAATTAGTCATGTACAGTAAAAATAAGAAAATTACACTGTTTAAATTGACTGTTTAAAAATGTTTTTCAAATTCACATTTTGTTAAAATGTCTAACTATACATGTAATTTACATAACCTGTGGAACCAAGAAAAGAATATCCCTTTCAGATATGCTAAATGGAATAAACAAATATGTACATCGCTATTATATGTACCACATTCTCTTTCGCCCAGATGCCATCTATAAAAAGCTCAGAAATGAATGGTAATTTAAACTATAAAGCTATATTTAACACACTACAAATGAGTAGACTAGTGTATATAATATTTTGCTTCTATCTCCCTCTGAATTAATCTAGTTCTTACTCTATATAAATATCTACTTGTATTCTTTTCATTTCATCAGGTGAGAAAGACTGAAAATGAAAGGCCCTTAAATGAGAAAGGTAATATGGAAAATAAAATGGATCTCTCAGCCCTGTCATTCAATTATCCCTAGTGCAAGCATGTAATTTTGTAATTTATTGTCCAAAGAGGATACTTTTGAAATGGAAAGGGGCACTATAAATAATTGTACCAGGAAAATAGGAGCAAAACTGTTTCTGAAATAAATTGAGATATATGGTTGACAGGTCACTTAAGTTGTGTCATTTTAACTTCCAAAACACTTTCTGCCTGTTCAAAATAAATCCAAAAGGTCCCCTGCCTCCCAGCCCCTTTGACAGTCTCTGCTGCTCCACCATCAAGTGACTTTTCCCCCTGGATTGCTACAATAGCCTCATGGGAGCCTGTTATCTTCCACCCCAGCCCTCCCCACTTCTCCAACCCTCCAGTCAATTTTCTATATAGCAACAAAAGATATACTTTTACAGCAGTGGTTCTCAACTGGAAGAGATTTTGTCCCCTGTCTTGTGACACATGGCAATGCCTGGAGATAATGTTGATTGTCACACCTAGGAGGCTGCTACCAGCATCTAGTGGGGAGAGGCCAGGGATGCGTCAAAACATCCTACACTGCCATGTGACAGCGCCCGTAACAAAAAAGTACCTAATTCCACCTGTGGAGAGTGCTACTGTTGAACAAGTGTCTGGAAGTATAAATCATACCACATCACGCCTCGGGTTGAATCTCTGTGATATATGTAAAATAAAACCCAGTCACTTCACCATATATGACCCCTTCCTGTCCTCTAAATTCGCTCTCGTTCACTCTCGGTCTCCCTGACTCTTAACTCCCTCCAGTCCCATTCCTCACTGTAAGCAGGAAGGTCTTTTCTCAAGTCTGTCTGGATCTTGACCAGGGCCTCTGCCTGGAGTGCTCTTTTTGCCTGGCTGGCTTCATCCCATCCTTCAGGTTTCTGCTCCATGGCCATGGCCTCAGGAAGATCTCCCTGACTATCATGAGCTGGAGGAACATTGATTGTCTCCCCGCATTCCTCCAGCACTTTGTTATGTCCCACCTCATTCCCTTTATTCTCTTCAGAGCACTTTTACAACTGAAATTATTTCATTTATGTATTTGTTTCCCAGGTTTTTTTTTTTTTTAATCCATTTCTCCTGGAAAGAACAGGATTTTGTCTGATTTCTTTTTCCTTTTTTCTTTTTTCTTTCTTTCTATTGTTTCTGAATCCCCAATGCGTGGAACAGAACAGTGCTTGGAAAAGAGCAGCCAAGCAATAAATACTCGTCACTGGAAAGTTTCTATGGTACATCACCCTGATACAGTTAAAAAAAAAAAGACACTGGAAATCAGAGATAGGTTCAAATAGGAATTTGGATTCCCAATTGCAGTTTTAATGCTTAATGATAGCAATAATAAAATTAATGACAGCAACTATCATTTACCAAGGGTGTACCATGAGCTGGGATAAATGAGTCCTTTCATTCATTTCCTCAGTGAGTCCTTTCAATAGCCCAGCTCGCCATCTCTATCCAGCCACCCTCAGTGTGGCCTTTCCTTGCCCTGCCATGCCAGCTATAGTCTCCAGGCCTGTGTATATGCTGCACTCTCCCCCAGACCACTGTCTACCTCTTCGCCTTCCCGTTGCTATGCAAAGCTCATATGTGACCACCTATGAGAAACTGGATTTGGAGTCTACCTCAGTCCCTCTGGGCTGCTATAACAAACATACCTTAGACTGGGTAGCTTATAAACAACAGAAATCTATTTCTCATTGTTCTGGAGGCTGGAAGTCCAAGGTGGAGGCACTGGTAGATTTAGTGTCTGGTGAGAGCTCATTTCTCACAGATAGGATCTCTTGCTGTGTCCTCATGTGGGTAAAGGGACAAACAAGTTCACTTAGGCCCCCTTTACCCCCTTTATAAGGACTCTAATCCCATTCATGAGGGCTCTTTCCCCATAACCTAATCATTTCCCTCAAAAGCCCGTCTTGAATATCATCACCTTGAGTTTAGGATTTCAACATACGAATTTCAAGGGGATATGAAGTTTTAGACCATAGCAATATCCAAGTTCCCAAAGCATATTTTGCTTACCTTTATCTCCTTCATAGACTAAAAGCTTTTTGAGGGCAGTATAGCCCTAGTGACTGGCTCATATATGTAGAAATTATGAATGTGGTAAGGATTGCTTCCTTGGTTTACAAATTGAACCATACAAAGCTTAAATCTCCCAGTGTCAAATAGTGCGTGCACAACTGGGGTTTAATTTTAAGCCAGTGTTGGAATTCTGAATCTGTATTTTAACAACGTTTCCATAACTACATTCTGTATGTGTGTCATATGTCGAAGTCACATATATGTGACTTTGGACAAATTACTTAACAATTTAGAATCCCCTTTTGCTAATCTATGAAATTCATAATGTGAGTGGGATAGAAAACTGGTTATAGATGAGATGAAATCTGTAGCTCATTTCTGCTCTAACCCTCATGGGTTTAAATGCCCCTATGGAATGATGTTTTACAGATAGAAAGTATTTGACAAACATATTGATTGTTGAATTCTACAGGAGATACTTAACATAGAGACTGTGAGCACATGAAACACTTTTCTACTTCAGCACTGCCCTTAGCCAATTTTTAAAATGACCCTTTCTTTCACTTTTTTTGGAATTTTCACTCTTATTCTAATAGCAAAAACAGGTAGGTCTGCTTTTATTTTTTCCTACAAGAAAATTGCAGTTCCTTGATAGCTTAAGATCCTCAGCTTTCACTCTCCTTGTTTATACACTCAGGAAACTGGTTTACTGCCTCACAAAACAGCACACCCATGTGATTAGCACTTAATTATGGCGAAGCCAGTAGCTGGGCTATAGGCTCAGGTTGAGTTAATTCACTCAAAATAAGTCTGGGTTTCATTTGTTTCATTTCAATTGCAAAGAGACAAAATTTTGCATGCCATCTACTACGAATTTCACTTATTCTGAAAGAATATAAAACTTTCAACCATTTCTTTTTCAATGACAATGTAAAATATTACTTGGAATCTAATATCCAATCCCTTCATGTTTAAAAGAAAAAAAATTGCCTTTGAAAATTTGGCTAGATACACTTAGACGTATATTTAAATTAAAGCATTGCCCTATTTTGCCAATTGGAAAATCACTGTTAAAAATTTCTGAAAATGGCTAGCTGACTATGACATAAATTGTAACAGATTTTTTGGGTTCAACTATTTTAGCTGGTTTCGCCAGCTATTTCCAAGATGAAACGAGCATTGAAGATGAAATATGAAAGGAATTCCCTTCGTCATAGGCAGGAGCCAGCCTTCAGGGTGGTCCCTGGCATGCACCCTGTTGTGTAGTCCTCTTCCACATGCTTCCAGAGTTGGTCTATGTGACTGATGGAGACAGCATCGGCCAGGCAAGGTGGCTCACGTCGGTAATCCCAGCACTTTGGGGAGGCCAAGGCAGGTGGGTCATCTGAGGTCAGGAGTTCGAGATCAGCCCTGGCCAACAAGGTGAAACCCCGTCTCTACTAAAAATACAAAAAAAAAAAAAAAAAAGCCAGGTGTGGTGGTGGGTGCCTGTAATCCCAGCTACTCAGGAGGCTGAGGCAGGAGAATTGCTTGAACCTGGGGGAGGCAGAGGATGCAGTGAGCTGAGATTGCGCCATTGCACTCCAGCTTTGGTAACAAGAGCAAAACTCTGCCTAAATAAATAAATAAGACAGCAGCAATGATGGCATGTCCCTTCTAAGACTAGGTCATAAAAGGCACCAAAGCTTCCTGCTTGCTTTCTCTTTTGCTCTCTTTCTTCCATCACTTGCTTTAGGAATAGTCAGCTGCCATGTCGTGAAGAGAGGCCTCCAACTGACAACTATGAGGAACTGAAACCTATTGCCAACATCCACATGAGTGAGGCTGGACATGAGTCCTAGAGGACTGCAGCTCAGGACAACACCCCGACTCTAACTCACAAGTCCCACCCAACTAAGCTGCTTCTGAATTCCTGGCCCACAGAAACTATGAGCTAATAACTCTTTGTTGTTTTTAGACATCACGTTTTTGATCATTCATTATGCAGCAGTAGATAACAAGTATTGCAGGGAATGAATTCATTTATCATTTATATATTATTCATTGTTTATTAAAGCCCCCCCCAAAATAGATGGAACTTCTGTGGACTACAAGATAACGTGAGTACACATCATTATTTTAAATACAGTTTTAAAATACAAAAATGGATTTTGAGATTTGTTTGCTTACAGGATTATTTGGAATCTTAATGGAGCATTTACTTACTAAAATTTAAGAAGAATGGGAAAAAACAGGAGAAGACTTAGACAAAAGGAAGTAAATCCACTGGTGAAATTAGTCCCAAAAGAAAAGGCATGCATTGTAATAAGGGCAATCAGGGCACTAGTTTTTTTTTTTTTTTTTTTTTGAAATGGAGTCTGGCTCTGTTCCCCAGGCTGGAGTGCGGTGGCCCAATCTCGGCTCACTGCAAGCTCCACCTCCCGGGTTCACGCCATTCTCTTGCCTCAGCCTCCCAAGTAGCTGGGACTACAGGCACCTGCCACCACACCCAGCTAATTGTATTTTTATTAGAGATGGGGTTTCACCGTGTTAGCCAGGATGGTCTCCCTCTCCTGACCTTGTGATCCTCCTGCCTCGGCCTCCCAAAGTGCTGGGATTACAAGCGTGAACCACTGCGAATCAGGGCACTAGTTTTAAGGATTTTTATGTTTTGATTTTTGTGTTTTGGGTTGGCGAAGGCTTTTTATCAATGAAAACTTTTATGGGATCCTGAGCTACAAAGTTAGCCTATATATCCCTTTAGGAGCCTCGGAATAAAGCAGAAGAGAAACTGGACAAGAATGAGGAAAAGGGAACTGAATGGGCCTCCCACTTGAAATTCCATTAGATAATGTTGATTATAAAAGGTGACAAAAAATAGACTTACCTGATTCCGAATCTCAGGGAGAGGCTTTCAATAATTTATTTTTCAGTATGACATTTGGTGTTACATTTTTGTTAGATACTCTTTATCACATTAGGGAAATTTCTTTTATTCTTTCTTTGCTAAGAATTTTTTTTTCATAAATAGGCTGTGGAATTCAAGCATTGTTCTTTGACACAGGCAAATAGGAACCCAGTGCATGCTAGAGCTTTCAGGACTTCACTCCGGCCTTCTACAGTTGTGTCCTGTTCTGTGGGCAAATACATTGGCCATATTCCAACTTCACGTGTTACCTCTCTATATTCCCTCCCCTTTTGTATTTTGGCATCCAAATATGAGCATTATAAATGTATAAAATGATGATGCGAGCATTGTAAACTGTAGATTGGTTCAAACAGTATCATTTTAAAAAATGGTCAGTATCAAGGTATGAGAAAACAGTATTAATATAAACCCTAAAGAATAAGAATAAAATGAATATAAAATAAAAATGTAGTATCTTAATTTTCCTTTGTGTAGAACAACAGATAAATTTTGTTTATTCACAGGGTTTCTTAAAAACCCAAATATTACCAACATTTAAAAGTCAGAAAAGAAATCGTCTAGACAGTTCGTACAAAATGTGCATTTCGGGGTTCTCTTAAAATATTTGGCAACACAAGGCAAACAGTCCCAGGTGAAAACAATTGGCTAGAGCCAGAAGCTAGTTTTCTATGAAAAATTCTTCCAAATCTTACTGCATATATATATATAAAAATTTACTGCATATATATATAAATTCACTGCATTATATATATATATATACCTCTAACAAGTATATATATATACCTCTAACAAGTATATATATGTATACCTCTAACAAGTGTGTATGTATATACTTGTTAGAAGTTTTTTTTTTGAAAATTTGACACGTATGTTAAAAGGTACATGACATTGGCACTATCTAGTAGAGCTGTAATAAAATCTTCTAAACTATAATAATAGAAAAAAATTTATTGGTCATGCTAGAGGAAAATCTCAAATATGCTTGTATTCACTACAAAAAATGTAAAATCATTGTCAAATAAAGAGTCAATCAAAGCATATGCAGCCAAATAAAGTAGTAAAAATTAACATGGATGTACACCAAGCAGTTCATTAACAAAAATATTTTGTGATTTTTCTGGGTTTTATGATTGAGATATTAGTCAGATTTTTATAATTTATTGTGTTTCCTTTGCTCATTCTAAATAACTATTCATTCTTTAACCATTTTTTCCATAATACTGTATTCTTTTTCTTGGAGGCTCCCACAAACTTGGATGTATCCCTACCAGTTATCAATTGAGAAAGAGAAAATAAAAAAGGACAGTCACAGTCTAGGTAGTTAAAAAGAATACAACATATACAACAAGAAATTAATGAATGCCTTGGGAAAATTATTGAAGACATAGAACATTTTAGCAAAATTAATCCTGATTATTCTACAAAGGTCATTCTATAAAGGTCACATATGAAGTGAAAATTTCCATCAAGCAATTTTATTGGAAAAAAATGACAAAATAAGCACAAAACTCAAGATTTATTCTGAAAAGTAGAGACTTAGTGGCCACTGTTCATGTTTCTATTATTTTCATACATTATTTTGATGAAAATTTTAAGAAAGGTTTTGTGATGAGACCATCCTAAGTAGGTAAGTGAACAGTAGCAAAACAGAATGATTTCTAGAGAATTCAGAGACCACCTTTCCTAACTTCTCCCATAACAAATCAAAAATGAATAGTAAAATTAAAAATATGAATGGAGGATTTAAGAAAGAAAGAAAAAATAAAAAGCAAAGAATTGTGTGAGGAAAGAACAAAGGAGAAAAATAAGGTTGATGAAAGAAAATAAACATCCCTATGACTGATGATGTTACCACATTATCTCATTTGATTTTCCCTGGCTTTTCCATACTGAATAAACTGGTTCCTAGTTAAATATGTTGTCCAGTGTTATAGAAATAGTTAATATAGCCAAGCTGGAATGCAAAGTTGGGTATGTTCTCCTAAAAGCGTTCTATTTTTCTGGACCAACATAATATACTCTGCCATACTTCACTTTCATATGAAAAATGACCTCTGGGAAAATATTTCGACAGTTTTCCTTATGAAAGAATTTAGAGTAAATGAACATTACTTATGACCCAGAACATGGATAAGCAAATCCATAATCTTTGCAAAGCAACCACATGAACGTTGTTGAGAAAGATAAAGATGCTTGTTGATTATGGAGCACTTTCTGAACACAGTGGATAAAGAACAACTTTAACTCCTTGGTATAGCCTTCTGCATTTAGACTTTATAAAACTATTCCTCATAGTATTCAGGATCCTTGTTATGTGGAATAACCAATTTTTCATTCGTATAAGAAGTAAGGATTGTGAAAACATTTTCTCTTCTCTAGCATAATGATTAAGAGCACAAAACATAGGAGTGAGGCGGAGGTGGATTCATTCCTGCCTTCTGACTCACTGGCTATGTAACTTGGATAAGTTCTTAACCTTTGTAACTCGGGTTCTTCTTATCTCTAAAACGTGGATAATAGGATATTGTGATGAATAAATGAGAGCCAGGGTCAAGCACTAGCTCAGCACCTGGAAAACAATAACAGCTGCTGACTACTATAACTGAACTTCAATTAATATAATGATAATGAGAAACAAAACTTACTCAGAGAATAATAATTTGTTTCAAAGTAAACACAGATCTGATTTACTTCAAAAATAATTTTGAAACTTTGAGCCTATTGCCAAGGAAGTCATGATACATGAAATAAAATTTCCAATTTTTCCAATTTCATCTATTTGAGATTCCAACTATCCTTATGAGTTCCAAGAACCCATTGTTTCCAAGTAGAAAAGACAGAGGCAAAGACCTCCTTGGAAAGCTGTAGCTACTAGAAAGGAGGTGGGAAAGAATACAGTCATTTGCAATCCAGCATTTCACTCAGAATTCAGACAAAGGCCTCTGTTCAAAAAACGTAAAAAAATAGAAAGAAAGAAGAAAAGAAAAAGATACAAACCTCAACCCAGCTGCCCCCAAAGACCAGCCATTCAAATTAGCTAGAGCAAGTATCTGTTCATTTTTGATCATGGCTCAGTTTGATATCACTCATCATTACATTCATAATATGGGCCTATTCTTCTAGGAAAATGTTTCCGTTGTGGGTTTGGCAATGAGAGCTTCAGTTCAGTTCAGCTAAGCTGATTTCTTTTGTTCAAAGGAGAGAAGCTGTTTGCAAATAATCTGTGTATAATTAGTTACCTGGTTTTAAAACTGTTTTATTTTTATTTTCTCTCTTCCTTGTAAAGCCATCTGGGAAATCTGATTACTCCTAAGTCATTATAAGCTAATATGCAGTCTAGGTAGGCTGGGTTTTGAATCTCTGTCAATTCTAGTTAAATACTTAAAACTAATTAGACCATTTTAATAGGAGTCATTTATTACTGAATGCTTCTTAAGAAAGAATCTTATAGTTCATGCTGATCTAGACTACCAATTACATATTTATAAATCTTAGCTTACATGTTCAAGTTCTGTATGCAGGTAAGAGAAAAATAATTCCCAAATGAAACAAAATTACATCAATACATATAAAATTGTCACTATAGTCAACTGATCATAGGGTACTAGAAAAGAAGACCAAAAATTGTCACTAATAGAAAGAAAGTTATAAACTCTAAGTCTTCAGGCAAACTTTAAAACATTGAATACTGAAATGCTCTCCAAATATCTCTATTATTTCTACATGTAAACACATGAATTCCTCCATTAATGATTGGTCATATATAATGTAATTCAGACATCAAATGTAGCTGTGCCAAGTTTTCACACCTATCTTTGATTTTAAGCCAAAGAATCCACCACCCTTCCAAATCTTAAATGGGTTAACCACATTTATAGGTTCACAGTCTTAAATGGGTTAGCCCATTTAACCATTATAAGTCAATGTGGATTCCTTGGCTTATAATTTATAAGGGTTCACAATCCCAGAGCTCCTAAGGACTCATCTAGTGCCAGAGAGACCGCTAATCCCAAAATGGACTTCAAGTTTGCATTTATGTTCCTTTGAGATAAATAAGAAATGAACATATACTTAAAATGGAATTCATGTTATGGGTATGTATGCAGCCTTCTCTGCCTCCTGTAGGAGACAATCCGTGCTTGTTTACTTTTTTTGTCTTTATTCTCAGCACCACAGTATTTAGGTTCATTATATGAAAGGGAGATAAGAATCTTGAGTTTCTCCTAAGAGCTTTGGTACATTCTAGAGACCCAAATGGGAACTAAAATGAATTATGATTTCTTATTGATTCTATAAACACTCACATACATACATTAAAAAAAATAGTTTAAAAAGACTAAAAAAAAATAAGCAGCTTTCAGTTAGCACATTGAAAATAAGACTGTTACATCACCAGATTTGGGTTCATCCTCTTGAATTTGCACATAGTTCTGTGCAGAGATGTCTTAAAACCTTATTAATGCATCTAATTAAAGTAATGACAGAGAACTTCCACAGCATCTAATGAAAGAAAACAAAGATTAAATTTAAGTTAATCAGCTTTGAAATGTAAACAAGCACATTCAATCATTAAATGATTCCATTTATTTTTAACAGGTTCTTAGAAGTGAGTACAATAAACATTCCACCGTGCTTTCTTCCTTTGCCCCGAATGTTTATTAGCACCATTAATCCATTAGTAAAAATACAAAGAGACATTTCATGCCTAGTATAAACTCATTCCAATTTTTTGATAAATGGAGGCAAGTAGTTAGCCAAGATTTTTCACACACACAAGAAATTCTAAAATGTTCATGGATATTTCAAAAGTAGAGCCTTCAAAAAGATTAAAATAAAAAAAAACTGGCACTAATAATAAAGATCATCTCAGGTTTGCTGTCCCAAGATGTTAGTTCTTTGCTTTGAGCAGGCAGGTGGTGTTTTTCATGGGAGAAGACAGCAGAACTAGTATTCCTGGTAAACATGTCAGCAAAGGATTTTGGAATCTGTTTCTAGCAACCAAATAGTCCAGAAGAGAGGGAAACGTTTTTATATTTTGCAAAGTTTAGAGATGAAAGAACCAATCTCAAGGTTGATGAAGAAAGACGTCACTCAGCAGGTGGTGAGCAGCTGTGATGTAATAACATTCACCATACAGTTTCACCAGTAGCAAGAGTCAGAAGCCCAAAATCATTTTAATACCAGGGAATGTCTATTTGATTCTATGTACTCTCCCTGAAATAATCAGTGGCTTGTTTTGTTGTTTTGTTTAGAATGGGCTTGCATTTCTAGTTGAAGAGAAGTTAGCATTATCCTCTGTCAGGTAAATCTATAGTGAGTTACCCCAGATTCCTCAGCATTTTGCTTGCTGTGATGGAAGAAGGATGGAAGCATTTCCTGCCCAGGCTTGGAGTTATTCATTTTTCTTTGCATGCTAGCTCTCACTTTACCCATTTCTTTCCTATTCAATAAACAGATGAACAAGCAAATGATCGGGAACTACTTCACTATGCAATAACCAAGAGACTTTTCTAGTTTATAAGAAAAGTATGCTATCATTAAATTCAAGGATGGTGCCTTTATTATTTGTTCATTTGTCCAAAAATTATTTTTTATTGTGGTAAGAACATTTAATGTGAGATACATCCTTTTAACAACTTTTTGTGTACAGTAAAGTATTGTTAACTATAAAAACAGTGTTACATAGCTGACTGTTGGAATGTATTCATCTTGCATAACTGAAACTTTATATCTATTGAATAGCAACTCCCTGTTTTCCCAAACTTTCACCTCCTGGCAGCTACATTCTACTCTCAGCTTCTATGAGTTTTATAATTTTAGGTACCTTGTATAAATGGAATCATGCAGTATTTGTGGTTTTGTGACTGGCTTATTTCACTGGGCATAATATTGTCCTCAAGGTTTATCCATGTTGTCATATATAGCAGAATTTTCTTCTTCTTTTATGGTTGAATAATATTACATTTTATTTATATACCACACATTTTTAATCCATGCATCCATCGATGGACATTTTTATTGTTTTCACATCTTGGCTACTATAAATATTGCTGCAATGAACCTTGGAATTTTAATATCTTTTCAAATTCCTGATTTCGATTCTTTTGGATAAATACCCAGAAAAGACCCTATTATGTGGCATAATAGGAACAGTCCTAGGGAATAGGGAAACATTAATTATCAGGGAACAAATTACGTGGTAACTCCCTTAGAAGTGATCTCATTCCTTCAGTTTGTTATAATATTGACATTGTTCAAATATTCATTCTGTATACAATAACCAGAGTAATTTTTTTCAGAAAACACAAAGGCAATCATAGCACTCTCCTGCTTCATACACTTTAATTGGCATCCTTTGCCCTCAAGATAAAATCTCAGATGCTTACAATGGTCACATAGCCCTGAACAACCCAGCCTCTTCCACTTCCCAGCCCCCTTTCTGCACCACGCTCATCCCTATTCCCTCCAACACAGTGCTTCTGCAGCTCTGCTGTCCTCTCAGTTCCCTGGATGCATCAGTCCTTCTCAAGTCTGTTCTTTGAGCAGAACATTCTCTTCCTTATTTTTAGTAAACCTGTCCAAATATTTTGTCCTTCATATCTCAGCTTAAATATAACTCCCGCAGGGAAATCTTTCTCCAGCCTCAGACTAGGCTGAATGTCTCTCTTACTCATTTTTACAGTAAGTACGTTTTATTTTGCTTTGTTTTGTTTTGTTTTTTGTAGTAGCACTCATCTTAATCTTAACCAAAAATTTTTAAGTTTAATTATTTGTTTAAATCCCATCTTTCCTAAAGGACCATAATGGTGTTGGTCCGGGGGTTGGGGGTGAGGGGGGCGTGGCGGGCGGATAAGCACAGAAACTACATCTCCTTTACACCTTCCTATCTTTTCAGTGGACAGCATGGTACCTGGCTCATGGTACCTGGCTCAACAAAAATTTAATAAATATTTGTTGAATTATTGCATGAAAGAACTGTGCAGTATTCCACAGGTCAATGGTTTGCAAGCTCTTTCTGGTCATAGGACCCCTCGTGTTGACTGATTGTTGTGGAAACAGGTTTTAACTCCACAACATTTACAGCTTGCAAGAGCACTGTGAAAAACACAATTTTACAATATTGCCATTTAAAATCATTTTATATAATGGAATGGTATTCATTAATAAAGAGAAACCAATAAGGACACATGCTGCATCATGAATGAACCTCAAAAACATTACTCAGTAAAAAAGCCAGACACAAGAGACCACATATTGCATGATTCCGTTTTTAGGACATGTCCAGGAAAAGAAAGTTTATGGCTACAGAATGTAGGTTAATGGCTGCCCGCAGGTGGGAATAGGGATTAATTGTAAACAGGCATGAGAGATTTTCTTGAGGGAGATGAAAATATCTAAGACTGATTTGTGGTGATGTCTGTACCACTCAGTAAAGTTAGAAAAATTACACACTTGAAATGAGCGATTTTTATGATATCTAAAATGCACCTCAATAGAGCTATTTTAAAAATCATTGTTCTAAACTGTAGCTGACCTTCACCTTACCTTTTTGACATTATTGCAATTTTTGTTCTTTGTTTCTTTTCTTTCAGTTTGACTTTTTAACACACAGTTAGCTTGTATTTTTGCCTGATAATTTCATGGGGGTTTATGTTGTTTAGGGATGGCCAGTCTGAACAATCACATTTCTCTAAAAGCACTGTAAATACATCGAATAGGTAATTAAATACTGATTGGCTGGTGATTACCAGTCATAACATATCAACCTTCTCTGAGATATACCCTCTAAAACCTCCAATGGTAGGGAAATGTTGTGCAAAAGAAGAGGCTGGGAATAGGAAAATGCTGCCTCTGTGGATAAACTGGAAGAAACTTTGAAGAGACAAATGGAAAACATCACACTTTGAGGCAATTACAGACTCTTGGCTGAAATTCAGCTTCAGGCTTATCTTGTGGGGAGGAATTTTTAAACACTTCAAAGTCCTACCCGGTGTTATAGTTGTCACCTTAATCTACCCCAAAAACATCCATTTCAGAAAGTTAAAGTTTCAGAGTCTACTGCTGAAGAATTCTGTAATTAGAGTAAAATATAACTGTGAATGCCTACAGGGATTTTTTTTTCTTTTGATATTATAGGTAAACTCAAGTCAAAGAAAACCGAAAGAGAGGATCTCTTAAAGCCATATAGCAGAGCCTTCCTGAACAAGGGTGAAGTAATCCTCAAAATCAAAATATAAGATTGTTTACCATATCAAGTTACATCCATCATCCATGTCAATCTTGAACATCAAAACAAGTTCTAGAAAGAGAGAGGAATATTCACAGGATGGGCCATAATCCAAGGATTCAGGAATTTGAGGCTCTCATGAGAAATAACATAGATTTAAGATACCTTTGATTTTTAGAATTATTTTCTGTAGGTGATGTCTAATTTTTTTTTTTTTTGCTGATAGTTTCTGGATCTCAAAAATGCTTCAAAGAGAAAAATAATATATGCTATTAAATGTTTTAATAGTAAATATTATTGGTAATATAATGCTCATGTTAAATAACAAATTTTTCATATATGTAAATTGGCAAAGCAATAAAATATATATTTGGCTTATCCTTTTGATTTCTTTAACTGTTATTCCTTCTTCTTAGTTTCCATTTATACAACATGGCAATAATTTTTACTTTTTTCTCCTTTATTTTTCCTCTTTATGTTAGAACAAATGTCAATTTGCTGTCATATGACAAAAAAATATAGATAGCAATAGTTCTGTGTAGAGCCTCCTCTGAGTAAGGCATATGAAATATTCTGATTAGATTTCTGAATACAGAAGCTCAATGTTGCCTCTGAATTATTCACCCATTTTATTCTGGTATTTAAGGCAGGGGTAGAAATAGGTCATATAAAAACCTTGTCACATTTCTTCCAGAATTTGCAAGAGAAAAATTAGGCACTGGTCCTTGTTTCCCAGCTTGGTCAAGTTTCCCTACAAATCACTTCTCATTAGAATCCCTAGAAGGACCACAACCTTTTCTAACTTGTAATGTGATTAGAAAGTAAAGTGTCCTCTTGCTTTCAAGTAATGGAAACTAGTTTTTCATGTGTTATACAGCATTTTTAGGTGTTTTATCATGGAGAGTTTTTACACTGGCAGAAAGGAGGGCACCTGGTTCTTTTCTTTCTCTGGTTTTCGTGTGCAGAAAGTGGTAGGGGAAATGGCTTTGTGTAAAATTATCTTTCTATTAAAGAAGTATCCTGCAGTGTTTTATGGAAATCATTGTCAAATCTGAAAATTTTGCAAGGTATTGAACCTCTCTGGACCTAATTTCTTATTTATAAAATAAGAGGGTAAATAAAAGGGTCTTTAAGGCCTCTTCTAGTTTAAAAAACTACAGTGATCCCTAGCTAATGAATGCTCACAGTCATGCAGACTATAAGCCTTGTCCGTATCACACTTGTTAATGATTATTGTAGGCCATGCGTGAAGGAGCCTGCACTAATGCAAACAGTGAATAATCAAAGCATACAGAACTTCAGCTGGTACAGATTCTACCAAAAAGTATCATCATACTTATGGCATTATACATCTTTAACTTTGGTTATTGTTAATTTTCTATTACGCTTTCTTGTGATTTGCTGTGTGTGTGTTTGTGTGTATAAGTGTGTGGTATTTTACAAGGACATGTGTACAGGAGTAATAATGAAATATTTAATAATAGGCTGGTTACAGGAGACATGTAGAAGACATGTCTAAGGTCCGTGTGTGTCTGTGTGTGTATGTGTGTGTGTGTGTGTGTGTATAATGAATACTTATAGCATATGGCTGTCTGATGTCCATCCCTGTCCTCTTTTGGCATCAGCCCCTCCCCTAATTTTGACATAACTCCATCATTTTCGGGCCATGTGAATTTATGGGCTTGACCTCACCCTAGATTCCGGAGGTGGACAAAGGATTTAAGACATCCTGGCAGGGCAGTGTATCTCTCTGGCTACAATGACTTATTAAGAAATAGACAATTATATAATGAGCCAGATTAATGTGACTTGATTTTGTGGTTTTACTGGAGCTATTAGTAGGGCATATCATTCTCATTCTACTAGAATTTGTGAGATGGTAATCTGGTAATCTGGAAAAGGTAATCTGTAGCTACTGATGGGTGTCTAGCCTCCATGAGTAAAAATCTAAAAAGAAGGGGTTAACAAAGTGAAAGTCAAACCAGGAGATGAGATTGAGAGAGAGGAGAGAGAAAGAGAGAAAGAGAGTCTGAAGACAACTTTTGAGCTCCTGACTTAACCATTGCTGAAGACCTCAATTCTGTGAGCCAATACATTCCTCTTCATTATAGAGACAAGTTATGTCAGACTTGCAGACCCATGATAAAACTGGAGGATGCCTACCAGAGGTCATCTCTGTCTAGCTCTTTATTTCCCTTTATGTGTACGTTTCAGATTGACCTCAAACATTATGCTGTGTGAAAAGACTTTCTGGACTCTGTTTACCTTGAGTTAGGTGAACATCCTCCCTACCGTGTGGCAATGGTCATATCATATTGTTACTGTTTGTTAACATCTGTATTTCCTCCACTATGTTTTGTGCTCTGTGAGGTCAGAAACCTTCTTTCTCTGCCCTTGTATTCTCATAAGCAGTTGACTTCCATTTAATAACTGACTAAATATAAGGCAATTAATTTGCAGCCTTCCACAGTTTAAAGACAGAGATGACGTTCCTTCACAGTCTTCACATCTCTGAGGAAATATATTTTACATTTACTTTTACTTTTTATCTTAACCTATTCTTCTTTACATTTATCCCCTCATGGTCTGCCTTTTCCATTCTCTCACTTGGAAGATTTTAACTTATTTATTCATTCATTCAACAATGTTTTAAATGTCTCCTGTGACCTAAGGACTACACTAAGCATCAAGAATACAATGTGGAACAAAGCAAGTCTTCTGTTCTCAAAACTTACCGTCCAGCCTGTGGAAACAGTAAAAACCATGACAAGAGAGTGTTATTTGTGCTACAATTGCATGAGAAGAGGATGCCAGGGCAGGACTTAGGAGGAGTACCTAGCCTGGTTTTAAGAGGTCACTGGAGACCTGCTGAAGGAAATGGCTTTAGGCGAAATGCTGAGGTGTCAGTAGATATTAATCTGCTCATGGAGGACCAGGGAGTGTCTCAGGCAGATTGACCAGTTTTCTCAATTACGTAGTGATGACAACTGAGACGCAGTAATATAAAACACTTACCTGATCACCAGGAAGTTTCTCCTCCAGCAACAGAAAGGCAGATTTTAAACAGATGATTTGTTATCGTTTATGTGACCTATTTCTCCTCTTTCCATTCCCTTGCCTAGTAAAATTTGTCCAACTGTAATTAAGAGTATTTACTTCTCCTTTATTGTACTGCTTTCCCTCCCATAAAATTAACCAAAAAGAGTTTCATTTGGGCTTTGAAAAGGGTCTTGTACATCACACGGCTTCCTGAAAATGATAACAATAGCTACTTTTTATTGAGAGTCACTGTATGTGATTTCCCTGTGATTTAGACATTATATCCCCATTTTATGAATGATTAAATTGAGGCTCAGGAACAGACCCAAATATCAGCCAGCTAATAAGAGGAAATCTGTGGTCTTATCCCAGATTCTGAAACACAGCACCTTTCTAATTATTTCTTATCATATAGTTTCCTTCTAATATCTGGCTTTGAAATAATACAAGTTTTTATGAAGGAGACCATTTCAGAAGAGGGAAAAGGAAATGTGTGGTGATTTTAAAACACGGGGTATGGAATGACAGCTGTGGGCCATTGCTGTACTTGAGATTTGCTTCATCAGAGATGAGCAGTAAGTTAAATGATTACACTGAGGGTAAAGAGGACATATTGCCGGAAGGAAGGAAAGGTGATTGGTGATTGAGTTATTGTCAAATTGAATTGATTTCATCTTCTTTGATACTTCATTCAAGAGTGAGACCTTTTGGTTTAAATTACAAATGCATGATATATCCAATATTCCTCACCAAATCCAGGAATTTCTATGCCTATAGTAGGCTACTAGGATGTACTCATTTCACAGGATGTGTAGTACTTCTCTAGCCCACATCCAGGTTATTCTCATCATAGTCTTTGTGGAAGTAAAACAACATGCTGATGAAAAGCACAATTTAGAAAACTATCTTCTTAACTATAAACTTTCATATCATTACAGTGCTGGTATTTTGACAGAACTGATGCCATGTGCTATTAGCATATAGTAGTTTTTGTTCTTTCTTTCTTTTCTGATTTTCACAATGGTATAGGGTCACAAGAGCAAGACAACCCAATGACATAGTAAAGTTATAGAAAACAAAAAAGTTAAAGCTCCAAAGAATAAAAGGAAGCGTTGAGGCCCCATGAACATCAGCTTTCTCTGCACATTAAACAATAATATTGGAAAAAATGTAAATAATTTTTTGACATGTGAACAGCACAAAACTCTTATCTGTTTTGTTGGGTGGAACACAGACTATGGTGTTAAGTGGTGTTAACTTCAGTGAAATAGAAACAAGGATAACAGATGGCAAGAAATGTCACTGTTGCAAAGATTCTGGTGGCAAAATGTTCTTTGATTTTAGAGAAAATTTATTTTGAATGTTCACTTTTGATCCAGAACCAAGCTATATCTGATTTCAAATGTAAATGCTTCAGATATTGATTGGGGTAGTGCTAGCTACTCTTCCAAGGAAAACAATATTACCGAAGTTAGTTTATTGCTTATATACAGTCCAAATTACTTTTTCTAATCAGTAGGTGGCTCTCCTCCAAACCCTTTCCAACTTGGCTCATCCATCTTTCACAGGAGGCTCCTAAGATTGTCATATTATCTGCATCAGGTCAGAGGCAGAGGAGAGAGTGAGGAAGGCTCACCCATTGAAACTGAGACATGTGCCCCACTCTATTCTCATCCACATGGCCTCACTAATGGAGGTTTGAAATGTAGACCCTGCCAGGCAACTACTTCCCAGAAAACTCTACACCATATGGATGCTTGGTAAGTGGGGCAAAAAATATGGTGTATAGTTAGCTAGCGTAAGAAGCAGCTGAGAACCAACTTCCTGGTATCCCCTCCTGGTTCTTTTCCATAAACTCACTCACTGTTCATTTTCCTCCCACATCAACAACAATGAGGTCTCCATTAATTCTCTAATTTTAGTACAGGTTTTCAGAACCAAAATTTATATGAGACTTATGAGCTAGTTAGCTTGATAGATAGATACATAAATGTATACATATAAACCACCTAACTTAGATACGTACTTTTTTTTTCATCTTTGCTGTTACCTTAATTATTGTGAAATGTGACAGTAAGACAAACTTACCTTCACATATTTCCAGTAACAATTTTATCTGTCCTAGACACCTGAAAAGCCAACTTTCTCTTCAGTATTCACTCTTCTAGCTCTTATTTTTGAAAGACAAGGACATGACTCTGTAGTACCCTCCCTTTACTAGTTTCATGTACTGTTAAACTGACTAAAAAATTTGTTTTCTAAAAGAAACTTGAGCGTAGGATCAAATGCAATACTTGCGTATATTGGCCATCAGGTTCTTGTTCCAATGGTGCTTATACCTAATCAGGAGGCAGATCAGAGCTATGACTTCTCTTTTAGACATGACAGAAGACAGTGACCAGGCTCAAATGCCATCTCAGAGACCAATATGAAAATCCTTTTACTATAACCCTCATTGTCCAGGCTATTTTTAAAATAATAAAAAATATTATATGTAATATATAATAAAAATATATAAATATATAATTTAAAAATCCAATTTTATAATATGCCATCCCTAGTAAACTGTCTGCCAACTCCAGACCTGATTTTCAGTGTCTTCCCTTAAGCTAGACATTTCCGGATTTATAAAATGCTCTTTTCACCTTAGCATATCTCTGCTGAAAGTTATATCACTTCATTTTAAATAAAATCTGTTTTAAATAATTTTAATAAATGTTCTGCCTTTCTCTTGGGAGACAAAGAGAGACACTAAAGAGGGGTTTCCTCCATTTTTCTATCTGTACGATGAACAGAATTATGGTAAATTGGCCCATCTCCTTCTCTCAGCTTTCCTATGACATATGAGGTGACTTTGTCAACTCCTCTACTTTTTTTTAATACATTGATCAAATAGTCATGACCCCAAAATTTTGTAATGAAAAGATGTTAAGGACACAAAGGGACAGGAGGAGCTCTTATATGCAACTTTTAGAATAAGAAAGAACACTACTTCACCTATAACATATAACTTCATGCTCTAACCTTGTTAAGATCAGCCATGTTGTAAAATTACTTCAGCAAGATATGAAGATTTTAAAAGACATGTATGGGTATTTTTAAAATCTATTTTAAACTTTTAATATGTAAAGTTCCATAAATGAGCATTGTATGTTTTATGAGCAAAAGCAACACCAAATCCATTATTTTCTTTGATGATTAAATGCTTTGCTATATGTCTTCGATATACAGATTTCCTTTCTTTTGGATATCAACCCAGCAGTGAGATTGCTGGATCATATGGTAACTCAATTTTCAGTTTTTTGAGGAACCTCCAAACGATTCTCCATAGTGGTTGTACTAATTTACATTCCCACTAACAGTGTAAAAGGGTTTCCTTTTCTCCAGTAAACCTTCATGATTTGAGACTAATAAAGGGAAATGTTAACCTACAAATTAGAGAATTATTTGTTAACCTAAAAATTAGAGAATATTTAAATAAAATTTAATTTTATTAAGGTCAGTTCATCATAAATAATGAATAAAGACATCTTTCCCATTTGCTTGAAAGAAGTAATGGCATTCACCTGTATACAAATAATTTTAATTCTTTACACTTGTTCTCTCTGAAGATTAAACATTATTTCTCTGATTCTTTTCTTCTTACTCAATCCGATTTACTGTCATTTGTGTAGAATTCCCCTGCTTTAAGGATAGTAGGCAATAAATCTTCTTTCTACTCTGATTGAATTATTTCCATTTCAAACTTAGTTCTCTCTGAATTATTAAGCTGCATTGAGAATAAAGTCCTTTGAATTTTATATGTTAAGTGTCCATTTCCATGACTATAATTGTCAGCCTTTACAATGCACTTTTGAGTCATTTTCCCATATATAATTCCCTGTATCTCAATAATGAAAATGTTTGTGAAAATCATTGTAATAAGCATAGACATTTATTTTATTGTCTGTTATAGAAAGTGTGAACTGAAACTTCAGAGGAAAGATGACTGAGGGAAAGAACCTGGCGTGACAAAGGATGCTACTCAAAACTGGCAAGAAAACAAGAACGTGCAAATAGCAAAATAAAACTACGCTACCTGAAAATAATCGAAACGCAATCGCTCTTAAAACAGGTGGGAAAATGTCTTTTTGCACTGGGAAAAAGTGTCTTTTGCATCAGGAAATAACCACAAAGCTTAGAGGGCTACTTTTGAAATCTAAACCTGTTCCTATTCTCTCCTGCCTTCCAGGACCTGTCTCTCTTCCTCTCTGAGTTCCTATATGATGCCCATAACTTGACAGGACAATTCCGTGGTTTGGCTAGAACCTGACGGAAACGTGTAGCAAAATGTTTAGTGGCTTCCACTTGCCACGGTTCAGCAGTTTTCATTTTTAAATGGATATTCATCTTGTTAAAATATTTACTTTATTGTGGTGAGTTGCAGTATTTTCCTATTCTGCCAATGAGATTCTGTGGTAAGATTAGCTCTGCCTTTTTAATGAAAATGACTCTAGACGTTTGCTTTATGAGTACTGTCTTATCAATCACTCAGTTATTCTTTCACATGGACATTAAATAAATATAAATACAATCAACAATAAGAAAACCTCAAAAAATCGTAACTCTTAAATACATAGCCCAATGTTTATATACGTTTAAAAAGAGAATAGCTTTTAAATGTAAATGTTCTTAAAGCCTCTAACTTTTCAAAGGTCTCCTTTCTCCTTCTTAACTTTTTAAAAGATTATTCCCAAAGAATAAATTTATAGAAGCCATTTTCTCTTGTCATCTACATATTTCCTTTTTGTTTGTTTGTTTTTTGAGATGGAGTTTCACTCTTGTTGTCCAGGCTGGAGTATAGTGGCACGACTTTGGCTCACTGCAACCTCCACTTCCTGTGTTCAAGCGATTCTCCTGCCTCAGCCTCCAGAGTACCTGGGATTACAGGTACCTGCCACCATGTCCAGCTAATTTTTTTTTTGTATTTTAATAGAGATGGGGTTTCATCATGTTGGCCAGGCTGGTCTCGAACTCCTGACATCAGGTGATCCATCCGCCTCGGCCTCCCAAAGTGCTGGGATTACAGGCGTGAGCCACTGCACCCGGCCCATATTTCCTTTCTATCACCGAAACTTCCCATTAGCTTTGCTGTAATAGTCATCTTCAACACCAGTAATTTAGAATTCTATCTATAAGAAGATACTTTAATAAGCAAATAAATATAAATTGAAGACCAACATACAGTAAGCAATCTTTTATTCTGCCAAATTCTTGTATTATAAAAACAACTACAACTATTGTCATCATTTGTTTTCATAAAACAAAGGAACTTTTATACCCAAAATAAACAATCTACCTTTTATGGAAAGCTAGCTACATTGTCTTTACTTTTCACATTCTATTATTCTTTCATAGATTAGTACAATCCAGGTACTGATGTAAAAGAATCCCTCTTCTGCACTATATGATGGCAAAATATCTGCAGCTACTTTGTACATTTCATATTGTTTTCTATTTAACATACTTGGAGATATATTTGAAATGTCCTTATGTGCTTAGGGACATTTCCTTCCGTGATGCTAGTCCCTTACCCTCTATTGTTGTCTAAACAGCAAAGCAGTTCCAATTGAATGAGTAAATTGCACAGACTGGAGCATCTTTAAATTCTTTCTACATAAAAGCAGTAGAATGTCTTGCCTCTACTTTTCCAAGAAAGAAATAATTATAACTAGATAGTGCTATTCTCAGTCATTAGTTTGCTCATGTATAGGCAAACTTATTCATGAATAAGTGGATAAGTAGAACTCACTAAGATGTCAATGCTTGGTTTGAATTAGCTTCTTCTTTTAGTTGGGAGGGCTGGACAGTCATTCAAGGTAGCTCAAAATGAAGAGTTTTTCTTAGAAGTACTTCAGAGGAAAAATTGAGACTTAGGAATCTTACCATTATCCCCAAATAGAAGCCACAGAAGGAGGCTTCCTCAGAAACATAGGCTATAGATTTTAATTTCAGGAATCACGGGAGCACTAAAATTAAGACTTTAAACTCCATTAAATTAACGTAACAACTTTCTACCCTGTAGTTTTATTTTCCTCTAATACCAGTGGACATAGTTTTTTGTTTTTTTTTTTCCTCTGCTGTGTGTCTTTTCTTTATTTAACTTCTTCTTCATTGTTTCTGCTTCTTTGTAATTCTGGTTTACAATACATGATGGTGAAAATTACCGTAGTTTGAAGTGATATAGATCTAGATTTAAATTCAAAATTTACAAATAGTTAACTGCTCAGACACAGGCAATATACTTTATCTCATTAAATATTCAGTTTTATTATCTATAGGATAAATAAAAGTAGTAACCAATTTATTTTAATAAGATAATGTTAGTAAAATACTTCCTATGTTATAAGTGATCAATACAGTTGACTATTAATTTATTACTATTTCTAAGGATTATCATGGTCCTGACTTGACTCACAACATTACCGGGAAGCTTGGGCTTCCATACTAACTTCTTTACTATTTCCATATTTTCCAATTGAAGTTTTCAAAAAAGTAATCTATTGACTATATAATCTTTCATAGCAGAATACTTCATAGGTATATGGCTGGGCTGTAGATTGGCCATTTTAGGGTCAAATACCCAGTCTTGTCCTAATGCTATGAGAGAGGTGGAACTGAGGATGTAATTGCTAATGCAAAATATAGTGAAATTTTTTTTGTTGTCAGAAACTACAGGCAGATTTACCTCACACAGAAGGAGCTATAGGTGTAACAGACATATGGAGTTCATTCACCAAGGAAGAATCCAGAAGTTTCTCTTGAAGTAAGTGTATGAGCGCCGTTATCCTATGATTAGCTATTTGTGTAATACTGGGATTTGAAAGATCCAGATACCTTATATGTTTCTGGTATATAAATATGGCCTGCTAAAAACTGTGAAAAGGAAACCAAGCACAGAGAACCAAACATACGTGTAAAAGGTTTTGAACCTCTAGACATGTTTAGCCCAGGTTCATTTTGAAAGATGGGCAGAAAACTTGGTTAGTTTATTCTTACTGTATCCAAACCCATGATAATGTCCCCCTTCGAAAGACAGAGATATACAAAGAGTATAATTACTGATGGAAAACTAGTGCAGATAAAATAAGAATAACCTAAGCTTTAATCCAAACCTCAAACCATAAGCCCAACCCAAAACTTTTTTTAGGTTTGTATAGGTTCAGATAACTTTGGACTTTTAGAAAACATCATTTTTGCAAAGTGACACTTCTTGCTTTGTATTGTTAAGAATAAGCAGGGTAAATATAGAGTATAACGACAACTCCTGTTAAGATCCTGGGTTCCTGGCTGAGCTTTTGCAATTGCTTGCCAGCCAATGAGCTAGAACAAAGAGAGAATGCAAGAGATATATGTGAGTAATCCAATTTAACAGCCATTATTGACTCCCTGGAAGAGCTCAACATGCTATCAAAAGACATGACATTTAATCTTAAGAAAATAAACTTATGACTACATAATATCTAACCAACGAGGGCAGGTATAAGTTAAAATTTCCCACCTATATACATCACTTGTTATTTCTCTTTGTGCCAAATTTCACTAGAATTATAGAATAATAGGATTTTCTTTCTAATCCTTTTTTCTTTTATTTTCTTACTCTACCTCTCTCTCTTGTTTTTTCTTCCATTTTTTTCCTTTTCTTTTCTTTCTTCCTTTTTCTTTTTTTCCTTACATAGTAAGGGCTGAATGGATAGCATTCTGCTAGGCAGTTTAAGGGAGCATTTGATCCCAAGAAGTATATCACCAGCTATCTATTTTTTACCTTGAAAAAAGGGGACTGCAGATAACAATAACAGACTTATTCTATATTTTTCTTATTGAACTTTAGAATAAAGTATTTCTTAGCCCTTTCCTTTTCTTTTTTTTAGAAGTATCTAAAAATTGTATTACTTAAGGATACTTCCTAAAAAGACTGTAAGGAAAATCTATTGTTTACCTAGCCTCCTCCTTTTCTTAAAGAATTGTTTCTTTCTGCATGCTCTATGTGGTTCTAACAAGAGCTGCTACCCTGGCCACAGGTGATGGGTTCAGATGTAGGGCCAAGCAGAGATGGGTAGGGTTCCACCATGCTTTGCAGATGAGCCTAAAGGAAGGGAGGCATCCCCCTTGCAGTGGCTGTGTTTCTTGCAATACAGAGGGAGTCAGTCTCAGAATGGAGTCAACTATCCACACAGAAAGAAAGAGAGAAATGGACAGAGTCTCACTCTTATTTGTGGTCTTGCTTCTAAGAGCACCTGTGGCAGAGGGTAGAACCCTAACCATACCACACTTGACTATTGAGATTTATGGGATATTCATGAGGAAGCCAACAATAATTCAAAATGTGACTGAGCAGAGTTTGGGGCATTTAAAAATTAATCCTTTTTTCAATACAATTAGTTCAATAGGGCAGCTCTCCTTATAATGTAGTAGTCCTGAGCAAAATAAAAATTCAGAGATAGTTCGAGAGAGTGCTAGGTGTAAGAGATAAGTTATGATGTGCTGACATAAAGAAGACTTCAGTTGTCACTAGAAATGTTCCTGTCACAGATTTGCAAAGAAAAGACAAACGATTTGAAACAATGGATTGATCTATTGATCTAGTATCAGACAGACTTTTGTTCAAATCCTGGTTCTGTCTTTTAATAACTTGACCTCTGTCTTTCCATTTTCTCATTTTAAAAATGAGACAAAAGTACTACCCAACTTGTAGAGTTATTTTGAGGATTAAAAATGACACAACCCTCAGGAGAGTGTGGGGCACCTAGAAAATGTTAAATAAATGGTAGCTTATTAGATCAGCCTCTCTATGATCAACCTCTCTGTGAGAGATATACAAGAACAAGCTTCTCTAAGTCAGTTTTAATCTTTTAGTGAAGCAATATAGAGATATAGTTTAAGCCCTTGTATTTGCCCTCTGGCTAGAGAGAGGCGTAGCTATAAATTAAAGTAATGCGCTGGTGAGCATGCCACAGCTGAAATCAACTAAGGTGAGACTGCAATGGGGAGATGTAAAGAGGGTGATGGACCAAGGAGGAAGGAGGTGTTTGCAGTTAATTCATTATGCCTTGATGTGACGTCTCCTCTGGTTATATGAGTTAGGGGTAACTGCTAAAGTGGAGCCTTGTAAGTTAATGTTCTTGAATTTACATAGACAGCAATTTATGTGGGAACACCAGCTTCTTCACATCAAGAGTCTGAGAGTTACCTCCTGCTTAATGTTGCTTATTCATTCAATGAATATGCATGGCTTCCCTATTACAGGTAAGGCATTGTGCCAAGCACCATAATGAAAACAAGCATGATCCTCTGTCCTCATGGAGCTTCCATTTAAGTCTCTTTTCTTGGTCCTTCTTTATGACTGATACTCATTTCCAGGGAGTTCTCTTCCATGATTCCTATAACTATTTTGTAATTATTTATTTCCCAAAGAATACTACAAGTTTTTCACATATAGGTATTTGGCTACTGGCTGTATTTGTATTGTCAAACATTAAATACAATGGAACAATTATCATTTCCATCGGGAGCTGCTTGTTTCTGGTCTCCATTATCCCTCAGCAGCCTTCCTAATAACCTGGAAAATGGCATAGCCCTTTTGTGATGTGATTTTGATATCACCTCTTGCTGTCAATGCTTCCAAACACCACGTGACACTGCCACTTATCTTCAGTGGTTTCTGCTACTGAGCTTACTAGTGACTACATCAAAGCTTATTACTTCCAAAATGCTTTTTTTTGTATCTGCCCTCAACTCCACCAGAAGTTGCTAGCTATATATCATCACAATTTTTTTCTTTTATTCTTTTTTCAAAAAGAGATATATTTAGCATATTTCCAAAATAACATATTCAAAGGAGGCACTGCAGAGACAAATCAAGAGACGAGATTTTTATGGTAAATTTGAAATGCTAAAAATATTATCTTGAATTGGTAGCACAGTCTCCAAATTACTAACAATATAATAGAATTTATACACAAAAAAATTGCTGTGGGGAAGACGGAAACTACACTATCATTTCTATTTTGAAAATAAGAAATCGACACATCCCAGTTACAGTCATATAATAAATCAGTAGTGGTGTCAAGAAGAGAATCTAGTGAGGATTTCTAGTCAAATGTGCCATCTACTTCATCATAATGAAATTGAAATATATGAATATAATAATCTTGTCAATTCAATGAATCACTTACTTCATTATCTGGTTCTACCTCCCGTGACCTATGTAGGCTATTAAGCCACGACTAAATAATGAGTCACCCTCTGAACTTTAGAATAACTTATGTATAAATTAGACTCTGCTTTGCTTCAAACTTACCTTACTCATGGCCAGTAAGGACACACACAGAAACAGATGGTTGTATATATGCACACATGTACGCACATGCACAAAGGTACATGCACAAATGAAAGATAAAGTTGAAAAAAGGCTAAAAACATTACCATTCAAAGGACCAAAATTGTCTTTTATGGTGAAAAGAATCTTCTTTCTTTCCCGAGCGTATTCAAATTCCAGAAGAAAAAATAGCCTGGAAGAGAAAAAAAGCAGTTTATTAAGTACTAACTATATTCCAGTACTTCAGCTAGCCTTGTTATAGGGCTCTTTATATTTTAGTCTTTCAATACATTTTGTGGTGGCTATCATATTCATGATACATAGGAACTTACAAGGCTTGGAAGGTTACATGGTTGCTAAAATTCATGTAGCTAGTGAATAATAATCCAGAATGCAAACCTCAGATCTATCTGGGCCCCAAAACCCATGTGTTCCCATTTATATCATATTGTATAATGACTGACTAGCAACCATTTAGAGATAAAATTATGGAGCTTATTGTTGTCATTCAACAGGCTGGGATTGACTATTAGATTAAAATCTCTTTCACAAATATTTTACATCGTATTTCCAGTAGTGTATCTACAATGTGACATTCAATACAAACTTCTCTGAGAATTTTTTGAGGCTTTGTCTTTAACCTTTGGTCTTCCCACTGTTGGGTGAAAAGTTGTAAATTTCATTATTTTCCATTTATTTTATGCTTAAAGACCATTGAGGAAGCTTTACCTACATATTTTATTATTTAGGTTCTCATTTTGTATATTCTCCATTGAGACTTTGAATTATAATATAACATTTTTATAGTAATTAGTAAATGACTAAAAATATGGAACTAATTTGAAGTTTTAATAAATGTACTAGTATCATTTCTTCTGATCCCTTTGCTAATCTTGTCCTTTTTTCTCTCATCTGCATGAATATCTCTTATTCCAAATCTTAGGATGTCTGAGGTATGATTAAGAGATATTATTGTTTCCACCTGTATAGTAAAAAAGTAATGAATCAGGTAGGATAGGTTAATCAACTCAAGCTTTGTTCAAAGGAGTTAAAAATATTCTAGGCACCATTCAATTCCATTTTGCCCACTTTCTCAGATGCTCTATATGTGAATATATTCATTTCATTTTGAAATCTTTTCATGACTTTTATATATCAAATTTCAATAGCTGGATTTTCAGAGAGCCCCACCCCATAGTACCGTGCTGGCATGGTTGGTTCAGGGTCAAATGGGGTGCTGGAAAGAGAGAAGCCATAGAAAAATGTTGCCTCCTGGGCGTTTCAATTAGGTAAAACTGAAATATCCAGTATTTCAGGAAAGATGCTGTGTGAGCAAGGCTGGGTATATATTAGGACTTCCCTTCAGATCCATGCATTCTTTTCTACCATGTCTAGTGTACACTATGTTCTTCTATAATTATAAATGTATGCTTCCCATCACCACAAAGACTTCTCATTGCTTGAAGGAAATGCAACTTCAAAGAGCTTAAATTGTGAAGGGCAGGCCTCCTTCTGAGAGCTACCATGGCTTGGGGGCGATTCCTCCTTTAACTCATCCACAGTAATACCATCGGCCAGCTTGGCTGGCCGCATGTTACCCTGTCTAGATCTGCCTGGGGCTTTGGTGGTTTCAGCTTTTGAAAAGAACATCTTTGAATTTTTGATAATGTAAATCTCAATATTGTCTTTTCAAGAATATTCTGTGCAGCATGCTCCCTTTCTGTCTTAAAAGGTGGAAAGGGTTCCAGTCTTTCGTGATTCTAAACCTCACACACAAAGGATTTTTTGAAGAAAACTGGCACTTCGACTGTAGGGTAAACTTCATATGGAGACTGAGTTTCAGTGTTAAGTGGCTGAGAGTCAACAGTAAAGTGACACGCAAAAGAAGAAAGGATACTGAAATCAAAGTTAAAAATGTGACAATCTAAAAAAACATGGAACGTACTTTATGACAGAGCAGTTTGGGAGAAAACTATGCTCTATTTTTAACCATCTCTTTTTTTAAACTCTAACAATTACATTTTTTGAAACTGTCTCCAGGATAGCAGCTTCCAAGAATGGAGTCATGTTAGTCAAGAATTAGAACAGTCGACACAACCTGTGTCAGACTCTGTGCTGAGCCCTTTTCAAGGTAATCTCATGTAATTCCTTCAATTTACCTATGACATTGCTAGTATTATCCCATTTTACCTATGAGGAATATGAGGTACTTAAAGACTGAGAAACTTGCCTCAGATCACACAGCTGAAATGCTATAAACTAAGTTTGGAAAGCAAACCATGGGACTTTCTAACTTGTGCCTGTTATGTTTATGCTATGCTCTCATAAATATTTCTTGTTTGGGGATAATCTTTTAGGTGGCTTTGAAGATACAGAACACAAAAACCAGAATTTGTCTCCTCTAATCCTTGTTGGTGTCTAACCTAAAAAAATAACCACGTAAGTGTGACCTCACAGCAATATATCAGTGACAGAGCAAGACCCTGTCCCACACACGAAAGGAAGGGGGAAAGGAAAGAAAGGAAAGAAAGGAAAGGAAAGGAAAGGAAAGGAAAGGAAAGGAAAGGAAAGGAAAGGAAAGGAAAGGAAAGGGGAAAAGAAAGAAAAGAGGGAGGGAGGGAAGGAGGGAAGGAGGAAGGAAGGAAGGAAGGAAGGAAGGAAGGAAGGAAGGAAGGAAGGAAGGAAGGAAAAAAAAGTGATAAGGGGTGGGGCAAGAAATAGAATTGAAGCATGACTGTCTGATTCCAAATTTCATTCTCTCAAATATAGTACTAAATTGCCTTTACACAAACAAAGACATAAACATAAACAGATCCATTTATCAATCATAGACATCGTATCAGGTATGCTACTAGGAAGTTTTCATATATTATTTCTTAATCTTGCATGTTAAGGGACATGTTAATCTTATGTGTCACTCTTACCAGCTTTCAATGTATCAGTTTTTCAGATAAAAGGTATTCCTCAATTACCCTATTTTTTTTTCACATGATGTTTGGAGGAGATAAGAGATAAGTTCCGGGGAACATAGAAAAACTTCAATGAAGAATGAAGGTGCCAGTTCCCCCTTATCCATTACATAACACCAATAAAGCAGGAGAGAACTCTGAAATGCCACATCTATGAGAAACTAATCTAAACTTTATACTATGCAAGAAAAAATATTTCACAGCCTCCTTTGATAATTCCAATTTTCACACACTAACCCTCAGCGTCAGAAGGTCATGCTGAAACTTTAATGTAGATAAAGTACATTTCTCTTTGTACACCTCTTATAACCATAGCAACTTTTCCCCAAGTGTCCCAAGTTTTCCCCAATTATTGAAGGAACTACTTTTCTCAAGAGTAGTTGTAATAATAACGAATTTTTATTATCCTTGTACTGTTCAAAATACCATTTTTCACAACACAGCTGAAAGACAGTATTACCTCTTCTGCTTCAGTAATACACTTTGTTCTGAACTGGTTTTAGTATAAATGACTTTTATGATCTTATACTATGGCATTGGTTAAGGATTAGAAATTTTTATTTACCTCACCACTGAATCTGCAATGTCCAGATAACTAGACTCGTTTCTTTATAGCATCAAATTTTTTTTAGATAGTGATTCTAATATGTTCTTATTGACGACTCTGCTCATCAAACACTAATGCAAGAAGAAATGCAAAAAATTACCAAGTTATTTTTCTAACTCTGTGTAGCCTAAGAAAGATGAAAGCCACATTGTGATTTACAGGAAGGGCATCCCTCAATGTTTCAGAGATATTTATCATTTACCAAGCATTACAACCCACCGGTGACTATGGTGACCTGTGCTCTAAAAAAAGGCAAAGAATAAAATGGTAGAAATGAAGATAGATGGAATCAATCAGGAAGTCAAATAAAATCTGGGAAATCAAACACAGCCCCAATATGGCAGCTGCCCCCAGATCAAATGCAAGGGTTAAAGAACCCAAGCTCCCACATGTGGGTGTGTGCTTTGAACCAGCCATCAATGTCAAAGACAGTATCCTGAGTCATTTTATCTCAGTGATTCATAAGCAGGTCTGGGCCATCCCAGTGAGACTTTGATTGCTCGATGTGGAAAATGAGATAATGAACCTCAAAGCAGCCTGAGATCTAGCTTTGGCTTTACTCTAACCCTGGCTTAGATTCTGGTTTGTTTATGATAACTTGCCTATCCAGAAATGCTGAGGACAGGACTGCCAAGCCCTGGCACACTTATCCTGGATATTGAGTGGTTTGACCACCATCTGCAGGCTTAAATAGACCTCTCACCCTGCCCATGCCTGGGGCCAATTTTTATTTGAGGCAGGCTGAATTTAAGAATCATCACTAACATTGTCAGACTTAGCATCAAGTCTCTCTTCCTGCCAGTTTAGCCTTGACCTTGAGATAGAGGCTTTTCCTTTGTTTCTGAGTTTCACTTTCCTACATCGTCACCCAATTCAGTTGATTAGGTCTCTGTATTTTCTATGCCTGAGTCTCACCTTGCATAACTTTTCCAATCCCCCAAGATCTATAAAACTAAGAATTCCTTTAAATTTTATGATACTAGAGTTATGCTCTTAAATACCATTAGGCACTATGGGCCTGCACCTGCCTGAGCAGTGCTACATGCACAGTCACTTCTGGATGCCTCTCCCAACCTCCTGATAGCACTTGCCTTATTGGCCTCATTGCACAGGTGTCTATGAGTAATAGCACATGTTCTGGATTGACTTTATCTGGGCTTATAGCGCCACCATTTTCAAGCAGGTGACGTGGGCAAGTTAGTTTCCTTTCATTGACTCAGTATCTTTGCCTAAAAATGAAGGTGAAAATGAGTGTGACCATCTCATAAAGCTGTTGGGTTAATATATGCAAAGTACATATATTATGCAATATGTACTCAGTAAATGTTAGTTATTTCACTTTAGAAACCATGCTATAAATGAATCTAAATTTTTATTTTTATTTAAGTATTCCATAATGTCAGATGTTGTTGGGTTGTTATTTTTCTTTCATATGCCATGTACTTTCTTCCAAATTTTACTTCCTTCTAGGCTTGACACTTCTGTATTTAGGTCAGGTTCCAAGTCCCTCCTCTTCTGTGCCTGTCTCAGTCTGCTGTAATTAATGTGGTCTTGTTAAGCACGATCTCGAGAATTGAAGAGATTAGGCCTAGAATAGAGGAAGGAGAATATTCTAGGGTTGACGAAACTGGATTTACTCTATACCTATAGAATTCCGAAATGGAGAAATTATGGTAACAATGAGCTAAAGGCAGGTTTTGCCAAAGTTGCCTGAAAATAGTTTCTCTTCTATTATTCAGCCCAATGTGCTCCTAGCTACTATCAGCAGAAGAGCAGAAGGGAGAGGAATCATATACCATTTCTCCATATTTTCCAAGAAAACTTTTATCTCCAGACATACTTGCTTCCCTCAAGTTCAGCCAAAAATAGCAGATAAAAGACTGGATCATGATTCTTAACAGCCCGTCAGTGAAAAGTTACTGCATCACTTCTTAGGCATTGGTTTTCAAAGCAGTGATACACTAATTCTGGTAGACTCTCTGGAGCAGGAAATGATATTTTCTTAATGCTGTTTTTGCTTCAAAAATAGTTGCCATGCTTATCTGCTGACATAGGAATAAATGTGTAGAAACAAAGTCAAGAAAACTTATGTGCAATTTCCATTAATAGGCTCTCCATGGCAGGGAAGAAAGGACCAAAGCCAAGAACAGCCATCAATAAATTTTTCAGTGATGCTGAATCAGGAATTGGTAATATGAGAGGTTTACTTAGCTTAATTTTTAATTGAGGATTATGATATTGTGGTTCATTTGGAGAAAGTTTACAGATTTCTTTTTTATTAATCTTAATTTCTATTCTTCCCCATCTTACACTCTCTGCTTATTTTCTTTAATGTCCAAATATTCTTTCCTCCAATCCAAAACTCAATTATTGATTGGAGCTGGATTCATCTGTCCGATATAGTGAAGGCTGCTTCTTCCGAACAGAAAAGAAAAATGGGGATAAATACACATATTCACTACTTATACTGTATTGAAATTACAAAACCATTATAGATGCCATTAGAATATATTTCCCCAATTTTATTAAACTCCAGTAAGTGGTGGGCAAACTGTCCAGGGAATTGGTGGACAGAAGAGCATTATCATAATTTGATTCATGAGCACAGGATGTGTAATAACAATGGCAGAACAAAAAGAAATTGCAGCTACAAGGACATTGTTAAAAAATCAAGGTGCTCAACAGGGCAACTACAGTTAACAATAATGTATTGCATATTTAAAAATAACTAAAAGGATGGGATTGAAGTGTTAGCACAAAGAAATGATAAATGCTTGAGGCGATGAATACCCAGTTACCCTGATTTTATCATTATACATTGTATCTTGTATCAAAACATCACTTGCACTCCATAAATACGTATAACTATTACATATCCATAATAATTAAAAATAAAAAGCAGAGCAAATGATAATAATGCTTAAATATGTCTTATAGAAGATAATTAGTTTTTTTTTTTTCTGGAAAAGGCAAAACTTGAAGGAATGTTTTTTTCCTTCAAGTCAGACTGATCCCAACATTAAACTTCTAACTATCAAGCATATACTGTCACTGTAACATTGACCTGCATATTGAAACCTGTCATGATCTAATTTTGAAAGATAGTTTTGAAAAAGTGATAATCGATAATCTTTTCTATCCAATGTCCACACTTAAGTCCAATTTGTAAATCCATTTTGTTTTTACAGTGTTTATTTTTTCCATTGTCATGTCAAATCCTGTCAAGGACATTGTCATTGAATCAACTGCTTTGAGCCTATCATCATTACATATTTGAAGTGTAAGTCAGCTGGATACCAAGAAGATAGATATGTCATGGACAGTTCAATTGCAAGGACACAGAAACCTTAGGCACCAAGCTCAAAGCCTTTGGTTAAGAATAACCAGTCCATTCCTTATAGCTACACCCAGGTTGCTCTGTCTACTTCTTTTACTTCCCTGTGCAACATGCTTAAACCACACCAACTCAGATTATAAATATTTTTCAGTTAAATACCTGGCAGCTGCATAAGCAGGGCTGGCGTGAGAAAATTATGAAGTAGGTCAACTTCATCTTTGATCCCCACCCAGCCTTTTTCTCAGCAGCATTGTCCATGGTCCATTTCAGATTCTATTTCCTTCCTTCCTACCCCAAGGACTGATGCTTAATGCTTGAGATACTTGAGACAGCCTCGCCTTTGCTCTCTTTCCACCTCATACCTCACTCGTGAGACTTTACTCTTAGGAGCGTACTCTGTTATTCACCTTATCCTCAACTCCTTCCAACACCAATGTCTTTCTGAGCTCTTTTTCATGTTGGCTGTACTCTTAGGCAAGGTGTTTCTAAAGTGGACAATTTCACCCAGAAGCTTCAGACTAATATATTTGCAGCCACTATCCCCGAAGAAAGGAGATACTCTCTTCAGAAGAGTCTCTCAAATAACTCAATGTCTATAACATGCCCGTTTCTGATCCAAGCCTACTGGTCAGGGTATTGGAGAGCTCCAGTTTGTCAGCCCTAGGTGCCATTCCCCAGCAGGGAATGGGTAACCTGTAGTGTTAGAGTTACCTGAAGTACACAGAATAAGTGTTATAATAAAAACAGACTTCCACTTCTAAAGTAAGAATTAATGTTACCATAAAGAACAAAAACTTAGTCCCATTTTGCATATTCTTAATTATTTTTCTTACTTTTTGGGACCCTGTCTTTTTTTTTCTCTTACTTCATAGCATCTATATTGAACATGAATTTTTAATCAAGGATAGGCCACTTTTAATAAAAGAGAACAAGTAAGTGTTTTAATTTGCCATCTGTCTTCCCTTTCATTTGGGTTATGGGCTTTCTTTTGGAGAGATAATGTCAGATTGTGCCATTATCTTATTCTATTGATAAATAATTCTATTTTATTCATGAAAACTTAAATTTCTCATTTCACTTAGACGACTACATATTTTAAAATATTTGGAAGGCCAAACTGATAATTTCTGCTTAACATTTGTAAATATTAAATTAAGGCAACGGAAATTGCTGACATTTGACTGTTTTTGTTTTACATAAATGGCAGTTTCTTATGGTTCAGCCTTTATATATTTACCATATACTTAGATATATAGGTATATCTTTTATATGCTCCATATGTTATATTCATTAAATTCTTACCGTTTTTTGTGGAAGAAATAAATTAATCAGGTTTAAGTGACTGTTGGTTTGATGATGAGTCACTTGTTAATCAATTCAATGATTAGAGTAGATTAAATGATGAGCAGTAGAAAAACCTGCTCAATAAGAACTGTTGTTATTCGACCACTGCAGATGATCAAAATAGGATTTAGCACCAGGGGCTTCTTTCTCTCTCTCTCCCCTAACAGCAAGATGAGAGTGATCATTTAATAACTTAATTTATCATTCAACACTTTATTACAATAATAAAAATTAAACAACTCTACATTATGCTCGACTATATCAGGCAAGGCAAGTGATTTTCTGAAATTTTAGACACAGGTGTTTTCTGTAACTTCTGTAACATATCTATTTTATTCTTATCTAAGGTAGGCTTTTTTAGTACAACTTGGCAGAAACAAATATTCCCATCCCCAGTGCTCTCAGCTATGAGTTTTGTGCCAGATGTGAATGTTGTAATTGACAAGTGGCATATGCATCCACATTGCATGATATTGAGATTTAAAAAGGGACAAAACAATAGTACATTTTAAATAATACATTATTTAATTAAGTTTCCTTCAATAATGTTAGTAAATTCAGCCCTCTACCATTACTCAACAGCATTTGAAGCTGCCTGAATATTCCACACATTTCTCAGGAGACAGGTTTCACATATTTCTTGAGTGACATGCTATGTACATTAAAGGCTAGAGGCATGTTAATATATAAAGGTATGTATAAATCTTCAATTATGGAACAATAGATTACTTAATAAGCCATAATATTTTCTGAGCTCACATAGACTTCTGTTTGATGTGGGGGAGAGAAATAATTGTTTTAATAAAATGTTAGGCAATAATGCTAGTAGTGAAGCTAATAGTAAAGTTCAAAATTTCAAAAAGAAATAGCATTTGTATTTTGACCAGATCATATGTCACATAACATTCACAATATTTTTCAAAATATGAGTTGTTTCAAACTACAAATAGTGAAATTATACTTTTTAAAAAATGAGATGTTTTATTCTATCAATCCATGGCTTTGTTTTTATGTATAAACTGAGGTTTTTACATAAAAACTCAACAAATATCTTGATATCTTGTATCTTGGTAAATATTCAATAACTTACACTTGCCTTTTTCTGAAACTAAAGTTGCAGTTCTTTGCTCTGTGTCTTACCCAGAATATGTAAGTCAATGAGAGTTGCTATGAAAGAAAAGAGAAAGAAACACTTTTCATTTTTCTTTTTTATTTTTATTTTTATTTTTTATTATTATAATTTAGGTTTTAGGGTACATGTGCACAATGTGCAGGTTTGTTACATATGTATCAATGTGCCATGTTGATTTCCTGTACCCATTAACTTGTCATTTAGCATTAGGTATATCTCCTAATGCTGTCCCTCCCGCCTCCCCCCACCCCAAAACAGTCCCCGGAGTGTGATGTTCCCGTTCCTGTGTCCATGAGTTCTCATTGTTCAATTCCCACCTATGAGTGAGAACATGCGGTGTTTGGTTTTTTGTTCTTGCAATAGTTTACTGAGAATGATGTTTTCCAGTTTCATCCATGTCCCTACAAAGGACACAAACTCATCATTTTTTATGGCTGCATAGTATTCCATGGTGTATATGTGCCACATTTTCTTAATCCAGTCTATCATTGTTGGACATTTGGGTTGGTTCCAACTCTTTGCTATTGTGAATAGTGCCGCAATAAACATACATGTGCGTGTGTCTTTATAGCAGCATGATTTATAGTCCTTTGGGTATATACCCAGTAATGGGATGGCTGGGTCAAATGGTATTTCTAGTTCTAGATCCCTGAGGAATCGCCACACTGACTTCCACAATGGTTGAACTAGTTTACAGTCCCACCAACAGTGTAAAAGTGTTCCTATTTCTCCACATCCTCTCCAGCACCTGTTGTTTCCTGATTTTTTTAATGATGGCCATTCTAACTGGTGTGAGATGGTATCTCACTGTGGTTTTGATTTGCATTTCTCTGATGGCCAGTGATGATGAGCATTCACTTTTCACTTTTCAATGCTTGTCAACACACACAAATGAGATATATTCTGGAGTTTTTAGAGAAAAGGTCATGTAGTCAATTCATGCTTTGGCAGATGACCGTGTTGTTCCCGCCAAACAAAACAATTTTTTTGAGTGGAAATGCATCAACATGGCTAAAGAAAAGTACTTCTACTAGACATAGTGCTATTTATTGTTGTTTTGTAAGTACTTACATTACTCTTAATTTGGTGCCAGGCATTGTTCTAACCACCTTACATATAACAATTAATTTAATACTCATGATCATCCTATGAAGCAGGTCTTGTTTTTGTCTCCATTTTATAAAGGGAGAAGTAAGGCACTCAAAGAGTAATTAACTAGACCACAGTGGCACTGGTAGCAATACCTGTTGAAGTACTTCGTCAAATCTGTCAAGGCATTTTCTCATTCAAACTTAATGGATCTTCATGTTAATCTCTGCTTTCTATTGTCTTTGTCCTGACCTTGAACTTTAGTTCTATCAGCTAGATTTTAGGCTTGTGTCCTTGTGTATGAATCCGTAGCATGCTGGTTGCTCTTGGCCCTTTCCATCAGATTCATCCAAAAAACTGGATATCTACTGCTGAACTCTAGACACAGCTGAAAACCAGGTGCCTAATGCAGAACTGGTTTGGTTATTTCAGCCTATCACTTGGACTTTTAAGCACCATCTATTTCTGAGGGCTTCCTGTTTCCTCCTATCAGTCACTTCCTGTTAGACTCCTATCTTGCCAGCTTACCTAAATTCCCATCTTATTTATGTTATTTTTAATTACTAAACACTACCATTAGAATAATGTAAGTAAATAATGTAATCATGATGCATTTAAAATATTTTACAACATTTGACTAAGATTAGTTTTAAATAAATGAAATGTTATAAATTAGAACTCTCTGAATAACATTTCCTAAGTTATCTTCCTTCCCTACTGAAAATAAACCACTAAGTTGAAATAGATCCATGACATTCCCATGTATATATTTTTCTAAATATGTTGTATCCACAAGAAAACTCTTGTACTTATTTTGAGGTTGTTTTAACTGTAAATAAATAGCATTACATTGAACATATCATTTGACAACTTGCTTTATTTACTAAACATTATTTTTATTTAACTGTTGATGATTCAATTCCAGCTCATTCTTGTTAACTGATGTCTAGCACTTATCAGCCAATTATACCATCACTTACTTATCCATTATAATATTGGTAGGCATTTTGACTATTTCCAAGTGTCTCTACTAAAAGCCACATTCTAATTAAAAGCTTGTATCTACTCGTGCACCTGTAAGATTTTTCATCTAGCCCGTTGCCTTCAAATTTTTGCCTTTGTGACCCCTAGGAATTTTTAATCCCTTTGAATCTCTTACACATTTTCCAAAACTATACTCTAGACTTTATTTGGATTTCACCTATTTTTCCATTAATGTCCTCTTTTGGTGTCAGGTTTCCACATTGTCTTTAGCTGTCACATCTCCTCTGACTTTTTCTGGTTTGTGACATTTTCTCAGTCTTTTTATGTTTCATCACCTTCATGGTATTGAGAAATATTGGCTAGATATGCTTGTAAAATGCTGTGATTTGTCTAATGTTTTTCTCATGATTTGTTTGGGTGTATGGGTTTTGGGAAAGAGTAACACAACGACAGGATAAAAAAGCTCTTCTCATCATATCGAATCAGGAGGTGCATGGTATCTATGACATCACTGGTAATGTTAACCTTCCTTGCTTCGTTAGGATAGTGTTTACAAGTTTCTCTACTGAATAATTGTTATTTTTCCCTTTTCATACTTACTATTTTGAAGCAAGTACTGAGTACCTCTCACCTTCTATGGGGCAGAGGGAATTTCGTTCCTCCTACTAGATGGGAAAGTATTTATATAGATTAGATGGAAATCTTCTTACATGATTTAAGACTGATATCTGATATTGTTCATCTTCAGTTTAAATAGCTACAAAAGTTGCAGTTTGCAGCATTTCAAAATATTGGCATCCTTAAATAAAACTGCTACATTATGTTTTAAAAGCTGTCCAATAGAATACAAATACCATAGCCATGTGATACCCACTATAATGCATTTTTAAAATCCACATTAAAGAGTTCTTTTTAAACAAAAATTTTACATTATTATTAATTCTCTTTGAACTCAGAGTCCTATTTTAATTTCCTTAGAGACAAGTTTAATCTAATTCTTAAAGTATTTTATTGGCGCAGTTTTAAGTTTAAATGTACTTTTAATTTTAAAAGTATTTCTTTTGATTGTAGGTTCTAATTTGTTTTAAATAATGTTATTCTGGATTTACTTTTCATTGCAACTGATTTTAATAGACAACTGATCACACAGCAATGGAAGCATAAATTCAAAAATAATTATTTTAAAAAATAAAATTTGCTATAAGCTGTCGTGATACTGAGGTTAAACACACATACAAACACACACACACACACGCACGCACACACTCTCTTTGTCCAAAAGTTTTAATTTTGTTGCTCTTGTGTAATGTTCAATAAAGTAAAATAAAAATGATTTTAGTATCTCTGTAATTTGCATCTCAGATGGAGTATTGAATGTGGAAATGTCCAGAAAATAAGATATTTATTTTAAAAATACCATATTTATAAGAATTATATAAATATAAAAATTTATTTTGTCCCTATAGCAAAAACGAAGTACTGGAAAATTTACTAGATGTTCTAGAAAGAAGTTAGAAATATATGATCAAAGGTAATCTTCAAAAAATAATTACAATATTTCAAATTTTTATAACTATAAACTATATCTCCTAAAACTAGCTGTATCTGAAATTTAAACTCGAAGAAGTAAAAGAAAATATAATTTTATATTACTAATTATTTTGGTTGGTTGCAAAAAAAGTGGTACCTTCACAAGTTGTTTGTGAAAGTGCTTAATAATTGATAACAAAATATAGTGATTAATGCTAAATCATTACTGTATTTAGCAAAATAAATATCATATAAAGAAATGGCTTTATAATTAATGATAATTTCTAGGAATTAAATATGAATTAATGTCTTACAATAAAAGTACTTTATAATATATACACTAAGATATCTTTTCATGGCAAGGAAAATAATTTAAAGTAATTTGATAGGAATAACTGAGAACCGTTTCATGTGTAATGTTAGTTACTGAAAACTAAAGGCTCCAAACAGTGTGGGATCAGGAATATTCAAGAAAATACAAATGGCTAAGGATTCGAATAATCTGAAAGAATTTGCTGCCTTTGATCAGTAAAAAAAATTACCAAATAAACAGGCAAAAACATTTTGAATTTTGAATGAAGCAGTTAAATAAAAACTGAATTTAGTTTCATTTTAAGGATTTGAATTGCTTTCTTTATGATGTAAGTTTTATCTTCTAAACTTCTAATAAACTAAAGACTTTGATCTCTTTATTTAAGAGCTCGGAAATATAAGGATAAACATTCATTTGTGCAATAATCCTATATAAAAATTTAATTGTAATTGTGATAATTGTTATGAAAAAAAATTGTGCCTTGAGAGTGATTAATAAATAATAAACACAGAAGGCCATGTCAAGTAAAACCTTAGATCATCCCCCAATTCCAAGTAAAATTTCAACCTAGTCTGGACTTTAAATAATTCAAGACTATTTTAGAATTAAATGCCCATGAGACGCATTCATTTTTGATGTATGCCATCCCTTAAAGTATGTATTGTTCTATTAAATAATACAATTAATATGATAAAAATGAATCTAAAAGTACAATTGTTTTTGTTCAATTAGGAGATTTATTTATTTATTTATTGCTATATCACATTGTTTTAGAAAGGATTTAAAGAGTATCAATTCAGATTAATCTAGCACTTTGTTATAATTAAGGCAAAATATTAGAGATTTTTGCATGTAGATGTTCCTGACTTTCTAAATTAATGCAGTCTTTCAGATTTTACTTTTGTATTATTCCACATAACCCTTGCCTTAAATAAAAATTAAGGTTTAAATCTAAATTAAGAACAAAAGAGATATGGCTATATTTGAAATCAGCCACCTTCTCAATAATATTTCCTAAAAATTAGACCTGTCTTTACCGGTGAGAATTTTAAGTAGTTGAAACATTAAAAAAAATTTGTATTTTCTGGTATAAAAAATGGAATCATTTTCATGAATTTTTCCCTCAAAAAGATTTGAGTTGTAGCAGTCAGTCATAATTTCTTAGACAAAGTCTATTCTGGAATAGAATAGAATATGATATTCCACATAGTTCTATAATTCTGGCTCAAATCTACATACACACACATTGTAAGAAAATAATTTCACCTATGTAACCATGATAACGTAAAATATGCTAGTTTGTATTAAGCTAAAGACATTCTTTGCCTCAGGTGTGGTTATTGAATATAAGCTAATTTGGAGGAAGGATGGAGAAAAGATAAAGTAGGAATTAATTTGGAGAAATGTCTCAGTTACTTTTCAATTCTCTGAATGTGACTGAATTTTCAGACTATTTTATATTGTTCTTTGGCTGGTTTAAGTCAGACCAAATTTTTGCCAAGTTTTTTGTAAGGGACACTTTGAGTCTCTGAGGCTACTAACAACCACATTGTTAGGGTTAGATATTTCCTAGAACTCCTTTGAAAATCCTTCTAAAGAGGGAACATGAAGAAAGCCAGGGATTTCTAGGTAATTTCATCTTGGAAATATCCTTATGAGGTTACATGGTGGATACACAGGTATATTGTTGTAGATCTTTTCACCCCAGGGAGGAAAAGGCATTCCTGAGTGTTTGCTGAAATTTCTCACACACTTTACTTTGCCATTTCATGTATTTATTTGTAATAGCACAATGGTTTTTAGGGCATTTAAGGTTATCTTAAAATATTAAAACATTTAGGAAGCCATTCTGGAGGGAGATACGGTGTAATATGTAAAATATATCTAAAGTTGAAATTATCTTAGTGCCAAGCTGTGGTTAATTACAAATTTTGAGAAGATGAGCGGGGTAGATCCTCTGACTATAATATTAGCCCCATTTATTTTGATGAGCTTATATGTGATTTAAGTATTAATTATGGCTAAATGCCATGTGTTCTCTATCCTTCATGACTGGGGTCTCTTGGGCAATCTTACAACATGTAAGGGAGAAAAAAATAGAAGCATCCTACATCAAATAATCTAAGTATCAGCTCAAGTCACTTTAGTATCTTAGCTTTATGTAAAATTCATTTAAAACTCTTATTTCATACCTAAAATAGGAAAATAAAATAATGTCCCAAGACTTCTTTGAAATCCTGGGGGCTAATGTGACCCATTGCTTCTATTTCCTGTACCTGTGGTATTTCCTGTACCCCTCTATCTCAGGCTTATCTCAACCCTTTGTACTGAAATGTTTTAATCAGTTCTGCATTCACATAAGGGATTTCTGATAGGTGCATGCAGGTGTCCCAATTGTTATAACAAGTTAAAATGTTACATGTTGCATCTCTGCTAAATGGGTTTCTGCCATTCTTTCTGGAAACTCACTGGTGTCTCTCTCTCTGTCTCTGTCTCTCTCTCTCTCTCTCTCTCACTCTCCAGAGCCTATTGTTGCCACATTCACTGAGTTCCTCTCTTTCATTCTCTAACATTTAATCTGTTTATATTCAATCTGTTTACCTTCACCCTTAAATTTAGTTTTTCTTTTTACTTAGAACACTTTGGCTATTCCCACTCACATAACCTAGTACAAAAATTTACTAAAACAAAAGAAAAGAAAAGATAGTTTCTTCCCTATCCATAGAGGAAACAATTTTCTTAGACCTAATAGATATTTTCTATGATTATAACCTATGATTAATTAGAAAAGCATTTTAGCTCTTAATCTTGAGTATATTATATAATCTAAATGAAGTATAGTTTAAACAGGCTAACACCTAAGAATTTAGAACAAAAAGCTTTAGAAACATGCTGATGAGAGCTAAAACCTGATATAACCTTTTGACCCATTTTCAACACCTGAATATAAAAGTAGACTGTGATTTATCAAACCTCTGCTTGACACATCCAATTATTTCAGTTTCATTCTTAAGTATCACTCATAACATGAACTTAAACTCTTCGATTAATCATAACTTTATCATCATTTACTGTTTTAGACTCAAACTGACCCATTAAGCCCAGGTAGCAGATTCAGTTGTTGGCCCTCAAAAAATGGAAAAAATGTGTTGGTAATTTTGAGACTTTCATCAACTGCCTGTAGTTATTTTCAAACCAGTGGAGATACTGTATTTTTCTTTTCTTCCTAGACACACATTTTTGGCATAAAATAGCTAAGGAAACCTTTTTTCTTAACTCCTTCCCACTTACATGCCAGATTCCTTGATCCAAAACTCGTAAAAGGACCTTGAGGTTTTCTTAAAGACGTAGAGTGTGAGTTTTGAGAGTGGCGGTGAGGAATTGTATTAGTTTCTCAACTCAGAATCTCAGAAAAAAAAGCAGGGTTGACAGGTATTTATATTAACCAATTATTTCACTTTTGTGCACTTTTTCCATTTTCAATTTATATGCTTGCCCCAAGTGTAAAACGTATGTTATTTTTGGCTGCCAAAGTTCTTCTCCTATCCCTTTGCACTAATGTCTCCGCTTGCTCCACCTTTAGAGTCTAATGTTGAACTAACATCAACTACAAGAGCAACAAGGCAACCTCTGAACTTTAGCTGTCAGCAAAAGTTGAAAAGAGCAGTAATGGGAGCAAGATGTGGCATGGGGCTGCTGTGCTTGAGGACAGAGTCTCATGAGGGATGGCTGCCCTCTTCTCTCTGCAGAATGACACCCACTCTCCAATTCTTTCCACTTTTCACTGGAGAAGGAAAAACTTTAATACTCTGATGAAAAATTTGTCCTGTTACTTTGGAATTTTCCAAAGGTGGTGATGCCCTTTTATTCCTAGCCTGATCATTAATTGTGTTGACCTCATAGAGCAAAATCTAATATTCAGGGTTGAACATTGTAAGATCCCACAGTCATTAGGAGCAGAATCAATGTTATCCTTTGAAATCTTGGCACCTAGAAAAAGAGCATGCCACAATCTTGCCACATATTGTGCACTGTTTATTTTAGCAATGATCCAAGCCATGCCTACCTTTGGGAGAGAGGAAACTATGTTCCCTTAAATCTCACATGGAACATTAAAAGGCAAATAAGTCTTCTCTTATTGTCCCAAATATACTAAGAAGAAAAAGAAAACAAGCAGGGGGATGCATATTTTAATGATCTGCAAAGTAAGTTTCATTTTTTTTTCAGCACTTGACTTTGTCCTGCCCCAGTGATAGCTTGGTTCAAACAGTTTTGTAAGGTAGCCATATTTTTACACAAAATGCGTTGCTAGTTAGATCAAAACACTTTACATAGTCTTTTAAAAAATATTTTATTTTATTAAGTTCTGGGAACATGGCTTTTATAAATGAACTCATACAGAACCTTCCATTGGAGGAGGGTATTGTCAGAGAGAAAGAAATGTAGAGAAGAGTTTATTAAACTTTCACTCACTAACCTCAGGCTAGAAAGCATGTTGTGATGTCATAGAACTCACTTCATTTCATACGAGATCATTTTTCTTACATCTACTACCATTGTGTTTTCAGAAACTTAGACTTTGATTTCCCCCCATCATGAATTTCTTACCACACTTGACTATTATTTTAAAGTATTAAACACTTGAATTTTAATTCAATTAGTGGGTACAACCTTCTCCAAGAAAAAAGGATCATTGAGAAAAGTGGTCAAAAGAACAGGCTAATCAGGAAAAGGATATTAAACATTCATTTCGCATCATTGAAAATAATTGTTTCTTTATGGATATTATAAAAGTTTATCCATGGTATTTTAGAAAGCCAGTTTGCAAGGAGGCATGAAGTGAATTTACCACTAGCTTTTACCATGGAGACTGCATATGGCCAATTTTTTCTTTGACAAATCAGAGCTGAAATCACTGTCCTTGAACGCTGCTAGGACTAGACACTCTGTATGGTCTTAGGACACTTAAAGGAGAAAAATAGAAGCCATCATTCTCTAAATACCAATTTGAAGGACATAATCAAACTGACATCAGGAAACAGGGTCCTGGAGGAATCTGGAAAGCAAAACATGGTGCTCAAATCAGTGTCAGACCCAAACTAACATAGCTTTGATTAAACATTATTAACTGAGAACTTACTGTATAACAAATATTTGCTCTTGGAAAACAAAATGGGCATATGAAGTTTTCTGCACTGAAGAAGGCAAAACACTTTGTAGGTCAATTAAGACATCTACATAACTATAATAAAAGTACATATTCTTAAGTCCCTAGCATTTACCAAAGATATTTTACAGTCTTCTGAGGAGAAAAAGATAACTTCAATCTAGCGTGGGAAGGGCAAGTTTAAAGAAAAAGTGACACTTGAGCTGAGCTTTTAAAGTAGTCGAGATTTCAACAGATGCATATAGTGTGGATAAGGAGGTGGAAATGTCATGGAGTAACCAGAATTACAATATTGCAGAGTTGGGAAACCAGTAAAAGTGATATTGTATAATGAAAAATACCACAATATTGTTGGAAATTTGGTGTGTTTATAGGCAAGTAATGACTAAGATGATAATGGTTGCTCTATTATCCTTGAAAACTTACTTATTAGTACTATTATTTGCTGTGATTTGAATTTATTAAAATATCAATCTCAGAGGTACTGCACAACACCCACCCGTATGCTCTCCTGATTTGAAGCATATTGGGTAACGATCTCAGACCCATTCAGATTGTCAGCTTGTTGGCATTCTGCTGTGAAACAATGGCAGAATGGGTGTGATGTCACTGTTTTTGATTTGTGGCATATCCATGATATTTTTCTCCTAACTTATACGATTGACGCTATTGTCTGTGATTACAAGTTTTTGCTCGGTCTGTTCACCATGCAGGAAGAGACTAATCCTCTGTGGTCCAATAATTTTCTTCCACATTTTGGCACTACCACCAACACGTGCATTGAGGTCCCCCATGACCATCAGATTGTCAGATGGTAGAGCAGCTGCGATGAGTTTATGTACATCTCTGCAGAATTTCCCCCTCACTGGAATGTACGACAGTCAGGATGTTTGCATTGATAAAAGAAATAAATGGTTATTGGATGAGTCCACACACTGACTAGTCAAGGTGAGACAAGTAAGCACTTGAGCACCCAATGCCTAAAAATCCTTTCCCCAAAGTCTCATTTCCTCTCATCATGTGACTGTAATCACTAGGGAGAAGTATTCAAATATTTTGTTTCCAGTATGATTTCTCAACAGGAGTTCCTCCATGTTTTTGCAATGAACAAAAAGACCAACAGAGAGCCATATTTTCATGATCAACTTCCCACTGTCTGAAATGACCCCACCCTAACTTCACTGTCATTTTGGAGTGCTTTACTATCAGTTCCAAAGGGGAAAATTAACGATGTACACTTCACAAATTCACTTATAATTGCAAATTGCAACTTATGAGAATGCTATAGCAATTTAGCAACAACCCAGACTGAATACTTCTGCAGAATACACTGGGTCGAGAAATGAGGCAAGTTTTTGCTCTCTAGGGAGAATCTTCAAAATCCCTGGTCCGTGTTATGTCCGTAAGATAGGCGCGGAGTCTCAAGAGGAAGAGCATTGTGTTCATTAAGGTGTTTATTTTATTTCTGTCTCTTGGACTGAGAAACAGGACAAAAAGCATATGTTAGGGAAATGGAAGACATTTTATAGCTTACAATATTAGGATTAAAAAGTATAATATTTATTGTAAAAAAGACTCCAATTACCATTTTACTGAGTAGAATCTTTGCAAGATGTATGCAAACTAAAAACGAAATTTCATCTTTAACTCATTATATTTCCATAAGAAGCCACATGGCTGGACTTTAAAACACAGTTCCATCCTTTAGTACAGTATGTGCCTTTTATTTTTTGTTTTTTGTTTCTTTTTTTAATCATAACAGCAACTTCATTCTATGTAATTCCTGATTTTAAATGCCATGTTTTTATAAATGAAAAATATAATTCTAATTGAGACAAATCGGAAAAATTGGAATATAAATCAATTTTTAAAAGAAAAGAAATATGCTTTTGATTTAAAACCTTCTTCTGAAATGAATTTTCTTAATTTTCTCGTTGAGAATATCCCAGATGCTTTCTTATGGTATCATGTGTAAAAGGAGATGGTTTGGGAAGTGAAAAGCAAAGTCCCAACCTGCTAATGGCTGCTAATCTCTCAAGATTTTACTATATGGTCCCTTCCTATAAAGCAAATTTACTGAGGAGGAAGAGAACAGAATGCCAACTGAAGCTATAAATAAATTAAAGCTTCGTTTTTTAAAAAAGTAGAGGAACTGGTCTTTCCTTGCTTTTCTGAGCAGAGAAGGAAGCTTTGCAGATCTTCAATGTTCTTAGTGAAGCCAGGGTTTTCAAGGAACTCACCTGTGCACAAGACATCTGCATACAACCTCTGTGGAAGTCTTTCACTCGCCAGTCTTGCTTGTAGAACAACCCATTGGTCCACATGCAGCTGCTCTCAATAAGCTCCTCTTTTTTGCATAGGGTACTGACCAGATTATAAAATCTGTAGCCCAATTGTTGGCAAATTGCTTTTGTAAAGGGCCAAATAGTAAATATTTTGACTTTGCAGGCCATATAGCTTCTGTCACAACTATTCCACTCTGTGAAGGCAGCCATAGATACTATATGCAAATGAAGAAATGCGCCTGTGTTCCAATAAAACTTTATTTACAAAAATCAAATGGCAGGCCATATTTAAGGCATAGTTTACCAACCCCTAGTTTAGTCCAAGAAAACCATGTTCTGCCCATGCATCCAAGCATACAAATATACACATACTCAGGGAAAACACATGTATTCAAACTTACGCAGATGTGAGCTGAGCTAGCCAACACAGAAATTCTTTTGCTATCTAAAATTGGTTTCCTCTCCAAGCTGGTCAAACTGCAATGTTTAGATTCAGGCAGTTTTTGAACTATGTGGTTCTTTCTGGGCATTAAGATAGAAAAAAATGAAAGAGGCTGTGCAACTGTGGTCAGAAAGAAAAAGGAGGTTTTCTTTCCCCTGTGCCCAAGAGAACTGGCACCATTGTTTGTTTCTCTCTTAAAATGTCAATATGATTTAGAAATGCATGTTTAATCAGGAAATTCAGTTATCTTAGAAAGGAATTGTTAATGGATATTCTGTCAGAATCCTTACTGCCATTATGAAATGGGATAGAACTGCTCCATTCAGCATTTTTTATACCCTCATTAGTCTCACCTACTAAGTCTTACTAAATTTTTTTATTTTTATTTTTCTCCTCATTGCTAATTCTTTAAGAGGAGTTAATACCCTGGCCAGATGTCCCATTCTTATGTTATTTCTTCTGGGTAAAAGGGATTCAAAGGATAATAGTTTTCAGCTCTTTTTTCACCCTTAAACTTCAAAAATAAAAGATGATATGGGTTCAATGATCATCAACAAATCAGAGGCATATTCTGATTCCATGAGGGGAAGAGACCCACAGAACAGTCAATGTGCAGCAGGTAGGAAGTCCTGGAAGGCTGTGCTGGAAACCACTTCCCTGCAATTGCCAAGGCCAGGTTAGGGAAATCTCCCACGTCTTAGTGTTGATTTGTAACTGTTGCTTGGTCCTTTGGAATTCCATAGGAATATCTCCACTAGAGAGCTTTCAGATGGGCACTTACTCAACTCAGTTATGCTTTGGCTATATTTTCTAGAATCTAAATGGAAAATAATGCTATAGCTGAAGAAGACTTCATAGCTCAATTAACCCAGTGGTTGTCAAACCTGGTTGAGCATCAATGCCTTGCAAATGTCTTTATTTAAAAATTAAAATTTTCAGGCTGTAAAGAGATTCTGATTAAGAAATTCAGGACAAGCCACCAGAATCTTTTTACAAACCTGGCCCATTTCTAAATCTGCTGCTTCTCATCCATGGTTCCATAATTTAGAAAACACTGATTTAGTTTGCCCTCTCATAGAGATGAGGAAGTATATTTTGAGAAGTTAGGTGAATTACCTAAGTTTGCACAGCCAGTAAATGTCAGAACTGGGCTCTGATCAGTGAATATTGATAGGACTGCAGCTACTTCTTACTGTCAGGACCCACAACAAACTCTGCTCATGAGAAATAACATACTTTTACGTGCACTTAGCAGCCTTCTCCGCACAGCACTCAACGTAGCCAGTACTGTTGGAGTGAGGTGTCACATAAGCTGAAACTTATTTGTTATTCCATGATAGAGCAATAGAGTCGTCACCCACCCATTTTTTGAAACATGATCTTGTATTTATATTTCTATCTGGCAAAAAGGAAAACAATGAAAATTGTATTGATATTTCTAAATTGTCTTGATTATGAATCACGGCCCTCTGAGAGTGGATTTCAATAGTTATGAAGCCTTGATGACTGGATGAAGAGACAATCAATAGGGCTGTTCTAAAATTAACAGAATGTATTTGTTCAGTGTTGTTCTATGGGGTGAAAGGAGGAACTTCTTTGTGGGAACAGAGGAGTTTTGAGGGGATCATTTCTGAGAATATTCAAGTTGGTGCACACAATAATTAAGAACATCTCGTGGTCTTTGGGGCAATATTAGACTTTGGGTGATACAATGCAAATCCTTTAGGCTAAGTTGTAAATAGTAATATAGAACCATGTCCTAAAGAAAATGGGTGGGTGTCTTTTTAGAGACTTTTAACAGCCAGTTAGTCTCCACAGAAGGCATTAACAAAGTATCTATAATCTACATGAAATCATACGTCAGAATAATATATTCCCAAGAGTCTGGGATAGACTGTCCCAAATGAGCAGAGGTGAATTTCAAGATCACAAAATGCATCTTGTGAAATACAACAGTTTTTAAAAAGAGTTGAATATTCGAATGAAAAAGCCCTCACGAGCTACCCAAGCCTCACAGCTGTTACTGATGGCAATCTGTCCTCAGGGCCACGGTTCTGCCATCAGTGAAAAATTATCTTTAAGACATCCTCCAATATTTCCTTCATTTTAAGGCAACCTGATCCTTCACATTAAAAATATATAAATAAGTACAACTACCCTCAAAACCCTACAAGTAAATAAACCAAATGCCTTTTCATCATGAATGTGCCCTAGACTATATGTTCATTAAGATTAGGAACTGTCATGTTCACCATTTTCTTCAGCAATAACCCCAATGCTCGGTATATAGTAGGAGCTCAAACATTTGTTGAATGAATAAATATTTGTTGATTCAATAATTGGACCCCTTATAACTGAAGTTTTTTTAAAATGCAGTTATGAATCTTTCTGCCAACAGCTTCTGCTTTTCCTTCCACATGTCTACTTTGGTTTCCTAATACATTTTATGCTAATAATGACTTATTTATACATGCAGTGCCCAGTGCATGCAAAGGTACTAGGATGATTGCAGCCATTCCATTGGGCACTCATTATAAAGCATATTTGTCCTTTGGATAAAACTAATCCCTTCAGATTACTGTTGGTCTCTTGCATGTTTATTAATCTTAATAGGAAGGGAGTCCGTGAGGGTGATAAGTAGTACGCTTAGGGAACTGTGGTCATTTCTAAACACTGAGCTTGATTTATCATTGACTACTAATACCTACCTGGCCTCAGCAGTCTCCTTGAAGAGCCTGACTTAACAACTGTCTGCCTCTGTCTTATAGCAACTGATTTGTATTTGTGAGTCACTGATTTTGACTGGCTGCCAGGTCCAGTATGACTAAAGTCATTTTATCCTTTGTTAGGGAGCCACAGGACTCTGGACCATATATTTGGCAGGTTTATTGGATTAAGGTTTAGGACAATATACCAGAGCAAATAAATGAGCACTTCACCCAATACTCAGGGAAAATGAACACACACACACTCACGGTCAAGAGTTGTAGAAAAATGCAGATATTGAGAGTTTAAAAGATGAAGACACCTTGGCCTAGAAATAGTGCCTGCTCTTGATATATGAAATGTAGGAACAACATAAGCTTCATATTATAATAATTCTTCTACAGCAAATTCTTTTAGACCTTGAGAACAATTATATAAGCATGTCTCTATTCCATTCATTTTTCCCCTTGCTATTTCCTTCCTTCTCCTTTCTTCTGAAAAATAAAACATATCTGTATTTATCTTCCTAAACATAAATACTCATTACAGTGTGTTGGTGTCTGTGGTTTCTTTAATGGTGAATGCACTGTAAAATGCATTGCTCTAATTGTGTGTCCATCATTTGAAGACAAGTGTAGCATATAGTGTCACGTGTGAAAATGGTCCAGCCTCTATTTATGACATTCATGGCAAGTCCATAGTTTACACTTTACCAATAGTTTGTCTAAATGTTCAGATAGATTAAAGGGTTATGACTTTATCATACAGTTCAACCCACCTAAATTCCCTGGAATATGTTAACCAGTCAGTACTAAAACTGTCCAATATCATTAACATAATTAGGATTAATGTGGGAAGAGGTATGGATCTTGGCTGCAGGGCTCATGATAGAATGCAAAAATGGGGTAAGAGATCAAGCATCTATGGTCCTATTCATTTACCTGAAGTCCTGATGTCAACAGAGTCCTGGTGCCAATGCCTATTTCCTCATTGTTACTCCATGAGTCAACATACACTTCCCATTACTTCATAAATCTTAAAGAGAGAGAGAGAGACAGGGAATGTTTTGAAGTTCAAAGGCCTCTTTTTCTTGGTCTGTGGCTTTACGGACAATAAACAAATAAAATCATCTATTCATTTATCAAGCATTTACTAAGTGCTTGTTGTGTTCCAAGAACTACCCTAGGCCCTTGAGTGACATCAGAAAATAAAATAGACAAATACACCTGCTGTGTGGGACTTGCACATTTTTACAAATCAGTATGGCCAGGGATATAAGACATCACTGATACTGCTTTTCCAGGTTAATAGACCCTGTTATTTCATGGTTCTGTTTTTACACAATGACCAGTAGATGTGATTAATAAAGGATATAGTCTTCAAAATTATTATTGAAAATGTCTTTTCAACTACTCATGATAATACTTAAACCCATACTCATCTTGGGAAATCCCATTTTGAGGTATCAATCTGTTTTCATTTTTCAGGGTCTCTTAGTCTGATGTAAATAACTCTGTGAGGAATAGGTTCTTCAGATCACAATCAGATAATTCTCATTAATGCTGAGAGGTAAGCAGGCTGAAAGCAAGAAGAGCTGGGAGTACAAAGGAGGAAGGGCTTCCAAGAGAAGAAAAAAAAGGCAGTCACTGCAGCCTCAGGAAGGGATACAGCATCATTCCTCTCAAGTTTCATCTAGAGCCAGACTAGATTTGCAATACTCATTTTCAACTAGTACTTCAGTACTATTGACAATGAAGATTTCTTTTAAAAAGCATGTTCTGGGCCACGAGAGTTGGCTCACACCTGTAATCCCAGCACTTTGGGAGGCTGAGGCAGGTGGATCACTTGAGGTCAGGAGTTTGAGACCTGCCTGGCCAACATGGTGACACCCTGTCTCTACTAAAAATACAAAAATTAGCCAAGCATGGTGGTACATGCCTGTAATCCCAGCTACTCAGGAGGCTGAGGTGAGAGGATTGCTTGAATCAGGGAGGCAGAGGTTGCAGTGAGCCGAGATCTCACTACTACACTCCAGCCTGGGCTACAGGCTCAAAAAAAAAAAAAAAAAAAAAATGCGTGTTCTATAGACACTGTCAAGGAGATCTCTCTTTTTCATCCTTCTGATTTTTCTTTTACACCAATAAGTTGTCATATGTGTTGTGCTTACATGGAGAGGTCAATAAGGATTCATGTGCATATGTCAGCCATTGAGAAGAGGTGATAATAATTTTGTTTACAAAATTTGAATTAAAAATGGAGATATATACAAAACAGAATAAGGCATGTGAACATTGCCTGCAAATCACACATAGGCATTTGTAGCTTAGAAACTTTTCTTCATGCACGACTCCATCACTGAGGTCACTGAGGACATCATAACAGGAACTAGGAACCACATTTGAAAAACTCTTTGACTCTGCAGCTTTGACTTTGCTGTTTAAAATTTCATTACTGAGAAGTTCATCAAAAATATGTTTTTAAAAAGGAGGCCTAATGTAATCAACAGAAATGCATTAATTTTTACTTTTTATTTTCTCCCCTTTTTTTGCCCATTTCACTTTTTTTTTTTTTTTTTTTTTGATGGAGTCTTGCTCTGTCACCTAGGCTGGAGTGCACTGGCACTATCTCGGCTCACTGCAACCACCGCCTCCTGGGTTCAACCAGTTCTCCTGCCTCAGCCTCCTGAGTAGCTGGGATTACAAGTGCGCGTCACCACACCCGGCTAACTTTTGGATTTGTAGTAGAGACTGGGTTTCACCATGTTGGCCAGGCTGGTCTCGAACTCCTGACCTCGTGATCCACCTGCCTTGGCCTCCCAAAGTGCTGGGATTACAGGCGTGAGTCGCTGTGCCCGGCCTTTTTGCCCATTTCTGGAACTGAAAAGTTCTTCAGTGTATTCTCTGCTTAAATGTTACAAATAAGTTTATAAGTATAGTCAAATAAGTCTAATGGCATGTTTTTTAAAAACTAAATTAAAAACAAGGAGCAAATCACCCTAATTTCTTTTGTCTTTTAAGTTGACCGCAGCTTTGAAGATTAGCATGTTTCAGGAGGAGATGGGAGTGAAAGGATGTCTTAACAATTCATCTTTGGAGGTTGAATTTAGAATGTGATTAAGAATCAGAATGTGTCTGTCTTCCACACATCATCTAGGGCTGTATGTTGCCATCAGCAATGAACATGCCTTTAACCAGTTACTGATTTGTGACTGTTCTGACTTGAACTTAGCTCATTTTCTTTGTTCACCTCTACTCCATTATTTTTAGAGATTAAAAAAGAGCTAAATTAGTTTCATTTTGAAAATTTATTGACAGTCTAGAAGTAGAATATAGTAATTTCCTATTTCCTTTGATGAATGTTTGGTTTGTATAAGAATTTTGTCTACATTCTTTTCTATTTTCTCCCACCCCAAATGGACAACTCATAGCTGTATGTTTCATAAGAAAGAAAAAGTAGTTATTTCCAGTCACTTATGGATTTGTGAATCAAGGTTCATTTCAAGTAATTTGGATTATTCCTGTGAATTAGTGATTATATAAAACTGGTATAAAGGAAAATTGACTCCCATATCAAAGTACCTGAAAAATTAAATTCTCAAAGTGAAATTTGCTTGGAGACCATCAAGTCAAAGGGAATTGGCTGGGCTTAAGAAATTTGTAATGCAAGAAAAGAAAAAATCCAATTAATTTTTCTCTTTTGAGAATCGTTATTAATCACAATATTTTCCAGATTTAATATCTCTTTATGAAGTATTCGTTCATATGCCTCTGATTGGCAGTAACTAAAAATACTAAATGTTGAACAATAAGAGCATAATACTACAGATAACTGGAAGGCATTAAATAGGACAGTTAAAGGAGAGATGCAATCCCAGGCTTCCCACAGTCAAAAGGAACCCAGGTTCTTTTCATGCCACCATCCTTAGCCTGTGCCGCTACACTGAGTTGTTGGTACTACATGTGAATCATTACAATGCCAGTGCTGTAGAATAACTGGAAGAGAAAATGGATTCAGGTAGACCTGACTCCAGCACTTTCTAGCTGTTTGACTCTTAAGCCAGTTCCTTAATAACTTATAGCCTCAGGTTTATCATCTGTAAATTGATGATGTTTCCACTGAGGGGGCATCAAAATAATTAGAAAGAATTGATGTACAATACCTGAGTTATAATAAATATTCACTAAATATAGGCACACCTTGGAGATATTGTGGGGTTGGTTCCAGGCCACCACAATAAAGTGAATATCCCATTAAAGCAAATTACATGAATATTTTGGTTTCCCAGGTCATACAAAGGTTATATTTACACTACACTGTAGTCTACTAAGTGTGCAATAATAGCATTATGTTTGAAAAACATTGTATATACCTTAATTAAAAAATTGCTAAAAAGTGCTGATAATCATACAGGCCTTCATTGAGTGATAATGTTTTGCTTGATAGAGGGTCTTGCCTCTGATGTTGATAGCTGATGACTAATCAAGGTTGTCGTTACTGAAAATTGGAGTGTTGTCGAAATTTCTTAAAACAACAATGGAATTTGCCACATGGATTGATTTTTCCTTTCATGAAAGGGATCTATGTAACCTATGATGCTGTTTGATAGCATTTTACCCACAGTAGAACTTCTTTCAAAATTGGAATTAGTCCCCTCAAACCCTGCCACTGCTTTATCAATCAAGTTGATATAATAGTCCAAATCCTTTCATTTCAACAATATTGACAGCATCTTCACAAGGAGTAGATTCCATTTCAAGAAACCAAGAAACCACTTTCTTTGCTCCTCCATAAGAAGACTCCTCATTCATCTAAGTTTGATCATGAGATTACACCAATTTAGTCACATCTTGAAAAGGCTGCACTTCTAATTCTAGTTTTCTTGCTATTTCTGCCACATCTGCAGTTATGTCACTAAAGTCTTAAAGCCCTCAAAGTCATCCATGAGAGCTGGAATCAACTTCTACAAAACTAATAATATTTCTATTTTTGACCTCTTCCCATGAATCACAAATATTCACAATGGCATCTAGAATGGTGAATCCTTTCCAAAATGTTTTTGATTTACTTTGCTCAGATCCAGTAGAGGAATCACAGCTATAGCCTTACAAAATGTTTATCTTAAATAATAAGGCTTGAGAGTCAAAATTACTCCTTGATTCATGTAGAATGGATGTTGTGTTAGCAGGCATGAACACAACATTAGTCTCCTTGTACCTCTCCATCCAAGCTCTTGGGTGACTAGATGTATTATCAATGAGCAACGGTAATACTTTGAAAGGGATTTTTTTTTTTCTGGCAGTAGGTCTCAACAGTGGGCTTAAAATATTCAGTGAAATATGGTGTCAACAGATGTGCTGTCATCCAGGCTTTTTGTTTTATTTATAGAGCACAGGCACAGTAGACTTAACATAATTTTTAATTATGTTAAGAATTTCAGAATGGTAAATGAACACTGGCTTCCACTTAAATTCGCCAGGTGCATTAGCCCCTAACAAAAGCATCAGCCTGTCGTTTGAAGCTTTGAAGCCAAGCATTAACTTCTTCTGCCTAGGTTGGAAAATCCTAGATGGCATCTTCTTCCCATATGAGGCTGTTTCATCTGCATTCAAACTCTATTGTTTAGTGTAGCAACCCTCATCAATGACCTTAGCTAGATCTTCTAGATAACTTGCTGCAGCTTCTCCATCAGAATTTGCTGCTTCACCTTGCATAATTATGTTATGGAGATGGCTCCCTTTCTTAATTAACCAACCTCTACTAGCTTAAAACTTTTCTCCTGCAGTTTCCTCACCTCTCTCAGCCTTCACAGAATTGAAGAGTTATGGCCTGGTTCTAGATTAGGTTTTGGCTTAAGGTTTAGGTTTTGGCCAGTTTGATATTCTATCCAGACCACTAAAACTTTATCCATATCAACAATAAGGCTGTTTCCCTTTCTTATCATTTGTGGGTTCACTGGAGTAGTACATTTAATTTTCCACGAGAAGTTTCTTTTTGCATTCACAACCTGGCTAACGGTTAGTGCAAGAGGCCTAGCATTCAGCCTGTCTTAGCTTTCAACATGCCCCCCTCATTAAGCTTAATCATTTCTAGACTTTGATTTACAGTGAGAGACATGTGACTCTTCCTTTCATTTGAACACTCAGAGGTTATTTGGCCTAATTTCAGTATGTTTGTATCTCAGAGAATAGAGAAGCCTGAGAAGAAGGAGAGAGATGGAGGAATGGCTGGTCATTGGAGCAGTCAGAACACACACGATATTTATTAAGTTCACCATCTTATATTGGTGTGGTTGTGGCATCCCAAAACAATTGCAATAGTAACATCAAAGGTCACTGATTATAAATCACCATAACAGATATACTAGTGGTGAAAAGGTTAAAATATTATGAGCATTACCAAAATGTGACACACAGACACAAAGTGAGCACAAGCTGTTGGAAAAATGGCGCCATTAGACTTGTTCGACATAGGGTTATTACAAATTTTCAATTAGGAAAAAACTCAGTATCTGCAAAGTGCAATAAAGATATGCACAATAAAATGAAGTATCCCTGTAATCAATGTTATTTTTGCTATTAGTTTAAGAAATAAACTCATTATGGAAAGCAGATAATGAACTAACTTGGTCCCATTGGGCAACCCATTAACAATCATGTCTCACAGCGAATCACTTTTGTAGGCTGTTAATCTTATTCATTTTATTTATTTATTTTTTTGTCTTGTTTTAGAGCCTTTATTAGGATTTAGTTAGGGAAATAAAGCCTCTATAAAGGCCACAAATGGCCTTTGATGTTACTATTGCAATTGTTTTGGGGTGTCACAACCAGACCAATATAAGATTGTGAACTTAATGAATGGCCTTCTGTTTTGTGCTGTGATAACACAATACCACAAACAAAGTTCTCCCTTTTAAGATTTGCAGATTACCCATGGGGAACTCCAGACTAGAAGTTTTCATTGTTCAGTCCATCTGGATAATTTATAATAAACAGAAACTTATTGGCTCACAGCTCTGGAGGCTGGGAAGTTTAAGAAGGAGGACCAGCATCCTTTGAAGGCCATCTTGCTGTGACATTCCACGGTGGAAGTTCAAAAAGAAGGGAGAGAGAGAGAATCCTCTCCACTCCACAGTAATGAACCCGCTCTATTCCACAGTAATGGTATTAATTTATTATGTAGTTTATTCTGAGGCAGAGTTCTCATAGCCCTATCACCTCTTAAAGGTTCTACCTCTTAGTATTGTTACAATGGAAATTAAACTTTAACATGAGTTTGCTAGGGGACACATATTTAAACTATAGTCAGAGGTGTTAAAGAACAGAGAAATACTCACTAACCACTTTAACAGAAGCACTGTCTGAAGCTGGCAGAGAAATCCAAGAAACCATACACTAAAATGGGACCTGCATGAAGAGGAAAATAGCAAGAACTATGGAAACTGCAGTCTCTAGAGAAGCAGTTTTTGCTATATAACCGCAGCCTTCAGGGGTCTTATCTCATGACATCAGCTGAGGCACTATGTCCGATCACACAATCTTCTGAGAGTAATGGCTTCTGCCTCATGCCCATCTTCCAAATTTCTCAGAAGCTCCACTTTTAGCCAACTGTATGTCAAAACCATATAGAGAAGGGGCTTGTGGTATAATCCTACCATCGATTATCTAGTTAAAACATACTAGCTTTAATTGCAGGAGGAGGGTGGGACAAGTGTTTCTTTTTTTTTTCATTTTATCATACTTAATTACATTTTTTTCTCTGCTCCCAGCACAGTTTGAAAAATAGTATGTAAATCACTGCTGAGTCTACCTTTTAAGAATGTAAATCATTGTTCCTTAGCTTTAAAATAATTTAAGCGTAAACTAAGTTTAAATATACATTAAAAATAGATAATTATGTGCAAACTAGACTTTCTTCATGACTCCTGCATTTTAGCAACTCAACTGATGGTGTAGAGGAAATCTAATACTGTTCATAAGGAGATTTGAGCCCCTGTCCTATTTGTTCCATACTTGTCATGTGAGTTGGTAGACCACGGTTTTCTCTTCATCAATAGTCCACAAGCTTTTTTGATAAAGGGATAATATCTAAAAAATTATTATTCTTCCATATGAATATAGTGATACTCTTTACAATCATTAATTGAGAGATTTGATAATCACTAAAACCTAATATGAGTTGAGTATTCTGTTTGATTAATTTATTTTGCATTGATTTCAAAAGTATCTTCATGCCTTTGGGGGTCCAAAAAAGAGTACATTAAAATATGCAAAAAAAGTTCTTATTTAGCATATAGTCTAAATGGAAATAGGAAGTCGAAGTTCTCTTTTTTAAGATTCATAGATTGCCCCTGCAGGACCCCAAACTAGAAGTTTTCATCGTTCAGTCCATCCACAGGAGTTAGAAATGTCTCACCTGGTGGGAGACCACATCTCTGTGTCTGAGAAATCCATTTTATTGCCGCCTCTCACAACAGCTGCCATCACTCCAGATTTTCTGTGGCTTATTTTTGTTCATGTTCTTGGATGCAGAATGCATCCCGGCCAATCCTGCTTTCTTCCTTCCATCAAAAACACAGGGGGGAAACATCTTCTGATTCTTTAATGTGCCCATATCAAAAAAGATCAGATTTTCAGCATACCCTGAGAGGTAAAATAAAGTGCCAGAGATACAGAGAGAAGAGGATGAGGCCTGGGACTTGGAAACACACAACTTCTATTTTAGGTCATTTAGAAAGATTTTTTGATTATGAGAGTTGATGGTGGACAGATGTGTCTTTCTAGTTCTGAGCTTTTAAAAGAACATTTAAATATCTAGTGAGAGTTCAGGAAATCCACATCTATCATTATGCAAGCAGGGATTTAAGAAAAATATTTTTTCCTTTTTCTCAAGGGTAAGGGAATGGATGAATGAGAAAGCATTTATTAAGTGCTTTGGAGTAAAGGTGCTGCACACAATACACACACTTCATCAGGCATTAAAATGCAACACTGCAACTTCAAAAAATAAAAAAAAAGTAACTCTACAATTGCCCATTCAGGACCACACTAGCTTAACTAAGACAATGAATGATGCATTTCCCCTGATGCATCTTTAGGAGCATATGAGTAGTTTCAACTGAAAGATTGGTTTTTGCTTTGGCTAAATTTCCTCCCCATAGTTAGCTTGTATATTTTTCTCCTCTTTACAAATCCAGAAGGGTATACCGGGGGATTTTGTGCACAAGCAATTATTTTAGCACTGAATTCTCAAAACCCTGGTCACACAAAACCTGTGATAGAAAGCCCCAGGTTCCCATCCCAAATGTTCCAGTTTTTAGCCACATGAGTTTGGATTTCATCTCTGAGCCTTAGTGCTTTGTTGTCAAATCCCCTATTCTGTCTCCCTTATAAGTGCACCGTAACAACTAGTCTCATAAGGTGATGAATATAACAATGCTCTAAGAGCTGAGAAAAGCTGTACAAAGTAAGATACTGTATATTATTATTTGTATTGCTTGTCTCTTACTGAGCAGCCCAGGGAACCAGCAATGATCCAAGAGATTAAGATCTCAACTTTGCATCTCAATGGAAAACAGCACTTCCAGGACACAAGGCTCTCCTAACATCTCTCCTTGGGGGGAAATGCCTTCTGCTTAATCATCAACATCACCACTTCCTCCACTGAGAGCTATATCTGATGATGAATCACCCTAGAAATGATCTAGCCTCACCCCTTGCTAGGCTGAGGAAATCTGAACTCGTCACAGCATTTGTCTTCAGGGGAGAAAAAAACAAAAACTGAGACACACAGAAAAGTTAGCTTTGTCCAATATAGATTTGTATACTTTATCTTCTGTTTTTCCCTATTCAAAGTTGCTCACCCTCGTCTTTTTCATGCCTCCTCTTTCCTTCTATGTAGTAGTAAATAACTTTCATTTACTCATTTGTTCATTCATCCCACAGACATTTGCTAGGGACCAACTATGTAGTTAGCACTGAGTTAGGCGCTGGGAATACAATGGTGCACACGACAGACATGATTTCTTTCCTCACAAATATCATAATCTAGAGTCAGGAGTACACAGATATAAGAAAAGAAAGAGGCAGGAATTGCCCTAGAATATGCGCACTTGGACCTAAGAAAGAGAATATTTGAAAAAAAATTAATACTCTACAATTAATCTCCATTCACTCTACTACTAGGTTGAGAGCTTCTAATCCAGCTTTAGAGGACTGACGTAGGCTTCATAAAGGTAGTAAGATCTAAATTGAGTCAAGAAAGGAAAATTAGGATTTAGTTCAGAGACTCCATCCCTATTCTCCTTATATTATCATATCTTTGACCTCTTCTTCTCTTTTTGAATGTACTTCCTCTTCTCTCCTCTTTATCCCCGTAGAATAAATAGTACTTTCTCCTAGGCGAATCCACCACTTTTTGTTTTTGTTTTTGTTTTTTTTTTTTTGAGGCTGAGTCTCGCTCTGTTGCCCAGGCTGGAGTGCAGTGGCGTGATCTCGGTTCACTGCAAGCTCCACCTCCCAGGTTCAAGCCTTTCTCCTGCCTCAGCCTCTAGAGTAGCTGGGACTACAGGCACACGCCACCGCACCCGGCTAATTTTTTTGTATTTTTAGTAGAGACGGGGTTTCACCGTGTTAGCCAGGATGGTCTTGATCTCCTGACCTCGTGATCCACCCGCCTCGGCCGGAATCCACCACTTTTATTAGGCCATAAACAACTGGTATTGCAAAACACCACGATATTGATAATTTTGAGAGTTGTTTTTTTTTTTTTTTTTAGTACCCATTGGTTGTAAGCCTCAACTGAAATGGTTTGGTCATGTCTGAATTATTTGAGGAGAAAACTGATAATGTTGCAAAAAGAAATAATTAAGGAAATTCTACAGTATGTGGCTGTCATACCCTTCTGTTGTTTCTTCTATCTCAATGAAACATTTCTGAATAACCTTTCTTAGGACCCTCCTAGCCAGTGCATTTTCGACTGTATCCTCACTATTGACTCTCAAGAGGTATTTTGGAGTGTTCCAAAAATGTTAGTTTGAACTTCATTAAGAATATTTTAACTGTTTTAAGACATACATTAAAAATAAAACATATATTTTAATATATTGATGATATGTACTGCCACACCATTTGTTGGTGCAGCCAGATAAACAGCTTTGTGAAAACCTCACAGGAATGTTTCTTCTGCTAGACTGCAAGCTGTTTAAAAGCTTTTGCCATTTACAACAGTTTACAATTCGAATTTTCTCAATTGTGTAGAAACAAAATGTATAGATACATTAAATGCTGAAGCTTGTCATCTGTGACATTCATTTTCTAAAATTTTACTTATTATTTTAAATGACTTTGTTATAACTAATTGTTACAAATGTGTACTTCCATGATAGAAAACATGATTTTATACACTGGAGTTCTGTCATAAGATTTTTGCTTTGGAAAAAAGATCCCTTTGCTAAATATGTTTAAAAACTGTTGATTTAAGCTCTTGTCTTGCTTTATTCCTCATGCACAATTACGATCACTTAGCAGAATTGGAAGCTTCATCTTATAAAAACAATTCAAGTAAGAATGAGCTGCTGTGATGGTAGTTGTACCAAAACAGATATATAGAGCAAGGGAACAGAACAGAGGCCTCAGAAATAATGCCACACATCTACAACCATCTGATCTTTGACAAACCTGACAAAAACAAGCAATGGGGAAAGGATTCCCTGTTTAATCAATAGTGTTGGGAAAACTGGCTAGCCATATGCAGAAAACTGAAATTGGACCCCTTCCTTACACTTTATACAAAAATTAATTCAAGATGGATTAAATACTTAAATGTAAGACCTAAAACCATAAAAAGCCTTGAATAAAACCTAGGCAATACCATTCAGGACATAGGCATGAGCAAAGACTTTATGACTAAAACACCAAAAGCAATGGCAACGAAAGTCAAAATTGACAAATGGGATCTAATTAAACTAAAGAGCTTCTGCACAGAAAAAAAAAAAAAAAAGCTATCATCAGAGTGAACAGGCAACCTACAGAATGGGAGAAAATTTTTGCAATCTAGCCATCTTATAAAGGGATAATATCCAGAATCTACAAAGAACTTAAACAAATTTACAAAAAAACAAACAAACAACCCCATCAAAAAGTGGGTGAAGTATATGAACAGACACTTCTGAAAAGAAGACATTTATGTGACGAACAAACATATGAAAAAAGCTCATCATCACTGGTTATTAGAGAAATGCAAATCAAAACCACAGTGAGATACCATCTCATACCAGCTAGAATGGATATCATTAAAAAGTCAGAAAACAACAGATGCTGGAGAGGATGTGGAGAAATAGGAACACTTTTACACTGTTGGTGAGAGTGTAAATTAGCTCAACCATTGTGGCAGACAGTGTGGCAATTCCTCAAGGATCTAGAACCAGAAATACCATTTGACCCAACAATCCCATTACTGGGTATATACCCAAAGGATTATAAATCATTCTACTGTAAAGACACATGCACATGTATGTTTATTGCAGCACTGTTCACAATAGCAAAGACTTGGAACCAACCCAAATACCCATCAATGATAGACTGGATAAAGAAAATGTGGCACATATATACCATGGCATACTATGCAGTCATAAAAAAGGATGAGTTCATGTCCTTTGCAGGGACATGAATGAAGCCGGAAACCATCATTCTCAGCAAACTAACACAGGAACAGAAAACCAAACACCATATGTTCTCACTCATAAGTGGGAGTTGAACAATGAGAACACATGGACACAGGGAGGGGAACATCACATACCAGGGCCTGTCGGGTGATGGGGGAGGGTAGGGGAGGGATAGCATTAGGAGAAATACATAATGTAGATGATGGGTTGATGGGTGCAGCAAACCACCACGACATGTGTATACCTATATAAAACCTGCACATTCTGCACATGTATACCAGAACATAGAGTATAATAAAAAAAAAAAACAAGATAGGAGATGGAAGAAAAGAAAAAGAATGAGCTGCTCTGGTGAATCACATAGAGTGATTTTACATCCCAATGCTCCTCACAGAAGCAGCAATATTTTTGTTTTTAAGGGTGATTGATGTCTGCTGCTGTCTGGTCTTTTCTCTCTACTTCAAAATTATGTATATACATATATAAAATTATATATATAATGTATCTATGTATTTATGGAGGTATATGTACACATATGTACATATGTGTGTATATATACATACATATATGTGTGTGTATATATGTATATACATCGACACATATATACAACCACATATATATGTGATGTGTGTGTATATACATATGTATGTATATATGATTACACAAATGTGTACACACATTTACATATATGTGTAATTATATATACACATGGACATGTATATAAAAACACATCTATACATATGTGTAATTACATATATATATACACACTATATATATTTCTATATGTATATATTTTTTGATGGTCCTTGTGATTTAAGAAAATGTGCCAATGGTATAATACTATCCTCATTCCTTTCAGGCTCACCTGTTCCAATTGGAACCCGATGTTTCACTATTTATAGAAAAATAATACCATCAAGCAATTGAGAGGGTGAACATTATCTCTGATAATAAAGTTTAAAGATGGTATGGGATAAAAAAATTGTGTGTTTTGATGTAAAATCACAGAAGCTTGAGATTTTACCTTTAATGAGGGAAGAATGGAAAGGTAAAAGATGGAGAGGGAACTGACTGGTGTCACTAATAGTTGTAAGAGTTTGTAATCTTTTCTGCTGGCCAGAATACATATATGACAGCTTGAGCTCCAGCAGCTATCTTGGACTCTGAGTGGAACTTGGAGGTAGAATGTACATACTTAGAATGATAAAGCAAAAAGACTAAAAGGGCTTGGGCTCTTGCTGGCCATGGGGCTTCCCTCCTAACATTGGATTGCCTGCTTCTGGATTTACTATACATGAGGGAAAAAAATCAACTCTTAAGGGTTTAAGCCACTGCTATTTTGGGTTTTCTGTTTCATGCCACCAAATCGAAGACTAATACCTTCCAGTGGTGATATCTGCATTTCAACAGGCATTGAAAGTTTAACCTAAAAAATGAAACTCTGTCCCCAGGTTTTAGGCAGAAACCAGCAGCAGGATTTTGAGATCTTAGATCTTCTTTGGGATTTTGAGATCCTTGTTGGGATGCATCCCTATTATCTATAAAAATAAAAGCTGTATTTTGTAATTACCTTCTACCTGAGCAACTCTGCTGTGTTAATCAATCTATAAAATAACATGAAAATGCTAAAAAAATAGTTGTAAGAGTTTGTTACATCACAACACTAGCTGCATAATTAGTCAAGGTAACTGGTTGTTCTACATACAAAATTTGAATTTTTCCTTCTTTCTGCCTTGTTATGTCCATGCCCTTTCATTTTTGTGTTTTAGTACTGTCTGGTATCCACGTCTGTCACTACAACCTGAGTTCACTTTTTTAGATATTAGTTCAACTTACTCTCATCCAAACCAAACCTATTCTGTGCTCAAATCTCTCAGAGTTGATGGGTTGATACCAATTTTGCCCTTTCAAAATAGGTAAATACTTTTTCTTCTTATAAGAAAGTTGCAATATTTCCATTTTAATTCAAAGGAATCACATGGGTTTTATCTTGACTTTCACTGTCATTGATTTAAATGTTAAAGTCATTGACTGTCACCTTAACTGATCAGAGGAGAGTTACTCTAAAGTATAGGCAACTTTGGAGATAATTTTGGGATAGAGTCATTTTTCATAGTATATTTTAAAAGTACTTCTTGTTGTTTCTTTTCTTTTTTTTTTTTTTTTTTTTGAGACAAAGTCTTGCTTTGTCGCCCAGGCTAGAGTGCAGTGACTTGATCTCAGCTCACTGCAGCCTCTGCCTTTCAGATTCAAGCAATTCTCCCACCTAGGCCTCCCGAGTAGCTGGGATTATAGGCACCCACCACCACACACCACTAATTTTTGTATTTTTAGTAGAGACAGCGTTTTGCCATGTTGGACAGGCTAGCCTTGAACTCCTGACCTCAAGTGATCTGCCCGCCTCGGCCTCCCAAAATGCTAGGATTACAGATATGAGCCACCACACCTGGCTCTTCTTGTTGTTTCTTAGCTCCCATATAGGTACAAGCTGAAAAAATTCTGCTCTATTGCATTACTATAGCTGGGATGTCTCCAATTATGTCCAATAAATGTACACAAATTTTGGTAGTGATTAATGTCAATATTTATTAACAGAGGTAGCTATTATCAGAAAGGAAGTGGGAGTCAAACTTTACCTCAAAAAATTCTCTTCATATTCATCAATTATGAAGTGGCCATTGGAATATTTTGTGAATTGTGAGATTGTTGGGAAAACGTATCAATGTATTTTTCATTCTATCCCTAAACGTCTTAATTTAAGTATTTATTTCCAAAACTGCTATTTAAGTATGGCTAGGAATTGGAGGTTCATAAAATGTCCTTTGCCCCTCAATACACCATGGTACAGAAGACATTATTGTTTGTTATCATACCATCTCATCAGAACAAAACTTTTTTGGTCAGTTTGGCTGCAAGCAATAGACCTGCAGATATAGTGCCATAATCTATGATCGAATCACTAACTCTGCTCCAGATTATACTGTCATTGACTTTGGAAAAGGCTTTCCGTTTTGTTATAAAACATTTCCAGCCATCTAAAGCCAGGACCTTTTCTACTTGATCAAAATGGAGGTTTTGATTAAATTAGTAAATTAGTGGAATTTACCTGGATCTCTCCTTAGAGAAGTCCTGCAGTAAACAAAGATAATAATCTAATAGGGCATTCAGACAAAACCATTTAATTACGTTCAAGTGCTATTTCATGAACTTAATTCACAAGGAGTCTACTTTTCTGTCAAATACCTATTAACATTCCAAAAACTAGTCTTCCAAGGAACATACACACTTTCAAAAAACATTGGCATAGTGTTCATATAGCACACCCAGGCAACGATCATCCAAGGACTAATCCAAGCCAAACGATGAGGGAAGAAAAGGCTAAAACTTTTTGCTGTAGGGTAGTTGAATTCTCAATTCATAATGCAGTAACAACAACAAAAAAAGATGTTGTAAGTAAAATCGTATTTAAGTAAAAACTGAACATTCTTGGCATTTAAATAACCATAAACACACAATTTTTAAATTTTGTCTTTTGGAGGAGCCATGTTGAAGTAGCCTTCCTATATTATAACTTTTAATACAAATTCATTCTAATGATGATCCAATGGTTTGAAAATTTTTACTTCCCTCCTTTAAGAATGCTCTACTTCTAATGAGCAGGAAAAATCTGGAGAGATGCTACATTATTATGTTCTATTGATTTATATTCCATTTTTTTCTGGCAACATGAACATATTCAAATAATTGAAAAATTCAGGATTTACTTTAATTCGCTTAGCACTTAAGACATTTCCCAGTTTTTGGAATGTGAGGACAATAACAGCAGTAGACTTCTGCAACAATTTCAAATTCTTATGAACTGGGAAAAAAAATCTGGCTCTATGATCTAATTAAGTAAAATGGACAACTGCATTGCAATTCTGGCTTGAGATTTTGATGAATTATGAGGATGCATATATAAGTAAATTTTTTAAAAGTATTTAAGAATGAATGTAAAGTCTGCTTTCCTCCAATAATTTGTGCTTTACTCTAGATATTCACTCTTATAAATAAATGAAAATATTTTACATACTCCTAGGACATAGTACATACTCAATAAACACGAAATATTACTATTATCAATCATTATTATCAGACATTTACTGTACATTTTGTTAAAAAAAACCTGAGTGGCTATGTAAAACAACTGAATCTGTAACTTTTTCTTGAGATGGGGCCTTGCTCTGTTGCCCAGGCTGGAGTACAGTGGCAAGATCATAGCTCAGTACAGCCCTGACCTCCTGGGCTTAAGGTATCCTCATGCCACAGCCTCCAGAGTAGCTGGGACCACAGGCACATGCCACCACACCCAGCTAATTTGTTTTAATTTTTTGTAGAGATGGTGGTCTTGCTATGTTGCACAGGCTGGTCTCAAACTCCTGGGCTCAAGTGATCCCCCCACCCTGGCTTCCCAAAGTGTTGGGATTATAGGTATGAGCCACTGCACCCAGCAAAATTTGTAACTTTTTGATCTGAATGTTAAACTTGAACCCCAGAGCTCTCTTGTGGGCACCACACAGTATTAATTGAATTAAATGTATTGATCACTGGACCTGTGCTTTGGGGAAGTAGCTGCCATTGGTCTCTTATGTGTTCTCTAGATCCTTCAGCCCTGTTGCCTGGAACCAACCTGTTGATGAATAAAACTTATTCTCTCTGAATGAAAAAGTTGTTCAAAACACCTGGAGTGGTCCATACCAATTACACATGACATGAGTCCTCTACTCATATCTTCCTCTCATCACTCCACATGTGATTGCTTCGTGTCAATGAACTTTAGTGTACTTCAATTTCCTAGCAATCAATATTGATACAAAACAGTCTAACAATGTAATGACTGTTTGTTATGAAAGTCAATCAAAGGAGCAGAGATGTAGAATGTACTGCCTGAGTGACAAGTTATTCTGACAGGAGGATATTTCCGTGTTTAACAATCCGTCTCTGCCTCATTCAGGAAGTTGATCTCCCTGCCGAAGGTGTTGCTGAAATATTGAACGGAAAAATGTGCAAAGCGAAGACGGCTCCTCCCTATAGTAGGAAATACGGAAACACATGATCAGACATCTGTGAAGTGACTGAAATGTGTTTTCCTCCACTCTGTCTTATATAAATGTCCCCCTCTGAAACCATTTTATAAATAAGAGTAAAATTGCTCTTAGATTCTTTAAGAATATTTGAACCTAACTTTTTTGAAATAAGTCCCATGAAAGGAAATGGGAAAACAGCATTCCAATAGCAATATATGAGCCCTAAGAGGACAATTCAAATATAAGAAATAGTGTGTGGGAGAATTAAATATCCTTTTTAAAAAAATTAAAAACTGCTTGAATTCAGAAATGGATACTAAAAGAAACAAGGTAGATAAAATGTTAGGATTTATATTGAAAAAATAAAGCCAAAAACCGAAATCAAGTTTATTTTACTATCTAATATTTTGTCATGGATGCTATTCCTTCTAATATAAAAAGTTTAAAACAAATTATTTTCTGGGATTGTAATAAATTCTTCTGTGGTGTGTTTAATATTTATTATAGACTACCTTGAATAAATGAATCTCACCAAAATCTCAAGTCAGGATAAAAATGAGCTGCTTTAAAAATATTACCCCCAGGGAAGTGTGAGAGGCAACTTACTTTATAAATACTGTGAAGACTTGAGGTTTGGATGGTGGTTTTCTTTTTTGTATTCACTGAGTAACACAACTTTTCACAAATATTCTTGGAAATTCCCACGCAGCTGCTGGGGAAAATATTCCCCTACTATCGAAGTAAGAGTATACAGAAATGGCATGCTCCTTTATTAAACTAGGCTTCACACACTCTTTTCCACATTTCCCTACTCATCACTAACTCACAACAATTTTTAAATTAGAAGTCTCATCTTTACCATATGAAAGGTTTATCGGACAAGGAGGCAACCATAAAGATCAGCATGGTCAACATAGAGGCTGGAAGAATTCGGGGTGAGAGTTGATAATGTTCTCAATAAAATTATAGGTTACATTAAAATCTTGTTATGTAGAATCGAATCATGTGAAAAACACACGATTCAGTTTGAAAAACATAATAATTTTAGCACCAGCCTCCCAAGTTGGAATTTATACTTCTAATCGCTTTTTCTCTTTTCTTCTTGGATAACAAGAGTTAAAACTGAGATTTCTCTTCAGTTTCGGCTTGAGCTGAACCAGGAAGTGAGGGATGAAAGAGGAGTCTATGCTGTTTACTACCTTTTTCTAACAAAGCCTTTGAAAATATCTTTCCTATTTGGCTCCCTGGTTACATACTCACTCAGGGCCAAAGCACACACCTGCTGACTTATTTCTCTAATTCACATTATAGCATTCTCAACAATTCTGCAGCTTTCCTGCTTGCCCTTCAAGTCCTGCTCCAGGTTATTTGCTCTGACTCTGTTTTCTCAGCATGCTTAATAGGACACGCACAGATGCTATCAACGGCCTTATTTAATCCTTTGCTGGTGCTATGCAATTCGGAAAAAAAAAAAAAGTATCGTACACAACTTGAAACCAAATTAAATTTGCCCTTCAGTTTGTAAAAGCCCTGAAGATTCTGAGATGGAAAGTTCGAGCAAAAGTGAGAGTCTCTAACTTTTATGTCATATCTTATGAACTATTGGAGGAAGATAAGTTAAAGCTCTCCCTGTTTGGTCTGCACAGAATAAGTAGGAGAAAATTCTATCTCCCTACCTACATTTTATTCACTCCTTTGTCTCTCTGACCTCTCTAAGCACCTCTGGAGAAGAGAAATTAGCAGGAAATGCTGGCAGTCTGATCACTTGTGTGTGGACCTGAGGTTATTATGAGTATTCTGAATGTGAACTGCTGTTGTAAGCACTGCACGCACCTTACAGAAGAGGCCAGGGAGCTGTAGAAAGACCTTGTTTTGTTTTTTTTTTGAGACGGAGTCTCGCTCTGTCACCCAGGCTGGAGTGCAGTGGCGCGATCTCGGCTCACTGAAAGCTCTGACTCCCGGGTTGATGCCATTCTCCTGCCTCAGCCTCCCGAGTAGCTGAAACTACAGGCGCCTGCCACAACGCCCGGCTAAATTTTTTTGTGTGTTTTTTTTTTTTTTAGTAGAGACAGGGTTTCACCGTGTTAGCCAGGATGGTCTTGATCTCCTGACCTCGTGATCCGCCCACCTCCCAAAGTGCTGAGATTACAGGCGTGAGCCACTGCGCCCAGCCTCCTTTTGCCAGAAATACAGGTTTCTTGCACCTTCTTCTCTGACAGAAAAAAGAAAAAAAAAGTAGGTCCCTCTAGCTGATTTCCAATTGCAGAAAAGTAGGAAAAACAATACCCGTGAGTACCTATGTATCTATGACCTAGATTTACCACCAAATGGTAAATCTATATATGTGCCCACATTTCTGAATTATTTGTACAAGTTACAAACATGAACTTCACCCCAAAACACTTCTCCCACGCATCATCAAAGAACATTTTTCTATATAAACCTATTCCCCCCAAATTGTACATAGACATAATAATATTATTTAACATACATATTCCACATTCAGATTTCCCCAACTTGTCTCATATTTTCTCTGATTTGGGATCCATTCAAGAATTATGGATTGCATTTAATTGACATATCTTCTTCTCTTATCTTTCATGACACTGAACATTTTCAGGAATCTTGGCAAACTGTCAGGTAAAGCAATCTATAATCTGTATTTGTCCATTTGTTTCCTTGGTATTAGGTTTAATATTCTTCCATGGATACAACATAAATAATGTTGTGTTCTTCCCATTTTGTTGTCTTAGGAACCACATGCTACCAGTTGTGCTATTATTGATGATGCGAATTTGAGTCACTTGGTTGAGACAATCAATGTCTGCCAGATCTTTTCATTGTAAAAGAGGCATTTTTTTCTTTGTAATTAGTAAGTAATCTGTAGCGTGATACTATGAGACCATATGAATATTGTTCTCTAGTGACAATGTGCTCAGTAGTTTTACCATCCATTGATGATCTTTGTCTCAGGTAATTATTACATTAAGATGGTCATTTTCCAGTTTTGTCATTCCCCCTACACTCACAAGCTGGTATTCTTCTGTAAAAATAATGTCCTTCTTTCTCTCTTCTTTTTCTTCTTCCTGAGTAGCACTATGGGAAGAGGAATCTTTCTTAATTCAATAAAATGTAACATTTAGTGTATATAAAATGTATGACTATATAAAAAGATGACTTTTATTAAAATTATTAATTCTGAAACTCATACCTAGACTCATTTTGCATTCTTTTTAAATCAGTGTTCTCAAACAATATAGAACTCCTGAAATATTTATTTCATGCTTATATAGTTGCAAGGTTTTCAAAACAGACATGAAGAGAAACGAGATCTTTGTTTCTTGGAACTCAATATACTAATCAGATGGCCAGTGGTTATGGGAATTTTCACTTATGGAGAAAACAGAACCAAGCATAGAATTTGGCAATTTAGACCATGACAGTCTTTTGCAATTGCAAAAAAACCCCAAAAGTCTTCCATATTGAGAAGTAGAGTTCGCTGGAAAGATAAAAATAAGAAACTGATTAACTGAAATGAAAACAGAAAAAAATCCAAAGAACCAGCCAACACACTAATAAAAGAAACCCAGAAGCAATCAAAAAAGCATAATTTGACTTGTATAGGCTTATAAGAGTGCTGATGGTGAATGGTACATTTTTAATAAGAAAACCAGATGTGACATACATTTTATCCAATTCCTCCTTTTTTTTCTTGGCCTGCTGCAATTGCATAGTTCCAAAACCAAACTACTATTTCAAGATGGCAGTCTTCTTCCACATAATTTTACGTAACTTTTAAAGGAGTGAAAAAACAAATGGGGTTCCTTTTCTAAATTACAGAATTTAGAATATTTTCACAGAAAAGTTCATCTACTCTTAGAGTCCAATCCATTTTTTAAAAAATGTCCCTTGCTTAAAAAGATGACAAAAGTTCAAGAGTTCCTTAGTTATTACTTGTTTGCTGCAATTCTCATTTCCTAAAAATTATTCTATCATTTTTGACTGTGAAATAGTATATAAAATGTTATGTGTACAAGCTTCTTTTTTTAAAAAAAGGAGTGCCAGAAAGAGAAAAAGAAAGAGTGAGAGAGAGAAAAAAAGAGAGATTGAGAAAGAGAGGGAGGAAGGAAGGAAGGAAGGGAGGGAGGGAGGGAGGGAGGGAGGGAAGAAGGGGGGGAGGGGAGGGGAGGGGAGGGGAGGGGAGGGGAGGGAGAAAGAATCCTTCTGTTTCAGGGTACCAACAAAGTCAAGTTAAACTGACAAACACCATACTGGATGGGTTCAAGCTATTGCAGGCAGAATGCAAAGCAGGTGTATATTCAAGATGGAAACTGAATTGCCTGGAGTGTGTTACTGTTTCCATATTGGGGAAGTGGTATAAATGGTTTATGAAAGAGAGGGAAGGAGACAAAGTAAGCAAGAGAGTTTCAATATGTCAAGGGCAGACAGAGATGGGAGAGTTCTAGGACACTAAATGAGTATCATCCAAAGAAGAAACTAACATAAGAGGTTAGAAAAGAAAAACAAAAGATAACAATCTTAAATTACCAAGAATTGAAAGCAGAATAATTTGAGGCAGTAATAATAACAAATGTAATTTATTGGATTTGAATCAACCTCCAGCACTTCAAATAGTTATCTCTTTTAATCCCAACACCAGCCCTGCAAAACAGGTGTTATTATTCCCATTTTGCAGATTAGGAATCTGAGGTTCACATTCTCTCATGTGCCTAAGTTTCTAAATGAGGAATGTGAGGTTTCCAAAATATACTTCCTTCACTGAGAAACATTCCCCTGGTGAATGATGATGCTGGGTGTCTGATTCCAGTACATGCCCTCATCCAAGCCCAACTGCATCAACCCACTTAACAGTGTGGGTGGATGGCTGATTAGCGGTGTTCAACCTAGAAATAAAGCTAAGGAGAAGAACAGAACTTCATAAGTCCACAGCCAACCTGCACAGGCCCACATTGCATGGCTACTAATGTGCTTAGCTGGCTTCCTGAGGGAAAGCAGGCTGCTATGTCCAGAAATGAGGCCCCAAAACACAATCTCTAAAATTGCATAATATAGGTGTATCACCTTATAAATAGCTAAAATGAAATGTAGTGTGGTTCAAATTGAATTACTATGAGTCAGGTATTATCTATCAGGTCTCCTTTTGAAAGATGCTTTGACATTGCACGTTCTGATTACTAGTTCTCTTCCTGGGTATAACTGCAGTGCCCTTGTTTAAACAAATAGCAGTGAATGCCATAAATTCAGGGAAATGTTTGCAGTGAATTAGGGTTTAGGATTGTTCTTTGCATTGGTCCCATTCCAGGAAGTAACTGACTCATTTTATAATGGAACCGTCCTAAAAGGATAAATCAGGGTGACCCACTTGGAGTCTTTTAAAACAATGGCTACATCTCCACATTTCTAAAAAGAAAAACAACTTGGAACATCCTAAATCAGAACCATGCCCAGAAACAAAAAGATCTGCCTCAGAAAAGAGGGTGAGTCCGGGGAGGCGTTTCATACCCTGTCATGTCAAGCTGATGATAATTGGTTTTACCCGGCACTCCCACCAAAGCCGTATCATTCATTACCTTGTCAGAATAAATCTACCTGCCGTGTCACAGGTTTGATTAAGAAGCCCTTACAATTTTGTAACAGCACCTTAACCTGAATTTGTGTACACTTCTTCATAAAAATGGATGCTTTCAGATTACATACTGCTGGGACTGAGTGTTCTTATTTTAAACAGTAGTCTTACGAACTTAGGCTGGCATCAAAACCGGCCTTGTGTGCTACTGAGATGTCTTCAATTTAATCCCAGAGGTTTAATATCATTGCCCACAGGAGAAATAAGGTACCTAGAATTGCTAGCAGAGTGAGTACCGTTTCAGTCATGCCCTGTCACTGTTGTGCCAGATTTTTAAAATTTAATTTTTTTTCTTTCTCTCTCTCTCTTTTTTTTTTAAGGCATCAGCATGTGTCATATCAAGGCTTCAGAACGCTTTGCTCCACATGGCAATGAAAGTGTTTACCAAGTTTGAGTTGTTTGTGCCCATAAAATGCAGTAGAAATCTGAACTCTGCCTCATTTTCAGAGCATGGCTACCAACTGGCCTCTGTAGGAGCCCATGTGGTTGGAAAGAAATACTAAAGTTATTTGGACTTGAAAGCTTCTGGAAAAGGTTTTAGCTACTCCAGAGGGTGGGCAGTTTATTTGGCAGATAAGGCCATTGGATAAGAGGCTCTCTGATGAAACTCTGCCTGCACCAAGAGGTGGGAAGAGAAATAACAGTTACTGAGGGCATACTTTACCAGGCATTGTCCGTAATCATGATGAAACCCAGCTACCACCTGCACAGCTTGTGCTGGGTGCCATTGTGCTTTACACAGTCTAGTATATTTCTTGCAACTCAGGTAAGTACAACTATTCCCATTTTTTTCTAGCAAGGGAGCTAAAATGGAGAAAACAGGTAATTTATCAAAGACTATAAACCTAGTAAATTAGAAAACGGGTTTCAAATATGATTATGTCTGAATGCAAATTTTTGTAATACACTAAGCTGCCATCTGATTGAGCCATTTTAGTATGACCTTTCTGTGCTCAAAAGGAAGTTGAGGGAGGTAGGTGAGGCTAGTACAAAAAAGGACTTTTGAGATAAAAATGGCTGGGAGAAGCAGAGCCTGGAGAAGTCACAGAAGGCAGGGTGGAGCATGAATGAACTGAGGACTTTGTGACCAGTTGGAAGCAGCAGAAAAAGAGATCCTCAATTAAAAATCCTGGTAGAAGTGGTCTGGTAGATCAGAATAAAGGACTGTTTGAGATGAAGTCGGATGTTAGCACAGCACCTAACTATGAACTCCTTTTTTTAAGCAGTGAATATACTGGTCGAATGTTCACATAAAAAAGAGTCAGAGAAAATCTGAAGTCTTTTTGTTTGAGATTTTCATAAGGATGCTTGTTGTTATATTTTGGATGGGATCATCTTATTCTTCAACAAATAACATGGTCTAAAAGTTACTTTTCAATTAGTGGAGACATTTTTTGAATAAAAACATAATGTCTTCAGCTGGCCAACATGAATTACAATATTTATCTAATAAAGAATGACTGACTTATGCTCCTACCATGAAGTAAATGAGAACGAATTGGACAACCAAAGTTTTCATTCATACAAAGTCATGCTTTGTTTAGAACTCATCATCCATTAGACATCCTCTGAACTTTATTTCTCTTATTTACCAAGTACCATGATTGAGCAACAACAGAGAACTGAGAATCTTTCTGTATTAATTTGTTGGTTAATATTATGAAAGTTCCATATGAAAATGCTTTAACATTTTTTAATACATATTTCATTAATTAACTTATAAAGCTACTTTTTAAAAAAAAACTTGTGGCAAATACTAATCATTTTAAATTAAGAAGTAGTAATATAAAGAAGTGAACAAACTTCAAACAAGTATAGAAGTAATTATGCTCAAAAGCAGAACATTCATTTATTGATTCCAAAATATTTATTAAGTGTTTGCCTATATGTCAAACCCAGCACAAGGAACTGGGAATACAGCCATGAATAAAATATACTAAATGATAGATTCTAAAGAAAAATAGATCAGGATAAGGTGATTGAGGCTGATGCTAGTTACTATCTTAGTTGGAGTAGTTGAGGAAGGTTTCTTTAAGGAAGCCACCTGAATAGACGGAGGATGTCAGCCTTGTAGACATCAGAGAGGGGAATTCCAGGGGCTGAACAACAAGTGCAAAAGTCCTGGGGTAAGTGTGGGAGTGACATGTTGTAGAGAATCAAGTGAGGGAGGAGAAGAATGGTAAAAAAAAAAATTAAGGCAGAATTTGCCCAGGAGCTGGATTTTGCAAGAGTAATGTCTTTGAATTTTGTTCTAGACACGATGGGTTGCTGTAGGAGAGTTTGAGCTGGGGAGTGACATGATCTGAATTGTGTTGCAGAAGCATCCGTCTGGCTGCTATGTGAACAACAGATTTAGTGACACAGGGGTTGGTACGCCCATTATGAGACTATGGCAGTGTTGTGAGAGAGAGAGAGGCTGGCAGTGACAGAGTGGTAATGTCATCAGACTGGTGACACATTTTCAGAGTAGAGCTGAGATAAAAGGCTTTTCCTATCATAGTGTCACATTAAAGGAAGAGAAAATGGAAAGGAGAGAAAAGGGACACTTTACCTAGAAGTGTATAATATTTATTTTTTAAACAACAATTATTCTCTTTGTTGACAAGATCTCGTAATGAGGAAAATCAAATTTATTTTGATACATTTATAAGGCTGAGACTCCATTAATTATTTCTAGAGCTAAGGTGATACATTTATTTTTCAATAGCAAAAACAAATCTGCTTTAATAAGAGTTAATAATAATTCTGTAATTCATTAATTGAGCACTTACTATGTGCCAGGCAGCATGTGAATAGCTTTGCGGACTTTATTCACTCTTTTACTATAACCCAGAGAGATAGCTAGTACTCTCTCCGTTTTAGAGATGAGGAAAGTCAGGCTCAGTGAGGCTAAATATTTGACCAAGACTATACAGCTAGAGAATGACACACCTAGGGATTAAAGCCAGGTCTGCTTGGCACTGAACCCAGCTCTCAACATCTAAGCTATTGTGTGCATAAATATATCAAAGCACACAACAACAGTAACAATAGGAAAAATCCTGAACTGTTCAGATATTTCAAAAGGCACGTGAAACCGGCATACACAATTTTCTTTTGACTATTTGACAGCATATAAACACAGTCTCTTCTGGCTGTACTCATTTGCTCTTATTAGCTATTAATTGGGTATGTCGATTTTCCACAAAAACAGAAGTTGACTCATAAGGCGTAAAGAATGCTGACGTTTTGACTAGGTTATATTTAGCACTCGATGGATTTGATTTTTCTTTTTTAACCGCAGTAATGATAAGGAGAGTGGTGAGTTAATCTTTGACTTCCTTTTTAAAAAACACACATAGGAATAGAGAAACCGTCTCTTAAAATTTACCTTACAGATGGTGACATAAAACAAAAATGATATACTTTACAGAAAGCAAAGTCAAATAAATAAATATATAAATAAATTAATAAATCAGGAAAAACCTAAGATGTTCAGTAATGATGAGCTCAATCTTCATCCAAAACATTCTTAAAATTGAGTTTTCCATTTATCTTTGTAAAACAGTCTTCCAGGGAAATACATTATATAAACAGCTTAATTTGTTGTGAAGGGCACTCTATAGTTGGTCAAATAATTACGATCATTTTAAGAACAAGAACTTTGTAATTAGGGAAATCAAATTTTCCAAGGGTAACAAGTTAACAACATATAAGTTAATAAGGTAAGGGCAGTAGGTTAGAAAGGTTGTGACGTTAGTATTCCCTGTTCCTCTCTGCCAGGTAGAATCTTGGCGTTGGCTGTTCTCCCCAACCATCCTGTACCACAGCTGTCTCTGAGCTAAGACAACCCTGACTCCTCCCTCTGTTCCCAGCATCATCACTCCTATTATTCTATGTACCCATGTGTGCTCCTTCCTTAACCTGGATTGCTCTTTCCTACTTTTTCTACCAAACTCCTATTCATCCTACTGAACTATTCAAATACCATTTTCTCTATAAAACCTTCTGGGCTCTCTCAAGGCCAAACTAATCTATTATTTTTTCATAGAGCATTTTTATAATTCTATTACAATGTTTCACAAACTACTCATTCAGATGCCACTTTCACAATTTTTGTAATATTCTTCTACCACCATATGTTAGTCAGCATAAGCCACCTTACACTGTAGTAACAAAAATGTGCAATCTCAGTGGCTTAACAAAACTGTACTTTATTTTTGCTCAGACAAAGTTGTCTATGGATCCTGACAACCCTCCAGGGAAGAACACAAGATAAGGGGAAGAGAATGCTGGAGGAAGTCAACCTGGCAATTCAATGGGTCACCTGGGACATGCCACATGTTGCTTTTGCTGACAACCCATAGACCAGAACTAGTTACAGGCCCCTAAGCTACTGTAAGAGGCAGGGTAGTAAAATCCTTCCAGGTAGCAGGAAAGAGATGTGAACTGGACATGGGTTCACACTAAGAGTCTTTACTACTTATCTATACTAGAATTTGCAAGACTTTTTCTCTTTAAATAAATTCACTATTTTTTTACTTAAATAAATGTATTTAAAAAGGAAACTGCATTTATTAATGAAAAACTTGTATGACATAGTATAATTTATTTTCAACCATTGCAGAACAAAATCACAATAGTTACATGACCAATAGAGTCTATATATAACTTAAATACATGTTCCATCATTTAAGAACCACTGTTCTAATGTTAAAATATCTAATATTCATTGCGCACCTGGCATGTGTCAGTGAGTGTTCTAGGCATTCCATTTGATTCACGAAACAACCGCAAGTGTTGGACGCTCTCTATTTTCCCCACTGTACAAATCAGACAGGAGAGGCCAAGCAATTTTCCCAAGATCACATAGGGAGTAAGTGGCAGAGGAAGAACATGAATCTTTGTAGCTTGATTCCAGGGGATTCTTTTTCACTTCATCTCCATGTTATGTATAAGCAACTGGAGGACAGTGACTTTCTTTGCATTCCCATCACAGGCTACACTGCCTGGTATGTACTATGAGTTGAATTCATTTTGCTTTTTAACTTTTATTTTACATACATGTGAGGATTTGTTACATAGGTCAACATATGTCATGGGGGTTTGTTGTACAGATTATTTCATTTCTCAGGTATTAAGCCCAGCACCTAAAAGTTATGTTTTCTGCTTCTCTCCTCCTACTACCCTCCCCACTTATGTAGACCCCAGTTTCCTTCTTTGTGTTCATGTCTTATCACTTAGCTCCCACTCATAAATGAGAACATGTGGCATTTGGTTTTCTGTTCTTGCATTAGTTTGCTAAGGATAATAGCCTCCAGCTCCATCCATGTTCCCTCAAAAGACATGATCTTGTTCTTTCTTATGGCTGCATAGTATCATTGCAGAATGATTTATACTCATCTGGGTATACCAGTGATGGGACTGCTGGGTTGAATGGTAGTTCTGCTTTTTGCTCTTTGAGGAATCACCATACTGCTTTCCACAATGGTTGAACTAATTTACATTCCTATCAACAGTGTATAAATGTTACCTTTTTGTTGAATAGATAAAATATTTTAATGCCCAAACAGCAATGACATCAGTTAATTTTAAAAAGGGGCAAGGGAGGCAATGCATGTAATATTCAAAAAAATTTAAGTAAAAACACAAGATTAGTTAAATTATAAAATTATGCTCCTTTAATGACACTAGATAATCAAAAGAGATTACTCAGGTCTCTCACATATACCTTGGTAAACCAGCTCTAGAAGCCACATGGTCTGATGCTACTCCTCACATCCTCACAATGCCAGGTCACAATGCCCACAATGTGCTGTAGTTGGCTTAACCCTGAGGCAGTCACTGCTTGTGCTACTGACAGAGCTGTTGACATAGTTTCACTCCATAACTGAGTCTCAGCTCCTTCTCAGGAAATTACCTAGACTCTGTTGAACATAACAAGTGGTCCAGGAACACTGTGCTATAACTGCTTATCTTGTCTAGGCAATACCGAATGGCCAATCTGATTATCACTTTAGTTTGCAAAAATGTAAATAAACGTAAGTAAATATTTAAACATTTAGCTTTTTATTAGTCTCATAAGGCAATAATTATGTTATTTGACACCAGTTTCGGATTTCTCCTCCAAAGTTACCACAGAGGAAAACATTATTAGTATGATTTTCTTTTTTCAGAGGAGACATCAGGGTGGGGAATAGAAAGGCATTGAACGTTACACTAGGAGCATTAAATGTTATCTCATTTAATCTTCTGAAGTTCTCCAAGAAATGAATTGTATTATCTTCATTTTAACAAAGAAGAAATTGAGCCTCAGAGAGTATGTAACTGTCTAAGGTCACACAGCTAACAAGTGTCAGAACTTGGTTTTATAGATATTCTCCTGCCATCTGGTTTCTGAAGAAAATCCACTCCTGTTTTGATTTTACTCTTTGTAACAAGAAGGAACTAAACGAAATGCTAAGATGAAGTTAAGTAAAACAAAGAGAAAATTAGGAAGTTTCAAGTTTCAAAAGTTCTCACCAAAAGCATGTTCACTAGCAGTGAGCCGTAATATTGTCTTCATTTCCTTGCTTTCTCCCTAAATCTACTCCTGTATCTTCTATTCCAGAATCATGGAAGACCCCACTATACTCTTAACCCAAAGGCCAAAGCCATCTTCTGTTTTCCCTTGCAGCCTTTGTAAATTTCTTTCTTCACTTCGGAACTATAGAGAAAGGCAACAGACATGTGGAAATAATAATAGTAAAAATAATGGCTAACATATATTAAGTGTTGCTATGTGCCATAGAATTGGCAATTTAAGTCTCTAGTTAGACCAAATATGATTCATTGACATTTCAAATGAAAATCTAGTCATCTTTCTTTTTTCACACGTACACATAAAAAGATATTCTGAAGGATTTAATTTAAAAAATTAAAATATACAGAGAAAAGAGATGGAAGGTAACCAGAAATGTATCCATTGCTTAGACTGGTCCCATAACAAAGAGTATTAGGAGTCCATTGCAGAGGCAGGAGGCATCAATGGCCTAGCTTAGAGCAACAGGACAAGGTGAAAAGTAAGGTATGAAGGAAGGGAAAAGAGGAACTGAGAGAGTCATAGGATTTTAAGCAGAGAGGGGGTATAGCATTGGGCTAATGGGAAGGAAATCCCAAGGTTTTAACTGTATAAGTAAGAAATTCTCTCAGTTGAGTAATACTTAAGGGTCTCATGGTAGCCACTAGCAATTAAGTGATACAAAATAAACCTTTCCTTTATCTTAAATGGGAGGATTTGATTCTTCATATGTTTTTATGACTTTTGATAAGAAAGATTATGCTTTCATGTAAGCATGTCAGAAAGGATTTAAAATGTGCAGTTTTTAATACAATGCTCAAAAACTGAAAGCTTAAGTTTTTATAGGTAAAATACTGGAACCCTATCTCAGGCAGTTGGAGGCAGCACACTAAAATAACAAGGTTTATGGATGTGAAGCTCAGGAAACTTGTCTTCAGAGAAACTAGCCAGTGATTGATAACTAGGCACATTCTTCAGCAGCCTTAATATGAGTTCCAATAAATTTAACAGGGAGAGCCTCAAGTTACAAAATTATATTTAGTAAAGTTAAATGCTTTGGGAACTAAGTCAACCTTTACTCACATATCACTAAAAAGAGTTTTTTAAGGGGTGGATGTTGGTGGTGTGGGAGATGTCATCCATTTAAAATGTAAGATAAAGCCAATCTGTTAGATCTACATTAAAGCTTCGTAGAATGTACACAATTAAGGTTGTGTTTAAATCTTTGACATTATTTGCACTACTTGGTAATGTATTTCTCAGGGAAAAAATGGCTTTAATAGAAGACTTACTTCAATCAAAAAAATAAAATGCTAAGACTCAGAAAACCTCCAAATAAAAAGTATTATTACAATCATCTATAAAACAGAAGTCCAAAAGTATTATGAAGGGACAAAGTTTAGCCATGGTAAGGCAGCCAAATCAAATTCCTGGGAACACTGGGAGGCCTTCTGCTCTGGGCACTTTGCTACATGTCTGGCATATGTGGGAAGGATGGTTGGTTCCTGGTGAAAAACAATATGAAGGAATCAGGTATTGTAAAGAAGCTATTTATGTTGGATGACCCTAAAAATCTTGTTCTTTCATAATTTATTCACGGCACCTTCATGGGAAATCACTGATTTAACAGAAAAAAAAAAAAAAAAAAAAAAACTATGCTCTAGAATTTCGGAATTTATCCAAGGAATCAGAATTCCATCATGCAGTTCATTAGAAAGGAGCCAACATGTGGAACTCATTGTAACAGTGTTGAAAGTTTGCAAACATGGGTCAGTGAAGCAACCCAGAGATCAGCAAAGAAGGGAAGAGCAGCCATAATAGAGCTAGAGGGCTCCAAGGAGGCTGTGATGTAACCAAAGCCAGGAGTCACACCAGTCACACTACCTGGCCCACACCAGGACTGTGAGGGGACGCACCCACAGCTAGAGATGCTTCCCAAGGAAAACAGGTGAAAGTGGCTTTATTTCTCCACACCTCCAACCCTCCTCACTCCCACCAGTGTCTCTCCTGGACAAATCCAGCCTAAAGTCAGTTGGCAAGGAAGCCTGAAAAGTGCATTTTTTTAGGAATCACATCCTGTGATAAAGAACAGATCCAGGGAAGGGCAAATCCACAATGACAGCCATACCCTCCTATCCAAAAATGTGTTTTTGCTGCTGCTTATACGCTGACTATCCCCAAAATGTTTTTTTAAACCAAAGTTTTGGTGACAGAGGCTTTATGTTGAGACATACTCAGCATTAATATGCAGGTAGAGTGAAAATTCTACTCAATAATGGTGCCAAAACTCAAATGGAAGCCAGCAGATACTGTCAAGAAACTTCCATAAACACTGTAAACATGGAGGAAATCAAGGATTATTCTCATAAAAAAGACTTTAGGAAATTAAAGCTGAATGCAGAAGATGGCACATATGTTCCCAAAAATTTCTATAGGTTTTTCCCTGCAACTATTTTCTGGGAGTGGAGTAGATATGTGAAAAATGAGACTTTTTAAATGTTAAAAACTACCATTAAAAAAAGAGAGTGAACGGTTACAATGTGTCAGGCATATAAAACAAGTTTGTAAACATTATCTCATTTAAACTTGTTTATCTCACATTTATCTCACACTAAATTTGGTGAACAAGCACTTATAGCCCAATTTACAGATAACAAAACTGAGCCTTAGAGACTCAATAAGTGACTTGCTTAAGGTTATGCATTAGGTAAATGCTAAACCCAAACCTTACAGTGTCTCCATACTCAGCACTTAGGTCTAGTGCTAATGTATATATAAATGATTGGTAAGTTATTCATGGATAGAAATGACATTTTAAAAGCATATACGGAGCATGGATGTTTCTACTGCATCCTGACAAGAAGTTCAACAAACTGAAAAATCAGCAACTCTTCTTAGAACTGTAAGTCATAGGACAAACTACGACCCCCAAAATTGGAGAAACAGATGAGCAGGTACAGAGTATCACATACTAGCATAGAAACCCATGAGCAGAAATCTTCACAGGAACAAATGCTGGGGTGGGAAAACCTAAACTGTAATTGGTGAATTGCCGGAGGTTCAGTGTGCATAAGCCTGAGGATCAAAACTTTCAGGGGATCGAGTCACAGAGTGGTCCCCACATTTTCATGAGTTTTTCCTCCAGGTTCTCATGGTGAATATTAGAGAAGAATCTTCTGTTTTTAACAGAACTGGGGGAAGAGACGATTTTGAAATATACCAGAGCATTCTATTCTTCTTAAGAGGTCTTTGCTTAATAGAAATTATCTGAAGAGAAGCAACTGCTGGAGTTTTATCAGAGCCTAACAGACCTAGGGAAAGGGAAATACCCAACTTTAGCCCCTCTAAACTTTCACACTAAAGAAGGGAAATACCCAGCTCCAGACCACTACAGGCATTCTGTCTCATCACGGCGGGGAACATCTAAAAAGCACTTGTTAAAGTCACAGTCCAAAGACACAGGCTAACTAAAAGCCTGAGAATTAATCACACATAGAATGCTTTCCTTACCCTCACATTTTACTACCACTTTACTAACAGCCTAATTACTGCAGTCCCTTTTACCCAGTGCATCATGTCTGGCTATGGAAAAACAAAAAGTTACAAAGCACTCTAAAAGGCTGAAAGAAAAACCCCACATAATTTGAGGAGGCAGAGGAAGCACCAAAACTAAAATCAGATATGGCAGGGATGTTGGGATTACTAGACAGGAAATTTAAAACAACTATGATTAATATGCTAAAGACTAATGGATAAAGTAGACAGCATACAAAAACAGATGGGCAATGTAAGCAGAGTGATAGAAATTCTCGAAGAATAAAAAAGAAACTCTATAGAGATGAAAAACACTGTAACAGAAATGAAGAATGCTTTGATGGGCTTATCAGTAGACTACATACACATGGATGAGGAAAGAACCTCTGAACTTGAAGATAACTAAATTAAATCCCCCAAAACTGAGAAGCAAAGAAAAAAAAAAGACTAGAGAAAAAAAAAGCATATCAAAGAACTATCAGAAAGCTACTAAAAAAGGTAACATATACCTAACTGGGAATACCAGAAGAGAGAGTAACAGAAAAAATATATAAAGAAATAATGACTAAAAAGTTCCTGAAATTAATGTCAGACACCAAATGACAAATCTGGGAAGTTCAGAGAACACACACACACACACACACACACACACACACACACAAAACAGACAAAATCTATATCTAGGTGCATTATATTTAAATTGCAGAAAATCAAAGGTAAAGAAAAAATACTGAAAAAAGTCAGAGGAAAAAACACTTTACCTATAGAGGAACAAAGATAAAAATTACATCTGACTTCTCCTTTGAAACCATGCAAGTAAGAAAAGAATAAAATGAAATTTTTATATGTTGAAAGAAAAAAATAAAAACCTAAAAGTCTACAACCTGAGAATTATCCTTCAAATGTGAAGCAGAAACCAAGACTCTCAGAAAAACAAAAGTTGAGGGAATGTGTTGCCACTAGATGTTCCTTGCAAAAAAATATTAAAAGAAGTCCTTTAGAGATAAAGAAAATTATATAGGCCAGAAACATGAATCTACGTAAAGAAGAGCACTGGAGAAAGAATAAGTGAAAGTATAATTAAAGCATATTTTTCTTCTTCTTCATTGATTCAGCAGATAACAATTTGTTCAAAATAATAGCAGCAATATATTTGATTATGTATGTTTACATACATAGGCTTATGTATAAGTGAAAGAAATGACAGCAATAAAACAAGGAACAGGAAGGAGGAATTATGATTATTTTGTTATTTAAAGGTAGTTAAGTGTTACGGTGTTATTTGAAAGTGGAGTTGGATTAGTTGTAAGTATATTTTGCAAATTCTAAGTTAACCACTAAAAAGAGTTAAAAAGTGCATCTGAAATGCTAAGAAAGAGGAGAAAAATGCTCAGGAAAACCATAAAAGGCAGAAAAATGAGTGAAAAAAATAGGAAAAAAGGAATGAGTGCAGCGTACAGAAAACAGTAACAAATACGGTAGATGTTAATACAACTACATTTAAAATTAAATGTTAATAGTGGCCGGGCGTGGTGGCTCACCCCTGTAATCCCAGCACTTTGGGAGGCCGAGGTGGGCAGATCACAAGGTCAGGAGACCGAGACCATCCTGGCTAACATGGTGAAACCCTGTCTTTACTAAAAATACAAAAAAATTAGCCAGGTGTGGTGGCGGGCGCCTGCAGTCCCAGCTACTCGGGAGGCTGAGGCAGGAGAATGGCGTGAACCGGGGAGGCAGAGCTTGCAGTGAGCCGAGACAGTGCCACTACACTCCAGCCTGGGCGACAGAGCGAGCCTCCGTCTCAAAAAAATAAATAAATAAAAATAAAAAATGTTAATAGTCTAAATACACCAATTAAAAGACAGAGATTGTCAAAGTGAGTCAAAAAGAAGACAAAATCATATGCTGCCTACAAGTAACTCACTTTAAATATAAGCACACATATAGATTAAAAGTAAATAGATGGAAAAATATATGCCATGCTAACCATGATCTTAAGTTTTAAAAGATGGGAGTGGCTACATAAATTTCAGTCAGAGCAGACTTCAGAGCAAAGAAAGTTTTCAGAGATAAAGAGGAACATTACATGATGATAAATGGTGAATTCCCCATGAAGGCATGACAATCCTGAGTGTGGGCCTAACGATGAGCATAAAAAATGTGAGGTAAAGCCTGAAACAGCTGCAAGGAGAAATAGATGAATCTACTATTGTAGTTGAAGACTTTAACAAATCTCTGTCAGAAATGGACAGATCTCACAGGTAGAAAATTAGTTAAGACACAGTTGAATGCAACCAGGGCATTAATCAACTGTATACCATGGACATATACAAATTACTTCATCCAACAGCAACAGAATACACATTCTTCTCAAGCTCACGTGGAACATTCAGCAAGACTCATCATATTCTGGGCCAGAAAGCACATCTTAACAAGTTTTTTAAAAATAGGAATTGTACAATGTCTGCTCTCAGACCACACCACAATTAAACTAGAAATTAACAGCAGAAAAATATCTGGAAAATCCCCCAAATACCTGGAGATTAAACAACATTTCTAAATAACATATGGATCATTGAAGAAATGTAAAGATACATTTAAAAATACGTTTAACTAAATAAAAAGTGAAACACAACTTAGAATTTATGCAATTCAGTAAAAGAAGTGCTTAGATGGAAATTTATATCATTGAGGGCATATATTAGAAAAGAAGAAAGAACTAAAATCAATAATTTAAGTTTTCCATTAAGGAACTAGATAAAAGAAGAGAAAATCAAATGTAAGCAGAAGAAAAATAATAAAAATTAGAACAAAAATCAATGAAATTGAAAACAGAAAATCAATAGAGAAAATCAATAAAACAAAAAGCTGGTTCTTGAAAGGATCAATAAATTCAGTAAGACTCTAGCCAGCCTAAGAAAGAGACAGAACACAAATTTAAATATTGGGGATGAACAAGTGGACATACATATCCCATGGATATTAAAAGGAAAATAAATGAATATTATGAAAAACTCTATATTCACAAGTTTGATAGCCTAAATAACATGAAGCAATTCCTTGTAAAACACAATCCACCAAACTCACACAAGAAGGAATTTATAAACTAAATGGCCTATATCTATTAAAGAAATTGAATCAATAATTAGTAACCTATCAAAACAAAAAGCATCTAGTCCAGATGGGTCCAATGGTGGTTTTTATCAAACGTTTAAGAAAAATATTACACTGATTCTCTGCAATCTCTTCTGGAAGATAGAAACAGAAGGAATACTCCTTCAAAGAGGCCAGCATTACCCCAATATCAAAACTAGACAAGGTCACTAAAATAAAAGAAAACTACAGACCAATATTTTCTATGAACATACATACAAAATCCTCAGCAAAATATTAGGAAATCAAATCCAACAATGTATAAAAAAAATTATATGCTATGGCCAAAAGAGATTTATCTCAGATATGTGTGTAAGACTGGTTCAACATTCTAAAATAAATTAATGTAATATATCACATCAACAGGCTAAAGAAGAAAAAACACATCATTATATTAATAGAGGCAGAAAAAGCTTCTGACAAAATCCATCACCCATTCATGAGAAAAACTTTCAGTAAAATAGGAGTAAAGGAGAACTCCCTCCACTTAATAAAGAATGTCTATAAAGAACTCACAACTAACATCATACTTACCAATGAGAAACTAGAAGCTTACTAAGACCAGAAATAAGGCAAAGATGCCCGTGCTCACCAGGGCTCTACAACATCATACTGGAGACCTCATCTAATACAATAATACAGAAAAGGGAAATAAGAGGTATATTGAATGGGAAAGAAGAAATAAAATTTTCTTTGTTCACAGATAACATAATTGTCTGTGTATAAAATCTAACAGAATCAAACAAAAATCTCCTGGAACTAATAAATATTTATAGTAAGGTAGAGGATACAAGGTTAATAATCAAAAGTCAATCATTTTCTTATATACCATCAATGATAAAGTGGCATTTGAAATAAAAAATATAACACCACTTCTTTAGCACCTCAGAAAATGAAATACTTCTGTGCAAATCTAACAAAATATGTATAAGACATCAAGATCTACCTGAGAAAAACTACAGAACTCTGATGAAAGCAATACAATAACCAAAAAACTGGAGAGATACTCCATTTTTGAAGATAGGAAGACTTAATATTGTTAAGATGTTCATGATACCCAAATTGATCCATAGGTTTAAGGAAATTCCAATAAAAATCCAAGTAAGTTTTGTTTGTTTGTTTGTTTATTGTTTGTTTTGTTTTTTGTTTTTTTTTTTGCGACAGAGTCTCACTCTGTTGCCCAGGCTGGAGTACAGTGGCACAATCTCGGCTCACTGTAACCTCCGCCTCCCAGGTTCAAGCAATTCTCCTGCCTCAGCCTCCCGAGTAGCTGGGACTACAAGCACATGCCACCATGCCTGGCTAATGTTTTGTATTTTCAGTAGAGATGGGGTCTCACCGTGTTAGCCAGGATGGTCTCGATCTTCTGACCTTGTAATCCAATCGCCTCAGCCTCCCAAAGTGCTGGGATTTCAGGCGTGAGCCACTACTCCCAGCCCCCAGAAAGTTGTTTTATAGGTATTGATAAGATGATTCTGAAGTTTATATGGAGATGCAAAAGACTCAGACTATCAGACACAATTTGAAGGAGAAAATAAAGTTGGAGTACTGACATTACTCAACTTGCCATAAAGCTACAGTAATCAAGATAGTGTGATACCAGCAAAAGAATAGCCAAATAGATTAATAGAACAAAAGCGAGAGCCCAGAACTAAACCTGTATAAACAGTTAACTGATCTTTGACAAAGGAGCAAAAACAATACAATGGAGAAAAGATAGTCCTTTCAACAAATGGTGATAGAACAACTGGACATCCACATAACAACGACAAAAAGAATTTAGACACAGACTTTACGATTTTTATAAAAGTTAACTAAAAGCATACCAAAGATCAAAATGTACAATGCAAAACTATAAAACTTCTAGAAAGTATAGGAAGAAATCTAGATGACCTTGGATTTGGCAATGACTTTTCAGATATAACACCAAAGGTATGCTCTATGAAGGAAATAATTGATAAGTGGGACTTCATTAAAATTAACTGCTGCTGTACAAAATACACCATCAAGAGAAAGAAAAGACAAGCCACAACTGGGTCAAAATATGTGCAAAACACATAGCTGATAAACAGCTGTTATCCAGCAGTGGCTCACACCTGTAATCTCAGCACTTTGGGAGACCTAGGTGGGTGGATCCCTGAGGTCGGGAGTTCGAGACCAGCCTGGCCAACATAGTGAAACCCGGTCTCTACTGAAAATACAAAAATTAGCTGGGCATCGCGGTGCATGCCTGTAGTCCCAGCTACTCAGGAGGCTGAGGCAGGAGAATCTCTTGAACACGGGATGTGGAGGTTGCAGTGAGCTGAGATTGTGCCACTGCATTCCAGCCTGGGCAACAGAGTGAGACAGTGGCTCAACCAAAAAAAAAAAAAGAAATGTTATCCAAATATACAAAGATTCTTACTCAACAATAAGAAAAGAAACAATCCAATTAAAAAGTAGTCCAGAGACAATTGCAACAAAGTAGATATACAGATGGCAAACAGGATCTGAAAAGATGCTCCATATCATATGTCATTAAAGAAATGCAAATTAAAACAACAGTGAGATACCACTACCCATGTATTAGAACGGCCAACATGAAGAAGACTGACAACTACAAGTACTGGACAAAATGTGGATCAACAAGAACTCTCTTTCAATAACGGTGGGAATATAAAATGGTACAGCCACTTTGGAAGACAGTTTGGCAGTTTTTTACAAAACTAAACATGCTCTTATTGTATAATCCAGCACTTGTGATCCTTGGTATTTGCCTAAAGGAACTGAAAGTTTATATCCACATAAAAACCTTGCACATGAATGTTCATAGCAGCTTTATTCTTAATTGCCAAAACTTGGAAGTATGTGAAATGTCCTTCAGTAGGTTAATAGATAAAATGTGGTACATCCAGACAATGGAACATTATTCTGTGATAAAAGGAAATGAGCTATCAAGCTATGAAAAGACGTGAAAAAATCTTAAGTGTCTATTACTAAGTGAAAGAAGTTCTTCTGAAAAGGCTACATATTTTACGATTTCAAATATGACATTCTGAAAAAAGCAAAAGTATAGAAGCAGTAAAAAATTTAGTGTTTGGCAGGGGTTAGCAGGCAGTGATGAACAGGTGGAGCACAGAGGATTGATAGAACAGTGAAAATATTCTGTATGACACTGTAATGGTGGATACACATTATTATACATTTGTCCAAACCCATAGAATGTGCAATATCAGGAGTGAACCATAATGTAAACTATGGACTTTGGGTAATGATGATGTGTCAATGTAAGTTCATCAGTTGTCACAGAGGTACTACTATGGTGGGAGTTGTTGATAATAGAGATACTGTGTTTGTGTAGGAGCAGGGGGTATGTGGGAAATCTCTGTGCCTTCCTCTCAATTTTGTTGTGAACCTGAAACCATTCTAAAATATGAAGCCTATGAAAATAAACAAAGAAAAGTATATCAACTACGTGAAAAGAGGTATCATGCTTATTTTTCATGGTTTACCATAGTTAACTTATCAGTTACTTATCTTTTCACAAAGACATTGCCTCTTTCAGTCACAGATGTAGGACTCTGTTGGAAGATCCTCAAATTTTATATTTAAGATTATAGAGAAAAATGATTTTTTTTTCCTTAGCAAGTAGAACTATGTTGAAAAGAGCCAACAATTTTCTGGCTTGGATCCATGTTACCCGTTTGAGAGCATCAATGTGTGAAGCAATGGCAATATTTGAGTACATGCAATTAGACTGAGCCCACAGCTTTCATAGAAAAAAAGGCTCTTATTTAATATTTAATGATGGGTAGTGTAACATAGGCTCCACATATACAGCAAAAGCAACAACTTCAATCAAAGAATTTGACTAAAACTAGATAAAACTGAGGCATTATTTTCTTCCTATATTGTATTCGTTACAGTATGTTCTCATATACTTCAGGGAAATGAGCATAAACATTACAAGTTCTAAAGGTAACACTGATATTTCCCAATGGTAGTTCTTAAAATAATTCCTTTTTAAATGATGTTCTTCATTTGAATATATTGCAAAATATTTTAATATCCCAAATGATGTCCATACTAAGAATGATATAAAGTTAGCTTCCCATCTCTATTAAAATTTCCTTTGGCAATCAAGTATTTGAAATGTGTGAAAAACTGATTTTTCTCTTTGGCTACTCAGTTTTTATTCATCTTTCTTGTATTCTTAACAAATTTTCAGTTGTACTTGTAACATTCTCTACTGTGACATATAATAGAAAAGTAATTGGCCTCTTATTTTATCCTTCCCACCTTTCTTACCATAGTTTTATGAACACACAATAATTTTAGTTATCATTAACTTGTGTTTTGAATGTATAAACTGATATTTTGCTTACTGCCTCCCTAGGGTTGTTCATCTATGTGAAACACCTAAATAGTATTAAAACAAGTCTAATAAATCCTTAAAGTATCCAATTGGAACCAATACAGACAAATCACTAGGAAAATTATGTAGGTGTGGTTCATGTCTAACCTACAGTCATTATATTAAATCATGATGTCTGGGGCAGCTGGTTGAATTTATATATTAAACATCAGTTTTGTAAATGACACTTTTTCTAATATGCTATGATTTTACTTTTCTGAATTTCAAGTCTTATTTCATTAGAATGACTCAAATAATGACAGTGGAAACTCACAAAAATTTTCATCAAATTTAAGGTTTATGGAACATGTCACCTAAAAGATGTAAAAGCTGTATTGTTCTCATTTCATTTTTCTATGTGCCTGCTATTTAAAATCAAAAGACTTATACTTGATAGAAGTGGAGAGCAAAAGATTGGATAAGAACATGTTAGAAATCCAAATATGAACAAAAATTACTCTGTATTCCACTCACATGACTAGATCTTTTAAAAATTAAACTGTTGAGAGAGATCAGTTTATTTCAGGATGTGAACAATCTTTCTGTGAATTTAGAATAATTTATATTTTTCCCTTTGAACTAATATTAATTCAGAGGTAAGATTACCTGTATTTTTTCCATGTGATATTTCTGTAAGTGATCAAAATTCAACAGGACAGTGTAATATTGAAGTTGGGAAGAAGTGCAATGTGGATGGGCAGGATAGTAGCAATGGAAAACACAGAAGGGAAATATGTGTGACAGAATGGTCATTATTCTTATTATTATTATGCCTTTTATTATCCCAACTACCTTCTAAGGATGATGAGTTTAAATGGAGAGCCCTTTTTAAGTTAAGCGCCTTAATGTGTTTGCTCTGCAAAGGAAAAAAAAAAAGAGGTGAAGAGAAGAGAATGATCTACTTAGCAGAAAATGTAACCACTTCTTATGACTCCAAATCTGTTGTAAATCCTACTGAACTTATGAAAAGCTTCATAGAAGTGAATCCATAGCAGAGACTGCTGATGGGGCTGAGTTTTGTGTCTGGACTGGATATAGGATATAAAAGTGAAGGGAGCCATGAAAATATAATCTCCTGGAAATGAGAAGAATGTGGGAAATGTCATGGAATATCAAGGGTTGTGGAATTTGGAAGGTTTTAAAAAATCACCTCCTACTTAAAATCCTTAAGAGAATGGTTCAAAGAATTCTGTAACATCATCTATCTGATCTGCATAGCATCCCTGTGCCTCATGCATAGTAAGTAATCAATATATATTTGTTAAATGAATATTCCTTATTCAGTTCAAACTGTGTAATTATAGTAAGAAACTTTGAAGTAAGCAGTAACTATTTCTTTCTTTCCCTTTACCTGTTGTCTATACTCATCAATCTTTGACATTTGTTTCCTTGTCTTAAGCGTGTAACTACAACATCTTGGTAAGTTATCTGGATGAAAAACAAAAAGTTCAGTCAACCATAGGTCTATGATATTATAAATTTAAATAATGAGTGCAGTGATTTGAAAATTATATTTATTGTTATTAGTCAATCATCAACATAGTTCTGTATACAGTGAAAGTTACTTTTAATAATTTGCCTCTCAATGTTTTTCTAGTCCTTTGTCTCCCCTCCTGACGTCAATAGTAAAATGATCAGTCAGGCTGTTCAAATCAGCGGAGATTTAAAGCAATGTAGAAGAAACCCTGAAAAGGAAACTAAAACCTCCACACTCGCCCACCTGTGTTTCAGCTGCAAAGCTTCCAAGAAAAAAAAATAGCAGAGAAAAAGAGACTAAGAGAGAGCACAACGGAAAAGAAAATAGATGGTTAATGGAATTGCCCCTTGAATGAGAAACGGAATATCCCCTCAACTCTCGTGTCAAAGTTCTGCTGAAAAATCCTACTATTCCCTGGTGCACTTTTCCTCAATGAATCAGACTGCATAATCCTGAGTAAAATCACACTGGGAGAAGCCAAAGATTGAAAAACTTTGTCATATCACAAAAAAAAAAAAACCCACTGGCTATCACGATTAATCCATCAGTAGCTTCTACCAAGATTCAGATTGTTTTACACATTCTCTCTCTCAAATCAGTGTGCTTACTAATCTGTTAGATCATACACCTCTCCAAAATTAAAATGAATTATAATGAAATAATACCAGAGAAAAGAATATTAAAATTTCAGCAAAGCAATTTTTTGGTCCAGATGGGAAACCACTTGAGCTTAAAATGGACTGTAATGAATAAGGAAAAAAAGTAAAATCTTGTGCATTTTATTTAATTCATAGCCCAAATTTCCTGATGTATGCTTCCTTACAATGTTTCCAAGGCTCAGATTTTGCTTAAAAGATATATTTTGGTAGAATTATGTGGACTCCATTAATCTACATGAAAATACACAGAACATAGGACAGCATGAAGTTATTTCTTAAGCCTTCTATGTGGACAAAACATAACATGCACAGTGTACTGTTATACTTCCTGAAGAATGAGGCCTTAGCCCTCTTATACAGCTGATGATCTAACCCATCCTTCAAGTTCTTCAAGGATGGTGACTTCACAAGCTCTTAATCACCCATTCAACTTTTAGTTTACCTTGCTGCCTAGAAGTCTTACCTTATACACTTGAAATGGTCAGACCTTAGACTGGGATAGTTCCCTGAACTCTTTCTTTATGTGAATGGCAGCCCTGAAGAATCTATTCTGATTTACAAATTGTCTTTTCAAATCCATATCTGGTTGTTTTTTCCACGTGAATGTTAATTTAAAAAAAAAGAAGACATAATTTTAGACTTACAGAAAGTTGCTAAAATAGTATGGAAATTTCCCATATACCCTAGCCCTTGTGTTAATATCTTATATAACCATGGAACATGTATAAAAACTAAAAAATTAATCTTAGTAAAAATATGTTAACCAAGCTATAGAATTTATTTGGATTTTACCAGCTTTCCACTAATATTCTATTTCAGTTTTGGAAAATAACAAAGGATCTCACATAACATTTAGTTGCCATGTGTCTCTCCCTCCTCTTTCTCCCTCTTTTCCTTCCCTTCTTCCCTCCCTCTTTCTTTTTGCACTTCCATACTAGGCCTGTCTTATTTTCCCTACCCCAAACTAGAGTCAACCAGTTCTCCAATGAGCCTTGGTTCTTTTTATTGGAGAATGGTATTTATAAACCTAAATTTAAATGCCAGATATAGCTCACTATTACTGGGGTATTACAATTTCTAGCCCCTCTCAGTGGACAGAGCTAGGATAATATATATTGTTATTATTATTATTATTATTAAATCCAATCTACTAAAACAAATCCATGATACCCCCAATTCCAATCCAGAATCACAAGGTCCATTCTAGCTTTCACTCTTTCATTATGTGACTTCTTTCTTCAAAAGTGAGTGTTCTGATCCCCCTTCCCCACAATGTATTTCTCTACATGATAAACTAGTATACACATTTTGTTATGCCAGCCCTAGTAGACTAATACATATGGATTTTGACAAATGCATGGAGTCATGTAGCCAGTACAACAGTGCCATACAGAACAATTCCATTGCCTCAAATTTCCCTCATGCTGACTCACCCTGCACCCCTCAACCCCTGGCCACAATCAGTCTGCTTTCCACCCCTGTAACTTTGTGAGATTGAAAGTGTCATATAAATGGAATCACACATTATGTAACCTTTCAGGCTTCTTTCACTTACCAAAATGCATGTAAAATTTACCCCACTTCCTGCATGAATCAATAATTACTTTGTTCCTTTTTATTGCTAAGTGGTATTCCATGTTATTTATGTACCATGCTTTTTATATCCATTCATTAGTTGAAGGACATCTTGTTTCCTATTTATAGTCCAAATATTATACTATAAATAAAACTGCTATACACATTCCCAGAAAAATTTTTGTGTGAACATAAATTTTATTTTCCTTTAACAGATGCCTAGAAGTAGAATTGCTCAGTCATATCACATATGAATATTTAACTTTATAAGTTCTCCAAGGTGTTTGTACTATTTTGTATGCCTACCAGTAATACATGTTTTGAAATGTCACTTGATTCCTATCCTTCCCAGACCAAGTTTTCCTGGTCTTTCCTTTTCTTTTTGGCATTCCATTAGACTTTTTTGCAGTATTCTTTAATACCATTTTAATATCTGTGGTGTTGTCTCCTCTTTGGATCCTGATATTGGTAATTTGTATCTTATTCCCTATTTTTGGAATAAGTCTGGCTAGAGGTCTTTAAATTTTATTGATCTTTCCAAAGAATCTTTTTGTTTCATTTCTTTTTTCCTATTATTTTTTCTAATTTCATCAATTCGTGTTCTTATTTCCAGTCCTTCCTTCTGCTTACCTTGGATTTAATTTGCCCCTTTTACAGGACTCTAAAAGTAAAAGTTTACATGAAATAATTTCAGACCTTTCTTCTCTAATATAAATACTGATTGTTGTAAACATCCATCTAGGCACTGCTTTAGCTACAACCTACAAATTCTGATCATATTGTGCTTTCATTTTTATTTAGTTCAACACATTTCTTCATTTCCTTTGAGACTTCCTCTTAGACCTTGTTATTTTACATTGTACAGTTTCATTTCCAAATATTTTGGGATTTACCAAATACCTTTATGTTCTTGATTTCTAGTTAAATTCCTTTGTGGTCCAGAAATATTCTTCTTATATTTTCTATGCTTTTCATTTTTGTAATGTGTGCTTTATGGCCCAGAAAACACAAATGTTCCATTTACAATTGAAAAATATCTGTATTATGCTGTTCATATGTGGAATGTTCTAGAAATGCCAGTTAGGTTTAAATGGTTCATAGTTTTGCCTATTAATATAGCTACTCTAGCTATTTTTTGGTTGTTGTTAGTGTGGTATTCCTTTTTTTTTTTTCATTTTCATTCATTCATATATTTATTCACTTCTCTAGCATATCCATATGGCTAAACAATGACACACAGGGAGAACATAAAGATGGCTTCACTTTAAACTTCCACGTTCCCTAACTTCCCATTTGACACTTTCTTCCCAACCTGAGGGAGCCATCCTTGTTCGCAGATAGACTGGTCCAAAGATCCAGTTTGTCCCTAGAGGAACAGTTCTTTTTTTTTTTTTTTTTTTTTTTCAGTTTAACATCATTTTATTTTTCTCTGATAGAAAAACCTTATCCCGCAAATATCAGTTCAGTTATTAATACATGGTGAGTGTTACAATAGCATAACTCACTTTCAGCATTTCTTTTTTTTTTTTTTTTAATTGTTCTTTTGATTTTTTTTTTTTTTTATATACTCTAGGTTCCAGGGTACATGTGCACAATGTGCAGGTTTGTCACACATGCATCCATGTGCCATGTTGATTCCCTGCCCCCACCAACTCGTCATTCAGCATTAGGTATATCTCCCAATGCTGTCCCTCCCCCCTCCCCCCACCCCACAACAGTCCCCGGAGTGTGATGTTCCCCTTCCTGTGTCCATGAGTTCCCACCGTTCAATTCCCACCCATGAGTGAGAACATGCGGTGCTTGGTTTTCTGTCCCTGTGATAGTCTACTGAGAATGATGTTCTCCAGTTTCATCCCTGTCCCCACAAAGGACACGAACTCATCACTTTTTATGGCTGCATAGTATTCCATGGTGTATATGTGCCACATTTCCTCAATCCAGTCCATTGTTGTTGGACATTTGGGTTGGCTCCAACTCTCTGCCACTGTGAACAGTGCCGCAACAAACATACGTGTGCATGTGTCCTCATAGCAGCATGATTTATAGTCCCCTGGGTATATACCCAGTAATGGGATGGCTGGGTCAAATGGCACCTCCAGTTCTAGATCCCTGAGGAATCGCCACACCGACCTCCACAATGGTTGAACTAGTTTACAGTCCCACCAACAGTGCAAAAGTGTTCCTACTTCTCCACATCCTCTCCAGCACCCGTTGTTTCCTGCTTTTTTAATGATGGCCATTCTAACTGGTGTGAGATGGTATCTCACTGTGGTTTTGACCTGCATTTCTCTGATGGCCAGTGATGATGAGCATTTCTTCATGTGCTTTCTGGCTGCATAAATGTCCTCCCCTGAGAAGTGTCTGTTCATGTCCCCCGCCCACCCTTTGATGGGGTTGTTTGTTTCTTTCTTGTAAATTTGTTTGAGTTCATTGTAGATTCTGGACATCAGCCCCCCGTCAGATGAGTAGGTTGCAAAAATTTTCTCCCATTCTGTAGGTTGCCTGTTCACTCTGATGGTAGTTTCCTTAGTGTGGTATTCCTTTCTGCATCCTTTCACTTCCTGTCTGTCATCTTATTTAAAGTTGGTCTCTTGTAGACAAAATATAGTTAGGTCTTGCTTTTTCATTCATCCTGATAACTTCTGTCTTTTTAATGATGTTTTTAGCCTATTTACTTTTTGTGTGATTGTACACATAATGGAAATTTATTTTATTTGTTCCTTCTTCTTCCTCCTTCTGCCCCACCTCCAATTTTTGGTCAATTAAACATTTTTCCATTATTCCATTTTATTTCTTCTATTGACTAGTTCTTTACATCTTTAAAAAGTTTACTGGTTTTCCTAGGGTTTAAAATAAACATTTTTGACTAATCAGAGTCTACCTTCAAATATACTGCTTTACATACAGTATATGACTTACAACGGTATGTCTCCAATTCTTCTTTTCTGTGCTTTGTGTTATTTTATCGTACAATTCAATTTTACACATTTATAAATCAAAATGCTTTGGTACTATTTTTGCTTTAGAAGGTTATCTTTTATACCAATCAAAAATAAATAAAATAAAATTTATTTTACCTTCATTTGTTTCTTTTCTAGAAATCTTCATTTCATTGTTTAGATCAAAATTTCAGCCTGACATAATTTTGCTTTAGCCTAAAAAATTTCTTTCACAGTTCTTGGAGACTAGGACTTCTTGCAACTGAATTCCCTCAGGTTTTGTTTGTCTGGGAAAATATGTATTTGTCTTTCATTTTTGAGAGATAATTTTTTGGGATATAGAATTCTGACTTAATAGCTTTTTTTTTCTTTTACCACTTTGTCATTTCATTGTTTTCTGACTTGAAGTCTGCCGTAATTCTTGTTCTTCTGTATGCTATGTTTCTTTTTCCTCTATTTGCTTCAAGATTTTCTCTGTCTTTTGTTCTCAACAGTTTAAATATGATATGCCTAAGTTTAAGTGTGATATGCCTCTTCTTCTTCTTTTTGGAAGTGTAGTTTGTTGTCTATTATTACTTTATGGAAATTCTCTGCTATTATTTTTCAAGTATTTCTTCTGCCTCATTCTCTTTCCCTTCTGTTTTTGGGATTCCAGTTACACATACGTTAGAAGATTAGACATGGTACCATTGCTTTGAATATTCTGGGGCTTTGTATTCCTTTATCAGTTTAGGTAGTTTCTACTGACGAGTCTTCAAATCGACACTTTTTCTCCTTTGTGCTGACTTTATAGATGAGTGCATTGAAGGCATTCCTTGTACGCTACTGCTTTTTCTTTCTTTTTTTTTTATTGTGTTTCCATGTGATTCTTTTCTATAGTTTCCATCTGTTTGTTGAAATTATCCACCTTCATGTCTACATTTTACATTTGAGCTTCAACATTTTATTTATAGTTATTTTAAATTCCATGTCAGATATTTCTAATGAATGTCTCATACCTAAATCTAATTCTGATCATTGCTTTGATTTCTGGGAATATGTTTTCTCTCGACGTTTTGTGTGCCTTATAGTTTTTTGTTGAAAGTTGGTCATCTTGTAAAGGGCATTACAGAATGAAATGAATAGATTTAATTCCTGAAGATGAGTACGCCTTTTGTTGTGCAAAGCCTTTAATGTGTGGGTTTGGATTGATCTGGATATGAGGATTGTTGTTGCTAGACAACACCACATTGCACTTCGAAAGTGAGATGGGGCGTGGGAAAGGGTGAGGGTGGCTGGGCATGGGGAAGAATAATCCTGGGGTGCTTCTTGCCTTCCTTGTGTAACTGTTCTTCTCCCCTACTTTTACATCACAATGAAAGCTTTCTGAAGGCTCTTTTGGTATTTGCAGTGAGCACCCTATGAATTCATGGAAAAAGAACCTGCAGAAAGGTACAGCCTCTACTAGCTTCTCAAGTACACAGGAGCATCACAGTTCTACCAGCCCACATTCAGCCTTTGTCAAATGTTCCATTGTCTCTACCCCAGGTAATTCTGAGCAAGGGCTTATCTCGCCTCAGGATTTGTTCTAGTTGCTTGTGTGCCACCTCAGCTCTCTGATGGGCTCACCAAAGCTGTGAAAATGTAAAGTTAACCTGGCTCTTATTCATCATAAAGATGGGAGTGATGCTCCTTCAGCTTATTATATCTAAGGGTACAACTGCTTTTTTAATTAAATAATTACACAGTAAATCTTCTAGTTCATATCTTTTAATTAGAAAAAATATTTCCATTGATGTTGAGATTTAAACAGTACATACTGACATTTTTAACAAAGGAAAGGGAAACAGTTTCAGATGCTGAAGCTTAGTAGCTCTGCACATGTGGGAGAAAATAATCAATTTATTTCAGCCTATTCTGGGCTGAAATGTCATTTAAGTATAAGGCAGGATTAGCGGAATACTTCCAGTGATAAAACTGAAGCTGAGAATGAGACAGGGATGATGTCAGAATGAGAGCGAGAGGATACTTCTCTGTCACACAAAACTAAGGCTGAATTTCAAATAGCTTCTCCGTCTTTACTATATTGTCCTTAATAAAAAGAAACAGCTACAGATAGTAAGAAATTTTATTATTCCCAAGTATCTTCTCTTTTGTCTTCAAGGGATCAAACATTTTTTCGACCATGCATTCATTTACATATTTTTTCTTTTTGAAGAACATTCCTTTTCTATCTAATGGCATACACTCTGTATAGTGTGGGAATATGCAGTGAACAGGACTTCCTAAAACAGCTCAGATAATAGAATACAGGAGAATATACACATAAATTTTGTGACAAATAATATAACAGAATTGCACATAGCAAGATTCAATGCAACCAAGGAGAACTTACATATTATAATGGTGAATAGAGTGGGTGCTGGAGTTAGGTTCAGTAGGTTTGACTTTTGTCTCTTTCACTTACTAATTATACAACCTTGAACAACTTACTAACTTCTTCAGGGCCCTCCCTTTAAAATGATAATAATAATAATAATAATGGTATTAATTGATAGAAATGTCATGAAAACTTGGTGTGTTAGTTTTAAGTTGAACCATATGAAATTGTCAAGAATCCACTCCTTTTGACCTAGAAAAATGGCGATTTCATATGGTTCAACCTTATGCATTGTAAGTGCTCGGCATAGTGCCAAAAGGTGGCGTAGTGGATTGAACTGTGTTCTTCCTGCCTCAAAGATGTTCGGGTCCTGACCCCCAGTGCCTGTGGATAAAACCATATTTGGAAATAGGGTTTTGGTAGCTGCAATCAAGTTAAAATGGAAATTAACCTGGACTAGGGTGGACACTAAATGCAATAATTGGTGTCTTTGTAAGAGAAAGGAGAGGGAGATCTGGCTTCAGAGACACAGAGGAGGCATACAGGAGGAAAGTCACGTGAAAATGGAAGCAGATACTAGAGTTATGTGTCTACAAGCCTAGGAATGTCAGGATTGCCACCACCAGAAGCTAGGAGGAGACAGAAAGGATTCTTCCCTGGAATCTTCAAAGGGAACACAGCTCTGTGGAGTTTTTGTTTTGTTTTGTTTTTGATCTTTGAGTTCCTATCTCTGGAACTTTGAGATAATACATTTCTGTGGTTTTAAGCCATCAGGTTTGTGGGAATATGTCACAGCAGCCCTTGGAAACTAATATAGATGTCAATCTTCAGTACATACTATCTATAACTCATAATTAAAACACAGAGGGGAAATGATTCATTTTGACGGAGGAGAAGACATTAAAGAAAGACTTCAGTGGTGATTATTCAGGAAGAAGAAAAGGCCCTTCCAGATGAGGGAATTCCATAAACAAATGTATGAAAAAATAAGCGTCTACTTACACAAATTTGATTGCAATGTCGAAGAGAAATAAAGAATGACGATTCTAGACATGAATAATCTATGGTAGGTTTCTTATGCTATGCTGGAAATGTAGTTTCTGTACTTTTGGCAGTAAAGTTTCAGAGCCATTTTTTAAAACTATAAGAATCATGTGAACTAACTAATATTTTCTAAATATCAGTCTGATAGCAGTGTATGGCTTAGATGAGGACGAAGGAGGCTTCAGATGGCTGTTGAAATGGTCATGGCTCAGAACCATGCAGGCCCAGAAGGAGAACAGGAAAAGAATAAGATAAAAGAACTATTTTAGATGTAGAATTTGTATAATTGCAGATTATTTGGAGTGACTGAGAGGAATAACTTATAATTGTTTCCAGGTTTCTAGTCTAAAATATGAGTGTTATTGAAGTAACATTTACAGAGATGGAATACACATGAAAGAATTTCTTTAGTGAGAATTAGAGAAAAAGTGAGGTTGAGGAAATTATCCAGGTAAAAATTTCTATAGCATTTGGATATGTGGATCTGGACATTTGGGGAGAGCTGCTTACTGGAGTTACAAGGTTTTAGATAGAAGTTGAAGGAGTAATGGTAGCTGTGCTGACCCAGGGTGATTGTGCAGAAGGAAACAGTGAAAAAGGTTGGCAGAGAAAGGGGAATCTGTCATGAAGACTGAAAAGTAGACACACAAAACTGTAGCCTGAGGATGGAAGATAATGAAATGGCAAAACTCAAAGCAGAAATTTCAAGGAAGGGGCTATGTGAAACTCTAGAAGGAGGATGTATCAGTCAGGATGTGCTGAATTATGTTGTGATAACAAGCAACCAGATTTATAGTGGCTTCACACAATAATTACAGATTTACACTTCATGTACAAAACAAGTCACTGAGAGGATAGAGATTATCATAGTTACTCAGGGACTAGGCTTATGAAGTTTCCATCTTGACATATGATCACTGAAGCCAAAAAAAGGGAATATAATGAATCATGAATGGCTCTTGAAACTTCCACATGTAGTGACCCATGTTACTTCCACTAACATTTCATCAACCAACCAAGTCACATCCCAATGTACCCTAAGGAAGGGGACTTTAGGAAAGAAAGAAAAAAGAAGATTTTATAGAGTTCCTCTATGAAATAAGAGGAGTTGGGGATGAGTTACAAGCAAATACACTGCTGAATGGGACCGAATGACGCCATCAGATGAGGACCATCCATTTCCAATAGACAGAGGCAACATTTTTACATCATTTTTTTCTCAGACATTTTTAGTAGCTCTTTCAGAGGAAGAAATGGACAGGAAATTCAATTGACATAGGTTTGTAATTGATCCAGAGAAAGGTCACTCAGTGAGGAAAGTAGGTTTTCCTGTGACAGAATAGTTGGCAAGGGTGACCACAAGCTCTGGTTAGGTTGAAGAAAGAAACAAAGACAAAAAAATGGGACAAATATACTGAAAAATAGGGAGAGGCCAAGGAACTAGGGAGCAGGATGAAGTTGAGATACATGTCAAGAGGTTGTAAAGGTCAAGGAATATAAAAAGCTTTTTGTAGTTTCAGTAGTTTGAGAGGTAGGTATGGAGATGGTCTGATAAAGGCAAATGAAGAAGTAGTTGAATGAAAAGGAAATTAAAATATATGTGGCTAGTTTCCTAGTATTTCTCAACCTCATTTGAGAAGCTCCCCGCTTCTTCAACCTTTGATTTAGTTTCATTTTAGGGTTGTGTGATCGAATGTATGACTAGACTGTACTGAAAATTAATGTACTTCAATCAGCAGACTTCAGGCACTGGAACAGGACAGATACGAGATTGAATCCTGTTCTAACTTTTATTAGTAAATTAACTTGGACAAGTTATTTACCTGTCGCTTTCTTCATTTATAAGTGATAGTTTTTGTTCAATAAATATATATTGATTATCTGCTTTAAAAAATGTGTATTCATAGAATGCCTACACTGCCAGGCATTCTACTTTGCCTGGAATGTAGCGAGCTTGCAAATGTAATGACTTTGCCCTTCATCATTGAAGACCCAGATGAAAAACTGAACCCATGGATCTCTTAACATATCCAGTGGGGCAAATAACCCTTCTTTTTCACTTACATAACCCCGATTATTTTTAGACAGCAATGACCCCAGACGTGAAAGCTGAACTATGGTTGATACTAACCAGTATTGTTAATTTGGTTTCCCTTAATCAGTAATTGATCTAGAGGTGAGTACATGGCTCAGCTCAAAACAATTAGATGTAGTATGTGTCATCTAGAGGACTTCTAGGAAATTTTTCCCTGATTAAAACAAAAAGTCAATGAAAATTAGACATTTTTTTCTTAGTCGAGGTGTGGTCACATGAGAACATGATGTTAGAGCTGCAGCCATCCTGAGACCATGACAAAAAACCCGTGAAAAGTACCAATTGAACTTTTTGATATTATTGAATGATTACCTTAAACACTTAAATTCAGATTTTATATAATGTGAAGTAATTAAGTGCTTTTGATATTTAAATAATTATGAGTTAGATATTCCGGCACACAAAGTCAAACATGTGAAATGATTCACTCAGTGAGAATTAACAACTTCCTCTGCATTCTTTCAGTGCTTTACACCTTATATAGCTATTTTTAGTTCATCTTCAGGATCGTGTGCGTATGTGGTTTGTATGTGTGTGTCCTTTAATAGACTGTAAACTTTCTTTAACAATTTATTTCTCACTTTCCCACAACAAAAGTAGTTTCAGTAAGGAAGTTCTCCCATTTAGTAAAATGACCTCTCATCTACCCAGATCTACCACCCCTAAAACATACAGTCTGTTCTCAATTACTTAATTTTTCTCCATCCACATCCAATCCTTCTGCAAGCTCTGTCAGTTATATCTCTAAAACGTGTCTAAAATCTATCTTCACTGTGACCTAGCCCAAGCTATCATCATCTCTGGCCTCCACTATGGCAACTGATGTCTAAAGGCTATTAGGACTCAGCTATCCTCCCTCCAGATTTTTCTCAATAAGGCAGTTAGAATGATCTTTTGAAATTAATTGTGAGTGAAATCATAGACTCTTCCCCTCCAAATCTCTCATTGTACTGAAAGTGCAAAATCCTTGCTTCTAGGACAAGGCTATAATAGCATGGTCCTGGACTCCTCTCATTTGCCGCACTTCATATCCTCTAGCCACATCAGCCTTTCTTTTGTTCTTTTTCCTGTCATAGTGAGTTTGAACTTGCTCTGCCTTCTGAACCACTGTCAAAACCACTTGCTCAACTGTCTGAACCACTTTTCCCCACAGCTCCTGAAATAGCTGCCTCCTCATTGCAGAGGTCTCACCTCTGTGTCACCTTTTCAGAAAGGTGTTCTTTGATTAGCCCCTACACAATAGGAATTCCCCTCTCACCCTCACTTCCTTCCCTTTATTTCCTTTATAGCTCTAGATACAAACTATATGATATTGACTTGTTACCTATTGGTTTTTTTGGTTGTTTGTATATCTGTCCTACCCAACATAGTATAAGTTCCAGGAGATCAGGGACTTTTTCTGTCTGACTGGTAATGCTGTGTCTCTACGTTTAAAACAGTCCCTAGTGAGAGATATGTTGAAGGATACAAAATTACACCTAGACAGGAGTAAGTTCTAATGTTCTACGGCACTGTAGGATGACAGTAGTTAACAATAATATGTAGTTTCAAATAGCTAGAAAGAGGATTTGCATGTTCCCAACACAAATAAATAATAAATGTTTAAGATGATGAATATGCTAATTATCCTTATCTCCCATCCAAGTATTAACCAATCCTGACCCTGCTTAGCTTCCAAGATCAGACGAGATCGGGTGCGTTCAGGGTGGTATGGCCGTAGACTGATTACCCTTATCTGATCACAATACATTATATATACCAAAACATCACTATGTACCCCATAAATAGGAACAACTATTACATGTCAATCAAAAAATAAGTATATAAAAACAGTTCTTAGTGCATAACTGATCACTAAATATTAGTTGAATGAATAAAATTTTGTTCTCTTTCTCCTGTTTATCCACTCCAGTGTTTACCATAGAGATCTGCATGTCATGAATGCTTGAAAAATATGTTTGTTCAAGATATCTTTTATTAAACATCTTTTATATGCACAGCTTTGTGTAAAGCACTGAGGATACACTGGTGGAAAAAAAATTAAAATCCTATGTTTCTTCTAGCTATGTTGTAAAATATTCAAGAAAACCCTTTGCCTACCCATGTAAGCTGAGGGACCTTGATTTCTGCTGATTTCCAAGGTGTGAATGCAGTTCAAACCCAGAACAGCCTTAATTTGCATGCTTAAAACAAATGTACTTCCTTTTTTCAATGTCAAATGAATCACTACATTTTCAACACTTGATGATCCTTACAATCATGAAATATTCCACAATTAACAAAAATATTTAGACAACATTCATTTGTAGAATCATAATATAAAGTAGTCTCTGTTTTAAAATGGAATACTGCCTAAGGCTAGTTCTTACCAGGAGTTCTGTGCTTCCACATTACACATGCCTTAATAGTTTGTCTGAACTCGACAACAGTTTTTAATCCTTGGCAATGCAAGTGTTTCTCTTACATTCATGAATCTCAGTGATCTTTTCTGGTTGCTGATCTCAAGTACGCAGCTTCTCCTTTCCTTTTATCATGCTTTTATTATAATTCCTGTTAACCCCTTACTTCCAAGAGAGTTGATTCTTTCAGTTAACTGCTTTCTTCCTACAAAGATGATTTTTCTTAAGAAAAACAAGGACTTGAAATGGAATAAAAAATGGTTCTTATTTGCCTTCAAATAATCACAGATTAAGATGCAACTACCAATAATGGGTGAGAACTCAATGAACATACCGGAGAGGGAACCAATCTCATTATTCTTACCTCTTAGATTCAGTATTATATTCAACTAGTATATAGAAAAAAATGATGACTTTACTGAATCAAATATTTTTGCTGTAAGTCCATTTTGTCAAATATCTTAAAGAGTAAAGAGATATTTGGGTTATGCATAAATAAAATAAGTAAGTATAATTATTTATAATATGAAAAGAAAAAAAGACAGCATATTTACTCAGGTAGTGAGTAATAAAAGAGTGGCAGAAGTATCATGTAAAAAAAAAAAAAAATCATCACAACTCTCCAAGAAAGAATCAGAGTGAATACTGGGATACTAGTTCTTCCAAAGATTTGCACACAATGGGAGAGAAAGCTGGAAAGCTACGCAGACCTAGGAATAAGATACAGCAGTCTCGAAGGCAAGAGAAGGCCTTGTAGATCATGATTTAAAAAGCTATGGATGACAGGATGACCGGAATCTATCTAGAGCTTGACCAATGTCAGAGGTTAGATAAATGAGTTGGGCAAGGGCATTAAAGAAAAACAAGCATCAGTTGTTCTGAGGTGTGGTTGTTTGGCAAGAATAAATCAATTACACATTTTCAAACTAAGCAATTTAATGTTAGGTACTTCATGTCCCTCTTCTCTGTGGAAGCCTGAATTCAATGACTGGCTGATTCGGGGATATAATACCATTCAATAAGGAAATTTCAAACTAAGCAAATTAATGTCAGTAGCAGGATGGCGGATTTGGGTTTAGTTTAGAGTTTTATTAGTAAACTCCTACTCATCCTTTAAGACCCACATCAAATATATTGACTCTCCTTTGAAACTGTTTGATAGATTGGACTGTTGCTTCTGAATCTTTAATCATATGCCCTTTGTAGAATTTGCATTCCATGGATTTCCCATGTGTTTTTCAGTACCACCCACTAGTGAGGGTGGGGCATATTTTTTTGCCCTATAAATGTTGAGCTTGGCCATGAAGCTTGCTTTGGCCAATAGAATGTTAGTGGGAGGATGGGACGTGAGCAGAGTCTTTAAACATGCTTATGTGATTTGTGTTGTCCTCTTGCATCATTGTAATTTGTCATAAGAGGAACACACCTCAGTAGTCACTTTCCTTCAGCCAGGTCTAAGAGTAAAGACACATGGGGCAGACCAGATCATGACAGGAAGCTTGGAGTCCAGCCGATCATAGCAAGCCCAGATCAGCTGAACCACCGCTGACTTGCAGAACTATGAATATGAAATTTCACATTTGTTATCATAAGTCACTGAAATTTTGAAGTTCTTTATTACATGGAAAAGTTGGCTACCTCACCTTTTTTAACACTCCCACATGCAGAATTTTCTGTTTCCTATAATATGCTCCCATGGTACTCTGAATCGGTATCTATTATAGTACATTGCAACTAGTAAATTATCTTGTTCAAACATCCATTTCTCCTAAAGCACTGCAAGCAACTTTTCCATTAGGACGTATTTTATTGCTGTTTTTATTTCACCTGCCCTCAAAGTGAAATACTATCTAGCTCAAGGTAAACAATTGTGTTTATAATAGATCTGCGTTCTATGTGAATATGCACAGGAAAAGGTCTCGGGCATATTTGTAAAACAAATCCAGTCTGAGATATTTTGAAGCATCCATATCCTACCCACCATATATTGTCTTATTTCAGGGTTTAAAAAAATCTCCATTTTAAAGATAGAAGAAAAAAAAAACATACGATGTTATGAACGGAATATTTGTGTTCTCCCAGAATGCATATGTTGAAATCCTTACCCCAGTGATGTGGGGATTTGGGAGATAATTAGGCCATGAGAGCAGAGCCTATCTGGAACAAATGTCCTTATGAAAGGAACCCAGAGAACTCTCTTGCTATCTCTTAGCCATGTGTGGATATAAGAAAAGTCAGTAGTTTGCAGCCTGGAAGAGGGAATTCACCAAATCCCAGCCATGCTGGCACCTTGATCTCAAAGTTTCAACTTCCAGAACTGTGACAAATACATTTCTGTTGTTTATTAGCCATCAGTCTGTGGTACATTTTTATAGCTGCCTGAAACTGACTAAGACATAATGGAAAAAAAAGTTAAATAAACTATGTGGTATCACAAAACAATATTTGTATGACATTCATAACGTTAGTACTGCCAGTTTAAATGCTAAGTCAATGCTAACTCATTCTCATTTTTGGAGCCTATTAAAAAGCTAACTATTACTCTATTCTGGTTCTGCTCGTGCAACACACTTTTATGTTGCTGAATAAATTCTATTTAGACATTAGCTTTTGCTCATATAAACTATTTTTGAATAGATGAAAAGCAGTGATAAAACCAGTTCCTCACTCAGAGGCTTAAGTTGCCCACGCAACTGAATAGCTGTGGATGTAAATACATGTCGGGATGAAAACGTGAAATTTTTGTGTACCACTTAGAAAACAATTTTTACATTTAGTCCTGAATGTATAGTTAAAAAATCAGACTAGAATTTGATGTATAACAAAGTGAAAGTCACAAAACTCTTAAGCCCCAAATTGTCAAGTAGAGTGATTTCTAGTTTTAAACAACGTAGGTCCATTAGACTATTGGATATGACTCTTGTTTTATTAGAATTGTAAGACTATATATTAATTATTCACATAGGACAGTTGAAACACACTGTCCAGTGAAGTGCCCTTACTGTTTGTTAAATGGTAGTTGACACTATGCCGCATTGCCCACATGTCCCGTTTAGGACTCTAGTTCTTTTACTCTGGGAGTTACTTTCAACCAAAGAGGAACTCTTCATGTCCCTCTACTCTGTGGAAGCCTGAATTCAATGACTGGCTGATTTGGGGATAGAAAACTGGACCCATGGCCCCAAGTTGGGACAACTCTAAAAACCATCTCAGCCTTCGGGCTCCCTGTGGGGTCAGGTGAGACTTCCACTGAAATTATATCAAAGCTCAACTTCACCCTCTGCCCAGCAGTGCTGTCTGCACCCCTCCGTATTTGTTTGTCATAAGAGAATTTTGTAACAAACTTCTTCAACACTAATCTCTATCTCAGTGTCTCTTTCCTGGGCACCTAACCTACAACACATATGATGTCCAATAAATGCAATTTGACAACATTAATTAAATCTACCTTAATTTTACTAGAAACTGGAAAAAAAGATAAAATCGTGCAGTATTGCCCTCCAAGAGCTCACAGTTTTAATGTTAAAACATAACTACTGGCTGGGTGTGGTGGCTCATGCCTGTAATCCCAGCACTTTGGGAGGCCGAGGTGGGTTGATCACCTGAGTTCAGGAGTACAAGACCAGCCTGGCCAACATGGTGAAACCCCGTCTCTACTAGAAATACAAAAATTAGCTGGGCCCAGTGGCGCATGCCTGTAATCCCAGCTACTCTGGAGGCTCAGGCAGGAGAATCACTTGAGCCCGGGAGGCGGAGATAGCAGTGAGCCAAGACTATACCATTGCACTCCAGCCTGGGTGACAAAGCGAGACTCTGTCTCAAAACAAACAAACAAACAAAACTATCATATAATGCAGTAAGAGCCAGAGGAGAGATGAACTGATCATTACTTGATTTTTTTATTGTGATTTGTGGACATACCAGTGACTGCCCCATATGACAAACTAAATCCCTTAAAGTTAGTCAGTGCCCTATGACTAATTCTAGCCAATGGAGTAAAAGCAGAAATGACATATTCCAGGTTCAGGCAGAAACATCTTTGAGCTGGAGGTGAATTTTCCATCTCTCTTTTTCCCTGTTATGGCAAACAAGAAGCCTCAGTTGAGATTTCAGCATAATGAGATAGAAGCAGTCTGATCATCAGAGTCACCAGACCAGACCCACAGTGGCCTTTGCATAAAACGAATATATATACACACACACACACATACATATACACATATATATATACACACATATATATCCCTGATATGTAATATATATATATATATCCCTGATATGTAATGCCATAAGGTTAGAGATTTGATAATGCAACAAAACCTAGACCATTCTGAATAACATATTACTTTTTATTTATACCAATTTGGCAAGAAAGATGAGATTTAGAGGAAATTTCCCAGACCTATGATATTCAAACTATACACTAAGTGATTGATGATTGGTTCTTATATAGAAAAGAAAATCAATCTTCCTTAGAAAGAGGAAATAAACAAAGACCTAACTCGGTGGATCAGGAAACAATAAGTTGTTATAGGATTTTAGAGTTTGAACTATTAATCCAGGCTATGAAAACTGTGAAAATCTATGCAGTTTTTTTGTGTGGGCACACGTTTCTGGGAATAATATGTCTTCAGGAATGTTCAAAGCATAGGTTAGGTGAGATTCAAGGGTAGGAGATATGGGGGAAAGAGAAAATTAGCTTGAAATGAGGACAAGGAGTTGGAATTTAGGAGGACTAGGAACACGAGGACTAGGCAACTTTATTAAGCTGAAAATAGCACAGTGAGTTGTCTTTTGCTCAGTTCATTTTCTTAATTTACTATTCAGTTCACAGTAGGAAAAATGCCCCTATGACTTTCAGGACAATGTCTAATCTCTCTTATTTATTTAATTTATTTGTTTGTTTGTTTGTTCATTTATTTATTTATTTATTTATTTTGAGACGGACTCTCGCTCTGCTGCCCAGGTTGGAGTGCAGTGGTGTGATTTAGGCTCACTGCAACCTCCACCTCCCGGGGTCAAGTGATTCTCCTGCCTCAGCCTCCTGAGTAGCTGAGATTACAGGCACAGGCTACCATGCCTGGCTAATTTTTGTATTTTCAGTAGAGACAGGGTTTCACCATGTTGGTCAGGCTGGTTTCGAATTCCTGACCTCGTGATATGCCCGCCTAGGCCTCCCAACGTGCTGGGGTTACAGGTGTGAGCCACCGTGCCCGGACATCTAATTTCTTTAACTTGGACCTTTAGGCACTCTAGAATCTAGGTCTCACCAACTTCTCTAATGACAGTAGTTTGGTGCCTGAGTCCTGAAGAGTGACTGTGTAAATTTGAATCCTCACTCTACCAATAACTAGGTGTCATACATAAAATAAGGATAATAACACTACTTACTTAAAATGTTTGCTGAGATTAAACGAATAGATAGATGTAAACTATACTTAAAACAGTGCTCAACATAAGGTACAAACTCAATATGTTAAATGTTTGCATGTGCTGATCCCTCAGGCTTCTCACCTCACCACCCAGTCCCTGAAATGACACCCATTCATTTCTCAGTTCACAGAGTAGGTGGTACTATTTTTCACAATTCACAGAGTAGATGGTCCCTCCATAACTCAGTTAAGTGATTATGCATGCCCTTTGACAATACCCTGGACTTTCATGTATACTGTAGTATAGTTTAATCATATCTTTATGTGTGTGTGTGTGTGCACCTGTGTGTATGTATGCATATATCTATTATGGACTTCTGATTATAAATTCTCTAAAAAATGAATGTTATTAAAGAATTTCAGTAGAAAAATGACAGTATCTGCATATGTCTAAGAATCACTCTGAAAGTTGTATTGGAAAGAGTTTCCATGGGAAAAAAAAAAATCTCTAAACCTGGCTCAACCTTCTAGAAAGAAGTTACAGAGGTCTAGGTGAGGAACTATGGAGATGTTAACCAGGTTAGTATTTATGTAATTGTGAGATGCGGTTGGATTCTGGGTAAATTTTGAAAGCGAAGCCACAGAATATTCTGATTGATTGAATGTGGTACGTAAGAGAAATAAAAGAGTTGAAAACTATTTTAATTTTTTGTCCTGTGTATCTGGAAGGACAGGGTAGTTGTCTATTGAGAAAGATAAGACCATGGTGGAATAGCTATTTGGAAAAATAAACAGACTTAAGTTTTGGGTTGCTGAATTTGGGACATGTATTAGACATCTCACTGGACATGATGGGTAGGCATTTGGTTATGCCAAGACTGAACTTCCATAGAAAAGGAGTTGGGAGATGTAAATTTGGGAGTTGTCACCATATAGATGATCTTTAAAGCTATAAGACCAGATGAGAGAAATAGGGCCTGAATGTAGGAGCAGAGAGAACCGATGTACAAGCCTTGTAGATCTCCAACATGTAAGTGTTCAGGGAGCCAGACAATGATCTAACCAAAAAGATTATAATAAAGCAGTAAGTAATGGAGAAAGAAAACTAAGAACATATGGTGATCTGAAAGACAAGTACAATGAATCCATTGAGAAAGAGACTTCTTTTACTTCCTTTTTAAGATGGGAGAAATAGCAGGATGTTTATATGCTGATGAAATGACCCAGTAAACAGCAAACATTAATGATGCCAGAAAGGAAGGTGAGAATTGCTGTAGTGCTTCCCTTGAACAGGCAAGAGGGGTTAAGATCTGACACACAAGTGGAATGGCTGAATTTAGATAGGAGAATAAATAGTTCATCTCTGGTGTCAAACAGGAAGGACAAATCTGGAGGTGCAAGGCTGGTAGCTAGGAAGATGTGGTGGAGGAATTTGTGAAAGTTCCCCTCCTTATTTCTATTAGTTTCTCAGTGAAATAGGAAGTAAGGCAATCGCCGAGCCTCAGTTTCCCTATATGTAAAACTAGAGTGGTGGATGGAGCATATTTCTGTGATTCTGTCAGTGGGTACTAATTGCAAAGCACACACTCAAAAAGATTCAAGAGCTGACTATCAGCTCTGCATATTTGATTAGTAGGAAAGAGCTTAAGAAGAAAAATTATTACCATTATAGTCTCAGAAAATGACAAATGTCCTAAGTTTTATTACATTTTGCTAGTGTGACACCCCCATAGTTCCTGGCACATTTATGATTTCTATAGGAACAAGTGCAGAAACTGTCTTGGAGATTGACACAGCCCATCTGTTTTAAAATAGCTTGTGTTATAAAATGCCATATTTTCTCCTAACATCCTCTTACACTGAAGCAGCCAAAAAAAGTTGGTATTATTAAGATATTATCTTTTAAAATATTCACCTATGTAGGACCGTGATCTTTCTTTAAACACAACTAGTTTGATGGTAGATAATTGGTTAGTTCAGGTTTTCTCCCCTAATGCAGGATCACTAGTGATTGACTAATGCTGCATACCTCCTTTCCCTTTAATAATGAGTCTAAAATTAATTTCTAGTAACAGATAAAAATAAAGTGTTATGTCTGCTTCATGAGGATATGCTTTCTGTTCAAAATCTTGGTTTTCTTGACAGAAGCTCCAATTAGAGACTGAAGCAACTACAGAAAAATATAAGGGATTTTTAAAAATTATGATACAGGTACAGCTTCTGAGTCAAAAAAAAAAGCTGCTTTAAAATGTACTGGGTTTTTGTTGTCATTGTTTGAAGTTTGATATTCAGTATTTTAATATTTCAGGTAAAAGAGTCTCATATCTCCTACGTAGATGAACTGCCCGCATTTCAATTTAAAGTAATGATGTGAACAATTTCACTTCATTACTTCCAGCTCTAGGTTCACAGTGTCTATGTTAATGCCTACCAATGAAACATGAAAAGAACAAAGACTTCTAATTTGTATAATGGGCTTGAGTGAGATGGTTGCTTTCACCTCATGGATGAACACACTAAGTGATTTTTAAAAATTGTTAGAACCCAGAAACATATGGTATGTCAACATCACATGCCGCTCTCAAGCAAATATACTGGAGAGAAGTGAAACTCTTTTCATCATACAGTGTGTATCTTGTCAAAATGTAGTTACTAGGAAAACTCATGGTTTCTATTTCAAAGGTCACAGATTTCTGTCACTGAGTCTCTTTTCATGTGAGTGTAAGAAAATAGTAAAGTTGAAATTTCTAATCTTTCAAAACCAATTTGTGGTACTTTTACAAATAATATCAATTGAATCTGTTCAGGTTAAATGCAACAACGAAGTATGTGAAAAGATCTAAGAAGATCGAATGCCTGCGGTAGAGCACAGTGTACACTGCACCGCAGTGGTACAGTGGTATCTACAGATTCATACTATGTAACCTGCTAAGGCATTTTATAAGTATTGGGTAAAGTTTTCAGTGACTTCAAAGCCTAGCGCTCACACGTATATTCTGGCAGATGAATAAAAAAATACAGGTAATTGTCCATATTATCTACCGATTTCATTGTGTGTTTTCCACAAGTATCAGTCAGCTATTTAAATGCACAGTATATTTGTCTTTGTTCCTTTTAATTATAATGTATGTTTTCCTTCCTGAATTTGATATTGAAGCATGTATTGTAAATTACTTTAAACAGGAAGACCCAAGGTTTGCTGCAGATAAGATAATTTCATCCACCACCTAAAACATGCAAAGGTATCTGGATACAACAAAAGAAAATGAGACTTATTAGAAAGCTGTTCAAATAAATATTGATTTCAAATGACCTTCAGACTAACCAGATTATGGTTCTAAATATTTTCTTATTTTGATACATTTAGTAAACATGGCTTAAATATTTTTATACCACATTAAATAATTGTATTTTTAATGCAGACACACAAAAAATATATAAAAAGGAAAGTTTAAGTCCATAGTTTTAAATTACATGGTTACAATGGATTCCTTTGGGTATGCCTATATAAAACAAATACTGTTCCTTAAATTCTTTAAATTCTTTAAGGAACAGTATTTGTTTCACTTTGAAACAGGCAGTCTTGTAAGTTGCTGCCAGTAGTATATGAATGAAAATACAAGTCAATATATTTGTATATAAGTGAAAAATACTCAGTGAGTTTATCAAACTGTTTATACACTTGAGTCATATAATCCCTATTTCAGATTTATTGACTCATTTATTCAACCAATATTGATTTAGTGATTATCATTCTATATGGTTGGAGATAGGGAGTAGGAAGAAAACAGCTAAATTCTGGCCTCACGGAGCTTACATAAAGGAAGACCAAAAGAAGACACCACAATATTTAAATATCCAAGTTATTTTAGATTGCAATGAACACAAACCAAAATGCTAAGTTAATATAGAAATGGTAAGAAACACTAGCCAAACCATGAATCATCGTTTTGAGTTCACGAATACAGAAAGTTAATAGTTTGTTTAATCAGTGCATTTTACCATTGTTAGTCCATGGGACTATTTGTTGCATCAGGCCTCCTTTTAAGATATGGTGTATTGTATAAAATATTTATAAAACAAAAAAAGGACTAATTTTGGTAGCTGAGATTGATTAAAGAGAATATGTTCCATGGATTTGCTCATTTTCTTTTATATTTAGAATGGCAGTCATATTGGTAATTGTAGTATATCATCCACAAATGCTGTCCATATTTATAACTGATCTCATGTATATTGAGCTCCTGATCTAGGCACTACGGATTGAGGGACGAAATAGATAGATGCAGTCTCTGCTCCTCCATACTCACATGCTAGTGGAGTAAGGCAATGAACGAAATAACAGAACCAACTAGAAAATACAATTTGTACATTATTGTTACAAGGAAAATAAATTAGGATGATTGGAGACTACATGCATTTTAGAAGTAAACTGGTTTCAGATTTTGTGAGTGTGTGTGAATGATCCATGTTGAAGATTAGCCCACCCATTTAATTTTTTTTTTTTTTTTTTTTTTTTTTGAGACAAGAGTCTCGCTCTGTCGCCCAGGCTGGAGTGCAGTGGCGCAATCTCGGCTCACTGCAAGCTCTGCCTCCTGGGTTCAAGTGATTTCCCTGTCTCAGCCTCCCGAGTAGCTAGCACTACAGGCACACACTACAACGCCTGGCTAATTTTTTGTATTTTAGTAGAGACGGAGTTTCTCCATGATGGCCAGGATGGTCTTGATCTCCTGACCTCGTGATCCACCCACGTCAGCCTCCCAAAGTGCTGAGATTACAGGCGTGAGCCACCATGCCTGGCCCCACTTAAATTTTTATTCCTGCTTTAATTTTTTTTAGTTCAGACAACTTCAGTTTTCAGCTCTGCCATGTGAAAAGCTTAGAAGTCATCACTCCCATCCTTACAAGTAAAAAAGCTGGACAAAATGAAAAATCACTGATCTTTCTGGGACCCAATAAATCAAACTGCCACTTCAAAATCTGGAGGGACAAGTTTAACCTGATAGGTAAAACACAAAACCACAATCCATGGGAGAGTAAATGGCCAAGTTGGGTTTATTAAAATTAAAATTAAAATTCTTCAACACTGTGACTGTCACTGTTCAGAAAATGAGAAGACAACCCAAATACTGGGATAAATTTTTGCAAAAAGACTTGTATACAAAATATACAAAAAACTCTTACAACCCAATATAGTAAACATCCAGCCCAGAGAAAAAAAAAAATGGGCAAAGAATTTGAACACACACTGCACCTAAGAAGATACACAGATGACAAGTAAGCATATGAAAAGATGTTTAACACCGTCATTAGAAATGTGAACTTAAAAATTAGATACCACTATACATCTATCAGAATAACTAAGGTCTAAAACAAATGAGTATACTAATTGCTGGTAAGAATGTGAAACAACAGGTTCTCTCAGTCTGTGCCGTTGGGAATGCAAAATGGTACACCCACTTTGGAAGACAGGCAATTTCCTACAAAGCTGAATATAGTTTTACCATACAATTTAGCAATTACAATCTTAGGTATTTACTCAACTTATCTGGAAGACTTATATTCAAAGACAAAAACTTGCACATAAATGTTTAGAGCAACTTTATTTATAATCTCCAAAAACCGGATAATCAAGATGTTCTGACTAGGTGAATGAACAAACAAATATCCTGACAGTGAAATATTATTCCATGACAAAAAAAAGGAATACACTGTCAAGCCACCAAAAAATATGGATACATTTTGTATTAGCTGTTCTCATGCTACTAATAAAGACATAACCAAGCCTGGGTAATTTATAAAGGAAAGATATTTAATTGACTCACAGTTTCACATGGCTGAGGAGGTCTTACAATCATGGCAGAAGGCAAAGGAGGAGCAAAGTCACATATTACATGGCAGCAGGCAGGCAAGAGAGCTTATGCAGGGGAACCTCCATTTATAAAACCATCAGATCTCATGAGACATACTCACTACCATGACACAGTATGGGGAAAACTGCCCCCATGATTCAATTATCTCCACCTGGCCCCACCCTTGACATGTGGGGTTATTACAGTTCAAGGTGGGATTTGGGTGGGGACACAGCCAAACAATATTACATTTTAAATGCATATTGATAAGTAAAAAAAGCCAGTCTGAAAAGGGTACATACTGTATAAGTGCATAGGACATTCTGAAAAAGGCAAACTTGGAGACACAATAAAAAATATCATCGGTTGCCAGGCATTCTGCAAGTGGGGAGAGCATCAGATATCAGGTGAAGCACAAGGGGGGTTTTTTTAGGTTAGTGAAACCATTCTGTATGATAGTCTATGCATTTGTCAAAACCCATAGAACTTTAACACGGTGAGCCCCATCTCTATTAAAAATACAAAAAAATTAGCTGGGCATGGTGGCGGGTGCCTGTAGTCCCAGTTACTCAGGAGGCTGAGGCAGGAGAATGGCGTGAACCTGGGAGGTGGAGCTTGCAGTGAGCCGAGATCGCACCACTGCACTCCAGCCTGGGTGACAGAGTGAGACTCCGTAAAAAAAAAAAAAAAAAAAAAAAAATAGAACTTTAAAGCACAAAGAGTGAATCTTATTGATGCAAATTTTAAAATATCATTTAGGAGATCATGGAATTCAAGAATAGAACGCAGAATGCAGAATATGACAAAATAACTGTATTATAGATATATGAAATGACGTCACTGAAGGTGATGATGGGAAAGGACCTAGATAGCTTTAGAAATGAGAGGAATATATAAGACCAAAGGCAAAGTAATCACTTTACTCTAGCTGATAAACGTGTGTCCCGATGGGGTACGAATTAAAAATTCTGGAAACACCACCTATTTATTCAGATCTCGGTTCCTAATAGCATTCTTAAGTAAAAAGAACCAGTGATCCTTGGTGACATAGCTGCTTCTAGGACTGGGACAGGGAATGTGCAAGATAAGTCTGAAGCATTTTATACTGAAAGAACTGCCGAAAACTATATTTTTACATTGATAGGGCTATCTCAAAGGGACACAGGAGCCTTCTGAAAGAGTTCCCAATAACCAAAGCTGCAGAACTTTGAGAAACAATATCAACAAAATTAGATTATAACTTAAAGTATAAAATAAATACCCATACATTCATACTAAGATAAGAAAATAAATAAATAAATATGAGATAGAATAGACAAATAGCCCAAGTAGAAGAATTCAAAAAAATTTATGTAGATACCCTACCCTTAAAGAGATGGAACACGACTCATTACTGCTTAAATGTGGGATGCACATAGTGACTTCTTTTCAAAGAATAAGCAATGGAAATGGAGGAAAAGAATAACTCTGTTGTGAAGAAATCTCACAAGTACTACCTCAGCAAGGTGCTAGTGTGCACCTTTGATGTGTTATAAAGAGAATGGCACTTTACATCTGTGGTTTTTCTCCCCACGTCCCATAACTCCAATCTGATTAAAAACAAACAAACAAACAAACAAACAAACAAAAAAAACCAGACAAATTCCAGTAGAGGGGGTTCTGTAAAATACCTGACTCCTTAAAACTGTAAAGGTCATCAAAACCAAGGAAGTCTGAGTTTCATAGCCAAGAGAAGCCCAATGAGACGTAACAAATAAATGTGATGTATCCGGCTTAGAATCCTGGAACAGAAAAAGGACATGTGGTAAAAACTAAGGAAATCACAACGAAATATGGTCTTCAGTTAATAATGAAAAAAAAAATGATTCTAGCTCCCTTTCAGCAAACTACTCTCTACCCTTCCTCATTACCAGAATGTTCTGGGAACACAACTACCTGTATAATCACGGGGATCAGAACTCCCAGGAAATGGAGATTTCTCAGGAAATTGATCATTCTGCAGAGGATGAAATCTTAATAAAATGGATTATCACATTCCCTACTTTTTCAAATAGCATAGACTCAGCCTGATTTATTTTTTTTCTTGATGACTCAGGACTTTATGATAATTACTGGATAATTTCCAGGGATTTTCTTAGGGCTCGTTATCCTAACTTCAAGTACTTGTAAGACAAAGGCAGTATCTCTCTCTCTCTCTCTTTTTTTTTTTTTTTAATGAAGCATTCACACATAAGCACAGGTGATATTCTCTTTGGTAAGTACTGAATTCAGTGTGATCTCTCTTGTGTCTGGCTTTGTATTGCCTCTCCTCACTCTGGGTGGCTTTATGTGGAACTGTCTGGTCCAAACTGAGACTTCCTATGATGCCAAATCTTATAACTGCTCCTCACCCCACTGTGTTGCAACTATGACAAAAGACACAATATCTCTGACTTTTGGGTTATTACTATGGAAGCCTTGATAGCTTCCTGTCCTCATTTGTCATGGGCAGGACATCATTGATGACTTTACGCCAGCTACTTTTTTCTTTCTACCAGATCTTTCTAAGATAACCATGTGGGATTGTTTCTGTGGAAATACCATTTATAGGGAAAACATTTCTTGATGACTTTAAACAAAGGAATGTTCTTCTAATGACTATATAACCCTTTACCCTGATATATTTTTATAACACTTATTACTACTGGATTTACAAGCTTATTTGTTTACTTGCTTAATGTCTGTCTTTCCTTTTGAATGAAATTCATAAAAGTCAGGCCTCATACCTTTCTTGTTTCCTGCTCTAGACTCTATGCTTATGACAGAGCACAGTCAGGGAATATTTGTTGAATAAATGATGATTGAACTTTCTAGGGTCATGGTGTACCTTTGTGTTTCTGAATTTTTGGCGGGAACATCTCCTGGTTCTGCCTAATCAACTTTCTCCCCTCTCACAATAGATACAATAATTATTGCTAAATTAGACTTATTAAATAAACCGTGATTGAGGGCCTGTGATGATCTCTGATGAAGAAGCACCTGAATTTTGTATATGCAATTTATGACATCAATCTTGGCCACCCGAAGGCCTTAAAAATTTCTTTGCCATGTTCTGAAGATTAGATGTGAACTTGCCAAATTGTTATGCTATGAATAAAAGAATAGCTAACAGTTACTTTAATTTAATCCCAAACAAAACATGCTCAGTACAGGAAGTATTTTTGGAAGAAAAAAAATGTAATACATCCCAAAGACAAATATATTCTTTTAAAAAATTAAATGTTCTTTTTCTTAAAATCACATATCCATGTTCTCCTCTTTAAAAAGTAGAAAAAAGAGAAGAATAGATTAATATTGACAAATGTCACTAGTTTTATTTTCGTAAAACATTCTCAAATCATGAGTAATGTGCTCATATCCACAGGAACCACAAGATAACAGATTTTTCCCCAGGCCACGTCGCCCCTACAAAAATAATTTTAACAGGCTAAACTGTCACTCAATTTAGAGTAGTGCAAAATGCATTATCCTTTTGGCAATAAGCAATTTTTTCATTAGTAGCCAAGATTGATCATTGTAAAGTTCCTTTATCTTTTTATGCACTACTGTTCCAATCAAGGTAGTATCACAAGGTCAGAACGAATATAAAAGCCATCTTTATTCAAAATATATTAACAAAGACAGTAGGAACATTCTGTGCATAGCCCAAAAATCAAACACACCAAAATGTCAGAACTGCTTTAATTATGTGAGAGTACCGATTGTTCTTAACACAAATCAAATGTGTAACAAAAGAAATAAAATAGTTTTAGCTTCTTCACACACCTACTTATCTCACAAAATTTATATCTTCAAGGGGCTTGAACTCCTGGTTTTATGCCCTCTCTTGCTTGGTAATCTATGTATGGAAATTGTTTTTCTCAGATCTTTTCCTTTTGGAAGGACCCTCCTTTAGCCATTGTCATAAATGTTACTCCATTATCATGCAAATGGGTCATATAAACACAGAATGTTTCTTTAGCTGAATTCCTTCTGGTTCTATTGTCTCTTTCTATTTGTAATGGAAAAACAAGATTTTAAATAATCAAATGAGTTCAGGCAACATCTTCTTTTACATCAGTGGCTCAGTCCCTCCTGTGGGGATGAAATAACCCAAGATGACAGTGTGCCCATTGGCTAATTACTTCCAGGAGCCAAGTACACACACTCAAATTCAAACCTTGGGTCTGATGAAGGATGTTTACAAGCACATCAATATTATAAGTTCCAGCTCATGCACCTAAGAAAAGTAGAAAATGAGAAGACGGGGTCATGAAGAAACGCAGAGTAACACAAAAATATAAAATGCACATAACTAAGGTTAATATCTGTAGCAGAATAACACTAAGAGTTCTTTCGTATTCAGAATGTGTTGCCCACTCTCACAGAAGTGATTTGCTGTGCACCCAAATCTATGCCTACTGCTGTGTTACCAAGAGGCAACTGCCCATTCAGGAACAATGATTTGCAGGCTCTTGTAGCCACCTCACACCCCAACATGCATCTAGGGGTGTCATGTCTCTAATGTTCACCAGTGGAATGTAAGCAGATGTAATATGAATCTCTTTCAAGTCAGAGGTTATAAGAAGCAGCTGCACCTTTCATTCATTCAATGTATACAAAAGATGATAAGGCCTAAGGGATGATGGAATTACAATAGGGATGGCTGGCAGGGCACGATGGCTCATGCCTGTAATCCCAGCACTTTGGGAGGCCACAGCAGGCAGATCACTTGAGGTCAGGAGTTCTAGACCAGTCTGGCCAACATGGTGAAACCCCATCTCTTCTAATAATACAAAAATTAGCCAGGCATGGTGGTACGTGCCTGTAATCCCAGCTACTCAGGAGGCTGAGGTGAGAGAATCACTTGAATCAGGGAGGCAGAGGTTGCAGTGAGCCGAGATCTCACCACTACACTCCAGCCTGGGCGACAGAGACTCCATCTCAAAAAAAACAAAAACAAACAAACAAAAAATAGGGATGGCCCTGGAACCCTCTGAACTCCCGTATGATTAATTTGTCCACCAACCAGGAATATCTTAGTGTATTTTTATTTGACAGAAAAATAAACTTCTGTTGTTTTAAGCCATTATAATTTGGGAGTTTGCTTTTTATAGTTGCTAGTGTGAATGCACCCTTCATTCTGTATAGTTTAGAACTTTGCCCCTGGTTCAGATCTTATCCTTTCTGTTACACCACCTCCAAATCTCATTTCTTCAATGGAGAATTATCTGACAATTCCAACCTCTATTGATTTTTTCTCTCTCTGATTTCCCACATATTTTCTATATTTATACCAATGATTCCCAAAGATGGAAAGCTATTAAAATTAACTTGGGGAATTTTTACAAAAATACTTGAGCCCCGCTTGACCTTGTGATTCAGATTAAATGGTGCTACAACGTGGGAATCCGCATCTTTAAAGCTCTTCTGATGATTCTGATACACAGCCAGACTTGAAAACTTCTGGTATATTATACATTTTTAGGTTTTCATAATTCATTGTTTCTGCTTTCTCCAATATTGTTTGGAAAATACAATAACCTTAAATGAACAAATCTCCACTATAATTCACCCTTGCATATAAGTACAAGAATAGCTCATCTGGGAAGCAGCTCCATCTCAAATCAGTGCTTGTAAACATTCTTGAGGATGATCACCTTCTCTGCAATGCGTACCTTGTAGATTTCCCGAAGATGAATTTCACACATATTTCATTTTAAGTCAAGCCATCTTATATATGCCCTCAAATTTATCAACACATGGCAAATATTCAAAACATAACTTTATTAATTAGAAGATGGATTGAACTCAGTACGTGATAATCTCCTTAAAGATAGCATTCTACCTTAAGCTTCCCAATTTAATGTGTGTTTCCCTAGGTCTCCCAAGTTGATGGGGGCTAAGGGAGTCATGTTACTCCTTTCACACCTCTCCTCACTTATTAATGTAAAGTTTCCAGCTTCATGCAACATTTCAGTCATTAATTTTTGGGAGTCTCTATAGAGGTGTCTGCCATGTTGTTGTGCTGTCTGTGTTCCTTGAGGACTTGAAGTACCAAGGTACTTCACAGTGGAGAGAATAATCTCCTGCTGGGCACCAGAGTGGCATTATTATTTACTACAGTGTTTTATGGCGACCTTCATGGAAACAGCTTTTCTCTTTCTGTAAGTTAAGGCTAGAGCTGAAGTCATACACCACCAGAAGGTCAATATTTGAGAGCACCTTACCGTCCTCCCCAATTTTCTCCCCACAGGCACTCCTTCATTCTAATCCTTCTGTTTCTACTATCAAAATCGGACAGGTAAATGGATTCCTCTCTGGCTGCACAAAGTTAATCATTAAGTCAAATTTACAAGCATATTTTAATGCTAATGATGTTAGTATTGTTCTGTCTTCATTTAAGTTATTTACATCATGAAATGTTGTTTACTTGCACAAGAGTTATGTTTTATATAAAACATATAGGCTTATTAATATGTTAGCTAGATATCTTTATTAAAGACAATGGACTTTAATTTGATAAATTATTATGTTATATACTATTGGATATGAATAGAATCCTATTGACAAACGTAATCTTTGAATTTCGCTATTGGCGATAACCAGTGTACATACAATACAGGTATACAGTCCCAGGAACAGTCATAACAAGGTTACATTTATTTTTTGTTATCCTCAAGTGGGCTATGCCTTCGAAGTTTTCCTTAAAGTATTAATTATTTGATATTTCAATATCAGATCTTCAATTTTGTTCTATTATATGTTCAACTGAGTTTCACTCTCTACTGAATTTCTTTGGAATGTTTGATATATCCACTAGCCTTACTTCATGTTCATCAGTGTTATATAAGGCTTGAATCTTCAAAGCTGTAATGACTGAAATTTAGTTTAAAAGCAGGTTAGTTGGTTTATCATTACATGTCCCAAGATCTCCCAAAGTCAAATAATAGTAAATCTGACTCCCTTTTCTCAGTTAACATCCTTGCCAGAGACTGAATTTTTTTCATTAATAACCCCACTTTTAAGAAAAGATTTCTGTTTCACCAAAGAAAAGGCCAGAACAGAAATTACAGTTTTTGCTCAAGATAATGACAGAAGAGGCTAATTTCCAGGCTTCTGTCTACTAGCACCTTCACATGGCATTTTAGTAGGCTATGTTACAGATGTGTTGACATAAATATCACAATTAAAAAAATGGAACTTGGTTGGATGAAGTAGTTTCCCCTAACCAGGAACACCATTTAAGCAAATATCATTTTCAACACCACTGATTCCTTCTTATAATATGGCCACTAATTGTATAGCATTTGGTATGTGGCTAAACATTTCAGTTTCTTCATCTCATATTTACTATTGTTGGAATGAGGAATAATTTTAGTAAAAGGTGTAAAGCACCTATCACAATGTCAAATTATGAGACATATTATTTATTATCTCCCATCTCTATATTCTAAGAAGGTAATTATATAATTTTATAACTGAAATGTCTAAATTTTATAACCAAAGGTCAGATCCATAAAAATGGACCATTATTTATGCAACTGCACCTGTTGAAGGCATTACATCACATTTTCTGCCAACTTACTTAATTCTTGCTCAGCAATTACTGGTTTCTCAGTTTCTCACCTGATAATAAAATATAGAAATCTTCCATTCTTTATTAACCTACAGGCAATTTTCCTCTGTGGTTTAAGAAGTCTGACATACTGGCTATTGTTAACTGCTCATGTTAACTGCTATCTGCTCAGGACTGTATGAAAAAGATAGCATTAAAGAGAAAACCACAGAAACCAAAGCTCTTGACTCTAGTAAAGTTTAGTGATAGCCACACATTTTAGTAGAAATGGAAAATAATTTTGACTCTTCCTCCAAGATGGAGAGACTTCTTGAACATGCTCAGTACATGTGCATAAAACCAAAGAACCAACTTCTACTTAGAAACCTCAAGAATATTTTCAAATGGATAGAGAAAATGGAAAGTTGTGAATGGATGTTATCCTGACTCCTGTGCATATCACTGGGTCACCAAGAGAATAAAACGTTCAGGGAAAAAGTTATAACATTTTAGTACATGTATGGCCTGCCTAATAAATTTAGTTATTACATGGGACTGTTATGAAACCCACAGGAGCAAATTCATATGAAAGCTCTTTGCAAACTGTAAAGTGCTTCACATATCATGAATTGTTCATGAAATACAGGAAGTTGAAATGTGGATAAAAAATGTTTGGTGATCTTAAATATTTGTATAATTTTCAATGAATATTCAAAACTCTTTGATGATTCTAAACAAAAAGTTGCAAGTCCCACTCAGAATTTTAAAATAAGTTTTAGCCCCAAAGAGTAATTTCAAATAATCAATTCTTCTTTCCTCTGTGATTAACACACCCACATGCAGAGGGACACTTATATCAATTCATTATTTTTAAATGCAGTACTTTGGAGTAGGGTCAATAACTGCCTTACTATGTTTTGCCCCTCTCTTTAAAATTCTGCTGGCAGCCAATTCCTGCTACAATCACAGCAATGGGACAGTTCAAGTGTTTGCAACAGTGCAGCATTTTGTTATGCAATTGAAGCATAAATATGTCTTTATCTTTCCAACTATCCAGCTTTATTTCTGCCAAAGAGTGGTAAAAGTGAAAAGGAAAATATTTATGGGAAAATGGGTGAAAAATAATGAGAAATGTAACAGATACAGATGGTATTGCTCAAGTTAGAGATTTCCTAATTTGGAAATCTTATTAAAATACATTGATTGGCCACTTAAGTGATGCCTAACAGGGTGGTAGTTTCATAGACTAAGGCTGACCTCAGTTTTGTAGCCCTGGAAATGAGACTTTGTTAGTGTCATTCTAAAGAAATAGATTTCTAGGAACTGATTCATGCTAAGCACAGTTATCAGATACTGACCAGAATGTCACTGAATTCTTAAGAAGGAGAAGTATGAGTATTCAGGTTTGCTTAGCAGTTATGTCAGCTGCTCAATACATTGCTCCCTTCTGGAAGCAAATCTGCAAGAAACGTTAAATTATACTAGAAGGCTGCTTAATTAGCATGGGAAAGGAGCAAGTGAAGTTCAGTTCGGTTCCAATTCTGGCTCCCTTTTTATTCTAGATATTGACAAACATCAGATATACAAAGATGAATAAGACAAGACTCTATACTCAGGAAGAGCAACTAAGTAGGGAACCAAAACATAAACATGCTATTTTATATCAACCAGAGCTCTTAGATGCAAGTGACTGAAACCAACTACAACTCTTTTTTCATGCAAAATAGAAGTTTACTAAAACAATAACGAGTTCCTCAAGAAATTGTTAGAAAGCAACATTAAGGCCATATAAGAAGAAAGAATGCCCAAAATCACATACAATAACCAGTCTGGCGAGGACACCACTACCACCATCCCCAACAGTAACTATTACCCATTCCCTTTTCTAGACCCACTAGCACAGTACACTGCTGCTGTCCCTCTGCCACCATTTCTCTGCCATTGTGACCCCAGGTGTTTGAAATGTTTTTAACAACAATGCCGAGAGAGTTCCTGGTGGTCCTGCAATTCTTGGGCTGGTACAACAAATTGCTTGAGCCTAGGTAGCATGCCTGCACACTACCTTCATGAAAGCTTGGGTAAGCTAATACGTGTCACTTTCCCTCCCTATAGTACAGTAGGCACTGGTTCCCTCAAGATATATACATTTCTTAAGCATAAGAAAGAAGTTTGATTCTGTGTAACCATCAATAATGACTAATGACTTCTACACTTTCAACATAGTAAGGTAGATACACCAGTAGATGTATGTTTTGCTTGCTATATGAAAACAGAGGATAGTCATCAAAAAATTGGCAAGATTATTTTCTTAGTTATCACCAGAATTTATGATAATCCTGTGTATTCATTTCCACTAAAGACAAGGCAAAAAGACAATGAGAACTGATGTTTATGTATGTGTGTGTGTGTGTGTGTGTATATATATATATATATATATATACACACACACATATATATATATATATATACACACACATATATATATAGTGCACATATAGTTCAAGGTCTGAAGTGCTTGGTCAGATTAAGTAATTGTGCCCAGGTTTCCAACTGATAAATAACAAAGGTGACAAAATCAGACATATCTGATTGTAACAATCTACTTTTTGCAGTATATCAAATGCATCCCAGATTGTATGTGGTTGTGGTTATTCCATCCAGAATTGACTGGAGTCAGAGACTGTTTCATGATAACTAAATACATGAGACTGACAGACAATTTGGAATGCCAAACATTGCAGATCAAATACTTAGCCAATATGCCCTTCTCTGGACAGTGCAGAAAGTCTACCACTAAAATCTTATCATTCTTCTTTCCTGGACATAATGTAGATAACCCTTTCTTAATAGCATTTTCTTTATTCATACACAGAAATACTAAGTAGATATTTTCTTCTTTTTTCAAATTTTATTATATTTTTAAATTCAAGGGATACATGTGCAGGTTTGTTATCTGAGTGTATTGCATGATGCTGAGATTTGAGGCATGAATAATCCCGTCACCCAGGAACTGAGCATAGCCAATAGTTAATTTTTCAGCCCTTGTTCCCTTCCACCCTCCCAACTCTAGCAGTACCCACTATTTATTATTGTTGTCTTTATGTCCATAAGTACCAGTGTTCAGCTCCTACTTATAAGTGAGAACAAACTGTGTTTTGTTTTGCCTCAATTTGCTTAGGATAATGGCCTCCAGCTATAACTATGTTGCTGCAAAGGATATGATTTCTTTGTTTTTATGGTTGCTCAGTGTTACATGGTGTATACGTACCACATTTTCTTTATTCAATCCACTGTTGATGGGCACCTACATTGATTCCATGTCTGTAAGCAGCTTAAACAATTGAATGAGCAAAAAGCGAAAAACCCCATCAAGAAATGGGTAAAAGACATGGGTAAACAGACACTTCTCAAAAGAAGAAATACACATAGTGAACAAACATGAAAAAACGCTCCACATCACTGTTCATCAGGGAAATGCAAGTCAAAACCATAATGAGATACCATCTCATCCCAGTCAGAATGGCTATTAATAAAATGTCAAAAAACAACAGATGCCGGCAAGGCTGTGGAGAAAAGGGAACCCTTATATACTGTTGGTGGGAATGTAATTTAGTTCAGTCACTCTGGACAGCATAAATTTGGAGATTTCTCAAAGAACTTAGAACTACCATTTGACCCAGCAAACCCATTACTGGGTATATATCCAAAAGAAAACAAACTGTTCTACCAAAAAGACACATGCACTCGCACGCTCACTGCAGCACTATTCACAATAGCAAAGATATGGTATGAGGATACACACAGGAAACATGTGGCTTCTCCAGATGAGATTTAGGAGAAAGCCAAGAACCTCAAAGTAGGTCTAGAATTTGGGAATATGGGGCGGTGGCTGCTCAGAAACCAGATTAAGATATTTTCCTCACCGTCAGTGGCTTAAAGAAATTTATTTTGAAGTAATCAGGAAAAATAATAGTAATGGAAATGAATACTAGATATACAAAATCGACATATTGAAATTCTTATACTATGCAGACATGGCTTCTTGATTTCAGGATACTTACTTTATTCATTTGATTCATTTAACTCATTTTTTAAATTTAGCCTGATAAGAGAATTTTCCTAATAGCTACACGATAAAAATGCTTGTTCAGCTTCAGTTGGCTTTCACTTAAAAATTCCTAAAATATCTTTAATGTAGCAGAAATTTGCCATAAACTAATGGACAAACTAAACATTTTCAAAACAAACAAAAATGTCATTTCTCATTTCTGTATTAAAAACTCATTGCCTGTCCAGTGATATAAAGTTTTAAAACATACTTCCAGCTTAAATAGAAGTATAGTGAAATACGCTATATCTTGACTGCATAAATTGCATCAGAGCATTAAACACAGTGAGTAAGATAGAAGAGGATAATTACCTTTGAGATTGCAACTGTTTTGACACTACCTACTTCAGGCAAGAACACTGCTGTAATAGCCACATACTGTGACTATTGTTAGAAATTCTGACTGTCTGCATTTAGCAACTGGGAATGTGAAAACAAATATCATTCCAACTAAAACAATAGTCAAAGTAACCTTTTCAATTGAATTGTTGCTTGTAATAATGAAATGGTAGTCCTTACCACTGAGTGTATTTGCAGTCATTTCAACTTGTGTTTTATTCAGTGAAGCCACTTTTCACATCTTTAATAGAATAAAAAAAATCAGATGCTTTGGCAGTCTTCACAGCTCCCTGGTCTCTTTTATTTATCTTGAGGGTCATATCTATAACTGATACAAGGCAGAAGCTAGGAGAATATTACTAAGAGCACCAGAGAGTAAGAGATCCCACTGGCCTGTGGGATTCAGGTACAGGGCTCTCTCCAGGGAAATGTTCCTTTGGACCACTGACTGCACCTGACTGGAAAACACTGGACGATTGTCAAAATTCACAGTGATATTCTTCTGTTTCCCAGCCAACCTTTCACAAAGACTTGGGTGGTGAGTATAACAGCAAACCTGGCTTAGCTTTGCTGGCACTTGATATTTTGAAAACATACTCAAAAGTCCTTCCTGTCATAAAACGCTGGATAGAGGAAAGCTAGGAAAAGTCCAACTTTAATTTCATGAATTTGCACTTGCAAAAACACATATCTTCACCAAAATTAAGAAGACTTGAGAATTTGGCTCTAAGCAAAATTCCACTCCTGGGATTGAATGCAGATTTCTGCTGTGGGCAAAACCTCACTATTATTCCTAGACAATGGGGCTTTCTGTAGTGAAAATGGTGGTGCTCTGAACATAGATGGCCACAAGCCAGTTCCCAGTTTTCTCCAGTGGATTTGCCAGATTGGAGAATGGAGAGAATATTTTCATACAGACTGGTAAGGTCTGATGAAACTTGGGGGAAATTAAGCCAGTTAACTTATTTTTTTAAAAGTGAATGATGGTCTGAAAGCTCAGAGAAAATATATTAAATTGCTTCCAAAGGGCACAGTAGAGACTCAGCTTTTCCTTAAGATCTGGAAGGGAGCTGTCCTCAAGGAAGTTCCGCATTTGTTTAATGCCCTCAGTGTGATTTTGATCAGTGCTTCTCTAAATTTATTGCTCTATGAATCACCCGAGGGTCTTGTTTGAATCCATATTCTAATTCAGAATGTTTGGAGTGACACTTGAGATTTCACATTTTAACAAGCACTCCACAATGTTGACACTTTGAATAGTAAAGACTTGGATGACCATATGATAATTCACCTAAGCAATTGGTTCACAAATGCCCAATACTGTACATTTAATTGGTTAAAGAGTACAAGTGATTACAGAATAATGTAACTGCAATCATATCATTGTAAATAGTTCCTTTGTTAAATTCTCTTTAAACTACTCATGTTGAGTGTGCCAATTTTTTTCTTAAAGTGTTTTTTGTTTTGTGGTTCTGCTTTATTTTTATTTTTCACCAGATGTTCATTTCCTCGGCCTCCTTTTCAGCTAGGAGTGGTTAGGTGATCTGATTCCCCCCCAGTGAAACATAAGTGGACATCAGCTACAAAGTTTTGGGAATGGCTTTACTCCCTGATAAAAGACACAGTAGCTTGGGGATAGTAGTTTATCTCTTTTTCTGCCTTCCTAATTTAGATGTTTGGGGTAAGTGTGGTGCATGGAGTGACCAATCTGTGAGCATGAACCATCAGCCTGAGGATAAGAGCCAGCACACAAAGGAAGGTGAAGGGGGAAAGGATGCCAAGGTCCTGGACTTTATCAACATTACTGAACCACAGTACTAACTTATACTGACTGCGTTTAGACGTCTTGTTATGAGTGCAATATGTGCACTTAAGGGTTAAAGTTCTTTAATTAGGTTTTCTTTGACTGTAACCAAATCAATCCTAACTGATGGTGCAATCTATGATTATTGCAAATATGATCTTGCCACTTTTATGCCTAACATACGCCACTGGTTCTTCATCATCTGCAGAATAACCTCCTAGCATGACATGCAACATCCTCTATGATTCTACCCTTGACAGAGGCAGCTTCTGCACTTCAGTACATGTCGCTTTACATGCTATACTGCTAATTCCGGTCTCCTGCAGTTTCTCACACAAAGCATGGCATTTCTCGCCTCTGTCTTGTAATGAGTGCTCTCCCAGCAACATGTTTTCTATCACAAACATCTTTCCTTCTTCTTTCTTTAGCTATGTCTTACTCTTATTCAAGAATATAATGGAAAGAATAAGCCAAATATATTTTTTTAGTTACTGAAAACAGAAGTCTATTCTGGATTATTCAAGAAGTGGGATTAATGAAACAAATTTAGGGCAGGTAACAGAAATCTGTAAGACTAGGCTTAGAAAACTAGCAGGAAGAAGAAAAACTGACACCCAGAAACAGAACAAAACTCAAGTGAAAAATGAGTCCGGTGAGCCCCGCTGTAGCTTTTCTAAGAACGGACACCTCAGCTTACACCACAGTCAGCTGTGGACAATGGAAACAAATGCAGCTGTTCCCTGCTCTGTGTTGGCTTTTATCCTCAGCCTTCTCTAACAGCAGCAAAAAGACCCCATGGTCACTGCTTCTTTGCCTCACAAACTCTCAGTTCCAAATACAGAGAAGGTGCACCTGATTGGCGGAGCATAGATTAAGTGCTGATTCCTTAACTAGAGGAAGCTGAGAAAGTATCTGGGGTTTACACTTACTTTGGAGGAAGGACCCAAATTAAGAGCTATTTATCAAGAAATTCAGGTAATTTAAGAAGAGGGTTCAAATCTTAGATTACCAAAAAGCATTCTATATATTTAGTAAAATTTCAGTAAAATGTGCTAACTGCAACTGTGGATGCATAAATGGGTTCAACTGGAATATGGAATAAGTAGCTACATGTAGCCCAGCACTGTACTCTAGAAATGTGTAATGAGCAATACATGTAATTTTCTTTGTTCTAGTAGCTACATTTCAAAAGTACACAGGAATAGATAAAATTAATTGTATATTAACATAGTATGTTTAAAATACTATAATTTCAACATTTATTCAGTATAAAATTACTAATATTTTAAAACTATTTTTCAATTTAAAGTGTTTGGAATTCAGTGGGCACTTTACACTTACAGCGCATCTCAATGTGGCTATTAGCCACACTTCAAGTGCTCAATAGCCACATGTGGCTAGTCCCTATCATATTGGATAGTGCAGATCTAGACAAATGTAGCAATTACTAGGGGAGCAGTGATGTGGATCATATGCCAGTATGTAACTGTGAATCATTTCTATTTGGTTTTAGAATGCCCAGCACCCACTGCTAATTACTATTTTTTTTTTCTGTCCTGGATTGTAGCTTTGTCATTTAAATTGTTGTATCAGAGCTTATGTGGCAATTGATCAATGTGGCCAGAATTCAACTTTTAAGTTTTGATGGTGTTTGCATTTAGGCTGAGGCCATGGGAGTGGATGAGATCTACTAATAAGAGAGTGTAGAGGCACAAAATAAGGTCAATGATAAGTCCCTAGAGAACAACATTAAAGATTAGAGAAGAAGCTGACTGAGAGTAAGTGTTCATAACGGTAAAAGAACTGGAAAAAAAAATAGGTTTTCAGAAGCCAAGAGTCTCAATTGCAAAATTATTTTCTTCTTGGAAAGAGGACTGAATTTAGAGTCATTTCCCAATTTATGTACACTGGTTCCACTGAAAATTAACTGATTTTTTTTAAATGAAACTTTAATTAGCTATAACGATAAGGAATTCTTCTATTTGTTCCTGGTCAGTTCCCATCACCATTTCACAGAGAATCTCTTTTGAATTTTTATCACTTTCCTTTAGCCTCCTACCTACTCTTTCTCTCCAACGCCATCAGTAGCTGACTTTACCTCCTACTTCAAAGAAAAGATAGAAGCCTTCAGGCTGAAACTCTCTCTCCTCAACTTCTTCCCACACATAAATTATTTCAATCCATAGTTTATCCTTTCTTTGTTCGAGTCTGGAAGTGCCTAATAACTAATATCACTATTCTCCCCAGTGCCCCAACCCTACCAGAGGTTAGAGCGAATTGAAAGAGAGATACAGAAATCAGGCAGAGTGCAAAAGTCATTTCAATTAATGATTAAATTGTTATGGAATGTAGCCTAGGGCTGTGGCCAGTTGGGCTTGAGGTTGCCATCTCATTATCACATTTTCTTTTTCATTTATAGTCAAGTTTCTAGAAACAAGCTCTACTTGCTCAACCCCTACACACTTCTATATACAAGACAATGTGACTTCTGGTCCAATTATTCCAGTGACACTATTCTTACAGATGTTCCTAATTCCCTCGATGGTTACTCAAGCCCAGGGAGACTTGCCAATTCTTATCATCTTACTTGGCCATCGAAGGTTTCGCACTATTGGCCCATCCTTCCTTTGTGCATTCCCTTCTGTTTCTTTCTTCAAACTCTTGGCTTCTGAGAAGCCCAAGGAGGCTGAGAAAGCTTCCCCTTTCTCCAGCTATGGGCTCCTTGATTCTTCTTTCTCTAGCTATGCTCTAAATATTTGCATTTCTTGGGGATTCACCTTCCACTCTCTTCTATTTTATTCACTTCTTTCTCTACATACTCTCTGGGTCATCCCATCCAATCCTGAGATTTCAATTGCAATTTACCCATTAGTTCATCTCTTGGCCTTCAATACTGCTTGTTCCAGATACACTTTTCAGAGTGATCTTTCTGTAAGCCAGTTTTGATTATGATTAAAACTTTTCTTTGGCTCCTGCTAAAAACACTTGTATCTGACTCCTCATGTTCTTTGAGGTAGAATGTAACTACTATAACAGTTCTGGCTAATTTCTACTCCTTTTCTCACTTATTGCTAAGAGAGGAGGAGTAATTCATTAATCTCTGCCGAATTCTGACTCTTGAAAGTGTCCGTATCAGAATCTTCTGAATTCCCATCTGACTTAGGAAAGGTTGCACCCTGATCTGCCACCAGATGGTAAGGCGCTCCCTCTGTGGGAGAGTTTGCAGTTGTGGAGAACATTTAATTTAGGAGGATGTTAGCAGACCACAAACCTAAGTCACCTTCTGCAGGCTAGCTTTTGTTCATAATAAAAATATAATTACATTGCTACTTTTCTGACTGCTGACTCTTGATGGGTTAAGTACCTTGATAGGAAAGCCACACCCCCGTCTACGGGCAACAACAACAACAAAAAGTGAGAGAACATTGAAGGAAATTCTTATCTCTCATTACTGGGGATTTTAAATTGAGAAACTTCTCTTACACGTTACTTCTGATCTTTCTCCATATCCTTATTCTCTAGTGAAGGAACATTAATTCATTTATCTGTTAAGTGAGATTGATAAGACAGGCTGGACTCACATGGTATTGCTCATTGTGGGTCTTTCCAGATCCAGCCATCTGCAGAGAAGGAAACTTCTGGCCTGCCAGTCTTATGCAGGAAGAAGCCTATCCCAGTAGAAGGTGATGGTAACTTGGAGTGTTATGTTTGCTACCATAGAGTGTTAGCAAATCCATTTAACCACACAAGTAACATTTTCATAGTGTTTTTTAATAATAAAACTGATATTTTGAAATCCAGCTGATCCCCATATATTTCTACTCATTGATTCCAAACTCAACTGGGAAGGAAATGTTGTTATTTGATTACTTGAATCCTTTTAAATACCTGAAATTTCCCATACATTTATGTTTTTCACATAAAGTATGAGGCCACTCCACTCCCCACTCTATGATCCATGGCATAGACCAACATATAATTCCACAAACATTTACTAAGCACCTACTAATTTACCACTGCACCTGAATCTCTAAAGATACAAAATGAAGATGCGAGTTGTGTCTTCTAGGAATTAACAGTTCAGCAGTATAAGTTTATATTTCCAATTACAGTTTTTGGGTAAAGTCTCAATGCATTTTTTACAAGACTAAAATTACAAAACAGAGCTCATCAAAAAAGCAGAACTTATTTAATTATGATCATTGCATTGACAGCTAACTTGATAAGGATGGGAAGACAAGCACTGAGGCACACTGCAGTTATATGGCCAAGAAGAGGGTTACGAATAGAGAGAATAAGAATAGGAATTCTTTAGTAGAGCAGGTCATAATCTAGTTAACATCAGAAATGAGATGATAAAAACGCACAGCGGCTTGCAAGTGAGTGCCAGTGGAACATGTATAGACGTGCACATTCAGCATGGGCTCAAAACATAATCAACAGAATCATAGCAATCTGTGCTTATCCTATAGACTGACAAGATGAGACTATACTGATTATTTTACCCATGGTTCAGGCAATTTGATAAGACATAGAAAAACAAGCATGTTCAATCTGCACAGAAAAAAGTCATAGGTAATAATACAGAAATTACTGTACAGAACAAGTTCTGCTAACTTAACCTAGAATTTCATCCCATTGTTAAAACTCAGCCTCAAATAAAATGGTGCTTATAAGATCTAAGAGACCTGGGCCCTCAAGTTGTTCACTTAAAAGCAGTGTGAAATAGTTGGCATGACATGGCTCAGACCAATCTTCGGGATTGAAAACCAAACATTTTAAAGAACGTTGGTAGAACTCATGAAGCACACACAAAGATTATTACGTTAATTTAGGTAGAATTAGTTTTTAAAATTCTCTTTGTACCTCATTTTCAAAACCTCTAATTTCACTCATGTAAAAAGAAAATAACCCAAACAGGTGATATTATTTTTTTCTATGTTTTAAATTTTAAAAGTCCCATCTGTCACTAATTACACATTTATTTCATTATGCAGCACTATGAAAATAATTACTTGAGGTTTTTTGTTGACCATTTAGAGTTTAAAGTAAATATTAATTGTTTTATTATAACTGTGTATTAAATTAAACAATTCACTGCTAGACTTTTCTAGGCTTCAAATAATTTTTATTAGAACCACATAAGAAAGCAATTATGTAATTAATGACACATCTGCCAATCTTATAAGTCCATCTTATAAAATTGGAAGACTTTTTTTCCTCTTCATTTCTTCTATTTTAAAAGCAGAGATAGCTACTTCATGTGCACATTCCAGCATTTTATAATGATGTATGTGGCCTGCCCAGCCAGCTGGGCTGCTCAGTCACTCTATCAAAGTAGCAAAGACGCCAAGCAATTAACTAACTCTCACAACTATCATGACCTTGAGTTGAAGAAAATGTATCTATCTAGATAATTGTGGTCATTTCTACTTTAAGTAATTTCCTTTAGAATTAAAATATCTTCCAAACTTAAACCAGAAGTTGCTGTGAATTCCATTTGGCACTTGTGCTAATAATAATATTTTCTGGGATAATAACAACAGGTTTGGATTTAATTAAATATGTTGCTCACTGAAGCATCTGTTTTAAACATTAATGAATGGGAGCTCCTATGGGATATCCAAATGGATGTGTTTTCACTCTGTAACACTATCCTGAAGTGTATTTTGGAATTTTCAAATAATTAGCTGGTCTTTGTTTGGAGAGCCTTATTCAGGATAAAAAAGCAATCCTTTTCTCAAATCATATTGATAGATGGAACCCAGTTATGAAGACACAATCAATCATAAAAGCAGTCTTTGTGAAGCTATTATGCAATCCACAGTATTAAGGTCAAGTTTTTCTTCATGTTCACACATAACTCCCATTATCATTCATAAGAGTAATTCACTTATCAAGAAAAGAACACATCCCTTCCCAATTAGTCTAAGCTACTTTTGGCAGAAAGCCATTAAAAATAGCAGACATGGAGCTCTAAATTCTACAACTAACATTTCAAGATTTGGAAGCCACCTTTGAAATAACTGTTATTAACTCGGTTTGATTGGAAACACTGTGCGAATAGAAAATTTTTGAATTCATGGCTTTTTTGCCCCTTAAAGGTAGTCATATACTAAGAATTGTTTGTAAAATGGCATTATTAAGGCTTTATTAAAAATAAGTTGCTAGGCTTAAGTTCCGTGAAGACGGTGATTAGTTATTTTTTACCATTCAATGTATCCTCAGCACATAGACCAGTGCCAGGCATAATAGGTGCATAACAGATGTTTGTTGAATTAGTGATTAATTAAGGCTAACATATTCTGTACAATTCAACAAGCATTTGTTGAGACCCTACTGCTAGGCGCTAGATACCATTAGGGACTGGAGATATAAAGATATTAAATCTCTACTTGTGTGTATATATACACATACAAATAAGAGAGGGAGAGAGAGAGAGAGAAAGAGGGATTCTCCTGTCAAAGAGTTCCTAATATCTCAGATGCTATTAGCATATAACAAATTATTTGTTACAGTGTTGTCAATGCAAGGTTGTGAGAGGTATGCTACATAACATCTTAATACCATCTGCAAATAAATGTTAAGGTTGTGAGTGGTATGCTACATAACATCTTAATACCATCTGCAAATAAATGTTAAGGTTTTGATGAAATTTATATTATCCATACAAATTGAATGAACAGGTAATATAAAACATTCCTTAGTATGATAATCATATTAGCACTCTGATTTCAAAAACACATTTTAGGTTGGGCGCGGTGGCTCACGCCTGTAATCCCAGCACTTTGGGAGGCCGAGGCAGGTGGACCACAAGGTCAAGAGATGAAGACCATCCTGGCCAACAAGATGAAACCTGTCTCTACTAAAAATACAAAAATTAGCTGGGTGTGGTGGCACGCACCTGTAGTCCCAACTACTCAGGAGGCTGAGGCAGGAGAATCTTGAACCCAAGAGGCAGAGGTTGCAGTGAGCTGAAATCTCGCCACTGCACTCCAGCCTGGCGACAGACCGAGACTTCATCTCAAAAAAAAAAACAAAAACACACATTTTAAAGAAGTGAATAAAGCCTTCAGCTACACAATTAACCAAAAGATTATTAGACTATTATGGTCTCTTTGAGAGCATGGTAGGTAAATACTTTGGCTTTGGATAAAGAATGATTGTGCTATAATACCCATGGGCTAGACTGAAGAAAGTCACCATGATTATGTACGGGCTTTTTTAGTCAGACTTGGGAAAAGTTTCTCATTTATAGCATCTTCTTCGAACAGAAAAGACACTGAGATGTCAAACTACATCTCAGAGCTTTTGAAGCATTGGATGCTGGCCTGGTGTTCATAATTCCAGCTAATGGCAAGATGACCCATGCTGGACAAACACTCTCTGGCAAGTAGATTTTTAATAATATACCATGCGTTGGGCTCTGACAGATTCTTGCAGGGAGAGCTCATCTGTTTCTAAATGAATCCAAGGTCCTCACATACTCCTGGATGGGCTGTGGCAAAAGGGTCCACAGTGATCCTAAAGGAAAGATTCGGATGTATATAAACTCAGTTTCATCATCTATAAAAATACGGAGTTGAATTTGATGATCTGTAAGGTCATAACATCTCTGTGGCTTCCTTTTCTTCTATTGCAGAGTTCAAGTGGGTTAGTTGAGTCTACCTCTCATGTATCTCCACAATCCCTTCTTTTCTTTTTTTTCTCTAACACAACGAACATTGAGGAGTCCGTTGAGGACAGATCTGATATCTTACTAATATTCATACCTCTGTGTCTACTTATAGATTCTGGAACATAATAGATGCTCAATAAATATTGACTGAATGAGGGAATAAATTGGGCAACATCTATATAACAAACTGCATAAGTTACTTTGAGTGATTTCAAAGCAATATAAAATAACATCTCCCACCTCCAAGAATTATATGGTTTACTCAGGAAACAAGACTTTCACATGTAGCAGTAAAGAATATAAACTGTTTTATTTAATCTTCACAAGAAAAAATAACATACGCCATAAAAATAATAACAATAGCATCTGGCATTTATTGAGAATCAATTATATGCGCATCACCTTAATTGGATTATTTCATTTAATCCTCACAACAATTATGAGTCATTACTAAAGCTATTTCCATTCTATAAATGAGAAAGTATGAACTTAGAGTAGTTAAGCAACTTGCTTGGTCTTACAGTTGGTAGGTAGCTGAGCCAAGATATGAATCCAGGGTGTTCCATTCCAAAACCCATATTTTTAATCAGTATAATAAAAAAAGAGTGTCTACTTTGTTCTAAGTGTCAAGCATCAAACATGTGCATGTGTGTGCACACACACACACACAGAGTCCCTGTTGGGTAAGCTCCCTCAGTGGCTACGTTTTGTAACTTGCAGCACTTCTCCATCTGCCAAGATGATTGCACCACTGGTAGGTGTCTGATCCAACAGCAGCCAATAAAGCAACTGGCTGGCATCTGCTGAGGTTGCCTGATACCGGTGCTCTGCCCTCTATGACCAATATTGATTAAGTGAGTTAATAAGAGTCCCTCATGTGGTGATAGTCATAATAAGAGAGAGAGAGAGAGAGAGAGTGCGAGCTATTGGTAGAGAAGAGTACAAATTAAAAGACTGATAAAAGCAAGCAGCAAAGGTTTGTAGCCAGCACAATCAATGAGTAAGTAGAGGAAAGGGTGAGGTGGCTGGCTGGCACTGGGATTAGATTTGGAAAGACATTGAGAGAAAGGCACCAACACAGAAAGACAAACTCATATTATTGATAAGGAACAAGGTTATCTACAAAATTCTTCTATACCAAAGGCAACAGATAAACCAATACCTAGGGCTGGATCTCAAAGGACTTTTTAGTCACTGAAGAAACTGTTCTACATTCAAAACCCAGGGAGACTGGTCTTCTTGAGGCTGGGCCATCTCATTGTTCTTGAGTTTCTATCATGCCTGGATGTATGGCTCAGATGCTTGCAGTCTTACTATTGCCTATATTGATTTCCTATTGCTACCATAAACTGTCATAAACTTAGTGGCTTACAACAACAAAAATTTATTATCCTACAGTTCTGGAGATCAGAAGTCAAAAATGGGCCTCAGTGGGCTAAGATTAAGCTGTTGGCAGAGCGTGTTCCATCTGCAGCCTCTAGCAAATAATTTATTTCCTTGGCTTTTCCAGTTTCCAGAGACAGCTTGCATTTCTTGGCTCATGGCCTTTTCCATTTCTTTAAAGATAGTAGTGGAGCATCTTCAAATCTCCTTCTGACCATGACAGTGACTCTTCTCCCTCTCTCATTTGTCAGGACCCTTGTGATAATGTGGGGGTCTGTGCAGACAACTCAGAACAATCTCGCCATCTCTAATTCAGCCGATTAGCAACCATAATTCCATTTAATTCTCTTTAATAAAGGGGCAACCTTACTTCCCCTTTTTCATGCAACATTACATATTTGCAGTTTTTGTTGTTTAGGAACAGGACATCCTTAGGGGCCTTATTGTGCCTACCACACCACCTATATTCCTAAAGTAATCTTTATATTACTTGAGAAAACTTGAGTAAGTCTGCTTTTTGCAACCACAAGAACTTAACTAACACAAAGATACTATTTGGCCAGTTTGAGTAGGGCTTCTGTTGCAATTTTTAAAAAAATCTTGACTCATAGGGTCCCAATTCCACATATTACTCATATTATTCTCCTGTCTGGTTTGCCTTTCCTTCCTCCTGCCTATTCTCCTCCCACTTCCCTAATCTGCTGTTGTGAAAATCCAACTCACTCAGGGCAAGTACTATTGCGCAATGCAGCATGAAGCAGGTTGTATATGAGATAGGAGATAGAAACACAGAATAATTGTTTATATAGGAAGTTCTTGGGAGGTTTCACGAAGGAGGAGATGGCACGTAAGCTAGGTTTGATTTAAGATCCTGCTTGACTATCCATCCATATGGGGAAGATTCAGATCAGGCAGATAGTTAACAATAGAGCCAAGAATTGTACCCAGGTCTTCTGATTCCTACTCCATTGTTCTTGATAAGTTTTTCCATATCTATGATGGTTTGGGTATACCAGATGGCTATAACGCATATTTGTTGAATGAACAGAATGAATAAATGAATGAAAAAATTAAATAAATGGAATGAGTAGGTATGATGGAAGGCTCAAGGCAGATGCAAAATATGAAGTAAAGCAGATTCACTCTGATGAAAAGCATGTTAGAAATGTGGATCTGCAAATAACATTCTGCCATTCAGCAAGTTTTCTAAACCTGAAAATTTTAATTAATCTCTTTTTGTCATTAGATGGGGGTAATAATTATCACCTATTTTATTTTTTATTTTTGAGATGGAGTCTCACTCTTGTCACTCAGGCTGGAGTACAATGGTGCTATCTCAGCTCACTGAAACCTGTGCCTCCCGGGTTCAAGTGATTCTCCTGTCTCACCTTCCCAGGTAGCTGGGATTACAGGCATGTTCCACCACGCCTGGCTACTTTTTGTATTTTTAGTAGAGACAGGGTTTCACCATGTTGGCCAGTCTGATCTCAAACTCCTGACCTCAGGTGATCCACCCACCTCTGCCTCCCGAAGTGCTGGGATTACAGGTGTGAGCCACTGTGCCCGGCCTTATCACCTATTCCTTTTACATCATTATTTTAAGTACAGAATAATATGCCGCATGAAAGTTCTTTTCAACATTTAAAAAGTGATAGGCAGATAGATAGATAAATTGATATAGATTATAGAATGTTTCATTATAATTTTTAACATTCTTTTAATGATACTTTTAAATTATTTTGTTCTTTAGTGCATTAAAAGCACTTTTATGTGTATTCCTTTACATAATTTAATTAAAGACAAAAGCAAATGTGGAAACTGAAAAACATCAAAATAAGATTAGTCACTGTCATGGAAAAGATTAGTCACTGTCATGGAAATTGAGGCAGATTCACCAAGACTAGTGAGGTGTGTTTAAGAGGTAATTCTAAGATTTTTCTTAAAGAAATTTACCATTTATTGCCGGGCATGGTGGCTTATGCCTGTAATCCCAACACTTTGGGAGGCCGAGGTGGGCAGATCACCTGAGGTCAGGAGTTCAGGACTAGCCTGGCCAACATGGTGAAATCTCATCTCTACTAAAAATACAAAAATTAACCAGGTGTGGTGGCACGTGCCTGTAATCCCAGCTACTTGGGAAGCTGAGGCAGGAGAATCTCTTGAACCCAGGAGGCAGAAGTTGCAGTGAGATAAGACCAAACCATTGTACTCTTTGCACTCCAGCCTGGGTGACAGAGAGAGAATCTGTCTCAAAAAAAAAAAAAAAAAAGAAAAGAAAAGGAAAGAAAAGAAAGAAATTTACCATTTATCATTAACAGTAATTTTTCTATGGCTTACTATTTTCTATTAACATTTATTATTGATAAAATTGTTACATTTACTTCTAATATAACAATAAAAATACCAATAGCAACATTTATTGAGCACTTTCTAAATGCCAGACATGACTCTAATAACTTAGTTATTAATTCACACAATCTTTACAATAATCCTGTGCAGTATGGGATAATATCATCATTTTATAGATGATTTAGGGGCCAAAATGAGTTGTGAATAAAAAATTCTCTGATTCCAGAGTCCCTTCTCCTAGCCACATTTTTACTGAGATATAATAATAATTACTACCATTATTGTTGTCATTGTGATCTTTGTTATAATAATAACAATTAATTATAATTATATTACCATTTGCTGTACACACACTCTCTTTAATCCTCACAGGTATTGCAAGAGAGAATTATCATCCTTGTTTTACAAACAAAAAAGTAGAGGCTGAAAAATGGTAAGTTAATTGTCAAAGTCTCACAGCCAACAATTAATAGATGCAGATGGCAAATTAAGTACTATTACCTCACCAGACCCAGTTGCTTCTCAATAATCAATGTTGCTTTATTAGTTTCAGCAAATGTGTTTTAGCAAAGAGCTGAATGTCAGATCTGTTAGCCAGAGATTTGCCAATCTGGCTTCATGACTGTACTCCAGTGAATTCCGAAATAATTATTTTCTGAAGAATTCTTCAGATCACACTTAAATACTAATTTAACTATTAAGTGACATAACTTATTAACTGACATATTAAAATTAATTTCTGGTGAGCAATATTAAAGCATAACTATGATTGTTGGTCTAATCAAGGGCAGATAAGAGAATCCTTTGACTTTTTGTTCTATTGTTTGGCTGGTTGTGACACAGAATTTGTAACTGGCCTCAATCAAGTTTTCTTTAAGCATCGAGATAGGTATTAGTGGTATCTCCCTGACCAGAATTACCATGAAAATCCTTCTTTGTCAAAAAATAATTTTTTCCCTTCTCCATAAATGGGTAACTATTTGTATCTTCCTGATCTCTAAGCTAAACTAATATAGATGAGTAGCATGTTATCTTTTTTTACTATGATATTTGAAATAGCTTAATCACTAAGAAGGTAAGTTTTGATGTCCACCAAATTTTAATGTGAATTCTGCTCCACTATTTACTAGTCTTAGGCAAATTATTTTACTTCTCCAAGCTTTGATGACCTCTTTTATATAAAGAACATTATCAAGCTCATGGGATTGTTGACATAGTTGAAAAAGATAATGTATATAAAATGCTCAGTAAAGTACACGACAAGTGATAGGTAGCCAGATCACTAATGTCATCATATAGAAATTAACTTTCTGTATAGTGTGTTCCTTCGGAACTAATGTGTTTTTTAGTTTCCATTTAAGTAATTCTCCGTATTTCCAAGTATTGAACTATTCTCCCTAGTTTTTCCCACCTAATTAAATGGAACCACCATCCACCCAAATGTTCAAGCCAGAACCTAATATATCATTTTTATATCCCCGCTGCATCAACTATACCCAGATAAAATACATCACAAATCTTACAGTTCTGTTTTGAAAATATAACTGATTTACACGTCTCCATCTCTCTTATTACCACTAAATAATAATTTCAATACAACTTTTAAAAATAAAACATTAAAAGTTAATAATATTAAAATGATAGTGTTCTTAATAGAACCTATTTTGTTTTTTTCTAAATATTCAAACAGAATTCTGGATAGTAATCTCTAATTTGTAGTCCCAAGGTAGTGTTTCAAAATATGAGCTCAAAAGCTATATATGTACATGTATATGTGTGCATATGGATAAATTACCTGATTTAATTAAATACATGAATCATCAAACATTAGACATGTACAATCTAGATTATAATCTAGCCTTTATTTAATCCTATTTAAGTGAAGCTGTATAGTACATTAATTTTTTAAGCACTTGACCTTTAATAAAGCAAGAATATTAGACTGGATTGTTTTCAGTAGCCATGTTTTTGTCTTTGAGTATTCATCTGAATTGTATTCAATTACTATGACATGGGCTATAGCTACATAAAGTTTCAAAATGATTTGCAGGTTTTAGAATGGATCTATACACAGGTCTACATTCAAAAGAAACTCTAAAATGATGGTTCATCTTTGATCCCAATCCCCAATTTCAAAATCTTATTTTCAATAAAAATGGAAGGCTCCATTTTTTTTTTTTTTTACTGCTTTTCCTTGTTTGTGGATTCTCATAGTCGTTTTTTTGGCTTGAGCTTATTCACAGGTGTGAACATTCAAATTCAAATACATTTAAACAACTATCCAGAGCTCTTGTGAACACAGCTCTTACAAACATAGCACTTTGGAATTTCTCACATGGGTTTTCCAGGAAGTTATAAGCCTAGAAGAACTAAGTGGTAAGGAAAAGAGAAATGTTCTGTAACTAGAACAAAGTGAGCACATAATAGATTTTAAGAAAAGTTTTATTATATAGGATTCTTCCTAATAATCAAGAATTGTGGTTTCCCATCAAATTCTCTCACAGACTTCAAAGAAGCCTTTGTTGATTTAATGACAATACACTCTTTATGTTGGATAATCTAGTACAACCAAAGCCTTAAACTAACCCAGTTACTGCAGTGTTCAAGCTTTTAGAGGAGACAAAATCATACCCAATTTGGATCCTAAAAGTTGCTGGCTGAAATACAGATGGGCAGCCTAGAGATTTAGACTGAGTTTGTTTTGATAGAATTTAAGTTAGTAAAGAAAATTGGTGGGAAACAGTGGCAGGACTGAGAGTAAGATGAGGGGTTGGAGGAAAAGATCTCCTCCAGAGGAGATGTGAAATTCAGAAGCAGAACTGGCTAGAGATGGTCCCTCTCTTGTTCCTTCTTTCTTGGCCTTCAAGCTCTCCCTCTGTCCTGTTCTCTCCATATCATTTCCTCTTGATTTTAACATCTTCTTCTTTTAATGTCTAGTATTCCCTTTCACTAATCTAATCAGCTTCTGATATCGTTAGTTTGGTTTTTTCTTTATTTAGTCTCTTAATTGCTTCATTCCTTTATCTCTCTTTTTTTTTTTTTTTTTTTTCTCTGAGACGGAGTCTCGCTCTGTCACCCAGGCTGGAGTGCAATCTCGGCTCACTGCAACCTCCGCCTCCCGGGTTCAAGCGTTTCTCCTGCCTCAGCCTTCTGAGTAGCTGGGATACGTGTGCACCTGGCTAATTTTTGTATTTTTAGTTGAGATGGGGTTTCATCATGTTGGTCAGGCTGGTCTTGAACTCTTGACCTCATGATCTGCCCACCTCAGCCTCCCAAAGTGCTGGGATTACAGGCGTGAGCCACCGCATCCGGCCCTCCTTTATCTCTCTTTAAACTACACAGAATTTTTATTTATAAAAAGAATGGGCAGGCATGGTGGCTCACAACTGTAATTCCAGCACTTTGGGAGGCCTACACAGGTGGATCACCTGAGGTAAGGCACTCAACAACGTGGTGAAACCCCATCTCTACTAAAAATGCAAAAATTAGCCGGATGTGGTGGCCCGTGCCTGTAATCTCAGCTACTTGGGCGGCTGAGGCAGGAGAATCACTTGAACCCAGAGGGTAGAGGTTGCGGTGAACCGAGATCATGCCATTGCCTTCCAGCCTGGGTGACAGAGCACCACTCTATCTCAAAAAAAAAAAAAAAAAAAAATTGTTGTATAATTCTTATTTTAAGGTAGAAAATTAGATTAGCTTTTTAAATGTTTTTGCTCTTGTCCTTCAAAATTAAAATCAAATGATGCTTCTTACTCTTCTTACCTACATATAATCCTCCCTAATTTTTATGTGCACTAGTGTGTTCCTCCATTAAAAATATATTACCCAATCTTGTTCTGAATCTCTTGTTCGCTTTTAAATTATTTTTCATGTTAGGTAGATTATCCTAACTCATCCTCCCATCAAAAATAAAAAAGGCCAGACAACTTAAAAATATTTGAGGGCATGACCTTGTGTAATAGATAATATACTGTTAGGAAAAGCTCTTTAACTGGATTGGAGATGGGGGTAAATAATTACCTTTTATCTTCACTTCTGATTTTTATGGTCTTTAGGATTATAAAAATTGTTATTCAACCACACATTTCTGAATGATTAAATAAGTGCATAAATGAAGACAAAAAATCTCAGTGCAAACATGATAAGTTTGTATCTCTTTATGGAGACTAAGAAATAAAAAAGAAAAAGGGAAACAACATTTTTTCCCTAAAAAGAAAGAAGAAGAACTGTCATTATCATGTAGAGCAGGTCATAAAATCTTCCAATATTTGCAGTCTTTCTGCACATAAATTTCATAAATGTTTTTTCCGTGGATTCTACAATTTAATATAAAAAAGGCAACTCTACGTATATATGTAAGCAATTGAACAAAAGCCATAAAAAAATCACCATTACCACCAGTGATGCACAATTTGTTTGGAGTAAGGGAAGAAGGTTTTTATAGTTATAAAAATTATTTACGGAAGTTTTCCAAATGTTTCCATCTCTCAGAGATTAGAAGATTCCTTTTGGAGGACATGCCAGAATGTTGGTATTGGTGGACAGGAAGAGATGGGTAAATGGGCATATGTAACTTCAGAAAATTCTCTAAGGATCCTTATAAATTTCGATTGATACAATTGGTAGCTATTCTTACGAAGAGTCACTAATAAATACACAAGTCAATCAAATAGCGCAAGGCTTCTCAAACACCATAGAAAGTTAAAAAATATTTGATAACAAGACTCTAGTTAAATGCTCTTCCCATCTCAGGGGTATTATACACTCCCAACTATGGGATGTGGTCCAGTTCTGAGTAAAGCAAATATAACACATGATTTATATGAAGGCATCTTTACTAAAGAACTTTTATTTCAGGAGTATCACTTAGGCTGAGCCCTAGGACATAGTCCCAACCTACTTTAGTAAGAATTGTGGATTTTAACTCCCGGATATATAACCCCAGATCCAAGAAGCTGAAAGTGATATTCACCTTTTCAGTCATTTACTTGTCGACACTAAAAGGCAAGTCCCAACAATTAAATATTGTGCAAATGTCTTACGCATTTAGGGCTGGCGAACCATTAATTCAACAAACATTTATGAGCAGGAGATCAGTCTGACTACAATTGCCATAATCCAAGTGAGATATGCTAATGGATTGGGCAGAAATGATAGTGAGGGGAGGGTAACAGAAATATTCAAATGTTTTGAAAGTAGAGAAAACAGGATTTCTGATGGTTCAGACGTTGCATGTGAAAGCAAGGAGTTAGAGGTGACTCCAAAGAAACTGAAGGGATGAAGGAGCACGGTTTAGGGATTGAGGGTGGATTAGGGGCTTCGTGTAGTTTACATTAAAATGATAATTAGACATTAAAGTTAGACATGTCAGGCAAACAATTGGACATAAATACCTGGAATTGAAGGAGAAAGGTCTGAATTGAGTATATTCATTTAGCAGTCTCAGGTATAGGATGGTATTTAAAGCCATACAACTATAATGGAGGTATGGTTTTCCTGGGGCAGCATAAATCCACTACAATTCAACATTTTTTCTGATTACAATTAAAAACTCTAAAGAAAAAATGTTACAATTTCCTGAGGACAACAAGAAGTAAATAAAAGCAGGTAGAATATGGAAAGCAGTTAAAACTTAGAGAAACAAATGTATGAAGGTGAACAAAAATCAACAGAACCTCAGGGAGGTGTATGACAATATCTGCTGATTGTGCATTTGTAAGGCAGTCCCATGGAAAAGACAAAGATTCGGCAATAAAGAAAATAGGAAGAAATTATGGCTAAAAACTCTCCAAATTTGATGAAATATAAATTTATAGTTTTCAAAATTTCAGCATATCCCAAATACTGTAAACTCAAAGAAAACTATGGCAAGACACATCATAAGCTGCTAAAAAACAAAGATTAAGAAAAAGATGTCGAAAGCAGCTAAGGAAAAATAACATTAAATACAAATACAAAAATTCAAATGACTGCAATCAAGTACATTCTATTCTAGGAATGTAAATTTGGTTTCATATTTGAAAACCAATTGATGTTATTCACTGTATCAACAGACTAAAGGGCAAACATGATCTTTTCTGTAGATGCAGAAAAAGCAGTTGACAAAATGTAACACCCATTCATAAACAAACTCTAAGGAAACTAGAAATGACAGAAAACATTCTCAAACTAATTAAAGAGAAGTTACGTAAACCTTACTGCTAATGTTGCTAATGTCATCAACAGTGGTAAATAATTGAAACACTGCAAGAACAAAGCATGGATGCTAACTTGTAACACTTATTTAACACTATACTGGCAGTCCTAGTCATTGCAAGAAAGCAAGAAAAAGAAATTCAAATTGTAAAGATCAGAAATTAAGAATTAAAATTTTCCTTATCTGCAGATGATATGATTCTTTTTTTAGGAAAGCCCAGGAAATCTTCAAAATAAAAACTAGACCTAACAAATGAACACAAATGGTTCACAAGATATAAAGTTAATGTGCAAAAATAAATTACATTCCTATATATTAGCATCAAATATTTGGAAAATATATCAAAACTAATGCAATGTATAGGAATAGCAAAAAAAATTTATCATGCTACCTACTATTAAAGCAAACTAAATATGGCCTGAGAAGGACTCCATACTTCTATATTTGAGTCCTTGTGGATGAACTGCAACCTAACTTAATAGGTAGACAAGATTGAAAACCTAATTTAAGAGTACATGCCTGTAACAATAGCTGAGTATTGGCCAATCCCAGCAGCCATACTTCAACCACTCATAGACTGCTGAGTGTTCAAACTGTGTTCAAATAAGGCAAACGCCAAGCTGTAACCAATCCAGCTGTTTCTGTACCTCACTTCCAATTTCTGTATGTCATTTTTGTTTGTTTTTTTTTCGGTCTATAAATTTGTTCTGACCATGAGGCATCTCTGGAGTCTCTCTGAATTTGCTGTGATTCTGGGGGCTGCCTGATTTGCAAATTGTTCATTGCTCAATTAAACTCCTTTAAATTTAATTCAGCTGAAATTTTTCTTTTAACACATGGTGTCAGAAGTGGGGTCTGAAAATAGAGATTCTAACGACTTCCAGGAGCACTGAGTGAACATGCAAGGTACCTACAGGATCAATTTGTGTCCATTGATCTCTCAGAGCAGCTGGAGATCATGGATAAGTTCTCTCTTGGATTTTGGAGCTCCATGGATTTGTGGTTCAAGATCTCCAAATTTCTTTGAGCAAGTTTCTGATCTAAACTGGGTTTGGAAGTCATGACAGAAGCTGGACTAGGTCCAGAAATGGATTTGATCCAGTAATTAACTGGCTTGGATCCAGTTAAAGACCTCTTACATCTGACTGGGTCAGAAAGAAACTGGTAACAAATGGTGACATCATAGAGGTGTAAAATTTGGCTTTTAAAAATTTAAGAGGATTCTTTCATTCTTTCATTCTTCCCCTTTGTTCCATTTTTCTTGTGTGCTTAGATAAGAAAAATAATTCAGTAAGTTAATTAAGTGAACCTGAGAGCAAAGCCAATATATTAGGTAGATATGGGATCCTTAATTTCTGAAAAAACAAGTTTTTCCTGGCTTACACATTAGGCATGGGAATCCCAATCTGAAGGAAATAGACTGTAGCACAGGTTGGCTGACTTTGAATAAGTAATGGGGAACATTTTACCTGAGTAAAGGATGGGATTGGGTTAGAGGCTCATCCTTCAGGAAAGTCCCTTGTGGTTAAAAATGGATTAAAGATGACAGGGCCCAACTGGGGGCAAATTTCAGTCTTGCCAGTTCAATATTTGGTGCTAAGAAGAGTGGCTAACATCGATGTTTTGTCACATGTATTTTGCTCTGGCCAGAATGAAAAATGTTAATTGGGTTACCCCATGTAATCCTTTGGGTGGTAACTTGCAAAATTGAGAGGCTTTTGCTTGTGGTTCCATGAAATAAAAAAAAAGATGATTTTCCTTTATGGTGCAGCTTGGCCCCCAGGACTATAGTGTGGTAAGCAGGGTCACTAGGGCTGCTCAAGGAAAGGGAACCCAGAAGCCTGGCATGCTGGCAAAAGGATAAAAAATTCTTACCATTCAGACTCTGGCCTCTCTCTCTCTGTGCAAACTGGTTAAATGAATAGTAAAAGTCACTGTTTATCTCCTCTGTAAAGTTTTGATTAATACAAAAAAAGAATTCTGAGGCCCATCTTAAGCTATACTAAATCTGGCATGCTTTGTGTGTCTTTCTGTATTGTTCTGTCATAAAGAGGGATACCTTAGGATAAAATGCATGCCCAGGACCCCATATGCCTGCTGTTCAAGAGATGCAGCAAACTGGTCAGTCATATCCTTGGGAGCTTGACTTTGTCACCATGTGGCCCTGCTTTCTCTTTTTACAATGGTAGCTCGGGTTCAGGGTTCAATTCCCAGCTTAGGAAATGCGTACTTCCTGGTTTGATATCCGCATGACCTCTACCATTTGTTGATTCTCTTCCCCTCCATGACTTATCTTAAATTTTCTTTTCCCTGGCACAGAAATATTAGCCATTTGGCCTAGCCAAGTTTGAGTAATAAAAGATTTAAAAGGACTTTTTCAAAAAAGTACTATAGTTAAAAGTTGGCTTCATTAAAAGTGGATATTCAAGCTGTAACAGCCTGGGACTCCTTGAGACAAACAGGAGGAACCAGACCCCATTTTGGGGGGGAAAAAAAAAAGAAAAGAAAAAAAAACCAGGAATTGGAAATGGATAGATCTCTCTTGGAATCTAAGGCTCCGTTCTTTTTGGTATCCAGGATCTGGTATAAAAATGGGGACCCTTAATTTTGGGGATCAGTTTTTACCTTCTAGCTGTGCCTGCTTCTTAGGCCCTAGAAGCTGCAGGCTTTCCTGGCACTGTTCTTACAAGAACTCCACCCTAAAGCCAGTAATCCAATTAAGAAAAAACATAGAAACTGGCAAGTGAAAAACCTTACAACTACTAAATCTTGTGTATGTGTAGTTACATACTACACATGCATCATAGCACGCACGTTTAATCCCAGCTACTTAATTGGCTTTAAGAAAAGTAAGCGCTTAAATTGAAATCTTGAAAGAAAAATAAAAACTGTAATGCCTTTTAGTTCATAAAATTTTAGTAATCTCGAGGAAATAAAAACAGGTTTAATGATTATTGGTAAAATAAAGATATTTGGTCTAAATTAGGCAGGTCAGATATTAGGTTTGCTAAATGCTTTAAGGTCATAAACTGCTTCTTAGGCTTTTGAAGACTGTTCAGCTTACCTTCTTTGGACCATTAGCTTAGCACCAAATATTGAACTGGGAAGACACAAACTTGCCCCCTGTTGGGCCCTGTCATCTTTAATCTATTTTTAACCATGAGGGACTTTCCTGAAGGGTGAGCCTCTAACCCAATCCCATCCTTTACTCAGGTAAAATGTCCTAAAGTAAAATAACTGGTTGTTTAAAAAGAAGTATATTTAGGACAAGTCAGAAAGTCCAAGCATGTTGTAGATGATCTGCGTAAGATGCGAAAGGATTCATGAAAGGAAATTTGTGAACTGAACGTAAAAGTTGCTAAGAGTTGGCTGGTGCGGTGGCTCAGGCCTGTAATCCCAACACTTTGGGAGGCTGAGGTGGGTGGATCACGAGGTCAGGAGATCGGACCATCCTGGCTAACACAGTGAAACCCCATCTCTACTAAAAATTCAAAAAATTAGCTGGGCATGGTGGTGGCAGGTGCCTGTAGTCCCTGCTACTCAGGATGCTGAGGCAGGAGAATGGGGTGAACCCAGGAGGCAGAGCTTGAAGTGAGCCAGAGATCGCACCACTGCACTCCAGCCAGGGCAACAGGGCAAGACTCTGTCTCAAAAAAAAAAAAAATGTTGCTAAGAGTTACCATTTTCATGTGATTTAAACTACTAAAAAATAGTTTTACAAGCAAGGTATGTGAGGAGAATGAAATGTGTTTTTGGTGAAAGATTACAAGAAGGTATGGGAATGTAAATTTTTGCCTACTTTAGAGGGTTAAAGAATTGTTTCAAATTAGAGAAGAATAAGTTAAAGGTTTAAACAAGTTGTTTAAGGTTTGTAAAAATTAATCTTTTAAAAAACATTCTGTGTGTGAACATATTAACTAAATTTAAATGGGTCTTTCCATTTTTTTCCATAAATTGAACATCAAAATAAAAACACAAACAGGGTTTTCTTAAAGCACTTATCCGCTTGTTAACAAAAATTTGTAAAGAGTACAAGGTTTATGAGAATCTCATCTTATGGTCAAATTGATTAAGCTTGGAAAGATTTGTCTATAAGGTTTAATTAAAAATTGAGGTTCACATTAATAGTACACTAATACAAGGGTGAAATTTGGCTTTCTCTCTTGAACAAGATTTTCATGTAATATTAAAAGATAATGAAAGATTTTTGTTTGCCTTTTGAATAGACTACTGAAAAAAGAAAGGAAAGACAAGAGACAGATAATTTGGAAAGCTATCTTCCCTTTATCAATGGTAAAGGTTTTTGCCTTTTTAAAAATTTTTGAGTCATCATTTTGGCTAAATGAATGATTATGATAACCTGGAATTATATTTCACATTATCAAGTGTTTTAAACCTTTAACATATTTAATAGGTTTCCCAAAATAAAATGTCAGCTTCAAAATTGTCTTTTCTGACCTCTAACTTTAAGATGCTACAGATAGCCTCTGAAGCATCCAAAAAAGAGGTAAACAGAATTATTTGACATGTTCACTTACATGGGAAGCATTGTCAAAAATACAAAAAAATTTGTAATCTTCTTCAAGGTATATTTCAGTGAATCATATTAATATATGTCTTAAAATTGTATGAGATTTCTAAAATTCCAATATGTCTGAGTATATGCTACTGATCATAATTACGGTTATTATGTTATTGTAGACCACAGAAATAACCAAATTTCATTGTCAATTGTGTTTTTAACAAAAACTATTTAAAGTCATTTCCACAGTTAGTTGCTTAATGCTGATGCAGTTTCTGAAAACTTCACAAGCACGCAAAATCCTAGAATATGGTGTCTTTTGGTAGGTTCATGAAGGAGAGAAAGGACCCTAAAAGGCACTCTTAAATACAGTTTTCTAATAACTTGAGAATTATATTATTTGAACAGGGTAAGAATTCCTGGAACTTTAATGAAAAGACAGACTGGGTTTTAAAACTGCTAATCCCAGTAGAACAAAAATTAAATACCAAGAAAATACTTTACCAGATTTTGATGCTAAATCAGCTGATGCTGAAATTGTTTAGATATACATTTTGAAGAACTCCATGGTCTAAGTCAAATTACCTATGAAAACCCATCATTTGTCAGTGCTGTGCACCTAATTTGGAGAACCAACTGGTATACAAGAAGGTATAAAAGTCTAATGTTAACTAAGCATGGACTCATGGAGAATCAGCATGGCCACCTTGTCCTTCCTGAGTCCTTAAAGCTTTTGTTATTAAAAGTTCTTTATTCCATGACTCATCATAAAAAAGATAAAATAATCCAAATCGAATATATTGGTGTGGTGACTTATAAATTGCTAAAATAGTGTATAACCAATGTTTGGTCCCATATTCCTGGGAAAACAATCAAAGCTTCTAGAATATTTGGTCACCTGATGGGCCATTTAAACATTTTATAAAGGAATTTCATTCAATTGTCATTTTCAATGCATATTTTCTGTTTGTATAAAAGCTCTCCCGTGCAAGAAGGCTAACGTTATAACACTAAGTTATTATGCCACAGTGTATTTTTACCAGGTAAAGAAAGTTTTTTTATGGACAATCAACCTCTTCCCAATCTAGAACCTGAAGACTGGACCTTCTGAGAATGTCAGAGAAAGACTGTCCTTGCCATCGACATTGCAGCAAAACTTTGGAACTTTGAACTTTGAGTTCATAATCTCGCAAATGAGAAGGGTCCCTCCACACTCTTGGAACTGTACACCTATTGGAACCCTTAAGGTAAAGCTAATCAGGGAAGTTTCTCCAAGAAAAAGATGGCATCCTTGAATGTGAACAGCTTTCCCAAAATCACAAATCAAGACTTCTTCTATTAAGAGACTCTTATCTTTGAATACTTTTTCTTGTTTATGCCTCTATGAGCAATAGAAATGAAAAAGGGGTCCAGGTGTGGTGGCTCATGCCTGTAATTCCAGTGCTTTGGGAGGCCAAGCCATTTGAGACCAGCCTGGGCAACATGGTAAAAACCAGTCTCTAATGAAAATACAAAAATTAGCCCGGCATCGTAGCTCACACCTCTAATTCCCAACTACTCGGATGGCTGAGGCAGGAGAATCACTTTAACAGCAGAGGCAGAGGTTGCAGTGAGCCATGGTGGGGCTACTGCACTCCATCCTGGGTGACAGAGTGAGACTCCATCTAAGAAAAAAAAAAAAAAGAAAAGAAAAGAAAGGAAAAGAAAAGAAAAGGGGGTCTGTTGTGTGCACTTATGGAGTATACTTTTATTTGTAAAGGATTTTGCAGCCAGCCTTATACATAGATAACCTTATACTTTGATAGGTAAAAGATGAAGGTCCAATATAGGTGAGAAACTTTAATGGTACATACATTCCCTCATAATCAGTCAGAAAGTTAACATTAATTCACTCCTCTTAACCCACATCATGAGTTAAAGAGAACATTGCCAAGGAGGCCTTTGCTCTTCTCTAAGAGAAGGACATCATTTGTTAGGTCCTTTTTCCAAAGTTTGGAATAACAGAGGCAATGATTAGAAATGTATCCCTCATAATAGGCTCTATAGCAGATTCTACTGTAAATGCCATGGTTACACCACAGACCTTAAATTCTCTTGTGAAAGTTATGCTAAAGAACAGAATTGGCTAAACAGAAAAGTATCTGTGTGCCTGTTGACACTTATGGCCTATGGAGAAAATCAGGTATTATAGAGATTCAGTTATAGAGGATTAACAAACGTCTGCTTAGTTAAGTGAGTAGATGCTTCATCTAGCTCATTCTTTAAAGTATTTGATTTTAGGTGGTTTTGTTTGTGGGAACCCCAGGTAAGAAACATACGCCAAACTCTTGGTTTTTATCCTCTCGATAGTCGTAATAGTCTCCCTGGTGCACTGTATTATCTCAAAGGTTTTAAACGTTTGCATGCGGCCATCTCTAGAAGGTCAAATGGTCTGTCTTCAACTGGAATGACAAGAGCTGAAAGAAATGTGTGATCATGAGGACACTGTAACCTATGAATGACATGCTGTGACCAGAAACCCAAAATGATGTCAACTGAGAGTGGTACTAAGGCCCTAAGTTTTGGTCACACTCTCACCTAAGTGAAAATCTGGCCAAAAAGGGGGTAATTTTTTAAGGCAAAATTATGGGAGGCCATTGTTTTGGACTGAGCTCATGCACTAGGCCCTAACAGACCAAATCAAACAAAAATGGAGTCACTCATGCTAAATATGACATAATCACACTAAGACTTTAAAGAAACACAAAGATCCTAGACCAGGACAAACTAGGTTTTGTTTTTCTCCTGTAAATAGGGCATTCCAGCATAAGGAGTTACCCTCTACTCAGTCCTTGTTCCTACCTTTGCAAAACTCACTGTTCTGTTTCCCAGTGAGTTGCAAGACCAAATAAGTACATTTACAATGGTGATAGTGACATCAATTACTAAAGTTTTGGTCAATCAATCAAAATTGAGAAAATGACCAAAAGGGGGGGATTGTTAAAGCAAACTAAATATGGCCTGAGAAGGACTCCATACTTCTATATTTGAGTCCTTGTGGATGAACTGCAATCTAACTTAATAGGTAGACAAGATTGAAAACCTAACTTAGAAGTATGCACCTGTAATAATAGCTGAGTGTTGGCCAATCCCAGCAGCCATATTTCAACCACTCACAGACTGCTGAGTGTTCAAACTACTCAGTGTAGTGTTCAAAACTGAATGTTCAAATAAGGCAAAGACCGAGCTGTAACAAACACAGCTGTTTTCGCAACTCACTTCCAGTTTCTGTATGTCACTTTACTTTTTTTGTCTATAAATTTTTTCTGCCCATGAAGCACCCTGGAGTCTCTCTGAATCTGCTGTGATTCTAGGGGCTGCCCAATTTGTGAATCGTTCATTGCTCAATTAAACTCCTTTAAGTTTAATTCGACTGAAGTTTTTAACACCACTTGGGCATATGTCTAATAAAAGACATCTAAGGTCTTTTATTTAAAAATTACAAAAAAGTATTGTTGAGAGAAATTAAAGACAGGCTAAACAATTAGAAATACATGTGATATTCATTGATTGAAAGATTCAAAATTGTTTCCATGGCAATTCTCTCAAAATTTGTTAAGTGAAGTCAACATAATACCAATCAGAACCCCAGCCTGCATTTGTTAAAAATGACATGTTCCAAAGCATATGTGCAAATCCAAAAAGTATAGAATAGTGAAAGCAATTTTGGAAAAGAAGAACTTCATCTAATTTCAAGGCTTATTATATAGCTACCATCATCAGGACAGTTTGATAATGCCCAAAAGATAGATATGTATATTAATGGAGTAGAATAAAGTTTAGAAAAAGACTCACACATGCATGGTAAATTGATTTTTGACAGAGTTTGACAGAGGAAAGTTCACTTGAGAAAGAAAAGTCTTTTCAATAAATCTTGCTGGATCAACTGTACCTCCATAAGCAAAAATAAATAAATAAATGCTAACCTTTACCTCACATCATACACAAACATTTACTCCAAATAGACACTAGGCCTAAAGTAAAACATAAACCTATAAAACAACTAGAAGAAAACTTGGATGTAATCATTTTAAGTTTGGCATAGTTCATAGCTCCTTAGATATTTTAAAAGCATTAACCATAAAAAATAAAACTGATAATTGGACCTTCCTAAGTTTAAAATCTATTATCATATGAAAATTGTCATTAAGAAAATCAAAATGCAAGCCACTAACTGGAGGAAAAATATTCACATTACACATATTAGATAAAGGATTTGACTCCAGAGTAGACAGTAAACTCTTATACTTTACTAAGAAATAAATGAAAACAGAAAAACAAATGCAAATGGATAAAAGATTGAAACAGAGATTTTACAAAAGAAGATAAGTGAATGACAACCACATGGAAACATGTTTAATCACATTAGTCACCAAATTAAAACCACAATTAGATACTACTATAACCCATTGAGATAGCTGAAATTTTTTAAAAGACCATATAAAGCAGGGCTTAGCAAACTTCTTTTGAATAAAAGGACCAGATAGTAAATATTTTAGGTTTCATTGGCCTTATGGTCTTTGTCAAAACTATTCAACTCTGCCACTGTAGCATCAATGCAGCTATAGACAATTAGTGAATGAAGAAGCATAGCTATATTATTTACAAAAACAAGTGGCAAGCAAGATACCTCAGGCCATAGTTTGTCTTAAAATAAAGTCTTGGCAAGGACATGAGAACTGAAATTCTCATGCTATCAGTGAAAAAATGCTAGGCAGTTATCTTAAAAAATTAAGCATATGCTTAACATACAACACAACCATTCCACTTCTAGCTATTTATCTGAAAGAAATGAAAACATATGTTTAAAGACTTATACGAAATCCTTGTAGCAGTTTTAGCATGGTTAAATGGATAAATTATAGCCTATCCAAACAATAGAATATTACTCAGCAATAAATGGCAATCAACTATTAATACATACAACAACATGACTGAATTTTTAAATCACTATGTTGAATGAAAGAAGCCAAGACAAAAAAGTACGGATTGTATGACTCCAATTATATAAAATTCTAGAAAATGCAAACTAATCCCTAGTGAAGAAATCAGATCAGTTATTACCTGTAGATTGGAGTGGAGGGATGCAAGGATTATAAAGAGACATAAGGAAACTTTTGAGGGGAAATGGAAATGTTTGTTATCTAGATGGTGATTATTATTTCACAGGTGTATACATAAGTCAAAACTGATCAAATTGTACATTTTAAATATGTGCAGCTTATTTTACTTCAATTGCACTACAATAAAGTTTTTTTAAAAAAATAGTTGGATGAGATCACCAATGGAATAAGTGTAGATAAAGAACAAAAGCCCAAGGCTGGTCCCTAGCATATTCCAACATTTAGAGACAGAGAGAAGGAACTAGCAGAGGGAACAGCCAGTAGGACAAGAAGAGATCTGGGAATGCATGGGGGTTTTGTAACTCAAAGTTAGCAAGTGTATCAAGGCAAAACGTGTGATCAACTGAATTAAATACTAATATTAAGGAAGATAAGGACTGAAAATTGATGATAGAGTTTTAGCAATATGGAAATCACTAGAGACAATTTAAAAAATAATTCTCTTGTAAGGATGCAGAAAAGTTTTGTGGTAAAATAGAGCAGAGAATTAGAGTCAGTTTGTTCATTATTTTCCCAAATAGGGGAAACCACAGAATATTTGTATGTTGATAAGAAGGGAAGAAGAGTGGCTAGATGTTGGAGTGATACTATGAGGAGATGTGTGGCAATGGGATCTTGTGCACAAGTGGAGGGGATGGCCTCAACTTTGAGCACAGACTTCTTCCAAAGAGAAGGCAGAGTATGTGAGAAGAGATACAGGTAGGTGGATAAATATGGTGATGGGAATTTGTGGAACAGTAGTTCTCACTTTGAGTGTACATTGGAATCACCGAGATTATATTTTAAAATACTAATGTCTATCCCCTATACACACCTAACACCTAAGTTTCTTAATTAACTGATTTGGGTTCCAAACTAGGTATTGATTTTTTGTTTGTATTTTTGTCTTTTTTGGTGTTGTTAGTATGGAGAAGATTCTTGGGTGCATCCCAAGTTGAGAACCACTGTAGTATAGAAGTCCTCTTAAGATTGCCCAGTGTTTTCCAATAAAACAGAAAACAAAGTCTTCAGCTAAGAGAGTGAGGGAGGAAGTATTGTGGTTTGAGGTGAAATGCAAAAACTTAAATCCAGTTTCAACTAGGCAACTCAAAGGTGACATAAGGTCCCTAATGTAATGAGGAAAAGAAAGATTAGGGCAGAATGGAATCAGAACAAGTCTTTGTAAAAGCAATAGGGAGACGGAAAGAGAAAACATAATGCATCATCCCTAAGAGAAAGACATCAAGGACTAGATGCCAAAGGAGATATTTGGCAAAGCTAGGCCTGCAGTTTCTATGGGGGGGAGGGGGTGTTGGCAGGAACGTAGTGTAGAAGAAAGAGTCAGGAAAACTGGATTATTATCCTGGCTGCATCACTTCAGCCCTTGTCTGTTGAAGGCAAATTTATTAGATGAATCGTAGTTCAATTCTGTAATATCTAATATAATATCTGCCACAAAAGACTAGAGAGACCTAAGACAGTTTTTTGGGAGTAATATAATTTTTACATGCCAGTTCAAGACATTTGGCTCTTTCTTTATAGGAAAGTGACCCACTGAAGGGATTTGAGTAGAAACATAACATGATCAAAATATTTCACAAGGATTCATCTGGAGGTGGCATGAAGGAAAAAATTAGGAAAAAAGATGAAGGAAAGTTTGAAGGAAATTATTGTTGATTTAAAAGTGAGGCAATGAGTCTGCAGTGAAGTGGTGGCAGTGGGAATGGAAAGGAAATGATGGATGTAAGATAAATTTTAGAGTAAAATTCAACTAATTGGATGACTAATTGGATGGAGAGAGCAGGGAGTCAAGAATGACTCAGTTTTGTGCTTCGTTGTCCAGGCAATGGTGGCAGAATGAATAAGAATCAGGGATCAGGATAGAAGTTGAGGAAGGAGCTGAATTTAGGCAGAAAGATGACAAATGTGTTCTTTGAAACAATTGTGCTTTAGTTTGCTACAGAGGTGCCAATGAAATGCCCACCAGGCAGTTAGATATCTGGGATTAGAGCTCAGAAGAAAATATGACCAGGAGATGGAATTGATGATTAACCACCAAATATTTGATTGTTATGGCCATGAGAATAAAATCTTGAGAGAGAAGACCCAGTGAGAAAGCTGAGTTGAAGGGAATTTCTGTGCATGGTGTTAACCCTTTAGTTGGTGGATTGTGGGGAGAAAGGAGGCCTGAGGGATTCCAGCGAAGAAGCTGGCATGGAAATGAGGCATTCAAAAAACCTGGGGAAGTGTTCCCTTAGCAATTAGGTTGGAAATATTTGGATATTTTAACAACTTTTTTTTAGCTCTACCTGTGTGTGCAGGCTGAATGAACACCAGTCCTGAGTATAAACGAGGTCAATATTGGTTTATACTAGGTAAAGCTGCAGCTAGATCTTTCTCTTGATCCTGAGTTCTTAAGAACCCAGGAAGCTGTGCTAAAAGCAGCAGTTATGTTCCTATCAGGCAGCACTGGAGTGAGGCGAGAATTAGCATTCCACATTTTCAACAGGCACCCCCAAATGATTCTGAAACACACCAGCACATTAGCAATGACCAGGAGAGTTAGTTGGGTAACTATCTTCATCCATAAGAGCAAAAAAGAATGAGGATCCAAACTCCAATGCCAATAAAATAACACCTGAATTAGGTCCACCCTTAAGGAGTATTTACTTATATGCCACAAGCCCAGCGTCTGGGGCTGCCTTACCAGGACGGTAAAAATCTTGAGCTTCACAATCAACATAACTGATCGGCTGGGATACGGGGAGCCCATTTTTGTGAGATAAACATTATGTGCTGTTGCAAATAAAGGCCAGTGAAACAGCAGCAGATCAGGTTGCTTTGGCTTCCAGGTTAATCTTTTCACCATTTGGGTCCATGAGATTTCCCAAAGGCTATTTTTTTTTTTTTTCTTGTGGGAGATGAAGGGGAAGGAGACCATTCTGGAGGATGAAGTTATGTTACTATATGGTACAATTAAAACACAAATTAAATATAGGTCCTAAAAAAGTTCTCTTCATATCAAAAATGTGCAGATGTACTGTAGCTTTATGTAGTCTGAGTCAATTTCAGTGGAAATAAAAACACTTAGAGTGTCATAGAAATAACATTTGCTAAGGGAAAGTTGAACTGGCAGGACTGATCTAATTCTGATAAAAAAAATATTGGTTTGAATTTACAGGCTAAGATGGTTATAAACCACCCTATGATCTGCCATATTTTGCCTAAGTGGTAGTTTTTTTTAACTTAAAGGAGACTCAACCTTGTGATTAAATAAACAGTCTGAATCACTTAGCAGGTCAAAGCTGAGAAGTCCTGGCAGAACAAGTCCCGCAGTGGAATCGACAGGCTGTGTGTGTGTGCCGCAGACTCACAAACATGACCTACAATTTAACAACAGCACATCCCACAATTCATCTGGAAATGCCAAAAAAGCCTGTTCAAATCACTGGATACCACCTAAGAGGGAGGCCACTTCTAAAAGATTTAGAATTTTCAGGCTGCTGTTCCCGATGTGCCAATAGCTTATTGGCTCCATCTGAATAAAGCAAAATTGCCAATCTTCCTGTTGACTCTAGCACTGTTTCCAGTCTGCTTAGATATGAGTGTACTATGCAATATGGGAAACATAAACCTCTCCCCAGAGCAGACAACCAATGGCCTAATCGTTTACTTTTGTTACAAGAATTGAAAGTACGTATGGAAAAAGCTTTTTTTTTTTCCTTCCCCTCTGACATCTTGCTCCATTTGACAGCTGACAAAAATCAGTTTTGTTCATTCTGGCAAATACAAAGAATGTAGAAACAATGCATTGCAAGAAACCAGCTTTCAAAAGACTTGGACAATTACCCTGGAACCTTGGAATTACGCTAAAATGAGGCCGGAGGCCTGGAACTGTGTTATAGGTGAAAGAGTGTTATGTTAATATTCTTCTAAAACTGGTAGCACAGAATAGAATCATATAATGACTTGCACATTGTAGTACAGCACAGGTATCTACAACAAATTTTCTTAGAAAGAGATAGATTTTTTTGTTCTGGATTTTGTCAACATGCCAGAAACTTACAGGGAAGAGGAAATTAAATTAATTTATGTGTAAATCTTAGGATCAATATGTATATATAATGGATGGTATTAATTCAACTATATGAGAAACTTTCCTAAGAATGGCAAAATCTGAATAGTATATACCAAGTAAGATAAGAAAACACTTCAGGAATAGCAAATATTTGTTATATGGATAATGATTGCCTCCCACAGCAGACATCATTATGGCACACTTTCCCACTGAGCTTGGATGACCCACAGAATCCTTCTCAACTTAGTGTCCAATAAAATCACTATTACTCAATCAAGGTTGGCAAATGAAATGAAACTAATATTTTATCTTCAATCTAGCATATTTTCTAAATGATCTTTAGGGAAGACATTTTCATGGCATCTATACTCACAATTCTTTTCCATATGGATCTTGATAAAACCAAAATAATTCTTATATGTAGTTCATTTATTCATTTGACCTATATTTATTGAGCACCTACTATGTCCCAGGAACTGCTCAGTTTTGAGAAAATGATAGTAACACAGCAGACAAAAATTTCTTCCCTGTGGGAATTTGTATTCTAATGCCTATGAAGTTAGAAACATTGAGCCGATTAATATCTAAGGTTACACTGGTCTCTTCTAATTTTCTGAAGTTGCCACCAGTTAACAGAGCTATCTGAACAAGGAACCACTAAGTTAGAAAATACATGAACAGTTTTCATTTTATATCCAAATATAACCTACAACAAAGTTAATCCGACACATGGTTAGTGCACCATCAGTATTGCACAGTGTGATAATAAAGGGTAACCAACAAGTAGTTGGTTACATATTTGTCTATATTGGTCACATATTTGGTGATCAGTATTATATTTATAGCAAATCCAAGCCCTTCCTGTGGTCAGTTAGCTGGGGTAAGGGTGGGTTTGGTAGGGAGAGAGAAGTACACAGTGAAGCCAGAAAAATTATAAATTGAATTATTCAGATAATCTTATACTTGAAATGTATAACCTGGACATAAATTGAAGAAATTCATTAAAAAATTCTAACATGGTATCTTTTATTACTATCAAGTTAGAACATGACTTACATTCAACTGGGTTCATACAGTCCCTCTGACTGTACAATATTCTTAAGTGAATCAACACTTCCCTGCAGGGAAGGCAGCCTAACAGAGCTCCATTCTATGCATCCATGCAGCCCAGCACAAGAGGTTGAAAGGAATGGTCATAATAAATATTGGTCAGTAAACTAGCTGGACAGATTATGCTGCATTATGGTGCTGAATATTTAAATTTCTCCATAGCAGGGCTGCCCTTGGTCTGGATTTCATCTCTTCTGTATCATGTTGCTGTTTTAAGGTAAGTAATATTTGACAGCTTTATCAAAAAAGGCTGAAAGTCCTAAATTAAGAATTTAAAAAATTTTATGTAGTTCCAAATTCCTTTTTTTGGGGGGCAGGAGATAAGATTTTGTTTTGTTTTGTTTTTTGTTGGTTTTTTGTTTGTTTGTTTTTTCCCAACATAAAGATATAGTCACACAGATAAAATGCTACCGATGAATTCAGATAGTCAAAATCGTTCCTTTGAATTCCTGAATATATTTGCAACAGGAATTCCAAATAAGGAAAAGAAGTTTCCTTTAGAAAATTAACCATCCTGTGAGCTGGATGCCCTGAGTTTGGTTAACTTGGAGAAATTTCCTTTGGTTGAAGTACTTTAAATCAGGATATTTTTCCCATGGAGGAAAAGATGTCTCTCTAAATTTTCTTTATGAGTAAGTTATTGTCTAAAAAGAGATTTATGTGTGTTCCAGGGTAACCACATCCTTAAACAAAGTAAAAATATTTTTATTTTCTAGCAAAAACATGCTGCTTCATATTTGTTGAAATTGTTCTAACATTCAGTTTAAAATGTATTATGGAAGGATTTGTTTTCTTTTAGAGTCATACATAACTTGTGGAACTTTGAATGCAACCAGTTGAGTATTAGTATAAAATAAATTCGGGTTTTAAATGGTATATTCTACATTTGTTTGAAAGCAAAACAAAAAATTTTGAAAACTGTGTAGACTATAAAAAGCTGTACAATCTAATGTAAAATATGACATCCTACACATAGATTGCCATCAAAGTTCCTTTCTTTAGGTGGAAGTTTAAAACATAAACAAATTATTATAATCATTATTATTTCTCTCTCTCTTTCTCTCTCTCTCTCTCTCTCTCTCTCTATATATATATATATATATATATATATATATATATACTGTATCTGGAATTTCTACAGAAACTCGTAGCTACATCAAGGTTTTCCTGGAAAAAAGGGTGACGAAAAGTGTGTGAGATCTGTATGCCAGGGTAACTATATCTTTAAACAGAGGGAGGCCAGGTGCAGTTGCTTATGTCTGTAATCCCAACACTTTGGGTGGCCAAGGCAGGTGAATCACCTGAGGTCAGGAGTCCAAGACCAGCCTGGTCAACATGACGAAATCCTGTCTCTACTAAAATTACAATTATTGGCTGGGCGTGGTGGCAGTCACCTGTAATCCCAGCTGCTCTGGAGGCTGAGGCAGGAGAATCGCTTGAAATTGGGAGATGGAGGTTGTTGCAGTGAGCTGAGATCGCACCATTGCACTCCAACCCTGGCAATGAGAGGGAAACTCTGTCTAATATATATATATATATTATTATATATATATATATTATGTATATTATTATATGTATATATATATATACACACGCACATACATATATATGTCTAGCAAAAACAAGCTGCTTTGTATTGTTCTAGCATTCACTTTGAAATGTATTATGAGAGAATTTGTTTCCTTTTAGATTCATGCATAATTTGTGTGATAAAAACGTGAACAACAATCTTAAAGTCCGGATAATCTTCACTAGATATCCTATGGCAAATTGTCTAGGTCCTGGGTAAGGTGAACCCTCTCGCTTCTCCCCGCGGACCTAGTGTCAGACTGGGACTGAGGAAACATTTGACTAATGGCAGTGATTTTAATTATATAATCTCCACATATTTATAATATGTGACTGAATGAAGAGAATGAAGGAAAAAAAGAATGAAGGGAAAAAAGAAACAAGGTACACACCATCTATCTCTGTCACTACATTTTATCCCTTCACCTGTCTCCCTGCCCAACCCTTTGTTAGACAACTTTTCACTATCGTCTATGCAGCAAGAGCCCAAAAAGCCTAAATAACTGAGCGAGGCAAGGTGACTCTGGCAGACAAAAGAACAGAACAGCGTAGAGACAGCTCTGATGACCGTATTTCACCACCTGAATCCAGTGGGAGATCAGGGAAGCCCTCTGGCTTTGTAATCACAAATATTAATACATCCTATTTTAATGTAAACTCCTCTAAGGTGGATTTCTTTCTTTTGCCAAAGAAAGAGTCTTAACAATACTATAATTGCTGATCTTGTTAACAGCCAGAATTCTTAAAATGGAGCAGCTCTTCTGGAGTATTTATTCAGTAAGAATTGTCTACTAATAAGTATCAAGTCCATGCTTTTCATTTCTTCTTGTGTTTTGTTTTGTTTTCATCTTATTCTGTTTTCTTATTTTGTTTTGTTGTTTGATCAAGACAGAAGCCAGGCTAGACAAGTGAGGGAACAAGAGAAAAATAAAATCGTGGGCCAGAGTATGATAAAGCCAGAACTGGATGACTTCATAAATGAATTATAGATTGGGTAATACATCATTAAATTCATAAAAAGTGGTTACTTTATATACATCCAACCAGAGTGCAGTTTCAAGGTGTAGGTGTCTATGTAACTATTGAGGTTGTGTTTTCTAGGGCAAAATTCTTTAGAAGTCATAAAAACCAGTGATTTGGGTTATCATAAGAATAGCCATGAGGTTGACTTAATTGATGACTTCCGTGTGTGTGTGGAAATCAATCCTTTTCAATCTAGTATTTTTCATCATATAGCTATATCTCCCCTGCCTTTTCAAAGGCAGTCATATTCGAATTATTCTGAATGCTGGATGTTTCTCTTCCTAAATAATGTAGTACTTCTGTGGAATTGTAGCATATGGAGGCCTCTAATTTTAAATGGCATATAGAATATGGCCACCAATTATATACATTATATATAAGCATATATAAATATATATTTATATACTATATAATATAGTATATAAATATAGTATATATTATTTATTTATTTATTTTCCATTACAGATTAGGTCATCTGCAACCATCTTGATTTTGTTTGTTTGTTTTTTATTTTATTTTGTCATCTGTGTCGGAGTTTACAGTGATAATAAATTTTGCTAATTCATATCCATATCTAATCAAATTGTGGAGAGAATTGAATTTCTTGTTTAATTTCCTGAAAATAACCACAAGCAATAACAATAATAATGATAACAAGAAAGGAAATAAGGAAGAGGAAGAAAAATTTGTTATACTCTACTACCTTATTAGATCTAGTTTTTTTTTTTTTTTAGTTTTAAGTAACAATAATTCAAACCAGAATAACTTAAGCAAAATGTTATTATTATTGTCCTCCATGGACAAGGACAATGAAAGACCCAAAGAGGAGCTGACGGCAGGAAGAAGAAAATAATCCCTGATGAAACCGGTGCTTCATGGACCTACCAATGGTGTTTGTGAGATATCTCTTTAATAACAATGGGAGTCATAATAATTTTAAGAACAAATATTAATTGAATATATAGCATATCTCTTTTTTTTTTTTTTTTTTTTTTTGAGATGGAATCTTACCCTGTTGCCCAGGCTGGAGTGCAGTGGTGCGATCTCGTCTCACTGCAAATTCTGCCTCTCAGGTTCAAGCGATTCTCCTGCCTCAGCCTCCTGAGTAGTTGGGATTACAGATGTACGCCACCATGCCCGGCTAGTGTTTGTATTTTTAGTACAGACGGGGTTTTGCCATGTTGGCCAGGCTGGTCTCAAACTCCTGACCTCAGGTGATCTGCCTGCCTCAGCCTCCCAAAGTGCTGGGATTACAAGCATCAGCCACTGCGCCCGGCTCACACTTTCAATAGATTATTTAATCTATACTTCATAGCAACTGTATGAGAAAGTTCACATTATTTTTCCTGTTTTCTAGATAAACAAAAAACTAAAGACAAAGAGGTTACATAAATTTCCCAGGACTACACTGCTATAAAGTAGCAGAGCAAGGCACTGAACTCAAACTGGCTTGACAGCCCGCATATTTAAACAACCGCGTGATTATGTGGCTTTCCCTCAGACAACTCCAAGTCTCTGCTTCTTAGTTAAAAATTCCAAAGTATGGAAGAAGGGATACTGATGGCTCCAGCTTGGATCGGATACCCATCTTTGAATCAGCTTTCTAAGACAAAGGGCCAGGATCACTATGTAGGGAAAGTAGCCCTTTGTGTTTTGGAATAGTTATGTAGAGCTAGAAGGTCGTGCCAAAAGGTACCTCTAGCCTATCCATCTCACCTTCATTCAGTCTTCCCAATCAATGTGATTACTTCCTTCCAGAAACTGAGGACTTTGTCCTTCTCCTTCAGTATTCAATGGACTTTGCTTTATAAAAATAGGTTTGTCTATCACCACCTCTAGAAACACTCTACAATGCAGGGAATATATATGTGTGTGTATATATATATATATATATCTCCCCTACTGGCCTGTAATGGACCATTTAATGACTAGTTGTTGAATTAAAAAATGCTTTTGATTGATAGATGAATATAAAGAATAAGGAATGCCGTGTCTTCTCCAATCACATACAAAGACCAGGGAGCCACATGGACAAAAGCAAATGGAAAACAAAAATAGAAACAGAAAACATATACATATACATATATCTCCCTATATATATATGGGGTAAAATACGATCTATGCATCCATTTAAAAATCAACACATGAAAATAACATTATTTTTGGATCAAGTTTTATGATTCAGTCTTTCCAGTGTAAATAATTTATAAGAGAAATAAGACAAATATCAGGTTTGTAGGAAATGTAAATTAATTTGAATCTAAACTTAGAAGAACCCTTCCTGTGGGCAGATGACAAGGGGAACAAACTGAGCAAGAAGAATTGATGAAAACACAGCAGAGAAACCACAGAACCACAGAACCTAGCAGGCTGATGGCCTATTGATAGAAGAGTCACAGTGATCCAGGGTGACTAGTGGTTTACATAGAAAGACAAATAACATAGGGAAAGAAAGCAGATATAAAAGGACATAAAATTTACAGCACATTTGCTTTGTAAGTCTGGCTTGAGGCAAAAGTGGGAAATAGGCATTAGGGATCCAAGTCTTCCATTCTGAGCCCTTTTCCGCTCTCCAGCACTTCCACCAATCTTCATGTACCCAAGAGCTTTCTGGTCCCCCATTTTCCACTGTTCTCAACAAAGGGTCTATCGGGTATTGCTCATTTGCATGCTAATACAAATGAGTCGGTCTGGATGTTATCATCTCTTTAATTGTGAAAGTAAAGCTTAATCTCTGTTAAATGAATACCAACAGCAAATGATAGACTGGGGACCCTTAAAAGGGTCAGGATTCCTGGCTCAGACATCACAAAAGGCTGAGTTTCCTTGAAGGTAATTGTAGATGAGAAAATGGCATATTCTCTGCTAGATTATCCTTTGCTCAGAAAGAAAACGGTCTCATGGGGCACAGAATATCCTGGTTCTGCTTTGCCGCCAAATATTATGTGACTTTGGATAAATTACTCAACCACTCAGGGACTAATTTTTTTTTTCTTTTTAAGCCTCAGTTTCCTCCTCTATAAATATAGTCATAGGCCAGGCACCGTGGCTCAGGCCTCTAATCCTGGCACTTTGGGAGGCTGAGGCGAGTGGATCACTTGAGGTCAGGGGTTCAAAACCAGCCTGACCAACATGGTGAAGCCCCATCTCTACTAAAAATACAAAAAAAAAAAAAATTAGCTGGGCATGGTGGCAGGAGCCTGTAATCCCAGCTACTCAGGAGGGTGAGGCAGGAGAATTGCTTGAACCTCAGAGCCGGAGGTTGCAGTGAGCCAAGATAGCACCACTGCACTCCAGCCTGGGTGACAGAGTGAGACTCCATCTCAAAATAAAATAAATAAATAAATAAATAAAGTCATAAAACCACTGCCTGGGGACATTGTAAAAACTGACTGTATGTAATTCCCTAACTTAGTGCACGGCACTTAATAAGTGCTCATTAAACAGTAGTTATTATTTTTGTAAGCAGTACTACTGATGTCATTACTGTTATTACATTTGGGGATTGGTCTCCAATGTAGGGTGGGAAGTCTGCAATTCAGAATGAGCATATGTGTTATTAACCATTGAGATATGGGATGAAAATATATGAACTTACATTAATATATGGATATATATACATATAAAACCTTTTTAAAAAAGGAATTTAGCTTTACTAATATACTAATATTTAAAGTATGGATTGATGCCCATGTTTGTACTCCATATCTGTTTCAGCTGCTCACTTACCATGCAGAAAAAGGTGTCCTTTGTCTCCTGGGACAGAATGGGAAGTCCACAGCGTGGAAAGGTTGATGCGGCGCCTTCCTTGTTTGCCCAGTATGTACTACGATGATTTGTGAATGACATCATTTTGTCTTCAAAAACAACTTACAAAATAAGCAAGCGGCTTGAAAGAACTTCTGCAAAAGAAACTGTGAATTTATTTGGTACTAAAAACGTACCCAAGTTCTTGGGAGGCCGAGGCAGGTGGATCACCTGAGGTCGGGAGTTTGAGACCAGCCTGGCCAACATGGCAAAACCCTGTCTCTACTAAAAATACAAAAAATTAGCTGAGAGTGGTGGCAGGCGCCTGTAATTCCAGCTACTCAGAAGGCTGAAGCAGGAGAATTGTTTGAACCCAGGAGGCGGAGGTTGTAGTGAGCCGAGATCACGCCATTGTACTCCAGCCTGGGCAACAAGAGCAAGACACCGTCTCAAAAAGAAAGACAGAAAAAAAAAGTACAAGTTCAAGAAAATAACCAGAAAATGACAGAGCTGGTAATCCCTCAATTCCTTCTAGGAGCTCCTTGTCTGACACATTAAAACAACAAAACAATAAACACTGATAAGAAAGCAGTGGCAAAAGAAATTGTCCATTGGAAATTGACATCCACTGTCATTAATGATGTTTTATTAATAAGCAAAATAAGATACAATTTATTTTAAAATATTTGTCATCATCTTTAATTTTTCTATTGTTCTAACTATATATTATTTATTTATTATAAATAAATATTCAAGTGTTAAGGATGTAGTCTTGAAAAATTTGTAAGATGCAGCGCTTAATGAAAAATGTTTAGCAACCACCCCACTAAGTGCAGAGTTTCTTGGAATTTTGGGATCTCTAACTTAATGGCAGGAAGAGGAAAACAATTTCAGCTGAACCTGGAAAAAGTATAAAAATACAAATATTTTATTCCCAGGTAAAAGGAAAGTTATTATTAACATTAGATTTGATTCAATTTATTATTAAGCACTCAAAAAGCATAACATTTATTGCTCACCTACACCACATCTTTTAGAACTTAATCCTATAAATTAAGTTCCCAAAGTGTCATAAGGTCATTTAGTCTTTCTGTCTACCTCTTGCCAGGCCACTGGGAACTTTCCAGAGTGCAGGAGAACTTGGGATCTCAAAGCCTGAACTCATCTCTAGAAAGTTAATAAAATACTCAGTGAAATATAAAAATAATCTTTATAAAATTATGCCTGGACAATAGATTGTTGGGTCCCTCAGTATTCCAAAACTCCTTATTTATTCTTAGAAATATCTCTCTAGCTATCTATCTAACTACTGATTGTTTGACTAAATGAGTGATCTATATCTAGAGAAAGAAATCTAACTCCCAATTGTACATTCGCAGTAATCTAATTACTCATCATTCTCTCTTTAAGAAATCTCATAAGACTTTGCATAACAGTATGTGTTTTGTGTCCAGGTGTCTCAGGCTAACAAGAATGATATTGTTCAAGAAAAATAAGGTACACTAGTGTTTTTTATTCCAAATACACTACTATTTTTAGTCATATAATATTCTAAACAGGCTTTCATATTTCCTTGTTCTTCTAGTTGAGGCTTTAAAATTTTTTTAAGCCAACCCCAGAGTTTTGAAACCATAAGATGCTCTCTTTAACTGGAGAGATTTTTGAAAAAACAATGCCCTTCTAATTCGGCTCTGTAGTTGACCGACCCTCAAATGGAAATTTGCACATGTTAACCTCTCTCCATGAGCTTGGGAGTTTCCGTCAGTAAAATAAGCATCATAATACCAATACGTCTCACATGTTTCTGAGAGGGGTCCAGAGTGAGTGAATATTTGCCTGGTACTGCAGGATCCTTGGGCTTTCTAAAGACAGGCAAGACATGCTGCTAATGTTACTATCAGTGCCAATTTCCAGATGGAACTCTGCAGCTATACTGAGTTCACTCCTTTTCAAAATCTGTTCGGCAAGTGCTCCCAGGGCTGGTATAAGCTTTGGGGCTCGTTTGTTTTTCCTGGTAACCATGGAGCTGCTAGTTTCAATCAGGGCTACAAAAGCATCAGAGGAACTGGGAAAGTAGAGTGAGAGCCAGAACCCACTGGCTGTCTTTGGAGTAGCTGAAGAGTGAGTAGCAGGAAGCAGTAAACCAAAAGCCATAGCTGCCAATAAATGACCTAGACACTGTTTTCTTGGCATTGCTATTTGAGTTCTTCATGGCTAAGCAAATTAAGACAAATGGGAGGAAAAAAGCAAAGCTTTCTCAAGGATCCGTTGAGGTGAATCTCTTAGCTATAAAGGGAATGAAACTTATTTTGTAAGAAGTTCACTTCTGGCAGAATAGCAGAGATAGATCCAAGTTTGGATTCTGAATCACTTAAGCTGAGCAAGTTACTCAAACTTTGCAAAGCTCAGTTTCTTATCTGTAAAATGAGCATAATAATGTCTACCTAATAAAATTGTTTAATAAGGTGTGTGTATATATATATATATATATATATATAGAGAGAGAGAGAGAGACCCAATAAGTGATTGCAGCTTTTGTTCTTCTAGACCTTGTAAATGAGAGTATTCAGCATTTAAACGAAAGTATATAATAGGATTTGTTCACAGAGGAAGTCTATAGAAAAATAAATTATATGTATATAGTGTGTGTGTGTATATATATATAGTAGGATAATAATTTAATGCTGAGTTTTAAGCCTTTCTCTATATTTCACTCTAGTTGAAAAGATGGAATATTTTAGAAGAAAAGCTGCATGATATTTAAAAGTATTTAAACTTTCAAGCCTGTGAAACTTTAGCATTATGAAATTTTTTGTGGCTGCTAAGTTTTACCCATCTTGCTTTGCCTGGTTAGAAATCAATGCTTTCCTTGACAATAATCGCTTTCACAAATACGCTGTATGAAAGGCGATGCATGTGCATTTTCAGGAAATTATTTTAATAGCATGAATGGTTTAAACTCCCGATGTGTTCCTATGTGGACACTGCCCCACCCTTAAACTCTATGGTCAGGCTAGGACTAATAACAGAAAATCTCTTTAACAATATATGAAAATTCGTAAAGTTTCAGGACAGAAAAGGTGTCACAGTAATTTAACTTTGGAAATTCTGTGTCTAGACAATTTTTAGCTAGTCTTTTCTTCTGTAGAAACAACTAGCCTTCTTTCTTGTCATACACTTTTATTGTTAGTTATTCTTTCTTTCCAGCTTTCCCAGAGCTGCTATCAGTAGTGACTGTAATACCATCCTCTCTTTTGGAAATGTTGTTTCAGTAGACATGGAAGATTATTTCCCTGCTATTTGAAGTTTCTGCGTGTCACTGAAGTATGCTGGTGCAGTGACTTAAAAGCGGAGCCTTTATTTATCATGATTAAATGCTTGATAACCAGAGAAAGGTTTTGACATTCAAACTGGCCCATTCTGGAACTTTTTAAAGGAAATGCTAACTCCAGCCTTTTAATGAAACTCAAATGAAAAGATTCTGGATTTAATAATATGAAACAGAAAAATTATAAAGTCTGCCACGTTCAGACATTGGTTAGACAGTAAAAACTGGGGATGAAGAGTTTAGGTTGAGTTGGGGTAGAGGGGGATTGTCCTGTTAGATCTCTAGAAATTCAGATGCCTCGTTTGGTTGGATACCTCCACAGAATAATGGGACGGAGGGAGCTCTGGCAGGGAAATTCTTGGCTCTGTCTGCAGTATATACAGTAAAAAAGAAAGTGCCCTTCAATATAGAACACTATTTCCAAGGTCCTGTGAATCCAATGACTCTAAGGCAACATGTCTCCTAATACACTTTGTTCTTTTACTCTCCCTTTTTCTCTGTCTCCACTCACCCACCCCACACCCTGGAATCCTGAAGGCGAGAGTAAGAGGAGAGACAGGCTGGTGGACTGAGATGCCCTATAGAGAAGGAGAGTGGGATGGCTGATATTTCATACATCATTTCCGTTCACTATTTTATCCCGCAGACAGCAGAATGCACACATTTCCCAGCATGTCCAGTGGCTGTTCTTTATTTATTTAATAAAAGGACCATAAGAGCCTCTTCCAGAAAACCAAATACTTACTGTGTTTCAGTAACATGAAAATCTACCTAAATGAATGGTGAGAGGAAAATCAAATATACCAGAGACACCCAGATTTCACCCTAAGAGCACTCTCCTTGAAGGCACTAGGGCTGTGTAACACAGTAGAATTTCTATTTAGCTGCCGGACTTGAAATGGAATAAGAACAAAGGTAACATTTCCAACACTCAACACTGCATCCTTGGCTGTTTCATAATTCTATTTTTTTTTTTTTTGAGACAGAGTCTTGCTCTGTCACCCAGGTTGGAGTGCAGTGACGCGATCTCATCTCAGCTCACTGCAGCCTCTGCCTCTTGCCTCCTGAGTAACTGGAATTACAGGTGTGCACCACTGTGCCCAGATAATTTTTGTATTTTAGTAGAGACTGGTTTTGCCATGTTGGCCAGGCTGGTCTCGAACTCCTGACCTAGGTGACCGATCCTCCTGCTTCAGCCTCCCAAAACGCTAGGATTACAGGCATGAACCACCATGCCTGCAGGCTGTTTCATAATTCTGATACTGCCGTCCACATGTGAACAATTGCAGCCACTTCTTGCTGATTCTGACTGCTGTGATGTTGCAAAGAGCCATTTATTCATTTCATTTATTGCCCTCTGTGGCCAAATTACTATTACTTGCAGATCTCTCCTCAGTTTGCTTCTAGCCTTTCAATCTTGTTCAGGATGTCCAGTATATAAATAGAAAAGGTGGGTTTTTGGATCAATGTAGCTTAATTATAATCCTGTTTTCTGAGTCTTGCTCATTTTCTTTTTCATTTATTCTAAGAAAAAGAGACAGTTGGGCACTGAGTGTTGCCTGTATAGTCTAGTAACTAATTTTTTTGAGTTATAGATATGTAGCTTGATTGTCCATTTTCAAGGCCAAGTACAAAGTCCATTTGATTTCATTTTAAATGGCATGATTGAAATGAACTTACAAGCCTCTTTTTCCCTCTACATGATCTTCTTGCTTTCATTGTGAAGACTACAATAAAACAAAACAAAACAAAAAAAACACAAATGTAAAGAATTATTGGTTTAGATGTTTTTGGTCTGTCTTTCAAGCTATCTTTTGATGTTTGCCTCTAGAACTCCAATGTTGCAGCCACCACAGCTTGAAGTATTTCCCCCACCACTTGTGCCATTTCAAACATTCTCTTAGTATTAAAACAAATCAAAATCAGGAGGTATCTAATTGTGCTGGTTTTGATTTTGTTAATACAAAATGAAAGATTAAAATGGAGCAGTAACAGCAAAAACATTTCTTAAAGAGGCAGTCACAGCAAACCATTAAAAGGCAAATACGCTCTAAACCCAAAGCCTTGAAGACTTTAAGGAGAAACAATCCCCTTCCCCAAAGAAATTGCAAGAAAGTACAATCATTACAGAGGTTGCTTTATAACCTCTTTATAAAAATGTTAGCCTTTGGCAAAAGGTACCGTTATGAAGGCTTTCAGATATATCATAACTGCTTCCCCCTGTAACATTTACAAGCTCACATATTACATTTGTCACATTCGGTGGCAGTTGGCAAGTTTTGTAATGGTCTGGGTGCTTCCCCAACATCTTTCTTGTTTTTGTCTTGTTTTCTTCACTCTCTTATGCTCTTTGGATTCTCAGTTACCCCCTGCGGCTGGACTCCACCTTTTTCCTTTCATAGCTCCATTGGTATCCCATCTGTAGGACAATAGTCCTAGGTAACCCCCACCTCCCGCCCCCAGGAAGAGCCTTAATGGAGTCTGATTCTGAGCATCACTCGAATGAAAATTCAGGAGTTATTCTGACTTTCCTCCTTGAAGCAATATAGCACTTCCGTTTTGTCATGGCAATTATTGTTCTAGACACTTTTCACATTTCACTCCACAGAGCTGCTGGTATGAACAGGTACAACTTTCCTTATTTAGTACTTGACAAAATAAATCAATAAATTGTAGCAAAGCCTCCATCTTCCCTTGTAATCTCAATTCCAAAGGTTTGGGAGCATTATCCAATACCTATTCCCTCTAGTGATCATGCTGTCTTCCCCTAAGAAAGTGGTTGCAGGCAGACTTGTAAAGGCAAGAGATGTCTTTCTAAGACCTCTTGAATACACAGATTTTATCGCTTGGCAGAAACTTTCAAAAAGTGAGCACTCCTCAGCACAGTTTTGTGCTTACTTTTCAAACTCCTTTGAGAAAATGTAAATGATCCCTGGTAAGGTGAAGTCTGATTCACACTTCAGTATGAACTAACCATCTACCACTCTCTGGGACAAATTTTTCAAATCTCGAATTGGAAAATGTGTTTGACCAGAGAAAATTGAGAATTTAGACTGGTTGCTATAATCAACACATTCAAGCATAATTACACATTCAAGCATAATTCATTCACTTGACTAACAGGAAGAATAATGCCTGTGACCTGAGGTATGAAAGGTAAACAAAGATTGGCCAGACAGGCATGTGGAAGAAGAGCGTTTTGAGAAAAAGGAACAAAAATGTGAAGACAGAGGTATATGATTGTGTGGTACATTTAGAGGAACTACTTGAGGCTCATAGTAACATGATTGCAAAGGGTAGCAGGATGAGTGGTGGGAGAAGAAACCGGGCACATAATCAGTAAATGGACCATGAAAGGCTTTGTGTTTGGAGCCAATAAACTAAAATTTTCATTTAGTTGGAGACCGAATGAAGGATTTTGAACAGGAAAGTGAGATACTAAGATATGCATCTAACAAAGATGTCTAGTGACATGAAGAATGGGAGAATGGATTGGTGAGGATACTCCAAGTGAGTTGTCCATGACAGCCTCCCATTTTTTCACCACCCAATCTCTCTCGAACGTACTCCAAGTAAGACTGGAAGAAAGACCATGTGGGATGTCACTGCAAAAATCTAGGTGAGGATTATGAGTGTCTGAACTAAGGCTATGACACTGGGAGTGCAGAGAAAGGGCAGGCAGTTTCAAAAAATATTAAAAAGAGAGAATTGGCAGAATATAGGAGCTAATACAATATGAGAGGTGACAGAGAAAAAAGACTTCTAGATTGTCTCAAAGCATTTTATGGTTAATAGATGAAATACTGATTCTTCTATATAAAGCTAACTCTCTACCTGTGTATCTACTCCATTTCCCTCTCGTGCACTCAAGGACATCATTGCTCTGAGTTTACATCCTCTCTTTCTATCTTTCTATTATCTCTCTTTACTAAATATATCCTGGCAACATACAAACATGTATCCTGGCAACATACAAATATATCTCTTACCTTTCAAAAAATAACCCTTTGACTCCATTTCCCCCACCAAGCACTGCTTGGTTTCTCTGCTCCCTTTTATAGCCAAATGTCCTGCGTGAGTTGTCCATGACAGCTTCTCATTTTTCACCTCCCAAACTCTCTCAAACTTACTCCAGACAAGCTTTTGTCCTCCACACTCTACTCAAACGTCTCTTGCCAAGTGTCCAGTAAAACTAACTTTGATTCTATTTCACAGGGAATATCTGGAAATAGTGTAAACACAGTTCAGTGTAGTCTTGCTCAGGATTTGTAGTATTTATACCCTGACATCAGCAGCCCATTGGTTAAGGGCTATGTTAAGGGGTTAGGGTGGGGAGATATAAATTCCCAGGCACCTTAGATCTCTATGTGAAAAGGCAAGCCAGAGTGCTGCAACCTGAGGCCAGTCGTCTCAAAGAGCTATAGGTGTTGGCTATTGGAAGAAAAAGCACCTCAAAGATTAGTATGCCAAAAAATGGCATAGAGAGTGTGCAAAGTGTGTTCCCACACCAGCAGTATCAGCATCACCTGGAAACTGTTGGAAATGAAAATGCTCTGCCCCCCAAAAAAATTACAAGCCCCCCCATGACTCTATGTACATTAAAGTTTAAAAAACACTTCCTAAAAACTCTGTGATGAAAACAAAATTATTAGGTTGGCACAAAAGTAATTGCAGTTTTTGCCATTTTTTGCATCAACCTAATAAATTATTTCTTTTTGCAGACAAAAACAACCCAGGAGATTTTGATACCAACATTTTAACCTCATGATATTCTGACACTACATTTATGAATATACATTTTCAAATCAAAATTATAACATCATGGATGAAATTTTATCAAGAAAATATTTTCTGCTATAAACTATACTAAACCAATTTAATTTCTCAATGATTTTTTATACATTGTACCTGTCTTTTATGATTGATTCAACTGAAATTAACACCAAGAGGGTTAATGCAATTTACTATGTTACTTTTATCAAGAAGTTTTAAATTTAAAATAATTTATTTTATTGGAATTCAACATTTCTGGTGATATATTTAGCTGTTTTAAAATTAGCTTGGTGACTATTATTTTGATGAAGTCAATTATTTTCAAGGCCAAATTTTACAGATCTGTATTTTGTCAACATGAGTTGTCAGTCAATTTTTAGTTAACAGCAAATTTTACAGTGAGAAGTTGTAACTATTGTCAGTTTTATTTTGCTAATTATTTCTACAAGCTATATTGATTATAAATTAAACAAAATACCATATGTTTATCCTTATTTCTTTGCTAACCCAATAAAATTTATGACTAATTGTCATCAAGTATTACAGAATTGCCCTATTGTCAAAATTTCTGACCTATTATAAATTATTTTTAGTGCATGTAATTTTTCTATAACCTCTTACTCTTGAAATTACCTCCCTGTGTGCTCCTAATCCCTTCCAGAGTGGATCTTGTAGATTTTTTGTCAGTGTGGGAAGTGGGAAGATTTGCTCTCAGAATTCTACTGGCCTGAAACAATGTAGAGCTTCAACAAAGTGATTTGTTCTATTGTTTACTGATTGTGAACAACAAACAGATTTAATACATGAAAGAAACAGGGGATTACTGAATTTTCCAGCAATGTATGTACCAACGCTCACGTCTTTTCTTTTTTTATAAATTAACTACTATACCAATCATGGAGCAAAGAACATTAGTGGACAAGGTGTAAGATCTTGGTGCCTGGGAGGTGTAAGCATCCTTGACTCTGTTGTAGAGTCTGAACATTTGTCTACCAAACCCATCTCTTGCTCTTACCTAGCATATGTATTTATTATATTGTCTTGTCTCCTTTACAGTTTTCTGTGCACGTGTGACTAGTGTATCTTAAAAAAAAAATACAGGGAGAAGTGAGGTTGTCCACTCTCAGGCTTGGCTCTACCACATGAACTTCTTTATGCTCTCTTCTCCTTCTGGCTTTCTGCCATGAAGATAATCCTAGGGTAATCTCAAGAGCCATGTGTTTCAAATGGCAGAAAAAGAAGAAGAAAGGATGCTGGGTCTTTGAATCATTGCTTAAGGAAAGCTGCCCCACCAGGAACACACGTTCTGGAATACTTACATGAGTGAGAAATGCATATGATGATATTAAATCATCAAGATTTGGGTGTTTATTTGTTATTGCACCTAGCCTTATCCTAACACAGGCTCAAAGTTAGAGTCACACAGCAGACACAAAACATTATTAGGAGTCAATTCAGAATCAAAACATGCTAATATGGGAAGGAGAAATGAAGCTTACAGAGGTTCACTACTAGCTTGAGGCAGTCTAACCACTCTGGATAGAACTTAATCTTCCTCTGTTTGACTTCTATGCCCAAGCTAAATTACTGCAGATAAAAAACATTTATAGATTTGCATTTTATAAAACATTGACAGCATGCTCTACTGTATTTACAACAGTGGGCAAAGGTACAAACTGCAAAAGGTTCTAACTTCTGGATTATTTTCAAATACATACACATACCATCTTTGCCAAGTACACGCGCTACTGCTTGCTTCTGTTCTAGTGTCTGTTTCACTTAATGCAATGAAATGGATAGTGAGTATTTAATTCTTCAGTTAGAAATCCCTGAAGCTGCTAGGTAAAAACAAGTGCTGCTGCTATCCTGAAACAAGTGCTTTAGACTTCGAACTATCACCAGCGCCCTCTACTACAAGCTACATTATTAAACTCACAGAAATTTCTGCCCAGCACACCATTGAAAGAAACGTTTAGAGGAATTAGCTTTGGGGGAATCTAAAATTAAATATTTACAGGAAAACAAGTTCTTCAGCTTTGATGGTAATATACTTAGTGATGGAGCATTTGACTCGCGATACATAGACATCTTCCTCTAAGACGTTGCTATGGTTTGAATGTGTCTCCCAAAGTTCATGTGTTGGAAGCTTAATCCCCAGTATAACAGAGTTGAGAGGTCATATCTTTAAGAGGTGATTAGATCACAAGGGCTGTGCCATATGAATAGACTAAAGCTGCTACTGCAAGAGTGGGCGAGTTATCACAAGAGTAGATTCCTAATAAAAAAAAGATGCATTTTTTCCCTTTTCTCTGTCTTGCATGGGTATGCTCTCTTGCCCTTCTGCCATCTGCCACGAGAAGGCACAGCAAGAACTCCCTCACCAGATGCCTCCCCTCTGTCTTGGACTTCCCAGTCTCTAGCACTATGAGCCAAATAAACTTCTGTTGTTTATAAATTACTCAGTCTCTGGTACTCTGTTATAGCAGCACAAAATGGACTAAGACATACATTGTAAGCCACTTATTAACAAGCATGACTTACAGCTCAAATACATCCTAAAAACAAGACATGGTTGACCATTATGCTTCTTTTAATTTCACACCATTCAGTGGTCATAACTTAAAGGCAAATTTTGAATGGATAAAAAGTGTCCTGAAGAATAACATTTAGTCAATATTAGCATCCAAATTTAGAACATTGTAGATGTTCTAAACCAGCTCCAACCTTCCACTAGCCTGCACACAGTGTCTAACTCTACAGTAGAGGCACTTGTCATAAACTTGGTCTTTGGGAACAACATGATATGGAGAGGCAGTTATTCATAGCATGAGTTCTGGATCAGACTAAGTACAAATACCAATTTTGCTTCTTGCTATCTATGTGATTTTAAACAAAGTACTTAGTCTGCCATTGGCTTATGTATGGCTTCAAAACAGTAATTCAAGTGAGGGTGTTGTAGACATTTGCAAATCAATTCTAAAATTAATATGAAATGTAAAAGATCTAGGATAGCTAAAACAATTTTGAGAAACAAGAAGAAGATGGAAGAAATCACCTTCCCTGAGGTAAATTCTTCCTATATAGCTGCAGTAAACAAGACAATGTGGTAGAGGGATAGATACAGTGAAGAATGAAACCCAGAAATAAATCTATGTATGACCAACTTATTTTTGACAAAGTTATCAATATTAGTCAATGAAAGAAGGACAGCCCCAACTGGGCAACATAGTGAGACTTCATCTCTACCCCCACCCCCAAAAGGAAAAATTAAGCCAGGCATGGTAGAACATGCCTGTAGTCTCCACAGGAGCGTGAGGTGGGAGGATCACTTGAGCCCAGGAGGTTGAAGCTGCAGTGAGCCGTCATTGTGCCTCTGCACACCAGCCTAAGCAAGAGATCAAGGCCCAGCCTCCGAAGCAAAAAGGCAGCCTTTTCAACAATGCTGTTGGAAAAAATGGATATTCAGAAGCAAAAGCAAACAAACAAACAAACAAAACAAAAACAAACAAAAAAAAACCCCAAAACCCAAGAACTTTAATCTAAATCTTATGCCTACACAAGAATGAACTCAAAATAGATTGTGGACTTATATGTAAATGTATAGAACTCTCAGAAAGAAAACCCACACATAGCAATAAACTTTTTGGACTTATGACTAGATAATGAGATTTTGAACTTGATATCAAAAGTATAATCCACAAAAGGAAAAATTGAACATTTGTACCTCAACAAAATTAAAATATTTTGTTCTGCAAAACAACTGTGAAGTAATAAATGGAAGCTACCAATTGAGAGAAGATATTTACAAGACAGATACTTGACAAAGGACTAGTAAGTAGAATATATATATATATATATATATATATATATATAGAGAGAGAGAGAGAGAGAGATGGAGTTTTGCTCTGTCATCAGGCTGGAGTGCAATGGTGCAATCTTGGCTCACTGCAAACTCTGCCTCCCGGGTGCAAGAGATTCCCCTGCCTCAGCCTCCTGACTAGCTGGGACTACAGGTACATGCACGACGCCCAGCTAATTTTTGTATTTTTAGTAGAGACAAGGTTTCACCATGTCGGCCAGGATGGTCTCGATCTTTTGACCTCATGATCCATCTGCCTAGGCCTCCCAAAGTGCTGGGATTACAGGTGTGAGCCACCATGCCCGGCCATAAGTAGAATATATAAAGAACTCTTAAACCCAATAGTAAACAAAAAGTCCAATTAGAAAATAGGAAAACAAAACATGAAAACACATTCACTGAAAAAGATATATGGATGACAAATAATTACATGAAAATATATTTAACGTACTAACCACTGGGGAAGTGCAAATTAAAAGCACGATGATTATGATGACACATTTTTTAAATGGCTAAAATAAAAAATAGTGATCAATACCAACAAATGCTAGTGATAGTGCTGTAAAACTGAATCACTACACATTGCTGTTGGAAATGAAAACTGGTACAGCCAGTTTGGGAAAGAGTATGACAGTTTCTTACAAAACTAAACATACAACTACCATAGTTGCACCCTTAAGCATTCATCCCAGGGAAATAAAGATTTATGTTCACACAAAAACTTGTATGCAAATGTTCACAGCACCTTTATTCATAATAGTCCCAAACTGGAAGCAACTCAAATATCCTTCAGATGCTAACGAGATAAGCAAATTGTGGTACAATCATACCATGGAATATTACTCAGGCATACAAAAGAATAAATTAGCAATATATTCAACAACTTGGATAGATCTTGAGGGAACTACAGTAAGTGAAAAAACTCAATTTCAAAAGGTTACATATTATATGCTTCTAATTATATAACATATTTGAAATAACACAATTATAGAGATGGAGAACAGATTAGTGGTTGTCAAGGATTAGGGGTTAGGCGATAAAAACGGTGGGAGTGGCTACAGTTTTGTATCTTAATTGTGGTAGTGATTGTGAGAATCTACTTGATAAAGTTGCACAGAACTATAGACACACAGACACCACATACACACACAGAAGTACAAGAAAAACTGATGAAATATGAGTAAGTGCTATAAACTCTACCAATGTCAATTTTTTTAGTTTGGATACCATTCTATAGTTATACATGATGTTACCATTAGGGAGAACTGAATGAAGGGATAGACAATCTCCCTAGACATATTTTGTAACTTCCTGAGAATCTATAATCACTTCGAAATAAAAAGTAAAAAACTGGAAGACTGAATTTTCATTTAAGTTATGGAAAGATTGGACTTAAAGCAAGACAACCTCAGTAGTTGACTGTGGGGAGTTCAGGAGCCACCCTCTTCAAAACAAAATTGACAGACTTCACTGGAGAAGGAGTAATTTGGCTTATGTTATTGGTTCTAGTTACATGCTAATCCAATAAAAATATTTAGTAGTTAATATCTCAGTGTGAATTTGTTTCTCAAATCCTTTCTGAGAACATATTGATTTTCTTCTCTCTCTCTCTTATGTTTTGGCAGAGGAAACAACAATCAAAATAAAGTAATTATATTAATTTAGACTAAAACTTATTCAGTGGTTTCCATATGCTAGGCTTGTTCAAGTGCTTTCCATCTATTAACTCATTTAGTCTTCTAAATAACTGTATGACTTAGGTACAATTATTAAACAACATTTTATTAATGTAAAAATTGAGCCCTAAAGAGGTTAAGTAAAACTTAAATTTTTAATGTAGATCAGCCTTGCTCTTACTGGCTATATTACACTTCTTAGAGACAAAGTAGAGAATAAAAAGTAGTCACAATTTAATCCCCAGGAATAATATGTCTCTCCCATTCTCTCTTTTCCTTTCTGCTGTCAGTCTCCTCTAGCCAAGCTTTTCCCTTTTTCCTTTACAGCCAGGTTTCTCTGGCTCATTTCCTCCTCATGTCTTTCCAGACTCACTACATGATGCTCTACCATTTTGTTAAATAGGAAGATTTTCCTCTTTTGAGAATTTTCTAATATGTATCTACAAACATCTCTTAATCCAGTAAACAAAGACAATCTCTCTTCTCTCTCTCGCCTTTCTCTCTCTCCCTCCTCTCTCTCTCTCTCCCCTCCCTCTTCCTTTATCTCCCTCAAGTCACCCTCTTCTGAACCAAAAGAAAGGGGACAATTATAATCTTTATGATTTCCCCCCATCATATTACACTACTACCGTGGACTGAGTTCACTTGCTATAATTAAAAAAATCAAGTGTTTATTTATTAATTATATACTTAAGTACTTTGAAACTCAAAACTTTACATTGGGGTTTCTGCTGGAGAAACAAGTCATAAAACAGGAAAGACCTAGTTGTTCACATCACTAATCTGGTGGCCTTTTACATTATTACCTGTTAATGCTTTTTGGAGAGTAAGTTTTATTTGTCAACAGTCTGTTAATGATTGTTTAACCAAGTGTTTAAAAGTACGCTAGCATACTTAACAAGATATTTTATTGACAAGGCCCAAAATTTTGCACTGTGTCCATTAATATCTATCATTTTATCACTCACATTTTATGAAATGCATACTTCACCGATAAAAATAAGTGTCACCTATATTTCACTCACTTACATCTTAAAGTGATACCTAAACCCTTTAATTACATTTCTTCTTCCTAACCCTTTACTCATTGTCAAGTCATGATAAGCACCCTCCCAAAATCTGCCCCAGAAAACAAAGGCCAGATTTATTGAAGGCCAATATAAACAGGTGTGTCTACCATGTTGTATTTAAAAAAATATCATCCTATCTACTTATGGGATTTCTACATCATTGTTTAATCCTTCTATCCACACTGATTTATGATGCTCCGGTTTCCTCTTCCATCAAGAGGGATGGGTGCCCAAAACGAATGGCTTCCCCCTCCTTTAAAGAAACATTCCCACTCACAGTCTCCTCCTTGAAACTCTCAAATGACACTCTGAGAACGATTCCTGTTTAACAGGTTGACGGCACCCTTCCCCATGGTTCATTCTGTGGCCCAGGTCCTCCAGGCTTTGGCTATTTATTGTCCATGTCAAATCTTTGCTGGAGTTCAAAGCAAAACTGTTTGTCTCTCAAGTTCAGCCCTCATAAATGAAGAACACTTGTTTCGTCTCCTCTGAGCATTTCAAAACAAAACAGGACAAAAATCAAGATAGCCTGATGTAATATTAACAGCAATTTCTCACTTACCGAAAAGAAAGGAAGAAAGAAAGAAAGAAAGAAAGAAAGAAAGAAAGAAAGAAAGAAAGAAAGAAAGAAAGAAAGAAAGAAAGAAAAAGAAAGAAAGAAAGAAAGAAAGAAAGATGCCTTGGTACATTTGGAAGGAAGAAAGCTGAGGATCAAGAGAGAGACTTCCAGCCTGGCCCATTTCCAGGGGTGAGTCTCCCTTAGCCGTAATATGGCATTGAGGAGCCAACAAGCTCTTCATGCCCCCGTGAGGAAGTTGATGGGAGCTCAGGATGCTGGCTGGGAGCTCCCCAGGGCACAGGAGGCCAAGTCACTCTGTAGCAGAGGACTGCAGAGTGGAAAACTCCAGACTGAGATGAGACAGAAGTCACAAATGAACTTCACAAGGTCTGCAGGATCGGTGTGGTCAGCAGAAAGAGTGACTTGACTCCCAAGGAGCAATCTCCCTGCCTTGCTCATGCCAAGAGAACAGACTTGTGACATCAGCAGCAAACGCAGCAAGGACAAAGCCAGACCTTCAACATCGAATCAGCAGAGAATATGGAGAACCAGAGGATGCTGTGTGCCTCTGGTGCCACGTTGTATCTTAGCTTTGCCAGAATCTGATGTTATCTGGGAAAAGGGAAAGAAAAGAAGAGGAGAGCAATACTCTGTAAAGCTACTTGCCTCTGAAACACTGGGTTAACCTTAAAGTGACTGAATGAAATCAGAAGTAATTAAATTATCTTGAACTGGAATTAGGGACTCAAGAAAAAGATATTATATTTTTACCAACTGAATTTGTAACTATAAAGCTTTGCAAACCCTTTGGTGAGATTTTTGACCTCAATAGCCAGAAGATAATTTTTGCCAAAAGCATTGGGTTTAGGTTTTAAAGAGTTGGTTTCAGATTCTAGATATTTATATGATTTCCTTCTTCCTTCTCCAACCTTACTTAATTCAAATGACTTTTCAGAGATTATCTTGTCAAAAAAGCCTTACTGAACAACTCTGTCTAAATAGCTCCTCCTCTGATCACTTTCTCTCCTCTTACCCTACCTTATTCTTCCTGAGCGTGTACCACTATATGACGTTTCACTATGTATGTATATTTGCTTATTGTCATTTTCCCTACTAGAACGAAAGTTCTCTGTGGGCAGAAATTTTGTTATTTTGCTTCCAATTGTTCCAATGCCACTTAGTAAGTGCTCAATAAATAGATGCTGAATAAATTAGTGAATCCAGTATAAATCCCTCAATTTTTCTCTTGCTTTCCTCAGTTATAAGTCGGGGATAATATTAATATCAATTTGCCAAAATTGAGAAATTAAGGAGAGTGTGCCCATAAAGGTGCTCCAATAATTATAGACCCAGAAGTAATTGGTATTTCCTGTTTTAATTATTTTTGTGGAAATATTTGATTTGGGGACCTCAAATGATACCAGCAAAAATCCAAAAGGTGTTTATCCACTATGCCTGTGCAAAGTCCACCTCTGCCCACTGCATTGATTCTGCTCTCCTCTTATTTTGGATTAGCAAGAACATGGAGCCAATTTTCTGCTGCCATTGCCCTTGGAAATTCAAACTCCTGAGGACCACCTGCAAGACCTTGAATGATCTGAATTTTGCCTCCTTCTTGGAGCTCATCTAATACCACCCTTGTTCTCTAGGATCTAGGTACACTAACCTTTCTGTCTCTTAAAGACTTCAGGTTTGCTTGAGAGCTGAGGCCTTTAAGCCTTTCTTTCCACCTGGAAAAGCTTCCAAAAGAGCTTCACGAGGCTGGGCCCTTTCATAATTTGCAATTCAGTTCGAACATTCATATCCTCAAATGACTGTATCCTGAGCACCTTGGCTAGAATGGTCCTCCCCGTTCACCAGCACTTACACACCAATCAACCGATCTGCCAAAGTCCCTCTCTATTCTAGAAGTCGGTGTTATTTTTGACACAGCAATCAAAGCTTAAAATTTTATTGTTTTCATAGCACTTAAATTTTTTTGTCATTTCAGTTTCTAGAAGTTCTTTATCAAAGGAAATTTTTATCGAAGTTTTATTTACTGCACTGATTTTAAGCTCTTGCTTTTAAAAAATTATCAACACTCAATACTGGCTTTTGTGTATTATACTTCATTAAATTTTTAATTTTATATGCCCTAAAATGGTTTTAATGACAAATTTATAAATCTACAAAATAAACGAGATTTCTTTTGTTCTTCTCAGGTCTAACTCAGTCCTTTATATCTCTCAAAAAGATATAGAAAAAGGTAGCACCTCAAAATATCCTAGATATAAAAATTAATACGATAAGGTCTTAAAATAGCCTGTGAAATAAATTGATAAATCCTGGCTTTTATCTTCAACTGGTCATTAAAGTGTGCTAGGAATTTTGCCTCAGTTCTGTTTTTGTTTTGTTGTTTTTTGTTTTTTTTTTTTTTTTTTTTTTTTTAGACAGAGTCTCACTCTGTCACCAGGCTGGAGTGCAGTGGCATGATCTCGGCTCACTGCAACACCCACCTTCCAGGTTCAAGCGATTCTCCTGCCTCAGCCTCCCGAGTAGCTGGGATTACAGGCGTGTGCCACCACACAAGGCTAATTTTTGTATTTTTAGTAGAGATGGGGTTTCACCACGTTGGCCAGGCTGGTCCTGAATGCCTGACCTCAGGTGATCCGCCTGCCTTGGCCTCCCAGAGTGCTGGGATTACAGGCGTGAGCTACTGTGCCTGGCATCAGTTCTTATATTTGACACAGAAATAGTATGATAGAGCAGAAAGACTACTGACCTAATCATTCACTCAGTAAATATTTATTGAATACATCATTTATGCCAGCCACTGAGTGAGACACAGGATGAGCAGAACAGTTATTGGTTTTCTCTTACTGCTTACTGTCTCAAAAGAGAGACATAGGTAAAACCAATATATCTGCAGGAAATAGTTACTTCCCTATAATAGGAATACAAATGAAAAAAGACAAGGTACCATGAGAAAAAGTAATATATCTAGACATAATTTAGATTAGAAGATAATATTTAAAATGATACCTGAAATGATTAGATTGACATTGATTAACACTAGGGATCACAGCCTGCAAGGCACAGAGGACTGACTGAGCAAAATCCCTGGGACAGAAGAACTTGATCATGTTTCCATTTTTAAAATTCTACTTCTAACTCCTTCAACATTTACTCATTAGACTTGGGAAAATCATGTTGTCTTTCAAATCAAGCCTTATCTTCTATAAAATAGGGAAAATAAAATGAAAATACATTTGGCAGAAGAAAATGAAACACAGTATATTAAAATGTTGTCGAAAAAATTACAAGGCTATGTGAACAGCACTGAGGCTTCAGGTAATGCTTTTGCAGTTTTTATTACACTAACCTTCCCATGCATAGTAATTTTAAACTCAGAAAAGAATGAAAGTAATCAGTTTGAAGATACTAGAGAATGATCAATAGCAGATAATAGAATAGTTGCTAAGGGTTGAGGGTCAGGGATTGCTTAAAGTTTCAGTCAAGAAGATGAATAAGTTCTAGAACTTTGCTGTACAATAGTGTATCTATAGTCAACAATACTGTATTATACATGTAAATATCTGTCAAGAGGATAGACCTCATGTTGTGCTTTTTTACAATTAAAAAATAATAAAGTGGACATCCTCAATTTGACAGAGCATTTTTAATTAAAAAACCTAGAGTTTACATTATGCTTAATGGTGAAATGTTGAATATTAAATATGTTTCTTCTAAAACTGGAAACTAGGCAAATATTTCCTCTATTCACACTTACATTCAGCATTGTACAGATGGCCCTAATCAATGCAACAGGGCAAATAAAAGAAAAAGACATCTAGATTTTAAGGAGAGAAGTTTTTTTTCTTTTAATTTGTAGAAAACATGGTTGTTTCTGTAGAAAATCCTAAGGAATTAGCATAACTATAATAACTTTAGTAAGTTCACAGATACAAAGTCTGATTTTAAAGTTGCTATAAACTATGGTCATCAAGACAGTAGCATAATGACAGAAAAATACAGCAATGAAACAGAACAAAAAATGTAGGAATATGCCCATACTTACATGATCGACTGACACTTGACAAAGGCACCAAGGTAATTCAATAGGGAAAGAATAAAATTTTCAACAAATGGTGCTGAAAGAATTGCATTTCTACTAAAAAAAAGAGAGAGGGAGACTTTAATCTCTTCTCTATCTAATTTGAGATCAATGAGATATCTAAATATAAAAGCTAAAATATACCAGAAAGCATTTTTCCAATCTTGCAGGTAAGCAAAGATCAAACACAATATATATATATATATATATATATATATTTTTTTTTTTTTTTTTTTTTTTTTTGAGACAGAGTCTGGCTCTGTTGCCCAGGCTGGAGTGCAGTGGTGCAATGTCAGCTCACTGCAACCTCCGCCTCCCAGGTTCAAGGGATTCTCCTGCCTCAGCCTCCCACATAGCTGGGATTACAGGTGTGTGCCATCACGCCCAGCTAATTTTTGTATTTTTAGTAGAGATGAGGTTAATCTATTGGAAATAAGTCTATGTAAACTTAAGTTGTTGTTATTCTCCAAAAAATAAATAATCAGTGTGCTTTTTAATGCTTAATTTATAGAAACTTGTATAACCAGATGTTGACTGAGACTTTTCATATTTTGAAAAATTATAGTTTAATACCAAAGCTAAGAAACATGGCTCTATGTACTGTGCATTCTAGAGCCAGAAAGCTAATTAGGACTACTGACTTCTGAGGATGTAGCCTTCCCCTTTTGCCCAAGTTAGTATAACATGAACACAGAAGACTGGAAAAGGAGTAAGCTTCATGGAAGCCAAGTGACAGAGGCTCTGGAAGAGTCACTCATGAAGAACAGAGGCCCTGCTTGGAAAGACACCTGCATGCCATTCCCTGGCTGGACAGCACAGCGGATTCTATGAAGCTCTATAGGGGAGCATGGAAGAGACAGTTCTTGAAAGAGTGCTCTGAGAGATTAGGAGAGGAGCAAATTATTGTTCTCAAACATTCTAACCCCACAGTGGAGAATAGGGGCTATTTCTTCACATGTGTCCCCCGAAGTGGGGAGGCACAGTTGAATATAAACAACCAACCTACTTCTTGCCTAGGCTGTTGGCTAACATATTCCAGCTGAGTTTCAAAGGACTGTAGCATAGCCTAAGATAAGGATAGTACAAACTGACACCATCTCAGCATGCTGTGGCCCTCAGAGGGCACAAGAAAGTGCCACATTGATCCCAGTGGAACTACTTAAAAAGACACTTGAAAGAGAAAGAGCTGTGAGGCTTTCCAGGCCCAGACAATTGTTGGGACACCCAAAAACAAGAAAATATTGGGGATATGTACCTTGGGAACAGCTAAAGGCACACATAGTTGTCCCTCCGAGGGAGAAGTTGGAGTGGACTGGGTTGAGCTCACCAAGAAAACCACAAACACTATCTGTGTGCAGTCTGTACAGATCACCTCAATGTCAGAAGCCACCAGTAACAAAAGAAAAAAACATTTCCCTACTGTCAATACAAAGACACGTACAAATGCCACCCATCTCTCATCTTTCTGTCACCAATATTGAAATAGCTAGTGTCTCTTCTAAGAGGGAGGATGAGCAATGAGACCATGTTTTCTCTTAACCTTCAAGTATGCCACACTAGATAAAGAGGAGTAGAGCTTTGAATTGGACTTGAGATTTAATTTAAAAATGTTTTTAAATAAAGTGAACTGAGTATTAATCACTAGATGAAAGTGCCCCATAACCAAAATGGCTGAGAAAAGTTTGAATTGGACCAGGCGTCTCTAGTTGCCTGTTATCCAGAAGAATGCAGGAAAGTGATTAAACGATTTCATATTTACACGTCAGTGAGTTGACTTCTCAATAAACCTGTTATACATGTCATTGTAATTTCATAGTAAAATAGGTGTGGGCCTTAAAATCAAATTATAGTAAGCTAAATTTGACATTATTTAATTTAGGAGTTAAGAGCTATAAGCTCATTAGATTCTTTTGATGAGTGATAGTCTTCTCAAATTATCATTGGGATAGCAATGTGAATCATACAAATAGTTATTTTTCATAAGACATTTTGATATGGTAGGCTCAAGGAGTTAGCTGAAAAATTTAGAATTTATGACCTCTATTCATGTGTGTACCTCTGAATAAAACTCTGTGAAAGGGACTTTAAAAATATATTTCATTTGCAATAATTAACTTGTATTCTCCATAAGAAATAATTTAGTTCCATAAGGGTTGGCTTTTTTTGGTCACTTTCAAATGAAATCTATTATTTAAACTAAATTCAATCAAACTTATCATAAATATTGAGACTGGTTTTTAAGGGCACAAGCCTAAATAGCAATCCTTCTATAATTTTAAAGGGCTTAAATGTACTTTACATTTCAATATATAAACCTGTGTATATAGAACTAAAATCATAATCATCAAAAGGAAAATTGAAATTCTTCATCTATGATATAATGAATTATAAAATTAAACATAAAGTTAGAAAAGCTCCCAAATCTTAAGTATTGTGGACACACTTCAGAAAATGAGACTGACCAGATATTGAGAGAAGAGTAAGAGGACTTCCCAGTTGACAGTAAGTTGATTTGCCCAGCCTTAGGGTCAAGTGTGAAATGATCAGCAGCTGCAAATTAGCAATGTGCCTATGCTTTGTATATACAGATATAATTAGGAGACCAAGGTTGTGTCTGTTTCTATATGTTTGGCAAAATATGCTTATGAAGTCATATTAACAAAATTTTCCAGTTGAGATTACCGCCAAGAGTTTGTTTCTTTAATGTGCTGAGACCTAAATGCATCCTCTTCTTGGAAGGTATTCTCATCAATATTTGTGGGAAAAGTCTGAACAAAAACTCTATTTCACTAAATGGCTATATAATTGCACTTCTGTAGTATGTGTGAACACACTTTATTTCTAGGAGATGCCAAAACTGAATGAAAACTTAAAAAAAAAAAAAATCAAGTCAGTCATCTGGATAATTAGTGTCATGAGGACATAAACCAAGGCCTGCTGTAGTGAAAGATCTAAGTACAATCCAGCTCCAGAGTAAACAACTGTGTAATTATTATTTATTTTTGAAGAATGTATATTTTCATAAACATACTCAAATTACAAATGGCTTCTCTCATGCAGTTACTATTTTGTCTGTTTGTCTCCCTACTCTCTCTCTTTCTTTCTTGTCTGTTATGGTACATTATAAGCCATGCCACAGTGCCTCCTGCAACTGCAGTCCCAGTCCTACTCCCTCTCTCCATTTAGCACTCAGTGGGGAAAAGTACACATCATTGTGGACTGAGCCAGGAAGACAACGAGGTTTGGTTCAACTGTAAGTTTTGAAACAGTAATGAGGGGAAGAAACAGCTCCCATTATCTGGAGGGGTGGCCTATCTAAAATCACTGTTTCTACTTGTTCTCTCAGCTATGGCCTTATTTTCTGCATAAAAAACTCTGAAATTAAAAAAAAAAAGAGCCTACTGTTTATTCCAAATGAAAATTTTTCCAAGAGCATGCCTTAATCAAAATTTTTAAAGCCTATACTCTTATTAGGAAAGTACACTTAGTTGGTCTCCTTGATACAGACAAGAGGCAGGGAAATACTGGGTAGAAGAAGTTCCCTGGCAAAGGCCCCACCCTCAAGCCTGGAAACCCACAACCCTAAATGGGAATAGGCATTCCTGTTTTCATCTCCAAATGTTACCTTTTCTAAGACCACTCTGGCCTGCCATGCCCCTATCCTGTGTCTATATAAACCCCATGCTCCATGAGCAGAGGTACAGAGAAGCAGAAGAGCGGTAGAGTGGTAGAGTGGCAGAGCAGTGTGGTAGAGAAGGAGAGAAGAGAAGGAGCATCTGAACATCGAGAGGAGTTTGACTGGAGATGGTTGGAGAGGAGATCAGCTGCGGGATGGCCGAACTCCAGGGTAAGATCATCTTCCCACTCCATCTCCTTTCTAGCTCCCCATCCATCCCACTGAGAGCCATCTCCACTACTCAATAAAATCCCCACATTCACCATTCTTCAAGTCCGAATGATCTGATTCTTCCTGGATGCTGATCAAGGACCCAGGTACCAAGAGGGCAGAGCTTAAAAGGCTGTCACCCTGACTCTCCACTGAGCTGGTTTAACACTTAGCCATCTGTGGACGGCAACTGCTAAAAGAGCATGAATTGTAATACACCCCTAGATGCTACATGGGGCTGCAGCCCAAAGTGCTCACCCCAGCTCCTGCACCTGCTTGTCTGCATGCTCCCCGTCCCATAAAAGGTTTGAACACATGGCAGCCAAGCAAGTGAGCCACACCTCTGTTGCAAGTCCTACGAGGGGGTCAGGGAACTCTCCCATTTCACCGTTGACTAAAAAATAGTTCTTCTTTCTCAAATAAGGTTGTCAAAGAAGTAGTCTCAGGAGGAACAAGCCTAGATCTGTAAAAGGAAGGAGGATGCATCAGCCTAGTCATTCAGGTCAGCCAAGTTGATGCTGTCAGTAAACAGACTGACAGATGTCCCATCAAAGAACCATCACATGAAATCCAGCCTAAGCTCTATACTCCAGCAAAGCCAGGCTACAACCTATAATTGTGGTTACTATTCATATCCTTATATAATTTAATATTTAGTCTTCAAATTACTGATAACTTGTAACACTTTTTTGTGTTGGTTTATGATTTGTCTGATCAATGACATTGTCTTTTTTGTTTGGTTTGGGTTTTTTTTTTTTTTTTTTTTTGAGACAGAGTCTTGATCTGTCACAGGCTGGAGTGCAGTGGCACAATCTTGGCTCACTGCAACCTATGCCTCCCAGGTTCAAGCGATTCTCCTGCCTCAGCCTCCTGAGTAGCTGGGACTACAGGCAAGTGCCAACATGCCCGACTAATTTTTGTATTTTTAGTAGAGATGGGGATTTTGCCATATTGGCCAGGCTGGTCTCGATCTCCTGACCTCAAGTGATCCGCCTGCCTGACTTCCAAATTACTGAGATTACAGGCATGAGCCACTGCACTTGGCCAACACTGTTTGTTTTTGTTTGTTTGTTTTTTGTTTTTGTTTGTTTGTTTGGTTTTTACATTGAGTTTCCAAGTTTGAAACAAGATGCAGTCAACAGTGAGGTGGTGAATTATGTATTTCAATGGCTCAGTCATTAATTATGGTGTAGCATTTGGCTAAAGGCAGGAGATAAACAAGTATACAGCATTGTCACTTTTTCTTCCTTCTTTACAACCTTGTAATTAGCATATGTGGCTCATTTTTAAGTTCTACAGGCTGGTGTCACTCTGATGATTTGGATTTCCGAGACATAATATTAGTTGCCATGCGTATGGGGAGTAAAGAATAGCTCCACTGAGGAATATCGATAGCAATTTAGATTTCTACCAAAAGCAAAAAATACAGATTCTATTAACTTAAGAATCTATCAATTAGGAAAAAGCCACTAACTAGTTGGAAAGTTGTATTCTTTCCAGAATTCATTAAATCAGAAAGTTAGCCAAGTTATGTGGTATAAGAATAGTAGTTATGTAAGGAAGAATCTACCAGACACGCACACTTCAAAGTTTATACATTTTTACTACTAAGGCCTCCACGAAGAAGATGGCACCTTTCCCTTTCTCAAACTACAGTGGAAGAAAGGAGGGCGATTAGAGGGAAACCAATGTCTGCTAGTTTATTAATCAGACTTTATTATACTTCCTTTGTTTTGAGTAAACTTGCTAATCCCTATCGTAATGAATGTTACCAAACCCAGTGAGTCATTATAACAAAGTGACCTCAGTTTAGGAATCAGGAGACGTGGTTTAAAGGACAAACCACATTCTGCAAATAATTTTTTTTTAAAGGCGGTTTCCTCAAGAAAAGCAACATTGATATATTTTTTTTTCCTGTAAGAAGATGGAAAAAGAGAATCCATTTTAATGAATATCTATTTCAACTTAAAAAGTCCTGTGCTGAGGTCAGATTTAAAATACAAATGGAAAGACTGTCAAAATATCCAAAACAAACCTATTAGTAGACCAGCAGCTAAAAATGAAACACTTATCACACTCCTGCTAACATCTTATTTTAAAATTTGAGTGTTTTCTTTTTCCCATGGAATAATGTGGAGTAATTAAAGCCAGCAAGTCTCTGATTAGTATGAAAATGTTACTCTATTATTAAATTAAGAGTAATAATGCCTTCTGTGCACGTACCTGGCTAAAACCTGAGGATCTTTAAGAGGTTTTAATGTGTAGGATGAGGACCTCTTCAGCATGAGCACTAGGAAAGGGATGCTAAGAACAGTGGACCTTTCGAAATGCCAAGAACAGTTTGCTTATTTGTAAAATTGGCAGGGCACAGTCACCCAGAAAGAAATTTGGCGAGGGTGTACAGATCTGTCAATAACTGCCATGAGACTCAGGATCTGACTGGCAAGGAAGTTATTCAACCCTATTTGTATTAGTCTATTCTTGCGTCACTCTAAAGAAATACCTGAGACTGGGTAATGTGTAAAGAAGAGAGGTTTAATTGACTCATGGTTCCTCAGACTGTACAGGAAGCATGATGGCTTCTGGGGAGGCCTCAGGAAACTTTCAATCATGGCAGAAGGCAAAGGGGAAGTAGGCACAACTTAACAATGCTAGGGCAGAAAGAAGAGAGAGAGGGGAGAGGTGCTAGACACTTGTAAACAACCAGATCTCACAATAACTCACTCTCACCAGGGCAACACCAAGAGGGATGGTGGTAAACCATGAGAAACTACCCCCCACGATCCAATCACCTCCCACCAGGCCCTACCTCCAACATTGGGGACTGTAATTCAACATGAGATTTGGATGAGGACACAGATCCAAACCATTTCACTATTCTTTAATCATTTTATTTAATAATTAAAATAAATACAGCTGGCCAATTGCTGGCCTAAAGTTCCTCACCATTCTCTTAGCCTCTCCCACCCCCACCTATATAGTACTTGATCCTGCCGATCTGAACCTATATAGGAACCAATATACACAGTGGTTCTGGACATCCATTGAAAGTCTGTTGAATATGATGGTCTGTTTCTTCATGCCCTTCGTCTGTGGACTCCTAACCTTTTTTAAGATATCCATAAAGCAAGTAATTAAGAGCAAGCCACAAGGTTAGAAAGACACAGTACACATTTTCCCTTGGAGTCAATTAAGCCATTTACCCCTGTTGCACTTCCATAGCATCATATACTTCTTTTAGCTATTTTATCATTATGATATTATACATATTTGTATAATCTTTTGATACAGCTATCCCTCGGTGATGCACAGCACAGTGTATCTTCCCCCCATCTGTCTCGTGTTGTACTCTGCCTTCGATTTAAGAAAAAAATAAATAAAACGAGAACCATTAATTGATTTAACAGTGTATAACAGGTACATAATATGCTTTGTTGAATAAATGAATAATCGATTATCAAGTGGGTTACCTTTAGCTCAGAAAGACTCATCTACCAAATTTTAAAGCATATAAAATCTGGGGTATGTTCACTTTATTGAAAATACTATAAAATTTCACTAGGCCAGGATACATTTAGAATCTTTGCACACCCTTAGGGCTTTCATTTTTCTTTGAATTGTCCATGACCTATAAGTTTGCTAAGCAAATTAATTGTGTGAGCAAGTTTCCAAGAAATGCAAACAATATTACAGAGGATGTTCAAATTACTAAAGTCAAAATCTTTTCAAAATACTTGGAAGGCATCAAATTGTATTTAAATACAGTACTATGCTATCCATTGCACTTTAATCTAATTCATAAATCTTCAAGTTTTTCCCAGATAACCCTTCCTCAGCAGTTGCCTCTAGTTATTTTGTGGAGTCAAGAACAGTAAAGTTGGATTTCGAGACCCACCTTTCAGTGAATTCAGACGGCCCCTTCTCCAGTTGGTCTGAATTAGGGAAGTTTTAATGCATATTTATTTAGGTATGTTAAAATTATTCTCCAAGGAGGATGGAAAAGACTGATATACACACTCTGGGTCAAATGGATTCAAGTCCTATTATTTTAGGCCTCTGAAAAAGATTACAAATGAAGCTGAACCTGGAGTGATCCAGTCAAGAAATCATATTATAGATTAGAGGTGTATTAGTCAAAGCATAGCCCATTATGTGCAAGCTTTACAGAAATTCATGGGTGCTACTCCAGATCTATTGATTCAGAAGCTGTTATAGGATTAAGAATCTGTGTTTGAAGAGGGTTTTAAATGCTGGAGTTTGGAAACTGCTAGGTTAGAGCATTGGCCTCCAGCTGCTGTGTCCTTGCCTAAGAGATATGTACAAACAAAAAATATATATAATTGTGTAAGCAAAAATATTAGAATTTCTCTTATACATATATATACATGATCAGTTTCCATTTCCTATTTTTGTAAATGCTTTATAGTACTTTATATAGAAGTACATACATAACATAAAAATAAACAAATATACATTATAGATGCTAAAATGTTTACTTACGGAGTAGACAATCAAAAAAAGTTTGGAAACACTGAGTCCAGAACATAGTAAATATCCATTTAATCTTTTGGAATGCAAATCCATTGTGTCTGGTTATAAACTATTTAAAATGGATGCTCTTTTCAGCAAAAGAAAATACAAGAAACATACCAAGAGTTTAGCACGGATTACGATCTTTTAGCATTCTCCTTAAAAATAAAATGCAACTATTCTACAAGTACACTTCAAGCCTGTTTTTCTGAGGAGGATGTTAGCAAGGTTTAAAAGGGCATGCAACTGAGGGAACTACCTATTATCAACCCAAATGAAGTCAGGTGATTAAGAGCAAATAAAGAATTAGGTGCCTTGTGGGAAAAAAAAATCAAACAATGGAAGTAAACAGGGGTTTACATTCTCCTGTCTAATGGCTAGGAACAATTAGTTTGGGGAGCTGTAAGAGCACTGCAAAATTTAAAGAAGGTGGAGCAAGCCTGTAAGTACAGACTTAGCAGCTTAACTTGCAATTCCCAGTAACAAAGACTCCCATTCCCCATAACTGGTGAAATTGACTTCAGCTGTCTGGGTGAAGCAGTTCTTGATTTGAAGCGTAGGGGAAAATCTCTTAAGATCCTACAGAGTACGATCTTCCCTTTGTTATTTTTTCCCCCTGTCTGTCTTGTGTTGTACTCTGCCTTCGATTTAAGAAACAAATAAATAAAAAGAGGACTGTAATTAAATTAAGAACAGTGAGTCCCAAACTGCATAGTTCTTCACTTGAGACCAAAAGAAGATTTGGTTTTGATCTTAGAGTAACCAGATGCCTCACTTTTAACAAATTCCCTTGACTTAACACACAAGCGCCCTTACCCAATCAAACAACAACAAAAAAAATTGTGTAACAAAATTAAGGGGGAGGAAGTGGGTAAAAACAGCAAATGTTTCCCTTTTTCAAAGTGTGGGAATAGAAATATTCTCTTCTTTGGGTCTAAATATAAGTTTGCCTGCATTGATTTGTAGTAGAGAAATCAGGGAGGAAGTCAGGATGCTAAAAATCAAAGCAGAAAGACTAGGCGACAACTAAAATTTGGACAGGTATATATCTATATTATTTTCTAATGCTGAGAAAAAAATTATCCCAATATCATTTAAATGTTGTAAAATACATGAACATCTATTAAACGGATTTTTGACTTACTTTTGTCAGTTTTTGAGATGCTTGTTGCTATTTAACGTAAGCCTTGATTTCTTTATATTGTAAGATTCTTGGGTAATTATTTCCTACAGAGACCCTAGTTCTGATGAATGCTTACCCAAATGCAGTGTTACAATTCTTATTTTATTTTTTGCAGTTCATTGTCTTCATTTCAAGAGTATATGTAAAACAGTAAAAAAGAAAAAAAATCCTTCTTGAGTAGGAAGGCGTCCCTGACTTTATATTGTTTATTTGACCACCTTATTGCTTATCTTGATCTTAAAAGTTGATCTTAAAAAGTTCTAAACAATAAGTCACTATCAAAAGAAAAATTTTTTTTTAAATGGGCCTTCCTATCGTTCATTCTCTGTCTGTGTCTCTGCCTCTGTCTCGCTTTCTCTCTCTGTTGGCCAAGGTAATAAAAGGCTCAAAAAGTAAGAGAACTTTTTTGTATATCTCCATGAATGATCGAGAGAAAGAGAGAGAGAGAGAGAGCGAGAGAGAGAGAGAGAGGAAATGTGCCCAGAGCTTTAAAGAAACAGAAATGGACAATACAAAAAGTACTTCCACCCTTTCTATTCGTACTCTAAAAGTTTTTACAGTAACCATGCTGCAAGTCAGGGGATCACAGGATTCTTTATTAGCAACTGCCGAAAACTTATCTTGAAGGCACAACTGATGTCTGGTTGTTGTGCATGGTTTCTAAACCACTGTTTTATGGGTGTGAAATCAGATGAAATACGTTTATGAGGTTTTGACCCAGATATTCCCTTCTAAGTTTTGCCAAGATATTATATGCTTGGATCTTTTACCATATTTACTTAAATAAATACATTGAAGTTAAGTGCAAACTTGACACTAAAACATGCTAGATTTGTTCTCTGTCGAAAGCTCACACATGGAGTTAGCTGTGTGTGTATGTATGTGTATGTGATCATCTCTGTTTATAGGTTCATGTACTAGTTTTCTGAGACCAAGCTTATGCACGTTGAAGTGGAATGGAGTGCTTGCCATTATCCAGTTGATTTCATCTGCTGTTGCAAATTTCATTACTGAAATTTACTCATAAGTACTAACAATCCAAGCTACTGTCAGTGATTATCCACCTTAAAATAATTTTTGAATTCTAAATCTCTTTGACAAAAGCTATCATTAAGTTTCACAAACTCAAGGCTTTTTAATGAAGTGGCTTCTAATGTACAAAAGCTTCTAACGGTTGCTTTAAAAAGTCCAACTGGAGCTTCAGCCATGGTTTCTTCATTTTTTTTGCCATCATAATCTGCTCCATATTATCTTTCAGGTTCATCTTATGGGATGTGTGCAGTCTATTCTTTTAGTGGAAATAGATTTTAAAACCTCAGACGTTTTTACAAGAGAGTAGATGGTAATTTGGCAGATGATGGTCAAATGTTTAATGAGCAATTATTGTGTTCGTATATGATAGTGCAATGCTTAGAATTGCTTTAAACTCAACATTAATTGGCCAAACCATAAAACTCCTAAATCTTAAGTATTATTAATCTGTTTATACTGATATAATGTTTGGGCAAGTTATTCAGCACATATCTTAAACTGAACAGAACAAAATTTCTACAAGCCAGATATAGGGAAAAGATTGCCAATTCTTAATTTGATGACTACAAAAAAACAAACTCATATAAAGAACATAAAGCTGAGCAAAGACTAATAGATTAGCACACTGCTCATGAAGACCGTTATCAGCAATGAAGGGGCTTTAGGTAAACTACTTCCTCTCTTCCCTGTCTTTCTAGAACAGATTAGTTACTTGCTTACTTTTCACTTCACGACGTGCTGTGTAAATTTGGCCTAATGGTGTCATGTCTGATGAATATGAATGTAGCTGAAAAAGTTAACAGGGAAACAAATATCTGCCCTTACTTCTATTTCAAAGTCTACTTTTATCTGACTATAGCTCCTACAGCCCCACCAGGAGTTTTACCTCCTCTAGACCTCTTAGGCAAATTTTAAAGATGTTTTTAGATACGTTAGTTTTGGAAAAAATTAAATTAGAGGTTCATTTTGGGAAAAAAAACACACACACATGCCAGAATCCTTAATAATAAATAGGATATGAACCTTATCAACAAGCAATACAGAATTTAATATTTCTGTAGCATGTCATTTCAGAACTTTTTGTCATTTAATATCATTTAAAAATAATTTTTCTGTTGCATAAATGTGTCAAAATTTATTGAACTCATCTCTTATTTTAACATTTGACTTATTCAAAGTTCTTGCTATTAAAATCAATATGCAAAATATCTTATAAGCCCAGGTGCAATTGCTCATGCCTCTAATCCCAGCACTTTGGGAGGCTGAGGCGGGCAGATCACTTGAGTCCAGGAGTTCCAGACCAGCCTGGCCAACATGGCAAAACCCCATCTCTACTAAAAATACAAAAATTAGCGGGTAGTGGCGGGCACATATAATCCCAGCTACTCTGGAGGCTGAGGCAGGAGAATCACTTGAACCTAGGAGGCAGAGGCAGCCTGGGCAACAGAGCAAGACTTTGCCTCAAAAAAAATAAAAAAATCTCATGAGATAACTTTTGTGAACATTCTTATCTACTAAGATCAATTCAACAAAATGGAAGTGCTTTTGCATATTTTATTTTTCTTACAAAAAGTTTGTAACAATCAGCCCTCCCAGCAGCTGTGTCTGAGGGTGCCCCCCTCTTTGTCCCCTTGTTAACACTGGTGAATAAGTATTAAACATCAAACAAGAACAGCAACAAAACAGTGTCTTCAGCCATTTCTTTCACTCAGAAAAAAATTATGTGGGACATTTTTCATGTTGGTCTGGTTCTGGCTAATGAAGAAGAAAATATTGCAAGCAGTCATCCCCATAAACTGGGAGCATATGGGAGGAGACTTGAGAACAGGGAAAGTACAGCACTCTATTGGGTGAAATAGGAAGACTTTACATGAAGTTAACATGAAGACTTCAGACATTGCCAATGACAGTAGCCTCAGCCCTGAGGTAGATTGCTTTTTTCAACAACTACTTACCAACAGTCATAAAAAAAAAACGTTGTTTTCCACCATCCTCTGCCTCTTCCCCAAGCCCTTGCCACCAAATATCAAATAATGATAGGCTGGGTGTAGTGGCTCAAATCTGTAATCCCAGCACTTTGGGATGCTGAGGCAGGCGGATCACTTGAGATCAGGAGTTTGAGACCAGCCTGGTCACCATGGTGAAACCCCGTCTCTACTAAAAATACAAAAAATTAGTTGGACATTGTGGCACTTGCCTGTAATCCTAGCTACTCAGGAGGCTGAAGCAGGAGAATCACTTGAACCTGGGAGGTGGAGGTTGCAGTGAGCCGAGATTACACCATCGCACTACAGCCCGGGTGACAGAGAGAGACTCTGTCTCAAATAGTAACAATAATTATAAAATAAATCAATAAATAAAAATTTAAAAATAAAATTTAGTCTAAATGCCTTCAGAAGTAGCTAACAATTTGAGAGTTTCTTGTATAAGACAGACTTTTGCATTTGAAAATATTTACTTAGAAAAATGATTAAGAAAGTAGACTCTTCTTCCGTAGATGTCTGTTGATATGTATGATGAAGTTTAAGGGAATCAAAATAATCCCTTCTGGCATTTTCGTGTGTTTGTTTTGTGCTTTTTTTGTTGCTATCGTTTTTGTAGTTTGTGCCCTTTAAACTGAATCCAGATCTAACAATTTTAGGTTGTTATGTAAGAGGCAAAGCATAAAAACATTTTGCCAAAGTCACCGAAACTATACATCTTTTGGGAGATCTACCACCAAGCAGGCAAGAGAGAGACAATTGGAGAGCAATACTTTTAAGTAGAAGAGAGATTAAAAACAGATCAAACATTTTGGGCTGAGGTTAGTGCTGTCAGCTCCTTCAAATACTTCCACTTGCGTTATAAAGATCTGTGGTACAGACTTGAAGGTGGAACTGGGTTCTAAAATTGGAACCCTAGCCAGAAATCATTATAGTTCTGTGATTAACCTATGTAAAAGTGGAATCATACGAAATCATGGCCTGAGCTGGAAATGAGTCCCCGCATAAGCCTTCAGAGTTTCTAATGTCAGTTTGCAGTTTATCAGACGCCCTTGTCTGGTGATTGAGCTCGTAGACTGGAGTCAGGCATCACCTTTACACAGACCCTGTGCAGGAATTGGTTCTTTTCTTCAGCTGGTATGTGGTTTCCTGTCTTTTATTTAATGTTTCCAAGGTAATGTTTCCAAATGCATGAGACACAATTTCCTGAGCCTGAATGTGAACAAAATAGAAACTGTATTAACTAGTCCTAGAGGCTCTAGTTTTGGGCCTTAAACACTTATAATCTTGATCTTGTCTGTTTCATTGCATTAAATTCGTTTCTGTGATTAGCAACCTGAGAGCATTGATGAATTTTGGCTGTCTTTTGAATCCCAATGTAAATCTATCATTAGAGCTCAGAGATTTCAGGCTTTTGATGCAGGGAGGAGAACACACAAAAGCTTCTAACAACTACTGGAAAAGTGAAACAATGGCTCCCAGCCACGGTTCTTTTGCATTTGTGCCACAGTAAAGTGTTTCACATTGATCTTTCAGTTCTTATGCTCTGAGGAGTATTTGCAGTCAGTAGAAAGAACATCTTGCTACTCAACGCTTAGATGTCAGAGTTTTATACTATACGCACATACTCTGAGGACTGTCTTTCATGTTTATGTAGCATAAAAATATCTGAAAGAGTTCTCCAGAAATTTTTCTCTTGCAAGCTTTTAATATTTTATGTTCACTCGATGTGTTTTTCCATTTCCCATCCTAAGAATTTTCTTTTAACCTGTTGAAAGGGTTTTAGTATCTGGTCTCTTGAAAAATACATTAATAGAGTTTTACTGAAAAGAAAAACTGTAATTAGAATGCCACATAAACTTTGATAGCTAAACCACCCAATACCCACTTGAAACAAGATGATATTTTTATTATAAAAGCATTTTTATGGATACTTAAATAAAGGTAAAGGGGTCATATTAGCACACGCTACCACGCATCCAGTATTTATCCAGACAGTCTGGAATCCAACAACCTGGTCTGGTGTCTGAGACATGAGAGAAGTCTGGAATGGTGGCGATGACGGCCATGTTCAAATCCCCTTCTTCCTCTTTCTTCATTTTCATTCTTCTCTCTTCTCTCTCTCCTGCCAGATTTTTGAATATTCCACTCGGATTAGGGAAATAAATAGCAATGGAACTACTAGAGGAACTCGAGTCATTGCTACCCTTCTCCATTGCTAATTTGGAAAGCTTTCTGCAACTCCTGAGCACTGCTTTACCACTGCCAAACACATTTATAGACTCGTTTGTACCTGCAGAAGAATCATGTATTTCTTAACACTTTGACTAATTCTGTTTTTCAACAATTCAATTAGAAAAGTAAAACTAATAAACACTATTATTGTACCAGACTCTGTTAAGTAGTTACTGAAGAGATATGATGAACAGTGATAACTCTTCAGCCTGACTTTCCTCAGCAAACATACATACTATTTGAAGGACGGTCCTTCACGTTTGTGATGGGAACATCAATAGGATTAGGATTTGCAGCCAAATGTCACTGCCCTGACTTCTAAGAGAAATGTTGTTGCCTGTTCATTAGAATAAAGTGTTGAGAAAAAAAGACAAAACAGAACTGGAGAAGCTAAAAAGACCTGAAAAATCTGCATTAGAAGAAGCAGAGAATACTTTGAAGAGAAGCAAATAGATGTGGAAGTGTGTGTGTGTGTGTGTGTGTGTGTGTGTGTATGTGTGTAAGAGAAGGATGGGAGAAATTGACAGAGAGAGAGAGATCAACAAAAGGTGGGTTTTGGCCGCTGGCTCACACCTTTAATCCCTGAACCAGGCATGCTGGCTCACACCTGCAATCCCAGAAACTTTGGAGGCTAAGGCCGGCAGATCATCTGAGGTCAGGAGTTCGAGACCAACCTGGCCAACATGTTGAAACCCCATCTCTACTAAAAAATACAAAAATTAGCTGAGCGTGGTGGCAGATGCCTGTAATCCCAGCTACGTGGAAGGCTGAGGCAGGAGAATTGCTTGAATCTGGGAGCGGAGGTTGCAGTAAGCTGAGATCACACCATTGCACTCCAACCTGGGTGACAAGAGCGAAGCTCTGTCTCCAGAAAAAAAAAAAGCTAAGTTTTAGGGAAAGCATTCTGGGAAACTTCGGGTCACGAGAATGACAAGGGACACACTGAGGGAGATGGATGAAGAAGAATTTTAAAGATCTGTTGCTCTGCGTCATGCAATATCATCCTGTGCCTGGCAAGCTTAAGGAGCTGCAGTAAAGATGTCAATTGTCTCCGATTTCACATTTGAGGTTGGATTTTATTTCCCCTGAATGCAAATCTGTGTAGAGGATTGTTTATGGTGTGGCACAATTTTACAGGATATGCCCTTGTTTCTGCATTGCCTTTGAATTGTCTGCTAATTCTTTTGAATGGATCTGTTTTGGTTTTTTTTTTTTTTTGCGGGGGGTGGGGTTTCTAACTAAGTTTTAAAACAAGCATTGCACTTCTTTTCTAGCTTTCAACACAGTCTTGGGCACATTTTTGTTATTAATAATGTTCTACCCACCATTCTTTCCCTGATGTGTGTGTGTGTGTGTGTGTGTGAGAGAGACCCTATCTCAGTTTTCTCTTTGAGAATGACTCTTTTCTCCATTCCAAGGGATCTTAGGGGAAACATTAATCCAGATGCTTAGGCAGGCTCTTGGCCTGCACTTGTTGACAAAGACAGCCTTAACTTGCCCCCCTCCCACTTTTTTTTTTTTTTTTTTTTTTTGATGGAGTCTCACTCTGTCACCCAGGCTGGAGTACAGTGGCGTGATCTCAGCTCATTGCAGCCTCTGCCTCCCGGGTTCAAGCAATTCTCCTTGCCTCAGCCTCCTGAGTAGCTGGGACTACAGGCATGTGCCACCACACCTTGCTAATTTTTTTTGTAGTTTTAGTAGAGATGGGGTTTCACCATATTGGTCAGGTTGGTCTCAAACTCCTGACCTCAAATGATCCACCTGCCTCGGTATCCCAAAGTGCTAGGATTACAGGCCTGAGCCACGACGCCTGGCAACCGTTCCCTTTTCTTAGAGCATTTTCCTGAGAAAGCTTATAATTGTATTCTGTCTCTATGATATAGAAATATTTTTAAAATCTCTTGCTAATTTTACACCCAAGGCTATCTAGGACCTGGGAGCCAACCCTTTGAAACATAATCATCAAAAGAGATAGTGCCCCTATTTATTTCCTTGTTTTTGTGGGAGGATTGCAGCCTAACTTAGGTGGGTGCCTTGTTCCATGTTGTAAAATCACCTCCTGCCATGAAAATAAGAGAAAGTTGACCTTTCTTGTGGGGAAAGCCAATTAGTAAACAGATAACCTATAATCTCCAAAGAGGTTCTTAAAACCTTAGTTCTTTTTTAAAACTCCAGTTCTTTTTTACGCCCCATTTCTTCAAAACCCTATTGCCCTTGTTTCTGCAAAGTTGAGTTCCGACTCAGTTCTGGTGTCTCTCCCCTGTTGCAATGTCCTTGAATAAAGTCTTCTTTGCCTGTTTAATTTTGATCAGTGAAATTTTCATTTTGACATTGGGTTCATCAGACACCCTGTTTCCCCTGGGAATTTGGATTCTGAACAGAGTGATATAAGGACAGAATTCATGTAGGACTGAGATATTCCAATGATAACCACTTGAAAACACAAACTTTTTGTTCTTTCTCCTTAAATGTCTGGACTTGCCCTCATTTGCTCTCCTTTTCAATCATGTGAATTGCCCTATATCCTTCCAATGAATTCTTTTCTTGCTTAGACTACCCAGTAATTGTTTAGGAACCAGTCTCACTGATGAAGTAAGTTATCCAGATTGTACTTATCCTCATAAAATCCCTATTAGGTAATGAGTATGAGTCCAATATTAAAAATGAAGAAATCGGAGGATCTCAGAAGTGCATTATTTTTCTGAATTCAGCAGTTAGTCAGCAGAATTCTATAAATATACACTCTTTCCAGAAATGACACTTGAATTAAAGATCACAGATATGTACCACATCAGGATGCAAAGAGCAAATTCATCTCAAGGGCAGTGTTTGCTTTGTTTTGTTTAATAAATCTCTCTCTTACCTTCTTGTTATATTCCCTCATAGTGATTTTTATAAATGTCTCATATCTCTCAGGACACCTCTTAGTCTCTCAATGGATAAAATTTTCTTTCTCTAAAAGTTCTGATATAAGTAGAAATGCTTGAATGAGACAGAGAAGAAAGAGAATCTACTTCTGATGATTCATGCATTAGCTTGTATCAACTTTTCATTTATTTAGTAGGGGAAGGAATTATGACTCAAGTTCCATACTTATTTCTGGTGCCTACAAGTTCATCTCCTTCCAAACTCAACTTCCTCAACTTTATTAACTTCTAATCAATAATCTTCAGTGTCTATTTTTCCCTAGACTTTCTTACCTTGCTTCAAGTTTCTTTATAACACACGTCTATATTCCATGTTAAACAGTGGTCTTTATAACTTTAACATAGCCTCTACTCTGTCAGCGAGCTCTTTTTTCCCTCCTGCCACTTGTCTTCTCCTATATTCCATGTTCAGTCTCTCATCCATTACTTTTCATTTTTGCTAATGTTTTTCCTTTTGTTTGAAAGTCTCTTTCAATACACTCTATGTTGCATTAAAGGTTTCAGCAATTAGACTATTCCTTATAGATCTATCACCTTCTTGAACTTTAATGGTAATTTTGGTCAGCACAATTTATCCGTCAATTATTTTCTAATTGTTGCAAGTTCACTAAACTTGTCTCTTCAAGGACTGTGCCACAATGCAGTATCTTCATGGTGAACTGATGAAGAAAAAGACAGACAATAGGCCCATACTCAGTGATCATGTTTGAGACAGGACTAGGCAATGAGCCATAAAGGTGATAAGTGGGTGAATTTCACTCCTTTCACCTGAGAAGAATAAAGGATATCTAAGCATTCTCTAACCTACAATATGCATTGGAGAAGGCTTTTTTTTCAAATATTAATAGGATGACACACTAAACAAGATAATTCTTCATGTGTCAGACTCCCAGAGTCTCCAATACTTAGAGCATCTTTTTGACAATCCTGAGTAGTGGTAATTATTAACTTAGTTTTGCCATCCAGGCAACTCAAGGAGATTAAGTAACTTGCCCAAGATCAAACAGCTAATGTAGAGTTGGGATTTACATGCAAGTGTGTTACTTAATACCTGCACACTGTTATCTTTCTGTGGTAGGCAGAATATCGGCCTTCTGATGATGTCCATGTCCTAATTCCCAGAACTTGTGAATATGCTACATTACATGGCAAACGGAAATTAAGATAGCAGATAAAATTAAGTTTGTTAATTAGCTTATCTTAAACTAGAAAGATTATTCTGAATTATCCAGGCAGGTCCATTATAATCACAAGGGTCCTTAATTGTAGATGTAGACAGAAGGGTCAGTGTCAGAGTGGCACCATATGAGAAAGACTTGACTGGTCATTGTTGGCTTTGAGGAGGAAAGGAGGCCATGGGACAAGGAATAGGAACTTGAAACTGACAAAAGCTAGCAGAGGGATTCTCCCTACAGTGTCCAGAAAACCACACAGCCATAACACATCTTGATTTTAGCCCAGTGAGACCCATTTAGGACTTCTGTTATCCAAAACTATAAAACAATAAATTGATGTTATTTCAAACCACTTTTAAATTTGTGGTAACTTGTTAAAGGAACAATAAGAAATTGATATACAACTAAGATGTAAAATATTCCAGTGGATTAAGAGTTGTTAAATAATCATGGAGACACAGCATCCCGATCCCAAAAGATTCTGGCAGGTACCATTTAACCAAGGGGAGGATAGATTCAGGATGTTATTGTCTCTATTGAAAATCAATTCACCTTATTTTAGAGAATACTTCACTTTCTCAAGAATATTGGAAGGTGTAGGCAAAGTAAAATATTTTCCTGAGGTAATGAGGACATTTGAAATATCTACTACAGACTCATACCAATAAACTTGCTCTTTTTCAACAATATGAGTCCCTAAATTTACTAGTCCCTACTAATTATAGACTGAATTGTCTTTTAATGCAATACATATTGTCCTACAGAGAGCTTCTAAAGTCACCAATTTATATCTAATATGATGAGAGAAGGTATATACATGTACACGAACAGATTCTCTGAGTTGCACAGTAATTACATAGACCAAGTTATGTGTCTCATGCAAGTAAAAATAGGCACACTTTATATCAGCTTTAAAGATCTCTCAGAATATCTCAAGTTGTAACAGTTATATAGTGACCCTAAGTCAGTTTATTCACTGAATATTCATTATGTTCCAGTTGCTCTTGTAGGTGCCTGGCATACATCAGGAATTTACAATATTTCTTAGAAAACTTGTATTTTCTGAGAATTTAAAAAATCATCTTGTATAAACCTGTTTAACTTCTATCCCACAGGGCATTTCAAGTCTCCACAGTCCTGTCCCTCCTAAATTCACTAGTTATACTGAATGCCTAGCATAGTCATTATGAGAAAGGTTTGTAGAGTTTGACAAATTTGGGTCCTGAATACCATCACTTACTAGCTAGAACACTGGTCCAGGTGCTAAAATAAGCTTCATTGTTCTTCTCTGTAAAATGGAAATAACATCTTTATCCAATAGATTAACTAGAAGTTCTAAGTGCACTTACTATATTATGTACATAGCATGAGACACTGTGCTTAGTACATATCAAGTATTCAGTGATGATCATTATTGTTATGATGTCTATTTTGTTCTCTTAGTTGCCTATTACTATAGGCTCTAGAAACAAAAAAAAACAGATAAGTTCTTATTAAGATATAGCAGATTCTATAAATTTAAATTCTGTCATGATGTTATCTTGCTGATTTGTAGCTAACTTGTACCTACATTATAAAATTCCAATTGATTTTGAATGAGCCTTACTGGATTATTTTCCCCCTAAATCTTGGCAGCCTGGTCATCCCATTCACTGAGGAGAATGTGCCTGCAAACAAGGTGAGAGGGAAGGGGAAAGCTCATTAGAGATGACCTGCAGGAGAGCTGATTTCCACCTATTCCAGAAAATCATCAGATTAATACCTAAGCTAGCCTTAGGTCAAGACCAGGCATTCGCAAACCTAGGTAGACATCTCCAGTTCTGCAGCAAACTAGGTAGTATAGAACAAAATGTGGGCAGTCAGGCTGTTTTCTACAGCAAAAAAACAAACAAACAAACAAACAAATAAACCTGCACACATTTTAGGGAGATTATTCTGGGATCATCTTCCCAGATAACTGAAAAGAGAAAATTTAAGTATCTAAGATTTAAATGTCACTAATTAACGTGGTTAACAAAATTAAGAAGATAATTAATGCAATTAAGTTGCTGATACCCAAATCAACAATTCAACCTACCATCTATCTATCTACTTACTTATCTTTTTAAATGATTTCTGCTTATTGGCTTCAGAAGAATAGTTTTATAATATTGAAATAATGAAATTTTGTTTCCATGTGCATATTTTCAATGAGTAAGTAATTGTTAGAAATGTTTTATTTTCATTGGCAGGTCTAAGAAGGCTTTTTTTAACATTTAAAAACTTAGCCACAGGATTAAAAAACATATATATCATCCTTTGGCTAGGATAACAGCTCCCAATTGAGACCCAATAAATAGCCTCTAATGTTTATTTAATCAATAAAGAATTAAATTGGTGTCTGAAGGTCAACAAACACAGCCAGAATCTATGAGTGTGTGGCTCTGCGTTGGAACCAGCCATTTATCCTTGACACATACACTTCCCAACTGAAAGCAGGCACTTTGCATATAAGCCACACACTGTGTTGATCTGAGAAACTCTGAGCTGGAATCCCAGTTGACAAAGCACACCTGCAGTGGCTCAGCTTTTCAACATGTCTCCTTTAGACACTAAACAGATAGGAAAATGGGTGAGGTGGGTTGCAGCCCCATGAGCATTCCTCCACATTAACAGCATGCAAATGATTTAACACAAATCCATCCTGCATTTTGGAGTAAATCATTTCCATCTCCCGCATAACCACTATCAAGCTAAAAATGTGTTTGGCCATTTGGGGCATATATTGAAGGCACTGATATTTTCAAACTAAGGTTCTTAAGTAAAATGTGTAAAATTGACAAAAGACTGTTTTCATTCAAAATGAAAATGAAAGTCATCATTCTTTTCCCTTTTTTTCTTTTGTCCTTCTGTAAATATAGGAGACTTTATGTTTGTAAAGTCTAATAGAACTTTCTGCAATGATGGCAATGTTCTAAGGTTTTCATTACAGTAGCCACTGGCCATGTGTGACTAACAAAAATGAGGTTAGTATGACTAAAGAAATAAATTTAAATTTTAAGTAATTTAAATGTAAATAGCTATTTATGGATACTGGCAACTACTTAAGTAGCAGAGCTCTAGCTATTTAAGACAGCATTTTACATTTCTTGGAAATTTGGGGTTAATAAAAATTAACCAAATAACCTTATTTCTGGCAAAATAAGATCAAGATCAATTTAAGAAAATAGAAGGACAAACATTATCACTTTAGCTATAGTTTTTAGTGCAAAGTTTAGATCCTTCTTAAATACAAACGATTTATTAGACAATTATAAATATTTTCTGCTGGTCAATGGACTATTTCGATTAACCAGAAGTTATTGTAGAGCATTAATTTCCAGTTTCTAAATGCTGCCACCCATTTAAATATAGTTCTCACAAAAATACTCTTTAAAAGTAAAACTAGCAAGAATCAAAATATTATGGATTTATTTATCTGTCTCAGAATCAAGACAATAAAGAAGCTTCTTGTTACTTGATTAAAAAATAACACCTCATCAAAACAATACTAATAAAGTTTCTTTTCTTTATTCTCCTCAAAATAACACCCCAAACAACAAGAAGAAAAAGAAGACACTCCAACTCCACCATCGATGAAAATGAGGCCCTTGGTAATCTTTATCTTTGGAATATAAAGATGGAAAGGGGTATGAGAAAGGGAGATGACAAAAGACCAAACAGAGAGGATGCAAGTCAATCCAATATTCCTCAGAGAGGCTGAGAAGAGGGAGAAGGGGCTGGGCCAAAGAGAAGTTTGCTTATTTACCCCTAAAACATTCTAGAAGGTCTCAAGAATAAGAGGGCACAGATATTACTGAAATCAGGAGGAAAGCTTGAGATGGTGAAACAGAGGGAATATCTAACAGTGTTATAAGTTAGACCACTATGCCATGCATTCAGAGACTTTTCACATCCTCTCTCTTACCAACACCCCCCTCCCCCCCCGCCCAAAAAAAACAAGAAGATTATGTGCTAGAGCAGTGTTGCTCAAACGGTGGTCCCCAGGCCACAGATCAGGAAACTTGTTAGGAGTGCATTCTCTGGCCCCACCCCAGACCTACTAAATCAGAAGTTTGGGAGTTGAGGTCTAATCAACTGTGTCTTGGCTAATCTTCTGAAAGATTCTGAAACATGTTAAGGCTTGAAAACCACTGCTCAAGGGAAATTGAACCAGCAAGGCCCTGGCCTCATTAGTCTAGGCATCGGTTATTTAAATTCAATACTGAAAACAAGGAAATTAAGTACTTACTGAAAGGCCCCAACTCCAAAAAAGCAACAGCCACGCATGCTCTTCAGATAAAAGGTTGTAGGATCTTTTCTGATGAAACTACCCTGGAGAAAAACAATCAATAAAAAACCCACTGGCTACCTAATTGCCCTATAAGCCCACAGTGCTTCCAATTCGTTTTTAAGTGCCCAATTTTAGGCGTGAATGGATAGTCAAGGGTGATCAGATATTTGAGGAAAGTATCACAAACACCAAAACAAATAAATAGAAAAACCCGGCACTCAAAAGAAACAGATGATGTAGGGAACCAAAGAAAACTTCAAAAATTATAGAATTAATTATCTCCAATAGAGAAAAAAAAATGCTGCATCAAGGAAACAAGAATATTACGGCATCCAAAAGAAACTATTTTAGAAAAAGAAGAAATACTTGAAACTTGAAAGTGTGATAGCTGAAATTAGTAATTCAATAGAACTGGTTGACTGCTAAATCAAGAATTCTCTCAGAAGTAGAACAATAAACAGAAAGTGGATGATAAAAAAAAGAAAATAATTAAATTAGAAGCTCCTGTCCAGGAGATGCAACATCCAATAAGTAGGATCTCACATAAAAGATAAAATGGTGGTGATAAGAAACAGGGAATTTTCAAAGCAATAATATAAAAATTTTTTTTGATGCTGAAGGGCATAAACCTTCTACTGAACATCCAGACTAATAAGTGAGAAAAACAAGGGCAAATCATTGTAAAGTCTTAGAGTATGAGAAATGTTAAAAATATATATCCTAAACATTCCTAGGGATTAAAAAAAATTAGTCACAGATCCTAGGGAATCCAATTGATATCAATATTCTCAAGGGCAATCTTGACAAATAGAATATGATAATGTATTAAAAACTTCCTAATGACATGAAATTCAACCTAAAATGCTCTAGTCATTCAGTCCATCAGGCAAAGGTAGAAAAATGACAATTTCAAATGCATAAAGGATCAAAAAAAAATTCCTCCATGTAAACTTTTGTGAGCAGCTACTGTAGGATATATTCCACCAAAATGAGGGAGTTGTCCAAAAAAGAGAAGAACACGGGATCTAGGAAATAGTGACTCCCAACCCAGGGAGTAGATAAGTTGATTCCCAAGGTAACGTCAGAGGTAAGTCTGAGAGAGTAAGCTGTGCAGAAGATCTAAAATAGAACCATTTCATATCAGGAAGGAAGTTTCAAGGGGAGAAATAAAGAATAGATTGTGAAAGACAGATTCCCTGCAAGGTGGTGACAAGAGAAAAAGTTGCCATCCTACAGAATGGGAGCATTTAGACACCTAAACTCACTCCGTGAAAATTTGGTATGGCTAAATACTATACTAGTAGACTGTAGGATGGCAGATGACAGCTGAAAGCAACTGCTTCACCGTGTCATATAGCTGCAACCACAGGGCTTGGACCATTGTACCTTAACATAGCAGGGGAGGGGCTGATGGGTCTCTAATCATGTTTCTTCTGTAATTCAACTCAGCTACAACTCACTATAATTCAAAGGCCAGTTTCCCTCTGTGTAAGTCTGATATCTGGCCATAACACATCTTGGTGCACTGTCTCAGAAGGCCATGGCCAACAGAGGAACCATAATTCACTTCTGCTTCTGTCTATAAATTTTCTTCCAAAAAACACCATTCCAAACCTGAGACATATTCTTCCTTGTCATTCATCATTCATTGCTTGTTAAACACTACAGCAGCAAAAATCCTATATCCCAGACACACACACCAGACACACAAACACATACAAAAAAAAAAACTACTCAGCTGCAAACACAAGCCACTTTTTATAGAAAAGAATATATGACTCAAATAAACAGCCAAGATCCCAAAGGGTGTAGCCAATTTTCACATCCAAATTGTGAAAACCTGTATCGTGAAGCATTTAACAGATTTATTGGAGTATGTAGATTTTGTCAGATATTTAAAAAAAGTTAAGAAACTGAAAAAGGAAGCAGTTTTATTAATTCCTTTCCAAATACAATGTGTACTTGTAGTACTCTACTTGGCCTTCACATTGAATATTTGCCACGTTGTAAATGATGTATACATTGAATATGTATTAAAGTGAAATTGTTATATGATTTTATTGGGAGAATGAGACTGATTGGAAAAAAATGATTAATGTAAGCAAATCATTGTAAAGTCGTAGAGTATCAGAAATCCTCCATTAACACAAGGTAAAATCCTCCATTAACATAAAGAAGAAATTTATTAATAACTAAAATTGAGGAGCCAAGAAATAGTAGTTCATGAATATTATTTAGAAATATGGAGGCCAATATCAGGAGAAATAACTCAAAGAGTTGAAAGAGATTGAACTGGGAAGTGAAATGACATGGGAAGCAGGGGGCAGTAAACATTAATCTATATTAAAATCTTTTTGTCACTGACTTTTTAAAGATTTCATGTGTAGTCCTTGACAAAAAATTAAAATAATTTAAAATATGGGTACATGACATTTTCCAAATGCAAACAGACCTCATTCATTCTAAAAGTTGGTTGGTAAATATATTGCTATAGAAACCTTGAAAACACCCAGACTTTTTCATCATTGTAATATGGTGTATCAGTTTTCTATTGGGGCATAACCACCCCAGAATTTAGTGACTTAAAACAAAATCTTAAATGTATTTATTATTTATTTATTTACTTATCATGAACTTGCAAATTGGGCAGGGCTCAGTCTATTTGTCCATTCAGTATTAACTGGGAAGCCCTGGGAGCCGGAGGAAGCACTTTCCTGTATGGATTACATGGGTTTCTGCACAGCATTGTGGCTGTGTCTGGAATGAGCATCCCAAGAAGCAGGACACTTTTATAACCTGCCCTCAGAAATTGCACAGGGCAAATTTCTTTATACTTCATTGGTCAAGTCAATCATAAAGTCCCGTCCAAGCTCAAGGGGAGGGGCCATAGGCTCATCTTGGATAATTCGATGATGGAGTGGTGAAGTTCTAAAACACCACATGAAACAAGAGAGGTTGTGGTTATCTCTGGGAAATACAATATTCCACAGCCCTCTGTTTACCCACAATTTACAGCTTTCTCACACTCACCTCTTTCTTCAAGAATCCCCCAAAGCCTCATTTTACTAGGACTTCGGGTTCAGGCAAGAGGTCCAGGATGTCAGGAGTTAAATCAGATCCAGATGTGGATGAAGCTCCTCACGTGCAGCCTTGGGTACAGTTTCTTAAGCATCATTATTCTCAATCCAAAGGCCTTCAAACTAAACAGCCACTTTGTTGGCCCTTTCCACACCCCATAAATGATGGTGAGGCAGGCATAGGCTAACATCTATAGACACCCCCATTTGAACTGTGAAAACAAGAGGTGGATTGCAGATACGAGTTCATTGCAGTTCTGACATCCAACCCCTTATGTGTTATCAGTTCGATGATTAAAGCCCAGTCCTACTCCTTGGGAGTTCATACCTCCTGGCTACACCCTCTAGGATCTTGGCTGTTTATTTGAGTCATATATCTATCAAAAGTTGCCTGCATTTGCAGCTGAGTAGTTTCCTCTGCCTGTTCTCTGCATGTAAAAATTTCACTGCCAAAGACCTTTTTTCATTTTATATTGTCTCAGTGGTTTTCAGAACAAGCTGGTATAATTCTTTTAGAAATGTTTTGGGATGCTTATGTATCAATTTATGAACCTATTCCATCAGACTAAAGTCAGAGCCATAAATCCAAAAATATTGTTTAGTTAGCTCTTTCTCTACTCAGTGCTCTTGCCCTTGTGGGCAAACACCCTTCAGATTCTTAGAAGCCCTCCTAGTTTATAGGGATGATTTGTAAAGCACATCCTTCACGTGCCTAAGGAATCTGCTTTCTCTCTTAAAGGGTCTAGGAGGCACGGTCTTAGATCTTTGTGAGGTCTTATCAAAGAATTGTACAGTCCTATCCTGGATTTGATCTTGGACCTGAAGGTCCTTTTCAATTTAGAACTTGCTATACTCTGTTTTATCTTCAGATCATATAAATCTTTTGCCTTTTAATTTAGAACTTGCTGTCTGGAGAGGCCAAGAATGAGAAACAGTTTTATTATTAAACTCATCAAGTCCTGGATCCTTTCTATTTAACAGTGTATTCTTTAGCTCACTTCTCTCTCTTTTGCATTTTATCGCAGGCAGTGAGATGAAGCCAGGTGACACTTACTATATTTTGTCTGGAAATCATTACATGATTGAGTTCATTTCCTGTTTTCCAAGTTTCCCCAGGCTATAGAGCTGCCAAAGTTTGTGTCACTTCACACTCCTTTTTTCTAACTTCTTTTAAGCCCTCATTGTCAGTCTCCTTGAGGCAGGTTAGGCTCCTGCTAACTCTACTCAAGGCCCCTGCTTCACTAACAATCTGTTGAAGGCCCTTGAAGCTCCTGCATTTTACCTGGTCTTGAAGTTAATGCCATATGTTTTAGGTTTTGTTACAGCAACACCCCACTTCCAGGTACCAAAATCTTTATTAGTCATCTATTGCTACAATGACAAACCACTGCAAAGTGACTTAAAACAACAATGATTATTTATTCTGCTCATGAATCTACAGTTTGGACAGGGTGCTTCTCTGCTCTACATGGTTTCAGCTGGGAGGACTCAACTAGAGAATCCAATTATAAGATGACTCCCTTGCATGACTGGTGAGTTAGGGCTGGCTGTCAGCTGGCTGGCAGTTAAAACAGCGCAAGGGTCCAAGGACCAAAGTTCATTTCCATACAGGAATCTCCACAGGCTGAATGGGCTTACTCACAGCATAGTATCTGGCCAGGTTCTAAGAGCAGGAGTGTCAAAAGAGCAAAGTAGAACATTTTTGTAGAAAATCATAAACTGTCATTTAAGTTATACTTTGTTAGTCAAGGCCTGCACAGGTTGAAAGAAGGGACATAGACTCTGCCTCTTGGTCGAGGAAGACAAGATTCTAAAAGAACGTATGTGGTGGGAGCCATGGTTGTCACTATTTTGGCTAACTAGGTTACACACTGACTTTCAGAAATGAAGATTTGGTAACAGAGATATGAGGAAAGCACATTAAATATATGAAAAATTTTTACTAAGATATTTTCTTTTTAGAGCCTCTCTAAAGGGAGAATGTAGGCAGGGCACAGTGGCTCAAGCCTATAATCCCAACACTTTGGGAGGCCAAGGTGGGCAGATCACTTGAGGTCAGGAGTTCGAGACCAGCCTGGCCAACATGGTGAAACCCCATCTCTACTAAAAATACAAAAATTAGCTGGGCATGGTGGTGCACGCCTACAGCCCCAGCTACTCAGGAGGGTGAGGCAGGAGAATCACTTGAACCCGGGAGGCGCAGGTTGCAGTAAGCTGAGATTGCACCACTGGACACCAGCCTGGGTGACAAAGCAAGACTCTGTCTCAAAAATAAATAAATAAATAAGAACAATAAATCATACTACTATAAAGACACATGCACACGTATGTTTATTGCAGCACTATTCACAATACCAAAGACTTGGAACCAACCCAAATGTCCATCGATGATAGACTGGATTAAGAAAATGTGGCACATATACACCATGGAATACTATGCAGCCATAAAAAAGGATGAGTTTATGTCCTTTGCAGGGACATGGATGAAGCTGGAAACCATCATTCTGAGCAAACTATCACAAGGTCAGAAAACCAAACACCGCATGTCCTCACTCATAGGTGGGAATTGAACAATGAGATCACTTGGACATAGGGTGGGGAACATCACACACCAGGGCCTGTCAGGGGGTGGGGGGCTGGCGGAGGGATAGCATTAGGAGAAATACCCAATGTCAATGATGTGTTGATGGGTGCAGCAAACCAATGTGGCACATGTATACCTATGTATCAAACCTGCACATTGTGCACATGTACCCTAGAACTTAAAGTATAATTTAAAAAAGTAAAAAAAAAGAACAAAAGGAGGATGCAGTATCTAGCTGACTCATATATTGATTGATACACTCTCAGACATGGCCTTTGATTGGTTTTCAAATATCCTTTAAAGAAAGGCTCTTCTATAAAAAGGTAATAAGAACTAAGGTTTTGGCACTGTGCTCTTAGCAGAGTGCTGATGCAAAGTTAGCATTCAAAAATGCTAGACACTTTTGACATGCACACATACACACATGCACATACACACACTTTTGTTGCTGTGTCAACCTACCATTTGGTAATCATGCAGTCTATTAAACAATTTATCAAGCTCATCCTACGTACCAATATAATATAGTAGAAAAATGAGTGATATTTCCATTTCTTATTTCATCAACGGATAGAGAACACAACAGGTAAATAGATAATTGCCATGTATTTTTAAAAAGAACTTTAATTATACTGGCTGTTTAATCAAAATCACAAATTGGAATATATAGTCTAAAATAAGACTTTTTCCTAATTTTTAAATTTGTACAAAAACTTACAAAACAGCTAAATGTATGCAGCTGAATTTATTGAGTAGAACAAAATTACATGAAATTATCACTCTCCCAGTAAATATGGTTGCCATACTTAGCAAATAAAAATACAGAATACTCAGTTAAATTTGAATTTCAGATAAAATATGAATAATTTTTAGTATAAGTATCTCCCATGACATTTTTGGGACATACTTTTACTAAATTTATTCATGGCTTATCTGAAATTTAAATTCAGCAGAATGTCCTGCATTTTATTTGGCAACCCTACCAGTAAATTCAAGTTGTATGGTCACGATTAAACAGAAATAGCAACAATGTACTGTGGGAGCTACAAAGGAAAAAAACCAAAGGTAGAAAGTTTTGCTCATTTGGTCCACTATAAAATGGGCTGCCTGTAGAATAGTTAGGTTAATGTAGTCAAAGGAGAGTTGTCTAAATCAGAAAAATTATTCTTAAGGCTGAATTAGTTATAAAGCAACAAATATGCACAAAATCCTTCTTTACAGCTTTTTCTAATCCATGATTATATTCCAAAGTCTGTACTTTCTTCTGTAGCTTCAAACAGACCATTTGGATTATCAGACTCAATTTCTCCCATGAGAAATAAATGATCATTGTTATATTATTTCTTTTCCTAACTCATGAAGTGGGGTCAATACATTAAGTGACAAAACTTTAAAAAAAAAATGGCAGTTTAAAAATGTGACTGAATGGACTTAAAATCAAACATAGTAAGATTCTCTTTCTTGTAATCAGAAATACTCCAGACTCAGGAAACTGTCTTATGTCTCTGCATAAATTGAAGCAGTGAAAAATTTCAGCAAATAGTAATTTTCCAGATTTGCAACATGACAGAAACATCAGGTGGCTGGCTAAACAATGCAAGGCACAGAAACTGAATAAAAACATTCCTTTATGCCTGCCCTTCACAGAAATATGAGGGGCGGCTGCCTTATCACAATTTCTTTAAGCCTTCCCAGCTGGAAAACTGGAAGTTTTACCATGGTCGTTGACAATCTGATGACCATCGGAGATGCAGTAAACCATCCCCATACATGGAAAAAGAAAGCAGAATCTTCCTTTTGAGGTACTAATGGCAGTCATTAAACTTTGGGATTTTTTTAGTTCCTTTTGAATTAACAGTAACCTTTAATTTCTAAAACAAGCAATTCAAGAATGTGGTGGTCCTAAGTGACTGCATCTATGGAGCAGCCTTTACAAGGAGTAAAATAAAAATAAAAAACAAATGGTTACTGTCTTGTTCAGACTTTCATCCCTTGATCATGTGAAGCTCAACAGCAAATGCGCCCCAGTGCAAAAGCAGGTCTCTCCAATTGCCAGGACCCATTTAACTGAAAAGGAGTGGTGGGCTGCAAATAGTTCAATAGTTATTGCAAAATAAGTACACATAAATTAGAGAGAAAAAGAGAGAGAGAAACAAAGATGATAAATTGTTGTCTTCTTTATCCTCAAGATTTCTCCTCGATTTTTAGATAACAAATGGGGAGAAAAACAGAAAGAGCCAAGAAAGATTAGGTTTTTTCTGCTTTAGAAGTGCTGGAGAGCCACTGGCTCTGAAAACACTAGATTGAAAAGGTTGAAAGGTGGGAGGAAAGGAATGAGAAACAGAGTGTGTAGAGATTTGGGGCAGTTTGGCAAGGATAAAATGAGAAACTAGAGATAATTGCCAGGATACTTAGAATGAGCTTTCCAGGGATATAGGGGAAGAGAATCTGTGAGATGTTTTGCTTGGTGTCATGAAACATCCTCCTCATTTGCCATTTTTGAAGAGAGGTTTATACTATTTACCAAAATAAATGAATATGTAAAGTTTCAAAGAGGGCAGAGAAAAAGTAGCACAGATAGTAAAGTCAAATAAGGAGTGTCACAATATTAAAGTTATGGGAAATCAAGTCTCCTAAAAAAATCACTTATAAATGTAAGATATATTGGGTCAGTCACAGTAAAATCTAGGTAGAAAAGAGTTCGTAAGGAATGTACATACATTTAAATGTATTGATTTACCCATATTCCTTTGAACAAGCTGAAGTACTTGTTCATTTTCTCTCCTTCTTTTGGAGTAATTTTCTTAAGACATAAATATTATCAGCCAACTTTCCAATTAAATATCTTCTGGATGCTCCCCATGGTTTATAAAATAAAGTCCAATTTTTTAGCATAGTATTCCAAGTCTCTCATAACCTGGTCCCAATTTCTCTTTTCAGGCTTTTTACCTATCACATCCACACGAGCTCATATTGGTAAACTTCTTTTCTGAATCTCTATCTGTGTTCATATTGTTCCTTCCTGCAATATCCTTCCCCAAAGGAATGTGTTTAAATTTTGCTCCACTACTTCCCAGCTAGGAGACATTACTTAATGTCTCAAGACATATTTTTGTAGGATAGAGCTAATAATAATCTCTATACCATAGATATTCCACAAATATTAAATAACATAATACTTATAAAGAAATTTATGCAGTGTCTAGCATGTAGCAGTCATTTAATAGCTGCTAGCGATATTATTTTCTCTTCTCTATTAAGATCACATGTATATTTCATTCAGATTCATGAAATCTTCCTCTAATTGAAAGTATGCTTTTGATCCTCCATGCCACCATAGCACTTTGCATATTGCTTTTTATGCACTTTCCAGATTCAAGTTTGATTTGTTATGAGTTGGAGCACGTTTGTTTTTCCCAAGAAAATTGTAAACTTATTTGCTGTTGAGGCTGCATCATGTTCATCATAATGCCTCCACAACAGAACATTGTTCAATAAATATATATATTGAGATTGGCACTGTGCTAGCCACTAGAGAAAAAGAGCCAATTATACCTCATCCCTGCCCTCAAGAAGCTTCTCATCTAATGAAGAAATTCAGCCTTGCAGATCATCCTTAGTAAATGTTTGCTGAATTAAATTGAATGCTCTTTTGCAGTGCTTAATTTTTAAACAAGTGCTACAGTACTAAAGCAGGAGTCTGCCTTTGTTTTCCCAAGAAGCAGAGCCTGCAATGGAGATTTGTATGCAAATAATGTAAAATGGAAGTGTTCTCAGGAGAACCTGCAAGATAATGAAAAAAATCTGGATAGACATGAGATTAAAGATAGGCAGAGGCTGGGCGCGGTGGCTCATGCCTGTAATCCCAGCACCTTAGGAGGCCAAGGCAGGTGGATCATGAGGTCAAGAAATCAAGACCATCAACATGGTGAAACCCCGTCTCTACTAAAAATAGAAAAATTAGCCAGGCACGGTGGCAGCCGCCTGTAATCCCAGCTACTCAGGAGGCTGAGGCAGGAGAATCACTTGAACCCAGGAGGGCGGAGGTTGCAGTGAGCCGAGATCGCACCACTGCACTCCAGCCTAGGTGACAGAGTGAGACTCCATCTCAGAAAAAAAAAAAAAAAAAGGCAGAGATGGTTACAGGAGAAGTCTAGCCTCATTCTGATCCCAGGGGGCACTTTGGAGCAGGAATTCTACTACAAAAGTTACTGCACCGCCTGCAACCTCCCTTCTCCCCACCATCTGACAAAATTGACTGTGGCAGAGCTGAGAGAGGCATTCTCAACTTTCCTGACATTTCTATGCTAGGCAGCTCCTGTCAACCAAGTGCATTCTTCAGAGAAGGATGCTGGAAGAAGCTGTGATCAGTTAGCAGCAGAAGCTGAAGCTTAAAGAAGCTAGGAAATAGTGCCTAAGTCCAGAGAAGTGAATCTGGTTGGGAGTACTGTTATGCACTGAATTGTGTCCCCTACAAGGTTCATATGTTGGAATTCTAATCTCCAATCCCTCAGAATGTGACTGTATTTGGAGATATGGTCTTCAAAGCAATAATCAAGGTAAAATAAAGTCATTAAGGTGAGCCTTAATTCATTATGATTGATGTCCTTACATGAAGGGAAATTAGGACATAGACAAACACCTAGGGACAACCATGTGAAGATAGAGGGAGAAGGTGGCTATCTACAAGACTAGATGGTTTGGCTGTGTCCCCACCCAAATCTTGTCTTGAATTGTAGCTCCCATAATTCCCTTGTGTTGTGGGAGAGACACAGTGGGAGATAATTGAATCATGGGGTAGTTTCTCCCATACCGTTCTCATGGTAGTAAGTCTCACGAGATCTGATGGTTTTGTTTTTGTTTTGAGATGGAGTCTCGCTCTGTTGCCCAGGCTGGAGTACAGTGGAGCAATCTCAGCTCACTGCAACCTCTGCCTCCCAGGTTCAAGCGATTCTCCTGCCTCAGCCTCCCGAGTAGCTGGGATTACAGGCATGTGCCACCACACTGGCTAATTGTATTTTTAGTGGAGACAGGGTTTCCCCATGTTGTCAGGTTGGTCTTGAACTCCCGACCTCAGGTGATCTGCCCACCTCAGCCTCCCAAAGTGCTGGGATTACAAACCTGATGGTTTTATAAGGGGTTTCCTCTTTCACTTGGTTTTCAATCTTTCTTGCCTGCTGCCATGTAAGATGTAGGCACATTCTTTCCTCACCTTCTGCCATGATTGTGAGGCCTCCTCAGCCACGTGGTACTGAGTACATTAAACCTCTTTTTCTTTAAAAATTACCCAGTCTCAGGTAGGTCTTCATCAGCAGCGTGAAAACGAACTAATACACAAGCCAAGGAGAAAAGCCTCAGAAGAAACCAACCCTGTTGACACATTGATTTTGGATTTCTAGCCTGCAGAATGATGAGAAAACAAATTTCTGTTGCTTCCGCCACCTAGTCTGTAGCATTTGTTATGGCAATCCTAGCAAACAAATACAGATACCAACAGCATCTGCTGCAGTCCCCAAAGAAAAAGCAAATCTAAAAAGTCATCAACAGAAGAAAGAGAAACGGAGGGAAAGATAAGACGCTGTGGGTATGAAGCGCCACATAATTGTTAAGAAAAAGGCTGCTTTTATCAATGATCTGGCCCGGTCTTTCAGAATGGAGACGTGTTTTGTCTCCCCTGCTCCCCACTATTTTCCCCAGTGGGAAGAGAATTGTTTCTGGGAAACAACAAGTGCTTTGAGAGTTCAAGTAGTTGAAAGTCATTTGAGTTCCAGACGGTTTGGAGGCAAAAGATAACTTATGTGCTAATGGAGGAAAGGGAAAGCTGTTGAACAAGTGATAATTGGCTCAGGGAAGGAGAAACCCAGAAAAAACTCTGCATATTTTAAATATGTTCCCATCTACTAGGTCCCCTACTAACTGAAAGGTTGGAATGAAGGCAAAAACTTTCAGAAGACTGAAAAACTGTCCTAGTCGGAGGCCTCAACTACCAAGGATTTAGGTATTTTCCCTCCTCATCTTCCAATTTTAGTATTAAGGAAGGTAAAATGCAATTCTCACCAGCAAGTGGCTTTTGGAGTTTTTTTCAGTTTGCTTGTTTTTATGTTTTTAATATCCATAGGGTTTTGGGTTTATTGAGTAGAACTCCTATTGTAATTCACCAAAGCCATCCCAGATTCTCAGCATTCAGAGCAGCCAAGAATCTTGTGGTTTTCTCTCGTTTGTCCCATCATGCACTTCTGGAGTCCAACACGATAAAAAGCACAAAAGCATAAAGGAAAAGCCTTGCACAGCTTCAAAATAAAATTAATTACATAAGGACGGATGAGAGATACATGGCTTGAATGTGCTTCCTAGGGGAAAAAAAAAGACCTGGGGCTTTAGACCACAAGTTCAGCAGAACCCATGAGTATAATGCTACTGTTGTAAAAGCTAATGCAAACTTAGGCTGCAACGACAGAAATAACATTTCTAATGCAAGAGAAGTTATGGTTTCAGGGTTTCTGCCCTCCTCAGGCCACATCTGGCTTATTGTAGTCTCAGGATGAGGAGAATATCCAAATGAGAAAGGCCAGGATAGTGAGACATCTGGAGACTAAGTCAAAGGACTGCTGGCTCAAAGAACTAGAGATTTTTTTCCTGGGCTAGGGAAAGGGATCTGGAGTAGAGATATTAGGAAGAGGCAGGGGAGTTTTCTTCAAATAATTAAAGGAACTGTATTGGGAAAAATTGAGGTTTGATTTTAGCTAATATATTATGAAATAATTTAGAATAAAAAAATGGGGAAATGTTATAGAGAGGATGACCGAGGCTTATTTTCAGAAAGAGCTGGTTTAACAATGACAAATGCCTAACAATTGTCAGGGCTAACTTAGCACAGAGTTGCCTGTTCCCAGAGGTGTTCAGCGAAAAGTTGAATGACAGAATGACAGAATCACAGCATGGCAAGGATGCTTCCTAGACATTTTCTCCAATGAGCAAGAGATTGGACTCAGAGTCTATATGGAATCTTCCAATAATAATGTTCCATGATTTTAATTGAGAGTGAGATAGAGATTTAATAGCTGAGTGTGTTGGGGATGAAGTGGGGAAAGGTGTCATCTTGTGTCTTGCAATTTGGATTTAATGTAAATCACATATTAAAAACAGTCCAAGAGCAATGCAGAGATAATTACTCTTTGATCTACCAATTATTGTCTAATATTTGTTGATTTTTATCTTCACAGATTTTTTGAAACCTTTATATATGTATACTTATTGATTTTGTTTAACCACATTTAACCTAAAGTTGGCTCCTTACATATTTTAAATTTGCCCTAAAGGTTTCTTTATAAATGGCAAACTGAGATCTCACTGGATTTGTAAACAGATTAACTCGCACTTGTGCCAATCACCAAGTTTCAGCCAATGAAAGGCAGCCAACTGTTCAAACCATGTTCAAATCAGGCAAATGCCAAGTTCTAACCAATTTGACTGTTTCAGTCCCTCAATTCCATTTTCTGTATGTCACTTTTTCTGTCCATAAATCTTCTACAACATGCCTGTGCTGGAGTTTCTCTGAGCTGACTCTCGCTTGGGAGGCTGCCCCATTCAAGAATCGTTCTTTACTCAATTAAACTTTGCTATATTTAATTTGTCTAAGTTTTTCTTTTAACAACTTGTAACAAACATGATATTATCATAACATTTGAATTTTAGAATTAATCTTTATGCCCCCAATTTTATTACTCAATATATTTTTTTTCTGTTAGATGAATGTTTAAATTGCATCTAAAATCACAATATAGCCATGGCATTGTTTGTATAAACAACCAACTTCCTCACCATGGCTGACTTAATCAGTACAGTCAGAACAACCAGTTTTGACAACCAATCTAACTGAATTTCTTAAATAATCAAATCAGCAAATATTTATCTATCTCTTACTATGTGCAAGAAACTGTAGAAAGACAAAGCTACTGACAATATGGTTGGAGAAATACTACAACATAAGAGCATGCAAAAAATAAATTCAAACAAAAAAGTATCAATACTACCATAGGGCCAAGTAAGTCTGACATAGGGCAGTAGAAAACTAATTAACAAATTGAATAGTATTAATATATGTAGGAATTTGGATCGGATATAACCACTTCTATGATAGGTGGATAGTGAGATTAAATTTTTGAAAAGGAAGTAGGGTTTGTGATGGGCTTTGAAAAATAGATGACAATTCACTGGGCAGGAGAAATGGCATTCTAGGCACAATGATGTGAAAAAAAAAAAAGAAAGTTGATGAAAGACTTTAAGGCATACTTTAGGAAATTTAATAGAATCATTTGGTCAAAGACAAAGGTCTGTGGGAGGAACTATAAAGTGTTAGCTAAAAATGTAAACCCTTGTGGCAAAAGAAAAAAAAAAAAGAACACAGTTTTTAGTTAAGCCCTCGGTATAAATCTGTGTCTATGACTGTTAGCCTTGTGTGAGCTATTCAAATGCAACTGAATTTCAGTTTTCTGGCATGAAAAATGGACATAATATCTACTATCTGGTTGTAGCAAGGATTAAATTAGAAAATGTAGCTGAAGTATTTAGCCCAGTACCTAACAGAATAAAAAGATTCAAAAGTCATTTCTGTAAATATTAGTGCTAAGACTAATATTATGTAAGAAAATAGAGCATGCAAGTAAGTCTATAGAGCAATCTGGCTGAAGGGTTTAAAGTTGAAACCGTTACTAAAAGTCCCCGAGAAAGGGAGAGGCAACAAGAAAGAGGTATTCTTAGGGAGATGCATTACATAGCTTTGCATGCATTTGATTGGTAGAATAAACTGGAGATAAAAATAAATTAAGACAGTAAAAGTGGACAGGAGGATAATGACAAACTACATATTGGATGTCATAGGCAACTAGATTGCACTGGGTGTGTGGAGTTAGAAAGCAAAGCAAGAAAACAATCAAAAGGTATACAGAGACTAAACATGAAAAAAAGAATAAGGTCTCTAACTCAAAGTTGATCACTGTATTAGTCAGGATTCTCTTAGAAGGATAGAATTAAGAACTACATGGGACAGAACTATCCATATATATAATGGGAGCTTATTCAGTATTAACTCACACAATCACAAGGTCCCACAATAAGCTGTCTGCAAGCTGGGGAGCAAGGAGAGCCAGCCTGAGTCCCAAAACTGAAGAACTTGGAGTCCAATGTTCAAGGACAGGAAGCATCCAGCACTGGAGAAAGATGTAGGCTGGGATGCTAGGCCAGTCTCTCCTTTTCATGTTTTTATGCCTGCTTTATATTTGCTGGCAGCTGATTAGATTGTGCCCACCAGATTAAGGGTGTATCTGCCTTCCCCAGCCCACTGATTCAAATGTTAATCTCTTTTGGAATCACCCTCACAGACCCACCCAGGATCAATACTTTGTATCCTTCAATCCAATGAAGTTGACACTCAGTATTAACCAACACACATACACTCCTTGTCAACTTGAACCCATATATATCTCCTGAGATTATACATCATTTTCAAATAAAGACAATAAGGTCATAATTATGCCTAACATAATGCAACTATCCTGCATACAACTAGAAATGCACTAATCCCCAACCCAAATAATATTACATGAAGTTAACAATACTTAAATGCCGATATGAAGGCAATAAATATTATGTCACATGATAAAGGAGAAAGGAAATAAAATGAAGATATTTTCTCAGTACAAGCATATACACGCACAAACATTTTTTTTAAAAAGGAGGAAATACTCATGGCAATTACAGTCCTCGTTTCTGCAGCTGGTCACATGGTCATAGCTGGTATTGATCACTACCTTCTTCTACTACCCATTCTGTGTCTCCTTTGCCTTCAGCAAGCACTTCAGCAGGTCGTGGATTTTTCCTAGTGGGGGGACCCAAATGTTCATTCCTGAAGGGTCTGGGTCATTTGTAGTCCTGCCTGGATTGGGCTGTTGTAGTGTTCTATGGACCTTAATCACAGGGCATGTTAATACTAAGAGATGCCCCATTAGATCTCCATGCATTCTCTTCCTTACCTCTGTTGTGGAGTAGTAGACTGATTTCATCTGCTAGACCGGGTCAATCACCCCAGTCAACACTGTAACTCCCTTCTTAGCTTAAAGGTAGGAGCAGCCCAAAGTGTCAAGGTGGCAATCTTAACTTCCAGTTTAATGGAATCATTGTTATGTCTCCTGGTGGCAGCATTCCTCCCTCTGGAACTAAGACCTCTAGGCCAGCAGAATGTAATGTCTCAGGAACAGGAAGCAAGTATGCTAATGGATCACTAGGGGCGATGGTGAGTGGTGCCACTTTCACTTCTACCCCTCGATTCCTGGACCCGTGAATCCTGGCTATGGAAGAAGTAGTACCATATATTGGACGCTGATTCAGAGCATACACGGCCTTCTGGAGAACTTTGCCCCAGCCCTGCAAAGTATTGTCACCTAGTTGGCATTGTAATTGTGACTTCAAAAGGCCATTCCACCTTTCTATCAATCCAGCTGCTTCAGGATGATGGGGAACATGGTAAGACTAGTGAATTCCATGAGCATGAGCCCACTCACTGCCACACTTCTTTAGCTGTAAAGTGAGTGCCTTGGTCAGAGGCAATGCTGTGTGGAATACCATGATGGTGGATAAGGCACTCCATGGGTCCATTGACAGTGGTCTTGGCAGAAGTATTGTGTGCAGGATAGGCAAACCCATATCCGGAGTAAGTACCTATTACAGTGAGGACAAACCTCTGCCCTTTCCATGATGGAAAAGGTCCAATATAATCAACCTGCCACTAGGTAGCTGGCTGATCACCCTGAGAAATGGTGCCATATTGAGGGTCCAGTGTTGGCCTCTGCTGCTGGCAAATTAGGCACTCAGCAATGGCCATACCCAGGTCAGCCTTGGTGAGTGGAAGTCCATATTGTTGAGCCCAAGCATAATCTCCATCCCTGCCACCATGGCCCCTTTGTTCAGGGGCCCATTGGGAAATGACAGGGATAGCTGGGGAAAGAGGCTGAGTAGTGTCCACAGAATGGGTCATCCTATCCACTTGATTATTAAACTGTTCCTCTGCTGAGGTCACCTGTTGGTGAGCATTCACATGGGATACAAATATCTTCACATTTTTTGACCACTCAGAGAGGTCCATCCAACATACGTCTTCCCCAGATTTCTTTGTCACCAATTTTCCAGTCATGCTTCTTCCAAGTCCCTGACCATCCAGCCAAACCATTGGCTACAGCCCATGAGTCAGTATATAATCGCACATCTGACCATTTCTCCTTCAATGTAAAGTGTACAACCAGATGCACTGCTCAAAATTCTGTCCACTGGGAAGATTTCTCTTCACCGCTGTCCTTCAGGGATGTCCCAGAAAGGGGCTGTAGTGCTACAGCTGTCCACTTTCGGACGGCGCCTGCATATTGTGCAGAACCATGGTGAACCAGGCCCTAGACTTCTCTTCCTCTGTCAACTGATCATAGGGAACTTCCCATGAGGCCATCGGTGCAGGCTGGGGGAGAGAAGGAGTGGAGACCATGGGGAATTGAGCCACTTCCTCATGTAACTTACTCGTGCCTTCAGTCCAATCATGTACACACCACTTCCATCTGATGATGGAATGCTGCTGTGCATGACCCACTTTATGGCTAGATGGGTCAGAAAGCACCCAGTTTATGACAGGCAGTTCAGGTTGCATGGTGACTTGATGACCCATAGTCAAATGTTCAATTTCCACCAAAGCCCAGTAACAGGCCAAGAGCTGTCTCTCAAAAAAAGAGTAGTTATTTGCAGAAGATGGCAGGGCCTTGCTCCAAAATCCTAGAGGCCTCTGATTCACTTATGGGTACCTGCATCCCTATCTGCCACTGACACCTCAAGCACCATTGGATCTGCTGGGTCATGTGGCCCAAGTGGCAGAGCAGCTTGTACAGCAGCCTGGACCTGTTGCATAGCCTTCTCCTATTCTGAACCCCACTTAAAACTGGCAGCCTTTCAGGTCACTCAGTAAATGAGGAATGTGTTGCCTCCAAAATCCAAACAGACCCACTAGGCATTGTGCCTCTTTCTTGGTTGTAGGAGGGGCCAAATGCAGCAACTTATCCTTTACCTTAGAAGAAATATCTCAACAGGCCCCACACCACTGGACCCCTAGAAATTTTACTGAGGTAGAAGTTCCCCGAATTTTAATTGGATTGATTTCCCATCCTCTGGCATGCAAATGTCTCACCAATAAGTCCAGTGTGTTTGCTACTTCTTGCTCACTGGATCCAATCAGCATAATGTCATCAATGTAATGAACCAGTGTGATATCTTGTGGAAGCCAAAAGTGATCAAGGTCTCCCTGAATAAGATTATGACACAAAGCCAGAGAGTTGATATACCCCTGAGGTTGGACAGTAAAGGTATATTGCTGGCCTGGCCAGCTGAATGCAAATTGCTTCTGGTGGGCTTTATGGACAGGAATGGAGAAAAAGTCAGGTGCCAAGTCACTTGGTGACATACTAGGTACCAGGAGATGTGTTACTTTGCTCAAGCAATGAAACCACATCTGGCACAGCAGATAATCCACTGGTTCTCCAAGATCCGTTTGTCTTCTGCACAGGACAAATGGGAGAGTTGAATGGGGATGTGGTGGGAATCACCACCCCTGCATCTTTCAAGTCATTGATCATGGCACTAATCTCTGGAATCCCTCTAAGGATGTAATATTGTTTTTGATTTACTATATTTTAGGTAGAGGCAGCTCTAATGGCTTCCATTTGGCCTTTCCCACCATAGTAGCCCTCACCCTATCAGTCAGGGAGCCAATGTGGGGGTTCTGCCAGCTGCTAAGTATGTCTATGCCAATTATACATTCTGGCACTGGGGAAATGACCACAGGATGAGCCTGGGGACCCACTGGACCCACTGTAAGTCAGACCTAAGCTAAAACTCCATTAATTACCTGACCGCCATAAGCCCCTAGTTTAACTGGGGGACCACAGTGACATTTTGGGTCCCCTGGAATCAACATCAGCTAAGAGCCAGTGTCCAGTAGTTCCCAAAATGTCTGATCATTTCCCTTTCCCCAATGCACAGTTACCCTGATAAAAGGATGGAGATCTCCTTGGTGAAGGATGGGAGAAAGATTCACTGCATAAATTGTTGGTAGTATAGTAGGGTCCTTCCTTAAGGGGACCCAGCCTCCCCTTCATTCAAAGGGTTCTGGGTCTGTAAACTGACTCAAGTCTGGAAATTGATTGAGGGGCCATGATTCTGTTTTTATAATTCAAATTAGGCTTTTGTCCATTCAATCTAGAAGCTTCCTGTTTGTATAATTTAAGTAGGAATGCAGCAAGCTTCCTATCAATTTCACTTCTAGGAACACCATGATTAATTAGCCAATGCCAGAGCTCTACACGAGTCAGACTATTCTGATTGCCACTTTGCCTCTGCTGCCCATTACGGTAGCTAGACCCACCTTGCCTGTGACAGTTGAGTGCTGCCACTTAGTCCCTGCCACCTCAAGATCCAATTATTCCCATTGTACTTAAATTTTGTATTTGAGTGACTGCGGTTCCCACTGTTAGATCTGACATATAGAAGAGAGCAATTATGGGACTCTATAAAGATGCAGGTGCTGCCCTCACAAATATATTTCACAAGGCGTTGGTCAAGGACCTCCCAGCTGTGATAAGTAGGTCTAAAGTGACTAATCCACTCTACCATCCCAATTTCCCTAAGCCTTTGAATCCCTTCCTCTACATTAAACCAAGGGAAATCAGGCATTTCCAGCTCACTCACAGTGGGCCATCTTTTAATCCATATTTCAGATAACTGAGCAAATAAACTATTAGAACCTTTTTTTAACTCCCCAAATTGCAATATTAAATGCAGAGTCCCTACATAGCCCAAATAAATAAATTCAGCCTGACCCAACTCTATGTTCCTTCAACCACTATCCCCTACCCTTAATATCCATTCCCATGCCTGTTTTCCAGATTGCTGTTTATATAAATTAGAGAACTCAAACAGTTCTTTTCGAGTGTAGTGCACCTCCTAATGGGTCACACTCTCAACCTCACCTCTAGGGGCCCACCGGGACTTTAGCCTAGTTATAGGTCTAGAAGCAAACAGAGATGTTGGAGGTGGCTTCTGAGGGGAATCATCATTATCTTGCCTGACAACTGTTTCAGGGGAGGCCATCGCTGTTGACTTAGGCAGTGCAGAGATTATCTCTTCAGACAAATGTGGAAAGGCTGATGGCAGCATGGGTCAGGGAGAGGATGTTGCCCCTCCTGGGATGGGGAAGCTGTTCCTTCTGGCAAAAAAGGTTCATCAGAGTTTACAAACTCAGTGTCCCCGGCTTCATCAGGGTCCTCCCACATGTCCCCATTCCAAGTCTCAGGGTCTCATTCTTTTCTAATCAATGCCTTCATTTTAACAGTAGACACCTGGGGAGGCTGCGCGTGCACCTTTCATTGCAGGCCAACCACTTGCACGACAAGAGCTTGTGTCTGATTTTCTACAATTTCAGCTGTTTCTCCACAGGAGATAAGACTCTCATTCAGGGGAATCTTAGCAGATTTGACGCTCAGTATCTGCTTCTGAAGCAGGAAGACAGAATCCCTGAGTTCATCATTTTCTTTCATCACTTTGCCCACTGAACTTAGGAGCAACAAATCAGTTTCATTATGTTCCTTGGTTCTCCACATATGGTCAAAGGTATTATCTATAGAGTCACTAAACTCCTTGCCTCTCACAAGTGGTGAATCAGGAGTGTCAAATGCATTTATTCTGCATAACTCTCTAAACAGTTCATGCCAAGCACAATCAATGTTCTCCATACTATTAGAAGTAGAGTCCTTAGGATTTTTGCATCTAAGCACATTAAGCACCCAACTCTAGAAACCCCAAAACCAATGAAAGAACTCCATACTTAATATTCTGTTCCTCTAGAATCACTCCTGTTACCAAAATCTTTATTAGCCAGGGTTCTCTTAGAGGGACAGAACTAATAGGAGACAGATATATATATAAATATATATAGATACATATATATATAAAATACATATATATAATATATAGATATACTTATATATATATAAAGTAAATATATACAACCATATATATATATGGTTGCAAGGTCCATATATATATAATATATATTTATATATATCTATTTATATATAATATATAAATAGATATATAATATATAGATATTTATATATAATATATAAATAGATATCTATTTATTATATATAAATTTATATATAATATATAGATATCTATTTATAGATCTATACATAAAGGGGAGTTTATTACGTATTAAATATGATCACAAGGTCCCACAATAGGCTGTCTGCAAGCTGAGGAGCAAGGAGAGCTAGTCCAAGCCCCAGAACTGATGAAGTTGCAGTCCAATGTTTGAGGGCAGGAAGCATCCAGCACTGGAGAAAGATGTATACTGGGAGGCTAAGCCCATTTCTCCTTTTCACATTTTTCTGCCTACTTTATATTTGCTGGCAGCTGATTAGATTGTTCCCACCAGATTAAGGTTGGATCTACCTTCCCCAGCCCACTGACTCAAATGTTAATTTATTTTTGCAACACCATCTCATTTTTCTGCCTGCTTTATATTTGCTGGCAGCTGATTAGATTGTGCCCACCAGATTAAGGGTGGATCTGCCTTCCCCAACCCAATGACTCAAATGTTAATCTCTTTTGGTAACACCCTCACAGACACACCCAGGATCAATACTTTGTATCCTTCAATCCAATGAAGTTGACACTCAGTATTAACCATCACAATCTCCCAGTTTATAGCTTGGAAATTGAGAATGCTGGCCCTAGCGAAAGAAACAGTGAAGTTAGGCTGAGAGCAAGATTGGAAAGAAAAATGGAGATTTTTGTTTTAAATCTCTGAAGTCTGAGGTGACATCAAAATGCACATATAGAAATGACCTTTAAAAATCCAGTTTTTCTTGTCCAAACTTGCCTTCGAGTTCAGTGAAATGGAAAACTAATATGCTATAGATTAAAAATGAAACTATCTTAGTGACAGCTGTACAGATGTCTGTTTCTCTGCAAGGTTACTGATGGTGAGATGTGAAAAATTATGTGAAAAACTCTATTTGCTGAATAAAAAGAACTCACAAATGTTTCTGTGGGATAGACAACACAGATCACATCGAAAATGGAGACTTTTAGATTGTTTAGTTTAAAGCAAAAGAAGTGATGGAAAGTTTTCTCTGTGCTGGAAGATTTTTAAAAAGGAAAGGGTTTTCAAAGAAAAGCTACAGTGTATATGCTTCTAATTATAATATTATGAACAAATGTTTTATAAATAAAAACAGAAGTTTTTGAAAATGTCCCAAATACTGAAGATGTATGGAGTGGAATTTTTTAAAAATAGAGAATAATTTGACAGGAACATCAATGTCTAAGAATAAGTTATTTAGTTCAAATAGTTACTTTGAGAATTTACTTATAGCATAAAATAAGAAATATTGTTTATGGATATTATTATATTGTGGCCTATTATTGAAGTTAAGAAATACATTTCTTTCTCTGATAGATCAAAGTCATCTACAAATAAAATACATACACTATATGTATATATATATTTATCACCTTTCTTGAAAGTATGCTATATTGGAGAGATTATATTCTAATATTTTAAAATTGTATGTTTGCTTTGATTGAAAACCTATGAAGACATGTTTGCAAAAAGAAAAACATTCTTAAATAGTACTTCACAGCCTCTTCTTTCAGCAAGCAGATGAACTGTGAAGCTTTGTTTAAAGATTTCATTACTGATGTATTAAAATGTATGAACGATTATTACCTATATGGGCAAAATTGAAAAGTTACAGCTATTTCAACAATTATTACTTATTAATACTTGAAGTTTGGTCTTTGTCGGCAGACGGGAAATGATGAATACATTCAAAGTAAAATAGTGGAAAGGCAATAATTTATTACTTGAATGGTAAAACACTGCTCCCAGATTTCAATGAGCCTTTAGCAGGCCCTCTGAATAATTCTTACCCTCCTGCTTTTTCTTCTTGGTCAGCACTTCTATAAATACAAGGGTCCTCTGACATCATTGCAGAGCCCAGTATCACCCTGATGCTTCATAAAGTTTCCAAGGATGGCAGAAAATCAAATGGCAAACAGTAAACAAAATAAAGCAAAACATGTTTTTCAAAATGAAACAATCCCTTCTTCTCTTATGCAGTTTTTAGAAGAAAAGGAAAGAGATGACTTTTCAAACACATTTTCCAACATGGTAATATAGTTTGGAAGAACATTTTTAAATTAAAACTAATCAAAGTAAACAAATTCAAAAGCAGGAGTGGGTAATCTTACAAACCAATGGCTTCGAGTCATTAACATCTTCCAAGTGATATAGTACCATGTGACTTCAGCAGCTTTCAGGACAGAAACTATGAAACCATCGTGGGTTAGACAAACTATTCAAATCTGATGAATCAATTTTTAAAGTTTCAGTGCAAATTCAAGGGTGTGAATTTCCTCTTCTCCCAGCTAAGTCTAATTGAGGGTGAAAAGTCATAGCAAAATCAGTGTTTGTTCAGGATTTTATGTATCAGGCATAAGAGGGACTTCTCTAAGAGATTGACAACCTCACATATACAAGCTCTCACACACCTAGAAAGCTAGGTGAGAGGTAGGATGAAAAAAGAGAAGTTTCTCATGGCACCTAACCCATTCTTCTTAGATCGGCTAACAGCTTTTCTGTCAGACTAGCTTGGGGTGCTGCCTCGGGAAAATCAGTCATTTTGCTGGGTAACGAAAGAAATGAAGAAGGCTAGAAAATCTCACTGAATCTACGAAATCTAGTTCGTTCTTTGAAACAGTAAAAAGGGCTTCCCATGTCATGTCTAACCACACTGGATAGGTACACTGGTTTTTCAAAGTCCTGGTGCTGATGCGGGATCACTGCAGATTTTAAACTCTACAAATCTCATGACAATTACCAGGTTTAGCGAAATTCAGAGCCTGCCTATTCAGAAGGTTCGTCACTACCAATATCAGTGCTAACGTAGGATGAGAGGCTTATGAATACACAGAGCACTTTGGAAGCTTACTTACCACCTGAACAATTGGGTGGCAAAATGGCAAATGACTTACTTTCACAGTAGTAAGCAAAACATTTGTCCCATGTACGAAGTCAGTTACAAGCGTTACCAGGAAGGAATTGGGAACCTCACCAATTAATCTGTCCTTGTGACACTCTTACAATTTCTACCTTATAATAATTTCTGTACCTGTCTGATCTCCCTAGAAGATAATGTGCTATAACAGAAATCTAGGATTACAGGAGAACAGATCTCTGCTGATTTGCCATTTTCCTCACTGGTGGCTGCACGGCTCTCCCTTTGCTGGGATGCTGGCTTGGATGATTTCTCTGGACAGTGTTGCTAAAATGAGCAGAGCTCTCTCCTTACTGTTATTACACTTTCTTAGTAGGCTCTGAAAGTGTATTATTCTTTCAGTATTTCTACTGAAAACATTATACTATACATAGCTGCACTACTATACTGTTACTACAACTCATGACTGACGTTGCTCAGTTTCTTACAACCTACTGTCTCACAGAAGCTGGAGATAGTTTCCCAGACTGAGCAGACCATATTTGATTAATACCATATAGCATCATATCCAAAAGTTTTTTGCTTTCCCCCATTGAGGGAAATTCACTGAGACGATATGAAACACATCCACCCATACCAGTAATGGCAGGTGTTGCTTAATTGACTATGGCACTTCTTCCCACAGGGTCTTCATAGAACCTCTGAATCCCCCTTAATAGAAATCTAGAAAGAAACAGCCAATTGATTGTCTTCAATATGCATACGAAATATATGTCCTTTCATTGGCATATATATTTTAAAAAATTTTACTCCAGAATGGGTTCCTTGCTCTATAGGTTGCAAGCTCCAAAACTTTAAGGCACGCTGTATATTCATTGTTCAAGAGTCTTGGTTCTGGGAAATAATGGTAAGTCAGACAGTGTTTCTTCCAGGTGGTCCTTGGGTTTGCCTGAATAGAGAACTTCTGGCAGCCTGCCCTGGCATGGCAGGGCTCCTCACATGTGTTAGTTAGGACATCCCCTCGGACTTGACCTAAGTGAGAACTCCTAAATATTAACATTCCTGCCAAACACAGTTTGAAACAGTCACTTGCTGACCCTTGGCTAAAGACTAGATACTTCTTGTTGGCACATAAAAAGTGAGAATTCTTCTACCAGGATCCTGCTTCATTCCCTGGCCATTTTTGAAATGAATTTCAGATGCTGCTTATAGTTCAGAATCAAAGCTTAAAATTAGAGTTGACCTTTCTGATCACCCAAGGTGAAAGCTACATTTGATCAATGCATTTCTAGGTTCATATGCCCATTTTTAATATTTTGGTCAGAGATAGGAACATCACAAAGCACCACGTGGCTCCCATAAACAGACCCTGCGGACTTACTGTGCTTCATTGTTCCAACAGGAAGGAGACAGAAAGGGGAAGAAAAGAGAAGGAGAGAGAGAAGGGGTGGGGGGAGAGGGTAAGAGGGTAAGAGGGGGACGCTAAGAAGGGAGGGTATGGAAAAATGGAAAGACAATAATGAGTGACGTTACCAAATGCCTCTCCTTTATTCCTACAGTTTTCGAAGATTTCTCCCCAAACCATTAGCCCGTGGATATAGTCATTCATTTTTATTGTGATTTTATCATTTCTCCTTCACTAGTTGTGAATATTGCACAATTAGCACATTTCTGAAAACCCTGATGGCCATGTCCTCAAGCTTCCTCCCCAGTTCCTGGAATTTACACTGTAGGACCTCAGCCCTATTTCTGTCTGTGGTTTTGGTTCCAGCTCAGATTCTGACTACAGTGGCGTCCCCTCTCCTTGGCGAATACCTTTTTTCTCCTTGTGGTGATGTTTCCAGTCCATCTTGAGGAGTCATAAAGTGCTATTAAAACAGTCATCCCTCTTAGCCTGTCCTTGGTAGTCATCACACAGTATTGCTATTGTCCAGGGGTTGGAGTCTGAGGCTGAGGCTGAATCGGAAAGTTGGTTTTAGTATCCCAGCAAGGCCAGGGAAAATAAATCCCCGAGCGAGAATATGGCTCAGCGTCAAGCAGCTGGAGAACCAGCCCGTGAACAGGATCCAGGGGCAGATTATTTGGGTGAGTGTGCATGGCTACGAGACATCAGTTTCATTTGACTAATATGTTCTTTTCCATCCAATTGAATGGATTACCACAGTGTCAAATAAATAATACGTTGCCACATTTGGCCCAACAAGAAAAATCCTGGGTATCAATAAGCAAGTGTAAGACCACATGAAAGCCTGACTGTGTTTGAGGAAAACAGGCAATAAACCCTCAGGTATCTTGAAACTTAGACATTTTTCTTGTCAAAATGTTCTAGGAGCCAAATTTGTGGGGTCCCTGCTGCTGTGACAACACTCTGGTCTCTGAAGCTCATCCAACATGGCCCCCGTCCCAATTAAACCTTAGGTATTCGTGAAGGCAGCCACCAAGGTGGGACAATGGCTCATTACCCAATTCAAAATGCATTCAGTCAACATTTATTAGATGCCTACTGGTTGCCAGGCACAGAGATGGCATCTGGGGCTGCAGGAAAGGATAATAGGGGTGAGAAGGAATAAAAAGTGAACATAGCACAAACTCTTGGCTCACATTCTAGTGGGGACACAGACACATATCCAGATAATTCTCATATCATGCAATAAAGTGCTATAAAAGAAATACAGACAAACTGCTCAGGAAACAGAAGATGGGCAGAGGTTGGCCGACTGGAAGACAGAGAGCCTGGGGATGTCTTCACAAAGCAAGGACATTTGGGCTCTGCCTTAAATTATGCTGTTCTGATGCAACGTTATTTTCAGAATTGTAAGATGTGCATTATAAACTGTAATAAATTTCCCCCACACCCTTCTCACTCTGTAGCACAAATTAGCATCAATGGCATCTTATAACTGAGCTAGACAAATAATAAGAAAAATAAGACAAGAATAACAAGCACTGTTGCAAGCATTTTACATATGCTGGTTAGTTAATTCAGCTCCTAAAGCAATTTCTGTGCTATAGGTACTGTCTTTACCTTGTAAAAGTGAAAATAAAGCAGAGAGAAGTTAAATAAATTACCTAAGGTCACACTGCAAGGTCAAACACTGTAGTATGTACTTTAGACCCATTCTTCCACTTTGTTCTGACAACAGCCTTTTCTCTGAGCTATGTATAATTATTTCGGGGTGGAGGATTGAGGGGATTAAGGATCTGAAGCTTAGAAAGGTTTAGTCTTCCCTCAGAAAGATCTTTCAGATAGAGGACAAAGTATGGCCATTGGCCCGAAGGCATGGAAATATATGCGTGGTGTATTTAGAGAAGGCAGATAGAAATACTGTACATACCAAGGGGATTGAAATTCATTCTCTAGAAATGGGTAGCTATTTATAAGAATAACATTAGCTGAGGTTTTTTTTGTTTGTTTGTTTAATGCTCTAGTGGCACATTATATAGAATGCAGGGGAGAAGGCTGCTTGTTGCTTGATGGCTATCCAATGAGCTTAGTTAGGGCAGTGGCTATGAACAAAGAGGGAGGCATTTAAAAGATACCCTGGTGGTAGAATCAAGACAATTTCTGATGACTGGTTGTTTTAGGGCAGGGCAATAAAGGCTAACTCCAAGGTTTCTCACTTTGACCACTATGTTCAAATATGCCAATGCCACCAATTAAGGTGGGAAATGCAGAAGAATTGATCAGTTTGATGGAAAAAAATAATTGATTTGGTGGCATTCAGTATGAGGTGGCTTACTAAGGAGGAAATTTTCATTAGGAAACTGAATATCAAATCTAGAGTGATCCACTACTTTGTTTTCTTCCCATGTAAGAACAATGCATGCCCTAGCATTTTGGAACATTTCTTGGTGGGATAATAATTTCATAGCTAGCTTCTCTTCATAGGGCTGACTTAGCCACAGACACTGTTCTAACAATCATGTATGATGTATGACTCTTCACAACAGTCTTATGATGAAGGCACCCTATTATCCTGATTTCACAGACAAGGAAATTGCAGCACAGAAGGTGCAGGTTATTTTTCCCATGTAGCACAGCCAGAGGTATGCCAAGGAGATATTCTCCTCTCCCCAAGTAGTATTTCTCATCCATGATTTTCAGGCTCCTGTGGCTGACATTCTCTCTCCAAAAGTGTTTCTACCTATTCTTGGACCTGGGAAGAGGAGAGGTAAGTTAAGGATGTGGTGTGTGAGGGCCTACTCATTATGTAATCCCTATGCCTCTGGCCTTTATAAAACTTGGCATACTTGTTCTCAGCTTGAATATTCCATCAGACAGTGAATCTCCCTATTTCTCATTTTCTTTTCTGTAGCAGGAAATGACCACATTCCTAAGGTGGTTGAGAGGATTCGATAAGTTTATACATCTAAGGTGCCTATTCCTAGCATAGGTACGTGTTCCAGAAATATTAACTAATATGATGACAATCAAGACAATAATAATGACAGTGCGGATGACTACATATTTATCTCCACACTATTTTCCTCAGTGGTTTAGAGAAGAAACATCAAGTCAAGCCCTGCCTTATACACCTCAATCAGAGAGCAAGAAAGATATTACTAGTTGTCAAGACTTAGAATTTAGAGGTCTCTAGCCTATTCTTTTTTTTTTTTTTTTTTTTTTTTTTTTTTGGACTTTGAACTTTTTTTTTTTTTTTTTTTTTTATTATTATACTTTAGGGTTTTAGGGTACATGTGCACAATGTGCAGTAGCTTTTGGGGAAAGATCTGGAGATACTCCTGTGATAGAAATGGAGACAGGAGAGAAAAGAACCTTTTGTCAGGGTTCAGACAGTCAGAAAACTCATCATCCCTCAGCCTCCTAAGAGCACTAAAAAAGAAAAAGTGAGTAAGGTCGTATGAAACAGGGTGAAAGACACAGAAATATTCAGATCCTCAGGGGGTGTTGTTTAGGAATAGCGAGACACCGGACTGGGTTTTTTAACTAAACAAATTCTAGAAGATCAGCCCAAATGCAGGACAAACCGTTGTTTGGACTTTTAAAACTGAGGAGGGGAAATGCTTGAAACATAAAAGGCCAACTTGGACCATCTGGTTCTGTAACAGTCCCCCAACCACACGTCCTCACTTGATGAGACCAATATAATAAATGAGGATAGATGTGTTTCACTCCTGTCAACAGCCATACAAGAGGAAAGATAAGAGAAGCTTTTGAAATTGTAGAGATCTTTTGGCTTTAACTATTCCAGAGGCAATTAGTTCCATATGGGAAGCAAATCCACGAGGATAGATTTAACTATCAATTCTGTAGCTGCTTATCAAGAGGCAGTATATTTGGTAACACACACACAAAAGCCAGATTCTGTTACTGTGACACCTGCTTTCACCCAGGCAAGCCAGCAATGAATTAGCCTTTGGCCTCTGATATTCTGTGTGTCAACTAATTTTAAAGAAATTAATTAATTATTCCTGGAATTGATACTAATAAGGATTAGTTACCTTTTAAAAATAAGCTCAACTGAGGCAACGCTACCTTCAAGAGACCCTAAACTGTTTAAAACATAACAGAAAAAGTCGAAGTAATTCCCCTTATGCCCTGGTAAAAGCTAAATGATCCACAGTGGAAGCCTTTCAAAGTTTTCTGTTCTCTGATAGAATTGATGGTGGGTAACTTTGAAGAAAAGAAATTACAAAACAGTGGGTAATCCAGATGATTCATTCCTCTGCCCTCTCACAAGCTGTGCCTTATAAGCCTATTGTTTTCATCCATTCTTGTGCTTAAGAGAGGAAGAGCAAAACGTAGGGATAGGGAAAAGAGATAACAAAATAAAGAAGAAATGAAGCATAAAAAGATTAAAGAGAAATAGATGAAGAAAAGGCAAAAAGGTAACAGAAAAAGAGAAAAAAATCAATAACATCCTCTCCCTGCACCCCATTTCTTCCATTTTCTCAAAATTGGTTCCTTTTTAACAGCCGTACGTTCACATGCCTGGTGCAGAGAAGGGCACAAGAGCAATGGAGGCAGGGGTTGGCCTTGACAGGTAACACGATTCTCAAAACCAAAGAACTCAAGACCCACGGGGTTTGTTAAAATGTATCTGTAGGACAAACCCATGACCTTCAGAATTTGGGGGGAAAAAAAAATATATATATATATATATTCAACCCATTATTCAAATATTTTATGCTAAGCAAAGTGCAGTGCAGTTTGTCAGGCAGTTTCCCCTTAATTTCCAAACCCATGTCTATTTCCAAGAGAATGTGATCCATATGTTTCTAATTCATTTACATTTAAATCATCATAATGCTGTTTTGCTGAGCTATTTGATGTCCAAGAAGCCTATGAGGCCTTTTACAAGCCCTTTTAAAGACTTTCTCCTTTGAACCTGCAAGTCATGGTTTTCCTGTACAGAATGTGAATTAAAATAAAGCAAGTTTATAGTTTCTCTTCAAGCTAAATTCCTCTGTATTTAAATGGATAATAATAATGACAACCATTAAAATAATGTGATCTCAGAGGCAACCTTATATATAAATTTTAAAAAATCTATCAGTTGGGGTAAAAAAAGTTCCAGATTTTCTAAAGCAACAGCTATGAATAGTAATGGCTAGGTTTTCCTCCATTTGCAGATTACATTTAAAATATTATTTGCTTTTTAAACCCCCTGATTTTTCTAAAGTCCAACTTAATTTCCTTCAGACTTTGAATGTATTCTTGAATACTAATTATAGCTTTCCTCTAATTTTTTTAAAGAAAATTTTGAATGCCTTTGTGCCAGAATTGCCTAGATCCTCAGTAACTTTACAAACAAATAGAATATTGATTTATTCTTTTAAAAGTAGCAATCACAATATAATCTATCATTTATTGAAAATGTTGATATGGGTTGGGCTCTGCACAGGATGTCTTACATTCATTGTCTAATTTAATATTGCAACAGCTCTGCACATTTTTAAGAATGTTTGAAACTTAACCTGAAGGTAAGGGCCAGGTGTTTTGTTTTCCTGGAAGATAACCTTGACAGCAATGCAAAGGATGGATTCGAAGCTACCTGAGATGAATAAGCTGGCTCGGAGGCTGTTTCCCTAATAAAGTGATGGATGAATGCAGAAGAATTAGCTATAAAGGGAAGGAGAATTAGTTATAGAGAACCTTATGTTTCATATTTTCACAATCATTTCAAATTTGGCTTTTTAATCAAGAAGTAAAGCTTATTCTGCGATATTTGCTGAAAATTCTAATTTCTCATTTTCCAATGTAATGTCTACGCACCCACAGACACACATTAGGTCATCTATGATAAACACTAGCTTAGGCCGGGCACAGTGGCTCACGCCTGTAATCCCAGCACTTTGGGAGGCCGAGAGGGGCAGATCACAATGTCAGGAGATCGAGATCATCCTGGCTAACACGGTGAAACCTCGTCTCTACTAAAAATACAAAAAATTAGCCAGGCTTGGTGGTGGGCGCCTGTAGTCCCAGCTACTCGGGAGGCTGAAGCAGGAGAATGGCGTGAACCCGGGAGGCGGAGCTTGCAGTGAGCCGAGATCACGCCACTGCGCTCCAGCCTGGGCGACAGAGAGAGACTCCATCTAAAAAAATAAATAAATAAACAAACACACACTAGCTTAATGATCATGTATGTAGAAATGCTTCTTTCTGGATCGCCATTTCAACACTAGAATAATTTTATACTGAGCTTTGCCTCTCTGCACCGATATTAAGAAACTGATCTAACTTAATGACTTCTCAAGACAAAGAGAGACCTCCCAAGTAGAAAGTGGTCAAAATTATTTACAGAAAATAAAGTTACGTTTCTCCATTGCCTTTAATAAAATATCATCACCAATGCCAGTGTTATATATACAGTTATATATACCACAGTGTTATATACCACATAAAAAGATTTTGGTCAACAGTGAACCAAATATATGACAGTGCTCCCATAAAATTATAATACCAGATCTTTATTCTATCTTTTCTGTGTTTAGATATACAAATACTTAGCACTGTGTTACAGTTGCACAGAGTATTCAGTACAGTGCATTTAGATGTACAAACACTTAGCATTGTGTTACAGTTGCCTATTCAGTACAGTAACATGCTTTACAAGTTTGTACAAATACTTAGATGTACAAATACTTAGCATTGTGTTACAGTTTCATAGGGTATTCAGTACAGTAACATGCCTTACAAGTTTGTAGCCCAAGAGCCATAGGCTATACCATAGAGCCAAAAACCATACCATACAGGTATGTAGTAGGCTGTACCATCTAGGTTTGTGAAAGTACACTCTGTAATGTTTGCACAATGACCAAATTGCCTAATGATGCATTTTTCAGAACATACCCTTAGTGTTAAGTGACTCATGATTGTATTGTGATCAGAGTCATCTATTTGATAATCTAGAGGTCTGGAAATATCTTCCCATCCAGTCTCCCCTCACTTCCTAGTTTGAATTATCCTTAAAAGCCTTAGTTTACTCTATCTTCAAAAGGTACTTGGGCCTTTTGTAACCTGGACTTTGGAGTCTGGGGGGAGAAGAAGAATCCTTGAAGTTTTCATTAGTACCTTAACCTCTATTGACACTGACAAGTTAGACAATCGCATTAATTAGATATCGTCCAATATCTTAGATGCTTCCTTTTTTCTTCTTCTTTCCAAAGTTTCTTACGTGAGGCCGTTGTATTTACTTGAATATTTGCATTTGTTCACTTCCCATTAGCATCCCTACTCTAACCCTCTTACATGGACTCTGCAGTAAATTCTCAATGAGCCTCTTGGCTTCCATTCCTGTCCTGTGACAATCTTTCTTCACACAGCAGCTACAACAACTGTTTAAAAATACAAATGATATCACTGCCCTTTAACAGCATATCATTGTTTCTCATTATATGTAGAATAAAAGAGAATCTTTGGGATCTGGCTGCAGCCCAGCCCCCACCCTTGCCCCACTGGCTTCTCTTCCTCCATCAGTAAGCTCCAGCCACCTGGCTGTCCTGCCCTGGTTGGCTCCTTAAGCTTATATCTCACTTCAGATGTCTCCTATGCAGAGGGATCTCCCTCACCCCTCCAGATAAAGTGCGGAGTTTATTGACTCGTGTGAGAGTGAAATCAATTAATGGTTATGACCAGAATGTGTTCAACACACGCATAGACACACACACAAGAGAATATAGAGAGTTCAATGACACTTTTACTTTAGTGAACTATCAGTTTACTACTGGGTTGGAATATAAATGCATGTTTTGTGGGTCACAATGAAATGAGTAATTGAAGTTGCAACCACCTAGAAGCTTGATCATAAATGTCATCACATGACCTTGTTTGTTTCCTTCATTGCATTTCTCACAATCTGAAATCTGCCTTATTTATGTGTTATGTGGTTTATTAAGAATGTAAGCACTTTAAAAGCAGGACTCTGTTTTTTTTTATCTCTCTTATAACCAGCATCTAGTACAGTGCCTGACATGGTTCAGGTTCTAAAGGACCTTTCATTCAAAGACTATATAAAACAAGGGTATCCAATCTTTTGGCTTCCCTGGGCCACATTCAAAGAAGAATTTTATTGGGCTGCACATAAAATACACCAACACTAACAATAGCTGATGAGCTAAAAAAAAAAAAAAAAAAATTGCCAAAAAAAATCTCATAATGTTTTAAGAAAGTTTACTATTTTGTGTTGAGCTGTATTCAAAGCTGTCCTGGGTCACATGCTGCCTGTGGGCTGTGGGCTGGACAAGCTTGATCTAAAAGATGCTGTGATGGTTGATTTTAGGTGTTAATTTGACTAGGCCATAGTACTTAAGTATTTAGTTAAATGCCAGTCTAGATGTCTCTGTGAATGAATTTTAAAGACAATATTAACATTTAAATCAATAGATGAATAGACTTTGATAAGTCAATTACTCTCCATAATGTGGGCGGGCCTCACTTAAACAGTTGAAAGCCTTAAGAAAAAACTAAGTTCCCCAAGGAAGAAAGAATTTCACCTTCAGCCTGCATTGGACTCTAGGCTGCAACATTAACTCCTCCTCAGCTAGGTCTCTAGCCTGCTGGTCTGTTCCGCAAGTATCAGACTGGACAACCTCCACAATCTCATCAGCTGGTTCCTTAAAATCCCTCTCTCTCCTTTCTGTCTCTTTGACTTCTCTCTTTCTCTCTCCATGTATACACACACACACACACGCGTGTACATATGTGCACACACATATATACATAGGTACATACACACATACTACTGCTTTTGTTTCTCTGGAGACTGCTAACTAATACAGATTTGTTGGCCACTCATGGCACTGCAAAGCCTATTACCACTTTTCTTTAGACATTTGTCCCTTTGCCCAGAGCTCCCCAGTTAGGGTAGGAGCTAACACTAACTCCCTCTCTTTATTCCGCAAACTCTCAATCCCACCCTCCTTGCCTGTTCATTTCCTTCTCCTCATCATAACATTGCCACTTGGCCCCCTGGCCAGAAGTGACTTGTATATTTCCCTCCCTCATCCTCCAGGCTTTCCAAGTCACCCAAAGAAGAGCCTGCAACTCCAGGACTTCTTATCCAGGACTCCTGACACATGCCGTTCTTTGTTTTTGCTGCTTTCCTCCTGCAAAACTTCTCATGGACAAAATGTTGCACATCACTGCATAGACATATTTAGATGGAAGTAAAATCAGAAGAATATAAGATAACTACAAAACAATATCAGCAATTATATCAACTAAAGTAGTGAGATAATGGGTGGTTTGTGTTTTTCTGCCTTGTATCTTTCTTTAGCATCAAACATTCTACACTGAGAATTTTAAGTAAAAAGAAGTTATAGCAATTACGGTTTTTAAAAGAGAATTTGGAACAATGAAAGTTAAATATAAAAATACTTCATTAAAATGTCGTTTCTTCAATAAACTGGCATATTCATTAATACCATTCATATTAGCACTTGATCTGATTGTGTCTCTGATGGTTTCATGTGTGATTGTGATGTTGCCAATAGGACTTTGAGCCTCTTTTGAACAAGGAAAGTATTTCACATAAAAATGTGCAAAGAGAGCTATGCAATACAACAGGCCTTGGTTAGAAATATATCTCTGTCACTCACAGCTGTGTGCCTGTTCTCGTGTGACTTAATCTCACTGGTTCTAATTGCATAAAATGAGAACAATAAGACATTTATATGATGCACCTAGCAGTGCTTGGTTCATTGTATATGGTCAATAATTGTTAGTGTCTATCCTTGCAGTTACATGTTAATTTCCACAGCACCTAACAACATGTTAAACACACAATAAAATAACATAAATACATATAAAATGAAATGGTGTGAAATTAAACTGACATGTGAGGATAGGGTTGGGAGGAGGTATATTTCTTTCTCTGCGGTTTTAAGCTGCACTGATACAGATTTCCAAATGTCTATGTTCATGTTTTATTATTAGACAAATTTCTCCTACATATGTGACATTTTTGCTAGTGTTTTAAAAACTATATAAATAGCAGTCTTAATTGAAGTACTACTTGATTCTTACCATTGGATACATCTATTGTTTTTTTGGAAATTTATGTTATATCCTAAAAATGTCAGCATTCCATAATGAGTGATTTACTAGTGTCCTTTTTCTTTAAAACTTCAGTTTCAAAACTCACTAGAGCTAGTTTGATAAGGGTATTCACTTTAAATGCCAGAAAACACATAGAATAGCACACTTTTCTGAACAAAAATTATTATTTTTAATAAATGCATTAATGAAAATATTTGAATGTATGAACAAAAGGATCTTCTACTAGGCAAAGCCAAAACTGATAAGTTTCTACCCTGGAAGTAAAAATATATTCCTGTTTATTCAGTTGGCAAATTTATTATCAAAGGCAAGTTAAAGTTTGAAACTCATTTGATCCTATTATAGAATAAATTTCTGTATTTAGGGAAAGGCTCAGGAAACTCCTTCAAATCTAAGATTTTGTTGTTTTGTGATATAGCAATTCCAGGAAATTTTTAATGTTCATTCCTAATTTTTTTAATATCTTCATTTTTGTTTGGTGTTATACACCTATGACCTTGGTATTGAAAATTTAGGTTTTTACCATTCATGTTTTTTATTTTTATTAAAGCAAGAAGAGAAAAGAAGGAGAAAGTGAAAGAGAGAAAGGAAGGAAGGAATGATGGGAGGAAGAAAGGAAGGAAGGAAGGGCACAAATGTTTCTGAAATTTCACAGGGAAATTTTATTTAACTCTAGAGTTCTACAAATATGTAATAGAAATATGCAGATATATAAAACATCTGCTTATATTACCACAGAGTTACATACCACATTTTGCATAATTTCCCCAAATCTCTTTAATAACTAAGGTTAAAGTGTTAAATTTTAAAGTATGTTCTAAATAAATTTCACTAGATATTCTAGTATAAGAAATTTGAAGGCCGGGTGTGGTGGCTCACGCTTGTAATCCCAGCACTTTGGGAGGCGGAGGCGGGCGGATCACGAGGTCAGGAGATCGAGACCACAGTGAAACCCCGTCTCTACTAAAAATACAAAAAATTAGCCGGGCGTGGTGGCGGGCGCCTGTAGTCCCAGCTACTCGGAGAGGCTGAGGCAGGAGAATAGCGTGAACCCAGGAGGCGGAGCTTGCAGTGAGCCGAGATTGAGCCATTGCACTCCAGCCTGGGTGAAAAAGCGAGACTCCATCTCAAAAAAAAAAAAAAAAAAAAAAAAAGAAATTTGAAAAATAAGTCTGGAAGCTTATGGATATTACATATGTAAAGTCCCTGTTATTTATGCTGGCTTTAAATACTTGATTAAGCGTCCATATGTCAACCTGATCCTATGGAAGGTCAGAGTAAACAATGTGTTTCCGAAGTTAAGTGCTCAAACACACGAGGTTACTGATTCTTCCAGAGTTAGGGGGTATCATTTATTTAACAAATGGCATCTGGTGTCCTTGGACCACTCAGACATGTCACTAGATATAAATTAGAGCAAATGAGTAAAAATAACCTGCAACTAGATTCCAAATCCTAAAAAAAAAAAAAATCAAAATTTCTTTTGGATGCTAATTTTCTACAAAGGTCGCCAATTTTCCCTGGATTAGTGAAATAGGCACATGATATTCGAAATTTCAAATGAATTTATTTTTCTAGCTCCATGGGAGAAATAAGACAACATACATTTTGGAGGGTGATCAAAAAATGTCTATTAATCATGTAACAGTATAACTGTCTGGACATATTGGTCTATGGTATTTTACATAAGCTCCTGAGATTTAAGCCAGGTTTCCCTGGCGGGCATCCAAATGTGTGTCTAATGGCCTACCTGTACCTCTAAACAATGGTGTTCTACCTAGAAACTCTGCCTGGTGGCTTGGCATAGGATAAATTGAAGTGACCTACTTTAAATAGAAGTTCTGCCTGTGTAGCAAGGTCCTTAAGGGGATCCTAGTTTGCAAGTGTCTAGAAAACTGTGAGCTATCTGAATAATCCATACCATGAGTTCTATTCCCAAAAGACTCTAATAGTCCTCAGAGAAAAATCAGTCAACAAAAATTTGGGGACTGATGGTCAGTTTCCTGGGAAACTGAGCTTAACAATCTTGAGTAGAGAAGACAGATAAAAATGTTGATGGGACTCAGAACATGCTACTCCAAAATGTGGCACCATGGCATTTGAAAAAAATAGCAGAATCAGGAAGTTCTCTCTGACCCTCTTCCACCCCCACCCCTGAAGCAAGCCGTAAAAGATTTCTCCAACCTTCCTATACCTGGAGGAAAGGAACGTCCTTATCTCTGATGACACAGACACACAGAAGAATCCAAGCAAACAGACCTTGCTAAGTCTCCCTAGTTTATTACCATTAGATCATAACCCCTTTGTCCACTTCTTCATCAAGCCTAAGTATAAACAGATTGTCCTGCTTCTTTGGATCTTCATTTCTGAAGGGCCCTGTGTCATGTAAACTTATATTAAATAAATTTCTATGTTATTTTCTTGTTAACCTGTCTTTACTATAGGATCCTCAGCCATGAGCCTTGCAAAGATATTACTTTCCCCTACAGTTTCCACAACATTTTAGGACTGAGAGCTTGCCTAAAGGTGGAAGAGAATTAAGGTGTTGCTTGCAATCCATAGAGGGAAACGGTAAATTATAAAAGTTCTCTTGTATAATAAAGAATATATCTTTGTCCCTAGTTCTTGGCAGAGTCTTAAAAACCCTTGGCATTTCCTGAGCCATGGTAGTTTTTGTTATGCTAATGAGGTGATTCCTGGTGGCCCTGAGATAGCTTCAAGATGAAGGTTGGTCATCAGAAAGACCAAACACAGGATTAGAAAGTCAGAACTTTGGTCCAACCTGACCCCCAGGGAAGAGACAGAGGCTGGGGATTGAGTTCAAGCGTGTGACCAACAATATACTCAGCAAGTCTATGTCATAAAACCTCAAGACAAAGTCTGGATATTGAGGCTCAGAGGAGCTTTCTGATAGGTGAACAAGGTGATGTACTGAGACTCCATGGAGAGGGCATGGAAGCTCTGTGGCTGGGACCCTTCCAGACCTCATCCTGTATGTTTCCTTCGTATTAAAACTGTAATCATAAGTATAGTGCTTTTAGTGGCTCCTGTGAGTTGTTTTAGAGTGCTAGAATTATTGACCATGAAGGGGTCATGGCAACCCCGAATTAACAGCTAGTCAGAAGGGCAGGTGCTCCCCCAAAATGCATCTGAAATGAGGGCAGTCGTGAGGAGGACTGAGCCCTTAAACTTGTGAAGTCTGATGCTAACACTGCATAGTTACGGCCAGAATTGAATTGGCGTATACCTAATTGCAGTAGAAGAAGAGCACTTCGAAGCTAGAGAATCAGCTCAAGTTCCTTGAGAGAGAATAGTAACACAAACTCACAGAGCCAGGCTATTTCTCCTGACTTGGTGAAATCAGAGGTAGAAGTGAAAGTCATCCCCAGGGATGTGGGAATACGTTTAACCCTGGTGCTGGCCTTGAATGAAGGGCTTTTATAAGTGAAGGGTGAATAAGTGCTTCTTAGCAAATGGAGAGGGGCAGAGCAGGAATTTAGGGGAATTTAGGGGAAATACCAGGGCTGAAGCAGTGATAGGTATACATATACCAGCACAGATGATGTTTAAAAGTGACACAAAGGAGCTGACCTTGAATAAAATATCAGGAGATGGGGATAGGTTATAACGTAAGAATTATAGCAAAAAGGAGACATGCTTAGGTGCGGGTTATGCTGTTAATTAAGTGGTAAGCAGTTCTAATATCAGATGAGGGACATTATAAGTAAAGTCCCCCAATCTTGAGGGTTCCAGAGCAAGAGTATAGCCTAATGGAATATCCACAGTACCAGATTCAATTCCCCAATGTCTCCACAAAATGAAGAACTTGTGAGCACCAAGAGATGCAGGTAGTAGGGAACCAAGCAGGAATCAGGGCAAGGGATACAGAAAGATATTATCAGATAATCCTGCTAAAATACCAAACTCTCTGTTTCCCTTTGGCATTTGACTGTGGTGTCCAAGTTAGCTAACATTTGCTCTTAAACGTTTTACTTAGAGTAAAAACAACATCAACAATGGCAGCTATGGCAATAGTAATAATAATCAATATTTATCAAATATTTTCTATGTCCTGAACACTCTGCTAGGCATTTTACATGCATTTTCTCAGTTAATTCTCACAACAACATCATGCGATAACTACTACATTGTCCCTATTTGACAGCCTGAAAGGCTGGAGCAGTCTGGGGTCGAGAGAAGCAGGAGGTGTCCTGCAGTTTGTATGATGCTCCTTGTGTTCAGCTGAGAAAGAGTTAGGGTCATGTCAAGGATTCACAGCAATGGGCAAAGATTAGCAGTGACACACGCAGCTGCTATTTCCTCTACAGTTTGAAAAACCAACATGGCTGATCAAATTGACCGTGTAGTCAACAGAATTCACTCATTACGAATTTGAAAAAAAAAAAAAAAAAAATGATTTCAAAAGGGAAAATTTCTTTGCATGCAAACAGTCTGGATATTTTCCCCAAAGGAAAATCAAACAAAAGACTGCATTTGTCCTTGACTCTTGGAGACTGAGAGCAACATCAAGAGGAAACTCAAGAGGAGCACAATCCTATTTAAGGGCTTTGACTAAGTCTTGGTACTTTCAGTTCTTCTGAAGATACCCACACCTTGTGGACATATGAAAGGGCTTAGTATTTAGAAGATTTTATTACCAAATCATAAATATTTTATTTACCCAAACCTGCAAGGAAGGAAGAAACGACGGGGAATTTGGGCAGCTTTCTAGGGAAATTCGTGCCAAGGTCCCATTTGCATTGACTTTGCAAGGCACTCAAAAGCACTTTTGTTTCATTTCACATATTTCATTCTGTTGGAATATAGCCACCAGGTATGTGGCACAGATAAAGTCATCTGCCAATATCCGGGTTTAAATCTGGAAAACAAATATGTCAATGAACTTGATATAGGCAACATCTTTCATGCTAGCATCTGCTCTGCCATTTCCAAAGGTTTCTAGCAATGGAATCGATATTGATACTGTTCTTTATAAAGATAAACATACTGACCCTCCATCATGCGGGTGTATGCTCTGAAAGTTTTTCTTGCAGATGAGAAAACCGGTCCTTGTTCATTCTATTGACCAAACCCCAGTGTGCCCATGGGAAAAGCTTGCCAGGATGAAATGTGTAGGCCATTGCTGGAAAGCAGCAATGTAACTGGCTTATGTAGAGATAAAATTTGTAACTCTGCACTCATGCTGATTCTCACTGATGCTGTAGAATCAGTCTCCACCATCCTCATAATTGAGGTTCCTGTTAGTCTTTGTTCTTTTCAACCTGTCCTCCACACATCCTCCAGAACTGCTTTTCTGAAATAAAAATGCTGTTTTCATTTTATTTCACTGTGCTTAAAAACCTTCAATGACTTCTCATTGCCGACGTGAATGAAAGTATAATTTAGCTTATAATCAGATTATAATTTAGTTTATTGATATTTATTAGTTTCTAAATACTAAATTCTAAATTAGTAAAATTAGTTTCTAAATACTAACAAATTAGGAGGTTTTACTTCAATATATATACAGATATGTGTCTTTTCTTATTAAATTGAGATGGTCTGAAAATATGGGGCCCCTTTTCCTACCTAGATGAGAGCTGCCTAGCAACTGTCTTCTTTTAGGCCCAAGAAGTTTTCTCAAATTTGAGGTTGTCAGTTGCCACATACTGGGCTGCTTGTTCAATTTTTGAATGGTAGATAAATATTACTCTGCACATTTATCAAGTGGGGAAGCAGTGTTTTACTGGTGAACAGGTTCTCAAAAGAACAATAAACAAAACAAAACAAAAAAATAAAGAAGCTCTGATGTGTTGCATTTGCTGATTTCTATGGTGCAAATATTTTCACCATGCCAGGTTTGAAGCTACCAACATGAAATCACTGAACTCCAGATTGAGAAGAAATGCTAACATATAGCTCTCATACTGATTCCAGTGCAGCATTATAATACAGACCAAGAAAGCTATGTGTTTCAAAAGTAGAAAACAAAACAAAATCAAAGGAGGGCACTTACAGAATACTTTGCTCACATTATTTGCCTGGCCCACACAGACTCTTGGATGTGCAGTTCTTGCCAATGATTAAATAAAATTCAAACTGCTTAAAATGGCCTAGCAAATCTTTTTACAATTTAATCTCAAACTAAATTTCTAAACTATTTCCTGCCACTACCCACATAATGTATAGCTTCTTGATGTTTCTATTACACACCCATTATTTTGACATATCTATGTCTTCATGTGTGAAACCCTCTATATATGGAATACCATTGTCATCACCACATCTACCATACATTCGCTGTGAAACTTTCTTAAGTGATGCTTAAGAGTTAAATACTTTCTAATCTCTGCTTCTAGGTCACTATGCATTTGGTGTTATAAATTGTGAGCTCTCTGAGAGCAAAAAATATGTCTTATTTATTGGTGTATTCAAAAAGCCTAGCATACACATTACATCCCTGATCAATAAACACTGGTGGAAGGTAAGATATAACTAGCCCTTAAATGAAATATTTAAGCTTCATTTATAAAATGCATAAAAACTTCTAATGTGGCCAGCCGGAGGCAGTGGCTCATGCCTGTAATCCCAGCACTTTGGGAGGCCAAGGCAGGCAGATTACTTGAGGTCAGGAGTTCAAGACCAGCCTGGCCAACATGGTGAAACCTGGTCTTCACTAAAATACAAAAATTAGCCAGGTGTGGTGGCAGGTCGCTGTAATCCCACCTACTCTGGAGGCTGAGGCAGGCCAATCACATGAATCCAGGAGGCTGAGGTTGCAGTGAGCCGAGATCGTGCCATTGCACTTCAGCCTAGGAGACAGAATGAGACTCTGTCTCAAACAAACAAACAAACAAAAAACCTCTAATGCCTATCAAAATATTAAAAATATAATTGCACTGTTAGGACTTTATTTTTAATCTCTTTTGTTCTGAAATTATACCAACTTTTAAATTTCATAATCATATTACACTAACATATTGCTAAATGGTAATCAATATATTTATTTGATTTCTTTGTTTTTCATCAGAGCACATGCTAAAGGAGTAACAGTATTTATCTTGTAAACTCCAACTGGCCAATTGTCATCACTAACAAGTAGCATATTCTCATAAATGCACATGTGGACACTGACATTTTGTACACAGTTCTTGAGAAATACAAATTTGGCATAACCCTTCATAAGGCACTGCAGTTTATATAGAACCACTGATTCTAAAATACTGAGTGCAGATAGAATTTGGTTCCATAAACACAGCAGTCAAACCCAAATGATGAGGAATGAACTGAATGGATGGCTGAACTTGACATACTTAAGAGTAGTTCTTCCTGCCTTGGCTATCATATCAAAAACTAGAAAGAGGCAGCCTAGGGAAAACGTACACCTTACTTATTCTGTATTATTTTCAACTAATGTGTTATCTAGCACACAATTTCTCAAAGTGTTTGATTTCAGAATCCCTTTACATGTTTAAAATTGTTGGGGAATCTCAAAAGAGATTTTGTTTATGAAGGTTATAACTGTCAATGTTAACTATATTCAAAATTAAAACTGAGAAAAATTTTAACGGCAAGAATCCACAAGCACACATATCATTAGCCATCAGAAGGATGATGCCATCAAGTTTCATGTAGCCTCTGGAAAACTCCATTGTTTACTTGTGGGAGAATGAGAATGAAAAAGGAGATTCTCACAGATACCCTGAAAGAATTGTGCAGACACCCAGGGTCCCCTGGACCATACTTTGAGTACTGCTGGCATAGCACATTAGGTGCAAATAAACACATTTATTGAAATACTAATTAGTGATAGCATAAGGTTATGGCCAATATATATTACTGGTGCTGCACCTACACAACTATTTTTAATGAGCAATGACCAGAGCTTGCTTGCTTTTGCGCTTTTATTGCCACATCAATCAATCAGTTTCAGTTTCTAGCCAATAGATTATCAAATAGAAAACCCTAAGACAACAACAACAAAAAAAGTTATGAAAGGACAATTGTCTACCTTGTTTGAAATCTTTGTTTATAATGATATAAAAGGAGACAGGTGGAAAGAAGGGGAGGGAGGGAATGTTTGATGGATTCAATGAAGGCTGAAATTAAACATCTTAACAACCACCAAATTAATCATTCCACCAGTTGCTTTCAGATTCATAACATTATGAGATATCACGTAGATAGAGAAAAAAGTCTAAATTGGTCTAGTTATAGTATTTATGATTAAATTTTAAAGTGCTGCATTTGACACAGTCTCTTATAAAACTCTAATAAAACATTCAGAGCTGCCCTAGCTGTTCCATGGCTTAGATCCCCCTTTCCCTTTCCTTCTCAATTTAATAAGTTTGCAAATAAAGGCATAAATGTCTTCTATTTTTAAGCATTTTGTTATATGTTATTTAATCTGAGAGTCAGAATAGAGTGAACTAATGCTCTCTTTAGCAAACTGTAAATACCCTTTGAACAAAAATTTGAATCTACACACTTCTTAGATACTATAGTCATTGCTTTCTTGCTTCTGCTTTGAGTGTTCTTTACAATTTTCAGCCTGTTGCCCAATTCAAGTAGATTAGAGAGTCAAATAAATCATCCCAGTAGAGGACAATCTTAAAATGAAATGTCTGTTGGGGAAATAGCTTTTCCATTTATTAATATTAATTTTTAACTTTACCATATGTTCCGTTCATTTTTCCGCCTCTGAAAGTCAGAGCTCATGGTGTGCATGTGTTTTTCTGAAGAGTTGAAAGAATGATGTTATCCACCCAGTGGTCAGTTTATAGCCTTCCCATTCCCAGTTCTTTATCCTGATTTTAGCTCAATCCCAGGTATGGCCACATTCTGGTAAATCCCTTAAGCAAGAAATACTGCAGCCAATTTAAACAAAAGAAAGGGAGGGAGTGCTGCTGTGAAAGGCAGCCATGCCAATGGGAAAAAACGAAATCAACTATTTGCCAATACTCTGTGGCCTGAGGGTTAACGTAGTGTCCAAATAGAACTTATTAAATGAGCTTTAATATCGAAGCATCACAGAGTCGGGAAAAGAATCAACCAACTCAACGTGATGAAATGTTTTTCTGTTTCAGCACTGAGTTTTATCTTCAGAAAGTCAGATAAACACAATGTATTAGAAGTATGTCTCATATTACTAATTTTTAGAAGACTATATTTTTATTGGGTATAAGTTGGAATATAATTTATTTATGAGTGGATTTATATTTATATTAATAAGCCCAACAAGATGACATTGTGCATTCATATCTGTTTGTATTGTGTAGATGAATACAGTGGTTGGTAAAGTTAAAACCAGGAAACTTTTGAAATTGTCAAATTAGGAAGAGAGTGGCTATCAATTGAATTTGCATAAGCAACTTAATCTGTTGGTTTAAGCAAAAAGGGGACTATAAAAATGTTATGAAATTATTGGCCCAGCGCAGTGGCTCATGCCTGTAATCTTAGCACTTTGGGAGGCCAAGGCATGCAGATCACTTGAGGTCAGTAGTTCGAGACCAGCCTGGCCAATATGGCAAAATCCCATCTCAACTGAAAATACAAAAATTAGCTGGGCATGGTGGCCCATGCCTGCAACCCCAGATACTCAGGAGGCTGAGGCAGGAGAATCGCTTGAGCCCAGGAGGCGGAGGTTGCAGTGAGCCAAGATCCCCCCACTGCACTCCAGCCTGGGCAGCAAAGTGAGACTTCATCTCAAAAAAAAAAAAAAAAAAAAGAAGAAGAAAGAAAAAAAAAATTACAGTTAGAAACTATTCTGACATTAGCTCTTCATAGTCTATACCACTATACCCTCCTTCTTCCTCCCTCTAAAAGTCCTCTCTATACAAATCACAGAAGTAGGAAAATAGATGCTTGAAAGAACGAAAGAAAAAAGTACAGAAAAAAAGAAAAACTAAATGTTTTTACTAACTAAAACAATGACTGAGGATTATAGGTTTTGTCATAGGCTTTTTAATGTGACATTAAAATATCTGACTTAAAAGCAGATGCATAAAAATACTACCACAATGTACTTAGACATTTCATATATATTAATATTATGTTATCCTCCTAAGTCTTAAAGGATTTTTTTTTCCTAACAAGATAATATCAGCAGCCACTTATTTTTGTCTGTCCTTTGTGGTATTTAAGTCTCACAGTAACTCTGCAAGGTAGTTGGTTATGATTTTAACCCAGATACGTTTTTCCCCAAATCCTTTATTCTTTCCACTTAGGCTAAAATACTGTCTAAGCCACTGCCTTCTGGAAAAGAATACATATTTCCCTCTATACCTTTCATGTTAGAGTTAATAAGACACTCACCAAGGAAGGGAGTGTGGTAGGAGTGGCATGGGAGAAGAGACTAAACTCTAGCTACTTGTGTAAGATGGATTCTGATGATAACCAAGTAACTTTCTATTTCTGGAGGCAATAAAACTCACACTAAACCAACAAACACTGACTTTCTCTTTGCTGTAGACACCAATACACTTTTGCCATCATGTCCAGCAACAAACTTGTTACATTAGGCTTTCTTATAAGTAGATTGGGAAAAGACCATGGTCCAACGGGGTCAGCATTTGGTAGCCTAAAAATTGTAGCAGCAATAGCTATAAGATGATGTTTCTCTATTTTCTGAGAAAGATGACAAAAAAGAAAAATGAGGAAGAGAAAGAAAAAGAAGGAAGGAAGGAAGGAAGGAAGGAAGGAAGGAAGGAAGGAAGGAAGGAAGGAAGAAAGAGAAGGAAAGAAAAAAAAGAAAGAAAGAAAGAAAGAGAAAGCGAAGGGAAGGAAGGAAGGAAGGGAGGAAGGGGGGGAGGGGGAAGGAAGGAAAGAAAGAAAAAGAAAGAAAAGAAGAAAGAAGAAAGAAAACAAGAAAGGAAGAAAGGAAGAAAGCAAAGGAAAGCAAGAAAGGGAAGGACATAAGGAAGGAAGGAAGGAAAAAAGGAAGGAAGAAGGGAGGGAGGGAGGAATGGAGTGGCGGCAGGAAGGAAGGAAAGAAAGAAAAAGGAAGGAAGGAAAGAAAGAAGGAAGGAAAGAAGGAAGGAAGGGAAAGGAAAGAAAGAAAGTAAAAGCAAGGAAGGAAAAAAGAAAAGAAAGAGAGAGAGAAGGAAGCAAAGAAGGAAAAAAGAAAGAAAGAGAGCGAAGTGAAAAGAAAAGAGAGAGAAAGAAAGAAAGAAAATAAAAGAGAGAGAAAGAAAGAAGCAAGAAAAGAGGGAAGGAAGGAGAGAGAAAGACAGAAAGGAGGGAGGGAGGGAGGAAGGAAGGAGAAAGAAAGAAAGAAAGAAAGAAAGAAAGAAAGAAAGAAAGAAAGAAAGAGAAAAAAGCAAGCAAGAAAGAAGCAAGAAAGGAGGGAAGAAAGGAAGGAAGGAGAGAAAGAAAGGAGGGAGGGAGGGAGGGAGGGAGGAAGGAAGGAAGGAAGGAAGGAAGGAAGGAAGTAAGTCAAGACCAAAACACCATATGAAAAACTTAAAACTATGCCAATATCGTAACAACAATAGGGAGCGAATCTCAACTTAAAAGATTTCCTACTATGTGCCAAACATAAAGCCACGATTACTATTTGTATTTAGTCGGTGGCATTTGCCACTTGGTTACCAATCTGTCAACAGTGCTTAATAATTGAATTATAGTCAGGTAAGAGATAACTCCTAACCCACTGAGATGTTAATAAAAAAGTATAGAGATTCATCTTCATTTTTACATTGTATTTATTTGGGGCTATGAAATAATTTTGATTTGTCTTTGACATGAAGCATAAACTACCAATTTTAAAGTGGTCTCCATAGGGATTCTCATGCAGGCAATCAATGACATTTGAATCTCTCTAAAGAGGTAACAGTAAAACTTATTTATTTTCAAACACTTTAAGTCATGAAACTCTATATAATATTTAAATTCTCTTACTGGGGCCCAATAAGTAAAATAGATAAAAGTGTAACGCTTTGGCGAACTCTGATTGGAAAGTGCTCAAGACCCTCCCCAATATCAGACCTTCGTTCTCCACCTTCAACCACTCTTTCAAGAATAAGACTTGATGTATTCCTCAGAACTCCATGGAACTTAATTATTTAATATGATCAATTACATAATTAACTGATTTTTAAATTTAAACTGAAAACTAATTGTTATCTGAGCTGCAACTATAGAGTGATTAATTTTTCAGTAACAAGAATACTGTGATTTATACAATCCCATGAGTGCTGTTCACTTCAGTGTAGTCCAATTTGGAAACCAGGCACTTATTCCACTAATGATAACATTGTTCAAAATAGTTTCAAAATGTCTGTTTCAGTACTGTCCCTTACATGGTCTTCTGGATTCTGTCAATATTGTCCATTATAAAATTTTGAAATCAAAGTTGATATTTTGTAATAATCAAAATCATTCATAACAGAAACTGTTGATGGCTGTAAATGGTTTGGCAGAATAATACTGCTTTTTTACTTATTCATTTGTTTTAATGAAACCTACATGTGACTATAAAACATTAAGATTTCTTTGTGCTGCTTAAATACTTTTTTAAAAAGAAAAAAAATCCAGAGGAGATGTAAAAGCAATGTAATTTTTAAAAAGAATAGAATTTTATAAAGTGGTTATTTTGAAGATGACAACTCTTTTGTGAACGTATAAATTCTTGGTAAATAGCACCACTTTTAAATAAGAATTTTTCATATAGGAATAATCTCCTATTAAAAATCTTGACAGCTCGGTGTTTCCCATTTCAAATCAAGGGAAATTCTATCAGCTTTTTATTTATTATGAAAGTTTATGGTAAAAATTAATTGGCTAGTTTCTCCATGGAACATTAATGGCATTCAAAATATGCTATTTAAAAAAAGACATTATGATCGGAAAAAAAAAATTAGAGGTATAAGGAGATGAGAAAGAATTTCAGCAAAACCACATTTGGATTGACTTTTAAAATATTTTTTCTTATGTTTTAATATTATTTAATAAGGCTTATTTGAAAATGATGATTTTAAGGAGTAACACAAATTTTCATAAGATGATAAAATACAGAGCAGAAGAGTCAGTCTGGGAAAGTCTGACTGTATATTGGGAGGTCACTAAGACTGAAATTCAATTAAATGCTTGAGGCTGTCTGCCATACTCCAAACACTTGCACAAACTTTAAGTCATTTAATCTTCAAGGCAATCTTTCGAGGTACATAATATTACCTTTGTGTTAGAAACGAAAGAAACAAGACTCAGAGATGTAAAATTATTTGCCCACAACTTCTGATGAAACTGTCTTCTAGCTCTAAGCCCAATGCCCTTTCTATTACTTCATTTGAACTCGGGGGTTAAAGCCCACAAGCTAAGCATTATCAACCAGGGAAAATCAGGCAACAAGGGAATTCTAACAGATTAGAATATAAGATGAAGATGGCCCCGCGATCCAGTTCCTTGGAGAGGAAGCACTGATGGAGATGTGACTTCCTGGGTTTGAGTGAAATGTGTAATCAGTCAATTTATACAAAATGAGGCGGATCCAGTAATGGACATAGAGCTCATTGAGGTGAATAGGAGATCTGGTGGAAGAAAATAGAATGAAATTAGATATGACCCTTATCACCTAGCTCTTTATAAGAATACCCTTTGGGCCGGGCGCAGTGGCTCATGCCTGTATTCCCAGCACTTTGGGAGGCCAAGGCCAGTGGATCACCTGAGGTCAGGAGTTTGAGACTAGTCTGGCCAACATAGTGAAACCCCATCTCTACTAAAAATACAAGTGGCACGTGCCTGTAGTGTCAGCTACTCAGGAGGCTGAGGTGGGAAGATCACTTGAGCCCAGGAGGCGGAAGTTTCAGTGAGCCGAGATCACGCCACTGCACTCCAGCCTGGGCAACAGATCAAGACTCCATCTCAAAAAAAAGAGAGAAAGAGAATACCCTTCCAAGTCTCAAATGTTTTTTTATAGATTCCTATGCTCTCTTGGGGAGGGGGAAAAGCATCAGGTAAGACATAACTACTTTCTTACGGCTTGAGCACTTCTGAGGGTAGAACAAAAACCTTGAACAAAAGCCATACCTCCACAACTTTTTCATGTCCATCTTGGCACACCACTCTTCCTAAAATCTTGCCTAGCAGAAGCAAGCCACACCTGGTAGTGATTTTGTACAACTCATTTGTCCCACGGTGGTTCAGCCAATGACTTGGTGAAAAGTAGTTTAGATAAATTAATGAATGCTAAATGTATAATACATTATTACAAAACTAATATGTTATAAAGAAATACCGGCCGGGCGCGGTGGCTCACGCTTGTAATCCCAGCACTTTGGGAGGCCGAGGCGGGCGGATCACGAGGTCAGGAGATCGAGACCACGGTGAAACCCCGTCTCTACTAAAAATACAAAAAAATTAGCCGGGCGTAGTGGCGGGCGCCTGTAGTCCCAGCTACTCAGAGAGGCTGAGGCAGGAGAATGGCGTGAACCCGGGAGGCGGAGCTTGCAGTGAGGCGAGATTGCGCCACTGCACTCCAGCCTGGGCGACAGAGCGAGACTCCATCTCAAAAAAAAAATAAATAAATAAATAAAAAAATAAAGAAATACCTTCTTCTCTAATATTTAAATCATAGAAAAAGAGTAAATTAAGTTTGTTATACATCTATGATTTAATCACTGTAATAATCACATAAGGTAGACATAAATAAACTTCCCCAGGTTCACAGAGGCAATAGCACTGAGACTAGGATTTAGATACCATCTGCCAGGTTCATACCCTGCTCTTTAGACTCTTTCTGCTTCAGACAAAAATTACTTCAACATAAACACACACACACACACACTCCACAGCTCTTGGCTGCCAATATCAAGATAATAAATTATCTAACTGTATAGGCTATTGGTCTTCCATTGTGAAACAATTTTAAGTTCTCAGATTTTACTTGCAAATCCCCTATGAGATTCTTCTGTGTTCTGTAATTTGCAGTATGTATTTTGAAGCTATTCTAAACATACAAAAGTGCTTATCTGAAAAATTTCTACAATGGCACTATTACTAAATGTAATTACACATTTTATTACCTTCTGCTGTGATCTGAATGTTTGTCTCTTCCATAACTCATGTTGAAATTTAATTGCCATTGTAACAGTATTAAGAGACCAGACATTTAAAAAGTAATGAGGCCATGAGGGCTCCATCCTCAGGAAGGGATTCGTGCCCTTATAAGAAGATGAGTTTGGCCCCCTCTTGCTCTCTCTTGCCCTTTTTCCACCCACCATGAGATGACACAGCAAGAAGGCCCTTGACAGATGTCCCTCAATTTTGTAATTTCCAGTTTGAAGAACTGTGGGCCAATAAATTTCTGTAAGTATAAATTATTCAGTGTCAGATATTCTCTTGTAGCAGAAAAATTGGACTAAGATGCCCTCCCCCAAGATACCTCACCATGCCTTAAGAATTCCACTGATAACACAATCCAAATGAAAGTGCCTCTCTGAAATAGACCAAGGGTAGCATTCTGAGTTTCTAAAGAAAGCTTGGAGATACAATTTTATTACAACAAATTTATCATTATTGATCATTTTGTGAATGACTATTCTATTTTTATTTACTAATTTGAACCAATTAAAAAATTAATTTGTACCAATTAAATTTGTACCAATTAATTTGTACCAGCTATAAATTGCATAATGACATTTCTGACAATGATGGACTACATATACGACAGTGGTCCCATAAGATAATAATGGAGCAGAAAAAATCTTATTGCTTAGTGACACCATTACTATTATAACATCGTAGTGCAATGCATTACTCACATATTTGCAGTAATGCTGGTGTAAACAAACCTACTATGCTGTCAGTTATATAAAAGTATAGCATATAAATTATGTAGGGTACATAATAATAATAAGCAACTACGTGAGTGGCTTATGTATTTACTACAGTATACTTTGTATCATTCTTTTAGAGTACTATATTATATACAGAGAGAGTATATATAGAGTATACATATTTGAGATGGGGTCTCACTCCCGTCGTGCAGGCTGGAGTGCAGTGGCACCATCTCAGCTCACTGCAACCTCCGCCTCCTTGGTTCAAGTGATTCTCCTGCCTCAGCCTTCCGAGTAGCTGGGACTACAGGTGACCACCACCATGCCCAGCTAATTTTTGTATTTTTTAGTAGAGATGGCGTTTCACCATGTTGGCCAAGCTGGTCTCGAACTCCTGACCTCAGGTGATCCACCCGCCTGGGCCTCCCAAAGTGCTAGGATTACAGGCGTAAGCCGGTGCACCTGGCCTCAATTTATATTTAAAGAGTTAACTGTAAAACAGCCTCAGACAGGTCCTTCATGAGTTATTCCAGAAGAAGGCATTGTTATTCTGGAAGATGACCATTACGCACATGCTATTATTTTTGAAGACCTCCCAGTGGGACGAGGGTGGAGGTAGAAGACAGTCATAGTCATGGCTCTGACCTGTGTATTCCTAGACTAATGCATGTGTTTGTGTCTTCATTTTTAACAAAAAAAGTGTTAAAAAATTTAGTAGACAAATGATGACAGGATAAGAATATAAAGAAAATATTTTGTACAGTTTTACAATGTGTTTGCGTTTTAAGCTGTTATTACAAAAAAGTCAAAAAGGTTTTAAACATTTAAAAGTTGTAGTCGCTAAGGCTAATTTATTATTAAAGAAAAAAAATTTTTAAATAAATTTAGTGTAGTCTAAGTGTATAGTGTTTATAAAGTCCACGATGGCGTACAGTAAAATCATAGGCCTTCACATCTACTCACCACCCACTGACTCACCTAGAGCAACTTTCAGTCCTGCAAACTCCATTCATGGTAAGTACCCTATATGAGAGGACCATTTTATGCCATATTTTTATGGTACCTCTTCTATGTTTAGATATATTTAGACGCACAAATACCATTATGTTACATTTGCCTACAGTGTTCAGTATAGTAACACGCTGTACAGGTTTGTAGCTTAACAGCAATAGGCTATAGCATATACCTTAGGTGTATAGTAGGCTATACCATCTAGGTTTATGTAAGTACACTCTATGATGGTTATACAATGACAAAATCACCTAAAAATGCATTCCTCAGAATATATTTCCATTGTTCAGCAACACCTAACTGTGCCACCATAAAAGAAAGAAACTCCATCATAATGTCATATTCTCTGTTTGCTCTTTGATATGGTTTGAATATTTGTCCCCTTCAAATCTCATGTTAAAATATAACCCCCATTGTTGGAGATGGGGCCTGGCAGGAAGTGTTTGGATCATGGGGATGGATCCTCGTGAACAGCTTAGCATCCCCTTGGTGATGAGTGAGTTCTTGCTCTGAGTTCACATGAGATCTGGTTGTTCAAAAGAGAGTAGCACCTGCCCCCCCTCTCTCTTGCTGCTGCTCGCACCACGTGATGTGCCTGCTCCCACTTCGCCTTCCTCCGTGATTGTAAGCTCCTGAGGCCCTCACCAGAAGCCAAGCAGATGCTGGTGCCATGCTTGTATAGTCTGCAGAACTGTGAGCCAATTAAACTTCTTTTCTTTATAAATTACCCAGCCTTGAGTATTTCTTTACAGCAATGCAAAAATGGACCAGTACCCTCTTCATATTTGGAAAGTCTGGTTTGAATCCATGAGAGGAGTCCATGATGACGTTGTACCCAATATTTAATCTCTTTAAATCTTTAATTCTCTTTCTTCCTTATATCTTTTCCCCAGCTTGTATGTGATTCTCCTTACTATATGATGTGCAATTTTCTTTCACATTTCCAGTCACAGTTTGTAATGTTATTTTTTGTGTAATTATTTGATTAGTGTCATTCTCCCCTACTAGACCATAAGTGCATAAGAATATTGACTGTTTGTATCCCAGCGCCTTCTTGCTCAGTGGTTCAATAAGTAAGTAAATATTCATTGATAAATAAATGAATAAACCTACTCCTCAGGATTATTTATTGTGAGATTTTTTTAAAGATGCCAGTTTTTTTCAACTGGAAAAAATGCTTTATAAACGTAGGCTCTTATTGATCTACTGTTCTTATTTTTTCAATCAATATTCAAATTAAGAGAAAGTGATACTACATGTAACTGTCAGACTGGAAAGTTCCCGAAAGTTTTGGGCTTTACAGCATTGGCAATTGGCAAAAGCCTCATCACCTCTGTGGGACAGAAAAAGAAAAAGAAGTGATTCACCTCTCATATTACCTCTGGGGGACAAGCAACTCACATAATTGCTTTAGTAGGAGGGAAGAGAGAGAGAAAAAGCAATTTCAAAAACATGAGACTGGTCATACAATACCAATATCTTTTGGAGATTTCTGGAAGTATTCTGATTTTTAGGGGTGCTATTTAATGTGCTATGATATTCAAATTCACTGAGGACATTATACTATAGTGCAAACGTTTTGTAACCTATAATTTATTTTTTTAAACCGATCCATCTAAGCTCTCTACAGGAAGAATAATTCCATGTCTTAAAGATAATCTAACTACAAAAGTCACAAAGACTTTGGCAATAATCACCTCAATCATTCCAGCTAGCATTGTTACAAAGTAGGGCACAGAGAGCCGCACACAAATGCGTGGCACTCAATCCGAGCTGCGAGGAACTATTGCACAACTGGGTTACGTTCAGAAACTGGTTGAAAACTGTGTGAGCATCGAGCCATGAAGATTTTACCTCCTGGGTTCCCACCTCTGCTTAATAGTGTTAACATGCCCAACTTCAAGACGGGCTGTTAATTTTGATCAGGACTCGTACTCCCAGTCAAGCGAGAGCACAGAAGAATGTGAGAGGTCAGATAAGAGGAACCAATCCTCTAATCTATTTCCACTAGCACAGCGGAGGGGTTGTGATTTTGGAGTCTATTAGGAGATACCTTCGTGGTCTCCCTGGTGAAGGGAATTCCCAGAAAAAGCCAACTCTGAATATGCATGTCTGGAGGCAGCATGTTTAATCATCACATTGCACATTGGAAGAGATCAAACCAGCACAATGTGCTTATGCTGAAAACAGATGATGTGTTCTTTTTCCCTATCCAGGATGCAAATTGCTTCTGCAAAGAGCTGACTTCATTATAAAGAACTGATACTGCCTGAGTTTGAGAGGACTATCACCAAGGGGCAGTGACCTTCTGGCTGATCTGAATATCAGCTTATCTTGGTGCTGAATAATGCATAGCTATATTTATGTTCTCATTTAAATATCGCTTAATATTTAACTTTCTACTGCCCATTCACTGTGTTATAATAAGTTATTCCAAAACAGTACAAACAACATGGGTACTATAAATGCAGTCATGTTAAGGTTTTGGTTTTCTCAGGAAGATTATATCAACCTCAGTCATCGGGAAAGAGTTGTCCTAGAATCTGGGGCATGCTACCTCATCAACTCTTGATCAACCTTAAAGGATTTTTGCAGTATTTGTTCTGGGGAGACGTGAGGACATTTCATCTTCATCAAAAACAGCCATAGTAATTAGGAAATGAACTAAGTTTTAAGAAGACCATTTAAAACTTCAATCATGTTAATGGGATTTTTAAGAACTCAAAAAAGACATCATTCTGATTTAATTGCACTGGCTATTGGTTTATTAAACACTTCATTATTTGTCCCTTTATACACCATAGATGAATGTTAATTGACAACAAACGTTCAAAATGAAGAACAAATTGAAAACTCAGAATTTCTAAGCACCCAATGTTGGAGCAAAGAAGATGACAAAAATTCTATGTGATTTACTCTCCCATTTTTTTTCAAACAGATGCTTCATTTTGAAAATTATGAATATGAAATTATATTCATAGTTTCAGAATAACCTTAGACATTCCATACACATATTTTATATCGTGCCATTTGCACTGGACTTGGAGCACAAAAACATCAGTAAATCTCGTTTCTGCCCTAAGTATGGGCATAGATGATTCAACCTCTGGATGCCACTTTGCTCTACTGTAAGATGAAAGTGTTGAATTGGGTATTCATCCTGCTTCTCTCTGCATATTACTCGTACCATTTCTTTTAGGTAGATGTAGAACCATGTCTACCTCTCATAACTCAAGAGTCTCAGGCATAGACTCAAGGTCACATATGTTCTGAGGAAGCAGCCAGGCTTTGAAGATATTATGACTATTAATAACCAAATCACGCTTCCTCTCTTAAAAATAGGAGAGGGAAGGAAAATGCTGCATCTACGTTGATGAGTAAAAGAACACCCACAATTAACTCGGTACAATTCAAGACTACCCAAATTCCGATTCTATCTTCCTTAAAAATTATAAGGCAGAAATACAAAGAGATTTTAAATTATAGCTGGCAAGAGTGTTAAAAATTGAAATTTTAAAAGTCTAAATCATATTTGGACAAAATTATTGACATAACTAATCATTCATTTTAGAGAAAAATCACACCAAAATATGATTTAATTGCAAAGACAACCAGCACCATACTTATGTTAAGAAAAAACAACAAATAATGTATCTCCTATTCCCAGCATAGGCCTTTTTATTTACAAAATTAATTACGACAATGAGATTAAGAGGTTTCAAATGCAGACTGCTGCACCATACTTTGGTGGTGCAATAACAACAATTATATTTGGAAGCTTTTAAATTAAAAATGTAAAAGCCTCCTATTTATCTTTTTGCCTTAATTAGTTGCTAAGCAAGTACCATGCTGAAGGTTGCATTCATGACAAAAGCTGGTGGTTGCAAATCAGTGTCCTCTGAAGGATTCGCCGCAATTCTTTAAATGAGATGTCATAAATGCTCCATAACAATGCATTTAGTTTCAATTTAATATAATCACTTTTATATGTTAAACAGTAAAAAATGAATTCAATGCCTACATAGGCCTCTAAACTGTCAATTTGCCTCCTAATCCTCCGACCAGCCTCTCTAAAATTAAAAAAAAAATAAAGCATTTGGGGAATATATAAAACTAGCATGCCGCACATTACTCTTACACTTCCAGTACTATAGCCGCAAATGTCTTCCCTGAGCAAAGGATGATTTATCTAAGGTGAATAAAGAATACACAGTTTGGCTAATGAATTTAAAACATGAAATAATAGTTTTAGTGTAAAAACCAAAGCTGAAATAACTGATTAGTATGCCTGGGAGTGGCAATGATATATATGAGACCAGTGCTGAGGATATTTTTTCCTTCCCTTACATACTGCCCGGGGGAAATGGCAGTACATGAGTTAAATCTCAAGTCCCAAACTGTCACTACTGCCTCTGCAGTGGCTAATATAATAATTCCATTGAGATCTTAGTTCTTGCCCTCAAAGCGGTTTAAAAATTTCCACTTTTTAAAAATAATTACCGCTAACGTGGCAGGCCCTCTGCTAGGTGCTTTATGCGATCTTAACAACCCCCAAATTCATTTTGTATTAGCTCTATTTTAAAGATGAAGAAATCTAGGTTCAGGCTAAGGATCCCAGAGCAAATAAATTACAGAGTCTGTGTTTGAATACAAGTCAGCTTAACTCCACAGACCATGCGTTTTCCACAACCTGCACTGTATCCAAATGCTAAAGAACGGTTTGGGCATTCTGCCTCATGATGTCCTCCTGTACCTGAATACTGAGGAGTATGAATCATACGTTTACCTTGACTGAGTGTTGTGTATGCATCCACATAGATGGCACTTTTCAACCTGTCTACATAGTGCCATGATGTGTTTTCTTTCACAAAGAGAAAGGAAACCCCTGAAAAGGAAACTCGCCACTACTTCATCATCTTTCCTCTAATGTGCCTGTTATAGTGTCTCCCACTCTCTGGGCCAACCTGCTTGGAAGAAGCATCTCTTCTCGTGGCAATCTGGACCCCATCCTGACTTGCTGGGCTCATTTTCTAGTTGCCAAAGCCACTGACATGCCTCATTTGTCCTCTCTGGAGTGTTTAACACTGATGGTCATTAGCTCTTCACAAAACGTTCCTCTGGTTTCTGATTTTCCTCCTTCTTCTCTGGCTGCCACCTCTCCCCATTTCCAATAGGCTTCTCTTCTTCTATCTACCTTCAAAATGCTACTGGCTCTAGAGTTTTCATTCCGAAACTTTGTATATACTCTATATACTCAACCTGAGTGATATCATCTAAACACTGAGGGTTCTTGTTGGGAGGATATTCTCCATAAGCCTCTCATATTCTTTCATGTCTTATGAAGAGAGGTACTCACTTCCCTTTGTATAAAACCATCCTTTTAATAGTGACCAGCCTTGGAACGTAGATATGGTGTCTCCTTCTACATAAAAGAGCACATTTCTCTGTAGGCTTGGAAGATATAATGTCCCCCTCCTGAACAAAAGCAGCCATGTTTATTGTCCATTGTAAAAGATTTAGGCTCCCTAAGCTCGGGTTTCTACTCCTGAGACGCCACCCACTGACTGTATAGCTGCCATCTGGCATGCTTTAAGTTACCCCATGATGGTACTCTGGCTACTGCTATTGTGTGAGTAATAAACTACCCTTCATTTGGACTCAGGAGTTTCATGTCTTCTATCAGCATCCATGACCCTTGAAATTGTGACAAACTAACTTATTAATTTTAAAGTAAGATAAAATATCTGGCTCTTCACAGTATTTAACAATACCCTATACTAGTTAGGACACCACAGATTGTAAATAGAAGAATGGAAAGAAAGAGAAATGACAGAACAAAAGAATATATACACACACACACACACACACACACACACATATACATACACACACAAAAGCATATACATGTATACGTATGTATATATACATATATTCTTATATATATCATCTATTTATCCATATATATAGATATAGATATCTGAGAGAGAGAGGAAGGAAGGAAAGAAGGAGGGAAGGAAGGAAGGAAGGAAGGAAGGAAGGAAGGAAGGAGGGAGGGAGGGAGGGAGGGAGGGAGGGAGGGAGGGAAGGAAGGAAGGAAGGAAGGAAGGAAGGAAGGAAGGAAGGAAGGAGGGAGGGAGGGAGGGAGGGAGGGAGGGAGGGAAGGAAAGAAGGAAGGAAGGAAGGAAAGAGGGACGTAGTAGGAAGAGCCACCTTTGGGGAATGTGCCAGATTGGTTTAGGCTAATCAGGTCACAGTCCCAGACCTTGGAGTACTGTCAACTTCCTCCAAAGACATGGACTGGATGGGGAAAGGATGGCCACCCGAAATAAAATCTGAGTGTTGTTATTAAGAAAGAAGAGGGAATTGATGCTGGATAGGCCATTACCACATGTCTGTTGCACTCCTGAATGTATACCCTTGACTCCATTTGTATTCCAAACCAATTTTTAAAATTGTTTCATGAACTGCTCCATCTGGCTTTTTCATCGGCACCTAAAACATGGCATGCCTATCCTCATTATCTTTCTTTTTCTGAATTATCTACCTCAGTAAATAGCACAATCATCTACACAGTCAACCAACCCCAAAATATGAAAGTCATCCTAATTTTCTGCATGCCTCCTACCCCTACATCTAATCAATTACTAACTCCATTCGCTTCTATTTCTAAGTAATTCTTTAAATTATCCTCTTTTTTACATTCCCACCAGAATTTCCTTGATTCAAGCCATCACTGCTCTTCCTGTATTACCACAATGCTATTTTAACTGGCATTCCTGCTTTCAAGTTTGCCTGCCACTAAACTATCAGCACTATCCACAATACTGTTAGATTTGTTTTAGAAAATAGAAACTTTAATTGGTCTGAACCATATTTAAAATGGTCTCATGCCATCAGATAAAGACAAACTTTTCAATGTGTCTCTTCATAATCTAGCCTTAACATCCTTTCCACTCCAACCATTCTATAGAAAGTTTTGCAAATATACCCTTCTCATTCATGCCAACCTGACTCAGGCTGTCACCTCTGCCTGAAATACCCGCCCCTCCAACAAAGTCTGAGTAATTCCCACTTAGCTGGTCTCCGGACTGAATTCAAGCTCCAAGCAGCACTTTATTTTGTGATTTCAGCTGAGACAGCTAAGGGGCCCCTTTTCTGTGTCTTTGCTGTCAGAACCCGAAGCTTCCAGCATGTGCTTCTTTTGAAGTACTTCCATCACTGCATTGTCATCAGTGACTTCCTTTTCTTTCTCTCTCTTCTAATATACTGTGAGGTCCTTGGTGGCAGAAGTCAATCTTGAGCACCCGTCATCCAATATATAGCTGACCCAAAATGGAGACTCATTATCATTGAATGCTGAATGAACATATTAAGATTCTGCAATGAATGCAGAGTTAAGATTCAGTTTTGCAGGATAGCCATACTGGCTGTCTGCAGTGCCTGTATTATAGCAATTGCTAAATATTTTAAATTTCACTCCTTAGTTCATGAATATTATTCCTGTAAATGTCATTTGACTTGTAGGACTGCTGATGCTGTGTGTTAACAACTTGTATTAATGCCTACTTCTAGAGATTGATTCTTGATGATGCCAAATGCATTAGGGCTACGGATGTGTGATTTTAATGCATTCAGGACTGTGCTCTATTGCTCCAACCACAACAATCAGCTACAGATTGCCAACTGGAGTAATGTAACAGTTTCCTAACGTGAACAGGCAAAGTGGTTCATCGATCTGACCAGCAGATGTACTCAGGGAGTCCAGAAACACTGTTATCACTATCTACATACTAACTGGGACTCATTCTTTTAAGAGAACTAATTTTAGAATATATTTATACTAATCCTATTGCTATTCCTAAATACACAATAAAAACAAGTATTACAATAGCTAATATTTATTGTACATTAACTACTAGTCACAGTGTTAAGCATTTTGCCTTCAGTATTTATATTATTTCATTTAATTTTCTCAAGATGACTGAAGTATTTTCATCATCTGTGTTTAACAGTGCATTGGTGTACCATTGATGTGGAACAAACTGCAACAAACTCAATAGCTTAAAACAACGTCTATTCTGTAGGTTAGAATGCTGGGCAGAGTATAAACTGAGTTCTCTCCCAAGTGTCTCATGGGGCTGAAATCAAGTTGTCAACCTGAGCTTGGTCTCACCAGAGGCTCAGGGTCCTCTTCTATGTTTGTTTTTGAAGCTGTAGAACCCAGAAGCCAAATTGTTGAAGCCCAACAGAAGAATCTCTCTCACACTTTAAATCTTCTTGATTCCTCTGTCTCTGACCTCTAGCTCCACGTTTTTAAAGTTTATGTGATTAGGTTAGGCCCATCTACATAATTTTCTTTTGATTAACTCGAGGTCACTGACTGGTAACCTTAATTACATCTGCAAAATCCTCTTTGCCAGATAGTGTAACATAATCATGAGAGGGAGACCTCATCCTATTCATAGGTTCTGCTTATACTCAATGGGGAGGAATTATACGAGGATGAGAATCATTGAGAGTCATCTTAAAATTCTACCTACCACAACTAGTAAGGAACCTGCAGCTTTCACAAGTTATGTTACTGGGCCAAAGCCAAACACATATGAAGTGCAGATCCAGGGATCAAAACTAAACCCATACTATGCAAAGCTTTTGACGCTAATACCTGTAATGGTTTTCTGACGTTTGAGTAACTAGGGCTTTGATGATCAAGTTGAAATATATAAATCTTAACCCCTTCACACTAGTTCACTTACTTTTAGAGAAAGGGTAGTTTCCTTACTTTTTTAAAGAAGTTTTTAGGCTGGGTGCTGTGGCTTATGCCTGTAATCCCAGCACTTTGGGAGGCCGAGGTGGGCGGATCACCTGAGGTCAGTTCGAGACCAGCCTGGCCAAAATAGTGAAAACCGAGACATCAGCTGTTAGTCTGATGGGCTTCCCTTTGTGGGTAACCCGACCTTTCTCTCTGGCCGCCCTTAACATTTTTTCCTTCATTTCAACTTTGGTGAATCTGACAATTATGTGTCTTGGAGTTGCTCTTCTCAAGGAGTATCTTTGTGGCGTTCTCTGTATTTCCTGAATCTGAATGTTGGCCTTGCTAGATTGGGGAAGTTCTCCTGGATAATATCTTGCAGAGTGTTTTCCAACGTGGTTCCATTCTCCCCGTCATTTTCAGGTACACCAATCAGACATAGATTTGGTCTTTTCACATAGTCCCAAATTTCTTGGAGGCTTTGTTCGTTTCTTTTTATTCTTTTTTCTCTAAACTTCCCTTCTCGCTTCATTTCATTCATTTCATCTTCCATCACTGATACCCTTTCTTCCAGTTGATCAAATCGGCTCCCGAGGCTTCTGAAATCTTTGCATAGTTCTCAAAACTTGGCTTTCAGCTCCATCAGCTCCTTTAAGCCCTTCTCTCCATTGGTTATTTTAGTTATACATTCGTCTAATTTTTTTTCAAAGTTTTTAACTTCTTTGCTATTGTTTTGAATTTCCCCCTGTAGCTCAGAGTAGTTTGATCGTCTGAAGCCTTCTTCTCTCAACTCGTCAAAGTCATTCTCCATCCAGCTTTGTTCCATTGCTGGTGAGGAACTGCGTTCCTTTGGAGGAGGAGAGGTGCTCTGCTTTTTAGAGTTTCCAGTTTTTCTGCTCTATTTTTTCCCCATCTCTGTGGTTTTATCTACTTTTGGTCTTTGATGATGGTGATGTACAGATGGGTTTTTGGTGTGGGGGCCGATATTCAACATTCTTAAAGAAAAGAATTTTTAGCCCAGAATTTCATATCCAGCCAAACTAAGCTTCATAAGTGAAGGAGAAATAAAATACTTTACAGACAAGCAAATGCTGAGTGATTTTGTCACCACCAAGACTGCCCTAAAAGAGCTCCTGAAGGAAGCACTAAACATGGAAAGGAACAACTGGTACCAGCCACTGCAAAAACATGCCAAATTGTAAAGACCATCGAGGCTAGGAAGAAACTGCATCAACTAACGAGCAAAATAACCAACTAACATCATAATGACAGGATCAAATTCACACATAACAATATTACCTTTATTTATTTATTTTATTTATTTATTTTTTTTTTTTTTTTTTTTTTTTTTTTTTTTTTTTGAGACGGAGTCTCGCTCTGTCGCCCAGGCTGGAGTGCAGTGGCGCAATCTCGGCTCACTGCAAGCTCCGCCTCCCGGGTTCACGCCATTCTCCTGCCTCAGCCTCTCCGAGTAGCTGGGACTACAGGCGCCCGCCACCACGCCCGGCTAATTTTTTGTATTTTTAGTAGAGACGGGGTTTCACCGTGGTCTCGATCTCCTGACCTCGTGATCCGCCCGCCTCAGCCTCCCAAAGTGCTGGGATTACAAGCGTGAACAATATTACCTTTAAATGTAAATGGGCTAAATGCTCCAATTAAAAGACACAGACTGGCAAACTGGATAAGAAGTCAAGACCCATCAGTGTGCTGTATTCAGGAAACCCATCTCACGTGCAGAGACACACATAGACTCAAAATAAAGGGATGGAGGAAGATCTATCAAGCAAATGGAAAACAAAAAAAGGCAGGGGTTGCAATCCTAGTCTCTGATAAAATAGACTTTAAACCAACAAAGATCAAAAGAGACAAAGAAGGCCATTACATAATGGTAAAGGGATCAATTCAACAAGAAGAGCTAACTATCCTAAATATACATGCACCCAACACAGGAGCACCCAGATTCATAAAGCAAGTCCTGAGTGACCTACAAAGGGACTTAAACTCCCACACAATAACAATGGGAGATTTTAAAACCCCACTGTCATCATTAGACAGATCAACGAGACAGAAAGTTAACAAGGTTATCCAGGAATTGAACTCAGCTCTGCACAAAGTGGACTTAATAAACATCTACAGAACTCTCCACCCCAAATCAACAGAATATACATTTTTTTCAGCACCACACCACACCTATTCCAAAATTGACCACATAGTTGGAAGTAAAGCTCTCTTCAGCAAATGTAAAAGAACAGAAATTATAACAAACTGTCTCTCAGACCACAGTGCAATCAAACTAGAACTCAGGATTAAAAAACTCACTCAAAACCGCTCAACTACATGGAAACTGAACAACCTTCTCCTGAATGACTACTGGGTACATAATGAAATGAAGGCAGAAATAAAGATGTTCTTTGAAACCAATGAGAACAAAGACACAACATACCAGAATCTCTGGGACACATTCAAAGCAGTGTGTAGAGGGAAATTGATAGCACTAAATGCCCACAAGAGAAAGAAGGAAAGATCCAGAATTGACACCCTAACATCACAATTAAAAGAACTAGAAAAGCAAGAGCAAACACATTCAAAAGCTAGCAGAAGGCAAGAAATAACTAAAATCAGAGCAGAACTGAAGGAAATAGAGACATAAAAAATCCTTCAAAAAATTAATGAATCCAGGAGCTGGTTTTTTGAAAAGATCAACAAAATTGATTGACCGCTAGCAAGACTAATAAAGAAGAAAAGAGAGAAGAATCAAATAGATGTAATAAAAAATGAAAAAGGGGTTATCACCACTGATCCCACAGAAATACAATCTACCGTCAGAGAATACTACAAACACCTCTATGCAAATAAGCTAGAAAATCTAGAAGAAATGGATAAATTCCTCGACAAATACACCCTCCCAAGACTAAACCAGGAAGAAGTTGACTCTGAATAGACCAATAACAGGCTCTGAAATTGTGGCAATAATCAATAGCTTACCAACCAAACAGAGTCCAGGACCTGATGGATTCACAGCCGAATTCTACCAGAGGTACAAGGAGGAACTGGTACCATTCCTTCTGAAACTATTCCAATCAATAGAAAAAGAGGGAATCCTCCCTAACACATTTTATGAGGCCAGCATCATCCTGATACCAAAGCCTGGCAGAGACATAACCAAAAAAGAGAATTTCAGACCAATATCCTTGATGAACATTGATGCAAAAATCCTCAATAAAATACTGGCAAACCGAATCCAGCAGCACATCAAAAAGTTTATACACCATGATCAAGTGGGCTTCATCCCTGGGATGCAAGGCTGGTTCAACATAGGCAAATCAATAAATGTAATCCAGCATATAAACAGAACCAAAGACAAAAACCACATGATTATCTCAATAGATGCAGAAAAGGCCTTTGGTAAAATTCAACAACTCTTCATGCTAAAAACTCTCAATAAATTAGGTATTGATGGGACATAGCTCAAAATAATAAGAGCTATCTATGACAAACCCACAGCCAATATCATACTGAATGGGCAAAAACTGGAAGCATTCCCTTTGGAAACTGGCACAAGACAGGGATACCCTCTCTCACCACTCCTATTCAACATAGTGCTGGAAGTTCTGGCCAGGGCAATCAGGCAGGAGAAGGAAATAAAGGGTAATCAATTAGGAAAAGAGGAAGCCAAATTGTCCCTGTTTGCAGATGACATGATTGTATATCTAGAAAACCCCATTGTCTCAGCCCAAAATCTCCTTAAGCTGATTAGCAACTTCAGCAAAGTCTCAGGATACAAAATCAATGTACAAAAATCACAAGCATTCTTCTACACCAATCACAGACAAACAGAGAGCCAAATCATGAGTGAACTCCCATTCACAATTGCTTCAAAGAGAATAAAATACCTAGGAATCCAACTTACAAGGGATGTGAAGGACCTCTTCAAGGAGAACTACAAACCACTGCTCAATGAAATAAAAGAGGACACAAACAAATGGAAGAACATTCCATGCTCATGGGTTGGAAGAATCAATATTGTGAAAATGGCCATACTGCCCAAGGTAATTTATAGATTCAATGCCATCCCCATCAAGCTACCAATGACTTTCTTCACAGAATTGGAAAAAACTACTTTAAAATTCATATGGAATCAAAAAAGAGCCCGCATCGCCAAGTCAATCCTAAGCCAAAAGAACAAAGCTGGAGGCATCACGCTACCTGACTTCAAACTATACTACAAGGCTACAGTAACCAAAACAGCATGGTACTGGTACCACAACAGAGACATAGATCAATGGAACAGAACAGAGCCCTCAGAAATGATGCTGCATATCTACAAGTATCTGATCTTTGACAAACTTGACAAAAACAAGCAATGGGGAAAGGATTCCCTATTTAATAAATGGTGCTGGGAAAACTGGCTAGCCATATGCAGAAAACTGAAACTGGATCCCTTCCTTACACTTTATACAAAAAATTAATTCAAGATGGATTAAAGACTTACATGTTAGACCTAAAACCATAAAAACCCTAGAAGAAAGCCTAGGCAATACCATTCAGGACATAGGCGTGGGCAAGGACTTCATGTCTAAACACCAAAAGCAATGGCAACAAAAGCCAAAATTGACAAATGGGATCTCATTAAACTAAAGAGCTTCTGCACAGCAAAAGAAACTACCATCAGAGTGAACAGGCAACCTACAGAATGGGAGAACATTTTTGCAACCTACTCATCTGACAAAGGGCTAATATCCAGAATCTACAATGAACTCAAACAAATTTACAAGAAAAAAACAAACAACCCCATCAAAAAGTGGGCAAAGGACATGAACAGACACTTCTCAAAAGAAGACATTTATGCAGCCAAAAAACACATGAAAAAATGCTCCTCATCACTGGCCATCAGAGAAATGCAAATCAAAACCACAGTGAGATACCATCTCACACCAGTTAGAATGGCCATCACTAAAAAGTCAGGAAACAACAGGTGCTGGAGAGGATGTGGAGAAATAGGAACACTTTTACACTGTTGGTGGGACTGTAAACTAGTTCAACCATTGTGGAAGTCAGTGTGGTGATTCCTCAGGGATCTAGAACTAGAAATACCATTTGACCCAGCCATCCCATTACTGGGTATATACCCAAAGGACTATAAATCATGCTGCTATAAAGACACATGCACACGTATGTTTGTTGCGGCACTATTCACAATAGCAAAGACTTGGAACCAACTCAAATGTCCAACAATGATAGACTGGATTAAGAAAATGTGGCACATATACACCACGGAATACTATGCAGCCATAAAAAATGATGAGTTCATGTCCTTTGTAGGGACATGGATGAAACTGGAAAACATCATTCTCAGTAAACTATCGCAAGGACAAAAAACCAAACACTGCATGTTCTCACTCATAGGTGGGAATTGAACAATGAGAATTCATGGACACAGGAAGGGGAACATCACACTCCGGGGACTGTTGTGGGTTGGGGGGAGGGGGGAGGGACAGCATTAGGAGATATACCTAATGCTAAATGACGAGTTAATGGGTGCAGCAAACCAACACGGCACATGGATACATATGTAACAAACCTGCACATTGTGCACATGTACCCTAAAACCTAAATAAAAAAAAAAATAGTGAAAACCCACCTCTATTAAAAATACAAAACTTACCAGGGCGTGGTGGCAGGTGCCTGTAGTCCCAGTGACTCAGGAAGCTAAGACAGGAGAATCGGTTGAACTCGGGAGGTGTAGGTTGCAGTAAGCCGAGATTTGGCCACTGCTCTCCAGCCTGGGTGACAGAGGGAGACTCCATCTCAAAGAAAAAAAAAAAAAATGTTTTTAAAAGGCCAACCATCATGGGATGCATCTAAGCACAATTGCTAGTATATATATAGTAAATTGTAGCTTCTGTTGGGCCACTCCTCAGATCAAAATCTTTCATCAGCTTTCTCCCTCTTGCTACACTCAATCCAAATAGTCTGATTCCACCCTACATTTCCATCCTTATTTTGACTCCTTCCTGCCATGCACTTCATTTGTCTCTTTCTGCCATATGCATTGTGGTCCAATGGCAATGCATGCTGTTTACTTGGCCTGTGATTTGTTTCCTCCTTTATACCTCATTATTAAAACCTCAGCTCAAATCTCTTCTAAGAAACCTTTCCCAGCTCTTTCTACATAATTGACCCTACCCTTCTAAGAATTCCTATTACACTTAAAGTCAGTAGCATACATCAGCATTTCATTATTCTCTAACTTTTCATGGATGTTTGCTCAGTTTTCCTAAATAGTTTGTAAATTATTTTGAGTAGCATCATGATATTCTCCTCTGAGAACCTCCAACACCCTGAGAACAGCATAAAAAATGCATTGTAGGCTCTCAACACATACAGGTTGACCAATTGATTGGTGGAGTTCTCCCAAGTTGAATTCTTCCTACTCAACCAAGGAAATTTGCCCAATGTTTAGAAAGCCACTTTAGCTCATCCAAAGAAGCAAACTGTTGTCATTATGCATTCAGTTTGGTTTTGGACATCAGTACCAGGAATCTGTATGGCTGCCTGCCTTTTTATTCCAGAATAGGCTCCTTCTACCCTGAGGCTAACGGCATCAGCCCAAGCTTACAGAACAAACTTTTCTAACATTCCATTAGCTTGCATGTTGTTCCCACCAATTACTCCTAGAGCTTTATTTTGATTAAGAATAAGACGACATGATATTTGAGGATTTGGGTTTATGTGCAAAGTTAAAACAGAACATCTAAATTTGTTTTCTTTCTCAGCAAAAGTATTAGAAAATGCAGCGATATACAATGCTCAAAAAATGCAAGAAGTATGATGGATAGAACAATGAAAACTACTTGTATGCAGCACTGGATTCTGAATTGGTTTTAGCATCTTGAGAATAGCTTGGCATTTACAGGAGAGTTCAGAAAATGGCTACTCCTAATTTCTGTTTGCCATATTTTCCCAAGATCTGTACAGTGTTATTAATTTAAATTATTTATGATAATGTCAGAAAGAAATACTCTTCATATTGTGGGATAAATCACATTAGTCAGAAGCGACTCACATAAAATGAAAGACTTCTGTCTGCTACAGCAGCCAGGGAGAGAGACAGCATTGTATGCCGTGGCTTTCTAAGCCTTCATTATAAACTCCTCCCAGCCCCCTTCCCTCATGATGGCCAGCGAGAGCATAAGTAGGCTAATAACAAGGAAAAAGTAAGTTTATTCCTCACCACTCCATCAGGATTCAATGCAACTCAGAGCTAGAATAATGAGAAAAATTTTATTGATTTTTTTTCTACAACCACAAAAACAGGTAATGCATTCCACTTCAGGACTCATATTTAACAGGAAGGTGAAACGCATGTCCAACCCCTCCTCAAAGGTTGAAACCTTTGGCTGGATCGTCTCTCTGCATTTCTATTTGTTTTTGTTTTACTGGACAGCATCATGTGGTTCTTTTATTTCTGAGCTCTTGCATGCTTCCCTTCCTAAAGCTAAATGATCTGAATTGTATCAGTTTTAATCATGTGTTTTCACACGGACACAGCCGGACTGTATTTGTGAGAGATGGGAATATTCATGCCCTGGACTTTCTAGCATGGAGACTGGCCTTGGAGAGGAAAGGGACAGAGAGACAGCCAACAGTAATTCTGACATTTGTAGGACAACCATCATGCAGCCGAAACAAAGTAGGCTGACTGTCATTTGTTCTTCTTGGGCATTCATTTTACTAAATAAAACCAAATGGAAATTGGGTGAAGTGTACACTGGACCTTTTATTTTGTATTTTTTCACCTCAATTAAGCCTCCCAGATGATTACCAACATAAGCAACAAAAGATGATGATGAAATTCAAACTCTAGTCTTCAAAGATTCTTCTCTTTCCACCATATTACACTACCCAATTTTAACTGGCTTCCCACTATTTTAATGCTGGGCTAAGCTGCCATGTAAGGAATTTCCAGCAAAGCAAAAGCTAAAAGCACTTTTTTTTTAGCATTAAATAGTCTCAGCATGCTAATGAGCTCTCTTAGTCTAGTGTCAGCAAAATAACACTGTTAGAAAAATTATTCACCAACTCGTCTATCCGACACAAGTTTCTTTTTTTTTTTCCTTTCTTTTTTTTTTTCTTTTTTTGAGACGGAGTCTCGCTCTGTCGCCAGGCTGGAGTGCTGTGGTGCAGTCTCGGTTCACTGCAACCCGACTCCCTGGTTCAAGCAATTCTCCTGCCTCAGCCTCCTGAGTAGCTGGGATTACAGCCACACACCACCACGCCCAGCTAATTTTTGTATTTCTAGTAGAGACGAGGTTTCACCATGTTGGCCAGGATGGCCTCGATCTCCTGACCTTGTGATCCTCCCACCTCGGTCACAGAGTCCCTTTTTAATTTCTCCCTCACTGAATCCTGGGGGAAAAAAAAAAGAGTCCTCCAATACTAGTGTCATTCAGTCTTCCCATATTTTAATTGTATTTTTTAGTTATTTTCAATGTCTATCTCTATTTATTCCTATGACTCCCTATCACCATGGTGTCTAACTATCCAGACAAACACATTAAACTAAAACAAAACATATGAGAGAACTGAAAAGAAAAGCTTCCCAGATCACCCTCCTCTGGAGCTAAGTTTTGTTGATTTAGAGATAACTGATTTTGTCTTGAAACCCTGGGGCTATGTTGGCAGTGTTAGCAATGGGCTGTGATGGCAATTTGCTATTATTTAGCCACGGAGATGATATTTACCTACAAACCATTTTTTTGTAATAGAAGAAGAGAAAAAGAAATGCAAGAGCATAAGACATGGAAAATAGTCTGCTTTGATCTTGTAAATTCTTCACCCCTGAGTGTAATACTCCAGGACCCCAAACATGCCAGAGCGAAAACAAGATACTCAGAAGAGAGAAGAGCTGTGCTTTTCTGTTGCTTTTCTGTTTCATTTTAGTTTGCTTATCCAAGTCACTCCACTATTCATGGCTGTGAAAATGCAAAATGCCTCAAAATTTTGTCATTAATGAAATAAAGAAACTAGTCCAAGGGATCCAGTCATATAAATATAACTCTAATGCAAATAGTCACTTTTGTTAAATGATACAAGTAGGGAGAGGAAATAATGACATAGGAATTTGTGTTTAGGGAGAGTAAGAATTCTGCAGAAAAAGAGAAAATTTTGCTATCTAATATTTTACAAACATGTTTAAAGTCTCATCTTTTACAAGTTTGATACCACCTGCCCTCCTTCATGCTCACCACATGTGGTGAAGCACACCCACACACATACACTCACAGAGACCCATTTGTTTTCTGAGGGTCACAGTCCCCATCTTTACAACGCTCTGCTAGCTGCTTTTTAAAGACATATCACCTCTACAAGGTTGAGGGAGGGATTCCCAGAATTCTTCGTGTTTCTGAATGAAGGGTGAACACTGATAAAATGATCTTTTAAAACACAAATCTCATCATGCATTTTCAATGGCCCTTTTCTTTTTAATGTCAAAACTCAAATCTTCAATGTGGCCTGCCAGGTCTAATGTGACGTAGCTGCTGCCCCATGGCCTCTTCTGGAGCCAGACTCTCCCAGCTTTATTCACTTCAGACTTAGCAGCCTCATCCGGGCCCTCGAGCGGGCCACGCTCTTCTTAACTCAGGCCCTCTGCCTAGGATGCTCTCTCTTTCTCTCTTAAGTTCCCCTTTAAAAATATTTTAAGTAATATGTATTGACTTGACTGATTATATGTGTAATGAATGCTCTTAAGTAAAATTTAGAAAATACTGAGGAGTTGAGAGGAAAAAAAGTGAAGATTATAAGCTCACAATCCAGAATCAACTATTAATATTTGATATGCTTCTTTCTCCCTGGGAATCTACTTCTTAATACAAACCGTGATCATCTTGTATTTGCTCAAATATTTTCTCGTGAGTAGAAGATACAGGTTTCTTTTTTAATCCTACTCATAATTGCTTTTGGAATTTTTGGAAACATTTTTTAACATGTATTTCCTAAATGAGCAAAATCAGACATAAGCAGTACCTCTGAATAACTCCTCCACACATTTCTTCTACTGCCCATTAAATCTCCCATCCTGTCTCTTGACTGCATTACATAACTTAGAATTTTGGACCCCAATTTTCTTTACATTAATGTTTATATTACCAAGATTTTTTTCAATAATAATTATTTTATTTCCTTATGGAGTTAAGTGTACAAAAATTGTTCAGAATTCCATATTTTAACTAATTGTATGCCCACCTGTTCCATTATATTTTGATTTCCTCTTTCTTTATTTCTTAATTTTATATTTTTTCTCAGTCATCTGAACTACAATATCAAAATGACATTTTAGAGTACCTCCACCTTATATAGCTGAAAACATCCTGTTTTAATTATTTTCCTTTAAGTTTATATAGTCATGTCTTTGTGTTTTCATAGCTGTTGTGGTTATGGAAGAAATGTCTGAAATCAGCCTGAATTTTTTCCATTTATATATATTATTCTACTTATGGTATTATAGAAATCTTCCTTTATAAAGATTTTTTAAAAAGATTTTATCTGATTTTATTTTGATGTGCTATTGAAACAGGAAAGGTTCCCTTGTCCCCCTTGCAGGGCATGCAATGGGGGTGTGGCTCACTGCTTCAGTGCCCCATGCTCAAACCTCTAGGGGAGCATACAGACGGGCAGGCTGTGGGGCTCTGACCCCATGGCAGTGTCTAGGGGTGAACGTTTACAGCTGAAGCCCCAGTGGGTGTGTGTTACAGGGTACTCTTTTAGTAGCTGTCTATAGGCGGCTTGTGTTAACCAGCTCAATTAGACCTTCGACCTTGTCACTTTCTGTAACCCAGGGTTTCTTGTCTTGGTGTACCAGAAGAATCAGATCACACGTGGCTTGGAGAATGAGTGCAAAGTTTTATTGAGTGGAAGTAGCTCTCCCCAGATGGGGGACCCAGAAGGGAGATGGTTTTCCCGTGGAGTTGGGCCGCTTGACAGCCCCTCTCTCCTCTGACTGCCCCAGCCAAACTGCGCCTTATCCCGCTGGTCAATGGCCTGCCAGTGTGCCAGTGTCTGTCAGTGTGTTCCTCTGTCAGCGTGTTCTTCTGCCGGCCACTTGTGTTTTCTTCTGCTGATGTGCTCCTCTGACATCTGGCTGCCTTTGGGTCTGCCTTGCTAGGGTCTCAGGTTTTTATAGGCATAGGATGGGGGCATGGCTGTCCAGGGTGGTCTTGGGAAATGCAACATTTGGGCGGGAATGCAGGAGTGCCTGTCCTCACCTGGGTCCATGGGGGTGGAGCTCTAGCCAGGAACCATGCCCTCCCCTACCCAGCACTTCCCTCCCCACTTCCATATCATTTAAAGGGGATGCTCTTCCCTTCCCAGTACTACCATATCAGTTTGTTTACTTTGATTTCACCCCAAATAAAGTAAGATTTGTTACTCTGTAATTAAGAATTATTCCAGTTTCTGGAAGTTTTATTCAGTCATGACTTTTCTTTGTGTTTCTATTCTGATTGTTCAACTTTCTTTCTCAGGGATACTTAATCTTTAAGTTGAATCTCAATCTCCATATTTGCTTGCCATATTTGTCCTGTTCTCCCTCACTATTCTTACCACTTTAGTCTCTCCTCTGCACTTTGGGAGAAATTCTCACCTCTTCTCTGCATCATTGATTCATTTTCTCCCATGTCAATTATGCTCTTTACTGCACCAATTAGGAGGTGAATATTATTACCACATTATAAAGTGTTGCAAAACTTCACTATCTTACTATATCTTTTTCCTTCTTGGCTTGTAATCTCTTCATTTTCATGTTTTTCCTTTGTTGATTTCTGTGTGTTTTTCATTGGGAGATCATGCCTTCTTAAATCCTGTTAAGAGATTGATATGTCTAATTGTTGATGCTTAGCAGGCTTTATGTAGAGAAGTTTAGAGCCTCTACTCCTTCTTTAACTCTCTGAACAAGTGAGGTTATAAAAACTGGAATCACAGATTAGTGCTCCCATTCCTTTCTCCTGACTTTTCCTTTTCACCTATCCACCTCACAACAGCACCACCCAACAGACATACATCCACAGTTTATGCCTAGTTGTTTTTAAGGAGTTGAAACCCTCAGTCAAAAGTAGAAAGGGAGGTGTTAGTTTAGAAAGCACCATGTAAGTGAAATAAGCCAGACAGGTGGGGGCAATTAGATAGGATGCAACATCATTCTCTATTTTTCATTGAGCCTAGTTTAAATGAGTTCATCAATTACATTTTCAAATCCATCCCATTGACCATATAATTCATGATAATTCCTTCAAGAAATCTAAACAGTAGATTTGCTGCGAGTCTTAGTTGTATATTTGTTTTACTTTTGTTACATTTAGCACTTTTCTGAATCATAACAATTACGTTATTGGAAAATTTGGAAATATTTCAATAGTGTGCTAGCTAAATATCATTTTTAAGTCAGAAATATGAGATTACCAAAAACAACTAGTGTTACTCTTCACTAAGAACTTCAAAGCAAATGACCCATTCTATGCATCTGTGCATATTGCATTCATTTTTCTATATATTATGACATAGTAATACACTTTTTGCATTTTTCCTCCTGCAAGTTTAATATCCCACTTTACTTAAAGTGTACTCTACTAGACAGCTGTGGGACTCTATAGCATTCTATAGAACCATAGAGCATGTGTTAAATGTTCATCATGTCCTTTAAAAATATGTTTTAAAAATTATATTCCATTACCAGTTGAGATGACTCTTTACCTTAAAGTGTTTGTATAGGCAATGTGTACCACATTTTCTAAAGGTAACTGAGCAAAACATTTGCCAGTCTCTTTCTTTTTTTTTTTTTTTTTTTTTGCAAAAGAGTCTCGCTCTGTCACCAGGCTAGAGTGCTGTGGTGTGATCTCAGCTCGCTGCAACTTCCAACTGCCTGGTTCAAGGGATTCTCCTGCCTCAGCCTCCCAAGTAGCTGGGATTACAGGCATGTGCCACCACGCCCGGCTAATTTTTGTATTTTTAGTAGAGACGGGGTTTCACCATGTTGGCCAGGATGGTCTCGATCTCCTGACCTCATGATCCGCCCACCTCAGCCTCCCAAAGTGCTGGCATTACAGGAGTGAACCACCGCTCCTGGCCATACCAGTCTCTTTCTTAGCTAACCACTTCTCTTTAAAAAATAGGTGGCATGTTGGGATTATAACCACCAGTCACTTGGCAGTAATGAATTAGAACAGTAGACTAAAAACATGGGCGGAAACACATATACATGGTATAAGTGTACAAAAAGAAAATAAATGACAAGAAGGAAATAAGTGTACAGAGTATCTAAGAAGAAAGAAGAGAATGACAACGGCAGAGTGGAAAGGGCGCTGGATTTGGAGTCTGAAGATCTGAGCTCATGCACCCATGCCTCATAGTGAATAACTTAACCTCTCTGACCATTTACTTTGTCTGACCCTCACTTTCTCCATCCTCAAAATAGGCTTATTATAATACCCATCCCATAGTGTTTTCACAGACAAATGAAATTATACCATGAAGTACTTGTAATTGACAATATTATACAAATAATGTCAGAATGAAGTACTGACATATGCTACAACATGGAAGAACCCTGGAAACATGGTAAGTGAAATAAGCTAGACACAAAACCACAAATGTCACACGATTCCATGTACATGAAATATATAGAATAGGGACAGGAAGCAGATTAGAGGTAACCAGAACCTGGAGGGAGGGGGGAATAGGGAGTTATTTCTTAATCGTTACAAAATCTCTGGAATGATGGAAAAGTTTGACTGATAGAGGTGATGGCTGCACAGTACCATGAATGCAATTAATGTCACTGAATGTTACCTTTAAAAATAGTGAAAATGGCAAATTTTATGTTATATATGTTTTCCCAAAAAAGATTTTTTAAGTCAGATTTTATGTTGTTATTGTACATGTATTCTTTAAACCAATTGTGATGCAACTTTGTTTAAAAACTAATCATTAAATTTAGGCTGGTATTATGGTAATTGTGTGAATTACCACAAATGAACAAATCAATTAATAGTATATCCTGAAAAAAAAATTTATGTAGTGCTTATGTACAGCGACCTAGTAACTATGGCAACAAAGATATTATACTTGGAAGATAATTACTCACCCAATTAAAGAAAACTCCCATATATCATCTTTAAATGAGCTTTTGAGATATCTCATGATTCTTCTGTAGTAAAGAGGTACACATAATGATCTATTACAAAAGTACCCCATATGTGAGCATCCCACTGATAGCTATGATGAAAATGAGTGCTACAATATGTATATTATCACCACTCAGGAAGCATGAATCATTAGAACATGAATAAAATTTCCCATTTCAAAACTCATCCATGATCCCAAGAGTTGCTGCTTCCACCTGAATTCCCCATCAAGTTTAGGAGCTTCCCCCTGGCCTTATCAAAGCAGCTGTGCCTCATAGAACCTGGGAGATGATGCTTGGGACTTTCTGTATTGGCTCCTCTCCTCCACAGTCCAGCATCATCCCATTTTCACTTTAGCTTTCATGAAGCAATCTCATTCCCAATGGGAATGACTGAGATCACCATACCATTCCCCAAAGCTAAACCTATCAACAGTTCCGTGATAAATGCATTTCCTGCACCAAATACAAAATTGAAATGGCTTCAGACTAAGACCTTAGAAGAAAAGAAAGTCATAGTTAATTCCCCAAACTGCAATAATTTTTATTTGTTGAATATTTTATCTTAGATGAATCATTTTATTTGTTGTAGTCACTTCCTTCCTAGTTTGATAAGTTAATTTAAAGTGTATTAGCCCAGATTTTAGCTGATTTACTGTTTTATTTTTCTGTAGTTGTTTTCTTGTTTCTAAAATTATCTTATGAAGTCTTTTATAGTGAATTCAATTCAACAAGTATTTTGGAATCGTATTATGGGAAACCATTCCACGAGGTGGTTCTTCAGCAAAGGTAGAGATGACACCAATTTCTTTTTTTCTTTTTAATTTTTATGGGTACATAGTAGGCTTATGCGTTTATGGGGTACATGAGATATTTTGATACAGGCATCCATGTGTAGCAATTACATCAGGGTAAAAGGGGTATCCATCACCTCAAGCATTCATCTTTTTTGTGTGTTATGAACATTTCAATTATACTCCCTCATTTATTCTAAAATGTACAATAAATTATTGCTGACTGTAGTCTCTTTATTGTGCTATCAAAGACTAGATTTTATTCACTGAATCTAACTATATTTTTGTACTCCATTAACCACCCCCATGACACCAGTTTCTTGACCCTAAAATTTAAAATATATGAGGAAAGATTACTCATATACTTGTATATAATTAAAATTTGGAAAAAAAATTTAAAGATTTTTCTTGAATATATTCATTTTGCAGAATTAGGAAAACCTTCGCGAGAAAAGTGGCATTTATTATGGATCCCGTGGCAAGGTTAGAATGTTTATTATTGTGCACTTAACTACTAAATTGAAAGGTCCTCAAGGATAAAAACTTAACTTAGTTATCTTTGTATCTCTGGGAACAATAAAATCACTGGGAAAGGATCATAGATGTATGTGTCTGCAAAAAATATTTTGAGACTGTGCTTCTTATTAGGGAAATATGCTCTTAAATCACAAAGATTTTCATAAATGTTTATTTATAATTTCATATTTCTTTTACAAGGCCGATTCAGGAACTGAGAAGTCGAAATAATAAGTTGAATGGGATCAGGTAGTGCCAACTAGACTGATTTAGAGGACGTGAGTTTGAATCCCAGCTGTGCTTATTAGCTGAGTGGACTAAATGAGGTATTTAGTCTCTCTGAGCTTCCAGTTCATCTACTGAGATTAGAGATACCAAAACCTAGCACATGGGATTTAAGGAAAATCAAATAAAATATTAAATTTTTTGCAGAGTAGGAATCAAAATATGTTAGTTGAAGTTGATTCAGCAAGACTCTTGTGCTTCCAAGATAACCTTTTATTTATTATTAATAAGGGCATTGTGTATTGAATGTTGATTGTGCATAAATACTATATATTCAAGGTATGATCAGTCGTCAGACCAACAGCAACTCTGAGAAGTAGAGATGAAGAGATGGAGACTGCAAGATAATTGCTGACTTAAGCTAGGAAGTAGATTGACAGCATTTAAGCCCTTATTCTCTGATTCCAGAATTTTTACAATTAATCATTATACAAACTGTTTCACACTGAAATAAACAATCGCAAACTTCTGAATTTAGTAAGAATAAAACTTTTAAATGTGTTTTCTGTTGGGGAAGACGTCTTTCCCTTTCCCAAGGATACTGCTTTTCTCTAAAGAGGAACTTTGGGAGTCTGCTCTGTCACCAGGGCTGGAGTGCAATGGTGCAATCTCAAGTCATTGCAACCTCCACCTCCCAGGTTCAAGCAATTCTCAGGCCTCAGCCTCCTGAGTAGCTGAGATTACAGGGACCTGCCACCACGCCCAGATAATTTTTGTATTTTTAGTAGAGATGGGGTGTCACCTTGTTGGCTAGGCCAGTCTGGAATTTCTGACCTCAGGTGACCTGCCTGCCTCAGCCTCACAAAGTGCTGGGGTTACAGACATGAGCCTCCACACCTGGCTGGGATTTTCTGAAGTAACTTCAGCTCTTGTCTTTTCCTCTGTCACTCCCTCCTCCACGAGGAGGGAAGAAAGATTCATCTGGTTGCTGGGAATGAAGAATTGCGGTGCAGGCCAGGCTCATTGGTAATAAATCCCTGACTCGGCAAGCTGTCGCCTAGACAGTGTGTTCTCTGCCTAGGAGGCTTGTCCTGCCCTGCGGTCTGTGACCAAGTGAGTAAGTTCAACTCAAGGAGAAAGAGCACAAAACTAGTATCTTGTCTTGGTTTCAGGCAAGTTCTGAAATACGTATAGTCTATTGATCCCTATCAAATTCCATGTGTATTTATCAATTGATTCAAAATTTGGAAGATATAAGGTATAATTAGCAATTGATTTCAAGTTCCAAGGCTTGTTGAATTTAGCTAGTTATGCAGGCATTTTAAGCTGCACTTGGAGAATGAACCGTAAGAGATGAATAAACTTTTTCTATCCAGAATCGATTTTCTTGCTGTTTCTCAGGTTTACCTTACAAAGTACCAATATAGCTAAAATGTAGTCTGACTATAATTAAATTTTTATTAAAGGGAGTATGAATTTAATATCTCCTAAGCATGCATATATATATATATATATGTATGTGTGTGTATATATATGTATATGTGTGTATATATATGTATGTGTGTATATATATATATGTATATATATGAAGAGTCTTTGGAGCCAGTAAAATTCTGGTTCTAGCATTATCAGATATGTCATCTTTAAGTCATCTAACTTCTGTAAGTCTCAGTTTTACATCTATAAAACTGTAATAGCAGTACCTCCTTATAGGATTGATCTGGGAATCAAATTTGTTAATGAGTAAACAACTTACCACTATACTTAATATACAATGAGAACTCGGTAGTAGCCAGTGCTGTTATTATTAGATCATTATTACCATCATGATTTAATGAATCAATCATTCTTATTTCTATAGATAGTAAAAAAAGAAATAATTTTAAACTTCATAACATAGAATCCTGCAAAAAGGAGTGGGCTTTTAAACTATAAAATGTAGCAAGCATTTTAATACACACATTTTAAAATTATTATTCATCAAACTCATTTAAAATAGAATCAATAAACCATAAGCATATTTGGATATTTTAAGCAGTGGTTGGGGGAGGAGGTTGTCTATGATCTCTCAATTTAAAAAAGGTATATTAAGGCTTCACACACTGCTGACCATAGGGGAAATTTTTTGTATGTTTTGTTTTGTCATAATTGATAATGTAACAGATGACATTTCTAGAACAAAAGTTATGTTATATTTATATTCCAATAAAGTTTCTTTCTTTCCTCCAGGAGCGTTTTTGATAGTGAACACTGGTTATAACCTTTCTCAGTACCCAGTGACCATGATTATTACTGCCCTCTCAACTGTGGCCAATTTCAGATTCAGAAGTTAAGTGACTGTCACTCCCTTGACTTCTAATTACTGAAGATGCTATGGTAAAATTCAGACTTGGTTGCTAGGATATATAGCTTTGAGGAAACATTTCTGGTATCTTTTATGCTTATGTTGACCCTATAGATTAAAGCAAAGCATGGGATATTTCTAGTTGGTAGCCACAATAAAATCTAACTGCAAAAGTAAAGCAATCAGAAACTATCTTGTATTCAGATGATATAAGGTGAACCTGAGTTTCCTTTTATATGTGCCAGCATGTGTTTGAAGTTACATGGTGAATTGCATAATTGAGAGATTCAGAACCAGGCATTCTAAATAATAATACGTAGCAGTTGTCAAGGTAACTTGGGAAGGGTGCTGGGAAAGTTTTTTTAATACAAAAGGAAATGGGAACATTCTCACTTATTGTTGGTATCGTGTTTCTTTTTAATGCTTCGCATTAACTCCACATAATGTAGAGCATGGTCTATTTCTAGCTGGTGACTCCCAAGAAATCTTTTATCAAACTTCAATGAGAGAGTAAGCCAAAAATATTCTAGTATTCTATAATACTCTATAATATGAGAATATTCTGTTAGTGTGTTTCTGTTCAATTTTAGATGAATTAGAAGTTAGATAAAGGATGTCACTAAAATATATTATAGAGTTACAAAACTGAGTGAGATGGGGATTGAACATACCCATTCATTATTATACAATCTGAATTTTTACCAACATCAAACACTGGGCAAAGTTTCAAACTATCTGGAAAGATGTTAGTGAGTATTCAATATCTATGTCACTTTACATTTTTTACAAAAACTTGAGCAGTGTTTTCTCCGTGCCTGACCTTAGTCTATGTGCTTTACCCACTTTAACACATTTGATCCTCATAGCAACCCTGGAGAGTAGATCCTATAATTATCCTCATTTTACAGATGGGAAGCTGAGAGACAGATTGAGGAACTCATTCATGATACCAGAACTACAATTTGAACCCAACGATTCTGCTTTTTAAGTTTGTACTCTTGACTGTGCAGTTTTTCTTCTTGTGCTAAGGTCTGGAACCCTTTATTTTCTAAGCACAAGTCTAATGAGAGTAAAAATGTAGCCTACTCTCCAGCCTGTGCATTCCCTTTGTGGGTTTTGATGGCAGAACGCAAGGGTTCCCCACTGGGAGAGCCACGGAAGAAGTGCTTTCTCGCCTCCCTGGTTTCGGAGTGTGTTCCATTTCACTCATTGGAGTTGAAGAGAAGAACTGAGCTGATTGGGTCTTTGGGGACATTTTTTGTTTTACCAATTTTAGCAGAGCTGGCTTCTGCTCTTTCAAAAGTATGTCAGACCCATGGGCAGCCTCAGCTTGGGTGTTTTAAAGCACTACCACTGACTGAGAGAAAGACATGTTTGCTATGTTGTCTCAGAGTAGAACAAGATACTCCATGCCAGTGACAAACACTTTTGCATAGCATAATAATGCAAATTGGCTGGTCTTATTCAAAGGAATCTGGACAATGGAGTTAATTGTACACATCAGTTTGAAAATAAAATAGTACAAAAGAAAAAAACAAACAAAATAGAACATAAATGAAATGCAAATGAATTTAACACAGACAACTATCTTTGTGAGTTTTACTCCTCATATTCTCTTACAATAATTGCCAAAGTAGTAGGTTTAAAATAGATATAATAAGGTTCTGGGGGATAAACTCTAGCATGCTACCCAGAGGTACTAAAAACTTTACAGAAATTATTCTTAATATAATACCTTTTCCCCACACATCAGTGAGTTGAATTAGAATATTTATAGTGTGATCATATATTTAACTCTTTAATGTCTCAAGTCTAGAGTTAAAATATTTAATTACTGGTAGAAAAATTTAAACTATCTATATAGTTTATTATTATTTAAACTATTCTTTAGTTTACCTATCTGTGTACAAGGTAGCTTTCAAGGGTTTTAACTGCAGACTTTTAACTGGTAGATACAAGTTGAGTAGCTGTAATCTAAAAATCCAAAATCTGAAATCCTTCAAAATCCAGAACTTTTGAGTTCCAACATGTCTCAAGTGAAAAAAATCCATACATAATTATCTAACAGAAATTTTCTTTCATGTCCAAAGTTATTTAAAATATTATATGAAATTATATTCAGGCTACGTGTATAAAATATATATAAAACATAAATGAATTTCATGTTTAGATTTGGGTCCCATTCACAAGATATCTTATTGTGTATATATGTAAATATTCCAATATTCAAAAGTAATTCAAATCCAAAACACTTTTGGTCCCAAAGCATTTCAGATATGAGCTATTCAACCTCTAATGATAAAATTGGGGTCATAGAAGTCTTCACAGAATGTACTTGAATCAAGACTTTAGGATTCTCTGAGAGTCATTTAGGCTGTTTTAAGTTCTTCTGTCTGATTTCCTTGGGATCCCAACTAAAGTAGGGTTTGAGATCCAGAAGCAGAGAGACTTAGAGCTGGAGCCTTTTAAAGCATTGGAAAACTACCAATTGGGTACTATGCTCACTACCTGGGTGATGGTGATCATTTATACACCAAACCTCAGCAACGTGGAATTTACCCATGTAACAAACCAGCACATGTACCCCCAAAACAAAACAAAACAAAAAGAATCGTTCACGTTAGAAGAAGGTAACTAACACCAGAGGCTGACTTCTGAAACCGCCTTTGCAAAAATTATCACTGAGAAAATTATAACAACAGTGAAAGAGATCTGACCTAACTGACTCCATCTTGCTTCTAACCTCTATGCTGCCCTTGTTCATTCCTCGGTGGAGGCCGATTTAACTTTAGGAGGAACTTAATTTATAGTTTAACTTTGAAATAAAGATGATAACAGCTCTTTCCCAAAACGAACCCCCTTCCTGCCTGAGGACTAGACTGCCTTTGCAGGACTAATAAATTAGCCACATGATTCGAAATTATGGTTTAGGAGTCATGCAGCTGGAGGCTGCAAGTTTCTGAACCTCCCCAAATTGCTCTTAGGGATAACATGTCACTATTGTAAAACCTAAGATCAGTGCTTGAGATATTTTGCAGACCCAGCACTCAATGGATCAGCTGGCACCAGCCAGATTGATAAACTGACTCATCTGGTCTTGTGGTCCGCACCCAGGAACTGATTCAGTTCAAGCAGACAGCTTTGCCTCCTTGTGATTTCATCTCAGACCTGACCAATCAACATTCCTCACTTTCCTACCTGCTACCCATTGAATTATCCTTAAATACCCACAATCCCTGAGTTTTCAGGAAGACTGATTTGAGTAATAATAAAAATCCAGGTTTCAATAATAATAAAACCCCAGTCTCCCTTACAGCTGGCTCTGCATGAATTAAACACTTTTTCTATTGTAAGTCCCCTGTCTTAATAAATCAGCTCTGTCTAGGCAGCAGCCAAGGACAACCCATTGGCCAGTTGCACTTCTAATGCAGGTTTGCTTGGCTTCCATCCTCAAATGTAAGCAGAGATTCATTTAGATGGGGTCTTACATGCAGTGTCTCAAGATCAGGGTCTAAATAAGAATGTGTGTCTGTGTGTGTGTGTGTGTGTGTCTGTGTGTGTGTGTGTGTGTGTGTGTGTGTGTGTTTAGAAACAGAGAAATGAGACAGAGACAGACATAGAAAAAGTATCACTTTTTTCCCAAGAAAGAAAGTGACTCTTGGGAACTAGTATTCAGGGCTGCATAATGACAGTTATTCCAAAGATGTATTGAGAGTATTTGATTACATTTTCAAATCCCCCACTTCATGTGACAAGTGTCAAACATAGACCAGTCTTTCCTGCCTAGTCAAGAATTTACAGAGACCCAAGGGGTGGGAGCATTAGGATTTTAATGAAGAGGAAGATCACACTGTGTCTTTGAGGTTAAACATCCTAGGCAGCATTCAGAAATCCTGCTTACCAGATCCTAGCACGCCGGCACAGTTGACCCCAGATCAGTGGTAGGATGGCTGGAGGGTTTTCCTCCTACCTACTGCTCACTAGGGAAACTCCAGACAGAGAATGGTTGTTGTCTTCCTTCGAAACCTCTCCAATCTGGACTAAATTTTAGTCATTTACTAAACATGCTCCACATAAATTATTCCAAACCATGTTTACTTACTTGGGTCTAAAATCCTGTAGATGGACAAAGCACACATGGCCACGGAAAGAAAGAAAAATCCTCACTGGAGCCCAGCCCAGTGAATGCAACTTTTCCTTCTCCAGGTTTTAACCCTCTGGCATAAGATGTGGCCACACAACAGAATATATTAAATTACGAGACTTTTTTCTTTTTGGTCAAAGACATGTAAATAAATGATCAGGAGAAGCAAAACTAATATAAAAAAGATTCGTAGATGGGTTTATCAAGAACAGAAGGAGAGTTCTATAGTTCTCTAAAAATTACATCCCAAGCTTGTTTTCCTACAGGTTTAAATACGATGACAAGGATGTTATCAACTTTTTATATCACTCTGACTATACCATTTTAGGAATTTCCTGGATTTTTTTTCCAAACACTTTCTTAGGAAATTGGTGATAGAAAATCTTCTGTCTCCTTTAATAAGATGTATTTCTACTTGATTCCTCAGCTCATTCAACCTGAGGTTTTAAGGGCTGCATTACTAACTCACAGGATTGTTGTGTGAAATAATTAATTAGTATTTCAAGATGTTCATACGAAAGGTGTTAAAGAAAAATCAAATCTGGTCTAACAGAGGGACCTCCAAAAGGAGACCTCCTTCTATTATTTTATTCTTAATTCTAACCAAAACCCAGAGTTTGGCCAATGCCAAGATAACTGTCTGGAAATACTTGGACAATAGAGTTCTGATGTTTGCAATCTGATTTCTCTCTGGCATGCTGTTGGTATTATATTCCTATTAGGCCATAATTAACATAGTGCACTATGATTGTAGCATTTTTCTTATAGCTTTCTTCATCTTGGAAAATGTTTCTGTTCAAAGGCAAACAACCCAAGGACCTCACAGCAGTCTGGTAGGTAAGAAAATATCTATCTTCCTGTTCAGGACACCAGCATATTTTCAATTTTGACTGCTCTTTCTGTTTTCCAGATCATCAATGTCAGAGATGAGTTTTTCTTGTCCATCACTTGGATGATGTCTGCAACCATAACCTCGTAAATTCTTCTCTGGAGCCTCCAGGTCTGTTCAGATTATTTACCTTATTGCACATTTTCCAATCATTTTGGCTCCGTGTTTTCCAGTGCGGCCTTATTTCTAAGGCTCATCAATTTCTGGTCCTGAGTCATTGAAGCTCCTATTTCCCATCACGAGGTTTTAGGGATGTACACAGCATCAGGAACAATGTGCAGGCTAAGACTGCAAACATCAGTAATTTTACCTGGTTGAATTTTTTAAGGCAAGTTTCAGCAACCTTACTAACCAGACCCTACCACACAACAAACTTTGGCCTCATATGAATGAAGGGTGTGACTGTAGAAGGGCCTTTATTCTACCCACTGTGGAAATACCAGGAAGAAACTCTTGTGTGCTTGCCCAAGAAGGCACTATCACATTGAACTGAGTCTTCTTTCTTTATCATTCTGCCCTAGTCACACAAAAAGAGGAAAGTGACACATAGGTCAGCACCCACTACATGATATATGATAAGCACTCAACTGACATGTGTAATAATGAGTCATCCAGTCAACAAATCTTGCTAAACCCCTTCTGTGGGTCTTGTAGTTTTCTTAGAATGGGGGATACTTAGTGAGAAAAACAGATAAAGCTGCTACCTTCATGGAACTTATACACTTGCATGGGGGAAAGATGAAAAGGCATCCTTAGAACTCCGTAAGTTCAAATCTGGAGTTTCATAAATTCACGCTAACTCTCAATAGCAAAACTTTGGGCATTTTAGCCATGGCTCCATCCCTGGAAGGACCAGAAGAGCCTAGAACTTTGCTCTGAGAATAGCACGATCGTTCATTTTGTTCTTCCTCAAGGCCCGTGCTCCTTCATTGTGTATTCACTGTGAAGTCCCAGAGGTCATTCAGCAGGAGACTGGTTTGGCCCATTCTGACTTAATGATTACACTGATTCCTGTGCAACACTTTACCAAGAGTTTGACTAAAGTCAAGATTGATTGTGTCACCCACAATACCTTTATCTGCTAATTCAGTTACTCTATCAAAAAAAATTTAGAGTCTGAGAGGATTTATTTTAAGAGACGATAGCAGATGATCATAGAGCCTCCTTTTTTTTTCTTCCTATAACTTTACAAGCAAACAACCTTAGCAAACCACTCCTGGTCTGATGCCTCATGGTACAGAGTTTGATATCCCCTAGACCAACGGCCTCCCAGCAAGTTATGGCACTAACCTCTTCTAGCATTTTCTTGCATGTCCATTGCACTCAACTTTAAGAGAAAACTTTATTCATTTTTTTCTTTTTAATTTCCAGGGGCTGATATGTTTAGCTGAGGCTGTATTTTTTTCCATCTGAAATAGGGATTCTTAATACTATGGAAAGCCACGCTGGCATATTTGGGGATTAATTTCCTAGTAACAATGGATTTAATACAAAACATACTTCTATTGTAGTGAAGAAAAAAGCCAAAAGGAGCAATATGCATTTTGCAGATTCTGCCAAACAAGGCAATGTTTGTTTATGCTTTAGATAAAATAATGTGTTTTGTTTACATTTGCATACATCTTTCTAAACACATGCATACACAAAAACACAGTTGCTGTTGTGTTATTAGTAATATTTTTGTCATGGGGCCTTTCCTGTCAGTCCATATGGCTTCCTCTGAATGGCTGTACCCTTATACTCTAAGGATGAATCTCGTAGCTCTTTCTAACCACCATTACCTATTGTTGCCTACAGAAGAACCCTAGAAAGCACTGACTTCTGCTGTGGATTGACTCTGTCATTGTTTTTCATGAAGATTATACACACTCACACACATATGCACACGCACGCGCACACACACACACACACCCCCCACACCCCTCCCATAAGCTTTACATGTAAACTGCATCCAATAAAATAAAAATCAGTGAATTTTTTCTAAAGAGCTACTCAAATTGGGCAAGTAACTACTTTCACATTTTGGAATATCTTAATGAAACCACCAAATTCTCATCCCTTGAAAGATTTTGGTTTAAAATGTATATTCAGCCTTGAGTTTTATTCAAAAGGATGTATATGTTTTTAAATCTATGCCAAAAAGTCCTCTTTGTGATACTTCTTTGCCTTGACATAGCTCTAACAGTAAGAAGTCATACTTTTGCCCCAGTCACTTTCTCTGCATTTTTTTATTTCCCTTGTGCAATTCAAACTCGATCTCAAGCACGTGAACCAAATATACTAATTGGTTATTACTTACACTTTAAAATCCCGTTTAACATTTTACCTATTTGCCCCTTGTTCCCGGCCCTTCCTCTTCTCTTCCCATTCTTTCCCTTCTCTAGTTTTTAAAATATGTACATATATATAAAGAAATATTTATAGGTTTAAGAGTATATGTGTATATTTATATAGATGTATCTTTGTGTGTACATATAAAAAGAAATTTACTTTTACTCCTATCCCCCAAGAGGGCCACAAAACAACAATCCCCCAGTAGCATTGATCACACCAAACACCTAGCTTCTGTTTCCTTAGTTTCTCTCCTTCTCTGCTAAATGGAAGCAGGGATTTTTAGAAAAATAATAGATTTCAGAGCTAGGGCTGGTAAAGTACAAAATGAACAGGAGGAAGCATCTTGGCCTCTCCTACCTGTCGTTAGATTCCAAATTCCACTAAGTCAGAAATAAGATACTCAAGCTTATTCCACAGAGGAAGGAAGCCTTTTTATGAAGGGAGGAAGAGTATACATGAATTAAGAAGTGGAAGCCCAGACACCTCAAGAACAATGGCATTAACAGTTAATTACCAGTTAAGAAGTTATTATTAAAATTGCTATTTTAATAACAAAATTGTTAAATTATTAATAATTAATAAATATATGGAAGCAAGCTTTTTAAATTTAATATCATTTTTTAAATGAATAGCATATCAAATGAAAAGGGGGAAAGGTTATTTTGTATGTCCAGAAACTTCACATTTACCCTCACTAGCTGCATTCATAACTTCTGTCACTCTGTCCCTGCAAAGAGGGCCAGTGTGGTCTACAATATTCTGGTTCTGATTTAGCACCTGATCTACACTTAATAAATATTATGTGCTTGGTTATATCTTTTCAGCTTCCTACTGCAGAGTAAGGTGAAAACGTGTGGACTTCGGGTAAAACAAGGTTTCAAATTCTTGCTCTTACCTGTTTCTAGCTGTTTCTTAAGTCATCTGAATGAACGTTCTTTGGCAGGGTTGTTGAGAAGATTAAACATATTTAGTGTATGACTTGAGTACAAGAAGTAATGAATTTAGTGGGCAATAGTGATTCTTTTTGCTTTTTTTTTTTTATTATTTTTTTTGAGACGGAGTCTTGCTCTTGTCACCCAGGCTGGGGTGCAATGGCGTGATCTTGGCTCATTGCATCCTCCATCTCCTGGGTTCAAGCAATTATCCTGCCTCAGCATTCTGAGTAGCTGGGATTACAGGTCCCCACCACCACACCCAGCTCATTTTGTATTTTTGGTAGAGAGAGGGTTTCACCATGTTGGCCAGGCTGGTATTAAACTCCTGACCTCAGATGATCTGCCCACCTCAGCCTCCCAAAGTGCTGGGATTACAAGCATGAACGACCTCACCCGGCTCTTTTTACTTTTTAGTATGTGACTACCTTTGCTCAAAGATGCTAGGTATGTGGACTAGAGCAGGTTGCAAGTGTTATAGGATGTAGGCCCTGAATATTAGGCAATTGGCTTTGGGGAAGGATGAATGGAAAGAATGTGTGTTTGTCAACAGACAAACTATTCTATTCCATTTCCTTGATTGATGCCATTATCATCATCACCACCAGGAACAGTGTCATTGTCATGATCACCAGCATGCCTGCCACACTTGCTCTGTACCTCTAATATTTCATTTAATTTTCATCGCCACTCTCTGAGATGATGCCTATTATTTTCCCTCTTTTACTGAAGAGTTGATTAACTTGGCCATAGTCACCTAGATAGTAAAGAGCAGGGCTAGAATTCAGACCAAAGTAGTCTGACTCCAAAGTTGGCCATTTTAGTGGACTACACCCATGAAGCACTCCTCCTGGTGTGTCTTTCAAGTTCCATAAAAATTAGTTACATCCAAGTCTTGAACCTGATGTTAATTTTCTGGCTTTAAGATTTCGAGCTCCATTGGAGAATGTTTAAATCTACACATCACCAGTGGGCTTCCATCAGATGGGAAGGACTTTAATGACATAAACAGAAGCCTGACTAGTGCTTATGTCATGTCAAGGATGTATTAAAGCAGAATGTAGCTAGCTGTTACATTAGGCCCTGAGGGCTCTAGCCCTAATATTTGAAAGTAGATTCTGGGACGGGTGTGGTGGCTTACACCTGTAATCCCAGCACTTTGGGAGGCCAAGGCAGGCAAATCACCTGAGGTCAGGAGTTCAAGACCAGCCTGGCCAACATGGTGAAACCCCGTTTCTACTAAAAATACAAAAATTAGCCGGGCATGGTGGCAGGTGCTTGTAATCCCAGCTACTCAGGAGGCTGAGGCAGGAGAATCACTTGAACCTGGGAGGCAGAGGTTGCAGTGAGCCAAGATCACACCACTGCACTCCAGCCTAGGCAACAGAGTGAGACTCAGTCTCAAAAGTTAAAAAAAAAAGTAGATTCCCATCTCATGAGAGCAGAATTTATGTCTCAGTTGTTCAAATCAGGATATCCTCATTACTAAGCACAGTGCCAAACACAAAAAAGTGGAAGCGAAATAGTTGCTGAATTAGTGAATAAACTCTTTTGCACCATTTCATGATGCTCAATAAGTACTTGCGCAACTGCCACTATTAACTTTAGATGAGTTTCCCTATCACTTTCCCTCAGTTTCCATATCTGTATAACTCAGAGATGATAGTAGTAAGCAGCTGTCCCTCAATATCTGTTGGGGATTGGCTCCAGGATCCCCTGTGGTCAAAATCCACAGATGCTCAACTCCTTTATATAAAATGGCATATATAACTTACATCCCCCTTATCTTTTTTTTTTTTTTTTTTTTTGAGACAGAGTCCCACTCTGTCACCCAGGCTGGAGTCCAGTGGCATAATCTCGGCTCACTGCAACCTCTGCCTTCCGGGTTCAAGAGATTTTCCTGCCCCAGCCTCACAAGTAGCGGGGATGCTGCTACCATGCCCTGCTAATTTTTGTATTTTTAGCAGAGACAGGGTTTTGCCATGTTGGTCAGGCTGGTCTTGAATGCCTGACCTCACCTGACCTCAGGTGAGCCGTCTGCCTCAGCCTCCCAAAGTGCTGGGATTACAGGTCTGAGCCACCACCATACAGCCCCCCCTTATCTTTTAAATAATCTCTAGATTACTTATAATACCTAATACAATGTCAATGCTACGTAAATAATTGTTATACTATATTGTTTAGGGAATAACGACAAGAAAAGAGGCTGTAGATGTTCAATATAGATGCCCTTTTTTATTCACCGAATATGTTCAGTCTGTAGTCTGTTGAATCTGTGGACATGCAACTCATAGATACAGATGGCCTGTGTTTGCAGAACTATTGTTAGAACTACATGTATACATGAATAGTGCTTAGAACAGTACCTGTCACACAGTAAATAGTCAATATATGCTGGCTATCCCTATTATTGTCCTAAGACTCTAAAAGCCTAAAAAAGTTAATCCAATTCTTTAAGAGTGCCTAATTTACTTCCAGAGTATTTTCAGTCACACTGATTTCTAATGTATTTGCATCTGTCTGAACACATACGTCACTGTGTTTTAATTTCACCAGGCATTGATGTCATACCAGGATTAAATACAGCTAATCTTGCATTTTCCATTGGTCTTAGAGAGCTTCCACTCCTCAGACACATTCACGAGTAATTATAAGTAGCTCCGTAAGTGATAGCCAACTCTCACCTCTGGATGCATATGGTTTCTTAACTCTCCATATTTCAAGACTTGGCTGAGAATTTTTTGTCATTATTTTTTCTTTTCCCAAAAGTTATTCATTAATTTCTAATTGTAGGCTTTTGTATCTACATTTTTCTTGATTAAATAAAATTAACTATATAAATGTTCAGGATTTTTGCCAGTTTATATTCATCATATTGCCATGGTCTTTCTTATTTAACTTTAGGAATGTATATTTTTAAGAAACATTTTCTTCTTAATAACAGTTTCACTATAATCCTTTTAGTCCTTGCATTTTTGTCCCTCATTATTTTAAATATGTACCTTGTTTTTAATCTATCCCTTTTATACTCCTTGATATGGTTTGGCTCTGTGTCCCCACCCAAATCTCATCTTGAATTGTAATCGCCTTATGTCTAGGGAGGAACCTGGTGGGAGGTGATTGGATCATGGGGTTGTTTCCATCATGCTGTTCTTAAGATAGTGAGTGAGTTCTTATGAGATTTGGTGGTTTAAAAGAGTGGCACTTCCCCTCGCTCTCTCTCTCTCCTGCTGCCATGTAAAACGTGCTTGCTTCCCCTGCACCTTCCTGCTATGATTGTAAGTTTCCTGAAGCCTGCCAGCCATGTGGGACTGTGAGTTAATTAAACCTCTTTTCTTTGTAAATTACCCAGTCTCAGATAGTTCTTTATAGCAGTGTGACAATGAACTAATATACCCCTTTTCAGAATTTTTTTTTGGCTACAGATAACTTGAAGCATTTCTTCATCTAAGACTTACTACATTTTACTTCATTAATTTCAAGAGAAATTATAACTATTTTGTTTAACAAAAGTAGCTGTCTCCTAATACTCAAGTTTATGTTTTTTTCTCGTGCTGTGTGATTCACTGCATTTTTTAATTCAACTGTAAACCTCTCAATTTAAAATTTAAAAGGTAATGCATACTTTTTGGGAAGGGAAGGGGAGGTAAAAAAGGTAATTAACTCCCATTTATTGAGCATGTAGAGGTGTACTATGTTCCAGCAATTTTATTAAGCACTTTGCCCGCGTTATTGAGTTTAATCTTCACTAGGAATTTGTAAGCCTTTTTGCCATTATGTAAATTGACCAAAGGCATTCAGACATTTCATGGCAAATCTGGTTCAAATCCATGTCTGTTAACTTCAGAGTATGTCATTATTTTATTCTTCAATCTTTCCTGCAAAGAGAGGCTAAACTGGTCCTTCTCTTTCACTATGTCATTTTCATGTAAAAAGAATAGTACTAATATTTCATTATCTACTAAGGAGAGACCATTGTGAGGGGAAAGGTAGTAGATGAAGCCATGGATGTAGGCAGGGGCGAGTCATGGAAAACACAGGCCATACTAAGGAGTTTTCACTTCATCCTGCAGCGAATAGAGTCATTAGAACCTCTGCTCTGATAGGAAGCCCTATGAAGGGTTGATTATGATGGTACAATCTGGAAACAAGGAGGGCAGAGAAAGGCATCTGCATTAATCTAAGCAATAAGGTAATGACATTCTCACTAAGGCAGATTCAGTGAGGAAGAAGAGAGTCAAATTGCTGGCTGTATAAAAAGTGAAGTCAGCAAAATATAGGGACCCATTAGATTAGTGAGGGAAAATGAGAAGTCATGAATGACTTGCAGATCCCTAGCTTGGGTGTCCCAGTAGAGATGATGCTGTCAGCAGCTGTAAAAAGAAAAACAGAGAAGAAGTGAACGTGGTAGAGAAGACAGTGTTTTTCTTTTCTGTCATCTCTGTTCATTCACTCCCTTTCTGCAGTTAATTCTCCAGACCCATCTCTTCTTCTGGAAATACTACAAGATGTGCAAGGCCCAGTTCAAATTCCACCTTTCACAAAAGCACTTGCCTTGATTACACAGGGAAGAAGTGACACTTTCCCTTCTCTGGACTCCTAGTGATTTTCTTTGTACCATTCATTTAGTAAGTATCCCATTCTGCCTTGTATGAGAATTGTCTGTGAATCTTCTGATAGTTCACATAATCCTTTAGAGCTGAAATCATGTCTATCTTTGCATCTTTGTATCCTCAACAAAGCCCAGCAGTTGATATGTTTGATGTGTAAATAAATCCAAATAATTTTAAATAAGTGAAATAATGTCTGGTGTTAGCCATGTTTTGAAGAATGTAGCATCTACCACATTTGAAGCACTCAAAAGCAGGCAATGTATTTCAGGGCTTTGAAATGCTATTGTCTCATAAGCCACAATTCAACTTAGTGCTTATCTCAATGCTAATTAATGTCCCATTAATATTTGTAAAAAAAACTTTGATATAGATGTCATCTCTTCATTTTTTTTTCTTTATCCAATCCTTCTATGGTAATTAACTTTTTTTTTTCTTGAGATCGAGTTTCGTGTTTTGCTCTTATTGCCCAAGCTGGAGTGCAATGACACAATCTCGGCTCACTGCAACCTCTGCCTCCCTGGTTCAAGGCATTCTCCTGCCTCAGCCTCCCAAGTAGCTGGGATTACAAGCATGTGCCACCACGCCCAGCTAATTTTTTGCATTTTTAGTAGAGACAAGGTTTCACCATGTTAGCCAGGCTGGTCTCGAACTCCTGACTTCACGTGATCCACCCGCCTTGGCCTCCCAAAGTGCTGAGATTACAGGCTTGAGCCACCGCACCCAGCCAGTAATTATTTTTTTAAGGATGGTATTGTAGCAATTGACATGATCTCAGCAAAGTTTGTTTATCTAAATGTAGTCATAACCTCCTTCCCCTCAGTTAAAGTTATCTTCTTGCCAACCTCTTATAGTCTCTGCATTTGTATAAAGAGATTTTAGTACTTTCATATTTTTTTTCCAGCTTTCATCATATGCTACAGAAAATTATATCCTCTGCTTTCATCATATGCTACAGAAAATCATGTCCTCTGCCTAATTTTTTTTTTTTTTTTTAAAGCTGCTAGCCTGCCAGTTTTGGCAGAGCAAACTAGGAAATTAGAATCTGGCAACAAATAGGCACCACACAGCAGACAAAACTTAAGGTTTGCAAAGTAGTGATGCTCTTCGACCTGTTGTATTGGGTGCGAAATTAGATCCTATCAGTGTCACACTCACCCCCGGAGCAAATGTCCTCTTGTGACAACTACATGCTGTGCTTCAAGCCAATGATAGAATAACATTTTTAACAACTATGTTTTTGGAGCAGAATCTCTCCAAAAGTATTAGCATATTATTGACCAGCCTGTGGCTACTCTCAAAGTAACAATTACTCTCTACTAACAAGTGGCCACCACCAGCTTAAAAAACAGATATCCATAGGATAATTGAAAGTAAAAAAAAAAAAAAAAAGCGTTCACTAGGTTGATGGCAGAAACCTTCCAGCCTATAGCATAGTACATAGAATGCTAATTCTAAAAATTGGCAGGAATCACCCAGATTATAATAGTAAAGAATATGAGACCACATTTTCCTTCCTTTCCTCTGTCTTTCCTTCCTTCCTTCCTTCCTTCCTTCCTTCCTCCTTCTTTGCCTCCTTCCTTCCCTCTTTCCCTTTCCCTCCTTCCCACTTTCCCTCCTTCTTTCCTTCTTTCATCCTTCCTTACTTCCTTCTTTCCTTCCTTCCTCTACTCTTCCCTTCTTAGCTGTACTCATTTATCCCACAATCTTTTACTAACACGTATCAACTCTCTGCCAGTAACTGTTTAAAACTAAAAATGTGTCTGGGTACGGTGTCTCACACCTGTAATCCCAGCACTTTGGGAGGCCGAGGTGGGTGGATCACAGGGTCACAGGGTCAGGAGATCGAGACCATCCTGGCCAACATGGTGAAATCCCATCTCTACCAAAAAAAAAAAAAATACAAAAAAAAAATTAGCTGGGTGTGGTGGCACGTGCCTGTAATCCCAGTGACTCAGGAGGCTGAGGCAGGAGAATCGCTTGAGCCCAGGAGGCAGAGGTTGCAGTGAGCCAAGATCACGCCACTGCACTCCAGCCTAGTAATACAACAGGACTCTGTCTCAAAAAATAAACAAACAAACAAAACTAAAAATTCAATGGTGACCAAGTCAGGAAAGGGTAAAGGAGAAGAAGAAAAGGATTCCTGTACATATCACAAAATCAACAGATTTCAGAATGCTGTGATCTGAATGTTGATGTACCCCCCTCCAAATTCCTATGTTGAAACCTCATTATCGATGCAATGGTATTAGAAGGTGGGGCCTTTAGGAGGTGACTAGGTCATGAAGGTGAAGCCCTTATGAGTGGGGTTAGTACCCTTAAAAAGAGACACTGCAGAGCTGCCCTCCCCTTCCACCATATGGGGACACAGCAAGAACACGCCATCTGTGAACCAGAAAGTGGGCCCTCAACCAGACACTGAATCTGCTGCAGGCCTCTTGATCTTGGATTCCCAGCCTCCAGAACTGTGAAAAAGAAATTTCTGTTGTTAAGCTACCCAGTTATGGCATTTTGTTATAGCAGCCCAGACGGGCTACAATACAGGAGAACCCTCAAAATGCTGCAGTATGCTGGGCTGAGTTCTGCACATAAGCTAATTGCACCTATTTACACATATTTTTAGTTGTATGTCCTCTATATATGTCTAAAAGAATAATAAGAGAAAGGGCAACCCCATTAGCAGAAAATTAGCAAAAACACCTACAGACAGGAAGAGTCCCTATGCCTTGCCTGTGGTTTTTACCTAAAACCCTGATTTTTAGTTGGGAAGGGATGGGTTTTGGAACATTTAGGAAGTTGTGACTCCTGCTAAGAGTTTTAGTGGGGTAGATTTCTCTCCCAACAAGGACTTTGTAAAAGAAGTGAATTGAACTTAGAATGAACTTCAAACACAGTGACTCAGTAAAGCAAGAGAATGGGGGGAGAAATGCTTGGAATGAAGGAGATGTGGATTTGCAGTGCATGTGTGCATACTAATATCAGTTATAGAGTTTTGAGCACTACTCTAAAATCACGTTTCTTAGGAAAAATGGTTCCCTAATACATCAATTGTCAAAAGGAAAATGTTGTGGAAATTTTAAAACAAAGTAAAGCAGGTGTTTTTATTACAAGACTTTCAGAGCATTTCAGTGCCAATGTGCATCATGAACCTCTGCTAAAGAGGCATAAAGATGTCGTGCATTTCATCACAGAATCATCCTGTTTCTTTTCCCTGAGACTCTAAACAGACATGATTTTAAAAATTAACAGAAAGCAACTTCTATATTTTAAAAGTTGCACTTCGAGGAGACTGAAACTTGCCCAAAGTCACCAGCCAGCAATTTCCATCCTGATCTGTTGTTCTTTCCCCTACCTCACAGTAGTCACCAATTTGCTAAACGGTTTTCTAATTTTAATAATGCCACTTTCTCCTACTTTCGTCTCCTAGCTTTATCCAAAAGAAGATCTAACATTCCTATATTTGCTTTCCTTTGGAATGGCCCCAGCTGTAAAAGATAAAGACACCATACATAGCCTTAGAAGTGCAATATAAAGCACTTGGAGTTAAGTCTCAAAGGCAACATCTAAAGAAAAATGTTGACACAAAACCCTTGCTATCGGGCCAACTCAGAGAAGGCCCTTAGTGTCATTTTATAACCATGCTTTGGAAAACTTAGTAGTATGAGCTGTGTGTGTGTGTGTGTGTGTGTGTCGTTGTTGTTGTTGGCTTTTCTGCTAGCACATCTTGACTCCACCTTCTAATATTTGAGATAATTTCCAAGATTATAGATGTATTTAATTTATTCATCGAACAATTCATTCATTTAGTAATACATCCAGCAAACATTCATTAAGCCCTGATGACTCTGAATGCACAGGTCTCGGTCCAGCTCCCATTCCTACCACACTCCTACCCTGAGTGCAGGAACTCTGATGAGAGAGTCCTTCTTAGGACACCAAACTCTGCTTCCGCCTGTACTCACTTGGAGCTGGCTGCTCATGTAATTCTGCCTTAATGCTGAGGTCCACTCAGTATGTTGCCATCAAGCAAAACAGGGATACCCTCTCCTCAGATATCCCAGTAGTTTCCTAGAGGCAGATGCTGCTGGGGGAGATTTATTATATAGTGCATAGATGAGTGAGAACAATCAACACCTTAGCACATACAGCTGAGCAATGAAAATATGACAAAGCGCAGAACATCTAATCAAAGAATCTGTGATTAGTAAGGAATTTGGAACTGGCTCTTCAAAGTGGTTCCCATATAAAATCTAGACTAGTGAAAACTGGGCAAACTGGAAGAACATAGCTCCAACCCTTCTCTGACCACCAACCCATTACTCTGTCACATCCTGTTTCCTTAACTTCATACCGTTTATCATTCCCTGAAATCATCTTTTTAATTCTTTTCCTTGTTTGTTTCTTTTTGTCTGTCTTGCTCCATTCAGCATTTATGCTGTTTGAGTGTAGGGATTTTACTAGTCTTGTTTCTTGTTTTATCTCCAGCATTTAGAACTTTATTGGCTACTTTATTAGCTAATTAGTAATACTTGTGGAATTAAAGATTAGATGAATGAAGTGAATAAAGCTTCCTCTATTCTTCTAATTCATGTTAATGTCTATCATAATCTACTTTTTCCTTTACCTCCCAGTTGAATTATTGAAATACTTAATGTAAAATAAATAGTTTAAATATTATATCAAATTTCTCTGGAGGGATATGATAAATTCAAAGAAAAATATCTTTGTCACATGCAATTAGATTTAATTCATGAAGGTGGGGTCAAACAATTGTCTAATCTAAAAAACTCCCACCAGTCTGTTTTAAACATCATTTAAAAAGAGAAATATATGATGTGAGTAAACACCAACATTTCAGTTTTTACATGATAGCCCTACTTTCTTTCTTTTTATCTTTAAGAAATCTTCCTCAAGAATCCTTTCAGGCACTAGGCCATGGTCCACTTGTGAATTTGGCTAGCTGACCCCACAATCACAGAGGCAGTTTGCTGCCTCTTTTCCACAAAAGATTTCTTTGCTCTGTTGCCCAGGCTGGACTACAGGGGCATGATCTCGGCTCACTGCAACTTCTGCCTCTCAGGGCTCGAGTGATCCCCCAACCTCAGCCTTCTGAGTAGCTGGAACCACAGGTGTGCACCACCACACCTGGCTAATTCTTTTGTATTTTTTGTAGAGACAGGGCTTCTCCACGTTGCCCAGGCTGGTCTCAAACTCGTGGGTTCAAACAATCCACCCACCTCAGCCTCCCAAAGTGCTGGGATTATAGGTGTGAGCCACCAGGCCTGGCCTAAAAGATTACTATTTCTAAAATTCATTTCCCTATGACTTGGTTGCAATTGTTTCAGAGATAACATCAGTTGTCTCTGAAGAAAAGTGAGAACGTTGCCGATATCTTCACCAGTGAGGAAGAAGGACTTCTAGAAGCAATCTCAGCCAGGCATCACTTGCAAAGCAATCACCAAGGACAGAATCTTTGATCACCAGACACCTGTTCAATCTTTTTCCCCACAGTCTACATCAAGTCAGCTACAAAGCCCATTAGGAATGCAGTTTTGAGTTTGTCTAGATGGAAGTGGCTAGTAATTAGTTCCTTTTACATTTGGTAATTTTGTTAACACAACTCAGTAGGTGTCTTGTTAATTTGTCCATTACTAGGTGGATGAAAATGTGCATCTCTTCTGTGAATACCAATTATTCCCAAATGAGGTAATTTCACCAACACAGTGAAATTTCCTCATTCTTTCCTGGTGTAAGAATATCATTGCCAGGAATGAACAGTTCCAAACAAAGAAAGCTGTGGGAGGTGGAAAGGGTGTTCTTTCCTGAAAAGGGGGAGTCTATTTGATTATTTTTCAATCTGAAAATAAAGTGCATTTTCAGGGTGTACAAGAATTTAAGGGGAAGAGGCAGGACATGCTGGTGGTGGTGGTGCTGCCTCAGGCTCAGGGGGCCCTGCGTCTCTAACTTCTCTTTGCAACAATTAAAGGGACATGTCACTGTGAGGATGTAAGAAGAATAAGTAGTCATTTCATTGTTTCTAGGCAATTTGATCATACTCCAGGATTCTTGCCACCAGCAAAACAAAGAAAGTAAGTTTTAAGATCTTCAACAAAGAGTTTTCACATTCTACTTTTATTTTCTGCTCCAAAACATTTCTACTTTCAGAATCAAAGCAGCTTTCTAAGTCTCATTCTTCAAATCATTGAATTTTTAGGGGGAAGGACCAACTAGTGTCCATGGCAATATTATGTGCAAGGCCAAAGAGAAGGAGTAAGTCCACCTCTGGTGCAAAGAAAGTGGGAAGGAAAGGATTTGAGTTCCCTGAGAATGGAAACTGTTCTTCCCTGCATTTGTATTTCTGCACATAGCATGTGCTTAGAACACAGCAAATAAATCTGCAGGTTCCTATCTCCTCCTAACAGATTGTATTGTATCTGCCTTGTTCACACACATATTCTTTGTGTTGAAGGCATTGAAAAACAAAATTGATTTCTGCCCCTTTAGTCAATGGAGTTGATTCACAATGCAAAATGGAGAGCTGGGGCTGCCCTTCCGAAGGGCAGCAGGGTCCCAAGAGCCCCTCTGCCCTTCCACCTTCCGTTTATTTCTAGCCAAGAAAGACAGGGAAACCTATCAATGAGCTTTCAGGACGCCTTTGGGGTCACTAGAGAAACGGGGAAGATGTAAGTGGCCTGTGTCCCCAGCAAAAGACCATGAAATCACCCGGGGAGTCCCAGAGCTGCCTGCTGCTCTTCTCTGTTTTTCTTCCTTCTTAGCTGCTCCCAAACAACTTCCCCTAAGCCAACTATAGCAGCTTCTTTGTTGTCTCCCCTTTGGGCCAAACTCCATGTTGCTCTTTTGTTCTTGGGGGAGTTAAGGAAGAGTTATTGACTATCTCAACATTCTGTTCTCTGTCTCAAGCAGAAACTATTGCTGACAGGGCTCTCATTTCCTTACTGTTAGACTTATTTTTCAGGCTACCTTCATGCAAATGAAAGTGTAAAAGGGGACCCAGACTATATATCCCATTCACTATAGATCCCTAAGTGATTAACATAGTTTCTAGTATACAGTTGTCTCACAATGAATATTGTTATTAATAGTGAATAATAGTAAAAACAATAATAGTTAACAATTCTCAGATCATCAAAACACTGCCTATTTTATATTATAACACATAATCTGCATTTAACACTTAACCTTCATTTAAAATTCAATCCTCAAAAAAAAAAAAAAAAGAAGAAATAGAAACTATTATTGATCCCATTTTAAGGACAAAGAAGTTGAGACACAGAGAAGTAACATGTCCAAGATTACATAGCTGTAAGTGGTGGTACAACGATTATTTGCTTCCTCTGTTATCATTAACTCTTAGAAAACAGAAACTGTGTCTCCGGGGACTGTTGTGGGGTGGGGGGAGGGGGAGGGACAGCATTAGGAGATATACCTAATGCTAAATGACAAGTTAATGGGTGCAGGAAATCAACATGGCACATGGATACATATGTAACAAACCTGCACATTGTGCACATGTACCCTAAAACCTAAAGTATAATAAAAAAAAAAATTAAAAAAAAAAAAAAAGAAAACAGAAACTGTGTCATAGTTATCTGCTATCTGCTATAATGTCTAGCCAAAATCTTGTATTCAAGCAGTATAGCATAGCTGTTAAGAACTCAGGAATTTGAGTGAGACTGTCTGCATTGAAATCCTAGCTCCATCACTTACTGACTACGTGGTCAAACATCCCTATGGGTCAATTTCCTCTTTCTAAAGTGGAAATAATCATAGCACAGTCTCATGATTGTGGGAGGTTCAAAGTTAGCACAGGACCTACTCTTCAGTAGGTGCTCAATAAATGCTATTCTATCATATCTCAGTGACCAACCTGTGCTCAGCACAATAGGAGTTCTGTAACTGCTTGTTGGGTGAATGAAAGACAGAGTAAATGAATAAATAACAATGGAGTGCCTGTATTCCATCATTTTCTTCCAGTCCCAAGCCACTAGCAAAGCTCCACTCACCAACTCTGGTGCTCACACAGTATGGTTGTCAGCTCACAGATCCTGGTCGTCTGTTCACACCTTAAAAGCAGTAGAGGGAACACTGAGCAGGAGGTGTCTTATTCCACAGGGCACTGCTAAAGCAGCACTGATACAATCTGCACTTTTTCAGCCTGAGATCTATGGGGAGACTCCTTGGCTTAAGCATGGAATACGGACACAGGAGGGGAAAACGAGTCTCCAGATTGAACTCTTTACAATGTCATACACCACAGATGTAGGAAATCTGCTGATCCCAATGAAATGGGGACACCTGAGTTAAAGACGGCTCTGGGAGACATCAACTCAGTACGTTTTCCATGCTGGATGGGAGCCAAGCCCACGAGAAATTCTGCTGTCATTTCCTTTCACAGCCACCAGCTAACGAGTGTAAAATCTAGTGAGCTGAAGAGACAGGCATGGTGGCAGAGATTTAACAGCAGAGCTAAGTAGATAAGACAGAAATGTGCTTCAGGACTCAAGAGAGCTAAAATATGGAAGACAGAGAGCAGAGGCCAGTCCACACAGAGACTGGAGCACTTAGGAATTGCACTGCGTTCCAAGGAGAAGTAAGCAAATCAGGAGAATCCGACTGGGATAGAAGCCATGTGGGGGCTGCTGGATCAATTTCTCTTAGGTCCCTTCTTACTTTAGCTTTCTGGAAGTCTGCAGCTGGGCCCGAATATAAACACCACTTCTTCAGAGGAGCACATGTAAAATGTAACAAATTATTACTAACACATTCATTCAATTTCCATTTATTGACATAATTTTTCATTTTGACTTTTTTTATCCCCAAAAGGGTTGTTTCCTCAGACATAGAAGAAGAGCATCAACAAAGGCGGATGTCTTTATATTGCTTCTTGGTTGACGCCATAGCTCTGCCAAGACTCAAGACCACAGGAAGCTTTTACACAGATGGGTTCAGAGACAACGTGGTCCCACCACAGAAGTTAGTTCCCATCCTGCATGGCATCTGGTCCTAAAGGGTAGCAGGGGGTCTTTGAGGTAGGTGAGAAGACCTCTTTAGCAAAACCACCATGTCATACAGTCCTAAAAAATCATCTGTGCTTCCCAAAGTTAGAACAAAACTTCAAGGGAACTTGAATTTCCTTACCGGGAACTTAAAGACCTCCAAAGAGGAAAGTCCAGACTTGGAAACAAGAATAACAAAGCCTACTAAGAATACATAAAGGCTTCAAGCAGACAAAATCCCTGGGGTTGCTTTCCATCAAACTTATATGCCATGATTATTAATGCCTAACCATATAATATCCTCATCAGGAAATTGTGTGTTAATTTCTCGAACTTTTGCCGACAAATAAATTTGTGCACAAAGAAGATGACTGGGTTTGCCTCAGGCCCTACAATGAATCATTGCCAACCCAAGAATTACAACTCTGAGCTCCTGACTTGCAGCTCTGAGCTCACACCTTCAGGATCAATCTCCTTAGATCCACTAGACAATGGCTTCAAAAGCTTTTATGGCAATTAGAGTAGGAACACTGTCTCCTATTAGGACACACCTACCCAGTTCTCCTTTTGGACCTGGGCACAGTTGCTGTCAGGGAGCAGGGAGTAGGAGACATAATTTAGTGCTTGGAGTCTTCCATGTCCAAGCAGAATTCTTCATGCCAAAAACCACACCTTATAAGGAGAAAAGTCTAGAGATGGGAAGTCTCTCCCTGGCATAGCTTGTGAGGAGGATGGGTGTGGGGGAGCAGAGAACCAGGCATCTCATCTGTTTGTTCTCGAACTTGCAACCAACATTAACTGTGTTTAAATAATATTACGCTATAGCATTGTTCCCAACGCGATGACCTACAGTTCTTGAGATAATGTCTTTTTCTTTCTTACAAATGTGCCCCATATGTTAAGACATACGTAAAGAGCTAAAAGCAACACTCTGAGTTTTCAGCTCCAGGTGATGCCCTCTGCCAGGGAACAGGTGGCAATGATATTCATGAAGATTTCACTGTGATCCTGACCTGTTAGGTTCTGTAGGGGAAGGCAGAGATGATCACAAAGAACATTTCAATTTTGGTACATGCCTTTACATTGGTTAAAACAAGCAGCTATGGAATATTCAGTTATAAAGGTAAGAGAACTATGTGAATCAAGATTCTATAGCTACTACTATGGAATCGTTTCTCAGCCAGCAGTGGGACTGGGAAGTGGGAGAGGGGCTGCTCCAGAGTTGTTGTTTTTTCGCTTTTTTCTGAGACAGGATCTTACTCTGTCACCCAGGCTGGCACACCGTGGTGCCATCACCACTCATTTCAGCCTCAACCTCCTGGGTTTAGGTGGTCTTCCCACCTCTGCCTCCCAAGTACCTGGAACTACAGGCATGAGCCACCATGCCTGGATAATTTCTTTGTTTTTGTTTTGTTTTGTTTTGTTTTTTATTTGTTTGTTTGTTTGTTTTTTGTAGAGACAGGGTTTCACCATGTTGCCCACGCTGGTCTTGAACTGCTGGACTCAAGAAGTCTGCCTTCCTCAGCCTCCCAAAGTGCTGAGACAGGTGTGAGCCACAGCATCCAGGCTCCAAAGGTTTAAAGGCTAGTCTGGAAAATGTAAATTATTGATGCCCTTCTCCAGGAGGGACACTTTGACCTGCCAATTCCTCTACTTTAGCTTGTTGCCTATACTTCCAAATCAAATGGCAATGGTATGTGTTATGTACCTACTCTTCTGGCAAAGGTTATGCTACACAAGTTTTAGAGGGCCACTTCCATGGTCCTTATCCAACCTCCCCAGGTCTGTAGGAAGATGGCAGGTGGAAAGCCAGTTGCTATTCCTGAAGAGAACACCTTAGAACTGGAGTTAGCCACAGTCGTGATGCCCTGTTCTTAGAAAGGGCTCTTAACCTGTCTGAAGACAAGATGGGCTCTTGGTAGCAATATGGATTTGCAAAGCTTTCCCTTCTGTCTGTCCAGACAGCACTCTGATCTCTGATCATGTCAATTCATATGCCAGCTGGGCTTCAGAGAGGGAGGGAGATGTCATGCTATAGCACAAATAGTTTATTTTTTATAGAAGATCTAACGTCTCATCTTCACTTCATGCTATTTTTTTCTGAGACACCCCTAAAAAGCAACTCATCCTTGTGACCATTTACTGCAACTTCCTAAAATCTTGCTTCTGGGATTTTTAAGTAGAACAACCAAGTTGAAGAGTTCTATTTCAAAAGGTTTTCAAGTACTTATATAAGCTGAGATGGAAAGGTTTGATTTGATAGTCACTGGGAATAATTCGGGGGAAGAAATACATGACTCAACTCAGGATATGCCCCAGGACTGCATCACCCTTTGAGCTCTCTGCAACAGATGGATGCCTTTCTGCTCTGAGGCCTCAGAACCATCCAACAAGGCCTCGACAATAATAGCCAGGCAAAACTTTATCAAAGGGAGAAACAAAAAGGCCTGACAGATGATGCTGCCAGCATTGCAGCAGCCCAGGTTACCTTTGTTCTAATGCCATTCTGTCAGGTTTAACAAGCAGATATTAAGAGAAGTTTATAGAGAATAGAGATGAAAGGTTGTCGGTAGAGATGAGAGCTGCCAGTGGGCACCGAGATTCACAGCTGGGTGTAGACTCTGCCGCAACTGGCTGAGAGAAAAAGAGGTTTGATATGGGAGCAGCTGCTTCCAACCCCTGCTAGAAGCAAGGCTTAATCATCTGGCACCCGAGAGTCTGGAGCTCCACCTGGAGAGAGACACAGCAAATGGGAGGATGCTGGGTGTGAACCTCATCATTAGATTAGAAACAACTGATATATTTGCAGAAATTGGTTCCTTGACTGGTCCTGACCTGGTACGACATCTCACATCCAGAATGTTTTCACTGAAGCATTCAAGGACAATGGAAGCAAGAAACAAGGAAGAGGTTCAAAAGGGAGATTAGTGATTTTAGTTAATGGATTGCAGGTATGCTTGAGAAAGAAGGGACACTGGAGAATGAAAAAGAAAAGGGCAGTATAGACTGCAGTGACTATGTCCTGGCATGTAGGGCAAGCTGATGAAGCTCTCTTCTATCAATTTTCAATCATACTAAATTCTTCCTGAGTCCACATTCCTTTCAATCGAGTGCTTTTTGAAATGAGGATGAGTCAAGATGCCTCAGAAGGGCTGTGTGTCATCAAAACACCAAAGGTTAAATTTCAACCTCTAACTTGCCTATTCATTTGTTCCCTCTGTCTGCTAAGTTCCATTTCTGCAAATTAAAATCAGAAAACAATTATTATGTTATTTGTAAAAACAAAAAATACAACTCCAGTTTAAAAAAAAAAAAATCACCTCATCTTCTAAATGTGTATCTGTCTCTCTTTTAGCCACGCATCTTTTCCAATGAAGGCTGTTAAGGCCTTCCTTTTTTTTTTTTTTTTTTTTCTGAAAAGGAACAGAATTATAAATTGCAGCCATTCCATCCAAAATCATTAGAAGACCCTTACACATATCTGCCAGCAGTGAGGCAATTAAATTGCATTGAGTAAGCTCCTTCTAAGTTGAATCACCCATATATTTTCTTCTATGAAAATGAAATTCATATAACTTAAAATCAACCATTTTAAAGTAAACAATTCAGTGGCACTTATTAAATAAATTTACATTTAATGAATGAATTATCTAGTTCCAAAAGGTTTTTAATCATCCCCAAAAGAAACCCCGTACCCATTAAGCAGTTACTCCCAGCCCCTCCTCTGCTACACCCCTATGCCCCACCCAGCCCCTGGCGCCATTGTATTTTAGAACAGTGTTTGTTCACACGTTCTTTGTTGTGGTGAAGTATTGCTATTCCCTTTAGAAGACCCCCCAGTCATGTTGAGTTAGAGGTTTTCTCAAGGTCTGACCACAGTTAAGATCTCGGGTCTAGAAACAAATGCTCCCAAGGATGAGGTCTCCACCACTTTAGGATTGCATTACATTGTTCAAAGCCACCGCAGCCATGAGCCAAGCTTTCTACAGCCCTTCAAGACAATTGTCGTCATTCCTTTGTGTAGCTAGTGGGTTTTTCTTGGAAGCTGAATGATAAACCTAAAGTTCATTTCATTGAGACTTTTTCGAGATTTCCATTTTACAAGTAAAGAACACAGGTGACCTCTCTGAGTTAAATGCTCTTCCAGCCAACAGATTTAAATCTGCGGACAGATTTAATGTCACAAATCTTGAGTTTCCAGCCCACGCCTCCTAGGCTGCTCTGGGACTTGATACACACGCACACTGACTTCCATTATAATCCCCCTATTTTTAGTTACACATAACTTTTAAAGAAGTTTCTCTTGGAAAGTTTGAGGATTTTCAGCAGTTATTTTTGTGATTCCTATGAAGCAAGACCTAGCTTTTTCCACCTCAGAAATGCCAGGTTTTTTTTTTTTCTTTTTACATCTGACTCAAGCAGCTGAATTGTAACATGTCCTAATTCCTTCTCATGTGGTTCTTCTTCATTCAAGGCGAGCAGTTTTATTGAATCCAAAAGAAAAAAAAAATCTCATTTAAAAATAATTTCCTCCCATGTACAGAAAAAAAAAATTGTCTAATAAGGTTCATTTACATTGTTACCTGAGGCCACAGAGAATTGTGCAAAGCACATTTCATAATTCCTCCAGGCTGTTAGTAGGTGTATTTTCCCTATAAGTAGAGAGGAGAGAAGTTTCAAAGAGATCAGGATGCCAAAAGAAAAAAAAAAAAAACTATAAAAATGTTCAGACTGATGCAATACGGAGTTTTTCTCTGCCCTCTGTATTTGGATTTCTATTTTTAAAACTAGATTAAAAAAAAAAAACTGCGGCTGCAAACATCATGAAATATAATGGTACCGGTAAGGCTTAATGTACACTGAAATAGCCAGGTATGTGGATTCAATGAAGATGTTTAGTTCTGAATTCTCTCCTTTTCTGTTTCTACTCAGACATTATTGATTTCACTCTTGAAAAAGGATTTCAAAGAATATTCTCTCCAGTGATGAAGCGAGGGTCTCTGATTCTATGGTTAATTGAAGCTTCAATCATTCATCAATTATTTTTAGCACTTACTCTATTCTTTCTTTTGATTCTCAAAAACACTTTTGAAATGTAGAGAAGTTATACCTAGTCTATTCCAAACTAGAAAACACCCTCAACAATTCAATAATCACAAAAAGGGATTATTCCTTCAGTTTATTGATTGATTAAGACCATATTGAAGACCTGGTAGATTTATGGAACTGTAGGACTGGTTATTTCACTTGTATAAAGGGGAGTGTATTAAAAGCTCAACACTGCAACATCTATGCCTACATATACATATATGAGGACTGATGTTTCTTTAACAGAGTCACTGCATGTACCATAGCTCTGACCTGAACTCTCATACATGTGTCTCAGTGACCAGTCTACTCACTAACCTATCATTCGCTTGTTAGTAGACCTGTACTAAATTTGTATACCAAAGGAAATATTCTTGTTAGCATTAATGAGAAAGAAGAGACAAATGCAGTGCAGCGAGACCTATTGAGTATTAAGTCGAGTATTAAATCTCTTTACAATGTATAGTTCACAAACTGCAATGCCTACATTAACTCACATGATTCACATAGTAGTTCTAGGGAGGTCACAGGTAAGCATTATTATTTTCAGTCTTTCTCAATGACTGCCCCTAGTCCTCCCAACCTTATTCACAGAGCTGGTGGTACTTGAACCCAAAACCGAATGTCAATATTTATGTTCCTAACCTACATCCTTACCCTTCACATTTAAAATAAAGTATCAAGTCCCTCCTTCCATTCATGCCATAAACATGTATTAAGAAGCCATAAGTATTCTTATCATTGTGCTAGGTAATGTGATTCCAAGAAAGGCAAGAAAGACACAATCCCTTAACTCAATGCTAAGGAGTCAAGGGTACAAAAACCCAGAAAAGAGCATCATAGTTACCACAAAAGAAGCCCAAAATGCAGTGGTGATTCAGAGAAGGAAACGCAACAACTATTCTTAGAAGATCTTGGGGGAAACTGAATTTTTGCTGAATCTGCAGGGCAAGGAAAGATCAGAGGAGAAAGGCACCGTAATAGAAAAGTCTAGAGCAAAATCAAGGTCAGTGTAGGATGCATTTCAGCTGGTGGAAGCATTCTCTGCCATGAGTGTCTTGCTCACTGTCAAGCTCTAGCTCCTCTTTCTAACAGTCTTATTTCTCCTGAAGCAGAGCAAGGTCATATTGTCTCAAAATCAACCTTCTGAAGTTTCTGTGCCTTTTAAAAATTAGCGTGTTTCTCACAGAACTGACTGTTCACAATTGGAGCTTTGGTGTTTTATTGGCCTATTTAACAAATGTGTGCGTGTGCGTGTGTGTATGTATAAAGTAGGGAATCCAGGCACATTCATGTTGTTAACTGATAGTAAACACATTAAATGTGCCAGATACATACGGAGACTTGGCAGGGCAAAGACAGAGACAAGATTATGTTTTCTCCATGTGAGGCAGAATAGGGACAATACTGCCTATTCTCCAAACAGTTTTGAAAGTGGATGAGCCACCTTAAAGAATTTATACCATGGGATGAGAGTAAATTTATAACTAGGAAACTGCAGAGTGGTGTGGTGGCCGCCATATTGAAGTGTTACTGACACACCTGCTTTAATATGCCAAATACTGATCCTGGGATATAAGGGAGAGCAGATCTGGGAGCCTTTATTCAGATCCTTGAGTTGGAAGTGTGACTTGAAAGTGAGGTAGATTTCCAAAACCTGGTAGGTCTTTCAGCATGAGGAAAGAAGCAGACGGAGACATACATAGACCCAAATGAACATTTCCAAGTCCTCAGTGGAAGTGAAGATCAGTCCCAAGAGGAGGAGATAGGTGGCCCCAAAAATACAGCTACAAAGTTTGGTGTGTCTTTGCTGTTGTTCATTCAATCATTCTTTTTTTTTTTCATCCTTTCTTTCTTCTTACTTTTCTTCCTTATTTTCTTTTTTTGGATATCATTTTTGTTCACAAAGATAGCCATGTAAAGTCACTGAAAATGAAGTGGTTTTTTTTTTCAAATAAAAATTCAATTGCAAATACAAAGCATATATTTTAACTTAAAGAATTTTTTGGGAACTTTCTGTCTTCCACCTTGCCACCAAAAAGCAAGCTTTTTTTGCACAGCATGTTTTTTCAGGATACAGTTTGATAACATTTCATTAAAGTACAGAAAACTGTTTCCAATTAACCTGAAAATCAACATCTCATTGTTATCAAGGTGACCTAAGGACATAGAACTTATACCAGCCAATAGGCCAGTTTTCCTGCTGAAGCAGGGAACTGACTTGAGAGGTACAAAACATAGGATTTTCATTGCAAGTTTTCAGATTGAAGACTAACCATTGCTGGCTGCTGCTCCTCCTTCACACCGACTACGAAGTAGCGCACGTAAATTCACATGGGCTGAGTCCCAGGAAAATCATAACAGAAGAGTCATTTAGCAAGAAGGTAGTCAGTGTTCATGACCCCAATGCCTCAATTACCACATCCAGAGAGAGAAAGAGCAAGGAAGAATGTTATAGGATCATTCAATCATTCACCACATTCCGTGTGGTGATAGCCCGGGATGATGAATATTGACACTGGAGAGTCCCTGAGCCAACATGAAATTTGACTAGAAATAGCTGAAATTATTATTTTGATAAACAGCATTTCTAAATGCTATAATTGGAAAGGAATGAGCTATTTTAGATTCTGTTTGGATGTGTACCCCAATTATGGTCATCATGTTTAATATGATGGTAAGGGGTGGAGAGGCACCTAAATCTTTGAAAAGTGTTTTGTAAAAATAGGAAACATATGATTTTCTTGACTCATCTCTATTTTTAAACCCCAAAGTACACATTACCCATTTGCTGCAAAGATGAATCACTGTGGACATTTCATTTTCAATGAAATTTCATATATCTGAAGACCAGGATTGGTTCATCAGCAGAGATAGCAGGGTGGTCACAACAAAATAATTATCCCCAAGTATTCATTGTAATGTGTTTTGGTGAAACTAAATCTACTCATAAAACTTAAAGGAAGGTACCAAGAGTCTTTGGGAAAGAGAGATGAAAAAAAAGCAACAGAGAAAAAAAAATGAAAAGGGAAAATAAGCAGTCTAGTCTTCATCAAGGGCATTGAGAACCTACTAACTACTCAGTATGGCTTTGTTGCCAGAAAGAGCTGGATTCAAACCCTGGCCCTGGGACCTAATAGATGTGTGACCTTCGGCAAGTAACTTCCTCTCACTGAGCTGCAGTTTCCCCACCTGTTACATGGGGCTATTATATTAGCATATAGATTTCATGAGGATTGTGTGAGACCACATTAGAACATAAGCCCATATCTTTCAACCCATAAAACACACAGCCCCATGGGATAGATGACATTATTACCCCCCATTTCATAGGGGAGGAAACTGAGGCACTGAGAGATTGAGTTACCCAAGGCCACACTAAGCAGAAAAGCCAGGATTTGAACACAGTCTCTTGAGTGCCGTATAGTAGTAGACACTTGATAAATATTTATGAAATGAATTGATGAAATGACACATGTAAAGCATTTACAAATACTCAGTCACAAGGTTGGCACACAGCAAATATTAGTTGCCTTTCCTTTTTCCTTTTTCCTTCACATTTGGGAGAACAGAAGGTATACAACGAAACATAGTTTCTGCCTCAGAGATATGCCATCTTGTTGAGGAAATATGAATAATTATGACAATTAGAAAATTATATGAATGTGTATTTAAAACTAAATTCTTTGACATAGGCCAGTGGTCCCAAATGAGGCCATTTTACTGTTTCAGAGCATTTGCTAATGTCTGAAGACATTTTTTTTTTTTTTTTAGATGGAGTCTCGCTCTGTCGCCCAGGATGGAGTGCAATGGCATGATCTCGGCTCACTGCAACCTCTGCCTCTCGGGTTCAAGTGATTCTCCTGCCTCAACCTCCTGAGTAGCTGGGATTACAGGCATGTGCCACCATGCCCAGCTAATTTTTGTATTTTTAGTGGAGATGGGGTTTCATCATGTTGGTCAGGCTGGTCTCAAACCCCTGACCTCGTGATCCGCCAACCTCAGCCTCCCAAACTGCTGGCATTACAGGCATGAGCCACTGCCCCCGGCCCTGAAGTCATGTTTAATTATCACAACTAAGGGTATATGTGCTACTGGCATTAGCAGGTGGAAGACAGAGATACAGCTAAATATCTTACAATACATAGAACAACCCCTACAATAAAGAATTCCAGCCCAGATATCATCAATGCTGAAATTGTTGAGGTTAAGAAACTCTGGCCTAGACTATCAGAACTACAGTAGTTCTAAGGTGAGAGAGAAGAGTCAGAGATGACTTTGCTAACATGGTAGATATTTTAGGGTAATACAATTTAAATAGATATAAATTGGCATGCTGGAGGAGGAAGTAAAGCCTCCATCACCACTCAGCAGTGTTTCTATGCACCAGAAAATATCTATACATAATACATCCCCATACACATAAAAACCAGGGTCAGTGGATTAATCTGAGCATTAGTAATACATCAGAAAGGTTTGACCTATGTTCACACTTAGGAAAACAGTTCAAGACCCATAATTACTGACATCCTGACGAATGGGCAACACTTCTGTAAACCCAATTAATAAGAAGATATTTCCTTTGCTCTTCTTTTATTCGCAAGTTTCAGAAGAGGCTCAGCTGGGAACATTGCAGATACGCATACATGTTTCTTCTCCACCCGCCATCCAGGATTGCTTAGCAAGGGCCCCAGATGGGCTCTGAAATTCAGATATCCCAGATCATGTGTAATGGGTACATAAGACTGATCACGGCATCTTCCCTTCCCATTCATCTCTTTGTGTATGTTCCTGAAGATCTTCTTCAAAGAGAACATGTCCTAAAGGAGGCAGACCCAACCATCTTGGCCCAGAAACAAAGCCTCAGTTGTTGAAGGCAATGGTGAATGCTAACATCCACAGTATCTTGCTACCAAATCCAGCCAAGCCAAATCCCATGGACTCACACCATCTTAGGAAGGGGATATCAAATAGAGTACAACCTTGAGGGTCACGTGCCTGGATTCATATTCCAGTTTTACCACTTATTAGTTTATTAGCCCTGTAACCTTGGACAAGTTACTTACCCTTTCTGATACTTCATCTGTGAAATAGGGTTAATAATACATAATAATACCATGTATAGTATCATTTGGATTAAATGAATTAATTGATATAAAGCACTAATTCACAGTGCTTGACACATAATAAGTACCCAGTAAAGCCCAGCTAATTATTCTGGTTTAGAAGAGAGAGGCATAATAAAGATTAAATTATCTGTTGCACTAAAATTTATGGAAAATATTTCAGCCTAAGCTGTACTGTTTGAGCTTTCCTCCAACAGAAAGTAACAAAAATGATAGTAGCTATTTCTTGCTTATTCCACCACTTCTTATGTTTGGTCAATTTGGAGTGTCTTGGTATCCACAAGGAGACTTCCTTGTAAGCTGGTGTACTACAACCTGGGAGCACTTCTAGCAGTCCTTGAGGGCTGCTTTCTCAGTACTAAAGCTTCTTGATGAGTGAATGAATACAAGAGGGCAGTGCTGCTAATATACTATTAATCTGATCTTATATTCACATGTTATTCACAGGAAACTCAGGTTATAAATGTGATGCATAGAGCCATGTTTTTTCCAAACCTACAAATACTAAATGACTTGCCCAAATTCACACTAAAATAAGTGATAAGCCGAGATTCCAATTCTTCTGAGCATACTCTGAAGCATATGCTGTTTCCACTGTTCTATCCAGTCCAGTTGACCACAGATCATTTTTTGAGAAGTGCTTCATTGCTCTGATTATCTGTATTCCCTCATTTACTAGAATAAAAATGAATTAATCATTGTTGCATTCCGGAGCACTAACTGAGTAGAAACCACATCAAAAGTAACCAAATGTATTGAGCAAGATATTTTGGTTACCTGTGACAGGAGCCCAACTCAAATGGGCTCAAGCATAACAAGAAATATATTGATTTATAAATGTGAAAATCCCAAACACTGAGCTTGCTTCAGAAAGCACAGAGGGATTCATGCTCCAATCATGAAATCAGTATTCCGTCTCTCACCATTGCTAATTTCTACTTTCCTGTATATAGGCATCCTTCTCAGTTAAGCATTTGCCAAGGGGTGCAAAGATGACCACCCACACCAGGCTTCCAACTAGCCAGCTTAGCACCCCAAGAGAGAGAAAGTATGTTCCTCGCAGTGGTTCTAGGAAAAGTTCAGAGACTGAGTCTTACAGGTCTAGACTGGGTCATGCACTCATCATTGAACACTTACTGGGGTCAGGGGCATGTGGTTCTGATTGGCCCAGCTTGAGTCATATCCCACTTCTATAGTGAGAGGGGGAGACAGGAGGCCACAGGCACTAGGAATACCAACAAAGAAATGCTGGCTGTTTCCTACACTTGTGCTGGTATCAGAAGAATGTATGCTGGTCGGTCAACCAGATATCATTTACCCTAATGAGCCATACTAAGCAGAGCATGATTTATTCCAAGATATGTCAGGAAGGATGAGAAATAAAAATCCAGCATCATTCTTTATAATCCCATACCATGATGATAAATTAATCATACTGATAAGTAGGCCCCTTTCTTTACCTAGCTAATACCTATGAATTCTTCAGCTCTCAACTCAGCTGTCAGCTCCTCTGACAGGTCTTCTCTAACCCCCACTCTCCCATAGACTGTGTGAGGAGCCCATATGGTAACTTGTGCTTTCTCATTCAACACATTGTAACACTATGAACTCTCTATTTATGTCATTCATGCTACTCTTTGAGAGAAGGGCTGTGGATTTTATGACATAGCTCTAGTACCTGCCATAATTTCACTACATTTTATATTTTTTAAAAAAGAAGGCCAGGTATAAGTGGCTCACATCTGTAATCCCAGCACTTTGGGAGGCCAAGGTGGGCAGATCACAAGGTCAACAGACCAAGACCATCCTAGCCAACATGGTGAAACCCCATCTCTACTAAAAATACAATAATTAGCTGGGCGTGGTGGCGTGTGCCTGTAATCCCAGCTACTCAGGAGGCTGAGGCAGGAGAGTCGCTTGAATCCGAGAGGTGGAGGTTGCAGTGAGCCGAGATTGTGCCATTGCACTCCAGCCTGGTGACAGGCAACAGAGCAAGACTCCATCTCAAAAAATAAAATAAAATAAAATAAAATAAATAAAATAAAATAAAACAGAAAGAAAAGAAACAAACATTAATAAAAGGTACAATTCACTGTGATATGACTTTAGTTCTGCTTATTTTATTGGGAATATCATTTTTCAAAGCACAAGTATCCAATGAAAATGTAACCTTGTAAACATATTTTATCCCACTTTCTAAGTTTACTCAACACAGCCTGTAACCAGTGTATAGTCAATGGCATACTCTGGTCCGAAAACTTCTGCAAACATTTGATAAATATGAATAATATGAATGGCCAAGGGTCAAACATAGCATAAATATCATAGCAGAGTTTCAGGAAGGCCCCTCCACCATGAAAAATATTTAACTAAAGGCTGGGAAAATCATAAGTTTCAATGCTTTAAAAGAGTTTCAAACATTAAAAGAAGTAGTTTTATATGCAGTGAACTCTGAGGTCCCTTCCAATTCTGATACTCTCATTCTGTGTTTTCAGATATTATTTGGATGAAATTTGGATAGGTTTGGAATTTCACACATTCTAAAGCAAAGAATCTTGCCCCATTGGAAAGAATGTCATATTCAGATTTATCTCCATTCCATCATGCCAAACCTTGGTTTAAGAGAACTGGAAACCCTGATCACCATCCACTAAACACTGGGTGAGATGGAAAGATCTGTTATTGACACCCAGCAGAGTTTCTGCCCCCTTGTTTGAGTCTCATTTAAAACTTTGATATATGTCATGGGTTTGTCTGAAATATTCCTGCCTGTTATTTGTACTTTTGGGTATTTATATGCAATAAATATCCTTAAATATGAAAAAATAGCTAGTGTGTGAACAAGAACTACTAAGACAGATGGGCCTACAGCAAACACATTTGGCCTGTTGCAACACATAATTTCATCTTTAAGAAACTGCTATATAACTCACAAGATGGATTCAGCTGTAATAAAATCCAGATAAGTTGGAAAGCATTGGCAGTGATGGATGACAGAATGATTGTTCACTTATTCAACATATGACATTTGCACTCATAGATTTATCTTCCATTTGAGGAAGGTAATGACAGTTCTATCACCATGTTTATCACTTACTTGCCTCAATTATCTCCCACATACAGGTCCACTCCCTTGCTGCTAGGTGTGTAAGATGCCATCATTTTGTATGCAAGGTGTGTTGGACATGCTCCACAAGCTGTACATGAAAGGGAAAGCAAGTTTAGTAACTTGTTTCCGGCACGAAATCGTAAAGTTGATATTGTATACAATTAGTCTACTGTTGGTGTTTATTATGGATATGAATTTGGATGTAACATAAAGCTTTGAGATTGAGGTGAATGGATGAAAGACAGAACGCCTTTATAAGACTCACAGGGATCCATGTGGTACCTGTGGATCTTGCCATTAATTGCATTATAGGAAAAAATAAATTTTATTGTTTGGCCTAAAAGGCAAATTGTGTATAATGTCTTGCCATATAGTTTCCAGCGGATGACCATGTTTTGGCATGGGAAAAGTTGAATAACTTGTGATGTTTGGCTACAGTTAGAACAAGGTTCAGTGTCTATGTAGTGGGGAGGGAAATTGTATCTGGCCAGAAACTGTGACATTCAAAGTGCATACAGTTAGTGAGGTTAAAGATTAGATTTCTCATATGCAGTTTTTCACAGAGTTGGAACTTATCTCTTAGGAGAAAACAAACTCTATTTGGAGTCTCCTGTAGGATAGGAAGTGTGGTGCCAGGGCTCTGAAAGAATATATATCTATCAAAACAATCAGTACATATGTATCAACTACATATGTGCTCATCAATTAGGTACACACAGGAGGAAGTTTTAAAGAAGAAAATACACATAGACAAACTTGGATAAGGTAGCCTTTATGGGTCAGAAGGAAGATGCAAAATTTAAGCAAATCTGTTTTCTAGTCATGGAGCTGCTTGTTAACAATCCCCTCCTCAAATAACTGAAAACAAAGAAATATTTTGATAAAAATCTATGGAGAAAAATCATCAGCCAAGCACTTTGTTCAGAGTGCTTCTATGTGCCAGACATGGGAAATATATAAAGATGAGTGTGGCATTGTTCTTTCCCTAATATGAGCTCAAATATAGAGAAGGTAAAATACTCTAACATTGTAAGATGATTTCACAATGCTAGGCATTGTTATCTAAAGATTACATACAAGGAATCAGGATTCAGAATGGCTTTGAATTTGTAAATAGCAACACCAGAAAGAAGGCGTGGAAATCCCCAAATGATGGTGAATGGTAGTTTCAGAGTCGGTGGCTGCATTTGATTTCTACAAAGCATCCTGTCCAGACTGCAGTGGGATGAAGCACTTGGCTCAGGCTTCTCAGTTCTTCTCAAAGTATAGTGCATGAACTGACATCAGAATCACCAGGGGACTGTTTACAAAAGCAAATTCTCCAGGACCATCTCAAAACACCTGAATCTTTGAGATTAGGGCCAAGGAATCTGTTGTAATGAGCCCTTCAAGTATTCTGATGAAGGTACCAACTGGAGAACTACTGCTTCAGGTCATTCTTCTTCAGGGAGATACAACTGTCAGTTTCTGATGCATGTGAATGTCTTATGAAGATAATTAGATAACTGCCAAAGAGGCTACGGATGAATTAGTAATAAGTACATACAAAGAATACTAAGAAAGGAGTTAAGAGAAGGAAATTATTAAATCTAGCGAAGACAAAATATTACACAAAATGGTTAAGTAACCATAATTTACTATATGATTCAAGAATGAATCACATACATAGGAATAACCATGTAAATACTAAATATTGATCTAACTAAAATTACAATGTACCTATTCTGGGAGGTTGAGTGAGTGACAGGAAGAGTGTTTATGTGGTGGGAGTTAGGAGTGTCTGGGGAGATGGGGAATCTATCTTTCACAATAGAAAGTTACTAGATAGTACCTGAAACTGAAAATCAATTAAGAGCAATTTATATCTATATTATTTAGGGATTTGGAAGTTAATACTAGAAGAATCAGCTAAAGGAGTTGAAAATGATTGGCTCTCAGACAAGGGGATGGGGAAACATGTTTTTTTCTTGGTAAATCATGCAGAATGAGTTGACTCTATACTTTGAACATGTGTTATTTGGATAGAGTTAACTCTATACTTTGAACATATGTAATTTGGATAAAAAACAAAATCCAAAATAAACAAATAAGAAAACATTCTCTCTCCTCTTTGAAGACATTCTGCTCGTTCTTTGATAGTTATTCTCTCCACTTAACTTTTAGAGTCCTTATTATCTAGTCCAGGAGTCAGTAAGTTACAGACCTTCCCACCTGTTTTTATAAATAAAACGTTATTAGAATTCAGCCATGATTATTTATTTACATATTGTCTAAGGCTGCTTTTGTGCTACAACAGCAAAGCTGAGTAGTTGGGATAGAGATCATGTGGCCTGCAAAGGCTAAAATGTTTACAGTCTGGTTTTTTATAGAAAAAGTTTGCCAACCTCTGATCTAGTCTACCCATTTGGCACCTAAAACAATACTTTGTATTTTTGCATTTTGTCTTTCCTACTGGATCTCATTCAAATCATCTAACAAGCATGCTAGTTAGGTAGTTTGAGGTTATCAACAAAATATAGGCTCAGAAAAACAGGAAAACTGACCAAAGTCCAAAGAGTGATAGAACTCAAAAGAGGTCTGTCTGAATCTAAATATATTTTGCATGAACATTGTGGCGGATGCCTAATAAGCATTTCACGTTAGCATATTTTGTCTTTTGTAGATGTAAGCTCTGCTTAGGGCAAGAACAATGTCTTAATCATCTGCATCTGCCCTGCACCTGAAACATAGGAATCACTCAGAGAAAGTTCTTGATTGATGGTAATAAAGATGAAGGCAAAAGGATGACTCCTAATTCTCACAGCAAATTCCATGTATTTGAAGCAACACTTGTGATACTGACTGTTATATTTTTAGAGGGCTGAAATATGCCCTGAGCTGCTTTTTAGATGAAGCTTTCTGAATAAATAAAGCACAATTGTTTGGAAGAGGTCACACATTAAGGAATCAATGATGCCCATTCATCCTCTTGCGGTAAAGCTCAGGTTTCCTGTTTTGCAATTGTTTCAATCTAGACTGGAAGCTCTCAGAGGCAGAGATTTCACATTTATATGCCCAGGAATTCATCTGGGCACCTGTGTTGTTTCATTCCATGACTAATAGCTAAAAATAAATGAGTAATAACACATTGTTAGTATAAGGTTTGTTTCATGCCCCGAAATGTATTCTGAAAACACTGATCATAAACTTCTTTTAACCAACTGAGACTTCCAAAAGCAAAAATCTAGTGAAAATTACTAAAAAAAAAAAAAAAAAAATGACATCGTTTTGGTTGGAGAGTTTCTTATGACGGATACACAGCTAGCTACGTACACTGTTAACACTGACTTGTGTAAAAGCAATGCTGTTTTTCTTTAGAGTGAATAAAATTATTGAAAAGAAGAATTCATAGCTTAGAAAGAAGAAGAAAGTTCATCTATTCTCATCATCTGTTCCCATTATACCATGTCCTAATGGTTATTCAACCTGTACTTGAATACCTTGTAGAAAGAGAAATCCCCTATCTGCAAGGGGGTGAGTATTCACTTCACTTCATTTATTCATTCATTCAAGCATTTTTAAAGACCTCTTAGATATTCAGGCTTCATTTTAAACTCTGTCATAAGAGTTATTTGCTTACGTAAGGGTGAAATCTGAGTCTTTGTAGCTTACATTAGTAAATTTAATTTTTATTTCTCAGAAGCCTACAAGTCTAATCTATCTTCTAATCTACGTGATGGCTCTTCAAGTGTTTGGAAGAAATGTCATCTTCCTGGACCATTCCTTCTTTGTTCTAAACATCTCCAGTTCCTGAACCCATTGCTCAGATGAAATGGTTTTAAGTCTTCTCCTCCTCATTCTAGTTTATTTATAACCTTCTGAAAATAGGATCACCAAAAGTATTGTTTTATATGTCGTCTGACTAGTTGGAAGGAAAATCTAGGTCCTCTTTTCGCCTTTATCCACTACATTTCTTAGTACAAACTTAGTGAGCATTCGTATTTTGGGTGGTAAAATACAAATGTTTGCTCCTGTTGAGCTAATAATTAAATCTAAGTTCCTTAAATCTTATTCAAGTAGAGTGCTTCTAAACTACATTCCTCCTACTCTGTATTTACGGAGTTGGTTTTAGGGACCTAGTCCCATTATACTTACATGCATTCAATTCATCTTATTATATTTACTCCATTTAATGGTTTAATTTCAAAAATTAGTGAGATTCTGTGCTATAGAGATGAAAGACACAATTTTTGCTCTCCAGGACCTCAGTCTAGTAACAATGGATAAGTTAACAAAGAATTATAAATCAGGATGCTAAGTGCTGTGATTGGTATAAATACAAAAGTACATTGACAACATATAGAAAAAGCAGACAAACTTTTGCTGTTGTTTTTATTAGGATCTGTAAGGGAGGGAGATAAAAAGGCAAGAGTATAAAGATTCTGAAGAAGAGATAATATTTGGTACATTCCTTGAAGGTGAGTAGAAATTAACCAAAGAGCAGATAAAGGCTGAGAACAAATAAAGGACATTCTACAGTGTGCTGTCCAGTACGTTAGCCACTAGCTACAAATGACTATTCAGCATTTGAAATGCAGCCTGTCCAAGTTGAGATGTGCTATAAGTGTAAAATACACATCAGATTTTAAAGATTTAGTAAGAAAAGCACGTAAAATATCTCATTAATAAATTTTACGTTTGTTACATGTTGAAATAATCATAGTTTGGATATATTTGGAATAAATAAAGTACATTATTAAAATTAATTCCATCTGTTTCCTTTTACTTTGTTAAAACATGGCTACTAGAAAATTTGAAATTACTTATGTGACTCATATTATTTTTCTATTGGACAATGTTGCTTCAGCAAGTAAGAGCAGGCAGAGAGATGAGAAGAATAAAAAATAGTGACAAATTTGGAGAGGCTGGAATTCCTGATACTAAATCTTGATTCAGTCATCCAATTTAGATACTCAACAACTATTTTGGATAAAAGTATGTATTATAATTTCAAACATATCATTATGGAATATTGTGATATTGCAGAATATTAAGACCTGCCACTGGTTACTTAGTTCAAGGTGGACATCGATCTCTCTTTCATATTATTACAAGTCCACCTAAGTATACTGTTATTCAACCCATATGTCTTTATCCTACCCACAAAAACAGGAATAACTCCAAGCATATGGCATGGCATTCTGGAAAAGGCAATATTAAGGAGACAGTGGTTGCCAGAGGTTGGGGTAAAGGAAAGATGAATATGTAGAGCATAGAGGACACTTAAGGTAATGAAATTACTCCTTGTGATACTATAATGGTGGATACCTGTCAGTATAGATTTGTCCAAACCCACAGAATGTGTAACACAAAGAGTGAACCCCAATGTGAACTATGGACTTGGGGTGATAATGATGCATCAATGTAAGTTTGTATAAATCAATTGTAACGAACATACCACCTTGATGGGGGATGCTGATCATGGGAGGAGCTATGTATATGTGGGAGGAGGTGGTATGTGGGAACTCTCCATACCTTCCACTCAATTTTTCTGTGAACCTAAAACTACTTTAGAAGATAATGTCTATGAAAAAAATTAAAATTTAAAATATTTTTTAAAAACAGAAATCACTTCTAAAACCTGCCAGTCTTCCTGACAGATGGTGCCTCAGTGTGTTGCACTGCTCCTCAGAAATCCCTTGGGCGATCAAGGCCTAGGTGTCCACGGTGGTGATCACCTTGGTAGAATACTCTTAGATTGGTTTTCCCTCCTTCTTCACTTCAATCCATTCTCGACTTCATTCTGGAGGATCACTTCCCAAAAGAAACATTGCTTGCAAACCTTTTCTTGGGCTCTGTGTTTTGGAGGAACATAGGCTAATACCATTGCTACAAGGAGTGCCCTCAAAATTAGACAGTCAGGACGGGATTCAAAAATGATTCCCTTCCTTCGCCAGATGGCAATAAGCCCTTGTTAACTGATGGCAACCCCTGCCGTGTTATAGCATCAACACTGTAAGGTGTTCAGTACTGTTGAATTGGGTTGAGGAGCACAGGGTAAAACATGGGCCTATGTGGTAGCAATGGCTTTGGAATGGTATGGGTCATAATTGAATCCAACCTAAATTTATCTGCCTGGTCTCTAGATGCAAGATGATAATAAATATTCTTAGCACCTGATAGAATCCTTCAGATGGTTTCCTAGCCTCTGGAGTAGAAAAGGCCATGGAGAAACCTATCTATTAGGTAACTCAAAAAGCTGCCAGGGCTGAACATGGCCAAGAGCAAATGAGGTCTAAACAATTGCACCAGGCTATAGTGCAAGCTGTTCTGCCATTAAAGATATTTGACCCAGTAAACTGATAGTGCCGGAGGTGTATATGGATGTTGTGTAGAGTCTCTGACAAATCTTGGTGCACGTATTATACAGATACCAGTGGTTCTGTCACAAGGCCATGCCATCAGCAGTAGGGAATTATTTGCAATTTTAAAAGCAGCTATGGTGGAGACTGAGTACCAGACCATTTGACACTAAGTGACCATGCAAATGCAGCTGGCCATCATAATCTGAGTGTAGATCAGATCTAGGGAATCTTATGTTCAGGTGGGCATGACAGCAGCCCATTTTTTTTTGATGGGATAGGGCTTGAGCAAATCCAGAAGGCACAAATAACTATTACACGCCGACTGACTCTCAGGCCACCTAAAGCTTCTCCTTCAATTTAAACCTATAGTCTCATGGGTGATACTCTAAAACCAGCTAACTCAGGAAGAATAAGAACCTAGACCTGGATCACAATATATTAACATTGAACTAAATGAGACAGCTATTTCACTACAATCCACTCTGGCACGGCCCTGGAGGACAATGATAAAAGGGAATCTACCCAGTGAGCAGAGTTGCGAGCAGTACAGTTGGTCATTCACTTTTTATGGGAGGAAAATAATTTGAGGCACTGGCAAATAGCTTATTTGATTTGTAAGGGACCTGAAAATAACAAGATTTGATCATCTGTGAGGCAAGGAAATGTGGAGAAGATGTATGTAAATGAACCTATGTTGGGCACAAAGCATGAAGATATGTTTGTCTTCTGACAATGAGCATGTGCACTGTAAAGAAGGTGCCCATAACCAGGTAGCATAATGACTCAGCCTGTAAATGTCAGATGGCCTCTCTCATTGCCCCCTCCAGTGCTAGTATGATCAGCCCATAAAGAGAATATCCATGGTGGCAGGAATGGAGACTATGCATGGGTCCAACAATCTGTACCAAGATGAATTTAGGTGATTCAGTTGATGGATGCCCAACAGCACAGCAGCTGTACCTTCAATATGGCACCATTTGTCAAGAAGATCAACCAGCCATTTGATGGAAGTTTGATTACATCAGATCCCTTCTAGTCCTCTAGTCCAGAGGGGACAGCAATTCACCCTTACTAGAATTTGTACCTATTCTGCATATAAGTTTGCCTTCCCTGCAAGCAGTGCTTCTGGCAGCACCACCACCTGAGGGCCTATGAAATATTTGATTTAGCAATTCAGAATCTTTCTTAACATATACTCAGGATCTTCTACAACAGATACCAGGCTCATGATCACAGGTCACCACAACATCCAGAAAGAAGGTCACACAATAGAATGATAAAATGGCCTATTAAGGTTCAGTGTAGAGGGCCATACAACCTGTGTGTTTGGGATGCTGTCTGATTAAGGTATAATACAGGAAGAAAACCATGAAGCTGTAGGTGGTGCTGCATTCCAGGAGCTACAATGCATGGGCATGAGAACCGAGGAGTGGAAGTAGGATTGCATGCCCTCAACCATGACCTTATTGGAAGAATTTTGCCTTTATCTCTTCACAACTTTATGTTCTACTGGATTTGAAATCTAAGTTCCCAGGGGGAAATTCTTCCAACAGGGAACAAAGCAGGAGTTTCATTTAACCTGATGCTGTGACTACCATCTGGTCACTTGGGGATCCTCATGCAGGTGGGAAAGCTGATAAATAAGGAGTGATCAAATTGGCAAGGTGATTGACCCTAGTCACCATGAGGAGCCAGAGCTTCTGCTATCAATTGGGGCCGAAAGAAGTGTGTTCAGAACCCAGGGAATTCAATGGTATATCCTTATCCAAGGTCACTAGTAACCATAAATGGACAATTGCAGCAATGATAAATGAGCATAAATGGCGGGCACCAGGAGTTACTTGGCCCTCTATTAAATACAACATTATGAATTCTTGATATGTAGGCCAAAAATGGAATACTATACAGGTAAGAAAAACAGGAACTAGTTTAGGAAAAGATATGGCTGTTATATTAAGAAAAAGGATGTATTTGAATAGAAAAACAAAAACAAAAACAAAAAGTTAGATGGGAGCAGTCAGTTATCAGTTAAAAAAAAAAAGATGTGATCTTGGGAGAGTCAACTACAAAAAGATTAAGAAAAAATGTGTTACAGCTATATATGAAACTTAAAGTCCTTAATCCTTCCCGCATCTGGTATTAGCCTTTTTTCTTGACAGCCAAAAACGTGACTAGGGAATCCATCACTTGTGTGATTAAAAGGCCCGTGCAAGCTCCAAAATATTTGAGAATTCCAAGGAGGTATAAAGAGAAAGCCAAGAGCTGATATTTCTTTATCCTTTCACCCCAAATTTAGCTCACAATCTACCTCAATCTCCCTTTTCTGTCTTGAGTCCTTTCTTAGACATCCTCTTTTTTGTACCATATCACACATTTTGTAGGTATAACTTTTTCTTTCATTCCTCAAAAGTTTTGCATCACCACAGCACTATTCTGTCATGTATACAAATTTTTACTCAAGCTTTTAAAATGTCCAACAGTAAATACAGTACAGCACAGATTAGGGATCAGCCTCTCAAATCTCCCTGGTTACCCAGCAATAAACAAGCAATGGGCATTGGTAGCTATCAAGCACTTAGGGCCCAGCCAGCTGCCATGTTGCTCAGATGTACTGATAAATCAAAGGACACCATTCTAAGATAATGGCCATTATTAACAGCAAATACTTATGTAGCCTTATAAAACTATCCCTGCTTGCCTTCTTGTACATCTGCCATTGCCATGAGAAAGACATGTCTAGAAAATGAGAAATACGTGAAACAGAATTGACCCAGCTAGGCTCAGTCGAGAGCTGAGACCACACTTGACTTGCAGATGAATAGTAAACTCAGCCTGGATTAGCCTGGATCAGTTGCCACCCAGATGACCCACAGAGATGTGAGCTGTATAATAAATACTTAATGTTTTAATCCATGACTTTTATAAGGTGGTTTGTTACACTGTAAGAGCTAACTGATAGAATTGATAGCCTTTTCTCAATGCAAAACCCATGGCATGTGGCATGACATCACAATTTATCATTGGCAGAACAGAGTGGCCAGTCAAATCACAGGCAAATTGTAATATTCTGCTGAGAAGACTATGGTCCTTTACTAAAGAAACTCAGAAAGAAATATTAGGAATAAAGAATATATCCTTGAAATTGGTGAGTGAAGTTTTATGATAATTATATTTCTCTTTGATGACAGGCAGAATAGTACAGTGGAATGAGTGGGAAATTTGGGGATCAGATAAATCTGGTTCTACCCCAAATGTATGACTTTGAGAAAGTTATTTGACCTCTTGCTACTTTCATCTATAAAATTAAATTATAAATATATTATAAATATTATAAATTACACATACACACATATAATTCTTGAGAGAAATGAATGAGATAAAATACAAAAAACATAAAAACACTTATTATAGTGTCTAGCACATAACAATTACTCAACAAAGTAATAGAAATAATTATTGTTCTTTGCTCTTAAACTCCAGGCACACTGACAATATAACTGTCTTTTTCATTTAAAATGTCTTTTAAAAAAGGACCCAAGTATGTAACACAAAATATCCACCATTTTACTCATTCTTTTGCAGATTTCAATAGCACTTTACTTAAGAAATTTGGTTTATGAAAAGTTAAGCTCCTAAAATAAACTATCATTTATCAGTTATATAGGTGAGAGGTTGGTTCAATAAATTTTTCTTGACTAGGCCTGGCTTTGTTTCAAGGGCTGGAAATATAGCAGTAAACAAACAAAGTCATGGAGTTTACATCCTAATTAGGTGCGGGGAAAGACAGCTAATGAAAAAATACATACACAATGAGAGGTGAAGCCGGCTGGGCTTCTGGGTCGAGTGGGGACATGGAGAACTTTTCTGTCTAGCTAAAGGATTGTAAATGTACCAGTCATCACTCTGTGTCTAGCTAAAGGTTTGTAAATGTACCAATCAGTGCTCTGTGTCTAGCTAATCAGGTAGGGGACTTGGAGAACTTTTCTGTCAAACTAAAGGATTGTAAATGCACCAATCAGCACTCTGTGTCTAGCTAACGGTTTGTAAATGCACCAATCAGCACTCTCTAAAAATGGACCAATCAGCATTCTGTAAAATGGACCAATCAGCAGGATGTGGGTGGGGCCAAATAAGGGAATAAAAGCTGGCCACCTGTGCCAGTAGTGGCAAGCTGCTGGGGTCCCCTTCCATGCTGTGGAAGCTTTGTTCTTTCGCTCTTCACAATAAATCTTGCTGCTGCTCACTCTTTGGGTCTGCCTGCCTTTATGAGCTGTAACACTCACTGCAAAGGTCTGCAGCCTCACTCCTGAAGCCAGCGAGACCATGAACCCACTGTGAGGAACGAACAACTCCGGGAGGAACAAACAACTCTGGACGCACCGCCTTTAAGAGCTGTAGCACTCACAGTGAAGATCTGCGGCTTCACTCCAGAAGTCAGCGAGACCACCATGAACCCACCAGAAGGAAGAAACTCCAGACACATCTGAACATCTGAAGGAACAAACTCTGGACACACCATCTTTAAGAACTTTAACATTCACCGTGAGGGTCTGCGGCTTCATTCTTAAAGTCAGCAATATCAAGAACCCACCAGAAAAAACCAATTCTGGACACAATAAGATATCAGGAGAAGTCAGATATGGAGGCTAGAGAGTGAGGTGATGAGGGTGACTATTTTGGGATGGAATCATGGAAGACTGTCTGTTATTTAAGCAGAGGACTAGAGGAAGTGAGTAGATAAACCTTGCAAATATCAGGCAGAAGAGGTTTTCACTTGTGTAAGTCAAGGGTACAAACCCTGAGGTGGAGCATTCTGGGTGTGTTAAAGCAACAGCGAGGAGGCCAGAGTGCTAGGAGTAGAGGGAATGAGGGAGAGATTCATAGGAAATGGGTCAGAGAGGCAGTGGAGGCATAAGTAGTGAGGACCATGTAGTCCTCATATAAAGGACTCATATATAGGAAACTCATATATTAGAACCACCTATAAAGACTTTGGCTTTTACTCTGAGACTGGAAGCAATCAGAAGGTTTTCAGCTGAGGAAAGACATGATTGGGTTTATTTTTAACCACATTGTTATGGCTTCTGGTTTGAGAACAAGAGGACAAGCGTGGAAGCCGGGGCAATTGTAAGGAAACTGTTGAAAATATATATATATGATGATTGTTTCGACTAAAATCCCCAAGTAGAAGGAAACATTGTGAAGTCGGCAAAAATTCTAGATATATTTTAATAATAGAAAAAAATGGAATTTGCTAATAGAGTGGATATCAGATATAAGAGAAGGAGTGGAATTCAGGATTATATTCAGAATTTTGGCAAGAACAACTGGAAGAGTGGAGGTGACATTTGCTGAAATGAAGACAGCAAGAGGAATAGGTTTGAGGGTTAGTGTGTTGTGAGGTACTCACAATTTCCACCATCTTTAAAGATTTAGAGTGTTCTCAACTGGGTAAGTAGCCTAATTGAATTGAATATTTGAGTAGCTCTGATTAAATGTTATTTTTAGTTTACTATTGTTCTCAATCTTATAAGGATACTGAAACAAGTTATTAAGTACTTATTTATAAAATACAGGGGATACTCCTGAAAGCAGTCAGAGAAATATAGGACTATACTATACTTCCAGTGCATCATTTGTAATTCTGTCTTCTATTTCGCATGTCTCCATGAGTCTTCAAATGGCCTGTGATTACATGTTTTGGGCATCAAAAAAATGGGCATTTTGGCCTCTACAGTAAAACTTTACTTTCTCTGCACTCAACCTACTTAATCTCCAACAGCGACAACCAAACTATTTTAAAAAATAGAAGTTAAGGATTTGGAAAGAAGAATCTAACAAATCTAACTGAGTTGGGCAATTAGTGTCTTGAATGCTAAATTCCCAGTAACTTCTTGTTAAAATTCAGTTTAAAATCTCTTTTTTTTTTTTTTGAGATGGAGTCTCACTCTGTCGCCCAGGCTGGAGTGCAGTGGCATGATCTCCACTCACTGCAAGCTCTGCCTCCCGGGTTCATGCCATTCTCCTGCCTCAGACTTCCAAGTAGCTGGGACTACAGGCACCCGCCACCAAGCCAAGTAATTTTTTTTTTTTTTTTTTTTTTTTTTTTTGTATTTTTAGTAGAGACGGGGTTTCACCGTGTTAGCCAGAATGGTCTCGATCTCCTGATCTCGTGATCTGCCTCAGCCTCCCAAAGTGCTGGGATTATAGGCGTGAGCCACCGCATCCGGCCTTAAAATCTCTGCTAATGTTACAATATTGTGTTGTTGTTGGCTAAGCTTTGTTTATTTTATTTTTTCAGGCGAAGGGGAAGGGACACTGTCACTTTTTGCTCCCAATCTCCTTGAACATATCTGACATCTTCATGACTGCATTTTTAGAATTCCATTGTTTTTCCTTACAGAGAATAGTTGGTTTGTATTTCTAGTTTCATTCGATGCTTTTATTAAAAGAAAATTCTGTCTGAAACAAAGAGGCAGTGAAAATTAATTTAATCTGAACAAGCTAAAAGAAGCTCATTTCTAACAGTTCAGGAGAGCACATTTAAAACATACCAGATTTGTTACAAAGCTTATGTGTATTCTAATGAAAAAAGAAAACTCAAATCCAGACTTCCATTTATATGTACAATCCATTTGAGATAGGAGAAAAAATGTAAAGCAGTGATATTATACATGCCACAGGTAGGAATAGAAATAAAAAGCATTAGCAGAGACTTGATAGAAAATGTAGTAAAAGTTGACTTATGTCCTACAAGGGTTGAAGTGAAGGGTCCTTAAGGGGAACAGAAGCCAAAAAACCAATATACTGTTAATGCAAAAGAAAAACCTCCACATTCAGATACACAGGGAAGATGAAAGCACAGGCCCTGGAGAAAAGAAAAAAGAATCTTATTGATAAGAATTTTATAAGGGACTCAAAATATACTTAATCTATAAATACAAAAGAAAATTCAATTAAACTTAAGTTTGAGAGTGGATATTTAATTTCAGTTCACTATTTTAATTTCTTGCTAATAAAGTGGAAGGATTTTTCCACGTGAGAGACTATTTTTTAAAAATCCTTGATTGAAACTGAATAAGAAGGAAGACAGGATTAGATATTTAAAAATAAATAAATAATGGTAACAATAATTAATCTAAATAATAAAGTGGGCTGCAGCATAACCAAACACCTCAGTAGTATTTGTGGTTAAGGAAAGATTAATTTTTTCCCCAAATTTTTCCTAAGTAGTCCATTTCTTTTAGTATAAACTATTAATGGGCAATGATTTAAATAGACATTGAAATCAAAATACTCCTTAAATGTCCACACTTAATTTGTATGTCTGCTTATTGTCAAAATTTGCATAAGAAAGTAAAGCTCACAGGTTTAGAATAGATAATTAAAAACATATTTTAGCAGGTTATTGAAATCCTTTTAAAACTCTTGAAGGGTTGATATCAGTCAACTTTGATCATTTCTCTGGATGATTTAAAAAGGATGCCCCTAGGTTTATTTCAGATTGTCAAAGCCCAAAATGTAAATGCAATAAATATAAAGCTTAGATTAACCTATAAGAATAAGAAAGAGATGAAGGAGATGTTACATGAGTATACTAATATGCTTTGGGTCTGTGTCCCTGCCCAAATCTCATGTCTAGTTGTAATCCTCAGCATTGGAAGCAGGACCTGATGGGTGGTGATTGGATTATGGGGGGCAGATTTCCCCTTTGGTGGTGTTCTCATGATAGTGAGTGAGTTCTTGTGAGACATCGTTGTTCAAAAGTGTGTAGCATCTCCTCCCTCCCTTTCTTCTCCCTGTCCAGCCATGTAATACGAGCCTGCTTCCCCTTCAACTTCTACCATAATTGTAAATTTCCTGAGGCCTCCCCACCCATGCTTCCTTTACAGCCTGTGGAACGTGAGCCAATTAAAACCCCTTTTCTTTATAAATTACCCTGTCTTGGGTATGTCTTTATAACAATGAGAGAACAGACTAATGTACATACCACATTTGATACTCTTAAGAGATAATTGCTATGCCACAGTTTTAAGAAAATGTATGCCAGGCAGAAAATAGAAGAAAAGCTCAGGATAACAAATGAAAATGTTAAAACTTAGTCTTCGTGCTTATGATTGAATTATATAAATACTTGAAACTAACATCATATAATAGATGTGGCTATAACTTACTCAGCCCTCCCAAAAATTCAATATGATGGCAAATACCACCTTTTTATATATGGAGAAACTGAGGAACAGCAAGTTAAAAAGTTGTAAAACATTTGTCCAGGGTCAGTGATTCCTTAAAGGCTCAAACTCTAGTGTGATGGTTAGTTTTATATGCCAACTTAACTGAGCTAAGGGATGTCCAGATAGCTGGTAAAACATTATTTCTGAGTGTCTCTGTGAAGGTGTTTCCAGAAGAGGTTAGCATTTGAATCAGTAGACTGAGTAAAGAAGATCCACCTTTATCTATGTGGGCAGACATCACCCAATCCATCAAGGACCTGAACAGAACAAAAAGATAGAGGCAGGATGAATTCTCTCCATTTTTTCTTGAGCTGGGATATTCATTTTCTTCTGCCTTTGGACAATGGAGCCCCTGGTTCTGAGGCCTTTGGACTTGGACTCAGTGACACCATCAGCTTTCCTAGTTCTCAGTTTACAGATGGCAGCTGGTGGAACTTCTCAGCCTTGATAACCACAGGAGCCAATTTCCATAATACATCTCCTCCTATATACCTATATCTGCATCTATAAAAATAGCTATCTCCTATTGGTTCTGTTTCCCCCTGGGGAATCCTGATTAAAACATCTGGTAACATGGAGAACTTTGCAAGCCATTCACCACCTTGACAATCCACCAGCCTCAAGGGCTGGGTCAGTATTTCATCCCATGAGATGCAAATTGGGGCATTTGCTTCAAATTACACCTGTTGACATCAGGACTCTAAACTGAAGATATTAAACGGTGATTTTCAGTTTCCTCCACCTCCCCCACATTCTTGCCCTCCAATTTGTGGCTATCCTGTGGCTCTATAAGCATTATGTTTCAAGTTTATGTGAGCTTCTTAAGTGCCTGTTGTCCATCCTTTGTCACCAATCTTATCTCTTATTGGTAACATTATCTCCAAATTTGAAAGCCTGAAAAAAAATGCTCTGGTAGCAATTTAATTCTGTGTAAGATTTCTTACTCATTAATTTATTATTATTAATATTTATTTGGTGTTTTCAATTTAATGGCAAAGTGAGACAAACCAAACTTTCTGTTCCAGAAGAAACTAGACATAGATATTCTTAAGTCATTGAGCCAAATAATGAAGGAGAGAAAGCCTTTGTAGAAATTAACTTAGGAAACTAAAAAAAAAAAAAAATCATTTTTGCTAACTTCATTTTTAATTTTTGGGGTGGATAAATGCATAATAGATTTGTTCTTGAAATGAATATTAAAGAAACTGCAGTAGCTCCCTAAATCCCACTGGAAGAAGAGACCATCAATACTAAGAGACATCAGGTGTACCATTTCTAACCAACTGCCTAATATTACTATTATTCAAAGAGGTAGCACTTCAGTTACCAATATGGCATAAACGAATTTTCCTGTGGCATAATCCACCAAAGTGTTTATGAATTAAACTTAGAATAAAAAGTCAGAGGAGGGAAGGAATAAACTCCACCTGAGAACAAGTACTTAATTAGTTGAGCGAATTTAGAGACTGAATAGCATAATACAGAATTAGCACACATGTACCTATTGAACATTTCTTTAAGAGGAAATTCCCTCATGATAAGAAATGGCCTACCTATTTGCTGCCCAGGGAACATGAATTTCTGCTCTTGCTGCTCTTTTCTGGAAAGCAGGGCTGAACAGTCATTTCACTTGCCCTGTTGATTTGCAGTTTGATAGTCAACGTGACCTCAAGCTAAGCATAAACTCCATGTTATTCTAACAGAGACCATGCCAAAGTGTATGGAAAGAAACAGAGCCAAGTACAGATAAAAAAAAGCAAACATTAAGACAAGAAAAACTTCCAAGGTTCAGAGGATCATGTCTTTGGGGAACACTTCCTACAAAATGGCATGCCTTCAAATTACACTAAGGACATTTGCAGAAGGCAGTTTTATAGTCATCCATTTGCCATTCTTAGTGGCATTTACAAACAAGGCGCCCAGGAAGAAGACATATGTATGCAGGAGAGTCACTATATGAAACACTCACATTTCACTTTTCCTTCTTCAATAGTTAGAAGGATATTTTTCTGGCTGGTTGATTTACAGAAATATTTTTTTCTTGAGTAAATCTCTGCCTATTAAATCCCAGTGACACTCTGCATGTGAAAACACATCTGATCAGCTAAAGATGTCCATCGTTTTGATAAATGCAGCAAAAAAAAAGAAAAAAGACAGAAAGAAATTGTAACCAAAAATATTTAGTGATCTTTAAAATATAAATTGCCAGTAACTAATGGCTGGTGTATTGATTAATAGCTCGAAGTACATAGTCGGCAGTTAATGCTATAACAAACCTCTGGGATTTATTACACCAATAATTCTGTGAAACTACTAAGTTTCAAGAACCTATTGCTGAAATAAACCATATTCTTTAGCACCAACCAGCAGTGGTATTTATATACATACATATATATTTCCCTTCTTAAGTAAATTGTTTGTGTGGGAAATTGATCATTTATATTTGCCCAGTCAGAAAATGTGAACATTTAAATGGTTTATCACTAGATGATGTGATCTTGCAAACTCTGTAAGTTGTTTTTATTTTTTTTAATCTTTTCACCTCCCTCTCAGGAACAAATGCCAGAAGAACTGAGATGCAAACTAGCTCAGTACAGTACTGGAAGAGATAGTGCTAATCAACAAGCTCTGACTTGAACCAGGCCTTAGAAGGAGAAGGTATTAAGGACTAATGCATTAATCTGTTAAACCCCTGTGTCAGCTAGAAGGAAGAAAAAGAAAAAGAAAGAAAAGCACTGTTTAGTGGTGTGCCCTTAACAGGATATACTGGAGACTGAATTTGAACTTGGGAGGCAGTAGGGATGAAGAATAGCTTTTGAAGCTAGGTATACAGTGGAGAACACAGGGAAGCCAAGTCAGAATTGTAAGTAGTGTATGGCCTTCACCATGGTGTGGAATCCAAGCTGTTTGCACATTCGAGGAAGTTATATATAGCAGTTGACAAATTTTGCTGCATATACTGAGAACCCTGGAAGGCATTGGAAAATACAAAAATAATGTCTAACTTTTAGTTACTTTTAAGTACTAAAGCCAACTCTCCTTGCCTTGCAGGCTTCCACATGTCTTCTCTTCCCAAGGCTTGAGAAAGTAGGTGCCCCTGTGGAGGCTCAGCCCCATTCCTGCTCAATGATAATGCCACTTTGTGAGTTTCAACCATGTATTGCCTCATAGGCCTCTGTGTCTGTTCTTCACTTCAGTTATGAAAGGCAAGCATTTTTATCTCCACACTATGCTCTCCCTTTTTATAAGCTAAGTAACTTGAACCTGTCACACAGCTAGTACACTACAGAGACAGGATTGAAATCTGGGTCCAAACCCTACACATTTTCAAACCACACTGCCATGGGCCAGCAATAAGTTATCCTCACTGTCACCATGCTCCTGTCTGAGTGCCTGTTTAAGGTATCTGGGTTTCTGCCTCATTTGTGTGTTGTGGTTCTATGCATTATGGAAAATTGGGACTCTTTCTTGGTCATTTTTTTATAAATTGCAGAGTATTTCAGGCATATTTTCTCCATATCCCTGTCCTTCACTTTTAGCCACCAAGGGCTACATGGTTCATGAAAAGTAGTGATAATTGTTTTTTCATCCTGAGTCAGGGACCCTGCTAAGTCCTTTAAGGACATTGTCTCATTTACTCTTCATAGCTACTTTATAAAGTATGTATGTGTATATGTGTGTATAGATGTATGTATATAAGTACACACTGTAACTATTTCAGGATGGAGGAATAGAAGCTTCAACATATCAAATAATTTGCCCAAGGCCATGTAGTTGGTAAAGCTATAGAGCAAGGATCTAAACTTAGGTCCACCTGACTCTAAATTCCAAACTTCCAGCTGCCATGCTATACAGCCTCCTTCTCATGCCTCTTCCCAGGGACAAGAAACGAATCTCTAACTCTAACAAAGTGACTAGGGCCTTCCTGGCCCAACTGCCTGCATATGGCCCATTATTGTGTTTCACTTACCTTCCTAGGTTTAAGGTCACTTCTTAAGATTTAGGCCCAGTACCCAAGTTTAGCGTATTGATCTCCTCCCCATGGTGCAGAGTGCTCTGTATAGCAGACTAAGGCTTCCTTCAGTACCTGCAGGTGAGGCTGAGCCCCAAGGATCTATCCCATCAAATGTGTAGACCTAGGGTCTCTTCCATTCCCTTTAGTTTTGCATGGATATACCCAGACCATTATTATATGAAGAAATCCTCCCTTTCCAAACCCCTTATTCCAACTTGCAAAGGAGTCAAGTGGGAAAAATTCCAATGAACGTTGTGAGTTGACTCTGTGTTCGCCACGGTTCTTCTACAGAGAAATGAGAAGTGAGCCTGCTCATCTCCTTTCCCAGCCCATGTTCTCCTCCTACTTCCCTCATCAGCACAAAGCCCATTCTGCTGGACCTGCTGTGCATACATTTCTCTAGATGGTTGGCTTCTTTAGGACCATAACAGAGACTTTTTTGTTTACGTCTTGTGCCTCCTGCTCTGCAGCTCAGAACTGGTGTTCAACAAGTACCTGTAGATATTTAAAAAATGAAAGAATAAGCACAACACGAAATGGGGCAAAAACAGAAGGCACAAAGTCTACTGCCGTCTGTAGTTTTAGAGTCAGCTTCTTTAGTAGCCATAGGAATTACCCACATATCCTCCCAACATTGACTTCAAGAAATGAGACAGCAGAAGATGGCCGAGTAGGAACAGCTCCGGTCTACAGCTCCCAGCGTGAGCAATGCAGAAGACGGGTGATTTCTGCATTTCCATCTGAGGTACCGGGTTCATCTCACTAGGGAGTGCCAAACAGTGGGTGCAGGACAGTCGGTGCAGCGCACCGTGCGCGAGCTGAAGCAGGCCAAGGCATTGCCTCACTCGGGAAGTGCAAGGGGTCAGGGAGTTCCCTTTCCTAGTCAAAGAAAGGGGTGACAGACGGCACCTGGAAAATCCGGTCACTCCCACCCTAATACTGCGCTTTTCCAACAGGCTTGGAAAACGGCACACCAGGAGATTGTGTCCCGCACCTGGTTCGGAGGGTCCTACGCCCACGGAGTCTCACCGATTGCTAGCACAGCAGTCTGAGATCAAACTGCAAGGCGGCAGCGAGGCTGGGGGAGGGGGGCCTGCCATTGCCCAGGCTTGCTTAGGTAAACAAAGCAGCCAGGAAGCTCGAACTGGGTGGAGCCCACCACAGCTCAAGGAGGCCTGCCTGCCTCTGTAGGCTCCACCCCTGGAGGCAGGGCACAGAAAAACAAAAAGCAGTAACCTCTGCAGACTTAAATGTCCCTGTCTGACAGCTTTGAAGAGAGTAGTGGTTCTCCCAGCATGCAGCTGGAGATCTGAGAACAGGCAGACTGCCTCCTCAAGTGGGTCCCTGACCCCTGAGCAGCCTAACTGGGAGGCACCCTCCAGTAGGGACAGACTGACACCTCACTCGGCCGGGTACTCCTCTGAGACAAAACTTCCAGAGGAACGATCAGACAGCTGAATTTGCGGTTCAAAAAATCCGCTGTTCTGCAGCCACCGCTGCTGACACCCAGCCATACAGCGCCTGGAGTGGACCTCTAGCAAACTCCAACAGACCTGCAGCTGAGGGTCCTGTCTGTTAGAAGGAAAACTAACAAACAGAAAGGACACCCCCAACAAAAACCCATCTGTACATCACCATCATCAAAGACCAAAAGTAGAAAAAACTACGAAGATGGGGAGAAAAACAGAGCAGAAAAACTGGAAACTCTAAAAAGCAGAGTGCCTCTCCTCCTCCAAAGGAACGCAGTTCCTCACCAGCAATGGAACAAAGCTAGACGGAGAATGACTTTGACGAGTTGAGAGAAGAAGGCTTCAGATGATCAAACTACTCTGAGCTACAAGACGAAATTCAAACCAATGGCAAAGAAGTTAAAAACTTTGAAAAAAATTAGACGAATGTATAACTAAAATAACCAATGCAGAGAAGTGCTTGAAGGAGCTGATGGAGCTGAAAGCCAAGTTTCGAGAACTACGTGAAGAATGTAGAAGCCTCAATAGTCAATGCGATCAACTGGAAGAAAGGGTATCAGTGATGGAAGATGAAATGAATGAAATGAAGCGAGAAGGGAAGCTGAGAGAAAAAAGAATAAAAAGAAATGAACAAAGCCTCCAAGAAATATGGGACTATGTGAAAAGACCAAACCTACGTCTGATTGGTGTACCTGAAAGTGACGGGGAGAATGCAACCAAGTTGGAAAACACTCTGCAAGATATTATCCAGGAGAACTTCCCCAATCTAACAAGGCAGGCCAACATTCAGATTCAGGAAATACGGAGAACACCACAAAGATACTCCTCGAGAAGAGCAACTCCAAGACACATACTTGTCAGATTCACCAAAGATGAAATGAAGGAAAAAATGTTAAGGGCGGCCAGAGAGAAAGGTCGGGTTACCCACAAAGGGAAGCCTATCAGACTAACAGCTGATCTCTCAGCAGAAACTCTACAAGCCAAAAGAGAGTGGGGGCCAATATTCAACATTCTTAAAGGAAAGAATTTTCAACCCAGAATTTCCTATCCAGCCAAACTAAGCTTCATAAGTGAAGGGGAAATAAAATACTTTACAGACAAGCAAATGTTGAGAGATTTTGTCACCACCAGGCTTGCCCTAAAAGAGCTCCTGAAGGAAGCACTAAACATGGAAAGGAACAACTGGTACCAGCCACTGCAAAAACATGCCAAATTGTAAAGACCATCGAGGCTAGGAAGAAACTGCATCAACTAACGAGCAAAATAACCAAATAACATCATAATGACAGGATCAAATTCACACATAACACTATTAACTTTAAATGTAAATGGGCTAAATGCTCCAATTAAAAGACACAGACTGGCAAATTGGATAAGGAGTCAAGACCCATCAGTGTGCTGTATTCAGGAAACCCATCTCACATTTGACACACATAGACTCAAAATAAAGGGATGGAGGAAGATCTATCAAGCAAATGGAAAACAAAAAAAGGCAGAGGTTGCAATCCTAGTCTCTGATAAAATAGACTTTAAACCAACAAAGATCAAAAGAGACAAAGAAGGCCATTACATAATGGTAAAGGGATCAATTCAACAAGAAGAGCTAACTATCCTAAATATATATGCACCCAACACAGGAGCACCCAGATTCATAAAGCAAGTCCTCAGTGACCTGCAAAGAGACTTAGACTCCCACACAATAATAATGGGAGATTTTAACACCCCACTGTCAACATTAGACAGATCAATGAGACAGAAAGTTAACAAGGATACCCAGGAATTGAACTCAGCTCTGCACCAAGCAGACCTAATAGACATCTACAGAACGCTCCACCCCAAATCAACAGAATATACATTTTTTTTCAGCACCACACCACACCTATTCCAAAATTGACCACATAGTTGGAAGTAAAGCTCTCCTCAGCAAATGTAAAAGAACAGAAATTGTAACAAACTGTCTCTCAGACCACAGTGCAATCAAACTAGAACTCAGGATTAAGAAACTCACTCAAAACCACTCAACTACATGGAAACTGAACAACCTGCTCCTGAATGACTACTGGGTACATAATGAAATGAAGGCAGAAATAAAGATGTTCTTTGAAACCAACGAGAACAAAGACACAACATACCAGAATCTCTGGGACACATTCAAAGCACTGTGTAGAGGGAAACTTATAGCACTAAATGCCCACAAGAGAAAGCAGGAAAGATCCAAAATTGACACCCTAACATCACAATTAAAAGAACTAGAAAAGCAAGAGCAAACACATTCAAAAGCTAGCAGAAGGCTAGAAATAACTAAAATCAGAGCAGAACTGAAGGAAATAGAGACACAAAAAACCCTTCAAAAAATTAATGAATCCAGGAGCTGGTTTTTTGAAAAGATCAACAAAATTGATAGACTGCTAGCAAGACTAATAAAGAAGAAAAGAGACAAGAATCAAATAGATGCACTAAAAAATGATAAAGGGGATATCACCACTGATCCCACAGAAATACAATCTACCATCAGAGAATACTACAGACACCTATATGCAAATAAACTAGAAAATCTAGAAGAAATGGACAAATTCCTTGACAAATACACTCTTCCAAGACTAAACCAGGAAGAAGTTGAATCTCTGAATAGACGAATAACAGGCTCTGAAATTGCGGCAATAATCAATAGCTTACCAACCAAAAAGAGTCCAGGACCTGATGGATTCACAGCCAAATTCTACCAGAGGTACAAAGAGGAACTGGTACCATTCCTTCTGAAACTATTCCAATCAATAGAAAAAGAGGGAATCCTCCCTAACACATTTTATGAGGCCAGCATCATCCTGATACCAAACCCTGGCAGAGACACAACCAAAAAAGAAAATTTCAGACCAATATCCTTGATGAACATTGATGCAAAAATCCTTAATAAAATACTGGCAAACTGAATCCAGCAGCACATCAAAAGGCTTATACACCATGATCAAGTGGGCTTCATCCCTGGGATGCAAGGCTGGTTCAACACACACAAATCAATAAATGTAATCCAGCATATAAACAGAACCAATGACAAAAAGCACATGATTATCTCAATAGATGCAGAAAAGGCCTTTGACAAAATTCAACAGCCCTTCATGCTAAAAACTCTCAATAAATTAGGTATTGATGGGATGTATCTCAAAATAATAAGAGCTATTTATGACAAACCCACAGCCAATATCATACTGAATGGGAAAAAAACTGGAAGCATTCCCTTTGAAAACTGGCACAAGACAGGGATGCCCTCTCTCACCACTCCTATTCAACATAGTGTTGGAAGTTCTGGCCAGGGCAATCAGGCAGGAGAAAGAAATAAAGGGTATTCAATTAGGAAAAGAGGAAGCCAAATTGTCCCTGTTTGCAGATGACATGATTGTATATCTAGAAAACCTCACTGTCTCAGCCCAAAATCTCCTTAAGCTGATAAGCAACTTCAGCAAAGTCTCAGGATACAAAATCAGCGTACAAAAATCACAAGCATTCTTGTACACCAATCACAGACAGAGAGCCAAATCATGAGTGAACTCCCATTCACAATTGCTTCAAAGAGAATAAAATACCTAGGAATCCAACTTACAAGGGGTGTGAAGGACCTCTTCAAGGAGAACTACAAACCACTGCTCAATGAAATAAAAGAGGATATAAACAAATGGAAGAACATTCCATGTTCATGGGTTGGAAGAATCAATATCGTGAAAATGGCCATACTGCCCAAGGTAATTTATAGATTCAATGCCATCCCCATCAAGTTACCAATGACTTTCTTCACAGAATTGGAAAAAAACTACTTTAAAGTTCATATGGAACCAAAAAAGAGCCCACATCGCCAAGTCAATCCTAAGCAAAAAGAACAAAGCTGGAGGCATCACGCTACCTAACTTCAAACTATACTACAAGGCTACAGTAACCAAAACAGTATGGTCCTGGTACCAAAACAGAGACATAGATCAATGGAACAGAACAGAGCCCTCAGAAATAATGCCGCATATCTACAAATATCTGATCTTTGACAAATCTGACAAAAACAAGTAATGGGCAAACGATTCCCTATTTAATAAATGGTGCTGGGAAAACTGGCTAGCCATATGTAGAAAGCTGAAACTGGATCCCTTCCTTACACCTTATACAAAAATTAATTCAAGATGGATTAAAGACTTACATGTTAGACCTAAAACCATAAAAACCCTAGAAGAAAACCTAGGCATTACCATTCAGGACATAGGCATGGGCAAGGGCTTCATGTCTAAAACACAAAAAGCAATGGCAACAAAAGCCAAAATTGACAAATGGGATCTAATTAAACTAAAGAACTTCTGCACAGCAAAAGAAACTACCGTCAGAGTGAACAGGCAACCTACAAAATGGGAGAAAATTTTCACAACCTACTCATCTGACAAAGGGCTAATATCCAGAATCTACAATGAACTTCAACAAATTTACAAGAAAAAAACAAACAACCCCATTAAAAAGTGGGTGAAGGACATGAACAGACACTTCTCAAAAGAAGACATTTATGCAGCCAAAAAACACATGAAAAAATGCTCATCATCACTGGCCATCAGAGAAATGCAAATCAAAACCACAATGAGATACCATCTCACACCAGTTAGAATGGCCATCATTCAAAAGTCAGGAAACAACAGGTGCTGGAGAGGATGTGGAGAAATAGGAACACTTTTACACTGTTGGTGGGACTGTAAACTAGTTCAACCATTGTGGAAGTCAGTGTGGCGATTCCTCAGGGATCTAGAACTAGAAATACCATTTGACCCAGCCATCCCATTACTGGGTATATACCCAAAGGACTATAAATCATGCTGCTATAAAGACACATGCACACGTATGTTTGTTGCGGCACTATTCACAATAGCAAAGACTTGGAACCACCCAAATGTCCAACAACGATAGACTGGATTAAGAAAATGTGGCACATATACACCATGGAATACTATGCAGCCATAAAAAATGATGAGTTCATATCCTTTGTAGGGACATGGATGAAGCTGGAAACCATCATTCTCGGTAAACTATCACAAGGACAAAAAACCAAACGCTGCATGTTCTCACTCATAGGTGGGAATTGAACAATGAGAACACATGGACACAGGAAGCGGAACATCACACTCTGGGGACTGTTGTGGGGTTGGGGGAGGGGGGAGGGACAGCATTAGGAGATATACCTAATGCTAAATGACGAGTTAATGGGTGCACTACACCAACATGGCACATGGATACATATGTAACAAACCTGCACATTGTGCACATGTACCCTACAATTTAAAGTATTAAAAAAAAAAAGAAATGAGAGTGCAAGAGAAAGAGAAAAGAGGAATTGGGAGAGAATGAGATTTTTATTTTCTCTAATCAAAAAGGCCTATTATAGAGTCTCTCTCTTTATCCTGCAAAATCCCTAGCCATAACCAAAGCACACTCCCCAAACCAGACCCTATCCAATGAACCCACATGAATTGCCATCTTTTTTCAATCATCTTCTTGCTTCTGTATATTCCTTTCCCATTTCTTTTTTAAGGCCTTTCTGCTTTTCATCTAAATTAGGCCCACCAGCAGCTTTTCTCACATAGTAGATATGGTTCCTAAAATGGTCAGTAGAAATCAGAGCTCTGTAATAGGAATTGTAGGTTGACGTCATTTTAGGGATTCCTAATTTTTCAGGTCTGACTCTCCTCAGCCAGCATCATTTGTCCTCATTTCAATTGAAATGTTCTCTGCTCCAGAGCTTCCACATTTAATAATTAGTGGTCTGTAAAACATTTGAGAGCACTGGAAGAGTTCTCTGTTGAAAGAAAATACAGGGATTAAAAATAGAAAATCATTGCCCTTCCATTCTTGAATCTGATAAGTGGTTCGAATCAAAGAGACTTGGTGGTTGGTGGGAGGAGTTGTGGGAAAGCAGATTCTAGGGAAAGGGTAATGGTGTCAGTAACTGATAAGTGGAAATTCCAGTGAACCAAGAATTATCTAGAAAATTATTTAGGGATGTAGGTATCAAGCCACATTTTGAGATCCTGATTTAGAAGTCCTGGGATCAGGCCCAGAAATCCGTTTTTAGGAAGCATTTCCAGACAACTCTGATTATAGTCAGAAGACAATACTTTGAGAATCACTAGAGCATAATATTGTAGCACAGTACTTCTGAAGCTTTAATATGCTTGAGAATTGCTGCCCCTCCCCATTAAAACTTGCTAATATATAAATGCCGAGAGAACCTGATTCCAAAGGTCTAGAGATCTAAGAATTTGTTATTTCTTACAAGGTCCATAAACCATACGTTGTAACTGTCACTGATACAACATAATAGTTCTCAAATTTGGCCATATAATGAATCACCTAGGAAGTTTTAAAAGAATAACTGATACCTTGATACTACCCCCTAAAGACTCTAATTTAATTGGTCCTTAAAGATTCTAATTTAATTGGTCCTTAATCTGAACATCAGGATTTTTTTTAATTTCCCAAGTTATTTTATGTGAAGCACATGAATGTCTCTCACATGGCAAGTTTTATTCAGTACCTGCTGTATTGGTCAGACTGGTTAGCTGCTGTAGCAATCTAAATCTCAGTGGCCTACCACAAGAAAGATTTATTTTTTGTTTACACAGAGTTTAATGTGGATGTCTCTGTTGGGATGGTTTTCCAGGAAGCCCTCCTCCAAGCTATGACTCAGAGACCCAAGTATTTTTCACTTTGTGGCTCTGCCATATTCTGATTCTGGGGTCATTTTGGTATCATCTGGCTAAAATCCTGGGAGAAGAGAGAAAGAGAAAGGTGGTTAAGATTCTTAACAACCTCAGTCCTTCCATCAGCCTGAATAGTCACGTGATTGATCTAACTGCAAAGGAGACTGAGGAAGGTGACGTAGCACATGGATATAAGTGAGCATTAATAGTTTCTGTCTCTTTGGCTGTGTTCCAGGCACTATGCTAGATGTCAGAAGGTGATGCAAAGAAGAATGTAAGCCATAATGCTGAGTTTAGAATTTTGTTTTGTTTTGTTTTTATAGCAATCAACCTCTTTGGTCAATTCAGCAAGTACTGAGTGTATCTCACATCAGCTTTGCTTCTGGAAACTGAGCGGTTATCATCATTCTTATCTCCATTTGGCCCCAAATACTCCAGTTCAAGAATCAGTTTGAATAAAGTCCATTAACAGAGAATAACTCAATGCAGTAGGATATGTCAGCTAGCATATGACTCTATTAAATCTACTTTTTTGTTTTGGCACTTCATGGTACAATCTTGAGCTAGAGCCCTGATTTCCATATCAGCAAAACAGAAACAATAGTTTTTGTCTTCCAGAGTTGTTTTGAGAATTAGAAAAAAAAAAGTGCTAATTATTCAGTAGGTCCTTGATATATGTGCACTATCATATTCTTATATATTGCATTATTACATAGTCTTATATTATTATTGAAGAATTCTTACAACTGCTTCATGGGTTTTCTCCAACAAGACTTCAGATCCTTGACAGCATGGACCATAGCTCACAATTTTTTCATATACCATAGTGCTTCGTAAGTGATGGAAATAGAAAAGTTCATTTATAAGCATTTACTGAGTTGGGTTCACTAGAGGCAAGTCTGAGAGCCTGGGGCTGGCAGCTGTCTTAGAAGTTTCCTGAGAACTATTGTTCCTAACATGGGCACTCCTATGAGGAAAAGCACTATACAAATCCCCAAGGAACAAATACGGTAAAGTGTAGCTCTTGCAAAATGACAGCAATTTAAGTTTCATGAAAATGTCCACCGTTAATTATTTTCAAAATGTTCTGGGGTTCAGACTTCCCCATTAGTTCTAATCAGCCCTTCCCTTTTAACATTGAGTAATTACTTAACAAAAAAAGAATCCACAGTTGTGGACTCCATCATTACAATAGCCCATTTATAGAGAAGGATTTATATTCTAAGAGGGTAAGTGCCCACGTTCACAGATGTCTAAAAGTGGAAGAATCAAGACTCAAGTCCCGTCTTCCTGAATACAAGCCATATGTATCTCAAACTGGGGATGCATCTACCCTCTAACAGTAAACAGTAATCAGCCCAAGTGTGCCAGGATAAAAATGGTACACCTGTCCGAAATGTCAACTAAAATATTAAGGCATTTTGTATATACAGAAAGACAAATATATCATGATGTAGAATGCAAATTTTCCATAATATATGATCACAAAGAAATTTAAAAGTTGTAGTGGACTGCTTTCGACAATGCCACTAGACCCCTGGGGCCACTCATGTTTGCTTCTCAGGAAACACGTAAGAAGAACTGCCCTTCTATGTGCCATAAAGGGCCATTATGAAATGCCAAGTAGAGCCTATTATTTGAGCCCATTACTGGAAATCTGTCTGTAAAACTCTGTTCAGATGCAATAATGATTTAGGCAGGTCTGACTTCCCAGAAATGAAGGGAAGTGCTGAAAATAAATAGAAGATAATAAATCTCTTAATGGTGCAAAGGGGAAAAATAAAGCAAATTATGTTTTATCTGGCAAAGATATCATGGTCATTTTTTTTTGTAATCTTCATTTTTCCTTTCTGTAGAAAGCAGTTAATTCAAAATTAAAGAAAATTTGGATTACAGCTTGTAACACGGTGTCCCAGTTGAGCCTAACCTGGGACACAGAAAGTAACCATTTGCAGAAACCAGTGGGCCAGTGACCACTCTAGTCATTTATTTCTATAAATGCATAAATATAAGCTATGTGAGCTATTGCTGGTACAAGGACATCTGAGTTGCTCCTCCTCTATGTGGGCCCTTGGGGAATTGGCTACAGAAGGAGCAATCGCTAAGAGCAAAGGAGTTTCATTTATCTCTTATCTAATTTAATCTTATTCCAACTTGCAATGCAGAGCTCTAGTAAAGCAGGCTTGTGATATATAGCTTTCCCTAAAAGCCAGTGAGGGTCTCTGCCATTCCCTGAGCTCACATCCAAATCTTGTAATTTGACTACTCCTGAACTTACTCCATGATACTGGAGATAGAAGAATAAACAATGCACATGCTCAAAATGACATGAATGAAAAATGAAAATAAAAAATAAAGAACCTCACATATCTTTTAATAGAGAGTAACCCTACCCAGTCATACAAGTGACCCTGTTTATGTCCTGAAATGAGAATTTGATTACCAGTTGTTCCTCCTAGGTGTCAAAGGAGTTAGAAGAGAGGCAGGATAGAGATGGGAAGAGAGACCCAATCTCATGAAGAAGGACATTTTGGACACAAATTTGAGTGCTAACAACAGAAATTGGAGGGACGCAGATACTGGGAAGTATTTGTTTCGGGCTGCAATAGTACTTTTATCCCCATTCCCACTTTTGCCTCCATCTTCTGTTTTTGAGCTCAGACAAGAATGCGGCAAGAAATTAAATTAAACTCATTGAAGCGCATGTGAGACTCTAAGCATGATCAGGACCACTTTGGGGTCCAGGGCCACGAGAAATGAAACACGGGATTTGTAAGAAATAAGAGAAACATTTTTATCTGACCCTCACCCTCAAACTACCAAAGACCACAGATATGAGATGCTCAGGTCCAGGAGTAGTAATTCCTAGAGTAGTGGCTGTGCCAGAAGAGCAGGGCATTCCCCAAAAAAAACACAGATGCTAAAGCAATGGTGAGGCCCTTTGGCACATAGGATGCAATGGAGAATTAATGGATTCATTCTTGAACACAAGTAAAATGTCTTTAGAGATTAGGAAAAATTGTTGAAAGAGCTTTTGAGAGCTGGTGATAATGATGAACACATGTGTGTAATTTTATAGTTTCAATTTTTTTTCACATATCTCATTTGTTTCTCACAATCACCCTAATAGGTGTGACAAACATTGTTAGTATCCTCATTTTGCAGATGAGAAAACTGAGTCTCAGAGTTTAAGTAAGCTGCCCAAGGTCATTTGTCTGGTAAGCGTCAAGGTTGAGAACTCAAAAACAGGATTTTTAGCTCTAAATTCTTTACTTTTTCCACTGGAATATATTGCCAGTTTGGAGTTGTGACAGTTCAGTTAACCAGTCCTTAAAAAAATATTTTAACAAAGCTGACTTAACATCAGGGAGCTGAAAGGAATTCAGCACTGGGCCTATGGGGAAAGGAAGTTGCAAAAATCACAAGGCTGACCAGAGCTTAAGCCCAGATGAAGAGAAAACTGCCATCTCAGGATTGTCATGGCCTGCTCACTGAGAGTCCAGAAAGGACTGCCAAGGCTACGAGACCAAGGGAAGCATGGAAGGTAGGAGCCAGAACTGCTCTCCAGGCATAGTAAAAGAAAATAACAACAACAACAAAAAAAACATGGTGCTGAGGCTAATAGAAGATTTCTGTAATTCAGAATGTGGATATCTTTGTGCTCCTTCAGTTATTTTTTCTTTCGTTGATGGAAGCCCTGGGTAAGAAGAGTGGAGAGAGGAGAGTGCATTTCCTTCCTGAGTCAAGTCATCAAGGTATTATGTGGACGAAGGGCCTCATCTCCACCATGTGCACATTACATGTTTGGCTTATACTCTCAGGTGCTATAAAGGAGGTTGGGGGAATGTACCTAGAGTAAATACGGAGTAAATAACTTAAAAGATGATAATTTAGACCAGGGGATGGCAAAACTTTTTCTGGAAAGGGCCAGATAGTAAATATTTTCGGTTTTGCGGGCCATATGGTTTTTGTCACAAGTACTCATCTCTGCCATTAGGAACAGGAAAGCAGCCATAGACAATATGTAGATGAATGGGTGTGGCTGTGTTCCCATAAAACTTTATTTGCAAAGCAGTTGGGGTGGATTTGACCCAAGGGCCCTACTTTGCCAACTGCCAAGTTAGAGAAAAATCATATCTACTTAAAGCCTTTGATAGTATTCTCATTTCCATCTATGAATCAAGGTGGAACACTGGAAAGGGTAGATGATATAATGTTGGCTATTTACTATCAAGTTTTACAATGTTAAAATATTATTCACTACCACCATAAGAATTGCATTTCTGCAATTATTAGGTATTTTTCAAGACATTGTTTTAAAATATTTCCTATGAATTGCCTCATTTAAGACTTTTCTGACAGAGTTTAGTATTAGAATACAAATGTTTTCCATCATAAAACTCATGTGTTTTCTTCTGTCAGTGGACTCATTTATTAGACATACCTCTTCATCCTTATTAGAAAAGTTTTAAGAAAGTTTTATGCTTAATTCTAATAATCTTATGACTTTAATGGGTAGCATACTTTCCTTCTCTGTTTTGTTTTTACCTTCAATCTTCCTCTCTCTCTCTCTCTTTCTCTCTCTCTCATTTCTATTTCATTGGTCTTTTTTTCTTAAATCCACCTCAGATTTTTACAAAAAAGGAATGAATTCCAAATAAGCACACATAATACTACAGAAAAACATTTCAATTCCAAATAAAGAGAGCCAAAAGAAATGTAAACTCAACTTGACAAATTAAGCTCTGTCAGGACCAAAGAGGGATGAGATTATTTTGAAGAGGAGGAGCAAGGTAAGAAGACTTTCTCTATCAAATATCAAAATTTTCTAGAATTCTGAGTAACTAAAAAGTATGGTATTGGCTCTGGAAATAGAGAAAAGATCAACAGAATAGACAAAGTAGTCTAAAAACAGATGAAAAATGTATGGAAATTTGGTTATGACAGAGGTAGTAACTGATTCCCCAAACAGAAAGAAAAAATCAGATTAAAAAAAAAACTTTTGGCCAGGTGCAGTGGCTCATGCCTATAATCCCAGCACTTTGGGAGGCCAAGGAGGGCGGACCACGAGGTCAGGAGATCGAGACCATCCTGGCTAACACGGTGAAACCCCGTCTCTACTAAAAATACAAAAAATTAGTCAGGCGTGGTGGCGGGCGCCTGTAGTCCCACCTACTTGGGAGGCTGAGGCAGGAGAATGGCGTGAACCTGGGAGGCAGAGCTTGCAGTGAGCCGAGATTACGCCACTGCAGTCCAGCCTGGGTGACAAAGCGAGACTCCATCTCAAAAAAAAAAAAAAAAAAAAACTTTTATTTTAGGTACAGGGATACATGTGCAGGTTTATTATATAGGTAAATTGCAATTCACAGGGATTTGGCGTACAGATTATTTTGTCACTAAGATAATAAGCATAGTACCTGATACATAGTTTTGTGACCCTCACCCTCCTCTCACCCTCCACCCTCAGGTAGGCCCCAGTGACTTTCATTCCCTTTTTTGCGTTCATGTATACTCAATATTTAGCTCCCATTTAAGTGAGAACATGTAGTGTTTGGTTTTCTGTTCCTGCATTAGTTCACTTAGGATAATGGCCTACAACTCCATCCATGTTTCTTCCAAGGACATAATCTCATTATTTTTTATGGCCAAATACTATTCCATGGTGTATATGTACCACATTTTCTTTATCCAGTTCATCATTGATGGACATTCAGGTTGATTTCATGTCTTTTCCACTGTGAATTCTGCTGCAATGAACATACATGTACATGTGCCTTTGTGGTAGAACGATTTATATTCCCTTGGTATATACCCAGTAATGTGATTGCTGGGTCAAATGGTAGTTCTAGGTTCTTTGAGAAATTGCCACATTGCTTTCCACAATGGCTAAACTAATTTACATTTCCAACAGCAGTGTATAAGCATTCTCTTTTATCCACAGCCTTGCCAGCATTTCCAACAGCAGTATTGACTTTGTAATAATAGCCATTATTTTTTGACTTTTTAATAATAGCCATTCTGACTGGTATTAGATGCTATCTCATTGTGGTTTGATTTACAGTTCTCTAGTGATTAGTGATGTTGAGCATTGTTTCATATGCTTCTTGGCCATGTGTATGTCTTTCTTTTGAAAAGCATCTATTCATATCCTTTGCCCACTTTTTAATGGGGTTGCTTGTTTATTGCTCATTCAATTGTTTAGGTTCCTTACAGATTCTGGATATTAGGTTTTTGTCAGATGCACAGTTTTTCAAATACTTTTTCCCATTCTATAGGTTGTCTGTTTAATCTGTCGATAGGTTCTTTTCCTGTGCAGAAGCTCTTTAGTTTAATTAGGCCTCATTTGTCCCTTTTTCTTTCTATTGAAATTGCTTTTGGCATCTGTATCATGAAATCTTTGCTAAAGCCTATGTCTAGAATGGTGTTTCTAGCTTATCTTCCAGGGTTTTTATAGTTTAAGGTATTACATTTAAGTCTTTAATCTATCTTGAGTTGATTTTTGTATATGGTGTAAGGAAGGAGTCCAGTGTCAATCTTCTGCATATAGCTAGCCAGTTATCCCAGCACCATTTATTAAATAGGGAGTCCTTTCTCCATTGCATCTTCTTCTCAGTATTGTTGAAGATCAGATAGTTGTAGGTGTGTGGCTTTATTTCTGGGCTCTCTATTCTGTTCCATTGCTCTATGCATCTGTTTTTGTAGCAGTGTCATGCTGTTTTGATTACTGCAGCCTTGTGGTATAGTTCGAAGTTGGGTAATGTGATGCCTCCAGCTTTGTTCTTTTTGCTTAGGATTTCTTTCGCTATTCAGGCTCTTTTTGGTTCCATGTGAATTTTTAACTTTATTTTTTATTTTGTGATGACTGTCATTGGTAGTTTCATAGGAATATTATTGAATCTGTACATTGCTTTGAGCAGGATCACCATTTTAACAATATTAATTCTTCATATCCATGTGCAAGAAATGTTTTTCCAGGTGTTTGTCTCATCTTTGATTTTGTTGAGCAGTGTTATGTTATTCTCACTGTAGAGAACTTTCACCTCCCTGGTTAGCTGTATTCCTAGGCATTTTGTTCATTTTGTAGTTATTGTGAATGGGATTTTGTTCTTGATTTGGCTCTCAGTTTGGACATTGTTGGGTATAGAAATACTATTGACTTATGTACATTGGATACTGAAACTTTGCTAAAGTTATCAGATCTAGAAGCTTTGGGGCAGAGACTGTGGGGTTTTGTAGATATAAAATCATGTCATCTGCAAACAGAGATAGTTTGACTTCTTCTCTTCCTATTTGCATGCCTTTTCTTCCTTTCTCTTGCCTGATGCTATGGCTAGTCAGAACTTCCAGTACTGAGTTGAATAAAAGTAGTGAAAGTGGGCATCCTTGTCTTGTTCTGGTTTTCAAGGGGAATGCTTCAAGCTTTTGTTTATTCAGTATAATGTTTGCTGTGGATTTGTCATAGATGGTCATTATTTTGAGGTCTTTTCCTTCAATGCCTAGTTTGAGGGTTTATAACATGAGGAGATGTTGAGCTTTATTGAAAGCCTTTTCTGCATCCATTGAGATGAACACGTGGTTTTTGTTTTAAGTTCTGTTTATTTGGTGAATCACATTTTTGATTTGTGTCTGTTGAACCAAACTTGCATCCCAAAGATGAAGCCTTGATTGTGGTGGATTATCTTTTTATGTGCTACTAGATTCAGTTTTTTAGTATTTTTTGAGGATTTTTGCATCAGTGTTCATCAAGGATACTGGCTCAAGTTTTCATTTTTTGTTGTGTCTCTGCTAGGTTTTAGTATCAGGATAATGCTGGCCTCAGAATGAGGGAGGGAGGAGTCCTTTCCCATCAATTTTTTGTAATAGTTTCAGTAGGAATGATACCAGCTCTTCTTTCTACATCTGGGAGAATTTGGCTTTGAATCCATCTGGTCCTGGGCTTTTTCTGGATGGTAGACTTTTTATTACTGATTCAACTTCAGAACTCATTATTGGTCTGTTCAGGGATTTTATTTCTTTCTGATTCAATCTTGGGAGGTTTCTTGTTCCTAGGAATTTATCCATTTCTTCTAGGTTTTCTAATTTGTGTGCATAGAGGTGTTTGTTGTCATTTCTAAGGGATTGTTATATGTCTGTGGGGTCAGTGGTAATGTCCCCTTTGTTTTTTCTGATTGGGTTTATTTGAATCTTCTCTCTTTTTATTAGTCTAGCTAACACTGTATCAATCTTATTTATCCTCTCACAGAACCAACTCCTGGATTCATTTGTCTTTTGTATGGTTCCTCATGTCTTGATTTCCTTCAGTTTAGCTCTGATTTTGGCTACGCTGTATCTTTGTTTTTGAGATGGAGTGTCACTCTGTTGCCCAGGCTGGAGTGCAGTGGTGTGATCTCAGCTCACTGCAACCTCTGCCTCCCGGGTTCAAGTGGTTCTCCTGCCCTAACCTACTGAGTAGCTGGGACTACAGGCATGTGCCACCACACCCAGCTGATTTTTTTGTATTTTTAGCAGAGATGGGGTTTTGCCATATTGGCCAGGCTGGTCTCAAACTCCTGACTTCAGGTGATCCACCCACCTTGGCCTCCTAAAGTGCTAGGATTACAGGTGTGAGCCACCACACCCAGCCTGTATCTTTGTTTTAACTAGTTTCAAAGAATTTCTTGATTTCTCCCTTAATTTCGTTGTTTACCCAAAAGTCATTCAGGAGCAGGTTAGTTAATTTCCATGTAATTATATGGTTTTGAGCAATTTTATTAGTATTGATTCCTATTTTTATTATGCTGATGTCCAAGAGTGTGGTTGGTATGATTTTGGTTATTTTGAAATTGCTGAGAATTGTCTTAGGATTGATCGTGTGTTCAATTTTAGATATGCCATGTGCACATGAAAAGAATGTATATTCTGTTGTTTTTGGATGGAGAGGTCTGTAGATGTCTGCTAGGTCTATTTGGTCAAGTATTGGGTTCAGATCCCAAATGTTTTTGTTAGTTTTATGCCTCAATCATCTGTCTAATATTGTCAGTGGGATGTTGAAGCCTTCGAGTATTATTGTGTGATTATCTAAATCTCTTTGTGGGTCTTTAAGAACTTGTTTTATGAATCTAGGTGCTTCCGTGTTGGGTGCATATATATTTAGGATAGTTAGGTCTTCTTGTTGAATTGAACTCTTTATGTAATGCCCTTCTTTGTCTTTTTTGATCTTTGTTGGTTTAAAGTCTGCTTTTTCTGAAATGAGAATAGCAATCCCTCCTTTTATGTGTTTGCTTGGTAAATTTTTCTCCATTTCTTTACTTTGAGTCTATGGGTGTCATTGCATGTGAGATGGGTCTCTTGAATACAGCGTACAGTTGGGTCTTGCTTCTTTGTCCAACTTGCCACTCTGTGCCTTTGCTTGGGGCATTTAGCCTGTTTACACTCATGGTTAATATTGATAAGTGCAGGTTCGAGCCTATCATTATGTTGTTAGATGTTATGCAAACTCTTTTTTGTAGTTGCTTTATAGTGCCAATGGTCTATGTATTTGAGTGTGTTTTTGTGGGGACCAGTGGTCTTTCCTTTACAAATTTAGTACACCCTTAAGGGTTCTTGTAAGGAAGGTCTGTTGGTAATACATCTCCTTAGCATTTGCTTGTCTGAAAAGGATCTTATTTATCCTTCATTTATGAAGCTTAGTTTGGGTAGATATGAAATTCTTGGTTGGAATTTCTTTCCTTTAAGAATGCTAAATATAGGCCCCCAATCTCTTTTGGCTTGTAGGGTGTCTCCTGAAAGTTCCACCATTAGCTTCATGAAGTTCCCTTTATAGATGACAAATTTATTTGGAATTTATTTGGAATTGTAGATGACTTCTCTCTAGCTGCTTCTAGTATTGTTTCTTTCAATTTGAACTTGGTGAATCTGATAACTATGTGTCTTGGAGATACTTGTCTTGTATAGTACTCACAGGTGTTCTCTGCATTTCTTGAATTTGAATGTTGGCGTTTTTAGCAAGGTTGGGAAATTTTTCATGGATAATAACCTCAAATATGTTTTCCAAGTTGCTTGCTTTCTATCCCTCTCTTTCAGGGACACCAATAAGTCATAGACTTGGTCTCTTTACATAATCCAATATTTCTCAGAGGTTTTGTTCATTCTTCTTTATTCTTTTTTCTTTATTTTTGTCTGACTCAGTTATTTCAGAGAACCAGTGTTCAGGCTCTGAGATTTGTTCCTCAGCTTGGTTGACTCTGCTAATACTTGTGATTATATTATGAAATTCTTGAAGTGAGCTTTTCAGCTTAAATCAGTTTGGTTCTCCCTTAAATTGGCCATTTTGTCTTTCAGCTCCTGTCCTTGGATTGGGTTACAACTTTCTTTTGAATCTCGATGATCTTCATTCCTATGTATATTTTGAATTATATTTCTGTCATTTCAGACGTATCAGCCTAGTTAATAACCATTGCTGAGGAACTAGTGGAGTCATTTGGAGGGTAGAAGACATTCTAGCTTTTTGAGTTGCCAAAGTTCTTGTTCTGGTTCTTTCTCATCTGTGTGGGCTGATGTTCTTTCAATCTTTGAAGTTGCTCTCCTCTGGATGGGGTTTTTTGCTTTCATCTTCTTTGATGTCTTTGGAAGTTCAACTGGAATAATGTGGGTTCATTCAACTGACTTTGTTTCTGGAAGATTTTAGGGAGCCAAGTATCAGCTCAGTATTCCGGGCTGTGTGCTCTAACTCTTGGGGCTGGTACCAGGCCACTGGCTTTGTTCTCTGGACTGCTGAGATTAGAAACCTGCCGCCCTGGAGGGTGAAGGTGCTCCCCATCTGCTGGCCAGAGTGGATGCTAGTTTGTTGGGTGGTGCTGATGCATGGTGCAGGCCAAAGTGCTTTGTCAGGGCAAGGGTAGTGGAATCCATGCTTGCTCACTCATGCCAGCAGCCACAGTAGTGTGGTTGTCTGCATACATGTCAGCTGGGTCAGGGTAACAGTGGGAGAAGGGCTGTGATGTTCCTGCATACTGCTTGCACCAACAGTTGTGGAGCTTGGCAAGGACAGAAGTAGGCAGTTGGCTGGGGCTGACTTGCTGGTGTCTGTGCTTGTACTCACTCCAACACAAGCAGTAGTAGGGGTCCGGCATGTTCACACCCACAGCACGGTGGAGGCAGGGCCAGTATCTGTGCATGCCTTCACGCAGACAATGGCAGTATGACCAGGTGCCCATACGTCAGCAGGGTAGGGAGGGGATGTGGTGCGTACTTGTGCTGATGATAGTGGCACAGTAGGGTGTGTGCACCCATGCACACTGGTGAGGGAGGGGAAGCAAGGTCCACATATGGGTGTGTGTCAGCAAAACAGTGGATGTTGGCTGTGTGTGAGTGTGTGCTAACAATGCAGCAAGGTGGTGGGTGGGGGGTTTTGGGGAGGCTGAAGTGAGTGGTGAGTGTGGGTGGGCTGGTGTGTGTCAATGAAGGCCAGTCTGCTGGAGGTCTCCCATGGTCAGGTGAGTTCTGCCACTGAAGGAGTTATGATGAACGCCCCTGGGAAGCACCCTGGTGGGGCATCCAAGATTGTGCTGCAAGAAGGTGTGGCCAGGCTAGGGCCCTGGGAGAGGCCAGCAGACAGGGGTCACTCATATCAGACTGACTGTGTCTCACAAGCAAGACTGCCATGGCTCAGTGCAGGTTTGACAGTCCCTCTAAGGCTTAAATCTCCTAGAGGAGCATGGCAGGCCTTGGGGAATGGGCATCCCTGCCCATGCTTCATCACAGATGTTCCTGCACCAAACCTCTGGGCTCTGCATAGGCTGGAGTCCTGCCCCTACCACCACTCTAAGTAGCTCTCCCTGCTAGCTCTCCATGGGGGTTAGGGGGTTTCCTGCTGCCTGGATTCCAGAGATCAGTGGCAAGAGCACATCACTTCTAACCTGTTCAACTCACTCCTTTCCCAGTAGTTGCAGGGGGCCAGAAACAAGTCCTGGTGCTCGGTAGTCCTGTACAGTGTTCCCAGTTTCCTCCCTCTTCAGCCCAGTGTCTGCGTCATCCTTCCATCCACTCTCAATGCCTTCCCTCCAAAGATCTGCTCAGAGTGTACCAGTCTTCCTGACATCTCAGTCTCTTGGTGGGAGATGTTCCTCCTGGCTACGTCTAGTTAACCATCTTGGCTCCTCTTCTGAAAGATCAGGGATTAGAATTGCTCCAGGACCCCAGGCACATACAATGAAGACACCCTCTGTTTCTACAGGGTCCTCCAAAAATCAGCTTTTCACCTTATAAAATATATAAATTAAAAATTCCAAATAAATTAAAAATGAAATGTGAAAAAAGTAGAAATTTTTAGTATATAAATATATGGTATATCTTTATGACATCAGGTAAGGGAAAAAACCTTGAAACATTATAAAAGCAAAAATCACAAAAGAAAATACTGATATTCACTCCATTAACTTTTTAAGTTTCTCTCCATCAAAAATATCATAAACAGGCCAGGCACAGTGGCTCATGCATATAATCCCAGCACTTTGGGAGGCCGAGGTGGGTGGATCATTTGAGGTCAGGAGTTTGAGAACAGCCTGGACAACATGGTGAAACCCCGCCTCTATTAAAAGTACAAAAACTAGCTGGGCACAGTGACGGGCACCTGTAGTCCCAGCTACTCCAGAGGCTGAGGCAGGAGAATGCTTGAACCCAGGAGGCGGAAGTTGCAGTGAGCTGAGTTCACGCCACTGCACTCCAACCTGGGTGACAGAGTGAGACTCTGTCTCAAAAAAAAAAAAAAAAAGAGTATATATATAATATGAAACAAAAGGAAAAATAAAAGATTAAGGATTAATAACCAGAATACTCAGATATTTTACAAAACAATAAAATTAATAAATGTCAAACCATATAATAAGTAAATAAACAGCCTTACTAGGGGAACAAAACAAAGTATATGTAACTCACAGAAAAGAAAAAGCAAAGACCATTAAACATAAGAAATTACACCCAATATCAATATTAATTAAAAAAATAATAAACAAGAGATATCACTTGGATTGACAATAATTTTAAAGACTTACAACACCAATTTTTGGCAAGGTAGTAAGAAATAGGAATACACTGATGATGGGAGTCTATATTGACACCAACACCCTGGAGAGCAGTTTAGAAATTCCTAGTAAAGTGGAAAACATATACACAGCAATGGCCAAAAATTTCACCCATAGATATCAACCCTAGTGCAGCAATTCTCAAAGTTTGGTCTCTGCACCAGTATTTGCATCTCCTGAGGGTTTGTTAGAAATTTAGATTCTTGGGCCCACACATTCCATCTGAATCAGGAGGTCTTGGGGAGGGGCCAGCAATCTATGTTGTCACAATCACTCCAGCTGATTCTACTGCACAGCCAAAGCTAAAGAAACCTTCACACATGTGTTCCTGAAGACATGTACGAGAAGGTTCATGGAGGCATTGAACCACCCAGCTGATCCTCTCAAAAGAATGGAAACATAGGCTGCAGTAATCAAAACAGCAGAGTACTAGTACAAAAATAGACACATAGATCAATGGAAGAGAGAACCCAGAAATAAAGTTGCACATGTACAGCCATTTGATCTTTGACAAAGTCAACAAAAATAAGCAATGGGGAAAGGAATCCCTATTCAATAAATAGTTCTGGGATAGCTGGCTAGCCATATGCAGAAGAATGAAACTGGACCCCTACCTTTCACCACATACAAAAATTAACTCAAGATGGACGAAAGATTGAAATGTAAGACCTCAAACTATAAGAATCCTAGAAGAGAAGCTAGGAAATACCATTCTGGATACCAGTTTGGGGAAAAATAATATGACTAAGTCCTCAAAAGTAATTGCAACAAAAATAAAAATTGACAAATGGAACCTAATTAAACTAAAGAGCTTTGGCACAGCATAAGAAACTATCAGCAGAGTAAACAAGCAACATAAAAAAGGGAGAAAATATTCACAAACGATGCATCTGACAAAGGTCTAATATCCAGAATTTGTTAGAAACTTAAACAGTTGATGTTGAGAACTTAAACAATTGAACAAACAAACAAACAAAAAACATTAAAAATGGGCAAAAAGCATGAACAGACACTTCTCAAGAAACACAGACATTTGGCCAACACACATATGAAAAAATTGTCTAAATCACTAATCTTCAGAGAAATGTAAACCAAAACTGCCATGAGATACCATCTCACATTAGGCAGAATGGCTATTGTTAAAAAGTCAGAAACAATAGATGCTGGAAGGCTGTGGAGAAAATAGAATGCTTATATACTGCTGGTGGGAATGTAAATTAATTCAGCCACTGTGAAAATTAGTCTGAATATTTCTCAAAGAGCTTAAAACAGAAGTACCATTTGACTTGGCAATGTCATTACTGGTGTTTATTCAAAAGAAAACAAATGATTTTACCAAAAAGACACATGTGCTCACATGTTATTCACAGCACTATTCACGATAGCAAAGACATGAAATCAACCTAGGTGTCCATTAGTGGTGGATTGGATAAAGAAAATGTGGTACATATACCTCAGGGAATAGTACACAACTATTAAAAAGAATGAAATCATGTCTTTTAGAGCAACATGAATGCAACTGGAGGCCATTATCCTGAGCAAATTAACACAGAAACAGAAAACAAAATGCCACATGTTCTCACTTATAAGTGGGAGCTAAATCTTAGGTATTCATGGACATAAAGATGGCAACAATAGACACTGGAGACTACCAGAGGGAAGAGATAGGGAGAGGGGCAAGGGTTGAAAAAATAACTACTGGGTACTATGCTCAACACCTGGATGATGGGCTCATTCATACCCAAACCTCAGCATCATGCAATATACCCTGATAACAAACCTGCATGTGTATCGCCTGAATCTAAAATAAAAGTTGAAAAACATAAAAAGAACGAATAATAAACTCTGGTATGTTCATTCTATGGATTGTTTTACAGCTATTGGAATAAATGAACTAATTCTATCAATAAGGATAAAATTCAAAACCAACATTGAATAAAAAAATCAAATGACAAAAGATTACACCTTATGATGTTATTCATGTACATTTTTAAACTGAAAAGAAAGGTAGATGCATTACTCACGTCTTTAATAATTTATTGTAAAGTACCAAAACCCATAAGAGGATGTCACACCAGCATCAGAAGGATGGTTACTTCTGGCAGAGGAATGGGGAAGTGAGGCAAAGGGATTAATGAATAATGTAAAGGTTTAACTAGATCTAAAGTACTTTTATATCTTATGAAAATTCTGAAGAAAACATGGTGAATGATAGCATCATTTAAAATTGAGTAATTGATCCACAGAAGTCTGCTGTTATTTTTTGTACCTTTTTCTTTTTGAAATATTTGATAATTTTCACAAATATCTTAAAGATATAACAGCCTAGGAAAAAATATCCAAAACTATAACATAGGCAAGTGTTTTCTTAGATACTGCCAGTGCTTCTTCGTGTGCATTCCACAAATATTAAATGTCAGCAAAGGTCTCTGCAGTCCCTGAGATTAAAAAGAGTTATTTCAAACCCCAATCCCATAGCTTGTGAAATCCTAAATAAAAAGATATATACATAGATACACAGTTTCTTCAGCTTTTAATTTCTTTCTTTGTTTCCTCGTGGAAAATCTATACTACCTATAGATTAAGGAAAATATCTCAAGATTCAAATTAGGTTTGCCTCTAAATTGCTTATCTAGGAAATTAAAAGAAAAAAAATCTAAAGACTTAAAGACAATGGACGCAGTGAAAAATCTAGGAAATTAAAAGAAAAAAAATCTAAAGACTTAAAGACAATGGACGCAGTGAAAAGTGGTAATAATTAAAACAGATAGAATAACTGGAAATCTATATACAGAATAGCAGGACACATGTAGAATAACAGTCAATTGTTTCTTGCTCTGAAAATGCTCAATAGCTATGGAGACAAGACCTCCACATACTGCCATTTGTAGGATACACCCAATGAAATGGATGGCTTCCCATAAGGTAAGTACAGTTAAAAGACCACACCTCAACAATCTCCAGCCCCAAATAATTCATTTATTTCTTTTTAAATCAGTTTTATTGAGGGATCACATACAATAAAATTCATCAATTTTATATGTAAAATGTGATGAGTTTTGACCAATGTATATCATCATATAACTACTACTACAGTAAAAATACAGAACATTTTCATGACCCCAAAAGTTGCCTCATGTCCCTTTGCAGTCAAATTTTTCCTTTAGTCCCTGGCTCCTGGCAACTATTAATCTGCTTTTGTCACTAGAGGGTTTTGTTTGTTTGTTTGTTTTTGTTTTTTCAAAAATTTCCCGTAAGAGGAATTGTATGGTATGTATTTTTTATTCTTTCACTTAGCATAATGTTATTGAGATTCATTGATGGTGTTCCCTGTATGAGTAGTATATTCTTTTTTTTTATGTCTGAGGTGTATGCCACTATATGGATAGGCTACAATGTAAAATGTCTTAGTCTTAAATATGAATGAATCAGCTAACACTTAAGAAAAGACTCCTGTATTAAAAAAAAGAGGAGGGGCAACTATAGTAAATGAAAGAGGGAGGCAAACAGAAGAACAAATAAATCAAGGGAGAGAAAAAAGCTTTTTAAAAGATTTTCATGTTATTATCAGAGAGATATGAGAATTTTTTTTCTCTCTTACATAAGAAAAACATACTTTGAGAAAGGAAAAATTTGAAAAAACAAGAAACCACTCTCAAAATTTTAAATACTATTTTTAAAAGGAAGTTTGAAAGGTAAAAATCAGATAAAGTAAAAGAAATTTTCAAAAAATAAAAACACAGGAAAATCTAAGAGGTGGAATATTTAAAATATTAATGAAGATGGTCTAATATCCAATTAGTATTAATCCCAGAATGAAGGAATGGAAAAACAAAGAGAAGAAAATTATCACAGGAAAATGTCATGGAATTGAAGGACACAAAATGTCTAGATTGAAAAAGACTCATTGACTGCCCAGGATAAGGAATGAACAAACACCTGCAACAAAGTGCATCACTATGAAACTTCATAACATGGATGCTAAAAGAGAATACCTGAGAAGCTTCCAGAGGAAAAAAAAATAAAATCAGATTTAGTGCAAAGGGTCAAGAATACAATGACATCAGACTTCTCATCAGCAACACTGTCTTCAAAATTCAGAGGGAAAGGGAAGTTATTGACTAAGCATTCTAAAGTCAATGAAGCTATTAGCCAAATGTAGAACAGAAGGAATAAATGCAAATAAGCAGAAAATTAACTTACCATGTTCTCTTCTTGGTAAGCCCATTAGGACTTGTCCTAATGCTGGGACTTTCGTCCTAGTGCTCTAGCAGTAAAATAAGAGAGAAAGGGCGGGGACGGGGATTAATTTCAGAAAAAGAAGGCAAAGAATCCATCCCAGAAAAATCAAAACTGAATTCTTAGGATAAAATCCAGTCCAGTTGGAGAAGGAGGACTGAGACACTGAAAGGCAGATTGTAGGAGAAAGAGAAATTTGATAGAACAATTAATATGATGAACATTTGAAAATGATTAAAATTTTGTGGCAAGCAAAAACTGACCCAGTTAGACACTCCAGGAAAAACAAAGTGCTTTATAAGAAAAAGATGAAATTCTGGTACACTATTTGGCTCAGCAGTAAACAATATTTACAAATCATGATGATACAATTACTAATTATGATTTAACACAATTAAAATGTCATTGATCATCAAGAAATTAATAAATATTGTGCAAAGTAGATTAATCAGGGCATCTACTTGTATAGGGATAGTATTTAGAAGGAACAGGTAAGAGTTAAAAACAGTTTCCAATGGAAAGATACAACTGGGATGTGAGGAAGGACTGGGCCAGCAACTGCTGTATTCTAGTGTACACCTTATAGTATTGCTTGATTTTTAAATATGGCATATATTATTCTTATAAAAATTCTAATGTTTAGTTTCAAGTTATACCAAAATTTGGGGCTGCTGGGGGAGAATGATCGTTTAAAATAAGTTACAGAACAGACTTTAATGTTTAATAAGAATCTTTACAATAATAATAAATATCGATTGAGTGCTTCTAAATTTCCAGGCCCTCTTCTAAGTTTTCTACGTGTATTCACTGATTTCGAAGGACAAAGAAATTTACTCTGGGGCCTCAAATATAGGGAAGACACGCCTTATTTAAAATTTAAAAATTCCCATGTGTAAAGCAAAAGGGAATCTGGTCTTCTTTCTATATTCCCACCTTCATCTAGCCCTTAGCATTTAGTATCTGAACTATAAAAAGTGCCTTCTAGTTGCCTGATCCCCAGACTTCCCCTTTTTCAATCTAATTTACACAGGCTACCAGACTAACATTCCCAAAACACTATGTTGGTTTAGTTGCACCTCTGCTCAAAAGTCATCAGTGGCTCCACTTTATCTAGCAAATAAAGTACAACTTAGCATGTCATTTAAATTTCTGCTGGGGCTCCTTTCCAACTCTCTTCTTTTCATAGTTTCAAGTTTCATCAAACTAGTCCTTTTGTAAATATGGACTAGTTACCTTTCTCCAACATGCTTTGTGCTTTGTGCTCTCTTATGTCATACCTTGCACCTAAAATGCTTCTGCTCCCCCCAAATTCACTTAACAAATTGATAACCCATTCTTCAAAGTGCAGTTAAGGCATCTCAGGCTCTATCTGCACTGCCATCCTTAGTCACAAAGGCAGAAATGATTTCTCCTTCAACTGCATACCAACGCCAATGATGATCAACCTTAGTTTCTCTGTTGGCCATCTCCTGGCCAATTCTATGCCCTGCTCAATGCCACTGACTGCATCACAGATTTTCCCTTTAAGTTCTTTCCTGTTCCCTTCCTGCTCTAATGCTGAGTCTCTGACAGTAGCTGCATCCATCCATGGCCACAGGTCCCAAATTGTGGCCTCTCTTTGTGGTTCCAGTTCTCCCTGGGCTCTAATAACTCCATTTTACCATTGTTCTTTTAGCCCTAGAGTGACAATGGTTACCCACTGTTGCTATAGTCTTTTGCGTTAATTTTTCCTTAACCCTATCTGCATCTCTGCAAGCAGACTCATCATCAAATTCATAAGCCTGTGAAATAGAAAGCCACTAAGGAGAAAGAGCTAGATGAACCATCTGGAGTAAATTCTGTGGCCCGCCAGGACTCTGGCCCATATGACATTCATCTATCTCTCATTGCCTTCTATCATAATATAAGTCGGATTTACCCAAAGACTGTGAATTTCCTAAGTAAGGAGACCACACTTGACCCATCTTTGCTATTTAGGTGCCTGGTCATAATAGATTTTCAATAAATGACTGGGAAGTCAATGAATCTTAACGTACCTATTTAATGCACTCCACAAAGATCTGGTAATTACCAGTTCCTGAATAGGAGATTCACATAAACTTTCTCTTCTTAGATGCCACTCTGATTAGGATTGTTAAAGGAACACAGTCCTGACAACAGTGAACAAAGGGGGGGAATAGACGATTCTGAGAAGAGAGCACTTTGAACCAGAGATGTGTGAACCCAGAAGCATTTTGAGATTGGCATCATGTCTTGAACTAGTTTTCAAAGGAATCAGACTTGGCCAAACCTAAAGAGAACTTTGCCAAGCAGTTTTCCCCTTAATTTTTAAACCCATGTGTATTTTAAGGGAAATTCAATCCATATGTTTCTGATTCATTTACACTTAACTCATCAAAATGTTGTTTTGTAAGAGTTATTTGATGTCCCAGTCTTTTGAGCTTTTGTGCAGAAATGCCTTCCCCACTCTTATAAATAAAAACCTTTTGGCAAGTCATACACAAAAATTGATCCCTGAAAGGTTCGAAGTCATTTCAAACCTCAAGGCCCACAGGGTTCCAGTGATTCCTTACTGGATCTGATAGGATTCCTATCTCTGTAGAAATCTGAGGGCTTTTGCTGAAGAGACACAAGGTTGCACAAGGATGGAAGTCTGACCCAGCAAAAAGACAACGAGAATTTTAAACTCCAAAGTGGGAGAACAGGCATGCAAAGTGGTAAAGAGATGAGAAGAAGCTACAAATCAAACACCAAAAACAGAGAGACAAAGAGAATAAATGAAACAATTTTCTGTGTACAGAAGTTCAAAGACAAGGCAGGGAGAGAGGGAAATATGAGCAAATATATGTCATGGAACACATATATCAGAGCTCTCAGAATCTTGTTTTAGAAAACCAAACGCCTTGGCCATTTGGGAAGCAATTATGAGAATGTGTTATTAATTACTTAGTTGTGCCTGTTTACTTGAGCAACAATAGTTCTCGCTATGGATCCTGCCAGCTTGCCTGCTTGACTTCTATCACCAGTACTAATATTATTTCAATAGGCCCTTCATTTTTCTCTATTCATATCCATAGCTGAACTTATACATATGCAGTTCTCATACCACTATCCTTCAAAGCATCAAAGAGAAGTGGATATTTACAAACACAGATGACCAGAAATGGGGCCAGGTCAGTGATGCTATTCATTAATATCTCCTAACAATCCATGATGTTGTTGCCCAGGAAACAAAGCCAAGTCTGTATCTTAGATCTCAAGTTCTTCTTTTCTAAAATGCCTTACCTAAGATGTCATAAAAACAATAAAACTCAAGAAAACATAAAGCACTCTGCAAAGACAAGGAGGAACAAGAGTATTTCAATTGAGGGTTTAAATGTGAATAACAATGAGTGTGGGCCTTAACAAAATGCCTAGAGAAAACTTGAGTATAATTTCCTGGGTTGACATTCTCAAAGGAAAGAAGCTCCAAAGGGGATAAATGAGAGACTATTAAAAAAAACAAAATTCTGGTAACATAATCACTTATGTTTTCAAGTGGAAGTGAAGGTGGAGACATCTAAAGAAGAGTTTTTTTTCTAGTTTTTTTAAAATGAGCTTAGAATTTTTTTTTAAAGGAATCCACACAGGCCTGAAAGAGTGGCTTCAATGGAAAACAATAAAGAAAAGCCCAAGCTTGCAAAAACACATTTATGAAAATATGAAAGAGCTTTAGCAGCTATCTTGAGAATGGGGAACAAGAAAAACACTCCTAATTGGGGATGCAAATCAGGTAATGTCTGATATCAGCTAGAAAACAGAATTATCTGCCCTATCAAACAGAATGACACTGTTGATTTGTTGTATTTCCCAACTGGAATATGAGTTCCTTCATGATGGGGTCTTCTTTGTTCCCCACTTCAGATGCAGAGTAACTAGTGCATCTAATTCAGGCTTAGTATATATTTGGAGAATAAAAAAATTGATGTCAAATGAAAGACTCTGCCATGTGACTATGTCCATCCCTGCTAATTCTCTCCACATATACGTAACCTTCATCCAGCAACCTGAAGGCCATTCTATCTCCCTCTATAGCAAATAAGGCCAAGTCTATACATCTGTTCGCTCACTGTCATCCTAAGGGGCATTAATCACACACCTTATCTAGTTCACTGCACCTTCTTTCCTTCCAGCTCCATTTCACAGAAGTGGGTGGACCGCTGGTAGAATCTTCCTAGCCTTGTCTGCACCTGTTACTCCTAAACTTACCCCTCCCTAAAATACTTTCTTACTTCCCATCTTTGGTTTTGTGCCAATTTAAAACTGAACCAGCATTATCCAACCCTCACTGAGATGTTCCTTACAATCGTCTACTCCTCCCTAATGTCACCTCTTCCTGAGAATGCCTCAGTTTCTGCTTCCTGCTTATTTCCAGACACTCTTGCCCCAGTTATCCAGCATGCTGTCTACACGCTTTCCTGCCTCAAGACAGCCAATGCTGGAAGATGCTATGAGGCAATGCCCTACAGCAGCAGTAGTCACACAGCTGCTCTTTAAGGGAGAGGCACCTCCAAACATTGAGAAATTACACCCAGGGCCATTAGGGAAGGGAACAGGCAATCTGCAAAAGGTCAGGCCAAGCTAACTTCATTTCCTTTTCTGATTAGTGGATGGATAGCACGGATGTATCTTGATTTAAGCAAGGCATTTGAAATTGTAAAATCAGAATCAGCGGAGACTTTATAGAAGTGATGCTCAACACTTGGTTGGGGGTGAACTCCACTGAGAATCTGATGGACGCTGGGAACACTATTCATACAAGTTTATCGTACAATTTCAAAAGAAGTCATGCACTACATATTAAGAACATTGTTTTAGCAGCTGACTAACCTATCTTCTATCAATGATTTTAAAAACGCATGCTAATGTCAATGACATCTAAATTGTATTCAAATACTATGATCCCATCATTCTAATAAAATAGTGATAATGAAAAGAAATGCATTTTTAAGGTTTGCCACATGCCAGGTTCTATCCTAAGTACTTTAGCTACCTTGCTTTATTTAATTCTCACAACAAAACTATCAGTTTGGCATTACTATAGTCTACAAATAAAATCGTAATACAGATGAGGAAATTGAGGCTTAGCAAAGCTAAGTCATGTGCCCAGGGTCACACAGCATGTGGGTGAATTAAGATCCAAACATGCATCTGTCAGTCTCTGTGTCAGGATAGGTGAGGTTATGACTCCCCAGAGCCCATTGGCTTAAAATCAGAGAGGTGTATTTCCCCTTACACCAGAGGTCCATCACACCTCAGCAGGGGTTCTCTGCTTTTCTTGGTTACTCAGAGTCTCAGCTGACAGAGCAGCCACCATTTCCAATGTTGTCAATCTCTTTACATGAAAGAAAATGAATCTCTGAGTGTCTCCTATAAAATTTCTTTTTAATATTACTATTTTATTAGAATCATAGGATCCTAGTATTTGGATGCAATTTAGATGCCATCAACATTAAAGCTCCACCTCCCGAGTTCACATCATTCTCCTGCCTCAGCCTCCCAAGTAGCTGGGACTACAGGCGCCCGCCACCGCGCCCGGCTAATATTTTGTATTTTTAGTAGAGATGGCATTTCACCGTGGTCTCAATCTCCTGACCTTGTGATCCGCCTACCTCAGCCTCCAAAAGGCTTTATTTTCTTTTATCATTGCTAGAATGATAGAAGATACAAGTTAGGTTAGTCACTGCTAAACCAATGCATTAAAATTCTGTGGCCCAGAGTAACTTCTCCTCACGTCTCTTTGGACAAAACAAATCATGTGGGCAAATGGAAAGGGAACAGGAATTGCAATCTTACTCTATGTCTAGGATATGGAATCCTGAAAATATTTGGCAGGTGTCAAAATGTCTACTGCACTCCCAAAGCCCATGCTATTAACAACAATTTCTATATACCCTCAACCTAAGAAATGAAATGTTATGTAGCTACGTTTTTCCATAGCCATGACATCATACAGGGAATAATCCATATCAAATGTCATTCCTCACTGTCTGCTTCTGTGTGCCTAAAGTTTTATGGTATGACCTATTTGGAATGTTGAAAATGCACTAAATTCCAAATACCTGCCCATGATCTGTCTCTAAAATGCAATATATCATAATATAAGGTTTAATTATAGAAGCAGTTTTAGCCATAACCAAATTTAAATCCTATTTTTTTATGATCTTTGCCCTTGCTTTCTGAAAAAAAAATTCCTTTAAATAAGCAATTTGCTGTGCTACCACAACTCATTAAAACAACGCTGCTTATTTGCCCTTTTATCTCCAAAATTATTCTATTCTGGAAACTTAAAGTTACAGAAATAGCTTCCTTTTGATTTTTGTTTCCTCCAATGTCTGTGGATGGTGCTTTATAGTTTGCAGAATACAGGAACTTTTCACATCAATGATTTCATTTGATCAGCCTTTAATATAGGCATTTTCATTATAGTTCTCCAAATGAGTAGATGGTTAAATTAAAAAAAAAAAGGAAAACAAATGTAGCCTAAGGCCATACAACTAAAAAGAGGGTGATGCTGAGATTCCACCCATCTCTTCTGATTCCAGCCTGTGCTTCTTCCTGTCGTATCTCCCAAATCTTTGTGCCAATCCTCTTTAACTGCTGGTAAAAATCAGTCATGGCCTGTCCTCTTTTTTGTGCGAGAATATCTAGGACAAAGAGTTCCATATCCCAAAATGATGCTGATCTCTGAGGCTCCCACAGAAAAAGGGTCACAAAGTTTCAAGGGAAAAAGTATGTATTCTCTTAAGCAAAGGCAAACTTAGCATCTATAAGAAGTTCCCTAGTCAGAAAAGTTTTTATTAACAGGCAATAAATAAATAAATAAATAAGCTCCTGAATGGAGAATATTTTAAAGATAGAAAAACTAACCTGTAGTAAGCACCGGCTATGAGTCCAGCCCTTAATATTGTTTGGGTTAATAATGGCTGAGGTTTATTGAGCATTGGCTGAAAAAGTTCCAGGGTTAAAGCATTACATACACTGGTACATTTTATCCTTGCAAAATCCCCACAATGGAGATATAGTCATCTTCCTTTTTTGCACACGAGGAGACTAAGCATTAGAGACAGATGCCAACATCACACACAGCCGACAAGTGGCTGAACTAAGATTTGAACGCAGAGGGTCAAACACAGAGCCTGCCTCCTTGTGACTTAACGACGACGGCAAGCCTAGTACACAGAGATCATTATTCTCACTTTACAGAAGTGGGAACAATAGCACAGAGAGGTTAAGGAATGCTTTCAAAGTTGCACAGCCAGCAGGTGATGAAGTGAGAATGAACTCAGATTTGCCCCCATATCAAAGGCCAGTTATACCTGGTGCTGGTGAAGCTGAGTCTTTGTCCAAAGAACTCTGCCTCTTTTAACTTAGGGGCCATCTCAGCAAAGGGAACATCACAGAGATCAATCACCAGGGATGGAATGACAATGCCAGACCCGCATTTGTACTCTGGCTCCCAGTCTACTGATCCAGGCATGCTGTTAATCTCTGGGGCTTATAGAAGAGGAAATTCTGTTTGTTCCTAGAGGCCTTTGAGGCATCTTCCATTCAGAACTTGCACCACACTGTTCCTCTGACTGAGATTGGCTCCAAGTGTCTGCTACTGGGCATCATTCCATTTCTTCAGGCTTGTTTGAGGCATTAATACTCAGACACTTCCCCAGCCATCCTCAGCCACCTCCCTTCACCAGGGTCACCATAGAGACATGCTTCCATCAGTAAGGACAATGCACATCCCCCATTTCTAGGATTAAGCATGTCACGTTTCAAGGAATGTTATGCTGTGGTCGTCACTCTTTGTGCCTCTCATTTCACAGCAGATGAAGTGAATGAAGATGGTCACAGCCCTGGCACATTTACAGTGATCACCCTTCTTAATATCTGAGGAGAATTGAACAGGAATGTTGAAACATGTTTCTGATTTAAAAATATTATCTTGTACCAGTTAGAATGGCTATTATTAAAAAGTAAAAAAAAAAAACAGATGTTGGTGAGGCTATGGAGAAAAGGGGACACTTATACACTACTGGTTGGAATGTAAATTACTGAAACCTCGATGGCAAACAGTGTGGAGGCTTCCAAAGAACTAAAAATAGGACTATAATCCAGCAAACCCACTACTGAGAATCTACTTGAAGGTAAGGAAATCATTTGATCTAAAAAGATACCTGCACTCATATGTTTATCGCAGCACTATTCACAATAACAAAGCCATGGAATCAGCATAAGTGTGCATCAAGGGATGACTGGATTTAATGTGTGGTATATGTGTATAGATCTAGATATGTATACACATACACATACATCTGTATAGATCTAGATATCTAGATGTGTGTGTGTGTGCATATATATATATATATATATATGCACACACACACACACACACACATACCATGGAATTCTACTCAGTCATAAAAAAGAATGAAATCATATCTTTTACAGCAACATGGATGGAACTGGAGGCCATTATCCTAAGTGAAATGACTTAGAAACAAAAAGTCAAAAACTGCATGTTATAAGTGGTAAACAGTGGGTACATATGGAAATACAGAGTAAAATAATAGATACAGGAGACTCCACAAAGTGGCAGAGTGGAAGGGGGGTACCTACTGGGTATAATGTACACTGTTTAGGTGATGGATACACTAAAAGCCCACACTTCACCACTATGCAATATATCCATGTAACACAACTGCACATGTGCATCTAAGTCTATAAATTAAAATTTTTAAAATTAAAAAAGTCTGTAAATTAAAATTTTAAAAATCTACTATGTTCTGTTGCTGCCCAAATATCCTTCTTGCTTATAGACATAATCAGGAAGGTCATGCTTTTATTAATAACATGCTATTGGAGAAATATAGCAAATAATTGTGTCACATCAGGCCAAAGTGACAGAAAGTAGTGCAGCACTTCCTCATGGCCCACAGAATTGGGCAACTAGGAGCAGTGAACCAATGACTCTGCTGTTTATGTATTTCAGTAAAGCAAGGAATCAAGAAAGTAGGAGACTAAGTTTTGACGAAGAAAGCATAAGCCTGGTGGCTCACTCCTGTAATCCCAGCACTTTGGGAGGCCAAGGTGGGCAGATTACGAGGTCAGGAGATCAAGACCATCCTGGCTAACATGGTGAAACCCTGTCTCTACTAAAAATACAAAAAATTAGCCGGGAATGGTGGCATGTGCCTGTAGTCCCAGCTACTCGGGAGGCTGAGGCAGGAGAATCACTTGAACCCAGGAGGTGGATGTTGCAGTGATGCCATTGCACTCCAGTCTGGGCAATAGAGCAAGACTCCATCAGGAAAAAAAAAAAAAAAAAAAAAAAGAGGTGTTGCAGGACAAAGTGAGTGAAGAACATGAAGAACACAGAGTGGCCGTGTGGTACAGTGAATGGGAATGTTCCTACTAGACAGGAACTCAGAGAGGGTGGGGGCTGTGCTAGAAATGTCCTGAAGCTTCTAACCAAACAATGAACTCAAAATCCCCCACTCCACTTTCTCATTATCAACATAAAAGGGCAACTTTCATTGTATTCACCATCCACACATCTCCTGATTCCTTCAAACTCATTCGTAGTGTTCATTATAATCTCATTCCTTGTAGGTAAAGGTAAAATAAAAATAAATAAAAATAATAAAAGCATGTGAAGAATCACCCAGGTTACAGAACAGAGACAAAATAACCCTGATATGACAAAGTGCCTTGCCACCAATACCCAGCCAGGCACTGTCCCATGCAGAGCTGGGCTGAGGACGGTTCAGAAGGCCCATCAGAACCTCTCTGGACCATGTGACAACTACAGAAATCATCCATGTAGCAGGTTTAAATGGGATAGTACGTATGCCACAGGAGACTTTTAGAGACTTTTATTCTACCTCACATATGCAAAAATATAGCATCTAGTTTTGCTGAGTATGAAAATCTAAATTTAGAATCACTTCAAAATTGCCTCTGATTCCAGGAAGAATGCCTGAAAGAACAAAAAAATAAATAAAGCTGGAGACATTGAAGAAGTGTTGTTTTTTTTTTTAAAAAAAAGGTAGAACTTGTCCATCCTGACAAAATGCATCAACTAATTTCCATTTGTTTTCTCTAGAAGTCAAGTGCATAGCAGCTCAATGAGACATCTGAATCTGCAAAAGAGAAGTGAATATTCATGAAGTTTATTTTCCCAAGAGGTCTGTGTTTTAAATGTACAGTGCAAGCAATCAAACTGAATCATTTAAAAATCAGGTTTCTAAATGTGGGTTCCCTTCCAAGGGTTTATTCTAGTAGGAATTTGTACTTCTGAGATGCTGGGGAAAGCCCTGGCAAATAGAGACTGCTAGAAAAAGCAAAGATAGTATCTGCTGTTTCATAAACAAAGCAGTTACTGCACGGCAGGTAATTCGGCTGCGTAATGCAGGCAAGCGCTGTAGCCTGTGCTACTAACCCCTTGCTGGGTCCCATCTAAACTGTTTCATGCCTGAAAATTGCTACGGAGTTAAATTGTCCATCAGCAGGAACGGAAAAAGGGAAGTTTCATGTTCACGATAGGGAACATGTTCAGAGAAGCGTCAAGCTTGAATGGAAAGAGGGAGGAGAAATGTCTGTAAAGAGATTATAGAGCTAAGGTAAGAACAGCTTTAAAACAGCAGGCAGAGTCATGGAAGTGAATGGATAGAATGGAAGAGTCCACTCACTAGACCTAGAGAGACCTAGACTAGATTCGCAGAGATTAAAATCACCCCAGCTGGTACATACAAGTTTTCTAGAATTCTAGGAGTCCACAGAATAGCATTAATCACCATGGGAGTCTGTAATCACTGCTGTGTGGAGCTGCCTTCAGCCGCAGAGCAAAGATCCAGGAGCAGAAGCCCAAAAAGCATTGAAGGAGATAAGCAGCAGGATGGGGCTTCCAGAGGTAGGAGAGGGCAATGCCAGGAAAAGATGAGTCTGTTTATTTCCCCCAATGAGCTCTTATCACGGCTGTGGAGTGGGGGGAGATTCCAGGGTGGCTTAAACAAAACCGTGAATATTAACATCTTTGGCACTTCTTAATCTTCTTATCAGCAAGCTGGGCTCTCACTGATATCCTGTGCCTGCCAATGCTTAAGTTGCAAGGAAGTTTGGAGACAGACAGTCCCAGACTCTGCGGCTTTCTAGGTGAGTAACTTTGAACATGACATTCAAATTTTCACTTTCTCTTCTGAATAATGGGAATAATTACTGTGCTTTACATTTCAAAGGGTTAACAAGAATTAATAATATAGGTGAGGGACTTAGCATAGAACCTGGCACAAACTAAGTACTGGATATTCATTGCTACCATTGTCAAGACTTACTAAAATGTAGACTGACGAAGTCCTAAAAAAAAGGCTCTCTCCCAGAATTGACAGAAAATGCTGTATTTAGGTTGGTATTCAGAGACAGGGAAACTTCACTGGTGCCCTCTCAAAGCTTCACACAAACATGAGTTCAACAAAAGAATGAGCATTTATTGTGTGTGTTTGGGTAAGGTACTGTGCTAGGCACCAGTGACAAAAAGATAATAAAATACAGTCCGTTCTCTTAAATATCTTAAAAAGAATACAAAAATTAATGAAATATAATATATATTTTATATATGTATATGTGTGTTAAATTTAAACCTGAAAAAGAACTACAAATGTATTTGGAAAATTAAGCATTAAAATGTAATGCAGCAGGCCCTTTTTTGACCCATCTATTTATTTTTGAAGTAATTTCTTAAATTAGCTCAATACATTCCATTGTCTTTTTCCTGGTTTTAGATTAGATAGAAAAAAATTATATCTCCTTCAATGTCTGGTTAAAATGATGGTTTCCTTCCTTTAAAGATAAGTAGTAATATGTTGGATTAACTTTTTGTTGACTTGGGATACAAGCATGGATTCCACATGGGAGTCTCTGACTTTGATTCTTGTGAAATAAGCACAGGAGACTGCAAGATGGGGAAAATGAATTCTAAAGAATAAGATGTTTTGTGGCCAAGGCTAAAAAACAGATTTAATGCAGAATTAATCTTCAGATGGTATTCGTGAGCATTTGAAATATGTTGTGTTGTTAACTGTATGATATTACCCTAACCTGTAGCCTGAATGTCTTCCTTCATGCCATCCTGTGGCTTTTGTCATTACCTTAATCAAATGTATAGGGCTTATGACCATGGTGCCAAAGTGTCTTTGCAGAAAAGCCATCATTGTTGAGGGTTAAGAGTTTAACCATGTCACTTGAACTCTTACCCAAAAGCTAGGGCCAAACCAGACATGTAATGTCAAGATGAAACAGGAAAGAATTAAGAGAATGTACTAAGGCTTTCAGCATTATATTTAACATTGTCAAAATCTTTTTGATATCTCAAAGAGGCCACCAAAATTATTCAGGGCTAAGCTTTTTACTTGGGGAGATAACAAACCTCTTTTGGCCTTCTTCTTTTCGTTCATTGGATTTTAAAACTTTGATGTGATACAAAAAAGAATAGGTAGTAAAGATTCATATTAAATCAGCCAATTCCACATTTTCTCTACTTATAAAAAAAAGTGTATGGGGAAGAATATTGTCTGAAATGCTTCAAAAATTTTCTGTGGATTATGATTACTAATAATGTCATTTTCCCATTATCACACATGGATAGATTGATTTTCTTTAAAAAAAGATAATTACTAAAAGTTAAGATTATTAAAATTTGTCTTTTAAGAATTATTTTTGAAATTAAGGATGAAGGTATAAATATGGTATTTTCATCAAAAATATATCTCACACTTAACTTACCAGTTCTTCATTACAAACACTAGCTCCTCAAAGCCTTGAGTAGTGAAACTCAATGTTCCAATTTACTTGTATAGAAACAAATATGGAAGAATTAAGAGTCCATATTTAAAAATTTGTTTTATTTATTTTTCAGCATCTTCTAGGAGAGACCAATGTGCTGACAAATGGAGATTTTGGAAATCTACTTTAAAGAATATATAATATTTGCTTAAATAAACATAGTTACTAATAAGTAACTGAATAGTAACCACCAAAATGTGAACCCCTTTAAGACAGAAAAACTCATTCATCCAAGTGGGGCTGTTCTTCAAAACAAACAGCTCAGAAATAAATATGCTGATCAATAACAACATATTTGTATTTATATTTAATAAACCACTATCTCACATACTTTATTTAGTTCTTACTGTAACCTATGGCTTAGCTTGTTTTAATTTTCATTTTAGAAATGAAAAAAATGAAACTTTGAGCAAGTAAGCTGCTTAAAGTTTCACAGGTAATAGTTTCAGAGCTACAATTTAAGTGAGTTCTTATACTCCATGACCAGGGTTATTTCACCTTTGTCACAGCAAATTCCATGTCAATCATAGTAATACTGTTTAAGCTCAAAGTATTAGTAGAATTTTGTTTTTGGAATCACCTTTGGAACCCATTTATGAATCATAGAGGAAAATCAGTTTCATTATTTTAGAGTTGCAATGTAGTTTTTGATCAGTTAAAGAAGTGTTAAAATGGATGACCACATCATCAGGTTATTCCCCCAAATCAAAGCCACTTTCAAATTATAAAGATTTGCCACCCTGGAAAATGTTCAAATAAAGTCACTTGGTCTTAGCAAAAATTTCAAAACTGAAATTTCTGAGCTGTTTTAATCAATGGCAGGATGGTTGAAATGAATATATAGTCTAATACTGGGTACATTTGAATTGTTTAGAATCTTTTTTTTTTCTCTTCAATGAGAATAAATAACCCCCTGTAATTTTGCCTGCATTCTTCTTATTTTTAGTGTTATCTATGATACACTGAGGCAGGAATAGGCAGGAATTTTGTTCAGTCAAATTCTATAGTGCTATCACTTCCAAGAGGAAAAAAGTAAAATCAGTTAGGTGTAATAGATTGAGCTATTTCTCCTTAACAATACCTGAAAGTTTTTTAACCAGACCTTTATAAAAGAGTGAGAGAGAGGAACTAAAAAGAACTGAAATCAAATAACAGAACTGAATTTTTAGCTTCAATGTAAGCATCTATAGTAAACTTCAATTAATAAGCACCTTTAACTGCAATGTTGATCTGAATTTAATTCTATTCCATTTTCCCATTAGGGAATTAATTTTATCCAAAGTATTTGCCTTTAATTCTTTTTCCTTTTTCATTGTCTGGAATCCATGCTAGATCAAGAGCTAAAATATTAAAGGCAAAGAATTTGGAGTCTTCATGTCTGTAATTATTTAAAGCTGAATTTGCAGCATAGGAGAATTCACTACCAGATTTTCTGTAGTTCTAATTTACATTTTCTGTTTCAATTTACAATTAGCAAGGCAAAATGAGCAGAGCATACTGTGACCCATCCCATTCAGTGTTTGGCAAACAGATTAATTCCAAGGCATCTAAGAATCAGCTAGGGATCATGTTTATAATGCCAACTTCTGCTCCTCCCCACTCCAACACCACCAAAAGAGACCCTACTGCAGTGGGTTTAGGGTTAGACCCAGGCAGAGAGTCCCCAAACCACCCTTTGAATGATATGAAATATAAGCTTTTTCTGCTTTTACTGGGTTAGTAAACAAAGTTTAATGAACTCACCCTTGCTTTTGTTAAGATGATAACTTCATAGATGAATGCTATCCAAAAGTCCTTTCTCAAAAATTTCCTATAGTATCACATAGCTAACCATCATATCCCAATTGCCAATACCTGAGATTTTGCTGTACTTCATTTATTGCCTTTAGAACAAAAATATTTTAGAATGGTTTCTTTCTGATTATTAACAAATTTTGCACTAATTAAACATGTCAACTGAGAGGTTACTATGGTGTTTTCCTTTGGCAAGCATCTTGAAAAGTTTTGTCATCATCTGCACTTCTTACCATAATGGTGGAAGAATTCAACAAATATTCTAAGTCTAAAGATATACAGTGCTTCAGGTCTCTTATGTGGCTTGATAAAGCATGTAGATGAATACCTGGCTGACTAATGGAAATGTTAAGAAAACAGAGTTTTAGCCACAGGAAAGTTAATGAATATGGCTTCATAAGTTTTAATAAAGATGTCATTCTCACATACTTTATTATTTCCCTTTTATAAAATGAAAGTAATTGGACAACTGGTTACTTGGAGCCCTCACTTCTGGTTACTTGGAGCCCTAAGCCCTGTGAGGTTACAAGTAACCTCACAACTGGTTACTTGGAGCCCTCACTTCTGAAAATTTGTCTGGTGCTATGGGCTGCTCAGTGAGAATCTCTTTGGACCTGCTTCTCTCCTTTCTGTTCATTACTGGGGTTCATCAAAACCCAGACGTTTCTCCGACCTCAAACATATTACCATGATGGGCTGAGAAAATCGGTAAGTATATGTTTTCTTTGATTTTTCAGACTGCCTGTGTTTGGTAAAAGCAGGATGTAGAAGACAAAGAAATAACGAATTAGAGCTACCTGCAGGCCTTTTAGTCTTGTGCAAGCCCCAAGGAAAGGATTTCTACAGTGGTAAAGACAAGAATGTATAGTTACTAAAGGTCAATTGCTTGTTCTGACAAGCTGCCCCTTTGGTGATGCTCTCTCTGCCCCACATTCTAGAGACCGGTCTTTCATCAACTCGGCTATCCCTAAAAGGAAGCCTTCTTAGGATAAGAATGCTGGTTTCGTGTGGTCTTGCTGTGGGAGTTGCATTTTGGCTGCCTTCTTTTTGACTGTGCTAAAAGTGAAAATATTTGAAGGATTCACGTAGAAAAGAATAAACTCCAAATCATACTGGGTAAACCCCATTTTTCTAATCATTATAATTAAAAATCCAACACAGTACAATTTCATATTCTTGTCACCTTTACTATTTTCCTGTGTAACATTTACTATTTAGAGCATCAGCCAAAGATCCAAAGGACATTTCCCTGAATATGATGCTTGAGCTTCCATCCCAGATAAGACAGAAAAAAGAAAACTTTATGGGGATTCTCTGTACTTTCTGTTGAATTTTTTGTAAACCTAAAACTGGTCTAAAAAATATAGTCTATTAATTCATTTAAATCTATTACTGAATTGACACAATATTTATGAATATGCTAAACTGCATCCTTAAATTTTATCTAATATGAATTACCTAATTTCATCTGGATAGGCATGTGCTCTTGAATTAAAATTTGCCAGAAGAAATTATTGCAAAAGCCTATAGCCATTTCAATAAAGTAGGTCTTCATTGGGTTTCTGAGTGCTATAGCAATGCATGAATGGAAAAAAGGGGGGAAGAACAGTTCTGATATTTCATTCACAAGTACGTGGAAAGGTATGAAATGAGATACTTAAATGTGAGAGCTCTGTTGAACTGAGAAGGCTGTCAGAAAGCAGAGGCCAGACACATGATAAAATTGCTCTAAGACTTTTAGAAATGGTGACAAAAACCCATTCAATGAGTGCTGACCTGGAAAAGTTTGAAGTATCAATATAAAACACAGATAATTCTTATTTAGTAGCAGGAAGCTGGGAGACACTTACCCTTGGAGATACTTGGAGGTATTAATTGATGAAAAGATACAGTATTCATTTGTTCATTCACCTGCCAAATACTTACTAAGCACCTGTTTTAAAAGTGTGGTTCCCAAACTTTGCTGCACATTAGAATCATCTGGGGAGTTTTTAAAAAATTCTGATACCCAAGTCACATCCCATATTAATTAACTCAGAATGCCTGGGGAGGGGAGCCAGGCATCAGTAAGTTGTTAAAGAGCACCAGGTGATTCCAATATGCAGCCAAGATTTAAGGCACTTATCCATCCAAAAAAAGTAAATTGTGCGTAATTGCTTCTCTTAAGGAACTTGAAATCTAGGAGAGACAATTAGTCGTGTACAAAAGCAAATACAAAGTAGAATGCAACACATGCACTTTATTTTTATTTGTTATTTATTTATTTATTTGTTTGAGATGGAGTCTCAGTCTGTTGCCCAGACTGGAGTGCAGTGGTGTGATCTCGGCTCACTGCAACCCCCGCCTCCCAGGATCAAGCAATTCTCCTGCCTCAGCCTCCAGAGTAGCTGGGATTAAAGGCACGTGCCACCACGTCCGGCTGATTTTTTGTATTTTTAGTAGAAACGGGATTTCACCGTGTTAGCCAGGATGGTCTCGATCTCCTGACCTCTCGATCTGCCTGCCTCGGTCTCCCAAAGTGCTGGGATTACAGGCATGAGCCACCATGCCCAGCCAGCATGTGCTTTAAATGCACTATCTCATTGTGAAGTTGGCTTCATGAAGTATCATTTCTAGAATGATGCAGCTCTGGGGCTCCAAGGAGCTCTACAGAGAATACATTTGTAGTGATACAGTCATTTCTAGGAGCCTTATTTCCAGAAAGAGGCAGCAAACTGGAAAGGGCTCAAAGAAAAGTAACAAAATGATTACAGGCCTGGGGGAATGGACTTATAGGGAGAGATGAAAAGACAAAATATGTATAACCTGACTAAGTGACAATTAAAGATGGAGGGGTCATGATAACAGTCTACAAATACCTAAAGGGCGTGAACATGAAGGAAATAAGTGAATTACTTTGGATAATGCAAAACAAAGGGTGTTGGTTAAGAGTACTAGGACTGTATTATGAAAGAGAAAACGAAGGCACAGTGTCAGGCAATCCTTGCTGACCACTGGAGCTGGCTTCTAACGGAGAAGGAGCAGCCACATTACTTGAGTTCCCATAAAACAAGTTTGGACAAACACTTAGGAAATAGATGATTAAGAGAAATTTTGTGTAACCTGGACAATGGCAGGAGGTAGGGGCAATTGACAGCAAAGAGAACAACTGAAATCTTTTTCAACCCTAATATCAAAATCATACTATAAAAAGTTCAAAGAACAGAAATTGAGAGGAGCCATTATCTTTAAATGTGATTGCAAATGAGGTTGATCCATTAGGTCTTATTAATGTGTTCATTATAGTTGCAGCAAAACACCATGGCACACATTTACCATGTAACAAACCTGCATGTCCTGTACCTGTATCCCAGAACTTAAAATAAAATAAGCCTCGACCTCCCAGGCTCAGGTGATCCTCCCACCTCAGCCTCTCCAGTAGCTGGCACTACACGTGCACACCACCACGCCCAGCTAATTTTTGTATTTTTTGTAGAGAAGGGCTCCCACCGTGATTCCCAGGCTGGTCCCAAAACCCTTGGAAGGAGGGCTCAAGCTATCCACCTCCTCTTCCTCCCAAAGTGTTGTGATTACAGGTGTAAGCTACTGTGCCTGGCCAAGAAAACAATTTTTAAAGAGGCTAGGTAATTCAAAGTCACACAGTTAGTAATGGTGCAGTGAGAAATGAAAATGCTCACTCTGTGGCTTCAGAGCTTACACTCTCCTACTTCTATGGAGTACACTAAATTAGGAACCAGATAAGACTTGTCATCTTACAAATCCTCCTCATAAACCTTATCTGTAATATCAGGAGAAGAATACCTACTTTGTATAGTTATTGTGATGAATAAGTGATTTTTAAAAATATTTAGCACAGCCTGGTACACAGTATATTTTCAAGAAATGATAGTTTTTTTTAACAAAAAAAAAAAAACCTAAAACCCACAAAACAGACATTTCAACATGAGTTTTTCTTCATACCTTCATACGTTTTGTATAAATCTGGCCATCTTTCATTCTTCCTCCCACTCTCTGGGCTTATATTGTTTTTATGCAATCGGGATAAACTGATAAACTAATTTTCACTATGATTTTATGTCTTCTTAAGAGATGTGCCTCGAACTTTGAAAGAATTGTGAGCAAAAAGAGTGCCTATGCAAACAATTTATTTTTCCAGGAAACATTAATCAAACCTCTATTCTAGGCAAATGAGTCTACTAGGCAATGGGACTATAATAATAAAAACGCAGATGAGGTCAGCCCTCCTGGAGCTTACATTTGTGCAGAGAAGACATAATAAACAACAAACCACCAATGAATAAACAGACATCCATATAAACATTATAAAAGAAAGAAACTTGATGTTATACATGACAGAGAGGTGTGGTTACAAAGGATGATCAGAGAAGTCCTCTTTAAAGAGATGATTGTTAAGCAGATACCTATAAGACAAGGAGACACACAAAGAAAGTCTAGGAGGAAACTTTCACAGAGTGGCCAGCAATTGCCAACTTCCTTAGGAAAGAGTTTAGAATGTTCTAGAACCTCAAAGAGGCTTAATGCATAATGAGTGAGGGTGAAGGTGGCATGAAATGAGGTTAAAAAGCTGCAGCTGTCATATCTTGTAGGAATCCTAGCCCATGATAGGAAGGAGGGTTTCATTATGCACATGTTGGAAATGTTACAACCCTAAAGAGTTTGAATTAAGGAAGTGACATGCTCTACTTAATATTATTAAAGATTTACTCTAGCATGTAACTGCATAATAAATTATGTCCTGTGCTACAGGACAGTGATGGTGGGGAATTAAGAAGGATAGAAGAATAGGATAGTTTACACTTCTATAGCATTTATATTCGTTTGTTGATTTTTTTAGATTGTTTAATGATTGTTAGTTGTCATTGTGTCTTCTCCGCATTGAGAAGACTGGAAGTCTAAATATGAGATAAGAAGTGTTGAATTAGACTAGCGTGGTGGCAATGGCTATGAGGAACAGTGTATAAGTAAAAGATATATTCTGGAGGTAGAATTGAAAGGCAGATTAATTTTTATTTTATTTTAAGTTCTAGGAGACAAAGGCAGGACGTGCAGGTGTGCTACATAGGTAAAAGTGTGCCATGGTGTTTTGCCACAACTATCACCCCATCACCTAGGTATTAAGCACCACATGCATTAGCTCTTTATCCTGATGCTCTCCTTCCACTTGCCCCCCCAGTGTGTGTTGTTCTCCTCCCTGTGTCCATGTGTTCTCATTGTTCAGCTCCCACTTATAAGTGAGAATATTAGAGAAATGCAAATCGAAATCATATTGAGATGCCATCTCATGCCAGTCAGAATGGCAGGTTAATTTTGAAATGCCCTAAAACATCTAAGGGACCATGCCAAGTAGACAGCTGGATAGATGAATCTGCATGAAAAGGAGGTAGGGGCAGCCAGATACTAGTGTGGGGGACTGTGTGTTAACTCTATTTTCTTATTTTCTGTATTCTTGATGCTCTGGCTTCCGCCACACTGACAAGGGAGAGACTGCCCCTCCCAGGGCTAGCTAATTCCTAGAGATAGCAAATGACTCCCTGTGGAGCACACCTTTCATATGCAAACCAACTAATCCAGAGCCCACACCTCCAACTATCTCCTTTTTCAAGCTCTCAATATTCCCCTGCCATAATCTGCCAGGGCCAGATAGCAGACAACTAGAGTCCACTCCTAGAGTGCAGAGTCCACTGAAATTACTCAGTCTAGTCCTAAACCTGCTCAGCTTGCTTACCCTGCCTTGCACATTCCTTCCCATGAAAATCACAATAAAGGTTACGGCCCATTCTTTCTTCTTGCTGCTTCTGCCTTCTGATCGACCCTGGTGTGGCCCGTGTGGCCCTGTGTCGTATGGCACGCCCCCTCCTCTTGAGAACTGTGTGTAACAAACCACCTTCAATGGCAAACATCTCATGACCTGTCGATAAAAACAACCCCAACCCAGCCCCGTTCAAAAACAGATCCATTTTAAAAGCAGGTTGTCCATGATCAAATCAGGATAATTACTCTATTAATATATACAAATATTGTGTCAATTTAAAAAATAACAGATTGTCAGCATAACAATGGTATTGAAAGCCTTTAGAATGATGGGGATCACCTAAGGGAAGTGTGTAGATAGAGAAAAGGAGTCACAAGGGCCGCCAGGGGAGTCCCCAAAAATACCTATGTTTTGGATTTCAGACTGTATGTCAACTGAGTTGAAGAATTATTTTCAAGTTTTTTCAGCACCTCACAAATCATGCCACATAAGCCACTGCCTACTCTACATAAGTGTAAGGCTGATCCTGTTTCAAAATGAGTAATCTTCACTAAGCCCACAAGCATAGTTGAGTTATCTTCCCAGAGAAATAATGTGAAGTTAAACGCCATCCACGTGAGGATACACCCAGTAGGCAGAAACACGAGCTATAAAGCGACCATCCCAACATGCTGATAAGAAAGAAAAAAAAAAAAAAAAAAACACGTAGGTAAAACTCCTACACTGACAGACATCCAGGGTCTCTGCTGAGATGTCAGGCAACCAATGCACACAGAGCCATGTCCCCAGAGCACGTCTCAGACCTGTGCCATTCCAGCACAGCATTCTCACAGGTCTACGGTGAACTGAGAAAACCATGCAGTCCATTTTCAACAAAGCTAAAAGTATTTACTTAAAAGAATTCCCTTTGAATCTGAGATTATGACTTTTCTGCCTTTTTTGGTATTTAGATACCCTTCCTTTCCCTAAATGGTGGCAAAAGTAGAGACAGTTTGTTACTTTTATACTTGACAAAAGAACAAAGAGGCAGTCCCATAGAGGACCTTCACATTTTTTACTCTTTTCTTTTTACTGGACCATAATATAAAAATCTGGAAACCACTAATCTAAAAGATGTTACATACGCAGATATTTGAAAAAAAAGAAAAATCCACTATTTATAACCAGATTTCTGCTTTCTGTTTCATCCGGACAAATGGAGTAACCCAGACATAGCTCGAATGAGATTTCTCAACACCACCCATGATATGGAGTTTCCATTTTGACAGGTTGGCCGTGAGTTAGGAAACTATTATCACAGTGATGGAGGGAATGCATACACATCCTGAGCTAAAGTGTTACGTTTTCTCAGATACTGACAAGTAGGGACAAAGGTTCAACAGTGACTAATGAATAAACTGTTAAGGTGGAGTCAGGACTTAATTGTTTAAAAGCAGTCACTTGAGGCATATAGCTGCATTCACTGTGAAACCAAATCAAGCTGATGATGTGGCAAGGACAGATGTATGTATTTATTTGTTTATTTAAACAAAAAGGCCTAGCACTTCATCAAAGTCTACTCTCTGCTTATACTTTGAACAGCTACTATAAGGGGATGTAGGATGAACAAGTTATCTTTCGGTTTTTTTTTTTTTTTTTGCTAATTCTGGGAGTAATTGCAGCATCAAATTTCTGGGCATGTTCTTCAATAAGTAGGTCAGGCTCAACTGTTTGGATACAGTAATTTAGGAGGAGGAGCTTGTGCTGAGGAGGTTGCTAGAAGGGAGACGACAGAGACAGAGCCAAAGGCATAATAAATGATAAATTATGCATTAATCAGTCCACTCCTTCATTTTCCTATTGTGGTTAAGAGATTACAATATTAATCCAGCACTAGGCATTTAATACAATGAAAAGCAGTGACAAAGAAAACTTCTACTGTTTTCTGTGGAAGAAGCAATGCAAAGCTTGAGAAATTGGCTGCAAGATTACCTACTGTCATTTCCACATTCACCTAAAGTGATCACACTTGAACCAAGACTATCACAGGAAAAGGGAGGATGTTTATCACTGGGATGTAGAACTCTGGCTTCCCTAATTTCTTTATGGACCAGAATGGAGACTGCAGGCAGCACTATGGCCAGTCTGCATATACTGCATTAAAAAAAGAAAAGTGACATGACTTTTTGTTCTTGTTGGGGCTTTCCTTCAACTGTAGCTAAAAAAAAATACTGATATCAGACCAAAGGCGAAAAGGCCATATATTTTGTTTCTGTAACTATAAACACAGTTGTAAAGGCATACAGACATGATGTTGACGTAGGTATGGGTGTTTGTGTACATTTTTAGAGAGGGGCGCGGGGTAAATTAAAAACATAATTTCATTACAAATTCAGAACTAGATTTATTCTTTTCAGTTACAAGAAATAAAAGCTTCAATATAAAAAAAGTTGTATTTCTGTATTGAATTGTCTTGAACTTTTGTACTGAACCAATATAAAAATTGAACTATTTTTTTGTATTGAACCAGAAAGAGACCAAATGGTGTCTCAGCCTGAAAATGGAAGCTCACCATTCAATTCCTAAAATAATTTGCTTACTACCATAACATTTGAACAAGAAATATTTAATTTTTAATGCTATTTTAAAAATCCATGTTGCTTGATCTCATCATATGTTTTAAACAAAGTTATACCAGGAGAAGAAACTCAAGAAATAAAGTTTTGTCCAAAAAAATCTTGCTTCTGATGGAATCCTTCTTTAATTGTGAATCATCTCTCAATTCTTTTAATATTCCTCTTGCTTTCATGGACCCATCTCTTATGTAATTTCTAGTGCTGCACTGGGGAGGCCCAGAAAGAAAAAAGTCACAGTTGGTTTGTCTCACTTCCCAGAGACAAAATGACATGGAACTCTGGGTAGTGAGATGTGGAACTGCTGAAGGAAAGAAAAAGTTGTTCCAGCCCTTATGTGAGGATGCCACATTTATTTAAGTGGGGGTGGAGAAAGAGTAATTAAAGGACAGAATTCAAATTACAACTGAAATCTGTATCAGGCACTATCCTAATGCAGAAGCCCAGCAAGCAGAATACCAGCAAATGAAACACTAACAAGGGTAGCTGCTATCTCTTCAGACAAACCACTGGCAGCTGGGAGCCCACAGGATTTATTATGATCAATTAAGGGTGTGGTGGCCTGGGATAACAGAAGCAGTAGTCCTTGCGACATGTATGTGGAATGGAACATTATGAAAAACACCCCGTTTTTAGAGCTCACATTTTCCCCCAGCAAAAACAGCTCTTGCTCACATTTAAGCATGTGTCTGTTATCCGAAAGCCGTCAATTCTTGTCTCTTGAAATGAAAAATAAAAATTTAAAACTAAAAGATGATTAGGGGCTTGTTGGGTGATAAAGTAAGAACTAATTAAGATAACACTTAGAAAATAAAAGCATTAATGAAATTTTAGTTTCCAAAGAGATAAAATGTTACTATTCTCATTTAATGGATGATAAAAATAAGTTTTACAGAAGGAATCGAGAAATCTAAAAAGCATTAGAAGAGTGTCAGACATTGAAACAAATCACTCCAAGAATGCTCCTACTGTATAAAAATTAGACTCATCCCATCTCACTCCTCACCTTAAATCTGCCTGATATACTCTGAACAAGCTAGATCAGGTTATCTGAGAATCTCTTTAGAGTCCTGAAGGTTAATCCTGTTCTTGCCTCATTAGGAAACGTATGATTCTCTTCTCCCATCTCTTTTAAAACTGAGGGTACCACCAACACCCCAACTGGAGCACGTACAGTTTCTGCTGACATTCCTAGGCCGGTCAGCCAAAGGACTCTGCTGTTTGTGAGCAGACACTCCTAGCACTGGGTGCTGGCTGGCTGACAAGTAACAAGTAGGGAGCAATGAAGAGATTCCTTTATTCCCTGAAAAACTGGAAACCTACAGCAAAGTGGCCTGACTCTTGCAGAGAGACTGGCAAATGGACAGAGAAAATTTTCCCAACTTTAAAAAACCATGCACATGTGAAGAATAAACCTCTTATCATCTGAATAATAACAACACCCCAAGAACACTCAACACTATGCCAGACACCACATGAAACACCCTGTAGGCCTCATCTAAATGAATCTTCAGAACCACCCTGAGGAAAATGATGCTTTGCATGTGACAATAAGCAGAGGCATCTGAGCCTGACACATGTGGATTCAAATCCTAGTTACCCAGTTCCAAGTTGTATAACTTTAGAGGACTGACTGTATTTCTCAGTTTTAACTCATTCACCCTTCAGAAATGGGTTCTAGCCCTTCAAATAAGACAATCCTGTAAGCATTTATTCTACCTCCAAAATCCACCCTAGATGTGTCCAATTCCTCCATCTGCACAGCCTCAACCCAAGTCTAAGGGGCAGATCCAGGTTTTGTGAGGCCTGAGGGTTGTGCAGTTTGGGAGGCCACATTTAAAGAAAGGGCATACAAAGCTAAGAATACAAAATTAGGTTAAAAAATACTATGTACTTATAGTGAGAAGAGAAATTATAGGCTTAAAAACAAATTTTTAAAGCTATTTTGAAATATTGCAAACTTTACAAAAATTCAGAAAAATAATATACCATTTTTATTAATTGACAGGTTGACACACCTCCATAATTTTTCCTGAATGCTTTGGCTGCATATTCTTTGATCACCTCTTCATATGACAAAAATTTTCTAAAATAGCTTTTGATAAAGACAATATATAATACAATCCTTCTTCTGGCAAGTTGAGGATAATCACCATGTTAGTCTAATATCACGCTGCTATAAAGAACTACCCAAGACTAGGTAATTTAAAAAGGAAAGAGGTTGAATTGACTCACAGTTCTACATGGCTTGGAAGGGCGCAGGAAACTTACAATCATGGCAGAAGGTGAAGAAGGCACATCTTACATGGCGGCAGGTGAGAGACAGTGTGTGAGAGCACAGGAAAAACTACCACTTATAAAACCATCAGAACTCATGAGAATTCACTCACTATCATGAGAACAGTATAGGGGAAACCACCCCAGTAATCCAATCACTTCCCTCCCTAGATACATGGGGATTGCAATTCTGGATAAGATTTGGGTGGGGACGCAGAGCCAAACAATATCAGTCACTGAAAGCTTAAAGTATTTATTTCAGCTTTACATGTTATTGTAGTATTATGCAAACATTCGAGATTTTTGTCAGATTTGGAAAGACTACTTTCTCGTTTCTTTCGTAGATGAGCTGTAAGATTTAGGAGCATTTCAAGTTTTCTATGACTAATCATAGTTACAGAGGTGATTAGTGACTAATTTAAATGACTAATCTTAAATACTCTTTGAATCAGCAAAACTCACTAAGCAGTTTGTTGTTCATGTTCTAGTTGAGAATGGTGTGTTAGGAGTTTTATGTTATTTTCATCTTGTGAAACAGCAAGAAATTTAAATATTTTGCCAATATGTTTATATGATCTGCTCCTCTTCATTAATTGGATTATCAAGCAATCAATGAACTGTCAGTTTCAGTCATCTCTTGGTAATTGGAACCAGGACCCCCATCAGATACCAAAATCTGGATGCTCCAGTCCCTCATATAAAATGGCATGGTATTTGCCTATAATCTATACACATCCTCCTGTATACTTTAAATCATCTCTAGATTACTTATCATACATAATACAATGTAAATGCTATGCAAATAATTGTTATACCACATTGTTTTATTTTTGTTATATTTTATTCTTGTATTAATATTTATTGTTGGTTTTTCTTCCTGAGTATTTTTGATCTGTGATTGGTAAATCTCCAGATGCAAAACCCACAGATAAAAGGATTGACTGTACTTCTCAAAACTTATCTCTTTCTCTTAATGAATTAATGAAATTTGAAAATTTGGGGGTTACACAATTCACTTCTGAATATTTTATATCTTTGTTTTATATCTCATTAGTTCCCAATCTATATTTCTCTGGCTCTCCAATAAATGTAAAGATTATCAAGTAAGTTCACTTTATTTGTTTAATGGAACTGTTCCATAGCATCTTTGCAAATCATAGTTACAATGACATATGGCTGACTCACCTTCCCCTTGACAGGATCCCAAAAATACCTACAGCCACTCCACTATCACCCACCCAAGTGGAAGCATGGGTGGGTAGCAGAGTCAGCACAGAAAGGAACAGCTGTCTTAACAGTTAGCAACTAAAATGTCTTGTCTTTGCAAATATCACGAAGACATATGACCCAAGAATACATCACTAAGGCTCTTCTCCTAGCCTAAGAAGAGGTCTGTGTAAGCAAGGGGCCTTTCATTAGCTTCAAGATAAACCCATCCAGGTCACCACCACCTCTCAGCTGGGCTATTTTAGTAGCTTCCTAACTGCTTTCTGTGTTTTCACCCTTACTTATTCTCCTATAATTTATTTCCATGCAGCACCCTGGGAGACGTTTAAATATGTAAATTAATTTATGTCACTCTCCTGCTTAAAACCTTTCAGTGACTTCCCATTGCATATATTACACTAGCCAAACTCCTTATTACCAAATACTTGTCCTGCAATCTAGATGCTGCCTAGCTCATAGACTCATCTCGTATCTCCTCACAGCACCCCCATTGCTCACGTGCTGTTGTTACACTGGCCTTGTTCTCATGCTTAAGTGCTCTACTACCCCAGTGAAAATTATGTGACAGTGTTTCAGGAACAATAAAGCACTATATCCATGTGAACTATGACTATTATCAGAATCAGGAATAGAATGCCTGTGACTAAAATGGCCACGGAAGAAAAGTTGTAGATTTTGATTCTTGCCAAAGTTTCTTACTACCATAAACACTGTTCTGAACCTCCACAAATGGAACTGCTGAAAATACAGGTCCAAGTCTTACAGCCACATAGCAAGTCACCATATGTGTGCATATGGTACACGTGTATATATACAATATGTGTAAGCAAATGGCAAGGGTATTTAGCTATAGTAGCTTGCCTACATTACAGATATTTTATCAAATTACAGTCTACATTTAGCAATATAGTTAGTAATTAAAATACAACGTATGGCACAGTGCTACTTAAAGTGAAATAGCAATACAAAGTTTTGAGATTTTAGTCAATGATTTCTAATAATCGTCCTTTATCAGAAAGAGTCAATGTTTTTCAACATTATCTAGTATTAATGTGGCTGCTCTCCTCAGTTGAGAGACAAAAAGACTGAAGAATAAAGAGCTGATTCAGGTCATGTGTAATCAATGGAGCGGCCAAAAAAGGTCTTGTTGTTCCTGGTCTTGAGAGTATTTGTTCCCGTGCCACACTGGATTTATTTCCTGGAGACAGCAACAAAGTATTTTTCAGCAACATAAAACCCAACTCAAAGACACACACGAAAATTTGGTGACCAGATGAATATAGAGAATTGATAACAATGAGGAAAAAATACAGAAGACCACACAGGCGGGAGATTATTATAACTCCAGAAAGATGAAGAATCAGGGGTTTACAGGGGAGGATCAACACAAACTTGGAAAATGTCCATAATAACTTTCGTTTCTATATATCACACATGACAGGCTTCTCATTGTTCAAATATGGTCTCTACAACATTAAATCACTTAGCATTGTCTAAAAATTATTCCTTTAGATGATTTACCACTTTTACAGTACTAGATTTTGCACAAGTTCTGCTTTCTCTCTGAATTTCAAGGCTCAGCTCATCTTTGTATTCAGTGACTTCCACAGTGTGATCCAAACTTTGGTGTTGCCTGACTTAAACTTCCCCTAAACAAATATAATTTGTATGTCAAGTAAGTTTCATATAGTTCCCTTTATAGGTCATGATTATTCTACTTTTCATTGCTCAAATGCTCGCTGAAATCCTTTCTATTACCTCTGTTGATCCAAGTCCACTTTCCTTCCAAGATGATGTCAAATCCTTTTCCACAATGTCACTGCTTAGAAATGCCCATAGCTATATCCACATGAGTTTTTATTGTAATGTATACATTTCCATCTGTCTAAGATGTTTTATTGCCATAACACTGTAAACTTCATTAGAATGAGGACTTTTAAAATACTCTATAGTGTCTACTATTAAACTAAGCACATAATAGGCATCTCTTAAATATGAATTTATCCTCTTAGCAAAGTTAAACCACTACATTTCTATTAATATTTTTCTAACTTTAGATGTTACTGTATTCCACTGAAGTCTCTAGAGTCAGACTGCAAGATTTAGAACCACCTTTAGCCCTTTCATTTTCTGGCTTTGTTACCATAGATGAGCTACTTTATTTTTCTGGGCTTTGATTTTCTCAACTACAAAAGGATGCTAATAAGAGTAGCTATGTTGCAAGGTTAGTGTCAGGATTAAATGATGATGCTTAACATAATACCTGGCACATTGTAGTTTTCCATAAATAACATCTGTTGTTATTATTATTACTATCTGTTCCTTATTCTAAACACACATCATTCATGCTTATATGTACTCTCCCAATTAAACATCATTCTTATATTTTTGAATATTTATTTGAAGTTTTACATATGTTTGCCACTTTATTCTTATTAGCATTACTTCTTATATATCACATCTCCTTCTAGGATCATGTTCCTTTTTCCTGCAGAGCATATGGTAGACACGGAAGTTCTCAAAGTGTGATACAGAGAACTTGCGGGTGCTTGAGACCTTACCAATGGATCTGTGAGGTCAAAACCATTTTCATAAGAACACCAAAAATTATCTGCCTTTTCCCTTCTTACTCTCTTCATGAAGTCTTCCAGAAGTGCATGGCATAGGATATCAAAAGAGATTGAGTGTAAACAAGATACGTGAATTACACTGTCTACTACTAAGACAGAAATTAAAGCTATTTTATTGAAGTGTAAAACAATGTCATTCTCAGTATTTTTAAAAAATATGTAATTTTCATAAAAATGTATTGCATTTAAATTAACACATAATAGGTTTACTATTATTTTAAATGAATTGATAAATATTATTTTTAATTTCTCAGTTTTAAAACTTTATATGGTAGGCCAGGTGTGGTGGCTTATGCCTGTAATCCTAACACTTTGAGAGGCAAACACAGGTATATCACTAGAGCCCAGGAGTTCAAGACCAGCCTGGGCAATATAGTGAAACTCCATGTCTGCCCATGAAAATACAAAAATTAGCCAAATGTGGTGGAATGCACCTGTAGCCTCAGCTAATCAGGAGGCTGAGGGGGAGGATCACCTGAGCCCAGGGAGGTCAAGGCTGCAGTGAGCTGTGATCACGCCACTGCACTCCAGTCTAGGTGACAGAGAGAGAACCTGTCTCAAAAAGATAAATAATAAATAAAAAATACATAAATAAGTAAAACTTCATATAGTAAATACTGATAGCTACAACTCACATAAACAAAAGTTCTTTAGGCCCCTTAGTAATTTTGAAGTGCATGAAAAGGGCTGAAGACCAAAACATTTGGGAAGCCCTACTTTAAAGTTTTCTGCAAACCATGGTTTTGGTGGACGTTGGTAGTAAATTTAGTTTTAACTTTAATTTTTCTGAAAATATCTTTATTTTGCCTTCACTCATGGATGACAGTTGTGCTAAGTATAAAATTAAGCTGAGAGTTATTGTTTCCTCTCAACTCTTTGAAGATAGTATTCCATTGTCTTTTTACTTCTGTTACCACTGTTGACAAGGAAGCTGTCATTTGACTTCCTGTTCTAGTTTAATTGCTCTTTTTTTCTGGTTGCTTTCAAGTTGTTTTTTTTTCCTTCATCTTCAACATTCTGTAATCTCAGAAAAATGTGTCTAGGCATGAATTTCGTTTTTATTTATTCTGCTTAGGATACATTATGGGTTCAAAATCTGAGGATGTATGGGTTTTTTAATCAGTTCTGGAGAATTCACATCCATTATCACTACTCTTCCATTCTCTATGTCAGACTTTTTCATTCTAGCCTTGATCTAATAAATTACTTAAAAATCTTTGGGGTTTTATTTTTTATTATTTCAACAATGTTTTTTATATTTAGAATTTTTCACTTTTCATTTTAATGTGCTTTTTTCTAATAAATTTTTGTTGATTAGTAAACTCTTTGCATTTTAACATCTTTGTTACATATAGAGTTGGTACATATAATACTCTACATAATATACTATATGTCTATACTATGTCTGAAAAACTCAAGTACCTTAAGAGCCTAAATATGTTATCCATCAGTCCTAGAAATCTAAATCAGGGTGGCTGCCTTATGCATTTAAGGATCTTTGATTGTGAGCTCATTTCTTCATCTTAATTGTATAATTCCTGTACCTCATTGGGAACTGGGGAAACTTTTCTGCAGGAAAGATTTGCTCCTTCAAATAACCAGGGGATGCAACTGACCCAGGTCTACTTTATCTCTGCTGAGTGTCTCAGCTCACCCTGGGAGATCCAAGCTCCCTCATTATTTTTCCTGATGCCTGGAAAGTCACCATCAGAAAATTACACCTAAAGATTATGAAACCACGTATACTTTCAATAAGTCTCTGTTAAAAAGCAAATAAGTTCGAGAGGGATACTACTCTTGAGTTATGAGGTGCCTTCCAATAAAGGATCAGTAGACAGATTAATAAGAGCAATGTCCTACAAAACTGCTTAGAGCTGAATTTTCAGAGGACATTTCTGCAAGTTCGTAATAGTAAAAACTAAAGATCTTTTATATCTATATAGAATGAAGATGACAAATTAATGTCACCTCACATGCCAAATCCAACCAAGTGGCAGTGGTGTACAGAGTGCTATATTAAGGAGTCTGTTGTCTTCTTTGGGCCCAGCAGAAACAAGTGCCATAAAAACTTGGTAATGTAATAAGAGCACTCCTATGTACCAGGCACTGCTCTAATTACTTTGCATTCATCAATTAATTAAATCCACACAATAATCTTATTCTCAGTTGTTATTTTACATTTACAGTTGAGAAAATGGACTCTGGTTAAATAACTTGCCTGAAGCCATGCAGCAAGTAAATGGTGGATCTAAGTGCTGAAAATGGAAAGTCCAGCTTTAAGGCTGTCTGCATAATCATTACACAATAGTGCCCCATAAATTAGAGCAGACAAACAGAGTGAAAGGGACAAATCATTCCTCTCTGTGCATACAATGGTGCAAAACTAGGATCTTTACATGTTTTATCTTTAGATAAAATGAGAACTGGATCCTGTTTCTTATGTTATCTGGTGGTCTCTACTGGTCTAACATCTGGATCAGAAATACAAGGTTCTTCAAATGACTTCGAAATCATTTAGGAAGGCCCCATGCCATGACTGTTGATGGTGACCATCGAGATCAGGTTAATTGCTGGTGCCACTTGCTTTTAACACAAAGAATATTCACACAATCAGCAAATAATCAAATAACAGAGGGATCCCCAACTCCTGGGCTGTGGACCAGTACCAGTCCATGATCTGTTAGGAACCAGGCCACACAGCAGGAGGTGAGTGGCAGGTGAGTGAGCCTTACTGCCTGAGCTCCACCTCCTGTCAGATCAGCAGTGGCATTAGATTCTATAGGAGCACAAACCCTGTTGTGATCTGCACATGCAAGAGATCTAGGTTGCATGCAACTTATGAGAATCTAATGACTGATGATCTGAGATGGAACAGTTTTGTCCTGAAACAACCCCACCCACCACCACCATTGTCTTCCATAAAACCCATCCCTGGTGCCAAAAAGTTGGAGACCACTGATACAACATACAACAATTAGTACTGAGTGGATATTCCTGAGAAAATGTTTCCAGTAGAACATTCATCTAGGATCTAAGGTTGAAAATGCACCAGACGTGCCTACAGAGCACTTCTTAGAATATTTGTGACATTTTTTGGTTTACAATTATTCCTATTCCTCAGACTACACAGTCCTCACAGCTAACTTTATAGCACATTTATATCTGCATCCACAGCCTGGTTATATGCCTGACTAGTGGTTTCTTCTTAATTATTGTGCATGTAATGAATGAATGCACAGACTGTTAACGTTTAGCCTAAAACCAGAGAACAGTCTGCACATTAATGCAGACTATCTGTGTTTCTATCCTAAGCTTCTCATTGTGCTATCAACACTTTTGGCTCTTAAGAAAGAGTAAAGTGAAACATACTCTCTCTCTCTCTCTCGCTCTTTCTCTCTCACAGTTTGGCTGATTTGGCTTAGCAGAATTATTAAAACTCATCCCACAGACCCCGTTTTAGATCTTTAACTGTAAAGACAAGATGACTCTTGGATAAAATTTTCTCCATTTCAGAACTATTTCCATTTACAATTTATATTTGATTTTGAAATACATAAAACACGCATTTTTTTGTCTTAAAATGTATAAATAGGTGGAAGAATATATTTATCTTGTTTTTATTTTTTAAAGAGCTGAGTACTATTAAAGCATTAAAAGGAAAACTTACAAATGAAGAAATACACACGTATCTCTGAGTTCCCAGGACCACAAAAAGCAACCACTTGTTTCGCTGATGTTACACATTAGGTTTCTAGGATCACGTGTGATGTGTTTCCCACACTTACAGCACCTCTATATGTCTCCCATAAAAGTTATGTATAAGGTGTTTTGCTAACTGTAGGATACATACTTGTATCTTTTTATATGCATTCATATTATTTATTCATAGTTCCTCAGACAATAAATTGGCAAGCGTTTTATTTTCCTCATTCTTATAGGTTTGCATTATGGTATGTTCCCCTTTGGCAAAGGTTTCATAATTACAGATCCTCAAAGGTGTAATCAGAATATATGTGTGTGTGTGTGTGTGTGTGTGTGTGTACACAGTCAGGCATTGCTTAACAACAGGAACGCATTCTGAGAAATGAGTCTTTAGGCAATTTTGTCATTGTGCAAACATCATAGGGTGTACTTATACAAACCTGTATTGTATACCCTGCTACAAACCTAGGCCGTATGGTATAGCCTATTGCTCCTGTATTAGTCCATTCTCATGCTGCTGATAAAGACATATCCAGACTGGGTAATTTATAAAGGAAAGAGGTTTCATTGACTCACAGTTCAGCATGGCTGGGGAGGCCTCAGGAAACTTAAAATCATGGCAGAAGGGGAAAAAAACACGTTCTTCTTTTTTGGTAGGAGCAAAGAGAAGTGCCAAGCAAAAGGAGGAAAAGCCCCTTATAAAATCATCAGATCTCGTAAGAACTCACTCACTATCATGAGGACAGCACGAAGGTAACCACCACCATGATTCAATTACCTCCTACCAAGTCCCTCCCACTACATGTGGGGATTATGGGAACAACAATTCGAGATGAGATTTGGGTGGGGACACAGCCAAACCATACAATTCTGCCCGTGACCCCCTCCTAAATCTTACGTCCTCACATTTCAAAACATAAATATGCCTTCCCAACAGTCCCCCAGAGTCTTAACTCATTCCAGCATTAACTCAAAAGTCCAAGTCCAAAGTCTCATCTGAGACAAGGCAAGTCCTTTCCACTAGGAGCCTGTAAAATCAAAAGCAAGTTAGTTACTTCCTAGATACAATGGGAGTACACCATTTCAAATGGGATAAATTGGCCAAAACAAAGGGGCTGGAGGCCCATGCAAGTCCAAAATCCAATAGGGCAGTCATTAAATCTTAAAGTTCCTAAATGATCTCCTTTGACTCCATGTCTCATATCCAGGTCACACTGATACAAGAGGTGTATGTACAGCCATGGGCAGCTCCACCCCTGTGGCTTTGCAGGATACAGCCTCCCTCCAGCTGCTTTCACTAGCTGGCATGAAGCATCTGTGGCTTTTCCAGGTGCATGGTATAAGCTGTCAGTGGATCTACCATTCTGGTGTCTGGAGGTTGGTGGCCCTCTTCTCACAGCTCTACTAGGCAGTGCCTCAGTGGAGACTCTGTGTGGGGGCTCCAATCTCACATTTCCCTTCTACACTGCCCTAGCAGAGGCTCTCCATGAGGGTTCTGCCTCTGCAGCACACCTCTGCCTGGACATCCAGGCATTTCTATACATCCTCTGAAATCTAGGCAGAGGCTCCCAAACCTTAATTCTTGTCTTCTGCACACCCACAGGACTAACACCATGTGGAAGCTGCCAATGCTTGTGGCGTGCACCCTCTGAAGCCATGGCCTGAGTTGTACCTTTGCCCCTTTTAGTCACGGCTGGAGTGGCTGAGACTCAGGGCACCAAGTCCCTAGGCTGCACACAGCAGGAGCAGCCTAGACCCAGCCAAGGAAACCATTTTTTCCTCCTAGGCCTCCAGGCTTGTGATGGGAGGGGCTGCTGTGAAGGTCTCTGACATGCCCTAGAGACATATTCTTCATTGTCTTGGCAATTAGCATTTGGCTCCTTGTTACTTATGCAAATTTCTGCAGCCGGCTTGAATTTATCCCCAGAAGATGGGTTTTTCTTTTCCACCACATCATCAGGCTGCAAAATTTTCAAACTTGTATGCTATGCTTCCCTTTTCAATATAAGTTCCAGTTTCAGATAATCTCTCTCAAGTTCAAAGTTCCACAAATCTCTAGGGCAGAAGCAAAATGCTGCCAGTCTCTTTGCATAGATAGAGTGACTTTTACTCCAGTTCCCAACAAGTTCCCATCTCCATCTGAGACCATCTCAACCTGGACCTAATATTGTCCATATTACCATTGCCATTTTAGATAAAGCTATTCAACAAGTCTCCAGGAAGTTCCAAACTTTCCCACATCTTCCTGTCTTCGAGACCTCCAAGTCTCTAGGAAACTCTAAACCTTCCTACATTTTTCTCTCTTCTTCTAAGCCCTCCAAATGGTTCCAATCTCTGTCTCTTACCCAGTTCCAAAGTCACTTCCACATATTTGGGTATCTTTACAGCAGTACCCCTCTCCTGGTACCAATTTACTGTATCAGTCTGTTCTCACACTGCAAATAAAGATATACCCAAGACTGGGTAATTTATAAAGGAAAGAGGTTTAATTGACTCACAGTTCCACAGGGCTGGGGAGGCCTCAGGAAACTTATAATCATGGCAGAAGGGGAAGCAAACACATCCTTCTTCACATGGCAGAAGAAAGGGGAGGAATAAGTGCCCAGTGAAGGAGGTAGCCCCTTACAAAACCATCAGATCTCATGAGAACTCACTATCACCAGAACAGCAAGGAGGTAACAGCCCCCATAATTAAATTACTACCTCCCACTGGGTCCCTCCCACTACAGTTGGGGATTATGTGAACTACAATTCAAGATGAGATTTGGGTAGAGACACCGCCAAATGATATCAGCTCCTCAGCTACAAACCTGTACAGCATGCTACTGTCCTGAATACCGTAGGCAATTTAACACAATGCTAAATATTTGTGTATCTGAACATAGGAAAGGCACAGTAAAAATACAGTTTTAAAAACTTACAGGACCACTGTCATATATGCAGTCTGTTGTCAACCAAAACATTATGTAGCACATTACTGTATATAATTTTTTCCATCTTTACATCACTTGGGAACATACAATATCATTCAACTATCCATTCACAATAAAATTAGTGAGTTGGATAAAAATTGTGTGGATAACTAATGAAAATCTTAGTTAATAAAAAAAGAAAATATTTCTAAAAGTGCTATGTACATTTCCTGCCTTCTAAAACAGATTCCTGTGGACATAATTTAATCTTTTTTTGGTAAATTTAGGATAAAGGTTGCTTATTCCCCATTTTTATAGGACATTTATAACCAAATTTATTCATTCAACAAATGCCTATTGATTGTTTAGTATGTTCAAATGATAAAGTTAGGCTCCAGGCTACAAACATTATAAAAAAAAAGGTTCTTTTCTGTCTCAACCATCTCATAGTCTGGCAGGGAACAAAGTAATGTGTCCCCAGTTAGTTGTAATAATAAATGCAATAGTTTCGGTAGGCTAAGATGGTCCATTGGAAGCAGCTGCAGTCTGAAGCGCTCACAGAGAAGAAAAAAAAAGATGAGTAAATTCTACATCTTTAGCTGAGGTATCCAGGTTCTCACATTGGGACTGACTAGGCAGTCAATACAGCCCATGGAGAGTGAGGAAAAGCAGAGTGGGGTGACAGCCCATCTACGAGCAGCACAGAACCAGGAGAACCCCTACCCCCAGCTAAGGGAGGAGGTGAGTAATTGTATGATGCCACCTGGGGAAACCACACTTCTCCCACAGATCCTTGCAACTCATGGAGCAGGAGATCTTCTTGCAAGCCCATGCCACCAGGGCCTTGAGTCTGAAGCACAGAGCTGTGCAACCAAATACCAGATACTGGCAAACCAAATCCAGCAGCACATCAAAAATGTTATCCACCACAATCAAGTAGTCTTCATCCTCAGGATGCAAGGCTGGTTCAACACACACAAATCAGTAAACATAATGTATCACATAAACAGAACTAAAGACAAAAGCCACATGGTTATCACAATAGATACAGAAAAGGCCTTTGATAAAATTCAACATCCCTTCATGTTAAAAACTCTCAATAAACTAGGTATTGAAGAAACATACCTCAAAATAATAAGAGCCATTTATAACAAACCCACAGCCAGTATCATACTGAATGTGCAAAAGCTGGAAGCATTGCCTTTGAAAAATGGCAAAAGATAAGGATGCCCTCTCTCACCACTCCTATTCAACACAGTATTGGAAGTCCTGACCAGGGCAATCAGGCAAGAGAAAAAAATAAAGCGTATTCAAATAGGAAGAGAGGAAGTCAAATTGTCTTTGTTTGCAGATGACATGATCCTATATCTAGAAAACCACATCATCTCATCCCAAAAGCTTCTTAACCTAATAAGAAACTTCAGCAAAATTGCAAGATACAAAATCAATGTGCGAAAATCACAAGCATTCCTACACACCTACAACAGACAAGAAGAGAGCCAAATGATGAATGAACTTCCATTCACAATTGCTACAAAGAGAATAAAATACCCAGGAATACAGCTAATAAGGGAAGTGAAGGACCTCTTCAAGGAGAACTACAAACCACTGCTCAATGAAATCAGAGAGGACACAAAGAAAATCGAAAAACATTCCATGCTCACGGCAGAATCAATATTGTGAAAATGACCCTACTGCCCAAAGCAATTTACAGATTCAATGCTATTCCCACTAAACTACCATTGACATTCTTCACAGAATTAGAAAAAACTATTTTAAAATCCATATGGAATCAAAAGAGCACAGATAACCAAGATAATCCTAAGCAAAAAGAACAAAGCTGGAGCCCATATAGCCAAGACAATCCTAAGCAAAAGAAGAAAGCCACTACCCAACTTCAAACTGTACTACAAGGCTACAGTAACCAAAACAGCATGGTACTGGTACAAAAACAGAACAAAAACCAATAGAATAGAATACAGAACTCAGAAATAAGACTGCACAGGTACAACCATCTAATTTTCAACAAATCTGACAAAAACAAGCAATAGGGAAGAGATTCCCTATTTAATAAATGTTGCTGGGAGAACCGGCCAGCCATATGCAGAAAATTGAAACTGGACCCCTTCCTTACACCTTATACAAAAATTAACTCAAGATGGATTAGGACTTACTTGTAAAGCCCCAAATTATAAAAACCCTAGAAGAAAATCCAGACAATACCACTCAGGACATAGGCACAGGCAAAGATTTCATGATGAAACCACTAAAAGCAATTGCAACAAAAGCAAAAATTGACAATGAGATCCAATTAAACTAAAGAGCTGCTGCACAGCAAAAGAAACTATCATAAGAGTGAACAAACACTCTACAGAATGGGAGAACATTTTTGCAATCTACCCATCTGACAAAGGTCTAATATCCAGAATTTACAAGGAACTTAGACAAATTTACAAGAATAAAATAAACAACCCCATTAAAAAGTGGGCAAAGGACATGAACAGACACTTCTCAAAAGAAGACATTCATGTGGCCAACAAACATATGAAAAAAAGCTAAACACCACTTATCATTAGGGCAATGCAAATTAAAGCCACAGCGAGATACCATCTCATGACAGTCAGAATGGCAATTACTAAAAAGTCAAGAAACAACAGATGCTGGCAAGGTTGCAGAGACAAAGAAAAGAAACGCTTTTCCACTGTTGGTGGTTATGTAAATTAGTTCAACCGTTGTGGAAGACAATGTGGCAATGCCTCAAAAATCTAGAAGCAGAAATACCATTTGATCCAGCAACCCTATTACTGGGTATATACCCAAAGGAATACAAATCATTCTGTTATAAATATACATGCACACATATGTTTATTGCAGCACTATTCACAATAGCAAAGACATGGAATAAACCCAAATGTTCATCAACATTAGACTGGATAAAGAAAATGTGGTACACATTCACCCTGGAAGACTATGCAGCCATAAAAGGGAACAAGATCATGTCCTCTGCAAGTACATGGATGGAGTTGCAAGCTGTTATCCTCAGCAAATTAATGTGCAGGAACAGAAAACCAAGTACCATATGTTCTCACTTATAAGTCAGATATGAACAATGAGAACACATGGACACATGAGGGAGAGCAACACACACTGGGGCCCATCCACAGGGGCTGGGGAAGGGAGAGCATCAGGAAGAACAGCTAATGGGTCCTGGGCTTAATACCTGGGTGATGGGTTGATCTGTGCAGCAAACCATCATGACATTCATTTACCTATGTAACAAACCTGCACATCCTGCACATGTACCATGGAACTTAAAATCAGAGTTGATAAAAATAACAATAATTAATACAATCAATCATACATTAAAGAAAAATTTTTGGCCGGGCGCGGTGGCTCACGCCTGTAATCCCAGCACTTTGGGAGGCCAAGGCGGGCGGATCACCTGAGGTCAGGAGTTCGAGACCAGCCTCAACATGGAGAAACCCCATCTCTACTAAAAATACAAAATTAGCCGGGCGTGGTGGTGCATGCCTGTAATCCCAGCTACTCAGGAGGCTGAGGCAGGAGAATTGCTTGAATCTGGGAGGCGGAGGTTGTGGTGAGCCAGGATCGCACCATTGCACTCCAGCCTGGGCAACAAGAGTGAAAATCTGTCTCAAAAAAAAAAAAAAAGAAAAGAAAAGAAAGAAAAAATTTTAAGGAGGTGATATTTTACCATGTAGCCTGATGTCAAAAAAACAAAAATATTCTAGCAGATATAAAAGAGGATTAAGATACCCTAGGCAGGGAAAAGAACACACAGCTGAAGCATACATTTGAAGAGATGATGAGGAGATGTGCTAAGGAGGAGAAATAGTAAAGGCGCAATATGAATAATGGTTAGTATCATGAATTTGGAATCAGACCAACCTGATTTCAAATCCCAATTCCACCACCTAACTTCATACTTAAGTAGGTTTTACCTTTTTGAGCTTGTTCATCTGTGGTTGTTGTGAAAATTAGATAATGAATGTTAAACATGTAGCTTAGGTCCTAACACCCAGTGGAGAATACTTGAAGTTGTTGTTATTGATATTATCATTCATGTTGCTATTATTAGAAATGACTCACATTAATGCCTTCAAAGATAGGTCTCTAAAGGCAGTGTCCCTAAGGCATGCTTCCTCATGTAGTACCCTTGAACCAACAGCAACTCTCTTCCCCCTCGTCCATCCACCACCATCACAATGGGCCCCACTAGCAATGCCATTATGCCTGAACGTTTCTGATTTCATATCTTGGTAAAATATTTCCCCAACTCCTACTTTTTCAGAGCTCTACTTTCTAAGAAAGAGGGATAAAATTAGAAAAAAAGGACAACCTTATCAGTGCTAAAATAAAAATAAACCAGTTGAGTGTTCCTGCCCCTGCAGGATGTTTCTATGCACTTTAAATATGCTCTTACTGAAATGATGTCTTAGGCAAAGAATTCACTGTAATGGTGAGGATCTCAAATGCAACGGCAGGCCTGAGGGAGAAATTTCCACACAAACATTTTGGACCCCTCTAATGAATTATGAGTAGGTGGCTTCCTCTACCAACATGAAGAGCCCTCCCTGCAGAAAACATTGCAGCTGGGTTCCAGTTTTGCATTCCATACATTTCCATTAACGTGGGTGGAAGATTTCATGGTACTATCTAGTTTATTCTTAGCATGTGTGGGTCATGCATTATTCAGCACTATGAGACATCTATTTGAATAATAAGGTTAAAACTATTTTTAAGGCCATGGCTAACAAAGCTGTAAGTATTATTAAAAGACAGAGCAGATGAAGCCATGAATACTCACGATACACAAGTAATAAAGTGAAGAAATTTTTATAAGGGAGCTAAGAGGAATCCAACCGGTTCCCCCAATCTGTGAAACTCCAAACCTCACTGTGCCTGAAGACCTTGGAGAGACTCAGTTGATGCCAACTCATTTTTCTACAGAACCAGTGGGTGTACGCTCTGCCCACACCAGATTTTCAGTAGCAACACTTCCAAACAAACCACTAGTTTTCTAGGATCAGATAAAGTTACAAGCATCCATAAATAAGAACTTCTTAATATAATTATGAGCCTTGCTTTGGAGGGAGGAAGGGATGCAATGGAGTGATCCTCAGCTGGGTCATTAAAATAATTCAGTTTCAAGTTGCTTAACTGAGGACTCCCTACTCCACAACTTTTGCAAAGTAAATTTGGGCTAGAAGGTGATTGGTTAATAATGTGATCAGTGTGGCTAGCTGTCTCTAGGTGCTTTGATAAAAATATATTTTTGCTAAAGATGCTGTTTATTATAAGTCACATAAGGGTGTGGTGTTTCAATGTTTCCATGTTTGGCAATTATAAACTGAACTTATTAAGTGCTTTTTAACCAATCCAGAAAGCAGACAAACCTAAAATAAGCCTATACTACACGCTCTTTATAGATATCCTTTTTTTCTGGTCTTGATTTTACAGCTAAAATGTCTTCAATCCCTCTTGCCATTGACACCTTATAATCTTTATATGGAAATCTTAAGCAAAAATAAATACCAAACTTGATAACCTCTGCTTCAAATAGAAAATAGTGGTATTGAGGTAAAAGAAGCAAACTGTTAACACAAGTAAAATTAAATCTGTCCAGGAACCTTTATTTTAGAAAGATTGGTATTCAAAACTTGATTCCTTGTGTTGAAACAGATGGGCTTAACAGGAATAATTCCTACAGTATATCACTTAAAAATTCACTATTTATGTGAAGGATTTATGTTTCCAGAGTACCAGTAAAATGCCTTTGCTCTTCTTTCCCACATGTCCTTGAACATTTCAACCACTTTTGTGGTCTCAACTATCACCCCAAGGTGAATTAGTTCTATATTCACATTTCCTTTTGCACTTGCTTTAGTTTAACAGCGTTTCTGCCTACTGGTTCTGCCAGCTGTGTCTCTCCCATTAACCTCAAGCTCAAGCTGGTTGAAATGATTCATCCCCTTATCCAATAATTCAGAGAAACTTCTGGGCTCCTACTTGTTCTCAATAAAATCTCCATGTCTGGAGTCACAGAGACACAGAATTGCAAAGTCACCCTTCCTTTTCCTTTTTCCTCTTTCTCTACAGCAGAGGTTCTCAACTTCTGCTTTATGGATATTTTGAGTCTGAAAATTCTTTGTCTGGGGAAAGGAAGGCTAGAGTCGCTCTGTGTATTTTACAGTGTTTGGCAGTATCCCTGGCTTCTACTTACTTGTTGCCAGTGGCTGTATCCACTCCCCAGGTTGTAACAACCAAATATCTCCAGACATTGTCAAATATTCCTGGGGGGTAAAATCACTCCCCACCTCCAGCCAATTAGTTGCCTAATAGCCAAGTGAATTCTCCCTATTCTTCTCTTGTAGCTTCTTCACATCAGTCCTTGCTATCTCATTACTGTGCCAGCCCCCGGGGAGAACAATCAGTGTGTGCTGTCTTTTTGCAGTACATTTTAGTGATGTAGTAAGCAGTGTTTACCAAGACATGTCAAACTCAAAAACCAATAACCAATATGAGGGAAAGAAATTCAGAAAAGAGATCTTGGAAATATTTCTGGTAACTCTGAAGTCCTGAATAGATTTTTTTTTTTAATTGGAGTCTGAGGATTTTAATGTTGACTTCATCTCTAGAAATTTAAAATCATGATTTGGGATAGAAAGGACCAGATAAGAAGCCACTATTTAGCCATTGTCTATGTGAGTTAATTATTTAGACAATCTTAAAATGTGAAGCTCTTTATAGCAAAGAATATAAGTATGCACAGTAGAAAGAACATGGTTTTAGGATATTATTAAGGTAGTGAATCCCACCTTTGATAATGTGCTAGTGAAAGATAAGAATATCTAACTCTACCAGACTTGTTCTAAGGACTAGAATAGTGAATTACTATTTCTATATTCCATCTTTTACCAAAACAAACTTGAGATAATTCAAAATGTCACATACTTGGCACATAGCAGGTGTTCAATAAATGTAAACTAAAAATAACATGAGTATTTCATACTGAACCTGTTACAATGACTTTAAAATGAAATTAGATGTGATCCTATGACTGTTCCATGAGGAATCACATTAGACAAAAACAATAGTGCTGAGAAAGCAGTCAGAATTTCCTGGGGGGTGTAGGGAGAAACAAGAATAGGCTTGGAGTCAAACAATAGGTCCTCCTAGGTCCATAGACTACTATAAATTAATGATGGTAATAAACTGACAGAAATTCAGCATCAAAAGTTTTCTAGCACCCCAAAGATCTTAACTGATAATCACATTAACGCTCTTATGAAAAATAGATTACAATAATTATACTAGATCTTTGAGAATCCACCTGAGTGAGCTTTCTATTACATATGCAACAGAAACCAAGAAGAAAGGTCCAGAGAGGCAGAAAACACGCTTGCAAGTGTGGTGTCACACAATCCAAGAAAGGAAATGCCTCAAATAGTACAAATAGTCATCAGGACCAAGTGATGCTGAATGATTAAATAAGCAAAAAATTCAAAGTGCCCTGCTGGGCTGAGAGTCATGGAAATCATTCATAAGAGCAAGTGGAATTGCTGGTTAACGCAAGCAATTTCAGTGGGATGGTAACAGTGGACACCAGATTTCAGTGTTCTGAGAAAAGAATGAGAGGGAACCAAGGAGAGACTGTAAGTATACATGACACTCAAATGAGTTTGGCAGTGAAACATAAAAGTGAGTTGGAAGGTGCTATAGAATGAAGGGAGGTTTTCCTGGAAGTTCAGAAAAACTCACTCACATTTAAATACTTAAGAGAAGAAGCATGTTGAAGTTACATGAATAAGAAGAGCACAATGGAATACAATTCCAGGATAGGTAAAAAGATAGGTGATCTAGAAGAATGGTGGTGACATTAGGCTTTGATGATACAATGAAGAGGATGGATTTATCATTCACAGTAGCAAGTGGGAAGGAGAAGAGGGTGGGGACCTGGCCACTGAAGCAATCACAGGACACTGAAGGAGTTCCAATCTGATGGCTTCTATTTTATTCCTGAAGAAGTTTCTCTCTCACTCATTCCTCTGACTTGTAAATTAAACAGGATTTTTTTTCTCTTATCCATTTTCCATTTGGAGAAACAGAGGGACAAAAATGGTCAATGGTTAAAGAACTTTGGTTGTATGTATCCCTTTTGATAATCCATGATTCTTCTTTTAATCTGTGAACCCACCCATAATCCACAGGTACATACACACTGAGAAATATGCACACAAAACAGTTTCTAAGCTGTGCTCTGATTTGTTAATAGCTTCTCAAGTTGGTAACATTTCTATTTAAGTTACAAATCGGTAAAGTATCTACTCAAATAACATGTGATTTTAGTGTGGCAGTATTGAAGTCAACGTCTCATGTAAAGATTTAGGGCTTTTTCATCAAGACACTGTATTGGAAAATCACCTGCTAAGAATGTGGTCATTACCATACGTTTTGTATGCAAAGCAAAGGTGGTTGATACTGTACCTTGGCGAAGCTGCCTTAACCACCTTTGTCGCTGCCCAGGTGTTTCCCATGCCTGTGGCAGACTTAGAAGGTGGAGGAGTGGAGCCTGCCAGACCAGTTGCAAAGTGCAGAACATGCCTCAGGGCCTCCATTCACAATCCAATTTGCCTTAGTGCCTGTGCCCAGCCTTAGCACTGGAAAGCTGACCTTTCCACACAGGTAAGTTCAGCAACAATCACTTGGCCACAGCCACAGATTCTGCCTGGTGCCAGGAATTCTATGGTCTCTTGGGTGACGGCCACTTGGCAGCAATTTTCGGAGTTCTGTTTTGGCACAGAATAAGGCTGTGTGTGTGTGTGTGTGTGTGTCTTTTCCATAGTTAACATTCAACACTTGCTGGAAGGGAGAGTGAAAAAAGATATAGAGTTGGAATAAAAACACTGGTGTATCTCTTTTCTCTCTTTCTAGCCTATTGTCATAACACTCTGGCTCTGCTCTGACTTCAGTGACAGTGAAAAGCAAAATGGAGGAAAGGGAAAAGGAAGGTGGGAGAAAGATAAAAGGAAGAAAGAAGACAGAGAATTCTGAAACTTGGAGGCAAGAGAGGGCAGGAGACGAAACGCTGAGTTAAAATATTTTCCTGGAATAAGCCCCACATGTCTTTGGGTAGAATGTCAATTCACCTCTTCTGTCTCTACTTTCTTCCAATTCAAACCTTGGGCACACTGAAGAAGATACACAAGAAAAGTCTTTTGTTATCATTTTTACACCTTCCATATTTGTGGTCTTTGAATTCCTCTAATAAATTTCCCTCTATCAGTGGAATAGCAAAACTTTTCATGACGCTTCTTAAAGTATTTTTAACTCAGGTCTACACAATACAGAGATAATTGCTTGGTTAATATTACCAGTTGGACAGATAAGTAGATAACTCAAGCCAAAAGTATTTCCTTGCTTGATGACCAAAAATCCACTTCACACTGAGCTGAAGGGGAAAAATAGAGGCAAATATTAATAACAGTCAAGGGCATATACTTTGTTATGAAAGACATTCCTTCCTCATATAATTTCCAAATGTGATTCTATAGTAAACAACACATCTAATATGCATAATTGAAATGATTTTCCTTGTGGAAACAAGCTCCTCTGTTCTTTTTTATATTATGGAACTACACCTGGAATTGGTTTCAAGGAAAAGTGAATCAGCTTAACTGCCTCAGCCAAACCTAGAGGGCCCCTTGCTCTCATCTGGGCTGGGAAAGAACTCAAAGTAACATCTAATGATCATCTTAGTGCAATATCTGGCACACAGTAAATAGTCTTTAAATATTAGCTGTTTTTATCCAATCAGGAGAAAAAATCAACCGGAACTAAACAATATGGAGAGCTTACACATTTAGAAAAAAGAAAGAAAGAAAGAAAGAAAGAAAGAAAGAAAAAGGAACAAAAGAAATACTAATGGTTCTTTGTGAGTATGAGTGATTTTAAAGACATTAATAAACTGGTAGAAATGGAATCTAAATTCTAAGCAACTCAAGAGTAATAAATGTGATGTAGGACAACAGAGGCAAGTGTAGACTACCCTTGAGTTAGGCAGTACAAAGATGTAAGAAGATGATAATATATTCATATCATCAGGGCTTAGATTCTATCAGGTGACCAAATAATTACTCTTCAGAATACATTTATTCTTGATATCGCAAGATGGCCGAATAGGAACAGCTCCAGTCTACAGCTCCCAGCATGAACAATGCAGAAGACGGCTGATTTCTGTATTTCCAACTGAGGTACAAGGTTCATCTCACTGGGACTGGTTGGACAGTGGGTGCAGTTCATGGAGTGTGAGCCAAAGAAGGGCAGGGCATCACCTTGCCCAGGAAGTGCAAGGGGTTGGGGAATTCCCTTTCCTAGCCAAGGGAAGCCGTGACAGACAGTACCTGGAAAATCGGGACACTCCTGCCCTAATACTGTGCTTTTCCAATGGTCTTAGCAAACGGCACACCAGGAGATTATATCCTGCACCTGGCTTAGTGGGTCCCATGCTCACAGAGCCTTACTCACTGCTAGCACAGCAGTCCAAAATAGAACTGTGAGGCAGCAGCGAGGCTGGGGGAGGGGCATCCGCTATTGCTGAGACTTGAGTAGGTAGACAAAGCAGCATGGAAGCTCGAACTGGGTGGAGCCCACCGCAGCTCAACAAGGCCTGCCTGCCTCTGTAGACTCCACCTCCGGGGGGGCAGGGCATAGCTGAATGAAAGGCAGCAGAAACTTCTGCAGACTTAAACGTCCCTGTCTGACAGCTTTGAAGAGAGCAGTGGATCTCCCAGCACGGAGTTTGAGATCTGAGAACAGACAGAGTGCCTTCTTAAGTGGGTCCCTGATGCCCCCTAACTGGGTGACACCGCCCAGTAGGGGCCAACTGACACCTCATACAGCCGGGTGCCCCTCTGAGACTAAGCTTCCAGAGGAAGGATCAGGCAGTGACATTTGCTGTTCTGCAACATTTGCTGTTCCACAGCCTCTGCTGGTGATGCCCAGGCAAACAGCGTCAGGAGTGGACCTCCAGCAAACTCCAACAGACCTGCAGCTGAGGGTCCTGACTGTTAGAAGGAAAACTAACAAACAGAAAGGAATAGCATCAACATCAACAAAAAGGAGATCGACACCAAAACCCCATCTGTAGGTCACCATCATCAAAGACCAAAAGTAGATAAAACCACAAAGATGGGGAGAAACCAGAGCAGAAAAGCTGAAAATTCTAAAAACCAGAGTGCCTTTTCTCCTCCAAAGGATCACAGCTCCTCACCAGCAATGGAACAAAGCTGGACAGAGAATGACTTTGATGAGTTGACAGAAGTAGACTTCAGAAGATCGGTAGTAACAAGCTTCTCGGAGATAAAGGAGGATGTTTGAACCCATCGCAAGGAAGCTAAAAACCTTGAAAAAAGATTAGATGAATGGCTAACTAGAATAAACAGCATAGAGAAGACCTTAAATGACCCGATGGAGCTGAAAACCATGGCACGAGAACTACGTGATGCATGCACAAGCTTCAGTAGCCAATCTGATCAAGTGGAAGAAAGAGTATCAGTGATTGAAGATCAAATGAATGAAATGAAGCGAGATGACAAGGTTAGAGAAAAAAGAGTAAAAAGAAACGAACAAAGCCTCCAAGAAATATGGGACTATGTGAAAAGACTAAATCTACATTTGATGGGTGTAACTGAAAGGACAGGGAAAATGGAACCAAGTTGGGAAACACTCTTCAAGATCTTATCCAGGAGAACTTCCACAACCCAGCAAGGCAGACCAACATTCAAATTCAGGAAATACATAGAATGCCACAAAGATACTCCTTGAGAAGAGCAACCCCAAGACACATAATTGTTAGATTCACCAAGGTTGAAATGAAGGAAAAAATGTTAAGGGCAGCCAGAGAGAAAGTTTGGGTTACCCACAAAGGGAAGCCCATCAGACTAACAGTGGATCACTCAGCAGAAACTCTACAAGCCAGAAGAGAGTGGGGGACAATATTCAACATTCTTAAAGAAAAGAATTTTCAACCCAGAATTTCATATCCAGTGAAATTAAGCTTCATAAGTGAAGGAGAAATAAAATCCTTTACAGACAACCAAATGTAGAGAGATTTTGTCACCACCAGACCTGCCTTACAAGAGCTCCTGAAGGAAGCACTAAACATGGAAAGGAACAACCAGTACCAGCCACTGCAAAAACATGCCAAATTGTAAAGACCATCAATGCTAGGAAGAAACTGCATCAACTAATGAGCAAAATAACCAACTAACATCATAATGACAGGATCAAATTCACACATGACAATATTAACCTTAAATGTAAATGGGCTAAATGCCCCAATTAAAAGACAAAGACTTGCAAATTGGATAACGGGTCAAGACACATCAGTGTGCTGTATTCAGGAGACCCATCTCACGTGCAGAGACACATATAGGCTCAAAATAAAGGGATGGAGGAAGATCTACCAAGCAAATGGAAAACAAAAAAAAAGCAGGGGTTGCAATCCTAGTCTCTGATAAAACAGACTTTAACCAACAAAGATCAAAAGAGACAATGAAGGCCATTACATAATGGTAAAGGGATCAATTCAAAAGAAGAGCTAACTATCCTAAACATATATGTACCCAATACAGGAGCACCCAAATTCATAAAGCAAGTCCTTAGAGACTTATAAAGAGAATTAGACTCTGACACAATAATAATGGGAGATTTTAACACCTCACTGTCAACATTAGACAGATCAAGAAGACAGAAAGTTAACAAGGATATCCAGGACTTGAACTCAGCTCTGCACCAAGTGGACCTAATAGACATCTATAGAATTCTCCACCTCAAATCAACAGAATATACATTCTTCTCAGAACCACATCGAACTTATTCCAAAATGTACCACACAGTTGGAAGTAAAGCACTCCTCAGCAAATGTAAAAGAATAGAAATTATAACAAACTATCTCTCAGACCACAGTGCAATCAAATTAGAACTCAGGATCAAGAAACTCAAAACCGCACAACTACATGGAAACTGAACAATCTGCTCTTGAATGACTACTGGGTAAATAACCAAATGAAGGTGGAAATAAAGATGTTCTTTGAAACCAATGAGAAAAAAGACACAACATACCAGAATCTCTGGGACACATTTAAAGCAGTGTGTAGTGGGAAATTTATAGCACTAAATGCCCACAAGAGAAAGAAGAAAGATCTAAAATCAACACCCTACCATCATAATTAAAAGAACTAGAGAAGCAAGAGCAAACCAATTTAAAAACTAGCAGAAGGCAAGAAATAACTAAGATCAAAGCAGAACTGAAGGAGATAGAGACCCAAAAACCTTTCAAAAAAATCAATGAATCCAGAAGCTGGTTTTTTGAAAAGATCAACAAAATAGATAGACTGTTAGCAAGACTAATAAAGAAGAAAAAAGAGAAGAATCAAATAGATGCAATAAAAAATGATAAAGGGGATATCACCACTGATCCCACAGAAATACAAACTATCATCAGAGAATACTATAAACACCTCTATGCAAATAAACTAGAAAATCTAGAAGAAACAGATAAATTCCTGGACACATACACCCTCCCAAGACTAAACCAGGAAGAAGTTGAATCCCTGAATAGAACAATAACAGGCTCTGAAATTGAGGCAATAATTAATAGCCTACCAACCAAAAAAAGTGCAGGACCAGAAGGATTCACAGCCGAATTCTACCAGAGGTACCAATAGGAGCTGGTACCACTCCTTCTGAAACTATTCTAATCAACATAAAAAGAGGGAATTCTCCATAACTCATTTTATGAGGCCAACATCATCCTGATACCAAAGCCTGGCAGAGACACAACAAAAAAAACAGAATTTTAGACTAATATCCCTGATGAACATCAATGCAAAAATCCTCAATAAAATACTGGCAAACCAAAGCCAGCAGCACATCAAAAAGCTTATCCACCATAATCAAGTGGGCTTCATCCCCAGGATGCAAGGCTGGTTCAACATATGCAAATCAATAAACATAATCCAATATATAAACAGAACCAAAGACAAAAACCACATGATTATCTCAATAGATGCAGAAAAGGCCTTTGACAAAATTCAACAGCCCTTCATGCTAAAAATTCTCAATAAATTAGGTATTGATGGGACGTAGCTCAAAATAATAAGAGCTACTTATGACAAACCCACAGCTAATATCATACTGAATGGACAAAAACAGGAAGCATTCCCTTTGAACACTGGCATAAGACAGGGATGCCCTCTCTTACCACTCCTATTCAACATAGTGTTGGAAGTTCTGGCCAGGGCAATCAGGCAGGAGAAGGAAATAAAGGGTATTCAATTAGGAAAAGAGGAAGTCAAATTGTCCCTGTTTGCAGATGACATGATTGTATATTTAGAAAACCCTATCATCTCAGCACAAAATCTCCTTAAGCTGATAAGCAACTTCAGCAGTCTCAGGATTCAAAATCAATGTGCAAAAATCACAAGCATTCCTATACACCAGTAACAGACAGAGAGCCAAATCACGAGTGAACTCCCATTCACAATTGCTTCAAAGAGAATAAAATACCTAGGAATCCAGCTTACAAGAGATGTGAAGGACCTCTTCACAGAGAACTACAAACCACTGCTCAATGAAATAAAAGAGGACACAAACAAATGGAAGAACATTCCATGTTCATGGATAGGAAGAATCAATATCATGAAAATGCCCATACTGCTCAAGATAATTTACATATTCAATGCCATCCCCATTAAGCTATCAATGACTTTCTTCACAGAATTGGAAAAAACTACTTTAAAGTTCATATGGAACCAAAAAAGAGCCCACATTGCAAAGGCAATCCTAAGCCAAAAGAACAAAGCTGGAGGCATCATGCTACCTGACTTCAAACTATACTGCAAGGCTACAGTAACCAAAACAGCATGCTACTGGTACCAAAATAGAGATATAGACCAATGGGACAGAACAGAGCCCTCAGAAATAATACCACACATCTACAACCATCTGATCTTTGACAAACCTGACAAACCTGACAAGAAATGGGGAAAGGATTCCCTATTTAATAAATGGTGCTAGGAAAACTGGCCAGCCATATGTAGAAAGCTGAAACTGGATCCCTTCCTTACACCTTATACAACAATTAATTCAAGATGGATTAAAGACTTAAATGTTAGACCTAAAACCATAAAAACCCTAGAAGAAAACCTAGGCAATACCATTCAAGACCTAGGCATGGGCAAAGACTTCATGACTAAAACACCAAAAGCAATGGCAACAAAAGCCAAAATCGACAAATGGGACTTAATTAAACTAAAGAGCTTCTGCACAGCAAAAGAAACTATCATCAGAGTGAACAGGCAACCTACAGAATGGGAGAAAAGTTTTGCAATCTACCCATCTGACAAAGGGCTAATATCCAGAATTTACAAAGAACTTAAACAAATTTACAAGAAAAACTCAAACAACCCCATCAAAAAGTGGGCAAAGGATATGAACAGACACTTCTCAAAAGAAGACATTTATGCAGCCAACAGACACATGAAAAAATGCTCGTCATCCCTGCCCATTAGAGAAATGCAAATCAAAACCACAATGAGATACCATCTCACACCAGTTAGAATGGCCATCATTCAAAAGTCAGGAAACAACAGGTGCTGGAGAGGATGTGGAGACATACTTTTACACTGTTGATGGGACTGTAAACTAGTTCAACCATTGTGGAAGACAGTGTGGTGACTCCTCAAGGATCTAGAACTAGAAATATCATTTGACCCAGCGATCCCATTACTGGGTATATACCCAAAGGATTATAAATCATGCTACTATAAAGACACATGCACACGTATGTTTATTGCGGCACTATTCACAATAGCAAAGACTTGGAACCAACCCAAACATCCATCAATGATAGACTGGATTAAGAAAATGTGGCACATATATACACCATGGAATACTATGCAGCCATAAAAAAGGATAAGTTCATGTTCTTTGTAGGGACATGGATGAAGCTGGAAACCATCATTCTGAGCAAACTATCACAGGGACAGAAAACCAAACACCGCGTGTTCTCACTTATAGGTAGGAATTGAACAGTGAGAACACTTGGACACAGGGTGGGGAACATCACACACCAGGGCCTGTTGTAGGGTGGGGGGAGGAGGGAGGGATAGCATTAGGAGAAATACCTAATGTAAACGACGAGTTGCTGGGTGCAGCACACCAACATGGCACATGTATACATATGTAACAAACCTGCACATTGTGCACATGTACTCTAGAACTTAAAGTATAAAAAAAAAAAAATCTAGTGCTCAGTAGCACAATAGGGCAACTATAGTTAAGAACAATTTATTTTATTTCAAATAATTAAAAGAGTGGGATTGGAATGTTCCTAGCACAAAGAAATGATAAATGCTTGAGGTGATGGATACCCCAATTACCCCAGTTTGATCATTACACATCTTAAGCTTGTATCAATATCACATGTACCCCATAAATATGTAAAACTTGTGCATCTACAGCAATTAAAAATGAACAATTTTAAACAGAAAAAAAAGAATAAATTTATTCTTGTCATCTAATCTTTTAACTTCAATGAATACTTCCTTCTCCTTATAAACATACAGATACAGAAGTACATGTGTATTATTTATTAATTATATGAAGACACCCATAGTAAATAGATGAAAGCTTGAAACTTTATACCAAGTGAACCATTATATGAAGTCCCAAAAAGTGAAAGTTTAATTGCAGCCTTTTTTTTTTTTACTCTGCCAAGGTCAATTCAAGGGTAACTTGCTATTTTGGGGATACCATTGCTCTTTCAAAGTTATAATGGTGGACTATGAATGTTCTTTTCACAAGTGTCCACTACTTCAGCTCAATATTTTATAATTTGTTTAAATAGCCTTCTATCTTCAATTCTGTGAATAGGCTTCTACTCAGCCAAGTTTCCTCGGGATAACTTCTGGCTCTGACCCAAGTTCTAAGTGCTGATAACCTATCTTACTACTCAGCACTCACCAAAATTCAGAGATGATGCTGGGAGAATTGTTCAAAAAGCTGGAGGGGAATCAGGTGATGTATTGTTCATCATCTCTCCATTTGCCCTCTTGCTAATTTATTTTCACATGTTTCTACCGTATCTTCTAGCTTGTGTGTGTGTGTGTGTGTGTGTTTGTTTTTACAATTTCCCCATTTAACTTATCACCAAATTTCAACTTTCTGCAGTGAATTTCAAGACCATCTAGGTATCTGCCATATTTGCCTGGCATCCACTACAATATTCTCTTCATGCTTATATTATTTCCTTATCTACTACTTTGTCATTCAACTTTCAACTTGACTTCTCTTTCTTTTCTTCTTCTCATCATTCTATATAATTTCCTCTATCTAAATTTCTCTTTGTGGAATGAAGGTGAGGTTATTGTATATAGTAGAATTTATTTTTAATTATAATTTTATTTATAAAAATGGGAACACATTACAAAATGAAAAATAAAACACTCCCCAAAACATAATTGTTTCCTTCAAGTTTGTTTTCTTGTATATTAACTTTTAAAAATCTTCAAATCTTTCCTAAGCAAACATCTGTACAAATAATAAACAATAAATATTTTAGTAATAATATTTGTAACAGCAGTATGTATATAATTTTCTGTAACTTTTTCACTTAACATTATGAGAAAAGCATTTTTCATGCTAACAAATAGACATCATAATTATGACTTGAAAGCTATGTGACATGCCATAATATAAACTAAGTTATTTTTGGACATTCAATTTATTTCCACTTGTTACTAGTATAAATAATGTTGCTATGCATACATTAGTAGATACAGTTCTTTCCCCTATATTTTGGATTATTTTCTTAATGTAATATCCCAGCAGTGGAATTAGTTGGTTGCAGGTACACATTTCCAAATCACCTTCCAAAAGTTGTACGACCTTACTACCATTACATGAAGATGGTGGTTTTGTCATAGCCTCTTCAACATATAATGAATTAATTGCTAATGCTAGTTTAATATATTAATATTATGCTCCTTAGATGTTTGAACTAAACTAATCAATTTGAGGTAATTTTGAATTTTGACCATGTTGATTTCTTCACTTTACAAACTAATCTTCAGAATGTTTACCTTAGCCAAGTAAAGTAATAATGCTAAAGAAAGAAAATAAGGCCAAATAAAGTGTTTCTACTGCTTTACTAAATTTTTTTCAAAAAAAACTAAAGATATGGACTCGTTCATCATCTGTCTGTGGAGCAGACATCTTGTTATTCATATGTTCTCTTTCGCCTGGCTATTATCAGGTGTAAAGCTCCATTAGGTCACCATTTCACATTTAAATAACCTGACTAATTAAAGCTTTATCAGTTAGAGATGACCGATGTCGTATATTTTGTATAAAGACACTATAAAATCCAATACCCCTAAGCCTGTCATAATGTTTTATTATGTGAAGCACCTCACGAGACTGGACAGATCTCTTAATTGTTCTGCAGGCATTTAAAGGTGATTAAATCACATAAATGTGATCTTTAAAACTGTGGCCATTAATTAACCCCTCCAGTGGTCACTCATATGTTAGCAATATGGCCAGCATTAGAAAGAACCAGCCTTTAATGGCATTCATATTATATTTGTAATCTCACAACAATATCTGAATCAAAGTACAAAAATCATTTTTTGTATCTCCTTATATATACCTTAGAAAGCAGAAAATGTGACTTAGGGACCTAACAGAATTGTATCAGGGAGGTTTCTTTAAAGGTGATGGAGATGCTATGTAATTTTACCATGTGTGCTAACAAAGCTGTTGATTTTCCACGAATTGTGTCACAGATGTTTCTGGAGAGAAGTAGAAGCTCTACTTTGCTCACAATGTTGATAATTTTTAAGAATATGTTGATATTGTGTGATGTCTCAGCAAAGAGGAAAGATTTTTCTGATTATTAAAGGTATGAATAATTGACAAAATTAGGACAATAGGTTAGACTACCTCAGCATCAGGAAAAAGACTCAAAGAATGCACCACCCCATATCTAATGCAAGAGAGACTAAAGATCACTTCTTTCAGTTCTTCATAAAATTTTTTTGGGGGGGAAGGTGTGGCCAAACATTATAATTCCTGCTGCTACTCCATGTCCAACACATTTAGTCAAACTTTTTATACATTTTACCAATTGCTATATTATGACCAAATCTTGAACTTCAGCAAAATAGCAAATCTATGAATAATAAACAAAGATAAATGGCTAATTATTATAACAATCAGCTTCAGAACTGCTATGAAATCTTATCATGAAATGGGTACACATAGCGTTTAGGAGTCCTTTTCCAATGAGGTACAAGAAGTCATACTTTGGAACCAGAAGTTCCGTTATACTTCTTGTGTGACAATTTCTCCAGAGAGGACATTTTCAACTTTTTTGTCTATTTCCTGGTCAAATTCCTAAGTTCAGTGGTGGAGATACTCTGAAAATGTGTGTACACAAAGAAAAGATTGTCACAAAACTGCAGTATCCCATGTCTACTCATCATCTATGGTATTTTCCTCTGGGTCTGACAGAAACACAAAGGCCCAAGGAAGCTAAAGCATTTATTAATTACTTTGCTTCTGGACATGATCCTTACTTAAATCATTCTAAAAAGATTTACTTTATTCTTCAGGGGAGTGTATTTCACACTATGATTAGAAGAATATAACCCTCATGTTAGTAACAAAGTAGGTTTACAAAGGTCACTCTGGGGACTATGAAATCCCTGACACTTCTTCAAGTTGAATCATTCTAGAGAGACAATTTGAACAAATTGATTGACATTACCACGTTGAAGCACCCACACAACTTTAGTATTTGAATGACAACTACAATTGTATAATATTCCTGTAGTTTCTAAAAGGAAATATACATTTTTTCAGCTTATTAATCTTGATTCATTTACACATGCAACAGTTTTTAATTTAGCCAATATGTTGCTTGACAATATCAGCCAAGCATTGTTCCACTTCTCATGAAAGGCTGAGGCTATATTCTTTTTATTCCATCAAAGTGGGAGAAGAATACTTGACAACAGATAATACCTATTAAATAGTTCAACCAGAGGTTCTGCCAGACCCTCTCCTCTTCCACTGACCTCAGTGTTAAGCAGAGAATGTGTGTCTCTCTTCTCTGGTATTTTGTTCTCTTCAGAAAGTGTTGTCACCAGTAATACACAGATAAATAGAACTCCTATTCTGAGTTTGGCTGATATCTTCACTCTGATCCTATCACTGGCTGTGCCGTATTTCTTAGTAGTGTGTTTTGTTCTGACGTGAGACAGTGGATCTAAGACAAGCCCTTAGGGATGGAATGGCAAATAAGGGAAACAACATCATTGGCTTTTGTTGGCCAATTTGTTTCTACAGCAAGGCCATCATCTAACACTTTAACATACTCAACATATTTTCACAAACGGATTAATACATGGAGTGAGAAGAGGAGAAATCACTAATTTTGTGAAGAATGACAGATCCGTCAACAACATTTCTTTGTGGTCAGGAAAGGGAAATATTCCGGAGAGCTCCTTTCCTGGTACAAGGATTTACTTATCATGTGCATATTCATTATATTCTCAAATCTTACAATAGAGCCAAGGATATTCCCACTGTAAGAGCTGTAAACTGAAGTTCAAAGAGATGGTGACTCTTATCCCATAAAAAGCCATCCAAAGGTACACAAGGATCACAGTTTCTTATTTCGCCACTCACCAGGTTATTTTTCTTTCCATGTGGCTGGCTTGGTTCCTAAGTGAAGCAAAATCTTTTACCTAAAAAAAAATTAAAAAAAAAAAACAACCAGAATTTTCCAATTAACTACATTTATAATGGAGAGAAGAGATTCTTTTGAGGAATCAAGGACTGATCTCTCCTTGAGGTCAGCTACTGGAATTGATGGAGCAGAGGCCAAATGGGTAATGACAAATTCCAGGTTTTTATGTCTTGGTTCTTCATGCACCTGAAAACATATGGCATGAGGTTCTGAGACACTGCAGTGATGACAGAGAGAACAGACATGTTCAAACTCACAGGATTTTAAGGAATGGAATGGATAGGGAGCTTTGAGAAGGACAATAGTAGGAAAAAAAGAAAAATAAATGTAGTATCTGTGAAAAAATACCTTCAACTTCTACTACACAATTTGCCTTCTAAGAAAAGCAGTCTTGAGTTACAAAATATGGTTCATGGGATGGTTCCTTTACTGGTGTATAGCACCAATCAAGGATAAATTGTAAATAAATTAAACTGAAATGGAGGGAGAAATTAAGAACAATAAGGAAAAGGTTTAAAGAAAAGTTGATTGGTTTCCAAGTAGACAAATCTGTGTGTATACTCACTCTCTTAGTTTTCTGTGTGTAAATTTTGGACAAATCACTTAATCTTCTTCTCAATGTAAAAATTAGGTTATTTGGGGGATTCCGTAAGGTACGTTTTGACGTAACTTAGCACAGTGCTTACCATATAGGAAGCCAACAAATATTATTTTTTTCTAGGATATGAATCTAATAAAAACCTCATTTAAAGAAACAAGTTTCTTTAACATGTTCCTCATTTAAAGATCATGTTGTACACATAGTCTATTGACGCATGTAGGTGACACTTAAAATGCACTAACAAAGATAAGACAATATCAAAATAATTATGAGATCCACTAAAAAGATGATAAATTGATTCCTGATTCTAGTTCTTATAACCCCTGAAACATGGCAGGAAATATTTTTATTTTTAATGAGAAAACAGCTTTGGATATAATTCTGGAAATCTCATAGCATATTCTTTTCTTGCAGCACTGTATCTGCGGGATGCACCTACTTCACAGGCATTCTGTGAAAATTATTCAAACTTATTCATTCATATTGAAACAGATAACACATAAGTGAGACCAGTTGGACTTAGCCAGATCTCAGCTCAAATCTAATTTGGCCAAAGGAATGCGGGTCAATCATTACTAGGTCATCCAATATGTTTTTTTCAGAATAAGACAGAAATCTTTATCGTTATGTAAAACCTAATGAGTTGAATGCTTTCTCAAACATTTTTAACACTTCATGGTATGAAATACCTGTAAAAATGCACTGAATGCAATTAGTCGGTCACTGCTTTGTAAGCTCTAATGTGACTTTATTCAAGAAACAGTAAGTTTTATGGTCTTGCGGTAAAATCCAACATTATGAATCATTACAAGAGATGTAGCAGCAGCCTTTGGAAATGAAAGGTCAACAACTACAAATTGGTTGGTTGCTTTTGAAAGGAAATCTTAATAATTCAGTTTGCTTAGTGACTCAGCATTAGTTAACTCTTCTTATTCCCAAAGATCTATCTAAGAACCCATAATTTGTCTTAGTTACCATTAAAACTGTTATTTATTTTATTTTTTTAGACGGAGTCTTGCTGTCTCCAGGCTAGAGTGCAGTGGCATGATCTCAGCTTGCTTCAACCTCCGCCTCCTGGGTTCAAGCGATTCTCCTGCCTCAGCCTCCCAAGTAGCTGAGACTACAGGCATGCACCACCATGCCCAGCTAATTTTTGTATTTTTAGTAGAGACAAGATTTCACCATGTTGGCCAGGATGGTCTCGATCTCTTGACCTCATGATCCACCTGCCTCGGAACTCCCAAAGTGCTGAGATTACAGGCATGAGCCACAGCACCCTGGCCAAAACTGTTAATTTTAAACTATAGTTACTGCTCACAAAGAGACACCTGGTGGGCTAATACCAATCTGCAACATATCAGCTATTGAAGAAAGCACTTTGTAACTGTAAATTCCTATAAATATTAAGTATTCTTACTACTCTTTTAGTTTTCTGCAGCCACTCAAGGAGAATCTTCTAAAGAATATTCCAGCACAGCTCCATTCAGCTTACAAATTCTTCCAGCCAGTCTTCCCTAGCAGTCGTTCATATCTATTGTAACAATTCTAGGGCAACTCCCCAAGCATCGATTGGCCAAATGCCTATTTGCCAAAAATCAATGGATTGAATGAATAATTTGCTAAATTTTCTATATCTTTATAGTAAGTGTTAGTATCTAATAAAGCCTTCCACTTTCAAAAAGATGGAGTAGGCATACTGTTCCCTAATCCTCTCACTAATACAAATAACAACCATGAACATTATATATAAAAGTAATTTAAGAAAACAGTGAAAGGTGAAGCAAAGATGGCAGAGTTGCTGGGGCTTTGGAATGGCATGCTGGGGAGCACTCTAGGCTTTCCTGGCACCTCATATATCCCAGAATTGAAGCTAAAGAAGCTACAACCCAGAAACATCAACGAGTGCAGACAAAGAAAAAAAAAAAGCCTCCACGAAGCCTATTGTCTCTAGTCAAGGAGACTGAAAGGAGCAGCCTAGAGAAACAGAAAACTTTTATACAACAATCTCCCTACTTCAGCCAAACACCACAGGAAAAAACTACCCATACCAGCAAAACCCCAGCGGAGACTATAGACTTTCATCTCAGAGTAGAGAAGCACGCCATCCCTTTCCACACGGATGTGGGTGTCAAGGGAGGACCAGTAAAGGGTCAGGACCTTCAGCCCCACCCACTGGTAACAAGGCCACTGTCCTGTTAGTGGTGTCAGTGGAAACCATGAAGTAAAATCTCCTTGTATGATATCTTACAATTGCATGTGAATCAATAATCATCTCAAAATAGATTCATTTTCAAAAGTAAATTTGATAGAGAAAGACCCTTTTTTTCTAATGACTTTTCTTGGAGAGCAGAACAAGGCATTCCTACTGCTGCCAGCCAGGGGTGGTCAGTGGGAGTGTCCAGAGGCAGCGCTCTTGGCATGGATACGGCCCTCGGTGTTCACATCCCAGACAGCAGCCATGACGCTTCCCCAAGCGGCTTGGCAGACAGCAATTGTGGGAAAGTGCAAGTTAGAGCAGGAGAAGAATAGGCAGGAGCCACGCATTAACTTCAGCTGACAGTTTGGTTCATGAGGATGGATGGGCCAACCCTTTGGAGACGCCCAAAAATAACTGGGAAACACCTGAGCATACCCTCTTTGGACTAGTAGGGCTCACTTGATCATTAAAAGTAATTGTGACTTATTTTAGAACTACAAACTAGTAAGAACTGAAACATCTGTGTTTTAATTATTCCCTGTGACCTTGACCACTAATTCATCTAGTGCTTAATCCATTTACCTAGATGAATAAATGAAATTCTTCATAAACAGTATTTCTAGAAAAAGGTAATATTATAAATACTTCAAGGTGCAGATTAATAGTTTCATTATTGTCCCCCCAAGCATTCACCAGTTCTTCTCTGTGTGTGGTATAAAGCCAGGCACTGTACAAAGGAATAAAGAAAAGGAGCTTCTGCCTTTCAGAATTTACAACTAAAGCAAAAATTAAACACATGAAGAAATGTAGGGCAGAAATAGGCGACCACCTAAACGTTGTGTGCACAAATCCCTGCCAACACTACCAGCGGCCAAACTACTCCTCGTCTCCCATGTCCATCTTTAGCTTCATTCCTTCCATTCCTGCCCAAGCCACCTGGGCCTCACACCCCACCTGGATCACATACCTGAAGTGGTGATGAGTAGTAGTCACTGTCCACATGATGATTTCCTAAGGGCTTACCATGTGTCAGGTTCCATGGTAATTCTCAGAGTCATAAAGAAGAAAACATGGCCTCAGCTCTCCAGCCTCAGTCAACAAATAACACAACTCAGGGTGGCTAGTGCAGCAGTACTCAACCAGACAAGGTTGAGTAGAGGCATAAAAAAGAAAGGGAGAATTCAGCCACACAACAAGCATCCAATTTATGGGCATTCACACCTGCACTTATACCAACATTTTTCCTTGAAATAATGAGACAAAATAGGGCCGTCATTGGTGTGACATCAGGGCACCTGCCTATTTCCCAAGGAGGTTATAAAACACAAATGTTCAAACTATAAGAGACCTGAGCTATATTCCCAACTATCACTAATTTATCTGGGATGTTAAGGAAGTCCCATGGCTTTTCTGGGTCTCATTACCTTTACATGTAAAATAAAATGGTATGCAGACCACCAAAGGCCAATCCCAGATGTAAGTCATTGCTTAATCACCACCTAAAGGGCAATCAAACCAATCATGGTTCCTCCACATTCTAGCCCAGTGAACTTGGGCAAGCCACTGCCTTCCTTTGCCTCAGTGTCCTCCTCTGTAAAGTGGGCATAATAATAAGACATCTCCTAGGAGTGTCAGGAAGGTTTAATTACTATATGTAAAGTGCTTAGAAGAATGCTTAGCACATACTCAGTAATATATAAATATTACCTATTACTATTAGAAATTTTTATTATTTCAGATTTCCAATGATATTTCAGTATTTCATTTATGTTGTTAATCACCTTGATTGTAAATGTACAAAGTGTTTTGCATAATCTTTCCAATAGTCAGTATTGGGAATTCATAAATTAATTAATTAAGAGTTAGATTATGCCAAAAACACACTCCTAAAAATTAGTTTCTTTGGAAAACCACATTATAACACAGAGGATATTATTAGATTATTTAATCATATATAAATAATACCCTTCTGACCACAAAAAAAATGTAGACATATTTCCAAAGCTGGCTAACATTGAAAATGACCTGAACACCTAAGACCCACTAGCTCCTTGCTATTCAGGTGTAGTCAGCAGACCAGCAGCTCTGGCACTTGATTCAAGAAGTCTTATTTGGAGTCCAAGAATCTGCATTTCCGCAAGTCTTCTGGTGCTGCTGATGCTGCTGGTTAACAAACTTTACTTTGAGTAGCAAGGCAGTAAGATGCAGGAGTCGGAATTAGACTTTAAAATAACTGAAATGATTGAATTAGTTGTACCAAAGTCCCATTAATGGACCAAATCTGGGAAGGGTCTTACTTAGCACATTGTACAATCACAATCATGTCTAAAAAGCGTTTTAGAACTTACATGGAATTCTAACATGGGTACATCTATACACGTAAGAGGCTCCATATTCGTTGACATGTTGCTTGTGACTTAATTTTTGTAATAAAATATTCACTGTTAAAGAGATGAACTGACATAGTCTTCATAAGTGAGCACACACAATGGGAAACATATTCCCTGATTTTAACTTGGACAACTGCAGGAATATCTTTATGTAAACATGTATCACTATCACCGTGAAAGTGGGATTTCAAAAGTGATTTTTGGTTTATTTTCTACTTTTTAAAATTTTAGAGAGGCTTGTATTCTTCCATAAAAGATGGAAGTCCAACCCTCAGAGTGCTTTCTGTCAGAATCTTAACAGTTGTACAATGTCTAAAGATTTAAGATTAAAACTATACATATATATACATTATGCTTAAAAAAAAAAAAGGCCTACTCCCCAGCAGCTGGAGCATAGTACCAAGAGGCCCTGCTTTTGAATGGACTTGAAATTGGAATTCAAATCTTTCCTTAAAACAAACGAAAAAATAATTCTGTTGAAATGAAAACCTAACAGTAGTGAGGCAAGAGGAGGGTGTGGGAAGAAGCGAAAAACAAACTATTCAGTGACTGCAGCCAATCTTTACAACTGGCTCTGAGAAAAAGACCGAGACGTTCCTTGCTACAAAAGATGCAGCAAAGTCACGGCTCTCCAAGCTGCTGAGAACAGGCGATGCTTGAATAAACCCTCCTCCAAACCTTGGAAGATGTATGACTTCGGGATTTCAGAGGTTTCCAAAAATACACAAAACACAGAAAACACTTTCCTCCTTTGCCAAAACACATTGGCCCTTTGTTTACATTATATTCTCCCTTTCTATATGTTGGAAATCATAAGACCCCTCATGGCATTGATAAGACTGAACATAGGGGAAAGCAAATGGGAGGCCGCTCAGTGAATTCTGTCTTGAAATCTTCTTTCACACCTCTTTCCGAAATGTAAATATGGACTCAGTCCAGCTTTCCCAGTCCGAATGACTTTGGCTGAGGGCGGTTGGTATGGAAGTCATTTCCCTTCTAGGTGCAGTAGCTACTTTCCACAGACTCAACAAAGACAAGAAATATCATTAACATCTGATTCTGAAAAGGTTGACAACCACTTCTTTGTTTTACTCAGCAGTCTGGGGAAAGCTGCTGCGCATTACACGATCATGAGCAAAATTATACCTATTAGGCTCTGATATGAGTATTGGAATATTTCTCTCATTTGCGCACAGCATTGAAGCTTGAATATGCCTATTGTTTTCACAGTATCCATTACATATTTTAAATGGCATGGAAAGATCATATATGTAAACATTACTTCAGCTGAGGCTGAGTGATGCTTGGCAAAGCTAGAGAGGCTGTCTGACCTCCCTGGGCCTTGGTTTCAAGGAAAGGAGCGCCAAGCGACTTTGTCAGGGGATGGCTGATGGTTACGAAAAGGAGTAAGATGGATTGACCAATGGGTGCTGCTGCATTAAAGAAGTCTGGATCCCTTCCTTTGACACACACAAAAAGCTCCAGGCCTCAAACTGGCTCCTTTATTTTGCGGCATACAGAAAGAGGATGAAAGACTTGCCTAAGGGTCTGAAATACCAACAGGGAAGAGTCTGGAAGAAAGGGGAGAAGGCTGACTGGTTGCAGCTTCAGGATTCATGAATAAAAAAGCAGAGGGGGGAAAGGGGCCTCCAAATTTAAAAGTACTTCTAAAACAGCCATTAATAATCACATTCTGTAAGATAAAAGCAAGAATCCTAAGCTGTTTTTTTTAAGCCCTGATGTTTTTCTTAGTCTTCAGAGTAGGAAATGGAATTAGCCTAAAAACATGAAATCAACTGATTAAGAACTCTTGAAACTTCCCAGGGTCATGAGGCACGCTGGATGGCAGCACTCGCCTCTCCTCACCATAGCAGATGTTGTGAGCAGAAACATTTCTGCACACAGGAGGTTGATGCTGTGAGCAACCTGTAATTTTAATCATTTACAGAGCTGAGTGTAAGCCTCCACCCCAAGATCTAAGTCCTGGAGCCCTGGACTCATGTTGGAATGTTTATTGATATTTTTCTAAGAGACGCTCTCAAAATTATCCTCGCATTTTACTCACCGTTAGTCCACATTTAGAGAGCATTTTCTGCCTTTTTAGATTAGGCTTAGATTTCCCTGATAATCAGGAATATAAACACAGGGAATAAGTCATTATTTGAAGAATTTGGGCCATACAGATAGGCAAAAAATTTCCTCTAGGCCAAATGTATACTAAAATGTTTATTGTGCTAAATAATTCTGTTTCCTTGATAGATGGCTCACACTCACTTTTAGTCTGAAAACCTGGCCTTAGGCAACCTCACAATAAGAAACTAATGGCTGTTTACTGCTGCAGAAGGCAGCAAAATTGCTTCTTTAACCCTACTGAAGTTATTCTATAACAAATCAAATCAACAGACGTATTTTTTAGACATTTCTTAGCATGTTGCCATGCTAAGAAACAACAAGATGCATGAGATAGTGTCTCCTCCTCAACCAGACTGTGAGCTTACTTACAAGTGGGCAAAGTTAAACTGTAATAAAAGATTTAAATGAAGAGCAACTATGAGATTGAAATGTGATGAGATTCACTGGCAAGTGAATAAAACAAACAGATGCTACTAGACATCAGAGACTGAAGGGGAACATCAAAGGGTCCAGGACAGGCTTTATCAAGGAAGTGAGATTTGCCCACCTATGAAATCATTGCCCTTTATAGGATTAAAAGATTTGCAATAGGTAGAGATGTTTTCCAAAACAGTATTGTAAATAGTTTTCTTTCTGTCTCTCTTTTTTCTCTGTAAAGGTTTTTTCGTTTTGTTTTGTTTTTTCTTTTTTTGTTGTTGTTTTCCTTAACAGGTAATTTTCTATATACATACTTTAAGTTCTGTGATACATGTGCAGAACATGCAAGTTTGTTACATAGGTATACGCATGCCATGGTGGTTTGCTGCACCCATCAACACGTCATCTACATTAGGTATTTCTCCTGATGCTATTCCTCCCTGAGCCCCCACCCCCTGACAGGCCCCAGTGTGTGATATTTCCCTCCCTGTGTCCATGTGTTCTCATTGTTCAGCTCCCACTTATGAGTGAGAATATGCGGTGTGTGGTTTTCTGTTCCTGTGTTAGTTTGCTGAGAATGACGGTTTCCAGCTTCATCCATGTCCCCACAAAGAACATGAACTCATCATTTTTATGGCTGCATAGTATTCCATGGTATATATGTGCCACATTTTCTTTATCCAGTCTATCACTGATGGGTATTTGGGTTGATTGCAAGTCTTTGCTATTGTGAATAGTGCTGCAGTAAACATACGTGTGCATGTGTCTTTATAGTAGAATGATTTATATTCCTTTGGGTACATAGCCAGTAATGGGATCACTGGGTCAAATGGTGTTTCTAGTTCTAGATCCTTGAGGAATCACCACACCGTCTTCCATCATGGTTGAACTAATTTACACTCCCACCAACAGGGAAAAAGTGTTCCTATTTCTCCACATCCTTTCCAGCATCTGTTGTTTCCTGACTTTTTAATGATCGCCATTCTAACTGGCATGAGATAGTATCTCATTGTGGTTTTGATTTGCATTTCTCTAATGACCAGTGACGATGAGCTTTTTTTTATGTATTTGTTGGCCACATGAATGTCTTCTTTGAGAAGTGTCTGTTCATATCCTTTGCCCACTTTCTGATGGGGTTGTTTGCTTTTTTCTTGTAAATTTGTTTAAGTTCTTTGTAGATTCTGGATATTAGCCATTTGTCAGATGGATAGATTGCAAAAATTTTCTCCCATTCTGTAGGTTGCCTGTTTACTCTGATGATAGTTTCTTTTGCTGTGCAGAAGCTCTTTAGTTTAATTAAGTCCCGTTTGTCAATTTTGGCTTTTGTTGCCATTGCTTTTGATGTTTTAGTCATGAAGTCTTTGCCCATGCCTATGTCCTGTATGGTATTGCCTAGGTTTTCTTCTAGGGTTTTTATGGTTTTAGGTCTTATGTTTAAGTCTTTAATCCATCTTCAGTTAATTTTTGTATAAGATGTAAGGAAGGGGTCCAGTTTCAGTTTTCTGCATATGGCTAGCCAGTTTTCCCAACACCATTTATTAAATAGGGAATCCTTTCCCCATAGCTTGTTTTTGTCAGGTTTGTCAAAGATCAGATGGTTATAGATGTGTGGCATTATTTCTGAGGCCTCTGTTCTGTTCCATTCGTGTGTGTGTGTGTGTGTGTGTGTGTGTGTGTGTGTGTGTGTGTTCTGGTACCAGTACCATGGTGTTTTGGTTACTGTAGCCTTGTAGTATACTTTGAAGTCAGGTAGCGTCATGCCTCCAGCTTTGTTCTTTTTGCTTAGGATTGTCTTGGCTATATGGGGTCTTTTTGGGTTCCATATGAAATGTCAAGTAGTTTTTTCTAATTCTATGAAGAAAGTCAATGGCAGCTTGATGGGGATAGCATTGAATCTGTAAATTACTTTGGGCAGTATGGCCATTTTCACAATATTGATTCTTCCTATCCATGAACATGGAATGTTTTTCTATTTGTGTCCTCTCTATTTCCTTGAGCAGTGGTTTGTAGTTCACTTTGAAGATGTCCTTCACATCCCTTGTAAGTTGTATTCCTAGGTATTTTATTCTCTTAGTAGCAATTGTGAATGGGAATTCACTCATGATCTGGCTCTCTGTTTGTCTATTATTGGTGTATAGGAATTCTTGTGATTTTGGCACATTGATTTTGTATGATGAGACTTTGCTGAAGTTGTTTATCAGCTTAAGGAGATTTTTGGCTGAGACAATGGTGTTTTCTAAATATATAATCATGTCTTCTACAAACGGAGACAATTTGACTTCCTGTCCTCCTATCTGAATACACTTTCTTTCTTTCTCTTGCCTGATTGCCCTGGCCAGAACTACCAATACTATCTTGAATAGAAGTGTTTGCTTTTCAGTAGGCTGTCTATTTTTAAACACATGAGACATCTTAATGATCCATCAATCCAATGACATTTTAAAAATAGGCCACAGCACTAGCCATTTGGGGAAACTTGGCTATGCTGTCTACTGCCTATTATGTTAAAATGACATGAGGACAAGCTATCCTCCCTAGAACCAAATACATTCCCCCATGTGTGTCCTCACACAATTCTGGGTTCTAGGCCCTTAAAGCTTTATTTATTCTTTTCAGAACAACATGCCTACTCACTTCCAGCAGCATACCTGTGTACACACACACACACACACACACACATACATGCATGCATATACACTGTGTAATCTTGCTCAAGAAATATTCTAGCTATAGCCCTTTAGTATAGATAAATTTTCTTCTGTTAGCAATATAAGAAAGTTTATATTTCTCTTCTTTTTTAAAGCAGAAATTATTAAGTGTATGCAAGAATCCAATGGGTAAGCACCATTCTTTCCAAAGAGGTTATGATTTTATTAGACCTAAATAAAGGGTTATTGCACAGTAACTCTACAATTAGCTCATACTGCAAAAGGACAATGATGGCAGTGTTTCCCAAGAATTGATGAGGATCCCAGGTGTTTTGAACTCTTGTGATTATTCTCACAACTCTAGCAACTAGTCAACTTGCCGTTTTAAGTCCCAAGCACAAAGAATTTGTCTGTAATATCCAAGGCAGGGCAATATCAAAATTCTGAATTGTTTGGAAAATACTTTGTTTTGTAAAGAAAAGAGCTGTAATGTATTAACTTTTCATGGATGTGAAACAGAACAGTTCAAAATTACCCAGTCAATTAGTTTTTCAAGCCAACATGCCTTCAACTGCAAAAACTGTATAAAAATCTACTGCAATTCAGAGGAAATAACCCAAGGAGTTTCTAAATCTCCACTGACTTTTAAGCAACCTAGTCACATTTAGTAGCTCGTAACATTGACTGATCTGTTTTCTATGAAATGAAATTTGAGCTGCATTCCATTAACACCTCTTCCCTAAGTGGACATTTCTCCTGCTCCTTATCTCTTTCTTCTTTGGCCCTCTTCCTCTCACCTCAAGTAGGAATAGTACAACCTGGAAAGCAGATGTAGTACAAGACAACTCAGAACAGGGTTCTTGCCCAACATTACTTCTGATAAACTATCTGGTTTCATGAGTCCAGTTGATTGATTTCTTTGTCACTCTGAATTAAAGAATTACTTCAATACCTTGCAACATTATTGTTATATGTCTCCACAATTCTCTGAGAAGAGTTCTTTCTCCTCTCATCTACCTTTCCCCAACCTTCTTGGGATCTCTGGACACTGGAATGGAGCTGTTTTAGCCATAATCTCTCGTACCTAGGAAGCCAAACTAAATTTTCCTCAATCTTCCCACCATCAGTCGGTGCTCAAGCCTGTAATAAAATTCACGAATTCAGAAGGTCAAGCAACACCAAAATTATAAACTCACCCAATGCTGGTCTATGCAATTAGTATATAAAAGACCAAAAATTAAAGATAAAGGGTGGCTTTAAATATTTTCAGCTGACTAAAAGGAAAAGCATGTGAACTTTTGAAGACAAATTGTAACAAGGGTTTGATTTATTACATTAGAATCAAGTAGAGTCTCATGTACTTAGCAGCCAGTAGTTACATATCAGAAAAGAAGTTAAATCCCAATTCCCTATAACACAGGAGGAGGGTACATATGTAGTTTATTTTCTCAGATTAAACACCCAACTTTTAAAGTGATGTGATCATAATTGACATTTTAATAACAATTTAGACAGAGTACGTTTGCACATTAAATAATATACAGTTATTTAATACCATGGGCAATAAAATTGTATTTTAAATACCATACATGGCAAAGAAAAATAAAGCTTCCACCTAAAAGTAAATCTCAACCAAGGAAAAAAAAAAAATTTCCCTGGAAAACTCTTATGTTTTAAACCCAGCGTGGGGATGATAAGAAGCTTTCTCTTTTTACAATGCTATCTTCTATTTGCCTTGTATTGATTCAGGTGCAAGCTTTCTAGAATTTTCCATACATAGTAGAGGAAGGTACATACAAGGAGCTAAGATTCATACATAAGAAGCCATGACCCACCCATCCCACAAGCTTTAGAGACAGGAAAGACAGTGGTCTCTCCTATATGAAAAGAATAGGAGAAAAATGAGCAAAGAGCTCAAGTCACGTAGCAATTTCTTAGGCCTCCATGACTGGCCAATGATGCAGCTAAGACTGTCACCCCAAACTCCCAACCTTCTACCTTTTAACCCAGAGCTTTTTCTACCACACCTTGCTGTACTCACACCACAAAAATGAAAAATGCATTCCAGAATTCTCAGTCCCAGATACTAGAGAGTGTACAGCAGTGCATAGGAAGCCCCTAAAGGGTCGGACAATTCCCATTCCATACCATTTTACTTCTCACATCTCCAGAGTCTGTCAAAAGTCTGCTTTATGGAAAGGGCTTGGACAATTCCCACCCCATACCATTTTACTTCTCACATCTCCAGAGCCTGTCAAAAGTTTGCTTTATGGGAGTGACAGCTGAGTCAACTGTGCTAATTTGGGAGATGGAAGATGTTTTAGAAGCTCTACTCTAGGCAAGTTCAAGTTCCTCTTGAATTCAATTTCTCAAAATAAGAGTTAAGTAGCACACAGCTCTTAGTTCTTCCTATCTACTAGGATACCACAGCCATCTTACCAAAAAAAAGAAAAAAAAAGTTTTTCACTTACTGCCTGCTTACTACCAGATCTATCAAATCAGAAGCCTCAGCCACACTTGAGCCTTCCTGGTTTCATGCACCAATCTCTGCCTCATCTAATCCGTTTTCAGGCTTTCCTTCCTCTGACAATTATCCTTCATAGATTTCATCTATTTAGTCCATGTCCATTTGGAAAACTATATGGATTTTTCATGGTCCTATACAGTGGGCTGTCTGAGCAAAAGACATGTTTAAATAGCAAAGAGCCTTGGAAGCTATAGATAGTATATCCCTCCAGAGAGATTTAGAGATGCATCTCCCCAGAGATTTTTGCTTACACCCCTGGCTATTAAAGCAGAAGATAATTTCCCCTCTCTCCTAGAGGAGATTGGCTAACTATCCAGGGTAATGGGTAATCTCTCCCTCTCTCTTTCTCAAGGGGAGACTGGGAAGATGAGTTAACAACCCTGTAAATGCTCAGTCTGCTAAAATTTGGGGTCCTCTTCTGTGGTGCACTTCATTGCACATGCAGGTGACACTCAACCCTCATGGAGTCATCCTGTGGGGATTAAGACATGTGAAACTGATGCAAGTTGCAGCTCTAGCTGCTGTTTTTTGCCGTGAGTACTGAATCATCTGTGTCTCTAATTCAGGGGTCTTCTGTCTGCTGTCAGTATTTGTATCTAAAATTGGGGCCAACTAACTTATTTGCTTGCAAGTGGAATAAAATCTTGGACCCTTCATAGGGTGACTTAACACCAACTGCCAATGCCTTAGATTAGGTCCAAATTATCTGCTCATCTGGTTTCAATTTATTCAGTGTTTTCCTATCTTCATTCTCTCCCCCTGTTGAATATATTCTCTTTTTAGTCACTAGAGTTATCGTCTAAAACTCAATTCTCATGCTAGCCTTCCCCTGCATAAAGCCTTCTACAGGATCACACATGCTTTGGGCAAAATGATTAAGCTGCTTAGCATGGTCTTGCACAATCTGGGCCTATCCTGTCATTACTCCAAACCCTGAGCACTCTCTGCCACTTTGCTCCAGTGCTGTCTCAAGCTCTTCTCTGCCTGGAATGCCTTTTAGCACCATTCTCCCCAACCCACCACCATCTCCACATGATGAACAGCTACTCATTATTTCAATGCCCATCTCAAATACCACCTCCTGTGGGAAGGCTTCCTAAAATCCACCAAGAGTTAGCTGCTCTTTTTCCTAGGATCATCTGAAACACTGTTTTTGTGGCTCATGGAGCACACTTACTAATATTCTTTATTCATAGGTTTGTCTGATCCACTAGATTGTAAGCTATCTCATTTGAACAAACATTGTCCCCTGCAATACACAGTGTGTATGCAGTTAAGAACTGTTGAATAAATGAATAAGAATAAGAATGGAAGTGGAAATATTTTCAAAGGCCTTAGTTCTGATCCTTTCCTCATCTACATGGGGCCCCAACCCTCACAAAATCTTGTGACAATTTCCAGTGAAGCCATACATGTTATGTTCATAGGCTCTTAGATGTGTAGGGAAGAATGATAAGCAGGGCTACTATGCTTTATCATTACAAAGTGCATTTCCCATTACATACCCTCGCCACCTCTTCAACCACAGGCATCCCTCTATCACCAAAACCGAAGTGATGTCAGAGAGTTGAGAAACAGATAACCAAATAATAGTTAATTTAGATAAGTGAGTCATTTTTGAAACATTTAAGGCCTTTTGTTTATTAACATTTTATTTACTAAGACTCTTAATGACTCCCTGTTCCACTTGGTCAAGGAAATGAAGTTATTTCATCCAGAAATGCAATTACTTCTCCTGGCCTTCAAATCTGAAGTGCGAACAAGTTTGATGAACCTGATTCTTAAGCTGGAGGATCAGTCTACTGGGCTTCATGGCTGGCTGCCAAAGGAAGGATTCACTGGAAAAATTATGAACGAGGCCACCAATCATGAAGGAAAAAACCGAGCAAAGTCTGAAACACTGAAAACAGGAGAAGGAAGATATCAGGTAACATTTTCATTGGGACTGAAACTTTAATTGTGAGAATAAGTGTTCATTACAGACTGTGTCCCTGGAATACTTTGGCTAAGAGATTCCAATGAGTGTTAAAATCATTACTGAATGGCCTCAATCTAAACAAACACTCACCTTTTCCATTTCACACTGAGATGAAATTACTTTGCTGTGTACAACCAAAAAAAAAAAAAAACCAAAAACCCTGGGGTTGTCAGTTTCTCCTTTCCCAGAGGGGTTGTGAAAGTTCTTTTTCCTTCTCCTTACTCCTCTGCTTCTCAAATTTAGATGTTAGTCTTGTGAAAGTTTTCTATCTGGCACTCAGACTATTGCCCCACATAAGCAACACCAACATCTCTCCCCAGTGCAAGGCTGATTTTCCACATATGCACACACACACACAGGGCCGTCCCCTCTCAGCAGAGGAAGCTCTGACAAGCATCTGAGTGGCGGGGGGAATGAAAGCTTAGCGTTGTTTATAACAAGAGTCATCAAGGACCAGGAAGAACAAAGCAGCAAGAACTGACAAACAAGATGATACCCAGAGCACAAGGAAGAAGTAGTGTTGTTGGAAGAAATGTCCCTCCTATATTTTCAATTATTCTGGATTTCTGTGCCTCACTCCTAATTGACAGATCAGGAAATGCAAAGGCTTTCTCCAGTAAGCCAGGATCATTAGCATGCAGGAACCCGAGGCTTTGTGCCTACAGCAACTTTTTATTACAAAGAAGATAAAAATGAAGTATTGTATATTACATTCCATCAGCAGAGATCATGAAGATCATAATACTTGAAATACAGCCTTGCCTCACCCCACCTATCAATAGATAGATTGTGTGGTGCAGTTCGACGGCTTCAGCCTGTCTTCTTCTTTATTTTTTCCAAAGAAAAGCACATAATGAAACCTGTAAAGCAAATCACTCAAACGAGTGATTGGAAACAAATGAAAATGAGTAGTGTTTAAATAATTAACACCTGCCAAATGAGGAAGAGGAGCCTTATTGCTGATATTAAATCATGTCCTTTAACGTCTGAAACAGATGACAGTAAGTAATTCCAAACAGGCAAGGCAGGAAGCTAATTTTTAGTTCTTGGAAAGTTGAATGAGTTTCAGTAAAGTTGACCAAAAAAAAAAAGGGGGGGGCTTCATTTTGATTTAGTTAATTCTACTTCAGAAAGCTGGGTTTGCATTAAACCTTTTCTTTGGTTTAACATACTATAAATGAACAGCTTTAAGTCATGGTTTAAAATATATTCATTATTCAGTAAGCTAATGATGTATGTTCCACCTGGTTGCTGTGGAGCCTTGTAAGTAAAAATTGAGGGTAGTATTTTGTTACCAAGAAAAAATATTAGGCTTGCCAAGTTTCCAGTCAATAAATATAACTCACAATAGTGCTGCCAGATAGGCAAATAAAGATGCCTCCTGCCCACCCACCCACCAACAGGAGAAAACCAAAAGAGAAGTATTATCCTAATCTGGACCAAGATTTAGAATGTCATAGGCACTGGGCAAAATAATCCTTAGCTCTATTAATGTATGAGGAAGAAAAAGACATAATATGGCTTAAATAATGCCATGGTTTAAAGAGTAACGAATGAAAATTCCAGCAGCTCTCTGCATTCCTATCTCACCTGGGGTTTTATGCCCAGTCATTGAATTAGACTTGAGTGACAGCCTTCAAGGCCAAGGGTTGGCTTCCAACTCTGCCTCTTGGGCTGCAAGAGTTGGGAAATACAGCAGGGCCCTTAACTCAGAATTCTACCACTTCACCTAACCCTGCCTCCAGACGAAGCAACAATGAGACTGTCTGCGGTCACGTTTCATTTCTTATTTTGTTTTGTGGAGGGTGGCGGTTGAGGAAAGCAGGTGATGGTGATGACGCTAACTCCCCTTCGCATTAATGGGACCATTCATTTTAATTGGACTTAGCGTTGCAACCACCTTCTTATAAATTAACAAGGTTCTTTGACAATCCAGATGCTTCATATTAAAACATGTTTGGAAAGTACTCTGCACCTGAAATGGTCCACTTTAGATATCTTGGCTATTTAACAGGGTGTGTGTGGTGTGTGGTGTGTGTGTGTGTGTGTGTGTGTCTTCCAAAACTGTACAGGAACATTGTCTCCAACAAGAAGTAACTGCTTGTAAAACTGTTAGCCTGGTTAGAACCAGGACAATGGCAGCACTTAAGATATGAGAGGCAATGAGCTTGCTTCTTTTTTGCTGCTCTTCTCTCAAACACAGCTTCAATATTAGAACATCTTTTGGAAAATGTTATCATCTGATCTAACAGCATGTTCCTCAGAAAATGAGTTAGTGCCCACTATCATATGATCAGAAGTCATCAGTAATCTAATTACTCTGGGAACCAAATCTGACATGACATGAGCTACTCCTATTTTTCTTCTTCTTTTCTGAAACCAAACCTCTTCACACCATTGCAGTTTAACCAATGAGAGATTCTGTTCCTGGTAGGCAGACCAAGGGAACCCAGAGGAATATTTCCAGGTAAAGACACCAGGTTGATCACAGTCCAAAAAGCTTATTTCTCCCCCATCAAAAAATCTAAGCGTGCCTTCCCCCTCCCCCACATCACAATAGTTTCACAAACACTATACATATTGCTAGTACCACCTACTGGCAAAAAAAGCAGAACCAACCTAATAACTCTTACTTAAGAGAAAGCAGGAAATGCTACCTAAAGACAGGTCCTCCTGATGCTCAGTGTCTTGAGTAACAACAGTGGAACCCAAGTCATCAAATTCCACAAGGATATGTTTTGAAATATAATTCTATGTTTGTGAAAAGCTTTTTAAGCCGTGGGTATATGGGGATCCATTATTATTCCCATACCATAAAGTGAACTACCTAAATTAAAATATAAAATCAGTAAAAACTTTCAAGCTGGACTTTATTTTCTTTCACCTTTACTTTAAGAAATGTCTTTTTATTCATTATACACTGTAAGTCAGTACCTGTGGTTAAACCTGAGATTTTGCTGTGGGCTGTGGACAAGTAAAAAAGCACAAGATACTTGAAGTTATGATATGTGGGGTTTTTTCCCATCTTCACCACAAAATTCACAAGTTATATAAGATTCCCAATGACTTAGTTTTCTCATGTGTAAAGTGGGTACAATTACATCTTTAAAATCCACAGAAAATATATAAGGTTATAATAACATACTTGGAAATGTTTTTTAAAAGAACGGGGAGGAGCAGAAAGGAAGTGAAGGAGAGAGGAGGGAGGGGAAAGAAAGCAAAGAGAAAGTCAAGAGAAGAAAGAAGAGGAGGGGGAAAGAAAGGAGAAAAGGGGACAAAGAAGGGCAGAAAAGGGCAGATGAGGGGAGGTCAGAGGAAATGAAAGAGAAAATTAAAAAGATTTCTCCACACATTCAAAGCATTAGATTACGTTTCAGCCAGTTAGAAATGTTGGCCGTTTGTATTAAGTGAAACTAATTAAAAATATTATGCGGGTCATTCTCAGACTAATATAATTTTCAGTTTCTAACATAGTACTATAATGGGTGAGATTCATGTTTGCTTTTCCAAAGATTGCAAGCCCTAGAGTAGACAGTATGAAATAAGATGCCATCCCACTTAATTTATTGCATTGATGACTAATTATTCCATGAGAGTATTGCCAGGCTGGTTCTTTTTATTTTTTCCAGCTTTATTGAAGTAGAATTGACAAATTCAGTCTGTTCTTTTAGAGGGCAAGGAACTCGCATTGTTACAGTCTTCTGTTTAGCCCCCAAAAGTCTAGAATGAGATTAGCCACGGAGAGGAAAGCCACCATTCTTGCTTTATTAGGGCTTTGCATGAGTTGCTTCTCCCACCCTGCCTTTCTTACGTTCCCTCTTCATGTTTCTACTTTTTCCCCCTCATTCCATTCCAGGTTAATTCACAATGCAGCATAGTAGTTGAAGCTTTGGAATTACATAGACTGGATTCAAATTTTAAATGCCAAAAGCCACAATTACTTTTGCACCAACCTAATACCTTGCTAGATGTATGTCTTACAGAAATTCTTTCATTCCTTTATTTTTTTGCTCTTCATTGCACAAATGTCTTCTGTGTACCTACTATGAATCAAGCATTGCTCCAGGAGGACTCAGGGGTGAAAAGAGACAATTTCTGCCCTTACAGAGCTTACACACCAATATATTCCAATTGCCATCAAAAACGAAAATGAGTTTCAAAAAGATGAAATGTGGGTGATTTACTTAGCTCGGTGTTGGGAACACAGCAAGTGCTCACCAATGGCAGTTTAAATTTTTTGTTACCTAGGACAACAGCTAAAACAGGGAAGCTCTGTCTCTGAACACCATCAAGAGTTATAGAACCGTGATTTTCATTTGAAGTAATTAGGTCAGTCATATTTCCAAAAGAACAACCACAGCTGGTCAGTTCAAACAAAAGTCCCAGCCAGGGTTAAAATACAGCAGCTTAGCCATCAAGGATGTATAGGCCACACGTCTTGCTATTGGGCATACAGAGACATAGGCCTTTCCAGATAACTATCCTCTGGAGTGATATAGTAAGAGGGAGCACAGCATAGTGGAATCTGTCTAGCATATTCAGTCTTCATTATTAGTTTTGTGGCCTTATCTAAGTTTCTGACTTTCCTTGAAATCCAGTTTATAAATCTAGCAATCTCATCCCATTTTCTGTTTCCTTTTTCTGAAATGCTTTTCCCTGGGATATCCACTTGCCCTTCTGCTTATCCAAGAGCTCTTGCCTGATCAGCTATATAAAATAGCAGCCCCTCACATTCCAGTTGCACTCTATCCACTTATTACCTTTCATTTACCTTCACAGCATGTCATTTCAGATGACATTACAGATTTGTTTATTCATAGAGTGCTTGCCTTTTCAACTCTAGAATGTTAGCAAAGATGTTGTCACTGCTAAAACCCCAGCATTTAGAACAGGTCTCGATCCAAAGTGCTGCTCTGTATTTGTTTAAAAAATGAAAAAATACATCAAAAATTGCCTACAAGTTTACTAAGATCATACATCTATTGAATTCTACCCGTTGGATGTTTTAGTGCTTAGAGCAGTCCCTTGACCCCAAGTTATGAATCTTTTCGTAAATCCTAGCTTGTTCATCTAACATCCAAATGTTTGATCATTAACTCTAGCATATCAAATATTGCTCTTAGGCTTTTTAGTTGAGGTCCTCCTGAATATGGAAAGACCTATACCCACCAAAAACCTTAAGTAAAGAACACTACAGAGAAAAGAAAGTCTTCTTTTTGATCTCTTCTTTGTTGTCTAGACCAGTGGGTCTCAGACTTTAGTCTGTGTCAGAACCACCTGCAAGTCTTGTGAAAATGGAAATGATTGAGCCCTGCCCCCAGAGCTTCTGGTTCAGTAGGCTTAGGGCAAGGCCCAGGAATTTGCATTTCTAACAAGCTCCCAAGTGATGCAGATGCTGCTGGTTAGAGGACATGTTTTGAGAATTTCTTCTGATTTCACAATGAAGAAATAAAAACTTCTATAAGCCTTCCCACTTTCACCCTGACTCTGTCTCAGCTCGCTCTATAAGAGAAGTAATAATTGCATTTACTCCCTGATTTAACAAACTTGAAAGTTATGTTCTGGGAGTGTGGGCAAGTTTTGTGTTTTAGTTCTATAATGAAATCTGCGCTTCAGCATCATTAACCAATCTGCTTCATAATGAAAATTAATTATTATGGTCATTAGACTAAATGGTTTTTGTCATCTGCAAAGACATAATTGGTACAGAAAATTGTTTCACAACTATGAAATAATCAATCAGCAAAGGCTGACTATACCCATGATTTTTTTTTCTCTGCTAGTTTCCAATGGAGCAGCCCAGAAGTCACTTTGGAACAGAAAGAAGTGGGGAGGCAGTGAGCTACTCTAACAAGGAATGGAAGATGTGTGGCCTAAACAGTAAAACATCTTCTTTAAAGTACAATTTTCATAGTTTCCGGGGAAAAGGCACACTCATAGAGAGGCCACAGAGAGGGGGCTGGAGGAAAGTGCTTTCCCCTCAAGGCAAATTGTACAAATATGGCACCCTCTTGACAGATTTAAAGTAATATGATAACATGACAGTTGAAACAATGGTGATAAAAATTCAATGGAAGAAGCAATAGGAAATATGTATAATCAAAATATCGAAAGTGATATTAGGAAGGAGAGAGTCTCAGTAGAATGCCTATTTTATGGACTCACCAGTGCCTCCTCCAATCATGCTGGTAAGCTTGCTTCCTCTGATGTTAGAACTTGACTATACCTCTGAGAGAAAGAGTTCATCAATCCCGTGGGATTGCCAGAGGGTCCTTGCTCGGCAATCAGTGTGCTTCAAAGGTTCATTTGTATTAAAACTCAACTTGCCTAGAACTAGGTTCTCCTTTTAAGCCTGTTTTCCTATTTGTCTGAATACACAAATCTACAAAGCCATCTAAAAAATATTTATTTAACACCTACTTCGGCAGGGTGCAAAATTTAAAAAGCATTTATTGGTAACTGAGATAAGGGGAAAGGACAAGATTATAAAAGAAATAGAAATCTTTTTCTTTACCCTTAAGAGTTTAAAATCTGGTCAGAGACTAAAATAAACAAAAGTAATTACATTAGAACAATACAAATTAACATATCTTCCAGTAAGACTATAAGAGCAATTTAATTAGAGAAGAAAATTTTCTTTGTGGATTAGCATGAAGAAATATCAAATGCAGACTCAGATGCATCTGTGGGTATAGATAAATATTTCTATGAATGAGATGCTGATTTTGACCCCAATATACTCACAAAACAAATGGATGTTGACATACGCCAAGATGACTGAGATCATTTAAGCTGATAAATAAATTACTAAATTAAGCAGCCTCAATCAAGCATTATTTATAGGGGTACCATGCTACCAAAGTTTATCATGTTTGCTTTGAAGAAAAGTTCTTCATGCAGAAATGTGGCTAATTGTACATTGTTCTAAATAATATCAGATGGAGAAGTTTGCAATTTAGGGAAGATTGCTCCTAGGATAACAATATTAAACAAACACACTAATAATGACCTAGTGTGAATCCAAAAACAGGGTCAGCTATTCTGTGAATTCTCCCCCTCCCTCCCTTGAGGAACTAAGAGAGGATGTATTGAACCCAAAGCAAACTGAACCATTCACTTTCCATTTTGAGCCCACTTCTGGCCCTGATTGCAGTGTAAGCATTTGGCTTTTTTATGAGTTGCTTCATCAGTACCAACTAGAAAAGGACTTGAACACAGAGAGCCCTGTGAACATGCAAAGTCTAATTGTCTTCATTAAAATGAAGAAACTGATGCATCCATCTATCTCAGTGGGAGCTAGTTGCTCACATGTATCTGAGGGATTTGGCTGAGTACAACTCTTTTTTCTTTTTTTTTTTTTTTTCCAATTCCCATTGTTTGTAACAAGTCTTTTATCATCTTGAAGTCTGAATTAACACTTCTGTCTCCACCAGTTTCGTTGTTTTTCCATTTGGCAAACTCTAGGTTTTTCCTGTTGTCTTCCCTTTGGGGCATGAATTAGCATAGTTGTGCAATGTTTATTGTTTGTTACGCCTTTATTTTTTGATGTCATCCTCAAAGATGTCAAATCTTCTTCCTTGAGCCGTACGGGAAAACCCAAAGATTTCCATGAAGCAGGGGTCTGGGAAAATGGAATATTTGATGGAAGCCTATGGCTTTATTGGTGAAGCTGTTTTGTTTTAAGCATACTCAGCAAGCTTTTCTCTTAGGGACTAATTCAGTAGCATGTAGTTCCCCTACACACACACACACAAACACACACACACACATACTCCATTGTTTCAACTGTAGAGTCAGCACAGCAGCTGCAGATAACAGTCAGTAAGCAGTCAGTAAGCATTGTGTTTAAGTTTCATCTTTGGGTGAAATACCTCCTGGATTCAAATCCTGGTACTGTCCCTTACCAGCCACATATAACCCCTCAGAACTTGAGTTTTAGCCTCTATGAAATAAGAGGGAAAAAATATCATTCAGAAGTATTATGAGGAATAAATAAAATTGTATATATAAAATGCTTAGCAGAGTTCTTACTAAGCCCACTACTAATATACACAAATACCAATAATGATAGCTTTCTAATGATTATGATCACAGCTTAGGAAGCAATATCAAATTTTGATGATCAAATGATCTACCATGTTGATTATTCTGTATGTAAATTATTCAGCAGCTAGTAGAATTATTTCTTATCCCCACACCCCTCATTGCTCTGCTCATACAAACCACTTCATTTCTTATTCTGACAACTTTTCTTAGGCTGTCAAAGAGACAGGAAGTAAAATCATTTTTATTATGATTTCATAACTATAATACAGATGAATTGGGTAGGCAGTTGAATAAAAAAAATGGGACATTAGTTGTTAACGATTCAGTTCCCTCCGGTCTTCCTTCTCCCACTTGAGGAAAGTCAAAAGTGAAGGAGGAAAAATGACATTGCACTGAAGTGCTTTAGGGATGTCTTGGGGAAAAATAAATATGCAATCTACATGCAAGGTATCATTATATCATTATCACACTGCATTCATTTAATAAGAGATTAAAGTGTTCCAGTTCACAGCAACTAAACTTGCTTCCAACTTTCCCACGGTTTCTTTGATATTTTTTATTGGAAGGAGGCTTCCATTTAGAACAATTGCTGTAATATATTTGTTTTAAACTGAAGCCCTCTCGGACATCGGAAGTATCTTTAATCTGATCATAAAATTAACTGCTCCCTTGTTTGCTCAGATTTGTTTCTTCCCAAGTTATGGCAACCTCACCTCATCCTATTAGGCCAGTAACAACCAGAACATAACTACAGGCCTTTACTCCACTACATTCTAGAATACAATCTTTGAGCCCCTTCTTTCATAGATCTCTGGAGAAACAAGTGCCTGTGTAATCCCAGGGATGCTGAAAGGCTGGAAAATAATTTCCACTGCAGGTCTTTGTTACAGATTGGGTTCTCCAGAAGTAGACACTAAGGGATTTTGGGGGTGTGAAAGTTTTGTGAGAGATTACACCTAGGAATGGAAGGAGAGGAAACAGGGTGGGGCAGAGGATGACATCAAGTTGTGTCATAGATCCCACAAAGTGTCAGTTCACCCAGCAGAGTGCTCTAGAGTGAGTATTTTTCCTTTAGTGTCTCCCACAGTGCAAACTGTCTGAACATTTATACCCACTTCTTGCTCAGTCACCAGATACAGACAGGGTGGCTTTCGGCAGCTGAGATACCCTAAAGGGGCTGAGAGCTGGAGGCCCTTTGCCAAATACACTTCCTGTGACTGAGGACTGAAGCAACAAGTCCCTCCCTGAAGAATATCCGGGCACCTCATCTTCAGACTCCTCCCCTCAGTCCCATCTCCATGGGCTCCACGTAAAAGGAGAGAAACGTATGTGCAGCCATATGTTTTCCAGTATTTGCGTGGAAAGGACTAAGACAGTCCTTTCCAGTCAAATACTCTGCCAGTAGGAGGAGGAATGACTACAAAGGTGAAGTGATAAGAGAGCAATGACCATTTCTAGCATCATTCTTATTCCTCTTTCTTCTAAACTTTTCTTTTCTTTCTTTTTTTTTTTTTTTTTTTTTGAGACAGAGTCTCGCTCTGTCGCCCAGGCTGGAGTGCAGTGGCGTGATCTCGATCTCCTGACCTCGTGATCAACCCACCTCAGCCTCCCAAAGTGCTGGGATTACAGGCGTGAGCCACCGTGCCTGGCCCAGGCACTGCCTCTTAACTCATAGTCCAAGGCAGAAATTAGGAGCCATCTTTGAGCTCCTCTTTCTCCATCACCACACATAAAATCAGTCATAAGTCTCAGAGTCTCTTCTTAGTTCTCCTATACCCCTCCTCTCATCTCTCCACCCACTAACACAACCTAAGATTGGGTGTTATCACCTCGAATTACACTTACTTATCCTTCAAGACTCAGTGAGTGGAACCTCTTCCTGGATGTGTTTCCTTAAAGCTCAATCCTGACAGGCTTCTAGAATAGTTCTTATCATCCTTTATATAATTGCTGACTTACTTTGTACGTCTCTCCATCTCTGTACTGGAGTTTAGGCTCGTGGAGAACAGGAGCAATGCCTTATTTAAATTTGTTTCCCAGCATCCAGCACAGTGCCTCACATTCAAAACTGTTCTAAGTATTTGTGTGTTGAATGCACTCATTGCCCACCTGTTGTGTGTGAAGCACTGTGCTAATTTGGGCTTTGGGGTCAGGAAGAACCCACCTCCGCCCTCCAGGAGCTTCAACCTGATAAACACAGAATAGAGTTATAAGAGAGGTGTCACATCAAGGGGATATAGAAAAGGAAAGCAGCACTCAAGAGAGTAGAAAGGAAATCAAAGTAGTACCAAAAATAAAAATAAAAAAGAGAGAGAGAGACAGAAAAACTTGAAAATGAGACAACTGTGGGAGGAACACTAAATTAGAGCAGAGCAGAGAAGACACAGAAAGGAAGAAGATGCTGGAAAGTCTTCTTTCCCAAATTGTCAACTGAGTGATGAAGAGTTTATGTGGAAGGTAGCCAGAGAAGATGTGGTCTGGTCCAGCCATAGTTAAAATGGCCAGAGAGAAGATTGATTGAATGAACAAACATATTAATTAATTAATGTTAAATATAAATTTAAATGGTTAGAAAGACAGAGCTAATCAATTCTTTGTGAATTTTGCTCTCTCACCTTACTATAGTTTCTACTAAGTATGGCAGGAGATCGTAGGGTGAGTTATAAGAACATGCTTCTGTTTAGAAAAGAAAAAAATTTAGCAAAAACCTACTCACAATCCAATTTAATATTTCAGGAGGCAAGATCACAAGGCATAATATAAGATTTCACTGGATAGAATCAACACAGAATAAGGCCCCAGCCCTGCAGGAACTGACAGTCTTACGTTTAACAAACTGAAAGTCATACAACACATTAAGAAGAAAATGAAATAGGCTCTGACTCCTTACAGATATTAGATACATACAAAAAGGATAGAGAAATGAAGTATCATATTTTACACCAGATTGTGATGTTCTTGATCTTGTTCTTCTATGTAACCCCACACCAACTCAGAAGACAGGCATATAGTAATGAAACCAAGTGAAGAAAGCCTCTTAGAAAAGACAGACTTTAAAATGGAATATAAGAATGGGAAAGATGACAAGGAAAGAAAATACTTCCTTCTTAGAAGATAAGTGAGATATGAATCATCATACCAACAGCATTAAAGATACAGGGAATATAAAATCACCTTGAATTGTTAAAATAATAAAAGCTCTGGGATTACAGACACGAGCCAATTATTATTAACTACCTATTTCTTCTTCAAATTCCTTATTTCTTCTCCATTCTCCATTCCCTCTAATACATTTTTCCTCTTCTCAATTCCCCATTGGTAGACATTACTCAGTTCTCAGTCTTTAGTTCTCTTCTCTTTTCTCTTTCACCACACACAAATTACCTTTAAAATCATCCTGGCCGGGCGCGGTGGCTCACGCTTGTAATCCCAGCACTTTGGGAGGCCGAGGCGGGCGGATCACGAGGTCAGGAGATCCAGACCACGGTGAAACCCCGTCTCTACTAAAAATACAAAAAATTAGCCGGGCGTGGTGGCGGGCGCCTGTAGTCCCAGCTACTCGGAGAGGCTGAGGCAGGAGAATGGCGTGAACCCGGGAGGCGGAGCTTGCAGTGAGCCGAGATTGCGCCACTGCACTCCAGCCTGGGCGACAGAGCAAGACTCTGTCTCAAGAAAAAAAAAAAAAAAAAAAAAAGATCATCCTAAAATTCTTAGATTTGGTGCTGTGTAGTTTTATACACACACACACAATTTTCAGCCTGGGACTATTTATTTGAAAGTCACATCTAATGATATCTTTCAAACCCATTTATCCCCTTTTGTGTCCACAATCATTATCTAATCCAGACTGATACGACCTCTCATGTGGATTATTGCAACAGCTACCGAAGTCGGAGCCATCCCAGACACTACTACCAAATCATTCTAAAATTATTCCTGGTTGTCCCTGCCCAGATGATCTCACGGTTCCCTCTAACCTACAGAATAGACTCCAAACTTCTCACATGTATTTACAACTTTCCATTATCTGGCTCTGCCTATTCACCCATATTGTTACTTATGCCTCAAACAAAGCCTCTGTTCCTTCCAGGCCACCAAGTCTCTATCCGTCCAGTATCTCTGAAGAGCACAAGTCATAATGCTAACTGTGACTGATAGGATGGAAGCTTAAAGATATGAGGCAGCTTAATCTAGAACATTCTGCAAGAAAAGAAAAATGGGATTCAAACTCAAGTGTTCCTCACTCCAAAGTTGTCCTCTTAACCATTGGTATTAGTCTTTTTCACCCAAAAGCTAGCACTTTTAACTATGCCCTGCCTTTTTTATTAATCAAAGCATGTATAACTTACCAAAAGAAAAAAAAAACTGTCTAGCTCTGGTCTCGTTTATAACCCTATTAGCTAAGGCTTATACATTGTGCAATTTTCAAAGACAAGTACATATTGATCTTTTACATAAATATGTATGCTAAAAAGGATGAAAGTGTATTTGATGGATGCTCGCTCCTTGATGCAAAATCAAAAGTATAGAAATTTGCTGGGCATGGTAGCTCATGTCTGCAGTCCCAGAGGTTTAGAAGGCTGAGGTGAGAGAATCATTTGAGGCCAGGAATTTGAGACCAGCCTAGGCAATATAGCCAGACCCCATCTCTACAAAAAATTTAAAAATTAGCCAGGCATGCTTGTGTGCACTTGTAGTTCCAGCTACTCTGGAGGCTGAGGTGAGAGAGTGGCTTGAGCTCAGGAGTTCAAGGCTGCAGTGAGCTATGATCAACCCACTGCACTCCAGCCTGGATGACAGAGTAAGACCCTGTCTCTAAAAAAACAAAGTAAAAATATTGTAAAGTATATGAATTAAAGGTCTCTATGAAATCAGAAAAAAATTCTGTAAGCTAATTGAAGACTTTTTAAAAAATAGCTTCTGGGAGAGAAAGCTAAATAATTACATAATTACACACTTCTTTCCTCACGAAGACAATGAACTAGAGTTTGGTCTCTCTTTTCACGCAAATATATGTGCTTATGAATTTATGTCAGTTTCATTCTCTCATTATACTAAAATCAAAGCATATAAATGGCAGTTTCTTCTTTCTTCGTAGTACTGAAGTCCCCAGAGCAGGAATCCAGCCAAAGCCTGTAATACTATGTTTGTCAGAGGTTGCGAAGTGGTGGCCTGAAGACTAAATCTGGCTCGCATGTGTGTGCCATTGGCCCTTATGGTGTTTTCTGTTTAATTGAATTAGTCTCAAACATTCAAAAATCAAGACATTTCACATAAAATCCAGATTTCCAGATTTTCTTGGAAAACACAGAGATCTGAAAACACTGGGCCCTCATTCCTGCATGGCAATAATCCCGTAGAACTCCCAAGTCACTGGCAGGCTCCCCTTGGATGGGGGTGAGTTCTCTAATTCACCCTGCCCTGTCATTTATTCATGGCTCTGTGTCTTGCAGACATTTTATTTCACATCCTCAGGTTTTACGGGTGACCAGAGTTTTGAAAATCATTTGTGGAGGAGGGGAGCACAGTGAAGAATGTAGGAAGAACAGAGCGTAGGAAGAACAGAGTCTAGGAACTTAGAACATCATTCTAGTGTTTTGTTTTGTTTGTGTGTTTGAAATTGTTGAAATTCTTTCTTGGAAAGGTGAGAAGTGCATCAAAGCTCTTTCATATCTCCTGCTTCTTTTTCCATCTCATCGACTACACTTAAAACACAAAAAATTTTTAAAGAATGAAAGGAGAAAGAAGAAAGTAAGAAGAAAAAGAGAGAAAGAAAGAAAGAAGAAAGACAGACAGAAAGACAAGAAAGAAAGAAGAAAAAAAGAAAGAAAGAAAGAAAGAAAGAAAGAAAGAAAGAAAGAAAGAAAGAAAAGAAAAGAAAAGAAAAGAAAAGAAAAGAAAAGAAAAGAGAAAAGAAAAGAAAGAAAGAGCAAGCAAGCAGGCAGGGAGGGAATGAGGGAGGGAGGGAAGAAGGAAGGAAGGAAGGAAGGAAGGAAGGAGAGAGAGAGAAAGAAAGAAAAAGAAGGAAGGAAGGAAGGAAGGAAGGAAGGAAGGAAGGAAAGAAAGAAGAAAGAAAGAAAGAAAGAAAGAAAGAAAGAAAGAAAGAAAGAAAGAAAGAAAGAAAGAAAGAAAAAGAAAGAAAGAAAGAAAGAAAGAAAGAGCTGGACATGGTGGCTTATACCTGTAATCTCAGCATTTTGGGAGCCTGAGGCAGGTGGATCACCTGAGGTCAGGAGTTTGAGACCAACCTGACCAATATGGTGAAACCCTGTCTACTAAAAATACAAAAATTAGCTGGACATGATGGCATGCGCCTGTAGTCCCAGCTACTCAGGAGGTTGAGACAGGAGAATTGCTTGAACCTGGGAGGTGGACGTTGCAGTGACCCAAGATGGTGCCACTGCACTCCAGACTGGGCAACAGAGCAAGACTCTGTCAAAAAAAGAAAGGAAGGAAGGAAGGAAGGAAGGAAGGAAGGAAGGAAGGAAGGAAGGAAGGAAGGAAGAAAGAGGAAGGAAGGAAGGAAGGAAGGAAGGAAGGAAGGAAGGAAGGAAGGAAGGAGAGAAAGAGAAAGAGAAGGAAGGGAAGGGAAGGAAGGGAAAGAAAGAAAGAACCAACTGAAGAGATAAGAGAATTATTTTACTGTCCTTTTTTCACAACTCTCATCTCTGTCCTAGCTCCCATGCCTCAATTTGGGAGACAATTATAGTTATGAGTTGATCAAATTTTATACAGAAAAGTGTGATATTTTAATAGTAACTTACAAAACAAACTGGAAGAAAATAATACAATAGCTTGAGGAATAATCAGATTATAAGCATGAAAAGTAACCTCAGAGATTGTAGGTATATATATATATAATTAAGAAAAAAAAGATAACCAAACATAATACTGGGGAATGACACAAAGGATATTCTTAACACTGAATCAAGCAGAGTCAACAAGATTTTTGGTTTGAAAGGCATCTTCAGGGATGTGTTATTTTATATGTATATATATTTTGAAAAGCAATCTCAGCAATTCTCAAGAAGTTATTATGTCATTTCTTTCTATGCTGCTGAATAAAAGAAAACTGTGATTAAGTAGCAATTCATGACTTAAGGAACCAATAGAATTCATTGGATATTTTATATAAGCTTTTCTAGTGGCTTCCTACCTCTGAGGAGCTAGTTTCGATTTACATGTTGTAATTAATCAGATAGCTTGAGCCAGAGAGAATTCATCAAAGAAAATGGAAACTTATTTTTGTGTAATTAGCTACTCTGATGATTGATCAGTTAATCGCTTTATTTTTTTTCTGTTCACTGCCAATTCTAACTATATATTTTATCTTATTATCCAGGAATCTTCAAATGGAAAAACCTAGTAATTTCTCTCGCCCTGCTTAAGTGTCAATGAAGAGAATAATAGAAGAAAATCTCTTTCTAAAACTGGTTTTCCAAACTTTATATGTGAACTCCTTTCTAAATATTGGAATTCTATTCTTCCCATAGAAGTGGCTGTGCTCCACAATATAAGAACAGAACAGCAGATTAAGTAACAAAGCAAGGACTTACTAGATAATCAGGATGTTAAAGAGGAAAGTGGACTTTCTGGTTTGAGGTTAGAACAATCCATTCAAAATCTTCTGGAAAACACAGAGAAAGCTTAACTAATTTGAAAATTATTGCCATTCTTTTTTTTCCTGAGCTACCACCAATTTTTTAATTCCCTTTTTGAAAATCTCCTTTATTTTTCGTTTGGCAAACAGATTTTCTTCATTGCTTCATATCGATGGGGGGTAAGAGGGAGTGATGTCTTCTTATGTATAAAGTAAACCATATGAATGTATAAATTTAGACAAATGGGGAAATAAATGGATGGTTATTATGCAAATAGCAAAAGCCAAATGAATACGTAAAATTTCTTAGACCACAGTGGCGCCTTCTCAAAGAAATGTTCCCTTTGCTCTTTCCTTTAAGTTTCACAACTCTTAAGAACCAAAATCAACTCAAGAGATTTAGCTTTCAGCCCTTAGCTTTTATTTACTTCTTCTTCTTCTTGGTCTGAAGTAAACTGGCCAGTCCTACTATGTATAAGCACATGTAAAGAAGATGAAAGAATTAGGTGATAGGATTTTGCTATAAAGCAAATAAACTAAGTTTATGTAGTTCTTTCAAGTCCACCAAACAAACATGAATCTACTGGTAGAAAACTATCTTACACCTTTTGAAACTCTTATGCTCAGTCCCTCCCAGCATGCAAAGTACTTTTCATCTATAAAACTTTGAAAAATGAGAGGATCTTAGAAGGTAACTGGAGCAATACTCTTCAATAGCAATACTCTTAATCTTCTTAGATTCTTTACCATTAAGTTTAAGTACTAGAAACTCAAAAGTTTCCTAAAACTTTCACTGCCCTTTTGAAATTGTAAGCTAACAGGCTGTCTTCTTTCCTGGCCACCTTTTCAGATGACAACTGCTCAGATTGTTGGTGTATGCACTGGATGAAAGCTCTTCCAAGCCTTCTATCTTTAAATTGGCTTATTTCTTTTCAGTCTTTGAAATTATGTTACTGATGGCCCTTTGAATAACAAAATCTAGAAGACTTTTCCCATACATCATTATCCTGCATCAAGGGTCTCTTCTCCAAATCGCTGGTCTCCCCTATCTTCCAGCCCCTCTGGGAAGAGCTGAGGTTTCCGTGTTAATATTTGGCATTTCTACTCCCTGGCCATTGGAATTATTTTTTTTTCCAATCTCAACTCTCTGTCACTGAAGCAAGAAATAATTTATTTTTCTAACCAATAGGTGCTTGTTACAAACCTCTATATGTTAGATGAAAGTAAAGACTCCATCTCAGGCTCAGGAGAACCCCGACACCTCCCTGTGTTCACTCTCTGTCCTTTCTGCCAAGGTGTTATGTGCTTCACCACTCTTCCTCTGAGTGTATCAATAGAAGGGAAATTAGAGGCTGGGACCTACAACTACCATTTGGATTTTGACCTTGACTTCACCATTTCATCATGTTTCTTCCGTGGGTCAATTTTGTGGCATTTGTGGAACTGAGATACCTCAGATGCCTCCTGAACCCTCATGTATTCATCAGATCATGTGACAAAATTCTATCTTCAAATGCTGGTAACCATGGGGGTTGATGGAGTCAGCTACTGTCTGCCATTACTGCTTCGGACCATGGCCATAACAGGGAGTGAGGATTATATGTATCATCCAAGGAATAGGAGGAGGGACGAGAGTCAAAGGTCTTAAAAATGACTGTGCTATTCCTCAAGTTATCTTTTGTCTGACCCTTCAGATTTACTCTCTAGTTTTCTCCACCCTGCCTTGCCCCAGGAGGCTGACCAGTACGGACCACATCAGTAGAACTCTAGTGCTCCCTGGTGTCTAACTGGGTTTGGCCAATGGGACCTCTGGCAGGAGATAGAGAGAAGGAAGAAAATGAAGTCACCATATTTTTGTCCTGGTTCCATTCCTTGCAGAGTTGCCCTGGATGGATGGCTCTCTCAGCATCACAGCTGTCCAAGTGGACTTCTCCAACCACTCTCTTTCCTGGATTCCAGTGACTCTTCCTTCCTTCTTCAGGCCTAGTGGTAACAGATCTGCTGCTGCTAGCTCCAAATTCCAGCATTAACTCTTGTGGCTCGCCTAAGCCCTGACCACACTGTTCTCATTAATGCTCACATAAATAAAACGCTGTAAATTATCCTAATTTTAGTGTGTCTCCTACTCCCATTTGGAACCCTGACTTATTTAGCCAAAATTTATCTATAAGATTTTGCAATATACATATTCTAGACCTCACCTCAGACCTACTAAATCAGAACCTTTAGAAGTGAAGCCTGGAAAGCCTTTTTTAACAAACTTTTCCATTGATTTTTACACACTGCTTGGAAACCACTGCCCCACAGCAGTGCTGGGCAAACAACAACACAGATGTAACACAACCAGCCAAATCCAACCAGCCCCACGTCTTGGTTTGGCCTGCAAGTGATAGTTTTTTTTTTTTTTTTAGATAATTTCAGCTTTTATTTTAGATTCAGGGGGTATACATGCAGGTTTGTTACCTGGGTATATTGCATGATGTTGAGGTTTGGAGTACAAATGATCCCGTCACCCAGGTACTGAGCATAGTACCCAATAATTAGTTTTTCAACCCTTGCTTCCTTCCTTCTCTTCCTCCACTAGTAGTCCCCAGTGTCTATTGTTGCCATCTTTATATTGATGAATATCCAATGTTTAGCTTCCACTTATAATTAAGAGCATACAGTATTTGGACTTCTGTTCCTGCATTAATTCACTTAGGATGATGGCCTCCAGCTGCACTGATGTTGCTCCAAAGGACATGATTTTGCTCTTTATAAAGACTGCATAGTGTTCTATGGTATATATGTACCACATCTTCTTTATCCAGTCCACCACTGATGGGCACCTAGGTTGATTCCACATCTTTGCTTTTGTGAATAGCATGGCTATGAACATATAAGTGCATGTGTCTTCTTGGTACAATGATTTATTTTCTTTTGGATATATACTCAGTAATAGGAGTGCTTGGTTGAATGATAGTTCTGTTTTAAGTTCTCTGAGAAATCTCCAAATTGCTTTCCATAGTGGCTGAAACTATTTACATTCTCACCAACAGTGTATAAGCATTCTCTGTGGCCTTGCCAGCATTTCTCATTTCTTGATTTTAATAATAGCCATTCTGACTGATGCGAGATGGTATCTCATTGCAATTTTGATTTGCATTTGATGTAGAGCATTTTTTCATACTTTTTTGAAGGGGGCACAAGTATGTCTTCTTTTAAGAAGTTGTCTGTTCATATCTTTTGACCATTTATAAAGGGTTTATTTGTTTTTGTTTGTTCAATTCTTTAAGTTCCTTATAAATATTCGATATTCTACTTTGTCAGATGCATAGTTTGCAGATATTTCCTCCTATTCTTTAGGTTGTCTGTATACTCTGTTGGTAGTTTATTGTTCTGTGCAGAAGCTTTGGTTTAATTAGATCCCAAATGTCAATTTCTGTTTTTGTTGCAAATACTTTTGAGAACTTAGTCATAAATTCTTTCCCAAGGCCTATGTCCAGAATGGTTTTCTTCTAGGGTTCTTATAGTTTGAGGTCTTACATTAAAATCTTTAATCCATCTTGAGTTAATTTTTGTATATGGTGAAAGACGGAGATCCAGTTTCATTCTTCTGCATATGGCTAGCCAGCTATCCCAGCACTGTCACTGAATAGGAAGTTATTTCCTAATTTTTTATTTTGTTGATTTTATCAAAGATCAGCTGGTCGTAGGTGTGTGGCTTTATTTGTGGGTTCTCCATTCTGTTCTATTGGTCTATGTGGCTGTTTTTATACAATACCATGCTGTTTTAGTTACTGTAGATTTATAGTATAGTTTAAAGGTGGATAATGTGATGTCTCTGGCTTTGTTCTTTTTCTTAGAATTGCTTTGGCTATTTGGGCTCTTTTTTGGTTCCATGTGAATTTTAGAATCATTTTTTTCTAGTTCTATGAAAAATGACATTGATAATTTGATAGGAATAGTTTTGGGCAGTATCGCCATTTTAATGATATAGATTCTTCCAATTCATGAGCATGGAATGTTTTTCCATTTGTTTTTGTCACCTATGGTTTCACTCAGCATGTTTTGTAGCTCTCCTTGTAGAGATCATTTACCTCCTTTATTAGATATATTCCTTGGGGGTGTGTGTGTGTGTGTGTGTGTGTGTGTTGCTATCATAAATGTTATTGCATTCTTGACTTGGATTTCAGCTTGAATATTATTGGAGTACAGTAATGCTACTGATTTTTGTACAGTGACTGGATCTTGAAACTTTACTGAAGTCATTTATCAATTCCAGGAGCCTTTTGGCAGAGTCTTTAGGGTTTTCTACGTATAGAATGATATTGTAAGCGAAAAAGGATAGTTTGACTTCTTCTTTTTCTATTTAGGTGCCTTATTTGTTTCTCTTGCCTGATTGCTCTGGCTAGGACATGCAGTATTATGTTGAATAGGAGTCGTGAGAGTGGGCATCCTTGTCTTATTCCAGTTCTCAAGGGGAGTGCTTCCAGTTTTTGCCCATTCAGTAATGATGGTTTGGATTTGCCATAGATGACTCATTATTTTGAGGTATGTTCCTTCATTGCCTAGTTTCTTGAGGGTTTTTATCTTGAAGGGATGTTGAATTTTATTGAAAGCCTTTTCTGTATCTATTGAGATGATTATATGGTTTTTTTTAATTCTGTTTATGTGATTAGTAGCATGTATTGATTTGCATATGTTGAACCAACCTTGCATCCCAAGGATAAAGCCTACTTGATCATGGTGAATTAACTTATTGATGTGTTGTAGGATTTTGTTTGCTAATATTTTGCTGAGGATTTCTGCATCTATGATCATAAGAATTATTGGCCTGTAGTTTGGTTGTGTGTGTGTGTGTGTGTGTCTTTGCCAAGTTTTGGTATCAGGGTAATGTTGGCTTCATAGTGAAGGGGTGGCCTGCCCCTCCACACCTCTGGGTATTTCTAGTTGGGTGGGATGAGAAACTGAGAAAAGAAATAAGACACAAAGTGTAGGGCGGGTGCGGTGGCTCACGCTTGTAATCCCAGCACTTTGGGAGGCCGAGGCGGGTGGATCACGAGGTCAGGAGATCGAGACCACGGTGAAACCCCGTCTCTACTAAAAATACAAAAAATTAAGCCAGGCGTGGTGGTGGGCACCTGTAGTCCCAGCTACTCAAAGAGGCTGAGGCAGGAGAATGGCGTGAACCCAGGAGGCGGAGCTTGCAGTGAGCCGAGATTGCACCACTGCACTCCAGCCTGGGCGACAGAGCGAGACTCCGTCTCAAAAAAAAAAAAAAAAAAAAGACACAAAGTATAGAGAAACAACAGTGGGCCCAGAGGACCGGCACTCAGCATACCAAGGACCTGCACCGGCACCAGTCTCTGAGTTCCCTCAGTTTTTATTATTATTTTCATTATTTCAGCAAAAAGGAATGTAGTAGGAGAGCAGGGTGATAATAAGAAGGTCAGCAAAAAACATGTGAGCAAAAGAATCTATGTCATAATTAAGTTCAAGGGAAGGTACTATGCCTGGATGGGCACGTAGGCCAGATTTATGTCTCTCTCCACCCAAACATCTCAGCAGAGTAAAGAATAACAAGGCAGCATTGCTGCAAACATGTCTCACCTCCCACCATAGGGCAGTTTTTCTCCTATCTCAGAATTGAACAAATGTACAATCGGGTTTTATACTGAGACATTTAGTTCCCAGGGGGCAGGCAGGAGACAGTGGCCTTCATCTATCTCAACTGCAAGAGGCTTTCCTCTTTTACTAATCCACCTCAGCACAGACCCGTTACGGGTGTCGGGCTGGGGGATGGTCAGGTCTTTCTCATCCCAGGAGGCCATATTTCAGACAATCACATGGGGAGAAACCTTGGACAATACCCCGCTTTCAAGGGCAGAGGTCCCTGCGGCTTTCCACAGTGCATTGTGCCCCTGGTTTATTGAGACTAGAGAATAGCGATGACTTTTACCAAGTATACTGCTTGTAAACAGTTTGTTAACAAGGCACGTCCTGCACAGCCCTAGATCCCTTAAACCTTGATTTTATACAACACATGTTTTTGTGAGCTCCACGTTGGGTCAAAGTGGCTGGGGCAAAGTGGCTGGGGCAAAGCTACAAATTAACAACATCTCAGCAAAGCAATTGTTTAAAGTACAGATCTTTTTCAAAATGGAGTCTCATGTCTTCCCTTTCTATATAGACACAGTAACAGTCTGATCTCTCTTTCTTTTCCTTACACATAGAATGAGTTAGGGAGTAGTCCTTTCTCCTCAATTTTTTGGAATAGTTTCAGTAAAATTAGTACCAGCTCCTCTTTGTATATGTGGTAGAATTTAGCTGTGAATCTATCAGATCCAGGGATTTTTTTTGGTTGATAGGATTTTTATTACTGATTCAATTTTGGAACTCAATATTGGTCTGTTCAGGGTTTCAATTTCTGCCTGATTCAATCTAGGAAGATTATGTGTTTCCAGGAATTTATCAATTTCCTCTAAATTTTCTAGTCTGTGTGCATGGAGGTGTTCATAATAGGCTCTGTGGAGATTTTGTATTTCTGGGAGGATAGGTTAATATCACCCTTGTCATTTCTAATTGTGCCTATTTTGATCTTCTCTTCTCTCTTTTTTTCCTTTGTTAATCTAGCTAGCAGTCTGGTGATTTTGTTTATCCTTTCAAAGGACCAACTTTTGGGTTCACTGATTCTTTGCATAAATTTTTGGGTCTGAATTTCATTCAGTTCCACTCTGATTTTAGTTATTTATTTTCTTCTGCTAACTTTGATATGAGTTTGATCTTGTTTTACTAGTTCCTCTATGTGCAATGTTAGATCATTAATTTGAGATCTTTCTAACTTTTTGAAGATGGTGTTTAGCACTATAAACTTTCCTCTTAACAACTGCTTTTGCTGCATCGTAGAGATTTTGGTATGTTGTGTCTCTGTTTTTATTTATTTCAAATAATTTTTTGATTTCTGCCTTAATTTGTTTATCCAAAAGTCATGTAGCAGCAAGTTAATTTTCATGTAATTGTGTAGTTTTGAGTGACCTTCTTGGTATTGAATTCCATTTTTATTCCACTGTGGTCCAAGAGTATGGCTGGTATAATTTTGTTTTTTTGTTTTGAATTTATTGAGACTGCTTTATGGCCAAAAATGTAGTTGACCTTAAAGTATGTCCCATGTGCAGATAAGAACAATGTCTACTCCGTGATTGATGGGTGGAGTATTTTGTACATGTCTATTAGGTCAAATTGGTTAAGTGTCAAATTTAAGTCCAAATTTTCTTTGTTAGTTTTCTTCTTCAATGATCTGTTTAACACTATCAGTGGGGCATTGAAGACCTCCACTATTATTGTGTGATGTCTAAGTATTTCTGTAGTTCTAGAAGTACTTGTTTTATAAATCGTGTACTCTTGTGTTGGGTGCATATATATTTAGGTTAAGTCTTCTCATAATAGAACTCCTTATCATTATGTAATGCCCTTTTCTTTTTTACTGTGGATGGCTTAAAGTCTGTTTTATCTGATTTAAGGCTAGTGACCCCTGCTCCTTTGTGTGTTCTGTTTGCATGATAGATCTTTCTTCAACCCTTTACTTTGAGCCTATGTGTGTCATTATATGTAAGATGTGTCTCTTGAAAACTTGCTTCATAATGTCTGTGGACTATGTATTTAAGTGTGTTTTTGTGGTAGCAGGCATTGTTATTTCATTTCCATGTTTAGAATTCCCTTAAGGATTTCCTGTAAGGCTGTCTAGTGGTAATGAATTCCCTTTGCACTTGCTAATCTGGAAATGATTTTATTTCTCCCTCACTTATGAAGCTTAGTTTGCAGGGATATGAAATTTTTGGTTGGAATTTCTTTTCTTTAAGAATGCAGAAAATAATCTCCCAATCTCTTCTGACTTGTAAGGTTTCTGCTGAGAAGTCTACTGTTAGCCTGATGGGATTCTCTTTGTACATGATCTAACTTTTTTCTCCAACTCCCTTTAAGATATTTTTTCTTTAGCATCAACTTTGGACAGTCTGAACATAACTATATGCCTTAGTTATGTTCATTTGTTTTAGTATCTTGCAAAAGTTCCCTGGCTTTCTCATGTCTAGATTTCTACCTCTCTACCAAGATTAGGAACATTTTCTCGAATTATTCCCTCAAATGTGTTCTCCTGGTTGTGTACCTTTTCTCCTCTCAGGAATGCCAATAATTCATAGATTTAGTGAATTTACATAATCCCATACTTCTGGAAGGCTTTGATGATTTTTGTAAAATTATTTTTTCTTTATTTTTGTCTGCCTGGGTTAATTTGAAAGACAGGTCTTCAAGCTCTGTAATTCTTCTGCTTGGTCCAGTCTATTGATAAATATTTTAATTGTATTTTAAAATTCCTTAAGTGAGTTTTTCAATTTCAGAAGCTCTGACTGATTTCCTTTTAAGATGTTTATCTCCTCTTTCATTTCTGGGATTGCTTTAGAAGGTTCTATCTATGGATTTTCAACTTTCTCTTGGATCTTGTTGAGCTTCCTTGCAATGCATGATTCAAATTCTTTATCTGTCATTTCTGAGCTTCCTTTTTGGTTAGGAACCATTGCTGGATAGCTAGTGAGATGCTTTGTTTTTGTATTAGTCTTTTCTCACACTGCTGATAAACACATACCAGAGACTGGGTAATTTATATAGAAAAAGAGGTTTAATGGGATCACAGTTCGATGTAACTGGGGAAGCCTCACAATCATGGCAGAAGGTGAAAGGCACATCTTACATGGCAGCAGGCAAGAGAGAATGAGAGCCAAGCAAAAGAGAAAACCCCTTATGAAACCATCAGTTTTCATGAGACTTATTCATTATCACAAGAACAGTACGGCGGAAACTGTTCCCATAATTCATTTATCTCCCGTTATCTCTCACTGGGTTCCTCCCACATGTGGGAATTATGGGAGCTACAATTCAAGATGAGATTTGGGTGGGGACACAGCCAAACCATATCATTCTGCCCCTGGTCATGCCCAAATCTCATGTCCTCACATTTCAAAACCAATTATGCCTTCCTGACAGTCCCCCAAAATCTTAGCTCATTTCAGCATTAACTCAAAAGTACAAGTCCAAAGTCTCATCTGAGACAAGGCAAGTCCCTTCCACCTAAGAGCTTGTAAAATCAAAAGCAAGTTAGTTAATTCTTAGATACAATGGGGATACAGGCATTGGATAAATGCACCTATTCCAAATGGGAGAAACTGGCCAAAATGAAGGGGCCCCATGCAAGTCTAAAATCCAGTGGGGCAGTCAAATCTTAAAGCTCCAAAATTATCTCCTTTGACTCCATGTCATATATCCAGGTCACACTGATGGGTTCCCATAGTCTTGGGCAGCTCCACCCTGTGACTTTGTGAGTACAACCTCCCTCCTGGCTGCTTTCACATGCTGGCACTGAGCAACTGCAGTTTTTTCAAGAACATGGTTCAAGCTGTCCATTCTGGGGTCTGAAGGATGGTGGCCCTCTTCTCACAGTTTTACTAGGCAGTGTCCCAGTGGGGACACTGTGGGGGTGCCAACTTCACATTTTCCCTCAACACTGCCCTGGCAGAAGTTGTCCATGAGGACCCCACCCCTGCAGCCAACTTCTGCCTGGACATCCAGGTGTTTTCATATAGCCTCTGAAAACTAGACAGAAGTTCTCAAACCTCAATTCTTGACTTCTGTGCACCCGCAGGATCAACACCCCATGGAAGCTTCCAAGGATTGGGGCTTGCACTCTCTGAAGCCACAGCCTGAGCTGTACCTTGGCCCCTTTTAGCCATAGCTAGAGCAGCTGAGCCTCAAGGCACCAAGTCCCTAAGCTGCACACAGCAGAGGGCCCTGTACTCAAGAAGCCATTTTTTTCCTCCTAGGCCCCCAGGTCTGTGCTGGGAGGGGCTGCCATTAAGGTCTCTAACATGCCCTGGAGACACTTTCCCTATTGTCTTGGGGATTAACATTTAGCTTCTTGTTACTTTTGCAAATTTCTGCTTGAATTTCTCCTCAGAAATGGGTTTTTGTTTTCTATCACATCATCAGGGTGCAAATTTTCTGAACTTTCATTCTCTGTTTCCCTTTTAAAACTGAATGCTTTTAACAGCATTCAAGCCACCTCTTGAATGCTTTGCTGCTTAGAAATTTATTTTGCCAGATACCCTAAATCATTTCCCTTGAGTTCAAAGTCCCACAAATCTCTAGGGCAGAGGCAAAATGCCACCAGTCTCTTTGCAAAAACATAGCAAGAGTCACCTTTACTCCGGTTCCCAACAGGTTCCTCATCTCCTTCTGAGACCACCTCAGCCTCAATTTTATTGTTCATATCATTACCAGCATTTTGGTCAAAGCCATTCAACAAGTCTCTAGGAAGTTCCAAACTTTCTCTAAGCCCTCCATACTGTTCCAGCCTCTTCTTGTTACCCAATTCCAAAATTACTTCCACATTTTCAGATATCTTTACAGCAGTGCCCCACTCCTGGTGCCAATTTACTGTATTAGTCCATTCTCACACTGCTATAAAGGATGGCCTGTGACTGGATAATTTATAAAGAAAAAGAGGTTTAATGGAATCATAGTTCCATGTGGCTGAGGAGGTCTCACAATCATTGTGGAAGGCAAAAGTCACATCTTACATGGTAGCAGGCAAGAGAGAATGAGTGCCAAGTGAAAGCAGAAACCCCTTATAAAACCATCAGATCTCATGAGACTTATTCACTACCACAAAAACAGTATCGAGGAAACTGCCCCCATGATTCAATTATCTCCCACTGGGTCTCTCCCATAACACATAGGAATTATGAGAGCTACAATTCAAGATGAGATTGGGGTGGGAACACAGCCAAACTATGTCAGTTGTTGTCACTTCATGCAGGTTTTCATGGTGCCAAAATTCTTGCACTGATTCTTTCTCATCTGGAGATGCTGGCACTTCTAATTTTTGTAACTATTTTCATGCAGTTATAATTTTTTCTTTGTCTTTCTTTCTCTATAATAATATTGGTTTCTTTCCCTTTCCCTTTTCCCCATCGCTAGGGGATGTGATGGTAGAAAATACTGGGTAGGATTTTTTGGCTTTGCCTCTATAGCCCTCAGTACTTCTGTCATCAGGTTTTATACTGGGCTGTGGAGTTTGACCTACAAGCTAGTAGATGGTACTTATGTGGTACTTATGGGTTAGAGTAGGAGGCAGCCATCATGGTTGAGTGTATGCTTGATCCATGTTTTCTGACAGAAGATCTGTTGCTTCAAGCAATAGGCTGACTTGTGGAGTGCACAGTGGTCTAATCTCCCTGCTCAGCCCTGAGGATGAGGGCATGATGGGTGGGGCTGGACCAGGCAGGCCCACCAACAGGTCCCTCAATGGCAGGCACAAGCACCAGTGCCAAGGGGAGAATCCAGTGGGTGATCACCAAGTTCCCAGAAGTGTGCCTACGTGTGGATCTGGGAAACCTCCTTGGCCTCAAGTTCTCTACACAGGATAAGGAGTGGCCTAAACTACTAACCCAGGAGAGTGGGTGCCACAGATGCCTGGAAATCTGCCTGGGCATGGAGCACAGTGGGACCCACTGCACCAGGATGTGTGCACAGGAAGGGTAGGGTGGTTCAGGGTGACAATCCAGGTGAGGAAGTGCTCCAAACACCTGGAGATACGTCTGGGCATGGAGTGGAGAGGGCCCCACTGCCTCACAATGTCAGGGGAGAAGGCTGCGTCACCAAGTAGACCAGTTCCAGGTTGCCAAGCTGACTCTGGCTATAAGTTTCATTGTCCAGGAGAAAGTACAGCTATAGCAGCTCTCCTCCCACCCCAGGCCTGTCATAGCGGACAGCACAATTCCAGTGCCTACTTCTGGGGTGCTTTCCACAGTTCTGGCTGTGGAGGCCCCTACCCTGCTCCAGAGCAGGTGCTCCATTCTCCAGCCTGAGTCAAATGCCTGCACAGCCATGCTGCCATGTGGCCAAGAATGGCTGGCTTTGTGTGTCCAGATTAAAAAGGGCCTCCTGCTTTCAATCCCAGGTCTGGGAAAATACTTGCAACTTTTCCCAGTATCTTTCCCTAACAGCATTTCCAAGCCTGTCCCCAAATTAGCTCCAAGGCTTGGGAGAAACAAAGTGCTTTTCTTCCGCCTGGTTCACTCAGATCTTCAGTGGAAAGATGAGTCACAGAAGGAGGCTCTCTGCCCTCTCACATATTGAGGCTTTACTCACTTTTATAAGCCAATGCCATCAAGGGGGCTGTTTGCCCATGTTCCCCTTCTCTGGATCTGGGGTGTCCTTCACAATTCCCGGGTGGATTCTCATTTTCCTTCTTGAGTTAAAGCTTAAGAGTTGACCTTTATGCACTATCTTGCTCTTTCCAAGTGACTGAAGCACGCTAAAAGCTTCTAAGCTGCCATCTTGGAGAACAATAAAAAGGTTTTTATATTTTTAAGTAACTTTGCTTAAATCTAAAGAATTTGATGACGTGTTGAAATTGTTGAAATTCTGCCCATAAATAAAGTTTTATTGGAACACAGCCATGTTCACTTGTTTACATTTGGCTATGGCTGCTTTGGTGCTGTAATGGCTGAGTTGAGTGGTTGCAGCACAGATTGTGTGGCCTGCAAAGCCTAAAATATTTACTATCTGGATCTTTGCAGAAACTCTTTGCTGACCCCTGGTCTTAAGGGAAAGGTATCTTTTTATTCTTGACCTCTTGCCAAGGCAACTCCTTATTATCTATTTGGACTAATGACCAAGATCACTTCCCAAGTTATGCAGGTCACTCACTCACTATGCAAAGCAATGCTGCTCAATGACAATTCCAACCTTTCTGTGGTTTTGGATATATTTATTCACATGGGCATTTACATGAGTACATATTATGTGTTTTCAGTATTTGAAACAGGACTAATGGACACTATAATTTGATATATTTCAGCATCCTGATTTACAATACCTGTTCTGCAACTTCTTTGTTGTGACTTTGGGAAGTTACTGTTTTCACATTTATGTAATTTAAGACCTGCTCCGTACATTGTTGTACAAAATAAAAGAGAAAGTTTTATGAAAGAGTATAGCACAAGACACTCAATAGATAATATCGTCTATAGCTATTAATTCCTTTCCTCTATCATCTCATCTCATTACCATTTTTGCTCCTTTACACTTGTAAAAAGTCAAGAGACAAGAACATATCCTTCACTGGGTACTTTCCCCAATGAACTAAATTTTCCAAGTTATTTGAGAAGGTAAAACAGCTTTTAGAAATGCACTAACGAGAAAATGAGCATCACAGAGGTTTTTATCTTGTCTAACACAATAGCCCACGCCCTGTGGGCACTCCATAAACACTAACTGAATTGGATTTTATTATGCTGTTAGACCACATCCAATTGTTTTGCTGCCTCTATAATCAGAAAAGCTGGCCTAAAATGTATGGAAATAAACAATTTACGCATTGGTCCATGCTTGGAAAGGAAAACTTACACGTAACATTGAGACATTATGCTTTGATAGATTCTACCCTTGGGGTGTGTTTAAAAATGTAGCTTCAGTTTCTCTTTTATCAGTATACAAAAGTTTTCCAAGAAACACAAACACTTTAAGGATTTGCCACGCAGCATACATCATGTTGTAGAAGCACCACAGTACTAGCAGTACTACCAACTGAAATTGGCTTGAAGACAAATGAAGCCTTGCTAGAACCTAAGAATAGAAGATTGTAAATGAAATAAACCTATCACTGAATTCTACTTATTTCACATATGCTTAAAAAGTTAGAAACTATATGTATAGTTCCAGAACTGTACAATACCTTAGAGATGATCTTTTCAAAGAGTTTTCACACTGGAGCCCTGGGGGTCTTTGGCAATAACTTAGGAGGCAGGAAGACTGCTGTATTTTTTCCATTCCAACCACTTCCTCAGCCACAGAAATGTGTTCGTTTTGTATATTGGAGTTTTGCATAACGTTTAGTTTAAAAATGGGTCTCACCAATTTTAAAAGGTGGAAAGCTAACTGACCTATCTCTTGTACATTGTAGATCATGAATCAGTGAACTTTTCCTGTAGAGGACTAGATAGTAAATACTGTATTTTAGGCTTTGCCTGCTATATGTTCTCTATCTCAGTTACCTAACTTGACCATTGTTAAGTGAAAACAGCCATAAACAATATGTAAAATAATGAGTGGGACTATATTCTAATAAAGCTTTATTCACAAAAACTGGTGGCAAGCTAGATCTAGCCTGTAGGCCACAATTTGCAGACCCTTGTTGTAGATAATAAAAATGAGTTCTGGATATGTTTAATATATGTTTAAATATGTTTAAATGACTAACCCAAAGTCACTAACCAGGTGGTTAGTGACAGCTATGAGACCAGGATTCTTCCCACTACACTGCTAATAGATTAGAAAAAACTTTACAAAATACCATGTCTTTGGAAAGGTAGTGGATAATATCAGAAAAGGTTCAATTCCATGAGTATTTTGAATGCCTATCCTGTAGCTAGTGCTGCATCCTGCCACAATCCCAATCAATACTTTGTGCCTAAAAAACAATGCCTCAAGGTGAAAAAGAAATCTGTAATGTTATGTCACATGACTCATTAGTTTTGCCAATGTTGTTCAGTGAAAGGATATATCACTTAATTAATTGTTGGTTTTGATCACTCTACCTATAGCAAAATGACATCCAATGTGTTGCACGTAAACATTTATTTGATCTCTGCAACTCAACAGTTATATTATGATGTGAACATTAAGCCTTAAGTATTCTCTAGATGGAAATGACTTGCTCTCTGTATTCCTTTCCATCTTGGTACAACTCTGTCTGCAATGTCAACATAGCAGAATCTATTTCCCAGAATTAAGGAACTTTTCCTAATAAAAGGGAGTCTCCCCACCTGATTATCAAAGTCCCACTCCCTCAAGTTCAGCTCACAAGACAGCCTCTGCTCTTGGTGATGCTGCTCCCCACACTCACCTCTGCAGCCTTTGTCTACACAAAGGGGAAGAGAAGCCTCCCAGAGCAAAAGCAATGCTGTTGTCAATTCTTCCTGAAACTCCTTCTTCCTCTCTGAATTCAATACTGTTTTGACCTCTCCCACATCATGAGTTTCAGTTTCTTGTAACACCCTCCTCCTTCACAGGTTAGTAAAAACCCAACTGGAAGGAGCAGTAAATCAACTCAGAGCATATGGGAAATACCACATACTCCTGTAACTCAAAGAACATATGAGGCAACAAGGAGCAGGAGAAACTAAAATTGCTGTTATGTACATTGATTCTTATGACAGTTGTAATGAAAATGGAAAACAGTTTTAGCATAGCATTCCAGTTACAGTCTCAAGATGGTTGTGTTGTGGTTTTCCTTGACTAATCTGCCCAGTCAACAAGAGAGACCTGAAATTGTTTTAGAAAATAATTACGAAGACTTAGAATTCAAACATCCATAAAACACGCATCTGAATTTTAAAAGAATTCAAAGGGACAGTTCTCATAAGTGTATTTATGCCACCTTAAGCCATGGAAAATAGACTACCTTTTCCTACCTCTCTACCCCAAAATCATAGCAAGGTATTTTCAAAAGATAATTGATCATTTACAACTCCCTTTATTCTTTAGAATAATGAGATCTTAAAGCTAGAAAGGATCTTAAAAATCACCCACTGAAATATCTTGATTTTAATCATAAGGAAACTGAAGTACGGATGATTAATAAGTAGTTTCCTAGGATTCCACAATTAATTGGCAACTCTAGTGTAGCACCTGAGTTGTCTAATCCCCATTCAGAAGTTCTGTCTGCTAGTCCATGAGGCCTCTTTCATTCCAATCACATTGACCACCATTATAATCTTAAAAAGAATCTTTTTTTAGTATCTTTTGCTGAAACACTCCCCACGTTTTCTCATGAATCATTGATTGGCAGGACAAAAACCTAGTGGAAACTCCTCAAGATTACTCAAGGAGTTTACAGTAAAGGCAGGAAATATGTGGGCTTTTGTTTTTTTCATTTTTGTTTTTTGTTTTTAATTTTCTATCCACATCTTAGGCCAAGCAATTGACCCTTCTGAATGAAGTCTTCTCTGGTTTTCATGAATTTGTTTGTGTTTAGCTCATCACTATAACCAAAGGTAAATCACCAGAGCTTTCCCTTGCTGGTCTTTCCAGTCCACACCAGCAGATTGGCATGAGCTCTCACACATAGGAAGCTCTGCTTTTTTTTAATGCTCTCTTTGCCATGGGTTGCGCTGTTTGAAGGAAAGGGATTTGCACTGTGTTTTGACAACGATACAATGGAAGGCATAAGGAAGTCACATTAAGCAGGAAAGGTGTGATTGAGAATCAAAGGTGTGTCCACACAGGGCATCCCAGGGAATGTGAGTAACCCAGCTTCTCGGGAGCAGGAGACTTTCTTTAAGAAAACAATATAAAAAAATTAGTCAATTATGGAAAGAGCAGAACACTGAATAGCAGACTGATAAACTTCCTTAACCATACTCCATTAGAGGTACCTGGAAAAAAGAGCAGCCAGTCTGGACAAAGTTGATTTGAAGACAAGGATGACATAATCCCTTTGGAAGACAAACCAGACAGTGGTATCAGGGCTGCTTCCTAGGCTCCCTGGTAATGGGGAGACATCATCATGCTGTAATAGGTGCTCACCATGATTTATCTCACTTAATGTCTACCCCCACTCCCTGGAGTAGGCACTATTATCCCCATTTTCCAGATGAGATGATTGAGGCTGATAGAGGGTAAATGATTTTCATTAAAGTCCCACTTCTGGGAAAAGGGAGATCTGAGTCTGAAGCCCAAGTGCACATGACATTTCTTTACAGATGCACAGTTGAAACCTCTTGAAAGTGGTGCAACCCACTAGAGGTACACACAGTAGTCAGAGCACTTAAGTAATGTTTCCTACAACAAAAGAAAGAATCTTAACAGATAAATAATATGACAGGAGAATCGGCAGGACTTCACGACTAGTTGGATATGAAAGAAAGGCAGAATCAAAGGGACTGGGGAAATAAGGGTCTTGGAAAGAAACATGCACTGGAATGCCACACAAATAAACTTGTAAATATGCGGGAACTCATAAACACATTATTCAGGTACTGAATCTCTATTGATTTTACAAACATGGAAAGGCCTCACTCACCTGTGTATCCAGTGTTCATGTCCTTCTCTTTGCCATCCTAGCACTCTTTTGACTCCCTAAACAAGAAGACTAAGGGAAAGAAGTATCCATTTAAGACAAACTTGCCCATCTACAGAATGACATGCAGAGGGAGTGTATTAGTCTGTTCTCACACTGCTAATAAAGACATACCCGGCAGGGTATGGTGGCTAACACCTGTAATCCCAGAACTTTGGGAGGCCAAGGCAGGTGGATCTCGAGGTCAGGAGATCGAGACCATCCTGGCTAACATGGTGAAACCCTGTCTCTAACAAAAATATAAAAAATTTGCTGGGTGTGGTGGCATGTGCCTATAGTCCCAGCTACTTGGAAGGATGAGGCAGGAGAATCACTTGAACCCAGGAGGCGGTGGTTGCAGTGAGCCAAGATCATGCCACTGCACTCCAGCCTGTGTGACAGAGCGAGATTAAAAAAAAAAAAAAAAAAAGAAAGAAAGAAAGAAAGGAAAGAAAAGAGGTTTAATGGACTCACAGTTCCATGTGGCTGGGGATGCCTCACAATCATGGCAGAAGGCAAAGGAGGAGCAAAGGCACATCTTACATGGCAGCAGGCAAGGGGGCATGTGTAAGGGAACTCCCATTTATAAAACTATCAGATCTCATGAGGCTTATTCACCACCACAAAAACAGTATGGGGGAACCTCCCCAAGATTCAATTAACTTTATCTGGCCCTGCTCTTGACAAGTGAGGATTATTACAATTCAAGGTGAGATTTGGGTGGGGACACAACTAAACTATATTGGAGAGTGGCTGTGTAAGACCAAACCTGCTCCAAGTGCTCAGATCCAAGCTTCCTAGACTAGAGAGGGTTAGCTTTCATGACTTTTTAGAGGTCCCAAATTTTCCCCAACTCCAGAACTTAACAGAGCCCATTGTTAATAAGCTTAATAAAGAAACACCCTTGGAAGTTATTTCAATACTGGAGAAAAGAAAAATGTTCAGAAATAGCAATGTGTGCCTTTTTGTCCTTTAACCTGAATCACCCATTTATTCAACAATAACCTACTGGACACACACTATGGACAAAGTGCTGTACTTGTGTTAGCAATACAAAAAAAAGAATAGTTTACCCCAAAAAAAGAAAAAATTCTAAGAAAGTTGCCATTATTGTTCTCACAGAGCACATAATTTGGTTGTCAAAAAGGATTATAAATATAACCTTTGAATTAAATCTTCTAGAATTCTTCTAGCACTTCCCTTCTATTAGAGACCAGTTTGTTAATGATGATAACTGAGCATTTAATTTTATTCCCAGTGTTCCTGCATTTTGCTAAGAATATTTGTGGCTGGTTTTGTTTCTTCCTTACTCTTGAAGAGGTGGAAAATAAATGCCACCATGACAACACATTTGGGGGCCATAACAGTGCACCCTGCTGATCTCCTGCTGTGGGGAATATAATTTATTGACTGGTGCCAGCGGCTGTTCTCTGAATCCACCACCACATTCATGCTGAGGCCACACTTCCCGCAGGCTACTCCCAGCCAGTGGCGGAGCCCAGCAAAGAAACTGGCACAGACCCCATGCTGGGAGATGCAGGACTCTTCTACAGATCTTGGTTCAAGGGCTCTCTGTCAGCCTGGGCACAAATTTTCTTAGAACTGGCTGCAGTATGGGACTCTTTCTTTGATCCCATCCTCTTTCCCTCTCTCCTCAGGTGTCAGACCTGCATCATGCTTTGAAGGCTGTCACCACCTTTTTCATCTCCCTGCCCCTCTCCCCTACTGGGCACTTCCCCAATACATCTCTTGTATGTCTAATCCTGCCTTGATGTCTGCTTCTCAGAGGATTCAAATAAGCACAACACACACAAGCAATAAACATTTTCACATTTGCCTTCTAAAATACGTGCTCCCTCATTAATACTACCAAAAGGTATGTCTTTTAAGAAGTACCTGAGTGGGAGGAGGGAGAGGATCAGAAAAAATAACTATTGGGTACTATGCTTATTAACCTGGGTGATAAAATAATCTGTACACCAAACCCCCATGACACACAGTTTACCTTTGTAGCAAGCCTGCACACCCACCCCTGAACCTAAAAGTTATAATTAAAAAATTTTAAAAAAATTTAAGTTTTTTTAAAATACCCTATTCATAGCAACTTGCTCTTTTGTTGCTTTTATCAGTATATGTGAGATCATTTCAACGTGCATACTTTGTCTTTGGTACTGCAAAGTAAGAACTTTTTCCTTCAGTTCATTAAGAGAAAATCACCTTATTCCTCAGGATCTGGTCCAAAGCAGAGTTTAAGGACATGGTAGTGCAGTGGGTAGCCATGGAATGACACCTCACGTTCTCCCATCCTGGAATGCCTCTTAATTATCATGTGGCCTCAGACAAGCTGAACCTGTTTCCTCTATAATATGGAGATACTATTATCCTCCTTGCTAACTTCAAAAAACTGTTTTAAGAATCAAATGAGTTAATTATGTGAAACTGACTTGAAAACTAGAGTGCTATACAAAAAGAAGATGTTACAATGATTGTCTTCTAAATAATAAATGTGATTGACCTACTTTATTCACATTTCCTGGGGGATAAGCACTGGATATAATGAAGTAATTTCACATCAAAATATATACATCTCAGTAGAAGGGTGGGAAAAGTAAAAAAACTGTGGAAACATCGAAGATCAAGTTATGTAAGCCAATCTTAGGACATCCAAGTAAGCTACAAAATTATAAACCCAGAGCTTTACTGAAATTACCTTACCTCCTACAGACTAGAGTAAATGTAAGATGCTGGCTTAAGTGGAAAGAAAAAAAAAAAAACTTCAAGTTTAAGGTAATTTCCAAACCGCAGTGATCTGGATAAAGCTTAGAACCAAATATAAGCCTTCCAATCTGCTTGAGTTTAGGTAGTAATAATAAATCTCACCACACCCGTAACTTGAGGTTTTCCTTGGTTTGATTATAAATCACTTTTCATATGAATAAAAGAAGAAAAACATTCTCAAGGGTCTATTGGTATATGCGAATATATGTCATTTTCTTTTCTGATATCATGATTGACTTCAGGGGTCTCTCTATGACAATGAAGTTGGTGTAAAAGTTTGTGAAACAGCACAAACCTACAGGGCTATAGGCTAATTGCAGGTGTAAATATAAGCCATTACAAACTTTATAGAACTAAAACCTATGAGAAATTTCTTTGTAATGCTCTTAATCCTGAAACCAACAGCTTCCATTGAAATTATGAGTCCTCAATTTAAAAACTTCGGAAAAATTCTCCTTTTCCTGGTTAATTGCAAAATAAACAGATGTCCTCGAGGAGAAGGTGGTTCCTTTGTTTGTTGACTGCCTTAAAATGAAGGTAATATTTGAGTGGTGCTTGGAACTGTGTTAAGCTAACCATGCCCTTCTCCCAGTATTTGCTTTGGGTTTCCTATTTCATTACCAATGTTAAGTCTCTATATAAGAAGTCTGTGAAGTATATACTCATATTCATACATTAAATAGAGACACCATGCAAAGTTGTTGGATATGAGAAGAAAAAATTAACTTCTTTTTATTACCACTTCCCCCAACAAAGGGAATACTTGTAACCCAACAAAACAAGGGTGGGCTGTCTCACGCACTGGATAGAGGCAACTCTGCGCCAAAGCGAAACTGAAACTCTTGCTCCATCCATAACACTTATGACAGATTTGAGAAAATGAGGAGACAAAGTCAGCCCGGTTCCTTGAGGCAGCATAGGGTTACATTAATGGATTGGTAATAGCTGAAGTTCATCTGAAGGGATGTGACAGTTACTATTTAATTGATAGAAATCTGATCAGTCCTTACAAACTCCCCGCAAACAAATCTGTTCTACCATGATAAAACCCCCTCAAAACCCCCCACTAAACAACAGAAAACTCAACTCAAACACCAAAGGCATATAAAATGAAGACAAAAGAACTGAGGAGGCTGGGAATTTTTACTTATAGAATGCCCTGGAACAAGAACAAAAAGAGGTCTGAGGGTGATTAAAGGTCACACTGCTTCATTCCAAATGTCTTCTTCAAGGGAGAATCAGCTTTCATCAGCTTTTCCAGGCTTCTATGTCCCTGATCACCCCCATGTGTCCATCCAAACAGAGCTTCTAAGTAAGTACAAACAAATGCATTCTTAGTGGGGTTGCACTTTCAAATTAAACACTATGAACTTGCTTATGTGCATGCAAATAAAATGTCATGCTCATCAGGGGAGCATATTTTGGCATCAAGTAGTATATGGTAAATGGCACAAAATCTGATTGAGTGAAAACATCTCTATGCCTGAGGAGAGTCAATTTGGCTGGATCTGCTTATGATGGAATTGACTCTGTCACAGACACCCCAGGCAGAGACAACCTTATCCTTTCACGTGCAATGACACTCAGCCCTTTCTATACTGCCAAAGTCAGTCCTGCCTGCTTTTTTATCCATTCATTTATTCATCAAATACATTCTGAGCACCTACTATGTACCAGGAGCTATTCTGGGTACACAGTCATCAAAATGAAATACTGTTCCTGAGATTATAAGTCTGGTTAGAATTTTACAATATATACAAAGAAGCAAAAGTACCTACAGTGCACAGAAATGTAAATAGCACAGAACTTGCCAAACAGTAGGCGCTCAATAAATGTTAGGTGAATAAGAATTTGAATAATTATTAATAGATGGCCATGCAGAGTGCTAGAGTACAGAGAGCTTAGAATTATTCCTAGTGCATAAAAACACAAGAAGTACTTAGAGAGAGAACAAATGAAATAATAAATACTATAAGCACATAGAATAATAGTTACTTAACACGAGCAATGGCTTCCCTATGAAGGTGACATTTAAGCTAGATGAATAAGATACCAAAGAAAATTCTAGGCAAGGGGAGTAATAGTAATTGGCCAGTTAACTATGTACAAGTCATGTGAGCTGAAGTATTAACCTCAGAATATGGCTGTACTTACTTCATGCTGCCTGACTTATAATGACTGCCCAGTGCTCTGAAACATGACCATGTAGCTAGTTTCATTGAAGACAACAGAAGATTCAAGCCTGCACCTTCAGGAAAGGGTGATAATCAATAAGCCTATGACACTGTCCTTATAGCAAAAGCTGATTTGTTAGTGCTAAAATGCAGGGTATGTTAAAAAAAAAAAAAAAAGTAGAAGACATGGACAAGGAAAAGCAAGAAAGAACTAAAGAAAGGTCCTTGTCTTGTGTGGTTTACAAACAGAAACACAAGAAAAAATAAAGACACCAGTATTGAAGCAAAATATTTAACAACATAAAATCAGTTACATCACTTCAAATAATTCAATTCAAGAATATTATCCCTCAAGAAAACACTAGAAAAAACAAAGCTGGTTTTATTAAAATAAGTGCTCAGATTTCAAAGAGAATATTTAACCTGGTATAGAAACAAGGTTGTAGAACCAGATATTTATTTGGATTCTGTAGGATGACTGCCATAAGAAAGGGATGTGCAATATATAATCAAGGGAGATTCTCAGAGCAAATGACTTTTAGGCTGCAATGTGACAACTATATTTGCCGTGGGTTTATCCCTAAGCATATAATAAATCCAAATAAAAAATGCAATTCATCTTAATAAAATTTGTTTTACAAACAACAATTCAGGTAAGTATTAATTATCCCACAAAATGAAACTTGCTGTTTCTTTTTTGGGTAAAATGACATTTCTCAATAGTTTTTGCAACTGAAAATGTGACATATTGACATGTTAAAGCAGCTCCTAGGTCACATGACTAACCACTCATCTGTAACATCCTTTCTTTACAATAACCCAGTCTCTGACAAATTTATTGATGAAATGGAGAATCAAACAACAATAATACAAAAACAATAATCTGTTTGCCTTAATTGAAAAGAAAACATGCTACCACTGAAACATATATATATATATATACTTACTTATATATAAGTATTTATATATACTTATACATATATACTTACATATAAGTACTTATAGATATACACTTTTATATATATATACCTTCTTTTATATATATACTTACATATATATGCATATATATACTTACATATATATGCATATATATACTTACATATATACATATATACTTACATATATACTTACATATATACATATATACTTACATATATACATATATATACTTACATATATACATATATATACTTACATATATACATATATATATACACACACACACACTTACTATATATATATAGAGAGAGAGAGAGAGTAAGATGGTGATATGGTTTGGCTGTGTCCCCATCCAAATCTCATCTTAAACTGTAGTTCCCATAATCCCCACATGCTGTGAGAGAGATTGGTGGGAGATAATTGAATCATCAGGTTGGTTACCCTCATGCTGTTCTTGTGATCGTGAGTGAGTTCTTGTGAGATCTGTTGCTTTTATAAGGGGCTTTTTCCTCCTTCACTCAGCACTTCTCCTTTCTGCTGCCATGTGAAGAAGGATGAAGGATGTATTTTCTTCCCCTTCTGCCATGATTATAAGTTTCCTGAGGCCACCCTAGCCCTGCAGAACTGTGAGTCAATTAAACCTCTTTCCTTTATAAATTACCCAGTCTCAGGCAGTCCTTTACAGCAGTGTGAGAATGGACTAATACAGTAAATTGGTACCAGGAGTGGGGCACTGCTGTAAAGATACCCAAAAATGTGGAAGTGACTTTGGAACTGGGTAACACGCAGAGGTTGGAACAGTTTGGAGGACTCAGAAGAAGACAGGAAAATGTGGGAAAGCTTGGAACTTCCTAGAGACTAGAAGGGCTCAGAAGATAGGATGATGTGGGAAACTTTGGAACTTCCTAGAGACTTGTTGAATGGCTTTGACCAAAATGATGATGGTGATATGGACAATAAAGTCCAGGCTGAGGTGGTCTCAGATGGAGATGGGAAACTTGTTGGGAACTGGAATAAAGGTAACTCTTGTTATGAAAAGAGACTGGCAGCATTTGCTACTGCCCCAGAGATGGTTTCCTGGGCCAGGGCCAAGGTCAGAGTCCTCCTGCTGTGTGCAGCCTTAGGATTTGGTGCCCTGCATCCCAACTGCTTTAGCCATGGCTAAAGGAAGCCAATGGGTCAGGAGTGGTGGCTCACGCCTGTAATCCCTACATTTTGGGAGGCCGAGGCAGGTGGATCATGAGGTCAGGAAATCAAGACCATCCTGGCCAACATGGTAAAACCTCATCTCTACTAAAAATACAAAAATTAGCTGGGTGTGGTGGAATGTGCCTGTAATCTCAGCCACTCAGGAGGCTGAGGCAGGAGAATCACTTGAACTCAGGAGGCAGAGATTGCAGTGAGCCAAGATCGTACCACAGCACTCTAGCCTGGCAACACAGCCAGACTCGGTCTCAAAAAAAACAAAAAAAGCCAATATACAGCTCAGGCCATTGCTTAAGACAGTGCAAGCCCCAAGCCTTGGCAGCTTCCATGTGGTGTTGGGCCTGCAGGTGTGCAGAGATCAAAAATTGAGGTTTGAAAGCCTCCACCTAGATTTCAGATGATGTATGGAAATGCCTGGATGTCCAGGCAAAAGTCTGCTGCAGGGGCTGAGCCCTCATGGAGAACCTCTACTAGGGTAGTGCAGAAGGGAAATATGGGGTTGGAGCCCCCACACAGAGTCCCCACTGGGCCACTCCCTAGTGGAGCTGTGAGAAGAGGGTCACCGTCCTCCAGACCCCAGAATAGTAGATCCACAAACAGCTTGCACCATGCACCCGGAAAAGCCACAGACAATGCCAGCCATGAAAGCAGCTGGGAGGGTGTTGTACCCTGCAAAGACACAGAGGCGGAGCTGCCCAATGTGGGAGCCCACTTCTTGCATCAGCGTGACCTGGATGTGAGACATGGAGTCAAAGAAGATCATTTTGGAACTTTAAGGTTTAATGACTGCCCTATTGGATTTCAGACTTGCATGGGGCCTGTAGCCCCTTTATTTTAGCCAATTTCTCCCATTTGGAATGGGTGTATTTGCCCAATGCCTGTACCCCCATTGTATCTAGGAAGTAACTAACTAGCTTTTTATTTTGCACACTCATAGGTGGAAGGGACTTGCCTTGTCTCAGATGAGACTTTGGACTTGGACTTTTGGGTTAATGCTGGAATTAGTTAAGACTTTGGGGAGACTGTTTAGGCCATCATTGTGTTTTGAAACGTGAGGACATGAGATTTGGGAGGGACCAGGTGCAGAATGATATAATTTGGCAGTGTCCCCATCCAAATCTCATTTTAAAATGCAATTCGCATTATCCCCATGTGTCATGGGAGAAACCCAGTGGGAGGTAATTGAATCATGGAGATGGTTACCCTCATGCTATTCTCGTTATAGTGAGTGAGTTCTCATAAGATTTGATGGTTTTATAAGGGGCTTTTCCCCTCTTCACTCGGTACTCGTCCTTCCTGCCACCACATGAAGAAAGACATGTTTGCTTCCCATTATGCCATGACTGTAAGTTTCCTGAGGCCTCCCCAGCCCTCCAGAACTGTGAGTTACACCTCCTTCCTTTACAAATTACCCAATCTCAGGCAGTTCTTTATAGCAGCATGAGAACAGACTAATACAGATGGTAAACTATATATGTATATTTTACCTCAATTAAGAAATTAAAAAGAAGAGCTGGACATGGTGGTTTATGCCTGTAATCCCAGCACTTTGGGAGGCAAAGGCAGGTGGATCACCTGATGTCAGGGGTTCAAAGCCAGCCTAGCCAACATGGTGAAATCCCATCTCTACTAAAAAATACAAAAAAAAAATAGCCTGGTGTGGTGGCACATACTTGTAGTCCTAGCTACTCAGGAGGCTGAGGCAGGAGAACTGCTTGAACTCAGAAGGCAGAGGTTGCAATGAGCCAAGATCATGCCACTGCACTCCAGCCTGAGTGACAAAGCAACAGAGAAGAAGAAGAAGAAGAAGAAAGAAGAAGAAAGAAGAAGAAGAAGAAGAAGAAGAAGAAGAAGAAGAAGAAGAAGAAGAAGAAGAAGAAGAAGAAGAAGAAGAAGAAGAAGAAGAAGAAGGAAGAAGAAGAAGAAGAAGAAGAAGAAGAAGAAGAAGAAGAAGAAGAAGAAGGAGAAGAAGAAGCTGCCATGCTCACTTAAGCACATTTTTCCTGTATTTCCTGTATACTAGGCAATTAAAAGTGAATACTGGTCTTTTTTGGCAGTAGCTCATCTGTGTTAATGAATATTTGTTTCCTTTTGTGTCACCCTCATCAGAACTATTCCACTTTGCTGGAGTAAACACCGAATCAAATGATAAAACATAATAAAAACAATTTTTAAACCCACTATTTCTCTTCACAAGTAGAAGGTTTCCTAGTTTCTATAATAATAAAAAACTAAAATGATGGGAAAATAATTGATTACATCTGTTTTCTGACTCAGAGTTTAAGAATAATTTCTTCATCTTTGTCATTTTCAACCCTCATTAAACACCTCCTATGGGTGCTTGGAGTTAAAAATCATAATAAGGATTCTGTTCCAAGACAGCCCAATAGGAACAGCTCTGGTCTGCAGCTCCCAGTGTGATCAATGCAGAAGACAGTGAATTCTGCATTTCCAACTGAGGTACCTGGTTCATCTCATTGGAACTGGTTGGACAGTGGGTGCAGCCCACGGAGAGTGAGCTGAAGCAGGGTGGGGCATCACCTCACCTGGGAAGCACAAGGGGTCGGGGGATTTCCCTTTCCTAGCCAAGGGAAGCCGTTAGAGACTGTACCTGAAAAATGGGGAGACTCCCACCCAAATACTGCACTGTTCCAATGGTTCTAGCAAATGGCACACCAGGAGTTTATATCCTGCACCTGGCTTGGTGGGTCCCACACCCACGGAGCCTTGCTCACTGCTAGTGTAGTAGTCTGAGATCAACTCAGGAGGCAGCAGCACAGCAGGGGAAGGGGAATCCCCCATTGCTGAGGCTTGAGTAGGTAAACAAAGTAGCTGAGGAAGCTTGAACTGGGCAGAGCCCACTGCAGCTCTGCAAGGCCTGCTGCTTTGTAGACCGTACCTCTAGGGGCAGGCCGTAGCTGAACAAAAGGCAGCAGAAACATCTGCAGACTTAAACATCCCTGTCTGACAGCTCTGAAGAGAGCAGTGGTTCTTCCAGCACAGTGTTTGAGTTCTGAGAATGGAAAGACTGCCCCCTCAAGTGGGTCCCTGACCCCCATGTAACCTAACTGGGAGACACCTCCCAGTAGGGGCTGTCTAACACCTCAAGCAGGCAAGTGCCCCTCTGGGACGAAGCTTTCAGAAGAAGGATCAGGCAGCAATATTTGCTATTCTGCAGCCTCTGCTGGTGATAACCAGGCAAACAGGATCTGGAGTGGACCTCTAGTAAACTCCAACAGACCTGAAGCTGAGGGACCTGACTACTGGAAGGAAAAGTAACAAACAGAAAGGAATAGCATCAACATCAATAAAAGGATATCCACACCAAAATCCCATCTGCAGGTCACCAACATCAAAGACCAAAGGTAGATAAAACCACAAAGATGGGGAGAAACCAGAGCAGAAAAGGTGAAAATTCAAAAATCAGAGTGCCACTTCTCCTCAAAAGGATCGCAGCTCCTCACCAACAATGGAACAAAGCTGGATGGAGAATGACTTTGACGAGCTGACAGAAGTAGGCTTCAGAAGGTTGGTAATAACAAACTTCTCCAAGCTAAAGGAGGATGTTCAAACACACCGCGAGTTAGCTAAAAACCTTGAAAAAAGATTAGACGAATGGCTAACTAGAATAAACAGCATAGAGAAGACCTCATATGACCTGATGGAGCTGAAAACCATGGCACGAGAACTACATGACGCATTCACAAGCTTCAGTAGGCTATTTGATCAAGTAGAAGAAAGGATATCAGTGATTGAAGATCAAATGAATGAAATGAAGCAAGAAGAGAAGTTTAGAGAAAAAAAGAGTAAAAAGAAACGAATAAAGCCTCCAAGAAATATGGGACTATGTGAAAAGACCAAATCTACTTTGATTGGTGTACCTAAAAGTGACGGGTAGAATGGAACCAAGTTGGGAAACACTCTTCAGGATACAATCCAGGAGAACTTCCACAACCCAGCAAGGCAGGCCTACATTCAAATTCAGGAAATACAGAGAACATCACAAAGATATTCCTTGAGAAGAGCAACTCCAAGACACATAATTGTCAGGTTCACCAAAGTTGAAATGAAGGAAAAAATGTTAAAGGCAGCCAGAGAGAAATGTTGGGTTACCCACAAAGGGAAGCCCATCAGACTAACAGCAAGTCTCCCGGCAGAAACTCTGCAAGCCAGAAGAGACTGGGGACCAATATTCAACATTCTTTAAAAAACGAATTTTCAACACAGAATTACACATACAGCCAAACTAAGCTTCATAAGTGAAGGAGAAATAAAATCCTTTACAGACAAGCAAATGCTGAGAGATTTTGTCAACACCAGGCCTGCCCTAAAAGAGCTCCTGAAGGAAGCACTAAACATGGGAAGGAACAACCAGTACCAGTCACTGAAAAAACATGCCAAATTGTAAAGACCATCGATGCTAGGAAGAAACTATATCAACTAATGAGCAAAATAACCAGCTAATATCATAACGACAGGATCAAATTCACACAAAACAATATTAACCTTAAATGTAAATGAGCTAAATGCCCCAATTAAAAACACAGGCTGGCAAATTGGATAAAGAGTCAAGATCCATCAGTGTGCTGTATTCAGGAGACCCATCTCAAGTGCAGAGACACACATAAGCTCAAAATAAAGGGATGGAGGAAGATCTACCAAGGAAATGGGAAGCAAAAAAAAAAAAAAAAAAAAAAAAGCAGGGGTTGCAATCCTAGTCTCTGATAAAACACACTTTAAATCAACAAAGATCAAAAGAGACCAAGAAGGCCATTACATAATGGTAAAGAGATCAATTCAACAAGAGTAGCTAGCTATTGTAAATATATATGCACCCAATATGGGAGCATCCAGAGTCATAAAGCAAGTCCTTAGAGACCTACAAAGAGACTTAGACTTACAAACAATAATAATGGGAGACTTTAACAGCCCACTGTCAATATTAGACAGATCAATGAGACAGAAGGGTAACAAGGATATCCAGGACTTGAACTCAGCTCTGCAACAAGCAGACCTAATAGACATCTACAGAACTCTCCACCCCAAATCAACAGAATATATATTCTTCTCAGCACCACATCGCACTACTCCAAAACTGATCACATAGTTGGAAGTAAAGCACTCCTCAGCAAATGAAAAGGAAGAGAAATCACAACAAACTGTCTCCCAGACCACAGTGCAATACAATTAGAACTCAGGATTAACAAACTCACTCAAAACTGCACAACTACATGGAAACTGAACAACCCGCTCCTGAATGACTACTGGGTAAATAATGAAATGAAGGCAGAAATAAAGATGTTCTTTGAAACCAATGAGAACAAAGACACAACATATCAGAATCTCTGGGACACATTTAAAGCAGTGTGCAGAGGGAAATTTATACCACTAAATGCCCACAAGAGAAAGCAGGAAAGATCTAAAATTGACACCCTAACATCAAATTTAAAAGAACTAGAGAAGCAAGAGCAAACAAATTTAAAAGCTAGCAGAAAGCAAGAAATAACTAAGATCAAAGCAGAACTGAAGGAGATAAAGACACAACAAACCCTTCAAAAAATCAACGAATCCAGCAGCTGATTTTTTGAAAAGATTGACAAAACTGATAGACTGCTAGCAAGACTAATAAAGAAGAAAAGAGAAAAGAATCAAATAGATGCAATAAAAAATTATAAAGGGGATATCACCACCAATCCCACAGAAATACAAACTACCATCAGAGAATACTACAAAAACCTCTACGCAAATAAACTACAAAATCTAGAAAAAAATGGATAAATTCCTGGATACATACACCCTCCCAAGAGTAAACCAGGAAGAAGCTGAATCCCTGAATAGATCAATAACAGGCTCTGAAATTGAGGCAATAATTAATAGCCTACCAACTAAAAAAAGTCCAGGGCCAGACGGAATCACAACCAAATTCTACCAGAGGTACAAAGAAGAGTTGGTACCATTCCTTCCGAAACTATTCCAATCAATAGAAAAAGAGGGAATCCTCCCTAACTCATTTTATGAGGCCAGCATCATCCTGATACCAAAGCCTGGCAGAGAAACAACAAAAAAAAAGAGAATTTTAGACCAATATCCCTGATAAACATCAATGCAAAAATTCTCAATAAAATACTGGCAAACCAAATCCAGCAGCACATCAAAAAGCTTATCCACCATGATCAAGTCAGTTTCATCCCTGGGATGCAAGGCTGGTTCAACATACGCAAACCATTAAACATAATCCATCACATAAACAGAACCAACAACAAAAACCACATGGTTATCTCAATAGATGCAGAAAAGGCCTTTGACAAAATTCAACAGCACTTCGTGCTAAAAACTCTCAATAAACTAGGTATTGATGAGACACAGCTCAAAATAATAAGAGCTACTTATGACAAACCCACAGCTAATATCATACTGAATGGGCAAAACCTGGAAGCATTCCCTTTGAAAACTGGCACAAGACAGGGATGCCCTCTCTCACCACTCCTATTCAACACAGTTTTGGAAGTTCTGGCCAGGGCAATCAGGCAGGAGAAAGAAATAAAGGGTATTCAGTTAGGAAAAGAAGAAGTCAAATTGTCCCTGTTTGCAGATGACATGGTTGTATATTTAGAAAACCCCATCATCTCAGCCCAAAATCTCCTTAAGCTGATAAGCATCTTCAGCAAAGTCTCAGGATACAAAATCAATGTGCAAAAATCGCAAGCATTCCTATACACCAATAACAGACAAACAGAGAGCCAAATCATGAATGAATTTCCATTCACAACTGCAACAAAGAGAATAAAATACCTAGGAAGCCAACTTACAAGGGATGTGAAGGACCTCTTCAAGGAGAACTACAAACCACTGCTCAGTGAAATAAAAGAGGACACAAACAAATGGAAGAACATTCCATGCTCATGGATAGGAAGAATCAATATTGTGAAAATGGCCATACTGCCCAAGGTAATTTATAGATTCAATGCCTTCCCCATCAAGCTACCAATGACTTTCTTGACAGGATTGGAAACAACTACTTTAAAGTTCATATGGAACCAAAAAGAGCCGGCATTGCCAAGACAATCCTAAGCAAAAGAACAAAGCTAGAGGCACTACACTACCTGACTTCAAACTATACTACAAGCCTCCAGTAACCAAAACAGCATGGTACTGGTACCAAAACAGAGATATAGACCAATGGGATAGAACAGAGCCCTCAGAAATAACACCACACATCTACAACCATCTGATCTTTGACAAACCTGACAAAAACAAGAAATGGGGAAAGGATTCCCTATTTAATAAATGGTGCTGGGAAAACCAGCTAGCCATATGTAGAAAGCTGAAACTGGATCCCTTCCTTACACCTTATACAAAAATTAATTCAAGATGGATTAAAGACTTAAATGTTAGACCTAAAGCCATAAAAGCCCTAGAAGAAAACCTAGGCAATACCATTCAGGAAATAGGCATGGGCAAGGACTTCATGACTAAATCACCAAAAGCAATGGCAACAAAAGCCAAAATTGATAAATGGGAGCTAATTAAACTAGAGAGCTTCTGCACAGCAAAAGAAACTACCATCAGAGTGAACAGGCAACCTACAGAATGGGAGAAAATTTTTGCCATCTACCCATCTGATAAAGGGCTAATATCCAGTATCTACAAAGAACTTAAACAAATTTACAAGAAAAAATCAAACAACCCCATCAAAAAGTAGGCAAAGGATATGAACAGACACTTCTCAAAAGAAGACATTTATGCAGCCAACAGACACATGAAAAATGCTCATCATCACTGGCCATCACAGAAATGCAAATCAAAACCACAACGAGATACCATCTCATGCCAGTTAGAATGGTGATCATTAAAAAGTCAGGAAACAACAGATGCTGGAGAGGATGCAGAGAAATAGGAGCACTTTTACACTGTTGAGGGGAGTGTAAACTAGTTCAACCATTGTGGAAGACAGTGTGGCAATTCCTCAAGAATCTAGAACTAGAAATACCATTTGACCCAGCAATCCCATTACCGGGTACATACCCAAAGGATTATAAATCATGCTACTATAAAGACACAGGCACACATATGTTTATTGTAGCACTATTCACAATAGCAAAAACTTGGAACCAACCCAAATGACCATCGATGATAGACTGGATTAAGAAAATGTGGCACATGTATACCATGGAATACTATGCAGCCATAAAAAAGATGAGTTCGTATCCTTTGCAGGGACATGGATGAAGTTGGAACGCATCATTCTGAGCAAACTATCACAAGGACAGAAAATCAAACACCGCATGTTCTCACTTATAGGTGGGAATTGAACAATGAGAACACTTGGACAGAGGGCGGGGAACATCACACACAGGGGCCTGTTGTGGGCTGGGGGGTAGGGGGAATGATAGCATTAGGAGAAATACCTAATATAAATGATGAGTTAATGGGTGCAGCAAACCAACATGGCACATGTATATCTATGTAACAAACCTGCACGTTGTGCACATGTGCCCTAGAACTTAAAGTATAATAAAAAAATCATAATAATAATAATGACCATTACTTTCTGCTCTCAGGAAGATGTAACAGACATACTTTTCGCCATTTCTACTACTAAGTACATTCAAAAATTCTGGACGTTACATATAAAACAAACATAACATGACTCTAAAAGACAGAAAGAATAAGGAAGGCCAGCTAGGAATCTCAGAACACAAGGAAAGACAGGTGATAAGTTCCCAGCATTTTTGTTTTGCCTCATCTATTCCAGACTTATATGAAGAAGCCATCAACCTAGAAACGCAACAAGCTCAAACAACAATAAAAACATCAAAAATCCACTTTCTCTCATCAAAGCACCAGAAAAGGGGCATCCTAGCAAGACAGAAAACTTTCAGACAATTACTGCTTTACTCCATAGAAACACTACAAAAATAAACCTAGCAAATTAGGAACCTAGGAAATAAATTGAAAAAGTACCCCCCACCTATGGCAGCAAAGACCAAGCAGGGGGCCTAGATTTTTCCCCTCACTCCCTCACCTGGCTGTATCAAGGCACCCCAATCTTTCAACAAACCTAGAGCAACCACTGACAATGCTGTAAAAGATCTACACTCAAAAACACTATAGATAAATCAAAATGGCATACTAAAATATGTGCAAATAACCCACAGGGAAAAGAAAAAAGGAGAAAAAGAAAGCAGAGAGAATGAAGAAAAAAACATTAATAAGCTTAAGTTTTAACATAGCAATAATTCAATTAAATGTAATGGTCTAAATACACTAATTGTAAGACAGGGATTCATAGAGTAGATTAAATATATATATAGCCCAAATATATGCTCTCTACAAGAAACTCAATTCAAATATAACAAGACACACAGGTCGAAAGCAAAAGGATGGAAAAAGTTATATCACGTACATATTAATAAAAAGAAAACAGGCATAAAGTATAGTCAGATAAAGAAAACTTCAGAGCAAAAAAATTATGAAAGACCAAGGACAGAGAAGAGCATTACATGATGACAAAAGGGTTAAAGAACCATGAGGCTATAGCAATCTTAAATGGTTGTGTGCCAAACAAAGTGCTCCAAAAAACTATGAAGCAAAAACTGATAGACTTGACAGGAGAAATAGATAAACCCACAATTACAGATGAACACTTCAAAACCTCTCTCTCAGCCACTGATAGAACTAAAGAGAAAATCACAAAGATATTGAGGAGCTCAGTACTGTCATCAACGAACAGCAGCTAATCAACGTGTATGAAATACTCTACCCAACACTAACAGAATACACATTCTTTTCAAGTGTCCATGAATAATATATCAAAAGAAGATTATATCCTCAACCACAAAACAAATCTCAACAAATATAAAAGAACTAAAATCATACAGAATGTTTCCTCCAATCACAATAGAATAAAACTAGAAATCAGTACTAGAAAGATAATAAGAAAACCTCCAGACACTTGGAAACTAAACAACACACTTCTAAATAATCCATGGGTCAAAGAAGTAGTCTCAAGAGAAATTAAAAAATGCATTGAATTGAATTGAAATAAAAATGCAACATATCAAACTTTGTGGAACACAGAAAAAGTGGTGCTGAAACGAATTTTAGACGACAAAATGCATACTTTAGGAAAAAAGGAGACATCACAAATCAATAAACTAAGCTCCCAACACGAAGAACTTTGAGAAAAAAAAGGGCAAAATAAACCCAAAGCAAGTAGAAGGCAGGAAATAGTAAAGAGCAGAAATCAGTAAAATTGAAAACAGAATAACAATAGTAAAATAAATTAAAGACATGTTTCTTCAAAAAAGATCAATAAAATTCTGAAACCTCTAGCAGCATTGACAGAGAAAGAGATAAATACAAATGTGCAATATAAGGAGTTAAAAAGGGGATCTCACTGCAAATACTACAGACATCAAAATAACATGGGAATGCTACAAAACAATTCTAAACACATAAATCTGACAACTTAGATAAAATATACCAATTCATTGAAAAATACTAACCACAAGAACTCTTCCAACATGAAATAAATAACTTGTATAGCTCTATAACTACTAAAAAAATTGAATTCATAATTTTAATATTTTAAAAAAAGAAATTATTCAGGCCCAGATGGTTTCACTGGAATATTCTACCAAATAATTTTAAAAGGCTTAACAAAAATTTAACACAATCTCTTCCAGAAAATAGAAGAGAGAAGAGCACCTTCAAATTCACTTTATGAAGTCAGTACTACCCTGATACTAAAGCCAGAAAAGACAATAAAAATATTTCATAACCAAGTGGAACTTATTCTGGAATTCAAGGCTAGTTACACATTGGAAAATCAATCAATATTATTATCTGTATTGATAGGCTAATGGAGAAAAGTCATATAACTATAGCAGTCATGCTCCAAAAAAGCCTTTGACAACATTCAACACTAATTCAGATAAAAACTGTCAGAAAAATAGGAATAGAGGGGAACTTTCTCAACTGAATAAAGTGCATCCACAAAAATGCAGCTAACACCATTAATGGTAATATACTGAATGCTTTCTGTAGAAAAACAGCCTGTTGCATGGCAAGATTGATGCCATCTTGAAGCAAAACCACTATGATGATCAATGTTTGATTCCTGTGTACCAAGGTATTCCACAGCAAAGTCTTAAACATTGCCTGTGGGAGAGAGGGAGGGAGGCAAGGACTGAAAAACTACCTGTTGGGTACTATGCTCACTACCTGGTTGACAGTTTCAGTAATACGCCAAACTCAGCATCATGCAATATAACTTTGTAACAAACCTGCCCATGTACACCCTGATTCTAAAATAAAAGTTGAAAAAGAAAAAAGAAATTTACAAAGATGAAAGCTGGAAAAAAAAGTCTATGGCATAGATAACTCCTCCTAAAGGTGTTTATCTAAACTTCCTCGTGGTCATGGGTTTCAACAAAAAAAGTCTGAGACATGACCAGCTGCACCTGTTTTTATCCTAAAAGCTTGCTATATAAAGAATACATTCTAGAGAGCAGAAGTGGGGATCCACCATCTCATGGTTGCAATGTTTGTAAGTCCCTATTAAATATTTCTTTCTGAAAAACTGGATTTGTCAGCCTCTTTCTCCAGCCTCTCAGCACCCTTGACCTTTGAGGGTAGTTTTGCATATACCTGCTCACTGAGGAACACCTCTCTAAGATAAGAAACAGACAAGGATATCTGCTTTCACTGCTCTTATTCATAGTGCTGTAAGTTATAGCCAGTGCAATGAGACAAGAAAAGGTAATAAAATGCATATATATCAGAAGATAAAAAATAATATTGCTCCTATTTGCAAATGGCATAATTGTCTACATAAAAACCCCCAAGGAATCCAATTTTTTAATTCCTAAAATTAACATTATTTCAACAATGTGGCAGGATATAAGATAAACATACAAAAATTAGTTTTATTTCTATACATCAGCAATGAAAACATAAAAACCAAAATTAAAATACGATACCATTCATAATTGCTTAAAAAGTAAGATACTTAAATGTAAATCTATCAAAACATGTATATGACTTGTATGCTGAAAACTATAAAATGCTAGTGAAATAAAACAAGGAAGATCTAAGTAAATGGAGATACAGCCATGTTTATGTATTGAAAGACAACACAGCAAAGACGAATTTCTCCTCAAAAGATCCATGCAATTTCTATCACTATCATTTCGAGATATTTTATAGATATAAAGATTATTACATATGATTTATATAGAGGTCAAAGGAATTAGAATTCTTAAAACAATTTTTAAAAAGAACAAAGCAGGATAAATCAGCCTATCTGATTTGAAGACTTATAGAGCAAAAGTAATCAAGATTCTGTGATATTGGCAGAAGGATGGACACATGGATGACTGAAACACAATAGAGAACCCAGAAATAAACCTGTACAAATGAGTCCAACTGATTTTTGGCAGAGGTGCAAAGACAATTCAGTGAAGGGAGTGAGTCTTTTCCACAAATAAGATAGTGGAATTCATAAGCAAAAAAAAAAAACAAACAAAAAACTAAGTTTCATATTTTATAGTTTTGCAAGATACTACCTTTGAGGGAAGAAGACACCTGGGGGTAGAAGACACATGGGGTCTTGGTACTATTTTTTAATAAAAACATTTGAGTTTAAAATGATCTCAAAATAAAAAAAGGTTGATGGAACAAATGACCTATATATGTGTCAAGTGGAGGAAACAGACAGGTAAACAAACATTTATAGCACAATGTGGTATGTGTAATGATTGACATATAAATAAAATTCCTTTAGGAGAAGAGCATTATCACCAAGAATGTTATTAAACACCTTCTAAAGAGCTGAGATTTGAGCTAAGTCTTGAAAGAAGGGGGAAGCTTACCAGCTTTCTTTTTATTCTTATAATCCTATGAGATAGAGGTTATTATCCCTCCTTTAGAGAAGGCTTAATAATGTTAAATCAATGACCCCATGCAACAGTTTCCAATTGCAATTTCATTCACTTTACATTTTTATCATAGTGTTAAATCATCAAAATACTATGTAATAGAATCAAAATGCTGAAGAAGTAATAAATTACAAAAAAAATTATTTAAAGGGACATTCATCTATTCAGGCATTTAGTAAGTATTAACATATTCCTGATGTATTGGCACTCAGGTAGGTGTTAAAGATTAGATAAAACCATATAACTCAAAAACGGAAAGGGAATCATTCAGTATCAACTATGGTTTATAGCCAGTGATTCTCAAATTTCTTCCTGCGTAAGAAACTCTTATTAGTAACATCCCTTAATGCATGCAATGATTTTAGGGAGTGAGAAAGAGGCAGATAAACAAATTCAGGATCTTGTGAGGAGAGGAAACATACATTTTGTTTATTAAAGTACCCTCTTCCCCAGTAATTTAGGGTGCCCTCATAAGGGAGTTATAATCCCTCCAGCAAAATATAAAATACTGTGAAAGTCATTTTATATTCTTCAAAATATTTCTTTTAGTCTACTAAAGGATTTCTCAGTCTTGGCCTTATTGACACTTAAGCCAGATAAATCTTTGTAATAGAGAGGTGTCCTGTATACCACAGGGTATTTAGCAGCATCCCTGGCTTCTACTAGATGCAAGTAGCACCCCTCTACCTGAATGTCTTCAGGATTACCAAATGTAGCCCAAGGGAATGCAAAATTACCCCCAGTTGAAAAATTAGCTGGGTGTGGTGGCATGTGCCTGTAATCCCAGCTACTCAGGAGGCTAAGGTGAGAGAATCGCTTGAACGCCGGAAAAGGAGGCTGCAGTGAGCTGAGATTGTGCCATTGCACTCCAGCCTGGGCAACACAGTGAGACTCTGTCTCAAAAAAAAAAAAATTACCCCCAATTGAGAACCACTGGTCAAGCAGTGTTGTTGCCATTCTGCAAATGAGGACTGATGTTTGGAGAGGTTGAATAGACTGTCAAAATTCATACAACTATTAATTGATGGAGCCAGGTATAAAACATAGGTTCACCTTGATTCCAAAGACCAAGTTTTCTCTGCTACATCTAGCTTCTTATGAAGAGTTCACATCCTAGAGGGAAAGTCATAGCTGTTAACCAAAATTATGAAATAATGTGACTGGGGTTGTAACTAAAGAGTCATCAGAAGGCTCTAGAGTCAAAAAGCTGGGGTAGACAAGAAACAGTACATGTATTCATTTTCTATTCCCACAGAACAGACCACCAAAAACTGAGTCACTAAAACAACACAGATTTATTATCTCACAGATTCGCTGGGTCAGGAGTCTGGGTATGGGTTAGCCAGGTCCTCCAGGTCTCACTAGGCTGAAATCAAAATGTTTCCCAAGGATGTGATTTCATCTGAAATTCAAGATCCCTTCAAAGCTCACTGGTCATTGAAAGAATTCATTTGCTTGAAGTTATACGACCAAGATCCCTGTTTTCTTGCTGGCTGTCAGTCAGGGACCATTCTCAGGTTCTTGCCATGTGGACTTCTCATCTTAAAACATAGTAACCGACTTTTTCAACACCAGCAAGAGTCTGTTGTTACCTTTTGTCTCTTTTACCAGCCCACCTGGTTAAGTCAGACCCACTCAGGATATTCTCCCTTTGAGAAATTCAAACTCAACTGATTAGTTGACCTTAATTACACCTACAAAAACCATTTTATCATATAACATAACATAATTTTGGGAAAGAAATCCCATCATACTTGCAAGTCCCACCTGCATTCAAGAGGATGGGATTGTATAAGGGCATAAGTCAATGGCAGTCATTTTGGAATTTTGCCTACAATAGGTAGTTCTTAATACATGAGCTCACGTTCTTCCTAGATTCCCAGATGACCCCTGTAGTGCCTGACTTGGCATCTGCCATCTTCATCATGTGCCTCGTTGCCCCCAGAAATACTCTCCCATGGCTCATGCCTGTAATCCCAGCACTTTGGGAGGCCGAGGAGGGCGGATCACGAAGTCAAGAGATTGAGACCATCCTGGCCAACATGGTGAAACCCCGTCTCTACTAAAAACACAAAAATTAGCTGGGCGTGGTGTACACATGCTGTAATCCTAGCTATTCAGGAGGCTGAGGCAGGAGAATCGCTTGAACCCGGGAGACGGAGGTTGCAGTGAGCTGAGATCTCACCACTGCACTTCAGCCTGGCGACAGAACAAGACTCCATCTCAAAAAAAAAAAAAAAAGAAAGAAAAGAAAAGAAAAAAGAAAAAAAGAAATACTCTCCCAGCCCCCAGCCCCCTTATTAACCACTCCATTCTACTTACCTTGTTTATACACAATGCCTCCTCCTGGACCCTGGGCAAAACCTAGTGCATATTTGAACCTTCCTTTTAAAACCTGGCTTCACTCTAACATGTTCCTCTGACCCCTAGACACAGAAGCAATCCCTGTCCACTCTGAGACGTGATGCTTAAATATATTGTCACACTGTTAGACAATTTTGCATGAGTCCTGTTAACTCACATGGTTTTATATACTGATAATCTAATGAAGTGGGCTTGTCCCCATTTTTTTAATAAGAAAATTTAGGATCAGCATGATTAAGCAGCTTTCCCAAGTTCTACAGCTCAAGGAAGCTATAGACAGAGTCAAAAATTCACATGGCTCCAAGTTCATGCTTCTTCCAGGGCCCATTTCCCTCCATTTTATGGAGGGCAGTAGGGGAGCAGTGGTTAAGAAATTTATACTTCTCTTGCTCTGTCGCCAAGTGGCACCTCCTCCCTTCAGCACTTCCCTGCTCAACTGCCAAAACTATCTGAATAAATCTCATTTTGACTCTTTTTCTAATTGATACTTTTATTCAAATCTCATCATCCCAATCTTCTAAGATCTTGTAGGACGGAAACCATCTTCTTTTTCTTTTTCCTTCTTCTTTTTTTTTTTTTTTTTTTGAGACAGTGTCTCCCTTTATTGCCCAGGCTGTAGGGCAGTGGCATGATCTCGGCTCACTGCAACCTCCACCTCCTGGGTTCAAGCAATTCTCCTGCCTCAGCCTCCTGAGTATCTGGGACTACAGACGCGCACCACCACGCCTGGCTAGTTTTTGTATTTTTCATAGAGACAGAGTTTCACCATATTGGCCAGGCCGGTCTCGAACTCCTGACCTCGTGATCCACCCGTCTCGGCCTCCCAAAGTGCTAGGATTACAGACGTGAGCCACTGCGCCCAGCCTAGAATGGAAACCATCTTCTTTATAGACCCAGCAGTGCCTACTCAGCCTTGCATAAATGACAATGCTTAAGAATTACTTGTATACACAAAAAATTAATTCCCTTATAACCCAATTAAATACTACTATTCAGAAAAGATCCATAAACTGGGAAAAGGCAAGGGATGTGTGCATAAAACATCCTTTCCACTCTGCTGGCATCCGCAGCACTTCCTTACACTTGCTAACTCTCTACAAGAAGCTGTAGATCAGTTCTGCTCTACTTCCACTACCTGCAGACTAGATACGGAACTTCATGCTCTGGTGTCTTTAATAATATTTTATTATATCAAAAAAAGCTCTAGCTTTCCATTGACATTTCTATAAAGGAGTCCTTAATAGAAACGGGCTGTAAAGGGGCCTAACATTGACTCAGATGTACAAATAAACCTATACCAAGATCTGGTATTTAGTTGTAGGGAGAGAGGGTGGGAGATTTAAAAATCATATATTTATTAACAGATATTTTTTGAACTCTGAAAATGTGCCACTCTGCTAGGTACTGGAACTAATCACAGCTCAGAGGAGCTTACAGTCAGCAGACGTAGACAAAGACAGAGGAAATGGAATGCAGCGTGAGGAGCTCTATGAAGGAAGGGAATGCAGGGTGCGGGTGCGTGGGAGGACCTGATAACTCAGTTCTGGCTTGGAGTTAAGGGTGCCAGTCATGGAAAGCTTTCCGGTGATAATTCTATCTCAGCTAAACCTTAAAAGAGAGATGGGATTTAGCCAAGGCAAGAAGCTAAAATGAGGGTTCCATTCAAAAAGAAGGGCATGGACCCAGAATGCAAGGTGGAGAGTGCTAACACAGGAGGCTCTCAGATCTGGGAAGAGTCTTGGAGGCCGGATAAAAAGAACTTGGATCTTCTTTACCCACGGAGCAGCAGGAAAACATTAAAATACTTCAGGAAGGGAAGTGGCTTAAACATATCATCGTGGCTACAGAATAGAGAAGGATTGGAGTGGAACAGGACTGGAAGTCAAGAAGGAAATCTGGGACACAGTGGTAATTAACCAAGCGAGAGATGAAGACAAAGCAGTGATAGACAAATTTGAGCAACTTTAGGATTAGTCAGTCTTGGCAATCAACTGGATATGGGGGGGAAGGAGGGAAATATATTAACAATGACACTAGGGCTCTGGCACAGTCACCTGGGAGGACATTGGTGCTACTCATTGTTTTCGGGAAACCAGGAGGAGACGCAGATTTAGGAGCTATGAAGGTCAATATTGTATATACTGCATTGAATATGTTGCATTTTAGGACCTGATTCATGTAAACAAAGGTGATGGCAATAACAACAGTACAGGAATCCTTCTTTTTCCTTACAAAGGTATTCCAGGACAGATTTTATAGCTAGGGTACCATCTACCCCACTGCCGAGGTCCCCATTTTCCTAATTGTTTAATGTGACTTAATGTTAAATGTACGTGGGTTCAAAAGCCCTTACCTCTCAACCAAAATGTGAAATCAAAGCACGGCATGAATTAAGTGTGTCTGTCTGCACAGATGTTGTGCCCACCACATCAAAGGCATTTCGCACTTGCCATAGGGGATGGCTTCATGACCTTGGAAATAAATTTGAAATGTATGGGCTCCCTGAAACCACAGAGTCAACCGAATATGACTTGAATTATGGTAATGCATTATATTCACCAAGGAAAAAACCCAGTGCAAATTGCTGAATTTGAGGGTTTTAAACAAAAGGAATAAGAGACCCACAACCAAAATTATTGGATGACAAAACAGATCATTTTCAAATCCTCAGTTAGCAAACCATATCTGTGTACATATATTGGTCTACAAAAATGTTCACTCAGGCCATAATATTTTTTACTAGCTTTCCTCACATTTACCAATACCAGTCACACCTCTTTATCATACCCACACTTTCCTACAGAAATAACAGTTGTGAAAAATGCTTTGAACACTGTAATGCACTGTATCGAACTAAGGTTGCCAATAACATAAACCCAAGACCACACCTAATTGTTGGTAGCCAACATAGTAGATTAAACAAACAAACAACAACAACAACAACAAAAACCACTAGCTGGCCAGCTGGTCTCATTTCTCGTTAATATGGTATAGTTAATTACTTACAATGTTCCATTTTGTTTTCCTTTCTGCCATGGTTTTTGGGAGCTAAGAAATGTATTGGAACACCAAGTAAATAATCCTATCCACTCATAAAAATTACCCGCAAAATTCTGTCTTCTACACAGAAATTATATCCATTCCTATGATCACTTTTTAGGAACTATTTGCATATTTACATGATTTCCATGAATGATAGATCCTGTAAATATTTCTGCCCTCTGATCAAATTACGATTTCAGGCCTCACATAACATTTTAAATGACAGCCACTATTTATGCATGCCATACTGTGTGACGGACACCATGCCTAGCATCCATGTGCATTATCTTGTTTAATCCCTAAGACAATATTTAGTAAATATTACTTTCATTTTCTAGACGAGAAAACTGAAGCATATAGAGGCTTAGTCTCAGATCACACAGCTAGCAAGAAGAAAAGCTGTGACTTACTGTTATTGTAGATTTTATATCTCAATAACAGTTAACACTTAGTAAATGATATTTTTATAAATGAAGATTAAATATACTAGTATTGTCCATCTGATCAGTTTGTCAAACATTCTTCAAAATGCTGCCTATAGAAGGGTTAGCTAATTCACTATACACACAAACAGCCCACAGTCAGTCAATTGAAACATGGGCAAATGTTAAATATGTAAACAAAATGCTAAGCCCACCTACTTGCTTTAACCTCTGAGTCAATCCTTAAGCTATAAATTTTTAAAGATGCATATCATACATAAGAGAAGATTAAATAACAATAATAATCATATCAGCTCTCCTTTAAAGAATGTCTAGCTATACAACGGGTAAAGTTGAATGCTTTACCCATATTATAATTTTTAATCTTTATGAATCTGTGAAAAAGCTTTTCTTATCCCTATTCTGTAGGTAAGAAAAGTTTGGCTCAATATGATTATGTAGGTTGCACGAAGGTGTTCAGCCAATAAGAAGAAATGGGCCTAGGACTTGAAGTAGAGATTTCTTATTCCTACTCTGCTTGCAGACCTTATGTCCATGAAACCTGATACCATAGTGTGCCCCCACAAAACATTTTATAAAGCTCAGTTACTTCCCTGAGACGTTGCTGAAAACCCTAGGTAACTGAACGTCCATTTTATGTCTTCCATGTGTTAGCAACACTATAAAAGTTAAATTCATTGGCATCTGTAATATAAGAACTAATGGGATCAGTATTCTTTGAAAATTATGCTTTTTTCCAAATGTCACCTTATGTTCCACACATATTTTCAAAAATGAATGTTCAGGTTTTAAAGAGGGACTAAACAAAATTGACAATGTAATTTTATCCAGGTATAAAAAGAAAAAAAAAAAAAAAACACCATCTCTTGCCTTATGGGTTACTCCACCAGTCAGGCCGTGATAATAATTTACTATTCTGGAATATAGTTATTCTTCCAATTTTGACATAACTGCCATGTTATTTCACTCACATATTCTTCTGTCTGTCCCAGTAGCCAGAGGCCATTTTTCATGCCGTTCATTTGCATCAGAAATTACAGGTTTTGATACTACTGCCACAGCCTGTGTTTTAACTTTGAAATATATTGTAGCTAAACCTCTAATGTGGCTAATCTAGTTCATGATTCAATATGACTGCAGTTATGGTTCCCTGAAAGGGCTGCTGCTGACAAAAATAGCGCCCTGTGCCATGCTCAGGAACTCCTTAGGGCTCAGCTCCCAGCTCAGGTTGAAAGAGGTCCCTAAGTAAATAGCTGTCTGAGCTTCTTCCTATCCAGGTCAGGTCACCAATTTATTCAGCGACCTTGACACCATTGAGCCTCCTCTCCATGTCTCTCTCTTTTTTTTTTTTTTTATGACCATAAATTAGTAAGGCATAAACGCAGCTTTCTTAATTTCTTCCTCCTTTCTGCCTTTTGGGCTCCTGGAGATGTGATGAGATCTTTCCAAGGGCTCTGACGGGGCAGGCACTGACAGTCTTCTCACCATCAGCTCCAGCAAAGGGCCAGGGCTTTCTTGGATGCTCACAGAGTGCATCTCAGTCATCCAACAGGATGGGTGGAAGCAGAAACTGCCCAAGTTGGGGAGAGTCACAGGCTTCCAAGTTGGAAGGACCTTGGAGATTATCAGTGTGCTTCCCATCTTCCATAGGCACAAAGACTTAAGTGAATTCAAGGTCACCCAGTGTGTTCCCAATTAGTTCACCATTGAATCCCTTCATTCAGCAAACGTCTATGGAGCACTTACTGTGTCCTAGATGATACTAGAGATCAGATGTGGTCCTGCCCTCAGGAGAGCACCATCTAGCGGAGGGGTTAGGTCAACAAGGAAGGGCAATAAAATGTAAGAGACAGTGTGGCCACAGATGCTGGTTAGTCCAGGAAAATCTCAGTTTATCATCAGTAGCATGCCCTTCCACTCTCAAAAGTGTCTTGGTGGTCAGGCGTGGTTACTCATGCCTGTAATCCCAGTATTTTGGGAGGCCGAGGCAGGTGAATCACAAGGTCGGGAGATCGAGACCATCCTGGCTAACACGGTGAAACCCTGTCTCTACTAAAAATACAAAAATTTAGCTGGGCGTGGTGGTGGGCACCCAGAGTCCCAGCTACTCGGGAGGCTGAAGCAGGAGAATCACTTGAACCCAGGAGGCAGAGATTGCAGTGAGCCCAGATCATGCCGCTGCACTCCAGCCTGGGCCACAGAGCAAGACTCCATCTCAAAAAAAAAAAAAAAAAGTGTCTTAGTTTGGTTTGGATGACAAATTGAACACTCTCCAGTTATTGGTGAGAAAGATGTGAAGTGGAGAGACAAAAGATAGAATTTTGTGGCAGGGTGTGGTGACTTATGCCTGTGATCCCAGCATTTTGGGAGGCCGAGGCAGGCAGATCACCTGAGGTCAGGAGTTCAAGACCAGCCTGGCCAACACGGCGAAACTCCATGTCTACTAAAAATATAAAAACTAGCTGGGAATGGTGGCAGGTGCCTGTAATCCCAGGTACTTGGGAGGCTGAGGCAGGAGAATTACTTGAACCAGGGAGTTTAAATAGAACCGGTAGTTTTATGGAGATTGCAGTGAGCCAAAATTGAGCCATTGCACTCCAGCCTGGGAGACAGAGTGAGACTCTAAAAAAAAAAAAAAAAATTTTATTTTAGGTTAACCCTAGTAAACACTGCATAATTATCATTCCATGAGTGGGGGGGGTGGGCGGTTCATTCATTCTCAATGAGTTTTGCCAGTTGTATTTGAGAACAAATGAGGTAAGCCCCCTCAGGCAGACTTAAGAGGAAAGAGGGTCCCAAACTGACTGGACCCAATCTGATACTTGGATTTGGCTGTTGGGCATAGTCACATAGCTGGTTTGCAACAGAGTCAAGCAGTAAATCTAGCTGCCTTGACTCCCTGTCCAGTGCTCTTATTATGATGCTCCATCCAAATGACTGCCTGGATGAGTTTTTGTGACTGAGTGGACCTCACCTAATAACATATCCTGCAACCTCCAGCCTATGTCTCTTGCTTACTGGCTCTACTATCTGCCCCCTGTAAGTCTCCCAACAATCCTCCCCAACCAGGGTATAAATTATAAGGATACAAAGAGAACTCACTATAAAAGAACCTATCCTGATATTTTCCTTCAAATGTTACACTAGAAAAAATTTCTGAGGGAGGTTCCAAGATGGCCGAATATGAACCCCTCCAGTCTACGGCTCCCAGTGTGAGCGACGAAGAAGACGGGTGATTTCTGCTTTTCCAACTGAGGTACCGCGTTCGTCTTACTGGGGCTTGTTGACAGTGGGTGCAGCCCTCAGAGTGTCAGCTGGAGCAGGGCGGGGCATCGCCTCACCCAGGAAGTGCAAGGGGTCGGGGAATTCCCTTTCCAAGCCAAGGGAAGCCGTGACAGACGGTACCTGGAAAATTGGGACACTCCCACCCTAATATTGTGCTTTTCCAACAGTCTTAGCAAATGGCACACCAGGAGATTATATCCCACACCTGGCTCCGAGGGTCCCACGCCCACGGAGCCTCGCTCATTGCTAGCACAGCAGTCTGAGATCGAACTGCAAGGCAGCAGCGAGGGGCATCCACTATTGCTGAGGCTTGAGTAGGTAAACAAAGCAGCCGGGAAGCTCGAATTGGATGGAGCCCACCGCAGCTCCAGGAGGCCTGCCTGCCTCTGTAGACTCCACCTCTGGGGAGGCCATAGCTGAACAAAAGGCAGCATAAATTTCTGCAGACTTAAAAGTCCCTGTCTGACAGCTTTGAAGAGAGTAGTGGTTCCCCCAGCCTGGAGTTTGAGATCTGAGAATGGACAGACTGCCTCCTCAAGTGGGTCCCTGACCCCTGAGTAGCCTAACTGGGAGACACCTCCCAGCAGGGGCTGACTGACACCTCATACAGTCGGGTGCCCCTCTGAGACGAAGCTTCCAGAGGAAGGATCAGACAGCAACATTTGCTGTTCTGCAGTATTTGCTGCTCTGCAGGCTCTGTGGTGATACCCAGGCAAACAGGGTCTGGAGTGGACCTCCAGCAAACTCCAACAGACCTGCAGCTGACGGTCCTAACTGTTGGAAGGAAAACTAACAAACAAAAAGGACATCCACACCAAAACCCCAACTGTACATCACCATCATCACACACAAAACATAGACAAAATGACAAAGATGGGGAGAAACCAGAGCAGAAAAGCTGAAAATTCAAAAATCAGAGTGCCTCTTCTCCTCCAAAGGAATGCAACTCCTCACCAGCAACGGAACAAAGCTGGATGGAGAATGACTTTAATGAGTTGAGAGAAGAAGGTTTCAGATGATCAGTAATAACAAACTTCTCCAAGCTAAAGGAGGATGTACGAATCCACTGCAAAGAAGCTAAAAACATTGAAAAAAGAGTAGACGAATGGCTAACTAGAATAAACAGCATAGAGAAGACCTTATATGACCTGATGGAGCTGAAAACCATGGCACGAGAACTACATGATGCATGCACAAGCTTCAGTAGGCTATTTGATCAAGTGGAAGAAAGGATATCAGTGATTGAAGATCAAATGAATGAAATGAAGCAAGAAGAGAAGTTTAGAGATAAAAGAGTAAAAAGAAACGAATAAAGCCTCCAAGAAATATGGGACTATGTGAAAAGACCAAATCTACGTTTGATTGGTGTACCTGAAAGTGACGGGTAGAATGGAACCAAGTTGGGAAACACTCTTCAGGATAAAATCCAGGAGAACTTCCACAACCCAGCAAGGCAGGCCTACATTCAAATTCAGGAAATACAGAGAGCATCACAAAGATACTTCTCGAGAAGAGCAACTCCAAGACACTAATTGTCAGATTCACCAAAGTTGAAATGAAGGAAAAAATGTTAAGGGCAGCCAGAGAGAAACATCGAGTTACCCACAAAGGGAAGTCCATGAGACTAACAGTGGATCTCTTGGCAGAAACTCTACAAGCCAGAAGAGAGTGGGGGCCGATATTCAACATTCTTAAAGGAAAGAATTTTCAACTCAAAATTTCATATCCACCCAAACTAAGCTTCATAAGTGAAGGAGAAATAAAATCCTTTACAGACAAGCAAATGCTGAGAGATTTTGTCAACACCAGGCCTGCCCTAAAAGAGCTCCTGAAGGAAGCACTAAACATGGGAAGGAATAACCAGTACCAGTCACTGCAAAAACATAACAAATTGTAAAGACCATCGATGCTAGGAAGAAACTATATTAACTAACGAGCAAAATAACCAGCTAATATCATAATGACAAGATCAAATTCACACATAACAATATTAACCTTAAATGTAAATGGGCTAAATGCCCCAATTAAAGACACAGACTGGCAAATTGGATAAAGAGTCAAGACCCATCAGTGTGCTGTATTCAGGAGACCCATCTCAAGTGCAGAGACACACATAGGCTCAAAATAAAGGGATGGAGGAAGATCTACCAAGCAAATGGAAAACAAAAAAAAACCAGGGGTTGCAATCCTAGTCTCTGATAAAATGGACTTTAAACCAACAAAGATCAAAAGAGACAGAGAAGGCCATTACATAATGGTAAAGGGATCAACTGAACAAGAAGAGCTAACTATCCTAAATATATATGCACCCAACATAGGAGCACCAAGATTCATAAAGCAAGCCCTTAGAGACCTAAAAAGAGACGTAGACTCCCACACAATAATAATGGGAGACTTTAACACCCCACTGTCAACATTAGACAGAACAACGAGATAGAAAGTTAACAAGGATATCCAACAATTGAACTCAGCTCTGCACCAAGCAGACCTAATAGACATCTACAGAACTCTCCACCCCAAATCAACAGAATGTACATTCTTCTCAGCACCACATCGCACTTATTCCAAAATTGACCACATAGTTGGAAGTAAAGCACTCCTCAGCAAAAGAGCAGAAATTATAACAAACTGTCTCTCAGACAACAGTGCAATCAAACTAGAACTCAGGATTAAGAAACTCATTCAAAACCACACAACTACATGGAAACTGAACAACCTGCTCCTGAATGACTACTGGGTAAATAATGAAATGAAGGCAGAAATAAAGATGTTCTTTGAAACCAATGAGAACAAAGACACAACATACCAGAATCTCTGGGACACATTAAAAGCAGTGTGTAGAGGGAAATTTATACCACTAAATGCCCACAAGAGAAAGCAGGAAAGATCTAAAATTGACACCCTAACATCAAAATTAAAAGAACTAGAGAAGCAAGATGAAACACATTCAAAAGTTAGCAGAAGGCAAGAAATAACTAAGATCAGAGAAGAACTGAAGGAAATAGAGACACAAAAAACCCTTCAAAAAAAATCAATGAATCCAGGAGCTGGTTTTTTGAAAAGATGAACAAAATTGATAGACCACTAGCAAGACTAATAAAGAAGAAAAGAGAGAAGAATCAAATAGACACAATAAAAATTTTTAAAGGGGATGTCACCACTGATCCCACAGAAATACAAACTACCATCAGAGAATCCTATAAACACCTCTATACAAATAAACTAGAAAATCTAGAAGAAATGGATAAATTTCTGGACACATACACCCTCCCAAGAGTAAACCAGGAAGAAGCTGAATCTCTGAATAGACCAATAACAGGTTCTGAAATTGAGGCAATAATTAATAGCCTACCAACCAAAAACAGTCCAGGACCAGACGGATTCACAGCCAAATTCTACCAGAGGCACAAAGAGGAGCTGGTACCATTCTTTCTGAAACTATTCCAATCAACAGAAAAAGGGGAATCCTCCCTAACTCATTTTATGAGGCCAGCATCATCCTGATACCAAAGCCTGGCAGAGACACAACAAAAAAAGAAGACTTTAGACCAATATCCCTCATGAACATCAGTGCAAAAATCCTCAATAAAATATTGGCAAACTGAATCCAGCAGCACATCAAAAAGCTTATCCACCCTGATCAAGTCAGTTTCATCCCTGAGATGCAAGGCTGGTTCAACATACGCAGATCAATAAACATAATCAATCACATAAACAGAACCAACAACAGAAACCACGATTATCTCAACAGATGCAGAAAAGGCCTTCGACAAAATTCAACAGCTCTTCATGCTAAAAACTCTCAATAAACTAGGTATTGATGGAATGTATGTCAAAATAATAAGAGCTATTTATGACAAACCCACAGCTAATATCATACTGAATGGGCAAAAACTGGAAGAATTCCCTTCGAAAACTGGCACAAGGCAGGGATGCCCTCTTTCACCACTCCTATTCAACATAGTGTTGGAAGTTCTGGCCAGGGCAATCAGGCAGGAGAAAGAAATAACGAGTATTCAATTAGGAAAAGAGGAAGTCAAATTGTCCCTGTTTGCAGATGACATGATTGTATATCTAGAAAACCCCATCAGCCCAAAATCTCCTTAAGCTGATTAGCAACTTCAGCAAAGTCTCAGGATACAAAATCAATGTGCAAAAATCACAAGCATTCCTATACACCAATAACAGACAAACAGGGAGCCAAATCACGAGTGAATTCCCATTCACGATTGCTTCAAAGAGAATAAAATACCTAGGAATCCAACTTACAAGGGATGTGAAGGACCTCTTCAAGGAGAACTACAAACCACTGCTCAATGAAATAAAAGAGGACACAAACAAATGGAAGAATATTCCATGCTCATGGATAGGAAGAATCAATATCATGAAAATGGGCATACTGCCCATGGTAATTTGTAGATTCAATGCCATCCGCATCAAGCTACCAATGACTTCCTTCACAGAATTGGAAAAAACTACTTTAAAGTTTACATGGAACCAAAAAAGAGCCAGCATTGCCAAGACAATCTTAAGCCAAAAGAACAAAGCTGGAGGCATCACACTACCTGACTTCAAACTATACTACAAGGCTCCAGTAACCAAAACAGCATGGTACTGGTACCAAAACAGAGATATAGACCAATGGAACAGAACAGAGCCCTCAGAAACAACACCACACATCTACAACCATCTTATCTTTGACAAACCTGACAAAAACAAGAAATGGGGAAAAGATTCCCTATTTAATAAATGGTGTTGGGAAAACTGGCTAGCCATATGTAGAAAGCTGAAACTGGACGACTTCCTTACACCTTATACAAAAATTAATTCAAGATGGATTAAAGACTTACATGTTAGACCTAAAACCATAAAAACACTAAAAGAAAACCTAGGCAATACCATTCAGGACATAGGCATGGGCAAGGACTTCATGACTAAAACACCAACAGCAATGGCAACAAAAGCCAAAACTGACAAATGAGATCTAATTAAACTAAAGAGCTTCTGCACAGCAAAAGAAACCACCATCAGAGTGAACAGGCAACCTACAGAATGGGAGAAAATTTTTACAATCTACCCACCTGACAAAGGGCTAATATCCAGAATCTACAAAGAACTTAAACAAATTTACAAGAAAAACTCAAACAACCCCATCAAAAAGTGGCTGAAGGATATGAACAGACACTTCTCAAAAGAAGACATTTATGCAGCCAACAGAGACGTGAAAAAATGCTCATCATCACTGGCCATCAGAGAAATGCAAATCAAAACCACAATGAGATACCATCTCACACCAGTTAGAATGGCCATCATTAAAAAGTCAGGAAACAACAGGTGCTGGATAGGATGTGGAGAAATAGAATGCTTTTACACTGTTGGTGGGAGTGTAAACTAGTTCAACCATTGTGGAAGTCAGTGTGGCGATTTCTCAAGGATCTAGAAGTAGAAATACCATTTGACCCAGCACTCTCATTACTGGGTATATACCCAAAGTATTATAAACTAAGCTGTGATAAAGACACATGCACACATATGTTTACTGTGGCACCATTCACAATAGCAAAGTCTTGGAACCAACCCAAATGTCCATCAATGATAGACTGGATTAAGAAAATGCAGCACATATACACCATGGAAAATTATGCAGCCATAAAAAAGGATGAGTTCATGTCCTTTGTAGGGACATGGATGAAGCTGGAAACCATCATTCTGAGCAAACCATCACAAGGACAGAAAACCAAACACCGCATGTTCTTACTCATAGGTGGGAATTGAACAATGAAAACACTTGGACACAGGGTGGGGAACATCACACACCAGGCTTGTCGTGGGGTGGGGAGAGGGGAGAGGGATAGCATTAGGAGATATACCTAATGTAAATGACACGTTAATGGGTGCAGCAAACCAATATGGAACATGTATACATAAGTAACAAACCTGCACATTGTGCACATGTACCCTAGAACTTAAAGTATAATTTTAAAAAAGGAAGAAAAAGAAAAAATTTCTAACAGCAGCTAATAAAAGAGCTGTCATTTCCTAAGGACATGTTTCAGGCACTGGGTTAGATATTTTATGTGCATTACTGTAAGTCTCAGGATTTTTCAACAAGGTATACTATTGTACCATTTTACAGAAGAAAAACAGAAGTTCTGAGAATTACTATATTTAACTTGCCTATTGACACACAACTGGTAAATGGCAGAGTCAGGACTCAAACCCAGGTCTACCTTATCTCAAACTGTCTCCTTTTCCACTACACTACATTGATTACTTATGTTTCATTCCAATCCTCAAGGGGAACATTTGCTGAAAACTTCTGAAAATCAATTGATTACCAGTATACAGTGAGCCTTTTTATAGTTAAGGTGTCCATGCAGAAACACAGATGCATGAGACACAGACCTGCTATCGAGATAGTTATAAACTATTTGGGAAAATGAAAAACATACACCTACACACACATGCGCACACACACAAAAACACACACACACACACCTAGTAACCATATGGAACAGAAAGGGTCCATGCAACAGAGCAGATTACAAATTACAAATCCAAATGCTACAGGATTCCAAGGTCTGAGATGAAGAAGACCAACATGGTGGTCAGGGAAGGTCACAAAGAAGAGGCAGGATCTGAATCATGAATGAGGAGGAGGGGGGCTCAAGGTTGCTAAAATCTGGGGTGGAGTATTCCTTTCAGGAGTATTCCACTGGCCGCTGCTACTGGCAAATCCAGGAAGGACTGACTAGAAATAGAGAGTGACTAGAACAGAAATGCTGAGATACTTTGGGGTGGCACAGAATCATGATTAGGTATACTGCTGTGGCAAATAACTTCCCTCCTATCTCAGGTTCCTTATCTGGAAAATGGAAAATAGGAATAAATATGCCTACATTACAAGGTGGTAAGAGTAATGAAAGGAGCTGATATATGGTAAGCCGTTTAGCAGAATAAATAGCACTTAATAGTCACTTGACAAACTGTAGCTCTTTTTATTGCCTGACAATCCTGACAGCCATCTTGGTGGCTTCATGTCTCCTTGTTGCTGTGCATAAAATGAAAATAGTCTTGAGAGGTATACACTAGGCAAGAAATATCCAGCAACTCTTGCAAACTTTCCAGTCTTCCAGGGACAAGAAGCCAGATCAGTTTCCCACCAGATATTGACCCCTCAGACTTCAGGGCAGCTGAGCAGTGGTCTCAGCTGTTCACTGCAGTGTGCAGGTGAAATATCCTTCTCTCAGTGTGCCAGGATGTGGAAGAGTCAGGAAGTATGGAATAAGAACCAAGCAAAGGGACAAAGTTTTGTTCAAGGATGCGTATGCTTATCAGTACATGATAAGTCTCTGTCAGTAGACATGTTTAAGGGAAAACAATAAGGATTTATTAAACGTTTACGTCAGGAACACTTAACTTTATCTTTTTTCAGTCTCAGAGTACTCTCAGAAATACTCTAAGCAGCATGCCATGGATTTACTTCCATCTGAAATACTCAATATGCATTTACTCTTTGATTTGAAAAAATTACAGCCGATAACTAGCCTGTCTTTACATTTTCTGTTTTCTTCCTCTTCCTATTCTGTATGGCAAAGATAATTAACCCAAGATGCACATTAAACTTAACTGAACGACTTTTTAAAAATTCTAGTGTCTGAGTGTCGCCCTAAAGTTTTGATTGGAATGGCTTGGAGTTTGTCATAGCATCCGTATTTTCTGAAAGTCTTCCCTACTTCTTAGACAACTCCAATGGACATTCAGGGTTAGAGCCTTTGCAAGAGGATTCTAACGCCTTCTAAACTGTGCTCAATCAATTCCTCCAATTTAATACTACATTCAAAAGTTGACTGAGATTGGTCAGTATCTGTTTGAGACCCAGAGGAACATATGAACAGAGACACCACTTTGCAACGTAAAGAGACAGCAGCCTTACCTCTCTTAGGAATTTTTACAAATACTCAAATGGAGACTTGAAAAAAAAAAAATCTGTGCCTAGTCTTCCCCCAACACCCAACACACCCATCATTACCAAATGCAGGAGTATGCAGTATAGCCACAACTTACACGCTTCTAAGTAATAATGTATTGATTTATAGTTTGCACAAATTGCAATAAATGGCATTTTCTGTTATGTGGCGGGTAATATATTGTTCTGGAGTGAATACAAGTCCATAATTCATTCAAGGACTGTGCTGATTCTATAAATTAAAGCTCACAATTTAAGCAGTTAATCTATGGTAGTTTAACGCTGAGAATGAATTTCAGGGTGGTGTTCAATTTGGTGACCATCTATTATTTCAGTTGAAGCATAATTAACTTGACATATATAAGAAGAAGCAAGAGAAATGTTTTCAGGGACTTTTGCCCTTTCTTCTACCTTCCTAACCTCTTGCTACTTCTCCATGTTACTCTCCAGAATGGTCATTTCCTGCTTCAGAGGCAGACTGGGAACAAGGAAAGGTTGTTTCAGAGACAACTGGCACCATGTCATTTTCACTGCAAAGGCTCAGCTTAAGTGAAACAAGCTAGAGACTATTTTATTTGCCACAACCCATCAGATAATTAGTCTATCAGAAGTGCAGTGGCCTGAGTGACCAAATGTTAAGGCTGCTGGGGAAAGGGAAAATTCCTTTTGAAGATTTGGTTTCCCTCACTGCCACAAGTCTCTTTTTGTCTGTGTTCATCTTCTTTAGCCTCCTATATCATGGATAGCTTTCCTCCATCTCTTAGAAACTGTGTCTATCTATGAGATGGAGGAAAGCCAAAACAGAGAGAACTCTTGGACAATGATCCTATGAAAAATCTTCATCCACTCAGAAGCCATGAACTGAAACCAAGCCTTTCAAAAACAGACAATTCTTACCACAGACTTTAAAAGAAAAAGCAGAAATCCATTTACTCTAGCAAAATATGACTTCACTGGACTGAAAATTTCTCAATGACAAATTCTTCTAACTTTTCTGCATTTAAGATATGGCTAAACAGATGGTATTGGTTCGATTAATATTAGAAGAGTCAAGACATTTACAATTTAACATTATAGAAAGAGCAAAATATAATCAGGACTAAATCTACAATAAAGAATCCATTATGTCACAGCCTTATTTTTCTTGAATTCCAAATGCAGACAGAAAGATTAAGTCAAATTATAGAGACATTAAACAATTATAAAATGGCTAATTCACCTAGAAGACATAACAATTCTAAATGTATATGCATGGAACAAAGCTGCAAAATACATGAAGCAAAAACTGGCAAAACTAAACTAAAAAATAGATGAATCCACAATTATACCTGGAGAATTCAATGCTCTTCTCTCAGTAGAAAATAGAACTAATGGTCAAAAAACCCTCAATGATACAGAACTGAACAACACCATCAATTTACTGGATCAAGTATGTATGGAACTGCACCAAACAGCAGCAGAGTCTTGTTTTTTCAAGTTACATGGAGCATTCACCAAGATAGGAAATATCCTGAGTCATAAAACAAATCTTAACAAACTTAAATAACACAAGGCATGTCCTCAGATCACAACTGAATTACACTAGAAATAAAAGAAACATAAAAAGAAAATCTTTACACACTTAGAAATTAAACAGCATACTTCTAAATAATCCATAGTTCAAAACAGGAGTCTAAAGAAAATTGGAAAAATTAGAAAATATCTTGAACTGAATAAAAATAAAATTATAGCATATCAAAATTTCTGTGATGTACCTACAACAGTGCTTAGAGAGAAACTTATAGCATTAAATGCTTATGTTAGGAAAAAATAAAGGTTACAAATAAACAATATAAGCTTACACCTTAAAATAATAGAAAACAAAGCAGAAGGAGAAAAATAATGAAATTGAAAACCAAAAACTAATAGAGAAAAATACATGAAATCAAGAGCTGCTCATTTGAAAAGCAAGATTGATCAACCTCTACCAAGACTAACAAAGACAAAAGGAGAGAAATACAAATCACTAATATCAGAAATAAATGAAGAGCTATCACTATAGACCCCATGGCCATTAAAAAGGAAGTGAGGGCTTTCTTATGAACAACTCCATGCACATAAATTTGCCAACATATCTAAAAGGAATCAATTCCTCAAAACCACAAACTATCAAAGTCTACTTAAGATGAAATAAATAACATGACTAGTTCTATAACAATAAGAGAAATTTAATCCATAATAAAAGCAATCTTCAAAAAATGAATTTCCAGGCCCAGGTGGTTTCACTGTTGAATTCTATCAAATTCCATCTCTACTCTAACTGTTTCAGAATATAAAAGACATGCTTCCCAGTACATTTTATGAGGCCACTATTACTCTGATACTGTTACAAAACAAAAACAGTACAAAAGAAGACCATAGACCAATAACTCTTATGGACAGAAATGCAAAAATTCTCCACAAAATGTCAGCAAATTGAGTGCAGTGATATACAAAGAGAATAATATAACATGACCAAGTGATGTTTGTCCTGGCAATGGAAGGCTGACTCAATATTTGAAAATCAGTGTAAATCTATCATAAATCACAGTGTAAATCTAACTATCTAAAGGGAATTTTAACATGATTAAGTTAACTGATGCAGAAAAAGCATTTGACAAAATTTAACATCTATTCATGATTTTAAAAAACTCAACAAGAAGAAACAGAAATAATTTTATCAACCTGGTAAAAAGATCTATAAAAAAAATAGCCTGTAATCCCAGTAATTTGGGAGGCAGAGGCCAGGAGTTTAAGACCAGTCTGGACAAAATGGTGAAACCCTGTCTCCACTAAAATTACAAAAATTAGCCGGTCATGGTGGTGCACACCTATAATCCCAGCTACTCAGGAGGCTGAGGCATGAGAATCTCTTGAACTCAGGAGGCAGAGGTTGCAGTGAGCCAACATCACGCCACTGCATTCTAGCCTGGGAAACAGAGTGAGACTCTGTCTCAAAAAAAAAAAAAAAAAAATCTATTAAAAACCTATAGCTAACATTATACTTAATGATGAAAGACCAAATACTTTCCTACTTTGGGAACAAAACAAGAATTTTCACTCTTACCACTCCTATTCAAAAATTGTACTAGATGCCTTAGCCAGTGAAATAATACAAGAAAAAGAATAAAGCATACAGATTGGAGAAGAAGAAATAAAACTGTCCCTATTCACATATGAGATACAGAGTGTATAAACAGAAAATCTCCAGAAATATATATATAATACATATATTTATCAAATATATATTTATCAAAATATATATCAAATATATATATATATATATATATATATATATATATATATATATAAATTTCCTAAAACTACTAAGTGAGTTTAGCAAGGTCACAGGATGAGAGGTCAACACTCAAAAATCAATCCTATTTTTATATACTAGCAACATAAAATTGGAAGCCGAAATTTTCAAAAATAATATTTATAATAACTCCAAAAAATTAAATACTTAGGAAAAAAACTAACAAAACATATACGAAATCTTATGCAAGAAACTACAAAATGCTGATGAAATAAATCAGAAAAGAAAGAGAGAGACATATTTTGTTCATGGATTGGAAGACTCAACATAGTAAAGATATCAATCCTCCTCAAGTTAATCCATAGGTTTAATTCAATTCTAATCAAAATCCCAGCAGGATATTTTTTTAACCTTTAGACAAGATGACATCAAAATGGATATAGCAAGGCAAAAACTAGAATAGCTAAAATAATTTTGAAAAAGAAGATTAATAACAGAGGAGTTCAGCTACACAATTTTAAGGCTTACTATAAAGCCACAATAATCAAGAGAATAAGGTGTGAAAGGATAGACACACGTATCAATGAAAAAAAGATGGAGATTCCAGAAACAGCCACAAAAGTACACACTGTTTTGACAAAAGTACATAAGCAATCCAATGGGAAAAAAAAATGATACTCTTTTCAGCAAATGATCTTGGAACAATTGGATGTCCATAAGCAAAAAAAAAATAAACTTCAACCTAAACCTCACCTCACGTCATCCAAAAATTAACTAAAACAAATCATAGATATAAATAAAATGTAAATCTATAAAACTTTCGAAAGAAAAACATCGTAGAAAGCCCTTATAGCCTAGGGACAAGCAAAGCTTTTTTAATCATGACACCAGAAGCACAATCCATAAAGGAAAAAAATTGATAAACTAGTCTTCATCAAAATTAAAGATATTTGCTTGGTGAAAGTCACTTTTAAGAGGGGTAAAAGGTAAGCAACAAACTGGAAGAAAATATTTGCAAGTCATATATGTAACAAAGTATATATATCCAGAATCCATAAAGAACTCTCAAAACTTATCACTAAGAAAACAAACAACTCAATTTTTTTAAACAAGCAAAATGAACAGATACTCACCAAAGAGGATACAAAAATGGCAAATAACCACACAAAAAAGATGTTAAATATCATTAGTGACTAGGAAAATTTACATTAAAATCATAAAGGGTTACCTCTACTTGTTAGAATGGCTAAAATAAAAAATACTGACAATACCAAGTGCTGATTAGGATACAGAGTAATTGGAACTCTCATATATTACTGGCGATAGTGTAAATTACCACAACCATTCTGAAAACAGTTTGACAATTTCTTATAAAGTTAAACGTACATTTACCATATGACCTAGAAATATCATTCAAGGGTATTTACCATAGAGAAATGAAAACTTATGTGCCCATGACAACGTATACACAAAAGTTTATAGCAGCTTTGTTCATAATGCCAAAAATTGGAAAGAATCCAAATGTCCTTCAACAGGTAAATAGATAAACTGTTAGTACATCCACATGATGGAATGGAACAATAAGAAGGAATGGTAAAAGGAAGAATAAAGAGAAACAAACTATTGAAAACACAACTTGGATGAATTTCAAATGTATTATGCTGAGTGAAAGAAACCAGTTTCAAAAGATTACATACTGTAAAATTCCATTTATATAAAATTTTCAAAAAGACAAAAAGCTATAGAGATAGAGAGCAGTTCCGTGGTTGCCAAGGGTTACAGGTTGGAGAGAATATCCTTTTAAAAGGCTTGCACAAGAGAGTTGTTTGGGATAATGGAATTATTCTGTATTCTACTTGTGCAATAGTTAGATGAATCTGTACATGTGCTAAAATTGATAGAACTGCAGAACAAACAATGAAATACATATGTATATAACATTCATGTAATATTTATATTACATATTTATGTATTATACATAAGTGTGTTACTGTGTTTTAAGATTTCCTCCTTGAAAATCAACACAAGGAATAGCACATCCTTGGAAATAAACTGAAGGATTACAATTATGTTGGTGTTTTCCCACTAATACTGAACTCCATAATCCACCGAGCTGTTAACAGCCAAAGATGGCTACAGAGAAGAGAGGCTATGAGGCTAACTTTCTTTGTAGGTGGAAAGTCGCAAGTAGTTTTAACTGGAAGAGTTACTGGGTCTTGCCAGGCAGGCCCAAGTTAAGGGAGGATGCACAAATGCTGGTTCAGTCAAGAAATTAAACCAAAAAGCCTTTTTCAAAATTGCAAAGCTCTCAAAGAGGTAATTACAAACTGCTAACAGTGAGTCACGTCTAGGTCTGAATCAGCTTATGATGTGTTTCCCTTAAGGCGACTGAAGAAATGGGAGTTAGAAGAATGGAAAAGAACAGGGAAAGGTAATTTTGAAGTATGGGGTACAGTTTCAGGAGAGCAGATCTGAGTGGAATTGTATAGTCAAAATAATCACAACAGACAGATAACCAGTCAGGGAAAAAAGGAGGCAGAAGACTTGAACAAACACTTCTCAAAAAAAGAATATTCGAATGGCCAATAAACACATGAAAGTACCCAAACTCATTAGTCATCACAGAAATGCAAATTAAAACCACAAAGTGATACCACTACACACTCCCAGAATTTCTAAAATGAAAAAAGACAAACAAAATATTGGCAAAGACGTAGAGTAACCAGAACTCGCATCACTCCTAATGGGGGTGTATATTAGTATAAACACTTTGGAAACTGATTCGACATTGTCAAGTAAAGCTGAAATGTGCATATCCTATGACTCAGCAGTCTCCCTCCCAGGGAGACACTCAACAGTATCATGGTTGTATTTTTACCAAAATACAAGTATTAGAATTTTCATAGTGGTACTCTCCATAGGAGCACTGTATTAGTTTCCTTTTCCTGCTGTAACAAATTACCACAAACTTGGTGGTTTAAAACAACACAAATTTATTATCTTAGAGTTTTTAGGTCAGAAGTCCAAAATGAATCTTATGGGTTAAAATCAAGGTGTCAGTGAGCTACACTCCCTCTGGAGGAGCTAAGAGTGAATCTGTTTCCTTGCCTGTTCCTGCTTCTAGAACCCAACTGCCATCTTTATATTTTGGCCCCTTTCTCCATCTTCAAAATGCATCCCTCTAACCTCTGCCTCATCATCCTATCTCCTCTCTGAATTTGCCTCTCCCACCTCCCTCTTATAAGGACTCATGATTATATTTCCAGGCCTGGATAATCCAGGAAAATCTCCTCATCTCAAGATCCCTAACTTAATCACATGCGCAAAGTCCTTTTTACCATGTAAGGTAACATATTCCCAGGAATGAGGACATGGACATCTTTGGGGAGCCATTATTCTGTCTACTACAAAGCCCAAGCAAGAAATTGCTTAATGTCTCAGCAACAAAAGAACGGAAAACTGTATATTTGTATACTGGAATACTGTAATAGCAATGAGAATGAACACCATTCGATGACATGCACTATTATAAATGAATCTCACAAGCATAATATTGAGGGAAATAAGTCAGGCACAAAAGACTGTATGAGTCCCTGCGTATGAAATAAGAAAGAGGCAAAAGTGACCTATGGTAGAAGTCAGGATACTGGTTGCCCTGGATGTGGGGATTCATGATTGGGTGGGAACTTTTGGGGAAGTTGATGGTGCTTCATTCTTGATCTGGAAGCTGATTGGTGGGCATGTTATTTGAAAGATTCATCAAACTGTACACTTATGATATATGTTCACTTTCCTGTTTGTATATTTTACTACAGCTTTTACCAACAAAGGGGAAAGATAGGGCCCTGGGAGTATAAAGGCCCCCCAAAATGCTGTAACTTACTGCTATGGGAAAAACTTAAGCTTCAGAATCAAATAGGCAGGACCTAGAATCACAGCTCTTTACTACTTCTGTGATCTTCTGCACATTATTTAATCTCCTGGTCCTCAGTTTCCTCCTCTACAAAATGGGGACAATAACACTTCCTGCCTCGCAACTTCACTGGATTGTTGTGATGTAACGTATGGGAAAACAAGTGAAATGTAACAAGGGCTGAGTAAATGCTACCTCCTCTGCTTTGCTCTTAAATCTGTCTTTCGGCAGAGCAAATATACAACAGGAGAAAGAAAAGAAATAACCATCTCAGAAGTTGTATGTTTTTTCATTTTCAGTGCCATGTTTAAAAAATATTTGCCAAGCATTGTAGAAGTTGCTCCAGACTCTGTAAAACTGGTGAAGTAGTTCTTTGTTTCTTCATAAACACTGCCTATTTCTTTATAAAACTGCCAGTTGCATTGTGAAAATCATTTTTACAAAGGTGAGCCACTTGAGATCATGAGAGCTAAAACATGTGCAGGAATTACTCAAGGAGCAGGGTGGAAACACAGCCACTTCAGACTTCTACCCACAAAGCAAGCACAGCCTAGCTCATCTATCCTTGTGACTAGAAGGGATATCTCGAGACCAAACCAAACTTACACCTAATCTACATTGCCCTGCAGTAGGGCATAAGAAAGGAAGATGAAAATAAAGACAGGTATAAAGTGGGTTTCCCTTGAAATACAAGAACACAGCATATCTGAGACCACAATTGCGATCTGGAGCCTTAGGGGCCCTTTAAAGAGTTTCAGGCTCTTGGAGTTATTGTGCTTGTGTCAAGGTCACTCAGACCCACATGCAGTCTGGTTTACAATCATCTTTTTAAAGTCTTGGTTTACATTTCCCATTCCCAGCCAGAACCTTCTATTTGTGATGTTTAGTTCTTTATTTGTATTTTCTCACTCCCATTTTTATTGCCACTAGTTATTTCAGCATCATTTAATTTTTGATTCAGACTTGGGTTACTTCTCCCTATCTTGCACCCTCCCCTCTTCGGATTCTGCTCCCCAAATTTCCCCATTCTCTTTCTCTCCAAGTACTTTGTCACTCCCTCTCCTCCACACTCCTCCTGCTCAACTCTCCTGCCTGCTTCCCTGTAGGCACCTCCATAGGGAAAGCTTGCCCTGTTCCTCCAAGCCTGCATCATTTCATCACACCTCCAGGCAAAACTGAATCATGCATTTATCACGTGTAAGCTGTCTCTTTACCTACCTGTTCTGTGCCCTAGATCCTGCACTCCATCAGAACATGGACTGGGTAATTCTCTCCTTCCTTCCCAGTGCCTCTCTTAGAAGGTGTTCCGTAAATGTTTGTCGAATGAATGAATGTCTATCTGGTGGCTACCAGCTATAGGCAGCAGGTAACATCCTCCAGCTTTTATTATATGTGTAGGTTGACAGTCTCTTGTTACAAAAGTTATAAGATTCCATTTTTAACATAATGGTGCCTTATTTGTTACTTAGGTAACTACTACCAATAAGCCCTTAGCCCTTTGTTCACTCTTCTCTCTGCCCTTAAACAGAACACCTCCCTTATTCTAAAACAATCTTCATGACATATTTAGACCTCTCTTATCTATCCAATCAGTAATTTTAAACCAAGTGTAGGAAAGAAATGCTGTGAGAACTCCAGGTAACTAGTGAGGTAATTATTGCTTTACCCTACCTTAAAGTCTAAAAAAATAAAAATTGCTTCCCCAGGCCTAAGTGATTATCCCTTCTGTGGGTACAGTGATTTTGATAGAAGAGGCTAAAGATCTGAGAGTGGTAACCAGTCCACTATGTGTAGATGTATTTTTTGCTTCCTGATAGTGGCTGGTATTTCTCTCTTCCTCACTTCCAATTAGAAAAAAAAGAAATCTAAATTTCAAAAATGTAAGTCATTCTCCTTAACAAACTACAAACTCAACTGAATTCTAAGGGAAACATGAGTATTTATTTCAAACATGAGCTTAATTTTGAACATAAAAGCAGATGAGACGCCTCTCCAGATAGAGCTGCTGTAAACTGCTAGAGTGGTGTAAATCCATGCTTGAAAAGGCAGCAATAAAGCAAGGATCACTTCTTCCCAGTAAACAGCAGAGTCGTGATAAGGCCGGTCTTACTCTCATTGGAAATGAACCCAGGCAGTCTGGTTCAGAGCTCCTGCAGCCTCTCAGGAAAATAAGGGCAGTCCAAACAATCTTTGCAAAGACCCCAGAAGAACAGAACACAGACTGCTCTTTTCAGAAATTTAACGATCACAAGAAGTGCAAGAGATAGGGAAGTTGCATGAAAGAAAAGCAGGGCCAAGAAAAAGCATTTTCAGGGAAGGAGAGTTTGGAGCCTGATTTTAGCTTGACAGGAAAGAGCTAAGGGAGAAGGACAGATTAAAGATAAGAGCAATGGGGGTGGCAGGTGGTGGAAATTCCCCTGCCCCCCGCCAGAAGGCTGTAATTCATGCCAGTCTGAAAAGGGGTAGACAGATTCGACTTTTAAAGGCGATGAGACTCTGAAACAAGAAAAAGGAATGAGCAGAACACGGGTGAAGATAAAAATAAATTTTGAATCAGAGACAAGGGAGGTTGAGAGTTCACCGTATATGGCTTCAAGGATCACTGTGAAATAGGAGGTAATTTCATCTGCTGAGAGGGAGGGAAGTGGAGGGCTGGGGATTGAGCAGTGTAGAAAGGCGCAAGAACACCTGCTTAGAGGAACAAGATGTGTAGGTAAGAAAGATAAGTGCGAGGCTTGCCAAAATTTACTCAAGACTGCAATTCGGGAGCAATTTTACTTGTGCTTTGGTGAGCAAAGCCCTGAGAAAAAGGAGTTTGGGGTTTAACACTTTTTTATCCTACATAATTACCGCTTGATACCAGCAAGTTTATTAAAGCTCTCTTGCTTCATTTCCCCTATAAAACAAGTTAATAATACTTGCCCGTTTCCTACCCCATAGGACTTTAACAAGCATTAATTAATATCTTCAAAGTGTCCCGAGTGCCTTGGGAAAGCACTGTACAGGATTTTTTCATCATATCTATTATTCTCACAATTGCATTTCCACACCCTCTGTTTAGAATGAGTTGGAATACAATCTTAACAGCTTCCTTCACTTTATTCCAAAGTGTGTGTGTGTTAAGACTATCTGAAATCAACCATTGAGAGGCATCAGAAGCAAAGAGAACAAAATCTAAAATGGTATCCAGATGCCATTATACCAAAAGGAAGCATTATTAGGAGACGTTACAAACAAAACTTGTAGTCTTTATAGAACTCATTGACCTGTGAGTATGTAATGAATCAAAGCAAAGCATTTCAAGCTGACCCTCCTCACAAAATGCCATGACCTAGTAGACAAAAACCCATACCTACTAATGAAATACACAATACAGCAATATTGAATAATTCACTGCATGATATAACAATATCTCAATGCTAAGGAATCCATTATTCTACATCATAATTTTTCTAGCTTTATTGTTTAACGTAATCCAAATCCGTTCTTTCCTTCCTTTATCTTGTTATTCAACAAATCTGTGTTGATCATCTATATGTGCAGGAAGTGTTAAGCCTGAGAGAGTGTGCGTAGCATCCACCTAGCTATGCTTGCCCTTCCCCTTTCATTAGCTAAAATGCTGTAATCCCTTTATTTCTATTTCTTTTTGAATGGAGCTTAGATAAGTACCGCTGAAATTCTATACCAATGTATTAGTCCTTTCTTGCACAGCTGTAAAGAAATACCTGAGACTGGGTAATTTATAAAGAAAAGGTTTAATTGGCTCAAGGTTCTGTAGACTGTACAGGAAGCATGGTGGCATCTGCTCAGTTTCTGAGGAGGCCTCAGGAAACACAGTCATGGTGGAAGGTGAAGCAAGCACGTCTTCCATGGCTACAGCAGGAGGAAGGTGAATGGGAGGTATTACACACTTTTAAACAATCAGATCTCATGAGAACTCACTATCATGAGAACAGCAAGAGGGAAATCCAACCCCATGATCCAGTTATCTCCCACCAGGCCCCACCTCCAATATTGGGGATTATAATTCAACATGCGATTTGGGTGGGGACACAGATCCAAACCTTATCAACCAACACCACCTTCGTCATATGGACGTTATTTATTGGTATCGGTATGTGGAGTCCTCAGTAGCACCTCTGACCAAGAATTTGTTAACCTTGATCCAAATGACTGCTTCACAGGCCATAAAATCATTTGGATGAAACCATCAGAACCTCATCTGTGGGTAGAGATCACTTTCACAAGTTGATTTCTGATAACAGCAGCTGTGTGTTTGTAGGATGTAGTTGCTATCATGATATGGGGAGAGAAGAGGAGAAAGTTCTTCCTTTACATAAAGTTTTGCCAAAGTTTGCTCCTTTGCACTGAAGTTGAGATATGATATAGTATATCTGATTTCCATGGCACAGAATTGAGCTTTGAAGTCAGAAGAGTTTCTTCAGATTCTGTAAGCCAGACTTAGATTTTACTCTTCTACATTATCCAAGACCCCAGGATATAGCAAAGCTATAGTTGGCTGGATGGAAAAAGTGGGGTAGAAGGAGGAAAACAGAATCCCATTACAAAAAAGGTAAACAAAACAAAATCTCAAAGCTAAAGTCATAAAACTGGCAATACAGCATTTCCAGTCCACAAACTTAACGTGGCTATGATTTAGGTTTTGTGAAGTGGAATTTGTCTTGAACCCCCAACACGATGTGAAGAGAGCTCAAGATTCTTGTGTCCATTCCACAACTACAGACATCAAGCAAATTGCATGGGTGGATATGTGACATGCTCACAATTCCTTTTACAATTCCTCAAATTTGTATCACCTAAAACTATCACAAATCCAGTATTCTTTGTGTTTTACATTTGTTATGCTTGAGACTAATTCCACAATTGCTTTAACCCTGATAGAGATCAAGTTCAAATATTTTCCCAAAAGACCTCACAAAATAAAATTGTCATCAATGTCCAGAAATTTTACCCCAAAATAATAATAGGGAAGCAAAGGTGAGGGCAAAGAGTCAGATGCAGGTGTAAAAACCAAGCTAAGCAAGGGAGCAGGGCCAATTAGAGCCAATGCAATTTCCATATGGACAGAGTTAGGATTTCTCAAGTCGCAAGTATGGCAGGCTATTCTCCTATGACAGTAGCAACATCTTCCATTGTACATGTTTTCCTAGAAATTTGCCATTTTTCCAGCAAGATGGAAGTCTATGTCCCCTCCCCTTGAATCTGGGCAGGTCTTTGTGACTAGCTGACCAATCGAGTATGTCAGAAGTGACACTATATGACTTCTGAGGCTAGCTCATACAATGCCACTCATATTCACCTTGTTCTCTGAGGATACTCTCTCCAGAACTCAAAAAGCATATTCTGAGGAAACCTAAGCAGACCATGCAGAGGTCTCCATGGAGAAAAGCCAAGTTGCCTGCCCACATCCCACTCACCTCCCCTATGTTTTGTATATATTAAACTTACCATTCTGTTCTCTAATGATCTATCAGTTTTTTCGTTTGAATCACTGCAGCTTTATGAAATGTTTACTACCTGCTAAGGCAACTTGCCACTCAAGCTTCTTCATCTAATTAGCTACCCCTGTCCAAATTGAAAACTATAAAAATTAAGGATATGAACATTTCAGTTATACAGGAGCTCAAGAGGTCCATTATGTGACACAGTGATATATTTAATAAGAATGTATTGAACACTGCAGGCAAGGGTGGAGCGAAGATGGCCGAATAGGAACAGCTCCGGTCTCCAGCTCCCAGCCCGAGCGACACAGAAGACTGGTGATTTCTGCATTTCTGCTTGAGGTACCTGTTTCATTTCACTAGGGAGTGCCAAACAGTGGGTGCAGGACAGTCGGTGAAGCGCACTGTGCGCCTGCCGAAGCAGGGCGAGGCACTGCCTCACTCGGGAAGCGCAAGGGGTCAGGGAGCTCCCTTTCCTAGTCAAAGAAAGGGGTAACAGACGGCACCTGGAAAATCGGGTCAGTCCCACCCTCATACTGCGCTTTCCCAATGGGCCTGGAAAACTGCACACTAGGAGATTGTATCCCACACCTGGCTCGGAGGGTCCTATGCCCACGGAGTCTCGCTGATTGCTAGCACAGCAGTCTGAGATCAAGCTGCAAGGCGGCAGCGAGGCTGGGGGAGGGGCGCCCGCCATTGCCCAGGCTTGCTTAGGTAAACAAAGCAGCCAGGAAGCTCGAACTGGGTGGAGCCCACCACAGCTCAAGGAGGCCTGTCTGCCTCTGTAGGCTCCACCTCTGGGGGCAGGGCACAGACAAACAAAAAGTCAGCAGGAATCTCCAGAGACTTAAATGTCCCTGTCTGACTGACAGCTTTGAAGAGAGTAGTGGTTCTCCCAGCACGCAGCTGGAGATCTGAGAACGGACAGACTGCCTCCTAAAGTGGGTCCCTCACCCCTGAGCAGCCTAACTGGGAGGCACCGCCCCCAGTAGGGAAAGACTGACACCTCACTGGGCCGGGTACTCCTCTGAGACAAAACTTCCAGAGGAACTATCAGACAGCTGAATTTGTGGTCTCACGAAAATCCGCTGTTCTGCAGCCACCACTGCTGACACCCAGCCAAACAGGGTCTGGAGTGGACCTCTAGCAAACTCCAACAGAACTTCAGCTAAGGGTCCTGTTTGGTAGAAGGAAAACTAACAAACAGAAAGGACATCCACACCAAAAACCCATCTGTACATCACCATCATCAAAGCCCAAAAGTAGATAAAACCGCAAAGATGGGGAAAAAACAGAGCAGAAAAACTGGAAACTCTAAAAAGCAGAGCACCTCTCCTCCTCCAAAGGAACACAGTTCCTCACCAGCAACGGAACAAAGCTGGATGGAGGATGACTTTGACAAATTGAGAGCAGAAGGCTTCAGACGATCAAACTACTCTGAGCTACGGGAGGAAATTCAAAACAATAGCAAAGAAGTTAAAAACTTTGAAAAAAAATTAGAAGAATGGATAACTAGAATAACCAATGGAGAGAAGGGCTTAAAGGAGATGATGGAGCTGAAAGCCAAGTTTCGAGAACTACGTGAAGATTGCAGAAGCCTCAGTAGCAGATGCGATCAACTGGAAGAAAGGGTATCGCTGACGGAAGATGAAATGAATGAAATGAAGCGAGAAGGGAAGTCTAGAGAAAAAAGAATAAAAAGAAATGAACAAAGCCTCCAAGAAATTTGGGACTATGTGAAACGACCAAACCTACGTCTGATTGGTGTACCTGAAAATGACGGGGAGAATGGAACCAAGTTGGAAAACACTCTGCAAGATATTATCCAGGAGAACTTCCCCAATCTAGCAAGGCAGGCCAACATTCAGATTCAGGAAATACAGAGAACGCCACAAAGATACTCCTCGAGAAGAGCAACTCCAAGACACATAATTGTCAGATTCACCAAAGTTGAAATGAAGGAAAAAATGTTAAGGGCAGCCAGAGAGAGGTCGGGTTACGCACAAAGGGAAGCCCATCAGACTAACAGCTGATCTCTCAGCAGAAACTCTACAAGCCAGAAGAGAGTAGGGGCCGATATTCAACATTCTTAAAGAAAAGAATTTTCAACCCAGAATTTCCTATCCAGCCAAACTAAGCTTCATAAGTGAAGGAGAAATAAAATACTTTACAGACAAGCAAACGCTGAGTGATTTTGTCACCACCAGGCCTGCCCTAAAAGAGCTCCTGAAGGAAGCACTAAACATGGAAAGGAACAACCGGTACCAGCCACTGCAAAAACATGCCAAATTGTAAAGACCATCGAGGCTAGGAAGAAACTGCATCAACTAATGAGCAAAATAACCAACTAACATCATAATGACAGGATCAGATTCACACATAACAATATTAACGTTAAATGTAAATGGGCTAAATGCTCCAATTAAAAGACAAAGACTGGCAAACTGGATAAGGAGTCAGGACCCATCAGTGTGCTGTATTCAGGAAACCCATCTCACGTGCAGAGACACACATAGACTCAAAATAAAGGGATGGAGGAAGATCTATCAAGCAAATGGAAAACAAAAAAAGGCAGGGGTTGCAATCCTAGTCTCTGATAAAATAGACTTTAAACCAACAAAGATCAAAAGAGACAAAGAAGGCCATTACATAATGGCAAAGGGATCAATTCAACAAGAAGAGCTAACTATCCTAAATATATATGCACCCAACACAGGAGCACCCAGATTCATAAAGCAAGTCCTCAGTGACCTACAAAGGGACTTAAACTCCCACACAATAATAATGGGAGATTTTAACACCCCACTGTCAACATTAGACAGATCAATGAGACAGAAAGTTAACAAGGATATCCAGGAATTGAACTCAGCTCTAAACAAAGTGGACCTAATAGACATCTACAGAACTCTCCACCCCAAATCAACAGAATATACATTTTTTTCAGCACCACACCACACCTATTCCAAAATTGACCACATAGTTGGAAGTAAAGCTCTCCTCAGCAAATGTAAAAGAACAGAAATTATAACAAACTGTCTCTCAGACCACAGTGCAATCACACTAGAACTCAGGATTAAAAAACTCACTCAAAACCGCTCAACTACATGGAAACTGAACAACCTGCTCCTGAATGGCTATTGGGTACATAATGAAATGAAGGCAGAAATAAAGATGTTCTTTGAAACCAACGAGAACAAAGACACAACATACCAGAATCTCTGGGACACATTCAAAGCACTGTGTAGAGGGAAATTTATAGCACTAAATGCCCACAAGAGAAAGCAGGAAAGATCCAAAATTGACACCCTAACATCACAATTAAAAGAACTAGAAAAGCAAGAGCAAACACATTCAAAAGCTAGCAGAAGGCTAGAAATAACTAAAATCAGAGCAGAACTGAAGGAAATAGAGACACAAAAAACCCTTCAAAAAATTAATGAATCCAGGAGCTGGTTTTTTGAGAAGATCAACAAAATTGATAGACTGCTAGCAAGACTAATAAAGAAGAAAAGAGAGAAGAATCAAATAGATGCAATAAAAAATGAAAAAGGGGATATCACCACCAATCCCACAGAAATACAATCTACCATCAGAGAATACTACAAACACCTCTATGCAAATAAACTAGAAAATCTAGAAGAAATGGATAAATTCCTCGACAAATACACCCTCCCAAGACTAAATCAGGAAGAAGTCGAATCTCTGAATAGACCAATAACAGGTTCTGAAATTGTGGCAATAATCAATAGCTTACCAACCAAAAAGAGTCCAGGACCTGATGGATTCACAGCTGAATTCTACCAGAGGTACAAGAAGGAACTGGTACCATTCCTTCTGAAACTATTCCAATCGATAGAGAAAGAGGGAATCCTCCCTAACACATTTTATGAAGCCAGCATCGTCCTGATACCAAAGCCAGGCAGAGACACAACCAAAAAAGAGAATTTTAGACCAATATCCTTGATGAACATTGATGCAAAAATCCTCAATAAGATACTGGCAAACCGAATCCAGCAGCACATCAAAAAGCTTATACACCATGATCAAGTGGGCTTCATCCCTGGGATGCAAGGCTGGTTCAACATATGCAAATCAATAAATGTAATCCAGCATATAAACAGAACCAAAGACAAAAACCACATGATTATCTCAATACATGCAGAAAAGGCCTTTGACAAAATTCAACAACCCTTCATGCTAAAAACTCTCAATAAATTAGGTATTGATGGGACGTATCTCAAAATAATAAGAGCTATATATGACAAACCCACAGCCAATATCATACTGAATGGGCAAAAACTGGAAGCATTCCCTCTGAAAACTGGCACAAGACAGAGATGCCCTCTCTCACCGCTCCTATTCAACATAGTGCTGGAAGTTCTGGCCAGAGCAATCAGGCAGGAGAAGGAAATAAAGGGTATTCAATTAGGAAAAGAGGAAGTCAAACTGTCCCTGTTTGCAGATGACATGATTGTATATCTAGAAAATCCCATTGTCTCAGCCCAAAATCTCCTTAAGCTGATTAGCAACTTCAGCAAAGTCTCAGGATACAAAATCAATGTACAAAAATCACAAGCATTCTTGTACACCAATCACAGACAAACAGAGAGCCAAATCATGAGTGAACTCCCATTCACAATTGCTTCAAAGAGAATAAAATACCTAGGAATCCAACTTACAAGGGATGTGAAGGACCTCTTCAAGGAGAACTACAAACCACTGCTCAATGAAATAAAAGAGGATACAAACAAATGGAAGAACATTCCATGCTCATGGGTTGGAAAAATCAATATCGTGAAAATGGCCATACTGCCCAAAGTAATTTATAGATTCAATGCCATCCCCATCAAGCTACCAATGACTTTCTTCACAGAATTGGAAAAAACTACTTTAAAGTTCATATGGAACCAAAAAAGAGCCCACATCGCCAAGTCAATCCTAAGCCAAAAGAACAAAGCTGGAGGCATCACGCTACCTGACTTCAAACTATACTACAAGGCTACAGTAACTAAAACAGCATGGTACTGGTACCACAACAGAGATATAGATCAATGGAACAGAACAGAGCCCTCAGAAATGATGCCGCATATCTACAACTATCTGATCTTTGACAAACCTGACAAAAACAAGAAATGGGGAAAGGATTCCCTATTTAATAAATGGTGCTGGGAAAACTGGCTAGCCATATGTAGAAAGCTGAAACTGGATCCCTTCCTTACACCTTATACAAAAATTAATTCAAGATGGATTAAAGACTTAAATGTTAGACCTAAAACCATTAAAATCCTACAAGAAAACCTAGGCAATACCATTCAGGACATAGGCGTGGGCAAGGACTTCATGTCTAAAACACCAAAAGCAATGGCAACAAAAGCCAAAATTGACAAATGGGATCTCATTAAACTAAAGAGCTTCTGCACAGCAAAAGAAACCACCATCAGAGTGAACAGGCAACCTACAGAATGGGAGAAAATTTTTGCAACCTACTCATCTGACAAAGGGCTAATATCCAGAATCTACAAGGAACCCAAACAAATTTACAAGAAAAAAACAAACAACCCCATCAAAAAGTGGGCAAAGGACATGAACAGACACTTCTCAAAAGAAGACATTTATGCAGCCAAAAAACACATGAAGAAATGCTCATCATCACTGGCCATCAGAGAAATGCAAATCAAAACCACAGTGAGATACCATCTCACACCAGTTAGAATGGCCATCATTAAAAAAGCAGGAAACAACAGGTGCTGGAGAGGATGTGGAGAAATAGGAACACTTTTACACTGTTGGTGGGACTGTAAACTAGTTCAACCATTGTGGAAGTCAGTGTGGCAATTCCTCAGGGATCTAGAACTAGAAATACCATTTGACCCAGCCATCCCATTACTGGGTATATACCCAAAGGTCTATAAATCATGCTGCTATAAAGACACATGCACACGTATGTTTATTGCGGCACTATTCACAATAGCAAAGAGTTGGAACCAACCCAAATGTCCAACAACGATAGACTGGATTAAGAAAAGGTGGCACATATACACCATGGAATACTATGCAGCCATAAAAAATGATGAGTTCGTGTCCTTTGTAGGGACATGGATGAAACTGGAAAACATCATTCTCAGTAAACTATCGCAAGGACAAAAAACCAAACACCGCATGTTCTCACTCATAGGTGGGAATTGAACAATGAGAACTCATGGACACAGGAAGGGGAACATCACATTCTGGGGACTGTTGTGGGGTGGGGGGAGGGGGGAGGGACAGCATTAGGAGATATACCTAATGCTAAATAACGAGTTAATGGGTGCAGGAAATCAACATGGCACATGGATACATATGTAACAAACCTGCACATTGTGCACAGGTACCCTAAAACCTAAAGTATAATAAATAAATAAATAAATAAATAAATAAATAAATAAAATAAAATAAAATAAAATAGAAAGATAAAAAAAAAAAAAAAAAAAAACACTGCAGGCTGGGCGCAGTGGCTCACGCCTGTAATCCCAGCACTCTGGGAGGCCAAGGCGGGCAGATCATGAGGTCGAGAGATTGAGACCAACCTGGCTAACATGGTGAAACTCCCTCTCTACTAAAAAATTAGCTGGATGTAGTGGTGTGCATCTGTAGTCCCAGCTACTCGGGAAGCTGAGGCAGGAGAATCACTTTAACCTGGGAGGCAGAGGTTGCAGTGAGCTGAGATCGTGTCACTGCACTCTAGACTGGGGACAGAGTGAGACTTTGTCCCAAAAACAAAACAACAAAAAAAGAAAAAACACTGCAAATACCTGCTCAGATAAGCTTACAGCCTTAATAAGCAAAACATTCTCAAGTAAATAAGTTACAAATTTAACAAATTAAGCATAAATGTATTTTATCTCAGACTCTCTTAGAAACTCTAACATTGTTAAACAAGTAAAATTATCACATCTTTCCATTTAAAATCATATCTTACACTAATCACTTATTTTAAATGGAAATCATAAGGCCACCATGGTAGGCAAAAAAAAAAAAAAAAGAATGTATTGTACACATTGGCCTTCTGTGTCCACAGGTTTTGCACCCACAGATTCAGTCAACTGTGGATCAAAAATATTTGGAAGAAGAAAACAATAAAAAAGTGACAATTAAAAAATACCATGGGCCGGGCGCGGTGGCTCACACTTGTAATCCCAGCAATTTGGGAGGCCGAGGCGGGCAGATCACGAGGTCAGGATATCGAGGCCACGGTGAAACCCCGTCTCTACTAAAAATACAAAAAATTAGCTGGGCGTGGTGGTGGGCGCCTGTAGTCCCAGCTACTCAGAGAGGCTGAGGCAGGAGAATGGCATGAACCCGGGAGGCGGAGCTTGCAGTGAGCCGAGATTGCGCCACTGCACTCCAGACTGGGCGACAGAGCGAGACTCCGTCTCAAAAAAAAAAAAAAAAAAAAAAATACCAATTTTTTAAAATACAAGATAACTATTTACATGGCATTTGCATTGTATTAGTTATTATAAGTAATCATCTCAAGATTACTTATAATAAAGTATGAGGATGTGCATAGGTTGTATGCAAATACTACACCATTTTATACAAAGGACTTGAGCATTTGCAGGGAGTTCTGGAACCAGTGTCTCAAGGATACTGAGGGATAACTGTATTTGAAAAGAGCCAAAAGGATAGATTTTATGTGTTCTCATCACACACAAAAAAAAACTCAGTGAGATAATGCACATGTTAGTTAATTTGATTTTGCCATTCCAAAATGTGACCGTCAAACATGTTGTACACTATATATACATAAAATTTTTATTTTTCAATTAAAAAAATAAATTCACACAAATGATTTTAAAAGCTATTAAAATTACATATATACATCTATGTAAATATACATAATGTTAGTTTCCTAGGGCTCATGTAACCAAGTCATACTTTTTGGAGGACATAATTCAGACAAGACCAGGCACATTCAGGGTGGTATGGCCATTGACGAGGATATAATTCAATTCTCAACACACACACACACACTTTCTGGGAACTTTGCTATGTGAAAAGCACTAAGAATTTCAATTAACTTATTTTCTAAATGACAAAAGAGTTTTCCCCCAGTAACACATTAATTAAGTCATTCTCTTTATATCATTAGGGTTATCTCCTCTATCACATATTAAATTTTCATATGTTCTATGATGATTTGAACATTCCATTCTGATCTATTTTTGTCTACCTGCCCAAACACCACATTGCTCTACTTATTATAGTTTTATAATATGTTTTAGTAACCTACAGGATAAGTACCTCCCATTGCTCTTATTTTCCACAACTGCCTAAAGCTATTTTCACTTGTTTATTGTTCCAGATAATTTCAGAGATGCTTTCTTGAGTGTCATCAAGAATTAGGATGGTATTAAACATACATACTAATCTAGGAAAGATACAAGCTCCCATTTAACCAAAAAAGACTGCCCAGGCAGGTAGGGCTGGGCAGATATGCCTAAGCTTTTCAGTCCCTTTAGTCCCTAGAAACCCACCTCCCATCCCCTACCAAGACTCCTGTTGGATACACAGATGGCATCCACAGCTCCTACTTATAGCTTACCCAGGCTCCAAGGAGCCCACATGGCAAATCCTTTGAACTCTGCCTTTAAACCTGGGTGTCCTCTAGACTTCCAACCCTCTATACTGTTTCCCTGATCTCAGGCCATCTGTATCTTCCTTAAAATGGGCCTGGTTTCCTCAGAGCCAACCCAGCCCACCAACCTTCTGTTTGCCACATCCTTTCCTCTGGCTCCAAAGGCAGCACACAACCAAGCTGTAAGAACAGGCTCCGAGATAAAATAAGGTGTACAAACCCAAAGGTCTCAGGATGTGCAACACAGCAAGGCTAATGTGGCATCCTCTCATCCTTTCTTAACCTGATGACACAGGAGAGCTAACTACAACTTTTGAGTGCCTGTCACTTCTCTATTCCTGACACTCTTCAAAAGAAAAAAAGGGGAGGGTGGGGGTGTCCTATCAACATCCAAAACATTTTTCCTCTTTTGCAAGTTAGTTTCCTTGCTGCAGAAAAGCACAACGTGGACCTAATGAGTTGTTTATTTACTTTTACATGCTCTGCTACAACTGCCACAGCCTGTGAATGAATACATCTTTGCAACAGCCAACTGTTTTGTAGTAAAGGGACCAAGATCACTGACTCTTCTCACTATAGACTAAGCTGGACAACTGATCACCCCAGACAAAATATTTTTCTTTTCTACCTCTTTCTTTTGCCTTCCCCTTCTTTTGTTCCTTTAATTTAGAGTTCTGTGATGCTTAATGAACAATACACTTCCCAGCAAACACAAAGCAAGAAAAATTCAGTTAGGATTATAATCACAGTTTCAATTATTTACACATGTTAGAAAATATTGCCATTGGATTCTCTGAGTTATTTATGCTGTTTTCTTCCATTTCGAAGTGCTAAAATATTAGCCCTATTCATTACAAACCGATTGTTTTTAACATGATTCTTTCCCCTCCCCTTGCCCATCTGAAATCCAATTTGTAGCCTGCTAAAGGCCTCGTAAGTTTTTTATGGATTATTTCCTGAGGTCACATTAATCTGGTTCCTTGTTACTTTACACTAATTTCACTTTGCCACAGTAAAGCAAGGAGATTCGATCTCTTGGGAATTAATCCATAGAGACCTCTTAATAAGGCAAAGCTGGAATGGAGCGAGCTACTGTGTTTAATTCCCCCAAGCACAATGAAGGAGAAGGAAGAGGTCATCCTGCTCTTCCTTGGAGTGTAACCTGGAGCCAAGTTCTGGGAAGTGACCAGGGCATGGGTGAGGGGCAGAACAGAGCAGAGAAGAAGTGAAGCAAGAGAGCTGTCCATCACTGGGGATGGCAGGAGGCTGCACACTCCTCTGCCTTCAGTGTGCAAGGCCCAGGACCATGGCCCATGCAAGCCCTGAGGAGAGGGGGCAAAAGAAACAGCAAACCAGCCAGATGGAACGAAAAGAGTTTCCTTGCTCTTACTGGGCATACGCTGACACACAAGACCTAACTTCTCTCTCCTGAGCCCACTTTGTACACCCTTTACCCTTTGCCTGTGCACTTTTGTTTTCAGTGGAAGAAATGTCTTTAAGATTCTGTCCTCCTTTTCTCTTGTATCAGAGGTCTAGGGTTCTTATGATTTCCTTTTCCAAGAAGCAAAAGCAACAAACTCTTGCAACATTTTGCAAAGGATTGAAGTGAAAAACTTACATTAAAGAGAAATTTAGTGGCACTCACAAGTTGTAAACCGAGGATAAAAATAACTTGTAGTGGTTATCATTATTATAGAGAATTGATAGAGAAAATAGAGAAGGCACTTAAAAAGAATATATGTTAAGAGAATATGAAGAAAGTACATGTAAAGCCCCCAGCACAGTGGCCTGACATGAATAGGCATACATAAAGGGTAGCTGTTACTATTCACATTATTATTATATTCTCCAAGAATTTTCCAGATTTTTGTCATTTAGCATTGACTAGCTACTGGAAACACTTTTAGAATAACTGACATTTTTCATAAAGCACTTTCATATGTATTATCTTACCGAATTTTCACATCAGTGAGATAAGATGGGCAGGTAGTATTATCACTTTTTCATAGATAAAGAAACTAAGGCTAGGAGGGCTAAGTAGCCACCAATAATTAGCAGCCCTGGTACTAGGACTCAGGTCTTCTAATGACCCAATAAACATTAATTACACTGCTTCCTTTAAAGGAAAGGACAGGCAAAACTCTCAGGTGGCATGGCTGTGGTTCACAAACTGACTCTCAAAAGATCACCATGCTCACTGTTAGAGGAAACACAATGCCCATTGCTGAAGTAACCATGTGCTAAGATTCAGCTGGACTCTCCCCTGTTCTCTCTCCCCATGTCATAGGGAGAGTGGCTGATGTGGTTGTTGAATTTGGGAGAAGAAACAGAGCATGCTTTTCTCAGCCCTTTTTTACTTCCTCTCTTCCTAACTGCCCCCCTGACTGAATGTAAGGGGCTCCCATTTGGAGAAGACGTGCATTATTCCTGCTATGTAAGAGACTGAAGGGGCAGTAGATGCAAAGTGTGTCTATTCAGAGTTGAAATATCAGCAAATTCCTTTGGCCAAGAAATGAATGTCACATGCTCCATTACTTTATCAGTAATAGAGCTGACACAATCCATTGATCTCTGTCTTACTACTGGATCCAACCCTCTAACTGGAAAAGCAAAAAAAAGGTATATTATGTATTGACACCTTGCCCTCTTCCCCTCCTTCCAAGAAAACCCAACATGTAAAATATCAACAAAAACTAGGCATTGGTAGGGAACTGTGCTCAGTTATGCAGATGGAAGAAATTTGCAAGTTACCAAATCTGGACACTGATATGAAGCCAGCATCCAAGCTAGAAGATTACATTACCCCATTGTTATCTCAGCGAGTAATTTCATTTTGTAGAGACATTAGAAGAGGAAAATATTATCTCCTGGACTTATTGAAAAGATTGTTAAATTGTGTGTTGCAGACATGATCAGAATCTTCCAGGAGTTCAAATCATCATATAACAAAAAAAGAAGTTCATGATCGACCCTAATATGATAGTAAATTTAAAACAGTCATGATATTGATGATAATGTTTGTGAATAGTACAATGAAGAGTAGCTCTGAGCAATGGTGATCCACGGATTTGCTCTACACCAATAAATCCACTAAAACCTCTAAGATCAAATGTAGGCCAGTGCTTTAATTGTGAAACCACAGTTAGAAAAGTTCTCAGTTGTCCTTGGTTCATCCATCAGTTCTTCCTCAAAGACATTAAAAACAGATCCTACATTTATCAGTCTTTTTAATTTGTGAAATGCATTACTTAATATATTTTCATCTCTCCTTGATTTAGACATAGTTTCCAATATGCTTTCAGAACCAAAATTAATTAAAAGAAATCAAGTTCAGCGATTAGGCATTGTTCCTGATATTTGATCTTAAGTGGTAAAATGATGGGAAGAAAAATCAATAATTAATGTCTTTTTTCTAGCATTAAATATTTCAAACTAAAGCAAAAAACTCTCTAAGAAGACTTCAGGGCAGAAAAGTCCTCCAACTGTATGGAGATCCCCATTTGACGAAGAGAGAGCACTGGGATTTTGGCATAATCAATTGTCCCATACATCTATCCAAACTACAGTAGGAATGAAAGTTTCCAGTGTGGCACCTCTGGGACAGAGCAAATAGAAAATTGAAAGTGGATACTGTCTACTCATGAAAGAAGAAATATAAACAGCCTCACAAATAACCATAAAAATAAAAATCAAAACAAGTTTTTATTTTCACCTATCAAATTATTACAGATTTTTAAATAGGTAATTGTCTGACTTCCACACCCAGCAAAGGAACCAGTGCTTGCTGAGGCCGAGTGAAAATCCAGAAGGCAGAACATATGCTTGGACCCCTCAGCTGAGCTGATCAGAGATAAAGGGTCAGAAAAATGAATGAAGTCAGAATCTAGGCACAAAATTTAAATTCAAATACCCAGAGAAAGATTGGGAAGACCGGTAGATCTTGGAAGTGCCAGAGGCAGCATCAGAAGCAGAGCACAGAGCCAGGAAGCTGAGAAGTTCTACTCCCATGCAAAAAGGAGTAACGGGACAGATTTAACTTCTCACCTTCAACAACTAAAAAGCTGGACAACATACTATGGAACTAGTTTTCAAAAATTGGACAATGGGCAATGTAGAATAGTAATCTTGAGAGAAGGGAAGTAAGTTGAGCCCTATAAGTAACTGAGCTTAATACCTGGAGAGCATTTTCAGGCCACAGCACTGGGAGGAGGAACCCAAGCAAAACTCACCCACGTCCCCGAGTTGAGAAAGCCCAAGGTGGAAAAAACTCTGGGGCAGAGGAGAAAGCTTCAATGTGATAAAGTTCTGGATATTTGCAGAAGGGTCCCCTGAAGCTTTTTGCTAATTATTGATTATCACATGCATGTGAGAAAACTGCCAAGGCCAAAGAAAGAACCACTGCAAAAGAGCTAGCAGAACAATCTCCAGGGAAAACATAGGATGATGAAGAGTTGTTGTCCTCACCAGCCGGAATAGAGGAACTCCTAACACACAGGACATTAAACAGTGTCCTCAGAAGAATATTGCCCCAGGAGTATGGCCAAATTAACCTAGGCTGAAAGATGCTCTAGATTTCCCTTAACAAAACGGTCAATGAATAAAGGAATCCTAAGAAAGGGGAGGGGAGGGGAGGGAGCCAAAATTATTTAAAAGAACAAAAAATTTAGCAATCAACAATATGAAATACACAATATCTATATCAAATCAAAAATTACCAGGCATGCAAAGAGACAGGAAAATATGGCCCACATGGAGAAATGCCAATCAACAGAAACAGACCCAGAATGACACAGAAAATAGAATTAGTAGATAAGGACACTAACCAGCTACAATAAATATACTTTATATGTTTAAGAAAGTAGAGAAAAGTCTAAGTATAATTAGGATGAAGTAAAAAGATACCAACTAATCTTATAGAAATTACAAGAACAACATCTGAGATTTAAAAAATACTGCTACATATGATAGATTTTAAAGCATGTCCCTAGATATGATTGACAGCAGATTAGATGCAGAAGCAGTGAATATAAGAAAAAGCAATAGAACTATACAACATGAAACATAAGGGGAAAAGATACTGGAGATGGAAAGACACAAACAGATTCAGTGAACTATGCAAAAGTATCAAGTGAACTAACACATGTGTAATTGGAGTCCCAGAAAAATGGGAGGCACTAATATTTCAAGAAATTTTTTTCTAAATTTGACAAAAATCATAAAACCACATGCACAAGAAGCTGAATGACCACCAAACAAAAGAAACACAAAGAAAGCCACATCAAGGCAAAGGATAATTAAATCTCTGAAAACCAATGACAAAGAGAAAATCATAACAGTATCAATTACATGAAAAGAAAGAACTAAGAATAATAGCAGACTTCTCATGAGAAACAATGCTATCCTGAAGATAACGCAATGTTGAAAAAAAAAAAAACCTGGCAACCTAGATTTTTATAGTCAATGAGCCTATCTTTCAAAATGATTAAAGTGAAAAAAATACTTAAGGAAAAGAGACAATACATACTTATGTATATACATATCTTTTATCCTACATCAATAGGTAGGAACATGAGACAAAGGACTAGACTGAGGGAAGTGAGGAGGAGAGGATACTCATTTATGTAAATTGTTCAGGAAACCACACCCTGTAGAGGTGATATCTGAACTGCCCTGAGGGTGGCAGTCATGAAGACATCTGGGTAAAAAGCAAGGCAGGCAGAGAGAACAGCAAGTGCAAAGGCCCTGAGGCAGGAGTGTAATTGGTGTGTTCCATAACAATAAGGAGACAGAGTGGTTGTATCCGAGTGAATGAGAGGAGAAATAACAAAAGGTGAAGACGGCACAATCAGGAACACAAAAAGAAACCCTTTAGGAGGCAGTAGCAGCTGTCCAGGGAAGAGATGTGGGTTTGGCGCAGGATAGTAGGTGTGGTGGGCAGAATAATGGCTCCCAAAGAGATCCATATCCTAATCCCAGGAACCTGTGAATATGTCACCGTACATGACAAAAGTTGCTTTGCAAATGTGGTTAAATTACAGATCTTGAGGTAGGGAAATTATCTTAGATTATCTGGATGGGCTCATTCTAATCATGTGGGTTCTTAAAAACAGAGATCCTTTCCCAGCTGTGGTCAGAAAGGGATGTGACTGTGGAAGAATGGTCAGAAAGATGCAACATTGTTGATCTGAAGATGAAGGAGGAGATTACAACAGGTCAAAGAATATGAACAGCCTCTGGAAGCTGGATAGGCCAAGGAGACAGATTCTCTTCTAGAGCCTCCAGAAAGGAACTCTGCCTTGAATCACTTTGATTTTAGCCCACTAAGACCCCTCTCAGACTTCTAACTTATAGAACTGAGAGGAGAAATGTGTGTTGTCTTAAGCCACTGAGTTTGTGGTCTTGTTACAGCAGCAACAGGAAATTAACGTAATGGGTATGAAGGCTGAACTATCACTCTGACCACAGTGGAAAGAACTAAATGGAGAAGAGAAGGGGTGAAACAGAAGGCAGAGAAGAGTCAACAATCAATGTTGTGCATCTTCTGTCCAGAGTTCAGCTCTTGCCTTTACCTCTTAAGAGTTATTCTAATGCACCTCTACTGGTGCCAATCATAACAAGAGAAACTTCCACCATCCTTAAAAACTTAGAACAAAACATGCTTATCAAAATGTGGAGTGGAAGGTGGATGCATTACAGTGAAGTTCCAGCTAGAAGAGAGTTCACACAGGCTGAACCTAACAGAAAGTGACAGGAATAATCACCATTGTGATGATCCCATAGAAATCAACTTTACTAACAATAAAATCACATTGCTAGATCTCTGCATTGGCAGAAATCTCAAATTACTTTCCATTGAAGTATCTCCAGTGTTTTTCACTAGCTCCCTTCTAGGGTGGGGCAGGGCATGTGAAGTAGATATCCATCACTAGAGCAGAGCTGTCATCTACAGAAACTCTTTGGCTCAACTGGGAGGATTGTCAAGACCACCCCTTGAGCGTCAGCCTCCTACAACCCTGTTTCCAGAACCCTGAGTCACTCTTAATAATCTCAGTGAGATCAGTCGCTATTCTTCATGCCCACATGGATGAAAGTCATGGCATGACATTTATTGAGCCTGAGTTTCTACAGATTCTCAGCATCTGGCCTGCATCTGGGCCCCCTCAGAAGGGTGCCACTGATCACCAGAATTCTTTTCTTCTTCTCAGAGCTGCCTTCTCCAGCCCATAAACTTTCAGTGTCTCCAGTTCTTGCTTCTCTTTTGTGGAAAGAGATTTCTTTTTCTGTGGTAGCAAGATATTGAGGAGATCCAGAAGAAAGTTCATTCTCATTTTCAACATTTTCAAATAGGACGTATAGGGGGTAACCGACACAGCAGAGGACATGGGTTTATGCCACAGATAATCAATCGGTGCCTCTTCTTAGAGAAGGGAGGGTCAAAGAGAACAATGATTAGTATCAATCTTTAAGCATTTACTATGTGCCAAGTGCTATGCAAAGCACTCTACATATAGCATATCATTGTATCTTAACACCACTTTGAAGCAGGTGTCATTATCTTCACTTTAAACATAAAGGAATTATGGCTTGAAGAGCTTAGATAACTCACTAAATTTCTTACAGTGAATACACAGCAAAATCACAATTCAAACCCAGATCTGTCTGACTCCAGTAGTTTGAATCACTCTATCAGATAATGAGAACTCCTGAATTCCTGGATATCTCTGGATATCTCTCTCTCTCTCATTTTCCAAACACTTAAATGTAAGGTTGATCTATGTACAGACTGAAATAGAACTCACGTGCCCTAGACAACAACTACAGCCTCCGACAGTCTTATTCAAAAAAGTATTTAGGATGTGTTTGCTATCTAGAGCTATGGATTATGACAAGAGTCCAGTGAGCTAGAAATAAAGAACTCAGACTTGGTTGAAAAGGTTTATTTTTAACTGCACTGGCACATTTGTATTTCTGTAAACCTGGCCATTTCCCTCATTTATCCACACCTGATACAAGCCTAACCTTTTGGTCTGTGGGGCTAGTGATTCTTCCCATCACTATTACATCTATTGATGGAATCCATCCAGATCACCACCAGGAATATAACCAATAATCCTATTGTCAGTATAGCACAGCAGTTAAGAATGAGTGATTTGGTAGAGAATAGACTTGGATTCAAATCCCAGCTCTGTCACTAACTAGCCCTACACTCATGGGTAAATCACAGCTTTCTACACCTCATTTTCCCTTTTTTTTTTTTCAGAGAGAGAGATGGAATCTCACTCTGTTGCCCAGGCTGGAGTGCAGTGGCTCAATCTTGGCTCACTGCAACGTCCGCCTCCTGGATTCAAGCGATTGTCCTGCCTCAGCTTCCCAAGCAGCTGAGACTACAGGTGTGCACCACTACGCCCTGCTAATTTTTTGTATATTTTTAGTAGAGACGAGGTTTCACTATATGTTGGCCAGGCTGCTCTCAATCCTGATCTCAGGTGATCTGCCCGCCATGGGCTCCCAAAGTGCTGGGATTACAGGCATGAGCCATCTCACCCCCCGCCTTCCTTTTTGTAAAGTGAGGATAACAGTACTTCGCAGGGTTGTAATAAAGACAATGAGGTAATGTCCGTAAATCTCTCAGCACAGTGGCACATAGTAAGCAGTCAACAAATGTTAGCTATTAGTGCTATTACCACATAGCTCAGGGCACAAGTGGCCATTAAAACCAAGGACAAACAACACAGACCAAAGCAATGAGCCCTTCACTCTCTGAGCCTCCAGAGAAATCTTAGCATTGTGCATTCCTCTGAACAGGGCTGATGCTGGGCAATCCAGAGAGGAAAGCTTGTCGTTAGCACATCTACTCTGTTTCCTATGGTCTCTGGGTGTAGTCCTCCAACTAGCCATGGCCTGTCACACCAGGCTCCTCTCCTGCCAGTTCCCCCACTCCATCTCAGTGGTCCCTCCAGTGGAAGCTCATGAAGATAATTTGTTGGGATAATAAGAAGAAAAAGATGTTCATTTATGTTTTTTATATTCCTTTAAACTTACATTTGATGTATTTATTTTTAAATGAAGATAATATTTGATTACATTAATATTTGTATTTAACCTATGCATACACATATAAATATATTTGGGATATGTGCTCATGTTTTTTTGAATTAATAAGTGTGAAATCTGGAAAAAAATTGAAGGTTAGAGTGCTATGCCATTCCTAAAGGGATACAAGGTTATAAGCACAAGTGCTTTCCAGGGCTGTGCCCATAGACAAATGCATAGGGCCAAAGGACGCAGTGGAGAAAATGGAGAACTGAAGAGTTTATGCCCAGCCTCCAGCTGTTCAAAATCAAAAATAGTCTGAACATCTGTAATTATTTTTAATAAACATTTGCTGAGCAAGTCCAGGTGGCAGGCATCATTCAGCCCATGGGGAGCAGCAGGGTGAGCCCCCTACCCCATGCCTTCTGCTGATTTCCACTGGTCCCTACTAATGTGTTTCCTTTGAAGTCAGTACCGAGCCTTAACCCAGATTATCAAGGCATCTTGACTAGGACTCTGAGCTGGGAGTCAGAATAACTGGATTGAAATCCTGGCTCTGTTCCTTACTCGTGTGACCTGTCATTCATTAAGTCATTTAACTCAGAGATTAAGTTTTCCTCATCTCTTTATGGAATAATAATACTCACTTCAAAGTGTGTTGTGACATCTAAGTAAGATGATGTATTTGCAAGGGCTTCAATGACTTCAGTGATTGTTGAATGTAATTCACTCACCCCTGTGGCAGCTTAGCTGAGAGTAGTGATTGATTTATGGGGTAACACTAGTTGACGGTCTACTATGCGGAAGAGAAAGGAGAACTATTCTGTGTTATCCCAGGCGGAAAAATCCAAAATAAAGAAGAATTTGGGGAACAGAACGAAGTCTGCACTTCCTTGCCAAATATTGGATTCCCAATCACAGACATGTTCAAGTTGAGGTTATATGTCTGGAAATTGTGTGAAGCAGACTCAGATTTTGAATGAGAAGTTTGGAGTAGACAACTTTTACATTCCCTTCAAACACTCAAATTTTATCATTCTAAGCCAAATAAAATGAGAGCTAGTTAAAGAATAACATAACTTCCAGCAAATTCAGGCCCTCCTGCAGGTCAAGGGGAAAAAGAAAACTATTTGGGCACAGAGGTATCTTCAAATCACACAACTTAATTCATCTGCAAAGGACTTGAATCCACCTCACATATGTCCCTCAAGAACTTGCCATATAGAATAAGTTGTCTGACAATTCACTTAGCCTGTTGTCCAAGACTACTTGAATTATTCTACATACAGAGATGTGATACTAGGCGCTGAAGATGAATAAATCACATCAGCTATCGAAACTATACGCAACTCATTCACAAGTATGTTATCTCCAGCCCAGACCTTGCCTTTGAGGGCCAGACCAATCTATTCAACCTATAACCTACCATCTCACTTCAACACTTCCTAAGTTTATCATCTTCCCCTTCCCCTCACCTTCTAGGCACCACTATTCATCTTTATTCCCTACCCAGAAACCTAGGGGTCATCCTTGGCCCCACTTCTATTGCCCATATCCTGTGACTTTTTTTTTATTATTATTATTTGAGACAGAGTCTCACTCTGTCGCCAGGCTGGAGTGCAGTGGTGTGATCTCGGCTCACTGCAACCTCTGCCTCCCGGATTCAAGCAATTCTTCTGCCTCAGCCTCATGAGTAGCTGGGACTACAGGCACGCACCAACATGCCCAGTTAATTTTTTTTTTTTGTATTTTTAGTAGAGACGGGGTTTCACCATGTTGGCCAGGATGGTCTCGATCTCCTGACCTCGTGATCCACTGGCCTCGGCCTCCCAAAGTGCTGGGATTACTTTTACATTCTAAATATCTCTTGAATATGTCCACTCCTTTCTAGCTCTTTCATCACTACTACCTTAGACCAAGGTTTCATCATCTGTTGCCTGGACCGCTATTACAGCCTTCAATGTCTTCCTCATCCACCCTTACCCTCCTCCCGTTGTTCATTACATGCATTTCCCTTCACCTCTAAAACAAAGCTTCAGAATGAGCTACAAGTTGCTACAGTGTGTAGCTCTGACTCACCTCTCAGCCTTAGCTCTTTCCTGATGGCTTCACTCTTATGCCTTGTGAGATCCTATTCATTCTTCAGATCACTACTTAAGCATCATTTCCTCAAGGAAATTTTCTGTGACCTCTCTGACCAGCTCAAATGTGCCTATTTTAAGCTCTTAGAGCAACATGTAGTAATTGTCACAGATGCAGTTGCATATTTGTGTGTGATTCTTTTTATTAATGTGTATTTCCCCCTGTAAACTATAAAACACATGAGGGCAGGAACAGTGGTGCTTTTGCTCAGGGCCTGGAACATAGTAGGTCCTCAATCAATAAATAATTAATAGCTAAACAGATCAATAAGTGATGAATGAAAGCAAGAATGAATAATATATATTCTTGTGCAAGTCACTTCATCTCTCCATGCTTCATTTTAACTCTGAAATTTGGAGGCAGGGGAGTGGGTAAGGAATGAGCAGGAGAGGGAATTAGATGGCATCTAGAATAACTGTTCTAAAAATTTTTGGTTCCAAATGCAAAATTTACAAAAAAAAAAAAAAAATACTGAAATAAAAGATCCAAAAGGAAAGTTGTGCTCATGCTGAGCTCACAAATACATGCCTTTTTCCCCCATAAATAGAACAAACAGATGCTATCTGCAAGGCCCACAGCACATCTGCGTGGATGAAGGAGCAGCACTCAAGTGTCCTGGGAAAGGAGTGATTTGCATGTTTGCTATCCGGTGTGCAGGAGCTCACACATTCTTTTCAGATAACACTGCAATGACAATGTTCAGAGATTCAAGTTCTTCAAGTTCACCTTCAGTCCCCATGCTAGAGAAATATTCATGCTTTTAAAAATAAAATAAAAAGAAAGAATCGCTGGCTGAAGGGCTTCCTCCCTCCTTGTCACTCCACTTCCTCAAGCTTTCACATTTCAGTGTTATCAAGTTATCATGTGTTAGCTAATCACAACAAAGGGAATATGAGAAATGACTAAAAGTTTCATGACAAGTATGAAAACTGCCTGAAGGATGTGGTGGCATCAGCCATTCAAAAGACTCTACTTTTTTCTGAGCGCATAGGACTTTGATTTCCATACAGTATTTTCTTCTTAAGGAACTCAAAATCTCTTTTTAAGAATTTAAAAGGTTACTTGGTACGGAGTTTTCTTAAGCCAAGTAGACAAACTGAGGCATATAATGTACTTTTTTCTTTTCCTTTTTTTTTTTTTTGAGACAGAGTTTCATTCTTGTTGCCCAGGCTGGAGCACAATGGCACAATCTCGGCTCACTGCAACCTCTGCCTCCTGGGTTCATGCGATTCTCCTGCTTCAGCCTCCCAAGTAGCTGGGATTCCAGGCACATGCCACCACGCCCAGCTAATTTTTTGTATTTTTAGTAGAGACAGGTTTTTATCATGTTGGCCTTGCTGGTCTCAAACTCCTGACCTCAGGTGATCCACCCACCTCTGACTCCCAAAGTGCTGAGATTATAGGCATGAGCCACCACGCCCGGCCCAGAATGTACTTTTTAAAAACAAGGCAGTAGCTGAAATAAATTGAAAGTGATTTCTTTATTCCCACAAGAGATAATGTAAGAAAAGAGGTGGTAATGGGAATTATTTGCCCTGGGAGCCCTGGCTGCAGTGCAACTTAATCTAATTTGCATATGAAACTGGGAGTTCCTGGAATTACATTCCCATGTGGCCCTGACACTCAGCACCACTGACTACATGCTGCCTTGTTCGTGGTAACTGGACATTAAGCTTAGGGAAAGCAGCAAAGTTCAGCCAGTCACTTAGAAAGACGGGCAAAGAGACTACTCTAAAATTGTGACATCTCCTTCAAGAACCTTCTGTAGTTACTGAAATAAACAAGGGAATACTGTATCTACTGACAGTTAAGCCAAAAAAGGAAAAAGTTAATGTTTCCTACTCAATATATTTTCTCCTTTCAAACTTCAGACAGCTTCACCCCACCACACCCAGCTACTTGTGACTGGTTCCAAAGAGTGACACTAACTGATGAAAGATGACATTTTTGCAATCCTTTCCCTCAAAAGACTCATGGTGAGGTGGCCCTTCTCCACTAGACTATACACTTCATCATCCATGTCCATCTTTCTGTCCAAGGAGGGACAAGTTCCAAGGGGGAAATCATCCTGCCTCGACAGCCCTGGATCAAACCTTGGGAATTGAAACCGGGGATGTGTGGATCAGCCGGGAGTGCTGGCTCTCCCCTCGGAAGCTGAGTCACCGACCTGGCTGGTTTATTTAATCGCTTGGAAAGTGGTTAGACTGAACAGGACATGTAGTGATTAGTAATTCAGACTGGTCTCAGAGCTTCATGTTTTTTACTGTGAGACGCCAACTGCAGCCTTTCTCTTGGAGTCAACAGGAAGTGAGAAGAGCAGGCCAAATTTGACACCACTTGACGTAACCAGAGATGGACTTCAGCCCTCATTTCTCCACCCAATAACACAGAGATTTTGAAAGCAAGCCCTTCTAGTTAAACATATCTACCAAGTACCAGGGGCGGAATAAAGAATGAAGAATTGAAGAAAACCTGCTTTGATGACTCCGACTTGGCTGTTTCTTATTAGCTGGCTCTCATTTAATAGAAGAAGCAGAAGGAAGAGAGAGGAGGGGGAAGGGAAGGGATAGAAAGGAGGAGGAGGAATAAGAGAGGGGGAGGGGCAGAAAGTGGAGGGAGAAGGAGAAAAGGAAGGGCAGCAGGGGCAGTAGTAAAGGGAGTCACCTCAGATACAGATGTGAAGATGGCAAGAAGAAAAAGAAATAATATTTATTAAATAAGCTACTCCTCAAACCAATCAGAAAAACATTATGAATGAGGCAAACACAGAATCTACTTTTCTGATGATTTTTTTTTTCATTATGCCACATTTGTAGAACATTCCAAACTGGGCACAGCAATACATAGCCACGTAGTCAGAAGTGATACAAATAGACTTTTTATGAAACATTTCCTATTTCTGGTTACAATTACTGTTGCAATGATTGATTCATGGTCAGCTATTTCCAACTACAGCTGTGGTAATAGCAATGAGATTTAAAATTTGATCATTTCACATGAGGGGTTTAGTGAAAGAAAGTAATATGCAATATCTTTGCACTCACCTCTATTTTCTCTCTATTTTATATCTTTCCTCTCTAGTTCATCCTACACTTAGTTCCAGATATGTTTTCCTAAAATATCACTGCTGTGAATGTGTTCACCTGGCATCAGGACGTTCATTCTCTAATGAAACTCAGGGCAAATGCTCCATTGGTATAAAGAGGCTGGAATTATTATTTTAACCACCCCTCCTCCAGTCCCCCTGGCCAAGAAAAAGTTTCAAGCTATGTTATTAGGAAGAATATACATTTTTCATGTAACACCAGATAGCATGATTTTTAGAAAAAGAAAATATATATGATTACAGGAAGCTTGGTTTATTTCACATTCTTTAAGAAGGAACCGGAGGCCAGGCGCGGTGGCTCACGCCTGTAATGCCAACACTTTGGGAGGTCGAGGCAGGCGGATCACCAGAGGTCAGGAGTTCGAGATCAGCCTGGCTAACATGGTGAAACTCTGTCTCTACTAAACATACAAAATTAGCTGGGCGTGGTGATGCACTCCTGTAATCCCAGCTACTCAGGAAGCTGAGGCAGGAGAATCACTTGAGCCCAGGAGGCAGAGGTTGCAATGAGCCAGAATTGAGCCACTGCACTCCAGCCTGGGCGACAGAGTGAGACTCAGACTCAAAAAAATTAAATAAATAAATAAGGAACCGGAGCCCCTGGAAAGGAATACCCACCCACTCTTCAAGGCCCCAGAGTTTCTTTTTCCTGCCTGCTCACCCTGACCCCTACCTACGCTCCCTGCGTCACCTCAGGGAGACATCAAACATTGGCACCTCCTCTACTGCAGAGTCAACGAGGACTGAGTGCACGGTACAATCTATCAGATCTGCTTTACTCTGTATGGATGGCGGAATGTCCCAGGGAAAGAGGGCATCAAAAAGCGGAAGAATTTAGCAGGAGAGTCACCCTGAGAGAAAGAAAGAGGGAATAGGAGCCAGGAAAAGTGTCCATGAGGAAAACTCCTGGAAGGCCTAGGCAATATGGCTCCATCTCATTATACGGGATAAAGGATTAAGTTGGCTGATGAGACCCCGTTTCTGATTCTCCCCTCTCCTCCTCACAATGTATGACTCCGAGGCAATTAGTTACCCAAACTAAGTAAAAAAGAAGAAAAAAAAAAGAAGAAAAGAAGAAGAAAAGTAAAGTAAAAAAAAGAAGAAGAAAAAAAAAAGACCAGCAATCACAAGTGTGGAATGAGCAGTTGACAAGGACAATCCTAGTATGACACTGCTCATTATAAGCTATGGGGAAAGATATCCCTTAAAATGATGAGGACATCCCTAAAGATATCCCTAAGTAGTCTAAATCGTAACACTACCTACTCCCCAACCCCACACTGAACTTCAGCCTTCCCAGGAGATATTCTAAGGGTCCAGGTATTCCCAGGCTCTAACACTGGAGGAGCAAAAGCCCCCTTCAATTGGGGAAAACCAAGACATTGAAAAGAAGCCTTCCTTTGACTGCCTTCTCTGTGTCCTCCACCTGACTGCTGATGTTTCAATCACAACTTAAAAACAGTTTCCATCCTCAGTTTTACGAATTCGTGTGTCAAAATAATTCCTCATATTATATTCTGAATGTGTCCCTTTAGGAGGAAGGGTTTACAGGCAGCTGCTTCATCCCAGCCACATTTCTACCTGTGGATTATACAGAAAGCCAGCCTGGCCTTGAATAATTTTGATTTCATTTTTCTGGGCCCTCTACAACCTACTTGGAAGCCAGCTTTCATTCATCTTGGTTACACAAGCCCAAGAGTATCAAACATGTCCTATATCAATAGTTACAGCATTTGTCATACATGTCTACAATAGTCATTTAATGTATGTGCCAGACTATATCATGTGTTCTTAATCAATTTCTTTATCTGTAAAACAAATAATAATAATACATACCCATAGCCATAAAGTTGTGAGAATTAATTGAGTTAGTATGGCCTATATGCCTAGACCAGGCATTGGAAAACTTTTTTTATAAAAGACCAGATAAAAATAATTTAAGTTTTGCACTTTATACAGTCTGTGTCTTAACTACTCACCTCTGTCACTGTAGAGCAAAATCAGCCACAGATAAATGAGTGTGGCTGTGTTCCAATAAAACTTTATTTACAAAAACAGGTGGTGAGCTGGATTTGGCCCACAGGCAGTAGTTTAATGACCCCTGTCTTAAACAATACGTGTTCAATAAATTTGTTACTAGAGTTATTATCTTAATCAGTACTGACAGTTCTCCATTTTCACATTTGCTTATCTTTCCTAGTAACATTTGTAATTGAATTCTGGATACGTTAACTTGCCCATTCATCACTGAGGTCACTGATGAGGAAAAGAAATGGCGGAGGACTTTTATCTTGCTTATACGTGTATAGCATCTAGTGGTAGAAGAGTGTAATTGCAAGATTTTTTCTTTTCTTTTTTTTTTTTTTTTTTCATCTCCTTGATCTTTTTCAAGCTCATCTTCAGTAAGAGGGCAGCTTCCTCAGTCAGCCCACAGTGGGAAGCTGCATCTGGATGACGAGGACAAGTCAGACCCACCTGTTTCCACAGATGTCCCTAATAGGCCTTTGCCCGGGGGGGTTCTTATAACGCAGGATTGCATGTAGACAATCGAAAGTATTCACTAAAGGGATTTAAAAATGACCCCGTGTGCCGGGCGTGGTGGCTCACGCCTGTAATCCCAGCAGTTTGGGAGGCCGAGGCGGGCGGATCACCTGACGTTGGGAGTTCCAGACCACACTGACCAACATGGAGAAACCCTGTCTCTACTAAAAATACAAAATTAGCTGGGTGTGGTTAGCACACGCCTGTAATCCCAGCTACTCGGGACGCTGAGGCAGGAGAATCACTTGAACCCAGGAGGCGGAGGTTGTAGTGAGCCGAGATCGTGCCATTGCACTCCAGCCTGGGCAACAAGAGCAAAACTCCGTCTCAAAAAGAAAATTAAAAATGACCCCTTGTAAGAAAGAAGCTATTATTTATTAATCCATCAACTATCATCTATGTATGTGTGTTTCATCATACTAACAAATACTTCAGAGAAACAACAGAGTGTAGTTATGTTTTATCTTAAAATTAGCCTTCATAAAGTATTCAGTGATCTCTTAGCATGAAGCAGAGGCAGCTGCCTCAGCCAGGTCAGGTCTCCCCTTACCTCCTTGGTGCCTGCTGCCTATTGACCACCTTCTACCCCTCATTTTCATCTATATTCCTTGCTCGTCGCACTTCATACGCTACTGCCTCCCTTTGTTGCCAATAACACCAACTGTTAGAATTCTCAGTCTCTCTTCTATTGCACAGAGGTTAGAATTTAAGTAGATAGCATCTTCCTAAGCCAAGGTTCCATAACTCTGGTTCTTTGTTTCTAATATTTTCTGCTGAGGCTCTGTCAATCATCATATTCTCTGATAAATTTTTTAATAGGTAGATACCTGAAGATAATTTTTTCCTGTCTGTTATTAGGATGGAGATCAAGAGGCAAATTTTTAAAGTGCCATTATTTAACAGAAAGGAAAAAAAACCTCCTCACTGTGTGTTCCTCCACTAAACAGAAGTCATTTATGAACATTGTCTAGGTTACGCTATAAAATAAATTCTGAGATGTAGTGATCTGATTTCTGATTTTTTTCCTCCCCTGGAATCGGTAAGAAATCACTGGGTTCATCTCCCATCAGCAAGTTCATATCTTATGTACCACCAGGAAGTTCATATTCAAGTTCACGTCTCAGCGGGGAGCATGAGCCGAGGGCTGTGGTTTTTCAATGCTTTGTCAGCATTATCAGAGGAAGCTTCCGATAACCTCAGATAATCTTCCCACTCCAAATGGCTCTGCCCCCTTCTTCCTGAACTTCTCAGGTATTTATGTTTTCTCAAAAGTTCTCCTGCCATCACCACCAGTCACCACAATCACCACCTGCCTTTCGTAGCAGCTGGCTGGCCCGGGACCTGCTTCCCTAACTTTTCTTTGTGGCAGCCTCATTTCCTGGGCATCTGGGCCCCTTCCCCTCATTCCTACTGCATTGACTTGGAAGAGTATCCTTGTTCTGATTTTGAGGAGATTCTTCACCCTATATTTCCAAACAAGTCCCTATTTTGGTTCCCCCGAATCTTGAAGCTGACCAGAAAACTAGACTGAACTGGCCACACCACGATTTGGACTCTCTTTGTGATTTTTGGCTACTTGCTCCTCTCAGTAGTTTATAGTGACATGTCAGATTTTCCACAGCAGTCATATAACATACCCATTCCTCCTTACACCTACCTTGGGACTGGCCCAGCAAGTTTTAGGACACTCTTGAGATTATGTATGAAGAGAGTGCTGGGCATTAAAATAACATGGATAAAGTCATCTCAAGACCAAAATTTTTCCAGAGGCTGGGCATCAATTGATCGCTGGATATCAATTTCCTCAATAAAATGAAGATGTTTGCCTCAACAAGAAATCAAGTCTCTCTGAGCTCAAATAATCTGTCATTCGAAATCTATCTCATTTTTTAAAGAGACTTCTAGGTTCTAATTAGAATCCATTTGTCCCTCTGTTAGGTAAAGTTGCCAAAATAATTTCCCAATTGTGAAATTGGGAAAGTTTATCAGATAATATGATGATTTGTGAATGCAGTTTGTGATGCCTGGTAGTCAACCTTCTACACTCTGTTAGCAGTATCCTACTACTAAAGTTTTCACTCTCATTATTGGGGTTGGGAATGTGTTTTTCACTCTTACTCAGCTTTTGGCATTGTCTAACATTTCTTCCAGAAATCGCCTTGCCACTGAAAGATCTCTTAACATCGGCTTGAAATTACCCAGTTATAAATCCTGACCTGATTCCTTTTGGAGTTGTCTTCCCTTTGGAAGCTCCTCCAGGACCTGCACTCAAGAGGTGCCGGTATTTAGCATGGACTTCACTGCTCTCCATATCAGAAAGGACCTGGGGATCCTTCTGGATACTATGTAGGTTTCTTCCCATCTCAGAATTTCTGTTTCCAAGTTCTATAAGAAAGAGATATTTTTGAATTTTTATTTGTGGCATATATCCTGCTTATGCCAGCAGATGCGTCAAAGATACCACAACTAAAATAGGATTTTTTATAGGAAAACAGAATTTAGGGCCTGAATTAATTGCTGACATCATATGTACTCCCTCAGAAAATGAGCTATTCAGAAACAACTCTGCTCCCTTCTAACATAGTGCTCCCTTCTAGCATACTCTACCCTCTAAAACCTCATTATTATTAAGGACACATGTACAGAAACAGGATCCATGCCTTGTCGGACTCCTTCTGTGCCAGCCACTCATGCCCCAACTAATGTTATAATCTTCCCCTTTTCACATCACAATTGGTTATTGTGCAAATAAGTATGTTCTCCCAAGAACAGATTGTGACTTTAGGTGGATAAAGATAATCATCAGAAGCAGATGAACTCTCAGCAAGCCAAGACTGAGACCTCACCACAAATGTCTTTAATAACATACAAGAGAATAAATAAACACAAAGAGAAATAAAAATAGAATGAAGGACAAGATCAAATTATTGTAAAAGAAATCTAAAGCCAGGTTTGCTAAGAGATGTCACTTATTGTATAGGATGTACTAATTGTGCGTGTTTTCATTCTCAAGTTAGAAACTGTAGCCTGTGTCTAAATTTTGAGGTTTATTTCTCTATTTTTCCCGTACACAGACCTGTGTCCCAAAAAACAACTATTCTACTATTTTTTGCTTCTAAATATATTTCTATGCCATTATTTATATTAATCTCACCACCTGGAATGCCTATTCCCTGCCATAAGGAAATTCCATGCATACTTCAAGGTCTTTCTCAAACGTCGCTGTCTTTGCCACATCTTAAAAAGTAAAGGAATGTATTAGTCCTTTCTCACGCTGCTAATAAAGACATATCTGAGACTGGGTAATTATAAAGAAAAGAGAGGTTTAATGGACTCACAGTTCCACATGGCTGGGGAGGCCTCACAATCATGGCAGAAGGCAAAAGGCACATGTTACATGGCGGCAGGCAAGAGAGAATGAGAGAGCTAAGCGAAAGGGGAAACCCCTTATGAAACCATCAGATCTTGTGAGACTTATTCACTACCACAAGAATAGTATGGAGGAAACCACTCCCATGATTAATTATTTCCCACCGGGTCTCTCCCACAACACGTGGGAATTATGGGAGCTACAATGAGATGAGATTTGGGTGGGGACACAGCCAAACCATATCAAAAAATGCTGACCAAATCATAGAGAAGTCAGATGAGATGCTGTAGAAAGACTAAGTCTGGAAATTTGGGCAGTGATTTTAATTTTGAAGGTAAAGACACAGTAACTACAGAATGGACCTGTAGGTTGTTAGATGAACTTTAGCTTAAAGCTGCCTTCTGACATATTTCAAGTTCAGTCTAAAGTTTCTCCACACATACTGAACCGTTACCTAACTGGATGTGTAAAGACTGTAACCTCCTGTTGTGCCAGTCACTGAGTTTTGGCCAATCAAAGGTGGCCAGCTGTTCAAACCAGGTTCAAATAAGGAAAACACCAAGCCTGTAACCAATGTATTTTCTGTATGTCACTTTCTTTTTTCTGTCCATCAATCTTCTTGGACCATACGGTAGCACGGGGAGCCTCTCCGAACCTATTCTCGTTCAGGGGCTGCCTGACTCGCCAATCATTCTTTGCTCAATTAAATTCTGTTAAATTTAATTTGTCTAAGGTTTTTTTAAAAAATAAATAAATAAATAAAACAAGATAAAAGAGATGTCATGAGTCTATCAGAGAACTTTCCAGAAGTGTGTTGTCCCTTGATGGTGATTTGCTTGGTTACTTCCTAAAATAAATTTAATATTGTGTATTCAAAATCATGCAGTTTTTACCATCAGCCAGTGTGCTGGTCTTTGGGTAGGTCCCTGGGAAGGCCAGGTATGGAGGGAAACACAAATAAACATAAATAAAATGTAAAGAAAACTGCAGACAGAGAATTCAGTATCTCAGCTGCTGACTTCCATTTTATGGATATTTCCTATGTTCAGGTAGTTTGTTATGCATTTTACATAATACCTAATACATTGAACCTTCATTTCAAAAACAAAACAAAAAAATGCTTTGAGGTAAGAAGAAGTATCTTCACTGCACAGTTGAGGAAGGGAAAGTTGAGTAACTTGCTCAAGATTCCACAGCTCATGTATGAAATCCCAAGTAAATCCAATTTTAAAGCCTAAATTCTTAGCTCCTCCTCAAAGGTTTCTCCATCACTTTCCAAAAGCAGGCCAGCTATATTCCTTCCCCACTCAGCGTGCACTCTCATTCCCTGCAAGCCCGAAGGTAGCTGCAAATTCATGAATTTGAAACTCAGCCATGAGGCAAAAATGATTTAGAAACCCTGGCTCAACAGATAATGCTCTGAAGAGAGTTGGGAACCCTCAAGTTTCTTCCCTGTCTCTTCCTGTGTTTCCTGTGAGCCTTCACCAAAACATTTAATTCTCACCTTTGAAAACTGCATGTGCTCCTCCTGTTGCCCGAAATACTCCATGGAGAACTCTTCTACAGGCCCTCTGTAAGCCTGTATGCTGTGCCCTGCACAATTGTTTCCTCTGAATAAATCAGAAACATCCTTCTTATGCATGTCTCTTTTAGCTTCAGCAGTTCACAGTACTTTAATCTCTTGCTCATATATCATGCCTCCTACTTTTCTGGGCAGTCTTCAAAAGCCAAGTACTCTCTCTTAGTTATCTTAGCTCAACGATATTTATTAACATGCACTGAACAATTGAACATATCAAAAGACGGATGTCTTACACATATACAAACAACTATCTGTTTAGAGCTTTGAGCGTCAGAAAAAGAATGATATCTGAATCCAATGCACAATTTTTAGAAACTTGCAATCTGTGTTTAAGACGGTAATTTTTTTTAAATATCCTTCTAAAAAATGAGATAAATTCAAGTATCTCTGCCCTCTTATTTTGAAAATAGGATCTCACCACTCTCGTGGGACACACAAGCAGAAATTAAGGGTAGAGAGGCCGTTGAATAAATATTTATTAAATTGAATTGTATGTAATTGAACTGAATTAAACTGAAAGGCAGACTTAGCTTCGGATGGAGATCATCGAGCTGTGGGTGGAGAGTCGACCCTAAGGAGAGAAAAGGGTTGTTAGGGGGCCTGAGCTCTGGATCTGGACTTCTCAGCCCTGGCTTCATATTCTAATCACCTGGGGAGCTCTAAAAACTTGTGGATACACGGCTCCCACCCTTAGGATATTTAATTTAATAGGACTGAAGTGGGACCTTGGCATCAGCGTTTTTTAAAGCTCCCTAGGTGTTTTTAATGTGCAACCAGCCATGAGACGACTCCTCCAGAAAAAAAAAAAAAAAAAAAAATTTAAAAGGGTTACTTCCTCATACCTGCATTTCCCTAGCTGGGGAAGCAAAAAATAGAAATTTGGTCTCTGGTAGTGGGTCCACTTCCACCCCATTTCAGACTCTACAGACCAAGCTTGCCTGCAGCCTGTACCTCCAAAATGTGGAGGTGGGGAGGTCTAAGAAAGAGAGGGATCACTTGCAAGTATAAGCAAATCAGACACCCCCGGTGCTACAGAAATGGGCCAGGAGAAAACTCAGCATTTTGACTGGGATTTTGTTCCAACCAAGCAACTCTCTTCTACTTTCGTTGTGTACAGTTGGCACCAGGTAAGGAGATCCAAAGAAAACACCAGGGAAATATTGTGATATTGCCACAGCTGTGCCTCACTCAGAAAAAAAAAAATGCCTGAGGCTTCCCCTTCTCTTTAACGCTTCTTCAGCACTTTGTTTTCCTGTTTGGAAACAAATGAAACTGAAAAAGTTTCAGGATGCTTTTCTGCAATTACACAATCTTTTCCCTCCTTTCTCCCATCCAAAAGCCTGCAAAACGGCAGCACTTTATTTTCCAGCCAGAGCAACTGGACGTTCCCGAGGAGGTAACATTCCCCCTGTGGCTGCCGCCCTGCAAGAAACTCAAAAACCACTTGACATCTGTGCTTAAGCATTGTGTTTTTCTGCTGCAATTCCAAAAGCCTCTTGAAGATTTCATGTTTGTATTTTCCCATTTTCCTGGCTTCATGCGCTCCTATGTAAATGAAGAAAGCTCCTCCAGTAGGAAAGAATGGCGCCTTTGGAGCAGTTGCTGATTTCATACACATTTGCTCCCATTTAAAGCAACTTTGCATATAGCAGCATTTTGTGCTGCTTAAAGGATATCTAGAACAATTTAAGAATAAGCCCTTTTAAAAATCAATTCCAATGAAGGACAAAGCAAATAAAAATGAAGCCATACACATTCATCTGAGAACTAAATATTGCAGCCGTATTTCTGAATGTTATTAAATTTTACTTATTTCAGTCTTGCGTTATCTAGTTATTAAATATGCAACATTTTCCCTGCTAAATCCTTTCTAATGTAGGCACTTCAGGTTTGACTACCTCATCCAATTTTTATGATTATGTTTTTGCATTTACCTTTCAGTATTACTGAAACTCCATACTACCACCCACCCCAGCCGATATGGAAACTTTTTAAAATAAAATAAAGGAGTAAAATTCAGGAAAGTTACGGCCAAGGTAATTTCTCATTGGTTCTGTCTTCTCCAGGACCAGGCAAGGGAGGCAATAAAGAAGTGCTGTTGCGGCAAAGGAAAATTAAGAATACCAAAACGGTCGTTATTTAAAAGTTTATATTTTGTGAGTTGTAAAATGCTTGCATTAATTTTGAATATTACATTAAAGTATTATTTATCTTGCTTATGGAGTTTTTTGGCACGCCTTTAATTTTGTGCCTGAATCCCAGTCTTGGTTCTCCTTGAAGGACAAGGAACCAGTCACATAGACTGACACAGCAGAGAGTTCACAGGTAGATGTAATGTGACTCTTTACACTGGGGTGTTGAGAATTCTGAAGCCTACATATCTCTGTGTATTGTTGATGAAGATATCCCAAACAAGAAGGTTAATGTGATTCATTTCTCAGGAATCTTGGAGGCCCTTGAAAACTGTATGAGTCTGCAGGTTGTTGCTAGAAGTAAATCAAGGTCACAAGACTTATGAGGTGCCCTCCTAACAAAACCAGAGCCTCAACCTAGAGTGCCTGTGTGCCCTACCTTGGGAAGCAAACTGATGTTTAATTTAATTCAACAACATCCCCACTGATCCTCTCCCATGGGTCAGACACTGTACTTAGTGCTACTGATATAGCTGTGAACAAGATAGTCTCAGCACCAATCCTGCAGAGTTCACAGCCTAATGAAAAATTTTTAAAAATAATATGACATAGATGCACTATGATAAAAGTAGTCAAAGAAGGAGCTGGGCATGGTGGCTCACACCCGTAATCCCAGCGCTTTGGGAGGCCGAGGCGGGTGGATCACAGCATCAGGAGATCGAGACCATCCTGGCTAACACGGTGAAACCCCATCTCTACTAAAAATACAAAAAATTAGCCAGGTGTGGTGGCGGGCGCCTATAGTCCCAGCTACTTGGGAGGCTGAGGCAGGAGAATGTCTTGAACCCAGGAGGTGGAGCTTGCAGTGAGCCAAGATCATACCACTGCACTCCAGCCTGGAGGACAGAGCAAGGCTCTGTCAAAAAAAAAAAAAAAAAGGCCCCCAGCACAGAGGCAAAGGCTTCGGATCTTGAGAACACCCTCCAAGTGATGGCACAATAAAAAAAGGAATTACTAATAATACACAGGGGATCCCTCTACTCATGCATAAAGCTAGGATTCTAAGACCCTGAAAGTGTGTGTGTGGCTAAGACCTCCTGCAAAGCACAACTTGAAATCATACCTCCAAACGTCTGCATTGTGTGTGTACTGCATGCCATCCCACACCCGTCAGGACATGTGCTTTGAGTTGTTTTCACAGTAGTAATTATGGCTCACACTCAGCTATCTACACCCTCTAGACTGGCTTCATTGGTGACCAAGGACTCACATTTGTTAAACAGCTGGACAAAAGCAGAGATGCCAAGTCTTCTAACAAAACAATTTATCTCTCTTCAAAACTAAAGCATATTAGAAATCAAATATTCATCCTCAGGTTCATTATCATCGATGTGGCTGCCAGTACCATCCTATCAGTTACTTCGTTATGATGACTTTGAAGCAGTTTATTTAAGATTCATTGTTGCGGTCGTTAAGTTGAAAGGAGCTGGAGGAAGATGGAAGAGACGATGGTCAAGAGAAGATTCTTCACTTAATTCTCACCTTTGTGTGTGGAATATTATCCCACCAGGACTCTATGGATTTAGAGAAAAAGGCTGAGTTCATTGATATGAATCAATTTAACCTACAAGGAAGGTGAAATACCTAAGTCTGAGCCTATCTCCCACAAACTCTATCTTCACAAAGTGAAATCTAGGTCACTTATTTCTTGAACTCAATAGACACTGAAGCAGACAATCCTGTCATTCCCACCTCTGATATTCTCTTCCAGGTGAAGGACAGTCATTGGCACAGTGCTCTTGGCTCCTCTCCATCCTCTCACTCCCTCCCTGCTGACTGGTGAGTTTGGAATGAGAATGAAGACCTCTGTCACCTCCTCTAGGGAGCAAGCTCTTAGGAGGGAACACATGTTCTCTGGTCTTCTTGTGTGAAGCCAGTGCCGAGGCCAGTTGAAAGGATAAACCTGGCTCCTTGTGGAGTTCTCCAGGAGGAAGCCATAGACACATGCCTTAGTCTTCATTCTTGGTTTCATCAATCATAAAAATGATATCTTGATCTCCACTTCTTTTACTGCTTGATTTTCTCTCTCAATTGGTTCAGCTCTTAAGCAGGGAAGATAGCTGCTATTTCTTGCCCTACGCCTCTATGCCCCTCAAATTTTCCCTTAGCATCTAATCATTTAGACTGAATCAACCAGGTAACCAATTCTAGCAGTGTCACAATGAAATGCTGGAGCTGGAAAGAATCTTCAGAAGGCTTTGAAATCAATCTCCTCCCTTTCAATGTAATAAGGTATCATGCAATAGCACTAACTGGGCACTTAACATGTCCTCCTTTGCTCAGCAATTCTTTAATATATGTCATCTATTACCAATAGTCCCATTTGTAGATGAAGAAAGTTTTCAAATTTGAAATGGGTCGTATAACAATCAGTGGATGAAAGCCAGGTTTGTTTAAATGCAGAGACCCCTAGATTAATGTAGGTCATGAGTCTTTATGTCACCAGGTGGATGCTCACATTTTGCTTGAAGATCAAAGACAATAGTTGATTCAAGGAACATTAGAGAGCAAAGTTCATAACGACACATTTGCAAGTTAAGGGTGATTAGAGCCTTGGGGCCAGCATGTCTTCACTAAAAGTCTTTCCCAGTCTGAGCATGACACTAAAACCCTGAAACTTGTCAGTATAAAGCATTGTTCCAGCAGTAAATGCAGGAAAAAAAAAAAATGTAAGCTCCGCTGGGCAGATTGACCAGGGAAAGGTGGTGCTTCTATCAGAAGTTTGTACTTTTAAGATTCCCTTGTGTTTTAGTGGCACCAACACACAAAGGGAATGAGGCCATTTTGATCTCCAGTAATGTGAAACATGGCTGACGTTCAGACCTGAAACTATTTAACGCAAGTTAATTTTTTAAACAAATCTGGAATGAAATGAGGGAGAAAAAATAATCTTATGATGGGAGACATCAACTAATGGATTACATTTCTTTCTTCTCAATTAGAAATGGCAGAGGGGTTTTAATTATTTTTCCTTAGCATCAAAACATATCTACACAAAAACACAGCAAATATGTTATAAACTTATTTAAGCCAAAGAGCTCGTCAACACTGTTTGCAATTATGAAATCATTTGGGGGTATGGTATTTTTTTGGAAGGAATTGTTTTTCTCTTAGATGCAAACCACATCACAGCCCGTCAGACATAAATCTTCTATTGTATCTTCAAGAGCAAAAATGTAAATTGTGCAACAAAGGCGCCACTGATAAAATGCAACTAGCCCCCCAGAATCATTTGGGTGATCTCATTATTTTGGGGAGATAATAGGAAATGTCATGCTTTTAAAAATGCTCTTTTGGGGGAAGAAATGTTGAAATTAAATGCTGCCTAAGGAATTCCAAAGAAGAATTATTGGGAACTCTAGCCCCCCAATGCCATATGTTATCACAAGCACAAAAGAAAAAGGAGGCTTTTTTAGAGACTTCTTTGTCATTTGGTGAGCAATGAAGGGCTTGGTAGAGATGTAATAAAGCAATATAATACACTTGATAAGAGCACAGCTTCAGAAGCCAAACTACCTGCATCTTTCTTCAGGCCCTGCCACTTAACAACTGTATAATCTAATCTATCTGTTCTTCAGTTTCTTGGCCTAAAACTGGGGAAAAGAACAAGACCAACTATTCTTATTAAATGACATAAATGTAAAACTTAAATATATATTCTGTAGATGTTTATTATCATCATCATTATCACCATCATTATTATCATTATGTAAGCTTTCGGCAGGAATATATGACAGAATATTAGACTTAAGTCATAGTCTAGAAGTGGTGCAGGGTCAGATAAGAGTGTCCGAAATAGGCATTTACACACTCAAAAACCAGAGCCAGAAAGCCAAAAAGAAGAATAAAATGAGCTAGGAACTCAAAGGGCAATTTGGGTCATGAAGAAAAGTCCAAGGATGACAACTTCAGAAACGGTGTCTATGGTTCAACTATTGTTTCTGATTCAACCTTATCATACCAGAGATATGTGATAGAATCATTCTTCCTTTGTCATCTTCATCTAATCAATTACCTGTCCCTTACCTTATTTGGGGTTCTGAAATCCTTATCTTCAGTTAATATAGAGAACACAGACCCCAGCCATGATGGACTTGGATTCAGCAGCATGTCCCCAGTTCCTGAGAGGCATGGCGAAGGGGTGATTACAAGACAAGGGCCAACACTGGGGTAAAAAGCAAATATTTTCTCACAGGAAGAAACAAAAGCTCAGAGTCTGAGTCTAAGAAGATAGTCACTGTCAAATCCACAACAACTTTATGTTCATGGAGTTGATGATGATTTTACCTGGGAATTATTTTTAAAAGTCAATTTTGAGGTTTCGTATGAATCACAATCCTTGGAGATGAGTTAAGAAATCTGAAAAATGTTTCCCAGGATATTTTTATACACATTAAACTTTGAAGACAACCGGACTAGAAGCTGAGCTAGTCTAGGGCACGAGATCTCAGGAAACGTAGAAGGATCAATCAATCAACAAGAACTGTAGGAGTCAGTCAATCATCACATGCATGGTCTGATCCTCCAAACACCTTCAATGAGATTTTTATTAGATTTAACACTTTCAACTCTTCACCATCTAATGAAGGCTATTAGAAATTGTGGGGAGCAGAAATAACTTGTGATAGAATTCTATTTCCCTCATTACAGAATGAAAATTTCAGTGTAGTGGTGCATTAGATTCAATTGTGTTGACTGTTAAACTTTGAAGACTTGCCGCCTTCGGGATCCACCATTATCCAAGGACTATAGGATAAGACTAAAAAGTAGGAAGATGAAATTCCTGCATGGGACGGTGTGGGGAGGGAGTTGCAGCAGAAATAGGAAACAGACAAACACAGTAAGCCTTGGACAGTATTTCCAGCACTGAACCAAGTAAGAAATATCTCTGAGAATTTGAAAGGTTTTCAAGTGGAATAAGAAAACAATGAAATGAACTAACATTTATTGAGCACTTGTATGTGAAACTAGGTGTAGATACCATGCAGGACTTTTCTACTCTCTAAGTTAACACCTTGCCTGTGGCCCTCTCCTGAAGGAAATTGCCATGCATGTCATCCCGGATACGGTACAACCATGGCGAACTTTTAAAATAGGACATTCTATCATGCCAGGTGGGCCCTAGGCACAATAAAACACCTGACACAGGGGCAGATAAACTACTTCCTGCCCCACAGCCTATGGGGTCACCAAATTCAAAAGTTCTACTCTTACCTAGCAATTAAACAGACTACTCAGATTCCCTTGGAGATTTGTACTAAAGATGTGAGTTTCTCCTTTAATCCTTACCTTGACCTGATGATACTAGAGATTCTCTTTTCGTTTTAATAATGAGCAGGTGGAAGCTGAGTGAGGATAAACAATATTCCATATTAGAAAGATGTAACCTCAGATCTTTGTGATGCCAAGGCTTGCACTTGTATAGAAGATAGACCTAGAATCTCTAAAATGATGTTACAAAATGAAAATCAATAAAGAGTTCTGTAACAATTGGAACCATGCCAAAGTGAGCCATTGAAAGATCAGTGGAAGTTTCCACACAAAAGCTGGATAACCTCTGCTTTGGGAGGCCATTCTGGGAAGGAAAAGCTGGACAAGATGACTTCCACAATCTTTCCAACCTAAGATATTATAACTTATTGGCAAGCAGAGTGGCACCACATTAGGTTAATCCTTTTTTGTCTTGGCAAAAGTAAATTGTATTCTTCTTGCAGAAACTTCTACTGGCAGTGCAGCTGCCTTGTGAAAGTAGAAAATAACCTGGGAAAACTGTTTTTTTCTCAGGATCTTCAGAGAAGGCTTATGGCAGAGTGGGATTATAGGAATATGCAAAGTATTATTATGCATCACAATGATTTAAAATGCTGGTAAAAGTAGGTTTATATACTAGCTCTGCCTCTTAGGAGCTATATGACTTTGGGCAAGTTGTTTGACCTTTCTGAAATGTATTTCCTCCTTTGAAACAACCTGCTTCACAAGGTTGTGAGAATAACATGATGCACATCCAGCATTCAGCACAAGGCACATGACAAACTGCCAATAAATGGTAACCATTCCCTGTCATAAAGTAAAGTTGGTTGAGGGGACACCCATGTGTTTTTGAGCTGCTGTGTCACCCTAATGCTTTGCCACAGGCAGTTCCTGAAAACTGGGTGCGTACAGAAATCATGTATGGAATAAGACTGAAGTGTCATAAGTAGTCTTTCAGTTCAAAAGTTTATAGGACAAAAATGAAAAATAAGTATTGATTTATAGCAAGAGATACGAACATCAGGTTGGCCAAAAACAGAGTTTTGAGACAACTCGTATTGAGCATGTATTTGCTGGTGACCCTTAACATAGTGTTTCACACCACATGCCTTTCCATGTAACCATGCCTTATACATTTTCCTCTACCTGGGCTTCCTTTATCTTTTAGCAAACTTGTTCCCATCTTCTGAAATCTAACTCAATTTTTTTCTCCTTTGCAAAGACTTTTCAGTCTTCGCACAAAATTACTTCCTCATCCAGTCTCCCAAAGCTACACCTGCTTGGTTTCACTTAACACTGTTTTTTTGTTTTTTTGGTTTTTTTTTTTGAGACAGAGTCTTGCTTTGTCGCCCAGGCTGGAGTGCTGTGGCATGATCTTGGCTCACTGCAAGTTCCGCCTCCTGGGTTCACGCCATTCTCCTGCCTTCACGCCATTCTCCTGCCTCAGTCTCCTGAGTATCTGGGACTAGAGGTGCCTGCCACCACACCCGGCTAATTTTTTGTATTTTTTAGTAGAGACGGGGTTTCACCATGTTAGCCAGGATGGTCTCGTGATCCACCAGCCTCAGCCTCCCGAAGTGTTGGGATTACAGGCATGAGCCACCATGCCCGGCCTCAACACTGTAATGATTTACTCATGTGTCTCCCTCACTAGACTAAAAGTTTTCAGGAGCAAGGACTGTGTCACATTCATGCTGATAGCCCCAGTGCCCAGTACATTGCTGGGGATATATTCTAGTAGTACAGGAAATACATCTTTATTCAGTGAATAGTCCCAGTCAAGAAATTTCTATGTTTCATGCCTCCACTATGGGCCAGGCACTGTAACAAAAGCTTTAGATGCAACATCTTTTTTGAGAATGGATCTCACAGAGGTTAACTACCTAAGCTCAAGAAGCTTACTGAGGGGAGAATCTCAATTTGAACTTTTCCTTGTCTTTATCCAAAGCCTGGATATTTTCCATATGTTACAAAGCCTTCATAGCTGGAGCAATCTCAGTATTAACCAGAAGTACCATTTACGGGTTTGCTTTGACTTCTCTTGTTTTCTTTTCTTTACAATAAACTAGGAGTTATACCCTTCATTTATTAGAAAGAAAAAAAAACAAAGCAAACAAATTATTATTTCAATTTCCTTCTTCTAGAGAAACTCAGTTATACATTGCTGTGATGAAAAGCTTAAGTAAATGTGTGATTATCCTATAAATAATGCACAAGCTGGTATCCATGCAGAGTAAAGCTTAGTTCCCTACTTTTGGGGTTTCAGAGTGATAATCAAATCTCTTTTTCCCCAAATGAAGAGTAGATATATGAGTCAAACAGAAGATGAACATATAAGGTTCATTTTCATTAAAGCTAAATTCGAAAACAAAGCTTGGTACCACACCTAGATCTCCTTTAGCCGAAGGTGGGTACCAGTGCACCCACTCCAGCTACCATGAGTATTGACTGCATAACATCTCATAGATGACTCCTTTATCTGAAGAGTTGTCCTCAGCTAATGGGGCTACTTCATCTGAGAAGTTAAAAGCCCACCATCCACTCCCTGCCCCATCCCCCACAGCCCATCAGCCCTCTTGTTTCAAAAGCAAGTAACTGTGTCCTGGTCTCTACGTGCTGGCGCCTTCTGCTGTGGATCAGGTGCACTTAACCTGAGGCCACATCCTTGTTTGCTCAGCTCTTCTCCCTTTCCTATTCTGCTCCCCTCCCTCCACTGTGGGTTTTTCTGCTGAGCACTCTCTCAAGAAACCACATGCATGTAAATCCTCGCCTTAGGATCTTCTTCTAGAGAGCCCAATCTAAGATACTTGGCTTAGATTGAGGTTACAGTCTTTCTAATTCTACCACCCATATGCACCCTGAACTTAACTTCATGCCCCCACCCAAATCATAGGAACAGCTGCACACCAGCAAGGATACCCTGGTTTTCACAGAGAAGGAGAGGTCAGAAAGCACCCCAACGTGTTTCTCCTACACTTCTCCCTTCCTGGGGAGCAGAGCAAGACTTTCCTTCTGACCATGCACAGAGCCTTTGTGTGAAGTTGGAGAAAAACACCCATGATGGTGGAGCCTACCCCAGTGTAGGCACAGCTTAGTGACCCAAGCGTAGCTCAATTCCAGCTGCTCTCTGCTTCCTGTCCTGGTTGCTCTGTGCTGGACTAACTTGAAGAGCAGTGGTGAAACTTCTGCTCACTTCTATGGAAATGTGAGTCGGGGATAAGCTCCCCTCCTCATCACCCATATTGGGAGGAGCAAAAAAATAGACAAATAGACAAGAAAATATTTAATCTTGCGGTTCAAATCTTAGCTTGCCCACATATTATCAGTGTGAATGAAGGCAAACTATTTCACCTCTCTTTGGCTTCACTTCTTCATCTTTAATGTAGTGATAATAAAAGTATATTCCTCATATGGTTGAGCTGAAGATTAAATGAGTTAATACATATAAAGTGCCGAGAGTAACTCCTGACACATTGTAAGCTCTTAATAAATGTGAGATCCCATTGCTCATCATAAATGCACATGGGAAACTCGAACTGTGCACCCCACTCATTTCGGAAGACAAGGCTAGGAAAAATGCCACCCTCTGAAATTGAAACAGGTGAAACTAATCTGTGATAGAAGAGATTGCCTCTCTAGAGAAATAGCTCCATCTTTTTTTTTTTTTTTTGAGACGGAGTCTCGCTCTGTCGCCCAGGCTAGAGTGCAGTGGCGCAATCTCGGCTCACTGCAAGCTCCGCCTCCCGGGTTCACGCCATTCTCCTGCCTCAGCCTCTCCGAGTAGCTGGGACTACAGGCGCCCGCCACCGTGCCCGGCTAATTTTTTGTATTTTTAGTAGAGACGGGGTTTCACCGTGGTCTCGATCTCCTGACCTCGTGATCCGCCCGCCTCGGCCTCCCAAAGTGCTGGGATTACAAGCGTGAGCCACCGCGCCCGGCCGAAATAGCTCCATCTTAAGAAGATGGTTTGTAAGCTGTTTTCTAATGAGAAAATGCAGACTCCCAAAACTAGCTAGGCAATCCAGTTACCAGTGAAAGCAAAGCTCCTAAAGAATATGCTCAGAAAAGTGTAATTGATATGTAATAATTGTTAAAGAAAGTTGTGGGCATCTCAACTATGCTGTATATACTTACCAAATAACATGCTTCAATAATATTATCTTTGGTGGCTGATGTAGGAAAAGCATTGGTTAATAAGAGTTTGCTGTTACTTATCCAGTATTGTCTGAAGTAGAAAAAAAATGCATTTGGTGGACAGAAGTATCCTAGTTATTAGGAAATTATACTCCACAACAAAGTAGAAATAATTCATGTGGCTGTAATACAAATAGAGCAACACATTACTATTATAGAACAGTAGTCTTTTCAGCAGGCTTCCAGACCAGCAGCATTAGCATGACCTGCAGACTTGTTAAAAATGCAAATTCTTGGGCTCCATTCCTTGAGCAGAGACCCTGGGAATGGGGCTCAGCGATCTGTGTTTTATAAGCCTTCCGGGTGATTCTAGCACACACTAGAGTGAACCAAAGGGGCTGGGCGTGTTGGCTCACACCTGTGATCCCAGCATTTTGGGAAGCCGAGGCAGGTGGATCACTTGAGGCCAAGAGTTCAAGACCAGCCCAGGTAACATGACAAAACCCTGTCTCTACTAAAAATACAAAACTTAGCTGGGTGTGATGGCACATGCCTGTAATCCCAGCTACTTGGGAGGGTGAGACATAAGAATCACTTGAACCTTGGAGTCAGAAATTGCAGTGAGTCAAGATCATGCCACTGCACCCTAGACTGGGCGACAGAGTGAGGCCTTGTCTCAAAACAAAAAAAAAAAAAGTAGACCGTCTATATTTCTGTGCTCTGATTCTGTGCTCAAAAGCAACCTTGGGGATGATTAATTTGATTTGACAGGTGCTGTGATACTAGAAAGGAGTAGCATGGTTAGTGTACAAGAATAATCTATCTACTAGAAATCTATCTCTTTTTCCCTAAATAATTGGCCTGCTGGTGCACCATAATTTTTTGGAAGTTTTATTAGTATGGGACAAATTCCACAAGCTTAAAAACCCTAAATGAGCTGACAAGCTTCCTTCTCAACCCACTAAACCTCCTGATGGCATCTCTCTCAGTTCAGCTTCTTAGCCATGACATTCATCTCTGTTGAAATGAAACTAAGAAAAAATAAATAAACAGAGGCAGCAGGGGCAGAGATAAAAAGATCTACATCTCACCATTACTGCCACCAAGCACATACCCATCCCCTAGAAGAAAATGTTATAGGGCTTTGACCAAGAAGAACCAATACTAACTGTATCACCTGCACCTGTTTCCAAAATCACAGCACACAGTAAAATCAATGGAAAAAAGATCCAGCTTGTTTGAAAACATGCTTATGATCCAACACTGAAAATATATTTAAATTAGATATCCGCATCTCTTCCCCAAATTAAAATAAGGTCTATAAAGTGTTTCTCTTCCAAGTGAAAGTCTAAAGTGTCTGCATGTGTGTGCTAGCATGTGTGTACCTAACAATATACTATTTCAAAGTAGCTATATTTATTTGTAATATACCTAATAAGGGTCAATAGTATCAGGATCTTCACAGGTAAAAGATAATTAGTGATGTCTTTGCTGTTTTCTCTGATGAGAAGGAAATGAAAGAGAGTGGTGGAGGATGTTGAAAATCCACTATTTTAACTAAATCTGTTACATCACATTAGTTTATTTCCCTTTGAACTGTGTTTTTATCAAAGCAGGTTGATATCCACTTCATGAAAATGTTTCATTTCAAGCCACTGGAGTTTTATGGGTTATCTACCACATTTTACTGGAGTCTTGTAAATCTTATGAAATTCTGGAATGTCTAGACCATAAAAACCTGTCATTCAAACGTGTTTTCTGTGGAGATGTTTCTCCCCTATGCAGACTCACAGGCTTTGCAAAGATTTGTGGAGGGAAAAAAAAAAAAAAAAACCTTTAAGATCTATTCCACAGTTCCTGAGTTAAAAGATCACCTTTTCAGTTGACTGGAATTTCACCTGTCACAGTCTAACCCTTTATAGAACTATTTAAAAGACTGAAGGCTTTAATAATAATAATAATTTTTAAATTCTCTCACTCTTTCCCTGTATGCCCTTTGCTTTCAATCCTTTAAAAGGCACATGGTACTAAATGCACGTATGAGAATTATAAAGCCAGTGATGATTATTGTCATGAATGAACATTCATCACTGTTATTAAAGGGAGTAGTTGTGCTAGTAGCTGAGATCCAGCTTCCAAGATTGCGAATAGAGTGCCCCAAATACAAACAAATACGGCAGCAAGGAAAAGATGGTACGCACCTTTAATAAAACAGAACCAAGCTCCTGAATGCTATTAAATGAACCACTCCTTTCTTCTCACAATGTTTATCAATTTGGCCTCAGAGTAAACAGAAACAAATTGGCATTCTTTTCTATTTATTTGTCTAAAACGTTGAAGAGCGCTAATCATGCATGAGATTTCTAAATCTATTTGATTTGTACTGTGATTCCTAAAGCTATTTGCATCAAGCTTCTCAGTCACCTATGTAAACAGAGTCAATGCATGGGTGAACATTGATGAATGAATCCAAATATTTATTTCATGATAATTTTATGAGTTTCATGTAAAGCCACTTTTCTACCCTAAAAATTAACCCTGCTTTCACCTTCTTCAGATGGTTGGTGTCTAAAGTTAGGGAGGCATTTTATTCAGAAATTAATTCTTTTGCTGGAGAAGAGGGAGTAACGGAGAATCTGCCACTGGGCAGCAATCAGAAATTATTCACAGCAGCTCAGAGGAAACCAGCATGTCTACGTTAAGACATCTGAAAAGTTGTTTTGGTCTCTAAACAAGCAACCTTTTTTATGGGACACTTGTGGGTATCCACACTGGAAATAGGTGTGAAATACCGGAAAATACGCACGTTAATTGAAGTATTTCTGAACCAGAATACACAATTAGTACTATGTGATTTTCAAGCCCAGTCTTTCCCCTGAGGATGTTGCCCACTGATTTGGAATCAAAAGACCTAAGTTCCTGTTTTTCTCTCTGTCACTTAACTTGCTCTTTGACTTCAAATCAGTCACCACTTCTCTGAGCTTAGTTGCTTCATTTGAGCTGAAATATGGTTTACAGTTATAAATCTATTAGTCAACTAATTGAATAGATCACTGAAGGGCATCCCGGATCTCCTAAAGCCAAAGACCTAAAGCTCTGGAGTGGTGTTTGAACATGGAGTGATCCAATGAATTGCTGTGTGATTAACAGAAGAATTGTTAATATCGTAACTCTTAAGATCAACCCCATTAAGTCAAACACAATCTGAAAACAATAATAATATTAAAACACATTTATATGGTACATTACATTGAATTTGATATTGTGCCAGCTCTTCACAGTCACCCATTGCGGTATCACATTTAATGAGAAAAACAAGTTGAGAAAGCTTACATAAATTGCTCAAGATGGCGGAAAGTCACAGACTAAAAGTCCTCTGATTTCTTAATAGATGAAAACCAAAGGAAGAGGGAGAAGAAATTAAGAAGTGTTTATCTTAAGATCAGAAAGACAAAGTCAGATCTCTTGAAGACAACCATATCTGCTTAATGCCATATGCAATATGAGTCCCAAAACATGTTACTTTTGTATTAAAGAGGGAGTCTCAGATACATGGGTAATCTTGGTTTCCCATCTTCTGTGAGACTCACGTATTTCTACCTACATGTAAGTACAGTGTGTCTGTCAAAAAAGCATGGTAGTATATTGGAAACATATATTCTGCAGTTAGAAAACTGAGCTTGACATTACCATTCTGCCACTTAGTAGTCATCTGTCATTTAATTTCCTAATCTGTCAAATGAAAATAACAACACTATAGTTAAAAGCATTTGTAAACTACATATTTTATATAAATAGACATTATTACTAATAATAAGAAATAAAGTAATAAAATATATGCAGTAATAATGTACTCCCTTTCAATATCTATTTATCTATCATCAACAAAAATAGAAAATAAGTTACATCAACTCAAATGAAGGAAAAAAGGAAAGGAGCCCTATATGAACTAGGAAAGGTCTAAATTAGAAAAAACTTTTAGGAAAATTAACATTTTTCAATACTACTTCAAGTCTGGAAACTGCAAAAGAATCACTGCTACTAAACTCTTGAAGAATAAAAATTAATGAAATTCTATTGTATATACGAAAAAGTATTTATGGCCCCAAAAAAACCATATCAAATAACTAATTTGGAAGTTTGGGAAGGGAGAAAAGAAAGTATCATGGAGTAGTCAAGTAAATAATCATTAATACAGTATTAAACTAGGTTATGAAAAACACAAGAAACACAGTACTAAAGCAGCTTCACTAATTGCACAGTAAGACTTTGTGTAATGCATGGCCTGTAATTATTACAGACCCGAGGTAAGGTGTGTGCCAAGGTGGATGTCAGAAAAGAACAAATACCTAACACCACTGAGAATTAGCATACACATAAACTGGGGTACTGTAACATGGGAAAAGGAGTGTGAGGCAAGAGTGAACAGTGGAGAATTAGAAAAGGAATGGTGAATTTCAGTCTGTTAATGACATGAAAAAAAGAAAAAAAGAAGTGTAGCCCAGACTCTCAAAAAGTACAAATTGCAAAGTAAGACACCATGGGTATATTTTTTAGCTCCAGCTAAAGAAGTGGGAACTCTGTGCCAGATCCTGGTTTCTAGTTCTTTGATCATTTCTCCACAATGGAGAAAAATCACATGTTGGGTTCTCCAAGCCTGCTAAGATAATACTTAGAAATATCCAATTGACTTTGAATCACCATATTCACCAACACTCTCTGTAACTGTAAAAATAAAGGAAAACAAATTTAACAATCGTTGTCAACTTTTGTTGAGCACTTCCTCTGTTAGACAAAAATAACCTCCAAGATCATCTTATTTTTATCTTCCCACTGGCCCTTCAAAGTGAACTTTATTCATATTTTAAGGATGAGGAAACCAAGGCAAGGAATGTCGAAGGAATATGTCCAGATAGTAAACAGTAGGACTGAAATTCAAATCCAGGCGATTTTACCCTCGACCCCTCATTCTTGTTCACCATGTCATTCCACATCTCATACCGCAATTTGTTTCCAAATGAAACCAAACTTCCAAAAAAGAAAATGTTCTCCATAGAACATTCTCAAGTTATATCTTCAGTCATAAAGTAAGACATCTTTCTACGTGGATTCTGGTTACTATCATTTGATTCTGTAAATACATGGCCTACATTGCTTCATTGGCCCAAGATGTAGTCATACCTTTACGAAATGACATTTGAGTTCCTGGATCTGGTAGTTCTCTGCCAAAATACAATAGGGTTCCCTCACCTAAATGGCCTCCCCCAGTATGCAGAGACCAAGTAATCTATTAGTAAATTCACAAATTAATTAACATTTAAAGAAGTACAATTTGTATCTACCGCATGTATATTTTAGGAAGGACAGTAGTAGAGAAACCACAATAGTCCAAAAGCTTTGTCTATATGACCAGGAGATAGAGTCCTCAGTGGATAAGAACCTGCCATGAACTTGGTTGTCAGATAAACCCAGACCTAAAGCTCATTTCTACTACTTGCTGGCTGTGTGGTCTTAAACCTCTCAGAGCCCTGGTATTCACAGAGAAGTAGATTAATAGTATCCACCTCTGAGGTATTATAGACAAAGTTCCTTTTTGTAACAATGACTGGAACAAAAAATACTTGTTGTTTGGTATTATTACTATTATTATATATTGTATTCTTTCTATATAATCTCTTAAATAGTCTTACAAAAAAGAATCATTTACAAGAAGAGATTAGAAGAAGCAGTCCCAATGAATTGCAAAAGTATTTTAACAACTTTTTATGTTTCATGAAAACAGTCAGAGAAAAATACTCTACAAAAAGATCAATTATTTTTCTTCATAGAAAAGACTGATAATTTAAACTATTCCCCCACTTTCCGTTTTCCATCAATAAACTTACATGGACATGAGCCCGCATACGCCAGTGCATGATTATGCCAAGCTTGATATAGTTTAGGTATCCAATGCTATCACAGATGTTTCAGCCCTTGAGACATATATTATATTGCATGTCCATAAAATAAGACAGAAAAACATCACATTCTGACAAACCTGGCATCATGTGCACTGACTATTGGCATTTCCAGTGCAGGCACTGTCTCTTTAAACAAGTTTCACATTTAAACAGACCTCACTGAATCTGATGGTGCCAAGACTTCACCAGCTTGCCTCTGAAGAGCAAGACAAAACTTTTTGAATCAGATAAGACACAAACTGTATTTTTCTTCCATAGGTATTTGTTCAGGAGCTGATTTCCTTGGGGGCAACAGAAAGGGCCTAAGTTGCTGACACTCACTACACCAGTTAGAACCAAACAACGGGGGTTTCTCATTTCCTTCAAAGCATAATTCAGAAAGTGTAAAAGAGCCTTCCAAGTTCAACACTAAATATAATAATAATAATACACCACCATAATTTAGATCAAAGCTTACATATTTTGACAATGCTGTTGGAAGAGTTCCAATTAAAAGAAAAGCGTTCAGTCATTTAGAGACATTTACCAAGCATCTACTATGTAGGAGGCTCTATTCCAGGCTCTGGGAATATAGTGGTGAATAACACAGATGACAAGAGCTGCCTGTGCAAAACAGTCCTTATTTTTAAGATGGCTTCTAGGCTCTGGCCTTGTGCATTAGCTGAGGCAGGGAGGCAAGTGAAGGCCATCATAAGGTATGGACTTTGGCGTCACAATTACCAGGGTTCAGTTCCTAGCATCCCGGTATTGTAACATTGGCCAAGTTGCTTCACCTCTCTGAGCTTCCTCTGGTGTCAGATCAAGATATTAATGGAGCCCTCCTTAGAGAACTGTTGTAAGGATTAGCTACTTCAGACTGTCACCTAGACAACAGTCAACAAAAAGCAGTTTATTCCATTCCCTTGTTCAAGCCCAGTTATCCTTAGTGGATAAGGAAATATGTAAAGATAAGACGTGCAAGTAATAAGTGGGTTTGTCTCTGAAATCAAGGTGGGCTCCCAAACAATTAGGCAGCATTTTGGTATTTGAGTCTTCTATTAGTAATTCAGGAAGCTGTAAAAGATGAGCAGCACACATTGCCTCCTTGTTTTATCCTTTAAATTGCTTTAATCAGTGATGCTTTGAGAAGCATAAAGTCAAAAAAAAAGAAATAACAAAACTCTGAGATATCCGAATCTATAAATGCTTACCGAAAAAACAACAAAAACAAAAAAAAAACTGTCATGATCTGCTGGAGACCCACATGAAAACTTGGATACCACTTTCTTCTCACAAACCCTTCCCAGTTTTGAAAATAAAGCTCAAACACTTTGCCTCCGTTCACTTCAGCAAAGGTAGCAGCTTAGACATAAAAGTGCAAACACTGGAGGGAAAAAAAAAAACAGCCGTGGCTGGCTGCCAGCTCTTGGCCAATCAGTCTTCACAAGGAAGGTTGCGTCAGAGGCTTTGAGCCTGCTGGAACCTCTGCAGCTGCCTGCAACACAAGCTTGGACCACCCAGGCCGAAGTGGATGGGCATCTGGAGAAACGCGCAAACAATGGAGAACGTTAGAGTCCTGCATTTCCAAGCCAGTGATTCTGTCCCTAGGCTTAGCCGGGACTTTGAGAAAGTCCTGGGCTAAAAAGAAATATAATATAAGCTAACTGGCCCTACTATTAAATTGCTGTCTCAGGTCAGCAGCATAACCCCCAGAATGGAAAAATATTTTTTCAGTGGAAAATCACCCGTCTCAGTATTCATGGATCTAGTTTTCAACGGGTGTTGGGCTCCCACCCAATGTAATTAACATCTTACCTGTGGGTGGCTGGTAGAATTGCTTTACACCTCTCTCATCATCCTAGCACCTAACACTTCCTGAAATGCAATATACAAACAAATAGGAAATTATGTTTCTGAAGATAGACTATTTGGTTGGAGGCTCTCTGGTAGCCCCTCAGTTCTTCTCTCAGCGAATTTATTTTTTCTAATTTAAATGTCAGAGAACAGGCCCACATCATTCAAAGCCTTGCTCAAACATAAGCCATGCCAACTTGTTATAATTACAATGAGATACAATAGCGGACGTGGGGAAAGCCTAATTAAAGAGTTGGACATGGCATCCCAGATGGAAAACAAAGTATGTGGCCTTCTATCAGATCTGAATAAAAACCCTGCTCCACTGATGATGGATATCTCTGGGAAACACACACCCTCCCAGGACCCAAAATACAGATGCTCAGGAAGGAGTAGGAGAGAAACATTCTGCTAAGACAGAAACTGAAACTAAAACCCGGGGGGAACGCACTCATGCCTGCATCCCAACCCCAGTGACTCTGATTTAATAGGGTCTAGGGTGCAGCCTGAGTGCCAATTTTTTTTTAATTCTCCAAGTGATAGTATTGTGCAGCCAAGATTGAGAAACCCTACAAAAGATTCCTTAGATAATGATCTCCACTTTAACAGAATATTTAACTAGGAAGTCAGTGTATTATGGCAGAGTAATTTACCAGATCTAACAGAGTAAAGCATAGCAATAATTTTCTGCACTGCACTATAAATGTTGATTGTGCCTCCTGAACTAGACTGGAAGCTTCAAGGGGGTGTTTTATCTCCAGCTCCTAAGAGAGGGATGTAAACATAGCAAATAGAAGCATTTGCTCAATCATCAGATAGATGCTTAGAAAACATCATACTGTCTGGATGTTTAAGCAGAAAGACAAACTTTACAGCCACCGTTTTTTCTACAATCCTCTAAAGCATTTATTTTTCAAAATGTAATGTGCATGACGGGCTTATTAAATATGTAGGTTCTTATGCCTCACCCAGAACCTAAAGAGATACTCAGAAAATTTCAGTCCAGTTCAGCAGTAACTGCACAAGAATTCCTCCATTGCCCAGTACAACCTGGGAACAAAACAGCCCAGTGGCAAATCTGTATCTCTGAGATGAGAGTCCACAAACAACCTGCTAAACAAGAAAAACCTCCTTTCATCTAAGTTCTTGAAGCCAAAGATACATCATAGGTTAATGATACAAAGGGCATGAAAGAGTTGCGTAATTCACTTCAATTCAACACAGAGAGAGCTGCTCTTATAGATTTAACATAAGTAGTAAAAAATGGGGTGGAGTGAAAATTCTGGATTCGGTGTGGGATTCTCAGCAGTAAGAGGCAGTATTTCTGGCTAAGAGCTACACTTTATACTCAGTGAAGGGAATCCAGATGCGTTCCCTTCCAGAGTTCATTGCAGGGCTTGAATTGAAGCTGCATTTCTTGTTACCTTAGGTAGGCTCTATAGGAGCCAACTTTTAGGAAAACCAACAAAGCAAGTAATCTTATATCCTCAGAAGAGATTAGGCAATACACTGTGATATAGAGTTCCAATATCATCGTGAACCATAAAAGTCTCTGCATGCAGTTGTTCCTCTAAAGCGAGTATGACCCCAGGGTGGAAAAGGATTTCTTTTCTTCAAGTCACAGGCTTAGAATTTAATGGTGCCATTATACAGATTTCCTTCAAATTCTAGTCTAGTCTCATACTTGCTGTATGACCTTGGCAAGTTACTTAACCCATCTGAATCTCCATTTATTCATCCTTGCCATGGGAGATTTTTGCTTATTTCAGAGTTATTGTGAAGTTGAAATGTAAATTACTGAGCAGAGTTCTGATGCATATTAACTGATGAGGAAAAGGAGAAATTCACCTTCTGTACCTTCTGCTGGTCCTAGGCAAGGGTGAAGTTCTTCATGCCCGGTTGTCTAGTCACAATCCCTGTGCTTTCTCTACAGTTGTTTTATTTGAACCACTGAATTGTTTTCTCTACCCTTCTTTATTCTTACAGAGAGAACTCTTCGAAGAACTATAGGGGGCCAGATGCAGTGACTTATGCCTGTAATCCCAGCACTTTGGGAGGCTGAGGTGGGCAGATCACTTGAGGTCAGGAGCTCAAGACCAGCCTGACCAACATGGTGAAACCCGTCTCTGCTAAAATACAAGAATTAGCTGGGTGTGGTGGCGCACACCTGTAATCCCAGCTACTCGGGAGGCTGAGGTAGGAGAGTCACTTAAATCTGGGAGGCAGAGGTTGCAGTGAGCCAAGATCACACCACTGCACTCCAGTTTGGGAGACAGAGCAAGACTCTATCTCAAAAAATAAATAAATAAATAAATAAATAAATAAATAAATAAATAAAATAAAGAACTATAGGGAAACAACCCAGCATCAGCCCAGATGAAACTATTAGGTTAGCTGCTATAACAAATAAACCACCAAGTTTTAACAGCTTAACACCTTAAGAACTGAGTTATCTACATAAGTCCAAAGCTGTTATTTCTGATTGGTGGGTAGTTTTGCTCATACGGTGATTAAGGGACCTGTTCCCTCCACCCGTGGCTCACCAGCCCCTAGACCTCAAAGGTTTCTGCATTCACTGGCAGACAGGAAATGACGATAGAAGAAGCCCAGCCTGTATCTTAAAAGCCCTGACCCAGAAGTTAGTCGCATTCCATCTGGTCTCATTCAGTTGGTGAGAAGTCTTATGGCTACCCCTAGAGAGAAAATAGAAGATAAAGTCCCTGACTGGGCATCTCCTCCCAGCAACAACTCCACACTATGCAAAGCAGAATACAAACTTTCAGTGGATTGACATTCATCTCTACCAAGGAGCTCTTTTCTAATTCACACGAAGGTGATTTCCTCCTTGCTAAAGCCCTGGAAACCTAAATTGGAAAGAAAGTTAGAAATCTACTGTGACATGCTACAAATGCAGATGTGCCACAAACACCACAGAATGGTCATCCAGCCAGTGCCAGATCATCATGAGAAAGTTTTGTTAGAAAAGTTTTCCTTTCGTAGTCCCAATTGAGCCATCTGTTGCAACCCAGGATAAGTATATGCATGTACCTCATCAGACCTCAATCCAAATAAATGTAGCTGTCTGTAGTCCTCCTTTTTCCCCACTAAATGCTCATAGCTGTTCAAATGTTCTTCATATACTATGGTTTTCAGACTCTCCACCACCATGTCTTCTCTCCACTGCAAAGTGCATCATTTGTCATGGTTCCCAAAGGATTAAGACACCTGCCAAATGAATACAATACTCCAGACGCATGACTGGATATCCCATTTGGTGTCATCTTTTCTAAATTACACTAACCAGGCTCACAGCTTTTCCTTCACCTTTGTTTTCTTCTTTTTCCTAGATTTTAATTTCTTTATTCACACTTTCCAAACCAACTGATATCTTTAGCCTTAATTTGTCTGCTCTCATTGTTATTTAAATTCCTGCCAGTCACTTTCTGGCCCATCACCAAATTAACATTCTTGCAAGGGCTGTTCAGAAAGTAAATTTACAAGGTGTTTTTAGAAAACTGATTTTAAGAGATGGCAAGTAATCCCTATAAGTATTTAAACAGCAGCTGATTGCTATGTTTTCACATAATCCAACAGATTCACACATTTTTTAGACCACAGGGCCAGCTTTTTATGCCAGCTGAGTAAAAGTTACAGGGTCTTTGGTTATTAAATCAACTCAATATCATATCAGTGAACACAAGCTTTATTGAGTCTCGGGGTTGTTGCAAATAATGTCTCCAAGAGACAGAATGAGTTTTGCTTGAAACTGGGGCACTGATACTTTCCCATTTCGAGTATTGATTTGTTTAGTGACTTGTCCTCTGTGTGGTTCCAGGTCCTTAGGTTACATCTCCTTATTCACTGCTATCCTACTTTCTCCCCAGAACTGGATGTGTCATTCTAATACACTTTCAATTAAAAATGTCTTTGACATAAATTTAAACAAGTTAACCGTGAAATTCTGCAGCAGAAACCACTTTTTTTTTCATTTAAAAAATGGAAACACATGTTATAAAAGAACATTTAATGACATGGAAAAATATTCAAGATATATTGGTAAAGGAAAAAAGCAGATTTCTAAAGCACAAACACAAGATGAATCCATATTCGAAAAATAGAATAGAGTATGTGTGCACATGTGCACATATATGCTTGTATAGGAAAATCTGAGAAAGATATTCACCAAAGGGTTATCAGGTCCTCCTCTCTTTTACATTTTCTAAAGATCACTTTCGTCCTTATTTCTTAGCCATATTTTCTACATTTTCTGTAAAGAACACTACAACTTTAATAAAAACAAAACTTAATGTTACTTATTTTTAATGTAATAAAAATGGAAGCATAACTCTAAAAAATTAAACATGATACCACATGTCCAGAAAAAGTCCTCTTTGTTTTGAGACAGAGGCTCAGTCTTCTTTTTTTTTTTTTGAGACAGAGTCTCGCTCTGTCGCCCAGGCTGGAGTGCAGTGGTGCGATCTCCGCTCACTGTAAGCTCCGCCTCCCGGGTTCACACCATTCTACTGCCTCAGCCTCCTGAGCAAATGGGACTACAGGCGCCCACCACCACACCTGGCTAATTTTTGGTATTTTTAGTACAGACAGGGTTTCACCATATTAGCAAGGATGGTCTCGATCTCCTGACCTCATGATCCACCGGCCTTGGCCTCCGAAAGTGCTGGGATTACAGGTTTGAGCCACCGCACCTGGCCCTCACTCTTCTTGCTCTGTCACCCAGGCTGGAGTGCAGTGGCACCATCTCAGCTCACTGCAACCTCTGCTTCCTGGGTTCAAGTGATTCTCCTTCTTCAGCCTCCAAAATAGCTGGGACTACAGGCACACACCACTATGCCTGGCTAATTTCTTGTGCTTTTAGTAGAGATGGGTTTCACCATGTTGGCCAGGCTGGTCTCAAACTCCTGACCTCAGGTAATCCACCTGCCTCAGCCTCTCAAAATGCTGGGATTACAGGCATGAGCCACCATGTCCAGCGAAAAATTCCTTTTCTATAGTCATGATCCACAGTACTTTCTCTGTGCCTTTAGTGCCTAAAGAAACATTGTCATGGACTAAATGTTTGTCTCCTCCCAAAGATCCAACCCCCAATGTGACTGTATTTGGAGACAGAGCCTTTATGAAGGTAATTAAAGTTAAAAGAGGTCATGGGGTGGAGCCCTGATCCAATACATTTAGTGTCCTTGTAAGAAGAGACACAAAAGAGCGAGCTCTCTCTCCACCTTGTGAGGACACAGTGAGAAGGTGGCCATCTGCAAACCAGAAAGTAGGCGCTCCCTCACCAGGAACTGAACTGGCCTACACCTTTATCTTGGACTTCCCAGCCTCCAGAACTGTGAGGAAATACATTTCTGTTGGTAAATTTTTATGGTATTTTGTAATAGCAGCCTGATCTGACTAATACAAACATCATGGCCCAACAAAATTATCTTTATTACTGTGCATTGGTAATTAACCTCATCGTTGAGCTTTTGAGCAATTGCACCATTGATACCCCTGTTCACTGTTATCAAGATGTGGAAGAAGAGACAGTGCTTTTTCACTGACTTCCAAATGTTCCAGAGCTACTTTTCCTTCTAGGCATTTTTTATTCTTCTCTACACCCTGCTGATGACTCTGCCTGTTCATCTTTGGGGCCGAAGTGGTTCACACACACTCAGTCAAGAATGCAGTATGCACTTAGTAAACATGGACAGAGCTAATGACACACACGTGGTGGGGATGGCAGGGAAATTTTTTGGTGCATAATTGACATACAGTCAGAAGTCAGAAAGGCAGATGGAAATAAAGAAAGGAGTGTGGAAGGGACTTGATGAGAACATCTTAATCTATGAAACCCAAAGATATTTGCTGTATGCCCAGAATGTAAATTTAAATTAAATCAAGCACAACAACTCAAAGCAAAAACTCCTCATAAACAATCTCCCACTGACTTCAAAGGTAGATTTGGGCCACAGGACAGAGAGGAAAAGAGGTTATGGAATGTACCAGAAGCTTTGCATTTGTCTACTGCAGAGTAGAATTAAACCCTGGAGGTTACTGACACCCCCCTGGGTCTTCGTGATCCCATAGGACAGGTTGGGCAGTCCTCCGTTGTCCAAATGTTAGTGTCCCTCTGAATGCTCATTTTAATTGTAATCTCTGGGTACATGCGCTCCTCTAGTCCAAGGGCTCTGGGTGCATAAGTGCAAACAAAGCTTGCTAAAGAGCGTACCTCCCTCCCTCTTGGTTCAGGAACATATTTCAAAATGCCACTTTATTAGCAGCTAAACAAAAACACCTCTTCGACAGGGATGAGGGAGCGTAGAGTAAACATGTCATCCCCACCTATTGTTCTGCAGAGTTGAAATTCTCCTACGATTGATTATAAAAGGCAGTTATAGAGGAAACTGTTTGAGTCTGCTGAATTAAAAACAAACAGTGAGGCATTCAACAACTAACAGATCTGATGGATTAAAATGCACCGAAGAAAGACATCTCAAGCGATGCCTGAATAGGCCAAGTCGGAATGAGAGGAAATTCAGCCTGCAATTTCCAATCAAGGGAAAACTGGCAAAGCAACAGAATTTGAGGCTTCCTCAGATTTACACTTTATCTGCTAATTAGCATTAACATGCGTGGTAGAGGTATCTCACCAGCTTGTGGCACAATAAAAAACGGAATGTGTTATCACCACAGAATGTGTAATTACTTTAAGCACTGGCTGAAAATTGCAGGGTACTTCATTTCAGAATTTGTATATATTTATTGTTAGAGATAAACTTGTTGAAGTATATCTAATCTAATTTTATGTTATAATTCCTGTTTAAGATAATTTTAGTGTCAGCAAGCCAAGAACTGAAGTAAATACTGCCGTAAATTGTAATACATTAAAATACCAGAGCAATACTTCCATTCAGCCGTGACTTGATTTGCTTATTGTTTAAGGACAAAAAATAAAAAATTCTCAGATTACATCAACATTGGAAATACATACTGTTGGGTTGCCCCTACCATGCAGACCATGCAGGCCGTGCAGCTGAAGAAGTTTGCCAACCTTGACTCGCCCAGTTCCCTGGAAGTGTGAATCACTTTTAAAAGAATTGTAGATTTCCATTTCCCTTAGGTAAGATTTATTATTTTTGTAAAAATCTCCTTAAATTGCTCTGTATGTTCCCACAAGGGAAATGCATTAGGACAGATTATTTGGCTTTAAATCATAACTAGGTTAATATTTGTTTTAAGTTTGATTTAAGACCTAGTTTAAATTCCTCCTTAAATTGTTAAGCAAGACAATTTGGGGCTATGAAAAGGAAACTATACTGTTTTTCAGTAATATGATATTATGGCACAGACTACCAAATCATGCAAAAGCAATTTCTGATTTTCCTGCTAATAGGGGATTATAGCTAAAGCATTGTTGGCATACAGACTGTTCATTCTTTTAGCAACATTCTATCAAGCCTGCAAAACTTGGAAAAATGTGGAGATAATGCTGCCTCCGAGAAGGGAATGCTGGATCTAACACTATTTTTGTTCGGTAACTGTCAATTTCTCTGCCTTTTTATGCCCTTGTTTCACCAGGAAAGAGAAGAGAGAGGGGGGAAAAAGGATATACAAGCATGCATGGTTCACAATGGCAATGCCTGTATTCATATAATTTGTGTTAATAAGATGTAAAAACCTTCTTACGTTTTCTCCCAGTTGTCTGCCTACTGTTCCTCTGAGGAAGGCATGAAATTAAGGATCCCATTGGATAGATCTTATTATAATTCATTTGGAAAGAGCCCAAGGATTTTAATGTCTGCCCGTTGCCCTCCCTGTTGTGTGAAAAATGGTGGGAGCTAATGAGCCCTTGAATGACTCTGGCCATCTCAGAACACTGATGTATTGGTTGTCTAAGAGACTTCTTCCTATGTGTAGCAATAATGAAGCTATATAAATGGAAAGTCCTGAAACTTCGAAATTCATTGTCTGGAGAAGTAGCTTCACGCAGCAAATTTAAAGCACAACTGAATTTTTCTTTTCATGGCTGCTTTTTTAACATGGAAAACTTATATTTTCTGTAATACTGATTCCTAATTAATATCTTAGCACCAAGTTGAGCATATTAAAGGCAGGACTGGTATATAAACAAAACCTGAGCGGCTCTGTGATAGAATAGGAGTGAGCAGACTTGAGATCTTCCCTGGAGCTGAGAGATACCAGGAAGGGGCAACGGTAGCGGCAATTCATGTGGTAGCCAAAAGCATTGAAAAGGTGTTAGCCCTGCTGCTCTGGCTAGATGCCAGTGAAGTATTTATAAAATGCTGCCTCTGATTCCTTCTATGACTCTAAAAGTTTGGGGGGGAAGGGGACCTTTCTTTCCAGGCCTCATTCCTTGCCTCTTGAGCAGTGCTGTGATGTGTCCGGGGAAGCAGCTATCGTTATTTCACCTCTGAAGCTGTTTCACCTCAAAGAGGCTATGATTTCCCCTAATGCAATAGCTGGCCATTCTCTTGCTGAATGTGGAAAGTACTTTGGAATCCTATGGCAAGAAAGCAACTAAAGACAATTTGAAGTCACAACTGTCCACATCATGTGAAAATCAACACTCTTTTCCAAACCAGCAGCTAGAACAAGAAGTTGACTTAAGGATGTTGACTCAATACTGATGGGTAATTTTAGGACCTTTTCTAGGGATACCTCCTGTCTTAGTCCATTCAAGCTGCTAGGACAGAATACTATAGACTGGGTGACTTATAAATAACAAACAGTTATTGCTGAGTTGTGCAGTCTGGGTAGTCTAAGATCAAGGTTCCAGTAGACCCAGAGTCTGGTGAGGTCTCGCTTTCTTGTTCGTAGATGCTTCTATGTCTTCTCCCTGTATCCTCACATGGTAGAAGGGGTGAGAGAGCTTACTGAGGTCTCTTTTATAAGAGCATTAATCTCATTCATGAGGGTACATTCTCATAATCTAATCACCTCCCCAGAGCCCCACCTCCTAATACCATCACAGTAATGATTAAGATTCAACATATGAATTTTGTGGGGACACAAACATTCCATCTATAGTACCTTCACATGAAAACTATTTCCAAAACAAGACTTTCTGTGTGTGCATGGGGACTTACCACAGTTCATAAGAAGCAGTATGAGCTGTTGGGCATCAACAGAGCTTTCTTCATCTAGAATCTTCTTAGCTTCCAACTTGCACCATAGCACAGGCTGGAAGCCTGACACCAAGACTGTCTTGGCCAACACAACATTAATCCATGAGAGAGAACCAGAGCGACCAGACAAATTCTGCCACTAGAAACCTGCTGCATACCCTCCAGTGACTGCCCATTCTAAAGCCTCTCCATCATTAACATTCACATGGCTTTTCTTTCCTCTCATTCAAGGCATATTCATGTTTGCTTTTTGGTGAATAATATTATTTATAATGCTTTTATTACTGTAAATTACTATTATTTGAAAATTTACTTTCTTTCTGTAAGCCCTTAGAAGAGGTGAAGTAGCCTGACCTCCAAAAACCCACTATACAGAGGTCAGAGTTGGAGTTCAGTGACTTATCAGTCAGGAAACAGAGGGCGCATTCATCAGATAAGGTATTGGAGAAGAGCTTTGTAAAGGAATAAGATAGAAAGATGCAAGAAGTAGTGTGAAGTCCACTGGAACTACCAACAGGTAGTACACTAACCACCCTTAGCATGGTTGCATGTACTCATCCAGAGCCGTAGAAAAGTACCCTCCACCCCTCCACATACAGGAGCTATGCCTTTTGGTAGAGAAACAAAGACACTGATAATTCATGGCACAATAGGGAGGTAGCAAGAGAAATGAAGACCTTGACCATACTCTCCTCCTGCCCTCTCCTGCTGCTGCCCCCGCTGGTAAATTCAACCAGAAGTCAGAGAGCAAAGGAATCTAGTTGATGCAGTCTATACAGATCAGCCTCCCAGGGCACAGAGCAGGGTGAAGAGGTGGAAACTCTAGCCAAGCGGGCAGATAAAGACCACCCAGCACAAGTGAGTTATCCAAGTCATTTAACTTACCCCCAAAAAAATGCTTGATGTAAAACAGGCATCTTGTGAGTTCCTGCACTACTATAAAGCCCACCAGTAAAACAAACTTGTTGCCACTTTTCACTTCTTATGGATTTTCACAATAGTCCTCAGAGGCCAACAATCACTGTTAACTGCTGTCACCAACATCTTAATGGAAACACACATTCCTAGTGTATATATGTTCCAACATGCTAAGTGGTCTTTTAACTATCTTTTGTCTAGAGCTACTTTTACAGGCTCTTAATTATTTCCTAATTGTTTACATTTTCCTAATGATGATGCCTTATTAACTACACATTAAAAGAAAGTTCTATTATAAAAAATTATCAAAAAATTATCAAAAATATAACTTCTTTTTAATGTACAGTTAACAGGGCACTATCATCAAGGAAAATGTAAACAATTATAAAATAATTAAGAGCCTGTAAAAGTAGCTCTTGATAAAAGACCACTTAGCATGTTTGGACATATATACCCCAGGAATACATGTTTCTGGTCCACAACATGAATGAACCTGGAGAACATTATGTCAAGTGAAAGAACTCAGGCACAGAAAGACAAACACTGCATGATTGCACTCATATGTGGAATCTGATAAAGCTGATCTCATAGAAGTAGAGACAAAAATGTATATTACCAGAGGCTGGAGGGTTGGAGAGTTGGGGAAAAGATGTTGGTCAGAGGAGGAATAAGTTCAAGAGATCTATTGGATAGCATGGTAACCGTAGTTAATGATGATACATTGCATTCTTGAAAAATGCTAAGAGAGTGGATTTTAAGTGTTCTCGCCACAAAAAATAACTATTGAGATAATGCACGTGCTAATTAGATAGATTTTGCCATTCTACAATGTATGTATGCCTCAAAACATCATGTTGTACATAATAAATACATACAATTTTATCTGTCAATTTAAAATTAACTTTTTAAAAGGAAGTTCCATATCTTTGTAATTTCAGACATAATTTTTTTCTGTTTTTAAAAATTTTTTATTTTAAATTCTGGGATACATGTGCAGAACATGCAGGTTTGTTAAATAGGTATACATGTGCCATGGTGGTTTCCTGCACCCATTAACCCATCATTTAGGTTTTAAGCCCCACATGCATTAGTTATTCAGACATAATTAATTTTATCATTCCTATAGATTAATGGGAACTATTTTTTTCATGGAAAAAAATATTTTGGCTGGGCATGGTGGCTCATCCCTGTAGCCCCAGCACTTTGAGAGGCTGAGGTGGGGAGATCACTTGAGGCCAGGAGTTCAAGACCAGCCTAGCCAACATAGTGAAACCCCATCTCTACTAAAAATATAAAAATTAGCCAAGCATGGTGACGCACACCTGTAATCCCAGCTAGTCAGGAGGCTGAGGCATGAGAATCGCTGAAATCCAGGAGGCAGAGGTAGCAGTGAGCCAATATTGTGCCACTGCACTCCAGCCTGGATGACAGAGTGAGACTCTCTCAAAAAAAAAAAAAAAATTCGCTCCTGCTTTGTTTGTAAGATATTCTCTCTCTACATTGATGCTTTGCTACATGATTAACTTATTCTCTCTCATTATCTCCCTTTCCCAGATGACCTAGGTTAGATGTATCATACACCATTTTTTTTCTACTACAAATAGCTGTTTGGTGGCTTTACTGAGAAGATGCTTCTGCAACCAAAGCAGGGATATGCCTCCTCTTCTGCTGCATCTTCAACTTTGTTTTGGGGTAAAAATCAGGGATATACTATTGATTCTATTTGTAATGTTCAGCCTGGAATGGTCTCATGTAATGTGTATTGAGTAATCCTCATTCAAACCCAACTAGATCCATGCCTTAGCCTATATTTCTACTTCTGAGAGATTAATATTCTTAGTAGCTAAAAGTAATTCCAATTTTCTCATTGGCAATCCTTTATTCTGTAAAATAGGTAATTTGTTACTATATATATGGCTCATATTAAAACTTCTTTAATTTTAGATTTAAAAGAATTTGGCCAAAAAATATTTTCTCCAGAATTGGCCCTGGAGAAATTAAAAACACCTACTGTGACATTATAACAACTGATGCAATGGGAAAGAGGGAAAGCTTTGGCTTTGGAGCCACAGAGCCCCAGGTTTGAGACCCCACTCTTTGGCTAATACTCACTATGAGTGAGAGTTACTCAAAAAACACAACACGGGGCCATTCTAGGCTGAAAATTATAGATATTTAACCTCCCAACTTCTCTAAACTACAAATGGTATAAGAATGCCTGCTTGGTGGGAGAGGTTTATGTTTGTTAAAGGGGATAACGTGGGTTCAGTGCCTGAGATGTAATACCTACTAGACGTCAGGACTTTCCCCTTCTGCTTCTCCCCTGTCTTCCCACTCACACACCTGTGTTGTCCTCGGTGGGCCCCTGCTCTAGGTCAGGCCCAGGAGCCTGGTTCTCCCAGGATTTTGCATTATTTAATCTCCTGTCTGCACTTCTAGCCCTTTCTTTTTACCCTGTTTGTTGCTACTGATTTTTCATCTTCCGTTTGTTTTTCCTCCCATATCTATTGGAGCTGACAAAATTGAAGACTCACCTGTCAAGTAATGTAAATGTGTGATAAAGCAGAAATAAGATAACAATGAGTGGTAAAGATTGTGGAAAACTAGAGAATGTTTGCTCTACCGACGAACACTCAAAACACAGTGAGCATGCACACACACACACGCGCGCACGCACACACACACACACACACACGTAATTTATTTACCAAGCAAAATATATCAGCATGTTGGATTTGGCTTATGGCCACCATTTTATGAGCTTGCCTTCCAGCAAATGCATAGGTAGTCATTGTTCCCAAATCTCAGGTATCATTGTGCTGCTGACACTCAAATTTGAGTTGTAATTATGCAGTATTTTTAATAAAACTTTCTTCTGAAAGCATTCACACATGATATATAAGAAGGCACGGACTGCTTTGGCTATGTACGGATGTAATAATCAGGATGTATAAGCTTACTTGTCTCCACTAAAGAAGCTGTAAATACAGCCAAAACTGTTCCACGATATACATAAACAAAAACTTGAGAAATAAAGCTAAAAGTCTTTTGAGAAACAGACACATGCCAGGCAACTATGCAGAATCAGATTCCAGGTACCTCTATATAGAATGCCAACATTCCTTGATCCAAATTCTGTACTAAATGCTAGCTTGGGGCCCTGAGGTGAGTTAATCTAATTAGAGCTCCTCATCTATTACAAAAGCTTCTTAAATTATTTCATCTGCTTCACCAGTAACCTCTGCACACCTAAAAGTAAAGACAAGATTTCCAACAAGTTTATATCACTTAACCAGGCTAGTGACCTGCTAAGGCAGCTATCCCAACTCCAATCCATGTTTTACTCTTGAACCAGGCCTCATGTCTAAGACAGAGAAGAGCAATCCTTATCAGTTTCTATGCAGTCAACCAAAGCGACATATCCACCAGCAGGGTAAATACACTTGTTACCTTAAACTGAACTATATGCTTATATGGATGTCTCAACAACTAGGATATGACATTTTGAAGATGTGGGCTGTGTTATAATAATAATAATAATAATATATGGGCTGAAATGTGTTCACCCAAAATTTATATGTTGAAAGCCTAAGCCCCAGTACTTCAAAATGTGACTGTATTTGCAGATAGGACCTTTAAAGAGGTACTTAAATTAAAATGAGGTCATGAGGGTTGGCCCTAATCCAATATGACTGGAATCCTTGTAAGAGGAAATCTGGACACAGAAACACGAAGTGGGAAAACCACGTGAAGACACAGGGCGGAGACCGCCATCTACAAGCTGAGAAGAGGGGCCTCTGAAGAAACCAACCCTGCCAACATTTTGATCTCAGACTTCCAGCCTCCAAAACTGTGAGAAAATAAATTTCTGTTGTTTAGGCCAACCTAGACTGTAGTACTTTATTACATAAGCCTTAGAAAAATAGTAAGAACCATAATATATTAAGCATTCATTACATCCCTAGTACTAGGGCAACCATACAACTTTTGGAACCAGATTTTTCTTCTTCCAGTTTCTTCTTCTTGGGGTTTGGCATTGAACAGAATAATTGAAAGAGATTAACAGTCTTTTAGCATGAAAAGCAATAGAGGATCATGAGATTATAATCCAGCCCATGTGATTACCATGTGGACACCATGCCCTGAGGGTAGACCAATGTGGAAACCTCTTTTTCTTTGCCCCTCTTTCTCCCTCCAGAAAGGATTCCTTGGTGCCATCCAGCAGGAAACAGAACCAAGGGCTGCAGGCTGGCACCCTTGGGGATAGGAAGCTGAGGAGATAGAAAGATCAAGTAGCTGAAGGGAAGGAGGAAAAGAGACAGGAGGTCCAAAAAAAAAAAAAAAGAGGCTGTGTGCCAAGCCAGAGGACAGCCAAGTAGGCACCATACAGTTGAGAAATAAGAACTACAAGAAGCCAGAAAAATGTCCTGTGGAGCAGGGTAGTGAGGCCCAATATCAACAAAGTCTTGCACAAATACATTTGAAGTATGGTTACTAGAAATGGATGGCCTCTTGCTCAAGGCTCAGAGCACCGGGAACGCAGCAAAATAACGTCAGGCTCCTTAAGCAGCGTCTACCATCACAAACCCCCAGCCAGACTCTTACCACGTGTGCTGTGTAGAATGGAATGTGGGTCCTACACCTGTGCTGTTTGCTTTTTTTCAGACAAATGTGCAAACTGATAACAAGACCATCTGCTTCTTCATCCTTAGATATAAAAGATGCCTACACATGCAGCGAACTAATCATTTTCCTCCCTCTAACTGCTTGTCTGATTGCATAAATATGTTAGTACGGTTCCATTTAATAGCTATTGCTTTAAAATTTTCTAATCCTCAGCTTTGTTTATAAATTCTTAACTTCCCAAGAATGCAAAAGTATCAAGTTAATTTCTTCAATTACAATATCAACAATAACAACACTGCTTTCTTAGAATTGAAATTCAAATTTCTCTTTCTATGATGCTGCTTTAAGGAATGATAGGACATATTTGAAAGTTCTGAATGCAACTAGATGAACAAGGATGAATCAGGATTTCAGACAAGGCAGTGTGACCTGCGACGTAAAGCCTTGTTGTCACCTCCCTTGCTTCACACTTCCACTCTGGTTTTTCTTGCTTGGGTCTGCCCCAATTCCTGAGATTCTGAACCAATGTGGCTTCAGCTGCCAGCAGAGCTGATGTCTTTGACCTTCTGCTCATCTTCAACCAATGAATATTGGTTAAATAAATCCTCTTTCCTATTAGTTTGATCAATAGTATAGTGGAATATTTCAAAAAAGGATCTTAGGAAATCAAGAATAAAGAACACAAAAAAATATAGACCATCAAATATTTACATTAAGACACAAGTGTTACCTTAAAGTTTAAGTCTATCATAGATAGATACTGCTGGTGCACATTATCTATTTTACCTATTTTATCCTCCACCTTGTCTACCAAGAAGTCTGAGTGCAGAAAAAAACAGGGTACTAGAGTTCTATACACTGTCCCAGCCAAGCTAGCTGTGGCTGAGGTTTGGTTAAATCAGGTGAAGAAATTACATGGTTTTATATTTTTGTCCTTTTTATTTAGTTTCCAAGTTAATATTACTTTGAAAATACATGTAACTTTACCTTTGTTAAAATAAAGGAGAAAGGGGCCCTTGGCACATATAATCAAACCAGTACGAAGCCTCTAGAGCCACGCTCTCTAAAATGGATCCATTTACCTCAGGGATAATGTAGAAAGAAAACATTAGGACTTTTATGTTTTGTCTTACCCTTTAAAAAAAAAGTTTTAGCTTTTACTTACATTTTAAAATATACATGATATGCAATATGGTAGAATAGGTACGTAATGTCTAAAAAAAAATACCTATATATTGGGGTGCCTGATCAAAAATTGCTCACTAAGGAGAATATGATGAATAGAGTTTGGAGACCACTGCCCCAAATGATTAACACTGTGGTGGCAGTTTCCATGGAAGGTTGAGATCTGGGAAAAAGCTAGTGGAGATAGACCAGAAGGTACACATGGAGGCAGGGAGGAGTCAAAAGGCCTAATATACTGATCACTCCCTGTCTAATGTTTTCCTTATAACCACAATTTGCGCCTTCTGTTAAGTGCACAGGCTTTGTAATCAGACAGACTCCGCCTCCTTTACTTTCTTTCTGCCTGAACTTAGGCAATATCTTCCACTATTTAAGTCTCGATTTTGTTTCTATAAAATGGAATTAGTAGTATCTAAATTATATGGGTTATTATAAAGACTAAATAAGATCATAGAGATAAAAGGACTTAACATATTACCTGACAAGTAGTAAGCTCACAACGAACAATAGCTATTGTTATTTCTATTTGATCCTTACTTTAAAGACCCCTAAACCCAAAGATCTAGGCAAAGAAAATTCCAAAATTTTTGTTTGTGGCTTATGGGTAGTCATTTGTTACTCCTCAAGTAAGAGTAAAGGACTTGCCAGGTATTGTTCTCTCTTCACATGTATTCACCATTAAATCCCTATGAGCTAGATATTACTTCTTCATTTAACTTATTACAAAACCAAGGCACAAGGAAGTTGAGCAGTAACTTACCCAAGATTATGCAGCTTACAACCCAGGAAATCTAGCTCCAGAGCCTGTGTTTACCTGCTAGCCAAGGGTTTCTCAATCTGAGTATTATTGACATTTGGGGCCAGAAAATTCTTTGTCATGGGGGCTGTTCTGTGCTTTGTGGGGCAGTTAGCAGTCTCCCAGCCCCCTGCCCACTGGATGCCAATAGCACCTCACCCTCAGTCTTGGCAATCAAAAATGCCTCGACATGGCCAAATGTCCCCTCGGGGGCAAAATTATCTCAAGTTGAGAACCAGTGTTGCACATCAACCAACACTCTTTATTGCTTTAAAAATTGCTTTTGTCCTTAATCTTGAGTTAGGTAATATTGTTTTCTTCATTTTGTTTATGAGGAAACAAATTCCTCATAATTCTTATTCTTAACTGTGTCTATAGTGCAGAGTCATGCAAGAGTTTTTAAAATCCTTGATGCTCAGCCTGCATTCTCAGTCACTTGGATCAGGATCTCTGGAGCAGAAGGGGGCATACAGGCCTCTGTGCATTTTGAAGCTCACCAGACAATTCCAGTGCGCAGCCAATGACAGCTCTATTCACTCTTTAAAGAATCAATTCACGGAACTATTTACTCATTATGTACTTAGGAAGTCCAACTCTGTCATCACAGGGCACCTGTACTGTCCCCACTTTCCTGAGTCTCTTCCACCAAAGGCTCCCACTCTATGTCCCCCTCTCAGGCCATGTGCCTTGAGCATTTCCTTTCTCCATCACACATTCCTTGTCTGTATCTGCCTCCCTGTTTTTTCATGATGGTCCTTCTGTAAAGCTCTTCTGTTGTTTTGTCCTGTCCTTGGACTCAATCACTATCACCTTTCATCTGGCTTCAGCTGAAGTCAGCTTAGACATCACCCTTTTTGGAAACTAGCCTCAATGCACCATCATTTTCTGTACCACCCTATATTAGTCCATTTTCACACAGCTATAAAGACATACCTGTGACTGGCTGATTTATAAAGAAAGGAGATTTAATTGACTCACAGTCTCACAGTTCTGCATGACTGGGGAGGCCTCAGGAAACTTACAATCATGGTGGAAGGGGAAGCGGGCACATCTTACATGGCAGCAAGCAAGAAAGAGCACAGGAAAAGCTACCATTTATAAAGCCATCAGATCTCAAAAGAATTCACTCACTATCATGAGAACAGCATAGGGAAACTGTACCCATAATCCAACCACTTCTCTCCCTTGACATATGAAGATTACAGGTCCCTCCCTTGACATGTGGGGATTAAAATTAAGATGAGATTTGGGAAAGGACACAGAGCCAAACCATATCACCACAAAAAGCAGTCACATGGCCCCTATCAACATTATATTGTCATCTTGGATAATGCCAGTCTCCCCTCAACCTCTTCATTCCAAACTAACACCACTAGATTGGTCTCCTAAAGGGCTGATCCATGTCATCTATCTCTGAACACCCAGCACTTACTGACCAGAATCTGATACATTGGGATCAGCTTAATGACTGCTTGCTGAACGAATGAATGAATGAATAACTTGTTCCCATTTTATTTTTTATTTTTATTTATTTATTTATTTATTTTATTTTATTTTTTTTTTTTTTTGAGACAGAGTCTTGCTCTCTCGCCCAGGCTGGAGTGCAGTGGCGCAATCTCGGCTCACTGCAAGCTCCGCCTCCCGGGTTCATGCCATTATCCTGCCTCAGCCTCACCAGTGTCTGGGACTATAGGCGCCCGCCACCACGCCCGGCTAATTTTTTGTATTTTTAGTGGAGACGGTGTTTCACCATGTTGGCCAGAATGGTCTCTATCTCCTGATCTCGTGATCCGCCCGCCCTGGCCTCCCAAAGTGCTGGGATTACAGGCATGAGCCACCGCGCCCAGCCAACTTGTTCGCATTTTCTTATCTTCATCTTCTTTCCTCCCTCCCATGGAGCTCTGTGGTGGTCCTCTTTCTTCATCATTTTCTCCCTGCACATTGCCAACCCTCCTTCATCATCTGAGCCATTTGCCCACTGCTGAGAGTGGTGGCTGAACTATTTTCACTCCACAGAATTCAGAGAAGCCAGGCAGCTGTGGCTATAACTCATCTCTGCCTTTGACACCGAATGAAGCATCGCAAGCTTCAAGTTGTGGTGAGCCTTGTTCATGCTCAGACCAGCTTCTGTCTTTACCATAATTCTAGGATTGCATGTTATAATCCAAGAGTGATAGTGGAACAGTCATGGTCTTTCTGTGTTCCATCACTGAGGGTAATCCAATTTGTTTACCATAATGAAGTTGCACTGTTATCTACTGGCTTCATTCTGCAAGAAAGTAAATTCCTCCTGCAAGATCCCCATCATTCAGAGGATTTTTAAAATGCACTAGAAATTCGTGGGAAAACATTTACCCTAAGTATTTTTCTTCACAGTCTCAGTTCTTAGGACAAACTATAGAATGGACAGCCTCTATGAGAAGCAAGAATTCATGCATATGAAGAGAACTACTCCTCATAAGGTCAGAGCCAGAGGAGGCAGGGTGCAGGGGAAGTGGTCACTTCAGTATAATAGACAGGCAAGCGCCCATCTCCCTGACTCCCCTCTACTACCCATCTGACCATGACCCCTGACTCTAAGGCTGGGAAAAGATGGATCTGGACCAAAGTGGGGTTCTGAGGATGGCTAATCCCTAAATCTTGTTTAGTCAGGAACTCCTCACAAACCTAATTTTCTAGAATACTCCTCCCCTCCCCCAACCCTTCATAAACATCAATAAGGGTGTCCCCTGAGGTAATGACCTTTTAATCCTCAAAAAATAGTGAGGTTAGGTGCAGTGGCTCACACCTGTAATCCAAGTACTCTGGAAGGCCAAGGCAGGAAGATCATTTGAGCCCAGGAGCTCAAAAGTAGCCTGGGCAACATGGAAAACCACCATCCCTACAAAAAAATGCAAAAATTTCCCAGGCGTGATGGCATGCGCCAATAGTCCCAGCTACTTGCTGGTCTGAGATGGAGGGATTGCTTGAACCACGGAGGTTGAGGCTACAGTGAGCCATGATCACACCATAGCACTCCAGCCTGGGTGACAGAGCAAGACCCTGTCATGAAAAAGAGGGGGGTGGGGATTTCTTCCCTTGTAGAGAAACACCTTACTTCAGACTTACCAAAGTGCCATGTTGATTGCAATTTACTTCTATAATTTAACAGCCATCATAAAGAATTCAAAAGAAAAACCACCATTTAGCACCAAAAGTAGAATTATGCTAGTTCATATTTTTGGCATAATTAACAATTCTAGTCGTGCTTGTTTCATTAGGAACCTTTCGGACTAAAGAAGAGATTTTGTCTAAGAGTTGATGAACGTGACTTATGATGATTTTTAAGTATGGCAACATTTATAGGAAAGGAAGAAAGACAGAGAGAAAGATTAAATGGTGAATAAAATCCTCCAAGAGTTTTTTCTGTTTAAATGGAAACTATTCAGTGAAGATTAGATAAATAAAAGCCTCAGTAAAATTAACCAAGAAATGAGCAGTATGTTAAATGGAAGTTTTTTCAATTTGTAGAGAAGTCAAAAAAGCTGTTCCATCAGTTAATTGCCAAGCCCCTCTCCAGCTTTTCCCAAAGTTAATAAACTATAACCTGCAAAGTATTTCAAACTGTAAACTATAGAACTAAAGTGACTATTTCTATCATTTATATATTTACTCTTAGGGTTCCTTCCTCTCCGACGAATGATTGTTTCAGTCATCCTAAACATTTCAATGTTTTTTAACCCAAAGAGATAACTGGCTGCTTTTGTATAGATTTGTTCAAGAATAAACATTGACTGGCATTGAAAGACTGATCTTAGAGTATATTATGCATACTACTACTCGCCAGAATAAAGTTTCAGTTATTACACCTACATTTATAGATATACACATATGTGTGTCTATATACAGACAAGTAGACTTTTATATAGAGAGACTCTGTGTATATGAAAATGAGACCTTTATTTGCTTGTGTAACATGCCAAAATATTAAAATTAGAAACTTCAGCCAAGTGCTTCACAGTTTTGCTTGAAAATATATTTTAAAATTCATGCAAAGTTGATTCACTTTCTTGAGAATCTCAAAAGAATCATGGGCCAATCTCAGTTTCACAATTTATTTGGTTCTTAAGACTGCATTTAAAAAGAAAAAAGGCGGGGAGAAATTCATCCCCAAAAGAAAAGAAGTGGTAAAAATTAATCAGTGTAAATGTATGGTAAAAGGGAATATTTCTTAACAATCATGATTCTCCTCTTTAATCAGCATTAGGAACCAGATTTTTCTCGGTCCCTAAAACTGTCCCAACTTTCTAACACAAACCTTATTTGAAGGAAACTAATGCCTGGCCATTAACATGAGTCACAAAAATGAGAATAGCTGAATTACATTCCCAGAAAATTTATTCATCCTTCACATTACCCTCATATTCTTCTTGAAAACTTCCCTGGTCCCTGCTACTCATCTTTCTCCAGACTTTCATTGCACACCTTCGCCTGATTTATGATGTTTCCCTTCCAAGCAGGTACGACCTGCTTACGTGTCTGTCACCCCAACAAGACTGTAAGTTCCTAAGGGCAAAATCTGGGTCATTCTCAGCTTCATAGACTTAAAACAGTGTCTTTCTTTCTGTCCAAGAGAAATAAATGCCAATTGCATTACAAAAGAAAGAAAGAAAGAAAGAAAGAAAGAAAGAAAGAAAGAAAGAAAGAAAGAAGAAAGGGAAAGAAAAAAGAAAGGAAGGAAGGAAGGAAGGAAGGAAGGAAGGAAGGAAGGAAGGAAAGAAGGAAGGAAATGGAACTGACATCTGCTTTTCAGATGGTGTGGTTCATTGCCATCATTCACTGCTATTAACACAGTGCTATTAACACAGCTTCTGTGACCTTAAGACATGAGCCAAGGATTGGACAGCATCTCAACGTCGACCAACACATTCTCAGAATAGTTCCAACTGCTCTGGTATTAATCACAACATCCTTCCTCATTTCAGTATCTCTCCATAAATTAGATTCTTCCTGCCCCAAATAAATTACATCTGGAAAGATCCTGGTCATCAGATCCAGCACTAGAATAAAAAACTACTGCACTGAAAGAGATATACTATTCACTCATTCATCTATTCACTCACTCATTCATTCCATTGGTTTTTCTCTATTTGTTTGTGTCTTTGTTTCTTCATTTATTTTTATAATAATCAGATGTGCAGAATTGGATTAATCCTAATCCTCAGTTCATAAGATGCCATCACCCTGATTTCAGGCATGGTTCTACTACATCTTAATTCACTTTATTTTATTGTTGGTTTATTCTGATAATGTAATAAATTCCCTTGATCCCAACACCCAGCTACAGAACTAGAACATTGACAGTAACTTAAAGCTGAATGTTTCTTTCCTGTTTTGTCCCCTTTTCTTCTGATGTGAAGAAACCACTCTCCAAAATTTATTACCCTCTCACGATCATTTTAATTTATCTCATATTTTTCTATACCCAAACAATACCTTTATTCATATATATTCAAAAGTACTTCTATTAATGTTTTTGTATCAGAAAAAAACAGATATTTTGTTTTATTGAGATACTAAATGAGCTTTGGCCAATGTACACATGCATGGCATGTAGTCATGGTTCAATCATCTCTGGGCAGAGGTTTCAGGCCTGGAGAGGATAAAACCACTCTTTCCTTTGGCTGGTCCCTTTGTTCTTATTCCATAGCCTCAGTCCTGTGCCCAGAAGTGTGTGTGGGAGCTAGAATTCTCTCCTCTCCTCTGCCATTCGCTGGTCCTCCCAGGCAGAACATGAATTGTCAGTGGGGCTTAACTAAACTCATATTTTCCATTTGAGGGCTAGGTTCACAGCATTTTACTTGCTCAGTCAATATAACTTCTCCCCTGTTCCCCTTTTTGTATTGCTGCTCTAAAAATGTGTTTCTATTACATGCACATGTTCAATCTTACAATTTAAAAGGATTATAATTCATTATCCACAGACACAAAAGTGACCCAAATGATATCAACAAACAGTTGAAGAAAGAATGATCCACTATGCGGCTGTGTGATACCACACCTCTATACCAAACCTCTCTTCATCCTGCTCCTTTCCTTCTTGAATGCTATCATCTCAGTCAGCCCTGGTCAGGCTCCATTGAATTACTCGGCAGCTTCAATGGCTTGGGATCCCATCCTGTCTCATCTCTCTCCCTCTCTGTGGCTCTACTCGGATAAATGGTACCCGTCAGTTGTAGGAAGAGGTAAAAGGCAATTGAGGTCCAAACCATATGAAAAATATTATTCTCCCCTGTGTTTGTATTTCACTTTACAACCTCTCAGTGTCTTCATAGACAGTATCTTATTTGAATTTAAGAAAAGGCTTTTGTGATTTGTGGGCTAGGCATTTTAGAGAAGACAAAACTGAAACTCAGAGCAGTCAAGAAAATTGACCAAGGTTTCATGGTGACAGGAATAGACGGGACCCAGAATTTCTGATTCTTAACACAGTCCTTTCCCTTATACCCTCTTCTCCCACTGTCTGCAGGCCCACACCCACAGACAAGAAATGATGATAATCAACCTACAGTCTTTCTGCAGAGGATGGGAATTGCACATGGTTTCAAAATAACATGCAATGCTCTGTCTTCCGTGTTCAGCTATTTTTCTCACGACATTTGCAACAGAATAGCTATGGGACAAAACAATCTTTGGAAAACCATCTTAGCTTATTTGCAATTTCAATCTCTGGCTCCATTTTACATCACATTTATAGAAAGGCATCTTAAATACATGCTGCTAAGTTTATGTTTAAGAGCTTTGTAGGCACTTCCTTTAAAAGCAGACACTTCTTTACATAGTTCTGAATTATGTCAGTCCTGCCATTGTCACATTATTCTTTGAAAGCCCATCCTCAAAGTGATGTTAACAAACAGTCATGAAAGACAACAGTTTACAGCCACCTATTCCACTAGAACCCAAAGAAATGTAATTTATTCTATTTATCCAGCCCTATGGAGTTAATGGACTCCCTTCATTCATCTTGTCAATAGAAAGGTTCATGACCGTACCCCATGCACAAACAAAACCACTTTCTCAGCTTCACCTCAGTCCTGATCACTTTTCCCACCACTGCCATATTTTGGTTCATAGAGTCTCCTGCCAAGAACAGTACAGCTTAATTACCCTCCATAATTCATAACTAATCGTGTATTGCACAAAGGAATGAAATGTAAAGATTCATTTGAAAACATGGGGTATTACGACCCATTATATTTCATACCTTGAATATCAGCAGCTTCCTGATTGATTTCATTTCAGTTTCCATTTTTAATACTAGCACTGCATGTACAGGAGGCATAAAAATCTGCTGTTATAGGCAGCATTAATCTGCACTTGTTAAAGAATGGTTTCTCACAACCAGCCCACAGCTAGCTCAATCCACTGTATAACTCAAGTTCCCTGACATTCGGCCACACGTCCTCCTGGCCTTTGCAGGTTAAGGAAGCCCTCACAAAGCACCTGCAGTCTCCAAGCGTTTATGAAACTGCCCTGGATTCCCTGGGGCTCTGCAGGCTGATGCGAGTCTGAGTAGAAGGGGCAGGTGGGTGTACCAAGCAGCCAGTTTTTATTCTGGCATTTGCCAGAAGGGAAATTGCTAAAATGTTTTAGGGCCCCCTCAGGAGTATAAAAATGTCACACTGCCTGTAGCTTTTATCCCTCGCTGAAATCAATGTTTTCTAAAACAGAGCTTTTAATACCTTTATAAGAGCTTTCCTTCTGATCCAGCTTATATTAATTAAGCATACGCTTTTGGCCAGGGTTTTTTAATAACTTCATTTCCATAACAATCAGCAATTAATCACGTTCACCTTTCAGTTGCAGAAACAGGCTGGAGGACTGAGTGGCTTACCCGGGTCATACAGCATAAGGGGCAGAAGCAGAATTTGAACTTGGCTCCTGGGACTCTAATGCTTGTCACCATTTAATGTCACTGCATCTCACCATACTCTAGTCATACATTTGTAGAGGAAGAAAAGTTAGGCTAAAATTAAATAGATTGTGCCTGAGTTCCCTATGGAGTCATCGTGATTCATTCACTCATTCTTTCACCAAATGTTTATTGAGAAACTACTATGTACCAGGCACTCTTTTAGGTGCCAACGATATAGTGCCAATCAAAACAGACAAAACTCCCAGCCTCACAGAGTTTACATCTGCTGTGAGTCACGTTGAATACACAAGATGTAAAAAGTAAAATATATAATAAATTAGCAACCACTAAGTACTAAGAAAAAATTAGGGAAGAGAAACATGAAATGTCACAAGTTGAAAAGGGTAGAAATTTTCAGTAGTATGGCCAGAGAGTCTCTCTGAGAAGGTAACTTTTTCAATCTTTCCTGGCATTTTAGTTGCATTCAATTATCTCATTGGTATTTGTTCTCTGGGATTGTTATAGGGAAATCCACCACTTCCCTTTCTAGGAAATACATCGTGAGAATCAACTTGATAATGTTAATCAGCTCTCCCATTGAATCCACTTTGCTTTGGCTAGTAACTGAGGATGCAGCTAAGGACCACAAGCTGTGGGTGTGGTTTGGACCGTTCTTGGCTACTGCAGAGGCCACAGGGTGGATGAGCATGAGGCTCCGAATTCACTCTTCCTGCAGTCACATTTAGATGCCCTTGATTACCAGCTTGTAACTTTCGGCATGTTACCCAACTTTTCTGTGCATTAGAAAAATCTGTCAAATGGAAATATTGGTAGTACTCACCACATAGGACTGCTGTGAGAATTATGTGAGCGTAATCCCTGACGTCTGTACTCACAAAAGGGTCTGGTGTATGTAATTTATGTATGTAATATACATGCACAAATGTTAATAAATGAAATATTAGCTTTGGTGGCATAGTCTTTAAAAATAAAGAAGTAAAAATAGCCATACAATCTTATTTCTCTAAACAACACAGACGTCAGCATGGATCAGGAGTAGCAAATATCCAGCACAAGAAAAATGTTTTTAATTTAAGGTGTGAATATAAAATTAAAAAGCAGAGCTTCTTAGAAAAGAGTTTCAAAGGCAGTTCTCTAAACATCTTGAAAAATAGCAGAAGAATTGACCTCAGTTCAGGATTTTAAAGAATAACATTCATTGAGACATAGACATAATTGTTCAGGTGATTATTTTCCATTAGTTAAAAAAAACAATAGCAAACCCATCAGGGGTAAAGACTACATACTGCTATCATCTGTGTATTCCTGACCACTGGACATGTATAAAGAGACCTAGGACAAAGTGGCAAGAGGAGCCACAGGAGGTGTCCAATGACAATTGGGGTCTGAGCATGGCAAGCTCAAGCTTTGCTACAGGTTTGTGGCTTTCAAACTCTGCTCCAGATTGCCCTGGGGTTCCACAAAGATACTTCCGGGCCTGTAACTTGATAATGGCAAGGCCTTGAGAGCAGGGCTCTAGACTCCTGACCTCGCTTGGACTATTCCTGCATTTTCATATTCATTGATTTTTTATATTGGGTCCCATATAAGAATTTATTATAATTTTTTTAAAAATTCCTCACTTAAAAAAATTGAAAACTATTACTTCATAATAGCATATAGTTTCCATACTAGCATGCTTTCAGAATCTAGTCCAGTGCCTGACTGATAATAGTTCTTCTATGACTATTTGCTAAGTCACTGGATCATGCTAGAAAACCAGAATAAACCCATATGACATAGCTAATAGGAAGTTGGTTCCATCCAACTTCACCCAGAACAAGCAGTTACAAATTTCAATATTGAACCAAAATGGACAGGATGGACAAGGATGTTTCTAAAATCACTAAATCCACTCAGAACTTTAAAGTGAGATAGGCAATGTAACAGTAGATTAACAGATAATTAGTTAAAAGAAGAGTGAGAAGGACAGAATCTGACGTCGGTTAAGTCTGAGCTGAAATTCTTCATTAGCTGTGTGGCATTGGGCAAGTAACTTAACCTTGCTAAGCCTCAGTCCAGCTGTAAAATGAGGATAATAATACTATCTATTTGACTGAATTTTTGTGCAGATTCAATGAGATAGTCCATTGAGAGTTCTTAGCACAACGTGTGGCACATAAAAAGGGTTCAGTAAATATTAGTTTCATATATATGTATATATATATACACACATATAAACACATATATATATACACACACACATATAATATATAGTGAACATATGTGTGTTCATTAGAATTTTAAAACTAAGACAGGTGTTAAAAAATTATATAGTCCTGTGATTTTAATATGTGGTTATCAGCAGTAAGACCCTTTATTCAAATACATGAAAAAAAAACCCAACCTATGGGTTCTCTGGCCAAATCAAGAGGTTAGGTTAGAAAGCCCATTTCTCCCCTCATCATACACACACACACACACACACACACACACACACACACACACCATCTATGCCAGAGCTCGCATAGATAGCCCTCTATGTCTTAATCACTCTTACCATCACCTAGCAAAACGCTAAGGCTCTTTGGAAAAGATTTAACTTTTATTGGATCCAACTCCCTTATGTGTCAACAGAATAAAAAGGTTCAGAATAATGAAGTCATTTGCCTGATGTTTATAGAATATCCCAAACAGATAGCTACTGTTTATTGAGTACTCACTATACAACAGGTACCACTTTAAGCAGTTTGCCTACATGACCCTAATTTTTTCAACAGCTCTAGGAACTAGGTATTATTATCATTCACACACACACACACACACACACACACACACACACACACTAAATAAATTGGCCGGGCCAGGCGTGGTGGCTCACACCTGCAATCCCAGCACTTTGGGAGGCCAAGGCGGGCAGATCATGAGGTCAAGAGATCGAGACCATCTTGGCCAACATGGTAAAACCCTGTCTCTACCCAAAATACAAAAATTACCTGGGTGTGGTGGCGTGTGCCTGTAGTCCCAGCTACTCAGGAGGCTGAGGCAGGAGAATTGCTTGAATCTGGGAGGCAGAGGTTGCAGTGAGCCGAGATCATGCTACCGCACTCCAGCCTGGCAACAGAGTGAGACTCCATCTCAAAAATAGTAATAATAATAATTTTTACTATGTGTCAAGCACTGAATTAGAAATGAGCATTAATTTATTAAAATTTTAAAAATATCTATTACTTGTGTTAACCAGAGTCCAGGTACTATGTAAAATATTTTCATACATTACCTCATTTAGCTGTTAAAACAATGAGCTTGAAGCTGTTATTATTCCTGGTTTACAGATGAGGAAATAGAGATTTATAATGTTAAGTAATTTACTCCAAGTACTCCAGTTACTTAATGATAGATTTGGAAAACTTCTAATTAAAATGGATTTTATGATATTTACTGAATAACTCAAATCATGACCCCATAGTGGTGTTTACCAGATGACCTCAATGACATAGACATCCACAGATTTTTTTGAGATATGTATAGAGAGACTTTGACCTTCAAGAACTTTACAGCTTAATAATATAGACCAATAGTTCTCAATCCATGGAGATTTTTCCCCCAAGGGGACATTCATCAATGTCATAAAACAATTTTTATTTTCATGACTGCGGGGCATCATGACTACTTGTGTATATTAATAGTAAGAGTCTAGGGATGCTATTAACCATCCTACAACACAAAGAACATTCCTCTCCAGCAAAAAATCACTTGGTCCAAAATGTCAGTAGTGCCAATGTTGAAAAACACTGGTATAGATAAGACAACTCAGAGAAAGATATAATCAATCAATAGTGAACAATTTAAATTATGTAAAAGCACTGAAGGAAAAAAAAAGGTTGGTGTATTAGCCTGTTTTCATGCTGCTGATAAAGACATACCCAAGACTGGGCAATTTACGAAAGAAAGGTTTAATTGAACTTGCACTTCCATGTGGCTGGGGAAGCCTCACAATCATGGTGGAAGGCAAGGCAGAGCAAGTCACATCTTACGTGAATGGCAGCAGGCAAAAAGAGAGAGGGCTTGGGCAGGGGAATTCCTCTTTTTAAAACCAGCAGATCTTGTGAGGCTTATTCACTATCATGAAAACAGCATGGGAAAGACTTGCCCCCATGATTCAATCACCTCCTACCAGGTCCCTCACAAAACATGTGAAAATTCAGGATGAGATTTGGGTGGGAACACAGCCAAACCATATCATTGCAACTCTGAACCCCCCCAAATCTCATGTCCTTACATTTCAAAACCAATCATGCCTTCCCAACAGTCCCCCAAAGTTTTAACTCATTCTAGCATTAACTCAAAAGTCCACAGTCCAAAGTCTCATCAGAGACAAGGCAAGTCCCTTTCACCTATAAGCCTGTAAAATCAAAAGCTGGTTAGTACTTCCTAGATACAGTGGGAGTATAGGCATTGGGTAAATACGGCCATTCCAAATGGGAGAAATTGGCCAAAACAAAGGGGCTATAGGCCCCATGCAAGTTCAGAATCCAGCAGGGCAGTCAAATCTTAAAGCTCCGAAATGATCTCCTTTGACTCCATGTCTCACATCCAGGTCATGCCGATGCAAGTGGGTTCCCACGGTCTTGGGCAGCTCCACCCCTGTGGCTTTGCAGAGTACAGCCTCCCTTCCAGCTGCCTTCACAGGCTGGCATTGAGTGTCTGTGGCTTTTCCAGGCACACAATGCAAGCTGTCGGTGGATCTACCATTCTGGGGTCTGGAGGATGGTGGCCCTCTTCTCACAGCTCCGCTAGGCAGTGCCCCAGTAGGGACTCTGTGCAGGGGCTCCAATCCCACATTTCCCTTCCACACTGCCCTAGCAGAGGTTCTCCATGAGAGTTCCACCCTGCAGCATCCAGACATTTCCATACATCTTCTGAAATCTAGGCGGAGGTTCCCAAACCTCAATTCTTGGCTTCTGTGCAACCACAGGCTCAACACCACATGGAAGCTGCCAAGGCTTGGGGTTTCCACCTTCTGAAGCAGCAACCTGAGCTGAACCTTGGCCCCTTTTAGTCATGGCTGGAGTGGCTGGGACACAGAGCACCAAATCCCCAGACTGCACGCAGCACCAGGGCTCTGAGCCTGGCCCACAAAACCACTTTTTCCTCCTAGCCTGTGATGGGAGGGGCTGCAGTGAAGACCTCTGACATGCCCTGGAGACATTTGCCCCATTGTCTTAGGGAATTAACATTTGGCTCCTCGTCACTTACGCAAATTTCTGCAGCAGGCTTGGATTTCTCCTCAGAAAATGGGATTTTCTTTTCTATTTCATTGTCATGCTGCAAATTTTCTGAACTTCTATATTCTGTTTCCCTTTTAAAACTGAATGCCTTTAACAGCACCTAAGTCACCTCTTGAATGCTTTGCTACTTAGAAATTTCTTACAAAAAATACCCTAAATCATCTCTCTCAAGTTCAAAGTTCCACAAATCTCCAGGGCAGGGGCAAAATGCTACCAGTCTCTTTGCTAAAACATAACAAGAGTCACCTTTGCTCCAGTTCCCAACAATTTCCTCATCTCCATCTGAGACCACCTCAGCCTGGATTTTATTTTCTGTATTGCTATCAGCATTTTGGGCAAAGCCATTCAACAAGTCTCTAGGAAATTCCAAACTTTCCCGTGTTATCCTGTCTTCTTCTGAGCCCTCCAAACTGTTCCAACCTCTTCCTGTTACCCAGTTCTAAAGTCAATTCCACATTTTCAGGTATCTTTTCAGCAATGCCCCACTCTACTAGTACCAATTTACTGTATTAGTCTGCTTTCATGCTGCTGAAAAGACATACCCAAGACTGGGCAATTTACAAAAGAAAGAGGTTTAATTGGACTTACAGTTCCACATGGCTAGGGAGGCCTCACAATAATGATGGAAGGCAAAGAAGAGCAAATCACATTTTACATGGATGGCAGCAGGCAAAGAGAGAGAGCTTGTGCAGTGGAATTCCTCTTTTTAAAACCATCAGATCTCATGAGACTTATTCACTATCACAAGAACAGCACGGAAAAGACTTGCCCCCATGATTCAATTACCTCCCACCAGGTCCCTCCCACAACACATGGGAATTCAAGATGAGATTTGGGTGGGGACACAGCCAAACCATATCAGTTGGATTATAGAGAAGATTCAAAGAGAAAAACTTTGGAGTCCATGGACTAGAATTCAAGCTTTGCAGTTGCACAAGCTTGCATTTAACCTCAAGTCTGCTCTTAATCGTTAAAGTCTGGCCAAGTTTCAATGCCCTCACCTTTAACTGAAAATAAAAATACTGACCTTGTAGGAACATTGCAACAATTGACATGATGTATTAATTATCCCTGCCACCCCCAAAGTGATAGCCCTTCTTATTATTATTTTTTTTTTTTTTTTGAGATGGAGTCTTGCTCTGTTGCCCAGGCTGGAGTGCAGTGGCGTGATCTCAGCTCACTGCAAGCTCCGCCTCCCAGGCTCACGCCATTCTCCTGCCTCAGCCTCCTGAGTAGATAGGACTATAGGCACCTACCACCACACCCAGCTAATTTTTTGTATTTTTAGTACAGAAGGATTTTTGCTGTGTTAGCCAGGATGGTCTCGATCTCCTGACCCCATGATCCACTGGCCTCAGCCTCCCAAAGTGCTGGGATTACAGGCGTGGACCACTGCACCCGGCCCCAAAGTGATAGCCCTTCTAAAGCGAAGGCTTCACTTTTCCAAGTCACAGATCATGTCAAAGTGACTAAAACAGTTGGACTGGATTTAGTATGATGTGGTTATTTGCAACCATTTTAATGACATAACAAGTCACCACATGGTCTCTCAAGCTGATTGCTACATCAATTGTTGCATCCCTGGACAGCCCAGAAGAAAACTCAAGATTCCTGCTGTCCCACCACAGCCCTTGGCTCCTTCATGTTCTTGGGAAGTAAATTGCCTACTTCAGGCCACTGCACAATTCCTGACTCATACAATTCCACTTATCCCCTTTGATTTAAAAAGTAGGCTAACATACCGACAATTGCAAAAGGCATACTGAAAGCCTAAACATTTTCACGAAAACAGTCAGCTCCTATCTGTCCTTCCGGCCTCTACCTGCTGTACCCCAGCACATCATGCTTCCCAAACTGCTTTCCTGTGATCCAGGAGTCAAACTTCCTAACAACATCAAATAGGAAGATCTGTATCTTCAAAGGAGCCATCAGAGTGACCCTGAAGCCAACCAAGGACAAGTACAGAAAAACAGATTTAAGCCCAGGTCAGTCTGAGTGCAAAGGCTGGGGAGGGATTAGGGCCTGCATTTGAGAATGAGGTTCAGGTACCTAAAGATCTGTCAGAAAGCAATGTGTAGAGTATACTAGACCACACCAGGCCCAACTGGTCATCAATATTTTTTTTTGTCCTGGGAACCTCAAAATAGCCCCACTTTCCTGAAGAAAAGGAGCTGGAATGTCTGAGAATTGCTTATGAAATTGTTTTGAAATAGTCCTCCTAGGCAAGTCTGAACACAATGTGTTGCTAATCAAGTGACAGCAGCTGGTCCTTGATAAAGTGGTGGATGGTCTTCCATTGCTATCACTGCCCACATACGTGGCAGGGCCTTGCTTCACTATGGTCCTGCACCAGCTCATCAACCATCAGTGTAGAACCTGCTCAGGCCAGGCTTCACACACTGGGCCCTGCCCCTCTGCTCAGGCCTCTGCCAACCTAGCTTGGAATACATGTGGTTTCTTTTTTTTTTGAGACGGAGTTTTGCTGTTTTTGCCCAGGCTAGAGTGCAATGGCGCAATCTTGGCTCACCACAACCTACGCCTCCAGGGTTCAAGTGATTCTCCTGCCTCAGCCTCCCGAGTAGCTGGGATTACAGGCATGTGCCACCATGCCCAGCTAATATTTTGTATTTTTAGTAGAGACGGGGTTTCTCCATGTTGGTCAGACTGGTCTCGAACTCCCGACCTCAGGTGATCCTCCCACCTCGGCCTCCCAAAGTGCTGGGATTATAGGCGTGAGCCACCGTGCCCGGCCCCACATGTAGTTTTTTCTTATAAAACTCTGAGAATTAGCATTTCTACGTGCTATCATATCAAAAGTGGAATTTTGCCTCTTACTCTATTGAAAGGGGAAACTTCTGCCATTGAATGAGTGCCTGACACAGCCCCACTCTCTGATGCTCTACACTGAAAAGTCAAATCAGTCAAACAAGTCTTGCCCCAGGCTCCATCCCTTGCTAAACAAGCTTGGCCATGTTACAGCTGTAGACTTCAGCCATCTTTCTCTGTGAAGTAGAACAAATTATACCTACCTCAGAGGGTTGCTTTCAAAATGAAATAAAGAAGTGAAATAATGCTTTTACAGTTCCTTGCTTAGTGCCTGGCACTTTGAAGACAGTCAACCAGTGGTGGTTATTAGGCCAGTGTAGTGGCTTATACCTCAGCACTCTTTGGAGGCCGCAGCAGGAGGATCACTTGAGGCTAGGAGTTCAAGACCAGTCTGAGCAATATAGTGAGATCCCCATCTCTACAAAAAAAATTGTTTTTAATTAGCCAGGCATAGTGGTATGTGTCTGTAGTGCTAGTTACTTGGGAGGCTGAAGCAGGAGGATTGCTTGAGCCCAGGTTCAAGGCTGTAGTGAGCTAAGAAGGTGCCACTGCACTCCAGCCTAGGCAACAGAGAGAGATCTCATCTCAAAAAATAAAATAAAATAAAATAAAATAAATATAATAAATGCTGGTTGGTTAATGTTATGGTGATTATTACTGTGAGGGTTCAGTTTCTTTGTCTGTAAAAATGCATATTCATTCATTCATCCATTCAACACTGAATGAGGCTCCAGATATCGACATAGCTGTGAACAAGACAAATGAGGTTCTTGCCATTATGGAACTTACTTCCAAAAATGGAAAGACAGACAACATGAGATGAATAAATGAATGAACATCATAATTTCAAATGGTGAGAGGTGCTATGAAGAAAAGTGTGGCAGGGCATTGCAGAATGACTGCTTGGGATAAGTAATGACGAACTTCTATGATCAAAGCAGGTTTCACTGAGAAAATTGCAATTTGTGCTAAAGACTGAATGGACAACAAGGAGTCAGAAAAAGAAAGAATTGGGGGCAGAGGGCTTCAGGCAGAAAAAAACAGCAAGTACAAAGGTCCCTGGGTGAGAACAAGCTTGAGATATTCAAGAAAAAAAAGAAGGCTGGTGTGCCTGCAGCACAGTGAGCGAGCAGGAAAGTGGCTGAGACTAAGTCAGAGGGGCAGGGAAGGAGCCCAGTCGAGTGGGCTTGTGTGTCGTGGTAAAGAATTTGGATTTTATTCCAAGTGCAATGGAAAGCCAGTGTGAGTTTTTAGGAAGGGAAATGATGAGTTTTGATTTCTAATTTTAAAAGATAACTTTACCTTCAGACTTACCATAAGAGGGCAACAGTGAAAGCAAGGAGCACAATTAGAAAGTTAATAACGCAGCAACCCAGGCTCGGAAGAGGGTGGAGCCACAGCAGTAATTTCCTTTTCTAATTTGTTATGAAGAATAAATGCAATAACATAAAGGCACCTAGGAGAATTCTTGGCATAAAGTAGATACTCAAAATATTTTAATTATCTTCTTCCAACTCTGTACTACAGCAGAGAACTCTGTTTCCACAAAGAACTCCAAAAAGGCAGACATAACGCATGTAACTGTGAATGCCAGAGACTCGAATTCTCATCAACTGAATGTTGATACAGCAACATTATAATAAGGCCGAGCAAATGCCAATTTCAGGCTGGTACATATTGCTTTGTGTTGCTATACTGTTAAAACTCCAAAAACTATTATGCTTGAACATCGTAAACTCATTTTTTTAAAGTAGCACAGGGACCATAATATGTTTTGAATTCACAATCTAGGATCACCATTCTCCTCTAGTCCAAAGAGAAGATTTAAAAATTTCCAATTTAAAACTATACCAGATTTGTCTTTCAATTAATGCTGAAGGCACAATCCAGCTGTCTTGAATTAAAGCGGCATGCTTTGCTGCTATCAGCTAATACTATACTGGGATACTATAAAGGGATGGTTGTAAAATAAGTGCAAGGAATACAATGTTAATTGTTATTCAGATGGGGAATAAGAAATGTAATTGATGCTAGAGAAGCTCTGGATTAGCTCATTTACAATGAGTCAGGAAATAGCGGCATCATGTAATGGTTAAGAATCTGAACTCCAAAGAAAGACATCCTGGGGGTGGATCTGCCCTTCTCTTATTTATTCTTGTGTGTGTGACCTTAAGGAAGTCTCTTAACCTCTCTAAAAATCAGTTTCCTCATCTGTGGAATGTGAAAAATAATAATACTTCCCTCATCAGATCATAGTAAAGATTATACATGATCGTCGATTTCAAGTGTTTAGCATGGTACTGGCATAAAGTTTAAAGAAGTATTGGTTGTCTTTATTACCCTCCAGTACCCAGAGGCTCGGCTGAGGAAACTGGAATTATTTATTCTAGAATTGAGAAGGCTCGATGTGTAATTTAGATTTTTATGATGAAAAAAATCACAATGTATTGAGTCTTCAGAGGCTATATGCTGTGCCAAGGACTTGTGCTAAAAAAATTAAAAAGCAAAGCAGCCCCCCAATATTCAGAAGCTGGCCTGGCATTCACAGCTGGGCCTTGCTGTTCTTCTGTTAGACAGAAACCATATTACCGAATACCAGCCTCAGACATTGCTTTAAGACCATGATGAAATGAGACAAAGCAAAACCACTTTGTAAGTTCATCCAAGCACAAAGGTAAAATCAAGTGCCACCCTAAACATGCCAAGCACTCTCTTTCTCTTCCAAAATGAATGACTGCCGCTGATTTATCAATTACATCTTTATACTTGTGCTAGTCTCTACTCCCTATAGATAACATGTACCGAGCTACACAATCATAGAATTGCCCCCGCATTCCAGAAGCATCTAGTCTAGACCAAACTCTCCCCCTAAATCAACCACCCAAAATCCCATATAGGTTCTTTCTAATACCCTTTTATTGAGACACCCCACAGTTGCCCATAGTATATGGGCAAGTAATGCCCCTCTGTGACAAGCCCAACTTGTTTAATTATAGGTATTTACCCTGTGGTCTTTGGCTGAAAAGCGTTGACAACATATCTCATTCAATCCTTACACAACCCTGTAAAGGCATGTATTATTATTTATATTCAACAGTTGAATTCAACTGAGTTTCAGAGCAATTAAGGAATTTGCCCAAGATTCTCAACATAGTAAGTGATAGAAGACCAAAGCTCAGGCTCACAAATGCCACAATTTCATTCTTGTCTTAAAGTGTGATCATACATACACTGGAGTGGTCCAACTGATAACTGAGTATGAAAAATTGTCAAGAAGCAACAGGATGGATTAAATGAGTGAGAGGGGAGCTCTTCTTAACAGGAAGGAGGTAGTATATATGTTGAAAAAGGAAATTAATTTTCCCTCTAATAAAGGGTTATTCTTTTCAAATTAAAATATATTAAAATAATTTTAAGATGGTAGAGATATTTTGACTTGGAAAAGGTCAAGCAACTTAGAAGGGTAGGTTGGCAGAGAGGGAGGCAATTCTTACTCCTCTAAATTCTATTCTTCTATGATTTGATTCAGAGATAGTGGTCTATAGCTGAATGGTACTGATGTTGGCAATGAAGATATGGAGACCACTATGGAGAATATTATCCTTTAAATGACTGGAAGCACTTGTTCACACAAACAAGAAGGAATGATTTCTCTTTTTTCATTTCAAATTTATCTTAGAAATTGAATAATATACGATTTGGTTTGATTATTTTTTAGACAGAAAGAAGATAACTGGCAAGTGGACGTTTAATGGGGAAAATATATAGCTTGCACAATTTAAAAATAAAATCTAACAGTTTGTATGTTTAGCACCTTTCACACAAGAATCTCGGAGCACTTTATAAAAATGAATTATGACTCCTTCCCTTCCCCCACCACCCATGAAGATGTTTTATTTTACAACTGCAAGAAAAGTCTCATGAGAGCATGACAAACCTTGAATGCCCAGAGACACCCTGAGTTGAAGGGAGGGCTTGGGTTGATCTTTTGTACAGGAGCTCACCCACATTTGTTAACCTGATTCCAAGAAAGTATACACCCTCCTCTGGGTCCTGCTCACTCCTCATCTTGTGCTGCTTCCATTACTAACCCCTTTGATCCCCTCCTTAGAGGCCCCACACCTTCTTTCCTCCATCCCAGGAAATCAGTCATACAGCTTGACCTGGATTCCATTGAATAGTCAGGGAAATTGAGGAGAATGAGAAGTTCAAGGGAAGAGGCAGGCTTTAAAATACATGTCGTTAGAGGAGGAACCTATAAGGTTATCAGACCTTCATATGGCCTCTGTAGGCTTTGTCTTAGCTAAGCTAATGTGGAATTCATTCATTTGTTCAACAAATATTATTGAGCATCAAGTTATCTATTCTAGTGGATACAGCAGTGAACAAAACACAGAGACAAATTCCCGCCTTCATGGGGTGTACATTATGGTCAGGGGAAAGTCAATAAGCAGAATAAATAAAACAAATTGTATAGTATATTACAGTGAACTAAATGTTATGGGAAGGAAGATAAGGGCTGGGGAGGTTAGATTGTCTAATGACATGGTGAAGAAAGACCTCATTGAGAAGATGATGCTTGAGCGCAGATCTGAAGGAAGTGAAGGAACAAGCTGTATAGTACCTAGGAAAGGAACATTCTAGACAGATAAAATAGAAAGAACAAAATCTTTTACCCAGGGGGATTTGCCTGCAGTGTGGCTAAAGTGGATACAGTAAGGGGAGAGTAGCAGTCATAGAGGTAAATGTGGAACAGGAGTCAACAGATTGGGTAGGGTCTCAGACATCACTAGAAAGATGCTAGTTCTTCTTCTGCCTCAGATGCACAGCCATTGGAATTTTTGAAAACAATAGTGATATCATCTTAGTATTTAAAGGAATCTCAATGGTGTTTTAAGAATAGAATAAACGGAGGTGAAAATAGAAGCAGAAAGTCCAGTTAGAAGTTCGTTCATCCATCAAAAGATGATGATGGCTTGGATAACAGAGGTGGAGGTAGAAAAAGTGTTAGGATTCTCAATATATTTTAAAGGAAGAGCCAATAATGTTTGCTAATAGATTGAATATGGATTATCAGAGACGGAGAGGAGTTGAAGATGCTACCAAGAATTTTGGCCTGAACAAGTAGGAAGATGGAGCTGTCTTTAACCAAGATGGGAGAGAGAGAAGATGCAGCAGGTTTGGAAGGAAAGATCTGCAGCACACTGTTGGGATATCTGATTTCAGATGCCTGTTAAGACATTCAAAGGAAGATGCCCAGAAGGCAGCTGGACGTATACACCTGGAGTTCACAGAGCAGTCATGGTGGAGATATAAATTCAGGCACTGTCATAATATTGACAGTATTTACAGTCATGAAGCTGAATGAAAACACCAAGGAAGTGAATACAGTTGACAAAGAGGAGAGGAGCAAGGACTAAATCCATTAGATGTTGGGGAGATGAAAAGAAACCTGTCAGTGAAAGAGAAGAAGCTATCGATGAAGTGAAGAGGAGACAAGGAATGGGGAGTATGCTGGAAATCAAGTGAAAAAACAATTTCAAAGAGAAGGAAGTAATCACTGCACCTAATGCCTCTGATAGGCCAAATATAAGCACTGAAAATTGACTGATAAATTTAGCGATGCGAGGTCATTGGCAACTTTGAGGAAAGCGGTTTCAGGAAAGTGATGGAGATTTGTATGGGAGAAATAATAATATGTATATTTGATTGGAATAATGCTAGAAAGGAAAGAAGTTAGTGATATGAGAATTAAAATTACTAGAGCAATGTCCTTGAATAGTGGAATTCACTACAGTGGCTGGCTGTCCTTAGATAGGAGCGCCTTCATTTCTTCTATATAGCAACAGGAGGGAAGACAAAGTAGAATGGTACAGGTGCTGGAAGGCAGGCAAATATGGTGGTGGTTGTCTATAGGAAGTTAGCCTTCGATTGCTTCTTTGTTTGCAATAAAAATAGGCAGCAAAGTTATATCCAGTGACACAGAGATACTGGACATTTGAAAAATAAGGAATAAGTAAAAAATTGCTACCTAGAACAGCAGGGTGAATAAATAAAGAAAATATAGTATGATTCCTGGGAAGTGCTAGATATTACCATCAGGTTCATGGTCATAAATTTAACAATAAAATGAGTTATGATGTTTGTGTGTGTGTGTGTGTGTGTGTGTGCTTCAAGCACATTCAGTGCATAGGTACAGGCATAGAATTGGCAGAGAATTGGAATTTACCAAGATTGGGGTTTTGCCAAGTGAGTACCAGGAAACAAGAGGGTCAAGGGAGATGAGGGTAGAGGTAAGATGGTGATTATAAAGACTGGCCACAATATTTAAGTTGGAAAGGGAGGAATATGATCAGAAAGAAGAGAGAAAAGGGATAGAATCAATGGGTGCAAGAGGAATTGGATTGGGAGGGAAGGAGAGGAGAACAGTGTTAGGATCAGTAGACTGCAGATCCCAGGAAGTCTAAGAAGTGATGGCATCAGGCTGTTAGAGGGATTAAGCTGAAAATGCAGGAAGTAGTGGTCAAATGGTGGGATACTTGAAAGTGAAATTATGAATAGGTTGCACAAAGTATAGAGGAATGGAGCTGCAAAGAGATCACTGAAGGAAAGGAGTTCCAGGACAGGAACTGAGTGGTCGGGATGGTGGAAGCATCTTCTAGATATTAAATTAGGGAGAATTAGGGAGGAGAGGATGTCAGTGAGCCAAAAGCTAAAATCAAAAAATGAACAAAAGTGATCCAGGGGTCTGTGGAAGACTATACCAAAGATGATAGATGACAAAGGCATAAAGCCACCTCTTTCTTTAGAAAAGAGGGAGAGAGAATGCATGGTCTGGAAACTGAAATGCTGAACTGAGCCACCCAACTGTACTTCCAGGCCCAGTGCTAGGCGAGGTGAGGGAGGGAAAAAGCCACCACTGGAGAGGGCTGCGAGAGGCAGGGACTGTGCTCAGAGAAAGTTTAGATTTAGGGTAGTTGTGCATGCATGCACAGACACATACACATTTGTACACGTATACACTGTCTCTCTCACACACACATACACGTATATGTACACACACATACACTTGTACATTCACACACCCTTGCATACATGCACACACAAGCACACTTATACATATAAACACCCTCACACACACGTGCATACACATACACACACACAAACACGCTTGTACATGCACACATCCTCATATGCACACATATACATGCATGCACACTTGTACAGATACCCTCGCACGTGTGTGCACACACATACATAAATGCAAACACATCTGTACATGTGCACCCCCTCACACATGTGAACACATGTACATGCACACACATACAAACAGACTTACACCCTCTCTCCCACATACACACACAAGCACAAGGAAACGTACAGATAAGTGTATGTTTAAATAGGTGGACATTATGGTATTTGAAATATACCTCATTAAGCTGGGTTTTAAAAAGTAGAAAACATATAGAGCTTTATAAGAGCAAGAAAATCAGACCCATGGCGGGGAAAGCGAGTCATCAAGAAAAGTCTTTTTGAGATAGTAGCTAATGGAGATGTCCCAATATGAAAAAAAATATATATTTCATTTTTAGCACATAATGGTATTATCATTTCCTTCTTTGAATTCACAATGCTCTCTTTGAGTGTCATTCATGGCCTTTCTATCACACTCATATGAGTCTCTGTCCTAAATTTTCTACTTGCTTGGAAGGCTCCTGTGGATCTGAAGACTGTCTCCTTCAGTTTGCTATCCTCTGTTGGATGTAGCACCATACATAACTCACTGGAGGCTCACATAAATATTTCTTTAAATGTGTTGAATTAGTTTAAATATTTATTATTTCAAAGTATCAAAGTAATGCCTTATAGAGGCATTTTCAAAAGAAACAGAAAAGAGTTCAATCAAATACTACATTTATTCATATGAAACTTAAACATAAATGAGAATATTTTGTTAGTTATTATCATTAACTAATAATCGTCTTCAAGACTGGGGCTGAGAAAGAAATGGTAGAGATGAATATCAAAAATATGTCCAACATGTAACTTTTAGAATTATGTGGTGGAAAAAAACTAGTATAAAATTGCCAGAAAAGCTATTTAAAGCAGAAACATGAGATTAAAAATGCCAAAGGTGTAAACAACTTTAATCTGCTAATTTATTACACATGTCTGTTAGAGCCAAGTTTTATTTTAAGATTAGATCTTGGATATTTTCACTGTGTTACTGCAAATGAAACTAAAATTGTCTAAACTCAAATGCTATGCATTTTTCGTCTTTTAGATGTCACTTCATCTCCCCTGAAACCAAGTTGATTTCTATAATTTAAGCATTGTGAATATATATATTCATATAGACATTCATTTAAAATCTGAAAGGCACTAAGATAATACTTAACCCTGTCTGCACTCCATCCACAGACTGCTTTAGGGAACAGACCGGTTATGGAAATAAGACTTATATTTTTATTATTAAAACAGCAAATATGGCTTTAACTATAAAAGATAGTTTAGGGGCACTTGCTAAGGAAAATCATCCATTCAATCAAATATGGAGGAGGTGTGAAGATATATTATAGACTCCATATTACACACCAGACCCAATTACCTGCAACCCTTTCTTCTCTCACAACCCAAAATCTACCATGGTTTCTGGACATATCTAATTCTAAATGCTAACTTAAGACTCTACCTATATAAGGAAGCAGTCACAATAAAAACTGAGGTGCAGTCAAGTATTTAAAAGATGATTCACTACCAAAAGTAAGTGGTTTTTGAATAGGTCTATGTTCTCAAACTTTCCAACAAGGCCCTGCTACCTCTGCTCCGAAGAAACACTGTTCTCCAGTTACACCACCATGAAATGTGACCTTTCTCCCCAGCTGGCATGGAGGTTTAGCCACAATCATTAAAAAATACAGGTGTGCTGAAAATTCAAGCTAGCACAACAGTGGCATGGTGTGAGACTTGTTGGTTGGGAAGGGGAAATTTACAGGAAGGCTTGCACAAAATTGAATCTTTAATATAATCTTAATAATGTGAGCTCTTTCAGCCAGATATTTGGCCTCGCCTTTCCCTGTAAAATATCATGATTGACTGAGAGCTTACAAAAAATTGCATTTCAGGGATACTGTAGGATTTTGGTGTACAAAGTACAAATATTTCCTACGTGTATGACTTGTCCAAGTTTGACTCCACCTTGTCTCCTTCCACATGAATCCCCAAAAGAAGAAGTCACTGATTAGTGACTCTTAACCAATGGAGAAACTGGTGATTTGAAAGGGTAGGACTGGGACCAGTGATAAGACAGGGGAGGTGAATTTCATTTCCACATACGAAAGAGCTTGATTGGAGCAGCTACAAAGAACAACGAACTGGCCAGGCACAGTGGCTCACGCCTAAAATCCTAGCAGTTTGGGAGGCTGAGGTGGGTGGATCACCTGAGGGCAGGTGTTCAAGACCAGCCTGGCCAACATGGTCTCTACTAAAAATACAAAAAAGTGAGCCAGATGTGGCAGTGGGCGCCTGTAATCCCAGCTACTCTGGAGGCTGAGACAGGAGAATCCTTTGAACCCAGGAGGCGGAGGTTGCAGTGAGCCAAGATCACGCCACAGTACTGTCTCAAAAACAAAAAGGAGAAGAAGAACAAACTTCCCCGGAAAGCTTTCCATCACTGGAGGTGTTCAAAAGGCAACAAGTAATCATCTGTTAAGACATCATTGACCAGAGATGATGAGCTTTTTGCATATGTTTGTTGACCCAATAAATATCTTCTTTTGAGAAGTGTCTGTTCATATCCTTCACCCACTTTTTCATGGGGTTTTTTTCTTGTAAATTTTTTTAAGTTATTTGTAGATTCTAGATAGATTCCTTGTAGACCTTTGTCAGATGGATTGATTGCAATAATTTTCTCCCATTCTGTACACTACCTGTTCACTCTGATGATAGTTTATTTTGCTGAGCAGAAGCTCTTTAATTAGATCCCATTTGTCAATTTTGGCTTTTGCTGCAATTGCTTTTGGTGTTTTAGTCATGAAGTCTTTGCCCATGCCACACGTGGGGCTTAAAACCTAGATGATGTGTTGATAGGTGCAGCAAACCACCATGACACATGTATACCTATGTAACAAACCTGCACATTCAGCACATGTATCCCAGAACTTAAAGTTAAAAAAAAAAAAAAGACATCATTGAGTGGCTTGGATAGATGACCCAAAAGACCTCTTCAAACTCTAAGGTTTTATTTCAGATCTGCCAGGGAAGCACTCTAATGTGGTGTATTTCCTGTTCTCTGACAGTGCCATGTTTCCTCTCATCTCTGAGTCTTTGGGTTCAGCATTCCCTCTGTCTGGGCACTCTTCTACCTTCTTGCCCTTCAAATATGAGCTTACAAATCAATTCCTTTTTTACTTTCTTCCAATCTTCCCTGTCCCAACGAATTAGGGTAAGGACTCTTTCCTATATGCTTTTATGCAACTCCACACCTCCCCCATCAGACTCCTTAAGGGTTAGGAACATATCTTTGTCATAATACAACTTTCATCACCAAAACAGGGCTTGCAGCCTAGCCAGTTCTGAAGGACTGGGTGTTAAATGACTTAATTACTTTGTTAATGAAAACCCTGCTATGGCTTCCCCAGAAATCCATTGCACCTAGAAATACTTTAACTGGAGATACTTTACCTTGCTTAATCATACTATTTTATGGTTCTCAAGTCATTTTCCCACCCAAGACAGGCTCCCTGGCTTGATGAATGGAACATCAGTACCATTTGCATGCTATAGGAATACTTGGATGCTGTCATTTCACAAAGTGATCTTTAGGAATAGAGCAATTAATTAATACCCACCAGGGCTGCACATGCATAAAAGGCCACCAAATAAAGGTAATAAGTCCATTTACATCAAAACTGTCTTTTGGCCACCAACTGCATGACTCAGATTTTCATTTGGGGTTATTGAACTGAGTTTGAATTAAGAGTCCCAATGAGCCCATCCCAGAGGGAACTTTGCCAGGGCCAATCCCCACAAGTGAACTCATGGACCTCCCACCCACTTCTGTTTTTAAAATGCTCTAAATGTCTGTGATGTACAAGACACCTTGCTCAGCTATTTCCTGCAACTGTCTGCAGGGGCAAAGAGGATAACTTAGCCCTAAAACAATGACTGTGTAAACATCAATCCAGGACCTTTAATAATAAGAAAATAATTCAAACCACTTTTTCACACGAAATGAAACACAACCATTAACATTACTGACTTAAGAAGATCAAACAACCTCAAAATTAAATAAGTGACTAAATAATACTCAAATCTACAATTCCATCATTTCTCATATTCCTCCTGCTTTTAAACTATGACTGCTTCATTACTGTTTTGTAAAAATGTCTTTAGTCATTGGAAACTCCGTAAGTATTGTTGGCAAGAAGAATCAAGCAGCCTGTGCTTGCCCCTTATCATGATGACTGAAGATGAGAAATATGCACAGTTAACAATCCCATGACCAGCCTGCAACCATCTCCCTACTTCCTGACAAATCTGAGACCTTGCTCTCTCCCAAGCCTTTCTGCTCAACCACAATGTTCAGTACCTTCTCCCTGTCTCTTCAACACCTCCCATTAAAAAAAATCTTCATTCCTATGTGGCTGTTTCTTATCTATACCCATGTTTCTCAAACTTTCATATGCTCTGGAATTGCCTGGAGATCTTGTGAAATGCAGATTCTAAATCTGGAGATCTAGGGTGGAGCCCGAGATTCTGCTCTTGTAAGTGCTTTCAGAGACTGCTGATGAGTCTTAGCCCTGGACCGTACTTTAGAGTAGCAAGGACTCAGCACAGAATCCATCAATCCAAGTAGCTTCAGTAGGTCTGCAAATTCTTGAAATTTTAAGCAAATGTTTATGTATACGGGATGTTCTAGGGAAAGAATTCAAACTTCCAGCAGAATCTCAAAGAGTGCAAGAGTTAGGTGCAAGAGTTAGGAGCGATTGGCCAATGCTGCCACTGTTCTATTCCCCAGTATGTCAGATCACCTCCCACTCTCTCTTACTAGCTGCTCCAAAATCATTCATCTAGCAATCCCACAAGCAACTGATTTTCTATAGCCAACCAGATTTACATTATTTGAAGTATCTGCTATGGTGGACATATTCATTTTATGGTGCACCAGCCAAAAAAACAAAAACAAAAACAAATTGATGTCTGAAATGAATGACCCAGAAACATAGGAATTAAGACAACATGATGTTGGGCAAAGAAAATGATTCAGAGAAGCAGAAAGACCTGAGTTTGAATATTAGCTCTGTATCCACTTTACTCTAGGAACTTCTATGAGTTAGTTGCTCTGTGTTTCAATTTCCTTCTCTGTAAGTAAGACCTATTTGTAGGCCTTTTGTCAAGACAAAATAACAAGGACAAACTTCCTGGCACATAATGTTTACAGAATTAGTTAGTTACCAGTTCTTCTCCTCTCTATCGTAGAAGAAGAGGACAGATTAATTAAGATGTAAATTATTAATAAATAACTTAAAAGTAAGCTGTGATAAATTAAGATCACACTAAAAGAAGTATCTTTTTAGACCTGAATTCTGAATAATAAGAAAAACATCTGGTTTTAGATGACTTTTAGGCCGGGTGCGATGGCTCACGCCTGTAATCCCACTACTTTGGGAGGCCGAGGCAGATGAATCACTTGAGGTCAGGAGTTCGAGACCAGCCTGGCCAAAGTGGTGAAACCCTGTCTCTACTAAAAATACAAAAATTAGCCAGGCATGATGACACATGCCTGTAGTCCCAGCTACTCGGGAGGCTGAAGCAGAAGAATCACTTAAACCAGGGAGGTGGAGGTTGCAGTGAGCCAAGATTGCACCACTGCACTCCAGCCTGGGTGACACGCAAGACTCCATCTCAAAAATAATAATAATAAATAATAAAAATAAATAAATAAATAAATAACATTTCGATACTTTTTTTCTAGGACCTAAAATAGTCTAGGACTGAAAATTTTGGTGGAATTTTTGAGGGAAAATAAGAAATTCTTATGCCACATTTCAACCTTTCTTGATTTGAGGAAATTGTGTGAGAAGAGCTTGCTATTCAAGAACTCGCAGCAAATATGTGTTCAATTATAATACAGCGCTATAAAACTGTTTGGGAAAGTTAAAATTAGTTATTGACAGACTCTGGATGGGAAAAATGTTTTCTAGAGATAAAATGATTTCCAATGTGAAGAATCAGGCTTAGGGACTTTTGATCATAAGTCTTTCAAATACGACAATAAAAATGCCTCTAGGTTTCTTATCATACAGCAATTTGGCCTTCATTAGCTCATTTTCACTGAAATTCAACACAGTTAATCACTGTAGGACTAACGTAAAAAGTCCCCCACTTCATGCTCAGTGTGAAATTACACCTTTACTTGTTTGTCCCACAAAATTAAGCATTTACAAGATTTCATGGCCCCAACACAGGCATTTAGAAGCGTACTTATTATCCTATAATATTCTATTTTTAAAAACTACTCGAAGAATTTGGAAGCAAAGCAATCTCTTTGGACAAATTTGTCAAATAATGAGAGTTCAAAGCTCTAGTTATCTCTTATTCGAAAACACTCTGTTATCCCTCAAGGATAAATTTTTCCATTTCTGATAAAGTCCTCATCCAATCCAAATTATAAGCAAAGGAAGTCTTGGGAGCAACAGGGTTGGGGGAGATGTGTTTACTTATTTTTCCATGTAACACCATCAACGAAATTTAAAGGAAGAAAGAACTGACCCTAAGGATATCTTCCAGAAGCAAAAATTCAGTAAGACATTTTCTTCATCCTCCTAAAATACAACCTTTATCTCTGAGGAAATTGAACCATACTCAAGATCCTACCTCTCAAAGCAATGTTTTTCCAAAAGAGTTGTCCTTATTCATCTAATATAAATATCATCTGTGGAGTCATTTTTTATACCCCCAAAATTTACATTTAAGCTAGTTTAAAAATAATTTGCCATTTACATATGTTTTCACTAGATTGAAAGTCAAAAGCTCTTCAACCCTTGCCATTCCGGCAACAAAAGACAGAACCACATTATCTTAAGGTTTTATTCAGCAAGATAGAGAGCGGAGTCTCTGAAGAGTTAGGTTTCTCGTGCTGAAGGGTTAAAAGAGGACACCAAACCACCCTCTGGAAGTCATTAAGTTACAAAGCCCCAAGAAGATAAAAGTTTCCATTTTCTAAAATGTAAATCAAAAACATATTCATTAGTATTGCAAAACAAACATGCAAATCTTCACCACTTGAAAAGCTCGGCTAAATATGTACAAGGGCTAAACCCAAAAATACATCTGGTCCTCGGTTACAGAACTTGCTTTTTTGGTTTTATCTAAAGAGTTTGTCTGTCTTCCATGGTTGGCTTCTTGGATTATTGCAATTCATAATAAGCCTTTTAGCTAAGGATGAAATAAACAAAGATAAAGTCTATGTCCTAGTTTTAAATGGTCCAGATGGGATGATTTTTCCATATGTTTAGCACACCCACTGTTTATTAATCATTGCTAGCAGAGCTTAGAGGATTACTGGGTTTATTGCCTGGGCAAGGGCTGAAATTTACGGTTTGTATAATCTCTGCACACCTTTTTAATATTCCATCCTTTCTGGATTGCCCTTTCTGCTTTATTCAGGTTGAGTGTGCGTCCAAATCCCTGTGTGTGTGTCTGTGTGTCTATGTGTGTGTGTGACTTATTATAGGGCAGGGAATCTCAGCCAACTGATCAAGAGGAGGTTTTTGTGCCCAAATTTGGATACAATATCAGTCTGAAGGAATGTGTTACATCATAACAATGACAATGTGGGTAAAACTGGCAATACTTGACTCACCACCCTTTACAGTGATTTACTTAGTGTCTGGCAATCTGTTTTTCATATGATGTTTGTTTCTCATCAACAGTTTCAACATGGGAGAGTATGGTGTCAAGATAACAGTCATATCATTCGTCATTGCAGAACATCTACGGGGCTTGCCAAGAAAATACGGTTCTTTTACCCTGGGCTTCTTACAAGTCCTTGCGTTGTGGCAATTGTTTCTCATCAACATGCTGTGTTGGTTTTTGAAACCTGACCATCATTGCCTCAGTTATGTTGTCATTGCAATTTATCACAAGTGAGATGAAGTCCGTGGAAGGGTCAGCAGGGGCAACGGTGGAGGAAAAGAGAGAGGAGGAAGTCCTGGGACATGGTGCAGCCGCAGAGACGGGAAAGCCTGAAGCAGCGAGCTAAGGAAACAACAGAGGCACCTTGATTGTTTCACTTCTGAAATGGATTCAGTCTTAGCTCGAGTGTGTTGTCTCCATTTTCATAAGTATACCAAGCCCTCCAGCATGTTTTTTAGTCGTAAAATAGTTAAAACAACAATTTGAGGGGCAAAAAGGAGAAACCTCTGTCTTTTTATATCACCATCAGAATGCCACCCTGTTAATCCGAGGGAATTCTGACAGAAGGCTTCCATATTTGGAACACCCCCTGAAACTTGGAAGGAGAAAAAAGGGGGGACGATATTCTTTAAAATTTCTTTTAATAGAATTGGTTAGGACAGTTAATGCAGAAAATGTTCTATTAATCATGTATGCTTTTTATAGTATTTTTATATGGTTTTTGAGATGTGGTTTTATATCTTCAGCAAATAGAAGAATGGAAGGCCTCCATAAAGCATAAGGATAGACAGCTGTGGGCACAGAAAACTGAATATTCAGTCATTCAGAAAAGGCTTTGAAATCACTCTGCTGGAGTCTTGCATACAATAATTGAGCTCTGGCCAAGCATCTTTTATGACATCCTACCCTATGCTGTAGGCACATAACATTTGCCCTATAAAATAAAATATAGGATTTGTGTTCAGGAACTAGCATTTTTCAAACCAGTTACATAAAGGTGCAGCATTTAACTCATGTCGGTGGATGGAAATGATCTAATTTGAATTTGAAATGTTAATTCTATGACCCAGATTTTGGTCAGATATTATGGGAAATCTACATACAGAATCTCCTTCTTCTGATGGCTCACCTTAGAATGTGTGCCCAGGAAAGTTGCTTCATTTTAAAGCATTGTCATCAGGTAAACTGGTACCCAGCTTCCTCCAAGATGACAGACTAAGCCCACTTTCCAATTCAAAGGGGGGAAAAAAAAAATATATATATATATATATATTAAAGTGACTAAACAAGAAAGAAAAATATTGTTTATTTCAGGGATCCAGTACATATAGAGCATATCTCAGAAGAAAACAAAATTGGACTTATCAGTTACAAAGTTCAGCCACCTCTGAGAATGTCTTGCAGTGGAAATTAAAAAGAAAGTTCTAGAAGGTCAATATCAAGTGATCCTTAAAAGAACCGGCAATGCACATAGCAAACTGCTAAGTGTTAGGACTTAGCAGAAAAACATAGAAAAGGCAGGTCTCTTTCTAAAAAAGATGTTTCCCACCAAAACTGTCTCTTAGGCAGAGGAATGTCTTATCATCACTGAGTAGCAAATTATAACCAATATTATTGAGGGCTCTGTTTATAGTTTCTTACCCCCAAAAGTAATTGCGCATGCAGAGAGTTCCCTCAGAAAAACTGGATGATCAGAATAACTCAGCTTTTCTTTTTTCTTACTGAGCAATATAACAAAACCCAGAAATTACTCCAAGCAAGAGGAAATTTTGAAGGGACAGTGGTCCAAGCAACTAAATCACATAACTGGATCAAAATGCTACCTGAAATAAACTCACGGTCTTTTCCTCAAAACTTAGATTTCCCCATCCCAATTTATGTTAATAAATACCCAAAGTCTCCCTGCTGTCCAAAACCTCTTAGTTCAAACATATGTTAGTCACCAAGTGCTACCCATTCTTCTTTCAAAATGTATATACTCTGTCATTCAGTTTTTTGCTTTTGTTCCCCATTGTGCCATTCCAATTCTACTCCAGTTATTTTGGCTACGGGTCTATGGGATGGATTGCTAGGGAGAGACTACAGACAAATGAAGGTGAAAAATTTAAAAGGGTCTTGCAATAATCTAGGTAATGGTAATGCAGTAATGTGGGTAGATGGTAAGGACTACCCTACCTAGGTTATCTAGATTATTGCAAGAGCCTTCTAATGTTTGCCTTCATTTGTTTCTAGTCTCTCACTAGCAATCCATTCTACAGACCACTAGCCAAAATAATTTTTCTAAAAAATCCTTGTCATTCTGTCACAATCCCTCTCAAAAGTGGTCAAATGTTTTCCACTGACTACAGGACCAAATACCAAACTTAAGCTGATGACATTGAAAGCCCATTGAAATCTAGCCTACTACCCTACCAGCGTTTGGCCTGATTACCTTTGATCATACCACATCAATTTCTTACCCTTAATCTCTCACTTCCCTTCTCTTTGCCTGTCCAAATCTCCCTAACTTCAGTTCTAGTTCAGGTCCTTTCTGCTCCACGAGGCCTTTCCCCACTATCAAAGTGCACACTGATGTCTCCCTTCTCTGGACCACTAAAACTCAGCCTAAATGACTATATTGTAAATACAGATACACAACCATGTGCTGCCTTGTACTATTAATAGTTTTATGTCTGCAGGGCCCGATGATGCCTCATGCTGTAATCCCAGCACTCTAGGAGGCCAAGACAGGCAGATCGCTTGAGCCCAGGAGTTTCAGACCAGCCTGGCCAACATGGTAAAACCCCATCTCTACTAAAAACACAAAAATTAGTCAGGCATGGTGGTGCATGTCTGTAATCCTAACTACTTGGGAGGCTGAGGCAGAACAACTGCTTGAACTGGTGAGGCAGAGGTTGCAGTGAGCCGAGATTGCACCACTGCACTCCAGCCTGGGCGACAGAGTGAGACCCTGTCTCAAAAATAATAATAATAGCAATAATAGTTTTATGTTCATTTTCTGTTTTCTTTACTTGACTATATGCCCCTGAGAGACAAGGATCATTTCTAAAACGCACTGGTAACTGCCACACCGAGTACCCGTTTTATGCCAGACACAATGTTAGGCATCTTCCCAGAGCTATGTCACTAATTCTAGGCTATAAGCTCCATGGGGACATGTCAGCCTTGCTCCCACAGTGCCTGGCAAAATGAACAAGTAATATATAATTATCTGGGCTCCATTGCCTTGATCAACAATTAGTACCCAATTTTGAAAAGAATTTAAATGCAACACAGAAAGTCCTAAATATATAGACATTTTGCAGAGTCACAGACAACGATCAGAAAAAATACTCTGGGAGAATGAAAGTATTCCCTCCTATCCTCAGAATTGGCTCACCAATTCCATTGGTTCCTTTTGTGCTACATAAATGAACTTTTGTGACACTTCATTATTTTACCATGATTTTCCACAGCTACACCCATGACTATCAGACATTTGTTAGGGCTTCCTGAGAGGACTGGCTAGAACTCTGTTTCTGAGTGATCATTTTTGTCACATACAAATACCTGACTAGATTATACTATTTAATAATAGTTTTTTCATTTTTGCACAGTTTCAATCATTGAGTTAAATCTGGGAAGAAAGTAAGTTTCCCAAAACCATTTCTACTGCTTTACTCCTCACTTCTAGATTTTTATCCTTTTGTCTCAAAAGAACCCTGGAACCACTGTAGCAATATAAGAATAGCCCATTGGAAACAGTCAAGCTGCTCTCTGACAGGCAAAATGAAATGAACGCAGATGCTCAATGCTCTTGTTGAATTAAAATGAAAGTCCAGAGATCTAGATGACCCAAATTGCATATCTACACAGGTAAGAGTATCCAAATAAACCCCACCCAGCACTCTCCTTACATTTTTCAGAATCGAGAAAGCCACTGATGCCAACTCAAATGAGAAATTATAAAGCCAAACTTGGCCCAGTAGGGAATTATATTTTATCCTACCACATTTTTATATTTGCATGCATGGCACCCTTCAAAGCCAGGAGTTTATATTTTCCCACCAAGGCTCAGCATGTGTGAAAAATGCTTTCCAAGAAACGAAGACTGACTAAGATGCAAATGCAAATGTGAATTTGTGGGCAAACATACGCAATTTAACCTGAACTGGGATCTTTCCTCCATATCTTGGATAGACTTGGTAATAACCCAAGTTTCCTCCAGACCGGAATCTTGAACCTCAAAATCCAAAAAAATAATGGCACAAGGAGAGAATTGTTCAAAAAGCAAATGCATTTCTCAATAATGAATATAACATACAACTGGAAAAAAGTGGGGAGTGGGATTCAGCAGGAGATAATGTGCTCAAGGCTGGGAATTATTTGCTAGCTTATTCTTTCCATGAAAAGGATTATCTCTGTGGCTATGAATAAATTCCAAAGCCTCGGACTCCAAGGGATCTTTTTTTCCTTAGAAAAGGGACAGTACTAGAATTCAGCTCTACTGCTTTCCAACTCGAAAAGGATTCTGAAAATAAAGATATGTATAGAGAGGGTCTTGTGCTAAAAGGGATGATCATATTTACCTACTGTTTTCTCTCCCCATTATTCTAAAAAAGAAAGTTTGCTGTAGGTTGTCAAATATGTATACACAAGTTTAGGTTTTAGAGGATATAAGCTTATAGCACATATCAGAGCCAGAGGAAGTAGCTTACCTAAGCTGGAAGACAGAGAGGAAGTGGGGAAAGTTGCCACACTAATCTCCATCTTTCCTGGGTGCTGGACCTTGAACCACATTATCTCATCCCTGAGCAACTTAAGATGATTTATGTACAACAGCACTGACTCTTTCTTTTTGTGTCTTTGAAAATGAAAGAAAAAAGATCTCCAAGAGAGATTATATGAAGATTTGAAATTTATTTAATGCATGGTTATTTGCCTACATATGGCCTAGGCCTGTTTGGTACAATCTGCCAAGTATCTTCAAAAGTTCTCAGAAAACTCCCTAATTCGATTCCACTGCCCTGACTTTTCTGTATCATTTTAATTGTTCCAATGAGATGTGAGATGCTACATAGTGAACAGCCTCAAGCACTGATAAACCAGCAATTTGCCAATCCGGATGTTAAAACCAAACAAGAAATACAGAGATAGTCCCTACTCCAAGCAGAATGTCTCTTCAGTGGTCATGTTGCTTTTAACTTTATTGCAAGAAACATTTTATTTGGAGCAGCTTCAATTGCTGAACATGAAAAATGACAAAGGCAGGCATTGGAGAGTAGTATCGTGCCCCCAGCTCAGGATCGTAAGAAGTAAGCAGACTTTTCTGCAGTGTGGTGCAGTGCCAATCCATGAAGAGGAAGCCAAAATCCTAAATGAAGGCTGAGCTCATAAAACTGTTCTTTTCCCTTATCAAGATGAGGTCTTAGGCTCTCCGATTTCAAGGGTTTGCTTTGATTTTTCTTTTTCTTAGGCCGGTACAAGTAGCTCTCACATGGTTTGCCTTAGACATTAATTAATATGGGTAACTAACAATTCAAGTAGAAAAAAGCAAAATCAATTAGCAAATAGGAGCTATTTACTAAATATTCAGTATGTGCAAGGTACCAAGCTAGACGCTCAAAGAACACGAAAGAATAGGCAATATGGCTCCATCCTGAGTTTCTCATAGGGCTTATTGAAGAGCAGAGATGAGAGATAACAAAAAAATACAAGCTAAGTGTCAAAAATGGCCAGACAAATCAGTGTTTTGGGAGTTGGAGACAGGCCTGGGTTGGATAAAAAAGGTGAAGAAAACAAATGAGATTTGAGATGAGCCTAAGAAAGAAGAAAATTCAGACCAGTGGAAAAAAGAGAATGGACCTTCATGGCAACAGGTAAACAGGTACAAAAAGATTCTTGCTGAATCTGACAATGTAATTATTAGAGCTTATACGTATTTTTCTCTTCCCTAGGCCTAATTAAAAACTATTTAAATATTTCTGTTTATTAATGTCCCTACAAAGGGAAGTAGACTTTAAATAAATCAACAATTAGGTTGAGATTCACCAAAGCTACATAAACAATTTTGCAGATATTAATGGGCCCTATCAAAGCCTAGTAAACAATTTTGCAGATATTAATGGCTACTACTACAAATATGAAAAGATACATATTAGTAATAAATAGGCTGGGCATGGTGGCTTATGCCTGTAATCCCAGTACGCTTTGGGAGGCCAAAGGCAGGCAGATCGCCTGAGCTCAGGAGTTCGAGACCACGTGGGGCAACATAGTGAAATCTACATACAAAATACTAAATACTAAATACTAATACTAAATACTAAAATAAAAAAAAAAATTAGCGGGGTGTGATGGCATGTACCTGTAGTCCCAGCTACTCGAGAGGCTGAGGCATGAGAATCACTTGAGCCCCAGAGGTGGAGGTTGCAGTGAGCCAACATCACGCCACTGCACTTCAGCTTGGGCTACAGAGTGAGACTCAGTCTCAAAATAAATAAATAAATAAATATAACAAAAAATCAGAAACATGAAGCAATGTAGTGCTGTGTTGCACATTTGGTCTGAAACCTAGATTCTTTCAGACCCATGTTAAGGAGTAAATGCGGAAATCTTCCTACTTGCTGACAAAGCTCTAGTGAGATCTTTGAAGACTGAGCCTGTGTCATTCAGCTCTGCATACTTCGTTCCTAACAAATTGTCTGGGATTATAGTAGATGTTCAGTTAGTACATGTTAAACTGAACTGGTCTAAATCTCATTTCAAGCTGATCAAAATATGCGCATTTACGAGCTATAATTTCTCCAGTATTAATTGCTATAGAGTAGATTATGCTTAGAATAACCTTAGAAAGTATTTTCTCACATCATTGCTTTTTAAATCTCCATTTTTGGCCATCATTATGAAACACGACTTTTTGGTTCACCCCATCAATACCATCTCTTGACACCTCAGAGAGAGGTGTCAAGATTTGAAGGACTCTCTTTATCTTGCTTGGTCTCTAATGTGTTCCTTAAGTTCTTGCATAAGAGGAGCATAGTCCACAAGAAAAGGTGAAGCTGACCTCAGCATCATGACCTTCATTCATTAACAAAAAGAAAAACTTCAGCCATGAATTTGTGGTGCATTGTCAGGGTGGCACCAGCTTGGAAAGGGAGTGCACACAAATGAGTTCCAGTCTGTCTCTCAAAGCAGTAACAATTCACAATAGAAATGTTATAATGTTCTCAGGAGTAATTGAGCCAGTCAGAAATTAAAAAGAACTATGCGTACACAACACAATGAGCAGATTTATTAGAGGGAAATACACAGTTGAAGAGGGAATTACTGAGCCAGAGAAGAAACTATGGAAAAGATTGCCCAACACAATTTCAAGGTTTCACATCAACTCCTAGACAGGATTCTTGGTCTCCGCAATACACAGGCATTCAAAACCTGGTTTGGGCTGCTCAGGTATTTTCTTTCATAAAAGAACTTGTAGATCCCAAGCCCACATGTGCTATCTGTTGAAATGTGGGTCCTGATTAATATAAGAGGGTCAAAAGCCAAGCAGAAACTCATCTTAGCTCAAGTCAGTAGGCCTGTACTCATCGACCACTCTGAATTTCCATCTAGGTCTTTACTAAGCACATTCGTGATAAATAATCCCAATTTTTTTACTTTTCTGGCACACATGTAAGACTGGTATAATTCAATTTCCTATCCCCCAAATCTTTATTGAGATTGAGCAAGAACCATGTGCAGTATCAAAGCAGTGACTCCATTGCTAGGCACCATGGGTACAATCATGAATAAGTCTTTGTCCCGGCCCTTAAGACGCTCACTGTAACAGAAACAATCAAATCAAAGGTGATCTCTGTGGCTGTGGGCTTGCAATTGAAAGTAGAAGACGTTAGCTTAAACAGACATGCAAAAGAAAGCAGAACAACAACCCAACAAATCACAACAACATAAATGAACAAATGTCAAGGAAAGGTTGAGCCTTGGGGTCCAATAAACAAGTGTGATTATCTTGTTAGAAAATTGAGAACAAACAGTGTAGAGGGGAGTGAGAGCTTGAGCAGGGAGGTGTTGAGACAGACTTACCCCCTCCCAGTCCTGTTTAGTCTTCAATGACTTTCCCACAGGTGTTATTCTGCTGCCACTGGAAGAGTAGAGGCAGCTGGGAGGCAGCCAGGAGGAATGTTCATCTTTGTCTTTGCAGCCACACCCAAACCCACAATGAGAGAACTCCCAGGCAGAGGTGCCAACCCCAGACACAAAGAATAATGCAGCAGATACAGAAACAAGACAAGAGAGAGAATAAGAAAAGAGCTGGTCAGACAGACAGGGCCAGTGCCGTCTTTAACGAGGCTGAGGAACACTCAGTTCAGAGCTTCAGGGAGTGACTGTCATCAAAGATTAAACCATCTCTGGGATGCTTTGCAAGATAGGAGGAACACTTATGCAACCACCTCTTCAATAGATAATGTTGATCCTCATTAAAACGGGAAAGCCATCTATACAATTTTGCAAACAGTTTCCTATAACCACCAGATCTTCCAAATGCACATGTGATCCTAAAATGTAAATGGTGCTCAGTCACATAAAGGTAGCTTTCTCAACTCTCCCACCACATCCCAGATCACTAGCTGGACAGAATACAAGCATCTGCCCTTAGCAAATGAACCTATCGTTCTTTTTAAGACTTCCATGGTAGACAAACAATTTTATATTCTCAGATATTTAGGTTATTCTTCTTATTTGGCACTGCTGGCTTTTAATCTTGGGGTTTCTGAACCAGTACTTGTGTCCATGACCAGATTAGTGCAAAGTTGGTTACCGTAGAAGGAGGCCCTCATATGCTCAAGAACCCCTCCACTGGGCCTGCCAGTCATTCTTTTCCTATTTGTCCCTGTGAGAAGGAATGACAGATACCTTACTAAACCTCTCATCTCACTTACCTCCTCCTACTCTTTCCCTCACTACATGTCCCCAACTTCCCCAATCTCCTAAGGTGTCTTCCTTATTGCCATTTTTTTTCCTCAGAACTGGCAAAGGAAGACAGTACCAAGCTTAAGACTTGTTAATATGTTAGTTCTATCAGGGAATCAATTCAGTAAGCAACTATTTTTTTTTTTTTTGAGATGGAGTCTCGCTGTGTCGCCCAGGCTGGAGTGCAGTGGCGCAATCTTGGCTCACTGCAAGCTCCGCCTCCCGGGTTCACGCCATTCTCCTGCCTCAGCCTCTCCCAGTAGCTGGGACTACAGGCGCCCGCCACCACGCCCGGCTAATTTTTTGTATTTTTAGTAGAGACGGGGTTTCACCGTGGTCTGGATCTCCTGACCTCGTGATCCGCCCGCCTCGGCCTCCCAAAGTGCTGGGATTACAAGCGTAAGCCACCGTGCCCGGCCAGCAACTATTTTATGTGAGTCCCCCAGCTAGGTACTGTGAGCAACACCAAAAAAAAAAAAAAAAAAAAAAAAAAAATTATCACTGACCATTCTCAATTTCCATCTAGGTTTTTAATGAGCACATTTAATGAGCACATTACTTAAATGTGCTCGTTAAAAACACCATAAGGGCTGGGAACAGTGGCTCACACCTGTAATCCCAGCACTTTGGGAGGCCGAGGTGGGTGGATCACCTGAGGTCAGGAGTTTGAGACCAGCCTGGCCAATATGGTGAAATCTCATCTCTACTAAAAATACAAAAATTAGCCGGGCATGGTGGTGGATGCCTGTAATCCTAGCTACTCGGGAGACTGAAGCAGGAAAATCACTTGAACCCAGGAGACGGAGGTTGCAGTGAGCCGAGATCATGCCACTGCACTCCAGCCTGAGCAACAGAGCAAGACTCCATCTCAAAAAATAAAAATAAAAAATATATAAAATTATAAGCCTTTTTTTCAAAAAATGAACAATCTAGCAAGGATATCTAAAACTAAGTATAAAATAAGATAATACCATAATAATTAATATTTGCAAGTTGCTTTGTAATTTGATGAATATCTCCTCATTTATAATCTTGTTTAATTGTTAGAAATATGCTGTGGGATAAGAAGATTATCATCCTCATTGTATCAGGGAGAGCCCTGTAGATCATGCAGGCAAATGATTTTCCTCAGAACAATCATCAGCAGGGGAGCAACAAACGGACTTAAATCCAACGATTCTAGCCCTGAATGCTTTGCTGTCTCCCCAAGTAAGGTGATATAAGAAAAGTACAAAGAAAGTGCTATTGGAATTCACAGGAGGAAATGCCACGAAAAATCAGAATGTTCTCAAAACCACATCACAGATGAGCTTCTCCATCAGGCATCTGGCTGCAGTGTCTTCAGTAACTCGTTTATCAAACAGTTGCTATACGTTCAGCTAACAGGGCCCTTCCCTAGAGTTGTTTCTCTGTCACACAGAAGAGGCCAATGTGGCCTCATTGTTGTTTTCAATAACTCTGGAACATCAAATTTATCTTTATAATTGCAAAGATGTTAAGGTCGCCAGATTTCTGTATTGAACAACAAAAGGATGGTGAATTATCAGATTTTTAATAGGCGACAGGGGAGGTAAACAGGAAAAGAGAGGCAGAAAGGCCTTAGGGTGACTTAAGTCAGGAAGTTGCAACATCAGATCTTAATTTTTTCATTCAACAAATATTTATTAATTCCCTTCTTCATGCAAGCCACTGTGCTGAATGCTGGGGTTACAAAAGTGAACAGGCTAACCATGTCAGGCACATGCACTAAACATGGGTGCCTACTTCTGAACTGTATATTACGCATCTGAGACATTTCACTTTTCTGGACACTGGGAGAAGCCATTGACAAGCCATTCCAATGCACCATAACCCTGTCTATAATAGATTTCTGGCAACCTGAGGCTTGCTGTTCAGTCAACGATATCTTAAATTCCAATTCTTAAAATAAAAAAAATAAAAAACTGTCCTCAAAAGTATCCTGACCACGCACTTTGGGAATTCCCACTTTGATGGACTTCCAAGCTCTTTGGGGCCTCCTTGGGAGGTAATGACAGCATGTCCAATCTGTCCCTCCCCCACCCCCAGCAGCTTTCTCTCTGACCTTCTTAGAGAGATGGTAATCACTCATTTGAAAACCAAACCAAAATTCACCGTAGCCTCCCAACTACTGATAACAAAGTTAAAAGGCCATGTTTCTGGCTCTCCCTCTCTCTGCCGGAGAAGAAGGGTACCTGGGAAGGGCCTCCCACTGACCAGGAGTGAACGAGAACTCTTCTTTCAGACTTACATTTTCCATCACACAGGTGAAATCTTCCCTGGTCTACAAGTCCCAGCAATGGGGCTGTGGAAAAAAGTGGGTTCATTACTCAGAGGAGCCTAACTTTCCTGCAATTTCTTTTCTCCTTCTCTTTGGCATTTCAGTTTATGCATTATTCAAGATGCAAAAGCAAGAAAGGTAAAAAAAAAAAAAAAAAAACAAGCAAAAAAGTCATCTTCTCCTCAGAGCTCCTTTGTAAGATCAAAAAGTTCTGAAGAGTGAGCATCACTTTTGTTGAGTTTACATAAAAACACTCAGGCCTCAGGTCAGACCTACTCTGTTCTAAAACGGAAAGAGGCACCTCCACTAGGATGCTCTGAAAGCCCTCAGGAAAGAAATTGGGAAGACTTTCAATGGAGCAACTCTTATATTCATGGATGGCCAAAAGTAAAATGATGTGATCTTGGGTAAATTATTTGACCTATCTGAATGTTCAATTCTGTAACTTTCAAATAGCATTTGGATTTATCTAAAACTACTGTGCTGACTGATATCTATTATGGAATGGTTCATTCTGATAAATGCAGTAAGACAAACTTGGTAGAAAAGTTTCCATGAGAATTTCAACTCTCAGGGCAGGAGAATTTTACCCAAGGGAGCCAAGGAGACATTCAAATCACAAATGGTTGAACCCTGGGAGGACATCAAAAGATTGTTTCCAAAGATAAGTTTCTCAGAACTGGAATCCTCCGAAATGCTCTGCCAAAAAGTGTTCCGTGGTCACAGAAGCTTAGAATAGTCAACAGAGAATAACCACTCTTGGACATTCCCAAAGAACATCACTAAAGCTGACTTTGAAATGTCCTATCTTAACTTTCTTCACATCATTGAACACTACCTTTTCAAAACTTATTTGACCACAGATATTGGGGGTTTAAAAGAAAATCATGTATAAACATTTCATAGATGGGAAACATTGCAGAAGAAATAAATTCACCTTGAAATAAGGATAGATTCCCAAAACTGAACTAACTTCCTCAGTATGTAACTGATTTAAGGGTACAGCAATGTCGTTAAGTGTCTGTCTAGAGCCTGCCAGGCTGAAGTAATAGCTAATGCATTTTTCCTTCTCTAATTGGCATTCTAAGCCTTGGCACCTGGTCCTTAATTCAAATCACAAGACTCACTCACAGCCTCACTCCAATAAACTGGCCTTACTGAAACCACTTCTCCATTTTGCATACATCCAGCCCCCAGACTTTTTTTTTTAATATCCTTCTATCCCTGTAGTTCTTTCCCCAGAGATGGGTGACCACTCCTCCAATCGTATTTCATAGAAACGAATATTTGTGTAGAACTCATTAGCCCCACTTCAGGTAGGGCGGCAGTCAATAAAAATAAAACTGCTTGGAAATCAGCAGCTATTTGAAGGCACCGTTGTTTGAAAGACAGCTGATGGAACATGCAGCTGAGTAGGAAGGACTTACAATGGGAAACTGGGCTGAAAAACAAATTGGAGATGCCTTCCTTCTGCTCTGGAAATGAGCCCATTAAAATCCCATGAAGCTGACCTATGCAGCCTGGTTTGCCTACGCAGACTTGGTATAAACTGTTGCAGGCCCTGAGGTTCCTCAAGGCACCATTCTAGGTGGGTAACTTGTCTAGGTTTCCACAGTCCGTTCTCACATCAGCACACTGACACCGTGCCCAGCTCACCACTAGAAGAAAAACGGCATACTTTTCTATTTCCATGGCACGTGACAGTTTTCAAGCACTACCCTCATGATTTCCCATTGCAGCTTAGCTCTGCAACTTTGAAGAAACAATTTTCCTCACTAAGCCTCAGTTTTTCTCATCTGCAGAATGAGAACAAGTGGGCCATGGGTTAGCGAGGATTCCTTTTAGCTTTTCATTCACTTGTTCATTCATCCAAGGTTTCCTGAGCATTTCCTAAAAGCCAAGCACAGTGCTGGGCACACAGTCGACAGTGGGGGTTCTCATGGTCAGTAAAGGAGACAGATAATGGACATGGTGAATTAACCAACAAACACATTACCAGATATAAATTGCTTTAAATAAAACAAATAGGGATCTCAAGGAGGAATAAGAGAGATGTCTGTAACTCCATAATGCTTCCAATACTCACAGACAGTATATAGAATGGGAATCTAAAACTCACTGAGATGTTCAGCAAGGGGCTTTCAGCCACACAGCCACCTCGGGCTCCTGTGTCCCATGCTATTGAGAAGGGACAGCATGCTGGCAGTCCTCACAGCTCTCGCTCGCTCTCGGTGTCTCCTCTGCCTGAGATCCCACTTGGACAGCACTTGAGGTGCCCTTCAGCCCGCCACTGCACTGTGGGAGCTCCTTTCTGAGCTGGCCAAGGCCAGAGCCGGCTCCCTCAGCTTGGGGCGAGGTGTAGAGGGAGAGTCGCGGGCGGGAACCCGGGCTGTTCGCAGTGCTTCCGGGCCAGCGCGAGTTCCGGGTGGGCGTGGCCTCGGCAGACCCCACACTCGGAGCCGCCGGGCGGCTCCGCCGGGCGGCTCCACCGGCCCCGGGAAGTGAGGGGCTTAGCACCTGGGCCAGCAGCTGCCGTGCTCAATTTCTCGCCGGGCCTTAGCCGCCTTCCTGCAGGGCAGGGCTTGGGACCTGCAGCTCGCCATGCCTGAGCCTCCCCCACACTCCGTGGGCTCCTGTGCGGCCCGAGCCTCCCCGACGAGTGCCGCCCCCTGCTCCACAGCACCCAGTTCCATCGACCACCCAAGGGCTGAGGAGTGCGGGCGCAGGGCGCGGGACTGGCAGGCAGCTCCACCTGCAGCTCCAGTGCTGGATCCACTGGGTGAAGCCAGCGGGGCTCCTGAGTCTGGTGGAGATGTGGAGAACCTTTATGTCTAGCTGAGGGATTGTAAATACACCAGTCAGCACGCTGTGTCTAGCTCAGGGTTTGTGAATGCACCAATCGACACTCTGTATCTAGCTACTCTGGTGGGGCCTTGGAGAACCTTTGTGTCCACACTCTGTATCTAGCTAATCTGGTGGGGACGTGGAGAACCTTTGTGTCTAACTCAGGGATTGTAAACGCACCAATCAGCGCCCTGTCAAAACAGACCACTGGCTCTGCCAATCTGCAGGATGTGGGTGAGGCCAGATACGAGAATAAAAGCAGGCTGCCCGAGCCAGCAGTGGCAACCCGCTAGGGTCCCCTTCCACGCTGTGGAAGCTTTGTTCTTTCACTCTTTGCAATAAATCTTGCTACTGCTCACTCTTTGGGTCCACACTGCTTTTATGAGCTGTAATACTCACCGGGAAGGTCTGCAGCTTCACTCCTGAAGCCAGCGAGACCACGAGCCCACTGGGAGGAAGGAACAACTCCAGACGTGCCGCCTTAAGAGCTGTAACACTCACCGCGAAGGTCTGCAGCTTCACTCCTGAGCCAGTGAGACCACGAACCCACCAGAAGGAAGAAACTCCGAACACATCCAAACATCAGAAGGAACGAACAACTCCAGATGCGCCACCTTAAGAGCTGTAACACTCACCGCGAGGGTCCGCGGCTTCATTCTTGAAGTCAGTGAGACCAAGAACCCACCAACTCCGGACACACTATCACTGCTCCCAGGGAGATAATTCACTTTTTGAAGCCCAGCAGGGAGGAGGTACACTTTTTGAAGCTATGCAACTGTGAACACTGTGATTTAGAGGGGATGAAAAAGAAAAGGAGAAAAAGAAAGGGGAAAAAAAAAAGAGACAAAGTTTCTAACTAAAAAAAATTAAAATTAAAAAAAAAAAAAAAAAAAAAACCTCCCCCATCTACAATCTGGCTTGGCCTGACAGCCAGCTTGAAAATCTAGGGCAGAACACAAGGGACCTCCCACCAAGGACTATGGCTGATTATTCCATTTTGCATTTTTAAAAAGAAAAGGAGAAGAAAACAAAAACTCGGAAGTGCGAATGAGGATTGAATTGCAGTAAAGCACAATAGGCCACCATCTCTGAGCAATAGGGATTTGGTCCTCTATATGGAGATGCAGTCTGACAAGACAAGTTCACTGCAGTTCACAGCGCCGTTGATCACCGAGGCCCAGGAGGTTCACATCTGGGACTCAGCACACAAGCGTTATCACTGCTACAGCTGCAGGTCATTATTAGTAATAATAATAGATAATATTTACATAGCCTGTTTCAACTAAAGATCCAAAGACATATGATAATACCTACAAATTTCGGTGCACATAACCACCCGCAACAACCTGCTGAGGGATGGCTTTCCCATCAACATAATGCAGATGACATGCAGCAGATTATCGCCAGGCACTCTAACCTGGCAGCAGCTCAGGATGGAAAGCTAAAGGAATGAAATTTAAATATTAATTTAGGCTTTTTGAAAACCCATAGAATCAATCCTTAGGGAAAAGCAATGTTTTTATACATTTGTCAAAACCCACAGAAAGTAAAGGAAGTCCTCACTTAACTTCATCAATAGGTTCTTGGAAATGGTGACTTTTGACAACTTCAAGTGAAACATCTTACAGCAAAGCCAGTTTTAACATAGGCTAATTGATATCAATAAGAATTACGTTCCTACAGCTTATTTCTGGTCACAAAAACACCATAGTTCTAAATAAATGCCAAAATACTTCTAATATCAAACATTGAAATAAATGTGAGCTATAAATACATTTAAGAAAAATGAATAAAAATGAGTAAGATAGTTATTTACTCAATTATGCCAGTTCAGGGTCATGGGTGACTGGTACCTGTCCTGGCTGCTCAGGATGCAAGGCCAGAACCAGCCCTGGACGGGACACCCACACCCATACTCCCTCACACTGGGCCCATGTAGACATGCCAGTGAACCTAATATGCACATCTTTGGGATGTGGGAGGAAACCTGAGTACCTGGAGAAAACACAAGCAGACATGGGGAGAACATGCAAACTCCACACAGACAGTGGCTCTGACCAGGAATTGATTTTTTTCTCAATAACGTTATCACGAAATGACATTGAACAAAACAACATTATTCTAGAACCTGATGCAGAGTATGTTCTAATATAAACTAAAGATTTGGGGTAATAATGACGTGTCAATGTAGGCTTTTCTTTTTTTCAATGTAGGCTTTTCTTTTTTTTTTTTTTTTTTTTTTTGAGAGTCTCACTCTGTCGCCCAGGCTGGAGTGCAATGGTGCGATCTCAGCTCACTGCAACCTACGCCTCCCAAGTTCAAGCAATTCTTCTGCCTTAGCCTCCTGAGTAGCTGGGACTGCAGGTGTGCGCCACCATGCCTGGCTAATGTAGGCTCTTCTATTGTAACAAATGTATCACTCTGATGCCAGATGTTGACAGTGGGGGAGACCCTGCTTGTGTGAAAGACGGGGGATGTGGAAATTCTCTGTACTCTCAGCTCAATTTTGCTGTGAATCTAAAACTGTTCTAAAAAACAAAATCTATTGAAAACAAAAAGAAAAAGGCATAGAGTTTCTTCATGACAGGCTGGGGCTGGTTCAATGTATCTCAGGCACGTTCTGCTTGAATCCCAAAATTAGTGCAGCTGCATGCATAGGTTTATTGCAGCACAACTCTCAATTGCAGAGATATGGAACCAACCTAAATGCCCATAGACCAATGATTGGATAAAGAAATTGTGGTATATATACACCACAAAATATTACTCAACCATAAAAAAGAATGAAATAATGTCTTTTGCAGCAACTGGGATCTAGCTGGAGACCATTATTCTAAGTGAAGTAACTCAGGAATGAGAAACCAGATGCCATATGTTCTCATTTATAAGAAGGGAGGTAAGGCATTAAAAAAAAAAAAACTATTTATTGGGGCCAGGTGTGGTGGCTGACACCTGTAATCCCAGCACTTTGGGAGGCCTCAGCAGGCAGATCACTTGAGCTCAGGACTTCGAGACCAGCCTAGTCAACGTGGTGAAACCCTGTCTCTACTGAAAATACAAAAATTAGCCAGGTGCGGTGGCAGGCACCTGTAATCCCAGCTACTCTGGAGGCTGAGGCAGGAGAATCACTTGAACCCCGGAGGCAGAGGTTGCAGTGAGCTGAGATCATGCCACTGCACTCCAACCTGGGTGACAGAGCGGGATTCCATCTCAAAATAAATAAACAAATAAATAAAACCTACTTATTGGGTAGCTGGACATGGGGGCTGGTGCACACCTGTAATCCCAGTCGCTCGGGAGGCTGGGGCAGGAGAATTGCTTGAACCCAGAAGGCGGAGGCTGCAGTGAGCAGGGATTGCGCCACTGCACTCCAGCCTGGGTGACAGAGACTCTGTCTCAAAAAAAACAAACAAAGAAAAAACACTACCTACTGGGTACAATGTACGCTACCTGGGTGACACGTGCACTAAAATCTCAGACTTCACCACTATATAATTCATCCATGTAACCAAAAACCACTTGTACCCCAAAAGTTATTAAAGTTTTCAAAAATTAATGAAAAGTAAAATAAGTAGATCATGAGATTCAAGTGCAATGAGAGTACTTGGAAAGTGGGCCCTGGGAGCATAGGTAAGGAGTTGGGAATGGAGGCAGGAAAGGGTAAGAAACAGTGGGAGTGCTTTGTATAGCCAGTTAGCACCTGGAGCTCTAAGCCTCAGGGAAACGCTGCAGACAGTAAGGATCCTCCCCTCAGAATTATCCTAACTGAGGAGCAAGGAAGCTGCAGTATTTACCCAACAATTCTGTGTCCTTCATTGGTTGAGGCTGCTTCTAAAGCATCAACTCCCTAGAACTTCCAACTTGCTCCCACAGATCAAGAGCATTTCTGCAGCCAGGGGAAAAAAAATCCTCAAGCAGAAAGCCATAAGTGTTCCCAGTAAGCTCAGTGTAAAGGTGAATGCCACAGCTGGGGGAGAGGGCAGACAGCATCTGCTATTCTGTTCAAGACCCAAATCATATCATCTACCCTGCCTACTCTTACCAATGAATGGGGCCAAGGGTCCAAGATATCAGTAAAAGAAAAGAAAGCCTAGGCCCTTTTTCAACTGATAGAAAATGAAAAAGAAACACCTAAAATTGCAGATATCAGAATAAGTTGTTCAATATCTACAATTACATATTGTCATACCTATCCAAAAAAGGTGATATATGTTTGTTCTGGTAATTAACAAAGACGTCTGGTAAATAACTGACTTCATGCCATGTCTCAAACAGCAATTGGCAGCACTGCAGACAAAAATCCTCACCATGGAAATACTTGGATGTGTTTAAAGCATTTCAGATTTCTAGAAGATATGTGAGCCGCCATGGTGGCACATAATGAGATTGGTCTCACGATGTCCCCTTAAAACAACCGTTTCCTTCGAGGAGGTAAACAGTAATGTAAAACATGTTTTTTTTGCTGTGAAGTTTTAAAGAACTGCAGTGACCACAATAATACTGAGGCTTTTTCCTTCGTTAATATTCTAGTTAAATGCACACCAGTGACAAGCTGCTCAACCTTATGATGTCCTGGGACAAGTGTTTTCTAAGTCTTACATTGTTCCTTTGACTGTGTGTTTAGCATGGAAAAGTAAAGAAAAGGTTTTTGTACTAAGGAACACAACAAAAGAGATTTTGAAAGATTTATTCTACTTAAATATACATTTTATTTTAAAGAGTTAACATGCTACCCATGAAGAAGCTATTTGATCCAAGGTTAAAGAGAAGATCCCACATTGAATGTGAAAGGGTAAAAGATGACATAACACCATCCTATAAGGTCTTCTATTCAAAAGCAATATTTTCTATCCCTTCATCTCCTATTTCCCTACCCACTCCATGTCAATGCCACCAGACTGGTGCATAAATAAGAAACATTGACAGGTCAAGGAGACACAAAAAACAAATGCTGTTTAAGAGATGGTGGCCAATGTTGAGTAGCCTAGAGGAAGAGAGAGGCTTGGAAATTAACATATTTGACACTTCTTAATGCAATTAGAAATATCTGGGTTTCTAAACTGTACTTTGTATAAGTGGAGAAATCCTCCTTGAAGAAATGCATTTCAACAGGGTCAGCTGTTTTGTGTCCTCTTTTCACCAATTCGATGGAATCATTTCCAACTTGGGCAAAGAACACTCTGCTCCCTTTTAAAGATTTAAATTTGTATATTGTATTAAGGTTTCCTTTTTGGTTTTGGTTTTTATACTGTGAAGGCCAAGGATTCAACAGGAAATAAACAACCTTATAAGGGTCTGCCTTACAAACCCAAGCCTTCAAGAAGACAGTAAACATCATAGTTACACTGTGTTTTTGTTTGAAGCCAGAGACTGGACACTACTTCTTCCCTGCTTATTTTCCTCAACAGTATTAAGCACAGTGCCTACCTCTGTGAGCAAGCGTGGAGGCCTCTCTCCATTTCAGAGTCAAGGTCTTAGAGTAAATATTTTAGACCATCTGTCTTATCCATCCATCCATCCATTCATCCATCCATTCATATGACAAATGTTTCTTGAGCATCCACTATAGGCCAAGCACCATTCATAGCATGAACAAGACAAAGTCTGCACTTTCATAGAGTATGCATGTGAGGGACTCAAATCCTTGAGAAACAACAGTTCCTTTAGACTCCAAGACTGATGGTTCTTTTTTCATACTGGAGTAAAAAGATACCCCAAACACTCAAAACCTCTCTCCCAGCTGCCTTGAGGTCATTCCACACAACGCTGGCCCCTATCTGCCCCTCCCAGACATGTCCATCCATCCCTGGCCCTCACTGTTTGCTTACCCTGGAACCCAACATTGTTCCATTGTTCCATGGCCCAGTGGATTATCTGTTCTCCAAGGGACTCGCCTAACCACAAGCCTCAAATCCTTCCCGCAGCCCCTCTTCATTGGGCTTAAAGGAGGTTTCAAAGTTAGATAGACTTGGATTAACATGCAAAGTCAGCCACTGTCTAGCTGTGTATCCTCTGGGCAGTTATTTAACTTCACTGAGCTTACTTTCTTCTTCCTCCTTCAGAAGGGACAATCATTCCAGCCTCATAGGTTTGCTGCGACAATTAAAGAAGACAACACTTACACATTTCACCTAGTTCCTATCACTTTGAATTCCCTTAGTTAAGAGTGCTATTATTAACAAGTACATTAGACAACGAGATTAGTTCACATGTACTGACTGGTCCTTCAGTGGGTGCTAGCCACCTAGGATATCTATTCACTTATTATTTAACAAAGATTCATTGTTATGTGTAAGCTATTGTGACTGGGCTGGAATTAGTAAAATCTAGATGTATAAATCATGTATTCTGTGCCAGGTATTGGGTAAGCGTGTTACATCCATCATGCAATGGACTGAATGTTTGTGTCCCCCTAAAATTCCTGTTAAAACACTAACTTCCAATGTGATATTATTAGGAGGTGAGGCCTTTAGAGGTAATTAGGTTGTGAGAGTGGGGCCCTCCTGAATGGGATTAGTGTCTTTATAAAAAGGAGCCCAGAAAGCTCTCTCATTCTCTTTCCATGTGAGGATACAATGAGAAGTTGGCAACCTGCAACCCAGAAGAGGTCCTTCCCTAGAACACAACCATTCTGGTGAGACAGCAAAGTAAAAAGAGCTCCCCAGAGAACCTCCAAATGGCCTACACACTGGGAGGAGAGGGCGGGCCTCAAGAAGTTCGAGATGTTTGCAGCAGGGAGGAGCCTGGCCTCTCCTGTTCCTGAGTGGTAACCTGGGATTCAATTGGTGAGATGGGAGCCTGTTAACAGGAACCTCTCTCATTTTGCTGTGCTGTTTTTTCTTTTTTCTTTTCACCCAGTAAATTCCGTAACCTCTCACCCTTCAAAGTGTTTGCGTGCCTAATCTTCCCTGGTCGTGTGACAGGAACCCAGATTTTTCCTACAACACTGGCCTCCTATCTCAGATTTCCAGTCTCCAGAACTGTAAGAAATACATTTCTGTTGTTTCAGCTACCCAGTCTATGGTCATTTATTTTTTGCAGCCCAAGCTAAGACTCACCATCTCACTAAAATCACAGAGGTCCTGCTTATCCCTATTTTGCAGATGAGCAAACTGAGACTCAGAGAAGATTAGGGAACTCAACCAAAGCAGTCCATTGGCTGAAAGTAGCACATCCAGAGTTTTAGCCTATAGCTACCTGACCAGCAAATGTGTCAGGCTCACCACCACAAAATTGCACATATGCACTCCTTAGCTCATGATCTGAGCAAACACAACTCAAGAAAATTAATATTGAGAGGAGTCCCAATTGTAGCCTAAGTCCATAGGCCTCAATCTGAAGGAAATTGAACTGAATTGGAAGAAATGAGGCTTCAACCAGGAGAAAATTTTATGTAAAATTGAAAGGTAATCGTTTTGGATTCTTCAGGCCACATCTCTCTAGGTCCTTTATTTATGATATAGGTAAGGGTAGAAAGAGCTAGTAGATATAAATCTGCCAATAAAAATGATATCTAGCTGTGCTTCAATCAACTGCAAGTCTATGTTACAGGATTTCTCAGCAGTTATTGGCAGAAGAGAACATTTTCTCTTTTGTAGTCTATACATTAGACGTGAATTGAAGTGACTTAGACTCAAGGCTGTCCTTTGGAGAGAGAATAACATGGTGAGGAGCCACAAAGTCATTTCATATTATCAAAGGCCACGTCTGTTTTCCATTAAGAAGCAGGCCAGACAACTAACAAAAGGTAGAGTTGTTTTCTTGACTGGTGATATCTTGTCTAGACTCCAGAAAGCTCTCCTCTATCCTGATTCTATGGGGTCTCTTAAACTCCAACTCTCATCCTGTTCCTAAAACAGTCACTTTTTTTGGAACTCACCCCCACCATTTTCCACCACCCTAAGTATTAGAGTCTAATCTTCCGCTGAATTCTTTTTCAGATGTTACTGTGCTTCTATCCCTGGCACCAGCTCCTTCCTAATTAATGGCCTCTGTTTTTGAACTTATTTTGCTACCCACTGGCTCCTACAGAACTCTTGCATGCTGGCTTCCCACTGTGTTTTAAGACACTGTCTCTGGCCTCAGTCCCAGCCCTACCGTGGATCATTTCTTCAGTTAAAGTTAAAGAAATATGAGAATTGTTTGAAACAACTGGGATATACTACTTGGAGAAAAGAAGATCCAAGGAGCCCATATCAAATGTCTAAGGCTCCTAGATAATCAAAATCTAGAAGAAAGTCTAGATGTATTATGTGGCTCCAGACAGGACATTAGAACAAACGGGAAAACACTCTTCTACCCAATATCAAGAACTTTCCAAAATTGTGGTTGTCCAACAATGGAATATGCTGCTACTATAAGTCATGTATTTTCTGTAATTGAGCATACTCAAGCAGAAGTGTAATGACTACTTCTTGGGAATGTAGTAGAAGTGATTCTTGAATCAAATAAGAGCTGGTCTGAGTACAGCTAAGGCCCTGCTGACTTCTTAAGTCAGTAAAACTGAGATACCAAACTGTTCTTCACAACCAACTGATGCAAGTACAGCTCCCAATAAAACCCCATATTGGCACAACATTTCTTGAATTATCTGTTGTTTTCTTCATGAAGTTCCTTCAGAACGTTGGTTCATTCGCCGCACACATCTCTAAGACAGGAATTATTGTGAGATGAGAGGAAACTCACATTGCTCTCCAAAACACAGACAAGTACTTCTGTGTCAGTTTCAAGAAGGATGGAGCAAGAGAGTCCCATAAGGGCTCTCTGTTAGAATCTGAGGAGCAAGATCTTGATTATCAAAAACTGAATCCTAGCTGTTCTAGAAGAGGGCAGTTTGTTTGTGGCTTGTTTTCCACCTCCAGTAGAAAATGTTTTTTTGTTTCAAGTTACAATCATTTAAAATGTCAAAACTATCTTCATAACACACAACCTGAGGCTATATTCTGAAACCAAATGAAATTCCATGGAAACCACTTACATTGCTCAGTAGATTGGGAAGCCTCTCTTAAGTAATCTCCCCTCGCCCAGGGAATTTAAAACACAAGTGGAAACACTTCTCTTTTGTTACTCACTCAACTTGATTGCCTCCACCCAGACTGAAACACAAAAACACCTCTGCCTTCAATATGCTGAAGATGATTCTTCAAGCTATGAGTTGAGATATTTCATGGCAAGGGCTTTTATCTCCATAAAGTATTTCCTGAAAGAACTACCCCAATTCCATTTGAGGGAATATTACACAGCCAATAAACATTATGTTCACAAAGAGTTTCTAACAACAGTACCAATGTTATTTTTGTCAAATGGAAACAAAGCAATTATTTCAAGTTTACTAGTGACAAAAGCCATGTGTAAAAAGACTGTAGCCTCCAGGTCAGGATGCCTCAGTAAATCCACCCTTCAATCATCCCTCTGCTTTAAATGCACAAAACGACTGATAAAATATAAGAAATGAAAACCAACATGACATTGTTTGTTCAAAAATAAGACATATACATTTGTAGAGTAAAGATGGGACAATAATGTAAAATGATACATAGGACTGAAGTCTCAGGACTGCAGGCTCCGAGCAAAAGGGCCCAAAACAAGTAGGTGTTTGGATCGGGTCACAAGCTAGAGTCAGTGTTTGAAGCCAAGGGGTGGAGTAGCTTCTCTCAGCTCCTTCACTCCAAAGGAGGCACAAAAATAAAAATAGCGCAGACCACCCTCTGTCTGAAACAAGTGCATTTCAGTAGATGCAAGTCCAAAAAGGCAGGTGGAACCAGGCACCAATTCAAACCACCCTCTGTCTCTGTGACAGATCAGTAGTATTCCCAATATCACCTTGTATTAATTTTCTAAGGCTGACATGACAAAGTGCCACAAACTAAGTGGCTTAAAACAATCAAAATTTATTCTCTCACATTTCTGGAGGATAGATTCCCATAATCAAGGTGTTTGAAGAGACATACCTTCACCAAAAGCTTTAGGGAAACAATCTTTCTTTGCCTCTTTTAGCTTCTGGTGGACCCAGGCATTCCTTGGTTTATGGCAGCATCACTCCAATTTCTGCCTTGGTCTTCACATAACTATCTTCTGCTGTGAGTGAGTCTCTGTATCTAAATCTCCCTCTTCTTTCTTCTCTTATAAAGACATCAGCCACTGGATTAGGGCTACTCCAATCTAATATGACCTCATCTTAATTTGACTATGTCTGCAAAGACCTTATTTGCAAATAAGGTCACATTACAGGTACCAGGATTAGGACTTCAACTTATCTTCTTGGGGACCCAATTCAACCCACAACACACTCTGAAGCAGAAATCCCCACCACTGCCTTTATCAGACCTGGCTCTGGACTGGGGACTCAGAGAAATGGATGAAGGAAACCACAAAACACCAGAAAGAAACAAAAAATAATTAAAATCCTACTTAGTCAAAATGAGCACAGAAATAAGAATTTCAAAATGTGTGAGGAACTGTAATAAGAATTTCAAACTATGTGAGGAACTGTAATAAGAATTTCAAACTGTGTGAGGAACTAGAAAGCCAAAAAAGAAAGCCAAAAAATGGGTAATTTGAACACAAATTCACTCCATTGTAAAACTGATTTCACGGAAATATCAGACCAAGACTTTAAAATGAAGTACATACGTTAAAGAGGATAAAAGAAGAATAATGTTGATTTAAAAGAACAAGGAATCGTTAAGCAGGAAGAAATCAAACAAGAGGCTGTGAAAAAGACCAGTGGATCCTGAAAAATAAAAATTATGTTGATATAAAGGTGACATGACAGGAAAAATTCTGGACTGTTCCTAGTTAAAGAGAGAGTTCATTAACTAAAAGATAGTCCTGAGGAAGCCACCCAGACTAAGATACAGAGAGACCAAGCAATTGTTTTTTAATTAGAAAGACAGTGAAGACATACGGAAAAGAGAATGAGAGTCTCCAATATTTAATTAAAAAGCATCCACAAAGTAGAGAATGGAGGAACTGGTAAAGATGCAATTTTTTTTTTTTCAGACAGGGTCTCACTCTGTCACCCAGGCAGAAGAGCAGTGATGTAATCATAAATCACTGCAGCCTTGACCTCCCCAGGCTCAGGTGAACCTCCCACCTCAGCCTCCTGAGTAGCTAGGACTACAGGTGCTTGCCACCATACCTGGCTAATTTTTGCATTTTTTTGTAAAGACTGGTCTCACTATGTTGCTCAGGCTGGCCTCGAACTCCTGGCTCAAGAGATCCACCCACCTTGGCCTCCCAAAGTGCTGGGATCACAGGTGTAAGTCACCATGCCCAACCAAAGATGCAATATTTAAAATGATACTTGCTGAGCATTTCAAAATGAAAGAGCAATGTGAGTTCTCAGAGCAATCATGCCTTCTGATAAAGAAAAATAAATCCATATTGGCAGGACATAAAGCAGCGGTTTTTAACGTTTTTGGCACCAGGGATTGGTTTCACGGAAGACAATTTTTTCACTGGGGGAGTGCAGGGGGTGGTTTTGGGATGAAACTGTTCCACCTCAGTTGATTAGGCATTAGTTAGATTATCATAAGAAGCGCGCAACCTAGATCCCTTGCGTGCGCAGTTCACAGTAGGGTTCGCGCTCCTATGATAATCTAATGCCTCTGCTGATTGACAGGAAGCAGAGCTCAGGCAGTAATGCTCGCTCGCCCGCTGCTCACCTCCTGTGCTGCGGCTGGGTTCCTAACAGGCCACGGACCGGTACCCGTCCACAGCCAGGGCTTAGGGACCCCTGATATAAAGGATAAGGAAACAACCTAAAAAAGGACCAGAGAGAAGACACAGATTACCCATGAATGAGCAAAAACTAGTCCTTGAGAGGACTTCCAAGCTGCAGCCATAGATGGCAAAGGTCAGTGCAGTGGTACCACAGAGTGCTGAGGGAAAATAAGCATCTGACCAGGCCTGGTGGCTCATGCCTGTATTCCCAGTAATTTGGGAGGCCAAGGCAGGCAGATCACCTGAGGTCAGGAGTTCAAGACCAGCCTAACCAACATGGTGAAACCCATCTCCACCAAAAATATAAATATTAGCTGGGCATGGTGGTACACACCTGTAATCCCAAGTACCTGGGAGGCTAAGGCATGAGAATCGCTTGAACTTGAGAGGAGGAGGTTGCAGTGAGCCGCAATAACACCATTCCACTACAGCCTGGGTGACAGAGCAAGACTCCATCTAAAAAAAGAAGAAAAAAAAGAAAAGAAAAGCATCTATCTAGAATTTTATACCCAGTTAAACCCTGGTTCAAATGTGATAGCAAAATGAATATTTTTATACACATAAAAGACCAAGAGACTTTAACACCCAAAGACATTTTCTAAAAGAACTATTAAAGAATGCACTTTAACAAAAAGAAAGATAAACCCATAGGGAGGAATGAGATAAAAGAAAAACACACTGAACAGACAAAAAGATTTGTTAATATCAGTCAATGAAACTAACTACAGGCTGTGAACAATAATTACTATGTTTTATATTTAAAAGGCATAAAACTACAACTCTAAGCAACTATGACAGGAAAGTGGGATGTTCAATGAGTAGTTACAGTGTGGTAGGACTCTGAGAAGACAGCAGAAATACTAAAGAACCATAGGATCACTAAGTATGCATGGAAAAAAGACTGGAAAGAAATGCAATAAATGAGCCAGATGCAGTGGCTCACACCTATAATCCCAACACTTTAGGAGGCTGAGGCAGGAGGATCTCTTGAGGCCAGGAGTTTGAGAATAGCCCTGGCAGCATAACAAGACTTCTATCTCTACAAAAATAAAAAATTAGGCCGGGTGTGGCAGCTCATACCTATAATCCCAGCACATTGGGAGACTGAGGTGGGCAGATCACTTGAGGTCAGGAGTTCAACACCAGCCTGGCCAACATGGCGAAACCCTGTCTCTACTAAAAATACAAAAATCAGTCATACATAGTGGTGTGCGCCTGTAATCCCAGCTACTCAGGAGGCTGAGACAGGAGAATCGCTTGAACCCAGGAGGCAGAGGCTGAGATCATGCCACTGCACTCCAGCCTGGATGACAGAGCAAAACTCCATCCCAAAAAATAAAAATAAAAAATACAATAAAATACAATACATTAGCCAGGCATGGTGGCATGCACCTGTAGTCCCAGCTACTCAGGAGACTGAGGTGGGAGGATCCCATGAGACCAGGAGTTCAAGGCTGCAGTGAGCTATGATCATGCCACTGCACTGATCATCCTGAGGCAACAGAGCAAGACCCTGTCTCAAAAAATAAAAAAGAAATAGAAAAAATATTAATAATGATTGTCTCAGAGAAATTACATAATGAGTATTTTTTTCTTTCCTTTTTATTCTCCTCTGTATTAAATTTTCTAAAACACATATATAGACCTTTTATGAAAAAAATGTAATCATCTCTATTAAATCTCCTCACATCACCTCTTCTCTTGTCTTCCCTTAATCCTGAAGAAATGTCTACTCCTTAAAGTGATATTGTTAGCAATACTAGCACTGGGTAGCCAAATGGCATCTGGAAATTTCTCAAGATAATCTGACCATTTTGCATTGCTGTGCTGGACTGGTGTCTTAGTCAGCTCAGGCTGGTATAACAAAATACCACAGGCTGGGTGGCTTAGTAGAAATTTATTTCTCACAGTTCTGTAGGCTGGGAAGCCCAAGACAAGGTCCTGGCTGGTTCAGTTCCTGGTAGGGGCTCTCTTCATTCCTTGCAGATGGCCGCCTTCTAGCTGTGTCCTCATTTGGCCTTTCATGCTGAGTGCGTGTGGAGAAAGAGAAAGCTCTTTTTCCCTCTGCTTACAAGGCCACCAATCCTACTGGATTAGTATTCCAACCTTATAATCTCGTGTAACCTTAATTACCTCCAAAAAGCCCTATCACCAAATACCATCACATCGGGCTTTGGCGTATACATTTTGAGGGGTACAATTCAGTCCAAGCAGCTGGTATCCTGAAGATCTGCCAAATCCCATCGTCTACTGTCACTCCAAGAACCTACACAGAAAGTCCCCATTGATTCACTATAACTGCCCAAAGATCCACCTTGAATGGATAGAAGGATAGTTACAGTCTTTTTAAAAAGAAAGAAAGCAGTCAGATGCCTATAATCCCAGTGCTTTAGAAAGCTGAGATGGGAGGATTGTTTGAGGCTAGAAGTTCAATACCAGCCTGGGCCACATAATGAGACCCCATCTCTATTAAGTAAAATAAAATAAATAAAATGCAGTTTTATGACACTTAAATACATTTCTAATGTAAACTAGTGTATTAGTCTGTTCTCACACTGCTAATAAAGACATACATAATTCATAAAAGAAAGAGGTTTAACTGACTCGCAGTTCAGCATGGCTGGGGAGGCCTCACAATCATGGCAGAAGGTGAATGAGGAGCAAAATCATGTCTCTTACATGGTGGCAGGCAAGAGAGAGTGTGTGCAGGGGAACTCCCCTTTATAAAACCATCAGATCTCGTGAGACTTATTTACTGTCACAAGAACAGCAAAGGAAAGACTTGCCCCCATGATTCAATTACCTCCCACCGGGACCCTCCCATGACACTTGGGAATTATGGGAGCTACAATTTGTGATTTGGGTGGGGACACAGCCAAACCATATCAACTAGCAAATAACAAACTGTCATCAAGACAGATAGCACTACCAGTCCTAACAGGAGTGAATGCAATGGGTAGCTTCTCTGATACACATATTTGTGCAACACAAAACTAAATACTAGCATATTTCAGGTGGCAATAAGTCTTTTAAAATAAAATAGAGCAGAGGATTTCGATATTATACCTGGTGATGTGGTAGGCAAAGGTGTGAAGGGGTGAGGGGCACAGAGCAATTCATAGGGATATTTGATGAAAAACATTCCAAGCAGAAGGTGCAGCACCAATAAAGCATTTGCTTCGCATGTTTGAGAAAAAGCAAGGAGACTCATGTAGCTGGAATGAAGTGATCAAGGAAGACAGGATGAGTACATGGGGCCAGGTGCCATAGAGTTCTCAAGACCTTTGGAAGGAATTTGGCTTTTATTCTAAGTGAAATGGTGAGCCATTATGGAGGGACATGATCTGACCTAACTTACCAAATGATGTCCCTGACTTTGTGCTGAAAATAGACTCTCCTGGAGCAAGGGTGGAAGCAGTGACCACCTAAGGAACATTACAATAATCCAAGGGCAAATGATGGTGGCTTAGACATGGGCTGTATTAGTCCATTCTCACACTGCTATAGAGAAATACCTGAGACTGGGTGACATATAAAGGAAAGAGGTTTAATTGACTCACAGTTCTGCATGACTGGGGAAGCCTCAGGAAACTTACAATCATGGCAGAAGGTGAAGGGGAAGCAAGGCACGTCTTACATGGCAGCAAGAGAGAGAGAGAGCGAGCAAAGGGGAAGTGCAGCAACAGAGAGAGAGACAGAGAGCGAGCAAAGGGGAAGTGCCACATTTTGAAACCATCAGCTCTCATGAGAACTCACTATCACAAGAACAGCATAGGGAAAATCATCCTTATAATTCATTCACCTCCCACCCAGGTCCCTCTCTTGACACATGGGGATGACAATTCAAAAAGAGATTTGGGTGGAGACATAGAGCCAAACCAAATCATTTGGGTATAACAATGGAAGTTTGAAAAATGGTTGGGTTCTAGATATATTCTGAAGCTAGAGGTAAGGTGTTTGCTGATGGGCTGTGAGAGAAAGGCTTATTTCCACACTTGATATTTCCACACAAACCACCACACCCTTCTGGAACATAACTAGAGTTCATTCCTACACATCTTCCTAGTGCAATAGCCATGCCTGTTGGCATGGGCAGCCCCCTTCTATGCACCTCTGGGATTCAGAACCTGCCCGCTCCTCCATCCAGTCCCCATTGAGGAGACAGCAGAGACACACTTGAGGAAAAAGCCTTGAAGAGGTGCAAACTTTGACTTGAGAAATATCATTCGCTGAATGTAAACAAAGCATTAAAAGCCAACCCTATCTCTTCTATTGCTCTTATTCAAACCCACAGAGGTTCTGAAGGTACATTCTGCTATCTGGTGTTGTCTGCATAATCTCCTCGTCTCCTCCATCTCCACCCCTGCATAATAATCAAATATTTGCCAAGAGGAAGAAGAGAATTGTGCAACTAAACACAATATACTCTTTGAAAACTTTATCCCATTCCATGTTTCTCTAAAAGACAAATTGCCATCTGCCTTACCAAGCCTATTCATAAGCACTAACTATTCTGGCAAGAGAAATTAAAAAAAAAAAAAAAACACTGGCTCCATTCCTATCTGGTGTGAGCCTCTAGGTTTTTTTTTCCTTACTAAACACTCTGGCTAACTAAGGAAGGGAATCTTTTACCCCAAACTCCAAGCCAGATCTCAATAGTTTGAACAAAATTTACATTCTAAAGAAAAAAAATCACACCATCGTGTTGTATCTCTTTCATCTGAAAGCATGCCCTAAAATGGACCAACTAGCCAACCAGTTTAATGTTTCAGGGGAAAAATAAATAAAATACAAAGAGCCATTCTAGATAAGTTGGGTGGGTTGGGGGGGAATTACTCTAGGTTGCTGGCAGGCTGCCACTCTGTGTTCATTTTTACATGTTTAAACAGTACTTACCCAATGCTCTTCTTAATCCCATTAAATGAAAACATTTTCTAATTTTAAAATTAAATTTCCTGTATTTCCTGATAGGCTTCCAAGTTATTCTCCTTCCCTCCTCCTCTCTGAGTCCCTTGGTATTTCTACAAGAAGAGGGGCATTAGCCTTCTGGACAGATTCCAGTTGGCACAATTGCCCTCAGCCTCGTTTTACTCCCCTGGGGTTTTCCTTCGGACAGATTGGTTCCTTACTTCCTGTTCTAAAGCAGTGGAAGCGTTGCCGTAAAGCATGTGGCTCATGGCTGTGACCTTCCCCTCCCCCCACCACATGAGGGCATACTTCAGTCATTTACTCTTCAATAATCTAAGCATGGTACTCCAAACTTCCTTGATTACTTACCAAACCTAAGTAGATTTTGAGCATACACCTTCAACATGCATATATTTATGAACTATGCCTTTTTGATACTATACAAGTAGGTTGCAAAATTTTGTAAAAATACGACCAAAAATAGGAATTAAAATAAGAAATATTCTTTTAATATGTTATATTTTAATAATAGAACAAAATAATTAAATTATTATTATAATATTTTAGTGCAAAGTGACAGAATATCTGGCAGTACCTTAAAAACCTTGGTGATGCCACAATTCAATGATGCATTTTTCAGAGCTAAAAAGGATGACTCCCACAGATTGTACTTTCCAGTGGAAGATAGTCATCACTGGCTGCATTTATATTGCTATGCTTATGTATTAAGCATAAATTATGCTATGCTGTTGGTTGAAATTCATCTGGTAAGTAAGTTTCCATCTGCCACATGCTACTCATTTTTGCTTGCAAACTAACTGGAAGATGCTTGCTTCTAGATTTTCTGTTTTTTAATGTGCAGATACAAAAAAGTCTCTGTAGACAAATATGTAATTGTTTTTGAAGACAAAAACCCATAAAGCACAACCTAGTTTCTAAAGTTGCATCTTTAATGTTCTTTCTTCATGGCAAGAATTTCTTTTGAAATGCACTATTTCTTAATTATTTTCCAAACACCGCATTTATCTGATGGGACAGTGCTATGGTTTAAGTGTTTACCCCCTCCAAAATTTCTGTTGAAACTTAATTATTTTTGTGGTGGTATTAAGAAGTAGGACATTCAGGAAAGTGATTAAGTCCTGAGGCCTTCACTCTCATGAATGTATGAATGCTCTTATAAAAGAGCCTTCAGAGAGAGTTCACTCCTTTTTGTCCTTCCACCTCTTGCCCTGTAAGAGCGCAACATTCCTCCTCTTCAGAGGACACAGCAACAGGCGCCATCTTGGAAGCAGAGACCAGGCCTTCACCAGACACCGAACCTTTCAGCACCTTCATCTTGGACTTCCAGTCTCCACAACTGTAGAAATAAATTTCTGTTCTTTATAAATTACCTAGTAGAAGGTATTTGTTATAGCAGCATGAGTGGACTAAGACAAACAGATTATACATTTTTTTCCCAAAAAAACTCTCTTGGGTAGCATTCTAGTGAGAGCCACTCAATATCAATTCAGAGTATTTTTGATTTTAAAAAGTTAAAAATGAGCAATTTAAGTTTACTAACTCCAGAAATCTGTAATAAGATCGTGGCTGACCTGTGCAGTACAAAATATGGACACTCACCATGTCGATACAAAATGTTAAATTTCTATACTGTTATATTTTCCAGAGAAACAAAACCAATAAGACATACAGAGAAATAGAGAGAGAGATATAATTTTAAGGCTTTTGCTTACACAATTGTGGGGTTGGCAAGTCTAAAACTCATAGAGCAGGCCAACAGTCTGAAAATTTAGGTAAGGCAGATGTTGCTGTCTTGAGTCTGAATTCCACAGGGCAGCAGGTTGGAAGCTCAGGTAGGATTTTTATGTCACAGTCTTGAGGCAGAGTTTTTCCCTTGGAAAACCTCAGCCTTTACCTTTATGGGCATTAACTGAATGGATAAGACCCACCTCCCTCATGGAGGGTAATCTGTTTTACTCAGATTCTACTGATTTAAATACTAATCACCTCTAAAACATACCCTCGCACTATAATCTAGACCAGTGTTTGACCAAACAACTGAGCACCATAGCTCAATTGACACATAAAATTAATCATCACATGTGCAGAAGTCCTTTTTAAAAAAAAAAAAAAAATTTGTTTTTTATTTATTTATTCTTTGAGACGGAGTTTCTCTCTTGTCGCCCAGGCTGGGGTGCAATGGCGGGATCTCAGTTCACTGCAACCTCTGCCTCCCGGGTTCAAGCAATTCTCCTGCCTCAGCCTCCCGAGTAGCTGGGATTTCAGGTGCCCGTCACCACACCCTACTAATTTTTGTATTTTTAGTACCGATGGGGTTTCACCATGTTGGCCGGGCTGGTCTCAAACTCCTGACATCAAGTGATCCGCCCATCTCGGCCTCCCAAAGTGCTGAGATTACAGGTGTGAGCCACCTTGCCCGGCCTAAATTTTTGTTTATCTAGAGACAGAGTCTCACTCTGTCACCCAGGCTGGAATGCAATGATGCAATCATATCTCACTGCAACCTCCAACTCCTGGGCTTAAGCAATCCTCCTAGCTCAGCCTCATGTGTGGCTGGGACTACAGATGTGCACGACAATACCCAGCTACTTTTTTTTTTTTTTTAGAGACAGGGTCTTGCTCCGTCACCCGGATTGGAGTGCAGTGGCACAACCACGGCTCACTGCAGCCCAGCCTCTTGGGCTCAAGCACTCCTCCCACCTCAGTATCCCAAGCAGCTGGGACTACAATTGTGCATCACCATGCCCGGCTAATTTTTGTATTTGTTGTAGAGGTGTGGTCTCGCTATGTTACGCAGCCTAGTCTAAAACTCCTAGCCTCCAGTGATCCTCATGCTTCGGCCTCCCGAAGCACAAAGATTACAAGGGTAAGCCACTGCACTTGGCCCCTTTTTAAAAATAAATGTGTGTGTGATTTTAGAAATGTAAACACTTTCATAAAATCCATGCAATTAAAATGCATCATTTGGCAACCTTCTGGAAGCAACTAAGGCCACCATTGTCAACCATCTGTGTTGAGAAGTTTCCACTCTCATTCAAGATGCCATCATAACTGTCACATGTAACCTGTGACTATATGATGTAAGTGTGCAGAGCCAACCTAGGTACTGAATGTAAGTAATGTTCACTTTCTCCCTTAATTTTTTAGATCAAAAAATGTAAACAGAAATTGAAAAATACTCTTATACATGTCCATCTGGAATGCACTGGTCTTAAGCATGAAGAACCTATGAGGAAGAAGATCTCAGACCAATAATTTCAAACTAAGAGCACCAAAAAAATCACCTAAAAATTGTAATAATGTATATTCCTGTAAAAAAAATTATACCCCATAAACATGTACAAATACACTTTAATTTTTAAAAATTAAAAAATATAATGTCTATTTCTGGAATAGAGATACTAAAATTCTGAGTCAGTAGAACTGGGGTACGTTGCAGGGATCTGCATTTTTTTTTTTTTTTTTTTTGAGATGGAGTCTCCCTCTGTTGCACCCAGGCTGGAGTGCAGTGGCATGATCTTGGCTCATTGCAACCTCTGCCTCCTGGTTCAAGCAATTCTCCTTCCTCAGCCTCCCCAGTAGCTGGGATTATAGGTGCGTGCCACAAGGCCTGCCTAATATTTATTTCTTTTTTTAGTAGAGACAGGGTTTCACCATGTTGGCCAGGCTGGTCTCGAACTCCCAACCTCATGTGATCCACCCGTCTCGGCCTCCCAAAGTGCTGGGATTGCAGACATGAGCCACCGCATCCAGCCAGGATCTGCATTTTTAACCACTGCCCTAGGGATTCTGATAAAACTGTGTGGTCCAGCCATCACTCTCAGCCTGCATTGTCATAGACTGAGAACTTAATGGCAAGCTCCGATTGAGTGTCCGCTAAGGACCAGGCACTGCGCCAGGAGAACATGATGCATTCCCTCCCCTCCAAAGGCCTCAACTGGGACTAGTCTCAAAGAATTAAGTTTTACGAGATTTCTGTCTTTTTTAAAGTACAAGCCATTGTGAAGAAAACTAGTAAATAATCTTTTGGAATGGAAGTCTAAAAGGTGGCAATTGTTTAGTAAAAACATTTCTCACTTTTCCACCCTTCTGTGCAGCAGACAGAGAAAGTGCCCTGGTCAAGGACAGAAAACCCGGCTTCCAGTTTCAGTTCTGCCACCAACTAGCAATGTGACCTTCAGCCAGTTATTAAATCTTTTTATATCTCAGCTTCCCCAAATATAGAGTGAGGGGGTTGTGCTAGATTATTTGTACAGTCTCTTCCAACTCAAACAGTCTAAGACTCTGCCTGCACTTGAGAAATCAGTGTAGATCTTTCTTCCTAACAAAGCAAGATACATTTTCAAATAATCAAAAAGATAGATGTATTCATTTGAAATTTGTACTCTTCATTCATTCAATTAAAGTTCATCTGATTGGTTTAAAATGAACCAGACTAGAATGCAGTTCTGGCCTATTTCAATAGGGCCCCTGTTTTTCAGAGTTCAACCATGTCTCAGCCAAATCTATGTGGAATAAAGTGGAAAAGTGCAGACAACTCAAGGCCAATCTAATTCACCAGCCTAAGGTGTGGATACTTTGTTCTGAGCTAACCCCATACCAAAATAGGTGAGCTTTATCAATTCCATGGGGGGTAAAAATCACCCAAAATTTTTTTAACATCCTAGATATAAAGCTAGCTCATACGCTAAATTGTTTTTTAATAAAAATAATCTTTCACTAATGGGTCCATTTGTCCCATCATGCACATGCATTTTAACCTTTCTGCTGTTACTTGCAGAATTATATAAAATGCTCCATATAAATAAAGACTCGTCAGGTTGTCTTTGTACCTACAAGCAGCAGCCCAGAACAAAATTGTGAAGTGAGCAATTTGTCTCCAACATTCTTCCATTTTTTACCACACTCCAATAATAATAGCTATTGTTATTATTATTATAAATACAACATGTCTGGTTAGTCCTTAAATGATGTGAGGCACTTTGATTTGGTTCTGACAGATACCCTGTGAGGTAAACAGAGGAGATACTGTCTTCATTTTACACATAAGAAAGCTAAGTAGCAGAGAAGTTAAGTGGCTTATCTGAAGTTGCATAGCAAAGAAGCAACCTCTGACTTGCACACAGCTTCCCTGACCCCAAGAATTAATGGAGTCCCATGGTCATGGTGCACCTGGCTGACTAGTTCATGCATCTGCCCCCAGCAGCATTTCTGCCAATGTGAAATCTTGCCTTCACATCCAGACTCACTTCTTCTTTGTCCCATTCCTTAGAGTCCTTTCTCAGGCCAAATAACTAAGTGAATCCTTACTAAAATGTGAATGGAGACCACTGAGTTTGCATTCTTCTCCACCTAGATAACATAAAAAAATCTAATAAGGGCTATCTGAAGATAATGTCTTCACTCAGAGTGCTGTATTCTAATGGCAGAAAACTTCTAGGAAAATTAGGAGCTGGAAAGAACACATACTTTAGAGCAAGGGAGCTTTCGTTAGTGCTTGAGTCATAGTCACAAAGGTATGCAGCTTGCCCTATATTGCGTCATGAAGGCAGACCTACCAGGCAAACATTAGTACAGATAATGTTCTGTATCACTCAAACCCCAGTTCTGGGTTCTGTAAGTCAACAATTATTGAACACCAACTACCTATAAAGCAATGGCCCACATGCTATTGAAAGTCAGGCAGCTAAATAGTAAAAGCTTTCATCAGGTACATCCAAACAGGTTATTTAACAATATTGCAGGAAAAATGAGAGAATTAGAGTTTGTAAACAATGGGAAAATGCCATTATTAGCATTAACACATTCTGATAAAATAAGAGGCAAAATAAGATTCCCTCCCAAAGCTGTAGCCTGGGCAGGATATGAGATGCAATGAAGAGCATAGAGACAGAAGGCAGAGAGCCCACCGAGAGAGACAATAAACTGCAGGGCCTCAAGGGAGAGGCCACAAAGCATTAAGCAATGAAAACTGGAGGAAAGAAGCTTCTTTTCAACAGAATTGATTTGATAAAGCTCTTGTACTTAAAATATCAACTTTGAACAATAGTAAACCAAAAGACTGAGAATTAACTTCCAGTAGTTATAAAGGTACCAACACAAAAAGTAAGCCTGATCTAGATATCACAAAATATGCAGAAGGGGGTCTGTAGAATTTGGATCCCAAAGAAAAGAAATCTAGACTTGGAACAGAATAAACACAAGTCTTAGAAGAACTGCCTAGGGGCTAAGGGCTTTCACCAGATTCACAGTGAGAAAAACTTATATCAAGCCCTCACTGTAATTGTTGTACTTAATGATGCTTGCATTAATATATAGCAAATTGTACATATTTTCTATCACATTATATAGGGCTCTGTATGAAAGAAGCCTTTCTATTAATGTCATTGATAGATGTCCAAACTAGATAGATTTTATCTGGCTACTGCAGCTCAGAATTTAAAACCCAAAAACCCTTGAACAGTCACGTCTCAAAAGAGAATATCAAAAAAGCCAATAAACATATGAAAAGATGCTCAACTTCATCAGTCATCAGGGAAAAAAAGCGCTAATTAACACCATAATGAGACCGTCACACACTCACCGGAATGGTGAACATGTAAAAGACCAGTCATACAAGGGTCAGCAAGAATGCAAAACAACAAGAATTGTCTTACATGATGATGGGAGTGTAAATTGGTACAATCACTTTGGAAAACTTTTTGTAGTGCTTATTAAAGCTAAATACGCTTGCGTCCTGTGATCCAATAACTCTCTTCTGGGTATAGTTCCTATAGAAAAGAGTGTACATGTGCACTCTCTTAGTTCATTTTGTGCTGCTATAACAGAATACCTGAGACTGGGTAATTTGTAATGAACAGAAATTTATTGGATTAGTGGTTATGAAGGCTGAGAAGTCCAAGGTCAAGGGGCCAGCAACTGGTTAGGACCTTCATGCTACATCATCCTACGGCAGAAGGCAAAGAGAAGGCAAAAGAGCAAGAGATCAAACTCGCAACTTCAAGCCCTTTTATAATTGGTATTAATTCATTCATGAGGGTAGAGCTCTCATGACCTAAACATTTCCCTTTAGCCCCATCTCCCAACACTGTTGCATTGCAGATTAAGTTTTCAACACATGCTTTGTGGGGACACATTCAAACCATACCATTCACCAAAACATATATATATGCAAGGATGTTCACAGCCACTTTATTTCTAACCAAAACTTAGAAACAATTTCAATGTCCATAAAAAGTAGAAAGTGTAAATAAATTGTGGTGTATTCATACAGTGGAATACTACTCAGCAATAAAAATCCACAAATCCTACTGATAAATGGAACAGTGTAGATAAATCGTACCTACATGAGGTTAAGTGAAAAAGTAAGACACAATAAAGTGTGTACTGTATAATTCTATTACATAAAATTCAAAAATAGGCAAAAATAATCTGTGGTGATAGAAGTTAGAATAGTGGATGCCCAGGGTAGGGAAGGGGAATTACTTACCAGGAGAGTTCCAAAGGAGACTTTTGGGATTCTGACAGTGTTCTGTGTATCTTACTTTGGGTGACAGGATAGACAGGTAGATAGATGTACAGACAGACAGATGTATATTTGCATATATATGTAAAAATTAAGCTATACACTTAAGATTTGTATACATTTTAATATGTAAGTTACATATGATAGATGATAGATGATAGATAGATAGATAGATAGATAGATAGATAGATAGATGATAGATAGATAGATCACCCAAGATGAACAAACCTAGATGAGAGTACCTTAACAAAATGCTCCCCTGGCTGTATTTTTTTAGTCTAGGTGGGCCTCACACCTCTGTCCTTAAGAAGCCCACAATCTGGCCAGGTGCAGTGGCTCACACCTGTAATCCCAGCACTTTGGGAGGCCAAGGTAGGCAGATCACCTGAGGTCAAGAGTATAAGACCAGCCTGGCCAACATGGTGAAACCTCATCTCTACTAAAAACACAAAAATTAGCCAGGTGTGGTGGTGGGCACCTGTAATCCCAGCTACTCGGGAGGCTGAGGCAGGAGAATCACTTGAACCTGGGAGACAGAGGTTGCAGTGAACCAAGATCGCACCACTGCACTCCAGCCTTGGTGACAGACTGAGACTCTGTCTCAAAAAAAAAAAGCCCACAATCTAATCATGCATGAGGGAAGGGATGAATTCACTGTTGGATGACATTGGACTGTGATATGTAAAAGAAAGGCTATAGAAGAGAGTAATTAATCTTCACCATAGATACAGTAAAGCCTTCAAAAGAGGTGACATTACAGCAGGATCACCTGAATGGTGAGTAGAATTTAAGGTGGGGTTGAAAGGTAGGGCACCCCAGCAGTGAGCACAGCATAAGCAAAGCCATGGAGGCGAAAATATAAATGGCTTCCTCTAAGGGAGAAAAACATAATTTAGTATGGCAGGAGCATGGCTTGTGAGGCCAATCAGAGAGGTATAGGAGAGAGAAAATAAGGATGAGGGACACACATGGTGGGTCTGGAATGCTATGGTTAGGCATTCAGCCTTTGGGCTTGGAGCATACAGCCAGGGGTTGGTTTAGAGAGAGTATATGGGGTGAAGACAGGGAATACACATAGGCAAGTCTGGGAAACGAACTGCCTAGTTTAGCTCCAAACCAGCTTATTCACTCCAAAAAAAATTATTCCATTTCTAAGATCAAACAGGACTCATGATTCTGTCCTAATAGAGGCAAAACCTTCCTATCCACCCCATTCCCCCATTAAAGGAGTGCTGAGCCCATCCCTTAGCCAATTTTCTGGGAGTACCAAAAATGGCTTTGAAACTGATACCTTCAATTCCAACATATACCCAAGGGTTCAGACCCAAAGGAATGACCTACTAAATACAAGATTAGCTTCACGGGGTTAACATCAGACCCCGTCGAAGCCCCAGTTCTCAGCGTGTTCATTAATGATGTCTCTATAGAGAAATATAAACAAAGATGCTTTTAGCAATTCAGCCCAAATGCCGCTCTGAAGCCAGGAGTTGTTTATATTGAGTAAAAAAGACTTTGCTACTGCAATGATGTGAGCAATTTCTCTTATTCAAAGTATGCGTTATTCAGAGTTGCAGCACATGGTAATTAGCAGGCCCTTTAATATATGCTTTATTAAAAAAATTTCAGAGGTGGCAATTTTCTAGCATTGGCCAATAAGTCTTTCTTCATGAGAAAAAAAAAAACCCTGTGAGTTTCCAGCTTTAATAAAGCTCTGAAAATTATTTATTGATATTTTTAGTAACAAAGTTATAGTAGTAATTTGTTATCATATAGTCCCTTTCATACCAACAGAATTAAAGCCTATAATATTACTGTGGCATAAGTTATGCTCATTCATGAAACATCAACATTTACATGAAATATGTCATGGAAAGTATTCACTGAGAAAGTACATGAAATGGAACTAAAGCTCTAAAAGTTTAAACCAAGTTTAAATCCAGGGTCACACAGGAAGTAAGAAAAAGCACTGGGATTTTCACCCCTGATTTCCCAAGGCTGGTCTAGCTGTTATTCCACTTGAAACACAGAACACCCAAGTCACCGGACTAAGGTTGGCTAGCAATGACTGAGGTTGCAATAAGCTACAATGGTCTCCTGTCATCTTTTTCTTTTTTTGAGTTTCCTGTCTCCTTGCTTCCAGGTACCTGATGCTTTGGTTCTGCTAGGGTACTACCCAAAGCCGCAGGTGGATCCCATTAAAGCCTCTCCTTCGCTCAGCCCTCAAACCTGTATCTCTGGTACACAGTGAGTGCCAAATGGAGCCCAGGACTCATCAGAAGGCCACCATAGTGTCAAGGATCAATCTCTCTTCTTCTCATTTGTTTGAAGTCCTCACCTCTTCTGCTTCAGTAGAGTAACACTTGGCTCTTTTATGACTAACTCCATTATGGTACAAACATGCTATCACTGTTTACTTGATCATCTTCCCCAATAGGCAATTTCCTTCCAAAAGGAGTTTAAGGGTTCGGCACAATGGCTCATGCCTGCAATCCCAACACTTTGGGAGACCAAGGCAGTTGGATAGCTTGAGGCCAGGAGTTCAAGACCAGACTGGGCAACGTAACAAGAACCCAACTCTACAATAAATTTTAGCTACGCATGGCGGTGTGTGCCTGTGGTCCCAGCTACTTGGGAGGATGAGGTGGGAGGGTTGCTTGAACCCAGGAGTCTGAGGCTGCCGTGACCTATAAATGCATCCCTGCACTCCACCCTGGGGGACAGAGTGAGACCCTATCTTTTTATTTTTGTTTAAAGTAGTTTTAAAACCAAACAAACAAAACACTCTTACCTTTCTCCCGTAAAATCTCTCATTGCTTCTCAATTATCACCCTCCTGTTAAGAAATACATTGCAGTTGAAAAGAGGAAGTCAAATTGTCCCTGTTTGCAGATGACATGATTGTATATCTAGAAAACCCCATCGTCTCAGCCCAAAATCTCCTTAAGCTGATTAGCAACTTCAGCAAAGTCTCAGGATACAAAATCAATGTACAAAAATCACAAGCATTCTTGTACACCAATCACAGACAAACAGAGAGCCAAATCATGAGTGAACTCCCATTCACAATTGCTTCAAAGAGAATAAAATACCTAGGAATCCAACTTACAAGGGATGTGAAGGACCTCTTCAAGGAGAACTACAAACCACTGCTCAATGAAATAAAAGAGGATACAAACAAATGGAAGAACATTCCATGCTCATGGGTTGGAAGAATCAATATCGTGAAAATGGCCATACTGCCCAAGGTAATTTATAGATTCAATGCCATCCCCATCAAGCTACCAATGACTTTCTTCACAGAATTGGAAAAACTACTTTAAAGTTCATATGGAACCAAAAAAGAGCCCGCATCGCCAAGTCAATTTGAAGCCAAAAGAACAAAGCTGGAGGCATCACGCTACCTGACTTCAAACTATACTACAAGGCTACAGTAACCAAAACAGCATGGTACTGGTACCACAACAGAGACATAGATCAATGGAACAGAACAAAGCCCTCAGAAATGATGCCGCATATCTACAACTATCTGATCTTTGACAAACCTGACAAAAACAAGCAATGGGGAAAGGATTCCCTATTTAATAAATGGTGCTGGGAAAACCGGCTAGCCATATGTAGAAAGCTGAAACTGGATCCCTTCCTTACACCTTTTACAAAAATTAATTCAAGATGGATTAAAGACTTAAATGTTAGACCTAAAACCATTAAAATCCTACAAGAATACCTAGGCAATACCATTCAGGACATAGGCACGGGCAAGGACTTCATGTCTAAAACACAAAAAGCAATGGCAACAAAAGCCAAAATTGACAAATGGGATCTAATGAAACTAAAGAGCTTCTGCACAGCAAAAGAAACTACCATTAGAGTGAACAGGCAACCTACAGAATGGGAGAAAATTTTTGCAACCTACTCATCTGACAAAGGGCTAATATCCAGAATCTACAATGAACTCAAACAAATTTACAAGAAAAAAACAACCCCATCAAAAAGTGGGCGAAGGACATGAACAGACACTTCTCAAAAGAAGACATTTATGCAGCCAAAAAACACATGAAAAAATGCTCATCATCACTGGCCATCAGAGAAATGCAAATCAAAACCACAGTGAGATACCATCTCACACCAGTTAGAATGGCCATCATTAAAAAGTCAGGAAACAACAGGTGCTGGAGAAAATGTGGAGAAACAGGAACACTTTGACACTGTTGGTGGGACTGTAAACTAGTTCAACCATTGTGGAAGTCAGTGTGGCGATTCCTCAGGGATCTAGAACTAGAAATACCATTTGACCCAGCCATCCCATTACTGGGTATATACCCAAAGGACTATAAATCATGCTGCTATAAAGACACATGCACACGTATGTTTATTGCGGCACTATTCACAATAGCAAAGAGGTGGAACCAACCCAAATGTCCAACAATGATAGACTGGATTAAGAAAATGTGGCACATATACACCATGGAATACTATGCAGCCATAAAAAATGATGAGTTCATGTCCTTTGTAGGGACATGGATGAAACTGGAAAACATCATTCTCAGTAAACTATCGCAAGGACAAAAAACCAAACACCGCATGTTCTCACTCATAGGTGGGAATTGAACAATGAGAATTCATGGACACAGGAAGGGGAACATCACACTCCGGGGACTGTTGTGGGTTGGGGGGAGGGGGGAGGGACAGCATTAGGAGATATACCTAATGCTAAATGACGAGTTAATGGGTGCAGCAAAACAACATGGCACATGGATACATATGTAACAAACCTGCCATGTATCCTAAAACCTAAAGTATAATAATAAAAAAATAAATAAATAAAAGAAATACATTGCAGTTATTCACAATACTTGAGTGTATATCCTATATGTCTTTAGAAAGCATGTGTTACAAAGAAGGAAATATCACTCAATGACCCAAACCTCTAAGTTGGCAAAGACAAAAGGAGAGGGGGCAAGAGAGGGAGATGAACAGGGGATGAAAGAGCAGAGGCAGCAAGCAAACAAGAGCAGACAGCAGAGAGGAGAAAATGAACTCTGCTCGGGCTGACCCTGTCTTCCTCCTGCATGCACAAATGCATAGCTGTGACTTCACATCCCACCAAATAACCCACTCCCACCAAAAATACTTGTGAATAATGTCTATTTTGCTGCAGAATTAATAGGGAACAAGGAGCGAGGTGGAGGTAGAGGGGTTTATATCGCACACTCCACAGCCCACAACTTCATATGTTCAACATGCCTGGTCCTCCAAGTCTCTCTTTCTCTGGCTATACTGTATTATATATGTATTTTCTTTTTCTTTTTTTAAAGGCATGGTCTTGCTCTGTCACCCAGGCTAGAGTGCAGTGGCACTATCATAGCTCACTGCAGCCTTGAACTCCTGGGCTCAAGCAATCCTCCCACCTCAGCCTCCCAAGTAGCCAGGACTACAGGCATGGGCCACCATGCTCAACTAATTTTTTAAAAATATTTTTTAGAGACGGCGTCTCACTATGCTGCCCAGCCTGGTCTGCAACTCCTGCCTCAGCCTCCCAGAGTGCGGGGAGTACAAGCATAAGCCACCATACCCGGCATTATATATGACTTTTCTGACCCCACCCAGTCCTAGATGGCTTGCTTCCCATCTAGAGCAATATAGTTGTACCCAACACTTTCTAAACAACAATTCTCATACTACACAAAGAGCCCTCCAGTACCAAGATCTATTCTCCCTTGAAGGTCATAGGAGATTATAAACAGCATTTTTTCCCTTGTCACTGATGAATAGACCACAGCTTAAGTAATTAGAGAAGGAAGCCAAAAACTTGAATTTTCAAGCACGTACTATGCACCAGCAACATGCTAGAGTTTTTATATATATCTTGCCAATGGCAACACTTAAGATTCCTACACTTGGTGAAGCGGACACAGCAAAGGAAAGATATTATCCATGTTCTCATTGCCTGCCCAAGTGGAATTTCCATCTCCACCCCTCTGAGAGATGTGGAATATGCCTAAAATGAGAAAGTACGTAGCATTAATTTAAAGAGAAGTGTTGACATGACAGAGAGATGAGGAATGCATCTTGAATTCAGCCAACTCAGGCCATCCTTTGAGGCTTCAGGGTAGTTTGGGACAGGCTTCCAGTTATATGTGAGATGTTGAACAGAAGAAAATGAAAACTGGTGGGGAGCTGGACAGGAAGGAGAGGCCATATCGGAATCTATCATTTTCCAGTGTCGAACAAGGCTTTTTTTTGGGCGACTCTGAAAGACCACTAATTCCTTCTGCTTAGAGAAGTTCTATGATTTGCCTGTGACCACCCTCCACGTCGACATTTGGTGGAGCCTGGGAAATGCACAGAAGGAAACACTGTAGTGTTGGCAGGGCAGGCGGGGAGACTCTAGGGCCACAGATGAATGACCTAATACACACATGGCTTTGGTGGACGGAATAAAGACCGGTTCTCTGGAAGCTGGGACAGCAAGCTTAGCCTTAGAGTAAAGGTTATTTTATCAGGAAATAAATCAGAGGCCTGTAGCATGACCATTTTTTTCCAGGCACATCTTGGTGATGAGGAGGGTGTGTGTTCAGACCACAGGAATCTCCAAACCACCCGGCCGCCCCACCGGCTCTCAGGGACGCCAGGCGCAGGGCTGTTGAGAGCCCCAGACAACAGCATTTCTGAGTCTTCGCGTTGTGTCTTTCTGAGTGCATGTGGTTTCTTTCATTTGTGTTTGTATTTGGCCTTTTTTATTTGTTTGTTTGTTTGGACAGTCTCATCTGGAGGCTGGTGGTTACCGTCCTTCCCTCTGTGTGAAGTTGCTGCCAAGAAACCTGGTGTCTGCCATGCTCTGCCTCAGCTCCTCTGGCCAGCAGCCAGGCCTGAGGTGCCGGCTGGAGTTTCTGCTGGCCTGGCTTGCAAAATGCATTCCGGTGGGCACCAGGAAGGCAAGAAAAAGAGGAGCACTTAGGGGCAGGGAGCAAGGCAGGAGCCTACCAACCTGCTAAGCTGTCCCGGGGGAGAGGCAAGTGTCTGTCATAGAGATGTCCATTGAGAGGGCAAAAAACACCAAGGCTAATGAAAGTAAGCAGAGGCAGGGAATGGCATGCTCTGGCTGGGAGTCCTTTTATATAAAAGTAACACACACTCTTATGATAGGGACAGAGAGTGGGGTTTGGAGTTCTAGTAGAATCTGTGAAAGGACAAAGGGAAGGGATAGAATTGCAAAGGCAGTTGGACATTTTCCCTCGCTGTGGCCCAGAGGTGTGTCCTACCTCAAAACCTGAAATAAACTCATACACCCCACTGTCAGAGAGATGGAAGTTATTTTTAAAAAGACAGGCTTTCGCTTTGGAGCTATTTCAAAAGACTAAGATATAATTTAGTTTTGGGGGACGGGGCGGGGGGTGGCGCAGGGAAGCAATGAGAGGAAAAAAAGTAAAAACACAAGTTATAAAAAGCAAAAATAAAGTCCTAGAATTAAATTTTGCAACCGAAATATAGGCCTTTGGGTTCCTCATCAATCACAGCTCTGTGTTGCTGTTTTGGTGAATAGATTTCTGAATTTTATTTTGAATGGTATAATTTTCAGATTAAGATTTTAAAAGAAGTACCAGCCCAGAGAAGGATAAAAAATGGAAACTAGTCCACACAACTACTTCATACAACTGAGGGCGTGTACACGAGATATCCCTAAATGAATGCTTCTTAAAATCCTCCACTATTTTCATGCTCTGTACTTTCTCTGTACTCTATAAGTTTTCTTTGCTCCAAGAGTTGGGCCTGTCTGCATATTCTCAGAGATAGCATCAGGTCAGCGCTTCAATTACCAAATGCCTGTTTTCAGAGACTTAACTCAGGTATGAAACGTGTTTGGGACTCAAACGTGGCAGATAACATCTCAAGCCAGCCGTTAATTCTCTAACATGTTTTCAAGGGCAAACATCTTTTAGCTGCTTATTTTCTGATCCCAAAGTACAAATAAACAGAAGGCCATACAGTGAAATTATCCATAGTATGTCCCCGACCAGGCAGGCCTTACCTAACTGGATTCTGAGAAGGCTGTAGAACAATGCTACTTTTAAAATTGAACATTCTTTGTAGAAAAACATTCTACAAGCAGGGAAGGGTGTTGGAGGGAAGAGCAGAGCTGTTGTTATGAAAATTCTTTATAGTTTGTTTTGCGAATATTAAGAATAAACCTGAAAGGAAGGGAGAAAACCAATGTCTTCTTCATTTCTTCTCCCCTAAAAGCTGTATGAGGGTTACTGTATTCATGTATAGAGCTGTCTGGTTTTTAAGAGCACAGAATTGATGTCACAAGCACTTACTACCTTTGTGTTGAGCATTCGTGCTGGGGCTAGGGCCACTAAAAGATAAAAGTCATGGCCACTGGATTCCTGGTCTCAGGTTGAGAATATAAAACAAATAAAAAGGTAAATAAAGTATGTGGTAGTATCAACCACACACTAAATATATTGGCAATAAGTGCCAATAATAAATATAGAAAAATAAAACAGCCTATTAGGCCAGGCTTGCTTAACAGGGTTATTAGCATGGGTTTTGGAGTCGAACTACTTGAGATGTAAATTTGACCCCAGCTTGGATAATTTACTTAATCTCTGCGTGTCTCAGTTTCCTTGTTTGTGTCTCAATTTCCTTGTCTGTAATATGGGGTCAAATATAATATCAGCTTCTTTGGGCTCATAAAGAACTTGGAACAGTGCTTGGTGCACAGGAAGTGCTGAGGCTGATGCTAGAGAAACCTGAAACTAAGGGACCAGAGGTGAAAGGCCCAGTGACTGCACTGCTGTGGTCCTTTATTTTGTCTTCTTGGATCTTCAGTTACCCCTAACCTATTCCTGAAGGTTTCTCAAAGATCCTGGACAGTCTTCACATTGCATTTACAGGTGTTATCAGGGAGCCTAAGAAGTGGGCCCCTGGAGACAAGGCTTTCTCTCCTCCCTCTGGCTTGTCATACGTGGAACTAATTCAGTCCTACAAGTGGAGGGTCGTGTGGCTTACAAAACACCCTAGATTTGCTGTTCCCAGTTTCCACACATTATAGGTAGGAGTCTAGATTCTTTTGGATGCAAGTAACAAAACTCAAACTAGACTTTGCAAAATGATTTGTTGGAAGGAAGCCAGGTAGCCTTCAACCTTGAAGCTTGGGAACGCAGGGACAGAAGCATCTCTGGAGGCCTGGGAGCCTCAACTAGTCAGCCCTTCCTTCCCTTCATCTTGCTGCTCCTGTCTGCTGTCAGCTTTGGTTTCTTCAATCTGCTTTGTCAAGGGCTAGGAATCATGTCCACTAGCAGCACCTGCTTACATCTGCCTCCTCTGTAATAAGAGAGAAAGGGGGCTTATTGTCTTCATTTCAAGCTGCGAAATTCCAGACAAGGACTCTGGTTGGGCTTGGATCACGTCTACCCCCTGGACCAATCCTTATGGCCAGAAGTGGGGCTGACATACTGTGGTTGACCCAGCTTTCTTCCCTAGAGCAGTTTTTATGGCCAGGTACCTGAGCATGGTAGCTGCCTTCACATTCGGATCACCTGTTGGGATTGGAGATGGTAGAAGCTGTTCCCCAATACAATAATGTGTTGTTCCCTTAAGGACAAAGCAGTGCCAAGAGGACAAACCCATTACCATCTTTGACATTATAGAATGACATTGTGGAAATAGTATTTTTATAGATAAGATTTGGCAGAACTGGATAAAGTAGTTGCTACCTCTTTCAAAGATTCCTCATGTTCTTGCTGCATGATAAATCAAGGACATGAGGAATCTTTCTTTCCTTTTATTTCAGAAGAGCAAAATGTTTCTGTGTGGTGATACATCACACAGTTCCAAAGGCCTTCACTTCCTTTGTATTGTGGAAGTTAGAATGTAAAGTCAGTGGTATTCCTGGATATCTATTTTGTGCCTTGTCCGTGGTAGCCATTCAATAAATGCTTGTTGTTTGAATATACGAATCAGTGACAATAATGTAATTTTCTTTCTCAAATACAACAGTGAAATTGTAGATAGATCAATCATATGTCTACGTTAAAATATAAGCTCTTGGCTGGGTGCAGTGGCTCACACCTGTAATCCCAGCACTCTGGGAGGCCGAGGCAGTTGGATAACCTGAGGTCAGGAGCTCGAGACCAGCCTGACCAACATGGCGAAACCCCATCTCTACTAAAAATACAAAAATTAGTTGGGTGTGGTCACATATGCCCACAGTCCCAGCTACTCGGGAGGTTGAGGCAGGAGAATCGCTTGAACCCAGGAGGCAGAGGTTGCAGTGAGCCAAGATCATGCCACTGCACTCCAGCCTGGGTGACAGGGTGAGACTCCATCTCAAAAAAACAAAAAAAAAACAAGCTCTTTTGCCCTAGCCTAAGGAAGTCATTTAATTAATGTAAACCTCAGTGTCCCCATTTTTAAGACACAAAGATGGCCAGGTGCAGTGGCTCATGCCTGTAATCCCAGCACTTTGGGAGGCTGAGGCGGGTGGATCACGAGGTCAGGAGATCGAGACCATCCTGGCTAACATGGTGAAACCCCCTCTCTACTAAAAATACAAAAATTAGCAGGGCGTGGTGGCAGGCACCTGTAGTCCCAGCTACTTGGGAGGCTGAGGCAGGAGAATGGTGTGAAACCGGGAGGTGGAGCTTGCAGTGAGCCAAGATCACGCCACTGCACTCCAGCCTGGGTGACAGAGTGAGACTCCGTCTCTAAAAAAAAAAAGAGAGACCCAAAGATAATTATTCCTTCCTTCCTCTGAGAATTTTCTTAGGATCTAAACAAGATAACAAATATTGCAGTGAACACATATTGCTTGTATAGCTCTTTTCCTATTAATGTTTTTGTTTGTTTTTTCCTTCGTCACCATCTACCCGCCTTGAGGAAAAACAAGGTAGTATCCTGGTATTAAAAGAGGAATTTTAAATAACTTGGTTCAATAGTCTCATGTACAAATCACTGACTCCTTGTTGGCTATAGAATGTATTTTCAGGGGCCTTTGAAAACTAATGAGAATTTGTAGAAGACACTGTAGCGATTCCTCAAGGATCTAGAACCAGAAATACCATTTGACCCAGCATTCCCTTGCTGGGTATATACCCACAGGATTATAAATCATTCTACTATAAAGACACATGCACATGTGTGTTTATTGCAGCACTATTTACAATAACAAAAATTTGGAACCAACCTAAATGCCCATCAATGATAGACTGGATAAAGAAAATGTGGCACATATATACCATGGAATACTATGCAGCCATAAAAAAGAATGAGTTCCTGTCCTTTGCAGGGACATGGATGAAGCTGGAAGCCATCATCCTTAGCAAACTTAACACAGGAACAGAAAACCAAACACCACATATTCTCACTCATAAGTGGGAATTGAACAATGAGAACACATGGACACAGGGAGGGGAACATCACACACCAAGGTCTGTCGGTGGGGTGGGGAGCAAAGGAAGGGAGAGCATTAGGACAAATACCCAATGAATGCAGGGGTTAAAACCTAGATGATGGGTTGATAGGTACAGCAAACCACCATGGCACATGGATATCTATGTAAGAAACCTGCACATTCTGTACATGTATCCCACAGCTTGAAGTAAAATAAATAATAATAATAAAACCATTACTTAGAAAAAAAAACTAATGAGAACTTTTAAATTTTGTTTGCTTTCCTTTCAAGAATAATGTTAAAATTGACAGAAGCATTTTCTGGATAAATTGGATGACCGTATTAAAAGCAAACATTACCTCCAAACTCATGTTGGTACTTAGGACATTTTGGTGATAAACAATTGTCTGAAGAGACTAAACTTAAAGATTTTCTTTGACTCTCATAGCAATAGATAGATGGGTGGATAGCTAGATACAGAAGATATATGGACATAGACAGAGATGTAGACATACACACATACCATTTGTTAAGTGTCTTCTTTGTGTCAAACTCTCTCCTGTAGATTCCACCTACATGTTAGCTCAGTTAATCCTCCCTACTCCACTACAAAATAGATTTATTACTCAGATTCAGATTTATGGTGAGATAGAGGCTCAGAGAGTTTAAGTGACTTATCCAGGGTTTCAAAGGCAGAAGTGGGAAGCCAGGACAAGCCTCATCAAGAGTACTGTCAAAAAAATCTTTCTCTTGGACTGCAGAGAATCAGCTCTGTGTTGCTACCAAAGCTCTCCAGCTTCCTCTTTTCAAAAAGTCTCCTTTTTCTCAGCCTTTCAAAATCTCGTCAAACACAAGGAAGAAACTACCACTGAAGAAAGATAAGAAGAAAAGTTGTGTGAGGGGCTAGTAGCGCAATGAATAATGTGCCTGACTACAGATCAGAAAAAAAGTTCTGTGCACGTGCAGGTGTGCTGGCTGGCTGGATGGATGAGGAAGTCAGTAGAGTTTTCTCTATACCTCTTATCATTTGCCCGATTTTCTACTTTCCTCTCCATGGTGCTTGTTCCAGAAACAAATGCCTAGAATTGCCTATTTAACTTAAAATCGCTTACAAAAATGGAGAGGCTTATTAGACCTGGTATTATACCTGCTAAAAGATTCTTAGCAGCCAAGTACTTTTAAAAAATGATTCAGAAGGTTGGCAATTACTACCACCCTCAGAATAGAACAAAGCATTTTCAAAGGGAACTAACATTTTCTAACATATCTTATAATTTGGCACCACAGAGCCAAATGTGCTAATAAGTGTTTTCCTGTTTAATTGTTGCATCAAGGCTGCAAAACTGATACTGTTATCCCCAGATATTATTATCTCCATATTTTGCAAACAAGGAAACAGAAATCCAGAATAAATAACCTGCCATAAGTTGGATATCTAATACTTGACAGAGGATTTAAACAGACTCTGCCTGGCTGTGGAGCCTACATTCTTTCTATTTAACATTGAATCGGTCTTTATCACAATTGCCATTTTTCTCTATGAAATTTACAGAAAATTCAGTCCTCTCACAAAGAAGAAAGTGGAAAATTATTCTGCATGCACAAGACCACTGAATAGGGTCATCATTCACATAACAGCATGTGTTACAGGAGAAGGTCCTACTCTCAGGAAATGTTTATCTTAAAAAAAAATGAACAAACTGATTTTTTAATAATTGCTTATAGTATTATATGCGAAGAATGCAGTGGATTGCATCAGCAGATAGAAGTTAAATCCCTATTTTAGATCTACCATTTATCAAATGGTAGATCTAAAATAGGGATTTAACTTCTATCTACTACTGGGTGTCTACCTAGAGGAAAAGAAGTCATTATGTGAAAAAGATACTTGCACGTGCATGTTTATAGAAGAAACCTGGATGGAATTGGAGACTACTATTCTAAGTGAAGTAACTTGGAAATGGAAAACCCAACATTGTATGTTGTCGCTCATAAGTGAGAGCTAAGCTGTGAGGACACAAAGGCATAAGAATGATACGATGAACTTCGGGGACTCAAGGGAAAGGGTGGGAGGGGTGTGAGGGATAAAAGACTACACATTGGGTACAGTATACACTGCTTGGGTGATGGGTACACCAAAATCTCAGAAATCAGCACTAAAGAACTTATTCATGTAACCAAACACCACCTGCTCCCTAAAAACCTTTTGAAATAAAAAAATAAATTTTTTTTTTAAACTTAAATTTCTACTTTAGAGAAAGCACAGTGTGAAAACTACTAGTCAAACCTCTTCATGAAGCCAACACAAGGGCCTTTGTCTTTTGGCCTCTCCTTTCCTCTCCAGCTTCATCTTTTGATATGCTTCAACTTGTACTCTATGTTTTAACATTGATTTTTACATCTCCAAACATTCCATGCTGTTCTATGATTCTGTGCCTTCCTTTACTCTGTTAGCTCTTCCTGGAACAAGTTATACACTTAACCACATAACCTACATTCCCTTGTCCATCTGGAATACTCTCAGAAAACCCAAGAGGATAAGTCTGTGGAACTTTCTAGACCCTCCCCTCTCCCTACCCAAGTCATGCCTTCCTATACTACCTCTAAGCTTCCAACATCTTCTGTAGAGTTTATTATGATGTCCTGTAATTATCTTTCTCACACTTGTGCACTGTGCTAGACTGTGGGTTCTTTTAGGGCAGATACAGTGTTTTATTTACCTTGATATCTCTCACACAGTGCCAGATCGCTAGGGATGCTTAATAGATGACATTGGATTGAATCAAACTGAATTGATTAAAAAACAACTAAAATGTAAAGTGTAAATTTGAGACTTTCAAAACTTAAACTCCTTATAGAGCCATCTTTTCATTTCATTTGTCCCCTCTGCACACTTGTTAATGTTCTGGAGAGCTTGCCCCCTGGGTAAGTTGTCTTTGCAAGTGGTCTTCCCTTATCAGTTTTATTCCTTCATTCAACAAGCATTGATTGAGTGCCTATGGTGTTTCAGGCCCTGCATCAGGAGCCTGGGATAGAAAGAAGGATGAGCCAAGACTCCTGCCTCAAAGAACTGACAACATAGCAAGGTTTTCTAAAAGTTCAGGAAAAAAAAAAAACATAAAACAAAGTAAAGAGGGATTATTACTATGCAAGAAATGCAACAACATGCCTTTGGGGTGGGGGCCAGAGAAGACAGAAAGCATTCAGAGAAGGGCCAGGGAACACCATCCAAACAAAAGGATGTTTGCATGAGGCCTTGAGTAGAAAGAAGGGTTTTGAAAGAACATAGGTATTCTCTAAGTTCCCCTAAAAAAAATTCCCAGCCATTTTTTATAAGTAAAATTGCCCTTACCTGAGAAAATTTTAAGCTACAGTATTGCCAAGTTTCTTTTCTATATCTTCTAAATCTATCCTGAAATCCCAGAAGACATGTCCCGCCAACTTTGACAGTTCTTTGGCAGAACTGGTCTCCATGTTAATAAGCTATAAGGATCCTGAAAGCACTGAAATAGCCATTATTGTGTTGCTGTCTTGTTGGGATTGGTTATATTTTATTAACACTGCCAGAGGACATAGCCAGAGTGAACTAAACTTAGAAACAAATGTTCAGGAAAACCAAAAAAAAAAAAAAAAGCCTTTAAAAAAATTACATTCAAGGAAAAAAGAGAAATGATGGAGACACCAGCCTATGAATGGGAGAAACAGTGTCAACGGGTGACAGGAAACATGAAACTCTGGGTTATGGCTTTGCTTATATCTTCGCTAAAAAAAAAAAAAAAATGCATTACAAATGGTAGAACAAAAATGGGGAGATGATTCACAAAGCTGGTGGCCGTTCTAGGTAATTCAGGTCTCCATGCCGAATGAATTTTATAAGGAAACTAAAAAAACCCTTAGGTGAATGTCACTGGGGATTTCTGGGGAAAATAGAAGTGAGATCAAAACGCTGGGAATTTGGTAAATGTGTTTTTCAAAAAGTGTGCATCCGACAGCTTAGCTTGAGCCTAAGGCATGTCCATGGGCCACAATTTGGATCTACTTTGGTGGGTCTAGAGGGGTGGATTCATCAGGAAAATATATTGAATTAGAATCTTCTAGAAAATAACTTATTGTGGCCAGGTGCAGTGGCTCACGCCTGGAATCACAACACTTTGGGAGGCTAAGTCAGGAGGATCACTTGAGACCAGCAGCTTGACTAGCCTGGGCAACATGGCAAAGCCCCATCTCTACAAAAAAAAAAAAAAAAAAAGCCAGGTCTAGTGACATATGCTGTAGTCTCAGCTACTTGGGAGTTTGAGGTAGGAGGATCATTTTAGCCCGGGAGGTGGAGGCTGCAGTAAGCAGACATCACCATTGCCCTCCAGCCTGGGCAACAGAGTGAGACCCTGTTGCAAAAAAAGAAAAAAGAAAATCAAAGAGAAAGAGAGAGGAGAGGAGAGGAGAGGAGAGAAGAGGAGGGGAAGGGAGGGAAGGTGGGGGAGGGGAGGGAGAATTTATTGTAAGAGAAGAAGGAGTCATCAGACAAAACCTGGTCCAATAAAAAAGCTTTGGTTTTTGGAAGAAATGAGCAATTGCCAAGTGTTAGCCTATCACCTGCACTTGATCAGGAAATTGGCAATCTCATATTTTGATAGGAGTGTGAACAGGCACAACCACCAGTTTGGAATCTATCTTCCCTTTGAAAGAAGGAGTAGGGTCCAGGAAAAAGTAAGCCTGAAGGATGGTTATATGCTTGTTTGTTGGTATGTATTTAATGAATCCTCATTCTGAACTTGGACTTGATGCTAACCAAAAGACAAGGATTAGAACCCTGAGCACTGAAGGGAATTAAAAAGTGCTAGTTGTCTTAGATTCTAAAATCTGTAAAGAATGGCAGAAAAGCCAGCCAGCCTGCCTTTCTTTCTTTTCTTGAGACGGTTTCCCTCTGTTGCCCAGGCTGGAGTGCAGCGGCATGATCTCGGCTCACTGCAGCCTCCCTGCCTCGGGCTCCGGTGATTCTCCTGCCTGGGCTTGCCGAATACCTGGGATTGCAGGCGCACACCACCACGCCTGGCTGGTTTTTGTATTTTTGTTGGAGACCGGGTTTCACCATGTTGGCCAGGCTGGTCTCCAACTCCTGACCTCGAGTGATCTGCCCGCCTCGGCCTCCCGAAGTGCTGGGATTACAGACGGAGTCTCGCTCACTCAATGCTCAGTGTTGCCCAGGCTGGAGTGCAGTGGCGTGATCTTGGCTCGCTACAACCTCCAACTCCCAGCCGCCTGCCTTGGCCCCTCAAAGTGCTAAGATTACAGCCTCTGCCCAGCCGCCACCCCATCTAGGAAGTGAGGAGCGCCTCTGCCTGGCGGCCCATCGTCTGGGATGTGAGGAGCGCCTCTGCCCGGCCGCCCCGTCTGGGAAGTGAGGAGCGCCTCTGCCCGGCCACCCATCGTCTGGGAAGTGAGGAGCGTCTCTGCCCGGCCGCCCATCGTCTGGGAAGTGAGGAGCGCCTCTGCCCAGCCGCCCTGTCTGGGAAGTGAGGAGCGTCTGGGCCAGGCCGCCCCATCTGGGAAGTGAGGAGGGCCTCTTCCTGGCCGCTGTGCAAACTTCCAAGTGTGAAGTGACAGCCTTCGTTGTAGAATGAATGAAGACACTGGCACTGATTATGTAACAACTTGGCAGCTATCTCAAGTCGTTGATGATGGAGGTATTGGAATTATAGAAGAAAGCAAACACACAAATTTTACTAAAGGCGATTTTGTGACTTCTTTCTATTGGCCCTGGCAAACCAAGGTTATTCTGGATGGAAATAGCCTTGAAAATGTGATATATATATATGAACGTATCTGATTTTTTTTCCCTATATAATTCTTACTTTGTGCATTTGATATTCAGTTGTGTTTGTAATCACGGAAAAATAAAAGCATATATTTTCTTTAAAAAAAAAGAATGGCAGAAAAATGATGATGCAATTAATTTATTTTTTATGCTTGTTCCAGATGTTTTTAATTTAGCTTTCACCATTTTTCCTTCTCATAGAAAAATGCTCTAGCCCACACTGGTAGTTTCTCTCGAAAACCTAGCACTGAGCAGAGTTTTTGCTGATGGTTTTAGCGTGCAGCGTTGAGAGACATGAGCAACTGAGCTGCAGGAGGAGTCGTTTTGCTCCTTTTTGGAAACGAGGGCCATTTGGAAATCTGCTCTCCCTTCTTCCCTTCTCCTAGAAAGAGCAGAAACTCAATCATGCTCAACAGCTTTAAGTGGGGCTGATATTTGTCAGATACACCTTAATGCTAGGTCTGTTGTGTTTCTTTAAACTCAATACTTCTGAGGGAATGCAGTGAGAAGGTGCTAGCACTTGAGCTTTGCCGATGGGGTTAGACTTAATGACCTTCGAGATTCTTTCCAGATCTGCAATGTGTTTATTTTGAAAGCTTTATAACCCCTGATGAGAAATATAGTCATCACAGAGGGATTCAGAACCATTTATAAATTTGCATTGAACATAGTAGACCAAAGAATGTGGGCATTCTTATCAATAATAATGTGCGAGCAAATGGTGGAACTTCTCTTGAGATTTGTTAGAATGAATCAAGTCTTTAAAATATGCCTACCCTTTGACATAGCAGCACTTCTTCTGGAAATATGTCCTAAGGAAATATTTAAGAGTGTTTTCAAAGAATTTAGCACTAAAATGTTCTGTTTTTTGAAATAATTTTCAGAAACCAGAAGGTATTTAAATGTCCAACAATGGCAGATGACTGCAGTAAACTGTGCCTTGTGGCCTTGTGTGCACTAGTGTACTGTGCAGTCATCAAAAATGAGACAGTACATGTGTATTTATTCTAGTGAGAGAACAGATTATAAAAGGGGCATTACATTATGATCTCATGTTCGTAGCAGACACACATATGGACATTCAAAAAAATTCTTGATAGAACTACATCAAAATATTAAGTTATATGTTATTACCTGTGGTAAAAGCCGATTTCTATTTTCACCTCTTTACATGTATTCTTTTTCTAAATTTTCACTGTGATTAAAAATTTGTGTTGCCAAAAAAGTTTCAAAGACCTAAGTATGTATTATATATGTATCCGTTTTTGCATTCAATAATTATTTATCAAATACCTCTTATTCAGCATGCTTTGTGCATATGTTAACCTTTCTATCAAATTCGTTGTTAACTATTTGATCATTTTCTTAGTAACGGATGAACAGAAGAAGCCTAGTAAATAAAGTCGTGAAAAATCAACAAAAAGGTTGAAAAGCTTATTTAAAGCCACATAATGAATTCAAAACAGCAGCCAGGACTTGTAACCTCAGATCCTCAACGTTGAACCCCTTAAGCAGATGCTGTTCTCCTATTCATCTTAATTTGTGTTCCTTGTCTGTTAGGACTGAAAGGTACCTTGAAGAGGTCATTTGAAGAAAGCATTGGCCACAGTACTCTGCAGCTGCCCCCATGAAGAAGAGTAGTACATTTTCCACCCCACCTCCAATCTGGGCTGGTCCATGACTTGATCATGCCAGTTCTTAGCCTAGGCCACCAGAGACTTTGCATCTTCCACTTTTTTAGAACCTTTGACCAGCACATGAATTACCTGGGTTAGCCTACTGGAGAATGAGCAAACTAGTGAAGAAAGTTTCCAGTCATCCCATCACCCAGACATGGCCATCACAAACCAGCTGACCAGAGACACATGAGTGAGCCCCTCTGAGGTCAGCAAAACCACCCAGAGGTATCTAGTCCTAAATGCCAAGGCACAGAACGGTGAGCTAAATAAATGTTTGCTGTTTTGAACCACAAAGTTTTTGGGGTGGTTTGTCATGCAGCAAAAGCTAACACATACACTCAGGCTCATCTCATCCTCCTCATTTTTCAAGTGAAGAAACCAATGAGATAAAGGAGGTGCCCCACTTAGAGTCACACTGTAAATCAATCAAACTGAGAGAAGAGCCAAATTCTCCTGACTGCCATGCACTGAATGCTTCAGAAAGGAAAATGTTAACACAGTTCACACACTGTTCACAAACACAGACAGAATTAAAACCTTGGTTAAACAATATGGCAAATAGGCTCAGGTCACCATGTGCTCCATGTCTTCCTGCCAGTTCAATCATTTGGCTGCAGGAGAAAGGAAAAAATACCACATTCTGTTCTACTCCTGTCCCGCCCCAGTCAATTCCAGTATTTTCCCATCGCACAGACCACCTGGGAGTTAGGCCGCTGGAGCTTCAGAAGTGTCCGCTTTCTTGCTGTCTCTTCTCTTTTCTTCTTTTTTCCTCGTCTCCTCCCTCCCCCTTCTTCTCTTCATCAATTTTTCTTCTCCTTCAATCTCTCTCTCTGTTTCTTTCAAAAGCCAGAGACCCCCTAACCCATTCCTACATCTTTTTTCTGACTTCACTGACCTCCTACCTACACAGAAAAATCAAATTGACAGAAAAACAAATCAAAATTCACAACCTCAACTGCACCTCAGGATTGCCCTAACAACTACTCATAATATGTGCCAATTCAAAGTGCTTGGCCCCAAACGTTAGCCAATTAATCCTCACAGCCACCCTGTGTGTTAATTAGGCCTCATTATTCATGAGTTACAGACCACAAAAACAAAGCCAGAAGAAATAACTGCCATACGCAAGGCTCAGAGGCAGGACAAGAGCCGTGGCCCTCCTGGCACTGGGGTGGAGGCCGGACACAGCCCATGAAGCCACAGCAATTCCCCTGGTACAGACCCAGAGGCCGGTGCCAAGGGGCGGCTCAAGCCTTTCCTTTTCCATTAGCCACAGGTGTGTTTTACCACAGCCTAACTAGCAGCTACTATTTATTCTCTGGGATTTTCTAAAAACGTGCTTTTGCAGATTTTCAAGCCAAAGGCATTCCCAGCATCACTCTTTATTAAATCGACCCACAGAAATGTATTGAAAATCATGAGCATTTTGAAACATACTGAGTCCTTTATGGCTGGAATAATCTAATAGACAAGCTGTTGTTAATTTACAACCTTAATTTTCAGACACACTTCTTGAGTCAAAAGTACTTCCTGCTCCATAATTCCTGTAGGGATACAGGTGGCCTAGGACTAAGTACACATCTACTGTACATTAAAATGTATTTCTTACTTAACTTAAACATTTCTGAAATCTCAAGTTTATGTCTAGACTATTTTAATCAGCTAAATGTCATAATAAGCCATATGTTGGTCTTGATCGGTTACATACACCAGCCCTACTCATAAAGTATCAAAAGGTGTTTTTAAAAAGAAGTCTGTGTTTGTTTTACCAAGAAAATGGTACTTTCAGTCTATCATATCAGACATGCTGGCAAGCAGAAAAGGACCTTACGTAACTGGTGGAAAAAATGGGTTTTTCTCCCTCTTTTCCTCTCATTTACCACGCCATCAATACCACTTTTAAACTTCAGAGTTTAAGAGCAATAAGCTTCTATTGGTTGAAAATGGCACTTGACCACTATCCACAAAACATCAACACTGAGAGAAAGCAGAATGGTATTGAGCAGGTATTTTTGTTGCTGCTGTTCTCATTTTTACAAGGGTTCTCTGCTTTCAGTTTCTTCCCACCTGAGTTGGCCTGCAACTCTCAACCCCCAAAACAGCTACCAAGTCACCCAAACATAAGATGGGAAAAAGTAAGAGCATTGCTGACTAAATCAATATCCAAGTCTTTAATGAACACCTGTCATGCCTAACATGTTGTGTTAGGACCTGCAGCCACAGCCATGACCAAGGGGGTCTTGGCACCTGCTTCCACAGAGCCTGCAGTTTTACTGGAGGAAAAGACGTTAAACATGATTCCACAAATACTCATAGACATGCATTTTCACTAGAGTTCTGAAGAGAAAGTGCTGAATACCATACAAGTTCACACCAGAGACACAGACAAGTACACAGGAATGGAAAAGGGTTCCCCAAGGAAATGATATTAGGCTTTGACCTTAGGAATAAGTAGGAGTTGGTCAGGTAGAGAATTCAAATCTGTGCCTGGGTGTGGTGGCTCACACCTGTAATCCCAGAACTTTGGGAAGTCAAAGCAGATGGATCATTTGAGGTCAGGAGTTCGAGACCAGCCTGGCCAACATGGTGAAACCCTGGCACTACTAAAAATACAAACATTAGCGGGGCACACTTGTAATCCCAGCTACTCAAGAGGCTGAAGCAGGAGAATCACTTAAACCTGCGAGGCGGTGGTTGCAGTGAGCCAAGATCACGCCACTGCAATTCAACCTGGGCGACAGAGTGAGTGAGACTCCATCTCAAGAAAAGATTCAAATCTGTTAACTTCTTACTTTTATGACAAGCTAGAAAGCATCAGAAACTGCCTAAAGTCACTTGTTTCCAATTCTAAATAAGCGTAATTGAAAGAGCACTCATTAATCAAATTAGAAAACACAGGCTTTCTTATCAATCTAAAGAGGGATCTTATACCAAATTATGAAGTCACACACACACACACACACAAAAAAAAAAAAAATGATACTTCAGGGAAAATAAGTAAATTGGGTTTTAATGTTGACACTTGATAAAACTTATGAACTGGATTAAGAATAAGAATTCTTGCATGGAGACTTTTTTCTGGAGATGAAAATGGTCCTAAAGTTTGGTTATGCCAAGCCTGGACAGAAACACAGGGAGAGTTTGTTTCCACCATACCATGCAATCACATAATTGCTCTTGGTTCACATAATCTGAAGAGTAGGAAATACTTTGTAATGACAATTTTTGTAAATGATGATGTTTCTCTGGGCATCTTCTCAGTGCATGCTCTTCCTCAGCTGGAATGAGTTGAGTCTTGGTGGGGAAAGCATGCGATAGTTCTATTTGTGTCTCTCAGCTGTGTCTGCAAACTGCATTATGAGTTCATGGCCATCCCCCCACTGAATCAGGATCTACACTCTGCTTTAGCCTGTTCAGGCACTGGAGTAGTTTCAGTGCTGTTCATCAACTCTTTCTCATTCCTCTCCTCCCAGACAGATGACTGTACTTCTCCGCCCCCTGTAAATGAGGCTTGCCCATCTGACTCACTTTGTCGAATGAATTATCAACAGAAGTGATGTGAATCACTTCGAAGTGGAAGCTTCAAGTGCTGGTACAAGATTTACCTCTCTGTATTTCCCTGTTGCTATGATCTTATAAGTATAGGTGGCCCACCCTCCATATCCGCAGATTCTGCATCCACAGATTCAACCAGCATTGGATTGAAAATATGAAAAATAAAAAATAGATAATTCTCTCTATTGAACATGTACAGACATTTTTTTCCTGTCATTCCTCCCTAAACAATTAGGAATGACAACTATTTACATAGCAGTTACATTGTATTAGGTATTATAAGTAATCTAGAGATGATTTAAAGTATATGGGAGGGTGCACCTAAGTTATATGCAAATACTACACCATTTCATATAAGGGACTTGAGCATCTACAGATTTTGGTGTCTGTGGACATCCTGGAACTAATCTCTGGAGGATACTGAGGGACAAATATACTTATCAACGCAGAGCTGTGTCATTCTGAAACCTGAGTGATTGTAGGTGCCCTTCTGGCCTACACAGCACATGTAGCATAAGAAATATAGTGTATCCTGTTAAGCTATAGAGATTGAGGGGTTATTTGTAATTGTACTATAACCCAGCCCATCCTGGCTCCATAAGAATTAATGTTGGGATTTTTCTTTTCTTTTCTTTTTTTCTTTTTTGTCACCAAGGCTGGAGTGCAGTAGTGCGATCATGGCTCACTACATCCTCGACTTCCCAGGCTCAAGTGATTCTCCCACCACAGCCTCCCAAGTAGCTAGGCCTACAGACACATGACACGATGCCCAGCTAATTTTATTTTTTATTTTTTGGTAGAGATAAAGTCTCACGCTTGCTATGTTGCTCAGGCTGGTCTCGAACTCCTTGGCTCAAGTGGTCCTCCTGTCTCGATCTCCAAAAATGTTGAGATTACAGGCATGAGGCACCACCCCCAGATTTTTTTCACTTTTGCCATACTACTTTCTCTTATGTCACCCTTGCACTCAAAATTATATTGACCCCCTATATAAATGGACGTGGAAATTCAGTGCCAAATGGATATTTTTTGAGACTCAAAAATTACTGCTTCCAAAATAGCTATCCCTAGAAAATAGTGAATCACCAGTAATTGGTAACTCTTCCGCTTTGGACCCTGCTCAGGTTGGAATGGGGAGCAGTTCCAGGAGTCTGTATCATGTTACCTCCAACCTAAAGCTACAGAGAGCACTGGCTAAAAGTACACATACACCCAGTCTGTGTTGACTCAATTCCTGGTTCTGTCATTTACTGTTTATAACCTTGGGCACATTATTTATTCTCTCCCTGCCTCAATTTTCTTATCTGTAAAATGGGAGATCTTCAAAGTGCTTTTTTCCTAAGTTTCATGAAGGAATCAAATAAGCTGGTGCAGGTAAACCAGGAACAGTGCCTAGCAAATGCTCACTCATTTTATCCATCATTACCGTAATGTTAAGTCTTGCAACACTCTCCTGTCACTTCTCATCCTTGCAGCGTACCACATAGATCATTATGTGGCTCACACATCATTTTTCACAGCCGGTATAGGAGACTCAAACAATCTTCAACTCATTAGAGTGCCTGAAAACTAAATTGCCTCCCCTATCTTCCTCAACTGCTTTCACTACAATTTCCAGAGTAATTTCTCTCTGCTACAGTGATGACTTCCCACCTCCTAAGGAAGATAAGATGTTGTGTTCACACACTAGGCTAGCAGTCCTCAAATGTCCAGCTGAAGATGGACTGAGACAAGGAGGCCGGGCGCATGAGAAGAACCAGCAGAGGCGAGCATGAGCTTGTGAGCAAGAAGTTTTGAGAGGCCTCCCTGCTCTCATCAATAGGACTTTGAAAGAACTACATGGGTGACAAGAATGCACTGTGATTCCCTTTTCTGATTATTTGAGACTGAAGTAAAGACTTTAATTGCTTGTCAGTGTTAGATATCAAGTTTATTTTATCTGGCAGCCACACTCAGACTGCTCACAATGCAAACCCACTGTGTAGGGGCTGTGCCCACAATGAGGGCTTCCACAGCCGTTCTCTCCCTAGGTGCCCCTTTGATGTTTTCCTTTCATCCGCACACTCCATGAATTTTCTAAGGGCCTCTCACATTTAATGTACTTCTTATCTTACTCTGCTCCGGCTGTTATCACAAAATATCATAGACTGGGTGGCTTTAACAACAGACACTTATTTTCCCACCTACATATATCCAGTCTGGGTGGACTCAATTCCTGGTCCTGCTGTTTATTGTCTATAACCTTGGGCACATAATTTATGCTCTCCCTGCCTCAATTTTCTTATCTGTAAAATGGGAGTTCTTCAACATGCTTCTTTTTTTTCCACTTTTTTTGTTTTGTTTTGTTTTTTATTTTATTTTAAGTTCTGGGATACATGTGCCAAACACGCAGGTTTGTTACACAAGTACACATGTTCCATGGTGGTTTGCTGCACCTATCAACCCATCATCTAGGTTTTAAGCCCCGCATGCATTAGGTATTTGTCCTAATGTTTTCCCTCCCCTTGTCCCCGACACCCTGACAGGCCCCGATGTGTGGTGTTCTTTCAGATGTGCTTCTTTCATAAGTTTCACGAAGTCATCAAATAAGATGACACAGGTAAACCAGGAACAGTGCCTAGCAAGCGCTCAGTCGTTTTACCCATCACTACAATAATGTTAAGTCTTAAGTTGCTCCTTGTCTCAGTGCAGCCCATCCTCAGGTGAACATCTGAGTGCTGCCAGCCTACCACAGTATTCCAGTTCTGGAGGCTAAGAAGTCCAAGATCAGGGTACTGCTCAATATGGCTCCTGGTAAGGAACTCTTCCTTGTGTGCAGATGGCCACGTTCTCACTGTGTCCTCACACAGCAGAGAAAAGTCTCTCTCTCTCTTCCTCTTCATATAAATCCCCTGATACCATCATGGGAACCCTGCCTTCATGACCTCATCTAACGCTAATTACCTCCCAAAGCCCCATCTCCAAATACCATCGCATTAGGTAATAGGGCTTCAACATATGAATTTGCGGAGGGACATAATCATTCAGTACATGATCTCTCTGAGGAGAGAAAACCAAATTGTGGGCTAAATCTGACCTTCAAGATTTAGGAAATCTATCCAGGCATGGTGGCTCATGCCTGTAATCCCAACACTTTGGGAGGTCGAGACAGGTGGATCGCTAGAGCCCAGGAGTTCGAGACCAGTCTGGCCAACATGGTGCAACCCCATATCTACGAAAAATACAACACTTAGCCAGGCACCGTGTGCACACCTGTAGTCCAAGCTACTTGGGTGGCTGAGGCAGGAGAATTGCTTGAACCCAGGAGGCAGAGGTTGCAGTGAGCCAAGATTGTGCCACTGCACTCCAGCCTGGGCAACAGAGAAACACTCTGCCTCAAAAAAAAAAAAAAAAAGATTTGGGAAATCCATTTGGTTGTAAGCACTTACGAAGCATCAACTATGGAAAAGACGCAGCTAGAAACCAACAATAAATACTAAGGAGATGTAATCTTTACCCTCAAAGAGCTTCAAGGTCCAATTGAAAATCAGAGAAAAGTGCAGAAGAAAAACTAAATATACTACAAATTTCTTTAATTAAAAGGAAGTCTATTTAAGTAACAAAGGAGTGATATAAAAGAGTACTACGAGAGATTCAGAAAAAGCAGCATCACATGAGAGGTGAGAACACAGGTTGTGGAATCAGGTGGAAATAGGTTAGCATCCTGGCTCTGCTATTTTTTTGCTTCTTGAGAAAATTAGCCATTCAAAACCTGTATCTCTACCTGTAAAATGGGTCTAACGGCATTACCTACCTCATAGGGTTGTGATGATAATTCCTGTTAAGCGCTTAGCACAGTTACTAGCATGGAGTAATCACTCATAACCATTCATTTAAAAAGAAATGCAAGGGCTGACGTAGTGGCTTACGCCTGTGATCCCAGCACTTTGGGAGGCCAAGGTGGGCAGATCACCTGAGGTCTGGAGTTCGAGACCAGCCTGGCCAACGTGGAGAAACCCTGTCTCTACTAAAAATACAAAATTAGCTGGCATGGTGGTGCAAGCCTGTAACTCCAGCTACCCGAGAGGCTGAGGCAGGAGAACTGCTTGAACCCAGGAAGCAGAGATTGCAGTGAGCCAAGATCATGCCATTGCACTCCAGCCTGGGCAACAAGGGCGAAACTCTGTCTCAAAAAAAAAAAAAAAAAAAAAAAAAAAAAAAAAAAGAAATAAAAAGAAATGTGAGGAGGAGAGTCATTTCCAAATGAGACTTGGAGAGGGATGGGAGTGATTCCCAGAGGGTGGCAAGACCTTATCTGAACGTTAAATCCTGGGGTTAGGGGAGAAGTTCAGTGGGCTGTGACGGGTAAGGGTATCAGGCTAAAAAGCACCCGAGTTTGGAGTACTGTAAACAACTCTGTCTGGGTGGAATGTTAGGGAGGTGTAGGGGGATGGGTTTGGACCCTGGGTGTCCTTAAAATCCAGACCGCTTTAGGTTTTGTCCCATGCTCTACCTTATTCAATAGAATGCAGCACCTCATCTTCAGTGCTTATGAAAAATGTTTTAATTCAAAGTACATTGTTCCAATAAACCCAGATACAATCATGGAAGAAAAAAAAAACATCTGCTTTTCCCTTCACATTGTTCAGAAGCAAATCCCAGTTTGATTTTATACTCAGGAGCTTGTTCTGCCCTAATGTAAAAAATACATAATGGGACTCAAGTGGAACATAAAACTATTTCAAAGGAATTTTTTGTTCAAAACAAAGCCCCCTTTAACCCCTGAGACACCGAAAGTTAAGCGAATTATTAGGCTTTTTTTCCCATATTTCTTCTTTTAAGATAAAAGCTTTTCTTAAAAAGTAAACTTTGGCCTGGCATGGTGGCTTACGCCTGTAATCCCAGCACTTTGGGAGGCCAAGGCAGGTGGATCATTCGAGGTCAGGAGTTTGAGACCAGCGTGGCCAACATGGTGAAACCCAGTCTCTACTAAAAATACAAAAATTAGCCAGGCATGGTGGCAGGCGCCTGTAATCCCAGCTACTCTGGAGGCTGACGCAGGAGAATCGCTTAAGCCTGGGAGGCGGAGGTTGCAGAGAGCCCAGATCGTGCCACTGCACTCCAGTCTGGGCAACAGAATGAGTCCCTGTCTCAAAAAAAAAAAAAAAAAAAAATGTAAATGTTAACATCACACTAATCTAATCTAATAGGTAAAGTGATTCAGAGTTAGTGAAACTTATGTATTATTCAATATGTTTAAAGCTATCTTAATACTTTCTAGAACAATGAAATCATAGATTAGCAAAGAGTTTGCCAGGTAAGCATCTGTTGTTGTTGTTGTTGTTGACAGGGTCTCATTCTGTCACCCAGGCTGGTGTGCAGTGGTGCACTCACGGATCACTGCAGCTTCAACCTCTCAGGTTCAAGCGATTCTCCCACCTCAGCCTCCCAAGTAGCTGGAACTACAGGCATAAACCACCACACCCAATCAATTTTATTTTATTTTATTTTTTGGAGAGATGAGGTCTCACTATATTGTCTAGGCTGGTCTGGAACCTGAAGCTCAAGTGATCCTCCCACCTTGGCCTTCCAAAGTACTGGGATGACATGCATGAGCCTGGCCATTAGGCATCTTAATGAACAGATAATGATTGGTAATTGTGCCTGAATTAGTTCTATGTAAATGCATTCTGCCAAAATGGTTTAAAGAATGAATGAAAAAACTCTTTGTCCCCCCTTAAATACAATTATACTTCCATTTCATTTGTACTAGGCACAAAAATGAATTAGATACACTCCCTACCCTCTGGTATCGCATAGTCTAATTTAAGCAAATGAAAACAATAAGCTTCAGAATGTTGCAATAGAAGTAAAATCGAAGTCTTACCAGAATACTTAACAGACAGTCCCCTTGGGTCTTTGCATTATTATTTTGTTTAATAAATCCTATTTTTAAGAACAATTGAAAGTGATGCTGCTATTCAATTTAACTAAAATTAAATCCCACTCCCAGTAACCCCAAATTAGTGGATTCGAAACACATAAGATCTCAGTGCATATAATGTATGACACACATTTTCTCCTAAGAATCGTACCAACAGAAACAGTCTGCTGCTCCAAATTTCTTTCTTTGCACTTGTCTTACTTGAAGACTCAACTTTGAAAGCTGTGGGGGAAAGTAATCATCTGTTTATGTATCACGAAGATGAGAGTTTCTTGATGATAAGGATTTCAGCTTTAGTCTTCTTTGATTCCCTAGATCCTAGAACAAATTAATAGAAGGTGAGGGAGAAAGAAAATGAGTGAGTGAGTGAATAATTCATAGAAAGAAGGTTTTGTTCAGAAAACACCCATTTAGTGGAGGAAATGTCATCTAATAATGCAACAATCATAAGATAATTGAGTACCTACCATGTGCCATGTTTTCTTCTAAGCACTTTATTTGTGGTGGTTCATTTAATCTTCCTTGTCCTGGGGACTGCCTTCATTTTACAAGTGAGGAAAATGAACACAGAGAGGTTATATATTGTAGGGAGCTGGGACCCTATTTAAGAGCTCTTTACTGAAGTGCATGGCCCCACAGGGGCTTGTGGAAACCTGTTCCTAAATGTGTATGCTATTTTTTGTGTGTGTGTATTCTCTGGGGAGAAGAGTCCTAGTCTATTCAGATACCCAAAGTGGCCTATTACATCCCCTCTCCCAAAAAGTTAAGACACTGTATGTGTTTCCATTTCAACTTAGATATTAATATTGAGTGAATGAAATAGTCACTACACTAAATTGACTATAAATCTGGCAGTCATATTATAAAATAAGGGTTTTCCACACTCCAACTCAATTTCCTCCAGGTTTCCTCTAAAAATAAATGAAAAACAAAAAGACTCTTAGAGAAACGAATTCTACCAAACTTCTCTGAATGCCTGTCAGACTTTTCCATAGGACAGAGGAAAAACTAGTAACAAAATCAGGAAAGTGCACCAGTGATCATGTTTGCCAAACCCAGCAGCATTTCCTCAGGTCTCCATTTTTTGGTAGTTTCAGATCCTTCCCCACCTGCCTGGAAATCCTGTTCCCTCCTCATTCTCCTAGCTTTACTCCTATCCAAATCTATGCTCTTAACTTTCTACTCTTCCTTTTTCTCGTATTTTGTCAAAGCTGTCATCCAGTCTCATGACTTCAGCATGAACTGCTAACCCAGCAAACTCCAGTCTTTGCAGGTCATTCATGCCCTTTCTCCTAAAGGTTGACTACACACTTTCGACCACACACTGCACATTTCCAAGGGATGTCCTATTCCCATCTCAAATTCAACACATCTGAAACTTGACAGCATCTGCCCCATCGAGCCAACACTTTTTCTGGCTTCCAGTTCATCAATGATGCCAACATTATTGACAGTATTTGTGCTTAAAATCAAGAAACCACTTGGTATGAACTTTCTCACATTTCCCCATATCTAAGACTTATCTTTCACAATATTTGCCTCATCTGCCTCTTCCTTTTAATTCCTCCTGCACTCCTCCTAACCCAGAAATTCCTCATCACTTCCTCTTCCCAATCGTGTCTAGTCTCTTAGATTTGTATGTTGGTTTCTTTATAATATTCCCTATGCATCCTTCAGGACTTAAGTCCCATTTCTTCCACAAAGTCTCCTCTAAGAACACTACAACGCTACCTTTCCTCACCAAGTGAACAAACTACTTATTTGACACTTACCATCAAAATTCAACAAAGGCCAGACATGATGGCACCTGTAGTCCCAGATCTTTGGGAGACTGAGGTGGGAGAACTGCTTGAAATCAGGAGTTCAAGACCAGCCTGGGCAACACAGTGAGACCCCCAAACCTCTATTAAAAAATTGTTTTAATTAACCAAGCATGGTGACACATGTATATAGTCCCAGCTACTCAGGAGGCTGAGGCAAGAGGATTGCTTGAGCCCAGGAGTTCAAATCCAGCCTGGGCAACATAGCAAGACCCTGTACCTGAGAGAAAAAAAAAAACACAACAGAGTTTAGAAAAGGGTGGGGCAACCTTGTATGGCTTTCAATTTTATGGATAAGGAAACTGAACTCAAAAAATATGCAGTGTTTTGCCCAAGGTCATACCACTGATCTGTGACAGAAGCTCTAGAACCAACGATTATGCCTAGCCTAAGCGACAGTCTCCAATGCCAAGCTCTCAGCTCCTTGGAGGGCAAAAGCATGCCTTTTACCTCTTCACGGCCTCCTGTATGTCCAGCACAGCATTGTGTACATAGTAAATGCTCAATAAATAAAAATACCATCTAAGGAGAGAAAGAGATCAGGAATAGGAAAGAAGGGAGAGTACAAAGAAGGCACAGCTAGCCTGGCAAATCTAAGAAATCCACGGCCAGGCGCAGTGGCTCAGCCTATAATCCCAGCACTTTGGGAGGCCGAGGCGGGTGGATCACGAGGTCAGGAGATCAAGACCATCCTGGCTAATACGGTGAAACCCCATCTCTACTAAAAACACAAAAAATTAGCTGGGCGTGGTGGCGGGCGCCTGTAGTCCCAGCTACTAGGGAGGCTGAGGCAGGAGAATGGCGTGAACCCGGGAAGTGGAGCTTGCAGTGAGCCAAGATCGCACCACTGCACTCTAGCCTGGGCGATCGAGCGAGACTCCATCTCAAAAAATAAAAAAGAAATCCACATACACCCCTGGCTGGCCGGGCAGCGAGGACCCACCACCCACGCCAGCACTCTCCTGAGAAGAGGAGGGAAAGCGACATCTGGATCGCACCTGGAGACCACAGGAACATCGTGTTCCAGCCTCCAAGTTGCCGCCTGCTTCAACCCAGCACGGAGGGACTTTCGCAAACCTCTGGCCTGCTGTGTGGCTGGTGACTCAAAACTGTGCCTGTTGTCTGAGGTATCATTTGTAAAGTGCTTTCTTGGAAGAGAAAATGTTTGGGACAGCTGGAAGAGGAGCTCCCTGTCCTGGAGCCACAAGTGGCCTTGTTGTGTGCCGTATGAGAACACAGCCTTCTTATTTCTCTCCCTCTTCCCCTAGCCTGTGTTTATTTAAATCTTCCACCACCATGGTTGGGGGGAGGGGGAGGGGTGTGCCCAGGACTTCAGGCGAGGTCCTTGGAACCACCAGGGAGCAGGCCCAGTACTTACTGCCGGGACCACAGTAGTCATGGACACAGGCCCCAGGCCAGGAATCAGGGAGTCTGGCCAGGACAGTGGGAGGCATTGGGAAAGAGTTGTTATTGTGTCTTTGGCAATCCTGTAATTATTGTGTTTGCTGTTATGATTTCTGTCTCTGGTGCCATTTCTCTTGGTAAATCTGTTCCCACTGTGTCTTCTACAGAGAGTCCTTTTAAATATATAAATATGTGTACATTTGATAGCCAGGCTGCTGTGTTGACTTCTCGAAGAGTCTGTGGTAGCTCAGGAGAAGAGTAGCTGAAGAGAGGATAGATTCCTCTCGGGAAGACTTGCATTTATTAGCAAAACAAAGACCTCAGGTGGGCTTTCACCACCCCCAAAACCTGCTCCTTTTGCTCAAGTAGCGCCACCCAGTGGACCTACTACTACCAACATCCTGCAACCCAAGAGTGTGTCCAAATCACTGGGAACCTGCCTCCAACCCCACCTACTGTACACCGGCTTCTGTTCAATCAAGAAATCAGAAGAAAGACAGAATGGGGGCCAGAGTGCCTTTCCACTCCCAGCCGAGGGGCCCAGGCATTCCCCTGACACATTTTAGAACAAAGGACAGAGCAACAAAGATGTCCCTGACTTACAAGAAGCAGCCAGGCTATTTGTTCCCTGGAAGAGACGTCTCCACACTCACAAATCATGGTGTATATTTATAAAATCATCAAGGTCTCCTTCCTGGGGCACCTCTGTTTGCCAGTGGCAAACATTAGTGAGACTTAATTTTTTTTTTAATCTTCTTTTTTTTTTTTTTTCTGTTGCCCCAAGAGAAGCTCCAAAGGCAAGCAGAATTAAGGCTTTTTAGGGTTAGGAAAATTGTCTTAAGAATCACCATAGTGGGGTGGGGGGAGGGGGGAGGGACAGCATTAGGAGATATACCTAATGCTAAATGACGAGTTAATGGGTGCAGCAAACCAACATGGCACATGGATACATATGTAACAAACCTGCACATTGTGCACATGTACCCTAAAACCTAAAGTAGAATAATAAAAAATAAAATTAAATTAAAAAAAAGAATCACCATAGTGTACTTTCTAGGCTAGAGGAAGAAAAAAAACTTACGTTTGTATCTACAAAAAGGATATGATTCCATTATGGTGAGAAGATACTTAATTGTGGCCGTGCACTGCGTCAGCTTTTCCTAGTCAATTTAAAGCAAAATTCTATTTTTCAATTCTTACTCTACCAGTTTCTGGTAAGGCATTGTGTATTTATAAAAAGAAGGCCCTGGCGGGTGCGGTGTGGCTCATGCCTATAATCCCAACCCATTGGGAGGCCAAGTTGGGAGGATCGCTTGAGGCCAGGAGTTCAAGACCAGCCTAGGCAATATAGCAAGACCCTAGTTTCTACAAAAAATTAAAATATTAGCTGGCCATAGTCCCAGCCACTGGGGAGGCTGAGGTGGGAGGATCACTTGAGTCTGGGAGGTGGAGGATGCAATGAGCTGTGACTGTGCCACTACACTCCAGCCTGGGCAACAGAGGGAGACCTTGTCTCAAAAAAGTAAATAAAAATAAGGCATTCATTAAAAATAATTTATTAGATATTTATAAACTTAGCACTAATTTTTTTCTTATTAAAACTAATAATGCAATGAACATATCCTTACAGAACAGGTGTTCTTAAAAAGTTGAATTCCTTCCTTGAAATAGATTTCTAGGATTAATATTATTGGGTCAAAGGGTAGGAAAGAATTCCTGCTTGTTATGTGTTATATATATATATCTCCTCACACAGCTTTCTGAAAGTATTGTACCAAATGGCAATGCCACTAGAAGCGTATGCACTTATTAATTTGTCCAGGTCAATTTAAGACCTGTTGGTGTTAATGGTATGTCAGGTGCAATGCATTATTTTATGATCCTGTCTGATACCTGATGGAAACAGGTTTCCCACCCTAAAAACTCTTCCCTCTCAGGGTGGTCTTAGGTCATATGCCCCATTACTTTTCCAAATTAATATCTTAAAAAATTTTGAAGATTTCCAGGGCAATAATCCCATAGTTACTTTGATTAGAATTGTGCCTCCATAAATTATAAATCTATAGATTAAAAATAATAGACATATTGAAAGATTGTATGTTCCCATTCAAAAGCAGCATTCATGTATTATGTTGATTTTTTTTCCTCCTGCTCTCCTGGTCATGTCTGCAGCCATGTTGACAGTGTAAGGGTGTGTCAGAGAAAGCCATTCCTCTCCAGGACACAAGCTTCTCCTCTCCTTTCTGGGCTCTCCCAGGAAGACTCCACGTCCTAGTGCCCTTGCAGCTAGGTGCACCCATGTGGCTGAGCCCTGGACAGTGGAATATGGAAAAAAGTCACATGCTGCCTGCAGGCCTGATCTCTGATACCTCTCATGAGAGCCTCTACGCTCGCTCACTTCCCTCTTCACTTGCCAGCGAGATGTAAAGGATCCTGGGTAGAATCCCACTGGGTGGATCCCACTGGGTGGAGGCCTAGTTCCCTCATCACCATGGAGCAAGCCAACCTTCCCATAGTTTACTGGACCATCTTCACATGGTTGTCACCCTAGGTATCTGTATCCTAATCTCTTTTTATAAGAACGCCAGTCAGATTAGATTGCAGACTCACCATAATGATTTTATTTTACCTTAATCACCTCTTCAAAGGCTCTGTCTCCAAATACAGTCACATTCTGACCATCATGTAAGTAAAAAATAAAAATGTTGCTGTGTTAACCCACTGAGATTTGGTGGTTATTCACCTGATTGTTACAGCAGGTAACCTACCTTAATGGAATAGGGAGATTCCCTAAACTTCGTTTTTTTTTTGTTTTTTTTTTGGAGACAGTGTCTCACTGTTTCACCCAGGCTGGAGTGCAGTGGCGCGATCTCGGCTCACTGCAAGCTCCGCCTCCCGGGTTCACGCCATTCTCCTGCCTCAGCCTCTCCGAGTAGCTGGGACTACAGGCGCCCGCCACCACACCCGGCTAACTTTTTGTATTTTTAGTAGAGACGGGGTTTCACCGTGGTCTCGATCTCCTGACCTCGTGATCCGCCCGCCTTGGCCTCCCAAAGTGCTGGGATTACAAGCGTGAGCCACCGTGCCCGGCCAAGACTCCCTAAACTTCTAAGCCAAAGACTCATATCAGTCAAGCTTCTCCAGGGAAACAGAATCAATAGGAATTTAAGGGTGGGGGGGGAGACAGAGACAGAGACAGAGAGAGAGACAGAGACGGAGAGAGAGAGAGAGAGGGAGAAAGACTTATTTTAAGGAACTGGTTCACATGATTACAGGAGCTTGCAAGTCTGAAGTCTGTAGGGCAGGCCAGTAGGCTGGAATTCAGGTAAGAGTCAATGTTGTACTCTTAAGTCTGAAATCCTCAGAGCAGGCCAGCTGGAAACTCGGGCAGGTTTCTCCATTGCAGCCTTGAGACAGAATTCCATCTCAACCCTCAGTCTTTGCTCTTAATGCCTTCAACTGACCAGACGAGGCCCACCCACATTACAGAGGGTGATCGGCTTAACTCAAAGTCTACTGTAATAAATGTTAATCATATCTAAAAAAACAAAAGATCCCTGTCACAGCAACACCTAGACTGCTGTTTGACTGAACAGCTGGGACCAACAGCCCAGGCAAGTTGACATATAAAAATAGCCATCATAGAAACCAAAGCAGTAACATTTTTTAAAAAGAAATTAGAGAGATCATAATGTAAGAAAAACAATATTGAGCTTAGACATAGGCAGATCTATTTGAGTCACAAGCTCTTTTAATTGCTGTGTTCTCTTACAAAATATACATATCATCTGTACAGTTTTCTCATCTATAAAATAAGGATAATGTAATACATCATGCAAGTTTGTGGGAAAAATTTAAAAAGATGTTTGTGGCTGGGCATCTTTGGGAGGCAAGGTGGGCAGATCACTTGAGGTCAGGCGTTTGAGACCAGCCTGGCCAACATGGTGAAACCTTGTCTCTATTAAATACAAAAATTAGCCAGGCATGGTGGCGGGCACCTGTAATCCCAGCTACTCAGGAGGCTGAGACAGGAGAATCGCTTGAACCCAGGAGGCAGTGGTTGCAGTGAGCCGAGATCATACCATTGCACTACAGCCCAGGCAACGAGAGTGAAACTCTGTCTCAAAAAAAAAAAAAAAAAATTTAAAGGAGATGTTTGTAAAGTTCACAGCCCAATACTTGACATGTGAGAGCAATGGTCCTCCTCTTCTTCCACGCAGAGGGGAGTGGTGCCCTCTCTTTTAGCAGTGGCCTTAGAATGACAGCTCAGCTCCTAAGTCCTTTCCAGCCCATTCCTCAGAGGTGATTCACTGGATTTTCCAACCACTTAGTATACTTAGTCTATTTAGGCTGCAAGAGCCACTTCATCATTACATGGAAATCACAAGAATTCAAAAACAGAAAATCTATTTACAGATAGGTAAATTACAGGGACAGTAAAACTAGTGAGATCCTCAACTTGACCAGCTTAACAAAAATGTATATCTTCAATTCAGAAGCCCATCCTGTTGAATCCACTTCTTAGCTATATGAGTTTGCTGAGGCTGCCATGACAAAGTACCGCAGACTGGTGACTTAAGCAACAGACATGTATTTTCTTATAGTTCTAGAGGCTAAATGTTGGCAGAGTTGGTTCCTTCTAAGGCCTCCCTCCTTGGCTGGTAGATGGCTGTCTTCTCCCTCTGTCTTCACATGGTTGTCACCCTGGGTGTCTGTATCCTAATCTCCTCTTTCTATAAGGATGCCAGTCACATTAGATTACAGCCTCACCATAATGATTTTATTTTAACTTAATCACTTCTTCAAAGGCTCTGTCTCCAAATACAGTCACATTCTGAGATATTAGGGGGTTACGATTTGAAAATGTGAACTTGAATTTGGAGGGAAGACACAATTCAGCCCAGGATACCACCTAATTTACCAAACATCTCCACTCCAACCATCCTCATACAATGACATACACACTAACAAGCTAGGCTTTGTTCTCACTCCCTGGTGCTTAAAGGGACCTCTCTCTGACTGTTCTGTTATCGACTCATACCACAAGAAATCATGGAAGATTGGAGCTGATACACACACACACACACACACACACACACACACACATTCTTTGTGATTGGTCTTCCGCAACCATTCTTTGACCTGGAACTGAGCCATATAGGAATTGAATTGGTGACCTTGTTAGCAAGATTTGCCAACCACTCACAAATGGAAAGGGAGCATATTGCAAAATAGAACAGGTCAGGGAACTCCTGTTAGCCTACTTACCTAGGGACACCAAGCATGTTGCAGTTTAGTAGAAATAACCAATATCTAAATTAAATGGTCCAGAGTGCATGAACTATATCAATAATCAGCCTGCATTTCAGATGAAAGAACCGTAAGCATTTAATTATCACAAAAGGCAAAAGAAAAAGCATCCAAAGACTGTTCTAACAAATAGGTAGACACCCCTCTGAATTTTGAACAGGTTTCTAAATCAAAAAGGGCAGTAAATCGTGTTACTTATCATTTAAAAATAACTAGGATTTAAGAAATGAAATTAGACAAGTGATTAATGCATCAACTTCAGCCAGAGTTCCTTTGATAGTTGGAAGAAAATAAAAACCAGCCAAGAAATAAACATTTCAAATTCAGGTGCTTTGCAATCTGTGCTCCAAATGTTTTCCCTCAGCTTGTGAAGAGGTGGCTTGCTCTGCATACACAGCAGCCAAATTGCTGGCTTGAGTCAATTATCTTCAAAATAAGAGCACTGGCAGAAAAGAGGAGAAGCTATAGTCACAATGGTCAAAAGTCCATTAGAGAGAAATAGTCTTTCTAGGGCAGGGACCAGGAAATATGCTGGCTAAACTGGAGAGGTTGTCAAGGTGCTATTGAGAGATGTTTGAGGTTTTACTTTTTTTTTTCCCCCTTGCTATTTCCATTTATATTGGGACTCCAAGGATGGGGTAGAGTCTTCTGTATTGAAATTGAAAGCTGTCCATGATAGAGTAAGAAAAAAATATAGATAACAGGACAGTATGTGTAAAGAGAGAAAGAGAGACAGACAGACAGAGAGAGAGAGACAGAAACAGAGAGAGAGAGAAGTGCTTGGTGGGTTAGAAGGAGCCAAGGCTGCCTGGGTTCAAATTCCAGCTCTGCTCTTTACCTCCTCTGTGGCCTTGGGCACTTTAACTCTATGCCTCAGTTTCTCCATCTACAAAATGGAAACAATATAAACAGTACCAATTTTCTAGAACTGTTACTGTTATGAGGATTGAGTTAACAAAGGTAAAGCAAGAAAAATGGTAATTCTATAGAATTAAATAGTAAGAGGCCAGACGCGGTGGCTCACGCCTGTAATCCCAGCACCTTGGGAGGCCAAGACAGATGCATCACTTGAGGTCAGGAGTTTGAGACCAGCCTGGCCAACATGGTGAAACCCTATCTCTACTGAAAATACAAAAACTAGCCAGGAGTTATGGCACATGCCTGTAGTCCAAGCTAGTTTGGAGGTTGAGGCAGGAGAATTGCTTGAATCCAGGAGGCGGAGGTTGCAGTGAGCAGAGATCACACTCTGCACTCCAGCCTGGGCCACAGAGCGAGACCTTGTCTCAAAAATAAACAAATAGTCAGTGCTATCCAAGTGTAAATCGCTCCAATTATAGTATGATTCTTTATTTTGTGAAACAAGCCTCCATCCCATCCCCCACAAAAAAAAAAACCCTTTTTAATAACAAGGTGTATTTTCCAGGGTCATGGTTAGGGTGAGATTAATGAGGGACAATAACAGAATTCACCTCAGGTATATAATTTAAGAAATGCCAAAAAATTCAGTAATCAAGATAAATAATATTTCAATGCAAAGTTTTTAAAAAGTAATGCAAAACAATTGATGATGAACAAAACATTAAAATTTTAAATAAAGACAAGATCTGTATTACTGATTTTTTTCTTTTGCCTCAGGCTTCAGTATGGCTTGGCATGGGGTATATTCCTTTATATCACAGGCAAATATTTGGCAGGTTATAGCCCAAACTTTTATTTTTGGAGTGAGACATTACCTAGGTGTGGTGAGCAACCAAGGTCAGACACAACCAGATCCGTGCTTATTTGTGTTTTTCCACGAGGTCAGAGTTTTACCGATGCTGTTTCAGTCATAAAAGCCATGCACTTGGCCGGGCACGGTGGCTCACGCCTGTAATCTCAGCATGTTGGGAGGCCGAGAAGGGTGGATCACTTGAGGTCAGGAGTTTGAGACCAGCCTGACCAACATGGTGAAACCCATCTCTACTAAAAATACAAAATTAGCTGGGTGCGGTGGTGCATTCCTGTAATCCCAGCTACTTGGGAGTCCGAGGCAGGAGAATCGCTTGAACCCAGGAGGTGGAGGTTGCAGTGAGCCGAGATCATGCCATTACACTCCAGCCTGGGCAACAAGAGTGAAACTCCATCTCAAAAAAAAAAAAAAAAAAAAAAAAACCCATGCACTTCATGGAGTTCCCAACGAGGCAATTCTCCTTAGTGTTACTCATTCACTCAGTAGTCAGAGCCATGGGCACACAGGCCCAAGTCTCTCCATAGGTCAGTCAATATTGCAAATCATATACATATATATAGTATAGTGCCATATAATAATATACCTAATCAATATATAAATGTCATAGATTACACATTCCACATCAAACAAAGTAATCTTTAACTTCAAGAGAAAAGGGGGTAGGAAAAAAGGGGTTAACGAACCAGTCCAAGGCGAGTGACCTGTACAAGGAGAGTGTCCTGCCCTGATCTGGACCAACATCACAGTCTTGCAAGTCTCTGATTTGGGCAGAGCCTTTGGTTGTAGATGCTGGGCGCTGATCATAAGTGATAGCAAGACAAGGTCTATAAAGATGGCCATCGTGCTTGCTCTTTTTATGACCATAGAGTCCTCTGGAGAGGACTGAAAGCTAAGAGTTTGCCTGGCTGTTTCTTTATCTGGTGGAGTTCCGTCTCTGTTGATTAGGCAAACATCTGGTCCCTGTTGGCACGATGCCTTTTGAAATGTGAGATGGAGCCTTTTTCTAAGATGGAGTTACTTACTACACACTAGGATTTCATTTTCTGTTTTACATTACTGTATTTTTTTTTTTACTTTTTTGCTATGAGAACATACACAAAATAAATGAGGATTCTTACAATTTAATTTCTCCATGAAACCTTGAAAGAAAAACACAGGATGATACTAAAGTACTCATATATCTAGGCAGTCAATCAATAGAAGTGAATGAGGCCTCACTGCCCACAGAGACGCCATTGGCAAACTACCTTCCTGCGTTCCCTCAACCAATGATTTCTTAATCTGACTTAGAAGAGCTTGCTACTTCATTCTTTAAATCGACAAAAAGAGGCTGGGCTTGGCTGTAATCACAGCACTTTGGGAGGCTGAGACAGGTGGATCACCTGATGTCAGGAGTTGGAGACCAGCCTGGCCAAGATGGTGAAACCTGTCTCTACTAAAAATACAAAAATGAGCTGGGAGTGGTGGTGGGTGCCTGTAATCTCAGCTACTCAGGAGGCTGAGGCAGGAGAATTGCTTGAACCTGGAAGGCAGAAGTTGCAGTGAGCCGAGATCACGTGCCACTGCACTCTAGCCTGGGCGACAAGAGTGAAACTCCTTCTCAAAAAATAATAATAATAATAAATAATAAAAATATAAATCTACAAAAAAACAGAAATTGGGAACATAAATAAGAGTAAAATTCACAAAGCCTTTCTGGGCCTCATTTTTTTCATCCTTTGTAAAAGGAGGGCCTAGCAGGAACCCATCCAAGAGCATCCCTCTAGGTTCTCACCAATGTCTCTCTTGGGCCAAGTGAAGAGTCTTCTATTTTCCTGTTTCCAAGGGAAACTCAGGCCTTTGAGCTGCTGTCCTGCCCCATCTCACTAAGCCCCAAATCCTGGGAGCTGGAGGGCTCTTCAGAAACCTTATTGGTGAACTGTTGGCAGAAGCTAGGATGAACATGCCCTTGTGAATCCAAAGGCCTGGTAATGAGTTTACTTCCACATGTACCCAGCTGCTAGACTTTGAAAGTGTTCCTCCATCTCTCTGATTCTGTTTCTTATCTGCAAATGAGAAATAATAATACTCACTTCATAGGGTAACTGTGATGATCAAGTGAGAGAATATATGTAATGCATTTAGTACCTGGTAGGCCCTCAATAAATCTAAGTTCTGTCATTTCTTCTTAGGTCAAAGTTTTAAAACATTTCAATTTAAAGGACTTTTTGCTATTTGAGGGAAGCAGAAGTATGTCAAAACCAAGGAGCAAGTGATAAAATAAGATAGAGATTTCACTTTGGAGAAAGGTGTGTAGCATCTCATTTGCAGTAGATTTTTCCTCCTAATCCCATTCCTTTGAACAAATATTAAAATTCTTGGACATTCGATGAGCACAACTGTTGATCTGAGAAGGTGACCCAAGAGCCTGCTGGTAACAGAAGATGGGCAGTGATTAATAATTTGCTATGTTTAATCCTTAAAGCAGATCAATAGAAAGTAGACAGAAGTTTGCCGTACTTTTTTTCTTTCTGGATTATTTCCAATAAAAAGAAGGCACAACGTTTTCCTAACATAGCTTAACCTTCAAGAAAATTTTATAATATCAGAAAAAAATGGGGATGGGACCATGGATCATGACACTTGATAGAAGGTTTTCAAAGACCATTTGTTTACCAAAACACACTGAAAGCAAGGAGAGTTCACCATAAAACAGTAAATCTCCCAACATACATGTTGCCATTTCCCCTCAATTATCTTATTATTCCTTTTTTAGGATATATCTTTTTATTTTAATAATATTAATGAAGTTTTCCATCAGAAAAATTAAAGGCAAACATTTTTTAAATCCATAATCCTGCTATCTAGGTAGCCTTTGCTGACATTTGAACAATAAAATAAAAAGCAATGCTTCCACATGATTAGAATATTAATTATGGAAAGGTATAAGAGTAAATAGGAGTTTAACCTCAACCACACTCCCAACTCATTCTGTTATTTTACCCCAAAAGTAAGCCTGGAGTTCGTTGGAGAGCAGCTGGGCACAGTGGCGTGTGCCTGAAATGCCAAGCTACTCAGGAGGCTGAGGCGGGAGGATCACATGAGCCTAGGAGTTCGAATCCAGTCTGGGTAGAGCATAGAGAGGTTCTATCTCTATTCTTTTTAAAAAAAATTTTAAGAGTTCCTTGGAGAGCATTGCAGAAAAAATTGCAATGCCTATACCAGTCTTTACATATCTTTTACAATTATACATAAGAGATTATGCTAATCACAAAGTTACCCCGCCTTCTTTTTCATCTATATTATAGGCTGAATTGTGTCTCTCCTAAAATTTATATATTGAAGTCCTAACATCCAGTACCTCAAAAAAAGACTCTATTTGGAAATAGGGCCTTTAAAGAAGTAATTAAAATGGGGCCATCAGATGGGCCCTAATCCAATCTAACTTGTGTCCTTATTAGAAGAGGAAATTAGGATACCCAAAGAGATCCCTGTGTGTCTGCACAGAGCGAGACGTGTGAAGAGCCAGCCAGGGAATGGACACCTGCAAGGCAATGAGAGCGATCTGGGAGGAAACTAACATTGCCAGCACCTTGATCTTGGACTTCCAGCCTCCAGGACTGTGAGAAAATAGATGGCTGTGATTTAAGCCACCCTGTCTGTGTTACTCTGTTATGGCAGCCCTAGCAAACTAACACAACCTATGAGCATGTGTTTGTGATATATCCATGTCAGTGCTCATGGACCAACCCCCCTCATTTCATCATATAAATTATTATAATTGATTTCATCTTTGCCCTATTGATTGACATTTACGTTGACTCCAGGTTTTGGGGTTTTATTTACTAATTCAAACAATGCAGCAATAAACATTTGTGCACTGGTATCTTGGCATAATTTTGTTATCAATAGAAGTGAATGAGGCCACACTGCCCACAGGGATGCTATCAGCAAACTACCTTAAGTAGTTTGCTGTTAAGTATATCGATAAAGTAAATTCTCAGAAAGAGAATTGCTGGCTTAAAGTATAAATGCATACATACTCAATATCGATAGTGACAACCTGCCTTTCAAAAGTTTCCACTTCCACAAAGGTGCATAAAAATGCCACTTTCTTTGAGGCTGAGCATGGTAGCTCATGCTTGTAATCCCAGCACTTTGGCAGGCCAAGGTAGGAGGCTCACTTGAGACCAGGAGTTAGAAACCAGCCTAGGCAATATAGTGAGACCCAGACTCCACACAAAAAAAATAAAAGAATTGGCCAGGTTTGGTGGCACACGCCTGTAGTCCCAGCTACTCAGGAGGCTGAGGTTGGAGGATTGCTTAAGTCCAGGAGTTTGAGACTGCAGTGAGCTGTGATAATGCCACACCACTCCAGCCTGGGTGACAGAGCAAGACTCTGCCTCAAAAAAATTAAAAATTTAAAAATATTTTTAAATGCCATTTTCCCTATATGCTTGCCAGCACTAGATATATCAAGCTTTTTCATTTTTACCAAGCCAATAGCTAAAAAATTGGTGTCTTCTTCTGGTTTGTACCTTTGATTGAGCCTAAGTATCTTAAGAGAGTTGTTGAAAGCACAGGCTCAGGGCCAGATGCTGCCTTTTCCTAGCTGCGTGATCCTGGACAAGTTGTCTGACTTCTCTGTGCATCAGGCTCCTCCTCTGTCAAATGGGATAACAATGGAAACTACCTCATCATAAGGGTCCTACAAGAAGCATATGAATAAATAGATAGTAATCCAAGTGCTTAGAACAATCCTTGGAATATGGTAAGCCCCAGATTAATGTTGGCTATTATTGTTGTTGTTGTTTAAAATAATACTACATGTATACTGACAATTTGTATTACCCTTGCTGTGAATGCCCTATGTTACAGACTGAATGTTTGTGTCCCACTCAGAATTCATATGCTGAATCCATAATCCCCAACGTAGCTGTATTTGGAGATAGGAACTCTAAGGAAGTTAATTAAGGTTAAAGGAGGTCATAAGTGTGGGGCCCTGATCCAACAAGATTAGTATCCTTACAAGAAGAGACATCAGGCCAGGTGCAGTTGCTCATACTTGCAATCCCAGCACTTTGGGAGGCCAAGACAGGAGGATCACTTGAGGCCAAGAAACTGAGACCAGCTGGGCAATATAATGAGACCCTATCTCTATAAACAATAAAAGAATTAGCCAGGCATGGTGGCATGTACCTGTAGTCCCAGCTACTCTGGAGGCTGAGGGTAGGAGGATTACTTAAGGTCAGGAGTTTGGGATTACAGTAGCATATGATCTCACCATGGCACTTCAGCCTGGACTTTGTCTCAACAAAAGAAAAGAAAAGAGAAAAGGAAAGTCATCAGACCACACTTTCTCTCTGTGCGTGCTCAAGGAAGAGTGCATGTGAGCACACAGCAAGATGGCAGCTGCCTATAAGTAAAAAAAAAAAAAAAAAAGGCCTCAGAATGAAACCTACCTTGCTGGCACCTTGATCTTGGATTTCCCAGCCTCCAGACTGTAAGAAATAAATCTCTCTTATTGAAGCCACCCAGCCTGTGGTATTTTGTTATGGCAGTCCTAGCAGACTAACACATCCTGATTACATCTTTTATCCATGTTTCTGTCCAGCTAGTCTTTTTCTTATTGTATTAACTTCCCTCAACCAATGGTTTCTTAATCTGACTTAGAAGGACAGACATGCCGATCAAAGGACCTGATAGGGAAATGAAGGCATATGGGATTGGCCTCTGCTTGGTCTCCCAACCAGGAGCTGAGCTAGCTGCGGCAGAGAATTGCTGCAACCACTAAGACAGAGAACATGGATCAGACACTGCCATATTCTATTGGTCAGAGCTATAATGGGACCCAAGTGAGTAGAGAAACGGACTCTGCCTTCTGATGAGGGAGTGGCAAGTTTGCATTTTAGAAGAGTGTGCAGGATGAAGATATTGCTGCAGCCAAGTTTGTAAAATACAATTTGCCAGTTTGTTGTCATTGTCATCGCTGAGGCTGTTGTTCTAAAGAATCCCTGCTTGGCCAAAGTAATGCAGAAAACTCCTCAGTCCCTAAATCCCACTGTCATGGTGTTTGATGACTAAATGGCAGCGAGTCTGAGATGTTCCTTGAGACTAAGCTTCTCCCATGGGCCCTCAGTGCTTCTCACCAGAGCCCTGCATTAGCCGGTGGAGCTCCTCGGTGGAAGCTACACAACGGTGCCCTTTCCTCCAGGTAGAGGCACGACCCGGGAGAGCAGCACCAGCTGCCTCTGCCAGCGGCCTCCTGCAGGGCACACCTGCGTGGACCATGGCCTTCCTCCTAGCCTAGCATTCCACATGTCAGAGGCTTACAGTGAAACACTGGTCACCAAGTGAATGAATGAGTAAGAAATTACTGTGCTTTCCTTTCAACGTGATAGCCCAATGAGTGGACAGGAGAGGGCAACAGGGGAAACTAGACCTGAAGAGGGAACCCCAAAACCACTCAACTCCCACATGGGCAGCTGAAATCCATGTCCCAAAACATCTCCTTGAGGTGACAGTGAGGATGAGTGATAGAGTATGTGCAGTTGAACAGAACATCATTCAATCATAGCCAGGAAGCCAGAGCTGGTGGCAACCAGCAAATCTCGGAAACTAGAAGTAGAAAGGAAAAGTTTCCTACACCATATTTGGAGCCAAAAATTTTTAAAAAGAAAAGACAAAGGAGCAGGTGATTTGTAACCTTATTGGGGTGACATGAGCAAAAATATATTGTCTAAAGTATTATCAAATAACATAATTTTTCAGATACTTAGTTATCTTTTTAGATACAAAATTCACTAGGATGAAGTTTTTTTTTTAAACTTTTAAGTTCAAGAGTACGAGTGCAGGTTTGTTACATAGGTAAACTTGTGTCATGGGAATTTGTTGTACAGATTATTTCATCACCCAGGTATTAAGCCTAGTACCCATTAGTTATTTTTCCTGATCCTCTCCCTCCTCTCACCCTCCACCTTCCAAAAGGCCCCAGTGAGCATTGTTGCCCTCTATATGTCCATGTGTTCTCATCATTTAGCTCCCACTTATAAGTGAGAACATGCAGTATTTGGTTTTCTGTTCGTGTATTACTTTGCTAAGGACAATGGCCTCTAGCTTCATCCATGTTCCTGCAAAGGACATAATCTTGTTCTTTTTTATGGCTGTACAGTATTCCAATGTATATGTACCACATTTTCTTTAACCAGTCTATCACTGATGGGCATTTAGATTGATTTCATGTCTTTGCTATTTTGCAAGGTGCTACAGTGAACATACGTGTGGTGTGCACATGTCTTTATAATAGAATGATTTATATTCCTTTGGGTATATACCTAGTAATAGGACTGCTGGGTTGAATGGTATTTCTGTTTTTGGGTCTTTGGGGAATCTCTGCACTGTCTTCCACAATGGCTGAACTCATTTACCCTCCCACCAGCAGTGTATAAGCGTTCCTGTTTCTCCACAACCTAGCCAGCATCTGTTATTTTTTGACTTTTTAATAATAGCCATTCTGACTGGTGTGTGATGGTATCTCATTGTGGTTTTGATTTGCAATTCTCTAATAATCAGTGACGTTGAGCTTTTTTTTCATATGATTGTTGGCTGCATGTCTGTCTTCTTTTAAAAAGTTACTGTTCGTGTAGGGTGAGCTTAAAACTCTGCCCTTTGCAGCTGTAAATCACCATTGGAGGGTGTTTGGCTTATCCATTGTCTTAGTAAATCAGACCTTTCCCCCCTTTCTAAGCTTCAGCTATCAATTTATCATTAAACTCTGACAGAGTGTGTGCTCTGTCTCCGTAGTGGCTCAGAATACCAACAGCTGAAAGTAGAAATGTTTTGAAGCTATGTGTCTTTATTTTTTAATTTTTTAAAAATTTTTATTATACTTTAAGTTTTAGGGTACATGTGCACAATGTGCAGGTTAGTTACATATGTATACATGTGCCATGTTGGTGCGCTGCACCCAGCAACTCGTCATTTAACATTAGGTATATCTCCAAATGCTATCCCTCCCCCCTTCCCCCACCCCACAGCAGGCCCCGGTGTGTGATGTTCCCCTTCCTGTGTCCATGTGTTCTCATTGTTCAATTCCCACCTATGAGTGAGAACATGCGGTGTTTGGTTTTCTGTCCTTGCGATAGTTTGCTGAGAATGATGGTTTCCAGCTTCATCCATGTCCCTACAAAGGACATGAACTCATCATTTTTTATGGCTGCATAGTATTCCATGGTGTATATGTGCCACATTTTCTTAATCCAGTCTATCATTGTTGGACATCTGGGTTGGTTCCAAGTCTTTGCTATTGTGAATAGTGCCACAATAAACATACATGTGCATGTGTCTTTATAGCAGCATGATTTATAATCTTTCGGGTATATACCCAGTAATGGGATTGCTGGGTCAAATGGTATTTCTAGTTCTAGATCCCTGAGGAATCGCCACACTGACTTCCACAATGGTTGAACTAGTTTAGAGTCCCACCAACAGTGTCTTTCAAATTACTTTTTATATAAACAGAACATTTAATTTTATTTCTATAAATTTCTCCTATTCCAGTTATCAGAAACTTGAACGACTGTTCCCTCAAAGTGCCACAGCAGCCTCTATTGAAGCTCCCCCAGAGCCAATATGGTCTCCAGCCCTCCACTAGGAATAACTCAAGCATAACAATGTGCTTTCCATAGAATCCAGAGTATCGGTTTGCATCAGGTGAAGCAAAACCAGAATCCCCGAAGCCTCGTGGATTTGGAAATCTATCAAATCGCTTCACTCTTACCCACCCAGGACTTCTGGGTATGTAAAAATGTAAATATTTTATTTTATAGTTTATATGGGGTGTTTTATAGAGCAGAGAAATCAGAACACCCTTTACGTGACACAGTAAACCCACCATGCTCTAATATCCCTCAGCTGTGTTCTTCTCCTTATTCTCCTTATCAGGGATTAAGGGCAGCTCCTACACACATGAAAGCTTTTGACATTCCTCACTGAAGATCCTGGAGAACACTGGGGCATGAGAGTGAGTCTCTGGAAGTGAAAAAGCCAGTATGAGAGCCCTCGCTTTCCTAAACTTGTAAACTTCAGCTTAAGAAGTTCACATCGAAGTTAGTGCAGGAGCCTCCCATCCTCAGAGCACAGCATCGTTGTTAGATGAATAGGAGCTCTGGCTGAAATTCAGCAGACACCAGGCAAGCTCTTTATGGGCTTTGTATCCCATTCATTCTCACAACCAGCTACACGGTGGGCATTAGCAGTAACAATGTCAACAATAATAGCAAATAGGCATGCAATGTTCAATATGTGACAGCCACCATTCTGAGTGCTTCCTGTGTATCAACTCATGTAATCCTCACAAAAACTCCATGAGGTATGTATATTATTAGTGTCACCATTTGACGAGGAAACTGAGGTACAATGAGATGAAAGAATGTGCTGAAATTCTCAGAGATCATAAGGGAGGGAAACTGACTCAGATGCCAAGCGATCTTAACTATTCTACCCATTTCACAGATGAGGAAACTGAGGCACAGAGAGGCAATGTGGCCTCTAGGTTCATAAACCTAGTAAGTGATCAGATGAGATTTCACATCAAGCATGCCTGGCTCCAGAGATTGTGCACACTTGGTTGTTACTGAGACATGGACAGAGCAACCCAAGTGCCTTTTGGCTTGAAAGTGACTTACCAGGTTTTGCTCCCTGGCACAGCTGCTGCTGTTTGCTTCAGTTCCACCTGCCTCAGCACTACCAAGCACAATACCGTGAAAAAATAGTTAAGCATGGGTGAAAGGAAGAGTTGCCTGTATCATATGGTTTCAAGAGCATCCAAGAATATGTATGTCCCTTCCTATATTTAGGGAGTTCATCCCTCAATTCACACATTTGTCTCTTGCAGATGTAAAACACTATGTTGCATCGGTAATCCATATCTCAAACATCTTTACCAGACTTTTCTTCAGAGAGGGAAGATAAAATAAAGGCTTTTAAAAAAAGAGGAGGAGGAAAAGCAGAAAGTAGCCTCAGATCTACTGGGCATCCCAGTCTGAGCCTAAGCTGTATCCACCTCTGGGACTCAAATACTTCTAAACAGCTTTAATGAGCTGGTGGGCTGGGCTGCCAGCAGGACATTTGCATAAGGGACTGAGAAGCCTCCTGAGAAAGCTCTTACCCTAAGGGAAAGAGGGTCAGCAGACCAGCTTGGCCCAGTGACAAAACCTCAGTCACAGGGAAACAGATGACCTTCTGAGTGTAGCACTTGGTTCTGTCACTCGCTATTTGTCTCCAGTTTGTATCTCAGAGAGGTGGGTTGTAAGGTGAAATCCAGAACAGAGCACGTGGTGGCTGTCTCCAGTTCACTGGAGGGACAGCCCAGGCCAGCAGCATTGGTGGTATTGAGATGAACTGGCGAAAGTGATGGTGTCTGGTGATGCAGCAGCTCCCAGAAGATGTCCTAGCCCTGTGTCCTGCGGAAGCAAACACCCAACACAGGGAACTGGCATGCAGAAGGATAAAAAGAACCAACCAAACTCATTCACGGGGTGAGTTCCACATTGCCAAGCCCATGAGAATAGGTCCAGGTGCCGCAGTCTATTGGCCAAAACTTGAACACTGTTAAGAAGACAAAGAAATGTACCCCAGGAGATTCTTTCTTATCTTGTTACATCCCATCTCTTTTTTGAGGATCAGGACTGATTTCAGTCTTTCAAGTATGTATTCATTCATTCAACAAGTATTTATTGAGCAACTATTATATGCCCTGCATAGGCAAAGAGGATACAGCTATTCACAAGAAAGCTCTTCCTCCACACCCATCCCAGAAGGCTCCCTCTTGCTCCCTGTCTCTCTGCCACGTCAGCTTTCCTTCAGCAGTTTCCATCACTGGCTCTTTCCCTCAGCTTCAACTTTCCCTTCACATGCCACCCCCGCTGCTTAAAACACTTTATCCAACCTTCACATGATTGGCTTCTCTTTGTCCTTGGTCTCAAATAAAAGTCACCTCCCCAAAGAGGCCTTCCTGGCCACCCTATTCAATGGGTCCCCTGTTACTCTCTCTACATCATATATTACGGTTTTGTAAGTAGATGCCTATTTGTGTGTGTTTCACTATTTGTTCCTCCTCTGCATTAGAAGCTTCCCATCATCCCTAGTTTCAACTTAGTGTCTGGCACACAGTAGGAACTTGATAAGTACTTGTAGCATAAATGTTTTGAATGAACTTAATTTTGTAGAGGAAAACCCAAAGTCAGATGGTAGTAACTGATTGAACAGAGGATGTAGACATAGGCATGCAGATGGCATGTTAAGAGCAGCTTCCACCTTAAAATACCACCTCCAAGACTTCGACGTTGAGTTATGAGACCCAGAAACAATATTCTCATGTGACTCATGTTAAAACAGAGGTTTGTCCAAAGTGCTGTGGAAACACAGAAGACAGCCTGATTAATTTGGCTAAGGAATAAGGAAAAGCTTCCAAAGAGATGACCCCTGAACTGAGCATTGAAGGAAGAGGTGGACTAGGGGTGTGGAGGCAGGTGGAGCAGGTTGTTTGTCCCAGAGGTGTGAAATGGCACGTGGAGTTCTCAGTCTTATCCCTGTCAGCAAGGGTTGCTTATTTTGGCCAGCTGCACAAAGATTCTTCATTTATTTATTCAATAAGAGTCGAATAGCACTGACCAAAACAGCAGAAAAACCAGACGTGGTCCCTGCCCTCTGAGGGGAAATAGACAAATGAGGAAGGTTGGTCCAGAAGGTTCATGGCCAAAGGATCGAAAACATAAGCAGAGGCTGCATCACAGAGGTCCACACTGAGGAAAGTCAAGGTGCCCCTGTTTACAGACTGCCAACAGCCAGACGTGCACATGAGGCTGACTGACAGTTATTATCCTGCCTGCCTGCTAGCCACACACACTTAAAAGAGACCAGCAAAGATCACCTTCCCTTGCCTAAACCAGAGGGACCTCCCAGACAACCCACGGACCCCTGAGCTATATAAAAGATTTGTTGTTTTAAGCCACTAAGTCTGGGGGATGGTTTGTTGCTAGCTAAGCAAAAACTAAATGATCAGTGTATGATGGCACAGTGCTAGGCACTATTGGGGTGGCACCAAAAAAATAAGACCCTAACCTCCTTCATGAGATGATATGGAAACAGTAGTATGTAAGAAAATATGAGATACAATGGATCAAAATGAGTTCTCCAGAAAGGCACCAAAATTTGCAATGGGAGCATGGAGGACAATGAGGTGATCTCTGCCTGGGGATGGGGGCACATTGATGGAAGTGAGCAGGCGATCTGAGTGCAGAGGCACAGAAGTCACCAGGCAGAGGCTGGGAAGGGGGGGCGCTCCCAGGTAGTAAGAACATCCTGCTTAAAAGCCCAGAAAGTAGGACAACAGTAAGTAATCTAGGATGCTCAACTGAAATATTTCTTGCTTCTTGCCCCAACCTCTCCCCATACTAATCCACTCTCCCCAGTAAACTCCTTCAGGAGGTCCAAGCTTAGACTTTACTTCCTCCAGAAGCCTCTTGCTATGGATTAAGTTGTGTTCCCCCAAATTCATATGTTGAGCTCAAACCCCCATGTCATGTTATTTGGAGATGGGGCCTTTGGGAGATAATTAGGGTTAGATATGGCCTTTATGATAGGATTAGTGACCTTATAAGAAGAGACACCAGAGCTCTCATGCACTCTGTCTGAGAGGGCACGATGAGAAGGCACCATCTACAAGCCAGGAATAGAGTCCTCGCCAAGAACAGAATCAGCTGGCACCTTGATCTCAGACTTCTAGCCTCCAGAACTGTGGGAAAATAAATGTCTGTTGTTTAAGCCACCCAGTCTGTAGTATTTGTGATGGTAGCCCCAGCAGACATGCTCACCTCTACGTTGGTATCAGGCACCCTTCTCTTATTTCCTCTCCAGAAGCACTTCCCGGATTGTTCGTGATTGGCTCTCTCTTTGTCTGTATCTGCCACCAGGCTGTGACCTCTATGAGGGCAGGGAGCTTGTCTAACTTGCCAGCTTTTTAAAATCTCCAGTGCTTAGCCCAGTGGCATATACTCAGTGCTCAATAAATGTTTATTGAATAAGTGCTCCAAATTTGTCATTCCATATGACATCTCAAAGAATACATGAAAATAAAACATTAGCTAACTCTAACTTGGCTACAGAAATAATTCACATCCTTTTGCAAACTTTGCTATTTCTCTATCATTTCAATTAAAACAATTGATTTGAAGGACATTTTCTAATTTACTGTTTATAAACACAATATAGAGCTTGCAAACTAAACCAACTTCCTGATAGAATATTTTGTCTGATGATCCAGAACAACCTGATCTCTCGAACCTCCAAGTGGCTTTCCATATCCTTTATAAGGACTCTCCATTCATTTGTGTAGACTTTTTTTTTTTTTTTTTTTTGAGGCAGAGTTTCACTCTTGTTACCCAGGCTGGAGTGCAGTGACGTGCTCTCGGCTCACTGCAACCTCCGCCTCCCAGGTTCAAGCAATTCTGCCTCAGCCTCCCGAGTAGCTGGGGATTACAGGCACCCACCACCATGCCCAGCTAATTTTTGTATTTTTAGTAGAGACGGGGTTTCACCATGTTGGCCAGGCTGGTCTCAAACTCCTGACCTCAGGTGATCCACCCACCTTGGCTTCCCAAAGTGTTAGGATTACAGGCGTAAGCCAACGTGCTTGGCCTTGTGTAGACAATTTTTACAGAATCTCCACAGAGTTCTGGAATATTCACTAACATTTACATCATCCTTCTTGGTCTCCCATTTTTTTAACTGATGAAGAAACTGAGGCTCAGCAAGCCTAAATGACCTGCCCAAGGTCATCAGCCACCAAGAAAAAAAGGCTAGAACATGGGTCTGCCATGGATGAGAACAGACTTTGTTGGAAGGAAAAAAATGGAAAATATACACAATTCAGAAATGTCCTGATCTGTAATATAGAATGTGTATTTCTTCCTATTAAGATGGCACACAAGTATAAATATTTTAAAGGCTTTATATAGGAAGGAAGAAAGGGTGGAGAAAGTCCGGTGTTTATTACCAGAAGTGCTCCATCCACATTTAGGTTTGTCAATGTCCATTAAGGATGTCAATGTCCATTCTCTTGCCTTTTACGGATGTCAGCACATGACACTTCTGGCTGGACCAAGACGTCAGCATGCTTCACATGTTGAGTTAATCACTATATAGGTTTCCTTGCAAGGTAAACTGCCAATTTCACTTATAATTTGGATTCCAAGGTGACTTGTTCCATGATTTCTGATCTATGGGATTAACTTGAGGGCAAAGTTATATATTTATATTCATAGGTGCCATCTTGATTGAGGGGTAGAAAGTGGACGCGAGATAAGGAAAGGCAAAAATTCCTCCTTTTTGATCTGTCACACACACCGTAGTGATCCTTCGTTTCTATGCTTGTTTAAGGTCAGTAACTGAATTAGCCAAATATTCAGAAGAAGGCAGCATGCCCCAAATGTCTCCAGTCACAATGAAGCTACTGGCTTTCCTTCTGCATGGAACTGGGTTCATTGCCAAACATTCCTGTCAAGTGAGGTGAGGAGGCTTTCTCTTAGCCAAATGCCTCACTCTCTTCCCTAGCTACCTGTCTTGTTTATTTCTTTTCACAGTAAGTCCCAGGAAGTAGCTCTCTTGTGTGAAAATTCAGTCTTGAGACACTCCTCCATTGTACAATTCAGCCAACAGGAATACTTAAGAAGTGTGGGCTAGATTACCTAATTATGGTCATGTTTGAGAAATGAAGCATAGAGATGACCAATAACAATGTGGAACAAGATGAAACTAAGTAGTTGAGTAAAATAATGCATTCCAAGCACCAGCACATAGCCTGGCACGTTTTCAACACGCCTGTCTGAATTCTAAATGTAGCACACTCAGCTCTGTCTCTGCCTCGCTTCTTAGTCTCCACCGTCTCTTTCTTGGTGATCTCATTCAGGCTGCTGGGCTCAAAATGGTCTCAAAGTCTTTATGACTCCCAAATTTACTCTTAGCCCTGACCTCCCACTCTGAGCTAGAGAGTCATTTATCCCACTGACTACCTGACATCTCCACTTGTGTCTCTTGCAGGCAGCTACAAACTCAGCGTTTCCAATGGAAAACTCATGATTTCCTGCTCTGCTTCCAAAGATCTGTCCCTCTTCCGTCTCAATAAAAGAAACCATCATGAATCAAAAAACCTAGGAGTCATCCTAAATCATTCCCTTTTGCTCAATCCCTCCCTCCCCCTACCTTTCCATATACACAACCAATCTGTCACCTAGACCCATAAGCACATTCTCCAAAGGATGTCATGAGCTGGATAATTTACATCCATCTCTCTGGTCACTCTCCTAATCCGACCACCAGTATCTTTCCCTGGACTACTAGAAGCAAGCTGAATGGGTCTCCCTACTGCCATTCCTGTTTTCCCATGATCGGGGGAGAGGCAGGGGGAAGATGCAGAGTCTCACTCTGTTACCCAGGCCGGTTTCAAACTCTTAGCTTCAGGCAGTCCTTCCACCTCAGCGTCCCAAAGTGCCGGGATTATAGGCATAAGCCACTGTGCCCAGCCATGGTCATATTTTAAAACAAACTCAAATAATCTCTCTCTCCAGTGTGAATAAATCTCAATGGCTTCCTAGTACACTTAAAATAAAATCCAAACTCCTTGTTCTTCCCCTCCATCATCCAAGGTCATCATCAACCGGCCATGGGCTTCTCTCTCTCAATTATGCACCTCCTTTCTCACCAGCTGAAGCCACATTGGTCTCCTTTCAGTTCTTCAAACACCTCAAGCTCTTTCCAGCTTGCAGCTTTTTGTACTTGCTATTCCCTCTGCCTGGAATACTGATACCAAAGCTCTCCAGTGCCTCAAGTAACTGGTTCTTTTGAAGCCTTCAGGTTTTGACTTAAATTTTACCTGCCTTCCCTGGCCTTCTCTGGCAACCTTATTCATAGGGACATCCTAATTTACCACCAGTTACCTCATTACACTCATTTCCTTCCCAGAACTTCATCACAATCTGCTATGATGTGGGCTGTGTATCGACCTGCTGCTTTAGTGTCTCTCTTGCCCAATAGAGTGTAACCTCATGACAGCAGGGCCATATCTGTCTTCTTCATCATGCTATCCTCAGTGTCTAGAACACTGCCTGGAGTATAGTAGAGGCTCAATAAATAATTGTTAAATAAATGTATAAATTAATCTATAAATGTTCACAGTGACTATAATTGTATTATTAAAATGAAATAAGTACAAAATAGAAATGTAAATAACTCTGGGAGTGGTAGTAAAATGTGAGGGTATACAGGGCCTCAAACTGCCTATCTTTGTTTGGTTACCACATGCAATATACACATGAAACATCAAAAGCTCTCATCCACCAGAATCCATGAAGAAGGAACTAGTTATAAGCAGAGATGGGCTAGGAGACATACTTGAGAGGAATTGAGCTTGATTGTGAGCCTGACAGTAGTGGATTATTTGAGGGACTCAATGTTGGTCAAGTTAGGGAATAGGTGTGTTAGTTTCTTATTGCTACTGTAACAAATTACCACAACCTTTAATAGCTTAAAATAGCACAAACTCACACCTATAATCCCAGCACTTTGGAAGAATGAGGCGGGTGTATCACCTGAGGGCAGGAGTTCGAGAACAGGCTGGCCAACTTGGCAAAACCCCATCTCTACTAAAAATACAAAAATTAGCCGGGCATGGTAGCTGGCGCCTGTAATCCCAGCTACACGGGAGGCTGAGGTAGGAGAATCACTTGAACCTGGGAGGCGGAGGTTGCTGTGAGCCGAGATCATGCCATTGCACTCCAGCCTGGGCAAGAGAGCCAGAGCGAGACTCCATCTCAAAAACAAAAAACAAAAACAAAAACAAAAAAGCACAAACTTATTATCTTGCAGTTCTGGGGGTCAGAAGTCTGGAAATGGGTTTTATGGGCTAAAACCAAGATGGCAGCAAGGCTGCGTTTTTTTGGGAGACTCTAGGGGAGAAATCATTTCTTGCCTTTTCCAGCTTCCAGAGGCAGCTTGTATCTCTTGCCTCTTGGCCTATTTCTCCATCTTCAAAGCACATCACTCAGATCCCTGTTTCCATGGTCCCATTCCTTCTCTGACTTTGACCCTCTTGCCTTCCTTTTACAAGAATCTTGGGACTCCCTGGGCCTGTAGAATCCAAGAAAATCTCCCCATCTCAAGACCCTATAACACACATGCAAAGACTTTTTTGCAATGTAATGTTACCTCTTCACACTGTCAAAAACTCACTGAGGACTGTAAAGAACTATTGTTTATATAAATTATATCCATTGGTTCATCACCATTTTAGAAATTTAAACTGAAAAATTTAAAAAAATATTTTATCTATTTTAAACTAATAGCAATAAACCCATTACATGTTAAATTTTAACATATATTTTATAAAAAACAGCTATATTTTCCAAAAGAAAACATTACTAAAAAGAGTAGTTTTGTTTTATATTTTTGTAAATCTCTTAAATGTTTGGCCAAATAACAGACAGCTAGATTCTCAGGTCTGCTTCTGCATTTAATTTGTTGTGACATCACATTTGGAAAACTCCATTGTAAACCCAGAAGAGAATGAGAAGGAGACCTCGTGAACCCCCTGAGAAAACCTCAGGGACCCCTAATGGTCCCAGGACCACACTACCTCCTGTCATTTCCTGCACACACAAGGCTGTTTTTCTAAAGGCTGTGAGTCTCCTTCCCATCCCATCCTTCACTGGTGAACTTCTGCTTTTCCTTTAAGACTCAGATGTGGCTTCTTCCAGAAAGTCTTTCCTGAGCCCTGCAGGCTGACTTAGGTGCTCTTCCTCAGGTTTATGGCAGCATATTCTCTTTCTTGCTGGCTCTTGCACTCTCTCTCCTCACATTGCTCTGCACACTGAATTTAATTCTCCGCTTAGGCCTCCATCAACCCAGCACATTGTGAACTACCTGAGGATGAAAACCATGTCCTAGTCATCTCTAGGGCCCCGCAGATGTGGTGTGCTATAAATGTTGACTGAATATAAAGTAAATGAATCCTTCCTACTGGCAATATGAACACCAGAGTGAGGGAACAGAACACAGGGATTTAGGTGGGTAGCTCCTGCTGTTACAGGATTTGCTTCTTCCCATCTGGCCCAGTCCCAAGCAAAGGCCTTTATCATTTCCACTGGATGGCCATGCTCAACGTACATGATTTCTGGTTCTGGAGAATGCTGGGTAGCTGCTGAGCAGAAGAAATGCCCACAGCCTCCTGAGAGTCATGGGTCTCCCCGTCCTGTCAGGTGTTCTGCAGTACTTTGTGGATGCCATGTGAGGATCAGATGGCACAGGACACAACACATGTTTATATTCCCCATCTACCTTGCATCCTGGCTTAAAGGAGCAAGCAGAGAAACATATGGAAATCCAATGATGAAAAGTGTTAAAGAAAAACATTATTCAATGATTCTTGTTAAAGCACAGTAAGGCAGATTTTATTCAGGACCATTGCAATAGGTATTGGAACCAATACAACAGGATTCTGCAGCGGGAGAGAGAGATTGGGCTCAACTCTGAATACAGCATGGGCAAGTGGAAGTTTATAGCCAAAGAGCACCCAGTTTTTCAGTAGGTGGAAAATTACTGAGATAACATTGCAGTAAGAAAGATTCTGGCTAAACTGACCTACCAGAATTCTTTCTGAAGACAGGCCAAGGTGATCCTTCATTACCTGTGGGATGGTGGAGGATGAAAAATCTGATCAGATATCAAGAGTGAGCAGATATCAAGAGGATGGATGTTCTTGCTAAACTGATTTAGCAGAGTTCTTGCTAAAATTGGATTTTATAAGGAAGTGCACAGATGGACCTAGCAGAAGCTCAGGAGCCTGACTAAAGTGTGGTCAAGCAAATAATCTTTGACAAAAGTTAGCCACACGCTTGTAGTTAGAATTTGCATAAGGTCTTAATACAATTTCTAGAAAATGTCAGTGAGTTTAACCAGCAATTCTGTTGACTTGCACCCAAACAAATGTGGAAAAGACAGGTAATGCACAATTGCTTTCATTTCATGGTTCACATTTGGGTCCATGTCTATCAGGTTCAATGAGTGGACTTCTCCCCCATCAAAGGGCACCTTGATTGCTTCAACTGCATGGCTCAAAGTCCACTGTAAGTCCCAAGAAATGGAAGATTCAGCCATGTCAGGCCTCACCCAAAAAGGTAGCCTAAGTAAACATTCATAATTAAGAAACTCCTCATGTACCTGTCTGCCTACTAGTCTATCAAAACACTAAATTAGATGCATACAATTATAAAGTATATTCCAGGGCATAAAAGGGTTGGCAGAGGATCAATGCCAGGTGTGGCAACTACCAAAAATGCAACCCCTAACTGGGAAGTGTAATTGACCAAGGGACCCAACTCTGAAATCCACTGCTGCATTTGTGTAGAGACCATGCTTCTCATGGGCTGTTCTGGTATCAGGAATACCATGACCAATCTATTTCTTGGCAACACCGAACTCCTATGATAGCCAACTGTGGTTCAGAGACTCACCAGCAGCCTTAATGGGCCTTCCTTAGGCTACACAACTACGTAGGATGCTTCTACCTGACTTTCCTCCCCTCTCTCCTTCATCAGTGGGCAAACTTGTTTCATTGTCTGCCAACTGCCCCAAGATGTTCCACCTCCCTCTCCATTTTTTCTAACACAGGCCTTTCCCCTAAGAAAATTCTTGCACATTTAATCCTGTCTTGGCATCTGCTTCTTGGGAAATCTGGACTAATATACCAGGCAGGATCAGGTACCATGTTTGGGAAAGAAAAACAAACTGGAAAATTGTCACAGCTTCATCCCTTTCTAGTTGTGTCAAGCTACTTCTAAAAACCTCATTTCCTCATCTGCCAAATGAATTAGCTGGATTAGGTATCTCTAGAGTCTCTTCTAGCTTCGACCTCTTGGATTCTATAGCTCCCATTCTGCCATTTATGACCACAGGTTACCAGCATCCTAGGAGACGGTGTCTCTCAGCACAGTTGGCTTATTCTACTTACTGAGTCTCAGGTGAGGAGTTACATTTCCATACACTGCTCTTGGACAAGAGAAAGCTGTGAGGTAGCCAAAAACTCAGCAAGTAGAGTAAGGGCATCCCTGGCTAGGCCCCCACAGAGAACCGAGTGAGTGGAACACATCTTTCATAGTCCAAGTTGCAGTATTAGAGCCTCAAGGCCAAGACTTCACCTTGAAACCAGAGCCAAGGTATGCTAGCCAGCTTGAAGAGATCCTACCATGTCAGGAGGAGATAGTGTCCCATCTTCAAAGCCCCCTCAACTCTGTGTCAGACCTTTCTTCAGGCAGTTAGCACATGGACCTAACAAGCACCTTGGAGTCTGACACATGAATGTTTGTTACATCAGTTAAGATTAGGTATGGCCACCTGTGAAGGAAACTCAAATTAACAATGGCTTAAAGACACCCTATTTTATTCTCTCACAAAAAAAAGAAGTCCAGAGGTAGACAGTGCAGAGCTGAGAGAGTAGTTCCACGAAGTCAACAAGGACCTAGATTCCATTCACCTTTCCACTCAACTATCTTTTGATTCAAGGTGACTGCTAGAGCTCCAGCCATCACATCCATGTTCCAAATCACAGGATGGAGGACAGAAGAAGGGACCTCTTTTCTTCCTCTAAACACATTTCCTACATTTTTCACTAACACTTCCACTTTATCTTATTGCCCAAAACATAATTAGTCAGGTAGCTTTACCCATCTAAAAGGAAGGCTGGAGAATGTAGTCTGTTAGCTGATGGCAATCTGCTCAGCTGAAAATCGGGGTCCTTATGGTGAAGAAAGAAGGGGAGCTGAATATGAGGAGGTAACTAGTTGTTTCCATCAGAGACTAACGGGAAAAACAAACCTGGCAGGAAGTGAAGACAGAGGGCTCGCACAGAAGGGGAATGAATCAGGCACGGAGAAGATGGGTCTCTCACCATCCGTGGGGTCATAGTGTGCATATGCCTCAAATTTTTATCATAGCCAAAAATAAAAACAAAAAATTGGCAATATTTAACCCTATCTAAGAATAAATACACACATGACTTACATTGTACCACCTATATAGCTAACTCAAGTCCCATATTATTTTATGCTGTTATGATTCAGACACTTTGTGTGTGTGTGTGTGACAGAGTCTCACTCTGTCACGCAGGCTGGAGTGCAGTGGCACAATCTCGGCTCACTGCAACCTCCACCTCCCTGGTTCAAGTGATTCTCGTGCCTCAGCCTCCAGAGTAGCTGGGATTACAGGTGCCTGCCACCACGCCCTGCTAATTTTTGTATTTTTAGTAGAGACGGGGTTTCACCATGTTGGCCAGGCTGATGATTCAGACACATTTTTTAAATGCTTTCTCTGAGAGTCAAGATTTAAAGTTGTGGCACGAATTGGGGTAGATCTGTGTTTTTAAAAGTAGCCCATGCCTCCCTACCACTTTCGCCAGGAAGTGTGATGCTGCTGGCACTCAGATTCTCTGGTGCTCACGTTTTTCACCTGCCAAATGAAGACAGTAATGCCTACCAAGACGGGCTATCATCAGAATGAAAAGTAAAGCCTGAAAAGCATCCAGTCTAGAGTCTGGTTCATGATAAATGCTCAATAAAGGCTACGGTTATTTGTGATCTTCACTGCTAGCGGGAGGTTTCCAGAGAAGAATCTGTCTTCTTCCTCTTTGCATCTCCTCCTTTTTTTAAAACTGATTGAATTATGGGATTTCAAAAAATGGTTTTGTGATTAAAAAGCCTAGTTGTTTTCTATTTAACATTTGTAATGCTATATGTAGAAATAAATTACTTTAACAAAATTCAAACAGGTTTGAAAACAGAGACTATCAGAATAGTTATTTGTGAGTTCGCTTATTCAACATTTATTTGAGGACCAAGCACTGAACGCACGAAAATGAAAATCACATAGTTCTGTATTCAAGATAATTAATGTAAGAGGAGGACAGAACAAATTATAAGATGCAGTAAGAATTACAGTGAAGATGCGTAGTTACTGATGCCAGCAGGAGGGGCCAGCTATGCCCAGGAGAATCAGAGCTTTACAGAAGACGTGAAATTTCAGTTGGTGTTTTGAGGGATGAATAGGAGTTTACTAGGTGGAGGGAAAGATTAGTTACTAATTTTAAATATTATATCTAGAAATCATGAATAAGCAGGAGGAAAAGTTTGGTTAATGTGTGAATCAGCAGATGAAGAGAAATAAATCTTATAATAAAGAGATATTTGGAACAGTACGGACATGGGAATTATGGCCTCTCTCTCTCTCTCTCTATATATATATATGTGTATATATACACACAATATAATATATACACAATATTATATGTATATATAATATATACACAATATTATATGTATATATAATATACACACAATATTATATGTATATATAATATACGCACACACATATATACACACATGCACACACACACACACACACACACACACACATATATCTCCAAAGCCAGGTTAGTGATGCTGAAGGCAGTTTGCCCCTCACTAGGAAACACCATGAGGGCTGGATTATTATATGTGTGGCCTGAGCATTTGCTGGTAGAGTGAGAAGGCCCATGTCATAAGAAGATTCACAACTAAAACATCTTCTAATTGCAGGTATCAGAGATCCATATAGATGCCCAGCTTCAGCAACTACCTGGTGGCAAGGAAGAAGAGTCCTCGACACAGACATCATAGGTGAACTCCTCCAGAATGAGATCAACAGGATCAGAAATGCCCTTCCACTTCCATTAAGCCCCCCAGTTAAGAACACTGAATTGGAGTAAGGAATTAATGGGAGGAGACCTGTGAAAATTCCTATACACTGCTTGAGAAGAATGGCAGACCAACTAATTAACTCATCCAGTAATTTGTCATATTAAATTATCACAGCAATTTGTGAGAAGCGGGGAGTTTTTCCAGGAAATAGGATCCAGGTCAGTGCCTTCTTACAGAGCTAAACCTCCACAGTGTACAAAAACCTTTCCAGGGCAGCTCATGTGCAATGAATATGGTGCATTGGGGCCCAGAAACCACCCTTCTTCTAATACAGGGTTTGTCAAACTTGAAGTTACAAACACTTAGTAGATCTTAAAAGTCTATTATCACAACAAGCTTTTTAAAAACATGAAATAAAATGGAATGGGACAGAATGGAACCCAATGAATGGATGAAAGAATTAATAGAATAGAATAGAATAGAATAGAATAGAATAGAATAGAATAGAATAGAATAATAGAATAGAATAGAAGAATAGAATAGAATAGGCTAGAGAGCATTACACTAGTAAAGTTAATATAGTTTTGTAAAACATTGTAAAACCATGCATACATGTGCATGCACACACACAGATAATCTGGCTTTTGATTTAAATGTATGTTTATTGGTTGCTGGCAAAACCCCCACTATCTTAGCCTGCCCATTACCCTAGTGTGCCTTCCCAAACTGAAAAGACTGAAAAACTTAAAGAGGTATTTCCCATAATCTCTTGCACTTAAAATTCAAATAGGATTTAGGTTGGCCGAACATAAACAACTGCATGAGATTCAGAAAGTGTGCTGAAGGTAAAGGTCTCAACTTGGGTCCGTCCAATGCTGCTGTTGACCGGCTTGTTCACCCCCGTGGTTTTCCTGCAGTAACAGTGGCAGAGGTCCCAGTGTCCGGTTGCTGATTTCATGGTAGGGGGGTCTGTGTTCTGCAAAAGTAGACTTGGCAGCTGCAGCACTCTTCTGGAGGCAATGGCTGCCGTGGCCTTCTCCCCACCCATGGATCACAGCGGGGAAGTTGTATTCCTGGATGTACCATTTGCCATGTCTGCTTCCTGATTTTCCCGCTTTAGGATTGTGGCAGAGGCGGCAGCTCCCCAAGTGGGCTGATGCTGTGGCGCTGTTCTGGAAGTCACTCTGGAAGACCCAGCCCACTCCTCCAGCCCTCCCAGATTTTACGAGTGCCTAATTCCCTTCCTGATTAAAAATTGCTAGAGTTGTTTCTGTTGGCTGCAACTAAACCCTGTCGGGTAATAGAAAAACAGATATGGAGGGTCATCAAATGATGCACCCAAGTCTCCTCTCTAAATTAGAGTCGAATTAATGGCAAGGCTGGAACCTAAACCCCGTTCTTTGAACACTGAGTCCTTGGTGGGGTTTGGTGTCCCCTCAGCTGCATTTGTGCAGGAATAGAAAAAGAGGATGATATCAAACCTAAGGAAGGGGCTTTGGTTTGGGATGAAGTTTGTGCCCAAATCTTACTCCCAAGGTCCTCCTCTCCTCCAGAGTTACTGACTAAGGAAGCAGTCACAGAAGGAACAAACATCAAATAATAAGAAAAATATTCTCATTTTACAAGCAGCACAAGCCCCTGACACTCCCATGATGCAGATGATCTACATGATCCACAGAGGTGCATGAAGTTTGGCCTTTCTCCCACTTGAACAGAGATGGTAAGATCTGTATAGCAGACCCCACGCTTCTGACGTAAGCAGTCAAATAGATGAGGCTGACCAACCTGTAACAGGGACAGTGGGGGATGGTTACTGCCCTGGAGGCAGAGGACTTAAAATAGGAGACTTAGGAAGCAGGCAGAGAGAGGACAGGGAATAGGTTCCATCAAGGCTTCAGCCTCTGACTACCCAGATTGGAGGCACTTTCTCTTGTATTGGGATGAAGCTAAGAAATGGGGGGTGAGAGGCTGAGCGCAGTGGCTCACACCTGTAATCCCAGCACTTTGGGAGACCAAGGCAAGCGGATCACCTGAGGTCAGGAGTTTGAGACCAGCCTGGCCAACATGGTGAAACCCTGTCTCTACTAAAAATACAAAAAATTAGCCAGGCTTCATGGTAGGCGCCTGTAATCCCAGCTACTCAGGAGGCTGAGGCAGGAGAATCGCTGGAACCCAAGAGGCAGAGGTTGCATTGAGCCAAGAGCCTGCCATTGCACCCCAGCCTGGGCAACAAAAGTGAAAGTCTGAAGAAAGAAAGAGAGAAAGGGAGGGAGGGGAAGGAAGGAAGGAAGGAAGGAAGGAAGGAAGGAAGGAAGGAAGGAAGGAAGGAAGGAAAATTCTTTACCTCCATTAGGCAGAGGTGAGAATACAGAGAGAAGATCCTGAACATTCCCCACCCGCTACAGAAAGCTGGCCTGATGCGGAATTTAGGGTCCTAGCGTCTAGGGCGTCTGGACAAGCAGGAAAACATGAAGGGACCACGTCTTAGAAGAATTAGGAAAGAATTCAAGGAAAGAAAGGCTAACAGAAAGATGCGAGACATTAGAGAGATCTTATACCCTCTTTCACTCTTTTCTCAAAAGTCTTTCTGAATTTAGAGATTTTTATATACATATATATATATATATTTTTGAGATGGGAGTCTCACTCTGTCTCCCAGGCTGGAGTGCAGTGGCATGATCTCCACTCACTGCATCCACTGTCTCCCAGGTTCAAGCGATTCTCTTGCCTCAGCCTCCCCAATATCCGGGACTACAGGTGTGCACCACCACCTCCAGCTAATTTTTTTTTTTTTTTGTATTTTTAGTAGAGATGAGGTTTCACCATCTTGGCAAGGTTGGTCTCGAACTCCTGACCTCAGGTGATCTGCCCACCTTGGCCTCCCAAAGTGCTGGATTACAGGTGTGAGCCACTGTGCCCGGCCCAAAATTTAGAGATCTTATATGAACTTAGCTGTAATAGCTCATAAATGCATAGGTGACCATCTGCTACAGATTGAGGCTGAAGAAGGCAAAACTCTCTCACCTCTTGCTGGGCCAGCATAGCTCCATTCCTTTCTAAGAGAGGCTTGTTAATAAGTTGGCATTCATCTTACTCTGTTGAGTTTATTTTATCACAGACTCACTGAGAAAAAAAACATTGCAACTTACCACAATAAAGTAAATATCACAAGATAAATGACAATGTTGGAATGGAAACCACTTAGGGACTCAGAACGGTCAGATGCAAACAGTTTCAAGACTATTAGCTGTTAAAGGTTATGCCTTATGTCACCCAAAAGGGTTTTCCCCTAGATTTATAGCACAAACTCATGGAAGATTTATTGCCATCTTAATCTTTTCCCCCATTTTAACTTTACGAACAGTCAGCCTGGAATTCCTCCTAAGTCATTTAGGAATGAGGAGCTGCTGGTTCTTAAGAAATGCTTTGTGGCACATATTCTGCAACTTTAATGTCTTTCTTATGAATTCGATTATGATCAAATCATCTCATGTGCCTCTCCAGATATACCCTCTGCCCTTTGCCACCCACCCTGTTCTCTGTCCCAGGAAGCTGGCCTTTAAGAGCCACATAACAAAGTCTCTTGCCTTTGGCTTTCAGATGGGTACAGCCACAAGGGGAAATGACCAGAGATTGGCAGAAGGGAAGAGACGGGCTTGGGCTGTTTGTTCCCCCAGATCCTTTCTGCATGCTCCATGGCTGGCTGCACCTTGGCAAGGTCTCAGCTCCTGTCAGGCAGCCTTCTCACAACGCTCTCTGCCTCCAAGTTCCAGTAACCATTCCGTCCCAGTGATAGAGTATACATTTGCTCACAATATTCATTCTCTCTCTCAGGGCCCACCCTACTTATTTTGGCTTGGCCATTTGATTTGCATTGGCCCATGGAATGTAAGTGGGCGTGTCGTCCATCTCACGGAAGCAAGAAGCTTTAATGTGCTCTTGGATGATGTGGCTCTGCCCCTCGTGCTTCTGACCTCTGTCATAAGAAGAGTAGGTCCCAACGTGAGACCAACGTGAGCCTGCGCTCTCAAATGAGAAGGCCATGTCGGGCCCAGCCAAGCCCAGCAGAGCCCAGCAGAACCACAGCCAAACTACAGCCCTCATGCAACATGCACGAGAAATGATGTTTGTTATCATAAGCCACTGAGATACCGAGGTTGTTGGTTATCACTGCAAAAGTCAACAGATGCGGCCGGGTGCAGTGGCTCAGGCCTGTAATCCCAGCACTTTAGGAGGCCGAGGTGGGTGGATCACAAGATAAGGAGATTGAGACCATCCTGGCTAACACAGTGAAACCCTGTCTCTACTAAAAATACAAAAAATTAGCTGGGCGTGGTGGTGGGCGCCTGTAGTCCCAGCTACTCGGGAGGCTGAGGCAGGAGAATAGTGTGAACCCAGAAGGCAGAGCTTGCAGTGAGTCGAGATAGCGCACTGCACTCCAGCCTGGGCGACAGAGCGAGACTCCGTCTCAAAAAAAAAAAAAAAAAGTCAACAGATGCACTCCCACCCAGTGCCTCTTCAAACCTAGGGGTACCTCTGACATCTACTGCTACTAGGCACAGAGTTCTGCTATATGCCTTGTGGATTCTCTACTCCCTTCCCAAACCTTTATGAATGGTTCCTTTATTAAAGACTCTTCAGTATATCCAATTCAATTATGTCACCTGCTTCTTGTTGAGACTGTGACTGAAACATGTCATGTTTAGAACGGAGAATATTAGAACAAACCACAAAGAGGTTTAATATAGCGTGATATTGACTGAACTCTCTTTAATAGCAAACAATAACTAGGAGGAAAAGGAAAGGGGGAGGGAGGAAGCAGAGGGAGACAAACAAAAGGAGAGGAAAGAGAGAGATAAGGACAAGAAAGGAAGAAAAAGAAGAGGAGGAAGAAGAGAAAAAGGAAGAGGTGGAAGTACAGAGTGGGAGAGAAGAAAGTAGTTATTGAGGGCTTACTATGTGCAGATATTGTGAAAAGAACTTAAAGATAATCTTGACTATAGTAAAAAATAATTGAATTGTTCATTTTTAAATGATTAAAGAGTCTAACTGGATTGTTGAAAACACAAAAGATCAATGGTTGAGGTGATAGATACCCCATTTACCCTGATGTGATTACTATGCATTGCATGCCTGTATCAAAATATCCCTTGGAACCCATAAATATATACACCTACTATGTACCCACAAAAATTAAAAATAAAAAAAAGGTGATCTCATTTGATCCTTACAACAACCCTAGGTACTATCAATTATGTGCGTTTTGTAAATGAAGAAATAAGATAAAAAGAAGGTAGGGAGTTTTCTCAATGTCACCCTCAGAAAAGTTCAGAAAAACTGCTTTACAGCCTCAAGAAAAAGAGAGCACAAAGTGGATGGTAGTAAGGCCTCATGGTGATAAGATCTTCGAGGGCCATGAGGGGTGACAGAGTGATGCTAGTTATTCAAAACTCTTGGACAACATATGCCAGGAAATCTTGCTGGCTAACGGAAATACATCAACAACTACAGCTTGCGAAACACCAACAGTCTCTAAGTAGCTCCAGAGTTCTTTTGGATTCTGTGCTTTTTTAAAAAGAAGCTCCATTAAACTTCCATGAAGAGCTGCTCTGATGCTGGGATTATTCACTGCAGTGCAAAATAAAGTCAATTATGGGGCTCTCCTATGAGTGAGGGACTAACAGGCAAGTTCCCATTTTCTCTTGGGCTTTATTTGTTTCAAGATGGTCAAGCAAAAGTGATAATTACAAAGACAACTCTATCTTGCACCGATTTTTCACACCAGTCACCTGTTGTTCATTCACAGGTCTTGCATGGAGGTCGATCTCTACAAATGCATGCAGATGTACTATGATTCAATTCTAATGAGCCTTTCAGAGGAAGCCACACACAACCAGCTCTGCAACATCACCACTTTTACCACTTACCAAAATGACCAACACACATCATTTCTCTTAACTGTCTTATGCAAGCTTAATACATATTCTGAAAAGTAAGAAAAACATAACTCACATTCGGAAAGAGGGGAAGCAAAGTAACATTTATTGACTGACTAATAGGTTCAGCTTTCTATCTACAATCTCCTTCGAGAGGAAGAAATCATTACTCCCATTCTATCAGTGAAGAAACAAGATCTCAGAGGCTGAATGTAATGGTTAATATTGAGTGTCAACTTGATTGCACTGAAGGATGAAAAGTATTGTTCCTGGGTGTGTCTGTAAAGGAGTTGCCAAAGAAGACTAACATTTGAGTCAGTGAACTGGGAAAGGCAGACCCACTCTAAATCTGGGTGGGCACAATCTAATCAGCTGCCAGCACAACCAGAGCAGTAGAACATGGAAAGACTAGACTGGCTAAGTCTTCTCGCCTCCATCTTTCTCCCGTGCTGGATGCTTCCCGCCCTCGAACATCAGACACCAAGTTCTTCCGCTTTTGGATTCTTGGACTTACATCAGTGATTTGCCAGGGGTTCTCGAGCCTTTGGCCACAGAGTGAAGGCTGCCTATCAGCTTCCCTACTTTTGAGGTTTTTGGGACACAAAACCAGGTTTTGGCTTCCTGGCTCCTCAGCTTGCAGACAACCTATTGTGGGACTTCACCTTGTGATCGTGTGAATCAATTCTCCTAATAAATTTCCCTTCGTATATACATCTATCCTATTAGTTCTGTCCCTCTAGAGAACCCTGACTAATACACTGAGTAAGCCCAGGGTAATGTAGCTGCTTCATGGCAGAAGCCAGGTCCTAACAGACTCTTACAGGCTGTCTTCCTACTGTGCGCTCCTGTTCCAGCACAGACCTGGCATGGGCCAGTCATGGGCCAGCCACACCCAAGACCAAAATCGTCTCAGGGAATGATGAAACCCTGAGAATATGCGCTAGCTGTCTGTGGTCAACCATGTTGATATTCAAAAGCATGCAATGCCCTTCTTAGGGAAAGATTTGTTCTCTCCCTATCAGCAGCAGCCTTGGTTGGACAACTTGATTTTGCCATAGAAACATGAACAGAAACAAGTGAGCTATTTCCAAGCAGAGGCTTTAAAAGCCAGCTCAGAGCTCTCCATGTTCTCTTTTCCTTTCACTACAAGCAATGTGTCATTCAAGGTAGAGGCTGTTGTGCCAGCCTGGGTCATGGAGTGAAACCTCCACCACGGATATGAATCATGAGTGCAACATAAACCCTTAGACTGGTAGGTCACTGAGATGGGGTCCTTCATCACTGCAGTGTGACCCTTCTGGGGTTCAGGGTTCTGAAGCCCCAGGGGGCACATCCACTGTCCAATGTTTGTATCTTTTTAAATTTATGACGAATACCAGAGTGGGGAAAGAACAAGTTGGGTTTGAATCCTGACCTTGCCCTTTACAACCTGAAAATGAGCCATCCATCTTTCTGCACCTTCATTTCCCCATCAGTAAAAATAAAAATCATAAGCCTACCACTCTGATATGGTTTGGCTGTGTCTCCACCCAAATCTCATCTTGAATTGTAGGTAGCTCCCACGATTCCCATGTGTTGTGGGAGGAACCCAATGGGAGGTAATTGGATCATGGGGGCGGGTCTTTCCTGTGCTGTTCTCATGATAGTGAATAAGTCTCATGAGATCTGATGGATTTATAAAGAGAAGTTCTCCTGCACAAGTTCTCTTTTGCCCGCCGCCATGTAAGAAATCCCTTTGCTCTTCCTTTGTCTTCTGCCGTGATAGTGAGGCCTCCCCAGCCATATAGAACTGTGAGTCCATTAATCCTTTTTTTCTTTATAAATTACTCAGTCCTGGGTATGTCTTTATTAGCAGCGTGAGAACAGACTAATACACACACATATTTGAGGTGGAACAGAAATGAGATGCCGAGGCCCTCACTCTGTTTCCGGTACTCCATAAGCACACCTCAACCTTTCTCTATCTTCTCCCAGTTCTCACCCCCTTTCTCCATTCCCTGTGAGCCCTGTCCCATCCTTAAGGATGTGTGTTCAGGCCACCTCCTGCCTGTCTCCACACTTCTGCACTTTCTCTTCTGTTGCTCTTCTCTTCCCAGCACCCGGCTGTCCCCTGCATGCACACTCAGATCTTCATCTTCCTTCTGATGCTTTCCCCTCCTCCTGCCTCCAGCTGCTACAACTGCCTCACTTGAGAGTCTCGACTTCCTTCCCTGCATCTGTAATCGTCAGTGAAATGTTGAGCACAGCTGGATTTTCTAAGCCAATGGTTAATTGCAGGGAGCTGAGGGTGACCCAATGGCAGTTTCAAGTATTTGGAGTGTGAAGTAATGAAGACGCTGGTGAGCAGACCAGCTGAAAATCAGCAAACAGACCCCCTGAACAGCTTCCAAGGGTTCTGATGATAGTGGCTTTCTCTCCCCAGCTGGTGAGGCTTGTGCTTCAGCCAGAAGCAGACAAGAGTCAGAGACCACCCCAGGGAGATGCACAGTGGGAAGAGTGTGTCCTCAGACCTGCAGAAGGATTTTGATAACTTCCCCAGTTACCATGGCAGCTGGGCTCACAAAGGATTACACAGGAACTAAGCAGCAAAATCTTTAATGAAGTGGTGACCTCAAGAGCCTAGGTCTCCCCTCACCAGCAACAGTGGCCCCTTGATCCCCATCTCTGCTAATGAGGGACTCACTAACACCCCTCACACAGAGGACAGTCTGTACTGCCCCGAAGATGAAGGGGACACCCAATCACATATGTCATGACCCCAGCTCAGGGTTGTGAAAACCGTGAGAACAGTCCATCTGTGCCCCCTACCGTCTCTTTCTTTGCCTGTCCACAAATCCAGACAACGGATGGGCAGATAAATACTCCAGGAGGCCACTATGCAGGCCACTCTGTGGTCCCATGGGTTTATCTGCACTGAGGGAAATTTCTTGAAAAGTCTTCAATTTTGAAAATGCAGCATTTTAAGTGCTTACTCTATACAGGCATTGGGGGCTAAGCAGTGAAAAAAATCTAAGCACCTACACTCAAGGAGTTTATAGTCAAAGTGACTGAAATACAAATAAACTAGCAGTTCTAACAGTGAGAAAAGCTTAGGGTTCTGGGAGTGGGGGAGTGATGAAAAATGCATTATCATATGATAGGTGCACATTCAATACTTAAATGAATTTGTTTATTGTAAAAATGATCAATAAATTGAATCAACAACACACCAGGCACCTTCCTACCCCAGAATATTTGTACTTGCTCTTCTTGTCTGGAACATTCTTTTAAAAAAAAAAAAATTTTTTTTTTAATTTTTATTTATTTATTTTTTAGCCCACCTGAATTCACCAGCACTGTCTGGAACATTTTTCCCCCAAATACCCTTGTATGAATTTCCTGCTGCTGCTGTAATAAATTACCACAGACTTAGAGGCTTCAAACAACACAAATCTATTCTCCTGCAGTTCTGGAGTCTGAAATCTAATATCAAGGCATCAGCAGGGCTGCATTCCTTCTGGAAGTTGCAGAGGAGCATCTGCTTCCTCACCTTTTCCGGCTCCTAGAGTCCTCCTGCATTCCTTAGTTCCTGGCCCCTTCCTTGCCTCACTCCAACCTCTCACTTCGGTCATCCCATCTCTTACTACCGACTCTGACCTTCTTGCCTCCCTCTTATAAGTAAGTGACAACATTGGGTCTACCAAGAAAATACAGAATAATCTCCCCATCTCAAATCTTTCATCACATCTACAAAGTCCGTTTTATGAGGTAAAGTAACATATTCACAGGTCTGGGCATTGGGATGTGGATATATTTGTGGGGGGTCACTATTCAGCTTACCTCAACCCTCAGGATGTCTGTCCTTAAATTCTTTCTTTCTTTCTTTTGAGATGGAGTCTGGCTCTGTTGCCCAGGCTGGAGTGAAGTGGTGCAATCTCCGCTCACTGCAACCTCCGCCTCTCAGGTTCAAGCAATTCTCCTGCCTCAACCTCCCAAGTAGCTGGGATTACAGGTGCCTGCCACCATGCCTGGCTAACTTCTTTGTGTTTTTAGTAGAGATGGCGTTTCATCATATTGGCCAGGCTGGTTTTGAACTCGCGACCTCAAGTGATCAGCCCCCCTAGGCCTTCCAAAGTGCTAGGATTACAGATGTGAGCCACTGTGCCCAGCCATTCTTCATCTGTAAGGCATTTTCGGACAATCTAGCATAAAAGAGATACACCAGCCATGCCTCTGGCACTCTGTCTTCCTTACCCTACTCAATTTTTCTCCATTTTATTGATTCCCGTCAGAAATACCATGCATCTGCTCATTTATTATTTATTTCCTCCCTCGACTACACTGGAACGTAAACTCTAGGAAGGCAAAGAATGTCCTTTGTCCACTCTTACCACACCAAAGCCCAGAACAGTGCCTGGCACTTAAGTGTTCATTCATATCTGTTAAATAAATGAAAAAATTCAGCCCATAGGTGAAATGGCATTGATGAAAACTCAGTCAGGCAAAGAGGTAGCAGAGAAAAAGGGGTGAAGAGGGCCCCAGGTAAAGAGAAAACATGAACAAAACAAGAAGGTGTGGTTAGTTCCAGAAACAGAAAGACGTTTGGTATCAGTCGGTGGTGCTCACTGTTGGTTGCCTGGCCAGAATCCATCCACCCACTCCTCTTCTAATAGAACCCCAATTTTGAGTATATGCCCACCACCCCCATATACACATACCCCACGTCACCCAGCAGAGCCTGCCCCATGTGTTGTTGTTATCACACAAACGCTGGTCCCGGTAGGATGTATTTCCTAGGTTCCCATGGCAGCCACCGGTTTGACCCAAGGGAGGTGCTGATAAGAGACAGGAGGTGCTATGGACTGAACTGTATCCCCCCAAAATTCACACATTGAGCCCCCTACCCCCACTGTGATGTATTTGGAGACAGGATCTTAAAGGATGAATTAAGGTTCAGTGAGGGCAAAAGGGTGGGGCCCTAACCTGATAGGACAGGTGTCCTTGTAAGAAGAGAAAGAGACCCCAGAGCCCTCTCGCTCTGCATACACACAGAGGAAAGGCCACATGAGGACACAGTAAGCAAGTGGCCGTCAACAAGCCAGGAGGAGGGCCCTCACCAGGAACCAACCCTGCTGACACCCTGATCTTCGACCTATCTCCAGAACTGAGAAAACAAATGTCTGTTGTTTACACCAGCCACTCTGTGGTATTCTATCATGGTGGGGCAAGCTGACAAATCCAGGAAGAGAAGGAAAGAGCCAGGATATCCCCCTCCCTTCTTCCTTGACTCTGGCAGCTCTGTCTGGTGGTCGCTCCTGCTTCCCTCCAGACGAGAGGCCCACATGGCTCTTGTTCCTGCCAGGTGACTGAGGCCCAATCTTCAATCTTCGGCCGATGTCATGACAACTGTGCCTTGCTGCCTGCTAACCTCTGGGTGGCCACAACTTCCCTTGCTGGCTTCTCAGCCCTTCGTGACCTATGTGACCAGTTCCCTTCATTCATTCCCTCTGTATCAAGAACTCATACTGATTCCTGTGTTCCTTGCTGCACCCTGCCTGACACCTTCTATGGAGCATAAGGTGCCTGGAGGGGAAGGCAGCACCAGAGCAGGTTCAAGGGCATGCAGAGGCCAGTTCACCAGACTCCTTGCCCATCTAACTGCAGAGTTGAAATCATATCTAGAGACCAATGAAGAACCATCCCTGCAGCCTTTTCAGCAGGTGGAGGGACATTTTTAGGGCTCCATTTTAGAAAGATCAAGTCACAGTGAGCATCTACCAGCAGTGCCTGGAAAATAATTCTTTGCAGCCTGTATTTTCCACATGGTTTCTCTAATGCTGTGTAAACACAGCCCAAGACTTTTTTCCCCAAAAGAAACGATAGTGGACAGAGAACAGAGAAACAACAAAGAATAGAAGGTGAGAGCTGGCCTTGCACCTTCCCTAGAGCTAGGCCTTCTGGCTTCTAAATTATGCCTAACTCCTAAGTTGTGTCCAAACCACAATTTAGGGGGCCCACTACTGAAGCAACAGTGTCCCCACTCACACTCATTCCCTTTACAAACCCCAGATTCTTGCATTTAAAAGGGAAGAAGGGGCAAGGCACAGTGGCTCAGGCCTATAATCCCAGCACTTTAGGAGGCCAAGGCAGGCAGATCACTTGAGGTCAGGAGTTCAAGACCAGCCTGGCCAACATGGTGAAAACCCATCTCTACTAAAAATACAAAAATTAGCCAGGTGTGGTGGCATGCGCCTGTAGTCCCCACTACTTGGGAGGCTCAGGTGGTAGAAACACTTGAACTGGGGAGGCGGAGGTTGCAGTGAGTGGAGATAGCACCACTGCACTCCAGCCTGGGTGACAGAGTGAGACTTCGTCTTTAAATAAATAAATAAATAAATAAAAGCAAAGAAGAGTAGGGGCTGAGAAAATGTAAACGAGAAACACTCCAGGCAGCACTTTGCATATAGGATTTATCAGTTCCAAATAAGGGTGTCATATGGGGAATGCCAGCTGGTAGCTGTAATTGAAAGGGCCAGGAGTTTGGTCTGTACAATTAGTCACATGAAGCTAGCAGAAGCCTAATTGTTCTTTGTCGTTCTTCAGCAAAACTTCTCTCTCCCTTGTTTTAGTTGGTTTGCTTTTCTCCCTTTTTCCCTTCCTTTTTTTTTTTTTTTTTTTAATATTCTTGGAAACCCTTTTCTGCCAATCACTGTCAGCGGCTACTCAGGCCTGAGCAGAGCAGCAGCAGATGCACAATGAGATATGCAGACTTGGAAATGAGCTGTGGACGGTGCATGGGAGGGAGCACTCCTCTCACGACAAAGAGCAGAGAAAACACTCAATGCAAATACAGCCTTAGACAAATTCTAATCTAATAAGAATCATTCTTCAGGTGCACAGACGGGCACAAAACAGAAGTAAACGCTTCATCATGCAGAACTGATTTCTTTTAAGTAATAATACAATTGTAATTCTCCAAGAGAAGGTCGCTGAGATTCATACATATTGCTAATATATTTAAAGCTGAAGAAGAAAAGACAGCAGTCCCCCAACAGCGGTGCTGGAACTAAATGGAAACAGACAATGTCAGAGCTTAAGGTGAGGCCTCCTGTCCCGAGAGGCCAGGAATCATGAGAGATGCTCCTATGACAGGTATCCTTAATTCTCCAGGTCAGAGGGTCTGGTTAGGGCAGTTAGGGGAGGGGAGACAGGTTTTAAGAACACTGGTCTCTTTTACAAAACAGCAAATATTTCCTAGTGCTTGAGAAATGCCATGGATTTCAGGAAAAGGCTCATGAGGAAATTCAGAAGATCTATTTCTCTCCCGGCATCTCTCACTCATCATCAACCTAGACTCACCTCTGTTCGTCAGTGCGTGCAAGTGATCCTCTGTCATCTTCACAGCCATCTACACAGAACCACTACACAGGGCCTATGGCTGGGAAGCAGCGTGGGGTGGGGTGGACAGGACGCCATCAGCCTTCCACTTCGGTTCTTGTGGCTAATCTGGGAACATTAAGGTGACATATCGGGTCCTTGAGATACACTTGCAGGACTAGTTTTATAACCTGTTTCAGCATTTCATCATTTTTTAATTCAGTGGAGATGACTGGGACTTCTCTTCAACTCTGAGATGGCCTTGGAATTAACGACTTGATGAAGAAAGTCTTCATCTGTAAGGCCAGCATGTCCCAGTGTCCTTGCCCAAGGAGCAGATTAATCCTGATTCCTTTGATATTTTATGTACAAGGTCTCAGTTGGATCTCCTTACAGTGTATGCTTTAGGGTGGGTGGAAAGCCTTTTTTTCTGAAAAAATACGCAATCATTGAATTCCAAGGAAAAGAACATTAAAACATTAACAACAAAAATGATTCTTCTTTAAGCCCCTAGAACTTTATGACAATTTGTCAGACATCAACTGTGCCTGGCCGGGCGCGGTGGCTCACGCTTGTAATCCCAGCACTTTGGGAGGCCGAGGCGGGCGGATCACGAGGTCAGGAGATCGAGACCACGGTGAAACCCCGTCTCTACTAAAAAATACAAAAAATTAGCCGGGCGCAGTGGCGGGCGCCTGTAGTCCCAGCTACTCGGAGGCTGAGGCAGGAGAATGGCGTGAACCCGGGAGGCGGAGCTTGCAGTGAGCCGAGATTGCGCCACTGCACTCCAGCCCGGGCGACAGAGCGAGACTCTGTCTCAAAAAAAAAAACAAAACAAAAAAACAAAAAAAAAAAAAAAAAAACTGTGCCTGCATATTCTCACCCTGTCTGTCTCTCTCTCTGTTCCAGCCTCTCACTCTCTCTGATATACTTTTCCCTCTCCTCTTCACCTGGCCAACTCCTGCTTGTCTTCCAAACCTCATCCCTGAGGAGTCCCTTCCTCAGGGAAGTCCCTACCTTTGCTAATACAACCCTCTATGATACTATCTCATGGCCTCCTGCACTCCTCCATGGTGCCAGTCACAATTGCAAATCACTGATGGTTGACGTCATTATTTGTTTAATGCCTGTCTCCCCTCCCTGACTGTGAACTCCATGCAGGCAGTATGAGAGCCCTAAAAATATACCACTCAGGTCTCCTGCTGTAGGGAGGATAAGTGAACAAATGGCCCCAGCTGCTCTGCTCTGAACCCACCACTGCATTGTACCCACACCACGCTTCCCAAGGGCTACTCCCAGCCACTGGCTGAGCCCAGCACTGAATGCAGACCCTTCTGGCCTCTGGGACTCCTCTGACAAGCCACCTTACATTGAGGGCTCAGTAGTCACCTAACCAAAACCTTCCCAGCATGGGACTTCAGCCTGAGACTCTTCTTCCCCACCACTCCTTCCTGTCCTGCCTCCTTCACAGCGGCAGACTTGCAAGGCCATTCAATGGCTTGCATCACTTCCTCTGGCTCCCTTTCCTGAGGACCTGTAGGATTTGCACTGTTGCAAGCAGCAGTTTCCCCTTATTCCCCTCTGTTTCCTCAGGGCCTGGCACAAGGCCTGGTATATGACAGGTGCTCAATTAAGATGTGTAAAATGCATAAATGCTCACAAACGTGGGGGAAACCAGCTGAGAGAGGATGGACCAATCAGAGTAAACATGACTCAGCCTCTGGGCAACTCCTCCAATGGCATTCCCTACAGAATCAATAACAGTGCCCTATTCCTCAGGGCCTTTGTGTTATATGAATGACCACACATAAAGGAAACAACCGCAGGCCGCATATGGTGGCTCATGCCTGTAATCCCAGCACTTTAGAAGGCCGAGGTGGGCATGTCACTTGAGGCCAGGAGTTCGAGACCAGACTGGTCAAAATGACGAAACCTTGTCTTTACTAAAAATACAAAAATTAGCCAGGTGTGATGGTGCACACCTGTAATACCAGCTACTCGGGAGGATGAGGCATGAGAATTGCTTGAACTTAGGAGGCAGAGGATGCAGTGAGTTAAGATCACACCACTGCACTCCAGCCTGGGAGACGGAGCCAGATTCTGTCAAAAAAAAAAAGAAAAAGAAAAAAGAAAACAGCTGTTCTCAACATTGTTAACATCAGCACCAACATAGCTATCTTTTACTGAGCACTTAGTATGTGTTAGGCATTGAACTATACAATTTACAGGTATTGTCTGATTCAAATAGTTTAAGTTTTCCCGTGGTGACAAAAAAAAAAAATCTTTGTGGCTTAAAACTCTCATCTGTAAATCTGAATTCTGTTCTGGACAGCCTGCATTGTCCTTCTTATTTTTCAAAAACAGAAGCTAGTAAGGCTTCTGAACACACAAGGTATAAAGTTGGACCCCCCAAATCCGGAGGAGGTGAGGCTCTGGCTGGCTCAGGCCTCACTTCACTCAGGAACACCTATGACATATTTCATATTTGCTGGAGTTGAGATTCAGGGACCTGAGGTCATGTCTATAGATTTGCTCTTGTGCTGAAACTCCCTTCTCTCACTAGATCTGGCAAATCCAAATCAGTTGGCTTTCCTAGCGCCATGCAAAGCACAACTGCTGACCCATTCTTATCCCTGATGAGAGCTGGCACTCAGCCCTTTTACAGACGTGACATTTTGTTATGTTCAGTCTTTACCTTATCTCCATGACAGTGTCCAGAATTCCTTGCCTGGGCTTGTTGTATCAGCCAGGCAACTAGAAAAGAGTCTAGTTTTCTTTCTTTCCTCCTCTTTTTTGTTTTTAAATCCATGTTTCCTTTTCATAAACATTAAAATCTTCCATCCTCTCGACAATGTTTAGCATCACTGGTTATCCCAAGTGGCCAGGAAAATGTGACTGAGCTCCACTGTTGGTAGTTCACTTTTGGCAAATGCCAAAGTAGGCAAATTACAAAACCAACAGGTTCTCTTTTTTTTTCTCTCATTTCCAAAATACAAAATTAAACTATAACATTAAATAAACATATTCAAACTGTACCTAACACTCCCAGTCCCCCAACCTTGTCCCCACTTTTGGAGATTCTGATACGCTCTCCTGGTTGGTAACTTCTGCTGTGGATGGGGGTGAAGGGCTAAGACATTTTGCTCCAACACTGGACGGGCTCAGAAAAATTGAAAGTGGCAGATGATCCCAACCATCTCAGCAGGAATCCATTTTGGTACCAGGACCCCTCTCCACTGAGACACAATCTTACTACGGGCCACTCATGGGACAGAAGTGACCGGCCCATGAAAGGAAAGAGAGAGGCCTCTTCTGCACTGTGCCGCTCGTCTGACAGATGCAGCCTCCCGACTCACAGCTCCAAGGCTGCCAAAGTTCTTTCGCCCTGAAGCAGCATCTGGTTTCCTGATTAGAGCCTCTCCTTCGTCAAAACGGGTTCCCTCCCAGCAGGACCTTGAGTCCCTCTAATGCTTCTAAGGTTTAATTGGAGTAGTGGGTCGGAGAAGTCTCAACTGCCCTGGAGAGTAAGGCAGTCCCAGGGAGAGAGGCCTTCAGCCCCATCCTAGGCTTGTCACATTGGCCTGAGTCCTATATCCAGCAAGCTGTGATCTGAGTCAATTCCATAACCGTTTCAGTACCTCCGTTTCCCCACCCATAAAACTTAGCTCTGGGACTTGGGAGTCTTAATGAGCACTGGCCTTTCCTGAATAAATTAACCAGGTGCCGGAAACATCTGTGGCTGGAGGCAAATCTACTGTATAAACAGAATATGGTATTCTTATACACACAACTGTAGCTAAAGCTCAAATACTAACTAAGCCTGACTTCATCCTAAGTCCTGTGCAGTAGGTATCTGGGGAAAAGCCAACCTCTTCTCCTCTAGTCTAGGTTCTATTTGGAGAACTCACCTTCTCCTTTACGTTGCTCTGCTCTACTCAGGACAAAGGGGTTTCTGTCAAAAGTAAAGGAATCAATAGTTCTTATAGCATCACTTTTCATTTAAATCATGTAACAATACTCCAAAAATAAACACCCCCAGAAGAATGTATGCTTCATCCAGACAAAGCCAATATCTGTCTTATTCACCACCATATCCTCAGAGTTTAGCACAGTACTGATTCAGGCTAAAAATAAAATTGAATGAATGAAAGCAATAATAGCTCTAGAAAAAATATTATATGTTTGCATAGTTGCTTTATAGCAACTCCTTCCATCCTCTCCTCAATATATGAGTTTATTAGAGCAGAAAATACTAAGCAACTTGGTAAACTAGTCAGTTAAACCTCAGATTGAGCCTTGACAGTCAGTGGCAGAACTGGAACCAAAAGCTAGGTCTCCAAACACTCAATTCTGTCTTCTCGCCTTAACAACTCACTGCTTCCCTTTATCTCTAGTTAGGGCCAGAAAACTACAGCCCTGAAAGCCAAATCCAGACCAATACCTGATTAATGAAGTTTTCAGAACACAGCCACATCCATTCATTCACAGACTGTCTATGGCTACCTTTCCACTACAGTGGTAGAGTTGAGTAGTTGCCATAGAGTGCATATGGCCCACAAAACTGAAAATATTTACTACCTGGCCCCCTACAGAAAAAAGTTAGCTGGTGCCTGCTCTATATCCTCCTTCCCCTAGAATCCCGTATCAGTCCCAGGAGCTACCTTTAGAAACAAGGGCTCTATAGGCCGGGTGCAGCGGCTCATGCCTGGAATCCCAGCACTTTGGGAGGCTGAGGCGGGGGGATCACGAGGTCAGAAGTTCGAGACCATCCTGACCAACATGGTGAAACCCCATCTCTACTAAAAATACAAAAATTAGCTGGGCATGGTGGTGCGTGCCTATAATCCCAGCTACTCAGGAGGCTGAGGCAGGAAAATCGCTTGAACCCGGGAGGCAGAGGTTGCAGTGAGCTGAGATCATATCATTGCACTCCAGCCTAGGCAACAGAGTGAGACTCCATCTCAAAAAAAAAAAAAAAAGCAAAACAAGGGCTCTATGATTACATTGTTTTGGTCACACAGCCCCCACAATCAGAAACCACTAATGAGTGCTTGCTATTGTGAGATCAAAAAGCTTCACCACATCATCTTATTTAAGTCTCCCAATAACCCTATGAGATATGCATTATTACATGCATGCATAATGTGATAATAGAATTGGCCTGAACCATATGAAATTGCCAATTTTTTTTCTCAGTTGAATAGTGGCAATTTCATGCATATGAAAAGAATACCACTATCTCCGTTTTAGAGCTGAGAAAACAGGAGAAAGTGGTGCATTGGCACACAGTTAATAAATGAAAGAATGCTTTTCTTCTTAAAACTTTACACTCCACTTTATTTATTCAAAGTTTTGCTAATTTTGAAGTAAAAGACTCAGTCCAATGATGCTTAAGCAAGCCTTTCCCAAAGTTTATTTTAGAAAAGTTTTCTGTTTGTCTTTTATCGCCAAGTAGTACCTATGAATATTCCACAAAACTACAGTTCCTTAGAACAGACTTTGGGGTTTCACCATGTTAGCCAGGATGGTCTCGATCTCCTGACCTCATGATTCACCCACCTCAGCCTCCTAAAGTGCTGGGATTACAGGTGTGAGCCACAGTGGCCGGCTAACATGGTGAAACCTTGTCTCTACTAAAAATACAAAAAATTAGCTGGGCCTAGTGGCATGTGCCTATAATCCCAGCTACTCGGGAGGCTGAGGCAGGAGAATCGCTTGAACCTGGAAGGTGGAGGTTGCAGTGAGCCAAGATCACGTGCCATTGCATTCCAGCCTGGGCAAGAGAATGAGACTCTGACTGTGTCTCAAAAACAAACAAAACAAAAAACCCAACAACCTTTGGGAAATACCTCCTCTTCCTTCATCTGCATCAAATTGCCCACAGCATTTCATAGATGCTGCCACCTCTGTCCCCCTGGCTGCAGTCATCTCCTGCCTCCCCAGAACACCCACGCAACTGCATTGGGCATGCCCAATTTGAAACACACTGTACCTTGCTCCACTGGCAAGTGAAACTCCATTTTCACTGAAATAACCTGAATAGTCCATGCTACTTCTGCAGGCTAATTCCATTTACAGGAATAATGAAGCTCCATCCTTGTGTGGCCTAGGATGTCAATTTCATACACTTGACCTATCCCATACCTCCCATTTGTGATGCAAATAAACTGCATGTTCCATCAAAACTGCTTGCTCTCCCTCTAAGCTCATGTTCTTTCGATTTACGTGCCAAATCAGTTGTAGACTCTTTCTCAGTAGTAGTGTCCAAAATCTGAGGCTGCCCTCTAGCCCAGGTCAATTAAGCAACATCATATATGCTTAACTGTGCTTTGCTTCTTTTTTTAAAGAGAGAAAAATTGCTTGTATATATGAAGTTTACCATCAGGGTTCCACTGATTCTCCTATTTTCCTTAGGAGTAATATAAGTCCATAATTTGTCATAATCATCCTCCCTACCCCCTCCTAAATATTAACTTGGTAAGGAGGTTGGAAATCTATCACAACCAATGGCAGACATCTGCGCACAAAAATAGCAAGTCTCGAATTTAATATTTTACTGCCATATTTTGAAACAACTGGTTAGGCAGCTGCTCCTGTTATCTTCCAATTACTTCTCATTTTTCCAGAGACTTAAATGCAAGCTGTAACAAATTAAATCTAAATTTCTATATTCTCTTTTAAAAAAATAAAAGACTTTCAGAAAATACTGCAAAAAAAAAAAAAAAGTCATTGAGAGGAAAAAAGGGATATTGGCGCCAAGACAGAGGACTTTATTCTCAATGCCTCCAATGATTTGTTTCATCTGCCTTAAGGTGTGAAGACACGCTGACCCCTAAGTGATCCAAGTAGTCTCCATTCTACATAGGCTCTTGGTGCGGAGACTTTGCAGTTTGCTAAAAATGCACTTTTCCCTGCAATTTTGTAAAGGTGCCCAAGAATAAATTCCTTCACCAAATGTTAAATATTCTCTGTTGTACCACTCTATCAATGGTGTTCAAATGCACAAGAAATCTCTCAAAAGCCTTAATAGGTCATATTTTGGAGATACCAATTCAAACAAAATTGCACATGGTTCCAATTGAACAGCAAGGCAGAGAACAGAGTAATTATTTTTTTTCCAACATCAACATGCTTTTCACCTTAAATTATGAGGCTTGTGCTTAGAAATTATATTTTTGCTAGAAAAATAACACATTTTCTAATCTTCTCTGTTTTCATTTTTCATCTGACTCCTTGATCCTAATTAGGGGGCACCGAGGGTGAGGGTAGGAGGTGACTGTCACAATTTGTCCCTCTGACTGCCGGGATTCAACATGGATTTCAAAATAGAACTTATGTCACTGAGGCTTTTTTCAGTGCAAGGTTCTGAAGTGGAACACACTTGCCATTCTTTCGGATGCGGTATCTACACTGCTCCTGCACGGTGGCTGCTGCAGTCAGCACAGCCATGTAAACAATGCGCCACTATTATCTCAGGCTTATGGCATATGAGGCTCTCTAGACCTGGATCCTTCCAGCCTTCTGTGTCCCTCCTCCTCCTCCTCCCTGTCCTTGTCCTCTTCCCCCACAGCCCAACATAACTATTACTCTTAACCTCTCCAGAGAGGTGGCTACTCTACAGTGAGTTATTAAATTATATCTTCCCAATATCATCTGGTAACTTAAAAAAAAAAAAAAGTCCAGGCCTTATTGAAGTCTTTAGTTTAAAAGAAAAATCTCGGCTGGTCGTGGTGGCTCACACTTATAATCCCAGCACTTTGGGAGGCAGAGGCGGGGGATCACCTGAGGTCAGGAATGCAAGACCAGCCTGGCCAACATGGTAAAACCCAGTCTCTACTAAATATAAAAAAATTAGCTGGGTGTGGTGGCATGAACCTGTAATCCCAGCTACTCAGGAGGCTGAGGCAGGAGAATCGCTTGAACCCAGGAGGCGGAGGTTGCAGTGAGCTGAGATCATGCCACTGCACTCCAGCCTGGGCGACAGAGACTCCATCTCAAACAACAACAACGACAACAACAAAACTCCCTTGGCAACACAGCCAGATTCAGGAACCACTGTATGGACAACTCCTGACTTAGGATGGCTTAACTTACAATTTTTCAACTTTACGATGGTGCAAAACAATGCACATTCAGTAGAATTTTGTGATTGCTTTTTTTTTTTTTTTTTGTAGAAGCAGGTCTCGCTGTTTCCTAGGTTGATCTCAAACTCCTGGGCTCAAGCAATCCTCCCGCCTTGGCCTCCCAAAGTGCTGAGATTAGAGGTGTGAGCCACCACACCCAGCCTGAATTTTCAATTTTGATCTTTTTCTGGGCTAGTGATAGGCAGTATGATACTTTTTCATGATGCTGGCAGCAGTAGCAAGTTGCAGCTCCCAGTCAGCCACCCAATCACAAGGTAAACAACAGATACAGTGTATTGTATTCAACAAATCACGAGATATTTACCACTTTATAACAAAAGAGGCTTTGTGTTATTTTGCCCAACTGTAGGCTAATATAAGTGTCCTGAGCACGTTTAAGATAGGCTAGGTTATGCTATGGTGTAGGTTAGGTGTATTCAATGCACTTTCAACTTACAATATTTTCAACTTACAATGCATTTATCTGGATGTAACTGCACCTCAAGTCAAGGAGCATCTGTACTAGAGCAAACTTCACCAAGCAGTAGAGTCACCTGGGGTGCTGAAGACAGGTGCTTGGTTAAGCTTCATCCTCAAAGCTCTTGATTCAGTTAAGTCTGGGTTGAGGCCTGAAAATTTGCATTTCTAACAAGTTTGCAGGTGATGCTTACCCATGGGCCATACTTTGGGAACCACTGCTCTTGGTTAAGTCCCATGTGGGCCAGGACTGACTGCCTTTTCATCCTGCGTTGAGCAGTGTTTGGCACATTTGTTTGTTGAATGAACACCAAAAGGTGCTCTAACACTACAGAAGAAGACCCACCACAATAATCACGATTCTGAATGTGTAAGTTTGCAATTCTACTTTCCCCTACAGTGTGCTCCATTTGCAAAGCTAAAATCCACTCACCAAATTAGAGACAGAGACTCAGAAGAGCTGAACTGACAATGTAAGCAACACGCACTTCTTTAGATGGAAAAGTGCCACTCCTGTTGGTTGGCTGGTTAGTATTTTTTTCCTAGAGGCAATGAAACACAAGCATCTAGTACATAAGAGCATCAGCAGAGGATAATCTTTTTGTCCAAGTGTGCTTTAAATCAGGAGCAATGATTTACTGCTAACACCGAATATATTTGGAATTCATGGAGGCTTTGCATTGCCAGCCTCTAATCACTTCTCAGCAGACTACCCTAAAATTGCTACAGTCCGTCAATACAAGATGGGAGATTGTCATCTGAGATTTGCCACATCAGGGATTCATCAAAATGCAAAATCAACACCTTCCCTTTCTCTCTCTCCTACTCCAGATGATTTCTGAATTTCTGTACATTTGTGAATTCACAGAAGCATGAACAAAATGACATGAACATTACAAATGCAAATGTCTTTGTTCCTAACAAATCACTCCAGTTTTCCCTTCTTCCATAAGTCTGGGAGTGGGAGGGAAGGGACTTCACATTACCACTGCAAAATCACCATACGTTTAGAAGCCGGAGGCAAAGGTGAGCTATAGTTTCCCGAAGTTTTTTTTTGTCAGGGATAGCTTTTAAACACACACAACCTCAAATATTATTTTTCCAGTGTTGATTTGTACTTTAATAAACTGACATCTGCATCTCTAAAGAAATACTTCACTGTCGAAAGAATCTAGCTTAATTTTGTTTGCTTGAAATGTTTTCATCTCAGACCAAATTTAGAATACCCCACCACCTGTTTACACCAATCTCCAGCAAAGCAGCAAAAGCTCACCTCTTCGATTCACTTCCCAGCTGGAACAGTCAAGGTGATGGGAGTTGTGAGATGTTTTAAATTAGCCTCCAACTCCTTGTTCATTTCTGAGAAAATGTGCTACCCTTGAGCTCCAACTGCTACACACCTCAACTCCAGAGTACATCAGGGAGCATCTTTGCAAACAGAAAGCCTCAGTCATATAAGGGACGACATTCTGCAGAAAATGTTGAGGCACAGAACAATACAAAAGAATGGTGAATAGGCTATTTTGGAAACAATACTTAAAGTTCTTGGTACCTCCTTCCACATCTGTGAATGGGGGTGTTAGTGCTCATAGAGAGATAGGGCTAGTTTCTCTCTTGCTCTAAAGTTCTGTTAACATATTTGCAAAATACAATAGCTTTTATTCTCCAATTCCCACTTAAGGCTGCACCTTCTAAAATCTTTTGAGGCCTAATAGCAAATAAGCCTTGGCATATACATGAGTTGGGTTTTTTTTTTTTTTCAGGTTGAAAGCAACAGAAACCAATTCATACTTGCTGAAGAAAAAAAAAAGGCAGTGTTATTAAGAAGATTCAAATGTGTTTTTGTGAGATTCAAAGGCAAGAATCTAAACAAGCCTCAGAAAGAGACTGGAAACAGAAAATGCCAGTGTTAGGAACCCAGGCAACATTCTTTTATTCTTGCTCCAGCTGATTCTTCCCCTGTGCTCTGCTACTCAGCCCTGAATTACAAAGTAGTCAAGAGGTTAGACCATCTCTACTCAAGGAATGAGCCTGGATGGACATTAGCATCCCTTAATTGTTGTTTATCTGAAAAGGGTAACTGATTAAGATATTCACCTTGGTCCAGTTACAAACACAGACACTAGGAGCTCACCACTGGGATCCTGTGAATCTTGGGATCAGGGTGAATTAGGAGGTGAAACAGTTCCCAGAAATTGGTGGGGGAAGGAGAGAGTGGCTCACCACAGAAGAGATGATATCACATAAATAAGATGATTATCTTGAAACAAGAACTATTTTTCCAGTCCTGTTGAGAAGGGAGGTTGTGCCACATATTGGTATGAGTACGATGGCACTGACACCCAAGACTTGAGCTCCAGTCCCGGTCCTGCCACCTAGGGGTGGGCTAGCTTTAGTCAATCACAACCTTTTTGAAGTTTGGTTTCATCATTCCTGGGCCGTTACTGTGTTTCAAACCTAGTATTTTCCGTATCAAGTGCATTGGCTTCATAATGCATTTTGTACTCTTTTTCTCATTCCAAATGAGAAGATACATGAACAAGTACTTTGTGAACTGTAAAATATTAATTTGGAGATTGCTCTTAAAAAGCTACTTGAAATATAATCTGTCTATTCATTTTCTTCTCCGAGTACCTGGGTCTTTTGCCTCCATAATGAGGGCCCCCTTCAGCAGGTATAGAACATCAGACACTACAAGCCAAAACAGTACCTACATTAAGACTAGGCAAGACATTTTATATAAGCAGCACATGCATTTTGGTTTCTTTGGCCCATTGCCTCCTGAGTGTGCATTTGTTATAGTACAGTGGGCTAGAAGTGGAAATCATCAGCTGCAATTCCTCTCTGTATCTCATTAGAGGTCTAGTTTCCCCTTAATGCACATGAAGACCTTTCATTAGCAATAATGGGAGCTGCATGCATCAAAGGGAAAAATAGACCTTCTCCATTGTGATCTAGGAGATGAGGTTATTGGGACACTTGCTTGCCTGATTGGAGAATTACGACATTCAGAGATGCATGATTAGATCATGGAAAAATTAAAATCTTTGTGACTGTTTTAATAAATAAAATGCAATTTTAAACCTCAAAATGGAGGTCAAGAATCAACATTAAAGAATCATAGGCAGACTGAAATTAGGAATGAGTTAAGTAAGTGAAAGCCAAATGACAAGATAAACAAAGGTAGAGAAAGATCACCCAGGGGATCTGACAAAATAAGAACTGTTTCCAATACACACAAAGTTAAGACACTGGCAAGAGAGACTACAGTCCAAGAAGAGACGGCAAGGACCATTTACTGTCAGAAGCAGTAAACACTGCTGAAAGTTAAACAAATCCTTTGCTTCCATGTCCACAAAGGAAGATGGAAGATGCCAGAAATGGCTGTGCCCTGAAGAAGGGTCAATGAAATAAAATATTACTGAAGGAAATAAAGGTGACACCTGAGTTTGTCTTGAGGTTGACATAAATGCCAGAAGCAGTATTTTCCTGCTGCAATCAACTTTAAACAAGGACACTTGGAAATCGGCCATTCTGCATTGTTAAGGGTCTGAGGAAGAAGTAGCAGAGTCCTTCACTTTCGTTCAAATGTCAAAACAGTAATCTGTGGATTAAAGGAGAATATATTTTCTTTACAGGACAACATCAGACAATGAGACCTATTTTGGGGGGTGGGTGGGTGAGGAATGCTCAGGAAAAGAAAGCAAACATGTACCTGAATCCTATTAAAAAGACTTCAAGCAAGTCCTAGAATAAGCATGAACTCAGCACTCCATCTCCTCTCCTCTCAACTCATGATGGTTCCAGGGAATACTCAGGTTACTAAGACTCTGAGGATGTATTCAATCTGTAGCAGACTGCTTGCCATTGATTCAATGAAAGATTGAAAATTGATTGCCTAACTCATAAAAAAAAAATGCAATTGGCCTCAACATGTAATCTCATGGAATCAAACAGTTTTTAAGGATAGGTGCAGTGGCTCACATCTGTAATCCCAGCTCCTTAGGAAGCCAAGACAGGAGCCAAACCAGCCAGGGCAACATGGCAAAACTCCATCCCTACAAAAAACAAAAAAATTAGCCAGGTGTGATGATATGTGCCTATGGTTCCAGCTATTCGGGAGGCAGAGGTGGATCACCTGAGCCTGGGAGGTCGAGGCTGCAGTGAGTGGTGATGGTGCCCACTACACTCCAGCCTGGGTGACCAAGTGAGACTCTTTCTCAAAAAAAAAAAAAAAAAAAAATTGTAGAGATGGAGTCTTCACTATGCTACCAGGCTAGCCTTTAAAAAAAAAAATGTCAATAGCTTTTGGGGGTACAAGGGGTTTTTGGTTACATAGATAATCTGTACAGTGAAGTCTGACATCTTAGTGCACCCTTCACCTGAGTAGTGTACATTATGCCCAATATTCAGTTTTTTTTTTTTTTTTGAGACGGAGTCTCACTGTGTCGCCCAGGCTGGAGTGCAGTGGCGCAATCTCGGCTCACTGCAAGCTCCGCCTCCCGGGTTCATGCCATTCTCCTGCCTCAGCCTTTCCGAGTAGCTGGGACTACAGGCGCCCGCCACCACGCCCGGCTAATTTTTTGTATTTTTAGTAAAGACGGGGTTTCACCGTGGTCTCGATCTCCTGACCTCGTGATCCGCCCGCCTCGGCTTCCCAAAGTGCTGGGATTACAAGCGTGAGCCACCGCGCCCGGCCCCAATATTCAGTTTTTATCCCTCATGCCCCTCTTACTCTCTTCCCTTCTGAGTCTCCAAAGTTCATTATACTCTTTGTGTGCCCACAGCTTCACTTACAATAATGGCCTCCAGATCCATCCAAGTTGTTGTAAAAGTCATTATTTCATTCTTGTTTATGGCAGAGTGGTATTCTATGGTGTAGAAATCAAATTTTGACTTTAACAAACTAATCACATGGCAACTACGTGAGAGCTTAACAGCCTATAACAAGAATGCAGGTACTCAGACAAAGCAATGTCTGGGAAACACCAAACTCCTACAGAATGGCCCAAACTCCCCACATTGGAGGAGGGGTATAGCAGTTGGAAACCATTCCTTGCATACCTGGACTATATCCCTAAAATCACCATTGAGGCTTATGCAAAGCCATTTCAGGTTCTACCAGTAGCTGTGGAGCCAAACAGGCTCAAGGTGCATTATAGGGAAGTGTCTATTTATGTAAAATGAAGTCTCAAGGCAGTAAGTACTGGACCACAGCAGTTTGCTCCAGCAAACTGTAATTTCCCAATAGCTCTGGCTTCCTATTTCTCACTCCGTCTCAAGTAATTTGGAGTCACATGAACCCCTCTTCCAATCCATCCAAAGAGGTTCTGACTCCAACTTGGGAGTCACCACTTTTCAATAATAGACTCAGATCTTTATCCTTTTACCACAATGGCTACTGACCACTGTCACTCCTTCTGTACACCCCAATTGCAGAAGGATCCTCTGTTAAGATGGCCCAAAGCACTCTCCAAGGCATTTATGACTTCATGTTCCCCTCTTGGGTCATATGCTGATTAATAAGCTCAGAGGCAGAATCTGTGTCCTGTCTGCTTTGGAACATCATGAGTGCTTGACATAGTAGGTATCTGATAAATACTTCTTAAATTAAAAAAAACAAAACAAAACAGAATTTTAAAAAGTACAGAACTAGCATAGAAAAAAATGCCCAGTGAGAATTTTTTTAAAAATGACAAATAGTGTATTACATACTTAATTTGGTTGAGAAATGTTTATTATAAAAATGGAGTTTATAATGAAAATAAAAAATTATTTCATAACATTCTGATACTACTACACCTGAGTTCAATGCCAGCATGGTTTGAAAGTGAAGCTGATACAAGTTTTCTAAAACATGTTAAAAAACTATAGTATGAAGAATGTAGTAATATTTTAGAAGGCACTAAAACTTAAATACTTAGATGCTGTATATGAGAAATCACACCAAGCTCTCTTAATCAGGTTAACACTAGATAACCACATCTCAATTTCCAAGCTTCCAAAAATAGGTAAAAAAATTATTTTAGTTTAAGTTGATATTAAAAAGAATAACGCATTGGGAGCAGGAATCCATTCTTTCAGGTTTTAAGAATAATGTTATGATTATTATATTATTATCAATGATTATAAAGTTAATGTCAAATATCTTCTACTTTCTTGGTTTTTTAACATTCGATTTTTTCATTAGATTAACATGCTAGCTTTTCCTTTCTGTTGTTGGGTAAGTGAATGATTTATTAGACCTGGTGCTCAACTTACGAGCTTTTCTCATTTCAACTTGAACTGCAAATATTTATAGAAAATGAATCACATGTATTTGTTCCTGAAAAATGTCAGAATACAGCACTCAAATCAAATGCTGAACAGAAGCTATTCCCTAACACTACATACTGTGGCGAGTTAATTTCCACTGACATGTTTTCCTAAACAGTTTTTTCCACTATGATTAATTCCCAAATCAAAAATTACTGAAATCTTTCATTGTGTATTCACGTTACCAAGTTATAGAAATCTAAACAATCATAAAGAATTTAAGAATCACACCTTTAAAAACATAGTTGAATTGATTCAGTTAAATTACTCTTACATCCTAAAAAATATGTAGGTTATGTTTGAACTGATTTTCCTTGCTTTTGTTTTGCTCGCTTGCTACTTTGTTTATCTCCACAGTAAGATCCCAAGTCTAGAAAATTAGAATGCAGAGGAAATGAACCAACAGAGCATACACTCCACAAGGGCAGGGGCCATGGCCAGTTTTACCTGTTAATATATCCCTTCTGTCTAACACAGTGACACTCAAATTTGTGTTGACTCCAATTTAAGGTATCGCCATGGGTAGGAGAGCAAAACAGCAGAAACTTTTGAAGGCAATTTGGCAATACAGATAAAAGGGCTGACATTTTACATACCCTTTGATTCGTAAGTCTGTATCAAAGATTATCCTAAAGAAATAATTATATATGTGAGCAAGTACTTGAATTCTAGAATGTTCTAGGCCCTGAGCTTTTTAAAGTAAAACCCAGCTAACAACCCAATATCCTGGATAGGGTGCCTAGAGTGCCTCCCTTATCATACATACAGGCTGAGTGGCTGCCACATACCAACCAGAGTTTGCATGCTTCACCCAAACCCCCAACAAACGTCTTCAACACTCACAGCCACCTGGTGAGGTAACAGACCTGCTCCCATTTCTTATCTCATCTGATTGACAAAAACTGAGGCACAGGGAGGTTAAGTAACTTATGAAAATGAGGAGCCAGGTTTCAATCTGGCTGCCTGATCCCAGAGCCCCAGTAGTGCCTTCAAAACAATGTTGTCCAAAAAATGGATTTCTCAACTCTCGTGATCTTTCACCTATCTCCTTTTCTGATAACCCTGCTAGGGGATCATAATCTAAAACTCTCATAGGCACACCCCCACCAGCTGGCAGATCTCACTGATTTTGGTGGTGCACAAACAGCAAAATCTGTGATTATCTTTAAAATATAAAAATTACTAAAATATATTTTTCCCAATGTACTACCATTCTCCTAATTCCTCATTCACAACACTTGCTATTAGCAGAATTATACTTCATGGTTTGGGAAGACAAATGTGAAGTCCTAAATAATATAAACAAAATGAAGTTTACTTGTGGTGGCATGATTCTTTAAAATTTCTGTGTCCTGTCCAGGAGTGGTGGCTCATGCCTGTATTCCCAGCACTTTGGGAGACAGACGCAGGTGAATCACTTGAGGTCAGGAGATGCAGACCAGCCTGGCCAACATGGTGAAACTCCATCTCTACTAAAAATACAAAAATTAGCCAGGTGTGATGGCACATGCCTGTAGTCCCAGCTACTCGGGAAGCTGAGGTGGGAAAATCACTTCAACTTGGAAGGTGGAGGTTGCAGCGAGCTGAGATTGCACCACTACACTCCAGCCTGGGCAACAAAGTAAGACTCTGTCTTAAAAAAAAACTTGTGTCCCATGGCCTATGAGTACAGGGACTGGCTGACCATCACCTGCAGAAACGAAAAGGCAGACTGACTGGAATTAGGCCAAGTGATTCCAGGTCCGGGGACAAGGAATTCCTGGGCAAGTACACGAAGCCTGGACTTCTCTCGGGGTGCTCATTTGGGAGCAGTGAAGTATAAAAATAAAAAAAAAAATTCACAGTAGGTGCCAGGGCCTCCCGGTCAGGAGCTGGGATAAGTAGTTGGGAGAAGTGGGTTGAAAGGTGGCACCTGAAGAGGTAGCAAAAGTGGTGGAGCCTATAGGTTTCTGCCTGGTGAAACTTCCGGTCAAGCCTTGCTTTAGCGTTTAGAAATAAACAAGTATAGGCAAACAAAAGTAAGCCAGAGAAAATACATCTAAAATCAAATGAGCAAGCAGTCAAGATTTTGTTTTATTTTATTATGGCTAGAAAGACACGGTTATAGCCAAAATCGGCAATGACACTAAAGAAATCCTCTGTGCTTTTCAATATGCAAATATATTTCTTCCAAGAGTTGCCCCGGTGTGATTTCAAGAGTTCATGTTAACTTCTTTTCTGGAAACTTCCTTTTCTTAGCTGTTGTATTCTTGAAGAGCCTGGGCCATGAAGAGCTTGCCTAAGTTTTGGGCAGTGAACTCCTTGATGTTCTGGCAGTAAGTGTTTATCTGGCCTGTGCATTTGAGAAAGAGAGCCATAATGTTCCACAAATTGTAAAATGATCCAGAAAGCTAGTCAAACAGAAAAATCAGCATAAAACAGAATCACCTGTATACTGTTTTGAATCCAGAGTTTATTTTTCCATAAGGGATAAAAACACAAGTTCTTTTGAAAATAAGCTACTGTCCACTCTCAATTACACGGAGAATAAAGAAAAACTACTCCTCAAAAGCTTATCAGCCGTAAGGACATAATAGCTGTTGGTCAAAAGGACTAAGTAGATCAAACCAATGCTGTACAACTGAGAAAACAGAAAAAAACAGCATTGACTAGCCTTCACAGGTACAAAGGAGATACTAACAATAAATCACAGAGCTGCAAACCAGACAGACCCACTGGACCCAGATGTGAACAAGTATGGTAGGTTTTCAGTTTGCGCTTTGGGAACATTAAGGAGTTTTCCTACGAGCCAAGACAGAGTAAGAGTAGGAGTTCACTTGAAGAAAGGGCTCCATCATTGCTTTTCATGTTAATAACATAGATCATTTGTGTTAATGATCTAATCTCATGCAACAGTTACATCAGTTACATACTTCTTCAAAATATAAGGATTTCAATTCTGTTTGAATTGGACCTTTGGGAAGGAATTGTGTCTCATTTCCAAATTTAATCTGTAGGTACACTAGAAAATGTTAAGGAGTTTGGAATTTCCTCCCACATTACAAATGTATCAATATAATTGAGAAATTGCCAATCAGCTTTTGAGTAGGATTTTCACTTTGATAAAATCTTCTCACAGGTTAAGGATCTGACTCAATCAGATGGCATTTAACATTTCTATAAGATTATAGCCAAATAAGGGCATGAATGTCATATATTCAAAATGAAGTCCTAGAACAGGACACAGGAGCTCTCCTGCTTAAAGGTGGTATTAAATATTAAGTATAACCAGAAAAAGTTCATCCAGAAATACATTTGTGCTGCCACAATTTAAGTCCGAGTAAGGGAAATGATTTCCTAAATTCAAGTCAAGTACCCACTGTACAGTGCTGGGCTGGAAGAGGAATAGTAAGAGGCCTGAGCTAAGTGATCTTCTGCATTAAGACTGTAAACAATTATTCTGGGTTTCCATGAAAAAGGACTCATTTTAGGAAGTTTATAATGCCATCTCAAAAATGTTTAGAAACATAGAGTGAAGCACTGAAAGGACCTGGACAAAAGAACAAACTCTTACAAGTTCTTAGATTTCAGATGTTACAGGTGCTAGATTCAAATTCATCCTGCAACTATTTCAAACATACTAGCTTTTATGGCATGCTTTTCTGTTTGTAAATTTCTGTCTTCTGCTTCCTAAGAAACGAACAAAACCAGCCAGGTTTTGCACTGGGCAACAATACCTGCAATGAGCAGCGAGTCCATCCTGGCAGGCGGCTGTGGCGGTTTGAAGAGTTTGGACAGGTCCTCCTCAGGGAGCGGGGGTTCTCCTCGGCTCTGGCGCTGCATATTCTCCTGCTGGCGACGCTGCTGATACTAAAATTCAAAGGGAAAATGATTTGGTTATTTTTCTCCATCTGAGGAGGAAAAAAAGATGTCCTTCCCCTACACAACCAGCGGAACCCCACTGCTCTGAATTCCAACCTCGGTTTTTATCAATGGCAACATTTGGTAACCTGCGTCTAAGAAGCTAAATATGCCAATAGTAGAAGAAAATTCCTTTGTTGAAAACTCTAGTGTCACTCTGAGCTCTAAGAGTCTATAACTAATGATTCAGAAAACAAAACTAGTTATGTAAGTAACAGGGGGCTTAAAGGGAAAGAAGCTCATGATTAGTAAGGTAAAGGGAGTTCCTTTACCATTTATAACAATGGGGTAATACATGATTCATCCTAACTTTAGTGACTAAGTAATGAACTACCACACTGGAAATTCTTTCACCTTTACTCCTATTGACCTAAAATAACAATACAGATGATGTTATTACTGCTATGTTCACTATTGTTACGACTTTTTTTTTCTTTTTTTTTTTTTTTTTTTTTTTTTTGACACAGTCTCATTCTGTCGCCCAGACTGGAGTGTAGTGGCACAATCTTGGCTCACTGCAGCCTCCGCCTCTCCGCCTCCCCAGTTCAAGCAATTCTCTTGCCTCAGCCTTCCGAGTAGTTGGGGTTACAGGCACCCACCACCACACCCGGCTAATTTTTGTATTTTTAGTACAGACAAGATTTCACTATGTTGGCTAGGCTGGTCTCGAACTCCTAACCTCGTGATCCACCCGCCTCAGCCTCCCAAAGTGCTGGGGTTACAGGCGAGAGCCACCACTCCTGGCCTATTGTTACTACTCTTAACAGATAATTGTCTGTACCTTAGCTCTATAGCTAAGGATGGATACTATTAATAGCTCAGATAATGCTTCAAATACTTTCAAACTCTGGATTCCTGCGATTCGCTGAAGAGAAAGTAGGGATATATATAAACTTTAACTATAAACTTATAGATCAACTACAGTAAGAGCTAACAGCTATGACTGCTCCCAACAGTGAAGCACGTAATATCCCATACACAACCTTAAAATGTCAGGTAATAAGAAACCAAGCTGGGCTAGTAAAAATTTAGTCTTTGGATTCCTAAGAAAATCAAGGGAAACAACAATTCTTTCTAGTGAAGGAAAGTAACTTGCTTTATAAAGATTCCTGTATTCATTATGGGGTACTCATAGGAAATAAGCATTCAATTTGATACCCTGGATGAGTCCTTCACTTACAGGAAAAACCAGCATGAAAATGAAATCCAGCTGAGATGATTTTTCCCCTCTCAGTTTATCAGACATTTGTAACCACTCCCATCTTTTCAGTTAAGAAAAAAAAAAAAAAAATACTGATTTACGTATGTTTTCTCAATTCTAAGCTGGCAGAAACAAAGTACTTTAAATTTCACTATATACTGAAAATGAACTCTGATATTAAGAAAAAATTTAAATACAACATTCTCAGAAACCACTTAGTTGTGCTTAGAATTCTATATTTAACAACGCTCTGTTTAAAGTACATTTTAACGAACAGAGTAGTCATATATAAATACTACTTTCACAGATAAACATTCTGGAATCAACTTATCTATGAATCAAATGCTAAGAACACTTTAGAGCAGTATAGTCCAAATACAATATTTCAGGAACTGTGAAAACGATGTGGCCTGCAGGCAACACGAATAAAGTAAAGGTTAAATGGCCACAGCTGTAGATGTGTGCATATGAGAATATTCGGATAATTCTAGGGTTTTTGTCTGTATTATACTATCTACTTCACAGCAGTTGGTCTATTATTTCCTATCAACATTGCTTGCTCTTAATCACAATTGCTCAGTTTTTTAAATGAACTGAAGATTGCTAACTATGCCGCAATGAGCCACTGCCAAACCAATTATAGTTAGTAAAGAAATGAGCTGTGACATTCTGGAATCTCTTTGCTTCTGATTTTCTCAATAAATGTATCTCCTATTTGCATAACCTTGGCATTACAATCTGAGCTTAATAGCTCTCTTTAACACAGGTATTTTTAAGTATAACCTGTAAATAATATGTTACAAACATGCCATAAAAATAATAATCTTTTAAAAATATGATATAGAGTAACTAGCTAACGGTCATTGCTTTACCAAAGATAATTTAGGTCATTCTGAACATGACTCTTGAAATACATGAAACTTAGAAATACATGTTTGTTGAATTTTTCCACAATACTAACCTGATGTTTCTGCTGCTGTTGTTTACTAGTATTCCTCATGTATGTGTTGTATTTAACTATATCTTGGCTCATTTCATCCACTCTGTCCATCAGCAACTGTAGATTCTTCCCCAAATGATTGCTGAAATGTAAAGTAAATACACTGACAAGTCTTACTTTAAATTATAGCTTTGCTACTGCTCTAAACAGTTTTAAGATATGAACTTGAACTGGCTTTTGCTAAAAGAATGAGAGCACACATATGCATAAAAGCAAGGGCATAAAAGCAAGAGGAAAAAATCTGAATCAACTTGTTACTAAACTTTCCATACCAAACTTCCAACTACAATCTCAGGGATACCTGAAATAGCTGAGTTTCTTATTGTGAGGGCACAGGTATGTTAGGGTAGGAACTGTGAAACATACTAGTGAGACATCTATAATACATATTTTTTATACCAAGTTCAGTATTCCCAAATTCTTTTCATTAACTTACCCTGCCCAAATGCATTCCATAACATTTAAATCAGTAGTCTCAGGAAAGAACCATACAGATTATGACATCTGGCACATGATTTCTCTATCTAGGTTTTAAATGAGCAATGGTAACATTTATTCTACAAAACCTGATGAAGAGGCTCCTTTCCTCTTACCTTTCCTAGAATCTGTAGTACAGTCTTTCATATTTCTTATTCTCTCCAGAAATTCCTACTGCAGCTCAGCTACCAACATCGCTTTATAAAGTGATGTAATGATTGGCACAACGACCACCATATTCACTGATTTCTGCCTGCAACTTACCTCCTACCATGGTAACGCCTGGACAGCTACTATACATATATATATTTTTTAAATAGCAAGCTTCTAAAGAGTAGTACCCATTCATTAACTGCAAACAAGTATTTACTAAAGTCCTATTATGTGCCAGCCTTAGTACTAGAAAACAGGGAGACAACAGTGAATAAGACATTCATGTTCTATATCTTCACTGATCTTATAACTGATTAGGGATGGAGGAGAAAGAGAAGGGGGAGGTGAAGAGACACTTACTTTAGATAGCATGATCAGAATATCTCTCTGAGGAGATGACAGACTGAAAGATGAGTCAGCTATGCCAAAAATATTGTAGGCAAAAGAAAATACAAGTGCTGAATGCCTGAGATGAGCAAGAACTAGGCAGATTTGATAAAAAGAAGAGGCCTGGCATGGCTAGAGCACAGGGATTAGGTCAGGCAGACCAGACAAGCACATGTGGGAAGCTCATTAACACCATACAACTCCCCAGCAATGTAGTTTGTTGTGAATGAGACCTCACAACTGCAATGTGAACGATACCCTGGAGTTGTGCATGTTTATGACACATTTTGCTTAAATTTTAAAATGATCGTTCTGCTGCTATGCAAATAGGCTGGAGAGGAGAAACCAGGAGGTTAGTTAAAAGTCTACTGTGGGGTGTTGGCAAGGATGTGGAAAAATGAAAACACTCATACATTGGGATGGGAAGGTAAAGTGATACAGCTGCTGTGGAAAACAGTTTGGTAGTTCCTTAAAAAGCTAAACCAAATTACCATATAACCCAGCAATTCCACTCTTAGGAATATACCCTATGAATATGTATATACCCTAGGGAATTAAAAATATATACTCACACAAAAACTCATACATGTATGTTAATAGCTACATTATTCTTAATAGCCAAAAACTAAAAGCAGTCTAAAATTCCATCAAATGATGAATAGATAAATAAAATATTATATATCCATATAGTAGAATGTTATTTGGCCTTAAAAATGAATAAAGTTCTGATACACCCCACAACATGGATGAACCTTGAAAACATTTGCTAAGGGAAAGAAGGTAGACACAAAAGGTTGCTTATTGTAGGACTCTTTTTTATTTTTGAGACAGAGTTTCACTCGTCATCCAGGCTGGTGCAGTGGGGCAACCTCCACTTCCTGGGCTCAAGCAATTCTTGTGCCTCAGCGTCTCGAGTAGCTGGGACTACAGGCATGCGCCACCACACCTGGCTAGATTTTTTGTATTTTCAATAGAGACGGGGTTTCGCCAGGAACTCCTGACCTCAAGAGATCCTCCCACCTCGGCTTCCCAAAGTGCTGGGATTACAGGCATGAGCTACTGTTCCTGGCCAGGACTCTGTTTTATAAAATATTGAGAACAGGCAAATCTGTAGAGATAGAAAGTGACTAGAGGCTGCCAGGGGTTAGGGGAATGGGAATGACAACTTAATGGGTTTGGGTTCCCGTTCAGGGTGATGAGAATGTTCTAGAGCTAGTAATGGTTGTAAAACATTGTGAATATACTAAAAACGACTAAAGTGTACATTTGAGTTTAAATGGTCAATTTTTTTCTCTATGTTAAAAACTGCACCTCTGGCAAATAATCTATCGTGATATTACAGAGAGAAATTGCGGTGACTTGAACTAGGATGGTGGCAGTGAGCATAGAGAAAAGTGAGCAGAACTGACAGAGGTTCTGGGGGCGGAGCAGGCAATCTTTATTTGATAGGGGGCATAAGAGAGGAATGGAGGGTGACTCCCAGTCTTCTGGCAGCTGGTTACTACATTTACAGAGAAAGGAAACACTGAGAAGTGAACAGGTTGGGAATATTGGGAATGAATAAAAATAAATCCAACTAAAATACGGATTCCATCAGTAACCTCAAGAAAATCAGAAAGTTTTGGCTCTTTCTCAAATAATGGAAGGAACACAGAACTAGGGTGTATGTGAGTAAATTTACCTTTCAATCCCAGCCTGGCACTACCTAGATAACCTTGGTCCAGTAACATGGTCTGATGACTTCACCTGTTGAGGAATCAAGTGCTTCTTTCATATTTATTTTATTGTGTTGCAATTTTTTAAATCACTTTTAACTGCAAAACATTTCTTCTTCCCTGGATACAATGTATTTGCTTCTGCTTTACCCTAATTTCTAAATAGTTGATTTTAATTCACTCAGACTTAAGTATTAGAATTGGGCAAGACCGGGGAAAAGAGAGGCAGACAACGGTCAAAGTGCAATGACTTAAAAACATACTACAAGTCTGGAATCTGTCCTAAGCACAGTGGGAAACCACCTAAAGATTTTAAGCAAAGGAGTAATATGAGCATCTAATTTGCATTTAGCAAGATCATTACAATTTTGAAGAGGAAAAGGTCAAAAACAGGAAGTGAGGAAACTGTGAAAGTAATGAGGAAGAGAAATAAGGTCCTAGACTAAGGCAGTAAAAGTCACAGGAGTAAGACAAAATCGCCCCATGAGTACATGTGTGAGAAGACAGACCCTGAGGAACACGGACACAGATGAGCACAAGAGGGTTCACTGAGGAGAATGAGAGGAAACCCAGAAGAGCTATAGTTTCACAGGCTCCTAGGAAAGGATCTCAGGAAGAAGGCCTTATCAACATATTACATGCTGAAGGGTCTAAAATACTCAGTGACACAGTGACATCAAAGTCTTTTGTGACTTTCGAGGGAGGTCTTACTACATATAATGGGTTGAACACCACAAACTGTTGGCAATCACTCGGAAATCAGTGGGAAATGAGGAAACAGTGACATCAAAATTCTATCGAGAAGTTTGATTATGAAACAAATAGAAAAATTAAGCAGAAGACAAACGGAGATGGATACTAAAGGCATGAGATCAAAAGGTATTCTTTTCCTAAGTTTTTCTTTTGAGATGGGGGGACGTAAACAAGTTTAAATGTCTTTGTTTTTAGGAGATGCATGCTGAAGTATTTAGGAGTTAAAAGTCATGTCTACAATTTACTTTCAGATGGTTCAGAAAGAAAAAGTAGTGTTTATGTACGTAGATAGAGTGCAAATGTGGCATGATATACAATTGGTGAATCTAAATGAAAGGTTTATGGATGGATGTTCACTGTATTTTTCTTTCAAATTGTCTAAAGAGTTGAAAATTTAAACATAAATTTTTAATTGGAAAAACAAGTCTATAAAGATTGAAAAAAAACTAGTATAGAAAGAAACTGAAAATCTATGAAGAAGGAAGGAGTAGATCAACCTAATGAGGTCCTGAGAAGGCAAGAAGACAGGAGGCACTGGCTTCAGGTTTCTGATCCTTTCATTTTTACCAATGAGCAACGTGAAGCCCAAAGGGCTATACTAAGTATAAGAAATGTCGTTAGCTACATGATTAGTTGTGAAGTCATTTATGTCATTAATTGCAAAAGGAAATTAGAGAAAGAAAAGATCATCACCAATGCTGTGGCTGGGAGGTTACGGGGAAAGCAGTGACAGTAGGGAAAAAATAACAGCACAGGAGAGGTACTGCCATAGGCAGAGAAAATATACCCAGACCTTAAATCTTGGAGGTTGTTTACAGTAATGAGAAAGGCACTACTAAAACAGACCCACTGTTTCTACCAGAAAAGTCTTTAATATTAAGTACTAATATTATCTGCTGCAAGTATATGAAGTTATTGTGAAAGAACACTGCTACAAGCACAAATATGTGGACTTTAAGTATTTCATAACTTTTATATTATGATAATGCTCTTCAGAAAAAAAAATTAGAAACACACACACACACACACACATCTGTGTACTATATGCCTTAAAAGGGCATCAGAAATTAACAGTGACAGAAAATCAGACCACTACCAAGACCAATTTTGTGGGAATCTTTTCAGTACCAGCTTAAGTAGGATGCTGAAACAGGGACTTACTGTTAGGAGTTTCAGTAACATTGCCTTTTCTTTTATTGCCAAGCAAATAAAGAACTGAAAACAGATAACTTAAACAGATGTGAACCAGGACATGAAGTGTTAAGTCTGCTCTGGCTACAGTATCAATTTATGCTTATAATCCTTAATGTATGATGCCCACCCTTAGTTTACTTTTTTTAAAAGAGGAAATAAAAACAATTGTTTTACATGTGTGAAAAGCTGAACGCCTGTAATACACATTTTTAAAAACTAATAAAGGCTGTTATGGAATAACTATTACTAGAACTTCCATCTAATTAAAATTAAAATAAAAAAATTTGAATTTTTCAACAAAAGCAAATACAGTATGTTTTAGTTGTCGCAGAGAACAAATTTATCAGGCACATCAAAGAAACTGGTGCCCATGTATACGCTGTGAAACGAAAGACCAAGTTTAAGCACCTGCATAAGAATGATTTCTGATGAGGTTTCCTATACAAACTTTTATGGCAACTGGCCTGAGCCATCATCACACAACTACTGTTAGAAATTAAAAATTGAGACGTACAAAACTTATCTTTCTGTCTTTTAAAATAGTATAATCGATTTGGTTCAATGTAAGCATCTACTAGCAAAAAAGCACTGCTTCAAAGTTGCTTCATTTTTTTTCCTCCTAACAGGAACACCAATTTACACTTTAAACAATTTCACGTGGAAAGCAAAGAAATGGGGCCTCTTTTTCCTCGTTTACATAAAAATACAGAAGACAAAAACTATAATAAAATATTTGTCTAGGTCTCAGTTGCCAGGGCAAACTGAGAACATTTTCTTGGCTATTATAAATGCTGCTTTGGACAAATGGACATTATAGACCAGCTCATTGGTAACGTTAAAGCACCATCAGGGATGTATTTCTTTTGTATGCTCAATAAAGGAAGCCTGGGAAAAGGTGAAGACATGAATTATGTAAGCAAAAGCTTTCATGCAGTAAATTTAAAATTATTATATAACCATATACTTAATACATCAAATTGTAACCTTGTATGCTGAAAAAGGTTCTTAGCTAAATGCTTTAAATACAGGTGTGCCCAGTACGTTTGTAAAAGCAGTAAAGAAAAATATGACCTTCTAAAATAGACAAATTAAAGGACTATTATGAATATATGTTTGCAGTCACAGTACACTCTTTGGTGCCAAATTAGCCTTGCAACCTGGCTGTGTTACTTAGCACTCCGTTTACATTCATCGTCCATCTCCCTGCCCTGTTAAGACTTTCTAGTGGCCTTTGTGATCAATTAACGCGATGGAAGGCGGCGCTTCAACCACAGTCCTACCTGTACCAGAGCATGGAGAAGAACATTGATGCCTCTGGCCCTTCTGGGTTCATCCCACTTGCTTTATATCGAGGAGGTACAAAGTCTGTACACTTTTTTTTTTTTTTTTTACAAGTCTCTATCTAAGATAACTAGAAATCTGATAAATAATTTAGTCTGCTCCAAACTGGTTGCTTAAGAAAACACACCTTGTTTCTTTCAGCCAACAAGCATATATTGATTCTTTCCCTACTCTGACCATTTAATTTCATTTCACAAGTCTGCTGCTAGCCTCCTTCCACCATAGACAAAATAATCACTAACATAACGCTCAAAGGGCATTTAAGAGGAGCTATACAAGTGGCTCTATTCACATTTCTGTTAAGAGTAATAGATGAGGGGGAAATAAACATTAATTTAACAAAGGGAACAAAACTTCCTTTTGGAAACCTCAATCTGCATTTTACAAATATAATAAACATTATCTCAGCAACTAGATAGCTAAGGCAGTCACACTGGAGGAAATCGTATCACCAACTAAAATAGCTGAAGCCAGTGTCAGGTTCAGAAAATTCAAATTTTAGTTGAAAACTCAAACAACTGGAATTTTCCAACTGCAAGAGTCTGCATCTGAACAAGGGCAAGTACAACCAGTAAAAGAAAAAAGCATTTCTGTTCTTTTCCTGAGCATTATTAAATATCCAGACATAATACCCTAAGCCTCTTAGGATCGTGTACAAGAAATAAAGCTGAGCCATATAAAAAAGCCCTCCCTCATGGGCACTGACCTTATCAAAGCACAAATGATACAGCAAAGAAGGCAGCAGAGGGTTCTTCTAATATGAGCAATTAGTATTCAAATAATGTGTTGTTTCATGTTATCAGTTTGGCGTTTTTCCCTGAGATCCTAACAGGGCCAGACTATTACTCCATGTTATACATGTTTTAAGAATCTATAAATGTTCTTAAGTAACTGTTTTCTTGTTTCACAGGTAAAGTTTATGTGAAAGAATCTTTTGCAAAAAGTTCTAAAACATGGGCTTTTCATTAGGCAGGGCCACTTACCTGCTGGCAAGGCTGAGCAATTCATGTTTATCTGCAACAGCTGACTTCTTTTCAAGTTCCCACATTAGGACATTGATCAGATGTGAATTTTTAATTACAATCGGCACTTCTTCAAACATGTACTCAAAGGTGATATTTGCTTTTTTCAATCTGTGAAGCATGTTAAAAATACTTTAGTCTGATGGTCAAAAGTAGGTGCTAAATTGACTACATCATAAAATTTACCTAATTACAGGCCCTATCCAAGATCTTTATTTCATTAGCACTCTTAAAAAAAAAAAAAAGTAGAGAAACTAGAGTTTTACAGAGTCAAGCATAAGTTGAGTGATTTGAGTAACTTTGAAAATGATGCGAATTTGAGCTAAAGCCCAGAAAATAAGATTCTTGGCAGAAGAAACTACTCATTCTTTGTAATCAGGTATCTTTAAAATTTCACTGATACTAAAATGTAAATGTCACACTAAGTTATGCTACACAACCTACACCTACAACTTAATTTAAAATAGCTAAAAATGAGAAATACTCTATTTCTTGAAAAGTTCATTTTAAAAGCCTCTTGAATTACAGTTTAACAAGTAGCAGAACACAAGGAGACTCCAGATACAATAGTTAGAACATGCCAAGAACACAGTTTCTCATAGTTTAGTTATAACCACCACATCCAGGAATTGTTCATGAGTTAGCTTTTCTTTTAAAATTCTCTGCACCTTAACTTTTTAGGAGCCAAATGAGAAACTAGAGATGAACCATCCTACATGAAGTCAAATCCATTAATTTTGATTCAATAAGAACTAAAAATTTCTATAATTAACAGAAAATGGAAGAATTCTAAGTATTTAATTTATTTAAAGTAAATATTACAATGCCATTAAATACGATCCCAAAACAGCTCCATCAGTTAATTCTCTGCATAATTGTCACCCATAAAATTTCCAACAAGCCACATTCTTTACCAAATTCTTAAAATGTTTATATCATTCCCACCCCCTCATTAAACAAGGGTTCGGAAAATAAGACACACAGCTCACAACCAGCCTGATACAGAGCTTACAATCTGACAGCCACTGATCACTCTTTCCACCTCCCTTTATTCAATCATTTATTTCTTCGAATCCAGTAGCTAATTAATTCCCATTCTAACTGAATTCACCCTTGGTGAGAACAACAGATGAGATATTCCTTAAAGAATAATTTAAACATGGAAAGGGAGAGAGCGAGCAGCACTCAGCATGCAGAAAACTTCCACAGTCCACATGGCAAAAGCATTACCACACCACAACCGAGGATTCAAGAAACGTGGCAAAGAAAAATCTTAACAGAAAAATACCCAACCCTTTACCAGATGCCCCCAAACACTTACGCTTCAGGGGAAAAATCCTTTTCTTTACAAACTTCCATCAGTTTAGGAGTCAGTCTGTATGCCTTTAGTGAGAGAGACCCTTGGGCAGTTTTTATGGGATCTCAAACAAGGAAAGAGAAATAAATTACTAAGAATTTTGTCACTACCATGCTTGAATGGCATTGGTTCTAGGCACATTCTGTTACATATCACACAATCTTTGCAAAATAAAGATCAAAATAAACAACCAGAACAGAACTTGAAGCAGACTCAAAGCACTGTAGCAAATAGCACTTGAAAATGCAGGAATACCTCTATCCTACTTACAACAGAGTAATTTCCTCTGTCAAAAACTAAAGATGCAAAAGAGTTATTTTCAAATTCATTCCTCAGCAAGAACCAGTAATCTTGCTGAAAATTAAATGTATCATATGTTCTAGACAATTAGGAAATCACTGATAAATATTAAACATGAAAATTCACTGCATGTACTTGGGTAGCTCCTCATTCAACTTAAAATGAATAGCCCCGTACACAAAATTTATCCATCCTAATTATCACTGTTCACATTTCTTCGTTAAAACAGATTGTAAAAACAAAACCATTCAAGTCAAACTGCTACCACAAAAGTGTCTTTTTGGTTTTGGAGAAACTAATTTTGTCAAAACTAACCGCTGAAACACTCCATGAGTAAGGGAGCTTTGCACTTGCTGCATGATAACGGCTCTGGCATGCCAATATTCGCCTAAAACCTGTGTTAACATTCATGTTGTCTGAAAATTAACACAGTGAAACTTTTAGCAATAGGTGATAAAATGAAAACCAAAATAGACTGAAACAAGTGGAAAATTCATCAAGGTCTGATGATGCAATGTTTCCAGCCAATATAAGTACACTTTAACAACTTGTTCTTTACTGTAATCCAATTGTTAACATACTGAAACAATTTTGGGGCAGCTCATAAGATTGACCGTATTCATTAGTATTTTTTCTGACAGATACTCAGGACGTTACATTTACTTCTCAGCTGGAAACTATATGCAAGTCTGCCAGATATGGCAAACTGTGAGTGTTTGGGGAGGGGGAAGGCTATAAAGCTGTTAAATTGCCTACAGTTCTGATACAGCACAGAACATCTGGTCTGGAGAGCTTGAGGAAACACCATTAAATAGGCCGAAAAGAAAAAAATCTTTGTGCTAAGAAACAGTCCAGGTTTTGTACGCTGTTGTCAGAGGTATAAAAAAAACTTGGCACACTGTATTATGATTGGTCAGTCACGTACAGAGCCAGACACTCTAGCAATCGGGGTTTGTTAGACATCTGGTCTAGTTCCACCAGCCCCTTCAATGAGGGAGGGGAGATGGAGGAATAAAAATGAAGCAGCTACTCCAGCATTCCAAAATGTACACATCAGGGCTCTGATAGCAAGAAAAATAAACAGAAAGAAGGAAACCCTGTCTAGACTGAGCTGCTGCTGAGGGTGCTGCAGAAACAGGGTTTGTATTTACTTGAGAAGGCCTGCCAGACTGCTCTTAGAGGCAAAAAAAGACAGAAAGCAAAAATAGTAGTAATAATATTAAGGGAAAAAAGAATAATAAACCTCCTACTAACCATAAATGAGAACGACAGATTCTTCAATGGCATGCTGGTAACTAAACTGAGAGTCCAGGAGCGCCCGGGTAACGAATGAGCCATAGTATGTGGACTGATACCAGCCCACATGAAGATGATCAATGTTTACATGGCGAAGGCTCCGCATCATTTCCATCTGATATTGGACTGGATGATGGGGAAGAGGAAATTAAAAGAAAAAACTTTTTAATGATGTTAGCAACATTAAAAACAAGCCTTTCTGAAAACAAATGTCTACATAACAATTTATTAGCAACAGCGAACAGGATTCCAGATTTAAAATTCATTCAGTTCATATATAAAGCAAAACAAAATTAGGCTTTTAAATCATCAGGGGTTTCCTTTTATTCTTTAATGAAAAAATATTTTGCAGAAAATGTATTACACACAGTATTAATACCTTGTTCTAACCAAAGAATTATTAAATGTGGCTTCTACTCCCCTTTTTGAAACTCTCAAAATAGTAAATGTTTAAGAAAAATCTGTGTAATTACTAAATTGGTTGGTTGTAAGAAGTTTCATTTGAATTAATAAAAGAGGAAGAGTTATCAATCTCTTCAACACAGCTTTTAGAGCTGAGAAACTAAAACCATTAGGAAAACTAAGGGGAAACAACTAACAACCACACTGTTTATATATGAAGAGGATACAGGCTGTAGCTGATTCAAAATATAAGAATACATTTTTGCCTTCATCTGGTGCCCCCGCTGCATATGCTAAATTTTTTAAAGAATTATTTTTTCTCATCTGTGTGTTCCTTTATGTTAAGTAACAGACACTATTTTTTTCCTTAGAACAGTTATATTTTAATGACCATGTATAGAATGAAAAGGTTTAGTGACTTTTACTTTTGTCAAATTAATGACTACAATGTATACTAATAACTATAATGTATACTATATTAAAGCAGTATTACCAGAAAAACAGATTAAAACTAGCAATATAATAAAAGACATTTTAAAAAGCAATATAGCACAATAACGCACAGCAAATATACAATACAGGAGAAAACTTTATAGTCAACATAGTAGCCATGCTATTTCTATTATTATTATTTTTTATTATTATTATTATTATTGACACAGGGTTTCACTCCCGTTGCCCAGGCTGGAGTACAATGGCCTGATCTTGGCTCACTGCAACCTCTGCCTCCTGGGCTCAAGTGATTCTTTTGACTTAGCCTCCCAAGTAGCTGGGACTACAGGTGTGCACCATCGCACCCGGCTAATTTTTGTATTTTTTTTTTTTTTATTGTAGAGATGGGGTTTTACCACGTTGCCCAGCCTGGTCTGGGATCAAAGAATCCACCCACCTCGGCCTCCCAAAGTGCTGGGATTACAGGCATGAGCCACTGCATCCAGCCCCAAACTATTTCTATTATAACGAATACATGACCATGCTGAGTAAACGTTATTTGCTTAACTTGAAACCTGTTTCATTTTCAAAATTCTTACTCAGGTTTTAGCAAAAGAAAAGTTACACATCTGTCATTCTTTTGGTTACACCACTATGGTTTTACAAAGCCAACAAGACTCAGGATCATAAAGTATAAAAGAGTGTTCCTCAGATGGACAGTCTGATTTTTCATTACTTGTAGGCGAAGAAGTTATAAATCTGCTTATTCCAAGGAAGGTTACAGTTCTCATGCTAAAAGATGGCAGCCAACTCATCAACTATGCAAGAATTGTGTTGAGATTTTTTTTTTTTTTTTGCTATGTAGAAAAGCTAAAAAACAAACAAAACAACCAAATAAAGTTATTTTGCCACTATCTGAAGAGACTTTCTTAAGCCTATGGCAATGTTGCAACAGAGCTGGAAGCTGCACTACTGTCAAGATGTACACAGTTTTAAGTGACTGTTTTGAAAGTGGGCTCAATCATTCATAAAAAGGAAAAAAAGTGTTAATATAGAGGAAGTTAGGCTACTAAGAGTATGGGGGAGAAGGTGATACCAGACACCAGACACTTTATATACCAAACCAGTGTTTCTGTACATTTATGAATAAAATACAAAAACGAAGTCATATAACCTATGCTATATTCTAAACCACCATTAAAACATCACTACCTTAGAAAACTATTTTATACACAATATGATAGCCTGAAAAAGCAGTATGAAATATGATAATCTTACACCAATTATTTTTTATCTTCATATTTTATTTCTCTAGCATGTAAGAGGAACCTCACCTCCCCCCAGCTAATTTAACAGATTCACATCAACCACATAAATTTGGCAAGTGGGATAGAATCGCTGCTATGATCTCCTTCTGTTTTGAAATTCCATAATTCTTTTACATCAAAGTAAAATCACTGATTTGGCTAATAAATTTTAATCAAATTTAATTTATGAGTGAAAAGTCCCAGTATTATAAGTAAAATGGGAGCTGAAACTAAATTTGCTATTTATTTTAAAGGGAAAGGGAAGACGAGAGACTATTAAGCAACTGACAGAACAAGTAAGATTTTTAAAAAAATATATTTTTAAATAAAAACTTACGCAACATATTAGTATACAATTTAGCTACAACATAAGAGGTTGGAGTCTGCCAGCTTATAATAGCAGAAAAGAAAGACTTGGAATCTAGAGGTTGAGATTCTCATGCCAGCTCTGGGTTTCCCCTGTGGGGATCTTGCTGTACAGTTAATAATTCTTCTTTGATATTTAATTTTCCCATCTCCCAAGAGATCTGAGAACCCAATCCCGGTCAAAACGCTATTATTCCACATTGTTCATTGGATATACTAATTATAAATAAAGAATTTTCTATTAGCTAAAGGGGCCTCCAGCATGCATTATGATTTAAAATAAAAATACATTCCTCTGAAAAATATTCTGTAATCTTGCTAAGTCTCTCCTCAAACAGCCTGAATACAAGAGATTCTCTAACAGCATTTCAGGATACACGAGGTAAAAAACTCCAAGATCCACAGCAAACTTCCAAATTTCTTCTTTATCCAGAGTCTTACCTATTCTACAGCACCTCTGATAATGATAAGAATGAAAATGAAGTGTTCCTCTAAACTAGGGAAGAAAGTCAAGAAAGCCTATAGCTGTGTGGAGATACTACTCCTCCAACATATTTCTGGGGACTGAGGAGTAAAGAGAGACAAGCTTCTTTATTAGGGGAAATGAGGGGAGCATTTCCATTTCCTCCCCCATGGTTTAGAATATGACATAAAAGATTTTGGACACATTTGTAAGTCATAAGAGTTTTCATATCACCTAAATATCAAATAAAGGGGCTAAGAGCAATGATTGGTCAATTAAGAAAATCATTTTAAAAATATACAATGCACTAGAATTTCACTAATAAACAATGTATGTGTTGGGCCTAATCTATGTAAAGTGCCAGGAGATTCTCTATCTTGGTTTGGACTTACCACCCCAATTTTAAAATTAAAAACAAAACAAAACTTCTTTTTTTTTCAAGTGCCCTCTCAGAGGCATCATATAAAGAAAGGACCTCAACAGACTTCCAGTGAGTCTTAAAAGGTGGGGCTGGGGATGCTAGAGCTCCAAAATGAACCACAGTGCACAGAGGCCCAGTTCTCACCATGACTCTGCTCATATGAAGCGCCAACAAATGCAGTGTTTGAAAAGAGCTCACTTTGATGTAATAAGGTTAAAAAAAAAAATAAGTAATACTGTTTCTCTTTATTATAAGCCAAGGAACAAGAGACACAACTCACAAACAGCCACGTGAACTGCATTATCTCTGCAGACTTTCAGGTCTGTGTCCCCATTCTTTGAATCCCATCTCCCTTCACCCACAGTTTCTCCTCCTCTTTCCATCCAAATTTTCAAAACGTAGAAAGCCAACTCCTGCAAAAGCTTCCTGGTAAACCTAAGTAGGAATACGAAATGAAAAGCAACTGTCCCAGTGACCTGTTTCAAAACCATGCTCCTGGCAGGCACCAGCAATGGAGCTACGCTGCCGCACCAGCTGACATGTATTTACCCCTCTGGCCTATGGACGAGGGAACAATCGTGAAATGATGACATACTGGTTGAGTTTTACACAGAAAATAAGAAATGGTCGTTCCAGATTCCAATCTCCTAGATGAACACCCTTGCTTTTGTGGTTATGCTAGTTTCTCTCAGGAGTTGTATTGGGTGGGTAGGTAACGTGAGCACGAGAGACCCAGTTTGGCTACAAAACAGGTAAATGAGGGAGGGAAGAAGCCTCTGCATATCTGGAATTGGTTTGTGATGAAGATGCCATGTCATAGCCCACAGGCTCTGGTGACTATGAGGTACTATTTGCTTCCTCATATGCAGCCAGTCCTCACTTTTCTGGCTGGAGTTTTAAAAGGACGGTATTTCACTCCAGAGAAATAAGGCCCAGGAGTGGCTCACACCTCAGAAGGAAGAGAATCATGTCAAAGAAACAAATGGAAAAAGGAGGAGGAAAAGAAAAAAAGAGGCTCCTTGACTCGAAGTGCCAGCGGCCTACTGCTGTGTTAATGCAGATCAATGAAGAAACAGGCACTGATTGGCAACTTTGCAGAGTTGGTCCAGGGTTAGACAAGCTTCAATTTTTGTTCTAAAGTTCTCATATTTAAGAGAAGTCAAAACAGCAATTTCAACCAATGACATTCTCTTCTGAGTTAGTGTCTAAATATTCCTGGAGAAATTTCCCAAAGATGAATGGCAAGGGGATAATCCTCTTGGGAGGGAGAACTATTTTAAAATTCATAATGTTTAAGAGAAGGACTTAGTAGAAAACAACCTTTTATGCATTCTTAGTACAAAAAAGCAAACATCCCCACTGAGGAAAAGTAGTATGCAACACATAAATTTCAAAGACAAACTGGTCGGCTGGGCGCTGTGGCTCACGCCTGTAATCCCAGCACTTTGGGAGGCTGAGGCAGGTGGATCACTTGAGGTCAGGAGTTCGAAACCAGCCTGGCCAACATGGTGAAACCTCGTCTCTACTAAAAATACAAAAATTAGCCAGGCATGGTGGCAGGCGCCTGTAATCGCAGCTACTTGAGAGGCTGAGGCGCGAGAATTGTTTGAGCCCGTGAGGCAGATGTTGCAGTGAACTGAGATCACATCACTGCACTCCAGCCTGGGCAATAGAGCAAGACTCAGTCTCAAAAAAAAAAAAAAAAAAAAAAAAAAGACAAACTGGTCGTTACTATTAAGCCAACTCAAACTACTAATACAAAAAGCCACACTTGGATGCAGTTGAGCTGGTGCCACAAAATTTGGAAGGATTATAAAAATGAAAAGTTTTATAAATCTCTTCAACTTCTGCAATTGTTTTAATTGGTAAGCATGTCCCAAGCAAAAGAAAGCCTGCTTTACAACACTGAATAACTGCCTGAAGTCTGGCACCAGTATATTCATATTCAGTTTTTCCAGATATCCTCTTTGCAAAACAGTCCATTTTAAAGCACCTAGAGCTAAATCTGTCTTCACTGAGGTGGACTGTCCAACAACTATCCCTTTCAAACATCAACCACATTTGTTGAGCTTTCTCTTGTTTTACCGTCACATATGAAAACACTGAAAATAATACGCTGTCTTACATTTAAATGTTACATGTATCTGGAGTTGCAACGGCAACCAACCAAACAAGAGTATGAGATTCAAGTGCTCCTGAAGATCACTAGAAAGGACAACAGAGTAGAAGCTTTTCAGTTCAGCAGAATAACTAAACAGCATTCTTCTCACCTTCAATTCTTCATCCTCATTTTTAAAAAATCATATTTTTGATTCTGTTAAGTGAGCCTTTGTGAAATACAATTTCTCACTGAAAAACAGGAACAAATAATTGCCACCAATGGATAGGCAGGGATGAGGAGAAAGTAGAAAACTAAAAATGGAGTTTATTCAAACTCGAAAACTCAAGATATGTCCAGTAGATCAAGAAAAAAGAAGTGTTTTGCAGATGTGTTATTAGGGAACTCTTAATTAACAAAGTCATTTAAATTCTAAAAATTAAAAACAATTTAAGAATCTACCATCTAATATTTAATGACTTAATATTTTATCAAATAAATCCAAATTATTTAAAAATACAATAAAATTATTTCTAAAATAAACATAGCCTGTAGGGAAAGAGTAGAGCTAGACACAGAGAAAGAAACTACCACTTAGTGAGCACTTATTATGTCAGACTTCCTGCTAAGTGTTCCACATATGTTATCTAACTTTATATTCCTCACAATAACTCTAATGAGCTAATCATGATTATTGAAATCCTTTTAGAAAAGCTGTTTACCATAGCTATTACTTCAGACTGACTCCAAAGGCTAGCCAGCCACCCATTTTGAGAGCCTCATTACTTCTTATTGGTGAAGTATACAGTAAATTATTTCTGAATCATTGAAGCACAGCACAAATACAAGAGAAATACACAACAAATTTCTAGGTTTCCAGAAACCGCATCTTGTGTATATTTGACATTAAATTAACCAATAATTTAGCACTGCCAGTAAAATTTTAAGTGATAAAACCACCATCAAAGATTTTTAAATACTACAGTTGATAATTATCACAAATACATAATCAAGCCCCTAAAATGCTGCATTCTATGTTACTATTTCAGGCCTGTGCCATGTCTACTTTGTAACTAAATACTGGCTTAGATCAAAGATGACCTATACAGGTATATAGATGGAACAGAGACCAGATCTAGTACATGTTCTTTGCAGCAAAAAAACACAAAGCTCAATCAGGAGATGCAAATAGCTTAAAAAGCAAGCAAACAAACAAAACCCCACAATTTCCCAGAAACAAACCAATGATTTCAACAAATAAGACAGGGAGGTGGAATGCATAAAAATCTCCTATCTGTTCTGGCGTAAGAGCTAACCAAAGTAGGACTTTTAAGAATATAATCATAGGCCTCCTTCCCAGCTGCAACATGGGACACCAGTGAGCACTAGGCTGTGAACAGTGAAGGCTCTGTGCCATTATTTAACAAGACAAACTTTATTCTGTGCTTTCCTCTTCATATCAGACCTTTTGCCAAGCTGCACATACGTTTCAGGCAATGTTCAAAGCTACTAGCAGATGTAGACTTAGGCAAACAGAATGTGCATTTGAAAAAAGAATTAAATAAGAGTCTACTTTTGGCAGAAAGAATTATGGACTTAAAACGTCCATATTCTCTGCATCCAGTCTGTACCACATATTCATCTCTTGTTTCAATTAATACATCTGTTATTAATACCACCCTGCGACTGCTTAAAAATTTTAGTAATAGTTCAATTTTTCACAATGAAGTGTCCAATAAGTTCTATTCTACCTAGACACTAATATGTTGTATTGTAAAAGAAGGAACAAAAATACTGCCTTTCTTAATAATCTTACAGAAATATTTTTTAAAGTCGTGGGTGGTTTAATGTCTTCTTTAAAGTATTTATGAATTCTGAAAAAATATTTTTTTGAATGCCAAGCTGGGGGATAATGGAACAGGAATAGGGTGGGGGCAGGCATTGTCACCCTATTTTATCTTTAAAACTAGTACGAACTTTGACAATTATTAGAAATCAGGTATTCTGAGGTTTTACTCTGTCTCAAGAAGTCTTCTATGAAATAAATTGGATTCTTCACACAAAATAACACTTACATCCTGTAACAAATCTATATTATCTTCTTAACCAAATCATGAAATAAAACCATGAGATATTATTTCTTTGAGGTTATAAGAATCTGAAATACATATATACATTTATGGCCTTGGTCATGAAAACACATACACATAGTGGAAGATAGAGAGCCATCAGGAAGTTAATTCTATGTCATTTGAGATGTGTTTACACAAACAAACTGAATTTAACTGGAAGGGCTCACCATGAAGAACTCTCATATAAAGAATAGCTTACTGACCAATGCTACCTCTTGCTACAATTAAGAGCATGGTATGTTAGAAGACCAAATGAGAATCTTTAGTGTTAGGCAAAAAAAAAAATTTACACTATGTAATAGGCTCTTTCATGACGACAAGTAACACCTCTTGTCACATTTCCAGGTACTAAATTAATGTTAGCAGAGAGATGCTGAAAATATTCCCAAAGAATGGAATATTTAAAAAATGTGATTGTTGTTAACGTACTTGAAAAAAGTCACAACTACTGGGAAAGTATACGTGTGTGCGTGCACCTGTGTACGCTCTGCCCCATTCACAAAGGACTTGAGGTAGCTTGCATTAAACCATACAAGGTGATAAGTAATATCAGAACTACAAAACACCTAAATTAGAATATAGAAAGTAGAAACTGAAGGAGAGGCAGAGACCTGAACAAAGTGAATCAGTCCATAGATATTCTGATTGAAACATACAATTTGGCTCCAAGCCAAATCAAAGCAAAAAGGAAAACATGGTCATTCATATCCAAAGGGAGACAAATATCAGATCTTAAAGTAGGTGAAACACTTCCTAATACTTAACCCTAAATGAAATTACCTTAACCCTAAAATGAAATTTTCATGTGGGGCTTCAATGAAAACTATTTTAAGAAGACATTTCTGTTATAGAAAAATCATGCTTGATTTGCCTTTCCTATAAATCTCAGTTTCTAATTTGAATCAAGGAGAGAACGACCTGAGTACTTTTCTAAACACAGAAAACTGTTTGTACAACTTTACAAAAAAAAAAAAAAAAAAAAAAGATTAAGGGGCTAACAAAATGAATTAATAGGTTCCTTCTATTTACAGAAACAATCTGTAATCAAATTTACAGAAACAATCTGTAAATTTCAAACTCCACTTGTTTACAAAACAGAAAGAGATGTATCAGAAGTGAGCACTAAACATTCAAAAGAGAACAAATGATCACTTTTGGGAGGTACTGTTTGTAGTGTACACACCAAAGTGTGGTGATAATAAATGACCCACAGAATCACTTCACTTTATTTGTTCCGAAACCATTTACTGGACACTGCTTGCACTAGGAGTCTGATAATGCTATAGTGACCTCATCTTCTAAAAGATACCCTCTTCAATAAGGTTGCCCAATGAACTGGTGGTAGTCAACACATTTGTCTCTCTAGGCCTTAATTTCCTCACCTAGAAAATAATCGTTTCAACTTCCAAACACATGATGATGGCAATTTTAAAAACTTTCCTACAAGCCCAAGGGCTCTTTTGCTTAATGAGCATTTTCAAAAGTCCCATAGGTACCACACACCATGAAGGTATAGACTGAGTTTATTAACCCCACCCTCAAACTCTACTACTTCTATATTTTCTCCCTCAGTTAGAGGATTTGTGCCGTCAATTGTGACTACTTCTCCACCACTCGGCTTATAATAGTCAACTACCTTCTGAGTAGACTTTGTTTTCCTCAAGGCAAAAATCATTTAGAACATTTCCAAAAATTTTAAATGGCATAGGAAAATGCTCGTGAGGTGCTAAGAGAAAAAAGCAGAATATAAAACTATAAAACATCTATAAATGCCAATACGTAAACAGTGTGGACTGCACTCTCTTCCTAAGGAGAAAGACTGGAAAGAAATATGCTAAAATGGTAACGGAATTGTTCTCCAGAGAGTGAGATCATAAAAGGTTTTTGCTTTCTTATTTACTCTTATCATCATTTTCCCATGTTTCTTTGGCAAAAGAATTATTCAATGCATACGATGTTAAAGAAGTACATACATACATACATACATACATACATACAGACATACATACATACATAGTGACAAAAGTTTTCTATTGCTTGCCAACTTGCTGATTTTCCCATAGTCACCTATAACCTGGTTACCAGTGCTCCTAAACTGTGGGAGCAGCAGGATAGGGTACCGGACTACTCTGAATCTGAAGCACCTAACCTGGTCTGAATAACGTCTTTACCACACATTAATTGTATGACCGGCGACAAATTAACTAGACTGGCCTCCTCTGTTGCCAAAAAAGAAAACATGGGGAATGTGGCGGACGTGGGGGCTGGGGGTGGTGGTGGGCACGATACTATCTACTTCATAAGGCAGTTAAGATTAAACGAAATCATTTACATCAAAAGCTTGGTGCACTGGAAACCTCAGGAAGAGCCTAAGCCCTTACCACCATCACCTATTATTCAGAAGTGTTCCTTAGAACCCAGGTACTATGATACCCATCTGGGTCAGAAGGAAAAGTTTGTGTAGAATTGGATTGGATTAACTTGGCCTCCACAGAGTGTTACGCAAGCTCCCCTTTTCTCATCTCCATATTGGCGATGGGGGAAATCAGGAAAATGGGGAGGCGGACTGGAGATTGTATGTGTCACTACAAAAATCAAAGTCTATGCATTTCTAACATTCATGTCATGAAACAGAATTCATATGTACAAACAGGAATATGATCAAAAAACAATCTACGATGAGAAAAAAATACTTCTAAGATACTAAAAACACTAAGCTAATTATATTCAGTACAATAAAGAACAGATTCAATAAAGAAAGAGACAAGCTACAGAAATTAGATTTCAAGAAAAGGTAATCTTGGGTGTTCTATTATTACTGTGCATATAACAATATAATTGCATTGTACCATATAAGTTTCTATCTCCTGATTCCATTAATAACTCTTCCAAAGAGAGGAAATAAGCTTCCTGCCCCTATCCCCAACAGGTGACTTTTAAAGAAAAACATTGAGAACAGTAGTGGGGATGAGAAGGAGGAGTGAGCAGTAATGCCAGCTTACTCAGGGGACTGGGTCAAGGCTATCTGAAAAAACTGCCCACCCAAGTGAATAGCTAAAGTCAGTTAAATATAGCAAACAGCTTTATCATACACCATGTATTGCTTAGGAGAAGGGTCCACTCCAGCAACCTCAACTGCCCAAAGACAAGCTTCCTTTATCTTCAAACATCAGGATGATTTGGATTTTAAAAAACAGTATCAAAGATAAAGCGTGAGGAATATAATTTTTGAAGACTATCCTTAACTGCAACCTAAAGAAGTGGAAGGTGGCAAGAATGGAGAGTGACAGCAGTTATAGAAAAGGTTAGGAAGAGCAAACAATTTCCTATGGTTTAGTTAAACCAGAAAAATAGAAGTTTTTATAACCACACACTCCATCCATCCCTTCTTGTCCTCACTTCCTCACCTCTTTCCCTACACACTCTGCTTCTTCCAAACACTTTTCGTAGGAAAGGAAATACAGCATTCCAAGCTAAGAAAAATGATCAAGCAGAAACCTTCATGGCAGCCCATGATAAATGACAAATCTGAGGTTAGGAACCTATGGTTTATTTTTAAATGGGGCCATGTTACATTTCCTGTTATGACAATGTCTAACCCAGGAATCCTTATCCTGGGATTTCAAGGAATGTGTGAATTTCCTATAATCATATGCATATGCACTACTATGGAGATAGTCCAAAGCTTTCACCAAATTCTCAAAGAGGCTCAAGATCTAAAAGGTAACAAGTACTGAGATGCAATGGAGAACAAACCAAATGTGCTCCTGAAACTCCCACTGCCTCACAAGTACGTGGGGAGAATGCAGAGGTGAGGCTAGGTGTGAGGCAGTTATCAATCCAGTTCTGGGGCAGCTACAAAGTAGCACAGATCAGTACTGAGATCACCAAAGATACACTACCAGGACAAGTACAAATGACAGACCAAGGGTTCCGAGAAAACTCCAGCTTTCAGCAGGAGAGCCAACAGAATGTGACTGTTACCCTTGCCCTTCTCCTACCAAAAACACAAAGTGCATGATGAGGGAAGTCGGATGGAGGCTTCACCTAACTACTCTGTGATCCAGACTATTACTTTCCAGGGTGGAGAAAGAGAAAAAGCTGTGCATGCCCTTACCCCCAAGGTGATATGACCAGAGACTTCTACATTTGAGAAGAATACGCGTTTATAATTTGGGGGAAAGTTAGTCTCTAGCAAAAATAACACATTATCACATTTTTGAAATACTCTTAGGACAAATTTTATTCTATGTTAGAAATGTACCTTAGATATAAATAGCTCTACTGTCACATACTAGGGACTAACTTCAAGCAACCAACAATCCTGTTACTTTTTGGAGTTTTTACACACAGATGTCTTGAAGTCATTACTGAGATTAGCCTTATCAGCTGCCATTAGGTAATCTGAAGCTCATGAAGATACTTTCCTATGGAGGGCCACTAGGATTAGAGGAAGGTGAAATACAGTATATGTGGGGGAAGTAAAAAATATTGGATGGCAAAAACGTTACTACAGAAAGATGTCCGAAGGCTGCAAAACAGACCAAATAATTATCTTCTGCAATTGGCAAACATGCTCCTGCCAGATGTTTAAAATAGAATTAACTTCTATGGGCTATACTGATAGAAATAAACTGTACAACTATAAATAAATAAACATCTAGGGAAGCATAAATAACTGTCTAGGGAAGTACTATCTTTGTTTTACTTTCCCTAAACTTGCTTCAGCTTGTTTGTCATCCCCTAACGCAGCATAAAAATTGTCATTCAATGTAGTATCCACTGATACTAAGCCAGCAGTGTATCCCAAGGCTTTGGAGAATGTGTCAAAGGCAGATCAAACAATATCTGCATAGGGAGCTAAGTTTAATCAGAGTATTTGCAATGTTTCAAAGCATTTCAAACCAGGTAATAATATCATCTTAACAACAACAAAATCTTCCTTTTCCCCTGAAGAATATATATCTTTTCCTTGCAGAAAAGATTATGAGGCTCAGTTAGACCAACGTGTTAAATGGCTTTCTCCTTATATTTTGGGGGAGAAAAATCTGAAAGAATGAATTCATGCATTCATTCCCATGACAATTATTTATTCTGTGTTCTAACTGTGCCAGACCTTCTGGGTGCTGTCCAGCATAGGGCAGTAAGGACAGAGAAAGCTCCTGCAGCTGACATAGTAGTGTAGAGGAGCAGACAGGGCACACAGGCTGACAGTCAGCATTCTAGGGTCTACTCAAATGCTTAATGTTTGTTCCCTAAAGAAAATATCTGGGTAATCCCACAGAGTTCTCCACACCTTTAAATTAAACAAATTATCTCTGTCAAGAACCACCAAAAAATCAAACTTGGAAGTCAAAGGCCCAGCTTCATACCTTGTAAAATAATACAGTGTAGAAGAATAGTTGCAGGCTGAGAAAACAAAAGATCTGAATTGCAATTTTGGCTCTGCCATTACAAATAATAAATCAAAGCAGAGAAAAACCTCCCCAAAACCTAAATGCCCTTAAAAATACAGTTTAAAAATAACCTAATTTTTAATTTATTCCAAATGAAAAAATTGTCTGGTTTAATGTTTATTACAATGGTATGGAGACAAAATAGTAAAACAGCAATGAGTATCCTTGTTAGATAGAGAAAGCTGACATTTTAAAAGAGTTAAAGGAGAGATCAGATAAAAATCTGCCATGAATAAAATTCCACGTATTTCTTTGCTAAGTTTTGGTATTAAAATCAATTATCTCTACTGTGTGTTCAAAAATTAATATTCCATAGAGATAAGTGGAAAAAGATAGTTTCACTAAAAATATGGTCTAGAAATCCTAATAACCTGAAATGAACAGAAAATAAAAATGAGACTTGAAACAGGCCAGGTACAGTGGCTCATGCCTGTAATCCCAACACTTTGGAAGGCTAAGGCGGGAGGACTGCTTGAAGCCATGAGTTCGAGACCAGCGCAGATGACATAGCATCTTTACAAAAAAATTTTAAAAATCAGCCAGGCATGGTGGCACATGCCTGTAGTACTAGCTATTCAGGAGAACGAGGTGGGAGGATCACTTGAGCCCAGTAGTTTGAGGCTGCAGTGAGCTATGATCATGCCACTGCACTCCAGCCTAGTCCACAGAGTGAAACCCTGTCTCTTAAAAAAGAAAAAAAACAACTTGAAACAGTGGTCAGTGGTCAGGAGAGGGAGAATAGCAACAAGAATCACAATTTAAGAAATGACAAGATTTCTAGTCTAAAGATGACACCAAAGAGCTTATGTGGGTTCCCTGACAGAAAATCAGCCTCAAGCTAATCTGAAGAGGAGGAGGAGGAAGAGGCTCAAAAGGTGTCATCAGATTTTCCTCCCAACACTTTAAATTTTATTTCAGACAAAGAAGAACGTCTCTCTCAAACGTTTACCATTTGCAGACCCTTTAACAGCCATATGGCACTCATGAAATCCACTGAGTCCAAGTTTTAAAAAGTTATCCCAATCTTAATTATACAATTTGAAGTTTTAATAAAATTACAAAAAAACACCCCACAAAAAACTGCTGTGTGCCAATGACAGGGACAAAGATGATTTGTACCTCTCCCCAGGGTTTCAATACACAGCCAGGAGGCAATGGCTTGCACTATAGGTTCCATGTCTAGGAAGCTTATTTTCTCAATTTTTACTAAATTAGAAGCTCTTTACTCAGACTTTTAAAACATCAGCAAAAGCAGCAAGCATTTGGTCACTGTTGGAGGATCCTAGATATATAAACAAAATAGAGACTCCAAAATTAAGACTCCACCCTAAATGTCTAAGAAACACACTATATCTAAAAATTAGTATTTCATTTATGGGGATTTGATTCCGATCCTTTAAAGCGCTGGAAGCTATTCATATCATACTGTGGTATTTAGATGTGGTTTTCAAAAATATGCCCAGTAATCTCATCAATTTCTTCCTCTAATAAAATTATCAAGGTTTAGTAAAGAAAAAACATCTTACTAACTCCAGTATGATAACCTCAATGGTAAAAAACTGTGATATTTTTGCTCAGAAATAATGCTGTCAAGCTACCCAGGAAACTATATGTTTAGCTAAGCATGTCACTTTGGCAAATTATTTATAAAAATAGAAATGGCTTTATTGGCATTAACTTTGTCATAAATAAGGGGTAAAAATGTAATCTCGTCTCTAATGTCAAAGATTCATGCAAGCATCTTTCTCCTCACAGGCAGTATGGAAAAGCAGGGTCAGACTTAAGCTCATGCCACACGTTTTTCATTCAGCACACTGTAAAGAGGAATACTCGGGCCGGGCACGGTGACACATGCCTGTAATCCGAGCACTTTGGGAGGCCGAGGCGGGCGGATCAGAGGTCAGGAGATGGAGACCATCCCGGCTAACATGGTGAAACCCCGTCTCTACTAAAAATACAAAAAATTAGCCGGGCGTGGTGGTGGGCACCTGTAGCGCCAGCTACTCGGGAGGCTGAGGCAGGAGAATGGCGTGAACCTGGGAGGCAGAGTTTGCAGTGAGCCGAGATTTCGCCACTGCACTCCAGCCTGGGGAACAGAGCAAGACTCCGTCTCAGAAAAAAAAAAAAAAGAGATGAATACTTAAAGGTGGAAATTTTAAATTTATTATTTTGACTACTTCCTTCCACAATGAATTAAGATTAGAAAGCATAATACATTATTTCATAAAGCCCAAGACTCTGCTGAGTAGAAGAAGGAAAGAGAGCTGGCAATTTTAATTCTAAGACATCATAGATTAACAGATGCATCCCAATTTCATAGAGTTCAGGTGCAAAAAAAGAGGCCTGGGGGTGGAGGTGGGGGTGGGGAAGGGATTCTAAAGCAGATAAAGCTGTTCCCAGCAAATGAAGTAGTGGATGGGTAGGCACTGTGGTAGCAATAGCCTTTTCTTGAAGCACAGCTGCATTCTATCATACGCATTCTATCCATCCCACTTTTTCCAGTCTATGTCATAACTCAACACAATTGTTAAATACAAAGTCTCTTCCCTTGAATCAGGGATTTTCCATTATGAACGAAGAAAGAAAACACCTAGTACCTCTCCAAACAAGAACACATATGCTCAGAATGAACACTCCTGTGCAGATCAACTACGAGCCTGAATATCTAGTAATGTGCACAATTAAAATAAGTGCTTTTGTGTATTGTATGTGACTGATATTGACCAGTATTATCCAACAGTCATTTTGTAAAGGAAATATAATTACTCTACTTTCTCTCCAAATAATATTTGTCAGTAACTCATAAAGCCCAAGACTCTACGGAAAGAGAGCTGGCAATTTTAATTCTAAGACATCATAGATTAACAGATGCATCCCAATTTCATAGAGTTCAGGTACAAAAAAAAGTTTTTGGTTTTTTTTAGATGCTTTTACAAGGTTCTCTGCTACTATAGTGAGACTTCTGCTTTTTTGTGTTAAACAAAGTGCTACTTTGAACAATGCTCCTGTAGTTAGGACTCTTGTCCATCTTTAAAGACAAGATTATTTTTGGAAATAAGCCTTTGGAAAATATAAAATATCTCATTTCACATCTGTCCTCAAAAACTTTATTGATTTATAAAAAATGTCTTTGTAACTTATTTTTAAATCACATGTTCTGATGGCACTGTGCTGCCACTTGATAAAGTCATAAATACACAAAGATTCTTGGAACTAGGAGCAAATGACTCAAGAAACCAATAAAACCTATTTCAGACATGTGTCATTGAAATTCCTATTTACACTCTTGTTTTTCAACTGCCTGTGTAAATCATCAAACTCCTAGATTCTTATTCCCAGTATATACAGATCCACATTTCATTTTAACCAGAATTTCCCATCCTGGCCACTAATGATGACATTTTGGGTAGGCTAATGTTTTGTTGTGGAGGACTATCCTGTGCATTGTAAGACGTTTCATTCACAGTGCCCCGGCCTCTATCCTCTACATGCCAGTAATGAGTGCACACACACCTCTTCCCAAGTTGTGACAACCAAAAGTGTCTCGAAACACCTCCTGATGTCCTCTGAGGAGTAATCCCCAATATCCCTCAAGCCCTGAACACTGATTTAAGCACTGGAATTCTGTTTAAATGTCAACTTTATTTTAGTCAAATAAAACAGTGCTATGTTACTATTTTTATGATTGGATAATGTACTGCTGATCCACTTTTGAGAGGGGATTATAACACAAGGAGAATGAAGCATCTGAATGCAACAAAATATGTAATTGATGTAAAAATGTTAACCAAAACAAACTACCCTATTAATTGAATATTATCTGACACATGGTAACCAACTTACTATCCTTTATGGTACACATACAACCGTTAAACTAAGAACATGAAAATGCATAACCAATCTTACATTTCAATGTGTAAAACGTATATGAGTAAGATTGTTTCAATGTCTTATCCTCTGAAAACACCAAAATATGGGGATCTTTTAGAAAGTAAAGGCCAAGTTAAAAAAATTAGCTGCTATTTTAAATAGTAAGTATTTAACCTAATTCACTACCATCGAAATGTGATATAGGCCCAGGAACATGCAGGAACCTTTAAAAGGTTAGATAAACTAACAACAGACACATATGCAATTAAGATTTTGAAGTTGGTTATCAACTGCAGCAATTAGGACTTCTCATAAAACTTGTCTCGTGTTACAATACTATTTACTAATACTAATGAGAGAAAGAATACAAGGTGGGGAAGAACGTGTATTAGTCTGTTTTTATACTGCTATAAAGAACTGCCTGAGAGTAGACTGTGTAATCTAGAAAGGACTTTTAATTGACTCACAGTTCAGCATGGCTGGGGAGCCCTCAGGAAACTTACAATCATGGAGGAAGGCAAAAGGGAAGCAAGGCACCTTCTTCACAAGGTGGCAGGATAAAGTGCTGAGCAAAGGCGGAAGAGCCTCTTATAAAACCATCAGATCTCGTGAGAACTCACTAACTCTCATGAGAACAGCATGGTGGAAACGGCCCCCATGATTCAATTGCCTCCACCTGGTCTCTCCCTCGACAAGTGGGGATTATGGGGATTACAATTCAAGATGAGATCTGGATGGGGTCACAAAGCCTAACCATATCAGACCACAAGCCTGAATTAGTATGACAGTATTACTAATGTAAATGGCAAGGAAGAGAAAGGTTAAAAATAGGATGTTCATCCTTCAGGTCTTGGCTTAGAAGTCCCTTCTTTCTAGAAACGTACTTAGTTCCCCAAAATTCAGGTTCAGTTCCTTCATTTGGTGCACTGTATTTCTGCTTTCATAAGATTAGCCCATTATGCTATAATTGTCTTGTTTTGTCTACATTTTCCAAATAAGCCACTGTGTCCCCAGCACCATGCAGATGATTGGCACCAGTGGGTGCTTTACTAAGTCCTTGCTTTAAAAAAAAAAAAAAAAGGATTCATATGAATACTGTGATAGCTCTCCTTATGGTATGTAAAAGAAATAACATACACAAATTTATCCAGCATAATTAAGAATATCAAGGAAAGGGGGGAAATTCCTGATAGCAATCTAAAACATTGCAAAGTCTCCAAACTTTTACAAATCTCAATGAGCTCTGTGTATGACGGTCTCTATATTTGGAAGGGGTGAATTGAAATTATATAGCTAATTTTACTTATGTCTTTTGCAGAAAAATACTCTGTGCAAAAATAAAGATAATATTTCAGATGATGTTTAAATCCAGAATTTTACTCTACTGGGCTTATCCAAATAAGCAGCTTACAAATCAATGCATTTTGCAATCAAATATGTTTTCAACTAAAACATGTAATTTTCACCTGAAAAATGTGCAACCGAAAAAAAAATGTTCGATGATGGTTAAGGTGTGTTTTAACCATAGAGGGATATATGTTCTAATGTGGCTGGATCGCCATTTTTACTTGTCCTAATGTCCCCCATGATTTAGCATTTACTTGGAAGTAAGGCATTCCAGTTTGTATGGTAAATTATATAGTCACAGTTAAATGCCATTCTCATATACTGAGAGCAACAACGTTGAAGAAAAAATGCTGGCACCAACAATAATAGCTTCCATTTACTGAGCACCTATTACACTTCAATCAATAAACCTGATAGTTTCCATATTGCATGTTAAGGTAGGTACATTTTTCCAATCGTCACATGTGTAACTTGCCCATGTAATAATAAGTGATAATAATAATAATAATACAGCTCAAGGCTAGACTTTCTCAGTTACCAAGCTCATGTTCCTTTCAATATACCATAAAATGTTTATATCCTGTGATTCTTTGATTCTGTTGATAGAAATCTAGAATAAGGTTACAATTCTAATTTGAAAGAAAAAATATTTGTTTTTAAATGGTTACCAAAAACTATGTATACTAATAAAAAAATTAGAAATTACCTAACAGGTCTGATGACAGGAAATGTTAAGTTAAATGTAATATATTCATGCCTTCAAGAGTCTACAATATAGCTTAAATAATGATGGTGATGAGGATCATTCAATAATACAAAAATATACTTAATCTGAAACACATATAAAAGGCAAAAAAACTGGCCAGGCGCAGTGGCTCACACCTGTAATCCCAGCACTTTGGGAAGCTGAGGTGGGCAGATCACCTGAGGTCAGGAGTTCGAGACCAGCCTGGACAACATGGTGAAAACCTGTCTCTACTAAAAATACAAAAATTAGCCAGGTGTGGTGGAGCACGCCTGTAGTCCTAGCTATTCAGGAGGCTGAGGCACGAGAATCACTTGAACTGGGAGGCAGGGGTTGTAGTGAGCCGAGATCAGGCCACTACACTCCAGGCTGGGTAATACAGCAAGACTCTGTCTAAAAGACAAGGTACAAACACTCTACGACCAGGCACAGTGGCTCACACCTGTAATCTCAGCACTTTGGGAGGCCAAGGTGGGCGGATCACCTGAGGTAGGGGGTTCGAGACCAGCTTGACCAACGTGGAGAAACCCCGTCTCTACTAAAAATACAAAATTAGCCGGGCGTGGTGGCACATGCCTGTAATCCCAGCAACTAAGGAGGCTGAGGCAGGAGAATTGCTTGAACCCAGGAAGTGGAGGTTGTAGTGAGCCGAGATCGTGCCATTGCACTCCAGCCTGGGCAACAAGAGCGAAACTCCATCTCAAAAAAAAGAAAAAAGAAAAAGAAAAAACTAAAATTTTAAAGCATGTTTTAAACGTTTAGAAAGAATTATACCAACCTAATAACTACTGTGTTAAAGATGACACAAGATAAACAATTCTTTTCTAAATTCTGTAAAATACTGTTCTGATACTTTTATTATTCAAAAAACATTTAAAAAACTTACCAAAGGCTAAAAGTTCAGAGAGAGTACATTCTGTTCTCTAATTCATAACAAAATTCACATGCTCACAAAAGTGATAGTTAAGTTTAAAGATATAGATAAGATAGGGAGAGAAAAAGCAAATGAGAGATGCAAGAATTTAAGGAGTTCAGTAACGGAAGCATTTCAAGAGGTAAACCAGATGTTCCTATGGAACTGCAGCACAGAATACAGGAGAAAGAAAATCATAATGTCAATAGCTGTACTCAGATCAAAGAGCATAAAAGTAGCAGCGTCCGTCCACTACAGAAATGTCCATTATACTCAAAGAATCAGGCCACTCTATGCTCTCAGCAAAACCCAAAATTAAAATCAGTTGAAGGCTGTTGATTAAGAAAGTACTAGAACGATGAGAAGACTGCTTCCTCAAACATTTCACTGGTAAATGGAAGCTTGGCAATCGGGTCAATACATAGAGGTCAAAAGCATAATTTAAGTCAATAGTGTCTCATTTGAAGCTTTAAAAAGTTACTAACAGTGATTGGTATAGATCCATTTTACTTGCTTTTGCTGCCACCATCATGCCTTCCTTTCCAAGCATCTCTCTCCTGCTTTACTTTTACACAGGCAATGTTGTAGACAATGTTGTAGGCACTCCCTCCAAAAACCTCTCAAAACCAGATGAAAAACTCCTTAAGATATTCCTGTCTCCAAAGGCAGCACAGTTCAAATGCCGTCACAAAACACTTCCTAGGTCTATATCACCTTTCAAGAGGATAAAAGATGCATACTCCAGTTAAATTACTCACAATAGGTAAAAAGTAAAAATTATTCCAAGTGGTCTGTACCTATTGAATTTACCTTCCCTCCAAAATTAAAATGGAATTAAGGTTATACAGAGTAGTATGTAGCTACTTAAGCTGAGAATGTTTGGTTTTTTGAGGGGTAAAAGTCTTACTTTCCAATTGCCTGTTACTTCTATTCAACAACCTAATCAAGAGAATATATAAAATGAAATGCTGTAATATGTGGTTTGCTATGGTTGTGACCCATGAACTTTTCCATAGAGAACTATGCTTAGATGATAATCATCTGACACTGAATTATGACTACTACATTAAGTGCCTGTCCAGAGAAGATCAATTAAATTTCCATGAATGTTAAAGGTCAAAACATCTCAGGCTACCTACCACCTACTAAACAATAACATTTTACAGATGGCGTCATAAACAAAAACTTCAACAGACATCTGCTCTTCTATCGGGAATAAAGGCAGATAAAGCTATACCCCACACATTAAGCAGAATGCCTTTTCATTGTTTCATGTTCTATATAATGAATTTATCTCCTTAGTGTAGATAGAGATCAGCCTGCTTCATACATATTCGCTCCAATTTTCAATTTCACTTGTGTATTGCTCTGCTCTGGCTGCCCTTACAAAACAACATAGACAAGGTGGCTTAAATAACAGGATTGTATTTTCTTACAATTTCTAGAGGCTGGGAAGTCTAAGATCAAAGCTGCCAGCCAGTTATACTCCTTGTAAGAGACCCTTTCTGGCTTGCAGATGGCTGGCCATTTTCTCACTGTGTCCTCAGGTGGCAGAAGGAAGAGTCACGTTCCCTTGTGCCTCTTCTTGTAAGGACACAAGCCCTGCTCTCATTACCTCATCTAACCCTAAGTACCTCCCCAAAGGCCCACCTCCAGCTATCATCACACTGAGGGTTAGAAATTAGACATAAGAATTTTAGAGGAATGTTAGACATTCAGCCCTTAACTTTTATTTAACTTTCTCAATTTGGTGATGGTATGTGTGCATGGGGATGGATGACTAAATTAAAATATTTTATTTAAACCATAAATTTTGTAATAAGAAATGGTTGATATCAATATTCACAAAAAAGACTATATAAGAAAATAATACCAAAGTTGGGTAAAGCAAAAAACAATCTCTGGTTACGAAGATGCTATTTTATAAATGCTAAAGGTCACATTAGCACTTGGTGATTTATATAACCCAGGCAGGTTACATATGTTTAATTCTTTCTAATTCTAGCTATCCTTATTTTTTTCTGAAGCCACAGGCATGATTAATAGTAGCCCATATTTTATTCACAGTTTACTACACAGTAGCCACTTAGCATGTATTTATGTTAATCTTCCCAACAGTTCAACAACAAGGCTACTGTTTCTGCCCCCATTTGACAGGTGAGGAAGTCTAAGCACTGTCCCCTACAGTAGTACAACTTTAAAATATAGAGTTTAGAAAAGAGAAAAATAAGATGTGTCACTAATAATTCCATTTCTGCAAAAAGAACTAGTCAAAAATCTGTAGCTTTTCATTTGACTATTAATAAAAAGAGCCTGTCTTTGTTCTATGTTTTAATCTCAAAGAGATGCTCTTATACAACCACTGGAGGGGGCCAAGATGAAACTGGGCAGAAAGGATCAAGTTCTCCCCAGATGGAAGTCCTGCAGACGTGAGGGCTTTTTCCAAAGTATTCGATTGAAAGTAGAAAAAACAGAGTGAATTTTCTAAAATATATCCACTGAAACTGTTCTTTATGGATCCCCCCCCCCAAAGTGAAGATCTAGAATGAACACAGTTTTAAAGCAGTTTCCAAAAGACACGGTGATTCTCTCCTTTCTTCAATTAATATAAACTTTAAAATCACCTTGCAGCTATTCTATTCCTATTATTCCAAAGAAACAAGATGATGCATTTCTCCTTAACTACTACTGCTATTTTTTTAAAGCAACAGTCCTTAATGTTACATAAAACTGCTAGACAATTATTGATGGGAAGGAAAAACACAGAAATCTGGAATATCATGAAATCTTTTCCAGACTCAGAATTATGACCAGTGCTAAAATTCAAAGATTGAAGGAGACAGATAAGAAAATAATTCTTTTGAACTGTACACATACACTACAGGAAATATGCACAGCATCAAAACAACACAGCATTTTGCAGTGTTTATAAATCAACATCCTCCAGATGTTATCATTAGGAATATCCACAATTTGTTCAATTATAAAATGTTTTAAATTGTCATATAACAGGAAACTCATATCTGCTTCAAATGCTTTTTTGGAAGGAGTATGTAAATCATAAATATTTGCTGTACAGTCAAGAAAGAATACTAATTTACTATTTATTCGTAAGGGGTACTTCTTAAAAGGTATTTTCCCCCAATGTTTTCATACAGAGTATAGATGCAATATGAATCAGAAAAATATTTATAAAATGTAGCTGTAGCGCAACTTATTTGATATTGATATTACGCAAATCACTCCGTCTTTAGGTTATACAAGACTGTGTGTTCTCCCTCTCTTATCTGTTTAAGATAAACTTCAAATTCTGATTTCTTATGATGTTTGATGTAAGAATCTAACCAGGAAGATACCCTACAGAGAAAGAGAACATCTGGTGAAACGTGTAACATGCCTCAGGATTATGTCTGCTACTAAGGTTAGCGTGCAATGTGAGAGCTGCAATCTCTGTGTTAAACAGCAAAAGCATAACAAAGAACTAGGTAGCAAGAAGCCTGTTCTTCAGCCACAGAATACGTTCTTCTTCTCAGCAATGTGTTAACACTGAGCCTCACACAGTATTTGGAGAAACAGTTCCATAATAAGTATACACTTTGGTTCAGAACACGTAGCTGTTCAATAGACTGCTTCTCCCATATGACTGCTGATTACATCCCTTCCCCAAATATACTAACCTAGGCATTCATCAAGACAGGATGTATGCTGCTGCTTGTCTGTGATTCATCGATCTATTCTGCTTTTATTTTTCAACCCACTAATAAAAGAATTTGGAGCAGAAGAAATAGGAAAGAAAAACTGAGCAAGTTCCAGGTGACCAGGAGAGATGGCATTATTAACTCAAAAGGCACACAATGCTCAGCAGCCTTGCTCCTCTATTTGTTTTTAACTTTCAATTTTCTACCATGAACAGCAACAACCAAATTCTAGGCTTACTTCAGTATAAATTGCCTTACATTTGTGACATTTTTAAAAGCCCCTACTGTGTCATGAAAGGTTCCCAAACAAGGAAAGATCTGCACAGCAGGAGAAGAACCTACTTGGATTTTCTGACAGCTGTGAAGGATCAGTCTCCTACAGTAATAGAAATCAACCGCAAACTGAAAAGTGTTTAGAAATAAAATGTTTCCATCACCTCACACTATCAGCTACTTCCATTAGTACCCATGAAAAAGACACTGGATTTTACCCAGCATTTTAATACAATAAACTTCACTGACAGTAGAAAAGAGAATACAATTACAAACTAATCCTATTATTAAACATAGGAAGTCATCAATGAAGAGAAAGAATACTTCTACCCCTTCCCTAATGGACTATACTAATCACAAAAGCCTTACACAACAGTTTACAAATGCTACTCATGAAGTTTATTTTGGGCTCTATATTCTGAATCAAAACATTATTACTTCAAATATAAAAGCATCTCATCAGGAGTTGATTTTACATCAAGTTCAAAGTCAATGATAAGCCCCATGGAATGAGTTTTGTCTGTCTATGGATATCTTGACTACCTACTTATCAGAAAGGATAACACAATCTACATACCCTGGAGACCAAATGTGCTTGAGTCAGCCATATTACAATAAAAATAAAAAGGTTGTGGAAAGATAGTCATCAGTCATTACAGAGTCAGTCTCGACTCCAGTTCTTGATTTCTGCCGGTATTTCCTGAGCACTTAGTTCTGTTTCTAGGATCTATGGTAAAAGCTGACACAGCCAGCTAAACTAAGACACATCCCTTGCCTCCGAGCAGTTCAGAGTATGTTTAAAAGAAAAAAAAAAGCCACATAAACAATACCAGGTGATCAACAGGTTGTAGGGTACAGAATTAATGCAAAGGGGATGACTATGGGGACAGGGGAATTAGGAAAGGCTTTGCAGAGCAAATGATACCTCTGCTAGGTTTTGCGGGATGGGCAAGAGTTTGCCAGGCCAAAAAAAAAGTAAAAGCAGTATTTCAGCCAGAGGAAACCACTGTGCAAAGGCATAAAAATGTGGATAAATTTTTAGGGTAATCTTCAAACAATCTTATACTATACATAGGAGAAAGAATAAAAAATAAAGCTGAGAAGGCAGGCCTGAGCCATATCTCAAAGGGCCACAGGCCAGGGAAACTTAGACTTTACTGAACTGGCAAGAAGGTGTCAGACAAGGGTTTAGTTGGAGAGTGACACTCAAAATTTTGCTGTAAGACATTACCTAGGAGCAGAGGATGGACTAAAAAGGAAAAGACTTGGATGAGGAAACCTATTAAGAGGCTACTGCAATAAATAATTCATGCACAAGATGATAATGAAAGCCTGGAGTTAGGAAATGTGAATAGGGAGTTAGCATGAAAACTGGAACATAAGCAAGAACTGTATGTGTTACCTTTAAAAGGGGCTCATGGAAAAGTGCATCAACAAGAAAACATCAAAATTCCAGAAAGAATTTTAGGCCAGATACACTACTAAAGGAATATTCCAAAACAAATTCAATTAGTAAGAATCTACGAAGTTTACACATTCACAAAAATAACTAAAGATCACCATCTTACTTGCTGAAACTTTTGGAGCTCCAGCAAAAGAAAAGCAAACCACAAACTGATAGCACTAAATTCACAAATCAACAGTGCAATCTCCAAATTTTTAAATAATTGCTACAATTTATAATTACATTGTTTCATTACTGTATCACATAAAGACAAAAGTAGGAATTCACAAAAAATTGATTTGTCTATTTGTGCTTTAGGAAGGGTCAGGAAACATTTGTTTAATTTGGGGCATTTTTATAGGATTTTAAAACTGCATCATTTCCAACGCTGCTTTCATTTCTGAAATAATTTTCAAATCTATGGTAAACCATCCAAACTTAAAGAAAAAAAAACTCTAACAATGAGGGTTGCTAAGTTATTTGTGTACCCCATGATTCCTTTTAAAGATACTTAGAAACAGCATCATGAAAGCAATCATTCATTTAAATAAGGAACCTGAAATGTCCAAGATACCCATCTAGAATGAATCAGTTCTGACTACTGTCAGCATATCCTTAATGATACAAGCTAAGAATATTTGTAAAAAATAAAGTACTTCAGAAGGTCCGGGTCTTCTAAATATTGACCACAGCTAAGTTCAAAACAATAAAGTGTTACTACCAATGCAAAGAGACAATCTGAAGATAAATATCATATTGAACAGTCCAATTTAACTCATAATTTCCTTCACTTATATAAGATACATTATTGGGGAAAATTGTAGAAACATACCTGAATTCTAAGGGAAACATTCCAAAAATTTTGCAACAAGCCACTATTAACAAGCTTACCACAAGCTAGACAGTAGTGAAATACCTTCTACAGAATATGCAATATGCTTGAAACACAGAATGGTGTCTTATCTCACTGGTATTCAGACCTTAGATAAGGGTTGTAAAATGGCTAGCTTTATAGGACAATTTCAGCATACAAATGTTCTGACATATACAGGGCTTTAAAAGAATCTAGAAATTTTACATAAAAAGTGGGAACAGCCAAAATCCCTACTGACAGTAGAATGAAAAAATAAAACGTGATATATTCATAACAAAGGATATAGCAATGAAAAATGAACTACAGAAAATGAACCCACAAATAATGCTGAGTAAAAGAAGCAAGACATAAAAGATATACTGTCATTACATTTATAAAGTTTAAAAACCAACAAAATTAAATTCACAATGCATGTATCTTGATTTAAAAAATAATAGAAATGTATAAATGGTGCAACTGCTTTGGAAAACAGCTTCGCAGTTACTCAATGGATTGTATGTAAAGTTACCGTATGACCCAGCAATTCCCTCCTAGGAATATACCCAAGAGAAATGAAAGCAATGTCCACACAATTTTGTACACACAGATTTACAGCAGCATTATTCATAATAGGCAAATGTTCAGATGAATAACAAAAACGTATTACTTACATACATTTAATGGAATACTACTCAGCAATAACAAGGAACGAAGTTCTGATGTATGCTGCACTATGAATGAACCTTGAAAAGATTATTTTAGTGAAATAAGTCAGAGACAAAAGGACAAATATTATATAATTCCACTTACATGAGTTACCTAGAAAAGGCAAACTCATAAAGACAGAATGTAGATTTGAGGATACCAGAGACTGGGAAGGAAGTGTTACAGGGTTTCTTTCTAAGGTGCTGAAAATACTCTAGAATTGACGCTAGCGATGGATGCACTTATCTGTGAATATACTAAAAGCTACAGAATTGCATACTTTAAACAGGTGAACTATAGAGTATAAGAATTACACCTCAATAAAATTGTCGAAAAATAATGTGTAAAATATTTCAGTACAAGTGAGGGTAATGTTTTAGCCCCATCTGTTTAGAAATAATAATGCAGATTCAAATTGTATATTTTAATAACTACAGATTTCTGAATTAAGTATATAAAAAGCATCCATGAGCAGAATGCAGAAACAGGTTTCATTCTTTTCATCTAACAATTAATTACAATCGACTCGACTATTTTTAAGAACCAAGAAAAACTAAAGCCAAAGAAAATAAGGGTAATATAAAAGAGCTCAGTAATATGGGTTGTATATAAGTTCATTAACAAAAGTAATAAAACCAATGCGTTGCTATTACAAAATCATCAAGAACTCTGGAAACCATGTTTATATTTATTAAAAACTCAAATGTAGTCAGAGGCTCTATCACGTTGAAAGGTCAGATTTCCTGGATTTTAGTTAACTAGTATGAGTAAAATGAATGGCACAATAGGAAAAGTATGTATCACATGAACACAACCCAAAAGACGCAACGGGTTTGAGCTGGTGGCTTGATAATGCCATATCTACCCCTCCCATATATAATAACATATTCATATCTATAATAATCCCTATCAGTTTAACATCTACTTAAAATAATTTCTACATTTAGAATTATTTCTAAAAGTCAGTCATATCTGTTTTTTCAGAGGATACCAAGTCTCAGGTCCTTCTCCATACTGGCTCTCCGTTCATTCTTTGTTTCCTACTATTCTACTATTTTGTATTAAGCGAAAGCAAAGAGCTGGTATAGATCTCAGAGATGACAAACCTCTGATGGACCACACAGCAGAAACTAGTAGAGTCACACACTCTATTACTGAAAATACAGCAGTATAAAACTATCAGATTGAAGGGCTAATACAATTCAAAAGAAAAACAAGCCCTCTCTTCCTTTATCCCTCAACCCCACCAGTAATAATGGTTATTGGAAATAAACTAGAAAAAAAAAAAACCCATAAAGTTTGAAAAGAATGGGCTGGACAGAGCGGCTCACACTTGTAATCACAGCACTTTGTGAGGCTGAGGACGGAGGACTGCTTGGGCCCAGGAGATCATGACCAGCCGGGGCAACATAGTGAGACCTCATCTCTAAATAAACAAAACAAAACAAAACAATTTGAAAAGAAGTTTTCACTGAGCTAAGGCACTTACTGAAAAGGCTGTAATAGCAGACATTTAAGCCTAGGAAAAGGGGCACAGAATGTATTAATCCTTGTAGACTGCTATAACGTTACTTTGACCCTAACTGCCATTTCCAGGTGTGATTTACATTAGGATCTAATTATAATGTATTTTTCTTATTAATTCTAGTATGTAGAAGAAAAAATGCTTACTATAATCACACACAGCAAATATTCAAAGATTATCTCTGCTCTCTGCACTCATTTTAAATAAAACGTAAAAACGGAGAAAATACTTTTCCTCTGTTAAATTAAGCAAATGAATCAGAAACCTATTATTCTCAGCACATTAAAGGCTCTGATAAGCAAAATGAACATGTATCATGGCTAAGTCCATACTAATTTTCACCAAAATCAGTGATACTGCTCTGTCTCTGGGAATACATTCAACCCTAATGCTTACTGTTCAGTCAACTCTGTTGCTCCTCAGTATTCTTAGATCAAAGGGGCATTTTACAGCCCTAGCTCAAACACAGTTTACTACATTACTAAGTGTGATGGCAACTCCCAATGAGAGCAAACATTGGTTAAACTACTTAGGAAATGTAAAAACAACTTTAATTTACCATTCATAAATAACAATCCATTTGCAGACTGCATCCATGAGAAACACACATATACCACACTTTGAAAGAAATGTTGCCAGCAGTACTAACAGCTGACTGCGGTTCAAGACCAAATGCCACCTTTTGGTTTTGACTCACTCCCCAAGCTCCTACAAACCTAGGGGAAGAGGAATGGGGGAAGGCGCTGGGTATGATTCTGTCTAAAAAGCCCCAAGACATCCCAAATATATAGACTCTCAAGTGTTGTTTCCTTTAGTCAGTTAATATGTACTACATAATCCCCATGCATTTTCTACCTGACATACCATGTTCTTCAGTCATCTAAATTTTGCCTCAAAATACCACCAACAGAAAGCTCTATTTTAATAGGGAAAAAAAAAAAAGCCTGTAAAAGAAATGCCCTTTTAGGCCAGGCACAGTGGTTCACACCTGTAATCCCAGCACTTTAGAAGGACGAGGCAGGAGGATCACTTTAGGCCAGGAGTTCAAGACCAGCCTGGCCAACATGGCAAAAGCCCGTCTCTACTAAAAATACAAAAATTAGCTGGGTGTAGTTGTGCACGCTTGTAATTCCAGCTACTTGGGAGGCTGAAGCAGGAGAATCGCTTGAACCCGCGAGGCGGAGGATGCAGCAAGCAGAGATCACACCACTGCACTCCAGCCTGGGTGACGGAGAAAGACTGTCTCAAAAAAAAAAAAAAAAAAAAAAAAGAGAAGGTACAACATTTAAAGTTTCTATTTTGAATGTTAAGGTTTTCTGGGTTAGACACAATTACCTTTTATGTTATTCCTCCTGGACCAGAAGTTTTCTGATAGCTTGTGCAAACACTAATACAAACTTCCCTCTTCCCAAATGCTCACTGTTTCACATTGTTGTCAGATTAAGTAGTACGGCTTTCTAGATTACCATCTCCCAAGAAATCCTTCCTAGGATCCCATTCTGGCACTACATTCTTTTACTTATTGGACTGAACTAAATCTAACAGACTACAGGGGTAAGCATAGACAGATACACATGCAACTCTGCAGGCACTCTGAAAGGCTCCCTAAGTCCAATAATTCCACAATTTCAATAATATGAAATAACCCAGAAGAAACTGGGAGAAAAGAACCATTACCATTCACTTTATAAAGACCTTCCCAAGATTCCTCTCAACAGAAAATTCTCAGCACATTTAAAAGATTACATATTTACAAAAATACAAGCTACATATTTTTCTAGGGCCTTGATTATATTTAAAAAAAGCATCAATATGATAAAGACCAATTAAATCTTCTAATTTAGAGAAAAGACCACCTAGCTTATTAACTTTGAATAAAGGTAAATATTGTTTTAAAATCTAACCTAACTGGAACTTGAGCAAAACATTTAGAGAATGCTTTCGTATGATAAATGACTGAGACTTACTTAATTAAGACAGGATTTCACAGCACAATTAAAGAGCACTCAGGAAAAGTACAGTTTGTCCTACAGAAAACAAACCCCTTTCCTTCCACTCAGATTATATTTTCACTTTATATTGTGGCACTCAGACATTTATTTTAAAAGACTGTATTCATAATGTTTAATGAGTTTATTCTCCAAACTAAAATATTAAAATAGTAGTTTAATGTCAAATTTGAGACACTAAGAAAACAACAAGCCTTCAGTTGGTTTTCACAATCTATTGAGAAGCTATTTTCTTAATAAGCCCCAAGTTCTTCTAACTGGCACAAAGCTTAAGTTAATTTTATCTTTGTATCAATACCATACTTCCTGCTCTTTCTACTTGGGAATAAAATGGAATTAATTTATATATGCCAAAGTAACTTACTTTGTAGAGAAGATTTTTTATAACTCAAATCTTTAAATATTCAAAGTTCATATCCTGAAAAGCATATAATTAAATAAAAATGTTATCCTTCCTGAACCCTAAGTAAGTTTTTCGCCTTCAGTGACAATAAGGCAGGAATATATTTGGAAGTCAAAGTACTAAATTTGGTTATATTAAATAATCAAATAGACCTAAAGTATAACTGAAATATAAAGAACGTTCAATTTCTAGGAAACTACATTCTTAATTTTATAACTAAGTTAGTATCGTTTGACATCAGAAAATTTTAGCAACTGCTTGTTAGCTCAACAGAGTGAGCTCCTTAAGAGTGAGGAGTGCTACTCTTCAGGGCCATTTTTTTTCCAGAAATAAAGTCTCAATCACTTTTAAAATGGCACCACATACATGGTAACAAATAGAGAAACACACTGCTGCATTGATAAGTAGATGTTAAATGTTGAACTGGGTGGCATGCTAAGCTAATTTCACCAAATGATTATATATTCTGTCACCATGCTGGAAGAATGATAAATCTGTTAATGTCAACAGTCCACTGTGGCACTTTAAATGGAAACCTATGTTTCAAAATTCAGTACAGACTGAAAACTAGGTCTCCCTCCCACTGGTATCTCTCTCATACAGAGGTAACCACTCTTTCCAGTTTATGTATATTTCTTTTTTTTTTTTTAAGAGACAGGGTTTTGCTCTGTCTCCCAGGCTGGAGGACAGTGACATGGTCATAGCCCACTGCAGCTCTGAATTCCTTAAGGGATCCTCCCGCCTCAGCCTCCCAAAGAGCTGAAACTACAGGGGTGCACCGCCACGTGGCTATTTTGTGTAGAGTCAGGGTCACCCTGTGTTACCCAGGCTGGCCTTGAGCTTTTGGCCTCAAGAGATCCTTCTGCCTTGGTCTCCCCCAAAGTGCTAGGATGACAAGCATGAGCTGCCACACCTGGCCAGATGTATCATATTTCAAAAATTCTCCTACTGGTGAGCATTAAGATTTTTTCAATCTTTTGATATTAAACATTCCTATAATACTCTTGTATGTATATCACTTTACATATGTATATGAATATGAGTAAGTCAAATTCCTTTCAGAGAAACTGCAAGGTCAAGAATTATGAGCAAACCTTTTTTTTTTTTACACTGCCAAACTTCTCTTCACATAGTTTGTACCAATTTAAACTCCCATCAGCAATCAGCAGTACATGAGTGTGTTTGTTTCCCTCCAGTGTCTGTCAAATTCATCAAGCTATAAAACTTTTAATCTTTGCAAATCCAAAGTGTGAAATGTCATATTTTGTTATAATGTGAAATTGCATTTCTTTCATTATGAATAAGGTTGGGCATCATTTTGCACATGTGCCATTTGTATCTTTTCTTGTGAACTGTCTAAACCATCTTTGGCCTGCTGTAGCCACTAGTTGGTTGGTTGGTTGGTTTGTTTTCCTTCTCGATTAGATTAGTAAAAAAGTCATCTATACATTAAAAATTTAGCCTTTTGTCAATGCTAAACTGCGAATATTCTCTTTCACTTTGCCATACAGATTTGTTTTTACTTTTATTTGTTTTAAGTATAGACCATTTATTTTGTGCCTTCTGGGTTCTGTGTCATATCTGGTCTCACACTGCGGTGAAATCATTCATTCATGTTTTCCTTTGACTGTTTCACAATTTTTTTGTTTTATATGTTGAAATGTCTGACCTACATGTAAATTATTTTTGAAAAGATCTATAACTTGTACCAAAATAAGTTTTCTTAACACTAAATTATCTTCAGGAGAGATGGAGATACATACTACGGGAAATGAAGACATATACTAGCAAGGCGGATAGTGTAATCCCTTAAAGAAGGAAGAATGAGCCAGAACTGACTTGTATAGCTGTATTCCAACATAGTAACAGAGAACAAGAAAATAAAAATGTATCTCCATACTTCCTCTGTATCCCATGGTCCTGCCCACTGTCTTTAAAAAGAAAGCGAAACAAAGCAGCAGCAACAAAATGATGTAGTGCAAAAAAAACTAAGGTAAACTTCGTGATTCTTTTTTTTTTTTTTTTTTTTTTTTTGAAACAGAGTCTCACCCTGTCACCCAGGCTGGAGTGCAGTGGAGCAATCTAGGCTCACTGCAACCTCCACCACTATGTTCAAGCAATTCTCGTGCCTCAGCCACCCAAGTAGCTGGGTTTACAGGCATGCACCACCACGCCTGGCTAATTTTTGTATTTCTTAGTAGAGATGGGGTTTCACCATGTTGGCCAGGCTAGTCTCGAACTCCTGGATCTCCTGGCCTCAAAGGATCCGCCTACCTTGGCCTCCCAAAGTGCTGGGATTGCAGAGCCACCACGCCCACTGTTCCTGAATTCTTATGCATAACTTGGCATACAGGTACATTTTTTTCTGAAGAAAAGGTCTACAGCTTGGGGGGAGAAGAAAATGCAATGGCTCAGAGCAGTGTTGCAGCACAACCAGGTAAGTAGGGTATCAGAGTAGGAGGCCTGTCCACTTTAGAGTGTGAGAGACTAGACCATGCAAGAAAGGAATACTCACAAGATAGTGGTTGTCATGCGGATTCAGAGGTTCAGTAAAGTGAGGAAGGTATTGGGGGTAGCAGGAGGAATAGCACAAGGAGTCAGCATCTGAGCAGGGTAAGGAAGGTAGAGCAATCCACGCATGGGTGGCCTGGCATGGGTCTTCAGAGCCCAAGTGGGATGGTATGTGGAGTCAGAGACTGAGCAAGGTGAGGAAGGCATCTGAACAGGAAAAGGCTTGGGAGCAGAAATAAATTAGTTACATAAAAAGAAAATTAACCAAATAACTAAATTTATTAAGAATAATATGAACAAGTGTTTTCACTATCAGAGAAGGGAATTACAAATATGAAAAGGGAGAAAAGTAGAATAAACTCTGTTGTAATGAACTGGAGTTAGAGCTATCAGTGTAAATTCATGGTTTTCAATATAAATAAATACAGAAATACAGATGTAACTGTGTTTATCTGTGTGTCATTTGTATATTCAAATACATGCTCAGTCAGCTCAAAAGGCCTTCAAGTAGTAATATCCCAAGAGCAATGACCACGCTCAGGGTGTTGTTGGCATCTAAATACCATTCTTCTCTTGGAGGATCTAGGGCTCCTTTGAGAAATGACTGAATCCAGAGATGGGACAGGGAAGGTACAAAATGAGCCTGGAACATTACATTATGCCAAAGAGTGAAGAATGCTCAAATAATTGATGGAAACATTGCAAAAGGGCACAAGCTACCTTGAATGGGATTCCACTGATCAAACTGGGGATAAACTGAACATTAAATAATGACAGTAACTTGTTAATAGCCCACTGAATAAAACAGGAAACCGTAAGTTTATACAGCTACATGACTAAATTGAAAATTATATAGATACATGACTAAATTGAAAATTTGTTAAAAGAGAATAGTTACAAAGTTCCCCATAAAATACTTGGCAATAGTTCTTTCCTGAGACTATTTAAAGTTTACTAGCTCTATAATGCAACTAATAATTAGGAATAATGATTGAGGTTTGAAAGATGATAAGCATACTTCATGACTGCATCAAGGATCAGATTCCAATGCACTAAACATACTGTTTTTGAAATAATTTATTTCTGCCTAAAATACAGAGTTCAATGACTAAGGCTTCAGAATACTTACAAAATAGTGGGGGGTTTTTGTTGTTGTTGTTAGCATGATATTGAATCTCTACTGTGTTCTCATTTATTTAATCTCTGTATCATGCTTAGTCTTCTCGAGGAATAAAATCTAAATAATTTGTAAGGGCAAAATGATAAAGTATAAGTTTGACTACAAAACATATGAGGCAGAAAAGCCCTGCACACACAAAAAAGTCAAAAGCACAGGTCACAAAATTTTGTAAAAGAAAACAACACAAAACCAACAGTTAAGGCAGAACATGTAGGCAAACAAAAAAAGCTAGGACACCAACCCTCTCCATATTACATGTTAATACAATTAGGGCACAGAGGTAATAGTAGTCTCACTGTGGACAGCCCTGGCTCGCCTCTCCAGCTGGGATCTCTCTTCTGAGAGGCCTCCATCACCACCCAGCTGTCCCTGGTCAATCTCACTCTCTCAGTGTCTGACCAAATTCTGCTTCCCTTCCCTCCCAAACCTGTGCCTCTTCTCCTGTGTGTGCTTGTCCCTTTTTCCAAGGGGTTGGCAGATCACCCCAAAGGAAATACTGGGCCTAGATGAAATCAGAAAAAAACAAAAAAAGAATAGATTTTTAGGGTTTTTTTTTGAAGTGTAAAAAGAAAAAAATTGCATGTCTGCTTGCAAACATATGGGATACTGAAGAACTATTGCTGCTTTCACCAACCCAATAGCTGGTCAGTGTCAGTGCTGACAAACTTGTTTGCTTTCCTCCACTGTTTTACTACCTACATCTTCTTAATGACTGGGAACAAAGGGGAAGTCCAGTCCCTTCACCAGTCAGCTTTTGAATTAAATTGAAATTGTAGGGATGACCACAACCTACTCTGTACTCAGGCCGCTATCCCTATATTCCTTAAAGCCACCATAAAGAGGTGAGATACCCACTGCATTATGTTACAAATTTATGTTTACCCCCCTTACCAGAAACCTCTAGCTGAGCCTGTCCTCTTCACACTGTGTAATGGTTTATGTTTCTTCCCTCAGGGACTAAACTTTTATTTGTTCTTATTAAATATTATTCTGTTTTAAAAGCTTCTAAATTTCAACTGGCCCTGATTACTTTGAATTATGCAATGCAAATTAGCCTACTGAATAAAGATTGGTCTTGAAATTTGATGAGCATCTCAATTGATTAAGTTAAATTATGCTTTGGTGGGGGGCGTACCCTATATACTTCAAATACCTCCAGACACACAATGAACTAATAATTGTACCAAGACTTTTGTGAAAAATAACAATATCTACTACACATTAGGTGCTTACTAAAAGCAGGCAGTGCCTTAATGTATTATATGCATTCTTTCTTAATCTTCAGAACAACTCTAAAGGGTAGGCAGAATTATCATGCTCAGGATCAGACTGGATTCAAATGCACCAAGTCTGTTTAACTCCAGAGACTATATCTTGATCATTATACCAGAGGGCCATTATCATGGCTACTAGGTAGCTACAATTTCACAGGCAAAGTAATTATAAAAGCTATTTTTTTTTAACCATGGCTTTAACAAGCTGATCAATATGATGTAAAATAAATTTCACAAGACGGATTACTCAGAGAAGTAAACCATACACATTTCATTCAAAAGGGGCATAAGGTACAATTTTCCAGATACTCATGAGCCTAGCCCACAAGTCATGAATGACAAATCAGATGTCACTCATGAATGAAAATTACCCCTCTCCTCAGTAGACACCACATTCTCATATCCACCCCACCTTCATTCCCACCACCAACTAGTCTTCTTGCATTCAACTATTAATTTTTTTCTTAAAACAGATCTGAATAATGTCATGATACTTACAAAAAGCCTTCATGGTTGCCCACTATCAATAGTATAAAAGCCAAACTCCTGACCAAAATGATCACAATACATGTTATATGCTGTAGATATCAATTGTCTCTGTTTTACAGATGAGGAAACTGAAGCTGAAAGACTAAATTTTAATATACCCTGCATCTCTCAGCATCCTTGCCCATGCCATACCCTCCATTTCAAAACCTCTTACCACTACCAATCTCTTTCTGCAACTTAACACTGCCAACTACCAACTTTCATTGTTTAAGATGATTTTTTTTTTCTATTGAGACATGAATCACTGTTAATACCAGTGGCTCATTAGAGCAACAAACAGAGGTGGAGCTGTTAAAAATGTAAATATAGGCCAGGCGCGGTGGCTCACGCCTGTAATCCTAGCACTTTGGGAGGCCGAGGCGGGCGGATCACGAGGTCAGGAGATCGAGACCATCTTGGCTAACACAGTGAAACCCCGTCTCTACTAAAAATTAAAAAAAAATTAGCCGGGCATGGTGGCAGGCGCCTGTAGTCCCAGCTACTCGGGAGGCTGAGGCAGGAGAATGGCATGAACCCAGCAGGTGGAGCTTGCAGTGACCCGAGATCATGCCACTGCACTCCAGCCTGGGTGACAGAGTGAGACTCTGTCTCAAAAAAAAAAAAAAAAAAAAAAAATGTATATATAGGCAGAGTGCAGTGGCGGACATCTGACATCTGTAATCCCAGCACTTTGGGAGGCCAAGACGGGCAGATCTTTGAGCTCAGGAGTTTGAGACCAGCTTGGGCAACATGGCAAAACCCCGTCTCTACAAAAAAAAATACAAAAATTAGCTGGGCGTAGTGGCATGTGCCTGCAGTCCCAGCTACTCTGAAGGCTGAGGTGGGAGAATGGCTTGAGCCCGGGAGGCGGAGGTTGCAGCATGCTGAGATCATGCCTCGGCAACAGCGCTAGAACCTGTCTCAAAAATAAATAAATAAATAATACACACATATCCACAAATTTACTTGGGTGTACATGCCTAAATCCACTGAGTTATAGGTCCACCATTCTTAAACTACTCAACTGTATCATATGAATTACAAAAAATTACTGATATCATGACACACGTTTCAATTTTCATCCATTTCAGAGTTCAATTTCCCAACAATTTTTGTCAAATTTTAGACATTTGACTCTAAATTCAACAAACTTTTTCTTTAAATCTTGCTAAAACAGGTAATCTACGTGAACACTGCTGCATGCTATTATCCTAAGCAAATTAACGTAGGGACAGAAAAACAAATACTGCATGTTCTCACTCGTAAGTGGGAGCTAAAAATTGGGTACTTATGGATATAAAGATGAGAACAGAAGACACTACGAACTACTAGAGTGGGTGGGGAGAGAGGGGGACAAGTGTTGAAAAACCACTGGGTACTACGCCAGCTACATGGGTAACAGGATCATCTGTATCCCAAACCTCAGCATCATGCAATATACCCATGTGGCAAATCTGTACATTTACTCTGTGAATCTAGAAGTTGAAATTATAAAAATAAATATACATATAAATGAATGCATAGGTGCTCTAATTATTCTCTTCTAAGGGTGAGGGTCTTAATGGCAAATGACAATGCAGGTTTTTTTTTGTTTTTTTTGTTTGTTTGTTTGTTTGTTTGTTTGAGACAGAGTTTCGCTCTTGTTGCCCAGGCTGAAGTGCAATAGTGCGGTCTCAGCTCACTGCAGCCTCTGCCTCCTGGGTTCAAGAGACTCCCCTGCCTCAGCCTTCCGAGAGCTGGGATTACAGGCATGCACCACCACACCTGGCTAATTTTGCATTTTTTAGTAGAGACAGGGTTTCTCCATGTTGGTCAGGCTGGTCTCAAACTCTGGACCTCAGGTGATCCGCCTGCCTCGGCCTCCCAAAGTGTTGGGATTACAGGCATGAGCCACCGTGCCCGGCCGCAGGTTTTTTATTTTTATTTTTTAATGGAAACAATAAAATAGAAGACAGTATTTTTAACAGTGCCAAGTTGCCACTTAGAAGTCTGGCACTGGAGTAAGAGCTCCTTAAATTAATTGCCTAGGGAAAAATGGAGGAAGAGAAAACTCAACCTTCTTGGGATGGTGGCAATCGCAGCTGAAACAAAATATTAAAATCCATCTCCTAAAGCAAGTTTGCACAACCTGCGGCCCAGGACAGCTTTGAATGCAGCTGAACACAAATTCGTAAACTTTCTTCAAACATTATAAGATTTTTTCCTTGTTTTCTTTTCTTTTTCTTTTTTTTTTTTTAAGCTCATCAGCTATCACTAGTGTTAGTGTATTTTATGTGTGTCCCAAGACAATTATTCTTCCAGTGTGGCCTAGGGAAGCCAAAAGATCAGACATCTCTGTCCTAAAGTCTGCAAGTTATTAAGGCAAATCCTCTCTACTTTTTACCTACTACTTAGCAAAAAAAGACAAAGATCAAATGCAAGTATGGCTTACTGTTCCTGTTTCTAGTGAGTCAAGCAACATAAAGAAAAGAAAAAAATGTATATAGTTTGATCAGGGAGGCCGGAAGACATCCATAAGTAAAACTGGCAACTACTATGAAAGTTAAATTTAGTGTGGTTGGGGTTCAGGGAGTCCATTTGAAATGCAAAAGTTAGGGTAAACATAATAAATTGATGCTTTTAAACACCTTTTTTGAGAAATGGGAAAGAATTTTTCTATCACTGCTAATTCACTTACAAATTACATGTTTTCCCAAGTCAGTCCACCCTTCTAAATATAGGGTATACTCAAAACATTGAACTAGCTATCTTTAATCATAAAGTAAGACTTCTGGTCTAAATTTATATTGTTACTTTATTCTAATCAGTTCTCCAAAGCCAGAAAGAAAAATTACTTTCTAAATATTGTGTTAAATTTAGGAAAGAATACATTCCTCAATTTCAAACAAATTTAAAACAAAGGAAACTGACACAGTAATTTTTGGGGGGCTGGAGGGTTCACATCATTCAGTTAATATTGTTCTATACCTACAGGATTAAATTTAGCTACTTTAGCTTTGTATGCAATTCACAATCTCCATTTAATCCATTCAACAAATATTTTGTTGGGCATGTATTATATTCCACTATTATAATAATAAATATTGGGGATAAATAAATCTCAGCCCCTAAGCTCAGTGAGCATCCAATCTAGCAAGTGAATAATAATTGATAAGATACAGTGTGATAGTCCCCATAATATTAATTACTAGGGTGTTTTTCATATATCTCCAAAAATTCTTTGATGTTCCTTCCCACCAAGTGACAGAATTTAATTCCCCTCCTCTTAATTATGGGCTGGACTTAGTGACTCAATTCTAAGTAACAGAGTAGGGGAAGGAATAAAAAGCAACTTTTCAGTGAAGAAACCTGGCAGTCACCACCTAAACTAAGTAACCAAGGTTAACATCATCATCATTAAGACATGTTGAGATGATGCAATGAAAGGGCCAATTCACTTGTATACTTCCCCAAATCATGGAGATTATTCTTCCCTAAATCATGAGAAAACATCAGATAAGCCCAAATTGATAGATAATGTGTAAAACAGCTGACAAGCACTCTTTAAAAGTGTCATGGCCAGGAAAAACCAGGAAAAGAAACAGACTGCAACATACTAAAGAGATACAATGAAATCCAACATGGCATCCCGGACTGCATCCTACATTGACAGAAAAAGAACATGAGTAAGAAAACTGGAGAAATGTGAATAAATTCTGCATTTTAGTTAATGGTATTGTACCAATTTTAATTTCTTACTTTTGACAAATATCATGGTTACATGTTAATGGTCTTTGCAAGTTCTGTAAATCTAAAAATTTTTTTTAAATAAAAGATTTAAATATATACAGTCTGGTAAGAATCATCATGAGATAAGCATACGATCTATGAGACATGCAGCCAGGGTCAGCATCAGGGGTTACGTGTGTGAAGTCTGGGAATAATGTCTCAACTTACTCTTGAAATATGGGAAGGAGTTGATCAGCTGGAATGGGGAAGGGGGCAGAGAAAACAGAATAATCCACTATCCAGGAACACGGCAGATTTTTGGTTTGTGTAGTTAATAAATTGTTCAGTATGGCTGGCATAACGGGAGAAGAAATGGAAGTAGTGTCAAGAAATAAGGTCAGAGAGAAAAGCAGGAATTACTTGTCTTCAAGACCCAGCCTCAAATCCCACACATATCATATCAACTTAGGGCTGAAGTGACTTCATCTCCTGAAATCATTTCCTATACTAGTCATTTGGCCATAACCATGTACTGCCTTGTGATAAGTTTGTCCTATTATTTTAATTTTCCCAATGTAAATCTTACTCCACAGAGTCAGATAGCAGGAACCAAGCTTCACATACTCCCTGAAATTTACCTTACTGGTTTCTACCTTACATCATGCCTTAGACAGTGTCTAGCATAGTAGGGACTCAACAGATGAGCAATATATAATATAAACTGGTCATCAGAATTAATCTGAAGAATACTGTATCAATGAGAAGCTGATTTTAATCATCATAAGCTGATTCACTGGGGAGGGGGAGGGTGCACAGAGAACAGTACAGATATTTCCAAAATCAAGTACGAATAACAAAGGACAATGTACTAAAAACCTCAGAAATCATTTTAGGGCACTGGTACCCAACCTTTATGGCACCAGTGACCAGTTTCCTGGAGGACAATTTTTCCATAGAAGGTTGTGGGGTTTGGGGCAGTGGCAGTGATTTTGGAATAAAACTGTTCCACCTCAGATCATCAGGCATTAGATTCTCATAAAGAATGTGCAACCTAGATCCCTCACATGCGCAGCTCACAACAGGGTTGGCATGTGGGCGGCAAGCCACCCAGGTGCCAAGGCAAGAGACTGAAGGCACAAGCTGTTCCAGTATAATAAAGAAAATACTTAAAATAAGAAGTTATATTAGACATAGAATACAGATATGATTATATATGAATACTACTAATCATTAGTTTATAGTATTACTCTTTATTCCAATATTATAATAATCTTTGTTCTACCATTATAACCTAGGAAAAACCAGGGCATACAGAGATAGGAGCTGAAGGGACACGGTGAGAAGTGACCAGAAGACTCGGACAGGGCCACTAGAGGGCTCCCTGGTCTAGTGGTAATACCAGTGCCTGGGAAGGCACCCTACTTAGCCGACCTTGGTCTAGCAGTAGCGCCAGTGCCTGGGAAGCACCCATTACTTAGACCGGGAAAGGGAGTCTCCCTTTCCCCGGCCGAGTCAAAGAATCTGCTCCACCACCTCTTATGGAAGGCGATGTCAGGCCAGCCCGCAGCCATCCGGAGGCCTGACCATCTCCCTGTGATGCTGTGCTTCAGCAGTCACGCTCCCGGTCCACTTTGATGTTCCACTCTGTACGCCTGGCTCCGCCTTCTAGATAGCAGTAGCAGAATTAGTGAAAGTACTAAAGTCTTTGAAATGCATAGAAGAAATAATGATGTAAGCTGTCCTCTCTCTCTCTCCGCCTCGGCTACCAAACAAGGAAGGGCCCCTGTCTGGGGGACACATGGCTCGTGTGACCTTACCTATCATTGGAGATGGCTCACACTCCTTACCCTGCCCCCTTGTCTTGTACACAATAAATAACAGCACAGCCAGGCATTCGGGGCCACTAACGGTCTCCACATCTAGGTGGTAGTGGTCCACCAGGCCCAGCTGTCTTTTCTTCTGTCTCTTTGTCTTGTGTCTTTATTACTACCATCTCTCGTCTCCGCACACGAAGAGAAAAACCCACAGGCCCAGTAGGGCTGGACCCTACATTAGTGCTCCTATGAGAATCTAATGCCACAGCTTTTCTGACAGGAGGCAGCACTCCTGGTTCTTAACAGATCAGTACTGGTCCGTGGCCTGGGGGTTGGGGACTCCTGCCTTAGAGGACTTAAAAGACTAAGAAGATAAAAACTTCGACGTAACATCATTTCTGCCTATCATTCTGATACTCTGCTCCATTCTACCTCCTGACAATTAACAATCAACAAAAGGGTCTCCTATAAAGTGGTTAAGAATCCAGGCTTTGAATCCTGATTCCATACATTGTAGCAAAGGCTCCTGGACAAAGTACTTAGTTTCTCTAGCCCTCAGTAAAATGGGAACAGTAACAGTACTCAACTCTTAACAGAACCATATGGATTCAATGCATGCAAGTCTTCAACACAATCGATGTTTGGCACATGACAAGTGCTCAACAAATGTTAGCAATTACAACTGTGACTGTAATGTTATCATTACCAGTACAATAATGGCGAGGATGATGATACCATTCAAGAGTACTGCCTTGCCACTCTGCTCACTCCTAAGTCTTTTACTTTTTAATGACCTTCTCTAGCTTAAAAGATAGAGGGGAAAAATTTCTTGTTGCTGTGTTCTTCCTAAAAGCTAGTAAAAATATCTATTTTACTAAAAGTAAAATCTTCATGTACAGTTGTTGTTTTATTCCACATACAGAAGAGTAAGGTTAATCGACAAACAGGAAGATATCCTTGGCGTCAATAATCAGATAAACGTTGAAGAACAACTGCAAAAAAGGGAAAACAAAGGAATAGCCCTAAAATTTTACTGTTTCCTTTCCTATTATTTTTAATTTCAACAGTTTAAAAGAGGTCAAGCTAATAAATTTCAAATATCTAAAACACAAACTACTTACGGCTATGTTAAAGCAAATTATTTCAAGCATTTTTTTTCTTCAACTATTTAAATAATTTTGTAGATTGTATGCAATGTGTAGCTCTCACGTTGACAGTGTACTCTATGATACTGGCCAAAGGTACACTATACCAAATGTAAAGGTCTAGAGAGTTCCTCTGTACAAAAGGTACTTTGCAGTGGAAACCAACTATGCCAATAACACTTTGTAGCACTGCCCACAGGAAACACTAACTGCTGTATCAAACATTCCTGATGCTGAAGTGCTTATTATCTACAAAGAATGTTCTTCAACATCTAATTCATACTCGGTCAGAGATGGATCCTAATCCACTCACATGAATTTAGATAATCAACAGTATGACCAAGATACCTATATACATATTTTCATATGATATTTATGAAAAGTTAGAAAGGCACAGAATATATTTATACATTTACCCATGTTGTTCAGACTATGAAAATATTAGGAAGAATCAATATGAGAAAAGCTGTTTAAGTTGTTTTATCCAAGAGAGATGAATTTCTAATTTCTTAACCAAAAGATTCATGCCCTAATGCTTCCTTAGGTTATAAAGATTCACAAGATAGTAAGGTAACTCAGAAAGACATTAGACACTACCTTCACCAAGTAACCAAGGTTAGCATCACCAGTGATGTCATGTGGGTATCATGTTACACCACCCCCCTCCACCCCGCAAGAATTCAATGAAAGGGGAACTTCAACATTGAGATTTCTTCTCAAAAATCTGTAACTCCAGTTTAATCATGAAAACACACCCAACATATCCAAACTGAGGAACATTTTACAAAATACTTAACCAGCACTCTTTAAAACTGCCTAGATGGTGGGAAACAAGAAAAGACTGAGACAGTCACAGACCAGAGGGGCCTAAGGAGACACGTTAACCAGCGCAATGTGGTATTCTAGACTGGATCCTAGAAAAGAAAAGGACGTTACTGGAAAAACTGGTGAAATCCAGATAAAGTTAACAGTAAGATGTCAATGTTGGTTTCTTAAACTAATGTATCTCAGTAATATAAGATGGGAATATTAAGGGAAAACTGGTTGAAGGATACAGGGGAACTCTCTGTACTATCTTTGCAACGTTTCAGTAAAATCTAAAATTATTCCAAAACAAACAATTTAAAAAAAAAAAAAAAAACTCCAGACACACTGTTTACAAAGGTTATCTAGTAGCCATGGATAAACTTTCTTGGAGTAAACACTACCACCAATAAATCCAGTCACCAAGCTGAGTTCCCATAAATATTTCAAATGTCAAATGAAAAGTCCCAGATTAAGTCACAGAATTATAAAGACACTGATGACAGCTGATGACAGTCAGCAATTCAACTAGATTACTATACATAGCTTAAAACCTTTTAGTAGTCTCTTACATTTACAGAATAAAACCTAAACTCCTGTAAGCTCTGAAGAACACAACTCCTTGGTTTTCATTCCGCAGGATTTATTCAGACAGATTAACCTTCTGAAAGTTCCTGAACAATGTCAAGCTCATTCCCACCTCAGGACCTTTAATACTTGGTTTTCCTCGTCTGTCTCTCTTCACACAGCTAGTTACTTCTTATCTTTCAAGTGTCAACTGAGTATATCTCCATTCCAGGGACTCTAAACACTCCATATAAACACTCTGGTTTTCATGTTTCAATACAGCATTAAATAAATTACATGAGATATTTAACACTTTATTTATTTATTTATTTATTTAGAGACTGGGTCTCACTCTGTCACCCAGGCTGGAGTGCAGTGGCACCATCTCGGCTCACTGCAACCTCCACTTCCCAGTTTCAAGCGATTCTTGTGCCTCAGCCTCACAAGTAGCTGAGACTACAGGTGAATGCCACCACACCTGGCTAATTTTTGTATTTTTAAAAGACGGAGTTTCACCAGGGGTTTTGCCATGTTGGTCAGGCTGGTCTTGAACTCCTGGCCTCACGTTATCTGCCTGCCTCGGCCTCCTGAAGTGCTAGGAATACAGGCATGAGCCACAGCACCTGGCCAACACTTTACTATAAAACAAGCTCTGTGCCAGATGATTTTGCGCAGCTGTAGGCTAATGTAAGTGTTCTGAATACATTTAAAGTGGGATAGGCTAAGCTATGACGTTTGGTAGGTTACGTGTATTAAATGCTAGGTTTATCGGGACGTGACCCCATCATAAGTTGAGGAGCACCTGTATTTTATTTGGTTAACTAATGTCTCTCTCCTCTACGTTTTCATCATGTTATTCTAGAGACAAGGCAGAATTATCCATGGAATCCTATCCTATAAATGGAATATTGTGTTGAAAAAGTATCTTATTTCTCTTTTAGTAATCTTAGTCCTTGTCTTTTGGAGCTTGATAGTAAAGATTAATCCTCTCTCCAGAAAACAGGCCTAAAAAATATCAGTCCGCATACATATTACACTGACTCAATACTCCACATAATGAATGTACTTTTTAAATGGTCCAAAAAGATATCCATAATTTCTGAATTGAAAAACCTTAAATATTTCATATTTTAGTGAAGTTGATATTGTTACAAGTACAGGAATTCCCCTGCTGGTTATCAGCAGCTTACATTTACTAAATTCATCTGCTCTGTAATACATACTATCATCACAGAACAGGTACTTTTTACAAAGTATTCAAGATAGAAGGCAAGGCAAACAGGAATTTAATTCTGTATGTGTGAGGTATTAAAGTTATTTGATAATATTCAGTCAAATATCTCATATGTGAGATATTAAAGTTATTTGATAATATTCAGTCAAGCCCCTAAAACATGAGTGTACTCTTCTACTCAATCTTTTGTCATTTCTTCCACCTTTCTCTAGTGTTCATCTTTTCATTCTCATGGCTACTGTTCACATTTCAGTAAAGCCCTCATTATCTGTCTTCCCCATCTCCAGCCACAAAATACTGCTTTTATATCAACACACCTCTGCCAGAAAACCCAGAATGATTCACAACTACTTCAAATCTAGGCTTCATTTTCAAGAGTTCAAAGTTTTCCATAATCTGACCCTATTCAGACCATTCCCCGAACTAAGTCTCTGATTTAACTAATCTCATTTTTCTATGCTCATAATACATGCTTGTTTCTAATTCTATGCCTTTGTCTCTTATATAAGTTCGTGTTTCTTGATTCAGTCAGTCACGAATTTCTAAAACTTTGAGTACAGTCCTACTCTCAAAAAAATTATATTACAAACTCTTGGTAAGCAGTATTTGCATTATCAAATCTTTTCCTTTTTAAAATACTTTTCTCCTTTGTTTTATCAGGAAAAACAAAAAGGCTGATTGTCGCTTCCAAAAAGACAACATTCTTAGGTGTCTTTAAGTTACACCGGAATTTGGAAACTTCAAGCCAAATTACACCAGTATAACAGAGTACTCAAAAATCAAAACAGCAAAAAATCATGGGCACATGAATAAAAGTACAAAGCAACTTACTTGTAAATTTTCAAAATGTCACCTCATTATTACTATTATTACTATGCTAAGGACAACAGTATCTTAAAATTATAAACCTTCATAGTCTTCCCTTTACTAACCAAAATGAATATTTTTCCAAGACAAAACAGTCACTTAAATATATAACAAAGATACCAATAAATACCTGTAAAAGACTATTTTCATAGTAAAGAAAATCAGTAAAAGTGCTGATATTGATGACTATAAATTTCATTCAATTATATTAGGCTAATTAAAATTTAAAGATTTCAAGTTCAAAGTCCAAGTGAGATAATTTATCAAGCAAATTAAATTCTGTGATTAGTATAATTCATTCACTATGGGTAAAGTAGTTAAAAATCTTCCCTAATTCTCAAAGATGTTCATCAAAACCACTTAATACCAGCTGAAGGGAAACCGAGAGCAGTACTTTATTCTTAAAACATGAAATATATATTTTAAATGCACATACTTATATCAAACAGTAACTAATTGAATTATATCAAACATCCTTATGGTACTCACTACCATATGATAATTATGATCCAAGCAAAAAACTAAAGAAAAGCAAGGTCAGATGAACTTAATATTCAACTGCTGTACTTTTAGCTTTCCATTTTTTTATGTTGAACAGGTTTTCTAGTTCTAAGGTTTGCCTAGCTGTTGAACTTATACCTCCTTACAATTTTGGTTTAGCCAGAGCCTTCCTTCAAAAAAAAAAAAAAAAATTGCAATAAAAGAAATTATGGTCTAAATCGCAAAGATGACAAGAAACCTTAGCAATTTAAATAGACAAGCCTTGAAATAATACTATGATCAAAGTATCAAGCAGCCTAATATAACCCAGCTGGCTCAGGCTTATCATATATGGTACTCATTACCACAATTGCACTATTTAATCTACTTCTGGTGTCAACAAAAACTTTCTGTTATTAATTTCTCCCAGTTATGGATCTGCTTAAATTATTGCACTTTCTGATAAGACAACCCTTTGTCCAAAAAATTTTTTAAAAAGGAGCAGGTCTTATTTTAAATGTTTTAGAAATGGAATCACGGTTAGTAAAACCACAGAAACCATGGTGGCTCTGTATATTAGCCATCTATATAAGGGTATGTTAATTTCTATGGAGGTAATAGATGACTCATGGTTAACACAATTTTGTAAGGGATCACATGTTTTATCAAAAAGGTAACCATATGCACGTATGCAAAAAGAACTATTCTACAAATTTTTGAAATTCAAGTAAGAGATGTATCCACTTGACAAAGGTATACAGATTAGATTCTGCTAGCCAGTCCTCTCATCCATACACAACTTCATCACTCATATAGATCCTTGTTGGATTACAACTTGTAAGATTTTGAAGCTATAGCTCTTACTGTCTTTAAGTAGTTAAATGTTTCTTAGGAACTTGCTTTTACACATAATTTTTTTCCAAAAAGACTCCATTTAGGCAAAGTAAAAATGCTAGGATTATTAAATCTACCTCAACATTGTGCCAAACACTGAAGCAGCAAAAAATTAAATAAAAAAATACAAAGAGATAAATAAGAAAAGGGTAGCATGATCATGATTACTGTCACTGGATTTACTGGTCTGTCTAAGCCACAGGTACGAGGACATTAAAAAGATGAATTGTGAGAGTTGTTCACGGTGCACACCTTCATTTTTTACAAAGAGCTAGTTGGACTGGTTACAAAGGAGTCACTAACTGCTCAGTGTTTCATGAGTGGCACCCAGCGTTCACACAGATTCCTTACAGTTAACTGATCCATTTCCTTTCCATGCTCTCTTCTCTTTCATTCTGCTTGCCCAGATGGCAGTCACAGCAGATTGGAAGCATTGCACAACATACTACTTAACCATACTGTGTACTCAGTGAAGAAGGAAATTCACATGACAGGCTTTATCAGTATTGTCTGTTTAAGTCATCTGCAAAGCAATGTATTCTAGAAAGTCTTCCTGTGTCATCAGTCAGGCACTGATTTCCTAAGTCAAATTAAACCATCTATTCAAACTATTATTTGTAATTGCATTCAGTGATATTTAATAAGAACATATTTTTCTTCCCCTACCCTACCCAGCTTGATCTGTACTTTCAGTTAGTTTCTCCATTCCATGTAGCAAAATAGTAGAGGCTGTGCTGACTTTCAGCAGTGAAATGGGTTTAGTGTCTGTATATATTCAATCACCACTAATTTTCTGTTGACCTTCATTTTTACTTAATATAATACCTAGTGTACACCCACAAACTTAACTTTCTAAAAATCTGGTGTTAAATTTAATATCATTTGATTTCAGTTGTGCTGATAGTAAATGATAACGCCAAGAAGCAGCCTTTTAAGTAAATACAATATGTCTACAAGTCACAACTGCAGGCAACTGCATCACTCACTGTGCTTCTGAAAACATACTGGAATTACTGCCACCTCCCTAAATTGTGATGGATTATATATTAGATGGGCATACTGGGGTTTCTGGTTCTGCATTTGCCATTAATTTTGAACGTGGGCATCTCTGGGACTCAGTTTCCCATCTGCTAAAATAATTACAAAAGTTCCTCCTGTGATTCTCTTTGTAAACATGAAAAGTAAGGCTGTAGAGACTCAAGACTCCAATTAGCAGTAAAGCCAGAACTCCAACAGTAGCCAGAACTCAGTGTAGATTTCCTGTTATGCCTATCTGAAAGTTTGCCATATATAAGAAATATATATATTTGCTATACATACATTTTAGAAATATATTCTATTTTAGAAATTTTCTCAACTAAGAACTATAACAGTATACGTGTACACACATTGCTTCCATAATTGGATACTAGCATCTTTTCAGGTTGCCCAGAAGATGAGGAGACAATTTAGACAGAAATGTAAATCTGGATTCTGAAAAAAACATCAGTCTCACTGTTGGTCACATCAAATATCTCCGAAAGGGGCAGGGAGGCAAACCAGATATGGCTTACAATGATCTTAATACTGCATATAGCATCTATACCACCCTATTCCCCATTTTATCAACAGAGAAAATAGCTCATACCCATCAAGGTATTTTATCATCATCCTTTATACAACTCCTCATCCTCTTCTAGTACTGAATCTTTTTAATGTTTTATTTTATCTTTTTTCATGGGGTTGGTGATGCTGGCAGTTGAAGGAAGAAGAGAAATTAAAATATTAAGAAGAAATAATCCACATTGCCAATAATCCTGGTAGTAGACTTTTTAAAAAACTGAGTTCATTTAAAGTATTGGAAGTTGCTGCCAAATGACAATGAATCAAAAATGAAAATAAAAGTACTTGTAATATGACAAAGAAAAAAAGATGATCAACTTACAAATTTTCAAGAACACAAGTATCTTATGAAACAAATACATTCAGAACGACTTTGAATTACAAACTTGGAGATACACAGTTACGTAAATATGTGTTTATAACCCCAAGACATTCTCCAGGTAAACAAAAATATATTCCAGACACGTTTACCTGCATATTAACATAACATTCACCTTTCAATAATCTGATTCACTAACATAATGCACTAAAACAAGTCCTCCTCATGCTTCTCATGTTCAAGTCAAATACACTGCTTAAAACTGCCAAGTTCTATAAATAACAAACATTTCAAAAAATATCTGTAGCAGAAATGTAGGTAAGCAAAGGCCAAAGTGCCCAGCACACAGTTTCCACTCAAATATTGGTTTGATGAATAAACAACAAAAGAAGAAAGAAAGAAAAGCAAAAAGGAGACACTAAAGTGAGAGCAGATGAGCCTGGAATCTACAGTGACTTGAGAACAACTGGAATTTGTAGGACTGCTGCTGCTGCTGCTGCCACCGCTGCTGCTGCTGCTGCTGTCATGGCTGTCTGCTGAGGATAACAGCATCCCACAAGTCTAGGGAGCCCCACTGAGGGCTCTGCTACCAAACTCCTTCTACCACAGATGCTGGTTGTGAGGTTAGTAGCCTAACACCAAAATATGTCTGCACAAGGTAGTCACTCATCCAATTCTATAAACCAGAAAAAAGATGAGTACGTTTCTGCAAAGACCACTGGAATAATTGTATGGTCCTCTCACCGGTCACAGGAAAGAAGGGCTGTCTATTAAAAGACAATGTCTGTAGGTTAGATGTTAAAGGGCAAAAAAAACGGTAAATATGTATATGACGGTAAGGAAAGAGGGAGATGTGGGGCTTCATTATAAACCTACACCATTACATTATTACTTAAAGTCAAAATAAATACTGCCTTTGTTTTCAACTATATCAGAAAGCATCTAAAATGTACTGAGTAAAAATTACTGGTAGAAAAAAGCATTAAATAACACTCATGGTGGAGAAGTGTTAACGGTATGAAAACAGAATTCTGAAACTGCTAATAGGTAAGTCACAAAGAATAAGCTCAAACAGATAAAAGAACAATCTCAAAACAGATAAAAGTTCCACAAACTATCAAAATTTCACCTGGAGAGAGATGAATATAAAGCAAACAGAACACTTTACTGGCATAACTAAGATAGCACTCTTTTAGGATGAAGGGCAGTCTGGAAAACTCAGTATTAGCACCAAAACATCAAATGTAATTATAACTAATTATCGATCTGTAAAACATACTTTAGGTAATATATTTAATTGGGGGAATGAAACTGAGTGCCATTTCTCTTGGGCAAGATAGGAAGCAAGTATGAACTTGAAAAAAAGAAATAGCAAGGATCTTCGGTTACATACTGTAATTGTGACCTTTTGACATTTTAATTAGTACTAAAACAGTTCATTTTAATGGCGATTACCTTAAAGTTTAGTAATAAATTCAAATATCTTTACCTAAAGTTGTTGTGGGTCAAAAGTAAGACAGTTTTTATTTAATTAAAATTTAAACCACTGGGAACAGTAATTTAAGGATTACATTTTTAGACTTGGGAAACTTAGGAATTTTAAATACTATTTAAGCACTGTATCCACCTGTAATTTTCAAATCTTACAGTATTACTTTAAGTCTGCACAAAATTTGAACAGGTTTTACTTGGCTTCTTTCCAAACCATAGCACTTATGCTTTGGGGACTAAGGGAGAGTATAGTGTAAAGCGCTTTAATTTCTTTAAGCAGAAAAATCTTTTACCTTGACCACATTTTCAAAAGTATATCCTTTCATGCACAAGAGTTTCTCAACTCATTTTTAAAAAGGAAAAGAGAAAGAACTAAACTGTAAAACATGCAGTAAATGCAAAAATATTTTTCAAGCTTTCAAAATGAAGCTAGACTTTGTTCCTACTATTGTATTTAAAATCTTGAGACACTCAAACTGAAAGAACCAAAAAGCCATGAAAATACGAGAACTGATGCTTCCTATTCAGATTTTGCTTCTCGTATATTCTAATCACCTTAATAAACCAAAAACCGAACACATAAAGTAAATTTAGGTTTTTAAGTTAGTTTCACGTCACAAACCAGGCTTGTCTGAGTGATCCAAAAAAATGTAAGTGAGCAGTAATCTAAAGTTCATTGCCCTGATTATTTAGCAGTAAATCACTAAATGTGAACAGTTTAACATTTTCAAAATACTACATAACAAAAAGATGAGTACCAAGGGGAATTATATCATAATTCAGTGTACAGATTCTCTCTAGTTACCTGCATACATAATGCTTCTAAAATCAAGTTATCTATTAAGTATTTTACTAAATATTTTAAATAGAACCAACTGCAACATGGGCCCCGAGGTTCTATAAACATAACACTAATATCATTATCAGGAGAACTTTCATGTATAAAAACAAACGTCAAAAACAGCTTCTCTACCTGGATACTAAAGCAACAGCAATATCTGAAAAGTATTTTCAAGGAATCAGAACAACAAAGATGTCAAAAAATATATACATATTAGTTTGTTCTTGATTTCTAGAGGTGTGTGTGCCACTTATGAGGACCCAGATATACAAATAATCAGAACACATTCAAAAGACACAACTTTCTTGTTTAACAGTTTCTTAAAATTGCAACTGACATCTATCTATAGAATCAAACTTCACCTCTCCTGTGAAGTCAACCCCTGAAAGGAATTAGTGGCTGATAGCTGAGTGTTCGCATCATTTTTCCCTTCCGTAGTCTAGACTTACATCAATTCTGTTTTACAATTTTTTTTATGTACGCACTTGTTTCTCCCACTTAAAATTTTTGAGGCAGTAACCAGGATTTGGTGTCTTTGTATCTTTTTTACTTCCCACTCAAGTAATTTGCTGGCTAAATGCTGAAGTGAATTACGGTGGACTAATTTTTTTTTTTGGATATTTGAAACATTTTATCATACCTCCACACTTGACCACAATGATACAAGGTCACTAGGTAAACATGCTATTTTTCTCCAGTAAATTTCAAAACATACCCCAAAACTGTCTACATATTATTTCTAACATGTCTACCAAAAATATATCATTTTTAAAAATGCAACAAAAGAAACAGAAGTTTTCAAAAAATCTGTCAAACAGACCACAATGATCACTGACTATTCATCTGTATGGGGGTAAGACAAAATAATAAGTAAACACATGTCTATTCACAAAATGTCCCCATCTGTCTAAAAAATATTAAAAGCTTTCTCTGTCCAAATTCAACACTTCTCTGAGCTCAAAAGCAATACAAAGGTGAAATAGTAACCACAGACTAGGTTTCCAGCAGTTTTACCCTGGGTGTGGGCTGCAGGAAAGCTAAGAAGAGAAGGAAGGTGAGATTTGAGGAAGCAAGTAACTAAGCAGAGATTTTCTCCAATGTAAAATATGACTAACTTGCACAGAGAGCACTGCAAATAACATCACCATACAAACTTATTCTCTCCAACCTCAGTCACACAAAAATAACCCTATGCTGGGAAAAATTACTCTAAATACATCAATATTTTAATTACAGTTTTGTCAATTCATATTTTAGCCTCTGAAAGGATTGATTCTACAACTCTGCTTTTCTTTTGAAAACTTAAACAAAATATGTTAACAGTCGACACTAGCATTTCTTACTCCAACACCAAACTTGATTAATACAAAAACAAATAATTTTCAAGTAACAATTTTCTCCTACTGAAAATGAAAAAAATAGACAAAAGCTATGTGTTGTATTTATCACTACAATGTGCATTATCACTTTAATAATTATACATGGTGCACACATGAATACTGTCTGAGTAAAAAGATATTATTTTATTCCCCTAACTGAATTTTAGGAGTACAATGCAGTCTTCATGCTTCGTTTTGAAATCAACCTATTTTGAAGGCTAAGGATCATCCTTTGTGTGTAGTAAGCAAAATAAAAAATTGGCCACTCCAAATATGAAAATTATGGATTTGGCTCTGATGCAAAATAAAGTAAGCTTCTTGTATCACCTGAAATAGTAAATCAATTTAGCCTGCTGAAAAGCAAGGCAGTGAGTTATTGAATCTGTGTTTAATTCAGTGCACTTTATAACATATTTAAGGAATTCAGTTGTATAAAACAGTATCTGAATCTTATCAGATGAAAATATTTTTCCCTTTTAGCAAGCCTCGGGTTGCATGTTTGAGAAAACAAATTAGTCTCCAGTTCTGCTAAGCTTGATAATAGTGCCCCCTAATGGGAATTTTAGTATGAGTTTTTCTACTCTTTTTTTTTGTTTGTTTGAAAAAGCATATATTCTCTAATATGATCAAATTATTTCACTTTCAACTAGAAGGTAAATTCTGTAATATAAAAGTTTATAAAGACTGAATCCACTCAAAGGAGAGTTACCACATGTGCAGAAACAAATTGTGAATAAAGAGAGAGACAGCAATAGAAAATTTATAATAACAGTTTTCTAGGTTTTGAATCATCCAGTAACATATTCTAACACAGCACAATACAAAACATTAATCTCATAAGGAAATTAGCATTCTCATTGTTTCTAGTACTCAAGTGAGCAATTAAAAAGATACCAGAGTCAGAAAAAATTGCTTCAGAAGTTATTCTATGTTGCACAGCTCCAAAGTATAAAGCTGAGATTTCCACCCAGGTTTTTTGGCCTCATACCATTATCTTTCCACAATGCCTAGTCACAGGTCAGCAACCATGAATTACAACTTAATATGTGTTTTCTTTTTAAATGAAAAAGGCACTAAAACTAAAGCAAAAACTACCTATTCTGATACTTCCTGGGTGTGCCAGTGAAACAAACATCCTATAGTATCAGTATTTTCGTTTCAGTGCTCAAAATACACTCTGAGCTCAGTCAAGATTAAAGGCAACATCAAGAACAAATATCGCACAAAAAGTTATCAATTTATGATGAAAGAGAGGATTTACTGTCTTATTCTTTAACTTTACAGGAAAGGGAGAACAATAAGACATGAAGTTACATAAATTACAGGTGGTCAAAATTTCTTTAAGGGTCAGACAGTAAATATTTCAGGCTTAGAAGCCATACGGTCTCAGCCACAACTATTCAACTGTGCCACTGTAGCGGGAATGAAGCCACAAAAAATATGTGAATGGGCATCACCGTGTCCCTACAAAACTTTATTTACAAATCAGATCACTGTTTGTCAATCTCTGATTTAAACCATTTATTAACATTTCACTTTTGGAAAACAGATTAAAAATCTCCTCTTTACATGAGGCACCAAAACAATTGAAATGTATACTCATTAAAATTATGAAATATTTGGTATATTACCTCCCCAAGGTGGAAGGCACAAAAAAAGATCTTTCTCTGAATAACCGCTAGTTTTAGAGAGCACAAAACAACAGAAAAGCAGTAAGAAATGCAATGGGTCTTTACCATGATTTTTAAAAATCAACATACAGGACTATTCTAATATATATCCATATAACAGAAAATTACAGTTTTTATCTAAGTTTAATAAAAATCTACTGGTGACTACATTTTAATGCCCATTAATATACAGTATATGGGTTAGCAAGGAGGTGAAAAATCTCTACAAGGAAAATTACAAAACACTGCTCAAAGAAATCATAGACTACACAAACAAATGGAAACACATCCCATGCTCATGTATGAGTAGAATCAATATTGTGAAAATGACCATACTGCCAAAAGCAATCTATAAATTCAATGCAATCCCCATCAAAATACCACCATCATTCTTCACAGAACTAGAAATAACAATCCTAAAATTCATATGGAACCAAAAAAGAGCCTTCATAGCCAAAAGAAGACTAAAGCAAAAAGAACAAACCTGGAGGAATTACATTACCCGACTTCAAACTACTGTAAGGCCATAGTCAGCAAAACAGTATGGTACTGGTATAAAAACATGAATATAGACCAATGGAACAGAATAGAGAAACCAGAAATAATGCCAAATACTTAAAGAGTTAACTGACTTCGACAAAGCAAACAAAAACACAAAGTGGGGAAATGACACCCTATTCAACAAATGGTGCTGAGATAATTGGCAATCCACATGTAGAAGAATGAAACTGGATCCTCATCTCTCACCTTATACAAAAATCAACTCAAGATGGATCAAAGACTTAAATCTAAAACCTGAAACCATAAAAATTCTAGAAGCTAACATTGGAGAACCCCTTCAATACACTGGCTTAGGCAGATTTCACAACCAAGAACCCAAAAGCAAATGCAACAAAACCAAGATAAACTGACAGGACTTAATTAAACTAAAAAGCTTCTGCACAGCAAAAGAAATAATCAGCAGAGTAAACAGACAACCCAGAGTGGGAGAAAATCTTCACAATCTATATAACTGACAAAGGACTAATATCCAGAATCTACAACGAACTCAAACTAAGTCAGCAAGAAAAAAACAATTGCATCAAAAGTGGGCTAAGGACATGAAAGAAGATATACAAGTGGCCAACAAACATATGAAAAAATGCTCAAATCACTAATTATCAGGGAAATGCAAATCAAACCCACAATGCAATACCACCTTACTCCTAGCTAAAATGTCCATAAAAAAAAAAAAAAAAAAAAAAATTACAGATGTTGGCCTGGATGGGGTGAAAAGAAAACACTTTTGGCGGGAATGTAAACTAGCAGAATCACTATGGAAAACAGTGTGTGGCGACTCCTTAAAGAACTAAAAGTAGATCTACCATTTGATCCAGCAATTCCACTCCTTGATATCTACCAAGAAGAAAAGAAGTCATTATACAAAAAACATACTTGTACACGTATGTTTATAGCAGCACAATTTGCAATTGCAAAAATACGGAACCAGCCCAAATTGCTCATCAATCAATCAGTGGATAAAGAAAATGTGGTGCATATATATATATATCATGGAATATTATTGAGCCACAAAAAGTAACAAAATAATGGCATTTGCAGCAACCTGGATGGAATTGGAAACCATTATTCTAAGTGAAGTAACTCGGGAATGGAAAACCATCATATGTTCTCATTCACAAGTGGGAGCGAAGCTATGAGGATGCAAAGGCCTAAGAAGGATACAATGTGTTTTGAGGAATTGGGGAAAGGGTGGGGGGGGGGGGTGGTAAGGGTTGAAAGACTACACACTGCATACAGTGTACACTGTTCAGGTGATGGGTGAACCAAAATCTTAGAAATCACCACTAAAAAACTTATTCATGTAACCAAACACCACCTGTTCCCCAAAAACCTATTGAAATAAAAAATATATATATTAAAATTAATAATAAAACCTGTTTCCCCCAAAAAAGAAAAGAAGTTAGGAGTTACATTGTATTGAAAATGATAATTGTGATAAAAACACAAAAGAATAAAGAAAAATTACTATGGTGGGAAACAAAATGAAGACAGAAATAATTATGTCCAATATCTGTATAACTAGAAATATGTGAACAGTACATTCGAGGCCAGGAGGAATGAGCCTTAGTTTAATAACTGACCACTGGATCATATCAGAATTCACTGTCTTTGTGAGGACAATGGATTGAGAAACAGCACTTGGCAAGTTTGTAATCTTCTCTCAAATCAGAGTTGGGTGAAATATCAACTGCATAATAATGGGCCCTTTAATTCTGAATAAAAGACAGAGTTACTAACTTGGCATTTTTTCAGAGCTACAGTTAGAATGGGAACTGTGGCTATCACCATCAAGCCTGTCATATCTCACCAACTTCTTAGAACTATGGCAAGGCTCTGGAAGACAAAAAAAAGTAAATGTTTATAGGGAATGAATAATCTGAGATGAAAAAGAAAGAGTGGAAAGGATAAGAAGAAACATTTAAATGGAGAGAATGTAATATGGGAAAGTCCACCCTCAAAATGTCTGAATGGAAAGCATAGCCATCCAGGAAAAAGGCCAGATAGAGGACAGCACGCAAATAAAAAAGAGGGAATGTTACCATCACCAAGAACAGTCATTCTAAAGGGTTGAGGAGTAAATGGTTGTCAGAAAATTTATGAATATTTTTTAAATTCTCATGAAAAATAAAATAGAGAGATCAATGCAAATATTTTAAAAAAAAAAGAATATATGGGTTAGGTGAAAGAACCTAAAATTTAAATCTATCACGAGATTAAGAAAAACTAAAGAAGACTGTTGTAGATTTTTCACATGTATAAGAAAAATGACAATTCCCATTAATTTCTAAAGGCAGACCAAGAAAAACTTATTTACTTGTTTTACACAAAAAGCGGATTTCAGATACGGAATAATGACCTACACTCAACATCCTTTAACCTCTGGCACACACTTCACTAACAGTCTAAGAACAATAAATTATAGTAGAAAAACCATGGTATTTGGAACCCAGCCAGCTACCAGTTTCAGTCCCTATATTACCAATTCCTAGTTAAGTGATTTCTGATAAGTTATTTATGTCACTAAACATCAGTATCCTAATTCTGGAAAATGGGACTGAAAAGACCTTCAACTGTGCGGATTAACAACTAATCATAGTCAATTTACATACAGTACACAGAAGACAATGCCTATTTTTTATTACTTAATGCTAAACTTAAGTCTCTATCTCAGGGCTGTTAAAATATTTTTTAACATTTACAATTGTTCCGGCCAGGCGCGGTGGCTCACGCTTGTAATCCCAGCACTTTGGGAAGCCGAGGCGGGTGGATCACGAGGTCAGGAGATCGAGACCACAGTGAAACCCCGTCTCCACTAAAAATACAAAAAAATTAGCCGGGCGTGGTGGCGGGCGCCTGTAGTCCCAGCTACTCGGAGAGGCTGAGGCAGGAGAATGGCATGAACCCAGGAGGCAGAGCTTGCAGTGAGCCGAGATTGCGCCACTGCACTCCAGCCTGGGCGACAGAGCGAGACTCCATCTCAGAAAAAAAAAAAAAAAAACATTTACAATTGTTTGATTTAAATTTAAAATTTTTTTAAATTGAAATTTTAAAAACCTGAATTGTTGTAATGTTTTTAAATTTAAATTTTTACACTGAAAAAATATTAAATGTTTTCATTTAAATGTTTAACATGCATGTTCATGCTCATTTTCTCTCTTGCCTGCCACCATCTAAGACATGCCTTTTGCTTTCTGCCATGATTGTAAGGCCTCCCCATCCACGTAGAACTGTGAGTCCATTAAATCTCTTTTTCTTTATAAATTGCCATGTCTTGGGTATGTCTTTATCAGTGGCGTGAAAACGGACTAATACAGTAAATTGGCACCAAGAGTTGGGTGCTGCTGTAAATACCTGAAAATGTGGAAGTGACTTTGGAACTGGATAACAGGCAGAGGCTGAAACAGCTGGGAGGGCTCAGAAGACAGAAAAACTGTAGGAAAGTTTGGAACTTCCCAGAGACTTGTTGAATGGTTTTGACCAAAATGCTGATAATGATATGGATAACAAAATCCGGGCTGAGGTGATCTCAGAGGAACTTGTTGGGAACTGTAATAAAAATGACTCTTGCTATGTTTTAGCAAAGAGACTGCTAAATGATTTGTGGAACTTTGAACTTGAGAGAGATGATTTAGGGTATCTGGTGGAAAAAATTTCTAAGCAGCACAGCATTCAAGAGATGACTTGGGTGCTGTTAAAATCATTGTTTTTTTTTTTTTTTTTTAGACGGAGTCTTGCTCTGGCGCGATCTCGGCTCACTGCAAGCTCCGCCTCCCAGGTTCACACCATTCTCCTGCCTCAGCCTCCCTAGTAGCTGTCCCCAGGCGCCCGCCACCACACCCGGCTAATTTTTTCTATTTTTTTTTTTTTAGTAGAGATGGGGTTTCACCATGCTAGCCAGGATGGTCTCCATCTCCTGACCTCGTGATCCACCCGCCTCGGCTTCCCAAAGTGCTGGGACCACAGGCGTGAGCCACAGCGCCCGGCCAAAATCATTCAGTTTTAAAAGGGAAACAGAGCATAAAAGTTTGGAAAATTTGCAGCCTAGCAATGCGATAGAAAAGAAAAGCCCACTTTCAGAGGAGATATTCAAGCAGAAATTTGCATAATGAGGAGCCAAATGTGAATCTCCAAGACAATGGGAAAAATGTCTCCAGGACATGTCAGAGACCTTCACAGCAGCAGCTCCCATCACAGGCCTAGAGGCCTAGGAGGAAAAACTGGTTTTGTGGGCCCTCCTGCTGTGTGTAGCCTAGGGACTTGGTGGCCTGCATCCTAGCCACTCTAGCCATGGCTAAAAGGGGCCAAGATACAGCTTGGACTGTGGTTTCAGAGGGTGCAAGCCCCAAGCCTTGGCAGCTTCCACGTGGTGTTGAGCCTGCAGGTGCCCAGAAGTCAAGAATTGAGGTTTGGGAACTTCTGCCTGAATTTCAGAGGATGTACAGAAATGCCTGCAAGTCCAAGCAGAAGTTTGCTGCTGGGGCAGGGCCCTCATGTAGAACCTCGGCTAGGGCAGTGCAAAAGGGAAATGTGGGGCTGAAGCCCCCACACAGAGTCCCCACTGGGGTACTGCCTAGTGGAGCTGTGAGAAGATGGCCACCGTCCTCCAGACCACAGAATAGTAGATCCACCAACAGCTTGTACCATGCACCTGGAAAAGCCACAGACACTCAACGCCAGCCCATGAAAACAGCCAGAAGGGAGGCTGTACCCTGCAATGCCACAGGGGCAGAGCTGCCCAAAGCCACAGGGACAGAGCTGCCCACTTCTTGCATTAGCTTGACCTGAATGTGAGACATGGAGTCAAAGGAGATCACTTTTGGAGCTTTAAGATTTGACTGCCCCACTGCATTTCAAGACTTGCCTGGGGCCTTCAGCCCCCTCATTTTGGCTCATTCTCCCATTTGAAACAGGTGAATTTATCCAATGCCTGTACCCCCATCATATCTAGGAAGTAACTAACTTGCTTTTGATTTTACAGGATCACAGGTAGAAGGAACTTGCCTTGTTTCAGATGAGACTTTGGACTGTGGACTTTTGAGTTAATGCTGAACTGAGTTAAGACTTTGGGGGAAAGTTGGGAAGGCATGATTGGTTTTGAAATGTGAGGACATGAGATTTGGAAGAGCCGGGGTGGAATGATATGGTTTGGCTGTGTCGCCACCCAAATCTCATCTTGAATTGTGGCTCCCATAATTCTCACATGTTGCGGGAGGGACTCAGTGGAAGATAACTGAATCATGGGAGCGGTTGCCCCCATACTGTTCTTGTGGTAATGAATAAGCCTCACAAGATCTGATGATTTTATAAGGGGAAACCCCCTTCTCTTGGTTCTCGTTTTCTTTCTTGCCTGCCGCCATGTAAGACATGCCTTTCACCTTCCACCATGATTGTGAGGCCTTCCCAGCCATGTGGAACTGTGAATCCATTAAACCTCTTTTTCTTTGTAAGTTATCCAGTGTGGGGTATGTCTTTATCAGCAGCATGAAAATGGACTAACACAAATAACATACACTTGTGTCCTTGCTAGCCAACTTAAGTAATTTTACCAATAAAGCTGAAGTCTTCTGTGTCCCCTTTATGCCTCCCCTTCCAGAGGTAACTATTACCCTGAATTTGGTGTTTATTATTCTCATGCATGTTTATACTCTTACTACATATGTATATATCTTTTATCAGTATGTAGTATTATATTTTTTTAAATTTCACACAAATAGCAGCATGTAGTGTACATTCTGGAGCTTGCTTTTTCTCTAACCCAAGTGAAGAAGCAAAGAAAACTGGCAGGAAAACCAAAGAATTGAGGTTTTGTTTTTCTTATCAGTTACAAGGTCCTAAATGATCATTTTTTTAAAAAAATCTACTCTCGCAAAGTCTACCTATGTAAATCCAAACACACAGTTATTCTTCTGTTCTCAGTTTTCCAATCTGTAAAATTAGGGTAATAATCTGTGCTTCTTACTCCATGTGAAACTTTTGAAATAAACATTCTTTTAAGATTTTGAAAATAAAGAGCTTGTAGAAATTTAAAAAATAAAGTACACGTTCGTGAAATAAAACATTGGTCAATTCAAGTATTTCAAGCTCGTAAAAGAAGTTAGCTTCCAATTATCTAGAATTAGTAATATATTTTGTTTTGTTCGCCTACCGTAATTGCAATGAATATTATTTCTTCATATTCTAAACCAAGAATGTTATTTAAAAAATTAATTACTTGAGAAAACTGTGTGACAGTGTCAACTGTTCTGGAATAGATTCTACTCCCAACTGTGCCACCAACCCAGTAACCAAACAAAAAACTTAAACCTCTCAAGCTCCTCACTTGTAAACCAAAGAAACTGCATTAACAATCTCTTCTTTTCCAGACCTAAACTAGTGATTATTTTAAGTACCCCCAGATATGTGCATGTATAGAGAAATAGAGATATTCTAATACTGCCAGAAAGAACTGCAGAGAAATCTCAACCTTAATTCTATAGGAGGTAATTCAAATGAAATAGGGAGAGCATAGCCAGTTTAAAAAAAAAAAAAAAGATGCACACTGCATAAAGGTTTAAAAAATCCAAGTATGCTAGTGTTCAGGTGCTTAGAACAAAAGTAGCCCTGGTTAGTTTCTAGAGGAATTACTTTAATGAAAACCTGCTTTGCAGACAAACTGCAAAGTATTTCAATTTAACAAGCATACACTTTGTGTTTATTATATGCTCAAGGTACTATGAAGGTGTGAAGTCAAATGAAGCAAGTAACATTCTATCAAAGTTAAAGTGATCAGTTAAAAGTCATATCGAAAATGACAAACAGGAAATTAAGAAAAATCCAATTTATAATAGCATCACAAAGAATAAAATACTTACGAATACACTTAACCAAAGAGGCAAAACACTTGTAAACTGAAACTACAGAACGCTGCTAAAAGATGATGCATATAAATGGAAAGAAAAGCCATGTTCAGAAGTTAGAAGACTTCATCTTATTATGTTGTCAATACTACTCAAAGACAGATTCAATGCAATACCTATCAAAATCACAATGACATTTTTTGTAGAAATAGAAAAATCTATTCTAAAATTCATATGGAATCTCAAAGGACCCTGCATAGCCAAAACAATCTCAAATGAGATGAACAAAATTTCTGACTTCAAAACCTATTACAAAGCTGGAGTAATCCAAAAAGTGTAGTTCTGACATTAAGACAGACATACAGACCAGCGGAATAAAACAAAGAGCCCAGAAATAAACCCTGGCATATATGGTGTCAAGTGATCTTTTCCAAGTGTGCCACGATGACTCAATGGGAAAGGACAGTCTCTTCCAACAGATGGTGCTAGGAAAACTGGATATCCACATGCCAAAGAATGAAGCTGGACCCTTACCTTGTATACAGTACAAAGATTAATTCAAAATGGATTAAAGACCTAAACATAAGACCTGAAACTTACTACCAAGAAACAGAGGAAAAAAGCTTCATGACACTGGATTTGGCACTGATATCTTCAATACAATACCAAAAGCACAGGCAACAAAAGCAAAAACAGACAAATGGGAGTACATCAAATGTAAAAACTCCTGCCCAGCAAAGGAAACAATCAACCTAGTAAAAAGGCAACCTACAAAATGGGAGAAAATACATATTGCAAACCACGTATCTGATAAGAGGTTAATATCCATAACTCCTTCAACTCAACAGGAAAAAAAAAGCCTCCAATTTTAAAATAAGCAAAGGATTTGAACAGACATTTTTTCAAAGATATACAAATCACCATATGAAAAGATGCTCAACATTAGTAATCATCAGAAATGCAAATCAAAACCACAATGAGATGATCACGTCACATCTGTTAACATGGCCATTATCAAACACACAGAAAATAACAAGTGTTGACAAGGATATTAAGAAATTGGAACCCTTGTGCAAGGTTGGAAATGTAAAATGGTGCAGCTGCTATTAAAAAAATGTACAGAAGTTCCTCAAAAAATTAAAAATAGAATTACCATGTAATACCACTTCTGGGTACATATCCAAAAGAAAATGGAAACAGGATTTTGAAGAGATATTTGCACACCCATGTTCATTGCAGCATTATTCACAGTAGCCAATAGGTGGGAGCAACCTAAACTTCCATCGACAGATGGCTGGGTAAGGAAAATGTGGTATATACAGATGATGACTTATTACTCAGCCTTAAGAAAAAAGAAGAAAATCCTGTCATTGCTACAATATGGATGAACTTTTAGGACATTATGCTAAATAACATAAGCCACTCACAAAACAATAAACGCCACATGATTCCACTAACATGAGGTATCTGTAGTCAGACTCTTGGAAACACAAAGTAGAATAGTGGTTGCAGGAATGAAAGAGGTGGGAAAAGGGATTGTTCAATGGATATGGAGTTTGAGTTTTGCAAGATGAAATAGTTCTAGAAACCTACTGCACAATATGCATATACTTAACATTACTGTAATGTATACTTAAAATTTTTATGTGCTTTTTACAATAAAAAGTTACACAGAAAATGAAATCTGAGATTTCAAATAAGTGAGAAGTTATTTTCAACCTGATTTTTAAAAAATCTTTTAGATGCTGATTTTAGCCTTTGATGTGAGCTTTTAACTACTCTCAGCCTTTGCTAACAAAGCAATTACACCTATAGTACAAAAATAAAATATTTCTGAAATGCTTGAGGAGTATCTTCTTTCTGAAGCAGAAAATTGAATTCCATCTCTTTCTAAACACTGACTTAATCAAAACAGGGTAGAAGGGAATGGATACCAGACACATAAGGATGATCTTTGTCCCTCAAAACTTTATTTAGCAAGCTGATTTCATGTTGACAAAGTCAACATCAGCACAGTTCCTATCCAATCTATGACAAATCAGAATCACAAATTCCAAATAAGTAAAGGCCAAACTAATGATGTCGATGGTATAAACCCTCATTTCCCAGAATTTATATAATTTTCCCAAAGTATCAGATATCAAGTGAAGTAGGCTAGCCTGACAGACTCCCAATTCACACATTATCAAAAGTTATGGTGAGACCTGTGTTAATATCCATTTGTATGCACTGCAAAGACACACCTGTGATGAACACCCTTACCTTCATCAAAGTCAGCATCATCCTCTGTGTGCTGAGGGAAAGGAAAGCAGTTGGTAATTTCAAGCCGATCTTCTACAACCAGACCCAAAAGCACTCCTTGAACAACTTCAGTTCCTTGTCCTTCTTCTTGATAATGTTTGATTATCTTTAATACCACCTAAAACATACACACACAGAAGGGAGCTTAACAACCATCCTAGTTTATTATTTCCTTTATTTCTAAGAAAAAACAAAATAAACTGTACTAGGTTTGCAAAACCACAAATTAATAAAGAGGAATAAATAAATGTCTTACAAATCCTTTCCTTTAGCCTTACATAAATAATAAAGCTCACATAATCTAAATGCAGATTTGAAACTCCAGGAGTTTGACTACATGTCAAAAACATCCATGTACAGCAGTTATGCTCTTAAATCAAAGCTCCCCCATGGTCTGGCATCCAGGAGTTCCTTCAGCCAAATCAAAGAATACCCCCTCAACCTGAGGCTATTATTGAGAAAGTGTTCCTGTTAATAGACACATAAATGACAAAACTATCAGTAAGATACAGAGATAAAGGTCTCAATTATCGGGACACCTGAAAGCAGAGCCTTCTGATAAATTCTCATTTTGCCTTTCTCAACAGATCATCTCCATAGTCAGAGGATGCAAATATGGGAACACGTACCCACATGTATCCAACAAGAATCTGGTTGGTATAGTCTCCAGCATGATTTAGTTTTCCTCAGCCAGAAGGATTCACTAAGCAACCTCTAATGGAATAACCAGGTCTTATACTACTCTCTCCTTTAATATTCCCATAAAGATAAAAGAGGTAACACCGTGCACAGGTGGACAAGCAATTAAAGTCTGCAATAATAATAATCATTAATAATTCCTACAACATGGGATTGATATATGTAAAGTGCTTTCTATAGTGCCTGGCACATATTAATAATAATAGCATTAATATTTAATATAAGCCCATGGCCTGAAGACCCAAAAGGCAACACATTCAAAATTGTATGTAAAGTTCTCAGAGGGAAAATAATTCTAACAAGAAAATGACAATTTATTTGTACGTTATTAGTGTTTCATTTAAAACAAATATATTATTGTTAGAAACTAAGTAATGGGTGGGCCAGGCACACACAGGGTGAGCAGCTACTTCTGTGTGCAGCCTGAGCCCACAGGTCAGCTCAGCCACAGGGATGGTGAAGAAACAGCCTAAGAGAGAATCAATGCGGTTGTCAGCTAAACCTGCTCCCGCCAAAGTGGAAACAAAGCTAAAAAAAGGCAGCAGGAAAGGATAAATCTTCAGACAAAAAAGTGCAAACAAAGGGAAAAGGGGAGCAAAGGGAAAACAAGCCAAAGTGGCTAACCAGGAAACTGAAGAAATTTACCTGCACAAAACGAAGAAACTAAAACTGAGAAGAGTCCAGCCTCTGATGACACCAGAGATAAAGAAGCCAAGTTTGACTGATATCACAACACACTCTATCTTATCAGTGGTCCCTATTTCCCTTCTTGTACAACCCAGAGGAATACTGTCAGCAACTATTTTGTAAACACAAGTTTGTGTGAGATACTGAATTATGGGAGGGTTTGACTGTCTTGAGTGTCAGCTTAACATTCCATAATTGGGGGGTTAGTTTTTATATCCTGTAATACAAAGCATACTAAATGGCAATATGGAGTTGCAGTCCTGCATTTAATGTCTTGAACATTTTAAATTACTTTCATTCCCACATTATTTTTTAGTAGAATTGTTTCCTAAAGAAAACACTCTTTGGCTCTCCCTGTCATAATTGTGTGCACTGTAACATCTTTGGTCGTGGTAGTCCTGCTTTTCTAATTAACTTCGTTAATGTGCTGTGGAAGATTGAAAATTTGAGTATGTAGTCTATATGGTATTATATTGTGAATTGGTGAGATCTATGTAACAGCTTACTAACATGTGAAGATACTGGTACTTGATAGCCTCTTATGGAAAATTTGCTTCCCAATTTTAAGCTGGAAAGTCACTGAAATAACTTTAAAAATTACAACACATGGCTTTTTAGATTTGTAGTATATATGTTAAGAATTGTGTACAAATTGAAACGTCTGTGTACTGATCCTCAACACAACCAATAAACCAATTATGAAAGAAAAAAAGAAACTAATTAATGACCAGTTAATAGCAACACATCACATTTACTAAACATTATATGACAGGCAATAATCTAATTATTTCACATGTATTACCCTACCATGTAATCCTCACAACCACCTTAGGACGAAGGTACTGTTATACTTATTTTATAGATAAGAAAACTGAGGCAGAGAGAAATTAAGTAAATGGCTAAAGGTCACACATCTAGGAAGTAGTAGAGCCAAGATTTAAACCTAGTTTAAACCTAGTTTTAGGTTTAAAAGTAGGTTTTTAAACCCAGTTTTAGGTTTAAACCTAGGAGATGATTTTCATATTAGTAACTAAATTGATAATTAAAATAACCAGTTAGTAACAGACAATAGACATGCAGTAAAAACTGTGTTATGAATAGACCCAAAAAGACTACACCAGTAAGATACAGAACTCCAAAGGAGAGCAAGCAGTCAGCAGGGAAAAGAGCTCAAAATGGAGTAACACCAACTAATAAGATTGGTAGACCTTCAATACTACGAAATGAAAGTGCACAACCTATACATTCCTGTATGAAAGACCTCCTCTCCACTTCTTGAAAGGCACAAAAATGGACTTGATGAGTCATACAAGTATGGGTATGAGTTCCAGCTCCAGCATTTACTAGCTGTGACCTTGAGAAAGCTATTTAATCTTCTCAAGCCTTAGATTCTAATTTGCAAAATAGCACTATTTCATAGCATTACTGACACTACTAAAAATGGCACAGTATAGAGTTCTCTGCACAGAGTCTGCCACATAGTAAGTGCTCAATAAATGACCAATATTATTGATTTTTGTCAGTAAAATAACTATTTAATGCTTACTCAACATACCTCTCTGCCAAGAAAAATTATTTCTACACTTAAAAAATAGAACATGGGTGATTAAGATGGGATAAACTAAACTGAGAAAGAGTTATTACAAACACATCTACAAATTCATCTAGGTTACCTAGATTCCTTTATACTTACCCCTACTAATGAGATTGCTAAACCACTACTGAAATCAAAGTAAACAAGAGATACTAGAAGATATATGAGCTTAACATAGTTCTTCAAATTCTAGAAGTGATTCCTAAACAGCTGATTCCTACATACGCAAAAGGGAATACTGGTGACTAGGACCAGCACAGCTTCATAAAGAAGCCAGGTGAAAATAACCTCATTTTCAGTTATGAAGAAAACAGCAACAAAAAAACTATTAATATATTTTAAAACAAGTTATTACAGTTCAAACTATATTGAAAACTGTCTTAACTCTAACAAAAGTGAATTCGAAAGGGATCAGTAAGGATAATGTAACCAAACAGCACACCAGGCTTGACATGCTTGCCCAACAGCCAATGCAATTTTATGTAGTATCAATAGTGCTCCAAGTAAAAGAAATAATTATCTCACTCTTTTGACGTCACTGAACTGTTATCCTCAGTTCTTTACAATGACCCAAGAGAAAACTTACCAGTAACAGTACCCAACTAAGAAATGAGAAAAGCACAAAAAACAATCAGCATGAGTAAGAATCCACAGAAAAGGGTAATTACATGACAGAAAGCTTAAAATCCTGTGATGAAAACCAGTAAAATTAATGCAAATCTCTCTCTAGGCAAGGGACACTCAAAAAAAGCACTTTCCAAACACTGAAGAGTTCTTTGGCTGCTAGAGGATTAGTCTTACTTTGAAGGCAAAACCTCAGGACCACAGGTGATAGTTTCTAGAAAGAAGATATCAACTCTAAGGATAAATTCTCTCTAGTACTGAATGCTGTCCAAAAAAGAAAGCATTCAGGAAAGACTCAATCACTAAAATAATTTCCAACTTTAATATTTATGATCTTGTCATTTTAATATAATCTCATAAAGTACTCAGGAAAAAAATCACTATTATCAAAACTAAGCTAGCTCATTCTTCATTGTGACATTTTATGATCGTCCTACTCCCTACATACACACTAAAACCTCAATTCGTTAGTTCAAGAAGTAATGTCATGGAAATGCCTTAGAGTAGGATTCATTTGGAGCAGGGGTTCCCAACCCCCAGGCCACGGACAGGTACTGCTCCGGTACTGCTCTGTGGCCTGATAGCAACCAGGCTGCATAGCGGGAGGTAAACTACCTAAGCTCCATCTCCTGTCAGGTGACCAGTGGCACTGATTCTCATAGGAGCACAAACCTTTACTGTGAACTGCAAATACGAGGGACCTAGGTTGCATGCTCCTTTGGAGTATCTAATGCCTGACAATCTGAAGTGGAACAGTGTCATCCAGAAACCATCCTCTCATATCCCCGCAACCCCCCACATGGAAAAACTGTCTTTTCACGAAACCAGTCCCTTGTGCCAGAAAGGTTGCAGACACTGATTTAGATGTTAAAAGGAAAGGAAATTCCTGATTAAATATAACTAAATGACATACATACTTCTGCTATTCTACATAGATAACCAAGAATTTGCCATGTATATATATTTCAAAGTTTCGCAGATTTGAAGTATCTTTTAATATAGAATCCATGTTGTGCTCATTGTCTCCCCTCGTAAATGTTCCCATAAAAATGAAAGAATGATTTATTCACCACATCTTCAACACCTAACACAGATACTGGCACATAAAAGATACTCAAAATATATTTTGCTGAAGGAATGAATGGCAAACACTTATCACTTATGATATGTCAAGCACTCCACTGTCTTACATGCAAGGACTCATTTAATCCTTACAACTACCCTGAGGTCAGTTATATTATTTTCCCATTTTACATAAGGAAACAGAGATAAGCTGACAGGGAATTCAGCCAGGGAAGTGAGATCTGACTTCTGAGTCCAAAGCAGTTCTAATTACTTCACAATAAATGAGCGATACCAAACTGAGTGCACCAAATATGTTGATAACAGCAAGGCTGAAAAAGACACATGGAAAGCTTAACCATTCTTCAAAACAAAAACGCTCTCCTGTTATATACATATTTTGTTTATATGTATCACAAATGACCCCACATTTGTGACACATATACACCCAGGAGCCCTATTTACTCATTCTCAGCTGAGCAAAATCACCTAAAGAGCTTTTTTTAGATAAATGAAGAGGGGTCCTCATTCTGGATACACATTAGAGCCACCTGGGGAGCTTTAACGTATACTAATGCGTGAGTACACTCCTGAAATTCAGCTAACTGATATGGGCTGGGTTCCTATACTGGTTTTGGTAGGCGGTGTCTGGTTTCAGGTTCTCCAACTTACTCTAACATCCTATTTAGTTCTAACTTCTAATAAAGTTGCACAGCCTAGCTTTCCTTTGTTTTTGTTTTGTTGTAACTCCTCAGGTGACTACAATACACTGCTGGTCAAACCCCAATTTCCTTTCCTCTAAGACTTCGTGGGTTGCTGAAAAGTGAAAGCACTGAGACATACAGACCCAAAAGTGAACATGTTGTCTATAAAAGCATAAATATCACCCTAGTAAGAGGAATTCAAGCCCTAGTTGGAAGAATCTCTACAGCATATAAACAAGAGGGAAGGGCCGGGCGCGGTGGCTCACGCTTGTAATCCCAGCACTTTGGGAGGCCGAGGCGGGCGGATCACGAGGTCAGGAGATCGAGACCATCCTGGCTAACATGGTGAAACCCCGTCTCTACTAAAAATACCAAAAAAATTAGCCGGGCGTGGTGGCGGGCGCCTGTAGTCCCAGCTACTCGGAGAGGCTGAGGCAGGAGAATGGCGTGAACCCGGGAGGCAGAGCTTGCAGTGAGCCGAGATCGCGCCACTGCACTCCAGCCTGGGCGACAGAGCGAGACTCCGTCTCAAAAAAAAAAAAAAAAAAAAACAAGAGGGAAGGTAATACCAGCAACCCACCTTGAAACATTCATGTTTTCTGCAGCACAGTAAGACTTACACCTTAGATCTGACCCCGTATCTAAGACTGTTAAGAACCGATGCTGACTAGATTTGCTTATCCTATAAATTAGTGGGTAAATGAGGATTCTTCTATGAACTATGCCTCAAGGGACAGAAGCAAACTTGCCAGTAGAAACCTAACTTATCAAATTCTTCTACACCTTCTGAAACTTTGTCATCTTCTGGGTTTAAATGCTTAACCTACTCTATGTGCCCTAAACAGTAAGTATTGTTCTCTGATTAGGTCAGTTGTCTCTCAAACCGTTTCCCAGGTTTCTGAAGTTTACACAGTCTCAAGTTGGGCAGATCTTCAAGGAATCCCAACCTGCAAGATAGTAAACAGATGTCCTGTCTGCTGAAATTACCCTGAAGGGAACAGTTTTCTACTATTGTTCACTATTCAGTGCAAACTTTGAAAAAGCAAAGCAGACTATATGCCATCTCTAATGAACACAATGCTACTTTTTAAAGTGTCTGGCTTTAAAAAAAAAAAAAAGAAAAGAAAACCTATCTTTGCCCAAAAATCTAAAAGCAAGAAAGGATTTAACTTCTATGACAAGTATTCTCTGTATTATAGGGTAAAATATAAATACCAATCTAAAATAGCCAAATAAATAACATTATAAGTCAATAAATCTAAAATTTAGAAGAGTTAAGAATGGCAGGTAAAATCTTTCATCCTTCCTAAAGGGAAAGATTTAACACAATCTCTAAGACCTCTCTATCAAAATCATATCAAAGACTCAGTTCCATGACAGGGAACAGTTCAAATTTCACCAAAATAAATATTAAAGCTTTTTGATGAACTAGAATAATTTCCCATCAAACATGTCTGCATAGACCAGTAACTACAGAAAGATTTGAAATCTTTCTGCATAGAATCACTAGGCTTCTGTTATTTTGACTTCTTTCATTCTCTCATTCATTCGTTCATTCATTCACTTAGATACTTACTGAGTGACTTTTCAGATCAGTCACCTCTGCCAGGCCCTGGGAATATGAAACTAAATCAAACACATAGGTCCTACTTTCATGGGGCTCATATTTTTAGAACAGCAAGTCTCAAACACACTTTCTCTTTATTCTCACACAACACTGCTGACACCAGATGTGTGGGTTCTTTCTATACCGTGTAATTCTTCCAATTCGCCAAACACCAGCTGAGTATCTTACAATTTAATTCAATTTTTGACACTATCTTCCTGGAGTTAGTGTCAGATTCCAAAAGTTAAGGACACAGTCCTACAAACAAAACCGCCCTCACTTCAGATGCCAATCCCAAATCCAGGCCTCCAGTACTTCTGACCAACCAGCTATAAATCAGGAGTTCCCACAAAACCCTCTTCAGATTCAATAATGTGCTAGAATGACTCACAGAATTCAGAGAAATACTTTACTTACATTTATCAGTTTATTATAAAGGACATGACAAAGGACACAAATGAAAAGCTAGATGAAGAGATGCATAGGACAAAGTATCGGAGGTTAGGGGACAGAGCTTCTCTGGGCCTCCATCCTCCCAGCTCCTCCAAGTGTTTGGAAACCCAAAAGATCATCAAATCTTGTACAAGAGTTTTTACAGAGCTTAATGGAGCTTAATCTCCAGCCCACCTACCCTCCTTCCCAGAGGTCAGTGGGGCTGAAGGTTCCAACCCTCTAATCACTTGCTCTTTTGGGTGACCAGCTCCATCCTGAGGGGCCTGACCCAAATCACCTCATTAGCATTAACTCAGGTGTGATCAAAGAAAAAGCATTATGAATAAAAGACAGTCCTATCACTCAGGAAATCCTAAAGGTTTGGGGAACAGTGTGACAGAAACCATGAACAAAGACTAAAGATATTTCATGTATTTCACGGCCCTTTAAAATTAAAAAAAAAAAAACTCTTGAAAATTTTTTAAAATCCCTAAAATTTTCATGGGCCCCCAAAAATCTTATACAGTGATATCCGCATATCAGAAATTCAAACCAAGAAATGTCTGAAATATTTATTTCTCTTAAAAATAACCTCTATTGGAAGCTTTGAAAAAAATTAAAAATAAATGCATTACCTGCTCATATAAACTATGTTTTAATGAAAAATATTTTATAAAACAAGGTAATTTTATCAGGATGTAAGAATGACAATGTGTCATATTTTTGTAAAAAATTTACATTTTCAAAAAAATTTAATCCAGGAGAGGAGAAACATAGTTTTACATTTTTGTAAATCTTTTTAATATCTGGTTTAATAGAAAACAGATGGATAATCACAACTGTTCTTGCAGTCAATCCTTTATGATATCACACACATCATGTAGCATCTGGAAACCTCCATTAAACAGTCGTGAAAGAATGAGAGTAAAAATGGCAAATTATGTATTATTATGAAAATAAGTTTTGACCTTGGAGACTCTCTAAAAGGGTGTCCAAGATCCTCACACTTTAGGAACCGCTATTCTAGAATGACAATTAGGAAAATTCATGTGATTACAGATTGTGGAAATTGCTAAGTAAAGGGGAAATGTAACAAGGAGGGGCAGGGAAGCAGCCTTAACTTAGGGGGATCCAGGAAGGGCTTCTGAGAGGATACCTGACCACAGAACTGAAGAACAAGCCATCAGCCCTATGAAAACTTGGGAGAAGAGAATACTTGACGACTATGGATTTTTAATCTCCTAAATAAAAATGCTAATATTTACATTTCATAAAGCACACAAGTTGTATTTTAGGGGAAGAAAAAGGCCTCTAGATGGATAAGCACTAGGGTGGGAGTGATACACGTTCACGTTTTTACTAAAAGAACTGGTAGATAAATAATTACCCCACCTACCGGCAGAAAGTTGTCTGTTTTTGAGACAGGATCTCGCTCTATCACACAGGCTGGAGTGCAGTGGCACAATCCCAACTCATTGCAACCTTGCCTCCCAGGTTCAAGTGATTCTCCTGCCTCAGCCTCCCTAGTAGCTGGAATTACAGGTGCACGCCACCACACCCAGCTAAGTTTGTTTTGTATTTCTAGTGGAGACGGGGTTCACCATGTTGGCCAGGCTGGTCTCATACTCCTGGCCTCAAGTGATCTACCCGCCCGGGGCCTTCAAAAGTGCTAGGATTACAGGCATGAGCCACCATGCCAAGCAGGAAGAGTTATATCTTAAAATAACATTAAGTAATTCAAAACAACCAATTTCATTTATTTTTTGTTAATGAATTATAAAACACAATATACTAGTAAAATCCTTTCAGGAAAAGTTACCATAGCTTTTAATTAGCAATATGCGTATTCCTAATGCCAGGGTCAGGGTCAATCTTCACCTAGTAGGCATGTCTGTGACGCTAACACCAGAATTCCTCTAATAAAGGTTGCAACTCCAATAAAGTTAAGAGGTAAAAAGAAAACTTTTTAAGAAACACATTGGACTTTCAGGACCTGCAAGTTAATGCAGCCATGCCTCAAAATACATCAGACATAGATATAATCTGCAAAACCTAGGAGCTGAGTAATAATCCAATCTCTGTTCTTGGGTCAGGATATGGAGTTCTGAACTTGGCTGAGCCACGAAAGTAGAAACTGAGACCTTTCTAAAAAGCTTCAACTCTATGAAAATTGCTAGTGCGAAAGCGGAAAACAGTAACTACAGTATCTTATGAGCTAAACATAAACGCACCAAATGACTACACCTAGTCCCAGGAATCTACCCAAGAGAAATAAAAACATCCACACAAAGACATGTCTAAAAATGTTCATGGTAGCATTATTCATAATAGCTAAAAACCAGAAGCAACCCAAACCACCAAATGCAGATGAATAAATAAACTGCAGCACAGGTTGAGTATCCCTTATCCAAAATGCTTGGGACCACAAGTGTTTTAGAGTTTGGAATAGTTGCATTTTCAACCCTATCTTTACACCACAGAGCAGAGAATAAGCCAAAACACCACCACCACATAATGAGTAATGCAGATAGGTCGTCTTGGCCCCATGTGGATCATCGTGGGGAATCTGCTGTTGATATATCAAGCCTCCACTTTATTATGCTCTGCAGGTATGCTTGCAGGGGGCAATTTGGGCATGCAGAAAAAAAAAATATGTAACACAGCTGAAGGAGACTGGGAGGGACTTTTTTCCCTTGGAGACCCCCGAATAAACTGTGTGGTGTAAAACTGTTTTGACAACAATCCATCACATGAAGTCAGGTATGCAATTTTCCAATGTGGCATCATATCAGTGCTGAAAAAGCTTCACGTTTTGGAACTTTTCAAATTCTGGATTTTCCAATTAGGGATGTTCAACCTGTATATCTATTCTATGGAATTATACTCACAAATAAAAAGGAATAAAATACCAATAGACAAAACAAGGAGGAATCTCAAAAACATGCAAAGTGAAAGAAGTTAAACAAAATGTTATGTACTACACATATGATTTTATTTATATGAAATTCTGGAAAAGGCAAAACAATAGTAACAGGAAGCTGATAGATAAGTGGTTGCCTAGGGCCAAGGTGAGAAGGCAAATACTGACTGCAGAAGGATACCAGGAAACTCTCCAAGTGGGGAAACTATTCCATTAATAAACCTTGATTGTGGTAGCAGTTAAACAATTGTTTACAATTATTAAAGTTCATCCAACTGTGCATTTAAAATGAGTGGAATTGCCAGGTGCGGTGGCTCACGCCTGTAATCCCAGCACTTAGGGTGGCTGAGGCCAGCGCATCACGGGGTCAGGAGATTGAGACCATCCTAACACGGTGTAACCCCATCTCCACTAAAAACACAAAAAAATTAGCTGGGTGTGGTGGCACGCGCCTATAGTTCCAGCTACTTGGGAGGCTGAGGCAGGAGAATCGTTTCAACCAGGGAGGCAGAGGTTGCAGTGAGCTGAGATCGCGCCTTTGCACTCCAGCCTGGGCGACAGAGCAAATCTCCGTCTCACAAAAAAAAAAAAAAAAAAAAAAAGAAAAGAAAAAGGTGGAATTTATTTTATATAAATACCTTAACTGAACAAAACTGTACATACTTTAAAAGTCTGATGAAGAAACAATTCATACATGCGCAGACTCCCAATTTTACTCTGAATTTCAGAGTTCAAATATCCCTTGAGATGCTATAATACCCAAAGAGCTAAGAACCACAACTATAACCCTATCTATTACGTATAATATAAAATAAATATCTATTGACTCATGTTTTTAATAAACCTAGGTCACCAAAAATAAATTAAATTGTATTATTGTTGAAGACAAAGTATACTGCTTAGAATTTTCCTGTTTACAGTATTTTGGAATTTAATGAGATTATTTAGACAATAGATACTTTGTTCCTAGAAAAGCCTGTTTACGTAAAACAAATTCAAAGAAATTGGAAAATGTTAAAATATTTACCATCTCCCTGCCCAAAAAGACATATTTTTTTAAAATTCACACTACCCAATATTCTATATCGAAAAGCATACTTCTCAAAGTGTGCAAGCCCTAAAAGCAAACATTCAAACCTGAAGGACAGATATGCACTTGAAAAGATCTACCAACCTCTTAAAATCATCAACAATATTTTCTATCTGCGTACTTGAAGACATTTCCCTGGGGAAGAAAAAAAAAAAAAAAGACTTTGTCATTCTTCAAATTCCCAAAAAAGTCCATAACCCAAAAATAAAGTTTTAAAAATTAATAGGGGCCGGGTGCGGTGGCTCACGCTTGTAATCCCAGCACTTTGGGAGGCCAAGGCGGGCGGATCATGAGGTCAGGAGATCGAGACCACGGTGAAACCCCATCTCTACTAAAAATACAAAAAAATTAGCCGGGCGTGGTGGCGGGCGCCTGTAGTCCCAGCTACTCGGGACGCTAAGGCAGGAGAATGGCGTGAACCCGGGAGGCGGAGCTTGCAGTGAGCCGAGATTGCACCACTACACTCCAGCCTGGGTGACAGAGCGAGACTCCGTCTCAAAAAAAAAAAAAAAAAAAAAAAAAAAAAAATTAATAGGGCTGGGCACAGTGGCTCGTGCCTATAATCCCAGCACTCTGGGAGGCTGAGGAGGACCGATTACCTGAGGTCAGGAGTTTGAGACCAGTCTGGCCAACATGGTGAAACTCATCTCTACTAAAAACACAAAATATTGGCTGGACATGGTGGCTGGCACCTGTAACCCCAGCTACTCGGGAGGCTGAATGCAGGAGAATCACTTGAACCTGGGAGGCGGAGGATGCAGTGAGCTGAGATCCCACCACTGCACTCCAGCCTGGGCAACAGAGCGAGACTCTGTCTCAAAAAAAATAAATAAATAAATAAAAAATAAAATTAATAGTAATAAAAACTTATTACCTACATGCAGTTATATGTCTGAATGAAGAACAATAAGGCCGGGTGCGGGTGGCTCATGCCTGTAATCCTAGCACTTTGGGAGGCCCAACTGGGCGGACTGCCTGAGCTCAGGAGTTCGAGACCAGCCTGGGCAACATGGTAAAACCTCATCTCTACTAACATACAAAAAATTAGCCAGGCCTGGTGGTATGCACCGGTAGTCCCAGCTGCTCTGGAGGCTGAGGCAGGAGAATCGCTTGAACCCAGGAAGCGGAGGTTGCAGTGAGCCGAGATCACACTATTGCACTCTAGCCTGGGCAACACAGCGAGGCTCCATCTCAAAAAAAAAAAAGAATGGTATGGACGGACATACTTCTTCCTTTATACATCTGTATTTTAGTTATAATAGAATGGAGCATGTGTTTGTTTTTAATTCAAAAAGCATAAAAAAAAAACTAAGGAAAAAGATTTTAAAAATACAGCAGTAACTGATTTGCTATGTGGAGTTTCACAAAACAGAACAAACTAATGTTTCATTTTTTCTGACAGTGCTACTGAGTTGACAATGATGGAGACATAGTATATCTTGATTTTAGCAGGTTCCTTTACATTTGTAAAATACGGGCTGAATGAAGCAGTTAAGACTTGAAAGGATGAGAAAAAGAAGCCCACACACTACAAGCCAAAGCATCTGCTGATTTTAAATTCTCATCTCTTGTTAACCTGACTCCTTTTCAACTCTGTGAATATCACTGCACACACATATACAAATTGCCAGAAAATATGCACATATACACACACCATCAACATAAAGAGGTAACTAACATCTGGCCTGGTTTTCAACAAGCAGAAAGGCCTGTTTAAGAGAAGCCTAACCTATGCTTCAACAATTGAACAATTTGTTCAAACTTATTACAATAAACCTTCACCAGGAAAAGCAGGTTTCCTATCATCTTTGTAACAGACACAGTAAGGATCTGCTGAAAAGCCCTGCTAAAATAATTAGGGACAGAAGTAATTTTAAACTGTTAGAACCATACCACCTATCATTTTTAGCCTGCTTTATAAAGCTGAGCTACAGAATGCTGAGGTTACAACCTGTTCATCTTTTTAAACAGTTCACAGTATTAAAAAACACTGAATTATTAAAATGTTTTACCACTAAAACTAATTTAAAAGTTAAGTAAATCTAATGTAATGGTATTTAGTGATCACAATACTATTTTAAATACAGTATAATTAAATTATTAAATTATTACTCTTGTTGGGAACAGGCCCCAAAATCTGGCCATAAACTGGCCCCAAAACTGGCTATAAACAAAACCTCTGCAGCACTGTGACATGCTCCTGATGGCCTTGACGCCCACAATGGAAGCGCAGTCAGTTTACCAGAATGACAGCAAGGAACACCTGGACCACCCAGGGCAGAAAACCGCTTAAAGGTGTTCTTAAACCATAAACAATAGCAATGAGCGATCTGTGCCTTAAGGACATGCTCCTGCTTCTTAAGGACATGCTCAAGTCTTAACTAGCTTCTGCTGCAGATAACTAGCCAGATCCATCCCTTTATTTCGGCCCATCCCTTTATTTCCCATAAGGAATACTTTTAGTTAATCTATAACCTACAGAAACAATGCTTATCACTGGCTTGCTGTCAATAAATATGTGGGGGCCGGGAGCAGTGGCTCACGCCTATAATCCCAGCACTTTGGGAGGCCGCGGCAGGCAGATCACGAGGTCAGGAGATCGAGACCATCCTGGCTAACACGGTGAAACCCCATCTCTACTAAAGATACAAAAAAATTAGCCGGGCGTGGTGACGGGCGCCTGTAGTCCCAGCTACTCGGGCGGCTGAGGCAGGAGAATGGCGTGAACCCGGGAGGCGGAGCTTGCAGTGAGCCGAGATGGTGCCACTGCACTCCAGCCTGGGCAACAGAGCGGGATTCCATCTCAGAAAAATAAATAAATCAATAAATAAATATGTGGGTAAATCTCTGTTGGAGGCTGTCAGCTCTGAAGGCTGTGAGACCCCTGATTTCCCACTCCACGTTTGTGTGTGTCTTTAATTCCTCTAGCACTGCTGGGTTAGGGTCTCCCCGACTGCGCTGGTCTCGGCAACTCTGGTTACAGGAAGATGCTATTAGCCAAAATAGACATGAAAATAGTTTACAACAATGCTTCTCAAGTTATCAGTGTTAAAGAACCCATTTTCCCCCAATCTATCACAGACCAATACTTCAGTAAAATACAATAAAAATTACTTACTAGAAAGATGAAAATAAAACACACACACACACACACGCACGCACACGCACGCAAAACCCAGGGATATCACTTGGATATCACAGCAGTGTCAAACTACTATAATAAAAGTTTCTAAACACTCTATCTTAACCCTGTGTTTATACTGTGCAGACCAGTGTTCCCAAACCATACCTCATACTTTGAATAGCACTGGTTTACAGAATCCGTAACATTAAGCAGGTAAAGTTATTTCCCAACTCCCAAAACTGAGCATTTAGACTACAGAATCAAACACTTCCTAATTTATGTCACGAAGTCTCTCAAAATACATGACCACAATAGACATGAGCTCCAAACTGTGCAGCTACCAAGCACTTATGTAACTATAAGCCCAGTGACATAAGACTGTGGCAGTAGTTGAGAAGAGCAAGAAATGAATAGTTTTCTCTGCTACTCCTTGCTGCTTCTACAGATGACAGGCATACTCCTCCACTGAGGTCAGATCACGACTCCCTTAGCTCCAATTCTATTCTGAACATTGTATTTTTAAGAATGGTAAAAACAAACTTATTTCAGCAGCCGGGCCCACTTTGAATCACAACTTCTGTAAGACAGGGGTAAGACAGTGATTTATTTATTCAGTGAGGAAGCCCAGGTGAAACCCCAACATTCAAACCTCTCACTGATGTCTTCTTCCATTTGTTGTCTAGTACACAGTAATTCTAGAAATCTTTATTTCTTTGCAAAAATGTAATGTTTGAGTAAAAAAAAAATTTTATTAAAAGCTTAAACATGAATTCTTATGAATGTACACACCAATGTGACTGACTCCCCAACCCTGTAGTCTACACAAACAGAAAAAACCAGCAGAGTGGTTGAGGGGCTGGGAACCAGAATCCAAAATAAAGTTTGAGTGCCAGTCCTGCGGCCTTAGGCAAGTTACCTTATCTACCCTACCCATACCTTCCTCCTATAAAGACAGTACCAATCTCAAGCCCTGTTGCAAAGATTAAAAAATAATCCACTCAAACTACCTAGCACACAATTACTAGTAAGTCCTCAGTAAATGTTAGCTAGTATTATAACAACTATGACAACAAACATTTCACCTCTTCTCTTTTTTCCTTTTTATGTTTTAGAATCAAGTCTGATGTCTTTTTTAATTTTTTTCTATCTTTTTTTTTAGAATTGTCATATTTCACCTATTCTCATTCATTTATCCATCTGTCCATCCAAGGAATATTTAGTGACTAAAATATGCCTAGTTAACCTTATGGCACAGACACTTGTCTCCCCAGAATGTTTTCAGCTCATTCCTCAGAGATTTTTTTCAGCCTAATAAGAGGTGAATTATAACTTATTAACTCAACTGATGCCAAACTTCCATTTTCTTTAAGATGCATCAATCAGCTGGACATACTATCTCTTATAATAACCAATACCACAAAGTTTTACAACACGATGTTTTAAATCTGCATGAAAAAGTCAAGAGTTCAATTAAATTTACTCAAAATATTCTGTATACATATGCATGTTTATGTGTAATTTTCCCTTAAAACATCATTAAAGACAAAGTACAGTCCACAAGTTTCTTAAAAGTCTGAAATAGAAAAGACAAAGCTCAAACTATACCAGTCACTGCCTAGTTGAAGAAGAGGTCAGGCAGGATGCACAATTCCTACTCAGCTTTATTACAGTTTTGTAGCTTCTGGGAGGTAAGGCCCACAGCCTGAATTTCTCACATCAATCACCGCCAAGGAACAGCTATTACTGTAGAAGATTTTTATTCTCAAAGAAACTGTAATGCTGTAAAATCTCCCTTTAGCATATTCTGCAAAGTCAGTATCTAGACTTTCATTTAATTCTGGCTTCTTTGACTGACTGATCTGTGAACTTGGCAGTTTTCTTATTTGGTTAAGCCTAGATCATTTTTTCTAACACTGAACAAAGATGGTAGTTATTGCCAAAATGTAAATTCAAAAAGCAGAAAGCTGCATTAGTCTTAAATTTAACACATTTTATGGCTCAAGTGGGATAGGGTTCCATTTCATAACTGGCTGAGTCAAATAACAAATGGGATTTAAATCACTGCTGTTAAGTTTTGATGTGAAAGAAATTTAAGTAACTTCAATAGGAAAAAAAAAAAAAAAAGATTTTTTTGCTCCTGACACATATGGGATTAGTTACAATGCTCCAATACATTTAATCAATATCAACCTCTGTAATATTTCAATTTGAAAGGGCATATTTCATTGTTATTCTCTTGGATCTAATGCTCACTGATGGTCCACATTTTTAAAGTTAAATCAACTAGTAATTGTTGGGAAAAAGAGAAGATAGAGAATTTAGCCTCAAGAAATTCAAAAGAATGGTACTAATCTTATAAAAATTAGTCACATGTAAGTATAATGATTCAATCAAATTACAAATATATAATCGTAATTAAGAATTAACTGATGTTTATAAGTTTCTGCTTTACCAATTCAATATATATAACCAACCTGCAAATTTTCCCACATGTACCTGGTTGGTAATTTTTCGAAAATAATATGAGTGATTAAAAAGCTTAGCTGGAACAAAATTCATTTCCTTTCTCATAAAACAAAAAAACTGTTCAGAATTGTTATGAACTATCTACCTTCTAACACATTCTAAGTTTATTACATTCAAGTTTATTACATTCAGGAGCACTGGCCACTGCTTAAAGAGAAGGCAGGACTTCAGGTGATTTGGGCGCACTCTCATTATAATTTGTTTCTGCCTCCTTGCTAAGGTAAGTGCAGAAGGAAACATGTATAAAGCAACTATGATTGCCTCTGGGAAGAGGGTGGTTGGAAGACAGGGATGACAGTGAGAGTTTCTTTTCACTATATACTTTTACCTTGTCTTTGATTTGTGTGCCATATGCATGTATTACCCAGTGTAATGGTTGTGTTTAAACAGGCTTAATAAATTAAAAGCGTTCCCATTTTCCTGTATAAAAAGCGCACCACAGTAAGTCCACAAGGTGGTTATTCATCTTCTTTCTGGTCAAGAGGTCCTTTAGAATGAAACCGAAGCTGATGCATTTCTGTGTAAAATGTAAAATGGGAGTTTTCTTCTCTCCAAAAGGAAATACTTTTTATTTGGTTTTAAAGGCTACCAGCAAACCACACTTGAAAACACCATCTACAAGCCCTTGTTTGGAGGATGAAAACAAAAGGTGGCAGGCAAGGCCAGGTGGTGGTGGAGGCTCACACCTGTAATACTAGTGCTTTAGGCCAAGGCAGGAGGATCACCTTAAGGCCAGGAGTTCAAAACCAGCCTGGTCAATATAGAGAGGCCCCATCTCTATGAAAGAAAAATAAAAAAATTAGCCGGGCAAGGTTGCACACACCTATAGTCCCAGCTACTAGAAGGCTGAGGAGGAGGATCACTCAAGCCCAGGAGTGTGAAGCTGTGGTGTGCCATGACTGCACCACTACACTCCAGCCTGGGCAACAGAGCGAGATCCTGTCTCAAAAAATAATAATAGGCCAGGCACGGTGGCTCATGCCTATAATCTTAGCACTTTGGGAGGCTGAGGCAGGCGGATCACTTGAGCCCAGGAGTTCAAGACTAGCCTGGCCAACATGGCGAAACCCCATCTCTACTAAAAATACAAAACAAAAACAAAAATTAGCTAGGTGTGGTAACATGCACCTATGGTCCCAGCTACTAGGGAGGCTAAGGTGGGAGGATCGCTTGAGCCCCAGAGGTGGAGGGTGCAGTGAGCCGAGATGGCACCGCTGCACTCCAGCCTGGGCGACAGAGCAATACCCTGTCTCAAAAATACATATATATATATATATATATATATATATATATATATACACACACACACACACATAGACACACACATACACACACACACACACATGCACACACACACACATATATAAATAATAAGTTGGGAAATAAAGTTTGATTTTATTTTGTGTGTAATAGTGATTTTCCAAAGGGTTGAGTTTTAGGACTACAGCTGTCCATTGAGAAGATAACTTACTGAGCAGCACTGTCCAAGTACAAAATAAAGTCTGTAAGACCAGTTATATAGGCTTTGGTGATAGCTGAGAAAGAGTGCAAGAACTGAACAGTACAGACAATGTAGTTATAAACTCAAAGAACTAAGTAAGTGATCTTAGGAAAAACCTCAAGAAATAGTCAAAGACGATACCAGAAGTCTGCATGACTTGGGTAGACAGTGGTATCATTAATGGACAGGAAATAAAATTAAATGGCGACAGGGAGAGGTGGAAATATAGAAAGTATTAAAAAAAAAACTCATAGTACGCCTCAAGATACAACAAACATCTGTGGCACTTAAGTACCAGTTCAGGTACTATTTTGGAGGCAAAGAAAATCTTAAAATTTTATGACAAAATGCAGCTGATGTTTAAAGGGTCAAAGACTCAAAGGCTTAAACATATATATATATTGACTAAGTTAATACTGAGTTATCACTGTTTTTCCTGAATCCAATTTTTTTCTTATATGCTTGAGCATGGTACCAACATTAACAAGAATATGGCATACTACTCCAGCATATTTAAGTATCCACTTCAGCCCTTTCAGTTTTGATGAAACAAGTACAGTTTGTCATCAAACAGCTAAGTAAATTACACTACACTTTGCTATTAAACCTAATCTTTACTGGATATAACCATTTTAAAGAATGATCTACCTACCAGTAGTAGTTTACAAAAAACAAAGCCATATTCTCTTTGAGATATTATCTAAAACCTTGCCAAATAAAATAATATCCAAGTACCATAAACTAAATATTTTACCAAAAACCTTATAAACTAATTTTGAAAAGAAAGCAAATGCAACCAAGTTTTCTGTAAGTGCTAAAATTAGGAGTTTTTATCTAAGAAACGACCTATGGTAGACTTGATGAAGTAAAAGTAAGAACATCTAAACACAAAAATAAGAACTTGCAAAGATTCTTTTCAAACTTCATGCTTTGTAGAGGCTTTTTTCTCCAAGGTATGGGCTAGGACTGAGCTGCAAGTCCAGAGCATTGCTGCCAAGACTTAAAATACCTGGAGTTGCTCAGCCAAACCAATGAAGTCCGAGATATTGAACAAAAGATCCAAATTTATCATATACAGAAACCAGTTGAAGCAAAAGGTGACAAGAAAGCAAAAGATAAAAAATGCTTATTGTACACCCACACCTTTTAATGTTAAATAGATATTTGAGGCATTAACCATATAAATCCAGGCCAGATTTGCTGTAACAACTAAAGTTAAAATATTTTGATCATATTCCATTTACTTGGGAAACCATCCAGTTTGGAATCCAACAGTAACTATTACCAACTATTAAAATCAATATCTATTACTAAAAATCATATCAACAATGTAAGAAATTACCCATTCAGGTTCTCTTTATTACAGTAGGAAGGCCATTCACTATCTTCATATCAAACTCAGGCCTAGAGATCATAACTGATTAAGTCATCTCCTCCATGAGAAGTCCTGTGTATGCTGCCTTAAATAACACCCAAGACGACAGCTACAAGAAACAAACGATAGATTGTCATCACTAGCATATACGTCACAAACACAGTAAGCACTGTCAAAAAGCAAGTGACAATGAATTTCAATAAGTTGTATGACCTTAAGAGAAAGAACCAGTGGCCTAGGATGTTTGCAGGTTTATCCAAATCTTGGGAGGAACATAAAAACGCAAAAGTCTGGCCCAGTGTGGTGGCTCATCCCTATAATCTCAGCACTTTGGGAGGCCAGGGCGGGTGGATCGCTTGAGGCCAGGAGTTCGAGACCAGTCTGGCCAACGTGGCAACACCCCATCTCTACTAAAAATACAAAAATTAGCCAGGCACGGTGGCACACAGCTACTCGGGAGGCTGAGGCATGAGAATCGCTTGAACCTGGGAGGTGGAGATCGCAGCAAGCTGAGATCGGGCCATTGCATTCCAGCCTAGTCGACAGAGCAAGACTCTGTCTCAAAGAAAAAAGAAAAGGAAAAGTCAGAGGGACTTAGAATTACCACCCACCTAATGTAGGTAAATTACCTTACTTAGGAACACCTACCAGTACTCTTCCCAATGCTCCTTAATATACTGATTTTCTTTACTATTGATTCCCAGTATCTTAATATGTGAACTCAGCAGTTTAAGGTTGCATTTTTCCAAACTTGAGAATATTTACTAAATTGACTTCTTATAGCTACACATCTTCTACAGTATGACGGATTATCAAACATAAAGATTCTAATATATGTTTTCTCATACATTTTAAAGTTAGAAGTCTGTAAGACACCTGAGTTCTGAAAAACATACTTCCCAATGCTCAAACAAGAAGCACTAGATTAACTATTCTGTACACACCTTAACTTCTATTTCCTCCATCTGGACATTAATCAAATGACAACCTATTTGCGCCCACGTCTCCTCATTGATAAAATAGGGATAATGATGGTTCTTATATCAAAGAGTTGTTGTATTGCTTCAAGGCCATAATAAATACACAATACTTAAAACAGTACCTGTCACACAACACGTAACAACTACTGGGGTCTTAAAGTACATGAAGCTGCTATAAAATGTAAAAGAAAATGAGTCAAAGATGGCTAGACGTGATCTGAATTCAAGCTCCAGGATATATTCACTTTATGTCTTTGAAAAGCCACTCAGCTTCTTGGAGTGGGAAAATCACATGTATAATCCAGATAATACTAGTCCACCCAGTTCGTGGAGCTACCAAGATATAATAATGTATGCTAAATGATTTTTCTATTAAAAAGTTACTATTTGTAAGCAATAACATCTTACTTGCCTAAGCAAAAAATATAACTAAGCAATCAAAATGTCAGACTGCGTAATGAATTTAATCCTCACTCACAAATACTCAGGTTACAGATAATCCTGCATAACTGGTTTTTCACTCTCAGCAAATAAAAACCTGAAAAGCAAGGGGATAAGAAACAGATAAATTTAACAACCAAAAAAAGGCACCAACTAGAAACATAAACTACTCAAGGCACCTAAAATTCAATGACAGGGGACATTTATTATAGAAATAACAGACTACTCAAAGGGATTTCTTGACAGATCTACTGTCTTGTCTGGTTCAATAACATGGTTTTTTCTTTTTTGAGACAGAGTCTCTGTCTGTCGTCCAGGCTGGAGTGCAGTGGTGTGATCTTGGCTCACTACAACCTCTGCCTCCCGGGTTCAAGCAATTCTCCTGCCTCAGCCTCCCGAGTAACTGGGATTACAGGCATCCGCCATCATGCCCGGCTAATTCCTTTTGTATTTTTAGTAGAGATGGGGTTTCACCATGTTGGCCAGGTTGGTCTCGAACTCCTGACCTCAGGTGATCCGCCCACCACAGCCTCCCAAAGTGCTGGGATTACAGGCGGGGCCTGGCACAATAACATGTTCTTAATGATAATACTATGCTATCAAAACACGGTTAGATTGTGTTCAATATTCTCTGACTAAAGCAGCAGAAAACTATGTATTACACTTCAAAAAGACATATAATTAAAATAGCTAAAATGTGCAAGTTTTGGCGTTTGAAAGGATTTCAAATTATCTGACTGAGAAAATTATCTCACATGTGAAACAACTTAGGTATGCACCACTCAAGTCAGAAAACTTAAAGAAGAGGCAAAGGGAGGCCGGGTGTGGTGGCTTGCGCCTGTAATCCCAGCACTTTGGGAGGCCGAGGCGGGCGGATCACGAGGTCAGGAGATCAAGACCATCCTGGCTAACGCGGTGAAACCTTGTCTCTACTAAAAATACAAAAAATTAGCCGGGCGTAGTGGCGGGTGCCTGTAGTCCCAGCTACTCGGGAGGCTAAGGCAGGAGAATGGTGTGAATCCGGGAGGCGGAGCTTGCAGTGAGCCGAGATCGTGCCACTGCACTCCAGCCTGGGTGACAAAGCGAGACTCCATCTCAAAAAAAAAAAAAAAAAGAGGCAAAGGGTCATATAATTTTCATATAATTTTTTTGCTATTAAAACATTAAAAGGCCAAACTATATTCTACTTCAGACCAGGATCTCAGACAAGAGCTTCCATTTCAATGGACTTTAAGCAAGCTGTTGTCTAGTCTCTTTAAATTCATAAGAGTATCACAAAAAATCTACAGTGACACATGTGATAGCCTGGCACTACAAATTCGAAGTATTCAACTCAGGTCACAAAGCATTCCCACCAGCCTGCTGTGGTGGCTCACGCCTGTAATCCCAACATTTTGGGAGGCCAAGGTGGGTGGGTCACCTGAGGCCAGGAGGTCAAGACCAGCCTGACCAACATGGCAAAACACCGTCTCTACTATAAATACAAAAAATTAGCCAGGCGTGGTGGCACATGCCTGTAATCCCAGCTACCTGGGAGGCTGAGACACAAGAATCGCTTGAACCTGGGAGGCAGAGGATGCAGTGAGCCAAGATCACGCCACTGCACTCCAGCCTGGGCAACAAGAGCAAAACTCTGTCTTAAAAAAAAAAAAAAAAACCACAAAGTACTTCCACCAAAGTTTTTCCATTAGATTTGAATAATCATCAGGTAGGTAAGGTAATGATAACATTTATACCCAAAGCTGTTGTGAGGATCACAATATCTAAAATTTAACACAAAATTTAACCAAACAACACAAAATTTAACCTAACATCCCTGTATAGGGTCTTATAATAGGTGCTCAATTAACATTAGTGATTTTTCAAACAGATAAGAAATCGACAAGTAAAAAGATGGAGAAACATGAACAAGCCCAGAAAGCTAACTAGCTTATCCTCAACTGTGTGCTCTTTTCTCACCAACACTCAAGCATTTACTAACCCAGTTTCTTCATGATTGATTTTCAAGAAAATTTCCACACAACAGGAGTATATCCATTCATTCACAACATCTGAGTGCCTCCTATACACGAGGTACTGTTCTAGACACTTGGAAATACTGCAGTGAACAAACCTGACATGGGTGCCACTCACAGGAAGCTGATATTCTAGTGTGAAGAAATAAGCAACAAGTAAAAAGAGTTTCAGACAGAAACAAGGACCAAACTGGATACCAAAATTCGCAGATGCTCAAGTCCTTTATATAAAACAGTGTTGTATTAGTTATTGCATATAACCTAGGCACATCTTCCTATATATCATCCCTAGATTGCATATAACATTTAATACAATGTAAATGCCATGTAAATAATTATTATACTGTATTGGTTTTCATTTGTATTTTTAATTGTTTTTTTCCTAGTATTTCTGATCCATGGTTGGTTGAATCCATGGATGAGATTGCTGGATTCAGAACCCACAGATATGGAGAGCTGACTGTATATGTAACTCATACTTTTCTACTTATTAATAACATACTCTACCTTACTTACAAAACCAGGGGAATAAGGTATCTAGTAAGATAAAGGGGAAAACAAAATTTAAAAGGTAAGAAATTTCAATAGCAATAGGTTTCAGGCACTGAATTATGGAGGAGACAAATGTTTTACACTTTCGCCTTCAAAAGGGTTATCATCTCAATGAGAAGGGGAAAATATATTAACAGTAAATCACTAACAGTATGGATCGCATACCAAGGTGAGTGATACAAGCTGTCATTAAAAAAGCTCAGAGAAAGGAAGACAGCAATGCTTCTTCTCAAACATTAATATGTTATAAATCACCTGACTGTGTAGGTCAAGAGAGGGGCCTGAGATTCTGTGATACTGTATGTCTGCATTTCTAAGAAACTCAAGTGTAGCCAGCATTGCTCATCTTACTGGTCATGGATCATACTTTGAATAGCAAGAGTCTAATGAACATAAGAAAGTACAATTCAAATGTTCTCGGGAACAAAGTGGGTTCAACATGAAAAGTTTAACGGGAAGAATTAGCTTGATCTTGTCTAGGAACAATGAGACCACCTGACAGAATGAACACCCATTCTTTTGTTTCTTTATTTTTGTTTTTTGTTTTTTTTTTTTAACTCATCTGTATTTGTTACAACTTTAAGCAGAATGTGACTCGGGCACTACATTTCCATCCACAAGACTAGCTCTGAGTTATTTTTGAACAGCTTTACGACATGCTTAGGTAGGCTTATAACTTTACTCCTCCAAATGATACTTTTCTTTGGAAAATGAGCCCTGTGGAGAGTTCCTTCTATCAAGTTCTTTCAATTTAACCATTCTCCCATTTCACAAGGAAGTACCAAGCACTGACTCCTGCAAGGTACACAATAAGAGACACACTGACAAGTCTATTGGAATGGACAATTAAAAGATTACTGAGAGAGAGCGTTTCAACTTAGTGGACTGACAAAAATGGGTATCTACCCATACTAAAGATAAAAGACATGTGAAGCAATGGGGCTCCTCATAAATTGCTAGGACAAATGTGAAATGGTACAAATGCTTAGGAAAATAATTTAACATTATGGTACTTAGTATAACTGTCCAGGAGCACCCCCAAGTCCTACCAATCATGGTGTGAGACAGACATAACAAGACTTAAAACATAGGAGAATATAAACTATCATTTAATTCATATTTATTCATACAGACAGGTGAAAATAATCAAATTGTTTAATACTCCATGTGGTGAAGCTACAAAAGAATCATTAAAACAAAGCTCACCAACAGTGATTCACATAGGGGGAGAAGGGATTGAAGGAAGGCATGAAAAAGGGGAAGGGGCTTCAAAGATACTTGTAATGTTCTGTTTCTCAAGTTGAATAGTGGGTAACTGGATGTTTAGACACTATCTTCCATGTATGACATTTTGATATGCTTTACAGTTCTTTGCTGATGTTATCAATAATCTTTAAAAAGTAGAAATAATTCAGGGAGTTTGTGGTGGCAGATTCTAACACCAATAGAGTTTCAGAAAGTATGAAAGACTACAAATATAGTTCTTTAACCATTAACTTAAAGAGGAAAAAAAGCCAGGGCAAAAAAAATGGAACACAGGGAGCTAAAAGAGACAATGCTGAAAATTTTAATATGGGAAAGTCCTGATGATGTTTATGTGCTAAGGGAACATACAGTTGACCCTTAAACAATATGGGCTTGAACTGCACAGGTTCAGGGATGTGAATCTTGCATATAAGAAAGGCCAACTTTTCCTATACATGAGTTCTGCAAGGATCCATAGGGCCAACTGTAGGACTTCAGTATGCCTGGATTTTGAATACACAGGGGTCCTGGTTTCCCTGTGGATATTGAGGGACTGCTACATTACAGATACAGAGGAATTGATGATATAGGTCTAAAGGTAGGAAAGGAAGGGTTCAATTATGGAGGAGAATACAAGAAAAATTGGTCTTGGCCATATCAACGTGCCAGGAAGGAATAAATGTGTTAAAACATCAGGCTAAACATAGGATGAGATTAATCTCTGGGTTCATCTACATCTATATATGGCTGAGAATTGTCATGAGAGTCGGGACTGGGTTCTACCTTGCTCACCTACATAATATGTAGGTTACTGCAATATACCCCAGAATGTAGCAGGGCTAGACCTGGCATATGGTCAGCAATCAATAAATATTTGTTAAATGGATGAAGAACAGAATACATCCGGAGTATACAGATTCAAATTAAACTATATGGAGAATTTTTAAAAAACAGAGTAAGTTGATTAAGTCACATTTTTTATTCAATATGTGATGATGAAAGAGAGGAATTTCAAAAAGAACTTCATGAACAAAAGTAAAGTCATGCTTACTGCTTGAATAAGGATGTGAATCTAGGTCTGTCTTTAGTACGACTTACTTTTTTCATTTTTTTTTTTTTCTTTTTGAGATGGAGTCTCTCGTTCTGTCGCCCAAGCTGGAGTGCAGTGGCGCGATCTCGGCTCACTGCAAGCTCCGCCTCCCCGGTTCATGCCATTCTCCTGCCTCAGCCTCCCGAGTAGCTGGGACTACAGGCGCCCACCACCACACCCAGCTAATTTTTTGTATTTTTAGTAGAGACAGGGTTTCACCATGTTAGCCAGGACGGTCTTGATCTCCTGACCTCGTGATCCGCCTGCCTTGGCCTCCCAAAGTGCTGGGATTACAGGCGTCAGCCACCGCACCTGGCCTTTAGCATGAGTTATTAAAGAAAAAACCAACTAGTCTGAGTGGCTAGAATGTACAGTTCCCACAAAGCTTGGAAAGAAAGGAAATAAACCTGAACATAAATACAAGAAACATGGACAACATTTTGGTGGGCCTTAAATTCAATGGAAAGTCACTGAAAACATTGAAGAAAAGAAGTTAAAATCTGAATGTTCACATTAAATAAATGTTTTAATAAAAGCATGAATCGCAGACTGAAGAGGGCAGGGGAAAACAATATTAAAATAACCTATATAAGATATCAGAACATAAATTAGGAGTAGTATAAATAATAAAATGGAGTACATACTCATTCATTTATCCTACTCTGTGAATTAACAGGTTCAGCATTGGAGATAAAACAGGTGAAAAAGCATAGTCACTGCCCTGAGTAGCATACATTCTGATGAGAAAAACAAAGAAGAAAACAAACAAGATAGTTACAGGCTGTGGAAAATTCTAGAAAGAAATACAGGGTGCTGTGTTGGAAAGTAAGGAGAAGAACAAGTCTATAATTCTATTTTGTACATGTTAAATACGAGATGCCTATGAGATATCCAAATAGTGACGTCAAACAGGCAATGGGTATTCAAGAGAGGCACTCAAGAGCCATTACTGGCAGAAATATAAATCTAGGACTTATTAGAATATAAATATTTAAAGCCGTGAGCACAGATAAGAATACTTTAAAGAATACTACTATAATTACTGCAAATAAAGCAGGAGCAAAGCTTAAATGGTGACTTATTCTGTCCCAGAAATTGTTCTAGTTATTGACATATATTCAGTCCATTTAAAGTCTCAAAACAATTCAGATGAGGAAAATGAGGCACAAAGACTTGCCCAATGTCATGCAGCGAATTTCAGAGCTGGGATTCAAATCCAAGCAGTCTGGCTCCAGAGCATGTACTTTTATCAACTTTGTTACACTACCTATGTCAAGCAGAGACTAAAAGAAAAGCCAAAACCTAAACCATGAGGCACTCCAATATGCACAGATGGAGAAGAAACATAAAAGGTGAGGAGTAAATGGCCTAAAAAGAAGGATAGTGATTGACTGGGGTCACACACCAATAAGAACCCTCAGGATTCAGGTATGGAAGTAAAAGAAAGAAACCATAAACCATTAAAATTGATAGGGATAGTGGCAATCATTTTGTGGATGAGAAAATGTACCTTTGGAGTAAAACAATTATAGAAGTGTTGTTAGTTACTGGTGGATGCAGACTGGAATGCATGTCTCCTGATTACCAGTTCAGTGCTCTTTCTACAATTCCAATCTACATTAGCAAAGTTAGCATTCAAAATGATTTGAAAAACATTAATAAGGATGAGAGTGGCAAAGACACAGTAATCTGAGTGTTTATGACGACACAGGTATGATATTAAACACTTTAAATACCTCGGAATTTCATTCTCACAACCCTTATGAGTTACTACTTTCTCATCATCCCCATTTTACAAAGGATGAACCTGAGGCCTAGAAAATTTAATAACTTCCCTAAGGTCATGCTTACTGCTGGAATAAGGATCTGAATCCAAGTCTGTCTTCAAAATTGTCTTGGCTAGTATGTAATATTGCTTTCCTAAGAGTAACACTGTTCATCAAAACAGAAATGAAGAAAGAAAAGAGAAGAGTTTAAGAAAGGAGTTTTTTTAAATTGTATCTGGGCAAACGTGGGTATACCTGTATGACATGCATGTGGAGATAGTATTCAAGATGGATGATTCTTGGTTACTCCATGTGCAATAATCCATTAATAAAATTTAGAGTAACCACTATTCCCTGTATCAACAATGTAAAAGGCATAAAGAACATACCATTTAAATGTTTCCTACATGATTTATGGTAACTGGAAAACATTCACAATTAAAATATGAGCAACCAAGATAAAAGAACCTTGCAACTGCAATATAATCTAGCTGCCTAAAATTATATAAATGACAGAAAGGCAGATGTCCAAAAAGGGGGAAAGTTGTTAGGAATTTATTTTGTTAATATCTACCCAACCGGTGGAGAACAAAAGCACAGAGGTAGTCACTACTGTGAGTAACAGATAATTCACTAAGTTCGTCAAGAATCCGGACATAAATAACTCTCAAGTAAAATAATCCTTTACCTGCTATTATTATGATTGATTTTGGAGTCACTGGTAAGCTTCTGATTTTTTATTCGAATTCCAAGGTGCTTTGGTAATCAAAAAGGGTCTTTTTGGTGGTAGATATGAGTGTTTTCACCACTGAAAAGGTATGTCTTCCACAGTAAATGAGTAAATCAACATTTACATGTATATAAACCAATCTCCTGTGAGGACTAATTGGTTCCTTAGCATTAATCAATTCTGAGAGAGCTGATAAAAAATAGTAATTTGTGAGTCCAAAAAATTGAGAACCAGTCTCTTGACCTTCCTAAGCACCACTGCCTATTTGTGAAACCTGAAGTGATCCAGTCCATCTCCACCTGCAGGTCTCTTTTTAATTCAACAATCCCTCTTAGTTGCCAGGACATTGTTACTGAAGTGCTTTTATCACTGCCCTGTGTTTGACAGTATTTGGCACTTAACAGAATGTCCTAAAATATTTGCTAAATAAATGATCTCCAAATAGATTTATGCCACCGACCTGTTGCCTTTTTCAACTCTGGAAACTAAGTGATTCAAAGAGTGCTGTTGTGACATAGCAAATTTAATAAGAAACATGTTTCTAAGAAATAAACATTTCCCAAGTGCATAAGTGGTACTTATTTTAACAAGTGTAATCTAAGTCCACCCACTAACTTTAGAGATTTGCAGTCTCTAAAGATACGTCATTTATTCCTGAACACACATCTGCCTCCCATGAGCCAGGGAAAGCCACAGTGGCAGTACACAGGCCAGACAGAACTCCATTTTCTTTTCCTTTTTTTTTTTTGAGACGGAGTCTCACTCTATTGCCCAGGCTGGAGTGCAGTGGCACAATATCGGCTCACTGCAACCTCCGCCTCCCAGGTTCAAGCGATTCTCCCGTCTCAATCTCCTGAGTAGCTGGGATTACAGGTGCGTACCAACACGCCCGGCTAATTTTGTATTTTTAGTACAGACGGGATTTCACCATGTTGGTCAGGCTGGTCTCGAACTCCTGACCTCCTGATCTGCCTGCCTCAGCCTCCCAAAGTGCTGGGAATATAGCCGTGAGCCACCACGCCCAGCCTGCATTTTCAAAGTATTACACAAGTGACATTTAGAGCAAAACATTCCAAAGTTAATCTCTTGCCTGCATCTTTCAAACTGCTAACCACAGACATTAAACTCATCATAATAATCATAACTAACATGGCCGGGCACGGTGGCTCACGCTTGTAATCCCAGCACTTTGGGAGGCCGAGGCGGGCGGATCACGAGGTTAGGAGATCGAGACCACGATGAAACCCCGTCTCTACTAAAAATACAAAAAAAAAAAAAAATTAGCCGGGCGTGGTGGCGGGCGCCTGTAGTCCCAGCTACTCGGAGAGGCTGAGGCAGGAGAATGGCGTGAACCCGGGAGGCGGAGCTTGCAGTGAGCCGAGATTGCGCCACTGCACTCTAGCCTGGGCGACAGAGCGAGACTCCGTCTCAAAAAAAAAAAAAAATCATAACTAACATTAAGTGATTACACTGTACTACAGGTCACCACATAAATTTTTTCACTTAATCCAAACAACTCTATGATATAGATACTTCTCATTCCCACTTGACAGATGAGGAAAGCAAAGCCTAGAAAGGCTAACTTGCCTAAAGTCACAGAGCTGGTTAAGTGGAAGAGCCTAAAAACTAAATGAGCTCTTAACCACCAGGCTACACTTTTGTATCCAGTTTAACTAAGTCAGTTCAACAGATTCAATTATATGCTGGGTTTAAATTATCAGCAGTTTCCACTTAAAAATACCCCCTTGCAATTACAATTTTCCCATGAATTTAAAAGTACTTTCTTATTACAAATATCTAAGATCTGCATTAATAGGAAATAACCTTTAAAAAAATCAAAGGAAGAGAGGATGCTTTTTAAAAAGAGAGGCAGGAAGGATACTTTTTAAACTAGAACGTCATATAAATGCATTTTGCTTCGAAACAACAGAAATAAAATTTCTCATTCTAGATATTCCTTTTCCCAGCTAAGTCCATTTCCTTATCAAGAATTTCCTTGCATGTCCTAGTTCACGAACCTTAACTACTAAATACACTTAAGGCCCTTCTCTTTGATATTCTTTTATGTTTTTCAGAACGAACACTACAAAACAGTCTATTCTAAATTATACGGTTTCAGATAAAGCGCCGAAGTACAGGCTCAAAAGAGTGGCTACAAAGTACATCTCCACTTGGGACGTTATAGATGTCAGATCCCAGCAGGGAAGCAGTGGAGTTTCCTTACTCTCTCCTTTCCAGAGCCCTACTAGGTCCCTAAATCCTTCTCGACCTTCGTTAGCTGCTGGTCTCCAGAAGTCTTTCTCCAAATGCCCCCACCGGTCATCTCAAAACAAGACCTCAGGAACCTGTCACTCACACCCCTATTCTCAGTCCCCTTTCTGAAGCCCCAACTGTCCCGTTAGAAGACAAGAGAAGGTTGTCGCGTCTCCCGAACAAAAAGTGAAGATGAAAGAGAAAGGTACTAGGGAAACACTTTGGCCCAGCCACACCAAGCCCGAGGGGAAGAATGCTACAAAGTACGTCTGGTGGGACGGGTCTGGGAACTGCGCTCCGCACGTGGGCCAGAGGAAACGAAACAGCACTCACAAGGCCATCTATCTGCACTTGCTTCACGGCTGAATCTCCGGAGCTGCCTTTGCCTTTGCCTTTCCCTGCTGAGCCGGCGGTGGAGCTGGAAGAGGTGGCAGTAGAGCCGGTACCTTCCTTGCGGGACGCCATCTTTCCAAGCAGACAGGAAGAAAGAGAAACGTGAGTTACCGGAAGCGGAACTACAAGTCTCGCGTGACGTCACTCGCAGGCCGGCGTTCGAGGGGCGGAGATGGAAGGAGAAGCCAAAATTGGGTCCTGCCTCTCTCCTGTTTCCCAGTTTTACCTTCTTTCCAGGCGGTGTCCTTTGTGCACGCCTACTGTACATTTTCGACCTCTTTCCAATGGAATGATCTAAGATGAAAGTAAACTTTTTAAATGTTTAATCATTCACCATTAGGCAAACCGTCATAATAGCATTAGTTCGCACTATTTCTGTAGTGTCTCTTATGTAAAAATGCTTTCATTTCAGATGTTGCAATGAAGTGCTATACTAACTCGCATTATGCATATTAGAAAACTGAGAAGTGATTTGTCCGACATTATTCTGTTAATTAGCGGTGAGCCAGTATTGCACAGCTTGTTTTACGTTTAGATAGCTGCTTGTAACCACTTAGATTACACAGAAATTAAAACATAGAAACTTTTATCAGAATTACCAGAAATAGTAGCCTTTTGCTATTAGCTTCTTGTAGAGATTTACCTGAGTAAAGTACCAAAGAAGTTATTTGAGGTATTGTTGAGGGATAATACAGAATATATTTTCTAAAAATCAAGCTGATTTATGACACATTACTCTGAAATACACATCTCAAGTCCTTAAAAGAATATATGACAACTGTAAGAAGCCATTTTAGATAAGTAATTTAAAACATTCTTTTCTACTTCCAAATGACTTTTTTCCTATCTCTTATTTTTGAAATGTTTATTCAATCAATATGTATACAGAACTGATGAAATAGTTAAATCAATAAACCGCATATCCTGCCCTGAAGTTTTTTGTTGTTTTGTCATTGGGATCTGGTGTTATGTTTCAATCTGGGAGGAGAAATAGTTACATGTTACAAATTCTTAACACTACAAAATGAAAAGTTAATATCCACTCATTTCGAGTGTATGTGAAATATTTATCAAAATAGACCAAATCCTAGGTCACACAGAAAGTCCACAAATTTAGAGGTTTTAAAGGTTGATCCTGGTAAAATTACACTAGAAATTGGTAATAGGACGTTCACAAAAAGAAGAAAGAAAATCTCTCATGGAAGAACCAGACTGGAGGTTTTTGCCTACCACTAGGTAGCTGGAATGATGAGCATTAGAAAACAGTCAGGCCATTTATAAACAATAATACATTTATTTATTGCTTTATCCTACAACATAACACAGTTTTGTTTCAGAATTACCATACCAATATCCTCATAACAGTAAAACTACAAAGTAACGTTTAAAATTGTTTTGCAATTTTTTTGTCCTTAAAAATATCCAACTACGGTTTTGCAGCCACGTGTGCTAAACATACTACAATGGGTTATTTTCATCTGTCCTGAGACAGTTCATGTGGGCCCTCTTTATGAAATACGCTAGATGTAAGAGGTACAAGTGAGAGAGAGAGAGAGAGAGACAGATAATATGAAGAATTTGAATTAAGAAATCAATATAATCACCTTGACAAGAAAGGGCCCAGAAGCAATGACATTTCTGGCACTTCGGTTCCTAATTTCATTCCTATCTCACTGGCTACCTCCTTTATTCTCAGTTCCCATTGCTGATTTTTCTACCCCTTTTCAACCTTTAAATATTGAAGAGCACGAAATTTAGACTTTGAACATCTTCTTTCCCCTATTTTTGCTCTCTTTTATGGTGACCTCATCCACGCTTTACAAAGAGATACACTCAAAATAAATAAATCAATATATTATTTAAAATGTTCAAGTAATCCAGAAGAATGAAGAAAAAGAAAAGAGAGAAATGAAAACAGAGAGAATGAATAAAAAATAACTTAAATGGCAATCTTAAGCCCAAATATATTAATAGTTATGTCAATTTTTTTTTTTTTTTGAGACAGAGTCTCCCTCTGTCACCCAGGCTGGAGTGCAATGGTGTGATCTTGGCTCACTGCAACCTCCGCCTCCCGGGTTCAAGCGATTCTCTTGCCTCAGCCTCTTGGGTAGCTGGGATTTTAGGCACCCACCACCCTGCCCAGCTAATTTTTGTATTTTTAGTAAAGACGGGGTTTTGCCATGTTGGCCAGGCTGGTTTCGAACTCCTGACCTCAGGTGATCCGCCCGCCTCAGCTTCCCAAGGTGCTGGGATTATAGGCGTGAGCCACTGCGCCCAGCCAATATAAATGTTTTAAATATACCAATTAAAGGAAAACAATTGGATGAATGAATAAATGGATAAAAACATGATCTATCCATAGGCTGTCTATAAGAAACTCACTTCTAACAGTAATATAAGTACAAAGAAAGTAAAACAATGGAAAAAATATATCATGTAACCACTAATCAGAAGAAAGCTGGAGTGGCTATATTAATATCAAATAAGGCAAAATTCAGAGAAAAGAAAATAATCAGAGACAGAAGGAGACATCAAATAATGATAAAATGATCAATCACAAAGAACACATGAGAATTCTCAATGTGTATGCCCCAACAGAAATCAGAACTTATGTGAAGAAAAATCTCATGCAGCTGAAAGGAAAAAATGGGCAAATGCATAATTATAGTTGGACATGTCAACTCCCTTTCTCAACAATGGATAGAACAATTATGGAGAAAATCAATAAGGATATAAGGAACTCAACAATACCATCAACCAACAGGATCAAATCAGCATTTATGGAACACCCAAAGTACAAAATACACACTGTTTTCAAGTGTCCATGGAACATACAGGTCATATCCTGAACCATAAACAAACCTCAGCAAGTTTAAACCTCAACAAATTAAATGATTTCTGAATTGAAATTATTCATAGTATGTTCTCAAATCACAGTAGATTTAAAGAACGAATTAAAACATGGGATAACAAAATTTTCTGAATATTTGGAAACTAAGCAACATACCTCTAATAATATTACTCCACAGATCAAAGAGGAAGTCTCCAGGAAAAATTTTAAAACATACACACAATTTGAACTAGATGAATACAAAAATATAAAATATTAAAATGTGTGGGGCACAGATACATCAGTGCTGAGAAAGAAGTTTATAGCTAACTGCCTACATTAGAAAAAGGAAATGTGTCAAATCCATCATCTAAGCTCTCTAACATCCTAGACGAATAAGAACAAAATAAACCTGAAGTATGCATAAGAAAGTAAACAACAGATTGTAGCAGAAACTGAATATATTTAATCACTTAAAGATGGTTGGTCACAACAATTAAGTTGTCTTTCTGGCCTCCCATAAGGAAGTTCAATACTGTGGGTATTAATTTCATTGTGGATATTTATTTATTATATAAAATAAATTTATCCTGTATTCGCAACAAGATGTTCTTCATTCTCTTTGTCACAGAAACTAATGTTTTTAGCATACTTCTCCAATTGCTGGAAATATTTCTAATTTAGTTACAGGCAAAAAGAGAGAGGCTGATGAGGGCCTTCCAAACTAAGCTGTGGGTGCTGCCCATGTGTGATTACTGCATGGGGACAGGAAGCAGAGGATAGCCTGTCACACCTGAGTGAGCAAATAAAAAATAAACAGTCTAACTAGTTCAGCTTTTGTGGCATAATAACTCTACCCACTAGAAAAACACAGCCCAGTAAAAGCCAGGCTGGGACCATTCCATGCCTCAGAACCACCCAGTATTGGAGCTGCTTTCCCTCACTTGGCTAAGACACTTAAACCCCTTTCAATGCAGTAAAATGAGTCAGGACACCAAAGATGAGCCCCTAAATGTTGTTAAATGTCATTTTATTACGATAGAGAGTGTTAACTTACAACAGAGAGTATAAATTTGGGGGTTCACCTGGCTCATTCTATATTCAGATGAGCCAAAAGATGTGTGGGGTGTGTGTGTGTGTACGCGCATGCACACACACGTGCTTGCCGTGTCTTACTCTGTTGCCCAGGCTGGAGTGCAATGGCACGATCTCGGCTCACAGCAGCCTCCACCTCCCCAGGCTCAGGTGATCTTCCCACCTCAGCCTCTCAAGTAGCTGGGACTCCAGGCACACAGCACCAAAATTGAATAATTTTTGTACTTTTTGTAGATAACCAGTTCCACAATGTTGCTCAGGCTGGCCTCGAACTCCTAGGCTCAAGTGATCCTCCTACCTTGGTTTCCCAAAGGGCTAGGATTATGGGTGTGAGCCACCATGCTCAGGCTGCCAATTTAAATTATTTTAAACAAGAGGGAAATATATGCTATGATGGATCCGGATGTCTAGAGAAGGGCATACTCCAAGTGAAGCAGCATAAAGATTCCAGTTTCATTACTTCATGACTCTCCGGACTCTGTCTCCTGCCACGTTTGGGTTCTGACCAAAGACCGGCTACCACTATAATCTCAAGCTCTCAGTAGCAATTGAAACAATACATTTTTTTTTGTTTATTTCAAGGAAACCTCTCCCCCAGCCATAGAAAAAAGATCTTGCTCATTAGCCTCATTGAGATCAATTTAAGTCATAGGCCTCCTTTTGTGTACACGTGTGAAATAAGACTATGGGAGGTTATACTTTGAAGAGCTAGGTAATTTGTTCAGTGTTATGAAAGAAACTAGAGAGAGTATAAAGTTGGAGCCAATAAAAAGAAAATAATAGTCATTTACACATAAGAATTAGCATGTGGTCATTTTCTATATGTTTGCTTAAATAATAATAATTTTTAAAATGACATTGGACTTTTCATCCCAGTATTTTGATTCACCACTTACCAACTAATATTTAAACAAAGTAATCTTGCAGTAAAAAAAATTTGAGAGGATTGTAAGAGTGACTTTTATTTTGTATAATATCATGTAATTAATACTTCATATTGGTGTAATTCAGTTATAAATACTAGACTTTGAAAAAATATTCTACTAGATTATTGAAAACGTGTTTAATTTCTTGCCACCAGGAGTTCAGTTTCTGCCCTGAGTCCTCCTGCTGCTTAAAAATATATACAAAACCATGAGTGAAAGAGTTGTCTTCAACATTTTGTTAAATATAAATAAATAGTGTTTTTTAGAAAATCCTTTTAAAGCTGTAATCTGACATAATTTCCAATCTTTAAACTTCTTTAAGTAACAGTAACAATATTTGGTTACCTAGAGTAATTTTATAAGGATTCATTAATCTTCTAAAGTGCTTTGATAGATTAAAATGAAAGACCCATTTAGTGTGAACTTCTCTATTAGTTTGAATAATAATATAATTAAATTTCAAATGGCAGTTTGCTTTGCATTACAGTAAAATATGTTTGCCATTGGTACTACTTCTTAACTTTTTGCTCTGCTCTACCAGTTTTTATTTTTATCATTTAAATTAATGCCATTAAACATTTTGTAGTAAAATGCCAATGGAGAACACTATTTAAATCTGTTAGAGACGGGCTGGGCGAGGTGGCTCACACCTGTAATCCCAGCACTTTAGGAGGCTGAGGTGGGCAGATCACTTGAGGTCAGGAGTTTGAGATCAACCTGGCCAACATGATGAAAACCTGTTTCTACTAAAAATACAAAAATCAGCCAGGTGTGGTGGTGGGCACCTGTAATCCCAGCTACTCAGGAGGCTGAGGCAAGAGAATCGCATGAACCTGGGAGGCAGAGGTTGCAGGAGCCGAGATTGCACCACTGCACTCCAGCCTGGGCAACAGAATGAGACTCTGAAAAAAATACATACATACATACATACATACATCTGTTACAGAAATAATAAATTCCTTTCAATTTACCTAACATGGCAGTATTTGTTCTAAGTATGATTTCATCTAAATAAATTATTACAGAAAGCAAACTTGCTAGTCTAATTTTATAGTGATCTGACAATAGTCATCTGATAACTAATGTAGGCACTTCCTGTTTACTGTCTAGTTTAGAAATATCCTCGAGAAACAGAAATCTCTTGAAATCATTTTCTAAGAGACAGCTTCTCCTTTGTCATTTGACCTGAAAGAAGAGCTCACTGATACTGGCAGGACCGATATACGTGAATTCTGCTTGCTTTCATTAATTGACAATTGGGTGACACTAACATTTCCTTGATGTTCCTTACCCAAGCAGCTGGGGCTCTTCATATTTAACTAACTTTTCTCAACAGGAGATATATCCCACTGACATACCAAATTCAAATCAAATTGTTTATACTTTCAAGAGAAACAAATGTCAAGACAGTTTCTACAGTATGTAAAGAAAGATTTGGTTTATTTAACTTTGAAGACTTTCTACCTTTTAGAGGAAACATATAAACTAGTATTTTGAATCTGTTCAAAGGAAGGGCAACTGTATTGACTAACATCAACTAACATCAAAGTCTCATCAAACATATTTGTTCATATAAAATTATGAACAAATTCTGGCAAGTAGTTTTAACTTCCTCTATCAGTTAGCATTGAGTTTGGCTACATAAAAAATAAACTTATGATAACATTTTTTTTAAACCAAGGTAGAAGTTTATTTTTCTTCTCATGTAAAAGAAGTCCAGAAGTAGAAAGTCTATGTTTGGAAAGACAGTTTCACAGTTGCAAGCGATCCAAGCTCCTCTTATCTGCTTTGCCAGTGTTAAGTGAATGACCTCCATTCTCAAAATTACCTCATGGTCTAAAATAGGTTGCTGGAGTTAAAGCTATCACATCCAAATTCCAGGTAGTAGAAAGGAAGGAGATATAAAACCCAAAAGTGTCCACTGCCCAGCTAAGTTGACTTCCTTTAAGCTGGCTTCCCAGAATTCCATGCAACACTTACACTTACATATCTTTGGCTAGAACTTAATCCTATGGTTCTACCTAACTGCACCGAATGCTGGGGAATAGGCTGGGTGCTGTGGCTCACTCCTGTAATCCCAGCACTTTGGGAGGTCAAGGTGGGTGGACCTCTTGAGGTCAGGAGTTCGAGACCAGCCTGGCCAGCCTAGCCAGCATAGTGCAACCCTGTCCCTACTTAAACATACAAAAATTAGCCGGGCATGGTGGCCTGTGCCTGTAATCCCAGCTACTTGGAAGGCTGAGGCAGGAGAATCGCTCGAATCCAAGAGGTGGAGGTTGCAGTGAGCCGAGATTGTGCCAGTGCACTCCACCATAGGCGACAGAATGAGACTCCGTCTCAAAAAGAAAAGAAAAGAAAAAAAGAATTCTGGGGAATGGATTTGTTTATCTGGGCACATTACACTCCAGAATAAAATCGGGAGTCTACTCCTACAAAGAAGAGAAGAGATATTGGGTGAAAATTCATAGTCTGTGTCATATCTATTATGTTATATTTGGTGATTTTGTGAGAAATGTCATGCAGCCATTAAAAATAATGAATGAGAACTCTGCCAATTGACTTTGGGTAGACCTGTGTAGGGATTTCTACAGGATTGTTAGGTGAGAAAAGCAAAATGTATAGAATTGTTAAATATGATTCAATTTTGCATAACAGAGTATCTCTACATAAATATTAAATTGTATATATATGCATATGATGTATCAATATGTGAATATGGAAACATTGCAGAGAGATACATAATACATCATCAAAGTGTTATCTGGGCAAGGGGAGAAGAAATTACTATCTTTGTGTTGTTCCACTTGTTTTAAGAGGCATATGTTATTTTTGTAATTTGAAATACATAAAGTTTTTTGTTATTTTATTTTATTTGAAAGATGATTTTAAAAAGTGACAGCCTCCATATCTGACCTTTGTAACACCTTCTGACACATATAAAATTTCACAGTAAGGCATTCCATGATGGAGCCTATCCTAGGGGATCTTAGCGAAGAACCTCATAGGACCTCAATACAAAGTGCTTTACCTAAGTTGTCTTAAAATATTTATTTAGCTAAATTATTTATTTAGACAGTATGTTAGATAATGTTAGGAATAAATTTTTTTTTGAGCTAATGGATGTTAACAAATGTTTATAAATATTTAGATATGAATATAAGGCAGAATAATATCACAATAGATATGTTAGCTAAATTTTCTAACATTTATGAAATTAAACAAAATTATACTAACATTGATGAAATTCAACAAAGTAACCTTTATGAATTATATTTAATGTTTACCTCTTTAATTCCATTTAGGCCATGAATCTTTCATGAGAAAGTCCTATTTGGGAATTAGTCATACGTTTCAAAAATAAATTATTCTCATGTCAACTTGGCTTCATCAAAATTTCATGAAGAAAAAAACTTCAAAATCATGTACAACAGCATAATATTATAAAACTATATTTGATCCAGACATAATAAAATGAAGAACATAAAAAATAAAGAAAAATAAATTAATCGCCTACTTACTCCAGCTGAATGTGGATTTCTATTTGGCGTGGAAAATGTCCAGTGGACTGACCTGAGAAAAAGGCTAAAAACTAGCAATGCTGTTATGAATTATTGTTCCTTCAGTATAAGGTCAAAAAAATTTCAATGAATATTAACTATTATAATAATGACATAATTTTCAAAATAAAATTTCAGATTTAAATTTATATCCAAGTAGTTCATTCAATAATGGCAGTATTTGGCTTCTGCCTTGGTTGTGGCTAAATATTGATTTTCCATTACAGATCATTTGGCATCTAAACAAAAGTGTATTAAGTGGACCAATTAATAAAAATATCTTACTGGATAAACGATGTTTTATTACAAACAAAGTCCTTCAGGAACACTAATGAGCATAATAATGACTTGGGGAGATTGTAATAAATGCCACTTCCTCTGTGAATAGTACCCCTCTCCCTCAATATTTACTCTGAATCAGAAATGGGCATTTTAAACAAGCACACTAAGAGCTTTTCTGCATATCCCAAGATGATGTTTTGAGAAACACTGCTGTAATAGAAAACTCTATTTTTTTCTCTTTTTGTCTTTTTTTAATTTAGTAGAGACAGGTGATCCTCCTGCCTCGGGCTCCCGAAGTTATGGTATTACAAGCATGAGCCACCATGCCCGGCCGAAAACTTTGTTTTAAACTCGATAATCACCATTATAGATCATCTTCATGTTTTCATAATGAAGATAGGGTGGAAACTGGCACTGTCATATACATAGAGCTTAGGGAAAAAAAATGTGCTGTAGTTTGGTAAATTAAAAAACAACAACAAAAACTAAGATAAGACTAAAATCCCTAGCGCCGCACCACATTTTTCTTAGTACTGAAAAGGCGCCAAGGAGCTGGTAGATAAATCTGAGGCTATTTAAGAAAAAATTTTTTAACTGTTTTACAAGACTCGGGTGGTATCTCGTTTCTCTGTCTGTGGTGGGCGCATAGTTGGAGTAGAGAGTTGGCATACAGGGATAAAAAGAGGATTCAAATTGAAAAGTACTGAGCAATTACACTCAAAGACCATGAATCCAACCCTGCAAAAGTTTTCATGGCTTCCAATTCCTAAATTCATTTTAAGTTTAAATGAAAGCAACCATCTAAGTGATGTGCTGGGACTCAGGTCAGGGCTAACATTATAGATCTTATTCCAATTTCATAAACCCATATATTGAAATAAAACCCCAAATGCAAACAATGCATTCAATCACGTTGTAAATCATTTTCTGTGCTGGTTCTTTCAATCTTTAGCCAAAACTAGATCTGGGAGAGATTCCAGGCCAGGACAAAAATGCAAAATTCCATACTCCCCATTCTTTGATTATTTTGCCTTGAAGTGGATACTCGACAGTTAGCCACGGGAGAACTTGAAATTTTCTGATTCATTCTCCTCATTAATCAAATTGACCAAGTAATTTTTAAACCTTCAGTCAGCTTTGTGCCTTCCTGTTATTGGCCCAGTATGTAATCTTCCTATGTCAGAGACTATGGACATAAAAAGAGTACTTGAAACTTATCTAGACCTACAACCAGTTTGACAGTGAGGAAGTTGAACCCAGCTTTCTTGGGGAGTTGCCCAAGATCAAACGTCTTGGGTCTGTGGCAGAACCAGGACTCAAAGGTTAGGAATTCTGACTCTAGGCAAACGAAGCTCTTGAGAGTTGTTCCAAAACACTCCGTGCGAGTGATTTAGGATGGTCCTAAGGCAGGAGGAAATGCAAAATGGTGTGGCACCCTTTGCCCTGACAAATGGTTCCTGAGTGACGTTAGTTTCTATGGTGGTGTAGCAAGAACATTTGAACTTCAGGCACGAAAACTGGGTTCCAGACACTAACAAACTACGTGCCCTTCGTGAACGTGCTTAATTTCTTTATGGGAAAGCGGCCAGTACAAACCTCCCCACTCATAGCTATCCAATATATCATTTCCTTCTTTCACTTGGGAATTACAAACATTCAGGGGAATAATGTAAGGTAAATCACTTAGGACAGTGTCTGGAACATATTAAGTCTCAATATTATCACTGACTACTACTATACTGCCAGTCTTTCAGAGAAGCTCTTGCTACCTGCCTCTGAAACGTAAGTAACACGCTAAATGTATTCCCGTAATTTTCTTTTACCGTGGCCCCAGACTGCGCATGTGCGCCCCAGTGCGGAATCGCGCACCCCAGCGGTTTTCCCGCGTACGCACAAGTTCCGCCCTAAGGGACCGCCCCTTTAAGCGCGGGCACCGCGGTGGAAGTGCGCGCTAGTATGGACATGACGTAAACCAATGGGCAGGCCCGGAAGACAGGGGCGTTTGCTTCCGGGGCCAAAGGCACTTCATTTCCGGGTGAAACTGGCATTGAGGGTACTGGGGCGTGCGTGAGGCGTTTACTGATGCTTCCTCGTCCGGTGGCCTTGGTCCCGGTAAGCCAGGCATGAAGATCACAAGGCAGAAACATGCCAAGAAGCATCTTGGCTTCTTCCGCAACAACTTCGGAGTCCGCGAGCCGTACCAGATCCTGCTGGACGGCACCTTCTGTCAGGCGGCGCTGCGGGGCCGCATCCAGCTGCGGGAGCAGCTGCCCCGCTACCTCATGGGGGAGACGCAGCTGTGCACCACAAGGTGGGCCCGGAGGGCTGGGGAGGAGGCACAGAGGGTCCGTCGGGTGTTGTAGAGGCGAGGCCATTGCTCACAGACCTTCATTGCGAGCTCAGGATGTGCAAAACGCCCCGCCCACGTGGAGTTGACAGTTAAGTGGAGAGGTGAAGGTGGTCAGGCGAATACCTATAATAGAGGCAGATTGGACAGTGCCCTGTGAATATCACGTGTCGTTAGCCTGGCGAATGAGAGCACATTATAGCAGGGTGATGTGACTTCGAATCTTGATCCCAGTTCTACCAGCTCTGTGATTTCGGTCAAGTTATTTAGCTTCTCTGAGCCTCGGATTCCTCATTTGTAAAATAAAGATGATAAATGCTTAGAAGATTGCTGTAAGCTCAAACGAGTATAGTGTACTAGAGCATTTTTCGGTATCTAAAGTGTGCCGTCTTCAAATGGTTGCTGTCTGTCATTCGCATAGCTTTTCTTAGTTTAAACCAAAATTCTTCAAGCCTCACAGTGAACCTATGAGTTACCATCTTTGATGTCCACGGCAAAAAGTCAGTACTTGAGATTAAGGAATCTGCCCAAGGACATTTGTTTATTCAACTCGCTTTATTAAGTACCCCCTATATGCCACACACTGCTCCCTCATGGCCAGTCAAGTGCATAAGTCAGTCTGCAGTGTGTGTTTTCACTCTAGGTCTGATGTTTCCCCACTTCGTTGAAATGGGGGAACACTTAGGATGGAAGCTTGTCAGGATGAAGAGGAGAGAGGAGAGAATTGTGACAAATTTCAGGTAACATTTGAGCCCATTGACTTGTTCAATTCTGAGGGGAAGAACTATTTTGAATGACAGAAAAGAATGACACTTCTTGTTGTGGAGAACTCTTCACACAGAATGGAGTTATGAAACGCCTGGGAAAGAGGTTGCAGCACAGAATATATTTGGGAGTGAAACTAGGAAGAAGGCAAATTTAGTAGTTTTTTCACTGTAGAATATTTACTTTTAAAAAAGCAAAAAAAGAAAATTAAAATGACTCATAATACCACTACTCACGAATAATCACTGTTAACATGTGCAGTGTCATCCATCCAGTTCTTTATACACACTCACACAAGCACAAGAATGGACTTTTAAGCCAGGCAAGGTGGCTCACACTTGTAATCCCAGCTACACAGGAGGCTGAGACAGGAGGGTTGCCTGAGTCTAGGAGTTTGAGGTGAGCCTGAGCAACATAAGGAAACCCCCATCTCTAACTACAGCCATAACAAAGTATGGGCTTTTTCTGTGTATACTGTGTTAATAGTCTCCTTTTCCTCACATACCACTACTTAATGAACAGCTTTCTGTATTTGTTCAGAATTTCTCAAGCACTGTCTCGGCTGGGTTACAGATACCCCCAAAGTTGGTTTATTTTATTTTATTTTATTTTTGAGGCAGAGTTTTGCTCTTGCCCAGGCTGGAGTGCAATGGCACGATCTCGTCTCACCGCAACCTCCACCTCCCAGGTTCAAGCGATTCTCCTGCCTCAGCCTTCCCAAGTAGCTGGGATTACAGGCATGCGCCACCAAGTCCGGCTAATTTTGTATTTTTAGTAGAGATGGGGTTTCTCCATGTGGATCAGGCTGGACTCAAACTCCTGACCTCAGGTGATCCGCCCACCTCGGCCTCCCAAAGTGCTGGGATTACAGGTGTGAGCCACCACGCCTGGCTGCCCCCAAAGTTTTGATCCCCTTAGTCTTTAGGGCTGTCTGACAAATCCTTCAGTAGTCTTTACCCCTGAATTGATTGCTTTTGTCTACAAGCAATTTGTCCATATACTCCTGTGTGCCATAGAAATATTAACATTTTAAATATAGTGCTATGATATTAAAAAGGTTGAAAAGTGCCACATAAGATTATATTCTACAGCAATTTTTCTAACAAATTTATTTTAACTCTGGAATTTTTCAGACAACTCAAAAGTAGAATAATATAATGAAACCTCTCTCCAGCTTTTGCAGTTACTAACATGGCCAATCTTGTCGAATCCCTTACCTCTCCTTACTGATGGGTTACTTTAGAGGATATTATTCTATCAATTCTTTGGCATGTATCTTGAAAAGATAAAGAAGCCTTTTAAAAATCAGGATTCAAACTAAATACATATATTACATTTGATTTATATGTCACTTACGTTTTTTTTAAAAATTTATTTTTGAGATGGAGTCTCACTTTATTGCCCAGGCTGGAGTGCAGTGGTGCGATCATGGCTCACTGCAGCCTCCGCCTCCCGGGTTCAAGTGATTTCCCTGCATCAGCCTCCCAAGTAGCTGAGATTACAGATGTGTGACACCACGTCCTACTAATTTTTGTATTTTTTAGCAGAGACAAGGTTTCACCATGTTGACCAGGCTCGTCTTGAACTCCTGACCACAGGTGATCCACCCACCTCGGCCCCCCAAAGCATGGGGATTACAGGCATGAGCCACCATGCCAGGCAGTTTTTAAAAATTTTAACAGTTTCCCCTCCCTTTAAATTTTGCAATTTATGTTTTTAAGAAATCAGATCATTCGTTTTTCAGTGGAATATATTTCTTGGCCACTAGTAGTTAGGTCTCTACAGAGTTTACTCATATTCAGGTTTGAAGATAGGTGGAGTTAATTGATGAAGTAGAACAGCAGAATATTATCAGGCCTGGGTTTTATTTTAGAAAAGATAACTGCAGTGATGTGAAGGGTAAACTGGAGAAACAAGAGAGCAGAGGCATGAAATCTGTTTTGCGGTTGTTCAATCAAGAAGTAAGGGGAGCCTAAACCTGGGAGAGGAAAGGCAGGAACCCAAGGGTTCTCCAAAGAAACGTTACGTTACTGAGATAGATAGGTCGAGCAGCTGATGGCGTAGGAGTATGGGTGAAGAAGGGTAGGAAGGTCAAATGTGATTTCTGATTTCTATCTAGGGTGTCTGGGAAAATAATAATTTCAAAGAGATAGCAAGTCTTGGAGGATAAATTTGGATGCAGGAAAGTGGTTTGATCTTAGACATGGTGAATTTGAAGAGTTGATGGCAGGATATCCACAGGCTGGCAGTACTCAAAATAGAGGTCAAGTCTAATGACTAAAGCAAGCAAAATCTTCTTAAAACAGAAAGATGATAAAGGATATGAGGCAAGAAAGAATCTGGCAAAGGCTGGCTAGGGTCGAGGAACTCTTATAACTTCATGTTTTTTTAAAAACAACTTGATGACGTGAGAACTTTTACTGTTCTGAATTGAAAATATTTTGAAAGTGTACCAATTTGTACTTGAAGCAGAAGCTTACTATGCTATGGTTGGGACAAGGATGCTGTTGTCAAACTACAAGTCTCGGTACCACTTACTAGTTACTTGAACTTTGGCATGTTTCTTGAAATCTCACAATGGGGTGCTCTAAAATAAGGATAATTTCAAGGTAAGCAACCTAACTTCATAGGGTTATTTTGAGATTAAGCAAGAATTTATGTAAAGAGCAATTTGCATGCTGCATGGAACATAGTAGGTGCTCAGTAAATTTTAACTGTTGTTCTTCCTACTTGGTAAATGCATTTTTCAAGTCATCTTTTAAAGTATATGGTTACCAGATGACAAATTTAGATTGTAACGGCATAGTTTTATTTTAAGAAAAAATTGACTATTGTTTTTTACACTTTATGTAAACAACTGAAATGTATCTGCTATAATTTTTCTTTTCAGATGTGTGTTAAAAGAGCTAGAAACATTGGGAAAGGACTTATATGGGGCAAAACTGATTGCACAAAAATGCCAAGTTCGAAATTGTCCTCATTTCAAGAATGCAGTGAGCGGATCACAATGTCTGCTTTCCATGGTTGAAGAGGGAAATCCTCATCATTATTTTGTGGCAACACAGGTGATACTACTTTTAAAACCACAGGCAGTTTTAACCATTTCTATTTATACTTCATATGGAGCTATTTATAATCAGAAAAAAGTTAGAATGATTAGACTTTTAAAAATACAGGCTTCTAAGTTAATTTACAGTCAGTAAAAGCAATTGTCATTTGAGAATTTGAGGAAAACTTTAAGCATGTTGATATTCTTTTAGTAGTGGAAGGTTGGTTTTTTTTTTCATGATTCCTTTGTTTTGCTTTTTTTGTTTGTTTCTTGAGACTTGAGGGTCTCACTATGTTGCCTAGGCTCGTCTCGAATCCCTGGGCTAAAGTGATCCTTCCACCTCAGCTCCTGAGTACCTGGGATTACAGGTGTTTGCCATCATGCTGGACACTGGCAGAAGTTTCTTTTTTTAAAACGAGAAATTGTTGACATGAGATGTGATGATTTGTTGTAGGGTTCTTGAAGGGAGGATAAGTAGAGCAAAGTTCCTATATTCTGTTAATGTTTTTTCATGTTCCTGTATTTCCTACTGTTTCTCAAAGTCATGGTTCATACTGCCTAAGACTGTACCAACAGTATGAAATATTTCAGGCTTTTAAAGAAAAATATTCCCATCTTCTTGAAGGCAGGAGAAGAGAGACTTTTGGGGGTGATAATAAGTTCACATACATACAGATTTGATTATCAGAATTATAAAATTACACAGAGGCAGAGCCGAATTTAGAATCTGAGTAGCTAATTACTACCCAGTTTCTTTTCCTTTAACCTCTTCAAGCATTCTTGACCCTTTCCAAAGAATATCTTAGAGTGGAAACAGGAGAAACCCACCTAACGCATTTACCTTTGCATTAGTTTGTAATTTATGGCTCTAGAATATCGATAAATCCAGTTCACACAGCTGCTACTAACACTGTGCTCCGTTTTTATGTTTTTCTTCCTTTATCATAAAATATACCCCCATTACTCAAATGAATAAGTGAGGCTTACTCATTTGAAAAATAAAATCTGTTATCTCTTTGATTTTTAATACAGTTCTTGAAAACCTATTTAAGGTACCTTAATTGACATTTGAACTAAATAATTATGTTTTCTTTTAAATAGGATCAGAATTTGTCTATGAAAGTAAAAAGGAAGGCTGGAGTTCCTCTCATGTTTATTATTCAGAACACTATGGTTTTGGACAAACCTTCCCCCAAAACAATTGCCTTTGTAAAAGCAGTGGAGTCAGGTCAGCTTGTCTCAGTGCATGAGAAAGAAAGTATCAAACATCTCAAAGAGGAACAGGGTTTAGTGAAAAACCCTGAACAGAGAAGAAGAAAAAAGCGCAAGAAAATAAGTGGTCCCAACCCTCTTAGCTGTTTGAAGAAAAAGAAAAAGGCACCGGACACACAATCATCTGCTTCTGAAAAGAAAAGAAAAAGAAAAAGAATTCGGAACAGATCTAACTCAAAGGTACTTTCTGAGAAGCAGAATGCAGAAGGAGAATGAATCCTTTGGATACTTTTAAGGACATTCAAATGTGAAAATGAATTTTTTACAACTAGAAGTATTTATAATAAAAGACCAAACATTTTTGTAAATGAACCCATGTGCTTTAGCTAAAATTAATTATAAAATAAAAACAGTGACCAGTTTAGCCAGCATGGCAAAACCCCATCTCTACTAAAATACAAAAATTAGCTGGGCACGATGGTGCACAGTTGTAATTCCAGCTACTCAGGAGGCTGAGGCATGAGAATCACTTGAACCTGGGAGGCAGAGATTGCAGTGAGCCAAGTTCGCGTCACTTCACTCCAGCCTGGGCAACAGAGTGAGAACCTGTCTCAAAAAATAAAAATAAAAAAAAAACAAAAACAATGAATGGGTTTAGGTGTGATGGTATTCACTTTACTTACTAAATGGTTTCGGGAGGTTGTTTCTCCAGGTAAAATTGTCGCCTCTCTGGTCCCATTCCCACCTTCAAACATTATATGCAGACGGTTTTAAAAAATCTTATAGTTCTAAAAGGCTTGTGACAAAAAAGAGGCAGTCCCTCTTTCACATTGACAGAAGAAACTTCCTCTTTCAATTCTAGTAGTTGAAGAATTTATATTTCCAAATTGTATGATTATACTGCTACTTTTTGATACATCAATTATTTATTGACTTCCTACTAGAAAGTGAAATTTTGCCCATTTATACTGCACCATTTTTCCAGTATATGAATATTTCACTCTTTGTACATCAGAAACTCAGTATTTTCATTATTATGACTAGGGTTTTTTTGTTTGTTTGAGTTCCACTTGTCCAATAAGGATGATGATTTTCTTTTAGAAGTAAATGTTAACTTCAATAGCAAGAATTCAGAAATAATATTCTCTTTGAGATTGACTGTGAATATTATTGAAAAGTGTCTAAATTAGTCTGAGGATCAATGAGGGTCAATTCAGTTAGGAATTGAATAATGAAACCTGTCTCTCTCAATTCCCCCGGCAATTGTTTTAGTCATTTATCAGGCCAAAATTAAAATGTTTTTGTACTGCAAGATGGAAGTATAAAATTGGACAAGTGAAATCTTATCAGTAGTTCCTGATTGACAGCTTCTGGAGCCACCCTAGAGCAGTGATTCTCAGTCTAACATTAGGTTATTATGATGAGGTATGAGTAAATTCTTAATGGTTAAATGTGAGAGAGTTCACATTTATTCCCATAGAAATGTCATTCTCAGTTGAATTCAGAGATACTTCTTTGCTGGAAATTGGAATTATAGCTTTACACCAAGGAGTGACACGTAGATTAATCTGGCAAGCCAAGGTAGTGTTTGGATTGCAATGTCATGATTCTGTTTTAAATTCTTGACGGTAGAAACATTTTTAATAAGGCAAAAATACTGGAAAAAAGTGAATACTGTAGGTTTTGTGAGGAAAGTTAACATTTGTCAGTGACAAGCATTAAGGCCACCTAATAAAGTGTAGACAAAGTGATAAAGATACACTGATGATACTCATTTCAATATGCTAAAGTACATTAATTTTAGGTATTACTCTTAATCTATTTCTACTTAATCAGTGCTATCTGATTACCTGTTAATAGCATCTGAACTGGAGAGCTGGAAAAATCCACTTTTATGAAGCAGTAATTATAGAAGTACTAAAAATTACAATATATTAGTTTAATATTTTGGCAGGGCGTGGTTTCTCACACCTGTAATCCCAGCACTTTGGGAGGCCAAGACTGGCAGATCACAAAATCAAGAGATCAAGACCATCCTGGCCAACGTGGTGAAACCCTGTCTCTACCAAAAATATAAAAATTAGCTGGGTGTGGTGGTGTGTGCCTGTAGTCCCAGCTACTCAGGAGGCTGAGGCAGGAGAATTGCTTGAACCCGGGAGGCGGAGGTTGCAGTGAGCCGAGATCATGCCACTGCACTCCAGCCTGGTGAGAGAGTGAAACCCTGTCTCACAAAAAAAAAAGTATGTTTAATATTTTAAAACTGATTAGTCATTTATGTATTTTGCCAGTAAAATTACTTTAAAAGATATTTTAACAAAAGTCTCATATCCTTGTACTTCAGTTTTTTGTGTGTGTGAATACTATCCCTATACCACTACCCCTAAAATCCTCATAATTATTTGCTTTATTTTTTCATACAACTTGGGGAAGGGAACCATGGGAGTATGCACATGGGATCATAATCCATTCTGTGGTTTGGAAAAAGAAAATGTTAACCTCTGCTTTAGAGGGTAGCTACTAGCTCTGTTGGGGATAAAAGTGTAATACATGCACTTTTGAACTCTGAAAGTTTTCCAGTCTGAAAAGGGGTGTTTCTGAAGACCACTGTCTTTTACGAACACTTAAAAATAAGTGTTTGCAGTTGTGTATGGGCATGATACTGTATTCTTTACATTTTTGTAGCCCTACAGCTACTTCTCATCCCTGCAAGTATATAAATTAAAACCAAGTCACTTTAGAACAGCTTTGAAACTAGAGTTTCAAAGGTAAAAGGATTTCATGTTTCTGAATCTGGGTAAAGCAAGATGGCTGTGATTTGACAGGTTTAATTACTAGTTTTTTATAGGTGGATAGAAATGAATAGTTTGGAGTCTTTAAAATGTTTTTAAAAATGTTTGCTTACTATCTCTGTACATGACATTATTCCCAATTAGTTTTATATCACCAAGATATATATATGTATATAGATATATACACATATGTATATATACATATTCTATATGTTCTATATAAGAATATATTCCATACGGGAATATATTAGTCATTGATGTATTTTGCCAGTAAAATTAAAAGATATTTTAACAAAAGTCTCATCTCCTTGTACTTCAGTTTTTTTTTTTGTGAATACTATCCCTATACCTATATTCCATACAGGAATATAGTCTATATATTCCATATAGGGATATATTCTATATATTCCATATAATCTATAAAAATATATATTCCATATAAGAATATAGAATGTATAATACACGAATTTGTACTGAGTAGAATGTGTCAATACATATTTGTTGAATGAATGAAAATGAAGGCCAAGTGTGGTGGCTTATGTCTGTAATCCCAACATTTTGGTAGGCCAAGGTGGTAGGATTACTTGAGCACAGGAGTTTGAGACCAGCCTCGGCAACATAGGGAGATCTCATCTCTAAAAATAATTGAAAAATTGCCAGGTGTGGTGGCATGTGCCTGTGGTCCTAACTACATGGGAGGGTGAGGTGGGAGGATCGCTTGAGCCTGGGAGGGTGACACTGCAGTGAGTCTTGATCATGCCACTGCACTACAGCCTGGGTGACAGAGCAAGACCCTGTCTCAACAAACAAACAAACCAAAAAGAAAATGAAATAAGGTTAGGTCTACCAGAAGGGAGAGTCATGACTCATCCAATTTCCAGACTAAAACAGTTCAAGGGCCAGAACCCCTTAATTTAAGGGGAGGCTGGGTTCTCCAGAGAAAGAATCCAGTATATAAAAATTACAGTATATACTTGTAGCAGTGCTTCAAGTCCCCTTTCCCAAAGGGACCTGTGGTCACTTTCTAGAGGGACTGTGAATTGGGGAATAGAAATACTCAGACTTTTGGGAGTATTTCTGGTTCTGAATTGATGCTAATTGCTAGGCTCTCAAAATGCTACTGGACCACCATTTAGAATGGGAGTTTATGGTGGTGAAGTGACAGAAAAATTGAGTTATAGGTCAAATTTGAGTCCGGTGAGCTCAGTAGGTACTTGAGCCCATCCTGTTTATTCCCAGTTCAGAATGTATAGTTGTTAAAGACATACTTGGTAGCTGGTCATGTCCCCATATTGGCTCTCATTTATGGACTAAGGGTCATTAGGATAGGAAGGGTCAAGTAGAAGCTGTTGGAATTTCTCTTTTCTGCCGTATAATAAACCAAAAGATAGGACATCATTGGAGGAATTGCAGAGATTATTAACGCTACTATCATCAAGTGATAGAATGAGGTAGTAGTGTTTATTCCTATTACATCTCCATCTAATGCATCTATTGGGCCTCTGCAGAAGGTAGATGATCTTAAAACCAATGACTGTGAATTATTTTAATGTTAATCAGGCGTGATTTATTTCCAGAAGTTTTTTCAGATGTAATGTCTTCACTGGAACAATGAATACAGCTCTTGACACCTGATACAAAAATGTGCACTGCCCCCCCACCCCCACACCACCTGGCCCCTTCCCCATACCCTGCTCTTTATCAATGTGCTAGGACCACTAAAAGAACTTTGTTTTTCGGCTGAGTGCAGTAGCTCACACCTGTAATCCCAGCATTTTGGGAGGCCGAGGCAGGTGGATCATGAAGTCAGTAGTTCAAGACCAGCCTGGCCAACATGGGGAAACCTGCTCTCTACTAAAAATAACAAAAATCAGCCAAGCATGGTGGCGGGAACCTGTAATCCCAGCTACTAAGGAGGCTGAGGCAGGAGAATCGCTTGAACCCAGGAGGCAGAGGTTGCAGTGAGCTGAGATCATGCCATTGCACTCCAGCCTGGGCAACAAGAGTGAGACTCCGTCTGGAAAAAATACATAAATAAATAAATGAAAAGAACTTTGTTTTTTCTTGACAAGGTCAATAGTACACCTTCACAGTCTTGCTTCATGCATATGTTGGCTCATAGGCTCTCAGCCATAATATAGTCTGAAGAGATCTTGATCATCTTGACGTTCTACACAACATCACACTGGCCCAATACAATGATTTATTTGTATGAAAAATAGTTGCACCATCTTAGGTGAAAGAGGGAGGGCCAGGTGCAGTGGCTGTCTCCTGTAATCCTAGTGCTTTGGGAGGCTGAGGCAGGAAGATCACTTGAGGCCAGGAGTTTGAGACCAGCCTGGGTAACATGGCAAAAACCCTGTCTCTACATTTTTTTTTTTAATTAGCCAGGCACTGTAGCGTGTACCTGTAGTCCTAGCTAGTCAGGAGGCTGAGGCAGGAGGTTCTCTTGAAACCAGGAGTTGGAGGCTACAGTGAGCTATGATGACACCACTACACTCCAACCTGGGCGACAGAGTGAGTCCCCATCTCTTAAAAAAAAAAAGAGAAAACAGATTGTTAATTGTTGTATGAAAATTTAAATATATGTATAGAAGGGTGCATATGGATGCAGTGTAGGCAAAGGGGTGCGTTGTGCCAGTTCCAAGCTCACCTTTCTATATTCTACATTGTGATGCTGGAGCTGGAACTCTGCAGCATACAATTTTCCAGTAACAGCTACTTTTTATTGGGTTCTGCCAATAATGGGCTCTAGAGGCAGGATCTGGAAGGTTAGTGGGGGAGGAAAAGACTGAATTCCTCCTGTTGCTTCCTGTGAGCTTACTGCTTGTAGCGTTTGAGAATATCATTTCTTCCCTTCTAGCAGCAGCAATTTCTCATCCAAGTAGGCTTCAGATCAAGTTTGCAACATTTGCAGAACCTGCTGTGTTGCTTCAACCCCCCTCCCTCCCACCAGAGAACCAGATACCAGCACTAGTTGGCTGGAGCCCACTCTTCTGAGATTTGTCTGGGTACTTGGCCCTGCCACTAAGCTGAGAGACATCAGCACCTGTGGATTAAAGCCTAGCTTCTCAGAGCTTTCAGCTCCATAGGGATCCTTTTTCAAGCTTTTAAATTTTAAGAATTCTAACCCTTTCCTTTTGTCCCCCTTGACTTAGGGACAGAAACTGCTTCCTCCAGTTACTACCTCCAGAATCCTTAGAGTTCACTTTTTACCTATTTAGTTATCTGGTTAATAACTTTATACCTAATTAATATGTGTTTATATTAAATGTTCTCTGTTTACATTACTGCTGTGTTTTTTTCTCTTAACTAGACCCTGATGGACTACAAGAATTTTGCTTGGCCAGCCTTGCTTCTTGTGTCTATTCTGGAGCTAGAGGAAGAGATCACCTCTACCTAAATTAGATAGACTGAGATTGAATAAGGCATAGTCTACTAAAGGAAAAATATAAGGTCCTATTACCAAGACAGGCAAGGAGGTATCAGAAAAAAATCATGTCTAAGCACTAAGTTTATCTTTAAACTTGGGAAGGTGAAAAGACAACCTCCAGAATGGAATAAAATTTTTGCAGATAACATATTTGATTTAAAAACTTGACCAGGCACGGTGGCTCACGCCTGTAATCCCAGCACTTTGGAAGGCCGAGGTGGGCGGATCACCTGAGGTCAGGAGTTTGAGATCAGCCTGACCACATGGAGAAACCCTGTCTCTACTAAAAATACAAAAAAATTAGCCGGCAGTGTTGGTGCTTGCCTGTAATCCCAGCTACTTGGGAGGCTGAGGCAGGAGAATCGCTTGAACCTGGGAGGCAGAGGTTGCAGAGAGCCGAGATCGCGCCATTGCACTCCAGCCTGGGCAACAAGAGTGAAACTTCGTCTCAAAAAAACAAAAACAAACAAAAACAAAAAACTTGTATCTAGAATATAGAGAAACCACAAGTCAATAATTTAAAACACCCAATATTATATCAACATAAAAGTTTAAAAACAACCCAATTAAAAAATGGGCATAGGATATGAATAAACTTTTCTCCAAAGGAATATACAAATGGCTAATAAGCAGATGAAAAGATTTTCAACATCACTAGCCATCAGGGAAATGCAAATAAAACCACTATGAGATGCCATTTCATACCTAGTAGGATGGTTATAATCAAATAGAAAATAACTGCAAGAGAGGATATGGAGACATTGAAATCCTCCTATATTGCTGGTGGGAATGTAAAATGGTACAACTGGTTTGGAAAACAGTCTGGCAGTTTTTCAAGTAGTTAAACATAGAGTTACCATATTATCCAGCAATTTTACCCATAGACATATACCCAAGAAAAATTAAAACAGATACACGTACATGAAAATTCGCAGCAGCATTATTGATGATACTGCAAAATGGAAACAACTCAAATGTCCATCAACTGATGAGTGGATGAACAAAAGGTGGTACAATGGAATATTATTTAATATTATAGAAAAAGAAATGCTACACATTACAAGATGAATGAACCTCGAAAATATGCTGAAAGAAACCAGTCATGAAGGATCATATATAGTATGATTCCATTTATATGAAATGTCCAGAATAGGTAAATACATAAGACAGAAAGTAGATTAGTGGATTCCTTAGGCTAGAGGAGATGGGGATGAAGAGGGGGGTATAGGGACTTTCTGGGAGGGTAGTGAAAAAATTCTAAAGTCAAATGTTATGATTGATGCCCAACAACGTGAATATATTAACAGCCATTGAATTGGTATACTTTAAATGAGTGAATTTGTGTATTAGGTAAATTATTTATCAATAAAGCTGTTTAAAAAGTGTACACACAGTAGGCATACAATACATTCTTATTCAAGAATTAGTCAAGAAACCAAGTGGATTGAACAAAATATACCTCTGCACTTTAGATGTATTTAGTGGTAGGTAACTAAGAAAAGCAAATATATCCAATTGTTTCCAGTTTCCTTAAAAGGGGGGAAAAAACAAAATTTACCGACAAGCTATTTGGGTGCTAATATTTTATTTCTTTTTCTCCTATGAATTAATCTCAAGTGGGTCTCTGCCAGCTTACTAATGCTCACTGTCCACCACCTCATGCAGTCAGAAATATGCCATCTGTTCTTTTCAGTTGCCAAAGTGTCACAGATTACCCACGGGTACTAAATGCTGAAAAGATAAATCTTCCAGACGCTCGTCATTTTGCCCAACTATTTTACAATGATATTTTGTTTAACTTTATATGAAAATGATAATCCCTATGTGATGAAATATTTTGATCTCCAAAATTGAATTAGCAAACAAATCTTTAACGTGCTGAGCAATGTGAACATGGTGCAGTTTAGCTATCGGAAGTAATAGCATTCATACTAGGACTTACTTAGTTTTCTACATTCAGAAAGAGCAAGGCATGAAAGGAATGCCATTGAAGTTTAGAAGACCCATGTTTGCTATTAGCATGTGCTCTCCCATCTGAGGCCCCTGAGAATGGTGGTAAAGCCACGTAGCTAGTTAGGTAGGCAGCAGCCCTGATTTTGACAGCTCTGGGTTTTTCTCTCTCATCATCATTCCCTGAAACAATACATTCTGACACTTAGAGCTGTAACTAGGATTTTCTTTGGTTAAAGTTCAAAGACATTATTTTATTCCACTCTTGTTTTCCAGTAGTGCTTGATGTCATTTCTGGCACCAAAGTGCTTAATAAATGTTGAATAAATGAGTAAATGAATGAACAAATTGAATTGAAGTAAATAAAGTCTATTATTATCACCTGTTTCATAGGATCTCCGGCCTTCCTGATTCATGACTGTCAGTATCACAGACATGTTCTCACTGTTTCTTTTATGTATGACAAAACAGGAGCTATGTAACTTTTCTTGTCAATACAGCACAGGTATTGCTCAAAACTTTATGCCTGGAACACTTGTACATTTGGAAATAATCAGCAGTTCGAGAAAGGAATCTTACATTGTGGTCAAAAGGAAGAAATAGTTAGAAATCTATTGTTGGCAAACATGTATCTTTTTTTTTTACAAATGTGTATCTTAACGGAAATATTACTAACTTACCTCTAAAAATTATTTACTGCTTTTCTCATCACTATATATATATATATATATATATATTTTTTTTTTTTTTGAGACAGGGTTTCACTGTGTCACCCAGGCTGGAGTGCAGGGGCACCATCTCAGCTCACTGCTCAGCTTCCCAGGCTCAAGTGATCCTCCCACCTCAGCCTCCAGAGTAGCTGGGACTATGAGACTACAGGTGGGTGCCACCACACCCAGCGAATTTTTGTAGTTTTTATAGAGACGGCGTTTTGGATGTTGCCCAGGCTGCTCTCAAACTCCTAAGCTCAAGCTATCCACTCTCCTTGGCCTCCCAAAGTGCTAGGATTACAGGCGTGTGCCACCACACCCAGCCCTCATCACTCTATTTTAATGGATTATTTTGATTGGGAGTATTCTGAATATGTGTGTGTGTGTGTGTGTGTGTGTACACACTGTTGCACATAAAACACCTATTTTTTTTAGAACAAGTGTAATTAATAGGGCAAGACTGCCTACTGCCCCTCACCTTCTAGCAATCCTAAAGCTGTTTCCCAGAGATCACTGCTAATTTCAAAAGGACAGAGACATACTCTTTCATTTCTCTCTCTGTCAACCAAAAAAAGCTGATGATAAGAGAGCCATCATCTGACCAGTGTCTGACTCGGTGTCCTCCCTACTGTGTCATTATCCTTGGTACTGACATCTACTCTGCACTGGCTGCCTGGAAGACACCTAACGATCCTCCATTATTTCTCACTGCAATGAGGAAGTACTGTAACCTTTCTGGAAATAATGGCCTATCATTATGCATCTGGTCCCTACCATGCTCTGGCTAAACACACCCAGGACCTTCTGAAAAAAAGAAATCTGAAAAAGAAAAAGGAAGTCAGAAATAGGTATATGTACAATCAGTGTGAGAAGCAGAATGCTGTGAGACAACGATTCTCAGCTCTTACTGTGCACCAGGATTATGGGGAACAGTAATAAAACTAATAGATATCCAACTCCAACCTGAGAGAATTAGATCCCTTTAGTCTGAGATGGGTCCAGGCATTTGTGTAATGTAAATATCCTCCAGGTGTTTCTAATGTGCAGGTTGGTTGAGAAGCTCTGGTGTAGGAAAGAACTTGAGTTTGAGAGTCAGGTAATTTCAGGTTTAAATAATCAACTTGGGTCTCTCCTTCTCAGTTTTCTAATAGGTAAACTAGAGTTGATAGGGGTGTAAATAATTATAGTGTCTGTCACCTGATACATGGTCAATAAATAGTTCCCAGGTTAAAGTGGAATACTATGAAGCCATTAAAACTTTTGGTGGGCGGATCACCTGAGGTCAGGAGTTCAAGACCAGACTGGCTAAAATGGTGAAACCCTGTGTCTATTAAAAATACAAAATTAGCTGGGTGTGGTGGTGGGTGCCTGTAATCCCAGCTACTAGGGAGGCTGAGGCAGGAGAATCACTGAACCGGGGAGGCGGAGGTTGCAGTGAGCCGAGATCACACCACTGCACTCTAGCCTGGGCCGCAGACTGAGACTCCATCTCAAAAACAAACAAAAAAACAAAAAAGGGATGTATTGTCTCACAGTTCTGAAGGCTGGAAGTCTGAAATCGAGGTGTTGGCAGAGCCAGGTTCCCTCTGAAACCTTCAGGGCAGAATTAATCCTTCTCTGCCCCTTCCTTGCTTCTGGCAGTTGCTGGCAATCCTTAGCCTTAAGGAAGGCCTCCTGCTGCAGCACTGCCACCTCCACCTCTGCAGTCACAGGGTGCTGTCCCCACCTGTGTCTATGTCCCTGCATCTCTTTTCCTCTTTTTTTTCCTTTAAATATTTATTTATTTATTTATTTTAGCTATCTCCTACTAGAAGGATTTTGTTGTTTATTTTCTTTTTAGTTTCCTTTTAGTTTCTTTTCCTCTTCTTATAAGGACATCAGTCATATTGGGTTAGAGGCCAATCCTACTCCAGTGTGACCTCATTCCCAACTGTAATTACATCTGCAACAACTCTTCCTTTTTTTTTTTTGAGATGGAGTCTCACTTTGTTGCCCAGGCTGGAGTGCAGTGGCACGATCCCGGCTCACAGCAACCTCCACCTCCCGGATTCAGTGATTCTCCTTCCTCAGCCTCCCTAGTAGCTGGGATTACAGGCACCCACCACCATGCCCGGCTAATTTTGTATTTTTAGTAGAAACGGGGTTTCACCATTTTAGCCAGGCTGGTCTCGAACTCCTGACCTCAGGTGATCCACCCACCTTGGCCTCCCAAAGTGCTAGGATTACAGGGGTGAGCCACTGCGCCCGGCCCCTACTTTCAAATAATGTCACATTCCTAGGTACTGGCAGTTAGAACTTCAACAAATCTCTTTAAAGAATATGATTCAACTCATCACAGAATGGAAAGAAAAGAGGTAAAATGATGGTTTTCGGCTTGAGCAGCTAGAAGGATATAGTTGCCATCAGCCAAAATGGAGAAGGCGGCAGACCAAAGCACATTTTGGGGGTGAAGATCAGGATTTCCAAAATATTTCAACTCATACTACATCCACAATCAGCTTCTTGTTCCACAACTAAAAAGGGAGGGGAGAACTACATTCTTGTAAATTTATGTGGATTATGGCAACAATAATTCTGAGAGCGACTGCTCTCATAAGAAATTCATATATATTCAGAAAACAGTTATTCAGTTTCCTGAATAAAAGCTTAAATTGTTTAAATGAATGGGAAGTTTAAAAATTGCATTTCATATTTGTCAGGACCCACCCCCGCCCCTTTGTTTGTTTGCAAATTTACCTTTAGTACACAGTTTTGGCACTGAAGAGGAAAAACTCCTTTTGAAAATCTATAAAAGCTTTCTGAACTCTTTAAGCAGGCAGAGACGACTCTTAGGGGATGAGTTTAAGTAAACACTTAGCTCGTTATGTAAATTTGGTGTGTGGGTGCCAAAGTCATTATAATATTTCAGTTGAAAGTTACTGAATGTTCATAGCTTTGAATCATTTTCAGACAATTTCATCTTTCTTTGAACACCTTGGCATATTTCTAATGTCCTAGGGATTATTTGATCGTACAGACTAAAATCTGTTCAAAATGACATAAACAAAGGAAAGGCTCTACTGGAGCGTCTCCCAAGATGCCAGGGAGGGGAGAGAAGCTGGGCTTCATGAAGACCAGCAATCAGCAACTGGAAACAGGGCCCAAGGCATCTGCCCTCTCTAGCCCCATCTCTCTCTCTAGGGTTCCCAGGGCTCTTGTCTCTGCGTCTGCTCTGCCTTGTGTTTTTGCTTCATTTTCCCCTCCCAGATGGGCAGTTGCCCCTCTTCTGCCTGCTCATGCTCCCTCCCCCTCCTCCAGTGGCGCCCTTAGCCTCAGAGTTTATATCACTCTAGGAAGCCAGGGCTGAGGGCTCAGGAATCTATTCTCTCCAGAACCTGAATTCATCTTTGCAAGAGGGAATCTGATTGGCCCAGGGTTTGAAATTGTTTACTTATGGAAGTTTACTTCAGAAGTTTCTGCTGTTCTGTGCACTGCTGAATCCCCATTGCCTAAGCGCTGTCCCCAGCATGTGGTAAACACAGAATAAGTGCTTGTTGAAGAAAGACCAGAAAGAAAGAAAAAAGGAAGAAAGACAAAGTGATAACCAACTTCTGTGGCTATTTTCGAAATCTTTACAACTATTAGATTTCTTATTTCTAGAAAGAAAACTCTTTAAAGTGTCTAGATGTCTAATCAGCTGTGTCAGGGGGCATGGTCATGTTCATTCATTAGACAAATGTTTACTGAGAGCCTACTGTGAGCCTCTTGCTCTTACAGGTTATATGGATATTGCAGAGTAAAGTCCCTACTCTCAGTGGAGCTTAAAATCCACTGGTGTTGAGGAAAAGTGTTCGTTTTCCACCCTGTGTATGTGTGTATGGAACAGGCTGGTGTTAGAGCAGGGTGGACAGACATCCTAAAAAGATAATATTCTATTTTGAAATCTGCCAAAATAAGAGATGTCATATCTGTCCGGGCTTGGCTATACTTTCATTTTTTTAAAATTGCAATTGCAGTAAAGAGATTCCCTCTCCCTTTACGCCTCATCAGAAGCGGAGAGATTTGCTGCTTAGAAGGTGAGATTCTTCACCCATTCCTGCCCCAGGGCTGACACAGAGCTTTTTGTGATAGGAGCAGGTACAGGGAAGCGGGGGTGGGGTGTGTGCTCCAGTCCACAGTCAAACCTCTGTTCAGCTAACCAGCTGGTTGTTCTACCAAATTATAATAACAATAAGGGCTGACCTTTCTGGAGGGCTTACAATGTTGCTTTGCGGTCGTCTCTGATAATGTGTATTATCTTACTTAATCCTTACAACCCCATGGAAAAGGTCCCCATTTTACAGATGAAGAAATTAAGCAGAAAGATTAAGTGACTTGCCCAAGGTCTCTCAGTTAGCAAATGATGAGCCAGGATTTGAACCTAGAGTCAGTGGAACAGTCACTAAATTACAATGATCTCCAAGGCACCCTGGAGATGGCGATGGTTGAAGCTTCTAACTACAGCTAGTATCTTTCCTAGACAGAAACTAAAAGTTCACGGAGATGTCCAGTTATTCTTTTCATCCACCTTATTTGGGATGCAAAGTGACAAGTACTCTGATTTACAGAACTCGGTACCTTAAATGAATAAGCAGGCAAGCTTTTTAACCAAAAACACCTTAAGCAGAGGACTTGTGGGAGTTACAAGTTCTCCTCCCTCAAGACTCACAACTTCCCTTTTTGAAAAGACCATAGCAACCTTTAGAGTACCTAGCTTCAGTGTCTTGCCCAAACTTGTTCAGCAAGCAAGTGGTGAAAGGAAGATACCACCTAAAGCCCGTGGCCTTAACCACTAAAACACGCAACTCAAAGGCACTTGTGATGGTAGGTAATTCTAAGAGACTCCAAGGTAATTGTGGTCTGTTGATCCCATCTGCTATCTCTAGTTGAAAGAAAACCTTTGATGTTGTATTGGGGTGTGCGTGGCAGGATCCAAAGCTCCTTATAGTGGATTTTCCTAAAAATCTCCACTAAAATCTTTCAAGTCCAACCCTTATAAAGCCTTCTGTGAGCTCTCATCCCCTAAAGCAGAGTTGATCATTCCTTCCTACTTCCCACAATGTCCTTTGAATATATTTCCATTAAATTATGCAGTTATCTCATTACAATACTTTTATTTTTTGAATTTATGACCTGTGAGCTTTTGGAGGTCAGAAGTTTCTGCTGTTCTGTGCACTGCTGAATCCCCATTGCCTAAGCGCTGTCCCCAGCATGTGGTAAACACAGAATAAGTGCTTGTTGAAGAAAGACCAGAAAGAAAGAAAAAAGGAAGAAAGACAAAGTGATAACCAACTTCTGTGGCTATTTTCGAAATCTTTACAACTATTAGATTTCTTATTTCTAGAAAGAAAACTCTTTAAAGTGTCTAGATGTCTTTCACATTATCAAAGAAGGAATCTGATGTCTTCGTGGTATCTGTTTATGACCTTGTTCTGAGACCAAATCCAATTATTCTTGGGTAACCTTGATTACATTGCAAACTTTCAAATTCTTTCTCATCACACACACACATATACACACACACCACAACACACGACATGTGACAATCATTCTATTAATAGTTTATATATCTTATCATGCTCTATCTACCATTTACTCAGAAGTCAAATTGAATCTCAGGTCGGATTAGTCTGTCATTTGTTTTGCCCATAAAACACATAGTTAGCAGAAGTGAAGTTTATTCAGCTAATTATAAGCTTACTAATTGAATTTACTTTCAAAGATATTACTCTTATTATAAACAAATCTATGTGCTTTAGGAACGTACCATTATCTTAGTTATAATTTGAGTTTAGGTTGAAAACAGAATGGGCTAGGTTTAGGGTGGCTGGGATCTGAAATAGGAGCAACCAGAGACTTAGAGCTGATGAACAATGGAAATTGCAGTAGTCGGGACACTTATGGTTGCAAATGACAGAAAATTGGCTTTTACCAATTAATTATTGGGTCACATAATAACCTAAAAGTCCTGGGATAGAATTAGCTTCAATCTCAGCTGGATCTAGGTGTTTGATTTCATTCAGACCACTCTCCAAATCCATTTTTCATTTCTGCTTTGCTTTGCTCTGGTTTTACTCTTAGGAACATGTTTCCCATCTGGTAGCCTCCCAGAGGCTGTAGTTTCAAGATGCAGAAAACAGTTCATTTCTCATTTCTCTCTTACTTGTCTCAGTATATCCCAAGAATGTACACATTCTGCACCAATTATGGAGGACAACAGTATGTGATTGACGCTCTGATTGGCTAGCCCTGGGCCACATGACCAACTCTGCTCTGGTGGTAGAGCTAACTCCACTTAAACCACATGAACAGAGAATGGGTAAGAGGTGTTTCCTTAAGGGAAACTGTAACACTATTAGAAGGAGGAGTGAAAGCTGGCGTGTAAGAAGCAAATGATCACTACTGATATGTGGGCATTTGAGGTGAATTAAATTTTTACTTGGATTATTTTATGTTTTCATACTCATCAGAGTTTATGTAAACTATGGTAAAACTTACTGTCAGCTCTCAGCATGCTTAACTGATCTTTTACTGTCATCATCATATGAAGACAACATCTGTTATGGTCTGAATGTTTGTGTCCCCTTCAAATTCGCATGTTGAAACATAACCATCATTGTGCTGGTATTAGGAGGTAAGACCAGTGGGAAGTGATTAGGTCACGAGGGCAGAACCCTCATGAATGGGAATAGCGCCCTTCTAAAAAAGGCCCCAGAGAGCTGCCTTGCCCCTTCTAGCATGCAAGGACACAGTGAGAAGACGCCATCTATGAACTAGGAAGCGAGCCCTCACCAGACACCAAATCTGCGGGCATCTTGATCTTGCACTTTGCAGCCTCCAGAACTGTGAGAAATAAATTTCTGTTGTTTGGAAGCCACCCAGTTTATGATATTTTTAAATGGCAGGCCAAATGGACTAAGACAATACCCAACATCCAAATAAAGAACTTTATAATTTGTCTTCATCTGCTGCTGCTCATCCCTCATTTCTTTCATCTGACTTTGGTCTCCAGATGCAATGAACAGAAAATGGGCATAAATTGAGGTATCCTATGACAAATGCATTTGCTTTTTCTGTAGAATTACATCCTAAAAATTTTGAAAATTTACTTTCTCCTAAGACTACCTTTTTTTTTTTTTTTTCGAGGCGGAGTCTCACTCTGTCACCCAGGCTAGAGTGCAGTGGCGCCATCTCTGCTCACTGCAAGCTCCGCCTCCCGGGTTCATGCCATTCTCCTGCCTCAGCCTCCCGAGTGAGTAGCTGGGACTGCAGGTGCCCGCCACCACACCCAGCTAATTTTTTTGTATTTTTAGTAGAGACTGGGTTTCACCGTGTTAGCCAGGATGGTCTCGATCTCCTGACCTCGTGATCCACCCGCTTCGGCCTCCCAAAGTACTGGGATTACAGGCGTGAGCCACTGCGCCCGGCCTCCTAAGACTACCTTAGAAAGTAGATTGCAAAAAACTTTAAACATGTATGTATTTAAAAATTTAATAACAAAACCCCCCAAATTCTGTCGTGATCTTGATCATTAGAAAGATTTATGTAATTGGAGAGTTTCAGAAATATCTTGGTGGCAGAACTAGATGCCTTTTGAGGTTCAATTTAATTCTAACATCCCATTAAAATTTAATGTACAATATGTACAGAAGGACAGCAACTATACACTGTACACCCTAAGACTGATTTTTAAAAAAGCAACATCAACTTCAACATCCAAGTATCCTGTACTTTACACAGTGCCTGGTATGTAATAGTTACTTAATGTTTGCCGAATGACAGTGTGATCAAAGGAGTGTTGTTACATCTGTCACTCTGAGGTCCTTCTGGTGATGTTGCCATATCTTATAACATCAACAAATGTTTTCTTAAAAAAGAAATTTGCAGGTGCAATGGCTCACACCTGTAATCCCAACATTTTGGGAGGCTGAAGTGGGAGAATTGCTTGAGGCCAAGAGTTTGACACCAGCCTGGGCAACACAGTGAGATGCCATCTCTACCAAAAAATTTTAAAAATTAGCCAGTCATGGTGGTGTGTGCCTTTAGTCCTAGCTATTCCCAGGAGTCTGAGGTTGCAGAGAGTATGATGGTGCCACTGCACTCTAGCCTGGGTGGCAGAGCAAGACTCGGTCTCTATTTTTAAAAAAAGAAAGAAGGAAAAATTTGCCTTCACAGCCAGTGCTACATTGTGGAGGATACTTTGTTTTGGCCCCTAGAGGGAGCGCTAGCCTCCTCTATAAATCTCATCCTCAGCACTCTCCTCCAGGGTTTTCTTAGGCTACATTAAAAGAGAATTGAGAAGAAACTGTTAAGGGCAAAAACATTTCATGGGCATGTTTGTAGGAGTGTGGATCACTCCAGTGAGTGTGGATCACTGAAATCAATATGTTGAATGGATATCTGTACTCTCAGGTTCATTACAACATTCTTCACAATCCCAAATATACAATCAACCTGTGTTCATCAACAGAGATGAAGAAAATGTGGTATATATGAACAATAGAATACTATTCCACCTAAACAGGGAGAAATTCTGTCATTTGTGATAACGTGGATAAATCTGGAGGACATTATGCTAAGCGAAATAAGCCAGGTACAGAAAGACAAATACCTCATGACCTCACTTATATGTGGAATCTAAAAAAGTCAAACTCATAAAAGTAGAAACTAGAATGCTGATTACCAGAGGCTAGGGAGGTGGAGAAGGAGGAAACTGGGAGATGTTGGTCACAAAATACAAAGTTTGAACAAAAAAAAAAAGAAAAAAATACAAAATTTCGACAGACAGGAGGAATAGGTTTTGAGATCTACTGCACTATTGATTATAGTCAATAATAATGTATTCTATATTTCAAAATAACTAACAGAGTAAACTTCAAATGTATCACCATAAAAATGATAGGTAACTGAGGTGATGGATATGTTATTTGGCATGATTTATCATTCCACATAATGTACATATATTGAAACATCGCATTGTATCTCATAAATGTATGTAATTATGATTTGTCAATGAAAAATAATATTACTAATAAAAATTTTAATTTTCAGTTGAAAATTAATTAATTAAAAAATAGCACAATGATCAAAATATATTGGTTCTTATTTTCCCTGTTTCACAGATGAGAAAACTAAGGCTCAGACAGCTCAAATGTTTGCCCACATTTAAACCAATAACAAGTGACAGAGCTGGGGCTTGAACAGAAATCTTTAAATCTAAGTAATTTGGGGGGTCTGGGTAAGGGACAGGGATGGAATCGCTGTGACAGGACAAGACTAAAATATTTAGAGGTCATCTACAGTGAGATTTGTACCTTCACTCTGGCGATTCACCATCCTTTGAGAAGGAATTTGACTTTTGGAAACAGCCTAAGTAAGTTTATAAACAATTCTGGAGAATAAAGTGTTTCGGGGAAAAATGAAAGAGCAAGTTAAAATAATATTTCTTGTTCTCTTGTGTGCTTCTGAAACTTGTTCTGAAGATAATTTCAAATTTGGAAGGAATTTTATGCAGTGTCAGCATTATTGAAAAATGCACTCTTTCCCAAGGTACTACTTTGAAAGATAACATTCACTTGGTGTTTGCTCATATATGTGTGTCTGTATTCATTTCCTGAACACCTACATGTGTTGGGATTCAGTGATGAATAAGATACAGTCTTCCCTCATAAAGTTTGTGATCCACTTGGGGAGGCAGGTAGGAAAATAGTGACTTTTATTATGTAGAGATTAGTGGTATAATAAAACTCCTTCCAGCATAAAATCACTGGATTGTATAATACGTAACACAAGTCTAAATTCTTTTTTTTTGACACCAGGCAAGATAGACTATAGATGGGTAAATGAATACATTTATTTACATATAGTTTTCAAAGAGTCATTCTGCCTGAGAGCTTTGGGAAAAGCTTGACAGAGAGGTGGCATTTGAGCTAGGACTCAAGGTAATTTTATAAAAATGTGCACCAGAGACAAAGAGGTATTCAATAAATGTTTCTTAAATGAACCAATGACATAAGGAAGCACCAGTTTTCTTGAGATCTGTATATATAGTGTTGTGCCTGTCTAAAAGCTGACCATCCTATTTAAATTATGTCCATTCTGGTAGAAAAAGCCCTTTTGAAGTCTTATTATATAGTTGGCAGAGTTGGCTAACTGAATGAATAAAAAAATATAACATAACCAAATATAGGCCAAATAAATTTATGTTGCTCAACACTAAAGCTTTGACAGGTACAATCAGTGCGCAGCAGCCTGATTTCTTGTCTCAGCTGTTTCATTAAAGCAGCCCTGAGATCTTCCTAGCATTAGGCCACAGTTTTCAGGGTCTTTATTCTTTCCTAGGTTGCATATTCTGTATTTGCTCAAGATTAACTGTCTTTCAGTGTTATGTTTCTGAATATATTTAGGCCCTCCCTTATGAAGTCACAAGGATGGGAACAAAGCAAGAGCTGGACCCCACTTTTCCTCGTTTTTTTTTTTTTTTTTTTTTTTTTTGGCAGGCTCTCGCTATGTCACCCAAACTGGAGTCCAATGGTGCAGTCATGGCTCACTGCAGCCTTGAGCTCCTGGTCTCAAAGTGATCTTCCCACCACCTCAGCCTCCCCAGTAGCTGGGACTACAGGCACACACTGCCATGCCTGGCTTTTTTTTTTTTTTTTTTTTTTCAGAGATTGTATCTTGCTGTGTTGCTTGGGCTGGTCCAACTCCAGGGCTTAAGTGATCCTCTTGCCTTGGCCTCCCAAAGTGCTGGGATTACAAGTGGGAGCCACCAAACTGAGCCTGCTTTTCCTCCTTCCCACCAGTGATGTGTGGGCATCACTGCAGTAGGCAGAATTGCTCTGCTGTGGCCAGCTCTGCAGTTCCAGGGGGGCCAGTGTTTCTCCAGAGTGGTACATGGACCGCCTGCCTCAGCGTTACTTGGACCATCGCTTGCTTAACATGCAGATTCCTGGGCCCCACTTAAACCAATGAAATAGAAACCTTTGTAGATGAGACATATAATGTATCTTTATTTTTCATAGGTTTTTGGGGAACAGGTGGTATTTGGTTCCATGAGTATGTTCTTTAGTGGTGATTTGTGAGATTTTGGTGTACCCATCACCTGAGCAGTGTACACATAACCCAATTTGAAGCCTTTTATCCCTCACCCCCTTCCCACCCTTTCCCCCAGAGTCCCCAAAGTCCGTCATATCATTCTTATGCCTTTGCATCCTCATATCTTAGCTCCCACTTATGAATGAGAACATAATGATGTTTGGTTTTCCATTCCTGAGTTACTTCACTTAGAATAATAGTCTCCCATCCCATCCAGGTTGCTGTGAATGCCATTAATTCATTCCTTTTTATGGCTGAGTAATATTCCATCACATATACACTACAGTTTCTTTATCCACTTGTTGGTTGATGGGCATTTTGGGCTTGTTCTATATTTTTGCAATTGCGATTGTGCTGCTATAAACATGCATGTGCAAGTATCTTTTTTGTATAATGACTTCTTTCCTAAAATGTATCTTTAACAAACACCAGGTGACTATGATTCTTGCATACCCTGTTGTTAAAAATCTGTGAAGAGAGAAAAAACAAAGGAGATTCTTACTCTTTTTTTCTGTGGTTTCTAGTTTTCTTGGGAAATGACTGAATTATATGTAGCCCCCTCCTAGGGATGGCCCTCGACTTCAGCCTTCTTCTCAAATAACAACCCACTGGCGCGATTATTATTAACTTGTTTACCAGTGACAAGATGGAGTACAAGGGGCTGAGTGCTCTCAAAATTCACATGGAACTCTAGGCCTTTACAACTGGAGAGTCTAATTTGAGGGGTGTTAAGTGATAATTCTAAATGACTTGCCTGCAGAGGAAGAGGTACAGAGGACGTGGCTGAAATCCTAAGGGCCAAAGATAGTGGCACCTCCAATGTGTGAGGGAGACCACGCTGCCAGCTCTTGAGAGAGGGTATTTTTGCTTGTTTTGAAGCTTTTCTCTCTCTCTCTTTTTTTTTGGCATAAAAAGTATTACATTTTTATAGGAAAAATTAAAACCCAGAAATGTGAGTTGGAAAATGAAAGTCAACGGCTTAAATACCCTCAATAGAGGAGTGATTAAATAAAACGGGGCACGTCTGTCTTCTATAGAATTCTGTGTAGCCATTAAAAAGATTAGATACACGTATTGGCCAGGCGCGGTGGCTCATGCTTGTAATCCCAGCACTTCGGGAGGCCAAGGCGGGCAGATTACCTGAGGTCAGGAGTTCGAGACCAGCCTGGCCAACATGGTGAAAACCCGTCTCTACTAAAACGACAAAAATTAGCCGGGCACGGTGGTGGGTGCCTGTAATCCCAGCTACTCAGGAGGCTGAGGCAGGGAGAATTGCTTGAACCCGCGAGGTGGAGGTTGCAGTGAGCTGAGATGGTGCCACTGCACTCCAGCCTGGGGGACAGAAGAAGACTCCGTCTCAAAAAAAAAAAAAAAAAAGATACATGTATGACTACAGGAAGAGCTTTACTAAGGAAGGTAAATAAACAAGAGGCAGAACATACTATAGTATGATCTCATGTATGTTTAAAACAAGAAGATGCGTGTGAATATATGTACATATATGTATATAAAGTATAGAAATGTATATAGTAAATAGAAGGAAAAAATGCTCACCAAATTGTTGACAATGGAGTGGAAAATGAGATGAATTAATATGGGACTTTCATGTTTTGTTCCGTTTACTTCTTTTTCTAAACAATTATTTTTCTATAGAAATGTATTTTATCTTTTTTTTCCTGCTCCTTGTCGAGCAGAGCTACCCCATAGGCAGTGTGCCCAGAGTAGCTGGAAATGTAGTTTTAAAAGACATGCAATTTTTTAATTTTTCAATTTTTTTTGTTGAGACAGAGTCTTGCTGTGTCGCCCAGGCTGGAGTGCAGTGTCACAATATCCGCTCACTGCAAGTTCTGCCTCCCGGGTTCATGCCATTCTCCTGACTCAGTCTCCCAAGTAGCTGGGACTACAGGTGTGTGCCACCACGCCCAGCTAATTTTTTGTATGTTTTAGTGGAGACGGGGTTTCACCATGTTAGCCAGGATGGTCTCGATTTCCTGACCTCGTGATCCTCCCACCTCAGCCTCCCAAAGTGCTGGGATTACAGGCATGAGCCACCGTGCCTGGCCAAGACATGTATTTTTTTTTCTTTTTTGTAAAAAGCTACAGTTTTTTCTTAACTGAAAGTTCCATGTGAGAGACTATCTTGAAGGCTGTATCTTTTGCTTTTTTTTTTTTTTTTTTTGAGAAAGGGTCTCTGTCACCCAGGCTGGAGTGCAGTAGCATGATCACAGCTCACTGTAGCCTCAACTTCCTGGGGTGTTTCCCCCACCTCAGCCTCCTGGGTAGCTGGGACTATAGGCATGCACCACTGCATAATTTTTTGTATTTTTCATATAAATGGGGCTTTGTTATGTTGCCCAGGTTGGTCTTGAACCCGTGGCACAACCATCCTCCCACCTTGGCTTCCTGAAGTGCTAGGATTACATGCATGAGCCACCGTGCCTGGCCAAGGCTGCATCTCCACCTTTGAAGGGAAAGCCCAGGGAAGGAGCCTAGCTAGGTGAAAATGAAGAGCTGGGATACACGTGTTCATTCACTCACTCCATGAAAATTTCTTTGCCAGACACTGGATTAGGTAATGGAGATCAGTGGTATCCAAGACACCATCCCTGCCCTAGTACAGGATCCTGGGGGAGACCGATGAATAAAAACACAATGGAAACAGTTTGATAGATGCTAGTATTGGGATATATAAGAGGTATTAGGGACTTGGATTTGGGGATGCAGGCAACATTTCTGGAATAAGTGACATAAACTGAACCCTGAAGGATGTGCAAGAGTTAGGAAATGAGAATGAGAAACAGTTCTGGTTTAATAAGGGTACAGTAAGGGTGATGGCTCAGAGGGGGTGGGCAAGCAGGCTGAGCTGTTTCCCTCCTCTTAGAGAGAAGTACTTGGGCTGTGCCTTTCTGGAGGCAAGACAAAGTCTGTCTGTCACATGGAATATCTAGGTGAGAGCCAGGAAAGGGAGAAATGGCTTGGGATTTTGTTTACTCTTAATCTTCTCCGGTCTCAAAATGCAGACCGGGAAGGTTGGTTTCCCAAGACACACTTGTAGTTTGTCTACTGATCCTGGACAGTATTTAAAACTTGTTGACTTGTTTGCCAGCACTTAAACATTGTGGGATTTTACATAAAAATACACATTTTTAGCCGTTTTTGAAATACTTGATAATTGGGCCCCAATAGTCTTTTACAAGGGACAAGAACTTGCCAGTTTGTTCCCTCCATGTTTGTCTCACTTATTGGTTTCACGTAAGTTTTTTTTAACAGCAACTTTTATTGAAGTGGCAGTATACAGCAGTAGGACAGGTACTGTTGCTTGCAGAGCAGGGCCACACCACAGGCACTGGACCCAAAATAGCAGCCCAGAGGCAGTTCAGCAGTGGTATTGATATGCACTTTATTTTATTTTATTTTTTTAAGTTCCGGGGCACGTGTGCAGGATGTGCAGGTTTGTTACATAGGTAAATGTGTGCCATGGTGGTTTTCTGCACCTATCAACCCATCACCTAGGTATTAAGACCAGCATGCATTAGTTGTTTTCCCTAATGCTCTTCCCCTCCACTGCACTCCCACAACAGGCCCCAGTGTGTGTTGTTCCCTTCCCTGTGTCCATGTGTTCTTATTGTCCAGCTCCCACTTTTAAGTGAGAACATGTGGTGTTTGGTTTTCTGTTCCTGCATTAATTTGCTGAGGATAATGGCTCAACCTTGCAGTGGCTGGTACCGGTTGTTCCTTTCCTGGAACAACTGGAAGCTTCATCCATGTCTCTGCAAAGTACATGATCTCATTCCTTTTTACTGCTGCATAGTATTCCATGGTGTATATGTACCACATTTTCTTTATCCAGTCTATCATTGATGGGCATTTGGGTTGGTTCCATGTCTTTGCTATTATGAATAATGCTGCAGTGAACATACGTGTGCATGTATCTTTATAACAGAATGATTTATGTTCCTTTGGGTATATACCCATTAATGACATTGCTGGGTCAAATGGTATTTCTGGTTCTAAATCTTTGAGCAATTGTCACATTGTCTTCCACAATGGCTCAACTACTTTACATCCCAAGCAATAGTGTAAAAGCGTTCCTATTTCTCCGCAACCTTGCCAGTACCGGTTGTTTCTTGACTTTTTAATAATCACCATTCTGACTGGCTTAAGATGGCATCTCATTGTGGTTTTGATTTTCATTTCTCTATCAGAGATGTTGAGCTTTTATTTCATGTTTGTTGGCCATATGCATCTCTTTTTTTGAGAAGTGCCTGTTCATATCCTTTGCCTACTTTTTAATGGGGTTGTTAGTTTTTTAATTGAAAATCTGGCTTAGAGTTTTTAACCTCTTCTATAGTGGTTGTATCTTTCCTCTGCTTCTTTCGGACATCCTGAGGAAGACTGGCAATCCTTCACTTGGCAGAGAACTAGAAGCTTTCATGGTATCCCAGTGGTGGTGGATATATGACCCAGCCGGTGTGGCAGACAGCAATCTGAATGTCCAAAAAGCAGTCATGGAACTGTCACTGAAAAGACTTCAGTGACGATATCTATCAACAGTGGTGCTTTGCATGTTGATACACAATTTGCCCAGCATCATTTGGGAAAAAACTATCCTTTCTCCAAGTTACCTTTGCACCTTTGTAAAAAAATCAATTGAAAATAAATGTGTTGGTCAATTTGGGGGCTGTTTGTTCTGCTTCATTGATCTATTTGTCTATCTTGATACCAGTACTATACTTTTTTTTTTATTACTGTAGCTTTATTATGCTATCATAAATGGGATGGTTTGCTTGATTTCTTTTTTGGATAGGTTGTTGGTAGTGTGTTAAAATACAGTTGATATTTGTATGTTGATTTTATATCCTGCAACTTTACTGAATTTATTATTTCTAACAGTTTTTTGGTTGAATCTTTAGGATTTTTTATATATAAGATTATGTCATCTGTAAACAGATACAATTTAACTTCTCTCTGATTTGGACACCTTTTCTTTCTTTCCCTTACCTAATTTCTCTGGCAAGAACTTCTAGGACTATGTTGAATAGAAGTTGTGAAAGTAAGCATCCTCATCTTTTTCCTGAGCTTAGAGGAAAAGCTTTCACCTTTTCACCATTGAATATGATATAAATTGTGGACTTGTCACATACTGCCTTTAATGTGTTGAGGTACATTTCTTCTATGTTTAATTTGTTGAGAGTTTTTATCATGAAAGGATATTGTATGTGGTCAAATGCTTTTTCTGCATCTATTGAGATGATCATATGGCTTTTATTCTCCATTTTAGTAATGTGATTTATCACATTTATTGATTTGTATATGTGGAACCATAGTTATACCCCCAGAGATAAATCCCCTTGATCATGGTAAATAATCTTTTTAAAGTGCTGTTGAGTCAACTTGCTAATATTTCATTGAAAACTTTTGCATCTTTATTCATTGGAGATATTTGCCTATAATTTTCTTTTCTTATAGTGTTCTTATCTGGCTTTTGTATCAGGGTAACGCTGGCCTTGTAAAATTAGTCTGAAATCTGAAAGTATTCCTTCTTCTTCAGTTTTCTTGAAAGAGTTTGAGAAGGATTGGTATTAGTTATTCTTTTTTTTTTTTTTTCCAAGATGGAGTTTCACTCTTGTTGCCCAGTCTGGGGTGCAATGGCATGATCTTGGCTCACTGCAACCTCCACCTCCCGCGTTAAAGTGATTCTCCTGCCTCAGCCTCCCAAATAGCTGGGATTACAGGCATGTGCCACCATTCCTGGCTAATTTTGTATTTTTATTAGAGACAAGGTTTCACCATGTTGGTAAGACTGGTCACGAACTCCTGACCTCAGGTAATCCACCAGCCTCGCCCTCCCAGAATCCTGGGATTACCGACATGAACCTCCGCGCCCAGCTGCTATTAGTTATTCTTTAAATGTTTTGTAGAATTCAGCCATGAAGCATCTGGTCCTGGGCTTACCTGTGATGGGAAATTTCATATAACTGATTAAATCTCCTTACTCATCATCTATCTATTCAGATTTTCTATTTCTTTATGATTTAGTCTTGGTAAGTTGAATGTTTCTGGGAATTTAACAATTTATTCTAGGGTATCCAGTCTTTTGACATATAATTGTTCACAGTGGTCTGTTATGATCTTTTGTTTTTTTGCAGTATCAGTTGTAATGTTCCTCTTTCACTTCTAATTTTAGTTACTTGAGTTCTCTCTTTTTTAGTTAGTCTAGCTAAAGATTTGTCCATTTTGTTTCTCTTTTCAAAAAACCAATGATTAGTTTAATTGATCTATTTTTTCTGGTCTCCATTTTGTTTATTTCTGCTCTGATCTTTGTTATTTTCTTCCTTCTACTAACTTTGGGCTTAGCTGGCTTTTCTTTTTCTGGTTTCTTGAGGTAACCTTAGTCTGTTTATTTGAGATCTTTCTTCTTTTTTTTTTTAATAAGTCATTTATTGCTATAAATTTCCCCTCATAATTGCTTTTGCAATATTCCATAAGTTCTGGTGTATTTTGTTTTCATTCTTGTTTCTCTAAAGATATTTTAAATTTTTCCTTTTCATTTTTCTTTTGACCCATTGTTTGTTAAGGAACATGTTGTTTAATTTTAATTTTAATTTTTCCTACATTTCTCCTGTTACTGATTTCTAGTTCCCCTTCATTTTTTAAACAAATTTTTGTTAGGTATAGAATTCTAGGGTGATAGTTTTTATCTTTTAGGATTTTAAAGATTTTGCTTCACATTCTTCTAGCTTTGTATTGTTTCCAATATGTAACCTCTGTCTTCTTTTTTTTGTTCCTCTATATTTAATGTGTCTTCTTCATCTGGATGCTTTTAAGGTTTTTTTTTCTTTATTACTGGTTAGATGCAATTTGATTATAATGTACCCTGTATAGTTTTATTCATGTTTCTTAAGTTTGGAATTAGTTGAGCCTGGGGTTTGTGAGTTTATAGTTTTCAAAAAATTACAAATTTTTCCACCATTATTTCTTCACATGTTTTTTTCTGCTTCTGCCCTTTCTTTGCTGGACTCCAGTGGCACATACATTGGGTTTCCTGAAATTGTACCACAGCTCAACAATGCTTTATTTTTTTTTCAGTCTTTTTTCTATCTGTGTTTCATTTTGGATCATTTCTGTTGCTATACCTTCAAGTTTATTAATCTTGTCTTTTGCAATGTTCAGTTGGCTATTAATTTCATTCAATTGTTTGTCTTCATGGTTTTTTTATTTCAGACATTATAGTTTTCATTTCTAGATGATTGATTGGGGTCTTTAAAAATTTTGCATTGTCTTTATTGAATGTGCTCCATCTTTTCTCTGGCTCTTGAACAATGGAATACATTACAATAAGTGTTTTTGTGTTTTTCTCTACTAATTCTATATCTGTGTCATTTATGGGTCTGTTTCCATCGACTGGTTTTTCTCCTCATTATATTTTCCTGTTTATTTGCATGACTGGAAGTTTTAATTAAATGCCAGACATTGAAAATTGTACCTTGTTGGGTGGCTATACTTTTGTATTCCTATAGATATTGAGTTTTTTAGGCAGTTAAGTTACTTGGAAACAATATCATTTTAGGTTTGCTGTTAAACGTTATTAGGTGAGATCAGAGTTGTGTTAAGTCTAAGGCTAATTCTGCCTCACATTTTGGAGCGCCTACCCAACATTCTGTAAATTGTGATATTCTGCATTCTGGCTGGTAGGAAAAGGAATTTTTTTGGGTGGGGGCGCTCTGTTTGAATTCCAAGTGTTGCCCGTTATAATGCGTTCAAGCAGTTCTTTTCCTATCCTTAGGTAGTTTCCTTACATATATGCTGATCAGTACTCAGCTGAAAACTCAGGCACCCTCTGCAGATCTCCCAAGTTCTCTCTCTCCGCAGCTCACTCGTCTCTGGTACTCTGTCCTGGGAACACGAGCCAGCTTATCTCTCTGGACTTCCAACTTTGTCTCAGGAAGTTTGATGGGCTCCCCTTCCATGCTCTGTAGCCTGGAAACTCTCTCTAGACAGAAAGTTACAGCAACTGTAGAAGTCATTTCATTTCTTTTTACTTCTCAGGAAACATATCTTTGTTGCTGATGTTCAATATCTTGAAAACCATTATTTTATATATATTGCTGTTATTTCAGCTGGGTGAGTAAATCTAGTCCCTGTTACTCCATCTTGGTTAAAAACAGAAGTTTCTCAACTGTGGTGTTTTGAGACTTCAATCCTAAAATATTAGTGATATTTGGGAATGAATGGGTGGAGGTAAGAGGTCAATCATAGGTTAATTTCCAAAGAAGAGGAAAAACTGTATGGATATGTACAAGGTTAGTCCAAGTGGGAATATTTGAGTTATTTGGTTATTAGGGATGAGTCTTCTCTCTTTGGTGGTGGAAGTTCTATTGACTAAGAAGAGCATATTTTCCCTTATGGTCTCACTGTAGATGGGGTTATGTGAAAGCAAAAATACCGGGGACGATCTGTCTTCCAAACCTAGGGTAGTTAGGCATATGCAGCATTGGGCCTTATTCTCTCTGGAGACTCTTGTGTGGGATAATTATTATTATTCATAATAGTAACAGCCATTACTTCTTGAGCACTTTCTATGTACAGGAATCCTGCTATGTTACACAAATTCATCTAGGTATACAACAATCTCAATAGGTAGATACTTTATCATCAGTTTTTAAATAAGGGAACTGAAGTTCAGATAGATAAAATAACACACCCCATGTCTCAAAGCTACCAAAGTTACAGTTGGAATTTAAACCCAGATCAATATGACTTCAAAGCCAAAATGCTTATATAGTATGGCATGCTAAAGGAACTCTATACAGCCACTTCAGAAGCTTCTTGAGAAGATCCTAAGGAATCAAGAATTCCATAGCATTTTTACACCTCCACACACATTTAGCAAGACATCCTGAGGAGGAAGGGATAGAGCTGGCATTAACCGATATTGGCCTGGATTGAATCAAACCTAGGGAAGAGAAACTAGGGGACTTGGATGGGGCTCTCACTCATCATAAATGCTTTTGGAGTTCCAGGGCACTGTCTGAATTTTAACCTTTGAAATCTAAACCCAAGTTGAACAGAGATTGACAGGTCTTTCCCAGAAGAAATCTCATGTCTGCTGAAAGCCTGGGGGAACAGTTGGTCGACGTCATGTCGTTCCACTTTAGCAAAATACGTTGAAGATAAAATCAAGAAAGTTGAATTCTTATTATCCTGGGTAAGAGCTCTAAAGTTCTGTTGCTAAGACCAGGAGTCAATTGAATTTAATTCAACAAACATTTATTAAATGCCTTATCTATGCCCGACACTGTTTTAGGGTGGAAAATCAAAGAAGAATAAGACACAGCCCCTATGCTAGAGGAAACCAAAGGTCTATCTGGGAAAGTGGGTGCATAAACAAATAATTACGATAGGATGGGATAAATATGCCAGGACAAATGTACACAGACGACTCTGAGGGTTCAGAGGTGGGGCCAGGGAACCCCGTCTGGGGTTGGGAATGTTACAACAGGATTCTGCAGCCTTGTGTGTTTCCTTCATGAGCAGCATTTAGAGTTTTAAGATTTTTAATATTACACTAGACTTCCTAGGGCATATAGCAGTCATGTCACTTTCCTTTTGTTTTTGGTGATTCCAAAGCCACAGTGCTAGGAATATACTGAGAGGAGAAAGGAGAATTCCAAATAGAGTCAGGGGCTTGCTCTACCTTCAGTGTGCTCTGTGATTTGAGTATGCCACTTGGGCCTTTTAATTATCAAAAGGTGTTGATCTTGTGAATACACAATGCTAAGTCACCTGTTGGATATTAATAGCAGAAGCCAAGAGTTTACCCAAGGGAGTGATGAGATCAGAATTCTATTATTACAGGGTGACACTCTCTTGCTGTGTTGAAATTAGACTACACTGTGATTATATCCCACAGTCCTAGAAGACAACAGCAACCAAGCTACATTCAACTGTTAAAAGTGTTATTCATAATACCTCTTAGAGCAAGCTATACTTATTCCTTCCTTTAAATTAAGTTGCCTTTTTCTTATAAAAGTAGCATATGTTGATTAAGGGGAAGTACAGAGCCAATTATTGTGTTAGTTTCCTATTGCTGCTGTAACACATTAACACAAATTTAATGGCTTTAAACAACACAAGTTTATTCTTCTGGAGATCAGAATTCTGAATTGACTTTCCCAGGCTGAAGTCAAGGTGTTGGCAGGGCTCATTCCTTTTAGAGGCCCTAGGGAAAATCTGTTTCCTTGCCTTTTTGTTGCTGGGGGCTACCCACATTTCTTTGTAACCTCCTTCCTTCATCTTCAATTTTGCTTCTGTCATCATATCCCCTTTTCCTCTAATCCTGCCTTCTCCTGAGTTTTTTTTTTTTTAATTATTATTTTTTGAGACAGAGTCTTGCTCTGTCACCCAGGCTGGAGTGCAGTGGCGCGATCTCGGCTCACTGCAAGCTCCTCCTCCTGGGTTCAGCCATTCTCCTGCTTCAGCCTCCCGAGCAGCTGGGACTACAGGTGCCTGCCACCATGTCCCGCTAATTTTTTTTGTATTTTTAGTAGAAACGGGGTTTCACCGTGTTAGCCAGGATGGTCTCGATCTTCTGACCTCATGATCCGCCCGCCTCAGCTTCCCAAAGTGCTGGGATTACAGGCTTGAGCCTTCTCCTGAGTTCTTATAAAGACCAGTCTGATCATATTGGGCCGACCCAGGTAATCCAGGATAATATCTCCATCTCAATATCCTTAATTTAATGACATCAGCAAAGTCTCTTTTGCCATATAAAATAACATTCATATGTTCTGGGGATTAGGATATGGAAATATTGGAGAGGGTTATTTAGTTGACCTTAACTACTGTCTATGTTTTGGGGCATTTACTTGATATTCTTCTCGAATTTATATAATTCAGATTATTCTGTATATATACATTGGCGTTATGCCTTTGTCACTTACCCTTGTATTATTTGTCCATCCGAATATATTTTTTGAAATAATACTTTTTGAGAGCTGCATAATTCTTCTGTAGGGATATGATAATTTATGAAGTCATTGCATCACAATTTGGATGCAATGGTTGCAGCAATCATGGTTCTAAGAGATAGAGTCCAATTCGAGCTGGTTAAGCAAAGCAAGGAAGTTACTGGCTCTGGCAATCCAACGAACTGTTAACAACCAGACTCCATGGGATTCAGCAGGGCTTCAGGGGCCACTGTAACTATGGATTCTAATAGTGCTAGGACAAGCTTCATCTTCATGTCCTTTTCATGCTCTCTCACATGTCTCATCCACTAGAGAGGCACTAGCTGACCACAAGCCCTTTGTTTAAGTCAATCCAAGCCCCTTAAAAACAAAAAGAAAGAAAGAAAAACCCCAGTTTCATTCATCATGGCCTGAATCTAATCTCAGGGAGTTCAATTGCAGGTCTTGGTGAGCTGGGTCCTTGTCCCTGTTAGCAGTGCATGGCAGCTTGTTAGAAATGTGGAACTCAGGTTCCACTCAGGACATAGTGAATCACAGCCTGCATCGTAACAATATCCCAGGCAGCTTGAATGGCCATGGATGTTTGTGAAGCACCATTCTAGTAACTGTGTTAGTTCTGTCTTTAGATTTTGTGGATGTGGACAAAGCCTGTGTTGGCTGACCAGCAATCAAGGTTTATAGTTGTAGGAGAGGAACAGGTAAGGGCGGTTTAGCAAGACAGAGCAAAAACAAATAGTTTCACAGATTTTTGGGAACCATACTCATACAAATGATCATTGCCTCTGCACAGCAGTTTCTTGCACCATGAGGCAGCTAAATCTGAATAGCCAAGACCTGCAGCTGTGTCATCTGTAAGTTGTCTGAAGCACCTTAGGAAAATATGGTCTTGCCAAGTAAATCTGGTATCTCTCTTGTTTAGGCTCTGTCCCTGCCTGGTTCACCCCAGAGAGTCAGCTGATTTGTCATTCCATGTGTTTGCAATTAAATGGGTAGACAAGGGCGAAGCCAGCACAATGTGATATCATTTTGTTGATTACCTATGAGGCTTCTTTTCCATTCTACAAACATCACCTGCAGGGACTTACATCTGGGACTGCTGTGATTCCTATCTTTTTGTTGTTTTTGTTGTTGTTGAGACAGAGTCTTGCTCTGTCACCCAGGCTGGAGTGCAATGGCACGATCTTGGCTCACTGCAACTTCTGCCTCCCGGGTTCAAGCAATTCTCCTGCCTCAGCCTCCCAAGTAGCTGGAATTACAGGTGCTCGCCAGCAAGCCCGGCTAATTTTTTTTTGTATTTTTAGTAGAGGCAGGGTTTCACCATGTTGGCCAAGTTGTTCTTGAACTCCTGACCTCAGGTGATCCACCGGCCTCGACCTCCGAAAGTGCTGGGATTACAGGCGTGAGCCACCGTGTCCAGCCCTCGCATCCTCTTAAGAAGCACGTAGTTTTCACACTGTTGCTAGCCAGGGAAACATCCAACCTTGAGTAACACGTAGAGGAAACTCTAAGCAAATTTGCAGAAGAATGATTTTAAAATATTCTTCAGATAAAATAATTGGTAGCATGTATATGACTAGGCAATACGGACCTTGGTATCGGATATGTCTTACTGTCACAGAGTAAAAAAGAGCATAGATTCCTCTATGCCTGGGTTCTGTGGTGCTAGAGAAGGATTTAAGGAGCAGCGACAGTCACTCTGACATATTAACAAAATGTTTTCCAATGGCTTTTCTAGTAAAACAAATATAAGTCTCATTACCAGAAGTAGAAATAACATTAGAGGTACAATGATATGTTTCAGAGAATGGAAATCATCGCATTTTCCTTCTGATATGGCTTGGCTCTTTGTCCTCACCTAAATCTCATCTCTAATTGTAATCCCCACGTGTTGAGGGAGGGACCTGGTAGGAGGTGATTAGATCATGGGGGCGGTTTCCTCCATGCTGTTCTCGTGATAGTGACTGAGTTCTCACAAGATCTGATGGTTTAAAAGTGTTTGGCAGTTACCTCATTGCTCTCTCTCTTGCCTCCACGTGAAGAAGGTCCTTACTTTCCCTTTGCCTTCTGCCACAATTGTAAGTTTCCTGAGACCTCTCCAGCCAAGCAGAACTGTGAGTCAATTGAACCTTTTTCTTTCTACCTAAATTATCCAGTCTCAGGTAGTTCTTTATAGCACTGTGAAAATGGACGACTACACCTCTTAATACACCAGATAGGAGGTAGAGCTCTAGGGATCTTTTGGACCATAGGTGGAATGGAAATGCGGTATGGGGAGCAATGTTGGGGGTATTTATAAAAGGGCAACATGAGGGATCTTTGTGTGGATGGGATGGAAACGTTCTGTATCTCGACTGTAGTAATACGAATGACCTAGTTGTGATATTGTACTATATGATATGTTACTACTGGAAGAAACTGCATAAAGGGTGCCTGGAGTATTATTTCTCACAATTGCATGTGAATCTACAATAATCTCAAAGTAAATTGTTTAATTAAAACATTGCACTGAAGTAGTATCTATCTTAATTACTGAGGGTTTTTTTTTTTTTTTTTGGCAGCTTCTTAAATTTTTCTCCGGTGGCTAGTGCCTCTCCTGCCTCCTCTCAATTTCATCCCCCCTCAGGCTGAGTGCCTCCTTCTAGCAAATAAATATGGGGCAAATAACGTATCCTCCCTAGCCTCAAATTCCCCATCTGCAAAATGGGAATGACAGGAGTTCTCACTTCCTAGGGTTTTTGTCAAGATTAAACAAGATAATGCATGTAAAATAATTAGTCCAGGGCCTGGTATATAGTAAATTCGAGTTAAATGTTATATAACCGTATTGGAACATGGTAATCAGAGTGTCTATGTAAAAATGTGCACACATGGTTACAGGGGATGGGATTAGAAGGAGTGTTCAGTTTGTTTAATGACTCTACTTCCAGGTGACAGGGCCCGTGTGGGTCCTAAAAATGCCGCGTCCTCTCAGGGCAGGCTTCATGGGTGGGTGTGTGGCTTGTGCAGGCTTACAGGGTCACATGCTGGGTTTTATGTTCTGCTATGTATTAGGGATTAATAGGATGTATGTATATATGGAAGGGAGTTTGTTAAGGAGAATTGACTCACATAATCACAAGGTGAAGTCCCACGATAGGCTCTCTGCAAGCTGGGGAGCAAGTAAGCCAGTAGGGGCTTAGTCTGAGTTCAAAAGCCTTGAAAGCGAGGAAGCTGACATTGCAGGCTTCAGTCTGTGGCTTAAGGCCAGAGAACCCCTGGCAAACCACTGGTGTAAGTCTAAGACTTCTGCCCTGGTGTCTGATGTTCAGGGCAGGAAGCATCCAGCATGGGAGAAAGATAAAAGCCAGAAGATTCACAAGCCAGCTTATTCCACCTTCTTCCACCTGCCTTCTCTAGCAGCGCTAGTAGCTGATTGGATGGTGCCCACCCATACTGAGGGTGGGTCTTTCTCTCCCAGTCCACTGACTCAAATGTTAATCTCCTCTGGCAACACCCTCACAGATACACCTAAAAACAATACTTTGCATCCTTCAATCCGATCAAGTTGACAATATTAACCATCACATGCTGTCACCACTTTTCAACAAGAGGCCACACATTTTTTTTCTTTTTGGCGCTGGCCCACAATTATGTAGCTGGTCCTGTCTCCCCTTAATCTAAGTCAGTGTTTCCCCAGAGAGGGCAAGACTGATAGTCACTACCTCCTCTCCAGAGTAGAGGACAATGGGACTTCTCCCCAGTATCCCAGCAGCCAAAGCTGTTAGTTCAACTCAATTAGAGGGAGTTCTGCTCGCAGAGCTGTTCTACCATAGCCCCTTCTTTTTGTGCACCTCCTCATTCATTCAAAGAGTCTCCTCAGATCCTACCACAATAACTACTCTCACATGAAAACTTTGTTGGCCTGTGAGTGTATGGGTGGAGGGTTTTCCCTCCAACTTTGTGGGTTTGGGTGCTTTTGCTTGATCGTTTCTCATTAGACAGAAAAGATTCTGTGGACAGGATTAGAGCTCTGCTCAGCCACAGTTTAAAAAAAAATGTCTTGAAGAAACAGGAGGCTCAAGACAAAACACACATAAAATCACTAACCTTTCACTTTAATGGTCTTTCCAAATTGTCAAAACCACTGTGGTCTGTCTTGCTCACAAGAGGCATTCTTGGGGTTTATAGACACTGAGTTGAGAAGGAATTTCTCTGTTGGATGGCTGAGGATGCAGCCAGTAAAATGATCCCGTGGAGCAATATTGCCCTTGGAGCAGACAAGTTTGAGTCCTGTTTGTCCAAGTGCAGTGCTTGTGTGCAGATCTGTCCACTCAGCCACTCTGCCGTAAAGGTCTGTCAAGACAGTCAGGTGAGGCCTGGGCTGGCCGGTTTAGCCTTGGGGAGGCTGCACCTTACACAGAGCTGGTGGGAGCCAAGAAGGGAGCCTGGCTCCTCTTTGTGAAATGATGTGTCTGGAATAACAAAGGGAAGAAATCACAACGAAAGGAACCCACAGCATATGAGTTCCTACCAAGCTGAGAAGTGATGAAAGTGAAAAGAAAACTTAGCTGAAGTTCAAACTGTGGCTAGAGTTATGACAGTTAATAAATCAGTGAGTCTGGAAAATGTTAAGTCTCAACAATAAAATTAGGAAGTTGCAATACTGTCATTAAACTAGTGTTATTGGCCCGGTGTGGTGGCTCACATATGTAATCCCAGCACTGTGGGAGGTTAAGGCGGGTGGATCATTTGAGCTCAGGAGTTCGAGACTAGCCTGGGCAACATGGTGAAACCCCATCTCTACAAAAAATTAGCTGGGCATGCGGTGCATGCCTGTGGTCCCAGCTACTTGGGAGGCTGAGGCAGGAAAATCATTTGAACCCAGAGGTTGCAGTGAGGTGAGAGTGCGCCACTGCACTCCAACCTGGGCAACAGAGTGAGACTGTCTCAAAAACAAAAACAGAAAACAAAAGAGTAGGGTTAATAAAAAATAGTAATAATTAATTTGTGTGTGTCTCCTCTCTGCAGATGTCTTTAATTTATTCATCAGTAAGGCTTGCCTTCTCCAGGAGAGAGTGTGGTATATTAAAATGGTAAATAAAAAGGGTTCTGCCATTTGCTCACTGAGTAGATTAAGATCTCTGAGGCTCAGTTTATCCATCTATAAATTGGATTTAATAATAACTGTATAGGTGGTAGTTTTCAAATATTTTAGCAGCAAGCTAAGAAATATCTAATATTACAATGTAATATGCTAGATACATACAACCATACTTATATAACTGAAACAAAGCTTTTATAAAATAGTGTGTCCCATAACTGAATTTGATGCACTTATATTTTTTAATGCTTCTTTTTCCATCACATTTTATTTAGAAATACTGGTTGTGACCCATTAAAGAGGTTTCATAACTTAATATTTCAAAAATGCTATGGTAGATTAATCTACCCATTAAAAAAGATATTATACATAAAGTGCTTAGCTCACAAAAAAAGGCCAATAAATATGAACTTCCTTCTTCCTCCTTTGGGAGCCAAACGTACAGCTACAATTTGTACTTTGGGTTTCTATGACATTTACATGTGTGATGCTTATAAATTTTAGTAATATAGTAAACTAAAGATATTATTTTGGGCTTCTCAGTATCAGTGCTAAATCGATCAGAGCTGATGACAAGCAGTTAGAAACTTTTGACTATTCACCAAGAAACTTATATGATCCTGGGTCATATTCAATCTACAACACACCAACAATCCAAGAAGTAAACATTTGCAAAGGATTACTACATACGAATTGTTAAAAACTGCACTAGGTGCAGTGGCTCACACCTACGAGGCCAAGGTGGGAGGATTGTTTGAGGCCAGAAATTCGAGACCAGCCTAGACAACACAGGAAGACCCCATCTCTACAAAAAAATTTTTAAAAATTAACCAGGCATGGTAGCACCTGCCTGGAGGCCCAGCTACTGAGGCAGAAGGATCAGTTGATCCCAGGAGATTGAGGCTGCAATGAGCTATGATCATGCCACTGCTCTCCAGCCTGGGCAACAGCAAGACCCCATCTCAAAAATAAATACATTAATGAATGAAAATTGCATGTATGTTCTCAACCCTGGCTGCAGATTAGAATAACTTGGGGGAACTTTTAAAATATGATCAATGCCTATCTATTCTCCAGAGATTCTGATCCAAATGGTCTGGATATAGCCTGAACATCAATCAGTATTGTATTATCTAAAAGAGACTCAGGTTAACCCAGCATATAGTCAGGGTTGAGGAACATCGGGTTACTCAGTGCTGAGATTAAGAAGCTGATATGATAACTAAAACTAGACATCATAATATAGTGAGAACTTTCCACCATTCCCAGAACATCCTGCGCCCATCAAACGTTGTACCGATACAATTTCTGCTGAAAATCAGCTCTGGCAAGTTGTTTGAATCATTGTACATATTCACCAGTTAGAAAAAGAAATTTCCTAGGAAATATTCTCAATGCAAACTTCTTGCTAATTCTGACTGGCTTGTTTTCTGAGTTAGTGTGAACTGTGAGATCTAACCGCTCATTATCCTGTCTTCACAGGTAGCCTCGGGAGGGTAGAGACAGTCCTGCTGTCTCAAACCTGGTAACAATGGCAGCTAATAAGTCACTTCCCCCTCTTTGTCTCCATCACTTTGGTTCAGTCCTCTGCTGTCACACCCTGAAGATTATATTGTACTCAATCTCCTTCCAATATTTCTTCACTCACAGGCTGTGAGTCTTCGGGGCACTCACCATGTTTTAGACACCTTTGTGTTTCCAAGACTTAGTACAGGGCCCAAGTTGTTGCAGAGGCTTAAACATTTTCTATTTATTTTATTTTATTTTTTGTAAAGAGATGAGTTCTTGCTATGTTGCCCAGGCTGAACTCAAACTCCTGGGCTTAAACCATCCTCTCGCCTTAGCATACCAAATAACTGGGACTACAGGTTCATGCCACTGCACCCAGCTTGCTCAACAAATCTTATTGAATGAATAAATGAAGGATTTTGTCGCTCAGAGCAGGTCCGTGGCTCTCTGGGAGGACAGAACTGAAGTTGCCTTTTGCCGTATCTTCTGATCTGTTTCTTATACCACTCAGCCCTTTTGCTGGAAGGATGGGTTTTCTTTATCATGTCAAAAAGAAGTGGGTTGAGACCTTGTGTTTTTTGGTCAATATTAAGACACCATAAAGAATAAAACCCTCTGCTGCAGAGTCCCTCAGACTTCATGGTGGATTTCTGGTTCCTAGGCAGCAGTGGCACTGCCAGCTGCCTCCTGGTTTGGAAGCCAACACCATACTGCAGGGAAACCAAATCTTCTGAGAACCTAAAATCCTTCAAAGGCAGTGCTCCCAGGCTGGAGTTGGTGTTACTATTCCAGGCTTGGGCTTCTGGCCATTAACATGATTATGATTTAATACACCACATTGGTGAAGTAGCAATTCAGGAAATATTGTTTTTAAAATCAACCACGAAACTTGGTTGATTTGTCTTGGAAGTTGAAATCCCACATTTTGGGGATGGATGAGTCTGGGTGATCCTGGTCCTAGTAGGAAAGCAAAGGAGAGAAAAACGTTACAAACACGAAATGCGTATGTTTGATTTCTCTGCTTCCCACTTCCAGGAACATTTTAACCCTTAGTAGCTTTTTACTTCCAATACAAACTTTAGTTTTTTTCATTTTAATTCGATTTTTTTTTTAATGACAGGGTCTTGCTCTGTCGCTTAGGCTGCAGTGCAGTGGTGTGATTATGGCTCACTGCAGCCTTGATCTTCCAGGTTCAAGTGATCCTCTCACCTCAGCCTCCTGAGTAGATGGGAACACAGGGGCATGCCACCACACCTAGTTAATTTTTGTATTGTTTATACAAATGGGATTTTGCCATGTTGCCCAGGCTGCCTTGAATGCCTGAGTTCCAGTGATCTGCCTGCCTTGGCCTCCCAGAGTGTTGGGATTACAGGCATGACCCATTGCACCTGGCCAAAACATTTTTATTTTAAAAACTTTTTTATTTTACTTCTAGTATGATCATCAAAGCACTATAAACATCCTCGTTTTTTAATTCTTAAAATTTCCCTTATCCTTAAATATCTCCTCAGGAACACTGTCTCTACTGAGTCCAGCAATGTTACCAGGAATTTTTCATGGTCTTTCGTTCATCATCTGTGTCTTTCAGGGTCCACCACACTCTTCTCTGTTTACAGAAATGACATTATGCCCTGTGCACAGCAGGCTCTCACACTAGGTGTTCAATGAGGTGAATGGGATGGAACAACTCAGCCATTTCCACAGCCTGCTTAGGTGTTAAGATGAGTGAGAGTGTATTTGGCAGAGGTACTGAGGACTCTTTCAGGAAATGAGGTCCCATCTCGGGGTATTTGTTGCATGAGACAGCCTGTCATTCTGGAGCTTTAGTGACATAACTGGACATGTCTGGCCCAGTATCACCCTGACCTAATAATATAAGACCACAGGATCTGCTCCGTCATGGGTTTGCTGAAGCCCTCCATGCCTTCATTTCCTTATCCTAGTGATGATCCTACTACCCACCCCACAGGTGGCTGATGTAGTGAACGTGAAAGTTCTGGGAGCGGTTGTGAAAAGAAATTCTCTATAAACCCTCAACTGAGTGGAATTTCTGCCCTTTTTAGGCCACATATAAAATCACAGCTTTTCCAAGTTCCTGTTGATGAAGAAATAGGCATCCTGAAAAACACAACAAACAAACAAACAAAAAACTCTTTTTTCCCAAATTAAAATTGGGAGTTGGGAGTTCACTTTTTTTTTTTTTTTTTTTTTTGAGACGAAGTTTCACTCTCATCAGGCTGGAGTGCAGTGGCGCCACCTGTGCTCAATGCAACTTCTGACTCCCTCGTTCAAGCGATCCTCTTGCCTCAGCCTCCCAAGTAGCTGGGATTACAGGCGCCCACCATTATGCCCAGATAATTTTTGTATTTTTAGTAGAGACGGGATTTCACCATGTTGGCCACGATGGTCTTGATCTCCTGACCTTGTGATCCACCCACCTCGGCCTCCCAAGTGCTGGGATTACAGGCATGAGCCACTGTGCCCGGCCACATATTAATATTTTTATTTATGTTCATGACACATGCAAGCAATGCACCTCCTGGTCTCTTGGGATCCGGTTTGTTTCTCTTGGCATCTTCCAGCTGGACTTGATTTGCATCTGGTGAGCGCTCCCTCTAACAGCAGGCTTAGGTTACGCTGATTGGAGAGGAAACTCTGGAGACCTGTGTGGTTTATTCATTTATTTGCCTGTGCATTAATACATTTAACAAACATTGTGCACTCACGTTTTGCCAGGCTCTGTGACAGGTGTTGGGATACAGAAGCAAAAGAGACTGTCTTTGACTCGTAAGAGCTCACATTCCTGGCCGGGCGTGGCAGGGGAATTGCTTGAACCCAAGAGGCAGAGGTTGTGGTGAGCCGAGATCGTGCCATTGCACTCCAGCCTGGGCAACAAGAGCAAAACTCAGTCTCAAATATATTTGTGTGTATATATATATACACACACACACTAGTATAAGGGGAAAAGTTATGATTTGGCTGTTATAGGCATAGAGGTGAGGGCATCTAACTTCATCTGGGGAATCACGGAAGACTTCCTGGAAGAGATGATGTTTGAGCTGAGCCTTAACAATTTAGGGGTTTTCCGAATGAAGGCTACAGGAGGTGGAAGCTACAGGGGAGGATATGGAGCAAAGAAAGGGATTTCCAGAAAAAACAGCATCTGCCAGTGCAGGTGTGGTTACATTCTGGGAGTGGACAGAGATGAAAAGGTCAGATTACAAAGGCACATATGTACTTTAAAAAAGGAATTTGAACTTCGAAGATGTTGGACTTTATGCAAAGGCTCAGCATTGTAAGGTTTGTGTTTTAGAATGGGTTTTCAATGGCAATATGGCAAATGGATTTTTGGGGGAGGTGGTGGGCAGTAGTAACATCAGGGAGCAAGGTTAGGAGTCAAGTCCAGTTGTCTAAAAGGAAATAAGTGCTTGAACTAAAAACAGTGGTGTTGAGAATGGAGAAGGGATAGATTCAAGAGACACCTAGGAGATACACTCTACAGATCTATAGAATGTGAACTGCGGCATTAGATGAGGAGCATTAGCAGATGTGGAGGCCTGATATGGTGGCTCAAGCCTGTAATCCTAGCACTTGGGAGGCTGAGGCAGGAGGATCTTTTAAGACCAGGAGTTTGAGACCAGCCTGAACAACATAGCAAGACCCAGTCTCTACCAAAAATAAAAAAAATGAGGCTGGCATGGTGGCTCACACCTCTGGTTCTAGCTGCTCAGAAGGCTGAGGAAGGAGGATAGCTCAGGAGGCTGCAGTGAGCTATGATCGCGCCACTGCACATCACCTGGGCGACAGCAAGACTGCATGCCTAAAAAAAAAAAAAAAAAAAAAAAAAAAGGATTACATTTTAGGATTCTAAATCCTAATTTTATGATTAAATTACTTAATTCATGGTAATTCCTGAGACTTGGCAGGGTGTTAAAAAAATAAAAAAAGAGTGGAATTCAGAGTGACTTCTAGGTTTCTGATTTTAGTGACCTAAGTGGTTGTCACATGCTGATGCTACAGGGAGCATAGAAAATCACCCTGGGTGTTCCTTTGCTAATTTTCAGGTTGCCATGTAAATAAGGCACCACTGTCCATGGTGCAGACAGCTTGTTGACTTGTGCAAGTCCTTTTAATCTAGGAATGCAGTTTTATACATCTTACATGTGTAAATGCATGTGTGCATGTGTATGTAAATTTGACATATATACTGATCTCCACTTGGCTAAGAGATCACCCATGTGTTTATGACTATGTCTTTGCTCTATTTTGAATGCCATGTTACTGCAGCAGTACAGTGCCGAGGTTATGTGCATGGGCTCTGGAGCCAGACTGCCTAGGCAGAAACCCTGTCTCCATCCCTCACTTGCAGAGTAACCTGGCATAAGTAATATAACTATTTCCTCCCTGAGTCTCCTCCCTCTATAAAGCCATCACAACAATTATACCTGCCTCATAGGGAAGTTGTGAGGACTAAATTAGTTAATTCACGGTAATTCACTTAGAACACAGCCTGCCTGGTACATAGTAAGTGCTGTCTGTTATCTCTTATTATCACAGCAACAATGTCTCCATTGGAAAAATCCTCCAAGATCCTGCTTGAGTGCCATCTTTACCTGTTGCTGACATGCAGAGCCCTAGCTCTATGCCAGACTCTGCCCTGGGGCTCTGCATGTATTACCTCCTTCAGTTGTCACCACAGAGCTCTGCAGTCCTGAGTAGGGCATCATGATCCCAGTGTTACCAGTAAAGACACAGAGATTGGAGATGCTAAGCAACTTGCCCGAATCACACCACTAGCAAGTAGAAGAACCAGGATCCAAACCCAGGACTGCCTTACTCTAATGTTCCTGGACCTAATCTGGGCTGTTGTTAGGGCAGCCAGTGCAGCTGGCTATTTCCAGCAGGACACTGGTAGGAAGGGCCTCATTATTCCAATATCAAGAGCCACCTTGGTTCTCTGAGTTCAGGAGCCCATCCCAGCACCACAAATGGTGATGGAGTGCAACCTAAGTGGCATCATTCATTAGTTAGGAAAGAAATTTATCTCTCTCCAGCCATCCAGCCCAACACAATTAAGTCCCCCTACCTCCTTGTTTTCTTTTAAGGATTTAGATCTGCTTATAGAAGCGTTGAAACAAAGGACCCAATTTAACAGGTAACAAAACATTGTAAGCCTGGATGCAGTGGCTCACATCTGTAATCCCAGCACTTTGGGAGGCTGAGGCGGGCAGATCACTTGAGGTCAGAAGTTCGAGACCAGCCTGGCCAACAATGGTGAAACCCGTTTCTACCAAAAAACACAAAAACTAGCCAGGCATGGTAGTGCTTGGTCCCAGCTACTTGGGAGGCTGAGGTTGGAGGATCACTTGAACCCTGGAGGCAAAGCTTACAGTGAGCCGAGATCTTGCCACTTTGGTCCAGCCAAAAAAAAAAAAAAAAATTGTAGCAATGTGATCTGGAAAAGATCATTTTAAATGGTAGTTACCTCAGCTGTGCTTAAGTAGCTTTTATGTGAGTCACAAAAAGCTACTTGGAGAATACACTTTGAATACACATTACCTGTGTGCCCAGTTCATCCATTTCCACATCATTATCTTCATGTCTTGTTGGAACTTGGTAAATATCAGGTCTCATCTTTCATTTTGCCTCTCAGTCGGGTTTCTGTACATGTTGCTGATGGTTCTGACCAGTGAGTTGCCATTTTTCATGAAGCTTTCTTTGATGCAAAAAGATCATAGGTCCTTTGATACAAGTGTCAAATATTACTAGTCACATTGTCATTTCCAATTGCAAGCTGAGACACCAAGGGGGAATTTAGAACTAAGTTATTGATGTGGGTTATTGCCAGGGTGCTAAAGTCTGAGAACTTTGTGCCATCCCGGGTCACTGTTTATTAGCTCAGTGCAGACTCATATTTCTTAGGACCTATTTCAGCCAAAAAGTCTTCCACAAACAGCTTTCATGAGGTTGTGGAAATTGAATTTCCTAAGCTTTGCATCTGCTGCTGAAAACAAACACATTTTCCCACTCTCCGAGAAACACCACTCTTACCAGTCTCTCATGTTATACTCTCCTGGAGAAAGAAATCTGGCTTTCACCCAAGAGAGATAACCACTTTATCTCAGCTGGATATTTGAACATCAACACATTGAAAGCAGATAAAATATATAAACTGGGTCAAACTAGCAACAATCCATTACTTTTCTAAAGGATTCACTCTCAATATTCTTTATATTGAAACCAACTTTGTACCTTTAAGATGATGTACAAAACCTAATTTACACAAAAGCTTTTCAAGAGCTTATATTTTGAGTCAAGCACTATTGTATTAGTCCGTTTTTACACTGCTATAAAGAAATACCTGAGACTGAGTAATTTATAAAAGAAAGAGGTTTAATTGATTCACAGTTCCACATGGCTGGGGAGGCCTCAGGAAATTTACAATCATGGCAAAAGGTGAAAGGAAAGCAAGGATCTTCTCACATGGCGGCAGGAGGGAGAAGAGTGAGGAGTGAAGGAGGAAGAGCCCCTTATAAACCATCAGATGGCATGAGAACAGCATGGGGGAAACTGCCCCCATGATCCAATCACCTCCCACTAGATCTCTCCCTAGACACGTGGGGATTATGAGGATAGCAATTCAAGATGAGATTTGGATAGTGACACAACTAAACCATATCCACAATTGTCAGTGTTGTTTTTAAATCCTTGGTTAGCAGGGCTTGAGTACAGATCTCAAAAAAGGAAAAAGAAAACCCTATATCGATCGTTTTAAAATATGGTCTTTTGGCACTATAGGCATTACAAGAAAATGAGAAATTTACCAAATTATCAGTTTGGGAGGAATGCATTCTTATGGATTCAGGTGTGGTTCCCATATTTCATTTCTGTATACATTGATATATGGACGGTGCTGTCTCCTGAGTCTGAAGGTGAGTTGGAGGCTTCATACAAATATTCACCAAGTTGCAGACAAATGGAAATAACAGAAGGAGGTGTGTCCCTTTGTCTTGTTTTCTTTTAAAGCTTCCATTTTATTGGGTGCTTATTATGGGGTGAATGATTTGCAAAATGCTTTATAGATATTATCTCATTTCACCTTTGCATGAAACTTATGAACTAAAACTAATTGTGTTCATCTTGCCCATGAGAAAACTCAGGCTCTGGGAGGTGAAATCATTTGTCCAGGGTCACACAGTTAATCAGCAGTTTTTGATTCAAAATAGGCTTTTGCAGAGTCATAGCTAACATTCAATGGGCTCTTGCTGTGAACTCAGGCATGGTTCTAAATACTTTACTTGCATTAAATTCATTTAATCCTTACAACAGATCTGTGTGGTAGATTCCTACCTCCTTCTCATTCCACAGATGAGGAAATGAAGGCATCAAAAGGTTAAATGACTTGCCTAAGGGCACAAAGTTAAAAAATGAGAGACATGAGATGAAAAACCTTGTTCCTCTGGCTCCACAATGTTCTCTCCTAACCATTGTGTCTTAGAAGCGCTCTCCAAAATTCTGCCTCATGATTTTTCCACCTCCACTGCATTGCCTAATTCTCTTTCCTACTTCATTTTTACTGACACTTCTCATAGCTGACATACTTTATACTTGCTTGTTTGTTTCTCCTTTTTGTTTGTCTTCTCACACTAGATTGTAAGCTCCAAGAGGGCAGAGATCTCTTTCTTGTTTACTGATGTTTTCTTGGAATAGTTATATTTCCTAGCACATCTATGAACTATGGCACATCTATGATAAATGTAGGATAGCGCCTGGAACATAGTAGGCAGTGAAAAGATCAATGAGAATGATGGAATCATGGGCATATCTGTTAGCTTATTAGAACTTACAGCTACTTAGGATCCATCCTGCTTGCAGTAGTGATTTGGAATCCAATTTAGTAGAATGGTAGGTATATAAAACATTGCTGTGAGTCAAAGAGCGGATGAGAAGTCAAGAAGTAATTCAGATAAGGGGAGGAAAGATATAGGATTTAGCTGGAAGAGGCATCTGTGGTGGGGGAATATATCTATGGGTGAAAAGGTTTACAGCCTAAGAGGAAGGAGCAAGTGGAGAGGAAGATCTGAGTGGAGATGATTGATGGCTTAGCAAAGAGAGAGAGGAATTGGCCGAAGAGCTGCAGTGGAAGGGCCAACCTTGCAACAAAGGACAGCTGCTGTTGTTTCTGAAACAAGGCAAAGGGAGGCAATGATTGACAATTATGAAGACAGATCTGAAGGAAAGAGAAATTGAGAGAGCTCCTATTGCATGCCCTTGCTCATCCCAGGATAATAGCAAGGTGAAGCCATCTACAGATGATGTTGAGGAAAATTCTGCTTTAAAAAAATGTTGTCAGATAAAATGATGGTTTGCTAGGACTGAAACAGGGAACGGGACTGAACTTCACCTCATTTAAGACATAAATTTCTTATAGGCAATAAGTAACAATGACAGGAAATCAAGATCAGGCCGCAATTAGTGTGAAATTGCTCTCTGTGCAACTGTTAGTGAAAGGAGATTGTGGATGATGAAGGGGCACCGGCTTAAGCTGTTTTCACGGACTCCACTCGTATAGAAACAGAGCAATTGCTTCATGTCTTAATGTTCCCACGGGATCAACCAAAGATTCATGCCAGTGGACAAAACAGATAGCTTTCCTCCCAAAGTGATGTGGTTGCTGGATTTCTCAGTCTGAGGGGACACCAGTGATTCCTGGTTACTGGTGGCAGTCATTTGCTTCACTTAGATCTCTGGCTACATTGGTCTAGTCAGTGTGAGACCTGCTTCCAGCTTATTCCTTGAAACTTGCTTATGCCCCTTTCTTTCTCTTCCCAATATCCTCCAAGGCATGAATCTTCTCTCTTTTTTCTTTTTCTGAGACAGAGTCTCGCTCTGTCACCCAGGCTGGAGTGCAGTGGCGCGATCTCGGCTCACTGCAAGCTCCGCCTCCCGGGTTCACGCCATTCTCCTGCCTCAGCCTCTCTGAGTAGCTGTGACTACAGGAGCCCGCCACCACGCCTGGCTAATTTTTTGTATTTTTAGTAGAGACGGGGTTTCACCGTGCTCTCGATCTCCTGACCTCGTGATCCGCCCGCCTCAGCCTCCCAAAGTGCTGGGATTACAAGCGTGAGCCACTGCGCCCAGCCTCTTTTTTCTTTTAATGGTAATTATTTTCATTCTCCAGAAATCCTCCTACTCAGGAACTCACTCTTTGTATTGGTTATCTGTTGCTGAGTAACAAAATTATCCCCAGACTCAGTGGTTTAAAACAACAAACATTTATTATCTGTGCTGTGTCAGGAGTTTGAGAGCAGGCTTGTTGGTGCCTCTGGCTCATGGGTACTCATAATACTGCCATCAGGGTTTTGGCTTGGGCTACCATCTCCTCTGAAGACTCCAATGGGGGAAGATCAAGTTCCAAGTTAGGCCTCGCCCATATGGAAGCTCACAACTTAGTAGCTGGCTTCCCTTAGAGTGAGCAAGTGAAGGCGAGCAAAATGAAAGTCAGGGTATTTTTTAACCAAATCTCGGAAGTGACATCTCATCACTTTTGCCATGTTCTACTCATTCGAAGCAAGTCCCAGGTCCAGCCCACACTCAAGTGGAGGGAAAGGTATGAATGTCAGGAGGGGAAAATCTTGAGGACCACGTTGGAAACTGCCTACCATATTCACATTTGTTGCTTCCCCCATCCTATGCTAGCAATTTATTTTCCTGAAAGTAGTGAGTAAAAGGAACCATGCCCAGATACCTTCTTGAACCCAATTGCCATAGTCATGCTGTATAGATGGGATGGACTCTCCCCTCCCTTGTTCCCAAATTTGTTTTACATGCTGAAACTGATGCCACTACACATGCACAAAGAGGATAATGAGCCAGCTCCCAAGTTGGTCCAAACACAGCTTGAGAGAGCAAGGAAAGAAGACTGCCATAGGGTTTTATGTTGCTCAGGACCTGGGGCTGACAGGAGGGTTTCTGTGTGGGGCCTGGGGCTTGTGTTCTTGCCTGTTAGAGCCAATGAAGAGCATGTACAGGCTTTCTCATCAACTTTTCCAGATGTGGGGCCAAAAGAGAAAGGGAAGTCATGGGGCCTGAAAGCTGTTAACCGTCAAACATCAAAAATGGAGTCAGACTCTACATTAAATTATTGAACTTGAAATTTGATGGATGAAATTGGATGTTGAGATTCTGAAGTCTGACTCTGCAGTGGATCTGATGCCTGCTTATTTTGTGTGTGTACTCACCCATACGTGGAAGCACATGGCTGAAAAGACTTCCACACCCTCAGTGAGGAGTGACTTTAAATAAATGTGGCTGATCTCACTTACATGTGGAATCTAAACAAACTGAACCTAGAGAAGCAGAGAGTAGAATGTTGGTTACTGGAAGCTGGAGAGAGAGGGGGGATTGGGGAGATATTCGTCAAGGCATAAGAAATTTCAGCTAGGAGGAATAAGTTCACCTGTTGGTGAACATTATGGGATTTGTTCCAATTTAGGGCCATTGTTAATTAACCTTCTATGTGTAAGTCTACATAGGACATATGATTTATTTTTCTATTGGGTAAATACTTAGGAGTGGAAAGACTTAGACATATGTTAAGTATCTATCTACCTTTTTAAGAAATTGCTAAACTGTTTTCTGAAATGTGGTTGTACCATTTTGCATTCCCATCAATGGCGAATAGAATTTCCACTTGCTCCATATCTTTACCAACTATTAAATATGGTAAAACTTTGAATTTTAGCCATTTTACAAGTTACATGTTGTGGCATTTCATTGTGGTTTTAATTTTCCCTTCCCTAACAATCTTTTATGGCCATAATTTGCTCTCCACATCCTTCGTCTGGTGGATTTGAATTTGGTGTCTATTTGAACTTTTGTCCATTTTTATTTTCATTGGGTTATTTGTCTTATTATTGAGTTGTATGTGTTCTTTATATATTCTAGATACAAGTGCATTGCTATGTGCGTGTACTTATAAAGTATGTTCTCCTAGTCTATGGTTTGCCTTTACATTTTAACAGTTACTCTTTTTTTTTTGTAATATCAACTTTTATTTTAGACTCAAGAGGTGCATGTTCAGGTTTGTTACATGGGTATATTGTATGATGCTGAGGTGTGGGGTATGAATGATGCCCTCACCCAGGCAGTGAGCACAGTGCCCAACAGGTAGTTTTTCAGCACTTCACTCCTTCCCTTTCTCCCCTCCCTGGTAGTCCCCAGTGTCTATTGTTCCCATTTTCTTTTTTTTTTTTTTTTTTTTTTTTGAGACAGAGTCTTGCTCTGTCGCCCAGGCTGGAGTGCAGTGGCGTGACCTTGGCTCACTGCAAGCTCTGCCTCCCGGGTTCACACCATTCTCCTGTCTCAGCCTCCCGAGTAGCTGGGACTACAGGCAGTCGCCACCATGCCCGGCTAATTTTTTTGTATTTTTTGGTACAGACGAGGTTTCACCGTGTTAGCCAGGATGGTCTCGATCTCCTGACCTTGTGATCCGCCCATCTCGGCCTCCCAAAGTGCTGGGATTACAGGCGTGAGCCACTGCGCCCGGCCTTATTGTTCCCATTTTCATGTCCGTGCTTGCCCATGCTAGCTCCCACTTAGAAGTGAGAACATGCAGTATTTTATTTTCTTAACAGTGACTCTTGAAGAGCAAAAGTTTATGATATCGATGAAGTCCAATTGTTGATATTTTTTCTTTTAGAGTTTATGCTTTTTGTATTCAAGGTATCTTGGCCAAACCCAAGGTCTTTAAAACTTTCTCCTTTGTTTTCTTTTTGAGTTGTACAGTTTTAGCTTGTATATTTAGATCTATGATCCATTTTAAGTTGGTTTTTGGGTATGGTGTGAGGTAATGGTTAGGATTCATTTTTTCTATATGAATAGCCAATTACTCCAGCACCATTTATTAAAAAGTATTTTTTCCTCCATTGAACTCTTCTGGCACCTTTGTCAAAAATCAATTGATCACTTATGTGTTGGTCTATTTCTGGATTCACTATTCTATCATCTTAATTTATTTATCTCTCCTGATGCCAAAAATGACATTGCATTGACTATTATGACCTTATAGAAAACCTTGAAACCAAATAGTATAACTCCTTCAACTTTGGTATTCTTTTTCAAGTTGTTTTAGTTTATAGGTTGAGCATTCCTAAAATGAAGATTCAGTATTCAAAATGATCCAAAAATCTGAAACTTTCTGAGCACCAACATGATGCCACATCAGTGGCTGAGATAGTGACACCTTTGCTTTCTGATGGTTCAATGCACAGAAACCTTGTTTCATGCACAAAATTATTTAAAATATTATATAAAATTATCTTCCTGCTATGTGTATAAGGTATATGTGAAACATAAATGAATTTTGTTTTTAAGACTTGAGTGCCATCCCCATGATATCCCATTCTGATATGCAAATATCCCCAAATCTGAAAATATCCAAGCTTCAAAACATTTCTGGACCCAAGCATTTTGCATAAGGGATACTCAACTTATACCTGGTTCTTTGCATTTCCATAGCTTGCTGGGCTTCTGACTGGGATTCCATTAAACCTATAGACCTCCCAGCACTTTGGGAGGCAAGGTGGGCAGATCAATTGAGGTCAGGAGTTCGAGAACAGCCTAGCCAACATAGTGAAACCCCCGTCTCTACTAAAAATACAAAAATTAGCCAGGCGTGGTGGCAGGTGCCTGTAATCCCAGCTACTCGGGAGGCTGAGGCAGGGGAATCCCTTGAACCCAGGAGGTGGAGGTTGCAGTGAGCCGAGATTGTGCCACTACACTCCAGCCTGGGCGACAAAGTGAGACTGAGTCTCAAAAATAATAATAATAATAATAATAATAATAATAATAATAATAATAATACAATAAACCTAGACATCAGTTTGGAGATAGTGACATTTTAATAGTGAGGAGTTCTTTCTCTTGCAACCTTGCTAAAGCATTTAAAAATATATGTCCTAGAATTTTTTACTTAAATAGTCAATGTTGTCTCTGAATATAGCTGTAGGGTTTTTGTAGATGCCCTTTACTAGGCTGAGAAAATTTACTTCTTAGTTTGCTGATAATTTTGATCAGAAGTGGATTTTTTATTTTGTCAAATAAATGCTTTTTTATGCATCTATTGAGATAGTCATATGCTTTTTAGAATTTTAGTCTGTTAAAATGGTAAATGACATTGCTTAATTTTCAATAAACAACCTTGAATTCCTGGGATAAACCCCACTTGGTAACTGTGTATTATACCTTTTTATATTGTTGGATTCAATTTGCTAAAATTTTGTTGAGAATTTTTGCATCTGTGTTTATGAGAGTTATTGGTGTGTAGTTTCCTTTTTTGTTAATGTTTCCTCTATGATTTTTCTCTTGCCAATTTCACTTTTTAAAATTTTATCTTTATTATTTCCTTTCCTATGCTTATGTTGGGTTTAATTGGCTCGTCTGTTCCTAGTTTCTAAAGTGAAAGCTTAGGTCATTGATCAGACATATATGCTTCAGTACTATAAATGCCGTTCTATGTACTTCTTTAGCTGAATTTCATAGATTTTTAATGGTTTGTGTTTTTATTTTTACCAGTTTAAAACAATTTATAATTTTCCTTTTGATTTCTTCTTTGATGCTTGGATTATTTAAAAGTCTGTTATTTAGATTTGGGAGTTTTCAGCACATCTTTTTGTTAATTTTTAATTTCATTTCATTGTGATTAGAGGATATACTTCATTTGCTTTTAACCCTTTTAATTTTTTTGAATCTTGTTTTGAGGCCCAGTATATGGTCTGTCCTGTTAAACGTTTCATGTACATTTGTAAAGAAAGTGTATTCTGCTGTTGGTAGGACAGCTTTGTAAATGCCATTTAAGTCAAGTTGATTAATAGTCTTGTTCAGGTTGTTCATATCCTTACTGATTGTCTGTCTGCTTTTTCTCACAATTTTTATAAAAGGGGAAATGAAATCTCCAACTGTAATTATAAATTTGCCTATTTCTTTTTGCTTTTTTTCTCTTTTTTTTTTTTTTGGATACAGAGTCTCACTCTGTCACCCAGGCTGCAGTGCAGTGCTGTGATTACGGCTCACTGCAACCTCTGCCTCCTGGGTTCAAGTGATTCTCCTGCCTCAGCCTCCTGATGAGCTGGGACTACGGGTGCCCACCACCACACCTGGCTAATTTTTGTATTTTTAGTAGAGACGGAATTTCACCAGGTTGGTCAGGCTGGTCTCAAACTCCTGGCCTCAAGTGATCTGCCTGTCTTGGTCTACCAAAGTGCTGGGATTACAGGTGTGATCCACTGCACCGGCCTGAATTTGCCTATTTCTTTTTGAGCGCTATCATATTTACTTCTTATATTTTTAAGTTCTGTTATTAGGTGCATAAACATTTAGGATTTTATATCTTCTTGATGAGTTGACCCCTTTATCATTATGAAATGATCCTAGTAATATATCCTTGGTAATATTCTTTGCTCTTAAATCTACATTGTCTGCTACTAATATCGTCACTCCAGTTTTCTTTTTTTGTGAGACAGAGTTTTGCTCTTGTTGCCCAGGCTGGAGTGCAATGGCGCAATCTTGGCTCACTGCAACTTCTGCCTCCCGGGTTCAAGCGATTCTCCTGCCTTAGCCTCCTGAGTAGCTGGGATTATAGGCATGCACCACCATGCCCAGCTAATTTTGTATTTTTAGTAGAGATGGGGTTTCTCCAGGTTGGTCAAGCTGGTCTCGAACTCCCGACCTCAGGTGATCTGCCCACCTCGGCCTACCAAAGTGCCGGGATTGCGGGTGTGAGCCACCGCGCCCAGCCCCGGTTTTCTTTTAGTGTTTGCATGTTATGTCCCTTTCCATTCTTTTATTTTTAATCTACTTGTATCTTTATAGTAAAAAGGGACTTCTGTAGGTTGCAAGAAATTTGGTTTGCAGTGTTTCTTATTGAAATTCTCTTGTTATTTTTATCTTTATTTCTTTCTGTGTAGTCTGTCTTTATTCTTTGGCTGCTTGTAAGATTTTTCTATCAGTGAGTGATTTTTCACAATTTACTATGATGTACCTCAGTGTAGGATTCTTCATGTTTATTGTATTGGGGGCTTGTTAGCTTCTTTATAATTTTTTTGTCAAATTTGGGGAAATTTTGACCAGTATTTTCTTAAATATTTTTTCAGTCCCCCTCCACATTTTTCAGGGACTCTATTTATATAGTAGGCTGCCTGAACTTTCCCCAGAGCTCACTGTGCTGTGTTCAACTTTTAAAAATCTTTTTTCTCTGTGTGTTTCATTTTGGATAGTTTCTACAGCTATGTCTTCAAGTTCACTAATTTTTTTTGCAGTGTCTAATAGTCTGTTAATCCCATCTAGTACATTTTTAATTTCTATCATTGTATTTTTTTTCATTTTCAGAAGTTCAATTTTGATCTTTTAAAAAAGATTTTACGGCCAGGAGTGGTGGCTCACGCCTGTAATCCCAGCACTTTGGGAGGCTGAGGCTGGCGGATCACGAGGACAGGAGATCAAGACCATCCTGGCTAACACGGTGAAACCCCGTCTCTACTAAAAAAAACACAAAAAATTAGCCGGGCGTGGTGGCGGGCGCCTGTTGTCCCAGCTAGTCAGGAGGCTGAGGCAGGAGAATGGCGTGAACCTGGGAGGCGGAGCTTGCAGTGAGCCAAGATCGTGCCACTGCACTCCATCCTGGGCAAAAGAGTGAGACACCATCTCAAAAAAAAAAAAAAAAAAAATTTACAGCATGGCTACTGAAGTAAATTAAAATTAAAAAAAATATATATATATTTACATACAAAGATCTTACTTGTCTTTAACATGATTGAACTTAACATGTTCAATCTTTACCTTCTTCAACATATGGAATATAGTTATAGTAACTGTTTTATAATCTTTGTCCACTAATTCTATAATCTGTAATTTCTGGCACATTATGTATTGCATCTTCCTCCTTTTAGGCATGTCTAGAATTTTTGTACTGGCTCACAGAACAAAACCTATGAATTCAACCTTGTGGGATATTTTCATATTCCTATATTCTTGAGCTTCTTTTATGGGGTATAGTTATATTCCTTAGAAACCATTTGCTTCTTTCAAATCTTGCTTTTGAGCTTTGTTAGGCAGATGCAGAACAATCTTTAGTCTCAGACTAACTTTTCCCTGCTACTGAGGCAATATCTTCTTTTTTCTTTTTTGAGACGGAGTCTTGCTCTGTCGCCCAAGCTGGAATGCAGTGATATGATCTCGGCTTACTGCAACCTCCACCTCTCAGGTTCAAGCAATTCGCCTGCTGAGGCACTAATCTTCTGAGGATTCTACCCAATCTCCCCTGATTACAAGATTCACCACTAAGGATGATGGAATACAAATTCTTCTCATGTTCGTGTGATCTGTTGGTACTGACCCCCTGTTCTCTTTGTGTGATGCTTTCCCGAGGCTTAGGCAGCTTGCTCACATGCGTGCACTGATTAGTATTCAGCTGAAGACTCAAGGTGGACCCTCTTCAAAAAGCTGAAGTTTTTTCTTTTTACACTTCTCTTCTTGAAGGTGACCCTCTGAATTCTAGTCATCTTGACCTTGTTGGACTCCCAGCTTCATTCCCTCAACTCTGGAAGACTGTCAGGCTCTATTTTGGTTTCTCCTTTCTTCACTGCAACCTGGAAGTTGTCTCTAGGTGGTAAACTTGGGCAATCAGGGGGCTCATCTCTTTTCTTTCTCTTGGGCACTGCCATCCTAAGCTGCCTGATGATCAATGTCTGAAAACCACTGTATCATATGTTTTGTTTGTTTTTTTAGGAGGATAAACCCAGTCCCTGTGCTCCATATTGACTGAAAGAAGATATCTCTCAGAGATGTTTTAAAATGTGTATTTCCCTATTATGTGTGAGATTAAGAACCTGGTATTATATTTAAGGGCTATTTTTATTTCTTTTGCCTTTCTTTATGTTCTTTGTTTTTTCCTTTTTGTCTCATTGAATTGTTGGTCATTTTCTTCTTAATTTCTAGAAGCTCATAATATAGAGATTAGTTCCCTTTTTTTTTTTTTTGGGTAAATTTTCCAGTCTCTAATTTATGTTTTTACTTTGCTTATGTAATTTTTACTTTATGTATGTTGTTTCAATTTTTATGTAGTCAAATTTGTTAATATTTTCTTTTATTGAACTTGGGTTTTTGTAGCAAAGATTTTATATTTGGCCTTTATTGAAATAGTACAGTATTACTCTAAGTAGATTGTGATATGTTAAAGATGCATATTGTCCTCAGAGCTGTAATTCGTTGTTGAGAATATATTTGATTTTTACCAATAGACTAAAATTATTTGGGATAAAGTCTGGTGAATAAGGTGAGACAACAAATTGAGTAATGATAATTTTGAGTAAATCATGAAGTTTTTTTTATAGTTAAGAGACTGATTTTAATATCAAATGCATACATTTGTTCTGAAGTTGGTTCCAAAGTGGAATTTTATTTTATTTATTTTATTTTTTTGAGACAGGGTCTCCTTCTGTCGCCCAGGCTGGAGTGCAGCGATGTGATCTTGGCTCACCACAGCCTCTGCCTCCCAGGTTCAATTGATTCTCGTGCCTCAGCCTCCTGAGTAGCTGGGATTACAGGCACCCACCACCACAGCTGGCTAATTTTTTTTTTTTTTGTATTTTTAGTAGAGACAGGGTTTCACCATTGGCTAGGCTGGTCTTGAACTCCTGGCCTCAAGTGATCTGCCGGCCTCAGCCTCCCAAAGTCCTGGGATTACAGGCATGAGCCACCGCACCCAGCCTAAAGTAGAATTTTAGAAATCTACAATTGGATAATAGGTTTAAACATTCTTTCCCTCCTGTTATTCCTCTTTTCCCTTTCCCACATTTAAGCAGGTGGTCTGCCCTATACTTAGTTGCCTGGGAGGACTTATGTGCAGAGCTATCATGGGGAGATTAAGGGCTCCAGAGCGGAATGGCTGTATGGTATCTGTATGAAGAAAGGCGCTAGGCAGACGTAAAGAAAAATGTCTGTGTCCCAATAAACACAGAACCATTGCACTGAAAGTAGCTCTAAGAGAAGGACACGGGACATCACAATGGTTCCCTGTATGCACAATCAGCCTGTAGGCCCTTCCTGAACAATGTGAGACTGGGGAAGACTCTGGAATTATGACAAATTCCTATAGCTGGTGGGGAAAGTCACCAAGACTGACTGGCATGAGGTTTCTAATTAGCTTGATTGTATGGCGTCTTGAACTTGAAATTAAGTCAGTTTATAGAAAATAAAGACAACTTAATATTTAGATGAGATCCCCCTCTTTACAAATATTTTGACCAGTGGTTAACGAATTTGTTTCTCTGCAAAGTAAGCAATTTGAAGAGTTACATCATTTACCTCTCTGTTGGGAGAAGCAATCAACTGAATTAGTTTCTATTACCTTATAATAAGGCTTTTAATGTGAAGCCCACAGACTCCAGTCAGGTAAGGTGGCTCACACCTGTAATCTCAACATTTTGGGAGGCTGAGGCAGGGGGCTTGCTTGAGGCCAGGAGTTTCAGACCAGCTTGGGCAACATAGTGAAACCCTATCTTTACAAAATTTTTTTTCTTTTCTAAATTAGCTGGATGTGGTGGTGTATGCCTGTAGTCCCAGCTACTCAGGAGGTTAAGGCCAGGAGGATTGCTTGAGCCCAGTAGCTTGAAGTTACAGTGAGCTAGGATCACTCCATTGCACTCCAGCCTGGGCATCAGAGCAAGACCCTGTCTCTAAGAAAAAACAAACAAAACTGAAGTCCACAGACTCCTAAGGGATCTTTGAAATTGAAAGCAAAAAGATTGCATCTTGACCAACTTCAATCTGAAATGTAGCACTTCCTTCAATTATAAATGTAGACAACAAATCACAAGAGTATTAATAATACCTGTGGCTTTGTCAACAATATGAAAGCGTACACATTTTTATATCACAGTACACTTACTGCAGATATATGCAAATATCATTTATTTTAATTACTATTCATTGCTACTTCAAAATTATGACAGCTTTTAGGCTTAGTACCAGTTATTGTTATTTAATTCATTAACAAGAAGCACTATTACAATTTTATCACAAACACATTTTTATTTTGTTTTGTTTTTTTGAGACAGAGTCTTTCTTGCTCTGTCACCCAGGATGAAGTGCAGTGGTGTGATCTTGGCTCACTACAACCTCTGCCTGTCTGGCTCAAGCAATTCTCCCACCTCAGCCTCCCGAGTAGCTGGAATTACAGGTACGCACGACTATGCCAGGCTAATTTTTGTATTTTTTTTGTAGAGATGGGGTTTCACCATGTTGGCCAGGCTGGTCTTGAACTCTTGGCCTCAAGTGATCCGCCTGCCTCAGCCTCCCAAAGTGCTGGGATTACGCACGTGAGCCATCACGCCCAACCACAAATATGTTTTTAAAATCTTTTGGCAACTATATTTCAGTATAATGAGTTTTCTTTGTAATCAGATATTTTATTTTGTGCATATATAAACATTATTCTGACAAGAATTGGCTTTGGGAGATAGCTGAAAGGATAAAATAGACTAGGAGCCCTTATTTTAGTTATGCGTTGTATAATTCCTAGCTGGAGTCACCTCGAAAAGAGAAGAGGTAGCAAAAAGCAGTTCCTAGCTTTTCATTTCCAGCTCCTCCTCAGCTGGAAATTTGAGGATGTAACCTAGCTCTGAAAGAGTCCGACCTTCTGCACTCATTGCAGGCTCAGTACACTGTAGGAACCCGGCAGTTTATACATCGGATGTAATAGCTTCCACCAGGAGCAGGGCTCACCAGGTTTTTGGGGCTGAAACTTCTCTGCAAGGCTTAGCTGATGACAGATTTGCCTCTCTTCTTTCCTTGTGAGCTGGTGCCAAGATGACTTTCCACATCAATGAAAGAGCTTTAAATCTGACATTCTGAGCTTGCGGCCTCCTTTCATTTAATCAGCACCAATTTCATCCTCTGTCTTGGAATCCATTGCATTCAGGGCACAGGGCCTGTGTCATCTCACTTCCCTCTAACGCTGCCTCTGCCCTCCCCATACTCCTTCTCCTCTGTCCACAGTCCCTCCAGCTGTGGCAGAGATGATGCCACGATACTGGAGGATTCCAGGATCCAAGCCTGCAGGCCCCTGCTGAGACAAGCTATCAGCTTGCACTATTTGACAAAAAGAGAGCAGAAACAAAATTGAGCCAAAAGCAAAGGCCATGTGGAGCTACATCTCTGATCCTGTCATTCTTTGACCACAAAACTCGCTGACCCAGAACTCTCTTTTTCTAAGATTAACTCAATGCCAAAACTTTTTAGTCTCTGTTACCTGAGAACATTTTTACTGCACACATCTCATTTTCTGGCTTAACTGTAGTAATGAACATTTTACAGTTTATAAAGTGCTTTCTTTTTTTGTTGTTGATCAGAGCAGTAGTTTTAATTGTATTTTTGATACATTTGTGAAATATAGTAATAAAAATTTTTACTTAGGAACAAAAGAAGTGTGTTATCAATCCCAAGGTTAACTCTCTTTAAATGTGGACATATAAAATTCCAACTGTATGTAGAAGGGCCTCTGGTTAAATCTAAGTTGTAAGAAGGCATACTAATTAACAGAACAGATGTAAAAATAATGAAATCCTGCCATTTCAGCAACATGGATGAGCCTGGAGAACGTTATGTTAAAAATAAGCCAGGCACCAAAAGACAAGTATTGCATGTTCTCACTCATGTGGGAACTAAGAAATTTGATCTCATGGAGGTCTAGAGAGTATAATGATGGCTACCCGAGGCTGGGAAGGATGTATGTCTGTGGAGGGCTGGGATGGGGGATAAAGAGAGATTGGCTAATGGCTACAAACATACAGTTAGCTACAAGGAATAAGTTCTAATGATAGATAGGACAGTAGGTTGACTATGGTTAACAACAATGTATTGTGTATTTCAAAAGGGATAGAAAAGAATATTTGGGATGTTCCCAACACAAAGAAATGATAAGTGTTGGAGGTGGTGTATATCCTAAATACCCTGGTTTGATCATTACCCATTATATGCATGTATCCGTATATCATGTGTACCCCATAAATAGGTACTACTATTATCATATATTAATTTTTAATAGCCACCTTGGTATGGTCTAAGAGTAGAGGATCAGTGTTGAGGGAATGGGCAAAATTTATCATTGTACCATGCTTGTCACTTAGATCACCCTCCAGCCTGGCCCCTGAAACGCATACCTGAATGATAGGGAGATACGCTGAAAGAGTGTTCCATTAAAATGCCTGTCAAACTCAAGGATGGCAAATTTCTATACTTGAGGGTCTGTGGACCCTCATGAGTGTATTACCAGCCAGTGGTTTCTGCAGCAACAGGAAACCATGCCTGGGCACAGACCAGCAAGCTTCATCAGCAATGGCCATTCCTTAGAATAGGCACAGCAGGGGGACCAGCTTCACAGGAGCAGGGGCCCCTTTGCAGCAATCTTCACCTCAGCAAGCGGAGCACAAGGAAAATGAGGGATGCTGCATGGAACCTGAGAGTGCCGAGTTCATAGGTACACATGAAGTTGACTTTGGGAATCCCATACAGAGCTGAAAGAGTTATGAGCATGATAAAATGCTTTCTTAATAATGATTTCATTTGATTCTTAGAGCAATTGTGTACTTGCTTGCATTTGACAAATGAGATATATGAGCCCAGAAGGGTTCAAGGCTAGCCCTATAAATGCACTAGAATGAAGAGCTAACCTAGGATTCCTACCTCCAGAGGCAATGCTAGTTCCACGGCCCTGTACTTCCTGCTATAGGAAAAGGAAAATGTGCTGACACACGAGACCTCAGTTTGCTGGCTTGTCTGCTCTTTGTGTTGTGCACATTGGTTTTGTTTCTTTCAAACAATGTTTTATAAGAACTTGTATGAGTTTCTAACATTTAAAAATTTGTAAATTTCACATCAAAATCTATAATCCTGTCCAGGAGCAGTGGCTCATGCCTGTAATCCCAGCACTTTGTTAGGCTGAGGCAGGTGGATCACCTGAGGTCAAGAGTTCAAGACCAGCCTGACCAACATGGTTAAACCTCTTCTCTACTAAAAATACAAAATTAGCTGGGCGTGGTGATGCATGCCTTTAGTCCCAGCTGCTTGGGAGGCTGAGGCAGGTGAATCGCTTGAACCCCGGAGGCGGATGTTGCAGTGAGCCCAGATAGCTCCATCGCACTCCAGCCTGGGCAACAAGAGCGAAACTCTGTGTCAAAAAAAAGAACAAAAAAATCACAAACCAAAATCTATATTCCTGATCTTTTCCCCCTTCAAATGAATTAAAAGATACGGCCATACAGGACCCACATTACCCCAAGGCAACCATTAGCTTGATCTGAGTAGTGGTGCTCCTTTTAGATGGGATGTGAATTTTCCAGATACTGTGGAGTCCATCACTAACTATTGTCTCAATATTATGACTGTCAGTTATCATTTATTATTGTCTTTGTGCTGTTGTTTTTCATATAGTGGATTTAAAAAAGGAAGGAAGACAGTTCTGGAACTCACTTCTATCTCAAAAGTGGGGAAATAAACTATCAATCTAGATAACTTTTTGTTTATTTTTAGACTGAATTGCCTGGGTCCGTTGTAATCATTTGGGAAGCTTTGAAAAAATACAGATCTCTGGGCTACACAACAGACCCATTGAACCAGAATCTGCAGGAGTGGGCCCTAGGAATCCGTAATTTTTAAAACTCCCCAGATTATTCTTATTGGGAAACCACTGATTTAACTCTTATGATCCCTTTTTTGGGATATACTCTGATGGAAAGGAGATGTCACTTTCCCTGAGGCTCTTTTAGCAACACTGTGCTAGGAAACCCAAGTATGCCAGAAATTGATTGTTAGCTGAAGGCAGCCAGGTGGAAACAACCCATTTGGAGTTTGTAATACATGGAACATCAGTTGATTCACTGGTTTGGCCTATAAGGTCACCAACAAAAAAGGCATCAGGAGATCACATCAGTGCTGATTCCCACCCCTTGGCTAATCACAGAACAATATCCTGATTCACACTGAAAGGAACTGCTGTGGTTTGAATGTGTTCTCCAAAATTCACGTGTTGGAAACAATCCTTAATGCAGTAGTGTTGGGAGGGGCCTAATGGGAGATGTTTAGGTCATGAGGGCTCTGCTCTCATGAATGGATTAATGCCAACTACAAAAGGGCTTCTGAGAGTGAGTTTGACCCCTTCTACCCCATGCCATGTGAGGACACAGTATATTTCCCTTCCAGAGGACAACAGCAACAAGGGTCCTTCTTGAAACCCAAGATTGAACCTTCCAGTGCCTGGATCTTAGACTTCCCAGCCTCCGGAACTGAGAGAAATAAATTTATCTTCTTTGTAAATTACCCAGTCTGTGGTATTCTGTTAGAGTAGCACCAGATGGACTAAGACAGAGACCTAAAATCATTCAGCATTTCTGAGAAGTTACTTCCCTTCCCTGTCTTCAGCTTTTAAATATGAAAAATATTAATAGAAGTGTAAGAAGAAACAGAGACTAAATCAGGGCTTGAACACTGGTTTCCTAAGTCCTAAACATGATTCTTCCAATATGGACTTCATTTCATAGAACTGGACTTTTTCTCTGAGAATTTTTTTTAAACCAGATCAGGATGGCCTAGGTTGGATATAAACATATATACCTTAAGGCAAAAATGAAAAATTGGCACTTTCTTGTAATTTATTTGCTATCAGTTTTCTTACACCAAAGGCAAATTTGTTATAATGTTGAATACCCTGTTGTCTGGGCCAACTATTTAAGGGAATCAGAGACGTGTTTTCTTTCAGGCATTTTAGAAAAATAATGATGGTAGTAGTAGTTGTAGATACCTTTTATTGATCACTAATTCTGTAGCAAGAACTCCTCTCTTCACTTTTTATACATTATCTGATTCACTCTTTACAACAACCCTCTGCAGTAAGTATTTACTTCCATATTTTGCATATGAGGAGTTGGAATTGAAGCTCTGAAAATAAAGTAACTGTTTACTATTTATTGGGCAGCTACATGGCACAGAGTACGTAAGTGGTAAAGTTTAAAATTTGAATCTCCTGATTCTCAAACCCATGGGACCATTGTTTCTCAGGGCTCTGTTTTGTCTTTCCCTTTGGTCCCATGCTGGCCTCCATTCTGCCTTTGGTTCTAATAACATTTCTTTTCTTTTCTATTTTGTTGTTGTTGTTGTTGAGACAGAGTCTCGCGCCATTGCCGGGCTGGAGTGCAGTGACACGATCTCACCTCACTGCAAACTCCGCCTCCCGGGTTCAAGCGATTCTCCTGCTTCAGCCTCCTGAGTAGCTGAGACTATAGGCATGTACCACCATGCCTGGCTAATTTTTGTATTTTTAGTAGACTTTTCACCGTATTGGCCAGGCTGGTCTCAAACTGGACCTTAAGTGATCCTCCTGCCTTAGCCTCCCAGAGTGCTGGGATTACAGATGTTAGCCACTGTGCCTGGCCCTAATAACATTTCTTAATATTAATTTCTCTACTTTATTTGATAAAGATCCTGTCCAGAACAGGTCTTCAGAGGCTGGAGCCAGTCAGTGCGTGGATAGGGTGCACAGGGCAGGTGGAGGGTAGAACAGGAAGGGTTAAGCTCCAGATGCCGGGGCACCTCCAGGAACAGCCACGGGGAGGCTGCTGCTCTGAGGCAGGGGTGCTGGACACATCTCCACAATGTCAGGATTTACCTCTTGAGGGCAGGTGAGACAGGGTCATCACATCATAAATCTAGTGGGTCACGAGTCAAGCAACATGTCCATATAACTCAGAAACAGACCATAGTCCGAGTGAATTGAGTGAAGGGATAAAGGTAGGAAATACCAAAATAAAATTATCAGTACATTTCAAAGTTACTTTTTAAAGCATTTCCACATATATAATTTTATTGGATGCTCAATTAAATCCAGTAGCATAGCAGAGATTCTGTACTTACAGCAGGTCAGATACTGTTGACAGCTACCGTGAGTCATCCTCCCTTTAGCCTTTCAGGAACTCTTTCACCTCCAATCAAAGGACTGCAAACAAACCACACAGATGCTAGGCCAATTCCTGAACATAGTTCAGTGGAATACTTACATTATGTGTGCATCCTTATAGAAATGGTTTCTGGGTGAGAGCAAGAGTGTTACTTTTGAAAAAACCCGGGGTGGCCCTTGGGGGATGAATGTGAGGGTATTGAGATCTTGGGAGACCTTGGGAGACCCTGGCAAACAAATGTAAAAGTTGCAGAAAAAACCCATTAAGGTGGTATGAGAAAACAAGGTAGGGAGCAGAAAAGGATTTAGTTTTATGCCAAAGGAACAGAATGTTGGAACATAACTACGCTAGATCACACGTTACAATATGATCCTTTGGGAAAGCTGCACATAATCTAGCTTCTGTATGTGAGGATAAGCCTGTATCATTTTAATGGAATTTTGATAGAACACCAAAATTTAAAAGTAACAGGGCTGTGCTTCCTTCAAGAAGTAATTCTCTTCACAACCCATTTTTCATTTCAATGTGCAGTGGGGTGGCTCACTCACTGCTCTTTCTCTTTTTCATGACCATCCTAAGTATATTTTTTTTCCCAAAAAACAACCATTGACAACCCCAGAGCCATTGTTCCAAGCTCTTACTTCTGTGAGTGTTTCCGGTAATACTGTTCTTAGCATTCCATGTCATCTTTCTTATCCTTTCATTTACTTTCTTGGCTGCCAAAAGTCTCTCATTTATCTGTCTCCCCTCTCTGCCGTTTGAGAGGTAATTTTTCATCCTGTCTGTTTTCTTATCCCAATGGTCCATTCATTTCCTTCAGGCTGCTTTTCCTTGCTCCTCCATGCCTCCTTCATGACAGCACTTTCTCTAGTGAAGTTTTAAAGCATTCAGGAACTGACGGCTGAAGACGGTGATTGTCCTGGAATGAGAGGATGAGCTGATTTAATAGCTATTACAGGGTTTCAAATCAGTCAGGGCTCTTGGCTGCACGTGATGAAAACTCAGCTCAAGCTGGCTTAAGGAAAAGGGAGTGTGTTGGGTCACTCATCAGAAAAGGGTATTTTGGTAAAGCAGAATGGAAGGAATTACTGTAGGAACCAGGACCTCTTAAACCAGAACCAGAATTCAATGCCCCTGGGTCACTGCCTCCAAGTTCTCCCTGTTTTGCGGATTTGTTTCACTCTGCGGACAGGATTTCTCTATATGCTGGGAAATATGGCGGCTGACTTTTAGCTCCAGATTCATACCCTCCAGCAGACAGAAGGTTCCCTCTACCCCACCCCAACCTATCACTCCCAGGGAAAGCATGTGATTGGTTCTGCTTGGTCATGTGTTCTCTTCCTGGAGCAGCCTCCGAGGCTTAGCCAGACTCGAGTCAGGAAGTGGGATGGAAAGGACTAGGATAGGACACTGTGACTGACAACCCCACTAGAATCACTGTATGGAGACAAGTGGTTCTTCAAAGGAAAGGATGCTAGGGAGACAAAAAAAAAAAAAACAATGCATAAACCCTGCAGAATTAAAACAATGCACTTTCAAATAATTTGTTTTCCTGCAACAGTGTACAAAGAAGAAGTATTTTTTTTCTGGTGTTACCCTGAATTATTCAAATTTTAAAAATTGCTTTGAGGAGAATTATAGTACAGGGGGCTCCTAAATAGTTTAAAACAACAACAACATCATGTTAGATTATTTTTTCAAATGTCCACAATAATAATCCCCTTTCCCGAATCCACACTGCTTGAGTACCACCCTCTCATACTGAGTCTGGGCTTAGAAATTTGATTTGTGGTCAGGTGAGGTGGCTCACACCTGTAATCCCAGCACTTTAGGAGGCTCAGGTGGGCAGATCACTTGAGGTCAGGAGTTTGAGACCAGCCTGGCCAACATGGCTCTACTAAAGATATAAAAATTAGCCGGGCATGGTGGTATGCGCCTGTAGTCCCAGCTACTCAGGAGGCTGAGGCAGGAGAATCACTTGAACCTGGGAGGTGGAGGTTGCAGCGAGCCAAGATCGTGCCACTGCCCTCCAGCCTGGGCAACAGAGCGAGACTCCATCTCAAAAAAAAATTGATTTGCTTTGGCTATTTAGGCTATTTAGACAATAACAAACATGATGAAAAGCTGAGCTTTGAACCATGTTTGTGCATTGGGGCTTGTTCTCGCTGCTCTTGAAAACCCTGTTAAGCCTGGGTTAGCCTGCTAGATTGTATGTGGCGCATTTTCTAGTTATGTCCATTGTCCTTGAACACAGCCACCAAATACCAGACATATGAGGGAGACTGTGGACAACCAGCTGGTCACAAATACAAGAGTGAGTGCTTGAATGTTTTCTTATGAGCAGGTAGCAAGCTGTCCGCTAAATTTAAGGAGGCTGAGGGAGGGAGTGTGAGCAGATTTGGGGAAAGTCTTTTAAATTAATCATTAAAAGTACAGGCACTGGTGAAGGAATTGACCAGTAGTATCAATTAGTGCTGAAGGTAGAAACCAATCTATAATTGGTTAGCGTAATCCTGTGTGTGTGAGACAATGAGAGGGTTTCCCCCATCACTGATCATGAAGTTTTACCCCACATCTTAGGAAAGCATAGAGAGATAGAAAAGGAGAATCAGACTACAGGATCCCCTGCTGGTTGAAATTTGTACAAGCATCTATTTGATGCCAAAGATAAAATGATGCTACACAAGAGTGCTTGCTCACCTACCTAAACACCCATTGCCATCTTTGCCAGATGTTGTGGTAAGGAATAACTTAATTCAGCTGAACAGAACCTAGGAGAAAAATGTGAGAATGAACTCCGCATAAAGGGGCAATGCTCTCAAGAACTTGGGAACAGGGGACTTCAAATGGAGCTGTTCTTTGAGAGTTAAATTATACAATCAGCACATAATGGACACAATGTAACTCTACAGAAGATGGAAGTAAGCTTCAACTATCACCAGGTTGATGATAACAATATGTTTGAATAAAACAAATAGATCAGTTTTTCAGGGGAATTACTTCATTCCCGAAAGATAACATTGGCAGTGGAAAATCAGTGGCCAAACAGACTGGAATACGTTGGTCACTATGACAGGTACATCTGCATTCTAAAATGATGCCATTAACATATTTAACTCATCAAATACTGTCCTTGTTCAAATCCATGCTCACCAGGCAATATTCTACACATAGTTTGCTATATGTATAAGCTGTAGAATAATTATTTATCTAAAACAGATATCAAAAATCTTCTATGCTTTAGGGATTTTTGTTTAGGTCTTGAAGATACGGGGTGAATTAATAAAACCCCCAGCCCTCATGAAGTTTACATTTATCATTTATTCTAATGGAGATCCATGCATATATGGGCGTGCACACACACATGCAAACACACACACGCTCACACATACTACGTAGTACTTTAATTGTGGGCCATGGAGAAAACTAAAGCAGAGGAGAGGTACTGGAATTGCTAGGGGTGTTTCCATTTTTGTTATGGTGGTCAGGCAAACCCTCTTTGAGAAGGTCAATTTCAACAAAGACTTGAAGAAGGTGAGGAAATGAGCCATGTAGCCATCTGAGGGAAGACCGTTCTGGGCAAAGGAAGTAGCCAGTAGAAATAATGTTGAAGTGGGATGGGTTTGGCTTGTTCTAGACATAACAAGGAGTGGAGTGAGCAGGGGGGAAAGTGGTAGAAAATGCAATCAGAGAGATAATGGCGTGGGGTAGGGGGAGAAGGAATTACTATAGGAACCAGGACCTACAGAAGTTGCATGGGACCTTATCATCCATTGTAATGACTGCCGTTTACTCCAAGAGAGATGGGAAGCCATCGGGAGGTTTTGAACAGAGGGATGATGTGATCTGACAAACATAATCACTCTGACTTCTGCATTGGGAAGAGTTTGGGGGAGGGGAGTATGCTAGTGGAAAGGAACCCCAGTTGGGAGGCTGCTGCAATGATCTAGGGAAAGAGAGGATGGTGATTTGAACTTGGATAGTAGCAATAAAGATGGTAAAAAGTGGTTGAATTCTAACTATTTTTTGAAGCTAGAGCAGTGGGATTTGTCAGAGGGCATGAAGTGGTGTGTATGAGAGAAACTGATGAGTCAAAGGCTATTCCAAGGTTGTGGGTCTGAGAAACTGATAGGACAGTTCGACTAATTATGATGGTGAAACAGCAGAAGAGCTCATTTGTGGGTGAAGATCAGGAGGTCAGCTCTGGAGATGGTAAATTTGAGATGTCTGTTAGATATCCCAGGGAAGACATCAATCAGTCAGCCAAGAGTTCAAGAGAAAAGTCACAGCTGGAAGGAGACATCAAGTTAAGAGTCATCAGCATGTAGTTGGTATTTAAAGTCCTGAGAGTGGTAGAAATTACCATGGGAATGTAAAGATGGAAAAGAGAAGTCATGGACTAAGCCTTGGGGTATTTCAGTATTAAGAACTGGGAGATGAAGAGGAATCAACAAAGGAATTTAAGAAGGAATTTAAGAATAATCTTCCAGTGAAGCAGGAAAAACAAATATCAAAGAGATTAAGAGTGAGATATTGCAGAAGCCAGGTCAAGAATTAGTCTCGGGGATGAACGAGTGATCAACTGCATTAACTGTGAGAATGTGCTGATCAGTCAGGCCAACAAAATCATAGTGAGCCATGTGACAGCCATATTTCTTATTATAAATTAATAACTTGAATTTTTTCGTTTATGCTTTAGAGACAGGGTCTTGCTCTGTCTTCCAGGCTGGAGTGCATTGGCATCATTATGGCTCACTGCAGCCTTAAACTCCCTGGCTCAATCAATTCTCCCACCTCAGCCTTCCAAGTAGCTGGGACACAGGTGTGTGCCACCCAGCCTGGCCATTTTTTATTTTTATTTTTATTTTTTTTGTAGAGAAGTGATCCCACTATGTTTCCCAGGCTGGTCTTGAACTTCTGGGCTCAAGTGATCCTCCCGCCTCAGCCTCCCGAAGTGCTGTGATTTACAGGTATGAGCCGTCATGCCCACCTCAGCATGTCTTAAATACTGTCAAGGATCAAAAGACAAACTACAGATGTGTCCCAGGCCACTAGACATAGTGTTCTGCATTTTGGGATGGGCAAAGATTGAGAGCAAACAGAATCTCAAGCCGTTTCTCCCTTTCCTGGCTATTCACCTAGAAGCCCAGGTAACAGACAGAGTTTCTCTTGCTTCCAGAAAGGCCCAGCCCTACTTTTCCCCACTCTGTGGAGGGAAACAGCTCAGCAAGCTTGTCCACCCCCTGAACCATCACCCATACTGTCCCTTTAAACCAGAACTCTGCTTCCCACTCTCCTTTCCTAACTCTTGTGCATCCTTCAAGGCTCAGTATTTGTCACTTCGTCCAGAAATGTTTCCTGACTCCCCAATCCGAGTCCCTAATACCTGCTGCATAGCCCAATCCTGGCATCTATAAAATTGTTTCAATTGCATTCTTATTCATCTGTGTCTCTTAAGATACTGTGATAGGGCAGGAATGGTGTCTTGGATATCACTGATCTCCAATCGGTGAGCCACCATGCCCAGTCAATAAATTGGATTTCTGATTTAAGTCTCCTATGATCTGGATACTCCAAGTTGGAGCATTCAGAGCAAAGAATCTGCTTTGAGTTTCCTTATCCAATTGGGTAAGCCCCAGGCCGGGTGCAGTGGCTCATGCCTGTAATCTCAGCACTTTGGGCCGCTGAGATGGGAGATTTGCTTGAGCCCAGGAGGTTGAGGCTACAGTGAGCCGTGATCGCACCACTGTGCTATAGCCTGGATGACAGAGTGAGACCCTGTCTGGTGGGGGGGGGGGAAGAAAAGCAAATTGGGCAAGGCTTAGGGTCTGAACCATGGTAAATTTCTGTTACTTTGTGAGGCTGTTTGGCGACCACTGTGCTTGTACAATAGCTTTAGTGACAGTTAAGCTGTGTCACAAGCAGGGTCTACTTTGAAATTCAGTCTGCACATCTGCCTCTAACCAGCGTGTTCTGTCAGAGCTCATCGATTAGCTGCCATGAAGAGGCATCCCAAATGTGTTGGGTCTTTCATGGATAGGTTCTGAAGTCATTCCTGCACACCAGAGTGGATGGTGCAATGGAAGCTATGGCCCTTATCACAGATTCAGATTTGTGTAGTAGAAAAAAGGACTTGTCTGGAAACCAGGAAATTTTGGTTCTATTTCCAGTGTAATCACTTAACTCAATCTATAGTTACTAAACTTCTTGAGGCCTCAGTGTATTACCTGGATACACTAGGTTATGTAGCAATAATAAATTAACACTGACCTCTCAGTGGCTTCACACAACAAAGGCTTATCTCTTGGTCCTCATGTGTATCTATTCCAGGTCTGCGAAAAGGCTCTGTTCCCTCCCGTCACTCAGGAACCCAGCCTGATGGAGGTTCCATCACCTAGTAGTTTCTGTGGCATTTCTACCCTCCTTAACCACCAGGGGTCCAGGAAAGAGAGAGATGGAGGAGACATGCACATGGGCTTTCACTGCCTTAATTCAGAGCTGTGCTTCACTTCTTCTCAGAGCCCATTGGCCAGAACTTGTCATGTCACCTCGCCTAACTTTAGCTGAGCTGCGAAATATAGAGGAACAAATGGAATCTTCGATGACAATTATAGTCTAGGCCATATTGTTTCCACATCTGTTGATAAAGTTATGATAATAATAATATGATTTACCTCATAGAGATGTTGGGAAGATGAATGCATGTGACGTGATTAACATAGTGCTGGCTCATAGAAAGTATTTCACAAATTCTAGCCATAATAAGTATATTATTATTATTATTAAGTGGGAAATAAGTTGTAGCATTATGATCACTATGTAATTCTTCTAAGAGCAAAAGTGACTGTGCCTAAGCTCTTAACCATTTGTGCCTAAGCTCTTAACCTTTTGGGCCATCCTGAAGGCATTCTGCTGTACACTCTGCTCAAGGATCAAGAAAAGCTTGTTCCAGGAAAGCTTGTTGTTGAAGTGTCTGCCCTTCCCCCCTCTACCGTTGGTCCTACTCCTTCTGCCAATCCTGGCCATGACTGCCTCTGTCGGCAACCCAGGGAAGGGTCTGAGGACATTGGAAGCCTCCAGCTCTTTCTTCTCCTACATGATTTTCCAGGGCTCAGTGTTCCCCTGATGCTCCCAGGCTGTCAGTGTGAGACACCCCTGTGGCCTCCAGAGTCATGATGGGCCCACTCAGGTTTCCTGGCAGTAAGGCTCATATGCAAACAGAACTGGAACCAGAAGGAATTATAAAAATGGTCCTACTCCTCAAGCACACTCTTGTCTGGAAATGTTTTGCAGCTTTCTATTCTGTTTGGTTTGTGGAGGTTAAAAAAAAAAAAGAGAGAGAATGAAAACAAACCAACAGGATCTGATTAAAAGCCAAAAAGGCTGTTGTAGGAGAGGCCACACTTGTAAACATACAAATGCACAGCAGACTATCTGAAGTCAAGGTGGTCTTTGAGCCTAATAATTGGTAGCAAATTTAGCCAAGCTGCTTAGCCTGAGAGTGATTTCTGTCCTCTGACTGCTACCTTGGCTTTGCTTCGTTATATTTGGTCTTCTAAATCAGTGCCATTCCTTTCTACCTCCATGCCTTTGCCTGTGCTTTTCTTTCTTCCTGGAACACCCTTTCTTCGTGTCCCTTGCACGCCACCTGTTGAATAAATCCCACTAATTCTTCAAGGTGTAGTTTAAATGCCACTCACTGTTTCCTTCTAATCTTGCAAGTTATAATCACAAGGATTATGTCTTTGTATGCTATTAGCACCTAGCATGGTGTCTGGTGGTCAATAAATGTTGACTTGAAATCCCCCTCTTTTCTTCTTTAATGTTGTGTTTATGGAGACTATCAGTGGGGACAAAGTTTCAAGAAATTTGGGGAAAGCTGCTTCTGCCCCAGAGTCCCTTCAAGAAAAACCTTAAGTGCTGAAATTCCCTGAGAAGTTTAAGCTTGTAATACTTGCAGTGGTTCCCCCAAGAAATCAACCTGAACTATCTTGTATCCTCTTACCTTGCTGAAATTGACTTTCAAATGAAGGCATAATGTTATCTTCATCTCATATGAGGACTCTTCTTCCCAAGGAAGCTACCTTGTTATTGTAGCCACTACTTTTGCGGAGCTTTCCAGATTGCAAAGTATATGTGCATACATTATCTTGTTTAGCACTCATTGTGATCATGGGGCTTGGTAGAGCAGAGGATGACATTTCGTACACAATTCCTATAATCAAGGGAATCTGGCAGTCTCTGTTATTTCAGCAGAGTCAATCTAAACAAATTTTGGATGGCTTGGGGGAAAGAAACTCAGAATTTACCAGCTGCTATAACCTTCCAAACAGCATGAAGAAAATGACACCGTTGTTTTCTGGAAAGCAAGGTTTCATACCCAAGAATTATTGCAGAGGTTTGGAATCCCAAATCAAGTATTCTCCTGTATTTTACCACATATTTAAACTCTGAGGTGCTCGCTTCCAAACTGGTCAGTGTAGCAACTGAATCCTGGGCCATTAGCCTTTTGTTCTGATCCAGCCACGTCTGCTAGTGGAGCTCTGAACCAATTTCAAAAGGACATACCCATAGGAGCCTTTTGATAGGTGAGGTAGGGGATAGCTTGGTGGCCCTGGAAGAAATGGGTAACTAATGTTCCAAGAGCAAATCTTTGACTGGTGGGAGATGGAAGGTGGGAGATAAATTATTCTCCCTTCTCTGCTTTTTTTTGCAGGGGGTTTGGGGGGAAGGAGTCTAGCTCTGTCACTCCAGCTGGAGTGCAGTGGCGCGATCTCGGCTCACTGCAACCTCCGCCTCCCGGATTCAAGCGGTTCCCCTGCCTCGGCCTCCTGAGTAGCTGGGATTACAGGCACGTGCCACCATGCCCAGCTAATTTTTTTGTATTTTTAGTAGAGATGGGGTTTCAGTATGTTGTCCAGGCTGATCTCAAAGTCTGACCTCAGGCAACCCGCCAGCCTTGGTCTCCCAAAGTGCTGGGATTACAGGTGTGAGACACCGTGCCCGGCCCCTTCTTTGTTGTCTAAGCATAATAACACATACTTACCAAAGCTTACAGGAACTGTATGTTTAGAAACTCTAAGAATTCATATTCTATTCTCAAAACCAATTTTCACAGAAATTGGCTTCACAGGAGTTATTTTATTTTCATCCTTTACGATGGTCATGCTGAAGCCAATAAGACTGATTGCGCCCTAACTCAGAGTTACACACTGGATTAGGTAGTTCTGGAATTATAGACGAGTCTTCCAAAAATCCATAGTCAGCTAGTTAAGGGAAGTAGACAGGCAAAGTATGATATATTGTGAAAAGTTGTATCAGAGTTATGAATAAAATATCGTGGAAATAGAGAAGATGGGGGAACAGTTTCTCTAGGGGAATTGAAGGAAGGTTTACTTCTTTGGAGATGTCCTTTCTTGAACTTACCAAAAACTTACCACAACTTACAGCAACTATGTGTTTTGTTCACATCAGTACACTTAGTTCTAGTATCATTCCTTGCTCAGAGTAAAGCACTCAGTAAGTATTTTGGCCTGAAAAACAGCTAATATACAGCAGCGACCACTGGCCAGGCACTATGTGCTTTCCTTGCATCATGTTATTTAATCCTCACAGGAGCCTTACGAGCTTCCTCAGGAGAGAACCAAGAGTTAAAGAAGTTAAGATGGTCACCACGGTTTCTAGTTAGAGGCAGACCTAATCCTGAACTCACCTCTCTTGGATTCCAACCCATGTTCTCAACCACTGGGCCAAACTCACTCCGTCAATTAGAGAAGCTGTGTTGCTGTTTGGATGATCATTGTTGGTATGATTACTGGCCACCCACTGGTGCCCTTAACTCATTTTCACAGCAAATAGGAGACTGTCACAGCTGGGGTAATTAGAACAGGACCTGAGAACTCCTTTGGCCAGATGCCTTCTAGAAATAACAATGTACCAGTTTGCTCAAGTTGGAGAGCTTCATTTTCTTGAATTGTATGAGAATTTCCCCCTGAACAGCTGCTGGCCAATTGCGAGCTAATTAGTCCTAGAGCATAAGTAACAGCTGATCATGGAGGGCACTTCCTCCCACAAGCTGCAGCTCCAGATGCTGGCCAAGCATTTGAAATGGCAGCTCTGAGGTAAGCCTGAATTCTGGTACCTGAAAACGATCTGGGAATTGTCTGCTTGAGAACCATTGGAGTGCTTGTTAAAAATGCTGATTCCCTGGCTAAATGTCAAGCCTACAGGTTTACAATCTTCCATCTGACTCTTGAGCTAACATCTGAGAATCCCTGCATTGTTTGGCTTTGGAAGATACGAGGAAATTAGACTTTTGTCTTTAGGTTTACATTTTTCAAGTCCTGCTTTTCAGAAGACATTTCCACTAGGCTGGGAATGTTATACAACAGCTGTCACACAAAGTTAGCAGGGCACACATGAAGCATAAAGCCAGGTGAGGATACTGCCTGTGGGCATGGAACATCAAATAGGGCCTTAAAAAAATTGGACAGCATTCTTTAAGAGGAAGCAGCCAGCCTGTGGCCTTTGAAGCAGTGACAGGAAAGAGCCCAGAAAGCCTTGCTTCTTTAAGTGGCACAACTTGCTTTCTTTGTGATCCCCAAAGTCAGCTCAACAGAAGCCACAAACCTGAGGTTTATGAGCTGGATCTGTCTGCCAAGGTATGGGTGGCCTGCATGGTACTGAAACAGTTTTGAATGATATATCACATTTTAAAAACGGGAGTGAGAAGAATCTGGACCTCTGGCCTTTCCTGAGGCAATGAGGCAATGCTCTGTCCCTTTTTCTGAACCAGCAGTTAGTGACATTTGAGCAGACGCTGTGCTCAGCTCAAAGGGAGCCCCTGCCGTTTCATCCAGTTCAGCACTGTTCCTCCTCACCCTCTACTGCTGGTCACCTGGCTGCTTCACTCATTTCCATGACCTGCCTGGCCACTAAGCGTTTGCACACATGACCTAGAGCACAGCTGGGAAGACAGCAGGGGGAATACAGAAAGCGGGGCAGATGGCTGCTAGGGCATGGTCTTGAAATAAAAACCTTCCTGTCCTACCTGTTTAAAAGTCCCTCTGCTGACTTGCCAGTTGACTCTAATGTATTTAGAGGTAAGTCTAAATTTTGAGTAACTAGAGCTGTTGAAGTAATCTCTGCAAGTCTTCAATAGTGTGAGCAAAGGAATGGTTATTTGAAATGTAGAACACTGAAGCACCAGGTCGAGAGGACATTGAAGGTGAAGGAGCCACTCACCAAAGATGAAGCATTAGGAAGGTCTAAAGTAGTAAAGTGGAATTCAGTTTTAATTAAAAGTGTATGTGGTTCCTCCAAGTAGAGATGTCCACCTCACGACGTACTCTAGAATTAGAATCTAAGTTTAAAACCTTGCCCAAGTGCGTGCGCCTAAGCGACCTGAATGAAAGCCAATGTTATCTTCATCATACAAATGTTAGCTGCTTTTCAAACTGCTTTTAATTAGCTCATAGGGTTTTCACAACTCTTGGAAATCGGTGGGACTCGACTTTCATTTTTAGACCTGGAAACAAAATGAAACTTCTGAAGTTTCAGGTTCTATAATCAAATTAAGATTACAGCCTGGGGCCTAGGCCTGTGGCCCACTGCTCTTCCCACTGTACCACTCTGGTAACTCCCAAGTTTCAGGACAGTCAAGAGACTGGATTCTACTGTCTACACCTAGGCCTTTGAATTCAAACACGCATGGTTCCGCTCTAGCTAAACATCATTTCACTTTACTCACTATGCCAAGCCATCTTTTAAATTTTAGCAAAAGCTTTTTATCATCTGAGAATCTTTTCTTTCTGAACTTCCCCCAGGTATGTGGCATGCTGTATTCTAGGCTCTCAGCACTTTCACATTAATCATAATTCTTTACTAGAGGCATCTATGGCAGTGAGCCCCAAATTCAAGCTGCTTTGGGTTTCAGGATAATTGGTGCTTAGTAAAATCCGATTTTTTTCTATTAAAAACAGCAACAAACTTACACTCAAATCAGGGTTTAAACCATAAAATCTCAGGGCTTTAAAGCTCACAGTGGGGGCTGGGGTGGGGCAGGGGCAACAGGCCTAGTCAGAAGCTAGAATGTAAAAGTGGGTACATGTCAGGTTACTGAATGTCCTGGTTTTCAGTTAGGCTTCTCAGATTGACCCAGGTTATTTCTAGCACCTGCCTCCCCACCTAGCTTGTTTGGAGCACCAAGGATGTACACACATAGCGTGTCAGTTTGTATGTACTTAGCAGTTAGATATATTTATGTCCCAAAGCTTCCTCTGTACCAGCCATTTGTTGGTTTCATTTTTACTCTTAATACCTTCACACATAACAATTATATATTTATTAAAATTTCAGATCACCTAGTTCTGTTAACAAAGAAGGTTGGAGACAAACTAGTCTGTCTTCCATTTTTTAGTCTAAGACCTCTTTTGAAAAATTCATTTGGTTTGTATGGGTAACTATTCTAGATAAGGCAAACAAATGAGGTGTTTGGCTCTAATAACTTTTTCAGCCAACTTTCCTTGGGGACCACCACCAACTAAATAATGAATACTCAAAAAAGTACAGCTTATAACACAACTTTTATTAGAAAAGTTATACATAACATAGCATCAACTATTTTCAAGAACAATATTAAACCCGATAAGCAACAAAAACCAGACTAACAAAATGTGTAACAAGAAACTAATGACCTTTCTAAAATCAAACATTCAATTATCTACAATGTCTTTTTACAAACGGGGAAAACTCCTTGGTTTACAGGCACATCATATTGAATATAAAGCTGCAATAGCAATTTTATACAATTACCACTCTCAAGAAACTGAATCATTAAAACAGTAATTACGAGTTCACAAATTTAAAACATTTCACATAATTTTAAATTATTGGGTATACACTGAAGTCTGAGTTTCAAAAAGTGATTTTTTTTCCCACAAAAGTTTCAACACTTAAGCTAGAACTTTCAGTGTTAACTTTGCCCTAAAAAGTTAAGACATATTCTGATAATCATAACAGTCACATGATTTCTGATGCTATCTGGTCTGTTAATAATAAAGTCTTTATTTGGATGTATTTTTCTTCAATTAAATTACAGGAAACTGGATACAGGATTTCGTTGCAACGCTATTAAAGTTCCAAACACAGGAGTGTGCAGCACTGGAAAACGAGATCAGTACTAAAACTTATAATAAATATCAGAGAAGCCATTAGTTTTTACAGCATCGTCTGCTTAAAAGCTAAGTTGACCAGGTGCATAATTTCCCATCAGTCTGTCCTTGTAGTAGGCAGGGCAATTTCTGTTTTCATGATCTGAATACTCAAATATATCCAAATATCTTTTTAAAACTTTGATTTATAGTTCCTAGAAAGTTATGTTTTTTAATAGTCACTCTACTCTAATCAGGCCTAGCTTTGCTTATTTTGGAGCCTCACTAAAATAACAGATTTCAGGATAGCCAAGTTCATCAGAAAGACTCAAATGGAATGATTTACAAAATAGAACACTTTAAACCAGGTCAGTCCTATCTTTTTGTAGCTGAAGGTTATCAGTCCTAACACAATTTCGCATACACCTCTGCTCATTATGGAATTACACTTAAAACGAATCTCAAGAGGGTGACCTTTGTTGTTTCAGATACCATCCCTAAGGAGAGCGGTTAACAAGAAGATTGCCAGTGTTACTGATGGAAAGACGTGTTTTTTTTTTTTTTTTTTTTCTTTTCTTTTCTTGTCAAAGACTCACACCATAGTTTTAAATTAAACTGTCAGGCATTTTCTCAGACAGGTTTTCCTTTTCAATGCAGTAATGAAGAACTAAGATAAAAATCATGACTTTTGACTGCCACTCAACATTATTACACGCACCAATATTGCACACATCTGTTCTGAACTGTTAAAATCATCTTCTGAGTCCTTGCGGTGCTGTTTTCTCCTCAGAACACAAACACAACCCATCTAATCAGTTTCCCTCAAAGATGAAATTGACAAATTTGATGTACTGGAAAAAAATGAAGGAAAAAGGCAAAGACTTTGTACAGACAAAAATCTAAGTTTTCTCAAAGGGTTCTGTGTCCCCTACACATGGGGGCAATTTGTAAGCACTCTAGTGAATCAAACACTAGCTATAATGCTTCTAGCTCCTCATATAATATGGAACCTTGGTCCAGGTGTTGCGACGATGTCACTGTACGGTTCTTCCTGTGTCAGCTCAATAGCTTGCTGCTTTTTAAGAACCAAGAAGCTGTAGAACTTTGCGGCAGCTTGTTTTCTGTTCGTATTTCGACATAACTCAAGCAAACTGATAGATTCAGCTCCAGTTTTAGCAAGAGCACGCTGAAATAAAACCAAAAAAGGGTAACTTAATCTGTATAATAAAGTAGTAATTCAGTGAGGATGCTGATACAGTTTGAGAATTTCTCCCCTCCAAATCTCATGCTGAAATACTGATTTCCCAGTGTTAGAGATGGAGCCTAGTGAGGTGTTTTGTGTCACGGGGTGGGGATGCGGGTGGTGGTGGATCCCTTATGAATGGCTCCCTGTGGCAATCAGTGAATTTTTGCTCATTAGTTAACACCACAGCTGGTTGTTTAAAAGAGCCTAGCCACCTCTCTCGTGCCCTCTCTTGCCATGTGACACACCTGCTCCCCCTTTGCCTTCCACCATGACTCTAAGCTTTCTGAGGCCTCACCAGAAGCAGATGCTGGTGCTTCGCTTCTTGTATAGTCTGCAGAACTGTGAGCCAAATAAACTTCATTTCTTTATAAATTACCCAGACATTCCTTTAGAACAACACAAAACAGACTAACACAGATGCTAATTTTGGTTACTGGAAAAAACAAACTACATATTCTGCTCAGGACAAAGATTGCACTTTTTAAAATAGTATGTGATTCTTATGTTAATCAAGAGGGTAAAAGGCCGAAGTATGTTATGGTACATCTAAAATCCAAATAAGTCCAAGAAACCAGCACAATTGTTCTGACATGTATTATTAAAATAACCAATTTCTTTAGACAGCTAATGTAATATAGTAAAATCTAGCCCTTATAGTTTTTAAAGTAAAATAAATAAATGTCAACTGTCCTATTTTAAGAAACCTTGAGCAACTTGCTTGGCATTTTGCAGACGTTCAAGATATCCTGTCTATGTCTAGGACATTAAAGCACGAGGAAAAGTAACGTCTGATGCTACACGATGACCCAATAAATTTAATGATTCAGCACATTAAATTTACTCAATGAAAAACAAGAAGGTGCAGGCATACAAAGGAGTTGTGTAGTATGTCACCATGGTTCTGCTTTTCAGGAAAACCACAAGCATTCTCCTGCATGCTTTTCAGGCTTACTCTTGGCCTAACAGTTTATGTATTTAATTAAACATTTAAAAATAATGTAGTTTTGGAAAAAGTTTGACAAAGGTATGCTTTCTGTTTCCAGCATCTAACTTTTTTTTTTTTCAGGGAACAATGCCAAAAGCCTTTGATGAAGCATTTTCCTCTAAGACAACAGCAGCAATACCTGAAGACCATGAAGCATCTGCTGAGTCCTTTTGTTCCATCTTCTTTCTTCCTGATCTTGATCACCCCCTGATGCATCTTCATCCTGAATAAAAATGACCCCCAAAAAGCTGACAAAGCAAGTCCAATGCAAAATGAAGTATTTCTACATCTCCTAAAAGCTCCTAAATTACCTTGAGATTGTATATTTTGAACTAATAGAAAACTGTACTTAATGCTGCTGAGCAATCACTTAGCATCTAGAGTACAAACTGAAGAGTTTGTTTTTCTTAAATTACAAGGCAAAGTCCTCTGTTTACGTGCATGCAAACATTTGGCTGAAAGTATGCTTCTATATTGTGCTATAAGGATGCTATCTACACACACTATGTGGTCTGTGGACTGCTGCTGATCATGGAGCTTTTGGTTACTGGCCCCTCTTGAACCTCAGGATATAAATCAACTGTACCACTAAATATACTGTTTATTTCAACTAAATATACATACATAAATATTGCAACATGATTTTCTAGACGACTTATGTTCTGGCAGATTCCTAATCTCACTGTGGAGCAGTACCAAAGAGCATGCAGACTACCTAAGTTGAGGATTTATTATTGGTCTATATGGTGTTTTAAAATCAATGGGCTATAATCCTTATTATACATTTCACTTGAGCAACCTAGTTCTCAGCCACATGATGCCTAAATGACTTTTTAAAGTCCAAGGTGGGTACAAGGCAGCAGCTGTGATGTTCCCAGGCTATGGTGAAACTACATACCAGCCATAACGGAAACCACAACTATTTTAATACTCATTTACAACTAAGTCTGAGATAATGGCACATCCTCACACATAGGTAGGAGTAGCTCTGAAGCTAATTTTGGCTTTAAAATAAGGTATTCATATTAAAGATAAGCACTATTATTAGAATTAAGAACAGATGCTAATGAAAATTTATCCAATCCATAACCTTTTTTGGTCTTGAAGAAATTTAAACAGCTTCAATGCTACCTAAAGGACACCTTATTTTAAATTTAAAGGTTTAAGTAACATATCCGATAGAGTATCAAACAGAAGAATAAGTTCTAAGTCTTAAACAACAACCTCAATGACCCAGAAATAAGGAAGAAGAAGAAAAAAGACCTTCAACAGTGTAAACATGCCCCAGGAAAAAGAAATTGGTTCCTAAAACACCTCTTACTTTGTAAAAAGAAAAAGTCATTTAAGCCTTCACTCAGTCTAAGTGTTTTAGCAAAGTTATGCTTTACCCTGGTCCAAGTAAAAGAAAAACAAAAACAAAACCCAGACAAGTGGAAAACATATGGTTATCTGATTTCCAGGCCACCACAGATACAGAAAAGGTTATTATCAGAAGCAGATGATAACAGCAGTAAGAATCGACCACTGACCACAAGATAGTAAAAGCAGCTACAAGCAATTTAGAAGCCAAGCAAGAAATCAGTGTAAGGGCAATTCCATGTCCTTCAAAAGCCCAAAAGGGAGCCAATGAGTTACAGCACAGCATAAAATTTGATGTTCCTAATGATGATCGATACCACAAAGAATTTGGTAAAATTTTTCTTATATTCTAACATTTTTAAATAACTCTGATGCTCAACATCAATTAAGTTAGCCCCAATATGAAAAATAAAAGAAAGCTGGTTGGAGGTTTTTGCTGAATCTGGAATGAAAATTATTAGTTTACCTCTTCCTCTTCATCATCTTCTTTTTCCTTCTCTTTCTCCTTCTCTTTTTCTGGCAGAAGTTCTAACTCTGGTATTAGCTGACAGATATTTGGAGGTTCTTCTGGGGGAAGCTCTACAGGTGGTATTTCCATCTGCTCTACCTGCTGAGGCTTAAAGCAATACAAATAAGTCAATTTAAGATGTATGCTTTTAAAGTAGCTTATTTTAAATACGAAAATACACAATGGCTGAAGTTTTCTAGTCGAAAAGAAATACTGAGATTGTATCTCCATACTTCCCCACAGCAAAAATTTATTACAGTATATATCTTTTTTGATTTAAAAAACTACATTGAAGTAGCTTACCAAAGAAACTGACTGCTTATCCTAAACCACGTTTCATTTTCATACTTACTTTTTAGGAGTCAAATGCTTTTTAACTACTAAAGCTTCTGTAAGGTTATTATATTGTAACTTAAAAATCATAAGCTTTCACTCTGAGAGTCTTGAATGTCTCATGGCAGCAAATAATAGGAGTGAGGACATTGCTTTTCTGAGTCCACTTCCTATATTTATTTTCTCTCAGGCTTTATATAAAGAGTTAAGAACACTAAAACCAAAGTCTTTAAAAGAAACCAAAGAATTACCAGAAAGAGGGTGGTTATGAAAGTCACCTACTCATTACTGTGTTCCTATTCCTGAGCTCATAGAGAAAAATGCTCTTATTGACAACTCTTACCACCAGAGGGCACAGAAAACTAGTTCTTCAAATTGGCAGAGTATTCTTGATGGAGGCTGAACAAGAAGCCTAAGGTTATCTAAAAGCCTCCCTTTGCTCAAATTCATTTATTCTATGGACTTAAGATTGGAAAGCCCTAAACCAAACCCTATTTCCTCCTTCATAGTTGCTTAGCTTTCCTATCCTAGCTGAACTCAATGGTAGTCAAAGTTCGAATGAAGCAGACAGACACTGCTTTACATTTCCTCAGGTATTTGAAGTTTATTCTGATTACTTAATAAGATGACCTAAAACCGCCTAGTACTGAAGGTATGCAGGAATGTTTGCCAAATAATAAATCAGAACCAACTTCAGAGTCAAGGATGCTCCCTCTGGAGCACTCTAAAGCAATACTATTCAAAAAGAGTCAGGAAAGACTGAACCGACTCCTGGAACATATTCTCTCACTCGGAGTGGACTATCTATATCCTGTTGCTCTTCTTCCTCTGGACTCATTCCTTACCATTTTCTGTCAAAACCAAGATGCTTTAAAAGGCCTCCCTAAATACCACTTGCTACTGACTGTATGAATACCTTCAAATGACTTAATGGATAGATTTGCTTACTTACAGGCATCACAGGCTCTGGGTCAATTTGTCCAGCTTTTCGCTTAACTCCCTGAGGTGGTGGTGGAGGCATAGCTGACTCATCTACGTTTGTTCTGCTGGCCTCCATCACTGACTCCTGGAGGCGGCTTGGCTCTTCAATAATGGGCTCATCTGCAATTGGTCATACGAAGAGAAAACAGGTCATACAGTTTTGAACAGTATTATAGAACTATTTATTTTTTAAACTAGTACACTAAGACATACATAATGCTTTCTTTAATGAAGAAGGCCAGGTAAAATTTTAGCTCCATAAAGATTTACTCAATTTTTAGCAATATACGTAAAGTGGAAAGGGGATCTTAAAAGGACAAGTCCTACCCCCAGTACAATGTAGGACAATTCTTTAGCAGACTATCTACCCTGCCAGTTCTGAACCTTAAACCTCTGGAAAGACAGGAAGCTTCATATTTAAATAAGGCAATCAGATCCAATGCATTTCCCTGCCCAAACATTTGAGTATATCTTTGATTCCTCATTTCTTTCACTCTGACAGTATAAAGGTGAATTTTAAGCCAAATACTCATGTGAACTTCATCAAGGAACTATTCCAACAGAACAAACCGATAACATCACGCTGCTGATGCTGCTGTTGCTGGTCCTCTCTAGGAACCTCTGGATTTTCAAATTCTTTGAGGAATTCATCCAGATTATCTGCCTCTCCTCCTTTCCTCCTTTTTCTAAGGTCTTCTGGTACAAGCGGTGTAAGACAGCGTGTAAAGAGCTTTAAAAAAAAAAAAAAAGAATTTCAATTATAAAATCTAATTAAAAAGTCACCACTGATTTCTATCTTCCAAAGGTATGTTCTAATAAATGTAAGCGTATAATTTAGCATGGCTTTTATCATATTCACATTTCATTCCATCTGAAAACGATTTTCAATGAGTTTTCAAATTATAACTGCAGACATTTTAGATAAACTAAAAAAACTGTATCCATTATCTAACAACCTTAAGGGGTTTTCTATTTATCTGCCTGCAGTTTATTTTCATATTCATCAATTAAAACGCATCCTAACTGGTCTCATACAAAATAGCTTTAAATAGTGTCTTCTTCCCTTATATATGGTAACCGTATTAGCTATCATTTAAACTATTTTTTTTTTTTTTTTTTTGAGACGGAGTCTCGCGCTGTCGCCCAGGCTGGAGTGCAGTGGCACAATCTCAGCTCATTGCAACCTCCGCCCCCCGGGTTCAAGTGATTCTTGTGCCTTAGCCTCCTGAGTAGCTGGGATTACAGGTGTGTACCACCACACACGGCTAATTTTTATATTATTAGTACAGACGGGATTTTACCATGTTGGCCAGGCTGGTCTCAAACTCCTGACCTCAAGTGATCCACTCGCCTCGGCCTCCCAAAGTGCTGGGATTACAGGCATGAGCCACTGCTCCTGGTCTCATTTAAACTACTTGTAATGGCTACATAATATTTCATTTTGAACCATTCCTCTACTTTTAAAATTATTTCAGGCTTCTCTCAAACTGTAAACAAAAATGTAATCAACATTTTCACAGATAGCTTTTCCACACTTTGAATTACATCCTTAGGAAAAATTTCTAACAATGAAATTACTGAGTCAAAGAATAAATAGTTTAAGGACCTTCTTAAAAATAATTATATGATAGTGCTTACAACAAAGAGCACAACTTTGTTGCTCTGGGATACTTTAGATTTAGAATACGTTACTATATTCTAAATACAAGGTAAAATCAATAGGTTCTGTGCATATCTCAACTTCAGACAGAATAGCCTAACAGCACTGCTTCATTCACCAGACACCTGTGAGTCTTATTTTGGAATACTGTGGAATGTGGGCAGAAAAGAGCCTATAAATGGAAAACAACAACAAAAAACAACCAAAAAACCTCCTGAAGCCAGAATTCTTTACTGTGGAAAAAGGAGAACCACTCATGTTTCATTCAGAAAACATTAAGAATTCAGATGTAAAACACACTAAGACGATATAACTAATAATTTATTACAGAAGTATTATTAAACACGTCAGTGGCTTTTTAATGTAAGGAAAATTCATTTTACATCTTTTAGAAATGCAGGTCTCACTTATCCATATATTTCAGATGAAGTTATGCCCAGTACGCTGTGATTTAAGGGAGAAAAAAGAAAATGTGCCATACAGTTGCAAAATACTTGATCAAAAATGATTCAAAGGTTTTAGAATCTTTTTTTTTAGATGCTCAAAATGTATATGAAGTAAAAATTTTGCAAACTGTATTACCTTCAGTAGTCTGTTATTCCACAAAGGCTGAGCAGGTAAAGAAAACAGTTTTTCTACTCCTCCTGTCTCTTTCCACATCATCAATTTCTTGGTGGGCGGTGCCAGATCCAAAGTAGTAACAATATCAGAATAATCACTAAGTTGGGCTCTAATTGTCTTGCTATCCAACTCTTTGACACTGTCAACAATTAGCTTCCTCTTCCTCTTGGCTTTTGTTTCTTTAACTGGAATGGTAATAAAAAATAAGATCATTTTCCTGAGAGGCCAGCATGGAACGCACAGCTACAAGATCTGGACTGACTATATTCCCCTGCTTTTCCACACACAGACTCTAGCAGAAAAGTTAAACTTCATGAGGACAGAATGTTTTAACTGATGTTTTCCAACCACCATTCAGAAGAGAGGCTGGAACGCAACAGGCATTCAACAAAAATTTGCTGAATGAGTATGTATAGACTTTTAGCACAAAATAAGCAAAATGATGCAAGGGCCAATACATTTTTGCCTATGTAGTTTTATACTGTAAACAATGAACATATCACGTTCTTCAGAGCTGGGCTCATTTTCTCATTTGAAACAGGGCCCATCACTCAAACTCACAGATTGAGTTTTCTTTAATGATTGTAAATACTGTTATTTTTACTAGAAAAGTTATAATTCACATATGGCAGTTGGGAAAGCTGCTTGATAGAATGAAACAAGCCCAAGCCCAGTCAGATAGACCTGTAACTCCATCCTAGACAATTTAAGAGTCATTTCTAATCCTTACAACTTACAAGTAGGTTGTATTGCCTCACTTGTTTAAAATGCAGAAAATCTCATGGGGTTAAATAAAATCCTCAAGATTTCACCCTGTCAGACATACCCCAAAGGTTTTTGGTTCAACACTTAAAAAAAAAAAAAAAATACAAAAAGATGTTACACAGTAAGAGTCTCTCTCTAATCTCACAATCTAATACAGTATATATTTTACTTAATTGCCCATTTCCCTCATCAATGGGAAATCCAAAAGGGTAACCTTCTTCTACTTAAAGGTAAAAACTATGTCTAAATTACACTGTTATCAATTTCAAGTATTCTATCCCTACTGTCCTCATAAACCATCCAGAAATTGTTAAGTTTTATATCCCCATTATCTCCAATTGTCTGTCATTTGGAAGCAGCCTTCCTCAAATTAAATAATGTGTCTTGCAATGTTACTTAAAAAAACTACAAGAAAAAGATTACTTATTCTAGAAATTTTGACATTTCCAGTTTTTAAATTTAAAAAAATTTCTTTATTCAGAATGTGTGGAAAAAGGCAAATTCTAAGAGTACATAAAATTTAAAAAAAAATTTCTTTTTGAAGAGACAGGTCTTAGTATATTTACTGCCCAAGCTGGTCTCAAACTCCTGGCCTCAACTGGTTTTCCTGCTTGGGCCTCCCAGAGTACTGGATTACAAGTGTGAGCCACCACTGTTGCCTCCAGTTTTGTTTTTTTTAAAAGAATACTTTTAGTTTTTTCCAGCTTGTAGCGCAACTGCACAGCATTTAGAATTGTACTTTATTGAAAAATGCTTTCCAATGTTTTCCAGTTGTTACACAAGTAAGCTGCTAACTTTTTGGGAACCCAGGAGACTAAGATATGCATTATCAGAAAGCTTGTTCTATACTTTTGTATTTCACAGCAACTTGCACATTCTACAAAATACTCAAAATTATAATTGGATAGAAGAAAGACTCTATGACAGATGACTGTGACATAAAAGCAAGAAGCCCAGTTAAATAAGCAACAGTAGCAGATCAGTAGACAGGCCAAAAAAACAGAAAAAAGCAAAAAGCCTAGTTATCTAATACAACAGTAGCAGATCAGTAGACAGGCAAAAACCAGAAATAGCACCTTATGTTGTATGCTGTATAAATCTAAAGGTTCATATGCTCACCAGTTATATCAATAGGTTCCAATGCAAATGCTTCTTCCTCATTTGGAACAAGTGTTGTTTGATCAGTCATGGTTGGCATTGGTTCAACGGGATCCACTGAATCAGGACTATCAGGCCCACCCACTGTAAAAAAAAAAAAAAAAAAAAGTCACGAAAAGCTTTCATATATAATATGTATCCCACAAATGGGGAGGAGAAAAATCTTTTCATGAAATGGAAACAAATCCTGTTATTACTAAGAAAAAATATTTTTCTAGTTAATGGGAAAGCCCTGCCAGACTTGGCCAAAAAAATGGGGAAGGGTGCAAGATTAAACATAAAATCAGAACCAGTAATCATAAGCACTGTACTTAAAGATATTTATAATTCATTAAAAACTACGACTTTTAGTTTGTCATCTTTGGTAAGTATCTTTTTGGATGCCATACAATCATCCCCAGAATCACTGAACATGAAATGCTTACTTGATACATTATCATCCTCATCCATATCGTCATGTGCAGGCTGCTCTGGCAACATCACCCCTGCCTCAGAGAGGGCAGGGGGATCATCAAAGATACCGCCATCATTATTACTAATAAGTTTGTCATCTGAAATAGGGAATGTAAGTTAGTTATAATTTGAAAAAGAAATGCCAAACCACAATAGCCAATCAATGGAAAAACAAAATTACGTTAAAAGGGATAAAATTTAAACATATATTCAATTTTTATCTGTTTCTCCTCCAGGTAGTTTATAAAAGTATAAAACACTTAGTTCTGCATTTGTATTTTCTAGTTAATTTATCTATTTTAAAAAATATTTACTTAACACAGCTATCAAACACAAACAGACCAGTTTTAAGTACTAATAAAATTTAGCATTCTGAGATAAGCATATTTAGGTTTTGTTACAACATTTTAAGAGGCTAGTTTTACCGAAATGTCTCATTGAACCAACTGATCACAATTCACTCATATATATCTAAAAGCTGTTCAAGACTCAGAATTAGCAACTGCTTCCAAAACTTTACAACTTAATAAAGAAATTCTGTTTATGTTCAAATAACCATCATTTTCTCACATACCTAATATTCCACCATCATTTCCTTCTCCAAAATTATCATCCTTATATTGATCTTCATATTCTAAATGGTTAATTTTCTCATTCAGATTGCTGGTGCTCTGTTCAGACTCTAATAGGAGGTTAGAAGTAGTAGTGCTTACTAACATGTCGTCATCCTCAAAAGCACTGCCTTCTCTCATTATCTCACGATCATCCATTCCAAAATCACCTAAACAAATTTTAATTTGTCATTAGTTTAGAAAGATTAGAAATAGCACTGTGATAAAAAGAAAACAGCTAATGATTTATTATAATTATGTCACATTTGCTTACTGAAGTCTTATCTTCAAATGTTAAAATACCTAGTTTAAACTTGAAATCTTTAGCATCTAAATTTTTTAAAATGACTCAATTACACAGAGCTACAACACTGGGGCATGACTAGCAAATTCAAACTTAGATCTAGATTTAAATGATCCTAAAATATGTTTGATAAACTCTAAATATGTATGTAAGTTACATTAACAGTCACAGCTGAAACTTTCCCGTTATAATGTGTTTTATCAAGAAAAGAATCTGGTTCTGGGCACAGTGGCATGTGCCTGTAGTCCCAGCTACTTGAGGCTGAGGTGGGAGGATCACTTGAATCCAAGAGTTCGAGGCTGTAGTGTACTATAATCCAGCCTGTGAAGAGCCACTGCACTCCAGCCTGGATAACACAGCAGAGACCCTGCCTCTTAAAACATATGCCTTGCTACTAGTTTTGAATACCTGTTTTTGAATAGCAAGTATAACAGGGAAACTAACTGTTCCAAAATGGTTGGTTTAAACGTGATCACCACTTCAATGTTGGGACTCCTTGCAGAAATCAATATATAGGTTCTATGACTGTATATAGGGAGAACAGTAGGTAAACAATTAGCTCTAAGTATGAAAATAATGCTTAATCTACCGGTAGAAAGCCAAATTCTTTTCTTGATGAAAATGCATTACATGAAATTTTAAGTCTTTCTGTCTATAGTCTGGTTTTCTTTTGAAATTGCTATTAGCAACACAATATAACATTACAATTAATGGCTAGTAATTTGTTTCTCTTTTACCAAAATCATTTTCTTGTAAAATACTGATGTTCCCAACTTCTTCTCTCATGGTTATCTCTTCCACTCTACTCTGATTCAAGCTGAACTGCTGGGCCACATCGATGTCACTTTAAAAGAAGGTCAAATACATTTTAGTTCCAAGTCTATTTATAAGAAAAAAAAAATCCCAATTCTCTCTATAAGAGAAATTAAAAAAATATATATGTATAACCCACCAAGTTTTAGAAGCCTTAATATTTAATACTTTCATACATTCCAGTACAATCCAAGAATGTAAGTGATTTGGAAATTAACTTGTATTTAAATTTGAAAAGCATCAATAATCAGCAAATACAATGTAATATGCAGAAGTCACTAAATCAAGTACAGAGGGAAAAATTAGAAATGATGGGCTAGATAGGCATGGGTTTTCATTAGGACCCTGCAACTTAACAGGCGGTGTAAACTCTAAAGTTCCCTGACTTCCCTGAGACTCAGTTTCTTTCTCTAATAAAGAATAATCTCTCATATAGTTTAAAAATACTAAATAAAAAAAAGTGTGTAATGCTAAACACCAATCTAAACACTATCAGCCATATCCAGAACATTAATACCTCAAAACAACTGACCAAGTCTGTACAAAAAATAGATGGCAAGGAAAAAAAATAGGAGGTGGCAAAGCTGTAATAGATTCTTAGGAGACCCATAAGCTATATCAACCAGATGCAGTTTGTAGACTTTGTTTAGCCTCAACTCAAACTGGGGGAAAAAAAAAAAAAAAAAGCCGACATGTCAACTGGGGACATTTGAATGCTGACTGGCTATCATACAGGCATACCTTGTTTTACTGCACTTTGTTTTACTGAGTATCACAGATGCTGAGTTTTTAACAAACCAAAGGTTTGTGGTAACACTGCCTTAAGCAAGTCTGTTGGTGCCATTTTCCAATAGCACAAGCTTACTTCAGGCCTCTGTGTCACATTTTGGTAATTCTCATGCTATTTAAAATTTTTTCATTATTATATTTGTTATGGTGATCTTGATTAGTGATCTTTAAAATTTTTTTCCTTATTTTTTAGTAGAGATGGGGGGGCAGGATCTTACTATATTGCCCAGGCTAGTCTCAAACTCCTGGCCTCAAGCGATTTTCCCACCTCAGCCTCCCAAAACACTGGGATCACAGGTGTGAACCACCACACCTGGCCCAGTGATCTTTGATGCTACTATTTTAATTATTTTGGAGTGCCACAAAGGATGCCCAAATAATATGGGCAAACTTAAGAAATGTTCTGTGTGTTCTGACTGCTCCCACCCTCCCCGACCCCTGCAATGTTTCTCCCTCTTCTTGGGCCTCCCTGTTCCTTAAGACACAACTACATTGAAATAAGGCCAATTAATAACCCTAAAATCGCTACTATTTGTTCAAGTAAAATGAAGAGTCACATGTATCTCACTTTAAATCAAAAGCTAGAAATGAATAAGCTCGGTGAAGAAGGCATGTCTAAAGCTGATTTAGGCTAAAAGCTAGGCCTCTTGCACCAAACAGCCAAGTTGTGAATGCAAAGGAAAAGTTCTTGAAGGAAATGAAAAATGCTACTCTAGTGAACATGAATAAGAAAACAAAACTACCTTATTGTTCATATGGAGAAAGTTTCAGTGGTATAGACAGAAAGTTTGGAAGAAATTAACATTAACCCTGATGCATGACTTTGAGGGGTTCAAGACTTCAGTGGAGGCAGTAACTGCAGATATGGTGGAAAAAAGCAAGAGAACTAGAATTAGAAGTGGAGCCTGAAGGTGTAACTAAATGGATGCAATCTTGGAATAAAACTTTAACAAATGATGAGTTACTTCTTATGGATGAGCAAAGAAAGTGGTTTCTTGAGATGGAATCTACTCCTAATGAAGATACTGTGAATATTGCTGAAACAACTACAAAGGGTTTAGAATATTCCATAAACTTGGTGGATAAAGCAGTGGTAGGGTTTCAGATGATTGGCTCTAATTTTGAAAGAAGTTCTACCGCGGGTAAAAAGCTATCGGGTAGCACTGTATGCTACAAAGAAATCTCCCATGAAAGAGTCAATTGATGCAGCAAACTTCACTGTTGTCTTATTTTAAGAAATTGCCGCAGTTACCTCAAACTTCAGCAACCACCACCTGTATCAGTCAGCAGCCATCAACATGGAGGCAAATCCTCCATCAGCAAAAGAACTGCAACTTGCTGAAGACTCAGATGATCACTAGCATTTTTTTGCAGTATTTTTAAGATAAGCTCACTGCTTTTTTAAACATAATGCTATTACTGCACACTTAATAGACTATAGTACAGTGTGAACATAACTTTTATAGGCACCGTGAAACCCCAAAATTTGTGTAACTTGCTTTACTGCGGTGGAACCGAACTCACAGTATCTCCAAGGTATGTCTACATTAAGGAATAACTGATAATTTTTTTAAAGGTGTGATGTGTCATGGAGGCTTTAAAAATTCTTTACCTCTAAGAGACAAATATCAAACTATATACAGATGAAGTAAGATTATTGTTACTTGATTTAAAATAATCTGGTGGGGGTTGTGAGGTAAGCTGGGGAAACATAGATGTAATAAGACCGGCAATATACTTGTAACTTAAAAAGCTGAATAACTGACATATAAGGTTCATAATCCTAATTTCTCTAGTTATTAGCTATGTTTAAAAATTTCCATAATAAAAAATTTTCAAATAAAATGTCAAAAAGAGAGAAAAAAGTAAAATAGCTAGATAGAGCCTACAGCTAATCAACACACATGCAATAACAAAATAGGTCATAACAGTCTAATTAGAAGCCACAGATCATTTCAAAAAGCAGAGAAATCTGTAATGGTGTAGAGTTTCTTGGTTGTCAGTTATGCTAATAAGTCACTTGGAAAGCTACAGTCACGTTCCAACATCATGGCATGATAACTGGATCGTAAGGGCTTGAGAAAAGGGAAACATACTACAGTACTCTGCTATAACAGCCATCTCTGTGTAACTCTCTCCTCTCAAATGTGTGTCATGGCAATGACCCTTTGTTGCTCTTCATAAAAAGTTATCTCACATGTTCATTTAAAACAAAAATAAAAACAAACCAGAACAGAATTATGGCTCTGAGTGTAGCCTGGCCAAACCAGTAGCTGACTTTAATATATAACTCTGAAAAATATCATGAAGCAACAGTTTACATTCCCTGCTATCATTATGTAACTAGCATATCTGACTGTTTCAGTTTACGTAAGCTTTGGCCTAAGCTTGTCAAAACTCTCACATCTTAGCTGTGTTAAAGCTGACATCCACATGATTTTCTTACAGAAGAACCACTTTCTAGGTTTTATGTTCCATATTTATATACTATCCTAAATAAACATATATATGCATTTTAGCTACCTGTTAATGTAAAACATTCCAAGGAAAACTATACATTTGGAAGCTAATACTACTGCTTATTGTAGACCAAGTCAACAATTTTTTTTAAAAGAAGACACATACTCTAAGTCAGGCAGTGGCTGATCAAAGTCATGAAATTCTTCAGGTAAAGTAATGGCATTGTAAGCTGCTTCCCGATTTTCCTCAGGCAGGTCAACCACACCTAGAAAAAAAATGCTAAGCTTAAATATCTAGCTACCCATAAATTATCTAGGGATCAGAGGGAGATAAGTAGGTATAATTTCCTAAGTTTATATTCTAATAGAAAGGTTGATAACATATGCAAAATACCTTGAAGCACAAGTACTTCTCTTTTTCCATGATCATAAATCGTATTCCTTGCTTTAGGAAAAAGTCAAAGCACTAATTATGCATTAAGCTCATAAATGTTTAAACGGACATATCAACAAATAACTAGTAATAGTTTCCTAATTAAACATATTTAGGGGGGGAAAGAATGACTGCAAAAGAGTACCTTAAATGTTAAAAAGAGCTGGTTATTTTGGAGAAAGAATTATACAATTTTAATTTTCTTTGTATTTTTCCCGTACTTTTCAAGTTGTCTATAATAAACATGCCTTACTTTGAAAGACAAACAAAAAGCATGTTATTTAGATAAAATGTGCTTATTGGTCACATGTTAAGTATTGTAGTCTTTTTCTAAATATTTTACTTTTAAACAAAATCTTAGATCTCAGACATTTTACTGTTCACATATTGACATAAACTGAAGTACTAGAACGTATCCTCAGTAGAAACTGTTGTTTAAGGCATTTCTTAATAAAATACACATTATTTTAATTAGAATAAAAATTTCATCAATGCTTTTAAAAATTATAGAAAGATATGTGAATTTAAATATTAATTATCTACTTAGATGGTGGTGTGGTTGGCAGACTCCAGTTTTATAACCAATCATTACCTAAAACAAAACAACAAAAAACTACAAAGAATATTTACTTACGAAAAAAAGTTTAAAATCCTAAAATTGTCTTTTCTGAGCTATATTTTAAAAAATCATTACATAACAATTAGTTTTCAACATTTCAACCTCTTGATGACTCAGCCTATGTAAGCTGCTGAAAAAAGTATTAAAAAGGCAGCTCCAAAGGAAGAACAAATGGGGGTGAGCTCCATTACTTCACAGGGAGAACAGACGCAAGCAGGTTTCCTCCCTTGAAGCACTGCCTCCCCAAGCCTTGCTCTATCTTTGAAGGGTTCCTTGTATTTCAATTATAACAAAGCATGTAGATTTAGAAAATGTGTTTAGCTACAGTAACACAAAGAACATGAGAAACTCCAAAGTAAAAAACAACAACAACAACAAAAACCAAACAAGTTCAACAATACCTGGCCGAAAAGCCATCTTTATCTTAATGAATGCTTCATTACAGTCTGCAAGAAGGTATTTGGCTTTCCTGTGATAGATTCGAACTACTCCCAGTAAGAGATGTCCTGATGTCCGTAATGCCATTTTCACCTATGAATAAAATATTAATCATATTCCAAAACCTGCATTTCGTGCCATTCATAGTCTTTATTTTTTTATCTTTTTCCTTTAAAGTTGCATTATGATCACATACATTTCTCACTGTCCTTACCTATAAATTGCCTGAATATCGAATATCCTGAAAAGACAGAGTGAGTGGTAATTCACGAATTAACACAAACATGAAGGAAGCTAGGAAGCAAGCACTAAACCATTCCATGAATTGTGTCATTAGCACATTAAGGAGCACGTAACACTTTTGGTTGCCAATCCAGAGCCATTGTTTCTTGCTGGCTAAGTCAATTCTGATTTTGTTTGAGAAGCAAATGTCCCCCACATTGACAGATGTCTCATTCCTCTCTGCTAATACCTGTTCTTCAGTGGGCATGAAACACAGTTCAGCCAATTGAGTAACAAGTGAAGTATGCCAGAGAGTTTCTGAGAAAGATTTTCCCCCCAAAAGAACAACGTCTCTCTCTTCCTTCCCTCTTTCCTGCTTTGATAGGTAGGGCTTGCTTGGTGCTTCATGCAGTCACCCTGTAAACCACAATGCTAAAGTATGAGGACAGGAAGCCAACACACTAAGGATGGAGAGTCCTTGGATGACATAATCAAGCTGCTGGACCAATCTCAGATCTCCCTGTTTCCAAAATTTTAGTTAATTAAGCCTGTTATTTCCCTTATTGTTTAAGCTACTTTTTACTAAGTTTCCATTAATTGGAAAGCATACTGATTTTTAAAAAAAGTTTGGAAAGCATACTAATTGATAAAGAACAATAGTATCCATAGCTTTTTTTCACCAGAAAATATACTCCCAACCTTTTTTCAAGGCAGATCTTGATCAACATTAATATGGGATACAGTATGTGGAAAAGCAGTAGTTGATAAACAATGAGATAAGACTCCATCTAAACACAAGTATTCAAAATTCCTCTAGCCATAAGGAAAATTTACTGAAAGAATGAGGCAACATGAACTCAAACATCCCCAGATACTTTCCCAAACCACGCCATAAAACACAAGTTCTAAGGTAACAAAAAAAGCTTTTAAACATTTGCTTAATGTTTAAATTACGATTAGTATATTGTTATTTGTAAAAGAAAATGTTGTATTTTAAATTTTACGTGTATTCTCTACAGCACTCTAGGACCCTACTTATGACTCTCAGGTTCTGTATTTATGAGCATTTTATGTGACTTACAGCATAAATGAGGAGTCTATGGCCATACATTTTTAGACATCCGAAATTATACCAAATTCGTGATCAAATTCAGAATTTATCAGACAATGAATCCCTAATCTTAAAAAAACTCAAAGTAAAATGTTGCTCCTAATGGAAAAACAGAATCTATTTTTATGTGGTGTTATAAAATTTAAAATTTATATTGACTGAACCTTCACCTAAGAACAAAGGAGGGAAAAAAAACCTCTGCTAACTATTATCTAGAACTAGCAACTTTCGAAAAGTGGTGTTTGGGCAAAAGCTTTCTTTCTGGATTAGTCTGGTTCAGAGTTTAGCCTAGGAGTAGGTAAAATGAGGTATGGCATGTTTTTGAGCTAGTGTGTATTAAAGTGTAAACATAAATATAATGAAGATTCCAGGCTACATATTCTGGGAAAGCTCTGCAAATAGGGCCAGTGGTTCTTCCAATGGGGGCGTGGAAGAGAGACGAGAAAAAGTATGCAAGCTTGCAGTTGCAAATGAGCCACGTGTGACACGCTAAACAACTAAACTGACATTTTCACAACAAGAACTGCACACCAAAGCAAACATTAGAAATTTCAGGCCAGTTCACTCTGGAAATATCTTTACATCCTGTTACCAAATAGATAAAAAGCTCAGTTAGAAATGGTTTAAAAAATTTGAAGAGAAATCACTTTCTCTCATAAACACATTACAATCTTTTACATTATTCCTGAACTGTCTGCTTTCCTTTGTGGCTGCTCGTGTATATGTTCAATTACCAGATTGTCTCATACTCTTTTGTAGTGTCCCTAAAGTGGCACAAAGTACTCGGTACGTATCATGAAGAAAATCTGTTATCCTTTTAAGCCACTCAATATTTGCTTACAGATGTTAAAGATTAGCCACACATATATACTTTCCAGAAAAGAGTACAATTTCTACGTTTGCCATTAACTTATCCCTGTAAGCATATCTATAAAAAAACCTGAAAATACCAATGTTCTCATACAATTTGACCAGCAGTGCAAACTGGTATGATCTCACCAGAACAAACTGTTAGTGCATATCACAAATCTCAAATACATGTACATCACTTGGCCTATCAATTATAATTCTAAAAATAAATCTTAAGAAACACTTAAGGGCGTGAACAAACATTTAACAAGAAATGTTTACTAAATGGCTAGTCTTTAAAAAGAAAATAAAACAACCTGTAATCCTACCACCTACAGAAATCTGTAATAATCTTTTGGTATGCCTTCTAGGCTTTCCTGTGTACATGTACACAAGTTATCTTTGTGTATATACATAAAAACTAACATAATGATTGTTAGAAGGCTGCATCCAGGAAATAGAGCAAAACTTAGGAAAAGGCACAGGTTTCTCATAAACACCCCCTTCCTCACACACAGATAATCTTCCCCACAATTGACACCTCCCATCAGTGTTTCATTTATTAAAATCGATAAACTTATATTAACACATCATTACCAAAAGTCTCTAGTTTACATCAGGGTTCACACTTGGTGTTATACATTCTATTAGTTTGGACAAATGTAAATGGCATTTGTTAACTATTATACTATCATGCAAAACAGTTTGACTGCTCTAAAAAGAATAGTCTGTGCTCTGCCTACTCAACCCTACATTCTCTCCCCAACCTCCCATCTTTTTACTGTCTCATTTGTATAGTTTCGGCTTTTCCAAAATGTCCTATAGCTGCAATCATATAATATGTAGCCTTTTTAGATTGGCTTATTTTACTAAGTAATATGCATTTACAGCACTTTCACGTCGTTTTTTTTTTTTGAGACAGGGTCTCAAACAAAAGCTCCTCTAAGGAACAGATCAGTAAACAATATTTGGGCACTGCCCTGACTGATGCTTATTTGCCATTAAAAAATAGGCAAATCAAAATATATGCACTTAGAGATTTTTTTTTTAAAGAAAAAGAGAATCATACCGTAATCATATCAAGTGTATCTAGAGGTGATAAGGACTTCACATAATAAAGAAACACTTCTAAGGATTTTCCTTGCGCTCCAATGCCCCTACCTAAAAAAACTGTTTTAGAAGTTCTATTTCACATATCAATAAACAATGAACAAAGTGAATAAAAATGTCAACATCAAACATACCTTTGGTGAGATGATACTCTCCACGCTGCTCTCTAAATTACACTCGAACACATGGGCTTTGGTTAGCTTCTTATCCCAATGGGCCGCTAGCCAAATTTTGGCCAGAGGCCCTCTTTTACTGAGAACAAAATGTGCGTAGAACATTGTTCTGGCTGGCTATGAAAACAGAAGAAAACCTAAGAGGGGAAAAAAAGTTAATGTAAATATTATCTGACAATTTAAATACTTATCAAGACATAAGAAATTTAAAATTTTTGTTCTCTTTAATATAAAAACCATAAAATGCTTGAGTAAATGTTTAATATGTATTTTAAAAACAACAGATTTAAAACAAATCTATTGTTTTAATTTTGAGAGGAAAAAAAAAATAGACCCCAAAATACTAAGAGCTGAAAGTAAAAGGGACAAGAGTCAAATTGCTTTCATGCCTTGTTTCATTTCTATCTTGACTGACAGTAGAAATAGTCTGTTTACTGGCCAAAAGCTAGAGAATATATTTTTCATGGCAAGAAAAGAAAATCTACGAAGAAAGATACTCAGGCACAGATAAAAATCTGTGGAAATTTCCATTTTTAGAATCCCATTAAAAATCATGATTCTGGGATAAATTATCTGTAAAATTGCTACTACACGAAAAGTACTATACTAAGCATTTCATATTCCACCAAGCAAAGCTAAGCAGGTGGGCTGGCCCCATTTTACAGGTGGGTAGTTTAGAAAAATCGACATTCAAAAAAGGTAAAGAATTATATATATAGTTTTCTTAAGAACTTACAAAGCATTTATCTACTTATAATTTAAATATTAAATCAGGGACAATGGTACAGCAGATTTATCTTATGACTGAAAGTCTTGGAATCACAAATATGTTACTGACATTTTACTTTCCTTCAGCACTCTAATGTATTAAGAAAGGCCGCTTGAAAACCCCAGTTCAGAAGAGTATATTAACTGCAGGATATTTCCTTTATATCATTTAATTTCCCTCTTTCACAGATTTAAAACAAATCTACTTCAGCGAATGAATTTCCAGATTTAAAACAAATCTATTGTTTTAATTTTTTTCTAAAATGTCCATGACTAGAAAATGATATATGCCTTGCTTTACAGAAATAAAATCAAATACATGTACAATACATAAAAAGCACTTTAAAATTTTAATTTGAAATAGAGTCACAGGGAGTCATACAGATAGTAGGTCTCATGTACTTTTTTAAACCTAGTTTCTCCCAATGGTGACATCTTAAATAACTACAATATAGTATCAAAACCAGGGCACTGACATTGATTCAATGTGTCTACAGACTTTTATACCATTTTATCACATATGCAGATTTGTATAATCACCACTGCAAAAAGATACACAGCTATTCCATCACTACAAAACTCATCACATTCATCCCTCTCTCTCTGCCATTCCTAAGTCTTGACAAGCACCACCTGTTCTACATTTCTAATTTTGTCATTTTTTTTCTTTTAAGAGATGGGGTCTCATTCTGTCTCCCAGGCTGGAGTGCAGTGATGTGATCATAGCTCACTGCAGCCTTGAACTCCTAGGCTCAAGCAATCCTCCTGCCTCAGCCTCTCAAGTAGTTGGAACTACAGGCGTTGAGTCACCACACTGGACTTAATTTTGTTGTTTTGAGAAAATTATATAAATGAATCATATAGTATATGACTTCTTGAAATGGCTTTTTGCATCTAGCACAATGCTTCTGTGATCCAAGTTGTTATGTTTATCAATAGTATATTCCCTTTTACTGTTGGACAGCATTCCGTGAGATTCATATACCACCATATGCTTGAACATTCACCTACTGAAGGACATTTAGTTGTTTCCAGTTTTTGGCTATTACAAATAAAGCTGCTATAAATATTCATGTACAGACTTTTGGTGAACATTAAGTTTTCATTTCTCTAGGACAACTGTCCCAAAGTGTGACTACTGACAAATATTGTTAAGTATATGTTTAGTTTTTAAAGAAACTTTAATACAATTATCAAAATAAGTGAGTTTTTACATTTATAGGCTTATCAAATTTATATGGAAAAGCAAATAACTAAAAAAGCTAAAACTATTTTGGAAAAAAGTGAGAAAAACTAGTCTATTTGATTTCAAGACTTACTATATAGCTATAATACTCAAGATTGGTATTGGCAGAGGAAACACAGTCAATGTAACAGAACTGAGAACCCAGAAATAGCCCGCACAACTAAGTTCGACTAATTTTTTTTTTTTTTACAAAGATGCAAAAGCTATCTAATGGAGAAATGATAGATTTTTCAACAAATGGTGCTGGAGTGATTAAACACGATCTGAAGACCAGAAAACATGCACGCACGCACACCCCCCCTCCACAAAACAAAAAAGGCAAGGAAAAAACCCTCCACCTAAAATCTCACACATTATATAAAAATTCAAAATAGACAAAACTTTTTAAAAATGGCAGAGGGGAACCTTCAGTACCTAAAGCTTGGTAAAAATTTTGACACATCAAAAACACAACCCATGAAGGCAAAGTTCTTGCTCAATAAACTCGCCTTTATCAAATTAAACTTCTGCTCTACGAAAGAAATGCAAAGACAAGCTATAGACTGGGGAAAAAATATTTGTAAACCACACATCTGACTAGAACTCAGATATAGAATATGTAAAGAATTCTCAAAACTTCAGGGGTAAGAAGAAAAAAAAACTCCAATTAGAAAATAGGCAAAAGAGGCCAGGCATGCTGGCTCATGCCTGTAATCCCAGCACTTTGACAGGCCGAGACAGGCAGATCACTTGAGGCCAGGAGTTCAAGACCAGTCAGGGCAATTTTGCAAAACCCCTTCTCTACTAAAAAACACAGAAATTGCTACGTGTGGTGGCATGTGCCCGTAATCCCAGCTACTCAGGTGGCTGACGCAGGAGGATTGCTTGAACCTAGGCTGTGGAAGTTGCAGCGAGCTGAGATCGCGACACTGCCTTCTAGCCTGAGTGACACAGCAAGACTGTCTAAAAGGACAAAAAAAAAGTGAGCCAAAGAAGAGAAATTTCACAGAAGAGGTTTACTGATGACAAATAAGAACATGAGATGTTCAATTATCCTAGGCATTTGAGAAATACAAATTAAGGCCAAAAACATTATCACCACACACTTAATATAAGAGCTAAATTAAAAAATAGTGGCAACGTCAAATGCTGAAAAAGACACAGAGAAGCTGGATCTCTTACACCGCAGGTGGGACTGAAATCTCTTGAATTAGCTTTTTTCTGAAAGACAGAGTAATTGTTTTTCATTTTTTCACAGTCTGTAAATCTTAGAATGAGAATTTTGCTTACTGTACTTTCAATTAAAAATGTGCCAATTCTTTCCAATGACGTAGAGAAAATATATTTTAGTTAAGCGTATCACAGGCAACAGATTTCCTACATGTCAAAAATATTCGGGAGGGTGGGGGGCTGTGGTGCAAGAATACTGCAGTCAGGTTTGCCTTATCTCCATTTCCATCACTTAACAGTAAAGAGTCTTGAAATTCTCATTCTCTGAATCTAATGTTCCCAAAGGATTATTAATTCATACTAAAAAAACTTTTTCTCAAAAGAAAAAAAACCAGGCTTTGTCAACTGTCTAATGTTGTAAACTCTTCCTCCTAAATTTGGAGTTAAGGAAGGAAGAAATTGGCTAGCCGTGGTGGCTCACGCCTGTCATCCCAGCACTTTGGGAGGCCAAGGTAAGAGGAATGCTTGAGGATAGGAGTTCCAGACCACCCTGGTCAATATAGCAAGACCCTGTATTTATTTTTTTTAAAAAAAGAAATTAAAGAATGAAGAAATACTATATTCTATACTAAGAACTCAGACAAAATATTCTTAAGGTACGAGCATTAAATAACACCTCAAAGGTGCTTTATTTGCCCTTTGGTATTTTATAGATTAAAACATGCTTCCCATACTGGAAGAGAGCCTCCTATGTTTCAAATCAGTGCCTACTTCAAGCCTTAAAATGTTATCACAAAACTTAAGCTGCTCCTACTATGTTATAAATAAAATCTAGAGAACTTTATAGAAATCCAACATAGCAGCATGTTCTGAGAAATATAATCGCTGTTGTACAGGACAAGCCCCAAGTTCCACTATGGAAGCAAGCAACTGTATCCTAAACAAAAAACTCCTTAATATTAAGCTTCTAGAATACTATCTGTCACATGACAATTACTAAATATGTGCTTAATGAATAAGTAAATAAGATCTACCAAATGATCTCATAATTGGCATATGTAAAAAATTTTAGACGTTTTAAAAATTAAAACTACTGACATTTTTCAACAGGTGTCAGTAGCTCTTGGCCAGCACTTCAGCTGCTGGTCAGAGCACCGTGCCTAAAATATCCCAGCTATGCAGAGGCAGAGATTCCTAAACAGAAGCCTGTTTGGCATAGGATGGGGCTAAGGAAGGCAGAGTGATGCTAAAATTAATGTGGGAAACAATTAGCAAGAGGAAATCACTCTAATAACTAAAGGAAGCCAAAGGAGCAGTGGTGGATTGACTCCTGGTGTATATCTGAATGAGGAGAAAGTGTAATTATAATTGCCTTTTAAGACAATTTTTTTTCCTTGATAATACCAAACTTTATCCAATCTTTAAAAAAGTCGATTAATCTCTTTAGGTTTTGAAGATTCTATATTCTGCCAAATCCTTTATGAAAACCCTGTGCAGAAAATCTGCATCTGATACCAGAGCACAACTTAGCATTTCATGATTTGAGAATCATTTTTTTCTAAAGCGGCAAGCAATTTTTTTCAATTGATCCTAAAAAATTAAAGTCTGATGTGAAACAGCAGAAAGATTGCTATTTTAGAACATATTCAAGAATACAAAAAATGGCAATTTAAGACTTTCAAAGAATCAAACTGAGGCTCATGCTTCTAGGATAGTATCAGTCATTACCAATATTTCACTCATTAGAAAGCATAGCAGGACAGTGGTTGGGTAAACTGGTGCTGTCTTCTCTGAAGGACAATATGATAACATTTTATAAAAATTTCACTTACACTTTCTAGCCAGAAATTGCACTTTCAGTAACCAATACAAAAGATATACTTGAAGATGCATATTACTAAAGACAAAACCAAAAAACCAAACACGAAAAAACCCAAAGAAAACTTACTAAGCACTACGTGTTTTATGTACCCAACCTCTTCATGACTGTCCTACAGAAGTAAATTACTGGCCCATTTTACAGATGGAGAAAACAGATGAAGATAAGTAAATGTCACTAGTATTTAATGGAAATGGAACTTGAACTTCAGAATCCACACTTCTAACTACAACACTATGCTGCCTTGCCAGAGCAGAACAGAACATTCTAAATAACCTACTTGGCCATCAATAAGTGATATGAAAAATTAATATACACAAACAACGGAATATAGTCGGTCCTCCTTATCCATGGCTTCTGCGTCCCTGGACTAAACCAACCCAGGATCAAAAATTGTTGGAGGGGGAGACAAAAAAAACACAACAATAAAAAATAATACTAATAAAAAACTATAACAACTATATTAACTATTAACATAGCATTTACATTGTAATATTATAAATAGAGATGATTTGAAGTATATGGGATGTTAGTAGGTTATATGCAAATACTACACTATTTCATATAAGCGACTTGAGCATTCGTGGTTTTGGTCCTGGAACCAATTCCCCTTTAATATCAAGGGACAATTGTACAGTACAGCTTTAAACAAGAATACAACATTTGTACTAACATGGAAAATCTACAGGCTAAGTGCAGAAAAGTTGGAGTTTTAAAAAAGAATGCTCTTTCTCTATACATTTACGAGTTCTTGAATAAGCTTAAAATACCTGTGGCGTACACATGAAACTGGTGATATTGGTTACCTCTAGAAAGTAGGCTTGCAGGGCAAGTGAGGCCTACCTTTTTGTACCGTTTGTGTATATACACACACACACACACACACACACAATTTTAACTCGGGACATACATGTACACCACCTATTCAAAGTAAAAACTACTATCTCAGAAGTAAAGACATAATCCTGTTATTGTCATTAACTAGCAGGTTAAGCTGCCTAACCTTTATGCAGTTCAGTTTCCCTACTATGAAAACCTGGAAGGTTGAAATCTGGTGGTTTACCTAACCTTTGAAAACATCAATACCTAACTCAGATCAGAATGGAGCTACCTCTTCAGGGGCGTGGGGTGAAGGATCTCCGAAGATATTTCTAACCCTGCACACTAGAAATCTCCTCTGTTTTGGTTCTAACATCCTTTGACCAAGAGTTTCACAATCACACAGTCGTAGGTTCTAATTCAGCTCCCTCTTTGCTCAGTTGTTTTGTAACGGTGAATAAGTTTTTTCTCAACTATAAAGTGGGACAATATTCACCAAAAAAGAATATGAAAATTAAATACAAGGGCACACCTAACATAGTGCCACTGCTGATGTGAAGAGTAACTCTGAAGACAATCTTGCAGCAAAACATTAACCAGCCAGTATAATCACACCTAACAACTCTGGTTTGACATTTAAACTAAAAACACAACCTTATTTCTCAAGAATTAGAAAATTTCCATTCTGTACCAAACTGTAAAAGACAGAGTTTCTTAGAATTTGTATGTTTCACAAAATAATTCACCAGAAATTCTTTTGTAATTCTGACTTGTGTATAAAAAAAGCACTATGTCTTTTAATTATGCACTGCCGTCACCTCAACTATACAAACTGTTAACTTATTTGAAGATCAGATATGGCGTATGTCCTCATCAATGCTTTTCCAAAAATAATTAGTTGCCTCCGACATTAACAAAGGTATTTAATGACTTCACGATTTCAGAAACCTTCTCCTGCCAGTCTCCAAAATTCTACAGACTCGCACAGCCCGCTGGCATTTACACCCAATTTAAGAAAATAGAAATTTTTGCCTGAAAACCAATTACTCTTCTAACCAGTATAATGACAGCAAAGATTAACTTTCCCTTGCAAAAAGAAGCCGATAAACACAAGCCTTTCCCAGAAACCCTTCACACAAACGCTGTTTTTTTTTCACGCTGAAGACACTAACAAATCAGAGTGACCAAGTAAACCCCCCAGCGTTTCCCTCTTACAAATTTGAAGAAGGCCGCTAAGTCTGGCAGCACAACCCGACAGTGTCACCCCACACTATCAGAGCGGATCATTCGCAAAAAGCCTTTTTCAGCGACGAAAAGGGCACCAAGCATTTATTAGAAACACGTACCTCCCCCAGAGCGTCTCTACAACACCCGATATCCTTAATCACTTTAAAGAATGATTGGAAAAGTTGAGGGGAAACCCAATTATGCAAATATCCTTGGAAAAAGAAGCAACTTCCCTCCGTCGCTTTTTCCACGCGTCTGTGCAATATTTAGCATTTCCAACGTAAAAATTGTCTTTTTAAAACCGGAGGGCAGCAGCAGTCACTGGCCGAGGGGCACCCGCCGACCCCCCACCCCCAGCCCAGCCTCACCAGATCCGCACGTTCTTGAGCCCCGCACCCGAGTTCGGCGGAAGGTTGCTGCTCCCGGGGCTGGCACCGCGGGCGGCGGGCCCGCCACCGCCTCCTCCCAGACAGCCATTTTTACCCGCGGAGTAGGCGGCCCGGTCCCCAGAGCGGGCTCGTTCAAACCTCTTCCCCTCCCTCCGCAGCCCAGGGTTTCCCCGGCCTCCTGGGGGACGTGAGATGGACCTGCAGAGTAACAGCCTTTGTAGATCTCAGAATGGATCAGAATCATTTGTTACCGAACAAGTGACGATGCGGGCCCGAGCTGCATGGGTCCGGGCCGAGGGCGGGCCCGGAGCGAAGGGGGCTGGGCGGGTGGCGCCGCCGCTTGGGCGCCGGGAGGGTGGCAGCACGCGTGGGCGCGGCGAGGGCTGCCTTCTCCCTCGCCCTCCCGCCCTCAAGAGTCCGGCTCCCCGACGGCTGAGCGGCGGGGAAAGGGTGGGGGGAGGGAGCTAGAGGAAAAGAAGGGGTCGGCCAAGTCTCTTACCTTGCTCTCCGCTGGGAGTTAGGCGGGCTGGGTGGCCCGGGGAGGGGAAAAGGGTCGGGGGAGGGGGCGGGGAAAGGGGGGAGCCCTTGCAAGGTGTAGCTTCGGAGCAGCTCCCGCCGCCGCCACAGCCGGCGCCTCCTTTCCGATTCACTCAAACAAACAAGATGGCTGCCGTTACGCCGCGGCTCTTCCTGCCGCCCAAATCCTCGGTTCAAATCGGCAGGATGTTTACGGTTAAAATGGTACCTGTGCGCCTGCGCAGCCAGCCCAAGCCCCCCCCCCCGCCGGAAGGAGCGGCGCAGGCGCAATGACTATTTCCTTTTCTTTGGAACCCGCCCTGTTTGTGGACTCCGCAACTGAGCAAGCGCAAAGGTGATTCTCTTGCGAGAGGGTCTTTGAGAGTTGCGGTGTTAGCCAATAGCGTAGGATAGCGCACGCGCAGTGTTTTCCAGTGCGGTGAATATTTGCATTTAGCTTTATTCTTGTATTTGTTTTAAAGAAAAAAGCTGTCGTGGTGCAATTTTGTGTGCCCCCACCAAAAAATTCATTTTATGGCTCTATGGGGTTGAAGGTGACATAAAAACCTCAAACTAACTCCGTAAAATATAAGGCTTCATTTATTCAGTCAACCTATATTATAGAGGGTCTTCTGTTTGCTACACTTTGGGATCTGGATATAGTGATTAATATAACATAGGTAATAACGGCACTTTGGAAATTTTTAGTATAGCTTGGGAGGAATCTTAAAAGTTCTTATCTTAAAAGACTTACTTGTAACCACGAAGGAAATTTACTTCTGTTTTTATTGTGGAGATCTTTCCAGTGATGAAAGAAATTGAAGAGGACACACAAAAAATGGAAATATATTCCATGTTCATGGATTGGAAGAATCAATATTGTTAAAATTTCCACACTACCCAGAGCAATCTACAGATTCAATGTAATCCCTATCAAAATATCAATGGCATTCTTCACAGAAAGAGGAAAAAAATCGTAAAATTTATGTGGAACCACAATAAGACCCAGAATAGCCAAAGCAATCCTGAGCAAAAGAATAAAGATGGAGGCATCACATTACCTGACTTCAAATTATACCACAAAGTGATAGTAAATAAAACAGCATGGTGCTGGCATGAAAACAGACACATAGACTAATGGAACAGAATAGAGGACCTATAAATAAATCAATACATATACAGTCAACTAATTTCTGACAAAGAAGCCAAGAACATGCTTTGAGAAAAGGACGGTCTCTTCCAAAAATTGTTCTGGGAAAACTAGATAACTATATGTAGAAGAATGAAACTAGATCACTATCTTTTGCCATATTAAAAAAAATCAAAACAAAATGGCTTGAAGACTGGAATCTAAGATTTGAAACTACTGAAACTACTAGAAGAAAACGTTAGGGATATGCTCCAGAACCAAATATTTCTTAGTAATACTGACCTTAAAAGCATAGGCAAGCAAAGCAAAAATGGACAAATGGGATCATGCCAAGCTAAGAACCTTCTGCAAAGCAAACAACAAAGTGAAGAGACAACCCATCAAGTGGGGGAAAATACTTGCAAATTACTCATCTATCACAGGATCAATAGCCATAATATATAAGGAGCTCAAACAATATAATAGGAAAATAATCCAATTAAAATTGAGCAAAAGACCTGCATGGATATTTCTCAAAAAAGACATACAAATGGCCAACAGGTATATGAAAAAATGCTTAACATCACTAATCATCAGAGAAATGCAAATCAAAACTGGGATGAGGTATAATCTCATTCCAGTTGAAATGGCTTTTATCCAAAAGACAGGCAATAATGAATGCTGATAAAGATGTGGAGAAAGAGGAACACTCGTACACTGTTGGTAGGAATGTATGTTAGTACAGCACTGTGAAGAACAGTATAGAGATTCCTTAAAAACCTAAATATAGAGCCACCATATGAGCCAGCAATCCCACTCCTAAGTAAATAACAAAAAAAAAAAAAAAAAAAGAAAAGGGAAATCAGTACAAAATCAGTACATCAGAGTGGTATCTGCCCTCTCACGTTTATTGCAGCAAGATTCACAATTTTCAAGATACGGAATCAACGTAAGTGTCCATCAGTGGATAGATGGGTAAAGAAAATGTGGTACATATACACAAGATAATATTTTTCAGCCATAAAAAAAAGTCCTTTCATTTGCTGCAACATGGATAGAACTGGAAGACATTGAGTGAAATCAACCAGGCACAGAAGGACATTAGTGTGAATGTTCACACTAATATATGGGAGCTTAAAAAAAAAAAAAAAGAACTCATTCAGATAGAAGGAAGAACGATGGTTACCAGAGCCTGGGAAGGGTAGTGGGGAGGGGGCAGATGAGTACAAAATCTGCCCCCTCAAATTTGGTACAAAAATACAGTTAGAAAGAAGGAATAAAATCTAGTGTTTGGTAGCACAATAGGGAAACTATAGGTAATAACTTACTGTATATTTCAAAATAACTAAAAGAGTGGAATTGGAATGTTTCTAACACAAAGAAATGATAAATACTTGAGGTGATGGATACCCCAATTACCATGATTTGTTACACATTCTGTGCTTGTATTGAAATGTCAGATGTACCTTATAATTATGTACAACTATTTTGAATCCATAACAGTTAAATGTTTTTTAAAAAGAAATTTTGTGTCCAGTTTCTGAATGTATTTTCATTTTAAAGTAAAACACACAGAAGAAACAGACATTTAAGTCCATATATTCCTCATTGTCAGCAACCACTGCTTCTGGACCTATTTGTTACACATTGTATGCTTGTATTGAAATGTCAGATGTACCTTATAATTGTGTACAACTATTATGAATCCATAATAATAAAAACGTTTTTTAAAAAGAAATTTTGTGTCCAGTTTCTGAATGTATTTTCATTTTAAAGTAAAACACACAGGAAAAGCAGACATTTAAGTCCATATACTCCTCATTGTCAGCAACCACTACTTCTGGACACTTCCAGGTTTTAATGACACACAAAACAACTCACTTTTACCCTTCTTATGCTGCTATAGGAGGTGGATAAGAAAGTGGACAGTCTTGTGCTCCACTCACTGTGGGTCAACTATTTTTGGGTTGGGGCAAGGGTCGTCTCACTGGCTGGAGTCCATTAGCTAAGTGGCCTTACTGGCCAGAGCTCAAAGCTTCATCAAGTGAATTCCTGTTTTAGTTAGCCAAATATTTTATGTTCTTTTGGTTTGTTTTTAATGGAGACTTTAAAAAGTTGGCATTAAGGATAGTTGTTAAAATCCCAAGCTGGGGAGTGAAGGAGTACAAGCACTTTTAACATTTTAAACATGCTTTCCCTCGACCAATATAGATTAGATGCTCAAAGCACTTAAATCCTTCCTGCTGGTGTGGCTTTAAGCAAACTCAACAGTGGCAGTTGTTGCATCATCTCAAAAAAAAAAAAAAAATACACGCTCATTAACAAACTCCTTGCAACAGAAATTAGATTTCTGCCAGTGAACAATTGAATTCTTCACTTCAAAATAATTTAAGTGTATCAGCTGCTAAATGACCTCAAAACTAATCACGTGGGAAAAGTCTGTCAGGTTAAGAATCACACAACAATGTTGCGTGGTGATGACGTTGTCGTTCATATTAAATTTCAGTTTAAATCAATCTCAGCTTCAAACTATGGCCAGGTGAATATGCATTGCCGCTTCCTCTCTTTCTTATATTACATTAGCTTTTAGAGTTTTTGTTGAAGGAACCATATATTTTTCCTCTGTATTTGAATAAAAACAATTCTCTTTTCCTTATTTCTAGCAGCAAGTCTGATTCTAATATTTAAATCAACAGGCTTCCCTTTTTCTTAAGACATTTATTTTTCTACTTTTGGGGGATGGTTATGAACATGGGCTTTGGGTTTAAATTCTTCTCTTCCACCTCCCAGCTGTTTTAACATGTGCAATTAATTTCTGAGCTTTGATTTCTTTATTTATAAAATGAGGATAATACTTGTCATGATGTTTGAAATAATTCAATAGGATCACATATACAAAGTGCTTAGTATGGTGCTTGGAACTGAGTAATTAATAAATGGCAGCTATTACTCTAGTTTTATCTGCTTTCTGAGTAATAAGACATCCAGCAAGGTATGGGAAATATTTATCAGATATTCTATTTATAAGAACATCAGTAAACACCGGGATATTCTGCCCCATTCTGACTATATCCTGTTTTATGTCTATATTTGAAAATTATTCTCTCTCTCTGTCTTCTCTCTCTCTTTTCTCTCTCTCTGTCTTCTCTCTCTCTCTCTCCTCTCTCTCTCTCTCCATCTTTCTCTTACATGCTGTTCTCCTACCCCAAGTTACCCCCCAAAGTACTACATTTCTTTTCTCTTGAACTATTTATTCTTACTCAGAGCTCTCAACTCTGAGCCTACCTTCCCATTCGTAGATTTTAATATAATTTCTTCACATACAATCCTAATCCCCTAAACGGCTGGATTTGATTCTTTTGAACAAGGTGTATGTTTTATTCTGGCTTGGAGTCTCCTCTTATCAACATACTCATCCACCTCCTTGTATTAAAATGTCAAGTTAAATTTCTTATTGCAGGAGTTAGCTGCAGTATCTCCTCTCCCTGGAAATACTTATCTGATGAATGTGCATTTGTCAAAATTAGTAATTGTGAATTTGTTTGACTAAAACCATAAGAGGACAGATTTCAATTACAGATTTTGTCTTTCTTCAGTTGCAAATGATATGCTTTCCTTTTCTGATTACTCAGTTGATGACTTGTATGATTTGGGGAAATCACTGAGAAACTGGGTGTTGCCACTGTCTTGAGTATATCTATAAAAACAGCTGTGTTCTGTCTCTATCATGTTATTTTATGATGACACCCCCCCACACACACAACTGAGAGTTTTTTTGTGAGATAAAAACTGTTAGAGCAAAAAACAAGAGAAAATATACTGTTATAGAAAAAGATGATAAAACTTACAGTAGCAGATTTGTTTAAGATTTACATATACTGTCGTAGACTTGTTCTTCTGAACTGGCAAACTTTTAAAACAGGATTCTCTATAACATTAAAATAATTATAGAATCCCAGCACTTTTGGAGGCCGAGGTGGGTGGATCACAAGGTCAAGAGATTGAGACCATCCTGGCCAACATGGTGAAACCCCGTCTCTACTAAAAATACAAAAATTAGCTGGGCATGGTGGTGCATGCCTGTAGTCCCAGCTACTCAGGAGCCTGAGGCAGGAGAATTGCTTGAACTTGGGAGGCAGAGGTTGCAGTGAGCCGAGGTCATGCACTCCAGCCTGGCGACAGAGCGAGACTCTATCTCAAAAAAAAAAAGTATTATTATTATTATAGTAAGTAGGAGGAATTAGGTGAAGGGAAGAATAAGACAAGAAAATAGATATTTCAATGTTTGGGAGGATGGGTATTATATGGTGCACCAGATTTTTAAAAATTTTTATTTAAATAAAAAAGTATAAAATATGATGATCAAAGAAAAGTTCAGAAACAGTGAATAGCCTCTTTAAGGTTGTGGGCTAAGCAAAGAAAAACGGACTGAAAGTGACTTAAAAAATTGTAGATTCTGGCTTTCCTTCTTGCACCAACAGTATCTTGTCTATCCTTACAAGGGGTTTTGATCAAAAAGGGAATGCATTTTAAGGACAAAATTCAAGGAAGAAATGTCATAATCAGACATAAACATTACATGAGATGTAGAGGAATTAAGGACAAAATGTCATTATTTGAAACAATTCCTAATTCACTAGATATTAATTAAATTAGTGATAATAGTGTGTGCATGTGTGTGAGAGAGAGAGAAAAAGAAAGAGAGAAACCGAGAGAAAGAAAGAGTTTTGTAAGCCTTAGAAAACATAGGTTTCATTCACAGTCACGTCCTCAACTTCAAGCAGAAGCTGAGGTTTGAGTTTTAACGTTTGAGCTGAGGTTTGGGGTTTGAGGCAGGACTCCAGAGAGCGGCTGCAAGCATCCCTATTATGGCTGGGCTAAGGGTCTGCTCAGGCAGGTATGTATCAGCAATGGAAAATCACCAGGGGCCAGGAGTGGGCCCAGGGATAATAGGGGGTTGTCTCTGGGCCAGATGGAAATGTGAGTTTATCAAGGACTGAAGTGGAGATGAGGGGAAGCCTCAGAGGCAGAAGCTGGGTCAAGGTCTTATGTTAATCACTTGGACTTCTCTCAGAAAATTTCATTATGCTAATATTTCAATACTGGGAGCATTTTTAACTCTAGCTGGGAATTTTTCTCAGTGACTATTTTGATGCATTCCCTCTATTTTAAAGCCCATCATATCTTCCACAATTGTGCCGCATCTTTGAGAATAATGAATATTAGCTAGATGGGTAGTGCGCACCTGTAGTCCTAGCTACTCGGGAGGATGGCTTGAGCCCAGGAGTTCAAGTCCAGCCTGGGCAACATAGCAGACCCCAACTCCAAAAACAGAAAGAAAAAATAATGAGTGCTTTCTAAAAGCAGAAGGTTAGTGTTTATTCTGAAATCCTCTCGCCATTCCAGAATGCAGACATTTTTGTTTTAATACAGTATACATTGTTCCTTTCATTCTGCGAAATTGCTGGGAAAAATTATTGGGAAAACTCAGGAAAAATGGGGTTGAGATAGATTTCTTAAAACCAATGCAACTAACAAAAGTGCTAACAATCCCAATAAAAATTATTAAAGATATGTTAAATTGCCACCAATCAAGGAAATAATATAGCAAATATAGTACTTTTACCACAAAGAAGGTGAAAGTGCTTGGAGAAAGGAGTGTAACAAAAGGTAGAAGTTACTGAGTTATGAGAAAAGAGTCAAATGCAGAGATTAAGTGCTTGCTGCAGTAAGCAGTTCAAAGACACAACATGGAGATAAAGTGAGCCAAAAGCTAACTTGAAGTGAATGGGCACCATGTGCAGTACTTTGTTCTCTGTGGCTAGATATCAGCTGTGTTAATGTGTTTTACAGGAATGTGATGGGATCAAAAAGTTAATGTGCTGGGAAAAAGAGTCACACCTGAGTCAAGGTAACTTCCATGTCGTTTGGAAATCATTCCCCAATTTGTTAATGACATATGAGGAATTAGTGTTATTATAGAAACTCACACTGCAACTTAGTCCCTTTGACGAAATTGGGGTTTTATTATCAGTGAGATCTGATACATTTATGGTAGGGTGGTAGAGAGTGATATTTCTCCAATTATAATGGGCTATTTACCTTGGGGTCTTGGTTAAATCAGGTTCAAATTTAGTAGTTTGGGGTGGGGCTGGGGAGTCTGCTTTTTTAACAGCTTCAGGTAATTCCAAGGCTGCTGCAATGTGGACCACACTGAGGATTTCTCTTTGATTTAATTTTAAATCATGTTTAATTTATTTTTATTTTGTTTTATTTATTTTATATTAAATTCTTTATTTTTATTTTATATTGTTCTCTAACCCTCATAGATGAAGAGGATTTTTGAAAAATAGACTTTGGAATCAAGTAGAACTGGGTTTACATCATGGCTTTTCTATCTAGTAGCTGTGTAACCTTCAGCAAGTTGCCCACCTCTCTAAGGCTGAGTTTTCTTATTTGTAAAATCAGGTTAATTGTATCTACCACCTCAGTGCTGTGTTGTTTATGTCATGCAATGAGGTATATAAAGCATCTAGCATAGTGTTTAGCATGTTATGTGATCTCAGTAAATAATGGTTAAGGAGCACCCACTCTTTTGCCCAGGCTGGAGTGCAGTAGCAATCACAGCTTACTCTAGCCTCGACCTCCTGTCTCGAGTAATCTTCTTGCCTCAGCCTCCCAAGTAGCTGGGACTACAGGCATGCACCATCATGCCTGGCTAATTTTTCATAGAGACAAGGTCTCACCATGTTGCCCAGGCTTGTCTCAAACTCCTGAGCTCCAGCAACCCTCCTACCTCTGCCTCCCAAAGTGCTGGGATTATAGGTGTGAGCTACCACGCCCAGCTCTAATCACATACTTATTTTCCTCAACATATTTACTATTTTTTTCGTCCTAAAATGTACTTATTCTCTCTTTTCTGAATCGATCTTTATTCTATACTGAGTTCTACGGCAAAAGCTGAGAATTGTTTCCCAACATCTTTGTCTTTTTTTTTTGTTTTAGTTTTGCACATGGCACCCAGCTAAATGATTACATTTTCCAGTGTCTCTTGCATCTAGGTGTGGCCAAGAGAATATGTTTTACTCAAATTTTATGTGGCCATTACTGGAAGGTATCTACAAAATGGAGCAAACTTTCTTCTCATTCTTTATTTTGCTGCTTGGAATATAGATGAAATGGCTGGTGCTCCAGCAGCATTTTGGGCAATGAATGAAGGCAAAGGTTAAGCTAAGGATAGTAAATCGATGATATGGACAAATCTGAGTACATAACAACTTTGTAGAGCTGTCTTATAAACCCGCAACTGGCTACCTCCAGACTTATTTTATGTAAATGAGAAATAAAGTCCTGTCTTGATATTTTTCCTGTTATATGTAGCTTACTCTAATCCTCACTGATACAAGCACTTACCCGGTTCAAAGAAAGATGAAATACAGGGGGCACAAAAGTTAATATCTGATCTCTCCTGGCAAGTAGTTCAACCTTCTATGTCATATCAGTTGTCTTTCATAGAGTACTATTTTATAACTTCATTGAGAGAATTTTCCCTCCTATAAACTTCACTTCCAAATGCTCTTCCTCCCTTATTATTCTTTTATTTTGATCACTCTGGTAAGTCTCCCACAAAATGTGTTCTTCCAAGTCTAATCACACATTCCATTCCTCTTTAAAAACATAAACTACGGGGAAGAAAATCAGGATCTGTAAATCAATACTTGTATGGCCAGTTTATATGATGTCTTTTAGAGTCAGTACCTTCACAGTTGAAAAACTGAATTTACGTGTTTAATCTCAAAACTTGCAGTTCCCTAACATCTGGAGACTTTTGGCTTCCTGAAAGTGTGCATTTCCTATAAAGGCAGCATTTCATTTTATCTGAATTGGTTAGTCTTTGATGAATTTAATGAATCCTGGAAAACTCTCTATTATCTCTCTCCAAGATGCTGCCCTTAAAACCAAAACGCATCTCTCTTTGACCATGTCAAGTCCATATAGGGCAATTGTTGAACATCTCAATGAAATGCTCAGGATATGTGGTGGGTGGATAGAATTTTCTAGCTAGCACCTTTCCTCTTTGATACACTATTGAGTATAGGTAACTATAGCCTTTTTCTCTGAATGTTCCAGAATCAATCACCCTTCATTGGCTAAGTTGCATCTGATATAAAACATTTTTCTTTATGAACTGTGCACTTCTTGTCTGAAATTAACTGGATTCAATTTATGTCAGTGTTACTTCAACCACTGATAGAATTTTAAGTTGCAGAATATAAGTTTTCAAACTGGACAAACTTTGTCAACTAGATAGTGGAAGGTCAGGTTAAAAGGGATGATATTTAGCAATTATTATTTATTTTTTATATGAAAATGGTATGGTGGTTTTGTTTCTAAAGAATGGCCTTATGCTTAAAAGATACATACTAACATAGTTACAGGTAAAATGATACATTATCTGAGATTTACTTCAAAATAATCCCCAAGAAGTAGGAAAAGGAGTGGATGTAGTTATAAACAAAACAAGATTGGCTGCGGGTTGATAGTTGTTGAACTTGGGTGATACACATATGGAGGGTCATTTTAGTCCTCTTTCTACCTTTGTATATATCTCTGTTTACCTTTGTATCTCCATAAAAAAAGGATTTAGGAAAGTAAGATAATCAGATGGAGATATGAATACTAATTTTAATAATTTAATAATGGGAATCTTCAATAAGCATATTTCTAATGATTCATAGCATATTTTCAATCCACATTTGGAGTTTATCAGAGCATATTTATATGCAACCATCCAGTTCCATGAGTTATTCATCTGATATATTCACCAACAATGTATCAATAGGAATAGGATTTCTCATTCATACAACTGGCTATTAGCACACATGAGTGAGCTTTAGCCACTATCTCACTAGGGGAAGACAAATCGGGGTGAAATCTAATTGCTTTTCTAAGCAATGCATCGGTTAGTTTCTATGGTCATCTATATTTTATATTGCTTTCCTAGTGCCATAATTCATTTCTTTAGCATAGTGAGGCCATGAGTGTCAGTGGAAAAAGCGGGTCATGATATCATCTGTTACGGCTCTAAAGATTCAATGTCAGTCTTCATCTATTCATCCTGAGGTGAACTCTGACACTCTCTATGCCTGTTTGGTAGCCATACCTCATTTATTCATTCATTCAACAGCATCTACTTAATAATTATAAAATGCACCTATCTTCAATATTTTAAAACCTTTCCCTTTGCTCCATATCCACTGCACCATTTATCAACTCCCCCTTACAGCAAAAGTTCTGAAAGAAATGTCCATGTTTTCCCTAATTCCTTCCCTCTCATAATCTATCTTTTTATTACAGTACAAAACACATAGTATAAAGATCACCATTTTAACTGTTTTAAATTGTACAATTCAGGGGCACTTAATACATTTACAGCTTTGTGTTACAGTCACCAGCATCTAGTTCCAGCACATGTTCCTTACCCCAAAAGGGAACCCTCTACCCATTAAGCAGTCCCTTCCCATTTTCTCCTCCCTATAGCCCCTGGTGACTACTTTTCTATGGATTGATCTATTGAGTATATTTCATATAAATCAAATCATACAATATGTGGTTTTTTGTGTCTGAATTCTTTCACTTGGTGATATGGTTTGGATCAGCGTCCCTGCCCAAATCCCATGTCGAATTGTAATCCCCAGTATTGGAGGAAGGGCCTGCTGGGGAGTGATTGGATTGTGAGGATGCATTTACCCCTTGCTGTTTTCATGATAGTGAGTGAATTCTCATGAGATCTGGTTGTTTAAAAATGTGTAGCACCTCACCCTTTGCTCTCTTCCTCCTGCTCCAGCCACGTAAGATGTGCCTGCTTCCCCATCACCTTCAGCTATGACTGAAAGTTTCCCAAGGCCTCCCCAGAAGCCAAGTAGATGCTGCCATGCTTCCTGTACAGCCTGTAGAACCATGAGCTAATCTTCTTTTCTTTATTAATTACCCAGTTTCAGGGTATTTCTTTATAGCAATGCAAGAGTGGACTAATAGACTTAGTGTAATGTTTTTTAGATTCATCCACATTGTAGCATGTGCAGCATGCTGCTCTAAAATATGTAACATTTTAGTTTCATCCACACTGAAGCATTGCTTTTTTATGGCTGAATAATATTCCACCAAATGGATCTACCACATTTTGTTTATGCATTCATTAATTCATGGACATTTGTGTTGTTTCTACTTTTTGTCTACTATGAATAGTGTTGCTAGGAACATTTGTGTGCAAAAATTTTTGTTTGACTATCTGTTTTCAGTTCTTTTTGGTATATATCTGGGAGTAAAATTGCTGTATCATATGCCAATTCTATGTTTAACTTATTGTGGAACAGCCAAACTCTTTTCCACAGCGCTGCACCATTTTACATTCCTATTGATAATATATCAGGCTCCAGTTTTTCACATGCTCACCAACTCTTACTACTTTCTGTTTTTTAAAATTAAATCCATCTCAGGCCAGGTGTGGTGGCTCATGCCTGTAATCCCAGCACTTTGGGAGGCCGAGGTGGGTAGATCACCTGAGGTCCAGAGTTTGAGACCAGCCTGGCCCACATGGTGAAACCCTGTCTCTACTAAAAATACAAAAATTAGCCGGGCATGGTGACGCAGCCTGTAGTCCCAGCTATTTGGGAGGCTGAGGCAGGAGAATCGCTTGAACCTGCGAGGCGGAGGTTGCAGCCAGCTGAGATTGAGCCACTGCACTCCAGCCTGGATGACAGAGTGAGACTCCATCTCAAAAAAAAAAAAAAAAAAAAAAAAAAAAAAAATATATATATATATATATATATCCATCTCAGTAGATGTAAAATGGTATCTCATTGTGGTTTTAATGTGCATTTTCCAAATGACTAAATAATCTTTTCATGTGCTTGTTGGCCATTTGTATGTCTTCTATAGAAATATGTCTCTGCAAGTCCTTTGCCCATTTTTAATTGGGTTGTCATTTTATTATTGAGATGTATGAGTTTTTAATATGTTTAAAATGTTAGACCCTTATCAGATTCCTTATCAAATATATTATTTGCAAATATTTTCTCCACTATTAGTCATTCTTGAGAAAGAATAGCACAAACTTAAAAAATTTAAATATTCTGATATTCAATTGTGTGGGTTGAAAGTATATAGGTTAAAAGAGTAGTTTGTATATATGCTCACTGTTAGTAGAAGTAAAAAATATGTCAAACTCTTGAGCTGTAAGCAACAGTAGAGTCTACTTCTGGTATCCAAACACTTCCCCGAACATTAAAGCATTTAGATGTACAATTTAATTCTCAGGCTGATCTTCAAAATCATGTCTTGGAGACACAATTAAAATACATGTTAATTGATTTAAGGAAGTCTACCCTAATAGAAGTTCAATTTCTTTGAGACTTTTCTGATTCTTGGATCTTTGCAAAATAGTATATGTTGATTAATTAATGTGCTAGAGTATTTGGCCTTACATGCCTGACATAACCACATATAGGTTAATTTAGTTTAGAATGTGGTAAGCTCCTGATGTTTGTGACAAAAAAGAAACCCGATGCAGAATTCCTATGAACCTCCTAGAAATGTTGTGTCAGTCAGGGTACAGTCAAGAGATAGAAACTACTCAGTAACTTGAATGGAACATTTCAAATATAAAGAATTATTATAATGAACTAAGAATTAATTAATATAGGATTAAGTATGAAGCAATAAGGAGAACTCTACAGAATACAATAGTAGCAGATATTGGAAGTAACTATTACCTCTGTAGCTGAGGCCAAGTACCCATGGACGGAAAAGACTTCCAAGAAGGCCAACATTGAGATCTAAACTCCTATGGAGGTAGTGTGGCCCACTTCATGGCAGATAAGTTTGTTGAGGTCCCAAAGGTCGGGGTGGCTGGAAACTGCCTGTTGGGATTACCAGTGAACTAACTGGGAATCAGGCCTCTGGAATGCTGGTGAAACTCATTGGAAAGCCACCCTCTAAGGAGCTAACAAGACTTTTCAGGGGTGCTGGCAAAACTTGCTGGAGGACGAATGCAGCTGGGTGTTCCACACACTGCTTGCTGTCAAGTGCTACGGGAGCAAAAAGGCACACAAAAATCAGGAAAAGTCCCTTCGTCCTGCAATGTCCCTTTTCTGCCCTCTGTTGACAAAGCCTAACATTGCACCCTCTGATAAAAAAAACTTTACATAGTCCAGCTCCTGTATCACAAAGCAAGACAAAGGTGAATTTGGAACTGGGATGCTATAAATTGATAAGTGGCACAGATGGTGATTTGTGATTATTTGAGGGAATAATCCAGAAAAAAGATGGTTTATGAGGAAAATTTCAAAAGTGGTTATTTACACAACACAGGGTAGCAGTGTGATTACTTTGAAGACAAAAGCTTAATAATAGCTAAACCAGAAAACCTGGTTTAAATTAAATAATTAAAATTATTTTAATTTCAATGATCTAATTAAATTAAAAAACAGATATGTTGAGGATAATCTGAATCTATGAGCCAAAAAATTTCCAAAGCAGAAAATTCTCTTAAAGCAGGTCCCAAACACAAGGTCAAAGGTAGGTCCTATACTATCAAGTGAGAATTGATACCACATGTTCTAGGTAAAGTGATCTATGAAATGACAAATTGCAGATATAAGCAAACAAGTGATTTTATTTGCTTGTTTTGTTTTGGGCTGCTGTGGTGAAGGAGCCATCAAATCAGAGTGGGTATGTTTTTGAGGATCTTGAAAAAATAAAAATTCCTCCTTTTAGAAGTACATCAATAGAAGTACATAGGTTAGGTGCTGCATTCACTGCCATTACTAAAAATAAGAAAAGAAGAGGAAAAGAAATACATCTATTAGGAATGCTGTTTGCTGTATGTAATAAATGACCTGAATAACAGAGATTTCAGAAATAAAGAATAAAAACTTCTTTTTTCTTTTGAGATGGAGTCTCACTCTGTTGCCCAGGCTAGAGTGCAGTGGCACGATCTTGGCTCACTGCAGCCTCCACCTTATGGGTTCAAGTGATTCTCCTGCCTCAGCCTTCCCAGTAGCTGGGACTATAGGTTCACACCACCACACCCGGCTAATTTTCGTATTTTTAGTAGAGACAAGGTTTCACCATATTGGCCAGGCTTATCTTGAACTCCTGACCTCAGATGATCTGCCGCCTTGGCCTCCCAAAGTGCTGGGATTACAGGTGTGAGCCACTGCGTGGACTAAAAACGGTTAATAATCTCATATAACAAACGATCCAGAGGAAGCAGTTCCTTGATTTCTTCAAAGACCCACCTCTTTTGCATCTTTCTGCTCCAGTATCCTTAGACTACTGTCTTGTTGCTTCATGGTCAAAACATGGTGTTTCTTGTTCTTTCACCATTTAGACAAGAAGAAGGAAGAAAGGAGTTAATATGAGCATCTGCGTTTATGAGTATCAAGCTGTTTGACAGATATTAATTGAACCATCATTTTGTGTGTGTGTGTGTGTGTGTGGCAGTGTATCTGGCTGTGGAATTTAATAATTAGTCAAAGCATGTACAATTTTGGCCCTTTAGCAAATCTTACAGATCAAAACATGAGACTTCATCTTAGAAATTTCTTTTTTACCTTATACATGCCTGACTACACAGAGGGCCATTCCCCAACTCCTGCACACTCATAGCAATTCTTCTGCTCTGAATCTTCCTGGTGCATTCTAGGAGTTATCCTACTTATTTATACTTACTACATAATATATTTAGGATGACATTTTATGTAACAGATTTTTTTCTGGTGCTATAATTCTCTAATATAAAATCCTTAAAAATATAATATATAGGTAACAAAGATTTTATTCTCTTTCTCTAGTTTCCCTCTCTGCTAAATCTAATAAATGATTAAATGATAGGAAACTGCAGTTCTTAAAGGGCATTCTCTTTGTTGTTAGGATCTGATTTCCATTTGAGCAGTGGAAAATTTAATGTTGCGATTGCAAAGAGAGAATCTCTCTTTTATTAACTTTTATACAATTTCTCATTATCTAATTTATAACTTTGAAGGGACTATTCATTCCTTCTGTACTTTTTGGACCACTTTTTAAAAACTTATGAGATAACTCTTAAATAAATAGAAAAAACACAGGGTCAAGTGCAATGGCTCATGCCTGTAATCCCAGCACTTTGAAAGGCTGAGGCTGGTGGATCACTTAAGCTCAGGAGTTCAAGACCAGCCTGGGCAATGTGGCAAAACCCCATCTCCACCAAAAATACAAAACAAACAAACAAATAGCTGGTCATGGTGGTGCATGCCTGTGGTCCCAGCTACTCAGGAGGCTGAGGTGGGAGGATTGCTTCAGCTTGGGAGGCAGAGGCTATAGTGAGCTGAGATTGCACTCACAATGAAACAGTGTAATAAAAGTATAATAAAATTAACCCATGTATTGTTTAATAACTTTGCATTGCTAACTTTCAAATATTTCTGAAAAAAAAACATATCGGGCCTATTCATCCTCCGCTCTCTCCAACTTCATTTTCTTTCTGCATTGTGAAATCTCCTGTTTCCAGATTTAGTTCTTCAGAGAAGCAGCCTGTCCTTGGCTTGTCTGTTTGATGTTATGTAAATAATGGATAGAATTTTCCCTGTCCATGTTTTTTGTGAGATGGTTTTCTCAAAAAAAATTTCCATTTCAAAAGCAAACTCCACAAATACACAAAAAATAACTAAACATGGAAAGAGGTTTAGTTGCCTTAGATTGTACAAAAGACTAGAAGTAACCACCAGATTCTCAGCCCCTGATTGTCCCAAATCACACGTCATCAACTGAATAACCAGAAAAGGAAAACAAGCCAGTTTCAGATGAAAGAAGATTTGATTCTAATATAGATTGTAAACCCACAATGACTGTTTTATAAGCAAAAAGCCACTTTTGTGACTGAATTTGAGTTTTCCACTGCAATGTTTCTTGAAAATTCCTAAAATATCATACATTATACATTATGCCAAACACTCAACTATTGAGCGGCAAGATTTTATTGTCTTTGGGAGCACTCTTAACAGGCATTGGTAGGAAATGCAAAGAATTCCAGAAACGGAGCTGGACTGGAAAGAACATATTTATCATTAGTTCCAAAAATCTATGTTTCTTAGGATTAGAAGAGGAATTTCTTGGACTGAGTAGGTTTTGAATATTCTGAGCCATTGGCAGAGGGAGCTAGGATTGTTCTGTGATGTTGTGAAATACATATTTGATCTTCATTCCATTTCCTGGCGTACAGCTCCTAAAATCCTTGGAATCTCCTGAGTGATAAGAGTTTTTTTTTTTTTTTTTTTTTTTTTTTTTTTTTTTGTATGTTACTGAGATAACAGTGGCTAAGAGCACCTAGGCAGTTTCAGGATGGGGGTCACTGGAAAGACCAAGGCATGATTAGAGAGTTGGGAGTTTCAGCCTCCCCAACCCTACTCCCCAATCCCTGCAAGCAGCAGAGAAAGGCTGAAGGTTAAGTTGATCACCAATGGCTAATAATGTAACCAATCATGCCTATGTAATGAAGCCTTCATAAAAACCCAGAAGAACAGTGCTCAGAAAGTCTTTTGGATTGCTGAACATGTGGAGGTGTCTGGAGGGTGATACACCCACAGAGGGCATGGAAACTTCACTTCCCTTTCCACATACATTGCCCTATGAATGTATTCTGTCTGGCTATTTATCCATAGCTTTGGTAATATCTTACAGTTCATTTTGTTTGTGGGATCATATAAACTTGGGCTTGGCTTATCGTTGTCATTTTATTTTCCTGACACTTTGTTTTCTTGTTGTAAAATGGGGATATAATACTTTATTAGTTGGGGCTTAGTTGTAGGTGACAGGAAACATTAGGATAATCAGAAAAGAAAGAGGTTAATCATGGGGAAGAGCTGGTTTTAGGCTATGTCTCCGGGATTGACTTCCAGAATGTCAACCAAGAACCAGCTCACCAAAGAAAGGGCTACTTCTGCAACCTTCAGAAAGCTGGGGAGTCAGGAAGACACTATCCCAAACTCTTGATTCCAGCATCACACCACCTTAGCTATGAACTGGAGTAAGAAGCTGCCACCAGCATTAGAGACTGAGAGCCACATGGCGCATACAAATCCATTCAAGCAAAATGTATGTCACTGGCATCCCTACTTTCCTTCCTTTTATTTACTGATTAATGCAATACATATTTACTGAATTGTAATAAAGAAGTAAAATACGTAATACATTAGAAAGCGATAAACGTAATACATTAGTAAGGGATAAATGCAATGAAGAAAAGTAGTGTAGGAAATGGGAGTACAGAAAGTTGAGGGCATCGGCCTTAGTATGTTTGTGTTGCTATAAAGGAATACCTTAGGCTTGATAATTTATATATTAAAAAAAGAGGTTTATTTGGCTCATGGTTCTGCAGGTTGTACAAGAAGCATGATGTCAGCATTTACTTTTGGTGAGAGTTTCAGACTGCTTCCACTTGTGGCAGAAAGAGAAGTGGAGCTGGCATGTACAGAGATCACATGGTGAGAAAAAAAGTGAAAGAGAAAGAAGGAGGTGTCAGGCTCTTTTTAACAACCAGCTGTTATAGGAACTAATAGAGCGAGAACTCACTCATTACTTCAAGGATGGCACCAAGCCATTCATGATGAATCCACCTCCATGACTCAAACACCTCCCACTAGGCCCCACCCTGAACATTACAATTATATTTCAACATGAGGTTTAGAGAGGTCAAGTATCCAAACCATAGCAGAGTCAAAGAAGACCTCCTTCAGAAGGTGATATGTATGTGAAGATCTGAAGAAGGTGAGAGGATGAACTATGTGAGTCTTTAGGGGAGAAGTGTCCAAGAGAGGGAGGAGAAAATGCAAAGGCTCTGAGACAGGAGATTCCCTGGAAGGCAAACAAAAGCAATGAGCATGGAAGGAGTGGAGTGAGTGAGGGAATGCGCCTGCTGTCAGAAATTCACATTTATTTCAAAGTAGAAATTTCCTAAGTAACCTATTGCTTGACTTTCTATATAGACAGTGTATAAGTATTTTAAACTAAAATATTCAAAGATTTTGATATAATTTAAACGAATATATGCTCCTTTAAATGAAAGGACAGAGCTACCAATATCACTATATTTGAAGCTACTGTTATTTTAAATAATAATCTGTGCTATTAACAATGTCATTATCTGGTTTGGTTTTTCTTTTTCCTCTTTTGGAGACAGGGTCTCACTCTGTTGCCCAGGTTGGAGAGCAGTGGCATAATCATGGCTCACCACAACCTCCACCTCCCTCCCACCTCAGCCTCCCAAACAGCTGGGACTACAGGCACACGTTACCACATCCAGCTAGTATTTTTTGTATTTTTTAAATAGAGACAGGTTTTATCATGTTACCCAGGCTGGTCTTGAACTCTTGAGCTCAAGCAATCCACCTGCCTTAGCCTCCCAAAGTGCTGGGATTACAGGCATGAGTCACCATGCCTGGCCTCTTTTCCTTTTTTTATAAGACTTTTTTTTTTTTATCATTAAAAAAAGTCTGTCTTTGATGTGACTTTTTCATGTAGAATTAATGAGTTACATGATTGACTTCTATCTTTTGAAAGATTCTTACAGGCTTCATCTTTATAATAGCACAGTTATGATAGCTGAAAAAAATCTGAATATAGCTTGTCAGATTCATCACTGAAATATGTTTTAAGGGTGCAGAATAATAAGTAGGCTGGCTTTGACACACTGCTTTTTTTCAATGGAAGGCTAAAAGTGAGAAAATAAACTCATTTCTGTAGGAGATAGAGACTTACATTTGTTTTCCTTTGACAAAATACTCCATTCTCACACATTATACACCATTTTAAGAAGATTAGTATTTGTCTGAGACAAAGTGATCTTAGACTTTCAGTTTAAATGGTGGCATAGAAGCAAGCTGGTCTTATTACCCCACCATCTTGCCAGAAAACCAAAAACAAATATACAGCAACAACCCAGAATCAAGTATGAGGATGAGACAGATCCTGGGGACACAGAGAAATGAGAGTACTTTGACCAGATGGTGGGAGAATCAGACTTTCACATCCATGACACCCTATACTCCCATTCTGCCTGGCAACTAGCACCCGGAAAATCTTCTCCAACTCATGGTTTCTACAAGGGAAGAAGTGAGATTAAGATGGCCAACCAGCTTTTCTACCATCTTGGATTTCTTGGGAGGAGACCTGTTATTGTCTTAACCCAAGGGAAGCATTATGGCTGCCTGAAGGGAGAAACTTCCCAGAGGACAGGCGGAGACAAAGGAGGGAAGTGGAACTACCACCCCCAGCCCTGGAAACTATGCTCTGCAACTTCACAAAAGAAGACATCAAATCAGAATGGCTGTTCAGAAGCATCACACCATAGAAAGTACGTTTCATAGTTTCCTTGGACATAAACTTCTAGCTAGCCTTCTAACAGTGCCAGGTCCCTTTAGGACCTCACCCATTCAAAACAGACATCACTCTGATCATTTACCAAAGCCAAGGTGAACCTGGACTTAAGACACGCCTAGGGCCAAAAAGAAGGCTGCAACATAGTGGTAAAGATTTGCTAGGCAAATATATCCACTAAAAAACAAAACAATCCTGTCAGAGGAAATTTGAAAAAATAATTAATCCTTCAATACAAAGGCATAGATGTATCCAGGAGGGAATGGAATGACATTTTCAAAGTGTTCAAAGACAAGAAAAATCTGCCATCCAAGAATATTGTGTCCAGCCAAATTATTCTTCAACTATGAAAGAGAGATAAAGTCTTTCCCAGACAAGCAAAAGTTGAGAGAATTCACCACCAGCAGATCTGTCTTACAAGAAATGCTGAAGGGAGCTCTTCAATCTGAAATAGAAAAAAAAAAAAAAAAAAAACGCACAAAAAGAAAACTTTTCAAGGTGTAAAACCCACTGGTAGAATTAAGTATGTAGACAAACCAAGAATACTCTATTCCTATAATGGTGGTGTGCAATCTACTCACAACTCTAGTAATAAAGCCCAAAAGACAAACCTGTCAAAAACAATAATAGCTACAGCAACTTATTAAAAGATATGGAATGTAAAAATATGTAAATTCAGACAACTAAAACTCAAAATATGAGGGTGATAGAGTTAAAGTGTAGATTTTTTTGTATGTGTGTTTTTTGCCTTTATTGCTGGTCTTTATTGTGTAATCTAAGGTAAATTGTCATCTATTTAAAATAACTTGTGATATCTATGTTTTTTTGTAAGCCTCATGGTAACCATCACGCAAAAACCTATAATGGATTCACCAAAAATAAAAACCAAGAAATTAAAACATATTACCAGGGAAAATCACTTAAACATGGAAAAAAAAAAAGACTGAGAAAGGAAGAGAGTAGTCTCAAAACAACCAGAAAATAGGCAATAAAATGGCAGTAGTAAGTCCTTACTTATCAATAATAACACTGACTATAAATGGTCTCAGTTCTTCAATTAAAAGTCATAAAGTGACTGAATTGATAAAGAAACAAGACCCAACTATATGCTGCCTTTAAGAAACTCACTTCACCTATAAAGGCACACATAAGCTGAAAGTGAAGGGGTGGAAAAAATATTCCATGCAACTGGAAACCAATAAAAAGCAAAAGTAGCTACACTTATAACAGATAAACTAGAGTAAAAAGCTAAGGTTATAAAAAATCACAAAGAAGTTCATTACATAATGATAAAGGAGTCAATTTGGCAAGAGGATATAAAAATTATAAATATCTATGCACCTAACATCAGCGCTTCCAAGTATATAAAGCAAACATTAATAGATCTAAAGGAAGAGATACACTGCTGTATAATAATAATAGGATATTTAACATCTCACTCTCAGTAATGGACAGATCATCCAGACAGAAAATCAACAAAGAAGCACCATGCTTAAACTATACACCAGATCAAATAGGCCTGACTGAAATTTATAGAACATTTCACCCAATTGCTACAGAATACACATTCTTCTCATCAGCACATGGCACATCCTCCAGGATAGACCATATGTTAGGACACAAAGCAAATCTGAACAAATTTAAAAATATATAAATTGTATCAAGTGTTTTTTTCTGACCACAATGAAATAAAACTAGAAATCAGTAGCAAGAGGGACCTCAGAAAATACAAAAACACATGAAAATTAAACAACATGCTCCTGAAAGACCAATGGGTCAATGAAGAAATTAAGAAGGAAATTTTTTAAATTTCTCAAAGCCAATAAAAATGGAAATACAACACACCAAAATCTGTGGAATACACCAAAAACAGTCCTAAGGGAGAAGTTTATGGCGATAAATACATTTATCAAAAAGTAGGAAGTCTTGAAATACACAACCTAACAGTGCACCTGAAGAAACTAGAAAAGCAAGAAGAAACCAAGCCCAAAATCAGTAGAAGGAAATAAATAATGAAGATCAGAGCCAAAATAAATAAAATTGAGACAAAATTTACAGAAGATAGACGAAACAAGAAGCTAGTTTTTTGAAAAGAAAATTGACTAACCTTTAGCTAGACTGAGAAAAAAAGAAGACCCAAATAAATAAATTCAGTAATGAAAAAGGAGACATAATAAAAGAGACTTCAGAAATACAAAGAATCTGTGGAAAGTATTATGAACAACTATATACCAACAAATTGGAAAACCCAGAAGAAATGGACAAATATCTGGACATGTACAATTGATGAATATTGAACTATGAAGAAATAGAAAACCTCAACAAACCAGTATTGAGTAATGAGATCAAAGGCATAATAAAAAGCCTCTCATCAATAAAAATTTCAGGACCTGATGGCTTCACTGCTGAATTCTGCCAAACATTTAAAGATAATAAACTAACACCAATTCTACTTAAACTCTTCAAAAAAACTGAAGAGGAAGGAACACTTCCAGACTCATTCTACGAGGCCAGCATTATGCTGAAACCAAAACCAGACAAGTACACAAGAAGAAAAAAATAAAATTACAGGCCAATATCACTGATGAACATAAATGCACAAAATCCTGAACAAAATACTAGCAAATCAATTTCAACAACAATAAAAAAGATCATTCATCATTATCAAGTGGGATTCATTCCAGGGATGCAAGGATGGCTCAACATATGCAAACTAATAAGTGTGACACATCACATTCACAGAATCAAGAACAAAAACCATATGGTTATTTCAATAGATGCCAAAAAAGCATGTGATAAAATTCAGCATTCTTTATGATGAAAATCCTCATCGGAATGGGTATAAAAGGAACACACCTTAAAATAATAAAGGCCATATATGACAAACCCATGGCTAACATTGTACTGAATGGGAAAACATTGAAGGCCTTTCCTCTAAGGAATGGAACAAACACAAGGATGCCCACTTTCACCACTTTTTTTCAACATAACACTGGAAGTCTTGACTGGAATGACTGGGCAGAAAAAAAAAAAATCAGTAAATTGCAGGATACAAAATTAACATATAAAAACAGCAGCATTTATATATACAAATAGTAAACAATCTGAAAAAGATATTAGGAAGGTAATTGCATTTACAATAGCAACAAAAAATATAAAATACCTAGGAATCAATCTAACCAAAGAAGTGCAAGGTCAATACAAGGAAAACTATAAACCTCTGAAAAGAAATCAAATTAATTTAATAATTGATATTGTTAAATTGACAATAATACCCAAAGCAATGCACAGATTCAATGCAATCCATATCAAAATACAAATGACATTCTTCACAGAGACAGAAAAAAAAATTCTACAATGTATCTGGAACCACAAAAGACCCTGAATAGCCAAAGTAACACTGAGCAAAAAGAACAAAACTGAAGGTATCACACTACCTGATTTCAAAACTTGCTATAAATTTATAGTAAAAAAAATATCATGGTAGTCACATAAAAACAGATACATACAACAACAGAACAGAATAGAGAATCCAGATATAGATACACACATTTACAGCCAACTCATCTTTGACAAAGGCACCAAGAAATAAAATGGAGAAGGGACAGTCTTTTCAGTAAGTAGTGCTAGAAAACTGGATATCCGTATGCAGAAGAGTTAAACTAGACCTCTATCTCTCACCATATACAAAAATTCAGTCAATATGGATTAAACACTTAAATCTAAGACCTAAAACCATGAAACTACTAGAAGGAAACATTGGGGGAAAATCTCCAGGACACTGGCCTGGGCAAAGGTTTACTTTGTAAGATCTCAAAAGCACAAGTAACCAAAGCAAAAACAGACAAATGGGATTACATCAAGCTACGAGGCTTCTGCACAGCAGAGGAAACAATCAACAAAGTGAAGAGACAACTTACAGGATGGGAGAAAATATTTGCACACTATCCATCTGAGAAGGTATTAATAACCAGAACATATAAGAAGCTCAAACTATTTAATAGCAAAAAATTAATCTAATTAAAATTGGGCAAAAGATTGGTATTAACATTTCTCAAAAGAAGACATACAAGTGGCCAACAGTTACACAAAAAAATATTCAGCATTTGATACGGTTTGGCTGTGTCCCCACCAAAATCTCAACTTGAATTGTATCTCCCAGAAGTTCTACGTGTTGTGGGAGAGACCCAAAATACCCAAGGGGAGGTAATTGAATCATAGGGGCTGGTCTTTCCCATGCTATTCTCATGATAGTGAATAAGTCTCACGAGAACTAATGGGTTTATCAGGGGTTTCTACTTTTGCTTCTTCATTTTCCTCTTGCTGCCACTATGTAAAAAGTGCCTTTTGCCTCCTGCCATGGTTCTGAGGCCTCCCAGCCATGTGGAACTGTAAGTCCAATTAAACCTCTTTTGGTTTCCAGTTTTGGGTATGTCTTTATTAGCAGCATGAAAACAAAATAATATGGTAAATTGGTACCAGTAGAGTGGGACATTGCTGAAAAGATACCCAAAAATGCGGAAGCGACTTAGGAACTGGGTAACAGGCAGAGGTTGGAACAGTTTGGAGGGCTCAGAAAAAGACAGGAAAATGTGGGAAAGTTTGGAACTTCCTAGAGACTTGTTGAATGGCTTTGATGAAAATGCTGACAGTGACATGAACAATAAGGTCCAGGCTGAGGTGTTCTCAGATGGAGATGAGGAACTTGTTGGGAACTGGAGCAAAGGTGACTCCTGTTATGTTTTAGCAAAGAGACTGGCAGCATTTTGCCCCTGCCCTAGAGATTTGTGGAACTTTGAACTTGAGAAAGATGATTTAGGGTATCTGGCGGAAAAAATGTCTAAGCAGCAAAGCATTCAAGATGTGACTTGGGCGCTGTTAAAAGCATTCAGTTTTGAAAGGGAAACAGCATAAAAGTTTGGAAAATTTTCAGCCTGACAATGTGATAGAAAAGAAAAACCCATTTTCTGGAGAGAAATTCAAGCCAGCTACAGAAATTTGCATAAGTAGCAAGGATCCTAATGCTAATCCCCAAGACCATGGGGAAAACGTCTCCAGCTCATGTCACAGACCTTCATGGCAGCCTCTCTCATCACAGGCCCAGAAGCCTAGGAGAAAAAAGTGTTTTTGTGGCCTGGGCCCAGGGTCGCCATGCTGTGTGCAGCCTAGGGACTTGGTGCCCTGTGTCTCTGCTGCTCTAGTCGTGGCTGAAAGAGGCCAATGTACAGCTTGGGCTGTGGGTTCAGAGGGTGGAAGTCCCAAGCCTTGGCAGCCTCCACATGGTGTTGAGCCTGTGGGTGCAGAGAAGTCAAGAATTGAGGTTTGGGAACCTCTGCCTAGATTTCAGAAGATGTATGGAAATGCCTGGATGCCCAGGCAAAAGTTTGCTGCAGGGGCAGAGCCTTCATGGAGAACCTCTGCTAGGTCAGTGTGGAAGGGAAATGTGGGGTTGGAGTCCTCACACAGAGTCCCTACTGGGGCACTGACTAGTGGAGCTGTGAGAAGAGGGCCACCATCCTCCAGATCCCACAATGGTAGATCCACTGACAGCATGCACCGTGCACCTGGAAAAGCCGCAGACACTCGACGCCATCCCACGAAAGCAGCCAGAAGGGAGGCTGTACCCTGCAAAGCCACAGGGGTGGAGCTGCCCAAGACCATGGGAACCCACTTCTTGCATCAGCTTGACTTGAATATGAGACCTAGTGAAAGGAGATAATTTTGCAACTTTAAAATTTGACTGCCCTGCTGGATTTCAGACTTGCATGGACCCTGGAACCCCTTGTTTTGGCCAATTTCTCCCATTTGGTATGGCTATATTTACCAATACCTGTACCCCCATTGTATCTAGGAAGTAACTAGCTTGCTTTTGATTTTATAGGCTCATAGGTGAAAGGGACTTGTCTTGTCTCAGATGAGACTTTGGACTGTGGACTTTTGGGTTAATGCTGAAATGAATTAAGACTTTGGGGGACTGTTGAGAAGGCATGATTGGTTTTGAAATATGAGGACATGAGATTTGGAGAGGCCAGGGGTGGAATGATATGGTTTGGCCGTGTCCCCACCAAAATCTCAACTTGAATTGTATCCCCCAGAAGTTCCACGCATTATGGGAGGGGCCCAGGGGGAGGTAATTGAATCATGGGGCTGCTCTTTCCCATGCTATTCTCATGATAGTGAATAAGTCTCATGAGATCTGATGGGTTTATCAGGGGTTTCTGCATTTCTTTCTTCCTCATTTTTCTCTTGCTGCCACAATGTAAGAAGCATCTTTTGCCTCCTGCCATGATTCTGAGGCCTCCCCAGTCATGTGGAACTGTAAGTCCAATTAAACCTCTTTTTGTTTCCAGTTTTGGGTGTGTCTTTATCAGCAGTGTGAAAATGAATTAATACATCATCACTAATCATCAGAGAAATGCAAATCAAAATCACAATGAAATATCATCTCATCCTAGTTAAAATGGTTTGTATCGAAGAGGCAATAACAAATGCTGGTAAAGATGTGGAGAAAGGGGAACCCTTGTACATTGTTGGTGGGAATGTAAAATAGTACAGTCAATATAGACAACAGTATGGAGCTTCTGCAAAAAACTAAAAACAGGACTACCAGCAATTCTAATACTGAGTATATATACAAGAGAAAGGAGATCAATATATCAAAGAGATATCTGCATTCCCACATTAATTGCAGCACTATTCACAATAGCCAAAATATGGAATCAACCTAAGTGCCAATCGATGGATGAATGGATAAAGAAAATGTAGAATATACACATAATTATTCAGCCATAACAAACAATGAAATCCTGCCATTTGCAACATGGATGGAACTAGAGGCTATTGTGTTAAGTGAAATAAGCCGAGCACAGAAGGACAAATATCACATGTTCTCACTCATACGTGAGAACTAAAAGAGTGGATCTCATGAAGATAGAAGATTGTTGGTTACCAAAGGCCAGGAAGAGTAGGAGGGAGAAGGGTTTGAAGGGAAAAAAGAATACAAATGGAGCCATTACCACTTAATTGTACACTTAAAAATGGTAAGAATAGTAAATTTTATATGTGTATTTTATCTCAATAAAAAACCCACAAAATTGCAAAAATTATTGCTTTGTAATTATAAGCATGTACTAGCCTAGGGATTAGAAGGAATACATGGTGGTGGGTTGAGGAGAAAACTACACCAAAGACGTGTCTAAGAGAGCAGTCTTAGAAAAGGGTTTCTTAACCTTTGCATTGTCATTGGGGTGGACAATTTTCTGTTGTGGGATGCTATCTTCCGCCTAGGATGTTTATTAGCAGTAATCCTGGTATTTACGTGCTAGATGCCAGTAACATCTCCCCTCAGCCCTCCACCCCTGCCCTGCCCTGATGTAATAACCAAAAATGTCTCTAGACATTGCTAAATATCTCCTGGGGGCAAAATTATTCAGGGCTGAGAACCACTAAGTTGGAGTCAGAAGAGTGAAACAATTTTAAAAATTAGCTGGGTGTGGTGGTGCATGTCTGTAGTTCCAGCTACTCAGCATTGCTTGAGCCCAGTAGTTTGAGGCTAGACTGGGCAACAGCTCTGTATATTGTATAGAGATATAGACACTGAAAAAAGAATGAAAGAATGAAAGAAAGCAAAAAAGAAAGAAAGAAAGAGAAAGAAAGAAAAAAGAAAAAAATTGATCTAATCTTGGAATGTGAAGGAGACATCTCACTGCACAGAAACATAGAAAATTTAAAACTGGATCTTGGAGAAAATTTTAGTAATAATTACAATTGTAGTTAAACAACTGTTTGTAATAATTATTAATGTATATTTTCTTTGCTAGATTGTAAGATGCCCGAGGACAGACTGTGCCTCTTATTTTTATAGTCAGATCATAATCTGAAAGTTAGTCAACAGGTGTTTATCGCACTGCTATGGGTCTAGCAATGGGTTATGTGCTTTTGAGGCAGGATAGGTAGTCAAGGAAGTGACCATGTTGCCAGGACGCAGTGATCGTGGTGGCCATACAATCAGCACAGGCCTCAGCGTTTGCAGTATAATTGAGCTCATTCAAGCAAAGCTATCTGCAGTGGGGACTTATCCTTCTAGAGAACATGTGCACTTGGATTTTACCAGCCCTCAAATTGACGCTTTGCTCATTTCAATAGTGAAAAATACACTCCTGGGTGGAGATTTCGGATGCTAATGAGACACACGATGCATGAACAAGCATGTGCAGCTACTGTGCATGTGCACCCAGAGGACCACCCAGAACATACCTACTAGTAATGCCTCTTCCCACCTTCTTATGAATTATCATGTAAAACTCCCATAAAGGTAGTCTCCCTAGTGCCAGTCTTTGCTGGCTCATCCTTATGGGCAGCCCACCCTGAATCCTCTCTCTCTGAGGGTGTCCTGTCTATTCTGTACCTACCTTTCAAAATATTCTTTTTCTCTTGCAATAAATCACTCTATGCTGCACCTTCTTTGCCAGGTGCTCTTATTTAAATTCTTTTAAACTAAGGAGACGAGAACTGAGGTCTCACAGTAACCATCAGTATTTTGGAAATAAAAGTGAGGATTTAGAACTGAGTCTGTTCTTAAAGTGCTTCATGGCTTATTTTCTAATTGCTTATTATACACTAGCTCTTTTCTATGCTACTAGATAACAAAACCTATAGTACTAAAAACCATGTTCTTTTTCAAAGAATGAAGAAAAGAGTATGCAGTAGAGGAAGTAGAGGAGGAAGTAGAATTAGAGTTGATTCTTGATGAATGGACTAGTTTTCAGTAGGTGGAAGAAAAAAATGAATGAGGGATTCCAGATGTGGTGAACAGCATAAGCAGAGCTATAGAGTTAGGAATTAAAATCATTTTGGTGTTGAGAGCAAGCAACTATTTTTTTTCTCGAGTACTTACTATGTGTCAGTTACTCTGTTAACTGGTATATATATATTATTTCATTTATAGGACTCAGCCAGTGAAGGCATGAAAGTGTTAGAATCATTTTAATGGACTCGATTCAAATGAGGGTAGGGAAGTATAAGTAAAAGTCAATCCAAGATATTGTCTCAGCACCTGGAAGAGTGGTTCCATTGATGGCATGGCTGCTTGGAAAAGTGGTCAAAGTTTATTGGTAATAGGAATTTTCTTTTTGCATTTTAGAGCTAAAAAGGGGCCTTCAGTGTCATATTTGAGTCTGGCAACAAAACAACCAAAAAAAGATATCCTCTATGTAATAGGAAATATGAGATCAGAATCCCTGCGAGAGGACACAGGTAATGATGTAAGTTTGGAAATCATCTGTCAGGGGAGTGGATGAAACGGCTAAATGGGTAAATCAAGAGAAGCGCTGCTTGCCAAAATGAGAGCCTCAGCGGACACTACCTATTAGAACACCCGACAACAAAGAGAAGGCAAAGAAGAAGAAATCAGAGAGGAAGGAGGAGAACCAGGAAAGTACAGGGTCGAAAAATATTTAGAAAGGAAATGATACATGATTATTAGGATTTCCTACCACTCTGAGATGTAAAAAGAGGCAAAGTCAGTTTGGGGAATTCTTCAAGTCAAGAAACCTGGTTATCTTCATTCAGAGAATGGAAGAGTTCAGCCTCACCTTTCAATTCTCATTGGCTCTGAAACATCATAGGGGTGGAGTGGATAAGTTACTTTGCAGCTTTTATTTCTAGTTGTGGCTATGATCTGGGTTGTTTACACTTTGTAAATAATTTTACAGAAATATAACGAAATTAATGTTTTGAAAAAGGAATTGCTATAGGAGAGCAAGTGTGGAAGGATAAGACCCACAATGGAATCCAACGTGGATTAGTAATGAAGTTCTTTAAACTTGTCCAGCATGACAATGATCTAGAGCAATAGAAATGTCTTCTTGGATTCATTCCATGCGAGCTAACTTGGCCTCCATACTCCTATTCCATTGTTCCTAGAACATAACACTCATTGTCCATGCACTTGCTGTCCCATCTACTCAGAAGGCTTTTCCTCCCAGTATCTACAAGGCTTACTAACTCACTCTCTTCAGGTCTTGCTCAAATGTTACCTTATCAAATCAGCCTTTCCTAACCACTCTTTTGAATACAGTAACTACCATTTTTACCCTAGACAGTCCTTACTCTCCTTACTGTGCTCAAGGAAATTAGGATAGACTTACTACCATCTGATACACTACACATTCTCTTATTTATATGTTTATTGTCTGATCTCCCCTTACCCCTGTGCACATACCAGCAAATTATCTCTATCATGATGGAGATCTTTTATTTTATACTTGCTGCTACAGCCCCCATGTTCTAGAACAGTTGCAGGTACTCAATAGATGTGGAATGAATGGATGAAAAGGCACTATCTTTATAATACAGTGTAGTGGTTAGGACAGATGACTTTGAAGCAATGTTGCCTGGGTTTCAATCCTGGCAGTACCACTGATTCTAGTTGTGTGGAAGGTTAGTTAACTTCTGTGTACTTCATTTTTATTGTCTCTAAAAAATACCATAATAAAAATATCGTAAAATTGTTTAGAGAATTAAATGAATTATTTCAAGTAAAGAACTGAGGATAGTGCCTGGTACAGAGTTGTTGCTCTGTTAATGTTAGCTATCACTACTTGTTTTTTGAGATGGAGTCTTGCCCTGTCACCCGGGCTGGAGTGCAATAGTGCGGTCTCAGCTCACTGCAACCTCTGCCTCCCAGATTCAAGCAATTCTCCTGCCTCAGCCTCCTGAGTAGCTGGGACTACAGGTGTGTGCCAGCACACCCAGCTAATTTTTGTATTTTTAGTCGAGATGAGGTTTCACTATGTTGGCCAGGCTCGTCTCAAACTCCTGACTTCCTGATCTGCCCTCCTTGGCTTCTCAAAGTGCTAGAATTACAGGTGTGAGCCACTGCACCCAGCCTTAGCTATCACTATAATGTGGTTCTGTAATGTGACTGAAAAGTGTAGTACTTTCAAATCTGGATGTATAAATACATGCTATCCAGAGGTCAGAAGGGAAGGGATTGTTGGGGCCAGAGAGGCAGTGAGGAGCTGTAGTAGACTGAATGCAAGAATGGTCACCATCAATTCCTTCTACCCTACACATGCCATTTCTCTATCAACAGGTGGAGTCTATTTCTCCCCTTCCTCTAAATCTGGTCTGGCAAAGAAGGCAATGGAAGTGATGTTTTGAGACTTCCAAGGAAGATCATAACAAACTTTTCAGCATCCTATGGGGCCTCTTAGAATGCTCCAAGTAAAGCCAGTCACTATCTAAAAAGTTTAACTAGTATGAACCACCATTATGTAAAGACGCTCAAACTAGCTATGTAGGAAAACCGTATGGAGAGAGAGTGATGCAGGTCAGCCCCTAGCTGTTCCAGCCATTCCAGTCAAACAACAAGGAACGTGAGCAAAAAAGACATCTTGGACGTTCCAGCCTCAGCAGATGCCATAGGGAGAAAAATGAAGGCCACTGTCATATGGCCCCAATTTAGTTACCTCATCCCTCTTCAGCCATTTGTGCTACCCTAGATGAGCGCCCAGATATTTTGGAGCAGACATGAGTCATATCCATTTTCCCCCAACCAAATTTTGTATACAGAGAATTGTGAGCATAACAGACTGATTTTTAAATGAAAGTATATTTTAGGGCAGTTTGTTACATAGCAACATGTAATGGGAGCTGGAGACATTCAGTTTGCAGAAATTAGGAAAACTTTAAAATGCTCTTTATATTATGAAAATGATAATAATGAAGATCATGATAATGACAACAACATTGGTAGGCATATTTTATTAAAGGCCTAGTACATCTTGGGCACTCTAATTTCTAAACACACTTCTTATAAGTTTGAGTAGTGTATGTGTGATGGTTAATAGTGTCAATTTGATTGGATTGAAGGATGCAAAGTATTGATCCTGGGTGTGTCTGTGAGGGTGCTGCCAAAGGAGATTAACATTTGAGTTGGTGGGCTGGGAAAAGCAGACCCACCCTTAATCTGGGTAGGCACAATCTAATCAGCTGCCAGCATGGCTAGGATAAAAGCAGGCAGAGGCCAGGTGCAGCGGCTCACGCTTGTAATCCCAGCACTTTGGGAGGCCGATGCGGGTGGATCACGAGGTCAGGAGATCGAGACCACGGTGAAACCCCGTCTCTACAAAAATGCAAAAAAAAAAAAATTAGCCGGGCGTGGTGGCGGGCGCCTGTAGTCCCAGCTACTCGGAGAGGCTGAGGCAGGAGAATGGCGTGAACCCGGGAGGCGGAGCTTGCAGTGAGCCGAGATCGCGCCACTACACTCCAGTCTGGGCGACAGAGCGAGACTCCGTCTCAAAAAAAAAAAAAAAAAAAAAAAAAAGCAGGCAGAAGAATGTGAAAAGACTACATCTTTCTCCCGTGCTGGATGCTTCCTGCCCTTGAACACCAGACTACAAGTTCTTCAGCCTTGGAACTTGGACTGACTTCCTTGCTCCCCAGCCTATTGTGGGACCTTGTGATTGGGTGAGTTAATACTACTTAATAAACAAACTCCCCTTCATATATATATGTGTGTGTGTGTGTGTGTGTGTGTGTGTATGTATATCTTACCAGTTCTGTCCCTCTAGAGAACCCTGACTAATACAATATGTTAATGTAGTTAGATAAGTTTGCACATTTGCATATGGTGATGGAATCTATCCAACCATAACTCATTCTGCTTGTCTCCCCACCACTCACATGTGAGGGGTCTTGTAAAGCATATCAAGAATTTGAGACTTTATGGTTTTTTTTTTTGTTTCTTTTTTTTTTTTTTTGAGATGGAGTTTCTCTCTTATTTCCTACGCTGGAGTGCAATGGCATGATCTCGGCTTACTGCAGCCTCCGCCTCCTGGGTTCAGGCGATTCTCCTGCCTCAGCCTCCTGTGTAGCTGGGATTACAGGCATGCGCCACAATGCCTGGATAATTTTTTTTTTTGTATTTTTAATAGAGACGGGGTTTCTCCGTGTTGGTCAGGCTGGTCTCAAACTCCCGACCTTAGGTGATCTGCCCGCCTTGGCTTCTCAAAGTGCTGGGATTACAGATGTGAGCCACCGCCCCGGCTGAGACTTTATCTTAAAGGCAATAAGCAATCATTAAAGAAATTGTATCAGGTTGCTAATGCAATCATATTTGAATATTTATAAATTATTTTGGCTGCAGTGGGAAGAAATGTTGTTGCAGTGGTCAAGTAGTCTTCAAATGATTCACTAGGGTGAAATGATGGGCTTGGCACTAGGGTGGAGATAATTGAGATAAAAAAAGAAGAGTTGACTGATTTAATGGAGGTGGGTAAGTATTGGAAAAATTATACCCAGGACAAATTTGAAGGATTTGGGGTTATTCTCCAAGTTTTTATTCACATATTCCCAGAAAAGTCTCATGAGTTATTCTATCTGGCCTGGGTGGCCTGATAAATTACATGTAATTTAATTTCTTTTAATATCATTCTAAGATGGTAAACTTATAACTATAATTTTTTGGGGGAGCGGATAGGAAGGTACTTTGATACGTTCTCATTTACCTAACAACAGGGCTTTCACAGGCATGGGAGAGGGTGGGAGAGAGGGTGTTTGTTCTTAAATTCATGCTCTTATAGGATGCATGGTGGCAGGTGTGATAATGATGTCTTACCTTGCAAAATAAAAGGATGATGCTAGTAGTTCAATTCCTAGATAAAATCAGGATAGCAGAGGAGGAATCTTGTGGAAGCTTTTGGTTTATTTGGGAGGGAACTGTAATTATGAAATTGGGTAAGATGTGGGAGGCTTCCTCCCTCACACCATCACGTTTGTTCCCGTCCTTTTGGCTCACTGTACATGGCCAGGAATAATAGTCTTCAAGTGTCACTTTCAAGCTATGAATTTCCCAGAAAATGGAACATGGATGATTTTTCTTGCTTAGTTCAGGGCCATGTGTATTGATTTACATCTGATCTTGAATTTTTCTAACTCAAGGTTTCTACATACTACAAGGTTTCTAAGTCAAGAACATTTTTCTAACTCAAGGTTTCTACTACTAATAGCAGCGGTTGAAATTTATATAATGGTTTCTCTGTGTCAGACACTGTTCTGGACACTTTTCATGTGTTAATTTAATCATTATGAAAACCTTATGAGGTAAGTACCATCATCATTCCCATTTTACAGACAAGAAAATTGCCAGCAGAGAGGCTTTGTAACTAATCCAAGATCACTAGGAAGCAGTACAGGGTGTATTTAAATCCTGGAACTCTAGCTTCATAGACTGTGCTTTTTAACCAATGGGCTTAAGTTGGTAATTCTTACTGATTTTGTTAATCACTTACTGATTTTCATAATCACTTCTATTTCTTGAGTATTTACTATATTAAAAACACTTTGATATGTAGTAAGTGAAAGTAGACACTGGCACTATTTAGTTTCTAGAAAGAAATAAAATATTACCTATAGATTCTTATATAGGTACTACTTTCAATCCCATTTCATGAGGGGGAAACTGAGACTTAGGGGAGTTTAAGTATCTGCTGGTAAGTGGCATAGTCACTTTGAATTGAGGTCTACCTCATACCACAACCCATGGGATCAACTGTCAGCTAATGCCTATGTAGCTTATAGAAATTTGGTTTTGCCGGTCTCTACTGCATCCTGCAGGTCTTTCCTAATATTAGAGGATCTGTTGGGAATAAAACAACTCTTTGCTTGAAGTCCAATGATCAAATAAAAAAGCCAATGTCTCTTTTAACTGTGCAATTCAAGCACATCTAGTGTAATTTTACAACTCATCCCAGATTGCATTTATTACTCTGATGGCTTGTTCCAAATACAGACCATGGAGCCCATGTAGCTTGTTTCATGAAATATAGGATAGAGTGAGGAGTCTTGGTTTTCTAATGTGGCAGTAGAGGATGCCAGCAATAACTTTCCATATTTCCATTAAGACATATTTATTAGTGCTTACACTCATATAGTTGAATCTATAATTTTATAGGAAATTATAATAATTTCTTCATCCCAGAAAGTCAAACATTTCCAAGTAGGGAAGAAAATTGACTTTCATGTAATTTTCTCAGTTCATTTATGCTGAAGAGGCTTTTGCCATGTGAAGTTTTCTGAGTGTGGCTTAGAGGCAAATAAATCTTTCATTTTAAATAGCATGAAACATCTGGGAATTAGTTCTTATCTATTAAATTAATAGTTCATGGAACTCCAGTTTTGTGGAGTTTGTCCTAAATTCAGGGTAGAGTGGAAATCATTTTCCCTGATGGAAAAACTTGGCTGCTAGGCCAAGATTGGTTTTGACAAAAATTGCAGTTCACTCGTTGATTTAATTAGATGATTCTCATTCTACTTTACCTTAAGAATATGTCTTCATGGGATTCAGTGAATGTTTTTAAACAGATATATGAGGCAAACAAGAATGAGTTATCAGCTAATATCACAGATAGTTGATTCCATGATTAGACTGTCAGGCTGAAGTGACCCGAGATGATGAGATACTTTTCAAGAACAGTCTTCAGATGGTAAAAATTAGACAGTATTCCACATAAGTACTCCCATTATAGTAAAAACATCACCTTTTATAATTCAAAACAAATGGTAAACATGAAATTCCCTGTTAAATGCTTTCTATTATAGTTACTCTGATAAACATTTTCTGTGGAGAATTTATTTCACTAAAGATTTGCAGACCCAAACATGCATTTCCAACATACCAAATTGTTCCCTTTTGTTTTAAACAGAGCACTGTTATCAAGATGGGGTATGACCTTCACAGAATGAAACTGATTGATTCTTTCTCTCATTATAAACTTTTAATGATGATATGGAAGACCCAAACCTATACCCAAACATAAACCCAATATAAGCACTTATCTTAGTAAGGACATTTTATGGAAAAGAGAACAGTTAGCTCATCTTTGTTGGAATAAAAATTTAATATTTCTTAACAGTCATTGAGTAAGAGTCTGCTGGGAGGGTAGATTACTGGTTTCTCAGAACAAGTCCTAAACCCATTAAGCCTCACCAAAAATTATTATGCATTTTATCAGGAAGTCTAATTTCTTCCCAGAGGTAAGTCTTGAATAACATTACCAAATAGGGTTTTATCCCATACCAGGTTTTGGACAATTTTTCTTTTATAGAGATAATAGGGTCTTGTATCTATAAACAAGCCTGATTAAAAATTAAGTAAGTTATTCGGTTAAGTCTCATTAAAGAATGTAAATTTAGCTCCCACGCTTGGATATCAAAGGTTTGTGTTTATGAGGAAAGTAAAGAGAGAGAATATGTGTGTGTGTGTCTCTCTGTGTGTGTGTGTGTGTGTGCACACCCATGTGCTCTCCACTCCCTCAATCTGTGGACACACAATAAGAAAAACTACTGTCAAGCATTTTGATCATTTATGGTAAAGCAAGTGTTACAGGAGCATGTTGCAACAAAACCAGAAAGAATGCAACTGTTAACAAAAGTATATTTCAAGCCAGTAAGGTCTAGTTAAAAATTACCGAGACCTAAAATACCTGCAAGACATTAAAATTGTGAGGAAATTGATTTTGCCTTAGCAAAATGATAACACATCAATGTATCCTGAACAATAGAAGGTAATTCATGAGGATTATCTAAAACAAGTGAGTTTAATGTGATGAATCTGATTTGTTTTGGAAGCAGATCATTTTATTTTTTAAAAAATATATTTAATGCTATTTAAATAATTTTATATGAGACCTATTTTATATGAGACCTTGATTTATGTTAATCTAGAGTTTGACAAAAATACGATTTTTTAAGAACGTACATCCCAGGGGTTGACAAGGGATTACCATATAAAGTCACCTAGGGCAGGGATCATGCTTAATTTGTCCACTCAGTAGGCAATTGGAAGTTTTGTGTTAGGTGAACCTGTTCGGTAAAGGTGAAAATGTATTCTGCAGTTCTTTTTAATCTATTAAGGGCTAACCAGTATATGGTACTGTACCAAGTCATAGTCTTTTGATAATGGATGAAAGAAAGAATGTGCTTAGAGTTGTGTTTTATGATTTATATTTTCTACAACTAGTATGAGTTACTTTTTACATAAAAATGTGTAAAAATATCTGAAACCTCAAGTTTATATAGTTTCGGTTTAATTCCTGAGTTTTCTCGTACATAGAGATAAATACTCACATGGCCTTCAAACTCCATTCCCACACTCCCTGTAGATATGCTAGAAGAATTGTGGAACTGTGGAAGGAATTCAGCCAGAATAAGGTTGGGCTAGATTTTATGATTCTACAACATTCATTATATTTCCAACCATTTTGAAGCACATAATTAGTGTGCTAAGTCCTAGGGATAACAAGATAAATAAAACATATCCCTGTCCCCATCTAGCTTGCATGTAGGCAGGTATACATCTTATCTGAAATACATGTAGTTAGTCCTGAGTGAGTGAATGTTTTGGGATCCTACAGAGCTGAAATGATTTCGTGACTCATTCCACCTCCTGGGAGGCTTAGAACAGGCTTCATAAAATAGGCAATTGACTTCTCTTAAACTGAGTCTTAAAGGGTTGAGAGTTGTGAAGTAAAGAAGGGAGGAGGGATCAATCCAGATAAAGGTAAAGAACCTGTGCAAATGTAGCCGCCCGATTCTGTGCTCTTGCTGGAGAGGTGTTGAGATCATTTGGAGGAGAAGAGGCACTCTGGCTTTTTGAGTTTTCCGCGTTTTTTCGTTGGTTCCTTCTCATCTTTGTGAGTTTGTCTAGCTTTGATCTTTGAGGCTGCTGGCCTTTGAGGTTTTTGTGGGGACCTTTTTGCTGATGCTGTTGTTGTTTTTGTTGCTTTCTGTTTGTTTTCCTTTTAACAGTCATGCCCCTCTTCGTAGGGCTGCTGTGGTTTGCTGGTGGTCCAGTCCAGGCCCTATTCTCCTGGGTCCCTCCCTTCCCTGGAGATGTCAGTGGAGGCTACAGAACAGCTGCCTGCTCCTTCCTCTGGGAGCTCCCACCCAGAGAGGCACCGACCTGAGCCAGTGGGAACGCTCCCCTATAAAGTGTCTGGCGACCTCTACTGGGGGGTCTCATCCAGTCAGGAGGCATGGGATCCAGGATCCGTTTAAGGAAGCACTCTGACTGCCCCCTGGACAAGCGGGTGTGCTGTGCTGGTGGGAATCCCACTCTTCGGGACTGTCCGGATTCCTCAGAGCCAGCAGGGGGAAAGACTGAGTCAGCTGATCTGTGGAAACTATGGCCACTCTTTCTGCAAGGGGCTCTGTTCCAGGAAGATCAGAGTTCTGTCCTTAAACCCTTGGCTGGAGTTGCTGAAATTCGGAGGACCTGCCTGGTAAGGAGGTATGGGTCCGGCCTAAAGAGGCAGTCTGGCCACAATTTGCCATAGCCGCTGTGCTGCACTATGGGGAATTTCTCCTGGGTCCAAACTGCCCAATCTCCCTGGCGCTGGTGGGGGAAAATGGCTGACTGGAGCTGCAGTGTTGGCTGCCGCCCCTCCCTCCAGGAGCTCAGTCGTCTTAGACGGACTCCAGCCCAGCGGCTGCTGAGAATCTGCACAGCTCTGTGCTTGAGACCCAAGGCCCTGGTGGCAATGGGCTCACGAGGGGATCTCCTGATCCATGGGTTGCAGATCTGTGGAAAAAGCATAGTTTCCCAGGCGGGGTAGCACAATCACTCACCGCCTCCCTTGGCTGGCAGTGGGAGCTCCCCTTGTCCCGTGCAGCTCCTAGGTGAACCACGGCTCCACCCTGCCTTTCCTCGATCTCCATGTGCCAACCACCTAGTCAGTCCCGGTGAGAGAACCTAGGTACTTTAGTTGCCAGAGCAGGTCACTCACAATTTTCCTTAGTCTGGATGGGAGCCTCTGACCCCAGCTGTTCCTAGTCGGCCATCTTGGTCCCCTTAGCTGTTCTTTTCTAAAGACCTTTTGTCTTCCATATAAATGTTAGATTGAGTCAGTCAAGTTCCTAAATAAATCGAGCTGGACTTTTGATTGGGACTGAATTGAATTTGTAGTTTGAGTTGGAGTATATTGACATTATTAATATATTCTTTAATACTGTATATTGTATAGTATATCATTTTAAAGATATTATACGTCTGTATTTAAATATAAAGTGTTCTATATGCATTCCATATTCTGTGTTCTTGAATATTCTGTTAATTCCTAGGTACTTTGTGGTTTTTGTTGCTGCTGCTGGTATCTTTTTTTCTATTATATTTTTCAGCTGGTCACTTGATATTACTTTGTAAATAGGAAAACATGTACATCTAAACAAATTTTTATCTTTAAAACCAAAAGATTCTCTGCTGAAGTTGCTGCACTAGGAGGGTTCATTGATGCCCAATAAAAACAGATTTTTACTCTCATAATTTTTCATTTTCCTGTAACAAGCTTGGGGCAGTCACAGCAGAGAGAAAATTATAAATTTGCTGTTTGTCTTACTTTCTGTTGTCTACAGTAGAAAGTAAGAAGATAGTGGGTATAAATCTTAGATAAGTTAAATAAGCACTTTCCAAAACTAATAGTAACAGTTACACCTATTCTAGTGGACACCATTGGTTGCTTCCATGTCATCCATTTCTCTCTTCATCTTTTCATACAGAATCTCAATTGTTTTCCTCACACAGCTGTGTGCTTCAGGAGAACCTGACCTACCTACAGATCCAGGGGTGCTCCTGATTGGTTTAAAGACAGCCCATTCTCTCACCAGTGATTGGTTCAGGTGTGGGGCACATGATCCAATTCTGGCCAATTAAATGATATTTGCTGGGTGGATTCTGGGGCAAGTTTTCTCATTCCTAAGGAAGAGACACAAAAAGCTGTGTTTTCTCTAATCTGCTTGCATCAGAGTGTTTCTGATTTAAATGTGGATTTAATATAAAGTCTTTATATAAAAGAACTGAAAATAGAACAAAGGGTATTTACATTAAGTTCAAAATGCACAAGAGATTTTGGCAAAAAAATAGTAAGTTTTACAGTTAAAAAGAGTAAGAATAATATCAGGTTAATCAATTTTTAAAATTGGGGTAAATTTACATACCATAAAAAGCCGTTTTCAATGTTCAGTGAGTTTTGACAATTTTATACACACCTGTAAGTACACCCCAAACAAAATATAAAATATTTTTATCACCCGAGGACGTTCTTTCCTGTCCCTTTCTAGTCAATGATCACCCTTTCAAAGGAAATCACTTTTTGAGTTTTGTCATCACAGATTAATTTAAGCTGTTCTTGAATGCGATGTAACTGGAATCATATAATATATATTTTGGTGTGTGCCTAGCTTTTTTGTCTCCACATAATGTTCCTGAGATGCACACAAATACCAGTAGTCTTTTATTTTTTTTTATTGGTAAGTAGTATTCCACAGTACAAATTTAATGAAATTTGTTTACCTGTTCTTTTATGGATGGACATTTGAGCAGCTTTTGGTTTTATGCTATTATGAGTAAAACTATTGAATGTTTTTGTATAAATATTTTTGTAAATGTATGTTTTCAATTCTTTTTGATAAACATCTAGAGAGGAGTCATATGGTTATATGGCTAGTACATGCTTAAGTTAATGTGAAATTTCCTGAATTTCTTTAAAGTGGTTGTATCCTTTTACACTTTCACTGGGAGTTCCAGCTACACCATATCCTTAACCATCACTTAGTGTCATGAACCTCTTTCATGTTAGCTATTCTAGTCAGTGTGAAATGCTATCTCGCTGTGATTTCAAATGGAATTTTTAAAAATTACCAATGACGTTAAGCAACTTTGTCATGAATTTACTGAGGATTTGTATATCTTCTGTTGTGTAGTATCTCTTCAAGTTTTCACCTATTTAAATAACTGGATTTGCTTGTCTTTTTTTTGTTGTTGTTGATTTGTAGAAGTTCTTCTTTATTCTGGGTGTTAGTTTATAGATTAGATGCCAGGTATATGTATAGTAATATTTTTCCTAGTCTGTGGCTTGCATAATCATTTAAAAATGATGTCCTTATATGAAGGCAACTGTTTAATTTTGATGAAGCCCAGTTTAATTCGTTTTATAGTTGGTGAGTTTTGTGTCCTATCTAAGAAATGTTTGTTTAATCCAATGTTTCAAATATATGGTTTTTTTCCTAGAAGCTTCGTATTTTTGGATTTTATGTTTAGGTCCGTGATCAATCTCAAATTAATTTTTATGTATCCAGTTAGATAAGGATTGAAGTTCATTTTCTTCCATATGAATATCTAGTTCCAGTAGTGTTTTGTAAAAAAAAAAAAAAAACTTTCTTTTTTTCCTACTGAATTGATCTGATCCCTTGGCCAAAAATTAATTTACTGTATTTTAGTCAGTTCATTTCTTGACTCTTTATTCTGTTCCAGTGATGAAACTTTCTTATTAGGTGCAGACATATTAAAATGTGTTATACCTTCTTAATGATTAAAATCCTTTAAGCCAGTGTCCTTCCTAGCACACAAAATTTTTGAACAAAGTCAGGTTTGTTCTACTAAGATTTTGATGTACAGTCATGCATCACTTAACAACAGAGATATGATGAGACATGTGCCCTTGGGTGATTTTGTCATTGTGTTTACATCACAGAGTGCACTTACACAGGCCTAGATGGTATAGCCTACTACACACCTAGGCTACAAACCTTTACAGCATGTTACTGTATTGAATATTGTAGGCAATTGTAACACAATGGTAAATATTTGTGCATCTAAACATATTTAAATATAGAAAAGGTAAAGTAAAAGTTTAGTATAGAAATAAAAATGGTGCACCTATACAGGGCACTTAACCATAAATAGAGCGGCAGGACTGGAATGTGCTCTAGGTAAGTCAGTGTGTGAGTAGTGAGTGAATGTGAAAGCCTAGGACATTACTAGTCACTACTGTAGACTTTATAAACACTTACTCTTAGGCTACACTAAATGTAGAAAAATACATATTCTTTAACACTAAATTAACTGTAGCTTACTATAACTTTTGTACTTTATAAACTTTTAATCTTTTTAAACTTTTGGACTCTTTTAATCTTTTTTAAACTTAGCTTAAAACACAAACATATTGTACAGCTATATAAAATATTTTCTTTATATCCTTATTCTAAAAGCATTTTTTTCTATTTTAAAAATTTTTATTTTTATTTTTTAGCTTTTTAAGCTTTCTTGTTAAAAATAAACAAACACACACATTAGCCTAGGCCTACACAGAGTCAGGATCATCAAGATGTTGCTAGGTGATAGGAATTTTTCAGCTCCATTGTAATCTTACAGGACCACCATTGCATACGTGGTCTGCCATTGACCCAAACATTGTTATGCAGTGCATGACTATACTTGTCTAATACTATTCCATCTCACAAAGCAACCTCAGTGAATTAAAACTCATCAATACCTTGTTTCCAAGGCCATGTTTAGCCCCTGAGGACTCAGTTGCTCACTTTTCCTTGTGGCAATTTAATGCTGCAGCAGTGTAAGAAAGATCATCGTAGCTGCACTTCCAAGCCTCATCCTCCAATAAAGCTTTTGTCAATAATTTTATTTGTTAGTGAATGTCAAGCTCAAGAGTGGAAGAAAAGAATATTACTTATTGGCCTCTTGAAACCTCACTCACTTGAAGGGCTGCTATGTGGGGTTAAAATAGATATAATAGATTGGTTTTCTATTAGACTTCTGACATGTTAACTGATAAGCATTCTGATTGGCTTGACAGTTATATTTTCTTTTTGCAAATTAATAAATGACTCTTTGGGTCCATGATAGCAGATAGCAAAAATGTGCCTAATTATACCATAGAATCAATTTGTAGGTCAAATCAACTTTCACCAGCACAGTGTCTCCCTGCAAATTTGATACATAAAGCTTATTAATTGTGAGTCTTTCTTCTAAAGACAACATTATAAATAGGCTTTATCTAACATCTTTAGAATTCTCACCAGAATGGGAACATTTCTACTTAAATAGAAAAGCTAAAAGCAAAGGTATTTTGCCAGTTAGTTATTTTAGTTACTAAGCACTTCTCAATACATATTTATGATTGTTGGACTATGGCATCAAATTTTGTCTCGCTAATAACTTCTTGAGATTACGAAGCCCAGTAGCAATAATTTATTATATTAATTAAGAGACATCGTAGTGATGTGTTTAATAGTAATAGGAATTAGACAATATTATTAAGGATTTGGTGTATATATAAAATAATGCTATTCATGACTAAAATTTATCTTGATTCATTTTCTAAAAATAACTCAATATATTTCATGTCTCTAGTACTTTTATTACAATTCTCTATGAATATCCTTTAGCTTAGGTAGGATATTTCATTAATTAAGCATACATCATGCTAACTCAAGGCAGGAAATAATAAAATTATGTGAAGTGTTAACGTATCTGAGAGTAAATGATAAAAATTAATCTAACCAAGATGCCAGCCATAAAATAAATTACATGGGCCGAATAAAAATGTCAACATCAAATAAAAAAGAGGAATTGCATTCTAAATCTCAGGCAAGGTAGATGAGTAGAGTTGAGTTCCTTATAAAGAAATATTTGAAGTCATAACTATAACTAGACTTCAAACGAACAAATCTCAATTTAGATTCTTTCTTGCGCTGAGCTGCACCTAATATGTCTCCATTTCATGATGAATACTGTCAGGAATGACAATGACCAATAAGTAGAACCAGTACAAAGTTCCTCCTAGAATGGAATGTCATCCATGTGAGGGAAAAGAAGACAAATTAAGTCTAAAATTAAAATATATCACCAGCAGCCCCAAAGCACTGACTCAAAATCAGGTCAATTTAAACCTTTGTTATATGTTACTTCAATTTTTAATATTTCCTGGATAAGTAACCAGTAAGTGGGGGATTTTCCCAACAGAAAACATATGTCTCTCTAGGAAAACGAAGCCAGTCAATTGTCAACAAGAGAAACAGTCAATGAAGTCAAAAAAAAAAAAAAAAAAAGAAGAAGTACACTGGTTAATTGCTGTTTCAAGTTTTTCGATTCAATTTGTAAAATTTTGATTTTTTTTTTACAAAATTTCCTCTTAATTGACACACGCTTATTATAGAAAAAACGTTAAAATAAAAGAAACAAAAAGCAGAAAAGTAACCTATGCAATGTTTAGCACTCAGAGAAAAGCAATTAATATGTTGTTCCACTCCCTCCTGAACTTTTATTATTTTTTTAACATAATTGTGTTCATATTGAATACACTTTTTTTGTATTCTGGATATTTACTCACTTAATGTGACATAGGTGTGTTTGCATATTATTACATACTCTTCATAAAGATAATTCTTAACAACTTCACAATATTCTGACAAGTATATGTGTTCCCAGAAGTATGAATATTTTATTAACTTGATATATATTAAGTTGATACACATAGACAATTACCTTTCCAAGAATTGTACTGATTTACACCATTATATTATGATATCATTATATTATGATACCATTATATTGTGTGAGCATGCCTATTTCACCACATTTTCAATAACATTAATCTATTTCTGGATTGTTTATTGCATTTCTTAGATCTCCTTATCAATTCCTGCATTCTAGTTTAAATAACAAAGCTTTAGAGCATGCTTTGATATTGGACAGGTAAATTTGCCCAAAGATTTCTCTTTTTTCACCAGTTTTGTAAAAACTATTACACACTTTCCCTCATACTAACATTGAAATTGCTTCTAAATGCAATTAATAAAAATAATATTGAGATTTTGATTGTGTCTCTTTCCGTCAAACCCTTCCATGACTTCCCTTTTGTCTAGTTCAGTGGTGCTCAGCCGGGGTGATTTTATCCCCCAGGAGAAATTGGACAATATCTGGAGGCATTTTGGTTGTCCCAACTGGAGGGTGGGATTGGGGGAGGCGGGGTTAGTGGGGAGTCCTGCTACTGGCATCTAGTGTTTAATGGCCAGGGATGCTGCTAAACATTCTTCATTGTGCTGCGTAAGACAGACCCCCAACAACAAAGGATTTCCCCAAGTTTTCCAAAATGTCAGTAGTGTGGGTTGGGGTCAAAAAACTCTCATCTATGGAATATATGGAAAACCACTTTGCTTGGCACACCAGGCTGTCTTTCATCCAACTCAATGGTCTTCTAACTGAGGTACTTAAAAGCCCTGGTGGTTGGTTTCTAGATCCTCAAAATGATTTGCAGGATAATATATCCATGTTCAAAATAATACTACAGGAGAAAGAGGAGAGGGGGGAGGACGAGAAAGAGGTATATCTTTCATCTATTCTAAATCATGCTATGTTGCAATGCCTCTAGGGTGAAAAGAAAAAGCAAACTAGGAACACGACTTCAAAGATTAATCAAGGTAACACGTAACTCCATGTGGCTTCAAACTCTTTATAATAAAATGATATACAGTGTGCATTTAATGTTTGGTAAGGATAGTCTTATCTTTTCTTGTTTAAATTTTTTCTAGATATTTCCACAGACTTACAATTTCCATTTGAACCTGAAAACTGGTTCAGTTTAAAAAAATTCCAGTCCAATTTTTTACAATCAACAAACCTACATTGAAATATCATTATATGTACATATACATATAAATTACATTTCTATAAATTTGTCCTAAGGAGTGAAGTAGAGTTGGATAGAAACATATGCAAATAACACTAACATTTACAGCATGCTTATAATGTACCAGCATTCTAATACATCTTAATGTCTCAGTTAATCATCACAACTACGCTCAAGTTGGTAACACTGCGATCTTCACTTTATGAAGAAAACTGAGGCTCAGAACAGGAAGTTGTCCCAAGTCACAGATCTATGAAGATTATAGATCAAACCACATTCTGTGTGATGCCAAGATACTATATCCAGCTTTTTCTAAATAGCAGTCTTCTGGGTTTCACTTATGTGTGTGTGTGTCTTTGTGTCTGTTTCAAAGTAGTTGAACAACAATGTCAGGGAAATCATAGTTTTAACGTTTTAGGTATATTTCTTATATTTCCCAAAAAACCAGTTTGAATATATTCTACCTACAAGCCTCTCAGAGAGGATGTCTCTTATATCCAGGCACCAGCACTTTGCTTCAAAGGCTAACACAACAATGGCCTGAAGGCAGGACCAGTGTTGTGTTAGTAAAGTTGTGTAGAGTAAAACATGTTTCAGGATCTGTCAGGGACTTCAGATACTTTACTGACGGTATTGAATTCCTGGGCTTGACCTATTCCTGCACCTCCAGCATCCAAGAGCACTGTGTCTTACAACTTACTCCTTATGACTCACTTGTAACAAACATCACTCATTACATCAAAGAAAATTATTGTTAATGCCACTTACACTAATTAACACAACTTCTGGTGTAGATACCAATAAGAATAGTTTAAGTACCAAGTAATCTACTCTTAAAATGTTGATTCTTCTTAGGATATTTCAGTGCTATTTAATTGTCCAGAGGATATGGATTAGGGATAATGTGCATTATGCTGTCAAGGGCAAGCTCACATGCGTGTAGGCACACACACACACACACATGCACACCCTCCCAAATGTTTATATTGAAGTAATTTAAAGTAAATTATCACACAGACTACAGGATAGTCTCAGCAAACAGTAACTACCAGAATTATCTTTCCAGTGTTACTTATAATAATAACAAAATTTACTGAAATGTCTAAGACGAATGGCTTGATTTAAAAAATATCTTCACACATTCTTGAGTTTCTCAACTTCAGTATTTTTGATATTTTGGGCTGGAAAATTCTTTGTCTTGGGAGAGATTGTTCTGTGCATTGCAAGAAGTTTAGAACCCTTGGTGTCTCCCAAGTACATGCCAGTAGTAGCTCCCTTTTCTCAGCAGTGCCAATACAAAATGTCTTTAGACATTGTAAAATGTCCCCTGGGGGCAAAATTGCACTTAGTTGAGACCTATGTAATGGACTACAACCCATGTAGCTTTTAAGAGTATGTTATAAATAATATTTACTTATCTAGGCAAATGTTCATAGTATATTTAATGGAAGAATCAGGATGAAACAACAGATAAGTTAGACCTTGATTTATAAAATAAAAATGGATACATGCATTGAAATACAAAGACAGCTAACCTTTTTTGTGTGCTTACTCTGTACCGAACACTAACCTTTCACATGTGTTATCTGTTTAATTTCCATAATAACCCTCAGAGGTTGGTAATTAACCCCATTTGATAAATAAGGAAACAGAATCTCAGAGAGGTTAAGCAGCTGAATGATAATTTTATAATATTAACAGCAGTCATGTTCAGGTAGTGAAATTGGGTGTAATTATTTATCTCTGTATCTTCCAAGATTTCAACAATAAGCATCTATTATTTTTAATCAGAAAACTTAACAAATGACATTATTAGGCCGGGCACAGCGGCTCACACGTGTAACCCCAACACTTTGGGAGGCCAAGGTGGGAGGATCACTTGAGGTCAGGAGTTCGAGACCAGCCTGGCCAACATGATAAAAACCCCTCTCTACTAAAAATACAAAAATTAGCTGGGAGTGGTGGTGGGCACCTGTAATCCTGCACTCCAGCCTGGGCGACAGAGTGAGGCTCCATCTCAAAAAAGAAAAAAAGACATTATTAAATCATAAGCCTTTCTTTTAGAGAATAAAATGTATTTACTGAGTGCTTGCCTTTTGCTTTCTTTCAGAGAACAAAATATAGTTAATGAATGCTATCTGGTTGTTTTAATGAAATACTTATATTCTTAGCCTCTTTTCCTATGCCCCAACTTCTTTTTTGGTAATATTTTCTTCCCAGTTATTCAATTACTGAAACCTGTAATAGAGAATCTTTCCCATTATTCCAGCTCAGGTGTATATTTGTTACTTCAACTTAAATCACTGAAATACAATCTTGACAAACTCTTTCTAGAGAAATAAAGCATTTATTGAAAATGTATTCCCTTATTTCTCTAGAAAGAGTCCAAATTTCTTGAAATAATTTTTTAAAATTAACCTAGAACTCACTAGAAAACTCTCAGAAATCCTGCTGATGAAGATCATTCGAAAATATATCAGCTAACTTTCCCCTCCTTGGTGAACTATGTTAACAGGCATAGCAAGTTAAAACCGTGTTCCTATTCCTTGAGGCTAAATAAAGCTTCTTGGAGATTCTGGAGGCTCCCTTCACTGGTCCATGATTAGGACGTGATACTGACATTGAGGAAAGTAAGCCCTTTCTCACACCGGGAATTATTTTTATGTTGCTTCTTGCTTGCTTGAAGGTTATTCAAAGGGGCAAACTAAATTGGTTTATGATTCATTAGCTGAGGCATTTTCTGTATGCTGCTTATTTAATACGTGATTTTCCTGGTGTGGCCAGAAAAGGGAATCCTAATAATAATGGTCAACCTCTGCTTACTCTTCTGGTCATCATGACTTTTCTTTCCTTTTTTTTTTTTTTTTTTGAGACAGAGTCTTGCTCTGTCACGCAGCCTGGAGTACAGTGGCGCAATCTTGATTTACTGCAACCTCTGTCTCCCGGGTTCAAGTGATTCTCCTGCCTCAGCCTCCCTAGTAGCTGGGATTACAGGTGTCCACCACCACGCACAGCTAATTTTTGTATTTTTTTTTTTTTTTTGAGATGGAGTCTCACTCTGTTGCCCAGGCTGGAGTGCAGTGGCACCATCTTGGCTCACTGCAACCTCTGCCTCCCAGGTTCAAGTGATTCTTCTGCCTCAGCCTCCCAAATAGCTGGGACCACAGGCATGTGCCACCATTCCCAGCCAATTTTTGTGTTTTTAGTAGAGATGGGGTTTCACCATGTTGGCCAGGCTGGTCTCGAACTCCTGAGCTCAAGTGATCCACCCGCCTTGGCCTCCCAAAGTGCTGGGATTATGGGCATGAGCAACTGCACCCGGCCAATTTATTTATTTATTTATTTTTTTATTGAGACAGGGTCTTACTCTGTCTCCAGGCTGGAGTGCAGTGGCATGATCTTGGCTCACTGCAAGCTCCGCCTCCCGGGTTCAAGTGATTTTCCTGCCTCAGCCTCCGAGTAGCTGAGACTACAGGCACGTGCCACCATGCCCAGCTAATTTTTGTAATTTTAGTAGAGACGGGGTTTCACTGTGTTGGCCAGGATGGTCTTGATCTCTTGACCTCGTGATCCACCCACCTCGGCCTCCCAAAGTGCTGGGATTACAGGCGTGAGCCACTGCGCCCAGCCCGATTTTTGTATTTTTAATAGAGACGGGGTTTCGCCATGTTGGCCAGGCTGGTCTCGAACTCCTGACCTCAGGTGATCTGCCCACCTCCGCCTCCCAAAGTGCTGGGATTACAGGCGTGAGCCACCACGCCCAGCCTGGTCATGACTTTTCTTGGCAATTCCTCTGAGTTCCTGACCCTCATTCAGTCTGCTTTGTTGCCCTTTCCCCTTGTATCTTCTGAGAGCCCAGCAAGCCACAAAGAGATTTATCACAGTGTCATTTGTGAAAACTCATCACACTTTGCAAGCCGCCTCTGTGAGGAAGTAGATGGTGTTTTATTGATGCTCAGGTATTGTTGCGGGATCCTGAGGACCAGAGAGAGACCTTGGAGTGTAAACAGGAGGATACCTTTATTACTGAATGCACTCAGACCCAGCAGACTCAATGTCCAAAGACTGGGCCCAGAACAAAGACAGCACTTGACTTTTATACACACTTCACAAAAGGGGTGGGCTAGTTTGAAGCAGGCTTACGGTTACAGTGACGCGAAAGCAAGAATACAGAAGCAGAACGATTAATTAAATTGTGGCAGGTTTATAACTCAGGATTACACATGACCATTGCCAAGCAACCCAGATGTCCATTATCTAGGTTTTGCTCTAACGAGCCTTGCACTGGTTTAGCTCATAACCTTTACTAAGGTGCCCAGGCAGTGGTAGTTCAGGCCTGCTCAGGCTTCTAATGACCTTCATTGTACTTCTTAGATAAAACAGAATACTTGAAGTTACTAGTTACAGAGAACAAGAATCTATAAACTCATTCCATAAAACAAAGGAAAATTTGTTTTTTCTTCTCCCTGTATTGAGGGAGTGCTGGGAGAGTCTCCAGAGCACATTAGATATTATTATCAAGACTTTTCCTGGGTCTGGGCTGTGCCTATTGCTATCTCTGGGACAAGTCAGCCTAATACAGGAAAGCTTATTTCTCTTTCTTTTTAATTTTATTTTTCTTTAATTTCCTACCTCAGTATCGCTACTAAAGTTTACATCGTTTTGTGTGTTTTTTAGATAAATTAATTACTATATGGTATTTGACTCTAGGCTTCAAAGTCAGGTTCTGAATAATGAAACATTTAGTTCTACTTTCCAGTCTTCGTTCCTGCAACATACTTGCCAGGAAGGTATTTCTCAAAATAAACACCTGTCTAGCACACTGAGTTTTCACAAGTATATTGGGTCCTTGCCCAATTCTCTCTGTATTTAATACCTCTTTCTTTGGAGTAAGTAAGTCTGTAAGAAAGCAAAAGTCAGGCATACAATTTTATCCGATGGCTCTTTTTTTTTTTTTATTATTATACTTTAGGTTTTAGGGTACATGTGTACAACGTGCCGGTTTGTTACATATGTATCCATGTGCCATGTTGGTGTGCTGCACCCATTAACTCGTCATTTAGCATTAGGTATATCTCCTAATGCTGTCCCTCTCCCCTCCCCCCACCCCACAACAGTCCCCGGTGTGTGATGTTCCCCTTCCTGTGTCCATGTGTTCTCATTGTTCAATTCCCACCTATGAGTGAGAACATGCAGTGTTTGGTTTTTTGTCCTTGCGATAGTTTGCTGAGAATGATGGTTTCCAGCTTCATCCATGTCCCTACAAAGGACATGAACTCATCATTTTTTATGGCTGCATAGTATTCCATGGTGTATATGTGCCACGATAGACAACCAGAGGCCAGGTGCAGTGGCTCACAACTGTAATCCCAGCACTTCAGGAGGCTGAGGCGGGCGGATCACGAGGTCAGGAGAGCGAGACCATCCTGGCTAACATGGTAAAACCCCATCTCTACTAAAAATACAAAAAATTAGCCAGGTGTGGTGGCAGGCACCTGTAGTCCCAGCTGCTCGGGAGGCTGAGGCAGGAGAATGGCGTGAACCCGGGAGGCAGAGGTTGCAGTGAGCCGAGATCGCGCCACTGCACTCCAGCCTGGGTGACAGAGAGAGACTCTATCTCAAAAAAAAAAAAAAGTAAATAAAATAAAATAAAAAATAAATAAAAAATAGACAGCCAGAATAGAGGAACTAGTCAGTACTAGCCATTTCATTATGTCTGAGCAAACTTGGAGTGAGTGAAGTTTTCTCTGGCTGGGTTCTGCCTCTAAAACAAACACTTAGCAGCCAGGAAAGTTATGCAACGTCTATAATCTAGGAGGCTCAGACCATCTTTGCCCACCATGCATTACCTTTTTTTCTTGCCTACCCCTTACCCTTTTCTGGCCAGATATGAGAAATTTCAAGCTATTATGTATGTGGTGGGGAGGGAAGATAATTTGGGAAGGGTGGAAAGAGAATTAGCTCAGCATATTCAAGTATGTTGGAATATATCTTCTATACAAATAAAAATGAAAATGTTCTTCAAATGTTATACCATTCATTTGTTTGAAATTATCTACTTTACATAGTAAAGTGCACAATTGTTCATCTATATTCAAGCAGCATACATTTACTGCTGCATTTTGCTGGTAAAATACTGCAATAATTAAAAACATCAGTTATTAATGTCATTTGCATTTGCTCTTACAAAGTTTATCTAACAGTTATTGTTTATGCTTATATCTTAGGCTTCACAAAATACTTAGCGCATTGCTGGTGCAAGTTAGGTAGTCAAAAATTATAGTTATTATTATTTCGAGGTTTTTTTGGAAGAGAGAGTTAAGAGTATGGTACTCTGTAATTTTTAAAACCTCATGTTCATTATCTGTACAATGACTTCGGTTCAGGGGGGAGCATTTCAAATATCCAGTATCCAATTAGGCTAGGTGATAGGCGTTATTCAACATTACAAAACTAAAAAGTAACTCTGTAGGGATTTAAATCTGTCTGCTCCCAAAACCAACTCTTACCTATTATGCCAGTACTAAGAGAGTTAGAGTGAACGAAGAATACCAGGGCTGGAGTGGTGTTGTCAGTGTTTGACAAGGGTAGCAGAGCAGGCTGAGACTCATGGACTCACCATAACATAGGGATGAAGAAGAGATGAGATCAGACAATGCTGTTGGGCTTGAAACATGGCCTTAGGGTTTTAAAGATCAAAGTCTGTGAGTTCAGAAAGAGTAGGGAGCTCCAACGTTAGTTACCCAGTTAACAAAATTAATAAAACCTTAATGGTGAAATATCAGATTTTAGTTGAATGAGAGAGGCAGAAGGTGAGGAGTATAGCTATGACTCTGTAGTTCAGATGTGATACAATGAGAAGCTGAATTGCAGTAGGAGCTGGCCTCGCAAGGAGGACGTGGGCTGGGTTTGAAAAAACAGTGTCTTGGAAGGAAGCAAGTGGTTAAGGCTTCTGCAACCCAATTCTTGATTCAAGTCCCAGCTTTGGTCCCTGCCATACATATAACATCAGGCAAGTTAATTAACCATCCGAAACCTCAGCTGTCCTCTCACTGAAATGAGCAGCATAGCCTGACTTATAGGGCTATTGAGAGATTAAATGATATGTAATGCATGTGAAGAGCTTATCACAGAGCCTGGCACATAGCCCAAGTTCAAGAAACAATAGCAACACTGCTGAAAAAATGAGTAGGGGCAGGAAGAATGGGGGTGGGGGTGTTGATCCAGGGTGATTTGGATCATGGAGGTACCATTAAGAAAAGTTAAAAACCCAGAAAGAGGATGTGGTTGATTCAGAAGGAGGATAGTAACAGCAGCTGATATTGATGCTCTGGTGTATGAAATGTTAAGTTTTAAAGATTGCATGTTAATGTCCAGCGCTGCCTTATTAGCCTGGGGAGAGGCTGCAGTGTCTTGTTTTTCTGGACAGCAGGGGGCTCCCAGGTACTGGAAAGCAGCAAGTGAGGGTCTCCTACTGTTTTCTGTACTTTGCTGAGTAACGCTTGCGAAAGTGAGCTAGCATCATCTGATGCTATGGTTAAAAACAAGTTGTGTATTCCTGGACTCATAAATGCATAATTTTCTCTATGAGGTACTTGAAATCCGTTGAATCTTATAGAGCTGGAGTGTAGTTTAATATCCAGCAAAAATGGAAACAAATGAGACCAAAAAAAGAGAAGGTGTGCATGTCATAAACTCACAGATTAAAAGGAATAACGGGGACTAGAATGTAGCATAAAAAGCAGGAACTGGAGTTGTGGATGCAGTGGTAGGAACACACAAAGGAGAGAGAGTCTTTTCTTGCCTTAGGAATCTGGGGAAGACTCATTAGAAGAGCTGGGTAAGGCAGGAAGGGCATTCCACATGAAGGAACAGCACACGTGCAAAGACACGGAGAAGTGAAATTACTTGAGAAATTTTCTGGGCACAGCAAATGTAGTTTGTAGAAAAGTAATGTTAAAGGAAAAACCTTAGGCAAATTAAAATTAATAGAGTTTAATTGAGCAAAGAATGATTCATGAATGGGGCAGTCCCTGCCCAGAATAGATTCGGGGAGGCTCCGATGCAGCTACATGGTCAAAGAAGATTTCTGGATAGAACAAAAAATGATGCATAGAAAACAGAAGTGAGGTACAGAAACAACCAGATTGGTTGCAGCTGAGCATTTGCCTTAATTGAACACGGTTTGAATAGTTGGCCGCCTTTGATTAGCTGAAACTCAGTGATTGGCATAAGAGTAGGTTACTGTCTGTTTACGCATCCAGTTAAATTACAGTTCACCACGTACACAGACACCCTTAGGCCAAACTTAAAATGTGTAAGGAGACAGCTTTAGGCTAAACTTGATTTAACAGTAACAAATGAGAAAAAAGAGAAGCCCAGAGAGAGAGCGTTTCGCACGGAGTCAAAATCTGAATAAGTAAAGAGCCCACGTTTGTAGATTTCTAGTACCCTTTTCCTTGCACTTTGCTGGTCTAATTCCCTCTGCACAGTTAAGAGCTCTGAGTAACTGAGTTACTGAGTTTGCAATTTCTAGACATAGTGTTTCTACCAGTATATTAATTATTCTCTTCCCTTTTCAAAGAATCACTTCTCAGGAGTCACTTTTCTCTTTCTAATTTTGATTTTGTTGAGGCTCAGAAAGCAATACCCCAAAGACTTGTTCTTTGACATGCTGAGAGACCTTAGATGCTGCTTCAGAGGCAAGGGTTTCTAACCTTGTCTCGTTCCCCACTCCAACTTGTCTTGTTCCTGTAAGTGCAGGAAGGCACTCTGGAATTTCTTTAACTGACCAAGAAAGTTTCTTTCCAAAATAAATGCAATTGTCCTTTTTTGTTGTTGTTAGACAGGGTCTCACCCTGTCACTCTGTCACGCAGAATTGAGTGCGGTGGTGCAGCTGTGGCTTATTGCAGCCTTGACCTCCCAGGCTCCAGCAATTCTCCCACCTCAGCCTCCCAAGCAGCTGGTACCACAGGTGTGCACCAGCCCACCCAGCTAATTTTTTAAAAAGAATTTTTTGTAGGGATGGGGTCTTGCTGTGTTGCCCAGGTTGGTCTTGAACTTCTGTGCTCAAGCAATCCTTCTGCCTCAGCCTCCCAAAGTGCTGGGATTACAGGCATTAGCTACTGTGCCCTCCCTCAATTGTCTTAAACCCCCTCTGTAGGGATCTCATTAGGTAACTAGGAAAGATCAACCATCAGAGAAGAGAAGAGACTGGGAGTCAGCACCATGTTGAGAGAGACTTTTCATCTGTTCTTCTGAGGGTAGCCCTAAGAAATTTATTTGCCTAATAAGACAACCTTTGTTCCCATACAGCACCACGTCTCACCTTCCCTTAATGTCTCTGCCTTCCACTTTTGGAGTCCATTCATTCCTAATGACTTACCATCCCTCAAAACAATGGTCTGTATTCCCCATCTTTCTCCTGACCTATGAAAAAGGGTACATAAGCTTCTGTACTGCATTGGGTTACCTGATAATCACTCTGGGAATTTTTCCCCCTGTACATTAATAAATGTTTATGCTTTTCTCCTATTAATCTGTCTTTTGTCACTTTATTTTCTGGGAACCTTCAGAAGGTGAACGGGATCCCTGTGCCCCTACAATTTGTTATTTTTATCTAGGATTTTTCTGTAATTAAAAAAAGTTTTTTTGAAAAACAGGTTTCTATATTTTTTTACACTAAACTAAAACTGAAGTAACTAACAAGTACAACGCACTGCAGGTACTCTCTTCATCTCGTAGTTCACGCTTAAGCACTTAACCTGTCCGAAGAAATGTGAGTATTCCTGTAGTCAAAGAGAGTCATCATTCAACCAACAAGCTAGGTCCCTGTGAACATTTTAGCATCTAATCATTAAATTGATTTAAAGCAAGAGAGATAGTATTGCTATTTTCTTATTAATGGAATGGTTTCAGTCATGTATGCTAATTTTCAGTATTAGTACTTTTCAAGACTGGGAAACTCATGTTTTTCACTGAATGTGAATTTGAAAGGATGAAATGAAATAAACTAAGAAAGGACAATCAAATTAATGTAAAAAAGGCAACAGTAACAAAAACAGTGTTCATACCAGTATTTAGCATAGTGCCTGGCAGATGATAGGTTCTCCAAAATACTTTTTTTTTTTTTTAAAGAGATGGGGTCTTACTAGGTTGTCCAGGTTAGAATGCAGTGGCTATTCACAGGTGTGATCATTGTGCACTACTGCCTTAAACTCCCGAGCTCAAGCAATTCTCCTGTCTCAGCCTCCTGAGTAGCTGGGACTACAGGTGCCGCCACTGCACCTTGCTTCCCAAAATTCTTCTTGAATGAATGAATGTTGAATGAATGAATGTTCCTTAATTCTAGGTACATCAAAAGCAGTGTGAATTGGTGCACATGATTTTAGATGCTAGGCTGTTTCAATATTACACAGAAACTAAGTCTCCACATGATAACCCTGGTGTTTTCCCTAAAACAACAAACCATTAAGTTGAAGTACCAACTGTTTCTTCTCATCTTCATGATCATTTAAAATATCTGGCTCTTTTCCTCTCTTTTATGCATCATAATTTTTCAAATGTTTTTCTATTCTGTGTCTACTGGAGGTTGCCAATTTTGTTATGACTCTGTTAACTCTATAGAGTTATAGAAGGATCTCATAAAAAGTAATATTGGTGTGTAAATAAGATGCAAGAAGAATGACCTTCATTTTTCTATTCAATAGAAAGGAGATAAAATAATGAGTAATAAAATCCTTCTAGAAATTCTGATTCTTTTTTGATCAACTTGATACAGGTCAGGTAGAAGTGGTCTCCTGACAGAAGCAATAGTCTTTTTCAATTCAGCGGAGAAAGCCTATGTGTTCCCAATAACCCCACTTAGTTTTGTTGATCTTTGAGCACTACTGGGTAAGTTGTAGTTAAATACCACCTTGTTTTTTCTTACTAGAAACTTAATGTTGTATTTTTAACATTTAATGTTGATTTTATTTAATTTCAATTTAATTTTAATGTTATGTTGATAGAATAAATAACACTTTATGGTTAAAATCATGTTTAGGATCTGTATAATTTGATTTCACTTCTCAATCAGATGGATTCTATGAAGAGTTCAATCAAAAAGATAGAAGGTATGTTTCCATTTCTATTCAGAGTTTTAAGGAGAGAATCTTATCTTTTGGGGTTCCTCAACCCTTTTTGATAAATGGTAAAGGAGCATTTTGAAAATGTTGTTGTACAGATATATTTGCAGATATATGGTGCAGATATAGTTGGTATTTCCTTAAAAAATCAACTCATATAAATATTTGAGAGTCTGTTGTTTTGGTGAAACAATGGAACCATTATGTGATTGGTATTATGTAACTGAAAGTTTCAAATGGCTTCCTGCATTTACCAATAATTCATAAGGGATGCATTTAGATATATTTTCTACCAAGCCCACAGCATTTTGGCTGAGATTTCCAAGTCAGGTGAATCTCTTCTATTGTTCACATTGGTGTCTATGCCAAAGAGGAGTGATTCAATAGAAAGGCAGTCTTGCAGCACATAGCTGCCAGGTTTCTGGATCATACCTATTTAAAAGAGGTAAATTTGGGACCCAGTCAAGACACAAGAAAAAAAATGCAGGTTAATGAATGGCATAAATATTTATATTTTACGTATGTATGTAATACCTAAAACTGAAGCCCAAAGAGAAGTGAAAATCAATAGAAAGTGAAAACAAATGAATCTGAACTTTCAGATTGTATTTTAATTCACTGCCTTATATGTTTAGACGACTGCATAGCATTCCCTCTTTTTTTTTGATGGAGTTTCACTCTTGTTGCCTGAGCTGAAGTGCAATGGCGTGATCTCAGCTCACTGCAACCTCCACGTGCCAGGTTCAAGCGATTCTCCGGCCTCAGCCTCCCAAGTAGCTAGGATTACAGGCATGCACCACCACACATGGCTAATTTTGTATTTTTTAGTAGAGGCGGGGTTTCACCATGTTGGTCACGCAGGTCTGGAACTCCTGACCTCAGGTGATCCACCTGCCTTGGCCCCCCAAAGTGCTGGGATTACAGGCATGAGCCACCACGCCCAGCCTGCATAGCATTCTTTTTTTTTGAGACAGAGTCTGGCTCTGTCACCCAGGCTGGAGTGCAGTGGCATGATCTCGGCTCACTGCAAGCTCTGCCTACCAGCTTTACGCCATTCTCCTGCCTCAGCCTCCTGAGTAGCTGGGACTACAGGTGCTCACCACCACGCCCAGCTAATTTTTTTGTATTTTTAGTAGAGATGGGTTTCACTATGCTAGCCAGGATGGTTTCAATCTCCTGACCTTGTGATCCGCCGGCCTCAGCCTCTCAGCTGCATAGCATTCTTTACAAGTTGCCCCATGTGCCAATGAAGCAGAACCCTGTCCAAAGAAATCCCAAGTAGTTAGGGTAGAATGGTTTCTGATTGACTTCTCTTTCTTTTTCTTCACTCCCATTATTTTTATAACACAAGTAATGCAGCATGTATTTGTTGTTAAACGTTGAAATAATAAAGAGATACACATATTAAAGAATAAAAGACTCCTACATTCATTGCTGCCCAGCTCCCAAATATAACCACTGCTAACAAGTTTGCACTCATTTTTCTAAACCCTCTTTTAAATACACATGCAAACACATCTATCTATAGTTTGTAAAAAATTCTACCATATGATACATATTATTTCACAGCTTACTCTTCTCTCTTACTTTTTTAAAGAGATGGGGGTCTCACTATGTTGCCCAGGTTGGAGTGCAGTGGGCTAGTCACAAGCGTGATCCTAGTATACTACAGCCTCAAATTTCCAGGCTCAAGTGACCCTCCAGCCTCAGCCCCCCTAGTAGCTGGGGCTACAGGCATGTGCAACCATGCCTGGTTACGTTTTTCTCTTGATGGTATGTTATGGACATTTTCCCATGCTAGTACATGGATCCACCTTTTTAAAGATTGAGCCTATGGAATTCTAAATTATGGGTATACCATAATTTATTAAATATTTCTTCTCATTGTGTTAGGAATTAGTTTTGGCACTAGTAACAGAGATTAAAAAATGTGGCAAAAAATTAAAAGTTTTATCTTTCTCATATAACAAAAGTTGTATAGTCTTGGGCATATGTGGTAATTCTGTGGTGTTTTCAGGGACAGACTGATTTCGGTGTTCTAATACTGAGTGTAGCTCCCATCCTCAAGGTAATATTATTACCTTGTCCCAAAGTGACTGTTGGAGCTCCAGCAATCAAATCTTCATTCCAGTCAGGAAGAAGTGAAAGGTAAGGAACAAATTGGTGTGCCAGTAAAGTCAGTCCCCCCTTAAAACACTTTTGTACAAGTCCTACCTAACAATTCCTGCTTATATCTCATTGGTCATATCTTAACACATAGCCATCCCTTTCTGTCAGGAATTAAGGGAAATTTAATACTTTAGTCAGATATATTGATACCACCAACAATCAGGTTCTTTTAGTAAGGAGGAAGGGGAGAATGCAGATTGACTGGGTATCAAGCAATCTTACCACATGTATTGGTACATATTTTGGTTGTTTACAGTTTTCACTATAACAAACAGTGCTGCAATGAATATACATGAACGAGTTTCTTTTCATTGTATTCGCTTCATATTTTTCTGTAACCCTGTTTTTTACTTTGGTTGATTTATTAATTATCTTCCATATGTTACGCCTTTTCATTATTTATAACTTCATCCATTTTTCATCTGTTCTTGGCTCAAAGGAGGAAGCATCCTGCTCTCTTCTAAGTGTTCTCTCTTTTTCCCTCTTTGAGCTTGGTGGTGAAAACAGAATAATAGGTTAAGATATTGATGTTTGGAGGTAAAAGAAATATAAATTGAGGGTGTCTCCACCTGATCATCTTTATGAAAAGGCAAGGTACCAGGAGCAGACAGCACAGACTGGGGCTAACTTCTCACTCCATGACTCTCTAAGGGTTGCGACCTTCAAGGAATTACTTCATGTCTTTGTGCCTTAGTTTTTCCATCTGTAAAACGTTGTTAGTTTTGGCATCTACCTCATAGGGTTGGTGTGAGAAGGGAATGTAAAGCAATTGGAAACAGTAGGTGGCATATACTAAGTGCTATGTGAGTTAACAGTTGTCAATTCTCACCTCAGTGAAGTAAAAAATGGTTTCTGTGCAGTATAATGGGAATGGAGACACAACGAGAGGGTAGGTGGTGGTCAGAGTCCATAAGGTCTTTGTGACAGAGATTTGAGGTGGTCAGGGAGGTATGAATCAAGGGATGGTTGTGTAATGTTGAGAGGACAGTTGAAGTCAGGCATCACATTGACTGCTTAAAAATAGGAGTAAAGACATTGAATAAGTAGGATTGAAATAAACTGGGTAGGGTTGGCAGAAGGCCAAGTGGATAGAGCACTAGAAGGTGCTGATATGAGTTAGCTGAAATAATTTACCACAAGATTCTGGGTGGGAAAAGAGAAACAGAAGAGTACTTCAGAAAGCCATTTCTCTTGAATTGAGGGGTCAGAGTGAATTGTGGATAGAAAAAAGGATGTGGACTGAGAATAGATTTTCAGAATTCAGGCTTTTAAAGGTATCATTCTGGGTGCTAGTATACTTTCAGGTGCGGCTCATGTGACTGGATTACTGCAGTGAAACAAATGCCAGAGATGAAGATCAGGGAAATAGAGGGAATCAAATATTTCATTCAGTTTAATTAACTAGGCAATTGATCACCTAGTATGTGCTAAATGGGTTTTGTGTTGTGAACAAGATATAGGTATTTCCTAACCATTAAGTTAAAAAACGAATATATATAACAATATATATATTTGTTCTTTAAAAACATATATATGAAACAATATGTTTATTAATTAAGAGGAATCAAAGTCATTTATGTATACCTAGATACTTACCATTTCTTATGTTACTCATTTCTTCCTGAAGATCTGTTTCCCTCTACTATTATTTTACTTCAGCCTGAGGAATTTCCTTTAGTACTTCTTATAGTGTAAGCCTGCTTGTGATAAATTTTCCTTTTTTAAAAACATGCTTTTTGAGATTGGTTTTTGGGAGGATATTTTTGCTGAATGTAGAATTCTGTGTTAATTTAGTTCTCTCTGCGTTTAAAAATATCTCAATATTTTCTGGACTTCTTTTTTTTTCTTCAGGAAGTCAGAAGTCATTTGTATCACTGTTTACTTACATGTAATGTACATATGTTTCTCTCATGGTAGTTTAAAAATATATTTGGAAATTTTTGATACTCCCTACTTCAAAAGGTGGAGCTGAGGTTCCTCCCCTTGAATATGGCTCCAACTTAGACACTTGATACTGATAAGCAAACTGACTTCCAAAGCCAGGTCATAAAAACGTGGTTCAGGGCACATGTAAAGAGCTTCTCTCTGGCTCTCTGTATTTCTCTCTTCTTGTTTTGAGGGAGGTCTAGCCACTATATCATGAAGACGCTTACATAATAGTAGGGAGGAGTCCACATGGAGAGGAACTGAGGCCTCCCACCAAGTGCGGGCTCCAATTGTCAGGCATTTGAGTCATTCATCTAAGTGATCCACCTTGCAAGCTGATCCTCCAGCTCCAATCACATCCAGCTTCAGAGGATGGAGACCTTGCCTGACATTTGGTTACAACAGCATAAAAGCTGGGGACCATAACCTAAGCTGTTCCCAAATTCTTTCCCACAGAAACTGTCAGAGATAATAAATGTTTATTTTTTAAACCATTGAATTTTGGAGTAATTTGTTATGCAGCAATAAATAATTAATACATTTTCTAATTCAAATGTCGTTATATTCAGTGCTCCAGTTCTTCAATTTGCTTTGCCTGTGTAAGAGAAAGAAAAAAAATTGTAAAATTCAAGGTGTACCACAACTGAAAAATCAACCTATAGAAGAAACTTATTAATTTGTGGTAAAGCAGTTTATTTTAAGAAAACATTTTGTCTCTTTGGTTTGCCATTGTAGCTTGAGCACCTTGTGTAATGCTTAGTACATAATAAGACATTAAATAAATATTGTTAAATGAATGAATCAATAAGTTTGCTTCCCCAGGTTTTAAGCTTCTGGGGGACAAAAACTATGCCTTATTCATCTTTATATCTCCCTCATATGGCACAATTCTTAACGCTGAACATGCACCATTCACTGTTGAGTTAAATTGAACTTAACTGAAATTCTTGTTGAAGTAAATGATCTGGAAATGGAAGTGAAAAATCATAGCAAAAAATTCATTTTAAACGTTTATATTGTACATTGACTAGTGGTGGTTTTCAAGCCCCATCAACCTATCACCAACCAACAAACAAAAAACCCTAAATTCACACTCTGTTGCTGCATGGCAGACCACATGGATTTTTATAATTTCTATCAAGACAACATATCTTCAGATGTTTCTAGGGAATCTTTATGAAGCAATATACAATGGTAGGAATTTTACTGTGCTTGGGTTGTAAACTATTGCAAGCTGTTGAATTTAGTAGATTATCTGCACAGGCCGAGTAACCTGTATTGCTCCTTATCCAGTTGAGCCTCAAGCCATTTCAATAGAGCCGAATTTTATGAACATAGTGAATTTAAACACTTATTCACTCTCACTCACTCACTCATGCAACATATAAACTGAGCAATTCTCTTCCTCTTTGGGAGATAAAGCGTATCCAGGGTGTATCCCAGCGGTTTGAAGCACAAGCCAGACTTCCTAGGTGCAAATTTCCAGTGGATCCCTTACCAGCTTTGAGATCTTTGGTGTACGTCTTAATCTCTTGCCTTAGTTTCCTCAATTGTAAAATACAGAAACTAATAGTACTTACCTCACAAGGTTGCTGTGAAGATTAAATACATAAAAATTGCCTGGAACATACTAAGCATGAATAAAAATCAGTTGTTATTGCCTTCAATGCCTACCATGGACCCTGGAACATTGCAAGTGACTTGTAACTTTTGAATGAATGAATGAATGAATGATGAATAATGTGAGAGTTGTGTTTAAACTATGTTTTGTTTTTTTTTGTAATTGCATTCTTTGATCATACAAAAGTTTTGATTGTTCACTCCTTTTTAGAAATTCCCTAATAGATCAAAAAGAGGCAGAATATGTTCTTTGATAAAGGACATACAAGTAATATTGGCACATGATTACCTGGAGTTGGTGTATTAGTCTGTCCTCTCACTGCTATAAAGAAATACCAGAGACTGGGTAATTTGGAAAGAAAAGAGGTTTAATTGGCTCATGGTTCTGCATGCTATACAGAAAGCATGGCAGCATGTGCGTCTGGGGAGGCCTCAGGGAGCTTTTACTCATAGTGGAAGGCAAAGCGAGAGCAGGTGTCTTACATGGCAGAGCAGGAGTGAGAGAGAGAGGGGAGGTGCCACACACTTTAAACAACCAGATCTGGTAAGAACTCATTCACTATAAAGTATCAGGCGGGAATGGGGCTAAACCATTCACGAGAACTCTACCTCCATGATCCAATCACCTCCCACCAGGCCTCATCTCCAACACTGGGGATTACAATTCCACTGGAATTTGGTGATGACACAGATCCAAACCTTATTAGTTGGGAATTAAACATACACACTTTGGGCTAAGGGGAATTTTGATTTTTCATTTTAACCCCTTCATAAACGTGGACATGGCAGACAGGAGTCAAACACAGAAAGGAGCATGGAGACTCAGACTTCCAGGTATGCCTTACTGAACCTGTAGAAAGTACATTCTAACTAGCAAGCAGGGCCAAGGCTCTCCCCCCTGACTGCGGGCAATACCTGGGGAAAGGTGAGGGGTCTAATTAAGCCTTTGCATCCACCAAACTTGGCAAAGTGCCTGGCAGAGAGTAGGAAGAAAAAAAATTGTTTTTAAGGAATGAAGTATTAGACGATCAAGGCAACCAGGAAGGCTTTGGGTTGAAATATTCTACCTTTGGTCACAAACCTTCCATCCGTAACTCAACTTCCACTTACGCAGGCTGACTGCTCAGTTCCCAAGCCTTCTCCTTAGAAAGACTTCCTTTCAATGCAAGCAGCAGAAAAAAGCGACTCAGCTGTAACTTCTCCTGGAGTTATGGGAACCGCCTCCTTCCTCTGTCGCTAATGGAGGACTAAGATGGGACTGGGAGCAAAGGAGCGGCTCTGAATGGCGGGGCAGTTGCAGCGTCCCACTTGGCAAGGGTCCTTGAATTACCTCCCCCCCCCCGCCCTGACCCCGCCCTAAACATCAAACTTGGAAACTCATTTTTCAGCAGCAGCGCTACAGCAGTGACCAGGCGTCTCCGCGATGGGCCCCGGGAACTTCCGCCGCTGCAGAGAGAGAATTCCCCAGGGGCTCCAAGGACTCCCAGGTGGAGCGGAGCTTTGGTTCCCACCTCGTCCCGCGTGCGGCTTCCCCGGGGACGGCAGGAGCACGGACGTCCAGGAGGAGGCCCTCGCCGCTAGCCCGCTGCTGGAGGACCTCAGACGACGGCTGACGCTCGCCTTCCAGTGGGCGGTGCAGCGCGCGACCTCGAGGCGCGCGCGGGAGGCGGCGGCGGCGGCGGCGGCGCGGGAGGAGCAGAGCTGCACGCGCGTCGAGGCCACCCTGGCCAGGCTGCGGGCGGAGCTGGTGAGAGAGCGGGCTGGGCGGACGGCTCCCAGGGCCCCTCTCCCGGGGCCTCTCCTCCGGCTCCAGAGCCGCTGGCCGCGTAGCCCACCTGAGGCCTTGAGGGGCCAGCTCAGGTCTGGACACGGCGTTGACGCCCCCGCCTCCCCAGCATTGTTGGGAAGGAAAAGGCCCTGCAGGACCCATGGTGGGGGGTGGGGGTGGGGGTGGGGGCGGGGGTGCCTGGTCTACCAGTGACATACTCAAGATGTCTCCTCCCCAACCCGTTTCTATAGTTTTCTGCCCTGTAGGGAACTGTGACTGTATCGTGGAGGAGGAAATTTCCATGAAATAAACTCTCTCGGGATTGATGGAGTGTGTCCATCAGTAACTCTTTCTTTATGCCCCGCAAGTTTTATTCTTATCTTTCCCGTGGGTAATAATTTAGAAAACTGGAAGTGATAAGGTATTTTGTAAAATTGCGCCGTTTCGAACATTACACAGGTTACATCTGAATATTACACAGGAGGGTGTATAGGTAAATATTTTAGCTGACTGCTTTTTTAATTAAAAAAATTGGAAATTAGTCACAACTTGAAAAGGACACAATGAATAGGAGCAATTCATACTTTAAAATGGTGCTGCCTAGGAAAGTGTGCAGTGGGGACTTGACTTGGAAAATTCTTCTCTTTTGCACTGATTACTAATACAATTAACCACTACTTTATAACTGATCCAACCATCAGTAAATTGTCTTATTTAAGAATGTTATCGCATTTGTGAGTTTAAGAAGAACAGTATTAGGCCGGAGCTGTGGCTCACGCCTGTAATCCTAGCTCTTTGGGAGGCCGAGGCAAGTGGATCACCTGAGGCCAGGAGTTCGAGAACAGCCTGGCCAACATGGTGAAGCCCCATCTCTGCTAAAAATACAAAAATTAGCAGGGCATGGTGGCTGGCACCTGTAATTCCAGCTACTCAGTAGGCTGATGCAGGAGAATCGCTTGAACCTGGGAGGCAGAGGCTGCAGTGGGCCGAGATTGCGCCATTACACTCCAGCCTGGGAGACATGAGTGAAACAACGTCTCAAAAAAAAAAAAAAAGAAAAAAGACAATATCCTAAATTCCTTGTCAGATTCAGATTGTTAACATGGGTTACATTAGATTTACTACCAGATTTACTATCTGATCCAACAATGTCGAAGAAACACCTGGTTTTCACCCTGAGTCTAAGCAGTGAGTCTGAGCAGCAGGGTAGCTGGAGCCACCTCATTTGGCCACTGGAGGCCTGTGCTATGGGCCAGGATGCTAGGATGCTAAGCTGGAAAGCTGAAACCTGGCACAGCCATATCTGCATTGTAGTCTTGGGATCTGCCGGTACTCCTTCCTGAGCCTCAGGGGACTCATATTTAAATCAGATGAGGAGATTACACTGAATAAGCTCGGAGACAGCTTTCAATCATAACAGTCTAATAAGTTGCTTGTTAGGAGCTTTAGACAAGCAATATGTTGGGGGTGGCAATAAAATCTCACGAGATCGGGCATGTTCAGGGTGGTATGGCTGTAGACCGCTGGTGGCAATAAAATCTAAACAGATGAGGGCTCAAATACCAACATTAACATTTACAGGTTCTGCTAACACTTGCTGGTCCTACAACTTTGGGATCGTTACTTAGCCAGTTTGAGTTTGTTTACCCATCTGTAAAATGGAATTTATAATCTCATAGGATTCCAGAGCTTATGTGAGATAATATTCTATGAAATGCTTAGACCATGGGTATTGTTTAGTGGCTCTTATTATTATAATGATTACTATAGACCTTGGACTCTGACTATACCAAAAAAGAACAGATACATTCCTATCAAAAAATCAGGAGTTTTTCTGGAAAGGAACCAGAGAAGTTTACACATACACAAATAATGTGTCCTTGGGTTACAGACGATGGTCAACATCTTGGTCAGTCATTTTATCCTGGTCATAAGGAAGAGGCAAAAGAGTGTGGATCCTGTACCTTAATATCATTACCACTAGAAGACTTAGTTTTTGATTTTTGGCTATTAACTGGATTTTTACAGGAACTGACATACATTTCTATACAAATGTACATGTATCATATATTAGGATGGTATTTGTAAGGAACGATGAACAAATTTAATTAATTTAGAGTTGTGTTGCTATTCTATTTTCTGTTGTTTGACTGGGTTTCTTAGTAAGAATCATTCATTTCTAGGTTCTGTGAGTGGATTTCAGGGGTTCTATATACCTAAAATTGTATGCAGAATTTTTGATGTGCATATAGTTTTTCCTCAGAGAGGGTTCATAACTTTCATCAGATTCCCAAAGGGATCCTTGATGAAAGAAAAGTTAAAGAACCATTGATGTTTGAATTTCCTAAATAAGTGTGAGTTATACATACTTATTTTACTTAGATGGTAAATCATTACCAATAATTTTTCTCCTTGATTCTTGCATGAAAGTATAGGATGGATATTCATCAGTTAATTAACTAATTAATTCACTCACTCTTATAACAAACACACAGAGAACCTGCTAGGTTGTGTGCCCAGGCAGTGCACTCTTAGTTGGGGATACAATTATGAATAAGATACAGCCTATACCCTCAAAATCATTAGTCTCGTCTGGTCAGCGTGTTATGAGGCACTTGTACAGAGTGCTGTGGATGCACAGATGAGAGGCAATTATGTCTGCCCATGCGATCAGGGAGGGCTTCTCAGAAGAGCTGGCATTTGACTGGGTTCAGCAGAGAGAGGTGGCAAAGGGCATCTTAAACAGAAATGGGGACAGAAAGAGGTGTGCTTCAGCTCAGCATTTATTTAGGGACTGGCAAGGTTTCTCACCAGCTGCAATGGGAGCTGGCATGGGAAAGAGGGCCGGTAAAGGAAGCTCAAGGTAGGGCAGGATTATAGAGCATCTGGGCCACCCTAGAGAGCTGAAGCTTCCTGCAAGGGTTTTTTGTTGTGGTGGTTGTGTGGTTACTGTTACTGCTTGTTTGCTGGATATTCATTTACTTTATTCTTTGCTAATTCTTGCTGTCAGAAAAATGATTCTAGGTGCTGCAGAATGGAGAATAATGTCTCAGAGAAAAACTGAAAGATAATTTTATCCAATAGCTTTATTTTGCAAATTAGATGACCACGAATATTTGCTTTTTACCAACACACTGTCCTGGTTCCTCCTGGGGTGGTTTCTATTGACAAGCTGATGAAGCTTTTTTAGCAGGGAGAACAAATTCCTCATGAACTGCATTAAACAAGCCCTAGCTGAAGAAATTTGCAAGTAGTTGATCATTAGTTTTCAGTTATAATACAAAGATTATGTTGGACTAAGCTTTGTTGGCCTGCCCCCGGGTAACATGCCGTAGAGAGCTTTTTTTTTTAAACACATGAGGACCTTCATAAACTCCCATTGGAGGATGGTATAAATCAGCCTTGATACCCAACAGATTTCACTCCAGAGTGAAAAATGTTAGATTATATAAGTACACATAACTATACATGTGTCTCTAAGGTGTCATTAAATGTTTTTGCTCAGCAGGTAGACCATTTAAAATCCTGAAAACTTGAAATGATAAGTAATCAAGTAAATAGGCACAGATTCTGAATACTCAGGTGGCTGTAGGCAGTTATCCTGTGGCTCAGAAGGTGCATAAAGATAAATGATTTCATTGTGGATCACATGCTCTTCCTTGAAAACAGCCTTCGGTGCATAGGTATTTTTCATATGGACAGCTTTGTGCATCAGCTATTTTTGTTTTCATTTCAAGGCCATTTCAAAAGCTATTTATATATCTGGATTTTACCTTGTCATATAGAAAGTCAGTTTTGTACCCAGACCAAACAGTTAGAACTGGAGAATAAGATGAGAAATACATCTTTCTTGATATCTTATTTTCTTTTCCTACAAACTTATTTCTTCTGTGTAGTCAGAGAGTGGTTTCATTTGATCTGCATCTCAGGCTAATACAAATTTTTATTTTTTTTCTAACTTTTAGGTGGAAATGCAATTCCAAAACCACCAGCTGGCTAGAACTTTACTGGACCTAAACATGAAAGTGCAGCAATTGAAAAAGGAGTATGAACTGGAAATTACATCACACTCCCAAAGCCCAAAAGATGATGCTGCGAATCCAGAATAAAGAAATGCACATGCAAGGGCCGGGCGCGGTGGCTCACGCCTGTAATCCCAGCACTTTGGGTGGCCGAGGTGGGCGGATCAAGAGGTCAGGAGATCGAGACCATCCTGGCTAACACTGTGAAACCTCGCCTCTACTAAAAATACAAAAAAATCAGCCGGGCGTGATGGCGGGCGCCTGTAGTCCCAGCTACTCGGGAGTCTGAGGCAGGATAATGGCATGAACCCAGGAGACAGAACTTGCAGTGAGCCGAGATCGTGCTGCTGCACTCCAGCCTGGGCAACAGAGCGAGACTCTATCTCAAAAAAAATAAAAAAAAAAAATGCACACGCGAAGCTCTGGATCCTAAAACTAACGCATACAACCCTGAAACAATTCTGATGAACACATTTTGCTTTGCATAAGTTTTGAGGGGCAATTTATGGACCCAAAACTTAGATGACAGGGGAAGGTGACAGAAAAACATCTAAGAGAGGGGAGAGAAAAATGATGTATTACCAAATTTTAAAGTTATTTATTTGTTATTTCGACTGGGACACAGAAGTAAAATATAACTATAGGTAAATATCTCTCTCTCTCAAAGAATGCTTTAATGCCAACTTTCGGTATTCCAACTTATGTCACCTGACCTTTCTGTCATTGCCTGAGCTTTCAGAGTTCATGCTTGTTTTGTTTTACTTGATTATTCTCGGTTTGTCTGTCCAGCAGCCTGCCCCGCTTTTTGTGGAGAATTATTTCTACCTGGATTCTAACCATGCCCTTCAGGTGGTCTGTGACTAAGGGTACTCCACCTTCCTGGATATAGTCATGCAGCTCAAGGCAGGCAGATGGGTTTGTCCTTAGGATTTTTTGAATGGGCACTAAAAGAGTAGATGAATATTTCTGCCAGTAGAAGCTGTGGATCAGGGGCTTGGAAGCTGCTGGTTGTCACCATGTGAGAAAACCCACACCCTAATGGAGGTGATTGAAACGGAACCACTAAAAGCACAAAAGGGGAGGGAGGGAGGGAGAGTGCTTCGCTTCCTTGTTCCTGGGGGTCAAGCTGTAAGACTCCAGGCCTTGCTCTTGTTTATGTACATGAAATATTCTGATATCCTTCTCATAAAATCTCTTTTTGCCTAAGCAAATTCAAGCTGGAGTTTCATGACTTGTATTTAGTGTTCATAACTAATACAGTTGTTCAGTTTTAGGAGTTCAAATGGTTCTTACTGTTTAATTGGACTATCTAACTGTACCCGAAAAGTGCTATCTTTTTAATGCAAACAGTAAAGTTAATAATAAATAGTTGCAGATCTAAGTGATATTTATAATGGTTATTGTCTGCAAACTACAAATTAATTTATAACAAGCTATGTAATTTTAATATTTAATAAACTATAAAAATCAGTTCTTGAAGACAAACGAGAACAGAAGAGACACAGTCTTTCTCTTTTTAAAATAAATACAAGGGCCAGCATGGTGGATCACGCTTGTAATTCCAGCACTTTGGGAGGCCGAGGTGGGCAGATTGCTTGAGCTCAGGAGTTTGAGACCAGCCTGGCCAACGTGGCAAAACCCCATCTCTACTAAAAATACAAAAATTAGCAGGGTGTGGTGGTGCTCGCCTATAGTACCAGCTACTCAGGAGGCCGAGGCATAAGAATCACTTGAACCTGGGAGGTGGAGGTTGCAGTGAGCCGAGATCATGCCCCTGCACTCCAGCCTGGGTGACAGAGGGGGACTTGGCCTCGAATAAATAAATAAATAATAAAAATAAAATAAATGCAAGTTGTTTTATGTGTGTGAGGATCTGAGAATTATCTGGACTAAGTTTAGTTTGTCCTTAACTTTTTTTCCCACAATAAGTAAATTATTCTAGCCCTTTGGTACTTAATTTCCCTCTGCATAAATGAGGAATTACCAAGTTCAGCATTGGCAGATGAGCATTCGCCAGCATCTCGATATCTGACCATTGCGTTCCTTCACACATTTCGCATATGAGCTCTTGGCCTATAAATTTATGACTACTATATTAAATTTCATTTGTAAACTAGATTTCCTGTTTATTTCTTCCTTTGAATTTTATAGAAATTTTTAGGAAAGGGTTGGCATAGTTCCTTGTGATCTGTTTTTTGAAAAAGTTTCTACTTAACCTTTGGGACAATCATTCTCCAGTGCGTTTTAAAGATTAACATTTATAAATTGTTGTGATTTTGTGTTTAAAAAAATACTCGAGGTGATTCATTGTATGAGCTCAATTCCTTACAGAATATAGATTGCTGATGTTGGTTAATACTAATGTCATTTGATTATACTGATAATATATTGAGGATCAAAAGAAAGAAAATTTAAAAGAGAAAGTATGAAAATTGATGCATTGTTTTTCACACTTTTAGGTTAAAAAAGGTCCATTATTGTATTGCAAAGTTTTGGTCACCACTTTTTCCCCACATCTTTTAGTGATGAACTTTGGATCACTGTATTTTCTAGAGGCGACAGATACAGAAACAGAATGAGAAACTCCTTTGTGTCCAAAGTGTCTTGTTTATGGAAGTCTGAGTCAGTGGAGGTAGCCTCTGATATTAACTGTGCAATGCGGAAATACAATGGGAGCTTGATACATGGGACACTATCATTATTAAAAGTTTTTATTTTGTTTCCTCTCCAGTATGCTATCTCTTGCCTTTTGTTTGTAAAGTAGCAGAAGCCAGATGATTGTCTTTATATAGTTCTTTGCCATGGCGCTCAGCTATTGGTTGTTAGCTTGCTGGCCTGGCATCCTGTCAGCTGGGACACATGAGAAAGCAGAGAAACTTTTCTGAGGGCTGAGGCTGCCCTGCAATCTACATTTCCCCTCTTCCCAGGTTTTCTAAATAAGCTGGAGCAACCGTGTGACATTTTAAAGATCTATGAAATGGGAGCGATCAAACTACTGCCAGCTGGAGGGGAAAATGAGAAAATAATTGTAACCTAAATTATGCATCGGGGAAGCAGTAGCTGGATAAACTGAAGAAAGTAAGATGTTCATAACAATAGTGGGAGAGAGAGGGCCAAAAGAAGAGACACTAAAAACAGTTTTGTGAGGAAAATATTGTGCTTGGGTTTTTCAAATGACACAATTTCTCACAGCTTTAATTATATGGGGGATTAAACCACGTTAGCAGGAAATGGGCTTTCGCCATATGGTACTTGTTTAGCACCTACCAGTGAATAGATGCCAAATTAATTATGACAATTAGAAGCTTTGCATAGGTTGTTAGGCATTAAATTCCTTTACAGGTGGCCTGGATGAATCCGCATTTTGTTTGGCTTGCCAAATGACTTCTGCTGTAACAGGTGCTTCTGCAACTCCCAGCCTGAGGATAGATCAGAGTCTTCTGTGGGTAAACCCATGATGGCTGAGTCTAAACCAGTGTAATTATAAGAATCTCATCACCCCTGCTCTCTTCCTGGCAGGGCCCAGGGCCCCGGCACAACCATCAGCTCTATTTACTGCTGTAATCACTGCCAGAATCCCTCTGTGCCTGGAACCTGGCACGAGGCCCTCCAGTGCCAGCTGCCTTCTCTCTTGGTTGCTTCCATTGTTGCTGCCACTGCCATTGCTGCAGCCTCTGTTTCCTTTTTGACCATGTCAGTAACAAAGGTTATGGTAGGATGAGAAATACAGTTAGGGTGACGGTTCAGTCTGTGCCACCCTGCCTACCTCTCGTCTGGCAGCCTCTTGTTCCATCTGAGCTGAGTGCTGGGCAGTAGGATTCGGATGGGTGGACACCTATTATAGTAGCCTGTGTCAAGCACTGCTTCTCAGGGGCCTGTGTACCTCTCATCTGCCTCCTGATTCTGGCATTGATGCATATTGGGGGTGAGAGGGCTTCACCTCTTCCTTAGGAGCAATAATGTCATAGTCTTTCTCTTCTGGGACCAGTACAAGAGGGATCTGTTGAAATGTAATAATGATGAAACTAACGAAGGAATCAGCCAAAGGAATGGCTCCTGTACCAGCCATTGTGCCAAGAACTGTGCATGTATCAGCTTATTTAATCCTCACAGTGACTTGTAGGTGTGTAGGACCTGTTTTTGGAGCTATTTGAACTTGGTGTTTAGTCCTGGCTCTGCCACTTACCAACTATATAACCTAAAGCAAATTGCTTTACATTCTTTAGGTCTCTCTAAGGAAGTCAGTGAAAATGGGACCTGTCTTATTTAAATCTTAAGTAACTCAAATCAAGTTTGGGAGAATGAGTTAATGGCGAAGGAACTTCTACGTCATGTGTTTATTCCATATCTTTAGTTTCATGTGATCTTACTACCTTTTTGGACTGATACTTTCCCTGCACCCCTCTCTTCCTCACATCTTTATGTCTCGGTGACACTCTGCCACCTGCTCGCTGTTAGGATGTTGTCTCAGAGTTCCCTCTGTGGATTGAAAAATTGATTTAGCAAACATGGGAATAGGCAGCAGGAAGATATAAAGTGAATAGTCGCTGCTACTTGCCAACCCCTGAATCTGCCTGGCATGCAGCGCTATGTATGTTTAAAACGTAATTGTCCAAACAAAACTGTGAGGTTGGAACTATCGCACTTCCCATTTTACAGAAGAAGAGAGTGAGTACTGGAGAAGTGATGTAATTTATCATGATCCACTCAGCTAGCAAGTAGAGATGTCAAGATTCACATCTGATGTTGGGAGTGGTCTGGCTATTGGGCCCCTCCCAAACTAATGAGAGAGACCTTGAACTAGTGAGTAAATTCAATATTATAATAGAAGAATGTATGAATTGCTAGGAGGGATGCTTTTTGCAGGAGTCAGACAATGAAGGTCTCATTGAAGACATGCCTCCAAGTTATTACTTGGTGTCCACCTGAAAAAATGTCCTCACATCCTGTCTAACTAGTTGAGTGATCTTGATAAATTACTCGACCTTATTTAGCCTCATTTTTTCTCATTTGAAAATGAGAGAGATAGTGGAAATGCCCCCTAAAACATTCCTCTTAGAGCCTCTATTATATTCTAATCCTGCCTGCTTGTAACTGGACCCTTCAATCACTTGATCCTGACTTGCCAAGACTTTCTGATTCCCGTTACAGCATGATGGACAGCTGACCATTTGTCCCTGGCCCCTGGCAATGAAGTAGACTCTCTTGGTCTCAAACCTTACCCTGATCACAGCGTGAGCTGATGCGGCCTTGATGATGACAGAAAGTAATTCTTGTCACTCTTGGATGCCCCTCTGCTCTTTTCACCCACACCATGACTGCAGCCAGGGGGAAATGTCACATTTGCACTTCTGAGGCAGACAAGCATCACTTAGAACTTTTACGTGTTATGATTTTAGAGGCAGCCTGCTGCGGCAGACGCTGCTGGCTGAGAACCGCGCCTTGTGCAGCCTCTGCGGCCGGATGGTGGAGTTGGAATCTTGGCTCCTTCACTTCCTCACTATGTTACTTAACACTTCTGCAGTTCAGTTTGCTTATCTGTAAATGATCATGAATCATACTTACCACAAGAGTTTGCTATGAGGATCTAGTGGACTCATGAAGTGTTCAGAAGCATGAAAATAGTGGCTTATTATTACAACAGTCAACCCAACAAGTGTTTTGCTCATCCTTCTTGCCTGTTGGAAGTGCCCAATTCCAAGATAGGGACAGAGATGACAGCTTCACTTTTCCCAGTCCCTCTTGCAGTTCAAGACGGCTTTTGAATCCAGTTGTGTCTGATAAAACATAAAGGGAAGTTTACTGGGGGGGTTTCTGAGAAACAATTTTTTTCCCCTTACATGAAGAGAGAAGATAAGGTGTCTTCCTCCCTCTTTTTCTTTCTTCCAGATGTTTTCACACGCAATTGCAAAGCTTGCCTATGCTGCAGCCACCCTGTGACCTAGGTGGGAAATATAGGGACACTTTGAAGATGACAGGACAGAAAGATGAAAAGAAGCAGTGTCTTTAATGACATCAATGAGCTTCTGACCCAACCCTTCAACTGCCTACCTATGGCTAGTCTTGTTCTGTGAGACAATAACAATAATAAAATCCAATTGTTTGAGGCACTTTTATTGGGGTATTCAGTTCCTTGCACCTGAAAGCACTCTACCTGATAACTTAATCCCCCAAAACCTCCTGGCACAAAGGTTTGTGATAGTGCATCTCTGATGGCAACTGTACATATCATTGGAAACTGCACAGGACTCCAGAGACATCATTTTGTTGCTTAAATGTTTCACACATGCCTTTGGCGAGGATGAATTCTATGCAATAGTGTGTCCGGAATTTGGTGGGTTCTTGGTCTTACTAAGAATGAAGCCACAGACCCTCGCAGTGAGTGTTACAGTTCTTGAAGACGGTGAGTCCAGAGTTTGTTCCTTCTAATGTTCGGACGTGTTCAGAGTTTCTTCCTAACGGTGGGTTCATAGTCTCGCTGGCCTCAGAAGTGAAGCTGCAGACCTTCGCAGTGAGTAACAGTTCATAAAAGCAGTGTGGACCCAAAGAGGGAACAGCAGCAAGATTTATTGTAAAGAGTGAAAGAACCAAACTTCACAGTGTGGAAAGAAACCAGAGCTCATTGCCACTGCTGGCTCCAGCAGCCTGCTTTTATTCCCTTATTTGGCCCCACCCACATCCTGCTGATTGGTCCATTTTAGAGAGCACTGATTGGTCCGTTTTGACAGGGTGCTGATTGGTGCATTTACAATCCCTGGGCTAGACACAAAAGTTCTCCAAGTCCCTACTAGATTAGCTAGACACAGAGCACTGATTGGTGCATTTACAAACCTTGAGCTAGACACAGGGTGCTGATTGGTGTGTTTATAATCCTTTAGCTAGACATAAAGGTTCTCCAAGTCCCCACCAGATTACCTAGATATAGAGTGCTGATTGATGTCTTTACAATCCTTGAGCTAAACTCAGAATGCTGATTGGTGTATTAACAATCCCTTAGCTAGACAGAGTGCTGATTGGTGTATTTACAAACCTTAAGCTAGACCCAGAATGCTGATTGGTGTATTTACAATCCCTTAGCTAGACATAAACCAAGTCCCCACTAGACTCAGGAGCCCAGCTGGCTTCACCAAGTGGATCCTGCACCTGGTGCAGGCAGAGCAGCCCGCCAGTCCCGCGCGGTGCCAGACCGGCGCGGTGCGCCGGCACTCCTCAGCCCTTTGGCGACGCGCCGGCACTCCTCAGCCCTTTGGCCGTGCGCCGGCACTCCTCAGCCCTTTGACGGGCGCCGCGGAGCAGGGGGCGGCGCTCGTCGGGGAGGCTCCGGCGGCGCAGGGGCCTACGGCGGGGGTTGGGAGGAGGCTCGGGCATGGCGGGCTGCAGTTCCCAAGCCCTGCCCCGCGGGGAGGCAGCTGAGGCTTGGCGAGAATTCGAGCGCAGAGCCGGCACTGCTGGGGCACCCGGCGCACCCTCCGCAGTTGCTGGCCCGGGTGCTAAACTCTTCACTGCCCGGGCCGGCGGTGCCGGCCGGCCGGCCGCTCCGAGTGAGGGGCCCGCGGATTCCACGCCCACCCGGAACTCGCGCTGGCCCGCGAGCGCCGCGCGCAGCCCAGGTTCCCGCCCACGCCTCTCCCTCCACACCTCCCCACAAGCAGAGGGAGCTGGCTCTGGCCTCAGCCAGCCCAGAGAGGGGCCCCCACAGCGCAGTGGCGGGCTGAAGGGCTTCTCGAGCATGGCCAGAGTGGACGCGGAGGCCGAGGAGACGCTGAGAGTGAGCAACGGCTTCGAGGGCTGCCAGCATGCTGTCACCTAGATCAGTTAATGCATACTGAAGGAAGGCTTGTTGGAGAGGAATCCTCTCCTGAACCCCGTGGAGACTCTAGAATCCTGCGGTAAATGTTCTAATTATTGAAAACATTTCCCCATGCTCACCCTCATTACGGATGTTCTAATGCCTAGGAAACCTACTACCTATCTGTTTCTGTCAGGGAAGCCATTTTGTTTCTTGGCAACTGGAAGCAGTGGGGAGAAATATTTTCCTAAGGCGTCTCAGGACTGAACTGGCAGCAAAATAGTAAACTGTTTATCAGCTCTTAAATTTTTATACCAGGGAAGTTTTAGCAAACTGTTAGAAAACAGCCTGAATTGAATGTACATAAATACTGCTTCCAAATTGGTACTGAGGATACTAGTTGCTCTAAACTTCTGCAGGATTCAGTCTGGGACTTTTCATGCAAAGAAATATCTCAAGATTTTAAGGTGGCATTGCCAGGGTCAGAGGGCAATGTTCTCTGAAATCCACCAATATTTGTACTGGACTTTATGGTTTACAGTTTACCAGGTGCTTTCCAGTTTATTATTTACCAGGTGCTGCCATAGCTGATAGCTCGTTAATCTTACAGTAACCAGCTGAAGTAGATGTGGCTTGAGGCTATTGAATTTTAAGAAGCATCAAGAAAGCCTGCCTGTCTAACTTTGGAAATATCACCCTCATGCTGTCTTCCCAGGATGTCCCTGAGTAAGCGATGTTACTTCCTGGAGGGAGTGCAGTGTTGGGAATCTGAAGATCCAGCTTTGAGCTGAATTTGCTTTGTGATACCTGGTGAGTCATTGATGTCTCTGGGCTTCAATTTTCTCATTTGTAGAAACTTGTAGAGTAAGGCATTGAACTCATAATCATCTTTAAGATTCTTTGGGTTAAGCATGGGCATCTCCTAATGGTTTTAATTTGAAACAATGTTGTTACCAACTCATTAGTGTGAATTAACCTAGGTGGTGATACTAAAAGGTTGAGCTTTATTTAAAGTGTGCTTAGTGAGCAATTAAACAAGGAAAGCTTGTTTAAAAAGAAGAGTAGAAAAATACTGAAGTTAACACCATTTGTCCCTGGTCCCTGGCAAGGATTGCTATCTGCTCCTTCTCCCAACCTTCTTTTGGCTATGCTCCAAACGCCTTCTCTCTTGTAGCACATCGGAGGTAAGTTTGCTTCCTATTTACTCCCTTAGCACTCAACTTTCCCCTATGACAGCATCTACCACATGTATCGTAATACCTTATTGAATTATCTGTTCCCCACCCCGCCGTCTAGACTACAAGCAACATGAGAGCCCAAATCTCATCTTCCAATTTTTTTGGTGATTCCTTGTATTTTTATAATTTTGCCTTGGGTTAACTTTATTGAACAGCATGAATCTAACAGTGCAAATTTGCTCTCTCTTCCTGTCATTCATTCAACATTTTTGTTGTGTCTGCTGGGTGCCAGGCGCTGTTCTAGGTATGTGTTGAGCATCAGTTTTAAAATAAGTATCTTTCTGGATGCTGAGCGTAGGATAATAAACCTGAAAGATGGGATTGGGCTCTCATGTTGCTTGTAGTCTAGATGGCAGGGTGTGGAACAGATAATTCAATAAGACATTATGATACATGTGGTAGATGCTGTCGTAGGGGAAAGTCGAGTGCTAAGGGAGTGAATAGGAAGCAAACTTACCTTGGATGTGGTACAAGAGAGAAGGCGTTTTGGAGCATAGCCAAGAGAAGGTTGGGAGGAGGAGCAGGTAGCAATCCTAGACAGAAACAAGAGCTCATAGAAGGTCCTAGAGGTGAGCAAAGTCATCATCTGTATTAGGGGGTAAAGAAAGCTCAATACAGTTGGCGCTTAGAAGAAAGAATGAAGGTGTTAAGAAGTGTGGCTGAAGTGGTTAACTGAGGTGGACATATCATGACAGGCCTCACAAGTCATGCTTTGGGGTTCAGACTGTATCCTAAGAGCCTGGGTAAACCATTGAAAAATATTTTAAAATTTAACTTTTGTTATGGCAGTACTTGCACATAATATACAAATAATTAAACAATTCTAAGTCTTACACAAAAATTATCAGTCCCTTGATGGCATCATGGCCCCTCACCCCAAAGGAAACTACTTACAATTTTGTTTTTTTCCGAGACAGAGTCTCCCTCTGTCACCCAGACTGGAGTGCAGAGGCATGATCTGTGCTCACTGCAACCTCCGCCTCCCAGGTTCAAGTGATTCTCTTGCCTCAGCCTCCCGAGTAGCTGGGATTACAGGTGCTCACCACCATATCTGGCTAACTTTTTTGTTTTCTTAGAGAAAAAAAGTAGAAACGGGGTTTCACCATGTTGGCCAGGCTGGTTTTGAACTCCTGACATCAAGTGACCCGCCCACCTTGGCTTCCCAAAGTGCTAGGATGACAGGCATGAGCCAGTGGGCCTGGCCACCTCCAATTCTTTTACCTTCTAGATAATGTGAGTAAGCATCTTTGTTTTATAGATTTTAGACATTATGTCTTCCTATTATGACAAAGGAGAATTTTATTTATTTATAATGTCAACTTTTATTTTAGATTCAGGGGGTGTATGTGCAGATTTTTTTTACCTGGGTATATTGCGTGATGCTGAGGTTAGGGGCATGGTTAATCTCAGCACCCAGGTACTGAGCATAGTGCCCAGTAGTTTTTCAATGCTTTCCTCCCTCCCTTTCTCTCCCCTTTAGTAGACCCCCATGTCTATTTTGCCATTTTTGTGTCCATGAGTACCTAAAGTTTAGCTCCCACTTATAAGTGAGAACATGTGGTATTTGGTTTTCTGTTCCTGTGTCAATTTGCTTAGAGTAACAGCCTCCAGCTGCATCCATGTTGCTGCAAGGACATGATTTTGTTCTTTTTTATGGCTACGTAGTATACCATGGTGAATATGTACCACATTTTTTTCAATCTAATCCATCGTTGATGGGCATCAGGGTTGATTCCATTTGACAAAGGAGAATTTTATATCTCTTATGCTTTCTCTTCCTAATCCCTTTATTCTTTCTAATACGACTATTTTGTATTTTTCTTACATTTCTATTTATAATTTTAATTATTGTTCCATGCTGAGTCAAGTAGTGGACTGTGATTATATTTTTTTCTTGTATAAATTTTCATTTCTTTTGATGTCGATAATTACACTGCTTGTTCTGCTTAGCTTTCTTTGAATCTCTGGCCAAATCTTCTCATATCATTCCACAGCTCTGTAAAAACACTTCTACTATCATCTCATCTCTACTTCCTGTGTTACCTGAAACTTGAAGCTTTCTGGGGTTCTGTGTGGGCAATTTTGCTTGCTTCTTATGAAATTCTTAATTTGCAGGCACTCGTGTCTGACCTCCCCTGCTCTGCTGGGTTTTGTAGCATTTTTCTATCAACTTTTTCTCTTCATCTCTTGTTTTCTGTTTTCCCCCATTTCAAGTTCTATTTATTTCTAATTTAATCAAAGATGAAATTTGAATTCCTGTTTCTTTCTGGAATAGAGTTCCAGAAGATCTCTACTCCATCTTAAAAGTGGAATTCATTCATGAGATTTAAGTAGAGGATTCTCATATTTGCTTTGAGTAAGCATCTCTCTGGCAGCAGTGTGGAGAGAATGAATCTGAGGGGAGTTGGATTAGGTTTAGGGCCAGCAAATAGGTCAGATGATAACAGACTGGAGTAGGGTGGTGTTAGTGAGGATGCAGAGAGTAGTCCTAACTAAGAAATAATTAGGAGAAGAATAATCAATAATTTTTGGTAAGTAATTGGATGTGGGAGTGAGGGAGAAGTCGGAGATAAGATAATGAAGATAATGCCCTCGTTTTTAGCATGGAAAGATGACTAGATGATAATATCATTTATGACAGTAGAGGGCACCAGAAGAGGATGGAACTTTGGAATGGGGAGACATGAGAGTTCAGTTTTGGACTATTGAGTTTGAGGTGTCTTTGATACATTTAAGTAGAGACATCAAATAGGCAATATTAAATGGCATTTGAAACCCATGGCAGTGGAAGAAATTAACTAAAACCAAGAGGAGAGAAAAGAGGAATTGGATAGACTCCTCATAAATGTCAACATCTGATGGCTGGGCAGAAAAAGGGGACCCTACAAAGATGTCTGAAAAGCCATTAAAGAGAGAGAGAGTATGGTGTCAAAGAAAACTAGTAAAGAGGGCTTGTCTAGTGGTCAACTATGATAGACTAAAAATATCTTTTAAATTTAGTGACATAAAGGCCGTTGATGACCTTGGAAAGAACAATTTCTGTGGAATGGTAGGTGTAGAATCTGAGTAATAATGGGTTAAGGAGTAAACAGGAGATGCGAAAATGGAAACAGTGAATGTATAACATTCTTTCAAATAGTTTGGTTTTTAAGAGGAAAGGAGGAGAGATAGCTCAGTAGCTAGGCAAAAATGTGATGTCAGGTTTCTTTTTAGTTATTTTTTCTAAGTGTGAGATATTTGAATATGCTTAAATGTTAATGGATAGCCAAGTAAGAGTAGAGATCAATGATGTAAATAAGAGTAGAAGTCAGTGATAGAGTGAGGGCCTTGAGAAAGTGAGAGAGAAGGGTCTACAAAGTACAGGTATAAAGCTTAAGATTGGGAGAGGAACACCACATCCATTGTTCTAAGTGGGCATGGTAGAGGGCCAGGTAAATGTATCAGTTGATGAAAAGTTGAGAGAATTCTTGATGGCTTCCATTGTCTCTGTGAAGTAGTAAAATTCAAGGATTCAAGGTTGTGTGCCTACAGTGAGGAAGAAATGATGGGATCAGAGATTTGAGGAATGTGGGAACAATTTGAAATAGCTGGTGTATTGGGTTGAATAGTATCCTTCCAAAATAGATGTCCACCTAGAACTTCAGAATGAGACCTTATTTGGAAATAGGGTCTTTGCAGATGCAGTTAATTAAGATAAGGTCATTTTGGGCTAGTGTGGGCCCTAAATCTGATGACTAGTGTCCTTTTAAGAAGAGAGAAACAGTGACACAGATACAAACAGTGGGAAGATGAGCATGTGAAGACACAGAAAGATACACAGAAAGAACACCACATGAACACAAGAAGAGAGTGGAATGCTGCACCTACAAGCCAGGGAATGCTGAGGTTTGGCTGGGTGCGGTGGCTCACACCTGTAATCCCAGCACTTTGGGAGGCTGAGGTGGGTGGATCACTTGAGGCCAGGAGTTTGAGACCAGTCTGACCAACAGGGTGAAACCTTGTCTCTACTAAAAATACAAAAATTAGCCAGACGTGATGGTGCATGCCTATAGTTGCAGCTACTTGGGAGGCTGAAGCACGAGAATCACTTGAACCTGGGAGGCAAAAGTTGCTGAGATCATGCCACTGCACTCCAGCCTGGGTGACAGAGCGAGACTGTCTCAAAAAAAAAAAAATGCTGAGGTTTGTTGGCAACCATCAGAAACTAGAGGAGAATTGTGGGACAGACAGATTCTCCCTCAGAGTGCTCAGAGGACTAACCCTGCTGACCCCTTGATTTTGGACTTCAGGCCTCCAGAATTGTGAGAGAAAAAATTTCTCTCATTTTGAGCCATCCAGTTTGTGGCAATTTGTTATGGCAGCCCTAGGAAACTAAAACAGGAAAAAATGGAAAATGAGAGTGCACCACCAAAACTCAGAAAGATTATAAGCACTGTTGAGAACTTTGTTGAGGTTGGTGATCATGAATTTATGTTGGCAATAAATGTTCAGCAGCCCAGGCTTAACTGTGAAAAGTGAATAGATAGATTAAAGCAGGATTCATATTCTGTCATGCATACGCAGACTATGGACAAGGTGGCAATAAAACTGAAAATATTTCAACAGAATGGATGCAAAGCTGATGAAATAAAGTGTGCTTTGAGTAAAGATTAAAGACTTAAGGTGACTGGAGTCAGGAAGCAGAGGGGTTCAAGGGACAGGCTGAAAAATAGCTATAATAAGAGAAATTGAGTAAGAGTCAAAATAAGAGGTTAAGGTGAGAAAGTAAGATGACTGAGTTTGTGAATTCATAGCTGAAGCATTTCTAGGCCATGACAAATTCCAGGATGTAACTGAAGTGTGGTAGAGATGACATTTCGATTTCATCGAAAATGAAATTTCAGGGCCAGAAATTTAGATGGGTTGTCTATACTATAGTGATTCTTATCTTTTAATAAAAATGATGCTTACAACGAAAATACAATTCATTGGATTTAAAAGCATGTTAAAGTATATCTATATTTTTATAGATATATATCTATATTTTTATAGATATATATCTATATTTTTATAGATATATATCTATATTTTTATAGATATATATCTATATTTTTATAGATATATATCTATATTTTTATAGATATATATCTATATTTTTATAGATATATATCTATATTTTTATAGATATATATCTATATTTTTATAGATATCTATCTATATTTTTATAGATATCTATCTATATTTTTATAGATATCTATCTATATTTTTATAGATATCTATCTATATTTTTATAGATATCTATCTATATTTTTATAGATATCTATCTATATTTTTATAGATATCTATCTATATTTTTATAGATATCTATCTATATTTTTATAGATATCTATCTATATTTTTATAGATATCTATCTATATTTTTATAGATATCTATCTATATTTTTATAGATATCTATCTATATTTTTATAGATATCTATCTATATTTTTATAGATATATATCTATATAATAGAAATTATATATATTATATATTATATATATAGAAATATATCTATAATATATATTATATCTATATAATAGAAATTCATATCTACTAAGGGGATGCCATAAAAAATCAATGTGATAGTCTCTCTCTTATTTAGTCCCATGGAGAATTACAGAAAGTGGACTTCATGTTTTAAATCAATGAAATGCCAACTTAAATGAAGTTGAGTTCTATTTTGAAACTTGAATTAAGTAATTCTGAAATGTTTCAAAATTAAATTCATCATCAAGGCACCGAAGTAAAAATGTTAAAATATAATAAATCTGTATCTTTCTGTCAGAATTGCAAATGACTGGTACCAGTTACAAAGTGGTCAACATCTTATTCATAGGCCTTAAAGCATACCAAAAATGACTGTCATTGGCTATGTGATCACATTTTCATTTAATAAGTGACATGTGGAATAATTTTGACTCAAATAGTTTCAATACTCATGATATGAGTGCAAAACAAATATACAAACACTACAGATTATCTTCTGTACAACATAATTAAGAAAGACCCTGTCAGTGTACAGATGGTCTTACACACAAACAAGTGGCATTTTTTCTATTTCTTTACTTATAAAGTCGTCCTTCAACTCATGGGAGTAGTTAAAGAAACTGAGATAGCTATTTTGTAGGTGAGAAGACATCGGGCTGAGATGATAATTTCTTTCACATAGTTAAAGAAGCAGCCCCTTCCCCCTGCAATGGGTCAACGTGACGCCCTGAGGAACTCTGAGACTCAAAACTAGGGGACTGTCTTGAGACTCTGGCCCTAGGACAGTGACTTGGTGAGAGGATCATTCTTGCTGAATGGTGAGGTATTTCTATTGTGGGATTGTATGATATTGGCCAACTAGACTGGTGCTGACATGCTGATTTTGGGTGATTTTTATTCCCATCAGAAAACAGGAAGTATCTGGGGCACTGGGCAACCAAAAATCAATAGCTATGCACCAGCTCTTTCCCTTCATGGTCTTTTTCTTACCATGGTTAACATCCAGTCTACAGCACCTGAGGGCAGCCCTGTGTCCTCCCACCACTGTCACCCATCTTCCCCACAGGATCTATGCCTCGTGTCAGGGAATCATCCAGATTTGACTGTGCCTGTCTTTTTTGAGTGCTTTCAAGGCTTCTATTCTATGATTCTAATGTGCCTTTGTTAGCAATATCACTTATTTTCTTCAATTGATGTTGAACACATTGTGCTCTCCCAAGCAAGTCTTAAGTCATGCCGGGTCAGGACTGGACCAGTCTTCTTATTCTGCACATAGGCTCTCACTTAGGCAGTGGTGCAGTCAATATTGAAAGAGGTTACATTCTAGGAAAGTAGTGGTTATGGCCTTTTCTAGTGCTCTGCATTGTTTTGTGTAGACCCATGTTTCCATCTGGTATTATTTTTCTCATGCCTGAATTATTTCCTTTAACATTTTTTTTGTAGTGCAGGTAAGCTGATAATGAACTCTTTTAACTTTTGTATGCCTGAAAAAGTTTTTACTTCATTTTTGTTTTTGAAATATATTTTTATTAAGTATAGACTTGGGGCTGACAGTTTTTTCTTTCAGTGCTTTAAAGATGATTCTTCACTGTCTTCTTGCTTGCATCATTTCCAGTGAGAATTCTACTGTCATTTTTATCTTTGTTCCTCTGTAGGTAGTGTGTCGGCTGCATTTAAGATTTTTCTTTTTGTTACTGGTCTTTAGCAATTTGATTATGATGTACTTTGATGTGCCTTTCTTTATGTTTCTTGTACTTGGGTATTGTGAATTTTTGAGGGTCTCGGGGTTTATAGTTTTCATTAAATTTGTAAACATTTTTATCATCACTTTAAGTATTTTTTTCTTTCTATCCCTTTTCCTTGGAGAATCTACTTATGTGTATATTGAAGTTGTCCTATAGCCCACTGATGCTCTTTTCATTTTTTTTTTTTTTTTTTTTGAGGCAGAGTCTCACTGTTGGCTATGCTGGAGTGCAGTGGTGCGATCTCGGCTCACTGCCACCTCTGTGTCTCGGGTTCAAGCGAGTCTCCTGCCTCAGTCTCCCAAGTAGCTGGGACTACAGGTGCCTGCCACCATGCCCAGCTAATTTTTTTGTATTTTTAGTAGAGACAGGGTTTCACTGTGTTAGCCAGGATGGTCTCGATCTCCTGACCTCGTGATCTGCCCTACTCGGCCTCCCAAGGTGCTGGGATTACAGGCATGAGCCACTGTGTCTGGCCCGCTCTTTTCATTTTTAAAAAATTTACTTTCTCTCTGTGTTTCGGATAGCTTCTATTGCCATATCTTCAAGCCCAGTAATTATTTTTCTGCAGTATCTAATCTGCTAGTGATCTCATCCATTATACTTTTGATCTCCCACATTATAGTTTTCATGTCTAGAAGTTTTCCATATCTTCCATGTTTCCACTTATCTTTTAAAACATATAGAATAATTTTATAGTAACTGTTTTAAGGTGTTTATCTGTCAATTTTAGTATCAATGTTAGTTCTAGATTGGCTTCAATTGATCGATTTTTCTTCTCATTATGGGTCATATTTTCCTGCTTCTTTCTATGCCTAGAATCCTTGATTGGATGCCAGACATTATAAATTTCGCATTCTTGTGTGCCAGATATTTTTGTGTTCCTATAAATATTCTTGCAGTTTTTTTTCTGGGATGCAGTTACATTACTTAGAAACCATTTGATCCTTTCAGTTTCTGCTTTTCATAGTTGTTGGATGGAATCAGAGCAGCATTTAGTCTACTGTTAACTATTCCCAGCTATGGAGGCAAGATCCTTCTGAGTACTCTGTCCAAGGTCTTATGAATTATAAAAATTTCCACTATGGCTGTTGGAGACAGGCACTATTCCCAGCCTGTGTGAACACTGGGTTCCCTTTAGCCCTTTCAGATCATTCTTTCTGTGCACATGGGCAATTTTCTTATATGCATGTATTTATAAACATTCTGGTGAGTTATCAGGGGGTATCCCCTGAAGATCTTCATTCTCTTTCCTCACCTTTCTGGTATGCTGTCCTGCAATCTTTAGCTTCATTGGTCATCATGCTCTCAACTCTATCTCTTCAACTCAGAGAGCTTGTCAGACTACTCCCCGCATTGAAGCCTCGAACTTCTTAAGGCAGTCATCTGGGTCACTTGTAGGGATCCCCATGTTTGTTTTCCATCTTTCAGAGATCACTGACCTTTGCTGCCTAATGTGTTCAAAACTTTTATTTCATGTATTTTGTCTGTGTTTATTTTGTTTGTTTCAGGTGGGAGAATGTATATAGCCCTAGCTGAAGCTGCCTATCTCATCATATTTTAGGAGCTGTTAGTTTGTAAGGACCAGTGAAGTAATGTATAATAGAATGCCACCTCATTTGATAGAATAGAGGATGATATTTGACCTTCACGTTTTTTGAAAGGATGCTCTTTATTAATATTGACAGAAGAAGATAGAAAGTTCAAAAGATCTTGTTTGCTTAAATTGATGTTAATCATGAAATTTTTAATCTAAGAAAAGATAATTGCTGGGACACTGTGTTAAGAAGTTGAAAAAGCATGTAACTTGTCTCACTTCTTTCATTACTCTCATTGCCTTTACAAAGGGAAATACTGTAAGTATTCATAATCAGAGACATGATCTCATCACTCCAGTCCATAGACTTGTCTCCACATACAACGTCGCAGTAAGTGGTAGAAATAGTAGAATTTATTTATACATCCAGTTATTTTGAGAACAACTCTACAAATTCAACTAATTGACTAAATATATTTAGAATATGTATGTGTATGTGTGTGTTCCTAATTTCTTTCTACTTATGTAGGGTAGAATGGGCAGAATCTAGAGTAACTAGAATAATTGAAGCAATCACATCTGAGAAATTGTGGGAAATGCAGGTCTTGACATCTTTAACAAGACTGTAATGTCAGGAAAATCTCCTCTTTAATTTTCCTCTTAAAGAATGTGAAAGACTCTAGTGTTTGCATGCTATTGCGACTTGCTTTTATACCTCTGCTCTTTATGACTCTCCTATTTTAAGCAATGAGTATCCTTAAGATCTCTGTAATATTATTAATACAGAAGGAAGGAAGGAAGGAAAGAAGGAAGGGGGGTAGGGAGGAAGGGAGAAAAGGGAAGAAGGAAAACGAAATAAAACTGTTTATTCACTTGCTAATTTATTAAAGATATAGTTGATAACTATAGTAATAGAGTGCCTTGTTTTAAAAAGATTTATAGGCCGGGCGCGGTGGCTCACGCCTGTAGTCCCAGCACTTTGGGAGGCCGAGGCAGGTGGATCACGAGGTCAGGAGATCGAGACCATCCTGGCTAACATGGTGAAACCCCATCTCTACTAAAAATACAAAAAATTAGCTGGGTGAGGTGGTGGGCGCCTGTAGTCCCAGCTACTTGGGAGGCTGAGGCAGGAGAATGGTGTGAACCCAGGAGGCAGAGCTTGCAGTGAGCCGAGATCATGCCACTGCACTCCAGCCTGGGCCAAAGAGCAAGACTCCGTCTCAAAATAAATAAATAAATAAATAAAAAGATTTATGGCAACCTACAAATATATATGCAATGTAAAAACAGAATAAAAGACATGAATGAGACAGTTGGACAAAGAGAAATAAAACAGCAGAATAGTTGACACTGGAGCAAGGTTAGGGTCTCATTCTGATTGTGCTGCTATAACAGAATACCACAGAATGGGTAATTTATAAAGAACAGAAATTTATTTCCCGTATTTCTGGAGACTGGGAAGTCCAAGATCAAGGCACTGGCCTCTGGGGAGGGCCTTGCTGCGTACTCTGGAGAGGAAGAATGCTATGTCCTGACTTGCTAAAAGGGAGAAGGGTGAGAGAGAGAGAGAACCTACTTCCCTGAGCCCTTTTTTTGTGTCACTCAGACTAGAGTGTAGTGATACAATCATAGCTCACTGTAGCCTCAAACTCCTGTATGAGCCTTTTTCAGAATGGCATTAATCCATGCATGAGGTCAGAGCCCTCATGACCTAAACACCTTCTACTAGGCCCCATATCCCAACACTGTTGCATTAAGTTTCTAACACTTGAATTTCTGGGAACACATTCAAATCACAGCAGTCAGTACTTGAAATATCAAGTCTTGGATACTAATAAGTTGAATATTGAGCTCTAAGCTTTCTAGCAGCTAATAGCAACAACAAAAAAGATAATTTAATCTATTTCTGGTGTTCCATTGAAGACAAATTGTTTGCCATATATGTGGCTAGAAACTAGATAAGTTAACTCATTTTATTGGCTCATTAACTGTAAGGCAATTAGGTTCAGTGATGGCTGCCGGCAATGATGACTTTTGACTTTAGGACAGTTGAACAATAGACCTTATAGAGCAGTAACTAAAAATAAGCACCAATTTTCTGTGTAGGCCAATCCTAAGTTATGCCAAGAAAAGCCATGCCACCTGCATATAAAAAATGATTATGTTAATGCTCTTAAATAATTCCTCCCTTTTCCCTGTCTTCATTTTAACCTTCTCCTTTTACATTAGTGTCAACACATTATCCCATCATAGCTTTTATTCTCCGCAATCCATCCCAAAACTGTTCTTACTGATGCTCACTCTAGTCATGGCATTAAGGTCACAGGATTTTATGAGCATCAGTAGCCTGGGAATAGTTTGAGTTTGTTCAGTTTAGTCACTAGTTGATTCGTTTTCACAGAATTAGAAATTAAAGAGCAAACAATAAAAGTCACAAAAATTGCATGTTGCTCTCAATACATTTATTCACGAGGTAATATTATATAACCAGAGTCATGTCTAAAGGTGCTTGCTTTTCATGTCTGACACTGCCCTGCAAAGCCCTGGTTTCAGTTTATTGGAAGAAAAACTGATATACTCTTTATTAGAAGGATTACTTTGTGAATTAACAAGTTAATAATTTGGGAGCAGCATATGGTTATCATTTTAACATACAAGATGGAGTAATTTTTGGAACCTTTCTCATGTGCCAAAGTAGGGTACAAGGCAGAGTACAAGGAAAAGTTGCAGGCCTCAAGGAACCCGGAGTCTGGTGGGGAAGGGGACAAGTCAGCAAACAGTTATGATGTGACCTGGTAGTTTGGTGATATTAAAGAGAGAGAAACAGGCAGCTCACTTGGCCTGGGAGTGGAAGAGGTCAGGAAACACTTTAAGAATGTGGGAAATCTTCAGGCTGGAAGGAAAAATCTCACATCATGGAATTGTGGAAATTACTTAAACTGGACTTTATTTATTTCTCTAGAACCCAAGGCCTGTGGGAACCCTGCAGCTGTCAATAGCCCTCTTAGGTTTTGAGCAGGACTATAGTTAAGCCCTTCCGGAAACCTGAGAATTGAACTAACTTGAAAATGAAAAAAGCTGTGGTAGAGTACACATAACATATAATTGACCATTAGTGACATTCAGCACTTTATACTGTGATGCGACCACCATGACTACCTAGTTCCAGAACATTTTCATCACCCCCAGATGAAACACTGTATCCATTAAACCATACCTCATCTCTCCCTCCCCAGATCCTGACAACTGCTAATATACTTTATGGATTTGTCAATTCTGAATTTTTCATATAAATGGAACAATACAATTTTTGTATCTGGCTTTTCACTTAGCATAGTATTTTTAGGTTTCGTCCATATTGCATTAGTGCATCCTTTCTTTTTATGGCTGAATAATACTTTATTGTATGGATATCCCACATTTTGTTTATTCATTCATCAGTTGATGGACATCTGGGTTGTTTCTACTTTTTGGCTATTGTGAATAGTGCTGCTATGAGCAACTGTGTGCAAGTTTTCATTTGAACACCTGTTTTCATTGCTTTGGAGCGTATATCCAGGAGTGGAATTATTAGGGCACACAGTAATTTTATATTTAGCTTATTAAGGCACTACCAAATTGCTTTGCACAGCAGCTGTACCATTTTACTGAACTTACCTTTAATGAGAAAGTATTTCCTTCAGGGTTACTGTGCACCTTGGTAATTTATTCTCCCTACCAACTTCAAAAGATTGTTCTGAGGATTAATAACCTTTGTGAAACTGTTAAAGGCCTTCCGAAAGCAGCCTTTATATAAATTAAAGGTATTATGTACTCAGGCATTCATTCCAGTGTAGTTCACAAGCAGTTTGATAGTTCAATAAATTTACATAAAATTCGATCTGGATAGGTGTGGGCTTTTACAATCTTATGAGACCTGAAGCTGAAAAGAGACAAATTGAGCTGAATTAGTTTGTCTTGATTTGACCTGTTTTTCCTAATAAGATATTGGAGGCATTAAAAAAGACTACTATCCTTTTGAAGTATGGGCACGCTGATGCTGGTTGTTGGATCCATTAAGTAATTTATCTCTTCAGAACATTCTAATGAACTAAAACCCAAGATTGCTGTTAATTTAAAGCAGAAGCAAAAGCGTGGCTGAACAGATGATGTTTGCCACGTTTTAACAGACTTCTACAATGGTTCCTGAGAGATAACCAAGTGAAAAACAAATTTGAACTATTTTGTGGCTCTAGACTGTGTTTTAAAACTCTAATTAAGGGGGGCAGCCAGCTCCTATTACATATCTGGTGCACGTGGCGCTTTTAGGGGAGCTCATCAGCCTAGCAAAGTATTTATGCAGCACCTGCATCTTGGATGGGAAGCTTTCTGAGAATAACCCATTTCCTAGGTTTGAATCAATCCATGACTTGCCTAATGGATCAAGGTGCCAAAATGAGTTCACACAGCCGGCACAGAAGCCACATAGATACCCAGAGCTCTGTTTTTGTTTTTCTCTAATTTAACATTTCTAAATGGCCTGAGGTTACTCATCATCTCTTATTAACCTACGAAAGCCCCACATTGGCTAAGGTGGATCCTTCACATACCCTGACCCAGTAAACACTTGGGAAAGAGTTTTAAAAGTAGTAAATCTTTAAGTATCTACTATGTGTTAATGAATTTCAGATTAATTATTTCAGATCCTTACAACAACCATGTAAAGTAGGTAGTGCTTTTTTTGTTTGTTTGTTTTTGAGACAGAGTTTCACTCTCGTTGCTCAGTGCATGATCTCAGCTCACTGCAACCTCTGTCTCCCAGGTTCAAGTGACTCTCCTGCCTCAGCCTCCCAAGTAGCTGAGATTACAGGTGTGCACCATCATGCTCAGCTAATTTTTTGTATTTTTAGTAGAGATGAGGTTTCACCATATTGGCCAGGCTGGTGTCAAACTCCTGACCTCAGATGATCCACCCACCTTGGCTTCCCGAAGTGCTGGGATTACAGGCGTGAGCCACCATTCCTGGCTGGTAGTACTTTTATATTCATTTTGGAAGCAAAGAAAGTGGATCTCCAAAGGCTAAGTAATCAGCAAAGCTAAAATACAAACTGAAGGATAGTTGATTCTAAAGCTTGAGATCTTGCTAATATACCAGTTACCTTCTCTTGCTAATATACCAGTTACCTGCCCACCAGCTAGGTGTCTGCTGAGGTTGTTCTGTTCTTGAAGATCCAGATGAATTTGACTGGAACCCTCATTCTCCTGTGTGGTGTGAATTCCACATCTTTGCAGGATTTTGAGGGGCTTCCCATCGCCTCTTCAGTCTGGCTCCAAGCTCCAGCATCGTCCGAATTAGTTTATTTTATGGAGCGTTCTCTTTCCCCTCCTGACCCTTGGAAGTGAAATAACAAAAAATTGACTGGCTTAAGTCAGTTTTGGCTTAAATAACTATTCTTTCTTTATGTGAACCATGGGCAGAAAAATCCCTGAATAATTCTTGACATTAACCCATTTTTTTGCTACTCTAAAAAAATCTTCTTGCTAGAGGCTCTTCCCTAACAATATTTTTAATTTTTCTTTTCTTTTATTTATTTATTTTTTGGAGATGGAGTCTTGCTCTGTCACCCTGGCTGGGGTGCAGTGGCGCAATCTCAGCTCACTACAACCTCTGCCTCCTGGGTTCTAGCAATTCGCCTGCCTCAGCCTCCCAAGTAGCTGGGATTACACGTGCACACCACCATGCATGGCTAATTTTTGTATTTTTAGTAGAGACAGAGTTTCACCATGTTAGCCAGGCTGGTCTCGAACTCCTGACCTCAGGCAATCCACCTGTCTCGGCCTCCCAAAGTGCTGGATTACATTTAATTCTTAACAAGACAAAGCAAACTAAGAGTGTAGCTGAAGCATGGTATAAAGATGGCGAGTGCAGGAGATGGAAGAGACTTGAGTGATTTGTGCCTTCAACACCTTTATGTTATAGTTGAGAACCCAGTGGATCAGAGTGGGCTCTGGCTTGCTCAAGTTCAATGGCTAGTTACTTTGCATATGTGACCCATAGGTATCTTGCTACTCCCTTTTCAGTTGTGTCTGCCTTTTTCAGGCCCTTTAACTGAGAATTGGAGTTTCTGGCATTCCCAAGTTCACCCAGCCCTATGAGACAGAAGCAGAGAATGAGGCCATATAAACGTATTTTGCCTTAAAAAAAATCCTACAAGTCTGTAATACCTTTAGGTCACTTTAAGTAATGTTTTCTTCTTCTCTGACTTTCACAGTCAAAAGCAGCCTCTCACACTGTCACAGCTTAGGTTCTCCAGGACCAATGAATTATAAGGGCATAGAGATTCTAATGAATTTGCCCACAAAAAACCTATTTTAGAAAAAAGTAATGAGAATCTCAGTTCTCCTAGCTGACAGCAGATTCTTGAAGAAATATTTTCCCAATAATAGAAGAAAATTACCAGGGAAATAGGAGGATGTTGTTACTCAGGTATAAAACAAAAACAGAAAGCCCATCAGTGGCATGATGGCAATGGAATTAAATCTCAGAAAACACTTTCTTGCTAATTTTCCATTTTCTAAACATGCATCTAAATATAATGGCCAAGGAATTGAATAAAAATCAGTCTCTGATTCTTTCACCAAAGGGAGATTCAGAACAATTTGCAATGATCTATTCTCATTTCTTGAACATTTCTGACTTTTCAGCTGCTTCTTTTAAACCTTGAAAAGTAGTAAACAGCTATAACTTGTCATCGTCAAAAGTGAAATGTAAGGGTATGCATTCTATAAAGGACCAAGATAATATCATGACTCAAATAAAAATTCCCCAGGGTAGAGGAATGAACTTTTAGCAATGTAGAATGAATATATTTTCAAGATTTCTCTGTCTTAAATGGTAGCCTAAATTTAAAAACACAAACAAAACCCAGAAAAGCTGAATTTAGCTTATATTAAAAGTAGATGGAAGAGAAGAGAGGAGATAATAAAAGTTAGAGTAAAAAAAATTGACGAACAACCAAATATCTTTTCCGTATGATTTTTAGATTGCCTGGGGAATTAATTTGAGCTAGTGTCTATCTGATGAAAATTGTCCAATAATGTATTTTTTTCCACGTTGCCCTGAAGATTGTCTGTCAGGACATTGGTAGTTGACAAGAGTGTGATGCTGCCTGATTTCTATACTGATTATGCTACATTTTACCTCCATAGCTCTGAACCCTCAAGTCAAACTGTATTTTCCAATCTTTGACATGTAATACTGTGTCTTTCAGAATTCACAGGGGGTAATAAATGTGTACCTGAATGAACCAAGTCCCTAAATAAAAATCAAATATTGATAAAATATACAGTAGTTTTCTTACGGTGGCATGTAAGTTTGGAGAGCATAATCAGCCACAATTAGAAATGGTAATTCTTTCTAAACAATATGATATGGTTTTTTAGATTAATACATGAAACAAAATACTGTTGACACATCCAGCAATTTAGGGGTACTTCTAGCTCAAGTTGGTTGAAGGTTGGAGATTCTGTTTCAAGCTGTAATGTCACAAACTCTCTGTAGGCAATATGAATCGTCCCGGTTTTCTCTCCTTCTGGAAGAAGATGCAATGAAGTATCATAAAAAAGACCTGTGGCTTGGGGCTGCACAAACCAATCAGGATTGGGCTGGCTTTGCAATACTATTCTGTGATCTTGGCCCAGTTACTTAAAATCTGAGATTACCTGCAGATAATGATATTTTCCTGATAAACGTGAAGATTCTTGACATACTCATATTTACACAAGTTACCTTTGTGGATTAGGAAGAACAGAGTATTACTGTACTTGGCAAAATTTGATAATTTATTTCAACTCACTTGGCCCCAGGAGATGATAACTGCACTAATCAGCTGTCCTGCAGCAACAAATAATCCCCAGATTTTATTAGATTTATTAGATTACAACAAAAAGATTTATTCTCAATAGCTTATTATATAGCTATAGTATAGCTTATAGCTATACTATAATAATATATAGTATAGCTATATTATATAGCTTAGTATATATAAATAAGCTATAGTATATTATATATAGTATACTATATTAATAAGCTATAGTATAGCTTATTATACTCAGTACCTTTGAGTCAGATGGAGCAGCATCTATGTGGGGACTGTTTTATTCATGGCAGAGAGAGAGAGATTGAGAATTTGAGGAAACTGATGCCTCTTCAAACTTCTGCAGGAACTTGGAAGATTGATATTCCATTGGCTAAAGTAAGTCACATGACCAAGCCTGCCATTAGAGGGAAAGGAAGTATAGAAGTGCCACCAAAGGCACTGCAGGTCTCATGACAATGAATATATATATTCCATTCTCTTATAGGAAAGAGGAGTGAATAGTTGGGAACTACCTTCTGCCACGATGACTATTTCTTTTTTTTAATTTATTTATTTTTTGAGATGGAGTCTCATTCTGCCACCAGGCTGGAGTGCAATGGCGTGATCTCAGCTCACTGCAATCTCAGCTTCCTGGGTTGAAACAATTCTCCTGCCTCAGCCTCCCAAATAGCTGGGACTGCAGGTGTGCACCACCATGCCTAGCTAATTTTTGTGTTTTTAGTAGAGAGGGGGTTTCGCCATGTTGGCCAGGATGGTCTCCATCTCTTGACCTCGTGATGCACCCACCTTGGTCTCCCAAAGTGCTGGGATTACAGGCATGAGCCAACGTGCCCGGCCTACAATGACTATTTCTATTATCAGAGAAGCTGCATGAGATGCATGGACTTTTGAGCCTGGGTTTGTATCCCACCTCCATTGTTACTTGCTGTAAGAACTTGGGGTTTGGCACGGTGGCTCAGGCCTGTAATTGAAACAATTTGGGAGGCCGAGGTGGGTGGATCATTTGAGGTCAGGAGTTCGAGACCAGCCCGGCCAACATGGTGAAACCCCATCTCTACTAAAAGTACGAAAATTAGCTGGGCGTGATGGTGCATGCCTATAATCCCAGCTGTTTGGGAGGCTGAGGCAGGAGAATCGCTTGAACCTGGGAGGTGGAGGTTGCAGTGGGTCCAGATTGCACCACTGCACAAACTTGGGCAAGTTACCTGATGTTTCTGTGCCTGGTTTACCCATCTGGAAAACTGGGATAATAACAGAATCTACTTCATCTCATAGGGTTAAAAAATGAAGTAAGTTTGTATGTATTTATATGTACAGTCATGCATCACTTAATGACAGGAACACATTCTGAGAAACGCGCTGTCAGGTTTTTGTCATCACCTCATAGGGTGTACTTACACAAACCTAGATGGCATAGCCTACCACACGCCTAGGGTGTGTGGTATAGACTGTTGCTCCTAGGCTGCAAATCTGTACAGCGTGTTACTGTACTGAATCCTGTAGGTAATTGTAATACAGTGGTATTTGTGTATCTAAACATATTAAAACACAGAAAAATATGGTAAAAATATGGCATAAAAGGTAAAAATATGGCATAAAAGATAAAAAATTATATACCTGTATATCAGTTACCATGGATGGAGCTTGCAGGACTGGAAGCTGTTCTGGGTGAGTCAGTGAGTGAGTGATGAGTGAATGTGAAGGCCTAGGTCATTACTGTATACTCCCGTAGACTTTTTAAACACTGTATGCTTAGGCTACACTAAATATAGGAAAAAAAATTTCTTTCTTTAAGCTTAGCTTACTTTAACATTTTTACTTTATAAATTTTTAAATTTTTTATACTTTTAGTCTTTTGTAATAATGCTTCACTTAAAACACAAACACATTGCTCCAATGTACAAAAATATTTTCTTTATATTCTTATTCTATAATTTTTTTGTATCTTTAAATTTAAAAAATTTTTAGAACTTTTAAATGATTTCTGTTAAAAAACCAAGACACAAACACATACATTAGCTCAGGGTCACGATCATCAATATCATTGTCTTCCACTGCCACATCTTGTCCCACTGGGAGGACTTCAGGGGCAATAACACCCATGGAACTGTCATCGCCTATGAAAACAATGCTGTCTTCTGGAATACGCCCTGAAGGACCTGCCTGGGGCTGTTTTACAGTTGACATTTTTTTAATAAGTAGAAGGAGTACACTTAAGTGAGAATGAAAGTATGGTATAGTAAGTACATAAACCAATAACATAGTCCTTTATTATCATTATCAAGAATTATGGACTGTGCATAATTGTATGTGCTATACTTTTATACGACTGGCAGCACAGTAGGTTTGCCTACCCCAGCATCACCAGAAACACATGAGCAATGTGTTGGACTATACCTTTATAATGGCTATGATGTCAGTAAGCTATAGGAATTTTTTCAGCTTCATTTTAATTATATGGGACCACCATCATATATGCTGTCTGTTGACCAAAACGTCATTATGTGGCTCATATCTGTATATATACCCACACACACAAATGTGTAAAATCACTTAGAACAAAGGCTGACATACATAGCCTCAGATGTTAGCTATTTTTTTAAATTACTGATTATATTATGAAAATAAGGCCGGGGGTGGTGGCGCACACCGATAATCCTAGCACTTTGGGAGGCCGAGGCAGGTGGATCACCTGAGGTCAGGGGTTTGAGACCAGCCTGGCCAACATGGCGAAACCCTGTCTCTACTAAAAACTCAAAAGTTAGCCAGTTGTGGTGGTGCATGCCTGTAATCCCAGCTACTTGGGAGGCTGAGGCAGTAGAATAGCTTGGACTCAGGAGGCAGAGGTTGCAGTGATCTGGGATCACGCCACTGTATTCTAGCCTGGGTGAAGAGTGAGACTCTGTCTCACAACAACAACAACAATAACACACACACACACACACACACACACTCTGTCTCACAACAACAACAACAATAACACACACACACACACACATACACACAAGAAAAGAAAGAAAGAAAAGAAAATAGTTAATGCATGCTGAGCTGAATACCTAGGTGATGGGTTGATAGGTGTAGCAAACCACCATGGCACGTGTTTACCTGTGTAGCAAACCTACACATCCTGCACATGTATCCCAGAACTTAAAATAAAATAGTAATGTTATAGAGGCATTCTCTGTAGGAAAAAAAAAAACACATCAACTAAATTAAAGTAGCTGTGGTGGGGAAATGGTATACATATTTCCTCCTTCTCTTAAGTGACTTCTACACAAGTCGATTGGTCCATGACATTGATTCTTTACTACTTTTTTCCTCTGTCTTATAGTCACCCGTCTTTAGAGATGAACTGGCAGAAAATGTAAGCAGTAAGAATTCATGCCTAACATTATGGTATAAACCACTAACTTTGTTTCCTATCTTTGAGACTTTTTGATGATATTCCTATTTTCAACAGCTTTTAGAGGAAACATTTTTTTTTTTTTTTTTTAAGAATCTTTTCCTCTGTGTTTTCAAAGAATCAAATTCAGAAAGATGTTGGGTTCTGGGAATGAACAATTAATTTTTCATTCTGCCCTAGGCTTGTCTGTGTAGACAATGAATATTGTACTCTTCCACTATTTTAATACTCTATTTTGAGGAATAATCAAATAGGCAATTTCCTAAATAGCACTGCAACTGTAATAATGCAAATGCCTCACCGTCATAATGATGGAGGTTCTATAATGCAAATTGAGTATGGCTTATTTCCTTTCTCTATATCACAGATTCTGCTGGAAAATTTAGTGTTAATTTCCTTTGAATAGCATCTCTGAAATTTAGTAGGTGAGGAGAAATATCTATAAACTGAGATATATATACTAATAAATGTTTAAACTAGAACAATGATAATTTTTCGTATCATAAAGAAACCTAGTGAAAAACTAGCTCAAGTCTTGTAACTGCTTATTTCAAATACTATAAAAGCGCTACCAAGTGGAAAAGAACCAGTTATGTAATACCTTTGTTCAAAAGTTTTTATTTTCTTCTTCTTCCCAAGAAACATGTCTAATTATAAATTTACACCTCACCCTCTAACCATTAGAAATACCACGCAACATTCTTCGTGCTCCTGATGGCACAAAGATCAGTCACCTGGGGAGCAACTTATACTTTTGCTGAAAAGGCTGTCTGGGCACCAGGTTTGAGTCAGAGATCTGGTAACTGAATTCTGTAGGCATCTCCATCAAAACAAAGGCAGCAGAGCTGTGAACTCTTATTAAATCAATGCAGAGAAGTGAGTCAACGGGCAAGTGACTAACCGTGGAGGAATAAGCGACTGCTGTTTTTGACTTGGGTTAAGATGGTTAAGATGGGAAGAGAGGTAGAAAAGAAATGAACTCCATGCTTGTTTCCGATGTAGGTTTTTCACCTTCAGCAGACCTAAGCTCACGAGGAGGAGAAGCTTTAACTTTCAATGGATGTTTGAGTTTTAATTATTATACTGGACTAAACATACGAATTAGTGAACTGAGACTATTTCGGGGGACCATAGTGACCAGTAGACTTTTTACGATTTGAGAGTAATCAGAAAATCATAAGCCTGACTCTAGATTTTACTCAAGTGGTCAGAGAACTGCTTTCTAGAGCCAATATGCAGGAGCCGACGTGATAAATTATATCTTCTTTTCTACTTAGGCTTGCGGAGGGACCACAAATTGTTCACAATTTTGAGTCTGTTTGTTTTCCTTATTAGTAAAAAAGCCCTCTAATTTTTAACTAGGGATGTGAATTTCCACTACTGACTACATTCCAGGATTCTGCTACTGTCTGAATGTTTCAGTCTCTCCAAAATTCATTTGTTGAAACCATCCCCAATGTGAGGATATTAGGAGGTGGGGCCTTTGGAAGGTGATTAGGTCTCATGATGTTAGAATCCTCATGAATGGGATTCGTTCTCTTATAAAAGAGGTCCCAGAGAGCTGCCTTGTCTCTTTCTATCATGTGAGGACACAACAAGAAGATGCCTTCTATGAGCCAGGAAATAAGCCCTCAACAGCCATCAGATGTGGTACCTTGATCTTGGACTTCCCAGCTCCAGAACAGTAGGAAATAAATGTATGGTTTTCATAAGCCACCGAGTTTGTGGTATTTTGTTGTAGCTGCTCAAACAGACTAAGACACCTTCCTTGTAGTTAATTGTGGCCATATGACTAGATTTGGACCAATGAGATGTGGGTGGAAGCGCTTTATGCAACTTCTAGGTCACTTTCTTAAAAATAAGCTTCTATACACAAGTAACAGACAAACAGAGAGCCAAATTATGAGTGAACTCCCATTCACAATTACTTCAAAGAGAATAAAATGTCTAGGAATCCAACTTACAAGGGATGTGAAGGACCTCTTCAATGAGAACTACAAACCACTGCTCAACGAAATAAAAGAGGACACAAACAAATGGAAGAACATTCCATGCTCATGGATAGGAAGACTCAATATCGTGAAAATAGCCATACTGCCCAAGGTGATTTATAGACTCAATGCCATCCCCATCAAGCTACCAATGACTTTCTTCACAGAATCGGAAAAAACTACTTTAAAGTTCCTGTGGAACCAAAAAAGAGCCTGTATTGCCAAGACAATCCTAAGCCAAAAGAACAAAGCTGGAGGCATCAAGCTACCTGACTTCAAACTATACTACAAGGCTACAGTAACCAGAACAGCATGGTAGTGGTACCAAAACAGAGATATAGACCAATGGAACAGAAAAGAGCTCTCAGAAATAATACCACACATCTACAACCATCTGATCTTTGACAAACCTGACAAAAACAAGCAATGGGGAAAGGATTCCCTATTTAATAAATGGTGCCGGGAAAACTGGCTAGCCATATGTAGAAAGCTGAAACTGGATCCCTTCCTTACACCTTATACAAAAATTAATTCAAGATGGATTAAAGACTTACATGTTAGACCTAAAACCATAAAAACTCTAGAAGAAAACCTAGGCAATACCATTCAGGACATAGGCCTGAGCAAGGACTTCATAACTAAAACACCAAAAGCAATGGCAACAAAAGCCAAAATAGACAAATGGGATCTAATTAAACTAAGGAGCTTCTGTACAGCAAAAGAAACCACCATCAGAGTGAACAGGCAACCTACAGAGTGGGAGAAAATTTTCACAACCTACTCATCTGACAAAGGGCTAATATCCAGAATCTACAAAGAACTTAAACAAATTTACAAGAAAATAATCAAACAACCCCATCAAAAAGTGGGGGAAGGACATGAACAGACACTTCTCAAAAGAAGACATTTATGCAGCCAACAGACACATGAAAAAATGCTCATCATCACTGGCCATCAGAGAAATGCAAATCAAAACCACAGTGAGATACCGTCTCACACTAGTTAGAATGATGATCATTAAAAAGTCAGGAAACAACAGATGCTAGAGAGGATGTGGAGAAATAGGAACATCTTTACACTGTTGGTGGGACTGTAAACTAGTTCAACCATTGTGGAAGACAGTGTGGTGATTCCTCAAGGACCTAGAACTAGAAATACCATTTGATCCAGCCATCCCATTACTGGGTATATACCCAAAGGATTATAAATCTTGCTGCTATAAAGACACATGCACACGTATGTTTATTGTGGCATTATTCACAATAACAAAGACCTGGAACCAACCTAAATGTCCATCAATGATAGATTGGATTAAGAAAATGTGGCAGATATACTCCATGATACACTATGCAGTCATAAAAAAGAATTGAGTTCATGTCCTTTGCAGGGACATGGATGAAGCTGGAAACCATTATTCTGCACAAACTGTCACAAGGGCAGAAAACCAAACACCACATGTTCTCACTCATAGGTAGGAATTGAACAATGAGAACACTTGGACACAGGGTGGGGAACATCACACACTATCTAGGTAATCACACACTAGGTATCACGCTAGGGTGGGGTAACTATCATGTAGGGTGGGGGGAGGGGAAAGGGATAGCATTAGGTACACCTAATGTATACCTAATGACGAGTTAATGGGTGCAGCACACCAACATGGCACATGTATACGTATGTAACAAACCTGCACGTTGTGCACATGTACCCTAGAACTTAAAGTATAATAAAAAAAAAAAAGCTCCTTTTCCTTATGGATAGGAAACAGTAATGGAGCAATCTGGGCCACAAATTGAAGCTAGCAGAGCTACACTGCCAGCTTTACACTGCTTAGCTCTGGGATAGTATAAAAGAAAAATAAACTATGTTTATTTAGGACTTTCATATTCTGTATCTTTGTTCTAAAGCTTAATACATACCCTAGTTAATATAGAAATTAGTGTCTAAATCTATGTTGCTGTTGTCACAGAAAATCTTTATATGGTCTGTCTTAGTTGTCAAGTAGAAGGTAACCAAGGAACATATTAAGGCTAGAAGGGCTGGAAGGGTCATGAGCATTTTTTAAGGCCTTGGCAATATGTTTGGTAAAGTGTCACCTGCAATGACGTAGAGAACAGACCACTTTAGAGAAGTGGTTAGAAAAAGGTCGACTGTCGTGTGTTAACTGTTTCCTTCTGCATTTAGCAAGATTTCAGAAGGAAGAAATGAGCTTGCGCAATATTTGGCCAATTTTAAGCAGAGATGGAAAGAATTGAAGCTGTGCTAAAGGAGGCTTTTTCTGCCTTTCAATTGTAATCTAAATTGAAGGTCCAGAGATTTGAGGCCAGCAAGGTTGGAAAAGCCAGCTCTATCTTTACCTGGAATAGCAGGAGATAGACTCATTCATAACTTTTTTCAGAGGTGTCCTATTAAGACTGCTCAGCTCGTGGGAGGTAGCCCTCAGAGAACGATCATGTGAAAATTACAGCCTTCTGATTCTAGCCTTAACAAGACAGCCCCTGTTCAAATATGGGAGAGGAGAATTGGTTGAACTAGAAGCCAATAAGGAAGGGGAGAGCCAACAGGCTTAGGAAGCTTGTCCAGAAGAGATCTTGGGAATAATGATTACTTTCATGTAGAATCAGTGAAGCTGGTAAATGTTTTTTTTACCAGACCATCTTGGCCAACATGGTGAAATCCCATCTCTACTTAAAATACAAAAATTAGCCAGGTGTGGTGACGCACGCCTGTAGACCCAGCTACTCACTTACCAGTGAAGCTGGTAAGTTCTCTCTCTCTTTTTTTTTTTGCTTTCAAGATATAAATGCTCCCACCCATGACCTATTTCATGATACCTACAGGGTATGTCACTGATTGTGTGGAGTTGGAAAAAGATATGCACAATAGGCTCCTACAAGCCGATGTAAGCCAGACCCAAAACACCACTGCATGGAACTGATTGGAAGAAAATAGGCAGTCTACTAAATTTTGCAAGTAGTTGTATTCCCCAAGAAACTAAAATCCTAGCTGACAAAAGCCTGTGAATGTTCTGATCTCTAAGGAATCCATCAAACTCTCAAGCATGCAAGAACTCTGTTGCCTAGAAGGGCATACTCTCCAACATCTTCAGCTGGGGCTACAGATACTAATTGATAAAGAGGGCTCTTCCAAAGGGCAAAGCCAGGAGCACAGAGGGCAATTGACAGGGAATCATTCCCAGACATCACAGTGTAGGTTACTTATTCCTCTGCTGGGGTAGGGGGGCCTTACAATGACTACTTAGCAGGATGTCATCATTGCTATGGACCAGGGGATGCTGAGTGTCCCCTTTTATTTTTCTTTCTTTCTTTTCTTTTTTTTTTTTTTTTTATACGGAGTCTCTCTCTATTGCCTGCCAGGCAGGAGTGCGGTGGCACGAACTCAGTTCACTGCAACCCCCACCTCCCGGGTTCAAGCGATTCTCCTGCCTCAGCCTCCTGAGTAGCTGGGATACTACAAGCGTGTGTCACCACACCTGGCTAATTTTTGTATTTTTAATAGAGACAGGGTTTCACCATGTTGGCCAGGCTGGTCTCGGACTCCTGACCTCAGGTTATCCACCTGCCTTGGCCTCACACAGTGTTGGGATTACAGGCGTGAGCCACCACACCCAGCCTGCCCTACCACTTTCTGTTGGATGTGGGGGAAGGGGAAGCTCTGTTTTGCCTGGCAATGAATAAGCTCAGCTTAGTTTTCTCAGCTCGGATGGTTATATTTTTATATGAATTTCTTAAAGGTAAGCTGTTTGCCATGAACGTTCCTTTTCTTCCCTTCTGCTTGTGGGGAAATGGCTAGTACCCGAAGAGCATGTTAAAGATGGCAGAGCTATCTTGCCAACTTTGGTCAGCTCCTCTCTAGGTTGTCCTGAAAAAGAAAAGTACCCTTCCCATTTAACCTTCCTGTAACCTTCCTGTATTTTGGTCACTTTTTCAAACCAGTATAGCCTATTTTCTAACTAGTACTCAACATAAAAGTCCTGGTCTATCAACATACTGGTTACATACGTAAAATCTTAACCTGGTACCTTGCAATATTGTATTTTTTTTAGTCAGTGTTTGCTATTATTATTAATAATGAATATGCTTGTTGACTGACTGACTGAATGAGGAATAGGTATGTAAAATCTATGTTACCATTAAAAGACTTTGGGAAGGATGGGGTAAGAATTTTGGATACCATTTGCATCATTGAATAGAAATAAAGAAACATAAAACCACTGGCTATCATGCACTAACATTTATTTTGAGCATACATGATGCTTGATGCTTTATAAAAATGTCATAAAAACTATAGTCTTTTCTTGGCAGGCTCCTAATCTAAATGAGGTGATTAGTAGTATTGCAAACTGAGGATAAAAACGCAGGTTAAGTCTGACAGGTGGTGATTATTGCTTGCTCTTTTTTTCCCTTTGTCTCTTTTCTCTCTTATTACATGTGCAAGAGCTTAAATAAAATATCTCACAAATGTGTTATGAAAGAAAGCCACATGCTGTGTATTTACTACAAATATGTCTAAGTGTTCAGACATAATCTGATGCTGCCCCTTGGAGATATTCTGTGTAGATAATTATTTTCTGGAAATTTTCTGAGACCAGTCCAGTGGCCTTAAAAATGCATCAGTCTCCAGCAGTCCTAAGAATGCTTTATATATATATGTATATACTCACATGTATATGCATTTCTGTTTTAGAAACACCTGTGAGTCACTGTCATCCTACCTGTGAAGGGCTGTATCTTTTTTTTTCTTTCTTTTTTCCTCTTTTTTTTTTTTTTTTTTAATCATAAGGAGGCCAGGCACAGTAGCTCATGCCTGTAATCCCAGCACTTTGGAAGGGCGAGGAGGGTGGATCACTTGAGGTCAGGAGTTTGAGACCAGCCTGGGCAACATGGTGAAACCCCATCTCTACTAAAAATACAAAAATTAGCTGGGTGTGGTGACACACGCTTGTAGTATCCCAGCTACTCGGGAGGCTGAGGCATGAGAATGGCTTGAACCTGGGAAGCGGAGGTTAAAGTAAGCAGTGATTTTGTCACTGCACTCCAGCCTGGGCAATAGCGTGAGACCCTGTCTCAAAAAAAAAAAAAAAAGAAAAAAGAAAAAAACCATAAAGATAATTGTGTCTCTTTTAAGCACTCATTCTAGGTGTGACTGGGTTACAGTTTACTCCAACGTTATCTTCCTCAAAGAAAATATAAATGCGTAAAGCAGAGAAGGGTTAGAGACTAAATATCTTGGGGAATCCAGAAATGGAGCAGGACATCTTTTCTTTCCCTGTCATTGGCTTCCATTCTGTCAAGGTTAGATAGGACAGGAGAACAGTGGTCCTATGATGAGACTTTAACGAGTCTTTGGGTACTGGTGGTCTCAGACTCATTTCTGAATGGCATTTGTCCAAGTCTTGAAAGTTTCTGGGCCAAGTTTCCTTACAGTGTCCTCAGGGGACTGTCTGAAGAAAAATGGCAGAACCTGTGCCGAAGGCCACAGAGGCACAGAGCACAAGTGTGAGGCCAACACAAGTGAGTTCTTCATGTACTCACTTGTCCCGGGAGGGGTGAGCTTCCCCTATGAGGGCCCCTGAAATAAGGCATTTGCGAGATGTTGCTACCCGTGAAAGCATCTGTTATCTTCTGCCCTGGACCTTTTTACCCAGGAGCTTGATTGCTGGGACTGTGCTGACAAATAGCGTTCTCTTGCGCAGAAATAAAATGAGAAGGAAAATTAAAAACTTTTATGAGGTGAGGATAGGATCATTTCCAAAGAAACAGAAGCTTAGAGTAAGGAAGAAAAGAAAGTGAAGACAGCATAACATCAGGTTTGACTTTTCTAAAAATCACAATGACCAATACCCTAAATGATGTTATTAAAACAAAGGGAATGACTATGGATGTGATTCCTTGATCCCTGCTCCTTCTGAGGCTTGAGAAACTTCATATAACCTTAGTAGAGATTTTAATAATCTGGGCTGCTGAAATTTCAAATAAGTACATATTGCCTTAATTTTATCTTAACCCCTGCCATGTGATTGATCCATCACTTTTTTTGGTAGTTTTGGGCTGTTTAGTTTTTGTGTTTTATTTGTAAAAATAACACGTATTTGTCTTAGAATGGATTCTACAGAAGCTGGGCCTGAGATGGGGAGTCTTGTCCAGGTGATCTGTGGGGAGAGTCTTCTCGGGAGGAGGGGACTGAGGTAGCAGGAAAGGGCAGGGGGAGAATTTAAGCAGTGTTCAGTCTCAGCTGGAGACCAGCTTTAATTTCATCCCACAGGAAGTTCTGGAGCAGAAATCACACCACACAGTCCGTCCTCCCTCGAAGTGAGGAGGCCGGCTCTGATTTCCTTGTGTCAGTCAGTCATTGGCTGAGGTCTGGGGATATAAATTGTCACCTTGGCAAAAAGACTTTCATTTGGCCAAGAGCAATTCTCCAGAAAAAAGAACAACTGTGAGTTATTTATCAGCCAAAACACACCACAACTGGAAGATGAGTCTACAGCTGGAAAGGGGAATAGAAAACTCTATGCTGCAGCAGAACAAGGTAAAGAATGAAGGAACACTCTCAAAACACACCCCCATCCAACGGCAACTATCATCACCTTTAGGTGATTATCCTTCCAGACATGTCTGTTACCTCTCAACCAATGCAGATATGAATATTTCTGCTAGTGATTTTTGCATATTAATTATTATAAAGACACTCTCATTTCTGATGGTGCCATAGGATTTCACTATGATTTGGTTAACAAATTTATTTAATGAATAGGTGTTCTAATTACTATTGCTGCATAACAAGTCACCCTAAACTTAGTGGCATAAAACAACAACCATTTTATAAATGCTTACCAACACCGAGGGTCACAAATTCAGGCAGGGCCCATGGGATGGCTCTTCTGCTCAGTGATGTCTTGGCCATCGGCTGGGACTGGAGGTGTTGAATGGTTGGACTGGAGGATGTACTGCCACAATAACTTCACTTCCATGTGCAGCAATTTGCGGTGATGTGTTGGCTGGAAGGCTGTGCTAAGCTGGGACTCTCACTCTAGTATGGTGGCTTTGTGGTAGCTGCACTTTTTGCTTGACAGCTTGGTGCTCTAGAGAACCAGGTGGAAGCTACATGACTTTTCTTGATCAAGGCTCAGAACTCACAAAGCATCCCTTCCACAGTCCTCTCTTGGTTCACACACTCATGTGAAGTCATAAGCAGGCCCTGATACAAGAGGAGGAGAAGTCAGTCCTACTTATTTTTTTTAAAGTTATATTTCAGATTCAAGAGTACATGTGTAGGTTTGTTATATAGGTCAATTTCATGTCACAGGAGTTTGGCATACAGTTTATTTCACCACCCAGGTAATAAGCATAGCACCTGATAGGAAGTTTTTTGATCCTCCCATTTCTCCCTCTCACTACCCTCAAGCAGGCCCTAGTATCTGTTGTTCCCTACTTTGTATGCATATGTACTAAATGTTCAGCTCCCACTTGTGGGTGAGAACATGTGGTATTTGACTTTCTGTTTCTATATTAGCTCACTTAGGATAATGGCCTCCAACTCCATCCATGTTGCTGCAAAGGACATGATCTTGTTCTTTTTTATGGCTGTGTAGTATTCCATGGTGTGTATATACCACATTTTTAAAATCCATCTACCATTGATGGGCATTTAGGTTGATTCCGTGTCTTTGCTATTGTGAATAGTGCTGTGATGAACATATGTGTGCATGTGTCTTTATGATAGAATCATTTACATTCCTTTGTGTATATACTCAGTAATAGGATTGCTGGGTTGAATGGTAATTCTGCTTTGAGTTCTTTGAGAAATTGCTAAACTGCTTTCCACAATGGCTAAACTAATTTATGTTCCCACCAGCAGTGTGTAAACATTCCCTTTTCTCTGCAACCTTGCCAGAATCTGTAATTTTTTCATTTTTAGTAATAGCCATTCTGACTGATGTCATAGATGGTATCTCATTGTGGTTTTGATTTGCATTTCTCTAATGGTTAGTGATGTTGGCCATTCTTTCATATGCTTAATGTCAAAGAATTTGAGGTGACTGAAAAAAATCTTCACTGTAAACATTTAGGTTGTTTCCAGTTTTTTTTTCGTATCTTGTTGCTAACAATGCCACTATGAATATTCAGGCACAGTAAGTTTTCACTTAACATTATTGTCCATAGATTCTTGGAGACTGCAACTTTAAGCAAAACAATATGTAGGGAAACCAGTTTTACCATAGGCTAATTGATGGAAACAACAGTGATATTCCTACAGCATATTTGTAGTCACAAAACATCACCAAACTTCTAAAGAGAGATAAAATACTTCTAATATTTTACATTACAATAAATGTGAGCTATACACACAAGAAAGATGAATAAAAACAAATAAGATAGTTATTTACTTAATTAGTCCAGTTCAGCATGGTGGGTGGCTGGAACCTGTCCACTGATCAGTCACTTCCATTTATTCCGGTCGGAATCAGTTTTTTTTCCCCATCAGTCCAGAACAAAATGACATTGAACCAAATTACATTGTTCCAGAATCTGCTGCACAAATAAGCTCTCACAGGTGGAACATTATCACCTGAGGGGAAATTCTTTAAGTGGAACTCCTAGGTAAAGAGGCACATATATATATATTTTTTAAATAATTCATGCTCCCTAGAGGAGAAGCATCAATTTATATTTCCATCAAAAGTGTAAAAGAGTACCTTTGTGTGCTTGTGTATTTGTGTGTGTGTGTGCATGTGCTGAATTTGTCACTATCAGGGCCACACATTAGTAAAATGAATGAGAACTTTTTCACTTTTTAAATATAATCTCTATACTCTGTCATATATCATTATTTTTATATTTGCTTTGATAAATTGAAAGAATCTACCTTTCAAGCCATTTTGACCAAGTACATTTTTTTGGGAGTCATTGTTACATTGTTCTGAAATTATTGGTAAGTTAGTGTTCATAACTTCTATTTTAGTAGCGTGTACTTTCTTATAAAACCATCTATCGAGATTGTCAAATAAATTAATCTTGAGTAATAAAAGTTAAGATGCATTCTCTCATTTAAAAAATTTATCTATGTCTATGGGTATAGTCCCTTTCTGAGATATAATTTTGCATATTTCACCTTTTATTTTTAATTCTAATTCCTGGTGAGTCTTTTAGGGCAAAATGATCAGAGGCTGTGAGCTCTGGAATTTCTACTTTTTGAAATTTTTGAGGTTATTTTGTAGCCAATATGATACACTTTAGGAAATAGTCCAAGGCACATGAAGAGAATATTTAGTCTCCGTTTGTAGAGTGCAAGGGTCAATATACTTCTCAAAAAGTGTTACTGGTGTGTTAAATTTTCCCACTACAGTTGTATTTTGTGGCATATGTCTCACATACTTTTTTCATAGACTTTCATACTTTGTCATTTGGCTTTGTAACTTTTATCAACACGAAATGACCCTGTTTAATAATGATTGGAATTTCGCTTTTTCTGTGTTACTTGCTTTCTTTTTTATGTGTTTCTTAATATATTTTTGATCTTCCTTTTTTCCCCTCTACTATTTTAAATGCTTTTTCATTTGATTCCATGTATCATTCATCTAGTTTCTTTTAATGGTAACATCTTGCCTATCTACAGTACAATATCAAAACCAGGAAATTGACATTGGTACAACTCACAGATCTTACTCCAGTTTTACATGCGCTCATTTGTGTGTATGTGTGTGCAGTCCTGTGCAATTTTTGTCACGTGTAGATTAATGTAACCACAATCACAATCAAGATGCAGAGCTATTTCTTCAACACGGGCTCCTGTACTGATCCTTTACAGCCATACCCACCCTCCTTCCTCACCCTTAACCTCTAGCCACCACTAATCTGTTATACATTTTTATAATTTTTATTTCAATAATGTTATTATGGATAAAGTCATACAACATGCAACCCTTTGAAACTGTGTTTTTTCATTCAGATTGTTGTGTGCATCACAAATTCATTCCTTTTTATTGCTGTGTAGTATTCCGTGGTATGGATGTGTCATAGTTTAACTTTTCACCTATGAAATGACATTAGGATTGTTTCTAGTTTTTGTCTGTTATTAATAAAGCTTCTGTGAATACTTATGTAAAGGTTTTTATGTGAACTTAAGTTTTCATTTCTCTGGGATAAATATCCAGGAGTACAACTGTTAAGTCATATGGTAGTTGCGTGTTTAGTTTTTTAAGAAACAGCCAAACTGTTTTCAGAATGGCAGTGTCATTTCCATTCCTACCAGCAATATATGAGTGACTCAGTTTCTACATGTCCTCACCAGCTTTTGGTATAGTTATTATTTTTTTATTTTAGCTATTCTGATAGTTGTATAATGATGTCTCATTGGGGTTTTAATTTGCATGTGATGTTAAACATCTTCTCATGTGCTTATTTACCATCTGTATATCCTCTCCAGTAAAATGTCTGTTCGTATATTTTGCTCACTTTTTAATTGGGTTGTTTGCCTTTTATTTTTTTCTCTTTGCATTTCAGTGGCTACAAATGTCTGCTTTTTAACTGCTGAGTTTTGAGAGGTCCTTGAGTTTTTAGAGTATATATTCTAGATACAATTCTAGAGCACCTTGAGTTTTTAGAGTATATATTCTAGATCTTTGTCTGATATGTAATTTGCAAATATTTTCTCCATGTCTGTAGCTCATCTTTTTATTCTCTTCCCTGGATCTTTCACAGAAGAAATTTTTAATATTGATTTAATCCAATTTATAATTTTTTTTTCTTTTTGAATTGTGCTTTTGGTGTCAAGTCTATGAACCTTTTTCTGGCATTAGAAAGTACCTTTTAATGACTTCTCCCCTTTGGTATTAAAATGTAAAAATCAAATTACAAGGTCCAATTTGTTGGTCTTTGTATTTATGGTTTCTGTGTTTGTGTGTTGCTTGAGAAGGTTATTCCGAACCCCAAAATATAAAATTAAACCATGTATTATTTTAGATACAAGACTTTTTTACTAACTAGTTTTATATTATAAAAATAACATGCAGAAATGTAGAAAGGTCAAATTAGAAAAAAAAAATTGCCTTTACTTCTGCCACTTTCATTTCCTGGGGTAGCTACTATAATTAATTTTTTGTATATCTTTCTAGAATTTCTCTATATGCAAGCATGTGCATGCATACACACACACACACGCATGTATATCTTTTTTAAAACCCAAAGGGGACATTAGATGCATCTTTCTGCAGCAATACATAAAGATCATTTTCATTATTTTTTAACAGCTGCAAGGATAATATATATAACCTTCCTCCTAATAATAGAAAATTAGGTTTTTATAGGAATTTTCTTTGCTATGATGAGTAATGCTGCAATAAATGTTCTTGTACATAATGTTGTACAAGTATGAAGAATAAATTCTCAGACATGAAATTCTTAAATTACAGGTATGATTTTACAATTATTAAATTACAGATACGATTTTACAATTTTGATAATATCAACAAATTCTTTAAAAATGGAGCGTCATAATACACTTCTACTAACAATGCATGAAAGTACCAATTTTCCCATGTCCTCACGTACCCTGGAAATTGCCTAATTTTTTATTTTCTGCCTATCTGAGAAGCAAGAAATGCATTCTGTTTTTTCTGCATTCTAAATAGATTTAAAACATGGGGTGTGCATGCATATGTGTGTCATAAGAAAGTTATCAAGGAACACAGTTTTATTTTTTATCCTGTAAAATTAAAATTGTTTGGAATATGTGCTAAGGTTTTACAAAATAAAAGAGATGCTTCTGAAACCAACTGGGATGAGTCTTTATACTCTGGAGAGCCAGGAACTTTCCACCTTCTCATGCTAATAAGCGAAGGAATGGGATTCTTTTGGGGGGTCATCAGTAGGAAATATCCCACCCGTCACATAATTCTAGAAGTCTAACAGGAATGCCTAGTGGTTGTTGAATGAGGGAAGGTTGTTTGTAAACAGAAAAATACCCAGTACGTAGTTTCTTCTTAGTTTTCTTCATAGTTTAGTCATCAGTTCACCCACACATATATGTGTTCGTCTAATTACTATTTATTCATCATCCTGTTGGCATTGGCCTGAGCACTGGGGACATAAGCATTGTGTTCATTGACCAGTCTGGTAGGGGAGTGGGAGAGAACTGAGTAAACACATCCTCACCCTAGTGCACTAAGGGCCTCTGTAGTCTCCTGGTTGGGGAATCAGGCGGAGACAGGTCACACTAAATCCCGTACTGATGAGCAGGCGATAGGGTAGAAAGGGCAGTTCTACCTATTGGACATTTTGGAAGCTGGATTGAAAACTTAATTAAAATTCAAATTAAAAGCTGGATCAAATACTTAATTTCCATTAATGATCTGCAGTGGGAATCAATCATCAAGTCAGAAGATAGACCGAAAAACAAACAAAATTAACAGCTCATCTTGTATGGCGTTCAGGGAGAATTAATCAGTTATACCCCAGTCAGGAAAGCTGGATGTGACAGCCTTCTCAGTCATCAGCAACCATGGTGCAGGATCGGGGAGGGGAGAGCAGGCACTCCGAGGTTTTGTAACTAGGCAGATGGCTTGAAGTGGATTTTCATTGCAACTCATAATGATGATCCTCATAAATGAGCATATTTCATTGTTTAAAAGCTGGTTATGATGGAGAAAAAAATGTAGACCCAAGAAAAATCAAACGTTTCTACTTTGTATATCTTTATTCTTCTTGCTTCACCACCTTTCATGTTCTAAGAAGAAATGTAAATGAAATGATACATCACATAGTCTTTATAGGTCTATATCATTATTGTTTAGTCTTCTCGTATTGAGACACATCTCTAAGTAAAGACACAATATGATACCGCACTGACAATAGCACATTGGTATAGAAGAAAAATCAGTTTTCAGACTGAAAAACAGCATAAATATTGCCCAAGTCAGGGAATCCAGTGTCTATTCATGTCATGGTGTAGAACTTCTATAGGATATCTTTCTGAAAGGCTTTTTATAATTAGGGGAAGGTTCTGTTAAGGATGGATGATTAAAATAAACATTGTCTAGAGATCACATGGACACAGGAAGGGGAACATCACACACCAGGGCCTGTTGTGGGGTAGGGGGAGGGGGGAGGGATAGCATTAGGAGATATACCTAATGTTAAATGACGAGTTAATGGGTGCAGCACACCAACATGGCACGTGTATACATAGGTAACAAACCTGCACGTTGTGCACATGTACCCTAACACTTAAAGTATAATAAAAAAAATGCACACGTAAAATAAAATAAAATAAATGTTGTCTAGGCTAGACTCAGGGAAATTTAATTCCACGTCTGTTAAGTCTCTGTATTCTTCTTTCAAGTCTTGAGTACCAACATGAAGTTCCGTCAGCTGTTTAATTAGCTTCTGATCCAGGCATCTCACCACTATTTACCAAAAAAGAAAAAAAAAATCCACAGCCTGTGAGCTAGCTCAAGTATGTCCTTAATACTTTTATTATTATTATTTTTTATTTTTCTGAGACTTAATATCACTGTGTTGCCCAGGCTGGAGTGCAGTGGCATGATCTCTGCTCACTGCAACCTCTGCTTCCTGGACTCAAGCGATTCTCCTGCCTCAGCCTCCCGAGTAGCTGGGATTACAGATGTGTGCCACCAGGCCTGGCTAATGTCTTTTATATTTTTAGTAGAGGTGGGGTTTTGCCATGTTGGCCAGGCTGGTCTCGAACTCCTGAACTCAAGTGATCTGCCTGCCTTGGCCTCCCAAAGTGCTAGGATTACAGGCGTGAGCCATTAAGCCCGGCTGCCCTTAATACTTTTATTTATTTACTTATTTATTTTTATATTTTGGTGGATGCTCTCTTCCCCTCTCCCCTAAACTGAGATATCCCCATTTGGCACTTTGCCTAGTTGGAGTCAAGCTCCAAGATTTAGACTTATAAGAGTGATGTATGTGCTCATTCTGCCTCTGATAAACTCACCCATGCAGAGGGGATGATGGGTGATCTGGATGGGCAACACGTCAAAAGGGCATTTTGGGGGCAATATCTTAATCCAGAGGAGCTCATGGCAAATAATTAGAAGATATTTCAGGGTAAGCTCCACTTTTCATGCTGTTATATTGTGTACTACATAGTCAACTGATACCGTTAAGTACCGTGAAGCTCAGGCCTTCTTCTTTCCGTCTACTGGCTAGCAATCCAGTCCCCTTTGCATGGACAGCTCCTTTTCCTCTCATGGTACCAGGTATATCATGATGTCTCTTGCTTTATGGGCTTCCCCAAGCCCTTCTCTCTTTGGGAGCGGTGCTTTGGCCCCGTTCACATAATTATCTTCTGTTCATTCTTTGAAACTTGGCTCAAGAGTCACTCCTCTTAGAAGCCTCCTGGAATTTTGCCTTTCTATTAATCCTTTTTAGATGATTTTCCTCTGAGCTTCCTTAGTATCTTATGCATGTTTCTCTTAGAACAATTGTCAAAGACCTTGCTGGTAATATTGTTTATTCAGCAAGAATAAACTCCATATTCTTGTTATTTTACTATAATCCTCAGCCTCTGGCATATACTTAAAATTTGATAAGTATTTTTAGACCAGCTGGATAAACAAACTAAGGCTTACATTGGCAACTATACTTGCCTTCTCTACTACTTCCTCTGAATTATCTCAGCGAGAAGGAATGCCTATCTTCTTAATGCCTGTAATACTCTTCCCATTCATATAGATTTTCATTGTATTCCTGACTTGTGGAAAAGTCTCCTCTTGTAGGGTATAAATTCCTCAAGGGCACTAATACTATCCTATGAAACTCTGTGGTCCCTAACACAAGTGATTGGATAAGGTAGATGTTCAAAAACAACTTTGAATACATAAGAAGAGATAAATAGGCAGGATCACATTTATTGATTTCTTAGAACTATATCATATTTATGCTGAGTTAAGCATGAAGAAGGAGGTGAATAAAGATGCTGGGAACTTTGAATGTGCTGTACAGCTTTAATTCCCCAATAAAGACTGTTGAGTCAATGCTAAAATGCTTGCTGAAGAAGGGCAAATTTGTAGTGGTGTTTTCCAGTACTGGCAAGCAAACTAAGAAGTGATGTTAGGTGTCTATTTATGCATCTACTGCCATTGCCAATGCTTTAAGCTAAGTGTAATGACAAGATAAATTTCATAGTAATGGGAGGCATTTTTAAATTTTGTAAAGTATATGAAAACGCGTCTGAAGCTGTTGACCATAAAGTCACCAAATTGTTCATTCTTTCTCTCAGCTACCTCATCCTATATTGTTTATTATTTACCTAAATTATTTATTCAATTAAGTAAATTAAACTTAATTTAATTTAGTTTACTCAATATTCAAAATAATTATTGTTGTTTATTATTTACCTAAATTGTTCATTCTTTCTCCCATCTACCTCATCTCAAGACTATTGTCATCTAATCCTGAAAGAAGAGAAGTATAATAGAAAAATGATGGTGAATGTAGATATATTAGAAGGATGCAGTAGGACACGAAGTTGTGTACAATTGAGGATAACAATAAGTGTATGCAGAAGTGGGCATTTCAGTCTCCACTCTGAGGATGGATCAGAAGTAAAACCCCACCTGGAAATGTATCATGGGGAACAACTTCTTCCTGGGCCCAATGGTCAGTCTTTTGATCACATTTGCCAGGAATGGCAAATAGTTTTCAACTTGTGTGCCAATGATTCTAGTGAATTGATAATAAAGGAATTCCAAAGCTACATTAGGTAAAATTAGGAGAGATTCCTTGATTGATTAGTGGTGTCCGCCATGAGACAGAAGATGGGAATAGCTTGCTTGTGCATTTACCATCTCAGGTCTATGTCATATTCTCAGTCATTCAATTGAATAGCAAGAACTGCAAGCCAGTTTCCAATTCCTGAGGCTGAAATAATGATATTTAAATTTTTGTTATGTTGGATGCTGAAATAACATGCTATATACTGGTTTAATGTTGTTACTGTTTTTGAGAAAAGAAATTTGGATTTTTTTCCCATTTTCCTGCTTGTTCCTAAAACCCAGGTTTCAGAAACATTGTTTGCCCCTCCAGGAGGTGACACCCAGTCTTTCCTTTTCTCTTTGAGTATGGCTTCTGAAGAATAGTTTTTAGAAAGGAAAAAAAATATAGCTCTACAGTGGAGGAATCTGACAAACCAAGTGATCAAGGTTATCCTCCCCAGTGATGATAGTTGCGTTGATATTATGTACTTTCCAATAGGATATAGCCTCTTCACCTTGTTGTATTTCTCCCTAAAACTTAAAACTCTTAGATTTAATCATAAGAAAGCACAAGCAAAAATTAAATTAAGGAGAATTCTACAAAATATCTGACCAGTACTCCTCAAAACTGTCTAAGTTATGCAAAATAAGGAAAGAGTGACAAATGTCAGAGCCAAGAGGAGCCTGAGGCAACGTGATGACTATATGCAATGTGGTATCTCGGAATGGAAAAAGAACATTTGTGGAAAACAGGTGGAATCAAAGTCTGAAGTTTAGTTAATAGCAATGCGTCAGTATTAGTTTCTTGGTTTTGACAAATGCACTATGATAATGTAAGATGTTAACACAGGGGAAACTGGGTGAGGGGCACACAGAAACCTTGTACTATCTTTGCAACTTTCTGTAAATTTATAATTATTCTAAAATTAAAAGTTTATTTAAAAAACAACCAAATGAATGAATGAAACTTGTTAAAGAGTTATGTATTTTTGCATCTGTGTGTGTCTGAGACAGAAAGAGAGAGAAAGAGAGAGATAATTAGTATTTTGTTCAAATAATATAGACCTGAAGAATCTGGGCTTTGGAATAAGAACATTTTATCTGGGGAGGGTCTTGTGGGATGAGTCTTATTGGTGACTTGCTTAGTTATTATTTGCCATTCTATTTTTGAATCTCCTTTACCTTACAATAGAAGAATTTTTCCTCCTTCTTTTCCCTTTATGAATGAGATTCTAGAAGAATAGGCATTGTTTTAGAAATTTTCCTTGCACTTTTACTCTCAAATACTCATTCTACTATCTTTAGTCAAGAATCTTTTCTTTTTTGATGTCTAACTGTATTTTCATATGATATTCCAAACTATTTTACCTTCTATTTTCTTTCCTTTCTTTTTTTTTTTTTTGAGACAATTTCACTCTTTTCGCCTAGGCTGGAGTGCAATGGCATGATCTTGGTTCACTGCAACCTCTGCCTCCTGGTTCAAGTGATTCTCCTGCCTCAGCCTCCCGAGTAGCTAGGATGACAGGCACCCACCATCACACCTGGGTCATTTTTGTATTTTTAGTAGAGATGGGGGTTTCACCATGTTGGCCAGGCTGATCTTGAACTCCTGACCTTAGGTGATCGCCCACCTTGGTCTCCCAAAGTGCTGGGATTATAGGCATGAGCCACCATGCTCGGCCTATTTTCTTCCCATTTTCTTACAAAACTTAGACATCCTTTTTATCATTTGTGGCATCAGTTGTGAATCTTAATCTTTAAACCAAATAAAAGATTTGCCATGACAATAGATATGTAAATTCAGATCTTTTTTCTTTTTCCCCTTGCTGATATTTGTCAGTACACATTCATAATATTGGAATTTAAACTACTTTTTTTGACTAGAAAAATACCTTCCCTTTGACTTGTAGCCTAAGGAATCATGCAAGGGTCCACTACTAATGTGGAAAAAGAACACAACAGCCACATCTGATGATGCTTATCAAGGTCCATTTAATTTTGCAGTGTCCTGTGGCCCTGAAGATGCAGTGCAGGGTCTACATCCTGGAATAACATCTTGCTCTTCAACAGTTGTGAAATTAGCTTAAAATTTATGGTTCTGGCGAATACTTCTGGCTTTTTACATGTTACTTATTAACTAAGAATATTTCACTGGGGAGATTTATTTGACTGAAATGCGTTAAAATTACTTGCATCAATGAACTATATTATAGGTGAAATGGTATAAATTATGTAGGAGGGGGTTCAAAAATAACAAGGTGACAGAGCTGAGAAAAAACAGTCATGTCATCTCTTCTCTTGATTAGGTGTTATTTTAACTTTCAGGCCAGAGCGTGAAAGTTAAAGTGAAAAATGCAAATGAGGAGTTTTGCAATGAGCAAGTAACTTGTATCAGACTAAAGCTTCCACCAAGAATAATTGTAAACGTTGGATTAAAACTGAAAACAAAGCAAAAAGCAGATGTTTGAAGGTGATCAGAAACATAGGGCCAAGATTCAATGGGCAAAAAACATACACAATGAGCCCTAAATTGTCATGGGTTTTGTCTTCTTAGAGCATTTGCCTAGACACAATAAGAGATTTAGAAGTTAAGAAAAAAAAAAGTGGTGTGTTGAAGCTTGTGGAAGTGTCATGGGTGGGAGGGACAAAAATTAGAGGGCAGAACTAGCAAAGCAGTGCCAAGTAGGTCCAGCAGTTTGTATGCAGTCTCTCTATGAGGAGCTTATCAGTTACCAAGGGCTACCTGCATTGAGAAAAATGTTCAGAAACCAGAGAGAGGAGGCTATGAGGCTAACATCTAAGGAGAGGAGACTTCTGTTATCTTGCATTTGACTTAAACTATGGTAATGAACATATCTAAGAGTTGAACAAAGCATATGAAATAATTATTTGCAGCCATGGGGTAGCAACGAAAAAGCTGTAATCCTTGAAAGAAATAGAGCATAAGAAGTGATCCGGCGTTCCTAATGCTTTCTCTCTGACAGAATTTCCCAATTTGCAGCACAAGAATACAGAGCCTATGCAGAGAATCACGGTCATGTCGAGTGAAGAAGATATAGAGATTGAAGTTTCAGAGTGCCATGGTGGCTGAGATTTAGAAGCATGGTCTTAAAGAAAACATAGCCAAGTTAGTGGGGGAAAATCTGTCAAAATCTGACTAGATAATCTCCTTGAATTCCTGGCCTAATCTCAAACTACCTAGTCACAGGGTGCAACTCTGAGAGGCTTAGTAGAGAATAGTTGCTTGAGAGCTGAGCAAAGATTATAGAAGCTCTACAATGCTAGAGAGGCAGGGTTTGGAGTTGGGATCCAGGCAAGATGGAGCAACCTCAGGAAACCCTAAAAAATTTTACCCGGGACAATAGGAAGTCCACATTTTAGGAGTCAGCACAATGCTCTACAAGTGTGGGTAAAACTAAACCCTAAGAACTGAACTAGCAAAGCCTTGACAGAATAAAGATGATTTGTTTGTAATTTAACTGTCTACTAGAGGAAGAAAACTGAGTTCACAGTGTAATTCAAAGCATCTACAATGTATAAAAATTACTGACATGCAAAGATGCAGGAAAAGTGATCCATCATCAAGAGAAAAGACAGACCCAGACGCAGAGACAATCTAGATGTTGGAGTTAGCATCTAAACCTAATCACCAAAATTATTATGTTAAAAATAGAGGAAAAGATGAAAAAATAGAGGAAAAGATGAAAAATGTGAAAATATGGAGAATATAAACAGATAACCAGAATCTACAAAAAAGAATAAAATGAACATGCTAGAACTGTGAAACACAGTATCTAAAATTGAGAACTCATTGAAAAAGCTTGAAAACATACTGGATATGACAGAAGACAAGATTAGTAGCATGAAGGGCATATCAGCAGAAAATATCCAATCTGAAAGACAAAGTAAGGAGAATAACAGTAACAAATTATAATACAAAATTCATAAAGAATGCAATCAAGAGGATATTATAAAAAGTAATACCAATACATTTAAAATATTAGGTTTAATAGAAAATGTTTTAAAAATGCAACTTGATATAACTGATAGAAGAAACTTAAAAATCTTAACATTTCTATACCTATTAGAGAAATGGGATCTGTAGTTAAAAATCTTGCTACAAACAAAAAACTAAAAAAAAAAAAAAAAAAAAAGAAACACAGTCTAGGCTCAGATAGCTTCACTGTTGAATTTTTCCAAATTTTAAAGAAGAAATAAAACTACTTCACAGAAATGATTCAAGGGAATATGAATGGAGAGAATTTGGAGCAACTGGACCTCTATGATTTGTGGGAATGTGAACTGGTGCAACCACTTTGGAAAATAGTTTGGCACTACTACTGAATCTGAATATATGCAAGCCATGTGACTACATTATGCTACTTCCAGATCTAGACTCAACAGAAGAGATTACATTTGTACACAGAAAAGAATGCACAAGTGTTCATAGTATCATTACTCATGATAGGAACAACCAGATGTTCAGGCAGTGTCAAATGGAAAAACAAATTGTGGCAAGTCACATGATAGAATACCATACAGGAATGAAAAAAATTATAGCTACACATTTCAACATGAATGAATCTCACAGAAACAGTGTTAGCTGAAAGAAGACAACATACAGTTCTAGGATTCTATTTGCTCATGTTAAGAAACAGGCAAAAAAACTATGTTGATTGAAAGAGGAAGTGGCTACTTGGAAGGGTGATTTCGAGAGAGGGACTTCCAGTCCTGGTAATATACTATACGTTGATTCAGGAAGTGGTTACACAGGTAGATCACTTTGTAAAAAACTCATTGAGTTGTAAATGTGGGATTTATGAATCCTTCTGTATGTATGTTATACTTCTCCTCTCCTTCCCCAAAGCGAAGTTAGTCCTCAGAATTTTAACATGTATAATTCATGTACTTTGAGGCATGGAGAAATGACTTGTGTGTGTGTTTTAGCTGGTAGAAGAAGGGCTCTTTTTAAATGAATTATGCACTGATTATGGAAGAAGACTGCAAAAATGTAATCAGACTAATAATGTTAAACACATTCTTTTTTCTTTCTCGCAATTTCTCTTTTTTCACTTGTGACTGTGTGTTCACATCTGTAATTAGCAAGTTCATGGAAGGTCATGCTAATGCCTCTTCAATTGTTAATGTAATGTAGTGTAAATGTAACATAAAACAGATACAGAGCTGCCCTAGAAGAGATCTCGGCTCTAAACTGATTCTGCCCCACCTCAGCCTCTAAACTGATTCTGCTGTACCTTGAGATGGCTGTGATGCCATTTTCCTCGCTTTGAAGCAAGGTTTAATACATCTTTGCTTGAAAAGTGCTGAGAAATACTTGGGTATGGAGAGCTCTTGAAATTCTGAGAAATCATTTGAAAGACCCGTGGGTTTTATAAAGAACTTTAAATAAGCCACCAAATAAAGCCATCCAAATAGGCCACCTAGGGTCAAGTTTCTTAGTTATTTCATGGCCACACCTCACAGTTGAAAAAACTTCATTTCCCACTAGATGTGATTCTCCACTGGCAGTACACAGCAGAAACATGTTTATAAAAGCATGAAAACCCATTCCTACTTACGGAATTTGTATCTGGAGGTGCAGGTTGTGGGATGTGTCCCTTTAGAAAGCCCCGCTGGTGACTTGTATGAGCTACTGCAGCTAAGACACTATGTGAACAGAGCCCAAAGGGGAGGGTGATGTGGCAGGCACTGAATGTATTGGGGGCACAGTAGAGAAGGGAGTCGTTTGAACAACAACACTGTGCAGGGTTTTGTATCCTCAGAATAGAAAAGTCTCTAATAAGTGAAGTATGTGGAGTCCTAATAAGGAAAAAGGAGTCAGGCTGGTGGGAGCAGGGGAAAAGCAAAAAGCAAAAGCAGATAAGCTATAAGTCTGGCTTTCTTCATGGTTCGGGACACATAGCCGTCCTGCACAGATAACTCACAATCTCCTTGCACCTGAAATCACCAGACCATCACTTGATGGAAAAAAATGCAAGTTAATGCACTGCAACCTTGGCATTTTCAGTACTACATGTAGCCCTCTCCAGCACAAGCACCATCCTATAAAATCCCCAGTAAGCCTTTGTCTCTTTGCAGTCAGCTCTTCTTTTGTTGATCTGCCCATTGCATCTTTGCAACATATTTTCATACTTTCTCTAATAAATCTGCCTTTCTTTACTTCCAACTGTCTTGCTAAATTCCTTTACCACCCACACCACCAGGCCCAGTTAGTTGCTACCCATGACAAAGTGGATTGTTCAAGTATTTTTATTTTTAGTCTCACAAAATGTTAGCTCTAAAAGAGACCTTAGACATTGTCTTGTCCAAAGCTCTCTTCTTATAGGAGGAAACTGAGGCTCAGAGACTAAGCTGGGGTGAGAACTCAGTGCTTTGGGCTTTCAGTCAGGAGTACTTTGAAAATACCCATTGTCTTTATTTATTTTATTTTAATTAATTATTTTAAATAAACAAATTAAAATTTGTAAATTTGTGGTGTACAACATGATGTTTTGAAGTATGTATACGTTGTAGAATGGCTAATCAAGCTAATTAACATATGTGTTACCTCACATACTTATTTTTTTGTGATGAGGGTACTTAAAATCTACTCTTAGCTATACTTGTTCTCCCTAAACTCCAACTCTCTTTCTCTCTCTTTGTCTCTACTTGTCTGTCTTTCTCTTTCTCTCTCTCCCTGATCAGGAAGGGTGATCTTGGCCAGACAGAGAACTTATTCTTATCCCGTGTAGGGCTTATAGGTCATCACACATTTACCCTTGTACAGGCAAACCCCGTGTATGCTGTTCTACAAGTGTAAGCTTGTGAGACATGTTGGTGGCTGTACCTTTATTTGGTAGCTATGAAACTTTGAAAGTTTGATGTTTTGCATGTATATATGGCTCCTACTCAGTGGTATTTAGGCATTTGGAAAGGCATGCAGAATATTGTCATCAGAAGAAAAGTGCAAAAGCAAATGAAAACTTGGTCCAACTCCAAACCCCATTGTTTGCATTGTTTCCTAAGTAGAAAATGATTAAAACATAGAGACTTGGAGTGCTTCAAGAAGGAGGCATTCTTTTTTTTTTTTTTTTTTGAGACGGAGTTTTGCTCTTGTCACATAACTTCACTCTTCAGAGTCCAGTTTAGCAAAGAAAATATGAGTAGTATTTGTGTCTCTAAGGAGCAGAATGATAATTGGGCACAGCTTCTAAAAACCTGTTTGCTCGTTTGAACTGCAAGAGGCAGAAGACGAAGGGTGTGAAATAAGTGTTGGGGCATACCATCCCATGCTTACCATCCACCTCTGAAGCATGACCATCCAGGGGTTAATGGGTTACAAAATGAGGAACTGCACAGTTTGCCTGTTCTTCTGATGATAGTCTTTATGAGATGGGAGCCCAGAGCACACTTTAAAATGTAATCTATAATTCATTGCAGATGAACCATAAAATGCAAAAACATTAATTTTTACAGCGTCTCATTATTTATGACATTTTCCTGTCCTCTATTAAAAACTTTTTTTGTTAGATGTATAGAATATTCACAGCTGCTAAATTATTTACAAGGAAGATGATAAACAGTTTTAACGATTTAGCTATTAGAAAATTAAATCAGTTTTTTTTTTAAAAGTAGCTTGCTTCTGAGATGTTTTTGCATTGAATGTAGATCAAAACAGGGAAATGAAATTTACTTACGAAAACCTAATTGTCAAGTAAAATTTGATCTAAAAATAGGACTTGGAAATTTTATTTTAGTCAGGGTACATAGCAAAACACCCCAGACAGTGTTTTGAAAATGAGGAATATTTATTAGAGGAATTTCTTTGGAATGAGGAACAGGTAGAAATATGATTAAATGAGACCCAAGGCTTGCAAAGTTATTGGAGTTGCTCCAGTCGTTCATTCATTCAATCAGTGAGCATAGATGGGCCTCCTGGGAGCCATATATAGTGCCAGATACTGGGAGTATAAAGATGATAAAGCAGGGTCTGTGCTCTCAAGTGGTTCCCAGTCTGAAGATGAGACAGGCACATGGAAACAAAGCTACCACTTGGTGTTGCTGCAAAGGAGCTTTGTATAAAGCAGAATGGGCTCCTCTTCTGTGTCTATGGAGTCTAAAAAGACTTGCCAGAATTCAGAATGTTTGATCTAAGCAGAGATTGTAAGGTGACAGAGGCTGATTTTATTTGACTTATTCAGCAGGCATAAAAAAGTTGAAGAGGAAATTCTTCAAGATGATGTAGTAGACTGATGTCTTGATAGACCCAAACACATAACAATATGAGATAAAATTTGAAAAAAGAAAGCTTAGCAGACACAGACAGGTTCAAATCAAGGCAAACATCTTCAAAAACTGGAAATGGAACAGAAACATGAACAGGTGGTAGAGCTAGAGTGAAGATGCAGTGTGCTCTCAAGTGGCAATGATGGCCAGAAGTTTGGCTTCTTCAAGAAGCAGAAGGTCCGTTACAGGAGACAGAAGTCCCTCCCATACTATTTAAAATGAAAAGCTGGGAAAAATGCTGCAAATTACTGCCTGAGTCAAAGTGCGAAGAAACAGCCTTGTGAGCCGATAAAATCATCCCACTGTCTTGATAACTGTGTCTGTAATTCTCTTCAATTTCATCTAAGGGCCTATGCCCTGCAGTGGATTGAAGAGCATCCCCCAAAATTCATGGCTGTTCAGAATCTCAGAATGTGATCTTATATGGGAATAAGGTCTTTGTAGATTTGCATATGTAATTAGTTAAAGATCTTGAGATGAAATCAACTTGGATTAGAGTGGCCCCAAACCCAATAAAAAGAGAAGACACAGAGACACATAGGGGAAAAGGCCATGTGAAGAGAGGGACATAGCTTACAACTAGCTGCAAGCCAAACCATGCCAGGGAATGCTGGAGCCAGCAGAAGCTAGCAGAGACACAGGAATATTCTTACCTAATACCTTCGGAAGGAGTATGGCCTTGGCTGACACCTTGATTTCAGACTTGTGGCCTCCAGAACTATGAGACAATGCATTTCTGTTGTCTTAAGCCACGGGGCTTGTGGTAATTTGTTACAGCAGCCCTAAGAAACTAACATATGGGCCAGGCGTGGTGGCACACGCCACCTAGCACTTCGGGAGGCTGAGGTGGGCAGATCACCTGAGGTCAGGAGTTTGAGACCAGCCTGGCCAACATGGTTAAACCCTGTCTCTACTAAAAATACAAAAATTAGCCTGGCATGATGGCGCATGTTTGTAATTCCAGCTACTCAGGAGGCTGATAAAAGAGAATTGCTTGAATTCAGGAGGCAGGGGTCGCAGTGAGCCGAGATCACGCCATTACGCTCCAGCCTGGGTGACAGAGGGAGACTGCATCTCAAAAAGAGAAAAAAAGAAAAAGAAACTGACATATGCCTCACACCTCCTTTAGAAGACCTGGTCTGGACTGGGGGCTGGGTGTGGAAGGCATGTAAAGGCAACGGTAGAGGAAAGCAGGCAAGCAGGCAGAGGTTGGTAGCAAGAGAAGTGAGCATGAGAGTGACAGCAAGAGAGGGAGAGACAAGGCGAGTGACAGTGCAAGAATATGTGGGTGTGAGGAGACATGAAGTCCCCATCCAAGCCCAAACCAAAAGGCTTTTGTTCAAAATGACACTGCAACCATGAATTCATAAACACATGAAGAAAACTAGCATTAAGGAAAACAACCAACAGAATCAGCTATTGGAACATAAATGTATTCCAGATGCAATTAATTCTATTGCAGTGCCTGACACAGACTTTACTTATTTATTTCATTGATAAATGAGGTTTCCTGTTTCTGATACCATTAGTATCCTACTTCACACCATAAATTATTTGATATTTTATATTGACATAGGTTTTAAAATAATTATAGTAGGATATGCAGAGGTAAATTAAAGTTTCACATTTATAAGGAAAAGAAATTATGAAACAAAACAGACATAAAAAATTAATAAAGATATGAAAATAATTAATTATATAGAATTTTATTAGCTGCCAAGAGAACAACAATAGACATATTTTCCTAAAAGTTTTCGGGTTCATGAGAAAGTAGGTCCCAGGAAGCCCTGTGACCTAACATGGCCCTGGGAATTTTGGTCTTTGGGAGATCCTTAGTGGAAAATCTGGTCCTTTGAGGACATGCTTCCACTTACTGACAATAGAAGGAGAAAAAGGCCCACAATTTTCTTCTCCATTTCAAGCTGATTGAGCTGGTTGCTCTATTTTAAACGCTATGAGTCAGATCAAGCGATATTAGCCATGTCTTCTGTGTTGTGGATAACAGTTTTATTTCTTGAAATCCGAACAGGCCTTAGAGTCAAGACTGGGGCCAATGAGGTGGGTGTGGGCAGTGATGGGGGAGTGGGTGCAAATTCATATGACCGAGTTGTCTGGACCTGGGCGAGGGCACACATTTAAATCTTGTGTGAAGATTTTTAGTCAGTCCACCCTCACTGTGGGCCCTGACCCTTCCAGTCCAAGTAAGGCTTGTAGAAATTGTGACCAGGTTTGTCGTAAGGATCAAATGAGCTAATCCAGACACTATTTTGCAAGCTCTGAAGAGCTGTAAAAGTGTATAAATTGTAAACTTAAAATGAAGGCCAAGTATTTTATCTAATGTGCTTAGTTTTGTGCCTGGATCTAGACATTTGTTGACTTGAAAAGTGAAAATAATTATAAAGTAGCATATTAATCCAAATTATTTGGCTATATCTGCTGATGTTCAGATGTTAAGACAGAAAAAAAAAAAGAAAAAGGAATAAAAGAAAGCAAAATAGTCTAGCAGTTATTATTAATATCTAATAGCGGTTGCGTGCTGTGCCAAGAATTGTTCTAAGTGGTTTAATAGTAGAATGGGCTTTGGAGTTAGATGGCCTGGGTTCAAATATTGAGGTTACTACACGGTGGCTGTGTGAACTTGGGTAAGTTACATAACCTTTCTAGACTTAATTTATCTCATTTAAAATGGAAATGATAATGGGCACATTGTGAGGATTATATATAATAATACATAGAGTTTAGTATATACCTAGTATGTTAATAAGCTCTTAATAAACTTTAGATAATGTAGAAGTATTTGTTGGTTGCCTTCCCAGAATCCATTTTCCCCTTCATCTTTTTTCAGCATAATATTGAATTTCTCCACTATGTGGTTTGTGTAAGGGTGACCTTACCTTCCGTGTATCAGGGTGGGCTCTGACTGGCCTAACCCAATCAGCTGGTTCTTCTAAATTTTTGGCCATAGGTATTATATTAGGGATAGGCTGATGACCCAGTTTGAACCAATAAGGTAGGAGAAAATATTTGCTAGGGGCTTTTTTTTTTTTTTTTTTTTTGGAGTTTTCTCTTTGCTCATTGGGTGAATAAGAAAGCACGTAGACTTGGTGCTGCTGATAGCCATTTTGAGAATGCAAGGGGCATCTTTTGTGAAGTTGATATCATGCAAGACAGACTGTGGAAATGGAAAGAAACTGGGTCATTGGTGAAATCATTGAGCAGCTGGAGCAAATAGCACCTGAAGCCTGACTATCTCTCTTTTCATTTATATGAGTGAATGCATCTCTTTTATTGTTTATGCTGTTGGAGTAGGGTTTTTCTATGACTTGTAACTGAAAGCATCCTGATACAAGTATTATTATTGCAACATGCCAAATGGCTGACTCATTCTAAAATGATGGTAATTATTGGCATTGAGAAAAATATTCAGGTGACTAGATTAGTTTTTTTCATGTGAACATTTAAGCTTTGAAACTGGGCTAAGATCATATTTCTGAAATAATAAAGTTGAGCTTTAGTTACATTGGTTAGGAGATGGAGAATAAAGAAAATCAAACTGTAAAAGTCAGATTTCCTCCAGATAAACTGGTTTATCTGGATATGGTTTCATTGCCATAGAAACCATAATATCATATTAGCTACTATTCAGCAGTCACCTATTGTATTTAAGGAGCTCTGCTAGGTGCTATGCTTATGTTTTCTTTAGTTATTTCTTAGAATTTTTAAATAAACCAATGGTTTATTTATAAACCATTCTCTAAACAGAAGCATAGAGAATAGTTTTAGGTCCTAATACCTAAAATAGTGCCCGTTATGCTGAGCTCTCAATAAATAATTGTTGTGTGTTAATTAACTGCCCAAGTAAATTCAAAACTAGGGCTTAGACCTTTCTCTACTTTCTTCCAAAGTCCTTGCTTCTGTCACTGTACCACATTGATTCAGTGCATCAAAAATTCCATCCCATTATTACTAGAAGTTTGTTTATGGTCTAATTTACTGGATTGGTATCTAAGGCAAGTAGCTGTCAATTGAGAAAGTTTAGCTTTTTCAGAGTCAGTTCCTAATTTCATCACATCTACCACTTTTTTCTGAAAGTAGACTTCTTAGATCATTGCCAAGAGCAAGAGAGAGAAGATATATAAACTCCAGGTTGCTAAGCCCAAGTAGTTTCTAGCCCTCGATGGAATTCTTTCTGTTACAAATTACATGCCTTAAGCTGACATCCAAAAGACTTGCCCCAAGTACTTCAAATAGAACTGAAAACCTGTATTCCAGACCTAACATTGGTTATTCCAAATAAGGCTTTGGAATTCTCGCCCCACCATAAAATACCTTTAAAAATACATTTTTTTTTTTTTTTCAATTTGCCTTGAAAGTTAAAAATTTCTAGAATAAAAATGTGATTTATAATGAGGCTTCAGTGTTTCTGTTGAAAGATGGTTTTTCGTTTGTTTGTTTTGTTTTTGTTTTTGTTTTGAAACGGAGTCTTGCTCTGTTGCCAGGCTGGAGTGCAGTGGCACAATCTCGGCTCACTTGAACCTCTGCCTCCCAGTTTCAAGCAATTCTCCTGCCTCAGCCTGCCGAGTAGCTGAAACTACAGGCACTGGCCGCCATGCCCAGCTAATTTTTGGATTTTTACTAGAGACAGGGTTTCACCATGTTGGCCAGGATGGTCTCGATCTCTTGACCTCATGATCTGCCTGCCTCGGCCTCCCAAAGTGCTGAGATTATAGATGTGAGCCACTGTGCCTGGCCGAAAGATGTTATTTTTTTTTTTTAGCATCCATTCATTGTGAATTTCAATATTTTGCAATATTTTATCATGCCCAGCTTAACCAACTTGGATCTCATACAGTAAATAATAGTCAGAAGTATTCTGTGTCTATGAAAATGGCCTTATTTTCATTAAGAAAAAAAGAGAAATGACAGATATCTAATCTTGTTGAATGTCCTAGCCTTCAATACTTTCTGCTGCAGCACTTCTGCTGCTGAGTATAAAATTCAAGGTCCACATTGCCTACAGTAAATGTAAAACTCAGGCCCGCTAAGACCACGGTGGTTAATGTGGTCTTTAAAATTTCCCATCAGAGCCTATATGGTTAATCAAGAAACAAAGTGGTATTGTCAACACGTATGTAATAAGAACCACCATTTATTGAGTACCTACTAAGTGGTAGGTAAAGTGGGTAAAATGAGAAAGGTAGCATAATGAATTTGCAGGGGCATGTTGGTTGAAGTTCTATACTAGCTTATTGAGTGTGTTAACCTAGTGAAATTATTTAACTAGTCAGTTTCCTCAGCTTTAAAATGCACATAAAGCTTTGTGTATGGTAAGATATTGATACATATCATGATTGTTATTATCCTTGAATTTGAAAGGCAGAGTGGTAGAGCTGGTACTCTGATATAAAGCTTATCAAGAAGGTCTTTAAATTCTGCTGCCTTTCTTTTTTACAATAGAGAAAATAGGCACTATGGAACTTGGCCGCGGACATGAAGGGCTTCCTGGAAGGGATGATATTTGATCTGTGCCTTAAATGATGAGTAGGGTTTTAGTAGGTGAAAATAATTAGCATTTTATTCTCCAGGCTGTTTAGAATCTTAGTAGCATAAGCAGTGAAAGCAAATAGGTTTCCCTACTGATTTATTTACAGTAACTCATTGGCAGAGTGAAGCAATTAATTAATGCTGTTTGTCATATGGGTCAGAGGAAAACATTTTGACATCTCTGTCTTGCTTATTATCCTCTACAGATCTTTTCTCTCCTCCTTAATTTTTGGTCCTGAAAAGAATATTTCCACTAAAGCCAGAATATTGAATGTGAAAAAACCCACTTTATCAATATGGCTTTACATAGACGTGTTTGAAGGGACAACTATAAACCTTTAGTCAGAAACATAGTGGATAATATTGAAAATTAAAACCAACTTTCAGAATCTGAGCACTAACAAAATCTGGCAGCACCTCATTGTCCAGTCCCTGTTTATGTGCCTCTATTTGATACAGCTGAATCAAGTTCAAGGGGATATTAATACCCACAGTCACCTTTTAATCTGCACATGTTCTCATTTTCGTTCTTCCAGACATCTCATCCTGAAATTCCTATCGCAGCTAATGGACATGTTATTTAAAGAGTCACAAAGTTATTGTAGAATAAAATTAGCCAGACAAGGGGGCTGGGAGACACATTTTGAATAGATCTTTCTCAGTCCTTTTCAAAATAGTTCTGCCATAAGGTCTAAACCTTGAATAAAGTCCTGGGAAATATACACTAAGCTGAGCATATAGATGCTTGTTAGAAAGTGTTTCCTTTTTGGATCTTTGAGTTCTTTGGCATGAGTCATCATCAACTGTAAAAGAGCTTTTGATAGCGTCAAGAGCATGTCCCTGTCTATATGGACAGACACTGACTCCTCTGAGGATAATTGATACCAGAAAAGGTGCTCTGAAAGCAAGTCTACTTCACAGTATTTCATCGTGAATAGTTAATCATTCAGTCAACAAAAGATTTGATTGGAATGTTATCTTTAAACAGAAACCAAAAATTATGTAAATAAGGTTGCTTTCTCTTATATTTGATACAGTGAAGGTATGAATGTCTGCACTAATTAGAACCAAGAATGTACCAAGTGTTGATTGTTTTTATTTTTCTTTTTGCTATAATTTTCTGGGTAACCTATATAATAGTAGCAAATGCCATCTTTCGATGCACGTTTGACTCTAGCAACTTGGTTATAAATAAGAGCATTTTTTGCAAAAATTTTCAAAGGTTGATATATTTTTCCAAGAGCCTCTCTCAATTCTCTTATATTGGAATCATTTTCTCCCCTCCCCACCTTTTAAAAAAAACCAGCTTTATTAATATATAACTCACATATCACCCAATTGACTTATTTAAAATGTGCAATTCAATGGTTTTACTATTTACACAGAGTTGTGTAACGTACCACAGTTAATTTTAGAACATATTTAAAATTATACCCTTGAAAGAAATCACATGCCTATTAGCTGTCACTCCCCAATTCCCACCAAACCCTTTCCCTCTCCCTCTGACTCCCAGTTCTAGACAACCACTAGTTTTTGCTGTGTCTGTGAAGATTTTTTATTCTGGTCTGTGTAGATTTTCTTATTCATTTTCTTATTCTGGACACTTCATATGAATGGAATCACATAAATCATGTGTCTTTTATTACTTTTATGATTACCTTCTTTCACTTAGCATAAGATTTTCAAGTTCATCCATGTTGTAGTACATATCAGTGTTTCATATTTTTATTGCTGAGTAATGTCCCATTGTATGAATATACTATATATTGTTTATGCATTCATCAATCGATGAACTTTTAGGTTGATTCCACCTCTTGGCTATTGTGAATAGTGCTGCTATCAATATGCATGTACAAGTGCTTGTTTGAATATATCATTGTTTTACATTGTTTTGGGTGTGTACCTATGTGGAATTGCTGGGTCATATGATAACTCTATGTTTAACCTTATGAGGAACTGCCCGAGTGTTTTCCAAAGCAGCTATCCCATTTTACATTCCCAAATTCTTTCAAAATATCTATTTATCATCATCGTATTTTTTTTACTTCTTCAACTGCTCAGTTGGCTGACTTTGACAGATCCTCATTTATGGATAGTTTTGGAAATAACCTGAACAATTTTCCAACCTAATTTCATCAACTTCATGAAACTGAGCCTCCAACAGATTTTGCCATTTCACTTGGCAATAGATTTACCCTTAAGTGATAGATACTGCATCCAGTTTGCATATTTCTTAAAACAACCTCAGAAAGTATTACTTGTTGTAACTTAAAAGTGAGCAAATGTAGGCCCAGATAAATTAAATAATTAATTAGTAGGTGGTTGGACCAGCAGTCAAACTATTGTGAAAAATGGAATTGGATTTTACAGGAAAAGTAATAAGATTAAGGGTAGTGTTATCCAGAGGCACTAATAACCTCTGAGCCTCCACTTAACCTACCTTGTATATTCCTCTCAGGAACGCTAAGCGAATAGGATAGAAATTAGGATGCTGGTGCTGCAAGTAACATAAAACCTGAGCAAATGTGGCTTAAACCATTGTGGTTTATTTTTCTTACATAATACAAAGTCTTGGGGGAGGCAGTTACAGAGTTGATTCAGTGGCTCAACGTTGTCAGGCTTTTGAGTCTATTTCAGTGTGATCCTATTGGCTTTTTGTTCACAGTTACAAGATGGAGTATAAGCATTATGTCCTCACCCTGCTGTTCCCAAAACAGGAAGGGAGGAAAGATGTTTCTTTCTTCTTGTGTGTTTCTTTTATTTTACCAGGGAGAAAAATGTTTTCCCCAGAAGACCCTTGTAGACTTTCTGTTATGTTTTATTGGCCACAGAGGAGTTACATTCCTATTCCTATTTCCAAGAAGCTGGGAAAGCGAGTGTCTGACAATTTCAGCTTATTGTATGTAGGGATCTGCTGCCTTTGAAAAAGTGGGGGCAGAATGGCTGGTGTGTCATCAGTCTATCATGTCTGTTGCAGTTTGGAATTAATATCTCTAGTGTAAGGATCCCTGAAGCTCAGAGATGCTAAGTAACATCACACAGCTAGTTAGTGCTAAGGCTGAGAGTTGAGTCAGGTAATTTTTTTTTTTTTTTTCTTTTTTTTGAGACGGAGTCTTGCTCTGTCTCCCAGGTTGGAGTGCAGTGGTGCCATCTTGGCTCACTGCAACCTCCGCCTCCCGGGTTCAAGTGATTCTCCTGCTTCAGCCTCCCTAGTAGCTGGGATTACAGGCACCCGCCACCCCCTCTGGCTAATTCTTGAATTCTTGGTTTTTTTTTTTTTTTTTTTTTGGTAGAGACAGCATTTCCCCATGTTGGCCAGGCTGGTCTTGAACTCCTGACCTCAAGTGATCCGCCCGCCTTGGCCTCCCAAAGTGCTGAGTTTACAGGCGCGAGCCACCGTGCCCGGGAGAGTCAGGTAATTTGAATTCTAAAACCTATGCTGTAGCACATAGTCTCGGAGGTGATGGGTCTATTTGAAAAATGTACCTATAGGTAGACAACTGTCTTACTTATCATACAAGTAGGAGAGATAGAGATGGTTAAAAAACATTTAGTTTTTAGAGTATAAATTATTTTTGTTTATGTGTTGCAAAACAGATTTTGGAGGCATTTGGTTTTTGATGAATTCTATATATTTTTGGCTTCATAAAAATTAAAATCTTTTCCTCTCATATTGTTTTTCTAAAGTAGATTATTTTGGGAAAATGTAAACTGAGATTTTAGAATTGGAAAACTGCCCTTTAGTTACTAACATTCTGGATTTTTGCTTGGAGGCAGGTGAACAAAGTGATTTTAGTATTCCTTCAGCCAAACAAGTGTGTTTTCCTTCTGAACAGCCATGTGCTTACCTGGCAGAGGAGCACAATCTCATGTTAAGTCCATTTCAATTCTTTTCTTCAAATACATAGTCATGATATGTGAGTTAAAGAGATAACACTAAAGGTTTTGCATACCTTATCTCATTTGACCCTCACAACAACTCTGCCGGACTCCTATCGATTTCCATTTTATCCCTATGGAAACTAAGGCATAGAGAGATTAAATAACTTGTCTAAGGGCACACGTTAGTAAACAGTAGAACTGAAACTTGGACCAAAGGCTTTCTGATTCCAAAAAATATTCTTTTTTAAAAAAGTCACATAGTATCTTTTAATATATTAAAAATTGATGTACACAAAAACACTTAAAAACACAAATATACAAATTAAACAAATTAGAATCATTGCCCAGGGAAGGGGAGATAAAAGAAAATGTAAAATGATATATGGTAATGGTTGTGCAAGCATCAATTCTACATTCAACTTTAAGGTAATGGGTATTAGGGAAAATGAGCAACCGATAAGAGGCTGGTAGTGGCAAAACCCATATTCCTAATCACATGCTGTATTCTCACTACATAGTAAACTATTTGAGCTTCATTGCCAACATTCCAAGATGAGAAAAGAAGGCTACTACTAGAATTGTGGTTAATGAATAAATAACTTAGTATAAATTTTTTTGAGCTTGGATGAACTTTGATCTTAACAATACCAATAGGAACCCTATTGTATTTGGAGGACTAAAGTTGACTCCAGAAGTATTTCTGTATGACTTAGAAGTATATTTTTAACTTCAAACTTGTAAGTGCTTTTCCTCTTATAGGGAGAGGTATTGTCAATAACTTTAACAGGAGAGAATCCCAAAGAAAAGCTATTTTATTTGAGAATGAATATGTAGCCTCATGTGGAGACCTACTCATGTGTAAGTGCCTTACATTAGATACCTTCAAGTCACTCTCTCTGTACCTGCCTCCAAAGTCCTATTCAGAGCAACCTCATTCTGTCTGAGGGTGGGCTTTAGAAACTATTGGTAACATTGATATGTCAAATGGTCAAGTATCTGCAATCCAGAGTGGACTATCTCTGCCATCTGAGGTTGCAATGAGTTTATAGATGTTCCTGGCCTTGTTTACAGAGGTGGTGGCCATTCTACAATAAAGTACATGAGAACTGTATCTATCTGTTGGGAAGGGTCCTTTTACCTCAAGGCCCCCTTCTGCTTCAGGTCATGCTTTGTGTAGCCCAATGTTGCCTCCAGCCCCAGAGCCTAGTCTGATGATACTCATGAGGTCAAGCATTTGTTTTGTATCTTAGTTTCTATTTCTTCTTAACCCTTATCAGCCCAGTGTTTTTAGGGTAGATGACTGTTACTTTAGGTAGGCCCACATCTGGAGTGTCTACTTATGTGATGTTGGACAATCTACCTATTTTTCTAAAACTCCGTTTCCTCCTCAGTAAACGTGGAATAATACAGGATTACTTGGGAATCAAATGCGATGATGTTTGTAAAGTATCCTGAACAAATAACTCTTCTACCAATGCCGGTTTCCCACCCCGTCCTTCTACCCAAGGACTTAGTAATCAAAATCCCCTGCTTAGAAAGTTGCTGATAAACTCTGTCATACTCAAACTAAACTTTGCTGGACTTAGAAGGCTTAAAGAGTTTCTATTTCCTTGGAGACCTTTGACTGACGTTAAAAAAAGAATCTCTAATGGTGGAATTGCAAATACCCTTAAGTCAGTGAAGGGAGATATTTGAAAGAGCATGGGCCTTTTCTGGAACTCCAGAAATCATAACTTGGAGGCCAGAATTTCATATTGAAAAAACTGAGAGGGAAGAAAAAAAGACTATTTTCTGTAAATTCTAAAAGGACCAAATGAACTTGAATTGCCCTTCAAGAACTAGATGAACAAATTGTTCTTTGTTTTCTGTCATTCTTATGTGATTTCTGTTGCAATTCAGAATAAGATTGGGGATTGGCAATTTTGTGATCTTGTGACAAATCATGGGGACTCAATGAATATTAACAAATCCCCAGTGACCTGAGATTGCAGGACTCCATAGTTACTCTTAAAGGAAACAGTTTGTATCAAAACACTTTCTGATGTGAAGGCAAGCTGGGTTTTGTAAAACTTTGTAAAGGAGAAGCTCATAAATTCAGGCTGTTTATCGGTTTAATTTGCTGGGGAGACAGAAAAGAGTAAACCGATATGATGAAGGCCTTCTTCTCAGCTTTGTGACAGAGAATATACAGTATTTACCTGGGAAAATTGTTGACTGGGTCCACAATTCACATAAAATTATGCAGGTTTTCTGAATATGTCATGGGAACATTTTTTTATCCTCTCTTTGGAAATTGCTCATTTTTAAAACTTCATGATTCATTTCGTAATATTTTTTCGGAGTGAAACAGGCAAAGCCAATGCACTTGAAGAGGTTGTTTATGAGAAAGGTTTGAACAGCACAGGCTTTGAACCTGTCTGAGGTTGATTCCGTGGAAATGGACTCTGAGATGGAGTTTTGCGTACATGAGTTTTATCAGAGGGTAAGCTTAGGGACAGCACATGTAAAAAAATTGGAGGAATTAGAATTAGGCAGGGGAAGAAGTTTAATGGGGATAGAATTGGAACAGAGGCCTCAGAAGACCCCATGAGAGCTTTGTTGTACTCTTCCAAACTGAGGCAAGGTGGTTAGGCCCTGGAACCACTTCTTATCAATGGGGCCTGACTTTGGGTGAGGGAGCTCCCTTTGTGGAGGGAAATTCCAGGAAAGGTCAGTTGTGAGTCCTCAGCAGACAAAGCTTCAGCCAGCTCCCACAGTGTCCAGAACAGGAGTCATACCCTCGGGTTAGAATCTGGCAGCTCCACGGCCTAGTAGTTGTGAGAATTTAAGCAGTTCATTTAAACCTCTGAGATTACCTCACAGGATGTTGAAAGTTCAGCGAGTTTTACTGTTTAGTAAAGTGCCTAGAATTTAGGCAACGGTTGAAAAGCATTGTTATTATTACATGGTGCTTTATGAAAATTATTAGTTCATCTTTTTCTCCTGAGTTCTACATTCACAGATGTAATTGGTAACTGATGTCACTGTATTAGTTTGTTCTCACACTGCTATAATGAAATGCCTGAGACTGGGTAATTTACAAAGAAAAGAGGGTTCATTGGCTCACATTTCTGTGGGTTGTAAAGGAAGCATAGTGGCTTCTGCTTCTAGGGAGGCCCTGGGAAGCTTCCAATCATGGTGGAAAGTGGAAGGGAAACAGGCATATCTTATATGGCAGAGCAAGAGCAAAAGAGAGATGGGGGAAGTGCTGTACACTTTTAAACAACTAGCTCGTGTGAGAACTCTCTCACAAGAACAACACCAGGGGAATGGTGCTAAACCATTAGAAACTGCCCGCATGATCCAATCACCTCCCACCAGGCCCCACCTCCAGCACTGGAGATTACAATTTGACATGAGATTTGTGCAGAGCCACAGATCCAAACCATATCAGTCTTATATCTGGGTGTGCCACAGTTTCTTCAAATTCTATTCTACCACGCTAAACTCTTATCTACTTCATCCTCAGGCTACAGCCCGAGAGAACGAGGGTAACTCATAGGGAGAAATAGCCATAAGAACAGGAGCAAGAAAGAGAGGGGCAGTGGGGGAAGGGGATGCAGATTTTTGATTACATGGAGGAGCCCCTGAAACCAGATCCTCCCCTGGACTTTGCAGTATGTGAACTAACTCTCTTTTTGACCAAGTGGTTTTAACTGGGTTTATGTCACTTGTAATCAGGAGTCTTGACCAATGTTTCATTTTTCAGGTTGTGTCCTCTTTGCCTGAATGAAACTTATCATTTTAGTCTGCCCTCTTATTGCGAAGTTCCTTGAAATGCTAAATAGCTCGTTTGTGAAACTCCTAACGTAAACTTGCAATGGAGTAGATAGTTTCCAAATTAAACACTTCTACCCTGTTCTATACCAACTCCTGCACCTGAGACAGAGAGAAGCCTAGAGAGAGCTGACAGCAGAAGTCACTTTTTGCCAGCCTCAAGGCTCTAGACTTGTTAATTTAGAGTTTGTGGTGGACCCTCTGTAATTTTGCACTATCCTTGGGCACTGCCAAAAATATAGCATTCAATTTTATTGTGCAAAAAGAAGCCAGGGGTGATGTTGGACCTCTTTGGGAAAAAGAAAATAATCCTCCAAAACTTCTTAAAGTTTAATGGCATTTTGTTACATATTAATAATCGTCTAATGGCAAATAACTTTTAATTAATAAAACATAAGCAGGACTACTACGTGAGAAATATTTTTGAAGCTTCCAGTTTATGAAAATGTTAAGACAGTTATTTCAAAAGACCGTGTATAACGTGAATTTTATTACTTCAGAAGATTTTCTTGTTCCATGCACTTGTTTCACAGTGGGTAAGTTTTACTCTTTGTAACATAATTCATACTGATTTCGAGCTCCTTGAGGATAGAAATTTTGTGTACTTAGCTTACTTTGAAAAGAACCCAGAATAATTCCAGATTGCTTTCTCCTCTGAACTTTTGTATTAGTTGCTCATTCAAAAACTGAGCAACAAATTAGTTGCTCACATAAAACTCATTTTGTATTTAGCATATGCTGTCTGGAGTTTTAACTTTTTTTAAAATTTGAAGAGTATATACAAAATTAAAGATAGGCAAACAATACAGAGTTCCTTTCCTAAAAGTTCTTTTACTTCTTATTTTTAATGTGTACGTTTTCTTTTGTTCAATGTTTTCTGTCAATGTTATGCTATTTTAATGATAGCTAATTACAATATTTTAGCAGTTAATCTTCCTAATTTAATTTTCTAATTCCAGACTTCCCAGTGAAGTCAACCAGTTGTGGATTGAAAATATTAAAAAAAAATGTGTCCCTGCTGAACACATACAGACTTTTTTTTTTTTTTTTTTTTTTTTGAGACGGAGTCTCGCTCTGTCACCCAGGCTGGAGTGCAGTGGCGCGATCTCGGCTCACTGCAAGCTCCGCCTCCCGGGTTCACGCCATTCTCCTGCCTCAGCCTCTCCGAGTAGCTGGGACTACAGGCGCCCGCCACCACGCCCGGCTAATTTTTTTGTATTTTTAGTAGAGACGGGGTTTCACTGTGGTCTCGATCTCCTGACCTCGTGATCCGCCCGCCTCGGCCTCCCAAAGTGCTGGGATTACAAGCGTGAGCCACCGCGCCCGGCCTACACATACAGACTTTTGTCATGTCATTATTACCCATACAATACAGTATGACAACTATTTACATAGCGTTTACATTGTATTAGGTATTGTGTATAATCTAGAGATGATTTAAAGAGTATAGTAAGATGTGTGTAGATTATATGCAAATACTATGCCATTTTATATCAGGGGTGTTCTCTGGAGTTCCTGGAGCCAATCCCCAAGGATACAGAAGGATGACTGTTATAAGTGTGTGTGTGTGTTGTGCATGTATGTAGGCATATTAGACATATGTATACACACACACACTGTCACACACACACGGTGGATCCTCAAATAGATTGTAGGCCTTTGAAGGCAGTCAGCATATATTTCTTATAACCTTATAATACTCTAGAGCCAATCATAATGCTTTTGCACTTCAGAGAAACTCAGTAAACAGTGTTTTAATTATAGTGATCATGACAGCAGTGTATTATCTGACAGCTCTAAGAAAAAGATCTAATAATTCACTATTGACATGACTGCCTCATTCTAATGGGGCTACTTTTGATGAAAGAGCAGGCAGACCCTGGCATTTCCTCTGGCTTTCTCTGCAACTATTAATATTTCTTATACTTTCTTGGAGATTCATTGCTACCTGTGTCAGGAGAGGGTATAGCTTTGAGAATTCAATTGTGTGAAGAATGTTAGCAAAATGAATTTGTATTCCTTCAGCTCAAGGATAGAAATGTCAAGAAATTTGGAAGATAAGAGGGAGTAGAGGCATGGACAATGAGGCACAAGGAAAAGCATAAGAATGTTTCTTTGCCATTTTAGCATTTATCTTTTTGTGAATTTTGCTTTCTGTATACAGCTCACCATCCTCTGTTTTCTGTCTCTACTGCATGATTCTTTCTCATTCCCACATTTGAAAGAGTTGTAGAAGGTAACAAGTATTTAATAACAAAAGACTGGGAATACAAGGACTGAGCAACAAAGGCATTCAGTGGGAAATGTTATCAAATCATCTAGGCACCCCTTTTGAGCAGCACCTAGTCTTGCTCTAGGGTAGATAAAAGAAGAAAATGTGGAAGTAAAAAAGAAAATAAAATATTAATATTCATTCACTTTTTTTTCTCAGTAAATTCTCTTGTCTACAATGTGTCAGGTATATTAGCACCTTACAGCTTAAAAATGACAACCATATATATACCTGGACTTGGTGGTGTCAAGCTCTGGGATGAAGATGGAACCTCCTTCTTATGGGAGTCTAAAGGGGCCTAAGAATTATCTAGGAGGGACAGAGGTGAGGGAATGAAGAGTGTTTTCTTTCAAGTCCATTTTAATCCCTCTTTTTTTACTTTGCTTTCCTATTTATCTTCATTTTTTTCTTAAAGATTTTAGTTTTACATAGAGATGTTTAAAAACAAAGCCTCTTTGTAGGTCATGTGAGAATGTATTAATCATTATCAGTCATTTTTTTCAATGATAGCACATTTAAGGATAAATTGTTAGCCATTAAATTAATGAAATCTTTCACCCTTAATACAGAATCTTTAACTTAGAACATTTTTGAAAAAAGTGTGAAACAGACTATCAATATGTTTTCACTTAGCTCTTAGTGAACTTGGCATTGCTGTTTTATTTGGTTGGTGCAATAGTATTTACAGTTTTTGCCACTGCGTTTAATGGCAAAACCGCAATTACTTTTGCACCAACCTAATATAGGGGTACATGAATGCTGAAGATGAGGGGATCAGTATTGATTCTGAAAAGGTGGTCAGATCCCGACTCACAAATAAATATTCCCATTAATAACTCAGTGGGGTTTCTTTTTCAAGTGTTATCATACTAGCCTTTGGCTGCTAGCCAGTCTTAGTTTCCAGAATGTGGCTGAGAGTAACAAGGGTGTAACAAATGAAGTCTTTACAAAGAATGAGCCTATCAGCTTTGAGGAAATCCTCAATGGGTTTGCCAAGGAAAGAGAATGGCTGAAGAGTCTATGATGGTGAGTCCCTATACCTTGATTCTATTCCTTCAACTGCCATGAGTTAGCTGTTTAAACATGATGCTAGTCATGCAAATATGCTGAGCATATTTAGATCTGAAAAATATAGGATGGTCTTTTTAGATCCCTTTTGGACTTTAAGTAAATCAAGTGTCTGTGAGAGGATAGGTTGCAAAACAAATATGTAGTGTTACTGAAACGGATCCAATTTTAACTTACTGATGTCTTATCTGAGTTCCTTTCTCAGGGAACTGATCATCAGGCCTTCTGGCAAATATCAGAGCACTGAGGCTTTCTATTGATAGGTCACTGCCCTTGGGAAGTGAGATGCACCTACTGCCTGTTGTCCAACTCCCTTTCCTTACCCTTCCTCAATTCCCTGCTATATAAACCCCTAACTTTAGTCTGTGGGAGAGGGATGGATTTGAGGTTTGTCTTCTGTCTCTCTGGTTGATGTCACATGAATAAAACCTTCTTCTCTGCTAATATCTGTTGTCTCAGTGATTGGCTTTGTGTGCAGCAAGCAAAGGGACCTAGACTGAACCCCTGGCATTTGGTAACATAACAACTATATATCTATATATATTACAAATATATATATAGTTATACCGAGAGCTGGAACCAGAATTTGGGATGAAGGTGGAAATTCTTTTTAGAGGCTGTTAAAAGGACCAGATGTTGGTGAGTGGAGCTTATAGGAAACTGCGTGGCACAAACAAGAGGATTAAGGATCTTTCTATCAACCATAAAACTTCTTAAAAGTTCCCTGCTATCTGACTTTATATGTTCTACACCACATAGAGATTTAGGACAAAAAACCATATATCATTATTCCAAGGAAAATATGATGCCAGTCACCTTACAATGAAACTTAGCAAACAGCCCATACTTATTTTTTCCCTCTGCTCAGACACACAAACACATACACCTGTGCTTTGTTTACTCTTATTTTCTGCTGTTCATTTTTCTCCATGGTCCATTCCAAGATAAAGGTCCTTTGAAGGTGGAAAAAAATATCTGGTTCATCTTTGTCTTCTTAAAGCTGCATTTCCTAAAGTGGGTCCAATGGGAAACATTACAGTAATAAATTAGATGCTATTATGCACCCCCTCCCCCCAAAAAAAGAGGGCAATGGAGGGCTTTGTGTCAAACCTGTTTGTGAAACAAGAAGGGGACATAGAATACAGGGTTTCCTGCACAGAACCCTTTCCCACCCACCTTTTTTTCTGTAGGGGAGCATTTTTCCTCATGATATCTGTCTTAGGATCAGTGTTTTTTGGAACTCACTGTGACACAGGCCTAAAGTAGAAAACTTTTAGTAAGCAGAAAATAGTAAATATAGCAGATGACTCTAAGCCATATGTTTTTCTCTTCAAATGATCCTAATTGGTATTATGCTTTATTTCACTGATGTTTTACAACCTGGTACACTGGGGAGAGCCACAGGGTCATTTATTGAACATTCAGAACAATGGGCAGAAGTACTTGTTGAGTAGGTTAACTTCTGCCACAAGTGACAGGTGTCTAATGGTTTGGGAGAAGGGGAAGGAGAAGCAGCAATGGAATGCGCTTGAATAAGAAGGAACAAGAGCAAACATTGGTAAGAGAGAAGGGGGATAATACCAGGCATAAGGTTACTTTCAGCCAGGTGAATCAGTCCTGGAGAGGTCACCTAGGCTGTCTGTTTAGACCAGGCAGAAGAAACTAGAAATCCAGAAACCCAAAAGCTGGGATATTGAAGGGAAAAAGGGATAGGTTCCCAGGAAAGTAGTTTGTGGAAACTAGGTGTTGTTTTAGCCTTGTGCACAGAAAATGCTCCGTAAATAGCCTTTGAAAAATGGACACCAATGGATAATAGAAGTTGATATTGAATCAAAGAGTTTTTGAGTTAGGTGGTTTCAAACGTTCTTTCTGCTGAGGATCAGATATAATGTCAGACTATAGTTAGGCTGGGCACTGCAGAAAGAGGAAAATCAAGTTAACAAAACTGAGCAGGAAAAGACAGGGGCAGAGAACAAGGCAGCTATCAACTCCAGGCTGAGGTGCCAAATAAATACATCTCTCTCAAGTCTCTCATTTCTCCTGTTGAAATGCACGCTAACAGCTGCAGTTTAGTATCCACTTTGGGTTCCTTGTTTAGTCACTGAAAACAAATACTGTCATCATTTCAGCAGAGAATATCTGTAGATAGCACGTATTTTATATATATTTACATAGCAAGTTTACAGCTAACAAAAGATTGCTCTGATGAATATACAAGGAGAGAGATTAAAATGTACAAATATGCTTAGAGCTTAAGAGAAAACATTTACCTTGTTTTCTTCCTGTCATGAGGGTAGATGCTTAAGACAGCATGAAAAATAGTGATTCTTTCTCCATTTATTCTGAAGCTTTCTTCATTGTTATGATGATACTGCCATTCACATTTTAAACAGATTTTTAAAAGATCTATATTTCTAATTCACGTTACATAATATTCATCTAGCGTGTTCACAACAAGATAAAGCTAATAAAATCAGGGAAGATCATTGAGGTTTAAGGTATAGTAAGGTGGTTAAGAGAGTTAGAGTGCCTGGGTTTGTATCCTGGCTCTGATGCTTGATACTGTGTGACCTTGGGTAAGTCACTTTACTTTCTGTGCCCCAGTTATTTAATTTGTAAAAGGGGGGAAATAGTGTCTCATTTATAGGGTTATTTAGAGATTAAATTAGTTAATATATGTGAGGCACTAGAACTGTACCAGGCACAGAGTAAATGCAACAGAGTACCAATGTTGGCTATTGCTACTGTTATTAATATTATTATTAAAGGTCATAGTTACAGGGGCCAGTGGCTGAGGGTGGATTTGTGGTTTTCTCTTGTGTTCTAATATCAACCTGCTCTCAAGCACTTTGCTTCAGTTTCTGAAGTTGCCAAATAATATTAGAATACAAGGTTTCTTCATCCCTGTACTTAAATTTTATCTCAGTTGCAACAGCATTTCATTTCTGTATTTTCTATGTTTGTAGTGCTTTCTCCCAATCAAAATATTTACTAAACACTTACTCTCTGTCTGGCATAGTTTTTGGCCCAATAGAAGCAAGGCAAAAGCCAACACCAAAGTCAAATTGACGTGGAGCCACAGTGAAGAGGATGTGAAAGGGCCCTGCGCTTGTGGAATTGACATTCTAGTTCAGGCAGGTGGAGAATAAGTAAGGAAAGAAGCAAATACAACGATTTCAGAATACCTGTGAAGAAAATGCATTATATGAGAATGACTAAATGAGGCAGAGAAACTTAACTTTTATTGGATGCCCAGGCCATGGAAGACCTTGCTGAGAAGATTCTGGGTTGGAGGAGAAGATTCAGAAGAGATGAATTTCTTTTTATTAATGAGTTCATTTAGGATGATGGCTTTCTGCCCGACAGGGAAGTTATCTAGACTTGTCTCGTCCCATATAAATATAATGTGAGCCACTTACATAATTTTGAGGTTTCTTGTAACCATATTTGAAAAGTTAGTAGAGCTGGGCATGGTGGCATCTGCCTGTAGTCCCAGCTACTTACTGGGGAGGCTAAAGTGGGAGGATCTTTCCAGTCCAGGCATTCTGGGCTATAGTGCACTATGCTGATTGGGGTCCACACTAAGTTTGGCATCAATATGGTGACCTCCCTGGGAACAGAAAACCACCAGGTTGCCTAAAGAGGGATGAACTGGCCCAGATCAGAAACAGAGTAGGTCAAAACTCCTATACTGAACAGCAGTGGGGTTGCACCTGTGTATAGCCACTGCATTCCAGCCTGAGCAATGTAGTGAGACCTTGTCTCTTATAAATAAATAAATAAATATATACATAAAAATGTAAAAGGTAAGAAGAATTCGTTTTAATAATATATTTAACATAATATATCAAAAATACTATTTCAACATGTAATATGAAAAATCATTGAGATATTTTATATTCTTTTTTTTTACTAAGTCTTCAAAATCCATAATGTCTTTAATGCTTATTCAGCACATCTCAGTTGGACTTGCCACATTTCAAATGCTCAGCAGCCACAGGGGGTTGGCGCCACCATGTTTGGATAGCACCACTGCCTTGATAGCATCACTGTGTTGGATAGCACTGCTGTGTTGGATAGCTACACTGTGTTGCATAGCACTGTTGCGTTTGATAGTGCTGGCCTAGACCACAGGTTGAAAACTGCGGCCCTTGGGCCAAATCTGACTAGCCCCCCCGCTTTTTCTTTTCTTTTTTTTTTTTTTGACGAAGTCTTGTTCTGTTGCCCAGGCTGGAGTGCAGTGGTGCAGTGTTGGCTCACTGCAACCTCTGCCTCCTGGGTTCAAGCGATTCTCCTGCCTTAGCTTCCCTGGGACTACAGGGGCCCGCCACCATGCCTAGATGATTTTTTGTATTTTTAGTAGAGATGCGGTTTCACCATGTTGCCAGGCTGGTCTTGAACTCCTGACCTCAGGTGATCTGCCCGCCTCGGCCTCCCAAAGTGTTGGGATTACAGGCGTGAGCCACTGCACCCAGCCCACCTCTTGTTTCATATGAACTACCAGCTAAGCATTTTAAAAAAATTTGTTAACATGGTTAAATTTTAAATGGTCATATAAGTACCAAAAGTAGTCTTGGTTTCATCTTAAAACTGAAAATATTTAGTCTCTGGCCCTTTAAGAAAAAGTTTTCAGACTCTCTGTTGAGATTATCACAACAATCCCCACAGAGACTGTGAGGTCCCAGAAACAGGACCCATCTTACTCCATGTTATATCCTGAGTATTCAGCATAAGGCCTGGCAATAGCTGAAGCTCAACGCATTTTTAAAAACTCAATCAATGTATATAACAATGGAAACTAGTGCTCACAGTTATGGAATTACTTTTAGACTAACAGATGTTTACTCCTGGTGATCATTCTGTCATAATTTCATACAAGAATAAAGGCATTTTTTAATTTTGAGCACTTTCCTTATCATTCCCCCTGCCTCAAATTTCACACATTGATTCTACGTTGCCTAATTAAGCGCCATTCCTCAATGCTCCCTCTATTGTTTCATTTGTCCTATTACAAGAGGGCAACAGATTTCAGTTTCATAACTCCCAGTTCCTTAAACACACATTTGTCTTAAGCAATGATTGCATCATTTATTGTTTAATGTTCCTTTCTCCTTCCTTGAGGGCAAGAAATGGACCTATTTTGGTCGCGGTAGTAATCCCAGCACCTAGCTCAGGGACTGGAACATGGAGGCTGTGCTGTATTGAAAAGAATGTTTGAAAACATGCTAAAGTATATGAAATGGGCTCTTGGGATGGTGTGTTGGAAGAATGTTCTAGACAGAGAAAACAGTGCAAGCAAAGGCATTGATGAGCAGTGATACAGGAAAATCAAGATATTTTTTAAGAACTGCAAATAGTTGGTATGGCTGGAATGTTGAGGGCATGGCAGGGGAGAGTGTAGCAAGTGAGGCCCTGGATCGCAATAGGTCCAGCACACATCTTCAAAGAACATGTGGGACAACAACACTTTCAGATTTTATTCTGAAGGCTAAGAGCTTAAGTACTTAGAGGAGCCAGGCAGGTAAGAAAAGGCACAGCTGGGCACAAGATAGAATGCAATTGCCTGTCCGCCTCAGTGCAGGGCTCAGTCATGGGAGGAGAGGACTCTGTTGAAAGGGAGAGGATTTGCAGCCAGTTGTTGCAACTTATCTTCCAACAGATGAGAAAATAAATGTCTCTTCAATACATGGAGCTTGTGTACAATTAGCCATACATTTGGCTACAAAGAAAATTTCTTTAAATAATTTTTAAATAAATGGAAATCTTATAGGCCCATACTCCAATGAAAAGCCAATAAAATGATAAATAATAGAAAGACAAATATAAACTAAATTAACAAACTATCGTTTTATTCATGAAATTGGCAAACATTAAAATTATGGTAATGTTAAATTTCGTCAAGGGTAGGAGGAAAAGATTACATCTTACTGTGTTGGTGAAAATGTGAATTATTACAAACTGTCTGGAGAGTAATCTGGTACTAATTATTAAAGTTAAACATATACATAGTTCTTGACCTAGCAGTCTCATTCAGGAGAATCTAGCGGGGAATAGTTGAATAAATTCTGGCACATCTATAAAATTGGATATCACACAGCTATTTTATAAAGAATGAACAGTACCTTTATTTTTTGACTTGGAGAGATATTGGTATTGTATTGTAAGAAAAGCAAGACACTGATAAGATGTAAAATTATCTCATTCTGGAATATCAAACAATGTTATGACCCTTTTCTCTTTATAAATATCTGTAGATGTTTTTATATGACTATAAAAACCTAAAGAAAAGAGTGGAATAATAAGCGATAGACTTAATAGACCCTTGAATCTGGACTGCAGTGGTATTTGTGAGAATGGAAAAGAAGATGGAGAAAAGGGAGAGAAGTAAAATTTTAGAAAGACTTTAAAAAGAGGGTCAATGAGAAAAAGTAGAATGTATGATGGTGTCATTCCTGGGTGGTGAGATTTTAGTTGCCTGTTTTTTATGGTCCAAGAGCTAATAATGATTGTCATGTTTTTAAACAGTTACCTTTTAAATGGTTATATAGGTACCTAGTGTAATAGCCTTGATTTTTTTCCTCTTGGTCCTCAAAGCCTACAATTGTTACCAGGTAGAGCTTTTCAAAAAGGTTTGCTGCCTTCTGATCTGTTAAAACTTTGAGGATTCCTACTTGTACTTTGAAAACAATATGAAGTAAATAGATTACATGACTTTTCTCTATTATTTAGTGACTTTGTTTGAGGTCACCTCAATTTCTTTTTAATATTTTTGTTCTTTTCTTCTAAATGCATCTTGTTTTCTTAAAATATCCTTCTAGAGGATCTGCTGTAGTATCCTCCAACCAGCCACAGTGTCCTCGACAAAAACAAAAACTGCAAGATTTTATTGAAAGAGATGAAAGAATACCCAAATATGTAGAGGCAAACCATGCTCATGGATTAGAGGATCCTATAATGTAAAGATGTCTTTTCTTAGCACATTCGTCTACATTTTCAAGGCAATGTCAGCAAAAACCCAAGCAGGTTTTAAAAATTGCTATTTTTTGTGTGTGAAAATTTACAAGCTGATTCCAAAATCTGCATGGATTATGCAAAAGGTCAAGAAAATCCAAGGGAATCTCAAAGAAGAACAAAGCTGCAGGGTTTACACAACGATATATCAAGACATGTATTATACAACAATAATAATTAAAACAGTGTGGTATTGGTCCAAAGACACACAAGTTAATCAACAGAACAGAATAGGAGAGCCCAGAAATAAACCCACACAGATGTAGACACTCAGTTTATGACAGAAGGGCTGCTGCAGAGTAATGGGGAAAGATGACCTTTTTAAAGAATGATATTGGGTCAATTGGATAGTCATATGGGAGAAAAAAATGAATCTTGATACTAGATAAATTGTTGTACAAATGTAAAAGTTTAAAAAGTTAAGTTCCTATAAGAAAATAGATTTATGATCTTGAGATGGGTAAAATTTTTTAAACAGGTCAAAAAACACTAACCATCAGGGGAAGATTGATGATTGAACTGTATTTACATTAGGTTCTTCCATTTTTCATGTTAGGTACATGATGATGAATTAGGGATAATACACGCTGGATTCAAATGGCAGAACAGGCAAAAAAGAGGTCTGGTATGAATGACCTTTAGTGTCCCTCTTATAAACCAGAGATCACTACTGGATTTAATGATACATTAGGAGACAATCTCATACGGTAATATTGAAAACAGAACATTATCACCCTAACTAACTTGAAAGAGTCTCAAAGTGCTTCCATGTGACTCTAAGTTTTTTCTTTTGATAGAAACTACCAGTTTCATTCCATTGACGGCATATTTTAAAATATTTGCTTTTTATTTTCTGGCTACTTGGCATAAGGTAAAAGCACAACCATGATTAAACTTGGAATTACCTAATAATGCAACCTTACTCATGGTTGGATGTCCAGTATCAATGTTTTGAAAATAATCAGTTGCTTTGCTGTCAGATAGATATTGTTTATCTGATAAAACTACCTAGCTGTTTTGAAGGAATTACTTTTATGTAATATTATTTCCTCCCACAGCCTGCAAAACACAATATGTGTTTTCTAAATGGTAAACGATTTTAGGAAATATTGTCTTTAGGTATTTTTTTCATTCTGGTGAATGAAGAAATTAATTTTCCTTTTGGAGTTTTGGCTAATTCTTTGAGCTATTACAAATCAAGAGCCTTCTGGCTTTGAATATGCTTTGAAAAGAGGTCCTATTGCAAATTCAATTTCTTCCACAAAGCCTTCCCTGGTCTCTTTCCACTCATTTTGGGCATAATCTCTTCCTCCTCTAATTCGTTGCATTTAATCTGCATCTTCCTTATGGCAACTACATTTGCCACCATGTGATATAATCTTTATTGTGCTTGTATTACCCTTCTGCTAGACTGTAACTGCCCTGAGGGCAGGTCCATGGGCATATGGTTCAATTTTATGAACCCTAGCATACACATAAGCATATACCAATAACACTGAACACTTCACTCAGAGGCCAGTGAACACATGAGACTCCTTTTGCCTGTAATGGTTTGTTTTGGTGATAAACAAAGGTGGAGAGCAAGACTCCATAAATCTTTATGTTCTTTTTCTCCCCTGTCAGTGTCTGCCCATCATTATTTGTTTTTTAAAATATTTTCCGACTTTTATTTTAAGCTCCAGGGTACTTGTGCAAGATTTTCAGGTTTGTTACATAAGTAAGTGTGTGCCATGGTGGTTTGCTGAACAAATCAACCCATCACCTAGGTATGAAGCCCAGTATCCATTAGCTGTTCTTCCTGATGCTCTCTCTTTCCCCACCCATAACATGCCCCAGTGTGTAGCATTATTAAACTCAGTCATAGGAGGATAAGATTTGTATTTTTCTACTGAAGCCCAAAGAAATGAAGTATTCATTCTGACACTTAGCTTAAGCAGGAAAACAACTTGTCAGAAATCTAAAAAGATTATCTTGGCACATGTGAAATTTGGAGAGTTTAAAAAATAAATTTGGGGCGGATTAGCTACAGAACTGTAGCCTTTACTAATGTGTGCTCCATGAAACACTAGCTCCGTAAGTTGTTGATAGGTTTGGTTGAAAATGGGAAAGGGGTCTTAAGACTAAAAATTTGAGAAATGCTGGATTAAATAAAATCAGTTTTTTTTAATGCAAGACTTCTCAGAACTTTCATGCATTTTGAGCCTTCTGAAAAAGAGTAGTCAGCATTTCTAGATTTATTTTTTAAATTACAAAAGTAGATTTCCCAATGAAATTCTTGAATGATTAATGTTCTCTGGGATACATACTGGAAAGATTATGTCCCTTGCACAATTAAGCATGTAATAAAATATATTTTGAGTGAATGAATGATCGAACTCCTAGTGAGTTAGGGACAATGACAGCACTATTGTCCCTCCAGACAGCCAAAGGAAATGAGCAACTGAAGCCAAAATCCTTACTTCCAGTTCCATTCATATTCTCTTTTTCCATGCTTTTCTTTGATCCAGGGCTGATTGATCCTTTATCTCTAGGGCAGAAAATCTGATTGCCTTTTCACAGGAACCACAGCTCTTGAAATCTTACCTAAGCTTCCTAATAGAGCTTTGATAGCAATCAGTACCTGCCTGAACTTCTGGTGGCCTTGCAGCTAATCACATTTCAGGGAAAGATGCTACTATGCCGAATACCTGATGGATGCTCTTCTTGGGAGAAGAAAATGGCATTTAATGGTCTCAGGATTAAGGTTACAGAGATAGCACCAGGCTATCTGCAGCCTCAAGGCTTTTAAAGCATCCCCTGGGCATGAGCCAATGCGAATATTTCCTTTCCTTCTCAGGGTGATGGTGCATTTGTTCGTAGCATGGAGCTGCACTTTAGGAGTTATGAAGGCGAGGCAGAAGGGAGATGCAGGGGGGAGAAAAGGAGAGAGAACTGCCTGTCCCTTCACAGCAAAGAACAAAGTGTTCCTTTAGTGAATCTTGTTGATTGCAATCCCCTGGCTGACTTTGGTGTGCTTCAGTTATAATTAACTTCCATATATTTTATGGGATTAGTGACATGTCAGCATTTTTGAAACGTAGTTCTAATCATTGCATGTAATAACAATATTTGTCTTCAATACGGGCACATTTTAGGGTGATAGATAAAGACAAGTCGAGCACTCACACAATTTCATGAAACTTCCATTTGTTTTTTCTTTTAAGAAAGCATAGGGCAGAATATATATATATTATTTTGCTCAGCAGAAACGGCAAAGTGAAATGCTTAATGGAAAGCAGGTATGCCTGGAAGAAATTCTTGTGTAAGAGTTTTTAGATCAATGCTCAAACTAATCTCACGCTCCCAGGAACTGACCTCCCTTTCTCTGTACGTGATGCCCTCTCCCATAGGGCAGAAGCAGGTTTATTAGGCTCCTTTTATTTTGCAGTGATTCACTGTGGTAGAAAGAGAAAAGCTCTTAGATGAAGTGTCCAAAGTTTGGTGCTCATACTTCCTAAATGTACACTGTTAGACAAGCCACTTTATCTCTCTGATTCCTGGTTCCCTTATCTGCAGAATAGGGGAGGAATGGTTAAAACACGTACATGTATTTTGCACTCTTGCTATCTGCCAGGCCCTATGCTATGCAATCTGGATACTTTATCTTGTTTAATCCTTACAAAATAAATGCAGTGACAGAGATATTCCTATTTTAAAACAAGAAACCTGGGATCTATAGAGATTAGGTGAGTAATCTGAGGTCACATAGCTGGTGGGGTAGCAGAGCTTTGATGTGTGTCTAGGTGTGACTGATTTCACTGTCCGGGCGCCACTAGATTACCCTAACACTCTGATTGTGAGGAATAAAAGAGATGTCTGAAAGCCTGTTGTAATTTGTAAATGCCCATATAAATGTGAGGAATTATCACTGAGTAGCACTCATAGTGGTTACTGAGAGCTAGGTCTTGCAGGAAGTATACTGAGAATGAAAATATGGTGTATTTTTCTGGCTGGGCCATCATCCAAACTGAAAGGGCATGTGTTTGGCGACAGGGATAGAAGGTTGAATATAGGGAGAAAAAGGAGGGGGTCATCTTGGCCTCAAGGCTGCATCTACCTCTCAACACCATTTCCTGTCACCCACGCAAGTGCTCATGAGGCTACATTAGCCTGTTTGTCAGGTTCTTCCAAGTCAAACTCTTCTTGCCCCAGATCCTTGCATTTGGTATTCTCTCTGCCTAGAAAATTCTTCCTATAGCTATTTTCTTCCCACAGCTGTTTTCTTCCCATTCTTCGGGTCTCAATTCAAATGTCAATGTGTCAGGAAAACCCAGGCCTCCCAATTATTTTGCTTTTTTTTGTGTGTGTGTATTTACTTGTTAATTGTTTGGCTTTTCTGAATGAAGACTCTAGTTCACTGTGCTGTATTGTTGACTCCCACAGTGCTAAGCTCTTACTAGGTGCCCAGTAAATTGGTGTTAAATGAAGAAATGAATGTCAGTGCTTTAGAGGAGACTGGAGAAACCTAGGCAGGACCCTGAGTTGGATGCTAACCTATACTCTAGTCTCACTATGATTCTTAAGGGTCATTTCTAGTTTAAGAACAAGATAATAAAATTCTCATTTCTTCATTTCTGAATAGGTTTTTCCTTTTGTTTTTATATTCACCTGCCACCCTGCTGTCTGTCACTTTTGGAGAAGGTGTAAGTTTTGGGAAAAAGGAGGGTCTTGAGTTACACAGGACTTGGGTTAAATCCTAATTCTGTCATTTACAGTGTGACCTTGGGTGTGTCATTCAAGCTCTCTAAGCCTAAGCTGCTTCATGTATAAATATTTCATAGGATTATCCTGAGCTTAATTAAGATATTTACAAAGAATTTAAAACAGTGTCTGGCAGACTATATTTCTCCCCTCTTTCCCAAGGACTCTAACTTTCTTGGAAATACATTTTGATTTTGAAGGCTGCCATGTGTTTGTCGACTACCATTTGATTTGTTGATGCTGGAGGGAAAAAAGTAGAGAAAGAGAGGAAGAAAGCTGTTTTAAATTACATTGTGATTTCCTTGGAGGCAAAGATTTTTGTCTGATCTCATATCACAATCACTTATACTTGCTAGGCTGTTAATAGGCACAAAAAATAAAACTCAGATGGAAATGTTAATAGTGGTATTTTTAAAATGCAGCATAAAAGTTCAGGTTCTTTACATAGTGAACCACTCAGACCACTTTCCTGAGATATGAATACAACAAACATTTCTTGAAATGGTTAAAAACAAAAAGGGTAAGAAGTACAAACATGCACTGTTGCCCCTGGTTTCTGGGGTCAGTCTCTAGACCTCAGAGGGTTGCTGGATAGTGTCTGAAAATTTTGGAATTAGAAACATGCGCTAGCCTTAATGTTTTCTGACATGTATAAATCTCTGCATCTTCTCACCACAGTTTTTATTTTTTTATTGTAAGGAGTACTAAATTAGGAAGACTAGGTCAAAGGGGAATGTTCTTTTTGTTGAAGTAGAAATATAATCCTTGTAAAATCTTAAGTTTCTGAGCCTCTGAATCTTTTCCCCTGAGCTGATATAAGCAGGTAGAAGGATTACATATGATATACATATGACAAATATATATGTAGTCATATATATTGAAAGAAATATATATATGTCTATAAATAATAAAGCAAATATCATTAACAGATAAAGGTTATCAAACAATTGACACCTTTGTCTAAGGTAACAGTAAAGGACAGTGTTAAGGACAAATTGAGGTGGCCTCAATTTACCAGAAAGAAATCAGGATGAGTTTTCATTTGCCCTAGTGACTTATTACTTCTTAATGAGCAAATAATGTCAACAATATTTTATTTTATCCATATAACCGACTGGAAAAGAAATAAGTATTAATGAAAAAAATGCATTCATTTAAAGAGATACCACTAACAAGGCTAAGTAAAGGTAAAACTTCTATTTCCAACATTTTCTAAACAGAAGTAGTATCTTTTGCCCTTGTGCTGAACTATCCATTTATCTAAGATGGGCTACTTTGACCCTGCCAGGATTACTCAATCATTCCTCCATCCATTCACAGGTAGTATCAGTCGGTGAGTTCATTATCTTAATTATTGTCAACTTTTGTATTGGCTAAAAGGTGGACTAACTACCCACTTTTAATGCTCAGGTCCTTGCAATTGTCATAAGAAATTCAGCATTGCATTCTGGTAACCTATTCACCTTCAGTTGTGGGGGTTTAGTGCTTCTAGTGCATAGATTATTTGTTTTGTTTTAAGAGAATTTCGATGAGATTGGAAATTTAATTTCAGAGCCAGACCTTCAAGGTTAAAACATCAAAACAAATCTCCAAAAAAGAAAGACAACCACAGAAACTATTTGAATAATTTTGACTTGCTTTGAAAACTAAAATTAAGGCTTTTAAATTCATCAGCCCATCATCATAACCCTCGCATTGCTGAGGTGCTTTGGAAGTGGATCAGTAGTTGTGCCTTTCCGTGGCTCACTGTCATGGCTAATGAAGCTATGTCTGTCTCTCACACAAACAGCTAATGTAATGGAAAGATAATTACAAACAAGTAAATTATAGGAATTGAACAGAAAACTGATGTTGAGACAGTTTTTCTCCTGTACAGAGTTTTTGTGTTTGTTTGGAGTCATCTAACACTGCAAACAAATTCAAAATCATCAAGTCCAATGTCAGAGTATTTGACATTGAAGATAAATTCACTCTTTGAGCAGTCACTTGGAAACCAATTATTAGACAAGACAATGAAGATGATTTTCCAAACACAATGGCAATATTTAACGTACAGAGGTTCCTAATGGTGCAATGTTTGTTTGTTTTTTTAAAACTAAGAACCTGTGCCTAATTTTTAAGTTTGATGAAAACGTAGTATTTAATAAGGGCAGATCTTAGAGATTTTCAGAGCATAGGAAATTCCCTGCAGATTACAGTTCTAAGAATAGCCTAGAGACAGCAGTAGAGCAAATGAAGAAGTGACCCTCAATCGTTCATGGGTATATAAGGGGACATGTAGCTGTATATCAATAAATTGCTGATGGCTTTATAAGTTGTCAGATGTTAGGCAAATCAGAACCATACACTGCTATTATGGTGGGCATTTCTTGCTTTTGTTAAAAAAAAAAAAGGCACCCAAAACAACTTTTACTAGGAAAAGATGCTCTGCATGTAAAAATATATGCAGTGTTTTCTGCTCTCTTAACTAATTTTTAGTTGTTCACCAGGCGTGTTACCTACTTCTCAGTTATGGTTCCCGTGATCCAGTTAATGTTGCCTCCCATCTTTCTCTTTGTGTAAATTTCACAATATTTCCAATGTTCTTACCAGTTCTTTTTTTGAGTGAATCTAAGGCATGCTCAATGTCTGAACTTGATGTCTTTGGTCTGTCTTCTTCTTTGTCATGCTGGAAGGAATAAACTTCTGCCTGGGTGCAGTGGTTAAATATGACAGATTTTGAAGAAAAGTCTTGAAGCCATGTCAGAACTATCTCCATTTTTCTAAATTTAACTTTACTTGAGTGTAGATTTAGTCAAGGTAAGTCTAGGTTTTGCTGAGTTATTTAGATAGTCTGGAATGTAAATCTTTGAAAAGTTACAAGGACTTGAATAGCAAACACTAATATAATATACTCGAATGATGTTAACCAATAAAAGACTACCATTATTAAAAGCTTGAGTTCTCTCTCCTAGTCACACTTCACCTTTATTCAGGGGTATGTTCAAGAAGTGTGGGAAAATATCACAGACATGTGTGCTTTCTCAGCTGAGAACACGTCTTGGAAATCTCAAGAGAAACAGTCTATTTAAGATTCCACAAAGAACTAGGTATCATTGATGTTTTTCTTTCTAAGCTTACTAACAACACCAAAAAAAATCCTGATCTTCTTGGAATTTTTGTGATAAAGATTTTGAGGCCATAACTGACCCCACTGACCCAAATGTTTCAGAAGAGAAAGCTGAACTAGATAGTTTTTCCCAAGTACCAGATCAGTTTGACTTCATAAAGCCTCTTATCGAGAATATTAGGCCACATTTATAAATGCTTACTGTGTATTTGATACTATATTAATAAATGTATGCACATTTTGGTCATTTATTCTTCCCCGAATCCCTTCAAGATAGATGTTGCCATTAGGCCATTTTGCTTGTAAGAAAACTGTTGTTTAGAGAGAAACAGTAGTCACTCAGGGCTGTTCAATTCCAAAGCTTATATGCTATACTATAGGGCTTTCTAGAATCTTGAGAAATGCATTTAGAAATTCAGAGAAATGCCATTCTAAAGTCTTGAATTCTTCTTCTTCTTTCTTCTTTCTTTTTTTTTTTTTTTTAATGGATTTTCACTCTTGTTGCCCAGGCTGTAGTGCAATGGCACGATCTCGGCTCACTGCAACCTCTGCCTCCCGGGTTCAAGCGATTCTCCTGCCTCAGCCTCCCGAGTAGCTGGGATTACAGGCATGCACCACCACACCCAGCTCATTTGTTTTGTATTTTTAGTAGAGACGAGGTTTCACCATGTTGGTCAGGCTGGTCTCAAACCCCTGACTTTAGGTGAGCTGCCCGCCTCGGCCTCCCAAAGTGCTGAGATTACAGGCGTGAGCCACTGCACCCAGCCAAAATCTTCTTAATAATGCCCCCAGAAGTAAGTCACACATTCCTGCACATGCTTGATGCCAATGCTAAGCCTCTAGGCTGCTGATACCCCAAGGACTCTCATTGTTGGGGAGTGGGCTGCTCTTCAAGGCGATGGTCAAATGCTGGCAGAAATCCCTTCATCCCCTTCATTTCTGGCTGGTAAGATATTTCCTTTCCACTTTCACTCCTCATACATACTCTATTATTTCTAAACTTGATTATTTAAGGATTCCCCAAATTTATCTTGCAGTCGTATGCTCCCAAGCCTTTGATTATAGCACCTTACGCCTCAGCCCATCTCTGAGGAACACATTCCTATGCATGCTTTGTGATCTAGCTGAAAATCTCTTTTCCTGCCATGCTTTTTTTTTTTTTTTTCCCAGCTTCTCAGGCACAGTAAACTTCTCTATCTACTACTGAATCTTCATAATGCTTTACACACCCCCTTCTCAGTACTTGTCAAAGTTTAGCATGATATTTGCTTATCATCTTTTTTCTTAGCTAGATCATGAGTTCTCTGAAAACAAGAATCATGTTCTGTAATCAGTTCACCATACTAGGCACACAGCAGGCAGTTAATAACTTTTTGCCAAATGAATAAAAAGGTGTACAAAAGATGTAAAAAAATACTTTATAGAGACTGTGAAATTTTAGTTGTTTCATTTTTCAGCTTCTAAAAGCTAGTTGGCTTATTTGACCTTATGCTATTCCTCATTTACTAAACACTCAACATATTTTGGGCATGTGCCTGTCATAAAGCAGCTTCATCAAAGTTTTTAAAATTCTGAAACTCTTTAGAAAGACTTGTTAACCTTTGGCTGAGTGCAGTGGCTCACGCCTATAATCTCAGCACTTTGGGAGGCCCAGGTGAGCAGATCACCTAAAGTCAGGGGTTTGAGACCAGCCTGGCCAACATGGCTGAACCCCGTCTCTACTAAACATACAAAAATTAGCCAGGTGTGGTGGTGGGTGCCTGTAATCTCAGCTACTCGGGAGGCTGAGGCAAGAGAATAGCTTGAACCCTGGAGGCGGAGGTTGCAATGAGCTGAGATCACGCCATTGCACTCCAGCCTGGGCGACAACAGCGAGACTCTGTCTTAAAAAAAAAAAAAAGAAAGACTTGTCAACTGTCTAGGTATTTCTGGCAGTCTTGCTTGTGTGGAATGTTCCTGCTATAGCTAATGTCAGAGGAAGCTCTGCAGTCCTGGGCAGCATTGGCAGCCACGTGAAGGAAGGGAGTGGAGTTCTCTGCAGATATATTAAAATTCGAGGTAATTTGGTCCAGACTCTCTGGAAAACAGTTTGGTGGTACTTAGCATGACCATGGGACACAGAGTTCCACTCCTAGGTATACATCCAAAAGTATCAAAAGCAGGTATTCGAATAAATACATACACAAGCATGTTCATAACAGCACTATTCAAAATAGCCAAAAGGTGGAAAGAACCCAAATGTCAATCAGTGGATGAATGAGTAAACAAATTGTGATATATCTATGCAATGGAATATTTATTAGCCATAACAAGGAATTGAGTGCTGGCATATGCCACAACATGGATGAACCTCAGTATGCTGTGTGGAATTATACTCTATGATTCCATTTTTAAGACACATCCACAATAGGTAACTTCATAAAAACAGAAAGCAGATTGGTGGTTGCCAGAGAGTAAGGATAGCAGGAAATGGGGAGCACTGATTAATGTGTGTGCGGTTTCCTTTAGGGGTGATGAAATGTTTTGGAAATAGATAGAGGGAGTGATTACGCAGCATCATGAATGTACTAAATGTCCCTGAATTGTTCGCTTTGAAATGATTAGTTTTATGTTTTGTGAATTTCACCTCAAAAGAAATAAAGTAGAGTGAAGGTTGAAGGAATAAAAAGTGGAAGAGGAGGTCAGAGTGATATTATGGGAAAATGATTCTATCAGCTGGTCCTGGCTTTGAAGAGGTAGGGAGGTCAGAACCAAGCAATGAGGGCAGCCTTGAGAAGTGGGAAAAGGCAAGCAACAAAACCTTCCCTGAAGCCTTCAGAAAACAACATGGTCCTGCAATCACCTTGATTCTGGCCTAGTGAGAGCATGTATTACTGAACTGTAAGGTAATACATTTGTATTTTTCTAAGCTAAAAAAGGCAACAAAATATCATGCATTGGCCTCATTGCTGAGAAGAACTTCAGAGGTCAGCCCAATTCTGATGAAACAGGGCTGTGGAAGATTATATTACTTTCCAAGGTCACATAGCTAGTTGTCCTATATACTCAGAAACAGTGTTTCCTCCTAGAAATAAAGAGATAGGAGGAGAATAAACAATGAGTGAGGTTATTGTCCTAATTTTATGAGAGTGGGAGCAGATTCAGTGAGATTAAATAACATGACTAATATGTAACATCTAGTACTGTGGGGTTTATTTTTTAAAGTTTTTCTTTTAAATCAAAGTAATGCATGTACATGAACAATAATAAAACAATCCACATCATAACCATTATAAGGTCTTATGATGGAAATCATCAGTTTCCAATACTCCCACATCCAGTCCTGCTTCATTGCACTTACCATTTCCTCTTTTAACTTTCCGTTGTAATTTAAATTTTACTACATAATGCTACTATGTGTTAATACTTAAATACTTATATAGTAGTTATTAAGTCATTTCCAAGGACAGTTTATTGAATCTTCATAACAACCCTATAAGATAGGTACTAGTATTCACCCTACTTTATGGTTGGGGAAACTAAAGCATGGAGTGGTGAGACTTACCCAACATAGCACGGCTAGAAGGTGCTAGAGCTGGGGTTTGAACCCAGGCGTTCTAACTTCAGATTCCAAGCTCTTGACTACTACACCATGCTGTTTACAGACATCAGCTTTGTTTTGCCAGAGAGTAACTGAGTGTATTAGCCCATTGTCACATTGCTATAAAGAACTGCCTGAGACTGGGTAATTTATAAAGAAAAGAGGTTTAATTGACTCACAGTTCTGCATGGCTGAGGAGTCCTCAGGAAACTCACAATCGTGGCAGAAGGGGAAGCAGGCACACCTTACATGGTGGCAGGTGAGAGACAGAGAAAGAGAGTAGGAGGAACTGTCAAACACTTATAAAACCATCAGATCTCATGAGAACTCACTCACTAACATGAGAACAGCATGGGGGAAACCACCCACGTGATCCAGTCACCTCCCACCATATCCCTCTCTTGACATGTGGGGATTACAGTTCAAGATGAGATTTGGGTGTGGACACAGAGCCAAATGATATCATTCCATCCCTGGCCCCTCCCAAATCTCATGTCTATTTCACATTTCAAAACACAATCATGCTTTCCCAATAGTCCCCCAAAGTCTTAACTCATTTCAGCATTAACCCAAAAGTTCAAGTCCAAAGTCTCATCCGAAACAAGGCAAGTTTCTTCTACCTAGGAGCCTGCAAAATCAAAAGCAAGTTAGTTACTTCCAAGACACAGTAAGGGTACAGGTATTGTATAAATGCTCCCATTCCAAATAGGAGAAATTGGTCAAAACAAAGGGGCTATAGGCCCCATGCAAGTCTGAAACCCAGCAGGGCCGTCATTAAATCTTAAAGCTCCAAAATGATCTCCTTTGATTCTATGTATCACGTCCAGGGCATGCTGATGCAAGGCGTGGGCTCCTACAGCCTTGGGCAGCTCCTTCACAGTCTGGCATTGAGTGCCTGAAGCTTTTCCAGGTGCAGGGTGTAAGCTGTCAGTGGATCTACCATTCTAGGGTGTGGAGGACAGTGGCCCTCTTCTCACAGTTCCACTAAGCAGTGCCCCAGTGAGGACTCTGTGTGGGGGCTCACACCACACGTTTCCCTTTCACACTGCCCAAGCAGAGGTTCTCCATGAGGGTTCCAACCCTGCAGCAGACTTCTGCCTGGACATCCAGGTGTTTCCATACATCCTCTGAAATCTAGGCAGAGGTTTCCAAACCTCAGTTCTTGATTTCTGTGTACTGGAAGGCCCAGCACCACATGGAAGCTGCCAAGGCTTGGAGCTTGCACCTCTAAAGCTGTACCTCAGCCCCCTTTAGACATAGCTGGAGCTAGAGTGGCTTGGACTCAGGGTGCTATGTCCTAAGGCTGCACAGAGCAGTGTGTCCCTGGTTCTGGCCCATGAAATCATTTTTCCCTCCTACTCTTCCAGGCTTGTGATAGGATCGGCTGCTGTGAAGTTCTCTGAAATGCTCTGGGGGCATTTTCTCCACTGTCTTGGCTATTAACATTTGGCTCCTCTTATGCAACTTTCTCCAGCCAGCTTGAAGTCCCCCCCAGAAAATGGGTTTTTCTTTTCTACCACATGATCTGGCTGCAAAATTTCCAAACTTTTAAGTTCTGCTTCCCTTTTAAACATAAATTTCTCATCTCCATCTGAGAACACCTCAGCCTGAACTTAATTGCCCATATCACTATCAGCATTTTGGTCAAAACCATTCAACAAATCTCTAGGAAGTTCCAGACTTTCCCACATCTTCCTGTCTTTTTCTGAGCTCTCCAAACTGTTCCATCTTCTGCCTGTTACCCAGTTCTAAAGCCACTTGCACATTTTCAAGTATTTTTATAGCAGAGCCCCAAACTTCTGGTACCAATTTCTTGTATTAGTCTGTTCTCATATTGCTATAAAGAACTACCCAATACTGGGTAATTTATAAAGAAAAGAGGTTTCATTGACTCACAGTTCGACATGGCTGGGGAGGTCTTACGTGGCTGGGAAACTTCCAGTCATGGCAGAAGGGGAAGCAGGCACGTCTTACATGGCGACAGGCAAGAGAGGAAGTGTGTGAAGGAGGAAATGTCAAACACTTATAAAACCATCAGATCTCATGAGAACTCACCCACTAACACGAGAATAGCATGGGGGAAACCACCCCCATGATTCAATCACCTCCCATCGGGTCCCTCTCTTGACATGTGGGTATTACAGTGTGAGATGAGATTTGGGTGGGGACACAGAGCCAAACCATATCACTGAGACTCGATGTGGCCCACTAGCATGCCCAAGTTTATGGCAAGGCTGGAATTTGAGCCTAGTTGGGCTCCAAGGCCTTGTTATTTTCTGATAAATCTTTCTGCCTTCGAAGGCAGCTGTCCATTGGAACCATGTCTGTCTTAACCCTGCCTGGGATGAGAGAGAGAGAAAGAGAGATGTGAGTAATAGAGCTTTCTAGCACATCAATTTTTAAATTTTTTTTTCATGTTAGGAAGACAGGCTGTGTAGGTATAACCTTTGTAACGTTTTCTTGGCATCGTGAAAAATTAAAATTCTTTCTATTCTCACCTTTGAAAAAATAGATTCTTTTTTGGCAGGCAGGAATCTGTTTAGCTGCCATTTTGCTAATGTGCTGTGGTTTTCCTAGAAGGCTGCTGCACAAAATGTTTTAGGCATTCTCTGTAGCTCAGATTAGAAGACATAAATCCTAGATCTACATTCTCCTTATTCACCATAATAACTGCCTCTTTCTGAAAATATTGACTTGAGCAGATTTCCCATACTGTCAGCTTTTCTTGCTCTAGATCAGAGGTTTTCAGAGACTAACTGTGGAATCCTAGCACCTTTTGGTGATCCTGCAAAATTGTCCATAGGGTTGGAGGAGAATGGAGAGGAAGGGTAGGTAGGCAATGGGATGAATACATGAGCAGGTGAGTCACCATACCACTGCCCCCCTCACCCACCGCTTAAGCCAGAGAAGACAACTTTGACCCTGTGGATAGTTCTACAATTTTTTTGAGATAAAATGCACCATTGAGAAGCTCCCCCTCTCGCATCGTTGGTATAGAATAATATACTCACTATATAGTGGATACAGCTGGAGGAATAGGGGTTAAAAAGGGAATAAAATAAAAACACCACTTAGAATAATGAGAAAACAAGGCATATACATCTATGATGTCTAAATGGGATTCCTTGGACAGGGAAAGATTCTGGAAACTGACCACCCATCAAGCTAGTAATGGGAAAACTTCACTTTAGCAGATGCATTCTGTGGTAAGGGAGGCAAGATTGGGCTGGTACGCATTTAAAAGAGAGAGAAAGTTAGAAAAGAAAATGATCAAGTGGATAAATAGAATAAAACCAAAGTCTTCCTTTTGGGGAAGTAGCTCCTTAATAATTGAGTTCACTGCAGATTCAGACATTGCAGGTGAAGTTAGAGAACACGCAGAGGAAATCCAAATTAAGTTCTGGCTGGGGTAACGAAAGAAATGGAAGAACTAGACTGCCATCCTGAGGTCGAGTGTGGTATCTAAATACCCTCAAGCTTTTCTATTTCTCTAAACAGTCATTTTATAAAATTGTTCTTCAAAACTAATGTGGATACTTGGTAAAAGCAATGCAAATGATACAGGAAAGTTTACATGATAAGTTAAGCCTCTCTTTTAGCCCCCAAATTTCCCTTCCCCAGAGGCAATTATTATTTCTTGCTTATTATACATCTTATTTTATTTTTATTTTTTTCCAAAACACCAGAGATCGATATGTACATCTTTTAAAAGAGGTTCTATGCACTTAACAATAATTTATGTGTGTATGCATTCCTTTGAAACCACCGATGACATCTGCTGCTGTATATCTTGATTTATTTTCAATTTAACAATGGATCTTGGAGATGGTTTCTTTTTTTTTTCTGGATTGTATAGTCTTTATTAGGCGAACACACCAGAACTCATTTGGCCATTCCTGTACTAATGTACATTTACTAGGTTTTCAGTATTTTGCTTCTCCAAACAATACTGCAATAAATATTTTTGTCCATAGATCATTGTGCATGTGGGCATAGCTGTAGAAAAAAATCACTAGAGGTGGAAGTGTTAAAAGGTATATGAATTTAAATTTGCAATGGGTAGAGTAAAATTGTACTCTAGAAATGTGAAGACGTTCTATCACGCTTGAGAATGTTCAATGCTCCACAGTTTGGCCAACCTGAAGCATTTTCTGTATTCACAATTCCCCTGGGTAAGCAATAAGATGATTTTAAACTAAAAGATATCTTGTTGTTAGGTCATCACAACCATCCCACAAGTGTTTGCCTTGGTGTTTTCAAAGGATCTCTGAAGATGCTTTATGACTCATTTCTTGTTTTTAGATGCCTAAGTGCAGTTGTCAAGGCTGTAGAACTGCCAAGGAGGAAGGGAAGGCATTGCTAGCTGAAACAGCAGAGAGATTCAGGAGAGTGATGCAGAAATACTCGTGGAGACTCTCATTTCTGACCTGGAACTCAAATAATAAATGATGATTTATTCCTTTTATCATTCAGACAGTCTTGTGCACCTACTGCAACCAGACCCCTGCTGGATCCTGAAGCTCGAAAAGGGAATAAATGTATTTTCCACCTTCAGTTTAGTTGCTCATCTTTTACTTCTCTTACAGGAGAGAAGACTTGTTTTCTTGACAACAGCACAGTGCCTAGGAATATCTATATTTACTCTGTGTGTGTGAGAGGGAGATCAATATGTATAAATTTGGTAGCATGTGTTCTTTATTTTTTAATTTTCATTAAAAGTTTGTTTTACTTGTTTTCTTTTCTAATAATATGTCTAATGGCTTACATCTTTCATAATAGATAAAAATATCCTTATGAGCAAATATTTCTACTCAGCTCTGATGCTTCTTTTTCTGCTACGTATTCTATGGAGCTCAAATCCCATTCTACTCATTAATCCTTTTTGATACCTGTAGTTACGTTAGGCTCTGCCGCATACCTTATACAGACAGTCTTGTAATGTAATCGTCTTTCACTTGTGCCTCCAACTGAGCTTTAGTCTCTTCAAGGACAGAAGAGGACATTGTTGAGGCCTTCACAATATTGTCTACCCAAGCGGACCCTTGAGGGCAATGGTTTGCACTCCTAGTGGGAGGCATCAGTAAATAATAGCTGAATAATATCTTGCTTTTATTATGTTTTTAGCTTTTCTGTATGTTTGTGACTAGTAGATGTGTAGAAAGTAGATACATTTCTTTAACTGTTATTTGAGATGCAGGACAGAGTTTCCAATGCCATTTTTTATAGCTGTTGATTTTTTTCTGACCTCTAGACCTTTCTAGGCCTTTTGATAAATTATCTTCTCCTCCCCCTGAGCTTTCCCCTCAAGGAGAGGATACTTCCTTTAGGTCATGATGCTAATATGTCTGTGCTAACATCTGAAATTTAAGTTCACTGTTTTTCTTCCCCCATCTCATGTAGCCTATCTATGTATATATGCCCATGGACATTACACTTACAGACACATACAAATTTCTTTCTGATCACTGTGACTTTCTGAGCTCATGTCTTCAGAGGTCATTTTCCTGAGAGCTTGTGACTAATTCGGAATACAGAGAAGCTCTTAGATATCTTCTCATACAAGAGAAGGAAGCAATTTGTGACCTAACAATAGGGTTAATGTCAGCTGGTCATAGTTTAGTGAGTTTAATTACTGGAATTTCTATATAGTATCACCCCAAATGACATCTGGGTTGGAATGAACATGAGATTCCTTTTGGGTGAGCAAAATAAAACAAGCCATGCAAAACTCTCCTCTGTCTAATCCTTGTGCCTGATGCACATGGGCTTCAGTGACATTTCTGGAACTGATTTGTACTTAGCCAAGATGCACTTTTTAATAAACTGCAAGATGAAAATGGCATTAGCTACTTTAATAAGGAAGCAAAATATATAGTTGGAAAGTGAGAATGAAAAATGCTTAAGTAAAAAGATGAAAGAATTTTTCCTTGTTCACCCACCTCATTCCCCGGATTAATTAATACCTATTTTGCCTCCAAGTAAATACAGGATCAAAATGGTAATGAAATGAATTCATTTTTTGCAAGCATTGTGAATTGGACTAACTTCAAATTTGTTTTAATGAAGGCAAGTGTAAGCACTGACTGAATTGCAGGAAGCTCAATCTAGTATTGAAGGTGAGCTAAGTAACGCCTTTCATTTCAAAGTGTAACCCATGAACCAGCTTCATAGCATCATCTAGAAGCTTCTTAGCAATGCCGAGTTTTAACCCTTATACATAGATCTCCTGAATTCGAATCTACATTTAGCAAGACCCCCGAGAGACATCTATGCACATGAAAATTGGGAATCGCTGGCCCATGATGTTACATTTCTGTTAGAGGCTTTCTCCCGTAGAGTAACCAAAGAACCAGTCACCCAAGGGACATAAACTGAGGACCAGATTTGAGAGGTTTCCAGCCACACAGGGAGGAATGCACAGATGCATGCTGGATTCCGCGATGCCAAACCAAACAGTTTGCCATTTGCTCTGACTGTTTTATTGCCCTGAAACTATGCACTCAGCTTCTTGTGAGGCTTCCAACACACAATGAATCCATAGAAAAAATAAATAATGTAAAGGTTTTCTAAGGCACTTGGCAGCAGAAGGAATTTTTAGTGGGGCTCAGGTTGAGGTGGGGGTGGAGAAGAGGAAGAAATGGAATTTGGACATATAGCAGAAAGGAATTCCTAAACACTTTCATCTTTCATCACCTCGGCAGGTTGAAAAAGGAATTTGTATGTGACGGATTCCAGAATTTGCCCTGGAAAATTTCTGATGGTGGGCTGGGCGCGGTGGCTCACGCCTGTAATCCCAGCACTTTGGGAGGCCAACGCAGGTGGATTGCCTGAGGTCAAGAGTTCGAGACCAGACTGCTTAACAGAGTGAAACCCTCGTCTCTACTGAAAATAAAAAAATTAGCTGGGCATGGTGGCGGGTGCCTGTAATTTCAGCTACTTGGGAGGCTGAGGCAGGAGAATTGCTTGATCTGGGAGGCTGAGGTGACAGTGAGCTGAGATCATGCCGTTGTACTCCAGCCTGGGCAATAAGAGCTAAACTCCGTCTCAAAAAAAAAAAAAAAAAAAAAAAAAAAAAAAAATTCTGATGGTTGAGGGAATGAGAGTCTAAATATTTTGAGCAAAGGACTTGACACATTGGTTGCTTTAGGTCCTAGGTCTTGTGTGTTTTAGTGAGAAGTGAGTTGCTTCTGCCATCTTCAATAAGATACATTTCAGTTGTAGCCTTTTCATCCCGCCATTCAGTGTTTTCATTTGGGCAGTAGAGGGCTAAAATATTGGCCAATGAAGGAAAACAGATTTCCCAATGAATAGTTCTATGCCATGAATAAATGAGATTAGAGGGATGCCTAAACTAATTCCAGGTTATTACAGTCTTCATCTCTAGCCTAATTATCTTTAGTCTCACTCTTGGTTTATGGACAGAAATTTAAAGCCGGTACATTTTATCTTCTGTATCATTTAGTCCCCTTTTGACTGAAACATTGCAATGTTCTCTTTAATTTTCGTAAGAATGAATTTCACCTTTTATGACATTCAAAGACAATTATGATGTCTTTATGAAAAATGATGTCACCCTGATACCAGCAATAAAATAACAATGTCCTAATGCCAATAAATGTGTTAACCATATCAGTCATCTTTCAACTTTTCTGGCTTTGCTTCAGAAACCGCAGAAAACCTCAAGGTTTTTAATTTGTGAGCTCTGCAGAAGCAGTCACGGCACTTTACATTTTCCTTTGGTTGAATGCTCAGGAAATGGACCATAATTAAGTGACTATCCTGGTAACAGGCAGGGTTATTTGGATAATGCCTAAATCAGACTGGATTTTGCAGACTTTCCTGTATGTGTGTATGTGAGGTGGGGCGGGGATTGGGAAATGTATCCTCAGGTGCTGTCTGGTCTGGACCCAAGGAAGCCGGTGCTGTTTTATTCCTTACATTCAAAGTTCTGCTTTTGCAGTCATTCTCTGGGAAACAGCCTGCTGAGACTTGGAATAGGCTAAATAATACTAGATTTAGTGCTTTTTTTTTTTTTTTTTTTTTTAGGAGTTTCGCTCTTTTCACCCAGGTTGGAGTGCAGTGGCGTGATCTTGGATCACTGCAACCTCCGCCTCCCGGGTTCAAGCGATTCTTCTGCCTCAGCCTCCCAAGTAGCTGGGATTACAGGCATGTGCCACCACACCCAGTTAATTTTTGTATTTTTAGTAGAGACGGGGTTTCACCATGTTGGGCAGGCTGGTCTCGAACTCCTGACCTCAGGTGATCCACGGGCCTTGGCCTCCCAAAGTGCTGGGATTACAGACGTGAGCCACCATGCCCAGCCTAATGTAGTACTATTAATCAGTCAATTTACAGAGTTGCTTATGTGAATCAACCTTTATGGAGGGTTTATGCTTAGGATCATATCAGAAACCCTGCAGGGTATCAAAGATATATAACATAAAGCTTTCTTTGAATAGCTTATTTTTTTTGGTTGGGGAGAGAAAGTTTCCAGATAGTATATAATTAGAGAAAAAGAAAAATGTAAAGTTTTCACTCCCAGTTAGCATGGAGCCTGTTTTTTGGGATTCTAGCATGCTAAAGCTTATCTAGTTGTGATTTGAATTACAGAAACCAAGGACATTGGATCCAGACCCTCCGAACTGTGGACTTTCAGAGACAGGAAATCAGCATGGGCTTCATTGGTCAGGAGAAGCTTCCGGCAGAAAGAGAACTTGAGTGGGTTTGTGAGGATGAGTGGGAAGTGCGTGAATAGAGAGACACCAGGGAAGTCATCCTACGTCAGGCAGTCAGAATAATCACAAAAGTGAGAGAAGCCTGGTATGTATTTGGAAAAATGAGAGATACTCCTGGTTGGGGAGATACCACACAGGTGATAAAGGTGATTGAGAAAGATAAGGTCAGATTTCAGAATAACTTGACTATAAAACAGGGGTATTTTAACTTGATCCGGTAAGGTCTGACACCCAGACACTTTTCCCCCATAGAAAAATATAATACAGATAATATTGTGACATGTGCCTGTGAGCTACTCAGAGATTTGCACAATTCTCCACATTCTCCATTTATAATTCTCTCCACCTGCCCTGCCCCACCACCACTCTGGGTTGAAAATGGCGTACTGAAATCCAAGTAAATGAGATACCTCAAAAAACAGTAGGAGGAATTCATAGTTACATTATATGAAAAGGTAAGCTCAAAAATTTCAGTATGTTTTTTAGTTCTGCAATTATTTTATTCAATAAGTGTTGAGGCAATTTTAAGCTACAGGCTGTAGGGTAAACTAAGTCAGATGGAGACACTGCCTTTGAGGAGCTTACATTCTTTGGGGAGAGATGATCCATCAACTAGTAGTTATTATATAGTGTTGGAAGAACTGTAATGATGGAAGCAGAGGATGTGATGTGAGCTTTGTGAGGGGACTCTCATTAGAACTGGCCTTGACAGCTGACAAGTCTATCCAAAGGAGGTGACATTTAGATTGAGAACTGAGGAGGTAGTGGTCTTACCCAAGTGAAGAGCCTGGGGTACAGTGTTCAGGCAGAGGGGTATTCGCATACACAAAGGCCAAGAATTCACCATTAAAATGATTTGGGGGTTGCTGTGGTAAGCAACAGAAAGTCAGTATGGAAGGAAGACTAGTAAATCGGTAACATTGTTTATTCACTGGACAAATGACTGAATACACATTGGCGGCTGTTTGTCTTTATTAGGTGATGTTATTCTCTGCAAAAGGGTGATGGAGAATCCAGTAACGAGGCTGGGAAACCAAAGGGCAAATTTATCACCTTTTTAGACGCACCCACCAGTCCCCAGAGGATGCGTCCCAGCAGATGATTCTTGTTCAATCAGCCAACAACTGGGTTTGGAGGAGAAAGCCAAAGCATCCCCAGGGGGGTCGACTGCTTCCCTAAGGCTTGTCAGCGGGTTGACAGAGTGCAAGCGTTGCTTCTAGAGCAAATATTGAGCGTGGTTTTCAGAGAAAAGGTATATCTTTGGGGTATAATTATTTGGCCCACTTAATAGACGTCTTGAAAAATAGGGCTCTCTCTTCTTTTTAGCAGAGCTTGAACAAAAGGGAACTTAAAATCAATTAGAGGGAAAGAGAAAACCTATTTCTGTCCTTTTGGAGACAAAAGCTGTAACACAATTGGTTAAAACTCAAGGGGAATCAGATCCTCCTGGGCGGTGGGGGAAATACTGCTGCAGGACCGCGGAACCCTGGCTTCAAACGCAGACTCCTGCTGCCATCTTGTGGCGAGAAGGCGCCCTCCGCCTCAGAACTAGCTGCAAATTCCAAGCTGTTGTGCTTCTCGTGGCTCCATCCACAAGATGCATTAAACAAACGCGAGCCAGAGAATCCAATAGGGGATTTAACACTGGCCTGCCAGGAATTAATTTCTCTACTGACAGCATTGCCTTCTGCATCCTTTTTCTTTTGGAAAAGGCAAAATTTCATCCTTTCAGCGGTCTAACTGGGAGCCAGCCCAGCTTTGATGGAACCACGATTTGACCTTTTAAAGCCTGTTGGAGGGTAATAATATGGACTGTTAGCCTTATTCTTCTCCTAAAGGAAGGTTCTGGTTTTTCTAGTGGAGGAACCTTTTACAATCTGGATGGAGGAAATGCTGAGATGCTCTATAACATCAGGGAAGAATATTGCCATCTTTCTCCTCACCAGGCTTCCATTTCATCGTCCCCCGCCCCCCCATATTTGAAAGGTTTTTTACGATCCAACAAATGTAAAAAAAGCAATTAATTTATTGTTTATTTGGTATTCATCAAAGAGACCCCTAAGTGTCAATTTTGGTTTCTGAAAACTGAGAAATGACAAACACAGCCAGCCTGGGTTAATATCATTCCAGCCCAAAGCAAAGAAGTTGGATGTTTTGGCAGCTTGTGCAGTTTTATTGTGGATAAACAGGCAGTGTCTGTTAGGTTTGGAAATACTGAACAGAGGCCACGGGCTCCCACTCCCATATTTGAAGAAGCAACTTGGAGTCCGTGATCTAGATGGGCTGACTCCAGGTGACTGCAGGGTAAAAGCCTGACATATACGCTGCTCGCAGCAGCAGTCCTTTCACAGCGTGGCCAGTGCAGAGCTGTGAGGCTGGTAAACATCCATGTGACAAGCCATCTGTTTAACATTCGGACACTAACATGAACCTGAACTTACCGACCTCTCCAGACCAGCCGATGGCTCCACGGATCTCTGGCATGGTCTCTTTCTGCCTCTGGTTCTTTATCCTTTTTCAAGGAGAGCCTGGGCAGACTGTTTTTTTTTTTTCCCCTTCTTTTTTCTTTCTTTCTTTTTTAAAGCTGACAGAAGAAAATAATCCATAGAATTAAAGCTGGCTTATGCTGGGCTGTCAACATCCTTGTGACAGATGATGGTATAGGAGAAAGCCTTAGGAATGAGCAGGGGGAAAAGAAACACATTTTCTCGAGTTATGAAGGACGGGATCAGAGGGAGAGGTTGTGAAGGTTCCTCCCCAAATCCCGCTTGAGGCACGTTGAGAGAGAAATACAAGAAGATGTAATTTTAGACCTAAGCCTGGCAGTCTACTGTTGGCTTTGGGGCTGATGCTGGAGCTAGCGGGGCCGATGCTGTTCGGAATTAGAGGGGTGGACCCCTCCACCGCCACGGACAATTTGATAAGTCTTCCACTAATTCTCTAAACATCTTTCTCACCATTAGGATCACTCCTGCGTGCTTCTTGTCCCCTTCTCTAATGCCCAGATAATTCCAAACATGTTATTTGGGAAGGATACAAGTTAAGCCCTCAGTACAAATATGGCAGATAGAATATACCTGACACAGAGTAGGTGGTCAGGAGTTATTTAACTTAGTAAATAAAGAATAGGTGCCTGAATAAGTGATGAGATAAATCATTAACTAAATAAGTAAATAAGGCAAGGGAACTAAGATTTATCGAATGCCTGATCAGACCTCTTTTGTTCAACCCAAGTTACCTCAGTAAAAATGGGGCTATTCTAAGAATCCCCTTAGAGACATAGAATCAGAACAGAAGGCTCAGGAACTAAGAGGAAGCTGTGTCCTTCTCTCAAGATCTTTCTCTTTCTTTGCCTGTCTGCTTCGTCTGCCTCTTTCTATAGCTGTCTTTCTCAATTTCCACTCTACGTATTTCCTGCCTGCTCATAAATTATGCCTGCCCATGACTTTAGCTTGCCATTGCACTAAAGCAGCCATTAGCTTCCTTTTACTTTTTTCTTTGTTATTAACTATCTCAGCCTCTCCTTTTTCTAAATTTGTAATAAATTCCAAAGAGAAGAATTTGATTGTCTCAGCTTGCTAATTTGTTTGTTTGATTTTTAACCCAGGCCAAGCTGTCATGGTAGCCGACTGGTCTATGGATTGTCTGCTTTTGGCTCAGGTGACCACCTTGTTTTAGTCACTATGGATGAGTGGGAGACGGGATCTCAGATCACAGGAATGGCAATTAGACAGGCTAAATAGCATTAGCAGGGACTACTGAGGGAGTTTTCCTTTGGAGGGAGTGTGGGTGGATGGGTAAGGTAGTCATGTCTGGCAACCTTGGTAAAAGTATTCTCTCATGTATTCTCTTATATAATCTTCACAGTGATATTGTGACGGTAGCAGCCTTGTCTTTGTTTTGTACATGAGGAAACCAACGCTCAGCTACTTGAAGAAACATGCTTGAGACTACAAGGCCATTGAGTGACAGGTCCTGGATTTGATTTAAAGCTCAAGCTCTATCCCTAATTCTTCCTGCAAACTAGAGGGAATGGAATATAAATAATATTTGCAAAAATGCTTTTAGGTCTGACCTGGTCCGGGAGGTTCAGAGGCTGAGAACTCCTCTGAGGATTATTATTGAGTACAGTTTCAAGGTGACTGACATCAACTCGCAAGTCCAACATGTAAAGTGACCTTGGAAAGCACTACATATAGTCCTTTGTAACCTTTACAGCTGAGAAGTAAAAAAGGTCAGGATAGGAGAGTGGATCTTTTGGTCACAGATCTTTAGGGGTCATTTTGTCAGCGGCATTTGAACCAGGGCAACTCCATCTTAAATAGGAGCTGGTTAAAATGAGGCTGAAACCTACTGGGCTGCATTCCCAGACAGGCATTCTAAGTCACAGGATGAGACAGGAGGTCAGCACAAGACACAGGTCAAAAGACCTTGCTGATAAAACAGCTTGCAGTAAAGAAGCCAGCCAAAACCCACCAAAACCAAGATGGTGACAAGAGTGACCTCTGGTCATTCCTCACTGCTACACTCCCAGGAGTACCTTGACAGTTTACAAATGCCATGGCAACATCAGGAAGTTACCCTATATGGTCTAAGAGGAAGCATGAGTAATCTACCCCTTGTTTAGCATATAATCAAGAAATAACCATAAAAAAGGGCAACCAGCAGCGCTCGGGGCTGCTCTGTCTATGGAGTAGCCATTCTTTTATTCCTTTACTTTCCTATATTTGCTTTCACTTTACAGAGTTGCCCTGAGTTCTTTCTTGCACAAGATCCAAGAACCCTCTCTTGGGGTCTGGATTGGGACCCCTTTCTGGTGACAATTTGACCTTAGTAGCACTCTGTGCCAAGGATGGTCATATGGCATGTGTTCAGTGGGACTGATCAGGCTGGAAATAATTGAATGTGTTCATCAGATTTAAGCTCAGGAGATCAGTGACCCAATGACTGCTGGAACAAGGATTGATGAGCTGGCAGATAGTGTATGGTGGGGGAGGAAAGAGGCCTACAATAACATCTAGATATGTTCTCTTCTTATACTCCCCTCGTATATCCCTCACATTTTATCTCAAGTGCTTTAATTGCCATAATTGTTCAAAAATGCATCTTTATGTACCTATCACGGTAAGCAATTTATGCTTCCCATCCTTTGGTTGAATTGCTTCATTTATCACTAGATCCTGCTGATTACAATCATTTTCAATGTCCATAAAACAGCCTGACTTTATTTTTCCTAATTTTCTTTCTGTGTCTGGTTTAGTAGGATGGCTCAATATATTGTAGATATTTCAACAAAAATGCTGACTATTGTGTTCCTATAGCCTGCAGAAGTGCCTGGCATGAGTGCTCAACAAGTATTTGTTGAATGAATGAATACAGTAAGTCTTTGGCCTAAAAACATAACATTCATTGCCAAAAATAGACTTTGTGTTATTTTAAGATCATTGCCCTTGCAACATTCCTGATTGGATTAAAAAAAATCTCAATTCCATTTCTTTTTACAGGGTAAGCATGAGCACAGCAGGAAGAGAAATGTATCTTGATTTACAATGTGCTGTCTTCACTGATGAGAGTTCAGTTTCTACCAATGTTGGCATTACTGAAATTTTAGAAAGGGAGCTTTCAGAAGCATATATCTTGATTTGAAAGACTGAAGATTTCTAGTATCATACAGGGTAATTTCATAGCATTTTAGAATGGATTAAATAAGATCAAAATGAGGGCTTTGTAAACTAGAAGTCACTAAGCAAATGTAAGGTATTAACAATATCAATGGTAATGAAAGCTTCAAATAGGGAGATTTTGGGGGCATGTAGGACTTTGTGTCCCTCAAGTTAAAATGTAGAGAGCTATATTTTTATTCTGTTTACTCTGCATTGGCCTTTAACAGTGTTCTAGTTATCCTTGTGGTCACTACATAATGTTGCCAACATGCCAACCACTGGCAACTTACGTAATTCTCCCAATAACCCTATGAATTAGATGTATACATAGTTACAGAAACACATGAAGAGATTATTTAACTTTACCAAGGTTGCAAATAGCACGTTCTATTGCCTCTCCAATGCTAGGCAACCACCTAGATGATGACACTATCTGAATAAGCTCTGTAGTCAAGCCTTTAAAAGTTTCCTTTCTCAATCCAAGGAGGTCCCAGCTGCAATCATTGCAATTTAGAGGCTGCAAAGTTCCTCTCATCACTTTCAGAGCCCTCAGGAATACATCAGTCACTTGGAAGCTTTGAAAATGTTTTTACAAACTGCCATCCTCTTTACCTACCGCCTGATATGTGTTCCCAGGTGGGCACTGTGCCCTTCTCCTTCTGAAAACACCAAATAAATCCTTTGAATCACTTCCTGAAATGATAGGTGTCTTTATCAGAATAAGCAAGAGCCCCCTGGCCCTATTAGAAAATGGCTTTTCCAAAAGTGAGAGCTGATATATAGCTGCTCACGAGAATGGCCCACAGTGATTAAGAAGAACGAGTCCATTGTCACTCACAGAGGTGGCACCAAGTGGCAGTCCCCACAAGCTGCCTCTCTCACTCTGAAAAACAATCTTCCTGATATATAGGGATGCCTCATCTGGGATCTATTTTAAAGTGTTTAAGGTGAGCTGGGTATGTGTCTTTCTTTCTGGCACTGTATTTTTTTCATTCAGTATTTCTGTCCTGAAAAAAGAGTGAAAATGTCAGGACCTTGCACAAATTGTACTGACTCAACCCTTGGAAGGCAACAGCATGCTGTCTTCCACATCATTACTTTTTATTACACTCTCTGCCACATCTCTGGAAAGGAGGGAGACAGGAGGCATGGTGCGTGCCTTGTTCCATGACCTAACGAGTCTGTGGCCTGGCCCTGCTTGATCAGGTCTGGTGTGTTCATCATCCCCTCAAACACTTGAGCACGTTCAGAGATGGATTTGCTCTCCATAGAGCAGCGGCCTTGGTGGTGGCTCACAGTCCTCTAAGAGCTGGATTGCAATTAATCATGCAAATGAGGGGAAGCAAGAGCTTGGATTAATGGAAAGCCATTTCAGGGTTCTTCTTCACTAATGATTTCTTTCTTTTTTCTTTTTGAGACACAGTTTCACTCTGTTGCCCAGGCTGGAATGCAGTGGCATGATCTCAGCTCACTGCAACCTCTGCCTCTTGAGTTCAAGTGATTCTCCTGCCTCAGCCTCCAGAGTAGCTGGGATTACAGGCGAGCACCACCATGCTTGGCTAATTTTTGTATTTTTAGTGGAGACTGGTTTCACAACGTTGGCCAGGCTGGTCTCGAACTCCTGACCTCAGGTGATCCGCCTCCCTCGGCCTCCCAAAGTGCTGGGATTACAGGTGTGCACCACCATGCCTAGCTAATTTTTGTATTTTTAGTAGAGATGGGGTTTCACCATGTTGGCCAGGCTGGTCTTGAACTCCCAATCTCAAGTGATCCACCCTCTTTGGCCACTCAAAGTGCTGAGATTACAGGCGTGAACCACCACGCCCGGCTGACTACTGATTTTTTACTAGAGGAATTAACAAGGAGCAAAACAGTGATTTGAGCTTTTATCTGCTTTCCTACTCACTCCTTAAAAATGCAAATGAAGTCACAGGTCCAAGAGGGAAGTAGAAGGAACAGTGGAGAAGAGCAAAGAGTTCAGGGGTCACTGAGAGATACAGGTTCTGGTCAACCCCTGCAGGCAGGTTGTGGCATGCCCTTGAATGAGCCACCTGATTCATTCCTCAGTCTCTCTTCTGTGAAATGGAGCTGAAGTTACTGATAAACAGGTTTCTAATAACCACTTGTGGTGGATGAAAGGTTCTGAGAAGAGATGTAATATTCTGGTCAAATATGAGTCTCAAAGTGGTCAGAGTATAATCTAAAAAGATAATTTGATTTAAAAGTAGAGACAGAAATAGAAAAAGTGGCCTAGGATTTCTGGAATGAAAATGGAGCCAAGAGAAAGGAACAGATTGGGAAGTTACTTGATTACTATAGTTTTATTATTTTGTTAAGATTGTACTGACTCATTGGCCATCATCCTCTAGGGAGTGTGTTTGAAGTTTATGGGGCCATTTTGGTTATTACAATGATGAGGAAGCTCTTAGTGGATTAGAACAGAGATGCTAGAAACCATTTAATGTGTGAGACAGGATGTGTGTCCCCTCTAAAACTCATGTTGAAATGTGATTCCCAATGTTGGAGGTGGGGCCTCATGGGAGGTGCTTGGGTCAAGGGGGAAGATCCCTTATGAACGACTTGGTACCCACGCCATGATAATGAATGGATTCTTGCTGTGGTACTTCATGTGAGAGCTGGGTGTTTAAAAGAGCCTGGGGCTGGGCGCGGTGGCTCACACCTGTAATCCCAGCACTTTGGGAGGCCGAGGTGGGCAGATCATGAGGTCAGGAGATCGAGACCATCTGGCTAACACGGTGAAAACCCATCTCTACTAAAAATACAAAAAATTAGCAGGGCGTGGTGGCGGGTGCCTGTAGTCCCAGCTACTCGGGAGGCTGAGGCAGGAGAATGGCGTGAACCCGGGGGGTGGAGCTTGCAGTGAGCCTAGATTGCACCACTGCACTCCAGCCTGGGCGACAGAGCGAGACTCCATCTCAAAATAAAAAAGAATAAAAAAAATTAAAAAACCGAGCCTGGCACCTCCTCACTTTGTTTTGCTCCCTCTCTCACCATGTGATACGCTGGCTCCCTTTCACCATTGGCCATGATTGTAAGCCTCCTAAGGCCTCACCCAAAGCACATACCAGTGCTATGCTTTGTGTACAGCCTGCAGAGCCAAATAAGCCTCTTTGAGTTTATTTTTTATTTTTGGAGATGGAGTTTCACTCTTGTCACCCAGGCTGGAGTGCAATGGTGTGATCTCGGCTGTCTGCAACCTCTGCCTCCCGGGTTCAAGCGATTCTCCTGCCTCAGCCTCCCAAGTGGCTGGGATTAAAGGCATGCACCACCACACCCAACTAATTTTTGTATTATTAGTAGAGACAGGGTTTCACCATGTTGGTCAGGCTGGTCTCGGACTCCTGACCTCAGGTTATCCACCTGCCTTGGCCTCCCAAAGTGCTGGGATTACAGGCATGAGTCACTGTGCCCAGCCAAGCCTTTTTTCTTTATAAATTACCCAGCCTCAGATATTCCTTTATTCCTTAGCAATGCAAATGGACTGACACAATCTGCATCTAGGCATTTATTAGATGAAAAACATATTTACCACTAATTAGGCCTGGGAATGAACTATGTTTTATATCAGCACAATACATTTTTTAGGTACAGTTTTAACACAGTATTCTGAATTTTCTAAGAATGGAACCACTGCATACATTGAGAGAGCATCACCTTTTTTATCTTACTCAGAACATCATCAGGATTTGTTCATTTCAGAAAATTATATCACCAATAGCAACACCATTGCTGGTGTGTTAGTTACTAATATTATAGAGTCGTGGGTCAGCTGGATCGTAACCTTGGGATTTTACATAGAGGCATGAGCTTACGCTTATTTCATTTAATCTCCCGGTGTTATCACCTCTAGATCTTACTTTCTGAATTGCAAATTATTTTATTATAAATTACTTTTCTTTTTATGTCTCCTTCATATTATAGTTAAGCCATTTTTATTGTTTCTTAAAAACATGAGGTTTTATTATCTCTGAATTTCATTTCAGGGTAATGTAAGTATGTGAATTCTCCTTTGTTTTTCTTTTCTTTTCTTTTCTTTTTTTTTTTTTGAGACGAAGTCTCATTCTGTCGCCCAGGCTGGAGTGCAGTGGTGTGATCTCGGCTCACTGCAACCTCTGCCTCCCAGGTTCAAACGATTCTCCCGCCTCAGGCCTCAGCCTCCCAAGTAGCTGGAACTGCAGGCACCCGCCACCATGCCCGGCTAAGTTTTTGTATTTTTAGTAGAGATGAGGTTTCATCGTGTTAGCCAGGATGGTCTCGATCTCCTGACCTCTTGATCTGCCCGCCTCGGCCTCCCAAAGTGCTGAGATTAGAGGCGTGAGCCACTGCACCCGGCCGAAGCCTCCTGTCTTAGTGTTCAGTTGTGCTTAGTAGTGGTCTTCCTCATTTACTAAGATTTTTTTCCCTTCAGGATCCTTATTCTTTTCCTATAATCTGGTTTCCACCCATTCTCAGATCCATTTAGAGAATCATGTCTGCATGTTCATGTATTTAAAGCCCACTTAAAGACTTGGGTTCAAGTTTTCCCTGTGTCTCTTGCAAACAGATGATGCAGACAGAAAACAGAGGCTGTGTTGCTCAGATCCATTTCCTGGGATGCATCTGTATGGATGGAAGAACCATATCCTGGGATGTCTGAGCCCAAGCCCCAGCCCAGGTATTATAGGAATGTCTATTATAATAGTCTCTATTAGCTGCACTGAAGAAATGGGGACAGTGAGGCTCTGACAAGCAAATCATGGTAGAACTGAGATTGAGCCCTATTCTGTCTGAAGCCAAAGTTTGCTATATTCTCTCTGCCACAACCCACAACCTCCCATATGAAGGCAATGCATGCATAGTGCTGCATACAGCAGCGACTTAATGATAAGAGCAACTGAAATAGTCAGTGATACCTGCAGGCAGGAATTTTTAGTTTTTTGAAATGAACTTGAAAACTACCAGCATATTTGATCCTTCCTATAACTTAGAGGAGACTGAACAAGTATCAATACTCATACTAGAGAGAGGAAGGAGGTATTTCAGAGTTATGGAACTGAGCACTCAGTGGTAGATTCACAGCTGGAACCCAAGCCTCTGAATTGACTCTAATCTGTGCTCTTTCCATTATGTTGCAATAATGATTCATTACAGATATGAGAATATTTAATAAGAAATAATAGCTAACAGGCACTGAACATACACTAAATGTACTGCAAAATTCTTTTTTTTTTTTTTTTTTTTTTTTTTTTTGAGACAGGGCCTTGCTCTGTTTCCTAGGCTGGAGTGCACTGGTGCAAATACGGCTCACTGCAACCTTGATCTCCTGGACTCAAGTGATCTTCCTACCTCAGCCTTCTGAGTAGCTGGGATGACAGGCATGTGGTACTGCACCTGGCTATTTTTAAATATTTTTTTGTAGAAACAGGGTCTTGCCATGTTGCCTGGGGTAATTTTGGACTGCTGGGTTCGAGCAATCCCCTTGTCTCAGCTTCTCAAAGTGCTGGGATTACAGGCATGAGCCACTGTGCCCAGCCTAAATTCTTTGCATTTACCATTTGATTTAACCCTGTGAGGTTGGAACATCATCTTGTAGGTGAAGTAACAGATAAGAGCAAATGGTATGTGATTCTTAATGGTATCCAGTTTGTCACCATCAATGTGCAAACATACAGAAGAATACTGAAATCCCTGCCTTTTTGCACTAATTAGCACTGAACAAGTTTCTAGCTGTGACTGGTAAGAAGCCCACCCCCCACCCACCTCCCTTACATGGTGAGATTAGAATCATGATGGGGAAGGGTTGAAATTGTCAGAGGTATATAGAATATCATTTTGATGTGAGGTGTTCCAGAAAAATAAAGGGTTGCAGAGGATAAGGAAAATAAAGTTTTTCCCAGAGCTAACCAGAGTTAGAAAAATCTGTTTTCAATAGTTTGACAAAAACCATGAGCTACCAAAGTCTCAGGTGGATTCTACAGAGCATTTTATTCAGAGCCCTAAAAGTCATGTGACATGTTTAAATTTAACTCTCTGATTCTCTGAAAATATATATATATTTTTTGATCAAGGAGAGCAAATGGTTTCTAGTGTAAAAGGGGCAGACCTTGGTCTCCAGCTAAAAGACCTTGCAACTCAGTAGCTGTGAGGCTCCACTCGCTATTTAACCTCACTGGACCTTAATTTGACCATCTGTGAAATGGGGTAGATAAAATTGAACTACCAAACCATTTTGATGATAATGAGCTTCAATCAGAGCTTGAAAGTGCGGGGTTACCAGTCCCTCTCCAGGGAGCAGAGCTCAGAAAGCTCATATAGGGGCTCAGCGCTGATAATTTTCAGATAGAGCTGGTGGGTGATCATTTCCTTCTACCTGGTCTGTTTTCTAATTGGAAAAAGATGACAAAGAATAGAAAAGCTGTGGCATGAGCCCAAAGGTTCTGCAATGTGGATAGAAATCTCCTTGGTTATATGCTGGTGGAGTGCTCGGTTTCAACTCCCAATGTCCTTACTCTTAAATTACAGCTACTGAAGCAAATCTTAAATTGGCTCCCCCAGAGACAGCAGCAGTTGCTGGGCTGCATAGCATGACTTCACATATCAACAACAGCAATCCCAGGACCAGCAGGGGCCCTTCTCCAGCTCCTTGGAGAATGTCATTTTGATTTAGATTACAAATGTCACTTAAAGTCTACATTTCTTGTTGATATTTCTTCAATGAGTATTTCTTTTTCTATATTCTGTGTATTCTTACCCTAATGTGATCATCATTATATTTCCAGTTCAGTAGAACTTGTCATTTGAACATTCCACATGAAGTAATGAAATAATGGAAACCATTTAGATGACCACTAATATAATGAATGTTTGTATAGAGAATGTAAACATGTATGTCCTTCAGTAACAGCTACAGCTCCAAGTGTAAGGCCTGGATAATAAAATGAGTCAGTGCAGTAGCTCCATCATTCTTAGCTGGAGTCAAGAAAAAGAGCAAAATTAAGACAGAAACAAATGAAGAGGGATCTGCAGACTTGGCTAATCCAGATGCTTTTCTTGGTGGTCTGACTACTTCTAACTTTTGCAATAATTCTATGCCCATAAATGGTGGTAATCTGGAAAGCAAGCAACAAATGTTTTAAGAAATGAATTCTCTGTGTGTGAAACATCCACTGTCTGTGCAGTCCATTTATTCTTACAACAGAGAAGCATCTCTAGGTAGCTTGTTTCTTTTGGCTTTACTCCTCCAGTAAAGATAGTTGATGATTTCCCCATGCTATCAAAGCATGTCTTCTTCTTATAGTGTAACATCTGACCAAAGGCAGTATGATTAATAATGTCCAGAGCAGCCCTTCAAGTTCACAGCATTTCTATACTCACAGTTCTCCCCATCTCTTCCTGTGATTGCCACCTACTGTTGTCCAACATGATGTAATCAGTGGGAACTCTCCTGCTGCTTCCCTTTCCTTGCTCACTTTCTATCACCACAGCAGTAGCTTTAAGGAGGAAAGACTTCTGGCCAAAGTCAGGGCTTACACTGTGGGGACCTTTACCACTCCTCATCCCTATTGTAAGGCATGGGTCTGTGTTTACCCTCCCTAAGCAGCCACCATCCTGATCCCAAAAGGCTGGGTTGGTCCCAGGATTAGTACAAGCATGGCTTTCTCTTTTTCTTCCTTTTTTTCTTTTTGCTAAAACTGAGCTCAGTAGGCTAAGGACTGCAGTCCCAGGATGAGGTCTAGTTGAGAAAGGGGACCAGAGAAGTCTAACTAAAGCTTGGTCAAGGAGGGTGTCTTTGTCCATGCAAATTCACACATATTTTTTGCATTTAGTTTTTGGGGACAGAGGAGCAACAGACCACTTATAGGCCCTTTGGGGAAAATAAAATTTCATGCTTTCATGGTCTTTTTCAAATACTCTTCTTCCTGTTGGATGCAGTGTTCACTGCTTGGAGAAATAGGTGGCCACTCTTAGATGTTTCCAAATATAGGGAGGCATTGCTGTAGAGTGACAGGACTAGAATTCTAGTCACAGGAAGTGGACTAGAGTTTCACTAGTAATACTGATACCATTCTGTGTGATTTCAGATGCAAGTCATATTAACCTTTGAGCCACAGAATCTCACCTGTATAATGAGGATAGCACTTGCCTTAGTCCACTAGGGCTGCTATAACAAAATACCATAAACCATGTAGCTTATCAGCAACAGAAATTTAACTGTCACACTTCTGAAGGCTAAGAACTCTAAGATCAAGGAGCCAGCAAATTTGATGTTGAGTGAGGGCCTGTTTCTGATTCCGAGATGGCATCTTCTCACTGTGTCCTCATAGAGTGGAAAAGACAAACAAGCTCCCTGAGACCATTTGAAAATACTTACTACTTATTTTAAAATATATAATTGACAAATAAGGATTATACATGTTTAAGGCGTACAGTGTGATGATTTGGTATACATACATATTGTATAATGCTTACCACAATTGAATTAATGTATCCATTACCTATAAGATTAATAAATTCTTGAGTCCTATCATTACCTACCACAATTGAAGTAACACATCAATTACCTATAAGATGAATAAATTCTTGAGACCTGCGCTGTACATTAAGTCCCAAGAATTTATTCATCTTATAATTAAAATGTATACCCTTTGATCAACATTTCCTCCAACCCCTACCCTCTGGAAACCACCATATTACTGTCTGGTTTTATGAGTTCAACTCTTTTTAGATTCCATGTATAAGTGAAATAACATACAGTATTTATCTTTCTGTATCTGGCTTATTTCACAGAGCAATATCCTCCAGGTTTATCCATGTTGCCAAAAGTGGTAAGATTTTCTTCATTTTAATGGCTGAATGATATTCTATTTTATACATAGGCATATATACAACACACTACACTATATTTTTAAAAAGTCCATTCATCTGTTGATAGACAGTTGGTTTGATTTCATATCTTTGCTATTGTGAATAATGCTGTAATAAACATGGGAGTGCCGATATCTCTTTGAGATACTGATTTCATTTCCTTTGGATGTATACCCAGAAGTGGAATTGCTAGATCATATGATAGTGCTATTTTTAATTTTTTGAGGAAATTCCGTACTGTTTTTTATAATGGCTATGCCAATCTATGCTCCACCAACAGTCTGCAAGGGTTTTCTTTTCTCCACACCTTCCATAACAATTGTTATCTCATGTCGTTTTGATACCAGCCACCCTAATGGGTGTGAGAAGATATCTTATTGTGGTTTTGATTTATATTTCTCATGATTAGTGATGTTGAGCACCTTTTTGTGTGTCTGTTGGCCATTTGTATGTCTTCTTGGAAAAAATATCTATTCATGTCCTTTGTCCGTTTTTAATTGGGTTATTTATTCTTTTCCTGTTGAGTTACATGAATTGCTTATATATTTTGCATTTTAACCCCTTATCATATATATGCAAACATTTTCTCCCATTCTGTGGATTGCCTTTTATTTTATGGATTGTTTTCTTTGCTATGCAAAAACTTTCTGGTTTAATGTAGTCCCACTTGTTTGTTTTTGCTTTTATTGCATGTGCTTTTGGTGTCATATCCAAAAAATCATTGCCAAGGCCAATGTTAGCTTATCTCATTCATGAGGGCTCCACCCTCATGACCTAATCACCTTCCCAAAAACTTCACCTCCTAATACCATAACCTTGGATGCTCACATTTCAGCATATTAATTTTTGGGGGCATGGGACACAAACATTCAGACCATGATAACACCATAACAGGAGTTAGCAAACTGTGGTCAGTGAGCCAAATCCAGACTGCCACCCGGTTTTGCATGGCCTGTGAACTAAGAATGCTTTTTAAAATGGCTTAAATGGCTGGAAAAATAGTCAGAAGAAGATTTTGTGACACACAAAAGTTATATGAAATTAAATTTTGGTGTTCACACACAACTTTTTTATTGGAATCCAGACACCCACTCACCCATTCCTTTGCATATTGTCTATAGCTGATTTCATGCTACAAAGCTAGAGTTGAGAGGTTAAAACAAAGACTGAAAGGAACACAAGCCTAAAATACTTATTATTTAACCCTTTCTTAAAAAATGTTCTGATCCCTCCACCATACCTTTTTTACCTAATTAAAAAAAATCACAAGGATAAAAGTTCACAAAATCTGCGACAGAAATTTTCATACTGCAGAACATTACAGTGTTAGGGAATTATTGTTATTGTTATTTTTATGTTGAAGTCACGTTTATGGGAGCCTTAATATCCAACAGCAGGGCTACCTTATTCCTAAATAGTTTGAATTTGCAGACATTTCATTGACCGGATGGATGCACTGTTAGTTGAAAGATGAAAGAGAAAAGGACTGCTATTATTAATATGACTTCAGGGAAAGTTGTTTCTTTCTCTTCATCAAAAATATAGCCAAGTCCTAGCCTGGGGAACGCATTGGTAACAGTGTGTATACAGGCAGGAAACTACAAATAACAAGCCACATTGATTTAGAAAAGCATAAGAAAACATCTGCTCTTTGGCTGATATTTGTCGAAATGTAAAATTCTAGCTTAAAATGCAGTGAAAGCCAAGTTGCTGAACAAATATTCATGTAACATCTACTATGTATAGAGTAATGAGCTGTGGAAAGAACTATGCAACTGTCAGGTCTTATCTTAGGCAACCCTCCTCTCCTTGGGCCACATCTTGACCTTCCTACACCCCTATTCGTGAATAATATGCAGACCTGCACTTCCAGGCAAAAGCCCAGTTCTGGACCTGACCTTTCTTGATTTCTACTCCATCATGTTGGTTTAGTTGGATGATAGATCGTAGTGGTGGATAAATCTCAAAAATTGGGTTGAATTCATTTGTAAAGTTACTTGAGTGACAGGATAAAATGTTTGCACTTAATTCCAAAGACAGTGAACTGTTTTAAAGTTTTATAGCTGGGGGTGGACATAAAGATTGGGGCGTGTTTTGGGATGATTAGTTTGGTAGCTGTGAGTAGGATGGATTAGAGTGGGTGAAGACAGAGATCAATGGGGTCCTTTTCCCAGTAGGCTAGGGGAAAAGTAATGAGGTTCTGAGCTAGTGTGGAGGCAGAGGGGGTGAGAAGGAGGGAACAGATATGAGAGTTAGAACAGAAGCAACTGACTGGATGTGGGAGTTGAAGAAGAAGAATAGTTTTGAGCTCAAGATGCCATTAATGGAGGCAGGGAAGTTAAGGGGAGGAGCTGGTTTGGGATGGAGCTAATGAGTTTGGAGTGAAAGTGTCAGCAGGACATTCAGGCTGAGTAGTGAAAATAGAGAATGGAGATGCTTTTTTATTATTTATTATTTTTTTATAGAGCTCAGAAGATAGTGGTAGAATATGGGAGAGGAGAAGCAGTTCTACTCTGACACAGAATAGGGGTCTGCACAGAGTTCAGATGCCAAAAGCAAGCAAGAAAGAAAGAGGGTGGGAGCATCTACATAGCCAGAGAAAGATTTCAGAGTTTCATCTTAAGAACTTTGATGAACAAGGGGAAGAACAAGTGAGTGGTATTTGTGCTGGTCAGAATGAGAAATAAAGGAGGAGAGGACGGCATGAGAGTGGCAGTAAAAACTCCACTGCCAAACAAGATAGCTCAGCAAAGGGAGGTGCATAGCCAAAATATAGATGCAGGAAACAAAGCCAATTTGTAGTAAATATTGCAATAAAAATTTTATTACCTGCTAGCTTATCAATGTTCCAGAGAGAAGTAAATAATGTTCTCCCAATGTGCTCTGTAAAGATTCTTCCATTTCCCTACTCCAGAGACAATTTGGCTTTTCTTAAGTCTGATTAGACTTAAATCCCCTGTTGATTCAGTTATGTCTTTGTTTTATCACATATGTTTTCTAGCTGCCAAAAACTGGGGAAGGACATTTTCTAAAGGAAAATATTCTCTTTCCTCATGAAACCACCAGGTGGTTTATAGCAGGTTTCATTTTCCCCAGGTAACTTTTCCTCTCACCACTTTATTTATTTATTTATTTTTAGTTCAAAATGTATTTTGGAAATAAAAATATTTCAATGAATTTTGTGGACATATTTCTCTCTCTATGCTTGTCTTCTGTTTTTTTTTCTTTCTCTATGAGCAATAATTGGGGTTTCTGAGTCTGTAAAGAATTAGAAGACTTCTTTAGTATTGCTCCTTACCATAGTTTTATTCAGCAAGCCTGCTCATTTGCTCGGACAGAAAACGAATATTGTTTTGTTCTCAATAGATGGAAGAGTATAAATTGATGAGCTTTCTGGCTAATACAGCAGATCATGTTTCCCATAATTGAAGTCCTTTTTCAGTGATTCTCACAGTTTGGGTTTTGAGTGATAAAATTCCAAACAGCAAAACCTAAGATCATCTACCTATCCATCACCCATTTGCATGCATTTGGTGTATTAGGATGCACACACACATACACAGTGCATGTGCACATACATGTATGCATACACCACTGAAAAAATATGTGCAAACCCAGCCAGATAGGCTTTCTCATAGCGTTCCTATAACTGATACATAGTGCCTTAGAGAAAATTCACATGCCAAAGTTCTTACCTTTACCTTTATCTTTACCTTGAAAATGAGTCCTATAAATATGAGCATGTGAAATAAAGATCATCTCAGAAGAAGCAATCGAGAAGTTCATAAAATGTATCCTAGGCTGTTGCCATTTAAACATGGAAATAATGTTTTTTCCATCTTTAAATAATACCAAAATATTAAAAATGCTGTTTGGACAATGACCTTCTTCTAGTTTGTAATGTCCAGCACAATCCTTTATTACTTGTAAGCCAAATCTGGGCTGCGCAAGCTGTGGGCTGCACTGGGGCATGAAGAGGCTTGGCAGAGACCTGAGTGTGTGTTCAGCTATCAGCTTTGTCTGTGATCCAGAAAGCAGTATCAGCAAATGGCATTTTACTTATGGAGTTCCTGAGAGTCATCTTAGCAGGGCTGAGCAGGAAATCTTGTGAGATAGCCAAGTAAGAGGGACAAGAAGATACCCAAATGAGGGACAAAGTCTGCAAGTGGACCAGAAAGAACAGTTGAATATCACAGAGAGGAAGAGGGCAGGTTACTGTGGCAGGGTGTTATGTTGTTGAGAACAGGACCAACCTCTTTTCTGGCCTTGCCCCCGTCTCCCTTCATGCTTTTCCCCACATGTTTGAAACCATTGAGATGTGCCCTAGAAATTGCAGTTATAAAGCAGGGGATAGACTTGGAAGAAGCAGACCTTCCACACAGGATCCAGGGAGGTAGATGTTGAGACTAAGCCACTGGGTCTGGTTTAATAAACTTAGGGACAGATGCAGTCTTGGTCCAATGCAGAGTGTGGAGTTAGCAGACGGTGTCAAGAATGGCGTGTGTGTTAGTTAGGTTGTTCTTGTATTGCTGTAAAGAAATGCCTGAGACTCGGTAATTTATGAAGAAAAGAAGTTTAATTTGCTCATGGTTCTGCAGGCTGTCCATGTGTGGCAAAAGCATCTGCTCAGCTTCTGGGGAGACCTCAAAGAACTTTTATTCATGGTGGAAGGTGAAGCAGCAGCAGGCACATCACATGGCAAAAGTGGAGCAAGACAGAGAGCAGGGAAGGTGTTTTTTAAACAATCAGATCTCATATGAACTCACTCATCACCAAGGGGAGGGTGCTAAGCCATTCATGAGAGATACACCCCTGATCCAAACACCTCCCACCAGGCCCCACCTCAAATATTGGGGATTACAATTCAACATGAGATTTGTAGGAGACACATATCCAAACCACATTACGTGGGAAGGAGGAGTCTGCATTGAGAGTGGCACACAAGTGTGGCCATAGGGCTGGGGTCAGAACTAGGAAACCATAGAGAGAGGTGAAGTAGCATGTCTGTGGCCGTCAGAGTCTGGTTAGACCCCAGGAGTGGCTGGATGATTCTGTCTTCCTCTCTCTCACTGCAGGACCGAGTCTCTTTGATGGCTGTGACCTCATTTAGGGCTTTACCCATAGTTTTGGTCCACAGTGGACTTGTGAGAGGGATATTAAAGCCTCTTTGACAGAAATCATTTTTTCCGATTGGAATCCTCACTTAAAACACATCCCCTCCATTTGTACGGTGCAGGACCTTTTGTATGTAACACCGTGAGAGGGCTTCAGGCAACAGCTGCTGATGACATAATGCTTAATGACTTTGAGTCCAACAATGCGAGTTCATGGGAAGTATTTAGAGACCACACAAGCCAGAATGTAATCAGTGGCCAGGGCTTCCCATCAACAGACAAATCCATAAATATTTATTCTTGGCAGAATTGCTTTGGATAGCTGCTCACCTTCTTTCCAAAACACTTCCTTTTCTCAGCTCATTTAATTACATTAGCAAGAAAGTCTCTTTTTTTTTTTCCTTAGCAGTTGCTAAATCTCTCTTTTATCGGGGAAATTATGGTCCAGGCAGAGCGGGATTTTGTGTGGGTCAGCCAGAGGGCTCCCCTCTGGTGTCCACTTATGTAGGGATGTAAAAACACCACAGGAATAAATCAGAAATGTCCTAAGTGCCTCTTTTATTCAGGACTCCACATGTGACTTCTTATAAAGCAAGCAAAATATAAATCAGGCCATTTTTTTCCCCAAAGCAGACAACAATTTCAAATGCAAAGCAAAAGGCATCTTTGATAGCACTGACCATTCTTTGATGCAACATACACATGCAAATTGGAAAATATATTGGAAATATTATAATCTAGGGTTTTTGTTTTTTTTTTTTTGAGATGGAGTTTCGCTCTTGTTGCCCAGGCTGGAGTGCAATGGCGCAATCTCGGCCCACCGTAACCTCCACCTCCCGGGTTCAAGCAATTCTCCTGTCTCAGCCTCCCGAGTAGCTGGGATCACAGGCATGCACCACCATGCCCGGCTAATTTTGTATTTTTAGTAGAGACGAGGTTTCTCCATGCTGAGGCTGGTCTCGAACTCTTGACCTCAGGTGATCTGCCCGCCTCGGCCTCCCAAAGTGCTGGGATTACAGGCATGAGCCACCGCGCCTGGCCTAGGTTTTTATTCCACTTCCTCCTATATCCTGTTCCCTGGCAGCCGTCAATATAGAATCAGAGAAAGTGGGACAGAAAATTCTACCTTGAGAAGGAGAAGCATGTAATATAGAGAAAGTTCTGGTTTAAAAGGAAGAGGTAGAAAAATCTTTACTCTTTTGCTTCTCAGTTGACTGTCAAAAGGAGAACGGAATGAGAGTAAGGGAAAACAGAAGTTGAGACACATTTGACGTGTGATTTTTCTCTTCTAGGTACAAAGTCTAATACCAGAGAGATATTAGATGAAGTGTGGGAAGGCCTAAAGGAGGCGGCTATTTTGTCTTACTTTTCTATTAAGAGATCTGAGAAAAGACCACCTTTCATGATGGCTCCTCTCACTCTCACACCAACCTGTGGTGGCTACCCTAGAATAAAATCCCCCCCCCTTTTTTTTTTTTTTTTTAGAGGGAATTTCGCTCTTGTTGCCCAGGTTGGAGTGCAATGATGTGATCTCTGCTCACTGCAACCTCCCAGGTTCAAGTGGTTCTCCAGCCTCAGCCTCCCGAGTAGCTGGGATTACAGGCATCCACCACCATGACTGGCTAATTTTTGTATTTTTAATAGAGACGAGGATTTACCATGTTGGCCAGGCTGGTCTTGAACTCCTGACCTCAGGTGATCCACCCGCCTCGGCCTCCCAAAGTGCTAGGATTACAGTCATGAGCCACTGCATCTGACCTAAAATCCTTGGTGTAGAGTGTTTATTCAAGAAGACTCAATCTCTATAAGGGTGAAACCTATCAAGACATTCTCACATGTTCTTCAGGGACCTGGGAAGTAGCTGATGGTGCTTGTTGGTTAATTTACCAGGAGGATGTCAGAGGGATGTGAAGTGATCATATAGCTGATGATAATTGAGCACACAATTCTGCCTAGGGATCAACAAGATATTACAGTGAGATCTCAGAGTAGACACAACACCAGCAATTGCTGAAGAGGGGCAAGTTCAATAGGAGTGATCACAGGTTACTGATCAAAGTAAGAGAACCTGTCACAGATTTTATCATTTGATGCCAGGGGGATGACTCACCACCGGACAGCCAAAGAGCCTTATCTCAGTGATCAGGGGACCCAGAGGAGAACACAAGGACCAATGTGTGGGAAAATGAGACTTTCTCTGCACCAGGAGGCTATGTAAGCCCTCCTTCCCCAGCCCCTCCTCACCCAGCCCCATCTGGGAGAGGAGGAAGAGGAGGGGAGAGAAATAGGTGAGGGCAGGAAATTTATCTGAACAGGAGTGGATCATTGCAATGGCACTGTTTGATTTATTGAGTTGGACTAAGTTTAATAGATAAAATTGATTGAAGCGTTCCCTCTGCTATCCAATAAAGTAAAGACTTTGAGGAAGATCAGATTCATTCTGAGAAATAAACTCAGTGTCTTTACACATTCAAATGTGTGTTTAACTTTGACCTCACTGTGTTAATCATGTTTTATGCTTTGCTTTTATATTTTATTTTATTATATGCATTTTAAATACTTTAGTATGTCTCCCAGAAAGTTATCTGGGTCAGAAAGATTGCAACAGAAAACTGGAGACCATAAACTATGGAAAAGTGAGAAAGGTGACCTGAACGTTAAACCTGGAAACAAAATTTAAAGCCTTATAAATATACGAGTATATAACTTTTCTCTATGCTTAGTGAGATTGGGTGTCTAACATTTGTGAATTGTTTTGCTGATAGAAAAATTGGTGAAATGAGTTTAAAAATTACATAATAAATTCCTTATTTAGAACATAAGGAAGGATATTATTTATATTAATAGAAAACTTTTTTCCCTTATTTATCAAAGAAATGAATGAATACGAAATTGTAGCCTGCTGGTTTCCCTACATACCTTAGTAAATCCCTGGCCTAAGAGTCAACGTTTTCCCTAGGCAGCAGCAGTAGGAGCATATAGCCAGCGCAGTCAAATTGCTGTGGCCTGGTCAACTGTTGTATCATCTGCTCTTCCCTCACCCTAATTCTTTGGAACTATCTCCTCTCATGGTGACTTTATATGGTCTCCATGGGAGCAGCCATTTTGTTTTTTGTGTCCCACTCTCTTGGTCACAGGATAACTTGAATTGGACAAATGATGCAAGCTGGGGCAATTGGTTGCTTCTCCAGGAATTCTCAATCCAAGAGGAAAAAGAGAGAGCTCAGTCTTGTCTGTATAGTTAATACAGGCCTTGAAAAGTAAGTTAGTAGATGTGTGTAAGTCTACATGCAGGATCAGATGTAGAGTTTTCAGAAGATGTCCTGTGGAAGTTGGTGCCTTCCATTACATGACTAGGGCTGGTGGGGCCTGGGCTGGCTGCCCCTTAGCAAAACTGAGAAAACTGGGAAATTTGCCACAGATGGATCCCATGACCCCATTCTGTATTACTCCTTCTCTCAACACTTCAGTTGGCCTCTCATGTGTTGGTGGAACACACAGGAAGGTTCTTTCTTGGCGATAAGGAGACCATCATCTTTCTATCACTTGCTGAGGAGATCATCATCTTTCCATCACTTGCTGATCCATGGGATGTCAAACAGTCAACTTCCAATGGGGAAAAACAACAATGTGAAGGAAGAGACCCCAGTCAAACAAAGACTGGGCAGTGAATGCAAGTAGGCAAGCCCCTTCTTTCCACTGTCCTGTTGCTTTATTGGTCCTGGGCAGCAAGCAAGCTGGCTCAAGCTCTGTTGTTTTGTGTTCAGTCCAAGGAGGCTCTCACTCTACCTGTTGCTTGTACATCTGCTGTCCTTTCTTCCTAGTAACTTGTTCAGAGATTTTAAATTAGAGAGAAAGAAGTGGTGGAAACAGCTTCTTTCTTGAAGTCAGGGCCCTGGTGATCCAGGTGCTGCTTGCCTGCTGTTATAGGCATCTGTTGTTTATACCACCCAACCTCTTCTAGTAACAGAAAAGTGATTTTTTTTCTCCTGAGGAATCATCCTGACCTCACACTCAGTTCACCTGTTTCAGGTGGAGTTGACTCCCACTGGCTTTGGTGAGACTGTGACACAGATTGGGCGAATCAGAACATTACAATCTCCTGGATGTTGTGATTGGTTGAAGACTGGTGACATGACTCAATCAGTGTTAGTGAGATCCAATCATCTCATAGTGCTAGGACTCCTGGAAAAGATGTGCACTTTTTTTTTTTCTCTTCTCTGGGACTTTTGGCAATAAGGGATAGGTTGGCCTAGATTTCTAGGCGTCGTCTCCTGAAGCCTGAAAATGAAGTCAATAATTTGGAAAGTCAAAACTGAGAAATAAAGACAAACCCAGCCTTGCTGACATGTTCTGAGCTTCTGCATCCTGTTATGCCTGGAAGCCTCCTGTATTAGTCTGTTCTTACACTACTATTAAAGACATGCCTGAGACTGGGTAGTTTATAAAGGAAAGAGGTTTAATTTACTTACAGTTCAGCATGGCTGGGTAGGTCTCAAGAAACTTACAATCATGGTGGAAGGGGAAGCAAATATGTCCTTCTTCACATGGCAGCAGCAAGAAATCTGAGTAAAGGGGGAAAAACCCCTTATAAGACCATCAGATCTTGTGAGAACTCTCACTATCACAAGAACAGCATTAGGGTAACCAGCCCCATGATTCAATTACCTCCCACCAGGTCCCTCTCACCACACGTGGGGATTATGGGAACAGCAATTCAAGGTGAGATTTGGGTGGGGACACAGAGCCAAACCATAACATTGACTCTACTGGATTTTAGTCATATAAATCAATAGATGTTTTTCATGCTTGAGCCACTTGGAGGGCTGTTCTTTTTTGTTTTTTTTTTTATATCTCTTTGAAAGATTTCTTACTGCCATATCACCATTATTCTGTGATTTTGTTTCAATCACTGTGGCCAGGACAATGCGATTCTCTAATCGACCAAGTCAGGTTTTGTGACTTCTATGGGCCCTTCTAATTCAACTCTTCAAAGTTTGTAAACAGATTGACTTTCAAGTTTAACAAGAATCCATCTTGAAAACACAGGGTAAGTCCATACAATCTAAAGTGGCTACAGACTCTGGAGGACTCACATTTATTTAACATCTTGCAAATGCAGATGTCTGTGAATGAGATCATATTCTGATGAAGCTGTTCAGTTTTTCGTTGATACTTAGGAAATACTGAGTAATCATTTTTAACTTTTAGGGACTATAAATTCAGTGTACAAATATTATTAGTAACTATCTCCTGTTCCTCCTTTCTTCTATAACCTACAATAAGAAAAAAAATCACAATGTCCTAGTCATACTAAATGTCCTTTTCAAAAATAACATTTTACTGGGAAGTGGGGGGGGCTCCTAAATTGAAGGCAATTTAAGCTGCAAAATTTCACTAGATAATGGAATATTCTAAATTGACTATGGTGGTGAAGGGCAGCAAACTGTGTAAAAACTTACCTACAATTTCCAAGAAGATCAGAAATATCTTGGACCTTGAAAGACTTTGAACAGATTCATTTTTTATATAAGAAGTAAAAAATGTTGAAAGTCATGCCTAATGAAAATCAATCTTTTTGTTCTATTATGCATTGATGAAAGAAGTTTCATGATCATTAGAGTGATTGAAGTCTGAATTCTTTTTAATGAATATTACATTCCTACCCATTAAGAGGAGGCACCGCAGCAAGCCAGACTTGAACCCAGTTTTCACTCCCTGTAGTGTTTCCATCAGGGGTCCTGGGAGCCAACTCCTCTGAGCCTGCCTGCTGTAGAAGAAGGGTGCTTCACTAGTAAAATGTAATGTTGGGCAAAATAAAAGCAAGAAACAGCTTTAGATTCAGATAGACATGCTAAAAGTGAACAAATGGGGCAAATTTTCTGAAACAAGGATGATCATGACTTCAATTAATTGGAAGAAGAGTCACACTGGCACGGTGTGCTCTGCCATCTCATCTGCTCCACATGCATCATTTTTGCACATAATTATCGTCACCATCCTCTCAACTGCTTCTCTCCACATGTGTTGCCCATCTCAGTGAGCATCACCACTTTATTTTTATTTTTTTGTTTTGTTTTGTTTTTGAGACAGTGTCTCACTGTGTCACCCAGGCTGGAGTGCAGTGGTGTGATCTCGGCTCACTGAAACATCTGCCTCCCGAGTTGAAGCAATTCTCCTGCCTCAGCTGCCCAAGTAGTTGGATTACAGGTGCCCTCCATCATGCTCAGCTAATTTCTGTATTTTTAGTAGAGACGGGGTTTCACTATGTTGGCCAGGCTGGTCTCGAACTCCTGACCTCAAGTGATCCACCCAACTTGGCCTCCGAAAGTGCTGGGATTACAGGCGTGAGCCACTACGTGTGGCAACCACTTTTTTTTACCTACTGCTGGAGCCAACAGCCTGGTCCTTGCTATTGGTTCCACCTCTCTCTCACCTTTAACTCTCAACTCTCACTGTATCTCCAAGATTCATCCAAAATTCCTCCAAAATGTATCTTGAATTTTCCCTTTATTTGCCATTTTGCTACTTCCCTGGCTCAGGGAATTAGCCATAGAGACTTTTATAGTTTTGTGTACTCTTTGAGTAATTTTTTACTTTTACAATTTTATTACAGAGCAATGCAAACTCATTATTAAAAACAACAAGAAACTAAACACAAGAAGATGATAAAGAACAGCTATAATCCCATCTACATTTCAGTTGCTTATTAAAAAGGAATTAGAAATGAGAGTATATAAAAGAAAACAAAACTGCTTAAAGTTACATCAGGTTTTGGAAGACTATCTCATGGTGTTCCAAAATTAAAAATATTGGGGATATTTATTTTCAGCCAAAGAGTTATTTCAGTAATTATCAAGGATCACCTTACAGAGCACTTAGCATATTTCAAGTACTTAATATTTTGTTCAGCTGAAACTCAAATGATGAGTTTTATATTATCATTGAAAGTGAATGTGTGATGGGAAAGAATATATCTATGGATCCTCAGGGGTCAGTGGACCCCAATTTAGAGAGTTAGTTAACTACTTCCAACATTTGTGGGGTTCCAGAGAAGAGTACAATGGAGGTCTGGATAATATATGTCTAAATATTTTGAAGTTTTGAATCAAGTTAACAAACTTAAATACATTGTATTGTCTTCATCTCTTGGCAAATCTACCTCTCTCATGACTTTGAAGGCTGGGTTTGAATTTAGCATTCTTGAATTTTCAGACTTCTGCTCTAGAATATGATGGTGTTGGTAAAACCCACAAGTCCTTGCATTGTCTCCCCACAATGGCAGTGTCCTGTGCATTGTGGCACCTTGTTTACCCAGGGGTGGGCGGGCACACTGGCAGTGCAGTCTGCCCATGGGAAGATGGCCCAAACAAGGCCACACACACCCTGGAAGTAGGTTAGATCATTAGTTTTGGTGTGGTTTGCACATATAATTTGACTTTATTAATTACCTTTTCCTCTCATAAACACACACAACTTGATTTTTAATCAATTTATATGTGACTCTTTCACATTCAAACTCAAATGACTTCATTTTCCTGGAAGGAATTTTCATGATCTATAGTTTCCTACATTTCTATTATAGGATGAAACTGAAATCAATCAGTGATTCAGAGACATGTCCAGTGCCTCTTATGGAGTCCATATCTGTTAATGATTGCTGAGAAACAAAACAGCACCAAAATCTAATGAATCAAATAATGACAGATTTTTTTTTCTCATGATTCTGTGGGTTGGCTGTGAGATTCCACTGCTGGTTTTTACCTGAGCTTGCACATGGGGCTGCATTCAGCGGGAGGGTGGACTGGGCTGGAAGGTCTGATATGGCTCATGTCCATGCTTGGCCATTGGTGCTGATCACCCACTAAGACACTGGTTCTCCTAAACTACCTCAGACGCTCCAGCAGGATAGACCAGCTTCCTTACTCCGCTGGTCAGGGCAGCATTTTAACAGCACAAAAGCAGAAGCTGCAATATCTCCAGAAACCCAGACTCTGAAATTCCCATGACATCACTTCTGTCACATTCTATTTATTGGTTAAAGCAAGACATATCCATCACCTTGCTTACCTATCATTTGTTTGGTTAGACATTTGAAATTTATCCTCTTAGCTATTTTGAAATATCTTACATAATATGTTATTATTGACTTTAGTCATCCTATTGTGCAATATATCTCAAAACCTATTCCCCTGTCTATCTAAAACTTTGTACTCTTTGATCAACAACTTTCCATTCTCTCTCCCCCACTTCCCCAGCCTCAGGTAACCATCATTCTACTTTCTACTTCTGTGAGTTCAACTTTGTTAGATTCCACATATAAGTGAGATCATGCAGTATTTGTCTTTCTGTGGCTGTCTTATTTTACTTAGCATGATGTCTTCCTTTTTTAAGGCTGAATACTATTCCATTGTGTATATATACCATTTTTTCTTTATCATTTCAGGTGTTGATGGACACTTAGGTTGTTTTCATGTCTTGGCTACTGTGAATAATGCTGCAATGAACATGGGAGTGCAGATATTCCTTCCACATATTGATGTCAGTTCCTTTGGCTATATATTCTAAAATGGAATTACTGGGTCATAGGATAGTTCTATTTTTAATTATTTGAGGAGGCTCCATACTGTTGTCCATAATGGCTGTATTAATTTACAGTCCCACCAACAACATACAAGAGTTCCCTTTTCTCCATATCCTCTTCAACACTTATTGTACATTTTTTTTTATAAAAGCCATTCTAACAGGTCTGAGGTGATATCTCATTATACTTTTAATTTGCAGTTTCCTAATGATTAGTGATGCTGAGCTTTTTTTTCATGTGCCCATTGGCCATTTTTATATCTTCTTTTGAAGTATTTCTGTTCAGATCCTTTGCCCATGTTTTAATTTGGTTGTTTTCTTGCTATTAAGTTAATTGACTTTTTTATATATTTTGGATATTGACCCCTTATCAGAAGTATGGGTTGCAAATACATTCTCCCATTTTGCAGATTGTCTCTTCACTGTGTTAATTGTTTTCTTTGCAGTGCAGAAGATTTTTAGTTTGATGCCATTTTGTTTGTCTATTTTTGCTTTTGTTGCCTGTGCTTTTGGGTCATGTCTAAAAATCATTGCCCCAACCCATGTCATGGAGCTTTTCTACCATGTTTTCTTCTTGTAGTTTTACAGTTTCAGATCTTATATTTATGCCTGTAATTGGTTTTGAGTTGATTTTTGTATGTGGTGTAAGATAAGGATCTAACTTTATTTATTCCTCAAATACTCATTGATATGTTAAATGAAAGTTTAATATCCAAAATTAACTGTATACTAGATTTGCCATTTTAACAAACATGCTAGTTTTTCTCTGTTTGTTCATCTCCCATTAGCCTATCTCCCACCCTTCTTTGCCTTGTTTTGTTCTGCGTTCTAAGAGGCTAACTCTTACAGACTGTGTTTTGCAAGCTTCCTCATCAGGAGCTTCCTTCCAGTTGGTTTTGGGTTATCGGAGGCATTAACATACAATTGGAGGGCTGGAGAAGAAAATGGTCTGTCTGGTGATTAATTTCTTACTGCTTTGGCACCAAATCTGTGGGTTACCATGATTACAGTTCCTGCTAAGTAGCTGTATGTTCTTCCTTTGACTTTGGCTAAGGGTTGGTGACAGCTTTCCACTTTTGTTATTCCTTCTGTGCCTCACTATCCACTACTTAATCCCTCACCCATCCCACTTTTCTGAAAGCAGGCTCTTTATTTGACCATCTAGAGTGAATTCAAGTATATATCCATAAAAGATATATGTTAGTTGTCTCTTTATTTAACTCTTTATTAGGAAAATGCAGATATAGTGAATACATTTTTAAAACCTATCCCTAATGACACTAAAAATTAGAATATGCTTGTGTTTATTTCTTTTTGCATTTTGTAAGAGATAATGTTTCATCCTTAATACCTAGTATATATCTAATCAAGGATAACATTCATCATACCGCCACAATAAGATTATCCAATTCTTTATATTTCTTTCTTACTTTAAGTCCTTTTTCTGACTTTCCTTCACAATGTCCTACTTTTTTCTCCACAGTATTTTATTTTATTGTCATCACCTACTTTTGATTTTATTTTCCTCATTCATTCCCAGATGTTTTATGGACCCATCTATGTGAGCTATTTTGTCAGTCTCTACATTAAAGGGACATAAAAAATGAAGCCCAACTGAGAACATCTTCATAAGCCAATAGCAATTTCACCCCCCACCAAAGAAAAAAACTGCTCAAACCCCCAAATCCTACTACTTTTTTTTTTTTTTCAAATACAGGGGCTTTTTTGTCTAATTTTTAGGATTAGCAATTCAAATCTTTATTTCATGTATTCAAACTCTGGAGTCCTTGTGCATGTAAAATTTCCATTAAATTTAATGGGATCTTTGGTATAAAATATACTGTGTCTGACATTTATGTGTGATGTGAGAGTAGTGTTGTGTCTGAAACTTTATTTCAGTTGCTGAGATTGCTTTATATCTTTTGATTTTTGGATCATTTTGCTGCATTTCCACAGCCACCATTGTGATTCTAGTTGAAAAATGTTCATTTTCCACTTTGTAAAGTGGATGCAATTCTACATGCTTGAGTGCACACTACTTCTAAGATTAGAGATTTTTGTTAGTAACATTGCTTTTGTTTCCTTCTCTAGTTCCTTTAATATTTCTTTCTCTTTTTTTTTTTTTTTTTTTTTTTTTTTTGAGACTGAGTCTCACTCTGTCACCCAGGCTGGAGTGCAGTGGCGTGATCTCAGCTCACTGCAACTTCCTCCTGGGTTCAAGGAGTTCTCATGCCTCAGCCTCCTGAGTAGTTGGGATTACAGGCATGTGCCACCACGCCAAGCTAACTTGATTAGATATATTTTTAGTAGAGATAGGGTTTCACCATGTTGGCCAGGCTAGTCTTGAACTCCTGATCTCAAGTGATCTGCCCCACTTGGCCTCCCAAAGTGCTGGGATTACAGGCATGAGCCATTGTGCCTGGCTGATACTTCTTTCTACTCTACAAATAGTTCTTGCTTTTTGACTTAAAATAGGCCACTATTCTTTAAAAAATTTCCTCTGCAATCCGGTCTGTCTCATTCAGTACCATTTTTACCTCAACTATTCAAGACTCTTTCCCTTTGGAAAATAAATACCCTCTTACTTATAAGTTTAAACCAGTTTCTCAAAAGAGATATTATTTTAGCCTAGAGAATATTGTGGTCTGAGTCACATGGATCATAAAACCCAATGGCACAGTGGATGACATGGCTCTTCTGTGATCTAGTGCCTGCCTAAGTTCTCCATCAGCCCTCTACAAATAGTTCATGGAGTTGATAGGTGGGACCTGACAGTCTACTCATTCTGTCTTTTCTGCTTGTTTATGAATTAAGGTAGATGGCATTGGGAAAGTTAATCTTTCTTGCCACAGGAGAGTAAGTAGAAGGCAGCATCGTACTTGGTTAATTGACGTGGGTGGGTGGGGGTGGTTGTTCTTTCCCAGTGACAGAAGGTGGAAGACTTTGAAATGTACCAGAAGGAGACAGATGCCAACTGTGAGAAGAAGGTAATAACTACCTAAAGGTCTTTAAGAATGAAATGTGTGCATGTTTGTGTGTGTTTAAGTTGTTATGATTTTAGTGCACTGGAGAATCTGATATTTGTTTCTAAGTGATTAGATTTACTCAGTTTGGAGGGCATAGTATTATAAGCCTCATGGCCCTTCCCGTGGACTTTGTATACAATGGTTTCATTTTGAGTCAACATGGAACAAAAGAAAGAACACCAGTATTGGAGTCTAAGAATCCAAACTCTAGCATAGACTCATGAATTTGGGCAAGTTTTATCTTGTCTAGTTCCTAGTGTTTTCTTCTGTAAAATGGGAATAACTACATCTGACTTGCTTACCTCAGAGGGGATAATATTATAAGGCAAGTGTGCTTTGAAAATTGCTACATGCTATACAGATGTATAGAATCATTATTTCAGGGGGCATTGATGTTATAGCCACCACTATCACTAACACATTGATAATATTTAAATCTTTATCACCAACCCCAGTCTCCCCCTTGACCTCAGATCCATATTTTCAGTGATCTGCTCAATATCTCCTTAAATGTAATTAAAGGTACATCAGTTCAGTATGTCTTAAGTGATACTCGTCATCTTTTGAACCTGCTCTTTCTACTGTACCATGGTTAATGACACCACTATATTTCTTGTCACTTAAAACAGAAATCTAGTAATACCCTTTACTCTTTTCCATCCTTCATATCTCATTAAAAGAGTAAGATCCGTTTATCTGCCTCTATAAAATTGCTTTTTTTCTCTCCATTATCACCCATGTTCTAGGTTAGGACCCTTGTCATTGTGGGAGAAACAAACGATACATGATTTACAATGAACGTTTTGGAATTATGCATTAGTTTTTTTTTTCTTAAATAGGTCTATAGGGAGAAAACCAACAGCAACAGTCAATACTCTCTAACCAGCAAGTTAATTCATGCCTTTATGTAGTGGAAAAGTTACAGAAAGAAGTTAGTATCCAATTTTAGTGAATAAACTCGATTTCTATAACTAATACAATCTAGCAAACACAACTTCCTATAACAAAAAAATAGTGAGCAAAGACATACGATCACAAAAATAGTAAACAAGCTTGCAGTAACCTTGAAATTAAGAATTATATTTCATAGGAGAAAACTATGTCTGGTTAGGAAGCAAAATATTACTGGAAATCCTTCTCCCTCTTTTAGCTAACTGGGCAGAATCTCAAGTTTAGAACAATAATATATGAAGTACTATAGGTTTAACTTTTCAATATACCTGACTAATTCTTTCTTTATCATTCTTTTATGAAAATGAGCTTGCAAGTATTTCTTAGCTTCTTCCATATTTTTATAACACAGCATAGATTTCTAGCCCAGTGCTTTGCAGTCTCAAGGACTCTTATACCAACAACTTTCTTTCCTCTTGAGAGTTCTCATAAAATGTCATTGTGATATGTGCTTTGTGGCTTCAACTGCAATTTTAATCAAGTTCAAATCAAAGTTTGGGTGAGTTTACAATTTTTTCTTTCTACATAGTCTTTTATTGGACTGTTTAAATCGTCTTTTTATTGGTTTTCTCATCTTTAGCTTCACCTTTCTCTAATCCATTCTTCATATTGACAGCTATGACCTTTGTAGAATGCAAATGTAATCAGTCACTTTCATGTTCCAAACCCTTCAGTGGGGTTTGAAACCCTATAACATGCAAGCAAAAAACCTTGATAGGGTGTACAAGTTCCTCTATGATCTGGCCTCTCTTGTGCCACATTTGTCTAGTCTCTTTCTTGTACCCTCTGTCTCAGATATCTCATATTCCAGCTTTTCGGACTACTTGTAGTTATTTGGATACACAATATGGGTCTGTGTCTCCTTGTACCTTTACCTAGAATTTCCTCTCTCATTACTTTCTCTTGCCCTTCCCACCCTGGTGAAATCCTGCTTCCTTCTTCCTCTCTCTTCTTTTCTCTCTTTCTTTGGTGTTTAAACAAATTTTAATTCTGAAATAATTTCGGACTTTAAAAAGTCACTAAATAGTACAATTTTCTGTACCCCCTTCAGCTAGAGTTCCTTAGCTGTCTAGCTGCTGTTCAATTTTATTATGTCATGCCAGATATGCCAATAAAATTTATTCCAAGCATTTCCTATGAAAGCATCCAGGTAACACCATATTCCGAATATTATTGGTTAAATAAATGTCTCAAGAGGAGAAGTCTATTTTTCTGTATTTACTGAAATTGAAGAGCTAGAGTTTTTCCCTTTGGGAAGGCAAGACAACCAAAGGTAATCAGATATGAAATTGGTTCCTTCTGCCTTTTCTTGGCTTCAGAAATTTAAACTGCAGCGAATTTTGAGAAATAGTTACTCATCAAGATGAATGAAGAAAATTACAGAGCTGTCTGCCAGAGTCATCCTACCCCCTTGTCTGTACTGTGATTATCTAAAGAAAGAGGGAGAAAAAGTGGAGTGGGAACTTCCAGGAAGAACCAGGCTATTATTAATTAAACACAGCAAGTATTCTTTTCTCCAAGACACATCTATTCCAGTTTTTAGGTTGGGGTTCAGTTACTCTTTCTTCTTTCAACTAAACTACATGTCACACTCTTTTTAAATCATTATGTTATTTATCTATCTCCACTGGACTCTGATTTCTTCAAGGAGAGGGGTCAAATAGTCATTTTTTTTTTTTTTTGGCGGCACGTATTAAAGTGCCTGGCAAAGAGAAGGAATTAATGATGTTTGTTGACTGATTCACTGACTGATGAGCTAAACTAATAAAGTGTAGCAGCAATTAACAAAGGTGATCTTGATGTTTGCCAAATGTCTTTAGAAGGGATATTTCAGCATTAAAAGAAGACAAGATCTCTTGTGATGACTCTTGGTAGGGTATGTTCTGTTTCTCTAAATCTTCTTGGCTGACATAGGTAATTATAAAACTTTTGAAGACCTACTGGAATGTTTTTGAGTTCTGCAAAGTTATTAGCAAATGTAGCTCTTGATAGACCACCTGTTTACACTCATGCATCCTGGGATATCCTCCCAGATTACTCCTGTCTGAGCTCTCCTATGTGACCTAGGTGAGTATGGGCCACTGGCAGTCTATTCACTCCGGAGGAGCTTGTTAAAAATACCAATGTCAGGGCTCTTGTTCATAGTGATAAAGGGAAGGCCTTAGATGGAAATTTCAATGTTTTTGCACTTCAAGCTTCTGATTCTTTTCATCATTCTAAAAAGAAGAAAAAAATACCTTATGGTTGCTTGTATAGGCACCTCTGTGCTTATTTTCTCTAATCAGTAAAACAAGGTACTTTTTCAATTGAACTTTTTTGATGTCTCTTTCCTTTAACCTTTTAATTTTCTCAGTAAGAGTGAAGTGTATCTTAATTTGTATTCATTTCTTGTCGATTTGATTAATACTCTGTGCTATTGGCATTGGATTTTGGTTTTAATATAAGGCCTATGATTTTTCGATGCAAACCTATAAGAATAAGAGAAAAACTAATATGAAGAATATGACTATTTTATTTCATCATTGTAAGATGCATATCTGTCCTATCTTAAAATCTCTGAAACTGGGATATACCTTTTAATTGACAGCATTTTATATTATCTCTCAGGGAGGCAGCAGTTGTGAAGTGGTTGGCATGACCTGTACATGCATTCAAGATGTCAGCATCAAAACTTGTTGAATGGATGTCAACAGTTTGGAAAAAAATCCTGGAGACAGAAGTGGATCACTCTTTTTAACCACTAGAAACCAATTGTTCAGATTATTGGCAATCTTTCTAGAGTGAGTCAAAGAAGACTAGCTGTACATGATTGCAAAACTATGTTAAGGAGACCTAAAGTAAAGTTGGTTTTTGATATGGATTTTAGAAAATACTTTATTATCAACTTCATCATTAGCACTTTTCTTGACCCAGATTGATATTGTGTAGGAGAAGTTGGATATTAAGGATTCAGTAAAAAAGAGATGAAGATTAAGTCTGAATTTTAGAGAAATGTCAGGAATACCTTAACCAGTTTATTTCTCTTACATTTTCCTTTTCTTGTATGCGCAAAAGTAATTTATGATAAAAATCTATGATTAATTAAGCCAAAACCATTCTTCCAATAAATATAATATAAAAATTCTAAGTGATAAGACAGTCTTAGGTTATAGTTTAATTAGCAGGATTTTTTTCTTTCTTTCTTAGAGGTCCCACAGTAGTGGAGTTTCTTCCTATTGATGGATAGTTACATTCCATGAAATGAAGTAATGAAAATTCTAGTCCTACTGCTTGCTTCCTAAGTGCCAGACACTCTTCCAAGCAGGCCGCATGTATCAACTCATTTAGTTTTCACAAAACCCTATGAGATAGGTGCTATTGCTGTTCTCATTTTACATAAAAGGAATGAAGTCACAGAGATGGGATTCTGACTTTTGGCTACTTTCTAGATTTTTTTTTTCTTTTTTCCCCCCATGTTGTTGAGTCCATGGATGTGGCTACTTTCTAGATTTTAAAACCATGACATTCCTCTCTGACACTTAGTTCCTCATCTGCAAAGTGGGCATCATAAAGTTCATCTCATAGGACTGTGGTGAAGATTAAATTAGCTGATATATTTATGTTATGCCACTTAGCACATCAAAAGGTTTAAGTAAGACAATTCCAAAAGTTATGAATTCTGTGTCTTTTTTCTTTTATTCCACTGTGTTGTCCAGGCTGGAATGCAGTGGTATGAACACAGCTCAGTGCAGCCACCACTTCCTTGGGCACAGGTGGTCCTCTCACCTCAATCTCCCGAGTGGCTGGGATTATAGGTGCATGCCACCACACCTAGCTGATTTTCTTGTTTTTTGTAGAGGTGGGGTTTTGCCATGTTGCCCAGGCTGTTCTTGAATTCCTGGGCCCAAGTGACCCACCTGCCTTAGCCTCCCAAAGTGTTGGGATTAAAGGTGTGAGCCAATGTGCCTGGCCTGAATTATCTTTTTTCTTTTCTCTTTTTTTTTATTTTCTTTCTTTCTCTTTCTTTCTTTCTTTCTTTCTTTCTTTCTTTCTTTCTTTCTTTCTTTCTTTCTTTCTTTCCTCTCTCTCTCTCTCTTTCTTTCTTTCTTTCTTTTTCTTTCTTTCTTTATTTTTTTTTGACAGTCTTGCTCTGTCGTCCAGGCTGGAGTGCAGTGGTGTGATCTCGGCTTACTGCAACTTTTGCCTCCCCGGTTCAAGTGATTCTCCTGCTTCAGCCTCCCCAGTACCTGGGATTGCAGGTGGGGGCCACCATGCCTGGCTAATTTTTGTACTTTTAGTAGAGACAGTTTTGCCATGTTGGCCAGGCTGGTCTCGAACTCCTGACCTCAGGTGATCTGCCTGCCTCGGCCCCCTAAAGTGCTGGGATTACAGGAGTGAGCCACCGCACCTGGCCTGAATTCTCTTCCTTTTACTAATGAAAATATTCACATAGTAGTCATTGTTGGTTGCCTACATGGCTTTTCTCTTCCGCCATAAAAGGATCTTTATTTTGTTCACATATCTGGCACCTCCACCAAGTAGCCCATGTGTCTCAGGGTAAACTAAGCCATCAGAACTCTAGCAGTGACGTTTAATTATTTTAAGCTTCATTGTACTATTCTCCTTGCTAATGATGGGTTCAGGAACCCAGGGCTAAGCCAATCAGATCATGACATTTCCCCTAAGAACAAGGAAATAGCATGGGCATTTGACCCAATGGGGTATAAAGGTTAAGTTAGTGGGTACTTCTGGAAAAGGATGAAGATATAGGAAAATATATATGTTTCCAGACTGTGAAGCCCAGCACTGTCACAGCCATTTAGCTACCTGCCTGAGGATGGAGTGGGTCCATAGTAAGGAACAGATCTAAAACAGCTATAGAGAAACAGACAACTGGGGCTACGAGGGTAAGTCAACTGCAAAACGCACCATAATTTTGAATTCCCCATTGTTAAACCGAGTCAATCTTTATTGTTTAGACTAACTTGAATTGAAATTTCTGTTATGTGTAGCTATAAGCATCCTAGAATCCTAACAGAACAAATATCTCTAATTACTTTGGTCGTATTTGTTCCAGGCCCTCTACTCTGCACTTGGTGTACATTGGATGCATCCTTACATCGCTATCTTCATTTTAAAGTAAGGAAATGGAGCACAGACAAGGAGCGAACTCAGAATTTTCTTTTCTTTTTGCTTCTCAATCAGTGATCTTAACCACCCTATCTTTCTTAACCTGATATCTGGTACAATTTTTTAAAAATCTTTTTTTTAAGATTCATTTTTACTCTTGTTTTACAAATAATCCATGGTCATAATAGAAAAAGAACATACAGAAGCAAAACTGAATATAAAAACAATTCATATTTCCACTGTCTTGAAATAACCACTGTTAACATTTGGTGCATACCTTTTATTTTTTAATTATTTTTTCTTTTTCAATTTTTATTTTAGATTCGGGGATACACATGTATCCCCTGTGTAACAAACAGAGGTTTGTTACAAAGGTATACTGTGTGATGCTGTGGTTTGAGGAACGATTGACTGTGTTACCCATGTAGTGAGCATAGTGAGCAGCCCTTGCCCCTCCCTCTCTCCCTCCTCTAGGAGGCCCCATTGTCTATTGTTCCCATCTTTATGTCCATGTGTACCCAATGTTTAGCTCTCAGTTGTAGATGAGAACATGTGGGATTTGGTTTTCTGTTTCTAGATTAATTTGCTTAGGATAATGGCCTCCAGCTGCATCCATGTTGCTGCCAAGAACATGATTTCATTATTTTTTATGGCTGCATAGTATTCCATGGTATATATGTATCAGATTGTCTTCATCCAGTCCACCATTGTTGGGCACCTGGGTTGATTCCATGTTTTTGCTGTTGTGAATAGTGCTGCAATGAACACACGGGTACATGCATCCTTTTGCTAGGACAGTTTCTTTTCCTTTGGGTTTATACTTAGTAATGGGATTGCTGGGTCAAATGGTAGTTCAATACTTAGTTCTTCGAGAAATCTCCAAACTGCTCCCCACAGTGGTTGGACTAATTTACTCTTAAAATTTTGTTCATGGTGGTCTGTTTTGTGACAAAAATATCTATCTTAGTAGAAACTGTTTTCACCTAAATATTTAATCTTATTTCATTTTATTTACTTTAATATCTTCCTCCAAAGTCATTTTTTGTAAACTGCAGAGTCATCTGCATCTTATTGTTGGTGAAATTGATATCATGGGTGACAAACTGTACTCAGGCAGGTAATGAGTGAAAAGATCAGGGTGTGGGAGAAAAACCCTAAAGTGCAGGCATGGTGATAGATGTTGAGGGCATAGTGAATGTATTAGTCTACCAAGGCTGCCATAACAAAACACCACAGACTGGGGCGCTTAAATAATAGAAATATTACAGCTCTGGAGGTTGCAAGACCAAGATCAAAGCGTGGGCAGATTTGGTTTTTCCTGCAGCCACTCTCCTTGGCTTGCAGATGGCCATCTTCTCACTGTGTTCTCACATGACTTTTCTCTGTGTGCAAGCATCCTTGGTGTCTCTTCCTCTTTTTGTGAGGACATTAGTCAGATTGGATTAGGGCCCCACCGTAATGGCCTCATGTAACCTTAATTGCCTCTTTAAAATCTCTATTTCCAAATACAGTCATGTTGAGGCTAGGACTTCAACATATGAATTTTGGAGGACTGCAATTCAGTCCCTATTAAAGGGAAATAGTGGGGCTCTGGTGACCTGGAGAATGAGCATTCTCTTGTCCTTCTGAAGGAGACCCTCCACTATTCGGCCCCCATTAATTACTGCCACAAGGAAGGAGGACTTGGCATTGTCAGGTCTGCCTTTTCAATTCACACTTGGAATACAAGTTTTTAAGTAAAGTCTTCCAATTTCAAAAATTGTCACCTAATAACAAAAATATTTGTCTGTGGCCAGCTATCTGTTCGTGAAGTCTGGATTAAATAGGCAATAATTGCCGATTCACAACAATGGCTTGTTCTATTACCATTTTCTGCTCTTCTCGTGCTCTCTCTCCTCCTCTAGGTACCATTTCACTGCAAATAGTCAGAGAATTTTGGAGCTGGACTCAAGTAGTAGCCCAGCCTCAGTCAGACATGGGTCAGAAGTCATTTAGTTGTCATTAGTTATCTCCTGAGTCCCTGAGATAGAACAAGTCAAGTTTTGAGAAGTCAGCTATTCTTCAATAGACTTATTAACTATAATTGGTTCCACTAAGATAGAAACATATAGTTATATTTAAAGAATCAATAGTCTCAGTGAATTATTAAAGTAGGTCAATAGCTACTGAGTGTCCAAGGACTAATACCATGTATGCAGTGACCCATACCTTGCTTTAATTATAATTGGTCTAGATCTTTAAAGCACAAGGCACTGTCTAGATGAAGTATGTAATGACTCCCTAATGATGAAAGGTAATGTGTATGTACAGAGACAGCAAGAAAGAACCAAATGATTAAAAGAGAAAAAAAATAGTGATCACAGAAAATGCACTTTCAAAGAATTTTAAGGTTGAGAAGGTATTTCTTTCTTTTTATCTCAGTTTAGTGGTCTTGGCTGAGTCCCAGTGCTTCAGGGTTTTCAGGTACCAGAAATTCAACCAGGTGGGTGGTTAGAGAGAACAGTCTAGAAGATCCAACAAAAGGCAGTTGGTGGCTGTCCAGGTTAGGATATTGATCCTGATGATGTGAAGATAAGAGTGGACAATTTGAAAAGAAGTGAATGTCATGTGATAGGACCTACTAGAATAATGTAGAGTTCAGGACTCTGAATCAACAGAGAGGACTGACAGAGAAAGCCTTAGTTTGGGAGAAACAGTAATGTAAGAAGTGTTCAGTCAGGACTAGAGAACGAACCTGTTTTGTTTTTGGTTTTGGTTTTGTTTGAACTGGAGCACCAGAAGAGAAAAAAAAGCACTAGGAAGTTTGACCTGATGCCTAGACAAGACAAGGACAAGAGCTCAGGAGAAGGATCTGATCTTGCAGTTAGAAGGAAAGGAGGCTAAGCAGTTTTCAGGAAAAGCAGGCAGAAACCAGACTAGTGATTACAAAGTCATTGGATGCGAAGTGCAAAACAGAACCTGTATTATGACCATGACTAAAAGACATCACACCACTGGATATAGAAACGAGTAGCTCCAGAGGGACATCTCTTCTCCATTGTGGCAGAAATAATGATCCTTCCCAAATATTCCACTTACTTTCCCCACACTTCCCAGGTTCCTTCCAATTAGAATCATGTGACTCCTTTTGGTCATTGAAATGACAGCAAAAAATGGTATATGTCACTCCCACGTGAAGGCAGTGAAAAGTGCACACACTTTCCCCCTTGCAGTGGCTGCTATGATATGCTGCCCAGATCTGCTCTTCAGGACTGAGACTCTGATTCCTCCCATTGCTGACAGCTCTCAGCTGAGTTGCTCTCCTGGAATTATCCTCAGTAGAGGAGAGCCACTTTACTCAAGGTCATAACCTCTCTCTGGGGTCAAGCCAATCAAATGACTGGTTGATAAGGGATAATAAAGGCCCAAGTCCCTTGCCTTAAGGTGAGACAACTGTGAAGAACCATTTGAGCTCCAGGACTCCCTTTTGGGTTGGCCAAGACCTTTGTTGTTACTACATAGTAAGTAGTTCAACAATTGTCTGCTCAACCATTCTTGCACTCTCCCTGGCAGATGTCAATTAGAGTTCCCTCCCCAATAACCTTTGTGCACAGAAATCTTTATCTTGATCTGTTTTCCAGGTAGCCTGACCCAAGACACTTTCCCTCTGCTGATGTTTAGATCATGTAGCTATGAGATGGCAAAGAATGTTACAATCTGGATCTGTGAGTGGAACAGAGCCCTTGTGGACCAGCAGTAGACATGCTGCATGAATAAGCAATAAGCCTTTATTGTACTAAGCCACTGAGATTTGTAGATAATTTGCCACTAATGCCTAACCTAACCTATCCTGACTAACAGTTACACTCACTGTGTCACCCGTGTCCTTGATCCTCCTGATGGGCTCCTCCTGACCAACTGATTTCATCTGACCAATTGATTTCAGGCTACTTTCAAGATAGCCCCACTGAGCTTTGCCGCCCCAAGATAAGAGCACAGAGATTAAGTAACAGAGCCCGTATATATTCAGTACTGCCCTAAAACTTGAAATATTTTTGACTATAATTTTCTCTGAGAGTAACATAATGGATCTATTTAATAGATGAGACCTCTTGAGGCCAATGAAGTACAACAAGGTTCCTTTTTTTTCTATTCCACACTGTGTTATTCTCCCAAAGCTAATGAGGTGGGAGGACAAGCAGAGAAGAGGAGAAGAATAAAGAAATTGGCCTCTTATTTTCTTATACTTGTGGAGTCTGCCAGTCAGAATTTCTTTCCCAAGTCATCCATGAAGAGAGGACTGGTACCACATTAGGAAACCATGTTCCCCAAGTTTTGTAGTAGGACTAAACAGATGTTCCTGAGCAGTACATGTGGGACATTTTGACTTTATATATCAAATTTGATGCTTGTATCAAATAAAAGAAGAAATCAGGAAAAACTTTCAGTTTTATTAGAGTGCTCCAGAAAGATGCAACCATTTCTCTTTTACCCCAGTAATTACCTCCTAATATTCCTTGTACAGTCCATTGGTCAAGCCAAGCTGTATTCTCTGAGAAATTCCATTTCTTCCCCTTAGGAAGCACCACTTTTACAGGTAGAAGTCTTGGCTCTTTGGGTCTTCTAATGTTTAATAAACCCCTGGACTTCTGTGTTTTTATAGGTGTGAACTATCTCTCTAAAGTAAGTGGGTGGGGAAGCTCAAACCCCTAAATAGATCCTATAATTCCAGTACAGTCTCTCCACTAAAGACTTATAACTAGTTTCTACATGAGCTACTTAAAATCAAGGACATCTTGCCTCAAGGAGTAATGAAGAAGTTACGTCCTCATGTGAATAGAATTTTGACTCTCTTCCTTGCGAAATAATAACCTTGCAATTATTGAGTTAAGGAGTGTTTGACTCCTCTTCTTCCTGGTGACATTATAAAGGTTTGTATTTGTGTCTCTGAGGTATGGGAAACCAGCAATAACAAACCTAAAGAGATTGATTTTTTTTAAATGTTCAAATCCTTCCTTTGATGAAGTTCAAGCAATTAATTCTGTTTCTGGAACAGATAGGCACATAACAGAGAAAGAGAAATGGCTTTGGCCTCAAAATCTTCATTTTCCCCTTGGCTCTTTGGCAAGTTAAGAAGAAACTATAACTTCTATTTATTGAGCAGTTGCTATATGCCAGGAAGTTTACATACTACCCTCTATTATTAAATACTCATGACAACTCTGTTTTTAAGGTGGGAAAAACTAAAGATTAGATCTCTTAAGATCATACCATTATTAACAGTACTCAGCATAGTGAGGGTTTAAACTCAATCTCTTTAACCTCCTGACCTTCTACTCAATTCTTTTCACCATTATACCCATTGGTCTCTCTATAATGAATAAAAATTGTAGAAATTACCCATCCTCTAGAGATTTCATTGTTGATGTCTACACTAAATGGAATTCCAAGTTGTTTCTAAACGTGAGAATATACTATTAGAGTTATTCAACTCTGAAGCAACTCACTCTAAAATAATCTTAGAATGTCATGGGACAGATGAATTGTACAGTAAGGGATACAGAGAAAAATATGAGAGCCCTGCCTAGACAACAGCATAATAACTTTCCCTTACTATGCCTTCATTATGTGGCTGGCACCGTGTTAAATGGTTCTTATGAATTATCTCATTTACTTCTCAAGACAATCCTAGCATGTAATAACTATTATTATTTTATAATGGGGGAAGTTAGACCTGGAGAATTTAATTATCTTGCCCAAAGTAATACAAGCTAATAAATGGTAGACCCAAGAGTTGAACTTGGGTAGTCTGATTCCAAATATGTGCCCTTAGCCACAAGTTATGTGAGATAACTATAAAAGAAAGTCCAAGACAAGAGTAAGATATTTGTGGGGCAAGTATGAAGAACAAAATAATTCCATGAGAGTTGAAGGATTTTGGATAAGGGTTGGTGGATAAACTGACAAGTTTGGAACTGCTTATTTTTCCTTGCATATTAACTGAGTCAGGTCATGGCTCTTTTGAAAATGTTTTTCCTACTAGGTGTCAAAAAATAGAGGATTAACTATAAGCAGACACTCAATTTCCTGAATCAAGATTTTGTTGGAAGTGTAGGTATGTCACAGTTGGTTATTGACTGACGACTACAGAGCCAATCAAGCTCTTTCATGTCTTCCAGGGAACTAACAACTGTGAGTGCCCAGTAAGCGTCAAGAGGCTTAACCTTGGTGACAGAAGATGAACACTCCCATTAGGGCTCCACTTCAAAACGAAGCACTCTAGTTCTTAGGCAGAGGGCTAGGAGAAGGAAATTGGAGGACTATGTCACTTATAACATTTTTGCCACCCCACTAATAATGGGCTTCTGCTTTAAAAGTCTAAGCATGCTTAATTTGACTTCCCACAGTGTGGAGAACTATGTGCATCTATGTCTGCAATGACAATATATTTTTCAAAAAGATCTCAAAATTTAACTGGCTTCCAGCAACAAGCACCTTACTTCTGGCTCAAACATCTATGAATTGGCTGAGGTCAAACTGGTCTAGACTTGGCTAAGTTAGGCTTAGCTCCAAGCTGTAGAGTTGGATCTAGTGAGCTCCATGGGTCTCTCATTTGCCTTGATCCAGCAGCTGCCAAGGTGTATTCTTCTCATCTATAAAGACAGAAACACAAGACAGGAAGTTAAACTATGCAAACACAGTTCAAATTTCTATTTATGTCACATCTACTAACATTGTGTTGGTCAAGGCAAGTCACATGACTAGGCTTAAAGTCAAGTGGCTGGAAAGTAAACTCTACTCATCCTGATGGCATGGGCAAATTGTGAGGAATTAGAATCACTCTAATAAAATCTAACATTCATAGATTTATGAATCTAACATTCATAGATGGATCAGGAGAAAATAAAGTATCAAAATGAGTGCGAAGAGCTCTCATTGAAAACCATCTTAGACACAAATTAATTGTCCCCACCCATATTTTATCTTTCTTTGCTGCTGGCTGTATGTATATAGGTGTTTCAATGGCTATCTCCTTCTTCAGGGTCAGCATTGAGGTAAACTCTGTGGAAAACATATTCTAACACAGAAAATCTGGGGTTATAATGGGATTTCTCAGAAATGGAATCTAGGGATATGGTAACTTTGAAGGAAAAAACAGTATGTGATTGGCATTCAGCTTTGTCTGGGATCTAAGAAGCTGTGTTGTGGTCAAATAGAAAGTCAACAGTGGTAATTTACCTTAGTAGGAAAAGCGAAACCGTTTCATAGAGAGCCAGAACTTGATGCCCAAGGATGAGGTTAAATTATGAAGCAGATGATAGTTAGGTATTTAATTAGCTAGCGTGGAGACCGATGACCACAAAAATGTATTAGGAAAGCACATTTAATCTGTTTTGGGATATGTTTTCTTCTCTCAGCCTTCATTTGAGGTGGCTCATCATTTTTAATTCCTTGGGCCATCTTTCCTTTTTCTATTCTGTTCAAGCAACTCTAGCTAAGCCTGTGTGATATCATACTACCTTTCAAGCTGGCTTCATCTTTTTTTTTTTTCTAATCTTCTATATTTTCCCTGTGTTATTCACAGATCTTATTTGTCTTGCTGTATTTGGTACTCTCTATGAGTTCTGGAACTCCAATCTTAGATTTTTTTTTTTGATTCAGGGACTTCTGACATTTCTACCTCATTATATGCCACTCTTAGCAACTGATGATACTTTTCTCTGGCTCAGTGTCAACTGCACTCTCTCATAATAGAGTAGGTGGCTTATTGTCCCACACTTCTTAGGCAGATCTATTGCTTCTTTTTAATGTTTCCTGGTTCCAGGTCTAAAAAGTTTTTTATATTCATTTTAGACTTACATAAACAGTATTAAGTATGATTTCGGTCTTCCACTTCTTCCTGTGTAGCTATCTTACCCTGAAGGGGAGATGGGGAGACAGGGAGGAAAGAAAGAAAGTAGGGGGCAGGAGAGAGAGAGATGAACAGAGAGGAAGAAAGGTAAATGTGTCAAGTGGGAAAGAAAGGGAAAAAGGATGATTGAATGGAGGGAGGGAAGGAGAAAGGGAGGGGGGACAAGGGAAGGAGAGAGAGAGAGAATGGAGGGAGAGAGAAAGAGAAACAAACAGAGAATGCATAAGGCAGAGATCCAGAAAGCCAAGAAAGAACTTGGAAAGGTGAGAAATGGGTAGCTGATACCTAAAGGCTTTGCCATGAAGACCCCCTGACCCTATGATTATTTTATGTGCAACATTCTCCCCATTATATAAATGTAAGGGAAAGTGCTAAAGAAACATAGAAAACTGATCCTTTAAATTAGAAGAAACTGTGAAAGTTTGTGAACATTCAGTACAACACAGATGCCCAGGTTTTCCCCCTTATTCCTGGAGTCCAGTATTACTGTTAGTAGACCTCTTTCAAATTAGAAAGCTACAACCTTCCAACCATGCACATTAATAACCCAAATACCTGCTGAGAGCTGCCACTTGGTAAGTATTCCATCACCGCCTCTCAAGTTCCGACAGTGAAAAACATGCACATCTCCCTCATCTCCCATTTCTATGAAGTAGATTTGCCAGTTGCAGCTGCCGAGGGGTGAGAAGCCTATAAACTTGGGGTATTTAAGACAAATTTGTTTTCCTGTCTGCTAGCTACTGAAAAGACAATTAAAAAATTATGCTTAAGTAAACCCCAGAAAGCTTTCAACACCTTTAGATAATACACATGTTTTTCCAAGTACCCAGTGTGCACATAGACCCTATGATTTCACAGATGGTGATGGGATCCTGTTGAGTCCAGAAGTTGGAGACAGAGCTCGTATTTGGCTGACTGTATTAGATGATGTTGGTTGGTAGGTGGATCCTGATATTGCACCCAGTGCTGGAGGTAGCACATGAATGTATCCATGCATGCCATTTCAGGTAATGAGCTGAAAGTCCTCTCACCAAGGTGATATGTAATCTTCTTTCTCCCAAATCCACTTGAACATGCATACATTCTTATCCTACTTGTCCTCACTGCATATTTCACCGTGTTGGTGTCTTCCTCCTTGAAATACTCCCTTCCTTGGTTTCTGTGACATTACACTCTTTGGGTAAACTTCCATTTTATTTCCTTTCAGGTTTTCATTTGCTCCACTGTATTTGTGTTGGTATTCCATTTTCTAGCCTCTTTGGTTTTCACTGTACAATCTACCTAGGTGGGCTTTTCTAACTACACAACTTTAAATATATATGAAATTCTCTAAATATTTTTTCTAGCCCCAAATTCCATAGCTCTTGACTTATATAACTGACAAACTACTCAATAGTTCAGCATGGGATTTCCTTAGCAACCTCAAACCCACCACATTCCCAGCTGAATTTTGCATCTCCCATCTCCCCAAAGAAGATTCTTTTTTTTTATGGGGGCAATGGTGGATTCTTATTTCAGAAATGGTGCCAACATTGACTACTTGCCCAAATCTGAAATCTGACTGCTGCTTCATTCACATCCCAATACCCAGTCATCAGAAACTCTTATGTTTGTACTCTTTAATATCCCTTGAGCATTTTCACTTCTCTACATCCCCACTACTGCCTCCACTGGCAGTCATTATCTCTGATGACAATCTGGATTATGGCAAGGCCCAGCTAGCATCCCTGTATTCATATACTAGCTGTCTGCAATCTATACTTAACACTGCAGCCAGAATGAGCTTCCTATTACCCAAATCAATCACATCTTTTCCTCCTTCTTTCTGCTCTTTTATGGGCTCCTATTGCCCTTTCTGTAAAGTCCAATACCCCAGCATGACTTATGAAGCTCCACCATAACTGACTCTTGCTCACTTCCTCATGCACATTGCTTACCTCTCCCTTTTGCACACCCTACAGTCTGGCCACACTTATCTCTTTGGGTTTTCCTGGACATGCCTTGCTGCCTTCTGCACTTGGGATTTTACACTTGTTCTTTCTTCCTGAAACAATCTTGATAATTCCTAATAATTATTTTTTTTAGACACATTCTCACTCTGTTGGCCAGGCTGGAGTGCAGTGTCATGATCTCGGCTCACTGCAACCTCTGCCTCCCAGGTTCAAGCGATTCTTCTGCCTCAGCCTCCCAAGCTACAGGCACCTGCCACCATGCCTGGCTAATTTTTGTATTTTTAGTAGAGATGGGGTTTCACCATATTGGCCAGGCTGGTCTTGAACTCCTGACCTTGTGATCTGCCTGGGTCAGCCTCCCAAAGTGCTGGGATTACAGGCATGAGCCACTGCACCCGGCCAACTCCCAATAAAATTTTAAGACTAGCTTTATCTACTAACTCCTCTAAGAATTCTTGTCTTCATTTACTCATTCATTTGTGCATTTACTAAATATTTATTAAGGAGCCTTTCTGTGCAAGGAGCCTGTCTTTGTCGTTTGGGCTACTATAAAAAACTATCATAGACTGGGTAACATAAACAAAAGAAGCTTATTTCTCACAGTTCTGGAGACTGAAAGCCCTGGATCAAAGCACTGGCAGATTTGTTGTCTAGTGAGATCTTGCTTCCTGGTTCCTAGGTGGCCATCTCCTTGCTGGGTCCTCACATAGTAGAAAGGGTGAGAGAGCTACTTAGGGTTTCTTAATTAGGGCACTAATCCCATTAGTGAGGGTTCTGCCCTTATGATCTAAGCACATACGAAAGGCTTCACCTCCTAATCCCATCACATTGGGGATTAGGATTTGAGCATATGAATTTAGGGAAAGCACATTCATTCCATAGCAGAGCCACTAAATGCCTGGGCACTGTGTTTGTTGCTAGTCTTTAAGATGTCCCATGGCAGCCATACTTAACTCTCTGTATTTGTCACATTGCATTTAATTTGCTTTTTATGTAAATGTATCTCCCACTAGACTTAGAGTACCCTCTGGGCAAAACCAATGTCTTACTGGTTTTATTGTTTTGTGTTTTTGCAACACCCAGTTCAGTACCTGACATATAAAGTAGGTGTTCATAAAATATGTCTGGAATAAATGGATGAATAAACCACTTTTTGAATTTTTTCTTCACTCTTAGAACACAGAAACAGCAAGATTAGGTTAATCATTAATCTGAAAACATCTTTTTTTTTTTTTTTTTGCACTTAGATTGGCAGAGCCACTTCATCTTAGCACCTGTTCCTGAGGCAAAATCACAGAAGTCTTTCTAGAATCTCTTGCCAGCTCTTCATGGTGTAACACCCCTAACTCCAATGAGTGCAAGGGGCAGAAAGCCAAGGCTCTCTTAATCTGCCCCCAGGTTCCCTTTCTTGCTGTAATGTATCTTGAACGGGGCATGAACAAAACCAGTTTCAGGGTGAGGAAGTGTGTAATTTTGTACACACTGAAGATGGGGACATAGTTTCCTGTACAGAATCTCTCTAGTTTCCTGTACAGAATCCATTTTTTTCTCGTTCAGAAGTCCTTTATTCCATTTTACTAAATATCTGTGTGTTTCCCAGGAAGAAAAGCTTGATCTCCAGGCAGCTTTCAGTTTCTGCCCTGCCTCCGTAGATGGTCTTGGCATTGTCACAGCAAGCGTGTGGTAAAACTCAATAATATTTGTTGAATTGAATTATCTTGGTGGTAAGGGAAATAAACCCTGTGGACCCCACGGAGCCACAATGGTCAGGATCTTTGTTTGTGTTTAATCTGCTTTAAACCCTTGGGACTAGAAATAGTTGAATAAAAACTGGCCTCAGAAATCCCCTGTTATGTATTTCCCTCATTGTCTTTCTTCACTTTATTTCTAGCCACAATATATATATGTGGCTTACCTTATAAGCCACAATCTCATAAGGTAAGAAAATGAAGGTATTTCTATGGGCTATGTGAAAACAGTTCCGTTGACCTAGACTTTGATGTCAGTTTCAGGGCTGATCCAATTGCTAATGCATTGTGCACATATACAGCATAGAGAAAATGCACACAGGGTCCTCACTATGTTTCTTAGGGACAGGCAATGGTGTTCAAATAAACATAAAAGACCAAGGAATCCCATCATGTCTTTTCTTACATACTTCCCTGTATCATGCTGAAAATGATGACATAGAAGGAATGGGAAGGAAAGGACAACACATCCTTCTTTTTCTTTACTCATCATTAATCATCAGTAAGTAGAAGGGAGAAAGTGTTGGTAGAACTGTAACAAGGAGTGACATAAAAACTGTTGAGTTAGTTTTGTGCAGCATTTCAACTGTTCTGGTAAAAACAAAATACAAATACTTACATGACTTACGAAACACAAATTATATTTTCAGTGACTCCTCATATAAGCGAAATGTTCTTATATTTGCATTTCAAATTGTCATTGCATGATATAAAGATAAATAGCAAAATTAATGCTAATAATTTAAATTTTTATTTTTTCTTTACTTACAACAAATTAAACAGCAAATTAAAAAACACTATGATGAGTTAAGAGAGAAGACATGGAAGGAAAAAAAAACCCCTTTGGATCTTAGTGCCTTTAACAGCCCTCTTTTTCCTGTCTTTTGAAGGAGAGATTCCAAATTTTCATTTTGCACCTGGCCTGGCAAAATTTTTAGCTAGCCGTGATTCCTAGACTAATGATGTGAACATTCATTCAACAAAGATTTCCTGAGTGCCCACTAGTACCTAGACTTAAAGAGATAGATTAGAGAGATGCCTAAAGAGATAGGTAGAGAAAGCTAGCTGAGACTACAAAGTAGAATGTAAGAAACAGAGCTGGAGAGGCACAGGCCGGTGCCCTTATAGTGAGACCCTGGTACAAGCTGGGGAGGTTCCTCGTCTTGTTTGGTCCAGGGAGACACTGAGATAAGGCTCCCAAGGATGCTGCCTGAGCAAACCTCCATTTTGTGCAGGTGAAAGCCGTGCTGTGCCTCCTTGCTTCGGACTGGCGCGAGAGTCAACTTATTTGAGCAATCAGAGTCTTTCACAGGCTGCATGACTTATTCTGGGTTCTTCTCTGCTCATAGTATAGCTTGTACTCCTTTGGGAGGAATGTCATATATCCCCTGTGTCAGCTAAAGGATCTAAGATGTGGGCTACTAACCTGTCTCACTACTTCCTAGTCTATCCTTACCAGGGGCTGGTAGAATTTAGCCCTTAATACTAAGGTCTTAAAAAAGAACAGGATCTTGCTTACTTGAGTTTAGTGGACAACCTCCTCTCCTTAATCTTCCACCCTTGGCCATGAGGTAAGATACTCTCATGGCCCAGGTATCCTTCTCTCAGAATGAAAGTAGCTGATGATAACCATGTCTGTGACTCCTCTTAGACCATGGCTTGACAGCTTCTGGACCCACAATTTCAGCAACTTTTAAAAAAAGAAAGTCCAAGGAGTTGAGATGGGGTTTGAAATGTCAACCCAGTAAGGTGAATGTGTGCTCATTCTTATTAAGTCTTATCTTACTTAAGCCAAATAAGACTTAATAAGAATGGGTACACATTCACCTTACTGGGTTGGTTCTTCTAAGCATTTCTCTCCCATTGCTCCTCAGTGGTCCTGAGCCCCCTGCCCCTGCTCCACACCAAAGTTGCTTCATCAGATGCAGGAACTTATATTGGTTTATATACCTTTGAGGCCTGGTCATTGCTAATGAGGGCCTATTTTTATTATTCACTCAACTGTTTTTCTACTAGTTAGTGTTACAAGAGAATAAAACTAACTAGTAATGCTAATCAGTAACACGAACTCATTAGTAACACTAATAACCAGAGTTACTGTCATGGGATTCTTGGGGTGTTGCTTTGCCAGCCAGAAACCTCTGTGGCCAGTAGTGCCTTTGCCTGAGTTTTGCTCGGGCCCTCTAGACTCATTCTGCCAACTTGGCCTGGCAGGCTGTGCTTGGCTCATGCTACTGACCTGAATCCCATGCCTGCCAAGGGTAAACCAGGTGCGAAGTGGCAAAGGGTATGTGAGTGAGCATGGGACGGTCCAGCCATTGTGCACAGGCAGGCACACCAACTGGGGCAGGGTGGGCAGCTCCACGGACCAGCACTGGCGCTGGCTCCCTGCGAGGCTTTGGCTGCACCAGGCATCCTGCAAGCAGCTTCCACGGCTGGCAGTGGGGAATGTGGTGGTGCCTGGGAGGTTGGATATGCCAAGAACTGCAGAGCCCCAAAGAGGGTGTCACAGCCCTGGCTCAGGGAGCCCCTAGGTTTGGGCTCCACGAAGAGCCACAGCTCTTCTCATCTTCTCTCTCTTCTCCTTCTTGGCAATGCCAAAGTAGTGAGCAAGGGGCGTGTTTCAGCCCTGTTTGTGTTACAGCTCTTTTAGCCCCACCATTTGGCAGGTCCCAAGTTCTTTTCCTGTGTCCAGGAAGAATGAAGTACGCAGACAAGTGGAGGGTGAGCGAGGTGAAGAGGAGTTTTATTGAGCAGCAGCTCAGAGGAGAACAGCTCAGAGGAGATCCACAGTGGGTAGCTCTTCTCTGCAGGCAGGGTGTCCTGATGAGTGTCCAGCCCTCAGCAGAGGGGAAACCCTGGAATGGGCAGCTCCTGTCTGTAGGCAGGGTGTCCTGATGAGTGTCCAACTCTCAGCAGAGAGGGGACCCTGGTGTGGGTAGCTCTTCTTTGCAGCTGTTTGAGTCTGGCTGAGTTTGGAGCTTTTATGGGCCTCAGAGGGGAAGAAGTGTGTGCCAGCTGGTCCATGAGTGGCCATGGGTGGGCCTGGAAAAAGCACCACAAGTTCCCACTCCTGTCTGTGGGACCAGCAGCCTGGCCCCCAGGCTTCAGGCCCTCCCTGGCTTGAAGGTGGGGCTTCACCTGGGACCTGTCTCTTTCCACCCAGGAGCCTGTCTGCCTCCTGCTGTCATTCGTGGCATCCAGGCTGTTCATGCCATGGGGCACCTGCAGGTGAGTACTGAGCTGCCCTCAGCCCCACCTCAGCCTCCTTCCCATGCTTGTTGGCACCCAAAGTCCAGAGGGGGCCTAGGTGGCAGGGGGCTGGCATGGCAGTGCTGCCCTGAGTGTGTGCACGCCTGGCCAGGCTGCGACAGCACCTGGGTGTGGCCCCAACCTTGCTCCAAGATTGAAGCAGATGCCAGAAGCAGGCCAGGCAGTGGGAGCAGATATCTCTAAGCCTTGGGGGCAGGTGGGGCCTTCCCAGGCTCCTAAGAGTGCAGAGATGCCCAGGTCCGCAGCTGTGGCTTAGGTGGCTGCAGCTGCACCAGGGAGGGCAGGGCTCCTGCCTGCTCCCAGCCCCCATTGGCTCTGTGTAGCACAGAACCCCAGCTGTACCTCCGCCACTGTAGCAAGTGTCATAGCAGCAGCTGCTCTAGATGGGCCGCTGCTGTCATCATTACTAGTTGGTTTTATTCACTCAATGGTTTGTTCTACTAGTTAGTGTTACTAGTATTACTAGTTAGTAATAGTAACATATTACTAGTTAGTAACTAGTGTTAGTAGTTAGTGTTACTTTTAGTAACACTAGAAACTAAAACCTGAGGACAGGGTTTTTTTTGGAAAAAAATATATTTATATTGCCAAAATGTTCTTTTTTTCTTAAAATGGGACTTTCTTGACAAAAGTTGTCATTCATTCTGCTTTGCTCATCTCCCAAACTGAGTTAATCACAAAGTGAATTAAACAAAAAGCAACAACAACCTTGTACAAATAATATCTTTTGGAATAGGGAGATGGTCCAAGCCTCCCGATAAAGCTTCCCCAAAATCCATTGCCTTGTTCATTCCTTTAGTCAGGTATGCAGTATTTATTGAGGGCTTCCACTTGCTAGGCAGTGAGGTGGGAACTGAATGTGAATGATGCAAAACAGATAGTTTCAGCCTTTGTGGAGCTCAGCCTAGAGTTTAGTTAGAGGCACATAAGTTTTTCAACTGGTCATAAACTTATATAATTACAAACTGTATTTAGTATTATGGAGTAAATGTATAAAAACCCGTGATATCACAGAACAGGAAGCCACACCCAGTTTGGGTAAGAGTTCAGGGAAATATTTCCTGAGAGTATGGTGGACTGAAGCACTGAGCTGTTGCTGAGAGAGCAACAGCTCTCAATTCTTCATTTGCACATTCTTGGGCACACCTTTTCATAATCTTTCTCTCACACCAGCTCTTGTGGCCGTAGTTCTGGCCAGGAATTCTGGAAAGGAGAAAGACCGTCTTGATGTTATAGTCTCTCTTATGCACTGATGGGGTTTGAACTTTGCTCTTTCCAGGAGCATTATTAAGGAGAACTCGTTTTCTCTGCAGAAGGGCTAGGTTTGATGAGTACATTGAGTGACCCCTGCTACTTCTCATCCATGTATGTGGTAAGCATTGCTAATCAATAGAGGCACTTGTTCCTGCTGAGCTTAGATGAACAATTCTTACAAAATGTCTAGATATTTGCTTCCAAATGATTGGAGTTGCAGTGAAGCATGAAGTCTACTTGCTGTTCCACATCTCACATGCCTGCCTTGCTTGATAAATGGAACCCAGTTAGTTCTATGTGGGCTTGAAGAAAGTAGATGCATGTAATGACTTGAGTCCGCCTCTGACTTAAGATTCATCTAACATTTGGGTCAAGGAAATCTCCTATTCTACATTTGCAGATCAGACTCAGATACTGTTCTGGCCTCCTGGGAGCACACACAGAAGTTATTAAATTAATAGTATAAATGCTTAGGATAATAAATGTTCCTAATATTTGGTAAATAGATAATAAACACCAGTTTAAACCCTCATCATTATTAATAATATTATTATAAGTGAAAAGTCATCACTCATAGGAAGAGTGGGAACTGCCTGCAAAGATGAAGCAGAGTGAGGAAATGACATTGTCATGTGACCACTGTCAGATTTTTCTTAGCAACATTTTAACTCCAAATTCTACTTGTCCTTGAAGCCTGCACCTCTCCCCACCTCCCACTCATACACAAAATCATGGAGTACTGGACCATCTGGCACTCTTTGTCTTATTACTGCCACTGGAGCTGGAGATGCTAAGAATAATGACCATAGCCCCTATCTTTAAGAAGCTTATATTCTAGTGGGGAGCCAGAAAATAAATGAATAGAGTCATCCCATTTTTGCCTTCATGGAGCGTGCAGACTGGAAGAGGGAGAGAGATACTAAATCAATAAACATGTAATTTAAAAATTATATAAGTTCTGGGCTGGGTGCAGTGGCTCACGCCTGTAGTCCTAGTACATTGGGAGGCCAAGGTGGGCGGATCACGAGGTCAGGAGATCGAGACCATCCTGGCTAACACGGTGAAAACCTGTCTCTACTAAAAATACAAAAAATTAGCTGGGCGTGATGGCAGGCACCTGTAGTCCCAGCTACTCGGGAGGCTGAGGCAGGAGAATGGCGTGAACCCGGAGGTGGAGCTTGCAGTGAGCCGAGATTGTGCCACTGTACTCTAGCCTGGGCGACAAAGCAAGACTCCATCTCAAAATATATATATATATATATATATATATATATATATATATATATAAAATATATATGTTCTGTGAAGCTAAGTAACAGGGTAGAAAAGAGGGAAAAACAGGAAGAGCTAATTTTAAAATTCGAGCATTTAGTCAATCAAGACCTCCCTGAGAAAGCAGAATTTAAGCTGACAGTCATCTCATTTTTCTATGAATACATCCTTGGTGGGATGAGGGTTTCTTTGGTTATTTCAATAGTGTATCATACATATAAGGCCGAAGACATGCATTCTGATCAATCAGTATAAATCAGCAAACTCACCTGATTTTGTCCTGCTCTCAGTGGAAGAATGGGAATGTTAAGAATGCTCTACTCAAAATCTTTGGTAGATTATCACTCGTCTGTCCTACTTTAACTTTTGTCTTCATATGAAACCAGATTATCAGGAAAGCGTGTAGCTCTCTCCTATCCACAGATGCATGTCTGGGATTAACTGCTACTGAATATGCTCATTATTCATATTGAGCATAACTGCTACTAAATATGACATTTAATGCTCAGTAATGCTCTGTGGGGAAGGATGGATGGCCTATTGTAATAAAAGAAGAAAATATGTGAACACTTAATTATATTTAAGATATAATTCTGGTTACATGTCAGAAATGTTTGGTTTATCTGTAGGTAGAAATACATGCTGATGATATACACTTCTGTTGGGAATACACATGAATCTGCTGTTGGTGAAGGCCTGTGGCCCCCTCTCAATGCCTGGACATGATAGACACTCAACTCATGCTAGTTTGCCTCTTCTCTTCTCTTTCTTTTAATTCCTCCCTTGTATTCATTAATTCACAATTCTTTTTCCCAGCTACCACCTATTACAGATCTGGAGGGTGGAAAGGGGCTTACAGAGTCCAGTCCAAGAGTTTATAAATTGTATTTTGAGGGTTCCCAGGGACCCACAGAAGACTATCCAGGGGATCAGCAGATGGATGGACTGAGTAGTCCTCAATTCCAAATTCCAAAAGTGTCATTTTTGCCCAATAAATTCAACTGGAGCTATATATAAGTGTGTGTTAAGAAAATTTCCAGTGCTAAAAAAAAATGTTTGAAGACCATGAATAGTTCAGTCCTTGTTTTATAGAAGATAAAACTGAGCACCAGAGAGGAAAAATGGCTGGCTCAAGGACACATGAAACAGAGTCACAACCTAAATCCAGGCCTCCAGGTCCATAAATCAACACATTTGGAGTCTTATTTATCTTAATATGATCTGCCTCTGGCCTTCACCCCTTCTCAGGAAAAGCTGTCTTTCTACTGGATTTTTGCTCTAGAAACATCACAGTTTAGAATTTCTGATTCTATTAATTTAGGATTAGGTGGACACAGTTGGTTGGCTTCCCTAAAACACTGCTGAATGCAGAAATAATTGAGAAACGCTTCCAGACACAAGATTACTGAAAGTATGGGTAGAGTTGAAATTGAGATTCAACTCAAAAAAGTTATTTCAATAGTGTATCATACAAGACCAAGAACATGCATTCTGATCAATCAGTATAAATCAGCAAACTCACCTGCCTTTGTCCTGCTCTTAGTGGAAGAATTGGACTGTTAAGAATACTCTACTCAAAATCTTTGGTAGAGTATCACTCGTATGTCCTACTTTAACCTTTGTCTTCATAAGAAACCAGATTATCAGGAAAGTGTGTAGCTCCCTCCTATCCATGGGTGTGTGTCTGGGATAAACTGCTACTTGAGCTAGCCATTTCTGGGGAGAGAATATTGGAAACAGACAGTAAGTGAGAAGGACACATCCTGGAAAGCTGGCTGCAAGAATGGCATAGGAGTAGTGGGCAGAAAAGCAGACTTGATTTTGTGATGGGATCAGATAACAGAAAATAAACAGACTGTTTGGGATGGGGCACAAAGGAATGCCAAGTAAAGCATGCAGGGGAGATTGTCCCTCTGTTCTTTGGTAATACTGTTCTTAGAGAAAAGGCTATTCCATTTTGTTAGCTCAGCAGCAAAAAGATAGAGATGAATTGGAGGAAGTTCAGCAGAGCAGTGAATGGGGTGGATAATTAGCTTCTGGGGAAAAAGGTGATAACATATAATGCTTTTGAGGGACTGTCATAGTTTTCTGTTACAACGCTGGAAACTGGAGACACCAAGTGGGGAGTGAAATTACTTGCATACACAGACGTTTAGTGGAAAATGATTGCATATGGTTAAGAATATAAGAAAATAAGTTAAACTCAGGGATGAATTCTAGCAGAGAGGGAATCAATTTATCAGCAAATTAAGTCAGCATGCTAGAAGTAGGAGCAGCTTAATATAAAGTATAAGATATGTATCTTTCCTCATAAACTTTCAGCTGTGGAATGCCTACAGCCAAACCATTCTCTCTCTCACGCACTTTTTTTGTGAACAATCTTGGTTCTGTCCTGAGGGCATTTGCACCTGCTGTTTCTTATGTCTAGATTTGTCATTGTGCAACTTTTCTCCATCCCACTCCAGATCTCTGAATGGCTGGCTTCTGATTGTTATTCAGGTCTCATATCTCAGCTACAATGTCACCTTCCCTTGTTTTAAAATGAGGCTGTGAGTAGTTAGCAACTTGACAAATATCACACCATGTCTCACTCCAGAACCCAAGCCCTACAGTCTCAATGCTGCTTTACTTAGTAAGAAATAGACATTTTAGTTAGAGAAAATATAGTTTAGCTTATACGATGGGAGATCTAGAGGTAGCAGTTTCTCATCCGAAGTCTAGGAAAGGTCAACCAAAAAGAAAGAAAATATCTGGTGACCACAAGCCATCACTTGGGGTATCTTAAAGAAAGCTTTATGGCAAAAATAGACAGGAGCCTGTAGGAGAGCCACCAGCTTATAGAATATTCAATGGATGGGCTTTTACCTAGATAATTATAAATAAGATTCCTGCTCACTAAACATCATCAGTCTCTTTTTGGACAATAAACATACACTAACCGATGGAAGGGTTTATTGATAAAATAAACTATGAGTACTGTACCATTAAATGAGATGGCATTTATTATTTGTTTTGGAGCCATACATTGAACTAAGGGCTTTACATACTGTATTTCATTTAATCTTGACTACAACCCTGTGAGGTAGGTACTATTGTTATATATCCATTTTACAGATTAGGGAAGTGAGGTTTAGAGGTTGAATGACTTTCCGAAGGTCACAGTGCTATAAAGTAATGGGAACAAGAGGTGAGCCAGATAGTCTAAAGGTACCACATCTGTAAAAATGCACTGTACCCTCCATCCCTTCCCCTACCCTCAAACCCATATTGATAACCATTTTGTATAAATACAAAATAATAACACTTATCTACTATTTGCCTACTGTATCTCAGGTGCCATACAGATTTTTATATATTTCATTAAATTCTTTACATATATATCATTTAATATTTACAAAAATTTTAGTGGATGGGTATTATTGTTACCAGTTAATAGATAAGGAAATAAAGGATGTAAGTTGTTGAGTAGCTTGAGCAGTCTCACAGTGGAAAATATACATTTGAACCATTCTCTTTTAATTGTCTGGTACTTTCTCCATAAAGATATTTTGAGCACCTTGGGGGAGATATTCAAATCTTAATTTATAAGAACATAACCACTTTTTTCCACAGCTCCTCTTTGAGGCTTTAAGCCTCCAACACAAGCCTGCCCTTCGACTCTGTGTCCCATGCTTTCCCCCGCTGTACAACAGGGCATGCATGGGTGCTCTTAGAGCAGGCAGTGGAATACTGGTTTGTGCTGGAAACAAGAAGCCAGTTTGGCTACTGGAGGCACTTGCAGGCCTTCTACAGTGAGCAGATCAAGGTCTCCTGGAATAGCGTTTCTTCTGCTCTTCTAATTGTTAAGTTCATTTCTTCTGCTTCAGACTTCAGTTCAGTCTCTAAGATCTGAAATACCTAGTTGCCTGTTTAGAGTAGATACTATCAATATTTGTTCAGGGAATGGTTGAAGAAACCTATACTCATTTAGGCTTTTTTTCCTTGTTTCTCCAACTGTAATAATTCTGTTAATTTTATAAAATTGTTACCCAGAGCTGCCATTTTCTGGTCTCTTAATTCATGAATGTAACTCTTCTCTGAATCCTTCTTAATGTCTCTATTATGCTCTGTAGTGTCCTTTACTAGAACTAAACATGCCACTATTTAGGAGTATAAACAAGTTCAAACCTAATTCTCTATGTACAGCAAGATTTAGGAGAATGGCAAGTCAAAGAGTAAATCGATTGATGACGAATGAATGATAGAAACTACCAGATAAGTTTTAATCTTAGACTCTGTATTATGTTCTGTTTTCAATTAAAAAAATATTATTCTATCCCTTCGCCTACCCATGAACCCATATGGACCCCAGGACAGAAGGATAAGATAAAGTGTTTACTGACTTTGTTGGAGACCTCCCAGTAAAGACAAGTGCATCTTTCCAGGGCCTCATATCTGAATTTTTATCTTGCACACCAAAAATATTCTCAGTTAAAAGGGATTCAATGGATAAATAATTTTGGAGTTGTTGGACACACCATCTCCCTCTTAGAGTGTCTCAGTGTACATAAGCATATTTAAGTCCAGTAGTAAAGCCCTGTAGTCAGGAGACCTATTTAACTCAGATTGGCTCAGATGTATTTACATACTGCCTATGATCAGCCACTGAAGACACTGGAAAAATTCAATTTTAGAGTAACAGAGTTTGAAAAGAACATTTCCTTTTATTTAGATATATGGTGTGATGGTTAATAGTGCTTAGCAACTTGATTGGATTGAAGGGTGCAAAGTATTGTACCTGGGTGTGTCTGTTAGTGTGTTGCCAAAGGAGATTAACATTTGAGTCAGTGGACTGGGAAAGGCAGACCCACCCTCAATCTAGGTAGGCACCATCTAATCAGCTGCCAGTGTGGCCAGAATAAAAGCAGGCAGAAGAACATGGAAAGACTAGACTGGTTTAGTCTTCTGGCCTACATCTTTCTCCCCTGCTGGATGCTTCCTACCCTTGAATATCAGACTTCAAGTTCTTCAGCTTTGGGATTCAGACTGACTTCCTTGCTTTTCAGCTTGCAGATGGCCTATTGTGGGACCTCACCTTGTGATTGTGTGAGTCAATATGCCTTAATAAACTCCCCTCTATATATCCATCTATCCATTAGTTCTGTCCCACTAGAGAACCCTGACTAATACATGTGGTATCTGAGAACACAGACTTCCTATATGAAGTTCTACACAGGTGTTATGTCACTTTTGAGCTGGGGGATTTCAGGCTGGATTCCAACTTGTTCGATTTTTTAAAAAAAAATCATATTGATGTTTTTTAAAACACTCTTCTAATCTATATAGAAAATCTGTCTCCAATAAATTCATGTAAACCCCTTCAATTTACTTGAATTTTAGCTTGTGCTTCCTTTTGATACAAAGTTTTCCATAAGTTTAATATTAGTGGTATGAAGTGGTTCTCTGCTTCAATTCATTTGTCTTAAATATACCTATTTCATGCTCCAAGAGATGTCTTTTAAATTAAATGAATGAGTTGCCTAAATAATTTATTATTCCATAAATTTATATTACATAATTCTTTTATTAGTTACCATTCTTCTCTCTGACTTTAAAAAGCTCGAATGTTGCTAGTCAGGTTTTATTTAGCATTTTATCTCTCGTCACCCTGGTTACCTTGAGTGCTGTATTAGTTTACAGGGCTGCCATAATAAATCACTACAAACTGGGTAGTCCAAAGAAACAGAAATCTATTCTATCCCAGTTCTGGACTCTAGAAGTCTGAAGTCAAGCCATCAACAGAGACATGCTCACTCCAAAGGCTCTAGGGAAGACTTCTTCTTTGCTTCTTCTAGTTTCTGGCAATCCTTGGCATTCCTTTGGCTTTGGCAGCATAATCCCAATTTCTTCTTCATCTTTGCATGGCCTTCTTCTGTGGGTGCCTGTGTGTTTCTGTATCCAAATGTCTCTCTCCTCATAAGCACACCAATCATTAGACTTAGAGCTCATCCCAATACAATACATGATTCATCTCAACTTGATTACAGATTCAAAGGCCTTATTTCCAAATAGGAAACAGTTCCAGATTCCAAGTGGACAAGAATTTTGGAGAGACACCACTCAACTCAGTGTAGTCCACTCTCTGGGTCCCAAAAGTTCATGTCTTTCCTACATGCAAAGTACGTTCCCTCCATCCTAACATCCCCAAAAGTCTTGAGTCATTCCAGCATCAACTCAAAGTCCAAAATCTTATTACATATAATTAACTTGAAAAGTTCAAAATCTCCACTTCTAAATCATTTAAATCAGGTATGGGTGAGAATCTGGGAAGGGTCCATCTTGAAGTAAAATTCCTCTCTATTAGTGCACCTGCCAAACTAGAGAACACATTATCTATGTCTAGAATACAATGATGGGACAGCCACAGGGTAGAAAATTTTCATTCTAAAAGTGAGAAATTGGGAGGAAAAAAGGGGTGATGAGTCCCAAGCAAGTTTGCAACCCAGCAAGACAAGCAGAATTTCAAGGACTGAGAATAATTCTCTGTGGCTTGATGCTCAGAGAGCCTGAGGCATCTGCCCTCTCTTCTTGGCCCACATGAGTGGTAGTGCTGTCCTTTCAGCCTGTCACTCTACCCTCAGTGCCCTCAGAGTCATCTTTCCTTTTGCTTTAAGGGTAACATACCTTGTTTGTTTGTTTGAGACAGGGTCTCACTCTATTGCCCACACTGGAGTGCAATGATGTGATCTTGGCTCACTGCAACCTTCACCTCCTGGGTTCAAGCAATCTTCTTGCCTCACCTTCCCGAGTAGCTGGGACTACAGGCATGAACCACCATGCCCGGCTAATTTTTTGTATTTTTCATAGAGACAGGTTTTGCCATGTTGGCCAGACTGGTCTCGAACTCCTGGCTTCAAGCAATCCATCAGCCTCCCAAAGTGCAAGAATTACAAGTGTGAGCCACTGCGCCCAGCCACGGGTAACATACTTTTTCAGCTGAGTTGCTCCATCAGCCTGTTTCCTGCCTGTAGAATCCCAGAAGTCCAACAGCTTTCTTTCACTTCATTCCATCTCTGTCCTGTTTAGTCCAAGCTACAGCTTTTAGTTGTATAACATTCTCAAAACCCTGAATAGTCTTCTGTGGACATCATGTATAACATTCTCAAAACCCTTAATAGTCTTCTGTGGACATCATGGGGATCATGCCATTAGACAAAAGTTTCTCCACACATTCCTCCTGGATACCCCGTCTCTATTCCTGGCCTTTGCTGACATGGCTGATTGAATGCATAAGTCATATGCCTAATCTCTTCAGCAAAAGAGTGTCCAACTAGACCCCAACTTGGGGTTCTCTTCTAGAACTTGCTTTCTCATATTTTTGCAATGTGACTAGGCTGAGAATTTTCTAAATCATCTGGTTCTGATTTATTTTTTGCTTAATAGTTTCTTTCTCCATTTCTTTCCTTTCACATTTTATTGTAGGCTGCAAGGAGAAACTGGGCCACACTCTGCTTGGGAACCTCAGTTAAATATCCAAGTTTATTGCTCACAGGTTCTGCTCTCTACACAACAACAGACTACAATTCAGCCAAGTTTATTCTACTTTCTAACAAGGTCATCTTTCCTCCACTTTTCAGTAGCATGTCCCTCATTTCCATCTGAGACTTCACCAAAGCATCTTCAATGTTCATATTTCTAGCAACATTCTGTTCATGACAATAGGTATTCTCTAAAACAATAGAAATTTCCCTACAATCCTCCTCCTTTACTTCTTTCTGAGATCTCATCAGAATTGCCTTCAATGTCCATATTTCTGTTACCGAAAGGGGGTCCTGATCCAGACCCCAAGAGAGGGTTCTTGGATCTCATGCAAGACAGAATTTGAGGCAAATCCATAGGGTAAAGTGAAAGCAAGTTTGTTAAGAAAGTAAAGGAATAAAAAATGGCTACTCCATTGGCAGAGCAGCCCAGAGAACTGCTGGTTGGCTATTTTTATGGTTATATCTTGATTATATGCTAAACAATATGTGGATTCTTCATGAGTTTTCTGGGAAAGCAGTGGGCAATTCCTGGAACTGGGGGTTCCTTCCCCTTTTCGGCCATATAGGGTAACTTCCTGATGTTGTCATGGCATCTGTAAATTGTCATGGCACTGGTGAGGGTGTCTTTTAGCATGCTAATATATTATAATTAGCATATAATGAGCAGTGAGGACAATCAGAGGTCACTTTTGTCACCATCTTGGTTTTGGTGGGTTTTGGCCAGCTTCTTTACTGGAAGTTGTTTCATCAGCAAGGTCTTTGTGACCTGTATCTTGTGCCAACCTCCTATCTCATTCTGTGACTTAGAATGTCTAACCTCCTGGGAGTGCAGCGCAGTAGGTCTCAGCCTCATTTTACCCAGCCCCTGTTAAAGATGGAGTTGCTCTGGTTCAAACGTCTCTGACATTTCTATTAGAACCTCTTCAAAGCAATCTAAGATTTTTCTATCATGCACCTAAAAACTCTTCCAGCCTCTATCCATTATTCAGTTCCAAAGCCACTTCCATATTTTTATTTATTTATTTATTTATTTATTTATTTATTTATTTACACAATAGCACCCTACTTCTTGGTACTAAAATCTCTATCAGCGAGGGCTCTCAAGAGAAACAAAACCAATAGAACATACACACACATACACATACATATATGTACACATATGTGTGTTCTTTATATGAGTGTGTATATTAACGAATATGCATAAATGATTTATTTTAAGAAATTGGTTCATAAGATTGGGGCCTGGTATATCTGAAATTTGTAGGGCAAGCCAGCAGGCTGGAAGCTTAGTCGGGATTTTTATGTTGCAGTTTTGAGGTCAAATTTCTTCTTCCCTGGCAAACCTCAGTTTTTGCTCTCAGGACTTCCAATTGATTCAGTGAGGCCCACTCACATTGTTAAGGATAATCTCTTACTTAATGTGAGCTTATTTTAGATGTTAAACACGTCTACCAAGTGCCTTCACAACAGCACCTAGATTAGTGTTTGACTAAATAACTGGGTATTATGGCCTACCCAAGTTGACACATAAAACTGCACATTAGAAGTGCTTTTCCCTATTTCTTCTGCATTTCCAGATTATTTCTCTTAAATTGCAGAGAGCAGAGCATACATAGCTATCCAGGTCTAACTTCACGAAGAATAGAACAGTTTCTTTTCATTTTCAGTGTACATCATACTTTGTCAGATTTTTTTTTCAGTTGCAGCTCTTCGTTGGACTGGTGATAGTACTGGCTTTATTAATCTCTCATTCTTTCATTTATTCATTCCACAAACATTTGTAGAAGGCCACCAAGCTCTAGGGAAAGGAAAGTGGTTTTATAAATTAGTGCTTTCTGGGATAAAGGAAATTTATAATCTGTACTACTTAATAGTAGCCACTAGCCACATGTGGTTTTCGAACACTAGGAGCATACTTAGTATGAATGCGGAAGTAGATTTTTATTTTCATTTAATTATAATTAATTTAGGTTTACATTTAAATGTCTAAATGACACTACTGTATTGGGAAATATAATTTCCCTTATGCAATTGAGGTACAAAATTCATTGTGGTTTTTATCATTAAAAGTAATGGCAGAAACCACAATTATGTTTGCACCAACCTAATACATTATTGAGTTTCTTTTACTGAGATACAGGGATAAATTAGATTTTGATTATTGTTTCAGAGATTGTTAGAGTAAGAAGGAACTTTGAGCAAAAGAGGATTTTAGAGTTGTTTTTCTTTTGTGGATGAGGACTCAGAGGTCAAATGAACTGCTGAGGATTAGAGCTTGTTAGCAGTAGTGCAGGACCCAGAACTTGGATTGGCTGCCTGTCAATTCAGTGTTTATTTCCCTACCCTGTTCTACATCCCCATCTAATTAGACCATTTGATTTTCCACCTGGAATCCCCAGCCCACTTTGACTCTAATTAACAAATGCCTCTAAAAATAGAACTCAACTTTGCACATGGTTTCAGAATGATTGCATCTTCCCTGCTCCATGGCAGAATGATCTGGTATTTTCTTTCAGTAGCTAGTTGGCTTATGACACACCTCACCTACCACCTCTGCAGTGATGCCAAAGGGATGTTCTCCCTACCTGACCCGCATATGCTTTATTGGAGAAGGAAAACCGTTCTATCTGCATAGCACTGAGTCATCAGTATTTTCTTTGGAGAAAAATGTCACTTGGCCCACACGATGCAATTTTTGCCATAGCACCTTTCTTGATAAATCTTTAGCTGACAAAAACGGAGTGAGAAGAGCATCCTAAGAGTTTCTCACGGGACCATTGATCTATTTTCTTATACTAGTGAACTTCCTTTGTTCATTTGCACTGTGTAAAATAAACGCATTTATATTGACAGTGTGCCTTTGTCAGGATACTGCCCTTATTAAAATAAGCTTGAAAATATTTTGCACTGTACCAATAACAGGATGTCATATTGACTCTGCCTTTAATAAAATATCAAAGTATTAAATATAGCCCATGAAGCACTCAAAGTTTGCTTCTGCTCTTTTTAGATAAAGTAAAATTTAAAAATAATGGCAATCAGTTGCTGCATAAAGTGGACCTGTGCCTTACAATGGGCACTGGATTTGAGGAGCAGATGGAAAGTGTCTCTGAGATGAGAACGATTAAGTAATATAATTTTAAACATGCTTTGCCAACAACAGATTTTCTGTCACACTGATCAATTATTAAAGATGAAATTCTTATACCAGCTAGAAATGCGGATTGTTATTTAAGGGAAGGAGATGATACTATCTCTTGGTGCAGAGCTTTATTATTTGGGGCCACACATCCAATCTGCTACCTGTGATTGACAAGATGATCCAAGTTCTATCATTCCTATGAGAGGTGAGTCATCCATCCATTGCTATAAGAGAACCAAATTTAGATTGGATATTTGAGCCATAAACACAACTCCCCCAAATCTCTCAGGTAAAAAACAGTAATAACTGACCCTGAAAAATCTATGGGATAAAGGTCAGCCATTATAAAATCAACCACAATATAAAGACAGTAATTTGAGGTTGGGTAACTATTTTATTTTTATGGCAAAGCATTGCAAATTATAATAAATGTAGCAAAACTGAATCAATCCAAATGGCCTCTCTTTCATTCTAATCACCTTTATCATTCTGTTATAAACCAGCTTGCTCTGAAATATATAACTAGTGAAGTATAAGGTCCTCAATTATTTAGGGAAAGAATTCTAGGAAAGTTTATTGTTTAATATTTATCAGTATCATTTGATACTTGTATAATATCTTATTTCGATGAGTAAATTATGTTTTTCCTTTAATCAGCCTTGGGGCACTACTGGGAGTAATTAAAACATGTAAGATAATTATCAGCAAGATAAATACAATATCAGACTCTTCCTAACAATATTTTATGTTTAATACTTTTATTCAGTTAAATGGGAGTTTTGCCTGCACAAGGACTGCTGGTTGGGAAGTCTATAGAAGCAGCCAATATTTAAGTGGATAGATTAAAAATCAAATGCCCCTACGTGACAAGAATAAGCAGAATGGTGTTTAGAATGATAGGTACCAATGGCCATAACATTTTTCATATGCTAAATTCAGACTTTTCTAATTTTATTTGTACAGAACCTCTTTCCAGAAATGGCTCCAAAGAGTGACTTGCCAATGCTGGTTTAGCAGGTGCTCAGAGGAGATGCCTCCAATGCCCAACCTGAGCTAATGAATGGAAAACAATCTTTTCCCTCTCACTGTCTCAGATTCTTATAACGATCCTAAAAAAAGACGAGAAAACCATCATTACACCTTGTTCACAGATGTTGAAACCAAGGTATATAGCCTGCTTCACTTACACAGCTTCTTAGTGACAGATAGAGGACTTCACATGTTGCTAGGAACCCTTGGAGTTGGATGAAGAAGCCTGGAGCTCTAGTCTTAATGACTTCACTCTACAAAGAAAATAAACCAATATTCATGACACAGAGCAGCATTTCAGAGTTGAGCAACACAGGATCTAAAATGGTCTTATCTATTCCACTAACAAATTGTTATCGAGGTCCTAACTGTGTATGATCTTGTCCTAGAAGCTGTTGGCTATTTGAGGATTTAACAAATTCACATTTCAGCTTTCAGCGTCACCCTTTTATTGGAATACTTTCTTTCCTTTGTGCTAGTTTTGCTCTCTGGCAGGCTTTTCTCATGAGGTGGCATCCCAGGACTCTAACCTTCCTTCTCCTAGCCTGGAAACCTCACAGAAAAAGAAGGCGTCTTGACTGATGGTTCCAGTAAAAGTCACGAGGTTGAGTTTTCCTGCATTGATCTGCATCATATACCCATAACTGGACCAATCACAGTGGCCAGAGGGATTGGACACACTGATTGGCCAGGCCTGTGTCATGCACCTAGCCTTGAAGGCAGCATGTATTGGGATAGCCCCATGTAAAAGTTATTATAATGGGGTAGGCATTATTCTTCGAAGGAAAGTAGGATGTTGTCACCAGAAAAGGAGGAAATAGTGATGGGCAGGCAACAGCTGTCCTCCAGAGAAAAGTTAAAATTACTTCCATTTTATAAATGAAAAAGTTGAAGCTCAGTAATGGTTAAGTGGCTTGAATACGAAAGGGAAAAAGATAAACAGTAGGAACAAAGTTCTTAACTTCTAGCCCTTGAGAAAATCTTCCCAGACATCCATCACATCTCTGATCACTGAGGTCAGGAAGAAGTGTTCCAGTCACCTTTTAAATCCATTCACTGCCAATAGGAAAAAAACAAGAGAATGAACTAATCAGATTTTATAAATTCCTAAGAGCCCCGCATATATTTTGGCTGGAAAGTTGTTTGTTCACTTGTATTTAATGAATGGCCCCTTATCTGAATGCTGAAACACCCATTTAAACTGCAACATCTGTATTTACGTCTGTTGAAGACATGTTATTAAGTTGAAAAATTGCTATCTCAACAGACTTGTAGGCTTTCAACTTTGTCTCCTAAGGTAAAAACTCTTTAACAAAGAGCCTTAGTGCTGTTAAGACAAATGCTGAGAATTCAAAGAAGACACACTTTTGAGGAGATGATCTAGGAGGAATTACCACCCTGGATACCAATCAGAAATGGCTGGCTTCACAGAAGAGCCGGCTCAGCATTTATAGTGATTAAGGTGCTTAGAATTACGCTTTCTTTATTGACTTTTCCAAGCCCTCTCTGTTTCGAAAAACTAAACTGAAGTGCAAAGCATTCTGTGAACTTAATGAAGAATTTCTGACTTGTTTGTATCTTCATTACACCTTGTAAGATAGATACATCTGGAAAGAGTATTAGAATAAAAACATGTTGATTAAAAAAAACCCCCCATAAGAAGATGACAGAAGCTGTGGCTGCTATTGATGTTTGGCGTGGGCCCCAGAGAGAGGTATTGAGGCTTGTTCAGATTCTTTCCACTCCTCTGAATTTTATAGAGACTCAGCAACATTACTTAAAAAAAAAAAAAGCCATCAAATAGGTTAAATGGTAGTCTAACATCGTGCTTTCTGTCACTTTGTCATTCTGATTGACAGAGCTGAGGACTTCTTTCCAGCCCTGTGGGTGTAAGTGCCAAGAAGATAAAAAGAGCCAAGGAAATGACATAAGGTCACCATGTGTCATGATGTCCTGAGTAGGGAATGGTGGCCCAGAGAAGTGGAAGGGCAAGATGTCCTCCCAGGGGCGGCCATCAAACTCGTAGAGCAGGACTGTGAAATGCTGAGAGCAAAGGATCTGCAGGAGCTGGCTGGATGCCAGGGCATGCAGGGGCACATGACGAAGCTTCTCCTTTTAGGGGGATAGAGTGTCCTGAGCCCCAGAGTCTCTGAGAGGATCGAGGAATGGGCTGAGAAGGGTCCGTCCTCCGCAGAGCTAGAAGTGAGTGACAGTGGGAACTGGTGTGATGTATGTGTATGTGTATATCCAAATTCATGTTCATATCTGTCATTTTGCTTGATTTATGAGGAATAATCCTAATTATAATGCTACATGTATATTGACTCATTAAATCCCCACAATAGCCCCAAGAGATGAGACAGGCAAATGAGGAAGCCATCCTCTTTCTTGCTTTACAGAGGAGGACACCAAGGTTAGAGGCCATCAGGTGATTAGCCTTAAAACAGGAAAGCATTAATTGTAGGCAAGTCCATGAAAAGGTAGCCGGGTAACATGGCATAGTGATTAATGGCTTAGAATCTGAAATCAAACAGACTTTTATATCCTGGTTCTTCCATAACTGTCATGTTGTCTTAGGAAAGCCACCTAACTTTGAGGCTCAGGTGTCTCAGCTACAAATGAAATTGTGATAAAACACATCTTTGTAGGTGTTTGTATAATAAAATTAGAAAAAATAGTTAACACAGCACAAATCCTGGCACAAGCTAAATATTTAATAAACATTGGTAGCTATTTTTATTGTTGTTTTCTGGCATGTTCCCAAGACAGGATCCAGATATAAGAAAAGATAGGTAGCTAGTTGTCAAAAATGGTGTTCAGGTTAAGAACTGGGTTTTGGAAGCAGGGAAAAACCTAGTTATCAGAATTCAAACAAAAGATAAGGTCAGACTTTAGCAGTAGACCACTCTTATTTGCCTACTCACCATTCCCTTCTTTCTTCTTTTAGTAATAGCACCCTACCCACTGTTTTCCAAATTATTGGTTGCTGTGCTTCAGTGGGGCTCCATTTTCCAGACCATGACAGAGTACCCAACCAGGCCTGGCTGCTTAGAATACCATGTTCCCTGGCTGTGATACTTTAGCTTTGGACATGTGGACTAAACTAATTAGAGTGCATTATGGGACTTTTTTTTTCTTTCAAACTAGTGGTAAAGAGGCACTGTCTTTCCACTGGTGCTGCAAAGCTACTACAATATAGGTCTGAGGGGCTGGAAGCCATCTTGCTGCCCCAAAGGGAGCATCTTTTTGATGCCATGAAGTCGACCTGGAGGAAGGCAGAGATGAGAGATAGTGGGAAACTAAGTCCCCGATTACATGGTTTGAGGTAACTGCATAAAACCAGCTCTGCTCCTGGTTGAGGCATTTTTTCTTCCTCTTGATAAATGAAGAGTTTTTGATTCTCAGTTTCAAAATGTCCCCCTTGTTTAATATCTGGAAATGTCTAGAAAACAAGGCCCATCTGTGCCTCAGATGGGAGCCAAGGTACCCCAAGTCATCTAAGAAGAAGGCTGCAGGGACTCAGAGACAAGCAGCAGCATCTGGGCTATGTGTCCCTCTGTAAAAAAGAGGGTGACATTTCTTTCGTCTCTATTTCAGGTATCATTTTCTCTCCTCCAACCCCATTTCTTGAAAAATTTAACTACTAGGAGTTTGTGAAGATATCACTTCATGGGTTCATTGATAAATGACAGGTGATTTTATGCTTTCCTGAGATAGGTTCAACATGCCAGAGTGTCTTGTGCTCCAGACCTTGAAAGATGAGATTCCTGGAAAATGGTTTAATGTAGGTTGTATTGTTCTATCTCACCAGCCATTCAGAGAATTTTAATTAAGCTCTGTTGTATTCATCCCTTACTCTTAATAAAGCCCTTTATTTCATAACTCAGTTCAGAATAGTTAAATATTTTGTTTGAAGTACAGCCCCCACCAATTCACCACACAGGAGGGGTGTACAGTTAAAGGAATTGGTGTAAATGAAAAACCCCTTGAGACTCGTTGAGTGTCAAGGTCTGAGCTGGGAGGCAGAAAGCCCCAGCTCTAATTTCAGCTCTGCCAGAGAGAGACTGGGACAACTCAGCCTTCTTTTCCCAGAGCAAAAATGAGGATGCTGAATTTGGTTTACTTCACTGAGCATTGGCAGGAAGTATTAGGAAGACAATGTCTTCAAAGCATAAAAAGTACTTGGAAAAAAGTCAGCATATTACTTGTAGGGCCATGAAGATTCTCTGATGGATGCAATTGCACAAGAAAAATATGTTATTATGGACCCAATAGCTAGCCCAGGGCAAATGCTGGGGTGTATCCCAAGGACTTTCCTGCTCTGCAAATTCTTTGTTTTTCCTTCAAGCGTGATCACATACAGTTTTGTGGAGTCAGCACTTTCTTTGTTTCATTGACTGTTGATTACTTCATTAACTCACTACTTATCTCCTGAGTGTTTTACTATTTGTTCAGCACTACAGGTAGAAAAAGTGGGTCAAGCATGACTGTTCTTTTATTCAGTCAACCTCTATTTATCGAGCACCTACTACGTGCCAAGCAGTGGGGATATAAAGATGGTAGCCATAGTCACTGCCTTGTATAATCTTGCTACTCAAATTGTGGTGAGGGGACCAGGAGCATCAGTATCTCCTAGGAGTTTGTTAGAGAAATACAGGCAAACAGAATCAGCTTTTAACCAGGATACTAACAAGATCCCTGGGCAATTTGTATGCACATGAAAGTCTGAGAGGCAAAGCTCTAAGCAGACTTATGTCATGGTGAGTTTAGTGGGAAAATAACAAACTAGCGGTTTAGAAGTCTGACTAATACTGGTTGCCAGCTTTCTGCTCTGATGCTTGTAATGGAATTGAAGCAAGTCATTTTTCCATGTTATGACTCAATGTATTATCTTCAAAATAGAGATAATATTATCTGCCCTTCCTCTCTCATGTGTTATTATGAAGATGAGATAAGAAAATAGTTGCAAAAGTGTAAGTGTTATCCAAAAGTAAGATATTGCTATTGTAACATTTAAGGTTTGGAGAAGCTTCGGTATACTAAGCCTGGCTGCATTGCCCAGGAACTGGAATTTTATTCTGATTTAACAATTGCCTGCATTGTGATTCTGTGTTAAGGCATTCTTATCTCTACCATTCAGAGATGTGAGTAACAGGCTTGCAAAGGCGCCAGCATGCAGAGATGTTCTAGTGCTTGTTAGCTCTAGTTATACAGAAGATGTTGTGCTAGACATCTTATGTATTCAACTCATTTCAATAAAACTTAATGAGGGTTTGTCTACTTGGAAAATCTTTGGGGTATGGCATGCTTGGTTCCTGCCTTCAAGTGGTGTTTAAGATGGTGAGGTAATATACAAAATAATTGTAATTCATGATACAATAATGTAGATGCACTGAGTGTGGTTCAGACAATAGGTGAAGACATGGGTAGATTTATGAAACACAGAAGATTTGTGAAACAAGAGGACAACAGATTACCTAAAGATTATGTTTTTATCATCTGCTTCTTTAGCAAACTCGCAGGGCAGCTGGGTCATGAGACCTCCCAGATGCTGGAGAATAGTATCACTAGATTACTGGAAAATGATGACCTGGCTCCAGGTACAAACAAATGCCCTGTCTTAGCCATCAAGTTGGAGAATTCAGACACACAGCACTTAGAACAGAGCTCTTTTTCTTTCCAAACATTTATATTGTTTCTCCAGGAAAGGGCTGTCCTACTGCTTGTCTACATTTAGGAATAATTATTAGATGAAATGAGATTAGGATTTGAATGAAAAAAACTGCCCATGTTCAATTGACAAGGACCATCACTGAACCCATACCTTCCTGTCTATATATCCCCTTCCACCTTGCCCCTCTGAACTACTATTCGGATTCCACGACACAGAATTTGAACACTAAGGGAGTATACTTGCTGAAGTAGCAACAATTTGGTGATGACAGAAAGCAGAAAATCAATCTGGAGAAATTAAGTTTCCTTACAGAACATTTAAGCCCTGGGGTAATCACCAGAGTGAATTCACCCATCAAAGGCTAAGCTGACCCCCGTCAGCTTTAAATCCCTAGCCCTCCTACTAAAACTGTTTCATATGATAGTGAATTAATTGGCTGTTAAGTAAGCCAAAGGGTCTCGATTTCCTACCTCTGCTGATTCAGCAGATTCTTATCTAAGATTTAAGAGACTGGAGTCTACTGAGAGAAAAAGTGGGGGTGTTCAGAAAGCCACTCTTTTGTAAGTTATGCTTCCCCAGCTATAAAATATTCTATAGCGGGGTGAAAATGACCAATTTCAGCCTCCAGAATCACAGAAGCTGGGAGCAGCCTCAGAAATGGGAATGTAGAGATCTGAATTAGGCTCTATAAGTTAATCACCTTCTTTGTCTTTCTCTCCTGTCCTCTCTCTCTCTCTCTTTCTGTCTTAGAGACAGGGTCTTGCTCTGTCACCCAAGCTCTAGTGTGGTGGCTACAGTGATCATAGCTCACTGTAGGCTCAAACTCCTGGGCTCAGGTGATCCTCCTATCTCAGCCTCCTGAATAACTGGGACTACAGGCTTGTGCCACCATGCCTGGCTAATTTTTGAATTTTATTTTTTGTTTATAATTTTAGTTTTTATTTTTATTTTTTGTAGAGACGGGGTCTCATTCTGTTGACCAGGCTGGTCTTGAACTCCTGGTCTCAAGCTATCCTCCTGCCTTGGCCTTCCAAACTGTTGGGATGATAGGTGTGAGCCACAGTTCTCATCTAACCTTCTTTGTCTTCTTAAATAGAAAACCAGCAGGAGGAACTGCTCTAGTTGGTATGTGATGTAAAGTGAAAATAGTGAAAAGTTGTCTTTGCCCAGCATCATCCCTGTCTGCCATTTTGATCCTCTTTTCTCCCATCAATCTTCTGTTCTAATTTTCTTTGTTCCTTTTTGGGGTACTTCTTCTCTTGTCCTACTGCCATTTTGAACTCCCTTGGTTCCCCCCCTCCAAGGTTCTTCACCAATTCTGCATTTTGCTAGCAGCAGTAAGTATTCTCTTTACAATCATTCTTTCATTATTATAATTTTATTTCTCTCCACGAATAAGCATTGAGCACCTTCAGAAGATAAACACATGTTTTTTCCTCAGTGAAATTCCTTTTGGGTGAGAAAGTCATATGTTAGTCAAGCAAATTAGTGAATTAGGTTAATTCCAGTTACCAATAAATGCAAAAGAGTTAAACAGTTGGAGGTCTGAAGATGAAGGTGAAGGATTAGGAGCCACTTTCTTCAGAGAGGGTAGGGAAGGGCTCATTGAGGCTGTGGCATATGAACTGAGATCTAATCAATGAGGAGGGGCCAGCTGTTCTGAGATGTGGGGAGGCTCATTCCATAGAGAGGAAATGCAGACGCAAAGCCATTGGAAGTGCTTGAGGGTGGGCTGACAGGAAGGGGAGTTTTGGGACTTGTCTGGAAGTTGCATTTGCAGAGCAAGCACATTGTTTTGCTTATATTGTGTGTTGGTTGTGCGTTTATATTATAAGCGGCTTAAGGAGGGTTAGTAGAGATTTTTATGGAGGGGAGAAGAGCTCCCCTACCAAACTTCTGTACACCCTTTCTTGAAGACTTTGGCAAAGACTCAGATAAAAACAAGAAATGACAATAGGACCAGTGTGGTTGGAGTTTGCTGTGTTTAGGCAAGGTGGGATGACCTGAGGCCTAAGAAGTCTACAAGGCCTTACAGGTAGGCAGTGATGGCAAGGCATTTGAATTTTGTTCTGTGTGTGATGGGATGGCACTGGAGGGCTTTGATTAGAAGTGACAGAATGGTGATTTTCATGTTTTGATCTAAAAAATACCCAATTCACAGGCAGCTCCAGAATATGATTAAACTGAACTAAAATACTAAAACAATACTGATGTCACGGGCAATTGAAATTCTGTATAATTACCATTTATGATTACTGAAGCTAGGAATGGCATATTGTGTGACTCCTGTTTATAAGGCAATGGCTCAGATGAAATGCAAGATAAAGGCAATTCTAAGTATCTTAGCTGTAAGTGTACTCTTTCTATTCTGCTCCAAAAAACATATCAGAATGCATGAGTAGCATAATTATGGGTACTACTTTCAGGTGTGCCTGGATTTTATGTAAAGAATTAGAATTAGAACTCTTCATTACACATTACTCCCAGCATGCCTCCCAAACTGGTAGGTAACCTGTCTGTCCTTGAAGTTACTCTTTTTCTTCTTGCCACCATCAAAGTCTTTTCTCAGGTACCCATCACAGTGAAATCAGAAAAGTTCTGATGGTTTTGTTTACACTCAAGTGTCCACAGGAGACAGTGACTTAATATGTTTATTCTCTAAGAATGTGCATTTGAATAGGAGCAATGGTTTCATGTGAGTGAATGCAAGTACGAGTCAAGGTTATAGAAGGCCAGTATTTGGGCAAGAGCCCTTCTTAGAAGTCCTGAAACTACCCCACCTATACAATCCTAATGGTTTAGAATACTGTTTCTTCCTACACCTTGTGGCTTCTACGCCCTTAGAAGTGAATGCTGTAGCCCTCCAGAAATGCCTGAGACTCAAAAGGTAATGAAAAATAATTTGTAGCTATCAACATTTTTGTCTTTCCGAGGAAAGACCCATCTTTAGAATAATTTCTCTTTATATGAAGCAAAAGCGCTCTTCTGAATAATGCAAAACCACTAACAGTTAAAACAATAGCTGATACTGTAGTATTTTCTGTGTGCCAGGCTCTTTTCTAAGCACTTATTTATATTAACTTATTTAATCCTGCAACAACCCTAGGTAACAGGTATTATTGTCATCCCAATTTTATGAACAAAAAAAAAGACAGTTATGGTAAATTCATATACTCTAAATATGTGGATAATTTAGGAGTTCTGAATATGTAACATCACCTCAGTAAGAGCTTCAGCCACAGAGTCAGGTCCCAGAGGATCCGATTTATTAATTACTAAACTCATTTCTGCAGAATGCACCAAAGGCTTCCACTGTTGGGAAGGAAGATCCTTTATGAAAAAATTTTAGTCTTGTTAGAGAGTGCAATAAAGCTATGGAGAGGTTATCAACTTTTAATTATTGAACAGTGAAATAGAATTTCAGATGAATCCCCCAATGTAATTTATATTGTAATGTTTTACACTGCTTTATGTACAGATGTCAGGAAAGATGGCTCTAAATGAATTTTCTAGGACTTAAGGGAGAGCTTGCAGTTCTAGCTCTAGGGATGAAGGCCTGTCTTCATCTCAGCAGGGAGCTACGAACATCTCACGAACCAATATGATGAAATCTTCTTTAAAACCTGAAAAGGTCAGAGGTAAAAAGTCCATTCAGACTAAATGTTTGACATCTAAGGTAAAATTGTAAGTTAATGCTAACTTTCCTGCTCTGCAAATTCTTTGCAGAGGCCTGATTTGAAAAGGACAATCCAAGTTTTGATTACCTGTATCAGAAATAGTGTTCTGGAAAAGGTTCCAGATAGGCTTTACTTGTAGGCTAAGATAAACTTGAATGTGATGCTGAGATACTGTCTTTTCCTTATGAACATGAGCAAGAATTTATTTGTTAGAGGTCACCAAAATTGTGTGATTACTCTTGTTGTAACTTCTTAAAGACTTAGCTATCGCAAATTTAACTCAGAAACATTTTGGGTTACTTTTTCAGTTCAGATGATACACCTTCTCTCTGTCTCAAAAAAAAAAACAAAAAACCAAAAAACAAACAAATTTTGCAAAATAACAGTTGCTCACAGATAAAAGCAACTGCCCATCTGTCATCATTGGTCTTTTAAAACCACAAGTTGTCTTTCTAATTTCTCTTCGACTTTTGACATACAACTCAAAACACCTTTTCACAGACAGGTTATATGGTTATTTCAAATACTGTCTAAAAACTATAAAGAGATTTGATTAAATTGGAAGCACAGATGACTGATACTCTTAAAATAATTGCTGCCTTAGTGATTCAACATGTGAGCTCTGCCATTTATTACACTTTTAAGTGAACTAATCTAAATTAAAATCTTCTAAGATCAATAGCTCATTTTTTTTTAACCACGGAGCATTCTTAATGCATTGCCAAGCCAGATAAGTCATATTTTCAGACCTTGAAAGTCTACAGCAGCCTAATGTATATTTAGTAGCATATTTTACAGCAGGCTCCTTTTTTTTTGCACAAATATATTAAAAAATAGCCATTCCAAGTGTGTCTCAAAACACATCTAGTTCCTTTTCTAAGCATACCTCCTCACTTGAAAGATATCATTATTATATTTTGATGTGTAAAACTACTTATCAATCTGGTCTTTTATTAACTGAATAACAATTTGAGTCATTCATCTGCATTGCTGTCAGGTGATGGTAAAATTCTGGCAAATTTATAGAAAGAAAATAGTGTAAACAATTCAGTTAACATTGAAACTCACTCAAAGATGTAGTGTTGGAAATAAGGCAAATTCCTATGGGCCTCTGAGACAGGCCTAATGTCTGTGGGGATTTGGACTGGGTGGAAGTTAACTATGTTAGCCTCCTTTTGTTTGGCTCCCATGGTAAGGAATACAGAGGCCTAACTTGAAAAGGACAATCCAAGTTTTGATTACCTGTATCAGAAATAGTGTTCTGGAAAAGGCTCCAGATAGGCTGTACTTGTAGGCTAAGAGAAACTTGAATGTGATGCTGAGATACTGTGAGGCTAGCAGTAAACAATCATCTCAGAGATCCATTATGTTCACAAAGCAACTCCCAGCTTTGGCTGTCGTCTTCAACACCTTTAGTTCATCTGTTTTGTGTTAGGGAATTACTGGAGATCCACCTTGGGCTAGAATCTTTGGGGGAGTCAGTCCATATTGCTTTTTTCCCCATCTTCATAATTTAGATTGAGTTTCTAAAGGAAAGGGGAAAGGAGACTGCTGGCCAATGCCAGGGTTTTGGCTGCTGAAGTATCCTCCCCATTTGCCACACCCACGTTAGTCCAAGAAGAAGTCAAGGGGAATGAGAGAAGACTACATTCTTTTAGGAATTGTTCTATGTGATCACCCCTTCAGTCACTCTTCTTCTGTGCCACAACCTCCCCTGCCCCACCTTACTCCCATATCACATCATCTGGGTGTATGCATAATCATTAAGTTTAAGTTTTCTTCTGCATGGCTAATATATAACGCTTTATCCTTAAAACCCTTGCAGGAGACAGTTTTGGGAGATGGTAGAAGCTATAGTACAGCAGTGCTATATTAAGATAAATGTAATGTGTTTTTAGAAATAAATTCAGTAAAGTTGTAGGATATATAATCAACATATAAAAATCAGTTGTGTTTCTGTACATCTATACATTGACCATGAACTATCAGAAAAGGAAATTAAGAAAACAATCCCATTTACAATAGCATCAAGAATAAAATACTTAGGAATAAACCAGAGGTAAAAAACTTATATGCTGAAAACAACATAACATAGATGAAAGAAAAGACATAAGTAAATAAAAAGACATCTTGTGCTCATAAATTGGAAGACTTAATATTGTTCAAATGTGCATACTACCCAAAGTGACTAACAAATTCAATGCAATTTCTGTCAAAATTACAATGGCATTTTTTGCAGAAATTGAAAAAAATCCTATAATTTGTATGGAAACACAAATGACCCTAAATAACTAAAGTAATCTTCAGAAAGAACAAAAAGGAAGGTATCACACTTTCTGATTTTAAAACATATTTCATATCTGTAGTAATTAAAACAGTATAGTACTTACATAAAGACAGATAAACAGACCGATGGAACAGAATAGAGATCCCACAAATAAACCCACACATATATAGTGAACTGATCTTTGACAAGGTTGCCAAAAATACATGGTGGGGAAGGGATAATGTCTTCAACAAATGATGTTGGGAAAACTCAATTACAACATGCAAAAGAATGAAATTGCACACTTATTTTAAACCATACACAAAAATCAACTCAAAATGGGTTACAGATTTAAACGTAAGACCTGAAACGGAAGAAACCATAGGAGGGAAAACTTTACAGTATTGGTCTTGGCAATGATTTGTTTGATACGACACCAAAAGCATAGGCAACATAAGCTAAAATGGACTAGTGAGACTACATCAAATTAAAAATCTTCTGCACAACAAGGGACACAATCAACAGAATAAAAAAGGCTACCTACATAATAAAGGAAAATGTTTGCAAACCATATATCTGATATGGGGTTAATATCTAAAATATATAGGGAACTTCTAAAAAAATTAACTCTAAAATCAACAAAAACCCAAAACCTCTGAACCCAAATAACCTGGTTTAAAAAAGGGGCAAAGGGCTTGAATAGACATTTCTCTAAAAAATACATTCAAAAGGCCAATAAGTATATGAAAAAATGCTCAATATCACGAATCATCAGAAAAATGCACATGAAAAGCCGCAATGAAATATCACCTCACACCTGTTAGGATGGCCATGAAAAACAAACACACACACAAACAAAAAATAAGTGTCTCTGAGGTTGTGGAGAAATTGGAACCCTTACTCACAGTCACTGGGAATGTATAGTGTTGCAGCCACTATGGAAAATAATAATATGAAGTTTCCTCAATAAATTAGAAATAGAACTATGGGATCCAGCAATCATACTTCTAAGTATTTATCCTAAATAATAGAAATCAGTATCTTAAGGAGATATTTGCATTCCCGTGTTTATTGAAGCATTTTTCACAATAGCCAAGATGTGGAAGCAGCCTAAACATTCATTAATGGATGAATGGATAATGAAAACATGGTTTATACATACAATGGAATATTATTCAATCTTAAAAAGGAAGAGGATCCTGCTGTCTTAGTCCATTCAGACTAATATAACAAAATACCATAAACCAGGCTGCTGATACACAACAGAAATCTATTTCTCACAGTTCTAGAGGGTGGGAATCCAAGATCATGATAATGGCAGATTCAGTGTCTGGGGAGGGCCCACTTTCTAGTTCCCAGATGGTGCCTTCTTGCCACGTCCTCACATGATTCTCTCTGGTGCCTCTTTTATAAGGACACCAATCTCATTCATGAGGACTCTGCCTTTATGAACTGAATCACCTCCCAAAGATGCCACCTCCTAATACTATCGCATTGGTGATTAGATTTAAACATGAATTGGAGGGGTACACAAACATTCAGACTGTAGCACCTACCTATGCTGCAACGTGGATGAACCTTGAAGACATTCTAAGTGAAATAAGCCAGTCACAAAAGGACAAATACTGCATGATTCCATTTATACGAGGTGTCTAAAACAGTCAAACTCAGAAGTAGAATGATAGTTGCCAGGGATTGTGGGGGAGGGGGAAATGGTGAGTTGCTGTTGAGTGGGTATGAAGTTTCAGTTAAGCAACATGGAAAATTCTAAAGACCTAAACATTGTGCTGATAGTTAACAATACTATACACTCAGAAAAATTTGTTAAGAGAGTAGGTCTCATGTTTTTCAGAATAAAAAACATATAAAATGTAGTTTGTCGCTATCCTCTATGATATGTGGAATTTAACTGAAACGGATATCAGGGTATTAGAGTGGTCCTTTCTATGTCATATTGCTTTATTGGGTGTTTATACTTAAGCTAATTACTAATTAGTAACTGAGGCTTAGAAACAGTGATAAGACTGGCCTTTGCATGGCCTATAGACTTATTCTAATTGCTTTATAGTAGGATTGTATGTGGGAAATTGAGATTAAGAGAATTGCTTACAGCTGCAACATTTAGGCCCTGACATCCTTTAATAATAGGTGACATGTCTTGAGAGCTTATGAAGTGTTAGGCACTATTCTAAGCACTATTCATTCATTATCTCACTTGATAATTATACAATACAGTAAGTTGGATACTGTTTTAATTGTCCACCTTTTACATGTAAGGAAACTGATTAAATCACTTTCCCAAAGTTATCTAGCTCACGAATGGCAGAACTGGGATTCAAACCCAGGTCTTTCACCTACAAGGCTTGTAACTCTTAACCATCTAACCTTTCCCTCTCCTTTTCTGTTCTCTTCATTGCTTCCAAGAGCTGGGCTTACCATCTACAAGCACTCTTCATCTGAGTACTGACATCTACTGTGGCCCCAGATGAATGCACAGTTGAGGTAGGCAATTTTAAACATTGTCTTACTCTCTTTTAGTGGAACCTGGTTATAGGCCACATGCCACACTCAAGCTCTGGGTGTTTTATGAAGACCTCCCTTATTGAAGTCTAAGTCTCTTTTCTGGCAAGGATCACAGAGCTTTGTCGTGTCGTTGGTGTCCTTGTTGAAGACCAGACTGCCTTTCTTCCACAGAGGACCACAGTCTCCTTTCCCCTCTGTGGACTCTGCTCCTCTGTTTAGAAGTCCTTAAGTCAATTGCTTCCCAAATCATGATGGAGCTTGTGATGGTTTTTGAAATGTATTGGGAATTCCTTTATATTATTAGAATATACACTCCACTGGAGAGGAACCAGTTGGTCTTATTCACTGTTGCACCTTTATCACTAAGCCCATTGCTTGGCATGGACTGGGCACGTAATGAATATTTGTTGAATGAATTAATGGGAAGTTTCTCCATCTTCTCTCTCACCTTAGAGGGCAGACCTCAGGTCAGGCTTCATCTCCTTTACTTTCGTCATTTGCTCCTTGCCACTGGGAAACTAACCACCCTCTTCTGGGTCTAAGTTTTAATAATGGCAACAGACAGGATGTGTCTACATTTAAACCTTCTCATTTATTCAGAGGACACAGAGACTAAAGGTCTACTCCCTGACCAAATACCTTCATGTTTTAAAAATGTAATCTAGCTGATTTTATGCAATGCATAAACAGACATCAGAATGAGGCTAATGGATGACATTTACATAAACAGGCTATCAATATTAAAATAGCATGAAGGAATCTTTAAATGTAGCATTAATTAGAAACCTGAACTAATTTCATTATTAGGCATTGATACCCTGGGAAAATGATCATACTTCTTGAAATGTGGAAATAAAAGTTTATGAGATACTTTTTGTGTGAAGAGTAATATAAAAGTTTCATAATGTAAAGCAATATTTGATTTTTAAAATTATACTTTATAGCAATTACATATTTTACTTTGTCATTTTTAATGGCTTTTTTGAGGTATAATTCACCTACAATAAAGTTCACTTAAGTGTATAATTCAATGATTTTTAGTAAATTGACAGAGTTGTATAATATCACATTTTAATTTTATAACACAATATGTCATTCTTAATGTACTTCACGTTAAGATCTGCTGTACAACATAGTTATAGTTGCTTATTTTAATTTCTCAATTCATTTATAAATGACTGAAAGGACATTGAAGATTTTGGAAACTATTGATGAGGAAATTGAACAAAGAGCTTGCACTGGGTATTGGCTAGTGCAGTTGGTATGTTAACTTGCTGTGGGGAATCCTCTCATCTCTCACTCTTGGTGTGTACATTCTTATTATATCTTTGAGAAGCAAGTGCCTGATTAATTTCAACATGATAGGCTCTTGACAGGAGATGTCCCAGGAGAGGCAAAGCTGGGGAAAAGTGTGGATGGGAGTTAGGACCAACTGATTCCCAGGAGCACATTTTCCAAAAGTAGTGCCTTTTCATGCATTGAGACTCATAGATTATTGTGAAAGGATAAAACCTGTTTTATGAGATCATTCCTGTGATTGTAAAAACTGGTCTAGGGAGATGAATCTTTAGTTATAGGGAGAGGGGAGTAAAGGATTGTGCCATGCTTTTACAGTAAGAATATTATATTAGTCAGAAGAGGCTAGTTGATGCTGCACAAACAAATGAGCAATAGATCTCAGATGCTCACAGCTACAAAGATTTGCTTCCCCTCATGTTACAAGCCCAATGCAGGTCAGTAGAGAGGCTCTGCTGATTCATTGTTACAATTCCTGCACCCGGGCTCATGCAGGCTCAATTTCCACACAGGCTTTCATGGTTGCCACAGCAGGCAAAATCAGTGCTGTGGGATCTCACATTGGCATTTAAATACCTCCACCAAAAAATAATTCATATGACTTTCATTCTCAACCCACTGGGAAGAATTAGCAACATGACCACATCCAATTTCCAATCTCAAAAGGGCAGAGAAGTCCTCCCTTGTATCCAGAAAAAAAAAAAAAAAAAAAAAAAGATTAGAAAATCAGTGAATAACGGTAAAGCGACAGAAAATCAAATACTGCATGTTCTCACTTATAAGTGGGAGCTAAACATTGAGCACATTATGTACATAAATATGAGAACCATAGACACTGTGGACTACTAGATGGGGGAGGGTGTGGGCTGAAAAACTACCTATTGGGTACCGTGCTTACTACCTGGATGACGGGATCCATACCCAAAACCTCAGCATTCCACAATATCCCCATGTAACATACCTGTACATGTACCCCTTGTATCTAAAATAAAAGTTGAAATAAAAAATCAGTAAAGATTATTACATACATAGCATCTAATGAAATGAAGGAAAACATCAACAATAAAAAAATATTGAGATACCAAAATTCTAACATCAGAGTTTCTTTTTAGTGAAAGAACTCTTTTCATTTGGGAAAATAATTTGATATGCATCTTGGGGTGAGGGTTAAGAACTAACAAACTGAGCAACCGATCTCCAGGTAGTTTAATCAGAATATATACAGGATTTTTATCAGAATAAGTTGTTTCGGTGTTGCCATGATTGCATTTGAGATTCTTGAATCTAGTCTCCAAATTTGGATATGTAGTTTTGTCTTACGGGTTTTGGTAATTTTCATTTACTCCATTCTTTTACAGTTTTTATCATTCTTTCTCCATTTTACATGAGCCCAGATTTGTGTGACTCTAATGTGGTCAGCAGAGGAACCAGTAGTTTATGCCACTAATTTCCATTCCTACTTCTTGAGCCTCAGACAGCACTAACATGTTAGGAATGTCTTTTTAGCTCAAGAGAAAAATTCACCAAATATTTTTGTGAATGGAGATGTGTATGGGAAACTTGTGCTATTAGCAGGAGTGGCACTATGAGGGACCTGCATCAGCAGCATCTCTTGAGGTCGGAAAATCAGTGTGGCTAGGATGCTTGGAAATGAAAAGCTTCCTGCTCCAGATTTCGCCAGGTGGTCGTGCCCTTTACTAATTTCAGCTGCAGTTACAAGAATGATAAAATGGAAAAATAAATATTTGTGCAATGACTGAGAAAAGCCAATTAGTTTTGCACCAATGAGAAATAATGTAGAACTCATGTCTCATAATAAATTGGCTCTCTCCACATATATTTAAGACTACCTATATACAGTACAAATGTACTTAAATTTAAATAGCACTAGAATAAAACATATTCTGCAAGTTTTAGTTAAAAAAGAGGCAATATAATTTCTGTATTTTAGGAAGAAAAAAATTAAAATAGGATCTGTAATAATAGGATCTGGGTGTATAATAATTGATCTAGTGAATGTCAGAGTTTTTTGTTTTCTGCCAGAATGCATCAGCTTCAACGATCTTCTCCTCTCTCTAGCTGTGTTTTTTCCCCCTCAAGGAAGCACAGAAGAAACTAAAACCTGCCAGTTAGCAATGCAATTTCAAGCTTAATATTCTTGCAAACTCCAAATATTATTTTTTTATGGCAAAAAAAGTCCAATCGAGTATAGCTTTTCCTCCATGTTACTTGACTTGACAACTGGATCTCAAAGTACTTTGTGATTTTCTTTTTTATTTGATGAGGCAGAATTGCCTACATGATAACAGGCTGGTTTTATGTATGAAGTATTAATATGATAGTCTTTATTTATTAAGCAATTACTATGAGCTTTATATATGAAATTTACTTTATCTAAATTATTGCATTTAATTTTTATAAATATCTTAGAGAAATTAGGATTAGAGAAAAATCATTTATCCCCATTTTATATATAAGAAAACAGGTTCAGAAAGATTTTGACTACCTGGTTGGTGAATGGTACCCAAGTCTTCTGACTTCAAAGGCTTTACTCTGAATCACTCACTATGTAATGGCTTTCTCATCAGTACATTCCATCCATTATCCACCAACCCATCCATCCATCCATTTATTGATTTATAAAAAATATATTCTTCACCCATGATATGCCAGATGCCGTTTATGAAGAACTGGGGAAACAACAGTGTGGAAAGAGCTGAAGCCCCTAGCCACTAACAGCTTATATTTTCATAGGAGTAGATGAGATGAGAAACAAACAAAATTAAAGATGGAAGACAGCAATAAGGGTGCTGAAAGGAATGAAGAGCACAGTGTGGAAGGGAAAAACTCGAAATAGCTGAGCTCACTGTGCTTCTCACAGGGGGGTCTGAGAGGGGCTGTCTGAGCAGGTGATATCTGGCAGGATGAGAATGCAGCATCTGTGTGCACAGCTCTCCCAGCGGGAGAGCACATGTTCCAGGCAAAGGCGACAGTACTGGGGCGTCTAATAGCACCATTTCCAGGTAACTGAAGCTTACTCTTGAGTGCCAATTTTAAAAGCAGAGTAGCCAGTTCAGTGGAAACTGTCTACAGTTCATTACACACCATACTGCTTTCTAGAAGACAGGCCACTGGACCTGTCCTTGGGTTTTTGTTTATGACATTAACCAGAGGCATATAAATGTATTCATTTTAGCTAAGCATCTCTAAAGCCTAATTGGTATGCATTCCAAATTATTTTTGAAACCTAGGAAAAAGAAGTCTCATGTGGAAGTTCTTAGGGAAAAATGATGGGCAGCTCACACTTATAATTAGTCTTTTCACATTACTTAATGTTTTAAATTACTTTTTCTTTGGTAATCTTCCCATTTCCTCTCATCTACTGAATAATAAGCTGCTGAGTGTTTGTAAACACTATGCTGCAGAGCAATAACTAAAAGTCTTCATGAAAGAGACCTGCAGTGTAGAGCAACAAAGATAATATTGCCCTTAGGTTGTCGGAAGAGACGCTATTTCTTGTGCTCTGTCATTGTCTCTCGCAATTAGACTAAGCAGGAAAAGATTCACCTTCTTGTGACATTTTCCTGAAAGAGAGGAAAATATTTGAATTTATGGGACAAAGTAAATGTATCATTTTAAGTTGTCTAACTGTTCAGCACAATGTTATAAGTTTGTATCTGTAATTCCAGGCTCTAGAGAATATTAAAGCCATGAGAAATTATCAGATGATGTGTGGTGTGTGATGTTGTTTTTGATTGACAGAGTCAGATCTAATAATCCAGGGGCTAAGATAGGTGTTTCTAATTTTTAGTGTTGATACTGAAGGTAACTGGCCTGGAGGTATTCACTTTTTTCCTTCCTCTGTCTTTATTCTGGTTTTATGAATGAATTTATATACTTTAAGGATAAAATGTTGGCAATGCTGTGTGACATTTTGCTAGCTTGCAATGAGTTGTATATCACCCAGTACCAAACGTATTTCTTTTCAAAGGCAATTCTCTCTTATATTATAAATTCTCAGAGAGCAGAAGTTACATCTGTCTAAATTGCTTGAGTATAGCATCAGCTTAGAGCTTAGCCATTAGAAGTAGGAATTTTGTTAAGGCATAGATAGAAGAGGACGTGGCGATTGTTGGGTTGAGCAATTACCTGAGTTATCTCCTAGGGCTCCTTGCTTTCTCCTTTCAGTTTTCTGCCAGTGAAAAACTACTTCTGTGAACTGTAGTCTGTTTAATCTGCTAGTAAACAAGAGGTGAGTGAGAAGTGGGTGTGCACTTGCTGACTTATGGGGAATTATGGCACAGTGGCCACAAACATCACATCTTCCCAGTCCAGGAGGCAAAGGACTAGGAGTTTCCTAGCAGCTGCCACAGGAAAGGAAATAGTCTCATTATTGATGCTTCATTACTGATGCTACCTTATAGTCACCAGACTGCTGTCTGGCAAATTTGGTATAAAAAGGTGTGTATGTGCACGTGCGTCTGTGTGCATGCTCATAAATACACAAAGAATTTGATAAAGACATTCAGAATATTCTTTTAAAAAATAATATGCTCCCTATGTTATTGCCTAGGGTAAGAAGACTTGCTGCCCACTGTCTACACTCTTGAAATTTAAAACACCTTGCTGAGCACATGTGTTACTTTTTAAATTAAAAAATGTTAAAAGTTTTATTTAGCTGGCAGTTAATTGGTAGTACAATTTATTTATTTTAGCAAGAAATGACTTCTCAATCCTTAGTGTAAATAGTGTACACAACAAAATACTTGGGAAGTGTTTCCTTTAGTCTGAAGGAGAAAGGGGATTATTTTTACTGACAAGAGCCTTCTGAAGTTTCACAGTGGTGTCATTCACTTTTTTTCTGGTTAGGAAATTGGGGCAGAAAGAAGCAAATATATTCAGTGACACACTGAAAATCAGTGAGAGGGAAAGAATTCAAACTCACAGCCTACAAATATACCAACTGAATGCATTCAGCATGAAAACATGTTAGTTTCAGCAGTAACATGAGTTAAAATGGGTGCTTGGGCTGGATTCAGGTGTCAAGTGTGCTAGTCTTGAGAAGAACTATCCTCAGAGCAGAATTTAATACACTGTTGGGTAGCAATTAGATAATCACATCTACCCAGCAAGAAGTTTCAATTAGTAGCTAATGACTGGGTTGAATAAAAGTAGAATGCTCCAGGACTTTTCATCTGGCCAGTTAGCACTGCAATGGATGTGTTTGAGCAGACAATGAATCCGTTGTGCTCAAACTTTAGGACTAGTCAGTGTACCTCACTTTAGTTGGGAGCCTTGTGTTTATTAAAAAGTTAGGAGAAATGACCGTGTGGTATAAAGTGGATTAAAAATAAATGTTCTTCATTTGTTGTCAGCAATATCCATATAATGATGATTCTAAGAAGTGATGGAAAATTAGTATCCACTGGGACATCATTTTACTCATAGAATTGATTTCTACTTTTGTTTCCTTCTATAGGAAAAGTTCAAGGGATGTCTGAGTTTATTATTCACCAGGTTTCTTGGGAAACTAACTTGTGACTAGGAAATGCAAATTATTCCAAATTCCATTCTAACAACTCTTATTAAAAATTCCATATTGCTTTGTCATGTTGATTTTTGTTATATATATGTAATACCTAAAATAGGAAAACATTGTAATTGTGTCCTGATATTAATTTTTAACAGTTTAATATGAAAGTTTAAAACGAAATTTTTATTTTGTGAATGATAACGTATTATATTTCTGGTGGAGACTCAGAGAATAATCTTTGTTTTAGATTCTGAATGGTAAAGGGGAATATTATCCTAGGTATACAAGGCTTTTAAAAATCTTTTGCTAAATACAATGTTTTCAATAATTTGTGTTTGCTTGTTATAATTAAATAAACATTTTTGTTCTCTTTTGGAGTTAGCTGACTGCAAAGGAAATGGAAGCTTCTGTCATCTGCTCACTGATCAATATCTGGGTGACTTGGTCGAGAGTTTAGGGTTGCAAAAGGTGATAAGGTGCCTCACTTGTCTTCATTGGATGCGGATTAAAATAACTCATCTCCTGATGGTAGTGGTGAGATTTGCTACAATTGGATTAGCAGCATTTTAAACTGTAGACTTACTGGAAGCAAATTCACTAATACCAAAAGAAGAGATGAATTAGTTGTAATGCCTTGTGGTTGTGCTTCCAAGCAGGAAAGACAGCTGCCATCCCTTGATGCATTTTGGATTCAATGTGAAAAGCAATGGTTCAGTCTTTCATGGGAAAGCTCTGAGGAAGCTTTGTCTTGTCTCCTGGACTATCTCCTGAGAGAAAGTATTGTCAGCCAGGAGTCAAATAAATCCAGGCCTGGAGATTCAGAGGAGACGATGAGTTTGCCTTTGCTCTGTTGGTATTCATCTGGGAATGCTCTGTGAAAATCCATTTCCCAAAGATGAATTATGATCCCCTAAAACCTTTCACTGAAGGAAAATAAACAGTGCCCATGAAAATTAAATGGTAGCATTCCAGATAATGACAAGAGGGCTCTATTATTATTATTATTATTATTAAATTTGAGCATTTAATGTTTTAGTTTTCAGTGATGCTCTGTGCATTTATAGACCAAGGAGTTGGAATATTAGAAAGTATATTTTTGTCTACTTTCTATTCTAATGCTTTAAAATAATGGATAGGTTCTTTGTAACCCTCTCTTGCCTTTTTATATAAATAAAATCAAAAGACATGTAGTTGTGAGATTATGAAACCAAAAGGCCATTGTTTTGGAGTTTGTAAGAAATAATCAACCATATCTCACCTAGAGGGTGCTTTTGAGGGTTAATTAGTTCAAATTTGCTGAGTGCTTGGAAAAAGAAGTGTGGTATATGGAGAAGAATTGAAGAAATATACACTTCATAAACATTTCAAGCAGCTAGCCCCAATATTTCTCCCCCCAAAAATAATGCTAGTTTATTTTTCTGTCATTTATTTGCATCTATGAGACTTAATAAAATATTTCTTTTATTCTTTTAGTATCAATATTTTATCAAGTCTTTCTATTCTTAGCAAATACAAATTGCATTTTCACCAGAACATTTCTACAGCTCAATCTCTTTAAAAATAGAAATAGTAAAAAAAATTATACGGTCCTAATTTATCAAGAAGGAAATAAACATCATATGGCTTTCGGTCCATTTTCAAGCAATGTATAAAATATTGGAAATGGTTTGTGTTTTATACATGTTTACTTTAGATTAAAATAAAATTTTCATAATGCTCTCTAAAATACAATCCAATTAAATTTCTAATGTCTTTGTTTTCACATTTCTAGATGAAACGTCTGAAATACACTGTAGTAATAACCATAAAGCTACCTTGCTAAGAAAATACTACTCAACTTGGAAATAACAAGATCTTTATAGTTATGTGAGAATGCGTGAGTCCAGAATCTTTAGTGGGTGATTACACTAGTTGAGTTTGAATTGCCTCCCCTGTTGTGGAAGACAGCTCCATAGTGACGATCATTCTGAATGGCACTCTACTGGTGAGGGGGTAGAATGAGGCAGACATCAATCTAATTTGAGAAAGTAGAGTCCAGAGGGTTTGAGAGATCTACCCAAAGTCATAGAGCCGATAGCTGAAGTCCCCAGATCTTCCTTTTCGATAACCTTTATTTCCTTGATGGATGCTTCATTCACAGGTAATTCTTAGCCTTCTGCTAAAGCTGGAGCCAGTTTCTCAGCAATAGACAAAACATTTTACTTAGACATGGCCCAGTGTATAGAAACTCACAGTTATATGAAACTGGTTATATATCAGAGACTATGCTAAGAACTTTTATACATATTATCTCTTTTCCTCTTCACAAGAACTCTGTAAGATGGATTCGATTAATACTCCCATTTTACAGGTGAGAAACTGAAAAACACAGTGGTCAGGCAACTTATTCAAGGTCACATATCTAAGAAAGTGGTCAAACCGGAAACTAAAATTGTCTACCTAACTTGAAAGCCCATATATTAAACCACTTCACCACACTACCTCTCCACATAAACAGGAAAAAGCAAAACATGATGAAAGTCCACATTTATTATTTAAAAACAGGCACATTTCTATGTCTGATTTAAGAAGATGGTTGCATGCACACATTGGCAACATGAAGTATTTCTGAAATACAAGTTTAAATATGGGGAACACAGATTGTAAGTACTTGGTACTTTAGTATCTAGGGATAATGATGGCAGCTTTTTATAAATCCATACATCCTTTCTACAAGTGAAATATCCAACAATCTTTAAGATACTTATGAAATTATTTTTGCACAAGTATTAGCTACTGTTTGTAACACCCTATTAAGAAATCGTTGCTGACAACAGCTAGGACTGAAGAGCCAAACCAGTTCTTCAGTGATATTGGTGATGTTCTTGTGGCTGACAGAATACTTATTTCCACAGGTAGCTGTTATAGATTGTGTGTTTCCCATTCAGCTACTCTAAGCTTGTGAAGGAGACTGGGTGGAGAGGACAACCTGTAATTCGGGACGGTTTGGAAGCCGGTTGCTTAGGAAACTGAAATGAGCAGCGTAATGCCCACTAAAACCAATGTCAACAGGGGATGGGATTTTCCTTTTTGATCCGAGTTGCTTTCCAAATATATATTCTATGCTGTTTGTGGAGCTCAGTTAGGCCGTTGGCCGTTGGTGGGCAGTTCATGCCAAAGTAGACCAAAGGTTAGTCAAGGAGGATAAGAGATTTTTCATAAATGTTGTGCTGACAAAATATTTGAGAGAGGGAATGATGGTGCAAATGAACTTGTAAGAAGATAAGGTGATCAGCAGATGCATATTTTACATAATATAATATGCAATTCTTGATCATAACTTATCTGCATCTATATTTATGGCAGCAAAACTTACTTTTTAAACATAATTTTATTTGCTGTAATCTACTGTTCCCTGTTCTTATGCTACTCACACTGGAAGCTTTGCTTTATGGTAATCATCTTCAAGAGTAACTTTTGGGATTCATAAATCTTTGATGAAAATCATAATTAATTTCCCAATACTTTATAAATACATACATTTTTATTAGTAAATGTAACATACATATCCACACATATATTTTAGGTATCTATATATGTGTGCATATATATTTAAGTTGAACCATATAAAATTGCTGATATTAGACCACATAGGACTTATATAGTTTATCTTATAGACAAATAGAAGAGATCATAGGATACATTTTTGACAGGGGGTAGCAGTATTTTTTATTGTTTTGCTTGGGTCTCTCCTTGTCTCTTTTCCCATCTTCACTTTTCCCTGTCCTACATCAACCCCATCCTACTCTCATTTTATTCTTGCCTCATAGGCAATCCACATTAACTACCTGGCCTGTATCCTTCACACTCATTATAAATTGTATGTCAATTATATGTATGTATGTATGTCAATTATAAATAGACATACATAGATCTGTACATCCGTATTTGTACTAGAGGCAAAGTTCGCACTGAGGAATCTCAAACTTCCAGATTGTTTATTTCCTGTTGATATCTATAGCCAAATATTCTCCTTCCTGATTTGAAAATATTGCTTATCTCTTCTTTTTTGTATTTACCCTTAATGAATTTCAGACTGATTTAAAGTAGTTTCCTCATTTTTTGACATTCATTCACTTGAATTCTATTTCTCTCATCTGTGCTAGAAACTATTCACAAATGATTCAAGCTGTGACATATGGCAGTGTGTCACATAGGTGGATTAGTAATTCTTTTCTGGTTTTCTACTTTCGCCTCCACAGAATAACCGATTACTTTGTAAGATTAAGAGTAAGAATATACGAGAAAAAATACATTGGTTTTTATTCTGCTAACAGTAGACCCAGGATTTCAATGCTTTCACTTGCAAGGAAAAGGCTCCTCCAGAGCCTCTTAGAGGCTCCCAATTGTATGAGCAAAGTTAAGGATCAGTAAGAGTGGGGTCATATGAGAAGACCTTAGAATTTATGTTATAGATGAGAGTGTTTGAAATCTTAATAAGAGGTACAGCTACACCACAGATGTGATAGGAGACCTAATATTCTCATTCTGAACCAAAGGTGACTTCTCCTGTCACTGCCTATGACAATTGGCATTGAACCCCATCCTCCTTCTAGAGCACAATATTCATTTTATTAGGCCATTGTGAGAGATCTCAGCTCAGCATAATGGGCAACTTCCCGTGACTCTGGGCCACTGGGTTATTCTGGGACTTAATTACTCTAGTTTTCTCACTAGAGAGTCAGTGTTCACACAAGGAAAAGGCAACAAGAACCTAGTGGTCTGGGGTTCACTCCTATTCTCCAGTCTGCACAACCCCCTCTTTCTGCACCCTTGTGTACATCTTTATAGGTCTTGAAACCTTTTGCCCACACACAAATGCCTACTGTTTGTCCAGGCTCTTGCCATAAGGCTATAGTTCTTTCTCTTATTTGGGAAGAAAAGTGCTTTGTAATGAAGAAAAATGCTGATTGCTAGGAGTTGAGGAGTCTGAGGTCTCCCAGGAGCAACTCAGAGGCTTCATTCCTCAGAGCTGGAACTGGCATGCCTGATAGAGTTTCCTTGGGTGAATCCTTGATCCTTAGTAGAGGGTACCTTGGCCAGGGAGAACAAAGCTCACTCTGGTTCTTGTATTTTGGAGGGCTGTTATTTACGTAGAAGCAGAGTCTGTCCTTCTCTTGCCAGTCAAAAAGATTTCTTTTTTTCCATGCTCATGGGTTGGAAGAATCAATATCGTGAAAATGGCCATACTGTCCAAGGTAATTTATAGATTCAATGCCATCCCCATCAAGCTACCAATGACTTTCTTCAAGAATTGGAAAAAACTACTTTAAAGTTCATATGGAACCAAAAAAGAGCCCGCATCACCAATGCAATCCTAAGCCAAAAGAACAAAGCTGGAGGCATCATGCTACCTGACTTCAAACTATACTACAAGGCTACAGTAACCAAAACAGCATGGTACTGGTACCACAACAGAGACATAGATCAATGGAACAGAACAGAGCCCTCAGAAATGATGCCGCATATCTACAACTATCTGATCTTTGACAAACCTGACAAAAACAAGAAATGGGGAAAGGATTCCCTATTTAATAAATGGTGCTGGGAAAACTGGCTAGCCATATGTAGAAAGCTGAAATTGGATCCCTTCCTTACACCTTATACAAAAATTAATTCAAGATGGATTAAAGACTTAAATGTTAGACCTAAAACCATTAAAATCCTACAAGAAAACCTAGGCAATACCATTGAGGACATAGGCATGGGCAACAACTTAATGTCTAAAACACCAAAAGCAATGGCAACAAAAGCCAAAATTGACAAATGGGATCTAATTAAACTAAAGAGCTTCTGCACAGCAAAAGAAACTACCATCAGAGTGAACAGGCAACCTACAAAATGGGAGAAAATTTTTGCAACCTACTCATCTGACAAAGGGCTAATATCCAGAATCTATAATGAACTCAAAACAAATTTACAAGAAAAAAACAACCCCATCAAAACGTGGGCGAAGGACATGGACACTTCTCAAAAGAAGACATTTATGCAGCCAAAAAACACATGAAAAAATGCTCATCATCACTAGCCATCAGAGAAATGCAAATCAAAACCACAGTGAGATACCATCTCATACCAGTTAGAATGGCCATCATTAAAGAGTCAGGAAACAACAGGTGCTGGAGAGGATGTGGAGAAATAGGAACACTTTTACACTGTTGGTGGGACTGTAAAGTAGTTCAACCATTGTGGAAGTCAGTGTGGTGATTCCTCAGGGATCTAGAACTAGAAATACCATTTGACACAGCCATCCCATTACTGGGTATATACCCAAAGGACTATAAATCATGCTGCTATAAAGACACATGCACAGGTATGTTTATTGCGGCACTATTCACAATAGCAAAGAGTTGGAACCAACCCAAATGTCCAACAACGATAGACTGGATTAAGAAAATATGGCACATATACACCATGGAATACTATGCAGCCATAAAAAATGATGAGTTCATGTCCTTTGTAGGGACATGGATGAAACTGGAAAACATCATTCTCAGTAAACTGTCGCAAGGAGAAAAAACCAAACACCGCATGTTCTCACTCATAGGTGGGAATTGAACAATGAGAACTCATGGACACAGGAAGGGGAACATCATACTCCAGGGACTGTTGTGGGGGGGGGGGAGGGGGGAGGGACAGCATTAGGAGATATACCTAATGCTAAATGACGAGTTAATGGGTGCAGCAAAACAACAGGGCAGATGGATACATATGTAACAAACCTGCACATTGTGCACATGTATCCTAAAACCTAAAGTATAATAAAAAAAAAAAGAACCAGCAAATATTTATTTTTATTTAATTTTTAAGTTCAGGGGTACATGTACAGGTTTGTTATATAGGTAAACTTGTGTTATGGGGGTTTGTTGTACAGATTATTTCATCACCCAGGTATAAACCTAGTACTCATTGGTTATTTTTCCTGATGCTTTTCCACCTCCTACCCTCCACCCTTAACCCTCCAATAGACCCCAGTGTGTGTTGTTCCCCTATACATGTCCATGTGTTCTCATCGTTTAGCTCCCACTTATAAGTGAGAACACGTGGTATTTGGTTTTCTGTTCCTACATTTAGTTTGCTAAGGATAATGGCCTCCAGGTCCATCCATGTCTCTGCAAAGGAATGATCTCATTTTTTATGGCTGCATAGTATTCCATGACATATATGTACCACATTTCATTTATCTAGTCTACCATTCATGGGAATTTAGGTTAATTCCATGTTTTTACTATTGTTAATAGTGCTACAATGAACATACGTGTACAGGTTAATGATAGAAAAATTTATATTAGCTCAGGTATAAACCCACTAATGGGATTGCTGGGTCAAATGGTGTTTCTGTCTCTTGGTCTTTGAGGAATTTTCACACTGTCTTCCACAATGGTTGAACTAATTTACACTCCCACGAGTAATGTAAAAGTGTTCCTTTTTCTCCACAACCTCTCCAGCATCCTTGTTTTTTGACTTTTTAATAACAACCATTCTGACTGGTGTGAGATGGTATGTCATTGTGGTTTTGATTTGCTTTTCTCTGATGATCAGTGATGTTTAGCTTATTTTCATATGCTTGTTGACCTCATGTATATCTTCTCTTGAAAAGTGTCTGTTCATGTCCTTTGCCGACTTTTTAATGGGTTTGTTTTTCTGTCATAAATTTGTTTAAGTTCCTTATAGAAGTTGGATATTAGACCTTTGTCAGATGCATAGTTTGCAAATACTTTCTCCCATTCTGTAGGTTTTCTGTTCACTCTACTGATGGTTTCTTTTGCTGTGCAGAAGCCCTTTAGTTTAATTAGATCCCATTTGTCAATTTTTGCTTTTGCTTTTAGCATCTTTGTCATGAAATCTTTGCCTGTTCCTATGTCCAGAATGGTATTGCCCAGATTGTCTAAAAGCTGCTGTACCAAGAACTGTTTTCAGATTACTGGTTTCAGAAACTATTGACCCTTGTCCTCCCTTTCAATAGTGAAATCCCAAAATGGTCCTAGGAGAGACAAGTAAATTCTGACAGCTGCTTAGAGGTCATCTTAGAAATAAACTCCAAAGAAATAATTTTAGGCTGATAAACAGTCCAGAAAAAGGAGGAGGGAGAGACAAAGAAAGAATTAGATTAGTGTACAGAATGGTAGCTATTTGCAGCTCACCCACGTGTGCTCTGAAGGTCAAAACCCTACATCAGCAATTTGTAGCAAGCTTTTGAGCTCCTCTACCTCTTAGAAAGCACAATTGAATCAGATATCATGTGAAAGACATACATACTTCATATAATGCTACCTGCTAGTCTCCCTAGAAAAGTAGTTTTTGTAGGTGAAAACAGTGAAGCCAGGTAATATTCCAAGGAGGCTGTAATTTTAGCAGACCTACCAACAACACTGATGTAGGAAGCTCATTATTTTAATTTCTGGAGCTTTTAATTTTTTCTTTAGAAAGTGTATAAATAATTGCAGTGCTGCTTTGCTTCCAAAACTGGGCAGTGAGTTCAACAACAACGACAACAACAGCTGTAGTTCATCCTGGCCGTCATGGAGTTTCTTGAAAGAACGTATCTTGTGAATGATAAAGCTGCCAAGATGTACGCTTTCACACTAGAAAGGTAATAGATGTCTGTGTCTGCTTCACAATTTTCTCTCTTGGATATCATCCAATTAATTCCTATACTTGTTGCCTCTGAATTGTAAGCCTTTACTCTGCAACTTGGGGACACTCTGGAACATTTTGTAAGTTGTTGACTGACATGTATTTTATATTCTGAAAAATGCAATACTTTATATAGTTGATTTGATTCCTTAAATATCCTAAATGCATAAAGAACACATTTTATTGATGTGTTTTTCATCTGTAGTGTTTATTCCAGAAAATAGACCTATATAATCTGTTTACTTTTCCTTTTCTCAATTATTCTCAATTTTAAGATAGATAGTAAATTTTGTTATATTATATCTAGAAAAAGTTAAGACTTCAACTATATGGCAAAATTGTGGTTGTATTGATCTTAAAATGAGCTGTTGTTTTCATGCTCATAAAGTATCATTATTAATATACATACCTATAATAAATATAGCTGATTTTAATGTTCTACAAAGTATTCCATTTCTTTTTAATGTCTCCCACAGTGTCACATGTAATTCGTTCATTTTGCACTTGGTTAACAATTATTGATTGAACACACCTGTGCTAAGTGCAGGACTTATAATGAGAAAGAAAAAAATGTCTAGTCTCAGATTTTTGTCCTCTTGAAACTTAGTCTAATGTGAAATACATATTACAACTAGGAAATTACAAAACAGTGTATTCGTGTCATATTGAGGGTATTCAATAAGAATAACTGGACTTTGGAATCAGAGGAAGTTTTCTCAGAGGTAATAGGCTAAGAGCTAAAAATAAAAAGGAATTAAAGTAGGGTTAGGGATAACCTATATAGAAAATAGTTTAAGGAAGGTTTTCCAGACTTAGATAATTGCACAGTAAATATACTTTCACATACATAAGAATGTGAGCTTGGTTTGTTTGAGGAGTTGAATCTGAATGGGGTTCAAAAAAGGAACACATTCAGTGAATATAAATGAGCTAATGAAAATCTGAAAAGAATTCATGTTAGAAGAATTTAAGAGAATATTTGCCCATTAATAATACACATAATGTTCTTCCTTGTTTCACAAAGCCAAACTAATATTCTAAGGAGTAGAGATACTATGTTTGAAAGCATCTAATATTTTAGTAACAGCAAAGAGACTTTATAAAAAGGATATTTATAACTTGGCTTAAAACAAAGAATCTAGCAATCTCACATTAGAAGAATTATTTTTCTTAGAAAATAATATTAGATATGATGTATTGAGGTTATTTTTTATTTATTTATTTTTTGAGACGGAGTCTCGCTCTTTCACCCAGGCTGGAGTGCAGTGGCACAACCTCAGCTCACTGCAAACTCCGCCTCCCGGGTTCACGCCATTCTCGTGCCTCAGCCTCCCGAGTAGCTGGGACTACAGGCGCCCGGCACTGCACCCGGCTAATTTTTTGTATTTTTTTTTTTTTTTTTAGTAGAGACGGGGTTTCACCGTGTTAGCCAGGATGGTCTCGATCTCCTGACCTCGTGATCTGCCCGTCTCGGCCTCCCAAAGTGCTGGGATTACAGGCGTGAGCCACCGCGCCCGGCCGAGGTTATTAACATAAAAAACAAAGTCTTGTGGTAAGTCAGGCAGAAATTTTGGACAAAAAAATTGTTAACCCTGTGGATACTATCAATAGAGCATCTCCACATTACTGAAATAACAGTATTTCCCCTCTCATTAACATAGACTATTAGCATTTTGTTGCAGAAATAAGCCAACCACTTATAGTTACAAAGTCTTATTCACCCCATAAATAGGTATAGTTTTCAGGACACAGTGTCTATAAGAATTGTCAAACTCATTTGTATTTTCTTTTCAAGGGAAATAAATCTGGAAGAGATTATTTATCTCGATCCCTCATTTTACCGTGTAGGAAACTGAATGCCAGATAGAACAAATGCCTTTCTTTCTTTTTTTTTTTTTTTTTTGAGACAGAGTCTCGCTCTGTCGCCCAGGCTGGAGTGCAGTGGCGCAATCTCGGCCCACTGCAAGCTCCGCCTCCTGGGTTCACGCCATTCTCCTGCCTCAGCCTCTCCGAGTAGCTGGGACTACAGGCGCCCGCCACCACGCCCGGCTAATTTTTTGTATTTTTAGTAGAGACGGGGTTTCACCGTGGTCTCGATTTCCTGACCTCATGATCCGCCCGCCTCAGCCTCCCAAAGTGCTGGGATTACAAGCGTGAGCCACCGCGCACGGCGAACAAATGCCTTTCTTGAGGTCAGAATAAGTGTGTTTCTTGAGGGCAGATGGCTAATTACAACAGAACTGGGCTGTGGACCCAGGTCCCCTGCTTGTTAATTTAGTGTTCCCCTTCTCCTTCTACATCTCCTGTACCCATACATCCACCATGTGGGCTCCTGAATCATTAATCTATCTCCTCCTTAGGTCATATGTCCCTGAATTCCCTCACTTACTCACTTCTTCCCTCACCTCTCCCAATCTATCTCATTTATTTTGTTCTGTCTCTATTAGTTGTAAACAACTTTGTCCCCCGATATTCCTCCTCTTTTCTCCTTCTACCTCTTTTTCTTTCTACTTATTATCAGCTTTCTATTTAAATTGTTACTGGCTGTTAAGAAACTTAATCTGAAGAAAACTTTATTATCTAATTCCACAAATGGAGTGTTCCATTTATCTATGGCTGTGCAACAAACTACCCCAAGATGTAGTGGCTTAAACAACAACTATTTTATTATGATTCTCTGGGTCAGGATTTGGGCAGCATTCCATGTGATATTAGTTGGAATGGAAGGATATTCTGCTGGTATCTGGGCTAGGCTAAAAGATTTAAGATGGCTTCATTCACATGACTGAGATCTTTGTGTTGGCTTTTGCCTGGGGCGGGGGTCTTAATTCTTCTTCCCATGGCTTCTCTCCCTGTATGGTGTCTCACTTTATCTGGTTAGCCTGGAATTCCTTATGTGACAGTCCAGAGTAGCAAGAGAGCAATAGTGGAAGCTGACCATTCTCAGATAGCTTAAGCCCAGAACTGGCACAATATCATTTTTATCACAATTTATGGGTGAAAGCAAGTCCCAAGTCTCAGATTCCATGGGTGAGGCAATAGATTCTATCTCTTGACTGCATGTGCATATTGGATGACAGGAATTGCTGGAGGTAATCTTTACAGGCATTTTACCATAGGAAGTAGTAATATTGGACCCAGTAGGTGCCATGAACCATACTTTTTACCCTCTCCAGTCTCTCCAAATCTGTTTCATTGATGGGATTCTCTGGGCTTTGGGTTCATTGTAGCAAAAAAAAAAAAAAAAAAAAAAAAGAAAAGAAAAAAAAGAAAAAAGTCGTGTAAAGTTGAACTACAAAATGAAAAACAATCAATGTTTTTCTTGGTGCTAGGTGGAAGGGATCAAGTTTCTCTTTTCCCCAAGCCATATGTTGAAGAAGTGCAGAGGAAGTAAGGGCAGGGACAGATGGTGAGGTAAACTGCTAGAACCTTTTCAACAACTATTTAACTGCTAAAAATTATAAAAAAGAAATGAAAATCTCCGGAAGTTGTCTTAAGGGCATGCAGAAAATTAAGAATTATTCATTCAAGAAAATCTAAATCTCAGTAAGAAGTGAGCATCCATGGCATTTGAGCCAGGATCTGCTCCATTAACCTCTGCTCTTCCCCAAGCTCAGTATGATGAGAGCTCAACTCTGAGTGGATGTAGCCAAAAGACAGGGCTCCCTCTCCTCCCAGCTTCCAGTTAAAGATCATAGTTCACCCCTAGAGCAAAACGCTGTTGGAATCTCTTATTGTCCCAGCTTCAGGTTGCAGAAATTCTATTCATTGTAGACAGGACCAAGAGGACTATGGTTTCCTTCCTCTACCCAGCCTCCTTTCATAGGGTATAATCTCTAGCCCAGGAGCAGGAAGGTCCTGAATATCCCTGCCCTGGATCACTCATAGTGTACAGGATGTATTCCAGGAGGCACAAGCAAAAAAAAACCTAGGGACTACGATCCGTATTCAGTGCTCCACTTGTGGAGCAAGAATATTGCTCCAGGAAAAGTAGGTCACTGTCTCTTCTGCCAGCTCTGGTGCAGTGGTGTAAAGGTACTACTCATAGGAGAGGCAGGCCATAAGAATAGAGGGCTATGTATCTTTCCCTTAGAAGACTGATGATACACAAGCTGGAATTTTATTTGCAAGAGAGCATAGGGCATTTCAAGCATAGGGACACTGTTGAAAACAATGAAGATTCTTCTGGTGGGCAATTAAGAGTAGGCTTGTTGCTTCATGATAGCAACAAGCTAGTGGCAGACCAGCTAGAAGTTAAACAGAGACAGGCAGAAAAAGAGGTAAAAAATGCCCTCCTGGATTTGGCACTAGCCACAAAATTTGGCCTCAAATATTACCCCTATAAAGAAGCCGGTTATAGATTGAACGTTTATGTCACCCACAATTATATGTTGAAGCACAAATGCCAGTGTGGCTGTATTTGGAGATGGGGCCTCTAAGGAAGTAATTAAGGTTAATTGGGGTTATAAGAATGGGGTCCTGATCTGACAGAATTAATGTTCTTATAAGAAGAGACTCCAGATAGCTCACTCTCTCTCTCTTTTTGGGTGCATACACTAAGGAAAGACCATGCAAGGAAGTAATGAAAAGGCAGGCATCTATTAGGCAGAAAGAGAACCCTCACCAGTGAATTTGCTAGCACCTTGATTATGGACTTCCATCCTCTGGAGCTGTGAGGAAATACATTTTTGTTGTTTAAGCCACATAGTCTGTGGTATGTTGTTACAGTAGCTGAAGCAGACAAATTTAATTGGATCAGATTGTTGGTCAACTCATACCTCAGGGTATTATTGAAAACCGTAGAGCAGCAATTCAGCAAACAAGAAGGCCAAAATCTGGGTGTGATACCAACACAGGCAGAACAATCACTTAACAGTGAGACGGTGGAAAGAAACAGTCAAAGTGAACACTACTAAAATGATTATTATCCTTTGGAAATGGGAGAGTTTAAGAATGACTGTGCATCTACCCAATGATGCACCTTCTGAGGAGTGGCAACAGAGGCTGCACACGCAGGGAAAGTCAGACAACATCTGGTAAAAAAAAAAAAAAGCAGTTAGTAGAAACAGTCCAGGTGTTGTATTTAGAATTTGAATATTTCAAAACAGCTATTATAACTAGGTTAAAAGAATTAAGGAAAATCAAAGAACAAAGAATTAAAGATAGATATGATTTAAAATGTCTCATAAAATTGAGAATATCAATGAAGAGTTATAAATTATTTTTTAAAAAAGAACCAGATGAAAATTCTGAAGTTGAAAAGTACAATAAGTGAAATTAAAAATTCACTAGAGGGGTTCAACAGTAGAGCTGTACTCATAGAAGCTGGCAGAAGAATCACTGAACTTGAAAATAGATTGGAAGATATTATGCAACATGAAAAACAGAGAGAAAATAGAGTGAAGTAAAAAAATCAACAGCGCCTCAGAGAAATGTGGTACATTGTTAAATGCATTAACATATGCATAATAAGAGGGCCAGAGGGAGAGAGAAAAAGGAGCAGAAAAACAGTCAAAGAAATAGTGGCCCCAAACTTCTGAAGTTTGTTGAATATTAATCTACACATTCATGTTCAACAAACTCTAATAAGAATCATCAAATAGATTTACACACTTGCACATTATAGTAAAACTATTAAAACACAAATAAAAAACCTTGAAAGCAGCAAGAGAAAAAAGAAAAGATTCATTATGTATGAGAGCATCCTGATCAGATTAACAGCCGACTTCTACCAGAAGCAAAGGAGGATGGCAATGAGATGACATTTGAAGTGGTAAAAGAAAAAGAAATTCCTATCAACCAATAATCTTATATCCACCTAAACTATATTCCTAAAATAAAGATGAAATAAAGACAAACAAAATCTAAGATAATTTGTTGCTGGATTCACTTTACAAAAATCAGTAAAGAAAGCAATAGTAAAAGAAGAAATATTAAAGAAACAAATGACACCAGATGTTAAGTTGAATTATTCCTAAAAAATAATAGCACCAATAAAGGTAATAGTGTGGGTAATTATAAAAGACAAATGATTTGTTCTCCTTTTTCCTCTTAACTGATTTAATAGTAAACTGCATGAAATAAAATGTATATAATCTTAGATGAAATGGATAAATTCGTAGAAAGACACCAACTACCACATGAACTTAAGAAGAAATAGAAAATCTGATAAGTAAAGATATTGAATTATTAATAAATTTCATAAAACCTTATACAAAGAAAGCTCAAGTCCAGATGTCTTCACTGGTGATTTCTACCAAAATTTAAAATAGAATTAATATTAACTCATCACAAATTCTTCCCCAAAATAGAAGAGGCCTAAATACACTTCCCAACTCATTTTATGAGGTCAATATTCTGCTGATAGCAAAAAAGGAGTAAATATCACAGGAAAATAAAACTACAGAACAATATCCCTTATGAATACAGATGCAGTAATCCTTGATAAAGACTAATGAACTGAATCCAGCAATATATAAAAGTAATTATGAACAATGATAAAATGGGATTTATCCCAGTAATGCAAGCTTAATTTAACATCTGAAATACAAAGTGATACAACATATTAATAGGATACAGAACAAAGCTCACATGATTATCTCACTAGATGCAGAAAACGAATGGACAAAATTCAACACCCTTTAATTATATAAACACCTGAGAAACTAGAAATAGAATGAAACTTCTTCAAAAGCATCCATGAAAAACCTGCAGCTCATCATAATTTTTTTCAGTAGGTTTTTTGGGAACAGGTGGTGTTTGGTTACACGGATAAGCTCTTTAGTGGTGATTTCTGAGATTTTGAAGCACCCATCACCTGAGCAGTGTACACTGTACCAATGTGCAGTCTTTTATCATAATTATGGTGAAAGCCTGAAAACTTTCCCCTAAAATCAGATACAAGATAAGGATGTCCACTTTCATGAGTTCTACTCAACATGGTACTGTGTGTTCTAGCCAGAGGAATTGGGAAGACAACAAAATAAAAGACATTCAGATTGGAAATAATTTAAAAATCTGTGCATTCATCTTGTTCCAGTTACACTTTGAAGTGGTTTATATGAATTAGCTAAAAATCTCTCAACCAGCCTATGAGAGTGATGCTATCATTATTCCTATTTTCAGATGGGGAAATTGAGGCACAGAGAGGTTAAGTAATTATCTTACAGTCATATGACTAGTGAGTGCTAAGGCTGGGAGTTCAACTGAGGTGGTGGGCTGCCAGAGCCCAAGCTCTCAGCCTCTATACTGCACTGCCTGCCACTCAGCCCCATCTTGGGAATTGACATGCCCTTCTCTGGGTTACTCTAACCAGAAACCAATGAGTCATCTTTGAGTCCCACCTCTCTAGTATTCCCCCTTAACTAACGTTATTGATTAGCCAGTCCTGTTGACTCCACCTCCCAAAAGTCTCTCAAATATGACTACTTCTTTCCATTTTTGTTGTCACCACATGGGTCAAAGCCACCAATGTGTTGGCTGTAGTCACCTCCTAAGGGTTTCTATGTTTTGATCTTCTACACTCTAGTCTTCCAGGCAGCACCCAAGGTGATCATTTTAGAAATGTGAACCATGTAATGTTAATTCCCAGCTCAAAACTTTCCAAATTTTTCCTTTTAGACCTTGAATTAAATTAAACTCTTTATAATGGCCTGAAGTGTTCTGCAAAATCTGATCCCTTTTTTGACCTCTTTCCATTTCACTCTTTCTTTATGCCACAGGGGCCACCTATGTAGTTTTCCTTCTGTTCAAGACAAGCACTTGAACAAGAAAATCCTTCTTGTCTTTGGGCTTTTGCTCCATCAATGCCCTCTACTTGTGATAGCCTTCACTCACATAGGTTTTCTCCTGGTAATTCTATAACTTGCTGCTGAGATATCACCTCTACAGAGGTGCCTTTCCTTCCCACCCCATTTAAGGTAGTTCATCTTCCCTCTCCTGCTCACCATTCATCATACTCTATAGCCTCTGTTACTATTGATTCATTTACTCTTTGTCTCCCTCTACTAAAATATAAGCTCCTTAGAGAAGGAACTTTGTCTCATACAACATGGTATCATTAACACTTCTGATGGTGCAGGCCCTTTTTAGGTATGCAATAAATATTTAATGATTAATGAATGAAATGTTAGACATTCATGGTGAGGCTGAAGATTTTATCTCCTCTTCTAACAGGAATAGTGATTTGATGTTCTTGGGAAAATTGATGTGAAAGTACAAAAGCAAAGTGATTTTTATGTGCTCAACATTTGAAATAAGAGGGTAAAAAAATACAAATTTTACCAACATTATTTTGGAGATAGAAGCAAAGTTCTACCACTCAACAAAAATAACATTAAAAAGTAAAAGCTTCTCCAAGATTGCAAAAATAAAATCCCATTTTCTAAATCCCATTTTTGGAGATGAAATCAAAGTTTTAGAATATTGGCATCGAATTTTCTAATATTTCTGTACTTTTTCAACTCTTTTTCTCCATCTTTTTTCTCTTTGATGCTATAGTAAATTTCTTTGGCCTGTTATTCCTAATTTTTAAAGCTTTGGCCGTATTTGAATGCATGGGGATATTTCAGGATTTATTCATTAACAGCAGATTCACAATTCAGTGTTTGTTGCATCATAGCATTTGCTTTTTATAACTTTCTTCTTAAAATAATACTTAAAATTCACATCATTGTTCTGATCAAAAGCCTGTTCTGCATCTAGAGATACTTAGATTACTTTACTTTAATGAGATTATAAGGAATATATCTTAACTTTGCTTTTTAACTTCTTTGAGATCACAGGCTCTTTTGGGAGCCAAGTGAAGACTGTGTACTCTTGCCTCTCCCATAACACACACACACACACACACACACACACACACGAACACACTATATACAATTTCAATGGACCTTATGAAGCCCACTTTTGGATTTCTGGCTTAGTTCTTCAGGGAGCAGTCTCAGCTCAAAGTATATCCGTATTTGTTAATCTTAGAACCCAAAACAGGGAAGCAGTACACAAAAGTAAAAATTGCCCACATTTTCACACTTTCCTCCTTGTGGCATTGCTCAGGGGCTTTTCTCCAGGTTTGATTCTTGCTTTCGACTGGCTTCTGAGCTGCTCCAGGATAAATTATTTCTCCTGGTCACTGACTACTTGGCTTTCCCTGGTCATAAGATTCATGAGAAACATAAAATAAAGCAATGCTTCATATGACCACAGCACACCAGGCAGTTCCAGAACAATTGGTGAGCCTGCTTTGCTCATGCTGTCTTCTCAGCCCAAGGAAAGAGTAAATCTCAACAATGTGTTCGTGTTAGTACTCAGGTTCCTCTGAGATGATGGCCACTGGGGACCCAAACTACCAAATTCTATGGTTATTATTAAGATATTATACATAACAAAAGCAAAAGTCTACTCATTTAAAATATAAATACTTTATTGTTACTTTCCAAACTGTTCTTATTCCAACTAAGAAGATTGTTTGGAACTCCTCAAAATCCTGAGTGCTATTCACACAACTGATAAAAAACCAGTGTTGTAAATTGGCATTAATGTATATTCCAAAGCCAGTTTGGCAATATATGTCAAAATCCTTAGAAATGTAGGTACCTTTTGGCCAAGTAATTTCCCCTTTAAGATTTGACTTTAAGGAGATAATATATTGAGCAAAGATTAACTATAAGGATGTGAATCATAGTAGTGCCTATATGAGCAAATAATTGGAAAAAAATGAGTTGTCCAATAATTTAAAAATATTAGTTAATTATGCTGTGATATAGCTATATTAAATATATACTGCCTTCCATATTTTAAAAATAATGATTTAGAAAGTTCTATAAATGGAGAAAATATTAACAATATTTATAGCTAAGAATCAGGTTCAGAATCTGTATCTTTGGTAGGATCTGCTTGTGATGCAATCATCTTATTCACATCCATTCTAGCGCTTCCCCAGTGAGGAGCAGCCATGTGGTTTAGGTAGAATTTTCCCTATTCTCAGCTCTATGAGTCAGCATGGCTGGGTTTTGCCTTCTGAGTCTTCTGATTATAATAATGCCTAAGTCAATCAGCTCATCCATATTCCCCTGGCTATAGTGGTTGTTTCTCATTTAGCTAAATCCACATGCACGTCAAGACTGTTGTTTAGCAGTTTGAGAGGGGATAATCTCTCTATGTATCTGTTAAAAAAGAAATACATAGTTTGATTACTTTTGGCAACCATCCCATTACCATGGGGAAGACCAGCTTGAGGTTGAAGAATAGCTGAGAGCCACAGAGAAATGAATCTGGAGACCTCGTCAAAAAGTGTCTGAAATCTGGCCCCTCTAGATGTTTTCAGTTGCAGAACCAATAATTCTTACTTATTAATTATTCTAGCAAGAGTCTTGTTTTCCATACTTATAACCTAAAGCATCCTAATTAATATGGAATCTAATTATGTAAAAAGTATACTCATATATTGCAAAGCTACACAATAAAATATCAATAATAATTGTCTCTTGGAGAGGATTACCAATTATTTTTCCCTCTACTTTGTGATTTTTTTTGTAATCCAGATTTTCTATAATGAATATATATTATTTTATTCAGAAAAATCAAATATAATAATTAGAGTCAGAATAATAACTGTCATCTAAGCCAAAACCATCAGACTTTTAATTGTGAATGGTGAGATAGGCTAAATGAAATAAAGTGAAAGCTAATATATTGTTAGTTTTGTTTGTTTGTTTGTTATTACCTTTCAGAGGCAGGAATGCAAAGTTCTTTATTTCTGTACATGAGTTTATTTTTAAAAATTTAAAAATCTGATTAGTTCAAGATCCATGGATATTGACATCTGCCTTCCTGCCCCAATATTAGGACACCTAAAATTGGTTTTAGGCATGACAAAAGAAACACTGGGCTTGGGATTCCCACTCCAAAATTTCCTGGATATTTGACCTCAGGCACTTACTTAAACTCCCTGAACCTTAGTTACTTCAGCCAAGAAATATAGGGTTGCAGTTAAGTGAAATAAGCCAAGCACAGAAAGACAAATATCACATGTTCTCGCTTATATATGGGAGCTAAAAAAGTGGCTCTCATGAAGATAATAGAGTAGATTGGTGGTTACAAGAGGCTGAGAAAGGTAGAGAGAGGGAAGGTACGAAGGAAGGTTGATTAATGGGTACAAATGCATGATTCGAGAGAAGAAAAAGATCTAGTGTTTGATAGATCTGTGAGATGACTATAGTTTGCAATTATCTATCATATGCTTCAAAATAGCCAGAAAAGAATAATTGAAATGTTTCTAGAATAAAGAGAAATATTTAAGGTGATGGACATCTCAGGTATACTGATTTGATCTTTAAAAATTATATGAATGTATTAAATTATCACATATACCCTAAATTAGGTATATTTATTATGCATCAATAAAAATTGCTTTAAAAAAAGAAAAAAAGGGGTTAGACCAAATGTTATCTACCTTTCCATCTGTGAAATTCTATGAATGAATCTAAATCATGCTTTATATTTGAGCAGAACTGATATTCACTGCCTGCTTTGGGAAGTATAAGTAGGTTTCAACTCTGATCATAACATTAATAATTGGTAGCCACTGTCTGCAGAGCGGTGGTAAGAATGTCTCTGAGAGCACATACGGACTTAGCAGGAAACAGTACTATGATCTGTCAATGATGTTGATGTGTATTTGAATCCTTGGTCTGGCTCATATACACATATCGTACAATGTACCCTAATTTATTTTATTATTATTTTTTGTAGCACAGTGTCCAAAGTCTTTTTAGAGTGAAATAACTGGGACGAAATCCCTTTAAAATGTATCTGCTTCTTTTCTCCTATTCCTTTGATATCTCTTAATCATTGGTGGCATTGACTGAATAAGAGTTTCACTGAATAAAAGTAAAACTTTTAGTAGTTGAAGTTTAGAAGGAAACTTCTAGCTTGTTTCTTACACTTGATATTTTCTTGTAGAAGGAGCTGCAAATGAACACTTCATAGCAAGTAAGCAAATGTCCTAATAGTGGTTCCAAGTGTGGGCAGGGTGGGTCAGTGAGTGGCTTGTTTGCAACTATGTTCACTTCTTGCTTCTGTCAAACTCATCCATAGTGTGGAACTCCAACAGAAACCGGTGAATAAAGATCAGTGTCCCAGAGAGAGACCAGAGGAGCTGGAGTCAGGAGGCATGTACCACTGCCACAGTGGCTCCAAGCCCACAGAGAAGAGGGCGAATGAGCATGCCTATGCCAAGTGGAAACTCTGTTCTGCTTCAGCAATATGCTTCATTTTCATGATTGCAGAGGTCGTGGGTGAGTCTTTCTGCAGACTTTTTTCATTAAACAACCAAACAAAACTCTGCATCATTATGGGAGGGTTACCTAAGTTCTTTTAAAGTAAGATTTAATATTTTCTGTAAGTATAAGGTAACAATATGCTCATTGTAGATAAGCTGAAAAATAGAAGGAAACAAAATAAAATTCAGCACTATTCCATATTTGAGCCATAGCCTTCAATAATTTTAGGGAGTGTTTTGTACAATGCATTTTCTATTCATAGCTCACAGGTTTTATTTTTTAAACATAACTGAGAGCATACTGAATGCTTTTGACCATACAGTCAAATACTCTTCAAAAACATTTTTATGCCTGAACAATATTCTCTAATATGCTCCACTGTAAATTTACATAACCATTTCTCTATTGTTAGAAATTTAGGGAGTTTTTTCCTGCTTATGGACAATGCTGCAGTGCAAAATCTTGAAGAAAACTCTGCCTGCCTTTCTGGTTAATATCTTCAAAGAGATTCCTAAAAGTGGAAATAATTGGTTGAAGGACGTGAATATTTGTATTACTTGATTTATATTGCCAGAGTGCTGTTGAGAAAGCTAAACAATTCGTGTCTACCAGCTCTACTTGAGAATGATTCTGACTCCAAATCTTAATGACAACTAATTTATGCATTGTTTTTATTTATTTATTTATTTTTTTATTATTATACTTTAGGTTTTAGGGTACATGTCCACAATGTGCAAGTTTGTTACATATGTATCCATGTGCCATGTTGATTTCCTGCACCCATTAACTCATCATTTAGCATTAGGTATATCTCCTAATGCTGTCCCTCCCCGCTCCCCCAACCCCACAACAGTCCCCGGAGTGTGATGTTCCCCTTCCTGTGTCCATGAGTTCTCATTGTTCAATTCCCACCTATGAGTGAGAACATGAGGTGTTTGGTTTTTTGTCCCTGCGATAGTTTACTGAGAATGATGTTTTCCAGCTTCATCCATGTCCCTACAAAGGACATGAACTCATCATTTTTTATGGCTGCATAGTATTCCATGGTGTACATGTGCCACATTTTCTTAATCCAGTCTATTGTTTTTGGACATTTGGGTTGGTTCCAACTCTTTGCTATTGTGAATAGTGCCGCAATAAACATACATGTGCATGTGTCTTTATAGCAGCATGATTTATAGTCCTTTGGGTATATACCCAGTAATGGGATGGCTGTGTCAAATGGTATTTCTAGTTCTAGATCCCTGAGGAATCGCCACACTGACTTCCACAATGGTTGAACTAGTTTACAGTCCCACCAACAGTGTCAAAGTGTTCCTATTTCTCCACATCCTCTCCAGCACCTGTTGTTTCCTGATTTTTTAATGATGGCCATTCTAACTGGTGTGAGATGGTATCTCACTGTGGTTTTGATTTGCATTTCTCTGATGGCCAGTGATGATGAGCATTTTTTCATGTGTTTTTTGGCTGCATAAATGTCTTCTTTTGAGAAGTGTCTGTTCATGTCCTTTGCCCACTTTTTGATGGGGTTGTTTGTTTTATTCTTGTAAATTTGTTTGAGTTCATTATAGATTCTGGATATTAGCCCTTTGTCAGATGAGTAGGTTGCAAAAATTTTCTCCCATTCTGTAGGTTGTCTGTTCACTCTGATGGTAGTTTCATTTGCTGTGCAGAAGCTCTTTAGTTTAATTAGATCCCATTTGTATGACAACTAATTTTAATCTCTAAAAAAACTTTGCTAATGTATAGATGAATGTTTTAATATTTATTTCTTTAATTGTTACTATTAGACTATTTTTGCATGCTTATTAGTGATCTGTATTTCCCTCTGTTAATGCATTTTCTCCTTGTCTCTTAATGTCTGTTACTCATTCGTTTTTTAGAAAATTTTTAATACTCTATATTGATCTCTGGGAGCTCTTTATATATTAGGATGTTAGACCTTTGTTATATTAGTTATAAGTGCTTTTCCAGTTTGTTGTTTAACCTTTTGGTGTTTGTTTTGACTTAGAGAAGTTTTAAATTTTATATAGGTAACTGTTTTAAACTTTTCATTTTGAGCTCATTTCTTTTACTACTCTTTTACTATTTTAGTGCTTAACGATCCTTCTCCATCTACTGAGAAGATAGCTTTTTTGTTGTTTAATTTTTGCATTTAGTTTTAAAATTAATGTTGACATTAGATATATTGTATGCTCTAAGGACTGAATTTTTTTCTAAATAACTGACAGTTTTCAGCATCATTTAGGAAATAATTATTTTCCCCATTGATTTTTTATTTCTTTAATCACTTATCAAAACTTTATAAATAGCAGGGTCTGTTTCTAAGGTGTTTCACTGATCTGTGTTTCTGGTCTCTGTCAAGGACATAATTAATGTAGATTTATATGGTATAATATCTGTTATTTCCTACTCATGGTTTTTAATTTAACAAAGAAAAACAAAGGCTATTCATCTCTGTTTATTATCCTAATTAAACATGAGAATTGTTCTGTTCAGTTTTCCCTCCTCCATTATGATTTTATTAATATTCAAGTTAATTTGAGAACACAGTATCTTTAAGTATTCAGCTTTCCCTCCAGGAATATGTTGTTTCTCTATTTATCCAAATATTCTACATGTCTCATCAGGGTTTTATGGTGTTCATCTTAATACATGGACAGCCTATTTCTTGCAAGACTTATTTGTGATTATTATATGTGTTTGGCTTATTCTTTCCAAGGGTGAATACAGTCCACCATTTTTCATGTTTTGTTGTCTAAATAGTTACTTTTTGTATTCTAAAGTTTTGATTATTGTATATTCACTTTGTACTCAATTATATATTTGAATTATTGTCAATTCTAAATATATTTAAGTGCATTTCCCTTTTTCCTGTCTCATGCATCTTCCTCATCCCAGGACATCACCCTGTCTTGTGCAGAAAACATATTTCCCCTCATTTCAATATTTATATCTCTTTTGTGTGTTTCATGTTTTTATCCTGTTAAACAATACCTTATGCTAAATCAAATCTATGTTTGATTAGCTGTTAAGCAAAATGCTTCTTTTTTTTTTCTTTTTTTTTATTGCACTTTAAGTTTTAGGGTACATGTGCACAATGTGCAGGTTTGTTACATATGTATCCATGTGCCATGTTGGTGTGCTGCACCCATTAACTCGTCATTTAGCATTAGGTGTATCTCCTAATGCTATCCCTCCCCCCCTGCCCCCCATCCCACAACAGTCCCCGGAGTGTGATGTTCCCCTTCCTGTGTCCATGTGTTCTCATTCTTCAATTCCCACCTGTGAGTGAGAACATGCAGTGTTTGTTTTTTTCTCCTTGCAATAGTTTACTGAGAATGATGCTTTCCAGTTTCATCCATGTCCCTACAAAGGACATGAACTCATCATTTTTTATGGCTGCATAGTATTCAGTGGTGTATATGTGCCACATTTTCTTAATTCAGTCTATCGTTGTTGGACATTTGGGTTGGTTCCAAGTCTTTGCTATTGTGAATAGTGCCACGATAAACATATGTGTGCATGTGTCTTTATAGCAGCATGATTTATAGTCCTTTGGGTATATACCCAGTAATGGGATGGCTGGGTCAAATGGTATTTCTAGTTCTAGATCCCTGAGGAATCGCCACACTGACTTCCACAATGGTTGAACTAGTTTACAGTCCCACCAACAGTGTAAAAGTGTTCCTATTTCTCCACATCCTCTCCAGCACCTGTTGTTTCCTGACTTTTTAATGATGGCCATTCTAACTGGTGTGAGATGGTATCTCATTGTGGTTTTGATTTGCATTTCTCTGATGGCCAGTGATGATGAGCATTTTTTCATGTGTTTTTTGGCTGCATAAATGTCTTCTTTTGAGAAGTGTCTGTTCATGTCCTTTGCCCACTTTTTGATGGGGTTGTTTGTTTTTTTCTTGTAAATTTGTTTTGAGTTCATTGTAGATTCTGGATATTAGCCCTTTGTCAGATGAGTAGGTTGCAAAAATTTTCTCCCATTTTGTAGGTTGCCTGTTCACTCTGATGGTAGTTTCTTTTGCTGTGCAGAAGCTCTTTAGTTTAATTAGATCCCATTTGTCAATTTTGGCTTTTGTTGCCATTGCTTTTGGTGTTTTAGACATGAAGTCCTTGCCCATGCCTATGTCCTGAATGGTAATGCCTAGGTTTTCTTCTAGGGTTTTTATGGTTTTAGGTCTAACATGTAAGTCTTTAATCCATCTTGAATTAATTTTTGTATAAGGTGTAAGGAAGGGATCCAGTTCCAGCTTTCTACATATGGCTAGCTAGGTTTCCCAGCACCATTTATTAAATAGGGAATCCTTTCCCCATTGCTTGTTTTTGTCAGGTTGGTCAAAGATCAGATAGTTGTAGATATGCGGCGTTATTCCTGAGGGCTCTGTTCTGTTCCATTGATCTATATCTCTGTTTTGGTACCAGTACCATGCTGTTTTGGTTACTGTAGCATTGTAGTATAGTTTGAAGTCAGGTAGCGTGATGGCTCCAGCTTTGTTCTTTTGGGTTAGGATTGACTTGGTGATGCGGGCTCTTTTTTGGTTCTATATGAATTTCAAAGTAGTTTTTTCCAATTCTGTGAAGAAAGTCATTGGTAGCTTGATGGGGATGGCATTGAATCTATAAATTACCTTGGACAGTATGGCCATTTTCACGGTATTGATTCTTCCAACCCATGAGCATGGAATGTTCTTCCATTTGTTTGTATCCTCTTTTATTTCATTGAGCAGTGGTTTCTAGTTCTCCTTGAAGAGGTCCTTCACGTCCCTTGTAAGTTGGATTCCTAGGTATTTTATTCTCTCTGAAGCAATTGTGAATGGGAGTTCACTCATGATTTGGCTCTCTGTTTGTCTGTGATTGGTGTACAAGAATGCTTGTGATTTTTGTACATTGATTTTGTATCCTGAGACTTTGCTGAAGTTGTCTATCAGCTTAAGGAGATTTTGGGCTGAGACAATGGGGTTTTCTAAATATACAATCATGTCATCTGCAAACAGGGACAATTTGACTTCCTCTTTTCCTAATTGAATACCCTTTATTTCCTTCTCCTGCCTGATTGCCCTGGCCAGAACTTCTAGCACTATGTTGAATAGGAGTGGTGAGAGAGGGCTTCCCTGTCTTGTGCCAGTTTTCCAAGGGAATGCTTCCAGTTTTTGCCCATTCAGTATGATATTGGCTGTGGGTTTGTCATAGATAGCTCTTATTATTTTGAGATACATCCCATCAATACCTAATTTATTGAGAGTTTTTAGCATGAAGCGTTGTTGAATTTTGTCAAAGGCCTTTTCTGCATCTATTGAGATAATCATGTGGTTTTTGTCTTTGGATCTGTTTATATGCTGGATTACATTTATTGATTTGCGTATGTTGAACCAGCCTTGCATCCCAGGGATGAAGCCCACTTGATCATGGTGGATAAGCTTTTTGATATGTTGCTGGATTCGGTTTGCCAGTATTTTATTGAGGATTTTTGCATCAATGTTCATCAAGGATATTGGTCTAAAATTCTTTTTTGGTTGTGTCTCTGCCAGGCTTTGGTATCAGGATGATGCTGTCCTCATAAAATGAGTTAGGGAGGATTCCCTCTTTTTCTATTGATTGGAATAGTTTCAGAAGGAATGGTACCAGTTCCTCCTTGTACCTCTGGTAGAATTCAGCTGTGAATCCATCTGGTCCTGGACTCTTCTTGGTTGGTAAGCTATTGATTATTGCCACAATTTCAGAGCCTGTTATTGGTCTATTCAGAGATCGAACTTCTTCCTGGTTTAGTCTTGGGAGGGTGTATGTGTCGAGGAATTTATCCATTTCTTCTAGATTTTCTAGTTTATTTGCATAGAGGTGTTTGTAGTATTCTCTGATGGTAGATCATATTTCTGTGGGATCGGTGGTGATATCCCCTTTTACATTTTTTATTGCATCTATTTGATTCTTCTCTCTTTTCTTCGTTATTAGTCTTGCTAGCGGTCTATGAATTTTGTAGATCTTTTCAAAAAAACCAGCTCCTGGATTCATTAATTTTTTGAAGGTTTTTTTATGTCTCTATTTCCTTCAGTTATGCTCTGATTTTAGTTATTTCTTGCCTTCTTCTAGCTTTTAAATGCATTTGCTCTTGCTTTTCTAGTTCTTTTAATTTTGATGTTAGGGTGTCAATTTTGGATCTTTCTTGCTTTCTCTTGTGGGCATTTAGTGCTATAAATTTCCCTCTACACACTGCTTTGAATGTGTCCCAGAGATTCTGGTATGTTGTGTCTTTGTTCTCTTGATTTCAAAGAACATCTTTATTTGTGCCTTCATTTCATTATATACCCAGTATTCATTCAGGAGCAGGTTGTTCAGTTTCCATGCAGTTGAGCGGTTTTGAGTGAGTTTCTTAATCCTGAGTTCTAGTTTGATTGCACTGTGGTCTGAGAGACAGTTTGTTATAATTTCTATTCTTTTACATTTGCTGAGGGGAGCTTTACTTCCAACTATGTGGTCAATTTTGGAATAAGTGTGGTGTGGTGCTGAAAAGAATGTATATTTTGTTGATTTGGGGTGGAGAGTTCTGTAGATGTCTATTAGGTCTGCTTGGTGCAGAGCTGAGTTCAATTGCTGGGTATCCTTGTTAACTTTCTGTCTCTTTGATCTGTCTAATGTTGACAGTGGGGTGTTAAGGTCTCCCATTATTATTGTGTGGGAGTCTAAGTCTCTTTGTAGGTCCCTCAGGACTTGCTTTATGAATTTGGGTGCTCCTGTATTGGGTGCATATATATTTAGGATAGTTAGTTCTTCTTGTTAAATTGATCCCTTTACCATTATGTAATGGCCTTCTTTGTCTCTTTTGATCTTTGTTGGTTTAAAGTCTGTTTTATCAGAGACTAGGATTGCAACCCCGGCCTTTTTTTGTTTTCCATTTGCTTGGTAGATCTTCCTCCATCCTTTTATTTTGAGCCTATGTGTGTCTCTGCACGTGAGATGGATTTCCTGAATACAGCACACTGATGGGTCTTTACTCTTTATCCAGTTTGCCAGTCTATGTCTTTTAATTGGAGCATTTAGTCCATTTACATTTAAAGTTAGTATTGTTATGTGTGAATTTGTTCCTGTCATTATGATGTTAGCTGGTTATTTTGTTCGTTAGTTGATGCAGTTTCTTCCTAGCCTTGATGGTCTTTACAATTTGGCATGATTTTGTAGTGGCTGGTACTGGTTGTTCCTTTCCATGTTTAGTGCTTCCTTCAGGAGCTCTTTTAGGGCAGGCCTCATCGTGACAAAATCTCTCAGCATTTGCTTGTCTGTAAAGTATTTTATTTCTCCTTCAATTATGAAGCTTAGTTTGGCTGGATATGAAATTCTGGGTTGAAAATTCTTTTCTTTAAGAATGTTGAATATTGGCCCCCACTCTCTTCTGGCTTGTAGAATTTCTGCCGAGAGATCTGCCGTTAGTCTGATGGGCTTCCCTTTGTGGGTAACCCAACCTTTCTCTCTGGCTGCTCTTAACATTTTTTCCTTCATTTCAACTTTGGTGAATCTGACAATTATGTGTCTTGGAGTTGCTCTTCTTGAGGTGTTCTCTGTATTTCCTGAATCTGAATGTTGGCCTGCCTTGCTGGATTGGGGAAGTTCTCCTGGATAATATCCTGCAGAGTGTTTTCCAACTTGGTTCCATTCTCCCCGTCACTTTCAGGTACACCAATCAGACATAGATTTGGTCTTTTCACATAGTCCCGTATTTCTTGGAGGCTTTGTTCATTTCTTTTTATTCTTTTTTCTCTAGACTTCCCTTCTCGCTTCATTTCATTCATTTCATCTTCCATCGCTGATACCCTTTCTTCCAGTTGATCGCATCAGCTCCTGAGGCTTCTGCATTCTTCACGCAGTTCTCGAGCCTTGGCTTTCAGCTCCATCAGCTCCTTTAAGCACTTCTCTGTATTGGTTATTCTAGTTATACATTTGTCTAATTCTTTTTCAAAGTTTTTAACTTCTTTGCCTTTGGCTTGAATTTCCTCCTGTAGCTCAGAATAGTTTGATCATCTGAAGCCTTCTTGTCTCAACTCGTCAAAGTCATTCTCCATCCAGCTTTGTTCCACTGCTGGTGAGGAACTGCGTTCCTTTGGAGGAGGAGAGGTGCTCTGCTTTTTAGAGTTCCCAGTTTTTCTGCTCTGTTTTTTCCCCATCTTTGTAGTTTTATCTACTTTTGGTCTTTGATGATGGTGATGTACAGATGGGTTTTTGGTGTGGATGTCCTTTCTGTTTGTTAGTTTCCTTTCTACCAGACAGGACCCTCAGCTGCAGGTCTGTTGGAGTTTGCTAGAGGTCCACTCCAGACCCTGTTTGCCTGGGTGTCAGCAGCGGTGGCTGCAGAACAGCGGATTTTTGTGAACCGTGAATGCTGCTGCCTGATCGTTCTTCTGGAAGTTTTGTCTCAGAGGAGTACCTGGCCATGTGAGGTGTCAGTCTGCCCCTACTGTGGGATGCCTCCCAGTTAGGCTGCTTGGGGGTCAGGGACCCACTTGAGGAGGCAGTCTGCCTGTTCTCTGATCTCCAGCTGCATGCCGGGAGAACCACTATTGTCTTCAAAGCTGTCAGACGGGGACATTTAAGTCTGCAGAGGTTACTGCAGTCTTTTTGTTTGTCTGTGCCCTGCCCCTAGATGTGGAGCCTACAGAGGCAGGCAGGCCTCCTTGAGCTGTGGTGGGCTCCACCCAGTTTGAGCTTCCTGGCTGCTTTTTTACCTAATCAAGCCTGGGCAATGGCGGGCGCCCCTCCCGCAGCCTCGCTGCCACCTTGCAGTTTAATCTCAGACTGCCGTGCTAGAAATCAGCAAGACTCCCTGGGCGTAGGACCCTCTGAGCCAGATGCGGGATATAATCTCCTGGTGTGCCGTTTTTTAAGCCCATCGGAAAAGCGCAGTATTAGGGTGGGAGTGACCCGATTTTCCAGGTGCGGTCTGTCACCCCTTTCTTTGACTAGGAAAGGGAACTCCCTAAGCCTTTGCGCTTCCCGAGTGAGGCAATGCCTCTCCCTGATTCCGCTGGCGCACAGTGCGGTTCACCCAATGTCCTGCGCTCACTGTCTGGCACTCCCTAGTGAGATAAACCTGGTACTTCAGATGGAAATGCAGAAATCACCCATCTTCTGCTTCACTCACACGGGGAGCTGTAGACCGGAGCTGTTCCTATTTAGCCATCTTGGCTCCACCCCGCAAAATGCTTCTTGAAGGGTTAAATGTTTTGTATTATGTTAATGAAATGTTTCCTTGTTTCAGTTTTGTAATGATTAACAAAGAATCAATCAAGGATGAGTGTTGACTTTTCATCAAATATCTTTACTTTTGAATTTATTGTTTTTTAAAGCTTTTTGACCCATGGTTGAGGTGTGTTATGTTACGAGAAACACGATATGATCTTTGTATTTTTGGCATTATGATAGAGCTATTATTTATTTAATGCTTACTATGTGTTAGAAGCTGTGACGAGTGCTTTCCATGTATTACCTTAATTAATCCTGGTGAATTCCCTAAGAGGTAGCTCTCATTGTTCATCTCACTTTATAGAAGGAACTAGAAGCACAAAGGCTAAAACACTTTGAATATTAAACACTGAAATAAACATGAGCTATACATACATCTAAGAAAGATGATAAACACAAGTGAGATAATTATGCAATTTTGGGTGAATCAGTGAGTGAGGGTGGTCATAATGGTGGTGGTTACATCAAGGAATAAATGTTTGCAAAGTGAAAATTGTCAGGAGTGCCTCCTGCTATCACACAGTTCAAACTCAAGAAAAAATGAGCTGGGCTTGCTGAGCACTTTCATACTGTGTCTTTTTATGGGGGGCATCTGTATGATGATCATCTACCTTACACGTATTTATTTTACAATCATTTGTTTCCATTCATTCTTTTTTCAGCCCACTTACTCCAGTTTTATAGCTGGAGTCTGTCCCAGCAGCTCAGGGTTCAAGGTGGGAAAACAGCCCTCCCATCACAGGGCACAGTCACACCCACACTCACTCCCGCCAGGACCATGTAGACGTGCCAGTGAACCTCATGTGCACAGAATGTGGGAGGAAACCCTAGTACTCAGAGAAAACCCATGCAGACATGGGGAGAACATGCAAACTCCACACAGACAGCAACCCTGTTCAGGAATCCATTTTATTTTCTTATCGACATTATAAACAAAGGAAGTTGAATGAAATGATGTTATATGAGGACGTGTTGTTGTACTTGTTAAATAACAGCTCAATGGGGTTTTGACACAACATATGGTATAGTATCATAATAGTATTCACAAAATAATTAAAGAATTTAAAAAAATATTAACAGCACACAACTCTGTAGCCCAGCAATGGGACACATGGCTAAGGTTTTCAGATAAACATTCTTTCATTGCTGTAAGTCTGTGTTCTCTATGAAAACCCACATAGGGAATTAACACCATCTCAATTGGAGGTGGTTTGTGAGACCCAGGCCCCATCGTTCCTCTGCTCTACTGCTGTCACCTTCACTCCACAGGCCTTAAGTCTTCCAGGTCTGAGTCTTTTCTATGTGTCTCTTATCTTGTTATAAGTGTATTGCTCTCCACATCTTGTCAAGTATTCCAGAAATATGACTGCTGCTGCCCTAGTTCATGCCTTTATAATTTCCCTTCGCTAACGCTATCGAGTTTTTTTTTAATTTTTTTTTTTTTTGAAATGGGGTCTCGCTCTGTCACCCAGGCTGGAGTGCAGTGGCGTGATCTCGGCTCACTGCAAGCTCTGCCTCCCAGGTTCAGGCCATTCTCCTGCCTCAGCCTCCCGAGTAGCTGGGACTACAGGCACCCGCCACCATGCCCTGCTCATATTTTTAGTGGAGACAGGGTTTCACCATGTTAGCCAGGATGGTCTCGATTTCCTGACCTCGTGATCCGTCTGCCTCGGCCTCCCAAAGTGCTGGGATTACAGGCGTGAGCCACCGCGCCCAGCCGCACTATCGAGTCTTAACCTCTAGCTCCTCCTCCCTCCAAAGTCATCCTCCATATTGCTGGCTAAAAAGTCTCCCCCCACCCCCCCCCCTTTTTTTTTTTTGAGACTGGGTCTCGTTCTGTCACCCAGGCTGGAGTGCAGTGGCGCGATCTCGGCTCACTGCAAGCTCTGCCTCCCGGGTTAATGCCATTCTCCTGCCTCAGCCTCCCGAGTAGCTGGGACTACAGGCACTGGCCACCATGCCCGGCTAATTTTTTATATATTTAGTAGAGACAGGGTTTCACCGTGTTAGCCAGGATGGTCTTGATCTCCTGACCTCATGATCCACCTGCCTCTGCCTCCCAAAGTGCTGAGATTACAGGCGTGAGCCACTGAGCCTGACCAGAAGTCTCTCTTAAATACAGATCTCAACATGTCACAGCCTTGCCTCAAAATAATAAGTAGATCTCCTTAGCCATAGAATCACATTCAAACCCCTTGGCTTGACATATAATACCCCACACAGGCGTTTCCAACCTGCCTTCCCAGGCTCATTTCCCATTTTTCCTCCAACATTCCATACCTTCTGCTTTTCCCGAAAAGTGCTATGTTCTTTCACGCTATTTTAGTCCTTGCTTTTATCTCTTCCTGAAAACCCCTTCTCTTTTTGCTAATTCTTACCCCTCTCTTTGTGAAAAGTTCCTCACTCTTCCCAGTGAGGGCAGCTCTCTGATCCCTTAGCCTATTAACTTGTCTGTGGTACAGTGAGTGTTAAACAAGGAAATCACTGAAGAGAGGCTGTTATTTGTTTATCTTGGTATACCCAATCCCTGGTACCATGCACAGTAAGGGCTCAATAAATATTGGCTGGATAATTGAATTAATTGTCAATAATACTCCATGCTTTTAGAAGCAAATGCAAGATCAGTCACAAACTACCTCTTGCAAGCAGTTTGCTCTATGCATCAGTGACTGCTCACAGTTTTCTGGATGGCTCTTATAAGTAGCTCTGAAGGTTGCAAAATGGTTCTCAGTTTCCAAGCCTCCATAGTAACATGCTTCTTCCAAAGCAAGCCCTTTTTCTTTCTCAGGTGCCTGCTGCCTCAGCTGAGACTGTTGAAGAGAGTTTATAAGACTGACTTCATTTCCTTGATTTAGACTATATTTCAGCCCAGCACATAGAATCATCGTCACTCATTGCTGTGATTGCAGCATACTGCTTATCTGCATGGAGTTATTCTCTGGGCAAGAAATAATGCCTTATTAACACAGTTTTATCATCGGGACCAAGTTTGGCAGATAGAGCAACATTAGAGGATAATTGGAAGGACAGCTGATTTGTTAACAAAATGTTGCTTTTTGGGTAATGAATCATTCTGATTTTTGCAGTGACTGTTCAGTAACAAGCTTGAAGATTACTTTGCTTCAGCCCATTAAACCTTGACAAACCAGTTACTAACTACGGCTAGAGCCAATGGCCTGTGGGGATTATTGCAATTATGAGTCATCTATGTAATTTTTAAAAATCATTAGGTGAGACAAGGTGAGTCTGATGATGACGGGGCTGATGACTGACAGTCTCCGCTATTTTGTAGTACACAAGGCAATAAACAGCTGTAGGGAGAACTAATCAGTCAGCAAAAGCCCTTTGCTGGGAAGATGTAATAAGAGCAATAAAGGTTATTGCTCTCAAACAACAAACCATGTCTGGAAAGGAAAGGGCAAGGTTTTTTCTTTAACTTCTATTTTGGAGGCTGGAGGTCTTTTCTCAAAGGAGGATTAGAGGGAAGTAGAGGGAGCACATCAAATAAAGGGAAAAGCCAGGCAGGACTCTCATGGCTTACATTGCATCCCTATGCTTTATTGGATTGTAGCACTCAAGATGCCCATTGGAAGGTACCTGCCCTTTCTCCTTTCTGCTCCCTGTTATTTATTACAGGGATTTCAAGCTCAGATGGATAATATAAATTAATAGAGAAAAAGGAAAGGGTAAAGATGATGATTAAATTATAAGTCAAATAAAAACACATCTGTGGGCCAGATCGCAACATCTAGTTTATAAACAAAAGTCCATGTCCTCAGTCTGGATTATGAGACTCTTTGAATCTGGCCCGCACTGCTTCAGCCTGATTCTCTTGTATTCTCCTCTTTTGAATCCTTATACCCCAGTCTAACTAAGGTGTTCTCCAGATGTGCCTGCCCCACACTTTTTATGTCTTTGCTACCCCAGGAATGGCTTCTCCTTTGAAATTGATTTCTACATGTTCAAATCATATCCACTCTCTGAGTCGCAGAAGGAGTGAATTAAATCAACTTTAAGATCTCTTTCTCCTCTGAAGTTTTGTGAGTCTGTGGCATTTTCGCCCACGATGGTTAGCATGTCTGTGAATCTAGCTGCATTCTGGGGTCTTAACACAGTGTACTATTTTGCATTCTCTAGGTGGGCACATTGCTGGGAGTCTTGCTGTCGTCACAGATGCTGCCCACCTCTTAATTGACCTGACCAGTTTCCTGCTCAGTCTCTTCTCCTTGTGGTTGTCATCGAAGCCTCCCTCTAAGCGGCTGACATTTGGATGGCACCGAGCAGGTACAATTCATAGAGTGAGTAATAACAGCAGGCTGGTGCTGCAAAGTCAAACCAAGGGTAAAAATGGAAGACACAAAGCAAAGCCTTGTTGGAAAATCCTTAGAGACACATTTCTGATGCACAGGATAAAACAAATGTGTATGCGGGAATGTGTGTTTTCAATATTAATTCAGATAACAGACAGATTAATGGTGCTATCTCTAGTCCTCTGGGACAACAGGAACATGTGTATCACTTCAGCAACTGTCCCAGCCTCAGGGACTCTGTGTATGGTGACAGACATAACACAATTCATTAAATTACTCTGCATCCCTCGAAGAGAGGATAGGAGTAAAGCTTCTGCCATATTGCAAAGTTAGGCACAGAGCACCCAAGAGAGTTATAGAGATTGAAGAACTTCGTATAGAGGATTCAGGAATAGAATATAGGCTTTCTTGCTCACACAAAGCATTTAGCCATTCAGCCATTGGTCCAATTGAATATCTTGCATGATCAATCCACAATAATGCAAAAAAGGAGGAGGAGAAGGAAGAGGAGAGGATGAAAGTTTACTTTTTCTCCTTTCTTGCAGCTGGTTCCTTCACTGAATAACTGCTTACTCTTGTATAGGAAGTAGCCAAGGTCATGATAAGGGGTGTGTGTGTGTGAGTGTGTTCATTCTTTATTGCTCAGTTGATTGTTGTAACAGGATGAAAGAAAACACGTGCTGAAACATGTGCCTGAGCCTTGCCTGCCATTTATTAAATGTGGTTCACATGTGCTTCCTTAAGTAATTTCACAACAATAGACAAATGAATCCACTCTGATTGAGAAAGGGAGAGAAGTCTAGTGCAAACTCCACCCTTCTCAACTAATAATTATAGGGATTTCAAATAACATGTATGCACTAAAACAGACATAAATAACTTAACCAAGTAGCATAAATAAACAACTTGGAGGTCTCTAAATTTGGTATATAACACATTTGACTGTATGCTTTTTTAAATTTAAATAAGTTCTGGGGTACATGTGCAGGATGTGTAGGTTTGTTACATAGGTTGTGTGCTGTCATGGTTTGCTGCACCTATCAACCCATCACCTAGGTATTGATAAGGGTTTTTACTTTGACTCATTTTTACAATCCCTCCCTAACCCACCCCCACAACCCCACACTCTGCAACTTCAATTCTTCTCCTCTGTGTTATTCCTTCTATCAGCTGGAGGAGCTTCTGGCTGAATATTTTGTGCAAATCATGTGAACAAATAGCCACAATTCCACATTTTCACACTGGTTGAGAACATCAATGTAGAAGAAATTGGAGAGCTGAGCAAGGGTGGCCAGCCTTCACTGAAAGGGCTGCTAGACACATATCACAGCTTATAAACTGATACCTGTGGACTGCGGCTTTTCAAGTTTAGAATGGCAGGAAGTCCTAATTTCATACTAAACACTTGATCATCGCAAGTGTTTTGACTTGCTTCCCTTTAACATTCAAGAGATGAGGCAATAAACAGCAGTAAAGAGAGTTCGCCACAATGTGATCTGAGAATGCTTTTGCCAGTGCTTGAGCAGCGCTACACTTGGAAAACATGACCTCTAGCTAAGCACCCATTATTTGTCTGTGTAAAGTTTTACACGTACTTGACCCTTTCTGATACCATTTGTAAAAGCAGTTTTGTAAACCTAGGATGATTTGAAAGCATAGGGTGAACTCAGAATGTAGGTCTCTGCTTGTACTTTGGCATCGTGGCCATGGAATACCCTGAGCTGTTAATAGAACTGTCTGCTGCAAGGGCAATATTCTGTAATATACAGTAAAATGTAGCTATTGAGCACTTTAAATGCGGCTAGTGCTACTGAAGAACCAGATTTTAAAATTTACTTAATTTCATTTTAAACAGCCACGCATGATTGGTGGCTACCATATTAAACAGCACCTCTATAGATACAGAGGTGAGTCCAACACATTCATACCCAACACATCCATAATCTGGCCAACCCAGAGAGCCCGGCTAAGCAATCATGGTAGCATTTACCAATGATCCTCATGTGCCTCCTGTTCTAACTAGTTTACTTTTGGATTTCTGACTCTTTGTTTTGTCTTGAGATCTGACTCCTGAGTCTTGCTCTTGGTATTGAGCTTTACCCCGCCAGCTCTTTTCCCACTGTGCTTCCTAACCAGGGGTTTTGAGTTAGACACGCTTCACTTTCATACCCTGATTTGGATTTTCATGGGTAGGAAGCACACTACCTGACATCCACAGACTCAACCTCCATTTCCGGCTAACCAGAAATTCTTGGGCCTAGTCCTCATTAACTTCTTCTGCAAAGGGGAGTTGTAAGTAGCCTGAGTAGACTAATAACAATTTCTTGAGTGTTTGCTATATGTTGTATTAGGTTCCTCGGGCTGCCTTAATAATGTACTACAAATTGGGTACGTTATTTTGGGGGGTACATTATTAATTTTCGTAACAAATTATGAATGTTGTCTATGAATGATTAATGTCTGGGAAATAATTGCCACACACTGGGTAATAATATATTACATTACTCGGTTTTAAGTACATTTCTGTTTAAACAACAGACATTTATTGTCTCACAGTTATGAAAAACAGAAGTCTGCAATCAGGCGTCAGTGGGATTGGTTCCTTCTGAGGTCTGTGAGGGGAAATCAGTTCCAGGCCTCTATCTTAGCTTCTGGTGGTTTTCTGGCAAACTTTGTCATTCCTCAGCTCACAGAGCTCTGCTTTCATCTTTACATGGCATTTTCCCCATTTGCATGTCTGTGTCCAGGTTTCCACTTTATTTTTTTATTTTTATTTTATTTTTTTTTGAGACGTAGTCTCACTCTGTCACCCAGGCTGGAGTGTAGTGGCGTGATCTCGGCTGACTGCAACCTCCACCTCCCGGATTCAAGCAATTCTTCTGCCTCAGCCTCCCGATTAGCTGGGATTACAGGCATGCACCACCAAGCCCAGCTAATTTTTTTGTAATTTTAGTAGACGCAGGGGTTTCACCATATTGGCCAGGCTGGTCCCGAACTCCTGACCTTGTCATCCATCCACCTCAACCTCCCAAAGTGCTGGGATTACAGGTGTGAGCCACCGCGCCCGGCCCTTGTTTCCACTTTAAATAAGGACACCAGCCATATTGGGCCCATCCTACTCCAATGTGACCTCATCTTAACTAACTTCATCTGCAATGACCCTATTTCCAAATAAAGTCACAATCTGAGGAATTGAAGATTAGTACTTTTTTTTTTTTTTTTTTTTTTTTTGAGACAGAGTCTCACTCTGTTGCCCAGGCTGGAGTGCAGTGGCACAATCTCGGCTCATTGCAACCTCCACCTCCCTGGTTCAAGCAATTCCCCTGCCTCAACCTCCCGAGTAGCTGGGATTACAGATGCACACCACCACGTCCGGCTAATTTTTTTTTTGTATTTTTAGTAGAGTTGGGGTTTCACCATGTTGGCCAGACTGGTCTTGAACTATTGACCTCAGGCAGTCCGCTTGCCTCAGCCTCACAAAGTGCTGGGATTACAGGCATGAGCTGCCGCACCCAGCCAAAGATTAGTACTTCAACATATAAATTTGGGGGGAACATAATTCAACCCATAATCTATGGCAACTTGTTATACATATATTCTATTATTATAATACATATGGATAAGAAAATTCAGGCTCAAATAGGTTAAGTGACTTGTCTAAAGTCACATAGCCAGTCACTAGCAGGCCATATACGTCTGACACTTGAGCTGACGCCTTAAACATCTGCATCAGCATTTCCCATAGTGTGAGAAATGTTCCACAGTTGGTTAGTCAGATAATTTTAAGTGTCACATGGACAATAATTACACATCCTGATACACATTACAAAATAAACTAGTACATCAAATATGTAATTTCGTGGATAACATTGTTTAGGAAGAAGCTAAGTGTAAAAAGTGAATTTATTTGAAAAGAATATCGAGTGGTTAATAAGACAGGTAGCATGTGGATTTGGAAAACGTTATGAAGGTTATCTGTAAATGGCTAAAGTCTGGAAAATAATTGCCACACACTGGGTAATGATACATTACATTGCTCTACTTTAAAAGGAACTAATCTCTGGGATTAGCTTAAAGTGGGGAAGGACTAAATGATGGATTGTACCTGACCACTGACTCACAGAATGTTTCTAGACCCTTCTGGGTTTTTAGAATCTATGGGTTTGAATTAAAGGTCAGAGTGAGTTGTTAACTCCTAAGTGAGCAAATGCACTTTTCTCAGTGGGCAGATTGAACACCATTTTATCTTTACATATTGATGTAAACACTTCTATTCTGATGCTTCTTTTTCTTACTGTTGCTCTTAAAATGCAGTCAGAGTGTTAGCCTTTGAGCTCACCTCTGTGTTTATAATATGTTACATTGGCAAATAAAACTCATTTTCTTCAAGTGCTCTCTGAAGCTTTCCCTTTTCACTATTTTATTCCATTGAAGGTGCTGGCACTGGCAGGTCGTAAATGTTTTATGGTGAAATTAAGAGTTTCTAAACACATTTTACTCTCTGTGTCTCATTATTTTACCTCCTGATAAGTTTCAATCATTTTAGCACCTGTTTAAATTAAGATCCCCAAGGAAAACGGGGGGTAGGGGCAGGCAGCAATTAATATGTTGTAAAAATTTGCTGGAAATTACTTAGTAACTTGGAGCATAATGACTCAGATGCTGGTGTTTTATGAATGCAACATTAAAATTCCTTCTCTTAGTTTTAAAATCCATCCACACTTTTTTACTTTGTGAATCACTGAATGAACTAATGTGAAGCCTCTTTTTGGGGGAAGTGGGAAAGAGTCTTATGACTCTTGGGGGGCGTGTAAGTGATGGAGTTATCTGTGTGTGGGTTTCTGTGTGTGTTTGAATTCCTAGAGATCCTTGGTGCCTTGCTCTCCATCCTGTGCATCTGGGTGGTGACTGGCGTGCTAGTGTACCTGGCGTGTGAGCGCCTGCTGTATCCCGATTACCAGATCCAGGCGACTGTGATGATCATCGTTTCCAGCTGTGCAGTGGCGGCCAACATTGTGTAAGTCATCCCCTGGTCCCCGCACAGTGCCCATGAGGTTGTCCTGTAACTCTATCTGGACAAAGACTTTTTTAAAAACTCAGTACGTGTGAAGATGGTAGAGGCCGGACAGAGTGTTTGAATGGCTCTAAGATTGAAAATAAGATTGACTGCTTTCGTTTAAGCTAAAGTGTTTTTTAATATCGGCTTCTGCTAGCTATCATGTTTTGAAAGCTTCTGATGTGCCAGAGGCAGGGTTAGGATGTTTGAATATACATGACCAACTTTAATGTTCACGACACCCATGTTATAGATTAGGAAACTGAAGCCCAGTGAGGTTAAATACACTGCCAATTAAGTAGTACAGAGCCAGGATTTTAATCCAGATTTGCAGACCCAGAATTGAGCTTCTTTACATTCTGCTCTCAGGCATGCTGGTGGTTCCACATGGGGCATGACTTACTACTGTTCCATTTCTATGGCATGAGCAGATGATGGCTTCCCAATGAGCTGGGTGGGAAGGGACTCTAAAATGTATTTACTTCAGTCCCCATTTTACTTTTTCATTCTCTTTTGCAACATTTCCATAAAATGGTCATTAGTTTCATATATTTTAATAGAACTCATAAAAGGAAATTTATTTCCCTCAAAAACAGCCTCTTTTATCTTTGCAGCATTGTGACTGCATGAAAATTCTTCCTTACGCTATGTTAGTTAAATTCTCCCTTAAGTTTCAACCTGCTGGTCCATTCTTTTATCTAGGCAGTCTTAAATCATTCTTACAGGAGATGAGCATATGTCCCTTGACAAATGAGTCTGCCTTTCCCAAAATGAACTACTGCATTGCTCAGGCAATGGCGTTTTGAGGCCAGGACTTTGATTTTTTTGAGTCAAATTTCTCCTTCCCATTTGAGGGTCTAATTCTGGGCAACTCTACTTAAAACTCCATCCATTCATCTGTCTATCTAGTGATCTAGCTAGCTATCGTGTTGGTGGACAGAATAATGACCCACTCCCCTAAAAAGATTTAAACATCCTAACCCCTGGAACTTTGGAACATGTTAAATCATATGGCAAAAGGAACTGTGCAAATATGATGAAGGATATTGAGATGGGAAATTATCCTGGATTATCCAGGTGGGTCCACATAATGACAAGCGTCCTTATAAGAGGGAGACAGAGGGTCAGAGAGGAGAGAAGATGCTGTATTTCTGATGTTTAAAATGGAGAAATCGGCCTGGAGCCAGGTGGCCTCTAGAAGCTGGAAAAGACAAGAACATGAATTTCCTTCTAGAACCTCCATAAAGGATGCAGTCCTAGAGACCCACTTTAGATTTCTGACCTCCAGAACTATCATAAGTTTGTGTTGTTTTAAGCTGCTAAAGCATCATGGTAATTTGTTACAGAAGCAATAGGAAACTCAGCCTATTTATCATCTGCCTATCTTGCAATACAACTTGACACATGCTACGAGGTAGATTTTTACATGAAGGTAGAGAAGACAGTGATCAAAAATGAAGTTTTAAACAGTGGATTTTAAGAGGGGGCACAGTGACATCTCTGGAATTCAAGAATAGCTGAGCTTGTACACTTTGAAAAAGGTCCTCAGGTCATTCTAATAGCCTTGCCCCTTGACATCTCACTTACCCAGCTCTCAGTTTGTGAACCATTGCTCAAAATCTCTGAGCTAAATAATTAGAAGAATGGTGTTTGATCTGCTGTCACTGACTAGATCCCCATCTTTAGCCAGTTAACTTGAAAATGTGTTTCACATTGGCACTGGGAGAAAAAGTGTGAGTAGATCAATGTAAATCTATCACCTCTAGGAGACAAATATGCCAGAGCACACATATTGCTGACTACGGGTCAATAAAGTCCGCTTTGCATAAGGAGAACAATATGGTCTTGAGGCAGAAGGAAGAATGCAAGTATTAACTTCCTGAGGGTCATATGTCACATAGGCTGTCTTGATGCTACACAAAGGTGAAGGCTACAAACCTACCCAACTATCACATCAATCTGGGGCCTCAATGATCAGGTTTGATTTTCTAAACAGATACCATCAAAATTTTCTTTTTCTCATAACTGCTTTTGAACATTGACCTTAACATTGCAGGTGCTTTTTACACTCAGAGAGTCAAGGCAGTTGGAAAGCTCTGCCTTCTTTGTGCAAGTAGATAGTTATTTATGGTTAAGAATGCTGAGTGACTATACTTTCTCCAAGAACTGGGATTACAGGTTTCAAATGCTGCTAGATGCTGTATTGTTTGAATATAAAGATATCAGAATTGTGATTCAGGAATAAGTCTATTCCCTGGGGACTCAAAATCAGGACAGAAAGTTCCAATAGAAGTTGTGAAGAGATTCTAGGATGAAGGTTATAAATACAGCCTTAAGGCTATTGCCTGCTAAGTTTTCACTGCCTGAAACATTTCCTCCCCTCAGCATATTTAACTCTAGCTTAAGCTTTTGAATTCAACTCAGCTGCTACGTCTTTCTAACTAAATCAGATTCCTCTGTTGTATTACCCATAGTACCAGTGGACTTATTGTAATTAGAATTTTCCACGTGTGTGTGTGTGTGTGTGTCTGTGCGCGCGCGGTGGGGGAGTGGGGTGTTTAATCTTTACCTTCTCTAGCATATTTAAAGCTACATTGGGGAGTGACCACAACTGTTTTCACTCACCTTTATGGCCCAAGCTTTTACAAGTGTCTGCATATGAGTGACTACACAAGTTTTTTTCCTCACTCTTTTTGTCAATAAGATGAGTACAAGAATGAATGACAACGTGATGAACACACATGGCAGATCAGATGAGGGTCTGTGATCTGTCAGCCGTATCAGGCTGTCTAAGGAACCTTAAATGGTAACTCCTAGGTGAGAGTGAATTTCTACCCAAACAATGAACACCTGAAAACTGCACATTCGGTAGTGGTCAGATCTTGATGGCTAGTGGTCATTCCACTTTGTGGTGATGACCTGAGATTTAACAGACACTTTACCTGAAAATAGAGTTGGATACATGGTGTTGAACAATATGTTGCTGCTTTTACATCTGTGTTCCAAAATGTTTAGAAAAGGTTCAGAAAGGCAAAACACTGTTAGCTGTCAGTGAAAATGTTCTAATTTTACCTTTAGTCTAATACCTCTTAAAGATAAACAGAATTATGTACACAGTTTATAGTGTTTGCTACTGATCACTTTGACTCAGACAAGAGATGCCCAGCTTTGCAATATATTGTGTGTATATGTATGTACACGTACAAGATCATTTTTCATACATTAATATATTTCTACTTCTGGATTAATAGCTTTATATACATGAGCACAATATTCTTATCATTGGACATTAAGAAATCATTCAAATTTAAAATTCTTTTGAAAATTCAGAAAATTAAGTAAAATAAAAGGTAAAATAAAACTTCAATAAAATTCACTACTTATTTTATTTTTCCCTTCCTGTGTTTTTTGCATTTGAAACCAGTAGTTTTAATTAAGCTCCCAATGAAGCTTGACTTTAAGCCAGCTCAGTGCCTGACAGTTAGTCAACCTTCAGTAAAGGAGATTTCCTCCCTTCATTATCAAATGCTTGATTTTCATCTAAGAAGTGATGCTTTCCAGTTTCAACATGAAACAGATAAACATTAGGTGGATGAATGAGTAAACTGGATGGGTCTTTGTGGTTTGTTTTTGTGTAAACGTATTAAAATTCTATGACATGTATTTAAACATTAGTCAAAGATAGTTCTTTTTAAAGCGTAAATATTTCAACTATCCATCATTTTGGATAATGCATGTTATTGCCAGCTCGTCCATTATGCTGCCTACGTTTTTAAGACTGGTGTCATGTGTGCTAAGAACATTGTTCTCTCTTTCAGACTAACTGTGGTTTTGCACCAGAGATGCTTTGGCCACAATCACAAGGAAGTACAAGCCAATGCCAGCGTCAGAGCTGCTTTTGTGCATGCCCTTGGAGATCTATTTCAGAGTATCAGTGTGCTAATTAGTGCACTTATTATCTACTTTAAGGTGAGTTTGAGTTTACCCACCATCCTAGTACTTATGTAGATTAGTACAGAAGCTGACCCTCCAACATTAATTTAAAGAGAATAGGCATCCTCTGTTTACCTATACAAACTACTTTGCAAAGCTAAAGCAAGCAAACACTCAACCATGGTGTTAAGATGAACAGCAACAAAACTGTGAATACCTTCAGGTTCTTGGATTATAAGCAATAGGGAACATCTCTGGCTCACTTTAACAAAAAGTATATTTATTGGCTGAAATTTATTAGATGTGCTCCTAGACAGACATCAAAGTAGAAATAAGGGCAAATTTTGATATCTAGATTTTAGAAATGATCCAACTTCTGTCCCAGACACCACACTGAAATAAATGTGTCTCAACAAATTTTTTTTCTGTTTTTGTCACTTCTGAAGAATGATATTTCTGTGAATGGGAGTCCAGTTGACCTAGGTCGTGTCTTGTATCTGCTGCTTGGCTGAAGGGAGGTTAGAGTACCTGATTTATTGTTCCACCAATATTGCCCACAATGGGGGAGAGGTAACTTCTCCCCCAAAAGCCAAGGTGCTAATGAAAAGTGGGAATGACTCCCCGGTAAGCCTCTGACCCTAAACAAATAAATATCCACTACAGATCTCTACCTGGTAATACTGATAACAGTGATGGGTTAGCAGGCAGAGAATGGAGAAGAACATTTAGCTCTGTCTGTTTGGATCACAGTTGTCTAATTTGCAGAGACTCACAGCTTTTCCTAAAAAAGTGAAAACATGGAAATAAAAATTACAAAGACATATCTAAATTCAGTTGAGCAAAATGATCACTGAAAGCTTTAAGTCTAAGGCAAAACCAGTTCAAAATTGTAAGGGTAAATGGAGTTTGAGGGTCCACTGAAAAAGGTTGAGTTGATGCTGAATTTCTTAAAGATAGTGGGGCACAGACTTCTGGGGCATAGAACTTCCTCAAGGGTAGAAAAGCAGACATTTCACCCTGAGGCTAAGGGTTCCAGTGAGGAGATTGAGCAAGGATGACACTTTGGTTCACACCCTTAAGACTGCATCAAAGATGCCAGCCTCGAGTATGTGCAATACTTGAGAGGCAAAGAAATAAACTCACTCCAGTCAGCCAAGAGCATAGTCCAGCTGTATGCTGGCCATATGCAATTTCTGAACAAGTTATATCCTTTCTTCTGCTCATTATAATTAAGGCCAAGAAGTCATTAGATCTTGTGGGCATATTTGTGCATACTTTCATCACATACTCTGTACTTTTATTAATCTGCAAGAAGTTAAATCAGGGCTCTTGAGAGCAAACTTAAGAATATGCTTCCTTTTAGTTCTTAAATTATGGGGAGAGCATGTCTTGTAGTCTCACTTCTTTATTTGCTGGTAGTTTAAAGCTAAAAGGAAGGATTGAGCTTCAAAAACAATGTCTTGCTTCTGAGTTGGATGACACATGTCAAAAGGGTGAATGAGTAACAGAGAAGGAAAGATACAGGAGGTTTACTTATTTTATTAATCAGACTTTCTGGAAGAGAGATATGAATTCAGTTAATCAAAATCCCTGTTTTTTTTCTAGCCAGAGTACAAAATAGCTGACCCAATCTGCACATTCATCTTTTCCATCCTGGTTTTGGCCAGCACCATCACTATCGTAAAGGACTTCTCCATCTTACTTATGGAAGGTAGGAGTGATTTTATTATTACTCCCGGAGTCAGTCAGTGTTTTCTCTTCCCTAGAATCACAAAAGGGAATGGCTGCAAGGCATGCTCACTGTTAATTGGAATTATGGGAAAAATTTAAAGTGAAAAGGAATTTTTGTGAAAACAATCATTTGATTTTTTTCATATGGGAACAAGTAAAAAGAACTGGCTTCTATTCTTGCTCTAGCAACTGTTATGTAATATCTCACAGTGTAAAAACAGTAAGTATAAACACCATGAGGAGATACTGCAAAAATATAAATATACCTGGAAAAGACCTAAGAAAAAAACTATATAAATTTACCCCCCAGGCTGCATTAGAGCTAAACATTTTTATCAAATTGTATCTCAGAGTAGAAGAAAACAAGGGTGACCTTTTATTTGTTAGTTCAGCAAGTGTTTGTTGAGCCCTAACTCTGTGCTAGGTAGTGTGCTCAGAACTAGAGTTACAGAGATGAGCAGAGCAGAACACAGCTCTCTTCTGAAGTTCTGGGCTGTAGTGTTCTATGAGGTTCAGGTGTCTGCACTAAGTTCAACATCAGTATGGCCTCCTGGGAACAGGGTACCACTAGGTTGCCTAAGGAAGGGTGAACTGGCACAGATCAGAAACAGAGCAGATCAAAGCTCTTGTGCTGATCAGTAGTGGGATTGTGCCTGTGAATAGCCACTGCCCTACAGCCTGGGCAACATAGTGAGACCTTGTCTCTTAAAATATAGTAAAATAAAATATGGGCTGGGCACAGTGGCTCATGCCTATAATTCCAGGAATTACAGGTTGGGAGGCTGAGGTGGGAGGATTGCTTGAGTCCGGGAGTTTGAGACCAACCTGGGCAACATGGCAAAACCTCGTCTCTACAAAAAATACAAAAAATTACCTGGGCATTGTGGTGCATGCCTGTAGTTCCAGCTACTCAGGAGGCTGAGGTGGGAGGATTGCTTGAGGCTGGAAGGCAGAGGCTGCAGTGAGCTGAGATGGCGCCACTGTACTTCAGCCTGGGTGACAGAGTAAGACCCTACCTCAACAAAATAAAATAAATAAAATAAAAGCTTTGTCCTCATGAGGATAATACTTTAATAAGGGGAGAAAGAGATTATTCAAAAAATTACACAGAAATGCAATAGTGGGAACTGCTACAAAGAAGAGGTGTGGGCCTCTTATTAGAGATCTTAACATGGCTGGGAGCAGGGGCCAGTGGTCCCAGAGGCTTTGCTGAGGCCTGCTCTTAGCCCCGAGTAGGATCTTATGTTATTAACCTCATCATCTATAGCCCTATTATCATTATCCTTGACTACTCTCCTGTGCCTGTGAAATTTCTGTCTGGGCTCTTTGAGTCTCCCAACTATCCAGGAATAGATCACATAAATAACCCTCACTGCAAAGAAATCCGTCCTTATGCCTAAAGCTTACTGCCTGCCTCCTCTCCCCCATTCTGCAATTTGGTGATTTTCTTTTCATTTGGCATAAAATGGTTGAAGAACTACTGGTTTCTGCCCTTTCTAGGCTACATCTTTACTGGCAGAGTTAGCTCAGAGAAACACATCATACAGTTGAAAAAGCAACATCTTTGTATCAGACCCACCTCTGTTCAAATGCTAGTCATGCAAATTTCTAGCTGTGAGACCTCAGACAATCTCCTCTGAACTTCAGTTTCTCAACTCAAAAATGGGAATATCACATCCACAATATAGTGTTGTTGAGAGGATTAGATGAAATAAATGGCATTATGTCTAGAACACAGGAGGAGTTCAGTAAATATAAACTCTCAGCTAGCATTTTGAGTTGACTGGAATATAGGAAATATAAAGCTACATTGTGGAGATAAACACTATATTGTATATTTATCTATACAGCAAGAAATTCTCAATTTTTTGTTATAGACTGTGGCCATAGCACCAGTCAACCACAGATACTGATGGCCTCAGAAAGGCCAGATAAGAGAGTCTTGATCAGAATAAATCCATCTTCATTACCAGAAGAACTATTCAGTGGTACTTGGAATGGGAGAACTACTGACTCCCGTTGACATTATCTTAGAATATTCAAGTATGTCAGAGAGTGACATCAGCAAGATGGCTGACTAGAGATGCTGGGGCTAGTCCCCCCCAGCAAGAAAGGGCCAAGGCAACAAATAACCAGAGGAGATTTGACCGGAGCATCAAAGGGAAAGTGTGGGAGTGCAACCTAGGTGCCCAACAATAGAGGAATGGATCAAGAAAATGCAGTGTATATACACAATGGAATACTATTCAGCGATGAAAAAGAATGAAATCCTGTTATGTGCAGAAACATGGATGGAACTGTAAAATCAGCCAGGAAATGAAAGTTAAACACCACATGTTTTGGCTCATATGTGGGAGCTAAAAACAAATTGTTCTCATAGAAGTGAAAAGTAGAACAGATAGCAGAGGCGGGGAAGGGGAAGAGTAGGATAGGGAGAGAGTTGTTAAAGGATGCAAAATTACAATGAGCTAGCAGGAATAAGCTCTAGTGTTCCATAGCACTATAGAATGACAAGAATATAGTTAACAATAATATATAGTTTCAAATAGCTAGAAGGAAGATATTGAAGATTCTCAATACAATGAAATAATAAATGTATGAGATGATGAATTTGCTAATTGCCCTCATCTGATCACTATGCATTATCTGTATGGCAACAGCACTGTGTGTCCCATACATATGTACAATTATTATGTCAATTTAAAGCTGTTTAAAATTTAAAAATAAGGTTTATTGGAGACCTAAGGTACTTGATTATATTTACAAGGTGATTTATCATTGCTATATTGACCATTTGTAATTAACAAATGATATTATTTTCTATCTTACATTCCAGGAAAACAGGTATTATGAAGGACTTGCCTAAAACCCTTATTAGTCTAACCCAGCAGTTCTCAAACTTTAGCGGCATCAGAATCACCTGGAGGGTTTATTAAAACACAGATATCTAAGCCCACTCCCACAATTCCTGAGTCAGTATATCTTATTGGGGAGTAGGAGAGGCAAGAATTTGCATTTCTAACAAGAAGCTTGTGCTGCTGGTCCCAGGACAACACTTCAGGAACCACTGGACTAATCATCTTTTCGTACCACTGAAGGGATTCCCACATGCTGGCCCTGGGAATGGCACCTGTAAAATTCAGTCAGGGCTAGAAGTTTGCATCATATCAAACATCCAGATGATTGAAATATCCAGACATTAGCTGATTTTTTTTTGTCCAGCACATTTTGACATAAGGTAGATCTGGTCTCAGAGTGCAATTGCCTTCAGTGACAGCTCACACTTTGTTAGCGTTCACTGCTAAGTATACATTTAAAGGTTTGTTCTTGGTGGTCACTACAATTGTTGAAAGATGATAGTGTTGACAACAGTGAAATGGATAATGGTATCAAATGTCACAGAGTAATAGTAAATTTTCTGGCTCTAAACATGAGAATATTTGGTTTGTCAAGCCACAGAAGCATCCATTTTCTTTCCTGAGCGCCGAGTGCTGAGCTGCAGCTGTTTTTGCTATTATGGAAGTTATTGACTTAAAGAAAGATAAAAGACAAGTTGGTGTACAATTTGAAATGACTTATATTCTGCTTTTTTGTGTGTGTCTCACTATAGCTCTTCCCTGGTGATTATCTTTCTTATTTTACTTCAGGAAAAGTGCAGAGACTGGACTATGTCAGCTAATTATAGAAACTGGCAGATAACTCCTTTCTGGAAGACACTTAATTTTTAAATTAGGTTTTCAAACTATGTTTGTTAGTATAGTACTTAGTAAACTTAAAAATAATACAGAAAAGTATGAAATAATTTTAAAAAGTCTCCTTATATTTCCATCTTTGACTTCTCAGTCCTATTCTTCAGGGATAATACCTATTAAGTTGACATTTATCTTTCCAAAGATATTTGTGCATTTGCATATACACGTATATGTGTATGTGATGTGATGTATGTGTGTACCTTTTTTTTTTTATAAAAATGGGATTACATATTGATTCACATTTTTTCTCTGCACCTGGCATTTTTCACTTGGAGATCTTTTATATTAGCACATACATAGATATACCCCATTCTTCTTCACAGCCGTAATTACTCCACAGCATGGAAGTACTTGCTTGTGATGGACATTTTAAACAATGATGTAATTACCACCCTTGTACATATATATTTTTAGCTCTTGTATATCTGTGGAATAATTCCTAGAAGTGATATTGCTGTTTCAAAACTTACATGCTTTATTAGTATGTTTTTTCACTGCTCATAAAGACATACCTGAGACTGGGTAATTATAAAGAACAAGAGGTTTAATGGACTCACAGTTTCACATGGCTGAGGAGGCCTCACAATCATGGCAGAAGGCAAAGGAGGAGCAAAGTCACTCCTTACATGGCAGCAGGCAAGAGAGCTTTTGCAGGAGAACTCTCATTTGTAAAACCATCAGATCTATGAGACTTATTCACTACCACCAGAACGGTATGGGGGAACTGCCCCCGTGATTCAGTTATCTTCACCTGGCCCCACCCTTGACATGTGGGGATTATTACAATTAAAAGTGAGATTTGGGTAGGGACACAGCCAAACTATATCACATGCATTTCAAAATTTGATAGATATTACCATTTCTACCAAAGATACAGTATCAATTTCTTTCCCCTCAACAGCATGTGAAAGTGCCCCTTTCCTCACATCATCACAATCACTGGGTATTATCAAACTGTTCATTCTTTTCTACTCTGATAGGTGAAATATTATATCTTATTGATTTCAAATGCAATTATTTAATTATGAATGATGTTTAGTGGTTTTCAAAATACATTTATAAGTCTGGGAAGTTATTTATTAAACACTAATTTAGATATTTTCCTGGATGCATTAATATTTTTTCAGACTCCCCGCCAAGTAAAAGAAAGTTCTAGGATGTGATGGAGCATCGAGGCCAGTGGGGCCATGCCTCTTGCCTGGCAACACTATTTGTTATAATAAAATAAGTCATGGTGGACCTGTGTTCTCTATAATAGTAATGAGATGAAGGAGACAAGTGAAAAAAGGGTAGTGGGATCATGACTTAATTTCAGAGGGCCTAGATGAATGATAGCAGGTCTTCAAATGGTCAACAGAACTTCCCCAAAGAGGTGACACACGTTAGGCATAACAGACAATGTTTTGATTGCAATTCCTAGACTCTAGTATTTGCATAACACTTTATACTCAGAGCACAGACATTGGGATCTGATATCCCTGATTCTGCCACTTCTCTGTGTGGCCTTAGCAATGTTCCTTAGTCTAACTGACCCCAGTTTTCTCCTCTCTAGTTAAACAAGAATTGTAACCTTAATAATTAGCTTCTAAAGTTTTTAGGACTATTAAATGAGATAATTGCTATAAATAAAGTACTTTGCACAAACTTTACACATAGTGGGCCCTCAATAAAAGTTTGTTATTATTATAACAATTTTACCCATGACTTTATTCACATTGTATGGCTAATTTGAGACAAGAACTCCTTTCATCTGCTTCTAGGAGCCTAGGTCTTTTGCCACTCATAGAATAAAATAGCATGATGACCAGCTCTTTGTTACTTCTTCAAATAATATGAGGTAGGATCAAAAACTCAGCTCATGCTGTAGAGAATTTTGAGTTAACTCTAAGGAGGAAATCCCCCATGAGCAAGGTTCTTAGCCCATTTATGCCTAGTGTTCCATTATTGGAACGCTGAGCATGTGAGAGTTAATTATATCCTGCTCAAAGTCATTGCCAAGGTCTGATTGCAAAAATTCAAAAAATTGCAACCTCAGGCATAAATCAGTTAAATTTTTCAAAAGGAGGGTTAAGGGTTCCCCATTTCATTAAGTAGATGGTTCATCAGCTCTAGCTGTTCATTATAATCCTCTGGGAAGCTTTTAAAAAATGCTTATGCTCAGGCCTCCCATACCTAGTGTATAAGGCTGTTCTCACATTGCTATAAAGAAATACCTGAGACTCGATAATTTATAAAGAAAATAAGGTTAATTGGCTCATAGTTCTGCAGGCTGTACAGGAAGCATGGTGGCATTTGCTTCTGGGGAGGCCTCAAGAAGCTTCCAATAGTGGCAAAAGGCAAAGGGGGAGCAGGCACGTCATATGATGAGAATGGAGCAAGGGCAGGGAGGTGCCACACACTTTTAAATGACCAAATCTTGCAAGAACTCACTCATCATCGCAAAGACAGCACTAAGCCATGAGGGATCTGGCACCATGACCCAAACACCTCCCACCAGGCCCCATCTCCAGCATTGGGGATTACAATTCAACATGAGACACTGGCAAGGATAAATATGCAAACTATATCACCCAGATATTCTGATTTAATCATCTGGGGTTGGGGCTGCCTTTGGTATTTTTAACAACATGTAGTCAGACTAGAGAACCACTGCAAAGCAGAGCTGCTCAGTGGCTCATGAATGTTGGTGCAGTGGTTCTCAATCTTGGCTGCCTGATAGAATCACCAAATGAGCATTGATGTTGGGCCTTATCCACAGAGATTCTGATTTAATTGGTCTTGGGTGTAACTTAGTCATCAGGATTTCTAAAATCTCCTCTGGTAATACTAATGTGCATCCAAGGTTGAAAACACATTCAAAAGCAAACACATTCAAAAGCTAGCAGAAGGCTAGAAATAACCAAAATCAGAGCAGAACTGAAGGAAATAGAGACACAAAAAACCCTTCAAAAAATTAATGAATCCAGGAGCTGGTTTTTTGAAACGATCAACAAAATTGATAGACTGCTAGCAAGACTAATAAAGAAGAAAAGAGAGAAGAATCAAATAGATGCAATAAAAAATGAAAAAGGGGATATCACCACCGATCCCACAGAAATACAATCTACCATCAGAGAATACTACAAACACCTCTATGCAAATAAACTAGAAAATCTAGAAGAAATGGATAAATTCCTCGACAAATACACCCTCCCAAGACTAAACCAGGAAGAAGTTGAATCTCTGAATAGACCAATAACAGGTTCTGAAATTGTGGCAATAATCAATAGCTTACCAACCAAAAAGAGTCCAGGACCTGATGGATTCACAGCCGAATTCTACCAGAGGTACAAGGAGGAACTGGTACCATTCCTTCTGAAACTATTCCAATCAATAGAAAAAGAGGGAATCCTCCCTAACACATTTTATGAAGCCAGCATCGTCCTGATACCAAAGCCTGGCAGAGACACAACCAAAAAAGAGAATTTCATACCAATATCCTTGATGAACATTGATGCAAAAATCCTCAATAAAATACTGGCAAACCGAATCCAGCAGCACATCAAAAAGCTTATCCACCATGATCAAGTGGGCTTCATCCCTGGGATGCAAGGCTGGTTCAACATACACAAATCAATAAATGTAATCCAGCATATAAACAGAACCAAAGACAAAAACCACATGATTATCTCAATAGATGCAGAAAAGGCCTTTGACAAAATTCAACAACCCTTCATGCTAAAAACTCTCAATAAATTAGGTATTGATGGGACGTATCTCAAAATAATAAGAGCTATCTATGACAAACCCACAGCCAATATCATACTGAATGGGCAAAAACTGGAAGCATTCCCTCTGAAAACTGGCACAAGACAGGGATGTCCTCTCTCAAAAACGCTCCTATTCAACATAGTGCTGGAAGTTCTGGCCAGAGCAATCAGGCAGGAGAAGGAAATAAAGGGTATTCAATTAGGAAAAGAGGAAGTCAAATTGTCCCTGTTTGCAGATGACATGATTGTATATCTAGAAAACCCCATTGTCTCAGCCCAAAATCTCCTTAAGCTGATTAGCAACTTCAGCAAAGTCTCAGGATACAAAATTAATGTACAAAAATCACAAGCATTCTTGTACACCAATAACAGACAAACAGAGAGCCAAATCATGAGTGAACTCCCATTCACAATTGCTTCAAAGAGAATAAAATACCTAGGAATCCAACTTACAAGGGATGTAAAGGACCTCTTCAAGGAGAACTACAAACCACTGCTCAATGAAATAAAAGAGGATACAAACAAATGGAAGAACATTCCATGCTCATGGGTAGGAAGAATCAATATCGTGAAAATGGCCATACTGCCCAAGGTAATTTATAGATTCAATGCCATCCCCATCAAGCTACCAATGACTTTCTTCACAGAATTGGAAAAAACTACTTTAAAGTTCATATGGAACCAAAAAAGAGCCCGCATCACCAATGCAATCCTAAGCCAAAAGAACAAAGCTGGAGGCATCACGCTACCTGACTTCAAACTATACTACAAGGCTACAGTAACCAAAACAGCATGGTACTGGTACCACAACAGAGACATAGATCAATGGAACAGAACGGAGCCCTCAGAAATGATGCCGCCTATCTACAACTATCTGATCTTTGACAAACCTGACAAAATCAAGAAATGGGGAAAGGATTCCCTATTTAATAAATGGTGCTGGGAAAACTGGCTAGCCATATGTAGAAAGCTGAAACTGGATCCCTTCCTTACACCTTATACAAAAATTAATTCAAGATGGATTAAAGACTTATATGTTAGACCTAAAACCATTAAAATCCTACAAGAAAACCTAGGCAATACCATTCAGGACATAGGCGTGGGCAAGGACTTCATGTCTAAAACACCAAAAGCAATGGCAACAAAAGCCAAAATTGACAAATGGGATCTAATTAAACTCAAGAGCTTCTGCACAGCAAAAGAAACTACCATCAGAGTGAACAGGCAACCTACAGAATGGGAGAAAATTTTTGCAACCTACTCATCTGACAAAGGGCTAATATCCAGAATCTACAATGAACTCAAACATATTTACAAGAAAAAAACAACCCCATCAAAAAGTGGGGGAAGGATATGAACAGACACTTCTCAAAAGAAGACATTTATGCAGCCAAAAAACACGTGAAGAAATGCTCATCATCACTGGCCATCAGAGAAATGCAAATCAAAACCACAGTGAGATACCATCTCACACCAGTTAGAATGGCCATCATTAAAAAATCAGGAAACAACAGGTGCTGGAGAGGATGTGGAGAAATAGGAACACTTTGACACTGTTGGTGGGACTGTAAACTAGTTGAACCATTGTGGAAGTCAGTGTGGCGATTCCTCAGGGATCTAGAACTAGAAATACCATTTGACCCAGCCATCTCATTACTGGGTATATACCCAAAGGACTATAAATCATGCTGCTATAAAGACACATGCACACGTATGTTTATTGTGGCACTATTCACAATAGCAAAGAGTTGGAACCAACCCAAATGTCCAACAACGATAGACTGGATTAAGAAAATGTGGCACATATACACCATGGAATACTATGCAGCCATAAAAAATGATGAGTTCATGTCCTTTGTAGGGACATGGATGAAACTGGAAAACATCATTCTCAGTAAACTATCGCAAGGACAAAAAACCAAACACCGCATGTTCTCACTCATAGGTGGGAATTGAACAATGAGAACTCATGGACACAGGAAGGGGAACATCACACTCTGGGGACTGTTGTGGGGTTGGGGGAGGGGGGAGGGACAGCATTAGGAGATATACCTAATGCTGGATGACGAGTTAATGGGTGCAGGAAATCAACATGGCACATGGATACATATGTAACAAACCTGCACATTGTGCACATGTACCCTAAAACCTAAAGTATAATAAAAAAAAAAAAAAAAAAAGAAAACCACTCTGAAAGACTCTAGATTTTGGAGCTTCATCCATAGAAATTTCCTTTCAGGTCTGGAATGGAGTTGTGGTACATTTATTTTTTTAATAAACACCCCAGATGTTTGTGTTGTTTGTACATAACTGAAGTAGAGGCTAAAAAAGGGCTGTACTTAGACATCTCTTCTACAGCATCCTCCAATGTAGCTAAAATAATGGAAAACTTACAAATCAAATAAAATGGTATTATACAATATTAGGATCCTCTGTTAGCACAGTTCACTAAATGACCTGTTGAGTAACTAATCTTTTTACAACATTGCTGTTCATAATGATTAGATGTTTTCCGAATTTCTCCTCAAAGATCTCTGTGATCTATGTGTTGTTCTTATCACCCTTATTTTACTACAAATGTGCTGAAGATCAAAGAAGTTCTGGGATTTGGGTAAATTCACAATAGTTGTCGTCAGGATGCTAACCCATGATTATTTGATACCAAATTTCATGTTATTTCATTTTACTTTCCAGAATGTATATAAAGATAGTTGGAAAAGGCACAGTTAGTTTAACAGTATACCGTAAAAACTAAGGATGATTACCGTTGTTGGTTATTGCACAGTAAATTCTGCAAGTATTCTGAGTAGGAATTTTTGACTGATGGTAAACCTTGAAGTAGTCAGGTAAATCTTATGTGTAAACATTTGCAGTAAGAAACCAGCAAAGGGATGAGCCCATTGAAATTTTGGTGAAGACTTTGCAGCTTGTTTAGGTAATTCGATGAGCTGTATTTAGTTGAATAACTACAGCCTCCATCTCTTCCCTTTTGTCAGGTGTGCCAAAGAGCCTGAATTACAGTGGTGTGAAAGAGCTTATTTTAGCAGTCGACGGGGTGGTGTCTGTGCACAGCCTGCACATCTGGTCTCTAACAATGAATCAAGTAATTCTCTCAGCTCATGTTGCTACAGGTCAGTGAGTTTTGTAAACACCCTGGAAAAAATTCAGTCCTTGTCCTGTAAAGTCAGTAATTTCCCTCCTTTTGTAGAGCTGCCCTTATTGTCTGTTGCTTGTCAAAACACTATGAAGTGTTTTCTATTACCAAGGGCCTTTGAAACCAGCCCACTTATTGATGTTGTCATAGCAACAATGATACCCACGACATTCTTGGGGCTGACTGCAGAGGGCCGAGGACAGACAGAACAAAGGACTAAAATGCAACTGCCACTTCAAGGCCTTGGACTCTGAATATTCAACTTCATCTGTTTGGCTTGGTGCCCTATCAGTCAAATAATAGGAATGAATTAAAAACTTAATCTTAATTGAGTATCTCCTATGTATAAGATGTTTTTCCTAGCACTGAAAATAGGAAGATGAAAGAGACACAGGTCCCACTCTTAAATTTCTAACAAGCTAACAGATGTGCTAATAGGAATTATGGTGGGGTCCCACACTGTATGATTAGAAATTCTGTAGCCATGTGAGAAAATTCTTATAATACTAGGTTTATACTAAAAATTACTTTTTCAAGAAGTTAATTTTGTCTCTGATATGTCTAGAGCTGGGAGGATAGGCAGTGGGAGGGCATTTACTGCCTCAAGAGAAAGCTCAGGCCAAGCATAATACATTAGGCTACTAAAAAATGACTCAAGGAGTTACTTAGGGGCAGGGGACAGGAACACTAGTGATGGTCATTTGAAAACTGTGCTTTCTCAGACATCCTCATCTTCTCGAAGGGCTCAGGTCTGACTTCAGGGAATTTACAGCATTCACTATGCCAATATTTCACTGCAAATGGAAGAATCTAGTAAACATTCAGGTTGCTGTGGAGGAGACTTTACAGCCTGCTGATAGCATTTGGGACAGGAAAAAAAATGGCAGTGAGGGTTGCTGCTCTAAGAAAGGTCTGTGGGGAGCTCTAAACGCTTCCTGGTTCCTGTCACTATCCTTGATAGAAATTCTGATTACATACAAGGCCTGCAACCCAGAGATCCCTGGGAGCTGGTGAGCAGGGCTGTATAAGAAATCATAGTTCTGTCTTGGCTTTTTCCAGGGCTTGTCTCCCCTTCCATACTAAGCTCCTAGGAATGCCAGACTCCAGAGATAACAGTGGACAGAAAGAGTTCCCATAGCGACAGGGCACTTTGCTGCACTAGAGTTTCCCCTGCCTTGTCTGTGTGAATGTAGCTGATTATCAGAGCAAACGTGGCTTCCTCTGAGTGCCCTGCCTCTGCCCCACCGCAGCAGGTCAAAGACAAAGTACTTGAAGTTGGAGTCACAGCAGTCGCCCATGCGTGTGCAATCAGTGCTAATCTCCCTGTGGTTCTTTATCAACAGCAGCCAGCCGGGACAGCCAAGTGGTTCGGAGAGAAATTGCTAAAGCCCTCAGCAAAAGCTTTACGGTGCACTCACTCACCATTCAGATGGAATCTCCAGTTGACCAGGACCCCGACTGCCTTTTCTGTGAAGACCCCTGTGACTAGTTCAGTCACACTGTCAGCTTCCCAAATTTGACAGGCCACCTTCAAACATGCTGCTGTGCAGTTTCTGCATCATAGAAAATAAGGAACCAAAGGAAGAAATTCATGTCATGGTGCAATGCACATTTTATCTATTTATTTAGCTCCACTCACCATGAAGGAAGAGGCACTGAGATCCATTAATCAATTGGATTATATACTGATCAGTAGCTGTGTTCAATTGCAGGAATGTGTATATAGATTATTCCTGAGTGGAGCCGAAGTAACAGCTGTTTGTAACTATCGGCAATACGAAATTCATCTCCCTTCCAATAATGCATCTTGAGAACACATAGGTAAATTTGAACTCAGAAAAGTCTTACTAGAAATCAGTGGAAGGGACAGATAGTCACAAAATTTTCGCAAAACATGAGAAACAAAAAATAAGGAGAGCCAAGTCAGGAATAAAAGTGACTCTGTATGCTAACACCCCATTAGAACTTGGTTCTCTCACCAAGCTGTAATGTGATTTTTTTTCTACTCTGAATTGGAAATATGTATGAATATACAGAGAGGTGCTTACAACTAATTTTTATTTACTTGTCACATTTTGGCAATAAATCCCTCTTATTTCTAAATTCTAACTTGTTTATTTCAAAACTGTATATAATCACTATTCAAAAGAAAATATTTTCACCTACCAGAGTGCTTAAACACTGGCACCAGCCAAAGAATGTGGTTGTAGAGACCCAGAAGTCTTCAAGAACAGCCGAAAAAACATTCGAGTTGACCCCACCAAGTTGTTGCCACAAATAATTTAGATATTTACCTGCAAGAAGGAATAAAGCAGATGCAACCAATTCATTCAGTCCATGAGCATGATCTGAGCACCACTTTGTGCTAGACATTGGGCTTAGCATTGAAACTATAAAGAGGAATCAGATGCAGCAAGTGCTTCTATGTTCTGGTAGCAACTCAACACTGTGAAGAGTAAACTAAAGATGTGCAGGCCAACATTCTGGAAATCCTATGTCAATGGGTTTAGTTTGGAACCTGGACTTCTGCATTTTTAAGTTACCCAGAGATGCTTCTAAAGATGAGCCATAGTCTAGAAGATTGTCAACCACAGGAGGTCATTGAGTGGGACAGCTAGACACATACACAGGCAGCTACAATAGTATCTTGAATTGCAATGATGTAGTGGGGTATAAAAGGAAAGCAATGGATATTGCTGGATGGGCATGGCCAGTGATGTTTCATGTCATTGAGGTGACAGCCCTGTTGGACTTTGAATTACTTATGGAGGCTCTCCAGGAAGACGAAGAAGAGAAGGACATTCTAGAAAAAAGGAAGACTAGGCACAAGGCACACTTATGTTTGTCTGTTAGCTTTTAGTTGAAAAAGCAAAATACATGATGCAAAGAAAACTCTCCACGCTGTGATTTTAAAACTACATACTTTTTGCAACTTTATGGTTATGAGTATTATAGAGAACAGGAGATAGGTTTTAGATGATTTTTATGTTGTTGTCAGACTCTAGCAGGGTACTAGAAACCTAGCAGGCATTAATAATTGTTGAGGCAATGAGTCTGAGGCTATATCTGGGCCTTGTCATTATTTTTTATATTTGTATTTTTTTTCTGAAATTTGAGGGCCAAGGAAACATTGACTTTGACTGAGGAGGTCACATCTGTGCCATCTCTGCAAATCAATCAGCACCACTGAAATAGCTACTTAGCATTCTGCTGAGCTTTCCCTGCTCAGTAGAGACAAATATACTCATCCCCCACCTCAGTGAGCATGTTTAGGCAACCAGGATTAGAGCCGCTCAGGTTCCCAACGTCTCCTGCCACATCGGGTTCTCAAAATGGAAAGAATGGTTTATGCCAAATCACTTTTCCTGTCTCAAGGACCACTGAATGGTTTTGTTTTTCCATATTTTGCATAGGACACCCTAAAGACTAGGTGACTTGGCAAACACACAAGTTTTAGTATAATTCTTGGCTTCTGCTTCTTTTTGAAAATCTTGTTTAGATTTGATTTTAAGTCAGAAATTCACTGAATGTCAGGTAATCATTAGGGAGGGAGATTTGTGTGTCAACCAAAGTAATTGTCCCATGGCCCCAGGGTGTTTCTGTTGTTTCCCTGAAATTCTGCTTTTTTAGTCAGCTAGATTGAAAACTCTGAACAGTAGATGTTTATGTGGCAAAATGCAAGACAATCTACAAGGGAGATTTTAAGGATTTTGAGATGAAAAAACAGATGCTACTCAGGGGCTTTATGCACCATCCATCAATTCTGAAGTTCTGACTCTCCCATTACCCTTTCCCTGGTGTGGTCAGAACTCCGGGCCACCGGAAGTTAGTGGAATCATGTAGTTGAATTCTTTACTTCATGGCATTGTATTCTCTCCAGCTATCAAAACATTAATCTTTTATGTCTTTTTGTTGTTGTTGTTATTGTTATACTTTAAGTTCTGGGGTACACATGCAGAACATGTAGGTTTGTTACATAGGTATACACGTGCCATGGTGGTTTGCTGCACTCATCAACCCGTCATCTACGTTCTTTTATGTCTTTCAAAGCAACACTCTGTTCTTCTGAGTAGTGAAATCAGGTCAACTTTACCACCACCCTCCATTTTTAATATGCTTCACCATCACCCAGCAGCCACTTAAGATTTATCTAGGGCTCTATGGTGATGTTAGGACCCATAAAAGAAATTTATGCCTTCCATATGTTTGGTTACAGATGGGAAATGGGAATGTTGAAGGACATGAAAGAAAGGATGTTTACACATTAAGCATCAGTTCTGAAGCTAGTTTGTCTGAGTTTGAATCTTAGCTCTTCTCTTTATTAGCTCTGTGACCTCGAGCCAGTTACTTAAATGCTCTGATCCTCTATTTCCTGATCAGTAAAACCTCCCTGTTCAAATGTGTGAGAGTTTAATAAACTAGGATACTTAAAAATGTTAGAGCTGTGCATAGCATGTAGTTAGCGTTCAGTACATGTTAAATATTATTTTTTATTATGTACAAACATGAGTGGGCACAGAATTTTAAATCATCTGAACTTTCGAGAAATTTTGAGTTATCAACACCATTCCCACAAGAGAGTGGCAAAATTATTGTTGAGAATCAAACAGCTGTTTCTCAGAGGAAGCAATGGAGGCTTGCTGGGATAAAGGCATTTACTGAGAGGCTGTTACCTAGTGAGAGTGATGAATTAATTAAAATAGTCAAATCCCTTTCTGTCTCTGAAAGCTTCCACTTTTATCTTTGAAGAGCAGAATTGTCACTCCAAGGACATTTATTAACAAAAAGCACAACTTTCTAGTGCAAAGAAGGCAAAGTCATAGGTGTCCCAAGTCTTACCCTATTCCTGTGAAATATCATGTCCTTGGCTTTTCTCTGTCATGTAGCCTCAACTTTCTCTGACCAGGTGCATTTCCTTCTCTGGTTTCTAAATTGCCAGTGGCAATTTGGATCACTTAATATCTGTTAAATTTTGTGACCCAACAAAGTCTTTTAGCACTGTGGTGTCAAAAAGAAAAACACCTCTCAGGCATATACATTTTATAGATTCCTGGAGAATGTTGCTGTACAGCTCCATCCCCACCCAATGAAATATGATCCAGAGAGTCTTGCAAAGAGACAAGCCTCATTTTCCACAATTAGCTCTAAAGTGCCTCCAGGAAATGATTTTCTCAGCTCATCTCTCTGTATTCCCTGTTTTGGATCACAGGGCAATCTGTTTAAATGACTAATTACAGAAATCATTAAAGGCACCAAGCAAATGTCATCTCTGAATACCCACATCCCAAGCTTTACAAATCCTGCCTGGCTTGACAGTGATGAGGCCACTTAACAGTCCAGCGCAGGCGGATGTTAAAAAAAATAAAAAGGTGACCATCTGCGGTTTAGTTTTTTAACTTTCTGATTTCACACTTAACGTTTGTCATTCTGTTACTGGGCACCTGTTTAAATTCTATTTTAAAATGTTAGTGTGTGTTGTTTAAAATAAAATCAAGAAAGAGAGAGTTTGGGTTAAGTCATCTTTTTATCACCAAAATCATGGCAGGACATGTTTTTCATGATACCAATGAGGACTGTAATGAGAATACACTCTTTCACTCTCAATCATTTATTGGAAGAGATAACTCATTTGGGGAACATATTTGTCTAAGAGAGATGGAAGATAATGTGTTAGAATCAGGGGTGATTTTGAAATCATTCTGGTCATAGGCATAAAACCCCAATGGAGGAAGAAGATGGTGGTCAGAGGTGGTAGGAGCCCTTGACAGTTGTGAAAAAGGAACTTGTGCTTCTTCAACCATAAAGCCAGGAAGTGATGAGAGATGTCAAGCTGAATTGTACCCCTTTCAGAAGTGTCAATCAAGTCCTGGAAACAACGTATCATTATAATTGCCCTATATTTCCTTTCTTCAAAGGGGTACCCATTTGTTAAAAACATAATTATCCTATTTACAGCCATTAAAACCCTATGGTTGTTATACACAGTCCAATAGTACTATCAAACATTATTTCCCTGAATCTGTAGAGTTTAGGAGTGTTTTGGGGTATTGCAGAAGAAGAAAGGGCACCAGCTGTACTGAAGATATTGTAAACCATGGTGAGTTAACCTGTACAATGGAATTAGGATCAGATTCAAATTTAGGGTCTCCTTTGAAGTTAAATTGCATTCTTCAAATGGGAATCAGTAGAGATTTAATGAACCAGTGCGCTGGTTTGTTTCTAACTCCTCCTCCATTTTTATAGCGATGAATAGGGGATTTTATTGGGCATATACATGGGATTGATGCACAAGAATTTCTGTCATTGCCTTATTCTCCACTCCAAAATTGCCTCTGACATGGTAAAAGTCCATGGCCAGGAAAATAAGAATACTCTGTGTTGGCATTTCTTTACAGCAATACTTTCTATGAATAATCAATGGCCCAGAAAGATGAAGCCTTTTTTTTCTGGTTTCCACCTACTCATAAAGTTCAGCACCTTGTATCAACTTGGATGGGGAAAGGAGAGTAGATTTCCCTGGCTCAATAAGCTCTGAATTCATAAACAAGAAGCAGATTCCCTCTCCATTCAATCTCCAATCCTTTATAAAGATAAAGCTGTGGAGATGGTCTTTCAGGATCTTAGATTAGATAATTTTTCACGTTCTAATAATAAAGTTCTGAGGGAAGCACTGTGATCAAACATAGCTGATGAGAATACACAATTATTTTTATTCTTATCCTCCTCCTTTTCCTCTTTCTCCTCCTCCTCCTCCTCTTTCCCCTTCATCTTGATAGCTCTTAAACACTGTAGAATTTACCACTTATCCTTCAACAATAGAATTCTTTTTGCCTTAGAATAAACATTTGCACAATAGTAGCGACATTACAATATACAGATTTTGAAAAAAAAAAAAAACCCTCAAATCCTATACCCTGAGACTTTTAATTTGTTAATTCAGTTAATGTATTCATCAATCAACTGCAAGTCAAAACAACTTCAGGGAGTAGAATATTGCTTTAGATACATTTGTATTTGTCCAGAATACTTTTATTAATATTTGGGATTAAAACATTACTGAATTACTAAACCCTAAGGGTCCTGAAAAATTCAATACTGATATGGTAGGCATCAACTTTAGGAAGTCAACACACCTGCATTGCTTCTCCCTTGAAAAATATATTTCATAAAGATACTGTTCATGTGTAATCAAATCATGGAATAATTTACATTTCCTGATGGAATTTTCCTGTTTATTCCAGAACTTGGTAGGTATTTCACTGTACTTTCCTTCTCTCATTACTGAGATGTCAGTTTCTGCACTGTACAATGATAAATATTGGGCAATGATGTGAATGTTGGTGTTAGGCTTGGACTGTTAGTGCTGGAATAGATCTCCAAAGTAGAGCCAAGAAAGATTAGAGGGGAGGATGCCTGTAAGATGGGGCAGGATTAGAAGTTTGGTATTAGGCAAGTTGAGTTATTAAACAAGCACGTAAAGATGTCAAATAGGCAGTTGTTTACATGAGTGTGGGCTAGAGTTACAAAAATAGTATTTTCATCCCAGAAGTCTGGGCTGCAGTTACAAAAGTCATTATCTTGTCAGGGCCACACAATTACACAGGTGTTCATAGTAATGAAGGCCCTTCCATCTTGTAATTGCACCATCTAGAACATTATTTAGCCTCTGAGGTAGCGGGGGAAGAGAGAGAAGAAGGGAAACCACATCTTACATTTGTTACAGTGCCTTTTAAAATGGACACTTTTCACTTCTTCTTGGAGTCCATTGGCCAAAATTAATCACATAGCCCTAACCTAACTGAAAGGAAGCTGGGAAATATAGAGAAACACATGCGTTCCTGATGGATATTAACTGCCACCAACTCACAGAGAAAGGAGAGAATTCCTGGAGTGGTGTACATGAGGAAGAAGTGATGGAATCTAGTGCACAGGTCGTGTGCCTGGTTCTAGATGGCGGTATTTATATACAACACAGAGCTTTTACAATAGCAGAATTCTGCTGTTAGATGGCTAGGTACTATGGAAGCAATCTGGCATTTTCTTCTGATTGCTTCATTTTTCTAAGTGAAGTAGGAAGCAAGGTTATCAACTGAGTGTGACAATGAAAGAGGAGGTATTAGTGATGTAAAACAAGAGGAGCAAGAGTGAAATTGTCATCTAGGAGAGTGGAGAGTGAAAAGGCCATAATGAAAGTAAGATTGCCTGTTCGTGCCAGTTGTTAAGCTATTGTCTCTCAGCCCCCAACTCTCTCCAGTATTCTTGGCTTCATGATGCTGGGGACAGGGACTGTGTTAACTACATTTCTCCTTTGCTGGCTGCCCCTTGTTAGGAGGCCTAGAGGGAGATCAGAAGCCTAGAGGGAGGAAAAGGGGACTTTATTCTTGTTTTGTTTCCTGCTTGATCCTCTCTCAAACAGTGTCAACCCAGTAATACTTCTTCACCCTGGCAGCAGCACTTCATTCTCTTTTCCTGCAGTATTTCCAGTTTGTAGTTTACCCAAACTCAAAGAACTAGCTGCATCACATCCCCTCAGAGAAAAGCACTAGGTTACTGTACTCTTTCCTTAGAGGTCTAGATCCTAGCTCCATTGTGGCTTCCCCCAGGCTAAGATATCATCTTTAATTAATCAGTATCTCCTCCTCAGAGGACAGTGTTTTAGCTTGCAGTTTACTCCTCCAAGCTTCTGGGTTCTATTAATTCCCTAAGCCCTAGGAGGGTTAACTGCTTTATGCAATTCTATTTCTGTTATTTTTTATTCTTTTTGCTTTCCATTTCTTCAATATCTGGCTAAATTTTACATATAAAATAATTTAAAATAATTGTTGTGATCTCGTTGGACCATGTTTGATATAGTGGCTGTCTGAGCACCAGCAACCTAGTCAACCTGTCTGTCTCAGTTTTTTTTACTCTGTGAAGGAATGAAAACTACCCATTTTAGAGTAGTTGTGGGGATTAAATGAGAAGCTGTATGTAAAACACTTAATGCAATTCACTGCTCATAGTAAGTTCTCAATAAATTCTAGTTACCATTTTTTGAGAATCCACTCAGATGGCCCCTCGTCCAGAAAGCTTTTCCTAATATTCTACCCAATGCCAATCATTCCATCTTCAGTGCTGCCTTTCAAGCAATCACCTTCTTGTGTTCTTGCTTTTGTCACTTTGTGTCTTGTCTGTTGTGTTTTTCTATGTTCCCCTCCTTAAAGTATTTCTATTTGTCTCTGAATAGTAACACCTAGCACGGGCCCCAGCACAGAGTAGTAGTATTATGTTATCTGCAGGAACACCTTCATTTAGCACACCTCAGTAGTTATCAATAAGATAGCAAAGCGTTTTAATTCTTTCAGATGTTTCATTATAAACACCAGACATCTGTGCCTAACCTCTAACCTTATATTCACTCAGCCTCTGCTTCTAATCCAGTACATCTTCTTTCTAGCTGCATGGTTTTGGCCACATTGTGAAGCAGGATTCAGTTTCCTTACAATAAAATGGGGAAAACGACACCTATATCACAAGGTTGTTGTAATCATTAGATAACTAATGTGCTGCTCTCAGCACAATGGCTGGTATATAATGTGAACTGAGAGCATTAAAATTTCTTTTTCTCTGAACTAAATCCCTGCTTTTAAAACCTCACTGATGGTGTCATAGAAGGCATGTGTTCTTTACTTAAAAATAAAGATTGATGGACTATTTGAAGAACCAAGTGATCAAAATATGCCATAAAAATTGTTCTGGCGTATATCAAGGGACCTTTAAAATTAGATTCATTCTATTGGATATACAACTATTTTAAGGAATTGGTAGAAATAAATAGGAGGTGAAAAGATAGAAGGCAAAAAGGAGTTTTTGTTTTTTTTTTAAAAAAGCAAGTAGGTAGGTGGAACACTTATAATGCAAATGTGTAGGGTCTGGCAATATTTAGAAGGTGTTTATAATAAATCACCTTCAGAGATCATACTTAAAAAGTGGGTGAAGGATGTGAACAGACACTTCTCAAAAGAAGACATTTATGCAGCCAAAAAACACATGAAAAAATGCTCATCATCACTGGCCATCAGAGAAATGCAAATCAAAACCACAATGAGACACCATCTCACACCAGTTAGAATGGCCATCATTAAAAAGTCAGGAAATAACAGGTGCTGGAGAGGATGTGGAGAAATAGGAACACTATTACACTGTTGGTGGGACTGTAAACTAGTTCAACCATTGTGGAAGTCAGTGTGGCGATTCCTCAGGGATCTAGAACTAGAAATACCATTTGACCCAGCCATCCCATTACCGGGTATATACCCAAAGGATTATAAATCATGCTGCTATAAAGACACATGCACACGTATGTTTATTGCAGCACTATTCACAATAGCAAAGACTTGGAACCAAGCCAAATGTCCAACAATGATAGACTAGATTAAGAAAATGTGGCACATATACACCATGGAATACTATGCAGCCATAAAAAATGATGAGTTCATGTCCTTTGTAGGGACATGGATGAAGCTGGAAACCATCATTCTCAGCAAACTATCGCAAGGACAAAAAACCAAACACCGCATGTTCTCACTCACAGGTGGGAATTGAACAATGAGAACACATGGACACAGGAAGGGGAACATCACACACTGGGGACTGTTGTGGGGTGGGGGGAGGGGGGAGGGGGGAGGGATAGCATTAGGAGATATACCTAAAGCTAAATGATCAGTTAATGGGTGCAGCACACCAACATGGCACATGGATACATATGTAACATACCTGCACGTTGTGCACATGTATCCTAAAACTTAAAGTATAATAATAATAAATAAAAATTCAGTCGAACAACAACAACGAAAAAGAAGTGCTTAGTGTGGTACTTCGTAATGGTAAGGCATTATACCAGATAGTGAGCTAAGCGTAAATTCCTTCCCTATCACTCACAGAAATAGAATAGATTGGGGGAATGGGGACATGGGGAGCAGAGTGAGGTGGGGTGAAGGGTCAGGAGTTGGGGGTAAAGAAATAAAATTGATTCACAAGTTACTTGGATGAAGGATATTAATATAATGTGATGAAAGTGAAATAATATATGGCTGTTTCTTTCTGTAGCTGGAAAAGTCAAGTAGAAATTGTGGTATTTGAAATATTGATGCCAATGGAGGCAGAATTTAACTCTCCCCAAAACTACCTTTGCTTTTTCTTTCACTTTTTAATTTAATTAGCATTTAATGGGTGACTATTTTGTGCCAGGCCTTGTGGTGAACATGGGGATCCTGGTGATAATGACACATTATAGTGGAAGATATGGACAAAAAACAAATAAAGACCAAAATAAGACATTTTCAGATAGTGATCAGTGGTAAGACAGAAATAAAACCAATGGATATGGTAATAATTGGGAAAGGGCTAGAGCGAGGCAGCTATATCTACATGACCTTTATGAAGAGGTGACATTTGGGCTGAGCCAGCCATGCAAAGTGGAGGAGGAAAAGGAAAGATAGCTTGGACAGAGGCCCCAGGTAGGAAGAACCTGGCAGCCTTGAGAAAAAGAAAGGAAGCAGATGTACTGAGTGTAGTGAACAAGGCTAGGGGAAGAGGGGTGATCTGGGCTGGACTGGGCAAAAGCCCTGTAGGCCATGAGAAGGAGCTAGAATTTTATGGTAAGTGCAAAGCTCTCGACTGAATGGAAGAAGAACCACAGCAAGCTTGGCATGCTGCAATTCTTTAGTTAGGTTTGTATTATCTTGGCAAAATATATTTTCTACCAAATTTGTCAAAGATGTACCAAGTACCTCAAAATCCCTTGTAAAGAAGTGTTTCACATATTTATTTATTTGTTATTTAATATATATTATCCACATACACACACTGCAAAGCACTAAACAGGAAAATATAACCCACAGTCAGTACAGGAGAATCATCAGGTGGAGAGGTGGGAGGCTGGAGAATTAGTCCATCCCATCTCCATGCTCTTGAGACACATCTCTTCCTGGGAGTCTTTCTGCTATCTGCCATCACCAACATGTAAATAAGATTATAATAAATTAGAACCATATTTTTTTTTTATAGACATGGCTTCCTTCTCTGGGTCTGCACGAGCTGTCCCTTTTCTTCATGCGGCCACCAAGAAATAGCCATGGCACCCAGACAATCTCCACTATTGATCTCCAGGCCCATATCCTATCTACACCTGTCTTGGAACAAACTTGGCCTTCTTCCACAGAAGGCATTTCAAATATTGATGTACTTGGTACTTGGTATTGACCAAGTACTTAGGTGAAATGCTTATTTACAAAACTTGTTTTTTAAAAAATTAAATTCTGAAAATATATGTAACACACAGGTTTAGGAACTAGATTTCTCAGTATGGAGCCATCTGGCCTGATTTTATTCTGTAGTCTCACCTATTACCAGTTTTCCCAAATATCCTGTAATGTAACACACTGAGCTGCTCATCTTTTCACAAGTAGGCTGTATTTGTTCATGACTCTGTGCCTGCGCTCATTTCCCCTTACTTGAATACCCTCCCTTCTCTTCCTTTCTCTTCTCTGCCTTGAAACTGTTATTTATCCTTTAAAGCCCTGCCAAAGATCCACCCTTTCTGAAGCTTCACTGACTTCCACTCTCAGAAAAGTTTATTCTTCTCTCTTCTTTGCTTATTGAACACTTTGTAGGGACTTATTACATTACACAAAAATATTTACAATTTTCACTTCTCCAAGTAGACTTTGAGTTCTGCAAAAACAGTGATCTTTATCTTATTTAATGTTTTCTCTTCCTCCACTACCCATTATGGTGCCTACTATCTAAGTAATCACTGGATAATTTATTGAATAAATAATAATGCAATATGTCAACTTTTAAAATATAGGAGTGGATTCAGTGATCCTGGATTGAGCCCTTAAGGAAGTGAAGCATCAGGAGCAGCGGAGAATATGTGATAGGGAGTGTAGCAGGAGAGGTGTCAACATGGCCAATTCTGTCACTGTAAATTGCTCACAGCTGACTCTAGGAGCTCTGCTTCCCCATGGATATAACGGAATAAGAATCCTGATCCTTCTTACTTCCTTCAATTCTTATGGAGATCAAATGAGATACCATAGGCAAAAGCCCTTTGTGAACCATCAACCATCATATAATCAGCAATTAGTATCATTATTAACTAAAATGACTCCTGTGGCAATATATTGTAGACATTTTACAATGGATTTACCTCTTTTCATGGGACTACAGATATTCCTCCTTTCCTCCTCTCCAGCTTCCAACATGTCTAGAACGCACACATTCATATCTACATTGACTATTTGCTTGTCTGGTTGTGCAGAATTGCTTATTGAGGCCTTCATGTAATACTACCTGACCATGAAGTTTGGAAATAAATGCCAGTGGAGCTAAAGTTGCAAATAAAAACCCATGGAAGCTGAGGAACGGTTCTTTTGGTTGTACTGTCTGTAGCAGACAATGGACCAAGCACCTTCCATGTGCCTGTCACTTTATCTGGGGAAGTAAAGATAATTCCATGAAAAATGAGGCAGAGGGTCTGATCTGAAATTTCCCTCAGCATTGTAGGTGAAATGGGTCAAATTTATAAGATAGGGTTTTAAAAAGAAGGTTTGCTTAATTCTCTGTGGGAAACTGGATACCCTTAGACTTTCCTGAATACCGTTTGTCTGGGCTGAAGCAAGTAATGAAGTAAAGAAAGCAATTACAGGGTGCATTTTGTGACTTAGAACTGAACCCTGTCACTAATCAACCTGTTGGAGGAGACAGCTTCTGTACTAATGTTATGTCCAGAATTCAGAACACCCTTGGCCTTGAAGCAATTTTTGGAAGGTTAGGAGGTCAAGGACTGGGCAATTCTAGAAGCAATGCTTGGCCCTTTTTCTAAAAAGAAAGGGAATTTGGCATTTTTCCAGTGGAATTATTATTGGACTGGCAAGGCCTTAAGTCCCCAACTGTGTTCAGGGCTCTTAAAGCGAGGGTTTGGCAGTGGTGTTTATTCAAATTAGGGTTTTACTTTAAGGGGAAGGTCTCTGTTTTCCAGGGGATCAACCTAGCTGACAGAAGTGAGATGAGGCAGAAGAAAAGAGCAGCTTGATTGATGTGGGTGCCTATACATCACTTGCCTCTTTAGGAGAAATTAGCATCTTAGACGGGAGGGCTTGGAGAATGTTAATGTTAAGTTGATTAGAAGCCAAATAACTTAGTTTAGTCAAAGGCCCCACAGATTTCCTGGGAGCCCTGGTTGCACTGGTCCAGATGGTCTTTTTTGGCTGTGCTGTTCTCAGCCACACATCCAGCCAGCTCCAGGTTTCCTTCTCCACTCAGAGTGGGAGAGGCTGCCCCTACCTCCTGTGTTCCCACAAATGCTGCATTCTCTCAGTGCTCAGTGAATACTAAATAATCAAAATGGCAATAAATCCTGAGCTTGGCACATCCCTTTAGAAGTCTTGGACAGGAGACGGGTAATGCTGAACTGGCTGTTGGAGGAAAAAATAGAGTACTAACCTTTTCTCATTATAAATGATAATTATAATTGCAATATATTATTAACATAATATCAATAACAATGATAGTAGTGCTTGGCAAGATGTCAGGCACTGGGCTGAGAAATTAAATTCATAACTTATTTAACCTTCAATAAAACAATAATGTATGTATGATAACCTTCATATTACAGATGGAAAATAGTTCAGAGAGTTTAAGTGACTTGCCCAAATCTAATAAACAGTAGAACTAAGATTAAAATTCTGATTTGTGTCGTTCTAAATCATGTGCTGTAGAACTTTATTCTATATTCCCCCTCTAGTCTATTTTCTATTGTGGCTACATGAATATATGAATAACTTTGGATGGCAAGAGTGGGCCTTCAACTTCCTCATTTGGCACCAAAGGGCAAAATTTCTAAGAAGTAGTAGAAGGTGAGGTGAAGACTTGGGGCTGGAGTGAACAGACTAATAATAATGAAAGGAAAGTCACACTATGCTTTTTGCATTGTCTCTTAAACCCACTACCCCAAGGCATAGTGCATTTTGCCTCATCAGAGAAAGACAATTATAGTACTAATAATGGTGATTATAATGGCCACAAAACTTCCGAGAAAATGTTCCCAGTTGTTGAATAATACTAAAAATATTATCAAGATTCATTAGCTATAGAAGTGTAAATGCAGTCCCCATATATGATGACCTGGAAGCATCAAATGGCCTAAGAAACTTACTGGCATTAAATATGCCCCAATTTATTCTACTTAAGTGAGAATCTAGGATTTGTGCATGCCCTTAGCTATTGCTGAAATGGCTTTATTTGAGAATGTCAACATCTTTCACATTCTCTTTTAGGTTATCAGCAAAAACGAGTAGACTAGAAAAATTAAAACATTTATGCTCCATTTTCAGTCACTTTAGGAGATGGATGTAATATTGATTCCAGTCTATGCATAAGGCTTTCACCATTAGCTAGTATTGAGCAGAAGATGCATGTGAAAAAATGAAGAAGCATAGAGAGAGGACCAGGAGGACACAAAAAGCAGATCTAAGACTTTTACTTGTAGCCAAAATGGAGTAACAGAGACTTACCATCATGTCGAACAAATAAAACATGGACAAAATCAATGAAGGGATGGCCCTCAAGACATTGAACGCCAGTCAATGAAGGACAATTATTCCCAGGAGTCAAGGAACAAAATAGTGCACCCAATAATTTCCGTAGTTTATTGTATTGAAAAAGTGTCCAGACTGTGTCACAGGGCAGGGAATTGCAGACAGTCTGGCAGTCTCCCTGAGTGGGAGAGATAGAGCTAAGAGTCTGAGGATGCCCGAGTGGGTAGAGTTCACAAGACATGGTACTAGAGGTGAGAGAAGTACACACACACAGAGAGAGAGAGAGCCAGAGATCTGCAGGAAGACTTCCTTAAGTCCTCAGCTGAGGAGTGATCAGTGTCTGTCAGTGGGAACACTAATTAAGTCTGGAAAGGACCTACTGAAAGAATAAAAGGGAATCATTCATAACTCAAACAAGGCTGAAATAGTGCTTGTTCCCAACACTCAGATTGGAAAACCTCATAAGTTAGGAGGCTTTAGTTAGAGTAGTAAAAATGGGTCTTTATTCAATAGCAAAAAAATCAACCCTAGACTAAATGGTGCTCAGCTAAACAAAGCCAAAAAACAAGGCCCAAAATGATGAAATTCTTTTAAAGTAGGCTAATTAGTAAAGGAGATTTAAACAGCTATTATGAGTGTCTTCCATAAACTTGAGGAGCTAGATTGGGCATGTAAAGCAGAAACAAGAAAGATTTATAAAAAAGACGAAAATCAAACTTGGAGAGATGAAAACCATGTCTAAAATGAAAAATACATTGGATGAGATTATCAGCTGAACAGACATTGCAAATAAAAAGTGGTGTATTTGAAGACATAGCAATAGAAACTATCTAAAATGAAACAGAGATGGCTGGGTCAAATGGTATTTCTAGTTCTAGATCGCTGAGGAATCGCCACACTGACTTCCACAATGGTTGAACTAGTTTACAGTCCCACCAACAGTGTAAAAGTGTTCCTATTTCTCCACATCAAAGGACTATAAATCATGCTGCTATAAAGACACATACACACGTATGTTTATTGCGGCACTATTCACAATAGCAAAGAGTTGGAACCAACCCAAATGTCCAACAACGATAGACTGGATTAAGAAAATGTGGCACATATACACCATGGAATACTATGCAGCCATAAAAAATGATGAGTTCGTGTCCTTTGTAGGGACATGGATGAAACTGGAAAACATCATTCTCAGTAAACTATCGCAAGGACAAAAAACCAAACACCGCATGTTCTCACTCATAGGTGGGAATTGAACAATGAGAACTCATGGACACAGGAAGGGGAACATCACACTCCGGGGACTGTTGTGGGGTGGGGGGAGGGGGGAGGGACAGCATTAGGAGATACACCTAATGCTAAATGATGAGTTAATGGGTGCAGGAAATCAGCACGGCACATGGATACATATGTAACAAACCTGCACATTGTGCACATGTACCCTAAAACCCTAAAGTATAATAAAAAAAAAAAAAAAAAAAATGAAACAGAGAGAAAAAGGACTGCAAAAAAAAAAAAGAAATTGAGCACTATTACACTGTAGGGCAACCTTAAGTGGTCAAATGTGTGTGTAACTGGAGCCCTTAAAGGAGAGAATTGGGGTGATGAGGCACACAGAATGTTTGTGAACATAGCAGCCAAAAAATTTTTCAAACAATGAACCCCCAGGTCCAAGAAGCTCAACAAATGCCAATCATAAAATATGAAGAAAACTGTAACAAAACTTATCACTATCAAATTGTTTAACCCAATGATAAAGAAAAAATATCTTACAAGTATCAAGAGAAAATACGCATTGCCCAAAGAGGAACAAAAACAACAGTAATATTATATTTCTCATTTGAAACAATGCAAGCTAGAAAACATTACGAAAACATTTTTAAAGTAATGAAAAAAGTTTTCTGTCAGCCTATACTTCTTTACCCAGTGATGATATCTTTTTAAAAAGACAAAATAAAACATTTCAAATATAATAAAGCTGAAAGAATCCATCACAAGTAGACCAGCACTATGAGACATATATTTTTAAAAGTTCTTCATGCAGGAGAAAAATAATATGAGACAAAAATGTTGAGCTCCACAAGGTAATGAAGCACATTGAAAATGGTAGTTACAAAAATAAAAAGCAGACATTTCTTCTTATTAAATTCCTTTTGAAAGATGGTTGACTTTTGAAACAAAATTATATATGGAGTTTATACAATATGTAGAAGTAAACAAAGGGCAACAATAGCCGAAATATCAGTATAGAAGAATAGCAGTAAATTGCTGCAGTATGTTTATACTACATGTGATGGGGAAGATTATCACTTGAAGATAGACTGTGATGAGTTAAAGATGTATAGCATAAGTCCTAGCAACCAATAAAATAATACAACATAGAGTTGTAGCTAATATATCGAGTGATGAAATTAAATCATTAAAAAATATTCATTTAACCCAAATGAAGGCAAAAAAATGGGCGAGAGGACACAAAGAACATATAGAACAAATAAACAAGATGATGGATTTAAATGTAATCAAATCCAAATCACATGAAATATAAATGGCTTAAAGATTTAATTTAGAAGGTAAAAATTATCACACTGGATATAAAAGATCCAACTAAATGCTACCTACAAGAAATTCACTTTTTATATAAGTACAGAAATACACAATTATTTAGAGTTATTGTGTAGATATAAATTAACCCAAATATTTAAGAAAAAGAATTTTAAGAATTAGAAAGAGGTAAAACTATCACTATTTCCAGATGATAATGATTATGTATATACCTTAGAAACCAAAGATAATCAACTAAAAACTATTAAAAACAATACAAATTTTCAGAAAAACATACTGCTATAAAATTATTAGATTAAATTAGTATTTTAATATATTAAAGCAAGAATAAATTATTAGATATGATAAAAAACATATTAACATAAATAATAGCAACAAAAGACATAAAATACCTAGAAAAAAATAAGAAATATGCAAGACATATAAGAAGAAAAAGATAAAACATCATAGGATATCAAAAACAATTGAAAAATTCAATAGATACTATGACTTGAATAGGAATATAGTCTATATCATGAAGAATGTCAAGGTTACCTAAGTTAATTTATAAATATAATGCTAACCTGATAAAAGTATCACCATTTCAAAAACCAGATAGACTGTTTCTAGGGTCATATGGCAATATAAGTAAATAAATATATCCAGGAATAGAAAAAAAATTAAGTGCTTCTGAGGAGTCAGTCTATTAGATTATTAAAACAAAGAATGCATTTTAAGGAGTCAATGAGAAAAGCAGCATGGTACTGAGATAATAATAGGAAGACAATCCAGTAGAACAGAAAAGAAAAATTTGAAAATATTAATGTGAGAGTTTATAATACAGATACTAATTCATATTAATGTGCAACTATGTTATGTAAAATGGTGACATTTCAAATTAATAAAAACAATAAGTTTTGATAGACCAAAAAAATCAGAAAAAGATTATTGTAAATCTTTCTTACATCTTACTCCAGGATATATTTCAAATGGATCAGTTACTTACATGTAATAAATAAAAGCATAAATGTTCTAGGAAAAAAAGACAATGGAAATTCTAATTGCCTTGGCATAAAACAGACCCTTCTATTTATTGCTAATAATCAGAAACCATATATAAAAATCTATAAATTTTATCCAATAATATTTTTTAAAATCCTGCATAGCAAAAAGTAAAAAAAAAAAAAAAAGAAAAAAGCCAAGTTGCATTTCCCCTAATTTAAAAAAGTGCTTTTATAACTAAGTTATAACCATATTGTAAAACATCAGTATCCTCATTAAATATAAGCAAAGCCTAGGAATAAACACTGAAAACAGTAGACCCTGAAAATGGCTCCCAAAACATGAAAACAATGCTCATGGTCACTAATGCAGAACTATTAAAAAGACAAGTATCCAAAACTTTGATGCCACTCAGTTCCCAAGCTTGTGATCAAATGATCAATTTCATGCATGACTTGCAGAAATGTAAATGGATTCCAGCTCTACAGAGATTTTAAACAATATATATCAAAATAGTTCTTTGATAATAACAATTCTACCTCTGAAATTACATACATATGGGCTGACTCATTGCAGCATTATTTGTAAACAGTAAGCAATTAAAAAACTCCAATGTCTATCAATATGGAACTGGATAAGTAAACTATTCACACACTGGAATAAGATATAGCTCTAAAAAAAGGAAGAGGGGCATACCAAATCTAGCGACATATGTGAAGGATTATAAACCATGATCAAGTGGAATTTATCCCAGGAATGTAATATTAGTTTAACATCCAAAAGTCAATCTGTATAATGCACCATATTAATACAATTAAGGACACAACCCACGTGATCATCTCAATAAACTTTTTTTTTTTTATCATGAAAGGGTGTTTGATGTTGTGAAATATTTTATCTGTAAATATTTGACAAAATCAAACACCCTTTCTTGATTAAAAAAATGTTCAACAAACTAGAAATAGAAGGTAGATTCTTCAACCTTATAAATGATATCTAATGAAAAACCCATAGCTAACATCATAGTTAATGGTGAGGGACTGAATGCTTTCTTCTTAAGATTAGGAGCAAGGCAAGAATGTTTGCTTTCACCATTTCTAATCAACATTTTACTGTGCATTGTAGCCAGGGAAATCAGGCAAATAAAAAAATTAAAGATGTCTAGATCAGAAAAGGAGAATTACAATTATCTCTCTTTATAAATGGCATGATCTCTCACATATAGAAATCCTAAGAAATCAACTGAAAATTTTTTGGAACTAATTAATGAGTTCAATAAGTATACTATATATAAGATCAATATACAAAAGTTAACAGTAATTCTATGACTAGCAATGAACAATTCAAAAATGAAATTAAGAATTCCATTTATGATAGCATCAAAAGAGTAAAATATTTAGAAATAAAGGAAACAAGGGTAAGACTTATACACTGAAAACTAAAAACACTGTTGATAGCAATTAAAAATCTAAGTAAATGGAGGCAACCCATAAACATGGACCAGAAGACTTAATTTTGTTAAGAAAGACTTATTCTGAGAATTGATTTACAGACTCAATGCCATCCCTAACAACATCCCACCTAGCTGTTTTTTTTTTAATTTTTATTTCCAGACACTGACAAGCCACTGCCAAATTCATAAGAAAGTGCAAGGGGCCCAGACTGACCAAAACAATCTTAACAAAGAAAAATAAAGTAAGGAGACTCTCACTTCCTAACTTTAAAACTTACTACAAGACGGGGTGGAGCCAAGATGGCCGAATAGGAACAGCTCCAGTCTACAGCTCCCAGCGTCAGTGGTGCAGAAGACAGGTGATTTCTGCATTTCCAACTGAGGTACCGGGTTCATCTCACTGGGGAGTGCCTGACAGTGGGTGCAGTGCACTGTGCCTGAGCCAAAGCAGGGCGAGGCATTGCCTCACCCAGGAAGGGCAAGGGGTCAGGGAATTCCCTTTCCTAGTCAAAGAAAGGGGTGACAGACAGCACCTGGAAAATTGGGTCACACCCACCCTAATACTGCGCTTTTCCAATGAGCTTCACAAATGGCACACAAGGAGATTATATCCCAAACCTGGTTTGGAGGTTCCCACGCCCACTGAGCCTCGCTCATTGCTAGCACAGCAGTCTGAGATCAAACTGCGAGGCGGCAGCGAGGCTGGGGGAGGGGTGCCCGCCATTGTTCTGGCTTGAGTAGGTAAACAAAGCAGCCGGGAAGCTCGAACTGGGTGGAGCCCACCACAGCTCAAGGAGGCCTGCCTGCCTCTGTAGGCTCCACCTCTGGGGGCAGGGCACAGACAAACAAAAGACAGCAATAACCTCTGCAGACTTAAATGTCCCTGTCTGACAGCTTTGAAGAGAGTAGTGGCTGTCCCAGCACGCAGCTTGAGATCTGAGAAAGGGCAGACTGCCTCCTCAAGTGGGTCCCTGACCCCCAAGTAGCCTAACTGGGAGGCACCCCCTAGTAGGGGCGGACTGACACCTCACACGGCCAGGTACTCCTCTGAGACAAAACTTCTGGAGGAACGATCAGACAGCAGAATTTGCGGTTCACCAATATCCACTGTTCTGCAGCCACTGCTGCTGATACCCAGGCAAACAGGGTCTGGAGTGGACCTCCAATAAACTCCAACAGACATGCAGCTGAGGGTCCTGACTGTTAGAAGGAAAACTAACAAACAGAAAGGACATCCACACCAAAAACCCATGTGTATGTCACCATCATCAAAGACCAAAGGTAGATAAAACCACAAAGATGGGGAAAAAACAGAGCAGAAAAACCAGAAACTCTAAAAATCAGAATGCCTCTCCTCCTCCGAAGGAACGCAGCTCGTCACCAGCAATGGAACAAAGCTGGATGGAGAATGACTTTGACGAGTTGAGAGAGGAAGGCTTCAGACAATCAAACTGCTCTGAGCTAAAGGAGGAAGTTTGAACCAATGGCAAAGAAATTAAAAACATTGAAAAAAATTAGACGAATGGATAACTAGAATAACCAATGCAGAGAAGTCCTTAAAGGACCTGATGGAGCTGAAAACCACGGCACGAGAACTACGTGACGAATGCACAAGCCTCAGTAACTGATGTGATCAACTGGAAGAAAGGGTATCAGCGATGGAAGACGAAATGAATGAAATGAAGCATGAAAAGAAGTTTAGAGAAAAAAGAATAAAAAGAAATGAACAAAGCAAGTCTTTAGTGACCTACAAAGAGACTTAGACTCCCACGCAATAATAATGGGAGACTTTAACACCCCACTGTCAACATTAGACAGATCAATGAGACAGAAAGTTACAAAGGATACCCAGGAATTGAACTCAGCTCTGCACCAAGCAGACCTAAAAGACATCTACAGAACTCTCCACCCCAAATCAACAGAATATACATTCTTTTCAGCACCACACTACACCTATTCCAAAATTGACCACATAGTTGGAAGTAAAGCACTCCTCAGCAAATGTAAAAGAACAGAAATTATAACAAACTGTCTCTCAGACCACAGTGCAATCAAACTAGAACTCAGGATTAAGAAACTCACTCAAAACTGCTCAACTACATGGAAACTGAACAACCTGCTCCTGGATGACTGCTGAGTACATAACGAAATGAAGGCAGAAATAAAGATGTTCTTTGAAACCAACAAGAACAAAGACACAACATACCAGAATCTCTGGGACACATTCAAAGCAGTGTGTAGAGGGAAATTTATAGCACTAAATGCCCACAGGAAAAAGCAGGAAAGATCTAAAATTGACACGCTAATATCACAATGAAAAGAACTAGAGAAGCAAGAGCAAACACATTCAAAAGCTATCAGAAGGCAAGAAATAACTAAGATCAGAGCAGAACTGAAGGAGATAGAAACACAAAAAAACCTTCAAAAAATTAGTGAATCCAGGAGCTGGTTTTTTGAAAAGATCAATAAAATTGATAGACTGCTAGCAAGACTAATAAAGAAGAAAAGAGAGAAGAATCAAATAGACACAATAAAAAATGACAAAGGGGATATCACCCCCAATCCCACAGAAATACAAACTACTATCAGAGAATACTATAAACACCTCTATGCAAATAAACTAGAAAATCTAGAGGAAATGGATAAATTCCTTGACACATACACTCTCCCAAGACTAAACCAGGAAGAAGTTGAATCTCTGAATAGACCAATGACAGGCTCTGAAATTGAGGCAATAATCAATAGCTTACCAGCCAAAAAAAGTCCAGGACCAGATGGATTCACAGCCGAATTCTACCAGAGGTACAAGGAGGAGCTGGTACCATTCTTTCTCAAACTTTTCCAATCAACAGAAAAAGAAGCAATCCTCCCTAACTCATTTTATGAGGCCAGCATCATCCTGATACCAAAGCCTGGCAGAGACACAACCAAAAAAGAGAATTTTACACCAATATCCCTGATGAACATTGATGCAAAAATCCTCAATAAAATACTGGCAAACGGAATCCAGCAACACATCAAAAAGCTTATCTACCATGATCAAGTGGGCTTCATCCCTGGGATGCAAGGCTGGTTCAACATACGCAAATCAATAAATGTAATCCAGCATATAAACAGATCCAAAGACAAAAACCACATGATTATCTCAATAGATGCAGAAAAGGCCTTTGACAAAATTCAACAGCCCTTCATGCTAAAAACTCTCAATAAATTAGGTATTGATGGGACGTATCTCAAAATAATAAGAGCTATCTATGACAAACCCACAGCCAATATCATACTGAATGGGCAAAAACTGGAAGCATTCCCTTTGAAAACGGGCACAAGACAGGGATGCCCTCTCTCACCACGCCTATTCAACATAGTGTTGGAAGTTCTGGCCAGGGCAATCAGGCAGGAGAAGGGAATAAAGGGCATCTAATTAGGAAAAGAGGAAGTCAAATTGTCCCTGTTTGCAGATGACATGATTGTATATCTAGAAAACCCCATTGTCGGCCGGCGTGGTGGCTCAAGCTTGTAATCCCAGCACTTTGGGAGGCCGAGGCGGGCGAATCACAAGGTCAGGAGATCGAGACCACGGTGAAACCCCGTCTCTACTAAAAATACAAAAAATTAGCCGGGCGTCATGGTGGGCGCCTGTAGTCCCAGCTACTCGGAGAGGCTGAGGCAGGAGAATGGCGTGAACCCGGGAGGCGGAGCTTGCAGTGAGCCGAGATTGCACCACTGCACTCCAGCCTGGGCGACAGAGCGAGACTCCGTCTCAAAAAAAAAAAAAAAAGAAAACCCCATTGTCTCAGCCCCAAATCTCATTAAGCTGATAAGCAACTTCAGCAAAGTCTCAGGATACAAAATCAATGTGCAAAAATCACAAGCATTCTTATACACCAATCACAGACAAACAGAGAGCCAAATCATGAGTGAGCTCCCATTCACAATTGCTTCAAAGAGAATAAAATACCTTAGAATTCAACATATAAGGGATGTGAAGGACCTTTTCAAGGAGAACTACAAACCACTGCTCAATGAAATAAAAGAGGATACAAACAAATGGAAGAACATTCCATGCTCATGGGTAGGAAGAATCGATATCGTGAAAATGGCCATACTGCCCAAGGTAATTTATAGATTCAATGCCATCCCCATCAAGCTACCAATGACTTTCTTCACAGAATTGGAAAAAACTACTTTGAAGTTCATATGGAACCAAAAAAGAGCCCGCATCACCAAGTCAATCCTAAGCCAAAAGAACAAAGCTGGAGGCATCACGCTACCCGACTTCCAACTATACTACAAGGCTACAGTAACCAAAACAGCATGGTACTGGTAGCAAAACAGAGATATAGACCAATGGAACAGAACAGAGTCCTCAGAAATAATGCCGCATATCTACAACTATCTGATCTTTGACAAACCTGACAAAAACAAGAAATGGGGAAAGGATTCCCTATTTAATAAATGGTGCTGGGAAAACTGGCTAGCTGTATGTAGAGAGCTGAAACTGGATCCCCTCCTTACACCTTATACAAAAATTAATTCAAGATGGATTAAAGACTTACATGTTAGACCTAAAACCATAAAAATCCTAGAAGAAAACCTAGGCAATACCATTCAGGACATAGGCATGGGGCAAGGACTTCATGTCTAAAACACCAAAAGCAATGGCAACAAAAGCCAAAATTGACAAATGGGATCTAATTAAACTAAAGAGCTTCTGCACAGCAAAAGAAACTACCATCAGAATGAACAGGCAACCTACAGAGTGGGAGAAAATTTTTGCAACCCACTCATCTGACAAAGGGCTAATATCCAGAATCTACAATGAACTCAAACAAATTTACAAGAAAAAAACAAACAACCCCATCAAAAAGTGGGCAAAGGATATAAACAGACACTTCTCAAAAGAAGACATTTATGTACCCAAAAAACACATGAAAAAATGCTCATCATCACTGGCCATCAGAGAAATGCAAATCAAAACCACAATGAGATACTATCTCACACCAGTTAGAATGGCCATCATTAAAAAGTCAGGAAACAACAGATGCTGGAGAGGATGTGGAGAAATAGGAACACTTTTACACTGTTGGTGGGACTGTAAACTAGTTCAACCATTGTGGAAGTCAGTGTGGCGATTCCTCAGGGATCTAGAACTAGAAATACCATTTGACCCAGCCATCCCATTGCTGGGTATATACCCAAAGGATTATGAATTATGCTGCTATAAAGACACATGCACACGCATGTTTATTGTGGCACTATTCACAATAGCAAAGACTTGGAACCAACCCAAATGTCCAACAATGATAGACTGGATTAAGTAAATGTGGCACGTATACACCATGGAATACTATGCAGCCATAAAAAATGATGAGTTCATGTTCTTTGTAGGGACATGGATGAAGCTGGAAACCATCATTCTCAGCAAACTATCGCAAGGACAAGAAAGCAAACACCACATGTTCTCACTCATAGGTGGGAATTGAACAATGAGAACACATGGACACAGGAAGGGGAACATGGCACACTGGGGACTGTTGTGGGGTGGGGGGAGGGGTGAGGGATAGCATTAGGAGATATACCTAATGCTAAATGACGAGTTAATGGGTGTAGCACACCAACATGGGACATGTATACATATGTAACAAACCTGCACGTTGTGCACATGTACCCTAAAACTTAAAGTATAATAATAATAATAAAAAATTCGGTATAAAATAAAAAAAAACTTACTACAAGAAAATGGTAATTAAGACAGTATAGAACTAGCATTAAGAACAGACATATAACTCGTTGTGGAAGACAATTGAGAATCTAAAAATAAACCTTTACATTTATGGTTAACTGATTTTCAACAAAGGTGCCAACCAATTTAAGCGAGAAAGAGTCTTTTCAAAAAATGATATAGGGTCAACTGGATATCCATGTACATAAAAGAATGAAGTTAGACTTCTTTCATTCATCATACACACAAATTCACTCATAATAAATCAAAGACGTAAATTTACTCAAAATTGATGAAAGGTCTATAGTTAAAACTATAAAACTCTTAGAAGAAAACCTAGGAGTAAATCTTCATGAAGCTGGGTTAAGAAATGATTTCTCAGATACAACAACAAAAACACAAACAAAAATTACAAATTTGACTTCAGCAAAATTAAAAACTTCTGTGTCACAAATGATACCATCAAGATAAAAGAAAAACCAACAGAATGGGATAAAATATTTGCAAATTGTGTGTTTGATAAGGGACTTTTTCTAGAATGTATAAGAAATTATTACAATTTAATAATAAAAAGACAACCCATTTTAAACATAGGGAAAGGATTACAATAGACATTACTTGTAAGGCATACAAAAAGCGAATAAGCACATGAAAAGAAACTCAAAATCTTTAGTCATTCGGAAAATGAAAATCAAAACTATGAGATACCACTCCACATATACTAGGATGGCTATAATAAAAAAGAGACAATAATAAGTGTTGATGAAGACATGGAGAAGTTGGAAACCTCACATATTGCTTGTGGGAATGTAAAATAGTACAGCCACCTTGGAAAACAACTTGGCAGTTTCTCAAAATGTTAAGCACAAAGTTACCCATATGACCCAGCAATTCCACTCCTATGTATAAACCCAAGAGAAATGAAACATATAGAAGCTCAAAGACAAATGTTTGAATATTGCATGCTACAACATGGATGAGTCTTGAAAACATTATACTAAATGAAAGAAGCTATTCACAAAAGACCATGAATGGTTTGATTCCATTTAAATTAAATGTCAAGAATAGGTATATCTGTGGAGATAGAAAATATATTAGTATTTCTTAGGACTAAATGAAACATATAGAAGCTCAAAGACAAATGTTTGAATATTACATGCTACAACATGGATGAATCTTGAAAACATTATACTAAATGAAAGAAGCTATTCACAAAAGACCACGAATGGTTTGATTCCATTTAAATTAAATGTCAAGAATAGGTATATCTGTGGAGATAGAAAATATATTAGTATTTCTTAGGACTAAAGGAGAGGAGTTTGAGGGAGTGAATGGGGACTTACTGCTAATAAGCATTAGGGTTCTTTGGGGGGTGATGAAAATATTCTAAAATTAGATTGTGGTGATTGTACCTAATTCTGTGAATATATAAAAAACACTGAATTGTAAAATTTATTTTTTACATATATAGTTTTTTAATTTAGAGATAAGATCTTGCTTTGTTGGCCAGGCTGGAGTGTAATGGTGTGATCACAGCTCACTGCAGTCTTGAACTCCTGGGCTCAAGACATCCTCCTCTCTCAGCCTCCAGAGTAGCTGGGACTATAGGTGCATGGCACCATGCCTGGCTAGTTTTGTTTATTTTTATTTTTTGTAGAGAGGGGGTCTCTGTATGTTGCCCAGACTGGTCTCGAACTCCTAGGCCAAGCAATCCTCTGGGCCCAGCCTCCCAGATTGCTGGGATTACAAGTCTGAACCACTATGCCTGGCCTGAATTATACAATTGAAATGAGTGAATTATGTTATGTGAATATTATCTCAAGCTATTAAAAGACAAAATATTGTTCTAGCCACATGCTCGATAATCACATATGATAAATAGTTTAAAGAAAAGTGATCCTTTTAGGATCCTAAATATTTATGTTATATGAAAAACAATGGCTATAGAATAGTGTGCATAGTATGCTCTCTTGTGTAAGAATGAGGAAAAAAAATCAATCTCTTGATGGGTACAGAAGAAACTAATAACAGAACTTACCTATTTTGGAGAGGTTTGGTGGGAACAAGTGACTTAGAGTAGGAGGAATAATTGAAACTCTGTTTCCATATACACAAGTATATGTGCATATGTATGTACGCATATATCTCCATATATATGTACATGTGCATATATGTATATATGTATGTATATGCATATAATTTTTAGTGGGATGAGTGAAAAATTGTATTTGTATTGCAAATATATTAATTTAAAAAGCAGACTTTGAATAAAACTTTCAACAGCTTAAAATGCTTAGTTAAAATACACTTACTGTAGAGTTCTGCATCTGTATTCTCTGAATTTTCCATATACAAAAATACACAAAACACAACTATACCATTAGCTTTTTGTATTATATTTCCCTTGTTTCTCACCCTCAGGAGCTAGATGGGGAAGAGTTTTCCATAGTGGGTGGTTCTGGAGAAGTAAAAGCTCAGTATGTTTCTAGCCTTTATTAAACGTTGCTACAGTTGCTAAGATTCAGAACCACTCAAGGGCCCAAGATCTGGGTTTGACCTTGTGCTTCTCACCTTCAAATTATTGAACTATAACATCAGGAGTAGAATACAGGATGGATGGGTAAATGAGAGAAGAGCACTTTCACTAAGTAAGGAAGATCTTATTAATCCAACGCTTGCCATATGGCAGAAAGTGTGGGAAAGGTACATGACAGCTTAATGGAAGTTGCTGAAATATGGACTATCTTCCATTTTTTTCAGAGGCTTTTAAGTGCAAAATGTCTAATAGGTGCAGAAAGTACTTCTGGTTGTGATGTTCACATTTGTCAAAAGGCCTCCACCAGCCGTACACAGCCAAGGCAGATAGATGCCCAATGATTTCTTCTTGAAATCCTATTCTACTCTCGTTCATGGACATCCAACTGAAGAAATATGTACGGAACACGTTTAACAATCTGCTGCCCTCTGAAGCACAAAGCTGCTCATTAGAAGCAATGTTCAGCTTGGTTCTGGAGGCAGGCTGCCTGGTGTGAATCCCAGTTCAGCTTTTTTGCTGGTTGTCCAACATCAGTTACTGAAATTTTCTAAGGCTGAACATCCCCATCTAATAGAGGAGATCAGTTTATCTACCTAGTAGGATTGTAGAGTTAACAGGTTGTAAAGTTAACAAATACAGAAGAATTCCTGGCTTGTCATTACTATGTCACACCCAAGCTTAAAATCCTTCATGTGACCTCTCAGTGTCCTTAGATTAGTCTGAAATGCCAAATGTGGTTGATAATGGCTTCCCTCATAATCCATCTCTCCAGTCTCTCTAACACCACTCTTCCTTCCCTCTGTTCTTACTCCAGCCACATTCCCATGTATCAGAAGTCCCAACTTTCTCCTTCAGGAACTTCACATATTCTATTTCTCTCCTTCGAATATCCTTACTTTCTTCCTTACAGAACAAAAGCGAAACTCCCATTCAAGTCTTAATTTAAATTACACACAATTAGGCCTGGTTTAGATCCCCTACATTGAATTTCCATAGCATCCTGGACTTCTTTGTACCACTAATCACATTTACAATTAAACATATATTTCTGTATTTTTAAAATGTTCTCCCCACCCTAGATTGACTGTAAGTATATGTATGGTGTTGACATTTAATAGATGCTGGAGAAATATTGGCTGAATAAATAAATGAATGGATGAATTCAAATCTACTGTGCAACTTGTGTTACACAGCAATAGACATAGTTCCAAGTTTATTAATATGGGTCTGATGTATAAGTCGTGGAGAATGTTGAACGACAATACTTCTGTAGATCCCAGTAGCTGCTGATGTGCCTATCTCCTGAAGTATGTAGCTCTCAAAGACATAAGCTGATGGTTGAACTACAATGAATCTAACAAAATCTGCAGAAATTATTTAGTTAAAAATAATTTTAAAAGATTGGTTATTCTGTGTTCTGCAAACCCACCTGGCCTGGTGAACATCATTCTCTGTTGCACATAGTGTGTAAGAATTCACCTAGAAGTTGAAACTTCAGGGGCGTTACTACTTACAATTATCTGAGTGCTGATAATGCTCAAGGTTATGCATGTGGCACCTGACCTCTCTGTGCTACATTCCAGATAAGCATCTCTGTCTACACATGGATGTCATCTGTCACTTTGTTTTGGTCTTTGCTCCAGTGGTTGTCAGTGCTTCCTGCTCAGAATCAGCCTATCTCGTTACCACATATGCCAGTGTGTCTTTCTGCCACAGAGGTGTCTTAGCTGCACTATGTTTCAAGTAGGGTGTGTGGTTCTCCCGTATCAGTGTTTCAACCTGCCTGTCTACTATTGTTTCCCTCTGAGCCGTGGCTTCAGCATCTGTAGGTAAAGGCACCAATAATCTTGGTTCAGTGGTTTCCACAATAGCTTCTGTGCAACATGTAAGTTAGCATGATTACTGTCTCTAGAAACAACATGGAGAGGGTAGGTACGAGCATGAACCGTGAAGTGAGATGAACCTGGATTCATTTCTGCCATTGACATGTACTAGTTGTGTGGTTTTGATAAATCTGAGCCAGTTTCATCAGCTTTTAAATGACCATCTTGCAGAATGTAAAAATAACTTAGTGAAAAAATGTATGTAAAATGATTAACATGGTGACTATTGCTACTACGACTATTACCAGTACTACTGCTACTATTAATATTTCAGGTTATGCCTGAGCTGAATGAATTTCACTAATCCATAAGATCTATGGCAGGTATCCAGAGACCATTGTCCTACAATTAAAAGTGCCTTAAAATATCCAAATAGACAGTTCTGTACTTTTTTGGGAAGCCTTCAGGCAATTCTTCAGAATCTTCATGCTGATAGATCTGTTTAGGTTCAAATGATGTTGAAGAAAAGAAGGGCAGATGAAAAGTGAGGACAGATAAAAGACTTGTAAATTGAAAGTTATACTTGAGAATCACGTGGAAGCCCTTGTTATCTATTTTGCAAATCAGTTTGCTTTTTAAATTTCCAAAAAGCTCCGCTTTCTTAGCTAGCAAGTCAGCAGGAAGCAAGGTTTTGGTGAGTTTCTTACGCATACTGCATATTCATAATAATTTATTTCATAAAGTATGTAAACCCATGTAATATATCCTTAGGTACAAATACATAGGCTCCTGTTTGGAGTCTGATTTTCAAAATTACCATTTGTCAGCACTAGATAGCTTTGCCCCAGGGCTACTAAAGATGGTGGAGAACAGAGAAAGAGGCATGGTGGCTTCTGTACAGGTGGCTATTGTCCCTTCTCCCCAGCAGCACATCAGGCCCATTGGTAGGTGAATTGACTATAGGGTGTTTTCAGCAACATTTCAAGGTAGAGGAGCATGTTCATATTCTTCGTCTTGGGTGTTTTTGAAGTTTTAACCCACTCGGTCAGGCATGGGTGAGATGATAAAGTGATTGTTCCAAGTCTTGAATTCCAGATATTAGACTCAGGGTAGGGTCATATTTACTTCATCTACCCATAAGGCTTCCCTTTTTTGGACTTGGGGCCCACTGCCATGATGATTTTTACTTAATTTTACAGATAACTTGTATCTCAGTGAATTTTAATCTGAAACTTATATTAAACAATATCTGCTACCATCTTTGGTGATTTACAGAGATGAATTTATGATGCTTGTAAATATACTTGTGCATGAATATACATACACATACATGCATATACATATCTATATCTATGTAAATGTAATATATACCTACATAAAATAGGTGTACAAACATACATATCTCTGTGTGTGTGTATATATATGTGTGTGTGTGTATTTACGCTGTCCAATTAAAGAAATTTCAGTTTTTGTAAATTTATTTTATAAATCTTACAACTTACAAACAATATTTCTATAGCTATTCTTGACCAGCTCAGAATGGAAGAGAAGCTTCTGCAGATACCCTCCTGTGCCACTGCACCTAAACATTCAAATTATATATGTATATTATGTTGTATTGTATGTATCATAGACTGATGATAATCCTGAAGCAAGTTGCTAGGGGCCTCACATTACAACTATGGAGGTTCAGATTTCCACTTTATCCCATTTCTCAGGCATCCCATTTGGGGGTTGTCTGCACTGGGGAGCAGAGGAGAGATGCCAATTTTTCACTTCTCACCTACAGGGAAGTGATATCTCCTGAGGCTGCAAGCTGTGTTCATTTCTTCCTTTAGGCTTACTGGCCAATTCCGACTCTGAGCTATTTGTGACTATTGGGATTATACTTTCTCAACCTCAGCAGCCTTCTGTGGATTGATACTTAGAAGTTTCCAGCACACTGAGTATGAGTTCTGCTGTCTTTGCTCTTTTGACATCAGGCAAAGACAACATGTTTCAGTCCAGATGGTGTCAGTTTAATCACTGGCACCTAATGTAGCGTGATATACTAGTGTTGACCCAGTGCACAGTATGGGTAATTTTCTGAGATATTGCTTTGGAGAAGAGAATAGAGAAGACTTTGGAGGAAAAAAAAAATATTTGTAGTGGTATGAAAAGCTGACCTAAGATTTTTATTTTCTAAACCAGCATCAAATATGTAAATATTGCCACTTTAATAGTAGTAATAATCATTTATTGAAAACCTAAAATGTGCCATTGAATGTAATTGGTTGCTTTGAATGTGCTTGTAATTCTTAAATTCTACACTCTTTGCCATGCATGGTCTGCCTCTGTTAACCTCTACAATTGTATCAGCTAGGAATAGTGGTTTTGTGGTAGGTAAAAGAAAATTCAACAAAACGAGACAGTAAAGGAAGAAATCAACTTTTCTTGTGTAACAGTTTTTTCTAAAGTAGGAAGTCCGAGCAGATAATCAAGAGACTCATCCAAGAGCCCAGGCCCCTTCTATCTTTCTCCTATGCTGTCTTTATCGTGGAGTTTTTGTCTTATGGTCACAAGATGGTTGCTGCATCTCCAGATACTGCATCGCTGTTCCAGGCAAGGAGAAAGAAGTATAAAGGGCAAATGTAAGAGTTTGATATTGTTTTCAATTCAGAGAGAAAGGCTCTGCACTGGGAATTATGCCTCATCTCATTGGCTAGAGCTGTGTCACATGGCCAGCCTCATGCAAGGTAATCAAAGATATTAGGAGCAAACAAGGGCAGAATGGGAGTCAGTCAGTGTCTGCCTCAATAACTGCATCTTACATCACTCTGTGCATCATTCCCTGTGCTTCAGTCACACTGGTTTCCTTCCATCTGGCAAGCTCTTGTCTCCTCAGAGGATCTTTGCACTTACAGCTTTTTCTGCTTGGAATATGCTAAGCAGAGCCATGGCTATACTATGTCAGGTGGTACTCCTACTATTCCTAACCAGTTATTCTCTATTTCATGACTCTAGCCCCCATCCATAATGATACCATTTATTTGTTTACTTGTGTAATATCTGATTATGTGAACTCTCCATACAGTTATTTTCTATTTTTTCTGTTGCTCATCCCTGTGTTCCTAGCACCAAACATGTCAGCTGCATAGAAAGCGCTAAATAGAAGTTAATTAACTGAATATTCTGTTTTGTCTAATATTTTCAGAAGTCCAGTGGATAGGTAGCCACTTGCTTGCAGTCACAGAAGTATTGAATGTATCAGAGCCAGAATTAGAACCTGTTTGCCTGGCTCTTTCCAAAAAACACTGTTTCTCACAGAAGGAGGCTCATCTGGCAGTTCTCAGAAGTCTCTCTATTTCAGAGCCCAAGGTCATGCTCTCCAAGCTAACTGATTTGTTTGTCACTTCCATAATAGCCCGGGGTTACTGACATTAGCACTTCTCTAGAAAGCCAGTTTTTCATTTGATTCTCCCAAGAAGGCCAGAAGCGAGAGTATTTGTGGTTTCCCTTGAATGGCTTCATCCTCAATGATGGAAAATTAACTTCATTTTGCTGACCAGTAAATGGGAAACTGAAGTCCTTAAGATATTGATTAATAAACCTTTTTTTCTCAGAGATAAGAAAGTTACTCTTTTCAGAGAAAGGACGGCTTTTCAATTCAGTTTAGTTATTTCCAAGCATTAGTTCTAAATTGTAGTCAAAATCCATTTTGCATATAAATCCTGTTTAATGAGACCCTCTCCTGATACACCTTTTATGAAACTATTGACCAAAGGCTCTGGTACTGGAAAATGACTCTGACATTAGAAATGGATCCGCTCTGGTGATCTGGTGTACAGCATGGGTGACTATAGCTAATAATACCACACTGTATACTTGAAATTTGCTAAGAAGTTTGATCGTTAAGTATTTGTACCACACACATATACACTAAATAGTTAACTATGTGAGGTGATATGTTAATTAGCTTGATTGCAATAGTCATTTCACAAAGTCTATATACAAACATCTAAACATTATATTGTACCCCTCATATGTGTACAATTTTTTACTTGTCAAGTATAACTCAATGAAGCTGAAAAAACAGCCAGGCACCGTGGCTCATACCTGTAATCCCAGCCCTTTGGGAGGCTGAAGTGGAAGTGTTGTTTGAGCCTGGGAGGTTGAGGCTGCAGTGAGCTGAGATAGTGTCACTGCACTTCAGCCTGGGTGACAGAGTGAGACCTTGTCAAAGAAAAAAAAAGCAAAAAATGGATGAGGTCTCATTAGTTGTCTTATCCTCTTGGCAATTCAAAATTTCTCCCTCTTGCACACTTGGTAATCTCTCCAGTCCATTTTGAGAGCTCTGAATGTGTTTCTATTCCCACTCTGGAAGCTTTGCTGCACATCTGGAAGGCTTATTTTTGTTATTATTGTTGTTTATTTTTCTGTCAGCTATGCTTCTCTGTCTGCTTCTGCCTGAATCACCACCAGAATATAGACTTTTAAAAGCCTTCAAATTCTTTTTGAAAATTTTCACGGGTTTGTGTTTAATTTATCTTGGAATAAGAAATAAAGACCCAGCTTGATTTTTCTTCCGATTTGTTCCCAAACATTTTCTTCAATTTTACGTCTTTTTCCCATTGGCTTGAAATGCCACATTTACCATGTATTAAATTTCTATCTGTATTTGGTTCTAGTTCTTCATTTTCTTTAGTTCCATTGAAATTGATACTCCTGTGTAGTATAAAATGTTTTATATACCAAAGTTTTGCTTATCTGGTAGAGGTAATTCTCCTCAATGCTGTTTTATAGAATTTCCCCACACATTCTGCATTCATTCAGCAACTATTTATTGAAAATTTTACCATGTGCCATACACTATTCTAGGCCCTGGAGATATGGTAGAAAACAAAACAGAAAAAGTCCTTGCCGTTTGTGGAGCCTACAGTTTTGGTAGAGGATACAGACAATCTATAGGAAATTAGGACTTGGAGAAAATTAGAGAAAGGTAAAGGAACGTAGGGTGCCAGGAGCCCTGGAGGGTGGTTTTAAGTGAGGCATCACTGAGGTGACACTTGAATGGAGATTTCAAGAAGGTAGAAATTAGCTATTTGGGGGATGAACATTCTATGCGGAACAAAGAGCAGGCACAAAGTTGCTGATATGAGTATGCACCTTGTTTCTTAGAAAAATAACAAAGAGGCCAATGGGTCTAAAGTGAACACAGTGGGCAGGGAGAGTATTAGGATACAGGTTCAGAGGGTGATGTAGGCCAGATGGTGTCAGACATTGAAGGCCATTGTAGAGATGTTGGCTTTTACCCTGCCCAACACTGGAAACTATAAGAAGGTTTTGTCTAGTAGAGTGACATGATATGCCTTAGGTTTTAAAGTAAATGAGGCTGGGCATGGTGGCTCATGCCTGTAATCCCAGCACTTCGGGAGGCTGAGGCAGGTGGACCACTTGAGGCCAGGGTTTCAAGACCAGCCTGGCCAACATGGTGAAACCCTATCTTTAATAAAAATACAAAAATGAGCTGGGCGTGGTAGTGAACATCTGTAATCCTAACTACTCGGGAGGCTGAGGCAGGAGAATCACTTGAACCCAGGAGGTGGAAGTTGCAGTGAGCACTACTGCACACCAGCCTGAGCGACAGAGTAAGACTCCATCCCCCCAACCCCCAATAATAATAATAATAATAAATAAAAATAAAAAATAAAAGAAATGACCTGACTGCTCTTTTAAGAGTATATTATGGGGTAGTGGCAGATACAAGAGGGCAGTTGAGAGACCACAGCTGTAATCCAGGTAGAGAGACGATGGTAGCTTGGAGCAGAGTGATGGTAGTGGAGGTTATAAGAGGTGGACGGAATATGAATATATTTTCAAGGCAAAATTGGAAGTATTTTATGACTGATAGGATATGGGGTATTGGAAAAAGAAGGACATCTTTAAAAACTCTAAGGATATTTTTGGTCTAAACCAATGGACGATTGGAATTGCCGCTAAATGAGATAAGGAAAGCTGCAGGTGGAATGGCTTAGGGAAAGTCAGGGCTCTGCCTGGATATGTTCTTCTATGATCTCTTTTGTCATCTGATTGAAGATATTAAGTAGGGAGTTGAAGACATGCATCTGGAGACTGAGGAGATGTCTAAGGAGATGTCTGAAGTGGATCTGTACATTTATGGGACTTTGGTATATTGATGACATTTAAAACATGAGATAGGCTTTTATGATTTTTTGACAAAATATGCCTAAATCAAAATTTAAATTAAAATTCAATTAACTTTATAGATTAAATAGATAAACTACTCAGCCTCCTCAGTAGTTGGGATTACAAACATAATTAGGGAGAACTGATGTCATTGAGTTTTCTCACTCAAAATAAAAAATCTTCCTTTTCCAATTATTCAACTCTTCTTTTTAGTCCTCAATCTGATTTTTACGTCTTCTTTATATAGATAGTACACATTTCTTATTAAGTTTATTCCTAGATATTTTTATAACTTTTTGTTATGAAATATGAACATCATATTCTCTGAATTGGGGTCAGCACTTTTTTTGGTAAAGGCCAGATAGTAAATGTTTCAGTCTTTTCACGACCCTGTCACATATGTGTGTGGTAGTGTGTGTGTTTTGCAATCCCTCTACCATTTAGGGGCCGGGCACAGTGGCTCACACCTGTTATCCCAGCACTTTGGGAACCTTTGAGAGATCAATTTTAGTAGGATGATTAAGGTGGAGGCTAAATTTCAAGAGGTTAGACGTGAGTGATATATTAGGAATTAGAATTAAACAATTAGATAATAAGGAGAAAAGGAGCCAGCAGAAAGGAAGAGACTGCAATTATCAAAGGACAAATTTGGGACAAATATTTGTAAGGAATAAAATAGGGAACATATAACAATTTTTAAAATGGGGGTTGTCCAGGAGCAGAGGCAAGCCAGAAATGCCCACATCTTGGCACGGTTTGCTTTGAGTATGATGCAAACTGTTAAAGTGTTTTGGGCATGGGTGCTTTCATTTGTTTCTTCATATGGCAAAGTGTAGAAATAAAAAATCCGTGAGGAATGATGCCAGTGCAGTTGGTGATCCCCTGTGCATTTGCCTGTTAAATCAATGGGAGGTAAAAAGAGCCTTGAAGATACACAATCAGAGACATTGCTGTTACAACAGAAAGTTGTGAAAAAATAAATAAACCTACTCAAAACATTTTTAGGCTGCTGAATGGAGTCTCAAATGCCTCTGCCAGCAAAAGATGCTGTTAGGTAGGTCTTCTCCTCTTCCATCCTTCTCTGTGACATGAACTGCCCTTCTTTACGTTATTCAACTACTGGTAGAGAAAGAAGACCAGAACTAGCTAGACCACAGTCAATACTTTGCAACTGTCTTTGGCTGAAATCCTATAATGAACAAAGGCAGATAAATGGTTCTGTGCAAAAAGGCCTCTTGCGCAGCTGTGATAGGAAGTGAATCCGAAAAAAATGATCAAGAGCTTTTGTTTTCCATGGAACTCAAAACCCTAATAATAGATAAACTAGAAACCACTGTAATTATAATTGGAAGTAGCAGTACTCAATCCAGAGCCAAGACTTGTGCCCATAATGTGAACTAGAGAATTAGCTTGGGGCTGGGTGTGTGTACACATGTGTATATTCTGTAGAGAATTAGCTTGGGGCTGGGTGTGTGTACACGTGTATATTCTGGACTTTCTATTGCCTTAAGCAAGTGCAACATGGGATATTGACTTGAGCACTGCAAAGAATGAACCATTTTAATTAATGTATTACCCTTCAGAGTCTGATCTTGCTTCAATATGGCATATGAGTTTTAAGTAACAACCAGTCATTTTCATATACGCTGATTCATTTGATGCCTCCAACAATCTGTGAAAGTGCTGTCCTTATTACTATGGAAAAAACACTGGTCAAAGAATGAGCTAAGCTCAGGTATAATTAATACAAGCTCACATTCACCAAGGACACACTGTGTACACATCACTTTATATGTATTTTCTTTAATACCTGAAAATACACTGTGAGGTAGAGATAGTAGTTCTCAACTAGAGGCTATTTACCCCCAAGGTGACATTTGGTAATATCAGGAGATATTTTGGGTTGTCATAGCTGGGGATGAAAAGGTAAAAAAGGTTATGCTATTGGCATCTAATGAATAGAAGCCAGGAATATTGCTTAACCTCCTACAAGGCACATCACAGCTCCACACAAATAATTATCTCCAGCCCAAATGGTAATAGTACCAACATGGAGAAACCTTGCTCTACGTCTCATTGTATGGGTGATGAGATGATGAAACTACAGCTCAAAGAGGTAAGATGACATTCCAAGCACACAACCAGTAATAATAGAGCCTACATTTGACATAGATTAACTAGCTCGAAAATTTCTGCTGGTCCCACTACGGGGCACTGATCCTGAATTTTCTATAACCTTAAGTAAAACATTCGACTTCTTGGTATCTGCATGTTCTGATTTCTCCAAATGAAGATGTCACTGTCTGTCTTGCTCTCCTGAATATAGTTTTTTAATAATTAAATAAGGTCTCACATCTGAAAGTGTTTCACAAAGTAAGATTTTATGTTTAGAGGGAATGTTAGCATGGTGATGGAGAGCACAGACTCTGGAGTCAGGAGACCAGAGTTCAAAACCTAGCTCTGCTACTTGTTTTCCTTATGACCTTGGCCAGCCTTGTTGAGGTACCTCTCTTTACCTCAATTTTCTTATCTGTAAAATGGGAGATGAAAATAGTACCTCTTGGTAAGATGGTTGAGTTAGATAGCCTATGAAATGGGTTTAGATGATTGCCTAATACATGCTAAGTAAGGGTTAGCTCTTGTAAATCTTATTATAAATACACCTGTACATATCTAATTATGAAGGATCTAGATTGAGAATCCAGCCAGATTCAAAAACCTACATCCCAAGCACCTCTGTCAACAGCCTCTATAGTTTGTAGGAGCAAACCTAAACCAAACTAAATCAGGTAGAGCAATTCAGACGACTAAAGAGCCTCTAACTCAGAAGCAAACAACAAACTACACATTCTTTCCCTCACTGCCACCAGAAGACTAAAAAGAAAATTGAGTGGACAAAGGTAGAGTTGAATTACATGATATGGGGTTGAAAAGACTACACTGTGGACAAGCTTCAGGGTGTACTCATTAAGAGTTACAGAATATTTCATCTTGAAGGAAAAACTCCCCATAGTATTAATTATTGCAAAAGAGCCCCACAGGATTAAATTGTAAATGTACCTGTGAGTATTGACCTTTGGGGAGTTGTTGTAGATTTTCATTAGCAGCATCCTCCTCTAAGAATCTATTTGAAAAATTTCCAAATTGATCCTTGTAAAAGGTATAAGACAAACTTAATACAGAAATTTAATTTCAGGCTGCTGATTGATACAGTGACAGTGCATGACTACATTAGTTTTAGGTCCTAGGTTCCAACAGAGTGCCGGCCTTTCAATGAACCAAATGTAAAGTCACTCCACTTTAGAAATAATTTTTACATTGATTCTGAACAGTTATAGTGGCTGGGTTCTTCACTGTGAACATTCCAGTGGAGAATAAGAAAATCATTAAGAAAATTGGACTCACAGGTAAACATTCCCATCTGCAGTAAAACTAAAGTAAAGAAAAACCATTCATTCAAAGTAGTTATTGAATGCCTGTGTTTTGTGTCAGGACTGTTTTAGAGGTTGGAGATAACTTAGTAAGACTGATATGAGCCTTGTCCTCCAATGAGGGGAGACAAGCAATGCACAACCGAACAAATCCATAAATGGGATAATTTCAGATAGTGGTAAGTCCAATGAAAGAAATAAACAAAGAAATAATGTGAAGAGTTGGGAGCTTCAAGAAAGAGATAGGAAAAAAGAACACCCAATAATGCTTTAAACTCATTGAACAAATATTTCACAGCTGAAAAGTTCAGGCCTGATCATGAGGGATCTTGCACCTTTCCAGCTTATTAGTCTTCAATTCATTCTTAAGGTACCAACCTTGTCCTCATGGTTCAAGATGACTAAAGAGTTCTAGCCATCACATCTCTGTTCCAAGCAGCAAGATGGGCAATAATGAAGACAAGGAAATATCTCATCCCTCTGGAAGACTGCCTAGTATTCCTACAGGACACTTACTCTCACACTTCATTACTCTGAGCTAAGTCACTTGGTCTTACTTGCCTGCAAGAGGATGTGAAATGTACTCTTTAAGTCGGGTAGTGACGTGTCCAATGAAAAGTTGCAGTTTTGTTAATGTGAAAGCAAAGAGAAGATAAAATATTGGGTAGAAAGCCAACAGTGTCTGCCATGAGGGATACTTTAGAATGCATAGTCACAAATGGTTTTCTGCCAAAATAGTATTTGAGCTACAGCCTGAAGAGATAAGAAGGAACAGATATTTGAACAACTCTAGGAAAATCATGAGCAAAGTGGTGAGAACAAAGGCCCTGGAGTGGACATAAGTGTGGCTTTTTAAAGAAGGGAGAGAAGATGTGTGAGAGGTATGACTTGAGTGTTGCGAGCCAGGCAGAAAATGGCCTGGGTAAGAACATAGAGGTTAGCATGGGTGGGTCACACTGGGCTTTCAAGGGCAAATTGGTGAAGGTTTTAAGCAGAGAAGAGATGAGATGAGATCAGATTTACAACTTTGTAAGATTACTCTAGAAGCTCTGTGGAAAATGAAGAACAGGGAAGATGAGTCGATGTTTGGGAAAAATATATAGGCTTCTAATAAAATTCAACATCCCTTCTTGTTAAAAACTCTCAATAAACTAGGTATTCAATGAACATACCTCAAAATAATAAGAGCCATATATGACAAACCCACAGCCATTATTATACTGAATGGGCAAAAACTGGAAACGTTCCCCTTGAAAATCGCTACAAGACAAGGATGCCCTCTGTCACCACTCTTATTCAACATAGTATTAGAAGTTCTGGAAGAGAAATCAGGCAAGAGAAAGAAATTAAGTGCATTCAAATAGGAAGAGAGGAAGTCAAACTATCACTGTTTGCAGATGACATGATTCTGTATCTAGAAAACCCCATCATCTAAGCCCAAAAGCTTAAGCTGATAAGCAACTTCAGGAAAGTCTCAGGATACAAAATCAATGTGCAGAAATTGCTAACATTTCTATACACCAACAACAGCCAAGCTGAGAGCCAAATCACGAAAGAACTTCCATTCAAAATTGCCACAAAAGAATAAAATGCCTAGGAATACAGCTAATAGGGGAACTGAAAAATCTCTACAAAAAGAATTACAAACCACTGCCCAAAGAAATCAGAGATGACACAAAGAAATGGAATAATATTCCATGCTCACGGATAGGAAGAATCAATGTCATTAAAATGGCCATCTTGCCCAAAGCAATTTATAGATTCAATGCTATTCCCATTAAAATATCATGGACATTCTTCACAGAACTAGAAAAAAATGATTTTAAAGTTCATATGGAACCAAAAATGAGCCTGAATAGCCAAAACAATCCTAAGCAAAAAGAATAAAGCTGGAGGCATCAGACTATCTGACTTCAAAATATACTACAGGGCTACAGTAACCAAAACAGCCTGGTACTGGTACAAGAACAGACACATAGACCAATGGAACAGAATAGAGAACCCAGAACTAAGACCACACACCTACAGCTATCTGATCTTTGACAAACCTGACAACAAGCAATGGGGAAAGGAATTTTCATTCAATAAATGGTGCTGGGAGAATTGGCTAACCATATGCAGAAAATTGAAACTATACCCTTTCCTTACACCATATGCAAAAATTAACTCAGGACAGATTAGAGATTCTAATGTAAAACTCAAAACTGTAAAAACCCTGGAAGACAACCTAGACAATACCATTCAGGACATAGGCATGGGCAAAGATTTCATGATGAAGATGTCACAGGCAATTGCAACAAAAGCAAAAATTGACAAATGGGATCTAATTACACCAAAGAGCGTCTGCACAGCAAAATAAACTATCAATAGAGATTGTAAACAGACAATCTACAGAATGGGAGAAAATTTTTGCATTTTCTACAGACAATCTACAGAATGGGAGAAAACAGACAATCTACAGAATGGGAGAAAATTTTTGCAAACTATGCATCTGACAAAGATCTAATATCCACCATCTATAAGAAACTTAAATAAAATTTACAAGAAAAAAACAACTCCATTAAAAAGTGGATGAAGGACATGAAGAGACAGTTATCAAAAGAAGACATACAAGCAGCCAACAAGCTATGAAAGAAAGCTTAACATCACTAATTATTAGAGAAATGCAAATCAAACCCACAATGAGATACCATCTCACACCAATCAGAATGGCCATTATTAAAAAGCCAAAAAAAAATAGATGCTGGTGAAGTTGTGGAGAATAAGGAACACTCAGACATTGTCGGTGGGAGTATAAATTAGTTCAACCATTGTGGAAGACAGTGTAGCGATTTCTAAAGACCTAAAGTCAGAAATACCATTTAACCCAGCAATCTCATTACTAGGTATATACCCAAAGGAATATAAATCATTCTCTTATAAAGGGTCACATGCATGCATATGTTCATTGCAGCACTATTTGCAATAGCAAAGACATGGAATCAACCCAAATACCCATCAATGATAGACTGGATAAAGAAAATATGCTACATATACACCATGGAATACTACACAGCCACTGAAAAAAATGACATCATGTCCTTTGCAAGGACATGGGTGGAGCTGGAGACCATTATCCTTAGCAAATTAACGCAGGAACAGAAAACCAAATACCACATGTTCTCACTTATGCGTGGGAGCTAAATGATGGCAACACACAGACACATAGAGGGGAACAAAACACACTGGGCTCTATCAGAGAGTGGACAGTGGGAGGAGGGAGAGGATCAGGAAAAACAACCAATTGATACTAGGCTTAATATGTGGATGATGAAATAATAGGTGCAACAAACCCCCATGACATGTTCTCCTATGTAACAAATCTACACATCCTGCACATGTACCCCTGAACTATCTATCTATCTATCTATCTATCTATCTATCTATCTATCTATCTATCTATCTATCTATCTAATCTATCTATCTATCTATCTTCTATCTATCTACCCACCTACCCAAAACTCTTAAGTGGAAAGCATGAAAGGAAGGAAAGAAGGCCGCCTTTGTCATCATTCTGGATGTCTTCATTTGCCCCCTCCATCTGCTCTCCACCTTTCTCTCCCCCGCCTTTGCATCAACAGCCATCCTTGCCCTCTGACTTGTCTGCTAATCTGGGTAGTGGTAGGAATGGAGGCAGGACACAAGAAGATCAGGCCACATGAAGCAAGTGACTTTGAGGTATTTTTCTGCCTATGTCCTTGCTAAGTTGCCAAGGGTCCACTGGATCTCTCCACTGCACTCAGCTCCTGCTAGGTGAGCTCTTCCACACCTGCCCTCCTTAGGACTGGCAAACACTTATTACCAGCTCAAGGCTAGGAATGGTAATGGGTCCTCACTGTTGCTAGCCCTGGCCTGCTACACGATCCCTTATAGCTCCCTAAACTTTATCCTCAGCTTTTTAAAGAGTTCAAGAATTAAACATTCTTCAGTGACTCAATTTAAAGGTACTATCTAATTATTAGCTGGGCAAAGCTAGAAGAGCTACTTTCAAAGTGCCACGTACTGTGCGCTATCTAACTTTCAAAATAAAATGGTAGGGGCGGAATTATAATCACTGTTTTAAACATGAAGATATTCATTTCTGAAATACTAATTAACATAGAAAGTGGCAGGGGAGCCAGATGTCTTGACATTTCTTTAACCTCCCTTTCTTTCTAACCACAAAAACCTGACTTTAGTATGTTTTTCTTCTTTCCTTTTATTTCAGTGCTCAAGGTCTATTCATTATTTTTTCTTTCAGGCTCTTTTTTTCCCCTGTGTTATACACACTACATATGTGCATTTGAGGGACTTCCCTGTCAACTTTCTTATGGATAGTCTGTGAAAATGAAAGCACAGAGAAGGCCATTTCTCACCTACCACCGGTACATAAGAGCAGTAAAGAAAATAAAGCTCAATTCTTTCAAGTGACAACCACAGATAATAGATACTACCAAACCGGGAATTTGAGGGTGGGTTATAAATCAAAACAACACAATATGCAATCAAATAAACAAGCAATAGGAGCAATAAAGGCTCTTTTCATCTATATATTTATCCACTCTCAGCAAAAGTCACTGACTCTGGAGAATTTGGGCTCCTAGAAATGCCAGTTCTCATTGCTGAGCAAGGTTGGATGCTGACATGTTATTTCACACACCAGGCATCAAGCTGCCACTGTGATCTCCATGGCAAAATCTACCAAGTACCTGAGAAGGCTGTGATAGAGGAGTGCCCATTTTCAACAAGGGTAAGAAAAATAATAAGGTCCAGCAATGGAAACATCCACCAGAGCAGAAGCTGACAGTTGTCTTTGACAGCAAAAGGGTTGACTGCTCTTCACTGTAATTCCACGAGAAGCTGAGTGACACTTTTATACCATGATATGATATCCCTATTTAAGATTTATAATGCTTCTTTTACTCTGTAGGAAACAGAGAGTGGGAAAACCACAGAAAGTATTGTGAGTTTTGCTCATTTTGTGCTAATTGCCCCAGCTATATAAAATAGTTCATGGAGTCTGGACAATATAACAAGCTTGCTTATAACTTATCTTGCTTCTAAATTAGTAGTTTGCTGGTTCTGAAAATATGGTGTCAATTAATGATATACAGTAGATCTTTTTCCTACAATATGCAGGTGCATAAGATATTACATTGTTTCGTTTTCTTAAATCAGATTAAATTTGGTTCTGAGTGCCCCCAGAACTACGATGAAATAGCCAATATCTGTCTTTATTAAGGAGTCTTCTTTTCACCTTGGTTGTCCAGAGTCCCAAATAGCTTATGTAATCCAGTGAACTTGAGCAGGGGTCCTTCAGCTTCATGGCATCAGGGCTTTCTCCAGGAAGCAAAGCCCAAGATCTTTGCCCAGGGCTTCCTAGTCCATTTAAATGTACCTGCTTTCACCAACTTGGTGCTAAGCTGGGACACAGAGAGCTCTGCCAATGGCTCCCTAGGCCGCCATCCTTGGTGTTTGCTTTCCACTCCATCCCTTTTGAAACCAATGTACTAGCCCATCCATCGAAGGCACTTTCACCCCTAGGTATTTCACAGAAGTGGAACTTGCCCTCCAAACTCTTGGAATTCACCACCATTGTCCTCCTCTCTTTGGTCCCAAGGAAAGAGGTCCCTAAGGAAAACTGCACTTTTATCCTCCTCAATCAGGGGTTGACAAACTACAAGACCTACCAAAGGCCAAATCCAGCCAAAAGCCTGTTTATTTATGGCTTGTAACCAAATTTTTAAAAATGTTTTTAAATAGTTGTATTTCCAAATGGTTATATAAGTACCTATATGATATCCTTGATATTTCTTCTTGGTCCCAAGTGCCTAAAATATTTACTATCTGTCTCTTTAAGAAAGTCTGCCAACTCCTGCTCTGGATTCCCATACAAAAGCCCGGTGACCTAGAGTCTCTGGTTCAGACTCTGAAATAGGAAAGTCATTAACAATCCCACTGTAAGCCAGAAAACAAATTAGTATCAGTTAACTATGAGGAAATGGAGGAAGAAGGGAAATGTTATTTTGATAATTGTCTAAGAATTTGCTACAATATGAGAAAACAGAACTGTGTACCTCAATAAAGTATGCTGTCATAGAAAATCTTGAAAGTTTCTGAGGACAGGACTCGTTTTCATTTTTCTCACTCATGTGCCTGAGTTCCCCTAATTTTGACTTGGTCAATCCTAGACATAAATCTGGCCCAGTGACCACTACAGAAAACAAGAACGACCATGAAAATAACTACCTGTCTGTTTTTCTACATCCAGCCTCTATGGAAGAGGGGGACACTCAATACATTCACAGGCCATAATTCCTTCTCAGGCTTTGAGAACACCTGTTTTCCTGGTATTAGGGAAGCTAAGGGATGCTGAGGCAGCAGTTTAGTGACAGCATCACCAGCTTTGCTGCTGGAACCACTCTGTTGTTTTACCACTGGGGTAATAACAAATTACTTTCATCCTTACAGTTTTGTTTAGGTATATAAGTTATGTTATATAATTTACATACAGTAAACTACACTCAAGTATATAAAGTTTTGACAAATAAACATATGCGCTACTATCATATTTAAAGCATTCTTTTCACTCCAACAAGTTTCCTGGTATCTCTTTGCATTGAATCTAGCCTCTATTCTTCTATCCCAGGCAATCACTGATCTGATCTCTGCTGTTATACATTAGTTTTTACTGCTTTCTAATCTAGATAAATGGGAAGGATATAGTAAGTATTCTTTTGGTTTGGCTTTTTTGCTCTGCAATGCATTTTTTTTTCAGATTAATCCATGTTATGTGTATCTGTGGTTTGTTCATTTATTTTGGTTATTATGAATAAAGCTGCCATGAACATTTAAATGTAAGTTTTTGTGTGGATGTATGTGTTCTGTTTATCTGGTAAAAACTTAGAATTGTTGGGTCATATGATAAGTATATATTTAACTATATAAGACTATAATCGTGTTTTAAAAGTGATTATCCCATTTCACATTCAGCAATGTTTGAGGATTCCAGTTGACATATATAATGGGATCTCAATTTGGCTTTAATTAGCATTTCATTGATGACTAATGATATTGAGGGTCTTTACACTTCCTTATTATCGGCTGTGAAGTCCATTCAAGTCTTGTGCCAATTTTTGACTTATTATTGAGATGTAGGAATTATTTAGGGATTCTGGATGTGAGTGTTTTGTCAGATATGTGGATTGCAGTTATATATTGCTTGCATTTTTAGTCTTTTAATGCTATCTTTCAATAAGCAGAAGTTTTAAAATTTAATACATTCTGGTTTATCAATTTTTAAGTGATTTGTGCTATTTATGGTCTATCCAAGGAAACCTTGCCTGTATCAACCGCAAAGATTGCAAAGATTGTTCCTTTTGTTTTAACCTTTGTACTATTAGGAACTGGCAGCATTTTGCTTCCATATATCTCACCTTAGTTCCAAATTCAATTGTCTGCCTACTTCTTGATTTTCTAGAATAATAAGGAGAAGGAAATAGTGGTATCAGTCAATCATGATTTTGGGTTTTAATGATGTAGAAGACATAGGTAGTGAGGCCTTATAGACATATAGGGCTAGCAGTTGGTGTTAAGACTGTTGCATAATTCTGGGACCCTTGAAGAACTGCATTCGTTGTGAACACCTATAGATTGTAACAAGTAGAAAACAAAGACTGTTGTCTGTCCAGGCTTGGCTTATGACAGAAAAAATAATTACAAATTCAAGATTTATGTTGCACTGAGGTGTATGTTTTGAACTACACCACTCATGTAAGCTGGAAACCCTAACCCAAAAATTCAATAGGCCTCAAGCAGTTCCTGTCAGAAACAAATGCAGCTAACCCTTGAAAGAAACTTCTAGAATTCAGGTCACACAAAATACTCAGTTAAAACAAGAACATGTATCACCTAACGATGAGCTTGTTATAAGAAAGCATATGAAGAAACAATTTAAATGGCTTAGAGTCAACACACAAGATAACAGTGGGATTAGTGTCATAGAAACTTGAGGTATTTGAAAGACAGTTTGAAAAAGAACATAAAGTAATCATATTTAAGATGAATGAGAGTTAAAGAAAGGAATCAAAACATCAAACACACACAAAACATTACATGCAAATAATAAAAAGATTTGGAAACATAAATAAAACTTGTAGAAGTAAAAGAAACGCATAACCACTGGACCTAAAAACTAAATAAATGTGCTTAACATCAGATAAACACGACTAAAATGGAATTAACGAACAGAAACATGTATCTGAGAAAAAATCAATAATGCATCATGAATAAGAGACAAAACAGGAAAGCAATGTTTAGAAATGAAGGCAACGAAATGAGAAGGTCCAATATACATCTAATAGGAATTCCTAAAGAAACTGTAGAGAGAATAACACAATGGCAATATTCATATACAAAAATAGCTGCTAATTTTTTAAAATTAAGAAAAGAAAGGGATCTACAAATTCATAAGTAGAATACTGAAAAATAATAAAAATTAAAAATTAAAAAAGTAAGAAAAATAAATTTTCTTTAATAGAAATAGAGACACCGAAATGAAACTTCTCAACAGCAATGACAGACGTCAAATACCTTTGATGCTAAAGGAAAATAATTGATAACCTAGTTAGCTTAAGCCACACAGACTTGCTGATGTTAAATTATATACCTACAAAATGGTAATTACATACAGATTAGTTACACACCAAATTTTATTCAGACAAATTCTTATTTAATAGTGAAGGTGAAATTATGACATTCAGTAAAAGAGAGATATTCACAGTTTTATTACAGGCACAATTTTGCTTTGTTCATTACTGTACTCCAAGCATCTAGAATAGGGCCTAGTACTCATAAGTAACTAGATGAATACTTTAATGCTTGGTTGAAATAATAAAAATTGAGTTGAAATCCTATTATTTTCTATTTATAGTGACACATTTAAAACAAAACAAAATAAACAAACAAAAAAAGGCTTAAAAGTAAGGGACAAGTAAAAAATTCACCAAACTACTACAAATGAAAAGAAAGCTAATGTTGTTCCATGTATAATACAAAATACAGCATAAGCAATTTATTAAGGATAAAAGCCTCATTAGGGAAAAGGAATCACTACATATATTAGTGACATAAGAAAGGTTTTGCTTCAGTAAAAATTAGCCCCAAATCCATATTGTTTAACATGTTTTACTCATATTGTATAACCATTACAGGTCAGAACGGTATTCTATTCCACACAATCATCTGGAAACTCAGGCTGATAGAGCCTCTATTGTCTTGTAGTGGCCCTGTCAGAAATGCATAACCTTCTTTCTGCCATGGAAAGGTAAGAGAGCACTGGATTGTCTCATGCTATAAGTTGAATGCTTCAGCCTGCAAGTGACATTTACTTCTTCTCATAGATACTTTGTATGAACTGGTCACTTTTAGTCTTGCCTTATTGCAGAAAGTCAGGGAATTATTATACTCTACTGTACCCAGAAGGAGCGAAGAATTATGTATATGCATTAATCCATTTCTGCATTGCTATAAAGAAACACCTGAGGCTGGGTAATTTATGAAGAAAACAGGTTTAATTGGCTCATAGTTCTATAGGCTGTACCAGCTGGCTCCAGCATCTGCTTCTGGGGAGGCCTCAGGAACCCTACAATCATGGAAGAAGGTGAAGGGGGAGGAAGTGCATCACATGGCCAGAACAGGAGCAAGAGAAAGAGTCAAAAGGTGCCACCCACTTTTAAATAACCAGGTCCCATATGAACTCATCGCCAAGGGGGTGGTGCTAAGCCATCCATGAGGGGTGAATGATGCAAACACCTCCCACCAGGCCCCACCTCCAACACTGGGGATTACATTTCAACATGAGATTTGGAGGGGACAAATATCCAAACAATATTAATGTGTGAGCACTAGAAGCCTCTATCATAATGATAGAATTACAGTTCTAAACTTTTATGAGCCTAATATGCCCTCATATAAAGCAATATTTAGCAGCTTTAAAGGAAAAGCATGTACAATCTACTACCATAAACATAGGTTTTCATGCATTAGTTAGTAATTGATAAGCTGACAAAAATTAGTAAGGATAAAACAGTTAAACAACATAATAATATATTTTAATGACTCAATTAATAATTACATCTAATAAGCCAACACGGAATTCAGCACCCAACAATTATGGAACACTTATTCTTTCCAAGAACACAATTATTGAAAAAACAAAAATTTTAAACTAGAATTTTATACCTGGTGGTATATCTTTTGAAAGGGAAGTTGAAATAGACACACAAAAAATTTTTAAAAATCATCACCAACAAGTCTGTTTTATAGCAATATTAAAGGACATCTTTCTGACAGAAAGACAATGGGACCAGGATGAAATGTGTATCTACAAAAAGGAATGAAAACCAATGAAAATGGTAAAGACATTGGTAACAATACATATTCCTTAAAATTATTTATAAATGACAGTTTTAACAAAAATATTAACTATGTAATATGGGGCTTATAACACGTTACAAATAAATTGCGGCCAGGCGGGGTGGCTCACGCCTGTAATCCCAGCACTTTGGGAGGCCAAGATGGGCGGATCGCGAGGTCAGGAGATCGAGACCATCCTGGCTAACACGGTGAAACCCCATCTTTACTAAAAATACAAAAAAAAATTAGCTGGGAGTGGTGGCGGGTGCCTGTAGTCCCAGCTACTCAGGAGGCTGAGGCAGGAGAATAGCGTGAACCTGGGAGGTGGAGCTTGCAGTGAGCCTAGATTGCGCCACTGCACTCCAGACTGAGCGACAAAGCAAGACTCTATCTCAAAAATAAAATAAAATAAAATAAATTACATGGCAATTAGAGTGCAGTCATCTGGAGGGGAGAAATGGATGTATACCATGACATCATTCTTTTTTTTTTTTTTTTTTTTTTTTTTTTTAGATGGAGTCTCGCTGTCGCCCAGGCTGGAGTGCAGTGGCGCAATCTCGGCTCACTGCAAGCTCCGCCTCTCGGGTTCACGCCATTCTCCTGCCTCAGCCTCTCCGAGTAGCTGGGACTACAGGCGCCTGCCACCACGCCCGGCTAATTTTTTGTATTTTTAGTAGAGACGGGGTTTCACCGTGGTCTCGATCTCCTGACCTCGTGATCTGCCCGCCTCAGCCTCCCAAAGTGCTGGGATTACAAGCATGAGCCACCGCGCCCGGCCTCATGCTTATACTACAATGTGAAGTTGTATCGTATCACCTGAAGATAGACTGTGATGAGTTAAAATGTGTACTAGAAACCAAAATGTAACCACTAGAATAGTAAAATGAAGAAATATACCTAATGATTCAAAAAAGGAGATAAAATGGAAGCAAAACTCAAAAGGGAGCAGAAACAGAGGCAAAAGAGAAGGCAAAACAGAAGTAAAAGAAAAAAATAGCACAATGATAGATGGAAAACTAACCCTATCTGTATTCGCATTAAATGTGGTGGTGGAAAATGGTATAACCACTTTGGAAAAAAGTTTGGCAGTTTCTTAAGATTTTAAACATACATATACCATATGATCCAGTCATTCCATTCCTAGGTATTTGTACCAAAGAGAAATGAAAGTATATCTTGTGAAAGCCTTGTTCACAAGTATTTAAAGTTTCCTTATTTGTAATAGCCTCAAATGGAAAATAGCCAACATGTCCACTAACAGGTGAATAGTTAGATAAATCATGGGATATCCATACAATGTAGTACTCCTCAGGAATAAAATGTAATGCACTATTATACACTCATCAGCATGGATAAAGTTTGAGTTATTATATAAGTGGAAGAAGCCAGACAAAAATAATACATAACTAGATGATGTCATTTATATAAAATTCCGTAAAACGGAAACAAATATAGAGTGATAGGAAGCAGATCAATGGCTTCCTGGGGGTGGGTGGGGGACAGGAAGCGGTGGGAAGCACAATGATTTGGAGGATGATGATATGCTCGTTACCTTGATTATGGTGGTTGCTATGGTTTGGTTGTGTCCCCACCCAAATCTTGTCTTGAATTGTAGCTCCTATAATGCCCATGTGTCATGGAAAGCACCGAGGGAGGTAATTAAATCATGAGGGTTGGTTTTTTGCATGCTGTTCTCATGGCCATGAATAAGTATCATGAGACCTGATGGTTTTTATAAAGGGCAGTTCCCCTGCACACACGGCCTTGCCTGCTGCCATGTAAGATGTGCCTTTGCCTCCTTTGCCTTCTGCCACGATGGTGAGGCCTCCCCAGCCATGGGGAACTGAGTCCATTAAGCTTCTTTCGGTTATAAATTACCCAGTCTCAGGCATGTCTTTACTGGCAGCATGAGAACGTACTGATACGGTGGTGATAAAGGGTCTATATATGTCAAAACTTATCAAATTACACAGTTTGAATATGTGTGGTTTATTCTGTGATAAAGCTGTTTTGAAAAAAATCTCAGTTTCTACTGCTTCCCTATATCCTCTATCCAAGAAATTCACATCAAATATGACAACATAGGTTAGGGGTCAGTAAACTATGGCTCATGAGCCAACCACTTGCTCTTACAAATAAACTTCTATTGGAACACAGACATGCCCATTCATTTACAAGTTGTTTTGGCTGATTTCATACTACAACAGCAGAATTAGGTAGTCATGAAACTAACCACATGGACCACAAACCTAAAATATTTGCCACCTGACCCTTTAGGAGAAAAGTCTGATTACCCAGTATAGATAGGTTGAAAGTAAAAATGGAAAAAGTATATAACATGCAGATGCTAATTTTGAAAAAGCTGGAGAGGCTGTATTAATATTAGACAAAGTAGACGTCAGAGTTAAAACCTGATGAGGGATAAAGAGGTATGTTACATAATGATGAAAGACGCAACTCAAAAAGACTTAATCCTAAGTAGTTATGCAGTTAATAACAATGCTTCAAAATACATGAAGCAAAAACTGATAAAATTAAAAAGAAATGAACAAATCAAAAAATGTAGCTGGATATTCCAAGACTCCTTTCTCTGTAATTGATATAACTAGGAGACGGAAAACAAAACATTTTCTTAAAACCTTTGACAAATCATTTTAAGAATGCTTGGTATATATAGTTTGCTTTTGATATCATGTTTTCAATAAGTGGATCATATATATATATTAAATATATGTTAACACACAGTCTGATTGATTTTTAATTTCTCATTTTATTATAAGCCATTATAAGCTCTCTATATTGTAGTATATAACATCAGACTGAATTTCCTGATTTTATAAATAAAGCACTTATATGGTAGTAGCTATTCTTTCAGGAACTAATAATTAGAAAAGTAACATATTTTGAGAATTGCACAGTTAGTAACAAAACATTAATTTGCATTTTTTAATGTTTGTTTTGTTTTCTTTTTTGGTCTTAAGGGCATCTCACTCTCTCAGCTAAGATCTTGTTTTGGAGTGTGGTGGAGCATATAGCCAGAAAATCTTCCTGCAGCAAAACTTCCAGAAATGCTGGGCAAAATAGAATTTTAAAATGTATTGCTGAGCTCATAAGAAAATAAGGGAAAATCCTAGGATGCTGAAAATTCAATAGCTGCACTTGGGGTGGGAACAGGGTTAGAAAAGGTCTGTAGGTTGCAGTTGAAATTCAATAACTACACAGGAGCAAGAGAAGCCTTTAAGTCTTCACAATACAGTACATTGGCATTGGGCCTCAAAACGCTGCGTCCCGGTTGAAATGACAGTGTAGAAACGATTCATTCACCATCATTAGAAGAAGCTAAAAGAGTTTCTACATTTTTACCTGGAATTTGGTGGGGGGAGATGGCTTCTAAAATTGGTAACCAGATAGATTTGAGGCTTGACTTTCTACTACCTGTATTTTCCAAAAACCACTCAAGTAGATATTAGCAAAAGAACAGTTCCAGGTTGGTAATACTGGAGCACTTTGTGGAAGCAAACACCAAATCTATTTTTTGGGACACATCCTAAGTCCAGACCTCTCAGGACATTCACAAATGAATACCTTGAAGGTGTGCTCACGATTCAAAATTGGAAAGCTCAAATGAAAAAGAGTGAGCAGATTAAGCAGCAAGTTAGTCTCCCAAAAACCTCAGAAAAAGCATGCATAGACAATTTTAACTGGAAAAAAAATACTGCCACATTTTGTAGTTAACATAATTTAAACATTATTTCTTCGAACTGTGGTCTTTTACTTCATAAAAATCACTACTATCTGTCATAAAATAATAATGCTTTGAATTTACCAAACAAATGTATGGATTTCATGATGATACATTTTCAGGGTTGGGACTAACTCAGTAATTCCACATGTAGTTCTCTGTTTTAAAATATTATCAGAAAGCTCTCATTCTCTCTTCTGATTTTCTTGGTTTTGAGGTGTTCAACATATAAACAATATCACATCTAACTTGAAAATAAAATTGTATAAATTTAGAGGTCAGTATTAATCTATGTTGAAGCAGGAAATAGACTTTAAATTTTGGTTTATTTTATATAAGGCTTAATTTTTAACACACGTAGTATGTAATTTGTGTGTGTGCATGTGTGTGTGTATGTGTGTATTTAAAAAATGGCTATTAACAGGCTGGATTTTTTAAAAGAGGGTGTCTTGAGAACCAAACAAAGGTAGGCAAAGATTACCTGATTTTACCTGATTTTAATTTTATTCAATAATAAAATTTGAGACTGTTTAGCCTAATAGTCATTTTCTTTTGAAAGCTTGGCTTGTAAGACATTATTTGGCTGAGCTCATGTATCTTCTGCAGGAATCATGAAATGATTGGTGCAACTTGGTAACGACCTTGCTTACTTTATACTAAGCATTTAATATCACCGGCATGTTAAGGGGACTTAGGATTGTTTCATAACTGATTTCTTTTTCCAGTGGTGCTCTAATTACGATTTGCACTCAGTCTATTGCTCCAGAAACTAATGAGTTCAGTAGTTTCAAGGACTTCATGCATTATTTGCTGTGGACACAAAGGATCTTGGCAGAAAAGTAAAGAAACACAGAGACGGGTTTTATACAGGGGCATTTCTGGAAACTATATGGAAATTCAGGAAAAGGAATCTGACTAAATCCACCATAGTTTTCCTATTCTACTCAAAATTGTGGTTTGGAATAACCCACTGTGTAAGAAAAAGAAAGAAAGAAAGAAAATGATTCAACAAATATTTCAACCTTAGTACAGATGTAGACTGCAAGTTCCAGGAAAGCCTGAAGCTTTGTGGAAGTGATTACAAAATTTCCTTTCAGGACAAATATTGAGATTATCGCATCTGAATTTCAGATTTCTTCTTCACCATTAGAAACCCTGAAGGGCTGTAAAGAAGAGAATACGGCCGGGCGCGGTGGCTCACGCTTGTAATCCCAGCACTTTGGGAGGCCGAGGCGGGCGGATCACGAGGTCAGCAGATCGAGACCACGGTGAAACCCCGTCTCTACTAAAAATACAAAAAATTAGCCGAGCGTGGTGGCGGGCGCCCGTAGTCCCAGCTACTCAGGAGGCTGAGGCAGGAGAATGGCGTGAACCCGAGAGGCGGAGCTTGCAGTGAGCCGAGATTGCGCCACTGCACTCCAGCCTGGGCGACAGAGCGAGACTCCATCTCAAAAAAAAAAAAAAAAAAGAAGAGAGTACGTGGCCTAGGCCTTCAAATTCTCTAATTGAGGTAAAAATCCACTTTTTAAGAGAGATTTAAGTAATTTCATAATAGCATGACTCAGTCATGGTAACTTTACCAGGGTATTATTAGTGGGATTGGCCCAGGCTAAGTTGTAGGATAAATGATTCATGATTTCTGATGCCTGGAACATTTTATTTCTAGCATCCTGCTTGTGGGCCAAACCTCCTGAAGAGTCCTGTCTGCCAGTGCTTTTTCAACCACCCCAACCACCAAAGATTAGTGGTTTATGTCATAAATGTTTATCAAACGCTTTAAATACTTGAGTCTTTGAGTCAAGTGTGCTGAAATTAAAGAGAGGAGAGGCAGACAACTGACCAAGAATTCATGATGAAGGGGGACCACTGCTCAGATAGGGAGGTGTGTGGATGTTCTGAGAACACTTAGAAAAGGTCCAACATGCATCCTGGATGATGAATAAAGAACTGCTGGGTGGGAAGTGACATTAGGCTGAAACCTGGAGGAACAGAATTAGCCAGGTGAAATAAAGCGGAAGGGTGTTTCAGACAAATGAATGGCCAAAGGGAAATAACCTCGCATGTCCAGGGAAGGAGAGTAGTTCTTACTCGGCACTCATCAAAACACTCTGGGCACCTCCTTCAGAAATGCTTGGCAGCTGCTGTTTTCAAAAACAGTTGCTCCTTAACTATCTGATATTGGCAAACCTGTATTGACAGGTGGTTTTGAAGCCTGGCACTTTTAAGACGTGTTTAAGAATAAGTTCTTCCCAGAAGGTTGTGACAACATTGCCAGTGTGAAATAATTCTGAAGGGTGCTTTTTATTAAAGTGGCTGAAATTTAAGTTCCCAATTTTATTGCAGTGACCAGTCCTCCACAATTGCATAGACCTTGGAGACAGCGTCTTCTTTGTGACTCATCTCTAGAGTTCATCCAGTCCCTCTATCACCAGACATTTAATAAGTGTATCCTCAGTGCCAGGCACTGTGCCAGACACCAGGGCTAAACAGATTGGGTTGGGAAGAGCTCCAGCAATGATGACCACTCAAGGTTTGCCTCTGCTCAAGCCAGTTTCATGACAAATGTTCCATTACAGAAAATTCATTCGAGCAATAATTTCTTCATTTTGTTTCTGCCTTATAAAACATTCATTCATTCGTTTACTCATTGATTCAAAAATATCTATTATATCATAAGATACTTATTATGAAATAGAACAATTGCACCTTTTGTGGGGCCTCTTAGGGGAGACTCATGAAAATCAGTAAGTACAGTGACAAGCAATTAATTATTAATTAATAATTAATATGATAAAGGTTGTCATTAAAGCCCCAGAGAAGCCCTATAGGTGCTCAAAGGAAGACATCTCTTACTTCTACCCATAGAAGTTATGAAGGGCTGCCTGGAGGAGGTGATATTTGTCTTAAACAAATACTACTGCCTTGCATTTCCCTGAGAATTATAAAAGAAGGGAGAAACTGAAAAAACAAAAACAGTTTAAATATTGGCTATAAGAAATGGCAGAATGAAGGGGATGGGTGCACAATGAGGAAAGATCATCCTGGGATGGACACTACACATGCAAAGATATAGAGATGAGAAAGAGAAAAAAATAGTACTGTATTGGGTACTGAGCACTGGGTGAGTGACTGAGCCTGGGTGGGCAGTGAGATGTGGTGGCAGATGTGATTGGAAAAGTAGGCAAGTTTGGATAGTAAATCCTCACAACCATCAAAAGTAATAAGTACTTGTATTATCTAAATGTCAACTCCATAATTCCACCTTGAAATCTACTTGGCCTTTCAAGCTACACACAGAAAACCAAACTCCATTCCTGCCCCCACCAACCTGTGGCTTCTGCTGATTTCTCTGACTCAGTAAATAGCATCTTTATAAGTACCGTCGCTCAAGTCAAAGTCAGCCTCAACTTCTCTCTTTCCTCACATTGCACATTTTACCTATCAGTAAATCCTGCTGATTCTACAAAGGAGATACACCCAGAATTCGGCATTTCTCATCACATCCTGGCCCAAGCCACTACCATCTCTTGTTTGAATAATGAGTGCAGACTGTTGAGCTATCTCGTTGTATCTGTCCTGGTTCAGCGTCATCCCTTTCTGTTCTGAAACTGGTGGTCAGAGTGACACTTTTAAACTCTATATCACTCTGTTCAAATCCTTATTACTCAAAGGAAAGCTGACACGGTACAAAGGATGAGAAGCCCAGAGATTTGTGCCTGCATCAGCTCTTTTAACTTTATATCCTATTACTCTCCCAGTCTTCTCTTTTCTGCCGCTGCTCCAGGCTCCTTGCTTTTCCTGGAACTCAATTATTCTACCTTATCTGGTCCTTCTATGTCTTTGTCATCCCCCCAGGTATCTCCATAGTTCTAGCCCTCACCTCCTTGCAGACTCTGCTACAATGTCACCATCTCAGAAAGACCTTCACAGTCTCCCTTATTTAAAACTGCAACCTGGCCAGGCACAGTGGCTCACGCCTGTAATCCCAGCAGTTTGGAAGGCCAAGGCAGGTGGATCACCTGAGCTCAAGAGTTCAAGACCAGCCTGACCAACATAGTGAAACCCTGTCTCTACTAAAAATACAAAAATTAGCTGGGAGTGGTGGCACATGCCTGTAATCCCAGCTACTCAGTGGGCTGAGGCAGGAGAATCACTTGAACCTGGGAGGTGCAGGCTGCAGTGAGCCAAGATCACGCTACCACATTCCAATCTGAGCCACAGAGCAAGACTCTGTCTCAAAAACAAAAAAACAACAAAAAGAAAAAACTGCAACTCTCACCTCCACTTCTATTCTCCTTTCTTGTGCTTTACTCTTCTCTGCAGTAATTTATTCATTCAATTTTTAAAAATTGTCTAAATCCTCTTAGTAGAATGTATGCTAATTTAAGGTACAGATTTATTAATTTGTTGCCTTTTGGCGGGGGTCACTGTTGTAGTCTTAGTAACTAAAATAGTTCCTGGCACATTCAGAAACATTCGAAAAATATTTGCTAAATGAATAAATTGTCTACATTTTACAAATGAGAGTCAGAGGCACAGAGATGTTAAGAAACTTGCACAAGGTCCCACAGCAACTTGCATGCCATGCTGATCTCGGGCTGGCTATTTTACAAGTGGTGAACAAAGTTTACAGAACTGAAAGCTTTTATGCCGAACCCTATGGTTTTAGAAATATGAGAGCCAGAATCAGAGTGGAGGACTGGCGAAGGTCAGAGGGTCTCTTTAGGGGCGAAGGGCACTGACTTCTTTTGCTGTAGAAAGTGGTTTCAAGGCGACCCCACTGAGCTGCCTCACATGAGCTAGAGCTTGTGTCATCTCTGGCTAACAGGTCAGGGACTCTTCCTGCCTTTTTGTCTTTGCGGGAACTTTGCTTCTGCCTCCTCTTCCTCTGGGTCAAGAGTCCCCTTTGAAGTCTCAGATAGGGTGAGTAGAGTGTGAGGGACTTTAGGAGTCCCTATTATGAGACTGGCACCCTCTGCTAAAGGAATGCTTTGAAGACTTGCTTCTAAAAAGGTCCTCTGATGGTTCCATGGGGTTTGCTTTTTAGAGGCCCTCTATTAAGAAAAAAAAAAAAAAAACACTTTTATGGTAAAAGTTGCTAATTCTGCTTTGACTGTTTGTTGATAAATATGTGTGAAATTTAAAATCTCATTTCAAAAAGGAAAAGGTTGTCCTTATTCAATGGAATTCTAATAAAAAAATTTGGAGAGAGAAGGGATTTATCTATTGTCAATTCATCTTTATGTAGAGAGACAAGCTTTGATGTAACTCATAGCTTGGTTACATAATAGCCCAAGAATACAAAAACGACATGTGATGTATTATGCAGCAACTGAGACCAAAAGTTTGCTTCCCTTAGACGAGCATGAAAGTTCAGCCTGAAAGCTTTTGTTGAAAAGGGACTTTCTTTGTAATAAATCAGGAGAACCTGTAAAAGTTATCTTCAGTAGGCACCTCATACACACTTTGGAAAAAAATTGTGAACTCATTAAGCTTAATGGCCCCAGAAGCATCCCAGAATGCTATAGGAGCTAAACCTTTAACAAAGAACCTCACTTCTAAGGAGGTAGTATTGAACCTACAAAAGAGAAAATCTTTCAAGTGGAGATCAGAAAGCTGAGCTATTATTATGAAAGAGCAAGAAACGAAGTCATTCTTTACTAAGGGCAGTTAACAATTTCAGAGATGGATACTACAAATTATGTACACTAGGGAAAACACTTAATAACGATCATCTGTTTAAAAAAAAGTTTTAAAGGCCAGCTCCTCAAAAACGGCCAGGAGAAAAAGCTATTTAAATTGGGAATCCTTGTAAGAGCATATCTGAATTTGTGTGTGTGTGTGTGTGTGTGTGTGTGTATGCTGCACACACAAAATATTCATCCTGGACATGGTATTAATTGAAAAGTGCTGAAGACAGTAAAAGTATACTTGGTCGTAGGGCCTTCAATCTTCAATTAGTAGTAAGCAAATAAAAGACTAAAAAATTCTAGTTTTGTGATCATCAATTCAGCCTAGAAAATGTAAAACTAAATGCAAAAGTGAGTCATAATTGCACATAAAGGAACATAATACTTTCTGAACTCCACATTTAATGCAATAATAAGAATGTTGAGCTTAGTGTCTGGCTTATAATAAGAGCTCAATTATTATTAGCGATCATAATTATTATCATCCCAGTATAGACTAAGCTTTGTATTATCAGATTTATATGCACTATTTTATTTAATTTCATATAAAAAGCTAAAAAGACTGAACTGAAAATTTTTTTCAAGCTAAAGTTAGTAGCAACAAATTAATATCTCAGGAAACCCAGATTTGAATAAAAAGAAATCCAGTTCCACATTTGCCTACAGATAACGCCTTTCATCTGACCATCTGAGACCATCAAACTGAATTAGGCATCGAGCAAACATATAGCATGGCTTACATTGAATCAATTTTCTAATAGTTCAGAAGTTTGTCTTCCTAATTTATTATAGCCAGACACTCACTTCCAGTTCTTTTCCCATCTTTTCTTCTGGCATTGCAGTGCAAGCTCCCATTAGTCATCCAGAGATATATTACTTGTCTTGTTCTTGTCCAAATTATTTGCAAAGATGCTGTAATTTAGTGTGGGCAACTTAGGTGAGTGCTACAGTTAAAATTATTGCTTGCCTAAGGTTTCATTTTGAAATTCTGATAAGTCATTTTGAATGTAAGCTGTGTTGAGTACATTTCAATTTATTACTTTTTCTAAGTAAACTAATCTAAATTAAAATCTAGCAGAATCAATACCTCATTTTTATCATAGAGCATTCTGATTCTACCTTCCAATCATTCATCTATCGTTCACTGTGGCTTGGGAATTGCCAACAACGAGAAGCTATTTTATATCATATTATGGAAATGACACATTTGTAGCCTGTTGTCTCATATATATGGGCCCAAGTTCTACACTAAAAGTTGCATCACCCTAACCCCCTCATATTATTTATTCTGCAGAACATTCTTCTAACATCATGAGGATTATCTAATGTTTATTATGTGTTCACAATGTGTATGATTGCAATCTGAAAACTGTCACTGAAAACTGTGTCATAATTTGTTTGGATTTAGTTTCTTATTACAGTATTAGCCATCACCCTAGACAAATGAGTAGATATTTTCATGTTTTCCAAATGTTATCCAGTGCCCTTCCTCCAAGGTATTCATTTTGGGTATTTCCTTTTGGTATGTAAAGGTCTAGTGTTGAGTTGGAGATATTGCAAAGATTTTTAATATGCATGCCATTCTTCTAATATATTTTCATTTCTAGTGACCTAGAAAAGAACAGAAGCAAAAACCAGTACAAGGAGAATTTATTCTCATGACAAAGTGTTAAGGAAAAAAAGCTCTCAAAGGATTTATTTAGTCAGGTCCCATCTTTTCCATTATTCTTTTATGTCCCACTTGTATTGCATAGTCTATGGCCAATCCATAAAAGAATAATAAAAAGGTCCCATTTTATGCAACCACGTACCAGCATGTCTGCATAAAACAGGCGATGCATATATTTTATGTCCAGAATTCCAAATGGCCACTCATATTTCTTTTACCTCTCAGCTTTCAAGGTTGGGTTCATAGTCTTCCAAGAGTGAAAGATCTTCAGTGCATTTGCTCCATGAGGGCAGGATATGTGTCTGTCTTATTCACTGATTAATTCCAGAACCTAGGATGGGTCCTAGCTGACAGCGGGATTTTAATAAATGTTTGTAGTTAATCTTTCTTCTCTAACTAGTTACTATAGTTAACATTTGAGACAGGTACCCCGGGCACTCTCATTGCCTAAAAATCTGAGAAAGTGGTTGGCAGTTACCCAAGAGGTTCTGTGCCAACTTGGGCATACATCATTGGTGGCTTTGCCCTGAAATCTCTAGCAAACAAAAGAGAATCTATGGTTCATAATTCAAAAAGGATGAAAAGACAGTAACTTACTTCAAGATACTTATAATCCAGCTGAAGACAAAACATATTTTTAAAAAAGATAAATGAGAACACAAGTCCAAATATGGTGAATGCCTAATAAAATGAGGAGAAAGAGGTCCTATTAGGCTCTGATGGGCAGAAGAAGCTTCAGGAAGGTTTTGGATAAGATCTGCGCCCCTAAGAACAGGTGAAAATCATAAAATTGGGGAGGAAGGATATGGGGTTGAGGAAAGGTGAAAAAGAATGAAAGTTACTTGGGGAAGAAGGAATGGTGCCTGCTAGTCATGTTTGGATACAGGAGTGAATAGCACTAGCTAGTGATGTTTGGATACAGCAACACATACAAAGGGGGTTTGTTCTGGAAAGTGGCAAAACAGTAAGCCAGGATTGATGCAAATATCATAGTCATAGAATTGGATGGGCTCAGTTTTTCCAAAATACATAAATATGTTTATGCACAAGAATATATCTGGTTGCTGACTGCAAATGAGTCATTTGGCCAAGTGTTGACTGAGAGATTATATTCACCACTGGAAACAGAGTTAAAAGCTGAGCAGAGACGAGTCTCACTAGTGCCCCAGGCAACAGATGGACTTTGGAGTTGTTCTTTGTGGTTCATTTGCTTCTTTTTTGTGACCAGCCAACAGCAGAAAACAAATAAGAAGTGGACTAAATGCAGTTGGCGGGGGAAATGCAGATGAAACATGGGTACTTGGTGACTTGTGCAGTTAACTCAGCAATTCCATGGGCTATCTGAGTGCGATTCAGAATAAGCACACACATCATTGCAAAATCTTATCTAGGAAGCCAGAGGTGCTCACCTGCTCCTTCTGTGGCCAACTTTGCACTTAGTGAAAATACGTATCCCAGTCCAGAATAGAATCAGGGCCAAGCAGAGAGCTGGCTTCCATAGAAATGCAGCTAATGGTGTTCTGTCTGTTCCTGAATGTCAGCACCTCTTGCCCTAACAGTCACTACACAGAAACCATAAGATTTCCATTGCAGAGGAGGGATGATTGCGCTCTCATTTCCAGGGAGCAATTTTAGTGATATTCAGGAGATGGTTTTGTAGCTTATACATCAAGAGTGGGTCAAGACCATGCATCCTAAATTTAGAAATCTATCTAAAGACAATAACCATGGCTATTGTGCTATAATTTACAAATGGAGGTTGCAAATTGCAAAAGCTTGGTAACAAAGATCCATCAGGAGGAGTTTGGTTAAATAAGGCGGGATCATGCACATCCACTGGGATAGTGGGAGTGTAGCCCTTAAAAGAAGACGAGGTCTATGAGGTGCCAACTGATGTTCTTTGGAGGAAAAAAAAAAAGAACTCCCTGTTCAAATACACTTGAGAAACACTGAGTTAAACCCAGCAACTGAGTTAAACCAAGCAACTTGTTATTTGATTTCTGAGAACCTTTAATGTGTGAGGGTACCCAGTGACTCTCTTAGAGGCAGATAGAATAGATAGGCTTTTTCTGAGATCATTAACTACCTTGGGAGTGCAGGATACATTTGCCTAGCACAATATTTTGAACACTGAAGATCTCAAGAATTGTTGAAGGTCCGAGATAGGATTTTATGCTTTAATTTGCTTTGTTTCTTAGTCTTGATGGAAAGGGTGGGTGTCATCCCCTGCAAAAGTCAAGAGAAATCAAACTTTCTGTTTGTTGAACTCCTAATAACTCTGGTTTACCCTGGAGTTCAAGTCTGGTATAAACAGTCATTTTTTAAGGAAACCATTTAGAATTTCTTAAATTAATGTGAAAATATATATATTCTGGGCAAGAGCAACAAATTTTATTTAATCAGCACCCTATTCATCACTGTGTAATGTATGCAGTCTCTGGAAATACATAGAAAGGCATGAAAAAGTGGAGCTGATGAATTACGGAAACCTTATACATATGCTTAATGCATTAAACACTTTCTACTAACCCTTTCCCTCAACCTCTCGGCAAATATGTCCCAAATAATTTGAGATAAACAAAGCCCCTTAATCACCCTTAAGATTCAAAAAGAGAACACAGTTGGTTAACATGCTCAATTTTAAAATATGATTACATTTTCCTATGTGCCAAACTCAGCTGTATTGTTTTACCAAAACTGTTAACTAAAGGAAAAAATGGAAATTTGCTCCCAACTCCAGGTTCCTATTAATTATAAGTATTGTATGTCCTATCAAATTGAATAATTAAAAAAGTAATTCATAAGTTCAGTACTTGCATAATCAATAATGTGGATCACATTTATTATCCAAAAATAAGTAACGGGCACCTGAAACGTGGAGGCTTTTAGCTTTTCAGTTGGTATTTAAAGTTAGACTATAAGAAGAGTCTATTTAAAATCAAATCATAAGAACCAACCCTATATGAACATACACAGTCATTTACTCATCATGTGAGTGCAATATTCACTCACCTGTTACCATGAAGACTTTTGGTTAAGAGATCTTCAACTTCAGATTAAAAGATTTTTATGTACTTTAGGTTAAAAGATTTTGCTTCAATAATTTTATTTTTTCTTGTTTGCAACCTTGAGAAATTATTTAACGAGCAATTATTTAATGTTTCGGCTTCTGTTTGTGTGTCTCCAAAATGCACCTACTGTGTATTGGCATTTAGTTCGTGCCAGTCACTGGGCCGATCCTTTTAGACCTTATCTCATTTAAGCCTCATGAGAATTCTGTCATATTTGAGTTTACAGACAAGGCAACAAAAACCCTGGGAGGTTAAGTAACTTTTCCCAGTCTGACTCAGAAAATAAAATATAAAGAGAGGATTTGAACCCAGACCTATTGGGCTCCTTTTTGATAAAACATTTTAAAGTGTTCCCTCTTGATGAAAAAAGACTAAAATATTTGCCTTAACCATCTCCCAGGCTTCTGTGAGGGAGGTTGTGGCAAATTGTTTTTTTATTTCCCAAAGATGTTTGTGCCAGTACATATCTCATTCTGTGTGCTCTTCTTAGCATGTAAATGCTGACAAACCTCCTTTGAGAGGCAAGGTTTATATTTCTTCCACTTGCGTCTAGACTGACTTTGTAACTCCTGTTCCAAGAGAATCCAAGGAAAACGACACTGATGACTTCCTATGTTGGGTCATAAATGGCAAGGATGTTTTCTCTCTCTCTGGTTGCTTGCTCTGGGGGAAGCTGGCCACCATGCTATGGGGACACTTAAGTAGCCCAAGAGAGGCCCCTACATGGGGTTAAGTAGCCCAAGAGAGGCTCCCTACATGAGAGCCTCAAGAACGGAGGCTCCAAGCCAACAGCTAGGACTAACTTGCCAGCTATGCCAGTGAGCCCCATGGAAGTAAATCCTCTAGCCTTTGTTAAGCCTACAGATGACTGCAGCCCCAACCAACATCCAACTACAAACACATGAGACCCGAAGCCAGAACCACTCAGCTGAACAACTTCCAAATATCTGACCTACACATAGCATGAGAATACATGAGAAAATACATGATTATTATTGTTTTAAGACACCACTCTACATCTCAGGGTATTTTGTTATAAATCAAGAGACAATGCAGTGCTACTAAGAGAAGTATGTATTTTAAATGTTCTATAGACTGAACTAATCACTTATAAATTGAAATCTTGCTTTCTACGTGGAATTGGGTATATACATTCTGAGACAGGAAATTTAAGTAAATAATAACTTTTCATTGAGAAATATGGGTTGTAGCTGTGATACAAATAATCTAAACTCCAACTTACACCAACTTTACTGCAGTGATATTAGAAGGGTAGCCTTTTTAACATACTTTTTATCAGCTGACAGCTCTGGAAATGGGAAACATGGAAACAATACCTTTCATTTATACAGTACTGTAGTTCACAAATCATGACAACCTTTAACAAACATCATCTCAGAAAGTTGTTTACCATAAAGCTAACTGTATTAGTCTGTTCTCATGCTGCTAATAAAGATATACCCAAGACTGGGTAATTTATAAAGAAAAACAGGTTTAATAGACTCTCAGTTCCACATGGCTAGGAAGTCCTCACAATCATGGCAGAAGCCAAAGGAGGAGCAAAGTCACGTCTTACATGGTGGCAGGTAAGAGAGAGAGCATGTGCAGGGGAACTCCTCTTTGTAAAACCATCAGGTCTTATATGACTTATTCACTACCATGAGAAAGACCCACCCCAAAGATTCAGTTACCTCCCACTGGGTTCCTCCCATGACACGTGGGAATTATTGGAGCTAAAATTCAAAATGAGATTTGGATGTGGACACAGCAACACCATATCACTAACAAAGCTTTAGCTTCTGAGCTTTTTAATGGTACTAGCCCCTTTCAATGGAAAACAATGCTTGCAATGTATTCATATAGTCTGCATATTTTTTGTAAAATTTGCAAAAGTACGCATTTTAACGATGGTGTGTTAAGACAACTTTCTTTACTTCAACTTCCTCTCTATCATGTTCCTCCCCCTGGCTGCTGGCTTTGGTGTGACCACAGGTATTTTTGGCAAGTGGCTAAGATAAATTTGAGCCGGGAGTACAGTTTTTGGTTGTTGTTGTTTTAGTTTGTTGTTGTTTTTGTTTTTTGAAGGGGGATACAGGTTTTTTCATAATGTATTATGATTTCTTTTCATATTCTAAATTTCTATCTTTTTTTTATAACTTTGTGATCTTTTTCCTTAAAGAGGGTCCCGCAAATTCTATTAGTTTCAGGCTTCACAGAACCTGGACCTTCTCTGATCACCTTTTGCTGTAATTGCAATAGCCCTGTGAGGTTAATAAGGAAGATGCTATTAACCCAGTTTTACAATGAGAAAACCAAGATTCTAAAATTCCCAGTGACTCATCCAAAGACATGTAGTTTGTAAGAAACAAAGATTCAAACCCCAGACCTCTGATTCTTGGTTCAATTCTCTTTCCACCAACCCACTCTACTGGAAGCATGTGTCCTCTCTTCTACCTCATCTAATTTCCCAACAAAACTGATCTATCCTATGCCCCATTCTTTTGCACCTTGGTCTCTTTTATGATTAATATGATAATGTGATTCAGCTTAATTAACTACAAAAAATTGGAAATATTTAAGACCTTCCTTCAAAGTTATAACCTTTGAAATGACTGGTGTGGGGATTTCAGGCACCACAGCAGACTCATGTCATTTACACTTTAAGTACAGGACTTTTCCCAGTGCTCAAGAATCACATAATCCACCTGTACCTCAGACTAGAAAAGCGAATACTAGGCAGAGGGTACACCAAGTGCAAAGTCAGGAAGGCCTGATGATACTGGGCTGTAGTTTCCTGAAAGAGTCGTGGGAGGTATAGCATAAATAATGTCTCCCTGAAGATGATTTGGCTGAACCATTTTGACACTGCCTCAGGGAATTGCCTCTCAGCTTCACATGCCCTTAAGCTGACCAAGCCATCCCTCAATGAGTGTCATGCCATCTTCCCAGAATCCCTCCTGCTCTGGCTTCTCATGAGAAAGCATAGACCCCAATTCTGCATTCCAGTGAAAACACAGTCGGTTTTGAAAGCTGAATTATTAATACATCATTGAGGCCTCTTGTATTTTTGTAACAGAGCTAACAAATCTGAACCCTGTTTGTTGACTCAGATGTGGGAAGAGATAAAGCTTTCCCAAGGGCAAAACAAAACTGGGCAGAGTTGAGGCACTGGAACAATTGATTTCGATTAGTCTTAAATAGTAATAATGAATGCTCAAAAGAAGTCTTCCCAAAATGTCCTTCAGCTGATAATTTATTTCCACTCGTTTCCCTCTTCAGAGGCAAAACTTTAATGGACTGTCTTTTTGCAGCAAATCTTAATATAACAGTTAATATGCAGACAAAGTGACCGAGTCCCCTTGACACATGTGTCTGATTTCCATTTAGCAGGAATGGGAGGGAGAGAAGGAGGAGGAAGTACTTAAGTGAGATGCGATCCCCTCCTCCACTGCGAAGTGCAATGCCTGTCTGTGTCATTAAGATTCTTCCATTAGTTTCTTACACATGTCTCCAAACGCAGCAAATTGTGGGGCTATCATATTCAATTCTGCTTATGGCATCTGAGCTAAAACATAATTTCTCCATTTGCTATTGTGAATATTACTTGCAGTTGATATTTTCCACTATGTAATATTTTAGTCATTTCATTTAATCTGTTTCATGTTAAACAATGAGGAAAGTGGCATTAATTTGACTAGCTCTTTTTTCTTCATTTTATATTTAAAATGTCCTAACTGGTCCCTTCTCCTGTCTTTGCTTTGCTTTATCTACAATTTCTAATAAGCCACTCATTAAAACGCCGCATTAATCTGCACATCATTTGGGTCTAAGCCTCCCTGTCCCTTTCACTTCTTAATTCTCCCAGGACTCCACATCTTGTTCATAACAGTTTTTAATTGTCTTCCCTTCTTTCTATAAAGAGGTTTGTATTCTAGGGAGATGCCCTCAGAGATAAGTGAGCAATCAGACCTGGATGGACTGGATGTCCTGTGTGCTGGAAACAGCTGCAGGTCAGCTACATGGCCGCAAGTGCTAGAGCTTGGGGAAGAAAGTAGGACGTGAGAGAGGCAAGAGAAGTGAATAAAGGGAATGGTTGAGAGATGATGTGGCACCAAGTGGACCCAGACAAGAGAATCTGGGAGAGGAGATTTGTAAGTAGCCCTCATTGAAGACTTCAGCAAGATGGGCACAAGAAATTTTAGTATGCTTTGCTGTGATTTGTTGTGTTCCTTTTTCAAGAAAACCTACAGTAAAGAAATACTTTATTCTCTAACTTTTTCTGTAACTGAGTTGTGTGTGTGTGTGTGTGTGTGTCTGTGTGAGCTGTGTAGGGGATTCAGAGACACAAGTATCAGCTTTGAGGTAGCCTAGAAACATTTGGGGACAGCTCTCTCCCCTGGTCTTCCTTCACAGCCTTTACTCAATTTCTGCTTATAAAAAAGCCCCATCCACTTTCATAAGAAAAGGAAAAGATTCCCCAGTAGACAGGACTGGCCTTGGGTTGCACTTCCATTGAGAGTTTATTATAGAGACATGGTATTATTGATGGCTCAGTGCCTGCTGTGGGCACCATGGTTGTATTGGCTTTGACTTCTGGCAACAGGTGAGATGTCCTTGCTGCAGTAAGGAAGTTGTTTACAATATTTAGAAATGAGTGGGAATGACCAAGCTGCAGGGCATGAGTGTGATATCTCAAGTTTCCCAGCCACGAGGACTCCCTCATTCACACCCAAGGATTCTTTCTTTTCTCAGTCAAAAGGCTTGTAAATGCTGGTTGCTAACCATCACAGCCCATGTGCCAATTTGACCACTTATATTTCTGGAACAAAGCTGTAGTCTTTCTCCTCATCAGTCTTCGTGAACAAAATAAATAGGAAAATTAGTTATGATTGTATGTTCTGGGGTGTGTGTGTATGTGCGTGTGTCACCCTCTTACTCTGCTGTAAACAGTTGTTTTAAAAAGGAAAGACTTTAGTGAAAGAATCCTGGGCCACCTACAATTCAGCATCATTTATTGGTTAGTTTCAAGGAAAGGACTTTATGCGTTGCGTTGACTTCAAGAACAGGAAAGAATTTCAGGAGGTATCTGGTTAGTGATGTGGATGTATCTAGCTGATAAACTTTTTTGTCAAACAAAATTCTTAAGCCAGATCCTGATATGTGAGGTTGAAGCTGCCAACTGGTTGTGACACCTGACACCTGTTCCAGCTTTCTCCTTACTACCCTTCCCAGCCCCCTTCCCCTCATCACACAGCTGGGTGACCTTGGGCAAGGTCTGACCTTGCTGAGTATTTTCCAGTGTCTTCCTCTGCCAAAGAGGAAAGATAGTAGGATCTGCTGCATAGAGTTGCTGTAAGGATTAAACAAGAGGGTACTTGGGAAACCCTTAGCACCATGCCTGGAAAACAGCAATCCCTAATAAATGTTGCCATGACAGTTTTTATTATTAATGGCACAATGAAGACTAGAGACCTTCTCACTCCTCATTTGTGCTCTTACATTTCTCTACACTGAAACACACATACAATCTGTTTTAGCTTTATTTTTGGTAATCCTGTGGTGCGTTTTTGCTTTACTGTTGTTTTCACCAGTCCCTCACTTGCCAGTTCCTGGTTACATCACTGCCTGCAGTGCAAGACAGCTGTCTTATCTCTCAGTGCTGTTCCTCAGGTCTCCCTCTCCAGCAGTGTCACTCTCTGTCTCAGCCTCAGTCTTGACCTCTTCCCCTTCACCTTTTAGGATGAGACTTTCTCTCTCCTCCTTCTCCCTCCACTTTAGAAAAATCTTTCTGCCTTTTCCTCCCCTTGCTTCCCTTGCAAGCTTCTTTTGCCTCCCTTGTCTTTCCTTTCTCCCATTCCTGCCTCCTTTCTGACAGATAAGCCTACTCAATTCCATGGCTGGTTCTAGTTTATTCATTGTGCCCAGTGAGTTTCCTCAGCCCCTGCCTTGTTCTGGGGGTGTTCCGTTCAGAAATGGAAGTGCCATGCTAATGCTTGTGGCAGTGCCATTGTCTCATAGCAGGTCTGAAGGCCACAGCAGGGCCCTGCTCGAATAGATACAGGGAACCAGGACCACAGGTGGCACAAGGAAGAGGACCCTAAGCCCCAGCCAAGGGCTTTACAAGACCCACCGTGATTTACCACCAGATGAATGAGTGCCATCTGCATGCTGCACGTCTGGCGAGGAGGGCAGTAAAGTCATGGTGCTCGGTACTTAATTTTTATTTCCCCTGAAAAATTCAAAGTGAATTTTACAATTTGCAATATTGTGAATTTTGTCAAAATGTGGGGAAGTATAAACACTGTTTATCCAGTGCACTCTGGCTAATCAGACCCTGGCTATCTTTCTGATTGCAGATTCATTTTGTTCATTCTTACAAGGAAAGAAATGTATTCCAGAGAAAGCATTTGTCTAGATGGGCTTTGAAGACAAAGCAAAGGCTGAACTACTAAGGATAATTGGGTTCAGAGTTAAAATGTGCTGCTTCCAGTGGAAAGTAATGAATACCAAAGGAGTTAATTTCTCGGATGTAACAGGGACAAATCAATGAGTCTTGGAGTTAAATTTAGTTTCCCAAACTCCCTGGTCATTCAAGGTAATTATTTCTCCATCATATCTTTTATTGACCAATGACAAAACTAGATTCTTTTACCAAAAATTCTGTCAACTAGAAAATTCTATTCACCAGAAATCTCTATTATTGGTGCTTTGCGATGCATACTTTTAAATGTGATATATTATATATAATATATAATAGACATAATTATATGATATATAAGCAGATATTGATGTAATCTATATAATACAAATAATCTATATCATATGAAATATACACTATATGTATAACATATAATTATTGGTGTTTTGCCAGTAAAATTAAATATGTAATAAGTATGATGTAATGTGTATAAAGAACTCTTGGTTTCATTAAATTATAAGCCACATCTCTAATAATTTAATAAATTTATCCATCATTTTGACAAATATTTAGGAAATTTCTGTAGGTGTGATAGGATGTGGAATACAAAATTGTGGTCATTTAGTTCCCATGTTAAGAATATTTTATTTCATTTTAATTATTTAAAGATTTGTGTGCATATACAGGATCCAGTTTGGTTTTTCTTTCTTGTTGAATGCCATATATTGAATGATAGAGATGATTCCATATATAATCTGTGCAAAGGACATATGCTTCCTTTGTCTGCCCAGCATGTCTTTCTTCTTCATGTGAATAGTACACCAATGTATTTTTGGGGAAATACCTCTGCCCCATTGCAAAAAGTGAAATAATATGTAGTTAAAGGGCATATATTTAATAAAATAGCTTCCACAGATAATTTACTTATTTTTCCTCTTTGATTATTTGCAAATCAAGTGGTTCCCTTCTGCTTCCTCTTCAATACATTCCATATTCCCCACAAAGCAATTACATTGAGGCCATTGAGGCAATGTTTTTCTCAAATTCATAATCCAAATGGTTTTCTTTCTTCTCTGCCCCTCCCTATAACTTCTGCCTTCTGAGAGTTCATGATTTCAACTGTATTTGATTTTCTGGGGTATCTGTGGCTTATGGGCTCCTCAGTCAGAAGAGCAGAGAACAAAGGGAGTTAATAGGAGCATGTTAAACAGGCATATATACCACTGTGTCTCACCTCTTCGGCAATGTTTAGATGAGTTTAAGGATATACTTGAGGTCTTTTTCCTCTCCAAGCTGGGAGATTCAGCCATCAGGCTAGCCTGAAGGACCTCATTATAACAGTGCCACCTATAACCTAAGCCCATGGCCTGGACCCAAGAACTGCATAATAGAATGAGGTAGCAGCATCATGAATAAATGGGAAAAGCTTGAAGCTTTAATAACATTTGCTCCCTATATTGCAAGTTTTACATCCCAGTGATTTTTTGGAGGATTAATTACAGTTTTCTCTAAGAGCAAATTGTGAAACTTAGTAGCTCACCCGACTTTCCTGTGGGGATGATTCTCATTTGGCTAAAATTAATAATTTAAATAGGTACCTGGGAGCCCAGGTAGCTTAAGAACTGCCTGGGTCCTCTTTACAGCTGAGTTATGTGCTGCAAACTCCTGTTAGAGAAACCACCTGTGACTGAGATGCTGCAGAGACTGCTTCTCATGTTTACTTCATTAATTCTTCCCTTCTCCTACTCCCAGTAAAAACCTGACATTTCGGTGGCCTCTGTGGGTAGATGACAATGACATCCCTGTTTAGGAAGTCCACCAAGGTGTTTTGTCATTCCTCTGTCAATGAACCATTTTTCTCTCAATTTTCCTGATGTGATATATTTATCACTCTAATTCTTTCCTCTCCTATTTACATATTTCTCACACTGTATACTATAGGAGATCTTGGGGGAAAAAGAGAAGGCATATGTGTCATTGCCTTGGTTGAAAAGCACCTGGTTTGAGTGAGAAGATAAATACCTCCCACTCACCCATCCCATGAGCCAACACCCTACTTACTGTTTCTTGCTGAGAATTCCTTCACCTGAACTAATTTTGGTGTCTGTAGAAAAGTGTTTTTGTATCATCTATCTCTAAACAAAAAGCTTATTTGTGTATCCATTGCACTGCATATCAATGAATTCTTGAAATAAATACTGATTTAATCTAATTGTCTAATGTTCTAGATCGAATGATTTGGAATCAGACACCATGCATTTAAATTTGAACTCTGCCCCTTAACTGTATAACCTTAGTCAGGCTCTTTATCTCTCTGTACCTCAGTTTTCTCATCTGTAAGATGGAGACTGATAATAACGGTACCAATCTCAGAGGGCATTGTGATGAGGATTAAGGCAACCTGTGAAAGTGTTTACTCCACATCTGTACCTGGTAAATACTCAATTAATGTTAGGTATTAAGTTGCTACAGGAAAGATCACTGTAACTGGGCCTGCATCTTTTCTTTACTGAAACATTCACCAAGCATCTACTGTTCAGATGTTTCTTGTCTCTGGGCAACAATGATGAATAAAATACAGTTCTTATCCTCAAGGAGAAAGCAGTTAGTCCAGGGAGATGAACTGCTTTCTCCTTGAGGATAAGAACTGTATTTCTTATCAGTTACGTGTCTTATGATATGGTTAGAGAGAGTAATAACCATTAACATTTATTGACTCTTTAATACTGTGCTGGATTACTTTATTTAATATTTTTAGAAACTTATGAGGTAGGCACTATTATTTTATTATTGTTCAGATAAAGAAATTGCAGCTTAGAAAAATTAAGTTCAGCTCTGTCAGACTCCAGAACTATGATTTTCACCATTTTTTTAACTGAGTGTTAACATATGAATATGTAACCATGTGCAATGGGTGCCCACAAATAGAGAAGATAATGCTCTGTTTTGAAAACCTGTAAAGTCACAGTGACATATGATATAGGTATTGATGGAAAAAGGGAAACTTGGCTGGGCGTGGTGGCTCATGCCTGTAATCCCAGCACTTTGGGAGGCTGAGGCAGGCAGATCATGAGGTCAGGAGATCCAGACCATCCTGGCCAACATGGTGAAACCCCGTCTCTACTAAAATGCAAAAAGTAGCCAGGCATGGTGGCGCATGCCTGTAGTCCCAGATACTCCAGAGGCTGAGGCAGGAAAATCACTTGAACCCAGGAGGCGGAGGTTGCAGTGAACTGAGAGCGCGCCACAGCACTCCAGCCTGGTGACAGAGCAAGACTCCGTCTCAAGAGGAAAAAAAAAAAAAAAAAAGGAAAAAGGGAAACTTACCAAAAGAATGAAGGGGTGAGGGAAGGCAGTTTACACCATGTGGTGTGGCGGGAGCATAGCAGGACAGAGGGTGCAGAGGAAGGGAAGGAGATGAAAGAGGGGCGGGCCATTGGGAGTGGCCTGGTGTACAGTGCTAAGGAACTTAGATTCTGGTCACATGCCCAAGAGTTTTTAAGAAATGAGAACACAGGATCAAAAAAAAAAAAAAAAAAAGTTTGCCAATGCCCGCCCTACGGGAGACCCTTGAACAAAACTCAAGAATAAAATAAAGGTGTGAGTCGTCTTGTATGGAGAGGAGGTGTGCAGAGGGTGTTGGGCAGCACATTTATTGGGGTGATTATTTACTGACTTTCTACTGCCACCTCTGGACTGTAGATTTTATAAATGCAGTGTCCGTGTTAGTTTTGCTCATGATTTTAGTATTAGAAGTGAACACAGTACTGGTACTTAGCAGATGCCCTATAAATGTATATGGCTTATGTTTTTGGGTGACAGGAAACTCAGAAGAGGGATCAGCCATCATCCATGGTCAGGCAATCAAAATGTGGGGATCCTTGGGCTGGGCCTTCGAGGGCAGTTAGACACTAACAGGCAAATTATGGCAAAGAGAGATATGTTGGAGAAGAAAGATCATTGATCCCAGGTATGCAGGCACAACAGGGTATAGTGCATCCAGAGAACACCAAGTAAGTTAGTCTGGCTAGAGTAGGGTTTTTCAGCCTCAACATTATCAACATTCGGGGCTGGATAATTCTTTGCTGTGTGCAGCTCTCCTCTACATTGTAGGATGTTTAGCAGCATCCCTGGTCACTCAATGTCAGTAGTTTCTCCCTCCCCCACTTGTGACAACCAGAGGTGTCTCCAGACATGCCAATTGTAATCCAAGGGGCAAAATCCCTCCCCTCCGCACCTAATTCAGAGTATCGTCAGGGCTTTGCAAGAGGAGACAAGTATGAGGACATAACACAATACGCTGCTAGAGAGAAAAGCAGAGGGGACATTATAAGACATTGTGTGTCATGATCAAAGAGGATGGGCATTAGCTAAGACCAGTGGAAAATTCCTGGGAGATTCAAGCAGCGCAGTGCCGTTGTGTTTCAGGAAAATCTCTTGGCCTTTGTGGTTTGCAGGAGGTCAGAGTTGCCTACAAGGAGAATAAGTGTTCCAGTCTTCCAGGCAAGAAAAGATGACAGTCAGAACCAGGAGGTCACTGCAGGGGAATGGGAGAAGGGCTGAGAACTACCTTGGAGATGGAGCCAAGAGAACTTCGTCCTGAAGAGAAAAGATGCTGTCAGCATAGATGAAATGAAAGGAACCCTTTGAGGCATGAAGGGAAAGCTAACCAAGAGCTCACTCTGTGGAAGCTAAACAGTTAATTCGCAAGAGGAAGCTGCTAATCAAATGAACAAGTGTGAAGTGAAAATGCCAACCCCAGTGAAGATGCAGCCAAAGCTAGCAAAGGCAAATGGAGAAAACGCAGGCAGCATCAGTGAGCTGTTCCTGGAAATGGAGTCTACCTACATTAATGCATTCGGACAGAGGGAAACAGATGGTCGGTGTGATGTCCTCAGTCACTTCACAAGCTGGATAAATAATTGTTGCCAGGGAAGGAATAATAAGAGCAGGATTTTGCCAACATGAGCTGTTGCCCTGGCCTTTGGTTCCGGGAGTGCTTCTGGAGGCGAGGAAAAAGAAAATAAATTGAGAGTGATGGAGGGAAATCAATTAGCCCCTCACAGATGGGCCTCTGACATCCTAGTGACTGTTATTGTCGCTAATATGAGAGGTTAAGTAAGATGGGAAGAGAAATAAGATGGAGGGATTGTATCCAGGGCTGCGTGACATAACCTTACACCAGCAGGAGCACTCAAAGTGCTCATGGAACAGCTGTGGAGGATAGGGAGGGACCAAGCCAGCCAAGCCAAGCTCCCCCAAGGGTGTGGAAAGTCAGGTTGACAGGAATGGCCTGAATCCATGATGGATCCCTAAAATTCCACTGCCTGGAGAAACCCACAGGGTGTGTGTGGGGTTCTAGCGTGGGGAAAAGGTAGGTTGATTTTCTAAACACAGGCTGTTTCCTTCCAATTAAATATATTACTTACAAAAGTGTATATTATGCAAATTTACATTTTGAAGTAAATATTCAGCACGGCTGGCTTGATCAGGGAACAGAAAGAGCATAGGAAAAAGAATAACACATAGTTAAAGGTGAAGAATTATATAAGAGACATGCTAGACTCTGGCTTTAGGAAATGCTTAACAAATTGAGATGGAGAAAGAGGAGAGAGAAGAAGGAAAGGAGAAAGAAAAACAGGATGAAAGAGGAGAAGGAGGAAGAGAAGACGAAGAAGATTAAAGATGTAAGAAAAATCATGTTTTTTTCTAACCAGAGAGAGTATTTATCAAGCCAGAGCCTGGGGCAATAATTTGAGATGTTGCTAATGGTGCTTTTATCATTCATATTTGAAATGTTATTGACATTTCTTGAGCATCTGAAGATGAGTTTAATTTATTTTCATCTTTTCTGAATTTGATATCAATAATACACATGAAGCCACACAGTGCCTAAATGAGACTTCAAGAGCAGTTGCTATAAATAAAGGAATTACTTGCATTTTTTACACCTTCTTTGCATGATTTTATTTGATCCTGACAACAGTTCTGTGAGGGAGGTGGGAAAGGTGTGATTATCCTTCATTTTTTTGTCAGTAGATATTGCAATACAGCCTTACAAAGCCTAGTGAGTCTTCCAAGCTTCTCCAGCCTGTTGTGTTAGGGTTAGGATGAAAAATCAGGTCTTTTAATTCTTAGTCTAGTGTTCTTTCCACTACACCATGAGGCTTGCTTAAAGAAGGCAGATTTACACATTAGAATCACAAACCCAGAGCAACTGGGAGTTTGTCAGTTACCTGGGTGCATCTTTGTCAGTTACCTGGGTGCATCTTTTGATGATTAATGTGAAGTCCCATTTCTCACTCAATCAATTTGCCTTTCAAGCAATTCATCACCACTAAAGCCACTCCAGCACCTAATGTGCTCTGAGTGTCCCTGGTAGCTCATATCCCTGCCTTAAGACTAATACAGCTCATTTCTTCTGGTAAATTATCTTTGACTAATTCTACCTTAGTTAACCCACTTTCAGACTAAAAGTTTCTTAATTCTTTGCTTTCACCATGTTTGGTTATGCTTTTTTTTAAGTAGTAATTTGTGCTACAGTAAAGCCTTTTGATAACCTTTTATGTAGGGGAAAAAGGTTTAAAAAATTAGTTGAACAATTTGAAATTGCTACTTTGTAAGTAAAAAGGGTTGAATACTGGCAGTTTCATATGGTTCAGCTTAATCTTAGCTATGATCTTTGTGGAGATTGTTTTCTTCCAGCTTTCCCTTCCTCTCATCCAAGAAACCATGCTAGCCTGAGCTAATTGCTCGCCTAGGCCCCAAAGTAAAAAGTGATAACAGAGAGGAAAATGAATCTTTTGTGCGTTTCAGATTTCAAAAACCTGGGCCTCTAAGAGAAGAAAACGGAAAAAGGGAATAGATAAAAGTTTAGGAAAAAACATTTTGTGTAAGATCCTGACCTTTTTACCCACTTGGCTGGGGGAAGAAAAATGACTCATCAGAATAGAGAGAAGATGAGAGAGGGAACAGAGATGAGGGAGGAATAGAGCAAGCTCTGCAACTCTGTGTGGATTAGCCCATTTAAAATGGTCTAAGACCAGAGGGCTGGATCTGAAGGGACCATGGTTATGAGATCTAGGTGTGCAGATCACCTGTACACCTCTCAAGAGAACACTGCCATCATCAGTGGATGGAAGCCACAGGGAAGCCGAGACAGCACCTGGCATGTGCTGGGCTGGCGAACACCCAATGGTGTCTGAATTAGAGCTATATTTACTGTCCTTTGATGGTCACCAGTATGATGCTTCTTGATCATCCCCAAAGGAATGACTTCACTCTGTGCCCTGGGACCTTGCGTGGTCCCTATCTATAGTCCTACAGGCAGCAGCCCCTTTCACTCAGCACTCCAGCCTAAGCATTGTCTTAATACTTTCGCAATGTGCTTGACCAATTCACCCGAGGAAGAAATGTCTTTCAGGGACACTATCCCCACCTTACACTTGCATATGAATTTACAGACCCCAAACCGCTTTTCTATTCAATCTTTCTTTAGTTTTTTCCAACAGATTTTTCAAGGAAGCAAAAAAGACAGAAAATTACTAAGAATGAAATTCTCTTTTTAATTTTTCCCACTGAGTCTTCATCAAGGGATGATCCCTACCTATCAGGACATATAACAGTTCTCCCTCATTTCAATGTTGTATTCATAAAAAGGGAAGAAACTTAATGAAAATTTTATTCTAGGCACTTCAAGAAGATAATCTGACACTGATGGGCTACATTGATGAAGTGAAGGGAACCCAGATCTCGGGAGGTTTTTGCAGTCGTTCAGGTATGTGGTAACGCAGTATCTCTTCAAAGGTGCACTATTGCACCAGGCTTTGTTATCTAAACCTGAGCTAGTCACTAAAACAAATAATTTATTCATAGAGTTCTCATTTTTGGGACCCTAAAAATGTTGGGCTAGAAAATATTTATGAGGCACATTTAAAGGCCCAAAACAGATTGTTGAAAGAAGAAAGATTAATTTCATAGAGATTGCTTCCTTTTCACTAACGCGGTCTCTCTCCTCTTTAAACTCCTTCCCACGTGTTATCTCAGCAGCAAATTCAGAACCTTCATTTGAAATGGAATTGTAAAGGACTCTGGCTGCAACGCTATTTGTTGATAAAGCAAAAATTGATTTTCAACAGAAGTTAGAATGAGGAAAGTCAAATTTGGAGGACAGTGTAAAACGTCTAACATTTTCATGAGCTTTGAAGGTAGACTCTGCTGTTCAGAGATTGCTCAAGACTAAACTGGTCCCTGCCCAGGTATCAGTGGACTGTGAGCAGAACCCAATTTACAAAGCATTTGCACATTGTTTATCTTGATTTTTATTTTTCTCTTTACTGCCCAGTTGCTCAAGCCAGAAATTGGACATTATCCTTATTTCTCTTTCTCGCCTTCAATCTGCACATCCAATCACCAATTTCCATAGCTCGGTGGCTTTCAAATTTTAGCGTGCATCAAAATTACTTGGTGGGCTTGTTAAAACACAAATTGCTTGGCCTCAGCTTCAGAGTTTCTAGGATAGGGTCTGAGAATTTAAATTTCCAACAAATTCTCAAGTGATGCTGTTGATTCAGAGACCATACTTTGAAAACCACTGGTGTAGATGGATTCCTTAGCATCTTTCACATTCATCCGTTTATATTTCTATGATGACTAATTTGAGTCATCATGGTAAATCACCTTATTTATTATATTATTATTATTGCAGTGACCTCCTTGGAAACACAAATCAGTTAATTCAGGCCCCTGCTTAAGACTTCAGTGGCCCTCTGGAGCCCAAAGGATGATATCCACACAGACCATCCATAATTAGTCCTAGACTTACTTCTCTAAACTCATCTCTTGCCAGATCTGCCCTAAACTCCGGTAGTAGTAATGGATGTGTTCTCCAAGTGGCCTGGAGCTCTGTCACACCTCCAAGCCTCTGTTCTATGCCATTTTCTCTGGAATATTTTCCCCACTGTCTTCTGCACAACACCTATGGGCCCTTCTGATCTCAGATTTCAAGTCATCTTTCATACAATACTATCTGCAATTTCTAGGGCTTCTGTAACAAATTACCACAAACTGGATAGCTTAAAACAACTGAAATTTATTCTTTCTCAGTTTGGAAGCTAGAAGTCCAAAATCAAGGTGTCTGCAGGGCCATGGTCCATCTGAAAGCTCTTTCTTGCCTCTTCAGTTTCTAGTGGTTGCCAGCAATCTTTGGCATGTCTTCATTTCACTCTAGCCTCTGCTTCTGTTTTCACATGACCTTTGCTGTGTGTCTCTGTGTCTCTCTCTTCTTACAGGAACACCAGTCACTGGTGCTAGGGCCTATCCCATGCCGATATGACCTCCTACTAATTTATTACATTTGCAAAGACCTAATTTCCAAATTAGGTCAAATTCACAAGTAGTAGGGGTTAGGACTTGAACATGTTTTGTGGGGGAACACAATTTAGCCCACTACAGGTATCTTCAATCTATCCTCTAGCCTGGGTTAGGTCATCTATGATGGAGCACATTACTTTAATTGCCTATTTGCTTGCCTGTTGTCTCCACTAGACTACAAGCTTCTTGAGGATGGTCACTGTCTTAATATTATTGTATCTCCAAAGGACAGCACATGCTATATGTCATAAACGTAAGCAGATTTTGATCAATGAACTAAGACATTTCTTGTGTGAACTTCTGCAAACTCTTTAAGACTAGCGGAAGTAGAACTTGCCAGAAATTGACAGTGATAAATTATAAACATTTTTTTGAATAGTGAAAATTATATTTTATAATTTGTAGGACACAGTTTGAAAACTGATCTAATATTATATTGCTGGCACATGTGCTGTTTAGACTCAATAAATGTGTGTGTATGTGTGTATATATATGTGTGTGAGTGTGTGTCAATTAAGCAGAGGTTGGAAACCTAAAAAATAAAGCATCACACAAATATTTTGGTTAAGAACATAAATATTAGCACACATACTTTCCCATTTGTTTGTTTGTAAAGTAGCAAAACGAAGTTTACTTAAGATACACTCAGAAGATGAAGCAAAGGGAAAATAAGGCTAGGAAAATAAGGTAAGACCAAGAATAAGGTTGCTAAATAAAATGTAGTTTATTTATTTCACCACTGTTGTCCTTTTTGCACTAATCCAGCACCACTGACATGAACATACTTTCTTCTTCTTTTTTTTTTTTTTTTTTGAGAGGGGGTCTCACTCTGTTGCCAGGCTGGAGTGCAGTGGCGTGATCTTTGCTCACTGCAACCTTCAACTCCTGGGTTCAAGCGATTCTCCTGCCTCATCTTCCTGAGTAGCTGGGACTACGGGCACGTGCCACCATGCCCAGCTAATTTTTGTATTTTTAGTAGAGATGGGGTTTCACCATGTTGGCCAGGATGGTTTCAATCTCTTGACCTTGAAGTGAACATTCTTTTACATGTCTTCTTGTGTACCTACTAAATAATTCCTCTGTTATGGAAAGTCGTGGAAGCGTTCAGCTTTACTGGGTATTGCCAAGTTGTACCCTAAAGTAGTTGGGACACTGTTCACTCCTCATTCCTGACTGTAAATGGCAAGCTTTCATGGTTTAGCTATTATTTGGAATGTTTGCTATAAGCAAACATTTATGGTGTTGAATTCTATCAGATTTTTTTATTATTATTATACTTTAAGTTTTAGGGTACATGTGCACAATGTGCAGGTTTGTTACGTATGTATCCACGTGCCATGTTGGTATGCTGCACCCATTAATTCGTCATTTAGCATTAGGTATAAGTGTTCATTGAGTTGATAATTTAGTTTTAATTTGTAACAAAGTTATATATGCATATAGTTTGAAGAGTCAAATATTTCAACAAGTTTTTTTTTTTTTAAAGCTGCAGTTGCTTTCCTACCCCTCACATCTTTCCTAACCTCATCCTTCCTCAGAGACAAAATTTTAATCCTTTACTTATTTTTTTTGGTATATAGCCCTATGTTTTGAAATAATATACTTGAATTACTATTTATTACATATCTAGTTTTAGACATTATCAATTGAACTACCACTATGGAAGGTAAGATTTTACCTCTCTGTAGAGTTACAACCCTTTGTAAATCTTACAAATCCTCCCATTCTTTCATTATAATACTTTTGGTTAACAATAATATTCAATGTTTGTATATTATGACTATGTAAATGCCATTCACAGTCCATCCACCTATAATAATTTTGTTTCCTGAACAACTTTTTGTTTTACTTACAACTAATAATTTCTTAGGCTTTGTTTGCTTAATTTTGTATATACTTGTTAGAATTCAACTTCAAACTTTGCCAGCTGTTTAAATCTCATCCTAAGATAATTAGATCCTTCAGAGATTCTATTATTTTATTTTTCTAAGTGAGTTTATCTCGGAGCCTTCTGACTTGCTGCTTTCTGGACAGGTGCCTTCTACGTATAGCTGCTATCCTGGCATCTCCCTAAATGATCATCCCAGGGGTTCTCTTCATGTCTATTTCATGCGTGATCTTCTGTTTACTGTATCTGTTGTATACTTTCCCCCAGATTTTCTTGGTAGCTTTTGTGAAGTATATTCTCCAGTATTTTTAGGAAAAAGTTACAGGGAAAATAAATTTACTGACATTTTATATGTCAAAAATGTTTTTATTCTATCCTGATGTTTAATAGTCTGGCTCAGTATCAAATATGAAGATGAAAATAATTTCCCTTTAGATTTTTGAAGGTGCTTATCTGTTGCCTTTGAGTTGTCAGCATTTCTTTTGATGATCTTTTATTTTCTTCTGGAAATTTACAGGACGGTTTCTTTGTCCCCAGTGTTCTGAAATTTCTCTATGATGTACCTTAGTGTGAGCCTGTTTTAGTCATTGAGCTAGGTACTTGATGATTCCTTCTATCTGAAAACTGATATATTTCGTTTTTGAAAAATTTAACTATTATCTTAATAATTTTATGCCTTTCATGTTTCTATGTTCACTTTTTGTACAACTCTTAAGTTTTTATGTATATTTATACATATATACACATATATACTGAAAACATTAAAAATAATTTTCCAAATGGATGTATTAGAAAAAAGGAAAGAATGAAAATCAATAAAGAGTGCTTGTATGTACATATTTTATACACATACACACACAAACATATGTTTGAATCCAGTAACATGGTATTCTTTGGAATTCTTGCATTATAGTCATTCACATATGAAGTTTTGCCTAATTTTCTCTTTTCTCATACTACCCTTGTCCAATTTAGAAATCAAAATTTTACTATACTTTAGAATGGATGAGAGTTATATTAGTTTCTTGTGGCAGCTGTGACAAATTACCACTGACTTGGTGGCTTAAAACAACAGAAATGAAGAAGTACGAAATCCAAGCAGTGGCAGGGTCATGCTCCCTCCTCTCTAGAGGAAAATTAGCTTCTTGACTCTTCCAGCTTCTGGTGGCTACAGGCAGCTGTTGATTTGTGGTCATATCACTCTAATCTCTGCCTCTGTGGTCACCCTTGCCTTCCCCTTTCTGTCTGAAAAGTCTTCCTGCCTCTGTCTTATAAAAATAAATCTGATTGCTTGACCAATTAGACATAAAAAATGTCTACAGAATACTCCATCCATCAATCACAGAATATACATTCCTCTCCTCTTCACGTGGAACATACTCCAAATCAACTACATGCTCAGCCATAAAACAAGTCTTAATAATTAAAAAAAAAATTGAAATCATAACAACCATATTTACTCTTGGATCACAATGGATTAAAACTAAAAATCAGTACCAAAAAGATCTCTCAAAACCACACAATTACATGGAAATTAAACAATTTGCTCCTGAAGGACTGTTGGGTAAACAATAAAATCAAACCAAATATTAAAAAAATTGAAATAAATTAAAACAGACACACAATATAACAAAATTTCTGGGATGTAGCAAAAGCCATTGTCTTTTTAAGAGGAAAGTTTATAGTGCTAAATGCCCATCTCAAAAAGTTAGATCTCAAATTAACAATCTAACATCACACCTAGAGGAACTAGAAAAATAAGAACAAACTAACTCCAAAGGTAGCAGAAGAAGTAACTAAAATCTGAGAAGAACTGAATAAAATTGAGACCCCAAAATCTATATAAAGGATCAAGAAAACCAAAAGTTGATTACTTGAAAGGATAAAAAAGATTGAAGGACCACTAGCATTAGCAAAGAAAAAGAGAGAAGATCCAAATAAGCACAATCAGAAACCACAAAGGTGACATTTATAATCGATCCCACAGAAATACAAAAGTTCCTCAGAGACAGTTAGGAACACCTCTATGCAAACAAACTAGAAAATCAAGAGAAAATGGATAAATTCCTGGAAACACACCATATTCCAGGACTGAATCAGGAATAAATTGAAACACTGAAAAGACCAATACCGAGTTCTGAAATTGAATCAGCAATAAAAAACATATCAATGAATAAAAGCCCTAGACCACATGGATTCACAGCCAAATTCTACCAGATGTACATAGAAGGGCTGGTACCAATTATACTGAAACTATTCCAAAAATTGAGGAGGAGGGACTCCTCCCTAACCATTCTATGAAGCCAGCATTACCCTGATAGCAAAATCTTGCAAATACATAATGAATAAAGAAAACTACAGGCCAATATCACTGATGAACATGGAAGCAAAAATCCTCAACAAAATACTACCCAACTGAATTCAACAGCACATCAAAAAGTTAAATCACTATGATCAAGTAGGCTTCATTCCTAAGAAGCAAGGTTAGCTCAACGTATGCCAATCAATAAATGTGATTCATCATATAAACGGAATTGAAAACAAAAATCATAGGATCATTTCCAAAGATGCAGAAAAATCTTTCAATAAAATCTACCATCTATTCATCATAAAAACCCTCAAGAAACTAGGATCAAAAGAACATACCTCAAAATAATAAGAGACATCTAGGGCAAACCCATAGTTAACATCATACTCAATTGACAAAAACTGGAAGCATTCCCCTTGAGAACTGGAACAAGACAATGATGCCCACTCTCACCACTCCTATTCAACATAGTATTAGACATGCTAGCCAGAGCAATCAGGCAAGAGAAAGAAATAAAAGGCATTCAAACGGAAAAAGAATAAGTCAAATTTCTCTTCACAGACAATATGATTTTACAGCTAGAAAACCCTGAAGACTCCACCAAAAGGCTCTTGGAACTTATAAATGACTTCAGTAAAGTTTCAGAATACAAAATCAATGTATAAAAACCAGTGGCATTTCTATATATCAATAATGTTCAAGCTGAGAGTCAAATCAAGAAAGAAATCTCATTTAAAATAGCCACAAAAAGTACCTAGGAATACATCTAATCAAGGAGGTAAAAGATCTCTACAAGGAGAACTACAAAACACTGATAAAATAAATCATAAATGACACAAACAAATGAAAAAACATTCCACGCTCATGGGTTGGAAAAATTAATATTGTTAAAATGACCATACTGTCTAAATAAACCTACAAATTCAATGCTATTCCTATCAAACTACCAATGTTATTTTTCACAGAACTAGAACAAATCTATTCTAAAATTCTTATGGCACCAAAAGGAGCCCAAATAGTCAAAGAAATCCTAAGCAAAAAGAACAAACCTGGAGTCATGGCATTATCTGACTTCAAACTATACTATAAGGCTACAGTAACCAAACCATCATGGTACTGGTACAAAAACAGACACATAGACCAGTGGAACAGAACAGATAACCCAGAAATAAAACTGCACACCTACAGCCATCTATCTTTAACAAAGCTGACAAAAATAGGCAATGGGGAAAGGTTTCCCTATTCAATAAATTGTGCTGGAATAGTTGGTGAGCCATATGCAGAAGAATGAAATTGGACCCCTACATTTTACCATATGTAAAAGTTAACTCAAGATGGATTAAAGCTTTATTTGTAAGACCTCAAACTCTAAGAATCCTAGAAGACTAACTAGGAAACACCAAGGGCCTTGGGAAAGAATTTATGACTAATTCCTCAAAAATAATTGCAATAAAACCAAAAATTGACAAGTGGGACCTAGTCAAACAAAAGAGCTTCTGCACAGCAAAAGAAACTATCAACAGAGTACACAGACCACCTACAGAATGCGAGAAAATATTCACAAACTATGCATCCAATGAGCTCTAATATCCAGAATCCATAAGGAACTTAAAGCAACAAGCAAAAACCAAATAACCCCATTAAAAAATGGGCAAAGGACATGAACAGACACTTCTGAAAAGAAGACATGCAAGCGGCCAAGAAACATATGAAAAATGCTTCACATCATTACTCATCAGAGAAATGCAAAATCACAATTCGATAACATCTCACACCTGTCAAAATGGCATTATTAAAGAGTCAAAAAATAATAGATGCTGGCAAGGCTGTGCAGAAAAGCAAGGGGGTATACACCATTGGTGGGGATGTCAATTAGTTCAGCCACTGTGGAAAGCAGTTTATAAATTTCTCAAAGAATTTAAAACAGAAGCATCATTTAATTCAACAATTTCTTTTGGGTATATATCCAAAAGAAAAAAAACTATTAGATCCCATTTGTCAATTTTAGCTTGTGTTGACATTGCTTTTGGTATTTTAGTCATGAAGTCTTTGCCCATGCCTAAATCCTGAATGGTATTGCCTAGGTTTTCTTCCAGGGTTTTTATGGTTTTAGGTCTTATGTTTAAGTCTTTAATCCATCTTGAGTTAATTTTTGTATAAGGTGTAAGGAAGGGGTCCAGTTTCAGTTTTCTGCATATGGCTAGCCAGTTTTCCCAACACCATTTATTAAATAGGGAATCTTTTCCCCATTGCTTGTTTTTGTCAGGTTTTTCAAAGATCAGATGGTTGTAGATGTGTGCCATTATTTCTGAGGCCTCTGTTCCATTCCATTGGTCTATATATCTGTTTTGGTACCAGTACTGTGCTGTTTTGGTTACTGTAGCCTTGTAGTATAGTTTGAAGTCAGGCAGCGTGATGCCTCCAGCTTTGTTCTTTTTGCTAATTAAACTAAAGAGCATCTGCACAGCAAAAGAAACTATCATCAGAGTGAACAGGAAACCTACAGAATAGGAGAAAATTTTTGCAATCTATCCATCTGACAAAGGGCTAATATCCAGAATCTACAAGGAACTTAAACAAGTTTACAAGAAAAAAACAAACAACCCCATCAAAAAGTGGGCAAAGGGTATGAATAGACATTTCTCAAAAGAAGACATTTATGCAGCCAACAAACATGAAAAAAAGTTCATCACTGGTCATTAGAGAAATGCAAATCAATACCACAATGAGATACCATCTCATGCCAGTTAGAATGGTGATCATTAAAAAGTTAGGAAACAATAGATGCTGGAGAGGATGTGGAGAAATAGGAACACTTTTACACTATTGATGGGAGTGTAAATTAGTTCAACGATTGTGGAATACAGTGTGGCAATTCCTCAAGGATCTAGAACTGGAAATACCATTTGACTCAGCAATCCCATTGCTGGGTATATTCCCAAAGGATTACAAATCATTCTACTATAAAGACACGTGCATATGTATGTTTATTGCAGCACTATTCACAATTGCAAAGACTTGGAACCAACCCAAATACCCATCAATGATAGACTGGATAAAGAAAATGTGGCACATATACACCATGGAATACTCTGCAGCCATAAAAAAGGATGAGTTCATGTCCTTTGCAGGGACATGGATGAAGGTAGAAACCGTCATTCTCAGCAAACTAACACAGGAACAGAAAACCAAACACTGCATATTCTCACTCATAGTGGGAGTTGAACAATGAGAACACATGGACAGAGAAAGGGGAACATCAAACACCGGGGCCTGTTGCGGGGTGGGGGGCTAGGGAAGGGATAGCATTAGGAGAAATACCTAATGTAGATGATGGGTTGATGGGTGCAGCAAACCACCATGGCACATGTATACTTATATAACAAACCTGCATGCTTTGCACATCTATCCCAGAACTTAAAGTATAATTACAAAATAACAATAATAAAGAAACTATTCTACCAAAAAGACACATGCAGTTGTATGTTCATTGCAGCACTATTCATAACAGCAAAGATATGGAATCAACCTAGGTGCCCATCAATGGTGGATCAGATAAAGAAAATGCAGCACATATGCACCATGGAATACTACACAGGCACAAGAAAGAATGAAATCATCTCATCTGCAGCAACATGGATGGAACTAGAGGCCATTATCCTAAGCGAATTAATGCAGGATCAGAAAACAAATATCACAAGTTTTCACTTATAAGTGGGTGCTAGCTAATATTGGGTAATCATTGACATAATGCTGACAATAATAGACTGGGGACTACTAGATGGAAGAGGAGGGAAGGAGAGGGGCAAGTGTTAAAAAGCTAACTCTCGGATACTATGCTCAGTTACCTGGGTGATGGGATCATTTATATCCCAACCCTCAGCATCACTCAATATACCCAGGTAACAAAGCTGCTCATGTACCCCCAAACCTAAAATAAAACTCAAAACAAATTTTTTTACTAAGAATTCTTAAAAAAAACGTGTTCAAAAGTGTGTGGAGAAATTGGAACTCTTGCATCATGGTGGTGCAACCACTATGAAAAAGAGTATGGCAGTTCTACAAAATATTAAAGATAGAATTACCATATGATCCAGCAGCCACAAAAAGGTTAATGCTGGATCTTGAGGACATATTTTCATACTCATGTTTATGGCAGCATTATTCAAAATAGCCAAAAGGTGGAAGCAACCCAAATGTCCATTGACTGATGAATAAACAAAATGTGGAATATATACACAGTGGTATATTACTCAACCTTAAATGAGAAGGAAATTCTGACTCATGCTATAACATGAATGAGCCTTGAAAACATTACTCTAAGTGAAATAAGTAAGTGACAAAGAGATAAATATCATATATTTCTACTTATAGGAGGTATCAAGAGTAGTCAGACTCATAGAAATGTAAAATAGAGTGGAGGCTGCCAAGGGCTCGGGGGAGGGTGAAATGGAGAGTTGTTAAATGAGTATAGTTTCAGTTTTGCAAGATAAAAAAGTCCTGGAAATTGGTTGAAAAACAATGTGAATTTACTGAACACTACTGAATTGTACACTTACATGGCTAAGATACTAGATTTTACATTATATGTGTTTATCACAATTATAAAAGTTTTTAAACATAAAGTGAAAATTAGATCCTTCTATTTCAACACACACACACACACACACACACACACACACACACACACACATACAAACACTAAAGATCTATTTGATTGGGTTTAGGGTCCACCCAAATAATTCAGGATAAACTCTTCCTCTCAAAATTCTTAAATTAATTACATATTTTTCCATATACAAGGTCATACTCACTTTTTTGCCATGTGAGGTAATATTCATAGGTTCCAGGGATTAGAACTTGTAAATATTTTGAGGGAACCCATCTTCAACCTATTACAAAGAGATTTAGCTCTTCTTTTTTTCAATATTCTGGAGTAATTTTTATAAAATTGAGATCAACTATTCCATGAAAATTCCTGTAAAATCCCCCACACACTTTAAACTAATTATTGTATAGCCAATTTTAATAAATTATTTTAACTATTCAATTTCTTTAATGTTTATAAATGTAATCTAATTTTCCTTCTGATCTTGAATTGGTTTTGACTAATTTTGTTGTCCTAGGAAATAGTTCAGTTTCTCTAAGTTTTAAGATTTATTGGCGTAATGGTATTTGGAATATTCGGTTATGGATTTTTCTTTTGCCACTGCATCTCCAGTGTTTTGTCCTTTTCATGCCAAATGCCATTTATGAGAATTTGTTATAATTTATAGATAACTATTATCTAGGATGTATTCACTTTATTACTCTAGTGGATAAAACAAGTTTACTTGTTTTAATCCCCTATTGCATCTTTGTTTGCAATTTTATAAATTTCACTCTCATAACTATTATTTTTCTCTTTCTACTTTATTGAATTATTTGGTGGCTCATTTTTTAGTATCTTGGGTTGTAATTCTTATTTCATTGATGTTATCATCCTTTCATTTTTTCTAATACATGCTTTTAAAACTATTCATTTACCCCTAGCTGACTTAACTGCATTTGGGAAATTTTGACATGTAATGGTTTTACTATTTCTCAGTTTTAAATATTATATCTTCCACAACCCATGAGTTATTTAGAAATACATTTTAAATTTTCCAAATATACTTTTGCAATGGAATTCTAATTTTATTGCTTTGTCACTAGAGAATGTGATCCATATGATAGGAATTGCTTGATGTTTTGTTAAGTATATTGTGGACTAATTTTCAGGTAATTGTTGAAAATGATCCCTGTATAATTGAGCATAATATTCATTGTCTAATTTTTATGTCAATCTAGCCTCTTTTCTTTCAATTTTATTTTTTTGTTATTGTTCAACTCTATATCTTATTTTGCTGTTCAATTTTTTATCCTCACTAGTTTTTTGATTGCTTGATTTATATATTACAAAAAGGTTATTAAAAGTGTCTCATTATGATTATGGATTTGCGATTATCCCTTTCTTCTTATTATTCTATCAATATTTGCTTTTCATATTTTGAGTCTGTTGTTAGGTGTGCATAAGTTCAATCTTGATATATATTTTTACTGAACTATTTCTTTCATGATTTTATATTTATCCCTAACATTTCTTTTTTTGGCCACAAGTAATTATTCTGATATTAATAGAGCCACATCAACCTTATTTATGCATTTTCCAGGCATATTTTAAAATGATATATTTCAATACTTTGGGATTATATTGATGTTTTCATAAAAAGGATACTAGTTCTCTACATATATTTATGCTTGTTGCTGATCAATTTGGATGCATTCTCTTATCACATGTTGAACTGTTTCTACACTTTTTTCTCCTTGTTTTCTATCTTCTATTAGAATGTTCCATTCTCCTTATTCATTTATTCTTCCTTCACAATGGTTTGGAAGTTTTATAATTTACAATGAGTTTCTATTTAGATTTTAACTTTTTCACGTTGAGCAAGTTACCTAATCTATGTATGAATTTTCATATCTCTAGAAATGAGTTGAGAAAAAAATTCTTAACTGAGTTTCTGTTAGAATTAAATCAGATAATATAGCTAACACATTCAGATATTTAGCATATTGTCTGACTCTCAGTAAACAATAAAAGTAGATTGTGGTAGTGATGATGATGATGATTAATATTTTGAACCTTTGCCAAAAATGATCTGAAAATCTTTCCAGACATTCAACTAACAGACAATTTTTGAGAAACAGATTGTATATTCTAGTGCAATAGTGTAGTTTATTAGTGTGCAGGGAGTTTAATTATGTGCCTTCCTGCTAAAGCCTTTAGTGGGAAGTTGAAATATCAGCACTGTGGGAAATTGATTGATTAACTCAATCAAGATCATCCTCAAAGATGACTCCAAAAATCTATCTGACAGCTTGTGGCTGAGGAAATCAGTCAGGCTTCAGGAGTAGGAGGAGACAGGTAGAGAGATCATTTTCTTTTAATGATTAGTTCTGTACAAGAGGGATGGTATTTGATAACCCCATGTGGAGAGTCCTTCCTTTTGCGTGTGGAGTTTTGAATATATCTTTTTAAAATTCACTCCAAGAAGATTTTCTATTTAACCTCTGGGGCTTACGGGTATTTATTTGTCCTTCAGGATGTATTTTTTAACATAGAATACATACCACAAAGTAAACTGTAATTTTAGTGGAAATGTACTGCAGAAAGGTCATTATGAAGCACTGGTTCTGAAATAGCAAAGGGTCTATTTCACATAACGAGGTAATGGAGGCACAGATCGCTGCCCGTGCTTTCCAGTCCTGAGATAATAATTACAGATACTTAGGTAATGTACCCGAGACAATTGCAGGGCAGGGCATCCTTTTTTCTCTCCCCTTGTTCTTGACTAAGTGGCTTACCAGTCAGATTCAGGAAAAGAACTGAGAAAAGACCTCCAGTGGGTACTCCATTTTTCACCTCTAGCAAATGTGCCTGTGCACGTGTGTACATGCCCGCCCCCCCACTCTCTCTCTCTCTCTCTATCTCTCTGCTCCTCTGAGTCTCTATTTCAACTGCCAGTGTCAAGAAGACAGTTGGCATCTCACAAGTCACCTCATTACATTCTAGGCCTGTGCTCACAGTTAAAAAGATAAAATCCTAATGCTGTCATTCCAAATTTTAGTTAGACCTAACAACTTATGTCACCAACTTTTTATCAGCATGCCTTCTGTGTGCTCGTTTAAGACCCTGAGAAAATTTTAGACAGGATAGAATTCAGAGCAGAGCTTGTGATATATCATTAAAGATGTATTTGTTAATCTATGTGCTGCAGGTATATTCATTGTAAGAAGCTAAAATTTAAAGGAAACATTGGAATGTTTCACTGAAAACATTTCAATGGCTCTATGTCATCTCCATCAGTGTCAACTAAAGTGTGGTCTATGGGCTGGCATTGGACTGCAACTGTTCATTTTCATTCAGCAACAAGATAAGTACAGAAATGAAGAGTGGTTTTATGTGGTTTAATCTCATAATTAAAGATTTGGGTACTATGTCATTATTTTTTTAATTATTCATTTTAATGTGTTTTACAAAAAGATTGGCCTGTGAAAGAATAAAAGTTAAAGAGAAAAATGAGTCTTTTGCCAAAGCAGTTTGCTAAATGTTGAACTATAGGGTTAAGTCCCAGATCTTGGTATAATCCACAAAGTCACTGATGTCCTGGTCCCTGCTCAATTCTCCAACCTTAGCACCTGCTTCTTCCTCTCCCATTCACAGCACTGAGATCTCACCATATAAAGCACATGCACTGGTCTTTTAGAAATGCTGGCCCCTCTGCCTAGAATGCCTTTGATATTCTTAGCTGGCTGCTAGATTTTTACTTATCAGTTGAGCCCAGCCTTTCTGTGTGAGTCAAAGCCCTTAGCTGCAAGTGACAGATACAACTCAAATGATTTAAACAGGAAGGAAATCATGGACAGAGATGGGGCTGGCTTCACACTCAACAGGATCCAGATACTAGAACGACAAGAACTACTTCAGTTATCTCTCTCTGTGTGTGTTTCTTCTCCTCACTCTCTCTCTTTCTGACACCCCTACCATTCTTAGTATTACTGTTTTACTCAGTTTTATAGTAGACAGGCTTGCTCCATATAGCAGAAGACATTGTAGAACCAGCTATGTCAACCTAACTTAACAACGCAAGAAGAAAGAGAAGATGTCTTCCTTGGTTTCAGAAAAAAATCATTCTAGAAAGGATTCATATTGTTTTCAATTGTATTAACTGCTCACTTTTGGCCCTTGGAAGGATTTCTGTGGCTAAGGAGAAGGGACATTCTCTGCAGTTCAATTTCCAACCTTCCACTATAGAGATTGTTTTAAAATACAATTACAATTTTATCTCTCTCCATCTTTTGGCCCTCTTTTTCTCCTGCATCTACAGGAAGAACATTCTAGATATTTTGTACTGCTGTTTCCCACCACTTTTACTGGAGGAGTAAAAAAATGCAACCATTTCTTGAATCTGTGTCTTTCAAATGTTGAAATAGCCTTCTCCCAACAGTTCATGTCGTGAATCTCTAAGCATCTCTTAAAATTGACTGCAATGTTGCCTTCTCAGCAGGTTTTCTCTGATTGTCTCTAAATAAAGATACTACTTACTCATGGAGACTATTTTACACTTCATATAGTTTTGTTGGTGTACCTCTAATGTTCTACTATAATAACATGTCTTTCTTTTATAATACATTTTCTACTAAACTCTGAGCTTATCTACATTGTCTAACATAATGTTTGGCATGTAGTAAACGTCAATTTTATGTTTTTTGAAATAAATTATAGCACTGATTCTTCTTGTATTACAGATGCCTGTTTATATACCTTCCTTTCATACTAAAGTCTGAACGTAGAGAAGTCATCATTGCATCCTCAGGAATTCACACACTGCTTAACATATAGTAACTGAAGAGAAATAAAGGATGAATAATTAAACGAATAAATTAAGTGGAAAATGAGTATATTTGGATTGCCCTTAATGACTCTACCAAGGCTTCATGTGCTAAACAGAGTGGCTGGTCTTGTGGGGTCACGTGGGCCTTGTTTTTGAGCCTCCCTTCTTTATAACTTATTATATGACATTGGGTACAAGACAGGTGAGCAAGGGCTACTTAGCTTACAGAGACAGAATTGGTCATTGGGCCCTGGGCCATAGCTGAGGCCCATGACTACATCCTAATTCTACTCAATGTTTGGTAAGTAACTCCTCAGGTCAACTCACTTCCCTTGTAGTCCTTGGGGTCTAAAAGGCAGGGATCTTCTACTCTAAATTATTAGCTGGCTACAAAGAAACATACACCTCTAGAGGAGCTGTTTATACAGATTCTCTTAAGGCATAAACAGCCAGCTAGTGATCTGGTTCTGCCGATATTTGCCTTAGGAACTGTGTATATATCTTGCATATGGAGTTAAAGTGGGCAGCACAGAAGGGAGGAGCCATGGGAAGGGCGGCTCACCATTGTAAATAAGAACAAAGTCTGACCATGATAACCCTTGCCATGGTGACAGCCATTTCTGTCTCTCTACAGCACACATAACTTATCATTAGCTGTCCCTTCCACAGTGTCAGGCTGACACAACCAGAGGAGTGTTTAATGTCTCAAAGCTGCACACATGAGAGGGTTACACCTTAGCCATTTATTTCCGTTAAGCAAAAGCTAAGAACAACCTCTTATGTCCTTGTTTTCTGGGATTCCTCATCATGTTGGGAGACTGGAAAGCAGACATATTTGGTGTAGGGCCTTGATGTGTCCTGTCTGAAAAATGCCATGATCTGATTAGAAATAATCACTTTGGAAGGGACTTTGTAAAAGTAAGATATTTTTGCTATTCTTGAGCATTCTATCTTTTATAAAAATGCTTGATAATTAATACTTGGTAATTTGTTGATCTCTTGTAAATCCTCTAGAGAAGGTCCCTGTTAAGTTCACTCTTTGATCAATGCATAAATGGGCAAAGGTCTGTTTCAAAATATGCTTATTGTGTTAGCATGACTGTGCATTAGAATTTGCTAGAATGATCGTGACCTCTACAATAAAATTGCATAGCAGAAACATTATTTAAAACTTTGGAATAGTTATTTAACTATATTTAACTACTATTATTCATTCACCTCTTATGACTACAATTATGAGATTTCACTATACCAATAGGATCAGACTTGCTATGTTGCCTAACACATAGCTGATACTCAGAAACATTTATTGAACAAATAAGTAAATTAACAACAACAAACTTGTAGGTATGTCATTATAAATACAGTGGCTGAGTGAAATCCTGAGAAACATAGGAAATGAAGGAAAACACTATATCCAATCTCAAATATTTGCTGTTTTTCAAATATGTCAGGCTGCCCAACCTTCAACATCTTGGAGCATGTTGTTCTTTCTGCCTTGAATGTCCTTCTGCACTTTGTCCACCTAATAAACTCCTACACAATCAATCCTGTGCTCACCTCTCCCCAACCTCAGCCTCTCTTACCATCTCAATTAATGGAAGAATTAGTGATTCTTTCCTGCACATCACACTATAAATTGTAACTTCCTATCAGTGTTGATTCCACTAACCACACGGGACAGGACTGTCATGACATCTGCATTTAGAACTTCATCCAGCTATCTCAAGGCCAAATATGTCTTACTTAGCTTTATATTTTCAAGGCCTGCATAGAGTTAGGACTCAATAAATGTTTCTTTGAAAAAGTAATTTCAGTATACAGATGAGAATAAGATTCACATGCACCAAGAATTCATACACTGGAGGCAGAGGAGCACTGACTCAAATCCAAATTATTTAAAGTCACATAGCACATAAGTGGTGGCCTTTGAAGACCTGCTAAGATTGGAAACTGGCTCTGTCTAATGCCAAAACCCATGTTCTTTTTGCCATATTGTTCAGTACATCTGGGGCTGTGGAACTGGACTGGAGCTAGGAGGAAATGTTCCTGAAGTAGATCATTGAATTTAACATCTGTGAGAACCTAGGAAGGGGCTGGTCCAGAGAAGTGATCGTAGAAGCAGGGAGAAACAGAAATACAATGCCATTCCTCAAGGCTTCATAATGCCTAGATTTCACATGCCAAGAGAGGATTCCTGGTATAGCTCTTCAAATCATTCTCCACAACTAGTATAAGAAAGCAAAGTCACGCACTCTATTTTGAAACAAGACTGTAGTAAACTCTGAGAGAAGTTCAAGTTTTGCTTCCCACTACATTGAGGCACATAGCATGCACTTAATAAATACTTGGTGAACAAAAGAACATAAACTCAAAACAATTATGTGGCCGGAGTAAAATTTCTAGCTCTCCTTATGAAGTTGTGGGATCTCAATTTTTAGTTGGGTTTATTTTTACCTTAGAGTTAGGAGAGGTGATGGAGGTAAAAACAGAACTTCTCTGAAGGAATGTGATATGGCTTGGCTGTATCCTCACCTAAATCTCATCTTGAATTGTACTCCAATAATTCCCATGTGTTGTGGGAGGGACCTGGTGGGAGATAATTGAATCATAGGGGTGGTTTCCCCCATATTGTTCTCATGGTAGTGAATAAGCCTCATGAGATCTGATGGTTTTATCAGGGGTTTCCGCTTTTGCATCTTCCTCATTCTCTCTTTGCCTGCTGCCATCCATGTAAGATGTGACTTGCTCCTCTTTGCCTTCTGCCATGATTGTGAGGCTTCCCCAGACACATGCAACTGTAAATCTAATTAACAATCTTTCTTTTGTAAATTGCCCGGTCTTGGGTATGTCTGTGTCGGCAGCATGAAAAAGAATGGTGCTTGTTTTGAGTGTTATTCCTACCAATTCGGTATGGTGAAAAGGAATTTTTCGGGAGTTCTCTTAAATACTTCTCATCTCCAGGCAGTGGTACTTTAATATCCTTTAAAATATGAAAAGCTTTTCCCCCACAATCTCCCACCTGGCTCTATCCCCAGGGTGACTTGCTGAACTGCACAGCATCTCTGCTGCACCTGTGTTTGATCTTGCAAGCACTGAACTGCAGTCCTTGGGCCTTGGACTAAAGACAACTTCCAGCACTTACATAAAGCTACTTTGAGCACTCTGCCAAGGACTTGGGAGACACTTTTTTCAAAGAAACAAATACATCTGGTTTCTGGAGTTAGCAGAAGGCCAGGCCAATTTTTTTTTCCTGACTTTTCCTTTTCTCTGTCTCAGTCTGAGATATAACTAATTATATACAGGGGCTAAGGGAGCAGCCACCAAAATCACTTCTTCACACAGACTATGGGCTACAAGGAAATCTAGGTCAGCATTGTCTTCCAGAAATGCAAATTAAAATAATAGCCTCTGTCTGCATGTCAGGGATCATAAGCTTGAAAATATGATGGCAATACAGGAAGTACAGTTCACAAGCTCACAACTGGATGAGAGAAATTTATTTTCTGAGGCTTTGAGCATTGTCCCAGAATGCCTTCAATGTTAAGTCTCTGAAGTAGCTACATAAAACAAGAAGGTCTGGGTGCCTGGAATAAACTTTCTTTGGCCTTGAAGACAGTCTGAGTGTCTGGTTTCCTAAGAGCAGCATTGCAGTCAATTCCAGGGCAGAAGCTATACTCAATTGGATGCTGCATCCTAGATGTACATAAACAGACTGTGTTACTAAATTTAATACATGCACCAGGGCTGGTCAACATCTACAAATATAAAGGCATATGTCTGGTAGAATTTTGTATAACCTCGGTGGAATCAGTTCATATAGGAATGAATATTAATGGAGAAATCTTCAATGGACTCTCTTCTCTACCTATTGGCATCTTGATACTTTTCCTAGCCTGATAGCAGAGGTCATCCTACCCTAGTAGTATTTCATTAAACCTTTTTTTTCTGATCTCACATTACATTTCAAATTGCATAACTTTTAAATAATGAATTCTCTGCATGTGTACATGTGACCAACACTCTACTAAGAGCTTTACAAATATTTTTTATATTCTTCATTCATTCAAAAACTATTTATTGAGCACCTACCATATGCCATGCATTGCTTTAGGCTGTGGTAATAAAGTTTCACAAAGTTTATGTGCAAGTGCAGAGACACAGAAAATATCAACATGTAGCTCATTAATTCCAGAACATAAGTGATAATGAGAAAATAAATTCAAGTAAGGCAAAATAAGTTTTAGGTAAGGGCATTTAATTAGGGCATTTAGGAAAAGCCTCTCTGAACAGCCATCTGAATTATCAAAGGCATGAGTCATGCAAAAATCTGGAAAGAGATTCTTCCAAGCAGAGAGGACAAGGAGACCAAAAGCTCTTACTTGGTTCCCATTTGGTGCATTTGAGAAATGACTTGAAACAAGTCAGGAAAAAAATAATAGATGAGGTCAAACAGAAAATCAGAAACCTAAACATGTTGGGCCTTGGAGACCGTGGTAAGGAGTTTGCATTTTATTCTAAAGATAATGGAAAGCCTACTTGTACATTTTATTTTATTTCACACTTTTAAAAAACTGAGATAAAATACGCACATGAAATTTACTGTCCTTACCATTTAGCTGTGTATTTTAAATATTACACTGGCCATGGAGTGGAAAATCATCTACAGAAGGCAAGAGTAGAAAGAGGATGCTCTTGCAATTCAGGTCAGAGGTGATGGGGTAGTGAGGTGAATTTGGGATGTCTTTGAAGGCATAGCTAGTGAGTCATGCTCATTTGATCATGCAGTAACTCTTTCAGATGAAGACACTGAGATGGTGGGGTAGAGTTGTAATGTATTTGAAGGTGAATAGAATAAGTTAACCTTATAATAATCCAGAGAGGTGAAAAATAACTGATGATAAGGAAGTAAGCCTCTATTGCAAATCCAAGAGAGGAGTTGGGGCAGTTGGGTAGTTAATTTGTGTGAAAACCTCTCATAACAATTTTCTTCAATTACTATCTGGAAATTTCCATGAAAAGTTTCTATTTTGGCTGATTCTTGCAGACAAGGGCATCATCATTCCTTCACTTGATGTCTGTTTACCACAAGGAACACTCAGAAACTCAATATTTTGTTTCTTACTTATTTTGATTTTTCACTTTTCTGTTTAATGTTTGCTTCTCTCTCCTTTGCTGATGAGTCACCAGAAAAAAAATGCTTTTACAAACTTCCATAGCTGCATTTTTTGCTCTGTGTTGACAAAGAGAGAATGCTGTTGGGCAAAATTTGATGTAGCTGGCTGTTTGTTTTCTTGGAGGACCCAAAGGTGAATATAAATAATTTAAAATAGCCTTCAATGATCACTGTGTCAGTATCTGGGTTACAAAATTAAGGAATCAAGCTAAAATACAAGAAAAAGAAATATAAAAGAATTTGAAGGAAAACATAAGATTTGATTTGGCATAACACACATTTATTGAGCACTCAATGTTGAATACCCACAAAAAAAGAGCTAAAGACCTACACTTACTGAGTGTCATGTGCCTATATACACTTGAATCCTGAAAAGAAAATGCAATGGGTACAATTATTATCATCATTTTCTACATGAGGAAATGAGCAAGTTTAGAGAGGTTAGAGCAATTACTCTAATCCCATATCTAGAAAATGGCAGACTGGCCTGATTCTAAGGTCCTGTTCTCAATGACCAGAGGGTCTGCTTCTCAAATAAGAGGCTCTTTAGGAGTTCACTATCTGGTGGTGCAGGATAAAAGAAAGCTATTGTATTATCTGTTTTCACACTACTATAAAGATCTTTCTGAGACTGAGTAATTTATAAAGAAATGAGGCTTAATTGACCCACAGTTCTGCATGGCTGAGGAGGCCTCAGGAAACTTATAATCATGGCAGAAGGTAAAGGGGAAGCAAGTACCTTCTTCACAAGGCAGAAGGAAAGGGGGAGCGGAAGTGCCACACTTTTAAACCATCAGATCTTTTAAGAATTTTATCACAAGAATAGCAAGGCCGGTGGGGAGGAGCCAAGATGGCCGAATAGGAACAGCTCTGGTCTACAGCTCCCAGCGTGAGCGACGCAGAAGACGGGTGATTTCTGCATTTCTAACTGAGGTACCAGGTTCATCTCACTGCGGAGTGCCAGACAGTAGGTGCAGGACAGTGGGTGCAGCGCACTGTGCACGAGCCAAAACAGGGTGAGGCATCGCCTCACCTGGGAAGCACAAGGGGTCAGGGAATTCCCTTTCTTACTCAAAGAAAGCGGCGACAGATGGCACCTGGAAAATCAGGTCACTCCCACCCTACTACTGCACTTTTCCAACAGGCTAAAAAAACGGCACACCAGGGGATTATATCCCGCACCTGGCTTGGAGGGTCCTACGCCCACGGAGTCTCACTCATTGCTAGCACAGCAGTCCAAGATCAAACTGCAAGGTGGCAGCGAGGCTGGGGGAGGGGCGCCTGCCATTGCCAAGTTAGTTGTTTGATTAGGTAAACAAAGCGGCAGGGAAGCTCGAACTGGATGGAGCCCAACACAGCTCAAGGAGGCCTGGCTGCCTCTGTAGGCTCCACCTCTGGGGGCAGGGCACAGACAAATGAAAAGACAGCAGTAACCTCTGCAGACTTAGATGTCCCTCTCAGACAGCTTCGAAGAGAGTAGTGGTTCTCCCAGCAAGCAGCTGGAGATCTGAGAACGGGCAGACTGTCTCCTCAAGTGGGTCCCTGACCCATGAGTAGCCTAACTGGGAGGCATCCCCAGTAGGAGCAGACCAACACCTCACAAGGCCGGGTAGTCCTCTGAGACAAAACTTCCAGAGGAGCGACCAGGCAGCAGCATCTGCGTTTCAGCAATATCCGCTGTTCTGCAGCCACTGCTGCTGATACCCAGGCAAACAGCGTCTGGAGTGGACCTCTAGCAAACTCCAACAGACCTGCAGCTGAGGGTCCTGTCTGTCAGAAGGAAAACTAACAAACAGAAAGGACATCCACACCAAAAACACATCTGTAGGTCACCATCATCAAAGACCAAAGGTAGATAAAACCACAAAGATGGGGAAAAAACAAAGCAGAAAAACCAGAAACTCTAAAAATCAGAGCGCCTCTCCTCCTCCAAAGGAACGCAGCTCCTAACCAGGAATGGAACAAAGCTGGAAGGAGAATGACCTTGACGAGTTGAGAGAAGAAGGCTTCAGATGATCAAACTACTCCAAGCTACAGGAGGAAATTCAAACCAATGGCAAAGAAGTCAAAAGCTTTGAAAAAAAATTAGACGAATGGATAACTAAAATAACCAATGCAGAGAAGTCCTTAAAGGACCTGATGGAGCTGAAAACCAAGGCATGAGAGCTATGTGATGAATGCAGAAGCCTCAGTAGCCGATGCGATCAACTGGAAGAAAGGGTACCAGTGATGGAAGATGAAATGAATGAAATGAAGTGAGAAGAGAAGTTTAGAGAAAAAAGAATAAAAAGAAATGAACAAAGCCTCCAAGAAATATGGGACTATGTGAAAAGACCAAATCTACATCTGATTGGTGTACCTGAAAGTGACAGGGAGAATGGAACCAAGTTGGAAAACACTCTGCAGGATATTATCCAGGAGAACTTCCCCAATCTAGCAAGGCAGGCCAACATTCAGATTCAGGAAATACAAAGAATGCCACAAAGATACTCCTCAAGAAGAGCAACTCCAAGACACACAATTGTCAGATTCACCAAAGTTGAAATGAAGGAAAAAATGTTAAGGACGGCCAGAGAGAAAGGCCAGGTTACCCACAAAGGGAAGCCCATCAGAGTAACAGCTGATCTCTTGGCAGAAACTCTACAAGCCAGAAGAGAGTGGGGACCAATATTCAACATTCTTAAAGAAAAGAATTTTCAACCCACAATTTCATACCCAGCCAAACTAAGCTTCATAAATGAAGGAGAAATAAAATACTTTACAGACAAGCAAATGCTGAGAGATTTTGTCACCACCAGGCCTGCCCTAAAAGAGCTCCTGAAGGAAGCACTAAACATGGAAAGGAACAACCGGTACCAGCCACTGCAAAAACATGCCAAATTGTAAAGACCATCGAGGCTAGGAAGAAACTGCATCAACTAATGAGCAAAATAACCAGCTAACATCATAATGACAGGATCAAATTCACACATAACAATATTAACTTTAAATGTAAATGGGCTAAATTCTCCAATTAAAAGACACAGACTGGCAAATTGGATAAAGAGTCAAGACCCATCAGTGTGCTGTATTCAGGAAATCTATCTCGTGTGCAGAGACACACATAGGCTCAAAATAACAGGATAGAGGAAGATCTACCAAGCAAATGGAAAACAAAAAAAGGCAGGGGTTGCAATCCTACTCTCTGATAAAACAGACTTTAAACCAACAAAGATCAAAAGAGACAAAGAAGGCCATTACATAATGGTAAAGGGATCAATTCAACAAGAAGAACTAACTATCCTAAATATATATACATCCAATACAGGAGCACCCAGATTCATAAAGCAAGTCCTTAGTGACCAACAAAGAAACTTAGACTCCCACACAATAATAATGGGAGACTTTAACACCCCACTGTCAACATTAGACAGAACAACGAGACAGAAAGTTAAAAAGGATACCCAGGAATTGAACTCAGCTCTGCACCAAGCGGACCTAATAGACATCTACAGAACTCTCTACCCCAAATCAACAGAATATACATTCTTTTCAGCACCAAACCACACCTACTCCAAAATTGACCACATAGTTGGAAGTAAAGCACTCCTCAGCAAATGTAAAAGAACAGAAATTATAACAAACCATCTCTCAGACCACAGGGCAATCAAACTAGAACTCAGGATTAAGAAACTCACTCAAAACTGCTCAACTACATAGAAACTGAACAACCTGCTCCTGAATGACTACTGGGTAAATAATGAAATGAAGGCAGAAATAAAGATGTTCTTTGAAACCAACGAGAACAAAGACACAACATACCAGAATCTCTGGGACACATTCAAAGCAGTGTGTAGAGGGAAATTGATAGCACTAAATGCCCACAAGAGAAAGCAAAAAAGATCTAAAATTGACACCCTATCATCACAATTAAAAGAACTAGAGAAGCAAGAGCAAGCACATTCAAAAGCTAGAAGAAGGCAAGAAATAACTAAGATCAGAGCAGAACTGAAGGAAATAGAGACACAAAAAACCTTCAAAAAGTTAGTGAATCGAGGAGCTGGTTTTTTGAAAAGATCAACAAAATTAATAGACCACTAGCAAGACTAATAAGGAAGAAAAGAGAGAATAATAAATAGATGCAATAAAAAATGATAAAGGGGATATCACCACCGATCCCACAGAAATACAAACTACCATCAGAGAATACTACAAACACCTCTATGCAAATAAACTAGAAAACCCAGAAGAAATGGATAAATTCCTCGACACATACATCCTCCCAAGACTAAACCAGGAGGAAGCTGAATCTCTGAATAGTCCAATAACAGGCTGTGAAATTGAGGTAATAATCAACAGCTTACCAACTGAAAAAAGTCCAGGACCAGATGGATTCACAGCCGAATTCTACCAGAGGTACAAAGAGGAGCTGGTACCATTCCTTCTGAAACTATTCCAATCAATAGAAAAAGAGGGAATCCTCCCTAACTCATTTTATGAGGCCAGCATCATCCTGATACCAAAGCCTGGCAGAGACACAACCAAAAAAGAGAATTTTACACCAATATCCTTGATGAACATCGATGCAAAAATCTTCAGTAAAATACTGGCAAACCGAATCCAGCAGCACATCAAAAAGCTTATCCACCATAATGAAGAGGGCTTCATCCCCGGGATGCAAGGCTGGTTCAACATATGCAAATCAATAAATGTAATCCAGCATATAAACAGAACCAAAGACAAAAACCACATGATTATCTCAATAGATGCAGAAAAGGCCTTTGACAAAATTCAACAGCCCTTCACGCTAAAAACCCGCAATAAATTAGGTACTGATGGGACGTATCTCAAAATAATAAGAGCTATCTATGACAAACCCACAGCCAATATCATACTGAATGGGCAAAAACTAGAAGCATTCCCTTTGAAAACTGGCACAAGACAGGGATGCCCTCTCTCACCACTCCTATTCAACATAGTATTGGAAGTTCTGGCCAGGGCAATCAGGCAGAAGAAGGAAATAAAGAGTATTCAATTAGGAAAAGAGGAAGTCAAATTGTCCCTGTTTGCAGATGACATGATTGTATATCTAGAAAACCCCATCGTCTCAGCCCAAAATCTCCTCAAGCTGATAAGCAACTTCAGCAAAGTCTCAGGATACAAAATCAATGTACCAAAATCAGAAGCATTCTTATACACCAATCACAGACAAACAGAGAGCCAAATCATGAGTGAACTCCCATTCACTATTGCTTCAAAGAGAATAAAATACCTAGAAATCCAACTTACAAGGGATGTGAAGGACCTCTTCAAGGAGAACTACAAACCACTGCTCAATGAAATAAAAGAGGATACAAACAAATGGAAGAACATTCCATGCTCATGGGTTGGAATAATCAATATCGTGAAAATGGCCATACTGCCCAAGGTAATTTATAGATTCAATGCCATCCCCATCAAGCTACCAATGACTTTCTTCACAGAATTGGAAAAATCTACTTTAAAGTTCATATGGAACCAAAAAAGAGCCCTCATCGCCAAGTCAATCCTAAGCCAAAAGAACAAAGCTGGAGGCATCACGCTACCTGACTTCAAACTATACTACAAGGCTACAGTAACTAAAACAGCATGATACTGGTACCAAAACAGAGATATAGACCAATGGAACAGAACAGAGCCCTCAGAAATAATGCTGCATATCTACAACTATCTGATCTTTGACCAATCTGACAAAAACAAGCAATGGGGAAAGGATTCCCTATTTAATAAATGGTGCTGGGAAAACTGGCTAGCCATATGTAGAAAGCTGAAACTGGATCCCTTCCTTGCACCTTATACAAAAATTAACTCAAGATGGATTAAAGACTTAAATGTTAGACCTAAAACCATAAAAACCCTAGAAGAAAACCTAGGCAATACCATTCAGGACATAGGCATGGGCAAGGACTTCACGTCTAAAACACCAAAAGCACTGGCAACAAAAGCCAGAATTGACAAATGAGATCTAATTAAACTAAAGAGCTTCTGCGCAGCAAAAGAAACTATCATCAGAGTGAACAGGCAACCTACAGAATGGGAGAAAATTTTTGCAACCTACTCATCTGACAAAGGGCTAATATCCAGAATCTACAATGAATTCAAACAAATTTACAAGAAAAAAACAAAGAACCTCATCAAAAAGTGGGCAAAGGATATGAACAGACACTTCTCAAAAGAAGACATTTACGCACCCAAAAAGCACATGAAAAAATGCTCATCATCACTGGCCATCAGAGAAATGCAAATCAAAGCCACAATGAGATACCATCTCACACCAGTTAGAATGGCCATCATTAAAAAAGCAGGAAACAACAGGTGCTGGAGAGGATGTGGAGAAATAGGAACACTTTTACACTGTTGGTGGGACTGTAAACTAGTTCAACCATTGTGGAAGTCAGTGTGGCGATTCCTCAGGGATCTAGAACTAGAAATACCATTTGACCCAGCCATCCCATTACTGGGAATATTCCCAAAGGATTATAAATCATGCTGCTATAAAGACACATGCACATGTATGTTTATAGCGGCACTATTCACAATAGCAAAGACTTGGAACCAACCTGGATGTCCAACAACAATAGACTGGATTAAGAAAATGTGGCACATATACACCATGGAATACTATGCAGCCATAAAAAATGATGAGTTCATGTCCTTTGTAGGGACATGGATGAAAGTGGAAACCATCATTCTCAGCAAACTATCGCAAGGATAAAAAAGCAAACACCACATGTTCTACTCATAGGTGGGAATTGAACAATGAGAACATGTGGACACAGGAAGGGGAACATCATATACCGGGGACTGTTGTGTGGTGTGGGGAGGCAGGAGGGATAGCATTAGGAGATATACCTAATGCTAAATGAGTTAATGGGTACAGCACACCAACATGGCAGATGTATACATATGTAACAAACCTGCACATTGTGTACATGTACCCTAAAACTTAAAGTATAATAATAATAAAATTTAAAAAAAAGAATAGCAAGGGGGAAACTGCCTCTACAATCAAATCACCTCCCACCAGATCCCTCCCTCCACACATAGGGATTATGGGGATTACAATTCTAGGTGAGATTTGGGTGGGGACACAGAGCCAAACCATATTATTCCGCCCCTGGCCTCTCCCAAATCTCATGTCTTTCTTACTTTTCAAGACACAATTGTAGCTTCCCAACAGTCCCCCAAAGTCTTAATTCATTGCAGATTCAATCCAAAAGTCCATGTCCAAAGTTTCACTTGGGTCTAGGCAAGTCTTTTCCTCCTATGAGCCTGTAAAATCAGAAGCAAGTTAGTTACTTCCAAGATAGAGTGAGGGTACAGGCATTGTTTATATGCTTCCATTCCAAATGCGAGGAATTAGCCAGAACAAAGGGACCACAGGCCTCATTCAACTCTGAAACCTGGCAACGCACTCAGTAAGTCTTAAAGCTCCAAAATAACCTTCCTTGACTCCAGATCTCATATCCAGGGCATGGTGATGCAAGGGGTTGGCTCCCAAGGCCTTTAGAAGATCTGACCCTGTGTATCTGCAGGGTTCAGCTCCAGCAGCTGCTTTCATGGGCTGGTGTTGAGTGCTTGAGGCTTTTCCAGGTACAGGGTGCAAGCTGTTAGTGGATCTACCATTCTGTGGTCTGGAGGACAGTGGACCTCTTCTCACAGCTTCACTAGGCAGTATCCAAATGGGGACCTTGCCGTAGTAGTGGTTCTCCATGAAGGCTCCTCCCCTAAAGAAGACTTCTGCCTGGACGTCCAGGCATTTTCATACATCCTCTGAATGCTAGGCAGAGACTCCCAAAGCTCAGCTCTTGTCTTCTGCACACCCATATGCCCCATACAATGTGGAAGCCACCAAGGCTTGGAGCTTGCACCCTCTGAAGCCATGGCTCGAGCTGTACCTTGGCCCCTTTTATCCACAGCTACAGCTGGAGCAGCTGGGTCACAGGACACCATGTCCTGAGACTGCACAAAGAAGTGGGACCCTGGGCCCAGCCCATGAAACCATTTTTTCCTCCTAGGCCTCTGGGCCTGTGATGGGCCATGAAGATCACTGAAATGCCTTGGAGACATTTTGCCTATTGTCTTGGCTATTAACATTTAGCTTCTCTTTGCTTACGCAAATTTCTGCAGACTGCTTGAATTTCTCCTCACAAAATGTGGTTTTCTTTTCTACCACATGATCAGCCTGCAAATTTTCCAAACCTTTGTGCGTTGCTTCACTTTTAAATGTAAGTTCCCGTTTCAGAAATCTCGTTGTGGACTCATATGACTGTAAGCTTTTAGAAAAAGTCAGGTCACATCTTGAATACTTTGCTGCCTAGACATTTCTTCTGCCAGATACCCTAAATCTCTCTCAAGTTCAAAGTTCCACAGATCTCTAGGGCAGCAGCAAAATGCCACCAGTCTCTTTGCTAAAGCATAGCAAGAGTCACCTTTACTCCTGTTCCCAACAAGTTCCTTATCTCCATCTGAGACCACCTCAGCCTGGACTTAATTGTCCATATCACCATCAGCATGTTTGTCAAAGCTATTCAGTAAATCTCTAGGAAGTTCCAAACTTTCCCTCATCTTCCTGTCTTCTTCTGAGCCTTCCAAACTGTTCCAATCTCTGCTGGTTACACAGTTCCAAAGTTGCTTTCACATTCTCAGGTATCTTTATAGCAATGCCCCACTACCTCGGTACCAATCTACTGTATTAGTCTGTTTTCACACTGCTATAAAGAACTACCTGAGACTGGGTAATTTATAAAAGAAAGAAGTTTAATTGACTCACAGTTCTGCATGGCTGGGGAGGCCTCAGGAAACTTACAATCATGGTGGAATGTGATGGTGAAGCAAGCAGCCTCTTCACAAAGTGGCAGGGGAGAGAGGGTGGGGGAAGTGACACACTTTTAAACCATCAGCTCTAATAAGAAATCTATCATGAAAACAGCAAAGGGAAAAATGCTTCCATGATCTAATCACCTCTCACCAGGTCTGTCCCTCTACACATGGGGATTACAATTCGGGATGAGATTTGGGTGAAAACACAGAGCCAAACCATATCAGCTATTAACAGCCAGGAGTGATTTGAGGGTCATTGAGCAAAGTTATCTGGAAGAGCTGTCATTTATGGTGGAATTGGAACAAAGTATATGATTTAAATAAGAAGAAGCTATACCTTATCTTAGGCCAAACCAATGGATAAAAAGTAAGGAATCCAGAGTATTGGATAATGAATTTTTTCTCTGGGTTGCCAAGGAATAATTTTTGCATATGTATTTATGTTAACCTTTATATATAATCTGTAATAGCATGTATATTAGACATATAAAAGCATTATTATATATAATATATAAGACATATTATTTAATATTAAATATAGGTTATATATAATTGACATGGATATATGAACAATTTTATATATTATAATTCTTTTTTTTTTTTGACAGAGTTTCACTCTTGTTGCCTAGGCTGGAGTGCAATGGCACCATCTTGGTTCACTACAGCCTCCGCCTCCTAGGTTCAAGTGATTCTCCCACCTCAGCCTCCCAAAGTAGCTGGGATTACAGGTGCCTGCCACCACACCCAGGTAATTTTTTTTGTATTTTTAGTTAAGACGGGGTTTCACCACGTTGGCCAGGCTGGTCTTGAACTCCTGACCTCAGGTGATCCACCCGCCTCAGCCTCCCAAAGTGCTGGGATTACAGGCGTGAGCCACTGTGCCTGGCCTACATATTATAATTCTATATTATATTTGTTATACATTTGTGATCTATAACATTAATATTATTCTATTTCACTATGTGTACTGTATATATATTACATATAAATATATTATATATATATATATATATATATATACACACACACACACACACGTCTTTCATAGGTTTGACTAGTGGACTTGGTTTAAATGACTGAAGTTAGGAGTTATGAGTTTCCATAGTTTTTGTTAAGTCCCTTGATTTCTCAGTTCTCATGTTCCTTCTCTAAACCATGAAAAGGCTGAACTAAATAAATATTTCGAGGGTCTTGAATTTGACATTTATCAAAAAAAAAAAACCATACAAATAACCAACACATATATGGAAAAATGCTTGATGTCACTAATTACAAGGGAAATGCAAATTAAAACCACAATGAGAGATCATCTTACATCTGTTAGAATGGCTATTATCAATAAGACAAAAGATAACAAGTGTTGGTGAGAATGTAGTGTACAAGGAAACCCTTGTTGAATTTAAATTAGTATAGCCATTATGGAAAACAGTATGAAAGTTCAGTCACCCTTCCTAGACCATGAGCTTTCTAAGATCAGGATTGGTGTCTTACTTTTAACTCTAGTGGCTAGTCTATAGTAGAAGCCCAATAAATGAAATAGTTTCTCTTGTAAAATATTCTGTTTTAGATTATTCCATCTCAATATTTATTGAAAAATATCACTCAGTATATGCTTCAGTCCTCATTATTTCAAGATGGTTCATTTCCAACTTGATAAAAATAAACAGTTCATGTTAATTGAGGTTTAGATTGAAATCCCTTGTTGCAATGTTGCTTAAAAGGCTTCATAATTACTACATATTTATCCTTTCAACAAGAAATCTCAAAACAATTTACTAAGAAAACTATTACTTCATATTTTAGGCTGAGGTACAAAGAGATCAGCAACTTATTAAAGGTTAATAAATTATTCACTGATTGGGACTTGAGCTCCTGAGCCCCAGCCTCACAACTTTCTGTATAAACCCCTAAAGAGCAGGCAAAGGAAATGGTGTTCAGAGATTCTGTGTACCCAGTGTACTTAGCATAATCAGTTCACCTGTGTCAATTTCATTACCGTTTATAAATAGGGATGCTGCCTCATGGGAAAAGAAAAGCTTCCCTACTCTTTTTCCATCTTCAAGCAGGGTAATTCGCTATTCAAATCTATTCTGAAAGGGTACAGAATTTATTTCAGCAGGCGCTGAGAAAGAAAAGAGCTCCCTGCAGAAACAGCCCCTCTAAGGTTTGATCGGGGTTGAAAGTATCCTAGGTTGGGTGTTACACATCCCTCAGCCATTCATTCTGGCTGCCTTCTTCATCAGAACTGTGTTTGAAAATCCCTTTATCTCCCTTTGACCCTGCTAGGCTGCTACCCAAAGGAATATACGCTAATCCTCCTCAGCCTGTCTGGAGAGATTTAGCTCTCAGTCAAAGGGCTTTCAAAGAAAAGATTTTCAGCAGTCCTAGAAGAGAAATATATTGTCTATAAAGAAATTTGTCACATTTACTTGTTTTTGTGAGTGACTTGGAGATGCTTTGGGAAATTTATATATGTAATATATATACGTCTATATCATATGCATATACATATTAAACATGTATATATACATACATATATGGATATTATCACTTCAGTATTTCACTATTTCAATAAGTCATAAATTTTTATAGACTTGAATAAAGCCAACTTCTTGTTACAGAAGAGCTTGAGTTAGGGGATATTCACACCAAAATACGCTCTTTTGTTACTTTCCAACACAGAAGTGACTCAGATTAAAGAAATTGTGCCTAATGATAAGTCCTAAGGAAATCTGCTTTCATGCATAGAAAATTAGATTAAGTGCATGATAATATAGAACAAATTTTCTTGGGGGCATTTTAAAATTTGACTTATCCTCTGTTTCTTTATCATTTAAAATATTTCTTTCACAAACATATTTACACTTTTAAATTGCACAAAGTTTGTGTCTAAGAAAAGAAACAAATTGTGTCCTAGAAATAAAACACACTTTGGAATCATACCTCATTGCAATTCCCACCTGGCCACTTGCTGGTTAGATGTACTTGGAGTGTTTTGTAACCTCTCAGAAATCTCAGATTCCTTTTCTGTAAGAATGATGAGAAAATGCTTTTCTTAAGAGATTGTTGTGTGAATAAGATAACTAATGCACGCTGCCTGGCAGTTGGTAGAAATTTTAAAAATGTTGCTTTCCCTTTTTAAGCCAAGTCTTGTCCCAGTTTCCCTAAATGCCAAAATAATTGAATTAAGAAGTTATTTACTCTGTGTTCTTTATCTCTTCCTGTGCTCACTTATCTCCTTCTGTGTTTTCCCCATGGTCTAGGTATTTAATATATGTCTAACTAATTTCTCTAATGTTCAGTTTTTAAATTTGAATTGTGGTAAATTAGAAAAGAAAAGAGTTAACTTTTGTATTTTTCTTTGGGAGGAAGAAATGTCAAATAACAATTCCTGGAAAGCAGTCACTTTTTCCCCATAACTCCAACACCATTACTAATTTAAAGACATTCAAACTTACAGTTAAATGAGTCAAATGGTAGAGACATACATGAGTTTGGGGATTAATATGATGAAATAAAGCATATTAAATTTTTCCCATCCCAATAAATTTCTGTTTATCAGCTGTGAGACTTGAAATAGAACATCTGAATTCTCTGAGAATCCAGTTCTCTAATAACAAAATGAGAAAGTATTATTATAGGGATTGAAATCTGAAATCACTGCAGGGACCAGACAGACATTAATGAGATAAGTGGGCTGGTTGAATATAATATTAGTTGCTAGCAGCTAATTCAAATTATTTTTTTAAAAGTGGCCCAAACAGTGACCTCCACTTCAGAGGTTCTTGTCAGTTCCTTCAGAGGTTCCTTCCTGATAGGATTTAAACCTTATTAGAAACAGTTCTTGTCTGTAATAAATGACTTTAATAGATTCCCTTTCACAGAGCTCAATTTGTCTAATATTACAGGGGTCTTGTGAGAATCAAAAATTCTCAGAATTTTTGAAAAGTGGAGATGATCAAAGATATAGGGTATCTATACAAAACCATAAGAAGGAGAGTGATAATGGAATGTTTCTGAAAGGTCATTTTGAGATCATAAATTGCATTGCATTTCTTTCAGGGAGGAAACTTCAGTTCTTTGATATTGGTGACTCCCTGGAATTCTTCCCTGGACTTAGGAAACTCAGCATTACATGCACAAATAACCAATTTGTCTTGATCCTCTCTTCTTTCTCCAAAGGGACATGTGACTATACGCATCTTTAAATGAGAAAACATACATAATTTGAATATCTAATTGGCTGCCCTGTTTTCTGAACTAGAGAAAGGGCAGAACTTGTGTACTTTTATAGGCTTTATCATTCCCGGTGATATTGCACTTAAAATATCTTAAGCGAATACTTGATTTTTGTGATTTAAAATCTGTGTACCTGTTTTCTGTGAAGTGTGTTTATACGCACATAATTACTCTCATTCAGTGACATTAAAACTTATGGAAAACGAAATATATCACCCTTCCCTGACCAAACAAACATTAGTAGCTGGTTTGGAAACTGTATTAACTGAGCAACACTGTAATATAACTTTCGAAGCCAATCTGTTTAATAAGACAAGACAGGAAAATGCACTTTTCAAGGATTCTTATTGGTGGTAAGAGAGCGTCTAAGAAACTAATAAAGCTATAATACAGTAACAGTCACTTTATTATTAGATGTTAAAGAACATCAAGGAAGATTTATATCTTCTTTTAACTTTACCCTGAGACAATTTCAAATTCAATTGCTGGGTTGTTTTAGAGTAAAACAGAAGTTCAAGAGGAGAATGCCTTTGAACAGGCATATGATAATTTGGAGTAGGTTTAATCATCTTCTGCTTTCTCCCAGAAGATTACTGACATGACTTAAGCAGCAGCATGTACACTGATTTCATCCTCAGAGATGAGGAGAGATACTAAAAGCTCATTATGAACAAATGCATTTGCATCAGCCTGCTTCACATTCAGAGTGAGTGCAGATGCACAACACAGAATCTGAAACAGAGCATTTAGAATGTAGAACATGGTGTGGCTTCTAATGTAATAAACAGAATTCTTAGAGCCTCAGGCCGTTAGCATAAATGAGCTACTTCCTAACTGCAAACTTAACGCCCATATTAAATAACTTTAAAATCTGCATGTGTATATGAGTAAGTAGTTTTTTAGTGAAAACCAATGGATTCCTCTGTTTGGGGATTTATGTGCAATGTTTTTATTTTCTAGTCCATCTCTCGCTTCTTTGCTTTTCACATCCTGATTTCCAACCAAGCAAGACTATTTCCAATTCCCTACACACTGAATTTGTTTTACCCTTACTTTGAGCCATTGATAACACTTTCTTATATTTCTAGAATGCCCTTTCTTCACTTTTGGTAGGCTTAAGTCTTAATTATCCTTTAAGGCCCAATTCAAGTATTACCTCCTTCTGAAAAACCTCACTGATCTTTGCAAATGGAAGTAGCATAACTCTTTTTGAATGTTAATAGCTTTAATATGTGCATAACAATACCACTTTCTGTTTTATAGTATAGATATATATATTAATACATCATATTTCTTATTTCCCTTACTCGCTCCTCAAAGGCAGGACTCCAAGTTTGTACCTTTCACAGTACTGAAAACACCCTTTTATCCTTAATAGATTTCTCTGAAAATTCATCAGAGGAACTTAAAATTTCAATCACTGTTATTCTCTGGTATGCAGAAAAAAAATCTTACATGATGGTAAGGTTTAATTTATTTATTCCACAAATATTTATCGGATGCCCGCTGGGTGCCAAACTCTGTACTAGCACTGGGAATACACAGATGAACAAGATCACTTATATTCTACCGAGTAAATAAACAAGAAAACAAATAGAATTGTAAATCATATCCCAAATTAAAATAAGGTAATGTGATGATAATGACAAAAGGAAGCAGCCTGTCATCTAAAACATCAGGGAACAAACGTAACATTACAAGAAGAAAGATGAGATGAAAGAAAGGCATAAAGCATAAAATTTGACATATGTGTTAGTCAGGGTTTGGACAGGAAAGTAGAAATCATTCCAGACATTTCAAGCAGAAAGGGATTTAATACAGGGAATTAGAGGCTTTGAAAACCTTTGAAAAGGCGAGGGGATCAAAAGTTAGTGATTGCACCATCTAGCATTTGGAAAGCCAACACTTACAGGAATCAAAGGAAACTGCCAATGAAATGTGTAACTCTTGGATGGACACCTAAAAGCAAATACAGATGATGTTACAACGGGTTTCTATACTGATGGAAATGATCCAGGAGATAGGAATATACTGAGAATGCAGAGAGAAAGGTGTAAAATTTCAGATGTATATTCCCTGCAAAGTCTACAGGGGATGGGACCTAGAGCACAACTGGAGGTGCTGACCTTTGATGGGAGTGAAGACATTACATCTAGAGGTATACAAGAGTAGGCAGAGGATACTAGAATAGATGCAGGTGGCGTTGTAAGTTATGGAGTAGACAGAGGAGTGTGTTCCTTTCTGGCAGGTTCTATTTTATTTCCAAGATGTATGTGAGGATGAGGTGGAGGAGGGTATTTCCCTGAAAATTTTAAGGAAGTCAGAGACTTTGTGAAGCTTCTGGAGTAAAAAGACCCCTCCCTGTTCTTGCTGGTGATTCAAGCTTTCCATGTGTCTTTTTGTACTGTTTCTTGTTTACCTACTAAAAAGAATAAAGATTTGAGTACATTAGAAAGTAATTTAAAAATGAATAAAAGCCAGTATAAAGTAGACAAGACAATAGAAAATGGATTCTGATTTATTTTTAAAATGTTTTAAAGACCAATAGAGACCTTTTACTTAAACTGAAAGACCTGAAATAAATTAATAATGCCCTGTGCGTAAACAGAAAACCCTTTGCTTTGCCCCTTAGGCAAGAGTTTGAATTCCAACGATGATGATAATTAAAATGATGATGATAATGATGCTGATGATGACATTTTTTTGAGCACCCACTATGTGCCAAGCACTTCATATAGAATTAATTTTCCATTTAACTATCTCAATGCTCTATTTTATAGATGAAGAAACTGAAACACAGAGAAGTAAAGTAACTCCTCCAAGTAAATAAAGCTGGTAAGCTTAAAACTCTAGACATTTTGACTCCAGAGGTCCCCCTCTTAATGACTACAATTTATTAGCTCCCACTTTCATGTGTGCCTGTATCATAGACACACAAAGCCATCTGTTTATCTGACCTGCAAGTCAAGCCAGTCTTTCTTGTCAGCTAACTGGAGACTGACCAGACAAGGGTTATGTTGGAAAAAAACAAAGCCACAGGATTCACGCAGGCTAGGGCAGGAATTACAGATTGGCCACATACTCACCACTCATCTTGAGAAAATTATTTAATTTTTTTGAGTCTCACTTTTCTTAGCCGTAAAGATGGAGAAAATATCAATGCCCTTACTAGCATTAATGGAAAGATTAAATGAGACAAACTTTGTGCAGCTTATGGAAGATTTCTTCCTTTCTTGTCAATGTGAAGAAAATGGGTCCTATTCATCTTTATGTTGCCTAAATAATCTATTAAACACCTTGCAGATAATGAGTGTTTAATAAATATGAGACAAGGGATGAATGGATAGATTAACGGATCATCATCTGAAGGTTATGGTAGCTTAAAAAAAAAAGAAATAAAAGAAAGATATAGGTGGGGAAGAGGTGTATTGACTCATTGACTATCTATCATGACTGCCCTAGCCTCACATTTCTTAGCCCTTTGCAGTAGGGCAGCACAGTATGACCAGTTTTGGCCAATGAACTGTAACCATAACGATGTGTGTGACTTCTGGCTCAGATATTTAGGAGCCATTGAACGATTATTGTAGATTTCTCTTGCTTTGCTGCAGCAATTGTGGAGTACCTGATTTAGACCAAACAGCCACAGGATGGGAGCAGCCAGGATGACTGAATCACTATGGATAAAAACTGGCCCTGTAGTTAAACGACTCCCAGATTTTGAATAAGCTATGACTTTATTGAGCTAATTTGTTTCTGCAGCATAACCAACTTTATCTTGCCCCATATAAAAAGCTAGGCTTTTTGTGGGGGGCGGGGCACGAAAATCATCTTTCTGACACACCAAATTGTTGAATTTCAAACTGAACTCAAAATAATTAGAAATAATGTCAAGGATAAAATAAATAAATAAAATTTCAACAGAGAAAATGCTTTGGATAAAGTTTGATGGTTTCAATCGCTTAATAGAAGTTACTGATGCTGTATAAAAACACAATTTAAAAGGTGTCATCTAATTAGCTGTAAAATTCATATTTTGGGGTATTAGAATATTTTGTTGAACCCCATCTTATTATAGACTTCAGAATATCAGGTATAAAGAGATCTCAAAGGACATAGAGTATGACCGGTTTATCTTACTGATGAAAAAGCTTGAGGCTTAGAGTGGTTAATCAAGTTCTTATGGTGACTCAGCAACTCAGGGGCAGGGCTGAGCTAAATACCCATCTGTGACCCCTCACCATCATTTCATCTCTACACTGGAGGCTTTTTCCATTGTTTTGATTGCCTCATGATATCTGTGTGCTCTGAAAGAGTTAATGTGCCTTCCAAAGGGTTATTTTTTTTAAGCTCTGCAGAGAGCCAAACTGGATAAAAGCCAGCAGAGTATTCTGTTCCATCCTTCTTGAGGGTTCTCATCCAGAAAATGATAGAAGATGGAAGTTACCCAGAGAGGGTCTCAGTGAAATACTTGTAGAAGAAAAATAAAAAAGAATTCTAGCTACCCAATTTAGAAATTTACATAAGTCTTTCGAATATTGATGTCAGTGAAGTCAGCAGTTCTCTCAGGAGGGTCATGGGATCATGCCTTAATTCTCTTCATTTTTTATTTTTGAAGTTCTACCACTTGACATATCTGAGTGAGTCAGCAGAAAGTGAGTCTTGTTAATGAGATGGTCTGTGAAATGCAGTGTTTATCACATGGTGATTACTTATCTGTTTGGAGCACTTTTCGAAGTTTTCTGAAGTGCCTAACTTTCTCTTCTCTGATTCTCCCTGCTTCCTTAAGAAAATTGTTCTAAGGCCCCTACCTAAAGTACCAAGCATATGCCTTCAAAAAACTCCAGAGATTTGATTATGTACAATAATAGGAACAGGTGTTAATTCTACATATTTGTCACACTTCAGATTTTCAGAAACTCCTGATTAATTTTGGTCTTTGGAATAGCAAATGTCTTACGTGTAAAAATAAAGCAAAAAAATAGCCTGTGGTTACAAATGTTGTCTCCATGAAGGCATCCATAATCATGAGAGGAAGTATCTCATGATTAGTAAAAAGCTGTAGTTTCCCAGGAGAGTATGGAATAACCATTATAAGTATGTTAGATTTTTGTGTTTTGTTTTAGTTTTCTTATTTAGTTATGGGTTTTATCAATAAAAAATCAATTAATTTCAACAGATAGAGAAAAATTAATATGGCTCTTTCAATAATTATTACTGGAATTTCCAAATCATTGCATACTGTTTAATTCCTGAGAATCCGATGGAGGCTTTCCTATCTCTGAGTCAAACAAGAACATGTATTCACATCCTAATGTAATTCTGCTATCAAACTTTTGAATGTTTGCAAATTAAAAAGATGAAAGTATTTCAAAGCTTTCATTTGTTCTGATTATTAGTGATATTGTTAGCGCTATTAAGCATCTTTTTGTATGGATGTGTGGCCATTGTGTTTTTCTTCTGTGATTTGCCTTCTTCTGATTCATTTCTTACCTCTTTGGCTTGTTTTTTTTTTCCATTGATTTACAGGATTTCTTTAAACATCATTACCTTCTTTATGGGTAGGTGGCAAATCTTTTTCCCCAAGTAGGCAGTTACATTTTAACTTCACATGTGGCTTCTTTGACTACATCAAGGTTCTTGTTTGTCGTATAGCCAAATATGTCAGTCTTTTCTTTTATGGCTTCTAGGTTTGGTTCATGCTTAGAAAGACCTTCCCCGTCTCAAGATAGACAAATATTGTTTTAAATTTTCTTCTGATATTTTCCCAGATTTCTCTGGTGCCAACCCTGTGCATATCCAAATGACCACATTACAGACTTAGTAAAGAGTACAAACTCCAGAGCCAGGTTGCTTTGATTCACATGCCAGCTTCAGTGATTACTAACTGTGTAACCTTGAACATCTGGAAAGGACAAATAATAGTTCATATATCCTGAAGTAGTGGTGAGAATTAATAAATTTTCATTTATATATTTAGAATGGTGTTCCATAAATATTAACTAGGTAAAGGTACAGAACATCATTTATCTCTGGGAGCCCAGTGCAAGCATGCTTTCTGGCATATAGTTCAAAACTCTGATAATAAAAGATTAATCAATTTATTCAAAATATGTTTACCCCTTCTGCCTTTTCATCAATTATTTATTACTAAATCTATCTGGCCACAGTCCACATAACCATTTCAGCAACTCTTAGCATAAACAGTTGCTCTGATTCTCAGTTGATCTTGGGGGCTCTTAGATGCAACATATGAAATTGTTTTGCAGAAAAATTTAAACCAACCTATGGGAGACTAAAATGTGGACTTTCCTCACATACCCGTCATGGCCACAATTCTTTGAAAGGCAATGAACATTTGTTAGCCTGAAGGCATAAATAAGGATCTTACATCTTTCTTTCTCAAGTTTTATTGATGTATTTTCATCTCGCAATCTCTACCCAGTAGTTCAATGATGATTCCCATGGTTATTGGAAATATACTCCCCATTCTTTGGTACTGATAATTCAGAAGCCAAACCATGGGGTATGGGAAGTTTGTTTTTTTGTTTTTTTGTTTTTTATTTTGCCCTGGAGGATCTTACAGCTTTGCAAGAAAGAAGAAAATGAAATTGAAAAGACATAAAATACAAAACCTCAAAACTCTGTGTGGCAGAGTTGTTGATGTTATTCACAGAATAGAAGCCAGGAACCAGGGCAGCATATCCCTCAATTTATCAGATATCTTTCTTCCAACCCATGTCTGAATTGTACAGACTCAACTGATTGCTTTAGCTCCATGTGCCATTCACTTTTCACGAGCCACTAACGCTACAAAAAAAAAAAAAAAAAGGGCATTTCCCTCTTTCACTGTTGTATATTCTTTCCAGCCAGGGCAACAAACCACACGGGCTAGCTAGCTGTCATAGAACCCACTCCAGTTGTCCTCCGGGTTTTGATCTTTTTACAAATAGATAGAAACTAGGAGAAGTTTGAAAATTTTTTCCTGCTCAGAAAACCTGACCGCAAGCTATTTTCCTACTGATAATTTCTATCTTGATGTCAGAAGTTCAATATTACCTTGTTCCTTCTCAATTATTTCTTAGGGTAAAATTTTATTTTCTCTTGGTGGATGGATGCCTCAACCTCAGTAGAGAGAAGATCATGAACCTAAAATTGCAAAGGAGATAAGGGCATTCATATTTTTCCAAAATATTATCCTGACTAAAAATGTAGAGTGGCTCCGAGGCAACTATCAGGGATGTCATATGAAGTGGACAATAACTGAGAGGGCCAGGAAGTCAGAGCAGTGTTGTGGCAAAAACAATCTGATAAGAACCTTGAGGCCTCGGAGGAAGCATTTTACTTTAATTTGATGGAAAACTGGAAGCTTTTTAAAAGTTTTTTAAAAGAAGGGGTATTCTGATCCAAATGACACTTTGGAACAGGAATCTAATACTTCATATAAAAACAGGGCATGTAATGTTAAGGGTAAGAATGAAACACAGTAAGAAGAAGTAGAATAACTGAGAGTCTCATAAAATCATTCTGGAAAAATATAAGTGGTTCTGGCCTGAACAAGGCTTGCAGATCACATGGGGGAATGGGCACAAGATTATTGCACCATTGGAAAACAATAATTAATAAACTAACATATACCTCAAAGACTATATGTCACAGAGTTACTAAGGTTATATAGAAAACTGAAGTCAGGAAAAGAGCAGTATAATTCTCAATTCATCTGATATACTCCCCTACCTTTATCTCATCCCTTTTTCTTAGTGACCAGTAAATGGTAGTGATCGTGTGAGGTAGGTACTATGATCATCCCCATTTTACAGATGCATGGAGGGATCCTGGGGAGTTTAAATAATTTGTTCAGGGTCATAGACTTAGGAAGTGGCAAAGCCAGAATTTGATCAAGACTCTCTGACTCTGGAGCCTGTACATTAAACTACTGGTCTTTCAGGTCTCTGTAGAGACCTTCTCTGATTAAAGAAGAAATTAGGGACCTGGGATGAACTGGCTGCAATGGACAGTAAGGAAAAAGATTTGAGATGAAATCAATGTTGCTAATTGAGTGGGAGTGCCAAGGATGGAGATAGAGAATTGATAGTTTAATAGGGGAAATATTTAAGCTCTTCAGTCCTTCAACAGTCATTTCTTGAGGGCCTACCAGGCACCAGCATCCACCAAGCATTGTGCAGGTTTATGGAGATAAGAAGGTAAAGGAGGTTTCCTGTCTTCAAGGAGTTCAAACTAGCAGGGTGGTTCAACTCTTTATGTTATTTATCACCATAATTAATCTGTTTAAATTTAATACCTCATGCAAAGCATGCATATCAAGGTAAACATCTAGGGTACTATCAGTGCTCAGAGGAATGTGCCTATCTGGGAGAGGGATCAGTTAGACTTCTTAGATAAAGTGATGCACAAGGTAAGTCATAATGCATAGTAAATGACATTAGATGGCAAGGTTGGTACATTCTCCTGAACAGGAGAATATGCCAGGAGCAGGAATGGCATGTACAAAGGGACACAGGTAAGTTGGACGGTGCAGGGTGACCATGGCACAATCTTGGGCTTCATCCAGAAGAGAACAAAGCCCCATCACAGAGTTTTAAGCAAGTCAGGCTCATGGTTGGTTTTGCATTTTGGCTAGATCTCTCTGGCAAATGTGCAGATGCTGTATTTGAGTGGGATAATACTAGGAGTAGGGAGGCACATTGAGAAGTTCTTGTACAAGTCCAGAAAAGATGGCAATAGCTTGAACCCAGAAAGTAGCAAATGACTTTGGAGAAAAAGGCTAGATGAGAGAATTAATCAGATACAAGGTTTGGCAATTGGTTGGGTGAGGGGGCAAATGGTGGGGGTGAAGTCAAGGATAACAAGCTGTGTTGTCTATGTGATAGTGGTGTCACAAAACAAGTTAGAAAGCATGAGCAGACAAAGGCTTTCATAGAATCAAATGACGAATTCAGTTTGAGATATTGGATTAGTTAATATCTAGGGCTGCCATAACAAATTACCACAAACTTGGTGGTTTAAAATAATAGAATTTTATTCCCTCAAAGTTCTGGAGGCCAGAAGTCCAAAGTCAAGGTGTCAACAGGGTTGTATTTTTCTTGAAGACATGAGGGAGACTTCGTTCCCTATCTCTCTCCTAGATTTTGATGGCTGCCAGCAATTCTTAGTGTTCCTTGGCTTGGAGACGCAGCTTTCCAATCTGTGCCTCTGTCTTCACATGGTCTTCTCTCCATGTCTGTGTGTCTTCTTTTTTTTCTTTTCTCTCCTATAAGGATACCTGTAATTGAATTTAGGTCACACCCTAATCCAGGATGATCTCATCTCAAGAACATTACCTCAATTCCATCTACAAGGACCCTTATTCCACATAAAGTCACATTCTGAGTTTCTGGGGGGCATATCATTTTGATAGCAGCAAGAGGCAGTCAAATGTCCAGGTAGGTAAGGACAGGTCCCCGGTGAAACTCCACCTTCAAGCAAAAGACAGTTCAAAGCCTGAAAGCCAAGCTACAAGTCAAATCCACAGACTAGATTTAGAATATCTCTTCCTGTTTGGCGTGCTTTCTTCTGATTGATCCTCAGCCTTCACCTATTTTACACATACCTACACTTCCCTAATTGGTTTTTTCACATTGTTGTGCTCACCTTTGAGTGGTGTCTTCGTTTTAGCTTTTTTGCATACTCACAAACCAATCAGCATGCACTGCCCCATTCTGAGCCCACAAAAGTCCTGGACCCAGCCACACTGGGGGGAGAGAACACCTGACTTTGGGTGGAGGAATCACCCTTGCATCCCCTCTCCACTGACAGCTGTTCTGTCGCTCAATAAAATTCTTCTCTGCCCTCCTTACCTTTCAATTGTGAGTATAATCCCATTATTCTTGAACATGAGACAAGGTCTTGGGAACCACTGAATGTGGGTATGAGCTGTAACACAGGTGGGCCGGAGCATGCCCGGCCTAGCCATGGGCTGAGTGAGGATCCTGTGATAAATGCAGGATCCAGGCTGGTGTGCAAGCCAGGCACAGGCCAGTGGGCCTAGTTGACAGGGTGCCTCCTGTGGCAGGCCTGGGGCCAAGCAAGGCCTGGGTAGAGATGTCGCCAGCCACGGAGATCCCCAGCTGGAAAAGTGACCAGGAAAAGTCCTGCAGCATTTTGGGGGTTCACTATTCAAGTCACTACAGACACCTTGGAGATACCCAGGGGTGGGTGTGAAGCTGAAGATACCCAAGAGTGAGTCTGAAATCTGAGTCTGAAGTATGAGCTGAGAGGCATCGTCATTTGAGTGCTAACTGAAACCAAGATAATGGATGAGAAACACAGAATAAAGAGATCAGTGAGCCAATAATGAAACCTGGACACATTCATATTTACTTGACAGGTAGAAAACAAAGGTGTCTGCAGGGGCAAAAAGAAGGGATGGACATGTTGTTTCAATAAGAATCAAAGCATTTTGTGGTTTTTATGTATCTACAAATGACTGAGCACTTACTATGTTCCATTTCTTTACATCAATGTTCCCAAACAGGTTGTTCACAATAGATGTTTTCATCTCTGTTTTATACATGAAGAGACTAAGGCTTGGGCATTTTAAATAACCTGAGCAGGATCCAAGAGCTAATTAGTCATGAACTCAGAATTTGTCTGAGTCCACCTTTGTCTCATTCCAAAGCTTCGGTTCCTTTTCCTCGTTGCTGTCTTTTTAGCATTTCAACAAAGGGAGTGTTTGAGGATAGAAGAAATCGTTTAAGATATTATGGCAGTGACGATGAGTTGCCTACTCAAATTCATTGTTACCTTTTATATTTTTAACAGAATCCTTTTTTTCTTAAGGTGGTGATATGCCAAGTTTTAAAGGATTTTTGTCTTGTCTTTCCTTGCAGGTAGGGCTGGCCATGCAACAGAATGCTGACCAGTGAGATATAAGCAGAAATTGTTGGGTCCAGGAAATCTCCTTTAAAAGATGGCTAAGCGGGAAGATATCTTTTGGACTTTTTTTCTCCTTTCCTCCTCCTTACCTCCAGGCATGTGGACATGATGGCTAGAGCTACAGTCACATTTTTTTTTCTTTTAATACCATGAGGCAAGTCTTTGGATGAAAGTTAAGTGTTAAGTAAGGAGAAACAGAAGAATCATAGGCACCTGGGCCACGGTTGTCACTACAGAGCTTCTGCACCAGCTCTACCTAAGAAGAATATCTCTTCCTAATCTTAGTGATATGTAGGAAAAGAACTATTTTTTTAAGCCATTTTTTTTCCTAGACTTTCTTATAAGCAGCAAAAGAAGTCCTAATGTGGTGGTCCCTTCCCATAGCCCCTGAAATGAAAGAAATGGATTAGAGGGCAGAAGTGGATATAGATGAATTTTGGCAGGACGGTTAAGGAACATCAAACTCAATGGCTGCAACTTTAGGATGAAGTAAAAAAGGCAGCATTTACTAAGACTGGGTGTGGCTGGATTTGGAATAGAGAGGTTTTAAGCACTTTAATGGTGTGCCAAAATGAGATACTGTTCTAACTGCTGATCCAGTGTACCTTGCCTGCTTTGTGCTGTAACCTGTCTCTGAAAAAAAAAAATGGAATAGCATTTCTCCCATTCTGAATACAGAGAACATTTGAGTTTTGTCACTGTGCAGACTAATTCCATTTTGGTAACTCATCATGAACCTTTTCAAATTTTAGTGGCAGTATAATAACCTGCAAGCTGGTTCAAACTGAAGAATATTCTTCTGTTTTTATACTTCAAAAGAGCTACTAGAACTTACTTGACCTTAAAAAAAAAACTCTTCAAAGTGGATCTGGAGGTGGTCAGACAACAAGGGAAACACAGGATAAACCTTAGCACTTACCTGAAAGAGCTTCTTCTTGAAAGACAGTGATTGAGATAAGATGATTTCTGGGAAAGACTAAGGTTTGCTAATGTTTTTGCCTCTTTCTAGGGTGTTTAATTAATTTCTTAAGTCAATTTTCAGTGTACCTAGGATAATCAATATTCTCAGATTTTTATCTCTAACTTCTTGGCTACAGTCCCTAAATTCACTGCATCTTGATTTATGCTCAAGTGTGGGTAGTTGTGAGATGAATTTTTATTTTTATCAAGATTTGCTTTAATTATAAGATCCCATGGTGTTTTCATTTTCACAGCCAGGATTCATATTCATAGGAACATGCCCTTTTAAGAGAAAATGATTTTATGCTTCAAAGTCCTTTGTTAGTGACAATTCAACCTGAGATTTTAACACATTTTAACTGATGCCACATTGAAATAACATGAAAGAGAGAGAGAGAATCATTGCAAAATATGCAATATCACTATCAAATAATGATAGTGATGACACACACATATATGCACATGCTGAGACTGAAAAAGATAAATGTTAAGACTACTGGGTTCATCTGACTTTAATTTTTCAATCTTACTTGTTTGTGTGTCTGTTCTTTCTTGTCCTCTATGAGCTACCAGAGAGCATAGATAATGTCTCAATCATTATTGTGTCTGCAATGTCAAGAAAGCACAATTCCCATCACATAGTCCTCCAGAAATGTAAGTTGGGTGAATTATTAAATAACTGAGTGAATACATAATAGATGTCTAACACACAATTCCTTCAACAAGCATTTCATGTGCACCTTCCACAGTCTAAGTGTGGTATTAGGCACTGAGAATGGGATCAGAGACTAAGAAACCGTAGGCTCTACCCAGAGTTCACATGCACATGTGCAAATACATACATGTAACACTATGTGATAGTGCTTCAATATAAGTAATTACCAGGTGCAAAGGGGGATGTAGTAGGAAACAAGTGGAAGTCAAATTGTCAGAATTTGGAAGCCAACGGGGTAAAGGAAGTATAAGGAGAATAAAGAGTCCGTAATGATTCTGAGATTTGAGCTTAAACTGGTAGTGACTGGTGGTGCCCTTAACCAACACATGGAATATGAGAGGAAAAGCAAGTATAGGGAAAAAATGCATTGAGTTTTGGACACACTGAAGTTAAAGTTCTCATATTAGAGATGTGCAGTAGGAAACAGAATGTGAATCTTCTCTAGAGAGAGGCTGGACTAGAAACATAAAGCACACCATCATTAACACATAGAAAGAGGATTTGAAATTGTAGCAATAAAAGAGTTAACCCAGGAGGAACATGTAGAAACTGAAGACAAAGCAAAAATGGCATGGCCCCAGTCACATACTCCTCTTCTGTACATGGATTAGACAGCTACTTATTTCTTCAGATAATGTACCATCCTTAATGATACAAGCATGGCCACCAAACCCACACTGCTGTCTCCTCTGAATTGTGAATGCCATGATGTTCTAACCAGGTTTCTTACAGAAAGGGCGCATGCTTCTTCATGCCTCCACATCTAACACAGTCCTTTGTGCAGATAAGTACTCAATAAATGCTTGTGGATAAGAATGATGACTACCTGTTTTGACCAGTAGATGATGCAGTCTAATAATAGACAAGAGACTATATCAGGTGGGATGCCAAAATCACTGTCCTCTCAAACATCAAACACTTTGTTTGTTAAGAAAAAAGCAGTGTTTTGAATTATTCATACTCTGACCTTAGCCACAGCAGCAGAGATGCCATAAAGCAAACCAGACATTTTTTATGAATTTTATAAAAGTTCCCAGCTAGGTAGACCAGTTTTTCCTTAAGATAGGTTTTATTATACAACTTCAAATGCCATTTGGAAATTCTGTGAGTAAAACTCTTTCTCGTTAACTTATTCAAAAATCCAAACTTAATTAAACCCTCAATCACTTTTCCTGGAATTGAGATGATTAGATGAGATTCGGTGATCTGTAATTTTTGGAATCTCCTTTCCTCTGTTTCTTTTTCCCTGGGTGTGGCATTAGCAATTTTTCCTCCAACCTTCAGGAGAGTTGCTATTTATAGAGAGAATATATTACATCCTTACTGGCAGTGCAACTATTTCACAGTTTATTTCCCTCAGAATTCTCAGATGAGTATCAAGGAATACTAGTGATTTACTATATTTGAGTTCCTCAAAGTTGCTCAAGAAATACATCCTTAAAGACTGGGACACATTTGAATTTCCCATAAGGAATATTTGTGCTATAGAAATGCAAGTATTTTAGCCTCTACTCACTCAGTTAGAACATAATAACAAGATTTTCTTTTTCCAAATGTGGTCTCTTTGGCCATAATTTACAAAATTAAAATAATAGAAAACATATCTTCATCTTATTTAGTGAGATATTCTGTATGTGAAAATCATTTTAGAACCCAAATGTGCAGATCAATACTCAATAAATGTTTGTGGATAAGAAACTCTGAATCTTGTTCAGAGTTCAGGCTTGTATGTAGTGTTTAGATGCTATTCTCAATTTGGCAAGATAAATTCTCTTGACTGTTAAGAACAATAACTTCCAGAATACAACAGGGCTCCAACACTTTTACAATAATAGTAACCACTCTTTGCTCAACCTGAATAATGAGCAGATGTGTTTTTTTTGTTTGTTTGTATCTTCCCAGCATCCATTTACTCTTCTTCTGGAAATACCACCTCAATGTGAGAACATTACCCTCATTCCTAGTTTCAGTCCATGTAGTTCAGATGGAGTTGAATTCACCATTTGGCCTCAGAAATAGGATAACCTAAGATGGGCCAATCAAAGCATTGCATTAGCCTGGCCATAGTGACTAATTTAAGAATGGCACGTCACCCAAGCCAGACTAATAACTCTCAGTCCTGGTTTATTGTTGGGAATTCCTCCTGACTAGTCTTCAGGATGATCATTTAAAAGAGGGTAACATAATATCACTTGGCTAACTTCCAATAACTTTCATTGTAACAAGGATTAAATCCAAACTCCTTACCATGGTCCACAAAGCTACTATAATCTAATTTCTACCTACCTCATTTATCTCATCATTTGTTGTTTCTTCATATTCACTTCACTCTATACCTCAAATAGGCTATGTTGGTTCCCATCTCAGGAGCTATGCACTTGTCATTCTTTCTAATTGCAATATTTTTTTCTTGGATAATTCTCTTGCTGCCTTTTCTCCATGATCATTTATGTCTTAAGCCAAATGTCTCCTACACAGATAGGTCTTCCTGGATGACCAAAAAAAGCATCCATTGCATAGTCTTTACTGCATTATCCTGTATTATCTTTTTCATATTAATTTCACGGTCCCAAATTATTTTACTTGTTCACATCTTTATTGTGTGTCTCATTTCACCAGAGTGTAAGCTCTCTGGGGGCAAGCACATTAGTTATCTAGTTCATCATTGTATATATCCCATATTCCCTAAGTATCAGGATTTCTATAATTATTTGCTGACTAATGGAGGAGCTATCTTTTTGCTGTGCTTGCTAACCTAGCAGAATATAAGCCAAGAGCTGCTAATGTCAAATTGTCAGCCAACAAGGCCAATGCAGGGGTAAGGAAAGCTGAAAAATGAAGAGAGACAGATTCCCCACCACACAACTGAAGCCAGATACCCAGAGATGTTGTTTATATGAGCCAGTCATGCTTAATTCACTTTGAGCTAGGTTTCTGTTTTTTGTAACCAACAGGAGTCCTGATGGAAAAGTATGTAAAAGAACTTGTGGAGAGCCAAGTACCATACTTATATAAGTACTGTGTTCTTGGACAATATCCATATTCTGTCACTTACACCACATATCTTTCCTTTTTTTTTTCCTGTTTTTGGCCAAAATTATATTTAGCTAAAAGGGTTAAATGTCTTATTTAAAGATATTCAGGTAATTTATCAGTGAAAAGTTATTTGAGATTTATCTGCAAAGACAACCCATGTATTAAGGTAACCAGAATACTTGACTTTATAGTATGGCAATGGTATTTTTATTGTTGTATTTAGTTGAAAAGGTGAATTGTTTAGCTATCTGTGTATCTAAGCATGGTAGAATAACTTTACTAGATTTGATCTCCCACTAAAAATAATTATAAATTAAAAAATAAAATAATCAATAAAAATAGATAAAATATGTGAGGAAACTTTTTAAAGCATTGAACAACAGACAGCACAGTTCTGCAATCTTTGAAAGAAGAAAAACACAGAACATAGGGGCCATAATAATATCATGATCACTCAGACTTCTTTGCTGCAGACCAGGAAGAAGTTCAAGAAGAATTGGGGTCTCACTAAGGTAAGAAGGCAGAAGTTATAATTACAAATTTCAGATGTGACTGGAATTTCTAAGGCAGTATATCTGAGAAGCAAGCACTGCAAAGGAATGGTGGGAGTAGGGTAGATAAAAACTGCATTGAGATTCAATAATTGTATAAAATGTAAATGGACTAATTACTTCCATTAAAAGGCAGAGATTTTCCAGTAAAAACACAAAATCCAACTATTATCATCTATAAGAAATTCACTTTTAATATGAAAAGAGTCTGAAAATAAAAGGATAGGAAAAAATATACCAAGAAAACAGTAAGTATTAGAAAGTTGGAGAAACCATTTTTAATATTAGGCAAAACAGACTTTGAGACAAGGAGTATCACCAGAGATATCCTTAAATTTGCAATCATGAGTTTATATAGCAATATTAAATTTTAATACAAACCCACAAGTTACCTTCTATTCTTTCTCCTTTCCATATTTCTAACTTCTTTCTCAGAGTGAGAGACTTGGCTACCATTCTCCACAATACATCTCTCATTTTCTCAAACCTACACAGAATATAGTTTTAGAATTACTAACAAATACTGTTGTGAAAAGCAAGCTTACTGGGGCAGGAAATATACAACATGAGCCTGAAGCATCTTATAGTGCCGGAAACTAAGGAAGTGCTCAAAAACCAATCGACCCAATCCAAATTGATAGGGGAATGTCAAAGGGACAGAGGAGCCAACTGAAAGAGTTCTCAATGGCCAAAGGGAAAATCATTAATTTTAGCAACAAAATAAATTAAGTAGTATTGGATTATAACTCAAAGTATAACATAAATATGCATGAGGTCTTATTGATATGAATAAATAAATAAATAAGTAAATGAGAGAGAAGAGACAAAGCTCCCAGGCAGAAGAATTCCAATTAATTTATGGAAATACTTTGCTCTTAAGGAGGGAAGCACAGTGTGGGCTTTAAGTAGTGATCTCCCTGTGAAGAGTACAGTATAAAAAGGTGGGGATGGGAGAGAGTAACTTTGCAGTGGAGAAACCTGACAAACACACTGGCAAAATGACCCAGATCAACTTCAACAGTGGTAAATCCTGTTGATAATATGTATTCCTAACATGATGTGCTTAAGTTGGCACTTTACTTTTGTGGTCTTCTTCCAAAAACCACACAATCCCAGTATAACCATAAGAGTAACATCGGCTGGGCGCAGTGGCTCATGCCTGTAATCCCAGCATTTTGGGAGGCCGAGGAGGGTGGATCACAAGGTCAGGAGTTTGAGACCAACCTGACCAATGTGAAGAAACCCCATCTCTACTAAAAAAACAAAAATTAGGTGGGTGTGGTCACGCACGCCTGCAATCCCAGCTACTCAGGAGGCTGAGGCAGGAGAATCACTTGAACCCAGGAGGCAGAGTTTGCAGTGTGCTGAGATAGCGCCACTGCACTCCAGTCTGGGCAACAGAGCGAGACTCCATCTCTAAAACAAACAAACAAACAAAAAGCCAATAGCGAAGTATCCTATACTCTTCAAAACTGTCAAGGTCATAAAAACAACGAAAGTGTGAGAAACTATTGTAGTGAAAAGGAGCCTAAAGAGATGTAACAACTACATGTAACACGGTATTCCAGACGGAACCCAGGAAAAGAACATTAAGTAAAGCTCAGGAAGTCCGAATTAACTACCTTCTCAACTTTTCTGTAATCTTGTAATCTGAAGTCGTTCTAAAAAATGGTGTCTATTTAAAAATATGATTCAATACTGATTGAATAAAGCTCCTTCAACACAAAGGCCACAAAGGTGACACCAGAAGCAATAAGCACACCTATGACTAGTTTCTAAATCACATTCTCCTCTGAAAACCAATAGGGTGACTATAGTCAATAGTAGCTTAGTTGTATATTTTAAAATAACTTAAAGAATGTAATTGGATTGTTTGTAACACAAAGGATAAATACTTGAGGGGATGGATACCCCCCGTTCTCCATGATGTACTTATTTCACATTGCTTGCCTGTATCAAAACAGCTCATGTACTCCATAAATATATATACCTACTATGTACCCACAAAAAATTAAAAAAATAATAATAATATTTTAAAAACCCAATAGGCCTCTTTGGAGAAAAGTTGTTTTTAGGGTTTACATACAAGCTAAGCCTGCAACATTTTCCTGTACCAAAAAATTAGAAAGTACTCAGAGATGATGAGGATGTATCAACAGGGCAGGAGAACAAGTTGAAAGGTCCCCCATGGCCACATCTGGGTCAAATTGAACTTCACTATAAGTAAATATATAAATGATTACGTTTAGTAAAATAAGAATCTATGAGTTCATATTGACATAAATAAATATATAAACCAGGTCTTCCTTATAGTAGGATGCTATAAGATGCTTTAATGTGGAGAAAATGATGGCGTTTAAAATATCAACAATGGATGCTAAAATTAGTTTGATGAGGAACATATATTTATGTATAACAGTAATTCCCCACAAATTACTTACGAAGGGAAACATAGACATTTTGCAGTGGAGAAAACTGGAAGACAACCCAGCAACCAAATGATCAAAGCTAATATCACCAATATTCGAACAAATCAACATCATAGGCCTCCTGATATGATGCACTGTGGAGGAGGACACAACACTGTGTCTCTAGCGTTCCTGAGAAAAATACTTAAATTTAATCAGGAACTAAAAATCAAAATTTAGGAACATTCTGGAAATAACTGGTCTATGCTCTTTAAAAAAGTGTCAATGTCAAGAAAGATAAAGAAAAGCTAAAGAACTACTACAGACTAAAGAAGACTAAAGGAGCATGACAAATAAAGGCAATGCGATTCTGGATAGGATCCTTGGCTGGGGAAGAAAATAGCTATAATAGGTCTGTTGGCAGAAATGATCAAACTTGAATATTATAGCGGATGATGTAAATGGTGTTTTATTAATTCTGAATTTTCATATTTTGATAATGGCACTGTAGTTATGAAAAAGAATATCCTTATTCTGAATTCTGCCAACAATGTGAGTTTGGAAGTGAATTTTTCCCCACACCCTCCCAATAAGAACTTGGCCCATTTGACACTTTGATTTCAGTCCTGTGTGTTGTAAGCAGAGAACCTGGCTGAGCCTGTTCAGATTTCTGACCTACAGAACTCCCAGCTAATAAATGAGTGTTGCTTTAAGCCATTAAGGTTGCTATAATTAGTTCTGTGGCAAAATAAAGGAATACAATCCCTCACCTACCCATACACACTAAACACACACACACACACACACACACAGACAATGCATATGCATTGTCCTACACACAAAAAAACCTACCGATAGGGATGAAATATGTATCTAATAAAGTTTTGAAATCAAGATGTAGTTATGGATGAAAATCAAGCCAACAGATAAAAATTGGGATGGTTAAAATATGGCTCCCTTCAAGACAGATTGTTTCGAATAACATTCAATTTGAGGTGAATTTCTGTGGTGATAGAAGATAGCTCCCAGAAGGAAAGGAGCCAAGAGCACACATCTCTTCTTGATCCTAAACTCACAAAATAAGATGTCCTGAGAGCACTTACGATGACACATTCAAAGCTATGCTTGGAACCAGAGACTTTTAGAGAAGGCGAGAGACAGAAAGGAGATGAGTGTAGGAAGTTTGAATTCAAATGAGAGGCTAATTTAGGCTATGGTCAAATTAGATAAGTAAAAGCAATTTTGATTTATTCTTCATTCTCTTCCCAGGGGTTCAAAATGCTATCCTAGCTGTTACTGCATTTATCCTCACAATTACCCTGTAGTCATTCATTCCTTCTTAAAAACCTAATTTAAACCAATGTTGGCTGTCCCTTAATCACAGGATAAAATCCAAACCTCTTTCAGGTCAAAGAAATTTTACACCAAAAGAATTTTACACCAACTTGCCTTTCTAGTCTCATATTCCTGCTGCTACCCACCTTCACTGTGTAGTTTCACACCATAGGACATGGCCTTCTTCAATGATTATTTTGATGATTAATACCTTTCTGCCTTTTTTGTGGATTATACCTTTTTTTTTTTTTTGAGGTGGAGTCTCGCTGTGTCATCCAGGCTAAATTGCAGTGGTGCAATCTTGGCTCACTGCAACCTCCACCTCCTTGGTTCATGTGATTCTCATGCCTTAGCCTCCTGAGCGGCTGGGATTTCCGATATGCACCACCACACGCAGCTAATTTTTGTATCTTTAGTAGAGATGGGGTTTCACCACGTTGGCCAGGCTGGTCTCAAATTCCTGACCTCAGGTGATCTGCCTGCCTGGGCCTCCCAAAGTGTTGTGATTATAGGCATGAGCCACCACGCCCAGCCTATAACTCTTATAACTGAGTTATAATCTGTCCTTCCATTTGTCCACAAAAATGCTCCTCTCCATATTAACACCCTGGCAAATCCAAATCCTCACTTATCCTTCATTGATGCAGGCAATAGAAGTTCAGATTTGCGTCTGGTCTCCTGTAGAGTGATGGTTCCAAGTATGGAATGAGCTCCTCTTTTCTCCTAAATTATTATGCTATCCAGTCTAGATTAGATTGCTACTCACAGCAGGAAAATGAAACAAAAGCATTTAGAAAACTAATCTTAACATGCTTTGAAGACTGGTAAAAAAAAATGAATAAATAAAGTAAGTAAATGCATCCAGTAAGAAGACAATATTGGGATAAAGACTTTGGATGGTAAGTTGAGTTTTGATCATTCAATCTTTCAGCACATTTAGAGTTGACGCTGAAATGTTAAAGATTCTTTCTAGCCTTATGTAATATGTTCTTCCATCTGGATGACTTACTATTTCTCAATTTTCTTTTTATAAACAGCTTTACTGAGATATAGTCCACATACCATACAATTCGCTCATTTAGTTTGTACAACCCATTGATTTTCAATATATGCATAGAGTTGTGCAGCCATCCCCACAACTTAATTATAGAATATTCTCAATTCCCTTTTGTGCTTATCCTACTCTTTACCTTTCATTCATTCACTCATTTATTCAACCACTTAGAACATATTTCTCCAGTCAATGTAAATTCTGGGGATACCATGATAAGTACAAGATGGTCCTGCTCTCAATGAGATCCTGAGAGGGGCACACATTAAAGAAGCAATTACAATACAGGGTGATAAATCCTGTCATGGGCAAAGTGCAGGGTGCTGTGCTAGGACACACATGGGGGTACCTGACCCACTGATGGTCAGAGAAGTGATTCTGGAAGGAAGCGAGGTCTATGCTGAGACAGGAAGAGTGAGATGGAGATTTTCAGGTGACAGTGAAAATGGGAGCACAGATGAGGCGTTCAAAGGAGAGGGTTACAAACATAAAGAATGGTGTCCACTAAGATCCAAAGTGAGATGGAAATGGATTCATGGAGCTAAAAAGAATCCAGCCTTTTCTGCCTGTCAAAATCCAAGCCATCATTATTTTTAGATATGAATGTTCATAGCAGCTTTATTAATATTCAAAAACTGAAAACAACTCAAGTGCCTGTCATCAGGCAAATGAATGAACTGTTGTACATCATACAGTGGAATAATACCCAGCAATGGAAAGGAATGAACTATTGGTGCATGCAAGAACATGGAGTGAATAAAACCTGACAAAAAAGAGTAAACACTGCACAATTCCATCTGTATAAAATTCTAGAAAACACAAGCTAATCCACAGTGACAGAAGGCAGATCAGTGGTTGCCTGGTGGGTAGCAGGGACAGATTATGAAGAGGCAAGAAGAAACTTTCAGGAGTGATAGAGATGTTTGTTATCTTGATTGTGGTGATGGCTTCATTGGTGAATACATACATTAATAAGTATCAAATTGCATATACTAAACATATATAGTTTATTGTATGTCAATATACCCCATCAAGTTGTTTTTAAAAAGGCATCCCTGTTTCGACAACCAGTTCTGTGATCTCCCTGTTAATAAAAGACCTGGCACCTAGTGAGGGGCCCAGTGAGTGTTGGGCATTAGTGCTGGTGTCAGTGTTAAAATACGACTATTAGTATGATCCTATTTGGCATGGTCAGAAAGGCCCAGGAAAGAAATGAGGTCTAATCTGCAGATTGGCCCAGACAGTAGACCTGGGAGTGGAAACTGGGAAAGCCGGGCAGTCCAGAGCTGAGACCTAGAGTCGGGGGATGGGAAGAACTGGGAGGTTAAAATCCTCCCTCTGCCACTTACTAGCCCAACTCAAATGTTGCCTCCCCTCAGAAGCCTTACCTGATTCAGATTTAATGTATTTATTTATGTATTTATTTGAGATGGAGTCTTGCTCTGTTGCCCAGGCTCTAGTGCAGTGGCATAATCTCAGGTCACTGCAACTTCTGCCTCTCGGGTTCAAGCAATTCTCCTGCCTCAGCCTCCCCAGTCACTGGGATTACAGGTGCCCAGCACCATGTAGTTTTAGTAGTTTTAGTAGAGACGGGGTTTCACCATGTTGGCCAGGCTTGTCTTGAACTCCTGACCTCCGGTGATCTACCCGCCTCCACCTCCCAAAGTGCTGGGATTACAGGCGTGAGCCACCGCACCCGGCCCTGTTTCAGATTTAGTTGCGTCCTCTTCTGTGTTTCCTTAGCCTTTTGGGGACATCTCAATACACTATTTTCCTTCTCACAAAATACATCTTTAAATCAAACAGTAATTTTAAACCAAACTTTGAGTAGTCCACACAGACTGTAAGATAAAGTTAGGAAACGATAAAGTAAGATGAAAAAAAGTAATAATAACCACTATGAAATGTCAAATGGCATGCAGTTATAGGAATGACTGAAATAATGTAAAACTATCTTTACTTCCCCTGTTTATCTGAAAACTATTTAATTCTTTATTATTTTATTGCCCCCAAAAGCCTAGTTATAACTTGCAGTTATAAATATTACAGAAACATCCAATTAAAAAAAATCAAAAGGCTCATTTTTCCAATACCCCTAGAGAGTGGGGGTGAATCGCTATTCACACATTCAGTTGTCTCAATCCTTAACAAGAAGATTGATCACATTCAGAAGAAAACAGAAATAATCTGGAAAATGGAGGGCTCAAATACTTTATGAATAAGAAAATAAATGACTGTTTCTTATGATGAATAATTTAAGTAAATGTCACATTGAAGTAATTGCAAAAAACATATAACACCTTTGAGTTAATGACAGTGGAATTAGGAAAGCTTTTTCTAATCACTGTCATCTTTTAAAAGCTCAATAAAAATATGTAAGATAACGTCATCATTTTCCAATCCTGGAATCAAGCTCTTTAATATTTTTGCACAGAACTTCTTACAAACTTATAAGTGAACCATCACACTTAGAAATGGGATGCTTTTTTTCTAGGAGATATTCCATGCCAACTCATTGAATTGATCTGTCCATCTCAATGGTTCTTAAAAATTGTTAGAGTTACAAAACTTTAAAGTAGAGAAGAAATCATATATATTATTTATCCCAAACTTTCTATTTTACAGATAAGGAGATTAGGTCCTAGAGAGAAAATGTTCTGATCAAATTCACATGGCAATTAGTCACAATTCTTAGTCTACAATCCTAGGTTCCTACTACCCAGGTTCAGTGCCTCTTCTCAACAAGATACCTCTTTCGCAGAACAGGTTCCTGAACCTGGAACAAGAATTAAGTTTTTTCACAAGGCCCTGTTTGATTGGGAAATTGATTTAAATGCAGCTAGACACCTACTCAAGCTTTTTGTTTTGAGCCTATTCTAGTTACTATTGCTCCACAACGTAGTGATAGAAGATACCTATCATTCTATTTTGCTCACCATTTTGCCAGTCAAGAATTACAGAAGGGTTTATCTGAGTAGATGGTACTGAGAGTCTGTCATGCAGTTGCAGTCAAATATAGGCCGGCACTGCAGTCATCTGAAGGCTGTAGCAGGTAGGACATCAGAAGGGCTCACTCACATGGGTGGCAGTTGGTGCTGGATTTTACATGCTGGAAGCTAAGCCGGATTTGCTGACTGGAGTGCCTACACGGGCCTGTGCAGCATGGTGGTCTCAGGGGCTCTCACATGGTATCTGGCTCCCCCCAGAGCGAGTGTCCTGAGAAATCCAACCAGAAGCTGCCAGGCCTTTCCAGATGTAGTCTCTAAAGTTATGCAGCTGCATTCCAGTCTTTACAAGAAAGTTACTAAGACAGGCTTAGATATTAGTAAAAGGGAGGAGACAGAATTCACCTCTCAGTGTGCAAAGTTTCAAATAATTCATAGACATGTTTTAAAACTGCCACATGGCCACAGAGGGAGAAATCTCAGGTAAGCTAGAAGATATGACATAAATGTAAGAAGAATTGATCAGTCGCTCACACTCATCAAAGAAACTTTGGAAAATAGAATATACATTACTCTCTTTGTTTATCTCCCTAACACACTACAATAGAAAAATGTAACTAAGAGTTTTCAATCTCAGATTTGCCCAGTTTCCAAGACAATGAAATTGATATTCAAGATAAAGTTCCAGGAAGATGACCTAGAAGGCAAAATAATAATGTTCAAAGTTAGGATCTTGAGTTGCAAATCAAGTATTTAATATTTGAGTTAATGAAGGACCAAAGAAGTCTTTTATTGTTCCCCCAATGAGCATGTGGAATTAAATTTTATTGAACTTCTTAGAGAGTTGTGACCCTGTCTTTTAAACTTGATTTGTATGGCTTTCCATAGAGCCCAATACAGAGATTAATGCTTCACAAATTTCAAATGATAGATAATGATTTAATTGGAACAGAGTAGCCCATAAATGTCTTATGAATATAAAAACATCACGGAGGCTGCCGTATAGACTGTTCTGTGATTCCAAGAGTCGGGATGAATAGGACTATTTTTAAGCATCTGTGATTTTAGAAAATAAGAAATTGGAACAATTTCCAATGACACTGATAAGGGCCACAAGTACCTCTTAGCATTTAAAATTACTTCAAGAAAGAGGCATAGAGATTGAGAGAAACAACCAAATATTTACTAGAGAACCATTAGGATGTTGAATTGAAAATCCTTTCCATCTCTTATTTCTTAACCTTTTCAGAAAGGAGTAATATTTATAGGTAAGTTGGAAAATGTAATGTGTGTGTACACTATAAGAATGTATGAATTCTCATACTATGAGGAGAGGGACAATCTGAAGAAGTTGTAAAGCTATTTCTCTTCTTCAAAATGTTACTGTTGCCAATAAAGATATAAAATTTCAGGTTTCCAAAAGGTTGACGGAAATTATTTTAAAAATAAATTATTTAAATCAGGGCTTATGGATTATATGGCCCAAATCTAAAAGAAGTTAAAAATGAATTTTGTATTATTTTTTGTAATTTTGTAGTGTGGCTTTTTCTTTTGCTGATCCCATGTGGGTTCTCTGATATGGCTCCATTCTGGACTGGGATTGAAAAGCCAAGCTGTCGTCATTCACCTATCTGGTACCTCAGTGCAGGCTCTGGATTGAGGCTCCGGTTTTCTCCTGTATTTGATCTCAGTGGTAGACAGAAAAATGATTCCCAAAAGATGTGCATGCTCTAATCTTCAAAATTTGTGGGTATGAACATGTGATGTCACATGACAAATGAAACGTTGCAGATGAGGAGTAAGTTAAGGATCTTGAAATGGGGAGATTATCCTGAATTATCAAGGCCCAATCTAATCATAAAGAACCTTCTAGGAAGGAGGCAGAAGAGTCTGGGTCAGAGGAGACGTGATAACAAAAAGCCTGGTTGGAGCCATGTGAAGAAGGGACCACCAGAAAGAATCCCAGTGGTGGCTAGAAGGTGGAAAAGGCATCAAGGTGAATTCTCCCCTGGAGCCTCCAGGAGGAATGCCGTCTTGCTGACTGATATAGTTTGGATATTTGTCCCCACCCAAATTTCATGTTGAATTGTAATCCCTAGTGCTGAAGGTAGAACCTGGTGGGAGGTGTCTGGATCACAAGGACGGATCCCTCATGGCTTGGTGCTGTCTTCACAATAGTGAGTTCTTGCCAGATCTAGCCATTTAAAGTAAATAGCACCTCCCACCTCAACTCTCACTCCCTCCCTCCTTTCACTATATGATGCACCTACTCTCCCTTTGCCTTCCACCACGATTGTAAGCTTCCTGAGGTCTCACTAGAAGCTGAGCAGATGTCAACACCATGCTTCCTGGAATGCCTGCAGAACCATGAGACAATTAAACCTCTTTTCTTTATAAATTACCCAGTCTCAGGTATTTCTTCACAACAATGCTAGAACAGCCTAATACACTGACCCATTTTAGGCTTCTGACCTTGAAAACTATGGGAAAATAAGTGTGTGGCATTTTAAGTCACTGAGTTCACAATAATTTGTTATAGCAGCAACAGGGAACCAGTTCAGCCCCTCATATCCCTCAATAGAATAGAACAGGTCTCAAGTAATGTTCTCAGAGAGCCAGCCCCTTTGCACACACATGCTTTTCAAGCTTCTGTGTCACAGGTGCAGAGGTCCCATTTGCTGACATAAGTTACGTGGCTGGCAGAGTCCATGTGAGAGGGGCTTTGTTTGACTACACCTTTGGATAGGAAAAGTCACAAAATCTCATTGCTTGATTTGGGATGGGAGAAATTTGTGGCCATTTATAAATTTGTTACAGGGGTTGTAATATGCTTTATGTGGCTTGTGTTTTGAAAACTGTAACCCCTTGAATCAATGTCTTAGCTTGATGCTCACAGTTGAGATAATCTGTCAAATATTCTATAATGCCTAACCCAGTCACCACCCTGCCTTGCCTGAAGTTCTGGTTGATTAGGACTTTCCCTTCCCTCCTTCTACCTGTCTTCTGCCCTCTGCTCCCAACTGCTGTCTCCTTCCCATTCTTTTCCATTTTAGCCCCACTTCCAAATGAACTTCTCAGACTGCTGAGCCATCAGAAAAGTGTTTTATTGAGCCTACAGTGTTTTCAAGCCCTTCTTTTTCGTGAAGACAGTTACTTCACATGCACTTTTATGTGTCACACAGTTTCTATGACTCAATCCTGAGGTATTCATTTGAAAAAATACAATGCCAACTGCGAAGGCCAAGTAGCAAATGTTATTAGGCATGTTTTGTGTGTGTGTATTTCAACTTGAAGGATGGCACTTGTTCCAAGTATTTTAAAAGGCAGAAAGAAAATTCCTTCAATGTTCTTCAAGTTTGCATTTTGCTTCATCTTTTAACTGAGAAATAAAATACATTAGAATTCTCACATCATTAACAGAAGTTTGTGGGTAAACTTAGAATTTGCATTTAAATACATTCAAAAGCAGACTTCTGCAGAAATTGCAAGTGGATAGGGGAAGATGCCAGTGAGAAGAGAAAATGAATAGTACTTTTTTGCCAAAAAAAGAAATCATCAAAATTGAATTTGTATATGTTTCGATTGTCACATTTGTTTACTTTTAAAGTTTGTATTGGTCCAAACATAAGACTGTGAATTTCTTGAATAATTTGCTTTTGTGATCAGTCTTCTGCATTGGTTATATATTTTACAAATTAGCTTATTTGGCTAACTGATAAAACTTCATGTGAGTTCACCAAAGTCAAAAAAAGAAAAAAAAAGTCACTTTGAGGCAATGTTTATGGCCAGGCCAGACTGATGAATAAGAAACTCCAGGAGGGCGTGATCCTAGAATGAATTACACAACCAGAGACCGAATCCTCTGGCTTACAGTTTCAGAAACTGGATTTTAGTTGTTTCCAGTGACCCCAAACTTCTTACTGGCTGTCTTTTTTCCCAGTCTTGGTGAACTTAGCAGCTGAATTAAAAGGCTCCATTAAGCATAGAATTTGAGCAAAGAAAAATAGATTCTCAAGGGTCCTGAAGCCACAATGAAGCCTGATCAAATATGCCTGACCCTCAACAGCATTCACCTGCCTACAGACCTGAATGACAAGCCTCCCAGATTCAGGAATGTGGTGGTTCCTAACCTAGGTTGCTTCTCTGATCCTTGTGTTTCCAGACATTCATCTCAACTTTTCCATGTCTTCTTTAAATATGTCAATATTATTGATTAAGCCATGGTGTAGTGAAAGGTTAACAAATGCATGCCATGTATCACCCCCTCTCTTCCTAAGCAATTGTTCATTTGAAAAACCATCCCTCTTTCCCACTAAGTCCTGCTCAGCGTGGCACTCCAGGCAGCCACTTCAAATCAATTCGAATTGACAAATGAGATGAAGCCTGGTACATTTACCACCTCTGGTGCAGAGGCTCTTTCTAAGGACCTGGGAGACTACCTATCTCTTCTCATTAGGTGTTTATTTCATTTGACCATGAATGACTGAATTCTAGCTCTGTAATGATGACCAAGACAATGGATTCACATCCTCGTGTTTGTTTTTCTCTGTCTCCCAAGCGTTATTACATATTTCCTCCACAAATGTGTGATCATGAGCGAAAAACCTCTTGGTGGATTAACACAGGTTCACATTCATTATGGGAATATAGTATGTGTGTATTTTCTTGTCTAAGATCCGTTGTCCTCACTAGATTTTAAGCATCATGAGAAGAGGGACTGTGCCTATTTTGTTAACCCTCTTATCAGCAGTGCCTAGAGTGTACTGCCACCACACAGGACCTCAGCAAATGTTTACTAAGGACATACAAACAGCGGGTCATTGCTGTATATATATTTAATGTAAGGTTTCCTAGCTATTGGGATACTATCAGTAATATATCGAATTCTCACATTATAGAACCTAGTTACTCTATTTTTCAGCTCTACTTGCTTGCAATATTATGAGAATGTCTCCAGAAGGAGAGGATTTTAGATGAAACTCAACCTAATTATTTTTTCTTTCTCTTTTTTTCCAAAATTTTCATAATACCAATGGTAGGAGAGTCCTAAACTATGTGTCAAAAGTAGCTTTAGAAATTATAAAAATTATAGTTGTATTTCATTTTATTCAACAAATATTTTCAAACAGCTTTTTGTGGAGGTATCAATGTTATGGTTGTTGACCTGACCCCAAGCAAATTTTTGTCTAGGTGAAGTGATAAGGTTTATATAAAAATGACTTTTAAAAATAATATCATATGTAGTCAAAATTCAAAATATATAATAGAAGCAAAAATCAATCAACAGAAATCATCTATTAAGAAGAAAACAATGTTCTTTAAGCTCCCTGAAGACTGGAAAACAGTAACTTTTTGGCATCCTGTTGTGGTATGCAGACCTGGCATATTACTTTATGAAAAGTAGATGATCCACAAATGTTGTTTGAATGAATGAATTGAATTAATGAATATTCATTGAATAACCATAGTTTCATGCTATTTACATTCTAACAAAGTATACTGCACGTTATCAGGGTTTAGAATTAACTTTCTGCCGGCGGGGGGGTGGAGCCAAGATGGCCGAATAGGAACAGCTCCGGTCTCCAGCTCCCAGCCCCAGCGACACAGAAGACGGGTGATTTCTGCATTTCTGCTTGAGGTACCGGTTTCATCTCACAAGGGAGTGCCTAACAGTGGGTTCAGGACAGTCGGTGAAGCGCACTGTGCGCGAGCCGAAGCAGGGCGAGGCATTGCCTCACTCGGGAAGCGCAAGGGGTCAGGGAGTTCCCTTTCCTAGTCAAAGAAAGGGGAAACACACGGCACCTGGAATATCGGGTCAGTCCCGTCCTAATACTGCGCTTTTCCAACAGGCCTGGAAAACGGCACACTAGGAGATTGTGTCCCGCACCTGGCTCGGAGGGTCCTATGCCCACAGAGTCCTGCTGATTGCTAGCACAGCAGTCTGAGATCACGCTGCAAGGCGGCAACGAGGCTGGGGGAGGGGCGCCCGCCATTGCCTAGGCTTGCTTAGGTAAACAAAGCAGCCAGGAAGCTCGAACTGGGTGGAGCCCACCACAGCTCAAGGAGGCCTACTTGCCTCTGTAGGCTCCACCTCTGGGGGCAGGGCACAGACAACCAAAAACTCAGCGAGAACCTCCACAGCCTTAAATGTCACTGTCTGACTGACAGCTTTGAAGAGAGCAGTGGTTCTCCCAGCACGCAGCTGGAGATCTGAGAACGGACAGACTGCCTCCTAAAGTGGGTCCCTCACCCCTGAGCAGCCTAACTGGGAGGCATCCCCCCAGTAGGGACAGACTGACACCTCATTCAACCGGGTACTCCTCTGAGACAAAACTTTCAGAGGAACTATCAGACAGCTGAATTTGTGGTCTCACGAAAATCCGCTGTTCTGCAGCCACCGGTGCTGACACCCAGCCAAACAGGGTCTGGAGTGGACCTCTAGTAAACTCCAACAGACCTGCAGCTGACGGTCTTGTCTGGTAGAAGGAAAATTAACAAACAGAAAGGACATCCACACCAAAAACCCATCTGTACATCACCATCATCGAAGACAAAAAGTAGACAAAACCACAAAGATGGGGAAAAAACAGACCAAAAAAACTGGAAACTCTAAAAAACAGAGCACCTCTCCTCCTCCAAAGGAACGCAGTTCCTCACCAGCAACGGAACAAAGCTGGATGGAGGATGACTTTGATGAGTTGAGAGAAGAAGGCTTCAGACGATCAAACTACTCTGAGCTACGAGAGGAAATTCAAAACAATAGCGAAGAAGTTAAAAACTTTGAAAAAAAATTAGAAGAATGGATAACTAGAATAACCAATGGAGAGAAGGGCTTAAAGGAGATGATGGAGCTGAAAGCCAAGTTTCGAGAACTACCGAAGAATGCAGAAGCCTCAGTAGCAGATGCGATCAACTGAAAGAAAGGGTATCGCTGATAGAAGATGAAATGAATGAAATGAAGAGAGAAGGGAAGTTTAGAGAAAAAAGAATAAAAAGAAATGAACAAAGCCTCCAAGAAATTTGGGACTATGTGAAAAGACCAAACCTACGTCTGATTGGTGTACCTGAAAATGATGGGGAGAATGGAACCAATTTGGAAAACACTCTGCAAGATATTATCCAGGAGAACTTCCCCAATCTAGCAAGGCAGGCCAGCATTCAGATTCAGGAAATACAGAGAACACCACAAAGATACTCCTCGAGAAGGGCAACTCCAAGACACATAATTGTCAGATTCACCAAAGTTGAAATGAAGGAAAAAATGTTAAGGGCAGCCAGAGAGAAAGGTCGGGTTACCCACAAAGGGAAGCCCATCAGACTAACAGCTGATCTCTCGGCAGAAACTCTACAAGCCAGAAGAGAGTGGGGGCCGATATTCAACATTCTTAAAGAAAAGAATTTTCAACCCAGAATTTCCTATCCCGCCAAACTAAGCTTCATAAGTCAAGGAGAAATAAAATACTTTACAGACAAGCAAACGCTGAGTCATTTTGTCACCACCAGGCCTGCCCTAAAAGAGCTCCTGAAGGAAGCACTAAACATGGAAAGGAACAACCGGTACCAGCCCCTGCAAAAACATGCCAAATTGTAAAGACCATCGAGGCTAGGAAGAAACTATAGCAACTAACGAGCAAAATAACTAACTAACATCATAATGACAGGATCAGATTCACACATAACAATATTCACGTTAAATGTAAATGGGCTAAATGCTCCAATCAAAAGACACAGACTGGCAAACTGGATAAGGAGTCAGGACCCATCAGTGTGCTGTATTCAGGAAACCCATCTCACGTGCAGAGACACACATAGACTCAAAATAAAGGGATGGAGGAAGATCTATCAAGCAACTGGAAAACAAAAAAAGGCAGGGGTTGCAATCCTAGTCTCTGATAAAATAGACTTTAAACCAACAAACATCAAAAGAGACAAAGAAGGCCATTACATAATGGTAAAGGGATCAATTCAACAAGAAGAGCTAACTATCCTAAATATATATGCACCCAACACAGGAGCACCCAGATTCATAAAGCAAGTCCTCAGTGACCTACAAAGGGACTTAAACTCCCACACAATAATAATGGGAGATTTTAACACCCCACTGTCAGCATTAGACAGATCAACGAGACAGAAAGTTAACAAGGATATCCAGGAATTGAACTCAGCTCTACATAAAGTGGACCTAATAGACATCTACAGAACTCTCCACCCCAAATCAACAGAATATACATTTTTTTCAGCACCACACCACACCTATTCCAAAATTGACCACATAGTTGGAAGTAAAGCTCTTCTCAGCAAATGTAAAAGAACAGAGATTATAACAAACTGTCTCTCAGACCACAGTGCAATCAAACTAGAACTCAGGATTAAGAAACTCACTCAAAACCGCTCAACTACATGGAAACTGAACAACCTGCTCCTGAATGACTATTGGGTACATAATGAAATGAAGGCAGAAATAAAGATGTTCTTTGAAACCAATGAGAACAAACACACAACATACCAGAATCTCTGGGACACGTTCAAAGCAGTGTGTAGAGGGAAATTTATAGCACTAAATGCCCACAAGAGAAAGCAGGAAAGATCCAAAATTGACACCCTAACATCACAATTAAAAGAACTAGAAAAGCAAGAGCAAACACATTCAAAAGCTAGCAGAAGGCTAGAAATAACTAAAATCAGAGCAGAACTGAAGGAAATAGAGACACAAAAAACCCTTCAAAAAATTAATGAATCCAGGAGCTGGTTTTTTGAAAAGATCAACAAAATTGATGGACCGCTAGCAAGACTAATAAAGAAGAAAAGAGAGAAGAATCAAATAGATGCAATAAAAAACGAAAAAGGGGATATCACCACTGATCCCACAGAAATACAATCTACCATCAGAGAATACTACAAACACCTCTATGCAAATAAACTAGAAAATCTAGAAGAAATGGATAAATTCCTCGACAAATACACCCTCCCAAGACTAAATCAGGAAGAAGTTGAATCTCTGAATAGACCAATAACAGGTTCTGAAATTGTGGCAATAATCAATAGCTTACCAACCAAAAAGAGTCCAGGACCTGATGGATTCACAGCTGAATTCTACCAGAGGTACAAGGAGGAACTGGTACCATTCCTTCTGAAACTATTCCAATCAATAGAAAAAGAGGGAATCCTCCCTAACACATTTTACGAAGCCAGCATCGTCCTGATACCAAAACCTGGCAGAGACATAACCAAAAAAGAGAATTTCAGACCAATATCCTTGATGAACATTGATGCAAAAATCCTCAATAAAATACTGGCAAACCAAATCCAGCAGCACATCAAAGAGCTTATCCACCATGATCAAGTGGGCTTCATCCCTGGGATGCAAGGCTGGTTCAACATACGCAAATCAATAAATGTAATCCAGCATATAAACAGAACCAAAGACAAAAACCACATGATTATCTCAATAGATGCAGAAAAGGCCTTTGACAAAATTCAACAACCCTTCATGCTAAAAACTCTCAATAAATTAGGTATTGATGGGACGTATCTCAAAATAATAAGAGCTATCTACAACAAACCCACAGCCAATATCATACTGAATGGGCAAAAACTGGAAGCATTCCCTCTGAAAACTGGCACAAGACAGGGATGCCCTCTCTCACCGCTCCTATTCAACATAGTGCTGGAAGTTCTGGCCAGAGCAATCAGGCAGGAGAAGGAAATAAAGGGTATTCAATTAGGAAAAGAGGAAGTCAAATTGTCCCTGTTTGCAGATGACATGATTGTATATCTAGAAAACCCCATTGTCTCAGCCCAAAATCTCCTTAAGCTGATTAGCAACTTCAGCAAAGTCTCAGAATACAAAATTAATGTACAAAAATCACAAGCATTCTTGTACACCAATAACAGACAAACAGAGAGCCAAATCATGAGTGAACTCCCATTCACAATTGCTTCAAAGAGAATAAAATACCTAGGAATCCAACTTACAAGGGATGTGAAGGACCTCTTCAAGGAGAACTACAAACCACTGCTCAATGAAATAAAAGAGGATACAAACAAATGGAAGAACATTCCATGCTCATGGGTTGGAAGAATCAATATCGTGAAAATGGCCATACTGCCCAAGGTAATTTATAGATTCAATGCCATCCCCATCAAGCTACCAATGACTTTCTTCACCGAATTGGAAAAAACTAAAGTTCATATGGAACCAAAAAAGAGCCCGCATCGCCAAGTCAATCCTAAGCCAAAAGAACAAAGCTGGAGGCATCACGCTACCTGACTTTAAACTATACTACAAGGCTACAGTAACCAAAACAGCATGGTACTGGTACCACAACAGAGACATAGATCAATGGAACAGAACAGAGCCCTCAGAAATGATGCCGCATAGCTACAACTATCTGATCTTTGACAAATCTGACAAAATCAAGAAATGGGGAAAGGATTCCCTATTTAATAAATGGTGCTGGGAAAACTGGCTAGCCATATGTAGAAAGCTGCAACTGGATCCCTTCCTTACACCTTATACAAAAATTAATTCAAGATGGATTAAAGACTTATATGTTAGACGTAAAACCATTAAAATCCTACAAGAAAACCTAGGCAATACCATTCAGGACATAGGCGTGGGCAAGGACTTCATGTCTAAAACACCAAAAGCAATGGCAACAAAAGCCAAAATTGACAAATGGGATCTAATTAAACTAAAGAGCTTCTGCACAGCAAAAGAAACTACCATCAGAGTGAACAGGCAACCTACAGAATGGGAGAAAATTTTTGCAACCTACTCATCTGACAAAGGGCTAATATCCAGAATCTACAATGAACTCAAACAAATTTACAAGAAAAAAACAAACAATCCCATCAAAAAGTGGGCGAAGGACATGAACAGACACTTCTCAAAAGAAGACATTTATGCAGCCAAAAAACACATGAAAAAATGCTCCTCATCACTGGCCATCAGAGAAATGCAAATCAAAACCACAGTGAGATACCATCTCACACCAGTTAGAATGGCCATCATTAAAAAATCAGGAAACAACAGGTGCTGGAGAGGTTGTGGAGAAATAGGAACACTTTTACACTGTTGGTGGGACTGTAAACTAGTTCAACCATTGTGGAAGTCAGTGTGGCGATTCCTCAGGGATCTAGAACTAGAAATACCATTTGACCCAGCCATCCCATTACTGGGCATATACCCAAAGGACTATAAATCATGCTGCTATAAAGACACATGCACACGTATGTTTATTGCGGCACTATTCACAATAGCAAAGAGTTGGAACCAACCCAAAGGTCCAACAACGATAGACTGGATTAAGAAAATGTGGCACATATACACCATGGAATACTATGCAGCCATAAAAAATGATGAGTTCATGTCCTTTGTAGGGACATGGATGAAACTGGAAAACATCATTCTCAGTAAACTATCGCAAGGACAAAAAACCAAGCACCGCATGTTCTCACTCATAGGTGGGAATTGAACAATGAGAACTCATGGACACAGGAAGGGGAACATCACGCTCCGGGGACTGTTGTGGGGTGGGGGGAGGGGGGAGGGACAGCATTGGGAGATACACCTAATGCTAAATGACAAGTTAATGGGTGCAGGAAATCAACATGGCACATGGATACATATGTAACAAACCTGCACATTGTGCACATGTACCCTAAAACCCTAAAGTATAATAAAAAAAAAAAAAAAAAAAAAAAAAAAAAGAAGCCTCACCGCTACAGGCCTGGCACTGCGCAAACTCAGAAAGTAGCGGAAGTCCACGCAGCTGCTCCTCCTCAAGCTGCCCTTCCAGCGCCTGATGCGCAACATCGCACAGGACATCATCCTGGACGTGCGCTTCCAGAGCGCGGCTATTGGCGGCCCACAGGAGCCCAGTGAGGCTGCCCTGGTGCACCTCTTTGAAGACACCTAGCCGTGTGCCATCCATAAATGCCCTGCCCTCTTCTCCCCTATAGGTGTGTACTAGCGCTCTGCTTTGTACCCTCTTCCAGAGGAAACACAAATCCATCAATGGACCGTTTAAGCCTTTCTAGCTTGGGTACAACTTTTCGTGCAGTTGTACTTGTAAGCTTTGTACTTTATGCTTCTAGAGACTAGACCCTAGACAGTATCTGCTTGGAATAGTGGAGCCAGCTAGCTGAAACTTTATTGAGGCATATGCTAATTACTTGTGAGGGCAAAGGCAGGCAGTGAGGATGTTAAGCTTATCACAAAACAGTAAATATGGGAAAAGAGTCAAGTACAGTCACTGTGTTTGTCAGATATCCGGTCACCACTTTACCAGCACCAGTCGGAGACCACATTTCTCGAGGAAGTCTCCAGATGTACAGTGTGAGATAGCTTTTAAGAATAGCAGTGAAGCTCCAGGTAACACCTCATTGTCATTAACGTGTAATACAGTCAGCCATGAAAGCTGTCAAAGCTTTCTCCTGGAGAGGTACCACTTTCTACAGTTTTCTTTCTTGAGAGCTGTGGCTATGTGATATTATGTACTGAGAAGATTTCGTATGCCATTTTTAAAAAGTCAGGAAACAACAGATGCTGGCAAGGCTGTGAAGACATAGAAAGACTTTTACAATGTCTGTGAGAGTGCAGATCAGTTCAACCATTGTGGAAGACAGTGTGGCGACTCCTCAAGGATCTAGAACCAGAAATACCATTGGACCCGGCTCTCCTGTTACTGGGTATATACCCAAAGGATCGCCATTGATCCTACCGTAAGGACACGTGCACAGCTACGTTCATTGCGGCACAGTTTACAAGAGCAAAGACCTGGAACCATCCCAAATGCCCATCGGTGATAGACTGGATAAAGAATATGTGTGATATATACACCAGGGAATACCATGCGGCCACAAAAAAGAATGAGTTCGTGTTCTTTGCGGTGACATGGATGACACGGGAGACCATGACTCTCAGCAAACCAACACAGGAACGGAAAACCACACACCACATGTTCTCACTCATAAGCGGGAGTTGATGAGTGAGAACACATGGACAGAGACAGTGGAACATCACACCCCGTGGCCTGTCGCGGGGTGGGAGGCAAGGGAAAGGAGAGCACTAGGGCAAACATCCAACGCAGGTGGGGCTTAAAGCCCAGATGCTGGGTTGATTGGTGCAGCAAACCGCTATGGCACGTGTATTCCTCGGTAACAAACCTGCACGTTCTGCACAAGTATCCCACAGCTTAAGGGGAAAAAAAAAAAAAAAAACCAATGCGTAGGGACACTGAACCCACTCAGCTAATCCAATTTTCCTCCCTGAGAGAACAACGCTGTGTTCCTGCTCCTGAGGTGACCTCTGAGACCTTGATGGGAACTTGTTTCTGTCTTCAGCAGTTCAGCCTTACTCAGACCCCACTCAATGTATTGAGTTCTATGAGGGGCAAGAGAAATGTTCTAAGCTTGTGTGTGGAGCTGAGAGCAATCTACAGACTGGGAGGTAATGAGTCTCTTGGAGCTTCCTTCTTTTGGGAGCTCAAGCACTTTGATTCCTCAGGGAGCCCTCCCGTCTCCATCAGTTCTGCCGAGAACCTGTACCCTCCTTGTGTCTCTAAGACGCACCGGTCTAACTTGTTGTACGCCTTTACGAGAAAGATGGCAGAATAAAAGGAAAGCTAAAGAAGGCCAGAATATGGAGGTATGAAACAGAATTTCCCCATTCTTGGTAAGGTTTAGAAATTTGTGTAATCTGGCCATCAGAGAAATGCAAATCAAAACCACAGTGAGATACCATCTCACACCAGTTAGAATGGCCATCATTAAAAAAGCAGGAAACAACAGGTGCTGGAGAGGATGTGGAGAAGTAGGAACACTTTTACACTGTTGGTGGGACTGTAAACTAGTTCAACCACTGTGGAAGTCAGTGTGGCGATTCCTCAGGGATCTAGAACTAGAAATACCATTTGACCCAGCCATCCCATTACTGGGCATATACCCAAAGGTCTATAAATCATGCTGCTATAAAGACACATGCACACATATGTTTATTGCGGCACTATTCACAATAGCATAGAGTTGGAACCAACCCAAATGTCCAACAATGATAGACTGGATTAAGAAAATGTGGCACATATACACCATGGAATACTATGCAGCCATAAAAAATGATGAGTTCGTGTCCTTTGTAGGGACATGGATGAAACTGGAAAACATCATTCTCAGTAAACTATCGCAAGGACAAAAAACCAAGCACCGCATGTTCTCACTCATAGGTGGGAATTGAACAATGAGAACTCATGGACACAGGAAGGGGAACATCGCATTCCGGGGACTGTTGTGGGGTGGGGGGAGGGGGGAGGGACAGCACTAGGAGATATACCTAATGCTAAATAACGAGTTAATAGGTGCAGGAAATCAACATGGCACATGGATACATATGTAACAAACCTGCACATTGTGCACATGTACCCTAAAACCTAAAGTAAAATAAATAAATAAATAAATAAATAAATAAATAAATAAAAAGAATTAACTTTCTGCCTAGTATTATACACAGTTAATGGCAAAATAATCTCTGCAGTTTCCCCAGATGAAGGCCAAGAGGTTATTCTTGAGAATACAGTTAGTCCTCACTTAATGTCATCACTAGATTCCAGGAAACTGTGACTTGAAGTGACATAATGCATAACGGAACAATTCCTTTTCCTCATCAACATTTTAACAAACTATGTTGAACAAAAGGATGTTATTAGAGGACCTGCTGTACATTGTGTCACTCTAAGTTGCAGTTTTCAAGAACCTATCAACGACCTCACGTGAGGACTTCCTGTATTGCTATCTTACCCCACATATGTAATTAAATCTCCAAGTATCCTTTCTATTTGCCTAATAACCCTTTCCCAATGACCAGCTTCTCCCTATCCCCCGGCTACTCTTTAGTTGTGGCTATCAGAAATGCTGAGCTTAACTCGCTCCCCTCTTGCCTCCCTCTAACCTGTTCTCTAACTGCCACCAGAATGACCTGTCTAAAGAGCAAATGTGACCAGGACATTATATATCAGCTTTCTTGGCTCCCCACGGATATGGTAAATTTAGGCAAATGCAAGACCCTTTTTAATCTGGCACTTGCTCTCCTTCCCTGCTCCTCCACTGTCATCATTGTATGTATTTCAGCTAGACAACTCCTTAAGTTCCCAAGTGACAGCACTCTCTCTCATTTTAGTTGGGTTATATTCTTCTCATCTCTAGGTTGGAGTCTTGGTTAGAATCTTCCTTTCCTGACTATTTGCCTGGCTTACTCTTAGTTGTCCTTGAGATGTCCTTGTGGTCTTTACCCCCGTGAGAAAGTTTATCTGTGATGCTAAAGAGTCCTGTATCCTAATTGTAGCAATGATCACCTGTCTTAATTGCCTACCTGCCTGTGTCTCTCATACCTCAATTGTAAGCTTCTTGCAGGGCCTATGTCTCATTTATGGTTGTATCCCTAGCACCTATTTCATGGTAGGAACTAGTGAGTAAGTAAGGCAAGTATATTAAGATATATACTGAAGGCTGGGTGTGGTGGCTCATGCCTGCACTCCCAACACTTTGGGAGGCAGAGGCAGGTGGATCACGAGGTCAGGAGATCGAGACCATCCTGGCCAACATGGTGAAACCCCGTCTGTACTAAAAATACAAAAACTTAGCCAAGCGCAGTGGTGCATGCCTGTAATCCCAGCTACTTGGGAGGCTGAGGCAGGAGAATCTCTTGAACCCTGGAGGTGGAGGTTGCAGTGAGCCGAGATCATGCCACTTGCACTCCAGCCTGGGCGACAAAGTGAGACTCAGTCAAAAAAAAAAAAAAAAAAAGAAGATGTACACTTAAGGGAAGAGAAAATGAATGAGCAAATAACAATCGTGGCAGAGAACAGGATTTATTTATTACAAGTAGCCTTGACCTCTTGTATCATTCCCAACTGAAGCCAAGACTCCCAAACCCAGGCAGATTTAGGACCTTCTTCAAACAATTGCCAGTACCATGGTGCTGGGGAAAAACAAAACAAAACAAACAAACAAACAAAACAAAACCTTTCAGACACCTTAAACTAAAGCTGCTCTGTCTGCTCTGTCATCTCTCAGACCCACCCCGGAGTCCAACAGGACAATTTTCAAAGCCACCCATCCTGGCAAAGTGCTTGAGAAGCTGCAGGAGAACAGCATCCAGGATTGCAATTAGAGTTGGAAGAGAGGAGGAGGAGACAGGGGTCACTGGGCCAATCAATAGTCAGCTACCCTCTCCCCCCACCCCCTCACTGCCGGTGTTCAGAGAAATGCCAAAGCTTGCTGCTTAATCGCGATTCCCATTTTAGGTAGTGCACTCCTGCCATCTAGTGGTTCCCCTACACTCTCCACAATGCCTTCTGCAGAGGTGGATTTCATGTGCTGAAAACCCAGCAAAGGCAGAACCAAACCAAAAAGCCAGACTTAAAATAGTGCCCTAAAATAGTGGCCAAGTGCAATCAAAATCCACCTAGAGAACCACAATAGCATTTGGGTTCCTTTGTGACTGTTGAGAAGTGATTATCTTAACTGGTGTCGAACGCAATAGAAGGTCCAAGTCTTGAATCATGGTGTCAAACTGGTAATCAGATTTGAAAACTGGTTTTTATTTCACTAGGAAATAGGAGATGATTTTAGTTTATCATGGATTGAATGTGTCTTTTTGCCCCTTCTTCTCCTAAATGATTCTAAATGTGTTGTGAACTGCCTAGAAATCATTCTTACCCAACAGTGAACTAGAGAATTGCAAAACTGAAAAAAAAAAAAAAAGCTAAGAATGTCTCTGCTACTTTCAGCATAGAAGTGCCAAAAAAGCCAAAGATGACACAGCTGAGATTTAACAAGAAAAACACTTCAGGGAGCAGGACTGACAATGGATGAAAATGTTCCTGATTTGAGTCCCTGAGGGAAGCTGGCACTCTCACTGTTTTTTTTTTTTTTCATGGTGCTCCTAAGGTAATTCATTAAAACATAAATAGTCTCTGTTGGCCCTGGGGCCATGAACTGGGGCCGATCCAGTTGCACAGGAGCACATCAACGTGCAGAAGATACAGACCCCTGCTGCACATACTCTATGGCTGAGAAAACTGGTCTTGAAATAATTCTGGAAACAGAAAAGAGAAGTAGTCAGCCTGGCCTCAGAGAAACAATAGCCTTCACCACCAGTTTACAGAAACAGAATTTCTCGGGCAGAAAATATATTCTTTTGCATATATATATATATATATATATATATATATAAACATATTATATTAACTTATAATGTAAGTTTAATATGTATATAATATACTTAACATATCCATATATACTTAATATATACATATTATATACTTAAAATACACATATTAAACTTACATGCTTCAACAAAATAACCAATAGCCGGAGGAAGTGATGGGGGCCACAATAAAATATTGAGAGGTCTTGCATGTGATTTACAATTTTTTTTCCTCTTTTTAAATGCTCCAAATATATATAATCACAGCTTCTGATACTGTAATATGATCATCAGCTGAAACTTGGAACAACCATTTACAAACCCCACTTAGGAATTTCACAAGATTCCTGTTTCCTTCTGCATTCTATGCCAAGACAGGTTTGCTTTTATTTAGATAAACATGTAATGCGTAAGGGATGAGACCCTGTCTATTTTTTAACTCAATTTTCCAGTTGGGTTAAAAAACAGACAGGTTTCTGGAGGAAGAAAATTCAGTTAATCTAAGTATTTGATGTCATATAAATACAATCAATTAACTTGCACATTAAAAAATTTCCATCAGCTGTTTTACCATGGTGACACAGCCTTATGTCATAAAGAACTACCTTTAGGTTAGCTATTACCTGAGAATGAAACTACATTTAGTACATAAAACAAAGACATATGATAGACCAATGATCTGCTTTATCTTTATGGACAAAAAAGATGATTGATGATACTCAGGTTTAAAAAACATTCATGTTCAAAAAATACCTTCTTGGAGAAAGTTTCATTTTTATAAAGTTATAAATGTATGCAAAAATATAAACCAACCATTCATTTTAGGGGGTAATAGTCCCTAAACAGCCTTACTCCTAAAGACCTTTAGGAGTGGTACTGCTTGCCACTAAGTAAGAATGACAGAAGGGAATTCGGTAAGAATATAAAATTGGGTTAAGATTTTTAGGGAAATAGAAAAATAATAAAAACATTGCCTAAATAAAAAACTTCCTAGATGGCAAAGCTTTGGGCTCCTTGGTTAATTCTGCAATAGCAAGTAATTGACAAGTGGTTTAAAATACAGTTTTATTAAAATGGCATTCTCAACTAACAGGCTGTCAGGCATGATGTCTGAAGGCTTTTGCTGTGATGAGAGTGGTCTTCAAAGAGTCAGCAGTATTCCTCTGGTGAGACTGGCCACTCCATCCCTCCCCCATGACATCCTTGTCGTCTGCATAAGGTGCCCAGCCTCCCAGGTCATACATAGTTAACAGTGGTCAACCTAGTCAGACTGATTTAGATTTGAATAATACCAATTCCAATACCTGTTAGCTGTTTATCCTTGGGCAAATTACTGATGTTCTCTGAGTCTGTTTTTCTTATTTGCAAAATGAAGATAACAATTATTAAGTTAAAACGCAGTTTTTACAAGTCAAAATCTATCAAATAACAACAATTTTATTGCTTCCACAATAAAGTCACAACTTTCAAGACCTAGGAAGCAGTGGAAAAAGTAGAACGTGACCTAGACCTACATGCTCATTTCTAACTAGCTGATGGACAGATTGTGAAAAAGCTTACTCAGACAAGAAGGTCCCAGAAAGACAGGCCCACACCAATTTATCTGTCAGGATCTTTATCGGCTGTGTCAAAGGGCTATGTAAGAACACAAATACATGAATTTTTCAGTGCCCTGCACTGGAAGGGTGAAAAATCATTTTAGAGAATCTACAGAAGCAAGATTTGCTTAGAGAACATGTTATAGTGGTTAGCGTGCTGGACTTAGGTGAGAACCGTTTCTCTGCGATGGAATAGCTATGTGAACCTGACATTGGTCTCACTTCTTCGATTTTTTGCTTTCTCATTTATATGATGGAAATACTAACTGGAGCCCTAAATGCCACAGAGGTGATAACTATCACTCATTCTGCGCTTGTTATATGCTAGGCACTTTACACTAATTATCAGATTAACCCTCCACAACAACCATATGAGGAAGGTACTGTTATTGAAATTCCCGGTTCAGAATGAGGACACTGGGGCTTAAAAACAGTAAGTACAAGATCACACAGAAATTAAAAGGTGGAACTGGGATCAGAACCCCAGCAGTTTAATTCTAGAGCTTTCTTGCCTATGAACATGCTATACTGCTTTTAATCAGAAGGCCTAAATTCTAGTCCAGGTTCTATTATTCATTTGCTTCACTGGACTTTGATTTCCTCTTAAGCTAAATGAGGGGATTGTACTGGAATCAGATTCTAAATGGTTTATGTCAAATATCCACCCTGGTCATTTCTGATAGAAGTTTCTAGGAGCATAGCATTCAGAAAGATGGTAAAAGCTGTCTTGGTTCAGTGGGAAATAGTGCTGTGATTAACTAGTGATGTCTGCCAAGGACATGGCACAGGAGAGGCATGGAAGCACTAGTAACATGTTTTGCATCCCTGGGAGAAATAAGGACACTTCTGGCTGTTATATTTTATTATTCTGTTTATGCATTTTCTCTTAGTAGCTGCCAAGGGGGCAAGCAATGGTAGTCTGGTCAGGCAAGGGCTACATTGTAGGACAGGGATGTCTAATAGAGTTTTCTACCAGGATGGAAATGTCCAATACAGTAGCTACTAGACACATGTGACTATCAAGTACTTGAAATCTGGCTGAGTAGCTCTATATTAAATTTTTTAAACTTTTTACTTCAAAAGTATAAATTCAAATAGACTTATGTGGCTAGTGGCTACTATATTGGTCAGGCCTAGGACAAAGTTCAGTTGGCTGTGGATGAACACCATGGGCATGAAAACTGGGAGGGAATTCACCTAGAAGGCTGAAAGTCAGGGAAAGGTAATTACAGTTTGTCCAAAGGGGATGCTAAGGAAGGATGTGGATATCAAAGCTGACAAGTGATGCCAAAGAGAGCAAGTAGTTGGGGATAGATAGGAGGCAAAAGACTAATCGTCTGACTTTCTAGCTGTGTAAATCCTGCACTAGGGTGTCCTCACTGATTCTGAAATGAACAGGGCATGGGCTTTGATCATTTGAATGCAAATTGCCATGATATTCTTTTATTAATGGCATAATTTGCCTCAGCTTCCCTGCCCATTCCTAACTATCCCTCAGAATCTTCCCAAATCCCCACTATTACTTAAAGTCTTCCTATCAATGTCCATCCACCGGCTAGATGAAATAGTTCCAACTGCTTAGCATTACTGCCTAGTGAATTGCTAGCACACTTAGTAGGCACTCCAATAGTTTGGCTCTTTGTTACCAAAATTTAAGTTTAGTTAGCTTAATCAAAATGAGGAATAAACAGGAAGAGTATTGGAGCATCTTATACAAGAATTGAGGATCCAAGCCACAGGAATGGATACTGCTAGACTTCCGCAAGAAATAGGATTCAGTCAGAATCTTCTGTCTCTCATTTCAGGACTTTGCCCTCCACTCTGTTATTTCTATACATTGGCTACCCATGCTTTGCCTTGCTGCGTGGTGGAAAACATGCCTGTCAAGGACTTCAGCCAGTAAGGAAAGGCAGCGTGAGGCTCTCTATGTTCCCAAGTGTTAAAACATCAGGGAAGGAACTCTGACCCATCCTGATTCTAGTGCCCACTCCTTGATCTGTAGTGGAGAGAAACAAGGAGCAAGAACATGTTCAATTATTGGCATTTATACTGAAAATCATGAAGTTGGAACTGGGGGGAAGAAAGGACAATTCCCAGAAGACAGCAGGTGCTGTCTCAGGAAAAAAAAAAAAAGCAAGAGAAGTTAGAAAAACAAAATGGTAAGTTTCCATTGAGTAAATAATAGGATAACATAACACAGATAACAGATATTCATTAGCAAAGGCTATTTTTTTTCTTTATAAAGCAGTCCAAGAATGATAAAACTTTGCTATCTGCAGAACTCGGATGATTTTTCCCCACTTATTAGGATCCAAAAGGAAAGCAACCAGATGCTTTAATTACTTTGATTGTGGAGGTAAAGGAAAGCCTTGCTTTTAAACGAACATTGTATTCATCCATTAATTGTGTCAGGAAATTGAAGAGACGGTTTGGCTTTATATTTGATTATCTCAATATCTATTGAATAAAAAAGTATTTTTGCTTCATTAGCAGTAAAATATATAGGAATCTTGATGGATCATGCTAAGTATTATTTCCTTACTTCTGGTCTTAATCACTATATTTAATAAGGAAAGGCCAGGTTCAATAAAGAATGCATCTGGCTTCAAATGATTAATCGATTTTTATAGAACTCACATGCTGGTGATTCTTTAGGAAATTAGAAAAGACACCATGAATCACAACTCCCTGCACACCCTCCCCTCCTGCCCTCCAGCTTTGCTTTTACTAATCAGCCTCAATTGACTATCTTGGGGCATTTTTACAAAGGTACATCTTTTATCTCTCACATCCTGAATTAATGCTGTAGGTAATTAGCTTCTGGGGCTGAGGTCTTTTTCATCCCCATGCAAGTCAACTAAATGGTTTTTCTTTTCGGCTTGAAATGTGAGTCTCTTCCTTTCATTCCCTCTTTGACTTTTCTCTCTGGTTACTTTAATTGGGATGTCAAATTGCATCATTCTGTAGGAAGCTGAACTTTTTGAAATTGGTCCAGGACAGAGTTTTCTTGAGTCAGGGGGCAATTTTTCTTTGTAATGTCATTTCCAATTCCTTAAGGCAGAAGATGAATTAGTCTCGTGCATTAACAACAAGGAATGAGGCTGTGGCCAGCTGCGGATGCTGCAGATCCAGATGCAAACATGAAATCAGTAGGAGAAAAATACAAGTACATGCCAAGATTAGCAGAGTTCGCTTGAATGACTGAGGGACATCTTTTGGAAAGGGAATCTGAGCCTCAAAATTAAATTAAATTAAATTAAATCCTGTGAATTCTTGTTGCCAGGGAATTTAACTAAAGATATGCATGCATCTTATTTACTGCTGTATCTCTAGAGACTGGAACACGGATACCAAATACCTGCTGTGTTTGCTGCCACTACTACTTAATCCTTCCTCTATAGCTGGCATTGCTAATCACTCATGACACTTTCCTGCTGAGCCCACATGCAGACTCAGATGGCTACAGGTAGTAACCACCAACTGATCAGAGCTGGCACACAAGATGGAACCTATTTGCAATCCCTGGTCTAGAACACTGTAAGTGTTTAATGAATACTTGTTGAATGAAGTAAATGAAGACATGTTTCTAGAGATGATGGGACATTGCGTTACTCCCTTCCCTTGCATTTAAAGTGCACTTTTTAGCTCAGATGGCCTCCAAGGAGTCAAATCTGATATTATTCCATCATTTATGCTCACCACATTACCCTCCAACTTTGTCTAAAGCAGGGATAGAAATAATTGCCTTCAAGCCATATTTATCCTAGCATGCAGGCACATCTGGGCATATCTGAAGACCTGGTGAAGTGGGTCTGAGAATTCCATCCCAAAGCCTGAGAGCTGAGCACATGGATTAGGCTCTACAGCAAGGGGCCAGAATGGAAGGGAGGTAATCATGGGTATCGAATGTGACACTCTGATAATTTGCCAGCTCAGGCACATGCCTACTTCTGAGGACAAGTGGGCTGCAAGAGGTCAGTTAAAAACTACAAAAGGCTAAGTCAATAAAGTGGTCATAATATGGTGCAAGTATGAGGCACTGAGCAGTGATAGGAAATGCCATCCTTATCAACCTTTTCAGTGCTGCTCCTTTGGCAGCATGAGTGCACAGGGCAATGTTTAGCAGCAGCTTTTTGGCATCTTCCATCATTATCCTAAACAGGTACCATCTCTACTGAGCTGCTGCTTTGGGACTGATTTTACCAGGAGGCTCACCACAGGGGGTTGGAGTGGTCCTAGAAGGTGAATAAATGGCAGAGCCCACATGGCACACAAGAGGACAAGGTTTGTCACTCATGGGTGAAACACCACTTACGGACTCTCAGAATTACTTGGGGGAAATATTGAGGTAGTGCACAAGAATCCATGTCACGCATGTGTGGAGAGGTGAGAAGTGGTGTTATGTTATCCTGATCCCAATTTACCTTCTATGAGCTAAAAGACTCAGATTGCAAGCATTTTAAGGACTTTGCTATCTCAAGGACTTTGGGTCGAAAGGACTCAGGATGGAAAGCACACACACACACACACACACACACACACATTTCAAAAGAGAAATATTTTCTTCAGAGCAGCTTGATCATCAAAATGCATTAATTTAATACCTAATGACACGTAGCATTTAGCTTGCTACAAAAAGAATTCCACAGAATTCAGACACAGCCCTCCAGGAGGTTATACAAATCAAGAATACCTGTACATACTATAATGGTCACGTGAAAAGCTCAAAGTAATGCAAGGATTGTTGGTGCAACATTTCTATCACATATAGGTAATTTTGCTAAGAGGATTGCAAACTGCTTTAAAGCACATGAGAGTATTATCCAATTTTCTCTATAAAAATAAAAGCTCAGAAATTCGAAATTACAGGAGCCAGGTCTGTATGATTGTAGGAAAACCAAAGGAGTCTAGAAAATTTGATTAACTCGATTTGTCCCAGTTCCTTAGGGAGGCTTCAGAAACCAAAATTACTCTTTAATAGTCCAGGTACTAAAGTTGGATAGAAAAGATCTTTCTGACCTTTCTGCAATTGTTTTTGAGACACAGTCTTAACTGAAAGGTCAGAACCAAGGGAAGAAGAAACATGACATCATTATTGAGCCTCCGAAATACAAAAATGTTTCCATCACCTCCAAACCTCCACCCTGGCCAAAATCAGAATGCAATAAAAACAAGGATGTCCTAGAAAACTTTGATGTCCTTGAATCAGCCTTAATCCTCCTTGATTTTTCTGCAGAATGAAGTAATGTGAGCCAGTGTGACATAAAGCAGTTCTTAGCTTTTGATTTCCATTAAAATCACCTGGAGAGTTGGTTGTAACAGAGATTGCTGGGCCCCAACCCCAAAATTTCTGATTTAATTGGTTTGGGTTGGGAACCAAATAGTTTCATGTCTAACAAATTCTTGGGTGATGTTTATGCTGCTGCACAGGGGCGTAGCACAATTTTATAAGCCACTTATGAAATGATTGATCACTACTGTCTGATTCTGTTACTTCATTGGGCTTATAAAATAATGACTTTCAATTCTATATCTTTGTATTTTTTAGTGGGAACTACTCTCTATAGAAGAACTTTCCTTTCACAGTTTCCATGAAAACTATGTGATGACTTCTGAAACACAGATCAAACCAGAAAGGTAAGATAAATATTTAATTTTCTTCCTTTGGTTATTTAATTTCAGAGTAATGATTATAGCTTAGCCATCACCAGTGGTGTTCAACGAGTTCTTTCTATAAAGTCACGCATCAGACAAGTCACTCCTCTCTGTAAGACATAGAGGTAAGGAGTGTTATACTAATGGATGCCTCTGTGTGTGTGTGTGTGTGTGTGTGTGTGTGTCTGTTGGTCTGCCTCCCTCTAACCCCCTTTCTAATTAGATTAGCAAATGCAAGTCGATTGTCTATTTTCTTGATTTTCCAAAAAATCAGCTTTGTGTTTTTATTATTAAATCTATGGTATTTTTGTTTTGTTATAAACTTGTGCTTTCATTTTTAAAAATTTCCTTCTTTCTGCCTGTTTAAAATTACATTTTCTGCTTTTCTTTGTTGAAGACTTAACTAATTTTTTACTGACTTTGATATTTAAAGCTATGGATACCAAAGCTATGGATTTGATATGATTTGATATTTAAAGCTATGGATTTTCTTTTTAGTGCTACTTTTTTTCTCTCAATTCTTCAGATTGGATAATTTCTATCAATCTATCTTCAGATTCACTGTATTTTTTTCCGCTGTCTTCCAACCACTCTTTAGCCCACGTAGCAAATTTTTTATTTCATTTATTTTTCAGATCTAGAATTATCATTTGATTCTGGGGGGGGATTTCTATTCTTTGTTGAAATTTTCTACTTGTTCAATCATCAAAACTATATACTTTAAAAAAAAATTGATTATGCTTTCTTTTAATTATTTGAAGACATTTTAAACAGTTACTTTTAATCTTTATAAAATTCAACCAGGGCTCTCTCAAAGTCTGTTTCTGTAGACTTACTTTTTCTTAAGTATGGGTTATACTTCCTTATTTATTTGTTTGTCTGATAATTTCAGTTGAAAATTGTACCTTTTAGGGAATATCTTGAAGCAATTTTGGATTCTGGTATAAGCTTCTGAGGAATTTTGTGTTTTGTTCCATTAGACAGTTAATTTGCTTGGACTAAAACTATAAAGTCTGTCTCTCTAATACAGTGCTTTTTCAATCATAGATTTAAGATTTATTTTGAGTCTGGAAAGTTTTTTTTAATCTATAGTTGTAAATATTGGCTCTGCCCCATTGATGTTTTGTTCATTTGGAAACTCTAGTTACACACATGTTGCTTCTATTCTGTCTGTATTTCAGATTTTCTTGAATGATTTGTCCCCTTATTTTCATTTCATTATGTTCAGGTTCCTCTATAACATATATTTCCCACATTATGCTTTCTATAACGTCTACTTGACTTTGAATTCTTTCTAATTCATTCTTTTTCATCCTGAGTTTTTCTAGTTCATGCTTTATTTCCTTCAGCTTTCTTTTCATCTCTTTCTAGTGTCCAACTGTCTCAATTTCTAAAATATTTTGTTTCTGCTATTCTTTCACTGCCTTGGGCATTTTCTTCTTTTTACTGAAAGTGAAATATCGGGCTTCAATTTCAATCTTCTTTGTAAACAAAAATGTGAGTTTTTCAATGTTTTTATTGTCCATAAAAATTGAGTTGTATGTTTTAATCTTATAATAGCTTTTCATATTTTTAAATTCTTGGCTAAAATGAGATTATCAAAAGACAGATCTTTTGTAGAGGTTGAAGGTAGGCCAAGGAAGCAATCCCAGATTCACATCTAAAGGGATCCCTCCTCTCTGGCTCCTAGGGAGTATTAAAACTATGACATTTTTGTTTATCTGCTTCTTTGCCTTGGGGCTAAGCCTGATTCTGCAGGCGTCCCTGTTTCTATTATTTTCTTCATTAGAGATCTATGGACTTTGCCCTCCAACCTGTTATCCTCACTTGTATTTTGCTTTTACAGTTTGTTTCTTCTCCTCTTCCTTTTCTTCTTCTTCTTCTCGTTCTCTTCCTCCTCCTCATTCTCCTTCTGCTTCTCCTTCTTCTCCTTCCTTATTCTTTTTCACCTTCCCCTTCTCTTTCCTCTTCTTCTTTCTTCTTTTTCTTCCTCCTCATCCTCCTCATCCTCCTCTTGTTTTTCCTTCTCCTTCTTTTGTCTATATCCTCTGGAACTTGCCATTTCTCACAAGTATTTGAACTTTCACTGTAACTGGTATCAACAGAGTTTCCTTGGTCAACACAAATTCTGTTTCAGGCAGTTATTTTAAGGGTAGGTCTCTGTGCTACTGACAGAATATTTCTGGGATCCTTGAGGCATGGGCTACTGAAGCACTGTTTGAATGTTCTGGGGTTTCTTTAATAGTTCTCTACAGTTGTTTTGCATTTACCAGTGCAATGACCCTAATTGCTCTTTTTTTTTTTGCCCTGCTTTAATTTTGCTCCAATTGTTCTTGGATTTATTTTTACTATGCGATTTTCTCCTTTGGGAATAAATTGACAATTTTTGGTTTCAAGGCTCATAGGATCCTTTTTCCTGCCATTTCTTTTTGTCACTAACGCCACAGAGATGCTGGTCCCTAAAGTCACTGATCATTTGGGTTGAAAAATTAACTACTGACAAGTACTCAAGAAAGGCTGCAACTAGATCCCATTAAATAGAAATTTCTGAGGCAAGTCATATAACATGCATGGCACAGAGAAAACTCCAAACCTGCAAATGAGTTTTTATCTTTTTATGTAAAATTCTATCCATCATTTAAGGCCCAGTGCAAATGTTCCCTCAGGAAGCTTTTCTTTTCCTATGTATCTACCTAAATTTAATCTTTTCCTCTGCATTCTCATCATATCTCCTCTTACTTACCTGTTACTTACTTGTTCTTGTTCTATCACCTCTGTTTGTAGATCTTTTAATCTTTTTTGTAATTTTTCTGCTTATATAACTATTCAGGACTAGATTTTAAGCTACTCCAAGACATGTATATATTCCAATATTTTTTCATATCACCAAAGCCTAGAAGGCCCTCAAGTATTTAATTAAATTTATTATCAAATATTTATGAGTATGTGCTATGGATTAAGCACTGTTATGGATGCTAAAAATTCAAAAGTGAATAAAACTGCATCTATGTGGACAGACCTAGAGCAGTTACTGTCTGCTGCTAAGGTTTCCACTACAGATGCAAGTTTTAAAAAAAAGTCCTTGTGCTTTCTATCTCATTGTGGCAGCCAATCTTGAATGGGGGAACACAGGAAAAAACATGGTAATACAGGGAAAAACATGAAAAGAAAAAAGCATTTTTGCAATTCATAAAAATTTTTGTGAATCATAAAAAGCCTGTTTTACCAAAAACAATAAAAAAATTTGAGTTTAAATAAAGCATTTAAAAATAATTAGCTCTGCCCTCTTGGAACTCTCATTCTAGTGTTGTAATAACAGATAACACCAAATTAAATGTCATGTCAGACAGTGGTCTAAGAGCATCAGGTATATGTTAACATGTTTAATTTTCATAACAACAATACAACATAGATACAACTATTGTTTTAGTTTAGATTCTCCAGAAGCAGTCCTGACATAAGAATTTATGTGCCAATAGTTTGAGTAGCTATCCCAGGAAACACGATAGGCAGTGGGTGAGACAGGGGAGAAAAAGAGATAATAAAATACAGGTTGTCAAGTGAGTTATCATAATATGTAACTGGAGCTTAATCTCACTGAGAAACAATAAAATATAGGCAGAATAAACCTTAGCTTATATCAAACTAGGGGTGAAGAAGATGAGATATTTATCTACTGTCTCTGTTCCTATTATTGGTTGAGTGCTCCTCCTGAGTTCTCTGGGTGGGCTGACCATAATTCTATGACCAGAGGAAAAAAAGAAAGAAAATAAAAGCTCTTCAGCAGAGATTTGTAAGAGGTTTATCGTTAGCAGCCTTCAGGACATACAGGTAAATGCTAAGGGGATGTGGTGGGACAACAATTTTTGTTGAAATGATGTTATTCCATTTTACAAATGAACAAACTGAGGCACATGGAGGTTAAATGACTTGCTAGAAATATAGCAACTGATAGAGCAAGAGTTTAAATCCTTGAAGTCTTGCTCCAGAGTATGTGTTCTTAACCATTATACTATGCCCCATCACAGTATAGAGAGGAAAGAAGAATGAAAGGGAGGAAAGAAGAATGAAAGGAAGGAAAGAAGAGAGGAAGGGAAGGGTTATAGTTCCTCATGAACATATTTTATTTCTACTACTAGGCTTATGCTTCCAGAGAGTAGAACTCACATTTTATTCCTCTTTCTCTCCTTCAGCCAACCCTTCAACCTACCCTGAACACTGCCAAAAAATGTCTTGCACAATACCTAACTTCTATCTAAAGAGATAATTACAAGGCCCTTATCACTAGGATTTTTATTATTAAAAACTATATTTTTAATTCATTATACAGTATACACTAGCAGACTTTGTAGTCAGAAAGACTTGTATGAATAATTTATTGTCAACATTTCACCTTCCACAGTTCATAATGGGTGCTTAATAAATGGTTTCCAATTTGTAATACTACATGACATTTTACAATTTACAAAAAAAGTTTATACTTCCTTATTCTATTTATCTCTCCATGAGTTACTTCATGTGCATATTCCTATTTGCACTCTCAATTGCCCTAAATTATATAGAAGAGAAAAACAAAGGTCATGGTCTATAAAAATAAAAATAAAGGTGTGTTTTATTAGATTATTTTTTAGCAAATATTTTCTCTCTTTCTCTCTCTCCCATGGGGTAGAGTATATTTTCCTGGTCCACTGACTTGAGAACATGTGATTTGTTTTGACCAAAGGAATATGAACAAAAGTGGTAATGGGCCAATTCCAAGATGAGGTTTTAAAAATCACAGCTAGGCCGGGCGCAGTGGCTCACACCTGTAATCCCAGCACTTTGGGAGGCCGAGGTGGGTGGATCACGAAATCAAGAGATCAAGACCATCCTGGCTAACACAGTGAAACCCCGTCTCTACTAAAAAAACACAAAAAAATTAGCCGGGCGTGGTCGTGGGCGCCTGTAGTCCCAGCTACTCGGGAGGCTGAGGCAGGAGAATGGCGTGAACCTGGGAGGTGGAGCTTGCAGTGAGCTGAGATCGTGCCACTGCACTCCAGCCTGGGCGACAGAGTGAGACTCCGCCTCAAAAAAAAAAAAAAAAAAAAAAATCACAGCTAGTTTTCTCTAGCCCTATTGTGTTTCCGCATTTTGCCATGGTAGGCTGAACATGACCATGATTCTGCATCTTGATCTTGGGTTCTGGAAGAAAAGGTACAAGGAGCTGACATGAACTTCACTTTTAACCTGAAGCAGACAGAGTTGGGACCAGCTGGCCTGCAGTCCCGTGAGCAAGAAATCAATGTGCATACTCATGAGTAAACCATAAACATTTGCTGTTATAACCCAGGAAGCTTTGGGAGTTGATTTTTATGTGGTGTTATGGCAACAATTGTTGATGAATGTGGGTGTACGCTATTGGAAGTTCTCATGTGTCTTTGATGGCCAGCCTCTCGGTGCTTACAGAGCTCCCCAGCCTCACCAGATATTTCCCACTTGAATAATGAAGTTGTATGGTTGGGAATAGACATTTTGCCTATTTGGGTCTATAGGTTTAAGACCTTTGGAGGATTCAAGACTGGTAGAAAATCACAGCACGGTCCAAGATGCAGGTGTTCATGCCTGCAGGTAAGTAGATGCATCATTAACTTCAATAATAATAAATAAAATTTAAAGAGATTTTTCGATTATCATAAACTGAATGAACTAAAATTAACTTTCTAACAAATAGCCACAAATTTCTAGCGTGTTTATCTTTCCCATATGTTTCCCAGCTCTGCTAAGTTGGAAGCCTCAAATCCATCAACCAATAAATCATTCCTTGGGTTTCACTTTAGGGACCAATTAAAACTATCAACATGTTTTCTTCCATTACACTGGGAGTTTTATCTCCAGCTGTTGGGATCTGAGCTTCTAAAAGTATGAAGCATGACTACCCAGGGAGAAGGCACGTGAGACAATTGGAGGAAAATAGATTCTATTGAAAGCTAGTTTATGCAAGCTTAGTGCTTCCACCCTCCCCACTTCATTCAGAGGGCACATGCTTTACTAAACATGTGGTAAATCATACAGCTGGCACCACAGCAGGAAAGGTGCTGCCCCCAAACCTGGAGGGAGAGCTCCTGGCAGATAATCCAAGGGCTGATAATTTATCACTTATGCAAACACAGCACCTCTTGTGGGTCTCCTTTTACATCTCCTGTTCTGTGAAACTTTCCACTGAAGACTTCGATAAATGTTTTCCAGATGGTATCGATCATGGTGTTACCTACTAATAGGAATCAAGGAAAAGTCATTGAATTAATTAGCAAGTCAAACAGGAAAGGAAGAAAGACTGTGCTTGAAAGTAGAAAAAGAAGAGGCCCCTTGGAATTATCTAATCATCTAGAAACAAGGTCATTCAGGAAAAGGGGGCTTGATTAAGCATCAGGAAACCTGAGACCTGGCCAACAGCCTGGTTCCTCCAAATCACAGGCTTTGGAGTCTAACAGATAGAGGTGAGAATCTCAGCTCAGTCTCTAACTATGCATAGTGGGCAAGATACTTGGCCTCTCTGAGCCTCTGTTTCCTCACATGCTAAGGGAAAAAAGGATAAAATAATGCAAACTATGTAATACCATTTTACAGACTTAGATGTGTAGCATGTGAAGCACTTAGCAAAGTGGCTACCAATAGGCGGCACTTAAAAAAATTCTTTTTTTTTTTTTTTTTGAGACGGAGTTTCGCTCTGTCGCCCAGGCTGGAGTGCAGTGGCGCAATCTCGGCTCACTGCAAGCTCCGCCTCCCGGGTTCACGCCATTCTCCTGCCTCAGCCTCTCCGAGTAGCTGGGACTACAGGCGCCCGCCACCACGCCCGGCTAATTTTTTGTATTTTTAGTAGAGACAGGGTTTCACCGTGGTCTCGATCTCCTGACCTCGTGATCCGCCCGCCTCGGCCTCCCAAAGTGCTGGGATTACAAGCGTGAGCCACCGTGCCTGGCCTTAAAAAAATTCTTTACTCTTACCTGTGATCAGTTAAATGACTGGAAAACTATTCACCCCTGTCTGAAACTACACCATTGCCATGACCACATCTTGAGCAGAGTGCACTTTCCCACTCCTTGCTTTGGGCTGACTACATGATTTGCTTAGACCAAGAAATGTGGGTGGAGGTGACAATGGGCTCGTTTTTAGACCAGGACTTAAGAGGCATTATGTTTCTACTTGCCCTTTGCACCTCCCCCATCACCACAAGAAAAATATACCCAGGCTGTCTTGCTGGTCCAAGAAGGGGGATAAAAGACACAAGAAGCAAAGCTGCCAACTCCAGGAAGCAAAGCTTCCAAACCCCTCCCAACATGAAGACATGCGAGTGATAATAAATAACGGTTGTTTTTAGCCACTGAGTTTTGACATATATTAATTTCAGCTGCAATATCTCACAGATTATGTTATCTCACATTCCTTCTCTGGGTTCTAATTGCATATCTGCTCAGCACTTACTAAATGAGTATCTTTTGCAATGCTCATATTAGAGGTAAGGCTCAGAAAATGGCAAGCTAAAGATATCCCAGAAACTTCTACTATATAGTTGGTTTAAATCTTAAACTCCAAACTTAGATGTGTGATGACAAGACCTTTTTATTTTTTAACAGTTTTATTACAAATCCCCTGTTCTGCTGGTTAGCAGAAAAATTTCTCAGTCAATTCAGGGTTTCTCCTCCCTTAAGGATTGGGTTTAACTTTAGGAGGCTTTGCATGATGAGGAGGTGGAAGGTGTTGGGAGGGAGAACCAGGGCACTGTTGTTCCTGTTGTTGATCTCTGCAGTTCTCTCTCTTGGTCTGTATAAGTGAGGATCTAAAATCTGATTCATTCTTGGGTAATTTTCTTTTAGAAGCCCATGATTAGACCCAACTGGAGGAAGTTTGGAGCTTTTCTCAGACATGTAAGAATTGTTCTGAAGAATCTGCATCTTGTTGGGTGAAGGACTTCAAAATGTGCAATAAAAATGCAATGGTCTTGGACCTATGTAACTGGAAGGAACTGGTGGACAAGCTCTTACTGTTTCTCCAGGTTCTCACAAGAAAGCAGGCATGGATTCCTTTTGCACAGATCCTCCAGGCTTTCTGGGCCCTGTCATTCCTTCTTCTATCTTCTGGATTGAGCAACATGCAATCTCCCCTTGTGCAGAAGCACAAATAGCTACTGAAAATGTTTCCTCTCTGACTTTCCCCATTTCTTTAACTCTGAGAGACTTTTTCTAGTATCAGTTCTGAGGAGCATTGCTATTTTCCTTCCTATCATCTAGAAGACCTAGACTTTAAAACTCAAAACCTGAGAAAAACTTCCTTTTTTTTCTCTCTTGTCTGGATCATCACTACCTTGAAATACTAAATTAGCAAAGTCCTAACTAGAAGCTGAATTGGCTAAAGAGTCAAGGAGCAACAGGTAATTCCAAGAAAAACAACAGCAAACTTACATCAGTTAACATTTCAAAGCTATTTTCCTTTGCAATTTTATGTGTCTGTTTTTATGGAATGCAAGAGATAATAGGCTAAATGCTATTTTGCATATGTGTTACGTTGGATTTCTCACATATTCTACTACTTAACTCAAGATGTTGAGTAAATAAATGAGTTAATAAACTGGAATTTCTATATCAGCTCTTGGTTCTAGTTATGTTTTGTTTGTTTTGGATTTTTTTTTTTCTTTTGAATGCTTATTCACTGGCCCAGCTGTATTTATGCCTAGATTAACCAGAGACATTGCCAGCTGTGATTTGCAGATGTGCTCCAGCTCCACAATGCCAGAAAAATTCAATTATGCCTACTAAGGTCATCGCTATAAATCACAACCACACTGACATTTTATGGTGAATAGAGTGGCAATCGAAATACTTAGCCAGCAGCAGATTGTAACTGCTTATATTACGATGGCCGAAATAACCATGTGTGAAACCATTATATTAGTTATATTTACAGCCAAATCAAACCAGGCAGTGGTCCAAGCAATGGGTTGGCAATCAGCCCGATTCAAGCTGAGCAAGGGTGATTTCATGCTGCAAAATGTGAACAAAAACATGAGCCATTACAGTATATATTGAGAGTTCAAATGGAATTGAACCCCTCAGACAGAGTAGAAATTCAAATGAATAAGCTGGCTCCCAAATATTTACCTCAATTTGCAAGTGTGTGTTAGGTACAAGATAGGATTCTCAGATGCACTACCCTCCTATGGGACAGACTTAGAGAGATATTTTCAATATATTATGTGCCTTAGAATATTAGTATCCATGAAGTACTTCATAACTTTTATTTTAGGCCATGATCGAGTATGAGGGAAAGGATTTACCTTGTTACCTAAAAAAACTAAGCAAACAAGCAAAATATATGAAATAATGGTTTTCAGACATTTGGAAAGAGGCTATGCAAGAGAATGAGACAACAGAAACAGATGAGAGGAGTCTTATATTTTCCAGTTTACTAGCTGGAGAGAGTTTTTACGTTGTTTTGCAGGAAAGGGAAATCCAAACAGTGCCTGGCAGTCTCCCTGAGGTGACCAGAGAAAGTTGAGAACTTGTACATTCTAAGGTGGCTTTAACTTATAGAGACAACAACCAGGCATGAAATTGCTTCACAGATAAGAGAGGCCTGCACAGATAGAGCGCTCTGGGGATTTGCAGAGAGTTCCTTTGGAGACTTCAATTGAATACTACTCAGTGCATATATGTGAGGAAACTAACTAGGACTAGAAAAGGAAACAACAGGAAGGATTCAAAGGAACAACCCCTGGGATTCCCACAGAGCCTGGAAGAGTTTATGGTCCTACCTGCAAAAGTTGAATGAACATTGTAATACAAGGGGGCATCAGATAGAGTACTCTAAGTATCGCCTGAGCACTGGGGCAGAATTAGCCTTTGACTAAAGTCTTCTGATCCCACCTTAAAATGAAGCCTTGAAAGGATCAGTCAATTTCCAAGTAACTTAATTGTGCCCCAGAACAAAGATCAAGAATATTTAAAGGTACACAAAACTAGCAAACAAGGTAACATGTACAATGTCAGGCAGCCAATAAAAATTACCAAGCAGGCAAAGAAGCAGGAAAATATGATCCGTCATGAGAAGAAAAATTAATTATTAAAATAGATTCTTGAAACATGCTAAAAATAGCAGACAACATTGAATTATCTATAACTATATTGCAGATAATCAGAAAGGTAGAATAAATATGGGGATATTAAACAGAGACATGGGAGGTATAAAAAGGCCCAATGTAAACTTCTAGAGATGAAAAATAAAATGTCTGAAATGAAGAATGAGATTAATAGCAGATAAACAATGCAGGAAAAATGTTAATAAATGCACAGTTAAAACTGCATGTGAATGTTCACTGCAGCACTACTCACAATAGCAAAGACATGGGATCAAACTAAAAGCTCATCAATGACAGATTGGATAAAGAAAATGTGGTTGTTATACACACCATGGGATACTATGCAGCCATAAAAAAGAATGAGATCATGTCTTTTGCAGGAACATGGCTGGAGCTGGAGGCTGTTGTCCATAGCAAACTAACTCAGGAACGGAAAACCAAATATCACATGTTTTCACTTATAAGTTGGACCTAAATGATAAGAACACATGGACACAAAGAAGGAAACAACAGACACTGGGGTCTACTTGAGTGGGGAGGGTAGAAGGAGGGAGAAGAGCAGATAAGAGCTGAGAAGATAACTGGGCTTACTACATGGGTAATGGGCTACTAGTATATACTGGTCTTACTACATGGGTGATGAAACAGTATGTGCAAAAAACATCCATGACATGTGTTTACCTCTGTAACAAACCTTCACTTGTACTCTTAAACCTAAAATAAAAGAAAAAAGAAACTGCTCAAAATTAAATAGACAAAAATGACTTTAAAAATATAGTAAAGCAATCTGAACTGTGGACAGCTTTAAGATGCCTAATACGTATGTAATTGAAATCTCTGACATGGGAATGATTACTGAAAAAAGTATTGGAAGGAATGCCAATTTTTCTTCTAAATTGGATGAAAACTATAAACCCAGAGATATAGGAAGCCCAGTACACTCTGAGCACAATAAAACTACTCCAAGCTACATCCTAAGAAAATGATTAAAACCAGTAATCAATGGGAGCCTTAAAAACAGAGAGAATACACACATTTGAAACAGAAAAACAAAACAAATGAACAAAAAACAGAAAAAAATAACTATAGACTTCTTGTTGGAAAAAATGTAAACCTGACAGTAGTGAGGCAATATTTTTACAGACCTCCAAAAGTTTTGACTTAGAGCTCTATTTCCAGTTGTATTAGTCCATTTTCACACTGCTGATAAAGACATACCCAAGACTGGGCAGTTTACAAAAGAAAGAAGTTTAATGGACTTAAGTTCCATGTGGCTGGGAAGACCTCACAATCGTGGTGGAAGGCAAGGAGGAGCAAGTCATGTCTTACATGGATAGCAGCAGACAAAGAGCTTGTACAGGGAAACTTCCATTTTTAAAACCCATCAGATGGGTTCCTCCCATGACATGTGGGTATTGTGGGAGTTACAATTCAAGATGAGATTTGGGTGGGGACACAGACAAACCATATCACCAGTGAAAATATCTTTCAAAACTAATGGTGAAATAAAGACTTTGCGAGACATATGAAAGCAGAAAGGGTTTATTATCAATAAACCTCAAATATATGAAATGTTGAAGGAAGTCCCTTAAAGGGAAGAAAAGTGATATCAGATGAAAATCTGGATTTACACAAAGATGAAGAAAACTAGCATATATTAAAAATATAGGTAAAGATAAAATATTATTTTTAATTTTATAACTTACTACTTAAATAAAAATAATTGTGGGTTACAAAGAGAAATAAATCATTCTACTAAAAAGACACTTGAATTTATGTGTTGAAAACAGCACTATTCATAATAGCAAAGACATAGAATCAACCAAGATGCCCAATGGTAGACTGGATAAAGAAAATGTGGTACATATCAACAGAGACATAGATCAATGGAACAGAACAGAGCCCTCAGAAATAATGCTGCATATCTACAACTATCTGATCTTTGACAAACCTGACAAAAACAAGCAATGGGAAAAGGATTCCCTATTTAATAAATGGTGCTGGGAAAACTGGCTAGCCATATGTAGAAAGCTGAAACTGGATCGCTTCCTTACACCTTATACAAAAATTAATTCAAGATGGATTAAGACTTACATGTTAGACCTAAAACCATAAAAACCCTAGAAGAAAACCTAAGCAATACCATTCAGGACATAGGCGTGGGCAAGGACTTCATGTTTAAAACACCAAAGCAATGGCAACAAAAGCCAAAATTGACAAATGGGATCTAATTAAACTAAAGAGCTTCTGCACAGCAAAAGAAACTACCATCAGAGTGAACAGGCAACCTACAAAATGGGAGAAAATTTTCACAACCTACTCATCTGACAAAGGGCTAATATCCAGAATCTACAATGAACTCAAACAAATTTACAAGAAAAAAACAAACAACCCCATCAAAAAGTGGGCGAAGGACATGAACAGACACTTCTCAAAAGAAGACATTTATGCAGCCAAAAAACACATGAAAAAATGCTCATCATCACTGGCCATCAGAGAAATGCAAATCAAAGCCACAATGAGATACCATCTCACACCAGTTAGAATGGCGATCATTAAAAAGTCAGGAAACAACAGGTGCTGGAGAGGATGTGGAGAAATAGGAGCACTTTTACACTGTTGGTGGGACTGTAAACTAGTTCAACCATTGTGGAGGTCAGTGTGGCAATTCCTCAGGGATCTAGAACTAGAAATACCATTTGACCCAGCCGTCCCATTACTGGGTATATACCTAAAGGATTATAAATCATGCTGCTATAAAGACACATGCACACGTATGTTTATAGCAGCACTCTTCACAACAGCAAAGACTGGGAACCAACCTAAATGTCCAACAACAATAGACTGGATTAAGAAAACGTGGCACATATACACCATGGAATACTATGCAGCCATAAAAAACGATGAGTTCATGTCCTTTGTAGGGACATGGATGAAACTGGAAACCATCATTCCCAGTAAACTATCGCAAGGACAAAAAAGCGAACACGGCATGTTCTCACTCATAGGTGGGAATTGAACAATGAGAACACATGGACACAGGAAGGGGAACATCACACTCTGGGGACTGTTGTGGGGTCGGGGGAGCGGGGAGGGACAGCATTAGGAGATATCCCTAATGCTAAATGACGAGTTAATGGGTGCAGCACACCAACATGGCACATGGATACATATGTAACAAACCTGCACATTGTGCACGTGTACCCTAAAACTTAAAGTATAATAAATAATAATAATAAAGAAAATATGGTACATATACACCATGAAATACTATACAGCCATTAAACAAAGAATGAACTCATGTCCTTTACAACAACATGGATGTAGCTGGAGGCCATTATCCTAAGTGCACTAATGTGGGACCAGAAAACCAGATACTGCATGTTCTCACTTATAACTGGGCACTATGTATATATATATATATATATATATATATGGTTTTTTTTTGAAACAGATATCTTGAAACAAAACATATATATATATAGAGAGAGAGAGAGAAACATAGTCTTGCTCTGTTGCCCAGGCTGGAGTGCAGTGGCATGATCTCAGCTCACTGCAACCTCTGCCTCCCGGATTCAAGCTATTCTCCTGCCTCAGCTTCCTGAGTTGCTGGGATTATAGGCACGTGCCACCACACCCAGCTAATTTTTGTATTTTTAGTAGAGGCAGGGTTTCTCCATGTTGCCCAGGCTGATCTTGAACTCCTAACCTCAAGTGATCCACCCGCCTCAGCCTCCCACAGTACTGGGATTACAGGCGTGAGCCACGGCGCCCAGCCAGGGCATTACATATTGAATACACAGGGATGCAAAGATGAGAACAATAGAACTGGAGACTGCTTGAAAGGAGAGGGTGAGAAAGGGACATGGGCCAGAAAGCTTCATACTAGGTACTATGATCACTACCTTGGTGATGGGGTCATTTGCACACGAAGTCTCAGTGACACACAATTTACCCCCCGGACCTAAAATAAAAGTAGAAAAAAACATCATGAGCTATAGAACGTGTAGAAGTAAAATGCATATCGAATACGGCACAAAGGTCTATTTAAAAAGGGAAAATTGAAATAAACTGTTTTAAGTTTCTTTTACTATATAGAAAGTTGTATAATATTACTGGAACACAGACAAGTTGTATTGAAAAAACCCTAAAGCAACCATTATAAGAACAAAACTGTTCACATAGTAAGCCAAGAAAGGAGAAGATAAGATCATAAAAAATACTCAATTATTCTAACAGAAGGTAAAAAGAGGAATAATGGACCAAAAAACAGATTAGAAAAATATGAAACTAATAGCAAAATGTTATAAATTTAACCAACAATCACATTAAATGTAAATCATTTAAATCTGCCAATTATAGGGCAGAGATGGTCAGATTGAATAAAAAGTCAAGATCCAAAAATATGCTACCTATAAGTCATACTGTAAATAAAATGACACAAATAGGTTGAAAGGAAATAAAAAGATATACTAATGTAAGTTTGGTTCAACATTTGAAAAACAATTCAATGTATTTCACCATATTAACAAACTAAGAAAGAAAAAATGATAATTTCAATCATTAAGAAAACAAAATGTTCATAGCAGCTTTATTTGTAATAGAAAAAAGGGGGGAATCCCATTCATTTGAATGGATAATCAAATTGTAACATATCTATGTAATAGAATATTATCTAATGTACTAATCAGAATTCTCTAGAAAAACATAAAACATAAGGTTTTACATATATATATATATATAGAGAGAGAGAGAGAGATTTATTACAGGAATTGATTCACATGATTGTGGAGACTGAGAAGCCCCACAGTCTTCCATCTGCAAGCTGGCAAAAAAGGTAACTATATAGGTAAATGTAAAAACAGTATAGTGTATTTTTTTTGTTTTTAACTCTTTCTTTTGTTTGAATTAAAAGACAACTACATAAAAGCAGTACTTACACGATATATAAAAATGTAGTTTTTGTGACTAACAACACAAAGGCAGAAATGGGGACAGGGCTATAATGGAGGAAAGATTTTGCATACTGTTGAAATCAGGATGGTATTAATCCAAATTAGATTGTTATAAATTAAATTATTAATTGTAATCCGCAAGAAAACCACTAAGAAAATAACCCAAAATACATAATAAAAGAAATAACATTGGCATTAAATGCTGCAACAATGGAATTAAGTTAAATAGCACACAACAGTGAAATTAAAAGAAAACTATTTATTTAACACAAGTTAGTAATGGAAGAATAGAGGGAAAAAATAAGACATATAAAACACAAATAGCAAAATGACAGACATAAATCATATCACTTCAGTAATACATTAAGTGTAAGTTGATTAAATACTCTAATCCAAAAGCAGAGATTGGTAGAATGAATAAAGAAAAAACAATTATATTTCTAATATATGTAAAAAGGATAAAATGCTTAAGAGTAAACATAACAAAAGAAGTGCAAAACTTGTATATTGATAAACGCTCCAACACAGATGAACCTTGAAAATGTTACGCTAAGTGGAAGAAGCCAGACACAGAAGGCCAGATATTATATGATTCCACTTATGTGAAATGTTCAAAATAGGCAAATCCCTAAAGACAGAAAGTAAATTAGTAATTTCTAGGGAGTGGTAGGAGGGGAAGGATTGAGGATTAACAGCCAATGGACATCAGGTTTCATTTGGAGGTAAGTAAAATATTGCAGAATTAGATAGTCATAGGGTGGTACATTGTAAAGCTCTGTGAATATACTAAAAACCACTGAAATGTACACTTCAAAAGGATGAATTTCATGGTATGCAAAGTAAACAAATTATTAATTAAAAATAATCAGCTATTTTAAAGTAGATTTATAGGGGATAGTGAAAATACAGAGATCAAGTGTTTTATAGAGTTGGAAAGGCTGTTTCTGGATTCCCGATAGTAAGATTCCAAATTGAAAAAGGTCTCAAGCATAAAAAGCTCAATATGATTCTCAGCTAATAACTCCTTCTGAGACAAAGACCAGTTAAAAGAGTTACTCCCTCACCAAATCTCATGTTTTGGGTAGCTAACAAGCAGTTTCCATTAAGATGAGAGAAAATAAGAAAGCATGGGAAAGAGAGAAAGGCATTGGGATAAAGGAGAAATAAGGCAGGACTAACAATTGTATCTAGAAAAAAAAGATTTGACTGTGATTATTGATATATAAAAGTAAATGGAAATATTTAGATTAGAAACTGCCAAGTTTTGGAGAATCTTTTATTGCAGAAGAATCCCAAGTCAAGTCTAATAATCTTGTGATTATTTGTTAGGCTTTAAAACTGTCATGGTAGATCCAAACTAGCATGGGCGGGGACACCAGCTTCAAGTATGAAGAAAGAAGAAATTTGTAAAGGGTGGAGTCAGGAGCACCAGGGAATTTTAAATTGTAGCTATCCTATACAATCTTCATTATTTTATATTTAAGTGTTTTGGAGCAGAAGCATGTAGAGTAACTTATCTCTAGTTTTACAGGTTGCTGTGCCAAAAGGAACCACATCTGTACATAGCAGAAGGACTGTACATCACCTATAGATCCTGGTCATGGAGTGCATTGAATGGATGGGACCTAAAGTGTTTACCTTGGTAGAAAGTAATTCAGTTCTGTTTCTTGGAGAAAGAATGTGGTAATAAAAGTCAGTGATTGCTATGTTCATCCAAGCCAATTTTCGTTTCCTCCTAAGTTAGACTGCATTTCCAAACTTTCCTTACAGTTAGGTGTGGCCAAACAACCCATGGAATGTGGGCAGTCATGATAAGTGCTTTCCATATGCTTTCTAAAAAACTCCTCATTGCCCTCCACTCTTTTTTTTTTTTTTTCATCATCTGCCCAATGAAGGGAGAGACCAAGGACCTACAAAAGGGCAGGGCAATAAGACCGAAAGAGCCTGGGTCTATGAGTCACCACATGAAGGGAAGTAGATCATAAGATCTCCCAGACTGGGAGGGGACCTCATCAGGTTGCTGCATGAGAAAGAACTTTTATTGTGTTAAGTGACTGACACTTGGGGTTCTTTGTAATATAAGATGGTATTGCCTTAACTAACACAGTCTTATAGGTTAATAAATTTAGAAAACGCTAGTCTTACGAAGAAAAGCTGATCCGCATCAGCCTTTGATTTGCTGCTGGATATGATACGTTTTTACAACGAAGAGGTCATATAGAGTATTTTCCTAGTTATATGACCACAGGACCCATTTTTCACTTAGCCTCCAGAATGACCATGAAATTTCTCCTCAAGAGAGAAAGGGGAAATTGGCTGGGTTCAAATTTTTAGAAAATACACACATTTAGGAAATAGAAGGAAATAAAATAATGAAAAAATAAAGAAAAGAAACAGAGAGGAAGAAGTATGAGTGTTAGTACAAACGTTCTCTAGTGGGAGAGTTTTAAAAGGAAGCAAACATTACCTAACAATGCCAAATGTTCACAGAGATCAAGACTGATGGAAGGTCACTAAGACCCTGTGAGTGAATAGAAAAGCTAGTAAGGTTAGAGCTATAAAGTTAAGTCATTATCCTGGGAAAGGTGAACTCTGTCTAGACAGTCATAAGTTTTCCCTTTATACATTCAGCAAATAATTATTGGATACCTACCTGCATTTCAGGTTTAATTCAGAACCCAGAGCATACGATGACGATGCACTCTAGATAAGACTTTGCCTGAACTAACAGCTGGCTTCTTCGAACTTGGACATCTCTTAATTTCTTCACATCTTGTTTCTAATATCTGTAAGAATAGAGACAAGTCCTTAAACTCTCTGAGCTTCAGTTTCCCCATCCATGAAACAGAGAAAATATTAATATTCTGCCCCCTGACATCATAAAAAAGCTTGCAAGAGATTTTTGAAAGCTATTTAATCCACACCTGCCATTCTTATCCACACCTGCCATTCTTACCCACAGCATATACACAGGCTCACGTCGGTGCACAGGCACACACACACACACATCCCAGATTCCATAAATTGTAACACAAATTATAACTTTGTTCTTTTCATCAGAAATAGGCAAGCATTTCCCATCTTTAACAGATTAAAGAAATTTTTACTGGTTACAATGTCATTTCTGTAGCTTGAAATTAACATCAGCCCACTGTCAGTTTAATCCCTTTCCATTTGTCAGATGCTCGATACCATTCCAGTTTCAAAGGGAAGTGAAAATAAAACTAGCTGAACGTGTGTGGATCTATTGTGTGTGGTTATTGAAACACTGAGACCACATCGGGCTGACAGCAGCTGCCTCGGCTGCTGCTAAGATTATTGGAGCAGCTTATAGGTTGCTTGTAAGCATCTCTCCAACATGCATGCTCATCTGGGGTTTAACTTCTTAAAAAGTTTCTGGGAATATATTGAAGTAGAGCTGGGGATGGGAAAAGTGGTAGTTTGGAAAATGAAGAAACCAACACTCGACCGTGATTAGAGATTTGTTTTCAAGTCAAAATTATAGGACACTCAAGCCAATTTTAACAAAATAAACATCTGCTCTTTAAGGAATCCAGGGGAAAAGTCACCATTAAATTTTACTCCTGCTCCCTTGTTTCTCAGGCATTGCTATATCCTTGTAGTAGAGATATTTTATTGGTTCAAATTCCTACCCTCTGTAGTTAAAGCAAAGGTATTCTCTGTAACTTAGCCAAACTGCGAATGTCATTTGTCTTCTGTGATGATTTCCACAAGGAATTTAAAATACCTGAGGTTCCTCTAAGGTCAGACTGGACTGAAGTTGCGTTAGGAACCAGAATGGTGATCAATATTTGTTTGGAATCTGGATCCAGGAATTTGTCTGTTTCCTTCTTATAATAAAGAGGTGCTAAATGTTTTACCCATGTTATCTCCAGACTATCAAAAAGCCCTCTGTGGTTGGTAATATTGCTCCAATTTTACAAACCATGGTTCATATTATTTTACAATTTGTCCATATTTATGTAGCTGGTAAGTAGCTAAGCTGAGATCTGAATGTATTTCATCTGATTCTGAGTGACCCTAGACACTCTACCACTTGCTCCAAGATGACATATGAGCATCCATTTTCCATATGAACATATGTCAAATGAAGCTAAAGGCTCTGACTTATCTCATGTTACTTGCAATTATTTAAAAAATATTGTTTACTGTTCAAAAATAAGACACATAGCTTCAAGACCATTCACTAGAAATATAGAACAAACCAGAAAAATATGTTATTAACCTCTTCCACAAAAAAGTGTTCTCTCCAAAGATGTCTAAATATTACTTGCTTCCATGAGACAGGAACTCATCCCAAAAAGCTACTGTACATTGTGATGACAAATATTTTTGAACTAGATAAACAGATCTGGAAAATACAACCTATTAAGAACAACTACATTATTGGTTTACAAATCTTTCAGTTGCAGGGCATCTCACAAAGAGAAATTCGACGATTCTGTCTTCTGATTTTAAAAAAGAAGAAAATTCATAAATAGGCCAAGTAAATTTGACCATGAAGCAACAGCTCCTCCTACAGCATCTGAGAATGTAGCATTTCAAAGATTTCTTGTTAGGTTCATTTCTAGAAAATTAACCAGGCAAAAATGAGGTGCTCTGTTTTCCTGGTCTACTTTCATGCCTCTATCCCAGTTCAAATATGTTGATTCTTCTTCCCCTATTTCCCAGGAATCTCCTCCTTTTATCAGAAAGTCTGTCAGGACTGGATTTTAAGCTCACTCACACTAAGTGGAAGGAAGGTGACTTTTAAAAGCCTAATGACAAGGTAAGGGGACTAGTAGAGGCCAGGAGTTCAAGAAAAGCCTGGACAACATAGTGAGACCCTATCTCTATAAAAAATTAAAAACTTAGCTGTGCATAGTGGCACTCACCTGTAGCCCAAGCTACTTAGGAGGCTGAAGTGGGAGGATAACTTGAGGCCAGGAGTTGGAGGCTACAGTGAGCTATGATCATGCCACTGCACTCTTGACTGGGCAACAAAGCGAGACCCTGTCTTTAAACAAACAAACAAAAAACTTAAACTAATCTGCATAAGTGAAAAGCTAGCCTCAGGTATTAGCGAGAGGGATCTGATCCCCCTACCCCAGCCCTGCATAAAAGAGCCTTGGGGATTCTAACTCAATTGATTCTGCCCAACGACTTGGAAATCCCAGACCAGGCACTTCAAATATTGACCATTTTGTCCACTACCTGTTAATTTCTAGACTTAATTTCCAGTGTGGCCACAAGATGGCACTACTCTCCAACTGTTACCATACTGCACCAGGCAGAGCCCCAGGGAGCACGGACACACAGTAGGCGAAAAAACCTTGGTAAAAACACAAGGATCGTTCCCTCACATCCCCTTCTACCACCATCCTTTTGTGTGTGTGTGTGTCTGTGTGTGCGCGGTGTGTGTGTGTGGCCAAAGATATATTAAGTCAGCAAACTCTGCTTTTAAAGGAAGCTACAGACGTAAGTAAAATAAAATACCTGAATTAGAAGCAATTTCATCCTAAACTTTAGTCAATATTTAGGCATAGATCCTTTAATGCATGGCAACAGAAACTATCACTACTTAAAAAATAATAATACTGCAAGCCATTTTTAAAAAGCTTTCATTCTTTTTGTTTTACTGTATCAAAAATGATGAAAAAATAATGACGCTTTTTCTCTTAAAAAATATCTCCATGCTTGTGATGTTTTTACTTATTTGTTTTATCTTACAGGGCTGAAGCGATTGGCAGAATTTCTGCTATGGATTTGTAGCTGACCTCAATCACTGATTCAGAGCACACACACTCAGTATGCACACACGTACACATTCTCATACGTGTGCACAGAGATGCAGAGATGCACATGTGAACATATGTGCACATGCATGACTACTGTTCCAGTAACATCAATAGTAACACGCTGTGCTCCGTTTCCCACGGCAGGGCCTGATGAAGGCCTCCGGCTGACCCCTCTCTCCTGAAACTGCTCACAGGCAAAGCCTCCGTCTTCATCAAAGCCAATGCTGATGCTGCTTTCTTAGCTGTCTGGCACCCTCTTTAGCACATGCGGTTAAAGTTACCAGGCCAATACTTAGAACATCACTGGTAAATGTCACAAAGATACTAGTTTCTCAAACATACAGTTCAGAAAATCGTGTAACTCCAGCAAAAAAAACGCACTTTCCCCTGAAAAAAGGCTTTCTCATGTGTGGAAAACAAATGATAGAAAGGAACGCATGTTGCAGAGTTATGAACTTACTCTAGACAGCACACATTTTCTATCTTTCAAAAGACAGTTGGCCAAAGTGATGACATTTGAAAGAAATATATGTTTTTGTTTAGTTTTGTTTAATCTCCCTCCCACGCCCAAATCTGCATCTCCTCTTCTCTCTTGAGGCACCTCAGCCTCCTTCATCTGGTCTGTGTCTCCAGCAAGCAGACAGGCCCCAGCTGTGCATGAAGCGTGAGCTCCCCCTTCCGACAGCTGGGAAGAAAGACAGGCTCTCTCAAACCCAGTCTGAGGTTTTTCTCCTAAGCTTAAGTCGAAGTTGTGCAAAACTGCTTAAACGTGCACACTCACACACACACACAGACACACATGTAAACAAAGTGATACTGGAAACCTTGTGTATTTGGAGGAAGCATTTGGTTTAATTTGCTGCAAAAGTATTTTCACCAATGGATCGATAATGCAAATGTATGCTATGGTAAGATCAGCTTTCTATTCAGCTGTGCTGGGGTCTTGTTGGGTGTGTTTTTAAAAGTGTTGAAAGACTATCCTGCAACCTACTTATCTCTGCTGGTTCTGATAAAGCGCATGAAATTTCCTAGTCCATTCCCTAACAAGGCAGTAAGCATTTCCCTTTTCATATGTCTTCTGTAATGGACCTCAGAGATTAAAAAATAGGTCCCAGGCAGGGTCACAGGAGGCAATTTGTGAGTGGCTGGCACCTGAAGGGAACCACACAGTACAGTAGGTCAAAAATTGGACTTTTTTTTCTCTTGTTCTATAATGAGCTGACTCTGAGATGGTTACTGTCCTTTTTTTTTTTTTTTTTTTTATCTTACTATGAATTGACGGTTTTGTCCAAATTCTTACAATTTGCGAGACATTGTTCAGAATTACTCCAGAATTCTCTTATTGTTTGGCACATTCATTTGACAAATGCTTATGTGTTCTGACACTGTTCTTAGATTCTCAGTTATAAAGATAAAGAAAACACAGTTGCCACCCTCAAGACTCAAAGCCTCGGTCAGGAAACAGGGAAATAATAGAGGATACTGTGTAACTTGTGTTCCACTTCCCCGAACGTGGGGATTTTAAAGGCATTTCAGAACAACTTAAAACACAGAAAGGTGCCACGCTGACTTTACCCAGAGTAGCAAGGTTTTAGGGAAAGCCTGAGCGTGCCTCAAAAGATTACGGCCCACAGCAGCATTGGGTAAAGAGCACATCAGCTGGACTGATGGACCAAAAGGCCAGGGAAATAAGGCTGCACAGGTAAGGGCCTTGTAGCTGGAGCTGATGGCAGAATTCCTGGCTACCAGCAATGGATGCCAGCACAGCATCCAACAGACAGGTGGGCCAGTGGCTTCTTAGGGACACCAATCTAGATGCCGGAAATCAAAAAAGGACTTGGGACTTCTCACTGGAGCCACAGATGAGCCCTGGAGCCCATGGTGCTTCTTTGCTGATTTCCCCGTACCCAGATGATGGCTTCAAAAGGTGGAAGCAGAAGGAGAAGCCCTTGAAAGAGTGAAACAGTTCTGTTAGGGACGTTCAACCTTAGATTGAATGTATATAATCTCTCTATATGTTTCATGTGTGGAAAAGAAATTATAGAAATGAATGCATGTTCCATAGCTATAGATTTACCCTAGACAGCACACATTTTCTCCCTCTCCCTCTCCCTCTCCTGAGAGACTCCTGGCAAGTTTCAAGTCCTTTTTGATTCCTGGCACCCTAGGTTGGTGTCCCTAAAGAGCCACTGGCCCACCTGTCTGTTGAATCTTGTGCTCCTGAGAGGGAGAATGGGGTGATGGGCTGGCTTACTTTGCTGGTGAAAGCCAATTGCGTGATCTCCTCCCAGCTGCACATTCAGTATAATCATGCTGGTAACTTGAAATTGACCAAAGTGAGATTATTTACACCGTAGAAATTGAAAAGTGCTACAAACTAGGAGTTCCCTGTCCCAGAAAGCTGATTGTGAAACACTGACCAGCACACCACTAAATTTATGTATGTATGTATGTATACACATATACATTATGTACACATATACACATAGATACACATATATGGTATATGAGTATATTGAGAGTATATTAAACTAAGAGAGAGACTAAGTTACTTTTATTAAACATCTTTCCTGTGTCTCAGTCTCCAAACACACACACACACACACACACACACACACACACTATTATCAGGAATGAGGATTTTGAAGCAAGATGAGACCTGTTATTTAAAAGGAAAAGTTACAGTTCTTGCACATCTGAGCCATGAAGAGTAAATTTCAACCCTGCTATGCTTAATAAGGAGAAATATCCCCTTTGGGTCATTATTGGAAATGTCAGCTGCTCCTGTCTCTGTCATCATACAGTTGACAGAGCATACACTTTGGATTCAAATAAATTTGCATCCGACTTTCAGCTCAACCACTGACTGTGTGATCCCGGGCAAGTTATTCAACCTCTGAGTTTCCATTTCCTCATCTGCAAAACCTAGAGACAAAATATCCCTACCTAGTATCGTAGTTGAGAAGAGTAGAGAGATGCAAAGTGCCTGTCAACATTCGGCTTAATAAACAATGACTACTGATAAAGGAAAATTAACCCAGTAAATTAGAACAGACACTTTCTCTCATTCATCTGCTGATCAACTGGAGAGAACCCACTGGGAATGGGCGAGGGGGAATCACCCTCTGCAATAAAAGTAAGGCATCGCCCCATGTTAACAAACAGCTTATGAGTTTGCAGGTGATTAGGTGGCAAAGGGTGGTCCCCTAGAGAACGTGGGAAAGGGAGCTGCACTGCGGAGGTGCAGCAGGACATATGAGAGCTGATTAAGTGTGTGTTTTCTCCACTCATTTGGCACAAAATGCTAAGGCTGATCACGGAGGCTGGTTTTCACTTTCTTGAAACAAAAGCAAAAGAGCTTAGAACTAGCTTGCTTGCACATACAGCTCCTTGAATGCAAAATATTTATAGGGCCAAATGGTAGAACAACGCCAGCTGGTACTGAGCGGGGAGCAAGGGCTGAAACGGTATAAGGCTGAATTCGTTCACACGCCTCCCCCCAGGAAACAAAAAGGGAGGTGAAAAAAATCCTGGAGAGGTGAACAAGAGCATGAAAGGCCTTTTTAATTCCCAATTAAGTGTGGCATGAAAGGATACGATCCGTGTGAAAGGGAACAAGGCTGCTGATGGCAGACAGGCAAATACGGAGCAGCATTTTAATATTTGCTGTCTGCCACTAGGAAGGAAGAGGCTAGATAATTGCCCAAATCTCATAACCTTTAATTACCCACTTTCCTGAGGACAAATTAAAGAATGTGCCAATAATACCTGAAACAAAGGTTAGAGGTTCTAGAAGCTGTCAGACATCAGCTCTGTACGAACGGAAGAATTTTCTTTGATATTTTCACCTCCTGTGGGGTAGTGAAGAAAGGATTTGAGGGTCGTGGTGGGCTTGCCACGCTCTGTCTAGCCTCTTTCTTCACACATCCCTCCTCCCCGTCCTCCCCCACCAAGTCCCTCCAGCCTGCCACCTACTTCCCCAAAACAGCCCCAAATACAAAAACACATCTTAGGCTGCAAAGTAACTGGCATAACATTACAAAAATAGTGAGGGGTTTTGAGGGAAAGATTCCGAGCAGTCACACTTACAATGTACTTCAGAGGATCAAAGGGAAGAATAGTTGCCATGGCCTGGCCTTCCTACCCTTCACAGTCTTCCTTTGTTAGAATTCTTTGAAGATGTGACACGGTACTCCTGGGGTGGGCCTTCTTTATTTAAGGTTTCAAGAGGTGCTTGATAAGTCTTCAGTGCCCGAAAAGGTTGTATAAAACATGAGGAATCAGAGTAAGTAGATAAGATTGAAACTGAAATTGATGTCAGAGAGGGAGCTGGTACAATAGGGAATCTGAGCACTATGAGGATGCGCTAGAACAAGAGAAAAAGAAGCCACATTCCATTATCTGCCCAAGATCAGCATAAACAAGCTGCATTTTAAGCCACAGATCTGCAGTGGAAAGTGCCTCAGTGTCTCCTGTGGGAACCAAGCAAGCCTTCATTTGCATTAGGGAATTAGGGAAATGGAGTTAGAGAAACTGCTCAGTATGTTAAAAGTCCCAAAAGCAGGACTTCCCTACTGTCACATACACAAACACATGTCATTGTTGTTGTCCTTTAGTTGATCGATCAACTCATGCATATTTATGAGCACCTGCCTTGCTTCATCACTATGCTGGGCATAAGGGTTATAGGAGATGGTCCCTGGACTCAAGACACATGAAGCTGGATGGCAAAGGTGAGTCCAGTGTCAACAGCAAAATCCCACACAGGATGAAATGTTACATAAATAAACAAATTCATGGAACCTAAAAAGAAGTAGCCACTTGTTCTTCTAAAAATTCCCTGAGAGCAAGGAAGATAATCTTACTCTTCGGTTTATCTTTAGCACTGTGTTAGGGTTCTCTGGAGAAACAGAACCAATAGCATTTAGATATTTATAAATATATATATAAGAGGAAAATTATTATAGGTATTGGCTCATGCAGTGATGAGGCTGAGAAGTCCCACAATCTGCCATCTGCAAGCTGGAGAACCAGTAAAACCAGTGGTATTATATAGTGCCAGTCTGAAGGCCTGAGAATTGACGTGCCAATGTAAGTCCCACTCTGAGTCCAAAAGTCTGAAAACCAGGAGCACCAATGTCCAAGGTTAAGGAGAAGATGAATGTCTCAGCTCAAGCAGAGAGAGTGAATTTATCCTTCATCAGCATTTTTGTTCTATTTGGGTCTTTAACAGATTGGATGATGCCCACCCACCTTGGTGAGGGTGGATCTTTTTTACTTAGTCTCCTGATTGAAATGCTAATCTCTTCCAGCAACACCCTCACAGACACACCCAGAAATAATGTCTTACTAGTCATATAGGCATCACTTAGTCCAGCCAAGTTGACATATAAAATTAACCATCAAAAGCACCTATCATTATACCAGGCACAAAATGCCCTATAAATGTTGTTGTAATCAACTTACATCTCCCATTTGTGGGAGATAAAGTACACCTGGAAAGTTTATGCTAGAAATGCTCTTTCCTGATGGCACAGGAGGTAGTACTCAATAGTGGAAAGAGAACGAATTTTAGCTTGGAACATTTTGTTCAGGGTCTTCCTCCACTATTGCTTACTGTGTGTCTTGGGCAAGCTGCTTTAACTTTCTCTGCCTTACTTTTGTCATTTGTACAACTGGGATAAATATAATTTTTATCAGGCTCTATTTTGAGGATAAGAGTATACAAATAAAGTGCTTTGCAAAATCAAAACAAGGCCTGAGTAATGAGTTATAGTAATGATGATAGTATGTACAGTAAGCTTTCCCAACTCTGGGCTAAGCATTGCTTTCTTTAACTGTAAATTACCTTGGGAGATGGTAGCAGCAGTGTTTCCATCCCCTCTGTGTGAATGAGGACAGCATATTCCTCTGGAAATTGATCAGGTATAGTGGCCTGGGCAACAATGCCTTCCCTCACTGGATTGAGATTCACAGGAGAAGAAGGTCTTAAGAAGGAAATAGAAGGAAAAAATGTTTCAGTGCTTGTTGCAAACTTAAATCTTCATATCAAGTGGGAGAGAAGTGTCCTGGAGATGCTGCTTCAAATCAATGACAGCCAAGGTCAAGTGTGAGACCAGCATCAATCAAATTTCTGGTGTCTTCCACCTCAGCATCTTTACAGGTCTTCTTGTGGTGGGAGTGCCCAAGCATTGTAGGAGAAACAAGGGAGACAGTCCTCTCTTCAATGAACAACCAACTGTCCTTTGGAAACCTTTGCTATAGGGTAGCAGACAGCAAGCCCTCCCTTCTTTCTTTTCCTTTCTAGCCCTTTAACTCTAGGCTGGGCCAGGACTAGGTCAGGCAAATGAGGTAACTAGGGCCAGAGTTTAAGGAGGCAATCACCCTCAAGGTTGTGCCTTCCCAGGGTGACATTTGCTAGAAAAGGAATATCAAAGGCTTCCTTAAATAAGGAATGAAGTGGGAAGAGTCAACCATTAGCCTGAGGATAACTATGAAGTAAAATGGGGTCAGGGAAGCCACTTTCTCTTGAACAGGTGTGCTTTATATATAAGATTCAGACACCTGTAATACTAATAGAGCTACTATCCCTTTTCTTGCCGCCTTCCCTGATTCACTGACCATCTGTCACTGCAAACTCACAGGACCTCAGAAGTGCTAAGGTCAGGGAAATTGTTCCACTTTGCTTTGTTTCACTCTGGAGGTGCTAAGGAGGGAATCTTGTTAGTTGTTCCATCCTCAGTATCCCCAAAGTACTCTTTACCAGCATCTCATTTATCGGTGAGATTCGGCCTCTTTGATTGGCACTTTGATAGTGTTTAATATGTTTCATGACATATAATAAATGCTCAAATTCACTTCCAAACAACATCTATTAAGGCTATACTATTATTCTATTCTTCAGTGGAGGGACTCATTGGATGCTGTTCTTGGGGAAAAGTTTCCGATAAACATCATGGAGTGTATTTAAGAACACAGACTAGAAAGCTCTTTTATTAAAAAAAAAAAAAAAAAAAAAAAAAAAGGAAGAAATGGAAAAAAAAAAAACAAGTATTAGTACAAAAGAGCCAGCAAAGGTGTAAAAAAAAATTCTGCAATGCTGTATTTGATTTAAGCCAGGAATTGTCTTGACAGCATTTGGCTGGCTGATTTTTCTAGGCTGGATTATTTTTAAGAAATTGGTTGAAGACAGCAAACAAAAATATTTTTGCCTCATTGGGTGGAAAATTTGCCTGGACCCTAAGGCGACAGTATTGGGGGAAAAAATAAAAAATTAAAAAAAAAAACCCTTTCTACCAGTATTTGAAGAAAGTCAATGCTAAAATATTTGATATTGTTCCTGCACTGAGCCTACATCTACAACGGAAGTTCTTAATGAGGGATCCACAAATGGGTGTTAAGACCCTAGAACTTCCTGAAAATATATGCAAAATATTCTAAGGAAACATACACGTCCTTGTGTGCATGTGGGTGCACGTACATATGCTGCCAAAATTTAAAAACAATTATGCCACAGTCAAGTTTTTTTTAATCTGTTAAATAAATATCACAATTTTATAGTGGAAAGAATATTACCCGGGAGCTAAAAGATCCAGGGAGTTACAAATATCCAAATAAAAGACCATAAACAAAGTCATTTAACTTCTTTGCAGTTTAGTTTTCCTTTTCTTTTTTTTTTTTTTTTTTTTTTTGAGACAGGGTCTTGCTCTGTCTCCAGGCTGGAGTGCAGCAGTGCAATCTCGGCTCACTGCAACCTCTGCCTCCTGGGTTCAAGTGATTCTCCTGCCTCAGCCTTCCGAGTAGCTAGGACTAGAGGTGCACACCACCACACCCAGCTAATTTTTGTGTGTATAGAGACAGGGTTTCACCATGTTGGCCAGGATGGTCTTGATATCTTGACCTCGCGATCTGCCGGCCTTGGCCTCCCAAAGTGCTGGGATTACAGGCATGAGCCACTGCGCCCGGCCTGAAGCTAAGTATTACTATCAAGTGATACAATAAGGGTCTCCCAATTTAAGATGAATATTAACAACAATTAACAACATCTCCCTGAATCTCTGATGATGAAATAGTAAATGTACTAGGGCTTAATTCCAGGGTCCAAGTAGTCTCTCCTCATAGATGAAATGGAGTGAAGAAATTGTGCATTCTTTGGTATAAATCCTAGGAATGTTTTATCTACTGTTGCCAACACTGACCATTTCTCCAAGGAGCCTTTAAAATAGTGCAAAAATTTGACAAGACAGATACCTGGACAGTTTCTTCTCTTAGAAATAAAATAAGACATCTAGATAAAGAAAGTTAAGGGTCCAAGTTTAGAATTCATACCCCATGAATTTCATACCCCACCCTCAAAAAAGAAAAAAAAGACCCCAAGAATGTGGCCAAGAAATGTGTCTTAGTCTGCTTGTGCTGCTGTAACAAATTGGTGGAGACTGGGTAATTCATAAAGAATACAAATTTAGTCATCACATTTCTGGAGGCTGGGAAGTCCAAGATCAATGTGTCAGGAGATTCAGTGTGTGGTGAAGGACTGTTTCTTGTAGATGGGCCACCTAGGTGTCGTCACTTGGAAAAGGGATGGAAAAAACAAAAGGGGATGAACACTGTGTTCTCACATGGCAGAAGAGTGGAAGACAGTGAATCTACTCCTTCAACTCCTTTAAAATGGCCCTAATCCCATCTTTGAGAGCTGCACCCTCATGATATAATTACCTCAAAAAGGCCCTATCTCTTAATACTATCACAATGGTCATTATGTTTCAACATATAAATTTTTGGGGACATGTTCCGACCATAGCAAAAATAGGTAATTAAAACAGAGACATAGATACGCCCTCTACGATTTTGGATAAGACCAAGGGTTAGTCAGAACTGACAATTTAACCTTGATCACTTGCACAAATTATACACTTTTAAACTCCCCTCCTCACAATTTGTTTTTGATGACATATTTTGTATATTTTATAGTTTGTGTCCCTTAACAAATTATTGTAGCTATAGTTGTTTTTAAATAATTTTGTCTTTTAATCTTTATACTAGCAATATAATTGATGTTCATATCACACTACAATATAGGAGTGTTTTCAGTTTGGCTATATGTTTACTTTTAAGTGACCTTGTCCCTCAGCTTGAAGGACTACTTTTAGTATTTCTTGTAAGGCAAGTATAGTGGTAATAGATTCCCTCAACTTTAGTGTGTCTGAGAAAGGTTTTATCTCCCCTTGATTTTTAAAGCACAGGACTGTTAGGTATTGTATTCTTGCTTGGCAGAATTTTTTTTTTCTTTCAGCTTTATGAGTATCTTATCCCATTCCCTCTGACATGCAGATTTTCTGTTAGAAACTCTGATTTTTGTATGTAACTTGTATGTAACATGATTCTGTATATAACTTGTATCTAATAAGTTGCTTTTCCCATGCAACTTTCAATATTCTCTTTTTGTTTTTAACTTTTGACAGTTTGATTTTAATGTGTTTTGGTGTGAGTCTGTTTAAATTTATCCTTACTAGGTATCCATTGAGATTCCTAAATCCAGATTTCTATTTTCTTCAGAATTGAAAAATTGTCTGCCATTATTTCTTTGAATACATGTTCCATCTCTTCCTCTCTCCTCTTCTGGTGGAAATTTGATGGTTTATGATAAATACTTTAGGCTGCCTTTGCTTTTTCATTTTATCTTTTTGTTTCTCAGATTGGATGATTTCTGTGACCTATTTTCAAGTTAGCTAAATTTTTCTCCTGCTTAATCTAGTCTGCTGTCGAATCCCTCTATTGAATTTTTAAGTTCAATTATTGTATTATTCAGCTCAGTGATTTATGTTTGGTACTTTTATATATTTTCTATTTCTTTGTTGAAATTCTCAGTTTGTTCATACATTGCTTTCCTTACCTCAGTAAACATATTTATGACTATCCTTTTGGATTTCCTGTCAGGTAAATCGCATATCTCTATTGCATTAGAGTCAGCTTCTAAATATTTATCTTGTTCTTTTACGTGGAACATAATTCCATTTATTTTCTTTCATTCTATGTTGGCTTCTTCACATAAGACAAAACACCTCTCCCACTTTTGTTAGACTGGTCTTGTACAGAAGATGTTTCTCTCAAATCAGCTCAGCAAAAGATTCTAGGTGCCTCTAAATTTGTTGTCCTTGTCCAATCTCCTGCATTTGTTCTTACTGCCTCTCAAGAAATTAGAAAGTTATTGAGTTATGTTATCACCTCAAGAGAGATGGGACAGAAGCCAGTCCCTTGGGGTATAGCTAGGGAGGTTGGGGTGATAAATATATGTTCCAGTTACTTCTTTTCTTGGCGAGAAGATGAGAGCCAGAGTTTATCTCCCAATCATTCTACCCTACACCAAGAAGAGGGTGTGAGGCAGATGCCTGCACTCTTTTTCAGACTGCTCACCTTAAACCTGAGGAGACAGCTGATAAAAGTTTGCAAGGTTAAATGTCACTTTTTTATCCTATGTGGTCTAGCAGACTCAAGAGGACAGAGCCCATCAACTCCTAGAGTTAGGTAATTTAAGAGTCATTTCCTCAGGTGAAGACTGTAAAAGTTGGGGGTACACAATGCATGTGGAAACCACTTCTAGGGAATGTCTACAGATTTGGATTTACTGCTGCAGTATGCCAGGGAAGAAGGCACAGGGAGTGCCTTCTCTCTTGTTTGAGCAAGCGGAAGTCTCACACCCTCCTAGAGGAAGACTTCTGTCTGGATATATCCCTAAAGCAAGCCAGGGAGGAAGTAATAGAAAGCACCCAGTTTCCTTTCAGGCAAGGAGAGATCCCCCAGCCTCCTTCTAATGAGAGATTACAGGAGTTTATCTCAAGAGAAAGCCAAGGATGAGGGTGCAAAGAGTGCCATCCCTTCTATTCTTGCAGGCAGAGGCCTTCAACCTCTTTTCCTAAAGAGATTTCAGGGCTGGAATTATCACCAGAGCAAGGTGGGGAAGGGGGCACAGGGAGTACCTGTTTTCCTATTCAAGCAAGCAGAACTTTTATACCTTCTTTGTAAGGGGAGTACTCTAGTCTGAAGGTAATGCTGAAGCAAGCCATGGATGAAGGCACAAGGAATGCCTCCTTTCTCTTGTAAGCATGGGTGGTCCCCTAGCTTCTCTCTAATGAGAGATTGCAAGAATTTATTGGGGGAATGTGAAAATGTAAATCAGCAGAGCCATTTTGGAAAATAGTGTGGAGGTTCCTCAAAAACCTAAATACAGAACTATCATATGATCCAATGATCCCACTTCTGGGTGTATATTCAAAAGAAATGAAATTGGTATGTTAAAGAGATATCTGCACTCCCATGTTCATTGCAGCATTGTTAACAATAGTCAAGATATAGAATCAACCAACTGGCCCATCAATAGGTAAATGGATAAAGAAAAGGTGGCATATATACAATGAAATACTATATAGCCTTTAAAAAAGAAGGAAATTCTGTCACTCATGTCGATATGGATAGAACTGGAGGATATTGTGCTAAGTGAAATGAAACAGACACCAAAAGACAAATTCTGTATGATCTCACTTATATGTGGAATCTTAAAAAAGTTGATCTCATAGAAACAGAGAATAGAAAGGTGGTTACCAGAGGCTAGGAGGAAGGAGGAGGGACTGAGGAAGGGAAGATGTTGATCAAAGATTATGAAATGTCAGATCACAGAATAAGTTTTAGTGATCTATTGCACTTCATAGTGACCACAGTTAATTATAATATATTGTATACTTCAAATTGGTAATAGATTTTTAACATTCTCACCACACAAGAAAATGACAAGTTGTGAGGCGATGGATATGTTAATTAGCTTGATTAAATCTTTCTACATTGTATACATAGATCAAAACATCACATTGAATGCCATAAATATACACAATTATTATTTGTCAATTGATGAATTACATTAAAATATCTAAGGATTAGTCAACTTCAGAAAATTTCACCATGAGACAATAACATCAACTTCTTTTACAGACTAGGCATGACCAAAAACTGTCAAAATTTGAGTTATTAAAACTCAATCTTTTAAATTTTTAAGTGTATCAAATATTAAAAGATATGAAGATTATAAGGATAAGAAAATCATGACTTAATAATCTTAGCTCTGGAAAGAAAGAAATTTTCCTAATCCCTCTCTCTCATTTTGAGAACACTGCAAGGATAAACTTAAATATAAAATCTGAGACGAAGGGTGAAAAAACTCATAATATCAAAACTTGTGCTGAATTCTTGTGCTCTCTGGGTTGGAAAGTTAGAGTAATGTGCATTTTGTTAACAAAAATACCTGATAGGATCTTTCCAACTGAGGAAAACAAGCTCCATGGGCCGAACTTCCAGAAGCGGTTCCCAATTGGGTGCATATTAAAATTAGTGGGGAATTTTTAAAAATAGAAATAGAGGTGCCCAGTTTCACCAGGAAATTCTGACCTTGTTGTGTTTAGTAAAGGCCCAGGAAGTAGACTTTATATAAAAGTTTCTTTTGGTGGTTCTAATGAGCAGCCAGAATTTAAAAACCACCATTCTAGAAGGATAAGATTGAGGAGAAAAATCTAAGTTGATCTGCTTAATCAAGTTATAAAAATTTTTTTTAATTTTTTTTTTTTTTTTATTGAGATGGCATCTCACTCTGTTGTCCAGGCTGGAGTGCAGTGGTGTGATCTTGGCTCACTGCAACCTCTGCCTCCCAGGTTCAAGTGATTCTCCTGCCTCAGCCTCCTCAGTAGCTGGGATTATAGGCACCCACGACCATGCCTGGCTAATTTTTGTATTTTTAGTAGAGATGAGGTTTCGCCATGTTGGCCAGACTGGTCTTAAACTCCTGACCTCAGGTGATCCGCCCACCTCGGCCTCCCAAAGTTCTGGGATTACAGGTGTCAGCCACTGCGCCCTGCCAAGAACTCTTAATTTGGGGTTGATAGCTTAAGGAAGAGGGATTGGGGATTATGCAATTGGATAAAGAATGGAAATAGGAAAAGGGATAAGAAAAGGAGAATGAATGAATACCAAAGGATGGCTCACACTTGGGCCTCTGTAGGACAGATGTATAGTAAAAAATTCCCTGTCAGGAATACTCCAGTATCTTTAAGGCTGTTGATGTCAAGTCTTCTATTTTATGTCCCTCCTTGTCATCTGATATGGTGTAATGTTACTTAAACTGACAACACATTACCAATTTTTAGCAATATACTGCCACACAAAATACATTGCCTTGCTGATTTTTTTGGAGAATGGATGAAAGAAATAACAGTAATTCAGACCAAGATGTACCTTAGGAGTGGAGATAGGTGAAGAAAAAAAATCAAGAAAATATGAGTATACGCCACAGAAAACTTTGGATAAGCTTAAGGGAAACTCTTGGAAGATCATGGAATAAGAACTTCAGATTCTTTGTTCAACAATTACTCTTTTTTTCCTGTCATAATGAAAACTTGATACTGTAATACCCATTTCACATCAATAGCTAGAAAACTGGACAAAATTTATTTGAAAGAAATCCAGTTACTAGATAAAGAACAGCAAAGGAATGTAATTCCCAATAAAGGAAAACAAAAGCGGTAAGCTCTAGATTCTTTCCAACTTTCCAGCTGAATAATATAAAGGACTCTGGAGCGGGGAGAGTTAATTTAAGCAGTGATAGTCTCACTGACCTTATGTAACAGAGATCAAGTTTGGAAAAACTGAGGTACCTGACATTTTTAGGGTAACAACCAGAAATAAGTAACAGAGGAAAATAGCTCTGTAAAACTGTAGTTATTTATCTAAATATTAAGCTGCACGTGCATAGGCTGAAATTTTATGAAACCAGGGTTTCAGGGTTTTCGATGAAGACAATAATGATGGAAAGAACTATTAGGGAGTTATAAGCAAAACAACAAATCTGGCTTATACGAAGTTAAGAAAATTTTGAATTTTGACCAACAAGAGCTGGGAGACCTCATTGAACACCCAGGGCATTTAGCAGAGGTATTATAATGACCACACACTGAGAACAGTGCTATAGGAAGTGGCACCAGCAAGATAGTGAAACAGGAGTTTCCTGTCATTATCTCCATGTAGAAGCATGGATGCTAAAAACCATCCATGGATGAGAGTACCTTTGTGGGGGCACAAGAATCCAGCAGGGAAGTTTGAGCACATCACTGGAGCAAAAAATCTAACATATTGGAGAGATTAAGAGGAGTAGCTTCACTTTATCTATATCAGCCCTCCCACAAGGTGGCAAAGCTCAGTGCCAAGACAGACACCCTGGGACTATGATTTCTCCTACACGGAAAAGTGAGAGTGTAGTAAGTGAGCATCTGGCTCCCTCAGCCATGTGGGATGCTGCTCATAAGACCCATGTCCCAACCAGAATATTGGTGACTGGCACAGTCGAGTGGTTGAAAGGGGCTGGGATCAGGAAAGTGAGAGGGGACACAAAGCAACCAGAGCTCAGAAAACAACAAAGGACCATGAATCCTACTAACTACTTTGTGGATTTCATCAGGAAGTCCATCCATGAAGCACTTGGAATGCCTCGCCTATGGACCACGGTAACTGAACCAAAAGCACCCATGACATTTGACACACCTCACCAAATCCCTCTTACCCCACCCCACATTTGCCTCTGTGAATGACAAGTATGAGCCTCTGCAGATGGCTCATGAGTAGATGCAGACAGCTGGCCCAACTCTGCAGGATTGTGAGACAGCACGCAAACAAGGATTGTAGGACACCAGCCTAGGAAAAACAAACGGGAGCTCCCAGAACCCAGCTTGGTTTCCAGCATCAAGAGAAGGTGTGCAATCACAATTGCTCCCCAAGAGGGAACACAAAGTGTAGAGTGCACGCATCCAGAGAAAAGGTCTAAGGGAGAGTCAGAATTCCTAACCAGGCTGACAGGTGAAAGTGTTTATCCCCTGGAGCTAGTCAGTAAGAACTGGAGAAGTTGATTGTGTCTTCAAATGCAGCAATTGAAGATTTTTTAAAAACATGAAAAATCAACTAAATATGACATCAACGAAAAATACAATTTTCTAGTAGCCAATCCCAAAGAAATAGGCATCAATAAATTGCCTGATAAAGAATTCAAAACAATTGTCTCAAAGAAGCTCAGTGAGCTAAAAGAGAGCATAGACAACTCAATGAAGTCAGGCAAATAATACACAAAGAAAACAAGAAGTTGCACAAAGCGATAAACATTTTTAAAAAAATAGAAACTCTGGAGCTGAAATACGCAATGAAAAAAATTAAAAATGCAGTAGAGCGTCAACAGCAGATTTGATCAAGCAAAACCAAAGAGTCTGTGAACTCAAAGATGGGTCACTTAAAATTATCCAGTAAGAGGAGAAAAAAAGATTAAAAAGGAATGAGGAAAGCCTACAGGATGTATGAGAAGCTGTTTTAAATGAAACTCTATCAGCTTAACTGGTAACTTCTCAGCAGCTGAGAGGTTCAGACAAAAGAGCACCAGCAGGGGATCCACCTGCATGGGTCCCTTTGGGGCAGCCTCACCATCAGGGGTTTGGGTTGGACTGTGGGAACAACTTCAATGACACAACCACAATGTGAAAGTTTAAGAGTTTTTAGTATTTATAGATCCTGGAGGATACACAGCACTCCTGAAGCCCACACAAACACAGAAGCCAGGGAGCACAAACAGAAAGAGAGAAGGGACCCATGAGTCAATGCATTTATTGAGTCCAGGGTGTTATAGAAACAGGTTTCCCCCAGGGAGCTTTAATTCATGGGTTAAAGCAAACAGGCACTAGTTCCAGGAGGTCATGCTGTAACCAAGAAGTGGTCCCTTTAAGCTCATTGGAAAATGTCTGAATGGTCCATTTAAAGGAGGCAGCAGGAAAGTAGGGAGATCAGCCTGTGAGGCAAGAAAGATGCCTCTAAGATTTATCTCTAGCTACAACCTGGAACCATTTGAGTGGGGTATAGTATTAGAAACTGTGTCAAGGCTGGCTGAGCCCTGCTTCTGATATGAGAAAATTATACATATTTTAAAATGGATGCTGAGGCAACAGAGAATTACAAGCACTAACTACAGACACCATTCAGAGAAATGATATAAAATTAGGAATATCCCACAAGAAGAATGGAGAAAGAAACAACCTTGTTTAAAGAAATAATGGCTGAAAACATCTCAAAGCTGGGGAGGAGATGGACATCCAGATACGTGAAGCACAAAAATTTCCAAAGAGTTTCAACCCAAAAAGGACTTCAGTGAGACACATTATAATCAAATTGTCAAAAATCAAAGAGAATTTTTGAAAGTAGCAAGAGAGATTTGTTGCTTACAACAAAACCCTCATAAGATTTTCAGCAGACTTTTTTTTTTTTAGCAAAACCTTACAGGTTAGGAGAAAGTGAGATAACATGCTCAAAGTGCTGAAGGAAAATAAAACACCAATAAGAATAATTTATCTGGTAAAGCTGTCTTTCAGAAATGAAGGAGCAATAAAGAATTTCTCAGACAAATAAAAATTGAGGAAGTTCATCACCATCACCACTAGACCTTTTTTTAATAAGAAATAATGAAGGGAGCTTTTTAAGCTGAAATGAAAGAATCCTAATTAGTAATATAAAACATGAAATAATAAAACTTGCTGGTAAAGATAAGTATCCCTTTACCCTATTACTGTAATGGTGGTGAGTAGCTCAACTTTAACTCTAGTAGAAAGGTTAAAAGACAAAATTATTAAAAATCTATAGTTACATTAACTTGTTAACGGATTCACAAGATTCACAATATGAAAATATACAAACTGTGAATCAACAACAGAGAATTTGGGGGAGCAAAATTTACAGCTTTTATATGCAATTAAAGTTATTATGAGCTTAAAATAGACCGTTAGAAGATCTTTTAGGTATACCTCACAGTAAGCACAAAGCCAAAAACCTATAGGAGATACACAAAAGATAAGGAGGAAGAAAACAAAGCATACCATTCCAAAAAAATCATCAAATCTACAAAAGAAGACAGAAAAGGAAGAAGAAACAAAGGAACAACAAAACAGCCAAAAAACAATTAACAAAATGTCAGTAAGTTCCTGCCTATCAATAACCACTTTAAATGTAAATAGGTTAAATTCTCCAATCAAAGACATATGGTGGTTACATTTATTTATTTATTTATTTATTTATTTATTTATTTATTTATTTATTTTTGAGACGGAGTCTTGCTCTGTCCCCCAGGCCTCAGCCTCCCGAGTAGCTGGGACTACAGGCGCCCACCAACACGCCTGGCTAATTTTTTTTTTTTTTTTTTTGTATTTTTAGTAGAGACGGGGTTTCACCTTGTTAGCCAGGATGGTCTCGATCTCCTGACCTTGTGATCCGCCCGCCTCAGCCTCCCAAAGTGCTGGGATTACAGGCTTGGGCCACCGCACCCGGCCAAATTTATTTTTTTAAAAAAGCTCCAAGTATACGTTGTTTACATGAGACTCAATTCAAATTTAAAGACATACATTGGCTGAAAAAGATGAAACACCAAAAGATTTTCTATGCAAATATAAACCAAGAGAAGATAAATAGCTGTATTAACATCAGAGAAAATAGACTTTAGGTCAAAAACTGTAACAAAAGACAATAAAAGTCATTATATAATAATTATGGGATCAATTTATCAAGATGATAAAACAATTGTAAATATACATTCATTTAACCTCAGAAGAAAAGAATTCCTAGCCAATGATTTCTTACCCAAATATATAAAGCAAACATTAACAGATCTGAAAGGAGAAATACCTAGCAATACAATAATAGAAGGGGATTTCAATGCCCCACTTTTAATGAATACATCATCCAGACAGAAAATTAATAAGAAAACAGTAGTGGTGATATGGTTTGGCTGTGTCCCTACCCAAATCTCATCTTGAATTGTAGTTCTCATAATCCCCACGTGTTGTGGGAGGGAACAAACAGGAGGTAATTGAATCGTGGAAGTTGTTTTCTCCATGCTAGTCTCATGATAGTGAGTAAGTTCTCATGAGATCCGATGATTTTATAAGGGGCTTCACCCTTCACACAGCTCCCATTCTCTTTCCTGCTGCCATGTGAAGAAGGACATGTTTGCTTCCCCTTCTGCCATGACTGTAAGTTTCATGAGGACTTCCAACCCTGCAGAACTGTGAGTCAATTAAACCTCTTACCTGTATAATTTACCCAGTCTCAGGCAGTTCTTAATAGCAGCCTGCGAACAGACTAATGCAGGTGGTATGAAACTAGATGTCAATGACAGGAGAAAAACTGTAAAATCCACAAAAACTACATACTTCTGAATAACTATAAGGTTAAAGAAGAAATCAAAAGGGAAATGAAAAATATCTTGGGACAAATAAAAATGCAAACCCAGCATACCAAAACTTAAGGGATAAAGAAAAACAGTTAAGTTTATAGTGATAAATGCCTACATTAAGAAAAAAGAAAACTCTCAAATAAACAAGCTAGTTTTACATGTAAGGAACTAGAGAAAGACAGATAAATGAAGCACAAAATTAGCAGAAAGAAGGAAAACAAAGACCAGAGAATAAATAAATGAAATAGAGAGTAGAAAAGCAATAGAAAAGATCATTGAAACTGAGTTGATATTTTGAAAAGATTAAAATTTTAAATCTTTAGCTAGACTAAGAAATAAAGAAAAAAATCAAACATTGTAAATGGAAAGGAGATATTACAACTAGTGCCACAGAAATACAAAGGACCATAAGAGACTATTATGAACAATTATATATCAACAAGTTGGACAAACTAGAAGAAATGAATAAATTTCTAGAAACATACAACCTTCTAACACTAAATCATGAAGAATTAGGAAATCTGAATGTATCAATAATGAGTAAGGAGATTAAAGTATGAATAAAAAACCTGAACAAAGCTAAGCATAGGACCTAATAGCTTCACTGCTGAATTCTATCAAACATTTAAAGAGGAATTAATATCAATCCTTATCAAACTGTTCTCAAAAAGCGAAGAGGAGAGAATACTTCCAAACTCATTTTACAAGCATAGCATTAACTTGATATCAAAGCCAGATTCGGACACTACAAGAAAAGAAAATTACAGGCCAATATCCCTGATAAACATATGTACAAAAATTCTCAAAAAAATATTAGCAATTGAATCAATACCACATTAAAAAGATTGTGTACCATGATCAAGTGTGATTTATCCCTGGGATGCAAAAATGGTTCAACACATGGAAATCAATAAATAATATACCACATTAACAGAATGAAGAATAAATAAGACATAATCATCTCCACAGATGCAGAAAAAGCATTTTACATTTTCAACACACTTTCATGATAAAAACTATGAAAATATTAGATATACAAAGAATATATCTCAATATAATAAAGGTCACATATGACAGGCTCTCAGCTAACATCAAACTCAATGATGAAAAGCTGAAAGCTTTTCTTCTCAGATAAGGAACAAGTGAAGAATATCCATCTCATCACTTCTTCTCAACATAAGACTAGAAGTCCTAGCCAGAAAAATTAGAAAAGAAAAAAAAAAAGACATTCAAATAAAAGTGGAAGGTAGGCCAGGTGTGATGGCTTATGCCAGTAATTCCAGCACTTTGGGAGGCCAAGTTGGGTGGATCACTTGAGGTTAGGAGTTCGTGACCAGCTTGGCCAACATGGTGAAACCCCATCTCTACTAAAAATAAAAATTAGCTGGGCATGGTGGCATGCCTGTAATGCCAGCTACTTGGGAGGCTGAGGCAGGAGAATTGCTTGAACCTGGGAGGCTGAGGTTGCAGTGAGCTGAGATGGCACCACTGCACTCCATCCTGGGAGACAAAACAAGAACTTGTCTCAAAAAAAAAGGTAGAAGATAAATTGTCTGTTTGCAGATGGCATAATATTATATATAGAAAACCGTAAAGATTCAACCAAAATAATACTGTTAGAACTAGTAAATTCAGTGATGTTTCCATATAAAAAACCAACATACAAAAATCAGTCTCATTTCTGTACACTAACAACAAACCATCTGAAAAAAATAAGAAAACAATGTCATTTACAATAGCATCAAAAATATGTAAGAATAACCAAGGAGATGAAAGATTTGTACACTGAAAACTATAAAACATTGACAAAAGACATGAAAGAAGACACAAATCAGTGAAAAAAATACTCCTTGTTCATGGATTGAAAGAATTATTATTAAAATGTTCGTGCTACTTAAAGCAATCTCTAGATTCAATGCAATCCCCATCAAAATTCCAATAGCATTTTTCACAGAAATAGAAGAAAAATTCTAAAATTTGCATGGTACCACCAAAGACCCTGAATAACAAAAGAAATCTTGAGCAAGAAGATGAGAGCTGAAAGCACCATACTTCCTGATTTCAATTTTTATTACAAAACCATAAAAATTAAAATAGCATGGCATTGGCACATAAACAGACACATAAACCAATGGAACAGAACTGAGAGCCCAGAAATAAGCCCATGGATATCTTGGCAAAGAGGCCATGAATACAAAGTGGGAAAAGGGTAGTTCTTATTAAATGGTGGTGGGAAAACTGAATAGCCACATGCAAAATAACGAAATTGGACCCTTATCTTACACCAGCCACACAAATCAACTGTGAATGGATTAAATATTTAAATGTAAGACATAAAACCATAAAACTCCTAAAAGAAGAAAGCACAGAGAAAAAGAGCTTCTTGATATTGTTCTTTGCAATGATTTTTTGGATATGACACCAAAAGCGCAGGTAACAAAAGCAAAAATATACAAGTAGGTCATACAACTCAAAAGTGGAAAAAACAAATAACCTGATTTAAAAATGGGCAAAGGATCTGAATAGACATTTTTCCAAAGAAAATGCCAACAGGTATATGAAAAGGTTCACATCACCATTCAACAGGGAAATGCAAATCAAAACCACAGGGAGATATCGCTTCACACCTGCCAGGATGGCTTTATCAGAAAGGCAAAAGACAAGTGTCAGTGAGATTGTAGAGAAATAAGAACCCTTGTACACGGTTTGTGGGAATGTAAAATGGTACAGACACCATGGAAAACAGTATAAAAGTATTCCAAAATATGAAAAATAGAACTACTATATAGAAATCTCACTTCTGTGTATACATCTAAAGGAAGTGAAATAAGTATGTTGAAGAAGTATTTGCACTCCATGTTCATTACAGCATTATTTACAATATAATTGTTTGTGCATATATATATATAATAATAATAATCCATTGTGTCTGTACAGACACACACAATGGATTATTATTCAACCTTAAGAAAGAAGCTGGAGAAAGGGCTGGGTGTAGTGACTCATGCCTGTCATTCTACTTGTGATTAGTTTGGAGGCCAAGGCAGGAGGATTGCTTGAGACAAGACTTGACATCATAGCGCAACCCCTGTATCTACCAAAAATTAAAAAATCAGCCAGGCATGGTGGCACGTACCTGTAGTCTCAGCTACTTGGAAGGCAGAGGGGAGAGGATTGCTTGAGCCCAGGAGTTTGAGGCTGCGGTAAGTTATGATTATGCTGCTGCACTCCAGCTTGAGTGACAGCAAGACCGTGTTTCAAGAAAAAAGGAAACAGCCTGGAAGACAGTATACTACATGAAATAAAACAGACACTGAAAGTCAAACTTTGCATGATCTCACATATATTGAAATTTTAAAAGTTGAACTCACAGAAACGGAGTATAATGGTGGTTGCTTGGGTTGGGGGTGGGGTAAGGGGGTCATGTTGGTCAAAGGGTGTAAACTGTCAGTTATAAGTTGAATAAGTTCTGGAGATCTAATATATAACATGGTGACTGCGATTCATATTAAGTTAAAATATACTTAAAATTTTCCAAGGGAGGAAATCTCAAGTGTTCTTACCACACACACAGAAATAACTGTTAGGTGACTGATATGTTAATTAGCTTGATTGTGGTAATCATTTCACAATGTATACACATGTCAAAACATCACATTGTACACCTTAAATATGTAGAATTTTTATTCAACAGTGATAGCCCAGTAAAGCTCAAATGAACACAAAACAGTGTTGCACCAGTTGAAGAGGTTACACTTCTCTATAAAAGCTCATACAAAGCTTTAAAACAAGACTGGAAGGGTGAAGTTAGCCTAGATGCAAACTAATTGACTCTCATAAAAAAGAAAAAAAATATGACACTCTTTTTAGGAAGAAAACAAAATCCAGATACTCAACCAGGTAACAGTTACAATACTCAGCATCTGATCGAAAATTACCAGGCATGTAAAGAGATAGAGAGTCAAGATCCATCAATGGGGTAAAGTTAGTGAATACAAAGCTTACAAAATGACAGATGGCTGGGCGTGGTGGCTCACTCCTGTAATCCCAGCACTTTGGGAGGCCAAGGTAGGTGGATCACTTGAGGCCAGGAGTTTGAGACCAGCCTGGCCAACATGGCAAAACCCCATCTCTACTAAAAATACAAAAATTAGCTGGGCATGGTGGTACACATCTATAGTCCCAGCTACTCAGGAGGCTGAGGCACAAGAATTGCCTGAACCTAGGAGGCAGAGGTCGCGATTAGCAGAGATTGTGCCACTGCACTCCAGCCTGGGCAGCAGAGCAAGACTGTTTCAAAACAAACAAAAAAATAAAAGAAATGACTGATATTATGGAATTAATAGAAAGGATTTAAAAACTCTTATTTTAAATATGTTCAATGATGTAAAAGAAAAATGAACATAACAAAGAGAAAAATGAAAAGTATAAAATAGAATGAAATGACATTTCTGGAGTCGAAAAATACGACACCAAATTGAAAAACTGACTGGATGCACTTAACAAGGGACTAGACATCACAGAAGAAAAGATCAGAAAACTGAAAGCAGAACAGAAGAAGTTATTAAAACTAAAGCACAGAGATACGAAAGACGGAATACATTTAATATAGCCTCACTGACTATGGGACAATAGCAAGTGATCTAATATGAATATAATTGGAATCCACTATTCAGTGTTGTACTGGTGGTCCTAGTCCGTCTAATAAGGCAAGACAAAGCAACAAAAGGCATACAGATTGGAAAGAAAGAAGTAAAAATGTCTTTACTCACAGAGAGCAGAAAATTCCAATAATCTGCCAAAAGTTACTAGAACTACTTCACGAGTTTAGCAATTAAATAAAAGGTAACTAGATGTACAAAAATCAATTGTATTTCCATATTCTATGAAGAGATAATTGGAATACTATGAAACACTTAAGGATAAGTTTAACAAAAATTACACAAGATTCATAAACTGAATACAACAGAAGACTGCTAGGAGAAATTAAAGAATACTTAAATAAAGGAAGAAATATATGATGTATATGGATCATAAAATACAATATGTTAAAAGGTCAATTCTACTCAAATTGCTATAGCAATAACAATTTCAGCAGGCTTTTTTTGTTTACAAGTTAACTAGCCAATTAGAAAATTTGATTAGATTTGCAAAAGACCATAGAAAACCCAAAACAATTTTGAGAAATAACAATGCAGGAGGACCTACACTTCCTTATTTTAAGACTTATTATAAAACTATAGTAGTTAAAAGATTGTGGTAGGGACACAAGCATAGTAATATAGATAAGTAGAAAAGTAAATTGATTTTGGAGAAAGTTTCAGATAATTTAACGGAAAAAGAATACTCCTTTCAACAAGTTGCGGGGGGAGTAACCAAATAACAATACAAGAAAAAGTGAACCACGATTTTTACTTCAAACTATAGACAAAAAATAACTCAAAATTGATTACATCTAAACTTAAAAATAGAAAACTACATTATTCCTAAAAGAAAACACAGAAGATAAAAATCTTCGTAATCTTTGGGCAGGCAAGATTTCTTTGATCACAAAAATCACTCACCATAGAAGATGACCAACAAATTAAAACTTTATGAAAATTAATTTGTCCTCTTTAAAAGACACTATTTAGAAAATGAGGAGGGAAGCTGCAGACTGAGAAAGAATATTTACAAACTATATTGAAATATCTAACAAAGAACATTTCAAAAATATGTAAATTAAATTTTACGTCATATTCAAATGGTCAATAGGCACAAGAAGAAATGTTCAACATCATTATGCATCAAAGAATGCAAATAAAGTTATAATGAGATACCATTAAACACCACACTATTTAGTTTAGAATAATTAAAATTTAAAAAGAGTGACAATACCACGTGTAGGTAGAGATGTAAAGCTACTTGAAATTTTAGCTTGCCAATGGGATTGTTAAATGGGACAACTACTTTGAGAAACAACCTGGAAGTTTCTTCTATAGTTAAACATACACTTACTGTATTACCCAGAAATTTCACTCCAGGAGAAATGCAAACATAGGTCCACACAAAGGTTTGTACACAAATGTTCACAGCAGCTTCATTTATAATAACCACAAACTGGGAACAATACACATATGCATCAAGAGGTTAACAGATCAACAGATTGTGATGTATTCATATAACAGATATTATTCATCAATATTAATACATACAACATTACTTAATCACCCACACAGCATATTGAGGCAGGTACAACATCACCGTGTGATTCTACCTATAAAAAATGAATCCTTACATATAGAAAATAGTTTGGTGGCTGTCTGGATTGGAATTTGAGAAGAGGATTGGTTGCAAAGAAACATGAGGGAAAAAATAAGGATAATGAAAATATTTTTATTTTTATTGCACTGAAATAACCAAACACATTTCTCAAACCCCATTAAACTGTATGAATAAATTTGTATCATTGTATTGTGTACAAATTTTACCTCAATAAAATTGATAACAACCAATTATGTAGAGAGAAGTTGTCTATAAACTGAGCACAAAATGCAATAGACAATCTAGTAGCTTCAGATTCTTAAAAATTCAATCAGTGAGATAATTTGCATCAGGAACAAAACAGATATTTATCAGCCTGGCTGTGGCTTTATTTTCTCATGGTAAAATCTGAATCATACAAGTATCTCTTACCTAGGATGGCACTCAGGATCAAATTAATAAATATATGTAAAGCATGTAGAATAAATCCTGGCAGATATTAAGAATTCAATAAAGGCTGGCTATAGTTATCATTGTTACCACCAAGATTTGGAGGCTATATCAAACCTGGGGAGGGCTACAATGATAAGCAATGTTGCCCCCTGGAGAGGCTTAGGTTTTAGTGAGAAACGAGACCAGTCAATTCTCCTTAATGCACAAAAGAATGTTGTATTTGTCGGTTCTCATGCTGCTAATAAAGACATATCCAAGACTCGGTAATTTAGAAAGGAAAGAAGTTTGATAGACTCACAGTTCCACATGGCTATGGGGGCCTCAAAATTATGGTGGAAGATGAAGGCAGAGCAAAGGCATGTCTTACATGGTGGCAAGCAAGAGGGTATGTGCAGGAGAACTCCCCTTTACAAAACCATCAGATCTGATGAGTCATATTCACTATCACAGGAAAAACCCACTCCCATAATTCAATTACCTGCCACTGGGTTCCCCCTCCCCATGACACGTGGGGATTATTACAATTCAAGGTGAGATTTGGGTGGGGACACAGAGCCAAACCATATCAGGTGTTCCAGGAGACCTGTGGACAAGTTACACCTCACTGATAGGGAATTTCCATAACATGTCACCTAACTATTTATTTTCTGCCTTCTCTTTAAAAATCCAGGGGTGGGACTGGCAAATTGTGGCTGCTTCCTTATTGTTACATAATGTATTGTATTATCTGCATGCACATTTCTCAGAAGAGAATTTACACAGGCTGAAAAAAATGTATTTCTTGACAACTTTGTTTGAAATATTACTTGCTTGATACTTTTATGTTGATCTTAGAGAAAAATGAGGGAATGTTTCTTAAAGGAGGTAACAAAATTACAATTGGATGCCAGCATGAGTTATCATCTGAGCCTGAGGAGGTACACTAAAAAGACCAGGACTCAGACTTTGAAGAAGTCACTTGGACATGCCCATTGGTCATCAGCTGAAGGTAACCATTCCTGCCACCACCTTCTAAGACCAATGTGCCATAAGGTATTAACTTCCAGTGGCACCCGTAACAAATTGCCACAAGCTTGGTGGCAGAAAGCAACAGAAATGTATTCTCTCAGCATTCAGGAGGCCAGAAATCCTAACTCCAGGTGTCAGCAGGACCATACTCTCCCTGGAGGCTCTGGGAAGAGAATCTATTTCATTTTTTTCTCTTAGCTTTTGATGGCTGCTGGTAATCCTTGGAACTCCTTGGCTTAGAGCTGCATCATTCCAATCTCTGCCTCTATGTTCAGATGGACTCCATCGCTTCTGTGTCTTCTTTTTTGTCTCTTATAAGGACACTTGTCCTTGGAGTTGGAGCCCACTTGGGTAATCCAGGATGATCTCATCTGAAGATCCTTAATTATACCTGCAAAGACCCTTTTTTCCAAATAAGGTAATATTCACAGGTTCTAGGAATTTGGATGTGGATGTATTATTATTTTTTTTTTGGTAGAATCAGGGAGAGTCACCATTCCACCCACTACACATGCCACCTTCCTACTGTGCTTGGACTTTAGAGGTAATCCCACCTTCAACAGAGGACAGAAAAGCAGTTCAGGGAGTGCTGAATATTACTTGGCATTGCCCAAATGAGGGAATAAAGGAAAGAGAGAAATAATTAAATTTAAGATTCATGAGGGCAGAAACTGTGTGTGTTATTTATTTTTATTCCACAGCACCTATAACAGTGCTTGGCATACAGAGATTTTTGATAGATGTTTATTAATTTTATGAATGAATGAATAACTCATAAATTAGTCTTCATCTCTCAGTGTCCTGAAAGAATCAAATTTGGCCTCATTTAATCACTGAAACTTTGGTATCCCCAAGCAAAAAAGGCTATCACCAGAGAAACCTGACGCTGAGTCCAGGAAACTTGGGTTGGTGAAAACGCTCCTGGGAACCTGAGGTGGGCTGGGTTTGGTAGGAGAATGGGTCCTGAGGTGCGAGTACAGCTGCAGGGGCCAGAAGGGAAGCCAAGCTTCATTGTGGGTTCTAGAGAACGAGCATCTCCCTTTTGGCAATCATAAATATCTCCTTTTCCCATGATTGTTTAGCATCTTCGTTTACAATAAAACAGCAGTTAAGAATGTGACTACATCCTTTTTGAACCTTCCAGTGATAGAAAGCCATAAATTTTAAAAGTCAGAACAACAACAAAAACTCACTCTTCATTCGCGTGCTTTCCTGTAGAGAGAAAGGGAATAAAGGACTCCTAGGAGCATCCATTCCTTAAATTCTCTTCTTCTGGGTTTCCTCAAAGAATCTGATTAGCAGCCTTTCACCCAGAAACAATGAGCTGCAGGGAAGCTCAGTGATTAGAGCAAACAGATAGCAGTCAGAAAATTCTCCAAGTGGCTCTCCATGGCCTTCCAAAAGACACTTGACAACTCTGTGTCTCAATTATTGGCAAATTGGGGACAGTGGTAGCAACACTTGCTTACCCTTCAGGGATGCTGTAAAAGCCAATTAACCGTGGGCGATGGCAGTGGAGATTGAGGAATGAGCACCATTGCATAGTTACAAAGCATTATTACTGTAGTGTGAGTGGTGAATGGAAAGTAGAGGTTGAGCAACGAAATTCACGGGTTTGCCTTGCAGCAGCTTCCTGATAAATTGCCTGTAAAGTCTTCCTAATTTATCTCATTCTGCCTGCATGGGGATTTCTATCTAATAGTCCCTGTAGATGACAGAGAGAAAAAGTGAGGAAGCCAGGTCAGGCACAAAACATTGACAAGAAGAAAGAAGCCACTGCAGAAGGGGTTTTACTAAAGCTGAATTTTAATCATCCTTTTAAATTATATCTAGAATGTGGATTGAGGAAGGGGCATGAGAGGAGTTTGACATGAAGTTGGAGAGGAAGCAATCAATTTTGAAGATGCATTTCATGTAGAATCTAGGGAGCCAAGATCCTAAGCAGTGACCTTCAGGATTTAAACTGGTGTTCACCAGCTTGACTTGAGATCCTCTAGTAAGACACAGGACTTTGCAAACTGAGCTGCAAGGCCAAATTGTGCAGGCTGATAGCTCTGTATAACATGTTAGCAATGTGTGAATCAAATTTGTGCAATGCCAAAAAAAACTGCTTTAAAAATTGAAATAAAAATATATAAGCACTTACAAGGCTGCCGGGTTGATGATTTGGAGAGAGAGCCTGGAAAAATTAAAGATTGCCTTCAAATTGAAGCCAATATGCCAATCTCCACCTGGGAACTTTGGCTCAATGCCAGTTTTGATGTGTTTATTACTAACTCCTTGTGGTGAGCAAAAGAAAAAAAATCAATTTGCATAAGGAAAGAAGAAGAGGTCTTTAAACACTGAAACCTATGCAGCTGGGGGAAAAAAAAAATTCCTCAAAAAAATGTAATCTGATTCTGCCAGTTGACCGAGAAGGAAATTTGGGAATTTAGGAGAAAATCCATAAATCTGGACTACCTCAGAGGGCTAATATATGTTGAAGCTGTTTAGAGATTGGGCAATCTTTTGGCCGTGGGGTTTTAGGGATATTGGGAGTGGGAAGTGTTAATCTCACCATTGTTTGAATCCCACAAATTCCTTCTGCCTTCATATAGTTATCATTACTGAGCTCTTATTATACAGCAGACACTGTGCTAAATGGTTTAGATATATTAATATATTTAATTGTTGCAACATTCCTATAGAGACTGAAGTTACTTTCACTTTAGACATGAGCAATCTGAGACATAAGAAAGGTTACAAAATTTTCCCACAACCATACAGTTAACAAGCTGTGATCTAGGACTCAAACCCTGAGATTCTGACTCCAAAGCCCTTGTTATACTATTACTGTTGTTGCCTCTTGCAAAACACCTGGAAGATACACACACACACACAGTTTTTTTATATCTATATAGATATATAGATATATAGATATAGATATACACACATATACACACGTATATGTTTGTGTGTATATGTGTGTGTGTGTGTGTGTGTGTGTGTGAGATAGATAAAATTTAAATTCTTATCCAGGCTTATAGCTCAGATGAAATGGGATGAGTGCCCTAAAAATGCTATTGAGAAGATGCTATGGGAAGTTGGTGAGGGACGAGACTAATTCTACTGGGCTTAGGGAAATGGGTGAAGTGAAACACTAGAGAGAGGGGGCAGTAAACTTGTAGAGACCAAAGTTCTTGCTGGCTTTATTACATATTAAGTATTTGCCATCTCATGAAGTCCCATAGCAGGCCTATGAAGTATGTAGTATCTTATCTATTTTACAAATGGGGGAATTATAGCAGAGAAATGTGAAATAAACAATTGATAGTCATACATGGAATGGAAAGAATAATGGCTAGAATGTCAAGTTGGAGTTCTGAATGCAAAAGCCCTCATCCTTTCTTCTGTTTTTTTTAAGATGCAGTCTCGCTCTGTTGCCTAGGCTGGAGTGCAGTAGCATGATCTCTGCTCACTGCCAACCTCCGTCTCCCAGGTTCAAACGATTCTCCTGCCTCAGCCTCCCAAGTAGCTGGGACTACAGGCATGCACCACCATGCCTGGCTAATTTTTGTATTTTTTTTTTTCAGTAGAGACGGGGTTTCACTATGTTCGCCAGGCTGGTCTTGAACTCCTGACCTCATGATCCACCTGCTTCAGCCTCCCAAAGTGCTGAGATCACAGGCGTGAGCCAACGCACCCGGCCAGCCCTCATCCTTTCTATTAAATTACGTTGTTTCATGAAGTGCCAGTCAAGGTGGGAAATGCACAATGTCTCGGGTTTCCATAGCAGAATGGGAAAGATTTTCAAGATTAAAAAAAAATGATGCATTTGAAAATGCAGAGGCGGAAAAGCACAGTGAAGTTTTGGAAAAGTATAAATAGTCTAATTTAAATGAATACGAAAAATCAGAAGAGGCTGGGAAGGAACGGCTTACCAAATCTTGGATTTTGCCTTGTCTGAAGAGAATAAACCTCTATTCTGAAGGCAGTGAGAGTTACTGCAGGTGTTTTAGCTGAAGGGAAGGTGATCAGGGCAGTGAGTTAACATCAATGTACAGGCTGCATTCCTCCCCCTGAATACAGCCCTGGAAGTTCCATGAGAGCAAAAAGAAGACAGAGGAATCTATTGAAATAAGAAATACAGCAACATCAGGGCAAGGAAAAGCAATGGGTTAGGTCCTTGCATAGCCTTTGAGTGGAGTAAGGTGGAATAATCAACCCAGACATCTGATATGGAGCAGGGAAGCAATTTTCCACCTCTGACAGCTATTTTCTCTCCCTGATATTGCCTTGAGATGATAATAATCTATGTAAATAAATAAATAAACAAACTACAAAGCAGAACAAGAGCAACCAGCCTACCCCCTATAGTGATGGCAGGGAAAGTCTTGGGGTGCTGCCGAGTCCACCTGGGGTGAAATCAGCTAACCATAAGTGCAATGGGCCTGGTTAGCCTTTCGGTGTTCCCTCTCCTTCCTGCACATCCTCTCTATACACCAAGTAGTATGTGATTACAACTCAGGTTAAGAATTTTTGATCAAGAGCAGTGCCAATGTTGATATATAAGTAGTAATTTCAGAGGTTTCCTGCTCCAAGTGTTTACCCTCTTACACACACACACACACACACACACACATCTTAACCCCTTATATTTACTATCAGGGGCACACGCTAGCTTCTGGCTTTTTGCCTTTCCTGCCAAAGTCACATTTCTATAGAGGTAAATTAAGTTCCTAAAGGAATATAAATTTATGGAAAAAGATAAAGATATTTTCAGAGCATAACTGCAATGAAAGAAGGACAACTGATGGATTCAGCTATATCAAATAAAAGCAAAAGTAATGTATCAGAGTAAGAATTTAAAATAAATATATTTTCTAAAATATGTAAGAAAAAATATTGGATCCATGCAGCAAACATGAAAAATCATAAGGAAGAATCAACTGGAGATATTAAGAAAAATGTTATGGTTGAAATAAATAACTGGACTGAATAGCAGAAGAATACATGTAAAAATCATTTTGTGAAATTCTCTTAGGTGACATCAGGATAGGACAAAGAGACAGAGATTTTTAAATTAAAAGACAAAGAGAGTAGAATCAGAAAGTGTCAAAGTTCGTATCAGTGAAGTCCCAGATAGAGAGAGAGAGAGAAACCTATGAGAAAAAACAAAAACGATGAAAACTATTGATCAATAATGTTGAGATTACTTTTAAAAAATCAAGAATCGGCCGGGCATGGTGGTTCATGCCTGTAATCCTAGCACTTTGGGAGGCCGACGTGGGTGGATCACCTGAGGTTAGGAGTTCAAGACCAGCCTGGCCAACATGGCAAAACCCCATCTCTAGTAAAAATACAAAATTAGCAGGGTGTGGTGGTGCATGCCTGTAATCCCAGCTACTCAGAAGGCTGAGGCAGGAGAATCACTTGAACCCAGGAAGCGGAAGCTGAAGTGAGCTGAGATCACGCCACTTCACTGCAGCCTGGGGGAAAGAGCGAGACTCCATCTCAAAAAAAAATAATCGATACTCAGATTGATGCTAAAATTTTCAATAACAACATAAATTATAAAGAATAAAATTTTAAAACTTTAAAAAAAAAAACTATCATTTAATCTGGAATTGTGTGTCTAGGTAATCTATCATTAAAATCCAAGAGTTAAATAAGGATACTCTCAGTTTATCACAAAAACTTCCTCTGAAAAAATACTCTTGGATAAGTTATTGCTTCAAAAAATGAAATCAGACTGAGGGGATATAATAAGGCATGGGGAAATTGTGACTAAAGGAGTTAGTAAAACTTACTACTGACTACAATTTGGTGAGAAAGAAGGTACCAGAGGGAGAACTTGCTTATGTATTTGTCCAGAAAGGGAGTTGTGGGGTGTGTGTGTGTGTGTGTGAGTTTGATAGGAAAAATATGCATAAATATGGCTCTCAACAAGTTAGGGGTAAACTCCAAAACCCTACAAATAGACTATGATACTTAAAAAGCAGGAAAATAAAATTTGATATATCCAATGAAAAGTAAGACGGTCGTAAGGAAAAATGAAAATGAAGTATATAATATGGAAATTATTAAATATTTAGATAAGAAATAATGGTATTTGAAATAAATAAAAATTAAAGACATTTACAATGGATTTTTTTTAAATGAAGTAAAACAGTATGCTGTTTACTGGAAATATTCAAAAGAATGCATTTTGAAAAGAGTGAAAATGTAAGAATGTGTATCAGGCAAAATAATGCAAAAGACAGCCATGACAGCAATTTTAATATTTGTCAAAATATACTTTTGCATCTGAATATCTGTAAAGATATACTTTAAAAAGCAATCATATACTGGTAACAGAAATAATATATCAAGAAATTGTAACAACCATGAATATATGTGTAACAGACAATAGAGCCTCAAAGTATATAAAGCAATAAATAATAGTCAAATGAACACTAGATAAATTAATAATTTAGATATTTCAGCATGAACTTTTCAGAAACTGGTGGATTAAGATCACTAACATAGGTTGGAAAGGGAGAGAAGCTGGAGGAGAAAGAATAATTAGAATGTGATTGAAATAGTTTAGATTGTAGTTGTGATGATTCTGTGCTAAGGTGGGGATAGAGAGAGACTGTAGTTGTAGGACCAATGAGGATGAGTACATCTTGAAATTTTTGGGTGCCATTATCAGATGAAAATAAGTGAAGGGAAGTGGGTTTGGGGGATATAAATGTATTTAAGATGTATCAATTATAATCCATTTCTTTAGAAGTTACAGATTGCCATTAGATCTCTGTGAGAAGAATGGGGTAGCATAACTTCCATCATTAGAGTTCCCAAGTCTCTTTAGAAATAGTGTTTCCTTTGGAGAAAGGCATTGAAGCCTTCTCAAATATTTTCTCTGGAAGGGATTCATGCATTAGGCTCTCACTAGCCATTAACTCCTTAGCACAGGTAATTTTATCAGATTAGCCCTAGTAAAGAGAATGGAGCATTTATATGACATGGACACGGTACAGGAACATTCTGATGGAAGGGGAAAATGAAATAAGAGAAAGAAAGTAGACTCTTCTAAATGTTTTTAAAATACCATTCTCTTCGTCAATCTATATCTTCACTATCAAAAATGAAAATTTGTGGTTCCCTCCTCTGTGCTCCTACAGCTTCTTTTCCAACATTTATTGCAAAAAAAAATTGTCAAACACACAGCAAAGTTGAAATATTGTTTTCAGTAAATAATTCTATATGTCCACCATCTAGATTCTATCATTAGCATTTTACTCTTTATTTGGTTGATCACATATCTAGCCGTCTTTCTAGTCATTCATATATCCTTCTCATTTTTAATGCATTTAAACCACAGACAGTGGTATACTTTATATTTTTCAGTATTTTCTTATAATATTTACATACAATGAAAGGCATATATCTTCGCTATACATTTTCCAAGTTTCAACACAGGTATACACCTCTATAAACCCAATAAGACATTATCATCACCACAAAAATGTCCCTTCATGCCTCTTCCCAGTCCAACTCAGCCCTTGCTTCCCAGAGGAGATTGTTCTAGAATATCTTATATATGAAATTATGCATGCAGTATGTACTCTTTTTGGCTAGTTTCCACTCAGCCTAACATTGTTTTGGATTCATCTGTACTGTTGCATGTCACAGTTGTATATGAGTATACTGCATAAATTCACCTCCATTTGTTTCTTCATTCTCCAATTGGTGGACACTTGGATTATTTCTACTGCCTATTCAGTTCTTTCACAGTGTCTTGTGAGTGGAAGTTTTTGCTTTTGCCATTTGTTTGCTTATGAAGTCAGTTTATTATTTTTTCTGTTATGGTTTTTCTGTAATCTAAGAAAGCTTTGCCTGCTGCCGGGTTATCAAGGGAGATGGCTCCTGTTTTCCTCTAAAAGGTATATGGTTGGGTTTGGTAATCCTTTTGTTTTGTTTTGAGACAAGGTCTCTCTCTGTTACCCAGGCTGGAGTGCAGTGGTGCCATCAAGGCTCACTGTAACCTCCGTCTCCTAGGCTCAAGTGATCCTCCCACCTCAGCCCCCCGAGTAGCTAGTACTACAGAAGCACCACCATGCTAGGCTAATTTTTTTTAAAGTTTTTTTTGTAGAGACAAGGTCTCACTGTATTACTCAGGCTGTTCTCAAACTCCTGGGCACAAGCAATCCTCTTGCCTTGGCCTCTCAAAGTGCTGGGATTATAGATGTGAGCCACTGTGCCCAACCTGGTGATCCATTTTTAATTTGTGCATATGTGTGTATGATATGAAAATCATCATGGCAAGGTTCATTTTTTTCCATATGAATATCCTGTTTTCCCAGCAATGTTTGTTGAAAAAATTTTCCTTTTCCATTAGATTGTTTTAATGCTTTTGTCGAAAATTATATGACCATGTAAGTGTCTATGTCTGGACGTTTTACTGCCAGTTGTGTTGATCTAATAATGAATCCTGAATACTAGTACCATATTTTCTTATTTGAGCTGTACAATAAGTCTTAAAGATGGATAGTGAAAGATCCTTCAATTTTGTTCTTCTAAGATTTCCTTGGAGGTTCTAGGTCCTTTACCTATATATTTCAGGATTAGCTGGTGTCAATTTCTAATAAAACACCTTCAGGAATCTTGAAATTCATTGATTCTATAGATCATTCTGGGGAATATTGCCAACTTTAAAATACTCAATCTTCCAGTTCAATAATACAGAATACCTATCCACTAACTTAGCAGCTTTGCAATTTCACTCAGCAAATTTTTTGCAATTTTAAAAATATAGGTCTATATCATTCAGCTTTAAAAAGGAAGAAAATTTTGAAATATGCTGCAATATGAATGAACCTTGAAGACGTTATGCTAAGTGAAATAAATTAGTGATGAAAGGCAAATCAACAAGTAGCAGTAATGGCAAGATCACTGCTGTTCAACCCAAGATTATCTTAACAGTCAGACTTGAGAGTAGTGGGATGGCTGTCTTGGAGAGTAGAGAATACCACATTTTTTTCTGGAAGGTTCCAAAGGAGGTGATAAAGCAGCACTCACATGGAATATTATTCAGCCTTGAAAAGGAAGGAAATTCTGACACATGCTACACATGGATGAACCTTGAGGACATTATGCCAAGTGAAATAAGCCAGTCACTAAAGGGCAAATATTATATGATTCCACTTTTATGAGGTACCTAGGGCATCCAAATTTATAGAGACAGAAAATCAAACAATGGTTTTCAGGGGATAGAGGGAGGGAGAAAATGGGGAGTTATTGTCTAATTGGTACAGAGTTTGGGATGATGAAAATGTTCTAGAGACGAATAGTGAAGATGGTTGTACAACAGTGTGAATGCACTTAATGCCAATAAACTATATACATGCAATGATTAAAACAGAAAATTTTTCATCTTGTCTATTTTTAGACATAATTAAAGAGTAGAAAATTTTTTCATTAGGTATACTTAACCACAGTAAAAAGTAGAAATCTTCATTTTTTAAAAGTAAACTTTTTCCTAAGCAGGAAAAAGTTTTAGATACTATTTTGAAAAAAAATTTTTAATGTTGTTTTCTAATTTTTTTCTAATATATAAAACCCACAATTTTTATTTATACTAATATTGAATGCAGTGACCTTGCTAAATTTACTTATTAATTCTATTATTTTTCAAAGTCCTTAGAATATTCCATGTAGATAACGATAACAGCAGCAAATAGAGGGTTGTATTTTTTGTTCTAAAATTTATGCCTGAAATTTATTTTTCTGATTTCAGTGCTTAATACCAGCAGTGAGCTGGGAATTTCTTGCCTTATTCCTGATTTTGGAAAGAAATCATTCAATATTTCACTGCTAAGTGATATGTTAGCTGTAGGTGTTTTTTGATACCCCTTATCAGATTGAGGAAGTTTTCATTTATTTCTAGTTTAAATTTTTTAAATCAGAAACAATGTTATTAAATCAAGTTTAGCCTAAAGTTGCCACCTTACATATTTTAAGTTCACTCTACAAGTTTCTCCATACATAGTGAACTGTGACCTAACTGGATGTGTAAACAGACTATAGCCTACCCTTACACCAATCTCTGAGCTTCATTCAATCAAAGGTGACCAAATTTCAAACCCTGTTCAAATAAGGCAAACACCAACATGTAACCAATTCAGCAGTTTCTGTACCACACGTCCATTTTCTGTACATCACTTTGCATTTTCTATCCATAAATGTTCTCTGGCTATGTGGCAGTGCAGAGTCTCTCTGAAACTATTCTGCTTTCAGGGGCTGCCTGATTCGTGAATTGTTCTTTGTTCAATTAAACTCTGTTAAATATAACTTGTCTAAAGTTGTTCTTTTAACAGTGTTAAATTTCATCAAATACTTTTTTCTGCATCAATCAAAATTATCACATGATTTTCTCTTTTATTCTATTGTTATGGTGAATTAAACTGATTGACTTTCAAATGTTATACTAACCTTACATTTCTAGGATAAACCCCACTTGGTCATGATATAAAATCCTTTTCATATACGGCTAGAATTGATATTTTGCTAAGGATTTCTGTATCCATGTTCAAGAGAGATATTGATCTGTAGTTTCATTTATGTATTTGTTTTGTAATTTCTTCGCTGGGTTTTGAATAGAGTTTTGAAGGCCTCAAAAGAAGTTTGGAAGTATTCTTTTTCTACTTTCTGAAAGAGATTGCATAAAATTGGTAATAATTATTTCTTAAATATTTGATAGCATTCACTAGAAACCCACCTGGGCCAGGAATTTTCTTCATGTGAAGATTGTTAACAGCAAATTCAACTTCTTTAACAGAGGTAGAACTATTGATATTTTCTGTTTTATCTTGTGTCAGTTTTGGTAAGCTTTATTTTCAAGGAATGTGTTTGTTTTAATTAAATTTTGACCCAAGTTTGTTTATAATATTCTTACTGTTCACTTAATATTTGTAGAATCTGCAATGATAATCCCTCTTCCATTCCTGATATTACTACTTTATGTTCTTAATCTTCTTTCTCTATCGATTTTGCTAATCTTTTCAAGGAATCATCTCTTCATTTAATTTTTCCTCATTTGTCTGATTTCTCTTTCATTGACATTAATCTAATATTTATTAGAAAATCTTTGTGTTTGCTTTTCTTTTTGTTGTTTCTTAAAATAAAACTCAAATAATGGATTTTAGACCTTTATTTCTAATATAGGCATTTATTTTTTACACATCTAAAAATTTTAATTTGTTGTATTTTTATTATCCAGTTCAAAATTTTTATTTTATGCTTTATTGACCTGTGTTATTTAGTTGTGTGTTTAATTTTCAGATGTTTAGAGTCTTCTAGATTGTTATATTTCAATTGCATAATCAGATAAGTTACTCTGTATAATCTACCTAATTATAGATTTGTTTAATTTGTTTTTATGGTCTATCTTGTTGATTTGAAATTATTTTTATGGTCTATCTTGTTGAATGTGTCATGTGCACTTGGAAGAGAATGTGTATTCTGTATATCTTGGGTGTGTTGTACTATAAACATCAATTAGACCAAGGTAGTTTATAGTGTTTGTCAGATTATCTATATCTTTACTAATATGTTTTGTTTAGTTTTTTAATCAATTGCTAAGAGACAAATGTTAACATTTCCAAATATTATTTGAAATTTATTTCTCCCTTTAATTCTGTTAATTTTTGCTTCATTTATTTTGAGGTTATTAAGTGAATCTTCATTTAGAGTTGCTGTGTCTTCATGATAAATGTGAAATGCGTCTATTTCTGGCAACACCATTTATCTTGAAGTTTTTCTTTTATTTGACATTAATATGGCAGCCAACAATCTTTGCGTTTGCTGTTTGTACATTATTTTTTCCACTCATTTTCAACTTATCATTGTACATATAAATTGTGTTATTATACAATATGTAGCTGAGGGTATGAAATTGTTTTTATTCCTATTTTGATAATTTCTGCTTTTTAGTTGTTTACTTCATATTAATTATTAATGTTATTTTATTTAGGCCTACCTTTCTATTATTTGTTCACCTCCATTTTATCTCTGTTCTTTATTTCTTGACTTCTTTTGGATTAATTAATATTTCATTAAAATTTCATTTCAATTTTGTTGCTAGCTTTTTGGTTATGTCTCTTTGTAATTTCTTAAATTTGGTACTCTAGTGGATTACAATAAATAACTTTGACTTTTCACAGTCCATTTTAGTTAATATTGTACGCTTCATGTAAAATGTGAAAATCTTATAATTGTATAGACCTATTTACCCCCCAAGGCTGTTTCTTATGCTACAGTAATCATATGTACTACATATACTTCTATCATAAAACTAAAAACTAATTTCTGCTTCCAACAGTCAAATGTACTTTAAAGAAATTAATACAAAGAATACATTTTACAATATCATTTCCAATGCTTTTTGTTGTTTTCAAAAGATCTCAACTTTTTTCAAGTATCATTTCCCTACAGCCTGAAGAATTTCTTTTAGCATCCCTTGTAATCTCCAACTACTGTCAATGAATATTCTTTTTGTTTCATCTGAAAGTTTTACTTTGCCTTCATTCTTGAAGGTTATTTTCATGGGATATAAATTTCTGGGTTGAAAGTTTTGTTTTTCTCTTAGCTTTAAAGACGTTTATCTTTTGTCTTATGGCCTTGCTAGTTTCTGATGAGTATTCAGAAGTCTTTTGAATTATTGTTCCCCTATACGTTATATGTTGTTTTTCTATAGCTGTTTTTTAGATTTTCCTTTCATTTTTGTTTTAAACACTTTTTTTATTTATTCACTTTTCAAGTTTCCATCATTTCATGTTTTTAGCACTTTGTACATAATGTTCTTAGGGATAGTTTTCTTTATAATTATTCTGCCAAGGGCTCACTAACCTCCTTTAGTTACCATATTTATGTCTATGGCCAAATTTGAAAAAAATGTCCACCATCCATTCTTCAAAATTTTATCAAGGCATTAGATATACAACAAAAATTAACTATTTTAAAAAATATACAATTATTTTAAAGCTTATTGTATATTTTAAAGTATACAATTGGTGGTATCTAATACATTCACAAGGTTGTGCAACGGTGGTCTCTGGCTCAAAAATGTTTTCATTACCCCAAAGAAGAGCTTGTACCCATTAAGTAACCACTCTCCACCCTTTCTCCATCCAACCCCTGACAACCACCAGTCTGCTTTCTGTCTCTATGGGTTTATCTATTTCAGATATTTTATATAAATAAAATTGTACAATATATGACCTTTTGTGCTTGTCTTCTTTTGCTTAGCATAATGTTTCCAAGGTTAGTCTATGTTGTATTTAACAGTATGTGTCAGTACTTAGTTCTTTTTGCCAAATAATATTCCATTATATGGCTATATCACATTTTGCTTGCTCATTCATCCACTGGTGGACATTTGACTTGTTTTCACCTTTTGGCTATTGTGACTAATGCTTCTGTGAGCATTCATATGCAAGCATTCATGTGCAAATATCTGTTTAAATACCTCTTTTTAATTATTTTCCTCAGTGGCTGCACCATTTGACATTCCCTCCAGCAATACATAAGGTCCCAATTTTTCCACATCCTCACCAACACATTTTTTTGGTTTTCTTTTAAATAGCCATCTTAGTGAATGTGAAATTGTATGTTTTTGAAGTTTTAATTCGTATTTCTCTTATAACTAATGATACCAAGCATTATTTTTCATGTGCTTCTTGGCCATTTGAATACATTTTTAGAGAAATATCTTTCAAGTATCTTGACCATTTTAAATTGAATTATTTGTCATTTTGTTGTTGAGTTATAAGAATACCTTATATATTCTGGATATTAGACTTTTAATAGATATATTATTTGCAAATATTTCTCCCATTCTATTGGTTGCCTTTTCACTATCTTTATAAGGTCCTCTGATGCACAAGAGTTTTTAATTTTGATGAAGTCTTATTTTGTGTGTGTGTTTGTTCCTTGTGCTTTTGTGATCTCAATTTCTTTTGTTCCATTGTATCTCTTTTATCCTCAGCAATTACAATTATATACACATTAGACTTTAGACATTGTCTTACAGTTTTATGAGGCTCTCTTATCTTCAGACTCTTTTCCTTTGCCATTTCTATTCAGTTTTTAAGTCCAAATATTTTTTCTTTTACATCATCATACATAGCTGCTTTAAAACCCATATATTCTAATTACAGTTGGTCTTAGTAGATTGTCTATTCTCTTGAGAGTGGATCACATTTTCCTAGTTCTTCAAATGTCAAGTAAATTTTTATTATATCCTGGAAGGCGATACTATAGATTCTGTTATATTCCTCCAAAGAATGGGCTCTCTTTCTTTTAGTAGACAGTTAACTTGGTTGGATTCAAGTTACAAAAAAATCTTTTTGGGAACAGCTCAGATCTCAATTCAGTGCCCTTTTCTTTAGCTGGACTGCTTTGATTCTGCCCACATATGTGTGGTTCCATGGTTATCTAGAAATTTGGGCAGAATTTATTTCCAAAATGTGGGGCTCACTCTCTTGCTCTTTTTTTTTTTTTTTCTGAATCCTTACCTACCTCAGTTTTCAGCAGAGGTAATTTCCCTGAACTCTGTCCTCTGGTTCTTTAGGTCAGAAAGTCTGTCTCTTTTCTGTTGGAGTTTTAGGCTTTAGCCTACTTTCAGACTAATACCTGCAATAATGAAAAAATGCACCTCATTCTTTTTCCTTCTGGCAAGTTTTGGCACTTATTTACAGTCTGTCTCATTTTGTTCACTCCCTAGTGTCTACAATATTTTTATGTTTTGTTCAGAGTTTAGGATTGCCATTCATAGGAATGTAGACCATGATGGGGCAGCTTACTCTGCCATACCAGATACAGAATTGCCTCTAGTTCACTGAAAATATTTCTATCACAACACTATATTTGATTATATAATAGCTATTTATGCTTTATTTTTCCTGTCAGACTACATTCTTGTTGTGCATAAAGAAGAGTCTTCTTTTAAAGTTGTGAAAATATATAGTCTTTTCCTTTTTTTTTTTTTCTGTTTAATGAATTCCTTTTGGAAACTCCTGCTACCGCTTCTGAGATAATATCTCCATCACATAGACTCATATTTCCCCATTTAAGGGATTTGGTCAGTTGGAGACAGCTTATTGCTTTATGTTATTAAAATTTGAATGGCCCACGTAAGCCAGAAACTGCCATGAGTCTCCTTTGTCGACATGTAGAGAGAAGTTTCCTGAAATGAAAACCTGTAAGGAGTAAGATGACCTGAGAGAAACAGAATGGAAGAGAGGATCTTGGTGGCATAATTTAACTTTAGAATTCCCTCTTGCTTAAAGCCAATTTCACTCCTTTGCCCTCCAAGTTACAAAAGTCATAAATATCTATGAGAAAAGAGTTTGCATTCATTTTCTGACACTGACAACATCTATAATACTAAATCCTCTATACCTGGAAAAGATAGATAATGAATGCTTGGATAATAAGTGAATGACTGATGATAGGTACATATACAATATTACTGGAAAGGTGTAGCCTCTGAGTGAGCATGGCATAGGCATCCCTAATTATCAACGAGGTCACTTATAGGGAAATCAAACCACCTTAGTTCATCTTTCAATGTTGTTCAGGACTGACCTGACCTCTGTCTGGAATCTGTGTATCCATTTTCACCTCTGCCAATATCTAGGCAAGCAATGAAATAGACATTTGATTTTTGTGGACAGCCTTCTTATACATTTCCTCATTTTCAATAATAACAACAAACTGGTGACATGCATGTTTGCTCTTTTTTTTTTTTTTTTGCTTGTGCTAAGTGTTCCATTTTGAAAAGAAAGCAATTTGGCAGTGTTTAACAACCCTCTTTCTTAGTATCTTCACCTTGGCATGTTTTTCTGTCTCTGTCAGACCTGTGAGAAGAAAGTTGTTGCTCAGTGATATGTTGTTCACAGCGTGGAAAGCCTCAGTCACAGGGTCTGTCTCCAGTAACATTTACAACACAGCGAGTACCATAACCAGAGGAGTTTGTGAAACCTCTTTCTTATGACATGCCAAGAATTCAATCTGTTTCTGGTTCCTGCAAACTAACAAAAGCTGTTGCTATGTTATCACTTTAAAAGATGAAGCCATATAGTCATATGTAGGCTTCCCTTTATACAGTAAATACTACCCACTGATAGACCAAAAGCTTAGAAAACTGTATCTCAAAGGTTAACGTGTCTATTAGCAGCATGTTGACAATCTTCAGCACAAGGTGAGTACCTTGTTGATAATGACTAAACTAGTCTATATCGTTCCACTGATGTCAGCAATGGCTTAAAATTCCAACTGCTTTGATTGACCCAAGATTTAAATTTGATAGCAGAAACATAATTATAAGAGAAATAAAATTTGGGGGGGAAATTACAACTGTGATATAATTAATATGTTTCTAATACATAACTAATAAAAATTATAACAACAATCCATCAAGGATCTCAGAAGACGATGACAAAATAAAGGTTAAGATAAAAAAATTTCTTAGAAGAGGAAAAAACAGATTCTATGTGAAAAAGCATTTAACTTACTAATCAAAGTAATATAAATTAGGAGATATTATTTCTTTACCCATTATATAAGCAAAGATGTAAAAGCAATGTTATTGATACAAGTAGAGTGAGGCAAACATTTTTTATATCAGTTGGTAAGCATGCAAACATAGAACCTTTATGGGAAAAATCGAAAAAAATTGTTTTCTGTATCTATTTATACGTTAATTTTTTTCAGAAAATAATTTCAAGTTTATTAAAAGGATACACAAATATAACAAGAGGGATATTTGAAAAAAGAAACAAGGAAAGAAGGAACGATCAGAATAAAGAGGAGAGGGGGAAGGTGAAGAGAGTAGAGAAGAGGACAGGAGAGGAAAGAAAAGGAAAAAGGAGAAGAAAGGAGAGATGAGAGAAGAGCAGAAGAGAAAGGGGAAGGGGAAGGGAAAATAAACTAATGTTGGAGGCAACATGGAGCTGAAAATAAGTTTGAAAATCAATGCCTTGAGAACTTCACCAGGTTTTTAAGCCATTTACCAGTCAATGGGATAAGAAGAATCACTATGAAGAAAAACTTTTCTATCACAGTCCACTAAATCTTTTTAAATTACATGTGGATGCTTCCACACAAACCAATGGAAGTTACCTTGCTTGCTTTTCAGAACCTCAGAGATGGATGCTGTGACGGTCTTCCAGAGACACACACTATAACTATTGGAACTTCTCCTCTCCCCACTTTGGAGAGAGGAGGTCATCTTTGTACAAAGTGATTTTTGTTGTTTTATTGAAATTAAAGTATGTGTAGAAGGGTGTATATAGATTATGAATAGCCAAAGGAGTAGATGGTATTGGTTATTAAGATATTATATCTCAGCATCAAACCTAAGCTTCTCTGCTGTTTTCTGATGCTGGAGTTGGACCTCTGTAAAACACATTTCTCCTTTGCCAGCTGCATCTTGCTTAGGATCTGCTCATAGGGATGCTAGAAGGAAGACTTGAAGGCTGGAAGAGGAAGAAGCACTCATTTCTATTTTGCTTCTTGTTCCCACCATGTCACGGTAGCAATGGTTTGTTAGTTATAGCTTGTGCCAGCAGCATTGCTTCCAACGTGTAGTTAGTTCTCTCTAACCCTAGAACCAGCATCGCTGCATGTGCTCAGGAATGCAAATGCAACTGCAAGCAGCACCCCTTCCTCAGGGGTCAGAGTCCCGAATCCACAAGTTTCCTCCTCCATGCTCTTAGGTTTCTATAAGTCCAACTTCTTCCCTTTTCTCTTCTCTGCAGGCTTAGAGGTGCAGTTACTTCCTCTGGGATACCTCCTTGTCACCTTTTTGCCTTGATACCTTATATTAAAGTTTCTCTGTAGAATAACTCTCCTGACTGAACCTGGACTGATACAATGGAAATAATATTTGTATCATAAAGCTGTGTGTGTGTGGTATGTATTATGTACTCTAATTCTCTAAACAAGTCTATGTATTAGTATATGTTTTGTATGTATTACGTATAAATATATTTTGTACATAATATACTTAGAATAGTATGTGGCACATAATTTATTCTCAGTAAATATTAGCGTTACTACTAATAAAAATTAATTGCACTGCCTTGAGAACTGGCATTTTGATGTATAAAAGTCCTGATTTCGGCTAATAGAGTTTATGTTAACTGCAAACTTCAAGACACTTTCAAAAAAGTGAAAAATATATATGGAGAAGGCAAGGGAGTTTACCTAAGTTTTCTGAAATGAGAAATAAAGTCTTTTTTTCACTGAAATAGCCTTGGAATCTTGATTTCCTTTCCTTTCCTTTCTATTCTTTTTGGATATCATATGGAATATGGAATATGGTGGTCCTGAATCTTGACATGCCAAGAAATATATGAAGCAAGAAGATAAACTACTATGCATTAACCTCTTGCTATGTACCAGCTAATTTTCAATATTATCCAGTGCACCTTCACCATAAATCTAGTGAGTTAGGTATTATTATTCACATTTTGTAAATAAGGGAACACAGATTCAGAGAGCTTATAAATAGCTAGTCTTGTGTTACATATACTGGCAGAGGCGGAGCTAGGATGTGAAATGAGATTCGTATCTACAAATACATAAATATCATTAGAAAGGAAAAGTCAGGGTATGCGCACATTTATGCGGAAGATTGCAACAAATATAAGAGGTAAAGAGTTAAAGTCCACACAATGTTGAAAATTTTTATAATCCAATGAGAAAAAACTCCAGGCAGCTCAAAGAAGAGACTTGAGCAGAGTCACACAGCAAGGGTGTGCTACAATCAGAGTTACAACTTGAGACTGATCAGTAGACAGTAGTCTTCCATCTAAACCTCACTTATCATGGAATTAACACCCCTACTGCTCATTTGAAAGAATAACCCAACTCCAGTCATGAAATCCATTGGCTTATATGAATTGTGAACTCTGTGGGATTAAAAAAATCCCTTTCATCTACTAGAGGAATAAAACACATTATTTACTAAAGTTTAATTAGACACATAATGACTTCTTCATAGGGAGAAAGAAGAAAGAAAAATCTACATTTCCAAGTGCATGGAATGATATTGCCAGAAGAGATCTGGTAAAGAGGGCCGTTAGTGGTCATTAGCCTTTGTCTGCCAGGAAAAATTAACTTTTGTCTTCTTCCAAAAAGGTTTACCCTGAAAGGTTTCTATTGATATTATTGAAGTAAAGAAATTCTCTGCAGGTAAATTTTACATGGGGATATGTTATTTAATGCTAACAGGATATAGTAGGGAGAATTTTCATGGAAGCATGTCAATGCTAAACATGAAGAAATATTTCCATGTGGGACTGGCTTGAATCCCATTAATGTAGGTATTTCGCAATCTAGGAGTTCTAGGAAATGCAAATTATCCATTTCTAAAAGTATCGATTTTTAAAGGTTTTAAGTTTACTCTGTCACAGACTCCATTAAGCACTGTATTAGTCATAGACTAGGTTTATGCTGTGATAACATAAACTCATAATATCAGAAGCTAAAGACAACGAAGGTTTTATTTTCTCCTCATATGGAGTCTCTTCCAGGCATGGCTGGCTCTCCAGAGCAGCCGCCCATGTGATAACTTCATCCTCCAGGCTTCTTTAACTTCATGGCACCAGCACACCAATATGAACCTCCACAATCATTGTGTAGCGAAGGGCAGACTGCAGAGTGCAGCACTAGCAATGAACTATTCCTACTTAGAAGTGACACAGATTATCTACACTCATATTCCATTGGCTGTGTCATGTGACCACACCTGGCCTCAAGGACATGGGGAAAGCAAACCAGATAATGGCAAAGTGTGGCAATGCCTACCCAGTGTCTCATTTACACTTCCCACAACCCTGTGATGTAAATACAATATTATCTTCTTTTTGCAAATAAGAAACCTGAGTCATAGAGTCATTAAATACATTTCCTGGTGTCACAGAGATATACAGTGACAGAACTAGGATTCAAACATCAGTTGGCTAACCCCAAAAATGTGCTCTAGCCACCGTGCCTTCCTATGTTCCTGGATGCATTTTGCATGGGCTCCTGAATGGATGTCTACTTTCTGCCATGATTATTGCTCTCAGGAAACACTCCCCTAAGAATAGAGTTGAGAAAAGTTTAAAGTAACTTTGAGTCTCTATCTCAGCAAGAGAGAGGAACAACCCACCAGGGATCGCACTAGTAATGTTGCAACAGACTACTTAAGCTTTTTAATTTCTTCGAGTTTTTTTCTTTTACCTCCTGAATTCTCCAGACCAATGAGCAGGAAAACCTTTATAGGGAAAAGGATTGTGTGAGCTTGTCTTTGGGTGAAGCAAAGAAGACAATGTCTAGGGAGATGACACTCCTTCTCTACAGTCTTTTGTGCAGAAGATCCACCCTCCTATAGCCACCAACAGATAGAGTGGTGGTAACCTTAGAGAGAAGAGAGTAGACTGTGTCCCTGAGGTCTGCTGTAGGAAACAGAAACAGCCCTCCCTGGACTGAGAAATGCACCTGAACAAAAGCAAGGCTCTGCTGCTCTGACCTATCCACATTAGGATGTGGTTTTGTTTCTCTGGCATTGAAATGGGAGGGCAAGGTTATCTGCTGTTCTCTTATGACCTCTGTCACATTTATTGTGACACATACCTAGTATGTCTAAGGGATACTACTAGCTTTAAAGAATTTATAATCTGGTAAAGCACATGATACACGAGCACAAATAAGGACAAATGGCAGATGCAAGAGGTCCAAGCAAAGTGAAAGAGGAGAAATTGATTACATCTGGAAAGACAGACCCAAAAAGAGTTCATGGGAGTGAGCATCTACACCTAGAATGGGCTTGGAGATAAGGACAGAAGCTGTGCTGGTACAGACAAAAGGCAAAAGTATATAAAAGAGAGCAAAACAATTAGAAAAGGAATGAGGTGCCTCTAGTCCCAGCTACTCGTGAGGCTGAGGCAGGAGAGTGGCGTGAACCCAGGAGGCGGAGCTTGCAGTGAGCCGAGACCGCGCCACTGCACTCCAGCTTGGGCGACAGAGCAAGCCGTCTCAAAAAAAAAAAAAAAAAGAAAAAAAAACAAAGAAAGAAAATTAAATTAAATTAAAAAAAAGAAAGGGAATGAATACAAAAAGGCCTAGCACTGATTTGAGAAAAAGTCAGCAACCCAGTTTGGATAAAGCATCCAATTGGTAAAAGATTTATATCAAGATACATAGGGAAAACTATGTTGGAACTAAGTCATAGAGATCTTGGAGGATTTTTTCTTGTGAGAATCTACTGGATGGCTTAAGTTAGCACATTAAGACCAAGACCCCTACAGTAAAAAATATACAGAATATTTGATGTTGCCAAAGAAAAGAAGTTAGTCTGCGTACTCAGGTTTCAATTATAACTCCACCACTTAATCACTATGAAACTTTGAGAAAATTATTTAAATTCTCTGTACTTCATTTTCTCACATTTGAAATGGGAATAATGTTAATTAGGGGTGTTGGGGATTCAGTTATATAAGTGATGTGAAGAGATCAAAATCATACCTGGCACATGGTAATCAGTCAATTAATGCTAATGTTAATTAGCTGCTCTTATTCCTTGACACATACTATCTCCCTCTTCATTTGGGATATGGCAATAACTGACACAATATTAATTTCCCTGTAGAAAGGGTTGGCACTCGGCATAAATGTTAAGTTCACTCACAACTCCCTGAACTTAAAGTTAATTCTCAAGTTAACTCAAATCTGCTGAAAACACAGAACTCATTTACAGGCTAGAAAAGAGCAAAGATGGGCTCAAAAAAAAAAAAAAAGTCACTTTAGAGACTACCCACACAATGCTACTCACTAAAGTGTTGTGTCTCAGAGTGATTCCCTCTTATTTTACAACATATTAACAAACGTAGAGATAAACTAAATGTGCCTGTTGACAGCCTCTACGGAGCTGCCAACTGAATGGAGCATCTTTGAGGTAGAATAAGGTGTTAAACCATTATCATTGTCACTGGTGTTTTGATTGGGTGAAAGGGCTGGTTGTAGATTTGGTCTCTACACATATTCTCATGCCCCCTCTATCATAAGCCAGAGGCTAGGGAGAACATCTTTTTTCTAGGCTTGACTCAACACTTCTAGACCCTCTGCTTACTTCAAATTTAGGGGAAGGCATACAAAGTTACCTAAATGACTTGAATGTAAAACGTAGGCAATACATTTTTTTGTTATTGTTGTTTAGAAAAAAAAAAAAGGTAGTTTTCTCAGTTCTCCCAAATGCTGTACCTGTAGCCAACACTAAATAACTTGCTTAAAATGTGGCCAACTGTGCCATTTATTTTATTTAAATTGTGGTAATAAGGAGCTGAGTCATTATAAAGACTGAAAACTCTGTCTTAATTTCTTTTTGATCATGCAATTTCACAGTGACTAGAAAAAACAGTTCAAGACAGAATAGCATAATAAGAATGATAGTTGTGGAGATTCAGAATATTTAAAAGGAATTGTTTGGCCAAAAGGGTGAAGGCTGAGAGGTGACACAGTAAACATCTCAAGTATTTTTTCTTCTTATGAGAGAAAAAGTAGCACTGATTGAGTTTCTAATATATTTTTATGTACTATGCCATGGATTTATATATGCTTTCATGTCATCACATAAGAATCTCATATAATAAACAAGGGAACAGAGGCTTGGAGAGGTTAAATTACTTACCTGAGATTAATCAATTAGTGGATAACAGAGACAGAACTTAGTTGATTAAACAGGTAGTTAATCAAGAGAAAATATATTTGATAACAGAGCTGTTACTTCAGAAAAATTGGTTGCTTCCTCGTGTTTATTGTAATAGCACTTGAAATTTACAAAACAAAGCAGAACAGAAAACTTCCTTTATCTTGACATTTATATTAGATTCAAATATATCACTAGGTAATATAAGGCCTGGAAAATATTTCTTAACTAGTGTTTTATGATATAAAGCTGCACATGTGGGACACGAATTCTAAAGCCCTGAAATAACGAGGGAGAGGGTGCATATCTGTTCTTAAGGTTATTCACAACACAATGCTTAAAGAATTGCTTTGAATTAAAAATGTCAAAATCAGTGTTACTTGGCTCACTCTCTTGAATCTTTTCAATTCTGTACTAACTAGCCAAACATATCACTTCAAACAAAGATAACAAAAATCCATTCTTTCCATATTTATATGAAATTTAATTTCTTCTGCTCCCCCCCACATTTTCAAAATGCCTGAACCACAAAATGAAGGGAATGAGTAACAACAGTGGTTTGGACAATGCCTTCGTGAGCTTTCCTATCGGGAAAATGGTTTATAAATAAAGTCCAGCTAAACCAAGATAATTCATTGATTTAAATATAGTCATTCTTTCTTATTTGGCTCCTAAGATTAGTTCTGAATTCTGACTGATGTCCACACCATTGCTTACATGTTATTCTGCCCTTTCTCATCGTGGAGGCAAGCTCTGAACCCAGAATCATTTCTATGCAACAAACAACAGTGAAGCACTTTCTCCATACCAGGTACGGGGCTGGACACTCAGGAGAAAGATGAACAAGCAGACCCTCTTCTCAAGGAGCTCACAGTCCCTGTGTAGTGAAACAAATCATTACCATATATTGTGTAACAATAGAAAGTGGCCCAGAAAAGGGAGAAAAGTTGGATTTGTGGGAGATCGTCTTGAGACTGTGGAATCTTAAAAGAAGAAAACAAGTTATGGGATTAACAGGAGAGAAAGAGACTTGCTGCTGTACCAAAGAAAATGCTTAAATGTCCATCTCTGGGGAAGACTTAGATCTTATTGTCTGTAGAATCTTACCTGGGAAGTTTTTTAAACTTCCACATGAGAGGACTAATTTAATCATAACTTGAAGCAGCAGCAACATAGGACATATTTATTTATAAAATCTTTCTCTAGACATTGATCTTGTAAGTGTGAAAAATCAGACAGATTTTCAACTTATAAAAGGAACAGCCCTTTGTATGTGTTATTTTAATCATGTAATTTGGCATCTATACCTGAGAAATAGCAGATGGACCTTACAGGACAGATAAAGCAACATGGGTAATTTTTTCCTTCTTCTTTTAAAATAGCTTCCAATAATAAATATTAATAAATTCTAAAAAGACTATTTAGCCATCAACAAGATCTTCTTTATTTTTCTGTTGTCTGGAAAACCCTTAAGCAAACTCATTTATTTTCTTTAACTATCACAAAGTAGTCACAATTCTTTAGGGATTTCTTGCTTAGCATTCTAACCATGTGTGTGCCTCAAGGTATTCCTTTCAATGGGATGAATTTAGACTACTTATCAGAGGAAACAAGGAGGCAGAGGAAAACAAGGAAACAATGTAATAAAAATGTAATAAATTACATTTTTAGGAAGGAAGGAAAAAATGTAATAAAAAAGAATCTAGGCTGGGTGCAGTGATTCATGCTTATAATCCAAGCACTTTGGAAGACCAACATGGGAGGACTGCTTAATCCCAGGAGCTTGAGAACAGCCTGGGCAACATAGTGAGACCCAGTCACTACAAAAAAAAAAAATTAAAAATTAGCTGGGTGTGGTGGCATGTGGCTGTAATCCCATCTACTTGGGAAGCTGAGGCAGGAAGATCGTTTGAGCCCAGGAGGTTGAGGTTGCCATGAGCCATATTTGTACCACTACACTTTAGCCTGGGCAACAAAGCAAGGTCCTGTCTCTTAAAAAAAAAAAAAAAATGTAAACCACAAAGTCATTCTGAGTTGAAGCCATCCTCTGGAGTCAGGCTCCCTGAATGTGAATCTCACCTTTACTGTTTATTACTTAATAGATCTTGAGCTACTTACTTACCCAAGGCCTTCTCCTCTCATCTGTGTGGGCCTAATAACGAAACCTACCCCTATGAAGTTGCCGTTTGAAATAAAGAGAAAAGCCACATCATACAACTTAGCACAGTGCCTGCCATAAAGCACATAATATTAATTTATCTTCTATTATTTCAAAAAAGCCCAATGTTCAAACTGAGTGTCTTTGGATGAACAAATGTTATTCTCTCTAAAAGGGATGGGTTGATGTTTGTTCAAGACTCTCCACACCCTTAGGTTCCTTCTGCCACCTGCCAATATCCCTGCTGTCATTTCCTGTAATCATTCATTCTTTAATGATATTTTTTCTATTTAATTTGAATTTATTTAGAAAAACATAGGTTTTGCTATAAAGGAGACACCACTTTTCTCAAATAAAAGTACTAAAATATCCAATAAAACAAAACAAAAATACCTTTCCTAGATTCTCTAGATTGATACAGAACACCAGGCTATTTACCAAAAGTAGAGTTTACATATATAAATTTTGCAAGGGTAAAAATATTCCTTGAGCAGGATTTACAGCATAAGCAAAAGTGTAGAGTCATAGTTGTAGAATTTTAGGATTCAAAGTGATCTTAAAGAATGCCAAGTCCAATGTCTTCATTTTACAGCACAGAAAACTAAAATCCAGAAACAATGAGTAGCTTTTCTTTTCTTTTTTCTTTCTTTTTTTTTTTGAGACGGAGTCTTGCTCTGTCGCCCAGGCTGGAGTGCAGTGGCGCGATCTCAGCTTACTGCAAGCTCCGCCTCCCGGATTCACGCATTCTCCTGCCTCAGCCTCCTGAGTAACTGGGACTACAGGCGCCCGCCACCACACCTGGCTAATTTTTTTTTTTTTTTTTTGTATTTTTAGTAGAGACGGTGTTTCACCGTGCCAGCCAGGATGGTCTCAATCTCCTGACCTCGTGATCCGCCTGCCTCAGCCTCCCAAAGTGCTGGGATTACAAGCGTGAGCCACCGCGCCCGGCCGACAATGAGTAACTTTTTTTTTTTTTTTTTTTTTTTTTTGAGACAGAGTCTCGCTCTGTCGCCCAGGCTGGAGTGCAGTGGCGCAATCTCGGCTCACTGCAAGCTCTGCCTCCTGGGTTCACGCCATTCTCCTGCCTCAGCCTCCGAGTAGCTGGGACTACAGGTGCCCGCCACCATGCCCGGCTAATTTTTTTGTATTTTTAGTAGAGACGGGGTTTCACCGTGGTCTCGATCTCCTGACCTCGTGATCCGCCCGCCTCGGCCTCCCAAAGTGCTGAGGTTACAAGCGTGAGCCACTGCGCCCGGCCGACAATGAGTAACTTTTTAAGAAAGTTTAAGCCAGTTCATGAGCTAAAGGACTCTCTCACAAGTCCTCTGAGGTGCAGTCAAGTGGCCTTTTGTTGGGCCTAGAATAGGCTAATAAAACCCCACGTAGCTCCAGCATCCTAAGGAAAACAGAGAAGAACGGAGAGACAAGTACCGTTTCTCAGGCCCTGCCCCAGAGTAGACCCCTGCCACAGTGGAGAAGTTGGGGCTGCTCTACCTTTGCCTCAACACCCATGGTTCTGGTATGACAGTAAATCAGAACTGATAGGCATGGTGACCCAAAACTGTTCACACTGAATAGTGAGAAGCAGATTCACTGTGCATTGGTTATCAGCGTTTCCGAGTCAAGTCACAGAGAAGCCCACACACAAAACAAGTTACCCGAAATGCATTTCTTACACACAGGCAGCAAGGGACAACAGAAGCCTAGGGTCCATTGTGAGGCATTCCCGAAGGCTCGGGAAAGCTGCCTGGTGCAGATAGAGTCTTTTCTACATATGTCCCACTTGTACCACAGCTGAGGGACCCCCAAAAGGCAGCCTGCCCCGGTTATATACCTCAGGGTCACATGACCCACCGGGCTAAGGAACTGAGTGACATTCTTTTTCTAAAGACGGACTGGAACAGAAACCAGGCTCTTCTAGCCAGTCCTTCTTCATCTCAGGCTGTTGCATTTCCAACACATTCTACAGTTATTCTTAAAAACTAAAAGTAGAATAGGGGAGAACTGGGGAATTAGGGTAACCCAAAGAACTATCCTGCAATTAGTCCAAGATTGCAGGACCTATTCAACCAATTAAACCTGGGAGAGAGATTGTCTTCCCTTGGTAATATGAGTGACAATGAGGCCTGTTTCAGGCTGCCTACAGTCAATTTGTCCATCATACAGAGAAAGTCTTTCTGTAATAGGACAGAATGAAGTCAACAAGTTTAAAGAAAAACAAGAAAAGTCAACAAAAACAACGAGTGAGCTGGAAAATGATGACAATATATGATGACATAGTTAAGCCACCCAAACCCCACCATGCAGAAAGGCCATTCTTCCTTGGACTTCCTGGCCACATGAGCCAATAAATTACCTTTTCAGCTTAAATGGATCTAAGATAGATTATTTGTATTTGCAATGGAAAAAGTCCTAATGCAAATACTTATAAGTTTTTTTACTACTATATACGTAATATCATTACCCACCTAATTTGACAGCATTTGTTTAGTGATTCGCCTTTATTTAATCTTTTCAGAGAATTCAGCTTAATTTTTACATGAACAATAGCTCCATTTCTTTGTACACTCATATTTTATTGGTTTTATAATAATTATATAATTGCAATAATAAATGCAACTGGCATAATTAGGCTTGTGAACAAATAAAATGGACTTTTTGGAAGCTTAAAATCCAACCTGTGGGAGCAGAAGTGCTTGGCACAGTAGAGAGTAGTCTACTGTTCAGGAGTAAGTGGAGTGCCAAGGGCTTCCGATGCTTATGCTTTTTACAGGGGAAAAGAAGAACATTGATTAACCCATCATGATAGTTAAGTAGAGACTGGTTACAAGAGCTTTTGTTTTACATTCTTTTATTTCACACCCTTAGCACATTACCAGGTACATATTAGGAGCTCAATAGATGTTTGTTCAAGAAAATAATTCTATAAATACTTCTGGAGCTCCTACTCTGGGCAAAGCTTTGTGCTAATCACTGGTGGGGAAACAAAGAAGTATAAATGTTATTTTCAGCTTTCACAGAGCTTATGTGTAGCAAGGGAGGATATTAATTAAAAATTGCCTCTGGCTGCCAGTAACAGAAAGCTGAAATAACAGTGTTTAAACAAATTAGGTGCTTATTTGCTCACATAACGTGAAGCCCTGAAGTTTAGCAGCCCAGGACTAGTATAATTATTCAGTTAAATTGTCAGAAGTCAAGGCTCCTTCTATCTTCCTGCTTTATCATCCTACAGCACACTTTCTGCCTTCAAAGCCACCTTATGGATTGTATTAATCAGAGTTCTCCAGAGTAACAGAACTAACAGGATATGTATACATATAGAAAGAGATTTATTATAAGAAACTGGTTCATGAGATTATGGAGGCTGAGAAGTCCCAAGCTTTGTAGTCACCAAGCCCAGGAAAGCTGATGGCATAGTCTAGTTCAAAAGTCAGCAGGCTCCAGACCCCAAAAGAGCTGATGTTTCAGTTTGAGTCCAAAAGGAGGAAAAGGTCAGCCTTTTGTTCTATTCTGGTCTTCAGCTGATGGGAGGAGGCCCATAGACACTGGGGAAGGCAATCACTCAGCCTACCAATTCAAATGTTACTCTCATCCAGGAACACCATCACAGACATACCCAGAATAACGTCCACCTGAATGCATGGGCACCCTGTGGTCCAGTCAAGTTGACACACAATTAACCATCACATCAATCCAGTTGGTTGCTAGAGCTCCAAACCTCAGAACCAATTATCAGATTTCAGGGAGGAGAAATGTATGCTAAGGGACACATTTGTCAGTGAGTTAATACACTTTTGAAACCTTACTCTACTTTTCATGTAACTTCTTGTTGACATATCATTGGCAAGAACCAATTATAATTTCACGGGTACACTTAGCTGAAAAAGAAAGAGCTGGGGAAATATCTTCTTTAAACTGAAATCACTGTCACCCAAATATTAGGTTGGTACAAAAATGATTGCGGTTTTTTCCATCCCTTTTAATGAAAAAATTGCAATTACTTTTGCGCCAACCTAATAAAACTGGGGTTCTGTGACTAATGAAAAAGAGCAAACTGACACTGAAGGGCTACCAGCAATCTCTTCTACAGAGAGCTAAATTATGTGAAACTCCAAATTCTTCATGAGGACTTCAGACTAACAGCAGACATGAAGCCTTCCTTAAAAATAATTAAATGCAAGTTCATGCAGAAGAAATTTAATAGAGAAGAACATTTATTGCCCCTCAACATAAAGCAGAGAGTCAAATGGGCACAGAATAATAAATGGTTTGCTTCCTAAAAACCTCATTATTGCCTTACGTATTTCAAAATCATCTTCATTGGTAAAAGGCTTTCATTCAATTTCTAATTAAAATTCTAACGTTCAGAAGCCACTTTAGTCTGAAAGGCAAAGCACAAATGGTTTAGGATAAAAAGACACCCCATGTCATGACACATTTCTCAAGAATGACTACAACAGCATTCCCCTGAAGTGTGAAAGTGACTTTAGTCTTACCACATGCATGGCCCAAAGAGTAGAATTCCAAAGCATCTAAATGAATTGGAGCCCCCAGGAGTGATAAGTACTACGTTTATCTCACTGCCTTCCTCCCTTTGACAGCCCTTCTCCTTGTTAATAAGCATTTTTTAGGTTCTTAACCTTGCAACAAGCCTCGTTTCTCAGATCACTAATGATTACCCCCTCTTGCAGTGACATGCTCAACAAACACTCCATTTTGGATCCTGAAAAACTTGTGAAAATGAAACAACACCAGATTTTCTCACTGACATCACCCTGCTTCTAGTGACAGATCTGAAATGCCTGTGCACACTAAATTTGGTGTTAAAAAAAACTTTAGCTGGTGTTCAAACTGTCAGAAACGCTGTGGAGGGCCCTGACTTGTAACAAGATGTGGCTTATTGTTTTGACAATTCTCGTTTTTCCTCCTTCTACGTCCTGCAAGGTTTTGAAAACATAGGTGAGATTAGAGTAAAAGATTTTCCATCTTCCCTTTGGATCAACAATTCTCATCCTTTGGGGAACTCACCTTTTGCTTCATTCTATGATACAGCCTTCCTTTCACCTTCTGAAGACATTTTATGGCAGGAATTTACTGTTTCAATTTCAATTAATTTTGTTTTGACAATCTCTTGACACTATTTTATGGTTGAAGACACCCTGGGGTGTGGCAAAACCAAGATTGTGAATTACTGCTCTCTTTGTTCAAAGAAAACAGAGTTGCCCCTTTATGAGAAGGCCAAGATAAAAAAGACTAGAAGGCAGTAATTTGAGACTGCAAATTCTCTAACAGGACTCCAAATTTGTTATTAACTCCACCTTCCTTAATGGAAAATATAGAAGAGAAAATTGCAACTGATGAAGAATGGTTTAAACTCCTGAAAAATCTTGAAAGGATTCTGGATTTTTTTTTATTTTTAAGAGAAATTTTATTTCTTTTTTCATGACAAAAATAAAAGAGAGGAAAAGGAACTTCTCTAAAATTTTTGAAGCATTATGACAAGGAGATGCTTATATCATTAATCTCAAGGCTCTATGGTGTAGTAAAATTATTTTCAAACTGCCGCTTGGAACCGTTTAGACAAGAAGAATATGTTAGGGGATTTAAGGGAGGGGTCGCTATCCTGGAGGCTTGAACGAGAGAAGATACACACACAGAGACACACAGAAACAAAAGAAACACGAATCTGTGAGTAAGAAACTTATTTTATTACTTATTCTTCCATCAACCAGCTTTATAATTATGGGCAAGTCAGTGTTTGTCTGTCAAATGAGAAGGTTAGATGATAATGAGGTCCATTCAAGTCCTAAGTTCCATGCTTTCACGACTTTTATAGTTTCAGGTCTACAGAGAAGAGGGGCGAAACAGACTTTGGAATTGCAAGAATTATAATGATCTTGGACGAAAGCCGGTCGTCTTTCATTATGAAACCCTCTTCTGGAATACAATTAAAGATCAGGTGAGGGGAGGAAAGAAATGCAGAGGAAATTTCATAGAGAAGAACATTTATTGCCCCTCAACATGATTTAGAATAACTAAATTTATTCTGCCTGTACCTGAAGAGAATATTGTGACTTTGGAGATGGATTCACTCTTCCTATTTAGCTACATATTGAGATAATTAATACATTCATTTTTGTGTCCCCAGTGGAACACGGCTGGAGACAAGAATAGAAAGGAGATCACCCAAAAGCACCCTCAGCAAAATGCTCCATGCTTCCAGGCCTTGGGGGAAGTCTGGTTAATATTCATGTCCAAGTGGCCCTGGAATCAGGCACGTGAGCATAGAAAATTGTCTGTAGAAACCAGTGACCCTCTAAGCATAACCAAGCAAAAGAGGAAGACATTTTCCCCATAGGATGGGACAGTGCGAAGTGCAGGCATTTCTAGAGCAGTTATGTTGCTTCCTTTATTCATCCATTCGTTCTACCAGTGAGTGTTTGTTAAATATCACACTCTGTGAGAGATGCTACGGAAATGCAAAAAGGAAAAAGGAATCATGAAGTATCCACACTTTATAGGTGGAGGCATTTTCACAAGCAGAATAACATGTCAAGTGCAGGGATAGGGAGGTATATGGTTTCCTGTAGTTGCACAAAGAGAATATTCACCATCCAGTTTGTAGTAGGTCATCAGAAGACTTCCTGAAATAGCTGATATTTAAAGAAAATCTTAAAGTGAGTAAAAAATAGCTATTGAAAGGACTTGAGAAACTGGGGGCAATATTACCCCAGGAAGAGGAAAAGTGTACAGGTGAGAATCTGCATAGCCAGGCCCGAGGGCAGTGGAAGGACTGTTAGTCACAAAAACCCTCCCAATGATTCATTCTCTGCCTCACCCTCTGTGAGCCAGGGTGTGGTTAGGATGGATGTGGTGAGTAATATTGGGTGCCCTGGAGGATTGCTTGCACCTGAACAAGGCAGAAAGCATCTCACCCTTTTCTTTCTCTACCTGAGGAGTGGAAGTGAGTAGTCAAACACATTTCTGAGCTCTGTCACAGCTTTATTTTTCTAAATCTTACTTCTGACAGTCTTCTGCTTAAAACCTAATCATCTGGTTTTTCTAGATTTACATAGAATAATGGCTGCCTCTTAACTCTAATTCTTTCTAAATATTCACCCAAAATCCACCTGGATAAATATAAGCAGCAAATAAAACGACCCATAATCTATGCTTTCTGCAGGAAACAGAAAATGCAATAATGTGAGCTTAAAACACTGGCAAGTAGGGAAATTTTTTAAAAATCCAGTTTAGGGGAAGAGTAAGGCAGAGATATGAAAGAGGCCAAAAGAAAGAGGAAAGAGGAGCAGGGGCCACAGGAGAAATAGGGTAACAGAATCCAAATAGAATTCCCTCAAAAAGCTAAATCCCCACCATGCAGTGGAAAATACCAGGAACAAATGTAGAATCTGGCAGATCTGAGTACTGGCTAGAAAGAAAAGAAAAGAAGAAAGAAAGGAGAGAAATGAAAGGATTTGCATGTAATCAGGACCCAAAGCAGCAATATTGGAAACTAACACTTCTGCCTGGGAATGGGGCAACTTGAGAAGGAAACATGACCCATGGACACTTACTTGGTAGTGAAGGTAAAAAAATATATATATATAAAAACAAGAAATTGAGATTTCTGGTGTGTGTGCACATGTGTGTGTGTGAGAGAGAGAGAAAGTGAGAGAGAATCACAGAACAGAATACACAAAAATTTTCCACACACAAAAATAGCTAAATTAATTAGAGAAACTGCACTTCACCATACTAAATGAAGAGGGTAGTCTTGAACTAGGCAGCTTGATAAGCCTGTCAAAACTTTCATTTTGGTGTGCATACAACTGCTATTGCAGGTCCAGAAAATTAGACATTCAAAATAAGTATGAAAAGTAGATAATATCCATACAAAGTCAGACAAAAAAGAAATGAAGAAAGAATTAAAATGTACCAGCTGTTAAAAATGCTCCCCAAAATGTCAACCATGAAGCAGAAAAAAACTGCAACATAAGAGCTCCACCTGAATTAAATATCTGAAAACAAGAATGTGTATATGTAAAATAAGTATCTCAAATCAGAAAGGTAAAACTCATAGCAAATATGAACAAAAATTAGGAAGATGTAAAATGACTGAACACAGGAAAGAAATAGTAGAAAAAATAAAATTCATCCTAGAAGTGAAGACAACATTACAAATTGCCTGAATGAGAAAACATTGGATTGAAATTTAGTAGGGACCATTGAATAGTCAAGAAAATAAAAATAGGGCAAAGAATAAAAATAATGAAAAGGAAATAATTTAAAAGGATCAAGGGAAAGTATTTGGCATAGGCAAAGCAGATGCAATATACATATAATTGGAGTCTCTGGGAGACCAAAAACAAAAAAACAACAACACAACAGAAAAACATTTTAGATCATAATCCACTTTTTTTTCAGAAATAAAAGACCTATTTGCATAAATTAAAAGGACCTATGGTGTATAATGTGTAGTGAAAATTGTCCTCATGGCCTGCAAAGCAAAACAACAACAAAAAAGCCCCAGATTATTTATAAAAGAAATCAAATTGGCATAAGATTTCCCTACTGCAACATGCAAAGACAGATAACGGTGGAGAAACATTTTCAAAAAACTCAAACAAAGAAAGCGCAAGCCAAGGATTTCATATCCAGCTAAGCTGTCCTTCAAGTGTCAAGGTTATAGAAACACATTTTTAAGATATGCAAGAATCTAGGAATACTGTACATGTGCCCTTTACAAGAAAATCTACTAGAGGACAAATTTGTCCAAAGTAGAAATAACAGAGGAAGCTTTTTTTAAAGGCAGAGAAATGAAAAAGAAAGGTGAGGGTCAAAGTATGTAAGTTAAAGCTCAGAAACCAAATAGTCAAACTCCAACTAAGAAAAAGGAGAATGAAGAACATTTTTCACCTGCTAGTGTATAGATAACTACTAGAAGACAAATAAAAGTACTTCTAAGTACAAAAAGATGTAAGACAAAGCAAAACGAAGAAAATAATAGACATTGACCGATAGATGCTGTGAAATACCACCCAAGTCCTCCTTCACTGATTGAGAGAAAAGTATAAAAGCCCAGCTCCCCTTTTTACTCTAACTCAGGATAACTCTAAAAGGCCGTCTTAGCTTCAGAGATTTCTATGGGTTTGGCTGAGGCCTTTATTGGGTTTGCATCACTGCAAAATTTCACTTTCTTCCTTATCCCCCTTCCTTTACCTTCCTTCTACAGGTGTTCATCAAAGAGTATCTACTAATACACACCTAGCATGCTAATCTGCATCTCATAGTTTACTTCCTAGAGAATGTAACCAGTGATGGTTGACAAGAAGTGGTCTTGCAGATGCTAAAATTGAATTTTGGAGCTGGATCACTTACCAGCTAGCTGGCCGGCAATGAGAACCCCATTACTGATGATTAATCGAGCATAAAGCAGCAGTGAAAAACTTTCACTGGGGCAATCTGGGATGGTGTATTGTTTAATGGGAATGCACTAATTGCTGCAACGTATCAGCCATTGGGAAAAAATGAAGGAAATAGAAGCTCTAAGGAGAGTGGAATTGGGAGACCTATTGCTAAACTATTCCTAAACTTGATGGACACCCTGGGGAAAGATAACATCATCAAATCATAATCAATAATCATCAAATGAAATCTAAATGTGAAAGGCAGAAAGCTTCCTTGGTAGCATAACAAAGACTTTCTAATCACTTGCAACAGAAAGGTAGTGAAACCTAAGGATTGGTTTTAAGATTTAATAATAAGAGTAACTGTGTTCCAAAGAAGGTTAATCTCTATCATGACACATGAGATGGCAAAATCTGAGTTGATGGACCTGAAAATCTTGAATGCCCTAATTCCGCTGAATCCTTTGAGATGAGAAAGTAGCCTACTCCTCCTACTGAGCATCAGTACATTCTCTTAACTCTTGGGTAAGGGAGTGAGAAAATCACATTAAACAGAATACACACAACTCCTCCCCCACAAAAAGAGAACAATTGATTAGAGAAACCACTTCACCATTCCAACAGAGGAGGGCAGCCTCTTCCTGATATAGGTGTCTCTCCTTTAAACAATCAGCACCCACTCATGATCTTTCATTATCTCATTTCTTTGCTTTTAAGTCCAAACCTAGAGTTAAGTCATAGGCTATCCCAGCCAGGAGTGTGTTGAGCCTGGAAAAAGGTGGGAGGTGACTGCACAGCTGCATGACTTAGTCAACATGTACCAGAAGGAGCTGGAAGAGCACAAATGAGACTGATTACAAAAAAATGCTTTGCCAAGGGCAAAAGAAAAAAACTTGGATAAGAGGAATTTATCAGTATGGGAGTATTTAACAGCCTGGCAAAAAGCCCTGGGAAGATGGTACAAACACACTGTAAGGATGGCCACTAGAAGTATGAAAAAAGCAATGGCCCCCGGGGGTGGTGAGAAAGAAATTCCAGAATTTTTGTGGCAGGTAATAGAAGAAGCAAAAGAATCAAAGAAGTGGGCATGTTAGAGTGGATATATTATGTAAAGTTAGAAAACTCACCAGATAGTGATATGCCATCAGTGAGGCCAGGGGATACACTATTTGTCAAAGGGCTAAGGAAGGAGCTGGTGAGAGGGACATCAGTGTCATTGAGATGTTCATTAATGCTTGTTAGTGTAGGGCTGACAGCAGAAGATGCCATTCCCAACCTATAGCTCTCTAATAATAATGAGAATGATAAAACTTCAAAACAAAATACTAAATAGCAATGTGTGGGCTTCGTCAGCAGCCTTAAGGATGAAGCTATTGTAACAAGTGGTAAGATTGAAGCAGCAGCCAAGAAGAGCTGATATGGAGAGGGTTATGAGATGGTATTCCTAGGGGCAAAATAGAAGAGTAGCCAATTAGGGAACTGCTCAATGTGTGCAAGCGAAAGAATTCAGTGGCAGATAATCACAAGGCAGATCAGGGGAAAGTTCCCAGCCCCCAATTCTAAATATAAAAGTCATGATTCCATCCCAGTTTCTTGTCCAAATGAAGTTACAAACCCAGATCCCATAGACTGGAATGGAGGACAGGTCCCCAGGAGAAAGGACCCCACAAAACCATGGCAAGGAAAAGTGGCAATGATTTCTTCAAATAGTTCTCTTTCTTTCAAATAGGGACCTAATCCTGGGGAATAGCAAACACTCACATATTTCAAGGACCGTTGCATGTAGGAACCAAGTAATTATTAATACCCAAAGTGTTATTATGCCACCTCCACATTAGAGTCCTGGCCCAGGTCCAGCTCACAATGGGCCCACAGGATTCATGGAACCACTTAGCAGTCATTTCTCTAATCTCTGAATGTGTAATTAAAATAGACATAGTTGGTAGTTTCCATAACCTCCAGATTAGGTCATTGTCCTATAGCATTAGAGCTATCGTAGTGTAGAAAATAAGTGAAATAGAATAGAAATACCTGAAAACAAAATGATTCAGAAAGGCAAAAAAGAAATGAGTGAAGCAGATGGACAAAAGTATACTAGTCAAACGACACCAAGGAAAAGAGAGGATGCATCCTTCTATCATATAAGAATTTATGCTCTAAAGCAAAAACAGAAAAAAAGAGAGGCTTTCTTGTACTAAAGGCCATACTTTTCAATGAAGACATGACACATATAAAATTTTTGTATCAAAAACACAGAAACCACCATCATAAAGGAAAAATTACAACTGACATACAGAGAAATGAACAGAAGCACACGACTATCAGGAGAATTTAAGCCAGCACTTTCAGTCCCAGACAAAGACTAAGTGAACAGAAAATAATATATTGATTATATATTCATTATATATTTATATTTCTATAAATATCTATATTTCTATTTCTATAAATATCTATATTTCTATTTCTATAAATATCTATATTTATATTTCTATAAATATATTTATATTTCTATAAATATCTATATTTATATTTCTATAAATATCTATATTTATATATGTGTATATAATTTGCTCCTTGATTAAAACGTGTAGAACTTCTCAAATGCACCTAAAACATTTGTAAACATTGACAATATAATCATGACTCAAAGAAAGCATAAAATACATTCACAAAGTAGAAATAATATTAACAACAATCTCTGATCACAAAGTAATAAAACTAGAAATTAATAACAAAACCACAAAACAAAACAAAAATTCTACTTGGAAATTAGAAAAAAAAAGAGAAACTATTATATTACTCTTGGGTAAAGGGAAAATGAAAACCAGAATAATAAGTTTTGTAAAAATTAATGATAAAAACCCTCATTATATCAAAATGTGTGGAATACATTTAATGCAGTAATAAAAGGAAAAAATTTATAATTGTAGATATTTTTGTTAATAAAATAAAAAAAGAAGAATTACATCTAAAGAAAAAAGGACAGATAAAAACAGTTAAGCCAAAAAAAATTAAAGGAAGGAAATAAAAATAAAACTGAGATACTAATGAAAGAGAAAACGATAATCAGTAAAAACAATTAATAAAATGCTGAATCTATGAAAATTAAAAAAAAAAATGGACAAGTCAACTGTATCGGTCAGGGATAAACCAAAGAAACAAACCAGTAGGTGATACCTATTAAGAGATTTATTTCGGAGAGTTGGCCTATGTAATTGTGGTAGCTGGGTAGGCACATCCAAAACTCACAGGGCAGGCTGTTAGGAAGGACAGGATGGAATTCTCCTTCAGAGTTGCTGTCTGTAGGAAAAATTTTCTCTTCCTTAGGGAAGCCTCAGTTCTGCTCTTAAGATCTTTGAACTGATTGAATTGAGCCCAAAGATTACTGAGGATAACCTCTCTTACTTAAAGTCAACTGTATTAGTCTTCTCAGGCTGCCATTAAAAAAAAAAAATACCAGAGACTATATGGCTTAAATAACAGAATTTGATTTTCTCACTGTTCTGGAGGCTGGAAAGTCCAAGGACAAGGTCCAACAGAGCTTGGTTTCTGGTAAGGGCTCTCTTCCTGGCTTTCAGATGGCTGCCTTCTTGCTGTGTCTTCACATGGCAGGGAAAGCGAGAGAGCGAGCGAGAGGGGAGAGAGAAAGAGAGTCTCTTCGGTGTTCTTCTTATAAGGACATTGATCCTATAGAATCAGGGGCCCACCCTTATGACCTCACATAACCTTAATTACTTCCTCAGAGGCCCCATCTCCAAACACAGGCACTGGGTGTTACGACTTCAACATATGAATTTTGGTGAGATGCAATTCAGTCCATGCCATCAGTTAATTATAGACTTCAATCACATGTACAAGTTATCTTCACAGCAATACCTACGTTGATGTTTGATTGAATAACAGAAAAACTAAGACTATAAACCTAAACTAAGTTGACACATAAAACTGACCATCACACCAGTAGATAACAGAATTTGATTCCTAAAAACAGGAATAACAGTGAGATTGTAATGTAGCCAGGAAGTCTTGATGTACCCCATTCAATTTACCAGAATAACCTCCCCACCCAGCCCCTGACAGCCAATAGTTTTCTCTACACCAGGGCCATTCTAACTTCAAGATGCCTAAGAAGCACCGGGAGATCTTGCTAAAATATAGATTCTGATTTAGCAAGTAGGATGGTTTGGGGCCTGAGATGCTGCATTTCTAATATGTTGGCAGGTGAAGCTGATGCTGTTGGTCTAAGGACTCAAGTTTGAAGAGCAAGAGTACAATCAGAATATAATTATGAAGCTCCTGAATGTCCAATTTAGTCTTACTCTACCTTTTCACAAATATTTCCTTTCTATTATGTGTCTAAGGATACGCTGGAGTGCTCATTTGTGCTGAGGAACCAACTCCTGGAGGTTGTTGCTACTGGCCCTGAAACATGGAAGCATCAATATTACACATAGACATTAGCAGCTCATGCCAGATTTAGTCTGGCCTGACAGCTTCTTGGCTTTTAAATTTACTTGAATAGCTATTTCCTTAGGTCACGAACCTACTACCTAGATGGCTGGGTCAGAACCTCATGGACCTAGAACTACTCTTCCCCTTTTATCCACCCATCTTGGTTTAGGGCACACTGATCGTATTCTTTCCTACTGCAATGAGCATAACTCAGAGGCCCATTGCTCTTCCATGTCATAAGATCTGCTCTGGGCTACCTGTGTCCACTACAAGATATTTTAATAACTTTTAATATTGGAGAAAAAGAGTTAGGAACTCTATATTTTTATGCCCAGAAGTCACCTTATCTCTTTGGAGAAATCTGTCTATATTTTTATCTATTTATATTTTACCTATATTTTTTATCTCTTGCTGCATAAGAAAGAATATAAAATCTCAGAGGCATTTTGTATTGTTATGGGATCAATTGTTCCTTACGTTCATAGTCATGAAGCACTAACTCCCAGTACCTCAGGATGTGACTGTTTTTTGGAGATAGAGTCTTTAAAAAGATAATGAATAGAAAATAAGGTCATGATTTTGGCCAATGGCACATTGATAGAAGGAACAGCATGACACTTCTGACCCTAGGGCTTAAGGGTGAGGTCTAATGCTATATGACTGATATCCTTATAAGAAGAGCAGGCGAGGACACAGATGTGTATACACACAGGAAATATCCTATGAGTACGCACTGAGAAGGCAGTCCTCTGCAAGCAAAGGGAGAGGCCCCAGACAAAATGAAACCTGCCAACACCTTGATCTTGGACTTCTAGCATCCAGAACAATGAAAACGTGGATTTCTGCTGTGTAATCCACCAAGTCTGTGGTATTTTGTTATGGGAGCCTGAGCAAACTAACACATATTATGATAAGTGTTTGCTTCTTATGTTCCTGCAAGTTGGTTGGGATAGTTTTGCTGTTTAAGTATCTGCACATAGCCCAGGGATCAACTGATCTAGGCTAGAAGAGCCTAGATCTCGGTATCTCTGCATCAAACTGTAAGCCTGCTGGTCAGCCAGGTAGTTCACTATGGACCAGGGGGTTAGCCAAGACATGTCCTTCCCATGAAGATATCAGAGGGTTAAGACAACAGCAGAAACCTGTGATGCTTAAGGCCTAGGGTCAGGAGTGTCATGCTGTCTCTTCCACCAACTTGCCATCGGCCAAAGCAAGTCATATGGTCAAAGTCAAGTTGTTGGGAAATATATTCAGCTCACACCAAGGCCATGGTAAAAGTGTGAATATAGGGACCAGTAATTAAGTCTACCCCAGACACCAGGTACTCTGAGTTCAGAATAGTTTCTCTTGGAAAGAATAAAGCATAGCTTACCAGCGTATCCTTCGTGATAATAATGTTTTTACATTTGTCTTCTAAATTTGATTTCGAGCTCATCAAGAATGGAGGCCATATCTTATTTGTTTTTGAATCCAAAGAGACTAGCACAGTTCCCGAACACTACCACACTGAAAGGGATAGTATGACATGGTGATAAGACCATACATTATTGCATCAGACTCCCTGGATACAAATTCTACTACTTATTGGCTGGGTGATCTCAGGAGACTTACTTAACTTCTCTGTGTCCCTTTTAATTGTCTGTAGAATGGCAATAAAATATTACTTGCCCCAAAGATTGTTTTAAGACTTTAAAAAGTCATTATGTAGAAAGCCATTCAAACAGTACTTGGTACATAGGAAGGACTTGCTAAATGTTAAATAATATACATTGTAATTATGTGGTTACTTACTTTCCTATCCTCTCCTACTCTTTACTCCTCTCTAGATTGTGAGCTCCTTGAGGTCAAATATTCTGCCTAAAATTGTTTTATATGAGGAGCATAGAGTTGGAGTCACTCAAATCTGGGCATGAATCTTAATTCTGCCACTAATCAGAAATTATTTAACTTCTCTTAACCTTGGCCTCTGCATTCACTTATTCATTCATCAAACATTTATTATCACCCCTGCTAGAGTATAGGCTCTATAAAGGCAGGGATGGATGTTTACCTTGCACTTAGCTTCATCCCCAGGGGCCAACATAGTGCCCGATCCACTGTGCGCTTGATAATTGATACATTTTTTAAAAATGTCTTCATGAATGAATATGCCAGGCAGTAGGTGTAGCAATCAAGAACAGGATGAGAAATAAGGCTTGATGTTATCCTTGCTGGAATTTGTAATCAGGAAACAAAAAATAATATAGCTTCTCATAGGGTTATAGTGAAACTCAAGGAGATACTGTATGAAAAGTTAAGCAGAGTACCTGGCACTTAGTAAGATGCTTCATGGTTGTGACCCCAGCAATGGCTCAATTAAAAGTATACATATCTCATATTTTAATAATATATTACTAGAGTAATGTATCAAAAAGATGTTAGAGATAGAAATGAATTATTTAGTGTACCCAATTTTAAGCAAAATAGTAAATCAAGTAACATTTGTGCAACTTAAGTGAAATTCCCAGGAGTTGGTTAATGTTGAATTATAATTGAAAGAGTAAATGAGCAGGGAGAAGATGAATTAAAGAATGAATGAAGGAATAAATGCAAACTCACAATAGCCAAACAGAAGAGCAAAGAAAGAGATGGTGTTAAATTTTGGGTAGTGCTTTTTCAGCTAAAGCTGAATCATTTTCATGATTTGCACAGCCTGCACCTCAGCCAGAAACAACTTTCCCTGGAGGGTTCACAGACTCTGAGAGCAAATATCCTCAGAGGAAGGTAGATGATTCATGAGATGACTCCTAGGGAGACTGTCAGAAATAAAATCTCTAAGGAAAAAAAAACAGTCTGACAGAGAGAGAGAGAGAAAAAGAGAGAGAGAGAGAGAGAGATCAAGGTGATTCATCAGATTTATTTTCTGTTGATCATTCATTTGGTGCTATTTCTAGGCAATATACAATGTAAAGAGAGGTAAAGTGATGTTGAAACGGGAAGTTTACAAAACAGGTTGGCTGAGCATACTAAAAGGGTGTTTGCCTCAAGATGGTACAGGAGAAGTAAGTTTGGCTTCAATAATCTCTGAGGCTTTGGGTCTTCTAGATTCTTCCTCTTGGCAAAATTGCCATAGCTGCATATTTTGAGGAGCTCTGTGGCATCTCTTATTGAATCACCCAATAGATTTTTAACAGCATCACAAGTTACTCCTGAATGGTTAAGATCACTTCTTTTATCCTGGTGTGAAGCATTAAAACTAATAAAATTTTATCTGGCTGAGGGAATCACAGAATTATAACATTTCAGAGTTGGAAAGGTCTTAAAGGCCACAGAGTTTTCATTCTGCACTGAGCATTGGGAGGAGTGAGAAATTTTATGCATTTCTGAACCTGTGAGACTATTACGACAGTCCAAGAGAACAGATTTAAGATGAAGATGACGTTTACTAGCCAGGCGATTGATTAAATTAAATATTAAGAGCATTATCATGAGTGAGCAATGATCTGACTTTAGCAACAGACATTTTAGAAAATGCTTGTCTTAGTTATATACTGGAATTATTGGCACTTTTCCTGCAACCGTTTTTCAGATCTCAGGCAGAAGCACTTACCAAGAGTGAATCCAAGATCCAAGATCCTGCCTTTACTTCCAAGGCCAGTCTTTTTCAAAATATGTTAGCAAAGTTGAGACTTTGATTTTTTTTTTAGGGTTGAACGCTGAGATCTCTTCCCACCCATAAAAAGCCCAGAGAACAAAAAGAGTTGGCCCAGGCATTGAGTGCGAAGGCATTTCTGTATGTTTCTGGCTCTTGTAAAAAAGTAATTTCTCTAACAGTTTAAAGCTTCAGAAATCTCACTTTGCAATAAGCCACTGCTGGAGTCAGATGAGGTCAAGGTTAATGTGCAGAGGGTATGCATTTATTCAATCAGGATTTATTGAATAACTAGCATAGGTTAGTCCCTGTAATACAGACATGAATAATATCATCATCACGGGCATAGAAATATGAACAATGGAGTCTCAGCAAGGAAGATGACTAAGGCTACCTGTGGGAAAACAGAGCAAAGCAATCTTGAACAATCTTGAAGGATGAAAGAAAGATTTCCTGGTGGGGAAGTGGGGAAAGATATTCCAAGCAGATTTTTATTGTTATCATTAACAGCTAACATTTATTGAGCGCTTTCTATGGGCCACATGCTATGCTAAAGGCTTTATGTGCATTTATTTGGTTCATCCTATAACCCCACGAGGTAAATACTATTTTTTACATTTTTTAATAAATGAAGGAATTGAAAATTCAAAAGTTTGAGTCCTGTACTCAAGCTCGTATAGCTAGTGGTCCTCTCACCCCATATAAAATATATCCCCAAACTATCATATTCCACGTTTTGATATGAAGTTTGCTCAACAATAAAATGATCATTCAGCTTCCCAAGTTTATTATTCGTTTATCATTGAGGTTGTCTCAATATTTAATGTTTTAATTTGGGGTATTACAAATTTAAAATATACATCAATTTATCAGTTAGTCTCTTCTGGACAAACTACATTTCTGGTCTATAAAGCCAAGCACCAGAAGCTGGACTGGGATTGCAGCTAGATAGTAAGACCTGAAATAACTCTTAATTGAAGACTTCAATGGAATTTCAAAGGCAGTCATGAAGCATATGGTCTGGAGCCAAGTTCTAAATCAAGTCAAGGCAAGAATTGAAAAGAAAGCCAACGTAGAAAGACAAGTCCAATAATTTCAAAAAAGAAAGGTCAAAGGAGGTGCGAGTGATTTAAAAAAGTAAAGTACGAGAGAATACCTTGAACCTCTTAGCATGCAACTCAGTTTTGTATCTCATTCCTATGGCCAAGGACAAAGATGTCACCTGTTAATGGACAACATCACCTCAATGCTTTTCCAGAGGAGAGAATAGATAAGGAGTTGGCACCTTATCCTTGATGCTCTTGTTAAGCATCTAAATTTTTGTCCATACATTTGGTAATATGACTGGTCTAATTGCTCAATATTTTGTCATGTTTAGATAGAAGTGCATGAGGAAGGTAATGTCTATTCTGTGTTCTGTGCAGTGCATTGGTTGATACTGGCCCCCCTTACTAAGTAAATCTCCACTGATACTCACCTCTCATGGTCTCTAAATGATTTGGTAGTTACTGGAAAGCCATACATAGGCATTAGGGACAAACCAATGGTTTAATGGCTTTCATTTATTCATCCAGCAAATATTTCTGGAGTGTCTTCTATCTACCTGGCACTATTTAAGGACAAGGGACATGGTGATAAAGAGAGTAGAAAAATGGCCTTTTTTTTTGAGACAGAGTCTCGCTCTGTCACCCAGGCTGGAGTGCAGTGGCACAATCTTGGCTCACTGCAGCCTCTGCCTCCCGGGTTCCAGTGATTCTCCTGCCTTAGCCTCCCAGGTAGCTGGGATTACAGGCATATGCCGCTACGCCTGGCTAATTTTTGTATTTTTAGTAGAGATGGGGTTTCACCATGTTGGCCAAGCTGGTCTCGAACTCCTGACCTCAGGTCATCTGCCCGCCTCAACCTCCCAAAGTGCTAGAATTACAGGCGTGAGCCACCGCACCCAGCCAAATAGCCTATTCTTAAGCAATGTGTTTTCATTCTAGTGAAGTAATCAAACAATAACCTTATACACAAATACAAGATAGTTGAAGAATGTGATGGTATAATAAAGAACACTACTAGGATAATGGTGTCGAGGGTTATTAAGGAGAGGGGTGGTATGTGCTTCTTTGGATGAGGTAGTCAGAGGTAGCCTCTCATGGCACTTGAACTGATCCTGGAAGGATGAAAGCCTGGCCACCATGCAAAAGGACAGGGAAAGGAAGTTTGTGACAGAAGTGACAGAAAGAACAAAGGTTTTGGAGTGGTAGAAAGCTTAGTGTTCAAAGAACTTAGACTTGATTAGGGGAAGTTGCAAAGACCATGGAGCTCCTTAGGGAATTTCACCATATCAGACAGTGAAAGGAATTACCAGGCTTGGAGTTTACAGAAGGCACTGAGACTTTGTATCAGAAACTTTCTAGGCAGCTAGACTCTTTTGGAAGCTAAGGTGAAGCATTCAGATGGCTGCTGAGCTAAGCTCTGCCCAGCCACTTCAGTGTTAATATGTTCATTCCTATAAAATTTGTTTGATTGTCCTAAATAAAGAGTAGCAGTGGTTAAGAGATGGTGTCTGGAATCAGATAGCCTGGCTTTTTATTCCAACTCTAGGCTAAGCATACATGTATCATCTTGGATAATTTACTCAGCATAGATGAGTCTTCCTCCTATTTATTCCAGAGACTTCTGTAAACTGCCTTGTATTGCCTTGACTTCACTTCTGACTCCAGCTCTAGTTATAGCAAACAGTACTTATGGTCTTTGACTCATTGGCAGCTTCCTGCCCTAAGCAAGAACCACCTCTTCTTCATTTGCAGCCCCAGGTTTTATCTAGCACAGTGGCATGGTGACCTGAGAAAAGCATGCTCTGCCCTCATGTGCAGCCTCAAAGTGAGGAAAAGTTAATGTCCCCAGGGCATGTCTCAACCAATTAGTGGAGGAACCTGAGAATCCTAAACCACCAGATCCTCCTGAACACTCCAGGCTGGCAAAAGGACACCACTGTCTCCTTATCAAAAGAAAAACTTCCAGTTGCCTAGATACCTTGAAAAGGCCTCACCTGAAGAAGATGCCTTACATAGTGATACTTTTTTTTCTCAAGATCCACCACCACTCACTCCTTTTTGCCAATACCAAAAACTTGGGTCTCTTCTCAGCATGGTCTGAACAAGGATCTACGATGTACTGTCCTGGCAAAGAGATTCTGGAACCAGTCCTAACCTACTGCTGGGATGGTTCCTTGAAGGCCGTACACAATAACAGTGCAGAGTAAATGAGGTGGAGATGCTAGAACTGCTTAGACAGAACACTGAAGGAGCCAAACGGCTAAAGGAAGTGAAAACGTTAGAATGGATTTATTATGCGAGAGCAGAAAACCCCACTAACTGCCTGTTCGCTCGAAGGACCCATAGAAACTCCTTTACTAAGGCCATGAAGGCTCTGCTGAAGATGAACAGATTTGAGAAGTCAAGTGGAGGCTTCCATCTGCTGGTGTGATAGTAGAGTCTGCTACCTTGGCACTGGGCTGCTTTGTATTGGCATGTTTATAAAATGATCCAAGAATAACAAAGGCCCACAGGCAGCACTTAATTTTCAGAAGCAAAGTAGATGTGACTATCATAATGGAAAGAGCCAGGTAGAAATCAAGATGCCTTTACCTGAAGGGATCTATGGTAGCGAATCATAGATTAGAATATTCCAGGGGACAAGATAGATGGACAGCCTACAAAGTGCTATTCAATTTGAATTAATGTAATTCTCTCCCTTCCCTGACATGCCCAAAATTGAGAACTGTCCAATGTGAACTAACACAATGAAAAACTAGTCCTTCACCAAATTTCCGGATCTAAATTAGTTTACAGACCCAGAGGTTATTGATCAAAGGGCAGGCTTGTTTTCCTTGAGGAAGGACTCTATAATATCATCATTTGTATATGTAAGAAATATCTCCCCAAATAAATTTTCCAGAGTAGCTACGCAAGAGGAAAATAGAACATCTAGACCTTTCAAGGACAGTTGAATACAGGGTCTGAGCTGACACTATCCAAGGGTCCCAAAATACCATCCAGGAGCTCCAGTGGAGTGGAGGCTCACAGAATCCATGTAATAAACAGATTTCTGATACAAGTTCATTCTACAGTGAGTTCATTGAGTCCACAGACATATTTCCCAATTCTCAAGTATATAATTGGGATAGATATACTAAACAGCTGGCAGATGTTATTCTGTGACCTATGGAATATAAGTCAAAATTATAGGAAACTCCTAAGATTGCCTCCACCCTTGCCCAGATAATAAGGCATAGATAATAATGCATTCCAGGAGGAATTCTGGAGATAGTCCTACCATCAGACATGTAGGATGCAGGGAGGATAGTTCCTACATATCCTTATTCAATTCACTTGTATGGGACCAGAAATAATAAAACCTATTAGTTGTGGTAGAAGACAGTGGACTCTTATAAACTTCACCAAGTATTATGATTACCCTCACAGCTCCTCTGCTGGATGTAAAAATCCTTATGAAAGAGATCAACAGAGACTTTGGTACTGGGTCTGAGGCTACCAACTTGGTGAATGTGTTCTCTAATTGTATCACAAAGGAGGATCAAAGGCAGTTTTCTCTTTTGTAGGAAGGACAACATTACACATTCACTTTATTTTTCCAGGGCTATATAAGTCTCCTGCTCTCAGACACATGTAGTCAGCAGGAACCTTCATCACATTAGCATTCCTCAGAACATCATATTGGTCTACAATATTGATGATATCATGTTAACAAGATCTGGTGAAAAGAAAGTAGTAAGTACTCTAGATCTCTGGCAGGATAAATACATGTCAGAGGACTGGAGATAAACCACATAAAAAATTAGCTACTCACCATGTTAGTGATGTTTTTAGGGGTCCAGGGATCTAAGACAGGCTTGGACATCCCCTCTAAGGATGGGCAGTTTTTATATCTTGTACCTTTTACTATCAAGAAGGAGCCATGGCACTTAGTGTGTCATTGTGGATTTTGAAGGCAATATGCTGACTACATTTGGAAATAGTTCTCCTTTGGGTTTATCTGGAGTCTGAAAAGACTGACAGTTTTGAATTAGGACCAGAGCAAGAGAAAACCCTGCAACAGGTCTTGTTTGTGGTATCAACTACCCTGCAACCTGGGCCACATGACCTGGCAGAGCCAATGATGCCCTCTGATAGATAAGTATGCCATTTGGAATCTCTGACAAACCTCAATAGAAGAGACATACAGATGCCTTCCATGGTAGAGAATGACTTACTATTTAAAAGACACCACCTGGAGTGCTGCTGGATCCTGGTAAAGACTGAGTACCTAACAACAGGCAACCTGGTAAGTGAAGCCGTCAAACATGAGCTAGGTATTATCAGATTCTCCTAATCGCAACATTGGGTGGGTGCAGCAGCAATCCACTGGACACTGGACAATAGAAATGATCTATTCTGGATCAGGCCCAAGCAGGAGATAAAAGTAAATTACATGAAGATGTGCCCCAACATATTAGTGATGCTTTTTCTGAAGCTCATGACTATGGCCCCATACGATGAGAGTTTTTCTATGACTACATGATGAAGGCAGAAAAAACCTGAGAGCTGGTCCACAATATGTTGTTTTTTTACCTCCTGCTATGCTGATTTGAGCTGAAAATGGACTGCTACGTCAATACGGCCCCGTCTAGACTTGGCACTAAAGGACAGTAGTGAGGGTGAATCCTCTACATTGGAAGTGTGAGCAGTACACTGGATCATTCCCTTTGTAGGAATGGAGAAGTACCTCAAAATAATGACAGACACAGATCTTTGAGGACTCCTAAAAGGCATGGATGCTTGGTCATCGGCTAGGAAAGAGAAAGATTAGATCAGAGACAAGGGGAGCTGGGAAAGAAGGATGTAGATGTACCCCTGGAAGTGGTCAAAATCCATGTTGATCTTTTTATCTAATGTTAATTAATGTCCACCAGAGACCATCCATTGCAGAGGCAGCACTTAACTGGGTGGAAAAGATGATGCATCCACTGGTTGTCAGCAAGCCTCTACCCTTAGCCACCCTTGTGGCTATGCAATAGAGCCATGAAGTGAGTAGCCACGGTGACAGAGGTGAAGGCTATGCATGGGCTCTAAGTTTGGGGTCCCTCTGATCAAGGCTAGACTATCTTTTGATACTGTTCAATGTCCAAACTGCCATCAAAAGACCAATACTATGTCCCTTTATATAGCACCAATGCCCAAAGAGATCTTCCATCACTTTGTGGCAACTTGATTACATCACACCTCTTTCATTTTAGAGGGGGTATCAGTTCACCCTTAAATAAACTGACACTTATTCCAGATATGTCTTAACCTTCCCTGCCTGCTGTATGTCTCTCAGGACCATCACCCAAGGGCTTTCTGCATGCCTGATTTATGGACATGGGATTCCGTTCAGCATTGTCCATTAAAGGGATGCATTTTACAGCATAGAAGTTATAATAGTGGATCACTGCCCATGAAATCTTACCATATCACTCAGAAGCAACCAGACCAATATATTGATGGGAAGACCTATTAAAGGCTCAGCTAAGCCATCTGCTTGGGGACAATACTTTGTCCTCAAGGAGGAGATAAATGCTTTAAACTGATGGCTGGTATATCTCTGCTCTTCACAACTGAAAATGGGATCACTGTTAACATTGCTTTCATGTGTAGCCAAATATATTTGTTTTTATACCAGAAGAAAATGCCATGCCTATTTTGGCTATTCATACTGAATCCCTAGTGTCTAGAAGAATGTGTGGCAACTAGAAAACACTTAAAAAATACTGCTGATGCAATGTATACACAACATTTAGTATATTAAATGCTTAATAAAAGTTTATCACAATTATGATTATTCATACATTGTATGCCATAGATAAAGACATCTTTAGTCTGGTTGTCTCTGTTTTAACCATGATACCACCTTAAAAGCCTCCTTGTTCATATGTTTGTTCAAAGGAAATTAGCCCAGGAAAGATGGCTGCTGCTGCTCTTCCCAGCCTCTCACAGCTGCCCTGATCAATATGGAACTGGGCTTGAGAAGGCCATTATGGGGCCTCCTACATTTCACCCTGCTTGTGGTCTCAACACTTGGATTCACCAGTCAGCTTTGCCTGGGCACCCTGTTGACATCCAAACTTGAGAGAATCCTCAATACACATGAACACTGTAATTACACAGACTTAAACTTCTCCATTCTGAGATAATTACAGAAACGAACTATGATTCTCAAGCAAATCAGACTGTACAGATACAGGGAAGGGTGTCTTGGTGGGCATAAGGGATCTCAGACTTATTCTGGCTACATGCCCAAAATTGGCAATACAACGAGCCCTTTGCCTTAGCAGAGAGAAGCTTCTTGTTAGAATCCTTATGGAAAATGTATACAAGAAATTCCTACCCTCAGAAACAGGAATCCTGCTGGCAGTTTGTTCTGTTTAAAAGAAAAACAGAAAACAGAAAAAGAGCTGATGTGGCTTCATCAAGACCTATATCCTGGACTTCATAAAAAAAAAAAAAAAAAAAAAAAGTAATTGAAACAATTCCTGATTTGTGCCCTGAAGGGGTTTTGCAGTTTTCTTATTCTATCTTGCACAGAAGTTCTGAGCTCAGAAAAAAATAAGGAAAATAAATCTAATGAATAAAATATCGAAGGGGTTGCAATTCTTGAGAACCAAAAACAAAGAAAAATCACTTCCTCAGTTGGTTTGGGTTTGAGGGACTGGGATTCAACTTACAAACATCTTTGAGTGATGCGGCTCATGACCCTCTTTCTTTCTACTCTAATCCCATAGTTTGTACTTGGAGATCAGTCCATTTGCAGCCTAGTCTGGAAAATCAGTGTTGTCATAGAAAAGGTGAGGTAAGATGCAAGTTGGGACACTAAGACATCTTTTGTAGGGAGGTGAGAAAACATTTCAGTAGCATCAGTGTCACCAAAATGTAGGAGGACATGAGCGGGGGCATCTCGGACACAGAAACTCCAAAAAGCCTCAAGACCTTAGGTGATGCAGGCAATCGCCAGTGTCTATCTGGACTGTGGCACACAGGGATGAAGATCCCAGTGGTGAATGATATCTGGAAGAGGTGAAGAGCAATTGACACTAGGTTTGTCCATGTGGACTTCTCACAATTGGGTAGAAATATAGGGGAGCAGAATTCAGCTTTGGAACAGAAACCTTGTAAGAGCCAGGCATTCAGGGCAATACCCTAAGCTGGACTTGGGGTCTAACCAGGGACATTAAGCAGAAACTACGAAGGTCAAAATAAAAACAAAGAAGTTCTTATCCTTGGCTGGGACCCATATATAAGTGGAAGGAAAAAGGCTGTTGTTTAGGGATCCACAGATGCTCATTCCTGGTACATGGGGTCCTGAGCCAGGTTGACATTAAGGTAGCTCAGAGGGCATGTGGCATCCCATCAATCATAGCTCAGACACTGGGCTTGGGGTCGGAGACATGAGACTTAGTTCCAAGGGCCACTGGATGGGGGTAGAGAGGATGAGGCTTCCAGCATACTTCTTGTTCTAATCAGGAGTGTCTCAGGATCTGAGATGAGCATTGATTCACAAATAGGGCCTGGCTACTCTTGTTTATGGAGGGCATAGTATATACCAGGCATTAGATGATATAAATCCATTATCTCACTTGTTTCCAGGAAATGCAATTGGGAAGCTGAAGAAGATTATAGTATTTCTGGCAGTCAAGATTTGGAAAGTTACCTACTAAGAGGCTACAATATGCTCAAGATACTACTATATCAGAATAATTTTCACCTAATTAAGAGAATGAAAATTTTATTTACTCAACCAAATAGTGAGTTAATATATAGGAAATATATGTTCTGTATCAAACAGAATAGAAAACAATGGCATTGAGATGTATACCAGTGCTCTCATAATGACAGACCTATCATGTGTAACTGTGTGTTGTTTTCTATATACACTCCATCTGAATGAGCCATAAAACTACTTGGGGAAGAATAGTTTCTTCTCTGATCATTGTATTTCTTCAGGACTTCTCATTGCTCTCAGACATGCTACTTGTGATTTTCAGTTAAACTTGACACATTAGCTTTGCTAATATTTTAAACTTTCTAAATTTGTTCATGTCCTCTTTCCTGTGTGTCCTCCCTCACTTTTACCTTGTGTATTAAGTACCACAAAAGAATATTGTCTGAAACAAACGGCATGCAATCCTTGGGAGACAGATTTCCATGCTACTATAGAGTGAATGTCTTCCATAGTGAAAGGCTTATATTTAATATGTGAATTGTGCCAGAGGTGGTTCAGCCAGGTAAAATGCTGGTATTATCTAGAAAACATGGGCGTATCCATCTTCCACTGAGCTGTGTGTTCTGGTTTGGGCTTTTGTTGATATGGTTTTGAAGCCAAAGCAGGAAAAACTGTTTCCTGATAAAAAGCAGAAACCAGACTCCTTGTGCCATTGTTCATTACTACCTGATCAGACAGGGAGAGTATGATATAATCTGACAGTTGAGAAAGTTGTGTGCTCCTCACCCACTAAGCACATGTGTCTTTTTGAAGGACCCTGCTGAAAGCTTGCACTCTGAGCCCTGGAGCCAGATTTTGCTAAAGTTCTGTGATTCCACCATGGTTCCCTGATGAAGTAAAATATATTGTGTATAGACTGCAAGCTAGGATTCTACTGCTGAAATTTGAGATCTAAATATAAGTAATCTAAATTACAAGTAGTCTACATTACTGTGCCTGTAAAAGTTTACGCTGTGACACCTGGATTTAATATATCCTGACAATAGGTACAATGTGTTCAGAGAATGACCTTCAACTTTATATAGAAGATAAATGCCTGATTGTAGGTCATCTACATATGTCCTTGGATGGAGAGGGCAGAGGCAGGAAGGCCAAAGCAAATGTTAAACATACCCTTTCTGCTGTTTTGTTAGGATTATGCATTATTAAATGGGACCTTCTTTACTCTTCATGTTTCTATTGGAGTAACATTCTTGGCTTCCTCTGCATCCTCACTAATTTTTCCTAGTGGGAGGAGGATTAAAGTATCTGAATAGTAAATCTAGGAACAAAAACTGGTCATGTTTGACTGAGTCCCTTCCCTTTGCCTTTCTTCTTTGGATCTACCTGATTTTAGGAAGATATACTCTACTTTGTTCTTGGTCATACAAAGAGCTTCACAGTAGCAACCTTGTCCTTTTGTTGTGGAAAATCAGTGGTTGACCAGTGCTACTTGACATTGAGTGAATAAGTCTGTATTAATGTGGCTACATATTAGGAAGCCCATTGTTTTCTCATAGGGCCTAAGCCTCAATTTCCAGTAATTCCATCAATAATGAAGTAAGAATTTTAATGTTTGTCTGCTTAAATTTTTGTCTTTCTCAGTGAAATCAGAACTCAGGCAAGAAACAGGATAATATACGCTATGAGGTTGCCTAAAACCCCAATATATTTCATCAGTAATTGTCATGTAGTACATGTTTGTTAATTTATATCCTTTAGTTAACCTCTAAACAGCACCATAAAGATGATTTTAAAGGGCGATAATTACATTTCTAATGATGTAGTCCTATTATGATCTCTCCCCTCATAATATCCCCTTATTTTTATATAGCCATAAGGAATCTCTTATAGACACCTTTGCGATATGGTTGATGTATGATCAAGGAGTAACTCTACGATTATAGAGAGTTTGTCCAAGGGAAAATTTTTAGAAAATAATCAAAGGGTGTTCCACTTCATTTCAAAGTAAAATTTAGACACATTTTTTTAAGCTGTGAGGTTTTATAAAATGAAAAGTAAAACTTCTAAAAAGCAATTAGATATTTTATTTCAGAAACTAGAAGCCTTGGGGCAGGGTTAGGGAGGGAAGCTGAACATAAAGTAAGCATTCTGGAATGAAAATCCTCCCACATCTAACTTGACAAGGCTTGGAAATACACACATTTGGCACTTAGTGTGTATGGACAGAAGCAAAATCAGACTTTCACCTAGGTTTGAGGTAGATAAAGCAGCAAAGATCAGGAATCCAAAAGTAGATCACCAAGTTTTCAGAGGTTTGATTTTTCTCAGCAGTATTTCTAATGGCTCCTTGCCTCTTTCTTTAGAATAATCAAGTTAGGTAACTGAAATGACATGTTTTGAGGGTCTATTTCAAAGAAAGCTTTCAGCTTTCCATTTATATGGATTTAAGACATGTCATTAACATTTATACTAAAATATATCCCATTAGGATAAAAATCACACAGCTTTTATAGGTAAACTTTTAATGAGGTTTTCTCAAATGCAATGTAGTGTTTTTAAAGAGTTTATAATTAAATTACTAGTCTCCCATGTTTGAGTCCAAACCATTTTCCAAAAGTAGTTTATCTTGATAAACATCCTTTAAAATATTTCCTGATGAAAAGTCTAACCTCCAGAATCTATAAAAAACAATTGAACAAGCAAAAAATGAACCCCATTAAAAAATGGCCAAAGGACATGAAGAGACACTTCTCAAAAGAAGACATACAAGTAGCCAACAAACCGAAAAAAAAAAAAAATGCTCTGCATCATTATCATCGGAGAAATGCAAAACCACAAAGTGATCATCTCATACTGGTCATAATGGCATTATTAAAAGGTCAAAAAACAATAGATGATGGCAAGGCTGTACAGAAAAGGGAAAGCTTATACACCATTGGTGGGAATGTAAATTTGTTCAGTCTCTGTGGAAAGTAGTTTAGAGATATCTCAAAGAATTTAAAACAGAACTACCATTTGACTACAGAGTCCCATTACTGGATATATATCCAAAAGAAAACAAATCATTCTACCAAAAAGACACAGGCTATGTTCACTGCAGCACTATTCACAACAGCAAAGACATAGAATCAACCTAGGTTCTCATCAATAGTGGATTGGATGAAGAAAGTGTGGTACATATACATTATGGAATACTACACAGCCATAAAAAAGAATGAAATCATGTCCTTAACAGCAACATAGATGTAACTAGAGGCCATTATTTTAAGTGAATTAATGAAGAAACAGGAAACCAAATACTGCATGTTCTCACTTGTAAGTGGGAGCTAAACACTGGGTACTCATGGACATAAAGATGGCAACAACAGACACTGGAAACCCCTAGAGAGTGGAGAGAGGAAAAGGGAAAAGGGCTGTAAAACTACCTATGGTGTACTATACCCAGCACCCAGGTGACAGGATCATTCGTAACCCGAACTTCAGTATCGCTCAATATACCCAGGTAACATACCTGCACATATACCCCCTGAATCTAAAATAAAAGTTGAGAAATAAATATTTCCTCAAGGTTAAACACAAATTTAAAATATTACTTTAATATCGCATGTAATGTACAATATGTAATGTTAACAATATAATCAGTTTTCAAAGTGAAGAAAAGCTTTTGTGGATAAGAAAAAGATTGTGATTCAGGATAGTATATCTTGCTTTTAAAAACAGTGCATTTAAAAAATAAAACCTTTTTAATAAAGAGTTTTTAATAAACTCTTTTCATCTTCTAAAAGTTTTTAAAACATATTTTGTGTTACACAAGGATACACGCCAAAGTGTTCCTATTAGTGATTACATCAGTGAGCCGAAACTGAAACAAAATGGGGGGGAGATTTTTAGAATTATTTTAGTTAAAAATGCTTAGAAATGAACACTACTGAGGATCATTTTGTCTCCTAAAACAAGATATATGTATCTATTCAACCTCTTTTACGAAGGAAGATAATTCATGGAATTATCTTGGAAAGCTGAGAGGGGCCTCTTTAAAGAGTTCAAAGGCCCATTCTAAAGGTATAGAAACAAGCAGCTTGATCCTTTTTGCTAAGACTCTCTGTAACTCACAAATAGTCCTTCTTCCAATTTATATACTCTATAAATCTCCTTCATGTACCACTTCCATATTAAGCCCCACAAAATAGCACTTTTGATCATGTCATCTTCTAAAAAACCTTTAGCTGCTTATTTTCTAACATATCCCCATCCAACAACAATGTCTCCCATAAGACATTCCAAATTCTCACGTCTTCTCTCCCATTAGGTCCCTACTCTATATTCCAGACAAGCAATGTATTGCTTGGCTTCATATGTAACACCTTGCTTACTTTCTGGCTGGAATGGTCCTAGTGAAGGTTTGCACTTTCCCCCAGGTCATGGAGGCAGGTCACTGTCACTACTACTACCACTACAGACTGAAGAGCCCTGCTTATGGCACTGGCTGGCAAAGAGAGATAGGCATGCATGCTCCCTGGCCAGACTGAAGGCATGGAGGCTCTTACTTTCCCAGCAATGACTAGAGAGGCTGGGGTGACACCACTCAGAAGTGCAGGGGAGTTAATGCCCAAGGAATGAATTGGTCAGTAGAACAAGAGTGAAAGGCAATGAGTAGATTTATCTCCCTTCTTCATCCTTCCCTACCATGTAAACTGTTCTGAGACATGGAAATTCATAAAGCCTCTAGGAAAATGCCACAGCAGATGCAGGAGCCAGCTGTCCTTGTTACACAACTTGGGCCAGCCTGGGACATGCCCCCCTCATATGTGCACACCTTCCATCTCTGCCTCATGCCCTTTTCTCCGTCTTTTCTGCTTCCCTGATATTGCACCACCCAATGAAGTATTAGCACACAGTTTTTTTTTCTCCAATTCTGTTGTCTAGGGAAACTGGGCTATGACATACCCCAAATTTCTTAGCATTCCTTTTTGTGCCTGGTCTCTATGCTATTTTCTTGCCTGGTGCCCATGTACCCCACCACTACCCTCAAAAAAATGACAGCCATCCTTCAAGATATATTATTGACATCAACATAAATTAATTTTGTGATCCTCCAATCAGACATGATTTCTTCTTACTAAAAAATCCCCATTATATTTTGTTTGGACTTTTCTATAATATGTATCTCATTCTGTCATGTGCATTATTTAATGTCTTATTCCTCCTTTTGGAGGTTGAGCTTCATGAAAGCAGATATTATGTGCTATTAATTTTGGGCATCTTGCCATGCTGTGTCTGCATATGAAGTTCTCAGTACAAGTCCCTTTCAAGTACAATCTGTGTTCTACCAGCTGGTCTAGCTTGAACCCTTCATTCTTAGTCACCCACCCAAAGCTAAGCTTTAGCCAGTACAAACAATGAGCAGATTCCTAAAATTCACATAATATTTCATGTTACTATCTTTGTCACTGCCATTCCCAAAGCACCACTCTCATTTCTTCATGCCCAGAAATTCCTTTAAATCTTTCAAAACTGAAATCAAGTGTCACACATCAACTCTTCTTTGAAGCTTTCACTAACTAACACCTAGGCTTCTCCTCCTAGAATTTATTAAATACCAATATAACTCCATTATGACTATTGTATTTACTTAGTGGTCAGAAAACTATTTTTGTAAAGGATCAAATAATAAAGTTTTTAACATTTTCCCACACATTATTTATTTAATTAGTTCAACTATTAATTACTACTAATTGCCACTGGTACTTTATGCTATTGCTGTTTTGTTTAAATGCTGAAATAATAGCATTTATGTAACAGAACATTAAATAACAGAATACATAATTTCAAATACCTGTTTTTTACATTTGTATGTTAAAGTCATAACTAACAGTGGACAATTATATAATATATACTATAATAGTAAATATTTTTACTTTCCCAGGCTATGCCATCCTCATTCCATCTACTCAACTCTGCCATTTTAACATAAAAGGAGACAGACAATACACAAATAAATGAGTCAATAAACCACAAAAACAGGTGTGGGTAGATTTGGTCCACAGGCCATAATCTGCCAGCTCCTAGAATAATCCACTGCAATTCCTTAAATATCAGTAAGCTTTTTATTCTTAGAATCTACAATAATGTTTGGCACTTATTAGGTGTTCAATGAGTATTTGTTGCATGAGTGAATTAAATAACAAATAAAAATGAGTCCTTAAATCTGGACTCTCGTATTACTCCCTCTCCATTTCCAATGTGAACACCCCTTCCTGGGTAAGCAGTAGTTTCTTGCCTCTCTTTCTAAGTGTGAAATTGGCCTGGCAAGATATAATAGACAGAACTTCACGCCAAGCCCAAAGAATTCTTGTTGTTTTTGCCAAGTATTTTCTGCCAAAATCTGGAAACAATCTTTTCATTAAAGAGCCTTAGTAGCTATTGGAATTGTAGCATTTATCTGGTTAGTAAATAATATTGTTCCTGACTCACTTCCTCTCTGCCTAATAGTTTTCTGGCTGTGAAAGCTATTGTTAAATTACAAAGCACTATTGAAAGCAGGGGTAGAGTTTAGAGGCTGAAGAGGTGTATAGCCTCTTCTTTAAATTCTGTATTTTTGTTCTTCATCTGTTACTGACTTTTCATTCTGGAGTTGACCTTCATCTTTGCCAATTGTTTCACCATCATCTGTTTTTCCAATCAGCTCTTCTGAATTTTTCCAGTGTCTCTAATGCTTCTTTTTCATTTTTGGCTCCTCTGGTACTCAGCCCCTCACTACCAGTGCTGCCCTCGCTTCTTTCATTTCTGCTATACTAAGATTGCCATAAACCAGTAGTACCCAGGCTTGATTCTCCTTTCCTACTTCTCTTTTAAAATCCTCTAGCCCACTTCTGCTGATCTTTGTCCCTACCAACCTCTAGAGTTCACAATTTCTACATTAAATAATTTCCCTAACTGCAGACCTCAAAAGGCAAAAATAGAAAATTATGAAAGATCAACAGAAAAACAGACAAATATTACAGAAAAAATAGAAAAATATTATAAAAGATCAACTGTAGCAACACATTTAATGGCAAATGGAATATTTCTGTATGTGGTTTTAAAACATATGTACTTGATTTATTAGGGCATATTAATATGCCAAAGGATTCTTATTTAAAAAATCTGTGTTGATACCAAGAGGAAAAAAACATATGGTCATCTGTAAAATGCAAACTATGCTAAAAATAACATTTAGATGAAGTGCAATGGAAACTGATGGGATAACCAATTGCATCAGCCTCACTGGAGGACTGGGACATGCAACCGAAACAAGCTTTCATTATCTGGCAGTATTTTTTCCAACCATGGGAAATTCAGTAATTTATGTTGATCAAAGATAGTAGTAATCAAGAGTCCTGTAGATTGCCAGGAAAACCAGTTAATTACAAGCTCCCTAAACCATTCCCCTGGTAAGATGTTCTGAACTCACCCATAGGATTCTGAAAGCCTCTAGTTAGAACTGTGATGGAGGTGGGGAACAGAACCAAACAGTTCCTTTTGTAGGATGATACAAGAAAAATCAATGATCCCTGAACTTTCTTTCAAAATATCATTATGGCTGAAGCCATACAGCCCCACCCAGACAGATGACTGGAAACACGATAACTCGTTGGCCCATCCCTGAATGCTTGAGGAAGTTCTGAGTGCTTCTAGTGAACCATCTCCATAAAGCTTGGAGAATGGGGGCAAGTGCTCAGTCTTCACATAAGTTTAGGGTGAGCAGGGAATAAGAAATAAGTATAAAGAATAAATGGACTTAAGATTATTAAAGATTCATTGAAGAAATTATATGGTAAAATAGTAAAAAAACTGTCATAGTATGTATATTATAAACAGTCAATCCTTTAGGAGGGTTAGGAAGGAGACAGTTTAGCACTGGAGGGGAAGATGGTAAAAGCAAAGACTTCAGGGTGAAGATAGTATTTGATATGGATTTGGAGAGCTGGGAATTAGGTTGTGAGAAAGAACAAGGTAGGGAGGGCACACAGAGGGTCAGTAGGGGACCAGAAAGTTTAGAGCTGAAGCTCCATATTATGGAAATGTGGGGAATGGAGAGGAAAGCGAAGTGACATGTAATTGTGTACAGCAAACTAGCACCTGAAACTGTAAGTCATGGTGTTTTAAAAAAAGGAGGCTGAAGAGGGGCCAAGATGGTTGACTAGAAACAGCTGCGGTCAGAGGCGCCCACCAAGAAGGAGGAAAATGAGGAGTGAATTCTGCACTGGCAACTGAGGTATCCAGGTTCTCTCACTGGGACTGACTATGTAGTTGATGCAACCCATGGAGAGTGAGGAAAAGCAGGATGGTGCATTGGCCCACCTGGAAGGAAGTGCAAGGGGTCAGGGAATTCCCTTGCCTAGTCAAGGAAAGGGGTGACAGACAGCATCTGGAAACTCAGGCCACTCTCACCCTAATACTGCACTTTTCCAATGGTCTTAGCAAACGGCACACCAGGAGATTGTATCCCGTGCCTGGCTCAGAGGGTACTATGCCCACAGAGCCTCGCTCATTGCTAGCACAGCAGTCTGAGATCAAACTGCAAGGTGGCAGCGAGGCTGGGGGAGGGGCGCTTGCCATTGCCGAGGCTTGAGTAGGTAAACAAACCGGCCTGGAAGCTCGAACTGCGAACTGCGTGGAGCCCACCACAGCTCAAGGAGGCCTGCCTGCCTCTGTAGGCTCCACCTCTAGGGGCAGGGCACAGACAAAAAAAAGACAGCAGTAACCTCTGCAGACTTAAATGTCCCTGTCTGACAGCTTTGAAGAGAGTAGTGGTTCTCCCAGCACGCAGCTGGAGATCTGAGAACAGGAAGACTGCCTCCTAAAGTGGGTCCCTGACCCCTGAGAAGCCTAACTGGGAGGCACCCCCCAGTAGGGACAGACTGACACCTCACTCGGCCAGGTACTCCTCTGAGACAAAACTTCCAGAGGAACGATCAGACAGCTGAATTTGTGGTCTCATGAAAATCCACTTTTCTGCAGCCACTGCTGCTGACACCCAGCAAAACAGGGTCTGGAGTGGACCTCTAGCAAACTCCAACAGACCTGCAGCTGAGGGTCCTGTCTGGTAGAAGGAAAACTAACAAACAGAAAGGACACCCACACCAAAAACCCATCTGTACAACACCATCATCAAAGACCAAAAGTAGAAAAATCTACAAAAATGGGGAGAAAACAGAGCAGAAAAACTGGAAACTCTAAAAAGAAGAGCACCTCTCCTCCAAAGGAATGCAGTTCCTCACCAGCAATGGAACAAAGCTGGACGAAGAATGACTTTGATGAGTTGAGAGAAGAAGGCTTCAGATGATCAAACTACTCCGAGCTATGGGAGGAAATTCAAAACAATGGCAAAGAAGTTAAAAACTTTGGAAAAAAAAAAAAAAAAGACGAATGTATAACTAAGATAACCAATGCAGAGAAGGGCTTAAAGGAGCTGATGGAGCTGAAAGCCAAGTTTCGAGATCTACATGAAGATTGCAGAAGCCTGGGTAGCTGATGCAATCAACTGGAAGAAACGGTATCAGTGATGGAAGATGAAATGAATGAAATGAAGTGAGAAGGGAAGTTTAGAGAAAAAAGAATAAAAAGAAATGAACAAAGCCTCCAAGAAATATGGGACTATGTGAGAAGACCAAACCTACGTCTGATTTGTGTACCTGAAAGTGATGGGGAGAATGGAACCAAATTGGAAAACTCTCTGCAAGATATTATCCAGGAGAACTTCCCCAATCTAGCAAGGCAGGCCTACATTCAAATTCAGGAAATACAGAGAACTCCACAAAGATACTCCTCAAGAAGAGCAACTCCAAGACACATAATTGTCAGATTCACCAAAGTGGAAATGAAGGAAAAAATGTTAAGGGTGGCCAGAGAGAAAGTTCGGGTTACCCACAAAGGGAAGCCCATCAGACTAACAGCTGATCTCTGGGCAGAAATTCTACAAGCCAGAAGAGAGTGGGGGCTGATATTCAACATTCTTAAAGAAAAAAAATTTTCAAACCAGAATTTCATATCCAGCCAAACTAAGCTTCATAAGTGAAGGAGAAATAAAATACTTTACAGACAAGCAAATGGTGAGTGATTTTGTCACCACCAGGCCTCCCCTACAAGAGCTCCTGAAGGAAGCACTAAACATGGAAAGGAAAAACCGGTACTAGCCACTGCAAAAAAATGCCAAATTGTAAAGACCATCGAGGCTAGGAAGAAACTGCATCAACTAACGAGCAAAATAACCAACTAACATCATAATGACAGGATCAAATTCACACATAACAATATTAACTTTAAATGTAAATGGGCTAAATGCTCCAATTAAAAGATACACACTGGCAAATTGGGTAAGGAGTCAAGACCCATCAGTGTGCTGTATTCAGGAAACCCATCTCACATGCAGAGACACACATAGACTCAAAATAAAGGGATGGAGGAAGATCTACCAAGCAAATGGAAAACAAAGAAAGGCAGGGGTTGCAATCCTAGTCTCTGATAAAATAGATTTTAAACCAACAAAGATCAAAAGAGACAAAGAAGGCCATTACATAATGGTAAAGGGATCAATTCAACAAGAAGAGCTAACTATCCTAAATATATATGCACCCAACACAGGAGCACCCAGATTCATAAGGCAAGTCCTGAGTGATCTACAAAGGGACTTAAACTCCCACACAATAATAATGGGAGATTTTAACACCCCACTGTCAACATTAGACAGATCAACGAGACAGAAATTTAACAAGGATACCCAGGAATTGAACTCAGCTCTGCACCAAGCAGACCTAATAGACATCTACAGAACTCTCCACCCCAAATCAACAGAATATATATTTTTTTCAGCACCACACCACACCTATTCCAAAACTGACCACATAGTAGGAAGTAAAGCTCTCCTCAGCAAATGTAAAAGAACAGAAATTATAACAAACTGTCTCTCAGACCACAGTGCAATCAAACTAGAACTCAGGATTAAGAAACTCACTCAAAACCACTCAACTACATGGAAACTGAACAACCTGCTCCTGAATGACTACTGGGTACATAATGAAATGAAGGCAGAAATAAAGATGTTCTTTGAAACCAACGAGAACAAAGACACAACATACCAGAATCTCTGGGACACATTCAAAGCAGTGTGTAGAGGGAAATTGATAGCACTAAATGCCCACAAGAGAAAGCAGGAAAGATCCAAAATTGACACCCTAACATCACAATTAAAAGAACTAGAAAAGCAAGAGCAAACACATTCAAAAGCTAGCAGAAGGCAAGAAATAACTAAAATCAGAGCAGAACTGAAGGAAATAGAGACACAAAAAACCCTTCAAAAAATTAATGAATCCAGGAGCTGGTTCTTTGAAAAGATCAACAAAATCGATAGACCGCTAGCAAGACTAATAAAGAAGAAAAGAGAGAAGAATCAAATAGATGCAATAAAAAATGAAAAAGGGGATATCACCACCGATCCCACAGAAATACAATCTACCATCAGAGAATACTACCAACACCTCTACGCAAATAAACTAGAAAATCTAGAAGAAATGGATACATTCCTTGACAAATACACCCTCCCAAGACTAAACCAGGAAGAAGTTGAATCTCTGAACAGACCAATAACAGGCTCTGAAATTGTGGCAATAATCAATAGCTTATGAACCAAAAAGAGTACAGGACCTGACGGATTCACAGCCGAATTCTACCAGAGGTACAAGGAGGAACTGGTACCATTCCTTCTGAAACTAATCCAATTGATAGAAAAAGAGGGAATCCTCCCTAACACATTTTATGAGGTCAGCATCATCCTGATACCAAAGCCTGACAGAGACACAACCAAAAAAGAGAATTTCAGACCAATATCCTTGATGAACATTGATGCAAAAATCCTCAATAAAACACTGGCAAACCGAATCCAGCAGCACATCAAAAAGCTTATCCACCATGATCAAGTGGGCTTCATCCCTGGGATGCAAGGCTGGTTCAACATACACAAATCAATAAATGTAATCCAGCATAGAAACAGAACCAAAGTCAAAAGCACATGATTATCTCAATAGACGCAGAAAAGGCCTTTGACAAAATTCAACAACCCTTCATGCTAAAAACTCTCAATAAATTAGGTATTGATGGGACGTATCTCAAAATAATAAGAGCTATCTATGACAAACCCACAGCCAATATCATACTGAATGGGCAAAAACTGGAAGCATTCCTTTTGAAAACTGGCACAAGACAGGGATGCCCTCTCTCACCACTCCTATTCAACATAGTGCTGGAAGTTCTGGCCAGGGCAATCAGGCAGGAGAAGGAAATAAAGGGTATTCAATTAGGAAAGAGGAAGTCAAATTGTCCCTGTTTGCAGATGATGTGATTGTATATCTAGAAAACCCCATTGTCTCAACCCAAAATCTCCTTAAGCTGATAAGCAACTTCAGCAAAGTCTCAGGATACAAAATCTATGCACAAAAATCACAAGCATTCTTGTACACCAATAGCAGACAAACAGAGAGCCAAATCATGAGTGAACTCCCATTCACAATTGCTTCAAAGAGAATAAAATACCTAGGAATCCAACTTACAAGGTAAGTGAAGGACCTCTTCAAGGAGAACTACAAACCACTGCTCAATGAAATAAAAGAGGATACAAACAAATGGAAGAAGATTCCATGCTCATGGGTTGGAAGAATCAATATCGTGAAAATGGCCATACTGCCCAAGGTAATTTATAGATTCAAGGCCATCCCCATCAAGCTACCAATGACTTTCTTCACAGAATTAGAAAAAACTACTTTAAAGTTCATATGGAACCAAAAAAGAGCCTGCATCACCAAGTCAATCCTAAGCAAAAAGAACAAAGCTGGAGGCATCACGAAACCCAACTTCAAACTGTACTACAAGCCTACAGTAACCAAAACAGCATGGTACTTGTACCACAACAGAGACATAGATCAATGGATCAGAACAGAGCCCTCAGAAATAATGCCGCATATCTACAACTATCTGATCTTTGACAAACCTGACAAAAACAAGAAATGGGGAAAGGATTCCCTATTTAATAAATGGTGCTGGGAAAACTGGCTAGCCATATGTAGAAAGCTGAAACTGGATCCCTTCCTTACACCTTATACAAAAATTAACTCAAGATGGACTAAAGACTTACATGTTAGACCTAAAACCATAAAAACCCTAGAGGAAAACCTAGGCAATACCATTCAGGACATAGGCATGGGCAAGGACTTCATGTCTAGAACACCAAAAGCAATGGCAACAAAAGCCAAAATTGACAAATGGGATCTAATGAAACTGAAGAGCTTCTGCACAGCAAAAGAAACTACCATCAGAGTGAACAGGCAAACTACAAAATGGGAGAAAATTTTCCCAACCTACTCATCTGACAAAGGGCTAATAGTATCCAGAATCTACAATGAACTCAAACAAATTTACAAGAAAATAAACAAACCCCATCAAAAAGTGGGGGAAGGACATGAACAGACACTTCTCAAAAGAAGACATTTATGCAGCCAAAAAACACATGAAAAAATGCTCATCATCACTGGCCATCAGAGAAATGCAAATCAAAGCCACAATGAGATACCATCTCACACCAGTTAGAATGGCCATCATTAAAAAGTCAGGAAACAACAGGTGCTGGAGAGGATGTGGAGAAATAGGAACACTTTTACACTGTTGGTGGGACTGCAAACTAGTTTAGCCATTGTGGAAGTCAGTGTGGCGATTCCTCAGAGATCTAGAACTAGAAATACCATTTGACCCAGCCATCCCATTACTGGGTATATACCCAAAGGACTATAAATCATGCTGCTATAAAGACACATGCACACGTATGTTTATTGTGGCACTATTCACAATAGCAAAGACTTGGAACCAACCCAAATGTCCAACAACGATAGACTGGATTAAGAAAATGTGGCACATATACACCATTGAATACTATGCAGCCATAAAAAAGGATGACTTCATGTCCTTTGTAGGGACATGGATGAAACTGGAAACCATCATTCTCAGTAAACTATCACAAGGACAAAAAACCAAACACCGCATGTTCTCACTCATAGGTGGGAATTGAACAACGAGAACACATGGACACAGGAAGGGGAACATCACACACTGAGGACTGTTGTGGGGTCGGGGGATGGGGGAGGGACAGAATTAGGAGATATACCTAATGCTAAATGACGAGTTAATGGGTGCAGCACATCAACATGGCACATGGATACATATGTAACAAACCTGCACATTGTGCACATGTACCCTAAAACTTAAAGTATAATAATAATAATAAAAAGAAAAAAAAAACAAAAAGAAAAAGAAAAATAAAACATGCTGGTGACAAAAAGAAAAAAAAAAAGATTTAATTATTTTACAGATTTTCCTACCAAGGAGCAAAATTAGGCCGCTTTTCCTGATGTCTAATAATTCCTTCCCTGGGTTTCCAAAATAGACGTCACATGAATTAAACCTTATGTGGAAAACTGATAAGATTTTTCAGAAAACCAGATAGATTTCAAGTTTTCAAAATATTGAAAGAATGAGTACAGTGCTGCTGCTTAGTTCTACAATTACTGATATGTTTTACAAATGTTATGATAGAAAGACTCAGCCTATTGACTCAACTTTTAATTTATTACTTAGTAATTACAGTTGTGATCAAAGTCCCAAAATAATATTACGGAGAGCATTTTTTTGTGTATTACCAAAAGAAACTATTTTACCTCTATATGCTTTTCAGTTCAGTTTTTCCTAACATTCTGTGAAAAGTTTAGTGAACAAAATTGTATTATTTATCCAGTGTTTCTTTAAACTTTTTGTTTTTTCAGGAAGTAAAAAAGCAGAATGTATATTTTTTTCAGGAATCATAGTTTATTTCCTATTAAAAAAATGGTAAAAATGCTCTAGTTAATCAGTTTAAAGATACATATGTTTGCAACAGTTTCCATCTCCGAAATTGGAATGTTTGATTATAAATGATATATTATACTTTAATTGATAAAGTTTCATCTCTTAGTAATACATAAAATAATGGTGTGTCTTATAACTGGTGGCTTATTGGTTTTGATGAAATAAACTTCATTTCTGATATATTTTTTCATAGGGGGAATAATGCTTTTTTGTTTTTTTTTTTTTTTGAGATGGAGTCTCGCTCTGTTGCCCAGCCTGGAGTGCAGTGGCGCAATCTCGGCTCACTGCAAGCTCCCTCTCCCGGGTTCACGTCATTCTCCTGCCTCAGTCTCCCGAGTAGCTGCGACTACAGGTGCCCGCTACCACGCCTGGCTGATTTTTTGTATTTTTAGTGGAGATGAGGTTTCACCGTGTTAGCCAGGATGCTCTCGATCTCCTGACCTCGTGATCTGCTTGCCTTGGCCTCCCAAAGTGCTGGGATTACAGGTGTGAGCCACCACGCCCGGCCTGCTACTTTTTACTCAATGTGAACACTTCCTAGTGTTGAGATTGTTTGCCATGCAGTCACTGAAATTTCTCAAGGTCTTGATTTTCAAAGGGAGTTTTGCAATTAAGCTCTAAGACTATCAAAGCCAACAATGGGCATTTCCCTCATTCAATTTCTGTGGATGTATGTAAAAACATAGCCAAATATATTATTAAATATCCACAGAAATTATTAAAACCATTACATTTAAATGTATTAAAATATAAATGAATGTCACCAGTTGTTTTCAGATTACCAACCAAAAATCTGAAGTACCCATATAATGACTTCAATTCAGTTTTACTTATTTGCACATCTTTATATCAAGCCTTAAATGATTTGGTCAAAGCAAATAAAATAACCTGTACTAAAATGTGGTGGTTAGGATAATGTAACATCTGTTTTACTTGGAAGATCGGTATTAAATGTCAATGACTTAAAAAAAAAAGTCAGGAAACAACAGGTGCTGGAAAGAATGTGGAGAAATAGGAACACTTTTACACTGTTGGTGGGACTGTAAACTAGTTCAACCATTGTGGAAGTCAGTGTGGCAATTCCTCAGGGATCTAGAACTAGAAATACCATTTGACCCAGCCAACCCATTACTGGGTATATACCCAAAGGACTATAAATCATGCTGCTATAAAGACACATGCACACGTATGTTTATTGTGACACTATTCACAATAGCAAAGACATGGAACCAAGCCAAATGTCCAACAACGATAGACTGGATTAAGAAAATGTGGCACAGATACACCATGGAATACTATCCAGTCATAAAAAAGGATGAGTTCATGTCCTTTGTAGGGACATGGATGAAGCTGGAAACCATCATTGTAAGCAAACTGTCGCAAGGACAAAAAACCAAACACCGCATGTTCTCACTCATAGGTGGGAATTGAACAATGAGAACACATGGACACAGGAAGGGGAACATCACACACCAGGGCCTGTTGTGGGGTAGGGGGAAGGGGGAGGGATAGCATTAGGAGATACACCTAATGTTAAATGAAGAGTTAATGGGTGCAGCACACCAACATGGAACATGTATACATATGTAACAAACCTGCACATTGTGCATATGTACCCTAAAATTTAAAGTATAATAAAAAATAAAAAGAAAGAAATAGACCAGAAATTGACTAGGTTTTTTAGGAAATTATATGCTGAATGAATGGGAAACCTAGCTGACCAAAGCCTAGTGTTGCTACACACCTAAAACACCTACAGATCTTTGAATTTGCACCAACATAATGTAATTTCGTCACTGGGAAGGATATCCTCTCCTGTGTCCACTTCTGATGTAGTGAAGGGGGGATGGACAAGAAAAAATTTCCAGAGGAAAAAGGGAAGGGTTGGAGGAGGAGGGAGCGAGATGAAAGTAATGCAAGTTGAGGCCGTGGCCTCTGGTACAAAATTTAAGGTAGTGCAAAAACGGTAATCAAAATACTGTTTTAATACAATGCTTTATAGAATCAGAATCAGTGCAAAACATCATGGATGAAAAAAATCACAAAATTTTTAATACTAACACGATCTGTAACAGTGCCATAGGAAGTCATATCAGATCCTGAGATGAAAAGGAAAATCATCAATACAATCCTATCTTTATTAAAGTGTTATTTTGTTCACCATAGATTTATAGATCCTTTACATCCATTTTGTCTGTTTAAAATATATCATTAAAATTTTTTTTGATTATCAAGTCTTTTTGTGCCCCCTTAACTTTTATGCCTGAGGCAAGAACCTCTCTGACCTCACTTGATGCTCTATGATCTGGGTCCTAGAGCAGACACAGACATGAATTCAGAAAGTTCTGCCCAGAGAATAAAGCCAGGGATGCCAGGTGAGCTAAAGAAGGGATTTACTCCATTGCTAGGGAAAGGAGTTGTTATGGGCTGAATTGTACTCCTCACCCTCCGCCAGATTCCTATGTGGAAGCCCTAACCCCTAGTATCTCAGAATGGGACTCTATTTGGAGATAAGCCCTTTAAAGAGGTGGATAAATTAAAATAAGGCCACTAGGGCAGGCCCTAATCCAAAGTGACTGGTCTCCTTATTAGAAGAAGGAGAGACATTAGGGCTGTGCACAGAGGAAAAACCACATGAGGACACAGCAAGCAGGTGGCCATCTGCAAGCCAAGGAGAGGCCTCAGAGGAAACCACACCTGCTGACACTGGGATTCTAGACTTCTAGCCTCCAGAACTGTGAGAAAATTAATTTATGTTGTTGAAGCCAGACAGTTTGTAGTATTTTGTTATGGCAGCTCCAGCAGACCTAATACAGGAGCCTTTGGTATTCCCGTACATCAGCACTTGATCATTGTTATAAAGTGAGTACTGCCTCTTCAGACTCTTCTTTCTAACTTGGAGGCTTTTTGACTTTTGTTTGTGTGTTTTAATTGCAACTATACAGCTCCTACTCTGCTATTTTACTCTGGGGAGAAGTCAAATAACTAGTCTTTTAGGTTATAGTTCCCTGAACTATGAGAAGCCACACCTAGTTCTAGTGAAAGTCTATGCATCACCTGCAGATCTGGGGCTTTGAGCTGGATGTAGTACCTGGCATGCGACCCTTGGGGAAGGGTGAGTGTGTTCTAGGGGCAAAAAGAAGGATACATAAGATTACTAGGGTGGCCAAAGGAACTGACGGAGACAGAATTACTATTGTCTCCAATATCTACTTTCTCTTTGTTCATTAGTAACTGAACCCCACAATCTCAGCTGCACAGATGGCCATCCAGACAAAAACAAAACAAAAACAAAAATCTTAAATTGGACTATATATTATTTTTGAGCCAGAGGAAATGAGTGGAAGAGATGTGTGCACCTGCAGATTCATGTCCTAAAAGGGAAGCGGTACATCCTTCCCTCTCTTTCTTCAACAGGCTGTTCCAAATGTCGACATTGTGACGAGCCATTTTCAACCACAGATAAAGGCTGCACCCACTGAAACCACAGTTGTTTTTGTCACCCAATTTGCCCCAGCAAGTTTAGATAAGAACACATCATCAGGAAATATTCATGACTATGTCCCTAAATCTGCAACAAAATAAGCTAGATATTACTGTTCTCTGGATTTAATTTGAGCAACTTTGGAAATTCAAATTTTTTTGAATATAAAGTGATTAAACCATTTGGGGAATTAGTTAGATTATCAGCTTAGTAACTGTAAGACAGCAAATAATAAGTGCTTCAGAAATACAAAATCATTCTTTCTTCTCACATAACATTTCAAGTATAAGTAGTGGGGTTTTGAGGGTGGCACCATAATAATATCTAGGATAAAAGCCTCTCCCATTTTGTAACTTTGCCATCCCAGATTTATATTTCTAGGCCTGACCCATCTCCTGAGCTTCAGAATCATTTATCCCATTGCCTAATCAATGTCTCCACCTGGGTATCTGAAAAAGCTCTCAAACTAATTTCTAAAACAGAATTCTTTCTTTTCTCCTGTTCACCATAGCTCCCCTGTCTTTCCCATGTCAGTAAATGCACTACTACTCATCTAGTTGTTCAAACTCAATGGCTTAGACCAAAAATCTAGGAATTATCCAAGACAATTTTTTGTCGGCTTGAAAATGTATCCCAAATCCGACCACTTCCCACCACCTTCACTGTTGTCCCTATTGTCAAGACCATTTTCCCTGAATTCTAAAATCACGGGAACAACCTAACTGTACTCCCTTTACTTTTAGATGGTACAGTTCATCCCCAACACAGAGGCTACAGTGTATTAATATTCTATTGCTCCTGTAACAAACTGCCACAAACTTTGTGGTTTAAACAATATAAATTCATCATCTTACTGTTTTGTGGGTCAGAAGTCCAACTTGACTCTCACTGGGCTAAAGTCTAAGGATCGGCTGGCTGCATTATTTTCTAGAGGTGCCTGTGTGGAATCCCTGCCCCATTCTTCCATCTTCGAAGCCAGCAGTGGTAGACTGAGTTCTCTTTATAGCACTCTGACCTCTCCCACCTTCTTCCAATTTTAAGGATCTTTGTGATTGCATTGGGAGCACCTGCAAAATCCAAAACAATCTCTTTAAGACTAGCTGATTAGCAACCTTACTTCCATCTGAAACTTTCATTCCCCTTTGACATGTAATGTGACATATTCACAGTTCCAGAGATTAGGGTATGGGCATTTTTGAAGGACTATTATTCTGCCTGTCATACAGTGTGATTTTTTTTTTTTTTTTTGAGACAGAGTCTTGCTCTATCACCCAGGCTGGCATGTAATGGTGTGATCTTGGCTCACTGCAACCTCCACCTCCCAGGTTCAAGTGATTCTCCTGCCTCAGCCTCCTGAGTAGTTGGGATTACAGGTGTGCGCCACCACACCGGCTAATTTTTTGTATTTTTTGTAGAGACGGGGTTTCATCATGTTGGCCAGGTTGATCTTGAGCTGCTGACCTCAGATGATCCACCAGCCTCGGCCTCCCAAAGTGCTGGGATTGCAGATGTGAGCCACCACGCCCGGCCACTCAGTGTAATTTCTAAACATGTAAATCAGACCTTATTTCTCCCTCTCTTTTAGATCCTCCATTGCTTTTTCATCCACACCTGGAACAAAATCCAAAATCCCAGCAAGTAGGCCTTTCACAAGCTGCCGACTTCTACTCTCTCATTCTATTCCTCATCACTGTCTCTCCATTCATTTCTATGCAGTCTCGCCAATTTTATTGCTATTTCCCAGAATGCCAAGTTCATTCCCACCTCAGAGCCCTTGAATATTCTCTTTTTTTTCTGCCAGGAGCTTTTCCGCTAGTTATCTCTGTATGGTCCCCACCCTCACTTCATTCATGTCTCTACCCAAAGGGTCCTTCCTCAGAAAGACCATCCCTGATCATTATCTGTCACTGTCATTCATCATAGCTGGTGTCAGGCATTATGGTACCATCATATCAATCTTACTGTGAGTTATTGTTATTCATTGATGGCATTATGTATTTATTTGTCCATTTATTCATTATCTGTCTCTATCACCAGAATGTAAGCTCCATGAGGATAGGAAATTTGTTTTGTCTTTTTCTCTGCTTCATCTGCAGCACATAATGTGTGTCCACACCAAATGAGTGAATAAAATGGTTGAATGTATGGAAAAGTAGCCTATATACTCAACATTTTTACCTGGTCTCAAACATTGAAATAACCCAACCACTCTTCTGCAAGAGATGAACCATTTAGATTCAGAACAATCTAGGCAGAATTCCACACTTAAGCCTTGCTCAGTCCTATTTGCAATGCAATTGAAAGCCAGGGATTTGTTTCATTTTCTTCTTTGTGTGTCTTGGTTTTCAAATGAGGTGTTTAATTCCAGCCAGCATGCTAAGAATGTAGCAGACTCTGTGTTGAGCCTCCTGTTCCACCTTGGGGATTCTCACATAAAGCAGGACAGCGTTATTAATCCACTCTCTACAGATGCTGCGGTCTCACCTTGCAAGTTGTCAAAGAGAAGTGACAGATGTGCAGTGCCTAGCAGCCATGAAAGTCAACTTATGGGGTTCTGGAATTATGGCTTTCAGAAAAGTCATTATTGATCAAGTAAAGTTTCCAACTCAGAGAAAGTGATGGCTTGAGGAAAACAACATTGTTTCAGAACACAGCTGGCTTGATCTGGATTGTTCTTAACATTCTGAACCTAAGCATCTCAATTGAAAAAAGTGTATATGGAGAACCTGCCATGAACCAGAACTTATGCCAGGGACCACAGCATTCAAAACAGAAGGAAACAGTCTTTGTTCTCTGGACTCTCACACCCATGGTAGTGAAATTGTGATTCACACTAAAGTCCACAGATGTGTCAAAAATGTGTCTCTTTAAAACTTAGAAAAATGGCCATCTTCCAATCACCACTTAAAATATCACAGGTGGACTTTGACATTTGCTATAGAAAACAAACAGAAGCCACTATCAGAATTACTATTTTTTGTACCATGATTATAGAGTAGGTTTGTGGAATAGGATTAAATTCCCTGATCATGAAAGCAACAAAGAAAATTGCAAAGATTGTTGTCATCTGTACCTAGATTTGAAAAAAGCTTTCCATTCATACTAGTTTGAGATTCTGTATTCTGGTCACTGAGTCTTGACTGAATGTATCTAAAACAACCTCCTTTTCCATTTTGACCTCCTCTCCTGGGACTTATCTGCCTCTTCAATTCTTAATGCCTGTCTCAAGTCTTGGCCACTGTGGGGTTTCTGGTCACTTACAAATGACCACTATTTGAAACCTTGAACACAAGGTTTCTAAACCACTCAGATGGCACACCAGTGGCATAACTCCTGCCTGGCTTTCTGCCCACATCCTGCATAAAGAACCCTCTTCTCTTGCTCTCCGAATCACAGAATGACAGCCATAGAGACGGTGAAGTGAAACTGGGCACTCTTAGAGATCAGGCTAGCTTCGGATTCCTTCTGCTAGACACGCTGACATTTTCTGAATAACTAAAATTTGAGCTTTGAAGACAGGAAGAATTTTGTCTGAATCTCTTCAAAAGAAATCATGTGCTACTACACATGGTAGGGACTTGTCTTATTAAAGAAAATGTAATTAAGATATTTTGTAAGATAAATAAATTAAATGACAAAAGCAATTGATTCACTTTTTACCCTGGAAACCTATTTCTCAGTATTCTACGCAGGTCTCAAATCAAGAAAAATATATTTGACATCGGTGTTTCCACAGGATAGATGAAAAACATGGATGAATAGATAGATGATGTTGTTGTTGATGAAGATAGATTAGATAGATAGATAGATAGATAGATAGATAGATAGATAGATAGATAAAGAACTGAGCTCCAGAAGAAAGTCTAGAAGAAGACAGGAACATTAGCCAACAGGACATATATTCAGTCCACCTAAGGCAATTCTCAGCTTGGCTATTCTGAAAGAAATGAGATAGTAAAACACTAAGAAAATCTTTAAAAGCAAGAGCTGATCCTTTACATTGTTTTTGGCAATAAAAACACTGAGCTTTCAGAGATTAGCAAGAAAGCCAAGCAGTGACCTGACGTTCCAGGTCACTAGAAGATGCTGACTTAGACATGATCATATTAGTGCTTTGTACAGGGACTTCCAAGTGAAGGCACATACAACTGATAGCTTCAAAATTCAGTCTTTTAAATAAGCATTGCTTGAAAGCGATATCTTAACCCATTTTAATTATTTTTTTCTTAACCATTTGCATTTCTATGTTCTCCTGGTAAAAGAAGTGTGGTGGCTCTACAGCAAATATGTTTTGCAGCTTTTATGTTTGGAGAAGGTGGAGGGAGAGCAAGAAAGCTGGTGTTTACTAAGTTTTTCCTATGTACCAATTATTTCACATATATTAATAGATTTCATCCTTAGTAGTATCCAGTATTTGTCTAATAATCTAATTGTAGAAATAAGAAGCCTGAAACTCAGCGAGTTTTCTAATCACATGGCTGGGGTTTGAACTCAGGTATGCCTGACACTTGAGGTCACACTCTTACCAATATACTGGCTTCTGAAGAACTTTAGGTTTAAAGAAAGGGAAAAGGAAAATTACAGGGAGAGAGAAAGCATAGAGCTGCAGTCAAACTCCATTTGTGCCAGATCTCACAGTTCAAATGCATAGCAGCATAAGATCACCTGTCTGGCCTGTAGTGGAGTGTAGGTAGTAGGTAGGCATAAGGAATCCTGACATACAAAAGGCTTTGGTGATCAATGAGCTCAGAATCTTTATCTTAGAGTTAAGGGAACCGAAACTGAGAAAGCTCCTTGTCAAAGGTTATGCTTGATTTTTGACAATTTGTCAACATCAGAGCTAAGCCTAGAACCCATAAATCCTCATTCTTAGTTCTAAACTCATTCCATTATTCCATTCGTTCTACTTGAGAAGGAATTCTCAGACATAGGACCTGCAATAATTTCCTACAGAGATCAAAATCAAGTGCAGAAGAAAAGACTTGAGCCTGCAACTTGAGACTACTCATAAATCCTAACATTTATTCAAAGTAATGAGTCCTTTGAAGAGACTCTTTCTTATTATAGTAAAGCATAAATTTAAACTGCAACCAAAAGAAAATAATTTCACCCTTAATCCCAAATTTATCTTCTTTGCATAAAAAGCATGGATTAAGAGACAGTATTTACTTGCTGTGTTGCCTTAAGTCACTAAACTTCTCTGAGCTGCATTTTAATTATCTATAAAACGAAGATAGTAATAATACAGAGGTTCCTCATTATGTCAATTTTATTATCTAAGTCTGCACCATAATGAGACTGCACAAGAAATCAAAAGCCATCATAACATGAAAATATCCTCTAATGCTGTAATGAGTTGCTCATTTATGAAATTAGTCTGCTCTCCACATCCCTTCTCTTTTAAGATTTGTATTTATCTCTAACCATTAAACCAATGCCTTGGATCATTAGTCTATAAATATCTTGCAAATCCTTTGGCAAGCACAACTGTAAATCTCAGAAAAGTTTCAGACTCTCAAGCAATGAATGAGAGCAGTGCTGGAGAACAGTGCAAAGTCACATACAAAGCAACGGACATGGAAGGATCTGGCCTAGTTAGCACCTCAAAACCACAGAAAAGAGAAAAGGTAACGTTGGTGACAGGGCAGGAATTTTAAAGAAAAAAGATTTGAATATCAAAATAACAATAAAAGTCTTTGGGAAAGCTGATTAAACCTTGAATATTTCTCAAAAGTGACGTTTGAGGATTCTTTGAAAGTTAACGTAAAAGGATTTTGCGTTATGTTCTCATTTATAGTTTTGCCAGAAATCATGTTTTTTTAAAAAAAATGAACTCCATTATTTTCAGTAAATATTTCTCATTGTCATTATAACCAAAATTATTACATTGATGAAAAATATATTATTTTTATTACCTTTACTTTTTAAAGATAAAGTCTCAATTGAATCGTTTTTCCCTTATATACTATGAAATTTTTGTTGCAGCTTTAAGTGAATTTTTTGTAGTGAATGATTAAATTACCCTTGCATAATAAGGCTCTCTTTTATCTGCACCATCTTCTACTGTTATAGTAAACAAATGAGATAAAACTTACAAATGCAATTTACAGATTCTGAAGTGCTACATTAATGTTAGAATTTACTTTGTTTCCAAAAAAAGTTTGTTTATTATGTGCAAGTTACCTCCACATACATTATTTATTTTATTCTCAAAACAACTTTTGGAGGTAGGTATATATCATCTCCAAACTATAAATCAGCAAAATGAAGAAACTTATTCAAGGTCACATAGCTATTAGGTGGCTTAGTTATACTGAGCCCACATTGGCTGTCCTCAAGTCTAAGGTATTCGTTCTATTAATTTGAACCATATGAAGCCACCAATTTTTAGTTCAATAATGGTTGAACATCTGCCTTTCATATGATTCTACCTTTCACATTCATTCAAGAAGTATTACTATCTATTCCCCATCAGATACTAATCTGAATTCTAGGGATATAGTAGTGATCAACACAAGCAAGGTCACAGTTCTCATGAAAGTTACATTCTAGTATAGACCATAACATATAAACAATGAAGCAAATAATTTAAATAAACAGAACAAATGGCTTACTGTTGTTACGTGCTATGCAGAGGATTAATAACAAGGAGCATATAGAGAGTGTCTGTTATAGGCCAGATAATGTAGCATTTGGCATAGATTAAGTTATTTTATTCTCATAACTCTATGAAGTAGGGAATATTACTATCCTCATTTTTTGGATGAAAATGCTGAAGTACAGAGAGGTTAAGTTACTTGTCCCGGGTCATGTAGCTGGTAGTGAAGGAGCCAAGCTTCAAACCTAACCAATCTGACCCTCAGAGGTACTCTTAAACACCGTGCTGTACAACAAGTCAATGGGATAAAAAGTAACTGATATCTAATAGATAACTAGAATTGCTTCTCAACATCATATTTTTTATTAGTAATAGTACAGTTCAGTCTTCCTATGCAAATACAAAATATAATAGATTATCTCAACAAATTCTTCCCTCTAGCTCTTTTGCTAAATGGGGATTCTAGGAATCGGAGCACATCAGCCAAGAACAGTATCGCTCAAAGTCTACACAACTGCTTAGGCTCTTATCATCTCCATATGGACCCCCTGCAAGATTGTATTAACATGCACAATGTACTCGTAGTCTTGAGGACAACAGTTTACCACTCAGTAATACTGGAACCGCACCATGCAGTCCTACAACTACTCCTTCCAGGAAGGTGCAAAATTGGAAAGAAGTGTTAAGTGAATTGGAAATAGCTGACTTCAGGATGATTTCATCTCTCTCTTGTTGCCTCTTTACTTACTGTTCAGCTGTGATCCTTGCTCATCCCCAGATCCGAAGATCAGAGGAAATGATGATCGTATTTCCAATTAGAACAAATCGTAGCTATCTTGAGCTGTATCATTAATCCTTTCAGGGACATTTGTATTGTGTTACTCATTCTGTAGCCTAATGAGGCTTAAAAGAAGAATCTCTTTCCTTTTCCTGTATCCAAATGTAGGTCCAAATAATTGCTCCTGCTGCTAGAGACTAAGGTTAATGTAAAGTAAAGACCCAGCTGGGGAAATGTTCACTGTCTAAGCAATGGAATCAAATGTGGATAGGCACTGTCATAAAACTATCACCTCGTGACTTTCCTTTATGCAATCTGATCCTCAGTTTTGTAATGCTTATTTGCCTACTGTTGATGAATGTAAGAATTTTCCATTCCTTACACACCGACGATTTTTTTCAATAAAATTATTTAACATAGTTCCCTATGGTGAGGACATTTTCACAGGCTTGCACTGAGCTCCATGAGCATAAGTAATTCTGAGGAAATAAAAAACGTAAATAATAATTATAGTAATAACAACAACAAAAAACTGTTTAACATAACACTTTTAGTATTTATTAAGTCACTCTCTTATTTAAAAACACATGCTGAACCATGCATTAGGGCTGGGGATGCACAGATGACTAAGGAACCATTCCTACTTTTAAAGAGTTTAGAATGTAATGGGAAAAGCAAAGAAGAGGTGCTACATTTAATAGAAATACTTCAGAATAAACATTATAAAAAATAAAAATATGGCAGATTATTTTTCTCACTAGTCTCTAGTGTTTCTTTTAAGCTCTTTCTAATACTAATCTTATTCAACAGAGGTTGACCCTGTAGATTTATCTCCCAGGACACCTGAGGAATGTGACATGTCCCATTCGTAATAGTGGTTTGGAGAACTTAGGTATGCTCACTTGGGGGAATGTGTATCGGTATATTGGTTTGAAGAGCAAACTATTTTGAGAGAAAACACACCCAAGACATTTCATTTTCTCCTCCCCTCTCCTTCCTCCCTCTTCACCTTTCAACTTTATTAAAATTGTGTCTTGTAAGAATTAGCTGGAGTGCTTGTTAAACATCCAGATTTCTGGGCCCTTTCACTGGAGGGTCTAAAGTATGCTATAAAGTCACTCATTTTTTTTCTGCAATCAAAAGAAATATGTATATTTTCCCACTCTGTTTAGAATAGGATTAGAAAAGAATCCTGTCTTCGGCATTCTCAGACACAGGAAGTGTTTTCTGGGCTGTTGCTATGTGCTTTAGCAAATTAGTCTGCCAGTCTCCTTAGGAACTCTGTCAGTTAGCTAGTTTGCTATATGCGCATCCAAATTATTGATTTTGGATCAAACTGTAAGACGCAATAATAAGAATATATTTACCAAAAGTAAGTGAGTTGAAAACCTAACCCAGATTTATGTTTGAAAACTACTATTATCAGAAATGAAGGGACTAGAGTTAAACCTACCCAAGAAATGCTACTAAGTTGAAAGCCAAATCGTATGTTAGGAGAAATTTGGATTATCACTCCAAACTTCTTTATTAATTCACGTCTTGCTCAATGACATCATTCCCTTTTAAGTATTCAAAGCGTCTATAGTATGTTCACCCATGTCCTAACCAAAACCTGCTCTTAGAAAAAGATCAGATACTTTCCTTATGTTAGAGATGTATATTTGAAAATCAATTCCATGTGAAATAAGTAATTCTATTTGTAGTTATGAAGTGTCAATAATCATAAAGCAGGCTAAGGAAATTTTGTTGTTTTGTCCTATGAATGAGGCATCTTGATACACTGAAATCACACAATGCAGGCTAGGAATATAATTGCAACTTTGTAAACAATCAAATTCCTTGAAGACTTTAGAGATTTGTAGCTACATTTATTGAATTATAGAGCCAGTGCTGATTGTGCAAGTGAAAACTAACTCTTTTATAATGTATAGAAGACAGATAATTAGCATATTAATAAAGATGAAAAAACTAATATTTAAAATCAAAACAGAGTCTGTTGTTAACTACTGATAGTATACGTTATATCATTGGAGAAATAAATACTTATGTAGCTCCTCTGCTCTCATACCCTTGCAGGAACTGGGGAAGGAGAATAAGACCACAAGGGAGTGGCCTGTGGCTTTGACTTTGAAGCCCTAGGATGAATTTCAGAATAAGAGCTGGAGAAAACTTCATGAAAAAAAAATAAAAATAATTTGAGAAGGGGTAGAGTTTCTTCTCAGGGGAAGGACATTGGGAAGAGAGAAGAGAGCAGAAGAGAAAGGATAGTGTTGATAATAAGTCTTCCTAAAAGAATAGCAAATATTGGTTTATTTTTGTGATTTCGCTGAAACCATCTCCATCTTCACAAACAGGAAAATATCCAAGATTGAATCCGCCAAAATGCCTCATGGGAGCATTTTTGTTTTTCTTTTTTGTCATTTTTGAAGGAAATGGAAGAAAGCGTTTGTGTTCAATGTATACATCATGGAATGAGGACAGCACACTTGGTAGAAGAGGATAATTCAGACACTATCCTATTTGATAAGAAGCCAGATCTCAGCCCCAAAGACGACCAGGATGATGCAGACAACACTCCCATTACCACTCCCACAACTGCACAATCATACATACACACATGAACTATCTCTGCCACTGTCCAACTTTGAGCCAACTTTCTTTGAAACTCAAAGTTCAACTCACATCTCAGCCACACATACAATATGTAGTTAATATGCAGTATTTATGAAAGAGCTTTAGAAATATATTTAAATCTATTGAAATATGAGATGTAACATAGACATTAGTATTTGTGTATTTTGATGATAGCATTTGGTTGTTATCCAATTAAGTTCCCTTAACTGTTTTGAATTTTACTAGGCAGCAGAGTGGGCAGATATATATGGCAAAGAGGGAGTTAGAAAGGGACATACAGTACTCAACCCTAAAAGGAACTTCCAGTTCGACCCTAAAGTATTATAAATGGAAGCATCCTGCACTACAACTTTCTACCTTGACCCTAATGTAAAAATTTATGTCCTAATATTTGGTGAAGGAACCAAACATGTATGACTCAGTTGCTACCTCATTCTTTTTATTCATACCCCCACCAATTGTACATCCCTGAGATGAGGACACATAGATCGAAATCAAGATATTTTTTCTAGATGTTGGTCTGCAGGCCTGTTTCTCTCAGTCACCACTAATAGACTTCAACAGATGTGGGACAATAATTCTAAATAAGTGATTCTAGTTGGCAGGTCCAACTTCTTCAGCTATGCTGTTTATATTGGGATAAAGGTAGCAGAAAGCCCAGTGGTGACCATAGATCCCAGTAAATTTCCCAATCTATATTTACAAATAATTCTAATATTTTGATCCCTGTTCATCTTACTCCTAGCAATTTTCTCATTGATTTCAGACTTGAGCTGGGCTCAGGAGACGGATGACTAATTAACACCCTAAAACCCCAACAATGTAATTAATTTCCAGTGAAAATTATGGTATAACTAAAACAGAAGTAACCTGGTAATTGATGGTGATTGCCTTGTAGCTATGTCTTGGATGCCATCTCTAAAAAGGAAGCCAATTTTCCAAAAATGCATGTTAAACGCTGTACACAATTGATTCTGCATGTCATTAAGCCAAGGAGGATATTACTCACAGGGTTATTCATTTTTACTTTACTTTAAGGAATGTTTAAAACCTCTAAATCACTTATAACGATTAAGACAATTAACTTTGGGGGGAACTGTGGATTTGGAAACTCATAACATTCTTTAAAATCTGACATTTTCTTATTTTACTAGAATTCACTTTTATAAACCATAAGTCAGAATAGCAATGTATTTGGCTCCCTTTTTAAACACACTGTATATGTTCCTATTGAATTTTAGTTTCCTTTTTTAGAGTTCTGGGGAAAAAAAGAAATAGTAACCCTTCCACGTATTTTACAAGGCTGAAATATTTTGATGGATCCTGATTACTGAAAGATTTTAAGTTCTGTATTTCACATCAAATTTACAGCTGAACTTCTTTTTTATTGAGTGTTCTAATAAATAACAAAAAAAAGCCTGGATCACATAGTATTTTAGTTAGTAGAAGCACTACATATATAGATGTGTGTGTGTGTGTGTGTGTGTTTGTGCGTGTGTGTTTTGTACTGTATCTAATTATAGTCTCTGAATAGGATCAAAATATTTCACATATTGGCATATTTATTTAAAATATATTCCTAAAATATATGGAATAGAAAATAGTGAAATAAATACCAGTATTTATTAAGCACTTACATTTCAGGTGCTTCATAGAATATGGCTCATTTCATGATGGCCTTATTACAGTGTTTTCAAACTTTGCACAAGGGTCCTCTGTGCAACTTGGTAAAAATGCAGGTCCCCAGAGTCCATTCGGACAGGATTCTGATTAAGTAGATCTGGAAGGATTTAAAGGATCTCTATTTTTAACAAACCTCTCCAGATTAGTCTGAAATAGGTAGCCTGTGAAACACACTGTAAGTAACATTGTCTATTAAATATTGCCTAATAAAAATTGACCATAAGCTTAGATGAATAAACTAAGAATCAAGAAACTTAAATATCTTGTTTAAGTTCCCCTATTCATGAAAAATAATGCTTTTGCTCTTGAGAGTAAGCATTTAAGTCTCATGAGGAATGGGGAAAAGGTTAAGAAATAGGAACAAAAACATGAGACAGTGGCATTGGAAAGTGATGACTATAAAAATAAGGAATAGTGGTAAGGTCTTTGGTTCTGGTCATGGCTGAGTATCTGGTATCAAACCTATCCTCTTCTTACCATAAATTGGTATAAAAGATGGATAAAATATATAAAGTAAGTGTTTTCAGACACTGTTTAGCAATTAATACTATGCTCTGGCCATTGAAAGAAAGGAAACATGAAGGTGAGTACTACATTTACCCTGACTTTCACCCTGAGAGTATTTTCTAATCTAGGGCAAAGAGAAACAAAGCCCAAAAAAGAGTGGCAGTCTTGCTGGATCAAATAAACCGTTTAGGCCTTCCAAGACACTTGGATTTCGAGATATGGTATTACACAAGAAGGACCCAAAAGCAAGGGGCACCAAATGTATGTAGCCATTTCCCTTAGAACATTCAGCCAACTTCTAAAATGCAAACTTGTAAGACAAGATTTCAAATGGCCTACCAGAGGAAAACCACTAGGAGGCTAAAGAGCTTAGCAAAGATTTCAAGCCTGCAGAGTATTGAGAAAATGTTGGAGGCTGGGCCTGGTGCTCACACCTGTAATCCCAGCACTTTGGGAGACCAAGGCAGGCGGATCACAAGGTCAGGAGTTGGAGACCAGCCTGTCCAACATAGGGAAACCCCATCCCTACTAAAAATACAAAACATTAGCTGAGTGTGGTGGCGTGCACCTGTAATCCTAGGTACTTGAGAGGCTGAGGCAGGAGAATTGCTTGAACCCGGGAGGCGGAGGTTGCAGTAAGCTGAGATGGCACTGCTACACACCAGCCTTGGTGACAGTGCAAGACTCTGTCTCAAAAAAAAAAAAAAAAAAAATAAGAAAGAAAGAAAGATAGAAAGGAAGAAAGAAAAGAAAATGTTGGATCTGAGGTCCAACAAGAGTACAGAGACCTTTGTGAACATCTCAGGCTTTCAGTTGAGACCTTGGAATGGCCATGCTCTAGAAGTAATGACCATGTGCCAGCAGTAGGGGACACTCTCAGACACTAAGGGCAAAAGTGCAATAGTTCCCTCCTAATAAACCCTGGAAGCAAGCCTCAGCAGAATCAAGTGGTCTTCCAGTAATTTAAATATGTATCAGAACAAAATTTAACTCCATTAACTCTCACTAGAGGATAACAACAACATCTAGAGCCTTTATCACCCACAGTGTACAGCACATAAAATAAAACTTACCAGACAGCAAAGGAGGATGATACAGTGACTAGTAATCAAGAGATTAAATAATCAATGGAAGAGACTGAGAGATATTATAGATATTGAAGTTAGCGAATAAAGTCTTCAAAATAACTATGATTAGCATCTTAAATAATATAGAAGAAGAGATGGACAAAGTAGAGTATTTCAGTAGGGTATTAGACAAAAAGGACTAGAACTCGTATTAAAGATCTGTAAAATAAAATATCTGACATTTAAAACTCATTGGATAAATAAAGAGTGGACTGGACGTAGTGGAAGACAGTATTAGTGAATTAGAAAACTGTTCAATAGAAAAATATCCAAGCAGAGGAATAGAGAGGAAAAAGAGAACCAGAAGACTGCGTAAGACACGTGTGAGACACATTCAAAAGGCCTAACATGTGTAATTAGAGTCCTAGAAGAAGAAGAAAAAATATCCTCTATTTGAATAAAAGTTGGCTGAGAATTTTTCAAATATGATAAAAAAAGACAATAACCCATAAATTAAAGATATTTAGCAAAATTTATGCAGGATTTAAAACATAAAAATAAAAATCTAGGCACGACATAGTCAAATTAATTTATCAACAAAAAGTAAACAACAAACGTAGCCAGAACAAAAAGGATACCAGCTTCAAAAGATCAATAGTAAAAATAAAGTACATTTTTGCATAGAAACTTAGAAATTTCTTTAAACAGCAGAAAGAAAAAGTGCTTCCAATTTAGAAGTCTATACCTATAAAATAACCTTCAAAAATAATGTCCTTCAATAATGTCCTTTCAAGGATTCCCTATTTAATAAATGGCACTGGGAAAACTGGTTAGCCATATGTAGAAAGCTGAAACTGGATCCCTTCCTTACACCTTATACAAAAATTAATTCAAGATGGATTAAAGACTTAAATGTTAGACCTAAAACCATAAAAACCCTAGAGGAAAACCTAGGCAATACCATTCAGGACATAGGCATGGGCAAGGACTTCATGTCTAAAACACCAAAAGCAATGGCAACAAAAGCCAAAATTGACAAATGGAATCTAATTAAACTAAAGAGCTTCTGCACAGCAAAAGAAACTACCATCAGAGTGAACAGGCAACCTACAAAATGGGAGAAAATTTTTGCAACCTACTCATCTGACAAAGGGCTAATATCCAGAATCTACAATGAACTCAAACAAATTTACGAGAAAAAGACAACCCCATCAACAAGTAGACGAAGCATATGAACAGACACTTCTCAAAAGAAGACATTTATGCAGCCAAAAGACACATGAAAAGATGCTCATCATCACTGGCCATCAGAGAAATGCAAATCAAAACCACAATGAGATACCATCTCACACCAGTTAGAATGGCAATCATTAAAAAGTCAGGAAACAACAGATGCTGGAGAGGATGTGGAGAAATAGGAACACTTTTACACTGTTGGTGGGACTGTAAACTAGTTCAACCATTGTGGAAGTCAGTGTGGCAATTCCTTAGGGATCTAGAACTAGAAATACCATTTGACTCAGCCATCCCATTACTGGGTATATACCCAAAGGACTATAAATCTTGCTGCTATAAAGACACATGCACATGTATATTTATTGCGGCACTATTCACAATAGCAAAGACTTGGAACCAACCCAAATGTCCAACAATGATAGACTGGATTAAGAAAATGTGGCACATATACACCATGGAATATTATGCAGCCATAAAAAATGACTAGTTCATGTCCTTTGTAGGGACATGGATGAAACTGGAAATCATCATTCTCAGTAAACTATCGCAAGAACAAAAAACCCAGCACCGCATGTTCTCATTCATAGGTGGGAACTGAACAATGAGAACACGTGGACACAGGAAGGGGAAAGTCACACTCCAGGGACTGTTGTGGGGTGGGGGGAGGGGGGAGGGATAGCATTAGGAGATATATCTAAAGCTAAATGACTTGTTAATGGGTGCAGCACACCAACATGGCACATGTATACATATGTAACAAACCTGCACATTGTGCACATGTACCCTAAAACTTAAAGTATAATAATAATAAAATAAAATAAAATAATAATGTCCTTTCAAAGACAATAGAAAGTAAGAATAAAAAAAACTCAAAGAAAGATAAAAGTAATTTTATCTTGAAAGAAATTTATTCTCAGTAGACTTATAAAAATAAATGGAGAACAACAGAAAAGGGTAAATATTTACACTATTCTGCAAGTTTATTAAATAAAGAAGCATTCAATGAAGGGCTCCATTTTCTCAAAGAATTGTTGTATCACTGAAGCATGAGGAATATTATTGAATTAGACTCAGAAACTTTAATTCAAGTCTTCTTATAAACTTTAAAATGTGTTAATTTTATTATGATAATTTGTTAGTAACTAACAAGATGAAGTATAAAGATGAAATTGACCCAATCCAACATAATAATCATAAGTCATATATGCCAGAATCTGGTCTCCTAAATTTCCAGTTTTCATTTTCACGACCTCAGGAACTGCTACATAAATCAGCGTGTTCTCATGACAGACATTTCGTGACATGTTTTCTGAAATTAACAGAGAAAGAAATTCAATGTGCAATTGTGGTTTAATTCTGTAGACTGTAAGCTTTGATTGCATGCCCACTGAGGGCAAAGAATCAGAAGTAGCTCCCTCTAAATACAGATACAAGGAGCAGATGACACTATCTAGGATGGATCAGCTCTAACTGCTTGGAAAATAATGCATATCAAAGAAAGAGAGTAGTTGAGGCTTGTTACTGAATTTTACCTTCTAAATTTCCTATTCGTGTATCATTTATTTGTACTTGATGCTGTCCTAACTACCAGGGAAACAAATATTAAGTCAACAAAGTCTCTCTCAAGAATTTATAGTCTAATAGGAAAAGAGATAAACACAAAAACAAATAAATGTGATGAAGTATCCTAGGTAGCATAATAGAAATCTAGAAGGTTACAGTGTGACACAAAGGAGAAAATAAGTAATTCATCCTGGGATGTGTCAGAAAAGTGTTCATAGGGGAGGTGACATCAGTTATAAATTTTGAAAGATGAGAGGCCATCTAACAATGGCTATGAAGGAGAAAAATATGTCAGACAGAAGAGTCAGAAAACAAGGGCATGGGTTAGAAAAATAGTATTACTAATTTAGGGGTGAATCTGACACTCTGCGAGGTGAGGCATGGTTAAAAGGGATGCTGTAGAAGTTCACAGAGGAGGGATTATTGAGTGTATCCTATGCCATGTATAAAATATAGGGTCTTATTTTGATGGCAAAAAATGCTATTACACAGTCCGAACCCTCTTCAAAAGAAGTAAATATAACTGAGCTCTATTAAAACTGCACTGTACAAAAACCACATGATTATCTCAATAGATGCAGAAAAGGCCTTTGACAAAATTCAATAGCCCTTCATACTAAAAACTCTCAATAAATTAGGTATTGATGGGACGTATCTCAAAATAATAAGAGCTATTTATGACAAACCCACAGCCAATATCATACTGAATGGGCAAAAACTGGAAGCATTCCCTTTGAAAACTGGCACAAGACAGGGATGCCCTCTCTCACCACTCCTATTCAACATAGTGTTGGAAGTTCTGGCCAGGGCAATTAGGCAGGAGAAGGAAATAAAGGGTATTCAATTAGGAAAAGAGGAAGTCAAATTGTCCCTGTTTGCAGATGACATGATTGTATATTTAGAAAACCCCATCATCTCAGCCCAAAATCTCCTTAAGCTGATAAGCAACTTCAGCAAAGTCTCAGGATACAAAATCAGTGTGCAAAAATCACAAGCATTCTTATACACCAATAACAGACAAACAGAGAGCCAAATCACGAGTGAACTCCCATTCACTATTGCTTCAAAGAGAATAAAGTACCTAGGAATCCAACTTACAAGGGATGTGAAGGACCTCTTCAAAGAGAACTACAAACCACTACTCAACAAAATAAAAGAGGACACAAACAAATGGAAGAACATTCCATGCTCATGAGTTGGAAGAATCAATATTGTGAAAATGGCCATACTGCCCAAGGTAATTTATAGATTCAATGCCATCCCCATCAAGCTACCAATGACTTTCTCCACAGAATTGGAAAAAACTACTTTAAAGTTCATATGGAACCAAAAAAGAGTCTGCATTGCCAAGACAATCCTAAGCAAAAAGAATGAAGCTGGAGGCATCACGCTACCTGACTTCAAACTATACTACAAGGCTATAGTAACCTAAACAGCATGGTATTGGTACCAAAACAGCATGGTATTGGTACCAAAACAGAGATCTAGACCAATGGAACAGAACAGAGCCCTCAGGAATAATACTATACATCTAGAACTATCTGATCTTTGATAAACCTGACAAAAATAAGAAATTGGGAAAGGATTCCCCATTTAATAAATGGTGCTGGGAAAACTAGCTAGCCATATGTAGAAAGCTGAAACTGGATCTCTTACTTACACTTTATACAAAAATTAATTCAAGATGGATTAAAGATTTAAATGTTAGAATTAAAACCATAAAAACCCTACAAGAAAACCTAGGCAATACCATTCAGGACATAGGCATGGGCAAGGTCTTCATGTCTAAAACCCCATAAGCAATGGCAACAAAAGCCAAAATTGACAAATGGGATCTAATGAAACTAAAGAGCTTCTGCACAGCAAAAGAAACTACATCAGAGTGAACAGGCAACTTACAGAATGGGAGAAAATTTTTGCAATCTACTCATCTGACAAAGGGCTAATATCCAGAATCTACAATGAACTCAAACAAATTTATAAGAAAAAAAACAAACAATCCCATCACAAAGTGGGTGAAGGATATGAACAGACACTTCTCAAAAGAAGACATTTATGCAGCCAACAGACACATGAAAAAATGCTCGTCATCACTGGTCTTCAGATAAATGCAAATCAAAACCACAATGAGATACCATCTCACACCAGTTAGAATGGTGATCATTAAAACGTCAGGAAACAACAGGTGCTGGAGAGGATGTGGAGAAATAGGAACATTTTTACACTGTTGGTGGGACTGTAAACTAGTTCAACCATTGTGGAAGACAGTGTGGCGATTCCTTAGGGATCTAGAACTAGAAATACCATTTGACCCAGCCATCCCATTACTGGGTATATACCCAAAGGATTATAAATCATGCTGCTATAAAGACACATGCACACGTATGTTTATCGCAGCACTATTCATAGTAGCAAAGGCTTGGAACTAACCCAAATGTCCATCAATAATAGACTAGATTAAGCAAATGTGGCACATATACACCATGGAATACTATGCAGCCATAAAAAAGGATGAGTTCATGTCCTTTGTAGGGACATGGATGAAGCTGGAAACCATCATTCTCAGCAAACTGTCGGAAGGACAAAAAACCAAACACCACATGTTCTCACTCATAGGTGGGAATTGAACAATGAGAACGCTTGGACACAGGAAGGGGAACATCACACACTGGGGCCTGTCATGGGGTCGGGGGACGGGGGAAGGATAGCATTAGGAGATATACCTAATGTAAATGACGAGTTGATGGGTGCAGCACATCAACATGGCACATGTATACATATGTAACAAACCTGCACGTTGTGCACATGTACCCTAGAACTTAAAGTATAATAAAAAAAATCCAAAAAAAGAAAAAACTGCACTAATATGGTAGCCATGAGCCACATGTGGCTATTTAAATTTAATAAAATTAAAAATTCACTCTTGTTGCACTAGCCAAATCTTTAGTAACCATAATGTGCGTGTAGCTAGTGGCTACTGGATTCCACAGCACACTCAGTTGCTTAATAAACCTAACGTTGTCTTTCACTCAAGTAAAGACCAAAACAGAAGTTCCAGATCAGAGGCAATGGAAGTTTGATTATCACAGTATTCAGAAATTCAAACTGACAGAATCTTTGCTGTCTTCAAATTGTGGCTTCCCAAATAACCGTAAACATCAGCACCCAGACAAGAGATTAGAGAAGCGTATTGAGGGTTACTTGTAAATGATTTTATAACCAGAACTCTGGGTGACATAAATCTTTTCTGCTAACATCTCACTGACTAGAACTCAGTCTCACAGACACAGGAAGGCTGGGAAATGTAGTGTAGTTGAAAGCCCAGAAAGAATAGAAAACTTGAAGATGATCCTACAATCTTACCCACCCCTTGATAATTGAAAGTCTTCATTATTAAACTTAATTATTATACTATGTCTTTATGGTACCTAGAGCCATCTTCACCGCAGGCTGTTTGTCCTTCTGCTAAATGCTCTGAGGCTTGAGTTTTATTTATTTATTTATTTTTATTTTTTAAATCATACTTTAAGTTCTAGGGTACATGTTCACAATGTGAAGGTTTGTTACATAGGTATACATGTGCCATGTTGGTTTGCTGCACCTATCAACTCGTCATTTACATTAAGTATTTCTCCTAATGCTATCCCTCCCCCAGCCCCCCTCCCCCTGACAGGCCCCAGTGTGTGATGTTCCCCACCCTGTGTCCATGTGTTCTCACTGTTCAACTCCCACCTATGAATGAGAACATGCGGTGTTTGGTTTTCTGTCCTTGTGATAGTTTGCTTACAATGATGGTTTCCAGCTTCATCCATGTCCCTGCAAAGGACATGAACTCATCCATTTTTACGGCTGCATAGTATTCCATGGCACATATGTGCCACATTTTCTTAATCCAGTCTATCGTTGATTAACATTTGGGTTGGTTCCATGTCTTTGCTATTGTGAATAGTGCTGCGATAAACATACGTGTGCATGTGTCTTTATAGCAGCATGATTTATAATCCTTTGGGTATATACCCAATAATGGGATGGCTGGGTCAAATGGTATTTCTAGTCTAGATCCTTGAGGAATCGCCACACTGACTTCCACAATCGTTGAACTAGTTTACAGTCCCACCAACAGTGTAAAAGTGTTCCTATTTCTCCACATCCTCTCCAGCACCTGTTGTTTCCTGACTTTTTAATGATCACCATTCTAACTGGCGTGAGATGGTATCTCACTGTGGTTTTGATTTGCATTTATCTGATGACCAGTGATGATGAGCATTTTTTCATATGTCTGTTGGCTGCAAAAATGTCTTCTTTTGAGAAGTGTCTATTCATATCCTTCTCCCACTTTGTGATGGGGTTTTTTTTTCTTGTAAATTTGTTTGAGTTCTTTGTAGATTCTGGATATTAGCCCTTTGTCAGATGAGTAGATTGCAAAAATTTTCTCAAATTCTGTAGGTTGCCTGTTCACTCTGATGTGGTTTCTTTTGCTGTGCAGAAGCTCTTTAGTTTCATTAGATCCCATTTGTCTATTTTGGGTTTTGTTGCCATTGCTTTTGGCATTTTAGTTATGAAGTCTTTGCCCATGCCTACATCCTGAATGGTATTGCCTAGGTTTATTCTAGGGTTTTTACAGTTTTAGTTCTTACATGTAAGTCTTTAATCCATCTTGAGTTAATTTTTATATAAAGTGTAAGGAAGGGATCCGGTTTCAGCTTTCTACATATGGCTAGCCAGTTTTCCCAGCACCATTTATTAAATAGGGAATCCCTTCTCCATTGCTTGATTTTGTCAGGTTTATTGAAGATCAGATGGCTGTAAATGTGTGGTATTATTTCTGAGGCCTCTGTTCTGTTCCATTGGTCTATATATCTGTTTTGGTAACAGTACCATGCTGTTTTGGTTACTGTAGCCTTGTAGTATAGTTTGAAGTCAGGTAGCATGTTGCCTCCAGCTTTGTTCTTTTTGCTTAGGATTGTCTTGGCTATGCAGGCTCTTTTTTGGTTCCATATGAACTTTAAAGTAGTTTTTTCCAATTCTGTGAAGAAAGTCATGGGTAGCTTAATGGGGATGGCATTGAATCTCTAAATTGCCTTGGGCAGTATGGCCATTTTCATGATATTGATTCTTCCTATCCATGAGCATGGAATGTTCTTCCATTTGTTTGTGTCCTCTTTTATTTTGTTGAGCAGTGGTTTGTAGTTCTCCTTGAAGAGGTCTTTCACATCTCTTGTAAGTTGGATTTCTAGGTATGTTATCATCTTTGTAGCAATTGTAAATGGGAGTTCACCAGACTTGAGTTTTAAATAGTGGTTTTCCTGTTTTCCACCTTGTTTCACTGTTAACTATAATAGTAGTAATAGTGGTGGTAGTACTTGTCATTGTTGTTTTAGTTTCCCCACTAAGCTAAACTTAAATGAAACAAAAAATGTCTATAAAAATAGATATATCAACTTGTTTTATAAGTAACCCAAGTTTTCACTCTTTCATGTCACTTGGATACTATATATTTCATTCTTAGAATAAAGTGCAGTAGATTTATGTCTTCTTTTTTTTCCTCTCTACTTACAGATTATTTCTCTTATTTTAGAAATGTATAAAAGGTTTTTGCTGTTGTTATTGTTGTTGTTTGTTTTTTTTTGTTTTTTGTTTGTTTGTTTTTTAGACAGAGTTTCCCTCTTTTGCCCAGGCTGGAGTGAAGTGGTACAATCTCAGCTCACTGCAACCTCCACCTCCCGGGTTCAAGTTATTCCCCTGCCTCAGCCTCCCAAGGGGCTGGGATTATAGCTGCCCACCACCACGCCTGGCTAATTTTTGTATTTTTAGTAGAGATGCTGTTTCGCCATGTTGGCCAGGCCAGTCTCGAACTGCTGACCTCAGGTTATCTGCCCACCTCAGCCTCTCAAAGTGCTAGGATTACAGGCGTGAGCCACTGTGCCTGGTCAAAAGTTTTGAGATTGCTAGAAATCTGGCAGCTGGTTAAGTTAGCCATTATTCTTTACATCTCTGTTATAAAATACTTATTTTTATAGATCATCTATTTTTCTGGCCTAGTAACTGGTAACATTTGTTCTATTGCATAGGATTTCTATGTAATAAATGCCACCTGTAGCCGAGAGATAAAACATTGTTTATAAACTAACTTCTAAAGTTTCTGCAATGCTAATATATATGATATACAGAAGCCTTTGCCAAAAATAATTTAAAAATATTTCAGTTTATAAAATACTCCTCTAGAAGGACAGAATATGCAATACTGGCATCTAATTGATATTTTGAAACACATCTTTATTATCAACTTATTGAATAGGCACTTATTGATCATCTACTATATGCCAAAAACTGTTCTAAGCACTAAGGAAATAGTAGTGAACAATCCAGACATGGTCTCAGCTCACAGGAATGTAAATATCTGGAAAGAATGATAGGCCTCAGTTCACAAAAGAGTTTACAGAAAACTGAGCCAAAAAGATTCCTATGCAAGTAAGTGTTAAAACAGATTAAAAGAGGTAAGTGAAATAATATTTTACCTTGGGCTTTAATTAGTAAGGCATAGATTTCACAAACCTATAGCTATGTTTGGAAATGGACTTGGAAGAAGGAAAACTCACTAAGTACATAGGTATGATATTGACAACCATGTGTACTTAAGATTAAGATCATTGTCCTTAGCAGGTAAATATTTGCATCTAAGTGAACAGAACTGATATATCCTCATCTCATAGCCTGAAATATTCAACTTGCTTGGGCATATTTTGTGGCAAATTCATCCTAATAAGAGGCCAATCCAAATATAGTACTATTCAAAACCACAGTCCTACACAGAGGCTCAAGTTCTGTTTTTGAGGTGGACAGCTGGTAATGTTATTTTGTTCCTGTGGCTATAACAAAAACACTTTAGATTGGGTAATTTATAAATAATAGAAATTTACTTCTCACAGTTCCAGAGGCTGGGAAATCCAAGATCAATTTGCCAGCAGATTCAGCATCTGGTGAGGGCTCACGCTCTTCTTCCAAGATGGCACCTTGTTACTGTATCCTCACCAGAAGCAGCAGACTGGCAAAAAAGGGACAAAGTTGTTCCCTAAAGCTCTCTTATAAGGCATTAATCCCATTCATAAGGGTAGAGCTTTTATGGTCTAATCATGTCCTAAAGGCCACACCTCTTAATACTGGTGCATTGAGAATTAAGACTCAACATGAATTTTGTAGGGACACAAACCTTCAAACCATAGCACTAGCATTTGCGCTAAAATGTTGGTGAGGAACCACAAAGTCTAGGTGGTGTCCTCATCGAAGAGTTTTTGCAGTTTCAAACCACCTCTCAAGTCTCTACACGTGTAACACCAGAAATATCTCCTGCTTGGGGAAAGATGCATGTCAGAGTATTAACACTTCTTGCATATCAAGTGACTAAATCAGGTAGGTAGATTTTTTTTCAATTTTTTATGAAGATTCTCATACATATGGCAAAGTTGAAAATATTTTACATGAAACATCCTCATCCTCACCACCTAGATTCTAGCTTAATATCTTACTACACCTGTTGCACCACTTATCACTCTACCTATCTTTCTGTCCATTTATCAATTTTACTTTTGATGGATTTCAAAGCAAATTGCAGACATCCAAACAATATGCACATTAACAAAAATTCAGTATTTTTAGTAGTTTTCTTTTCTTGAATTTACATACCATGAAATGCTCAAATTTTAAGTGTATAGTTAGTGAATTTTGACAAATGAATATGTCTGTGTTATCCAAACCCCTAGTAAGATATAGAACATTATTATCACAAAAAGAAGTTCTTTCAGGCCCCTTGCCAGTTGATCCTTAAACACCAGAGTCCACCAGAGACAAATATTGTTCTGATATTATTTTACCATAAATTAGATTTTCTTGTTTTAACATTTAATATAAATGACATCATAGAGCATATATCCACATTCATTATATAGTATACAATGTAAGGCTTCTTTCACTTGGCATAATGATTTTGACATACTGTCCATGTTATATAAATATTGCCCATATTACATAAATATTCTAATATTCGTGTAATATTGTCCATATTACATAAATATTCTACTGTTTGTTTATTCATTCTTATAATGGTGGACACGGGTCAATTTGTGGTTAATATGAATAAAGCTGTTATGAACATTCTTGTACAAGTTTTTTTGTTAAGATGGTTTTTATGTCTGTTGGGTAAATACGTAGGAGTGAAATTGCTGAATCATAGAATGTGTGTATGTTTAGTTTCACAAAAAATGACCTGTGATGGAGCTGTTCCACTCCTATTTATTTACTCAGCAGAAATAAAAGCATGCTAGCATTTTCAACACCACGGATGAACCTAGAGAACATTATGCTAAGTGAAATAAGCCAGGCACAGAAGGACAAATATTGTGTAATTCAACCTATATGAGGTATCTAAAATAGTCAAACTCATAAGAGAATAAAATGTTGGTTGCCAGGGGCTTGGAGGGAGGAGAAAATGGAGAACTGTTTTTCACTGGATATAAAATTTGTGTCATGCAAGACGAATACATTCTAGAAATCTGCTATACACAAGTAGTACCTATAGTTATCAATGTAGTATTGTACATTTTAAAATATGTTAAGAGGATAAATCTTATGTGAAGCATTTTTATCCCCCTCCAGAAAAAAACCCCACAAGAAGCACAAGAAAATTTTTGGTGATGATGAGTATGTTTAGTACCTTGATTGTGGTGATGATCTCACAGGTGTATGCTTATGTCCAAATTCGTCAAGATGAATACATTAAATGTATACTTTTTTTGTATGTCAACTGTACTTCAATAAAGCTAAAATATTTAATTAATTAATTAATTTTAATAAAAATATGGCAGGCTATTTTCTGAAGTGGTTGTAAAATTTTAGAATCCCACCAACAATGTATGAGAGTTCTATTTGTTCCACATGCCAACCAACATTTGGTGTTTTCAGTCCGTTTAATTTTGACCATTTAGGAAAGTGTGCAGTAGTTTCTTGTGATTTTAATTTGCATTATGTAATAATGCTGTTAAATTCATTTTCATATAATTATAGACTATTCATATATTCTCTTTTATGAAGTGTCTTTTAAACCTTTTGTCTATTTTACATTAAGTTAGTTGTCCTTTTATTGTTGAGTTCTATATATCTTGAATTTCAGCCCGTTGTTAAACGGATACTTTCAATTTTGATGAATTCTAATTGACTGATATTTTCTTTTGTGGTTAGTTCTTTCTTTCTGGGACTGAATAAGAAACCTTTATCTGCTCATAAGTCATGGAGATGTTCCACGATGTTTTTCTACAAGAGCTTTGTGGTTTTAGCTTTTACACTTCGATCTACAATTCATCTCTAATTAATTTTTTGCATGGTGTAAAATAAAGAGTGTAGTTCAATTTTCCAATATAATATCTACTTATTTTAGCACCATTTGTTGAGAAGACTTTTCTTTCCCTACTAGATTGCGTTGGAAACATTCTCAAAAATCAAATAACTACATAAGAGGGGTGTTATTCCTGGGCCATCTATTTTGTTCCATGCATCTATTTGTAGATCTTTATGCCTGCACTATACTTTCTCAATTATTGTAGTTTTAGGGTGCCTGTAAATCTGAAAGTCAGATAGTGTAAATCCTTCATCTTTGTTCATTTCAGTTATGTTTTGGATATTCTTTATTGCTTGCATTTACATATAAATTTTTGAATCAGCTTAAAAATAGCTGACACTATAATTTGGACAAGATTCAATCTATAGATAAATTGAAATCTTAAATCTATTGGGTTTTACAATCAATGTACATGGTATATGTCTCCATTTATTTAGATCTTTTCTCTCAAGAACATTTTGGTAGTTTTCACTATAAAATTATTTTTCTTTAAAAATGTTTGTTAAACTTGTTCAAATTTATTCTTTCATTTTTATGTTTTAATGCTAAAATACATGGAATTTTTAACATTTAATTTTCCAATTGTTTCCTGCCAGTGTGTAAAATATAACTGATTTTTAAATATTACCTCATATTCTGTGTTCATGCAAAGCAGACATACTAGTTCTAATAGGTGTTTGGCAAATTCTTTAGGATTTTCTAATTAAAGAATCATGTAATATGCAAACAGAGACAGTTTTAATCTTTGCTTCTCCTTTTTATGCAAGAACCTTAATAATAAATTGGTATTAAATTTTCTCAGTGTCTTTTCCACATCTATTAATTAATTATATGTGTCTTATTTTATTCCATTGACATGATAAATTATATTAAATAATTTTAAAAGACAAATTGTGTATTTCTAAAATAAACTACCCTAATGATACTATAATATTGCTGATTTTAATTTGTTATACTTTTAAGTATTTTTAGTATATTTTTATGAGGGATATTGTTCTGTAACTTTATTTAGTAACATCATTGTCAAGTTTTGTTATCAGGGTAACTAGCATCATAAAACAAGTTGAGAAGTTTTCCTTCTACTCTCAGAAAACATTTCATAATATTGAAAATATTTCTTCCTTAAATACTTGATGAAATTCACATGTGAAAGGTTTTGAATAATAAATTCAATTTCTCAAAAGAAAATTAAGAAAACAATCTCATTTATAATAGTATCAAAAATTGTAAAATACTTAAGAATAAACTTAACTAAGGAGGTAAAAGACTTACAGTGAAAACTACAATATGCTGATGAAAGAAATTAAAGAAGACACAAATAAATAGAAAGACATCCGATGTACACAAATTGGAAGACCTACTATGGTTAAAATGTCTGTATTGCCCACAGATATATACAGATTCTATCCTATTTCCATCAAAATCCCAGTGACACTTTTTATAGAAATAGAACAAACAATCCAAAATTTATATGAAACAACAAAAGACCCAGAATAGCCAAAGTGATCTTGACAAAGAACAAAGATGGAAGCATCACATTTATTGATTTCAAAATATATTATAAAGCTACACTAATAGAAACAATATGGTACTGGTATAAAGACATATATAAACCAATGGAACAGAAGAAAGAGCCCAGAAATATATCCACACATATATGGTCCATTGATCTACAAAGTACACAATGGGAAAAGGAGAGTCCCTTGCAAAAATAGTGTTGAGAAAATTGAATATTGACATGCAAACGAATGAATTTGGACCCTTATCTTATACCACACACAAAAAACTAACTTGGAGTAGATTAAAGACTTAAATATAAGATCTGAGAGTGTAGAATTCCTAGAAGCAAACAAAGGGGAAATCTTTATGACGTTGGTCTTGGCAATGATTTCTTGGATATGATGCCAAAAGCATTTTAGTTTTATATACATCAAACTTAAATGGTTCTGCATAACAAAGGACGCATTCAACAGACTGAAAAGGCAACCCACAGAATGGGAGGAAAATATTTGCCAACCATATATTTGATAAAGAATTAATGTTCAAAATATATGAGCAACTTATATAACTTAATAGCAAAAAAACAGAAGAAATATTTTTATTAAAAAATGGGCAAAGGACTTCAATAAACATTTTTTACAAAGAAGATACACAAATGTCCAACATTTGTAAGTGAAAAGGTAGTCAATATCACTGATGAGTAGAGAAATGTAAATCAAAACCATGATGAGATATCACCTCATACCTGTTAGGATGCTGCTATCAAAAAGACAAGGGCTAACAAGGGTTAGTGAGAGTGTGAAAAAAAGAGAACCCTTGTACACTGTTGGTGTGAATGTAAATCAGCACAGTCATTATGGAACAGCATGGAGGCTTCTCACAAAATTACAAATCGAACTACAATATTATCCGGCAATCTAACTTCTGGATATATGTCCAAAAGAAATGAAGTCAACATCTTGAAGAGATATCTGCACTCCCATGTTCATTGCAGCATTACTCACAATAGCTAAGATACAGAAACAACATAAGTGTCCATTGGTGGATGAAGAAAATGTGATGCATACATATCATATATTTTTATATATATGTGTGTGTGTGTGATGAACCATTATTCAGCCATAAAAAAGGAGGAAACTCCACCATTTGCAACAACATGAATGAATCTGGAGGACATTATGCTAAATGAAATAAGCAGAGACAGAAAGAAAAATATTGTATAATATCATTTATATGTGAAATCTAAAAAAGTCAGACTCACAGAAGCAAAGTCTAGAATGGTGGTTGCCAAAAGCCAGGTGGGAGGTGCATGGAATAGGGTGATATTTGTCAAAGGGTACAAACTTTCCGTTATAAGATGACAAAGTTCTGGGGATCTCATGTACAACATGGTGGCTATAGTTGACAATTCTGTATTCTATACCCGAAACTTGCTCAAGATTAGATCTTAAATGTTCTCACCACACACAAAAAGGAAACCACATTAAATGATGAATGTTTTAATTAGCTTTATTGTGATCATTTCATTTAGTGAATATATGCACGTATATCAAATCATCACAGTGTACACCTTAAATATGTACAATTTTTATTTTTCCATTATATCTCAATAAAGCTGTTCATAGTTAATTCTGAGGCAATCCAAGTGGTAAAATCATTGATTTAATAGTTTACATTTTGCTTTTTTAAGGAAGCAGATGGAATTGGATTATGGGTCAGAAGTCCTGGGTTCTAGTATATTGTCCATCAATTTTACTAATAGCATTTTCTTTTCAAGTGTTTAATTTTAATCTGTTACGTGATCATTGTATGTGCCTTTTCTAAGTCATAGGACTATTTAGGAGGCTCAAGTGAAATAATTAAAGTAGAGGTATGGGATATATTACAAACCACTATATAAACATAAAATACTGTTATAAGAACCTTCCTTCCTTCTTTCCTTTCTTTCTTTCTTCCTTCCTTCCTTCCTTCCTTCCTTCCTTCCTTCCTTCCTTCCTTCCTTCCTTTCCTTCCTCCCTCCCTCCCTTCCTTTTTTTAGAAACCACAATAAAATATTTTCCATTATTTTATCTCTTACATATATATATTTGTTTTTTAGTGCCAGAAAAAAAGGTGTTAATTTTCTTGATAAAATTTTAAGATGCTTACTGTTGTTGTTGTTGCTCTTGTTGTTTTAGTTTGACAATACTAGATGACCTCCCACTTTGCCTTTTATAACATGGAGTCCAAAGCTAAATATGTAGTTCATAACAGGAAGCTCACCCAAATGCCTCCTCTCACATTCCTTTATTTTTTTAATCTCTTATTTTTATTCCCTCTATTTTTTGGTGTAGTTTAACATCATAAGTCATTTCTGGTTCTGTTTTTAATTATCTACTTACACCTCATCTCATTCTAGAAAGGATTAAAACATTCATATTTAGAAGTAGATTAAAAATAATATGCCACAAATAAGGATAATGTATTCAGCCTCTAGTGTAATAAACACTCCTAGTTGATTCCCTGTCCAGAATCTTCCATGGTCTCAATCTTTCACACTCTCTTAGCTGCCTTAAGAAGCATCCCTTTAGTATGTTTCTTCTTTTTCTTTCTCTCCCTCTCTATCATTATTTCTCATTTTTTTTTTTTGGACTTTCTCTTGCTGTTTTGCCTTCAACCAATCTTTTCTCTATTCTGTTTTTCTTCTTTCTGTCTCTATTACCAGGTCATTGGATGTCTTAGTGGAGGAGCTATAACTTTTCAAAATTTCTCCACCCAGGTCAGTTCATTACTTGTTGCCTAGTGAACATTTCAGTGTTAGAAGATTGATGCTAGGAATGCACATTTGTGTGCAGTATAGAAATGTCTAAGCCCTGCCCTGATAAATTCTGTGTGTCTGTGTGTGTGTGTGTGCGTGTGTGTGTGTGTTTAAATCATGAGATGATCTGTGATTACACTTCAGATTCAAAGTGATTGGACCCTAGATACATTTCCATGATGCCCATTTATCATCTGGGAGTTTTGAAGATTTGATTATGACAAAAGATTAGGGAGAATTCTGGCTTCACACATTTTTGTCATAATGAAATTCTTCCCCACCAGCTACTTCACTTTGGGACCCTAAAACTACAGTCCATTAGACAAGTGAAAAATTTATAGCTGATGCCCTCTTCTTCAATTTCTTGCTTCTGGTGCAGGCCCCACCTCTCATAATTTCACCTCAAGCAGTATTGCTGGCAGCCAGAACTTACAAAGTGGCCTGTTATCATTAGATGGACAGAAACCATTGGTTGTTAAGATTATGCCCTCAAAGCAACTCTACTTTCTAAAAGGAAAGAATGTGTTGTTAAAGGAGGTACAGAGCAGAGGCTTAGGTGGCAAACTGGACATAAAATTTACTGAGAAACATCCAGTGTTTCCTTTAAATTCTGCACAAAACCTAACACATTTCTGGAGTTCTTAATCTCACAGTGTAATAGTTTGAGTGAAGGAAGAGGAGCCACAGGGAGTGTGACTTTGCTTAACTAAAAACCCCTAAATACTGTGCCGTTCCCTCCCTAAGAGGGATTATAGAGAGTGCAAATGGAAGACTTGAATTATTTATGAAAACTGTTAATCACAGGCATGGTTGCCAAGGGAATGAGGCAATGTGTCCTCAGGTAGATAGCCTCCTGCCAAAAATCTGACTTCTTTTTCTTTTCTTCTTTTGCTAATTCCAGTGATCTGTTCAAACTTTTCAATGGTAGATCCTGGAGATGTACATGTTTAATGTGGCAGAAAAACCTAGAAACACCTCCAACAAAACTGAGACAGAAGTAGCTTACAAATGAGAGTTCAGGTGTGAATAGAAGCTGTTTTCAAGATGGAGAGTACAAAAAAATGAGAGACTGAGGCCCCTCTATTCAAAGAAATGTGGTTATTTTACCTGTATGCTTTGTTTCACAGCTATGATGCCATCTCTTGTGATACTGATATCCCTTAGAGGAAGTATGAGGAAAAAAACAGACTCGATCAAGCAAAGGATAATTTTCATTCTCATAAGCCTCATTCTTTCTATTTCCAAAATGGAAAAATGCAGACATCAGGGTTGCTCTTTCCTTGCAGGGATACCTTAAAGATGTAAAATTGCAATAAGCACAAAATTGTTTATCAATCTTGTTATACTGTGGACAGAGACACATTTGCAAAATGCAAATCTGATCATATCACAGATCTCCTGGTTTAAAACATTTCAATGATTTCTATCTCTCTAGAGTTAAAGATGAGAATCTTTATCCCATCCCAGGCAAGCTATGCCCTGCACGATCTGGCTCTATGCCAAAACCCTTCCTAGCTCCTTCATCCAACCACACTGGTCCTCCTTCAGTCTTTCATAAGCTTTGTGGTTACTTGAGCTGCGGGGTTTTTGCAGAAACAATTCTCCCTATCAGGAATGATCTTCTCTCCTATCTTCACCTAGTTAACCCACTCATTCTTCTGAGTTTATTTCCTGAGGAAAGCCTGGGCAACATATCTGAGATATATTTCCCTCTTACATGCTTGTATAGCTCCTCTCCTTGGTAATACTGGACTTACGTCTTGTTTACTAACATGTATTTGTGGAATTGTATGTTTAAATCTCTCAACAATACTCCAAACTGCTTTTGTTCACCATTTTATCTCTAGGATCTAACAGTTAAATAGTACATATCTAATGCACAGTGAAGAAAGAAAAAAAAACAGATAAAATATGTGTGAAAAATTTTTAAAAATGAAGGAGACAAAACAAGGAAAAAGAGAAGGAAAGAGGAAAAGAAGAAGGAAGACCATCTAAGTTGAAGCAGAAACATTGAAGTCAATGATTATTTGATGTAAAACAAATCTAGCAGCACAGTTAAAACTATTTATTAGACTAATAAAGATATTTTTTGTTGCTTTTTACTTTCCCAAGGTACCATTTCATCCTTTCTTAAAATCCACCTCCACCACACATGGCTACTCTATACTGCTAGTCTATAAGCAAAAACTTGTTTACTGTGTTATTATCGTAGAACACTGGCATGGATTAAGATGAAGCAGGCTTTGAAAATAGTCAGTGAGTCAGAGTTTAATATAGACGAATCTAGCATTCATTACACGATGTTGGAACCTTACATATCACATGAATTAGGAGAATCTTTTCTTGTAAAAAGGCCAATTCTTTTATGTAAATTTCTCCATATATGACTGGTAAATAGGGAAAGATGTTCTTATAACACAGAAGTATTGTTGGTTCTTATACATTGTTTCCCAGTAGCTTAATGTTTTAAAGTTATCCACGGCAAACTTTGTCACAAATAAAGAAAAAGCATAGCAACCCATGATGATCTTAAGAAAAATGCTAAGAAATCTACAAAGGCACTTTTCTTTAGTGCTTCAAGCACATGTCTACATATTCAATTTTGTTAAACTTGCTGATGAAAGTGCCAACACAGATTCAGAAGCTGCAGACATTAATCCCCATATTAAAATAATGGATTAACAAAATAGGCTACACATTGGATCTGATTTTTAGTTTTAATAAAAATGGTCCATATTGGAAGGACGATTTTTACACTTCAAAGGAACAAGTAAAAGCCCCACGTTTCAAAATTGCTAATGACCAATCATCTCTGAAGCCACATGCCAATGCTATTAGAGGGTTATCTATGCCAGCTTTCCTTTTTTAACAGTAATTGCCTTAGTGTTTTTAGTGCTCTACTTTCCAAATTTTACAGTCTTGAGTCATCTCTCCACACCTTATTTTTCCCATAGCCCTTATTATTTTCAGTGTCCAATTTTGCAGAATGTAAGGTTATTCAATAGTGCAAACATTGGCATTAGAGTAGAAATGCCCATATCTCTGTTTTATGCCATTGTGTCTGGCTAAAAAGAGCTAAGATTTTTGTCTAACTACCTGATTATGTTCAAGAACTTTTGAAATTAAGAAAAATATGTATTGTTTCAATATTTGAGCTGACTTCTATAGAATCTAGTCAGGTGAGAACTTAGGACTTTTGGTTTTAAGTGAAGGTACGATTTTACTCTGGTCAGCAGAAAACATTCCCCAACTACCTCCATACATTTTGTAGGGGTCAGTATTACTTATCTCCCAAATTTTGTATTTGGGTCTTTTACAATTGCAAATCTTTTCTTTAAAATGATATAACTCTATATCTGTTTATAATCCTAATACCCCCAAGGCCCCAGATATCTAGACTCCTTCTCTGTTTCTCCATAATGTCCTAGGAGATTTTATATACAAACTTTTCCTGATAAGCTATATACATATATCTCTATCATTCATATATATATATTACAGAGGTATGCAGATTACACCCTACCATTACCTTGCTTCAAAGATATAACTATGCATAGACATCTGTTCATTTGAAGAAGCTCAATGTTTCTCCCACTAATGAGCCAAAATACCCAAGGGTAGATTTACACCAGTTTATACAAATATGGCACAAAAACCATTAGCCTTGAATTTCCTCTTAAAGAAGGTGATCTTCTTTACAACCACTTCCCCTTGAACACGCACATAAACACACACACACACACACACACACATATGTTAAAACAACAAAACCCATGATTTACAGTGTAGTAGAATAAAGAGGAAATCCTCTGGAAAACCAGCTTCGAACTCTGGATTTGTCCATCTGTGTTACCTTGAGAAAATTACCGAGCTTCTGTGAATCTCTATTTCTCCATCTCTAAAGGAGGGTAGAAATACTACACACCGTAACAAAGAGTGTTTTAAAAAATAAAGCAAATAAGGTGATGAAAGCGAATCCCTTCTTAGTACCTGCCACATAGTAGGTGTTCAATAAATGTTTGATATTCATATAATCCACAAATATTTATAGAACATTTGCTGTACACCAAACATTAGACCATGTTCTGGGGATAAAGAAATAAAAGATGGGATTCCTGCACTGTATGAGTTTACATCCTAACAATAGTACTGGTAAGCAAATAAAGTCAAGCTACTATTGTTGAAGAATGCATATAAGGGCCAGAGGCACTCAAGGAGGGCCACACAAACCAGACTCAAAGAGTTAAGAAGGTTTCCCTGAGAAGTAATACTTGATCTGAACCTTGAGGACTAAATAGACATTAGCTAGGTAAAGAATATGGTAAATACTATTCTAGGCAGAGGGAACATGTTTAAAGACATGGAGGCAATGAAGACTGCATGACAAATTCAAAGAAATGCAAATAATTGGCAATCTATCTAGAGGATGGATAAGTTGACAGCCCATTATCTTGGAACTTATGCTTTCACTGGTATTGTTTATTTCACTGTTTTATAATTGTCTGGTTATTTATCTTTGTCATCTACACTATGGTCCATGAAGACAGGAACACTATCTTGTGCAATGTTGTAACTCACGCAAAAAGTGTGGTAGCTAGAACACAGAAGGAATGCAATAAATATTTGAAGAAGTAAATGAGTGCTACCCATACCAAAGTGTTCATTTTTAAATACGGAAGCATAGACTCAGATAGGTTAATTCACTTATCTAAAGACACATGGTAAACCTGATATCAAACTCTGAACTACCACCCTTCTGTCAAGTCTGCATGATACCACTTCCATTGTAAGTGGGCAAAAATTGCCAGTGAATTATCAGAGAAGCATGAGAAGTCATATGATAGCATTCAGTACAACTCTAGGCATTTAACCAGCCTGAAATTTCTGAATTAGAAATGCAATTTACTCTTTTCTGAGATCATTTGGTAATTGAGGATTGAAGCACAGAGACGCACAAATTATAAACTTTATAAATTCTACTCTGGTAACTGGAAAGAAACAATATACTTTTGAGAATTAAACAGATTTTTTTTTCTCTTCTAGAAGATCCAAGGCCTGTCATTGTAAAACTTTGTTAGATGAGAGTCACAATAATAATATTTAGGAGTGAGAGGCATTTTCATAACAAAAGTTTACGGGAAAGCAGTGTTAAGCCAATAAGCCTAAGTCTGTTTTCAGAGACTCAGAGACAGAGGATTAAGGAAGTCTTAAGTAGCCCATAGAACTTCTAAATACATCCAAATAAAAATAAGATTTTCTTACACAGAAATCTGTAAGAATACTATTTATATGGCCCACTGGTCTAATTATAAGTGTTTTCACTTCAGCAGCCTGTTCGAGGCAAGCCTCTTAAAGATCTTTGTGTACAATTCCTGAAGAGGTTCTCTAATGCACCTTTATTAAGATTAACAAGGATTGTTTGAGAATTGAACTCACATGCAAGAATGAGAACTAATATAGTTTACTATAAAATTAACCTAAACATAACTATGCAATAAGCTATAAATAATATTCAGAATCTCAAGTCTTCCTCATTAGAAACAGGCCCACCATGACCAAAGGAAATACTTTTCTTCTTGTTTTGTCAGGATTTCTTACCTTTCATTGAACCTCTTCCTTGTCTTTAGAACTACTTTACTTTCATTTCTTCATATGCCTAAATGGCTGTTTGGAATTACAAAAGAACTGCTTTGATTCTACTTCTCATAGTTCAGATCTTAAGTGGAGAATGCTCATCAAGTCTATTGCTCAGTCTGGCAGAATCCTTGGCTCTTTGAAGATCCCAGGCCCTCACAATTTCATGAGATATTAGCTTCCCTTAAAAGCTGGATGAAAGCTTGGATTCAGTAGTTGAGACAGAGGCAGAAGTAAGATAAAAGAAGGAGAAAAGATCATAATTAATACTGGCACAAGTTAAGAGAGGAAGGCAAAGATATCTTGAGGGACTGAAATAGGAAAACAAAAAAAGTACATGCCCAGTGAGCACAACACAGCATATGGCAATCAAAGGGATGCTTGCTCATGGTACATGGTTTAAAGAAAAAAAAAAGTAGGGCTTATATTTGCTGGTTGTTTCTAAAAGAAGGGCCTGGATAGCTTGGTAATGGCTTCCCATTCTGCATAATCAAACTCATGTTAAACAGACATCAATACTCTTTAAGTACTTCAATAAACTTGATTCTAATACTTCAGAATCTCTTCACATAATGAGGATAGTATGTGGGAATATTAAAATTCTAAAAAAAGGTTTGCTTCATCCAATATGATTCAAAATAGAAGGCAACTTAGCATGTTGATCAAGATCCTTGATTGTGTACAAATCCAGATATCTTTCGTTACTGCCTTTGTGAATGGGCAAAGTAATAAACCTTTCTAATTCCTAGTTCCCTCAACTACAAAACTGAAACAGCCAGACCTACCTAATTCATTTACTTACTTAGCAAATATTTTTAAGGGCCTATAACCTGCCAATCACCGTCATAGGCACTGGGAAATGCTGCAAAGAGCAATATGTAGAAAAATCCTAGCTTTCATGGGGCTTCTATTCTAGTGTGCTATGGAGATTGAGCTATTGCAGATAAAGAAATTAGCACCTCTCTGGCACATTTGGTATCCAGCAGGACTAATGAGTCCTGCAGAATGCCTTTCACCAGCTACTTCTTTTCTCACGGATGGTGTGCGTGCGTGTGTGTGTATGTGTGTGTGCACGCGCACGCCTTTGGGCCTTTGAAGTTTTCTTGTGCCTCTGGCATCTGTGTCCCTGCCCAGCTGCCTCTGTGCTTTCTCCACACTGTGGTAATATCCTTAAATTCTACCTTCTGGACGCTTACTATAAGCATTCAGTAATGCTACAGTCTCTCCATTTTAGAAAAATTCAACATAACAACAATTATAGCCTCCCTGAATCATGTATGCCTCTCAAGCTACTGACCCTTCCCTCTATCCCTCTAATAGCAACTTTCATCCAGAGTATCTGGGCAAGCAGCCTTTATTTCCACATTGTATTCACTCTCATGTGATTCCACTCTGGCTTCTGTTGCTACTACTCAACTAAGCGTGCTCTTCCTTAGGTCACAAATGATCTCCCCCCATATTGTTATCCAATGTACATTTTCCATTTCTCATCATAAGTGATGCCTCAACTTCTGCCTGTTAGAAACATTCTCTTTCCTGAAATTCCACAATGATATGCTCTCCTGACTTTTATCCTACCTTCCTAACCACTCCATATTAGTCTCCTGTGGAAATTTCTCACTCTCAGTCTGTCTTCTAAACATTGAAATTGTTTGAGGTTAGATCTTAGGCCTCTTGTGTCTTCACTTTTGCTCATGATCCCTTACTTTTGTCTTACTTCACTCTTAATCATCATTTCCATCACTCTCACGGCTTCAAAGACCATTTAATTTACTTTGTGTTTCCTTTCAAGACCTTCTTCTGAGCACTAGATACATACAACCAACTTCTCATTCTAGATATTCACTGGTCTTATAAATATCTCAAACTGAAAGTGCTGCAACCTGAACTCATTTTCTTTCTAAACAATGTCCTCCATTCTAAATATACTCCATCTTCATTGCAAAACACAATTCACCCAGTTGCTCATCTCAGAAACCCAGGAGCCTTGCTTGACCCCTTTCTGTTCCTTATCCTCACATCCAATCCATCATGCAGTCCTACCAATTCTGCCTCTTAATTGCATCTCATCTCTGTCCATTTCTTAATATCTCTGCTCCCGTCACTCAAGATCAAGCCACTTTCATCTCCAAAAATCTTCCTAATAGTTCTATCTCGTTTACCATTTTCCTCTTCTAATTTATTTTCTGCTCAGAAGTCAGCATATGAAATTAAGGTAAATATCTCATTATTTCACTCTCCTACTTAAATCTTTAAAGATACTGTATGTCCTTTATGAAGACCAAACTTTTTGATACGATTCTTGAAGCCCTAAACAGTTCAACCTACTGAATTTACTAAACTGACAAAGGGCATTTGTTTTTGTATATGAAACAGATAAAAATTATTTTCCTTCCATGTTAAGAATTTTTAAATCTATAGGGAAGTAACCAAATGCACACACATTGTCATTCATATGCACGCATGTGAGCACACACATACACACACACCACAACTTGAATCCTAACCCCCATACAATTCATAGTTTTTATTTATTGATTATTTGTCTTTATTTTAGGTTTTAACATGCATTTGAGTAAAGTCTCAAAAACTCTCACCCAAAAAAGTCCAAAGTACCTGGATAGGCCATGATGGCAGAGAACATTAAGGGATTCCTTCTTCTTCCGTCTCTTCTTCCCTCCTCACTTCTGTTTCTCCCACAAAAACCATACTGTGTGACATGAGACAAATGAGCCCCTCCAGAAGTTGTTACAGAAATTGTCTGGGCTCCACTTTTCCTTGATATACAGATCAATCTAGGGGAAAAAATGTCCTTTGCATCTTCACCAGTAGAATCTTGATCAAAGGAGCCACATCTACGAAAACAAGCATGTGTAAAAGGTTGCCCTGAATTTGTGCTGTTTTTCTTGTTGTTTGTCTATGTGTCTGATGAGACACACATAAATTCCCCTTTTGCCCCTTTCCACAACATTATCCTGTCTAAAATAAATATTGTGATAGTTGGATCATCCACTGAAAGTCTCTGTCTTTTGTAGCTGACTGTTGGACAGAACAACCACCCTCTTGCTCACCTTTTATGCTTCTCAGCAATCTTCTAGTCTCAGCAATCAGGTGTTTATGGTCCAGCTGGACAGAATATATACCTATTTACTCAGATGTCTGGGAACAGGAAAGGGTCCACTTTATAAACAAGTCTTTGCATTGCCTTGCCTGAGGATATGTTTCTGCTGTATACAATTTAAATAAATCACTTTCTGAAGAGTGGTAAACCACTGACACCATTTATCCCGCATGATGGTTCTTCCCAATGGGCCAGAAAGGTTTCGAATATCTTGGATAGGAACCACTTCAGAAGTGACATGATCTATATTAAGTTAGCCTTCATTGTCTTTATAGCCATCTTAATGGGGCCATGTCTCAGTGGCTAGCATTAAAATGACTTGTTTGTGCAAACACCATCCCTAACAACTCGTGAGACCAACAGGCACAGAATTTGTCCGAGAACATCACTAATTAGACCAAGAGATGCACACTACAATGAACTGTGCATGCAAGCACACACAAACACATGCACAAACATGCAAGCATTTTCCCATTATGGCAAAAATTCATGAGCACTCTCACTATATCAGATAATAGTGCTATGACTAATAACAAGAAACTATTGGCTGGGCATGGTGGTTCACACCTGTAATCCCAACACTTTGGGAGGCTGAGGCAGGAGGATCACTTGAAGCCAGGAATTTGAGAACAGCTTGGATAATAAAACAAGACCTCCATCTCTACAAAAAATAAAATTAGCTGGATGCAGTGGCATGTACTAGTAGTCCCAGCTACTTGGGAGTCTGAGGTGGGAATACTGCTTGAGCCCAGAAGTTTGAGGCCACAGTGAGCTATAATGATTCCACTGAACTACAGCCTGGGCAACAGAGTAAGATCCTATCTCAAAAAAAAAAAGCAGAAAAGAAACTATTTCATTTTATAGTAAGTGTCACCACATTTAGTTAGAGATTGTTGGGCAGTGAGCAGATTACTTTCTAATGATGGGCAAGAGAAAGTTGAAGAAAGCTCCAAGTGAAGTGGTGGATGGGAGCATTAAAGAAGAGTCAGATAGAATAATGTCCAGAGTTAAAAATAGACTGACAAATTAATAACGGGGAGTTAGAATGCAGCGGTAACCACAATAGAACATATTTACTTAACAAGATGTCTAGCTACGGATGAAGTTTAAAAATAGGAAGGAAGGACTCACATTGTCTATTTAATTTGAAATTATGTAATATTGGGGAATCCCAATTGTAAGCATATGTAATCTAATTGATGTGCTTTATAGAGTCTAGGTGCAATTGACATTTTAATTACCTGATTGTAAGAAATGTGATGGGTATGATAATATTGTTGTCTTGATCTTATGAATGGTGTACCCACTGAACTCTGGGGTTACTCTTGAGCTACTAATATTAGTCATGCACATGTAATAAACAAAGGAGAGCGTACTCGGAGGATACACAGGAGCATAGCCTCACATGGGCTATCAGCCAGATAACCCCTCCTGAAGACCAACATGGACGAGTTATCTTGCTGAACTGCCTCTGGAATAGAGAGGCCTGGAAAAACTCAATCAGGGGAGTTACAGTTTAAGCAAAGGTGAGAGTTTTAAGTCAGCAGATAAAGTAAAAAGCATATGCAGACAAAATTACTCTTAAGAAAATCTCTTTCTTATGAATATCAAAATTAGAAAATGACTGATCTACATTAACGAAAGAAAGAACTCTCAATCTAGATGTCGAGGATGAAAGTCATCTTGTTTTAAGATAATTATGAAATCCCTTGTGGTAAATGAGAGATCAGGGAAAATTTTTAAAATATTCCACTTTCCTAAATGGTTTGCCCCTTCTGTTTTAAAAGTAAGTCTCTACAACTTTAAAATATGAGAGTAGATCTGTGAATTTGTTTGTTGCTATGAGGACTTGGGTAGGGGGGTTGCATGTTAAATGCAAGTAAGAGGGGACTCCACTGGATGGCAAGATTGACTTAATATCCCCTATTTCTCCAATGGATACAACCATGGTCCCCAAAGGACCATGAGGAAACCATTTTTGATTCACTTTATTCCTTCCGTGATTTTTTGCTCTGTATTGCTTGAGTCAAAAAGAACAAACAAAAAAATTACAAAATTAAAGACAGTAGACTTATCCCCACTACTGGAGAGAAAGCTTCTGGTTCCAGAAGGCTGGTTTAGCTATTTCCTCAGTGAAGAGGACATTCAGAGTCACACAGGGCTTCTTTAAGTGCTTTCTCTTCTTCCCATCTGCTTCTGGAATCCCCTCTCCCCCACCCCACTCCACACACACACACTTTAGATGATGGGAGCAAGGGCCAATTTCATGGTTCTAAGGAGGCAAATGATGTCTTTTTTGTCCTTAGATGAATCCACATTGGTTGCTGTGTAGACATTAACCACTGAATTGAGTAAATGCTACGTGATGATGATGGTCATCATGTTCTCACTTGCAAGAGTTCATTCAGAGCACCATTCCCTCATAAAACTCAAGGAGGGATACCAGTTCCAGATGTTAAGTTATAATCATGGGCTTATTTATCATGACATCTCAGATTGAATTTTTTCTCTTTGTCATCGTTAAATTTGCCATTTAAGAAGAGATCAATATTCCCCAATTAACTTTCAATAAGGAAAAGAACCTTTTTATAAACAATTGTTTCTCTCCATCATTAATTTAATGGAAATAGTGCAATCATGGTAAGAGAGGAAATTGCAATCACAAACCCTTCTCTGCTACTCACTCTTCCTGTGTTTAAAAATAAAAATTATCCTTCCAGCAAATGTTCTCTACAAAAATATAAGTTGCAGGATAGGATTATTTCATGACTTCAAATAAGTTTTCTTATTCCAAGAAAACACTTCCCAAAGTTTCCAAAACTTTAACTGAGCTACAAGATATATATGCAGTTTAGATATGACCAAGACAGTGTCTCCCCTACCAGCTAACCTTTTATTAAAAACCCACACACTTTATTTCAACATTCTAAGCAGATCCTAGACAACTCTGTGCATACAAGTCCCAGAGCAGACATAAAAACCAGATGGGAAAGAGATTTACAAGAACAAATCTCAAAAGAATATTTGCAAGCAGAATGTCAACTCAACATTGACTTCGGCAATGTATTTTGATTTCCAATACAGATGTCTTTTCAGAATTTTCATTTCTCCTTATGTATGAACAAAGTGCAAGGAGGATATAGTCCCAGCTGCTCACTTCAAATCTTCCAGCCCTAAACAAATAGAAACAATTTTATCATTTACTTTTATCTTCTGTGAAGTTCAGATATTTTAGTAGACTTTATAGGCAAATTGTTAAATCAAGCAGTTGCCCTTGTACTTAAGAACATTTTCCTGAAAATACAACTTTGTCGCATCTCAAGGATCTCAACAAGGCAGAGAGAGAATGAGAGTATTTTTTGTCAATCTCTCATTACACAACAACAATATATCGAGATTCTTTATGATGGTGACAAAGGGCAGTGTGCTGGGTACTGAAGATATAAAAAAACACCTTCAAGTAGTTCATAGTCTCCTTGAAAAAGAGGTTAACAAATTCAATGTGTTGTAGAATATACAAAGAATTAATCGAACATTGGGAAGGAACTACATCACTCTACTGGGAAAAACGAGATAAGAAGGAAAAAATGGAGGCTACAAGATCAAGCTGTCATAAACATGCAAATAAAATGAAGATCGAACCTCTAAGGATAGATCATTTGCTTCTCATCTTCTTTGGTCATAGGAAACAAAATAAATTCTGAAAGAATTAAATATCAGAATCATCAGCAAACATTTACTAGACCAATTATATAATGATTTCCAGTTGATAAAGAATACCCACTCCATGGAAGATCTGAAGTATACTTTGGTAATCCATGTGCAAAATGCCTATGAATTTTTTAGCATTTGAAAAATTGCAATATTTAATTTGAACATTCTTCCAGGGAGCTTGATGTTTCTACCATACGTAAGTATAATGAGTACTTTCATCCAAGATTTATTGAGCTCCTACTGATTTGATTGGAATTGTGACATTGGGGAAAAGAGAAACGTGGTAGAAAGTCAGTAACAGGGAAACTGAACATAGAGAATATGTGTATATTCACACAGCACTATGACCACACAACCTAAGTTATTTTTGGAGGACTGTATGTATCAGTTGGTTTGTGTTGATTTTGATAATGCAACTTACTCAAAAATACTCAAATTTTACTGACCCTGTCAATCTATGTTAAGTTATAAAGATTTGCTCACTCAAAACATAAATCCACAATAAACCTTCCAAGATAAAATTTCTTTTTTTTTCCTTTCTTTTCAAATGGAAAAGAACAGGATTTGGAGAATAACATCAACTTTTAAAAATCCTTAGTATGCTGTCTACTATGTGAAGAGATAATGCTCTCTATTGGGCCAAATGTTATTCAGTTAGCCATCTCTCTCTATTAACCAGTACTTGTACATCTTTTGGTATGCAATGTATCTCTGAAGTAATGGTATTAATTCCACATACCACCCTCACTGACAAATTTTACCAGAAAGCTCAGTTGGTCACTCTGAAAGACCTGTCTCACTGTTTCATGGCCATTATTTTCATCACAATAGTTTTTATGGTTTGCAAAGTACTTTCACATTCATTATTTTATTTAATCTTTGAAGCAACACTTTGAGGTAAGTAAAATGTTAATAGGCCCATTTTTAGATAAGAAAACATTTCCAAAGTGCATATGTAACTTAGTAAAGGTTACACAGCTAGTAATGAATATTCATAATGGTGAACTATAGACCTCACAAGAATGGTTGAACATGACCTATATCACTTGTGTTAATTATCTGGTCTTCTTTTATTCCAATTCATTGAAAATATGCAATTCAAGTATGATAAAAGGGGTCACCCAGGATTAGCCAGAATATTTTATTAACTTAAATGCCCTAAAAAATATTAAATATGATGTTTCTGTTTTTTAGAAATGCAGCACAAACTGGTAAACTTCTTAAAGAAAGCAGAATAACCCTGGGGTAGAGTTTTTGGGGTATAAATTTCCAACTTTTCCTTGAAAGCAATAATTCATCAAAATGTGCATTTGATGAAAAACTGGGCTGAGACCTTGAAGGCATATGATTACAGTCAGTTTATGTTCTAAGCTTCCAAGAACATATTCTGTGCAGCTGATGTGATTCAAGAATGACAGGAGGAACTGTATACGTTTTTTTTTTTTTTGTTTCTCTCCAGTTCAGCCTCCTTGGATTGATAAATGGGCTTAGCTGCATCTTTCCTGAAGGACATTATTTAATGTTTTGTTAGTTTAATCTCCCAGTACTGGTGGGGTCCAGGAAGGGGAGCTTCTTGAAGGAAGGTAAATAGTAGGCAAAAGGAGTTTTAAAGCTCAGACTCCAGTGGAGGGAGCTCTTACTTAAGTGCTAACTTGCCTTAAAAGAAATACACTAAAACCTGTAAGGAAATTCCTGACTTTAACTACCTGTACTCAAGAAAAATACAAAGCACCAACCTATAAGAGCACTTCTAGGACTATGTTTATACATTGTTCAATACAATACGAGTTTACTAAAATGAAAAGGAGAGTTTGAAGAGCAAAAAGTATTTTTCTCTCCTTTTTTGCCTCAACTAAGTATTATTTGGCACACTGTGTTACTGTTTTCTAAATTGGATCACATGACTAATATATCAATTCCACAAATATTTTTTATTACAAGTGCACTAAAGAATTAACTCAATTATCGTGATCATTAAAACAAAATTTTGTATCAAAAGGCCTCTTTTGCTTTGATTGTCTTCATAATCACAAGTGAAAATGTTACCATGGTCTATTTGAATTTTTAAGGTTTGTCTAGAAACAGTTTCACTACTATACTGCTAGAAAATATTTCAGTCTATTGGAAGTCAAAAACTTTAAAGATATTCTAAAACATCTGCAAAGAATAACATTTTTCTCCAAGAAACTCAAAAGTCCTTTACAGGCAATGTAGTACTTATAATATACAGGTAAAAGCTCATTGGAACGAATTCCCCAAGACATCAACTTGCTTGCAGTGGATCCGTGTAGTAATGAAGGCATTGATAGAAATGACTACACCAGTCTTCTAGAGGAGGGAATGAAACTGACACTCTGTAGTAAACCAACAAGTTGGAGAAAAAAATTAGCTCTGAATCAAGCAGGGACAAAATGAAATTCGTTATGCACACAACCTCACTGTGAGTCCTCTCCTCCCAAGCCCTAGTTTAGTTAGGTAAATGTTTTGGATGAAGACAACTGAGGCAAGATGGGGAAGAAATGACAAAAGGCAAAAGGCTAAATTATTTTCTTTTTTTTTATTTTTTATTTTTTATTATTATACTTTAGGTTTTAGGATACATGTGCACAATGTGCAGGTTTGTTACAGATGTATACATGTGCCATGTTGGTGTGCTGCACCCATTACCTTGTCATTTAGCATTAGGTATATCTCCTAATGCTGTCCCTCCCCCCTCCCCCCACCCCACAACAGTCCCCGGAGTGTGATGTTCCCCTTCCTGTGTCCATGAGTTCTCATTGTTCAATTCCCACCTATGAGTGAGAACATGCGGTGTTTGGTTTTTTGTCCTTGCGATAGTTTACTGAGAACGATGTTTTCCTGTTTCATCCATGTCCCTACAAAGGACATGAACTCATCATTTTTTATGGCTGCATAGTATTCCATGGTGTATATGTGCCACATTTTCTTAATCCAGTCTATCGTTGTTGGACATTTGGGTTAGTTCCAACTCCTTGCTATTGTGAATAGTGCTGCAATAAACATACGTGTGCATGTGTCTTTATAGCAGCATGATCTATAGTCCTTTGGGTATATACTCAGTAATGGTATGGCTGGGTCAAATGGTATTTCTAGTTCTACATCCCTGAGGAATCGCCACATTGACTTCCACAATGGTTGAACTAGTTTACAGTCCCACCAACAGTGTAAAAGTGTTCCTATTTCTCCACATCCTCTCCAGCACCTGTTGTTTCCTGACTTTTTAATGATGGCCATTTTAACTGGTATGAGATGGTATCTCATTGTGGTTTTGATTTGCATTTCTCTGATGGCCAGTGATGATGAGCATTTTTTCGCTGCATAAATGTCTTCTTTTGAGAAGTGTCTGTTCATGTCCTTTGCCCACTTTTTGATGGGGTTGTTTGTTTTTTTGTAAATTTGTTTGAGTTCATTGTAGATTCTGGATATTAGCCCTTTGTCAGATGAGTAGATTGCAAAAATATTCTCCCATTTTGTAGGTTGCCTGTTCACTCTGATGGTAGTTTCTTTTGCTGTGCAGAAGCTCTTTAGTTTCATTAGATCCCATTTGTCAATTTTGGCTTTTGTTGCCATTGCTTTTGGTGTTTTAGACATGAAGTCCTTGCCCACGCCTATGTCCTGAATGGTATTGCCTAGGTTTTCTTGTAGGATTTTAATGGTTTTAGGTCTAACATTTAAGTCTTTAATCCATCTTGAATTAATTTTTGTATAAGGTGTAAGGAAGGGATCCAGTTTCCGCTTTCTACATATGGCTAGCCAGTTTTCCCAGCACTGTGTATTAAATAGGGAATCCTTTCCCCATTGCTTGTTTTTGTCAGGTTTGTCAAAGATCAGATAGTTGTAGATATGCAGCATCATTTCTGAGGGCTCTGTTCTGTTCCATTGATCTATGTCTCTATTATGGTACCAGTACCATGCTGTTTTGGTTACTGTAGCCTTGTAGTGTAGTTTGAAGTCAGGTAGTGTGATGCCTCCAGCTTTGTTCTTTTGGCTTAGGATTGACTTGGCGATGTGGGCTCTTTTTTGGTTCCATATGAACTTTAAAGTAGTTTTTTCCAATTCTGTGAAGAAAGTCATTGGTAGCTTCATGGGGATGGCCTTGAATCTATAAATTACCTTGGGCAGTATGGCCATTTTCACGATATTGATTCTTCCAACCCATGAGCATGGAATGTTCTTCCATTTGTTTGTATCCTCTTTTATTTCATTGAGCAGTGGTTTGTACTTCTCCTTGAAGAGGTCCTTCACATCCCTTGTAAGTTGGATTCCTAGGTATTTTATTCTCTTTGAAGCAATTGTGAATGGGAGTTCACTCATGATTTGGCTCTCTGTTTGTCTGTGATTGGTGTACAAGAATGCTTGTGATTTTTGTACATTGATTTTGTATCCTGAGACTTTGCTGAAGTTGCTAATCAGCTTAAGGAGACTTTGGGCTGAGATGAAGGGGTTTTCTAAATATACAATCATGTCATCTGCAAACAGGGACAATTTGACTTCCTCTTTTCCTAATTGAATACCCTTTATTTCTTTCTCCTGCCTGATTGCCCTGGCCAGAACTTCCAGCACTATGTTGAATAGGAGTGGTGAGAGAGGGCATCCCTGTCTTGTGCCAGTTTTCAAAGGGAATGCTTCCAGTTTTTGCCCATTCAGTATGATATTGGCTGTGGGTTTGTTGTAGATAGCTCTTATTATTTCGAGATATGTCCCATCAATACCTAATTTATTGAGAGTTTTTAGCATGAAGCATTGTTGAATTTTGTCAAAGGCCTTTTCTGCATCTATTGAGATAATCATGTGATTTTTGTCTTTGGTCTGTTTATATGCTGGATTACATTTATTGATTTGCATATGTTGAACCAGCCTTGCATCCCAGGGATGAAGCCCACTTGATCATGGTGTATAAGCTTTTTGATGTGCTGCTGGATTCAGTTTGCCAGTATTTTATTGAGGATTTTTGCATCAGTGTTCATCAAGGATATTGGTCTGAAATTCTCTTTTTTGGTTATGTCTCTGCCAGGTTTTGGTATCAGGACGATGCTGGCTTCATAAAATGTGTTAGGGAGGATTCCCTCTTTTTCTATCAATTGGAATAGTTTCAGAAGGAATGGTACCAGTTCCTCCTTGTACCTCTGGTAGAATTCAGCTGTGAATCCATCAGGTCCTGGACTCTTTTTGGTTGGTAAGCTATTGATTAATGCCACAATTTCAGAACCTGTTATTGGTCTATTCAGAGATTCAACTTCTTCCTGGTTTAGTGTTGGGAGAGTGTATTTGTTGAGGAATTTATCCATTTCATCTAGATTTTCTAGTTTATTTGCATAGAGGTGTTTGTAGTATTCTCTGATGGTAGATTGTATTTCTGTGGGATCGGTGGTGATATCCCCTTTTTCATTTTTTAGTGCATCTATTTGATTCTTCTCTCTTTTCTTCTTTACTAGTCTTGCTAGCGGTCTATCAATTTTGTTGATCTTTTCAAAAAACCAGCTCCTGGATTCATTAATTTTTTGAAGGGTGTTTTGTGTCTCTATTTCCTTCAGTTCTGCTCTGATTTTAGTTATTTCTAGCCTTCTGCTAGCTTTTGAATGTGTTTGCTCTTGCTTTTCTAGTTCTTTTAATTGTGATGTTAGGGTTTCAATTTTGGATCTTTCCTGCTTTCTCTTGTGGGCATTTAGTGCTATAAATTTCCCTCTACACACTGCTTTGAATGTGTCCCAGAGATTCTGGTATGTTGTGTCTTTGTTCTCGTTGGTTTCAAAGAACATCTTTATTTCTGCCTTCATTTCATTATGTACCCAGTAGTCATTCAGGAGCAGGTTGTTCAGTTTCCACGTAGTTGAGTGGTTTTGAGTGAGTTTCTTAATCCTGAGTTCTAGTTTGATTGCACTGTGGTCTGAGAGACAGTTTGTTATAATTTCTGTTCTTTTACATTTGCTGAGGAGAGCTTTACTTCCAACTATGTGGTCAATTTTGGAATAGGTGTGGTGTGGTGCTGAAAAAAATATACATTCTGTTGATTTGGGGTGGAGAGTTCTGTAGATGTCTATTAGGTTCACTTTGTGCAGAGCTGAGTTCAATTCCTGGATATCCTTGTTAACTTTCTGTCTCGTTGATCTGTCTAATGTTGACAGTGGGGTGTTAAAATCTCCCATTATTATTGTGTGGGAGTTTAAGTCCCTTTGTAGGTCACTCAGGACTTGCTTTATGAATCTGGGTGCTCTTGTGTTGGGTGCATATATATTTAGAATAGTTAGCTCTTCTTGTTGAATTGATCCCTTTACCATTATGTAATGGCTTTTTGTCTCTTTTGATCTTTGTTGGTTTAAAGTCTATTTTATCAGAGACTAGGATTGCAACCCCTGCCTTTCTTTGCTTTCCATTTGCTTGATAGATCTTCCTCCATCCCTTTATTTTGAGTCTATGTGTGTCTCTGCACATGAGATGGGTTTCCTGAATACAGCACACTGATGGGTCCTGACTCCTTATCCAGTTTGCCAGTCTTTGTCTTTTAATTGGAGCATTTAGCCCATTTACATTTAAAGTTAATATTGTTATGTGTGAATCTGATCCTGTCATTATGATGTTAGTTGGTTATTTTGCTTGTTAGTTGATGCAGTTTCTTCCTAGCCTCGATGGTCTTTACAATTTGGCATGTTTTTGCAGTGGCTGCTACCAGTTGTTCCTTTCCATGTTTAGTGCTTCCTTCAGGAGCTTTTTTAGGGCAGGCCTGGTGGTGACAAAATCACTCAGTGTTTGCTTGTCTGTGAAGTATTTTATTTCTCCTTCACTTATGAAGCTTAGTTTGGCTGGATATGAAATTGTGTGTTGAAAATTCTTTTCTTTAAGAATGTTGAATATCGGCCCCCACTCTCTTCTGGCTTGTAGAGTTTCTGCCAAGAGATCAGCTGTTAGTCTGATGGGCTTCCCTTTGTGGGTAACCCGACCTTTCTCTCTGGCCACTCTTAACATTTTTTCCTTCATTTCAACTTTGGTGAATCTGATAATTATGTGTCTTGGAGTTGCTCTTCTCGAGGAGTATCTTTGTGGCATTCTCTGTATTTCCTGAATCTGAATGTTGGCCTGCCTTGCTAGATTGGGGAAGTTCTCCTGGATAATATCTTGCAGAGTGTTTTCCAACTTGGTTCCATTCTCCCCGTCATTTTCAGGTACACCAATCAGATGTAGGTTTGGTCTTTTCACATAGTCCCAAATTTCTTGGAGGCTTTGTTCATTTCTTTTTTTTCTTTTTTCTCTAAACTTCCCTTCTCGCTTCATTTCATTTATTTCATCTTCCATCACCGATACCCTTTCTTCCAGTTGATTGCATCTGCTACTGAGGCTTCTGCAATCTTCCCATAGTTCTTGAAACTTGGCTTTCAGCTCCGTCAGCTCCTTTAAGCCCTTCTCTCCATTGGTTATTCTAGTTATCCATTCCTCTAATTTTTTTTTTAAAGTTTTTAACTTCTTTGCTATTGTTTTGAATTTCCTCCCGTAGCTCGGAGTAGTTTGATCGTCTGAAGCCTTCTTCTCTCAACTCGTCAAAGTCATCCTCTGTCCAGCTTTGTTCCATTGCTGGTGAGGAACTGCTTTCCTTTGGAGGAGGAGAGGTGCTCTGCTTTTTAGAGTTTCCAGTTTTTCTGCTCTGTTTTTTCCCCATCTTTGTGGTTTTATCTACTTGTGGTCTTTGATGATGGTGATGTACAGATGGGTTTTTGGTGTGGATGTCCTTTCTGTTTGTTAGTTTTCCTTCTACCAGACAGGACCCTCAGCTGCAGGTCTGTTGGAGTTTACTAGAGTTCCACTCCAGACGCTGTTTGGCTGGGTGTCAGCAGTGGTGGCTGCAGAACAGCAGATTTCCATGAGACCACAAATTCAGCTGTCTGATAGTTCCTCTGGAAGTTTTGTCTCAGAGGAGTACCCAGCCAAGTGAGGTGTCAGTCTGTCCCTACTGGGGGGTGCCTCCCAGTTAGGCTGCTCGGGGGTGAGGGACCCACTTTAGGAGGCAGTCTGTCTGTTCTCAGATCTCCAGCTGCATGCTGGGAGAACCACTACTCTCTTCAAAGCTGTCAGTCAGACAGGGACATTTAAGTCTGCAGAGGTTCCTGCTGAATTTTTGCTTGTCTGTGCCCTGCCCCCAGAGGTGGAGCCTACAGAGGCAGGCAGGCCTCCTTGAACTGTGGTGGGCTCCACCCAGTTCGAGCTTCCTGGCTGCTTTGTTTACCTAAGCAAGCCTGGGCAATGGTGGGCACCCATCCCCTAGCCTCGCTGCCGCCTTGCAGTTTGATCTCAGACTGCTGTGCTAGCAATCAGCAAGACTCCGTGGGCATAGGACCCTCTGAGCCAGGTGCGAGACACAATCTCCTGGTGTGTCGTTTTCCAGGCCCATTGGAAAAGCGCAGTATTAGGGTGGGACTGACCCGATTTTCCAGGTGCCGTCTGTTACCCCTTTCTTTGACTAGGAAAGGGAACTCCCTGACCCCTTGCGCTTCCCGAGTGAGGCAATGCCTCGCCCTGCTTCTGCTCATGCACAGTGTGCTGCACCAACTGTCCTGCACCCACTGTTTGGCACTCCCTAGTGAGATGAAACCGGTACCTCAAACAGAAATGCAGAAATCACCCATCTTCTGTGTTGCTCAGGCTGGCAGCTGTAGACCGGAGCTGTTCCTATTCGGCCATCTTGGCTCCACCCTGAATTATTTTCTTGATAGTACCCAGCATCGTTTAGTCTGTCTTGCACACAAGATCTTACCATAGTTTCTATAAAAATTTCTCTTGCTAAGTTATTCTTTAAAAATCAAACAAACGAACAAAAATGGAAACTGATGGCTCTCTAGTGCCTTCAAGAGGATGAACATATTCTTGAGAGATGCGCTACAGGTTCTCAATTCTGACTTTGGCCCGTCCACCTGCCTCTTTCATGTCTTGTTTTCCTTCCTCACCCCATGCGCTTTCTGCCCGGACCAGACTGTTGCCCAAGTGGCTAAAACCAGGACCTGCTACAGACCCCTCTCCTACTCTAGGTCTTGTTTGGAGTGGTAATCTTTTTTGTCACCTGCTATAAGAGCCAGGGTCATTGCCCCCAGACCTCAAAGTGGCTGACCAGGCATTGTGCTTCTTTCTTTATGGTAGAAGGTAAATGCAACCATTACTTGAAAGAAAATGACACGACACATCCTTAGGCTCTGGACCTCTAAAATCTTCAGTGAATGGCAGGTCCCTGAGTCTTCAAAGGATTTTCTCCTATGCTCAGGAGGGCTAGTCCCCTTCCAAGGCCTCCAGTGTGCTGGGTTCCCTCTAGCTCATTCCATCTGATCAAATGACATCATCAACATAAAAGTTCAATGTGATGTTCTGTAGAATATCTGTGTGATCCACAGCTCTTCTGAGGATAAGATGACAGGGGGTGAGAAAGCTTTTTCTTGGGGGCAAAGTGATAATACAGCTTTTGGTTTTTGCATATGAAGAACTGTTTCTGATCTTCTTTTATGATTGAAACAGAAAACAAAATATATTCACCAAATCAATGGTTCCATATCATGTACCTGAGTCCTTATTAATCTGCTGTAGCAATAAACCACATCATGCATAGCAGCTATGATCAATGCTACAACTTGATTGATATTGTGGTTGTCTGTAGTGATTTTCCAGGATCCATGGTTTCTGCATGGCACAAATTGGATTAAATTGAGATATGATAGGGACAACTACCATTGAATCCTTTATTTTTAAGATTAATATTTCTAACATTTTCCCCCATACCCACCTACTGGATGTGATACTGATTTTGATTTATGATCCTGGCCAAGGCATAGGGCAGACAATTTCAGAAGTTTTCACTTGACCTTCTCAATAGGATAGCTATTACCCCATAGGACCAGGATGCAACATAGGAGTTGCTCCAAAAGTCAAATACATCAATCCCAGTTATATTTTTAGGAATTGAGGAATTGATTATTGGGTGTGTCTGCAGACCCACTGGACTCACCACAGCCAGAATTTAGCCAGGACCCTTTTTATCATCTGCCTCCCTTATACCCCATTCTAACAGAGGAGGCATAAAGATGTTTCAGATTACTAGGTAGAAGTGTCAATACAGACCCTATGGCCATCTGTCTTCTGAATATTTGGGTATTACCTTTTTCTAGTACATAGTCACTCGATCAGGCCATTGGCTTTTTTGGAGAGGATTGAGACAATCTTTACAGTGTGTAATAAGGTCCTTCCCCTGAGGGCCTCACCCTCTTGAGTCAGTGGATCTCAGTCTGAAAACTGGCTTGAGTCCAAAAACTGGGCAAGGGAATGTGGCTTTATTTGAACAACAGGCTTCAGTGTTGTCAAACAATATCAATTATCATTTTCTACTGATTAGGTTGGAAGTCCATCTATTTTACCCAAAGGGATAGACCATGTTATATTAAACCATCTCCATAGCTCTCTGCAGGTCAGTCAGGCTTCCTTGGCTATTACTCTGATCTTGTCTGTTCTTATGAAAATAATAATCTCCTAGCTTTTGGTGTTAAAATCTGTTTACTTGCCTCTATTGCTTTAGGGTCCTAGTATCCCCATTGCTGTTAGTGAGCCAAGTTCTCTGGTGGTTCTTCTACCTCCAGCCTTGGTCTACAGAAGAGAACAAGCAGTGAACTCCATAGTGAGGCTCATGTGCCTCTTAACAGTGTTTTCTTGATGGTCTAGGTTAAAGTGTGATTTGGGGACTTTCCTAGGTAATGTAAATATTTCGCTCGTTGTGGGCCACAGCTTTATCCAGGCCCCAGGACCCACCCTAGATGAAAGTTTGAAATATCCTCTGAACCCTGTTCCAGGATATTGAATCGTATACCCCAAAAGAGTGCCCCCAAGCCAATAAATTCTTCAATAACCAGTCATAGGTCCAGGCCCCCTTGATTGTGCACTTTCAGCCTTCAGAATATGGGTCCTGCTGCTCCATATGGCTAGGTCTTGTAGCTCCTTTGACCAGGTCCTTGTAGTCCAAGTCCTCCCTTATCAGATGCTGCTCAACCCTGGCTGGGTTATGCTTCCACTTAACTCTGATTATAGGCCAGGAGGCAGGAAGGCAGTGGGGGCAGCTTCTGAGGTGAGACGCCTGTTGTCTTATATTCTGGCTTTGGGGAGTGGGATACTAGCTCTTAGAGGTGGAGTGAGCAACTTCCACAGGCTCAGAAGATCAGATAAGTCTGGGAAATAAAATCTTTGGACCAAATGTCTCCATCCCATGTGTCAGGGTCCCTCAGTTTTTCCAGCTAGAGTCTTGACCTTGACAGATCTTCCTCATTTGGACATTCAACTATCTTTATTCAGCCACTCTGACTATCAAATCCTGTGCTTAATCTTCAGCTTTTTCTGCTCCTTCACTGCACAAGATAAGGGCTTCTTTATAACTTAGTACAGTAATTCAATGCAACTTAGCAATAACCACCCAATTCCATTATTTTGATCTTTATTATTCCTCAGTACATTTCAAACCCTGGACCATTGCATCTACCAGTACACACCCCTTCTCTGGGACATCATCCCAGCTCACCATGGGAGAACATTTTAACAATCGAACAACCACTTTCTGCTAGGGGCTTTCTACGAGGGATGGAATCCTAATAATCAGACAGTCAGTGGGTGGTCCAGTTCTAAAATATAAACTTATCATTCCTGGTACAAGTGGGCCATTTTAGACTCTCTAGGAGGGGAGGCTGATATGGAATTTGGAATACAAGGAATTTCTTGGGGAGTAACTCCTGTAAAAGGAAAAGGAAAGGAGAAGGATGGGGCAGTGGGTGCCGTTAGACTGTGATGCAGATCTCACAAATTTCTAACCACTAAAGGAAAACTCCAGAGCAAAGATTGCTCTTCAGAGGAGGCCTGCATTGGATGGAAATGGCCAGGCCCTTGTATGACCACCTGGTTTAGTTGTTCATCAGAGACTGACCTAACAATAGTAAGACCTTGATTCAAAAGGCTGGGTTGGATCACAATGAAGCAAACAGTTGGAGACTGTTGTCTAAGCACACCCTTTGTAGCTGGGCAGGGAATCCTTCTTGAAAGGGTATCTGAAACTACTTTAAAGATCATATGGAACCAAAAAAGAGCCCGCATAGCCAAGACAATCCTAAGCCAAAAGAACAAAGCTGGAGGCATCACGCCACCTGACTTCAAACTATACTACACTATACTACAGGGCTACAGTAACCAAAACAGCATGGTACTGGTACCAAAACAGAGATATATACCAATGGAACAGAACAGAGCCCTCAGAAATAATGCCGCATATCTACAACTATCTGATCTTTGATAAACCTGACAAAAACAAGCAATGGGGAAAGGATTCCCTATTTAATAAATGATGCTGGGAAAACCGGCTAGCCATATGTAGAAAGCTGAAACTGGATCCCTTCCTTACACCTTAGACAAAAATTAATTCAAGATGGATTAAAGACTTACATGTTAGACCTAAAACCATAAAAACCCTAGAAGAAAACCTAGGCATTACCATTCAGGACACAGGCATGGCACAGGCATGGGCAAGGACTTCATGTCTAAAACATCAAAAGCAATGGCAACAAAAGCCAAAATTGACAAATGGGATCTAATTAAACTAAAAAGCTTCTGCACAGCAAAACAAACTACCATCAGAGTGAACAGGCAACCTATAGAATGGGAGAAAATTTCTGCAACCTACTCATCTGACAAAGGGCTAATATCCAGAATCTACAATGAACTCAAACAAATTTACAAGAAAAAAACAAACAACCCCATCACAAAGTGGGCAAAGGATATGAACAAACACTTCTCAAAAGAAGACATTTATGCAGCCAAAAAACACATGAAAAAATGCTCATCATCACTGGCCATCAGAGAAATGCAAATCAAAACCACATCTCACACCAGTTAGAATGGCCATCATTAAAAAGTCAGGAAACAACAGGTGCTGGAGAAGATGTGGAGAAATAGGAACACTTTTACACTGTTGGTGGGACTGTAAACTAGTTCAACCATTGTGGAAGTCAATGTGGCGATTCCTCAGAGATTTAGAACTAGAAATATCATTTGACCCAAACATCCCATTACTGGGTATATACCCAAAGGATTATAAATCATGCTGCTATAAAGACATGTGCACACGTATGCTTATTGCAGCACTATTCACAATAGCAAAGACTTGGAACCAACCCAAATGTCCAACAATGATAGACTGTATTAAGAAAATGTGGCACATATATACCATGGAATACTATGCAGCCATAAAAAAGGATGAGTTCATATCCTTTGTAGGGACATGGATGAAACTGGAAACCATCATTCTCAGCAAACTATCACAAGGACAAAAAAGCAAACACCGCATGTTCTCACTCATAGGTGGGAATTGAACAATGAGAACATATGGACACAGGAAGGGGAACATCACACATCGGGGACTGTTGTGGGGAGCGGGGAGGGGGGAGGGATAGCATTAGGAGATATACCTAATGCTAAATGACGAGTTAATGGGTGCAGCACACCAACATGGCACATGTATACATATGTAACAAACCTTCACGTTGTGCACACGTACCCTAAAACTTAAAGTATAATATTAATAAAATAAAATAAAATAAAGAAAAAAAAAGAAACGGTATCTGAGTAGTGGATCTCCATATCTGCTACACCTAGGTTCTCTCATACAAATGCCTTGGGAGGTGGATGGACTAAGCTCTAAATCACAAAATAATTATTGAACTGTATTTTGAGTAGATTAACAAAAAACTGACTTTTTGGTCAAAAGAATCTCACTCAATAACTATTTTAAAATGAAAATGGAGGCCAGGTATGGTGGCTCACGCCTGTAATCCCAGCACTTTGGGAGGCTGAGGCAGGCGGATCATTTGAGGCCAGGAGCTGGAGACCAGCCTGGCCAACATGGCAAAACCCCATCTCTACTAAAAATACAAAAACTAGCTGAGCATGGTGGCACACACCTGTAATCCCAGCTACTCAGGAGGCTGAGGCAGAAGAATCACTTGAACCCAGGAGGCAGAGGTTGTAGTGAGCCAAGATCACACCACTGCACTCCGGCCTGGGTGACAGAGTGAGACTCCGTCTCAAAAAATAAAAATAAAAAATAAAAAAATAAAAAATAAAGTGAAATGGGAGGAAAAGTTTGGACTACTTAATTATAAGGCAGCGTTTCTCAGCAGGGCTTCTGTGGAATACTAGGACTCTCAAATTTGTGGCTAGGGGTTCCAAGATAGAGTGTGATTGAAAAAGAAAAAAGAAAACAACTTAATGTGCCACACAATGCTAGTGCTTGCAGAGATAAACAGTGACTGAGCAGTCCATTTAGCTATTTTGAGAGAGGCTCTTCAGTTCTGTATACCAGTAGGACCATTTTCATTTGATTAAGTTGATTTTCGGTTTTTGATGTGGATGTGGAAAGAAGAAAGTCATTGATCATTTGTGAGTGCTTTATTACACCATAGAGAGGACAGGAGGCTTATGATATCAGCTTAACTACTTCAACCTCCCATCATGCACCACCAACTGATTTATGAGAAATATGTTTCCAAAAAAAAATTATGTGCCATAGTTGAGCTGCTTTGCCACTTTGCTGTTGTTGTGAAAGTTGCAAAATGAGAGTTGCACAAATTCACACTAAACTGTGCTTGAAGTTTTCATATTTGGGAGAGTTTTCTTGTTCAGTTATTTTTTATGCCTTTATGATTTTTATGTTTTTGAACTTTTTAAGACTTGTTTTGTGAACTGACATATGGACTAGCCTTGAAAATGATCCACGTGCTGAGAAGAAGGAATGTGTATTTTGCAGCTGTTGGATGAAATGTTCTGTAAATGTCTATTAGGTTCATTTTGTCTACAGTATCTCTGTTTAATTCTAATATTATTTGCTTTATATATCTGGGTGCTCCAGTGTTGGGTGCATATATATTTACAATTGTTATACTCTCTTGCTGAACTGACCCACTTTATCATGTTCTCTTATGTTTTATACACTGTTAATGTTCGTGTTTTTAAAACATATTTGCTGATACAATGTGGGGGGTTTTTAAGGCAGGTATAAGATGGACAGAAAGATTCCAGGCCTAGTCCTACAAACTCATCATAAAGACTACTCCTGTCTACTTATAAAGAGTTACAATCTTCTAAGTCATTTATCTGCACTGGTGAGAAAGACACACACACACACAAAGTCTGGCATGACAATGAAAGATACTTGTCAATTATTTTAAATGGTCTGGTAATACAAGTTGTCCAATTTTTTGTGCATTATCTGTGGCCAAGAAGAGTTGAAGCAAAATTGAAAAGACACATCTACAAATCATATCCATTTGACAAGTTAAAGGGACAATTATTTTAAAGGGTTACTGGATAAACACCGTAAAAATTTTGTTAAGAATAATAAAATTCAGTGAAAGGACTCAGGAGCCTAGTTATTTAGTAGTAGAACTTACTGCCCCCAAAATGTAGAAGTACCACAATTGATAAGAACCTAGTAATGTCAGTGAATAATACTCAAGTTAGTGAAATGCAAGGACATATTTCGTATCAGAAGCTGAAAAGCCTCCACTATCACTACAACACAGCAACATATTAATGACATGGTCAATACTTTTCATATTGCAAATAATATGTGCAATTTCTATTTAAACGTATAAAGCCTATCTTTAGAAAAAGTTATTTTATACCAAAGTCAAAATTATTTTCTTACGTAAGTCAGTTATTTAACAGAAATTTATTATTTTTGCCTTCTGGGCTTTAAAAAACTATTAAAAGCAAAAAAGAATTAATTTCAAAAAAGGTGAACTGAGCTTACTTACCTAATCCTTTGTTTTTATTTGAGAAAGTCTGGCAACAAACTTTTTTTGAGTTTTAAACAAGGACAAAAACTACATTCGTACATATCATCTACTACATTTCATAGCTTTTTAGCAAGTGTGTGGTAGAAATTACTAATATTTTCAAATCTGTTTGGGGACTTTATGGTTTTTAAAAAATTTTTACTATGATTTTCAAATGTGAATTGAATATTACACCAGCAAATCAAAACTGTTACCACTTTAGAATAATATTTTATCTCTTGTGATAAATCAGAAATAGGACTTAATTTTTTGACTTACACGTTTTTAAAAAAGTGATGATTAAAACTGATGACTGGATGATTACAAAAGTTTTAAGTTGTACATTTTTATTATACTTACTTTTGTTTTTATCTTTTTTTTAATAATATCAACTTGTATTTTAGATTCAGGGGGTACATGTACAGATTCGTTACCTGGGCATATTATGTGATGGCAAGGTTTGGAGTACAGATGAACCTGTCACCTAGGTACTGAACACAGTACTGAATAGGTAGCTTTTTAACCTTTGCCCCCTTGCCCTTACAGCCCCCAGTGTCTATTGTTGCCATCTTTATGCTTGTAAGTATCCATTGTTTAGCTTCCACCTATCAGTGAAAACATGTCATATTTGGTTTTTTGTTCTTGTGTTAACTCGCTTAGGATAATGGCCATCAACTATATCCATGTTGCTGCTCAGGACACGATTTCACTCTTCTTATGGTTGTGTAGTATTCCATGGTTTCTAGGTACCACATTTTCCTTATCCATTCCACCACTGATGGGCACCTAGATTGATTGCCTGTCTTTGCTACTGTGAATAGTGCTGTGATAAACACATAAGTGCATATGTCTTTTTGATAGAATGATTTATTTTCTTTTGGATATATACCCAGTTATGGAATGGCTGGGTCAAATGGTAGTTCTGTTTTAAATTCTTTGAGAAATCTCCATGCTTCTTTCCATAGTGGTTTAAGTAATTTACATTCCCAACATCAGTGTATCAGTATTTCCTTTTCCCCATGGCCTTGCCAGTGTCTGCTTTTTTTTTTTTTTTGACTTTGATAATAGCCATCTGACTGGTGTGAGATGGTATCTTATTGTGGTTTTGATTTGCATTTATCTGGTGATTAATGATGTGTTTGTGTTTGTTGGCTGCTTATATGTCTTCTTTTGAGAAATGTCTTTTCATGTCCTGTGTCAATTTTTTTGAGGGGTTATTTATTTTTTGCTAGTTCAAAGATTTAAGTTCCTTATAGATTCAGGATATTAGACTTTCATTGGATGCATGGTTTGCCAATATTTTCTCCCATTCTGTAGGTTGTCTGTTTATTGATTTTTTTCTGTGCAGAAGCTCTTTAATTAGTTTAATTAGGTCAAAATTAGTTTAACTTGTCAATTTTTGCTTTTTAGAACCTAGTCATAAATTATTTCCCAAGGCTCATGTCCAGAATGGTGTTTCTTAGGTTTTCTTTCAGGATTCTTATAGTTTGAGGTCTTACATTTAAATATTTTAATCCATCTGAAGTTCATTTTTGTATGTGGTAAAAGGCAGGGGTACAGTTTTACTCTTTTGTTTATGAATACTCAGCTATCCCTGCACCATGTATTGAATAGGGAGTCCTTTCCCCATTGCCTTTTTTTCTTTCTTTTTCTTTTCTTTTTTTTGCCAACTTTGTTGAGGATCAGATGGTTGTAGTTCTGTGGCTTTATTTCTGGGTTCTCTATTCTGTTTCATTTGTCTATATGTCTGTTTTTGTACCAGTACCACGCTGTTTTGGTTGCTGTAGCCTTAGAGTATAGTTTGAAATCAAATAAGGTAATGACTACAGCTTTGTTCTTTTTGCTTAAAATTGCTTTGGCTCTTTAGGCTCCTTTTTGTTTCCAAAAAATTTTTAAATAATTTTTTCTAGTTCTATGAAAAATAATTTTTGTAGCTCGATAGGAATTGCACCGAACCTGTATATCGTTTTGGGCAATATGTCCATTTTAATGATATTGATTCTTCCAATCCATGAGCATGGGATGTTTTTCCATTTGTTTGTGTCACCTATGATTTTTTTCAGCAGTGTTTTATAGTTCTCCTTGTAGAGATCTTTCACTTCTTTGGTTAGATGTATTTCTTGTTTTGTTTTGGTGGGTTTTTTTTTTTCAGCTATTATAAATGGGATTGTGTTCTTGATTTGGCTCTCAGTTTGGACATTATTGGTATATATAAAAGCTACTGAGTTTTGTACATTAATTTTTGTATCCTGAAACTTTACTGAAGTCATTTATCAGTTCCAGGGGCATTTTTGCAGAGTTTTTAGGGGTTTCTGGGTATAGATTATATTGCCAGTGAAGACAGTTTGAATTCTTCTCTTCCTATTTGGATGTCTTTTATTTCTTTCTCTTGCCTAATTGCTCTAGCTAGCACTTCCAGTACTATGTTGAATAGGTGTAGTGAAAGTAGACATTCTTTTCTCATTCTAGCTCTCAAAGGGAATGCTTCCATTTTTTGCCCATTCAGTAAGATGTTAGCTGTGGGTTTGTCATAGATGGCTCTTATTATTTTGACATGTTACTTTGATGCCTAGTCTCTTGTGAGTTTCTGTCATGAAAGAATGTTAATTTTATCAAAAGCGTTTCTGCACCTATGAGATAATCATATGGTTTTCAGTTTTAATACTGTTTATGTAATGAATCACATTTATTAATTTGCTTGTGTATGCTGAACCAATCTTTCATCTCAGAAATGACGCCTACTTCACCATGATGAATTAACTTTTTAATGTGCTGCTGGATTCAATTTGCTAGTATTTCATTAAGGATTTTTGCATCTCTGTTCATCAGGGATATTGACCTGAAATTTTCTTTTTTCACTGTCTTTGTCAGGTTTGGTATCAAGTTGATGTTGGCTTCATAGAATGAATTAGGGAGGAGCTCTTCCTTGCAGGTTTTTTTTGAAACAGTTTCAGTAGAATTCGTATCAGATCTTCTTTGAACATTTAGTAGAATTTGGCTGTGAGTTCATCTGATCTGGGATTTTGGGGTTGGTAGGTTTTTTATTACTCATTTAATTTTGGAACTTGATATTGGTCTGTAAAGGATTTTAATTTCTTCCCAGTTTAATCTTAGGAGGCTGTGTGTTTCCAGGAATTTATCCACTTCTTCTAGATTTTATGGTTTGTGTCCATAGAGATCTTCAAATAGTCTCTGATGATCTTTTGTATTTCTGTAAATTAGTTATAATGTCACCTTTGTCATTTCTGATTGGTTTATTTGAATCTTCTCTCCTGTTTTCTTTGTTAATTTAGCTAGTGGTCTATAAATCTTGCTTCTTGTTTCAAAGAACCAGCTTTTGGTTTTGTTGATCTTTGCATGGATTTTTGGGTCTTAATTTCATTCAATTCATCATTGAGTTTAGTTATTTATTTTCTTCTGTTCACTTTGGGTCTAGGTCATTCTTATTTTGCTGGTTCCTCTAGGTATGATGTTAGATCATTAATTTGAGATTGTAACTTTTTGAGGTAGGTTTTAAGTAGTGTAAATTTTCCTTTTAACACTGTTTTTGCTGCATCCCAGAGATTTTGGTATGTTTTATCTCTGTTTTCACTTATTTCAAAGAATTTTTTTATTTCTGCTTTAATTTCATTGTTTTCCCAAAAGTCACTGTGGAGCAAGTTGTTTAATTTCCATGTAATTGTGTCGTGTTGAGAAATCTTCTTGGTATTGATTTCTACTTTTTCCACTTTAGTCCAAGAGTATTATTTGTATGATTTTGATTTCTTTGAATTTATTAAGATTTGCTTTACGGCTGAGAATGTGATCGATCATGGAGTATATTGTGTGTGAGAAAAATGTACATTCTGTGGTTGATGAGTGGAGTAGTCTATAGATGTCTGTTAGGCCCAATTGGTCAAATATCAAATTTAATTCCATAATTTCTTTGTTAGCTTTCTGTATTGATCATCTAATGTGGTCAGTGGGGTGTTGAAGTTCCCTGCTATTATTGTGTGTGATTTAAATCTTTTCATAGTTCTAGAAGTACTCGTTTTATGAATCTGGGTGTTCCAATATTGGGTGCATAAATATTTAAGATAGTTAAGCCTTCTTGTTGAAGTGAAACCTTCATCATTGCAATTTTTTGTCCTTTTATCCTGTTGTTGGTTTAAGGTCTGTTTTGGGGGTGGGGCTAAGATGGCCAACTAGAAGCAGCTGCGATCCGAGGCTCCCGTTGAAAAGATTTAAAACAGACGGTGGAGCCAAGATGGCCGAATAGGAACAGCTCCAGTCTACAGCTCCCAGTGTGAGCGGCACAGAAGACGGTTGATTTCTGCATTTCCATGTGAGGTACCAGGTTCATCTCACTAGGGAGTGCCAAACAGTGGGTGCAGGACAGTCGATGCAGCGCACTGTGCGTGAGCCAAAGCAGGGAGAGGCATTGCCTCACTCGGGAAGCGCAAGGGGTCAGGGAGTTCCCTTTCCTAGTCAAAGAAAGGGGTAACAGACGGCACCTGGAAAATCGGGTCAGTCCCACCCTAATACTGAGCTTTTCCAATGGGCTTGGAAAACGGCACACCTGGAGACTGTGTGCCGCATCTGGCTCAGAGGGTCCTATGCCCATGGAATCTCCCTGATTGCTAGCACAGCAGTCTGAGATCAAACTGCAAGGCGGCAGTGAGGCTGGGGGAGGGGTGGCCGCCATTGCCCAGGCTTGCTTAGGTAAACAAAGCAGCCAGGAAGCTCGAACTGGGTGGAGCCCACCACAGTTCAAGGAGGCCTGCCTGCCTCTGTAGGCTCCACCTCTGGAGGCAGGGCACAGACAAACAAAAAGTCAGCAGGAGCCTCTGCAGACTTAAATGTCCCCGTCTGACAGCTTTGAAGAGAGTAGTGGTTCTCCCAGCTTGCAGCTGGAGATCTGAGAACGGGCAGACTGCCTCCTAAAGTGGGTCCCTCACCCCCAAGCAGCCTAACTGGGAGGCACCCCCCAGTAGGGACAGACTGACACCTCACTTGGCTGGGTACTCCTATGAGACAAAACTTCCAGAGGAACTATCAGACAGCTGAATTTGTAGTCTCACGAAAATCCAATGTTCTGCAGCCACTGCTGCTGACACTCAGCCAAACAGGGTCTGGAGTGGACCTCTAGCAAACTCCAACAGACCTGCAGCTGAGGGTCCTGTCTGGTAGAAGGAAAACTAACAAACAGAAAGGACATCCACACCAAAAACCCATCTGTACAACACCATCATCAAAGACCACAAGTAGATAAAACCACAAAGATGGGGAAAAAACAGAGCAGAAAAACTGGAAACTCTAAAAAGCAGAGCACCTCTCCTCCTCCAAAGGAAAGCAGTTCCTCACCAGCAATGGAACAAAGCTGGACAGAGGATGACTTTGACGAGTTGAGAGAAGAAGGCTTCAGACGATCAAACTACTCCGAGCTATGGGAGGAAATTCAAAACAATAGCAAAGAAGTTAAAAACTTTAAAAAAAAATTAGAGGAATGGATAACTAGAATAACCAATGGAGAGAAGGGCATAAAGGAGCTGATGGAGCTGAAAGCCAAGTTTCAAGAACTATGCAAAGATTGCAGAAGCCTCGGGAGCCGATGCGATCAACTGGAAGAAAGGGTATCAGTGATGGAAGATAAAATGAATGAAATGAAGCGAGAAGAGAAGTTTAGAGAAAAAAGAATAAAAAGAAACGAACAAAGCCTCCAAGAAATTTGGGACTATATGAAAAGACCAAACCTACGTCTGATTGGTGTAACTGAAAATGACGGGGAGAATGGAACCAAGTTGGAAAACACTCTGCAAGATATTATCCAGGAGAACTTCCCCAGTCTAGCAAGGCAGGCCAACATTCAGATTCAGGAAATACAGAGAATGCCACAAAGATACTCCTCGAGAAGAACAACTCCAAGACACATAATTATCAGATTCACCAAAGTTGAAATGAAGGAAAAAATGTTAAGGGTGGCCAGAGAGAAAGGTCGGGTTACCCACAAAGGGAAGCCCATCAGACTAACAGCTGATCTCTTGGCAGAAACTCTACAAGCCAGAAGAGAGTGGGGGCCGATATTCAACATTCTTAAAGAAAAGAATTTTCAACCCAGAATTTCATATCCAGCCAAACTAAGCTTCATAAGTGAAGGAGAAATAAAATACTTTACAGACAAGCAAATGGTGAGTGATTTTGTCACCACCAGGCCTGCCCTAAAAGAGCTCCTGAAGGAAGCACTAAACATGGAAAGGAACAACCGGTAACAGCCCCTGCAAAAACACGCCAAATTGTAAAGACCATCAGGGTTAGGAAGAAACTGCATCAACTAACGAGCAAAATAACCAACGAACATCATAATGACAGGATCAAATTTTCACATAACGATATTAACTTTAAATGTAAATGGGCTAAATGCTCCAATTAAAAGACACAGACTGGCAAACTGGATAAGGAGTCAAGACCCATCAGTGTGCTGTATTCAGGAAACCCATCTCACATGCAGAGACACACATAGACTCAAAATAAAGGGATGGAGGAAGATCTATCAAGCAAATGGAAAACAAAAAAGGCAGGGGTTGCAATCCTAGTCTCTGATAAAATAGACTTTAAACCAACAAAGATCAAAAGAGACAAAGAAGGCCATTACATAATGGTAAAGGGATCAATTCAACAAGAAGAGCTAACTAACCTAAATATATATGCACCCAACACAAGAGCACCCAGATTCATAAAGCAAGTCCTGAGTGACCTACAAAGGGACTTAAACTCCCACACAATAATAATGGGAGATTTTAACACCCCACTGTCAACATTAGACAGATCAATGAGACAGAAAGTTAACAAGGATATCCAGGAATTGAACTCAGCTCTGCAGTTCGACCTAATAGACATCTACAGAAGTAGACCCAATAGACATCTACAGAACTCTCCACCCCAAATCAACAGAATGTATATTTTTTTCAGCACCACACCACACCTATTCCAAAATTGACCACATAGTTGGAAGTAAAGCTCTCCTCAGCAAATGTAAAAGAACAGAAATTATAACAAACTGTCTCTCAGACCACAGTGCAATCAAACTAGATGGAAACTGAACAACTTGCTCCTGAATGACTACTGGGTACATAATGAAATGAGGGCAGAAATAAAGATGTTCTTTGAAACAAACGAGAACAAAGACCCAACATACCAGAATCACTGGGACATATTCAAAGCAGTGTGTAGAGGGAAATTTATAGCACTAAATGCCCACAAGTGAAAGCAGGAAAGATCTAAAATTGAAATCCTAACATCACAATTAAAAGAACTAGAAAAGCAAGAGCAAACACATTCAAAAGCTAGCAGAAGGCTAGAAATAACTAAAATCAGAGCAGAACTGAAGGAAATAGAGACACAAAAAACCCTTCAAAAAATTAATGAATCCAGGAGCTGGTTTTTTGAAAAGATCAACAAAATTGATAGACCACTAGCAAGACTAATAAAGAAGAAAAGAGAGAAGAATCAAATAGATGCAATAAAAAATGAAAAAAGGGATATCACCACCGATCCCACAGAAATACAATCTACCATCAGAGAATACTACAAACACCTCTATGCAAATAAACTAGAAAATCTGGAAGAAATGGATAAATTCCTCGACAAATACACCCTCCCAAGACTAAACCAGGAAGAACTTGAATCTCTTAAAAGACTAATAACAGGCTCTGAAATTGTGGCAATAATCAATAGCTTCCCGATGGATTCACAGCCGAATTCTACCAGAGGTACAAGGAGGAACTGGTACCATTCCTTCTGAAACTATTCCAATTGATAGAAAAAGAGGGAATCCTCCCTAACACATTTTATGAGGCCAGCATCATCCTGATACCAAAGCCTGGCAGAGACATAACCAAAAAAGAGAATTTCAGACCAATATCCTTGATGAACACTGATGCAAAAATCCTCAATAAAATACTGGCAAACCAAATCCAGCAGCACATCAAAAAGCTTATACACCATGATCAAGTGGGTTTCATCCCTGGGATGCAAGGCTGGTTCAACATACGCAAATCAATAAATGTAATCCAGCATATAAACAGACCAAAGACAAAAATCACATGATTATCTCAATAGATGCAGAAAAGGCCTTTGACAAAATTCAACAATGCTTCATGCTAAAAACTCTCAATAAATTAGGTATTGATGGGACATATCTCGAAATAATAAGAGCTATCTATGACAAACCCACAGTCAATATCATACTGAATGGGCAAAAACTGGAAGCATTCCCTTTGAAAACTGGCACAAGACAGGGATGCCCTCTCTCACCACTCCTATTCAACATAGTGCTGGAAGTTCTGGCCAGGGCAATCAGGCAGGAGAAGGAAATAAAGGGTATTCAATTGGGAAAAGAGGAAGTCAAATTGTCCCTGTTTGCAGATGACATGATTGTATATTTAGAAAACCCCTTCATCTCAGCCCAAAGTCTCCTTAAGCTGATTAGCAACTTCAGCAAAGTCTCAGGATACAAAATCAATGTACAAAAATCACAAGCATTCTTGTACACCAATCACAGACAAACAGAGAGCCAAATCATGAGTGAACTCCCATTCACAATTGCTTCAAAGAGAATAAAATACCTAGGAATCCAACTTACAAGGGATGTGAAGGACCTCTTCAAGGAGAAGTACAAACCACTGCTCAATGAAATAAAAGAGGATACAAACAAATGGAAGAACATTCCATGCTCATGGGTTGGAAGAATCAATATCGTGAAAATGGCCATACTACCCAAGGTAATTTATAGATTCAAGGCCATCCCCATCAAGCTACCAATGACTTTCTTCACAGAATTGGAAAAAACTACTTTAAAGTTCATATGGAACCAAAAAAGAGCCCGCATCGCCAAGTCAATCCTAAGCCAAAAGAACAAAGCTGGAGGCATCACACTACCTGACTTCAAACTACACTACAAGGCTACAGTAACCAAAACAGCATGGTACTGGTACCACAACAGAGACATAGATCAATGGAACAGAACAGAGCCCTCGGAAATAATGCTGCATATCTACAACTATCTGATTTTTGACAAACCTGACAAAAACAAGCAATGAGAAAAGGATTCCCTATTTAATAAATGGTGCTGGGAAAACTGGCTAGCCATATGTAGAAAGCTGAAACTGGATCCCTTCCTTACACCTTAAACAAAAATTAATTCAAGATGGATTAAGGACTTACGTGTTAGACCTAAAACCATAAAAACCCTAGAAGAAAGCCTAGGCAATACCATTCAGGACATAGGCGTGGGCAAGGACTTCATGTCTAAAACACCAAAAGCAATGGCAACAAAAGCCAAAATTGACAAATGGGATCTAATGAAACTAAAGAGCTTCTGCACAGCAAAAGAAACTACCATCAGAGTGAACAGGCAACCTACAAAATGGGAGAAAATTTTTGCAACCTACTCATCTGACAAAGGGCTAATATCCAGAATCTACAATGAACTCAAACAAATTTACAAGAAAAAAACAAACAATCCCATCAAAAAGTGGGCGAAGGACATGAACAGACACTTCTCAAAAGAAGACATTTATGCAGCCAAAAAACACATGAAAAAATGCTCATCATCACTAGCCATCAGAGAAATGCAAATCAAAACCACAGTGAGATACCATCTCACACCAGTTAGAATGGTGATCATTAAAAAGTCAGGAAACAACAGGTGCTGGAGAGGATGTGGAGAAATAGGAACACTTTTACACTGTTGGTGGGACTGTAAACTAGTTCAACCATTGTGGAAGTCAGTGTGGCGATTACTCAGGGATCTAGAACTAGAAATACCATTTGACCCAGCCATCCCATTACTGGGTATATAACCAAAGGACTATAAATCATGCTGCTATAAAGACACATGCACACGTATATTTATTGCGGCACTATTCACAATAGCAAAGACTTGGAACCACCCAAATGTCCAACAACGATAGACTGGATTAAGAAAATGTGGCACATATACACCATGGAATACTATGCAGCCTTAAAAAAGGATGAGTTCATATTCTTTGTAGGGACGTGGATGAAACTGGAATACATCATTCTCAGTAAACTATCACAAGGACAAAAAACCAAACACTGCATGTTCTCACTCATAGGTGGGAATTGAACAATGAGAACTCATGGACACAGGAAGGGGAACATCACACTCCGGGGACTGTTGTGGGGTGGGGGGAGGGGGGAGGGACAGTTGTGGGGTGGGGGGAGGGGGGAGGGACAGCATTAGGAGATATACCTAATGCTCTATGACGAGTTAATGGGTGCAGCAAACCAACACAGCACATGGATACATATGTAACAAACCTGCACATTGTGCACATGTACCCTAAAACCTAAAGTATAATAATAAAATAAAATAATATAAAAAAAGAAAGAAAAGATTTAAAACCGCATCGGAATTCTGCACTGGCAAACAAGGTATCCAGGTTCTGTCATTAAGACTGACTAGGTGGCTGGCATGACCCACAATGAGGAAGGAATGGCAGTAGTCCCACCTGAGAGCCACATGGGGCAGGGGAGCCCCCACCCCCAGACAAAAGAGGCAGTGAGTGAGCGCGCTACCCAGCCTGCCGAGTTCCTGTGGATAAGGGTGGCCATAACCACTACTGCGGCTGCCGTTTAAGCCATCTGAGCTCCTTGGCAGTTGATGGTGGGGGGATGTTGGTGCGGGACAGTAGCCAACACTGAGGCTGCATGGCCTCCCTGCAGAACTCCAACTCCAGCCAGGGGCTCAAGGACAGAACTCTGATTTCCCTGGGCCTGAGCCTCTAGGGAGAGGGGTGACCATAGTCCCCATGGACCAGCAGACTTACTCTTTCCTCCTGCTAGCTCTGAGGAATCTGGGCAGCCCAGATGAGTGGGTCTCCCCCCAGTGCAATACACCCCCTCCACCAGTGAACAACCAAAGTGCCTCATTAAATGGATCCTGCTTCCCATGCCACCCGGCTGGGTGAGATGCCCAACAGGGGTTGTCAGACATCCTATACATGAGCTTTCCTACTGGCATCAGGTTGGTGCCCCTCAAAGCCAGAGTTCCCAGAGGAAGGAGCAGGCACCCATTTTTGCTGTCCTCCAGCCTCATCGGTGACATTTCCAGGCATGGGAGTGAACCAGAAGGATAAAGCCTGAAGTGAACCCCCAGCAAACCACAGCAGTCCTACAGAAGAGGGACCTGAGTATTTGAAAGAATAATAAACAAATAGAAAGCAACAACAACAGCATCAACAAAAAAAGGGTCCCCACAAAAACATCATCCAGGGGTCAGCAGCCTCAAAGAGAGAAACTAGACAAACTCATGGAGATGAGAAAGATTCAACAAAAAAAATACTGAAAACTCAAAAGGCCAGAGTGCTCTTCTCCACCAAATGATTGCAACACCTCTCCAACAAGGGTGCAGAACTGGATGGAGGATGAGATAGATGAATTGACAGACGTAGCTTCAGTAGGTGGGTAATAATGAGCTCCACTAGCTAAAGGAACATGTTCTAACCCAATGCGCAGAAGCTAAGAACCTTCAAAAAACGTTAGAAGAACTGCCAACTAGAATAGCCAGTTTAGAGAGGAATATAAATGACCTGATGGAGCTGAAAAACGCAGCATAAGAACTTTGTGAAGCATATACAAGTATCAACAACTGAATCAATCAAGCAGAAGAAAGAATATCAGAGATGGAAGACTATTCTTCTGAAATAAGGCAGGCAGACAAGATTAGAGAAAAAAGAATGAAAAGCAGTGAACAAAACCTCCGAGAAACGTGGGACTATGTAAAAAGACCAAACCTATGACTGATTAAAGTACCTGAAAGAGACAGGGAGAATGGGACCAAGATAGAAAACACACTTTGGGATGTTATCCAGGAGAACTTCCCCAACCTAGCAGGACAGGCCAACATTCAAATTCAAGAACTACAAAGAACCCCATTAAGATACTCCATGAGAAGATCAACCCAAAGGCACAAAATCATCAGATTCCCCAAGGTCAAAATGAAAAAAATGTTAAGGGCAGCCAGAAAAGCCAGGTCACCTATAAAGGGAAGCCCATCAGACTAACAGCAGACCTCTCATCAGAAACCCTACAAACCAGAGAAGAAAGTGGAGGCCAATATTCAACATTCTTAAAGAAAGTAATTTTCAACCCAGAATTTCATATCCAGCCAAACTAAGCTTCATAAGTGAAGGAGAAATAAAATCCTTTCAGACAAGCAAATGCAGAGGGAATTTGTCACCACCAGGCCTACCTTGCAAGATGTCCTGAAGGAAACACTAAATAAGAAAAGAAAAAAATGGTACCAGCCACTGCAAAACACACAAAAATATAAAGACCAATGATACTATGAAGAAAGAGTATCAACTAGTGTGCAAAATAACCAGCTAGCATTATGATGACAGGATTAAATTCACACACAACAATATTAACCTTAAATGTAAATGGGATAAATGCCCCAATTAAAAGACACAGACTGACAAATTGGATAGAGTCAAGACCCATCAGTGTGCTATATTCAAAAGTCCCATCTCACATGCATTGACACATATAGGCTCAAAATAAAGGATGTAGGAAAATTTACAAAGCAAATGGAAAACAGAATAAAGCAGGGGTTGCAATCCTAGTCTCTGACAAACAGACTTTAAACTGACAAAGAACAAAACAGACAAAGAAAGGCATTACCTAATGGTAAAGGGATCAATTCAACAAGAAGAGCTAACTGCCAAAATATATATGTACCCAATACAGGAGCACCCAGATTTATAAAACCAGTTCTTAGAGACCTACAAGGAGACTTAGACTCCCACACAATAATAGTGGGAGACTTTAACAACCCACTGTCAATATTAGACAGATCAATGAGACAGAAACATTAACAAGGATATTCAGGACTTCAGCTCACCTCTGGATCAAGTGGACCTGATATATATCTACAGAACTCTCCACCCCAAAACAGCAGAATATACATTCTTCTCAGTGCTACATGGCACTTACTCTAAAATCAACCACATAATTAAAAGTAAAACACTCCTCAGCAAATGCAAAAGAACTAAAATCATAACAAACAGTCTCTCAGACCACAGTGCAATCAAATTAGAACTCAGGATTAAGAAACTTACTGAAAACCACACTACTACATGGAAAGTGAACAACCCGCTCCTGAAAGACTCTTGGGTAAATAATGAAATTAAGTCAGAAATCAAGAAGTTCTTTGAAACCAACGAGAACAAGGAGACAATGGACCAGAATCTTTGGGATGCAGCTAAAGCAGTGTTAAGAGGGAAATTTATAGCATTAAATGTCCAAATCAAAAAGCTAAAAAGACCTCAAATTGACACCCTAACATCACAACTAAAAGAACTAGAGAACCAAGGGCAAACAAACCCCAAAGCTAGCAGAAGACAAGAGATAACCAAGATCAGAGTGGAATGCAAGGAGATAAACACAGGAAAAACCCTTCAAAAAATCAATGAATCCAGGAGCTGGTTGTTTGAAAAAATTAATAAAGTAGACTACTAGCCAGACTAATAAAAAAGAAAAGAGAGAAGAATCAAATAGATACGATAAAAAATGATAAAGGGGATATCACCAGTGACCCCCAAAGAAATACAAACAACCATCAGAGAATACTATAAGCACCTCTATGCAAATAAACTAGAATATCTAGAAGAAATGGATAAATTCCTGGACGCATACACCCTACCAAGACTAAATAAGGAAGAAGTCAAATCCCTGAATAGACCAATAACAAATTCTAAAATTGCGGCAATAATAAATAGCCTGCCAACCAAAAAAAGCCCAGGACCAGATGGATTCACAGCCAAATTCTACCAGAGGTCCAAAGGCAAGCTGATACCACTCCTTCAGAAACCATTCCAAACAAATGAAAAGGAGGGACTCCTATCATCCTGATACCAAAACCCGGCAGAGACACAAAAAAGAAAACTTCAGGCTAATATCCCTGATGAACATTGATGTGAAAATCCTCAATAAAATACTAGCCAACTGAATCCAGCAGTGCATCCAAAAGCTTATCCACCACAATCAAGTCAGCTTCATCCCTGGGATGCAAGTCTGGTTCAATATACACAAATCAATAAATGTAATCCACCACATAAATAGAACCAATGACAAAAACCACATAATTATCTCAGTAGGTGCAGAAAAGTTCCTTCGATAAAACTCAACATCTCTTCATGCTAAAAACTCTCAATAAACTAGGAATTGATAGAACATATCCAAAATAATGAGAGTTATTTATGACAAACCAACAGCCAATATCATACTGAATGGGCAAAAGCTGGAAGCATTTCCCTTGAAAATTGGCACGAGACAAGGATGCCCTCTCTCACCACTTCTATTCAACATAGTATTGGAAGTTCTGGCCAGGGAAATCAGGTAAGAGAAAGAAACAAAAGGTAGTCAAATAGGAAGAGAGGAAGTTAAATTGTCTCTCTTGGCAGATGACATGATCCTATATTTAGAAAACCCCACTATCTCAGTCCAAGAACTCTTTAAGCTGATAAGCAACTTCAGCAAAGTCTCAGGATACAAAATCAATGTGCAAAAATCACAAGCATTCCTATACAAAAACAGAGAAGCAGAGAGCCAAATCATGAATGAACTCCCATTAACAACTGCTACAAAGAGAATAAAATACCTAGGAATACAGCTAACAAGGAACATGAAGGATCCGTTTAAGGAGAACTATAAACCACTGCTCAAGAAAATAAGAGAGGACAAAAACAAATGGTAAAACATTCCATCCTCATGGATAGGAAGAATCAATATCATGAAAATGGTCATACTGCCCAAAGTAACTTACAGATTCAGTGTTATTCCCATTAAACTACCATTGACATTCTTCATGGAATTAGAAAAAACTACTTTAAAATTCATGTGGAACCAAAAAAGAGCCTGCATAGCCAAGAAAATCCTAAGGAAAAAGAACAAAGCCAGAGGCATCACACTACCTAACTCCAAACTATACTACAAGGCAACAATAACCAAAACAGCATGGTACTGGTACTAAAACAGACATATAGACCAACAGAACACAACAGAGACCTCAGACATAAGACCACGCATTTATAACCATCTGATCTTCAGCAAACCTGACAATAACAAGCAACAGGAAAAGACTTCACTATTTGATAAATGGTGCTGGGAATACTGGCTAGCCATATGCAAAAAAACTGAAACTGGACCCCTTCCTTACACCTTATAAATAAATTAACTCGAGATGAATTAAAGACTTAAATGTAAAACCCAAAACCCTAAAAACCCTAGAAGAAAACCTAGGCAATACTATTCAGGACACGGGCATGGGCAGATTTTATGATGAAATCACCAAAAGCAATTGCAATAAAAGCTAAAATTGACAAAAGGGATCTAATTAAACTAAAGAACTCCTGCACAGCAAAAGAAATTACCATCAGAGTGAATAGGCAACCTACAGAATGGGAGAAAATTTTTGCAATCTTTCCATCTGACAAAGGTCTAATATCCAGAATTTACAAGGAACTTAAACAAATTCACGGGAAAAAAACAACCCCATCAAAAAGTGGGCAAAGTATATGAACAGACACTTCTAAAAAGAAGACATTAATGTGGCCAACGATCATATGAAAATAAGCTCAACATCACTGATCATTAGAGAAATGCACATCAAAACCACAATGAGATACCATCTCATGCCAGTTAGAATGGAGATTATTAAAAGGTCTAGAAACCAGATGCTGGCGAGGCTGTGGAGAAATAGGAACATTTTTACATTGTTGGTGAGAATGCAAATTAGTTCAACCATTGTGGAGGACAATGTGGTGATTCCTCAGTGATCTAGAACCAGAAATACCATTTGACTGAGCAATCCCATTACTGAGTATATACTCGGAGGAATATAAATCATTCTATTATAAAGATACATGCATACGTATGTTTATTGCAGCACTATTCACAAAAGCAAAAACATGGAGCCAACCCCAATGATAGACTGGATAAAGAAAATTTGGTATATATACACCATGGAATATTGTGCAACCACAAAAAAGAATGAGATCATGTTCTTTCCAGGGACATGGATGAAGTTGGAAACCATAATCATCAGAAAACTAACTCAGGAACAGAAAACCAAATACCGCATGTTCTCACTCATAAGTGGGAGTTGAACAGAGAACACATGGACACAGGGAGGGGAACAACACTCCTGTTGTGGTGGAGGGAGAGGGAGGGGGAGCATCAGGACAAATAGCTAATGTATATGGGGCTTAAAACATAGGTGACGGGTTGATAGGTGCAGCAAACAATTATGGCACATGTATACCTATATAACAAACCTGCACATTCTGCACATGTATCCCTGAACTTAAAGTAAAAAAATAAAAAATAAAATAAATAAAACATTTTAGAAATAAATAAAGTCTGTTTTATCTAATACAAGAATACTAACCCCTGTTCTTTTCTGTGTTCTGTTTGCATAATAGAACTTTCTCTAAACTTATTTTAAACTTTTATTAATATTTAAGATTCAGGGGCACATGTCAAGCTTTATTAAATAGGTAAACTCGTGTCATGGGGTTTGATGTACAGATTATTTCATCACCTAAGTCTTAGGCTCAGTACCCAATAGTTATTTTTTTTACTCCTCTCCCTCCTTCTACCCTCTGTCCTCAAATAGACCCCAGTATCTGTTGTTTCCTTCTCTGTGTTCATAAGTTCTCATCATTTAGCTCCCACTTACAAGTGAGAATATACGGTATTTGGTTTTCTGTTCATGCATTAGTTTCCTAAAGGTAACAGCCTCCAGCTCCATCCATGTTCCTGCAAAAGACATGACCTTGTTCCCTTTTATGGCTGCATAGTATTCCACGGTACAGATGTATCACATTTTCTTTATCCAATCTTTCACTGATGGGCATTTAGGTTGTCCGTGTCTTTGCTATTATGAATAGTGCTGCAATGAACATTCACATGCATGTGTCTTTATGGTAGAATGATTTATATTCTTCTGGGTATATACCCAGTAATGGGATTGCTGGGTCAAATGGTATTTCTGATTTTAGCTCTTTGAAGAATTACCATACTTCTTTCCACAATGGTTGAACTAATTTACACTCTCACTAACAGTATATAATCATTCCCTTTTGTCCTCAACCTTGCCAGCCTCTGTTAACTTTTGACTGTTTAATAAAAGCTATTCTGGCTTGTGTGAGTTGGTATCTCTGTGATTCTGATTTGCATGTGTTGAGCTTTTTTTTTCATATGATTGTTGGCTGTATGTATATCTTCTTTTGAGAAGTGTCTGTTCATGTCCTTTGCCCACTTTTTAATGGGGTCATTTGTTTTTCTATTGTAAATTGTTTAAGTTCCTTATAGATGCTAGATATTGTGTCTTTGACAGATGCATAGTTTGCAAATGTTTTCTCCCATTCTGTAGGTTGTCTGTTTACTCTACTGATAGTGTCTTTTGCTCTGCAGAAGCTCTTAAGTTTAATTAGATCCCATTTGTCAATTTTTGCTTCTGTTGCAATTGCTTTTGACATTTTCATCATGAAATATTTGCTTGTTCCTATGTTCAGAATTGTATTGCCTAGTTGTCTTCCAGAGCTTTTATAGTTTTGGGTTTTACATTTAAGTCAATAATCCATATTAAGCTGCCTTTTGTATACGGTGTAAGAAAGGGGTCCAGCTTCAATCTTCTGCATATGACTAGTCAGTTATCCCAGCACCATTTACTGAATATGGAGTCTTTTCCCCATTGCTGGTTTTTGTCAGCTTTGTCAAAAATCAGATGGTCATAGATGTGCAGCCTTATTTCTGGGCTCTCTATTCTCTTCCATTGGTCTATATGCCTGTTTTTGTACCAGTACCATGATGTTTTGGTTACTGTAGCTGTAGTATATTTTAAAGTTGGGTAAGGTAATGCCTCCAGCTTTGTTCTTTTTGCTTAGGATTGCCTTGGCTATTTGGGCTCTTTTTCAGTTCCATATGAATTTTTAAATAATTTTTTCTGATTCTATGAAGAATGTCACTGGTAGTTTGATAGGAATAGCATTGAATCTGTAAATTGCTTTGGGAAGTATGGCCATTTTAATGATATTGACTCTTCTTATGCGTGAGCATGGGATGTTTTTCCATTTGTTTGTGTCTTCTCTGATTTTTTTGAGCAGGGTTTTGTAGTTCTCATTGTAGAGATCTTTCACTTCCCTGGTTAGCTGTATTCCTAGGCATTTTATTCTTTTAGTGGCAATTGTGAATGGGATTGTGTTTCTGATTTGGCTCTCAGCTTGGCTGCTTTTGGTGTATAGAAATGCTACTGATTTTTGTACATTGAATTTTGTATCCTGAAACTTTGCTGATATTTTTTATCAGCTGAAGGAGCTTTTGGGTCAAGACTATGGGGATTTCTAGATATAGAATCATGTCATGTGAAAACAGGGATAGTTTAACTTCCTCTCAACCTATTTGGATGCCACTTACTTCTTTCTCTTGCCTAATTGCCCTGTCTATATTTCTCTTACCCTTTACTTTGTGTCTATAGGTGTCATTATACATGAGATGGGTTTCTTGAAGATGGCAGATAAATGGACTTTGTTTTTGCTTTTTTTATATCCAATTTGCCACTCTGTGCGTTTTAAGTAGGTCAGTTAGATCACTTACATTCGAGGTTTATATTTATGTGTGAAGTTTTGATGCTATCATGAAGTTGTTAGCTGGTTGCTTTGAAGTTTCTATTGTGGTTGCTTTATAGTGTCTATGAGCTATGTACTTAGGTGTGTTTTTGTGGTAGGAGGTATTGTTCTTTCATTTCCATGTTTAGAAATCCTTAAAGATCTCTTGCAAGGTTGGTCAAGTGGTAGCCAACTCCCTTAGTGTTTGGTTGTTTGGAAAACATTTTATTTCCCCTTCAGTCATGAAGCTTAGTTTGGCAGGATTTGAAATTCTTGGTTGGAATTTCTTTTAAAAAAAAATGCTTAAAAAAGGCCTCCAGTCTCTCTTGGCTTATAAGGTTTCTGCTAAGAAGTCTGCTGTAAGCCTAATGGGGTTCCCTTTGTACATAATGTGACGTTTTTCTCTAGCTGCCTTTAAGATTTTTTCTTAGTTTTGGTCTTAGACAGTCTGGTGACTATATGCCTTAGTGATGTTCATTTTTTATAGTATCTCACAGGAGTTACCTAGCTTTCTCGTATCCAGATGTCTCCCTCTAGCAAGATTAGAGCAATTTTCTTGAATTATTTTATTAAATATATTTTCCAGGTTTTATTTCTCTTCGTTTCTCTCAGAAATGCCAGCATTTGAAGGTTTGGTCACTTTACATAATCCCATATTTCTCAAAGACTTTATTCATTTTTTAAAATTTGTTTTTTCTTTATTTTTTTCTGAGTGGGTTAGTTCAAAAGATCAGTTTTCTAGCTCTGAAATTCTTTTTCTGCTTGTTCCAGTTTATTGATAAAGCTTTCTTTGTATTTTCAAGTCCTTTAAGTGAGATTTTCAATTCCAGAAGCTCTGATTTAGTTCTTTTTAAGATGTTTATCTCTTCCTTCATTTTTGGATTGTTTTAGAAGTTTCTTTGTGTGGATTTTCAACCTTTTCTTTGATCATGTTGAGCTTCTTTTCAATCCATGCTTGTCTTCTTTACCTGTTATTTCTGAGTTTCTATTTTGGTTAGGAACCACTGCTGGAGAGTTAGTGCAATCCTTTGGTGGTGGTGTTACTGCATTCAGATTTTTCATGGTGCCTGAATTCTTGCTCTGGTACCTTCTCCTCTGGAGATGCTGACACTAATTTTTGTAATTATTTTTTGTGCACAGGATTTCTGCACAGGAAGGGTAGGGAAACCCAATCTGCTAACCCATGTGAGTGGGTGCTCCAAATGCCTGGAGATCTGCCTGTGCGTAAAGCAGAGAGGGCCCTACTGCACCACAATCTATGTCCATGGAGGGTAGAACGGCTCAGGCTGCTGGTCCAGGCAAGTGGGTGTCTTAATGCTTTATTTCTGCCTGTGGGTAGAGTAGAGGGCTCCACTGTACCAAAATCTCAGGGGAGCAGGCTGGAACTCCCAGCAATGACACACACAGACCCATTCCAGATTTCCAAGTTGGCCCTGGCTATAATTCTCATCATCTAGAAGAAACTGCAGCTATAGGAATTCTCCCCCCACCCCAGGCTTGTGAGGGGGAATAGCACAATTCCAGCACCTACTGCTAAGGCACCTTCCACAGTTCTGGCTGTGGAGGCCCCTATGCTCCAGGGCAGGAACTTCAATCTGTGGCCCAAGACTTAAATGATTGTGCATCCACACTGCCTGTTGCCAAAGAATGGCTTTGTATCTTCAAGTCTTTTTGAATGAGATTTTTAAATGATCAAACAGGAATATAAAAACCAAAAGAATTAAGGTTCCCTCCGCCTTCACTACTGACTAGTATTAGAGTATGAGAAAGGCAAACTATACAAATAGAATATTCTATAAGTAAGTCAAATAAATTGATCTACAGGAAAATATAATTGTACACTCAAAAGAGCGTTGAGATTATTACTGGATTATTATGTCCACAAATTACTGATAACACTAATGTATAGAGAATTGTTGATATAATAATTTTATGCAAGACATCTCTGAGATCTGAAGATTATTTCAAGAGTTCTAGGGTAAAAAGTTTAAGGAAGACTGCTTTAAGTTTTTTCTCACCATTCCTCCACCCCACCATGCATAACTTCTAAATCAGGGTAGAAATTTCCTTAAAAAAACAAAAAAACAGCTACTAGAGATTTTTAAATGAGAACTCTTTTCTTGATGCTTTGCTGGACTAACCAACATTGTTTCTTCTTAACTATATTGAGGCTTAGTCTGAGACACAAACTACTAACTCAAATACTGGGAAGATAGGAAATATGAATGGTTAATGGTTAAAATGCACAGTTCTCCAGTGAAAGGGACCAAAATATCCTCAGGAGAAGGATCTCTGAATAAAATTGAAGTCTAAACTTGGAAAAATAAATTTGGAGGAAAGCCATGGCAGATTTAGAGGCAGGCAAATTAAACTTAGTGAATTTCAAATTAATTTCACAGATGGTATCCAATTCTGGTGTTGCTGGCAGGGTTCCAGGTTATATTGGAAACATAAAGAAAAAGCAAAAATCTTACTTCGATTTTCTCTGGAGATATGAGATGTCTGATCTTTACAATTGTGTGTTTATAAGTATGTTTATGTGTGTTTGTACATATTAATATATGTGTTTTGTGTGTATGTAGTCAATACTATATAAAGATTAACAAAATGAAACAGTATCCCAGCCTACAAATCTTGTAAGAAACAAATTCTCAGACACTTGTCAAGGGAAATATCAACTAAATATTTATTGGGTCTAGTTTTAAGAACTGCCAGATATATCTTTTTATAACATTGAAAATAAACTTAATCTTTACTTAAGGGACAGGATTATATATTAGTGATGTGTATATTACAGCCAAAGTCTTGATTCTATACTTCTTCTTGTGTAGAAATAGAAAAAAAGCCACAGCTGCCTGAAAAATATATATAATATTAAATATTTAATATACAATGTTATATATATATGTACATTTTACTATTCCAGGGAATTGTACGATATTATTTTACTGACAGTTATATACATTGAAGATTATTCACCTTTTCAATTATTCTTGTCTGCTGAGACACTCTGCTCTTTTTAGATCTTAGCAAGCAGGTTCATGGCAGTTTTGGGACTTCTTAGTCCCCCAACTTTCTAAGTTTAGAGACTTTCATCCCATATCATTTCAAACATATAAAAATACACCCACATCAGATGTTAAATATAACTTCCCTAAAATTTTTTCAAAAGATTTTTAAAAAATGGTTATATTTGAGTTTTCTTAAAGATAAATGATTTATTTTGTTCTTGTGGATTACATTTATATTTAAGTTTATATTTAAGTAGAGTTGGATTGAATTACACTTAACATTATATTCTTTAGACATTTAATTATACTTTTGTTCATTTTTATTTTCCAGGGTGTTTTTTTCTTAGTTTGAAGCCAATAATTTTTCTTCCAGATTTAAAAAATGCCATTGACAAGTTCATAGACTAGTCTAGACACTAAGCCTATAGTACCAAATGGATAAAACTGTTTTTTAGTTACCACTAATGATGCTGTACTTGCTATAAAACCAAATTTTTTACTGTGGCTTATAATGTCCTACATAAATTTTTCTATGCCTTCTTCTACGACCCTAGCTCATGCACTTGTCTTGTTTTCATTCTGTTCATATAAGCAGTCTTTTTGTTCTAAGTATCTATCATTGCTTGAGAAGATAAAGTAGCAGCAGTAGTTTGAGAGAGTATCAGGGTTGAGGGAATACTTTTTAAGGTTTTCGCTTTGATTTGTATAGGATAGAAAATACCTGGGCATGCGTGTAAGCAGACAAGAAGTAGCTGAGAGAAAAACATCCAGAAGAAGAACAAATGGGCTTCGTCTTTTTTATAATTGAACTACTGTCTTAGCTTAGTGCCTGGATAGCACATAGTGGTGATACAGAAATTCTAGGCAGACAGGGGTGTGACCCTGCCAAAACCCCAGCTTCCAATTGAAAAGCCTGAAACCTGCAGCTCAAAGTGAGAAATTCCCTGCCAGTGTGCCTGCTCTCTCCCAGTTGGTTCTTTCTGAATAATGTCTTTTCACCTATTGAATGCTGCCTGTTCCAAACTACCTGTGGCCCACCCTGCCCCCATCCCGTGCCTATAAAGATCCCAGATTCAGCTGGCAGAGGAAAGAAGCGGCTGGACATCAGGGAGAGGTGGCTTTGACTTCAGAAACAGTGGCTGGGCAACTTGACTTCAAAAGAGAGAAGCAGGGGGCGGTTTGACTTCAGGGGAGTACAACCTGCTTTTCTCATCTCCTTTCCACCTCCTCTCTCCGCTAAGAGCCACCTTCATCACTCAGTAAAATTCTCCACATTCACCATCCTTCAGTTTTTCCACATGACCTCATTCCTCTTGGAAACTGGACAAGACTCTGGGATGCACCAAGTGCAGGTACCCAAAAAGGCTGTCACACTGGCCCTTTGCGCTCACTGGTAGAGGGCAGCCACCCCATGCAATGAGGCAAAGGTCCCACTAAGCTGATATCACACTGCTGTCCAAAAACAGTGGAGCTAAGAGAGCACTGTAACACACCCTCTGAGGCCTTGGGGTTGCAGGCACCCCCACCTGGATGCTGCAAACGGGGCCTGCACAAAGTTTGCTTCTGCCAGCACTGAAGTGGCCGGCCAGTTCCTGCACTCTCCTGCCTGTGTGCTCCCTCCCAGGAGGGGTGGAGTCCAGCGGACCTGAGTGAATTAAGTTTGCTCCTACTGGGCTGCTGGCTGGTTCCTGCACTCACTTGCTCCAGTTCCCACACTCATTCGCTCGCATGCTCCCTCCTATAAGGAGTTGAGTGGAGTGGGCTGAGTAAATGGGGCACCCCATCACAAGTCCTGTGAAGTGGTCAAGAAAATATCCTGCATCAGTAGGAGATCTAAAACCAATCTTTTTTGAAGGACAGTGTCATGCAATAGATGCCTTATTATAATACAGTATGGTTTTCTATAGCTGAGAAAGAATCTTCTTCCAAGCTCTCTCATGCAGTTGTAGACAGGATTGTTTCTCATAGGATGCTGGACTAGAAGGTCTTACTTCCTCACTGCCTCTTTGTCAAGGGCTTCCCTCAGTTCCTTACAACATGGACCTCTCCATAGGGTGGCTCACAACATGGCAGCTGTCCTCTTCAAAGCAGGTGAAAGAGCAAAAGAGGCTGAGTACCCAAGACAAAAACCAAAGTCTTCTTTTATAACTAAAGCTTGGAAGTGGTATCCCATTATTTTTGTCGTATTCTATTCATTGGAAATAAGTCAGTAAGTCTAGCCTACACTCAAGGAGAGGAGTGACACGAGGGCATGAATATCTGGTGGTAAAGATCATGGGAAGTCATCTTAGAGCCGCATTCACTATCTAGCAGAAGATTCAGGCTTCTAAACAAATAACAGTTTAAGATGCTGAGTAATATTTTTAAAAGCAGATAACCTAGAATATTTATTCCTATCTGAATCAGAGATGAAAATCTCAGAGAAAGTGACATTTGAACTAAGAATTGATTTTAAGAAAATAGTCACTAGGCAGAGAAAATATTATGAGCAGAAAAACACGCACAGATGTTTATGGCATGTTTCTGGGACTTCAAAGACTTCAGTGAACTTGAAGGATATGTTAGGGAAAGTGGCTGATAATGAGACTGCAACAGACTATTGTAGCCTATGGAGTTTCTCATCTGTTACGCTGAAGAGCTTAAATTCCATCTTATACTTGAAGAGAAGTTAATGAAGGGATGAAAATCATATCTCAGAAAAATAATCCTGGTCATAGAGTGCAGAATAAGTGAAAACAAAAAAGAAAGAACTAGGCCATTCAGGAGCATGCTGTGACAGCATAGACAAAGATATGGTACACTACACTAAGCCAGTGGTCATGGATATGGAGAAGTGGAGACACATAGGACAGATATGGTCAGGGGCTGAAAGAGAGTAAGACATAAAGAATGACTTCAAGGCTCCTGGCTTGCATGACTAAGCAAATGTTGATGACGTGAATCATAGATGGATGGATGAAAGAGAATGAATTTCTTTCTGAATATGTTGAGTTTTAAGAACCCTACAAGATGTCATACATACAGTATGGATAGGCTTTACTTCATAGACAGGGAAAGGGGGAAGAAATATAAAACAACCATCGCTTGGATGGAGCCAAGCGGGAATGAATTTAGTTTAACAAATATTTGTTGAATGTTTGCTACAGTCCTGGCACTATCTTAAATATGCTATCATAGTGCATTTCACCAAAGTACTAACATGTAGATTACATTCTAAAGAAAAATAAAGAACTTCTAAATTATCCTTAAATTCAGATGCACTATTGTAAATAAACTATCATCAGAATTAATTCTAGACTTCCAAAATAAACACAGAAATCAAGATGAACATGAAGAAGAAAGAATGTTATCAAAATACACACCAAGCAACTATATTCAACCATATTTGAATCATGTATACTGTTTCATTTCCCAGAGTTTGCCTTTTATTGTTATTTATTTTCTCTTGATTCAATTAGGAATGTAGCCTGCAAATTGAAAGAATTCTACATGTTATGTGACTGAGTTTCACAAAAACCACTAATAAAATGTAGGAAAAGATAATACTCAATGATTCTCTTATGTATTTACTTGATTACTAGAATTAAGTCAGCTAGTTCCATTCCGTAGTGTTTAGCACATAATGCTCATGTAGCTTAGGACAGTTTGCAATTCAGAGATTAGTTAATTAAAGTTTGTAGTTACTTGTTAAAATTATAATTCCACCATGTCATGATTGAGGGTCTTTTAAAAATTAAATTGTTATTTACTCAACTGGTGCTGAGTTTTTAGGGGGTGTATGTGCACACCACACAATTACACACATGTTTTAACTAGACAATATTTAAGACATTTTTCCTCATTAATGTGTTCATAGAAAAAAGATATGTGCTGCAGCTGCTTAGTTTTGGTGGCAGGTCTGTGTGTTCTGGCCCTAGATGCTCCGCTGTTTGCTTTCTTGCACACTCTTCTCGAGGCCTTTGCTTCTCTTCTCGAGGCCTCTGCTTCTCTTCTAGAGGTCTAAAACATCACACATTTTACAGAAAATTATGCATATGCCATTGATTTCAATGTTGTCTGTCCACGTTAATCTCACAGTTTGAACCAAAGATGTTAAATTCCTAAATAGCCCCTTCTTGATACATTAATACTCTGTCCTGATTTCTGTGTCCAAGCGGTCATCATCACAAATCTTTGACGGTTCTAATGATGACAACAACTGGGGAAACGGGGAAGTGTAAAGTCTTTTTAAAATTGTCCTCAATATATACAGAACTCCTCTTCCTAGAGAGTGAAAGAAAGGGTTATGTTTTCAACCATATGGAAATTAACACCACCAAAACCAAGAAAACGTCTTCAATTTTGTGGAGTAGGATAAACATTGGATGTGGTAGATGTTGAATTAAAGCAGTTCCCTCAGTTTTACACTTTGTCCAAAATAGCTATAAAAATTTATACCTTTCCTTATGTTTAGACCTGAAAAAAGTACTATAATAGACTTAAAATACATTTATTCAACTAGCTTTGCCTTTTCCTTTAATTCCAATTTAGTTGGCTTTTTATAGAAATGTGCTTGCAAGTGAATTTTGATTTCTTAAGCTTTTCTATTAATTCTTGAAATGCCCCCGTGTATATTTTCATTTTTTACATGCAACCTGATAGAAAATCCATAGAACTCAGAGACTTAGGAAAAAATGTAAGCACATTAGTAAACAAATTTCTCAAAATTGGAAAGAATTATGTCTAATATACTGTTGATTAAATACAAGAAGAGTGATTGAATAAATAAATGAATGATTGGGCTGCATAAATGAAACATGGCCCTGTATTCAAAACAAGAGAATCAAGGAAGGGAGAATGGGTAGGCACTGGAATTAAATAGATCTACCCACTCTGGCATGGCTCTGGGCAGATGGGAGGGCAAGCCAAAATGAAGTGATTTCAGTGTTGAAATGTGCCAGTGTAGAGAATCCAACCTGACAATGCTCAGAATCCAAGTTAGATCAAGGCCCCTTGGAATAAACTCCAAGATAAGATAAGCAAAAGCGAGACAAGGCTACAGTGTCAAGAGACAAGAAACAGGATATCAGAAGCAGTAGGTGTGAATGGAAAGCAAAGACAAGGCTCATAGGTTTCACTTTGAGTGAGCTGGAGCATGCAAAGTGAGGAAAACCAACACAATAAATGTTGTTGTTGTTGTTGAAGAAGAAGATAGAAGATAGAGGAAGAAGAAGACGAGGAAGAAAAGAAGAAGAGGAAGAGGAAGAGGAAGAAGAAGAAGAGGAAGAGGAAGAGGAAGGAGGAGGAGGAGGAGGAAGAGGAGGAGGAGGAAAAGATGAAGAAGAAGAAGGAAGAGGAGGAGGGGGAGAAAAAGATGAAAAAGAAGGAAGAGGAGGAGGAGGCGGAGAAAAAGAAGAAGAAGAGGAAGAGGAGGAGGAGGAGGAGGAGGAAAGTGCAGAAGGAGGAAAACTACCCACATAAGGTTATTGATAGAATAAAAATGAGTGCAAACAGTTTTAAAGTGTTTTTGCACAATGACTGCCATCTGGTAAATACTTCATAAATTGTCCTTACTGTTATTACCTTTTAAAAAATCATTTCACTATAGTAAACAACTGCTAAAAACTCAAGACAAGAGAGTAGATATGAGATACATTCCTACCAATGAGATGGTAAAGCTTAAGTCTCAGTCAGAAAATTGACTGACTCAAAAGACAGTAAGAATTCTATGTAGAGACTTAAGGAAGCAGCATAGCACCTAAACCAAGATAAGTTGGTCCAGAGATAATATTAATAGTATGTATCTCAAGGATAAACTGGAGAAAGTGAGGCAAAGTTATCCAGTGAAGTTTTTACTTACACACTTACACAATTGTCAGCCAATTAGCTTCACCTCCCATTAGTTGGTTCATGGGTGTCAAGCACAAAAAAACTATAAAAATTTTTATTTTAAAATATTTGAATTTTTGGCTCATTGGGTTGCAAGAGATCTTCTCGACCAGCCTGACCAACGTGGAGAAACCCCATCTCTACTAAAAATACAAAATTAGCTGAGTGTGGTGCCACATGCCTGTAATCCTAGCTACTCAGGAGTCTGAGGCAGGAGAATTGCTTGAGCCAGGGAGGCAGAGGTTGCAGTGAGGCAAGATCGCACCATTGCACTTCAGCCTGGGCAACAAGAGCAAAACTCCATCTCAAAAAAAAAAAAAAAAAAAAAAAAAATGCATGACTCAAATATCAGCTTTTCTTTACCGATTATTTCAAGGTTTAAGAAAAATGAAAAAACATTTTCATACCTCAAAGGATTAGTGACTCTTAGCTTACCTGAGTTTTATTATTTAAATTAGCTTACCTGACTTCTTGAGTTTTTAACTTTTGCAGTGGGTTCCATGCAGTTTATTCCACGCAATTCCAATTTATTTTTATGAATTGCCACCTAACATCAGTATCTTTGGGGTTTGGGGTTTGGACATCTCATTTACCATTGGTAAACAAGGAACTTCTGGATGAGTGATATTTTTCAGAAAGCTGAAACTTATCCCGTAAAAATGTGAAAAAATTTATTTTAATTGCTTTGACTTACATATTTTTCTACCTTAATAGAAGATATTAAAAATAATTTAACCTCTTGGATAACCCAAGACCATGATTTGAGATTTCATTACTAGAAGTAATAAGATAAATAGATTTGAGTCAGAAAATCTGGAATTACGATCTGGTTCTGCCATCTATGTCCATGTAACTTTGGACAAGTAACTTAACTAATTTGAGATACCAATGTTTTCATCTGCAAAATTGGTAGCAATAATACATAACTCATATTATGTTGTTGTCATGGTTGGGTGAAATAATATGAAATATATAAAAGACTACCATTTATGATTTCCTCTTACTATAAGCTTACTGGGTAATATGCTTTTTGTTGATATAAATTTTTTTCCCAGAAAGATATTCCATTTGAAATATTATGTTTACCTCCTGAGATGTGATACGGTTTGGCTGTGTCCCCACTCAAATCTCATATTGAATTTTAGTTCCCATAGTTCCCATGTGTTGTGGGAGGGATCAGGTGGGAGGTAATTGAGTCATGGTGGTGGGTCTTTCCGGTGCTGTTCTCATGATAGTGAATAAGGCTCACTAGATCTCATGGTTTTATAAAGGGGAGTCCCCCTACACAAGCTCTCTTCCCTGCCATCATGTAAGATGTGACTTTGCTCCTCATTCACCTTCTGCCATGATTGTGAGGCCTCCCCAGCCATGTAGAACTATGAGTCCATTAAACTGCTTTCCTTTATAAATTGCCCAGTCTTGGGTATGTCTTTATTAGCAGTGTGAGAACAGACTAATACAAGATGGTAACTTTTTCTTTTTTTTTTTTTTTGAGACAGAGTCTTGCTCTGTCGCCCAGGTTGGAGTGCAGTGGCGCGATCTCGGCTCACTGCAAGCTCCGCCTCCCAGGTTCACACCATTCTCCTGCCTCAGCCTTCTGAGTAGCTGGGACTACAGGTGCAAGCCACCTTTCCCAGCTAGTTTTTCTATTTTTTTTGTAGACATGGAGTTTTGCCATGTTGCCCAGGCTGGTCTTGAACACCTGAGCTCAGAGCTCAAGTGATTCGCCCACCTTGTCTTCCCAAGGTGATGGGATTACAGTGTGAGCCACTGGACCTGGCCTCAGTCTTACAATTTTTAATCTTCCTTTTGCCAACTGAAAGTTTTGGCAATTGGCAGGAAAATTCCACAAGCACCCGTCTCTCTGGCAATGTATTCAGTCGTCCCTCCTATTACTCTCGATGTGCTGTCCGTCCCCTTACCTTCTATCCCTGCTCACTGTTTTGTCCATTAATTCTCTACCCTCTCTCCTGCATCATCATTTCCCATTTTCATTGGATAAATCTCAAGAGTATACAAACACGTTGTGATTTCTCCCACCTTATTAAATTTTAAAAACTCTCTTGACCCTCCATCACCTACAGCTACTCCCTATTTCCCTGTCTCTCTTTTCGACAAAAATTTTTTTAAATGTTTTTAATATATAGAGAATATACAGCATGCTCTGTATTCATTCTCTGCAGTTCCTCTTTTCCAGTTATCTCCAAAATTTCTTGCAGCCAGTGTTTTGGCCAGTCCACTCTCATAAAACTTTTTCAACATGACCATGACCACTAATGGCTTGCACGTTGTTGTTCCTCACCTTATTTGACCCTGTTAGCAGCATTTAACACATTGATTGCTGGCTTCCTTGAAACATTTCTTTAATTTGGGTTCTAGGACACTGTGCTCTTCTCCTTTGCCTCTTACAATTCACTGACCACACCTTCTCAGTCTGTTGTTCTTGTTATTCCTCAGCTCCTAAATCTCGTGATTTTATAGCACTCTGGGGATTCATGGTAATCTTAACCATACACATGGTATTAAATATCATTTAATTCTAAAAACTCCCACAGTTACACCTCTAACCTGGACCTCACCCCTAAACTCTGGATTCTTGTATCCAGTTGACAACTTGACCTCTTTCTTGGGTGACTGATGGATGTGTCACACCTCACATGTAAGAACTATGTTCTTATTCTTATATCCCTGGCATATTCCTTCTACAGCCTTCCCTCTTAGTTAATGACAACTACATTTTTCCTGTTGCTCAGGCAACAATTTTGGGTTCATTCTTGACTTATCTTTCTCTCTCGTATTCCACTCAGCAAACCTTTTTGGCTCTCCCTTCAAAGTATATCCAGGGTGTGACCACTTCTCACCTCTTCGTCACTCCCATGGTCCAAGCCTTCAAGATCTCTCCTTTGAACTACTTCAATAGCCTCAACTGCTTTTTCCCTCTGATCTTAGTCTCCTAGAGTCTATTCTATTCAGAGCAACCCTGCTGAAATAGACCGTTTATCTCCTCTGTGCAATCCAACCCTCCACCCCAGTGTCTTACTCAAAATACACGCTGTTCCTGATGTAGTAACCTCACGCCGCCTGCCCCTCCCGCCCCTTTCCTTGTGGTGTGCTAGCCCCACTAGCCTGTTTGCTGAGTCTTGAACATGGCAGGTGGCTCCCTACTCAAGGCCTCCCTATTCGTGGTCTCTATACTTGGTGTTCCTTCAAGCAATTGATCACATAAGACAGATAACAAGCCATTAATGACCTTCAAGTTGTCTGGAATGTTTTTTACACAAATACTCCAAAGCATAATACCTCATCTTCCTTTAAGTCTTTGCTTAAAGATTATGTACCCTGTGAGGTCTTCTCTGACTACCTTATGTAAAACAGCACCATCTATTCCCTTTCTCTGATTTATTTATCTCCATAGCCCTTCTCACCACTCACATAGGATACATTTTGCTTTCTTGTTAAATTATTTTATTTATTTAATGTTTATTGTCTTTCTGTCTCATTCATATGAACAGCAGTTTTTTCTTTATTTTCTTCACTGCTTTAGCTCCAATGCCCGGAACAGTGCCTGGCACATATTAGGTATTAAGTAAATGTTTGCTAAAAGAACACTGAGTGAGAAAGAAAAATAAAAGAAAGAAAAATAAACTAGGTGGAGCCAAGATGGCCGAATAGGAACAGCTCCGGTCTCCAGCTCCCAGCCCCAGCGACACAGAAGATGGGTGATTTCTGCATTTCTGCTTGAGGTACCGGTTTCATCTCACTAGGGAGTGCCTAACAGTGGGTGCAGGACAGTCGGTGAAGCGCACTGTGCGCGAGCCGAAGCAGGGCGAGGCATTGCCTCACTCGGGAAGCGCAAGGGGTCAGGGAGTTCCCTTTCCTAGTCAAAGAAAGGGGAAACAGACGGCACCTGGAATATCGGGTCAGTCCCGTCCTAATACTGCGCTTTTCCAACGGGCCTGGAAAACGGCACACTAGGAGATTGTGTCCCGCACCTGGCTCGGAGGGTCCTATGCCCACAGAGTCTCGCTGATTGCTAGCACAGCAGTCTGAGATCACACTGCAAGGCGGCAGCGAGGCTGGGGGAGGGGCGCCCGCCATTGCCCAGGCTTGCTTAGGTAAACAAAGCAGCCAGGAAGCTCGAACTGGGTGGAGCCCACCACAGCTCAAGGAGGCCTGCCTGCCTCTGTAGGCTCCACCTCTGGGGGCAGGGCACAGACAACCAAAAACTCAGCGAGAACCTCCACAGCCTTAAATGTCCCTGTCTGACTGACAGCTTTGAAGAGAGTAGTGGTTCTCCCAGCACGCAGCTGGAGATCTGAGAACGGACAGACTGCCTCCTAAAGTGGGTCCCTCACCCCTGAGCAGCCTAACTGGGAGGCACCCCCCCAGTAGGGACAGACTGACACCTCATTCAACCGGGTACTCCTCTGAGACAAAACTTTCAGAGGAACTATCAGACAGCTGAATTTGTGGTCTCACGAAAATCCGCTGTTCTGCAGCCACCGGTGCTGACACCCAGCCAAACAGGGTCTGGAGTGGACCTCTAGTAAACTCCAACAGACCTGCAGCTGAGGGTCTTGTCTGGTAGAAGGAAAATTAACAAACAGAAAGGACATCCACACCAAAAACCCATCTGTACATCACCATCATCGAAGACAAAAAGTAGACAAAACCACAAAGATGGGGAAAAAACAGACCAAAAAAACTGGAAACTCTAAAAAACAGAGCACCTCTCCTCCTCCAAAGGAACGCAGTTCCTCACCAGCAATGGAACAAAGCTGGATGGAGGATGACTTTGATGAGTTGAGAGAAGAAGGCTTCAGACGATCAAACTACTCTGAGCTACGAGAGGAAATTCAAAACAATAGCAAAGAAGTTAAAAACTTTGAAAAAAAATTAGAAGAATGGATAACTAGAATAACCAATGGAGAGAAGGGCTTAAAGGAGATGATGGAGCTGAAAGCCAAGTTTCGAGAACTACGCGAAGAATGCAGAAGCCTCAGTAGCAGATGCGATCAACTGGAAGAAAGGGTATCGCTGATAGAAGATGAAATGAATGAAATGAAGAGAGAAGGGAAGTTTAGAGAAAAAAGAATAAAAAGAAATGAACAAAGCCTCCAAGAAATTTGGGACTATGTGAAAAGACCAAACCTACGTCTGATTGGTGTACCTGAAAATGATGGGGAGAATGGAACCAAGTTGGAAAACACTCTGCAAGATATTATCCAGGAGAACTTCCCCAATCTAGCAAGGCAGGCCAGCATTCAGATTCAGGAAATACAGAGAATGCCACAAAGATACTCCTCGAGAAGGGCAACTCCAAGACACATAATTGTCAGATTCACCAAAGTTGAAATGAAGGAAAAAATGTTAAGGGCAACCAGAGAGAAAGGTCGGGTTACCCACAAAGGGAAGCGCATCAGACTAACAGCTGATCTCTTGGCAGAAACTCTACAAGCCAGAAGAGAGTGGGGGCCGATATTCAACATTCTTAAAGAAAAGAATTTTCAACCCAGAATTTCCTATCCCGCCAAACTAAGCTTCATAAGTGAAGGAGAAAGAAAATACTTTACAGACAAGCAAACGCTGAGTGATTTTGTCACCACCAGGCCTGCCCTAAAAGAGCTCCTGAAGGAAGCACTAAACATGGAAAGGAACAACCGGTACCAGCCCCTGCAAAAACATGCCAAATTGTAAAGACCATCGAGGCTAGGAAGAAACTATAGCAACTAACGAGCAAAATAACCAACTAACATCATAATGACAGGATCAGATTCACACATAACAATATTCACGTTAAATGTAAATGGGCTAAATGCTCCAATCAAAAGACACAGACTGGCAAACTGGATAAGGAGTCAGGACCCATCAGTGTGCTGTATTGAGGAAACCCATCTCACGTGCAGAGACACACATAGACTCAAAATAAAGGGATGGAGGAAGATCTATCAAGCAACTGGAAAACAAAAAAAGGCAGGGGTTGCAATCCTAGTCTCTGATAAAATAGACTTTAAACCAACAAAGATCAAAAGAGACAAAGAAGGCCATTACATAATGGTAAAGGGATCAATTCAACAAGAAGAGCTAACTATCCTAAATATATATGCACCCAACACAGGAGCACCCAGATTCATAAAGCAAGTCCTCAGTGACCTACAAAGGGACTTAAACTCCCACACAATAATAATGGGAGATTTTAACACCCCACTGTCAGCATTAGACAGATCAACGAGACAGAAAGTTAACAAGGATATCCAGGAATTGAACTCAGCTCTACATAAAGTGGACCTAATAGACATCTACAGAACTCTCCACCCCAAATCAACAGAATATACATTTTTTTCAGCACCACACCACACCTATTCCAAAATTGACCACATAGTTGGAAGTAAAGCTCTTCTCAGCAAATGTAAAAGAACAGAGATTATAACAAACTGTCTCTCAGACCACAGTGCAATCAAACTAGAACTCAGGATTAAGAAACTCAGTCAAAACCGCTCAACTACATGGAAACTGAACAACCTGCTCCTGAATGACTATTGGGTACATAATGAAATGAAGGCAGAAATAAAGATGTTCTTTGAAACCAACGAGAACAAAGACACAACATACCAGAATCTCTGGGACACGTTCAAAGCAGTGTGTAGAGGAAAATTTATAGCACTAAATGCCCACAAGAGAAAGCAGGAAAGATCCAAAATTGACACCCTAACATCACAATTAAAAGAACTAGAAAAGCAAGAGCAAACACATTCAAAAGCTAGCAGAAGGCTAGAAATAACTAAAATCAGAGCAGAACTGAAGGAAATAGAGACACAAAAAACCCTTCAAAAAATTAATGAATCCAGGAGCTGGTTTTTTGAAAAGATCAACAAAATTGATGGACCGCTAGCAAGACTAATAAAGAAGAAAAGAGAGAAGAATCAAATAGATGCAATAAAAAACGAAAAAGGGGATATCACCACCGATCCCACAGAAATACAATCTACCATCAGAGAATACTACAAACACCTCTATGCAAATAAACTAGAAAATCTGGAAGAAATGGATAAATTCCTCGACAAATACACCCTCCCAAGACTAAACCAGGAAGAAGTTGAATCTCTGAATAGACCAATAACAGGTTCTGAAATTGTGGCATTAATCAATAGCTTACCAACCAAAAAGAGTCCAGGACCTGATGGATTCACAGCTGAATTCTACCAGAGGTACAAGGAGGAACTGGTACCATTCCTTCTGAAACTATTCCAATCGATAGAAAAAGAGGGAATCCTCCCTAACACATTTTATGAAGCCAGCATCGTCCTGATACCAAAACCTGGCAGAGACATAACCAAAAAAGAGAATTTCAGACCAATATCCTTGATGAACATTGATGCAAAAATCCTCAATAAAATACTGGCAAACCGAATCCAGCAGCACATCAAAAAGCTTATCCACCATGATCAAGTGGGCTTCATCCCTGGGATGCAAGGCTGGTTCAACATACGCAAATCAATAAATGTAATCCAGCATATAAACAGAACCAAAGACAAAAACCACATGATTATCTCAATAGATGCAGAAAAGGCCTTTGACAAAATTCAACAACCCTTCATGCTAAAAACTCTCAATAAATTAGGTATTGATGGGACGTATCTCAAAATAATAAGAGCTATCTACAACAAACCCACAGCCAATATCATACTGAATGGGCAAAAACTGGAAGCATTCCCTCTGAAAACTGGCACAAGACAGGGATGCCCTCTCTCACCTCTCCTATTCAACATAGTGCTGGAAGTTCTGGCCAGAGCAATCAGGCAGGAGAAGGAAATAAAGGGTATTCAATTAGGAAAAGAGGAAGTCAAATTGTCCCTGTTTGCAGATGACATGATTGTATATCTAGAAAACCCCATTGTCTCAGCCCAAAATCTCCTTAAGCTGATTAGCAACTTCAGCAAAGTCTCAGGATACAAAATTAATGTACAAAAATCACAAGCCTTCTTGTACACCAATAACAGACAAACAGAGAGCCAAATCATGAGTGAACTCCCATTCACAATTGCTTCAAAGAGAATAAAATACCTAGGAATCCAACTTACAAGGGATGTGAAGGACCTCTTCAAGGAGAACTACAAACCACTGCTCAATGAAATAAAAGAGGATACAAACAAATGGAAGAACATTCCATGCTCATGGATTGGAAGAATCAATATCGTGAAAATGGCCATACTGCCCAAGGTAATTTATAGATTCAATGCCATCCCCATCAAGCTACCAATGACTTTCTTCACAGAATTGGAAAAAACTACTTTAAAGTTCATATGGAACCAAAAAAGAGCCCACACGCCAAGTCAATCTAAGCCAAAAGAACAAAGCTGGAGGCATCACGCTACCTGACTTTAAACTATACTACAAGGCTACAGTAACCAAAACAGCATGGTACTGGTACCACAACAGAGACATAGATCAATGGAACAGAACAGAGCCCTCAGAAATGATGCCGCATAGCTACAACTATCTGATCTTTGACAAACCTGACAAAAACAAGAAATGGGGAAAGGATTCCCTATTTAATAAATGGTGCTGGGAAAACTGGCTAGCCATATGTAGAAAGCTGCAACTGGATCCCTTCCTTACACCTTATACAAAAATTAATTCAAGATGGATTAAAGACTTATATGTTAGACGTAAAACCATTAAAATCCTACAAGAAAACCTAGGCAATACCATTCAGGACATAGGCGTGGGCAAGGACTTCATGTCTAAAACACCAAAAGCAATGGCAACAAAAGCCAAAATTGACAAATGCGATCTCATTAAACTAAAGAGCTTCTGCACAGCAAAAGAAACTATCATCAGAGTGAACAGGCAACCTACACAATGGGAGAAAATTTTTGCAACCTACTCATCTGACAAAGGGCTAATATCCAGAATCTACAATGAACTCAAACAAATTTACAAGAAAAAAACAAACAACCCCATCAAAAAGTGGGCAGAGGACATGAACAGACACTTCTCAAAAGAAGACATTTATGCAGCCAAAAAACACATGAAGAAATGCTCCTCATCACTGGCCATCAGAGAAATGCAAATCAAAACCACAGTGAGATACCATCTCACACCAGTTAGAATGGCCGTCATTAAAAAAATCAGGAAACAACAGGTGCTGGAGAAGATGTGGAGAAATAGGAACACTTTTACACTGTTGGTGGGACTGTAAACTAGTTCAACCATTGTGGAAGTCAGTGTGGCGATTCCTCAGGGATCTAGAACTAGAAATACCATTTGACCCAGCCATCCCATTACTGGGTATATACCCAAAGGACTATAAATCATGCTGCTATAAAGACACATGCACACGTATGTTTATTGCGGCACTATTCACAATAGCAAAGACTTGGAACCAACCCAAATGTCCAACAACGATAGACTGGATTAAGAAAATGTGGCACATATACACCATGGAATACTATGCAGCCATAAAAAATGATGAGTTCGTGTCCTTTGTAGGGACATGGATGAAACTGGAAAACATCATTCTCAGTAAACTATCGCAAGGACAAAAAACCAAACAGCGCATGTTCTCACTCATAGGTGGGAATTGAACAATGAGAACTCATGGACACAGGAAGGGGAACATCACGCTCCGGGGACTGTTGTGGGGTGGGGGGAGGGGGGAGGGACAGCATTAGGAGATACACCTAATGCTAAATGACGAATTAATGGGTGCAGGAAATCAACATGGCACATGGATACATATGTAACAAACCTGCACATTGTGCACATGTACCCTAAAACCCTAAAGTATAATAAAAAAAAAAAAGTTCCAAAAAAAAAAAAAAAAATAGTTTAGGATTGGGGAACACAGCAAGGAAGGAGCTTTAAAGTGAATCCTGAAGAGTAAATAGTCATTTATAAAATATCTATCTATTGCCCAAGAAGGGAATATTTACTGAGGGTTAGTTGAGTAGCCTGTAGTTTGGATAGATTTTGGAGTTCTTATAACAATAAAGCTATCTGCCACAAAAAAAAAAAAAAAAAAAAAGAAAAATAAACTAGCTATTTCAGGAATAATCAAGTTCACTGACACAAACAACTCATATTCTGTTTGTAATAATATTATTAATAATATTATTAATATTTTCTATGACAAATAGAAAAAGAATTCATGGACCAAAAAATCCATATTTTTAACTCTGAAAAGATAGTCTTAAGAATGTACAAAATGTCTCTGAATTTGGTATGTTTGTCAATTAGTCTTCATCTCTTTTGTGAAACAGCAAGAAAAAAAACCTAAGTGAAAGCAAACCATTGATCATAGGAGACAGAGAACAAGCTGTTAATGAGTTTCAAGTTGTTACAATGTATGTGTTAAGGCACAGTTGAAGGTGCTAATAGATCTCTTAAGTTCTGTGTGATTTTGAACAAGCACAGCCATTTCAATGATTCACTTGATCTCACTAAACACTTTCCCAAGGACTCAATTCATTTCTAAGAGCTTTTATTGGAAGCTTATGTAACCAATACCTGGAGTGTACTTTCAGATGAAAGAGGAGAACTACCTAAGGAAACCAGGCTGGGCTTCCTTTTGCAATGCAAATAAAATTCTTCAGTCCCCAGTTTTTGTGCACTGTAGAAATACATTACATAGATAGTCAGTCCTTAGGGAGAGATCAACAGCCCCTTATGTTAACAAAAGTAAATGATTTTACATCAGAATAATATGGAGAGACACCAGGGTAGAACTGGAGCCTGAGAGGTTGGGTGATCAAGGGAAAAGGAATTGGGCTCTGGTGACACACACACACACACACACACACACACACACAAAGATTTGTGTCCCAAACTTTACTACTTTTAAACTATGTGACATTGCACAATGTGTTTAACCTTTCTAAGCCCCATTCCCTAACATACGAAATAGAGTTGAGAAAAATCTTTAGTCCTTGTAGACATATAGATTAAAGATAATGTATGAAAAGCACCAACTACAACGTCTGCACATAGTAGATGTTCGATAATGGTAGAGATCATAAACAAGCAGGAAAAACAAGCAGGAAGACTAACATTTATTGGCAACCCGCTTAAGACTCAAAATATCTATTCTGTGATACTTAGGAAAACTTCAAAACTTTGATCTCTTCTCCAAACACATTCCCAAACTCTTCACTTTCGCCTGCTTCCTCTATGTCCTCGCATTTGTTTTGGCACCATATATTCATAGAGAAGCAAAAAGAAAAATGGTGGCCGGCTCGCTCAATCCCGGCTCAGGCCCTAAGAGACTGTAGGGAAGGATAAAAGAGATAACAGAATACACGGTGAAATTTTAGTTCTTGTATAGTGGCGTAACTCCCTTACGGAACCATCTTCCCACCCATAACAACTACAGACCCTGGGGAAAAAAATCAAACCTAATAATCTTGACAAGTAAACAAAAGCAGGCAGATTATGGAGGTAATTGGAACCTCAGAGCAACAACAAGAATGGGGGTGGGTTTTGGGTTCCTCTATGGCTTTGACTCAAAGTTGGGCTACGGTTGCAGAATCTCGCTGCAGTACAGGAAGCTAAAACTATGTGGGAAGCCCCATCGTCTTTCTGACTGCAAGAACCAAGGAAAGAGGCTAGGACAACAGTCATCATGGGAAAATGAGGAGGAAATTCCAGAAAGTAGAGAAGCAGATGAATAAAACCCCTAACCCTCTGTACAAAAACCAAAAATAGTTCAGGTTGAGCCCTTAACCACGCACATGTGAGACAGACACCAGGTTAGTTGGTATTTAAAAAAAGAAAACATTAACAAAATTCCTCAGACGAATATAAAATAACCCGAAGTCTGTATAACAAAACATTGAGAATATCCAGATGGGATCCAAAATAAAATATAAAGAACGAGAAAAATACAACACATTCTCAATGACTTAAAGTTCCATATCAAGAAGTTATATTTAAAATTTAAAACTCATATCAGAAAAAGGACTTGAAACCAGAATATATAAAGAATTCTTACAATATGCCCATTTAAAACTAGGCAAAAGATTTGACAGACATTTCACAAAAAAAAGATAAACACATGAATAATAAGCACATTAAAATGTTTATCACCATTTGTCATCAAGAAGCAAAATTAAAACAATGAGATAGCATTAAACATCATGTATTTATTTATTTATTTTTAAAAAAATTTTTGAGGCTGCAACTTCAAACTCCTGGGCTCAAGTGATCCTTCTGCCTCAGCCTCCCAAGTAGGTAGGACCACAGGTGCAAACCACTACGCCCAGGTAATTTTAACTCTTTTGTAGAGAAAAAGGGGGTCTCACAATGTTGCTCAGGTTGGTCCTGAACTCCTGGCCTCAAGTGATCCACGCTGGCCTCCCAAAGTGCTGGAATTACAGAACTGAACCACTGCACCCAGCCTGAACATCTTTTAGAATAACTAAAATGTTTTTAAAAATTGGCCATGTCAGGTGTTGAGGGTATTGTGTCCTCATAAGCCACTTGTGGGAATGTAAAAGCATACAACCACCTTAGAAAACACTTTAGCAGACTTTTGGAAAGTTAGACATATGCCACCCATAACCCAGCCATCCCACCTCTAGAATCTACCTACTAGAAATGAAAATGTATGTCCACATAAAGACCTGCACACAAATATTCATAGCAGCTTCATTTGCAATGATCTCAAACTGGAAATAACCCAAATGTTCATCAGCAGTGAATAAAGAAAATATAGTATAACCATATAATGGAATAGTATTCAGCTACCAAAAGGTACTTCCCTACTAATATATGCATCAATGTGGAGTTACTCCAGAAATTATTGCATCTAATAAAATAATCCATTATATATTTAAAAAGAGTGCCTACTGTATATTTCCATTTTTACAGAAGTTTAGAAAATCTAAGTTTACCTATCATCGACAAGCGGTTGCCTGAGGTAAGAAATGCAGTGAAAGACAAAGTGTAAATGACACGGAGGAACTTTTGGAGGTGATGGAAATATTTGGTACCTTAGTTGTGGTAATAGATTTTTAGTGTAAATATATGTCAAAACTTATCAAATTGTTCACTTTAAATATGTGCAGTTTTGCTGTATATGAATTTTACCTTAACAAGAAATAAAACATTAAGATAATAAATGCCACTTGTGTTTTAAAAAGAAGATATGGTACCCATGTTCAAAGATTTTTATAATCTGGAAGTAGAGTGAGATGAAACAGTAATTTTAAAAAAATTAAGGGGTCTGGTGCGGTGGCTTATCCCAATAATCCCAGCACTTTGGGAGGCCAAACTGGGAGAATTGCTTGAGGCCATGGAATTCAGGGCCCATCTGGGCAACACAGTGAGAGCCCTCTGTCTCTACGAAAATAAAAAATAAAAAGATTACCTGGGTGTGGTGGTGGACACCTGTGGTCCCAGCTACTCAGGAGGCTGAGGTGGGAGGATTGCTTGAGTGGGAAGTCAAAGCTGCATTAAGCTGACTGCACCACTGCACTCCAGCCTGGGTGACTAAGACCTTCTCTCAAAAAATGAAATAAAATAAGATAAAATAGCTCTCAAAAGTGAAAATAAATACAATAATTTTGAATTTGGAAATGTAAGCTAATAAACCTTAAAGTCTAATTTTTGAGTGAATAAGCAAGGCTTACTCACCATTGATGACTTTGTTCATACAAAGGTAACCGAATCTGATTATTAGTGTTCAAAGAACAAAGGAGGTCCTAGTTGTCTGTTTAAGCTTTAATTGAAAAACACATTAGAACTATGTTTGAAAATAGACCTTAAAACTTCTCCAGTGCTTATTCCAGAGCTCTGCATCTGTGGACCTTCCATTTTTGATCATTAGGACAATGATGGTAGAAACCACAGTTTTTTCCTCTGAAGACATTTTTTTCCTAATGTATAAGCCTTAAAAAGTAAGTCTCCAGGATTTCATGGCACCTTAAGCCTCCATCTTTTGGCTCAGTCACTGAAAGGGACTTTGTTATAGGCCACCAAGCATTTATCAAATATTCATGACAGGTCTGGCACTGTGCTAGGCATTTTGGAGAAGAAAGGGCTACATGGAAAGAGTCACAGTATACCTGCTTTCGTTCATGTAAAAATTAACTTTGAATACATACAACAATTAAGGAATAACAGTAGTATAATAAATACTTTGTAGTGGTTAAACTATAAATGCAATTGAGAGCAAAGAAGGCAACACTGAGACAGAGAAATAAGCAAAGGGTCTTGAGTCTGGACTTGAGAAAGATAGAGGGAAATCAGCAGAAGTGGGAGAAAAATTCACTATCATTCATTCATTCAATGACTATTAAGAATCTACCATGCCAAGGCACTGAGCAAAATGCTAAGAACACAGTGGTGAACAAAAATGCACTAATCCTTGCCCCTACATGTTGCTCCCAGCCTACTAGAAGAAGCAGTTATTGAATAAATAGATATGCAAATAAAAATACAATTGCAAAAGATTACTAGTGCTGTGAAGGAACAGTGCATGGGTGGAAAAGATGCAAGAGCTGAGGAAAGAGGACATGAACAGAACACACAAAGCCTCCAAGGGATGTTCAGGATTCCAGATTTTAAGTGCAACATTGTGAGCAGCTGGTGAAGAAAGCATGCCCTCTAAGATCAAATAAAGTCAACTAAATAAAGGGTACACTAGGCTGCTACCGAAGAACAACTTCACTCCAGTCTTCTCTCCTAATACTACCAGCCTCTGTCTCAGGTCCTGCTTCTCTTTGGGTTCACTTCTCCTCTGACACCTTTCCCTTTGTCTAATTCACTCTTTATTTCCCTATTCAAAGTCCTGAGAAAGACAATCTGATTGGTCCAGGTTATTACCTTCAATCCTGCTTGGGTAAACCTTTTTGTACTAGAGCAGGTTACACATCACTGGCCAGCCTAGAGATTGGTTGCCCTTGGGCCACATGGTCATCCTAATCCAATCAGCTGTGACCAGGAGTCATATGGCACAGAAATGGCTAATGAAGAAGAACCTAAGATGGAAATGAAGATGGTAAATACCATTGTCAATGGTATTTGTCAACCTCCTTAATACAGCAAGAAAAAAAAGGTTGCTCTAGTAGAGTGAAAGTAAGCAATAGAAGGCTTTGAAAATCAGAGAACTGAGCCTTTTTATGGAGACCACTGAAATCTTAGAAAGGAAATATGCAGAGACTGACATGATGAAAGTGGAATTTCAGGAAGACAAGTGAATTTGTCTTAATTTTCTATTTCTTTTTCTATTAAACCATACATTGAGATTTAAAGGTCATAATATTTTCTCTTACCCTCTCAGATCGAATGTGATGAGAAATCGGTACAGAGAGAGATGAAGGTAAAATAGCAGCCTAATTATTGATAAAGCTAGATTACAGAATATGGCTTAGCATTGACTTCCCCTTGATTTGACTGCCAATCCCTGGCAGGGCAGGGACAGAGCCCAAGAAGTGGAGGAGAAGGCACTATTCTCTTCAGAGGGCCAGTCTTAGGAAGAGAGAGAAAAGGTGGGGGCAGCCCAGATCTCGACTCACCACACCATCACCTCTTTGATCTTGGGAAAGAGTGAAAGAAATGCAGGAGCTATTTGTCACAACTGGTGTTTTCTGAAAACTTGGCATGTGGCAAGTAAGTCCTTTCCTGCAACATTTCTCTATCCTGAAGGCTTGTCATTCTTCACCCCTGATTTGCCTGTTTCATTCTCTGCCAATGCATAAGAGGTTCCCTCCTCCTCCTCACCATTCTGTTTCTCCTCACTACAAGTCTGCTCAGAATTCAGCCTTTATATAGGGTCCCCATAAGATAAATATCTTGATTTATCATATCTTTATTTTTTATCACCCAGAATGTATAAAATATTTTATCATATAGGTATTTTTCACTTAATATCATTACCCTAACTCAACAAAATTGGTTGTAAAACAATTCTTTCTGAAGCAAGAGAACTTTGCACTTTTTAAAAACAAACAGCCTACTCTGCTTTTTCAAATGTCACCCATTAGAAAATAACGCAGCAGATTTTTTTCTGGTTTGGGGCAGGGAAAGTGTGGGCACTATAGGTATCATTGAACACGAATTCAGTCATTCTAATACAGTACAAAATCTGAAGACTACTTTTTAGGCTGTTAACAATAATTCAAAAGATATTTCCATGTAGTACTCTAAGAAAAAATATGAAAACAGAGAAGTTCAAGAGAAGCTATAGCAGAAAATAGTACTGGAAATTCTGGTAGGTGAATTATTTGCTTTATTCTCTCACTTACTACTCACCTTGAAATATCAGCAATCACAAAGATCTTAATAATTTTTATTAGTTTGATGACTATAAAACTTTAAAAGAGGGAGAGTATTTACTTCTAGCAAAACAAAGAAACAGCCATTATGTGGTAGCACATGTGGTTGTAAGACAATCAACCACAAACAACTGGCAACTTCACACATAACTTGACTCCTTTTATCCCAAACCATGTTTATTTAATTACAGCCTTGTGCCTTCATTAACAATGTTTCCAAATATCTCTTGATCCTGGCTAAGTGTTTCTAAATATTGACCTTGGGTTAGCAATAACTGTGACACATATAAAAAGGAGATATTAGGCAATTAAACTGTCCAAAACAGTTGACCAAGCCATGCAAATTCTCTAAACCTACAGGAGGATCGATCTTGAATGTGAAGTTGTGATTTAATTCACGCACTTCTTAAGTATGAGATTCTAAGTGAGCATTGGGAAGCATAGGAAACCTTTACTAATGAACCTTCAGGGACCAGTTAGCACAGTTTGTTAAATTGGAATGCTAATTAGGTCTAGGCAATAGTTTAAATCAACCTAAATGCTTGTTAGTTTGACCAATTACAGGTGCCCAATAAGTGTTTGTTTGAATTCAATAATTCTCTGTCCAGAGGGAATATTCTGGTTCATGAGTGGCTGAATTGAAAAATATAAGCTATTAATCACGAATAAATTGCTTATAAACTGGTGCATTTCAGCATTACTACTGGAAGTCCAAGGTCGCGGCAGTGATGGCTCAGTCAGGTCCCTTTCCTTTGGTAGGTCCTATGCAGCGATATTTCCAAATGGTCCTGGATTATTTTGAAGCTTTTCCATGGCATGCGTAATAATGGAAATACGTACAATACAATACAATACAATAATGGAAAGTACAAGAGTGAAACACCTGGGTTATAAGTCAGTCCAGAACTACCAAACTATTTAGTGACAAAGCAAGTCTAGAACCCACTGTGCTGACTTGTGGGGAGTCTTCCTTCCATTGTGGCCCCTCAAATCTCTCTTGTGTCTACATTTCTCCCTTTCCTACCCCCAAAGCCTGCTACTTTCTCCTCAGTGTATTCTCAAATATTGAGTCTTAGGTTCAGACTAAATACTGTAGCCTGTATGTAGCCTTTTGATTCAACGACTGGTGTCCTGACCTCACAAAACCATCCCAGAACTGTTCACATGTCTCCCAGGTGCTAGAAACTGCAAAGCCCAGCACTTTCCATAACAACATACACAAAGCTAGCTCCAATCCTGCAATTACACAAGAGCCAGGGACACTGCTGCAGGTAATGAGTCATGTCAAGAAGGATTCCAGTTTGTCTTTTGGGTAATTTAAAGCAGAGGCAATGAATCACTGTGTTAGAAGAAACTACTTTGGTATCAGACAAAACCACATGGAGCTTAGGGCAAATTTCAAATTTGCCACTTCAGCAGTAGCAAATTAGTATTAAATTCAGTTGTATGTGACTGAAAACCCCCAAATAAGCACTTAGCTAGCTAAGCTGTAGCCCTGATTTCTGCATCCCAGCTAGTAGGAAGAAGGAACTGGAGGCCCCATTCTTCTAAGGACAACTGTCAGTAGTCTCCCACGTCATGCATACTTAGAGCTGATGGGCCAGAACTTAGTGAAATGTCCTTGTCAAGGCTCAAGGAAGGCTGGGACATACAGCTTCCACCCCGGGTGCCCTGCTAAAAACCAGATATTCTCTTGCAAAAAAAAAAAAAAGGCTGGACATGGTGGCTCACATCTGTAATCCCAGCACTTTGGGAGGCCGAGGCGGGCGGATCATGAGTTCAAGAGTTCAAGACCAGCCTGACCAAAATGGTGAAACCCCATCTCTACTAAAAATACAAAAATTAGCTGGGCGTGGTGGCATGCGCCTGTAATCCCAGCTACTCCAGAGGCTGAGGCAGGAGAATTGCTTGAACCTGGAAGGCGGAGGTTGCAGTGAGCCAAGATTGCACCACTGCACTCCAGCCTGGGCAACAGAGCAAGACTTTGTCTCAAAAAATAAAAATTAAAAAAAGGCAGAGGAGATATTGTATAGAAATTAAGTATCTGTTTCATTCCCTTCCTAACTATGGGACTATGGGTAATAATTTTGTGCTAAAATCTTCTTCTGTGATTTAAGATAATACTTTCTTTGGTGTGGATTATTTTGCTTAACCTCAGCGGTGTCTGACACTGTTCAGCACAAGCTCTTTCCTGAAACAATCTATTCTTCCTGTGACTTCCATGGCAGGATACTCTCCTGATTTTGCTCTAACTTTTCTAGTTCTTCCCAATTTTTGTTGTTAATAGTGTTGCCTCCTCTTCCTCTTTCTGTGTCTTAGTGTTCCCATTGGTTCTGCCCTGGAACAGCTTCTTCCTCACTTCTCACTTTATCCATTTTCCTCACTGTTATGCATGGTGGAAGGAAGTATAGTGCACATTTATTGAATGCTTACTATACACTAGGAACTATAAGTGTGTTATATATAGCATCTCACTTAATCCTATCAACAATCCCAAAGCTAAATACCATTGTTATTGATGGAGGTTAGTGTCATCTGTCCACTGTTGAGCAATGCCAGGTTTGGATTTTAGTCCAGGACTGTCTGACTCCATGGATTTTGAGCTTACTACCACATCCACCCATCTTTCTGCAACTATGTAAAAGGAAAACCCTACCAGGTCCCAGCACATACTCATTTGCTTACTGGATACATCCACTGATGATCATGCACACATTTCAAACCCAAGATGTCCCCGAGTGAACTCCTGGTTCTTTCATCAACTATTTATTGAGCACTTTTTATGTGCCAGGCACTGCTGCAGGTGCTGAATCTACTGAAGTAACCAATAGAAACAGTCTCTAATTTCATGAAATTTACTGTTTAGCTGAAGGGACAAACAGTGAAAGAAACAACATCAGTTTGTGAGAAACACTACAAAAAATGAAGCAGGCTAAATGGATAGAGAGATGGAGAGGGCTGTACGGTGTGTGGAATAATGGCCCCACAAAGATGCAAACCCTCTAATCCCTAGAAACTGACTATGTTGCATTACATGGAACAGGGAATTTTACAGGTGTGGTTAAGGTTAAGGGTCTCGAGGTGGGGAATTTATCTAGAATAACGTAGATGAACCCAGTATCATCACATGGGCCCTCAAAAGTGAAAGGTTAGAGGTATGTGACAAGGACAATGGAAGAAGATGCAGGAGAAATTTAAAGCATGAGAGAGACTTGACTGCCATAGCTAGCTTTGAAGATGGAGGAAGGGGCCACAAGCCAAGGAATGTGGCATCTCATAGAAGGTAGGAATGGTTGTCAGTTTACAATCAGTAAGAAAATGGGGACACAAATTTCTGCTGCTTTAAGCCACTAAATTCTGATATTTTTTTCCAGCAGCAACAGAAGACTAATGCAGGCTATTTCTTTTTTTGTTTTTTTTTTGTTTTTGTTTTTTTGAGACAGGGTCTTGCTCAGTCGCCCAGGCTGGAGTGCAGTGGCGTGATCTTGGCTCACTGCAAGCTCTGCCTCCCGGGTTCACGCCATTCTCCTGCCTCAGCCTCCTGGGTTCACGCCATTCTCCTGCCTCAGCCTCCCGAGTAGCTGGGACTACAGGTGCCCTCCACCATGCCCGGCTAATTTTTTTGTATTTTTTAGTAGAGACAGGGTTTCACCATGTTAGCCAGGATGGTCTCGATCTCCTGACCTCGTGATCCACCCACCTCAGCCTCCCAAAGTGCTGGGATTACAGGCATGAGCCACCGCACCTGGCCTAATGCAGGCTATTTTAAGTAGGGTGGCCAGAAAAGGCCACTGTAAACAAAGACCTGCAGAGATAGCTGAGAGAAGAGCTTCCCAGGCCAAAAGAAATGAGTCTGAAGTGAGATGAACTTGGAGTGCACAAGGAATAGTAAGGAGGTGAATGTATCTGGAGTGAGGGGAGAGCTGTGGGAGCTGAGAGAGCAGGAACAGCCTAGGCCAGCACATGTGGAGATGTGCAGGTCATGCAGCTTTGGATTTTATTCTAAGCACGATGAGAGGACAGGTCAGCAGGGGAGAATCATAACCTGACTTAGCTTGTAAGTTTGCCTGTGGGTGCTGTAATGAGAGTGGACTGGATGGGGCAAGTGTAGCAGGAAGGGAGTTCAATTAGGAGCCTCTTGATTGTTATCCAGCATTCTAGATAAGAGAAGACAGCTTGGACTAGGTTGAAAGGGGTGAAGTAACTGGTCACATATAGGATATATTTGAAAGTCAGAGTTCATTCTATTTTCTGATGACTTGGAAGTAGGGTGAGAAAGAGAGAAGCCAGGATGGGCAACTAAATGCATGGTGGTGCCAGACAATGACATGGATAAAAGTATGGTAGAAGAAGGTTGGGAGGGATCAAGAGTTGGGTTTTTTTAGACATAAGTTTTAGATGCCAAAGAGCCATCCAAGTCAAGATGTCAGGTTTTTAGGTATGTGAGTCTGAATTTAGGGACAGTTTGGATTGGAGGCATGTGGTAGGCAGATTTTAGTTACTCCCCAAAGATGTCCACATCCTAATTCCCAGAATCTATATGTCATGTTACATGGCAAGGGGAGATTAAGGTAGCAGATGGAACTGAAGTTGCAAAACAGCTGACCTTAAAATAAAGAGATATCCTGGATTATCTAGGTGGACCCAATGTCATCAAGAGGATACTTAAATGAAAAAGAGAGAGGCAAAGGACTCAGAACCAGTGATAACGGCATACTCAACTAGCCAATTCTGGCTTTGAAAAGGATGAAAGCTGGTTTTTGCAGTTGGTGGAAGTGGTCATGAGCCAAAGAATTGGGGCAGCCTTCTAAAATCTGGAAAAGACAAGGAAACAGATTCCTTCTGAGAGCCTCCAGAAAGGAACACAGCCCTGCCAACACCTTGAGCGTAGTTCAGCGAGAACAATTGCAGACTTCTGAGCTAAAAAGCTGTAAAATAATAAAAGGTGTGCTGTTTTAAGCCACAAAGTTTGTGGTAATTTGTTACATGTGCAATATGAAATTAACATAAGGCAGAATTTCTCAGAAACTTATTTTTTCTTCAGTCTATCCTGTCTTGGTAAACGACATAAACTTCACCTGAAGTTTCACACGAAAGCAGAAATACGTGCCATCCTTAATTCTTTCCTCTCCTTCATGTTCCTAATCCAGTTGCTATCAAGTTCTCTAGCTTCTACCTACTAAATATTTATTCAAAGTTACCCTCTGTCTCCTTTCTCTACACAGGTCACGATCATCATCACCATTCCCCTTTGGGAGAGAAGACAATAGAAACCCACCATCTGTTCCCCATTTAGCAACCAGAATAAGTCTTCTAAAATGAATATTTCAAATTATTCCTCTCACCTCGAAACTCTCCAGTGGCTTGCTATTTCACTCCATAAATTCTCAACTGCTTGACATGGGTTAGAAGATCCTTCAGGGTTGCCTCTGCCTTCAGCCTTATTTCCTAACACTTGTCCTCACACTGAACTTCTTCCAGATCCTGGAAAGCATTAGGAGGCCTCTTCACTTCAGGTGTTGGCACTGGCCTTCCTCGTCCTCATGGAAAAGACTCTATCATTCGTTACTCCCTTCCCTATCTACCTTCAGGTTCCACACTGCTCCCTTCAGGTCGTTCTCAATCTCCTAAATTGTTAGCATCCTGATATCAGGAACTTTTGCTTCAAGACACTCATCACAATAGTGTTCTGTTTGTCTCCATGACAAACATGCTGCAGGGCTTTTGCCTGATTTGTTCAGTATGATATCTTCATTCCTAGCACCCAGCACATAATACGTGCTCAGCCAATATTTGTCAAATGGTAATTACTCACGAAGACCTGCGAATTACTATGTTTAAAATCTCTACCACGGTTCCTATGACATATTCCTGGGAAGTCCGTATAATGGAGCATTAAGAAACTTCTAAAAAATGCAATGTTTGTGCCTATCACTAATTTTACATTCTTGACTTTTCCCCACTTTGGAGATGAACAGTAAGAGGTAAGTGAGAGACATTTTATTTTAATTTTTCTTGCATTTACCATGTCACTCAACAATCATTCAATAAGTATTTATTGATACTTGTGCCAATCACTAGGTGTTGAGAATACAGTAAGTGAATAAAATCGTCTGTTTTCATGGAGTTGGCAGAGTGTGTAGATAGGGTGAGATAAAGTCTGAAAGTAAACAAAGTGAAAGCTATATTAAAATATCGGACAGTAGGCCGGGCGCGGTGGCTTATGCCTGTAATCCCAGCACTTTGGGAGGCCGAGGCGGGCGGATCACGAGGTCAGGAGATCGAGACCATCCTGGCTAACACGGCGAAACCCCGTCTCTACTAAAAATACAAAAAATTTGCTGGGCGTGGTGGCGGGCGCTGGTAGTCCCAGCTACTCCGGAGGCCGAGGCTGGAGAACGGCGTGAACCCAGGAGGCGGAGCTTGCAGTGAGCCAAGATCACGCCACTGCACTCCAGCCTGGGTGACAGAGCGAGACTCCGTCTCAAAAAAAAATTTAAAAAAAATCAGACAGTAATAAGAGCCAGAGTCAGAAAGAAGTGTGTGTGTTGATCATTTTTTTTTTTTTTTTTTTTTGCTTACAGAGATTGGGAAAACTCAAAGAATAAAACATCTGAGCAGGGACCAAGAGCAATCAGGGAGTCCGTATCATGTCACGGAGAAGCGTACAAGCTTAGGAATCTTGTTTTCTAAATTCGAATCGCAGGTTGCCAGTTACACCTGTATGCGACTCAACAAGTAATTTAACCTGTCTCTTAGCTGTAATACTACAAACCTCAGGCTTGTTAAGAGAAAATGCTCCGCAAGGAACTAAACACAGAAGGTTCTAACGCTGGGCCAAGACTGGGAAATGAACTCTGGAAACTCACCCCCGGCTCCCCAAGAGCATCTCTCCTCTGGCTGGAGCGCAGTTGATGATTGGCTACTTAACCCGTCCGTCCTTTCCTGCCCAGGGGTCCAATCCAATCCCGCCCGGCTCCGCTCGGAGACAGTTCGCCGAGTGGGCGGTGTCCATGACGTTTTCTGACGTGTTACGTCACGGTGGGCGGAAGTCGCGGCCGCTGTTTTGAAATCGGGCCGCGGGGGGTCTCTCAAGCTGGTTCCCACGCTGAGGCCCCACAGCCTCCCAGTTCCCGGCAGACCCCTGACACCTGCTCTCTGGCGCCTTCCGGCCTGAAGCTGCAGCCGCGCCATGTCCACCCCTCCGTTGGCCGCGTCAGGGATGGCGCCTGGGCCCTTCGCCGGGCCCCAGGCTCAGCAGGCCGCCCGGGAGGTCAACACGGCGTCGCTGTGCCGCATCGGGCAGGAGACAGTGCAGGACATCGTGTACCGCACCATGGAGATCTTCCAGCTCCTGAGGAACATGCAGGTAGGAAGGCGGGCGCGCGAGGCCAGGGGGATGCAGCTGGGAGGGAAAGGGGCGGTGGGGTCCGTGGATGTCAACGGGGCTGCCCTGGGCAAACCTTAGGTGTAGGGTCACCCCCATTCACACTCAAGAGTGTCCCCAAAAGTCGGAGCTGTAGAGGTGATGTTTTCCAGACCAGATTTCTGCAGAATTGAAGCCAATTTTTTTTAGATTCAATCGGGCTCTTTAGTTACCCTGTAAACTCTCGCACCTTTCGAGGCAGAGATGGGTCGCACTCCACTTCCCTCTTTAGGTTGCTTTAAATGTTTTTTCCAGCTTTTCTTCTGGGGAGGTCCAAGGAGTTGAAGAATTTACATTTAAAAAAAAAAAAGTCCCCCCTTTTTTGGCATAGTTAATATACAGTAAACGACCCTCACCTAAAGTTTTGACATATATGTGTACTGTACTCTGTATACTTGTGAAATTATCACCACAATCAAAATAGTGTACACATTATCCCAGAAAGTTTCTTCATACCCCTCTGACATCTTTGCTTCCCACCTTCCATCGCTAAGCAACCATTGATCTTTCTGTAATCATAAATTAATTTGCATTTGCTAGAGTTTTATATAAATGGAGTCTACAGTGTGTGGGCTTTTTTTTTTTGTCTGAGATCCTTCACTAAGCATGCATCAATAATTTCCTTTTTATTGCTGAGTAATGTTCCATTGTATCAATATATCACCATTTGAGTACCTTTTCTTCTGTTGATGGACATTTGGGTTGTTTCCACTTTTTGGCTGTTATAAATAATGCTGCTATGAACTTTTGCTGACAAATTTTTGTGTGAACATATGTGTCATTTCTCTTGGACAGATTCAGGAATGGAGTTGCTGGATCATGCAGTACATGTCTGTTTAATACTTAAGAAACTTTTCCAAAGTGGCATGAGCCATTTTACCTCTCGATTATTGCTAGTGGGAATGTAAACATTGCTGTTTGAGGGTTCTAGTTTCTCTTCATCCTCATCAACACCTGTTATGTCTTGATGCTTTCCAAACACTTCTCCCAGTCTATCCTGCCTTTTTATTCTTTTAATATTGTCTTTTGAAGAACAGACATTTTTAATTTTGATGGAATCCAGCTTACCGATTTGTTCTTTTATAGATTCTGCTTTTGGTGTCATACCTAAGAAATCTTTGCCTGACCCAAGGTGACAAAGGGTTTCTGTTTTCTTCTAGAAGTTTTGTAGTTTCAAGTTTTATATTTAGGTCTACAACTTATATTTAGTTTTGTGAGTTTTTAAATACATATACATAGTGGCAGATACAGATCCAAGTTCATTGTTTTGCATTTGGATATCCAATTGTTCCAGCACCATTTTGCTGACCCATTTTTAATGCTTGCTTATGCTACCCACTACATGTGGTAGATATTATTCTTGTTTTACAGATGAAGATTCTGTACTTCAGAGACGTAAAGTGACTTGCCCAAACCTAGTCAGTGGTAGGGTAAATTTGAAACCAAGTTTTCAAAATCTTACAGCTCATATTTCTGTGGGTGTCCAAAAAAGTGTTTTATTGCTTTTTTTTTTTTTTAAACTGGTCAAGATTTTTTTTTTTCCTCTTGATTATAAGAGTAATTCAGTTTTGTGGAAATTTTTAAGACCATGTGAAATATAGTACAAAGGAGATCCAGGAGAAATTATGACATTCCTTGGCAATAATTTTAAAAAATGAATAGATTCATAACTAGAATCAATAAGGTGCGGATTAAATAATGTCTCAGAATTTAGCATACTTTAAAAAAATTTTTGTCCTGTTATATGCAAAGCACCGAATAATACCTAACACTTACAAAGTACTTTCCTTGGTCAGGTACACGTTAGAGGAGCAGTTTTAAGGAGTATTTTTATCCCTATTTTACAGTGAAGGAAACTGAGGCTTAACGAGAGAAAAAATAAATTACCCAACATCACACACGACTAATAGCTCTTCCTACTAACCTCTTTTTAATACTAACTTGCTGTCAATGTGCATTATTAAAAGATATAATACAGGTTCATGATCTACGCAGAAAGAACTAAACTTCTTCAAGAAAAGTATTTTATCAATAACTAGATTACACGTGGACCTGCATTCAAAGCCAACTTGTTTTTAAAGTTTTTTTGTCTCAGTTTGTTCAATGCAAAATAATCCTCTCCAATTTTACTGAGGTGGCTGACCACGTCCACGACCAAATCCGCCTCTAAACTGGAATTCGGTTGTTGACCCAGCCCCAGCCTCTGCTTTCTTGTCTACACTAGTGGGCACAGCACTCCCTCTGTAGGTATCTCTGCCGGCTTCCCCTCTTGTGAGTCTTGCAGGTTGCTCACCCTCCAGACCTTTAGGCCGAGGCCTGCCAGTCTCTGGACGGCTGCGGTGTAGGGTGGCAGGAACAATCTCCGGGGACAGATGAAGGTAATCACGGAGATACTGGATACCCTCATTGGTAAGGTACCAGTAGAAATGTCTCCAGGCAAACTGTTCCTTCACTTAGCCTCAGGACTTGAGAGACTCCATGGCCTTCATGACATGAAGGTTGGACACATTCTTGTCTGCCAGCTCCGGGTGCTTAGGCATGTGGAATCCTTCTTGGCCACCATGATTCCCTCCTTAAAAAGGAGTTCATAGGCTGGGCGCGGTGGCTCACACCTGTAAACCCAGCACTTTGAGAGGCCGAGGTGGGCGGATCACGAGGTCAGGAATTCGAGACCAGCCTAGCCAACATGGTGAAACCACATCTCTACTAAAAATACAAAAATTAGCCGGGCATGGTGGCGGGCGCCTGTTATCCCAGCTACTGGGGAGGCTGGGGCAGGAGAATCGCTTGAACCCAGGAGGCGGAGGTTGCAGTGAGCAGAGATCGCGCCACTGCACTCCAGGCTGGGGACAGAGCGAGACTCTGTCTCAAAAAAAAGGAGTTCATAAATGGCAATACGTTTCTTCTTAAGCTTCAACATTTTGGCCTCTGTAAGGTCTGGGACCCAAAGCCAGCTTTTGAGGGACTGTGATAATTATATGTGTGCTTTCCTTTTGGTGAAATCTGTGATCACTCATCTAAGACCCTTTGGGGCCTATCATAATTGGCTGAAAAGATAACAACGGGCTCCTTCATTTCCAAAAAACTAGAAGAGGTGATAGAAATAGGATATTCTTAACTACATATAACCTAGTGATTTGTTAATACATTTTTAGTATTAACATTTTAAAATAATCCTGTGTATTATTGATCTATGAGAGTAAAGTGCTGTGAATACAAACTGCTAAGAATTTTTCTAAGCATTTAAAGAAGTGGTTCCTGGTATACACTAGATGTCCGTTAGCCACTTGAGAGTCTGATGAAAACTGTGAACTCTCTTCTGAGAAAAATATACATACACATGCATTTTGAAAATTTCAGGGGTTAAAGGAAGATTTAGGGATACTCCCCAAGTATCCTTAAATCTCAGATTAAGAGTCCTTGTGGAAGATACCATTGCTTTTGTTCTGTTTATTATTCTTTGAATCTTTAATTTTTTAAATACATAGTACATTCAGAATTTAGGAATAAAAAAGGACAGTGCAGTGAACATTTTCCCTCCCATTCCTATCTCTTATACTATGTACCTAGCTCCTCTCCACAGGCAGTGATTGTGAGTGATTCTTACTATTTTTGTGTATCTTTCCAGATATTCTCTGCATATTAAGCAAATGTTTATGTATATTGTTTCGTTTTCCCCCTTTTTGCACAGATAATAGTATATTATACATTACCATTTTGTACCTTGCTTTTTTCAGCTGATATATTTTGGAATTTGTCCATGCCCATACAGAAAATACTCCCTTTTTCTTTTTATAGTATATAGTTTACACTGCATGGAAATACTGTAATTTATTAAACCAGTTCTCTAGTGAGGGCATTTGGCTGTTTTTCATCTTTCCCTGTTAGGCTGCAGCAAATACCCTCCTACACAGATTTGCACGTATACCTGTAGGATACGTTTTTAGAAATAGCTATGTGCTTTTGTAATTAGATACATTTTGATGAACTGTTCTCCGCAGAGATTGTACTAATTTATGCTACGGCCTAAGACCAGCAGAGTGAGTTATATCTTTTTTGGATCTTTGATCACTTGATAGGTGAAAATTCTACTTTACATTTCTCCTAGTTTGACTGAGTTTGAACATCCCTTAAAATATTCTAATCATTTATATTTTTTTCCTGCTAAATGGTTGTTCACTTATTATTTACCCATTTCTCTGTCTTTTTTTTTTTCGTCTTTTTTTACCTACCTTAATTGTAGGATTTAGCTACAACTTGCAGTTATTTTTTTTCCCAGTCTTTTACCTTTTGGCTCTGCTAATGGTAGTTTTGCCATGCATTTTTTTTTTAAGTAGTTGAATGTATTAGTCTTTTAGGACTTATAGGCCTTATGCCTAGTTAGAAAGGTCTTCCCCACTCAAATTAGGAAGAATTCTATAATTTTTAAAATTTCAGTCTTTACATTTAAAACTATGATCCTTATGGAATTTATCCTATAAAATGTGAGGTCTGGGCCTAGCCTTAACTTTTTCAAAAGGTTCACTGAATAATTCACTTGCTTCTTCCAGTGATTTCAGGTAGCTTTTATATAAGTGAATTTGTTTCTGGATGTTCTATTCTATTCCACGTAGCTGCCTATCTTTTGTGTATTAATGCAAAACATTCTTATAATTTGTCAGGATCTATAATGTGTTACACTTATTTTTCAGAATTTCCCTGGCTATTCTTGCTTATTTTTCCACATGTATTTAGAATTAGCTTATTCTAAGAAAAAGCCTGTTAGCATTTTTACTAGGTTCATTCAGCCTAGAAAGACTTGACATCGTTATGATGTTGACTCTTACTAACCAAGAACATGGAGTATTCTTTTTCTGTTTTCCTATAACGTATCTTAAATTTTCATTTTTATCTTGAGATTTTAGAAGTTTTTTTCTAGATATTTTATCTTTTCTGTTGCCATTGTAAATGGGGTCTTCTTTTCCCACGTTTTTGTTTGTGTTATAGATGAAAGCAGAGCTATTGCTTTTTCTTTGGACCTACTTCCTTATTGAATTCTTTTATTTTTAGTAGCACATTATCATATTATTTGTAAATAGATTATGATGCTTTCTTTTTAATGTTTCAACATGTTTTTTTCTCTTTCTTCTCTAATTGCATTGGCTAGTGCTTCCAGAACAGTGTTCACTTACAGAATTAGGGTCTCAGTAGACATCCTTTTCTGTTTCTGACCTTAGTTGGAATGCTTCTAATGATTCCACATTAATCATGGTGCTGACTTTTTAACTGAAATAAATGTATTTTATCACATATTGAGGATTTTTTATTGAGTTTTATTTTGATTTTTTAAATGGGTGTTGAATTTCGTTGAATGCCTTCTTGGTGTCTATGGATATGATCATGTATTTATGGGTTTTCATCCATACTCATGAGTGAGATGGTTACTGATGAGCTTTTCAGCTGAACAGTTACACCATGATATATACCAAGGGATCTTAGGCATTTTTACTGTGTATACTCTTTACTATGGAAACCTTGTCTCTCTCATGTTTACTGCTCTATCCCAGATTCTAGAAAAGCACTGACACATGAAAGTTGTGTGGTATTTCTTTTTTAATGATTTAGTAAGTTAAGTTTGTAAGTTTGGATATTAGATTAACATCTAGTATCTTTCTAAGTCAGCAAATTTGGGAAGCATGATTCTTTGCATTTCAAAAGGATTTTTTTTCTTTTTATTATACTTTAAGTTTTAGGGTACATGTGCACAACGTGCAGGTTTGTTACATATGTATACATGTGACATGTTGGTGTGCTGCACCCATTAACTTGTCATTTAACATTAGGTATATCTCCTAATGCTATCCCTCCCCTCTCCCCCCACCCCACAACAGGCCCTGGTGTGTGATGTTCCCTTTCCTGTGTCCACGTGTTCTCATTGTTCAGTTCCCACCTATGAGTGAGAACATGCAGTGTTTGGTTTTTTGTCCTTGCGATAGTTTGCTGAGAATGATGGTTTCCAGCTTCATCCATGTCCCTACAAAGGACATGAACTCATCATTTTTTATGGCTGCATAGTATTCCATGGTGTATATGTACCACATTTTCTTAATCCAGTCTATCATTGTTGGACATTTGGCTTGGTTCCAAGTCTTTGCTATTGTGAATAGTGCTGCAATAAACATATGTGTGCACATGTCTTTATAGCAGCATGATTTATAATCCTTTGGGTATATACCCAGTAATGGGATGGCTGGGTCAAATGGTATTTCTAGTTCTAGATCCCTGAGGAATCGCCACACTGACTTTCACAATGGTTGAACTAGTTTACAGTCCCACCAACAGTGTAAAAGTGTTCCTATTTCTCCACATCCTCTCCAGCACCTGTTGTTTCCTGACTTTTTAATGATGGCCATTCTAACTGGTGTGAGATGGTATCTCATTGTGGTTTTGATTTGCATTTCTCTGATGGCCAGTGATGATGAGCATCTTTTCATGTGTCTTTTGGCTGCATAAATGTCTTCTTTTGAGAAGTGTCTGTTCATATGCTTCGTCTACTTGTTGATGGGGTTGTCTTTTTCTCGTAAATTTGTTTGAGTTCATTGTAGATTCTGGATATTAGCCCTTTGTCAGATGAGTAGATTATGCAAAAATTTTCTCCTATTCTGTAGGTTGCCTGTTCACTCTGATGGTAGTTTCTTTTGCTGTGCAGAAGCTCTTTAGTTTAATTAGATCCCTTTTGTCAATTTTGGCTTTTGTTGCTATTGCTTTTGGTGTTTTAGACATGAAGTCCTTGCCCATGCCTATGTCCTGAATGGTATTGCCTAGGTTTTCTTCTAGGGTTTTTATGGTTTTAGGTCTAAGATTGAAGTCTTTAATCCATGTTGAATTAATTTTTGTATAAAATGTAAGGAAGGGATCCAGTTTCAGCTTTCTACATATGGCTAGCCAGTTTTCCCAGCACTGTTTATTAAATAGGGAATCCTTTTCCCATTGCTTGTTTTTGTCAAATTTGTTAAAGATCAGATGGTTGTAGATATGCGGCATTATTTCTGAGGGCTCTGTTCTGTTCCATTGGTCTATATCTGTGTTTTGGCACCAGTACCATGCTGTTTTAGTTACTGTAGCCTTGTAGTATACTTTGAAGTCAGGTAGCATGATGCCTCCAGCTTTGTTCTTTTGGCTTAGGATTGACTTGGCGATGCGGGCTCTTTTTTGGTTCCATATGAACTTTAAACTAGGTTTTTCCAATTCTGTGAAGAAAGTCATTGGTAGCTTGATGGGGATGGCATTGAATCTATAAATTACCTTGTGCAGTATGGCCATTTTCACGATATTGATTCTTCCTATCCATGAGCATGGAATGTCCTTGCATTTGTTTGTATCCTCTTTTATTTCATTGAGCAGTGGTTTCTAGTTCTCCTTGAAGAGGTCCTTCACATCCCTTGTAAGTTGGATTCCTAGGTATTTTATTCTCTTTGAAGCAATAGTGAATGGGAGTTCACTCATGATTTGGCTGTCTGTTATTGGTGTATAAGAATGCTTGTGATTTTTGTACATTGATTTTGTATCCTGAGACTTTGCTGAAGTTGCTTATCAGCTTAAGGAGATTTTGGGCTGAGACAATGGGGTTTTCTAGATATACAATCATGTCCTCTGCACATGGACAATTTGACTTCTTCTTTTCCTAATTGAATACCCTTTACTTCTTTCTCCTGCCTGATTGCCCTGGCCAGAACTTCCAACACTATGTTGAACAGGAGTGGTGAGAGAGGGCATCCCTGTCTTGTGCCAGTTTTCAAAGGGATTGCTTCCAGTTTTTGCCCATTCAGTATGATATTGGCTGTGGGTTTGTCATAAATAGCTCTTATTATTTTGAGATACATCCCATCAATACCTAATCTATTGAGAGTTTTTTGCATGAAGGGCTGTTGAATTTTGTCAAAGGCCTTTTCTGCATCTATTGAGATAATCATGTGGTTTTTGTCATTGGTTCTGTTTATATGCTGAATTACATTTATTGATTTGCATATGTTGAACCAGCCTTACATCCCAGGGATGAAGCCCACTTGATCATGGTGGATAAGCTTTTTGATGTGCTGCTGGATTTGGTTTGCCAGTATTTTATTGAGGATTTTTACGTCAATGTTCATCAGGGATATTGGTCTAAAATTCTCTTTTTTCGTTATGTCTCTGCCAGGCTTTGGTATCAGGATGATGCTGAGCTCATAAAATGAGTTAGGGAGGATTCCCTCTTTTTCTATTGATTGGAATAGTTTCAGAAGGAACAGTACCAGCTCCTCCTTGTACCTCTCGTAGAATTCAGCTGTGAATCCATCTGGTCCTGGACTTTTCTTGGTTGGTAAGCTATTAATTATTCCCTCAATTTCAGAGCCTGTTACTGGTCTATTCAGAGATACAACTTCTTCCTAGTTTAGTCTTGGGAGAGTGTATGTGTCGAGGAATTTATCCATTTCTTCCAGATTTTCTAGTTTATTTGCATAGAGGTGTTTGTAGTATTCTCTGATGGTAGTTTGTATTTCTGTGGGATCGGTGGTGATATCTCCTCTATCATTTTTTATTGCATCTATTTGATTCTTCTCTCTTTTCTTCTTTATTAGTCTTGCTAGCCGTCTATCAATTTTGTTGATCTTTTCAAAAAACCAGCTCCTTGATTCATTGATTTTTTTGAAGAGTTTTTGTGTCTCTATTTCCTTCAGTTCTGCTCTGATCTTAGTTATTTCTTGCCTTATGCTAACTTTTGAATGTGTTTGCTCTTGCTTCTCTAGTTTTTTTAATTGTGATGTTAGGGTGTCAATTTTGGATCTTTCCTGCTTTCTCTTGTGGGCATTTAGTGCTATAAATTTCCCTCTACACACTGCTTTGAATGTGTCCCAGAGATTCTGGTATGTTGTGTCTTTGTTCTCGTTGGTTTCAAAGAACATCTTTATTTCTGCCTTCATTTCGTTATGTACCCAGTAGTCATTCAGGAGCAGGTTGTTCAGTTTCCATGTAGTTGAGTGGTTTGGAGTGAATTTCTTAATTCTGAGTTCTAGTTTGATTGCACTGTGGTCTGGGAGACAGTTTGTTATAATTTCTTTTCTTTTACATTTGCTGAGGAGTGCTTTACTTCCAACTATGTGGTCAGCTTTGGAATAGGTGTGGTGTGGTGCTGAAAAGAATGTACATTCTGTTGATTTGGGGTGGAGTGTTCTGTAGATGTCTATTAGGTCCACTTGGTGCAGAGCTGAATTCAATTCCTGGATGTGCTTGTTAACTTTCTGTGTCATGTTGACAGTGGGGTGTTAAGTCTCCCATTATTATTGTGTGGGAGTCTAAGTCTCTTTGTAGGTCTCTAAGGACTTGCTTTATGAATCTGGGTGCTCCTGTATTGGGTGCATATATATTTAGGATAGTTAGCTCTTCTTGTTGAATTGATCCCTTTACCATTATGTAGTGGCCTTCTTTGTCTCTTTTGATCTTTGTTGGCTTAAAGTCTGTTTTATCAGAGACTAGGATTGCAACCCCTGCCTTTTTTTATTTTCCATTTGCTTGGTAGATCTTCCTCCATCCCTTTATTTTGAGCCTATGTGTGTTTCTGCACGTGAGATGGGTTTCCTGAATACAGCACACTGATGGGTCTTGACTCTATCCAATTTGCCAGTCTGTGTCTTTTAATTGGAGCATTTAGCCCATTTACGTTTAAAGTTAATGGTGTTATGTGTGAATTTGATCCTGTCATTATGATGTTAGCTGGTTATTTTGCTCGTTAGTTGATGCAGTTTCTTCCTAGCCTCGATGGTCTTTACAATTTGGCATGTTTTTGCAGGGGCTGGTACCAGTTGTTCCTTTCCATGTTTAGTGCTTCCTTCAGGAGCTCTTTCAGGACAGGCCTGGTGGTGATAAAATCTCTTAGCATTTGCTTGTCTGTAAAGGATTTTATTCTCCTTCACTTATGAAGCTTAGTTTAGCTGGATATGAAATTGTGTGTCGAAAATTCTTTTCTTTAAGAATGTTGAATATTGGCCCCAACTCTCTTCTGGCTTGTAGAATTTCTGCTGAGAGATCAGCTGTTAGTCTGATGGGCTTCCCTTTGTGGGTAACCCGACCTTTCTCTCTGGCTGCCCTTGACATTTTTCCCTTCATTTCAGCTTTGGTGAATCTGACAATTATGTGTCTTAGAGTTGCTCTGCTCGAGGAGTATCTTTGTGGTGTTCTCTGTGTTTCCTGAATTTGAATGTTGGCCTACCTTGCTAGATTGGGGAAGTTCTCCTGGATAGTATCCTGCAGAGTGTTTTGCAACTTGGTTCCATTCTCCCCATCACTTTCAGGTACACCAGTGAGATGTAGATTTGGTCTTTTCACATAGTCCCATATTTCTTGGAGGCTTTGTTCGTTTCTTTTTATTCTTTTTTCTCTAAACTTCTCTTCTCACTTCATTTCATTCAGTTGATCTTCCATTACTGATACTTTTTCTTCCAGTTGATTAAATCAGCTACTGAGGCTTGTGCATTCGTCACGTAGTTCTCGTGCCGTGGTTTTCAGCTCCGTCAGGTCCTTTAAGGACTTCTCTGCATTGGTTATGCTAGTTAGTCATTCGTCTAATCTTTTTTTCAAGGTTTTAACTTCTTTGCCATGGGTTCGAACTTCCTCCTTTAGCTCGGAGTAGTTTGATCGTCTGAAGCCTTATTCTCTCAACTCATCAAAGTCATTCTCCGTCCAGCTTTGTTCCGTTGCTGGTTAGGAGCTGCGTTCCTTTGGAGGAGGAGAGGCGCTCTGATTTTTAGAATTTTCAGTTTTTCTGCTTGTTTTTTCCCCACCTTTGTGGTTTTATCTACCTTTGGTCTTTGATGATGGTGACGTACAGATGGGGTTTTGGTGTGGATGTCCTTTCTGTTTGTTAGTTTTCTTTCTAACAGTCAGGACCCTCAGCTGCAGGTCTGTTGAAGTTTGCCGGAGGTCCACTCCAGACCCTGTTTACCTAGATATCAGCAGCGGAGGCTGCAGAACAGCGGATATTGGTGAACAGCAAATGTTGCTGCCTGATCATTCCTATGGAAGTTCTGTCTCAGAGGAGTACCCGGCTGTGTGAGGTGTCAGTCTGCCCCTACTGGGGGGTGCCTCCTGTTAGGCTACTCGGGGGTCAGGGACCCACTTGAGGAGGCAGTCTGTCTGTTCTCCAATCTCAAGCTGCGTGCTGGGAGAACCACGACTGTCTTCAAAGCTGTCAGACAGGGACATTTAAGTCTGCAGAGGTTTCTGCTACCTTTTGTTTGGCTACGCCTTGCCCCCAGAGGTGGAGTCTACAGAGGCAGGCAGGCCTCCTTGAGCTGCAATGGGCTCCACCCTGTTCGAGCTTCCCGATTGCTTTGTTTATCTACTCAAGCCTGGGCAATGGCAGGCGCCCCTTCCCCACCCTCACTGCCGCCTTGCAGTTTGATCTCAGACTGCTGTGCTAGCAATGAGCGAGACTTCGTGGGCATAGGACCCTTTGAGCCAGGCACGGGATATAATCTCCTGGTGTGCTGTTTGCTAAGACTGTCGGAAAAGCGCAGTATTAGAGTGGGAGTGACCCGATTTTCCAGGTGCCATCTGTCACTCCTTTCCTTGACTAGGAAAGGGAATTCCCTGACCCCTTGCGCTTCCCGGGTGAGGTGATGCCTCGCCCTGCTTTGGCTCAGGCTCGGTGCACTGCACCCACTGTCCTGCACCCACTCTCCGACAATCCCCATTGAGATGCACCCGGTACCTCAGCTGGAAATGCAGAAATCATTTGTCTTCTGTGTCGCTCATGCTGGGAGCTGTAGACTGGAGCTCTTCCTATTTGGCCATCTTGGCTCCCAAAGTTTCATGTTTTCTTTATGACAGTATTTATCAAGAGTTCTTTTACATAATACATCTTAATAAATTTTTAAGTATAGATTTATGGGTAAAATAACTCACTAAAGTAAAATAATTCACACTGTACTTTAAAGCCTTCTGTGTGTGTGCACTATGCTAAATATGGTGATATAAACCTAAGTTCCAGTCTTTACTAAGTAGAAAATATAGGCAAAATATTAAACCTCATAATGCCATAATAAAGGTACAGAGTGCTGTTCTAGGCAAGACATAATCATCATGCTCCTTTTTGTCACCTAAACAAGAAAGCAAGGATCCACTTAAACTTTTGTCTGAATTTCTAGTTAGTGTCTGTGGAATTTCATAAACTCAGAGTTCATGAGGAGAAATCTTACACTGTACTGAGAAATGAACCCTTAATGCCTTTCTCCTTTAAAATGTTTTGACTAGTTCAGCCTTTGATATTTTATCACATTGCTTTGAGGCATTGTAGAGTGTTTTAATGCTTGAGAATTTCTGAAAATCCTAATAATATCGCACTTCAAATAATTTCAGGAGATCCATCTCCTTAACTCATAAACCATAACATTACAGGAAATTTAGAAGTATGAGAAAAGAAGAAAATAAATTATTCAAGCCTATTTATCTTACACGTATTTTATCAACTATGTATAGGGCTTTCCAGTCTTTTTTCATGTTTATGGTTTTAATCATTATATGTCCTGTTTTCTTTTCACTCCAAACATCGTATCATGCTTTTCTTTTTTCTTTCTTTTTTTTTTTTTTTGGCATTCCTACCTCATTTGTTTAAAAAAAAAAATGTAAACTGAGGCTTAGAAAGACTGGACTGATCGCCTAGCCATTAGATAGTAGATAGTCCCTTTGTTTTTAAATCACCTGATTCAAATCCCCAAATAGATATATATGTGAATTCCTACAAATAAAAATGCCTGAATACTAGAAAACGTGGTACTGTATAAATAGTATTGATTCAAGTATTAGAGTGATGACACAGATCAAATTGTGGGAATAAAATATTGTACAGCTGTACAGAGAAAGATTTTGTTCATGAGTTTCAGCAATGCACAAGTACATATTTAGTTATAAATTCTAAATAAATAGTCGATTTTTGTTTACCTGTCATTTTATTATTTCAATGTATACTTTTCTTCTTTTGATAAAATTCCTGAATTAAAAATATATCAATATCTAAGGCAGAGTTATGATCATAACGGTTACTTGTAATAATTTATTAATGGTGTTCAAGTATAGATGGCACCCATATCTCCTATTTATTTTCTAAGTAAAACTTTAAATGACAGGTTTATATTTTAATGTGTGCCTTAAGCATCTTAATTATCTTATCAGAGTTAAGGTGTTTTGGGAATATTTTTGCAATACCAGCCATATATTCTTCATTTTCTTCCACTAAAATATCATAAGATTCACTTCCTTTTTTAAGTGTACTTTGTTTTTAACTTCTTGGTTGAGGTCAGCAGCATGCTGCATTTATATAATAGTAATATTAAAATTGTACATTTTTTTTTAAAGTTACACTTCAAAAATTAAAGAGGAAAAAGTATTTCAAGTCAGAGGGTTTATCACAAAGTTTTTCTAGGTCTGTTTTATAGTAGTGAAACGGTATGCCAAGTTATTAATAAATGGGCATGCATTACTCTTAAATTCTTAAAATTGAACTTGATCAGTTGTGAGAGACAGCTTACATCTATGCATTGCCTAAAAATTGTTTCTGTTCGTTGGCTTTACTTATAGAAAATCTTGATTTTTTTTCATTACTTTATATTTTTATTCTTTGTTTTTCCTGATAAGCTGCCAAATGGTGTCACTTACCACACTGGAACATATCAAGACCGGTTAACAAAGCTACAGGATAATCTTCGCCAACTTTCAGTTCTCTTCAGGAAGCTGAGATTGGTATATGACAAATGCAATGAAAACTGTGGCGGGATGGATCCCATTCCAGTCGAGGTAATTTTTTTGTGATAGAGGGAGGATGAATATAAGGTGTGAACTAGTGTCAAGACAGTTGTTACTCTTTTTCCTCTCTCCCCTGTTTTAGCAATATTTCCAGGTTTTGAATTTTATTGGTTTTACTTTTGACCAGAGAAGATGAAAATGTGATATATATGCATAAAATACTACTATATTTTTACATTAACAATTTCTTATAGACTTTGACAGGCTTATAGTAATTTTTGTTGTTGTTAGGAAGAAATGGTTTTCTGTGGCAATTTTTATTGCTGTCAGTATCTCTTTTTAATTAAGTCAGGGATATTTTTAGTAGGAATTTTAATAGTATCATATACTGTTAAGGTGGTTTTCATGAAGTACTTTACAGATAAAATATTATTTTTATTATTGTTAATTTAGATTTTATATTTAGCCCAGTGGAATCACTATATTTTAAAAATATATTCTCTAAATTTAATCTTGGTCATACCTATTTAGTTATTTAGGCATATATTTCTATAAGTGACCCTTTCCTGTTGACAAATTATATCTCTGCCACCAAAGGAAGCTAGTAAGAGATGACCAGAGAAAAATTAAACTGCAAAAATACCTAAAAAGAAGGGGTCAGAGATGTGGGAGAAAGATCAGAAATGTGGCCTACATTGTCAGATGCTGCAGAGAAGTCAGGGAAAATAAGAAATGAAAACTGTCCAGTAGATTTTGCTAGATGAAAATTGTTGGTATATTTGAGTAGAGCTTCAGTCAAATGGTAGCAGCGCAAAGTCCGATTGCAGTCGGGTGAAGATTACACAGGAAATAAGAAGCTGGAGCTGGCAAGTGGATATCGTCTTTCAAGAAGCTTTGAAAAAAATAAGAGAGGAAAGCAGTAGATGGAAGGAGAGATGGAATTGAAGGTTTGCAGGGGGAAGAGGAGCTTCCCCCCAAATAGAAGAGACATGAACATGTTTGAATAATAAAGGAAGAAAGCTGCAGGGAGAGGTTGAGAGAAAGGTGTATAAATAATGAAGACAGGAGGGCAGAGTAATCAGGGCACAGGGATAGAGACTAATCGTCTTCAGGAGGAAGGACAGCTCTGCATTGAGAGACAGGAAAGAAAGAAAAGGAGAATGTAGACATGGGTGAGTTTATATATATCCCAAGAATTTGAAGAAGTATTATCAGGTGAATCCTAGTTTTACCAGTCATTTACCTTTGGCCTGTTCTTGCATTGGTAATACACGATGGTAGAGGCTAGGTGATTCCCGAAGTCTGTCACACTTATGAGGTAAATTCCATCACTAACCATGCATACTTAATTATGATTTTGCTAGAAGTTTCATTGCTGTATAAATTTGTTTCTCCTACCAAGAAAAAGTTCTCACAACTGAAAAAACTTAAGACATCTAGAAGTTTGCATAGACTCTGAAGTTTTAGATTGCAAGTTAATGACAATTATATAATACAGATCTGTGAAGTTCCTTTCTTTTTATTACAGATGAAGGAAAGCCTGTTTTATCTATCTCAATAGGCTACAAATCTCTTAGGGGCAGGAATCACGTCTTGTTTGGCATTACTTTTATGTGTTTCATAATTAAATATTTGCCGATTGAATGAGTAGGGTTTTTTTACATTTTCATTTTATTTTATTTTATTTTTTGTTACTTCTCCCATCTTCCTGCTGGAAGTATTGTTTAGTTGTACATGACAACCAATGTTACAAAGGCTGTTTTGTGAAAGAAACCTGAAAGGGTAATGCATAGAATGCATTGAAATGGTCAACTATTAAAGCTCTTATTTCAGGCCATCACTTGAATTGAAATTTATTTTTATACAAATAAAAGTATAAAAATTGACCTTAATCTGATATATTCTCTATACCAGTGATTAGAAAACTTGAATTATATTTTTGACTTTTAATTTTTGTTAATCATTCCCAGCAACTTATTCCATATGTGGAAGAAGATGGCTCAAAGAATGATGATCGGGCTGGCCCACCTCGTTTTGCTAGTGAAGAGAGGCGAGAAATTGCTGAAGTAAATAAAGTGAGTTGTTGTTAGTTTTTACATTTTATGTTTTAGTTATAATAAAAATTACTAGGTAGTCTGATGTAACTCCAAAACATAATTTGAATTATCAAATTACATGAAGTCCTTTCTGCGGCAAACTTCACCTATTTAGAATACAGCCAAGAACTGAAAGGTAAGCAGAAATGCTGTCTGAATAGTCAGAAGAGAAATTGCAAAATTCATTCAGTAAAGCTCTTAGAAGAGCTCCTTATTCACTTAGTCACAATCCATTTACTTTTTTCTTTTCTGGGCAGAATTCTACCTTTCTAGCTTATAGCATATTTGGAGCAGCAAATGATAAAAATTTACAAATATGAAATGTGAATGTCTCAACACCTGAATAAAAAATTTAGAGAATTATCCCAGCGTTATTCTACTCCAACCCCACAAAAAGCTTGTAACTGGAATGTATTTATCGCTGAATACTTTGAAAAGTTCGGAAGATAATGTTCAAATGGTTCTCGTGAAACAGAGAGAAATAGGGAAAGGTGTCAGTTCATTCTGTGGTGGAAATGTGGCCCCAGCTTAGCAAAACCTACCAGAGAAAGCATAGTGAATAAAACTATCAGCTTCACTTTTTCACTGACAAATATAGATTGCCCCTTCCTGAAATTCTTAATTCTAATTAATAGAACTCATAAGTGTATTAATAATCCACCACAGCCAAAGAGAGTCTTCTGAGTTATATGAAGATTTTATGGTTCAGTGTGTATGTATAATACATGATGTAAGTAAACTCTCTTGAAAAAACATTTTCTCACATGTCTAAAAGACATCTGATAAAATTCAATACTGTTGCTGATTCAAAGGACACTTAAAACTATTAGCAAGACAGTGTTTTTTTTTTTAATCTTTTTCTTTTAGATAAATACCCAACATTTTTCATAAGGCGAAATATAGAAGTATCCTTATTAAAAACAAGCATGAAATAAGATGCTTTATACCACTGTGTTTAATATTATTTTAGAAGTTATAGCCAGTACAAAAAGACAGTGGACAAATGACAGTTGGGAAACAGGAGTTATTATGTATAAGCTTGTTAGAATGATCAAAGAAACTCAACTGATGAACAACTAGTCTATAAGAGTTCCGTAAAAGGGTCTAAGACAAGACTGATACCATGCTCTTACAATGTTGTAAACCTATTAGATTATAAGATTCTATTGACTCTTGTAACAATTAATATTAAGTAGATAGGAATTATGTCAATAATGTGTGTGAATAAACTTATTAAGATACATAAAGGAAGCTTTGAATGATTAAAAGAACATAAAGTTCTTGGATGAGCAATACATATTATAAAAATACCAGTCTTGATTACCTCACAGTTTTAATACAGTAACAATCCAAATCCTAATAAGAAAGCATGCAAAAATAATAGGATTTTAGTGCAATGCCAATCAATAAACAAATCCAAATAAAACCCAAATGGAATTTTTTTCTTGAAAGTATACAAAAATATCAAAGAAAATGTTGATAAATATGACTAATAAAGCAGAATTCTTAGCTTCAAAAATTGTAATATGAAGCATATTATAAAAATGGTAATTAGGTGTATAATACTGGCACAAGAATAGGCAGATTAGTAAAATAATCTAGCCAGAAAAACAGCCGCCTTATTGTACGTGAGAATTTAATATGACAGAAGAGGGCTTGTGTGGAAAATTAGTCTTTAGAAATAGAAACTTTGGGGGCGAAATTAAGCTAGCTTTTACTTACACCATATATCAAAATGAATTTCAGAGTTGAAAATAAGACCTGCAAAACAAAATATTGGATAATTTTTTAAGTATTTTAAAACTCGGAAGAAAGGAAAAAGATGGATAGATTTTATAAAATAAAATTTTGTAACTTTTTTAAGAGGTGAAATACACATTTAGAAAACTATTTCCAAAAAATCTGATTGTAATACATGACAATCATAATAAAAAACTCACAGTAAAAAATTGGTAGAGGGTGAAGAGGAGATTGGGAACTTTTAGTTTAGATCTTGAAAAATAACTGGTGTTTGGTAGTCTAGATATATGAGACATTCACTTATTAAGACGTGTTATGTGTTTCTGTTGATAAAATATGTATTACCTCAATAAATGTGTTCTGCTTATGTTTCTCTAATAAGGAATTTTTTATAAAATATAATGAAATATGTATATAAATAAAACACCATTATAATAATAACTTTGGTTTCAGAGTACCACATGTGTAACTAATGTAAATATAGTTTGTTCCGTACCATAGAGGATTTTATAATATTTTGTAAAAAATAAAGCTGTATAAATTCAGAAAGATACTTTTTCTATATTTACATTTCTCTTCAATTTTCATTAAGTTTCTCTTTTTTCCCAATTTGATAACTTAGAAATAACGTGTCTTTGACTCTTAAAAGTTCTCTTTTATAATCAAAATATGGCAATTCTTTGACAGCATGTAACCAAAAAAAAAAAAAAATCTTACTAGCTACTGACACAGAGTTTTGTGGATTTTAAGTAAAGGATATAATTGAAACAAGGATATGATGTATAAAAGGACTTCTTTCTCCCCATGAGGATTTAGCTCCCTACAGCCTCTCTCTCCTGGACCCACCTACATAATTGTTTCCCTCAAACCTTTCAGTGCACTTATATCATATTTGGGGTTCAGTAAATAATCTGTATCAATCATATAATTATGGCTTCATAAGTACTGTTTATTGCTAAGCCGCATAGTATACTAGGGTCATATTTCCTTGATTGAATAATTTTTTGTTTTTCTGGAGTTAATTATTACCTCTTTAATTTTCTAAAATTTTAGTCAGTTTTTTATGCATCTATGACAACATCTCAGTACTATTTTCCAATTTTCCACAGAGTCAGAATCATCAGACAGTTTCATGGTTCTCATCCCACCCTCCTAAGTTTTCTATGGTCTTAAGGTCTGGATGGAATGCTGGCTAGGCCTGCTTTTTAGCTCTGGGGCTTTCCTTCACCTCTTCTGTTGGTTTCACTATTTCTTCAGCTCATGTCTTCCCCTTTCTTGGTTTTCTTCCTTGTTGGTAATGTGCATACATCAGTGACTTCTTTAGAAGGAATGCAGACACTTAAATTTTGAGTCCTTACATATTTGTCCAGTTGATAGTTTGGCTGGCTATAAAATTCTATGTTGTAAGTTATGTTTCCTCAGAAATTTGAAGGCATTTCATAATCTAGTATAGGGTTTGGCAGACTTTTTCTTTAAACGACTAGGTAGTCAATCTTTTAACCATTCCTCCAGTTTTCATCCCCAGGGCTCACCTGGTGCCTCTGAGATGGTCTCTGTCTGTGGTTCTCCATGGTGGATCCGCCCTATTCCCAGTGGCATCCCTCTTGCATGCCCAGGCCTTCTCTGAGTCACTGACCACTCCCTCTTTACTTTTCATCTGAAAATTTACCTTGCATCTGCTGTTGTGTCCTTTCTGATCACTTTTCTCTGCATCACTTTATAGCTTTTTTTATTCCTTTTCTGCCACACACTCAATAGATACACAGTGTTTCTGAAAGTTTGTGTATGTTTATGGAATGAAAGTATTTTAAATTTTTTTCCCCATTTTTACTTCTGACATTGAGATCTCTTCCTTTGATTAAATGACTTGGATCTGTTCTAAGTGCTTTTAACTTCAGGATAAAACATGTTTTAGTTAATGTGATATCAAACTGATGGGTTATTACAAAGGGAAAATAATCAGTTTAGGTGTTTTAAATAAACCAGGTTTAAAGCTAAACTCTATTTCTGTGGGAATTGCTTTTTAAGAGACAATTTAGAGGTAAAGTACCTTCTTGAGTATCATGGGGAAGAACTCATTTGATGACCTCATAACTCTCTTTGTATGAATTCTTCTACCTATATTTTGAGAAAGCACTGAAAGATTAGGTGGTGGGCACAAGGAAAAGATGGGAGAGGGCTAACATTTGGTTAACGTAAATTTAAATCCCAAATAAAGAAGGAAGAAGAGAATAAAATTAACTGCTAAAAGGCAAATTGTTTGGTTTTTTGTTGGTTTTTTTTTTTTTACCAAAAGGGCTTTTTAATTCATTCCTTAAGAAAATTATAAATGTGAATTAAATATAGCATATTCTGTTACTAGAATAATCTTATGTACAGTTAACCCTAGCTACTGACATAGAGTTTTGTGGATTTTAAGGATATAATTGATACAAGGATATGATGTATAAAAGGACTTTCTCCACATGAGGATTTAGCTCTCTACGGCCTCTCTCTCCTGGACCCACCTACATAATTGTTTCCCTCAAACAATTTTATTCTTTTCCTCAACTTCTTTAAGCTCTGTGTCTCCATTCTAGAATATAAGATTAAAATATATGATTAAAAGTTTTAATTTTTAAAATACTGAGCTCATGATCCATTGATACTTTTTTTTTTTTTTTTGAGACAAAATCTCTCTCTGTCACCCAGGCTGGAGTGCAGTGGCACGATCTTGGCTCACTGCAACCTCTGCCTCCTGGGTTCAAGTGATTCTCCTGCCTCAGTCTCCTGAGTAGCTGGGGTTACAGGCGTGCACCAGCATGCCTGGCTAATTTTTTTGTGTTTTTAGTAGAGATGGGGTTTCACCATGTTGGTCAGGCTGGTCTCAAACTCCTGACGTCGTGATCACCTGCCTCGGCCTCCCAAAGTGCTGGGATTACAGGCGTGAGCTACTGCACCCAGCCGATACATCTTCCCCCCAGCCCCGCCACGTAATGGCACACACACCTGAGGGTGTTTCTCATAGTGAAAACTGGCTATAGATGATAATGTCCTGATCTGATTATTTAATCACATAGATGCTATTAAAAATAAACAGTTCATTGATTTGACCACTATTTATAAATAGCTACATTCATAAACTTAAGTTTTTGTCTCTGTCAATTATGTTAATCCACATTCTTATGTAAATATAGGTTTGCTTTTTTTTTAGTTCATGCAGTTAGTAGGTGATAGAGTTTTAAAGTTCACAGAATCTTAGCTGGTAACACTAAAACATTGAAAATACTTCTTACCTATTATGGTATGGAGTATAAAAATGCATAGTTTTTAATAATGGCCATTATTAAATGTCTTTTTTTTATACTGAGGAGTTATTTAAACAAAAAGAAGTTTTGAAATGATGATTGGCAATAATTTTTGTTTGTGTGCTTATTTTTTTTCCATTCTTGTAGATTTTGGGAGAAGCTTTTTGATTTGGCTTTTGTTATTTTTTCTTCAAACATGAAAATATTTAAATATTTGTGTGCCTGCTCTCTGCCAGGCGTTGTCCTCAGTACCAGAATTTCTTCCATGAAGCAGCTGGATGTGTTGTCGGCTATATACTTATTTCATGTGAGTGGACAAGTTTCTTCTTGGAGAACATAAGACTCCAGTGGAAACAAAGCAGCACCTGTTTCATGCACCCATTTCATGTTTTGATGAATATTCACAGAAACAAAAGTATTGTGCCATATTTTTAATACATTGGCATTTGGTTGTATTAAATAAATTGCTTTATAGATCTGTGTAATTTATAATAAAATTATATTTTTGCATTCAATTAAAAATAGTCAAAATTTTATTACAATGAATATTTTCTTTCTTTCTAAATAAGCTACCTAAAATAAGTAGATTTATATACCCCTCAGTTGACCCTCAGTCATTTTCAAGATATTATCATATCACTGTGTACTTGAAATTGTGCAGAAGAACATATTGATGGTGTGTTTACTATTTAGTCCTTATGGTCTGTCTGGTTTCTAACAATACAAAAACCACCAATAACTATCCTGGTACTATGAAACTTTGAAGCACATGATTTGTAGTCAGTATTTGATGTAGATCATCATAAGACAATATGGCTGGTTTTAATAGTCAAATTCGTGGTTTATTTAAATACTTTTCATTTTCTCTTAATATATCCTGGAATCCTTAAGCCAAATACCCAATTAAAGGATGGATACTTGTTTGAGACCATATGCTTTAGGTGCAGGGGTGTCCAATCTTTTGGCTTCCCTGGGCCACACTGTAAGAAGAAGAATTGTTTTGGGCCACATATAAATTATACTAACATTAATGATAGCTGATAGGCCAAAAAATTAAAAATCGCAAAAAAAATCTCATAATGTTTTAAGAAAGCTTACAAATTTGTATTGGGCTGCACTCAACAGCCGACTGGGGCCACATGCGGCCTGTGGGCCACAGTTGGACAAGCTTGCTTTGGGGACATCAGAATGAGTTTTATTTTGCTTAAGGCTGTTTTCTTGATGGTAAAATGAAATTGAAAAAGATAGTAGGTAGTATTTACAAAGCTGACATAATTGAGTCCATGCATTTAGAAAGTAAAGCATTTTTTGTCAAGTGTCACAGCTTTTGTGTGAATATTAAATTACATGGTATCAGTTAGCATAAACATTTTTTAAGTATTTAGTCTACTTACACATTCACCTGTTAATGTACAAAATTGGGCACAGCTGATGGATTTTGAAAATAGCAGCTGTCAACCTCTGTTAAAATCAATCAGTGGCAAGACTGTATATATTAAATCGTATATCGTGTCATGAAAATTTATTTACAGTTTAGCCTCTAATAAGCGTAAGTGTCAGCTTTGCTGTTGATCATTTTCATGACATGTTTTGACTCTGGATATTTTATTTGTATGCTAATTTTTTTAATTTAAAACTTTGCGGCGTCTTTGAGAAACGCTCTCCCAAGAGCCTTATAATATATTAATTATTTAAAAATTTTCTATTCCCTAGTGTTGAATATTATCTTGAAAATACCCTACACATTTTAGTTCTTACTTTTTTAAAAAAAATTATGAGGCTTAAATAAAAAAGAGTACCAGAATGTATATTTCCAAATGAGGATTCTTGAAAGTGGTCTTATTGGTAGTTTATGCATTTATTTCAATGGTGAGACCATTGTGATAGCCAGCTGCAAGCCCTGAGTTGATACTGATTATAAAGTCTGTTTTTAACCACCCAGATGACCAATTGTCATCTTATATATGGGTATGCAGAAAGTACAACTGGCAGAGACCTTAGATTTTATAATCCAATTACATAAATGAGAAAACCAAGGAGAAGGAATTTGTTTAAGATCAAATACCAAGTTAGAGGCAAAGTTGGAACTGGGACTGAGATTGCCAGCCTCCCAATATAACACTTTTATATTCCTCTGTTTTGCTGCTACTCGATTGCTGGCAGAAGTGTTGGTTTCTTGGTCTCTGTGATGAAAAAGACTTTATAGGCTTGGTTATTCTTCATCTTTCCCAGCAATTTGAATCAATTTTGTTAGATCTATACAACCACTTAAATAACAGACTATCACTTACTTATGATAACAGAATATAGAAGATGGGTCATCTGAAAACTTGTGCAAGGGAGACTAACTAAAAATACCAGCAGTTTCTGTTTCCCAAAGACTGTGTTAAAGTGAGCTTTAGAGTCAAGCCCTGTGTACTGTATAGTCAAGCCCTGTGTACTGTATAGTCAAGCCCTGTGTACTGTATAGTCAAGCCCTGTGTACTGTATAGTCAAGCCCTGTGTACTGTATAGTCATGTTTTTCTCTGACCGCATTGTGCTAGTTCTCTTTTCAAATGTGAATTAAATTTAGTTAGTTATGAAAGATTATTAAAGTCTCTGTAAGTTGATTTTCTATTTTCTAATAAGAGTTTCTTGGTCTTTCCTTTTAGCCACCCATTTCTTGTTACTTCTCTAACACTGAATAGAAGCAATACAAGCAACTTCATTTTAGTTTGCTTTTTAATGAAATCAAAAGTAAGATTGTTAGGCCTCTTTTTAATAAGCATACACTAATTTATCTGGAGGTAGTTTAATATAGTGTCTTAAAATTAATTAAATATATTATCTCCAAATGTAATGTTTCCAAGGGGTTATTGAATAATAATAATTGTTATTATAACTAGTAAACACTCCGACCAGAAGTTCTCTATTTCTATCTTGTTTTATCTAAGCAGACATTTACCACATAGGATTTGAAGAAAGAATGGTTAAAAAGAAGTCTACAAATCTTAGTCAAGTAGAATCCAAGTATAGAGATACAGAGACACATGCTGTGCACATTTCAGGCATTCAGCAAATCTTAGTAGAGAAGATTGCATTGGGTACTCTGCCATTTGTCTTCAGTTTTTAGAATTAGAAGGAGATTGCAATTCATGCTATAGGCAGTGATTTCTGCCGCACTTTTGAAAGACCGATTGCATGAGGCATTGTACTTTTATTATATTTTATTTTCTATATCGACAGTTTACATTTTGTGCCTAATAGTAACATTTATTGAATGTTTACTTATGTGTCAGGCACAATTCTAATACTTAACATGAATCAGACCATTTAATCTTCATAACAACTCTTATGAGTAGTTTCAATTATTTCCATTTTTCTGATATGGAAACTAAAGTACAGGGAGGTTAAATAATTAGGTCAGTGTTGTAAGTTTCACAGTGAAGGATCTGGCCAGGTGTGATGGCTCATGCCTGTAATCCCAGCACTTTGGGAGGCCAAGATGGGCAGATCACTTGAAGTCAGGAGACCAGCCTGGCCAACATGCCAAAACCTCCTCTCTACTAAAAATACAAAAAAACTAGATGGGCATGGTGGCGGGAGCCTGTAATTCCAGCTACTCAGGAGGCTGAAGCAGGAGAATCGCTGAAACCCAGGAGGCTGAGGTTGCAGTGAGCCAAGATTACGCCACTGCACTGCAGCCTGGGAAAAAAAAAAAAATTCATAGTGAAGGATCTGAATGACGTCCAGAGATCTGGCTCTAGAGTATGGGCTCTTGACCATTGGGTTATGCTTCCCCTTAGAAAATCTATATGCTTATATTTTATAACAAATAAATGTTTAGCTGATTTATTTATTTATTTATGGTGGAAGTGGAAGAGTAAGCAGGGCCTGGGGCGGGACTGGAGCTATAGACCTCTGCAGGCTGGATTTTTAGAATTCAGGATCCCTGTCAGCGAATATTTAAGGCCAGAAGAGGGTTGAGGCCATCTGCCTTATAGGGTTATTTAGCTTAATTTCTGTCTGGATCATTACAGTCCTAACTTATGACATTTTAATCTTCTAACTTCATGGTCTATATTTCCTGAAACATTTTTGATAAATTCTTTTGTTTCTACAGAAACTCAAACAGAAGAATCAACAGCTGAAGCAAATTATGGATCAATTACGAAATCTCATCTGGGATATAAATGCCATGTTGGCAATGAGGAACTAAGCTGATATTTAAATTTCCTGCTTTACACATGTTATACCGTTGTTTTTTCCCTCAAGTATTTTTTCCCTGTGAAGAAGATTATTTATCTGCTTTTATTTTAGTCACTAAAACTGAAGTTTGTATTTTTACATTGTGATTTTTACATTAAAATATTAACTTTTTTTAATGCTATTAATTTTATGAAAGATTATTGTAATAAACTTTGATGGGGTTTGTATTTTGGTTAATCTTCATGAATTGAATAATTGTTTTTTTAAAGCAAAATAAAGTTTTTTAAATAAATTTTAAAATTTGATTAATGGATTTACTCATTCCAATTACCCTTTTAGAAGAAAATTTTTAAATATTTCTGCAGATAAAAGTATCAAATACAGTCAATCTGTATACAAATCAAAATTAAAGATATATTACCATATCAGCTCAAGTTTTTAAATTCAGTGTTATTGCCAAGCCAATTAAAATGTATATTTCTATGAATAGATGAAAATTATTTTAACATATTCTTCAAGTGTTTGGTCTCAAATGATCTGTCTCTAAAAGGAGAGAAACTAATGATCTAAGGAGAGCACAAATCGAAATCACAACTGCGTGCTTATCTGCTATGTGCTTTAAGCTAAGAAGCAATCACTTACCTAATTTTTTAGGTATACCCTAAAGTAATCATAAGTGTGTTTTGGAAACAGTACATTTGCAGGGATTTTAAATGAGATAGTTCTATATGACAGGTGATTTTTTTTTTTTTTTTTTTTTTTTTTTTTTTTTGCCTATAGTCAATCCCATTTAGGTCTGCCTGTGGGAGTTGATCTCTCAACTTACAAATAATATATTCTCAAATAAGAGTTGGAGTCTTCTCAGAAAGGACTTTTCCAGCTTGATTCAGAAGGCTCTTCCTATCTGGCCTCAGTTCTGACTCTATGAAAAATATTGTTTGGGCTTTTCTTGTAAATGTTTCTCTGGAAGGTAACACAAGAAACTGTAATAGGCATCTTCTGGGGAGGGGAAGTGGGTAGTTGAGGATCAGAATTAAGAAGGTGCTGACTCTTCATTGTATATCATTTTGTACCTTTTGAATTTTACAGCATGTGCAAATACTGGCTATTCAGAAAATAGGAAAATACTTTTCATTTTAAGTTATGCAGATTCCCACCTAGACAGAGTACAAGAAGACAAGACAAACCATGCAAGCATCTTTAGACCCTCCAACTTGACATTTGTCAAGGCAGTTCTGAGCAAGCCCAGTGTTAGGTGGGGTGCTGACTCTGCCTACAGTGGGAAGCTCTTCAGAGTTAAAGGGCAGAAGGAAAAGGTGTATGAAGCTGTGACAAGGAGAAGAAATAGGACTAATAGTCTAACCTACTGTGGTACTTCTTGGTATCTAAGTGTATTATAGTTTATTTGGACATGCAGGGTTTTTATAGGTTTTCACTGTATATTCTTTGCACTATTATGAATTTAGTGCACTATTGTTGGGTACTCTTGTCAATTTATGTTTGTATTGATGCCTTCTAAGACAGTTCTAAAATGTTCTAACCTAATGTTTTTGTTTTAATTATCACATTCAACTACTTCGATTATTCAAGGTGCCATAAACTCAACTCTTGGAGGGAATGTGGAAATTGTATTGTTTTGGCCTTAGTTCTATAAAATTTCTACTGTAGAACAATAATCAATGCAGCTACACTCTGCTACGGAGCTGTAGCAAGTTCTGAAAGGTTATATTCGCAACTCAGAACTGACATGGGTTTACCCAGTTATTTACAAGTCTACTTGGGACCAATTATGAACGTGGCAGGGGTTATTAAATACATGAACCTCACAAATTCTCAAGTTTCAACTTTTTCTTGAAGGAGAGCATACTAATAGATTGAGGAGCAAAGAAAGGTGATTAAGTTGTAATGTGTTCCCTTGGGCAAGTAAATCTCTGTTTTCTCCTCTGTAAAATGACGGGTGAGACTAGATAATCTCATATTCTATGTTAGAATTTTGGTCGCAAATATTAGAACCCAACTCTAAATGGCTTAAGCCAAAAGGGATTTCTTAGTTCCTGTAGTGAGAAAAGATGCTAGAGAAGAGCTCACAGAATAAAAGGAAATGGCAGGAAACAGGGCTTCAGGTATTGGAATCAAGTTTCAGTGGCCTCAGGATTCTGTGTCCACCCCTAATTTTAGTCTGTCTCTGTTTGCTCCATTCTCTCTCATTGCAGATCGGCTTTTTCCAAGGAGTGGGGAAAATGGCCTTCCACCATCCTTTCAGCTTGCTGTATCCTGAGCCCAGAGCTAGGTGGCTTCTCCAGCTCTAAATTGAGAAATCCTAGAATGAACTCTAAAAAGTTTGGGTTATATAACAAACCCATGGACGAATGATAGTATAAATGGGTAGTATGATTAGAGTAATCCAGGTTAGAAGCTCATTCCTGTGGCCAGGAATTGGGTATGGGAGTTATGGAAGAGTGTACTGTGCAAGGAACAAATATTAGAAAAAGAGGGGGTCAACCAGGAAAATTTACCAAAAAAAAAAAAAATCCACAAACAATGGCAACCACAGTCCACTGTTGTTCTTTCTTGGTTATAATACTATCTCAGATATAATACTAGTTATCCAACCTTTCAGAAGCCCAAGAAAACTTTACAGAAAATCAAATGCATCACTGACTATCATGGGAATTACTAGTCTTAATATTTTTTTCTGAATTTGTGAACTTCTGTACTAACATTTTTATTTGCAGCTGTTTCTTGCCAGCTGTTTCAATTAATTGCTGTGTGATCTTGTCAGGTCTTGGTTAGCCTGGGTAAAAGCATAGAGAGGAAACAGCTAAGAAAAAAATAAAATGAAAGATCCAACATCCTGGTAAGGACGTTATCTTTAAAATGATTTAGAAATCTACAGCCCTGATTATTCAGGCATTAGATCCCTTGGCACTGTTACAAGCCAAAATGTGTTAACTTGACATTTTGATGTAGTTTCAGCTTGAGTAATTCATTTTCTTTCCCTAAATTCCCACTGAAGTTTAAGCTAGATAGAAGATTTTTCAGCTTTAAACTGTGTACTTGTCCTAAAGCCCCAAAGAGTCTGTTATCCTCAATGTTCTTAAATTTGTTCAACAAAACTAGATGCCTTAAATTTTTGTCTAATGCTTTGAAACACTCATTCATCAAAGACTAATTTTAAGCCTAAATTTAAAGATACTCTAGGTGTGTTTAAACACAAAAGCAGTCTTGAATTACTTCATGCCTTTTTAAACTAAAGAATTTAAGTTACTAGAGTCATTTAATATTTTTTAAGTTTATAATTTTACATTAAATAGAAATTGTGCACTGATGCAAAGAATTAATACTTTTTTTTAAAAGATTCTTACTGTTGCTGGTGTGTAATTTGCATTCCAAAAACTGCCAGAAAATTTACAAAGAAGGGTAAAACTATTTTCTCTGTCTTGAGATCTTTATTATTCTTCCATGACACCAAACCACAAGACTACCAAGTGGCATGCTCTTTGTTATAATTGCCTAAAGCTGTTTTAATGCTTTTAGATGTCTTTTTGCGGCAGTACTTCCAGATTTAACATCTACGAGAATCATTTGGGTGTGTGTTTAAAAAGAACGGTTTTTATATTTACCACAAATGTACTGAGACAGACTTTCTAAGGTGAGGATCTAAAAATCCACATATTTAACAAGTTTTCCAGGTGATCTATCACTGACATTTTGAAAAATCTTGTTCTAAACAGTGTAGTGAGAATTGTTGAGTATTTCAAAAAATGGCAGATATAAAAAGCATTATGCCATATTTAGAGTTCTGGCCTTTTGCGTATTTAACAATAATATTCTATATCAGCAGTTCTCAACCCCGGCAGCACATCAGAACCAACTGGAAAAATGTTAAAATTCCCTAGGCCAAAACCACACCCCAGACCAATTAAATCAGAATTCTAAGGTGAGATCCAGACATCAATGTGTTTTAAGCTTCCCAGTTGATTCCAATCTGAAGCCAAGGTAGAAACCATAGCTCTGTATAAATTTATAGGCATGGAAAGAATCTTGAAGGATTGTGTTTTCAAGTAATAGTTAAATACCTGGAGCAAAGAACTTTTTCAAGAGGGCAGAAGTCTAAAACCTATACAGAACTAATCTTACAGTCTTGGGTATCAGGCAAAGGACCCTCACCCTTGTCATCCACAATCACACCACTAATGAAAACATAGGAGACATAATGCCATACAGCTGGCAACTCTTATAAGCGAAGACAAAGAAGGGGATTGTTGCATGCTCTCTCTCAGCCTTGTAGGTCATAACACTTTGAAGACATTGCAGAGGTAGAGTGAAGTCAAAAGGAAGACTACATTTCTCTTTGTTCTCTGTTCCATGCTAAACATGGCCAGCCACATCTTGTTTTAGACCTGCTAATAGAACTAACCTGTGTTTGTAATTTACTCATTAAACGGCTATTTACTGATCACCTACAGGCTCCAGGCACCAGGCTTCGAGCTGGGCCTACCATGCTGGAAACCTTTGCCCAAAGGTTATGGAATGTAATATAGTTTGCAAGGTGATGTCACTGACATTTTGAAAAATCGTGTTCTAAACAGTTTCCTTACCATGCTGGAAACCTTTGCCCAAAGGCTATGGAATATAAGCTAGAAGAGAGCTATTCATACAAGCAAATCCTGGGATAATCAGAGGCCTTCTCCACATTCAGAAATTGGACATCCGTCAACCAACGCCCCAAAACAATGAACTGCTTTTACTCCATTGATACATAGATTTTCATGGTGCCTATAAAGCAGACCACAGAGCTCATTAGAGCGGTCCTTCCCATGGGATACCACACAAAGAGAGTATCTACATGGTTTAAAAGTTACTATATATGCCCAGACCTGTACAATCTAACAGGATAAAGATACAAGAAGATAACACTATAAAAATGTTCAACTCCAGAAGATGAGAGTGTAGCACAGCTTTAATTGCAATAAGGTGAGGGAAATAATTTTCAAAACAGCTTTGAGAAGGGGGAAAAAAGTCATTTGCAAAAGCTCAGTACTTAAAATCTACAGATGGCATAGCCAACAAATAAATCAATTAAAGGATGCAAAGTGTGAACAGAAACATAAATGTGAATTAAAGCCATACAAACTCCAAGTTATGTACGAAGTAAGTATTTTAACCACTGGCACTAAAATTTTAAATTGAATTCTCTGATGAAACAGAAAACTGGCATAATTGCCTCAGTAAAGAGTGGTTTGAGAGTTACAGCTGGTGGGGAAAAAAATAAATGTGTTTCTGTGTTGTGAATAGACAGTAAAGCATGACAGATGAATAGAAAGGGCTTGCCAAGGTACCAACAATAGTCCAGGTGAGAAATAACTAAAGCATCAAACAGTCTCAGAGGCAGAATTTGAATTAAATAGTAGCATGTTTTTCTCCTACAATGCTCATCTTGATGGATATTCCTACATGCGGCTAGTTCTTACCAATCCTTCCAGTGCTGTAGCCATTGGCCTAGTAAGGTCAGAGTTTGGGGTGTTTCCTAAAGCTACCGGCCTCTGTTTGGAGAATTATTTTTTTCCTTGACCTTTAAAGGATTTTATAACAAGTGTTTTGCACCAGTCTTGTGTCCTTTCTTGCTTGTTTACAACTGTTTCTGTATTTGTGGGGGAGAGGGAGAGGAGTCGGTGACAGAAGGGTCTTTTTCTTTGAGATGGTGGAGGGCAATACCATCTTAGAGCATTCTCACCCTCTCCTATGGCTGAGTCTTGAATAGAGGGTGAGAATGTGGACCCTGGAGACAAACTGCCTGAATCCCAGCTCTGCCGCTTACCAGCTGTTCCTTTGAGCAGAATTTTCGAGTTGCTTATGACTTGATTTTCTCTTCTATAAAAGGGACAAATAGTATGTTCTCACACGAGTTTTATTTTTAAACAGTTCTGAGGGACATTTATATTTACAAGAGCCAAATACTTTAAAAATCTACCAATGCCTTACCTAGCAAACAACTCCATCATTTGCAAGGATGAAATGAGATAAGGAGTTAGCATTGTGCGTCCACGAAAAGGGAAGGGGATCTATAGATGTCAGATGTCATCCCCACTTGGATAAAAACTAAAGATTAAAAAAAAAATTCATAATCATTTATTTTCCCCTCCCCATAAGCCAGCATTTTCTGCAACTGCTTTCATCAAAACAGTGGAATTTCAACAACTCAGTTAGAAAATGGCATCACCACTGCCATTTTCTTTTAGCGAAGCCCTAACTCCCTGCCCTGCCCAGAGCTATTTTGATCCTATCTGTTTCCTTCTATCATTTTTGTCTTATCCATCTCCAATTTTTGTCAGTCTTTGTTTCAAATATGTTTTATAAATGTGTATCTCCCTTGAACACACCAACTGCAATAACTGCCTTTCAGGATGCTTCACCTCTCACCTCAATCACATGTGTGGGCAAAGCCAGCCTTGGCATGACCTCTTCTTCAGCCTGGATACCCTACTGTGCCCTCTTTGTTCTTTCTGGCTAAATCCTGAACCATCCTTCAAGATTCATCTCAAAGCCCACTGCTGCCCCCGAGATCTTTCCACACTGATTTCTGTCATCCCTGAACTCTGAGGGCTCATGGATTCATCACATCTGCCCTCTGCTCTAATGTTTTAGTTTCATGTGTGTGAAGCTTTGTCTGCCCAAGTAAATGAAAAGCTCCTGGGAATGGGATTAATTCTCCCTCTTTCCCCACCCAGCACAGTGCTATGACACTCACAGATAGCCAATTATAGTGGTTGAGTTTGCTTGAATCAGAATTCATTGTAGTTTGCAAGTTCCCACAGATTAGGAAATAATCTTTTTACTTTGTACATTGCCTCAAGCAGTTACTTCTTTTTTAAAAACAACACTTGATGCAAGAAATAATACTTTTGAAGTCAAAATAATTATAGGTTAATGATTAAATTTATATATGAATGCTTTCATTGTGGCACCCATAAAATTAAAGATAAAGCAAAATCTTAGAATAAGCTTCTATACTACGATATCAAGAGTAGTCCAAACTCACTGATTGACAGCCTGTTATGAAGAGGTAGTAATATACAGTATATCACTAAATCATGAAAATAATCATAGGAGATAGATATTAAATTATTCCCTTTTTACAGATCAGGAACCTTAAGCACATGTTAGAAAAAAGGGTGAAGACTGAAAGCAAGGCACATGTTTTTCCCTGGAGAAGTTATAGAGAATCAACAAAGATGGTAGACTTTTTTTTTTCTGCCAGACCCTGTTCTAAATGTAGTAACTCATTTAATCCACACAACCTCCTAAAACAAAAACTATAGTATTCCTTCCATTTTACAGACCAGAAAACATAAACCCAGAGAGGTTAAATCACTTGCCCAAGGCCACACAGCTAGAAAGTAGCTGAACTGGCTTCAAATCTCAGTCAGTCTGGCTCTAGAGTACTGGTGCCTTTTTTTTTTTTTTTTCTTTTTTTGAGACAAGGTCTTGCTCTGTCACCCAGATTGGAGTGCAGTGACACAATCATGGCTCACTACAGCCTCAACCTCCCAGGCTCAAGCGAACCTCCCACTTCAACCCCCCAGTTATTCAGGTGCAGCAGCTCACACCTGTAATCCCAAGGAGGCAGAGGTGGGAGGATTGTTTGAACCCATGAGTTCAGGACCAGCCTGGGCAATATAAGTGAGACCACCGTCTCCACAAAAACTAAAGAGTCCTTGTTTTTAACCAATATACTTACTACACAAGTCAAAAACATGGTTATAACACTGAAAGATGTGTGGTATTAAAATCTCAATGTCTCTGGAAGAGTTAGACTCTTCAGACCTTGAACTCCTCCCAGCAATCAGCAAAACCCTTGCCCTAAAAAACAACAACAAAAAAAGATAATTGTATTTGCGCAGACTTAGCATGGACCTGATCGATAACAAGCACTTGGTAAATGTTAAGTACTCCTGTGCACACCACCGCTACCACCACATATGCCCTTCTACTATGGCTAGATCACCAGCACCACTTCAGAATCATAGCTTCCTGGAACATACGAACAGCATCTTGCTTTTTTTCTCGGAGTCTTTTCTCACAGAACCCTTTATCTTATTTTCTGCTTCTTCAGGGTTGTAAAGGTCTTTCTGAACAGGTCGTGGAAAAGAAAAAGAGCATATTATCTGAGAATGGCGATAATATCATCTCCCTTTATATTTCCCACCCCCAGATGTCCTTCGCGCTTTCATCTATTTTCTTTGTCTCTAGGTACATACTTGCTCAGAAGCCACCAGGCAAACTCGAGGCTTTTCACCGTCAGTGGATCCAAAGGCAGCTAGCAAATCAAAGCAATGCTTTAGCCTTTCGCTACGTGAGGCTCGTTAGCTGTAAATTCAGGAAGACCTGTGCTCCAAGGACTCTCGCAGGGAATTGAAATCCTCTCACAAACCAGGTTTGGTAACAGAGCACAAAACCTAGGTGAGAAGAGGTTTGACTTCCTGCTATGGGGTGGATTGCCTTCTTTCAGTGGGGCCGTGCTTTCTAAGGGAAAGTGCTGATTAAATGGCACCTGCATAGAGATCTACAGCTGACTGGGATGGGGGTTGTAAACCACGTGCCCTTCAAGGTGGATGAAGCATTTTGAACATTAGCAAAAAGAGAGTATTCCTGGCACATAACAGGCACTCAATAAATATTTGTTGTATAAATGAGTGATCCATAGGAGAATATGAAGTATTTATAAAAATAAATACTGACCCTTGAACAATGCAGATTTGAACTCTACAGGTCCACTTATATGTGGATTTCTCTCAACAAAACACAGATTAAAAATAGAGCAGTCACGGGATATGAAACTCATGTGTCTGCAGGGCCCACTTCAGGACTTGTGTACATGCAGATTCTTGTATACTTGGGGATTTGGGTATACAGGCAGATTTTATTAAAACCCTTGTGGTACAAATGAGGAAACTGAGGTTAAAAAATTTGCCTTCAAGACACATAACTAGTAAGTGACAGAAGCAAGATTCAAATTCAGATCACTTTTTTTTAGCAAGTTTTATGTACATTTATTATATGTTTCTGAATTATTTCAAAATGCTTTCAGATGGGATGCTTATATTTCTTTTTTATTATTATTATACTTTAGGTTTTAGGGTACATGTGCACAATGTGCAGGTTTGTTACATTTGTATCCATGTGCCATGTTGATTTCCTGCACCCATTAACTCGTCATCTAGCATTAGGTATATCTCCTAATGCTGTCCCTCCCCCCTCCCCCAACCCCACAACAGTCCCCGGAGTGTGATGTTCCCCTTCCTGTGTCCATGAGTTCTCATTGTTCAATTCCCACCTATGACTGAGAACATACGGTGTTTGCTTTTTTGTCCTTGCGATAGTTTACTGAGAATGATGTTTTCCAGTTTCATCCATGTCCCTACAAAGGACATGAACTCATCATTTTTTATGGCTGCATAGTATTCCATGGTGTATATGTGCCACATTTTCTTAATCCAGTCTATTGTTGTTGGACATTTGGGTTGGTTCCAACTCTTTGCTATTGTGAATAGTGCCGCAATAAACATAACGTGTGCATGTGTCTTTATAGCAGCACGATTTATAGTCCTTTGGGTATATACCCAGTAATGGGATGGCTGGGTCAAATGGTATTTCTAGTTCTAGATCCCTGAGGAATCGCCACACTGACTTCCACAATGGTTGAACTAGTTTACAGTCCCACCAACAGTGTAAAAGTGTTCCTATTTCTCCACATCCTCTCCAGCACCTGTTGTTTCCTGATTTTTTAATGATGGCCATTCTAACTGGTGTGAGATGGTATCTCACTGTGGTTTTGATTTGCATTTCTCTGATGGCCAGTGATGATGAGCATTTCTTCATGTGTTTTTTGGCTGCATAAATGTCTTCTTTTGAGAAGTGTCTGTTCATGTCCTTTGACCACTTTTTGATGGGGTTGTTTGTTTTTTTCTTGTAAATTTGTTTGAGTTCATTGTAGATTCTGGATATTAGCCCTTTGTCAGATGAGTAGGTTGCAAAAATTTTCTCCCATTCTGTAGGTTGCTTGTTCACTCTGATGGTAGTTTCACGGGTTGGAAGAATCAATATCGTGAAAATGGCCATACTGCCCAAGGTAATTTATAGATTCAATGCCATCCCCATCAAGCTACCAATGACTTTCTTCACAGAATTGGAAAAAACTACTTTAAAGTTCATATGGAACCAAAAAAGAGCCTGCATCGCCAAGTCAATCCTCAGCCAAAAGAACAAAGCTGGAGGCATCACGCTACCTGACTTCAAACTATACTACAAGGCTACAGTAACCAAAACAGCATGGTACTGGTACCACAACAGAGACATAGATCAATGGAACAGAACAGAGCCCTCAGAAATGATGCCGCCTATCTACAACTATCTGATCTTTGACAAACCTGACAAAATCAAGAAATGGGGAAAGGATTCCCTATTTAATAAATGGTGCTGGGAAAACTGGCTAGCCATATGTAGAAAGCTGAAACTGGATCCTTTCCTTACACCTTATACAAAAATTAATTCAAGATGGATTAAAGACTTAAATGTTAGACCTAAAACCATTAAAATCCTACAAGAAAACCTAGGCAATACCATTCAGGACATAGGCGTGGGCAAGGACTTCATGTCTAAAACACCAAAAGCAATGGCAACAAAAGCCAAAATTGACAAATGGGATCTAATTAAACTAAAGAGCTTCTGCACAGCAAAAGAAATTCAGATCACTCTTATTGTAAAATCTATGCTCATAGGTACTATGTTTCACTCTTGAAGAAGTGGCTTGCTTGACTAGGTATGTTCCAGAATGTTCTAAAAGTATTGAATCTCTGCCTCCAGATGTTAATAAGACTTATGAAAGCTGTATTTTGACTAATATTTTGGATCTGAATTCAGCGAGATGCCACGATCATATGACCTTAACCTATATGACCAGTGTGGATGTGTGTGCCGGCTCCCTTCCCCAGTAGCTTGTCAATTCAGCACCAGCTGATGCGAAACCAGCTGCCACAGCCACTTTTACCATAGAAGTAGGTCTCTGCATCTTGAAGTGTGGTGTACTGCAAAAAATAGATAAGAGGAAAATATTATATAAGAAGTTGTCAATTCTGCCCCTCTTGAAAACTATCCAGCGAGGGAGGGCAATTTTGTACACTTTGCGGAAAAGGAAGGAAGGCACAGGAGTACTTTACTCAGGCACTTCAGGAGCAGAGCCTTGGCTCTTTCTTCCCCTTTGGAATTGGAAGAGACCAATGCCTTTTCAATTCCACTCAAGACAGAGAGGAGACTGTAAGGGCCATTGTTGGCCTGACAATGGAAGATGATTTTCATAGACAAGTTGATTGCTTTCTAAGAAGCAGAAAAATAAAGCTGAATTCAGCTACTACCCAAGAGTCTGTGAGAACAGCCACTTCTGAAGGGACAGAAGAAGGCAGCTTTGCCAGCAAGCTCATTTCCCTTATCTGGGAGGAAAATGAGTTTCACAATATTTTCATATTAGAGCAATGAACATCCTATCCAAGGTCTGGTAAAGTCTATGGCCTGCTGAAGCTAATAAAAACTTGGGAAATGTTACCAGGAAAATCTGATATCATGAGGCTTAAACTAGCCTAGACATATGTAGAGAGATCTTTTAAATGGATAGATAATGTGAGTAAACAGACTATTTTCTGAGCCTTTAAACTCTATTGTGATAAACCTGCTTTCTCAGAGAAGGGAAAAATAGCTCCCTAACAAAGCACTGAAAAGTATGGTTGAAAAAAAATACCTAAATGTAGGTATGAATATTGCTGTACACATGACATTTATATAAAAAGTAATAATATAAAGCAGCATAAAGCAAATAAATCATTGTACTGTCTATTCACGCTCTACATCAGAAGGTTCATCAAGTAGCTGTAGCAATATTCATATCAACCAAAAGAACTGCTTAATACTATGAATTTTTCTTCACATTTAGCTAAAATGTACTGAATACCTGCATTGAATGCACACATTACATCAGGTGACCCTATGTAGACCAAATTCTCTAATTACCAGTAACTCTCCTGGGTGATGTTAGCCTCACTTTTTAGATGAGGAAGTTTAGGCTCAGAGAGATTATGTAACTTGGGTATCACTGAGGGTGCTTTAAACCACAGGTAACCATACCTAACAATGGCTTAAACAAAATTCATTTCAAGTTATGCCCCATAACAAAGAGTTTGAAAGTCTTGGTCTCAGGGCTGCATCAGCAGGTTAATGATAACACCAAGGACCCTGGCTCTATCCATCCTTCCATGCATCCTTTCTTGGTGTGTTGGCTTTTAGTTTGCAAGCTTCTAGTCTTATGGTTATATGATGGCTGCAGCAGCTCCAGACATTACTTGTTTACACAGCTAAGACCACAGGCCAAATAAAAGGGTGCAAAGGCTTCTCTTCCTGCAACATCCTTTCCATCATAACAGAAAATTTACCCAGGGCCCCCTAACAGATTTCTCCTTAAATCTAATTTGGCAAAATGGATCACATGGCCATCTTTAGCTGTAAGGGATGATGGGGAAGCGAGTATATAGCATTTTCACCATTACTGGAGGATGGTTTTGTCAGGAAGGAAGGAAGGAATAGAGGAAGAAAGGGAGGAAGAGGAGAGAAAGGGAGGGAGGGGAGAGAAGTGGTAACTGAACCAACACCAACAGTGTCTGGCATATTATCAAAGTTAGAAGTTGATATAGCTAGAACTGAGTCTCTTTTCAAAAAGCATGTACCAACACAAACAACTTCATAGCAAAAAAAAAAAAAAACCTGATTTAAAAATATGCAAATGACCTAAATAATTTCTCAAAAGAAGATATACAAATGGCCAAACAGGTATATGAAAAGGTGATCAACATTACTAATCATCAGGGAATTGCAAATCAAAATTTCAGTGAGCTATTACCTCACTTGTTAGAATGGCCATTATCAAAAAGACAAAACATAAAACGTGTTGGTGAGAATGTGGAGAAAAGGTAACCAACGCTTGCACACTATTAATGGGATTGTCGATGAGTACAGCCATTTTTCAAAACAATACAGAAGTTTGTCAAAAATTTAAAAATAGATCTATTAGAAATCCCACCTCTGGGTCTATATCCACAGGAAATGCAATTAGCTTGTTGAGAAGATATTTGCACCCCTATATTCACTGCAGCATTATTCACAAAGGCCATATACGGAATCAACCTAGATGTCCATCAGTGGATATATGAATGAAAAAATATGCTTTCTAAACACAATGGGAATACTATTCAGCCATAAAAAATGAAGAAAATCCTGTCATTTATGATAACATGGATGAACCTGGAGGATATTATGCTAAGTGAAATAAGGCAGTTGCAGTTGCAGAAAGATAAATACTGCATGATCTCACTTATATGTGGAACATAAAACAATTAAACTCATAAAAGCAGAGAATAGAATAGTGGTTACAAGGCATTGAGAAGAGGAAAGGAATGTGGGGAGATGTTGGTGAAAGGGTATAAAGCTTCAGTTAGACAAGACAAATAACTTCTAGATGTCTATTGTACAGCATGGTGACTGTAGTTAATAATAATGGAATGTACACTTGAAAATTGGTGAGAGTAGATCTTAAATCTCCATATGTGAGGTGATGGATATGTTAATTAACTTGATTTAATAATTTCAAAATGTGTGTATATCTCAAAACATGTTGCACACCATAAATATGTACAATTTTTATCAATTAAAATTGAATAAATGTTTTTAAGACAAAACAAAAAGCCACATACTTTTTACCCCATGCCAAGCAAAGGAGGTAGGGAAATCCTTTCTCAGGTAGTTACAGCCCACAACTTTTAATATCAGTGCCATGACCTTGAAGGGGCTGCTGAAAGGTTATCAGGGGGACTGTTGGTGATGATAGAGCTGAGATGCTCCCTTTAAAGCATGGGGAATCTGACACCCTTCCCTGAGTGTCCTTGAGTTTGAGGTCTCTAGGGAGCCGAGCTGACTTCCCTTTGGGGAATAGAAAGTCATCCAGATTTTGAGTGGACTGAACTCAAACTCCTGGAGTCTGAGGAGGGCTTCTTATACCTAGCTTGACTCAAACTTGCCACTGAGTCAAGACATTTGTCAAGTCTTTAAATGTCCTTCAGTCCTGTGCCAATTGAATGTACAAAACATCTCCAACTCCATTCTTCTGTTGGTTTGTTGATTTCTCTCTGAGTGGTCCAGATGCATTCTCATACCATACCACATATACATTTTCTTGTGCATCATTAATAGATTCTAACAGTTGCATACTGAAGATTATATGCAAAAATTATAAAATGGCCAGGCACAGTGGCTCGTGCCTGTAATCCCAGCACTTTGGGAGGCTGAGGCTGGCAGATTGTGAGGTCAAGAGATCGAGACCAGCCTGGCCAACATGGTGAAACCCCGTCTCTACTAAAAATACAAAAATTAGCTGGGCGTGGTGGTGGGCAACTATAGTCCCAGCTACTCGGGAGGCTGAGGCAGGAGAATCACTTGAACGTGGGAGGCACAGGTTGCAGTGAGCCGAGATTGCACCACTGCACTCCAACCTGGCGACAGAGTGAGACTCCATCTCAAAAAAAAAAAATTATAAAATAATATTGGAATTATTTACATCACATTCACCTATATGAACATATAAATAATATAAATATGTATGTAATATGGATTTAAAACTTTTATTTCCATTTGCAAAGTTATTTTCTGAGAGCCTGATAAACAAAGTTGAGTATACACTTTTTGTATATATAAACACATGCACACACATGCATGTACACACACACACGCATGCACACACGCACACACCCATCCCTGGGTAGTCAATGGTGAAATAAAGAAGAGAGAAGCCATAATCCATAGTCTCAAAAGTTTTATATACAAGAAGAAGCAAAAAAAAAAAATTCAGAAGCAGACTTGGGTTGGAATCCTGGCTCTGTCACTTGCACCTTGGTGTTAGGCACATTATGTCATTTCACTGAGACTCAATTTCTCCTCTGAGAATGGGGACAGTAATACTCACTCCTCACAATTGGTGGGGAATTTGGAGGAAATGTAAATGAAACATCTAGCACAACGCTTAGCATTACCCATAAACACTCACCAACGCTGTATTGTTCAGACAAAAAGAGGAGAGACTTATTATGTCACTAACACATTTGGATTTCTTGGCTCCCAACTCTTCAAAACTCTTCAGAAATGTTTTAGGAGCTCTAAAGTGGTACATCTAGAGTGACATCAGGCAGAAGCTCTAATTTCAGTGGATGTTCCTAGAGCTCCCATGTCCAGTGTGGCAGCTACAGGCAATTGATTTATCATGCCTGTGATGGGCAATTGATTTATCATGTCTACAGTCATCTCTAGTAAATCATTTTATCATATCTATAATCATCTCTAGTAAAGCAGATTTCACAGTCAGCTTTTTTCATGATCCCCATTTTCAGTCACTCACACAGATAGGGAATTGTCCTTTATTTTCGTCTCTACGCCGAAGTCTTTCCTCCTATTCCAGTTACTACATCCTTGGGGAAGAACACTGTTAAACTGATCAGCCAAATGCCAGGACTGTTTTTCTAGTGTTTGGAGCTCTCTGTTTCCATTTCTTCCCAAGCTAATTAGGTAGGGTACAGCTTTTTAGCTCCTTAGAGTGGTAATTTCTGAGGCTTTGGTTAGGATTCCAGGGAAAAGGCACAGTGAGTCACTTTGAGTCTAGGCTGAGGTTCTCCAAATATGGACCATGGACCAGCATCATCAGCCTCACCTGGAAGCTTCTTAGAAATACAAAATCTCAGGTCACCCCTCAGAGCCTACTAAACCAGAAGTTGCATTTTAACAAGATCCACAGGAGATTCAGACACTCAGTTTCGAGAAATCCATCCCAGATCTATAAACTAACTTCATTTAAGTAAATGAAGTTTCTGCCTAGCTCAACCTAGCCATCTGAAACACGACACTGGTATTTGATATAAATTTCCAGTTGGTTAAAATCATTCCTTTTTTGTAACATTGCCGTTGTTCCCTGAACTTAGATCTATTTCTGGGTCTGCTTTGCGAGGGCCTCCTCTGTGATGAGCTGGAACGAACTGGCACAGGCTCTTGAGAGCCCATTCTGCCCATCCCTTCCCAACTTTGTGTTCAGAAACATCATGTTGGTAACATGAAATTGACCACGGCAGGAGTATTTACACCACTGAAATAGGAAAATACAACAAGTCAGAACATTCTTTCCCCCTGAAGAACCGGCTTATAGCCCAGACATACCTGACATAAATCAGGGGTATTGGCTCCCTGGCATAATAACATCATAGGAGCATTCTAATGCTATTGTCACTTCCTCCACACTCTAATTCTCGCAACAGAGAAAGTGCATTTCTTTTCATTCTATCCTTGGTAGAAACGGGGATCAATTGGCTACTACCAAATATCATCTCATGGAAATGCTATAGCTCAACAATTTTAATATACATAACAACCATCTGGGGTGTCTGTTAAAATGCTCTTTTGTAAATTTACTCCCAGGATTTTTATTTAGGAGATTTGTATTCAGACCTGCGATTCTGCATTTTACAAGATAAAGAAATTCTAATGCTGGTAGTCTTTAGACAATGCATTGAAAAAAATTCAAGTGTCGGGCATATTGACAGGGAAGCAGCTCATTACATTTACCTGGGGGTTCTAAGAGCTTCCACCACCCAATGCCCTGTGTCTCCCCAGAGAAATAACACTCTACTAATCAAACACACTAACTCTGAACTCAACTGCATATTGCCAACTTGCAAAACTTATAGTAGCTACCCATTCAGATAGCCGTGAAGTAGTGTGGTCTTCAAGCTCTCAGATTTCCTGTCAAAAAATTGAAGCCCCATTGGCAAGCTGCAGGTTGCCGGCTGTCCAAGGATATCATCTCCAATTGAAATCAGCAATGCAGGCTCACAGTCTTTGGCTCAGGTCTCCCAAGCATATCATTATTATTCTAATGAATTTGGAAAATTACATGTTCTCTAATAATAGCCCATGAAAGGAATATACAAATAGAAATACAGAAAGAAGTGACTTGCTGTGGGCCCTTTGAAGAACTTGGTGAGGGAGTTTGTTCAGTTGTTTTTAGATAATAGAATTAGACTTACTCTATTGGGCCTCATTGAATAAAAGGGAATTTTTCATTAAAATGTATATTCTGGGCTTCTGAAACAAAATCATAAGTTCAGGCATCACTAGGCCCACATTCTGTGTGGCACCAATCCAGAGCTGAGTAATGGTAGCTGTTTATGGAAGAGGCATGAATTCTCCAGTTGCGGTAGTTTCCGTCATTCTCACTTTGTTTTCCTAACTGGCCTTGTCTGTGTAGTTATCTGAGTTTGCAGCCCCTGCTAAGCTTTGTTTTCTTTCTTGATTTTCTTTTACCCTCCTTCCAAGTTCCCTTCAGAAGGCTCACAACATAAAATCCTGGGAAGCTCTTCTTGCTATCTGTTGCAATTTAGTGTAAGCCAATCTTGTGTTTGATGATTATTGGATTATTAGATAGAAAACAATAACTATCTAGAGTTAGTAGTTGAAGTCTGTAACAGAACTCCTCAAACTTTAACTTGGCTATGAATTGCCTGGGATCCTGTTAGTATACATTTGTTAATTCAGTAGATCTAGAGTGGCCCTGCTGATGGTTGCATGCACCATCCATTGAGTAGAAAAGGCGTAAGTTTCTGCCTCTAAAACCTTCCAGGTTCTATCAGAAGCAGGAAGCAAAACAAAGTTTGCCATTCATACAAGTGTTTATTAGCAATAGAATTTTTAAAAGGCATACAATCTGCCTTATAAACTGGATAAATCTCAAATCTTTGCCCTCTTAATTATCCTGACCATGTCTTTGCATAAAGCAAAAGTAACAGTGTTCTGGAAGCAGGGATTCTGTTAATCTGTTTCTTTTCTTTCTTTCTTTTTTTTTTTTTTTTTTTTGAGACCGAGTCTCACCCTATCACCCAGGCTGGAGTTCAGTGGCACAATCTCGGCTCACTGTAAGGGCTGTCTCCTGGGTTCAAGCGATTCTCATGCCTCAGCCTCCCAAGTAGCTGGGATTACAGGCACCCACCACCACACCCAGGTAATTTTTGTATTTTTAGTAGAAATGGGGTTTCACCATGTTGGCCAGGCTGGTTTCAAACTCCTGACCTCAGGTAATCCGCCCGAGTCAGCCTCCCAAAGTGCTGGGATTACAGGCGGGAGCCTCTGTTAATCTTTGAGGATGAATCCAGCAATCTCAGAATCAGTTGCTAGGCAAAGGACAGTTTCAGAATCAAGCTTTGGTACCACTGTGAAGAATATGGACTACTGAGTTCCCTGGATTATTTTGCCTTAAACAAGTGCAGAAGGGTTTCTATAACATTTATCATAGTTCTAGCCAAGCCACATATTTTGAATACCAGCAATTTTATCAATGTAAACCCATTTATAAAAACATGCTAATGTCTAAACTTCTGGGGTCAATTGTAGATAAAGACAGCTAGATGCTTGTAGTAACTTTCCTTGCAGTGTGGCTCTTTGATTAAACTCTGTGAACCATTTCCTGTAACGTGTATCCCAATTAGGGCAACCAGCAGCACCTATTTTTATTATACTGTCTTTGAGAATATATGTTAAATTAAATTACACACCACAGGACAGACTTCGCAAGAAATGGATGCTTCAAACCAGATTTGGCCCAATTCTGAGGTGGGAAGGATCGGTTTTACATTTGAGAGAGACCAATGTGAAGAAGGCAGGAAGAAACAGCCCCTTCCAGTGAGGTGTGGAATTTTCCACTACCACCTTCTAAGCAAGACCTGAGTGAGGGTCCCCTCACCCAAAACCCCTCTATTCTTGGCACACTCGTTTTTTAGATTAATTTCTATCTGGGCCCCTTTCCCATCAGGTCTTAAGCACAATATTCTCTCATGTGAGTTCATGACAAACAGAAACAGAAAATAAGTAGAAGCAACCCTAGAGATTGCCAAAGCCAGTGGGATTTCCATCTTAGCTTTGAAATCCTTTGTTCAGACCTAATATCACCCTGGGATGCAGACACATAATCCACATAGGAAACAGAAATGTTCTGGATGAAGCAGTGGGTGGATGCAGGGAAAGCAAAAATGCAGCTCTTTCCCATGCTCCCAGTCCGTTCATCTGTTTGTGCTTTAGTGACTTCCAGTGGACACCAACAACCTGATCATTCTTCTGTCACCCATTTGCAGATTAGGAAACTAAGTCCTTGAGGGGATAAGTAAATTGCCTGAGTACACATAGTGAGATGCGGCAGAACAGAAACTCTCTTTCTTTTTTTTTTTTTTTTTTTTTTCTGTTGTGGGTCAGACTACAGGCTTTAAGGGAATGAGGTGAAGGCACTCGCTCTTGTCCTGAGACTGATGGCTCAGTGGGATAACGACTCAGACTCCAAGCCGGTTGTCCATGCCCCTAAGCCTCCCCAGCCAATCAGCTCATTCCTTCAGTTCCAGGTAATGGCTCAACTTTTTCCTTTCTGGGTTCCAGATGAAAACCTCTCTCTGCAGTTCCTGGCATCATCTGAAAAGCAAAAAATAAGGATTTTCTTTCTTCTCAATACCATCTAGCACTTGAAGAAAAACTGCCAGCCAGCCAGATGGTAAGTTGTCATGGGGAGCATGACGTGGCTGCTCCCCACAGAGAGAGCCTTTTCTGACTTTCCTCAAGTGAGTTACGCTCTTTTTAATCTGCTTCGCAGACAGCCCATTTGCTAACACTGCATCAATATGTGCTCATCTCATTTCCCTAAAGGCTTCTGTTTCTCTCTAGGTCTCCTTTTCCACTGCATTTTTATATCTTCCTATCCTTTCCAGTGCCCTACAAGAATTTTATTCATACAAAAGCAGGCCTTCCCAAAACACAGAGTTACGTTTGGTGTTATCAATCACAGTAGTGGTTATGATTGAAGATGCGTTCTCCCCATCCTAAGATGGTAAAGCACTCAAGGAGATAACTTCCTGTTCATACTCTACACTGTGAGCATGTCACCCTGAGGATTCTCTGGGGCTCCTTTTTATCCATATCTCTTTCCATCTTCCCCCTCTTTTCTCCTTTGTTCACAAGACCCTCCCTATTGCCCCTTTCTCCACCTACCTGCCTTCTAAGACAAGAGTTGTAAGAAGGGGTGTTCAGTCTCATAAAGTATGGACATTGACAGCCTGGATCCTACTCACCACCATGCCACATTATTTACCAAAATCGCATGAGTCTACAGCCTATTCCCAGAATATTATGATAATATTAGGTTGGTACAAAGGTAATTGTGGTTTTCGCCATTAAAAGTAATGATGATGAGAAAAAAAGAAACAAGAAAAAAGAAATCTTAAGGGGAAGAAGGAAAAGAAGGAAGAAAAGAAAGAAAAATAAGAACTATACACCAATATTGCTAGCAATACTAATAACTGACATTGACTGAGGAACTCTTTTATCCTGTACTACTGTGTGTGTGTGTGTGTGTGTGTGTGTGCGCGCGTGTGTGTGTGTTACATTAAGGCCTCATGAGTACTATATTATTTCCCCTTATTTTACAAATGTGGAAATCTAGGGACATTTAAGCCCAGTGAGCAAATAGGAAGCCAGGATTCAATGCCTGGGGAATCTGAATGCAGAGTCTGAGCTCTATAGACTGCTGACCAAAGCTGGGCGCAGTGCCCAGCTTTCAGGGTTGGGAATTATTACGGTAGCGCCCATGTTTGGGGATTACACATGTTGGTGGTTCCATGATTCAAAGGGCCGAGGATGTCACAAAGCCAGCAATTCCCATATCAAGGACATAGTATGGGAGAGGATTCTGAGGTGTTAAAGACAAGTGTTTTATATCAACAATCCAGAGGATATGCTTTTATAACAGGTGAAGTGATGGGGAAGGAAAGGCTGAAGCACTGCTGTGTTTGTCTTCTTAAGATCATTATATTGATAGTTTTCTAGACTCTTGTCTCTTTGAGGAGGCTTAAGCTAATTTTTTTAAATTTTACTTTAAGTTCTGGGATACATGTGCAGAACGTGTAGGTTTGTTACATTGGTATACATGTGCCATTGTGGTTTGCTGCACCTATCAACCCATCATCTAAGTTTTAAGCTCAGCATGCATTAGATATTTGTCCTAATGCTCTACCTCCCCTTTCCCCCCACCCCCCAATAGGCCCCAGTGTGTGATGTTCCCCTCCCTGTGTCAATGTGTTCTCATTGTTCAGCTCCCACTTAAGAGTGAGAACATGTGGTGTTTGGTTTTCTGTTCCTGTGTTAGTTTGCTGAGAATGATGGTTTCCAGCTCATCCACGTCCCTGCAAAGGACATGATCTCATTCTTTTTTTATGGCTGCATAGTATTCCATGGTGTGTATGTGTCACATTTTCTTTATCCAGTCCGTCACTGATGGGCATTTGGGTTCTTTTTAAAATCACTTTGTGAGTTGTGGAGTTTCTTCCATCTTAAATGCTGTCTTGCTATTGTGTTTCAGTCACCTGTTACTCACATGTGGGTTATTCACTTTGGAGACCATTTCTGGAAAGTTTCAAATACTAAGATGGCTTTTACATGCCAACCCCTGGGCTCTTGCCTCCTTTTTCCATTGCCTGGCCATAACACAAATTAATTTCTATATTCATTGCTTCCAAATGGTTTTCTCAGATGTTCTTTAAATGAATCCCTGCTTATTTTTGAATTATCTACATCACAACCCCCTGCTCTTTTCCTCCATCCCACAGAAGAGACGGATTAATAGATGGTTATCCCACTGTGCTTTAAAGCAGACTCTACAAGTGCAGGAATTATGTTCATTTAAAATTTGAAGGAATGTTAATACAACCTCTCCTTCCTTGCAAGGTACCCTCCACTTTAGTTTTTCCTTTTCAAAACTGACAGATTCTTCTTTGGACAACACTTAGGAGCCAAACATTTTGGCCTTTGTCTTAGATGAAATAATCCTATCAAAACATGAATGAAAATTGACACTTCCCATTTCAGAATGCAAATCATGCTTCTCTGCCATGAAGACCCTGCATGCTCCGCTTCCTGCTACTCATCTGACTTCCTCCCCTACACTTGCCTCTTGTACCCTCTGCCCTGACTCCACCCCATTTTCTTGCTGCATCCCTTTTGTGACCAGACACACGTATGTGCCTCAGACCTTTTGAACTTGCCATTCCTTCTCTCTGCCTCTGCCTGAAATTCTCTTTCCCCAAATAGCTGCCTGTTCATTCTTATTATTCTCTGCTCAGATGTCATCCATCAGAAAGCCCTTCTCTGCCAGCTCAGTTTATAATAGCTAACCCCAAACATTTTCTATTTTTTACCCTGCTTATTTTTTTCACATCACAGCTCAGCACTTTGTTATATATTTCTTTACTTGTTTGTTGTCTGTCTTCCCCATTAAAATGTAAGATCATAAGCTATGTTCACATTTTAAACAAAAACAAAACAGAAAACAGCAGCAGCAGCAGCCACAACAACATCAACACTATCACATCCTCAGCACCTAGAACAGCACTTGGCCGGTAGTAGCATTTGTTTTGTTTGTTTGTTATTATTATTATTATACTTTAAGTTTTAGGGTACATGTGCACAACGTGCAGGTTTGTTACATATGTATACATGTTCCATGTTGGTGTGCTGCACCCATTAACTCCTCATGAAGCATTAGGTATATCTCCTAATGCTATCCCTCCCCCCTGTTGAATGAACAAAGGCTGAGCTACGGTGAGAGAGGGGGCTATGCACTGGTGGGAAAGGTACCAGATCTCCAGAATCACATATTACAAGTTTCTGGATCTAACTTTTTTCCTAAGATATAAATTGCTTGATTGCTTATGGGAGTTCTGTTTACCTGTTCAGCGCCCTAGTTCTGCAGCAATGACTATTACTGGACCTTGTTTTCTCTTCTATTCTTCAGCTGACCTCTTTCCAGAGAGGTTGCTCCCACTCATCCTCCCCAAGGAAGACATTGGCCAAGCAGACCTTGCCTCTCACAATGCTAAGTGACTGCCTGAGGCATCATCGTTAAAAGTAAGGGTCCAGTTCTTGCTTTCCACTTCCCTAGGTGCCTGGGCCAAGTCTCACTCTTAGCTTCTCCCTTGGGCTCCCATGTGCACAGAGCAAGAGAATTCTGGCAATTAAGGGGACCTGTCCATATGCGGACCAAGAGACTCGGCAACATATTTTGTCTCATTCCAACCATAGTGCCAAGTATAGAATTAAATTTACTGTCTTAATTTTGGAGTCTAACGTGAGCCTTTGAGCAGTACCTGAGACACAAGGCTACAAAAGTTTCCCTTTCTTTCTACCTCAGTTCTGCTTTGCCCTGCAGTTGCCTGAAGTAAGTATACATGTCAGAAGGCTTTAGTTGGTTCCCGAGAAACTTGTGTTCAAATGATGGCTCTGACAATTATTATCCATGTTTCTCAGACACTGGAAGGAATCCCTCTTAGGAGATAACACTTATTGAACAGTTACCTAGATCTGGGTCAAGCACCTTCTACACTCTAACTGTCTTAATCCTCAGAATTCTATAAGGTAGATACCATAATTAACCAGGTTTTACACATTTTTAAAAAATCAGGCCAGGCATGGTGGCTCAGGCCTGTAATTCCAGGACTTTGGGAGGCTGAGGCAGGAGGATCACTTGAGGTCCAGAGTTTGAAAATAGCCTGGCCAATATGGTGAAACCCCATCTCTAATAAAATTACAAAAATTAGCTGGGAGTGGTGGTGCACACCTGTAATTTCAGCTACTCAGGAGGTGGAGGCACAAGAACCTCTTGAACCCGGGAGGCAGAGGTTGCAGTGAGCTGAGATCGCATCACTGCACTCCAGCCTGGTTGATGGAATGAGACTATCTCAAAAAAAAAAATTCAAGAGTTAGATAAGCAAGGATTTGAACTAGAGCCCTAGCTCATTACCACTTCACTGCATCATCACTACTATGATTAGTTATCATTTGTGATATGACATGGAAACCCTGATCCATGTGCCCAGGGCCACCTGCTCCCCTTCTCAAGTGCTTCAGACTTGTCCTATTGGTATACCTGGAAAGGCTCAAAACTGGGTACAACCTCAGGAAGAGCAGGTCTTCCATTTCGGAGATCCTCCTTTCATAGTAAGAGACGGTGTGTTATAATGGACAGAGGCTTTCTTGGTGACCCCCACTATCTGCATGTCTTTTGAGAAGTCAATTTAACCTCCTGGCCACTCAACTTTCTCAACTATAAAAGAAAGGCTTGAACCAAAGACTCAAAAATATTAATGAATGAATAATGAATTACATTTATTCTCCAACATCCAGTGATTCCGTAGCCAATATCCAACTTCTAATAGTTTTGGTTTCCATAACCTCTCCAGGCTTCATTTACAGGGCTCTGTGCACATTGATCCATTTCCCCCAGCACAGAAATCCTTATTCAGAGGATCTGTGATGTTTTATATCAACCAGATAATACAAAGTAGTCCAGTCACCCAGCTGCCTCCTTGGTAGAACTATGAGTTCATTTCTTACAACCTGCCGCAACTATTGCTAATAATGATAGCTAACATTTGTTGTATCACAGATTCTTCTAATCATCTTACATTTAATTAATAACTTAATTAATTGTTATGATTAATTAATAATTTAATCTTTATAACAATACCATGAAGTAGTTACTAGTATTAATATCCATCAGTCAGCTAGGCGTGGTGGCTTACGCCTGTAATCCCAGCACTCTGGGAGGCCAAGGCAGGCAAATCATGAGGTCAGGAGTTCAAGACCAGCCCGACCAACATAGTGAAACCCCGTCTCTACTAAAAATACAAAAAATTAGCTGGGCGTAGTGGTGGGCACCTGTAATCCCAGCTACTCAGGAGGCTGAGGTGGGAGAATCACTTGAACCCAGGGGGCGGAGGTTGCAGTGAGCTGAGATTGTGCCACTGCACTCCAGCCTGGGCAACAGAGCAAGACTCCATCTCAAAACAAACAAACAGACAAAACAATACCCATCAGTCAATAAAGAAGGAATCAGCATCCTAAATTATTTGAGCTCTTCTCTTCTGAAGTTTCACAGCAGCCTAAGGCATTCGCCAGGGCCTCTGGAGTAAACAAGGGGGAAGCAGGGCCTGCCTAAGTTCACAACGAAGGAGAGGCAGAAAGGCCCTTCCCTAGGTTCCCTGCAAGAAGATGCTCTCCAGCTGGTACTCAGGGCTCATGTGTCATTTCAGCACTGGCAGCAGCTGTTCCTCACCAGTCCTGTATAAATCTGGGAACTGGAGAATATTGTCAACCTCTGTCCTGTTGCACTGGTATCTTCTCTCCCCAGTGAGATGCCTTGGAGACTGAAATGTCCCTGTTTGGAAATGTCAACAAAAGAGACTGCTGCTTCGATTTCCTTGTCCTTTTTTGTTAACACTCTGGAGAGTGTGATGCAGCTGATCTCACCTTACAGAGGCTACCTTGAGTAGTCATTCGGAGAAAGTAGAGGTACTGAAGGTGGAGGAGGTGGCTTTCTGGAAGTCAGCAAAGACGATAAAATGCACCAAACAGGAGCTGCCATCAGCCTTGCTCTTTGACCAGCTCTGTCATTTTATAACTTGGGGGTGAATTACAGGCTCGAGTGATAGAGAAGGGGCCATGGCATGTCACCATCTATTTAAAGAGCCATGAAGACACTGTCAGCAAGCTTTGCCTAACGAGGATGCAGGATGACCTGCCCTTTATCTTTACTCCTTCAAGATTGAATGTGTGTTGCTGCTTTCCTGCCAGTATAGGCAACAGTTGCAGTTACATTATTTTTGCAACAAAAGAGTCAACATTTTTCAAAAGTGACACAAATTCACCTTTAACTTTGCTCAAGGAAATTGATTTTTTTCTTTCTTTAAAAAATGTTAAATGTTTAGGTAGTTTGGAAGTTTTTTTAATTTTAGCAGTTTCCAACTCATGCTGAAAGAGTTTGCGGATTTGGTCATTCCGCTAAGCAGTTGTAAATATGCACCTTGCTTAACAACACGGTGGTTATGCTCCTCAAAAGTAGCATTTTACGTTTTACATTTCTAAATGTAAAAAGATAATGATAACATATTCTCTCCTCCCCCCAAAATTCCATAAGTATAATTGAATATTTAGGCAATATCTTCAGATGCTTTTTATTTTAATACAAATAGCAGTAAAATGTTTATAGTAGAAAACAGCAGTTATATTTCCCACTCTCAACAACTTTTGGCTCTCTTAGTTACTTCTTTCAGAATATACCTCCATAATTTTATAATGTATTTATTCTTATATTTTTTATGTATTGGTTTAATAGCATTGACCACTTATATTTATAGGCTGGGCACAGTGGCTCACGCCTATAATCCCAGCAATTTGGGAGGCTGAGGCGGGCCGATCACTTGAGGCCAGGAGGTCGAGACCAGCCTGGGCAACATGGTAAAACCCCATCTCTACTAAACATACCAAAATTAGCCGGGTGTGATGGTCCATGCCTGTAATCCCAGCTACTCAGGAGGCTGAGGCATGAGAATCACTTGAATCTAGGAGGTAGAGGTTGCCGTGAGCTGAGATTGCACCACTGCACTCCAGCGTGAGCAACAGAGTAAGGCCCTGTCTCAAAAAAAGAAAAAGTAGCATAGATGGAAATATTTGATGAAGGAAGTCTTCCTGTTAATTCACGCTGCAGTGCCTGAACTTCTTTATCTGATCGTCTTAGAAATTATCAAGAAGATAATTACCCTAATTTGATCATTTTATGCACATATCAAAACATCAAACTGTACCCCATAAATATGTACAATTATTATGTGTCAATTAAAAATAAAACAAAAAAAAAGAAATCCTCAAGACACGGCAGCAACACCTAGCTCTTTGGCTTTGATACCTTGTCTCTTGATATTCCTGATATCTTTCACTAGAAGTTGATGTCTACAAACACTTAAATGGACCAGAGGAAGCTTCTATCCAAAGGAATCCTCCAAAACATCTCAGCGAAGTATGGACTTCTTCTGATGTCAGAAACAGCTTCAAAATGTAGTTGCTTTGTCAGTATCTAGTTTAATAAATCTTTGATGTTCATAGTAATGTAATCAAAGATCTTTAAGAATTTCCAGATGTAAAAAGATAATGATAACATATTCTCTTCTCCCCCTAAAATTCAATAAGTATAATTGAATATTCACGCAATATATTCAGATGCTTTTTATTTTAATACAGCATAGTTCACTTTTTAATTTGTCCCAGACTTCTATTTTCTGGATAAGAACCAGTCATCAGTTGCACAGATCTATTCAATATCTTTTTAAAAAAATGTATCCATGCTCCTTATTTTTTAAACCAATTTTGATTTTTATCAAAGTAATGCACAAAGTTGCTGAAAAATCAAATAGTGGTGAAAGGTTTATAGTAGAAAACAGCGGTTATATTTCCCACTATCAACAACTTTTGGCTCTCTTAGTTGTTTCTTTCAGAATGATCTCCATAATTTTATAATGTATTTATTCTTATATTTTTTTATGTGTTGGTTTAATAGCATTGACCACTTATACTTTGTTAGATAAAGGTTAGCTTTCCTCCTCACATACACTGACACACATACTCTCATCCATATAACTATCCTTTAAGAGTATTACTATTCTCACTTCTGGTTAAATAGTACTGTTTGTTTATATGTTATGACTATAGGAATATTATACTCTGCTGAGTAAAACATCTTTTCTTATAGAAATTTTTGTTTTTCCTAGAGTTTACAGTGTCTTGTTTTTTTTCAGTTGATTAATTTTTTTGTGTCCAATCACTGACTTTTGCCTACACCTCTGGCAGATCTACACTATTCCACCATCACCACTACCACCTCCGTGCTGACAGTATTCTCCATGTGGTCAAATGCATCCAGTAGTTTATCTTTACATTGTCATTCTCAATCCAGCATCCTGAAATGGCATCCATTCCAGGATATTTTTTAACAAAGAAATAAAATCATTATTCTCTTAAGAGTTGTTGTTCTTCTGTAACAAAACTTCACTGCAATGTGCTTGCTGAGTTAGCAATAAAGTTCGCTCCATATATAAATAGCTCAAACCTTGCAGGAAAAAATTTAAATTCGTGCCTCAGCAAAAAGACAGATCATAACATCAGGAACTTTTAGGGGTTGTGTGACTGGTAAATATCTCCAGGTTTAATATCCCAAACCATTCTAAAGGCCCACTTTAGATGTGGAGAAGCCCTGGGAAGCTTATAGAGGGCTTGCAATACATAACACACCACACACACACACACACACACACACACACACACACGAATGCACACATTTGCTTTAGGTCCCAATAAGTAAAGGGTAGCTGGGTGCACAAGGAAGTTGTTAGTTTCCATTATGTATGAGAGAGGGAGGTTCTTTTTTAAAAGACAAGACACTTATTATCAATCCTAGGACTGTCAGTTCTGTTTCCATGGCTGGTAACCTTGCCTCTAGGCATCTTTCCTAACTGTTGTTCACCTGGAATGTGTCCTTGCCAAATGGGACTACATTTGCTTTCTACACCCATCTTCCTCTGCCAAACAAGGATGCAGCTGCAATCAATAACAGTCTGCTTCCAACTTCTGATGTAGTGCAAGCTTCCAGATGATGAGGGTCTTCAAAATTCGAGTCCCATAAAGAAAAGTGAAAGCCCTAGCTGAGAATAAAGACTTCATGTTGCTCAACCATCAGAAACCCTCACCTCTTCTGATTCCTTCTCTGGCTCTATTCCAGGATTACGGATATACCTGGAGCCAAGGGCAGCTAGACAGCATGGCAGAGAAATGCACAAAGCAGCCCAGGACTATCCACAGGATGTTTAGGAAGATCACCTTGACTGCTGCTTACAAGTAGCACCTTCCTGTTACAATGAATCTTGCCTATTTATTCTAATGAGTATTGTTTCCTCTTGTGAAAAGAAATTAGTGATTTTTTTTGTAGTTATCAAAGCAGAGGATGATGAGAATGGCCTAGTGGTGAGGTTGAAAGCAGCATTCAAGTGGACACCAGAGTTGAGACAGAATTTCCTGGGAACCAGGAGCTCGGGAAGAAGCTAGAAAGAGATATTTTCACTCTCCCAAATGTCCAAAACATAGGTGTGTTTTACAGAACAACCGTCATAAAGAGCTTCCTCTCTTTATGTAAAGAGCTTTCCAATCAGATAATTTTCTTTTCTCTGATATGATTGGTTATTTAGCCTCATGTTCATGTCTCTAATATCACATTTTGGTGAAAGATATCCTTTTTTAAATAATAATTTTAGCTGTCAGTCTTTTCAATGGAGATGATACATTCTTACACCATCACATTAACAATTCAGACTGAGTCAACAACAGCTTGATGGGGCACCTGATTTTGCATAAAGAACACAACACATTGAACTCTCTGTTCCTTGCAGAGGCGGAGGAATCTGTTCTTTTGTTTATCAACATTAGGTCATTCCGAGGTGCAGTACCAAGCGCTCCATTTTAGTAGCTCCTGAGACAGCCTGGAAATTAACTGGTCAATTAGACATACAGCCTGGATGTACCTCTAATTGGCAATGAATACATTTTGATACTATATCTGTTTAGGAGATTATCTACAAATTGCTTTAGGCATTAGATGGCTCCAAATGGTTATATGGACATCTGTTTTTGTTGGCCACAAACATGCTATTCACAATGACAATTTTATCATTAACTGAAATCATGGCTTCATCTACTATATTATTCTGAAAATTTCTAACTTTCTTATAATGATCAGTGGGGGAGTGTGTCTGTGATATTTCTGTGGTGAAGGATTTCTAAAGAAATGTGTTCTTTTATTCATTCATTCAAAAGAGCATATCTGTCCTTGATGTACATATGTACACTTTTCCTAAGTAACTCACTTAATACTGACCCTGGAGTAGCATGGAGGAATTGCTCTTCTCATCTGCATGCCTAGGCTCTGGCAATACAAAGCTTATTCTAGATATTCTCCTGATGAAGCATCATGCATTTGTTTAATAGTCAAAATAGATCCCAGAGAACACCATCTGAGAGACCCACATTGAAGATTATGCTATAAATTATCTGATTATTACTCCTCAAAACTTTCAAGGTCATCAAAACCGAGGAAAGTCTGAGAAACTGTCACAGTCTAGAGGAGGCTGTATTGGTTTGTTCTTGCATTGCTATAAAGAAATACCTGAGACTGGGTAATTGGTAAAGAAAAGACTTTTTATTGGCTCACATTTCCACAGGCTGTACAGAAAGCATGGCTGGGGAGGCCTCAGGGAGCTTTCACTCATGGTGGAAGGCAAAGCCAGAGCAGGCATCTTCACAAGGTCGAAGCAGGGGAAAGAGAGAGAGGAGGTGCTATACACTTTTAAACAACCAGATCTCACGAGAACTCTATCATGGGAACAGCATTAGGGGGATGGTACTAAACCATTAGAAACCACTCCCATGATATAATCACCTCCCACCAAGCTCCACTTCCAGCATTGGGGATTACACTTCAGTATGAGATTTGGGTGGGAACACAAATCCAAACCATATCAGATGCTAAGGAGATATGATAACTCAATGAAATGTAATATTCTCAATGGGATCCTGGACATTAAAAAAGCATTAGGCAAACACTAAATAAATTATGGAAATTTAGTGATTAATCATATAGCAATATTTCATTAATTGTGATAAGTGTATCATACTAATGTAAAATATTAACAATAGGGGAAACTGGGTTCAGAGTATATGGGAACTCTGTACTCTTTGCAACTTTTCTTTAAATCTAAAACTATGCTAATTTTGTAAAATCTTGTTTTAAAAACAAATTTCTCAAAAAGATCACATTGAGAAGGATTTTCCAGTTTGCTTCTGATGGGGACACTGGAATCCAGGTTAAACTTGTTGAATCCAGTTGAAAATGATTTGTTAGTCTCTAATTTTTGTGCGGTAGCTAAGAGTACAGATCTGGTCTTAAATCACTTTGGGACAGTTAGGTAATTTCTCTGAGGCTCTGCCTCCTTATCTGTAAAATGGGAGTAATGATGTCAATCTCACAGCTACCTCCAGAGAATCATATGAAATAAGGTTCAAAAATGCTACCACAGTGCCTGCAAATAGGAAGTGTTCACAGAAATGGTAGCGGTTATTATAAATAATAATAAAGGAAATTTGGATTTTCCTATTGTGCCGCTCCCAGCTCCCAGTAGAAGATCTTAAAGAACAGCATTTCGTTTTCTTGCCAACAGAGCTTCAGGGTTACAAGAAGCTGAGGCATGAGGATGTAAGGCACGTTCTGTGTTAACAAGGATAGCAGGTGGGATCTCAGTGAAGGGAGGAAAGTTGTTGAATGCAGAAGCCTCTGCTAAATTGAAATGGGGGAAATAGCTTAGAGCTGCATATAGATTAGTCATAGATTATTACTTGACTTAAATTTACAGACATATTTCAGTGGCAAATTGGGGTGGTGGGAGCAGAAAGCAGAGAGAAGAAGTGGCTAAATCAAGCTGCCCTTGCCTGTTCTTCATCAGGCATGTCCTTCCCTGCAATGGTCTACTAATCATGGCATGGCTATCTACATGCTTGTAACTATGACGGGTCATTGATTTTCACATTCAGTTTGATGCTTGCCTTGTGGTTTTGATTTGAAAATCTATTCTACTCCGAAGGAAGCTACAAATGACCATCAAACATAACAAATCTTGAACTCTAACTACCCAGAAAACAACAGTCTCTTAAATTGATGACCTGATAGTCAAGGGCATTTTGTCTTCTGTTTCCAGAGCTCTGAGAAACATCAACTGTATTAAACGAAGAGCAGATACATCTTCCATTTTTCTAACCAATTGACAAATGTTAAGTTCTTCCTGCAACCCTTTTGCCTACTTCCTCTAAAAGTCTTAGGAGGGACAAAATTACTTTAACATACTCATTACAATGTGACTACTTGTTTAGATTAGAACATTACATGTGATGATTGGCTTATTGCACATCCAAATGGTAGATTGTATCAATAGCCATATGAAAATCAGTTCCTGTAAGCATTATTTCAAAGAATGGGTCAAAGCTAATGGGTATCTAACAATCTATTTCTCCTCACTTTTCCATTGTTAACTGGTAGAGAGGCTCAGTAATTGGCCACTTCAAGACAAAGGTGTCACCTGAGTTCACAAAACCTACTCAGAAATAGCGTTACATTGATCAATCTTCAGTTCAAGCTCATTCCAGTAAAAGCATCACAGGAATATAAGTGACCCTTACAAATAGGCTAGGAAGAAAATCAGAATATTTCCCAGCTAAGGAAAATGATTTTAAAATCCACCAAAAAATGCTGCAAAGCAATATTCTTCCTTTAGAGTAAATTAGAGAGCAGCTGATTCTGTAAGAACACGAGCACGGTAGTGATACAAGATGGTGTCAACTTCTCAATTAGAATGAGTTAGAGGGCTTATAGGTGATAATCCATTTTAACAAGCATCCATCAAAACAGAACTCACCATCTCATAAAAACAGTCCCAAGCTCCAACTTATGTCCAATTATTTTAAGTCATCATCCATTCAAGAAAATTTCAGGACAGTGAAAGAGCCTATGATATCCACTGAGGGTTTTTTTTTAATTATACTTTAAGTTTGGGGATACATGTGCAGAACATGCAGGTTTGTTACATAGGTATACACGTGTCATGGTGGTTTGCTGCACCCATCAACCCGTCATCTACATTAGGTATTTCTCCTAATGATATCCCTTCCCTACCCCCCCACCCCCCTGGAGGCTCCAGTGTGTGATGTTCCCCTCCCTGTGTCCATGTGTTCTCATTGTTCAACTCCCACCTATGAGTGAGAACATGCAGTGTTTGGTTTTCTGTTCCTGTGTCAGTTTGCTGAGAATGATGGTTTCCAGCTTCAACTATGTCCCTGCAAAGGACATGAACTCAACCTTTTTTAAGGCTGCATAGTATTCCACAGTGTATTTGTGCCACATTTTCTTTATCCAGTCTAGCATTGATGGGCATTTGGGTTGGTTACAAGTCTTTGCTATTGTGAATAGTGCTGCAATGAACATACATGTGCATGTGTCCTTAAAACAGAATGATTTATATTCCTTTGGGTATATACCTAGTAATGGGATTGCTGGGTAAATGGTATTTCTGGTTCTAGATCCTTGAGGAATCACCACACTGTCTTCCACAATGGTTGAACTAATTTACACTCTCACCAACAGTGTAAAGGCATTCCTATTTCTCCACATCCTCTCCAGCATCTGTTGTTTTCTGACTTTTTAATGATAGCCATTCTAACTTGTGTGAGATGGTATCTCATTGTGGTTTTGATTTGCATTTCTCTAATGACCAGTGATGGTGAGCTTTTTTTCATATGTTTGTTGGCCACGTAAATGTCTTCTTTGGAAAAGTGTCTGTTCACATCCTTCATCCACTTTTTGATGGGGCTGTTTGTTTTTTTTCTTATAAATTAGTTTCAGTTCTTTGTAGATTCTGGATATTAGCCCTTTGTCAGATGGATAGATTGCAAAAATTTTCTTACATTCTATAGGTTGCCTGTTCACACTGATGGTAGTTTCTTTTGCTGTGCAGAAGCTCTTTAGTGTAATTGGATCCCATTTGTCAATTTTGGCTTTTGTTGCCATTGCTTTTGGTGTTTTAGACATGAAGTCTTTGCCCATGCCTATGTCCTGAATGGTATTGCCTAGGTTTTCTTCTAGGATTTTTATGGTTTTAGGTCTTATGTTTAAGTCTTTAATCCATTTTGACTTAATTTTTGTATAAGGAGTAAGGAAGGGGTCCAATTTCAGTTTTCTGCATATGGCTAGCTAGTTTTCCCAGCACCATTTATTAAATAGGGAATCCTTTCCCCATTGCTTGTTTTTTGTCAGGTTTGTCAAAGATCAGATGGCTGTAGATGAGTGGTGTTATAACCCTATCGCCTCAGCCCCAAATCTCCTTAAGCTGATAAGCAACTTTAGCAAAGTCTGAGTATACAAAATCAATGTGCAGAAATCACAAACATTCCTATACACTAATAATAGACAAAGAGAGCCAAATCGTGAGTGAACTCCCATTCACAATTACTTCAAAGAAAATAAAATACCTAGAAATACAACTTGCAAAGGATGTGAAGGACCTCTTCAAGGAGAATTACAAACCACAGCTCAAGGAAAAAAAGAGGACACAAACGAATGGAAAAACATTCCATGATCATGGATAGGAAGAATCAATATTGTGAAAATGGCCACACTGCCCAAAGTAATTTATAGATTCAATGCTATCCCCATCAAGCTACCATTGACTTTCTTCATAGAACTAGAAAAAACTATTTTAAATTTCATATGTAACCAAAAAAGAGCCTATATAGCCACGACAATCCTACACAAAAAGAACAAAGCTGGAGGCATCACACTACCTGACTTCAAACTATACTACAAGGCTACAGTAACCAAAACAGCATGATACTGGTACCAAAACAGATATATAGACCAATGGAACAGAACAGAGTCCTCATTGGGTGTTTTATCAAAGACTACAAAATGAAAAGAGGAGCTGATTTGAACAGGGAAGATGTTCAAACACATTTCAGAAACATAGGTATTACATGAAGTGAAATACACCTCGTGAAGTTGCTGCTTAGAAGGGGATGACCTTCTCTTTCCAGGTCGCCTTCTCTCGTTGCTTTGAGAAAGGAATCAGATGGGGAAATGAGTAATAACTGCCAAGTTGTTCTCAATAAGTTCTAGCCTCACAGTTCCTTACAGCCTGGGTACTATGGCAATATTCTTTACCTCTCTGTAGCTCAGTTTGTTCATCCTTAAAATGGGCAGCATAAGTAGTACGTAACCTAACTCCTGAATTCTAACTACCTAGAAAACAGCCTCTTAAACTGATGACCTGATAGTCAAGGGGTATGGGTTTTAGTGTGGATTCCATGAGTTAATGTATTCAAAGTCATTCAATGAGCACTTGCTATCATTGTTATTACAATTGTTACTCAAGCTGGAGAAGAGGTGATGATGACAAAAAAAAGAAAGCATTATTTAGGTAGTGAGATATTGGGGATGATGGAGAGTTTCCTCCAAAATATCAGCTTCACTGAATGGCAACAGTAGACACTCCTGGCTTAGGCCTGGCAGTATAACATTCCCTAGTCTTCTAAAGCCAACAATTGATTCAGTGATAGACACTTAAACTAAGTTACTCCCATGAAATGCCAATTTAAAAGGGCAGAGCCTTCACCTGCTTTGCTCTCTGCTCTGTTTCCTGACACCTGTTTGAAGAATGTCCAATGAATTTGGGACTTAAGAAAAAAAATTTCCTTTCCACTGGGCTTGCCCAACTGATAGAATAAAAGCCTTGAGCTACTGACAGCCATTTATTTTACTCTCATGAACGGGGCGCCTGTTTGAGAATGAAGCCAAACCAGAGGACAAAAGAGCCAAGAGAAAAAAGATAGGTTCCTGAAGACATTTGAGCACCTGGTTGCAGCTGTGCCTGAAGGAAACATACTCTTGATCCTACTAGGTAAAGGAAGCAATAAAATCAATCTCTTCCTCTCTGTGTTGTCATTTTTTATTGTTATTATTGTTCTTTTTAAATCCATTTGAGTAGGGTTTCTGTAACTTGTGACTCACAGAGTCTAGACTTTACTGTCCCTGTACTTGGGTTTACTCAAACAACTATAGGTTAGATTAAATCGAGAAGCAGAGGCCACAATCCCAAGGGAGATGGAGATAGGATAGGATATAGAAGAGACAAGTGAGATTCCCCAGAGCCCTGCTTTAGATGGAGTCAAGAGACTCCACCTTTTCCTGTCCTAATAGAAACCTTAAGCAGGGGGCGGGGGGACTCTCACTCCCTATGGTTTCTACCACAGTTCTTGCGGCCAGGATGCTTTCTAGATAATCCGATCCTACTCGGACTATAGAGGATTGGAGAAAGAAGAACCCAGAGCTCCCAAGTTTACCTGGTCTGGAAGTCTTCACACATTAAAATTTTTATTTCATTCCCTGAAAAGTTGATATATTGGAAACACACATTTGTTTCATAGTTACACCCTTGTGAAAAGCTTTTAATTTAATTAATTTATTTTTTAACTGAGGTTCTCCTTTTGAACTACCCTCAGCCACTTCCACTTTAGTGGGAGGAAAACCTCTCAGTCCGAATTACTGAAGGTAAGGACAGCATCTTGTTTGTATTTTAATTCCTATTCGGCAGAGTACCAGGAAGCATGCAAGAGCCTCCTTTAATCAATTCCTGCCGTGGCCAAGCCAGACATATTTCATCTTCCGATTGGACCCTCAGGGCTGAATTTGCAAAGAATGCATTCTAAGCCATTAAGCCAATAAATGAATGTATGTTCAAAAAAGACTGTTTAAGTAGTTAGTTCAGTTACTTATAGGGGATTTAAAGGTATAAAATCACTGGTTTAGGAATGGACGGGCTGCAGATCAGAGCTTATCTCCCACTTGTCTGAGCTGTCATGGAGGAAGCTGGCAGCCTCTCAGAACAGACAGTCACCCGACCAGTCGCTGTCACCATTTGCAACTAGAGGCACACACACAAAAAGATGACCATATGGCACCTGCCTCAACAACAACTGTATCTAAGTAGACACTGAAGTTGTATGTCCTTTAGCTGTCATGAAGTTGAATTTCAACAGAAAGTGAGTGGTAGTTAAACAATTTCTGCCAGAAAGATTAAAATTGAAAGGCTTACTTTCATCCCTATCTTGTATAAACAGTACAAATGTCTTCTCTTTATCATGGTCAAATCTTTCCAACTCGACATTAATTATGATCCAATTAAAAAACTGAACATGATAGGCTATCTTCTCTCCTGCAGTTTGTAAGAAAAATCAGGATTTCTTAACTTGGCTTTCTCTTGGCTCACATTGCACATCTGTCTCCTAAAGATCTTGGGTAAATTTAAGCTTTTATTCATAGATTTACTCCCATACAAAAGTCATGTTTAATGTGCATGTTTCTCACACAGATGCAATCTATATTAATGTATACCTCTCTTTAGTGTTTTCCAAAATGTGATCATAGAAAACTAGTCTTACAAGTCCCCCCCACCCAAAAAAAGGAGGATGCTCCATGGTAAAATAAGTTTGGGAAACATCAGATCATCAGATGTGACATTCTCCCGTCTGAGATTCACAATGCATGACATTGCATGCAAAAGACTCTGAGAAGTTATGTAGAAAACAAAACATTTTATTCTAGGGTTTTTATAGTTTGGGGTTTTACATTTAGGTTTGTAATCCATCTTGAGTTAATTTTTGTATGAGGTGTAAGGAAAGGGTCTAGTTTCAATTTTCTGCATATGGCTAACCAGTTCTCCCAGCATCATTTATTAAATAGGCAATCCTTTCCTCATTGCTTGTTTTTGTCAGGTTTGTTTAAGATCAGATGATTATAGATGTGTGGTCTTAATTCTGAGTTCTCTATGCAACAAAGTTGCACATCCTACACATGTACCCCAGAACTTAAAATAAAAAAAAATTAAAAAAAAAATAAATGTACATATCTCTAATTACTAAAAAATAAAAGAAAGAAATTGTGGTAGATATACCATGGAATATTACTCAGCCATAAACAAGAAATGAAATAATAACATTTGTAGGAACCTGGATGGAATTGGAGACTATTATTCCAAGTGAAGTAACTCAGGAATGGAAAACCAAACATCGGATGTTGTCACTCATAAGTGGAAGCTAAGCTATGAGGATGCAAAGGTGTAAGAATAATATAACGGACTTTGGGAACTCAGGGGAAAGGGCAGAAGTGGGGTGAGGGATAAAAGACTACAAATTGGGTACAGTGTATACTGCTTGGGTGATGGGTGCACCAAAATCTCATAAGTCACCACTAAGGAGCGTATTCATGTAACAAAACACCACCTGTTTCCCCAAAAACCTATGGAAATAAAAAATTTTTTAAATGAAAACAAAACAAAACAAAAAACCTGTTTAACTGTCTTTCATCCAGTATTTAAAGAATCAATTTGTCTAATGGAGAAACCCCATCTCTACTAAAAATACAAAATTATCCAGGCGTGGTGGCACATGCCTGTAATCCCAGCTACTCACGAGGCTGAGGCAGGAGAATCACTTGAACCCAGGAGGTGGAGTTTGCGGTGAGCCAAGATTGTGCCATTGCTCTCCAGCCTGGGCAACAAGAGTGAAACTCTTTCTCAAAAAAAAAAAAAAAAAAAAGAAAGAAAAAAAAAGAAAAGGAAACTTTTCTTCATAGACCTCTGTTAACAGTCTACAAAGCCAGCAGCTTGGGGAACTAAGTGTGGATCTAGCTTCAGAGACAAACGCTAGACCTTCCTTTATGTCCAGAGCTGAGGAAAGACAATTTTTAGTATGTATTAATGGTGTGTGTATGTGTTTATGCTTAAGATAAGATTCTATTTGTTTAATTAATTCCCTTGGCTTTATTCAGAAGTGTTTCAGGATGGGAAAATGACTGGTCATCATGGTTTTCTGGTCTAAAGTCCAGGATTTTGCTAAGATATTTTTAAATGCATATCTTGATTAGAAAATATTTTAATAGCGGTGAAAATGCAAATAGTAATAGAGTTCATGAAAGTTCGTATCATTGATTTTATTCTGTCACCTAGACAGAATCTGGAGTGGGTTTCCTATAAGCCTAAGTCTAACTTAGGTGCTCCCTACCTCCCAGCCAAACTAGCACCTCCTCCACCCCATTTGCTATCCTCCTTAGTCTGTGATCCTGGCTTTGACAGAGAGGCAAGGAGGCAACAGGCCAAAGCTGGGAAGGCAGGAAAACGAAGGCACTGAAGGACTAGTGGAAACAACTCGGGAGGGGTGGATTAAAGCTCCTATGCTGCTCTCCATGTGCTTCCCAGTTTCAAGTACCTCACCCAGGACAGTCATTAAATCACTTAATTAAATTAATTAATTAAAGGTGCCAAGCAATACCTCCAAGGGGAAAATACTACATTTGGATTCTTAAGATATTTCTGATGCTAAAAACTTTAAATGTTTTATATGTGTTTTATACATAGATATACGTATGTAAAATTACTTATATTCTAAAAAGATGCCTGTGCCATTGAATAAGGATGTTAGCACCCTCATTTAACCAATGAGATCACAAAGCTTGCACAATGAATCAATCACCCCAGGTTACAAAAAGAATCACCAGGAAGAGTGGGCCTCCCAATTATTTCTTCTTACCCAGTATATTGAATTCAGTTGTCACATGAGAATTAAAGATGTACACTTGGCTTGTGACCACATTCTTATTTGCTAGTATATGAAATATTGTTAGATGAATATCTTCTTTGAATATGTCCTCCTTTTCTCTTACTCCTCATCCCCCATCTCAAACTGTCAAGTGATTGTGTATTTCTGAAATAATTAATGCCTATAGAGTACCTGAAATGTCTAAGGGCATTTTATGTAACAGCAAAATAAATAAATAAATAAAAACCACCATATAAAGCAGAAGAAATTCAATCTACTTGTTGTGTCTACAAATGTCAAACAACCAAACACCTGGTTTGATTGATTTTCTAAATTGTGCTGATTGAGTAGACTGGTGGTTTTCATGTAACAAACATGCAACTTAATCCTTCCTTTTCCTAAAAGTAGCTTTGTGTTCAGCATCAAACCCCATTATCACTGATTATTAAGATGTCCACATTATGAAATATTTTAGTTGGAAATAAGTCACTCCATTGTATTAAGTGGCATCTATGTGTTCATTAGGCAGCTTTTTGTTTGTTTGACTTTTAGTAGAGCCTCTACATAGCATTGTGAAAAAGAACAAAGTCAAACAGACATGGCCTGCACCTTAAGAATTCTAGAAAGGAGGATGATCGTTATGTGCAACTATCATTAACAGCAGAAGTAAGGACCAAGAAAGAGGGCTTCATGGAGATGTGGCATTTGACTTGAGTTTAGAAATATAATAAGGGGCCAGGCACAGTGGCTCATGCCTGTAATCCCAAGACTTTGGGAGGCCAAGGTAGGTGGATCACTTGAGGTTAGGAGTTCAAGACCAGCATGGCCAACATGATGAAACCCTGTCTCTACTAAAAATACAAAAACTAGCCAAGAGTGTTGGTGGGTGCCTGTAATCTCAGCTATTTGGGAGGCTAAGGCAGGAGAATCGCTTGAACCTGAGAGGCGGAGATTGCAGTGAGCTGAGATTGCACTGCTGCACTCCAGCCTGGGCAACAGAGCAAGATGCCATCAAGAAAGAGAGAGAGAGAAAGAGAGAAAGAGAGAGAGAGAAAGAGAGAAAGAGAGAGAGAAAGAGAGAGAAAGAGAAAGAGAGAGAGAGAGAAAGAAAGAGAGAGAAAGAGAAAGAGAGAGAAAGAGAAAGAGAGAGAGAGAAAGAGAGAGAGAGAGAGAGAGAAAAAGAGAGAAAGAGAGAGAGAGAAAGAAAGAAAGAAGAAAAGAAATATAGAACGAATTTGAACAAATCCAACAGGAAGGAAAGAATATAAGCAAAATTACAGAGGTGGAAACATCACTGTCTGTTTGGGTATGGCCAAGGTGTGATAGCTGAGGGTGCAGTTGGAGCATTAGGTTGTGGCCAGCTCACAGTGGACTTAGATGTTTGGCTACAAAGACTGAACCTCACAAGGTGTGCACAGAGGGTTTGTTATCTCACAGCCCTCTCAGAGGGATAGAACAGAGTGGCTAAGAGCAGGGGCTCAAACCCTAGCCCCTTGCTTCCTGGGATGATTATTTAATCCCTCCCAAGCTTAAGTTGCCTCATCTGAAAAATAAACAATAGCTCTTTCCTCCTGGGTCTGATGCAAGTTAGGTAAGTTTATTTATTTATGCACAAGTATTTATTGAGCACCTATTATTTTCCAGGCACTCTTCCAAGTATTGACAATACAGCTGTGATGAAAAAAGGCAAACTTGTTAGGGGGGTTACATTCTAATGGAGGAGACAGATGGGACACTAGATAAATTAAGCTTCATGATCATGATGAGTGCTATGAAGAAAAAATAAATCAGGGAAGGAAGATTGAAAGCAACAGGTTGATATTGGCCAGAGAAGATCTCACTGAGAAAGTGACTTGTGAGTAAAGACTTTTGGGTGTGTAATGATAAAAATCTGTTGTCAAAACATTCCAGGCAAAGGAAGAAACACATGCAAAGGTCCTGGGGCAGGAGTGTGGCTGGAGCAGAGTAAGAGATAAGTCCATATAAGTTACAGTGGGGTTGGGGCTAGGGCTGGTGAGAGATGAAGGTCATGTAGGTCCTTTGACATTCAGAATAAGGACTTCGCCTGTTACTTTCAGTGATAGAGGCAGCTATTGAAGCTCTTCAGGAAAAGGGTGACATGATTTATACTTTAACAGGATCCTTCAGGCTGTTCAATGATGCATATAACGTGCTTAGCATGGGCTGGGGATATGGTATGGCCTCAATAAATGTTAGATATTATCCTTGTGTTTTTTTGTTGTTGGCATGACAGGGTCTGGGGGATACCAAGATGTCTAATACTATCTAGAATCCGCAGATACTGGAGTCTGTTCAAACCCTCTTCCCAGTCCTATTTCAGAAGTAAGACTTGCATGACTGTGACAAATGAGCTGCTCACTTCCATGAAAGGATCAGACAGATCTGGCTGTTGGCTATGCTTTTCTTGTGATAATATGCCCTGCAATTGCGAGGTGAGGTGAATGCATGTGTACATGTCAGGCTATTGTTAAGCTGCCCTGCACAGACGTGGTTAAAGTGTGAAGGCAGGAATTGGCCAGGAAAACAGTTTTCTGGAAGTGCCAGAAGCTTTTGGATGCTACACTGGGTTATTCCCAAGCCAGCTGACGACATCCTGTCATTGCAAACAGCCCCACAGCACTGAAAGCCCCAGAGTTACCTGAAGGTTGGGAAGTGGAAGCTTCTAGTGTGTGTTAAGGACCTACTTGTTCCTCCCTTGTTCTCAGGAACTAATAATCATATAGTGAGTATAAAATAATAGTAAGTATAATGTAGGTAAGGGTACGCTCCATCCACTGAGAGTCACTTTCAAACACAGCCAGTTAAGCATAAATTGATAAAACTTTTATGAAAGGTAATTTGGGTAATAGTTATCAAAATTCTTCATAAAACCCATACCCGTTTACCTAGTAATTCCACATATGGACAAAAATATACTTGTGAAGTGATAGATGCATGTAAAAAGGTAACTTAAAATATATACTCTGGTTCTCAACTACTTAAGACACAGGGGCTGGATTTTGTGTCTTTCTTTCTTCCTTCCTTTCTTTCTTTTTTTTTTTTTTTTTTTTTTGGAGACAGAATTTCGCCCTTGTTGCCCAGGCTGGAGTGCAGTGGGGCCATCTCAGCTCATTGCAACCTCCACCTCCCGGGTTCAAGAGATTCTCCTGCCTCAGCCTCTGTAGTAGCTGGGATTACAGACACCTGCCACCAGGCCTGGCTAATTTTGTACTTTTAGTAGAGATGGGGTTTCACCATGTTGGCCAAGCTGGTTTTGAACTCCTGGCCTCAAGCAATCCACCTGTCTTGGCCTCCCAAGGTGCTAGGATTACAGGCGTGAGCCACTATGCCCAGCCAATTTTGTGTTGTTCAAGGTCACTTCAATACTTACCCATCACAATCGTAGAATTCAGCGTAGTGTAGTCACGTAGCCAGTAAGTGGCATGGGCAGGAAGCAGAAGTTCTCTGTGGTGGAGCCACTAGAGAAGATATAATTGTCAGAAAGACTCTGAGCTGAGCCTTGCAAACTGGATGCACGACCTTTCAAACACTGACTATTCTTTCACTGGCTCACAAGGCCCTGCCTGCGTTTTTCAGGCAACCCACATCTGTCTCCTCTCTTTCCACAATTAAAATTACTGGGTCACAGTCGGAAAAATTATGTTTCAGGGAATGAAGGCCTTTTCCCTATGCTAATTTTTTTCAAAGTGTGTTCTGCACAAGGTGAATAGTGTCAAAGTCAAAATAATATGTGGAGATAAATCTCTATGTTAAACATCTTATTTGGGAATCACGGAATTGCAATTCAAGGCGTAAACAGGGTTGGTCTAGGCTAAGTCCAAAGAACAAAGAGAAGGTTGGCATTTTTATTAGAAAGAGAAACTTTACATATTGTTTGGAAACAAAACTCATTGGCACAGTAAAGAAAGCTTTTGGGAACTAACAAGCTCTGATTGATGAGGATAGTGGTAGATAAAACTAGTCTTTGAGTCACAGCAGGTCGACGCAGCAGTTACCAGGTAAACCTGGTTTTAGGGTTATAGAAGTTGGGCTTGTGGAAAAATGTTTGGAGCTGGTGCTATGTGCTCCAACTGCTTTTTCCCCAGCCCTTCAAGTATGATTTAGTTAGGTATGACAAAAATGACCCAAATTGTATAATTAACTTTATAACCACAATAGGTATTAACAGATATGAATAGACACTATTGGAAAGTATCCCACAATTAATTACTTGAGGTGATGTGGCTGAAGTTATTCGAGCATCCTGGCTGAAGAGCTTCTCAGAATGCTTATTATATACCAAGAAACTCCAAGAGTGAGGCATTGTGGTCAAAAGAACACTCCAGGTTTATTTGACTATGGAGGTTGTTTGTTCTGCACCTCTTAACATTCTGCAAGCCAAATGTCTTGAAGAATACAACTTTGGAAACTTCTAGATTGGCCAGAATATTGGGCCTTGCCAAGGTAGGAAAAAAAAAAAACTTCTCCAGAGCAGACTTTGTTACCATAACTTCAGGAATGTGACTTCTAGTTGGTGCCCTTCTCATCAGCTCCAGTCAGAAAACATCCATCAGTCAAAGAACCCAAACTTACAAAAAAAGCACATGGTGGTATAAGGAACCAACAAATATTAAGAGCCATCACATTCAAGATCTTAAGCCCCTTCGATAAACAATGCATATGCTGTTGCCAGAAAATTTACATGTTTAGATGACAAGACTTCAGTGCTAGCTGTCAGTCAAGAGAAGCCTGGGGAATTCTCAAGAGGGTTTTTAAAAAAAATACTCAGGCAGATGTGCATCTGGAAGGCAATCCCACATTCCATTCTCAGCCTGAACATTGTCTTCAGGCAAGAGACCACATATCTAAGAGGACGGCAAGATTCACCTTGTGTTGTCAACAGTAAATATGTCAATCACACTCAGAGAAGGCTTGACAGACTGTGATTCACATTTGCATCAAGTTCAGGATAGCTGTCTACAGCTGTCTTTGGATTGGTGGCAATCTCAGGACACAAAGAGGAGTCTCTCCAGATCACGGAGTCACTTCCTCTTCACTGACGTCTTGAAGATGGTGTGTTGGGCAACCTCCACATGGGGACCTTGGGACTGGTTGTCTATTCCCACATCACAGCATCACACTGTGGGATATGGTACCCCAACATGACAAGACAAAATAAAAATAACATAGGCCAGCCCAGTCGGCCCCTTCTTCAACTTTAAGTAAGCAAAGCTGAGCAGAGAAGCTCTGCCTGCTGGCACACTGTCAGATCTCTTCAGAGCGAGTACTCATAAGCCTTACTGCCCAGCCAAGGCCAGTTGAGAGGATTTGAATTTACAGCTAGAGTGACAACAGTCTTTTAAGTAAAATGCAAGCTTACATCAGAAAGTGTAAGCCTAGGAACACTGTCAAGCCTTCCAGAGAGTTAGAAAGACACGTTCTGGAAGTCAAATGTTTGGATTCGAATCTTCGCTGCATCACCCATGACCACTGTCCACTTAAGTGTGTTTAATTTACCTCTTTGTGCCTCAGCTACCTCATCTGAAAGTAAAAATAATAAAGGTCCCTAACCCTCATTCTAATTTCTGTGAATATTAAATTAGATTACCATATAAATAGATAAATAGATTTGGGGTGAGTACCAGGTACAAAATACATGTTCAATACATTATTAGGTTTTATTACAATTCACTTGCTTTCTTTGGTTAATACTAGGCTTAAGTCAATATAGAGTATGTATATATTTCTCTTATTTGAAAGTATGTAAAGTCAAAACACTGGGTACTTTCTCCAAAGCTGAGAAATTCCATTTTTTGAGCAAGAGTCAAATGGAGGATGCTTGCATTTTTCCTTTCAAATATTTTCTGTACCTCTGTTTCTTCCTCTTATGCTAGGTGTACTCTTGGGAAAAAAATATAGTTCTCTGTGGACAAAACAACCATACTCAGATATCCCTTTTTGTGTCCAAAATGTGTTTCATAAACCATACAGAATGGATAAGAAAGGATTATAAGTATGGAGGGCTTTATGCTCTTGCTGCTTCTGGTCTGCCTGCATTCTTTGATTTCTGTCAGCCTTTTTCTTTTTTTTGTTTTTTCCTTTTTATTATTATTATTATTATACTTTAAGTTTTAGGGTACATGTGCACAATGTGCAGGTTTGTTACATATGTATCCATGTTGCATGTTGGTGTGCTGCACCCATTAACTCGTCATTTAGCATTAGGTATATCTCCTAATGCTATCCCTCCCCCCTCCCCCCACCCCACAACAGTCCCCGGAGTGTGGTGTTCCCCTTCCTGTGTCCATGTGTTCTCATTGTTCAATTCCCACCTATGAGTGAGAACATGCAGTGTTTGGTTTTTTGTCCTTGCGATAGTTTACTGAGAATGATGGTTTCCAGTTTCATCCATGTCAATACAAAGGACATGAACTCATCCTTTTTTATGGCTGCATAGTATTTCATGGTGTGTATGTGCCACATTTTCTTAATCCAGTCTATCATTGCTGGACATTTGGGTTGGTTCCAAGTCTTTACTATTGTGAATAGTGCCACAATAAACATACGTGTGCATGTGTGTCTTTATAGCAGCATGATTTATAGTCCTTTGGGTATATACCCAGTAATGGGATGGTTGGGTCAAATGGTATTTCTAGTTCTAGATCCCTGAGGAATCGCCACACTGACTTCCACAATGGTTGAACTAGTTTACAGTCCCACCAACAGTGTAAAAGTGTTCCTATTTCTCCACATCCTCTCCAGCACCTGTTGTTTCCTGACTTTTTAATGATCTGTCAGCCTTTTTCAAGGAGTCATTGTAAGGCTGTCATGGGCAACTCAGGTAAAGTATGTGCTTTGGTTTGGTAAGGGTTTACTTGGGAAACTATTTCTAGGAAACTAGTTTATTCCATCCCAGAAAATAACCCCATCCTGTTAAGACAAAGGAGTACAGCAAACAGAAGTTACCCAAGGACTTGGTCACCAGGGCACGGTTTAGCTATGAAGCCAGTGATATGTGTCTTGTCCTTGGAGGACAAATGACCACTGAAGAGACAGTCTTTGTGCCAAGTAGGACCTCAGAGAAAGTTGGAAAATAAGCTGTGTCATAGGGATCAAGCCTAGAATCACAAAGCAGACCAGAAGGAAATGAGGAGGCAAATGAAATCAAAGGCAGCAAAGCAAAGCTGAACCAAGAAGGCAACACACAGGGCGTGTAGGGGCTGGAGAGGCACAAAGGCTGGGGAAGGCCAATAACAGGAGGGATAAGAAAGCACACAGGTAAAAGGAAAGTGAACGCCTGAAGACAGGCAATTAGGAGAGCAAAATCTGCGTACTGGATAAACCCAGGAGATAAGAAGGATAACCCTAGGAGATAAGAAGTATCCTCTTTATACATGTGGAGAAAAAAGAAGAGAAAAGAAACTCAAGATCAAGAAGTCACAGGAACAAGACTAAGACCCTGACCTGGTGAGGAGGGATTGGCAGCCTGCTGGCAACGGTCATAATGGTTAATTTACCTATTTAGCAATCTGGGAAATCTGTAATTTATAGGAGGAAATACATTATTTGCAAATAGTTTTTATTTTATTTTATTTTTTCACCTTTTTCAGTCCCTTGTGGACATTTCCAGTTCCAGGAACTGAGATAGAACAAATGAGCATGGGCCCTTCCTACATGGAGCCTGAAAGGCTATCACCCATGTGAGGCCAACTGGACTTTCTCTGCACCTCTGGCTCCCTAGCAGGAAGAAGCAAAGGCTGGACAGGGATTCAGAAGCAGGTGGATACACCTTCGTGTCTAGTATTATTTGGGTTTCACAGGAAGGCTAGCTGTTTTATCTCCGTTTTAGGAAACTGAGGCTAGTAGAGGTTAACTAAAGAGTCTCAGGATATAGAAGATTCAGAGAAAACCAAACTAGAATTCAGAGCTCAATCCTTTTGTAAGAAGCCAATATTCAAACGAGTACAAAATTTAACAGCCAATTTCACACACACTTTGGGATTGGGAAAGGAAAAGAATACCAGTGAATACCAAGTCTGAATAAGGCTCTAATAATGCTTTTGGCATCTCCCCTGTTCCACTGGAGAGCCATTATGTAATGGGAAACTTTGTGCAAGCATAATTTGATACTAATAACAATAGCTACAATTTACTGAGAACTTTCTTTAGGCCAGGCATTGTTCTAAGCACTTAATATAAATTAATTCACTTGACACTCACAACAATGCTGTGAAGTAGGTGCTATTGTTGTCTTCATTTTATAGATGAAGACACTGAGGCACAGAGAGGTTATATAACATACCTGAGGTCACACAGCAGTCAAAATCAGAGCCAGGCTTGGTACTCAGACAGTCTGACTGCAGAGTTTGTGATCTTTACCATTATGTTCTCCTGTGAGTTATATAAATAACATTGCATCTTTGGGCAAGACTGAAAACTATACCAAATCTGTTCCTTTCGCATTCATAACCCAAGTCTCTAGATTAGAAATTTTTGCATTCAGAGATTCATGTGCCATGTAACCAAGGCTCATCCACGCCTCAAAAAAGACACTGAGCTGCAAAGATGGAGCCCTCATTCTACTTGTCTCTGTATTCTTATGGTCTAACCAAATACCTGGCATAAAACACATGCCCATTATGCATTTGTTAAATGGATGAAACAGGTACTGGCCAGCTTGCACCATCAACAACACTCATTTACAAAGGAAGAACCCTAATTCTGCGCACAGCATAGTGAATCGTAAGAATTGCAATTAGCTATCTAAACGTCTGTCTCTCCCACTAGGCCCACAGGCTCTATGAGCACAGGGACTGTGTTTTATTTTTCTTTATATCCCAAATGAAAGTCAACATGCCTGGGGCATAGTTGTACTCAGTAATTTTTTCATGAATAGGTAAATTCAGTTTATAGAACCTCATACCTATATGCAGAGAAAGCTGAATTCAATGCCACCACTTATCAGATGAGTGTTGCTTGGATTGCCAGGACTCTACTGTGGTCTCATTCTGACTGTAGGAAGGAATTTATTGGGTCAAGTCAACCAATGCCCATTGAAATGACAAAAGGCATCATTTTCTGAGCACTGAGCAATGCATGTGGCATAGGAGGGGAGGGGGTGACAAAAGCTGCTGAGGTGGGGACGATGTACTGGAAGGAGAGGGAGGTTTAGATATCAATGAAATTACCAAGTGCTAGTCATAGGCACATCTCTGCCCTGGGCAAAGCTATGCAACTGAGAATTTTCTCTGGATGTGCTGAGAAATGGCAAAAATTAAAGTTGGAAAGAAATAGTGCATCCATCTGTAGAAGGCCATTAAGGCAGATGTGGTAGGTGATCAGGAGCCTTGGTTAAGAGGGGGAGTAATGAAGGGAAGCAGCAGAATTTCAGGAAAAGGATACAGGTTCTTACTGAATGAGAAGAGATTAAAGTAGGGACCCTTGTGTATAAAGGTCTGGAATAGAACAGAATCTTTTTTACTGGTAGACTATCTGGCAGCATGGCTAGATAAAATGAAGACAGTTTTGAACAAAGAAGGGCCTTCTCAGTGCCACAAATCACACATTCCTACTAGTAATGCCAACCCTAATATACAACACGAGATCTTAAAAACAGCTTTGCCTATTTCTCATAAACACAACAGGGCTCCCTGAACCACCAATGATTCTCATTGTTTCTTGTTCAGTTTCCTGAGGGAATTCCAGTTTAGCTTCTTCCCACAAGTTTCACAGCTATGAAATTAGATATAGATTATCCTAAAGGTATTCCTAAAAGCATTGGTATTCTGAGAAAAGTGGTACAATGGTCAAATAAGATTGGGAATCAGAGTCTCCCTGAAAAGAGCTCTGGATAGGGAATCAGGAAATCAGAGCTCTAGTCCTGACATAATTTGCCTGTGTCCCCACCCAAATCTCATCTCAAATTGTAATCCCCATAATCCCCACGTACTGAGGGGATTATGGTGGGAGGTGATTGGATCATGGGGGCGGCTTCCCCCATGCTGTTCTCGATATGGAGTGAGTTCTCATGAGATCTGATGGTTTTACAAGGGGCTTGTCCCCCTTTGCTCATTCACTCTCTCTCACCTGCCACCATGTAAGACATGCCTTTGCCTCTCTCTCACCTTTTGCCATGATTGTAAGTTTCCTGAGGCCTCCCCAGCCATGTGGAACTGTGAGCCAATTAAACTTTTCTTTATAAATTACCCAGTCTCAGGTATGTCTTCACAGCAGTGTGAAAACGGACTAATACAAGTCCCTGCCTTGCAACTTCTTTGCCTTATGATGTTGAAAAGTCACTTTATCTCTTTTAATTCTAAGTGTTTTGAAATCTGAAATGCATAAACATCAATCTCTAATCAAATAAAATAGTGTATTTGAATCCTTTGGAAATATATAATGGAGTAAAACCACATAAAGAATGTAGTGAGGCCAGGCAAAGTGGCTCATGACTATAATCCCAATACTTTGGGAGGTCGAGGCAGGCAGATCACTTGAGGTCAGGATTTCAACACCAGCTTGGCCAATATGGCAAAACCCCATCTCTACTAAAAATACAAAAATTAGCCAGGCTTGGTGGCTGGCGCCTGTAATCCCAGCTACTTGAGAGGCTGAGGCAGGAGAATTGCTTGAGCCTGGGCAGCAGAGCTTGCGGTGAGCCAAGATGGCGCCACTGCACTCCAGCCTGGGTGACAGAGTAAGACTCCATCTCAAACAAATAAAAATAGAATGGAATGAGAATTTGTTATTAAACTTCAAATGCTTATCCATTGCTATGGATCAAATTTGTCCCCACCCCCAAATTCATATGTTAAAGTCCTAACTCACTGTGACTGTATTTGCAGATAGGGCTTTTAGGAAGTTAATTAGGAGGTTAAATAAAGTCATAAGGGAGAAGTCCTAACCTGATGGGGTGGTAGCCTTAGAAGGAGAGAGAGATTTCTTGCTATGTTTACACGTGCGCACGCACACACACACATACATACACACACACACACACCAGGGAAACACTGAGTGAGCACACAGCGAGAAGGTGAATGTCTGGAAGCCAGGAAAAGAGTGTTCACCAGAACCTGACCATGCTGACACCCTGATCTTGGACTTCCAGCCTCTGGCACTGTGAGAAAATAAATTTCTGTTCTTTTAGCCACCCAGTCTATGGCATTTTGTTATGGTAGCCTGAACAGGCTAAGACATTCATATATGTTAATATTATTATTCATGCTTCTATTTATATTTTTACACTTCATATGAGGCATTCAGAAAGAAAGGCTGGCATAAACATGAGACAGAACCCACTCTTTTCAGAAAAATCCTCTGTGGGAGAAAAACTGGATTTTTGAGACTTGGGAAGATAAAACACCTAGAAGTTTTTTAAAAAAAGAACAAGGCCCTCTGTGACACAGGTGACCTTGTACAGAACTCAGTGCAGGATTTCTAAGATGCAAAATGAGGCTTGAAAGAAGGCAAGTGACATCAGGAAGAAACAAAAATGTCAGGCTATGGAGTTTAGTGAATAATTTTTTTATGTAAGTGCCAGTTCAAGAAAAATATACTTTATACTGTATATATGATAAGCATTATATTTTTTCAATCAAAGTGCAAATAACTCTATTAAACTCACATCAAAAAGTTATATTCCTACACCTGAGATTTTTCTTTTACTGAGTAGGGAATTAAAAGTGAGAATATTGGTCACCCCATTTAACTCAGGCTAGGAGCTCTGGAATCATGAAGCGGTGGCTTAAAATGATAGCTTGCATTTTCCTTTTCTTCATTCTCCCTTAAAATTTTAGGTTAACTTCATCTCCAGCAATCTATAATAGCACAAGACATCTACTGTTTTCATGGCCTTTATCGATGGTAAATATTCTGGGGAAGTCTTTTAACTTCTCTGTGGGTAGCTGACTCCATAGCTTAAGAGGAGGCATGAGGTATTGCTTTGGAGGTCATTACCCACCTCTTCCCACGCTCTTTCTTAATCCATGATATTAACTCATTGGTTCATTCACTGATTCATTTTTTCAGCAAATATTCATTTGTACTAGTGCCATGGAATTTTGTGGAGCCTACAGAATAGAGAAGAAGATGGACAATAAACGGTGAATTATATAATTCATTTTGTTTAAATACATTTATGATAATGGCTAGAAAAGAATTATCAAGTACTCTGAGACTGTAAAATAGGGTCTCCTAATTTAGCCCAGGATGGATCAAGAAAGTATTTTCTGACAACTTGGTAGTATAGCTGGAATCTGAGAAGGTGGTAAGAAGGGAAGGACAAGGAAGGACATGCCTGGGAAAGGGCCTGTATGTGGGAAGGGACAAGGAGAATGTGGGAAGCCAGAAAAGACCAACATGGCCAGAGTATAGAAAACAATGGGGTGCTCAGCACAGGAAAAGTGGGGCACAGGAGGCAGAGACCAGGTAACTTAAAATCTTGCAAGCTTTGGTGAGAAAGGTACACTTTTTAAAAGCAAAGGAACACCACTGAGTGGTTTTAAGCTGGGAATACAATGGCCATGTGGTCACCTTTCTCTGCTTCCTATAGCATCTCCTGTCATCCCTGGGCTTTGCTCTGCAAAGCAACACAATCCTGGTTAAAGGAAAATGGAAAGTGCTGTCTGGTATTTGATGATGTCATGCACTCGCCTGGACAGTTAGTGGGTTTTCTTTTTGTCCTTTTCTGAACACAGTTAAATATTTAAAGGCAGCACACTGGACAGCTATTGACTCTGAGCAGAAAAGAGTAATTAGTTAATGGCGGTGAAGCGTTTTGTGGATGGAAAGTTAAATGGGAAATATTATTAAAATGACCATGCATGGGCAGTGGCAGTTGATGAAACCTCAGGGCAAGCTTTCCCTCTGGGGTGTTTTCCCCACATCAGGGCAGCTGGTCCTGCTGCCATAGATAAGCACAGACCATTCTAGGGGGAAGAGAAAATCTACAGCGTGAGAGAGGCTTCATTTGCTTCACTTTAATCTCAGATAAATGTTGTCCCATGGAGAACAGTCAGAGTGGGCAGTCATTTCAGTTTAATACAAAGTCATTAGACATTGGGTAACTGATCTGCCTTCCTAATGTAGTCATCTCCTAGGGAGCAGAGGGTACCAGCAAATTCTGCAGCTACCACCAACTGTGTGAACTTAGGCAAGTGGCCTTAATTAATTTTAATTAATTGGCCTTAATTAAGCCAAGCCTTAGATTGCTCAAAAACAGATTTGTCTATTTATTTATTTGTGTAGCTGTTCATGCAAGTGTTCATTAAATAATTTGAAAAACACTTGCTGAATGCCAGACTAGGCCTGGAGACATAATGGTAAGCAAACCCAGATTCCTCAAGAGAAAAAGATACACAAATAGTGGGTTAAGGATACTGAACTGGTAACAGCAGTAAAATAAAATAAAATAGCTATAGACTCAAAGGAAATTTCAAAAATAGTACAGAGAAATTGGTATACCCTTTCCTCAGCATCCCCCAATGGGAATATCTTACATAACGATGGTGAAATATCAAAGCCAGGACACTGATGTTAGTACCATCTACAGAACTTGCTCAGACTGTACCAGTTTTTACATACTTGCCTGGATATGTGTGTGTGCTTCTGTATTGTTTTGTCACATGTATAGGTTTGTGTAACCACAACCAAAATTAAGATAAAAAATCATTCCATCACCACAAAGGAACTTTCTTATACTCTTTAGAATAATATATCTTTTAAAAAATATATGTGTATATATGTGAAACAGATGTTAATGACACTCACGAGAAAAATTAAAGTTTTTGCCCTCAAGGAATTCACAATTATTTGAGTAATTGGGTACTTTTTAACTTTGAATTATTATATTGGTATGTCAATAATAAAGTTGACATTCCTGGGCCTCAGCTGAAGCCACGACAAGAAAAAAGAGAGCTAGTGTTTTGAAGACGTGCTGTGTCCTAGGCACCTTGTTAGAAACTACCCTGTTAACTCATGTTCCTCTGACAGATCTCCTGTTCCACCCCTGCGGTCCTGCCCGTTCCTGAACCTGTGAACTGGCTCAGCCAGTTCTTAGTGTGGGATATTTTCTTCTCTAGGCAATCAGGTTCTTAGAGAAGGTCATGAAAAAGTCAGAGTAGGGATGGAGCACTGGATTCATTAGCCAGAGGAGCAAGTTCCTGGTCTCACTGCTAAGTACCACTAGATCATAAATTCCTTCCTGGCAGGGACCATTCCATAGACATATTTATATCCTCAGTGACCAATAAACACAGTGTCTGCCAATTGGGAGATACCCAGTTTAGGTTTGCTGCTCTCTCTTACCCTGGCTTACCTCTCTTACCCTCAGCTAGAGCAGTAGAGTCAGTCCTTCACAATGAGCCAAAGATAAGAGGATCATATAAGATGGGGTGATATAGGAATGAACTTTGCTATCAATCTGCCTTTTTCCAGACATAGCAAAGAACATTGAATTTTACATGAAGCCTTTTTTTTTCTTTAGGTATAAAAAACTAATTTTATTTTCCTTTATTTCTTTTTAAATATTCTTTATTTCATTGTGTAGATATAAGTTTCTTTCTGGTACCATATTTCTTCTGCCTCAAGGAATTCTTTTTTTTTTAATTTTTATTTTTATTATTATACTTTAGGTTTTAGGGTACATGTGCACAATGTGCAGGCTTGTTACATATGTATCCATGTGCCATGTTGATTTCCTGCACCCACTAACTCGTCATTTAGCATTAGGTGTATCTCCTAATGCTGTCCCTCCCCCCTCCCCCAACCCCACAACAGTCCCCGGAGTGTGATGTTCCCCTTCCTGTGTCCATGAGTTCTCATTGTTCAATTCCCACCTATGAGTGAGAACATGTGGTGTTTGCTTTTTTGTCCTTGTGATAGTTTACTGAGAATGATGTTTTCCAGTTTCATCCATGTCCCTACAAAGGACATGAACTCATCATTTTTTATGGCTGCATAGTATTCCATGGTGTATATGTGCCACATTTTCTTAATCCAGTCTATCATTGTTGGACATTTGGGTTGGTTCCAACTCTTTGCTATTGTGAATAGTGCTGCAATAAACATACGTGTGCATGTGTCTTTAATGCATATATTATTCCTATTTTATTGATAGTGACTCAGAGAGGCTGATAAATTGCCAAAACCTATGTATCTACTGAGCAGTTTAGCCTTATTTGAGCTCAGATCTCTGGCAACACAGCCCTGCTCTTCTATAGGGAGGCAATTCCAGAAGAAGGACACTTCCTGTCCAGCACCAGCTTATTGTCCAATGCCTAAAACTCTACCCCTGTCACTCAATTCCTTTTGGTCCACACTATGAAAAAGCACAGTGAGACTCAATGCACTTTGTCTTTATCCATTATTTATACCCCAGTGGGAAATAACTTATAAGCTTCTTTCCTAAAAACAGCTGGAGAGCAGGTTTGAAAAGTAGAAAATAACTGAAGGATGGATCAAAGAGGAGCAACCAGGATACCAAAGACAAATTCTGACTGTGTCAGAGGGTGGCCACTCTATAAAACCAGTTCAGGAAGGACTGACACAGAAATACTGATTCCTCTCACATAGGTCTAGTCTAGGTTTGAAGGTTCATCATGAACCATTCAGCGATAAATTGTCCTTTAACCTGGAACTTTTATGCACAATTGGGTATGGTAAATTGATTGCAAAAATGGCTCTACTCCACTCCTTCTTGAATTTCTGCCCCTTATATGTAATTTTTTTTTTTTTTTTGATGGCGTCTCGCTCTGTCACCAAGGCCGGAGTGCAGTGGCACGATCTCATCTCATTGCAACCTCTGCCTCCCAGGTTCAAAAGATTCTTCTGCCTCAGCCTCCCACGTAGCTGGGACTACAGGCACGAACCACCATGCCTGGCTAATTTTTGTATTTTTAGTAGAGACAAGGTTTCGCCATATTGGCCAGGCTGGTCTCCAACTCCTGACTTCAAGTGATTCACCCGCCTCAGCCTCCCAAAGTGCTGGGATTACAGGCGTGAGACACTGCACCTGGCCTATATGCGATTTTGAAGCTCTTCCTACAACCTTGAACCTAGGTTGCCCTTGCGGTTTGCTTCAGCTGATAGAATGCAGGGAAGTGAAGCCCTATCAGTTCCAAGCCTAGGCCTCAACAGGCCTTGGATGCTCTTAGAGCCTGACCTCACTATGTGGACAATCCTAGATTAGTTTGCTGGAGGATGAGAGGCCTCATGAAACAAAGCCAAAGTATCTCGGCCAAGGCCATCATAGACATCCAGGCCCCAGCTGATCTGACAGCTGACCACAAACACATGAGTGAGCCTAGATGAGGTCAGCTAGGCCTGACCCAGATTAGCAACAGCACCTCACCAACCCATAGATGCATGAGCCAAACTAAGTGTTTATTAATATATGCCACTGAGGTTTGTGGTTGTTTTTATACAGCATTATCATGGCAATGGATAAGGGATATAGCAAGAATCTTAATCCCTTCCCTATCTTGGGAATTTCATTTTCTCTGCCTAGCTATAATGGATCTAGAGCTTTTTCTGAGTTATGCTAGATTTCTGCCTTGTGAGAGCAAGCAGCACCCCTCTAGTAGAAAGACAGTGATATGTTTTGCTCCTGTGTACAATACAGCCCACAAATCTCTTGCAGGCTGCTTGCTCTCTGGCAGGGCTGGAGGCAGGCTGCTAGCATCATCATTCAGCATGAAAGAAGTTAAATTGAACACTAGCTCCTGGGCCCAACCACTTCCCATCCAATCCCCAGCAAGAGAAAGAGCTGACTAGGGAACTTCAGGCACTAGGTTTCCAGTTTCACAGACCAGAGCCACAATATTTCCACATGCAGATATTTGTTACAAATATTTATAGGTGGGGGAGATAATCTCTCAGTGCAGCCTGAATTGTGATATTCTCTACCGTCAGTAGATGTCATGTGACTCCATAGTTTCTCTGACTCCGATGGATTTTTTGTAAAAATATGCTTCAAACAGAATATTGATCTTCCTAAATTCCTTTTCAAAGGCTGAAATGTTCTCCAACAGACAAGGAAAGAATGCATTATTATGATCTATTAACAAGCATTTCACCAATTAATTCTTATTTATACTTTATGGCTAAATCTAGCAAATCAACTAACCCTGTGTACCCTAGTAACTGATTCAAAACACAAAGCCATCAATAACTTCGATGACTACTTGCTTTCATTACCCATTCTCACAATAATACAATAAAAAGCTTTCATTTCTAGGCAAGCCACAAATACAACTCAACAACTCAATACTGCCATTGCTGCATATCAGCTGACTCAAGCTCATCCTTAACCAATCAATATAAAGACTGAGCTCTCTTCCTCCAGTGGAAAACAGAAGCCAAGGACCCAGAATCAGCAAATCAGTCTGGGCTTGGATAAACCTAAGAAGGGTTATTTGTATGCTGTCTCTTAAAGAAACTAACATTTCCTCTACTCAAAGTCTGCCTACTTCAGGGCTCAAATTGCTTCACATAAGCTATTCTTAACAAAAAATGCAGGTTAATGAAATAATATTCTGGGGCTTGCAGGCATCTATAAAAAGTAGATAAATTATGGAAATCCAGATCCAGCTGACATTTTACATCAAACTATACACATTGTATATACTCAAAAGCTTCTAGAACTGAGTACCCCTCCATTCACTGTCTATATTCTTATTTTTTAGAAACAGTAGTTGCAATAAGCCAACTTTAACAATTAAGCTAAAAAAATTATTTCAGTAGAATTATATCTACTGAACTGGTTAGGTTCTGATTAGGTTAGGTTCATATTGAGAAAACAGCTATTTCACATCTCCCATTTTCTACTGCACTCAGAGAATGTATTCACTGAGTTGATGTAGGACAAAAGAGCTCACTCCACTTAAATAGTTAAATTTTTTTGTTTCTGAGTGCATATTATTTAATTGGCAATTGTTAAAACATACACAGTGAAACACCATTGGTGCTGCAATTATTTCCCTCACTAGGCTGTAAGCCCTTTAAGATCAGGAACCATGTCTTCGTGTTTCGTTGCTGTCTACACAGTGCCTAGAAGGGCAATGTCTGGTACATAATAGGCATGCAAAACATATTTGCTGAATAAATGCATAAACTAATACATCAACAAACTAATTGACACACCAAAGACCACGGTCATAGCACTCACTCTTCTCAGGCAGCATTTAAAGCTCTCCAAAATTATGGAAGCTTTTTCTTGACCATTCAGCCTATAGAGACCTATTTTGTTATAATAGAACTAGTGGCACCTTGCCCAGATCTCTTTGTAAGGCTGGTGCGCTCATCCTCCAGCTTTAGTAAGTGTTAACTTCTAAGGGCACATGGCTGTACCATTCTCTTGAAAATTGCCCTAGCTCCCAGGAGCTACCTCACCTGTGGATGTCTGGAAGGTTACATAACCCCTCCTTTTGGGTAGCCAATAACCAATGACATAATGATCCAAACATACAAAAGTCTGGACCCCTTGGCTCAAAGTGGAGCAATTCTGTGTTGTCAGTGACCAGAGCTCCCTGTGTGAACAGGAGTAGACTAGATTTCAGCTAGTGTTGTCTTTGCTTAATTTCTTCCCCCATCATATCCTGCATCCTCACTTCTTTAAAGGTTTCTCCTGAGAGCACTTTCTTAATAAATTAATTGCACAGGAGTCCCCATCGTCAGCTCTGTATGATAATGAAAGCCCCATCCCCAGAGGCAGATGGATTATTGAGAGTCCCTGGCATGTGTAGCTGCACCTGAATTTTTCACCTAGAATGAAATGGGTCAGAATACAGGTGGAAGGGCATACGCTGGCTTCTGTGCATTATCCCTGGACTTTGAGAAGTATTGAGGAAGTGGTAATTATAAGGACTATATAATTGGGTAGCTACTTTATGAAGAGAGAAAATGCAGACTTAGGTAGATTGATCACCAGTGTGACACAAGATGTGAATTTCAGAAAGCCTCCTTGATGCTGTTTTAAAAGACCTTCACCTTCTGTGGCTGAAGAGACAGTTATGCTGAAAATCAAACCCAGAGCATAATTGTAAGAGTTGGAAAACTTCAGGAGGGGATGCGATTCTCAGTTTTGACAAGACTCTTCGTGCAAAATCAGGGCATCAGTGGGAGAAAATTTAAGCCTGGGAGAGGATCTTGAGGGTATTGTCAGGGATAAAAAGCTGGAAAGGAATAATTTATGGATATGGCAACACCTTCCCTAACACAGGACTTTACGTCTTGGTAAGGGCCCAAGAACTGTACCTGATACCCTGCTGAGGTGGCTTTGAAAGACTGGAAAAAATAATGGTCATGTTAAATGCAGTAGAGTTTCCAGAATTTTAGGCACAGAGTATGGAGAAAAGAATCAAAAGGCTCAGAGAAGTAAGCATGCAAAACTGGGTATGACCAGAACCCATCATCATCTGCCTTTGCTCCTTTAGATGGCCGAATGAACAACTTGTTTTTTCAGGGTTCTGGTGTTGGTGACAGCAGCATTGTTGAAAAGCTCATTTGTGTCTATCCTCTGCAAATCAGGACTGACAATGGGCAATGCTGTTATAAAACTGGCCTTTCTGCCAGCAATGTGGGTGATGATGGTCCAGAGTGGCAGAAGCCAGGTGGCATCATTCAACCACCAGGAAGAAGATGGGCACAACTACCTTACTGGCATCCAGGTTGAAATTGCTTCCACATGGCCTTAAACCATGGGGATTTATAGATATGGCTAACAGATAATGGTATTTTAAAGAGCAAAATAGATTGGCAACCAACAAAGGTATTCCTTAATGTAGATAATCAAAAGGAATCAAGGATGGATAAAAAGAATGCTGAGGTCAGTTGCCCCAGAGGAAATTCATGATCATTTGCCTATTTTCTATAGCTGAGCTGATTCTCAAATCTAGAACCCATCAGTTGAAGGAGAAGAAGGATTCTATAACACCACAGCAAATATATGCAGCCCTTCCCCAGAATGCCTATAGCTGTTTCCTTGAGTAACAATATGCTGGGGAAATGGAAATATCCAGATCTTTTGAGGGTTGTTGTGTACTGGTTTTAATATTCAACCTGGAGAACCAAAATGCCATCATGGCCTACGTGGAAGATTAAAGTTTCATGCGGAACCAATAATGAGTAAACTCCTGGTTCAGGGTAATCTCAGTGTGTCTGACAGGAAGCCTGGAACTGAGTGTTTGCTCAGTTCACAAATGTATCATTAGAATGGGCATGTTTAGAACTAGGCAGAACCCTCTTGGCCAAGACAGTAATTAAAAAGCAATATCAAATTCCAGGGCAAAGGTACAGAATGGCGTGGTCCTATGTGCTCAAGAAGTAGCATATACACAGGTCCAGGAACCAAGGGGTGAAGTAGAAATGGTCATGCTCTCCATCACTTTCAGGGACCTAGATGGGAATTTGTGCTTCTCATCTCTGTAATAGCTTGTGTGGTTACAGAGTTTGTTGTTCCCAGAGATAATGTTTCCATCAGGGATTCACTAAGACTCCCACTAAACTTAAGACTATTGCTTCTGCCAGATCACTTTGGGCTCCTTGTATGAGTAGACCAACAGCAACAGAAAGGGGTTAACATGTGGACAAAGGTAACTGACTTGGATTATCATGAGGATATGGAGCTTCTGCTATAGAATAAGGACAGTGAAAAATACGTTTAGAACTCAGGAATTCACTAGGTACCCCCTTGGTACTCCTATCCTCAGTTTTAGTTGTACACAGGCAAGGACAGAAACCGCTGCTTGATAAGGACCTGGGAGCCAGGGGCTTAAACTCCTCAAGGATGAAGGTCTGGGTGATCCTACCAGGCAAACCATCTTGCCCAGCAGAGCTGCTAGCCTAGAGGAAAGGGGACTCAGAAGGGGCGGTGAAGGAGGGAGATGATGGGTACCAATTACAGCCTTGGGATATAAGCTTCACTAATGCCCAGCATTAAGTTTCCCCAGACACTGTAATCAATTAGAATCCTAGAGAAGCTTTGCATGAATGGGCTAAACATACTATGAAAAGCAAGCAGATATGAGCAATGCAAGCAGGAGACTGGAGCAGAGGATCGGGGCCCCATCCACCTCCCCTTTACAGGGGCACTGCACCCACCTCCAAGACATAGTGAGTTTTGGCAACTAATAATTCCTAGCTTTATCCTTCTCTGGAGAATTGCCATTGGTCCATGGGAATTGCCTTACACAGAAATGTCTAGGAATTATACACTCCATGTCAGACAACAATCTACAGCAAATGACAGACTGATGCCTCAAGGTGAGACAACCTTGTGGTACCATTCATGCCTCAGAGCTCTACATGAGATCAGGATGTAGCTAGACTTCCCTCAAAACCATATCTTTCCTTTACTTCTTCCTATGCCTTACCTTGCTTCTTCCAGTTCCCCACAGATTTCTCGGGGAGAACAGCTTCAATAACTTACTTGCACAAGAATCCCTATCTCAGACTCAGCTTTCAAGGAACCTGACCACTCATCAAGAACATCCATTGCTCATTATTACCACTCATCAAGAACATCCACTGCTAAGACTTCCTTGATATTAGCCCTTCCCTCCTGTGCAAGATGAGTTAAATCTGTTCCAAGCAGGCTCTTTTATCAGCCTGTTTCCCCCTATCTTAGCACTGACCCTTCTGCACTGAATGGAAGACTTGTGTAAGTGTAAAGCTATCCCTGAATCTCAGATTCAATGCAACTCTAATTTTTCATATAAACAAGGGTATGAAATATTATGACTGATTAGCCTGTGACCAAATATTGTAAAATGTATGCATTTTAACCACACTAGTGGTTTGGCCACTTTCTTACTCTCTCTCTCACACACACCTACGCGCGTGCGCGCACACACACACACACACACATAAAACCATGAGTTACCTGCTGATAGTGTTAAAGTGTGAATTGCCTCTTTTCACTCTCAGGTTAAGCTATTTTCTGTTTGTAAATACAACCTGGAGGTCATCCTGCAGTGAGTTCCTGTGTTCAAGGCAATGAAGCATGTCCTCAGAGCCATCAGATATTTTGGAACATCCTTGATTTCAGACCTTGTCTTGTAGAACAATGGCTATATTAGTTAGAGGAGGTTAACTACTGCAAATATTATTCCCAAATCTACATGGATTAGCATAACAGTTTGTTTCTCATTCACATCACAAGCAAATGAAGGATCTATTGTGCATGGTCTTCCATAGGCCAGTCTTTGATTCTATGGGCCAGTCCAGGAAGAGGTCACCCTCCCTTCTGCCCACACTATGGCACATGTCTCTACCTAAATGAGAAGGTTTTGGGAAATATCATTCAGTACAGTTTCTGGGAAGAAAGAGAGAAACAAGATATTAATGAGCACCAGCTCTCTCTCTCTCTCTCTCTCTTTCTGCCATTGTGAAATTTCCACTTAAGTGTTATGCTGTTTAGCACTTCCTAGGACATTCAAATAGATCCTTATGGGAAGAGCCTCTAATGAAATTGAATCTCCTTCTCTAAGATACACAACTGTATGCTCTTTAGTGTGGCAATGCCACTGGTAAATGCTGGTTCACCACCTCTTTCTGAGACAAATGGATCTCAGCAGTAGGAGTTTCTAACAAATACCACTTTAGAAACAATACTACAGGTTAACTTTTTAGGCTTTTGAGTTTTTACAGTGCATTAGATTTTTTGTGCCACTGATTATAGTAGTTAAAGTATTGCTAAACACACTTGACAACTGCCAACACTTGAAAGTGCCCCAGCTATTCCTAACGCCTGTTTCAACGTAGCTTGATACAAAACCAGTTTCTGCTGCTTGGGGACAATCTAATTTAACTGAATTGTCATTTGTTTTTCTCCCACTTTCCCTTTGCATGAACTTATCGCAATCATGCCTGCCACCATGGGAAGTCAAGGCCAGAGCCCTCCATTTTGGCTCAGGAAGTATCTTAAACAATGGATGTCTAGCCTCATCTTTCACTGGTTCCCCCCATCTGTTTCTCTTTGGTTTTATACATTCTACCCATTTCATTGTGCCTCTATACTGGGATAGACAACTCACTTGTTGGTTATCCACCCGTCTCTGACTCTTCTGCCCTTTCATGTTAGAAGAATGGAAATTGTGCGAAACTCTTAAGAATGTACTTAGTTTATTTGTTGAATGCTTAACATATGCCACAATACAATGATGAGCAAAATGCTTGTGGTCCCACACAGAGTTTACAGCCTATGAAGAAAGAACTCCTTCCTCCCTCCCCCACAAAAAAGCACTTGAATAAAAACATTGCAAGTAGTGATAAAGACTATGAGAGAAACAAATGATGGAATATCATATGAGACGTTCCAACTCAGAGATTGGAAACAGCATGGCATGTCTGAGAAACTAAATGACAGGAGTTGGAACATAATGTACAAGAGTAGGGGAGGAGCGGTTGATGTGCTTGGAGAGATAAATAGGGGTTGTTTGTACCCCACCCATCACCACCTGGGATGGTGGACAATGGCTGATATCAGGTATGTACATGTTCTCACATACACACACACACACACATTTAAGCATACAATTTATCATCACCACAATGATACTTCTGGCTTCTTTCCACCAAGATCACTATAATAAATCCAGTACTTCAGGCAACATTCATTTCTGTAGAAATCCCCTAGCTATTCCTCAATGTGTAATACTCCAAAGCAAGCTATTCAGTTAGGTTATGCTCTGGGTTCACAAAACAAGCTGAGGCTATCACATTGTTGATTTGGCACCTTGTAGGATAAAGAGTTGTACAGAGCTTTACCCATGGAGTACTCACATTGTGAGGCTGGCTTGTAGGGACAGCCCAAATACTCTTTATTAGCAGCCCATGGGTGTGGCACATAACTACGAGAGGTCCATCTAGCCTACCAGTCTCAGGATAGCTTTTCCAGTTCTCAACTTGAGTTCAATGCTGACCATAGCAAAGGGTGTTTTTCATCTCAGTGGAACCTAGAGGAGAAGGTTCTTGCCTGAAAGACTGTGAGACCTTAGATGTTTCTCACTTTGATAAAGTAGAAAACTGCCACACTTCCTGTGGTGGATACCAGTACCCATGAGGTCAATTCCAGCAAACAAAGCACAGAGATGTACTCATGTTTGGTATCCCCACTCTGGTCCTAGCCTCCCTAATGTGGAAAGGCACAATTAGGCATATCCTGAAATAGATATCCATCATATCTATTCCTTATATCAAGGCCTTTACTACTATTTGCAAGAAATCTTTGGTATTTGCTTATGAGTTTGCTGGTGCCCCTCTTTGTATAGTCTTTGACATTGTTATTTCTCTGGAGACTGGCTTCTTTTAATAGACTGAAAAATACCAATTGATTGCCTCAGTTACTAACGTCAGAATTTTAACTCAATGCTAAAGCTATCAGAGTCTTCCCCTAATATGATCACTCTGTGTTCTATCATTTCTCTTTACTGTAACATAAAGAAAGATATTTTTAACATGCTCTTGTGATATACAGCCTCTAAGATGGGGCCCAGCAATCCCTGCTTCCTGATGTTTATGCCTTTGTGTGATACTCTCCCCTTGAATGTTGGCTAAGCTTTTTGCCTTACTTGTAATAAGAAGAATATAACAGAAATAATGAAATGTCATCTCCGATGGTGGCTGCCATTTGGGTGCTTGCCTTCTGTCTCTTACTTGTTTTAAGAAAAGCCAGATGTCAAGTTGTGAGCTGACTTTTGAGGAGGCTCAAGTGGCAACTGAGGGAGAACTCCAGTCAACAACCAGTGAGGATCTGAGGTTCTCAGTCTAACAACTCATGAGGAGCTGAATCCTTCCAAGAGTAAGCTTACAAGCAGATTAACTTCCAATTGAGCCTTTGGATGAAACCACAGCACTAGCCCACAGCTTCACTAAAATCTCATGAGCGACCTTGAGCCAGAGGCACCCATTATTGCATTTCTGATCAATGAAGATTGACAATGAGATAATAATTGTCAAGTTTTTTATTTTAAAATAATTATAGATTCACAGGGAATTTCAGCAATAGTACAGATGGGACTCACATACACTTCACCCAGTTTCTCCCAATGGTTACACCTTACATAACCGTAGTAAAAAATCAAACCTATGAATAAAACCAAGTACCATATTTGTGTAGAGGTCCATGCCATTTTACCCAGTATATAGATTCATGTAAAACACAGCAATCAAGATGCAAAATTTTTCCATTACCACAAAGATCTTACTTGCACTACCCCTTTGTAGCCATATCCCTCCAGTATACCATCCCTCATTCTTGGTAACCGCTAATCTGTTCTCCAGCTCCATAATTTTGTAATTTCAAGAATGTTATATGAATGGAATCATACAGCATACGACCTTTTGAGGTTGACTTTTTCATTCAGCATAGTGCCCTTCATATCCATCTGTTTTTTGTTTTAAGCCATTAAGTTTTTGTAGTGATTTGTTACATGGCAATAGATAATTAATACACTACTCCTATGGGAAAAATTACTTTCTGATTAGAGTGTGAGCTGAAAATAGATTTACCATTGGGTACAGAAACATGAACGCTGACTGAACGCCTCTTGTAAGTGTTCATCATACCATAGAAAAGAAATTTACAATGACCTTAAACTCATGTTCCTAGGGCTCATCTATTCACACGATGGATGAGTTAGAGAGGAATAAAATTGCGTACATATAAACCAACATTTTTCAAAATATATTTCACCAAACAAAGTGCCATGAGAGGTACCTCTCTGGGCAACACTCCCGTACAGTTAAGCTCAGAAAACAAAGTATAACACATTGATGATCATGGATGGTCACTAGGTATGTATAAGAATTACTTTAGTTTCTTAGGGGAAAATGCATATGCTTATATCCTTGAGATTCACACCAAGAAACTCCGATTCAGTAGTCTAAAGTGGGATGAGTTGAGTTTTTTTTTCCCCCAGTTTTAACAAGCTTTTGAGCTGATTCTGAGGTAGGTGTCTTAGGATCATATTTGAGAAAAATACCATTCTACAGCTTTTTTCCCTTTTCTTTTATTTTGCCAGTCTCAGAACACTTCCTCATTTCCTTTTGTCTTTGATAGCTTAAATTACTATCGTAATATTGTTCATTGAATAGTAGGGAACAAACAGGAATGAGAATCACAGATAGGAAACATGACGCCAGATCTGCCATCTTCTACCTGTGCTACCTTAAGATAGTTCCTTAAGCTGCCTCAGCCTCAGTTACACAGTCCTCTAACACACCTAGTGTGAGGCTTTCAAAATAGTGTCTAAATCATGCTGGTACGTGGTAGGAGCACTGTAAATCCTAGCTAGCTTTATAGTACTATTCCCCTCCTTCCTTTCATTTAATTATTTGGAAGCCTGGCTGCTCCATTTCATGGTTCTCCAGCAAACTTGTCTCTTTCTTTTTAGCTGCTGGTAGCCTCGTGCTTTGCCATTGTGTCTGGGATCTTGATAATCACAATGCATTTTGTCATTGCTTTTGCCACTGTTGTTCATGCAGCAGCTCCATGGCAGGACATTCCTCTGCATAAATCATTATTTATGGGCCAACTGCCAATAAAAATAACCACAGGAAATATCTAAACCCTGATTTTGTTTTCTAATACATTTTCCCCTTTGTAAAGGACACCATTATTAAGATATTTTTAAACAATTTCTGGAACCAGTTACCTCTTTACAAGAGTCTCTAGTTGGTAATGAAAGAATGAACATTAAATGCTTTCACAAAAGTGGCTGAGGGAAAAATAGGAATAGTTGTGTTAAGAAGAACAGTTATTTAATTATGAGCATTTTATGGTGCTGTTAAGGTATCAGAACCCCACAGCTTGCTTTACTAATGCTGCATTTCTAAACCTAGCTGGTGCTGGTTTCCTTCCATTTTCAACATTTCGTTTCCTGGGCAATTTAAAAACAGCAGGCCAGTTTGGGGATAAACATTAAAATACAAATACTTCAGCTCTAGTGATTTTGCAAAGCAGCCACACAAAGCACTTGCAGTTTTAAGCATATTTTTAAAAACACACATTGCTTGGGGACTGCTGTGCCATAATATGTTACCCTGAATAGGTTGTTGATTCGTGGCAATGCATTTAATGTCAGTGCTTTTATTATTTAACATAAAATTTGGGCAACAAAACTGGCCCAGATTCAGAGGGAGGGAAAGCTGACAAGTTTCTGTCTTGTTGATGTGCTATTTAGTAGAGAATCTGGGTTTGCAAAACACATTGACCTGCTGCTTCAGGGGTCTTCCGGAGCCGGGGGGCGGGGGCGCTTCTTTTAGGACCAGCTGTGGCGAGTGCTAGTTTTTTGAAAATCATTAGCATTGTGGTTATTACTTTTGCAAATACAGTTGTAGCCAAGTATACTAATAAGCAGCCCTCCTATAATGCTTGCAGTTTACGAAAGGTTTCCTCCTCATGGACTGGCTCTATTCTCACAACAGCTCAGTCGGAGTGAATGTTACCACTTCCACTATATAGATGTGGAAGCTGAGGCCCAGATGAGTTAAGCGATTTATGCGAAGCTCCTAACTGGCAGAAATAGAAGTTGAACTCAGGTGTTTGACCCTGTTCTAGAACTCAGCTGATCTTGTTTAGTCAACATCTCTCCAAAATGTCAGAATAATTACATATTTCAGGTAAACAATAGGACGATTTGTTAGGAACAAATCAGGCAGGTTAGCTATTTGGGAGTGTTCCCTTTGTTTTAAATGTTCAAATGTGCATTTCCCCCACTGAACTCCTGTATACCCTTCAAAAGCCAGTTACTCCTACACATGCCTTCTCCCAGTTCTACCAGACATCATCCTCTACTTACATCTTTCTAAAATAGTTGTAAAGTACTTCTGTGCTTGGCACTGTGCTAAGCATTGAGGATTTAGCAGTAAGAAGTACAGACACTGTCTTGAGTATCAGGAAATTACAAGTGGGACAGGTATTAAACTCAAAACTGCAAACATGGTTTTTAAATTACAGTGGTGATAAAGGCTACAAAAGATAAGAACATGGAGTTTTCAGGATGCCTAAGCTAGGTGGAGAGAGAGGAGAGAGGGCAGAGAAGGTAGGGAGGGGACATAAAAGAACCAAGGGCAGGTTTCTGTAAGAAAACAATATGGCTCTTATTCTTCAGATTGCAGCTAGTGGTTTATATGTTCTTTCCCCCATTATTCTATATAGGTCTTGATGACGTGAATCATATTTTATCTATATTTCATTCATCTCTGAGCTTAGGGTAGGGGTTCAATGATATTTGTAGCTGCTTTGTTGTGCCCTACTGAGCCAGCAAGGCAACAACCCTCTTCCTAAGCCCCAAGATAAAAGCTAGATGATGCATAGTTTCCAGCTGATTGTTACCTGGTGTTTTAGGGAGATTAAATCACACACAAGAGTTGCTTATTTGTATTTCCTCTATCACTGCCTCTATTACTATTACTGTTAACAATCTTATATTTATATGTTCCTGTATATGTGTTGAAAGTATATATGTCCATCCATCATGTTCTTACGTTAACAGGCCTCTATTTACATCATAATATTAAGTATTATGAACTAATATTAATGAGATTCATAATATCAATATTTAGAGCACTTACTTTGTGCTATGCCCTTTTCTAGGACCTTCATAAATATTTCCTGATTTAATCTTCACAGTATTCCAATAAGAGAGGAATTATTATTTTACAGATGAGGAAACTGATACAGCAAAAAGCTCCATAACTTGTTCATGGACCAAGTAAAAGGCGGCGGCATGATTTGAACTACTAGTCTGCATCTGGAGCCTGTGATCTTAGGCACTCTCCTTAAATACTTTGTACTTTTGAGACAGAGTCTCACCTTGTTGACCAGGCTGGTCTCAAACTCCTGGCCTTAAGCAATCCTGTTGCCTCAACCTTCCAAGGAGCTGAGATTACAAGCACACTCCACCATGCTCAGCTACTCCAAAGTACATTTTTCCACGATTTGTCTAGTCTAGGACCCACCTAGTCCAATGGTCTTCCTCATTCAGTACTGGCTTGCTGCAGAATTTTAGTCTTTATCCAAAAAAAAAAAAGTCATTGGGTGGGTGTACAACATGAATCAGCACATCCAAATGCCATAATTCACAGGGATATTCATCCATGAGAAGATGGCATTGCCCTGAATTTGAGGACGAGGCAATACAATGCCTATATTCATCATGTTCCATCAGTTAACATTTGGATTGAATTGACCCATTAAGAGGGTGACTGACCTGTTGGCTATTTGATTTGATAGGTTTCATAGACAACCAGAAGGCTTCAGGTGTAGCAACTGATCAGCCTGTCCCAGATGATTCAAAACTATTATCATATAGTTGAAATCTTCAGCAATACTTCACAAGCACAAACTGAAATAGTCATTTTCTTTTCAGTTCCACTGATTTTTTTTCCCCTTTCTATCTGAGAAGCCCTATGCAGGCAGAACAGAATTTTTGGATCCAGCTTAACTGCTCCCTAGAGTGGTGCCTGTTTCCTAATGAACCAAGTTCATGGAGAGGGGAGGACCCCACAGACTTTCAAATGTCCCTCCTTAACTCTTTTTTTCTCCCTAACTAGTTGTGTTAGATTTTTGTATTAGTCTGTTCTCATGCTGCTAATAAAGACATACCTGAGGCTGGGTAATTTATAAAGAAAAAGAGGTTTAATGGACTCACAATTTCACATGGCTGGGAAGTCTCACAATCACGGCGGAAGGTGAAGGAGTGGCAAAGGCACATCTTACATGACGGCTGGCACGAATGCTTGTGCAGAGAAACTCTCGTTTATAAAACCATCAGATCTCGTGAGACTTATTCACTACCACGAGAACAGTATGGGGGAAACCGCCCCTGTGATTCAATGATCTCCACCTGGCCTTGCCCTTAACATGTGGGAAGTATTACAATTCAAGGTGAGATTTGGGTGTCGGCGGGGACAGCCAAACCGTATCAATTTTCTGGGACAAGAAATATCAAGACAAATCTATGGTCCATTCATCTTCTTGGAGAGCCATCACTGCTCTCTCCTTTTAATATCATTTCAACATTTACAGAACCCTTTCATTTTCACATTATACTCATGCACATCAAATTTATTTGCTGTCTTAGAATTTTGCTCTTTATGAAAATGTCCCTTGTTCAGGCTTTCTCTATGTAGGCTTTTCCTAGGCTCCTTTATTTCCTGCTACTCAGCCTGTCATATTCAGAGCCTCCTACTTCTCAAGCTATGGAGGCTGGAAAGTGCTTTGGCCTGGTGGTCAAGTTTAGAGTTCTAGTTTGGGTTCTCTTCTTAAGCCAATCATGTGATTACATCCTCTCTATAGTCCTCCTCTTTTTCCTCTGTAAAATTAGGTGTGGGGGTTGATGATTGGATCATTGTAAAGAACTGTGCCAGCTGTAATTTTTTTTGTTCCTATTTTTCTGATTTTTGTTAAGAGTTAAGTGCTGGAGTTACTTATGATCAGAGTAGATGGAGGGAGACCTGGAGATAAGTCAGCCAGGTATTTTTGTGTGCGACTTGACCAAATTGCATTAATGAGGAGAGAGGAAGAAATTGCCATTCCTAGCTCACAATGACAGCATCTAAGAAAACAAATCACCCTTCCCTCCTGGATTCCTTAAATGACAGAGCACACTGGTGAATAAGATAAACTGGAACTCGACTTTTGCCATGACCACACTTGACCCAATTGCCATGTCTTATCCAAGTGACTGTGTCTTATCCAAGTGACTCTTGACCAAACACAGGCAGAAGAAGAATTTTGTATGTCTCTGGATTTCAGTGGTTTTTTTCTTCTTTATATTAATCACTTGTCAGTGGATTTGTCCCTGAGCTCAGAGCTAGCACTGTACATAGGATAAGAAACCAAAAGGACTAGTTTATTTTATTTAGTATTTCTAAAACTTTAGATATCATTCTGCACAGCTATAACCACTGTAGGTTTGCAAGCCACCCTTCATGCACTTCCCAGAGAGTCTTGGTCTGTTAGCTCTGACAAGCTTCTTATTTCCTTCCAATTCTGACTCTCCAAAAGATCCATTCTGGAGCTCAGAAAGAGGCAGTATATTAAAATGGACACTAATGTCTGCACTTTCTGCTGCAACCATAGATGTCTATTACAGCAATTGGATCCACTTGTTTAAACCCTTCCCAGTAATATGAACCAGGCTTTGGAATTGACAGCCACAGCCCTTCAACAGCTAGTCTATACCCCCAATTAATGTTCTTAACATGTCTTGAATTTTAAGTTGTTTGAGTTTTTAATTAAATATTGAAGAATTTTTGTGGCACAACATGACAGCCTATTGCCAAATCATTTACCCGATCATGTTACATTATATTTAAAGCACTTGCCCTAGTATGGAAAATCCTCTAAGACATGCAACCAACCAAAATCACTAGGGTTTTCCATAAATTAAATTTTAAGAAAAGACACTTATAATTTTGGTTAGCAATTCTCCTTCTAAAAGATTCCAGAGAAAAATCTTTCCTTTGCAGAGTTATTAACATTTAACAGATCAACATATTTTAGGAATTTCATTCATTCATTCTTTTTTTTAAAAAAAAAAAAAAAAAGATGAGGTCTCACTGTGTTGCCCAGGCTGGCTCCAACTCCTGTCCTCAAGGAATATTCCCACTTCAGCTTCCCAAATAGCTAGGATTATGGGCTTGAGCTACCATGCTTAGCTGGAATTTCTTTCTTTATAAAAGCATTTATGAGATATTGTGCATGCTTTAATATACTATCTTATTTAATCTTTATAAAAATTCTGTAGCGTAATAATTTCTTACTCCCCTTGAAGAGATGAGAAAACTGAGGCCTAACTAGTAGAACAGCTTGTACAAAGTCACAGAAGGAGAAATTGGCAATGCCAGGATTTAAACTGATTCCAGTTCAGAACCCTTTCTCAAACTCTAGCCCTTTGCTTCTGTCTATTAGACTCACTAACACCTTTTCCTTGTGGATTAAGGGAATGACTGATAACCTCGCAAATTTTCTTTCAGACCTATGGTCCTATGATATTAACTATCCTTCCTTCCTTCCTTCCTTCCTTCCTTCCTTCCTTCCTTCCTTCCTCCTTTCATTCCTCCCTCCCTCTCTTCCTTCCTTCCTCCCTCCCTCTCTTCCTTCCTTCTTCTCTTCCTTCCTTCCTTTCTTCCTCCCTCCCTTCCTCCTTTCCCTCCCTCCTCCCTCTCTCCCTCCCTCTCTTCCTTCCTTCATTTCTTCTTTCCTTCCTTTCTTCTTTCCTTCCTTCCTCCTTCCCCCCTCCCTCCCTCCTCCCTCCCTCTCTTCCTTCCTTCTCTCCCTCCCTCCTTCCCTCCCTCCCTTCCTTCCTTCCTCCTTTCTTTCCTCCCTCCCTCTCTTCCTTCCTTCCTCCTTCTCTTCCTTCCTTCTTTCCTTCCTTCCTTCCTTCTTTCCTTCCTTCCTTTCTTCCTCCCTCCCTTCCCTCCCTCCTCCCTCCCTCTCTTCCTTCCTTTTCTTCCCTTCCCTTTCCTTCCTTCATTCCTTCCTTCTTTCCTTCCTTCCCCCTTCCCTTTCTCCCTCCTCCCTCCCTCTCTTCCTTCCTTCCCTTCCTTCCTTCCTTCCTTGCTTCCTTCTTTCCTTCCTTCCTCCCTTCCTCCCTCTCTCCCTCCCTCCTTTCCTTCCTTTCTTTCTTCCTTCCTTCTTCCCTCCCTCCCTCCTTCCCTCTCTCCCTCACTCCCTCCCTTCCTCCCTCCCTCCCTCCCTCCCTCCTTCCTTCTTTCCTTCCTTCCTTGTTTCCTTCCACATTTACTGAACACCTATTATGTACCATAGGCCAAGCATACAAAAAAGATGCTGCAACCACCTCGGAGCATGTTATAACGTGCTTTTCCAGTCCTAGGATAGTCTCTGGCCTTCATCTATGCATCCACTCATGCATTAGCTGAGAAAATACTTATTGAACACAGAGTAATGAATTATACTAAGCTTTAGGGATTCAGCAAATAATTCAGGCTCTGTCCCGGATCACATAGAACTTCTGCTCTGGTGTTTCTACCTGGTTCTGTCTTCATTTTCTCTTTTCCTTCCACATGCTTATTCATAAGGGCTTTGCTGAGTCAGGAGGGATTGGCAGGCTCATGAATTCAGGGTGCATATTTTCAAGTGGGAATTGAGGTTACGAGATGTTCTATCAGCCAGTCATTTCCACTTATTTGATAGTCAATCATGGTACCAAAATATATTTTCATTTATCTTATTTCTTCTCCTCTTCGTTTTGTTTTTATTTAACCTTTTCTATGTGCAGTTCTCACCTCCCCCAATTTGTCTGTAAGCTCTTTGAGTCACTCCATGGTGACTCTACACAGAGTATAGGCTATAAAAATATTCACTGAACAAATTCCAAGTCCATTTCTCTGTCCCTTGTTGTTGCTATGTGTCTATAAACATGAGGTAACAACTCTAAAGTCTTGTTATAACAGGCTAGCCTGTAACTATGAATAATACATATATCTCAAGCAAACTCCCCACCCTGGATAGCAGGCGCTGCCAGTGAATGATACTACCAGTGACTATAACTTCTTGAGGAATATAGCAAGTGCTCTCCTAAAAGTTATGCAACTCCCCAAAGTGGATTTCAGACTTTTCTTTCCTTCTCAATAACAACATTACAGAGCTGGGTGTGGAGGATGGCGTGGGAGGGACAATAAAACAAAAGTTGTCACATTTGTCTTAATCTGTACCTTGGTTTCCTTATCTTGGATTTAAGCTTAACAATAAAAGATACTCCATCTGTACCTCTATCATGTGAAAGTGTTTTTATAAACAATAAACATATTATTTATATTGTGACCAAAGTTTAAACCATATATTGTATTGCAGGCCAATTTAATTTTTGTTCTTTCATTTTCCATTTTGTGCTTTTACCTTACCAGGTTTGTGACTCATTTTTTGGGTCAGTCCTCCCAGCTTTGATACTTTCATTTATGCCAAGATGTTTGTGCTTGATAACAGTTTAATTATCAACAATCTTCAGATACTAATAACATGTAAATACTGAGTATCATGACTTTTCCAAGTAAGGAAATATGGTAGAATAAAGAAACCTTGACACTATTCACCCTACAACATGTAGAAATGTGTGTGATCCACTAATCTTCCCCCAAGGCCAACGTTGCTGGAAGATCAAAGTTGAAATGTTGCAGAACATTCATTTTATTGATGTTTGAAAGGGACACATATAAGAGTTAATAGTTTTTGCACTGTAATACCTATGTCAGGCACAATTCTAAATGTCTTACATGGGTTAAATCTTCACTGCAATCCTGTGAAGGGTACAATATTATCCCCCTCGACACCTTTTTTTTTTTTTTTTTGAGATGGAGTCTCACTCTTGCACCTAGGCTGGAGTGCAGTGATGTGATCTCGGCTCACTGCAACCTCTGCCTCCCAGATTCAAGCGATTTTCCTGCCTCAGCCTCCAGAGTATCTGGGACCACAGGCACGCACCACCATGCCCAGCTAATTTTTGTGTTTTTAGTAGAGATGGAGTTTCACCATATTGGCCAGGCTAATCTCTAACTCCTGACCTCAAGTGATCCAACATGCCACCCCCTGGCCTCCCAAAACGCTACGATTACAGGCGCGAGCCACCGAGCCCTGCCTATCCCCATTATATAGAAGAGAAAACATAAAGGGCGGCCTATCCCCATTTTATAGAAGAAATTGATGAAGGTTGAAGCCAGGTAAACAAACTGTGCAATGGCACTCTAGTAGCAAGAAGAGAAAGGTTTGAACTCAGGCAGTCTGACCTCTGAGCCTACACAGTTAGTCATCATGACATGCTGAGAACCACAGCAGTAGTAGCAATAGAAGAGTGATTCCAAGTTTCAGAATACCTCATGGGAAAACAAAGATCCCTTACTGTGTAAACTCAAACTACCTAGCCAGTCACATTTCGTTTTAATTCCCACCCCCCCATCTCCATGTTTCATACCTTCTCATACTATCTCATGCCTTTATTTTTTTGTGCACTGCGTGACCTCTGTGTGACTTGTGCTCTCACCTTTGCCCAAGGCTTACTCATTTTCTGAGTTAGCTTAAGGCTCATCTCCTGTAGGCAAATGTGGATGCTTCCTTCTCGTAAAAGAAAAACTTCAGCTGAATTAAATTTAAAGGAGTTTAATTGAGCAATAAACGATTTGCAAATTGGGCAGCCTTCTGAGCCAGAACAGGCTCAGAGACTTCAGCGCAGCCACGTGATGGAAGAAGACATATGGACAGAAAAAGGAAGGTGACATACAGAAAACGGAAATGAGGTACAGAAACAGCTGGATTGGTTACAGCTCAGCACTTGCCTTATTTGAACACGGTTTGAACAGTTGGCTACATTTGATTGGCCAAAACTCCATGACTGGCACAAGTGTAGGCTACGGTCTGTTTATACCTCCACTGGTTATGGGTCACAATGTACAGTAAAACCATTAGGCTGAACTTAAATATATATGGAGGCAGCTTTAGGCTAAACTTGATTTAACACTTCTATGAGTTCCCATTGCCCAATATACATACCTACCATGGTGCATTTATCTTCACATACTGTAATCATCTGTTTACCTCTCTGTCCACTAGACAGTCAGTTCCTGAGAGCTGGGATGAGCCTTTTCATCTCCATTTCACCATCATCTTGCATACTATCCGATGCATGTAGAAAGATTCATACGAGCCTATCATCTGTGAGTGGAGCTGGGAGGAGACTGACTTTATATTAACGAAAACTACCCAGAGTCTGATTCACTTATAAATGTATTTCCACTATTTGAAGCAGAATTCTTTTTCTAAAAAATTCTGGAAGGCATCAAACATTTCAGTTTTCTTTTGTGGTTTTCCAAATCACAAAACTACCTAGAAGGCATATTATATGTTTAAAAATTAAGAAATAAAATAAATCACTTTTTTTTTTGAGATGGAAACTTGCTCTGTTGCCAGGCTGGAGTGCAGTGGTGCCATCTCAGCTCACTGCAACCTCCGCCTTTCAGGTTCAAGCGATTCTCCTCCCTCAGCCACTGCAGTACCTGGGACTACAGGCACGTACATCACACCGGCTAATTTTTGTATTTTTAGAAGAGATGGGGTTTGGCCATGTTGGCCAGGCTGGTCTCGAACTCCTGACCTCAGGTGATCCACCTGCCTCCACCTCCCAAAATGTTGGGATTACAGGCATAAACCACCGCACCCAGCCCCAAAACAAGATTTAGGATTGTGTGTTTCCTGTTTCCCTGGTTTCTTCACCTCTTCTGCTTCTTAAAGGCGGTCTTTGTCACTACAATATTGTGATGCAGCCTCTGGAAAATAAGAGGAGAGGGGTAGATCCAGAAACAGAAGACAGAAGGAAGGACTGAGCTAAAACAACTAAATCAATCTACACGATAAAGAGCAAAGCAACAGGGAAAAGGCCAGAGAAAAGAAAATAAGCAACCTGGCCTGGAATAGAGAAAGTGAAGGGTAACAACATGAAGGGTAACCACGTGAAGGATTCTGGATGAAACAGTTGTAAGAGGAAACTGGTGGGTGTACTGGCAGGTATAAGAAATAAGATAGGACATGGATATTCTTTTATTTTTATGAGAGATGTGAGCAAAAACATTTTAGAAATTATTTGTGGCTAATCAACTGTAATTTTTTTTTTTTCCGAGATGGAATCTCACTCTGTCATACAGGCTGGAGTGCAATGGTGCTATCTAGGCTCACTGCAACCTCCCAACCTCTGCCTCCAGGGTTCAAGCGATTGTCCTGCCTCAGCCTCCCGAGTAGCTGGGATTACTGGTGCCTGCCACCATGCCCAGCTAATTTTTTTTTTTTTTTTTTTTGTATTTTTTACTAGAGACAGGGTTTCACCATGTTGACCAGGCTGGTCTCAAACTCCTGACTTCAAGTGATCCACCTGCTTGGGCCTCCCAAATTGTTTGGCTTACAGGTGTGAGCCACCGCACCTGGCCAATGGCAATTCTGTAAATATGACTCCTTTAAGAAACAGAGCCAATGAGGTCTTCAAGATACCTAAGGCTATATGTCCCATTTTATTCCAGAATTTTGGCCATATCTACATGAGTATTTTACAAAAATGCTCAAAAGATATGTCAAAAATTTTTCAGTTTTTAATTTCACTCAAGGGCAATGTCCAGTAGGAGTGAGATGAATTTATACCATATCAACTTACTCTAGTAATGTTTTCTTTTTCCTTGTAGAGGGCACTCCAGAGGCTGACTCTCTGTTCTGTCCTTTAACCTAGCTTTGCCTAAGGCTAGAGACATCCTTGATTCAGAGAGATTTGTGCCATTTACTAAGGAGCAGTATTTCAAAAAGTTTCCAGGTCCTGAATCCCTTTGAGAATCCAATGGAAAGTATGGACATGCTTCAAAAAAAAAATGCACTGTATTAGCCCATTTTCACACTGCTGATAAAGACATACCTGAGACTGGACAATTTACAAAAGAAAGAAGTTCAATTGGCCTCGCAGTTCCATGTAGCTGGGGAGGTCTCACAATCATGGTGGAAGGCAAGGAGGAACAAGTCACATCTTACATGGAGGCAGCAGGTAAAAAGAGAGCTTGTGCAAAGAAACTCCTGCTTTTAAAACCATCAGACATTGTGAGACTCATTCACTATCATGAGAACAGCACTGGAAAGACCTGCCCCCATAACGGATCACCTCCCACTGGGTTCCTTCCACCACATGTGGGAATTGTGAGAGTTACAATTCGAGATGAGATGTGGGTGGGGACACAGCCAAGCCATATCATGCAAATAAGAAAATACACACAAAATTTTGCTTACACTTCGAAGAGACTCAGGAATTCCTGAAGTCTTTCTGTGAGCCTTCCAGGCATCCACAGACCCACATTACCAATCCCCACTGTCCCTAGATGGGCTCATTTGCCTATCAAGTTCCGCCATGTTAGAACACTTCATCTTACTTCTCATCTCAAATAAGCAACATTTCTGGCTAAATTTTCTCTGGGAAAATATGGAGTTTTGCTTAACCCTAATGTGATTCTGGTGTCTAGAAATCTCAAATCTGATCCTTTCACCTGTGACTAGAGACTACAGAGTCACTCAGCATGTTAACAAAGACGAATGTTGGTCTTTATCATTTCCAAGATAATTTAAAGTCACTGTCCTGCATTGGACATTGTTTAATAATTGATATGCAGTTCTGAGTGGCAGGTTTTTGATGAACAGTTGAGGTCTTTGGGTAAGAAGGGTCACCCATGAAGGAAGAGGTCGGAGATAACAGGTTTCTCCTAGACAAAAGCCCACAAGGGTACTCCTGCTGCTATACTGGGTACCATCTGTAATTAATGAGTGGTTTTCAAAGCCATCCCCAGCTAGAGTATTTTGCAGTAATCCACTCAGACAATACTTACTTGCTGCCAATAAATCCCATAATTCAGGCTGTCCACCTGAATCAGTCCTAAAGGAGTGTGAGTAAAGGCTTATTCCTCCTCTCTACTTCCTTCCTCTCAATCATCTCTCTCTCAGGAGCAGGCCAGCACTACTGAAGGCAGTTAAATTCATTTCAGATCTCACTGTCAAATGAAATGTTAAAATTCCCTCAACCTCTCAGAAGAAACTTTTGACAATCAAATAATATAACAATTCCAACCAGATGTCAAATACTTTCAGAATACAATTTTTCGTATCTCGCTTTTTTCCTCTAATCATTTTTATGGCAAACATTAATAAAAATAAAATACTATGTTCTTAAGAATTATGACACAGATGCTTTTTCCTTAGCTGAAGTATGAGCCTTCCTTTTTCAATGAGATACCAAGGGCAAAAAAAAAAAAAAAAGTATTCTTAATGCCTAACCACAAACAGCATTTATACTTCTGGGCCAGAGTAGGACCTCAATGTTAAATAATTATATTTACATTATATAACAAAATAAGATTTGAATAAAAAGCAAAAGTTTGTGAGTCCCTGCTATGCACTAGGTACTGTACCAGAGCTGAGGGCTGGGTTTTCTTTTTGAAAAATAAGAGTTGAAAATCTTCCGAAACAAAAAACGTCAACCTCATGTAAAATAATGGTTTTTACAAAAAGAAATACAAGAGGAAAAAACCTTTAAAAGTGTGGGAGAAAACAAAACAAGATATCAATGTCCAGAATAAGGGATATTCTGAATAAAATTAATCCAATTGAAAACAAAGGGTTCCCATTTTCCGGGTAATGTCAGAAGTGGTTAAACCTCATCAGGAATAATTTCTTCCATTAACCCCACTATGAGTATATGTAAAAGTAAGACCAAACATCTGTAAATACTTTATTCCTCTCAGATTGAGGGAAATGCATTTTCCTTCACTTCTGCCTTCAACAGAGCAAGGCCTAGAGTGTATTATGACATCCTGAGGGAGAGAACTGCAAACACTATGCTGTAACGAACATTTGTCATTCATGTGTCATACTTGTCATTCATGTGTCATTCTTACATAATATCTGAAACCCATTCCTCCTTGGAGAATCCCTCCCTTTGTGGGCAAAGCACAGTTTGTGTGTCCCTGTGGAGACTGAAAATGTCTGATAGTCATTTTACTAGCCTTCCCTTGCACCTCGAGGTAGCCCCACAACTTGGGTTCTATCAATCTGATTTCTGCACCTGGACCTTGAATTTAACGTGAATCTAAAAAGCAGAGGTCCTAGAGATAAGTCTATGGCATGGGTGGTGGTTATAAAAAGATGAATCATCCAGAGCAGCCACAGCAACTGTGCTGGTGGTGGTATAAAGTGTGGAGTGCCAGCTACAGCAGCAGGGTAAGCTGCAATGTGTGGCACATCATAGTGGTGGCAGTACTACCCATGGGGTTCAGCTCTGTGGTGTGAATTGGAACATGGTTTCCTGTTCTGGAATCTTTCAGCCAGGATCTCTTGCAATCTAGTCTGCTCTTAAGCTGTTCACTAAGTATCCTCCTCATTGTCTTTAGAGGTGTATTAAAGGGGTGTTAAAGCAAGTTTTTGCCTCACTGCAATCTTACTTTTCATCTTTTTGTATCACTAAACATTTTTTTAAATTTGGACGTAAGTTAAACTTATACAAAAGTTGCAAGACTAATTCAAAGAATTCCTGGGTATCTCTTTGGCCAGATTTCTAATGTTAATATTTTTCTACACTGACCTCCTCCTTGTCCTCCTCTTTCTTCCCTCTCCCCCTCCTTCTCCCTCTCCTCTCTCCCCGTCTTTCTCCCTCTCCTCTCTCCCTCTCTTTCTCTCTGTGTAGTTTTTCTAAACTGTTTAATAGTAAATTGCAGACGTGATGCTTTTTCCCTAAAATGGCATTGTGTTTTTACCAAAAAGTAATTATCTTACACAATCACAGCCTACTTTTCAAAATCAGATTACATACAATACTATGATCTGATCTGCAGACCTTATTCTGAATTTGCCAATTGTCCCAATAACGTCTTGTCTAGCAGAAGAAAATTCAAGATCATTCTGGAACTAGTTTAGTACATTTGAAATAAATGTATATCTTGTTTAAATCAGCCAGAGTTGTTTTCTGTTTCTTGTGACAGATAACTAAAATTGATTTAAAAAAAATGGAAGCAGGGATGAGTTCTGCAAGTAACACATTTTGAAATGTCTAATTACCTACATGGAAAAAGTAGGGACAAAGGAGAGAGAGGGCCTCAGTGTGCTGGGCTGACATGTTGTTAAACGATTGTGTGCTGAAGCCTTGAGACCATTTACATCCTAAGGAAGCTGCCCTATGAATGAAAATTGTAGGAATTGTTCAGAAGGTTGACAAATGCCAGCAATTTCTTCTGGTCATCAGTAGGCTCCTATAGGAAAGAGACCTAAGGAAAACATGGCCCTTCTTCTTTCTCTAGATAAAATCATGTCTGAACATGATGCCTGGGGCTCTAATATTCATTTTGCGACTAGAGGGAGAAGGCTAAAGTCAAGCACAAGCCTCTGAGGAAGGGATGGTGTAGATGAAAAAACAACGGGCACTTTGGAATATGGCTGAGCAATCCTACCTCTGGACTTTGAGGGTGCTGCCATACAATTTCTTATTATTTAAGCCAGTTTCTGTCACTGTTTCCTATTATACAGAGCCGAAAACACCCTAAAGATAAACATACGCAGTTAAATGACTCCAGCTCTGTGTTGACACTTTGTTTGATGTGTTAGATGTTCTCATAAATATAAAACTAGAGGAGGTGTCATTATCCTCTATTATATCATACAGCTAGATTGCTAGATCCTCCTAACATGGTATTTCTTTTTTTAAAACATCAGAGAGGATGGAATAGAGTTTTAAAACCACCAATGATCTATAAAATAACACTGGTGAAAACAACAATATGAAAATGCCTCCTAAAAACGAGCTTCTTTGTGTTCCTGCATAACAGATAAAATATTTCAACTTTTATTTACTTACTTATTGTTTGTTTGTTTATTTTAGATTCAGGATCTTGCTCTGTTTCCCAGGCTAGAGTGCAGTGGGACAACCATGGCTTGCTGCAACCTCGAACCCCTCAGCTCAAACAATCCAACAATATTGTGATGGTTAACACTGAGTGTCAAGTTGATTGGATTGAAGGATACAAAATATTGTTCCTGGGTGTGTCTGTGAGACTGTTGCCAAAGGAGATTAACATTTGAGTCAGTGGGCTGGGAAAGGCAGACCCACCCTTAATGGCAGGCACCACCTAATCACCTGCCATAGAATCTAGAATAAAAAGCAGGCAGAAAAATGTGAAAAGAGAGACTGGCCTAGCTTCCCAGCCTACATCTTTCTCCTGTGCTGGATTCTTCCTGCCCTCGAAGACCAGACTCGAAGTTCTTCAGTTTTGATACTTGGGCTGGCTCTCCTTTCTCCTCAGCCTTCAGATAGCCTATAGTGGGGCTTGTGATCATATGAGTTAATACTTAATAAACTCATATATATATATATATATGAGTTTATATATATATGAGTATATATATATATATGAGTATATATATATATATATATATATATATATATATATATATATATTCCATTAGTTCTGTCCCTCTAGAGAACCCTAATACAAATATTTACTAAGGAGCTAATGGTACTAAGTTGATAATGCTAAGTAGTCCTTTGTATGAATTAATGTACTAGTCTATACAGTATGCTATGCAACAGTTATTAGTTCCATTTTATAGATGAGGAAACTGAGGATTAGAGAGATAAACCAACTTTATCGATTGCACAGAGATCGTAAATAATGCAGTCAAGATTCAGGATTCAATAATGCAATCTGCTACTTTTTTTTCGATAATTAGGCCAAAGCGATAACTCTCCTCAAGGGAAAACTAAATTAAAGGTTCCATTTAAACTGAAAAATAGGTATGTGTGTTTGGTGAGGGATGTTATACGGGTATAATTTCCAAACCCTTATGGATGCCTTTGAAGAGATGGAGGTATTAGTTTGAAGGAAGGGGATTGATATATTTCCATCATCAATGACCCCCTACCTTACTCCAGAGCAGCCACAGCCACCCAACTCCCTCCACAGACAAAGAAGTGGCTGGCACAGAGGCACCATAGCAGAACTGTAACATTTTCAGAGGACTCATCATGTTTAAGAAAGAACTCTCACAGAGCAGCTAGGGCTAACGGCTTCATTTCCTGGAAAATGAATCTGAGATACTTGCTCAATTACATCCCTGACCCACTCTCTTGTGCTTCAGAGGGAAAGATAGGCTTGTGAGCTGCCCCAAGGTGGGGAAATTCCTGCTTATTTTTACAGCAGTCATCACCCATTTCAGCTGTGCAAGGATTTCTATCTTCACTATATCTGCTCACTGGCAGCCTGAAACTTCAGTTTCAAAGACAGGCCTGGATCATTCTTCACTAGAGAAGCACAGAAGTATGTTTCTATCACTGATGCTCCATCTTTAAAACATCACTGATCTGAGTTTCACACATCCTGTCTCTGAAAGAGAAAAGATATAGGGTGTTTGTGAGAGGGCACAGGGGCAATAGCAGGGTTTTGTTTATAGATTGTTTGACTTCTATCCTGCAGCAATAATATGTAGATATTATCTCTCCAACATAGTTCTAAACAATTAACTATGTTTAGGGCCAAAACACTAGGAATAACCCTTATTTTCTCGCTTTTCTTCACATCTCTCATCCAATCTATCTGCAAATCTTGCCTACTCATCTTTCCAGGATTACTTGATAGCGATCCATTTCCATAGTTAGCCAATCATCATCTGGGAAAAAAATAATAAAAGCTACCATTTGTGATCTACTTACCTTCTGCCACACACTGAGCTACCACTTTGTATGCATTATATTAATGAATCCCCACAATAAATCTGTCATCTGATAATGTCATCTTCACATAACAAATGAGGAAACCAAGGTTCTGAGTGGTTAAGTAATCTTCCTACATCCCCACAGCTAGTGAGGGGTAGTGCTCTAATATCAGTAATGCCAATGTTGAAAGGCAGATCCAAGACCCTCCAGATCTGTCAAAATGCCATTTTATCCACTTCCTAAAATAGCAGACCGAAAAAGAAAAAAAAAAAAAGAAACAATTATTGTTCTGTAATTAACCTCCTTTCTAGCAGAATCAAATGCTAAGGAGAGGGGCATGGTATTGTGGGTGTTTGGGAAAAATATAAAGCAGAAATGGGATAGAGCATTAGTCAGTTTTCAGCATATGGCTTTCTTCTTGCAAAAATATCTCCATTTGGTGTTCACAACGCTACTCACACCTGATTTTCTTCTAACCTGAAACTTGTGCCTTCTTGGACTCCATTCTGGTTCCTCCGCCTCTGCTAACCCTTAACTCTGTCCTCCACCCTCTTTTCTCTCCAAATTCCTTCTCTAGGTGATCTCATCCTCTTCTATGGCTTAAAATAACATTTTTGTACTGATGACTCATAAATCTCTATCTCCAGCTCTTACCACTCCCCTGGGCTCGAGATTTATATACCCAACTGCCTACTTGACATCACCTCTGAGCTGTCTAATAGACATCTCTAATTTAGTATTTCCAAAATAAAATTCTTGATTTACCCACAGCCGTCTTCCCCATCTCTCAGTTGCTGGTATTACCACCAATCAAGTTTCTTGAGCCAAAACACTAGCAATAACCCTTATTTTCTCACTTTTCTTCACATCTCTCATCTAATCTATCTGCAAATCTTGTCTACTCTTATTTCCAAAATACATTCACGATCCCACCACTTATCACCATCTCTATTGCTACAACCCCAATCCAAATGACTAGTATCTCACAGCTGGGCTGCAATGGGCTGCTTCCACTCTTCCCCTGCCAGAATTCATTCTCCATGCAGTAGCCAGCCAGAGTGATCTTTTGAAAGAATAAAACAGATCAAATCGATCCGTTGCTTAAAAGCTTTCAATAGTTCCACTGGGTTCGAGTAAAACAGAAACTTCCCAACATGAGCAGCAAAACCGTACACAATGTACTCCTTGCCAGCCTCTCAGACATGACCACATACTTCTCTCCTGACCATTCTCCCAACTCCCTGGCCTTCTTTCTATCCTTCCAATACACTGAGCTCCTTCACAACTCTGGCCTTTTTCACCTGCTGTTCCTTCTGCATAGAATGCTCTTTCCTCAGATCTTCTATGATTGCCTCTTCCCTTCTTGTGAGTCTCAGCTCAAATTGTCCCCACCTTAGAATGGTTTTACTGGCCATTCCAGCAAAAACATTTTCTTCCATTCTCTCCTCCAATTTTCACTATATACCATTACCCAGTTTTATTATTGTAAAAACACATTATATGAAAACTGTCATTTTTTATTTTTAATTGAGACCGTCTTGCTCTGTCATCCAGGCTGGAGTGCAGTAGTGCAATCTCGGCTCACTGCAACCTCCACCTCTCAGGTTCAAGCAATTCCCATGGCTCAGCTTTTCTAGTAGCTGAAACTACAGTCATGCGCCATCATGCCTCGCTAAGTTTTGTATTTTTACTAGAGACTGGGTTCCGCCATGTTGCCTATGCTGGCCTCAAACTCCTGGCCTCAAGTAATCCGCCTGCCTCAGCCTCCCCAAGTGCTGGGATTACAGGTGTAAACCACTGCACCTGGCCCAAAAAGCATTTCTTCATGTTCATCATTTGTTATCTTTCTCTGCCCCCCTAGAAAATGAGATGCAATAAGACAACCCTATCCAAAAGAAAGTCTTGCACTTTGGGAGGCCGAGGTGGGCAGATCACGAGGTCAGGAGTTCAAGACTATCCTGGCTAACACGGTGAAACCCCATCTTTACTAAAAATACAAAAAATTAGCTGGGCGTGGTGGCACACACCTGTAGTCCCAGCTTCTCAGGAGGCTGAGGCAGCAGAATCGCTTAAACCCGGGAGGCAGAGGTTGCAGTGAGCCGAGATCCTGCCACTGCCCTCCAGCCTGGAAGTCAGAGCAAAACTCCATCTCAACAACAACAACAAAAAGTCTCCTGGTCAATGAAAGCTGAGCTCTATGGTACTGAAAGGGAGGTCAAGATTCTACAAAGATTAAGTGAATTATCCCACAATAGTATCCACTCATGATCAAGGAATTCATTAAAAGTCATCAAGAAGGAATCAGGCTGGGTTCAGTGACTCACATCTGAAATCCCAGCACTTTGGGAGGCCAAGGTAAGAGGATTTCTTCAGGCCAGGAATTCAAGACCAGCCTGGGCAACTTGGTGAGACTCCATCTTTACAAAAATTAGAAAATTAGCTAGGCATGGTGGTGCATGCCTGTAGTCCTAGCTACTTGGGAGGCTGAGTCTGAAGATTTGCTTTAACCCAGGAGTTCCAGTCTCAGTAAGCCATTATTGTACCACTGCACTCCAGCCTAGGTTACAGAGCAAGACTGTATCTCCAAAAATAAAAAATAAGAAAACAAAAAGAAGAAACATTCAGACTAAAACACTGGTTTCTGGAATCCATTGACCCATGGAATGTGTTCTAGTTAGAAAATACAGATATTCTAGTCATTTAGGTGGACTTTCAATTTTAAATAAACAAATAAGCACTTTTTTCTGTAATCTCTTAGAAGTTTGAATGTGTATTCCAGTTGCCTGGGACAAAATCACTTCATAACAATCAAGTTTCAGGGGTCTACAAAACTGAAAACTAGATTTCTCTTATTCTGGCCAATTTTTTAAAGCATCTTTTTAAAAAAAGAATTGGAGTAATACATCAATATTAAAAACATAAAGTCTGTGGCATTGGCTCAGTGATCAGGTGGCGGGCAGCAACGAATCTTTGGTTTCAGCTGGAATGACAGCAATCTATGTTATGCACAAATGAGCTATTTTGTAAAATTGTCACCTGTGAAAACTTAAAAGGAAGGTAATGTCCTTTGTGAACTTGTAGCTATAGGCGAAATGATTGAAAAATAGAACTTCTAGCAAGTGTCAATCACTGTTGGCTTCATTTGACAAAATACTACAATAAAACAATGAGCTAAAAACAGAATTAACAAGCAAGCAAGTATGAAAGATAACAGAGATGGTCAAGAAAATTTGAAGACTTGGAGAATTGGACAAGGCAATTGTTTCTTATCACTAATTAGAGACAGACTGATAAGAACACAGTCTTGCATCAAGGAATAAATCAAGGGTATGGTTTCCACACAAGTTGTTAAACTTCTGAATGGGTTAACATAACAACCCAGTTAGTCTTTCATATGGACAAAATGACCCAATTTTTTTGTAAAGACTGAAGCTGTGGCTCTTCTACTGAAGCTTAGTTGGCTTAAGATATCTACAGTTCAGAGAAAACACATAGAAGCATTTAGCAAAAAAGCTGTGTATGGGGCTATTGGCACAAAAAGTTGACCATAATCAACTATAAAAAGAAGCTGATTACTTTTTTGAGAAACTTGTACAGCAAAGAAATAATGAACCTTCTAAAACTTTTGTGTAAAGACAAAAACATTAACATGGTTAAGTATGTGAACTTCTATGAGCAAGTATCAGACGAAGAAAGCTTCTCATCCTTGAAGGTGTGTACATTCTATAATGCACTCTGCAGATGTAGCCAAGGCAACAATAGAAAAGGAAGAACCTCCAAAGAACAAAATTAAGGGCCATGGACTGGAGAACCCCTCCCCAGGAGCCAAATCAGAACCTAATTAAGAGCTTTCCTCATCCCAGGGAATGGGGATTGGCAGTAAAATATCAGAATTTATACGAACTAGCCTTGGCAATATTATAGACACTTCTCCCCATTCTGCTATTTTGTAGTGTCAGGGGAAAGAGATAATCTTTTTTGTTTTTTTTTTTTTTTCAGTTGATTTTATAACCAAAAGGAGCCACATTCAGACCTGATAAAGAGATCATTTGGTTACCACCCAGAAACCACAGACATAAGAGTTTTATGCCATAAAACTGGATAAGTTTATTCTGTAAGACTGGATAAGACTTTCGGGTTGTTTCCATAGGGATGCACACTGAGAGAGCTAAATACCAATGACCATAAGTGGTATCCTTAGTACTGCTCACAAAATATTTCTAATTCTCTCATACTCAATTACATGGAGGATTATAATGTCTTGCTCTCTTTTGCATGGATGGGCCATGTGACTGGATCTGACCAATGAGTTTGAGCAGAAGCAACGTTTTACTTCCAAGTAAGAGCCATTAATTCCCAGTGTGAAACCTTCCAGGGCTCCTTTCTATATGACATTGTGAACACCATTTGTTTCAACGCTATCTTCAGCCTGGGATCCTGAGCGACTGATGAGCAAAGGTTCCCTGCTGATTCACAATAGCCATATAGCACAAGTATTGTTATTTTAAGTCACTAAAATTTCAGAGTTTTTGTTCTTTGAGACTGTGCCTGAGTCTCTGATAAAGTTCCTTCTTTGACAACCTTTGAAAAATTTTTTATTTTATCATTTTATAACAATGGATTAATACTCTGTGCACTGTTTTACAACCTACTCATAAAAATAGTCGCATGCATCTTTCTGTATCCTTTATATATTTTTATGCAACATCAGCATTCATGGCTGCCTAATAATCCACAGTAGAGATGTTATATAATTTTTACTCAATCCCACATTGATAAAACTAAATGAGACATTTCAAGCATTTAGTATTATAAATAATAATATAATGTGTATTCCCACAGCTAAATTTTAATAGTAGATTCATGATGACTTCCAATACTTAGGATTTGTGCATCTAAGCATATGCAAAATTTTAAAGATTTGACGTTTATTCATTTATTCAGGTTTCATTCTAGGCATTAGTGATAGTAATGAATAAGATGTACAAAGCCTTCACAGAGCATATTTCCAAGTTGTTTTCAGAGTCTACTGATGTCCTCTAATACATCCTACTACCAAAAAAGCGAATGCCCACGTTCCCACACTGTTGGCCACGTTACTTATGAGCATGTAAAAATTGTCTCTCTTGTTAGCCATAACATCATCTGTCCAGAATGTCTTACCTATATTTGAAGATGACAAGAATGATAGTAACCCCACAACCACAGGCCAACAAAAAGATGTTTGCTTATTCTCAGAAGAATGCACAACACAAACCACAATGAGTAGTCAACCTTCTCTATCAACTTCGGAAAAGGGGCAAATCCTGCATGACTTTGTCTACTTTGTAGCATTTCTTCCATTGTACACTTTGTTTGCATCTCTTTTTCTCAATAGACTATCAGGTCCTTGAAAAAGAACAAGGAAGAATGCTTAAAGAGGTGTTAAGGCTGTCAGTTACTCAAGCCAAGCTGCAGGAGATAGGGGATGAATCACAACCCTGCTTACACCTTGCAGTTTCACTGTGTCAGTTGCAACAAACAGTGAGTGCCTGTACTCGCCTCTGCTCACATCATCTCCCTCCACCACCAGGCAAGTTAATTATGCAAATAAAGGCAGCAACTGTTGTGCAGTTGAAAGAGCCTGGTCGCAGAAACCAGTAATCTTTCGCAGAAAAATGGAGTTAGAGAAACAGCTGTAATTTGGCACCGTTTATGTAGATATAAGTTTCCTACTTACATTATAAGAAAAACCAAAATAAATGAAAGTAGATGTCTATAGATTCTTTTTTCACACTAATTCCACATGCACAGCAATGGTGATGTGGAGAACAGAATTTCATACCCCAAATTCAAGGAACTTAAAATTCAAACTCAAAACAACTATTCACTGAAATTTCACTGGCAAGTTTGTATGATGAAGCGTTAAGGATGATTACTTTTTAAGCCTCTCAAGGGAGGATTTGGGGAAGAGCCTAAAAGGATTATGATTTTGATATTTTATAAGGATATTATTATTTTTCAATGAGATATAAAATATTTACTGTCAGTGATGGTGTGCTGAGTGATTTGTAGATATTACAGTGACAACATAGCATTTAAGCATGTACTTCATCCTATATAAGCAATAATTTAAGCTATATATCAAAACCTTAAAAAAATCCAAACCCCAGTGGAATCGAAATTGACTATCTCTGAAAGTAAGTGTGTGTATATCCTTAATATTATCAGTTCTCTGTGGGTTTTCTCCAAATATTCCCACTTAGATTTTCCCACCAAACTTGTAAATTTTGGTGAAACACCGTGAAGTGGTGTGCAATATAGAGATGGAAAAGGAAATCTGATAGACTTACTGCCCTATTTAATTTGCCAGGATGATTTTCTTTCCTTTTGGGTTTCTTTCTGGGTCCTTGAGGAATGTTTTGTCTTTCTCTAGAGTGGGAGTGCAATGTATAAATCTTCCAAAAGCTTGGCTTACACTTAGTCTCTTACTCATAGAAAAAAATTTCCAGCAGGCATTCAGCTTTCTTACATCAACTGCTCTCACCTCACTGACCCAACCTAGTTCCTCCACCTCTTCCACAGAGGCTCTCTGTGCAACTCAGGGCCATCTTCACTACTTTTGTTGATTTTTTTTTAGCCTGATTGTATCTCTTTTTCTGTATCTCTAATGTCTGCTTAGTTCTGTTGCCCTGCATTTATTTATTTTGTTTGCCACAACTAAAATGTCTTCTTTCCAGCATTTACGACCTCAGGCTCTGTATTTCCTTAAAGTACAGCTCCAGGCTCACCTCTGCCCTTAAACCTTGCTTGAATTCTCTTGCTCAATGGTGAATATTCTTGGATGTCCCACAGATCAGGCATACAGGATGATCCCACACTTGCTTACATAATAACTTGGGATTAATTATTTTCCAACCTTTTAGGCAGACAAATATATCTGTCTTACCCAATAAATGTAGTAGAAAACTTATTGGACTAGGAATTAGAGCCCTGTGGCCCACCACATAAATTTTTAAATATTACCTGAGGTAAGGTACCTAACACTGTGTCTTGAAAAGAGAACATAGAATTACAATAATATCATTTTTTAAACTACCTTCAGTTTTAACGTTTTGTGAATCTTCAAGAGTAAAGATTGTCTTTTGTTTCCCTTGTGTCTTTCACAACATCTACCACAGAGCTGGACAAATAGTAATTTAAGAAATGTAATTTAACAAATTTAATAAGTAACTGTTGGGAAATGGATAGACAGTGGATGGGTGGGTGATCACTCACTCTGTGATCTTATCAACTTTATAATCCTTCATTTCTTTGAACCAGCCTAAAGCAAAAATCACCAGATACTTAATTGTTCTCTTTCTATACTGATCACATATGAATATTACTTTTTTCCTTTTCTTGTTTGCTTCCCAGATTGACTTCAATAAAGGAAAACGCTCTGCCTCACATGGTTTCTTCAGAAAAGCCCTGTGGAATCTACCTGTTGAAATAAGGACATCTAGCTGCTTCTACAGCTTTAATTACTAAAAAAAGAAAAGATCCCATGCAATACTAAGAAAGGTTATATATTTTTTTAAATGACTGCTTCTTATGAGAGAAGATAATGTTGCATAACCAAGACCTGAAATTCAATTCTCATCTATGGTAACTCTGGCTGTTTCAATTATGTGAAATCATGTTCATCAACAATTTGACAGAGAAAAGCAAAAGAAAATTATTTCATGTCTTCTAACAGCTGCAGATTTGTGAGCAGAGAGCAAATGACAGGAGTATATTTGGATCAAAGTGTGAAGATGTGCTTAATTCTATTCCAACACTCATTCTCAGCCCCATTTTTAACATATAAGAATTCATTCTCATGTACACCAACCAGATCCAGACTTCCATGGGATTTACTACCATAAGGGACGGTGGAGGTTATTATGACATAAACCCTTACTCCAAATATCCAACATACGAGATAAGTTTCCTAATTCATACAACACTCTATCCTGTTTCAAGCATAATTAAAATATCTTTCTTTATTCCAAAATCAAGATATTCCATGGTGATGAGAATGAGAACCACCCATTCTGGCTTGGATGGTCTCCATTTTAAATGTTGCGTAGGAAGATTATCCAAGTATATACCTACTTGTCAGGTTGTACTTCAATTTTTAATTTTGATCCCATGGTCACCATAGCTGTGGGTCATAAACTAATTTTAGTGATGGTCCTGGCAATATCTTTCTCAGTTTATATTTACTCAATAACATATATCAATTAGAAATTTATTCAGTCAGCCAATATTGTAAATATTTATTGTGTGCTTATTAGGTGTCAGGTTCTGTGCCATGATTTGGAGACACAATGAAAAACAAAATACAACATCAACCCCCTAGAAAAGAGGTCAACTAACTTTTCTGCAAAGAGCCAAGCAGTAAATCTTTTAGGCTTGTGGACCATATTGTTTCTATCACAGCTATGCAACTGTGCCATTGTAACGGGAAAGTAGCCATAGGAATATAAACAAATGTGCCTGGTTATGTTCCAATAAAACTTTATTTCAAAAAGCAGGTGGCAAGACTAGATGTGGCCCATTCATCATAGTTTTCCAACCCCTGCTGTAATTGCCTAGAGTCTAGAGCAGTACCATCTAATAAGAACACAATGCAAGGCATAAATGCGAGCCATAGATACACCTTTAAACTTTCAGTTAGACACACTTTGAAAAGTAAAAAGCAATGAGTGGGGTTAATTTTAATAATATGTTTTATTTGACTGGGTATATCCCAAATATTATCACGTAAACAAGTACATGTAAACAAGTACTTAAAAATTACTAGGCAACATACTAGGTTTTTGAAAGCTGATGTTTGTTTTACATGTACAGCACCGTTCAATTCATCTCAGTCACATTTCAACTGCTCAGTAGCCACCACAGTGGTTAGTGGCCACCATGTTACACAGCTCAGGTCTAAACAGATGCACAATTGGTAGGGATAAACATGAAGTATTTAGAGTGAACATGAAGGAGGAAAAGCCAACCTTATATCCATGGCGGTTATGGCTGGTGGTCAGGGAGAGTTTTTATAGAAAGGCATCCAGCATGAAGAACAGGAATTCCCTAGCTGAGGATAGAGAGAAAGACGATTTTGAACAGAGGGGAAAATATGCATAAAAACCTCAAGAGGGAGAAAGGTGCAGCTTCTTAAAACAATTTAAAGCAGCTCCATATATATATGTATAAAGTCAGGGTGGGTGGTGTGGACTCTGAGCTAAGGGAGTGGCATTGGGAATGGAGGGAAGTGACTCAGATGTGAGAGATATTAATGAGACAGAATTGACACAGCTTGGAGATGGATTGGACATGGATCAGATGAGGAAGAAGGAAGCAGAAAGGATGATGTGGAGGGGTTTAGCTTGCACAGAATGCAAAGACGAAACTATCATTTGTTGAGATGGGACATGCAGAAGCAGGAGTAGAGTTGGGGAAAGGTGAAGAGTTCAGCCTTTGAGGCCTCAGGGAGATAGGCACAAAGATAACAAAAGACGTGCAAAAGCCACATCCACGTGCAGAACATGCCTTCATGCTCAGGAATGCCTTTTATGGCAAAAGCTGCCCTCATGCTGTGAGCAAGAGTCTCTCTCCACACTCCCTCCAACCTAAATTTTTATCTAGTGTCTCTGCCACCACATGAAGGGCTAAAATCCTGAGTCTGTTGGCCTAGAATGCTTGTTCTTTCCCTTCTGTTTTACGTACTTAGCTCCTGTTCATTTTCAGGTCTCAGTTTAAATGCCACTTCTCAGGGAGACTTCTCAGATCCCCCAGATGATCCCCTTGCCACCTAAATTCATGTATCTTTCCTCGGTGACAGTTTTCACACTTGTAATTTCACAAGCATTTGTGTAATTATTTGATTATTGACTTTCTGTCTTGAAAATAAAGTTTAGTAAGCAAGAACTGTGTTTATTCTTGCTTGACACTGTGGTACTACCCTCTGCCATTTACCTAGCACATCATGGATGTTCAATAAATATTTGTGGAATGAATTAACATAATATTAAAAGTCACTGTTGAGTTTCAAACTTATCTGGAAAAGACTGTGAACCTTTAGCATGAATCAATACAACGGATTCCAATATTCATCCACAAATACAATCAGGCAAGACGAATTAATTCTCTTTATTTTTCTATCATTGAATCTAATTTTTATTTTTAATTTTTCATTTACATCTAAGGTGGCAAAAAATTAATCTCAGTCATTTTATGTTTCCTGACATTACTGGAGGCATTCCCAGTCCAGGAATCCTTTTCCTACCGAATAAAGAAATTAGGTCCCTAATTTCTCATAAGCTTTTTCTATAATTGGGGTTATGCCCAGAGTCTTCACCCTTTCTTTGAGGGGATAGGCTTTTAAAAACCACAGCCAAAACGGTTGATTTCTCCCCCAGTTTTCTGCCCTATAATAGCCATTTCCTTAGGTAATGAATGTACAAAACTTTAGCTGCATGACTGGAAGCAGAGGGTGGAAGAGAGGGATAAAAGATAAATTTTGGAGAAAAAAGTTGGTCAATAACTTAAAAAAGCTGTTGTCCTATCACATTCATTTGCTTAAAATGTAAGAGGTATTGCTTCTCACCCTTTTGGCTAAGATCAAGTGTGAAAAATAAGGGGTCATAAATGATTTTGCATGAACAGATTTAGCATCACAGAAACTTTAACTGCAACAAGACAGGTGAGGAAGAACAAACAATGCTTTCCAGGTAAGGTCTATCCTTGTGGAATGTAGCACAGTCTGGGGTAGAGTAAGCTCTCAGCTCATCGTAGTTCCTAAATTGAATAGCATCCTAAATTTCTCCTCTGTAATTACTCATTAATTACCTGTTAAATTGTCTTCTCCATCTCTGGATCGTAAGTTCCATGAAGGGATGAACTTTGAATCAGGGACCTTGTGTCATGCTGCCAGCACCTACTACAATGCCTGGCACAAAATAAGTGCTGGACAAGTATTTATTAAATAAATAAATGTATTAAACAGGAAAAAGGAAGATGAGAATGTACAGAGCCAAAATTCCTCATTCTTCAAATCCCAGCTCAAATTTTAAGCCTTCATCTTCTTAGAAGCTCCCCTTAGAAGTTTTTGCTCACACCTATGACCTCCCCCAAATGCTTTGTTTAGTCTTCTTAGAGTATTTATTAGGAAACAGTATACACAATGGTAAGGATACAAACCCAGGAACCAGAATTTGTTTGAATACCAGCTCCCACTATTTGCAAGCTGCATTATCTTGAGCGAATTACTTAAGGTCCCTGAGCTCTGCTTTCTTATCTACAAAATTGAGAAAATTATATGATCAATTTTATTAGGCTTGTTGTAAGGATTAAACTAGGTAATAAGTGAAAAACATTTAGTCCAATATCCAACACATAATAAGCACTCAACAATTATCTATTACATGTATCACTCTCCACTTTGACAATGATAGTTTTAAAACTGCTGCGTTTATTGAACATATACTATATTCCGAGTACTATGGAAAGCCCAGAATATGTTTTCTTAAATAATATGGATTTATATGAGTTTTCACAATGCAGCCATAGTTGATTCTATGGGTTATTATTTTACCTATCAGCCATTATGAAACTGAGACTGAAAGGGATTACATAAACTGTCTGAATTCTCATAAGTAGTAATTAGATTTACTGTTGTTTGAGCACAGCTGATATTGCAGGAGCCCCACACACTGTCTCCATGGATGTACACATCTTATGTCTTGTACTGAATTGTAAATTCCATTGCAGGCAAGGATTTGATCGGATTTATCTTTGTATCCCCTGAAGTATCTAGCTTAATACCTTATATGCCAATGATGAGTAAATATTTATTAAATGATTATATACAAAGTGAAGGGACCCCAAAGTCAAACTTTATCAATGTCACAATTCTGTCCTAGCATTAACTCTGCAGAAGTTGTTCACATGCATTTTGGGTAGAGAGAATCCTTTCTAGCAGCATCCATACTAACAGTCACATTCTAAAGGGCAGTGCTGCCCCAGTAAAAATGTCATGTAAATAGGTCCTTTGTGCCACCAAGTCTATCTGCACATTGGCTGGGCTCATCCAATACTTAGTATCCTAGAAAGTTGGTATTTATACTGTGGCAGCAGCGTGGACTCTACGTATTTGAAATTTTAAAAATTGTTTATGATGGATGCAGTAATCTTCCTTAGAAAATACTAATAGCAACCATTGCTCAGAATAATGAATCAAGAACTTGAGCATCAGACACAAAACAGGAGCAGCTAGGAGGTGAACTGCCAGCTCCAGAGAGAAAAGGACTTAACTGGCAAAGAGAATAAGAGTTCACAGTAAAATAGAGCTACCATCCAACCCAGCAATCCCATTATTGGGTATATACCCAAAGGAATATAAATCTTTCTACCATAAAGTCTCATGCACATGTATGTTCATCACAGCCCTGTTCACAGTAGCAAAGACAAGGAATCAACCTAGATGCCCATCAATGGTGGACTGAATAAAGAAAATCTGGTACATATAAACAATAGAATGCAGCCACAGAAAAAAAAAAAAGAATGTAATCGTATCCTCTTCAGCAACATGGATGGTGCTGGAGGTCATTATCCTAAGCGAATTAATGCAGAAACAGAAAACCAAGTATTGCATGCTCTGACTTAGACACATGGGAGCTAAACATTGAGTACACATGTACACAAGGGAGGGAACAACAGACACTGGGGCCTACTTGAGGGTGGAGGGTAGGAGGAGGGTGAGGATTTAAAAACTACCTATCGAGTACTATGCTTATTACCTGGGTGACGAAATTATCTGTACACCAAAACCCCAAGACACGCAATTTACCCTTGAAACAAATCTGCTCATGTACTCCTTGTACCTAAAATAAAAGTTGGAAAGAAGAAACATAAAAATAATAAAAATTTTACAAAGAGTTCACAGGATTCCAAAAATGTTAGAGCAGCAGTTCTTTAAGTTTAGTCCATGGACCATCAGCACTGGCATCACCTGAGAACTCAACAGTAATGTAAACTCTCAGGACCCACCCAGATTTTTGAAATAAGAAACTTTAATATGAGACCCAACAAACTGTGTCACAAGAAGCCCTCAGGATGATTCTGATGAATGCTCAAGTTTGAGAACCACTGAGTAGAGCATAGATCTTCACAATGTATAACTTCATTCTCCAGATATGAATTCTGAGACACATAATTTTTCCATGACCACACAGCTAGTCAGTAAAGACCAGAATATGTACCTCCCGGTTCAGAGTAAGGAGGGCTGGGAGAAGTAAAGGCAGATGTAAGGAAACTTTATGTTCCTGGGGTCTAAGTCTCATTTTTAAAATATGGATTGTGAAAACGGCAGTTATTTCTGGATGAAGACTGCAGGAATAGGCTCTGAAGACCACTGGATTAATGGTTGGAAGTCCTAGAGTAAAAACAGTTGAACCAGTGTTCTTTACTGAAAAACATTTAATATGAGGATATGGAATATTAATCTTCTAGAGGATAACAGGGTACATAGAATTTAAAATTTTTTTGAACATAAACTGTATAAGGTTATAAAAACAAAAAAGTGAAATGCTCCAGAAGCTGCCCAAGTTGCCACGTGACCACCATACACTTCCGCTTCTGGTTCTTAATTCCAGAAGTTTCTTTCTAAGGCAGCATTCAGGGGAAAAAAAAAGATGGGAAATGCTGGTCTACATTTATGTCAAAATAGTAAGTAATTTTTGTTTTATAACTGATTTATTTTTAACCATCAATCAAATCAGTCAGAATCAAATGTGTTTACCTTGTAGTTCACAGGGTCCTAAAGGGTTCCTGGTTCCCAAGGTTCTATAAGCTCCCTGAAATTATAAGCAACATTTTGAGTATGTGTAAATGTGGTATTTTTCTGGGGGATCTCCAGAGATTTTTCATTAAATTTTTAAGGGACCTGTGGCTTATGCAATCACTAGATTTGTTAGCTCCCTGAAAATGCAGCTAGTGACATCTGGGTTTTCCGTTTATTAGCTTAGAGTCTCACAATTTTTCACTTCATTCTACTACAAAATTCTCCTGATTGCTCATGTTACTTCCATTCCAATCTTTCTTGGGTTTGTACTCTAATTTTCTTAAATTTCTAATCTATTACATTCATTTCTAAAAACCTTTAATGGCTCCACTGTTGACTGCCAATTCAAGTACAAATGCTGTAGACCTCCCACAATAAGGCTCTTATTATTTTGTCTTTCTCTTGTTCTTGTGCATCCTACAGCCAAATAGACAACTTTCTCCAAAGATACACTTACCCATACTACCTCTATATTTGGACTGCCTGGGTCTATTTCCTTCTTCAACATTCTTTACATGCTTCTAAAAAGCCTTCTCTTCCATGAAGTCTTCTTGATTCCTCAAATATTTATTATGATTTTCCCCTTCCATCATGAACCCAAAGTAAATATGTGCCAATCTCTTATGAAACTAATCCTACTTGGAATTCATATAATCATGATTGATGTGCTTACTACCCATCCTGTGCCAGGGCACGGGAACTGTTATTCCCCTTGTTTTAAATTTATCATTGGGTCCTTTCACTGGACCACCCCATTCAAGGCTTTCACCAAAAAAGCAGTATTGGCCCCTATCATGTTTTAATCTTAAATGCTCAGATTTTGATTTTTAAAAAGATTTGTTTTCTAGTTCAGAAACCGAACCACAGACAGTGGCTTCTATGCAAGCTCGTCTTATTACTAAGATGAAAGAATACAATTAAGGCAGATCAATAAAACAACAAAGATTTCCCCTTTCTCTTTGTTCTTTTGTTGCTTGTGTTGAAGAACCCTCAAATACATTTTCAGAACTCAGGAGTCAAAAATAATCATTTTTGCTTTTAATAGATCAATTGACCTCTGGTATTTATCATTTCCTATTCCTACTTTTTTTTCCTCTTCAGTTGAAATGCCTAGCCCGGGAAAAAGATGCCCCCTACCTCAACCCAAGGCCCTAAGCAGTCTGCTTCAGTCTGACATATGGACAAAAATCACAGTGAAGATCAAGTAGGAACAGAGTAGTAGGTAGCCACGACCATGGAAACAGCAGAGTTCGGAGCCAGCTCTATCTGTGTGTGTTAGGAGGGTGGGGAGCTCCAAGGGTAAAATCTTCTGATGGTCTAGGATCCCCTTTTATTCATTGCCATCATAAAAGAGGGTTTTAAATAAACCCATTGGCTCTGGATCTACTGACACAAACAAAATGTTTCTTGAAATAAAACTTAGGCACAGAACTTTGAGTTTCCACATTGAGAAAAATTCTACCATAGCCATCAATTTATATACTTATAAAAGATAATTGGGGCTCACTCTCCTTTTGCTAGCTCTCATTTCTCTCATTGGATAATGACTGATACCAGCTGGCAGAGACTGATTGGCACATACAAATGGAATGATGGCTGAGTCAACACAAGTGCTTACCTACCACCCCTCCATGTGTTTACGCTTAAGCATCTCAATTAGCTGTTCATATTCAGTACATTTTCTTTATTCCTGAGATTTATTTTTCTGGCAAACTGTGCTATGTATAAGTGAAAAGAGCAATCTACCAAAAATAACCTAAGTGGGTCCTAATCTCCTCTCAACATTTTCTGTCTGACTTTGCGCAAGTCTTTCTACCTGTTTGCCTTGGTTACTCTCTATAAAACAGGAATAATGTCTTGCTTTACTCATTAAGTCTTGTGTCTTCTCTAAGTTATGTGGATGCTATAATTCAATAAATGTTAAATGATGCTAACAGTTTGCCTCATATCCTTCAAAAGTACCTTGAATGCTTAGGATGAAGCCAATAAATAAACTAACATAAGTTCGATATCTAGGAGAACTGCTTAATGAAAAAGTAACTGAAGTATTCCCAAGTTAATTATTACCAATCAGGGTGGGTGTGAGAGATGATTTGCTTTTTTCAACTTCAATTTGAGAGATTGATTTTATGGCTTCTAAGGTCTCCTTCACTGTTGAAATCCTACAAAACAAATGGAGAATCAATAAAAGAAAAGTGTGCTATGGCTTAAGCCTGATTTCCTGTTCCCTCCATCTTTCCAGTTTTTCCAAAATCAGTGTTGCTATCAAGATTCTGTTTTGATTAAAAATCTAGATACACACACACAGTTGTTTAAAAATAATTCAAATATGTGTGGGCAATGATATTCTGTTATGGTCTTTTCCATGTGCTGTGCACTATCCCAGAACATTGGAAAATTCTACATTCAAATATTAAAACAGAAGACCTGCATGAAATGTGCACTTACTTTCATGTGAGCTTATCTATTTAATAAGGCATTTGGTCTAGAACCTCTTTCTGTTACTGTGTTTGAAATATAACAGTCTTTTAGGTGGAGCCAACATGGCCGAATAGGAACAGCTCCTGTCTACAGCTCCCAGCATGAGCGATGCAGAAGACGGGTGATTTCTGCATTTCCATCTGAGGTACTGGGTTCTTCTCACTAGGGAGTGCCAAACAGTGGGTGCAGGACAGTCGGTGCAGCGCACCCTGCGCAAGCCAAGCCAAAGAAGGGGAAGGCATTGTCTCACTCAGGAAGTGAAAGGGGTCAGGGAGTTCCCTTTCCTAGTCAAAGAAAGGGGTGACAGATGGCACCTGGAAAATCGAGACAGTCCCACCCTAATACCATGCGTTTCCAACGGGCTTGGAAAATGGCACACCAGGAGATTGTGTCCTGCACCTGGCTCAGAGGGTCCTATGCCCACGGAGTCTCACTGATTACTAGCACAGCAGTCTGAGATCAAACTGCAAGGCGGCAGCGAGGCTGGGGAAGGGGCGCCCACCATTGCCCAGGCTTGCTTAGGTAAACAAAGCAGCCAGGAAGCTCAAACTGGGTGGAGCCCACCACAGCTCAAGGAGGCCTGCCTGCCTCTGTAGGCTCCACCTCTGGGGGCAGGGCACAGATAAACAAAAAGTCAGCAGTAACCTCTGCAGACTTAAATGTCCCTGTCTGACAGCTTTGAAGAGAGCAGTGGTTCTCCCAGCACGCAGCTGGAGATCTGAGAACAGGCAGACTGCCTCCTAGAGTGAGTCCCTGATGCCTGAGCAGCCTAACTGGGAGGCACCCCCCAGTAGGGACAGACTGACACCTCACTCGGCCAGGTACTCCTCTGAGACAAAACTTCCAGAGGAACGATCAGACAGCTGAATTTGCGATTCACAAAAATCTGCTGTTCTGCAGCCACCGCTGCTGACACCAAGGCAAACAGGGTCTGGAGTGGACCTCTAGCAAACTCCAACAGACCTGCAGCTGAGGGTCTTGTCTGGTAGAAGGAAAACTAACAAACAGAAAGAACACCCACACCAAAAACCCATCTGCACATCACTATCATCAAAGACCAAAAGTAGAAAAAACTACAAAGATGGGGAGAAAACGGAGCAGAAAAACTGGAAACTCTAAAAAGCAGAGCACCTCTCCTCTTCCACAGGAACACAGATCCTCACCAGCAATGGAACAAAGCTGGATGGAGAATGACTTTGACGAGTTGAGAGAAGAAGGCTTCAGACAATCAAACTACTCTGAGCTACAAGAGGAAATTCAAATCAACGGCAAAGAAGTTAAAAACTTTGAAAAAAAATTAGACAAATGTATAACTAAAATGACCAATGCAGAGAAGTGCTTAAAGGAGCTGATGGAGCTGAAAGCCAAGTTTCGAGAACTACGAGAAGAATACAGAAGCCTCAGTAGCCGATGCGATCAACTGGAAGAAAGGGTATCAGTGATGGAAGATGAAATGAACGAAATGAAGCGAGAAGGGAAGTTTAGAGAAAAAAGAATAAAAAGAAACGAACAAAGCCTCCAAGAAATATGGGACTATGTGAAAAGCCCAAACCTACATCTGATTGGTGTACCTGAAAGTGATGAGGAGAATGGAAACAAGTTGCAAAACACTCTACAAGATATTATCCAGGAGAACTTCCCCAATCTAGCAAGGCAGGCCAACATTCAGATTCAGGAAATACAGAGAATGCCACAAAGATACTCCTCGAGAAGAGCAACCCCAAGACACATAATTATCAGATTCACCAAAGTTGAAATGAAGGAAAAAATGTTGAGGGCAGCCAGAGAGAAAGGTCGGGTTACCCACAAAGGGAAGCCCATCAGACTAACAGCTGATCTCTCGGCAGAAACTCTACAAGCCAGAAGAGAGTAGGGGCCAATATTCAACATTCTTAAAGAAAAGAATTTTCAATCCAGAATTTCATATCCAGCCAAACTAAGCTTCATAAGTGAAGGAGAAATAAAATACTTTACAGACAAGGAAATGCTGAGAGATTTTGTCACCACCAGGCCTGCCCTACAAGAGCTCCTGAAGGAAGCACTAAACATGGAAAGGAACAACCGGTACCAGCCACTGCAAAAACATGCCAAATTGTAAAGACCATCGAGGCTAGGAAGAAACTGCATCAACTAACGAGCAAAATAACCAGCTAACATCATAATGACAGGATCAGATTCACACATAACAATATTAACTTTAAATGTAAATGGGCTAAATGCTCCAATTAAAAGACACAGACAGGCAAATTGGATAAGGAGTCAGGACCCATCAGTGTGCTGTATTCAGTAAGCCCATCTCACGTGCAGAGACACACATAGATTCAAAATAAAGGGATGGAGGAAGAACTACCAAGCAAATGGAAAACAAAAAAACGCAGGGGTTGCAATCCTAGTCTCTGATAAAACAGACTTTAAACCAACAAAGATCAAAAGAGACAAAGAAGGCCATTACATAATGGTAAAGGGATCAATTCAACAAGAAGAGCTAACCATCCTAAATATATATGCATCCAATACAGGAGCATCCAGATTCATAAAGCAAGTCCTGAGTGACCTACAAAGAGACTTAGACTACCATATAATAATAATGGGAGATTTTAACACCCCACTGTCAACATTAGACAGATCAATGAGACAGAAAGTTAACAAGGATACCCAGGAATTGAACTCAGCTCTGCACCAAGCGGACCTAATAGACATCTACAGAACTCTCCACCCCAAATCTACAGAATATACATTTTTTTCAGCACCACACCACACCTATTCCAAAACTGACCACATAGTAGGAAGTAAAGCTCTCCTCAGCAAATGTAAAAGAACAGAAATTATAACAAACTGTCTCTCAGACCACAGTGCAATCAAACTAGAACTCAGGATTAAGAAACTCACTCAAAACCACTCAACTACATGGAAACTGAACAACCTGCTCCTGAATGACTACTGGGTACATAACAAAATGAAGGCAGAAATAAAGATGTTCTTCGAAACCAATGAGAACAAAGAAACAACATACCAGAATCTCTGGGACACATTCATAGCAGTGTGTAGAGGGAAATTTATAGCACTAAATGCCCACAAGAGAAAGCAGGAAAGATCCACAATTGACACCCTAACATCACAATAAAAAGAACTAGCAAAGCAAGAGCAAACACATTCAAAAGCTAGCAGAAGGCTAGAAATAACTAAAATCAGAGCAGAACTGAAGGAAATAGAGACATAAAAAACCCTTCAAAAAATTAATGGATCCAGGAGCTGGTTTTTTGAAAAGATCAACAAAATCGATAGACCGCTAGCAAGACTAATAAAGAAGAAAAGAGAGAAGAATCAAATAGATGCAATAAAAAATGAAAAAGGGGATATCACCACCGATCCCACAGAAATACAATCTACCATCAGAGAATACTACAAACACCTCTATGCAAATAAACTAGAAAATCTAGAAGAAATGGATAAATTCCTCGACAAACACACCCTCCCAAGACTAAACCAGATAGAAGTTGAATCTCTGAATAGACCAATAACAGGTTCTGGAATTGTGGCAATAATCAATAGCTTACCAACAAAAAGAGTCCAGGACCTGATGGATTCACAGCCGAATTCTACCAGAGGTACAAGGAGGAACTGGTACCATTCCTTCTGAAACTATTCCAATCGATAGAAAAAGAGGGAATCCTCCCTAACACATTTTACGAAGACAGCATCATCCTGATACCAAAGCCTGACAGAGACACAACCAAAAAAAAGAATTTCAGACCAATATCCTTGATGAACATTGATGCAAAAATCCTCAATAAAATACTGGCAAACCGAATCCAGCAGCACATCAACAAGCTTATCCACCATGATCAAGTGGGCTGGGATGCAAGGCTGGTTCAACATACGCAAATCAATAAATGTAATCCAGCATACAAACAGAACCAAAGACAAAAACCACATGATTATCTCAATAGATGCAGAAAAGGCCTTTGACAAAATTCAACAACACTTCATGCTAAAAACTCTCAATAAATTAGGTATTGATGGGACGTATCTCAAAATAATAAGAGCTATCTATGACAAATCCACAGCCAATATCATACTGAATGGGCAAAACTAGAAGCATTCCCTTTGAAAACTGGCACAAGACAGGGATGCCCTCTCTCACCACTCCTATTCAACATAGTGCTGGAAGTTCTGGCCAGGGCAATCAGGCAGGAGAAGGAAATAAAGGGTATTCAATTAGGAAAAGAGGAAGTCAAATTGTCCCTGTTTGCAGATGACATGACTGTATATCTAGAAAATCCCATTGTCTCAGCCCAAAATCTCCTAAAGCTGATAAGCAACTTCAGCAGAGTCTCAGGATACAAAATCAATGTACAAAAATCACAAGCATTCTTGTACACCAATCACAGACAAACAGAGAGCCAAATCATGAGTGAACTCCCATTCACAATTGCTTCAAAGAGAATAAAATACCTAGGAATCCAACTTACAAGGGACGTGAAGGACCTCTTCAAGGAGAACTACAAACCACTGCTCAATGAAATAAAAGAGGATACAAACAAATGGAAGAACATTCCATGCTCATGGGTAGGAAGAATCAATATCATGAAAATGGCCATACTGTCCAAGATAATTTATAGATTCAATGCCATCCCCATCAAGCTACCAATGACTTTCTTCACAGAATTGGAAAAAACTAAAGTTCATATGGAACAAAAAAAGAGCCCATGTCACCAAGTCAATCCTAAGCCAACAGAACAAAGCTGGAGGCATCATGTTACCTAACTTCAAACTATACTACAAGGCTACAGTAACCAAAACAGCATGGTACTTGTTCCAAAACAGAGACATAGATCAATGGAGCAGAATAGAGCCCTCAGAAATAGTGCTGCATATCTACAACTATCTGATCTTTGACAAACCTGACAAAAACAAGCAATGGGATAAGGATTCCCTATTTAATAAATGGTGATGGGAAAACTGGCTAGCCATATGTAGAAAGCTGAAACTGGATCCCTTCCTTACACCTTATACAAAAATTAATTCAAGATGGATTAAAGACTTACATGTTAGACCTAAAACCATAAAAACTCTAGAAGAAAACCTAGGCAATACCATTCAGGATATAGGCATGGGCAAGGACTTCATGTCTAAAACACCAAAAGCAACGGCAACAAAAGCCAAAATTGACAAATGGGATCTAATTAAACTAAAGAACTTCTGCACAGCAAAAGAAACTACCATCAGAGTGAACAGGCAACCTACAAAATGGGAGAAAATTTTTGCAATCTACTCATCTGACAAAGGGCTAATATCCAGAATCTACAATGAACTCAAACAAATTTACAAGAAAAAAAACAAACCAACAACCCCATCAAAAAGTGGGTGAAGGATATGAACAGACACTTCTCAAAAGAAGACATTTATGCAGCCAAAAAACACATGAAAAAATGCTCATCATCACTGGCCATCAGAGAAATGCAAATCAAAACCACAATGAGATACCATCTCACACCAGTTAGAATGGCCATCATTCAAAAGTCAGGAAACAACAGGTGCTGGAGAGGATGTGGAGAAATAGGAACACTTTTACACTGTTGGTGGGACTGTAAACTAGTTCAACCATTGTGGAAGTCAGTGTGGTGATTCCTCAGGGATCTAGAACTAGAAATACCATTTAACGCAGCCATCCCATTACTGGGTGTATACCCAAAGGATTATAAATCATGCTGTTATAAAGACATGCACACGTATGTTTATTGCGGCATTATTCACAATAGCAAAGACTTGGAACCAACCCAGATGTCCAACAACGATAGACTGGATTAAGAAAATGTGGCACATATACACCATGGAATACTATGCAGTCATAAAAAATGATGAGTTCATGTCCTTTGTAGGGACATGGATGAAACTGGAAACCATCATTCTCAGTAAACTGTCGCAAGGACAAAAAACCAAACACCGCATGTTCCCACTCATAGGTGGGAATTGAACAATGAGAACACATGGACACAGGAAGGGGAACATCACAGTCTGGGGACTGTTGTGGGGTCGGGGGAGAGGGGAGGGACAGCATTGGGAGATATCCCTAATGCTAAATGACGAGTTAATGGGTGCAGCACACCAACATGGCACATGGATACATATGTAACAAATCTGCACATTGTGCACTTGTACCCTAAAACTTAAAGTATAATAATAATAATTAAAAAAATAAAAATAAAAATAAAATAAAAAATAAAAAAGAAATTTAACTGACTTGCTTCTTAGGAATGACCATAAAGGGTGTGATATTGCAAAAAATCACATTTTATGATAATTTTATAATAATAAAAAAATATGGTCTGCGCCACACAATGGCAGGCTCAGTGATAGGCAGTCTTCATTTATTCAGGATGATTGGGAAATGAGGTGTCTCTGCTGTGATTTGTCCTGATAACTGAGGCTTATTCCCTTTGCATGCCAAAAGGTTTTATTTAAACTAATTTCAGTAGAAAGATTTCTCAAATGTATCACACGGTTTCCAGCCTAATTAAATATATACTGAAGCTATTAACCTGTCGTTAATGATAAAGTCAGCACATGGCTATCAGCCATCATACAGGGCCACATCGTGGTCAGAGGGGAGCCTGAGACGGGAAAGCTTGCTTGCTCCTTTGCCCAGTGACCCCAACTTGTTCTGCTTTCTGAGTGGTGTCTGTAACAGGCTTTCTATTCCCTTTCTCACGATTAGTGGCCTTTTTGTCAGTTTTCAATACTCTCACTCCAAGCAATTTTTCATTCCTTTAAATTCCTGTTTTTAATTTCTAGAAAGCCCAATAATAAAGCCCTGTTAGGACTAGATAGTAAACAAGAATCATTTCAATTGGGGTACAACTAGGAGTCAGTGAGGATCATTGAGGGTTCCTGTGCAGACAAGTAGATGTTTCAGCTGCCTGGTTTTCTACCAGGACCCAGAGAGTGAGGTTACTGAGAGTCTTCCATCCGAGCAGCAAGTACTCTTATGATTTTTCTTTGTATTTTTATCTCATTATTTCACTCTGATAGCTTATATTACCTATGTTATATATAAAGTCCTTACCTACATTATATATAAAGTCCTTGAGGGCAGGAAACATATTTTATTGTTCATCTGTTTTGCCCACTATCTAAAATAGTCCTGGGTACATTAAAGAAAAAAAAAAAGGCTGGGTACGTTGGCTCATGCTTGTAATTCCAGCACTTTGGGAGGCCGAGGGGGGCGGATCACTTGGGGATAAGAGTTCAAGACCAGCCTGGCCAACCTGGTGAAACCGCATCTCTACTAAAACTACAAAACAATTAGCCGGGTGTGATGGCGAGCGCCTGTAATCCCAGCTACTCAAGAGACTGAGACAGGAAAATCGCTCGGGCCCAGAAGGTGGAGGTTGCAGTGAGCTGAGATCATGCCATTGCAATCCAGCCTGGTCAATGAGTGAAACTCTGTCTCAAAAAAAAAAAAAAAAAAAGAATGCTCATGTAATACGGTTATGCTATGCTTTCCCCCAGAACCCTAGAGAAATCCACATAGCAATGTTAATTCAATATGATACCTATTTCTGTCATTTGGCACTATTTGTGCCATACTTTTCTTCCAATAGCATTGACTGACTTGACCTAGGCATTGCTGTAAACAAATATAAAGGTTTCTTGTTTACTTTGTGGCACTGTAATTGGAAACTAGTCTCCACCTCAGCTATTCTCTCTTTTTGATTAGCAATCCTTTCATAGAGAATCTCCAGCTCTACCCTAAAGCCCAACTATAGTCCTAATTTTTCATACCTTGAAGATCCAGTAACTCATCAATATTTCTTAAGCTGTGCCTAACTTAAACTTTCTGGCCTATCAAAGGATCTTTCTTTTTTAAGATCTCTCGCTCTCTTTTTTTTCTTTTTTTTTTTTAATCATGAGTAGAAAATGGTCCTCAGAAACTAAAGCAAAGACACCTTGAATATCTGGCCCATTTATATATTTATTCTGAATTTTTTATGTAATACCATATGTTATTTCAATTCTTCTCATTCTGCAAGTCACTACAGGAAATCATCTTTCCTTATGGCATTCACTTTCTGAGCATCACCTTCCCGATTTGCCCGGAATGTGAAAGTGCATGCACTGTCTGCCACGCAGCAAACATTTCTTGCTTCTGTCTGTAATGTTTTGGTTGCTTTTGAAGTCATTCTCTAAACCTGCAATGTGTCCAGGTCACTTGTCTGTAGACACTTGGAAAGAGGGGTCACTGATGTAAATACAACGTGCTAATACCAAGCTCTGCTTTATACATAGTACCTGTAACCAAATCCTCTTGAAAATCCATGATACCTTAAGTTTTACTTCAAGAAACATTTTGTTTGTGTCAATAGATCCAGAGCCAATGGGTTTACTTAAAAACCTCTTTTATGATGTCAGTGAATAAAAGGGGATGCTAGACCACCAGAGGATTTTAGCCTCGAAACTCCCCACCCTCCTGGCAATGGTAAGGTCTATTCAGTTTCTGATCTTATTGCAATCATTCACTGGATATCTCCTTTGACATGACCTTCTTTTCTCAAAGCTAACTCTTTAAAACCCCTTCTCATTTACTTGTGAGAAAGAAGGTATGAAAGTCACCTTTGTGCTTATTGCAAACATTCATTTTTCTTCATGATGCTCTTGAAAATCCAGAATGACCACAGCTTATCCTGATCCCCTAGCTGTACACTCTGTAAGCACAATGTAGGATTCATACAATATAGTCCCATAGGTGGCTAAATAGATTTTACAGTAAAATATGTGTGCTAAGGAGTGAATAAAACATGTTTATTGTATGTACATTTTAGCGGGCAATAATAAAATACTCATGTACTCACCAAAGACTTGAGACATTCAGCCTTACAACCCCGTAGCACGCTGTGTACCCCTCCCCACTTGTCACCCTTTCTCTTTTCCTAGAGGTAACCACAGTCCTGAATCTCGTCTCTGTCTCTCCTATTTTGCTATCTCCCTCTCCCTCTCTCTGTCTCTCAATCTCTCTTTCTCTCATAGTTTATCACCTTTATGTGGTTTCTTAAATAATATTTCATTTGGTACTTGCCTTTTGTATTTATGCAAGTGAAATTCTATATGTAATTCTTTGTGATAGGCTTATCACATTCCATATTGTAAGATTCATCCATGCTGAAGAAAATAGCTGTAGCTTGCTTGCCTGCTTTCTTTCTTTCTTTCTCTTTCTTTCTTTTTCTTTCTCTTTTTCTTTTCTTTTCTTTCTTTCTCTTTCCTTCTTTCTCTCTGTCTCTCTTTTTTTTTTTTTTTTTATTTGAGATGCAGTCTCATTCTGTTACCCAGGCTGGAGTAGAGTGGTGTGATCTCAGCTCACTGCAACCTCCACCTCCCAGGCTCTAGTGATCCTCCTGCCTCAGCCTCCCAAGTAGCTGGGACTATAGGCACACACCACCATGCCTAGCTAATTTTCATATTTTTTTAGAGACTGGGTTTCGCCATGTTGCCCAGGTTAATCTTGAACTCCTGGGCTCAAGCGATCCTCCCACCTCTGCCTCCCAAAGTGCTGGGATAACAGGCTTGAGCCACTACACCCAGCCAATAGCTATATTTCATTCTTTTTAACTATGGTATAGTATTCTAGTCTATGAACATACCACAACTTAGGAATCTATTAAACTGTTGGTAGACAATTTGAATAGTTTCCTGTTTTCTGCTATTATGAACAATGCCGCTTGGACAATCTTGAATTTTCTGGTGTACACATGCTAGAATTCCTCAAGGGCATATATCTAGGAGTGTAGGTATGATTGTAGGGAATTTTCATCCACATCTCTACTCTATAATGACACACTGCTTTCTAGTTCTACTAGTTTATACTCTTGTCCGCAAGAGATGACTATTCCTATTGCCCATATCCTCACTACACTTGATATTAATCACCTTTCAATTTTTTAATAAACCGGTAGGCATGAAATGATATCCTATTGAGATTTTTTTTAGCACTTCCCTATTTAACAATAAGGTTGAGCATCTTGTCTTATGTTTATGGTAATTCGTATTTCCTCCTATATAAGATGTATGTTTAAGTTTTTTGTTCTCAGTCTCATTGCGGTGTTCATCTTTTCGAACACAAATCTTTAGTCATTGACGTGGACCGCAAATCACTTATTTCAGTATAAGTCTTTCTCTTCATTGTCTTTTTTTTTTTTTTTTTTTTTTTGAGACGGAGTCTCGCTCTGTCGCCCAGGCTAGAGTGCAGTGGCGCGATCTCGGCTCACTGCAAGCTCCGCCTCCCGGGTTCACGCCATTCTCCTGCCTCAGCCTCTCCGAGTAGCTGGGACTACAGGCGCCCGCCACCGCGCCCGGCTAATTTTTTGTATTTTTAGTAGAGACGGGGTTTCACCGTGGTCTCGATCTCCTGACCTCGTGATCCGCCCGCCTCGGCCTCCCAAAGTGCTGGGATTACAAGCGTGAGCCACCGCGCCCGGCCTCTTCATTGTCTATAAGGTGTTTTTATTCTATAAATGAAAGCTTTAAATTGTAATGTACATACATTTTATCAACAATTTCCTTTGGACTTTGTAATTTGCTTAAGAAGCAATTTTACTTCAAATTCATATGACTATTCCAAATATTCTTAGAAGTTTTGAAATACTGCCTTTTACATTTACATCTTTCATCTGCTTGGAATTGTAGTTTATAGTTTGTAATGCAGAACTGGTTTTGATTTTTCATTTGTATAATCAAGTCTAAGCATCATTTATTAAATAGTTGATTCTTTCCTCACTGATATACAATTGCTGAACTGACATAAATTAAGTTTCATGTATGCTGTGGGCCTGTTTCTGAGGTCCCTGTTTAGTTGAATTGTCACTGACTAAATCCCTATAGCAATAACACCTTGTTATAATTACAATAGCTTTAAACTAAAATTAAGTCTGGTAGAACAAGTCCCTTTCCTTACATGAAAACATTGTTCTTCAGAAATGTTTGAACTAACTTTTGGTTAGGTAATTAATTTGATATGTTTCCTCCTTTTAGTATAGGTGTTCAGAGCTATAAATTTCCCCTTAAGCATTTCTTATGCAAGATGAACACTTTAGATTCGAAGACACAAATAGATTGAAAGTAAAATAATGGGGAAAGATATAGCATTCCAACAGTAATCAAAAAAGAAGTGAAGTAACTATATAAGACAAAATAGATTTCAAGACAAAAATTATTACTATAGACAAGGATATTTTATAATGATGAAAGGGCCAATCCACCATGAAAATAAAAAAATTATAAACCTATATGCACTTAACAGAAGGGCCAAGAAAACATGAAGCAAAATTGGCAGAATTGAAGGGAGAAATACATTAATTCAATACTCTAATCTCAATAATGGATAGAACAACTAGACAGAAGATCAATAGGAAATAGAAGACTTGAGCAACAGTATAAACAAACTGGGCCTTGCAGCAGCTGCAGAACACTCCATGAAACAACAGAATACACATCTCCATCTCAAGTGCACATTGAACCTTCCCCAGGGTGGAACGTAGGTTAGGCCATAAAAGACGTCTCAGCAAATTTAAAAGGACTAAAATTGTACAAGTATGTTCCTAGACCATAATGGGGAAAAAATCAATAACACAAGGAAATTTAGGAAATAGGAAATTCACAGACAGTGGAAATTAAACACACAATATTAAATAACCAGTGGGCCAAAAAAGAACTCACAAAGAAAATTTAAAAATACACAGAGTTTTTTAAAAAGTGCTATGGCAACTTAAGTTTCACACGCAAAAGAATGAAGTTGGATCCCTATGTCATATTATGTACAAAAATTAACTCAAAATCGATAAAATATCTAAATATAAAGGCTGAGATTATAAAACTCTTAGAAGAAAACATAGGTGTAAAATCTTCATGACTTTGGATTAGGCAATGGTTCTTAAATATGACACCAAAAGCACAAGCAATAAAATAAAAAAAAGTATATCGGACTTCATTAAAATTAAAACTTTTGTGCTGCAAATGAATACAGTAAAAAAGAAACCTAAAGAATAGGATAGCTTATTTGTAAATCGTATATCTTGTTCAGCTCTCATATCCAGAATATATAAAGACTTCTTATAATTCACTAACAAAAACACAAATAACACAATTTAAAAAATGGGCAAAATATTTGAACAGACATTTCTACAAATATATATATATATATATATATATATATATATATATATATGTGCAAATGGACAAATAAGCACACGAAATGGTGTTGAATGTCAATTGTCCTTAGAGAAATGCAAAGCTACAGTGAAATACTACTTCACACTCACAAGCCTGGCTATAATAAAAAAAGACAGGAAAACAAACCACAGGTGTTGTTGAAGATGTGAAGAAACTGGGACCCTCATACATTATTCGGGGGGAATGTAAAATGATGCAACTGCTTTGGAAAACAGTTCAGCAGTTTCTAAAAAAGTTAAACATAAAATTACCTTTAAGACTCAGCAATTCAGCCGGGCGCGGTGGCTCAAGCCTGTAATCCCAGCACTTTGGGAGGCCGAGGCGGGCGGATCACGAGGTCAGGAGATCGAGACCATCTTGGCTAACACGGTGAAACCCCGTCTCTACTAAAAATACAAAAAATTAGCTGGGCGTGTTGGCGGGCGCCTGTAGTCCCAGCTACTCGGGAGGCTGAGGCAGGAGAATGGCGTGAACCCGGGAGGCGGAGCTTGCAGTGAGCCGAGATTGCGCCACTGCACTCCAGCCTGGGCGACAGAGCGAGACTCCGTCTCAAAAAAAAAAAAAAAAAAAAAAAAAGATTCAGCAATTCTACTCCTAGATATACATCCAAGACAATTGGGTATATATAAACATATATTTCCTTTATGCCCACATACACCCTTAGATATATGTAGATATAAACATATGCCCAAACAAAATCTTGCATATGGATGTTGCTAAAACCATTATTCGTAATAGCTAAAAAATAGAAACAATCCAAATATCCATCAGCAGAAGAATAAAGAAAATGTGGTATATTTATATGATAAAATATTATTATTTGAACATAAAAAAGAATGAAGGACTGATACATACAATAATGTGGATAAAGCTTGAAGACATTATACTAAGTAACGAAATTGGTCCCAAAAGGCCACATATTGTGTGATTCCATTCATATGAAATGAGAAATTTCTATGGATCTTCTATGTTTCCTTGAAAATTATATGTATTCTACAACTGTTGGATACAGTGTCCTATAAATGCCTATCAGGTTCCATTCAAACCTTCTACAGTCTTACTACGTTTTTAATGTGCTTGATCTACCAATGAAAGACAAATGTTTAGATCTCCCACTTTGATAGTGAAATTGTCACTTTCTCCTTGTAGTCCTATTAATCTTCATTGTATATGCTTGAGGCTACTGGGTCCGTACAAGTTTAGAATTATTACATCTTCCTAGAAAATAGAATATTTTATCATTATTTAATCGGCATCTTTATCTCTAATAACATTTCTTTCCTTAAAATATATTTTGCCAGATACTAATATAATTACATGGACTAGCTGTAATTATATATATGTTCAACTAACAGTGTAAGCTTATTAAAGGATTCCTTTACATTCAATGTGACGTAATTGATTACATTAATAAGAACAATTTGGAGGATTTTAAATTTTATAAAGTGCCTTTTCATGTGGCCTTTTACTTTTTCACTGAGGTATTTCATTCAAAATCATCTGATGTTACTGTCAGTTTCTCAAAACATCTGATAGTTGTAAGTTGCTAACCAACATACAATCATGTCCACATCATGAGTTATGTCAAATGATACCAAAATATGCTGACTTAATTACCATCACACAAAGAACCTTCTTAATTAATCAGCTGATATGATGGACAAATACACTGTTTTAGAAGTTAGAATTACATAGTCATAAAACTAGGTTTAAATATTTTCTCTGCTCTGTAATATATAAAATGGGCTTTGACATGACATTAAAGTCAGTCTTTTTTTAAACCAATGCTTGCTCTGGATTATATTTACTCTGCAAAATATAAACCTTCTTTATCAATAACTTCAATCCATCAATTTATCTCACCACTTTTCTTTTCATTGCCTGCTCTCATTGACCTGTATTTTCTCTGCAATTTCAAGGACAGTGCCATAACAACAGCAATAATACCTTTCATCTCATATAGTTTTTGAAGTGTAAAAAGCACTTGTAGGCATATTAGTAGGTGCTCAGTAACTAGTTGTTGAACTGAATTATCCTGCTTCTTCATGATTACCAAATAGGAATTTAACAATGACATAATCAAGAATGTTCTGTGTATGGCGCTGAATGTCCTGGAAGCTGAGTCTGTTCCCAGTCTCTATGTCTGTGTCTCCAGCCTTATGCACTTAAAATGTCTACTGCAATTTCCTTCATTATTATGTGCTAAGAATGCAGCCAAGAAAGACTGCTCACCTCTATGAAGTAGACCTAAGCCAAGGATGTTAAATTCCATCCTTACCATCGAATATAGATTTTCTATGAAAAGCTCAATCCATTTTTAAAAGCTCAATGGATAACTGGAAAGTAATTTACAGCTGATTAATATTTAGGGACCAAAAAATCCAATACAAGAATATTTCCCAGATTTATTGAACTTTGATTATGACTTGATTGAATTTTCATTTTTTTCATTCACTCAATTCTTACCTTTTTTTGGTTCTGAACTAGTCAGTGGAATGTCACTGGCCACGTTGATCTTCGTAATTCTGCTATCTTTATTGAATTAATTTATTTCTATGGCAAGACTGCCAGCTTGAGATAGTCTTTTGCCTGCTGAGCCATTTGCAGTGATGGATGACACAAGGAATAGTAACACTTTCCAATTTGGCATCTTTCAGGCATTAACTGGGTCTTTTATTACACATCCTTTCAGTCTTACTCTTATTTTTCTTTGAACTCATTGACTTCTAGACAAGAAAATGACACATTTCCTTAAGGAATCCCCTTTAGCTAGCAGTTGATGTCATTTTAAAAAGAACTTTTTAGAAAAGACAGAAGTGACTCTTAAAACTTAATGTTCTTCCTTTGGAGATAAGGTGAAAATTTTGTTAAAACAGGTGAACAAGTATTTGTTTACCTAATAATAGAATATATTATATAGACAGAACCACCTGAAGCTTGAAATTGACATTTTATGAAAATTAAGAGAGAGTAATATTTAATAATTTACAACATTTGTAGTAACTTCATGTGTAAGCAATGATTATTGCTGTTTGAATATTTTCACTTCTCTCCTTCCACATGTAGGACAGATTTATAGTTCCTGACCCCCTTATGGTTGAGTGGGGTTATTCAGCTAGTTCCGCCTCCTGAATTGTCTGATTGTGAGTGTGTCATTTCTGAGCTGCGTCATGCAATGTGAGATCCTCAAGGGTTCTCTTTTCCCTCTGGCTGGCAACTGACAATGTTTGAGACAATGACTATCCCGTCAGTCAGTCTGATTCACCAAGTCACTACTTCAAGGAATCCATCCACCTCTGCTGCTTTGCAATGGATGGGTAGCATGACCAAGAAACAATACTTTATTACCTAAACTATTGGGATTTGGGGTTTATTTGTTACTGCAGCATAAACAAGTTTTATGCTTTATTTTAAAGATATTATGGAATTTGCATTAGCCCAGGATGCTGTTTAGTTAAATTTAGAGATGAACCATCCATAACAGGCTCTTAAAGATTTCTAACTTTTTAAGGTTGTTAATAAATTCTTTAAGTTTGAGGTTGTTAATAAGGACTACCATATTTTCTCACAAATTCTGCCTAGCGTTGCTGAACAGCCATATATCAAACATTCTGGATGTAAGTAAACCATGAACATTTTGAACTTTTGAGAAGCAATGCAGCCAGATTTGTGAAGTCATGAATTTAAGAACATCAGTTTTATTTCTGACTGCATTTTTTATTAGCACTTCTGTAACTGCTTGAAGCCTTGGTTTTCTCATCTGTAAAATGAAAATGATAATATTTCCATGTGATGGTTATGGAAAAAACACCAGTGAGAACACTATTACCCTCTTATAAAAAAGGAGTAAGTGTTTGTTCCAGTGCTGGGCCTAGAGGAAGTGCTCAGTAAATCCTGCCTCTCCTCCTGTTTTGAAGGGATAATGACACAAATTCAAACCTCTTACCAATATTGTAGGGAAGCTACTCCACACACCACCCACTTTTCTTCTCTTTTCTGTTCTGATTCTTTCTGGTTCTGCTTTATTTTTCATGAGAAAAATCAGCCTGAGTCACAAACTATGGCTTTTGTGCCACCAAGTCATAGGTAAGAGGAGCACGGTGACAATGACAGCAGCCCTGTCTCACGTGTTGTGTGCCTGGTCTTTGCTGTAGGCACTTTCCACAAGTTTTTCTCCTTACAACAGGCCAGTAAGGTAGACATTTTTTCCCTCATTTTGCAAATGAGAAGATTTACGGTAGGTATTGGGATAAGGTTATGTATCCGTTAATTGATACTACCAGAATTTGATCCAAGATGTCTGAAGATTGTGCTCTTCACCACCAAATAGGGGAAGCATACACCCAGGTTTGCCTCCAGCAGTCTCTATGTATGACTAGTATCCTGGCATTCCACCCGTTTTACCATTTGTCTTAGATTTTTCATCTTTACAAATGTATTATTATTAATAGTTGCATTAAAATGTGCCAGGTGATACAGTTTGGCTGTGTCCCCACCCAAATCTTATCTTGAATTCCCATGTATTGTGGGAGGCACCCGATGGGAGGTAATTGAATCACAGGGACAGGTCTTTCCCGTGCTGTTCTCCTGATAGTGAGTAAGTCTCACGAGATCTGATGGTTCTATCTGTGGGAGTTTCCCTGCACGAGCTCTCTTTCTTTGCCTGCTGCCATCCATGTAAGACATGCCTTTTGCCTTCTGCCATGATTATGAGGTTTCCCCAGCCACATGGAACTGTAAGTCCATTAAACCTCTTTCTTTTGTAAATTGCCCAGTCTCCGGTATGTCTTTATCAGCAGCATGAAAACAGACTAATACACCAGATTTGCTAGGCTTCCACTTCACTGCCAGCCTCTGCCATGGTTTCATCTAGTCTCAGTTCAAAACGCGCAGGCCATAAACAGAGTTCTTAATTTAACATGTGGTTATAGTTGAAAAACAACCAAAGATCACCTTTCTTTCTTCTCCTGACCCTTTCTGGAGGCAATGTAACTAGTACCTTTTTTAAGGAAATGAAGAGACTTTGTACACTACGGTCTGGGAAGAAGCTAAATCCTTCCAGTCTCTGGTGGTAATGGTGGCAGAAGTGCCCAACAGGCCTACCCCTATCAATCAAATGGAGCTGGCATGCAGGTGGTAGCATGGCCTGTGTTACAGCCTACAAGATGCATGAAACATCAAACCAGGCTGCAAAGTCAGGAAAGCTTGGAAATGGTAGGTTAGGTATATATAAAACATGTGGGAATAAAAACTGAGAGTTCTTTCATACAGCATATAGAGAATACTTCCTAGTGCAGTGGTTTTTATCATTTATTATATGCTATAAATCAATAACTTTTTATTTATGCTATTATTTGGTAGCTTTTTAAAAACTTTATAACTTTTCGGGAGCAATAAATTCTAAGGGGAGGGGAAGGACATGTTTAATAAAATTTTAAGTACAGAATTTCTATTTTTTAAGAAAATTGACAAATACATAACTTACACAAAATGTTTGCTGGCATTTGACATCTAACTTGGGGACCATAATGATATTAATTATCATTTGAAAAGGCGCAAGTCTACTAAAGAAACATCAGCATCCATTTCAAAAGCTAGTAGTTACTTTGTGCAGGTTTTCTTGAAAGTAATGATTTAGTGAAACTTATCACTAAACATATTAAAACACCAAAAGAGGAAAGAACAAATAAAAGGTTGAACCCTCAAGGGAGTGCTGTGTTTAATATTTAAATTTAGAATACTATAAATGCACTTTAGAGTATCTCAACTTGTGGTGTAATACTTTTTTGATGGAACTGCTATTTTTAATCAGGTAAACTTATATTCTGACTAGAAAGGAGTGAAAATAAGAATGCTTATGATTTTCCAGCATCTGAATTTAGAGAAACAGTCAAAGGAATCATAGATACAACTTAGTTGAAAAACTTTGATTAAAATATTTTTCAAAGAATGATATTGAGGTAAAAAGAGAGTATGTGTGAAAAATATTTGAGCTAGGTACACATTTTTATTTTAAAAATAGAATTAAATTTGAAACAATCAGCATATTTAATTTACTCATCCATGCACAATAATATTTTTAGTTAAGTAAGTACACTCTTTTCAGATACTAAAGTACCTGGAAAACTCAAAAAAAAAAAAAATGCTACTACATGGTGGATATTTTCACCAGCCATAAACTACTTAGAGTAAGACTGCAGGCAATTTTATGAAAAAAAATTTTAATGACACCATGTTGAAAAAAAATCAGACAAATGGCATTAGAAACAAATATAGCAAAGAAATTGATTAACGTATGTGAAGTGTATCAAGACTTATTGTTTATGTTATTTTTAATGTTTCAGATAATTGATGTAATAATCAAAGTGAAGATTTTTATTTTGCTTAAATGTAAATGCATATGTGTTATTTTCATTTTTAGAAAAAAATTATTTTTGAAAACGGTTTTTAATAGAACTAGTTTATAAATACAAATGTATTTTATAAAAACAATTGTATTCATTAACAAATGAGTATTCCAAAAGGTAAAATTTTAATTTTCAAGTGTGGCCTTGCAGTCTAACAATTATTTAGCTACTTGTCCCAAATGGGGAGTCTATATGCACAGCCTGCAGCGTATGGTAAGTGACACTCTTTGTTTTCATCTCAGCTCCCTGGACGTGGAAGGCCAGCTTCATCCAAGGCATCATGGCGAATTCTTTGGACAGTTGTTTTAAGTAAAAAATTGAACAAAATCATTCTGCTGCCTCTCCTAATTTTAAAGGGAAGTGTCTTTCTTTTGGGTTCTTTTTGATTCACCAGCATCAAGGATTCCAGGACACAGCAGTCACCTGAGAGTTGTGGCTGATAAATGTCTTCATTGCCTCAAAGAATTGTTCCGGGGCCGTGACGCTCTCCAGCATTGCCTGAATTCCAAACGGAACTACATGCCTTTGTGACTTGAAGATTAATCTCTGCCACTCACAGCTCGTTGGCTTCCTTTGCTCATTTCTGCAATGTCTGCAGATGGTGTAGTGCTCTGTGCCAGAGTTATTTACCCACAAGTTCCTTCACACATAGCTCCCTCTTTGAGCCATTCTAGGGAGAGTTAAATACTGAACAATTACGCAACTCTTTTGTCAACCCGTGGGTCTTTCCAGCTCTGGTCCAAAAGAAAGTCTCTGCAGCAATACCTGCTATTCCTGGAGGCTGCTGCTGTCTCTCAACTGAATGCAGCAGAGACATCACCTTCAAGAACCCTCTCACCACAAAAATAAACATTTTCAAAATATACACAAACAACACATTTTTCATTGGTAAACATTCCTTAACACACTTCCCAGAGTGCCTGCTGCTTCACTGCATTTATCTCCCAGAACTCAAGTTGCAGAATTAATCATCCTCTAGCTTTTTATTAATTTACAAGTCAGCAAATATTTTGGCACTGAGTACCACAGCTTTGTCAGAAAGATGTAAGGTGGAAGGGAAAGATGGAAAAAGGAACAGGGAAAAATAGTAATTGTGGAGGTAAGTTCTTTACATTCATTTTTAAATTTTTCCATAACCACTATGAGTAAGTATTTTTATTATCCTATTTTACATATGCAGGAAACCGAGACTCAAGGAGATTAAATAATTTACACAAAGTCACATCCCCAGTAATGACGGAACAAAGACTTGAATCCAGGCAGTTTACATTTAAAGCCTGCAATTATAACCCCTAAACTATATCTCTTCACACTGTAGAGAAAGCAGGAGCAGAAGAAAGAGGAGAAAAAAGAAAACATGGGGAAAGGGATGGGAAAGAGGAGAAGGCAAGTGGAAAGAAGAAAAGTGGAAGGTGGTGATCAGAGGAGTGAGGAGGAATAAAGAAGAAAACACTGGTGAGAGGGAGGAAAAGAGAGCTGAGAGAGAGAAGATGGGAACAGGGAGAGGAAGAGGCAAAGGGGGAGAGACAGGGGACAGAGGGAGAGACAGAGAGGAGAGAGAGAAGAAAAAAGAGAGAAGGGGCCGGGAGAGGAGCATGTGCAGTGAGTAATAATCCCAAGACTTTCTATGGTTCATATCTTGGGTAATCTGTGCCTTGATAAATCTGAAATAAATATAACAATTTTTAAAAGCCATCATGTTTTTAATGACTTTATTTATTTATTTATTTATTTTTGTACTTTAAGAGTCATTACCACTGATTCACTAGCGGAAACTTCAAGTATTAGAAGGACACTGGCTTTCAAATCAGTAAGGTTCAATTTCCTCTTCTGGAAATTAGAAATAAATACTCACTGACCTCATATATCATTATAAATAAGTTCTGTCAGTAAAGCATTGGAAATTGCAAATCCACTTCCTTTGCTCTGAGTACCATCACTTTGGTCATGGAACTAAGGCACAGAAAGGGAGAATTGGGAAAAGGAAGAAGAAACGGTAATAACAAATAGCTGGCATTGAGTATTTGTTATGTGCCAAGGACTGTGTGTACTACCACTGTGCACTTGGGAAGTTTAAGTTCTCTTGCTGTCTCCTCTCAGATAAAAGCAAGCACTGACTGGTACTTCTAGACCTAGACCTCCTAAACCCCAGCCAAGAGGTAGAATATAAAGTAGCGGTTATGAGAATAGGCCCATAGCAATATTGTGCTTAATTGCCGCTCCTCCATCGAGCTCATTATTCTCATGACCCCCCCGATGCATACTCTGCTTTGTGCTGAACTCTATGACCTGCCCCCCTCAGCTGCTTCCTCTTCCTAGATCGCTGGGAGACACAAGCTCTCCTCTCTCCTCGCTTCCTCACAACTACCCAAGACATGGTTGATTTGGGCAGGAAAGGACTTCCTTTCCTTAAAGCTATAGCTCCCATCGAGGGATTTCTCTCACACAGTTAGTTGTTGCTGTTTCAGTAACACTGTTTCTAGGGATGCTAAAGGATTCTAATTGTTGCTCATCTCTGGAGACTTTGTAACTATGTCTTGTTGGTTCCCTTAATCCTACCCTCCTCTCCATAAATAATCCTATCATTAAACTGTTTCAATTATCTTTTAAGAATTTGCCATCTGTTTCTATCACCACTCCTTCCGACACAGATGTGAACTGTCATCACCTAGCATCACCAGCCTCAGTTTCATCATCTATAAAATGGGGGTGTTGTACTTCATGGGGAAGATCTAAAGAGTGAATAAAAGTGCGTGTGCTTTGTTGCTTAACTTCTTGCCAAGCACATACACAGTAGTAGTATTTACAACCTACTTAGAAAATATGAATGCAGCCGGGCGCGGTGGCTCACGCTTGTAATCCTAGCACTTTGGGAGGCCGAGGCGGGCGGATCACGAGGTCAGGAGATCGAGACCACGGTGAAACCCCGTCTCTACTAAAAATACAAAAAATTAGCCGGGCGTGGTGGCGGGCGCCTATAGTCCCAGCTACTCGGAGAGGCTGAGGCAGGAGAATGGCGTGAACCCGGGAGGCGGAGCTTGCAGTGAGCTGAGATCGCGCCACTGCACTCCAGCCTGGGTGACAGAGCGAGACTCCGTCTCAAAAAAAAAAAAGAAAGAAAAAGAAAATATGACTGCATATAAGGTCAGACTTAAACATGAATTACCCCCCAACCCCCGCCACTACACGCACAGACCTTTACCCCAGGAAGTTCTCTGTAGTATCCAAAATGCAAGTGATTATCTTCATTTCATGGGCTCTGGTAGTTCCTGCCTTATTCTATTTCTAGTGGTTCTAGGATTTTCAGCATTTTCATGGAGCTTGTGAAACTCAGAGGATAAAACAGAAAGCCATGTAAGTATATGTGGGATCAGTCTACCTTCCTGGAAGACAGAAGACTGGCCCTTTATACAACTAGACAGAAGCTAATCTAAATCCTAGTGGGTTCTGCCAGAACCCAAGGATCCCCAAAACCATCCTTTTAATTTAAGGACTAAATCCCAGCAGTATCCAATGGTCTGGTCCTCATAATTATCACATTTCTTAGACATATCAGATATAGGAACACCCCACGGCTCTACCATTGCTCTGTGTCTGGGGATTTCAAATAGGTTTCTTTTTAAGCGCCAACTTGGATCAATTGGCAGTGTTGCCTAAAGTGCTGGGTGCAGAAAAATTCTCAGGCCAAGTGCAGGCTCAGCAGTAAAAATAAGCATTGTGATTGATTAACAATGTCTGCTATGGACCCGGGATGAGGGGGAGAACTCCCACACTTGCTGCATGTTTGCTGACCATGCATTATAATGTGAAGGGATTTTCTGGAAGAAAGTGAATGGGGTGGTGGCATCCCAGTGACTTTCAGGCATCAGGCCTGAAAATATTCTTTTTGCACCCTTCTCTTGTAGAACCTATTTCAAATAAAAGGTAATGACTGAGATTACAGATACATTTTCTCATTTAGACCTTTCATTTTTATGCACATTTGCATTCAGCAGTAAAATTATAACACATATTTGGTATCTGCTGTAAGCATCTGGGGATGGTTTATATTATAGAGATTCAAGAAATAGAGCTCTCTACTGGACAGTGATTCAGTCAGATATGTTCAACATAGCTCACTGAGCTCATCTCATCAATGATATGTTCACGCAGCTAAAGGCAAATGTTTAAACATTTAGTTAATGCACCATATGTGGTAAATGTTTTAGTTCCATCTGACATTTTAAAAAATCCATTTTAGTGGAAACCCGCCAAGTAAATTTACTTCTCTGGAAGATGATTATTCCATTCATCTTAAATCCAATTCTCCTGGACCTCTCAAACACAGTGAACTCTTAATTTGTAGGCTTCCAATCCAAAGACAGGGCTGTCTTCATGTTCTGCCTCCTGAAGTGTGGGGAAATGCCTGATCAGGTGGTTCCATGTAATATAGTTTATGTCCTGAGGGCCACACAGCTAGGTGTAGGCAAAGGTGGCTCCAGAAAACTAATTATCAACTCTGGGGGCTCAGCAGGGTGGTAAGTGAAAGGCAAAATGGAGGACTATGAAAATAAAAGGAACAAAGTCAGAGAAATATGAGAATCAGAGTAGGAAAAACAAGAACAAAAGACAAAGGCAAATAAAGAACATTTACAACAGGATGTGGTTATAACTCTTTATGTTTCAAGTCACACACTCCTAGCAATTAAAAACAATATAGAGGGTAAAAATAATAACCATAGAACTGTGAGGCTTAGGCACAGTGGTTAGAAACAAACCTTGACATCAAATAAATTAAAGTCTCAAATCTCGGCTCTACCAATTACTAGCTATGACCTTAGGCAAATTATTTCATCTCTGTGAGCCTAGTTTCCTCACAGCGTTGATTAAAATATGAAACATGTATAGTGGGTGAGTATAAAGCTCAGATTTGCAAAAAAAAAACTAACAATTTTTAATAAGTAAATTCAATTTCATGTATAAACTCCTAGTCTGCCCATAGCTTAAAATATATTTTATCACATTGCAGTATACTCAATTTGTATTCAGTGATTTTTATAAAGCCACTTAAAGTATCGTTCTATCAGTCTTTATCCCATTCCAATCTTAGACATTTTTGGGTAAGAATTAATCATTTCTAAGGCTTCCCCTACTGCACCTCACCATCTACCTGATGGTAAGTCTGTAGAGAGGAGAGGAATGTCATATAATGTCCTAGCCTCTAACCCTTGCTGGTCTTCAGCTGAGAGAACTCATTCTGCTTGGCCTTTGGCCACCAGCCTTTGTCCTTTTTCATGTCTTCTGATGAAGTTACTCTCTCCAAGCCCTGGACATCTTGAGTCGGCATCCATTCAAATCAAGCGGGTCCCACTTGACCTTTGTGATGGTTTGCTGCCACTCCTAGCTAATGCCTCTGTCTAAAGGTCCTTGCCTTCAGCTTTGTTGTCCTGATCTCAGACCTCTTGCTGTCCATCAGTCCTCTCTATAATTCTGTGAACTTTGATTCTCAGAATCCAGGATTTTGATGAGGTATATTATTTGAACTCGAAAAGCTGAGCTTTACAAATTAAGAGCCAAGGGGTTTTATTTAGCATGAGCCTTGATGTGTGGAAGAGTGAGAATTGGACTGAAGGGCAGTTTTTGTCCCTAGGGTGAGAATGGAAGATCGGCAGATGGAGTCTAAGATGGGGAGAAGCAAATCTGAGGTGCAGAAAAGTGAACTCATTTTCCCATCCCCTTCAAGCTAATGTTGGGGGTTGGCGGGGGCTGGATCTAGACACCGATAGTTAGGGTCAGGAGATATCAAAACTAGGTGCTTATTCCTTGCCTCCCCAGAGCTCATGCCTTTCAGAGATGACCTGAACCTCCATGGCAGCAAGGCCAACATGGTGTAGATGCTCGAATAGAAATGAACAAGGAAGGTGCCAGACAGAAGGGCTTAAGAGAGCATTCTCCCACCCACTGCCCTCCACTCAGCCCTTGTCCCATTCCCTGTGATCCATGGGGAATTTGAAGTTTCCAGGAGCCTAGAAATGGAATAGGAGATACAGCCAGCCCCAAAGAATCAGCAGCTCCAGGGATAGCAAAGGTGAGACTCAAGTCCACCACAGAGAAATCACCAGGCCTTAAATGAGATGTGCAAACAAGGGACCCTGCTGTAGACACATTAGCAAGGGCTACAGCATGAGCCCTTTGCGAGGAGAAGGCCAGAGGGACCTCAGGCCCCAACACCTCAAGAAGCAGGTATTCCTCTGCTCCCAGGCCCTGTCTGGGGAAGGAAGAGACGGGAATTAACAATCCAAACAGCCCTCCATTTTAAGCCAGAAAGCTGAGAACACTTTAATTGGTGAGAACAAATGTTTTCCCCATCAGTAGGGTAGGAGAGCGAGAGGTAAAGTCAGAGAAAATAATTGACTGACTTATGGAAAATAAAGGAAGATTGGGGGAGGAGTTAGTTCTTATATTTGTTTTTACTCTATGTACTAGTCTGCTCAGGCTGCCATAACAGAATACCACAGACTTTTCCAAGGTGGCTTAGAAAATAGAATTTTATCTTCTCACGGTTATGGAGGCTCAAAGTTCCAGATCAAAGTGCTGTCAGGATTGGTTTCTGATGAGGCCTTTCTCCTTGGTTTGGAGACAGCGCCTTCTCTCTGTGTCCTCATGTGGCTTCTCTCTATGTGCACAGAGAGACAGAGAGAGCGCTGGTGTCCCTTCCTCGTCTCATAAGGACACCTGTCCTCTCAGATTAGGGCCCTACCCTTATCACCCCATTTAATTCCAAATACAGTCACCTGGAGGGTTAGGGCTGTAACATAGACATTATGGAGGGAAAAAATTCTAGCCAGAACAGTGTATGAACTTAATTTGTAACACAAACTTTTTGTCTATATTATGCACGTAAACACCTTAGTCCAGCACTTGGATTTAATAAGTGCTTAACAACAGGGAAATGTAATAATAATATTACTGTTATATTATAATAATAAAATTAGCTAATTTGTAATATGTGCCAGGCATTTTTATGTGCTTTGTGTGTACTATTGCATTGACTCTGACAACAATTTATAAGAGATACACTATTACTCTCTGCCTCTGCTCCTCTCGGTTCTCCTCAAAAAATAATCTCCCACCCCATACCCAAAGCTTGGCCTTATAGTTTTGATAATCAAAAACTGTGCGTCTTTCTTAGGATAGTAGCTTAACTGGAAACTATGAGGATTTGGCTTTCTTTCTCTTCATTTTCTCTGGCTTAGTAAGGTGATATCTTCAGTCACTTCTGACATCAAAAAATGTCAGCCATGCTTCCGGTACTCACTGAAGGCACAATAGCAACTGCTTGGACCAATGAAGGCTTTGCCACTGATTCCACCATCACTGAGGTTACAGAGCAACAAGGTCACTGAGACAGCCACGTTCCTGTCACCACCAATGTTACTGTAGCTATGCCAATCCTGCTGCTTGTCCAAGCCATGCCATCCTGTTAGCACCCAAGCCAATGACCCTTCAGATTATACCACTGCTGGGAGTTCATTCATTGTGCTCTGCCTGTAAATATCCATCCCTTCTAAACTTCTGCATCTTTCCTACCCTTGGATCTCCCCATCCTCAATGTTTATGTTGATATTTCTGAATCTTATGATGAATATAGCTTGGGCTCCACATAAAGAAAACAAATGGAGACCCAGAAAATACAATAAGAACAACATCCAAAACAGATTAGGTGAGGACTAAGGTTGGAGGTGCAAAGCATAAAATAAAAAACTATTTTGGATTAAGGGATATGTTGTAGATGAAATCACCCAGCACCGTGAATGTTTTTCTTGAAACTTAATCCCAATGTACATCATCTCTTTTGTGTTCAGTGGGTGATACCTCTAGAGATTTTTCCTGCCATTCTCACAAAATTTTTCAGGAAAAATATACCTTAAATATTAAGTAAAAGTAATCCTATGCACAGATTCCACTACCTTTATTTTTTAGCTTTATTTGATATAAAGCTGCCATTTTTCTCTGAACACACCAAAGCCCTGAGTTTAGGGACAGAAATAAATCTGCAGTTCATCTTCCCGAAATGTTATTTTGGAGCGACTCCATTCGATGCTTCCTAGATAAAGCAATCAACCTGGAGACGATTGAGGGGCCCATACACTAAAAAGTGACATATAATTATTACCATACCTATTAAGTGAATAAACCAGCCAGAGCCCAATTACATCGTTGCAACATACAATGAAATATCTCTTAAACAATTCTTCAATGAAGAAATAAACCTGTCACGGAAGAAAAATGTGCTGTACATCAAGGCTATGTATTGAGGAAGTAATGTTGCTGTCAGGGTCGCGCTGGCTGTAACTCAATGTGCAATTAAAGGAAATTAGAGGCAATCCTCATTACATACATTTTACACTTTGTTTACTGTGCTACAAATTCTGTACTGGAACCACTGACTTGTAGCAACAATAGCTCATTTAATGGAAAATGAGAATCTGTAACAAAGGATATTTGATGGCTGAGGAGCAGAATACACCAATTTACATTTCTTGCCATGTGTCCCTTCTTTAAAACCACATCTTTGGATAGAGCTGGGCATAACGTAGCCACAACCAAAGCCAATATGACATATCTGAAATTCTACTTCATACTCAAGAGAAAAAAAAAAAAACATTAAACAGGAAACAAAAGTGTATTGTATTAGTCTGTTTTTACACTGCTATAAAGAACTACCTGAGACTGGGTAATTTATAAAGAAAAGAGGATTAATTGACTTACAGTTCTGCATGGCTGGGGAGGCCTCCAGGAAACTTATAATCATGCCAGAAGTCAAAGGGAAAGCAAGGCACGTCTTACATGGTAGCAGGAGAGAGAGAAAGAGCGAGGAGGGAAGTGCCACACACTTTCAAAGAGAACTCTTTCCTGAGAGCGCACTGACTATCAGCAGAACAGCAAGGGGGAAGTCCACCCCAACAATTCAGTCACCTAACACCAGGCCTCTCGCCTGATGTGAGAATTACAATTCGAGATGAGATTTGGGTAGGAACACAGAGCCAAACCATATCATGTATCGATGATTTTTAGCTCAAAGAATACATTTTTAATCAATCATTTTACAAAGAATCGGGAAGAGAGGAGGGAACAAAAGGGTCTGAGACAGCAACCTTGGGCTGAAACTCATTAAGAAGAAAATGCTGGTCTATAAAGATTACCTTTGAAGGCTCCCCAGTACCCTCAGAAAATATTTGTTGAAAAATTGCTAAATCTTAAATTCTGACATATTCAGTCTGAAAATTCCACATTTGCCTGTAAGCATTATTTCTACAAACTTCCATCATTCATTTGCAGGCAATACCAAAAGGTGGAACTATGAAAGGATGAATTGCAGGGCAACACTGTGGTAATCAGATGGCCTCCCTGATGGGAACCTCAGCTTGGGGGAAGGAGTGGAAATTGGCCACATAGAGTCACCAGCTGGTAAGCATTTTAGCCTTGCTCTTGGGTACTGGGTCACTTTGTGGACATCCAACAGAAAGTGAGTGTTGGATTTTACAAGTTAGAAATTATTCATGGAAGGTGGAGCCAAGATGGCCGAATAGGAACAGCTCCGGTCTCCAGCTCCTAGCCCCAGCGACACAGAAGACGGGTGATTTCTGCATTTCTGCTTGAGGTACCGGTTTCATCTCACTAGGGAGTGCCTAACAGTGGGTTCAGGACAGTCGATGAAGCGCACTGTGCGCGAGCTGAAGCAGGGCAAGGCATTGCCTCACTCGGGAAGCGCAAGGGGTCAGGGAGTTCCCTTTCCTAGTCAAAGAAAGGGGAAACAGACGGCACCTGGAATATCGGGTCAGTCCCGTCCTAATACTGCGCTTTTCCAACGGGCCTGGAAAACGGCTCACTAGGAGATTGTGTCCCGCACCTGGCTCGGAGGGTCCTATGCCCACAGAGTCTTGCTGATTGCTAGCACAGCAGTCTGAGATCACTCTGCAAGGCGGCAACGAGGCTGGGGGAGGGGTGCCCGCCATTGCCCAGGCTTGCTTAGGTAAACAAAGCAGCCAGGAAGCTCGAACTGGGTGGAGCCCACCACAGCTCAAGGAGGCCTGCCTGCCTCTGTAGGCTCCACCTCTGGGGGCAGGGCATAGACAACCAAAAACTCAGCGAGAACCTCCACAGCCTTAAATGTCCCTGTCTGACTGACAGCTTTGAAGAGAGTAGTGGTTCTCCCAGCACGCAGCTGGAGATCTGAGAACGGACAGACTGCCTCCTAAAGTGGGTCCCTCACCCCTGAACAGCCTAACTGGGAGGCACCCCCCCAGTAGGGACAGACTGACACCTCATTCAACCGGGTACTCCTCTGAGACAAAACTTTCAGAGGAACTATCAGACAGCTGAATTTGTGGTCTCACGAAAATCCGCTGTTCTGCAGCCACCGCTGCTGACACCCAGCCAAACAGGGTCTGGAGTGGACCTCTAGTAAACTCCAACAGACCTGCAGCTGAGGGTCTTGTCTGGTAGAAGGAAAATTAACAAACAGAAAGGATATCCACACCAAAAACCCATCTGTACATCACCATCATCGAAGACAAAAAGTAGACAAAACCACAAAGATGGGGAAAAAACAGACCAAAAAAACTGGAAACTCTAAAAAACAGAGCACCTCTCCTCCTCCAAAGGAACGCAGTTCCTCACCAGCAACGGAACAAAGCTGGATGGAGGATGACTTTGATGAGTTGAGAGAAGAAGGCTTCAGACGATCAAACTACTCTGAGCTACGAGAGGAAATTCAAAACAATAGCAAAGAAGTTAAAAACTTTGAAAAAAAATTAGAAGAATGGATAACTAGAATAACCAATGGAGAGAAGGGCTTAAAGGAGATGATGGAGCTGAAAGCCAAGTTTCGAGAACTACGTGAAGAATGCAGAAGCCTCAGTAGCAGATGCGATCAACTGGAAGAAAGGGTATCGCTGATAGAAGATGAAATGAATGAAATGAAGAGAGAAGGGAAGTTTAGAGAAAAAAGAATAAAAAGAAATGAACAAAGCCTCCAAGAAATTTGGGACTATGTGAAAAGACCAAACCTACGTCTGATTGGTGTACCTGAAAATGATGGGGAGAATGGAACCAAGTTGGAAAACACTCTGCAAGATATTATCCAGGAGAACTTCCCCAATCTAGCAAGGCAGGCCAGCATTCAGATTCAGGAAATACAGAGAACGCCACAAAGATACTCCTCGAGAAGGGCAATTCCAAGACACATAATTGTCAGATTCACCAAAGTTGAAATGAAGGAAAAAATGTTAAGGGCAGCCAGAGAGAAAGGTCGGGTTACCCACAAAGGGAAGCCCATCAGACTAACAGCTGATCTCTCAGCAGAAACTCTACAAGCCAGAAGAGAGTGGGGGCCGATATTCAACATTCTTAAAGAAAAGAATTTTCAACCCAGAATTTCCTATCCCGCCAAACTAAGCTTCATAAGTGAAGGAGAAATAAAATACTTTACAGACAAGCAAACGCTGAGTGATTTTGTCACCACCAGGCCTGCCCTAAAAGAGCTCCTGAAGGAAGCACTAAACATGGAAAGGAACAACCGGTACCAGCCCCTGCAAAAACATGCCAAATTGTAAAGACCATCGAGGCTAGGAAGAAACTATAGCAACTAACGAGCAAAATAACCAACTAACATCATAATGACAGGATCAGATTCACACATAACAATATTCACGTTAAATGTAAATGGGCTAAATGCTCCAATCAAAAGACACAGACTGGCAAACTGGATAAGGAGTCAGGACCCATCAGTGTGCTGTATTCAGGAAACCCATCTCACGTGCAGAGACACACATAGACTCAAAATAAAGGGATGGAGGAAGATCTATCAAGCAACTGGAAAACAAAAAAAGGCAGGGGTTGCAATCCTAGTCTCTGATAAAATAGACTTTAAACCAACAAAGATCAAAAGAGACAAAGAAGGCCATTACATAATGGTAAAGGGATCAATTCAACAAGAAGAGCTAACTATCCTAAATATATATGCACCCAACACAGGAGCACCCAGATTCATAAAGCAAGTCCTCAGTGACCTACAAAGGGACTTAAACTCCCACACAATAATAATGGGAGATTTTAACACCCCACTGTCAGCATTAGACAGATCAACGAGACAGAAAGTTAACAAGGATATCCAGGAATTGAACTCAGCTCTACATAAAGTGGACCTAATAGACATCTACAGAACTCTCCACCCCAAATCAACAGAATATACATTTTTTTCAGCACCACACCACACCTATTCCAAAATTGACCACATAGTTGGAAGTAAAGCTCTTCTCAGCAAATGTAAAAGAACAGAAATTATAACAAACTGTCTCTCAGACCACGGTGCAATCAAACTAGAACTCAGGATTAAGAAACTCAGTCAAAACCGCTCAACTACATGGAAACTGAACAACCTGCTCCTGAATGACTATTGGGTAAATAATGAAATGAAGGCAGAAATAAAGATGTTCTTTGAAACCAACGAGAACAAAGACACAACATACCAGAATCTCTGGGACACGTTCAAAGCAGTGTGTAGAGGGAAATTTATAGCACTAAATGCCCACAAGAGAAAGCAGGAAAGATCCAAAATTGACACCCTAACATCACAATTAAAAGAACTAGAAAAGCAAGAGCAAACACATTCAAAAGCTAGCAGAAGGCTAGAAATAACTAAAATCAGAGCAGAACTGAAGGAAATAGAGACACAAAAAACCCTTCAAAAAATTAATGAATCCAGGAGCTGGTTTTTTGAAAAGATCAACAAAATTGATGGACCGCTAGCAAGACTAATAAAGAAGAAAAGAGAGAAGAATCAAATAGATGCAATAAAAAACGAAAAAGGGGATATCACCACCGATCCCACAGAAATACAATCTACCATCAGAGAATACTACAAACACCTCTATGCAAATAAACTAGAAAATCTAGAAGAAATGGATAAATTCCTCGACAAATACACCCTCCCAAGACTAAACCAGGAAGAAGTTGAATCCCTGAATAGACCAATAACAGGTTCTGAAATTGTGGCAATAATCAATAGCTTACCAACCAAAAAGAGTCCAGGACCTGATGGATTCACAGCTGAATTCTACCAGAGGTACAAGGAGGAACTGGTACCATTCCTTCTGAAACTATTCCAATCGATAGAAAAAGAGGGAATCCTCCCTAACACATTTTACGAAGCCAGCATCGTCCTGATACCAAAGCCTGGCAGAGACATAACCAAAAAAGAGAATTTCAGACCAATATCCTTGATGAACATTGATGCAAAAATCCTCAATAAAATACTGGCAAACCGAATCCAGCAGCACATCAAAAAGCTTATCCACCATGATCAAGTGGGCTTCATCCCTGGGATGCAAGGCTGGTTCAACATACGCAAATCAATAAATGTAATCCAGCATATAAACAGAACCAAAGACAAAAACCACATGATTATCTCAATAGATGCAGAAAAGGCCTTTGACAAAATTCAACAACCTTTCATGCTAAAAACTCTCAATAAATTAGGTATTGATGGGACGTATCTCAAAATAATAAGAGCTATCTACGACAAACCCACAGCCAATATCATACTGAATGGGCAAAAACTGGAAGCATTCCCTCTGAAAACTGGCACAAGACAGGGATGCCCTCTCTCACCGCTCCTATTCAACATAGTGCTGGAAGTTCTGGCCAGAGCAATCAGGCAGGAGAAGGAAATAAAGGGTATTCAATTAGGAAAAGAGGAAGTCAAATTGTCCCTGTTTGCAGATGACATGATTGTATATCTAGAAAACCCCATTGTCTCAGCCCAAAATCTCCTTAAGCTGATTAGCAACTTCAGCAAAGTCTCAGGATACAAAATTAATGTACAAAAATCACAAGCATTCTTGTACACCAATAACAGACAAACAGAGAGCCAAATCATGAGTGAACTCCCATTCACAATTGCTTCAAAGAGAATAAAATACCTAGGAATCCAACTTACAAGGGATGTGAAGGACCTCTTCAAGGAGAACTACAAACCACTGCTCAATGAAATAAAAGAGGATACAAACAAATGGAAGAACATTCCATGCTCATGGGTTGGAAGAATCAATATCGTGAAAATGGCCATACTGCCCAAGGTAATTTATAGATTCAATGCCATCCCCATCAAGCTACCAATGACTTTCTTCACAGAATTGGAAAAAACTACTTTAAAGTTCATATGGAACCAAAAAAGAGCCCGCATCGCCAAGTCAATCCTAAGCCAAAAGAACAAAGCTGGAGGCATCACACTACCTGACTTTAAACTATACTACAAGGCTACAGTAACCAAAACAGCATGGTACTGGTACCACAACAGAGACATAGATCAATGGAACAGAACAGAGCCCTCAGAAATGATGCCGCATAGCTACAACTATCTGATCTTTGACAAACCTGACAAAAACAAGAAATGGGGAAAGGATTCCCTATTTAATAAATGGTGCTGGGAAAACTGGCTAGCCATATGTAGAAAGCTGCAACTGGATCCCTTCCTTGCACCTTATACAAAAATTAATTCAAGATGGATTAAAGACTTATATGTTAGACCTAAAACCATTAAAATCCTACAAGAAAACCTAGGCAATACCATTCAGGACATAGGCGTGGGCAAGGACTTCATGTCTAAAACACCAAAAGCAATGGCAACAAAAGCCAAAATCGACAAGTGGGATCTCATTAAACTAAAGAGCTTCTGCACAGCAAAAGAAACTACCATCAGAGTGAACAGGCAACCTACACAATGGGAGAAAATTTTTGCAACCTACTCATCTGACAAAGGGCTAATATCCAGAATCTACAATGAACTCAAACAAATTTACAAGAAAAAAACAAACAACCCCATCAAAAAGTGGGCAGAGGACATGAACAGACACTTCTCAAAAGAAGACATTTATGCAGCCAAAAAACACATGAAGAAATGCTCCTCATCACTGGCCATCAGAGAAATGCAAATCAAAACCACAGTGAGATACCATCTCACACCAGTTAGAATGGCCATCATTAAAAAATCAGGAAACAACAGGTGCTGGAGAGGATGTGGAGAAATAGGAACACTTTTACACTGTTGGTGGGACTGTAAACTAGTTCAACCATTGTGGAAGTCAGTGTGGCGATTCCTCAGGGATCTAGAACTAGAAATACCATTTGACCCAGCCATCCCATTACTGGGTATATACCCAAAGGAGTATAAATCATGCTGCTATAAAGACACATGCACACGTATGTTTATTGCGGCACTATTCACAATAGCAAAGAGTTGGAACCAACCCAAATGTCCAACAACGATAGACTGGATTAAGAAAATGTGGCACATATACACCATGGAATACTATGCAGCCATAAAAAATGATGAGTTCGTGTCCTTTGTAGGGACATGGATGAAACTGGAAAACATCATTCTCAGTAAACTATCGCAAGGACAAAAAACCAAACACCGCATGTTCTCACTCATAGGTGGGAATTGAACAATGAGAACTCATGGACACAGGAAGGGGAACATCACGCTCCTGGGACTGTTGTGGGGTGGGGGGAGGGGGGAGGGACAGCATTAGGAGATACACCTAATGCTAAATGACGAGTTAATGGGTGTAGGAAATCAACGTGGCACATGGATACATATGTAACAAACCTGCACATTGTGCACATGTACCCTAAAACCCTAAAGTATAATTAAAAAAAAAAAAAAAAAAAAAAAAAAGAAATTATTCATGGCTTCTTTTAAACTCATTTTGACTTTGGAGGGGAGTTCAGATGTGTGGCAGTAGCGACAGTATTGGCAGCAGAGAAATGGGACCACATGGGCTTTGGAGGGCCTCTTACAAGAAGTAAGATCCAGGAATATTGTTGCGTGAAGGCTCTGCCTCTGAATCATTTGAGTTCTTTTCCTCCTTGGAGCTTTTATAATCCCTGACATCTTGACCACTAAGTCTCCCCAAATGAAACAGGCATTTGCATATTTGATGCTAATTATCCATGTAATCAGAGTACAGTTAACATTATTTTAAGAAAAATTGAGAATGGCCCAATGACATTGGAACATCTTTTGCTCATTCGCTGTAGAATCTTTTCAAAAAAGGGTGCCTGGACTCTGAAGTTTGGCAGAAGTTTATCGTTGGGAGGGTCGTCAGGAGGACAGGAAAGGCTGCAGAGAAAGAGTAAAATGCCTAAATCATTTGCCAGGATTCTTAAGGAGGGCAGGTTCTGCTTCTGAGCAATTAGAGGCATCCTCTGAAGTCAGAGCTCTGGCAAGCTGGAAAGGAGGAGCTATTTAAAATTCTGCTTCTCTTCCACAGGGAGAAAAGAGACTGTCGCATCCTTAACCCATCCCAGATGTCACAAAAATATTTATAAAGTAATAATTTTAAAATTGTGTGTTCTCAGACTTCTCTTATGCTCCTTTTCTAAAAGTGGTTTTGCATTGCTGGAAAACATTTTCTGTTGGTACTTGCATGTCTAATCTTAAATGGGTCTTTGATTCATTGAACACTATAGGGAAAAGTTGGTGCCTAAGGTTGCTGAAAGGACTAAGTTGATGAAGGTTTCAGGTATTTGGTTTCAAACTTAGTTATGCTCTTTGGGGGAAAGGATTTAGTAAACGTTGTCTACAAATATAATTCTGAAGTTTTTTACCCATAGTCCCTCATGGTGGTTGTGGCATAGACCCAAGACCTGTGAGAGGAAAAACCCACTCATTTACCCGTTCAATACCATGCATTTATTCATTTATTCAACAAGTGATTATATACGATTGGTGAGCATCTACTACGAACGCAGCACAGGCTGCAGTTGGTAGAGGATTGATCAAACCTGTAGGAGACTTATGGCCTCCTAGCTGGTATCATTACCATACAGTCACATTATATCTATTTTAGGAGGATTTCCTAAAATGAAGTAAAAAATTCTTAGGTTTACTACCACCTGCATTGTCAAATCAAAACACAAAGATTGCCCAAGCTGATAAAATACATGAACAAAGCTGAGTTTATTGCTTGCCAAGCAAGAGAGAGCCAATTCACTCAAATGCCAGTGCAGCCAATTACTCTGAATTAAAAACAGAAGGGCAAGAAAATTGGGTAAAAACAGGGAGTTTTAGGCAAATAAGGCTGAATCCAGAAAGGTATCATTTGCGTGGTTAAGGAGAGAGTAGCAAGGTTTCCTTGAGATTGAGCATTCTCTATGTATAAAAGCTCAGGTGTGGTTTGCAGGCAGATTAGGAATGGGCTTACGACGCTCTAGTGGGTTCACGATCACAGAGCAAGCAAATTCATATGTATATTCTCAAAGTTTGGTATAACTTTTCTTTAACAGGGTCATATTTTTGCCCTAACTGTATCTTACCTTGACCTATCTGAAGCTTCTGGGAAATGTTCCTAGCTCTTGTGCTATTAGACACATACACATGTCTAGGCAGAGTTGGAGGCCATTTGTCAAAGTCCGTTTTAATTGCTATGGTCTAAATGCTTGTGTCCCCTCAGAGTTTATATGTTGAAATCCTAAACCCCAAGGTGATGGCATTAGGAAGTGAGGCCTTTAGGAATCTCTGCCACAGTGAATGAGTGGGGTTAGTGCCCTTATCAAAGAGACCTCAGAGAACTGGCTAGCATCTTCGACCATATGAGGACACAGCTAGAAGGTGCCATCTGCGAACTGGAAAGCTGCCCTCACCAAACACCAAATCAGCTAGCACCTTGATCTTGGACTTCCCATCCTCCAGAACTATGAGAAATAAATTTGTTGTTTATAAAATACCCAGTTTATGGTACTTTGTCATAGCAGGCTGAACATATTAAAACACCAATTTTTCTTCCAGAGTGAGAATTCTTTTCACATCTTTCTGTAAAATGCTCATCTGCTCTTCAGTGGTTATGTAAGGCTCCATTTAAACTCTAACAACTCATTGTCAGAGATCTTCCTTATAATGAACTGATACCATCTTTCCTTAATAAGCCATTAGAACAACTGGAATACACTTTCTTGTGCTGTGCTTTCTGGTAAGAGCTTTACGTGCATTTAATCATCACAATAACCAAGCACTATAGGTCTTATTATTATCCCCATTTCTAAATAATAATGATAACTGGCATTTATTGAGGCCTTACTATGTGCCAAATACTTTATGGGTTGAATCACACTTTGTTCTCACATGGATACTAGCTTTATCCAAGGAGCGTATCAAGTTTTTTTTCTATTTATATTACCTTTGTTGACCTCTTTGCCTTTGGCAACATATGAAGCTTCATTTTTAGGGGAATATGTTTTTAGGAACGACTGGTTTCCATCCCTAGATTATAACTACTAACTCAGAGACCATTATCTTAAAAGTACTATTTGATACTCTATACCTTACACAAATATCTTTACCTTATACTTTCCCTTAACTAACATAACTGCAAGGCAAAAACCAATTCCACTGCTACTCCATGAAGAGTCCCACCGTTCCTTCCTAAGATGTTTAATCTGAACATCCCTGTTTCCTATTTTCAATCCAGTCCTTACATGACTATCAAATTTTAGATTCATCTTTTCCTTACTTACAAAATAATTGCTTCTAGTGCTGGGCACAGTGACTCATGCCTGTAATTCCAGAATTTTGGGAGGCTGGGGTGACAGGATTGTTTGAGGCCAGGAGTTTGAGACTAGCCTGGGCAACATAATGAGATGCTGCCTCTACAAATAATAATAATTAATTAGCCAGGCATGGTGGTGCATGCCTGTAGTCCTATCTTCTCAGGAGGCTGAGGCACGAAGATCACCCGAGCCCAGGAATTTGAGGCTGCAATGAGCTATGATCATGTCACTGCATACCAGTCTAGGCAAAAGAGTGAGACCTTGTCTCTAATCATGATAATAATAACAGCTTCTGATTTTTTAAGGATGCTACCATTGACACTACAATTTTTCCAGGGAAAATATTTTTAAATGCATGTATGTACATGGTAAATAAATTAAATACCAGCATCATTAAATAGCCTGCAAGAGGAAATAAATCTAATTAACTTATTTTTGCTGTTTCTCACAGTTCTGGAGGCTGTGAAGTCCAAGATTAAGGTGCTGGAAGATTTGTTGTCCGGTGAGGGCCTGTTCCTCATAGACAGTGCCTTCTAGCTGTGTCCTCACATGGTAAAGAGCTAACTAGCCAGCTCTCTGAGGTCTCTTTTATAAGGGCACCAATCCCAATCATGAGGGTGAAGGCTCCCAAAGGCTTCATGTCCTCATACCATCACTTTGGGGATTAAGAGTTCAACATATGAATATTGAGGGGATGCAAACATTCTGACCGTAGCAATCACCCTCCAAAGATGTAAGTGAATAAACCTCCAGATGATTTCAGCCTTCATCTTTCATGTCACTCCCAGTCTTCAGGTCTTCCCAAGTGAGGGGCCAGACATCATGGAGCAATGACAAGCCACTCCTGCTTTGTCCTGCCTTAACTCCCGATCCACAGAATCCATGAGCAAAATAAAATGGTCATCTTTTTCCACTAAGTTTTGAAGTGCTTTGCATTACTCTGTTACTGTAGCTCAATAATAGTAGCTAGGACAGGAACTTCTGCTTCTGTGGGGACAGATGTTCCTTGCCATATCATCATTCATGGTTACTGCTCCCATCCTAGAAAATCATCCCTACCCAGAACCACCGGAGAAGCCAACAAAGGCAGGCATCATAGTAACCCCTGGAATAAGAGGCTTACCCAGGTTATAACACTGAGAGCAAACCTAATTTGAGGGTAGGGAAAGGATGAATGGATGGGCTCACAGCCAATCCTTGATGCCACTCCTTGCCTCCTTCCCTCTCTGTTCCACTGCCTTGAATTCACACTACTTTTCTTAACACCTTATTAAGGGAGTCCAAATAATTATATTTTTAACATGTTTCATTTTTTAAAAAGTTTTGAACATTTCCCTTTTGTAGAATATGCTTCTACCTGGAAGCACAGCACCTTGGTGGCCCTCTCAAGGATGCTCTAAAAGCCTCTCCCAGTGGACAGAAGTGAGGAAGGTCACAGATTCAGCTGCCTGCTCTGTGCCCACTCCCATGGAGAACACATGGCTGAGAGTAGGTGCTCAGTAAATATTTGCTGACTGGATGAATGGTCAAGGCATTTGCATTCCTTTGTTTGCACTGATGTTCTCTTTCTGGATCTTCTCAAAAGCATAGAGAAAAGAGAAAGACTGGAGAGGTCAATGCATTCAGCAAACCACAGTCTGGAGAACGCTCCTTGTTGGTGTCATCTATGCTTCCAGAGAAGACTTTGGTGTTGGAGGCTGAGCTGTTGGGGCAGGGATCTGGTTAGCTCTAAGCTGCCTTCTGGGAGAGCCCTTTCTGCTCTGTCACAGCTGGAGCGCAGCTGCTGGCCAGAGAGTTGATTTCCTGACAGCACTGGGATTTGGAAATCCCTGCATTTCACATCTGTACCCGCCAGCTGGCCTTATCCAACCCTTTCCCCTTTGGAAGGAAGCAGTTTGACTTCTGGTAGAAACCTGCAGACTTGACAAAGACAAGAGCTTGTTGTCTGGCTTTAGCATATACATTCCTTGGAGGACTCTTTGAGTTATGTTTACATAGAGGTCCTTGACTGCTAGACAGAATGAATCACTTGTAACTCAGTATGCTAAACAGTCTTGAAACCTTTCTCTCTCTCATCACCACTATTGGCATGAAAGTCTCTGCTTAGAAAGCAGTAGTCCTTCCGTACTATTCCTATCACTATAAAAAGAGCCATAGTCCCTGCCCTTTAAGTATTGCACAGTATGCACTTAATAAGTTCCTCATATTGATTGACAATCTTCCATGGGCACAGCAGAAAAGGATAGAAGACTTTAATCAATACCTTTAATTTTTCCATTGAGAAACTACATGAGTTATAAATGAAGATGTGATGGTTCCCTGAGAGGTGGAAGAAATGGAAATATTGGCAATACCATGTTAACCGTGGTATTGTTTTCAGTGAGAAGAGGATGATACCATTTGTCTTGATTTGTGTACAACAAGGACTAGTGGTTTTTTGTGATTGACCTCAAAGCAGAGTGACCAACTATCCCAATTTGCTCAGAACGGTCCTCATGTAAGCACTGAAAGTCCCACAACCCAAGTAACACCTAAGTCCCAGATAAATCAAGGCACTCAGTCACCCTATACATGGGGAAACTTCCCTGGCAAAAACAGGTCCCCCACAAGCCTGTTAATGGAAAAATCTAAAATTTATTCACTTTGCTTTTAAAAGCAAAAATTTCTAAGAGAAGGGACATTAAAATCTAAGTACGGATACTTATCAAATCAGCACACTTTATTCGTTGATTCAACAAATATTTATTGAGCACCTATTTACACAGGATGAAGTACTAAGGATGTGAACATAAATAAGCCACAGTGCCAGACCTTAAAGCATTTACAGTCTAGTGGGCAAGAAAAACAAATAAATGGGCATTAACAGTGGAGCATGGTAGTTCCATACATTTGTGATAGACACAATCATTCTGGAGCAATACAGAAGGGCAGCTATCTGGCCTTGGGGAACAGGTGTCTGGATGAGGTGACATCTGAGACCTGGGTTAACCAGAAATTAATGAGGTGAAGGCAGGTCAGGGAAGAGATATTCCCTGGAGAGGGAAAAGTAGGGACAACAGCCTCAAGGGAAAAAGAGATCATTGTTTTTCCATCATAGGAATCACAAGTTAATAGGACAAATGAAACACTGGTTTTCTTGGCTCGGGGTACAACAGAAACCAGTGTGGGGGCTAATGGAAAACTCCCCGCCTTCACCATCTGAAGGTACACTGAAAATCAACTAATCAAAGGCAGAATCATAGAAGAAATAGAAAACAAATTTATTAGCGTACATGGGGGAGAATCACAGAGTGACTGCCCCACCAAAGAATGGAGTTATATACTTTTATTCTAGGGGGCAAGAAACATGGGAAGTGTGGATAATTTTAGGGGGACAGTAAATGATTTTTAAGGGAATTCAATGGGCTTAAAGAACATACAATGTCCTGGAACAAAGCTTGTTGGACCCACAGAGCAGATAATGGCTGTGACAAAAAAATTTGTTCAGGTGTGTTGATAGACAGTCTTTCTTCCTGTGAAGTGAGTTAATTTAATGGAAACGCCAAGAGACCAAAAGTAATTGTTCAAAATTTCGTCTTTGGGGGTTCTGGACTTTTACCTAGGAACTTCAGATAACAATTTTATCCTGTGTTTTGGGAGAGACAGAAGACTGAGAAGCAGGGTGGTGGGGGTGGAGGCCCAAAAGACCTTGAGACTTCATTTCAGCAGGTCAAAGCACAGCATACTGGGGTACCAATTTCTGAGCCCCAATACCATGTTGCATAGGATCAGACTTTTTGATTATTTTTTAAATTATAAATATGTTAGCTGGGAACAGTGGCTTACACCTGTAGTCCCAGCACTTTGGGAGGCCAAGATAGGAGGGTCACTTGAGCCCAGGAGTTTGAGACCAGCCTGGACAATATAGCAAGACCCCATCTCTACAAAAACTAAAAAAATTAGCCTGGTATGGTGTCTTGCACCTATAGTCTCAGCTACTTGGAAGGCTGAGGCAGGAGGTTGTCCTGAGCCAAGGAGATCAGGGCTGCAATGAGCTACGATTGTGCCACTCCAGTTTAGCTTGGGCAACAGAGCAAGATGCCATTTCAATCAATCAATCAACAAGTTAAACACTCCATGAATATGATTCCTAGTTTTTCCTGGAGGAAAAGTCAATATTGGCCTTGAGAGAGAGAAAGAGAATATTTGCCACTCAGCATTCAAATTTCTCAGTTTTTGTCTTTGTCCTGTTGACTCAGGAAGGTAAACTGAGGCAACAACTCATCATTGCCACCTCGCCTCATTCTCCTTCTACTTCCTCAGCATTTGGGAACAGTCTCTGGAGTTAAGTCTTAGGTTATGTCTCTACGGAATGAATAAAGAACTCGTCTGTGTTTTGTTTATCAGAGCCTTGGCATTTCTTATAGATTTTTTTTTCTACTAGGACTTACAGTACTTTAAAGGTATAATAATAAAATAAAAATCAATCATCAAAGTTAGAACAAATATTCAAGCTAGCAAACACTAAAATGAGACTTTTCTTAATATTTTATTCTTAAAAGTAACACATTGTTATGAAAAATTTGAACAGTAAACAAAATTAATTAAATACCAAGTCTCTCTTCTCTCTATCCCTCCTGCACCCAGCCACTCCCCAAAATTCCATTTGTTGACAGTTTTCTATATATCTTTCTATATATCTTTTTTTTTTTTTTTTTTTTTTTTTGAGACAGAGTCTTGCTCTGTTGCCCAGGCTGGAGTGCAGTGGCGCAATCTCGGCTCACTGCAACCTCCGCCTCCCAGGTTCACGCCATTCTCCTGCCTCAGCCTCCTGAGTAGCTGGGACTACAGGCACCTGCCACCATGCCTGGCTAATTTTTTGTATGTTTAGCAGAGACGGGGTTTCATCATGTTAGCCAGGATGGTCTTGATCTCCTGACCTCGTGATCCACCCGCCTCGGCCTCCCAAAGTGCTGGGATTACAGGCATGAGCCACCACGCCCAGCCTATTCAGTTTTCTATATCTCTTTTCAGATATTTTCTATACAAATACAAGCAAAGATGGATGGATGGATAAACAGTTTTTTTAATGCCAACCATATTGATAATGTTGTCGTGGAATTTGCATTTTTCAGTTAACATCCTCCTGACATTTTCTGTAAATTAGACCTATCAGTCAGGTTTTGCTACAGTAATGTTATGCAATAAACAACCTTAAAATCTCAGTGCCTCACAAGAAGTATTTATTTACTGCTTATGTCACATGAGAGTTGCAGTTCATCTGTTGTTCTGTGGGTTTGGTTTAGCTGGGCTCATATGGCTCTGCCCTGGTAAGTTCTGCCCGACTCATTTTTCTCATTTTGGAATCCAAGCTGACAAAGTAGCCACTGTGTGACATTATGCCCATGTGATAGAGGGCTGGAACAAAGGGCCTCAGCCAAGGTAGGCAATCTTTTTTTTTTTTTTTTTTCTTTGAGACACAGTCTCACCCTATTGTCTAGGCTAGAGTGCAAGGGCACAATCTTGACTGACTGCAACCTCTTCCTCCCAGGCTCAAATGATCCTCCCACTTCAGCCTCCTGAGTAGCTGGGACCACAGGCATGTGCAACCATGCCCAGCTAATTTTTGTATTTTTTTGTAGAGACGAGCTTTTTCCATGTTGCCCAGGCTGGTCTCAAACTCCTGGACTCAAGCAATCTTCCTACCTCAGCCTCCCAAAGTGCTGGAATTACAGGCATGAGCCACGGTGCCGGGCGGCAGTCAAATTTTAGAATGTGGCAAATATCACACCCATTCTTATCCCATGGTCAAGGCATTTTATATGGCCAAGAATGAAGTCAATGGGGGCAGGGAAGGATGGCAAGGATGGGAAGGAGTTAAATAATTGTAAAGAAACAACATCAGCCAGGTGCGGCGGCTCATGCCTGTAATCCTAGCATTTTGTGGGGCTGAGGCAGGAGGTTTGCTTGGGCCCAGGAGTTTGAGTCCAGCCTGGGAAACACAGTGAGACCTCATCTCTACTAAAAATAAAAAATTAGGCAGGTGTAATGGCATGCATTTGTGGTCCCAGCTACTCAGGAGGCTGAGGCAGGAGGATCACTTGAGTGTGGGAAGTTGAGGCTGCAGTGATCTGTGATTGATTGTGCCACTTCATTCCAGCCTGGGCAAGAGGGCAAGACCCTGTCTCAACACAAACAAACAAACAAAAATAAGAAACAATGTCTCCTACTACATTTGTACCTACACCCCATTCTTCTGAATGTCTGCATAGTATTTTATTAAGAGACACATCAATCGTATTATTTATTTTTGCAATCAATGCTGCAATAGATATCCTTAGAACTTTAAGGATATCCTTAAATACTTGTGGAAACATATTTGTAGAAGCAAAATTACTTGAACTAATGGTTTATGAATTTAATTTAATTTTTTAAATATTCCTAAATTGCTCTCCAAAAGTATGATATCCCTTAATTCTATCCCAAGATATATGAGATACATGTCCACAAACCCTCTCCAGACTTTGTATTATTAAACTTTTAATTCAAAAGGTAAAACATTAATGTTTTTAACTGCATTTCTTTTGTTAATGATGCAGTATTTTTAAGTGTCCTAAATTTGGAGATAATTCTATCATAGTCCCAGAATTTGGATTCACCCAGATCTCTTGGAAAATAGCTTAACTACATTAACACCAACCCAACATACTCACCACCCACACTATGTTTCTCTGTACCTTTGGTTTTATTCTGGAGAAAAGCAGAGCAAATCAGCTTGCTCTATGATATGGTTTGGCTCTGTGTCCCCACCCAAATCTCATCTCAAATTGTGACTTCTCCCTTGCTGTTCTAGTGATATAATTCTCGAGAGATCTGGTTGTTTGATACATGTGTAGCCCTTCCCCTTTGTTCTGTCTTTCTCTCCTGCTGCCGTATAAGACGTCCCTTGCTTGCCTTTCACCTTCTGCCATCATTGTAAGTTTCCTGAGGTCTCCCCAGCCATGCAGGACTGTGAGTCAATTAAACCTCTTTCTAAATTAGCCAGTCTCAGGTAGTATCTTTAAAGCAGTATGAGAATGGACTAAAACATCTCTAAAACAGAGACATTATAAAAGGTTTTCAACTGGAGAACCAAGTCCTATAACTGGGTCGTCACTATGTTTAGTGCCCTGACGAGAAAGACTGTGAAACTGAGGACAGGCTCAGCAGGGAAGAGGCGTGTGATCCATTCGTGATGTGTGCAGTGAACTCAGGAAAGGCGGCAGCATCATGTATAGTATCTATTTACCTTCCCCATCCTTGAAGCTGCTAGAACTCTATCAGCATTTTCATCTTTCTTTGTACCATTTAGTCTGTCCCAAATCACAGAAGATAAATATTGAGCAAACAGATGAGCAGAAAAACAACTTGGGCTCTTTCCCATGCCTCTACTACCTGTCTGTATCACGTGAAACTTTTTGAAAAAGGTCACAGAAAATGATTTTGAAAAGAGGTCCAGTAAATATTTTGGTAATGTTTTGGTGTGGGCTTTGTTTGCCCTTTATGTCTTTGCTGAACTCCGTGGCTTAGGCTTTTAAGATACTTTTACCATCGGAGTAATATTATTTTGATAACCCACTTCCTTGTGATGTTTGAAAGATGGTTAATTATTGTAGGGGGTTTAAATACAGTGTCAAAGTAAATCATCACAGGATTCTTTGGTCAGGCTCAAGGTTAAAGGCAACCACATTTCCCAACAATAGAGCAACATAATCATTCCTTTTCCCACAGATAACTACGGTCTTCCTGTCAGCCTACAGGAATCCCATCCCCTTTCCTCCAGTGTAACCGGACTCCCTGCCACAGAGAAACAACTCTCTCCTCTTCAGCTTTGCCACAGGGTAATCAGTCATTGGTACACCAGCCTGATCCCCAAGTGCTGCGGTAACCACAGAAACCACACAGAATGTGGACTGACCACGTGGTTGTGGACATAGTCATCATTTTTAACACAGAGAGATGAAGTCACTCCATCTTTTCTCTGATGCAGCAAAACATTAAAATACAACATTGGAAACAAATGCTTTCCCAATGTAGAAATGTATGCTGTAAAGGCAAGGCTCCATTCTACATCCCTGAGTAGGGGAAGGAAAGACCAATGAGACAAATTCCTGAGAGCCCATTAAAAAATGGTGTAATCCATTCTCAGAGAAGATAATGGGGAGGTGACACTAAGGGGGTACAGAAGATTGTCATCTGCAGAAAAATCAGGCATGTTTTCCCAGAAGAGAGAAAGATTGAACTACCTCAGTTGCAAAAATGTGGGAACTCCGAAGAAAGAGATACAGCAAATTCAAAAGCATTGAGAAATAATAAAGAAAAGAAAATCTGGGCTTTAAAGTGGCAATTTTTTTTCTAGTGACTGAACAGTAATCTTCTAAGGAGAATAGCGAGAGCCCCTCCCCAATAGAGTTTTAAGCTTTCACTGTGAAAAGGCTATTCTTGGCTCAGCAACCCAGCTGATTTATTCTCACCTTGAGGCAGTTCTGTAAACTTGCCTTCTACCTCAGCTTCCCAGTCAGCCAAGTGGGACTTCCGACTTGCAATCTGCTTCATTTGCTAAGATGTCATGAAGATTAATTAACAACATTAATATACTAAATGTTCTTTGGGATGGGCAGAGAGAAAGTATAATTATGACCATTATTGCTCTGGGTTACTAGGGAGAGTATTGAGATGGTTGCAGGGACTGTGCTCGGAAGTAGAAAAACAGGCCAAATGGTGATCTCTGCATGGTTTCAAATGCCCCTCGCCTGAAAGTACTTCCTCTATATTCTTGCCCAGGAACTTAGAATGTTCACAATTATGCTAACACAGTGGAAAGTGCGTTAGACTTGGAGTCAGAAAGCTTGTATCCCATTCCGTCTTTGCCACTTACTGGCTGTGTGATCTTGTGCAAGCTACTTAATTGTTCCAAGTCTCAGTTTCTTCATCTGTGAAAAAGGCATAAGGATACCACCGATGTCTATATGCCTTACAGTGTTCCTGAAAAATCTAAATGAAATGTGAATATTTCTAAAAATTGGACTGACTATACAAAGATAAAATATTATCTCCTGGAAAAAAAATGCTGTAACCATTATAGGCTATTTTAGCCCCTACTACAAGGTAGTTTATGAGACACAATCCACCAACATAAGTACATCTAAGACAGACAATTTTTGGCTCTAGAGAAAGATCAGAAAGGGTAATACGGTTGTAAAACTGAGGACCTCAGTTAGCCAGGCATCTATTTGGGGTGCTAGGGTGTCAGTGAGAAGTCAGGGAGACATCAAATAGGAGCTGTACCTTTTGTTCTTTTCTGATGTGAGGCCTCCCTACAGGGAATGGAGGGCAAACTTGTAATGCCTTAAAATCTTTGTATCTTAAAATGTTAGTCCTGGAAAGGAATTAGAGATCATTCTAGTTCAATTCTTTTATTTTATAAAATAGAAAACTAAGCCTCCACCTTACCTTGAAAATTCCCTTCTTCCTGATGCTTAGACCAGGATTATTTCCATTGGACACCATCTCCAATATGCAACTAGTTATTAAGTTCTGTGGGTGCACTTGCATTGAATTATTACTCATACCCACATCTTCCTGACCTGGGTCCAAACCCTCAACATTATAAATTTGGACTAGTACAACAATCTCATAGTCTATCTTCCTCTATTTTTTTTCTGACCCCTAATCTTCTCTAAACACTGATCCTAGATTAGCCTTCTAAAAGTGTCCACTGAATAATGCCTTATTTACTCAAAAACCCATTAATGGCTGCTGTGTACAGAAGAGTGGCAGCAATATCTGCCTGCCTTATCTGAGTTATGGTATATTCTCTGTTCCTAAGGGGATGACACTGTGTGCCATCATCCCTAGTGTTCCAATTCTAGAAAGGGATTGACAAAAATGATAAATGCACCACTTTCCTGGGTTTGCTGTTCATCTTAAAAAGAAATCCAATTACAGTTTGCGATTGCATTTTGGTAAAACATAATGAGCTCTCCTTAGAGTTGCCTTATTCAGATCAAATTACTTCTTGGTAATTTAAAGTACATTGCATCTCCCAGATACCTCTCAATACACCCACAGTGTTTGAGGCCTTGTGTAACTATTGCACAAAAATTGGCCAATCAACTCTAGATGACTTCATAACCAAAGGATTATTACATGGTTACCCACAGACAAGCCACTCTTCATTTCCCTCATGCAGGGAGGTCAAAGGTCATGTAACTCTGCCAGAGCAAGTTACTTCTTAGGGGCTGAAAATGAGAGTTAAGGAGAGCTTTCTTCTAAAAACATTACTGCAGAGAGGTCTAAATGTGTGTGTATGAATGATCAACATTATCAGTCAATGAACTTTCTTGGTCAGTTACTCTCATGTATTGACATAAATGACACTGGGACATCTGATGACTAATACAAATGACAAACCCTGAAACATTGACCAAAACTCACAAGAAGGACATTTCCTAAAGCGTTTCCATTTATAGAGAAAATTTAAAAAAACAACAAAGAGGAAAAAAAAGTATATGATCAGAAGCTGTAACAGTAAGAGAAAAGAAGTAGACCTGAAACTTTATAAAATGGCACATTGTTCCCTGATTTCTCCAAGAAAGTTCAATATGTAAAAAGTCAACAGATCTGGGTATCATTAAAATTTTCTCCACTAATTTCTACAGGCCAGAAAGGTCATCTAAGATTTTAAAAGTGCAGAATGACTTAAGTTTTCGGGAGTATTATTCAGCCAAGAGTCCCATAAAGATAGTTTCCCCTTCTCCCCATACAATGAGAACAATAACCCTCAAGAGCTTTTACTCTTGACATTTGCACCGTTATTTACAAGATGGTGTGTCATTTAGGCTTTATCAACTTTACATTTATCTTCTTGTTTGTTTTTTTTTTTTTTCATTTTTCTCTTTATACACAATATATCAATGTATACATTTAGAATTGTTTTTCTCTTTCTTTTTTTTAGTATTATACCTTAAGTTCTGGGATACGTGTGCAGAACGTGCAGGTTTGTTACATAGGTATACATGTGCCATGGTGGTTTGCTGCACCCATCAACCCGTCATTTACGTTAGGTATCTCTGCTAATGCTATCCCTCCCCTAGCCTCCCATCCCCTTACAGGCCCCAGTGTGTGATGTTCCCCTCCCTCTATCCATGTGTCCTCATTGTTCAACTCCCACTTATGAGTGAGAACGTGTAGTATTTGGTTTTCTGTTCCTGTGTTACTTTGCTGAGAATAATGGTTTCCAGCTTCATCCATTTCCCTGCAAAAGACATGAACTCATCATTTTTTGAGGCTGCATAGTATTCCATGGTGTATAGATGCCACATTTTCTTTATCCAGTCTATCATTGATGGGCATTTGGGTTGTGGAATTTAATTAAACTAAAGAGCTTCTGCACAGCAAAAGAAACTACCATCAGAGTGAACAGGCAACCTACAGAATGGGAAAAAAATTTTTGCAATCTATCCCTCTGACAAGAGTCTAATATCCAGAGTCTACAAGGAACTTAAATGAATTTATGAGAAAAAAACAACCTCATCAAAAAGTGGGCAAAGGATATGAACAGACACTTCTCAAAATAAGACATTTATGCAGCCAACAAACATATGAAAAAAGCTTATCATTACTGGTCATTAGAGAAATGCAAGTCAAAACCACAATGAGATACCATCTCATGCCAGTTAGAATGGTGATCATTAAAAAGTCAGGAAACAACAGATGCTGGAGAGGATGTGGAGAAATAGGAACACTTTTACACTGTTGGTGGGAGAGTAAATTAGTTTAACCATTGTGGAAGACAGTGTGGTGATTCCCCAAGGATCTAGAACCAGAAATACCATATGACCCAGCAATCCCATTACTGGGTATATACTCAAGAGATTATAAATCATTCTACTATAAAGACATATGCACATGTATTTTTATTTCAGCACTATTCATAATATAAGTTTTTATTAAAGAAAAAAAAGAGCCTCTGTAAAATTAAACCTTGGTTCTGACATTAGCTACCTGTATATTCTTTTTATTTTTTTTAAGAATATTTCTTTTTTTTTTTTTTTTTTGAGGTTTTGTGAGGGTCTTTTTATTTTTTTTTAACCTCCATAGATTATTGCGGAACAAGTGGTGTTTGGTTACATAAGCAAGTCCTTTAGTGGTGATTTGTGAGATTTTGGTGCACCCATCACCTGAGCAGTATACACTGCACCCTGTTTGTATTCTTCTATCCCTCACATTTATTGTCTGATGAACTATCTCTATCTCTGCTAGTTTTAAGAAGAAGCCTAGGGGCTGGGCACAGTGGCTCATACCTGTAATCCCAGCACTTTGGGAGGCCGAGGCAGGCAGATCACCTGAGGTCAAGAGTTCGAGACTAGTCTGGCCAACATGGTGAAACCCCCTCTCTACTAAAACTACAAAACTTAGCCAGGTGTGGTGGCAAGTGCCTGTAATCCCAGCTACTTGGGAGGCTGAGGCAGGAGAATGCATTGCTTGAACCCGGGAGGCAGAGGTTGCAGTGAGCTGAGATCATGCCACTGCACTCCAGCCTGGGCAAGAGAGCAAGAGTCTGTCTAAAAAAAAAAAAAAAAAAAATTAGCCTAGTGTGGTGGCGGATGTCCATAATCCCAACTACTCAAGAGGCTGGGGCAGGAGAATTGCTTGAACCCGGGAAGCGGAGGTTGTAGTGAGCCGAGATCATGCCACTGCACTCCAGCCTGGGTGACAGAGCAAGACTCCATCTCAAAAAAAAAAAAAAAAAAAAAAAATTTAAAAAAATGAAGGAGTCTAAGGTGTGAAGGATCTTTGCACAACAGAGTCAACTTCCCTTGTACTGCTGGAATCACATATATATCATTTCTGATAGATAATCCCCAAATGATGCTTTAACATTTCCAATGACTGGCAACATCCATTGTTAGACAGCAGCCTTTTGGGCAGAAGATCAATTTGATTCCAAATTAAATTTGTGCTCTTTTCTGTCTACAGAAAAGAAAGCAAACAATAAGTTAGAAATACCATAAGTTGGAGAGTCACAATGAGGAGTCTCCTAGAAACAGAAAAATACATTGCCTTCTATGACTCAGAATGCAAAATAGAAACTATAGGTCAGAACACATGTATATAGAGACCCTTGATGGAGACAGCATGGTTTCTAGACCAAAAGAAGGTTTCAGGAACCTATCTGAATGTATCATTGTAGTTTTTAGATTATGTCAGTCTTGGGATTGGGGGTAAAGAAAGAGATACATAAGTTGGTACATAAGTCAATCAATTATGAAAACAAGCAAAAAAAAGGAAATCACCAGGGCCAACATTGTCAGTGCCCAGCCAAACACTGTCCAGGGAGAAGACGGCCTTTGCTATTACAGCATTCTAATCTGTAGGGCAATATAATTCCAGTGGAGATGGATAGAGACAGTGGATTTTAGATGGCTCTCTGATTCAATTAATTTATGATAAAATAGAAGGCTAAAGTTAACATACCTTGATGATATAAAATATCTGTATTATCTTGTTCCTTCTGCCAGGATCATCAGTTAGACCCATCTCTATCTCTTTTTTGACTAGCTCATGATGTTTTCACTCTCAGATCTTAGATGTGAAGTCATTTCCTCCCTGGAAGTCTTTTCCAATACACCTAATCCAGATTTGTTGATTCTCCTATATATTTGCATTGCATTCTGCACTTCCTTTATCATATCCCTTCTTATCTAGTATATCATTATCTGCTTTTAGGTAGTTAAGTATCTCCTTAAGATTCCTAATATCAGGGCCTACGTATTACAGAAGTCTGGTCCATATTTGTATCTCTCAATTTTATAATTTTCATGACAAACAACTTGATTCTTCCCAATTCTATTTGCAAGCTTTACAGAGTTTCTTGGGGAAAAGAAGAGGTGGGATGGGCATTTGAAGTTGTGAGTTAATCTGCTCATTAAAATTATGAATATAAAAAATTATTTTAGCAACTTTCAAAGGTTCTGTTGAAGACTTAACTGCTTTTGCTGCGTATACAACCTGTTAGAAAAGAAAATGAATGAAAGAACTGAAAAACACTCTCCCACATTACCCTATAGGAAAGGATGATAAATTTTAAAATGAGGTGGTAGAAAGAATGCAATCAGAAAGCAATAAAGCAGGTTCCGCTGGTAAGGAATAGAGAAACAAATGGTAAGAATTACAAGAGGAGAAGGTAACACTGGAGGAAAGGTGGGTAGAGAAAGCACAGCAGAGTGCCTTCTGGCAAAGAAATGTCCAACCTTCTGATGACATAGGACCATTTTATGCTGACTGCTAATAATTTAAGAGATCACACTTTAGGAAGGAATGATGCTAGTTCCTCAAAAAGGAAGAAACTCATCAAGGTAGTTGGTAAAGTCTAATGGGCTCAGACCTGGCTGGGCAACTGGGTGGGTTTGTGGTCTTGAAACATACATCCAGGATGTGGCAAAGAGTCTGACAAGACTCAGCAAGCCCACAAATTGCTACTCACTTTTGATGATTAACTGTGGAAAAATGACAAAGTTGGGGGAAAAAACTGAAATGTGTCTCTCAAAATTCCATGGTTTTGGTTCGAAATCAAAAGATGAGCAACGCCTTTATCCCTCTTTATCCCTTCCTCCAGTTATTTTTGAGACTGAAGAAAGAAAAGAAGACTTCAAAGTTTAAGCTACACAGGACAAAGACAGTGCCCATTTTCCTCATTACCATAAGCCCAGAGCCCAGTATGGAACCTGGAAAATAAGTACTTCTCTGATTGAATGACTGCAGACAGTGAATAAATGGCTACATAGATTATATAAACGAGGATGAGTTTGTTTACTGGTTTAACTATGGTTTAAGTTTTTAAAGTAGAAAGGCAGAATACAAATGGGGTAAAAACTGCAACTCCAGATTTCAGTGAGGACAGAGTTTAAAGAGTACCTTACTCATTTAATAAGTTTTAATCAATAATACAAAGAGAATTGAATTCTGGCATACTAAAGAAACTCACAGGTATAATCTCAGCATGACTGCTAACATTCAAGGAATTATGAAAAATGAAAGAGGCTTCAAAAGTATAGAGATAGGAAAATATTACTGAGAATATTAGAAGTGGGGAAGGTAAGTTGGATATTAGAAATGACAAATAGATAAGTTTGATGTTCATCTATACCAAATTAACAATTAGCTGTTTTCTGAACATCTAGAAAAGATGGTGGCGATTATGAGAAGCCATCAATAAAGACCCCCCAAACAATTCTAAAATTAGTTTGAAAGTATATGTGTAGCATTATTAATGAATATTCTTAAAATAACTATGAGGAGAAATTAAATTTATGAGATCTGTTTTAAAACTTTGTAAAGCAATAATAATGAAACCCATAAGGTAATATTTCAAAATTAAGAAACTCAATCCAGGGAACAGGACAATTTAACATATGATTTAAAAGATACTTGCTATAAAAAATGGAAGTAGGAAACACCATATGATATGTGGGGTTAAGATAATAGTAACAAGAGAAAATAACATAGATAATGTTTCAGTAAATTCCAAGAATCTTAAGTGTTTTAATTAGTCAAATAAATCCAGAAGACACAGATTAAACATTTATACCATTAAGAAGAGATGATCACTTTGGAGAGTTTGAGTAATCAAATATACATTTTATACAATAAATATTTATTAAGCAACTACTCTGTGGCAGGTACTATTCTAGGTATTAGAGAATCACTGGTGAACAGGACATCCAGGGTCCGTGCTGCCAAGAAGCCTATATTCTAGAAGGAAAAGACAGGCAATACTAGGCAAATGGATTAGGAAAGAAAATAATTCTAGAGAGTGATCACACATTAGAGAAGCCATTATAAAATGTACATAAAATAAAAAATAAATATAACCAAATAAGAAAATATTTGCATCAAAAATAACAGAAAAGGACAATTCCTTAATAACCTCAGAACCCATAACTATATTTTTAGAAACTACCCTTAGGATTCCAATAACTAAGTGATCATGTCTCAAACAAACAAAATTTACACAAGAGAAAATACAAATAGGAAACAAATGTCTGGGAAAATGTTCCAACTAACATGTAATCAAGAAATGCAAATTTAAGCAACTTTTTAACATCTGCTAAGTTTAAAAAAAAAAAAGTTCGAAAAAATAACAACCAGACTTACAGGAAGAATGACAACATAAACGTAGTCTCTACTCCCCTCCAGGAAAATGAGTGAAATTACCAAAGTGGAGGGAGATGGGGTGGGGGTAGGACATCAGCAGTGAACTAGGAATGGTGCCAACCACACGTCAAGCACAAAGTGAGGAATTTCTGCCAGTTTCAGTACCAATTGTAAAAAAAAAAATAAAAATAACAACCTTTCCTCAATGGCAGTTGCAAGAAGGGAAAGAAGGAAACTATGGTGAAACTCATCAGCAGGTCACAAGTAGATGACAAATGGCCATATGTGGAGTCCTTTTCCCTATGCCTGGAGACGATCCACAGCTCTGGTGGCAAAGAGAAGAGAAAGCAACCAGCCACTCCTAGCCATTTTTCACATATGTGGCAACTTACTAGTGAAGGTAGTCAGTTGAATATGGGCTTGGTGTGGGGTGTGGGGTGGAATTTCTGTAAGGTCTAGGCATCCTGTTGGAGAGATGAGGATTGATCAAATATAAATAACAGAAGGAAAGGCAGGTGTTTGGGAGAATACACTTCTAGCCACATCAATCAGGAAACCCATAGACCAAAGGCTTTTTCTCATAAATGAATTACTTCTAGCAGTGTTTCTTTGCCCTAAGCCTGAGGCTCAGTACAGGTCTGGAAAGACCTTCCCCAAGTGACTGGATGCACCTTCAGCTCAGTGAGGCCACCCCTTCTGCAGAAGTTTCAACAGAGAAAAATTATGCCAAGTACCCAGGTTTTCAACGCCCATGGCTCAAGAAGCATTTCTATCATTTTTTAAGTTTGATGAAGACATATTTGCTCATATGATGTTGCCTCATCCATCCCTCCACTTACTTTCTATGGGAAGGAGCCCAGTGGTACCCAAATAACTAGAGAAGAAAGCTTACCTATTTGCATTATTTAGGAATAAATAGCAAACCTGAATAGAACTTCTCACATTCAGAGATGAATAAGGAGAAAAGCACCAGTATGGATCTAAAAAGACATCACAAAGTAAGGGGGGAACTATTTAAGCATGCAGCGTCTAGAATCAGAATCCCAGCTCTACCATTTACTAGCCATGCAACTTTAGGCAAGATAATTAACCTTTCTATGCCTCGTTTATAAAATAAGGGTCATCATCACAAAGATTAAATCAGTATGTAAAATACTTTCCCAAATATCCACATGGTAAATGTTAGGTATTGCTATCATTATCCCTGTTTTCTTATGTCTAAGCAAAAAAATTGCAATTAATAAAGACAATAAACTTTGGATACATCATTAATGCTTTTTTTTTTCTTACCAAATATTTCTGGCTATTCTTCCAGACACATGTACTTTCTGCCTCCTTTAAGTTAGGCAGGATGGTGTAACTTGTTTTGATCATTAAAATGGGAATGAAAGTCATAGTTTAACTTCTGGGAGCCAAATCATCTGAGGTCAGGAGTTCAAGACCAGCCTGACCAACATGGTGAAACTCCATCTCTACTAACAATACAAAAATTAGAATTAGCCAGGCATGGTGGCACACACCTGTGGTTCCAGCTACTCAGGAGGCTGAGGCAGGAGAATTGCTTGAACCCAGGAGGCGGAGGTTGCAGTGAGCCAAGATCGCACCATTGTACTCCAGCCTGGGCAACAAGAGTGAAGCTTCGTCTCCAAAAAAAAAAAAAAGTTGATGTGTGAATTCATCAAGTGATTTCTTTCTCAATCATAGCAACCTTCTACACGGTAGCAGCCCCATCAGCTTGTATGCTAAAGTGAAGATAACTTGAAGCAGAGCCCCAGTCAATAGCTAAAGCATGAGTGAGGAAAAAAAGCTTTATTATACTAAGCCACTAAGAAGTCAAGGTTATTTGTTACTGCAGCACTGTAGCCTATACTGACTGATACAGAAGTAAAAGGTAAACAAGGAAAATGTTTTCAAAAACTTACTTTCAGAAAAGAGTAGAGTGTTTTGGACAATAATTGCTGTATAGACCTAGAGACAGTAATGATAAAATAGGCAAATGAAGCAACAGCTGAAACATGAGAAGTCAAGATATCTAAATGAGATTAGCAGTGAGGCAGCAAAGTCAAAGAAAAAACAGTCGAGAAATAATTGTGGCAAAAGCTTGGGCAAAACTAAAGGATCATGTATCATCATGTTGAAGTTAGGCCCTACCTCACAGTTCAGAAAGAATCACAGAGCTTTCATAGCCCAAGGATTGCTACAAAAATGTTCATTGAAGTGTTTCTTAGAGTAATTAAAAAAAAAACTGAAGGAAACCTAACATCTAAGAATAGAGAATTTGTTCAATAAACCTGCACAAATCTTGTACCTTTATAACATCACTGTCCAACAGATCTTTCCACGCTAACGGAAATGTTCTATGTCTGTGTTGTATTATGCAATACAGTAGCCGCTAATCATATGTGGTTACTGAACATTTGAAATGTGGCTGGCATGACTGAAGAAACCGAATTCTTAAGGTATTTGATTTAATTTTAATTAATTTTAATTTAATTTAATAGCCACATTGGCTGGTAGCTTCCAAACTGGACAATCCATATTTATCTTTGTCTTCAATTTTTGTTTTAAGTTCTGGGGTACATGTGCAGGATGCACAGGTTACATAGGTAAACATGTGCCCCATGGTGGTTTGCTGCATAGGTCAACCCACGACATAAGTATTAAGTCCAGCAACCATTAGCTATTCTTCCTGATGCTCTCCCTCCCCCACATCCCCCTGACAGGCCCCAGTGTGTTTTGTTACCCCCAATGTGTCCATGTGTTCTCATCGTTCTGCTCCCACTTATAAGAGAGAACATGAGGTGTTTGGTTTTCTGTTCCTGTGTTGGTTTGCAGAGGATAACAGAACAGCCCATATTTGAAACGATGGCATAGATCTGTATTTGTTAGCAATAAAAATGTTCATAATTTATTGCTAAGATAGTTTAGAGAGCAGTTAAAGTTAACTTCTTTGTGCGTGTGCATGAGTATATTTGTGCACATACATGCTAACTGAGGACTCCACACCAAAATGTCATCATTGGGTACTGGATAATGGCAGTATGGATGATTTTTCTTTCTTCTTTAAATCTTTCTGGACTGTCTACAGTTTTTGAATAAGATTGCAATACTCTTATACACAGAAAGGTAAAACTATTTTTCTTTCTTTTTTTTCTTTTTGAGACAGAGTGTCCCTCTGTCACCCAGACTGGAGTGGAAGGGTATGATCGTAGCTCACTGTAGCCTCAAACTCCTGGGTTCAAGTCATCCTCCTGCCTCAGCCTCCCAAGTAGCTGGGACTACAGGCACATGACACCATGTCTGGTTATTTTTTTTTTTTACTTTTTATTTTTTGTCTTCCTATGTTGCCCAGGCTGGTCTCAAACTCCTGAGCTCAAGTGATCCTCTCATCTTGGCCTCCCAAAGCATTGGGATTACAGGCATAAGACACTGAGGCCGCCCCCTTATTTTCATTTAAGAAAAATAAAATTATTAAAAGCTAATGCTTGTAATGCTGCAGGAAAACTGCTGATGTTATTACAAATTGATATAATTATTTTGAAAATTATTAAATAGATTTCCACCTCAAAAATGTATTTTAAGATAACTCTCAAAAGAAGGAAGAAAGATTTACTCATAAATCCTGTCCCTAGGGAATAATTATTCCAATTATTTTGCAACAAATTAATTACAACTCTCTTAAAATGTGCCTGCAGATTATAACAGAAAGTGGAAAGGGAATCATGTTAAAATCTGATTTAAGGCAGTGGAAAGTTATCTGTTTTTATTTTCCTTTAATATTTTAATGCTACTCTCAATAAATAAATCTCTGTACAAGAGCCAGTACATCAGAAGTATAAGCAGCGCTAACCACTAAAACGTAATTCCCTGGTTCTCAGTGACTCAATACAGTTGAGGTTTAGCAGTTGTTTACATCATATCCTGATGCAATGAAGACGACGCCCTGGACAGCCATCTTCTGAATGGTAACTCTTTTCATCCCTTTGCCTCCACAGTCATCATGAAAGAGAGGAGAAGGCATGGAGGATTGTGCAGGGAGTTTGATGACCAGTTCTCAAAGTGGCTTCTGTCACGTCTGTTTACATTCCATAGACCGGCATCTAGTCAAGTAGCCCAGACTAAACTGCAAGGAGTGTTGCAAAACATGATCCTTCTGTATGCCCAAGAAGAAGAATGGTATCTGGGAGCATTCTAGCCAGTCTCTGCAAAACTTATATCAAACCAAATTCATTTGCTTTCTTGATAAGTTTATTAAGCAGGTTGATGGATGCTGCTATTGGAGGGCCCAATATTATATTTTGGAATTAAACAAAATACAAATGGCCAACAGGTATGTGAAAGCATGTTCAACATCACGAATCATCAGGGGAATGCAAATCAAACCACTATGAGATATTATCTCATACTTGTTAGGATGGCCACTATATAAAAATAAAAGATGACAAGTACTGTCAAGGATGTGGGGAAATTGGAACCCTTGCACACTGTTGGTGGGAATGTAAAATGGGGCAGCCATTATGGAACACAGTATGGAAGTTCTTCAAAAAATTAAAAATAGAACAATCATACGATCCAGCAATTCTACTTCTGCATATTTGTCTAAAGGAATTGAAATCAGGATCTCAAAGAGATATCTGCACTCCCATGTCCATTGCAACATTACTCACAACAGCCAAGATGTGAAAACAACCTAATTGTTTATCAAACAGGTGAACAGATAAAGAAAATGTGACATGATATCCATACATATTATTCAGCCTTAGTAAAAGAAGGCAATCCTGTCATTTGTGCAATACGGATGAAACTTATGGGCATTATGTTAAGTGAAAAAGGCTAGTCATGGAACAACAAACACTATGTGATTCCACTTACATGAAGTACCTAAAATAGGAAGACTTGTAGAAGGACAAAATAGAATAGTGGTTTCCAGGGTCTTCAAGAAGAGGGAAATGGGGAATTGCTCAACAGGTATAAAGTTTCAGTTACTTAAGGTGAGTAAGTTCTAAAGATCTGCTGTATAACATTGTGCTTATAGTTGACAATATTGTACTGTAGACTTCAAAAATTGTTGTGTTCTTACCACAATAAAATTTTTTAAAATCCTTCATATCACTCTTATTCAGCATCATACTGCAAGTCCTAGCTAGTGCAATGAGACACTAAAAACCACAGATAATCAAAAGCATAACACAATAATGACATAAGCTCATACCACTCAGAATCAACCATTTTTAACATTTTGTCATATAACATTTTTGTTATATCATATTGCATTGTATATATCACTCTGCACATTGCTTTTTTCATCAATGTGTTTTAAGAGCCAGTGTTCCTACTTAGCATTCCAGTTCATTTCTTTTACTTACAGCAATATAGTTCATTTTATAAGTATACTACATGTATCTATTTACCTGTTACTTTATATTGTGGTTATTCCCATTTTTCTCTATAACCATTCTGCAAGGAACATTCTTCAGCATGTCTTTTTATGCAGATGTGAAATGATACATGCCTAGAAGGGAAATTGCAAGATCAAAAACACTCATTTTTTTGAACATTATAAACATGTATAACTTGTAGACATGAATGAAAATATAAAACACATGTATATCAAATTTGTAGATGACACAAACTCAGAAGGGAGAGATGATATGATAAATGACAAAAATCAGTGTTCAAACTTTTCATAAGTGAGAATACTGGGCCATAACTAAGAAGATGGAATTTAAGAAAGATAAAGATAAAATCTTGCATTTCGTTGAAAGAATTAAATGCCCATTGCAAAAAGGCAGCATTATTACTTGACAGCAATTTGTTTGAAAAATGTCTGGGATGTTAGTTGGCCTCTTCTTTGCTGGGAGCTAACAGTGTGACACTATTTAGACCCAAAAAAATGTAGAAAGACAGTCCCAGATTTATGATAGTTCCACTTAACTATTTTTCAACTTTATGATGGTGCAAAAGCAAGACACATTCAGGGGAAACCATACTTTGAGTACCCATAGAATCATGGTTTTTCCTTTCCAGTCAAATATTCAATAAATTACATAAGATATTCAACATGTTATTAAAAATAGGCTTTGTGTTAGATGATTTTGCCCAGCTGTATGCTAACATTAGTGTCCTGAGAATGTTAAGTTAGGCCAAGATGTTTGGTAGGTTAGGTGTATTAAACACATTTTCTGCTTACAACACTTTCAACTTACAATGGGTTTATCAGGACATAACCCCTCCATAAGTTGAGAAGCATCTATATTTATACAGCTATATTCATAGAAGAAAGTTTTGGAGGGTCTCAACGTTAACCTTAATTTTATTCTACCAAGTCATAACTCTATAGTGTTCAAATGAATCCAACTTATATTAACATAAGGAAAAAGAGAAAGCAGTAGTTTCACATACTACACTGCAGAGAGGATGGGCTTGGAGTAAGGCTAGAAGTAAAACCGGAGCCCCAAATGCTGCTGCAACTCGTCCCTTTTACTGCCTCTCGTCAATGTACCGCTCTGCCTACTGTGTGTATTCTCTAAGCTACCAACCACATGAAGCTGGCTATGGCCTAAAGAAGATCTAGATCGGGGGGTCCAATCTTTTGGCTTCTCTAGGCCACATTGGAAGAATTGTTTAAGGCCACATATAAAATACACCACCACTAATGATAGCTGATGAGCTAAAAATAAAGAAAAAATCACAAAATTATCTCGTAATATTTTAAGAAGGTTTACAAATTTGTATTAGGCCACATTCAAAGCTGTCCTGGGCTGCGGGTTGGACAAGCTTGACCTAGATGGTCCTCATCTGCAGCTTCAATTCAGGAACTCCCAGGAGGGGTCTCTGCTTGGCCCAGCACAGGTCTTTTGTCAGCTCCTTTGACAAATCAGTATGGCAGCCAACTTCAGAATCAATGGTTGGAACAGGAGAGGTACAACCTATAGATAGCCTTAGGAGGATTGGAGTTGACCAGGAAGCCCAATTTCTATCTTCCAAAGTTATTGTCCTTCATGTTGGAGTCACAGGGTATGTAGTTATCTGCAGACATGCTTAAACACTTAACTTCCTTTGCTTAGAAACTTCTGATGCTGTTACGCTTAGGCTGTGTGGTCAACATCACATAAACAGTGAGTCCTCGATATTTAACAGACAAATAAACCCAAATACATATTTCATTCACTATGTGATATTTTTTCCTCCTGGGTTTTATATTTTTAAGATTCATAAAAATAAAATAGTTACTTATGTATCATGGCAAGTATCAAGAAATGTACTCCCAGCAGCTGAATGGGGCCCTTGTAATAATTGCAGCAGATATAATCAGTATGCTTGCCTAAACTGTAAGTCTGGATCATTACCAAACTTGATAGTTACTGAGCTCTGACTGTGTGCAACACTATAGGATCTACACTAGAGGATGTAAAACCTCACAGAGTCAACCAAACTGCAAACCACTGGGGAAGATGGATCACATGCAGGAGAAAGACTTAATCAGCTGCAGTTTCTGAGTAGTAGTCCCTGATTATCATCACATCTTAAGAGGGGGCCGCAATAGAATCCAGACAAGAAAAAGATATTCGGAATAAGTGAGATTTCCAATAGGACATAAAGGAGAAAAAGCAATTTGGCTAAAAAGAGAGAGACCTAGGAATACAGATTCCCATTTGGAGTATTTTGCTGGACACTTTATATCAGGGGTCTAAAACCAGACCCAGAGGCAGAATCGCATGGAAAACTGAAAAGATCAGGATTTGGGTCCCAACTTGAAATATTTTTATCCAATTCATCTGAGTGGAGTTTTGTGATTTACACTTTTAATAATAATTGTAGCTGATAATCTATAGCACTTACTATGTGGCAGACCCTTCTTCTAAGTGTTTTATATATAATATTAACTCTCTAAATCCTCATTTTAGCCGATGTGTTAGGAACTGTTATTATCATTCTTAATGATGTGAAAACTGAAACCCAGAGAAGCAAAGTAACTTGACTAAGGCCTTGCAGTTCTGGGATTTGAACCCATGTAGTTGGGTTTCAGAATCTGCTAATCACTTTGTTCTGCAGATTCTCAAAAAAAACCAAAATAATGACTATGAAACTTGCAGGCGATTGTGATGAATTCAGTGTTGAAACCACTGCATTATAACACATTCGAAAATTATCATGTACTGAGCACTGCTTCAGGATAGAGGCTCTATTATTCAAAGCCTGGCACATAGTAGATACAGAATATTGTTGGATATATTCCAAGCAGAAGGAGTCCTTAGAAGCAAGATTTTGTATAGGGAAATCTGTTGGGCCTGCCTGCTACCACAGAAAGGAAGTGGGGCAAACTCAGTGACTCATATCATGTTTTCTGTCCCCATTATAAGAAAGTGCCAAGAATCAGAATAAGAGACACATCATTCTGACCCTACCTTTAACGCTCTGCCCAGCCCCTTAAATCTGTGCCTGCTTATGCCCACACACTACCTTAATTATCTGGAGAAACAAGACTTTCAACTCTTCTCTTTCAGCTCATCCTTTTCTTCAGTTCCATCCTTTTTTTTTTTTTTAAAGTGGCGTGATTGTGGTTTACTGCAATCTCAGCCTCCTGAGTTCAAGTGATTCTCCTGCCTCAGCCTCCCGAGTAGCTGGGATTACAGGCACATGCCACCACACCCAGTTAATTTTGTATTTTTAGTAGAGATGGGGTTTCACCATGTTGATCAGGCTGGTCTCCAACTCCTGACCTCAGGTGATCCACCCACCTCGGCCTCCCAAAGTGCTGTGATTACAGGTGTGAGCCACTGAGCCCGGCCAGTTCCATCCTTTTTAGAAACATCATGGAATATTAAGAGGATGTGAAACTCCAAGCAGTTGATTTCTCTGCTTATTTAAAGTGAAGATAAATGGCTTGTACATGATAAATACTTTTGGATGGATGGATGGGAGAATTAAACAAAGAATTAAACACTGAATAGAAATCCAATGGTAGATCACTGTCCATGTCTCCTATGGGTCTGTCAGGACTAGCTCTCTTACTGGTAACATGCAATATGGTGTTATAATTAAGTGCACTGTCTTTGGATTAGGTGGCTTAGGCTCAGTCCTCCTTCTACCACTTACCAGCTGTGTGATCTTGGGCAAGTGACTTGACCTCTCTAAACTTCAGTGTATCGTCTTTTAAACTAGAAATAACAATAGTACTTAAACTAGGGGTAATAACAGCACCAACCTACAAAGGTGTTGTGAAATAATGTACATGCTAAGTACAATGTTCAATGCATTAAAATGCCCAATTAATGGCAATTATTTCACAGGAAATGATATCAGGTTTGGTGGCTTGAAACTTGCCTTCTAATATCTTTTGGGGTAAAACTTGACAGGCATTTTTTTCTTCCAAAAGGCAAGACTTTGGGGAACATGAGAGGCAAATGGCAGATTTTATTTAGACTGGCAAGGAAGAAAGAAAGGGAGAGAGGGAGGAAATATAAAAAGATAACCTTTCCTCTTCTGAAAATCACACATCAATTTTTTTTTTAAACAAAATAGGATCCTTCTCTATCATCCAGGCTGGAGTGCAGTGCGTGATCATAGCTCACTATAACCTCAAGCTCCTGGGCTCAAGTGACCCTCCTGCCTTGGCCTCCCAAAGTGCTGGAATTACAGGTGTGAGTCACCACACTGGGTCATAACATTTCTTTATATTCATGTGACTCCAAAGGTTTAGCTACCAGTCATGAAGTTATCCCAATTACAATTCTTAGACAGGAAAGGAAATGCAGTCAACTTCTGAGAAAATGGTTTGACTCTCTAGAAAGTCTGGAGGGTGTAAATGGCCCACATTCTGAAGAGAGAACATTTCAAGCTTATGAGCTAGGCTCACCTCAACCAAAGAGCTCAGCTAATACAATATATCCTTAGAGCTTAGTTTGTTTCTGGACATTTGGATTATTTATTTATTTAAGTATTTATTTTAGTTCATCAGAATCAATGAATTGAACTAAAATGAAAATCAAACAATTTTAGTGCATCGGAATTAGTATAACACTTTGAAGTTAGACAAACCTTAATATGAATCCCAGCTCTAATATTTAATAGTTGCATGACCTTGGGCAAACTGTTGACAGCTGTACACTTCAGTGTCTTTGCGTGTAAAGGGGAGGTGATGCTGTTACCTCTTACATCCACATGTTGGGATGATAAAACAAGGTCTTATGTATAAAGCCCTCTATTCAAGACCTGACATATAGTAAGCACTCTATAAATATTGGCTATACTTATGTCTCATTGATATTATTATTTTCACAATGTTTCTTTTCTACTTCCTTAATGAAGTACATAATACTCTTGGGCATCAACACAGGCTCCACCTGGCCCGTAAGTGGAACAGGGACAGCCCTAGGCTTTTGCTTTGTTTTGCAGAGAGCCTACACAGAGATCCACCCAAGTAAACAAAATCTCCTCTTCTTTCTCTCCATTTTAATTTTTCTTTTATTCCATGCCCTATGAATAGATTATTTTCTTTCTCTCTCTTTTGCCAAAATATCTTCAGGCCTCCTCTCCTCCCTTCAGGCAAAAGTCCTTAAAACCTCCACTTTCCCCCAGTAATATTTTTCTCCAACTAACTGGAAGTGGAGAAAGATTTTCCTCTTTGTCTAGCACTGATTTTTGACTTGTAATTCCATTTCAACAAAACCACTTGCACTAAAGCTTACACACAATGTAAATAATTCATTAGAAATAAATATATGTTTGCTTGATGCTTATATACTTGCAGTGTATCTGCAGAGCCTATTATATTAATCAAGGAAATAACAGGATTCCCAGTCACCAAGGTGAATGGAAAATTTTCCTCTTTAAATACGTAAAAATTTAAGGTGCATGCAAATTAACCTTGGAAATACAGAATGCTAACACATCACGGGACTTTAAAATATATATATTCTAACACTCTCTATAAATGTGGAAAATAAGCCCCAGAGCATTGTAACATAGCCATAACAGGCCTTGCAGCATTCTGGAATTTAAAAGGCTGGGTGCATAGAAGGGAAAAAAGATACGAATGGCAAAGGCAGGTACATAATGCCTAAAACCAGGATGTGGTGTAGCAGTTACCACTGTCATCATCATCATCATCACAATGACAATCAATGGTAATGGCTACAATTTGGGAATTATGATCTTGGCACTAAGCAGAGGCGTTTACATTTATCTAGAAAGATGACCATGGGTAACACTGCATAAGCCTGACTGATTTAGACTTTGAGAATTGTGCCAGTTTTGGGTGGCTGTGGGATATCTTGTCTGACCATAGGGCTAGATCATACTGCTACAAGAGAAGGTGGAATTTCTTCAGAAGGGAATGGACATTGCCACTGTAGATGATCCCAGGCATTTTTCACCCTGGAAAGGAAATAGCTACACTCCATTTAGAGGTCCTAGGCCAAGGCAAAGGAGAATCTCCTACCCCACTCTGGCACCGAGAACCAGTTTGGTTTCTATTCCAAGAATGGGCAATATCTAAATTCCTCCCTGTGTGGTGGGAACCTACCCTGGGCTCCATGAGAGCAGGCCAGGAATAAGGCTCATTGAGGGATGCCAAATAAAAAATCTTGTGGCATGTATAAGTTGTCCTCTGTGGTGTTTTTCAGTTCCATGCCCCAAGACTTCAAGACACCGATCTGCGATTGTGCCAGAGGATGTTAGAGAGGCAACTATGCCCTTGCTTGGGAGAAAAACACATGAGCAGACCATGTCTTTTCATCCAAGGCCAGAGGAGAGGAAGCAGAAGACACATTTCCCGGTGTCTGATTGTTCCTTCCTCCGGGGCTTATGGTTGCCATTTTGGGCCATCTCACATAGAAGTGGCACCCAAATGTTTGTCATCTCTCCCTGAAAGCATGTCTAGTCCTCAAATAGAGCAAAACCGTCACTATCTCTCTGCCTTCTCCATCAAGACCAAGAAGGAAGATACAAGCTGAGAACTAGATTTGAATATTTCTTGATACTGGGGAGGAGCAGAATGATGTGATCTCTGGTGAGTCTCCTTACCAAGCAGGGGTGTGGGTAGCCTGGGTTTCCTGGGCCCAGATTTCAAACCTGTGTCAGCTGTAGCTGCACACAGAGTGCCCAGAGCTGTTGAGTGCAGCTTAGGTATGGCAGCATCAGTCATCTCCACACCTGCTGCAGAAAGTCTCAGGACAGCACTGTGAGTGGAGCTGGGGAATCTGGAGAAGAAAGTTTTATAAGCATAACATGATTTACTTTACAGAGAGCTTGCTACCACATAACGATTTGGGTACAGCCCACGAAAGGAGCCCCGCGGGAGTAGAAGAGGGTATCTCCATGTCTCTCTAGGAGACGAACAAGCAATATCCGTTGGAATCCAGAGGCTAAAAATTGTGATGTCCCAGGTCTAAGCTAGACACAGTGCAGAATGGGCAGGACTTGCCCATAAAGTATGGCAGTTAAACAAGAGGAAGAAAGAAGAAAAAAAGAAAAGAAAGGAAACTCTAGGCCCAAATTGATTTACTGGTGAATTCTACCAAATATTTAAAGAAGAATTTAAACCAACTCTACATTGCTTACCAACTCTTTCTACGAAGCCAGCATTATTCTGATAAAGCCAGGCAAAGACATTTCAAGAAAAAAAAATTATAGGCCCATATTCCCCTTGAAAATAGATCCAAAAATTCTTAAAATATTTAGCAACAAAATGTTATGGTCCAACTGGGCTTTGATCTGAAGAAGTCCAGGAGAAAGAGAAAATTCAGGAAAAGAGGCAGCAAAAGGAAATGTGGGAAACTTGGCCCAAAGAAGGTTTGAAGCAGACGACGGATGGCATTGCCTGGAAGAATTGCCTGAGTGTCTGATCCTAGGGGCCAGTGTTTCCCTAAAGGATTCCTACAGCTGAGTTCATGAAGATTCTTACGTTGGGATACCTAGAAGTAAAAACTGAGACAAGGATTCCAGTGTGTATGATTTACAGAGGGATTGCTGTCCAGAAAAAATAGCTAAGGGAGTGAGGAAAGAATAAGGAAGGGGGAGAAACATGGCAAGGATGTGGACCCAGATAAATCAGCCCTTGACCTGACCCACAGGGTGCTCTGGAGTATAAATTGCATGACACAATTATCTCACCTGGAGCATCACTTGCACCCTGCATCAGTCAGTTATTGTATGCCTCTGGGGAGTAGGAGATGTCAGCTCCCAGTATCGCTGAGTGAGGCAGATCCTGTCAGCCTAGGGTAATGCTCTGCAGAAGTCTGCAGGTGGATGCTGTAGGCTGTGGCACTCACTGCACCATCATAGCAGTTGTAAAAGGGTTTGGAGTGTGGCACCAATAACATCTACTACAGAGGACTTCATGCAGCCACTCTCCTCCCCCTGGACAGTTGGAACCTGAAGTAGGCAATGATAGCGGGGGTCGTTAGGAGAGGAGGTACTCAGGAACTATTTAGATGGTAGAATTGGGAGGACATGCAGCTAATTGCATATGGGAGGCAGTGGGGAGGGGCAGTGTTTAGCTGATGGACATAAGAAGTCTAAGATCATACTCATGCCCTGGGGAACTGGAGGAATGGTGGGGCCATTGTCCAAGGTAAGGAATATGAGGAAAGGAGCAGGACTTGGAAAGGAACATAAATTCAGTCTCTAGTATTTTCATTTTCAAAAGGGAATCAATGGCTTATGAATAGCATACCTGGAGCTCCATAGGGGTTTCAGGGACCAATTCTATGAGGAAGATGTGGCCAGAGAGAGGGGAAAAAAGAAAACCAAATAGTCTAGTGCTGGCCCTCATCCCATCCTACACTGGAGCACTTCTGCTGTCTTGGTTTGATTCCCACAAATGCAGACGTTGAGGCAAGGACTAAGACACATTGAAAGACGATCTCAGGGGTTAGGCGCGGTGACTCACGCCTGTAATCCCAGCACTTTGGGAGGCCAAGGCAGGTGGATCACTTGAGGTCAGGAGTTTGAGACCAGCTTGGCCAACATGGTGAAACCCCATCTCCACTAAAAATACAAAAATTAGGTGGGCGTTGTGGTGGGTACCTGTAATCCCGGCTACTTGGGAGGCTGAGGCAGAAGAATAACTTGAGACTCAGGTTTCAGTGAGCCTCTATTGTGCCACTGCACTCCAGCCTGGGCAATAGAGCAAGACTCTGCTTAAAAAAAAAAAAAAAGGATGACCTCAGGAAGCATAGGTGAGGATAGTGAAAATGAAAGAAAGAGCCACCAAGGGAATATTCATGAATAGATTATCTCTGAAGACCACAGGGGCATGATCTGTTGGAAACCCTCTGACCATCCATGTATCCCACATGTTTCCCACTGAGGGATAAGAAGCTATTTTCCTACCGTGACTGGAACCTCTCTGGTTGAGGGTGTAAGAAACCCCTCAATGCCATGCTAGCTTGAAGACCAGCTGAGAGCCTGTGTAGAGGCTGCAGAAGAAAACTGGTGCGTACAGAAGCACTCACACCTCAGCAGGCCACATAACCTGGGGCAAGGGATCCATGGCTTCTGCTGCACTTGCTCCACTCTGCATTTCCATATAGCAATTTCTGAATTTCCATATAAGATAGTTTTTTGCTTTGTTTTTCTTTTTTAAGAGAAAATCTCCTGTCTAGAAAAACAGGCTGGTCAGTGTCCTAAAATCAAAAGTCCACAGCAGAAGTCACTTTGAACAAGCAATTATTGCCTCCTCTGGTCTCACTTCCAATTCTCCATGTAAAATTAATAGTGTACTCTGGGGACATCCCTTCCATTATCTAGTCTTGGTGAAAAGGGACAATGGTAGAAGCAGGGTAATCTCTGCCATATTGATTTTCTGTGTGAGCTTCTTTGTGCCTCCAGGGAGACACCACTGCTTTCAGTGCCTATTAGCAGTTGTGTCTTTTAACCTCCCGGTCAGGCTGGCAGTGTGAGTCCAACAGAGGCTCCGGCTCCAATTACTTTGCCGGTACATAGCCTGGCTGAACTGGAGCTTGCAGCTCCACATGCTGGAAATTGCACTTTCCACCAATATAGAGACAAGCAAAGAGGGGCATTCAACAAAGCCCCAGCTACAGCTCAGCATGGCAGGGAGGCGGAAAGGACCTATACGCCAATTAGCCAGGCAGCTATGGCCATCAATCATGGGTGACCTGGGCACCCAGCATGCATCATGTCCATCCTGGACTCCACCACGGAAATCACACTGAAAACTTGTACCTAGAGGAGGCTTGAGACAGCCAAAGCTACAGATGGCAAAAGTTTTCATTCCAGAAAGCACTTCAATCCTACAACCTGGAGAGGAAGGCCCATACGACCAGCATAATATTAAAAGTGTGCGGTACTTATAGGAGATAATTCTATGCTTGCATGCATTTCTCGGAAAATTTTGGCAAAAACTGCTACCTTCTGAGCAAAATTGGACATAGAAATGACAATAACACATACTGGGTATTTATCACCTTCTTAAGAGATGCATAGCCATTTTCCTGTGGCTGAGACAGGGGTCTCTTTTAATATTTAACATTTCCTTTAGGTTGGCCTAATGCCCAAAGGGAAGCTGTAATAATCTGCCACATTTGTGTTTGGTAAAAAATTTCACAATGACAATTTAGTTCAGTACTTACTGTAGTCCTTATTATGGTCTTTGTACAACAGGTAATATCCCTGTTAATTTGAGAATTACTGTTAACCTGAACCTTTCCCATTATTTCCAATTTTTTCTTAAGCGTCAGAAACACACCCAAACACACATTTTCCTAGACTTGTACTTTAGCCCTTCTATTGTGAATATTCATGAAGGGTGATGTGACATAGTGCTTCAGAGCACAGCTCTGGAGCCAGCCTGCCTGAGTTTGATTCCTGCTCTGTCATTTATTGACCTTGCAACATTGAGCAATTTACTTAGCCTCTCTGAGCCTCAGTTTCACCATCTGTTAGATGAGGACAATAGTGTCTACTGAATAGCGTTGTCCCAAGAGCACTTAGAACCATGCTTGGCACAAATGCTGAGGTTACATAATGCTCAGCTCTTTATTTCCTGCTTCTTCGGTCATAGGTGTTATTATAAAAGTGCCCTTCCAGGAGTTTGAGACCAGCCTGGGCAACATAGCAAGACCCCATCTCTAAAAAAAAAAAAAGTATTAGGCCAGTGTGGTGGTGTGTGCTTGCAGTCCTAGCTACTTAGAAGGCTGAGGCAGGGAGATTGTTTGAGCCCAGGAATGCGAAGCTGCAATGAGCTAAGATCATTCCAATGCACTCCAGCCTGGGCAACAGAGCAAGACCCTGTCTCTTAAATTTTTTTTTTAAAATGCTCTTGAATTTTGTTAAGACCTCAGAGGCTGCTCCATGAGTGCGTGGTGCAGTGTTGTTGGAGCATGGGGGTCAGTGAGGAGAGCTAAGGTTTCTGGGAGGCCAACAGAAGGGTTAGAATGTGCTTCAAAGTTTAGTTGGGCATGGTGGTGCGCACCTGTAGCTTCAGCTACTTAAGAGGCTGCAGTGGGAGGATCACTTTAGTCGGGTATGGTGGTGCACTCCTGTAGTTTCAGCTACTTGGGAGGCTGAGGTAGCATCAAGGGAGGATCACTTGAGCCCAAGAGCTTGAAGCTGCAGTGAGCTATGAACATGCCACTGCGCTCCAGCCTGGGTGACACACTGAGACCCCGACTCTAAAAAATACAAGTTTATAACAGTCCATAATAGAGGAGGCTCAAAACACATGCCAGTGACGAAAATGAACCCTCACTTCTGGAGAGAGCGCTGCAGTGTCAACAGGTGGCTGCAAAGGTGGTGAGCATGACCCTGGACCAGGGAGGTTAGGCAGGGTCCCAGCCTAGCTAAGACTTCTTTTTGGAAACCAACATGGGGTCTGACAAGCTGTCTCAGTAATGAGGCTCTGCACTTTTTTCATTCTCCCCTTGCCAGATGGAGGCGCTCCCGTTTAGCCACGTTGCTCCCAGGCCCTGCTCTCTGAGAAGGACTTGGTCAAACACTGCATCTCTAGATACTGAGAAGACAGACCGGTTATTTCAGTGCCTGGACCCTTCCTCTTTTCTGACCCAATATTCCCAAAAGCAATTCCACTGTTCAGCCTTGAAAGCAGCTGATTGTGAGAGAGAGCTTATCACAGCCCAGCAGACTAAGAAAACACTTTAGAGAAAGAACATTTGGAAGGTTCACTAAAATGCTGAAAAAAGAGCCCCCATTTTGGGGTACCTTCAGGGCTTTCTAACCTTTTTGGCAAGTGAGTTGTTTTTTTTGTAAATAATACCTTACATAGGGCCCAAGGTATAAAATCAAGTGCAGGGCTGCTCTCTTGAAGGGGGGTCTATAGATGCTTCCATCTCCAAGAAGCAGGCTTTGGAGGAAACAGTTCTAGTGCATGTGGGGACAAACAGAGGAAGCAGAGGCTACCCTCCCAGGGGCCCTCTCTTGGATGCGTGCTCTGCATTTCTGCAGCCGCTCTTTCCCTTTTCTGATGCTTTCCTCTCATTCCATCTGAAAAGTCACTACAAGCGCTAGAAGCTAGGCCAGAGGACAAAGACCTTGAAGAAAACTGAGCCTGACACCTAATATGGGATTGAGGAATAGAATGGAAAGGGAGAAAATACAGTGGGGTGGTGAAAATAACATCCTTAGCTGAGAAATGACAGGATGAACATGTCAAGGCAGTCTCAACATTTTAAACGTTTTCCAAGAAAAGAGTAAGCAGTGGCTCTTGCTAAAGGAGGTAAATGCTGTCATGGCCGAGCTCTCTGCACGGGTGGTACACCTAGGAAGGCTGGCGCTTGAAATGCTCCTCCCTGCATGTACCAGATAGCCCCTGGTTACGGAGGCTTGTGCCTCCATGTACCCTTCTCAAACTGGCTACCCCATCCTAATAGGCTACAAGATTCCTGGCAGGGACTGCAGATTCTACACTGGTTTGGAGTCCTGCTACTTTAGCCAGCCAGGTAAGGAAATGTTTCACTGTCCTGTCCTTATCATGAAGAAGCATGAGACCAAGGAAAATCTGCATATATGAAAACTGACGAATCCAGAAAAGATACCACAGGATTCTTTCTGCACGGGGTAAAAAACCTCTCTGTCATTTACAGAAAGTCTCCCCTAGGAGAAGAGATAAAGGTCATTATCAGAACTGGATTTGAAAAACTCTGATGTCAGGTTATACTCAAACTACTTAAAGCAGAATCTCTGGGGGCAGTATCTAGGTACCAGTGCCAGTGCACTACCAAGCTGCAGAGTCACTGCTTTTGTAAAAAACCTGCACGTTGTGCACATGTACCCTAAAACTTAAAGTATAATAATGATAAAATTTAAAAAAAATGTTGTTACGGAGGGAGAGAGGGAAAGAGGGAAGAGAGGGAAGAGAGGGAAGGGAGGGGAGGGGAGGGAGAGAGGGACAGGGAGAGAGAGAGGGAGAGAGAGAAGGAGAGGGAGAGGGAGAGAGAGAGGGAGCCCAAAACTTGGAAAGAAGAAAGAGGACTGCATGTCTTTTTTAGTGTCATACTGTCACATCGTTTCCCAGGCCCACACAAAGATTATTGAACTACCTAGAGGAATGTACCACTGTTCGATCTGTTCCTTTCTATTGATTAGAACTCAGACACTGTTCAAAGTTAACCTGTACATTTGTATCCAGTACACATGCAAATGATTTATGTCCAGTAATAAAGAAAGCCCCTAAGGTTACAGTTGTATCACCCTATAGGAAATTATGCAGCTTTGTGTCTTACTTAGAAGCCTATCTCTAATTTGGCAAAGTTCATCTAACATTCTTTTTTTATTGTCTGTCAATACGTAGTTCCTTTATTTTTCTTTGAATTAGCTTTACCATATTTCGGTTCCCTCATTGATAAACTGAATACATTTTGACATGAATTCATTACATTTTGTATAAAAGTTTTTTTAACTTTTTGAAAATTTTACTTTGAAAGTAGGCAACCACTTTTATATTCTCCATCAATGCCCTTAACTTGCTCCAGTGCCAGCACTCTGTAAAAAACTTATCCAACCAGCTCCCCTGATGCTGGAAATTCCCATATTGGTAACCATTGCGGAGTTAACTCTGCCATGTCATCATACCTTAGATGAGTGGTGAACCAGATCATCCAGCCAGTCACTCATCTCTGACTCTGTGGGACTAGAACCATGGAGGAGTATGTTTTGAAGAAATAGCATGAGTTGAGTAAAGCACTAGCATGTATGTAGAATGGCAAGGAGAATAATCTAGGAAGGGTGAGAGCAAATATGACAGCCTCTGAGGATGGAGGGGGAGAAGCAGAGTGCCCACCTGAAAAGGAGGTGATAGACACAAAGAAAATTAACTACCTTCTTCGAAATTTTGAACTGGGGTAAGTCTGCTCCTGTTACATAAATATGAATGAATGAGGGAGTGAGAGAGGTTTAATCGGTTAGAGGCTGGATCAAATAGGCTCCATTGGTCTCATCTTTCGAGTATGCCTTACCTATCGGAGCAGCATTACAGGCAGCTTCAGGAGGAGTGACTGCCACCCAGTGTGTGCACCACCATGTTCAGTGTCCAAAGCTGGACCTAATGATCATTGACCATGTCTTTTCCGTTGACTATGACCTTGACAAAGTCATATGCAGGCTGGTTCAAAGGAATCACTGCATCTATTTGAAAATTCACTGGCTTCCCTGATCATCGTCATACTTAATGACCGTATGTTATAATTTACTGTGGAAAGTCACCCTACTTCCTTCTTTGCTATAATCGGGAAACCATATTTCCTGTTACGTTAGCTTCTGAGAGACTCGAGTGAGCAAGCAAATTACAGATCTGAAGACAGGGATGCATCCCATTCCCATCCCTGACATGGGTCATACACCAGGATAAAGTCAGCATTTTTCAGATAGTTCATCAGCAATACTAGGAGACCTTTCCAGCAAGGTCACTATACCACTAAAGCAATCATGTGTGTGAATGCCCCCAGCCAGACTGAGCTAATTCAACATGAAGTAATCAGAGATAAGGAAAAGCCACTGGAGTTATAAAAATATACACATCAGGTACTTTACCCAAGAGGAAGGGGAAGTTTACTGGGAGGTGAAGGGAGTGCTCCAAAATGATAAGAAAAGTGAACTAGAGAATAAAATGAAGATTTTATTAGAAGTTAAGACAGATAATAGAACAACTTTTTTTCTACTATAAAAGGAATAAGAGGCCAACTAAGGACTCATCAGGGTTTTGCCAAGATAGGAATAGTGGTCACTTGCCAGAGGAGTTGGACACTACAGAAAAGATGGAAGAATGTGTTTTTTCAGTGCTCACCAGGGAGGAAAATGCACTGTGTGCCAAGGCAGAAGTGCTTTCCTTAAAGAAGAAAATGCAATCATGAAAACCACTGGGGCAAAAACATCTCCAGGAGGAAGAGGACTTGGAAGTCCATTTGGAAATACTCAAGCCAGGAATTTCCAGTACTCCTGAAAAGAAGAGAAGCAACTTTGAGCATATGAGGCAAGGAGAATGACTTCCATCTCTTTAGAGTCCCAATTCTTAGAGGTCAGGGACCAGGCACTGTCCCTGAGAACAAATATTCTCATAATGATGGTAAGGCCTCATTGGCAGAGCAGAATGTCAATGCTGGGTATAAGTTCTCTTTCTCACTGCCAAGTTTCATCATTTCTCTCCCTATTACTTGCTCCTTATGGGAGTAGAGTTGGGTTGAACATTTGGTCTTAGACCAAGGAGAACTAGTCAGAAAGCTGGGAATAAAAGCTTTTGCCAAAAGCCCATGTTCTCAACTTCTACACCCAGCTTGGCACCAAGCAGAAATTTCCTGTTTAGTCTGGCCCTATTAGGCCCCAGTACTCTATTTCAGTGATTGGTGTTGAGAAAACCCATTAGTCATTGGGAAAATATCATATTATATCTCTGCCTCACACCATATAGAAAAATATTACAAGTAGATTTTTAACCATAAAAATATTGGAAGAAAATATTTTCAAACATTGGAGACAATTCTTCTACCTATGGACTAAGTCTCAGCAAAAATGATGTAAAAAGTGATGCTATAGATGCTGTATATGCCTGGTTCAGGCACCCAGGGTCTTTTTTTTTCTCTTGGAAGCGTGATATGCCAGTTTCCACAGGTACTGCCACAAAACGCTCTCTGGAGGTCTGTCCTTTGGCAACTTATGCCTCCTGAGCTGGAAGTCTCTGTGAGCTCTTCTCCCCAGCCTCGTGAAGCTGAGGCTAGACTTAATCCAAACCCATATCCTTGCTTCTTCCCCTCTTTCATCCTAATTCTCTCACTTTACTCACAGTTTTCTTGAAATTGAATCCTAATTCCCTTATTTCACATACAGTTTTCAAGAAAAACTAATAAATCTCTTGGCGGGCAGATTGCCTGAGCCCAGGAGTTTCAGACCAGCCTGGGCAACATGGCGAAACGTCATGTCTACAAAAAAAATACAGAAAATTAGCCAGGCATGGTGGTGCGCACCCGTAGTCTCAGCTACTTGGGAGGCTGAGATGGGAAAATCACTTGAACCTGGAAAGTCAAGGCTGCAGTGAGCCATGAGTGTGCCACTGCACTCCAGCCTGGATAACAGAGTCCTTGTCTCAAAACAAAACAAGCAAACAAACAGACATCTCTGCTTCAGTGTCTGTGTCTAGGAAACTCAACTCTTGATACCTGACTTAACTAAATAAAAATGTAAATAATTATTATGCGGAAATATAAATACATTTAAAAAGTTATGTCTCTATGTATGCATATATATGTGTATAAATCTATTTCGATGTCGTGAACTGAATTATGTTTTCCCCAAAATTCATATGTTGAAGTCCTAGTCCCAGTACCTGGTTATGTGACTATATTTGGAGATAAGGCTTTTAAAAAGGTAATTAAAGTCAAATAATGTCCTTTGTGTAGGCCCTAATCCTATTTGAGTGGTTGCTGTCCTTATAAGAAGGGGAAATTAGACACAGAGAGAGGTACTAAGGCACCAGTTCACAGAGGGAAAAGCAATGGTCACAGTGAGAAGGGGACAATTTATATGCCAACAAGAGAGACTCCAGGAGAAACCAAACTTGCTGACACATTGATCTTGGACTTCTAGCCTCCAGAACCGTGAGAAGATAAACTTCTGATGTTTAAAACACTCAGACTGGGCGCAGTGGCTCATGCCTATAATCCCAGCACTTTGGGAAGCCAAATGGGTGGATCACTTGAGGTCACGAGTTCCAGACCAGCCTGACCAACATGGTGAAACCTTGTCTCTACAAAAAACACAAAAATTAGCTGAGCATGGTGGTAGGCACCTGTAATCCCAGCTACTGTGGAGGCGGGAGAATCGCTTGAACCCGGGAGGCGAAGGTTGCAGTGAGCCGAGATGGCGCCATTGCACTCCAGCCTGGGCAGCAGAATGAGACTCCATCTTAAAAAATAAAAAATAAAATAAAATGCCCATTCTATGGAACTTTCTTATGGCAGCCTGAGCAAACTAATACAATTCACATAGAGATATATAGTATCATTATCTCTCTCTCTCCCTCTTTCTCACACACACACACACACACACACACACACACACACACACACAGAGACACATGTGACATTTCAAAACATCAAAATATACAAAGAGCACCCATAAATCTTCAAAAAATAGAATAGAAAAAATGAACAAGTGACTCAACTAGACAATTCAAAGAAGAATAAATCAAATGCCAATAAATACCTGAGAAGATGTTCAGTTTCATTGTGTTCTCCTTTTAGGTGGCACCTGCTCTACCGGCCACGCCCTATCTCCCTATCACTCCTTTGCATGTTATTGTCCAGTCCAGCTCTCCTGCATCAGCAGGCCCACACCAAGTACCTGGACAGTTCTGTGCACACGGTAGGCACTAAATAACTATTGATGACAATGTAATAGTGTTCTGAGGTACACAGAAAACCATTTTTAAGGTAATTCAATTCAAGAAACTATCATAATGGTTTTGAAAAATCATAAAAGAGGAAGAACAACTAGCTCCAGTAAGAGAGAAAACTGTTCATCACAAGTAATGAAAGAAATGCAAATCAAAAGGCAATGGGGTTACTTTTTGCAATTTTGCATAATATATATAACCAAAAGCTAGAAAGCTTTGCTACTTCGGGTACAATAAAACGTATTTTTGGTTTGCTGATGGCATTGTCAGTTGGCAAATACAATTTGGCAATGCATTGCTGGTCATAAACTTTAAGGAGAAAGTCAAAATATGAAAAACACCATGTGAAAGACAATGTCTACAATCACGCTACTTATGATAACAAAAAATTAGAAATACCCCCAAATGTCCAATAATAAAGGAATCATCACAGAAATTTCAGGACATTCACTCAAGGGAGTAATAAGCAGACACCAAAAATGGCAACTATGAAGACCAAATACCAATATAAAAATTAACATAAATGCACAACTTAGGATATAAAATTACATATGCACAATCATTATAGCTATGCAAACACATGCAAGTAAAGAAAGACAAGGACGAATACAGGAAAACTTGTGTTGTTAGGACTTTTTTTCTTTTTTTCTCTATTTCAAACTTTCTCACTCTTTGCACTGTGCATTTCTTGAAAAACTAAAGTTTTGTTCAGGAAAACAAGACATCCATATGCACCTGGATAAATGAAGTAAAAACAATGCCGGCCATTTTAAAGAAGTAAATTGTAATGTCAGAACCCCAAAATAAAGAATTAGATATTAATAATAGCCGCTGACATTTCCTGAAATCTTACTTAGTGCCAATAATGTGCTCGATGCATTCTATGAACTGTCTCACTTAGTCTTCCAATAAGCCAATGAGGGAGATATGATTATCTTTCCTGACTTAACTTTTGAGAAGATGAGTCCTAGAGAAGAGAAGTAACCCATCCAAGTGCATATAAGCTCTGCAGTTAGTAAACAGTTGTCACAAGGTGGCTAGCTGCCCCCAAAAGCATGCTGCCTCCTGTTCTACACTGCAGAATTGTTGCTGAGAAAGAGCTGCTGAGCCAAGGACATTCTGAGGGCTGCTCACTCCCTCCTCCAACCCATCCTTTCTTTTGCATCCAGATGGAGCCACCTTCCTAGAAGGCAGACAGCACATCTTGTAGCCTGTCCTTAGCAGGGCACACGCTGCTCTAGGGAGGAGAATCAGGTCTATAAATCAGTCAGAAGTCTGAAACTAATATCAGCAACAGAAATAATTACCCTTTTTTTAAAAAAAAAATTGTATTAAAACATGGCAATACCATTCTTCACCAATTCAACTGCCAGCATTGAAAATATGTTACTTCTGAGAATTGAAGAGAGTGCCAGGAAATGGGTAATTTCCTAACTTGCTGGTGAAGAGTAAGTTGATGATTCTAACTTTCTTTGGGACAATTTATTAATATGAATCAAGACGTCAAGAACTTAAGAATTCTGTAAGACTTTTGACCCAGGAGTTATTTTGGAAATGATCTTAATGAAATAATAAGTAATGTGAGTAAAGATATATAGCAATTGTATTGTTTCATCTCAGAAATTTGTATATGAGAGACTAGGAGAAACCACTTAAACATCTAGTTATAGGGAAGTAGAAAAATTATATTTTGGCTACACAATGAGTTACTATGTAGCTATTTTAAATTATGTTGCAAGAGAATATTTAATACCAGGGAATGATTATGATACATTATACAGTGTGATTCCATTCTTATTGCATTTGTAAAAGCACAGCTATATCAGGCATGAATTTGCTCTTTCTGTGCAGGTGCAAGAACTATCACATTTCTTTTTCTAATTCGAATGAAATCTGGCTTAGAACCCCTATCCTACATGGCTGAAAGAGCCTTATTAAAAACAGTTGGGGCTCCCTTTCCCCACACCACACCCTGTACACATAGACATCTTCCTGTAGATCTTCTGACTATCCCAATGCTTCTTGTGGTACCAAGAAATAAAAATGTGCAGGTTTTCAGGCCATGGTTGTTGCCTCTGCTGCCATAATGCCTCAAAATATACCTGGTATTGACAAGGGCTGCAGTTCTGGAAGGAAGGTGGAAAGAGAAATGCCTTTCATAGTACTGGCCTTGTCACAGGCTTGACTACAGGAGGCTTCTGCCATTGTACTCAAAGTAGTGGGGTTGGTGTTCTGTCCTCGGAGATGCACCATCAGAGGTTTTGTCACTGTTGGCATGTGGGGAGGGGGTGCAGGTCTTAGAAGACCTGCCATCATTTTCTCTTCTCAACCTCCCCTGGATACTTCACCTCTTTTCTAGGAACACTTTATTTTTTAATTTGATTTAATTTAATTTAATTTTATTTAATTTTATTTTATTTTTGAGACACAGTCTTGTTCTCTTGCCCAGGCTGGAGTGCAGTGGCACAGTCATGGCTCACTGCAACCTCTGCCTCCCGGCTTCAAGCGATTCTCCCTCCTCAGCCTCCAGAGTGGCTGGGATTACAGGCATGCGCCACCATGCCCGGCTAATTTTTGTATTTTTAGTAGAAACAGGGTTTCTCCATGTTGGCCAGGCTGGTCTCAAACTCCTGACGTCAGGTGATAGCACCTCGGCCTCCCAAAGTGCTGGGATTACAGGCATGAGCCACCATGCCCGGCCCACTTTACCTTCTGTATTTAAACTCCAGTTTATCTCTCTCCTCTTCTTGTAGGGCAATTCTGCCTTAATTCCATGACTAACCTAATCTTCCAAACTAATTCTTTGCCTGATTATTTCTTTGATGACCCCAAGACCCAAATAAGCTGTCAGTCTCCATCCTTTAAATCCAATCCACATACATTTGCCCACTTAGAGCCACACACAGATGAGCTTAAACCTTAGAATTCAAAGGCATGAGTGGCTTTCGAATTTTTTTCCCAGAGGTATGTGCATGTGTTGAGACAAGAGGATAGAAAAGGAAAGGGTGAAATGAGAGAAGTAGGGAAATTAATTATCATTTTATTCTCTCTCACTTAAGCAGTGAAAAGAAGTCAACAAACCTGCCACATATGTGTGCATTATAAAGCCTTGAAGATGTTACCAGTGTTTTTCTTTATGTGGTGGGGTTATAGGAAAATTCTTATTTTCTTCTTTGTGTTAATTATTATTTTCCAAATTTCCTACAAAAACTATTTATTCTACAATTTAGAAGAATGCAATTTTTTTCCGTGTTAAGATATCAACTATTTTTTTTTCTAATTCTTTCACTACCTTTTGTATTTCTAAAACAAAGAACAACTGAAAAGCAATGAGAAGTACTTTATTGAAGGACACAGACCATGACTGTAAAGGCATTTTGAAAAACAAATGAGAAAGTCAGTCCAAAAATGTTTAAGTGGTAGCTCCACTGGAATCAGTGTGCAGCTTTCTAAGGTAATGAAGTAAAAAAAAAAAAAAAAAAAAAAAATAGTAACATTGATTTTGGATGTAGATATTTGAATTGATTACTTTGTCTTGGTTTTAATCTTTTTCTCTCCCCCTAAAGATCATCCACACATGATGCCACTATGGGGGTGTGTACCCACACTATGACTAAAAGTACTTACACTTAAAGAATGTTTTGCTATTCCCCAATCCAATATACAATCCCATTAGAAGGTAGGTTAACAGATAGCCCCAGTTCAAAAAAGAACTGCTATTACCCTCCATTTTTCCTCTCTCCGAATCAGAGATTCTTTTGACAGCTATCAACAGCCCAACCATAAGATACGAATGGAGATGGTAATCATGCCACAAAAAAAGCCCAGCAGCCCCATGGGGATGCCTGGAATGGTGAGATTCCCATGTTCCCTTCCAGGTCATTTGTCAATATAGAAACATTCTATTTCAGCAGTCTCTCCTTTCAGACCCTTTTCCATCTGAGCACCTATCCAGACATTAAAATTCATATCTTCCTTTAAGAAATCTCCACCACAAAGCCATAATCACCGTTGGCTCCAGCATAGATAAGTCTTACATGTGTGATCAGAAGTACCCTGGAGGGAGATAGGAGGTGAGGGAGAAATTAAAAGGGCATAAACAGAAAGTGTTCCTCAACATTTTCCCCCCTTTTCATCTGATTCAGAAACACCTTGAGTTCATTACTAAATCAAGAAATTATTTAACACAGATGTACTTAAGGAGTTCTTGCCTTTTCATCTGTTTCTCAAGTTGCCCTTCCTCACCCTGAAGTCATGACCAGGTTTTTTTAGCAGAAAAAGGCAACACCTGCAGCAGGCTTGGCCAAGGACTGAGCTCATCTTCTAGTCACTGGCTCCAGGTTCAGGTGCTGCTTCCTCCCTCACTTCTGCATGTCCTTGGTTTACAAAGCAGATCCCACTCACAGGGAGCTCGGGAAGAACAGTTCCTTCATATTCAGCTCTTCCAAAGACAGTCTTTGGATTGGCGGCTGTAGCCAATATAGCACAGTATTCAAACCATCCTCTCCCAAATTCACATTGTTCTGCATCCCACCACTAATAGATTGTGGTGTTCCTAAGGGCTATGTTTTTAATTAACTCAATATTTATTGATTTCTACTATATGGCAATCACTATACTTTTTTGTCTTTGTAATACCAGGTCTTGGTCATAAGAAGCATACAATAAGTGTTTGCTTTTCAATAAATGAATATTTCCCCACCTAGAAAGTGAGCTCTAAGAGGTCAAGAATTTGTGCCTGACACCTCCTGGGTGCTTAAAAATTCTTTGTTAAAATTAATTAATTAACTCGTGAGTAAATAAAATAATCAACCCATACCAAAAAACTTTGTAGCTGACAGTAGCAATAAGTAATACATCTGTACAATGAAAATATTTTGACTTTTGGAATTAGACCCAGATCCAAATTCTAGGTTTATCTATATGTCCCCGTATACAGAAGGAAATAGTATTTATCTGATTGAATCATGAGGATTTAATGAGTTATTAAACATAAAATGCTTGGCATATTTAATGGATATAAAGTGCCTGGCTTTTCTAATGGGTCAAAGATGCTAGTTCCTCACTTTTATCTCCTGTTTCTGAATCTCGGTTCATTATTCTTAAAATGACAATAATAATGGCTACTTCATCATGATGTTGTGAAGATTAAATTGCTGTGGAAAGTTCCTGAAACAGTGCTCAGCAAAGATTATCTCTATTTTTCTTACATTTCCTCTAATTTCATTATGTAGCTAATGTGTGAAGCTGGAAGAAAGAAGTGGATTAGCCATTCTTAAGAGTCTTGGGGCATGTGTTTCTTAGTCTTGAACCCTTCAACAGCTCCCTGGAAGAAGAGGTTGTAACCAAGACTGGTTGTGTCCTGAAATTTATGCCTCTCTTTTTCTCCAGTCTAGAAATCCCTGAGATTTAATACAAGGATGCTCAGAATAAAATTACATTCCCCAGCCCCTCTTGCTGTTAGCTGTGGCCATGTGACTTAGTTCCAGCTGATGGATTATGAACAGTGGTGATGAATGCACATCTAAGTCTTGCCTTTATAGGGGAGGAATGTGTGTTTTTCTCTTTCCCACTTCCTGTGTCTGAAACGCAGACATACTGGCTAATCATCTTAGACAATGTGGACAAGGGCACTGACCTCTGGAAAGCAGATAGCAAGATAATAGTAGCTTAGTCCTTCCTGCTGCTATAACCAGTGTCTCAGGAATTTGACAGGACTTGGAGCAGGAATGTCTCAGTCTATTACTAAGTATTAGTAATACTCAATATTATTGCTGCTATTACCCCAGACTATGTCATTTATAAACAACAAAAATGTATTTCTCATGGTTCCGGAGGCAGGGAAGTCCAATACCAAGGTGCAAACAGGTCCAGTGTCTGGTGAAGGCCCTCTATTTGCTTCATGGGTGACATCTTCATCCTGTGTCCTCATGTGGTGAAAGAGTTAAGGGAAGCTCATTCCAGTCTCTTTTATAAAAGCACTAATCCTGTTGATGAGGATGGAGCCCTCACAACTTAATCATTTCCCAAAGTCCTGACCACTTAATACTATCACCTGGTGTATTGGGTTCTAACATATAAATTTTGGGAGTATACCAACATTCAGATCATATAAGTAACCTAACTCCCCGAACCACGGAGAAATCATGTGAGCCCCTGAATGCTTATGTTCAGCTATCTGAGAGAGAAAGAAATGTTTCTCTTGCTTAAACTACAGATACTTGAGTCTTTGCTGTTTCAGATGAAACTAAATCTGATCTAATACAGAGGCATTAGGAGATCTTTGAATATCCAGGCATTGTTAATGACAAATCCTTACCTTAGGCACTTTTTAAGCCTCCCCCATAGGGATCCCAGCCACCAGGCAAGGCTAATCTGCTTGGTCGGCGCTGCCTGCTCACCCTCTTACTGGCCCGCCTACCCAGAGATTTAAAGTTCCCACCTGGGCAACCAACCAGAATCCAATCTAGCCTTGAAAGCCCCTTCCAGAGCCAATCTTGTCAATGAAGCTTTCCCTGCTGAATGATAGCTCTCTGGGATCTTTCCCTTGTCTGAGCTCCATAGCAGCTGACTATACCATCTGTCGTTTGGTTCCAACCCCATTCTGTTTTCTAGCCCTTGGGTTTTCATCCCTATGCCTTTCCTCTTTATATCAACAAATTCATTAAGAACAAGATCCATGTTTTAGGCATTTTTATCAGATGTTTGTATCTTTATCTGATTTTGGAAGTCATTTCTAACCATGAAGCATCATACTCTGTACTCTCGAAGTAATGTGGACTTTAGAGATTGGTTTCTACATCTTCCTAAATTGTGATGTCTTCAAAGGCAAAAAAAAACTGTGTCACAATGATCTCTGTGTCCACTACCTGATTCATGCATGTACCTCAGTCAATGCTTATAGACTGATGGATAGATGAATTTTAGCAGGCCCCCAACATCTAGAATAATGTCTTGTCCTTAATGCCTACATGCCTCTATAAACTAATTACTTAATGTGGGTATTGCCAAGGAAAGAAACTGTGAAAGGAAAATAAATTTTGGGTGCCCCAAATCACTGAGCTGAAGGGAAAAGTCAAGCTGGGAACTGCTCAGGACTAACCTGCCTCCCATTCTATTCAGTCACCCCTCTGCTCACTGAGATAAATGCATATCTGATTTTCTCCTTTGGAGAGGCAAATCAGAAACTCAAAGGAACACAACCATTTGTCTCTTATCTACCTATGACATCTCACCTTTGCTTCGAGTTGTCCCGCCTTTTCCAGAATGAACCAATGTTCATCTTACATATGTTGATTGATGTCTCATGCCTCCCTAAAATGTATAAAACCAAGCTGTTCTATGACTGCCTTGGTCACATGTCATCAGTACCTCTTGAGGCTGTGTCATGGGCATGCATCCTCAGTCTTGGCAAAATAAACTTTCTAAATTAACTGAGACCTGTCTCAGATATTTAGGGTTCATGAAGCTTTTTGATCTTTGGATTTGGAACTTGCATTTCCTGAAACACTTTCATTTGTAGGCAATAGAGTCTTGACAAACTGATTTAGGCAAAAAGTAATTTTAGTTTCATATAACAGGAAAGTCAAATGAGTACCTTCAGGTAATACTGGATATGGACATTCAAAAAAAGTCAACAGGGTTCTGTTTCTTTCTCTCTCCATATCTTAGACATGTCTCTCTATACTTCCTCTCTGTGATAGCTTCCAGTAGCCCAAGACTTAGCATAGCAAACTCAGCAGCCCAACAAAAAACATGTTCCCTAATATTTGTATAAAACATGTATCAAGGAGTATTTTGATTGCTTGATGCAGCCTGGACATGTGTCTATCTTGAATCACTATGGCCAAGAATTTGGGGTACTTTACTAGACACATCTAGGTCACATGTTCACCTGTGAGACTAGAGGAGAGGGCAAGCTGGGTTAGCCCCACACAGGCTCCAGAATAGAGAAAAGTTATGTTCCAGAAGAAGAGGGACAAACCAACATATGCCCATCACTGTCCTGTAGCTGATACCTCCTTCTAGACTCAGTCAGCTCAAAGGCTTTGCCTGGGATCCACACGATTCTAGATTTCTTCTTGGCCTGGCGCAGTGGCTCACACCTGTAATCCTAGCACTTTGGAAGGCCGAGGCAGACAGATTGCCTGAGCTCAGGAGTTCGAGACCGCCCTGGGAAACACGGTGAAACCCTGTCTCTACTAAAATACAAAAATTTAGCCGGGCATGGTGGCAGGCACCTGTAATCTCATCTACTCAGGAGGCTGAGGCAGAAGAATCGCTTGAAACCAGGAGGTGGAGGTTGCAGTGAGCCGAGATCGCGCCACTGCACTTCAGCCGGGGCAACAGAAAGAGACTCCATTTCAAAATAAATAAATAAATAAATTAATTAATTAAATAGATTCTTCTTACCGTCTTCTTGCCACTGTTATCGTCCTGCAGTCATCTCAGTGCGTTTCTTCAGTGTCTCCCCTTGGCTCCACCGCTTCCTGCACTGCCAAAGTATAATTGATAGTTTAGTAGGCAGAAAGGGAGTGGGCATCCCAGGATTGGGGAAGCTGCTTTACCTTCTGACTAATTCAAACCTAGGGTCTGAGGTAACTGGAGCAAGTCCCTGGTGATGCCACACAAGAGGATTCTGCTTCTAGGCATTCCTTTCTGACAGGGAAGAAATTCATGCTGAGCTTATTAATTGGCTCCATCAGCCGTCAAGAAAGCACTTGGTAGTTACTCTAATCAAGCCATTTGTTTTTTCTAGTTGAGATCAGAGTTATTCTCCAAAATCTCCAGGAGGCACTGGATTCCTCTAGCTCCTGAAAAGATGGGTCCTTGAACAATACAAGTGTCTAAAAGTCTCTCTTTGCCAAATTTGCCAGCACTTGGTGAATGTAGTTTTTCTCCCAATAAGAGAAAAGCTTCTCAAGATTGTACACCGAGAGGTTCAAAAGTAAATTCTGGATATAATAGAGGCCTAGAGCCACCTACCCCTTTCCAGACCCTTGCCTCCTCCTACCAAGCCACACCCAAGCTTCTCTGAAATCTCAACCCAAGCCAGACTTTGTGTGGAAGACTTCCTAAAGTACTTTGGCCTGCCTGAGCATTTGTGAGGTCAGTGTCTTCTTCTGCTTTTCTCTCTAGCACTTCCTAGGATACATTTAACACTCCCATGATCTCATTTATTAATAATGTGGACTTATAACTTTACAGTTTGCAAATAACCTTTCTCAAGCATTATTGTGGATAACTTTCCCAATAGCAAGGAGAGATAAATAGACCTATTGTGCTCCAAGAGAAGAGAAAACTGAGATTCAAAGAGTATTATGTAATAGCTTAAGGTCACATGGCTAGTAAGTGGCAGAGCCAGGTCTCAAACTTATGTCCTCCCATTACAAATTCCTTAACTTTTTGTTCCATAATACAGTCTCTAATTATATCCTATTGGATGATTTTGACTCCCAATAAGTCTGCTACCTTGAGGATACAAGGCAGATTTTTGTTTTGTTTGCCTCTGAGTTCTACCTGTAGAAAGCTAGCATAGCTCTGTGTGTGCGATTGGTATTCCAAAATAATTTGTTGACTGAGGAAATAAACCATTGGCTGCTATGTTCCTGGTGAAGTGAGTTGCCTTGGGAATTCAGCTTTGTAGGCAGGGTCTTACTGTCAACTCTAAGAAGGGAGGCCATACCTTCATTAGCATCTGGAGGATGTGCAAAGTGAAGCCTTCCTGTGGTAATGGTGAGAACTGATCATTCACACATCCATTCATTCAACCAATACTATTTTCTGTCTTCTATGTACCAGGCAGAGTGATAGGTGCTGACTATACATTGGTAGATAATATACAGACACACCCAACCCAGAAGAGCTTACACCTCTTTGAGGGTCTTGGACTCTAATAGGAGTCATCTAATGATGATGTCTTCATTGTTCTCACCTGTATTCATTTTCTGCTGATGAATAACACATGACCACAAATTTTGCAACCTAAACCAATACAAACTTATTAACTCACGCTGTGAAGACTCACCTGGGTTATCTGCTAAAGTTCTCACAAAAACAAAACCAAAGGTCAGCCAGGTGGAGTTCTTATCTGAAGCTTCTTAGGAAGAATCTCCCTCACAGCTCATTCTGGTAGCAGACAGAGTCCACTTCCTTGTGATTGTAAGATTAAGGTCCCTGTTTTCTTGCTGGCTGTCAGTTGGGGCTTTCTCTCAGTTCCCACAGGCTACCCTTAGGTCTTTTCCATGGGGCCACCTCCATCTTTAAGTCTCATACTTCCCCTTTTCCCAGCTGGAGAAAGCTCTGCTCTTAAAGGATTCATGTCATTAGGTCAGGACCACACAGATAGTCTCTCCTTCTTATAGTCAATCTCACCATATAACATCACCTACTCACTGAGTAATAGGTCATGATACCCACAGGTTCCACCCACACTCACAGGGGAGAAGATTGTACAAGGCATGGATCACTGGGGTCACCCTAGAATCTACCTGCACACCACCTCTGCCCAATTTCAGTCACTTAATCACTTCACATGGGCATTTGCCACAATCTAACAAGTGTTTTTTTCCATGTCCTGTCTCATCCATATTTAATCAGAGGTCACAACACTATACCTTTGCATGTGCCAGTCTCTCTTCTTGGAATGCTTTCCCTGATGCTTATCCTCCAACAAAATCCCCCTTAAACTTAATCCTCCTTAAGACTCAAAGGTTACACCCTCTGAGGGTCTTCTCAGCAACCCAGCCACCCATCAGAGTTAAATAAGCCTTTCCCTGTGTTCTTTATGAGACAATCCATCTCATCACACCAGAATCTAATCCAGACTATTATCGTCTTAAACACCAGACTGTGAGGTCTCTGACATCAGAGTTTGTGTTTCATTCATCTTTGGTTTCCCAGGGCCTTCCACGGATCTTGGCACATGGTAAGTGCTTGGAAAGTGTTTGCCAAATTTGAATTGACCTGAACTTTCTATCCTCTGTTCTGCAGATCAATGATTGGAAGAGCAGCACAGATGTGAAGTCTAGTTTGGGGCATAAAGTAGAACATCTGTAATTTTTACCTCCCAGCATGGATTATTTGGTGTTCTGATTATTGAACCCTAATAAGCCATTATGAAACCACCACACCCCCACTTTCCATCCATGGGGTTTCTTTACTACCCCATCCAAGTATAGACTCAACTATGACTCAGGCTTTGCTAATAAGAGGCACTGTGATTGATTCCAAGATGGGCACCTGATGCAATTCAGCTGCTGACATGCCTTTCATCCTCTTATACCCTTTGGGAAAGCAGCTTTCTCTTTCCATTGGACTTGTGGAGCTGGTAGAATAAAGGCTTGGAGCAACTAGTGGCTTTCTCTGCCACCCTCTAAAGGAAACCTCATAATGAACCAACACAGAAAAAACATAGAACTAAGAGATGACAATAGAGAAACACTGAGTCTGAAGACACCATGAGCCACTGGACTGAGCCACGCCTAAAGCTCGTCATCTTTTGAATTGGCCAATAAATGAAATCTCTTCTTACATTTCCACTGACACACTTTCCTGTTTATTAATTAGAGTTAGGTTTCTGTTACTTGCAACCAAAACGCTGAAAAACACAAGACAGTAATCTCTAATTATGGGGAAAAAAATCCAAAAATAACTAACCCCTTCTTATCTCATTAGTCTTCATGTAAACTGAACAAATGGGGTCATTGGAAATGCCACTGCTTCCAAGCTCTTCAATACTAACCTGCTGAATCCTTTTTACTTTGTGTTGGAATGCAGAGACCAAGGATTTGGGAACTGATACCGTAATGAGTAACAGAACAGAGAGTATTGTTCGTTACTTTCAGAAGCAGCAACTTAAGTCTTGCAGCCAAGTTTTTCTAAGGGACCCCAGGTGTGCAATTTGCAAGCAAATGACAATTGACATGACTATAGATTGCTCTGACCAGCTAATTATGAGTCTGTAATTTCCTGGGCCCTAGGATTTCTCTCCTATTTCCTATATTGGAACTCCCCTTGGATCTCATTTGTTTGCCCTCAAATGATCCCAAGAGAGGAACTTCTCCTCTCATCAGCCTTCCCCACCTCCTTCTCCATCCTGCTGGCCTCTCAATAACTGTGTCACCAGATTTCAAAGGGACTTTCAGCTTATTGCATAATCAGCTCTTCCTCTGAGACATCCCCCACCCCCATGATTGCCTCAGGGTGTTGGAACTTTGCTGTAAGCTGCTGACAGATCATTAAAGATCCCAGCTGTTCCTAGTCCATAACAACCCCTTTCAACTGGGTCTCCTTCCAGGAACAGCTGCAAAAGCTCCAGAAAGGAAGGGAGGAGACGCATTTAGCATGATAACAAATCAGTAGGGAGTGGCCAGTTTACCCAGAAAGACTGTGATGCAGTTATATCCACCCAGCAACTCTCCCCACCCTCTAGGAGAGAGACAAATTCGTGCTGCCTCTGTGTGAAAACTCTTCATATCTAAAGGAATGAAATCAAGAATCACAACCCACCCCTGCTCCCTGGAGAGGAGCCTGGACAAGGTTCTTGCTTTTTCCATCAGCATTCACAAAAAGGCCTGTCAGTGGTTACAAGAAGATTATTATCTTGCATACCCATACATGTAACATATACTCACACCAAATTAACAACATGGAAGAAGTAGCTGTCATCTATCTCATGCAAGGCACTGTGCAAAGAGTTCAACATATGTTTGCAGGTTGGGCGTGGTGGCTCATACCTGTAATCCCAGCACTTCGTGAGGCCGAGGCCGGTGGATCACCTGAAGTCAAGGGTTCAAGACTAGCCTGGCCAACATGGCAAAACCATCTCTACAAAAAATACAAAAATAGCTGGGTGTGGTGGCACATGCCTGTAGTCCCAGCTACTCGGAAGACTGAGGCAGGAGGATTGCTTGAACTCCTGGGAGGCGGAGGTTGCAGTGAGTCAAGATCGCATCACTGCACTCCAGCCTGGACAACAGAGCGAGACTCTGTCTCAAAAACAAACAAACAAACAAAAAAAACAGATATGTTTGCTTGTGAATCCTTCCTTAAAAACAAATCATTGATTGATAGGGAAACCAAGGCACAAAGAGATTGAATAACTTGCCCAAGTTTGCACAACTCAGAAGTAGTGGAGCTGGGATTTGAACTCAAGTCTATCTGGCTCAAGCCTATGCTGTCAACTCTAATCCCATTCCAATATAAGCCCCATTCAATTAATTACCTAATTGGTACAGAGTCTGGGATTTAGTGGGCACCATTAAAGTTTCATTTAATGAATTTATTTTAATGAAGGCAAATTCATGCCACTATTCTTCTGAAATGCGCTTTACCCCAATCATTTTATCTACCTGGAAAACATTGAATGATTGTGCAAGATATATCTTAATTCTCATGTACAATATACAAAGACTTTACAAGAATCCCCCTTCCCTTGTTCAGTGGACAATCTTAGTCATTCCCTCCACATTGTCTCTATTATTGCCTATGTGGCACAATTCTGTATGTATCAAAGACTTTAGTTGTCTGCCTACCCCATGAGAGCTAAGCAACATTGCCTTGAACTTTCTCTTTTCATGGCTTCAGGAAATGCTCTCTCAATATTTCTGCTAATTCCCAGCGGTTTTACATCTCCTCCTCTGTTCTATCTCTCAAGCTCCAGCTTCCTCTACTATTGCTTTTGTCTATCACTATACTACTTGGAATAAAATTTAACACCTTTAATTTCTATTATACATCAATGTCAGTTTTTCATGAGCCTCGTAATTTGGGAGGGAGGGCAGCAAAAGGAGTCAAGTAGTGTAGCACTCCATTTTCCACCATCTTGTTTGCTCCTGCCCTTACCCCTCTCCACACTCCTCTTATAAGCAGTGTAATTCCTCAATTTCTTCACACAATGTATACAGAGCAATTTTCCCCCAAATTCTGGTACCAACTAACATCAAGGCCTTGGAAGGAAGGAACAGCAAGGGATGAGCGTAGAGTATAGGAAAAGGGGTGGGGACTCAAATCATACCCAAATCCCTCGTGTATTTCATAATTATTTCCTGAGTATCCCCTATCTGTGAGTTAATTAGGACACAGAGATGAAGAAAAACAAGATGTCTATTGTTATGAAGGTTACATCCTAGTAGAAGGAACACAAAGCAAATGAATAAACACAGTGCTTTCCAACTGTGATGATGTGAAAGTAACCTGTGAGGTAGATGGTGACTAATTAAGGTAGAGTGGCCAGGCATGGCCTGACCTTAGAGGTGATATTTGAGCTGAGAGTTGGAGAGGTGAAAAATCAGCCATGCCATGAACTTGAGACAAGGGTTATAAACTGAAAGAACTATTAGGGCAAAAACTCTGAGGCAGCAACAAGCTTTTGTGTGTTCTGGAAAAAAAAAAAGTGAGAAAGTAGCCGTAAAATATGAAGACAGAGACAGATAGTGGCAGAACACATAAAAGGTTTTTTTCTTAACTCCAGTGGAAATCTATGGGATATTTTTGACATATGAGTGACCCAATCTAATCGTTAAAACATTTTTTTCAAACAAAATAAACACTTCTTCCTATTTATGCATGTATTTTCCTTACCAGACTATGAGTTCCTTGAAACAGGTAGGCATTGGACAAGTTACCTTATATAAAATGATGAAATGACAGAGACATAGCTTTATGTTTTGCATTCTTCTAATTTCATGTTTTACAAATGAATGAAAAATGCTTGAACAAATGAATAAAGTATTATTAAAAATACAAGCTTAACATGCACTTCAATATTTAAATGTATATATAAAGCAAAATTGACAGAAATAAAAGGAGAAGTAAACAAATCTGCAACCATCATCTAAGGGTTAAAGAAAAGTCATGAGAAAAATTAAAAATTATTTAAACTGAATGGCAATGGGAATACTGTATGTCAAAACTTGCGATATAAAGCAAAAACAATGCATATATTAGAACAAAAGATTTAAAATTAACGTTCTAAACTTTCGTTTTAAGAGGCTAAGAAGTAAAATTAAATCTAAAGTAAGTAGAAAAAAGGAAATAATAATAAAAGTAAATATCAGTGAGCTAGAAAACAGGAAAGCAATTTAAAAAATCAACAAAGGCAAAAAAAACACGTTTTTAAAATATTAACAAATTGTTAAACCCCAAACAACACTGAGCAAGAAAAAAAAGATAGAAGACATAATATCAAGGGAAAAAAAGGAGAGCTATTATTGCAATTTCTATAGAAATTGTAAGGATAATGCAATAAATATATCCTACAAAATGCTCTTAGCCAGAATATGTAAATATGTAAAGAATTACTACAAATTAATAAAAAGAAAAACAAATAATCCAACTTTTTTCAAAGGTAAAAACATTAAAAGGTAATTCACATAAGAGAATATACAAACGTAAATTAACAGATAAATGTATTAATCGTCAAGAAAATGCAAAGTAATGGCAAAAACTGCAATTACTTTTGCACCAACCTAATACTACACACCTATATAAGGATAACTAAAATTTTAAAAACTAACAAAACTAAGTTTGGGTGAAGATAAAGAACAACCAGAATTTGCGAACACTGCTAGAGGAACCACAAATTAATACCCTTTTAACACTGTTTATTAGTATCTATTAAAGCAAACATATATGTCTCTATAACTCGTCAATTCCAATCCTGTGTATACACCCCTCCAAAAGGTGTGCTTATTTCACAGCAGCTCTATCATCATATCGCCTAACTAGAAATACCAAGAGCAGGATGGAGGAATCTCACAGACAGTATTAGACAAAACAAGCTAGACACAATCAGCTTCACGCTGTATAAGTCCATTTCTATGAAATTCAAAATCACAAAACTAACCCATAGTGCTAGAGATGTCCTTCCAGGTGGTGTGTGTTGGTAGTAAGAGTCACGAACAAGCCTTCTGGGGCACTGGAAATGTTCTATGTCTTGATCTGCATGATAATCCCATAAGTGTGCATAGATGTAAGAGTTTATTGAACCCTATGCCTAAGATCTGTTTACTTCATTGTTTGTGAATTAGGCCTCAGTTAAAAGGTACAAAACAAAAGTTATGTATTATTTAAACATTCCTTAAACAAACAAAAACAAGTTATTCATTAAAGCAATAGTCATGCTGCATGTGGTGGCTCATGCCTTTAATCCCAACACTTTGGGAGGCCAAAGAGGGCAGATCACTTGAGCCCAGGAGTTCAAGACCAGCCTGAGCAGCATAGTGAAATCCCGTCTCTACAAAATATGCAAAAATTACCCAGGTGTGGTAGCATGCATCTGTAGTCCCAGCTACTTGGGAGACCAAGGCAGACAAACTGCTTGAGCCACAGAGGTCGAGGCTGCACTGAGCCATGATCATGCCACTGCACTCCAGCCTGGGCCACAGAGTGAGACCCTGTCTCAAAAAAAAAAAAAAAAAAAGTCATGTAATAATAATATGGCTGTTTTCTCTCCACTGGCAACATGCTCCCCCAGCACAAAACTATAACCAATTCATAATTAGATTCTTACTTCTTGGAGCCTAGTAGATGTTCAATATGTAATTGTTGAGTTTACAGAATTATAGTAATGGAAGGGCATAAGTTTATCTGTTTCCCCTTTTAGAGAGCTCTAACTCATCTGGTGGTGCAGTCCAGATGGTATATCTCTAGGAATTCATTGTTTCCACTATGTTGGGCCAATAAATTATGCCAGCTACCACATGGAGATGTTCAAGCTTCTGAAAGTACCAACCTCACATGAGCTTAGAAGCTGGGAGACACCTGGGAATGCTGAGATGTAACAGAATGTCCAATAATGTGAAGTGACCTCAGTGAATGCTTGGGAAGGTACAAAACATAAATAGAATTCAAAACAGTAAGACAATAGTGTAGCAAAAATGAGGTGATTTTAAGAACTGCAAAATGAGGTTAGTCTCTGAAGATAAAACTGCTAAAATCTATCCCTGAAATATGAGCCATCTATCAATGTTGACCAATCAGTTGTTAGAGTTTGGGGAAATGCTCAAATTTTAGTCAAAATAGTTAGGGAATAGCTTCAAGGAAGCACAAATGATACTAGTCTACCTCAAACTGCATGCACACAGCATCAGCTTGGCACATCAGCATGAGCTAACTTATCAGAGAAAAACAAATCGATTTTTGGTAACTTGGCCAGAGCTGACACTTCATCAACTGCATTGACTCTTGTTGGAAGGAAAGGATGTGCAAGCACGGTGGGGATGATGGGCATGCCCGGGGATGATGGGCAGGCCATCCTAAAGGGAAACAGTGTATCAGCATTTACCAGCCCTGTTTTGACTTTGGATCAGAAAGCAGAAGTATTCTGGTTAATAGAAAAAGTTGACTGTTGAGGGATAAGTGGAGTTTTCTGTATCATTTTTGCCTAGCTACAATCACTTTGGGTTAGAACTACCTCCCTTTGCTCTGATCCCTTTACTCAGAAATGTCCTGGGAAATGTTTAATTTCCCATGGGGAGTTACATATGAGGAATGAATGCAACCCTGAGCATCAAGGTCTGGTTGCTTATCATGGTTATTAAGTAACATTTGTTAGTCATTCTGAGCAGTCACTTACTGACCTATATTACTCAGGATAGGCCGAAAGTGCTGTTTCAAAAACCTGAATCTCAGTGGCTTAACCCAATAAAAGTTTAGTGTTTTCCCTCACTTATGGTCATGCATGAGTCTTGGGTGGGAATGGACAAGGAAGCCCTAATCCACACCTCTCTTATCCTTGACACCATCATCCCCCAGGTCCTCAGAGATCTCTTATTTCAATTGATAGATTAATAAAGAGAGCAAGAATTGCACATGGAAGGTTTGCTGGGCCAGTTTGAATGGACATAAAATGTGTATTCACATTCCAATGGTGGGAACTCATCTAACCACTCCAATGGTAGGTCGCATCTAACTGCAAGAGAAATTGAGAAATATTTTCTGAGTACTCAGAAAAGAGAGCATAGAAATTGTCATGCCCTAATAATCTCTGCCTCTTGTACTAAATGTTTTACATTAATTATATTATGTAATCCTTATCACATTCCTTAAACGGTGGTAGAACCAGAGTATTGTAATCTTACGGGAGAGGAAACAGAAGTATAGCTGGGATAAGTAACTTGCTGAAGAACAGGGAACTAATTGTTTTTGAGCCAAAGCAAGATTAGAACACATCTTTGGAGTTCCTGCTTTTAACCACTAAGATAAACTATATTTATTGTGGAAAATTAATGTTAAAATATTGAGTAGAGACAGGGTTTCACTATGTTGGCCAGGCTGGTCTTTAACTCCTGGCCTCAAGTGATCTGCCCACCTTGGCCTCCCAAAGTGCTGGGATTACAGGGCATGAGCCACCATGCCCGGCCAAGTTTCTTAAACAAGACACAAAAGTACTAACTATAAAGGAAAACATTTGCTTGAGGCCAGGAGTTCAAGACCAACCTGGGCAATGTAGGAGGACCCCGTATCTACAAAACACAAAAAATTTCCTTCCTTCCTTCGTTCCTTCCTTCCCTCCCTCCCTCCCTCTCTCTCTCTCTCTCTCTCTCTCTTTCCCTCTCTGGCGCAGGCTACAATCTACTCGGCTTGCTGCTTCCCACGCCGCTGACTGCCTGGGACTGCCGGCGCGCGCCACCGCTGCTTGCCTTTTCTCCTTTGGATGCAGGCATGCGTTCGCCATCTTGGCCACACTGGTCGCCAGCTCCGGACGCCGAGTGCTCTGCCCGCCTCAGCCTCCCGAGGTACTGGGACTACAGACGGAGTCTCGCTCACCCAGTGCTCGGTGTTGCCCGGGCTGGAGTGCGGTGGCGTGGTCTGGCCTCGCGGCAGCCTCTACCCCCCGGCCGCCTGCCTTGGCCTGCCAGGGTGCTGGGACTGCAGCCCCTGCCCGGCCGCCGCCCCATCTGGAAGGTGGGGAGCGCCTCTGCCCGGCCGCCCCGTCTGGGAGGTGAGGAGCACCTCTGCCCGGCTGCTTCGTCTGGGAAGTGAGGAGCGCCTCTGCCCGGCCACCCACCGTCTGGGAAGTGAGGAGCGCCTCTGCCCGGCCACCCACCGTCTGGGAAGTGAGGAGCGCCTCTGCCCGGCCGCCCCGTCTGGGAAGTGAGGAGCGCCTCTGCCCGGCCACCCACCGTCTGGGAAGTGAGGAGCACCTCTGCCCGGCCACCCACCGTCTGGGAAGTGAGGAGCGCCTCTGCCCGGCCACCCACCGTCTGGGAAGTGAGGAGCGCCTCTGCCCGGCCACCCACCGTCTGGGAAGTGAGGAGCGCCTCTGCCCGGCCACCCTGTCTGGGAAGTGAGGAGCGCCTCTGCCCGGCCGCCCCGTCTGGGAAGTGAGGAGCGCCTCTGCCCGGCCACCCATCGTCTGGGAAGGGAGGAGCGCCTCTGCCCGGCCTCCCATCGTCTGGGAGGTGAGGAGCGCCTCTGCCCGGCCACCCACCGTCTGGGAAGTGAGCAGCGCCTCTGCCCGGCCGCCCCGTCCGGGAGGAAGTGAGGAGCGCCTCTGCCCGGCCGCCCCGTCCGGGAAGAAGTGAGGAGCGCCTCTGCCCGGCCGCCCCGTCCGGGAAGAAGTGAGGAGCGCCTCTGCCCGGCCGCCCCATCCGGGAAGAAGTGAGGAGCGCCTCTGCCCGGCCGCCCCATCCGGGAAGAAGTGAGGAGCGCCTCTGCCCGGCCACCCATTGTCTGGGAAGTGAGGAGCGCCTCTGCCCGGCCACCCACCGTCTGGGAAGTGAGGAGCGCCTCTGCCCGGCCGCCCCGTATGGGAAGTGAGGAGCACCTCTGCCCAGCCGCCCCGTCTGGGAAGTGAGGAGCGCCTCTGCCTGGCCGCCCCGTCTGGGAAGTGAGCAGCGCCTCTGCCCGGCCACCCCGTCCGGGAAGAAGTGAGGAGCGCCTCTGCCCGGCCGCCCCATCCGGGAAGAAGTGAGGAGCGCCTCTGCCCGGCCACCCATCGTCTGGGAAGTGAGGAGCGCCTCTGCCCAGCCACCCACCGTCTGGGAAGTGAGGAGCGCCTCTGCCCGGCTGCCCTGTCTGGGAAGTGAGCAGTGCCTCTGCCCGGCCACCCCGTCCGGGAAGAAGTGAGGAGCGCCTCTGCCCGGCCGCCCCGTCCGGGAAGAAGTGAGGAGCGCCTCTGCCCGGCCGCCCCGTCCGGGAAGAAGTGAGGAGCCCCTCTGCCCGGCCGCCCCGTCCGGGAAGAAGTGAGGAGCGCCTCTGCCCGGCCGCCCCGTCCGGGAAGAAGTGAGGAGCGCCTCTGCCCGGCCGCCCCGTCGGGAAGAAGTGAGGAGCGCCTCTGCCCGGCCACCCATCGTCTGGGAGGTGAGGAGCGCCTCTGCCCGGCCACCCATCGTCTGGGAGGTGAGGAGCGCCTCTGCCCGGCCACCCATCGTCTGGAAAGTGAGGAGCGCCTCTGCCTGGCTGCCCCATCTGGGAAGTGAGGAGTGCCTCTGCCCGGCCACCCATCGTCTGGGAGGTGAGGAGCGCCTCTGCCCGGCCACCCATCGTCTGGGAAGTGGGGAGCGCCTCTGCCCGACCACCCATCGTCTGGGAAGTGAGGAGCGCCTCTGCCCGGCCGCCCCGTGTCTGGGTAGAAGTGAGGAGCTCCTCTGCCTGGCCGCTCCGTCTGGGAGGTCTACCACGGAGGCCAGAAGCAATGTGGGGGCTGGACGTGGTGGCTCACGCCTGTGGTCCCGGCACTCTGGGGGGCGAGGCGGGTTGATCACTTCGGGCTAGGAGTTCGAGACCAGTCTGGCCAACTTGGCGAAACATGAAGAATACAACAGACAAACCAACCAACTAACTCAATGACAACAAAACAGGTCTACCCTGGAGTCATACTCTAATTTTTTCTATTTTCCTCCCTTTCTGATCCTTTATCCCACTTTCTTTTTCTTCCTCTTCCTTCTCCCTCTTCTTTGTCAAATAGAGGATTGAGTTATTATCACTGATCCATATAAAGTCCCTCTCTCATTTATTTTAACTCCCACCCCCATTTCTATTCCCCGACTTCCCATGTGCAACCTTCCTAATATGTTTGATACGCATCTTTTTGTTTGTATGTATTTTTAGAAAATGTTTATTGTTTTTGTATGCAAAAAAAATTAATAAAAAATAAATAAATAAATAAATAAAATAAAATATTAGCCTTCAGATTTATAAGTTTCAGGGCATTTACAAGACAGCAAGTTTGAACTGGAAGACTAGATTCTAGAATACAGTGACCCTCCAAGGCACTTCCTCCTCTGAGGCCATGATGAATGTCCAGCCAAGCCCACAGTACATCCTGTCTGGACAAACTAAAACAAATAAGGATATGAGTTAAGAGTAAATGAGGACTTATCACCAAGCCAAGCGGAATTCTTCAACTCTTACATGAGTTGAACTTTTTAAATCCCTACCACAACTCAATGAAATAGGTACTATTATGAAGATATTGCAACATAGAGAGATTAAGAAACTTGCCCAGGACCACACAGTCAGAAAGGCCCAGAGCCAGAGTTAGATCCAAGGCAACTTCAGTTCTAGAATACGTTCTCTGGGCCACTATGTTAAAGAAAAGTTCAACAAGGATGACATTAAGTCTGTTGGTACACTGTTTTCATCCACGGTGATTCCCATAATCACCCACATAGAATGAAAACTTGATGTAACTCATGTACCATCTCCTCTTCCGAGGAGGACAGGGCACTTCTTCACACAAAAAGGTACACAGGAAGTATTTACGAAACTAAAATTATTTAAGTTGTATTAAATTGAAGGTTGTAACATGGTGCCCTTTTTCCTTTCATCTATATCCATAAAATTAAAGATAGCTAAGTATTTTATATAAATTGTCTCATTTAATCCTCATAAAACTCACCAAGGATATAATTTTACTTCCATTTAACAGGTCATAACACCAGGTTTTATCATAAAGAAACAAAGTCTGATAATATCTGACTTATATATGAGAATAAACTTCCTGGTAACACTTCTATAATGATTTCTGAACATCTCTCTAAATGATGAGAAATATCCTACTCTGGCATTCCAAGAATACAGGCGGTTGAAAATTCAGGACTTTGCTTTCACAATTCTATCTTTTTTACTTCCAGGGAAGTCATTTCCGTGAAGCACTGGTGTGAACAACAGTCACAAGTGGGAAGAGCAATGGAACAAGGAGGAGGAGGAATGAAATGGTCCTATAATTTTAGAAAGAGTGTGAAAAAAAGAAGTTAGACTTCTAGGTTCTATTTCTAGCTCTGCTTCTGTTTTCAAGCCAGCCAGCCATCTTTCTACCTTTTTCTCCATTAATTGCCAAAGGTGGGGAAGAATATAGACTGAGTATAAAGCACCTTGTCATGCTTGGATGAAAGATCCTGTATTATGACCAGCGCAAAACCAGAATTGATCATGTTGTGAAATCCACACTGTGTTGTAATATATTGGTTTCAAGCTTTTCAGGAATACTTTTACTCTGAACTCATAAGGTCAGAGAAGGCAAAATTGCATTTTAAGATGGGAATGCCAAACATGGATGTAGCCCATTGAAAACAGGCAATGGTTTTGAGAAAAGCTAGCCCCACAACAACTTGTAATGGTAGTGAAGTTTGTGATCCACCATATGCTCTTTTCTTCCTGCCTTTTTTCTTCCTCATTAAATAACCCACTTCCCTAAGTACCAGTTTGTGTATATTATCTTTATTATTATTTGTATATGTATAAGGAGCACAAATACAATTTTATTACATGGATATATTGTGTAGTGGTGAAGTCTTAGTTTTTAGTATACCCATCACCCAAATAATGTACATTGTACCCCATTAAGTAATTTTTATCATCCACCTTCTACTCACCCCCCAGCTCTTCTCAGTCTCCAATGTCTATCATTCCACACTCTATGTCCGTTTGTACACATTATATAGCTCCCACTTATAAGTAAGACTATGTGGTACTTGTCTTTCTGTTTCTCAATTTTTACTTAAAATAGTGGCCTCCAGTTCCCTCCATGTTTCTGCAAAAGACATGATTTCATTTTTTATGTCCAAATAGTATCTATTGCGTATATATACCATATCCAATCATCCACTGATGGACACTTAGATTGATTCCATATCTTTGCTATTGTGAATAGTGCTGTGGTAAACATATGACAACTGTAGGTATCTTTTTCACATAATGATTTCTCTTCATTTGGGTATATACCTAGTAGTGAGATTGCAGGATAGAGTGGTAATTCTATTTTTGGTTATTTGAGAAATCTCCATACTGTTTCCATAGAGGTTGTGCTAATTTACATTCCCAATAACAGTACGTAAGTGTTCCTTTTTCTCTTCATCCTCCCCAACGTCTGTTATTCATTGTCTTTTCAAAAATAACCATTCTGACTGCTGTAAGATGATATCCCATTGTGGTTTTAATTTGCATTTATCTGATGATTAGTGATGTTGAGCATTTTTTCATATGCTTGTTGGCCATTTGTATGTTTTCTTTTAAAAAGTGTCTATTCATGTTCTTTCCCACTTTTTAATGGGATTATTTGGGGATTTTTGTTGAGTTGTTTGAGTTCTTTGTAAATTCTGGACATGGACCCCTATCAGATGCAGAGTTTGCAAATATCTTTGCCCATTCTGTAGGTTATCTATTCACTCTGAAGATTATTTCTTTTGCTGTCCAGAAGCTTTTTAGTTCAATTAAGTCCCATTTGTCTACATTTGTTTTTGTGGCATTTGCTTTTGAGGTTAGTCATTGAATTCTTTGTGTAGACTAATGTCCAGAAGAGTTTTCCCTAGGTTTTCTTCCAGTATTGTTGTAGTTTCAGGTCTTACGATTAAGTTTTTAATCTATCTTGAGTTGATTCTTGTATATGGTGAGTGATAGGTTATCCCTCTCAAGAATATTGCATATTCAAGGAAAAAGAATTCCAAGAAAGAAAGAAACTGTGTGTACAGCATTGTGGCCCATTAACTATCCTTCCAGTTTGGTATTCACATAAATATCCTCCTGTTGGAGGAGGATGGTGAAGGAGAAGCAGCGCTGAAGAATTCTGAGGTCCTTCTCAATATTGTGAAGTATTCTTAATCAATGTAGGTCAGTTGTTGTTGCATTTAAATGATTAGTGCTTTCCCAATAGCCATCCTAAATTACTAGCAATGGCTACCCTAAATTGCATAGGTTGTGGTAGTTTTCAGCCTGAGAACTGAAATTTCATGAGACATACTGCAAGTTTTTATGGAGAAGAGTGTGATCATGGTGACATGCTTAGTGTGGGCGTGGGTCCATATGGTCTTGATCCAGGGATGTAGTTTTGACTATAGGCCATTTATTTGCCACAGAGTTCTAAGAATATCAGGTATCTCTTGAACTCCTCCTTTCTCCAACTTAAACAAATGGTCCAGGGCCATGTCAATACTGATGTCAATGTCAAGCGTAAATTACTTGTGATCCATAAACAAATCTTTACAATGCCAAAGCAGTGTCCTTCAGAAGTAGGAAGATATCTCTTTTTCACAATCTCTGTCATATATTGTCCCATATTTTTCCCAAACAGGACTTTCTCCTCAGGTCTCACTGGTGCAAATGGGTCCTTCAACCTCTACCAGACCCCTTTCCATCAGGCATCAGTATGAATTTGTTGGTTTGTGTTCAGATACTGTGATGTTCTCCTCATGCTCTTCAACCCCCTTCCCTTTCACAAAAGGAGGCACATCATTCTCTTCTTAGGAGAAGTCCTCTTAATCTGATGTAAAGCACTTCAGATAAATAGAAGGCTAAAGGCTATTGTCTCTACCACTTCATAGACATGCCCAGGCATCCTGAATTTCTTTTATGCTCACCTGAGACCTCCCTCCTTCATCCTATTCACAAAAGTACAGATGACAGGCTCATACGGCTCAGCATCACAATGTCTTCCCAATCCTATTTCATTAATTTCTAAAGAATTACACTAAAACAACAATCTTCAAAAAGTGCATATGTCTAAGAACCTCTTTTAAAGTAACTTAATGTTTCTTTCTTTCCTCTACATGCAACAGGTCTCTACTTTTAAAACTTATGTATGTGGCCGGGTGCAGTGGCTCATGCCTGTAATCCCAGCACTTCGGGAGGCCGAGGCGGGTGAATCGCAAGGTCAGGAGTTCGAGACCAGCCTGGCCAGTATGATGAAACCCCGTCTTTACTAAAAATACAAAAATTAGCCAGGCATGGTGGCGGCGCCTGTAATCCCACCTACTCAGGAAGCTGAAGTAGGAGAATCACTTGAAACCAGAAGGTGGAGATTGCAGTGATGAGCTGAGATCATGCTACTACACTCCAGCCTGGGCAATGAGAACAAAACTCCATCTCAGAAAAACAAAAAACAAAACAAAACAAAGTATGTATGTGACTCTCAACAACTTAACCTCCTCTGTTAGGAATCTTACTAGTATGTTACTTCATCTCAAATCTTTTAATAGTCTCCTGGTGACTTTGAGAAGTATCATGCAGAAAACCTCTCCATTTTCACTCCACTTTGAAACTGGTCATGTCTTGGCAACTGACTCATTCTACTAACCATAGAGCAAAGAGAAAAAACATAGTTCTTAGTTTAAAACATGAGCAATTGTGCCACACATCTTTGTGTTTTGGTAAATTCATCATTAGAGAGAGAGAAAAAAACATCAATGGAGTTTAAACCCTTTGTCTTGTTAAGTCACAAAAAATTCTTGGGCTAAATAAACCATGCAGTGTCAAGTTCATGCTGTTTCTATAATCTCATTATTTCTGGTTCCTCAATAAAAGCAGGGTACCAGTTATTCTAATTTCAAAGTGCCTCCCCACACTGTCACACAGAAAACCTTGGTTAAGAAATAAAAAGCATGCTGTCATTCAGGCACACATGAGGAGGTTAGTTATTTTGGTTCATTATTTCTAAATAACGCAACAAGTCCCTGAAATTTTTGTAGTCTTCAAACGGTCCTGCAAATTGATGTCGACCTTGAATGTTAGAATCATGATTGCCTGTTATGTCTCTTTGATTATTTAGGGGAAAAAAATGTACTGAAATATATACTCATGGCTTATTTAGGGAATTAGAGTGTAATGAACATGGGTTAACTTTAGTGCTTCAGAGCAGTATGAGAGCTACACGGTTACCAGCAAAGGCTGGGAGCCTCCTGAAAGCTGGAATCCTGCAAATATATTTCATCACCTTCAAATCCTGACCACTTCTTTTTCCACAGGTATTAAAATTTAACAAATATTATTGAGTATTTAAAATGTGCCATATTCTGCCTACATCTAATGGCAACAACAATAAAAAATTGTGGTCCTTCCTCCAAAGCTCAAAAGCTACTAGAGACGCTGATTTATAAAGAGATCATAACACTCAAATAATATAAAGGATATAAAGAATGTGGTTAGAAAGTGCAATGGGAAGTCACCATATTAATAAAGAGAAAATTCTTAGCTTCCTCTTCATAGGTGGTAATAAGTCATGTGATGGCATTCAATCTCCCGGCCACAAAAGAGAAACCTTATTTCTCCTCACGAAATACAAGAAAACAAGCAGAGGAGCTTGTTTTCTTCCAGTAAGGTGGGCATATAACAATGCGTGCTTATCCCCTTGTTCCATCAGCTACTGGTTTACTCTCTTCCCAGGACAGAGGGAGTAGCAAAGCTAATTGGTCAGTTGCCATTCATTGAGGCTTGTCAAGGTAACCTCTTGCTTCTTTAGACATTTGGGCTCCCAGGCAGAAATGATTCTTCTTTCTTCTCTGCTTCTTGTTTCAGCATGGGAAACTTTTCCGAAGAAGGCCTACCCTAACCCCATGGGTTAAAATTATCTGCTCAATGACATATAGCGCTATGAGCTATATCACAGAGGGTGTTTCATGTCTTTTGAATTTGATCTTAAAAGCAATAGGAAATCATTGGAGAATATTAAGCAGGGAAGAGACATGATCAGTTCTGGGTTTTCAAAAGTTCATCATAGCTGCCACATACTGAATGGTTTGCTAAGAGACCAGTTCAGAGGCCTTTGCTGGGCCTTTTGCAGAAGCAATGGATGGAGAAACAAGGATGGATTCAGGATACAGTTTGGAGTCAGAATGCACAGCTCTAAGTAATTGAAGAGTTGCAGAGGACAAGGGAAAGGAAACTGACAAGGATAATTTCCGAGTTTCTGTCTTGAGCAACTGCATGTATGGAGGTGTCCTTTTTTTGAGATGGGAAATTCTGCAGAAGGAGCGCATTCAGGAACCTGGAGGAGGATCAGGAACTCCCTTCTAGACAAGTTGAGATTTAGGAGATATATACAGAAGCTGCTAGCAGTCCAGTTGGATATTCGAGTCTATAGCACACACACACACACACACACACACTCTCTCTCTCTCTCTCTCTTACGAGATGACTGAGATGAAAATATAAATTTTGAATTTGTCAACATATATAGATGATATTTAAAGCCCTGAGTGTGAGGTGATCCCCTAGGGAGAAGAAAAAAATGAAAGGAGAGAAGAAAGAGATTGAGAGAATGAGATGTGGTTATGGCTATAATTAGCTACTGTTAACTGTCACTGGGAAGGACTTGTCTTTGAGTACACAAAGAATAATGGCAGATTTACTTTCCATTAAAATGATAGGATGAAGGTGTCAGGAATGTTTTCTATGATTTTTTCCAGGCCACCCCAGTAGTTGGCATCTCCTCCCCTCTCCCAATCCCAAATTTCATCCTCAAAAAACACTATGGGATATAAGAAGCCTTGTTAAGTGAGAGTAGAGGAATACTCTTTTTGATGTGTGTTATTTACTTCTAGGTATTAAGTTTTCTCCCCCAAGAGTGCCATCTGCGAATTTGTAATGTTTGTATTCTCACTAGCTCTGTTAGCCCTGTTAACCAAGTGAAATCTCCATGTGAGAAGCTAGAGGGTAGCTATCAAATCCTACCATTCAGTGACTTTATGGAAATGAACTGAGTAGATTACAAAAGGAAGAGCCAAATGCCAAACACCATCCTCCCCACAAAATCCCTAGGTTGACATTTAGACAACAGCCTCTGAGTCTATGAGGTTTTCTGAGATTGTTCAGAAATCTAGCCAAGGTTACTAAAAACTTCAATTCAAGAGCCAGTGGGTCTTTGCCACTTACTTAGCGCTTCATGAATACGCGCTTTAGCATGTACCCCTTCCTGTTCTTTTTTTTCTCTTTCCTTTTCTCTGTGATTTTTATACATGATTCCCAGGTCACTATGGGTCAAGCACAAGGAAAAGAGGTATCAAGTGTGAAAAGAATATGTGACAGCTGGTGCCATAGAGCCCCCATCAAGGGGGAAAAAAAAAACAGAATAAGACCAATTTCAATTTTTCCTACAGTGCTTTGAAAATATTACCTCACTTGTAAGCCAAATTTGGGTGTAATCATAGAAAGCATTTCATGGCACAGAATTGTTATTTAGCTAAAGGTGCCAAGTCAATTCACTCAAGGTTACAGTATAACCATCCATTTCTTCTTTACTCTTTCCTTTTATGCTTAATGACCCCTCTCAAAATGGGAGCTGGTAGAAAAATACACCCAACTTTCTGCTGTTCATGGTGCTAACACTCGGGGAGTTTTCTATGACAATGGTCCTAAAATTTTAATAGGTGTAAGAATCACCTGGAGCATTTGTTAAGATAGTTTTATGCAACCCTTCTGATTCAGCAGGTCAGATGAACTTGCATTTCTAACATGTCCGCAGGTGATGCTGATGCTGCTGGCCCTACAACCATATTTTGAGAACCAATTCGTACTTGATCTCCCAGAGGTCCCAGTGGAAATGAGCCCCAGTTGCTCACATAGTAACCTACTCAATAACTCACTCTTTCTTCACTGCTTTCCCTTCCCCATGTGATGTTCCTATTCCTCTAACCAGTGTTTTCTGGGATCATCTCCCTAATAAACTATTTTCACTCAAATCTCAGGCTCAGTGACCATTTCTGAAATTAATTCAAACCAAGATAAAGACAGAGCCACAGGGCAAATAAGCAAAAAGGAAAGCAATGGGAAACGTCTCAGCAGGAGGCTGCCCATGCTGCTGTGCAGAGCACTGCCGCAGCCTCAGGGCTCCTGGAAGTTTCAGCAGTATGCTCTCTGCAAGCCTCATTCCGGACTCAGTCTCGGGCCAGAGCATTAGGTGGACTAAGCCTTGGACTAATGCTGCTTTTTTGCCTGCCTAAATGCCCAAGTCCAAAATCTTGATATAATCTTGGATTTCTCACTCTCCATTTCCCTTTATCATCCAATTGATCATCACATGTTGCCACTTCAGCCCCTTTACTTCAAAGATGTTTCCTCATCCACATCCTCTATGTCCAGGACAGGCCCTCCCTCATCCTTTTTCCCTTGGCAAACAAGAGTCAAGTGACTGATGTCTCTGTCCTTAGTCTGATCTCTTTCTTTTTTGAGACAGAGTCTCTCTCGCTCTGTCGCCCAGGCTGGAGTGCAGTGGTGTGATCTTCACTAACTGCAACCTCCACCTCCCAGGTTCAGGCAGTTCTCCTGTGTTGGCCTTCTGAGTAGCTGGGAATACAAGCGTGTGCCATCATGCCTAGCTAATTCTTGTATTTTTAGTAGAGATGGGATTTCACCGCATTGGCCAGGCTGGTCTCAAACTCCTTACCTCAGGTAATCCGCCCACCTTGGCTTCCCACAGTGCTGAGATTACAGGCATAGGCCACCATTCCCAGCCCCCTCTTCTTTACATCCTTAATACTGATGCTAGTATAAACTTTTTGGAATAAAAATATGGCCAGTCCCTGAAAACCTTCTGGTGGTTCCTCAGATAAAGGCCAAGATCAAAGAAGGCCATCTATAACCAAATCCCTGCTTAGTTCTCCAGTCTAATCCCTCATTTCTTCCAAGCATACACTGTACACTTAAGTCACGTCAATTTACTTTCATTTCCCTATACAGATGCTCTCTTTCACCTCCATGCTTCTGCTGACACACCTGGAATTCACTTATTCAACAAATACTATACTGAACTCCAAATCTATGCCAGATACTGTTCTAGATGGTAGTTATATAGCTGAGAACAAACATGATAAAAATTCTGCCCTCAGGGAGCCTCCCTTCTCACATGGTGAGACAGAGAGTATACAAAATCAATAAGAAGAATGTCAGATAGTGACTATACAAAATCAATAAGAAGAATGTCAGATAGTGACATGTGCCAAGGAGAAAGAAGATACAGTGTGATAGAACAAGAAGTTCAATTTTAAATGGGATGTGAAGGGAGCCCTCAATGAAAAAGAAGACATTTGAGCAAAATCCTCCTGGACAGAGGCAGTGAGTCTTGCAGATACCCGAGATAGGTTGTTTCAGCAGAGGGAACAGCAAGGCTGAAAACCCATCCTTGTTCTCCTTTCTTGCCTGGATTCCCTTATCTAATTCATCCTCCAGGTTGGATCTCTCCTGCTACCTGGAGCCTTGCCTAACTCCCACTGTCCATTCTCAACTAAACATCCCACCTCAGTGCTCTTGAGAACATCTGGCCATGTGCTTATTACAGCATTTAAAATATTGATCATAATAAATTGTAGTTAACATGTGTAACGTACTTACTGAAGGCCAGGCATCGTGTGGTTCACTTGGATGACCTGCTTTCAATACTCATGTCACTGTAAGAAGTTGTGTATTTATATTATCTCATTTTATTATCTCATCCCTGTCTGCTTTATAACAAGGAAGAAATTGACACACAGAGAAGTTAAGTAACTTGTTTAAGATCACCAAGAATTCCAGACTGGGCTTTTGGATAACAGGGACAATGTAGCTCTCATATGTGTGCCCTTCACAATGGTCTGGCTCTCAAAAAGGATCACTAGCTCAATGCTTCAAATAGACCTTAACATATTCATATAGTAAAATGGAACTGCTCTCTGTATCTTACCAAATCATGATCACATGAATTTATACGTGTTTGATGAGTACGTTTGTGATGGTATAACTTAAAAGTGAAATCTATTTGGTGAGACGCTGGGGTCACCTCACAAAGAAAGACTGGCATCTTTCAGAGAAGCTGGTATGGAAATGCAATGCAAAGCTGTTTGGCTGCAAATTGGGAGAGACCTGATCTATGAATTAAGACTCCATATACTGAGGGAAACAGTAGTGGTTTCAATTAAAAGGTCCAAATGGAAAGTCATTTGGACAGATGTTCAGAATCACAGATGTTGATGTATCATCAAGCAGCTTCTCACATGAGCACCTCCACATTGCTCTCCAGGTGAGTGGCAAGTCTCCAGGTGAGTAACTCCAGGGAGTTATTTATATAATTATGGTCAACAATTCTCCCAAGCAACTCCATGTGGGCTTGCAAGTGTCTAATATTTGTGAAGTTCTGCCAGCTAATCTTACCATTTCTCAGCTCCAGAATTGTACTACCTGTCTTTCTAGCCTAGTGTTTCCTAAGTGGCAATGATTTTGCCCTTTGGGGGATATTGAGCAATACCTGGAGATGTTTTTGGTTGTCACAACTGGTGGGGTCATGTGCTACTGGCATCTAGTGGGTAGAGGCCAGGGATGCTGCTAAACGTCTTACACTGTACAAGATAGTCTCCCACAACAGAGAGTTATCCAGTCCAAAATGTCAACAGTGCCACAGACCTGTCTTGTTGCCTTTTATAAATCAAAGTAGCTCCCTTTGGTTCTCACCCAATGATGTGTAAAGAGTATAAGCACTGTCCTTGCTGTTGTTTATTGGGGAGAATTATTGTTGTATTACATACATTTCCTGAAATTGAACTGGGATGAATCATTGGAGCAAAAATGATTCTCAGGTTGCTGCTTCAGCCTGGCACGCCCTTCATACCCTATCCACACGGTGAACACTAATTCCCCTTTAAACTCAGAAGTGCCACTTCCAATACGAAGAATTCTCACCCCACAGGGAGAAATAATCACCTTTTCCTTTACACCCCAACCATATCCCGTACATAATTCCAGCAAAGAAACCATAACACTTCATTGTCATTATTGTTACAAGCCTGTCTCCTTTGCTGCATCCCCATTAGCCCTTCACTGGAGCTCAGAGACCATGTCTTACTATTTTTCATTTCCCATGCCCATAGCACAGCACCTGGCCCTTAATAGACAGTTAATGCATGTATTTGAAATGAATGCATTTTCAGGGAGAAATCTGGTTCTAGCAGTTGTTCTACATTCAGCTACTCTAATTTTTACCATAAATGTGACTTTCTTCTCCAGTTTCCAAATAGAATAAAAGCCAAGCAAACTACATGGCCCATCCCTTTGCCCTCAGCCTCATGGCCCATATTACTAATGTTCAAGTTCAGAAGACATTTCTCCAAAGCCCCAAAACAGCAATATAAAAGTCCTAGTGATGGTGGGAAATGATGATAAAAATAGGCTGCTTAAAAATCAAGCACTTTTGCACAGAAAAAAAAGGAGAGGCAAACAGCCACTGGCACCTTCCTGTGAGTAACAGAAGTTTCTATTTTAAAAGAAAGGCAGTCAAATAACAAGCAACTTTATCACAATGCTGCTTTCCCAGATTTTTTGGCCAAGGCAACACATCAGCCTGGATCAGGCTCTTGGCATTCCATGATGGACCCCGCTCCAATGATGATTCATAGCAGCCATGTGAGGAATGGAGACTTTCACACGAACTCGCCTCTTAAAAAAAAAAAAAAGGAAAAGCCAGCTATTGCTGATATCTCCAGATATCAGCTAGTAAATGCAGCTCTGTCAAGCCTGCATGCGACACTCAACTTCTTTCCTTGGTAAATGACAAGGTAAGTGATGAGGTGGCCAAAGGCCTGGCCTCTCAGTGGTTCCCCATCATTTTACTCTCAGGTAGCCAGGATGTATGTTTCCTCTCTTGGTTCAGCGTTCAAGTATCCCAAAAGTTTCATGAACACAGTGGAAAAACAAATCTAATCCTTGTTTTCTTTCTTCACTCTTAAACTTTCTTTTGTTTTGAGTAATCTGTGTAGCTTTTGGATGGCTTTCATGTTAGGAATTTGAAAAAAAAAAAAGTTCCCCTTACATCATTTTGACTTCCAGGTATTAAATAGTCTAGATGTCTAAGTTTGTTTGTGTTTTCATTAAATTAACGTTTCTATCACCGTCTGCTCCTGATAGGCTTCAAGAAAACAATGCTGACCGTTTAAGAATAAAACAACACAGTTCATTGGAAGGAAACAGAAGGGATGAATGCTCCTCGTAGCCTAAACTGAGTTGATTATCATTCTTGGGCACAATGTTGGCTTCAAGTTTTCCTGAAGCTAAGCCAGAAAAAAGAACAGATTGCAAGTGTGTGCATGTCAACACTGAGGAATTCGGATATTGAAAAGCGGGGAGGCAGGCCCCCACATCTCTTTCCTGAGAGAGGCTCAGGAGCAGGGGGAGCAGCCTCCTGTCCCTCCTAAGAGTGGGCGGTCCCGCCCTACACAAAGTCTGGCGAGAGGAGGAAGTCACTCTGGGACTCTCCCAACGATAATGGCAACATGTCTCTGGACTTCTGTCTAAATGACGTGCTCAAGGGCACAGATCCAAGAGAGAAGGTCTAGAACCCAAAATGAGAGCCTCCTAGGCAGGACAAGCAGGGTGCTTTTTAGGTCTGTGACACCTGACTTTTAAAAAGCAGTCCCACCATGGAATTTCTAAAATTCAGTTGATTCTTTCAAAATAGTGAAGCGAGGTTGGTCTCAAACTCCTGACCCTGTCTCTACTAAAAATACAAACAGTTAGCTGGGCATGGTGATGGGCACCATTGCACTCCAGCCTGAGTGACAAGAGTGAAACTCTGTCTCAATAAATTAATTAATTAATTTAATTAAATAGCAAAGCCCTAACAACCTAGTTGCTATTACAAGTATCTGCCACTTATTAAGCATTTGTCAGTCAATCCTCACAATAACACAATAAAAAGAGTAAGGACACTTACTAAGAGCTTCCAGGTAGCAGGCACTGTTCCATGCTCTTTATGTACTTACATACTTTAATACATTAAACTCTCTCAACAACTCCATGGAGTATTTACTATGACCCCAGTCTTGCTGGTGAGGAAGTTGAGGCACAGAGTTATTCAATGGTGTCACCATCACAGGAGTCCTGACTGGGGGAGGTCCAGTATGAACCTAGAGTTCTATCTCCTAGATCTTGCCTTTATTTATTTTTAAATAACAGCTTTATATTTATTTATTTATTTATTTATTTATTTAGAGATGGAGTCTTGCTCTGTCGCCAGGCTGGAGTGCAGTGGTGCCATCTCGGCTCACTGAAACCTCTATCTCCTGGGTTCAAGCGATTCCGCTACCTCAGCTTCCGGAGTAGCTGGGACTACAGGCGTGCCCCACCAGGCTCAGCTAATTTTTTGTATTTTAGTAGAGACGGAGTTTCACCATGTTGGCCAGGATGGTCTTGATCTCCTGACCTTGTGATCCGCCCACCTCAGCCTCTCAAAGTGCTGGGATTACAGGCATGAGCCACCGCACTCTGCCAATAACAGCTTTATTGAGATATAATTCATATATGGTATAATTTATTCTTTTAAAGCATACAATTCAATGATTTTTTTAGTATATTCAGAGTTGTGCAGACATCACCCTGATGAATTTTAGAGTATTTTCATCACCCCCAAAACAAACCCCTCCACGCATTACTGATCTCCGCGTACTTCTTCGTTAGACCTTGGCAACCACTAATCTACTTTCTGTCTCTACAGATTTGCCTCTTCTGGACATTGTCTCTAAACGGGGTCATATAATATGTGGTCTTTTATGACTGGCTTCTTTCACTTAGCATAATGTTTTCAAGGTTCACCCGTGTTGTAACATAACATGTTTTAGTACTTCATTACTTTTTATTGCCAGATAGGTCACAGGCTTAACTGCTACACTGTGCTCCTCTCTGAGGCTGGTATTATTATTCTCATTTTACACATGAGAAAAGTGAGGCTCCATGAAATAAAATAAATGACCTAAAGTCACACAGATAGCCAAAGGTGGATCTGGCATCTGCTGACCCCAAAGTGATGCCTCAAAACCCTGCCCTATTGCCTCCACAGCATGTCCTTCCTTAGAGAAGTTACCTGCACAAGGGAATTTAGTCTCATGTGTCCTGATAACTTTCTTTTAACTTACATGAAAGGTGATAAAGAAATGATTGAGAAAATGCACTTCAGAATTAAGCTCAGGACCAAGGTGTGTGACTTCAGACAAATCATTTAACCTTTCTACACCTCGATTTCCTCATTTGTAAGAGAAGAATAATGACATCCACATCTTAGAGTTCGAAGACACTGATTGTAAATAGTGTGTTCCAGTGCCAGGCACACAGTAAGGGCTCAGTAAATCCTAATTCAATCAATTAGAACACTGTTCTGGGGCGGGGGGTAGGCACTGAGGCAAGTCCAGGACAAAGAAGGAGGTTCAGCTGCAGGAAAAAGGAGGAAAAGAGAGAGCAATAAAATTATGTTGTATGAGAATGTTGTGGTTGTTTTCATGCCTGTGTCTCTAAGAGAAATCAGCAACATGGAACATTTGCAAGCACTTGATCCACACCAAGACATCTGGAGAGGGCCCCAAGGGAGAGCTGCTCCATTCTGCCCTCCCTTCAGGCCAGCTGGGGGTGCCTCACTTGTTTCCACCCCTAAATCATTTGTTGCCAAAGAATTCAAAAATTTTGAGTTGGGGGTGGAGATTTCAGTTTTCATTCTCTGGGAAGCCAAAACAGGCTAAAACAGTAACCTCAACACAAGCATGCCAATTACATATTCAACCAAATTTATTCCTGCATTCCACCTCATGCAATTAGAGAAGATAAGTACTAGGTTCAGGATACACAGTAGGTTTCTGAGTTTTTAAATGAAATAATTTATAATTAATTGAAAATTGTCTTTCTCAAAAGCAATGCAAGCCTAATTTCAAGATCTTACTAGGAGGCCCTGTATCAATTTGGAAACTGCAGACATACAACAAGGGATATGGAAAAGACAACAATTAAAATATGCTCGTTTTAAAACAGAAGAGAAAGAGGCAGGCTATTTAATGTTACAAGCTATAAAAGAGCAAGTTGTTTCAATCACTAAATGGATTTAATTTTTGTTTTTTTGCCTGCAAATAAAGCCTTTTATTCGCTTATTCAGGTAATGTGCACCTGTTGGTAACATACCGATTCTGCTGCAGGTTTCAGAGAATTCATTCTTTGTCAATGAAATTTTTTAAAAAACAGTTGTTTATACAGGGGGAACAGGAGGAGGTGAGCTGATTTGACAACATTTTTAGATGGTTCTGTTCATGGTCAAGAAAACTGTACATATTAGACCTAAATCATTGATCTACCCAGACCTGGACTCTGCACATTAATCTAAAATGTTTATATTTTGGAAAGCAGAGGGTGAGGGAAGAAGCACATTAGCAAAGGCTGCTTGGCACCATCCCGGGCTATTTAAAGATCATGTGTGCATTGATTCAAAGAATAATTTATAAGCATCTATTACAATAACGACTAGAAGCTGGTGGCTGGAGAATTTGTGAGAGCAAATTTTCGTTGTAGTAAACCTTACTTTGGTGGCCACTAAGAAACCATGCGTGCCAGCACCCATGACTGGTGTCTTCCCCTCCCCCACGCCCCATCCAATGGATCTGGGCTTGCCCATGGGACTGGCTTTGGCCAATGGGACATTAGCAAATATGATGTAAAGAGAGGTTTGTCTTCTTGGAAAGCTTGTTTTAGGAACAAACACTCTTAGAACCTAGGCTCTATGCTGTGAGAAGCCCAAATTAACCATAAGAGGGAGATTTGAGGCCCTCACTGAGAGCCTCAGCTGAGTTCTCCACCAACGGCCAACATCAACTTGCCTGCCGTCTTGGAAGAATATCCTCCAGTGCCTATTGAGCCTCCCCTCATGGGTCATACTAGCCAATGCTACACTGAGAGAGATGAGCTAATCCTGCTAACTGCTGTTCAAATTTCAGAATAATGAATAGAAGAATAAATGTTGTTTTAAGCCATCATTTAGTTTTGTAGCTTTAGATAACCAATATAGTGGTCTGAGCACAGCACCAAGCACAGATGTGAAGTGAACTCTGCTCTTCCAGCCCAATATGCACCTTCCTGAACCATCAAGAGGAAGAGAGCCTGCCTCTGACCTACACTGAGAGTTTGAGAAGGCTGGCTCATGCCCTGATATTCCTAACAATATTCTCTTTAATATCAACAGAAAAAGCATCATTTATTCTGCTCTTTTTAAGTGCCAGAGACTGCCAACAGCTATCAAAGTATACATATGTAGCATATCATTTTGTCCATATACAGCCTGTGAGAAATGAAATATCTCTATATGAAGGATGAGGAAACTGAGACTTAACAAAGTTAAATAATTTGCCCAAGAGGTTCCAGGTGATGTTCCAGTAATAAAATTAAGATTCTAACCAGTCCTTTATTGCTAAAGCCAGCTTTCACCCAAGATATGCCTCCTTTACACTAGGAAGGCCTTGCTGACCCACTTCCATAGCCTGATTCTCACGTTCTGTTATCAGCAGAGGGGTAACTATTAAGGGGGTTCTACTAATCTTACAACACTCTCTAGCCATTATCTTCTCAAGCATACTTTTTTTTAAGCAGTTGCCAAACATCAGGCAACTTCTCCCCTCTAGAAGGGGGGAAAAAAGGAACCTATTCTCTGCAACACCCCACTCCTCATAGGAGGTCTCATCCCCGGTTCATCTCCAGCCACCAGCCACCCACCTCGGCTTCATTAAAGAGCTTGAATCACCAATGGTGAAACACCCACCCCTGGCCTGACCTGTCACAGCCATACTTCTTGATGTTCTCTTGGGAAATATGCACACAGGGGACAGGGCCAGGAGAAGAAAGTGTTGTTATTGGTTGAATGCTGAACCCAGATATTTGTACATGCCAGTATTGTATAATCATAACTGTTATTTGCACTAGGAAACCAAAAAACAAAATTGTGTGACTTGCTTTATTGCAACATTTGCTTTATTGTGGCTGTCTGGAACCAAACTTGCAATATCTCTGAGATATGCCTGTATGTTTCAAATGTTAATAATAATAATTACAAAGGGACAAAAGAGGGAAGACGGGAAGAAGAGGAGAATGAAGATGGGTTTATGGGGGAGAAAGACAGGAGTTCTACGGTTGCGATCTACTGTTAACACTCCTTGTCAATACAGCATGCCTCCCACTAATAATAATTATTCATTTTTAAGTCTATTTGACCTGCTAAATAGTGAATTCATTGACAACAGGGATCCTACCTTAGGTAAATTTGTAACTCCATCTTATACAGCACTGACATACACATTTTTAGAATGATGGAGACTGAATGAATAATTTTTCTTAATTTCTATGGTTTTCCTAGTTGCTGGCACCTTGGCCCTGTGTCCAAACTCCTTGTTCCACCGTTTCAGCTTTTGTGGGCCATAAATCATGATATGACAGGAAGACATTGAGAAAATTGTATTTGGCCAAGATGCAGAATCCCAAAGTCTTGAATTATGCCCTCCCACAGACTCCTTTTTCAAGGACCAAAGAAGATATACGCAGAGAACAGTAAAAAACATAGTCATTACATGAGAATTTAGCTCCAGCGAACAAAGCTGGATGATGTGAAGGCTCTGCCCAGCCTAAAAGCAGACCTAAGCAGGCCTTGCTTCTTTTCCCTCTGGATTCATAGCCACGACGAGGGAAAATGAGCCCATGGAGAATCCCACCAAGGTCAAGCAAGCCAGAGAGCATTTGCCCTTTCTAGGTGGTCTAGTGGGCAACTGCACGGCATCCCTAGAGCAGAGTAACTACCAAGCAGGTGCAACATGGAGCCCATTTCTGCACCTGCCATGAGGAAGAAAGAGAGAAGAAGAATGCTCCAAGAGATGATAAAGGACTACAGAGAAACTGCTGCCACTTGGAACCCAGGGTTGATGCCCCTTACTTATTAGCAAAGATGTTCAAGTTTCTAGCATTGTGGCACAGTAAGTGGCCTTGACCTTAATCCATTATCAGCATTTATCCTTGAGGATACAATTTGGAGTGGGGTGTAGAAGAGGCCAGGATAGCTCTGAAGACATGGTAATTTGTTTTTCCTGGGACCTGCTATCTTACTTTGAGCTGTGGTACTTTTACCTTACTGTTTCTTGTTTTTCTACCACATCTTTGCATCTTTGCATCTTTGTTCCCATCTCTCTTGACCTTGAACTCAATATACATGCCTTATCGCTCATGAGTTCTCTGTGTTTGGTCTTGGGAAAAGAGAACAGGAATTTTCTTCCAGTGAATTCTGGAATCTTCATTTGTCACCTTTATCTTCATGTTTTCCTTGCTGGAAGCTGCACACACATACACACACAACACGCATGCATCCCTTTGCCTTCTGTGGATAAATAAGATTTTGTGACTCAGAGTACAATGCTCTCTTGGGCTCTACCTTTTTGTGATATTTTTGAAATCAATTTAAAGTACCCTTGATATCCCTTGAAAGTTTTGTAAGATTTAACCCCTTAGGGGAAGAGTCAGAGGGCCTCTCTTTACACCTCACATCCCTCACCCTTTCAATGCCTTGGGTAAGAAGAGACATCTGAAAGGTTGAGATGCAGTCTTTACTGTGAGAACCTCCCTCCAAAACTGCTTCAACTGCTGACAGCTCACAAGACAGAGCATGAGTTAATATCCAACATTAAACAAAGTCAAAAATCAAATACATCAATCACCTAACTAAAAGCACATTTCAAAGGAGGACATAGCCAACTGGATGGCAATCCTGAGCAACACTTGCCTTGTCAGGTATCTGATGAAGACACTGCTCTGTCTTGCTTCCAAAGTCCTTCTAAGCAGGCAGCATGGCAGGCCAGTCTTAGATGGAGAGAGATGCCTCCAGTCTCTGGAACCAGAGCTGAGGAAGGAGAAAGTAGACCACCTGCAGTCAGTACAACACTACTTCATACTTCCCTAATGCCTCACTCACATGAGCACACTGATCTTGCCTATGACCTTCACTGAGCCAGATCAAGATCCCCATGCTGCAGTGAGAAAACAAATATCCATTGTCTACTGATGCCCACTGGGTCACTTTTGCTTTTGAATTCTTGAAATCTGGATTCCCTCTCAGTGTCCTCTAGGTTACCAGTACACTTATCCCCTCCAAATCAGGGCATAGTTGCAACTAAGCAATTAAGAGAAGACTGGAGACCAGTGGGATTGGAAGGTAATGGTGTCACTGGAGTTTCTAGGCTTTTATCCATCCAGACCTCTCCAGTGTCTTGTCATGCACTGATTCTCTCATCAGATCTTTTTGGGAATTCCCTCATCCTGGGTTACCAAGGAGCACCTGAAGCAGAGGATAACCGAATGTCTTTCTCAAGGCACAGAGCAAGACATTGGTGGTCTTGATTTGCTCCAGCAACCCCACCTCCCAGATTTACGTTTGAACTGTTCGATCCTGGTGCTCACATGGAGGAACAGGACACTGGAGTGTGAAATGGAAAAATACACCTCTTTCCTAAAGCAAAGCAATCTACCTTGATCACAAAGCTTGTCATGACATTAAAGCTAATCAGTATAAACAAGGGCAGAGATGAGTACCATAATGAAGGGGTTGAGAAATTGTAAAGTGGTCCTGAAAGGAAGTGGTACCTCTTGAGAATAGTCCTATAAAGTGTATACCTGTCACTAAAAGATGCCCAAGACACTGACCTTAAGCCAATTACCATGTGTAGATCTGCTGTAACCAGAGAAGGTCACAGATATTCGATTCTGTAAAAAGCAGCTTTTAAAAATAAAATTCAATTCTTGGCATGTGTTGCAATACTTCCCCTGTTCCAAACATAATACTGAAGCCACCCACAGGACTGCTGTCTTAGCCAAATACAGTAAGGAAACAAGCCTTCTCGGGAAAGGTCCACATGAATAGTATCCAAGGGTCAAGGTCAGGTATCAACGCAAACAGGCTGCAAAATCTCCTCTTCTAGCACCACTGGGAATACTGTAGCTGAGTAAGCCAGGGATGCTCTATCCAGCTTTCTCAAATTGCTGCTCATAAAGACAATTCCATAGACTACAGGGACAGATGTCCCCTGGCATTCAGAACTTCAGACTCTGGGGAAGGCCCTGCCCAGTTTTTGCCTGTGAACTCAATCTCTATAAAACAGAGTGATGGCAACTGAGAAAAAGACCTCTCCTACAGTCTCCATGTAATCCAGAGTGTCTGCTTTCTGAAATAATTTACCGATCTTTTCCCTATACAATGTTTTTTTTGAGACAGGGTCTCACTCTGTTATCCAGGCTGGATGGAGTTCAGTGGTGTGATCATGGCTCCCTGCAGCCTCAACCTCCCGGGACCAAGCAATCCTTCTACCTCTTTCTCCCAAGTAGCTAGGACCACAGGCATGCACCACCATTCCCAGTAAACATTTTTGTTTTTTATAGGGAAGAGTTCTCCCTATGTTGTCCAGGCTCGTCTCAAACTCCTAGGCTTAAATGATCCTCCCACCTCGGCCTCCCAAAGTGCTTGGATTACAGGCGTGAGCCACAATGCCCAGCCCTATAATTCTTATTGTCGTAGCTTTGCATCTTTGCATCTTTGGTCCCATCTCTCTTGACCTTGAACTCAATATACATGCCTTATCGCTCGATCATTACTTGCAGGAGGGCAGAGACGATCCAGCTCTAGAAGCAACTTTAAGCCATTAGGACTGACTGCTTCCCTCCATACCACACACTTGGGTTCAAAAAAACGTGACCATATTTCAATGTTTTGCATTATTCATGCCATAGTCCTGAACTATTCACTCTAATTCATCTCATTTCTTGCTTCCTGCACTATTTTTCCTGGCTTTTAACCTTCTAGTCTGTCTTCTGACAGATGATCTTTCCTTGCTTCTTGAATTAGGTCCTGAACCTGAGACCTTCTTCAGCAGTGTGTAAGAGAACTGGCTTTGAAGCCGGTTTTTCTTTTTTTTTTTTTTTTATTATACTTTAAGTTCTAGGGTACATGTGCACAATGTGCAGGTTTGTTACATATGTACACATGTGCCATGTTGGTGTAACTCATCATTTACATTAGGTGTATCTCCTAATGCTATCCCTCCCACCCTCCCCACCCCACGACAGGCCCCGGTGTGTGATGTTCCCCTTCCTGTGTCCAAGTGTTCTCACTGTTCAGTTCCCACCTATGAGTGAGAACATGTGGTGTTTGGTTTTTTGATTGGATTAAGAAAATGTGGCACATGCACACCATGGAATACTATGCAACCATAAAAAAGGATGAGTTCATGTCCTTTGTAGGGACATGGATGAAGCTGGAAGCCAGTTTTTCTAAATTCAAATCCTGATGCTGTCATTTATTAACAGTATGATCGTGGAAAAGTTATTTTAATTTTCTAAACCTTAATTTTCTTAACTGTAAAGTGGTGCTTATAATAGCACCTACCGCTTGGTCTGCAGCCCAATGCTCCTGGCCGGGCACGGTGGCTCAGGCCTGTAATCCCAGCACTTTAGGAGGCGGAGGTGGGTGAATCCGCTGAGGTTAGGAGTTCAAGACCAGCCTGGCCAACATGAAAAACCCCATCTCTACTAAAAATACCAAAAAATAAAATAAATAAATAAATAAATAGCCATGCGTGGTGGTGCACACCTGTAGTCCCAGCTACTGGGGAGGCTGAGGTGGGAGAATCACTTGAACCCAGGAGGCGGAGGTTGCAGTGAGCCAAGATTGTGCCCTGCACTCTAGCCTGGGCGACAGAGCAAGGCTCCCCCTCAATAATAATAATAACAATAATGGCACCTACCTCTTGGAATTCTTGAGAAGATAAAATGGTTTATATCCAAAACAATTAGAACAAAAACCAAGCACAGCTGAATTGCTCAATAAATGCTAGCAGTTGTGAGGCATTTTTCAGCCACCTCTAGAGCCATGTGGACACTTGAGTCAACCTGGGAGAATACCCAGTACAGGTCGTCTCCCAGATACTTTATACCTGATAATCCATGCCAGGTTCACTCCAGCAAACAGAGAAGAAAGCATTTATTTCTATTTGCTCTAACACAGAGCAAAGCATTATGATAAGAGCTAAGATTTTCTTATCCAGTGATTAATTTCTTATTGGATCCAACTATTTAAATGGAGTTCCACAGAGAGTTAAACACAAAATTTTTTCTTTTCTTTTTTTTTTTTTTTTTGTCAAAGAAATACTTGCCTTGCTCTTCACTATATAGTAAAATTCACTAATAAACCACATGTCTTACATGTCCATTCCTGATCTCCATACTTGAGTGGTCACCAAGAAAGTATTGTACATTCAATCCATAGCATTTAATTGCCATGGACCCTGCCTTTCACTGGTTATTATCTGGTTGTTAAGAGAAGACTAACACATAAGATATTATCAAAGAACAATAGAAGGTATATAATTAAGCACTGAGCCAAGTAAATGGTGCCGATTATAAATTCAGTAGTTCTGGAAAGGACATATCAGGTAATGGGTTATAGTAACTCACCTATTCACTCAACAAACACTTACTGAGTACCATCCAAGTGCTAGTTTCTGTGCTAGGCTCTGAACATAGGTGGAGGACATTGGGATCTTTCTTCCCTGCAGTCTTCCTTTCTTTCCTACGGCCCCCCATGGTATAACCATCATGCAGCTGGGTCATTCATTCTTCTGAGCCAAGCGTGGTAAATTCATTCACCTTGCCAGTGAGTGGTTCCTAAATGACCATTGACATTGAGAAGAGTTGGCTTGAAGCTTCTGGGAAAGTTCCTCCTTGGTCTGAAGAAACTATCCCAGGAAGACATACGCCTTTTCCCTTGGGTGATGCCAAGCATGGATGTGAAGTCCTTAACTACCACTTACATCTTGCCACCAGCTTGAAAATAGAAAAGCAAGGGGAAAAAATTAAAAAAAAAAAAAAGCTATAGAAAAACAGAGTCAGTGCCATTAGATTAAGTCAAGTTTTTATAGAACCCTACTTTCGGGCGTCCAGTAAAGGAATCCAGTACATTTCCTTATCCACATTAGCTTAAGATTTGCTTTTTTTTTTCCTGTTATTTGCAGTCATACACATTCTAACTTATAGAACACATGAAGAAGACAAATGAAATACAATCAGTTCTCAAGGTGCTCACAGACTAGTGTTGACAAAAATGTAATCGTGCAGCATTGTAATTTGTTAGTTAAGTACAATAGAATAATGGTTCAGGAATAAAAGTATATCAAAGGAAGGAGGAGTTGGCAAGATCTGAGAGAGGTAGCTTTACCAACTTTAATTAGTCTTTGAAGGGCAGTCAGTGAATAATGATAAAACAGTGAGTAATTGGCAATACCCCAGCTTATCACTGTAAAAATTGGCTTAATTCCTATTGCTTTGTCAATTTCAGTTGTTATTACTAATGTCTTAAGATAGGGAAATGAGAATCTCTTCCTAGAATTATAAGCTAAAGAATATGTTCCTTTAGTTTGATTCCTGTTTCTGGATTCAGTCTGGAAGCTTCTGTTTTCAAGGCTTTTTTTTTTCTTTTCTCTTTTTCTTTTTATTTTGAGACAGAGTCTCTCTCTGTTGCCCAGGCTGGAGTGTAGTGGTATGATCATGGTCACTGAAACCTCTGTCTTCTGAGCTCAAGCAATTCTCATGCCTCAGCTTCCCGAGTAGCTGGGATTATAGGTACCTGCCACCACGTCCAGCTAATTTTTTGTATTTTTAGTAGAGACAGGGTTCCACCATGTTGCCCAGGCTGGTCTCGAACTCCTGACTTCAAGTGATCCGCCCACCTCAAACTCCCAAATTTCTGGGATTACAGGCATGAGCCACCATACCCAGCCTAAAGGCTATTTTTTAACTCTAAAGATGAAACTGGCTTCAGAATTATAGAAAATCAGAACATTTTACCCAGTGTGCATAAGTTTTCATAATTATGTGCATGTAAGGAAAAAAAAAATTTTTCTGTTTGATATCATTAGATGATTGAAATTACACTTTCATCTATCTTTCTCTACAGAAAGAGATTTTTTTCTGCCAGCTAAAAAAAAATCCAGATATTCATTGACTAGACTTGTGATTATCTATTTTACATAAGACTTGGGCTTCATTGTATAACTATAATATTGAAGATTTCCAAATTAAATTTGGGAAACAATGTTAAAGCCTTGCTAAGATTGTGGCTAGGAGAAGCTGTAGTATAGAAGCTTTATTTAGTTGAGCTTCAGATGCTCAAATTAATTTCCAGCATTTTCCAATGTTTATAAATAAAATCACTGCTTGTGGCAATGTTTCCATGATGGGACTTTCTAAGGAAGTCTCTCAGGAGACCACTCAGGTCCCCAGAGTTGGTTAGCAGCTCCCTTCATGCTGTCTGGTGTGCTAGGAAATAAATTTACAGATATTAAAAACCTAGATTTTAGAATCAGACTGACCTGGGTTCAAATCCTGGTTCTGTACCTTATTAGCTGTGTTATTTTGAGCAAGTTACTTAGTCTCCCTTTGTCATTGTGGTAAAATAAAAACAAGCTAAGATTATTTTGAGAATTCAATGAAATAATATAATCAAGTTTCTTAAAAGAGTGTCTGACATTCATTGTCTTTGAACAAATTTATTGAACTAGAGACATAAGGCAGACAAAAGTAACCCCCACGAGGCTTCTGTAACAAACGCTCAACAAATAATATCCAAATAGCCATTATTATTTTTAATCAGATCTGTTTATTTCCTGGGACAAAACCATTATCAAGTGCTCAGAGAGAAAAATCAAAGAATGATCATAGATTCCTCCGTTGCCTCCTGCCTCCCAGCCCATATCCATTCTATCATGTCATGCTTTGAGAATGGGTCTTCTCCCCTTCACCTGCTGCCATGCCAGTCCAGGACTGTTATGCAAATCATAGCCCTTTTTTTGAACTTCTTATGACCATCTTGGCCATCCATTCTTCTTACATCCATTCTGCACATACTGGTTGCTGATTTTTTTTTACCATTAACATCATTGATTTTATTTGCCCCAAACCTTCAAATGACAAACCATTCCACATGAAATTAATGTCAACTATTCCCATGTTTCTTGAGCGGGGTGCTGCCTTACCTCTTCTTAGCATCATGCACCCTGTGTAGCACTATTTTCTAGACACCCTAGCCTTCCTGATGCTCCTTCAGCAAACCAAATGCCGTTGCTCTCACTCTTCTCTCTCCTATATCTTCATAGAGCTGGCCCCTTGTCATGATTCGAAAGTCAGCTCAAATGGACTTCCTTAGATTGTTCTTCTGCAGCCGGTCTCAAAATAATACCCTATTTTGTCTTCTTCATAATATGAAATGAATTTGTCTACTTATTTATTTTTCTACAACTTCTATAGCTTTCTAGAATGTAAGACGCTATAAAGGCAAATACCTCATCTACCCTGTCAGCTGCTAGATCCCTTGTGCCTTAAAAGAGTACATGGCACATAGTAAGTACATAGTGAATGTTTGTTGACTAGTATCATACTGAGACTCCAAATGCTGCTTCAGTTTATTAACAAGTTTCCTAAGTCATTTAACTTCCTATTTGAGGGGAGTTTAGGCCCTTAGAGCTATGAGTTCAAAGAACAGAGACCCAGGGAGGTGATGAGTCTTACAGAATTAGTTAGTGTTACAGCCTAGACAAGATCCCTGGGGCTTCTAAGATCTAGATGAGCACCTTGCCATAATATTGGCTTGATAGGCATGAGTCCTCTGACCCTCTAGATTGCCCAGAAGAAGGCAATGAAGTTTGAAATCACATCAATCACTTTCAATGGAATTAAGACCTGGACTGGGTGGAGGAGGAGAGAACTATGCTACTGAAACCAAACAAAGACGGGACAAGGGCAGAGAAGGCACTAGAGTACAGAATCCCACACACACAAAAATTACTTCTTTATCACCATGAGTGGAAGGACCTCAGATACGGAGCTACAAGTTGTAAACATTCAAAGCATGTATCGAACACTGTTCTGATTAATATAATTATAGAATCTCAGCATGGAAAGATATCAACCCTTCTCACATGCTTTACACCACTTACAGTATGTCTGCCTAGAAGTCATCCACCTCACTTTAAGTATCTACAGTTAGGAAGAACTCATTGAATCCCAAGTAAGCTTATTCTGTCTTTCAACAGCTCTGATTATAAGAACATTTTTCATTAAACTGGGCTAAAAACCACTCTTGTATATTTTATTGATTGAAGTTAAATGACTTAGATAACCCTGCCATGTTGGGTTATCTAAAGGCAGCTATCATGTCACCCCCGAGTTTTCCTTTGTCCAGTTTTTCTAATACTTTTTCTATGGAATGATCTTTCATTGACAAAAGGTTTATTTTTGCTGGTCTTTCCCTCTCTACATGGTTGGATATGTCAGCATTCCTCATGAAGCAGGTCTTCAGGTATAGGAAGAGCAGTTTAGAAGCCAGAACTTTCCTTGCACTGGAAATTATATTTATGTAATGTAACTAAAGTTATTAGTCTATATGAGTACTCACAACCACCCCCAAGCCACCTCCAGCCCATTAAAAATAATCCTGCATTGACTTCTAGGTTCCCACTCCCTCCCAGTCCTACTAAGGAAGGATTTTTGCTTGCTGAGAGAGAAGCTAAGTTGACCTACATAATAAAGTGATAAAGGGGCTGTGGCCTGGTTATCAAGGAAGAGTTTTTTTGGAGCTCAAGTTTATAAGAAGGAAAACACTACAGCAACTGCGGGGTGTAAGGGAATTGGAGAGAAAAAGAAAAGGTGGTATTATGAATCACCAAGGTGGCTTAGTAATGGAATTATCTTAGATGTTCTCCAAGAAATTCAAGTAGAAATTTCTAGTTGCTTTTAACTGCCTTTAGTTGTTAGATTATGTTCCCTTGAATGTGACACACCACTCTATGACAACAGGGGTCACTGAATTTATAAATTCATTTAATGTATGCACACTAAAAATTAATTCCATAGCAATGATAATGATTTGTATTTACAATGATTTCACTCTACTAAGGACTTGACATTTATTATCTCATTTAATTCTTAGAGCAAGCCTTTGAGATACATGCCATTATAATCCCCATTTTTCAGATGAGGAGACTGTAAAACAGAGGTAAAAGAAATTGTTTACAGCTAAGCAATGGTATAGTTCTCAGACTCATGTCTGTCTAACTCTAAATCCCATACGTTATGTCTCATGGTGGTCCTTGAGCAGAATGGCCTCAGTGCTTGTCCAGAAAGAAAAAGAGAAACAGCCAGAGGGATGAGCCTGGAATCCAGGAATTATCTGCTGCTCCAGGGAGAGACCATACTACCTAAAGCCTGTCTCAAGGCTGACAGTCCAGCACTGAGATCATTGAGATCAGAAACAAAATCAAACTGATATTGAGGTTTCTGGAACATTCCTTAGAAAAAGATCCAAACTTTCAAAAACTTCAATCTTATTTCCCACAATGTTGATGGCACAATTTTAGCCCATGGCTATTTTTTTCCTTCTTGAACACGTCAATTCGGAAACTTTAAAGAACAAAATTGTGTACACAAAAATGTAATTGATAAAACTAACTCTTTCCTAGCTGACTTTTTATGGCTTCAGCTAAAATGCAAGCTAAACTGAATTCCATAATGCACCATACTTCATAATAATTGTAGTCTATTTGTATGCAAATAGCTGAATGACATCTCTCAATTTCAGACTCAGGCTGTAAACTCACATCAGTTTTGGATAGATTCTAATTATGAATCTGATATAATAGGTGTTGAACTAATGAGAATCTCTGACACCAGTTTTGAGAGTTAACACTCATTATTCACTATTTGAACCTTAAAAATGCAGTATCTTTATGATAAAATGTATTGGGTGGTACCACTATTTAGTAACTATTTGATCTGAAATGGTTATTTAATTTCTCCCAGACCACAGTGTTAGAAAAATGAGAATAATAATGATTCCATGATAGGATTATTGGATAATGAAATAAGATAATGTATACAAAGTACTTAGGAAAATATTTGTGGATCAATAAATTACAGTTTTTTCTGTTCTCTGTTGCTAGATCACCCTGAAGGTCCCTCCAAGTGGCCAAAACTTAGTACCTCCTTCATAAGGCATTGCCTTGCTACAGATGTCCTAGAAAAGCTTCCCTCCATGATGAGAGCCCAACTTTAATGTGAAGACAGGGACAATCTTTAATAAGAACTGAGGAAGCAGGAATCAAACTCATAGGACAGGGCCAAGTAGACACATGCATAAGGTCTGCTCTGGGTCAACAACTTGCCCACCTAGTATCACATAACACCCTCTGGCATGAATGATGCCCACCCTGCCTTGCATTTCTGAGGACAAGGGCCATAGAAGGAAGGCAACATTCTTTACAGGAGATGTTTATTTTCCTATTAATAAAGGGAAATTACTTTGTTGGTTGAGAGCCCAGATTTTAAAATTACTCCCATGGCTGTATCTAAAACCAATTCAATGTTTTAAAAGTCAAATTTGTTTGGCATAATAGAGTTGAGGCTGTCCGATCTTGTGACATGGCCAGTCATAAAATGTTCCCTGGGAACAGAATGGGGCATACTGGGGGGAGTGGGAAGAGAGAAATCATAACCACTTATGTTCAGAGGGGCATAGTAAATGCCTGGGTCAAACCCAGCTTCTGAGAACAGGAAGAAATCCATCCAAATGGGTGGAAGATGGTTATCCTACTTGTTGGCAGTATAGTGTGATTAAAGGACACCAGGCTTTAGAATTGGACAAACAGATCTTGGCTCAAATCCGGGCTCTGCCCTTTATTCTCTGGGTAACATTGGGTAAGTTACTGACCTTGCCAAGCCTCAGTTTCTTCCGCTGTGAAATGAGGATCATAATATTAATTTTTTCATGGGGGCTAGGACAATGTAAGTAAAACACTTGGCTCAATGCCTCATGGATTATAAGTGCTCAACAAATGCTAGATGTTGTTATTGTCATTTTATTGTTGTTGTTTGTGTGTTAGCAGCTATTGTGTGCTAGTTAATCCACCTATTTTGTCTCTTATCTTTAGGATAAAACACCCTGTGATGTTACTATTAACATCCCATTTTATAGAGGAGAAAACTGGCTCATATATCCAATACCACATAGTTAAGAGAAAGCAGAGCTGAAATTAGAACCTAGGTCTGGCTGATTTCAAAGCCCATGCTATCTCCGTTGCTTCCATCACCACTGTGGAAGTGAAAAGCTTCACTTGTAAGACGTGGGCTGTAATCTAAGGAAGGCTTTGATATGTGAAAGTAAGCGATAACAGGACATCCTGACAGGTGAGTATATAGAATCCCAGGGGAAAATTATTCAGAGATCTGGACAAACAGGGCTGTGTTCAGGGATATCAGCAAGGTCGATCCCAAGCGTGGATTCAAGGGCTCAAGATTACAAGGCCAGACTCAGAAGAGAGCTGGCTCACACACCACGGTAGGTGGCTCCAGGTTACCCAGAAGCCCACTAGGGTTTTTAAAGCCCCTGTTGGCAGAGGGAAGAACTAGGTTCAGCGTATGGGGTGGCACCAGCCAATCTACAAGTGGGTCTCAAGTAGATCCAGATGTGGAGAGGAAAAGAGGAGAAGCAAGAAATCAGGCAAGTCCTGACATCAGCAACAACCAGTTGATTGACACTTTTTTTTTTTAAACTTTGCAACAGTTTCCCTGAAATTGTGCAGACAGTCTTAAACCTGTCAATTCTGGAGGCTCCAGATTTATATATGAACACTGCACTGTCATTCTCCAAGTGCAAAACTACAAAATGCAATGTTTCTTTCTCTTTATAGCTATCCATTCTTCCATGACCTTGAGTTTAATGACAGCTGCTTCTCTAGATTTTTCCAATTATTAGGGACCTTCTTCATGAGCATTGGCAATTCTAGAAATTAGGTAACACTCCCTGGCCTATGACTTGCACCTGTGACCCATGACAGAGGCAGAATTCATCTATTGCAGAGTCAGCACATATGGAAAAATAGATGAAGTAACTGCCTTATCCATGTCCATGGCAGATATTATTAATCAATCACAGCATTCTTTGTAATCTGGCCTAGAAAATCTTCACAATTATGCTCCAAATCTAATCAATGGATTATATTTAGCACATGATAAAACTTACTGACCAGTGAAGCCTAGTAGTTTACCTTTCAATAAATCACTGAATTAAAAATAAAGCTAATAATGGCAGTTTTAAATTGACTTCCTGGTTAATTGTACAAATAAATGCCTAAGTACATTGGAATCTGGACAGAATACGAAAAGCAAAAACAAATTTTAAAAATCCTCATTATAGAAGAAGGAATAAGGAACTCTGAATTCTTTTATTAGCTATCTGACTTAATTCAGCTATGTGAGCTTCTACTATGTGTCAAGCTGTATTCCAAGAACTTTACATGTTATCTCATTTAATACTCATAAAATATTAAATAGATATTTTCATTGATTTTTTTAAAAGGTGAAGAATAGAATATTAAAGAGGCTAAATAACTCCATAAAGATCATGCAAGGTCAACAGAAATAGCAATGAGATTTAAATCCAGTCCACCTAATTTTGCAACCAGTGCCCTTAACCTCTATGTTCTATACTGTCTAACCAGATATATAAAGGCCAAAAAAAAAAAAAGAAAAAAGCTAAGTTGGCAAACAATGGGTATGCCCTAGATTCAGAATATTCTTAAGGTGATAGGAGTTGCTAAGACAGCAGCAGTTCTTTCAAGGCTTCACATCAGTCTGCCCCCTTGGGGACCAAAGAGAATCAGGAGCCATGGCAGTGCAGGACAATCATGCTCCACAATCCCAATGGATTGGGACATCGGAAAGTTTCCCTTTCGGAAATTCTGTTACAGCAGTTAACTAGGACATGAAATAAAGACTACTTGGGCACATGGCCCATGATTCTCTCTGCTCTATCAGGTTCACTAACTTAACAGAATCTCTCTTCTCTCTAGAGCCACATGCATAGCCCCAACAGATGCCCTTGCCATGCAAGGGAGGATGAACTATGACAGTCAATGTCAACCCATCAATTACAATGTAGGGATCAATCCTAAAGGTCTTGTCATTCCTGAAGTCTATTGTAGCCACCATCTCTCATTTCCTTGGCTTATGAGTAGTTCCAAGGGAGATGGGAGAGCAGCTGGGAGCTAGAGGACCCCACTCCTGTTCAAATAGCAATTAAACCTCTCAAATCTTCTCTTGCAGAAAGAAAATTGTGGTCACTCTAGCATGAGCTTCCTCAACTTGTCTCCATCTCTGTTTTTCTCTGTTATCACTTTTTCTTCCTTTTGTGCTTTCAGAAGAGAAGCATCTCCTATTGACCAATGCTGCTGCTGCTGCTTCTGGTGCCCTCTTCTGCAGTTTCCCTGGGACATTGCTCCATTGATTCTCTCCTCCCTATCTTAAAGAGAAGAGAGATAACCCAGGCAGTCAAAATTTTCCTGTAGCCTGTAAAACATTCTTTCCTCTGAGCCTGCTACCCTGCTATTGCCTGATTTCTTTTCTCACTCTCCACCGACATTCTTGCAAAAGCAATGTGCACCCACCAGCCTCTACTTAATCACCACCTCTCACTCTATTAACCCCAGAAAATCACATCTGTCACCACAACTCCAAGAGAAATGACTTCTTTTTGGTCAACCACGTGGATATTTGTATCAGATCGTGCAGTGAAGACTTCTGTTTATAAATGAAAGAAACTAAGTCACCCTATTCAAGACTAAAGGGGGAAAGGAGTGTTTGTTTACTGCTTCACATGCCCAAACTTTGAAAAGGGCAGGAATGGACCTGGCCAGAGAACATCATCAGGATGCTCTGTGTGACTGCCCATCTGTCTCTCATTTCTATCGTTGTGTGCCAACAGGGAAATGGGGCCATAGACAATTCTGGTCTCACATTTTTCATTGTGTTCCCCAGTTTGTTGGGAAAATCCAGAGAAAGGAATCAATTGGCCTGCCTTGATTTGTATAGCCACTTCTTGAACCATTTACTGTGGCCAGAGGAAAGCCATGGCAATTGGATCAGCCTAGGTCCTGCGTCTACAAGGCTAGCTAGAAATGGGCAGCGTCTGGTATTAGAAGCAGCTGGGGAATCACATACATGCCTGCTGGGGAAATCATAAACTCTACAGCCACCATGATTTATGTCTACTAAACAGATTTATGTGTACAGTGGAGTATTGTGCAGAATAAAATAATAGATGGTAGAATGGTGGTCATCATCAAAATCACACAGTTATGAAGGCTGAGCAAAACTATTAAGATATATTTGCAATTCTAGCCAAACATGTATTTAAGATCTTGTGTCAAGTAGACCTAATGCGTCTATGGGATGTGAGCTCTTTGACTTGAAGGGACATCCAGTAGGGCCAGATGTCCCAAAATATGAGCTCCACCTGCCTACTGCTTTTTTGCCTCTGGAAACCCCTTTTAGTTTCAAATTTTCACAATTCAAGTGCAAGCCCCTATGAGAGGGCTCCTGTCATAGTTACAAATTAACAGCCCTGGAAAGAGTAGTTCACAGACAAATCTGAACAAAAAGACCCTGCAGCAACAGAACCAGAAAACTCCGGGGAATTTTGGGACAGTGGAAAAAGGAAGTGGAGCTGCAGGAGCAACAAGTCTTTCCCAGCTTGAATTTAGCAGACAGTAATATCATATGTCAGGAGAATGCTCTGACATTTTCTAAACATTATTATCCCCCTCAACAGAAGAAAAGTGAGGCTGAGAAAGATTTGTTGAGGACTTGTCTTGTGTCAGGTGAACTAAATACTGCCCAGGATTTAGCTCAACCCCATTGTGCAGATGAGAAAACTAAAGCTCCAAGAACCTGACCACATTTACACAGCTACATAATGGCAGGTTTGGAATTCTCACACAGATCTATTTACCTGGCTCCAAAAGATTGCAGATGGGGCAGTGAATAAATACGATAATTGGTTTCAGAAACTAGGTTTTTTGACTTCCAAGTTAGTGCTCTTTCTAAGGAGTACACCAGCTTTCTTATTTAAACCATAATGTTGAACAAAGCATTTCCACAAGAGCAATGTCCTTTTTTCTCTTTACATCTGGGAGGCAGGCAGGAGGTGGGTGATTTTCCCTACTCAACAGCTAAAGGGACCAAGGCTCTGATGATAAACTTAGCCCAGTAAGGATGTCATTCTAAACCCAGCAGGGCTGGGAGCTCTGCAGGCACTTTGCTTTTGCTTTCTGTAATCACCTTCCCCCCAATTCAGCCAATCCTGGAACCAGGGCCAGGCTGGCTGTGTTTGAGTGAGCTCATCTCTCCTCGTTTTTTAGCTTCAATTCCTCATGACTGTTTTACATTCTGAGCCTTGCTCTTATTTTCAGTCTTTCATAAAGAAAAGTTGTTACATTAGAATTGAGTGACTGTCTGCCTCATTCCTCATCTCGAATTGTATTTTTACATTATCAAGTAAATTAAAAGCCATACATTACAGAAACTCATTTAAAATTCTGTTTAGCGCACATTTGCAGAACTTTTGCTGATTCAATGAATGCCTCACTTACCAATCATGTGTAAATCAGCGTTTTGCTGTGGGGAATACTTTAGGGCCGGCTGAACTGACAGCATCAAGTTGGTACTTTCTCAAGTTTCAGGTTATCTCTATCCCTCCTCACCTGAGCCTGGGAATAAGGGGGAGCTGAGCCCAGGAAGGCAATGTGACTTGTGGGGCATGTGCCCACGAGTTCACACCTCAAGAAGATGGGGGAGATGGCCCATTCTCAGTAGTGGCAGCATCTCTGGCAGAATCACCACTATTATAGTAACACTACCAATAGCCAGAACTGGCTTCCTGGGCACGCTACCTGTGCAGTCATAAAAAGCACAGTGATGAAAGGGCCCCGTGTTTAGTTTAATTATCTGCTATTGCCAAATGAAACACTTGATCTTTTTTTTAGCAAAAGTCTCTCATTTTCATTTTTGCAGTACACATTACACAGTCAGTTTTGTTGACAGCTGTCACTTAGTGAATATTTTTCTCCAAGTTAGACCTTGAGCTTCTCTTGCATCATCTAATTTAATACTTACAATATTCAGTTATTCAACAAATATTGAGCCACTCATTAGGTACCAGGCACTGTGCTAAGCCCCAGAGATGCTAGAATAAATAAGACAGGTATGGTCTCTGCCTTCATGGAACTTACATTCAAACAGTATAATCAAAAATAAATCAAAATTGTAATAATTTTTCTCAAGGAAAAAACAATAATAAAAGACAAAGGTAAATATATTAGAAAGGATTCATTTAAAATAAAGTGACAAGGCAGGGCATTTCTGAGAGCCTAAGAGGTAACAATTCTTGTACCCATTTGACAGATAAAGAAACTGAATCTCAGATAGGTTAGGTGACTTAGCCAAAGTCATAGAGCCAGACAATGGCAGTGGCAAGCTCTGAAATCAAGTCTTTCTGACCCAGAGGCCACTGTGTTATAACAAATCTTTTCAAACTTCAAATAATAGCAATCACTGGGGACTGTATTAAACTATAGATTCTGATTCTTGGATGGTGCTGATACTGCTGGGCCCAGAACCCCACTCTGAGTTCAAGGCCCTAATCCCTGTGTTAGTGGACATGGTTGGGTGGCTGCAGACAGAACTCCAGGGCACTAAGCCCTGGAAAGGTGGTTCTTGCCATCAGAAGTGGTAGGGCTCAGTCCCAGAGGGAAGAGTGGGAACTCAAGGGCTGCAACTCCTTGAAGATTTCATGAATTTGCAAAAACCCTGGGGAAAAGAATGCAAAGATCATCCTAACAGTTCTGACCAAGAACTTGGAAGAGGGCTCACCTACAAGAGAAGGAGTTTTGCCCCCACTCTACAGATCCAAAAGCCTAGGTATATCACCTTGAGTGCTAAGAAATGTTTCTTTCTTATGTCCAACTACAATCTCTTATTGTATCTTAAGCTCATTTTCTTTTGCAAATTTCTTTATGAGGAAAGAACACAAGCAGTTAGCATTTCCACATATTGAAGTTAGTTTCAAGTCATCTCTTATGTTTCTAAGTACAAATCTAAATACCTCATTGCATTTTATTTTTGTCTTTATAGGAGTATGGGAGTCATTTTTGAAAATCTCTACAATAATCTTTTTTCTGATTCTTCTGCAGTTTTTATGAGCCAAATATGACATTATGAGATCTGACTAATTCATAGCAAAAATAACCACTTCCCAGCCCTCATAGAACACACTTCTTTTTTCCCCACAATATATTAAACTTATGGTCAACTATGAATGCCAGGTCTCTTTCTACTGTTTATGTATATGTTGAGTCTCTGTTCTCTGTGTTTGTCTTTTTTGTTAAGTACTGAAACTATGGCGATTAACACAGTAGCTGGTGCATAGTAGATGATTAATAAATATCAGTGAAATAAACGTATAAATAATCTTGAACTAGTTTTTGCTGAATTATAACCTGTTTTTAAAGTGTATTTCGTGCTCAAATCATTAGGAACCTCCCTGAAGGGGGAAGTGACCTCACTTAGAGCAAAGACATGAGTGTAGAATTGCCTGGAGGCATCTAATAAATATTTTCCATGAGTGATGGTTGACCAAAGAAAGAGCAGAGTCTGTAATTTTTGAGATGATATAGAGAAAAGAAGGACTAAGAAAGACTATTGGACTGGGAATCAAGCAGCCAAACTTCTAGCATTCACCATACCCCAAATTAGCTTTGTGACCTTGAGGAATTCATTAGACTTCTCTGGGCTTCAGGTATCCTAGCCAAGATACAATGGGTGGAATGAGATGATCTGTAAGTTTCTCTTCAGCACTAACAATCTGTGGATCCATATGAACACTTGTATCAGGGTTTAGAAAATAGAAACCAGTTGCCAAAAGACAAAGATTTGTTTAGAAATGCAAGTATTTGTCAGAGAGGATCCTTGGACAAAAACAGCTCTTGCTTTCTCCTTTGGAGTCATATTTTCCACCCTTGTGGCTTATTGCAATGGTCTTTAATGAATGCAGTTTTCTCTGTGACCCCTTTCAGTTTGTCATGCCTAGCTAGATTTGTGTGGTGCCTTATCACACCATTTGGCTCTGCATCTGCCCGTGTTTGGTTGCAAAGTTCACAGTACTCCTCGTGGTGTGTTTGATTTGCCCTCGAAACTCCCATTGACTTTGTGTACTCATTGCCTGATCAGGCCCATTTAATCTGCACAACTATTCAACACAAAGATGGATAATTAAACATTCTATGGATTTCAGTCTCATTCTCCAAGATGTAAGGGGTTTCCTGGCAGCACTGTCTGCCTGAATCCCTTGGAGCTTCCTGAGAGCTCTCCCTTCATAACCTACAGATAAATCACTCTTCTTCCCCAGAAACACAGCCACTCTCTCTTTCCTAAGGGCATCTACTTCATTTGTACCTGGGCCATGGTTAGGATATTTCAGGTAATTTCAGCTCCAGGAGGGCAACACTGCAATATCAATTGGCCTCCATTTACCTCTGTTCCTTCCTGCCTGCCCTCTACTGAGGGCCTATTTTTACCAGAAAATTTTGTTTTTGTTTGTTTCCGATCCAATACACAAGCTTCCCACAGGTACCTAATGTGCCATCTGCATTTTAGCAAATATTATCTCCTCATTCAGCCTGAATCAAGGGCTTTTCTCTTAGCATCTGGAATTTGTAGGTATGCTGCGTGCATTGGCAGAACTAACCATGAGTGGAAACAAAACAGCATCTGTGAAATGGGATAATATAGGGACAGAGGCCAAGGAACTTTGAAGTAAGCAAAAGAGAAAACTCCAGCTGTATTTAAGGGAAAGTTAAACAAAGCTTTATGTGCTTAATATTTGAAGCACAAGGAACTTTGAAGTAAGCAAAAGAGAAAACTCCAGCTGTATTTAAGGGAAAGTTAAACAAAGCTTTATGTGCTTAATTGTTAGGCACACCTACTATGTGCCTAACAATGTGCTGAATGCTTTTAATAATGCCAACTACTCATCTCAATGTCTCCATATAGTATTCATTTCAACTTAGAAGAAGTCAGGCTAGCAGAGAAAAAAATAACTTTCTCAAAGTCAAGCAACTAATAAGTGGGTTCAAATCTAGGCTTTCTTTTTTTCAATTTGTGTAAATGTATTGGGTAGAACTGTAATTTTGTAACATGCATAGATTGCATAGTGGTGAAGTCAGTGCTTTTGGGGTATCCATCACTCAAATAACATACATCATAATCATTAAGTAATCTCTCATCATTCATCCCCCTCACATCCTCTCAACTTTCTGAATCTCTGTTGTCCATTCCACAGTCTATGTCCATGTGGACATATTATTTAGCTCTCATTTGTAAGTGAGCACATGCAGTAGTTGCTCTTCTGTGTCTGAGTGGTTTCCCCTAAGATAATGACCTTCAGTTCCATCCATGTTGCTGCAAAAGACATGATTTTAATTTTCTATGGCTGAGTAGTATTCCATTGTGCATCTGTAACACATATTCTTTATCCAGTCTTTCATTTATGGGCACTTAGGTTGATTCCACATTTTTGCTGTTGTCAATAGTGCTGTGGTCAACTTATGGGTGCAGGTATCTTTTTTATATAATGATTTCTTTTCCTTTCAAACCTAGGACTTCTTAAGTTTAAAATTTATGTTCTTTTCCTTTTTTATCAAACTGCTATGAGAGGGAAGAGTAAATGTGAGGACAAGTGCAGGAGAGGAGAGGGAGATACAGGAAAGGAAAGGATGTAGGTACATTCACAGCTGCCTCAAGTGGCACTCAGAGTGTGTCATTGATGCCAGTGATCTGTCATCAATACCAGAAACTACATAAACTTTACAATTTGGTTCCAGCACAACAAAAGTCACTACATATAACTCTCTTCTGAATCTTTCATCATCAGGCTTCTTATTGGGGAATTCTCCAAGTGTGCACAAGTGTCCACATATCCCCATGACCTACTTCGTAGTTCATGTTTGGGGTGCAGGCCACCCATTCTTAGTTTCTAGCCTTTCCCACCCATGTATGTGCACTGTGATCTCTGACTGTAAGCGAGCATGCTAAAAATGTAGTAGCCTACAACAACATCATCACTTTGTTATTACCTCTCATGGTCCTGAGGTTATGATAACTGGGCTCAGCTGGACGGTTCTTGCCCAGGGTCTCTCATGTGGCTGCAACCAGACAGTGACCTATACTGAAGACATCTCGAAGGCTTCTTCATTTGCATGTGTGGTGGTTGGTTCTGTCATTTAATGGCTCATTTGTTGCCTCTCTATGTGACTGGAGCTTTCTCACAGCACAAGGCTGGGTTCTAAGAGAAGCAGCTTGACAGATCCTCTGGAAGCTGGGTCAAATTTTAGGCCTTGGATGTCTCACAGTATCACTTTGCCATACCCATAGCTCTGTCTAGATTCAAGGGGAGGGAACATAGACCTCACTTCTTGATGAAAGGAGTGTCACTGTCACATAGTAAGAGGAGTGTGGGCAATGGATCTTATCATGACCATCTTGGAAACTATATTTTGCCAGAATCCTCCCATTTTATTTCTCTCCCATATGTGACATATACTCATGTTTTCTCCCAAGACCACCATATCCCATACCATTACAGCATCATCTCAAAGTCAGGATCTCATGCACTAAGTAAGACATGCTGTGGGTGAAGCTCCTTGGATTCCTCTCCTTGACTACTGTTGCTCTATCTGAAGATGTGTGAACTAAAGAGACAAGTTATCTGCCCCCTATAGACATCACCTTTTAAATATTCACTCTATATTGGGCCCTGAATCTGGTATTTAGATGAGTTACTTATCAACAGTTCTGAGAAGTAAGTAATATTATCCCTAATTTCAGGCATATCAAAGTAAGTACCCAAGATCTTGTAGCTACTGAGAGTCTTTAGCTCCCCAATGAGGCTAGTTGAACACACATTATGCAAGACAAATTATAAATACCTTACCATGCAGTTAACTTTTTATATTCAGTAGTAATTCTGAAAGTGTCCATAGACCACAAGGAGTCCCTGAAATATGTTCCGGAAACTCAAGGAGTTAAAACTGTTTTCATAATAATATTAAGCTTTACATGCCCTTTTCACTTGACATTTGCACTGATGGTGCAAAAGCATAAGAGTTAAAAGGAACCAGGCCTTCTCAGAGAAATAGCTGAGCCAGGGACTGGAGCAAAGTCAGTACAAAGATGAGCCAGCAACAATTTATTAGGCCAGAAAGTGAGAAAGTGTTCAAGGAAAAAAAATAATGATTAGGACACATCACAGACATAGGATACAGCTTGGAAGGCTCCTCCTGGCCAGATCTGGGACAATTTTAGGACCAAAATAATTAAGTTCTGGGAAATATTATAAACAATTGAAAAAAACAGAAATTCATGAGTTTAGACCAATAAAAGATAGATAGATGATAGATAGATAGATAGAAAGATCATAGGAGAAGAAAAGAGGGCTCTTGCTTACAGTAGACTGCTAAGGCTAATTGGCACATATGGAGGGGATGCTGAAACTGGAGCATCATCATTTTGCAATCTGCATAGTTGCAACCTCCAAAGATTGGATCAGGCAAGAACCATCAATGGATGCAAAATCTACAAGGAGATTTTTATGAGAAGCTGAATTTGCATGGTCTTGAAGGATCTCACCACACACTACTTATTGTGGTAAAAGAGAAAAATAAAATAAAATTAAAATTAAAAGAGTGGAAAATTAAAGAGTGGAAAACTCAAACCATGCCTTGAATAATGATCACAGTTAACGTTACTAATGAAAGGCATATAGTGATCGTGTGACTTCACATGTGGCTGCTGAGAAAGACACCCATGCAGTATTCCCGCATAGGATGCATAATGTGAACCTAATCAAAATGCACCATCAGAAAAACACAAAATGAAGGGTGTTCTGTTTTTTTCTTTTTATAAGTGGATGCATGGAGGAAGGTGGCCTCTACTCTTAAAAAAATGTCATTAAAAAAAGGTTCTGGAAGTGTTTCAGATTAAAGGAGGCTGAAAAGACGAGAGAACTAAATGCAATACTACCTGATACTGGATCTTGCACCTGTAAATTATCACATTAGGTCAACAGACGATACTGGAATACAGACAATAAAACTGTTATCAGTGTAACTTTATAAAGTTGATAACTCTACTGTGGTTATTGAGAGAAAATTCCTCCTCTTAGCCAACAAATATTGAAATATTTAAGGGTAAATGGCCATGATGTATGTAACTTAACCTCAAATGATTCAGGGGAAGAAAAGAGGTGGAGAAAGAGGGTAAATGATAAGGCAAATGGGGAAAAATTTTAAACTGGTGAATCAAAATAAAGAGTGTCTGGGTGTTCCTTGAATTATTTTTATTTTTGAAAATTTTTAAGTTAAATGTGTCTCCAAACAGAGAATTTAAAATAACAAAAGCCATGGTGGAGCAAAGCACTGGTGTTTTGCACAAATTGAGGCAGTGCCCCCAAATGGTAGTAGGTGTTGTGGTGTGTTCTTCACCACCACATACTCACAACATGGCACAAGGATACATATGTAACAAACCTGCACATTGTGCACATGTACCCTAAAACCCTAAAGTATAATAAAAAAAAAAAATAAATAAAAATAAAAAAAAAGAAAGAAGAAGAAAGAAAGAGAGAGAGAGAGAAAAGAAAGAAGGAAAGAAAGAAAGAAAGAAAGAGAAAGAAAGAAAGAAGAAAGAAAGAAAGAAGAAAGAAAGAAAGAAAGAAAAAGAAAGAAAGAAAGAAAGAAGAAAGAAAGAAAGAAAGAAAGAAGAAAGAAAGAAAGAAAGAAAGAAAGAAAGAAAGAAAGAAAGAAAGAAAGAAAGGGAAAGAATCTGGTTTAATGTTTAAATGTTATTGATGAAATAATAAGAATTATTAACTTTATTGTGCTCTGTGCCCTGAGTACATGTCATTTTAATATTGGGAAGACTCAAATATTGGGAAATGGGAAGTATACATACAGCACTCCTGCTGTGTGCTGAAGTGTGATGTCTCAAGGAAATGCAGGAAGTTGTGCACGTGCTTGAGGGCTGAGCTGCAGTCACTGCTTTTGTCCATGGAATTCCATTTTGAGTTGAAAGGACAATTGGCAGGCAAACTACAGTTATTCACACAAATGATGGTTATCAAGCAGACGCTCTCTCAAATATGAAGGAAATGAGCCTGTCACTTCAAGGAAAACAACTGACAAGATTTTTTGCTAATAATAAACTTTGAGGTTTCATGTGAAAATTAGAAAACTCAGTATCTGACACTATGACACTTGACAGCTTCCCAATATTTAAATATGTTTCTGATGAGACTGGTAGTGATATTAAGTACTATGATTTTGTATATCGTACATGAAATGGGTCAATATTTGGAAGATCTACATTACTCAGTGAACCAATATTTTCTGAATGATCAATGCATGATGATACAAAATTGTGCCTGGGCAAGCCTCATTCAAAGTGTAAGAAATACTAATGGATTTTAATGTAACTGAGTATAAAAAGTTTATTAATAAGGTTTCACAGTTTAAAGAAACTATTACTTACTGAGTTTTGGTATAGTATCAAGAAAGAATCTCCATAATTATCTGAAAGGCTATTAAAATACTCCTTCCCTTTTCTACCACACATCTGTGTGAGGCAAGCTTTTTCTCATATACTTTAACCAAAATAAAATATCACAGCAAAGTAAATCCAAAAGCAGATATGCGAATTTCTATGTTTTCTATTAAGCCAGACATTAAGAGATTTGCAAAAACAGAAAACAACTTTGCTCTTCCCACTAATGTTTTTTATTTTGGAAAATATAGTAATTTTTGTTTTTAAAATATATCATTTATGTTCATATGAATGAGTATACTGTTGTTACTTGTAGATGAATTAATAAATAAATATATTTAAAATGCTAATTTTTAATACCTAACATGGAATCTACAGAAAAAAAAAAAAAAAGCTCTTTGGGATCCTCAATAATTAAGAGTATAAAGGGGTCCTGAGATCATGTTTTGTTCTTAATGGAAAGGGTGGTAAACCCAGGTGCCTGTGCTCCTGTTGTGGCAGCTGAAGCTGTACTAGGATGCTGCCTCTACAGGAGCTTGTGTTAACCACACAGTACAGTCAAGGGCAGGCACATGACCTAAGCTTGGCCAACTGGACTTTTTCTTCTGGCATTTTAGTTATTGAATGAAATGAAACTACAGTAGAAGATATAGTGTATGTTCATTCATTCTAGTTTTTGAGACCATATGGAGGTTCCTCGTTTCTCTCTGTTACAAGCCCAGTTTCTTCAGTTTTCCTTTCATTCTAGCAGGACAATACATCTCTCCACACTCATCATCCCCCTCATCTCCATATTTTAGCCACCATAGGATTCTGTTGCTTGCTACCAAAAAATCTTAATAATACATTAATCTCTTGCTTTACCCTGGAAATGACTTCTCCTTGAATTTCCTTCATGCTACAATTCTGCTATTTACCTTGAGTGTCTCATGTTCTGATTCTGAAAGTTTTTGCTCCTGCCTGTGGGTGACGCCCAAGAGTTATAGCCTACTCATTCTATTCAATCCATTAATGGCTGGAATTCAGGCTTAAAACAACTCACATTGGTGAGAAACATGGCTTCTAAGACAATTTTTGTTTCTCATGAATAAATTCCACTTTGTCTGGAGGAGCTCAGGAAATTTCCTGTTTAGCCAATTAAAGCCCATTTTGTTTATTTGTTTTTAAGTAGGTGAAGATATTTAGAGATCTAATAGGCCCTGTAGAAATAATTTATTATGTTTTTTTGTCATGATTATTGTTATATGATGAATGAAGAATCAAAGGGACCTCCTGGTGATAAAAATGCCAGATTTGGAATCAGAAAACCAGAATCACAGCTGTAATCTTTTTAAAAAAAAGTATTTTCTGCTTATGTATATAGCTATAACTTTTTTTTTTTTTTTGAGATGGAGCCTGGCTCTGTTGCCCAGGCTGGACTGCAGTGGTGCAATCTCAGCTCACTGCAAGCTCCACCTCCCAGGTTCATGCCGTTCTCCTGCCTCAGCCTCCCGAGTAGCTGGGACTACAGGCTCCTGCCACCACGCCCAGCTAATTTTTTTGTATTTTTAGTAGAGACAGGGTTTCACCGTGTGTTAGCCAGGATGGTCTTGATCTCCTGACCTCATGATCTGCCCGCCTCAGCCTCCCAAGTATATAGCTATAACTTTTTAACTCACCTAAAGATATGTCCTTGAGCAAGGACTAGATGATCTCATCAGGCCCTTCCAATTCTAGAGTTATATAATTTAAAGTTCAGCAAAGCTTCATCAACTATCACTTCCTACTCTATCCCTCCCTAGACAAGAATTGACGCCTACCTTTTCCGAGCAGTGCCGTTGGCAGGTAATAGCACAGGCTCTGGATGCAAGTAGACAGGTGCCCAAACCTGGGCTAAAGTGACGTCACCTCATCTGAAAAATGGGAAGGATGATATTAAGGTATTGTTTTGTGGAATAATGAGGTAATGTGCATAAAACATTTAGCACAAAGCCTGTAATAGAACAAATGCTTGGTGAAAGCAAGCCACAATGCTATTATAGCTATAGCTGAACACACTCTTCACAGATTATAGTCATCCCGCCACTAAATACATTTTGCAGACAGCTTGCTATTTCTTCTTCTGTAATTCTAAATGTGTTTTACCTACAACTCAGTAGGAGTTAGGCTAAATTTATCGCTTTGCATGGAATCAGCAAAAACAGTAATAGGGTATACTGTCAGTGAGTAATGGCATATATTTGTAAAGGATCAGTGTTTCCTGCAAAAGAGAGGAAGGATTCAGCACCCCATCTAGAAGAGCTCCTTTGCTGCTGAAATTGAATCTGTATGCTGCTCTTCAGTGCATTACTTTACCGTGAGGTGACTCAGGAGATAAGACAAAAGAGCATTGTGGGCAAATAGATCACATTCAGAAGAAGCTGCCCCTTAGCACTTGTTTTTCTTGTGCCCTGCTATATCCCTTTTATGGCCTGAATTGTGTTCACCCAAAACTCATATGTTAAAGGTCTTTAGGATGATTCCCTAATCCAATATGATGTCCCTGGGAGAAGAAGAACTCTGGACACAGATGTGCATGAGCAGAGGGAAGGCCATGTAAAAACACAGAAAAAAAGATGGTCATCAGAAGCCAAGGAGAGAGGCCTCAGAATAAACCAACCCTGCTGACACCTGGATTTTGGACTTCCACTCTCCAGAGCTGTGAGAAAATAAACTTCTGTTGTTTAAGCCACCCAGTCTGTGCTGTTTTTTATGGCAGCTTGGGCAAACTAATACAATCTCCAAGGCCTAAAAAAGTGTCTGGCATACAGTAGGTATTCAATAAATACTTGGATGAGTACAAGAAGAAGTGGAGCAGTTGGCAGCTGACACCCAGTTTTAATGAAAGCAAGTCTCAGTTCACACAGTACAAAATAGTCATTTACTGACAGGTGGCTGAAAACAGTCACACAAGCACGCCTGCAAACTCAGAGGACGCTGAGTTATCTGTCCTTTTTGAAACTCAGAAGATGCTTTGCACAAAAGGTCAGTGGGGCAAAGGCAAAAATATTCCAGTAGCAGAATTTGTCTAACATCCATTGGAGTCAGGACTAGGGCCATTTAGGAATCAAGAATTTAAAAAAAAAGAAGCAGCTGCTGCTTCCCATCTCTGAAGCAGAAGATGCAAATTATATAGCCATGTCACTGAGTCCTGGCTAACAGAGAAACCTCTCAACCTGTTTAGAAGAATCCATGGCCATTAGTGGAAATATTAGTACAACATCAGAGAGGTTAACTTTGATGATCCCTAAGCAGCACTTGTAAAATTCCATATTTTACAAATTTCTCCATTCCTTTTCGTTTTTCTCTGAGGTTACTGTGGTGAAGCAATCTGCTTAAGGTCTCAAATTAGTCAGTGGCTGTATCAATTAAGCTGATTTCAGAGACAAGTAACAATTCAACAGCTGTAAACAATTAGGAAATTAACTGATTCACATAACTGCAAGTCCAGGAGTGGTACATAATTCAAGATTTTTTTAATCTAGAAGCTCCATAGTGTGCTCCAGAGCTCGGATTCCCTCTGACATTCACAGTTTTAGTATTGCCCTAAAAACAGCTCCCTTAACGGTCATAGAATGGGGGCTTTTTCTTTCACACTCAGTAGATGAGATGGTTTGGCTGTGTCCTCACCCAAATATCTTGAATTGTAGCTCCCATAATTCCCACGTGTTGTGGGAGGGACCCAGTGGGAAATAATTGAATCATGGGGGTGGGTTTTTCACATGCTGTTCTCATGATAGTGAGTAAGTCTCATGAGATGTGATGGTTTTATAAAGGGGAGTTCCCCTGCACAGGCTCTCTTGCCTGCTGCTGTGTAAGACGTGATTTTTCTTCTCCTTCACCCTCCACCATGATTGTGAGGCCTCTCTCCAGCCATGTGAAACAGTGAGTCCATTAAACCTCTTTCCTTTATAAATTACCCAGTCTCGGGTATGTCTTTATTAGCAGTGTGAGAATAGACTAATACAGAAGACAAAGAGAATCACTTAAAGAAGTTGTACCTGAACGGTGAGCAAGAACTTTCTCAGAATCTCTCAGCCAGATCCCTTCTTATTTGTCAGTGGTCCAATTTGGATTCACATGTCCATCAAGGAACCAATCATTGCCAAAGAAGGGAGAAGATTCTCTTAAGTCAATCAGGCACACTGCTGAACCACAAAAAAAATATGGCTCCCTTAAAGAGGAAGGCAAAATATATGTGAGATAGGAAATCAGCATTGCCTACCATGGTGGTTCAACTGAAACATGAGCCAGGTCCTTCCTGTCTACCATGTCATTTCTTATCTGAAAAATCTTTAAAACTTACAAGTAATTGACAAAATGATTAGTCACGTTGTTAAATGGCTGTTTTCCTTGCAAAAGGACAGTATGTTTTCTTTAAATAGTGAACTTCTTACCGGTAATTAAGAGGCTACAATATTGAAGGTTCTGATTTTCCTATGACTTTCGATAACAAGTTACTAACATTAAGCCATGTCTTCCTGTGTGAAAATCATCCCCTCCCTCGTTCCAACTTTCAGGACATTAAATGTAACTGGGACTACTCCAGGAACACTAAAAGCCACTGCTTTATCACAAACGGTATTTTGCTGCTCGTTAAAGTAGATACATTACACTTAATGAAAGCTCAGTAAGTTATAAGCAAGCATTCTCAGGAGTAACTCATCATGACTGCCCACCTGGTGCTTTCAGCTGTGGAGCATCCCCAGGGACTAGGTGGAGGAGTGCCGGGGAAGCTGGAGCTCCTACCTACAGATGTCTTGGCAATGGAGGCTGCTTTCTTTGAGCCTAGCCCTCCAGGCAATTGATCTTGATCCTTTGGCTCAGAGAATCATTATCGTTTTTAGCTTTGCAGCAGGAGACCAATAGAGACAAATGAAGAAATTAGAACCATACTCAGGCTTCACCAAGTCTTACGGCAGAGCCCAGAAAAGCCCACTGGGAACGTTTCATAGAGACTCCACAGCACTTAGGCACTGACTGTATCAGGTTAGACTAGAAAGTGTGGGCTTCCACAGGGCAGAGGAACATGGCCCAGGAAGAAGGGGTGAAGCTTCCCTCAAAGACAAAGCGTGCTATAAGGGATCCCAAATCCAATCAAGAACCTAAATCCCAACTCTATCCTCAATGCAGTTTCTCCCCCTCAGTTCTTTTATTTTGTTAATGTCTTCATCATCTATCAGTTACTCAAGCTTGAAGCTTCACGGTTACATCTGACTTCTTCTCCCTTATCCCCCATTTCTGATCAGCTGTCAAGACCTGTCAGTTCTATCTCCTTTACTCCTTTTCTTTCTGCCTCTTCCTCTCCATTCTATTTGCTGTCAGCCTAATTCAGACCCTCATTAACTCTTGTTGGATTATTAACATGGCTTCATCAATGGCATATTCATCTCCCACACCTCTGCTGTCCAACCACTCTATTAATTGCTGAATTGATTTTCTTTCTTTTTTTTTTTTTTTTTTTGAGACAAAGTCTCGCTCTGTTGCCCAGGCTGGAGTGCAGTGGCGCTATCTCGACTCACTGCAAGCTCACCTCCCGGGTTCACGCCATTCTCCTGCCTCAGCCTCCTGAGTAGCTGGGACTACAGGTGCTCGCCACCATGCCCCGCTAATTTTTTCTATTTTTAGTAGAGACAGGGTTTCACTGTTTTAGCCTGGATGGTCTTGATCTCCTGACCTTGTGATCTGCCCACCTCGGCCTCCCAAAGTGCTGGGATTACAGGCATGAGCCACTGCGTCTGGCCCACTGAATTGATTTTCATAAAGCACAGCTCCAATTCTGTCACTTCCCTGCTTACTGAAAAACTTTAAAAGTCCACCTTCCCTACAAAAACACATCACAATCCCTATCTTAGATTTAAGAACTTTTGTGTTCTGATATCCCCAGCCTTATCTTCTAACTCTCCCCTGAATATTCTCATTCACACAAGGCTTCTCAAAATTCCCCATATATACCCCACATTTCCCTCTCTGATTCCTATCAAAGAGTCACTCTGTACCTGGAATCCCTCAAATCTCCATTTCCACCTACCATTTATCCTCTTAGATCCAGCTGTTACGTTATTGCCTTGGAGGACATACCCACCAGTTGTGATCTATCCATCTTCTGAAAATCCAGTAAGTATTACCTTTCTGCTGTTGCACAAACATCTCTATTTTTCAAGTATAAACCATAGCTTTCCCACTGTATTCAACTCATTTTATCCATTAACTACACAAATATTTATTGAGTGGGGTATTATTACTGCTACAGGTACTAGAGACATCATAATGGATGTACAAAACAGACCAAAACCCCCATTATCTTAGAGTTTACATTTTATTAGAGGAGAAAACAGTAAGATTAAGAAGAAAAATCTGTAATATATTAGGTAGTGGTGAGTACAAGAGAGGAAAGAAAAAGCTGAGAAAGGGAAAGGAAGTGCTAGCACAAGGGGTTTGACATTTTAGATGCAGTGGTCAGGAAAGCACTCATTGAAAAGATGACTTGAAGTGAAATCTTGAAAGAAGTGAGAGAGCCAACCATGCAGATATCTTGAGGTAAGAGTACTCAAGGTAAGGGAAACAGAAAATGTGAAGGCTTTGGAGCAGAAGCTTGCATGGTGTGCTGAAAGAACAGGAATGGGACCTGCATGGAATGAACATAACAGAGTGTCCCTGGATGTAAAGATTGTAATTAAAGACCATGATGGACATAGAGTAGAATATCCCCAAAAGCAGACATAAAATAGTATCTGTTGAAATATTTAACATTTTAAATATATTTCTGTGCTTTTATGTTGATATGGTTTGGGTTTATGTCCCTGCCCAAATCTCATTTCAAATTGTAATCCCCAGTGTTGGACAAGAGGACTGGTGGGAGGTAACTGGATCATGGAGGACAAATTTCCCCCTTGCTGTTCTTGTGATAGTGGGTGAGTTCTCATAAGATCTGGTTGTTTAAAAGTGTGTTGCACAATCCCCTTCTCTCTCTTCCTTCTGCTCCAGACATATAGGACATGCCTGCTTCCCTTGCACCTTCTGCCATGATTGTAAGTTTCCTGAGGCCTCCTCAGCTATGCTTCCTGTGCAGACTGAGGAACCATGAGCCAACTAAACCTCTTTTCTTTATAAATTATGCATTCTCAGGTAGTTCTTTATATCAGTGCAAGAATGAACACAGAAAAATGGTACCAAGAGTAGGGTACCTGAAAATGTGGAAGCAACTTTGGAACTGGATAATGGGCAGAGGTTGGAAAAGTGTGGAGGGCTCAGAAGAAGACAGGAAGATGAGGGAAGGTTTGGAACTTCATAGAGACTCGTTAAATTGTTGTGGCCAAAATGCTGATAGTGATATGGACAATGAAGTCCAGGCTGATGAGGTCTCAGATGGAGGTGAGGAGCTCATTGAGAACTAGAGCAAAGGTCACTTTGTTAAGCACTGGCAAAGAGATTTCAGCTGTTGTGCCCATGCCCTAGAGATCTGTGGAACTTTGAACTTGAGAGAGATGATTTAGGGTATCTGGTGGGAGAAATTTCTAAGCAGCAAAGTGTTCAAGATATGGCCTGGCTACTTCTAACAGTGTATGCTTATATGTGTGAGCAAAGAGATGATCTAAAACTGGACTTATATTTAAATGGAAAGTAGAGCATGAAAGTTTGGAAAATTTGCAGCCCAGCCATATGGTAGAATATTAAAAACCCATTTTCTGGGGAGGAATTCAAGCTGGCTGCAGAAATTTGCACAAGTAAAGAGGACCCAAATGTTAATAGCCAAGACAATGGGGAAAATTCCTTGAAAATTACAAAGACCTTCACTGCAGGCCCTCCCATCACAGGCCTGGAGGCCTAGTAGGGAAGAATGGTTCTGTGGGCCAGGCCCTGCTGCCCTGCTGCCCTGCACAACCTAGGGACACTGATCCCTGCATCCCAGCCACTCCAGCTCCAGCCATAGATAAAAGGGCCTAAGATACACCTTAGGCCATTGCTCCAGAGGGTGCTAGTTGTAAGCCTTGGTGGCTCCCACATGGGGCTTAGCCTGCAGGTGCACAGAGGGCAAGAGTTCAGGTTTGGGAGCCTCTGCCTAGATTTCAAAGGAATGTATTAAAATGCCTGGATGTCCAAGCAGAAGTCTGTTGCAGGGGTGGAGTCCTCATGAAGACCCTCTATTATGGCAGTGCAGAGGGGAAATGTGGGGTTGGAGCCCCCACACACGTGTCCCCACTGGGGCACTGCCTAGTAGAGCTTTGAGAAGAGGGCCACCATCCTCCAGACCCCAGAATGGTATATCCACTGACAGCTTTGCACCATGGAAAAGCTTCAGGCACTCAATGTCAGCTCTTGAGGTCAGCCATGGGAGCTGAGCCCTGCAAAGCCTCAGGGTGGAGCTGCACAAGACATTGGGAGCCCATCCCTTGCAACAGTGTGGCCTGGATATGAGATATGGAGTCAAAGGAGATTATTTTGGAATTTTAAGATTTAATGGCTACCCTGCTGGGTTTCAAACTTGCGTGGGGCCTGTAGCCCTTTGTTTTGGCTGATTTCTCCCTTTCAGAATGGTAGTATTTAACCAGTGCCTATAGTCTCATTGTATCTTGAAAGTAATTAACTTGTTTCTTTTTTATTCTTTACAGGCTCATTGGCAGAAGGGACTTGCCTTATCTGAGATTAGGCTTTGGATTATGGACTTTTGAGTTAATACCGAAATTAGTTAAAGGACATGAGATCTGGGAGGATACAGGGCAGAATGATATGATTTGGATTTGTGTCCCTCCCCAATCTCAAGTCAAATTGTAATTCCCAGTGTTAGACAAGGGGCCTTGTGGGAGGTGATTGGATCATAGCGGTAGACCTCCCATTTGCTTCTCAGGATAGTGAGTGAGTTCTCATGAGATCTAGTTGTTTAAAAGTGCGTTGCACCTCCCCCTTCCTTCTCTTCCTCCTGCTCCAGAAATGTAGGATGTTCCTGCTTCCTCTTCACCTTCTGCCATGATTGTAAGTTTCCTGAAGTCTTGCCAGCCATGCTTCCTGTACAACTTGAGGAACTGTTAGCCAATTAAACCTCTGTTCTTTAGAAATTAGCCAGTCTCAGGTAGTTCTTTATAACAATGCAAGAATGGACTAATACACATGGTTACAAACAGAGTCATTTTTTTTCTACTTAAGAATTCTCATTCCTTCTCTTCATGCAGACTTACTAGAAATTGACTTCCACAGTGTTTGTTTGAAAATGTCTGATTTCATCTTCACTTGTGAAAGATAATTTTTCAGGGTAAAGCATTCTATGTTGGCATCATTTTGGTTTCAGAAATGTAAATATTCTTTCCATCATTTTTTGTCTTCTATGTTTCCTGGTTTCCTGTTCAGAAATCAACTGACTATCTAATTAAAGCAAAGTTTATAGTTTGATCCTTTCGGGCTTGGTTGTTTTTCAAATTTTCGTTTCCTTGGTTTTCAGCAGGCTTATTTTGAAGCATCTCAGTGTGCTTTTCTTGTATTTGTTTTGCTTGGAATTCACATGGATTTGTGTATGTATGGTTTGATATCATTAATCAATTTGGGGAAATTCTCAATGATTTTCTATTCATATATTGTTTGTCCTTTTTTTTCTTTTCTTATAAAACTATAAATCTACATATGTTTGGTATTTTTATTGCCTCATAAATTTGTTTATGCCCACTCTTTCTTTTCTTTCTTTCTTCTTTCATTCTTTCTTTCTCTTTCTTTCTTTCCTTTCTTTCTTTTCTTTCCTTCTTTCATTCTTTCTTTCTTCCTTTCTTTCTTTCTCTTTCTTTTTCTTTCTTTCCTTCCTTCTTTCTTTTTCTTTCCTTCCTTTTCTTTTTTCTTTCTTTTCTTTTTCCTTCTTTCTTTCTCTTTCTTCTTTTTCTTTCTCTCTCTCTCTTCCTTCCTTCCTTCATCTTTGCTTTCTTCCTTCCTTCTTTCTTTCCTTTCCTCTTTCCTCCTTCTTTCCTTCCTATCTTTTTTATTTATTTCTCTCTATGCTTAATCTGGATTTTTCTACTTTAGATTTTCCAGTTTAGTAATAATCTCTTCATCTATGTTCAATCTGTTACAGTTTCCACTTAATTCTTTGTTTTTTTTTTTTTGAGACGGAGTCCGTCTCTGTCGCCCAGGCTGGAGTGCAGTGGCGCAATCTCGGCTCACTGCAAGCTCCGCCTCCCGGGTTCACGCCATTCTCCTGCCTCAGCCTCTCCGAGTAGCTGGGACTACAGGCGCCCGCCACCACGCCCAGCTAATTTTTTGTATTTTTAGTAGAGACGGGGTTTCACCGTGGTCTCGATCTCCTGACCTCATGATCCACCCACCTCGGCCTCCCAAAGTGCTGGGATTACAAGCGTGAGCCACCACGCCCGGCCTAATTCTTTGTTTTTTAAATAGATCTCAGATTTGGTGAAAGTTCCCATATTATCGTCTATTTTCTTTAACATATTAATCACAGTTACTTTAAAGATTATGTCTGACTAACTCCAATTTTGTATCACCTGTAGTTTTGTTCCTATGATTTATTTTTCTCTTTGTCTTATTTTTGAGAGAAATTATACTTTTTGATTGAATGCTGGATATTATATATGAAAAACTATAAGCACTTCCACTGATGTTATTTTCCTCCAGAGAAGATTCACTCAATCACATATGGCAGATAGCGAAAATAGGACATGTCTCCATTAATTATTGCTGTGTAACAACATTACCCAGAGAGTTAGTTGCATTAAAAAAAAATCATAATCCCAGCACTTTGGGAGGCCGTGGCAGGAGGATCACTTGAACCCAGGAGTTCAAGATCAGCCTGGGCAATGTAGTGAAACCCCACCTCTACAAAACATGCAAATATTAGCTGGGAGCGGTGGCGCATGCCTGTAGTTCCAGCTACTTGGGGGCTGAAGTGAGAGGATCACTTGAGTCCAGGCCGTCAAGGTTGCAGTGAGCCAAGATCGTGCCACTGCACTCCAGCCTGGGTGACAAGAGTGAAACTCTGTCTCAAAATCAAAACAAAACTAAGCACTTATCAAGCTTGTGATTCTGTGGGTTAGGAATTCAGTCAGGATCCAGCAGGGATACCTCATCTCTGCTCCATGTTGTCTATAGTCACAGCTGGGGTGATTCAAATGGCTGAAGATAATTGGGACAACTTAAATAAAGCCATATGTCTGGAGCCTCTGTTTTTGTCCACATGGTGTCTCCTGTGGAGCTAGCTCCTTTACTCACATATTTATTCCCTGGGCTGGGATGCCTGGAACAGATGAGAGCTGGCTAGACTCACTTTCAACACATTGTGGTCTTAAGGTAGTATGACTTCTTCATGACAAGTGGCTTCCCACAGAGTGGGCATGTCAATAGAGAACTTTCCAAAAGGCCTAAGTGAAAGCAGCAAGGCTTCTTTTAGTCTTAGTCTCAGAAATCCCACAAGGTCACTTTCAGGGCATATTCATACATATGGCAGATTCGGGGAATGAACATCAAAAGAGGAAAAAACATGGTGAAGTAGATCATGTCATTCTAATTAACATATTCAAGGCGGCATTTCAGACTTTGAAAGTTTAGGCAATTTCTGTTTGCCTCCAGTCCTAGAGTTAGCCCTTCAGGGGTCACGACTGAGTCCAAGGTACTTAGAACTTTTCTTCCTTTGTGGCTGTTAGATTACCATTTGTGTCTCCTTACTACTGCAAAGTGGATGAAACTCAAACTTTTGATTTTTATCCTATGACTTTTACTCAAAATCTAGGACATTTTCCCTTCTCTCCAAAATCTCTTTCCAGAATCTTGATTTCTCAAGTCATGTCTGCCTTTGTTGTCACAAATCTAATTTTTATCTCTTCAGCATCATGAGATTCCCAAGGGCTCTGCTGGATTCTCTGTCTCTTTTGGCATTTCTCTGTCCAGCTTCTCAGCCACTCATCTAACAAAGCTTATCAATAGGCAAATACCCCATGGATAAATTAGGGGACAGAACATGGTGCTTGCCTCATTAAGTTCCCCTTTCCTCTCAATAAGTGCCTCAAGTCCTGCATACCTTGAAAGCTTCCCCACTTATTCAAACATATTTTTTGTGCCTTTCTAGTTGTTCTTGACGGTAGGTTTGGTCTACTACAAGTGATACCACCATCATCAGAAGTAGAAGTCCATAGCCTTTTATTTGAATGATTTTCACTGGCTCACCACTCACAATAGTTCATGCACTGTTTCTGATTATCATATTCTCTAACTTTGTGACATATTTTCACCATATGGAATCTTCCTGTTTTTTTTTTTTTACCCAGCTTTCATGGGGATGATGATACCCCTGATCCCCCAGGACCATAATGTCCCTTGTCCTTGATGTGGACACTGTCTCTATATTTCTTTTAGATTCCCCCAGATAAATACCCTGTCAGAAGACATCTAGTCACAAGCCTTTGGTTAAGCTAGAGCTAGACTTTTTTTTTTTTTTTTTTTTTTTTGAGACAGAGTCTTGCTCTGTCACCCAGGCTGGAGTGCAGTAGCTCAATCTCAGCTCACTGCAAACTCCATGTCCCAGATTGTTCAAGCAATTCCCTGCCCCAGTCTCCCCAGTAGCTTGGCACCACGCCCAGCTAATTTTTGTATTTTTAGTAGAGACTAGGATTCACCATCTTGGCCAGGATGATCTTGAACTTCTGACCTCACAATCCACCCACCTGGGATTACATGTGTGAGCCACTGCTGGGATTACAGTGGTGAGCCACTGCGCCTGGCCAAGCTAGACCTTAATAGCTTACCCTAGTCTATACAGCAGAACCAGGGTATAAGCCACATTATGTCTTTCACATCCCACTTATGGTAGAACACTATAGTGAAACATGTTCCAGACCTATTTACAAAGCTGTTGTGTGTTCTCATACTCTGATTCATAATGTATTACATGGCTTTAAGGTTGCTGCTTTGCAAACCAATTATCAAAATAGAAAAAATCTGACTTAATAATAATAAATCAGTTTTTAAAAAACATCATCTATACTCATTCCTTCTTCCCTCCAGAGTACAGTAATTTTTATAGCAGGTTGCTAAATATATCAAGGGATAAACCACCACCCATCTGGTGGTATAAAGAAGAAAGTGAATATTAAAAACAAAAATGGCAAAAAGGGCCTCAGCTTCCTGCTTCACCTGTTAGTTTTCTTTCCTGAGCACTGAGCTTGCCAAGATTGATGTCAGATGCAGCCTCAAACTCCCCTGCATTAACAGAAAGCATTAGGTTCTCAGGTGAGAAAGTTTTTCTCTTTTTTTTTTGATGGAGTCTTGCTGTCACCCAGGTTGGAGTGTAGTGGCGTGATCTCGGCTCACTGCAGGCTCCGCCTCGTGGGTTCAGGCCATTCTCCTGCCTCAGCCTCCCGAGTAGCTGGGACTACAGGCGCCTGCCACCTCGCCCGGCTAATTTGTTGTATTTCTAGTAGAGACGGGGTTTCACCGTGTGAGCCAGGAGGGTCTCGATCTCCTGACCTCGTGATCCGCCCGCCTTGGCCTCTCAAAGTGCTGGGATTACAGGCGTGAGCCACCACGCCCAGCCAAGAAAGTTTTTCTTTAGTGACAACTCTTGCAGACAAATCCAGTTAATATGCATGCGTCTGCACATTAACTGCATGTACACATGCAGACGCGTGCATGTAAACTAACAGCTTGATAGATGAGAAATGGCTTTCTGATGATTTTTAAATCAATTTTTATAGTTTAAGGGCTTTTTTCTAGAAGAGGATAAAACTTTATTTAGGTAGTCAAGTGTATGACCTTGCTGACAGGCACTTCACAAATAATTTTTGAGTGAATGAATGAATGTGAATAATTGAATGACTAGTGGACTCTTGCATGCCTTCTTCAATAAAAACCAAAAGCAAAGCAAAGCAAAGCAAAACACAACAAACAAACACAGAAATCCAGTTCTCCTAAGACTAGCACAAAAGGAGATCTGCTACTTGGGGAGCATGATAGGGTAGAGTATCCATTTTAACCTTCTGCTCTAGATTTCTCACAGCACAGGAAAAACAAGGTCCCGTATGTTAAAAAGTTATTTTACTAAAGTTGGGGGATAACAAAAAGAAAAACAAAAGAAGCATGAGATCACCTATTCTGTTTGGCAAGACACAATGTTCTCTCTCTATGTTCAAAAATTGAGTTCTTAAGGATCACAATAAAATGATACAGGAGCTTACAGATAAAATAGCCTGTATAAAAAAGAACCTAACAAAACTGACAAAGCTGAAAAACACACTACAAGAATTTCACAATGCAATCACAGGTATTAACAGCAGAATAGACCAAGCTGAAGAAAGAATCTTGGAACTCGAAGACTGACTCTAAAATAAGGCAGTCAGATAAAAATAAAGAAAAAAGAATGGAAAGGAATGAACAAAACCTCAAGAAATATGAGATTATATAAAGATGTCAAATCAACCAATCATTGGAATCTCTGAAAGGAACAGGGAGAAACCAAACAACTTGGAAAACATATTTCAGTATATCATCTGTGAAAACTTCCCCAATCTCACTGGAGTGGCCAACAGTCAAATTCAGGAAATCCAGAGAACCCCTGCAACATTCTATACAAGAAGATCATCCCCAAGGCACAAATTCATCAGATTTTCCAAGGTCAAAATGAAAGAAAATATGTTAAAGGTAGCCAGAGAGAATGCACAGGTCACCTACAAACAGAATCCCATCAGGCTAACAGTAGACCTTTCAGCAGGGACCCTACAAGCTAGAAGAGATGGAGGATCTATATTCAACATTCTTCAAGAAAAAAAAATCTTTAACCAAGAATTTCATATCTAGCCAAACTAAGCTTCCTTAGCAAAGGTGGAATAAGATTCTTTTCAGATAATCAAATGCTGAGGGAGTTCATTAACCCCACACCAACCTTACAAGAGATCTTGAAAGGAGCACCAAATATGGAAAGGAAAGATCATTAACAGCCAATACAAAAACACATTTAAGTATACAGACCAGTGATACTATAAAGCAATCACACAATAATAACCAGCTAACAACACAATGACAGGATAAAATTATCACATATCAATGCTAACTTTGCAAATGGGTTAAACGCCCCATTAAAAAGACACAGAGTGGCAAGCTGGATAAAGAAGCAGGATTGAATGGTATGCTGTCCTCAAGAGATCCACCTTACATGCAATGACAGCCATAGGCTCAAAATAAATTGATGAAGGAAAATCAACCAAGCAAAAGGAAACCAGAAAAAAGCAAAAGTTGCGATCTTAATTTCAGACAAAACAGACTTTAAACCAACAAAGGTCAAAAAAGACAAGGGCATTACATAATGGAAAAGGTTCAATTCAATGAAAAGAACTAACTATCCTAAATATATACACATCCACCAAGGAGCACCCAGATTCATAAAGCAAGTTCTTGAAGACCTACAAAGAGACTTAGACTCCCCCACAATAATACTGAGAGAATTCAACCCTTCACTGACAGTATTAGACAGTATTAAGCAGATCACCAAGGCAGAAAATTAACAAAGATATTCTGGACCTGACATCAACATTGGATCAAATGTATCTGATAGATGTCTACCAAACTCTCCATGCCAAAACAACAAAATATACATTCCTCTCATCACCACATGGCACATACCCTAAAACTGACTACACAATCAAACATAAAACAATCCTCAGCAAATGCAAAAGGACTGAAATTATACTAAGCACACTCTCAGACTACAGCACAATAAAAATAGGAGTTAAGTCTAAAAAAAATCACTCAAAACCATACAATTACATGGAAATTAAACAACCTGTTCCAGAATAACCTTTGGGTTGATAATGAAATTAAGGCAGAAATCAAGAAGTTCTTTGAAACTACTGAGAATAAAGATACAACATACCAAAATCTCCAGAACACAGTTAAGGCAGTGTTAAGAGGGAAATGTATAGCACTAAATGGCTCCATCAAAAAGTTAGAAAGAGCTCAAATTAATGACCTAATATCACAACTAAAAGAACTAGAGAAGCAAGATCAAACCAACTCCAAAGCTAGCAGAAGACAAGAAACCACCAAAATCAGCGCTGAACTGAAGGAGATTGAGACACAGAAAACCATTCAAAAGATCAATGAATCAGGATTTAATTTTTTGCAAAAAAAAAAAAAAACCAAAAAAGAGAAGATAGGCCACTAGCTAGACTAACAAAGAAGAAAAAGAAAGAAGATCCAAGTAAACTCAGTTAGAAAAGGCCAACAGCATGTTACCACTGACCCCACAGAAATACAACCATCAGAGACTACTACAAATACCTCTATACACACAAACTATTAATAGAAAACCTAGAAGAGATAGATAAATTCCTGGACACATACACCCTGCCAAAACTGAATCAGGGAGGAATTGGTTCCCTGAACAGGCCAATAATGAGCTCTGAAATTGAATCAGTAATGAGTACCTTACCAATCAAAAAGAGCCACTGTCTCAGCCCAAAATCTCCTTAAGCTGATAAGCAACTTCAGCAAAGCCTCAGCATACAAAATCAATGTACAAAAATCACAAGCATTCTTGTACACCAATCACAGACAAACAGAGAGCCAAATCATGAGTGAACTCCCATTCACAATTGCTTCAAAGAGAATAAAATACCTAGGAATCCAACTTACAAGGGATGTGAAGGACCTCTTCAAGGAGAACTACAAACCACTGCTCAATGAAATAAAAGAGGATACAAACAAATGGAAGAACATTCCATGCTCATGGGTAGGAAGAATCAATATCGTGAAAATGGCCATACTGCCCAAGGTAATTTATAGATTCAATGCCATCCCCATCAAGCTACCAATGACTTTCTTCACAGAATTGGAAAAAACTACTTTAAAGTTCACATGGAACTAAAAAAGAGCCCACATCACCAAGTCAATTCTAAGCCAAAAGAACAAAGCCGGAGGCATCACGCTACCTGACTTCAAACTATACTACAAGGCTACAGTAACCAAAACAGCATGGTACTGGTACCAAAACAGAGATATAGATCAATGGAACAGAACAGAGCCCTCAGAAATAACGCCACATATCTACAACCATCTGATCTTTGACAAACCTGACAAAAACAAGCAATGGGGAAAGGATTCCCTATTTAATAAATGGTGCTGGGAAAACTGGCTAGCCATATGTAGAAAGCTGAAACTGGATCCCTTCCTTACACCTTATACAAAAATTAATTCAAGATGGATTAAAGACTTACATGTTAGACCTAAAACCATAAAAACCCTAGAAGAAAACCTAGGCAGTACCATTCAGGACATAGGCATGGGCAAGGACTTTATGTCTAAAACACCAAAAGCAATGGCAACAAAAGCCAAAATTGACAAATGGGATCTAATTAAACTAAAGAGCTTCTGCACAGCAAAAGAAACTACCGTCAGAGTGAACAGGCAACCTACAAAATGGGAGAAAATTTTTGCAATCTACTCATCTGACAAAGGGCTAATATCCAGAGTCTACAATGAACCCAAACAAATTTACAAGAAAAAAAACAAACAACCCCATCAAAAAGTGGGTGAAGGATATGAACAGACACTTCTCAAAAGAAGACATTTATGCAGCCAAAAGACACATGAAAAAATGCTCATCATCACTGGCCATCAGAGAAATGCAAATCAAAACCACAATGAGATACCATCTCACACCAGTTAGAATGGCCATCATTAAAAAGTCAGGAAACAACAGGTGCTGGAGAGGATGTGGAGAAATAGGAACACTATTACACTGTTGGTGGGACTGTAAACTAGTTCAACCATTGTGGAAGTCAGTGTGGCGATTCCTCAGGGATCTAGAACTAGAAATACCATTTGACCCAGCCATCCCATTACTGGGTATATACCCAAAGGATTATAAATCATGCTGCTATAAAGACACATGCACATGTATGTTTATTGTGGCACTATTCACAATAGCAAAGACTTGGAACCAATTCAAATGTCCAACAACTATAGACTAGATTAAGAAAATGTGGCACATATACACCATGGAATACTATGCAGCCATAAAAAATGATGAGTTGATGTCTTTGGAGGGACACGGATGAAACTGGAAACCATCATTCTCAGCAAACTATCGCAAGGACAAAAAACCAAACACTGCATGTTCTCACTCATAGGTGGGAATTGAACAATGAGAACACATGGACACAGGAAGGGGAACATCACACTCCGGGGACTGTTGTGGGGTGGGGGAAGGGGGGAGGGGGGAGGGATAGCATTAGGAGATATACCTAATGCTTCATGAGGAGTTAATGGGTGCAGTACACCAACATGGCACATGTATACATATGTAACAGACCTGCACATTGTGCACATGTACCCTAAAGCTAAAAGTATAATAATAATAAAATAAAAACATTTTAAAAAAAAGAAACTAAAACCCTACTTTCCACCATATACAAAAATCAATTCAAGATGGACTAAAGACTTAAATTTAAAATGCAAAACTATAAAAACCCTAGACGAAAACCTAGGAAATAGCATTCTGGACATCAGCCCTGGAAAAGACTTCATGACGAAGACTCCAAAAGCACTCACAACAAAAGCAAAAATTGACAAATGGAGTCTAATTAAACTAAAGAGCTTCTGCACAGCAAAATAAACTATCAATAGAGTAAACAACCTACAGAATGAGAGAAAATATTTGCAGATTTTATATCGGACAAAGTTCTAATATCTACCATCTATAAGGAATTCAACAAATTTTCCAGAAAAAACAAACAACTCCATTAAAAAGTGGGCCAAGGGCCGGGGGCAGTGGCTCATGCCTATAATCCCAGCACTTTTGGAAGGCTGAGGTGGGTGGATCACCTGAGGTCAGGAGTTCAAGACCAGCCTGGCCAACATGGTGAAACCCCATCTCTACGAAAAATACAAAAATTAGCCAGGTGTGGTGGCAGGCACCTGTAATTCCAACTACTCGGGAGGCTGAGGCAGGAGAATCACTTGAACCCAGGGGGCGGAGGTTGCAATAAGCCAAGATCACACCACTTCACTGCAGCCTGAGTGAAAGAGTGAGATTCCAACTGAAAAAAAAAAAAAAAGTGGGTGAAGTACATGAACAGATACTTTTCAAAAGAAGACATACATATGACCAACAAGCATATGAAAAAAAGCTCAATATCACTGATAATTAGAGAACAGCAAAGCAAACCACAGCGAGATACCATCTCACACTAATCAGAATTGCTATTATTAAAAAGTCAAAAAATAACAGATGCTGGTGAGGTTGTGGAAAAAAGGGAATGCTTATACACTGTTAGTGGGAGTTTAAATTAGTTTAAATTAGTGGGAGTTTAAAACCATTGTGGAAAGCAGTGTGGTGATTCCTTAAAGAGATAAAAACAGAATTACCATTCAAGCCAGCAGTCCTATTACTGGATATATACCCAAAATTATATAAATCATTTTACCATAAACTCACAAGCACGCATATGTTCACTGCATTACTATTCATAATAACAAAGACATGGAATCAACTAAAAGCTCATCAATGACAGATTGGATAAAGAAAATGTGGTACCTATACACCACGGAATATTATACAGCCTTAAAAAAAGAATGAGATCATATCTTTTGCAGGAACGTGAATAGAGCTTAAGGCCATTATCCTTAGCAAACTAACACAGAAACAGAAAACAAAATACTGCATGTTCTCATAAGTGGGAGCTAAATGATGAGATCACATGGACACATAGATGGGAACACAGACACTGGAGCCTACTTGAGGGTGAAGGGTGGGAGGAGGGAGAGGATAAGAAAAAATAATAATTGAGTACTAGACTTAGCACCTTCCTGATGAAATAATCTGTACAACAAACTCCTGTGACATGAGTTTCTCTATATTACAAACCTGCACATAGTACCCTTGAACCTAAAATAAGAGTTTTAAAAATTCAGTTCTATCAACACATAACCCTCTGAACAAAGTACTTCCAACTACCTACTCTGTTTCTATGTCTTAGAGGACATATTCAACCATCCCTATCTGAATTTGCCTTCCCAAGCCTTCAAAATTCTTCCAAGTTATTCAACAAACAATCATTGAGTACTAACTCTGGATCAGGCACTATCTAATCACTGGCACACAAAAATGACTAAGATACTATCCTTGCCCTCACATATCTCCCAATCTTGTGCCAGAAAGGCACCTAAACAGAAACCCCCACTATAATGTGGTATATGCTGTGAAAGAAATATGCACAGGATGCTATGGTAGAACAGGTAAAGGGTATCTGATCTAGTACACCCTGAGATGGCTGCTGGGAAAAATAGACCAGAAATTCTGGGGGAAGTATTGACTGAATTCACTCTTAAAGAATCGGTGAAAAATCACCTGGGGTAGGTTTGGGAAAGGAAGAGAATAGAATTCTAGGCAGTAGGGACAACATTAGCAAATGCATGAAGACTAAAAACAATAAAATATGTGCTGATAACCATAAGTAGTTCACTATTGCTGAAAAAGAAAGTGACACTTGGAAGAATAGCAAGAGGCATCAGGGTTGGGATTATGAGACCTAGAAAACCATGTAAAGGAGTGTGAACTCCATCTCCTAGGCAATGCAGAATCATTGAGTGCTTATAAGTAGCAGAAAGATGTGGTTAGGCTTGTTATTTAGATAAACCATTCCCTATACTTTGTTTTCTATATGTACATTTGCTATGGTCTGAATGTTTGTGTCTCCCCAGATTTCATAGGTTGAAACTTAATCCCCAATGTGATAGGATTAAGAGGTAGGGTTTAAGGGAGGTGATTAGGTTATGAGGAGTCTGCTCTCATAAATGGGATTAGTGTCTTCATAAAAGAAGTTTGAAGAAGACTTTTTGCTGCTTCCACCATATAAGGACACATAGAAGGTGCCATCTATGAGGAAGCCCCCGACCCCGCCCAAACACCAAATCTGCTGGAGGCTTGATCTTAGACTTTCCAGCCCCCAGAACTGTGAGCAATAAATTTCTGTCATTTATAAATTACCCAGTCTAAGGTACTTTGTTGGGGCAATTTGAATGGACTAATACAGCCTTCCTCTAAAAAAATTGGCCCATAGCTTTCATCAGATTCTAAAAGGTATCGATGACCCAAAAGGATCATGGACCTTGGCATGGACAATAATTCTAAATATGACCATTTATCAGAAGTATCTGTTCATATGTTAAAATAGTCAGATGATAGGACATACCCCATGCCTATTGAATCAGGATGTGGGAATAAAAATCTACATGTTTTTCAAAGCTCCTTTAGTGGTGCTGATAGGCATACAAATTCAGGAACCATTGATCAGGACCAAGAGAGCTAGATTTCAACTCTTAACTACCAAGGATTCATCCACATAGACTCTGTCTCTTTTTGTTTACTTGCATTATCAATGACCTTGTCCCTTGAATGAGGTCTTAACTTCATGTGAGAATGTGTCCTTACTTTTGAAAATTACAGTAGGATAATCAGTAAATTGCTGGATAAGGCAACCCCAATTTTCTTGCAGGAGCCATGGCCCACCTTTAGTAATGTAGTTGGGTGATTCTCTTAGATAATCTGTGATCCAGGCTAACTCAAAAAGGTAACTAGCTTTTGCGTGGTTATTTAAGGAGTGGTTTTGTAGAATTCATGTAGGATGCATAAGGTACTCACCTAAATAACATGAGGACAGTTGTTTCTGTAATTAAAGATTAAGTGATATATTGCAGAGTTGTTGCCTTTAAGCAGTTTGAGGCTTTATTTTTATAGAAACTACAAGATGATGGGCGAGGAAAAAGGGGGCCTCAAAATAAAGTATTTAGACAATGTTATGCAAAAAATAGCTAAAGGAATTTGTTCCTGCCAATTTCTACAAGCTATAAATAAAGAGTTAGGGAGTGAAAAGGAATAAACCAACATGTAATGCTTCTGAGATATGCTTGGCTTAAAGATACTTTTTTCTTCAAAAAGGTTGGAAACAGATTGGCCATAGATATAATATTCAGTGAAAAATCTGAATGTTCTCTTTCTTACCTAAGGAAGGGGGTGGAATATCATACCCATTTGTTGGAAAAACTAGGTCAGATTATATCCATTCATAGATGCTCTAAGTCAGAGCTAGACCAAGGGTTTGGGATCATGAAGAATAACAAAACATATTAGTCACCCGATACAGATAGTTTCCCATATCTGTCAAAAATGCAAAATGTCTATCACTCTTAGCCCTCTCCTCCCCTCCCATCTTCAGAAGCAGTTTTACCTGTCATGACCATCGTTTCTATGTGGTTAAATTGTATTATTGATAATGTCAACACACTGGTTGATCCTTTGACTCAAGGTGACTTGGTTTAGAAGTGGGTTCATTTTCCCATTGAGAATCTTCAGGCCAATTAATTCAATCTTATTTGGAAACTACAGGTAATTAATTATTTTTTGTTAACCTTGAGCACTCCCACAAGATAGGACAGCATAAAATAAAAGATTTGATGGGATTTCACATGCTATATTTAGTGGAAATGTCCTATAAACTGGAGGATGAAATCTTCCTACAAAATCAAAATCCAATATATGTAAAGACTGCCTAAGAAATAGGACTTACTTAGTAAGAGATAGGCCGTTTCTGCTGTAACTTTCTATGATTTTAAGCATTTAGGAAGGCATTCCTTACCCCAGTATTAGTAGAATCTAAGGAGTCCATGGATAACCTTTAGGGAGTCCATGAAACTCTTTAATGATGTCATATTGTGAAATGTCAAATATTGTGTGCATGTGCTTATGTGTATCCCTGGGCCAGAAGTCATAACTTTAATTGAATCTCAAAGAAGTGTGGGACCCAACAAGCTTAAAAACCAATTGCTCTAGCATTTCACAGTAGCGCAAAGCCTACTTTCCTAAGTCCTGAATGTCTCCCTATGGTATAGCCAATCTACTTTTAGGAAAAGTGCTGTGTTGTCTTCTTATTGGCTAATATCTGTTTTCAAAAATGCATTTCCTTTATTGTCTGTGACTTTGCATATTCATAACACATCTTAAATTGAAGTATAAATAACATAGTAAAATGCATAAAGAGAGGTTAAGTATACAATTCCTTGAGTATGACAGTTATATGTACAGTTGTAACCACCTCCCAAATCAAGATATAAAAGATTTAAATTACCCTAGGCACTTCTCTCATAATGCTTTACAGTTATTTCTCACCTCCTTCCCAATGCAGAGACAACCACTGTTCTTATTATTATCATCACAAATTATTTTTGCTGATTTCAAAACTTCATAACAGTATTTTCTTAATGGCATCTTTTAATGAACTTTTCATTGAAAGAAACTTTTCATCAAAATTGTTTATTTTTATTCCTTTATTTCATATTTTTTTCTTTATGATTACTTTTTGTTTGTCCTAAGAAATGTTTTCTTACTCCAAGGTCAGAAAAATAGTCTCCAACCGTTTCTTAAATACCACTGCTTTTGATATGTTGATCTTGTATAGTGAGACCTTCATATATTCACTTGTTTGTATTAGTATTTTGTAGATTCTTTGGGGTTTCTAAATACCTCTAAATAGAATTGAAATAGCTTTACTTTGCCCTTTTCAATATTTATGACTTTAATTTTTTGTTATTGGTATTACTGCACTGGCTGGGATTCCAGTACAATGTTGAATAGAAATGGTGATAGTGGACTTTGAACTGTTTCTGATCTTAGAAGGAAAGTACTCAATGATTCACCACTGATTATGATGCTAACTGTAGGGTTAACAGGTTGAGAAAGTTAATCAGGTTGATAAAGTCCGCTTCTGTTTCTATTTTACTGAGACTATTTATAATAAATAGTGGTTGAATTTTGTTAATGCTTTTTCTGTATTTTTTGAAATGATCATATTATTTTTCTCTTTGCTAACAATGTGAGTAACATTGAGCTGACTTTCTGTGTAAATCAACATTGCGTCCCTGGAAAAAACTCCAATTGATCATGATGTGTTATGCTTTTTATACATTGTGTATTCAATATGCTAATATATTTATTTTTTGTGTCTATTTCATGAGGGATGTCAGTATGTAATTGTTTTTTCTTGTCATATCTTTGTTGGTTTTATTAATCAACATTATGCTAACTTCATACAATATATTGGAACATGTTCCCTCCTTTTATTTTCTGGAAGGGTTCATGTAACACTGAAATTATTTCATTTTTAAACATATGATATAATTCATTAAAAATCCAATTGTTCCTTGATATTTTCTAAAGAAAAGGTCCTTGTTACAAATTCAAAACCTTAATAAATATAAGGCCTTTTACATTTTCTGTTTCTTTTTGGTGTTGGTTTTGGTAAATTTGTGTTTTCCAAAAAGTTTTTCACTTTATCTAACTTGTTAAATTTATTGGTATTAATTTTTCATAATGTTCTCTTTTTGATCTTTTTTTAAGAGTTAATTTAATTTAATGAGTATACATTATTTTTAAAAAAAAAGAAAAACGTGAAAATGCAAATTAACAACCACATCCCCATTTGCCCCAACACACTGTAGACCCCACCACAAACACAATACAGATGAGTGAATCAACAGTAACATGCTCAGAGCTGGGACATGTGAGTGTTCTGACCGAGTTCTGTATTATTGTGTACACCCAATGCAATGGTGCAATAGAGATCCATGTGATGTGGCACTTCAATGTGGAAGGTTTTGGAGATTGCTGAGACAGGCAGTGGAATATAATAGAAAGCACACTCGGAGATAGATTGGTTGATTCGTAGATTTACTAGTAACTATTATGTGACCAGGGACAATCTCTTAACTTCCTTATGCCTCGTGGTGCAGCAAAATATCACAAATCGCCACTAACGAACTTACTGATATAACCAAACACCACTTGTTCCCCAAAAACCTATGGAAATAAAAATAAACAAATAAATAAATAAATAAACCAAAAAACCTCCATATTGACCAGATAAGGAAACTGAGACATAAGGAAGTTAAGAGGTTGTCTCTTTTTGGTCTTCTAATACCTGGAAATGTATAGTGATGGTCTCTCGTTTGTTCCTCGTATTGGTCATTTGTGTAGTTAAGGTCTGCCGGAGATGAAATTTCTCAGCTATTGTCTGTCTGAAAATATTCTTGACATTCTTTTGAAGGATTTTTTTTTTATTATACTTTAAGTTCTAGGGTACATGTGCACAACGTGCAGGTTTGTTACACATGTATACATGCGCCACATTGGTGTGCTGCACCCATTAACTCGTCATTTACATTAGGTATATCTCCTAATGCTATCCCTCCCCCACCCCACCCCATGACAGGTCCCGGTGTGTGATGTTCCCCTTCCTGTGTCCAAGTGTTCTCATTGTTCAATTCCCACCTATGAGTGAGAACATGTGGTGTTTGGTTTTTTGTCCCTGACATAGTTTGCTGAGAATGATGGTTTCCAGTTTCATCCATGTCCCTACAAAGGACATGAACTCATCATTTTTTATGGCTGCATAGTATTCCATGGTGTATATGTGCCACATTTTCTTAATCCAGTCTATTGTTGTTGGACATTTGGGTTGGTTCCAAGTCTTTGCTATTGTGAATAGTGTGGCAATAAACATATGTGTGCATGTGTCTTTATAGCAGCATGTTTTATAATCCTTTGGGTATATACCCAGTAATGGGATGGCTGGGTCAAATGGTATTTCTAGTTCCAGATCCTTGAGGAATCGCCACACTGTCTTCCATAATGGTTGAACTAGTTTACAGTCCCACCAACAGTGTAAAAGTGTTCCTATTTCTCCACATCCTCTCCAGCACCTGTTGTTTCTGACTTTTTAATGATCGCTATTCCAACTGGTGTGAGATGGTATCTCACTGTGGTTTTGATTTGCATTTCGCTGATGCCAGTGATGATGAGCATTTTCTCATGTGTCTTTTGGCTGCATAAATGTCTTCTTTTGAGAAGTGGCTGTTCATATCCTTTTTGAAGGATGTTTTTAGAGGGCACTTTTTATCTTTGATTCTCAATAACTTGACTATTTTGTGCTCAGGTATATTTTTCTTCATATTTATCCTGTTCGGAATTGATTGAGTTGCTTGGATTTGTGAGTTAATCTAAAGATTACATCCATTTTTGAAAAGTTCTCAGCCATTGTCTCTTCAAATATTTTTTTCTCCCCTATTCACTCTAACCTCTTTTTTGGAGGACTCTAATTACTTAAAGTTAGACTGTTAGATATTATCCTTCTCTTGTGGAAGCTCTGTTTGTGTTTTAAATGACTTTTTTCTTTTTACATTTCAGTTTTGATAATTTTTATTGATATGTCTTTATGTTCACTGATTTTTTTTTTTTTTTTTTTTTTGAGACAGAGTCTTGCTCTGTTGCCTGGGCTGGAGTGCAGTGGCATGATCTTGGTTCACTGCAAGATCCGCCTCCTGGGTTCACGCCATTCTCCTGCCTCAGCCTCCCAAGCAGCTGGGACTACAGGTGCCCGCCACCATGCCCAGCTAATTTTTTGTATTTTTAGTAGAGACAGAGTTTCACCCTGTTTTCCAGGATGGTCTCGATCTCCTGACCTCGTTATCTGCCCGCCTCAGCCTCCCAAAGTGCTTGGATTACAGACAAGTTCACTGATTTTTTAGTCTGCTACATTCAGTCTGTTGTTAAACCCATCAAACAAATTATTTCTGATATTTCTATAGAATTTCCATTTAGTTTTTTTCTATCTTTTCATTTTTCTGCTTAAACTCCTCAGCTTTTCAATAATGTTGTGCATTGTTCTCACTAGGTTATTTAACATATTTGTAACAATTATCTTAAAGTTATTTTCTGCTATTTCCAACAGTTGGGTTGTATGTGGATCTCCTCTATTAGTTTCTTCCTCTTTATCATAGGTATATTTTTCTTTCTTTGTATGTCTTGTAATTTTGTATTATATACTAGAAATTGTGTATAAAAATGATAGTTATGACTGCAGAAATACTGTCCTCAGAAAATATCATGCCTCTTCTTCTGTTAGGCTGCTGGTGAGAGATCTCAATCTGATTTGTAGTTGAGCAGGGTCTGGGCTTCATTGCAGCTTTAGTTAGATTCTGTTCACCACTGGCTTCAAATGTTTGAGGATGGGGTTGAGACTTTCCCTTCCGTGGGCTTTGGATCTGAGCACTACCACCACCAGACTCTAAAGGTCTCTATAGCTTACAGTTCAGCTTCTAGAATTCTAAGTACCATGAAAATGCTCTGTGCTTTATAGTTCAGCTGCTAGTTTTTTGAGGAACAGAGAAATTTCCTTTGCTTTTCATCTCTACCCCTAGGTCTCCTTACCTTGGGAGATCTATTTCTCCCCAGGCTGTTACACACTGCTCCCAGCCTTCAGCAAGACATTGCATTGCACTTGATGATAGCACCTCAGGGTATCTATCTCAGCAATCCTGCCCCTTCCCCAGCTTTCAATAAGTCACTACTTTGCATTTGATTAAGGTCCTGTGTACCTTCAAAAGAGACTCTCTCAGCTCTCATGCCTTGTTCCCAGGCTTTAGGGAATTGCTGACTTATACTTGGTGAAGGTCCTGTGAACCTCAGGTTATTTTTCTTAACTTCCTTGTCCTTGCTCTTAGCCTTTGGTTGGCCAGTGCCATGTATTCGGTGGAAGTTCAATATACCTGGGTGGGGACATCTTTTCTGTGTGCTTCAGGGCAATCTCTCTCGACTTTCTTGCTCTTCCCCTGGTCTTCAGTGGGCCACTGCCTTGCACTGTTACGGTCCTCTGCATCTTGGAATGGAGGGGATCTTTCTCAGTGTTCTTGCCCTGTCCTCAGTCATTGGTGGGCCACTGCATTTTACCCAGTAAAGATCCAGTGTGCCTCAGGGGGATTTCTCTCGGACCTCCTATCCTGCCTCTAGCATTGAGTATCCTGCTACTTCCACTTGGGGAATGCCCCATGGGAAAAAATTGGCAGGTGGGTAAAGATCAATATTTGACTGGATTACCTTGGAATTTGAATTTCTCATGCCAACCCACTGATGGCCACCAAAAATTTGTTAGCAGTTTACTTGACTTCTCCTCACCCCACTCTATGATGGAGTAACACCCTGGAGTTACTAGGAATGAAAGCAGTCATAGGACACTTTTCTCCTAGGAATGCATTGTGTCTTCCTAAGATTTGGTTTATTTAATTTCTTTGCATCTTCTGCTCTCTGCTAGGCTTTAAGTGACCACAATATTGTAGCCTATTGAACTTGTAGTCATTGTACTCATTATAAGGATGGGAGTGCAACTCCTAACTTTCTACATCATAACCAAAAATTTGGAAGTCAATTATTTCATGCCCAAAGTCTTCAGAGGCAGATCTTCTCTAACGACTTGGAAAATAATATGCTTTCTACTATCCTCCACATGCTTTCTCTGGCAAGTGCAATAGAATCAGATATGACCCACACTTCAGTGTTTTGCAGTGAAACTTTTTCATTTGGGGGAAGGAAGATGAGATTCAAGAGAACTATTATTATTATTACTTAAATTTTTTCTGGGAGTACCAACTGTTAGCCAAGCAGTCATCCTGAGCCCTGTCAAACTGAACCTACTAAATCTTTGTGTTATGACGATGTCTTTCACGCAGATTTAGACCCTCACTTTTCTCTCTGCCACATACTTCTGGTGGAAGGTGTCCATTAGGTCCCTTTGTAAGAAAAAGGTTTACTCCATACCCTTTTCAGCTAGTTAAATCCCTACTCATTTTTTAAGATGTCAGTTAAATGCATATCTTCCATGAAGTCAGCCCCAGCACATCTTACAGCCTTGCTACACTGCTAGTGTAATCCTCACCATTTTCTACTGTGTACATAATGCTAGGGGAAGTATGAGACCTCCTTCTTAAAACTGCCCACAGGGCTGGGCGTGGTGGCTCACGTGGTGGCCCCAGCACTTTGGGAGGCCAAGGCAGGCAGATCACCTGAGGTCAGGAGTTCAAGACTAGCCTGGACAACACGGTGAAACCCTGTCTCTACTAAAAACACAAAAATTAGTTGGGCATGGTGGTGCATGCCTATAATCCCTGCTCCTCAGAAGGCTGAAGCAGGAGAATCGCTTGAACCTGGGAAGCAGAGGTTGCAGTGAGCCCAGATGGCACCACCATTGCACTCCAGCCTGGGCAACAAGAGTGAAACACTGTCTCAAACAACAACAACAACAACAACAACAACAACAACAACAACAACAAAGTGCTCACAGATGATCTAGAATTGGGTTTCCTTGACCTGACAGGTTATTATCTCCCCTGGAGTAAGGATGAGGGGCTGGACCAGCATCTTCCAAATCATAGGTCCTATGAGGGAAAGAGAGGTGGATTCCCCGAAGAGAAAACAGGCTGCTATTGGTAGGAAAGGGCACTAGCTGCCAAGGGGGTGATATTTAAAATGATTTAATTAAAACAGTTGATACGAATGTTACCAGAAGAAAAGGAAAAAAATTTGAGAGGAATGCTTAATTTTTATGTGTTTCAACCTAAACACAAGACACAAGCGACATGGTACCCAGGAAAAATTTTCCAACATCCAATAAGAGGGCTAATACCAGTACATTGGTCTCTGCAAGGAAATGATAGCCACCTTTTTTTCTTTCTTAACCACTGAGGACCCCTTTGTTAATTTCACTTCCCTGGACCCCAATTTATTTCAAACACTTCGGCTGCCAAACTGCAATTATCAAAAAATATTAAGCCACAGACTCTTAGCAATTATAGCTCAGCATTATTTTCTGTTCTTTTTAACTATGTAGCAATTAACCTGGTGGCCAACCAAAAATAAATAAAATTTCCTTATTTAAATTCTACAAAGCTTTTTATTGGAGAAGTTTAGATTTTCTACTAGTAGACTTTATTTTTATTTTTATTTTTTGAGACAGAGTCTTGCTTTGTCGCCCAGGCTGGAGTGCAGTGGTGCAATCTCGGCTCACTGCAAGCTCCGCCTCCTGGGTTCACGCCATTCTCCTGCCTCAGCCTCCCAAGTAGCTGGGACTACAGGCGCCCGCCACCATGCCTGGCTAATTTTTTGTATTTTTAGCAGAGACGGGGTTTCACCGTGTTAGCCAGGATGGTCTCGATCTCCTGACCTCGTGATCGATCCGCCCGCCTCGGCCTCCCAAAGTGCTGGGATTACAGGCGTGAGCCACCGCGCCCAGCTAGACTTTATAATATATTGAAATATATTGTGAATATGCAGTGAAGATCTTTAAAATAGTTATAACATTTGACCTGCCAATTTCATGTTTATTATTTATCCTAAAACAGTGGTCAGGGATATGAACAAAGATTTATCTTGAGGAATATTTACCACTGCATTCATTACATTAAATTGTTGTTTAAATATTTACCATATAAAAGTAAGAAATTACAAAACACCTAAATTTCCAAGAGCAGAAATTGAGTGAAAACATTATGAAATATAGGAAATGGCCAGACAATGGAGCACTATGCAGCATTAACATTTGATTAGAAAAGATGATTTAATGACATGGAAATATGTTCCCTATATATTAAGTTTAAAAAAACATGTTCTAAAATGACATCTTTGGGGAGCAGCCAAAATAGCCTCCAAGTCTCTTTCTTCATAGCTTAACATTTTTTTCTACTCCAAGATGAGATGATACGATCCTGTCTGATTAAAAGACACATTTTAGGCCTGCTTTACCAGCATATTTGGTCAAGGAAACCAAGCTATTTGCAGTTTAGTTTGGAACAGAAATTCAAACTTGGCAAATAATTTGCATATTGACAGAAGCATGTTTTCTTTCTTTATAAAATGTAAGTCACCAAGAAAGAAACAATAATTGGCACCTAAACTTCATTTCAGTACTGAGCTACCTCAATTACATTCCGCTAAGTAGAATGAAAAACAGGCCATCCCTCAAAGGCAGACAAAAAAACAAAAAAAATTGTGACTTAGCACAATTTCTCCTGATGGATTGCTGATTCCTGAATGTTATGATGATTTCATGTTAAGAGGCATTAAAACATGATTATAATTGAAAACAAGAGGGTCTGTGACACTAGAGGGACCACGGCTTAATTTGGATCAGTATTAAGGTCCTAAACATTAAACTAAGAATATTTCCTCTTCAACAGGTTAAAATAAACTATTTTGGCAAAATATTAACTATTACTAATAGGTAAAAACGACATATTGCTTGTACCGGGTGCTATTTTAAGAACTTTACATTTATTAAGTCATTTAATCCTCAGGAGAACTCTATAAATTATAGACTGCTACTTACCTGAAGAAACTGAGGCACAGAGAGATCAGGTAATTTCAATGAGGTCACAAAACTATGAAGACAAAGAGCCAAGATTCGACCCCAGGTGGTTGGGCTCCAAAGACTGTAATTTTAACCTGTAAACTTGGACAGTTTCATCTGCATGAGGTCAAATGCTAATAAAAACCTTGAATCCACTCTAGTAGGTGAGTACCTCTAAAGCATATTTGAGCCTAGAGGAGTACCCAACCTAGTCTAATTTCTCCCCCAATATTTCGAGTTCCTGCAGACCACAGAGGCTGCACAAAGTCAGGGGAGGCTAACGTAGGATGACGCAGGCATCTACACATAACTTGTCGTTTTCTCGTCTCATGAGTGGACTCAGTGGAAATGCTCAGACCTTGAATCAACATCATCTGTAATTGAGGTTTGCTCAAGGTATCTTTGCGTGCTATAGCATTCATTGAAACATCTGTGAGGTAGGTTGGAACCAAATTTAAAAGTTACTTCTCCAGCTAGCCTTCTCATTTGTCCTCCAGCTTGGGAATGATTCTATCATTAGGCACACCCTGGGGCCAGATTTTACAACTGGCACCATCGTAACAGTGTGCCAGCTTAGGACCTGCGTTCACCACATTCCTTTCTGAGCCTCCTCTGATGATTTGCCTTGGACTGGCCTTGTCCAAGCTCACCTTGACCATCTGCCTTGTTCAGTGCTCAGTAGGCAGTTGTTGTTCAGAAAGTCTTTGTAAGTAACTATTTTAAAGTCACCATTTTACAGATGGACAAAGTGAAATACAGAACACAAAATGTGATTGATGTCATAAAGCAAATCAATGCTCCCAAATGCAATTTGCCATTTGCTCTCCTGTAAATATGTGAAATTGGTGACAATGTTCTTACTGTAAAAATGCCCAAAGAAAGAGAATAGAAGAAGAGTAACAGAGTTGGGGGAGAGCTACCACTGGAATGGAAGGAGCGAGGGAGGAAAATAGGAAAGGCGGAAGGAGTATTGCGGCGACAACATAAAACCTTACTACAGTGGCCCTGAATCATAGAGCTGCAACACACCTGGAGCACTTATAAATTCTTTTGAGAAATGCCAGTGTGATATACACCTCACAAGCCAGCAATTCATGAGCTCGATGCAGTAGTTGAAACTAAAGGGGTAATGGCCACAGCTGTCAGGATCCAGATGCTCTAGGGTTCAGCCCTGCCACTTTGTCCCAGCATTCATGCGAAGGAATGCTGTGAACTGGGCATATCACCACTGTTCACCCTGGCCTGCTTCCAACAGCACCGGCTGCATCTGGCCTGGCAGACGGCCATGGCTGGCTGCCCTATGTTCCCCATAAGGCTAGGCGCTGGGCTGCAGCCAGGCTGCGAGTGCTGGACCTACACCCAGCACACTCTCCGTCCAACCTCATCTGCCTGTCTACCCCAGAGCCCCCAAGGAAGCTTGGCCTTTCCTGGCACACAGAATCCTCCTGAGAACTGGCGTCTTTCTGCAGTCAACAGAAAAGATGGAATGAAAACCACACAGATGAAAAGTCATGTCATTTATTAATAATTTCTTTTTTTTTCTTCTATAAATTGGAAGGAAAAAGTCTTTGGTGACACTCTCTATAAAACAATCTATCTTGGATGGCGAAACCCAGACATAAAGTTACACAGGTCAGTGAAGGAAATCAAGATCTATGGCTTTGTATTTTCTCACACGCGCTCTCTCACACATACTTGAGGGCTTAATTATGCTAAGTCATTAATACTCTATAACAAATGGGAGAAACACTTCAGAAAAGACCTGTGGTGACACTACAAAAACATTGGCAACATATTAGTAAACTGTCCCAAATATACATCGTATACAAAATAAGGTATACTTTTGTTTTTTGCGTTACAATTTGCCACCTAAAATAGTTCCAGTTTTTGATGTCTTTCTTTCTGCCCCTCAACATATCCTATACATATTGTTCTCTCAAAGTAAGTACACAAGGTTCATTACATGGTAACCAGGTCATTTGCATGGCCCTAGTTTTAGTAATAGTTACAACCGAAAGGACAGGGATGTATTCCTGTAGGAGAAGAACAGAAAACTATTGCAGAAATCAAATGGCCTGAGGCCTAAAAGGCAAATCATTACAAAACCAGAGTGACTGAAAGGCTAGCCTGACTTGATTTTAAACAAGGGTGAGACTGTGCTATCCTGAGGGCTCAGCTTTCTCAAGGGTTGCCTTCTTCTCCTAGTTACTGGGCCATGTAAGTTCCAATTCTGGGTAGCTCACTGAGGTTCCTGATATAACATGTATTGGAACTCTAGACCAGTGACAACTACAGTTTCTACTAAGTAAAACTCACGGAGACAAAAGCCTTTGATTTTTGGAAAGGGCAAAAAGGGGAGAGATGGTTTTGAGGAGTCACGTCCATCATCACAATTATGGTGTAAATAACAGCTTTTTTAGGCAGAGGTTCTGTACAGCATTATTGAACTAATGGGAGAGACCACTATCTTAGGGTACTTAATCCTCCAAGCTTTTTTAAAAAAAAAAAAAAAAAAAAGACTTAGGGCCAGGCGCAGTGGCTTACACCTGTAATCTCAGCACTTTGGGAGGCAGAGGTGGGTGGATCACCTGAGGTCAGGAGTTCGAGACCAGCCTGGCCAACATAGCAAAACCCTGTCTCTAATAAATACACAAAAATTAGCCCAATGTGGTGGCATGTGCCTGTAATCCCAACTACTAAGCAGGGTGAGGCAGGAGAATTGCTTGAACCCGGGAGACGGAGGTTGCAGTGAGTGAGCTGAGATCGCACCACTGCATTCCAGCCTGGGTGACAGGGCAAGACTCTGACTCAAAGAAAAAAAAAAAAAGACTTGGTGTCAAAGGATAAACTAATCTCTTTATGCTTAAGTTCTAATACCAAGTGAGACAAGGTTAGCACAGTTTGATATTAATGCTTATTTGCTGAGAACTCAACTCAAAACAACTTTGTCCCTATAAGCATGCCTAAGAAAATGAGGCTGGTAGTGAAAGAAATTTCTTGGTTAAATCTGGCCAAGAATGACAAAACCCATCTGAAAGGTTCTTGTCCATAGTCGCTGTAAATGGGAACTAAGTAAATGAATTCAGCAACTGCGGTCCTGATGTACTGGCTGCATGTTGATTATATTCACAAGTAAGAGGCAGGAGCATTTTTATTTGAGAGTTCATGGCAATAACTGCTACTTTTAAATACTGGAGCTCTCAAGAGACCTAAGGGAACACAAGACACTTCCAGGTCTGGGAAGTTTGCTTGGCGTTTGCATCCACAATCCAGCCTTGTCCAGCAAGAATCTCATTCAGATTCCAACCTAGTAAGGCTGTCTTCTCCCTGATCCTGCCCTCTAAACAGGTTTGTTCTTAAATCAAGTGCCCTGTTTTTTTTTTTAATTAAAAAAATAGTATATAGGCCTATTCACATTCATTCATCTCACCCCTGATTAAAGTTCAGTAACCTTTATGAAAGGCCACCAGCATAATATTCTTTCAAGTCACCAGGTATTTGAGAACCACCAAAATAAAGGCTAACATAGCCTACTGTAATGAAAACCAAAAGTCATTCTAAAAGGGAAATTGAAGGATGCAACCGGATTGATCCTTCTTTGAGCACCATTTGTCACAAGAAGAAATTAAACTGTAATGCACATAAGATTCCAGTAACAAGCTTTCCCTTTTTTTCTGAAGCATCTATCTGCAAGTGTGTTGATGCGACCAGGTAGGCCCACCTAGCTATGCTATCTTTTGTGGTATGACTATCGTGATTATCTCATGGATTTTTCTCTACAGTCTCAATTTTGAGCCATTTGGCTAGCTTCAACAAAGGTGATATGTATTAATGTATCTGTAAGCTTTGATATTTATAACACTTTCATATAAATAAATAAGTACATAGCCAGCTTTTAAAAAATTACTTTTAAGATCCTGTGTCTTAAATTACTTTTAAGATCCCGGGAAAAGATGCTGTGTGGAAATCCGTAAGTGGCTGAGTCCTCTTTGGAATTTCTGCAAGCAATTCATTACGTGGTCGTTACTGTACTCTCGGCCCTTGGCTTCTCTCCAATGCAGCACATGTTAGCCCACTTAGGGACCCCTAGTTATCATTAAAGTTGACCAGGAGATAATTCCTGACACCCTACAGAGATGGCTATGATTTGTCAACTTGTTGAACTGCAATACAACTCTTTCCTAACTGAATTAAAATTACATATTACTGTCGAGCTTCACTGATTTGTTAAGCATTGTTCTATTCCCAGCCTTATATTCCAAATGGGAGAAGAACACGCTAACTCACATCCCAAAGAGATTTGCTCAGAGAGTGACATAAAATGAAACTGTGGAGATTTAAAGTGGACAAAAGGTGTGTTATATCCTGTTCTTATTTATAATTACCATTTTTCTTCACATAACACATGTTGTTTATGGAGGATATGTGTTGTGAGCTTGGTGACAGGTCAATCTGGCAAAGCAGTTCCTTGAATCCACTTGTCTGACTGACTGGTATAATTAGGGACATTGCTTTGCAAGCCAATATGACCACCTAAGTTTCAAGTTGGTTTTGGGGTCATTGAACAAAATATCGCATTTTTTTTTTTTTTTTTGTAAAGGAGAAACACACAAGAATAATTTGCCAATCCTGAAAAAAATAATTTAAATACAAATTCACAAAGGCCAAATGGATAAAGATTAATTGCTAATCTTTTAACTTGCTGAGAAGTGCAGTTTAAATGACATGAAACCTGTAAGACCAAACATTTTATAGAAAGACACAAGTGCAAGTACCATGGACCTAAGAATTATTTTTCAACAAATGCATAAGAGATAATCACATCTACTTAGGGGAAAATGTCACATGTTTGAGAATGGACTATGGATGGGTCCAATTAGATGAGAGAGGTATTTAGGGAGCTGTTCTGAGTCACGAGGCTGAGGAGAAAAGCCTCTCTTTAATTGAACTTCACTGTCTACGCACCTCTCAAAACGCCATCTGGATATGTGGGCTCTACTCCTTGTTCTGCAGCTAGGTAGCCTGTTGAGTCACCTCTCTGGACTTCCACAAACACTTTCACTCCTGTTTATAGCACCATCCCCATGCTATCATTACAAGTTCCTCTTCCTCTCCCAGACGTCTACAAAGAAAGGATGAAGTAAAGTCCAATGGACTTACGATTTCCACTGACCTAAGATGGCCACTTGAAATTATCAGAACAAAATTCTCTGATGAACTTTTCTTCTAAAACAAAACTGAAAATAAATGGAAAAGAAATATGAAATGTATGAGAGTTTGAGGGAGGGACTCTAAAGTGCTTATTGTTTATTTGGCATAATAAGTGGTCAAACTCAATAATGTCTTTCTCTTCCCTGTTTTCTCTGGCCTCTTCCAAGTAGAAGAAAGCATTTAATATCAGAAGTCTCCATCTTTCATAACAGAGTTAGGGATTTTTTTTTTTCAGTTTATACTTGGAGTTTAACAATAATCATAAGCCCAAGATAGCATTTTCACGGACAGAAATGTTCTTTTTAACAAGAAGCATAACTAAACTTTTCCACAGATTTAAAAATTAAAAGTAAATTAAACTGTATTCACATTTGTTGTTGATTATTTTGTTTGCCAGATTCTTGCTCAAAACAATGTTTGGCCAAAAATGGCATTAGGGTCCCAATGGTGAGACACCTCCTCAGTTACTTTGCAGCAATCCTCTTGTTCATTGGTGTGAATTTCTACCTTATTACCCCTTTTTCTTTCGCAATAGAGAAGCTCTGAAACTTGAGATTTTCACAAACATTAAAGAGTTCACCTCGTAAATAATTTGTTCTCCCCAATATACTTTCTTCCTTGGCTTCTAAACCAAAGCCTCCTCCCAGTGCTACGCAGACTTAGGTCAATGGTTGAATCTATAACCGTGCCCCCACCCCTGCAAGTATTGGGTTACTGTTGTGGGTCTGTATTTCCATCTCACTAACATGCTGGTGGGTTATCCGGATAGTTCTTTGTGCAAAATGAACATTTCTTAATTATACTAGTGTTTTCTTGGTACTAATTCCCCCCACCCCCCAAAGAAAAACGATTATCATATGTATCTATCTCAAACATAGAGTTTTCAGTTAGAACTGCCTACCTGGAAGTCGTAATACTTTCTTTCATGCAGCGACATTTTAGAGATAAAAGTTCAAGTGGATTTGAAGATTCGAAGTGGAAAACAATTTGCACTGGCAAAGCTGAATAATGAAGTTACAACTTATGCTCAGTTATTTCTTGATAATGGGTAGAGTGACTTATTTTGTTTTCCATGAAGTTTGAGCTTTTGAAACTGCAGGACACCCTACGTGGCCATGACAATGATGTCTGTGGGAAAAGGAATAGCAGCTTTGAAATATTCACAACCAACACAATTTTGATTAAACAAAGAACTCTGGTTTTTAATAGTTTTGATCATTAAAAAAGTTTAAACCTGCATAGCAATCATTTCAAAAATAATTATTTAATGTTCCATAATTAAACTGTACACAACCTAGTCTTGGGACACAGAAGCCAGTGAGGCGAGTTTGGAGCAGTCTGGTGCAGTCCCAGGAGCCAGGAGTTGAGTTCTCATTGGCCTTTTTTTTTTTTTTTTTGTCATTCTGCTCATCTAAGTTTTTGGATAGTTGGCACAATCTGGCTCTGCTGATGAGTGGATCTGCACCGGGAAGAGAGAGCAGCTTGACCCCCGTCCCTTCTCGCTTCCCCTCCCCCACTCGGCCGGATTCCTCAAAGTCGCTCAATGTCTCGGTATTTCTTCCTCAAAATAGAGACCTGGTCTTTAAAGAGGACGGGGTCGAGCCTCATCTGAGAGTGGATCAGCGGCATGTAGCCAAACCAGCTGGCAAACGTATTCATGCAGCTCTGTCGCTGGGCAAAGTGGTCAGGGTCAGCCCAACGGGAAGCCCGAGAAGTCTAGGAAGAAGGAGAGAAACAAGCATAATGATGAGAGAAGTGCAAGGTGAGATGGAAACATTGCAGAAAATGGAGTCAGGCAAATGAGCAAGCAGCAGAGTTCGGGGTCTGGCCCGGCCACCAAATCTCACCATCTATGCACCTGCTGAAAATGCAATCGCTGATACTGGTTTTTCCCAAGGTATGCTACGTTCCTCAGTGTTAAAAACACGAAAACAAAGATTCATATTGACTTTAATTCTCTAAAATTTATTGACTAATTCTCTGGTCAGTCCATGACTTAGCAACTGAAGCTCAACTACTACAGTGACTCAATCTAAAACCTCTCTTTGCACTTGGGACCAAGCACTAAGATTAACGATGTGTTTGTGCTTTCAAAGAGTTTTCTAAATCCTTCCTGTTTATGTAGTTGATTTAGAAATATCAACCAACTTTTAGAAGTCTATCTTTCTCTCTATCCATCACTTCCTTCCTTCTACTATCTCTTTTCCTTTATAAGGGTCCTACTAAATCCTTTGTTAAAAATTCACATATATAGTTGAAGAACAAAATAGTGCCTTTTACATGTCACTCAAGGCTAGTGCTATGCAGCATCTAAAACTCCATTTTCTCTTCTGTAGCCTCCCCATTGACGTGACTCCATGAGGATGAGAAGGGGAGATTCAGTGGTATATAGGGCATGTTGCTGTATCACTAACTTTATACTAAAATCTCAAAATTCTGTTCTTCTCTTAACCCAAGAATTGTTGGCTTTCCTACTCAACTAAAACCCCCAAAGGTTACTTTTTAAAGGGCAATCAGCCCTCCAAAGAATCACTGCTCACCCAGAATAAAGATTAACTCTCGACAAATAGAAAAGATGGCTACCATGTTTTTAGCTCTCTGTGTTGCCCCTAAAGTTGGTTAAATATTTTTAGATCATGCAAATGATTGGCATTGATTTAAAAAGAATGCCGTAAATGACTGGAATGCTGAAATTTAAATAGAATGACAAAGCACATTGTCTTTCAATCCCTGTTTTTATGAAATATGGAAAAGATGGGCTGCCCAATTACGGGGGAAACCCCCACAAGCCCATTTATGTCAATAGGCAAGTCTTTAATGATGTATATGTATGCATGTGTGTTCAGTGTGTTTCTTGTACTCACATTTTTAGAAAAATACTTTCATGGGAAGACACATTTTAGTGTAAGAATCAGTAAGAGTCACTTTAAAATCACAGTGTCAACATGCTCAAAAATAACACTGAAGATAAACACAAATGTCAAGTTATCTCTGAACAGCAGAATAACAAACAAAACACTATCTGTAAAGTGTTTTCATGGAGTTCATTTGAATCTCACAACAATCTGGTGAAGTATCTACCCGGATAATAACATCCCCATTTTCTAGCTGAGGAAGCAAGTTCAAGAAAGTTAGAGTTATTTGTTCAAGGCTAGAGCAGGGCAGAACTCAAGCTTCATTCTTCAGCCTTTATATGAGGGGAACTCGTACTTGATAAGTCAGAGAAAGATATCAAATGGAGCTGACTGGTTGAGTTCATATCAGAGTAGACAGTCCCAAATGTAACTTGTTTTGACCCTAAATGGATATGAGTTTGTGGGCCTTTTTTTTTTTCTTTTTTTTTAGCGGCAGAGTCTCACTCTGTTACCCAGGCTGCAATGTGGTGGCATGATCTTGGCTCACTGCAACCTCCACCACCCGGGTTCAAGTGATTCTTGTGCCTCAGCCTCCCAAGTAGCTGGGATTACAGGTGCACACCAGCACGCACAGCTAATTTTTGTATTTTTAGTAGAGATGGGGTTTTGCCATTTTGCCCAGGCTGGTCCTGAACTCCTGAGCTCAAGCAATCTGCCTGCCTTGGCCTCCCAAAATGCTGGGATTATAGGCATGAGCTACTGTGCCCGGCCTGTGGGCCATTTTTGATTGGCCCACTCATTCCCAAAGTGCGCTGTACAGGCAAAAATACTCACATATGCAACTAGAAATACTGTCTAGAGTTTACACTCATTCTTATTCAAAAAAAATTTTTTTAAGTTCAGTTGAATCATTCAGGTATCGTTTTGCTTCTAGATGTTAACATTTATTCTGAGTCAATCAACATCTATTAGAAAAGATGCTTTTCTTATGTAATAAAAGCCTAATTCTACAGGATGATATCCATTTACTTTACTGGTCATACAAACATTCAATAAATTAATGTGTATGATGGAAAGAAGGGGGCAAATATAGTACCTGAATACACCTAGTTAGACCTAAGGTTAAATTTAGATTTTTTTGTAAAGATGTATGAATTACTAGAAATACCGTTTGGTAGAATTAGGCTAATCTATGAAAATAGCACAAATCCACCCCCTAAGAAGGCTTGTATGACTAGAGTTCCCCCACTTAGTGAGTGTTCTGAAGAACTCTGAGTAAAAAATATTTTTAAAATGTCATGTCCTTAAATGAGATAATATACAGTCATGCACCACATAATGACATTTCAACCAATGTTGGACCCCATAGATGACTATTGTCCCATATACTGTAATACCACATTTTTATTCTACCTTTTCTGTATTTAGAAATATTTAGATACACAAATATTTATCACTGTGTTACAACTGCCTACAGTATTCAGGTATGTTAATAGCCTAGGAGCAATAGGCTATACCATATAGCCTAGGTGTATAGTAGGCTGTACCATATAGGGCTGTGTAAGTACACTTGATAATGTTTGGATAATGACAAGATCACCAAATGATGCATTTCTCCAAATGTTTCCTCATTCTTAAGAGATAAATAAAAATATAAATAAAAATGTTTGGGCACATAATAGACAATACATCTTGCTTGAATTCGAATATTCTCTCAGCCGTAAACATTTTTACAAATCCTCTTATCTGTTCTTTCTGTAATTAGAAGGAAACAGAATTTTCTGCCAGACTCTTTGCTAAGGACAGCTCTTTCGTCATAACCAATACCTAGAACAGTGCCTGGTAACATGCTCAGTAAGTACTAAATAACTTTTATAAACTTTACATTCTTTATAAACTTTAAATTTTTGCTTACTAAATTGAGTGAATGAAAAACTATCAGCTGAACATGAGGCCTAGCTAAGATTTCCTTTGCAAAAGCTAGATTTGTATATGTTTTCCAATGCCTGTTAGAACAAGGCACATGCAAAGCCCCTCAAAATTGAACTAATATAACCATGTTAAAGTATGTTCATTCAGATTAACCTCAATCCTGATGAATGCTCCATGATTTAACGTGAGTGAATCTTAATGCTCTTTCTTAATGTTTTTTATTTCTTTATTTCTTTATTTCTTTTTCTTTTTTTTTTTTTTTTTTTTTAAGATAGAGCCTTGTTCTGTCACCCAGGCTGGAGTGCAGTGGCATGATCTCAACTCACTACAACCTCTGCCTTCCAGTTTCAAGCAATTCTCGTGCCTCAGCTACCCGAGTAAGCTGGGATTACAAGCGTGCACCACCATGACTGGCTAATTTTTTGTATGTTTAGTAGAAATGGGGTTTTGACATGTTGGCAAGGCTGGTCTCCAACTCCTGGCCTCAAGTGATCTGCCTGCCTCGGCCTCTCAAAATGCTGGGATTATCAGTATGAGCCACTGCGCCTGGCTAAGATTTTTGATTTCTTACATATAGTAGGGGCTCTGCTCAAGATGAATAAAGATAGATGAAATTCAGCATATCCAGGTGGACCTGACACCAAGATGCTGGGGTGTATAAGGACAAGCAGTGGAGTCCACAGACCCTGGGATTCAATTCCCAATTCCGTCGCTAACTTACTGGGCAACTTGTGGCAATATGCTTAAATTCACTAGGTCCTAGTTTTCTTACTTGTAAAAAGAAAATGTTGGATTCTATTTCCTTGAAAATACCTTTAATACTAAAATTTTATAACTCAACACAACATATTACTTCACTTTTATAAAAGCTTTCAAACATATTATTTTAATCTTGTAAGGTAGATTTCACCATTTCCATGTTAAAGATGAGCCAACTGAGTTTCAGAAGGTAACTGACTTGCCTGCATTTTAAATGCTGATTCTCGAACTGAAAATTGAATATTGTGACTTCTGTTATGTCACCAAGACACAATTCAACTCAACTGCAAGCACGAGAAAACTGTGTTAAAGAGAATATGGTTTGCTAGACATTAAATAAGGTACTTACAATCAACTTTCATAAGTTATTTGTAGGGCTTTAATTCTGCTGAGGGCTGAATGTTTGTGCCCCCTAAAATTTATATGTTGAAGCTTGATTCTCAATGTGATGATATTTGCAAGTGAGGCCTTTGTGGGATGATTAGGTCATGAGGGTGGAGTCCTCACAAATGGGAGCAGTGCTCTTATAAAAGGGACCCCAGAGAACTCTCTTGCCCTTCTTTCTGCCATGTGAAGACACAATGAGCAGAGGGCTGTCTATGAATCAGGAAACAGTCTCTTGTCAGGCACCAAATCTGCTGGTGCCTTGATCTGGGACTCTCCAGCCTCTAGAACTATGAAAAATAAATGTCTGTTATTTAAGCCACCCAGTCAATGCTATTTTTGTCACAGCAGCCCAAATGGACTAAGACAAACTCTAAAGACGTAACTTTCTCATGTCACCTTAAAGATTATAGGAGAGCTTTATATCCTTGGCATAAAGATACTCTTAACTTGTGTCTTCCTAATTATCCCTGCACCAATCATACACTCTTTTCTAGCTTTCAGATGTAGTTCATTCCTGGTTTCTCCTCATTATATGCTCCTGGGTGGAACACCTAGAGGATCATGAGTCCTCATTACCTGGGGCTGAATCATCAGTGAGTGAAGCAAGGGAAGAGGGTTCTTCTATACTCACCTGTCCCATCATTGTCTCCTTATACTGCTTCTTCTGGGTCACTTTGATTGGAGGCAATTTTGTCACAGCAGACACCAGGAAGTTCATGAGAATGTCCTCACAATTGGCCAATTGGTCCACCATGTTCTTCAGGCTGGCTGGCAGGTAATGGGAGTACAGGTAGTGATAATATCTGTAAAAATCAAAGATGGGTTTCACAGGGGGCCATTATCACATGATGACAAGTGGACTTCTGAGACAGAAAACACATACCCATTCTTTGAATCCCTAAACATGTCATGAATGGTGATGGTAGTGATGATGATGATGATGATAACTATCACTTCTACAGTACTTGTTATACACCAGATATTGTTCTAAAGTGTTTTACAAGAAATGCTTCATTTAGTCTTCATAAGGAGCCTACAAGCCAGGTTCTATTATTACTTCCATTTTACAGATGAGGAAACAAGGCACAGAGATACAGACATACAGACATTGCTTGCCCAGTCTAACTCTAATATCAGACTGGTGAGTTAGAAAGAAAAACTAAATACTTAGATGGCAAGATAAGTTACTTACACATGATCTATATATGATAAAGCTGCTTGACAATTTTAATCATTGGCTTAATCAGAACTGCATTCAATATTATCCCTTGACTCTGAGTCCAACAATAGACTGTTCTATATTTGTGCCCTATAAACCATATATATTTCAATCCTGTTAGAGCAAAATCTGAATTAATGGGGTGGTCAGTCGTAATAGAAAACCCATAATTAATTTGAATTATTTCTCATCCTACTGTTTTTAAAATGTATTTATATACATATAGCATATATTTATAGGAAAAATCATTTGAGTGAATCAGATTCTTAGAGTGGTGGTGGCAGAAGCAATAGGAACAATGAATTTTCAAGAAGTGAAATCTTGAGACCAAGAATCAGTCAGCCTAAATGTTTATGCCTTGAGCATTTCCAAGCTATCCCTGAGATAGCAAAATTCCCTATTCTTTACTAAAAAAGACTAAGGCAAGATTGGTGTGTTCACCTTTACTACGACAGAAGAGTGGGGATTTTGTTACTGGTTGAGTGGGGAATGTTAGCTATCTACCCTCACTAGTTTGGCAATCTTACTCCAGTCCCCTGGCTTTAAAGACCAAATATATGTAAACAACGGCCAAATTTGTATCTCCACCCCTGAGCTTTTTCCATATATCCTTTTGGATGTCTTAGCATGTCCAAGACTGAACTTCTATATTTTCCCTCATACTTGTTCCATCTGTAGCTTTCCTCATCTCTGTTGATCAGCCCTCTAATCTTCCAGTGTGTCAGGTCAAAAGACTTGGAGTCATCAAACTCTACATCCAGACTGTCCAGGCATCATGCTAAAGCATCTTCAAAATAATCTGATCACTACTTACCACTGCCACCATTCACTTGCTGGTCCCAGGATCCCACCATCTCTTGCCTAGATAATGTCAATCACCTCCTAATAGGGCTTCCTGCTTCAACTCTGGGTCTCTTATAGCCTCTTCTCAACATAGAATCCACAGTGGATGCATAAAAGAAAAGCTGGATTTCTCCTCCCTGTTCAAACCCTGTCCTCCTCCCCTGTCACTTAGAGAAAAAGTCAAGTCTTCACGACGGCCATCAAGGTCCTGCAGGATTTATCACCGTGTTAAAACTGCCTACAGTATTCGGTACAGTGACATGCTGTACATGTTGAACCTTGTTCGAACCCTGTTCAAACCCTGCCCTCCTCCCATATCACTTAGAGAAAAAGTCAAGTCCTCATGATGGACATCAAGGTCGTGCATCCATGCCCCCTGACTTTTCTGACTTCCTGTCACCCATTCCACCCAGGCACAGTGGTCTCCTCGATGGTTCTCAAGTATTCTGCCTCAGGGCATTTATTCTCGCTGTTCTCCTGCCACAACACTCTTGGTGCACATATCCTCTTGACTTCCTGTCCTTCAAGTCTCTGCTCAAATCTCACCTGCTCAGTCAGAATAACCTTGGACACCCCCAATCTGCCCCATCTCCACCTTCAGCACTCTTGATCCTTTTCTATACTTCGTCTTTTTGTTACATCAATTATCTCCTTAATAAACTATGGAATTATTATGTAGACTGTCTTTCTTTGTCAGAATATAAGACCTGCATTGGCAAGGAATTTTTTCTACTTTACTCAGTGATAAATCTCAAGCACCTAGAACAGTGCCCTTGGGTGCTGACTTAGGTATTTACTTTTGTTGTTGTTATTCTAAATATTCAGTTACCTAATATGCTCTCAGTGTATTTTCACACTTCAGACCAACTGAAAATGTTACTCTACCATAATTTCTGGAAATGAAATATGCCAAGAGGTTTCACTGGTTTCAAAACCACACATTTGACACATTAGCAAAACTTAAGCGGGGATACAGACTAATTTTCCTTAATGCTGTTAACAAGATTTGGCCTTAGTTCCTATTTATGCGGCAGCCAATATAAAAAGCTATGTAAAGTCTGTAAGAGACATATCCAGATTCCTCACTTGTGGTAAATAGCAGCTCCTGTCAACACCATGGAGTAGTCGTTCGTCCACTTTGAGGTGTATCCCCACCGCTCCTTAGAGTTATCCCAGAAGTGGCTGCGTGCGGGGTACCCCACAATCCTCTCGGGGAAGCTCTGCCACACTGTGAAGGCGAAATCTACCTGCAGGCAGAACACAAGCCAAACAAGCAATCAACAGTATTAACAAATGTCAACAAAACATTACCTTCTCCCCACTAATTCATAATGCAAAATCCGGGGACTGTGGCGAAACATTAATTCTATGTATTCATTGGCAAATTAAACTGACTGCTTGACATTTTGCCCCATAATTATGCACATTTTAATGTTTTCTGTTAAATAAACTTCAGATTAGTGTGGAAATGAAAGGAAGAAAAAAATTTGCTGATATGCCCTTTAAAAATCCAGTCTGTTCGAGCTAAAACATAAGTCGAAAAAGCAGTTGCTTCTTTTCCCCCTTCCTCAAAGGTGCACGTGCCTTGATTCACATGAGACACAAACACATCTGTTTTATAAATGAGAAATTTCCCATGTATATCCAAAGAATGAATATACAACATATATCATACCCAGCGTATATCAAAGCCAAAGTGCCTAAAATAAAAGCACCCTCTTAAGAGTAAGAGAAATGACTTTTTAAAACACCACAAGTTCTAACAGGAATACAGAGCAGGTATCATAACGAAAACATAATTCAGGCTTCTTAGGTTTGAAGATGCACAGTTTAAGAGATACTAGAAGAAAGCATCAACAGTGAAAATCACTAAGAATAAGTGGGGACAAGAACAACTGAAGCCACAGAATTATTTTAAAGGAAATGCAGCTAAATGTCTCTCCAGTGCTTACAGTAGCCCAAAGCAGGTACTTCTGAACCTGCTATAAAGCAGCACTTATAGTTAGCAAGTGCTCTGTTTTCAAATGCATAAACTCATTTCTGATTTCTATGATCATTTGATGAATGGTAAATCAAAATAATAAGCAGAAAATAAAAATAACAAAAATAGTGACAGCAAACAATCATATAATGCTCATAATTGTGAAATGCTTATAATACAACAGGCGCAGCTATAGGTGCTTATCCATTTTAACTCATTCCATCCTCACAATACCCCTGTAAGGCAGGGGCTTTTACATTCTTCAGTTTACAGAAAGGGAAACTAAGATATAAGTTCAAGTAATTTGCTGAGCTAATAAGTGGCAGAGCCAAGATTCAGACTCAGGCAGTCTGGTTTCAAATGTGCTATGTACTTTATCATAACTTCTCTTTTGGCTCTGTTACTCCAGTGTTAAAAGCAATTTGTCTCTTATACAGGCTATGATTCACCTCGTAATCTTTGCTGTATCTCTTCTGGATAAGCAATACAAATGGAAATTTCATCTGTTTGGCAAATATTTTGAGTCCTGGCACTGTGATGGTAGCTGGGCGACTGAGAGATGCTGCTAAGTCCAGGCCCTGCCCTCTCAGAGGTTCAAAAACAGGACATGTGATGGTTAATTTTATGTGTCAATGTGACTATTCCATGAGGTGCCCAGATTAAAGATGATTTCTGGGTGTGTCTGTGAGGGTGTTTCTGGATGAGACTAACATTGGAATCCATGGGTTCAGTAAAGCAGACTGCCCTCGCCAATGCAGATGGGCAATATCCAGTCAATTCAGGGCCTGAATACAAAACAAAGGTGAAGGAAGGAGGAATTCATCCCCTTTTTCTTTTTGCCTGCCGGCTGAGCTGGGACATTTAACTTCTGCTGCCCTTGGACTGGGATTTACATCACTGCCTCCCTAGTTCTCAGGCTGTAGGACTCTGTCTAGAATTATCCCAGTAGCTTTCCTGGGTCTCTAGCCTGCAGATGGCAGATCGTGGGATTTCCCAGCCCCCAGGATTATGTGAGCCAATTACTCATAATAAATCTCTCTCTCTGTGTATGCATGTATGTGTGTGCATGTGTATATATATATATGTGTGTGTGTGTGTGTATAAATATATATATATATATATTTTCTATTGATTCTGTTTGCCTGAAAAATCCTAATACACTGCCCTATCTTAAGATAAGGAAGACTTAAAATATGGCTTGTTCCCCAAAACTATAACATCCAGAGGGGGCCAGGCACGGTGGCTCACGCCTATAATCCCAGCACGTTGGGAGGCTGAGGTGGGCAGATCACTTGAGGTCAGGAGTTTGAGACCAGCTTGGCCAACACAGTGAAACCCTGTCTCTACTAAAAATATAGAAATAGGCTGGGCGTGGTGTTGCACGCCTATAATTCCAGCTACTGGGGAGGCTGAGGCACAAGAATTGCTTGAACCCAGGAGGCAGAGGTTGCAGTGAGCTGAGATGGTGCCACTGCCCTCTATCCTGGGCAGCAGAGCGACACTCTGTCAAAAAAAAAAAAAAAAAAAAAAATCCAGAGTGGGGGGAAAAAACATCCAGAGTGGGTAAAAAACCTGGGTGGTGGAACCGACATTAAGAAAGCTTGGTAGGGAGCATGTTATCTCAAAGTTAAAAGATAGCAGGGGATGGTGAACATCTACTAGAAAATTGAAATTAGGTTGTGATAACCCACACCTTTTCACCAGTAGTCAATACTAATGGCACCAACTGATGGGATAGTATATTATGCAGCCTGTTAAAGGGTCAGTCTGGCTGTCAGCACTCTTTGGGGTTTTCTATCATTCTTTGAAAAGGAAACACATGGACTAGCAACTACTACAGAACCCAATGGGGTGTTCTCGTCGCATGAATTTCTTACTATCTTAAAGCTGTTTCAAGTCACTTCAAAGGAACTCAAAAGTAAATTCAGATAAAACTATGATTCTTGTGATAGCTCTGCTTTCACGCAGATCATTAACACATCAAAGAAGGCAAAGGTCAGTTTAAGGCCCTTTCTCTCAAAAACCAACATCTGTTTTCTTTTGAGCAGCGTTTGCAGCAATCCAGATAAATGTAAATAACTATAAACCAACTATAATACCCTTTATAGGATGCTGTTTAAAAATCTATCCTCAATGCTGCAGAGAGATATTTAAACAATCTGAGATCCTTAGAGAGGAAAAAAAAGTGAACCAACATCTATTCACCTAAAAAAAGAGAAAAGAGAAATCCTTGCCCAGGACCATTTTAGGCAACACAACCACTCCACTGATCAGCAGGCAAAAGCAAACCAGACTGCCAGCCTCTTAGATTTACATATCATTTTCAACCCACGTTGACTTCTAATTACTTCACATACAACACATGTTCCTCCCAGCATGCATTGAGTGGTTGGAATTGCTATTCTTTGAAAAGAAATTCACCAGCATGAGGATGCATCACAGCAGTTGAAAGTTATTTCACCATAGGATAGGGAAAAACAAATCCTAGAGTGAGACTAATTGCCTTGTGCCCAGGGAAAGATAGAAGATGAATCAATACTTCAGGTCATAGAATGATGATTAAGGTACATGTTGTAGTTGTCTTGACCATTTGTTGCACCATGGCGGTGTGCTGCTTTGCCTGTGTTTGCCCTCCAAAATCCACTATCCACTCCTCTTGTCTTGCCCTGTGCCCTCGGATAATGGACCCCTGTGGACTGCATCACCTGGTTGGGTTAGGTCAGTGGGAGTCACCAGCAGGAAAATCGAGGCAGGACACAGAGAGAGGTCAGTGTATCTCTTCTCTGCTCCCTCTCTCCTTTGCATTAGAGTTCTGGCAGTAGCCATGTCCTTCCATGATCATAGCACTTGTAGAGCAGCCTCTCCTTCCTAGTGCCATCTCTCAGGGCCTTTGAAAGAAGGAGTTCCTTCTCTCACTCCTTTAGGCCAAAGGGAGGAGCTGCTTCCTGCTGTCATTACTCACCAGGTGCCTCTCATTCTCTCTTATGGGGTCTTTTAACCCCATCTACACCTCCCTAAGAAATCCAAAGTTCCTTCATTTGAATCATCTGATTTGAATTCAGTTTGTTGCCAGGACTCAGATCGATATAGCCTGGAACTGTGTAACTGAAGTACCTGGCATGGAGACCAGGACAAAGAAATCTCTCAATAAATACTTGTTGAATGAATGTGTTCCAGCTTCCCTTGCAGAAAGTGGCAGAAAAATGTAAGCCAGAGTGACCTGTACCCTGTATTCCATAGCTGTCTTTCCCTTTGAATGTTAAGCTTATCAACATCCCTTCCTCCTGCCAACCTACACATGACACAATTGGCAGTGTGTCCACCCTTAATCTCCAAAGCATGCATCCCCCCACCCTGCCCAACCACTCATTCAACAAGTATTTATAGAGCTTCGGCTGCATAGAAAGCATTTTAACAAGGTGAGGTCCAGGACATTTTGTCCTGGGATTATTTAGGTTGCCCTTTGACATAACATCTATGCAACTCTATCTGATGGCACCTTGAAAGCATCTGTGGAATTTCTTTTTTTTTTTTTTTTTTTTTTGAGATGGAGTCTCACTCTGTCACCCAGGCTGGAGTGCAACGGTGCGATCTCAGCTCACTGTAACCTCCGCCTCTTAGGTTCAAGCGATTCTCCTGCCTCAGCTTCCCGAGTAGCTGGGACTACAGGTGCCCAGATCATGCCTGGCTAATTTTTGTATGTTTAGTAGAGACGGGGGTTTCACCATATTGGCCAGGCTGGTCTCGAACTCCTGACCTTGTGATCTGCCGCCTCAGCCTCCCAAAGTGCTGGGATTACAGGCGTGAGCCACTGCGCCGGGCCGCATCTGTGGAATTTCAAGGAGACACTGAGTTCACCTAGGCCAACATTGAGTCCTGGCTCTGTGGGCAGCAGGCCATTAGAACTAGATTGGTGTCCAGGAAAATGCAGGTTACACTGATGTTTACATTAAAAGGAAAATGATTGTGAACAAAAAGGAAAAAAGACAGGGAGGGGAAAGGCGTAAGTAGTTACATCTCCACGCTTTTTAGCAGTTGCCATTAATAATGTATTTCTCATATACTCCATTTTTATATAGCTGTCTTTGGTCCCCTGCATGGTTTAAAGGAAGGTTTCAGAGATCAATACTCATTCGAGTTGTAAAAATTGGTTTTCTACCATATCTATCTTTCCTCCTCTCTCTCTCCTCCACGCGCATTCTTTAGGCAATCTTATTTTTGGCACAACTACCTGAACATCTGAAATAGGAATCTCCATCACAGCCTTAAAGTGAAACCGTTTGCTCTTGTATAGGTGAAAGAAAATGAGCTCTTTAAACCAAGACAGAAAAGCTGCCTTTAGAGCCCCAGATAGAGTCTCCTAACTGAGGCAATAGGATAGGTGGAGACGAATGGGATTGTCTCCTCTGGACAGCATGGTTTCAACCTAATGCAGAACACGCACCCTCCCCCTTCCCCTCAGTTCTGCGCACCTGCCCACAACTGTGCTGTTTGAAAACAAAAAAGGAGGGCAGGCCTGGGAGGAGGGGTGAGGCCCAGTTATGCAAATGAGGAGCCAATTAGCAGAGACAACGAAGAGGAGATGCCCACCTCAGAGTGCCAGGTGGCGGCAAGGTGCTAACAGGAATCGGGCTGATTAAAACCAGCGCTGTAGGAAGTTTTGAAAAATGTTTTCAACTCCTGCCAAGGCACAGCTAAGAGAAGCGTTAGCATTGTGCAACATGAGGTGACAGCCTGAACAGCCCACCTGCCGCTCCTCAGGCATGGGTTCTTACCTCTGTTGTTGAAAGCACGGTGTCCTCGTCAAGGCTGAGCACGGCATCTGTGATGATGTTGTCGTAGGGCAGAAAACGGCTGCTCATAACCTGGGAGGAAGTAGAAGTAGGCAGTGGGGAGGGAATGAGGGAAAGAGGTAACTTCAGAGTCTTGTTTGCAGGACAATTCTCCCGTCCTCACCTGCATAAAGAATGCGCTACTATCATGTCACCCCTCAACACTGAAGGAATCTCATTTCCCATCAATGCAGATTTATTTGTTCAACAATTATTGGGCACCTACTGTGTAGCAGACATCTTGCTTGTCAAAGAGGGTACAAAGATAAATCAGACATGCTCCCTGTCTTTGAAGAGTTCATGGTCTGTAGAGGAGACCAAGAAGCAGATGACCAGTCTTTGCTTGATATAAAAAATGCCAGGAGACCACAGGATGGAGCAACTAGCTGTCTGGAAGAGCAGATGAAGGCCTCACAGAAGTGACATTTAAGCAGGACCCTGATGGGTGGAAAGAATTCACCAGGTATAGATAGTAATGAAGCATTAAAGACAAGACTCAGCAGATGCAGAGGCATTGAGGAGAGAACCCGCATCCTGACACCCACTCTTCCCGACTGAAAGAGTGAATGGATGGAGAAGAGATTCCAAGTGTGGACACAAACCACGGGGAGAGCAGATCATTGTAGAAGGTGCTGCTTTTACAAATTACAAACATTTACAAATTAAAATATATATTAGTACAGATTAGAAAAAAATATATACACATATATTAGCAGCTACAGCAATCAAAGGTAATATTAAAGTTACAAATAACTTCATTAAAATGAGAAGTATACTGATTTAAAGAAATATATTAGGCCAGGTGTGGTGGCTCATGACTGTAATCCCAGCATTTTGGGAGGCTGAGGTGGGTGGATCACTTGAAGCCAGGAGTTCAAGACCAGCCTGACCAACATGGTGAAACCCTGACTCTACTAAAAATACAAAAATTAGCCAGGTGTGGTGGTGCATGCCTGAGGTCCTAGCTACTCGGGAGGCTGAGGCAGGAGAATCACTTGAACCTGGGAGGCAGAGGTTGCAGTGAGCTGAGATGGTGCCACTGCACTCCAGCCTGGGTGACAGAGTGAGACTCTGTCTCAAAAAAAAAAAAAAAAGGAAGAAGAGGAAGAGGAAGAGGAGGAAGAAGAAGAAGAGGAAGAAGAGGAAGAGGAAGAGGAAGAAGAAGAAGAAGAAGAGGAGGAGGAAGAAGAAGAAGAGGAGGAAGAAGAAGAAGAAGGAGAGGGAGAGGGAGAGGGAGAGGGAGAAGGAGAAGGAGAAGAAGAAAAATATTAAATAATAGCACACATGATCCATGGATTTAGAAAAATTGTGAAGGTGTTGTATGCATAAAGTTTGGGAAGTTCTGGAATAAGGAAAGGTGGACTACATGTGCACACACAATGGGGTGTGTGTGTGTGTGTGTCGTGGGGGCTTTGGAGATTATGGCATCAGTTGGAAAAATTGAGGGTGGAGAGGTTACCCTGTGATAGTCACAACTTAAACCTTTGTGTTGAATGTACCATAGAGGAACTAACCATAAGAATGCTGATACCATAAGAATAACATTTTTTGAACATTTACTATGTGCCAGGATATGTTCCAAGTCCTTCTTACATATCATTGTGTTTCATCTTTATAACAACCCCATTTTACAGGGAGGGAAACTGAGATACACAGGTTAAGTATCTTGCCCAAAATGGACCCAGGATTTTCCCCCAGATGGTGTGACTCTATAGAGCACCTTGGCCCCTGGGCTGTATCTGAATGGAAAGGACCTCAAAAGTGAATTTAGGAACACATACGCCAATCACATGCTCACCATCTTCTTCCAGAAGTTATAGTAATGATGATGACATCCTCTTTGAATTCACACCTGCCATCAACTTTGAAGAGACAAAGGCCAAGGAAAGAAGCAACTTAACACTGGAGACAAAGGGAAAGAGAAAAGGGAGGTACCTAGCCAGCTGCCAGAGCTGCAGTCTCCCCAAATCTGAGTACCCCTAGGAGCCAGCTCATCTGCAGGCCTCATCTCAAACTCGGTTTCTTTGCCTGCGAAGCTACCAGGGCACCCAGGGCTTTAATGAATGGACAGTGCCCACTCTAACTCATCTCCGAGAGCTCAAGAGACATATCTGTAGCACACAGGGCTTCAGGGGTTGCTCCTACACATCTGTCAACTGCGTCAGGTTTTTTGTTGTTGTTGTTTTCTTTCTCAGGCTTTTGAAATAAAACACAAAGTGATCAGCAACCCCATAGACACAGTGCTCAGAATTCTCAGCCTGAAGCAATCTTCCTGACACTGTTTACATGTCCACTGACTAACGCAGAAACCATTAGCTGCCAGCTTAGCACTGCCCTGACCTTTCCCTTGTTAAGCCCACAGGGGAAAACTGCAAAGACAAGGCCTATAAATTCGAAACAGAATTTTGCAGCCAAAGCAGCAAACATATTACTTTTAAATACATGGAGATTGAGATTTTAAAATGGAGAATGACGAAGATGTAGGGCTTCTTCCTCATCATCTGTCCAACCACAGGTCTTAAAAGGATCTGTTTCCTTTTTTTCTGAACTTGTTTAATCAATAGAAGTAAAAAGCCCACCAGCCATCCACTTTCAAATTCTCATGCAGAAATGAGAGGCTTTTTTTCAAATACGTTGCCTCAGTGACTTTCTTAAATGGATTAGCATGAGAGAAACCAATGTACTTACAAAGTTAAACCTGAGTGAACTGGGTTTTCCTTGTTAGTTCATTTAAGAAAGATTTAGCTACCATGTGAAAACCCAACTCCTTTAAAATGAACAAACATGTTGGCCGGGCGCAGCGGCTCACGCCTGTAACCCCAGCACTTTGGGAGGCTGAGGCGGCGGATCACCTGAGGTTGGGAGTTCAAGACCAGCCTGACTAACATGGAGAAACCCCCTCTCTACTAAAAACACAAAATTAGCCAGGCGTGGTGGCGCATGCCTGTAGTTCCAGCTACTCAGGAGGCTGAGGCAGGAGAATCGCTTGAACCCAGGAGGCGGAGGTCGCAGTGAGCCGATATCACGCCATTGCACTCCAGCCTGGGCAGGCATCAAGAGCGAAACTCCGCCTCAAAAAAAAAAAAAAAAATTAACAAACATGCCTAGGAAATGACCAAGACTCAGAAAGTTTACTGTCTTATAGTGTGTGAGGGGGGGTGGGGGGGAGGGGGGCACATAAGAAATGTATACACATAATTATATAAAACACAATAATAGTTAAGATTTATTGAGCATCCACAGTGCATCCACACTTCTCAGTAAATTTATTTATATATCTCATATAATCTGATCTTTTCGGCTACCTTATTAGTTACACATTATGACTCTTTCCATTTATTGAAAGGGGGCATCGAGACACAGAGGATTAGGCAACTTGCTTTAGGTCACACAAAAGTAAGTTTGACTTTAGAACCCATAATACAAATCATAACGTTATGATGCCTCCCAGAGAGGAGCTAACATTTACTGAACACTTGGTGCATGTATAATAGGCATAGGACTAAGCACCTGATATGGAATGATCTCATTTAATCCTCAAAATGGGCCCATGTCATAGCCCAGGTTTTCTAGAATAATGAGCCTGAAGCAAGACTTAAGTGCCAACACTTAACTCTGAGGTGCAATCCCAGGGCACTGAGAGTCAGGGAAAAGACACAGGGACATAGGAAGGACGCAGCCCACTGGATTCAGTGCCCAAGGTGGAGGCAAGGACTGAACAAATGCCAGGGGCCTGAATATAGATGCAGCTGGGAGGATCTGAGGCATCTTGTAAGAGACATCTGATAAAGCCCACGAGAAAGGTACTATTATTATTACCACCATTTTATAAATAAAGAAACGGGGAGTTTCTTTTCACTGAGAATGAAAATACAAAATCAATCAGTGAGTCAGAGCATGAAAATGCTATACTACCTAAAGAAATCAGAATCGCTCCCAGACAGACTGGATTGTGTCTGAATATCCTGACATATCCAAGGAAAGACATTATCCACCAGAAGCAGAGCTGGTCTCCTTGACCCATGGAAGCATATAAAACAAAGAATCCCAAAGTTCAACATTAACTGCCTGCCTCTGAGCACTGTTCATGGCTTCAGGCATTGGAACTGGAACATCGCCATTCCTATGATGGGCTATTCTATGGGGGGATGGATATAAGGGCCTGCATGAAACCATGCTTATGGTGAGATGGATTCGTGAGAGAGGCATGTGATTATTCCAACATCCACCTTTTCTCATTAAATGCTTACTAAGCAGCTCTCTAATAAACAGGTTGCTTGACTCCAGCCTTATGAGAGCCATGGCTATATTTGTCACATTCCCCACTGTGTTCCAAGCCTGTTACACGGTGCTCAGCACACAGTAGGCACTCATAAATGGGAACTGAATCGATAATGCACTGATCATCTTGTCCGTGTGACAGTTACAATTGCATTATGTCAAACCATATGAAATTGCCACTTTTGGTGGGTCGATGATGATATCAAACGGTTCAGCCTAATAAACTGATTGTCATTCTGGGGCAAAGGTGTGAGCCACTCTCTTATGACCTGACCCCTTGGGGACTGACGAGGAAAGTTTTTTAGATGGCACCGCTTCACCAATCTCAATTTCATTTAGTAGTGACTATTTCCTTCACAATCAGTAAGATCTATAAGAAAGTAACAAGCAGAAGCTAGAGAAAAAAGAGCTGGCTGCTCTTTAGTAGAAGAAATTTCAAGGAGGAGGTAGCATGCAAACGGGGGCTAAAGAATATATGGGAATGTTGACAAGCAGAGATGATGAGTTGAGGAGGGGTGGTCAAGACTTACAAATGGCAAAGTCAAAATTAGAGGTAGGAAGAGACAGCGCAATTCAGCTAATTATAAATGATCAAATGTGGTAGGGGACAGGGTCTGTAGGGGAAAGCAACGAGAGAAAAGATTGGAAGGCTGGCTAGGGCCAGGTTATACATGGCCTCAAATGTTAATTGGAAGCACTAGCAAATGGAGACCCTAAAAGGCCGGGAGATGATCAGAAAGATAGTTCAGCTCTAGGCAAAGTGAACTGGAGAACAGAAGAGAGGCCGGCTATGCAGCACTCATGAGAATATTTACAAGCAGATACCAAACAAAATTAAGGTGAAAATGTCCTTTTTAAAGTGAATGGGAGAAAGAACCACCATTCTGATAGACATAGCTCATTCAGATTAATCAGCCAAGCAAACCTCATGCATCACCACCACCATCAGCTTTATCTTCATCCTTGTCATTTACAGAAAGATAACTATTGCCAGCTCCTGACTTTATTTAATCCCAGCAGCAACCCTACAAGGTATATATTATTGTTTCCACTTTGTAGATGAGGAAACTGAAGCTCATAGAGGTTAAGTATACACACAAGGTCACAAAGCTACAAAAAAGTTGGTATTAAGACCCAGGTTTCCCTGATTTGAAAGCCTATTGCGGTCAAAGCTGAGAATATTCTGAGAAAAGTACAGTTTTAGAAAAAATAATCCAGGAACAGGGAGAAGATATCTAGGGCCAAGACCCAAAGTGCCCCATGGAGAAACCAAGGCTCCACAGTCGTTCCACATACAGGTCTTCTTCAAGTCTTACCTTGCTCTCTCCTTCAATGACGATGACAGGCACAGCAGTGGCAGGCCAGCGGTGTTTGGCTGGTAGGGGCTTGTCACAATTCCACAGAACTATGATCTGAAAGGGATGGGGCTCATTAGATGGCTGGGGTAGGCTGTATTTATGTAGGCCTCCAACCCAAAGCCTCTTCTCAGAGACAGAAAGAGAAAGAGGAGCTGGAGATCTCAGCAAGACAGAATGGCAGACATCAAAACTGAGTTTTAAAGTGAGTCCATTCCCACACAACCTCAGAACATTATCACCCCAACAACTAGAGAGACGACAGAAAGAGTAAACAAATAAACAAACAAACAAGCAAACAAAACCAACTGTGTCAGGGAATAGGAGAAAGCTGCAGGAAAAAGAATTTCAAGGTGGCTGGAGCTTAATAAAGTGGTTTCCTAAATTCTGATATCTTATGATGGTGTGTGAGATAACAACTCTGATCAAATTAAATAAAAATGTATACTGAGCATCTGAACATCTGCTCTGAACTTGCACTACACCAGGCAATGTGGGAGAAATAAAAAAATTCAAGCTAGAGCTAAGATGAGCTCATGTTTTGCATGCTCTAGAATGGTTGCTGATTTTATGTGACTTTATAATTTCCAATAAAGGCATTTAGTTCAAAAATGCATACTTCCTTATTGAATTATTTCCCTTGTTTGTAAACCTTCTTGTATAAACTAATTCACAAATCAGAAAAACCACTGTTCAATATGCAAGCAACACTGATTTGGAAAATATTGTTACCATAGACATAATCGTCTGCTCCCAATTTTATAATTAGTCACAGTTGCTATGAAAAGAAAAGTTGACGCTTCATGACACCAACAAGTCTGCTTCTTCTACTGAGGCTTAGTTGTCTGGGTCCTCCCAGAGGATTTTTGGATGTGACTTTATTATTTTGACATTTAAAAACAAAATCATGTGCTTATATCTTCTTTAGAGACTATGTTGGTGTACGTATATATACGTTTTAACCCTATACCAGTGCTAAGGTCTCTCTGTAACCCATCCCTTCCCTGTGCCAGATTTCACTTCCAAGAATTTCTAAGTGGATGAAAAGGGTGTAACGAGGCAGGATGAATGAAAGGGAGTAGCACGGTATGATGTTAGAGGAGTCCCGGGGAGCCCGGAGAGCCCAGGGGATAACAGGTAAGGAGGGAGGAGTCTCTGATCTGGAGCTGAAGCAGGCAGGGGCTTCTCTGTCAACTTCCCACTCACCTGGGCACAGTACTGGGACTTGGCTGCAGCCACGAGAAGCTTCAGCACTGGCTGGGACTGAGAGACCAGGGGGGTCACCGCATGGATGACTGCAGTGAATTTGGAGGGGGGCTTTAAACCTGAAATAAAAAGGAGAGTAGAGCCTAATGAAGCGCTGGAAAACAAGACTTAGAAAATTACTCCTCCTTGCTCCACTGCCTCACGCTGGAGCAAATGTTCCCTCCTGGATGATTTCTCCTTTGTTTCTTATGTCCTGACAGGACAGAAACAAGATGAAAAGCTGCTAGTTAGCTACTGCCTGAGTCTAGAGACCTCAATAAATTCCAGATCAACGTCCACTTCTAGGTTCTTGCTTTGACATCCTTTGCCCCTCTTGGTGATGTTTCTGTGATGTCCCTTCGGCTTTTTAGGTACCCAGTGTCTAAATACACACAACACTCACCACCCTTCACGTGCTGTCTCTCCCATGGTATTTCCATGTGTCTGATTTTTAATTATGTAATGAAAGGGTTCTACCTGACTAATAGTATTTCAAATAACTAGCTAGTGGGAAAAAAGGTGAAAGGAAGGGCATCCAGGGCCTGACTGTCTAGGTCTGAATCCCAGATCTACCACTTAGTGGTGGTGGGACCTTGGAAAGATTACTTAACCCTCTGTGTTTCCACAGCTGGGAAACAGACCTGATAGTAACGGTGCCAAATATGGGGTTATCTTGAAAATTCAGGAAGTTTGTCTAGGCACGGTGGCTCACACTTGTGATCCCAGCAATTTGGGAGGCCAAGGTGGGCAGATCACTTGAGGCCAGCAGTTCAAGACCGGCCTGGCCAACATGGTGAAATCCCGTCTCTACTAAAAATACAAAAATTAGCTGGGCATGGTGGCGTTTGCCTGTAGTCCCAGTTACTTGGGAGGCTGAAGCAGGAGAATTGCTTGAACTCTGAAGGCAGACGTTGCAGTGAGCCAAGATGGTGCCACTGCACTCCAGCCTGGGCAACACAGCAAGACTCCGTCTTAGAAAAAAAAAAAGTTAATGCATACAAAGCACTTAGAACAGGACAAGTACTCAATATATGTCAGCAGCGATCATTATCATCACCCTCACCAACATTATTATTTTGGAGAAGAAGCCTCCATATTCCCTGAATCTCTTCTTTGTGTAGCAGTGATATAGCTGAGAAACAAAGTATGTGATGCAGACTTTTGCCAATTGTGAGCTCTGAAGCCCTAGGTTAAAAAGGATCATGGATATGCAAAACAACCACTGTCACCAAAGAGCCAGAAGTGAGATGGCTCCCCCCAAGGAGCTTTCCCATAAGAACTCACTAAGAAATCAGAGACAGGTTAAGAGCCTTTTAAAACTTCATTAGTTTAGACCTACTAATTTGGCACTTTAGTGGCTTAACTGCGAGCAACACCGTGCAGGGACATTCAAGTTACGCTTTGATACTGATGGGATAAAGGCTAGAATCAGACTATATGTGTATTACAGGATTATACAAAGGTTTTGTAGAGAAAATTATATCATCCAGTAGCATTTTAATTGTATGTTAGAAAGAAGTTAATCTTCCCAGTATCTAGATACACATTCAAAGTTTTGCCGAGTAAGAATAAGCGTGATTCAGGGATTGCCTTTTAAACAGGAATGACAAGTCATTGCCTTTAAATTTTCCTGCAATAGTTTAAGAAGCATCATTTATACACCTCTAATGTGCAACTCCAAATGAAGATCTAAATATTGTACAAGAAATATATAGGAATTCTTGTCAACCAGTGCCTTAATCTGACAATTTCTAAATTCTAATTATGTTACCCAAATGTCAACCATACACTGAATTAGAGATGGTTCCCGTAACAGGATTGGTTTGGATTAAAAGGTGCTTTGTCACTGGTTGATGCTTCAGGCCATGAATTTCTTTAGGTTTCATCTCATCAGTTTCAAACTAAACATGTCCAACTTAAAAGGGTGAGGGTGTTATGGAGAACAATGGCATTGAGTGGAAAATCTTGTCTTTTTGCTGTATCAGCTTGGAAGATGCTTTCCTGTCCTAGGCTTTCTCAAGTTTAGAACTGTAACTGATGGGAAATGTTCATGATGTTTCTTAACATGAGAGCAACTGGGGCTCCAAATACATAAATGTCTAAGGCAATAACAGTCGCTGGTGGTAGAGATTTATCCCTCCGCCATTCCCTTTTCTCTACTGTGATTAGACTGAAAACCGCTTGAAAGCAGAGATTGTATCTTATTTGACTTTTTATTTCTAGTACCCAGCAATACATTAGCATAGCACATAAAAGAAGCATAATAAACCTCGGAAAAATGAATAAATTTGTGCTTGTCACACATTCTTAGTGATTTCTCCTTTCCTCTTATTCAGTTTTTCTTTGGTATGGAATAGAGATGTTGGGATTGTGAAAAAAAATAAATTGGGGAGAGCTCTCCTACCTCTCCTACTCCATTTTATATATGATGAGGCTTAAAATGATAGCTAACCCATTGCCATATTCAAAATGATCCATAATTTGGGAAGCCTATTTCTCAAAAAGAAATAACTCTACTAAATATGAAATAGAGCTGCACAGGTAAGAAGTTTTTCTTTTTTTCCATTTTGCAATGCTCTGCTCTGTTTTTGAACTTGATATATCACTTATAACAAGGCTCTAGAAAAAACAATCTTCAATGCAGGGTGTTAGATGGACCCCATTAGAGTAAAGAATAAAGGCCTTTAGTTCTGTATGACATCTTCGGGGTAAACATGGGCAACTCCCTGGAGGAAATTCACTTACCTAAATTAGCATAGTAGTAAGGAAAATCTCCCAGATAAGATGAATACTGTGGTAGTACGAACAATCCTCCAGGATGTTTGTTCCATATTAAACTGTTACGTGATATGTGCTTGAATATTCTGTCCTGAATAATCTAGAAAACAAAACATAGCACACAGTGAGGATGAGACCCTGATGATATTTGGAAAGGATGATGCTCAATCCAAATTTGAAAGATGGTGGCAGTCAGAGTAGTGACTCTACCCTCCCTCCCACTCTAATTCTCCAGATAAAAATATCTGCGAGACAGAGAGAGCAATGGAGCAATGAAAAAGAGTAAGAGAAAGATATGAATTATAGCCAATCAAACTTCCTAATTAAACTTCAGCTAAACCATAAATTCTATCTTGTCTTTGTATAATAATGAGTCCATGCTCATTCCAAAATAGACTGTGTGGAGCAGTTAGTCTTTCCCTGATGGTTAAACTTCTAAGAACTAAGACAGGTTCCAGGCCCCTATCAAGAAGATCTGTTCTCAGAGAACAGAGAGGTCAATGTAGGCCTGTAGACGCTGAACGGAAAGCATATTCAACACATGACACATTCTAGAAGCTATTGAGGTTTTCAGCTGTTCCTTTAATTCAACAGGTAGATGTGTTTGCTTGTCATATTTCATTTTCCTTTCAAATTCAATTGGAGGACTCTGGGTACTGGTTACTGAAGTTTTTCTATGTTTCATCTCGAAAAGTAGTGAGCTAACAATTGCTTAAAACATCCTACATAATAAGACAAGAACCATGGCATATGAAGACTAATAATAGCCAAGCTAGTTCATTAGTTTCTTTGGACTTTGGGACCTTGCAGATCATTAAATTCTACATTTAGAGTCAAACATCCTCCCATCCCGAATCATTTGTCAATTGAATGTGATTAGTCCACTTTATAGCTTTCTTTCTGTGACTTTCAAACTCTTATAATTATACCATCCACTCATTAGAATATGATTTGGCAAATAATTAACTTGGTACAGAATTTTATGTTTTCAGCAATTTTTTTTTTACATTAAAAAAAAAATCCTGCCATAAGTTTTAAGAGATTTAAGACCCAATCACCATTTTCCAGGTCTCCGTTTAATGCAATGTGATTTTAAGTACAGACTATTTTAAATGGAGTTTTATTATTTGCTAAGGTTATTAACACCCTCATCTGATTCCACATGGTGACTAGATAAGTAATAAAGTGGGCTACATTTATCTTTGCAAATCTTATGTTTATTTTCCTAATGACAGAGAAGGAAGCAAGCAAGGAGGAAATTCAAAAGAACTCAAATATCTTAGTTCAATGATTTCTGCATCTTATCTTTCAGCCAGATCAAAATTGCCAATTTTATATGGCTGGATAGAGGTTTCTAACTTGGTGGAGATTTTAGGAACCTGGTGGAAAATATTTATTTTTACTTTTTGTGGTACAACAGGGATGTGTTAAAATGCTGTTGTCTTGGCATTAATTATGAGAAAATTGTCACGGTTGTGAAGGATTTTTTACATGGTTAGCAATTTCACTTTGTACAACATTTATTCCTGTTTTTTATTATTTGTACTTTCCAAACATACTGTCTATTTATTTCCTTTTTATAGTTTCTCTTTAGATCCTCCTTTTTTTGTTTTTTTTTCTTTTCAAATTTATGTACCTTCTAGGATGTGGTCACTTAAGTAAGTTTGGATATCAAGATAGAAAATAAATTGACAATAGACAGCATTATAAATCGAACCTGCAGACAAATGTCACGGAACTCACAGCTGTCACAAAATGGGTCATCATTCACATCAGGTCTTTGGATGGTATGCTTGTCACTGTCATAGACTATCTTTTTGGTTCGGTAATCACAACATTGTTATCTTTCAAAATTCAAGGGTATGATAATAAGATATAGCACTCTTCTGAAATAACAACAAGCATTTTATACTGTCTTCCAACGGATCTTGACAGAAAGATATAGGACAGGTATGAAAGCAGTAGCAAATGTTGAATTTAACCTGGGTCAAGCAATTTGCCACCTTTGTGTATTATTTTCCTCATTTGTAATAAAACAATAAAATACCACATTAATTATAACATCTCAGAATTTAAGAATAGCTGCCTAAGTTGTTATACTTAAGGCTTGATTTTTGCCTTTAAAAAGAAACTCCTGTGTTTGTTTTCTAGGCATTGGTTTTTCCATTTATTACATAGTGGTAATAGTATAGATACTACATATTACAGATATTTTTCCATATTAATAGTATCCATGATTCATTATTCTTAATGACCAGTTCAGCAATTTTTTCCATGCAAGGCAATGAACATATTTATGAATAAAATTTTCCACATTTAGGATTGATTCTTCTTCTTCTTTTTTTTTTGAGACAGGGTCTCAGTCACCCAGGCTGTAGTGCAGTGGTGTGGTCACGGCTCTCTGCAGCTTCAAACTCCTGGGCTCAAGGGATACTCTCGCCCCTCAGCCTCCTGAGTAGCTGACACCACAGGAGAGGGTCACCACACCCAGCTAATTTTTTATTTTTGTTTTTTGTAGAGATAAGGTCTCATTATGTTGCTCAGGCTGGTCTCAAACTCCTGAGCTGAAGCAATCCTTTCTCCCTGGCCTCCCAAAGAGTTGGGACTACAGGTGTGAGCCACTGCTCCAGACCAGAATTGATTCTGTAGGACCTTGTCAAAGGGTATAAATACTTTTAAGGCTATTCATAAGTATTGCCAAGTGTCTTTCTAAAAGGTTTATATCAACTTGCCTTCTAAAAGCATAAAGAAATATGGATTTCATTTCACCATATAGAAAGATCATTTTTTCCCCTCTGCAATTCTTCCCATCACTACCCTGGATAGCTCCCAGAATCTTTTCATGGCACTTAGTGCTTACTCTTTATTGTTGTGGAAGAAGACAACACATTAGAGGTTGGATGCTTCTTTGGCTATAAACAAAATCAGTACACACACACACACACACACACACACAAACACATAATACAAGACTTTTTTTTTATGGTCCCAGAAGGCCACCTCAATAAGGACAATATTTCTAATTGATGTGAATTCAAAGGGAAGAATGACAGGTCCCTTATTTTTCTTTTTATGTATCCTCTGTTTTCCAAATAATGGACAATTGGTTACAGGTTAAAGTCATTCTATGTAGCCCTTCATCTTTTAACCAGAGCACTGTAGCCTAAGACACACAATGCCACCATATGCCACCTCACTTGAAGCCAGATCAATTGTCTATTTCCATTATCCCATTGATTTTTAAATATCATTGTATGATAGTATCAGCAATACTATGGTTCGGATGTGCATGTTTAGATAACTGAGGAGGAAAATGGAGCATACTTCATAAAACTCCACTAACCATATACCTTCCTAGCTACCACTGGCTCTTTTCATATATTATCATAATCTCAGGCACTTTCTTTCACTCATCTTGATTATGACTATGCTCCAATGATTCAATCCTTAGTGCAGGTTATTGTGCAATATTCTGACAAATAATGGAATCCATGAAGGAGCACTGTTTTTGCAGTGTTTTATCATCGTCCTCATAGTTACTTCTCAATTTTCACAAAAATACTGAGCTCTACAGAGCCTAGTTTGATTAAATAGCTCCTTATTACCAAGATGCAGCATTAGAAAATTTCAATCAAACTGGAAAAACTAAAAGAATCCTAGACAGAGTTCTGTACAATGAAATGTACTAACAGCTTGACCCTGGCATTAAAGAGAAAATGAGATGTCCTGTTTTCAACTGAGTCTAAGCACTCTACCTACAACTCTAGGGCTCATAATGTCTGAAGACCCCATAATCCCATTCCCATGGCTTAGAATATAGCAAGCAAGGAGAAAGACCCAGAATCTGAGTACAGAACATCCTTAGCCCAGGATCTTCAAGTCTATGCTGCAACTGTGAGTAACTGTGAATTATTCTCATGCCTTAGTAGCTCCAGCAGTGACTAAATGAAGTTTATTATCTAAGTTCTAAGCCAAGTTCACATTTTTGATATGTGATACTTAAATTGTTCTTTTTTCTTTTTTTTTTTTTTGAGACGGAGTCTCGCTCTGTCGCCCAGGTTGGAGTGCAGTGGCGCGATCTCGGCTCACTGCAAGCTCCGCCTCCCGGGTTCACGCCATTCTCCTGCCTCAGCCTCCTGAGTAGCTGGGACTACAGGCGCCCACCACCATGCCCGGCTAATTTTTTGTATTTTTAGTAGAGACAGGGTTTCACCGTGGTCTCGATCTCCTGACCTCGTGATCTGCCCGCCTCGGCCTCCCAAAGTGCGGGGATTACAGGCTTGAGCCACCGCGCCCGGCCTTAAATTGTTCTTATAAACACAGTCGCTGTGTTATTTGTATCTGTGGATGGCATTTTCTTCTATTTTCCCTGATTTTCTGATTATGTTGAATTCTGGGGTAATCTGAGTTATGAAGTATTTTGGAAAACTGGGTAGTACCTGTCATGCAATTTGGTTGAGAGGTCAAACTGTTACAATCCAATCTTGGAACTATATAAAGAGATTTGACAGTTGCTATAAATTCGAATGAAGTATATGGTTTTTAGTGTTTAAAAAAAACCCAAAACTGTGTTGCTAAAAAAAAAAAAAAAAAATGCATGGTTTAAATACAAAGAGGAAAAGGCCTTTTCAGGTTCAGAGATGAAAATAGCTTGATCTTATTTTGATCCTATTCTGATGAATGTAAGACATTCAACTGTTACAATAGAAAAATTGAGAACTGCTAACTTAATAGGTGAGAGACCATATTCATGCAATAAACCATATGCAAAAGACATGTAATTAATGAGATACCATCTTTCATCTGGCAAATCAGCAAAGTGGTAGATGTGTGTGTTTTAATTATGGATCTGTAAGGCTGACAAGAGCACAGCAAAAGAGAGTCGCGCCCAAACAGCTTGTGAGACTCTAGGTGGATATAATGTTTTTGGATAATAATTTGGCAAAATATATTATAAGCCTGAGAAATGCCTAGACTCTTTGGCTCATCAAGATCACTTCAGGGATTCCATCCTAAAGAAATAGAGATGTAGTTTAAGAGACATGTAGAAAGTCATTGCTTGGATAAAGATATTGTTATCTATAAAAATAAATAATTAAAAAGAACATTAATAGTAAATAATGGCATATTGGTTTAAGTAAATAGAAGTTCATGATAAGATGCATAATAGAGTAAAAAAAATTAAAACACTGAAACGTGGTTTGGATGTATTAGAGGTAAACAACTAATAGGATAGAATTGAAAGGCCGGAAACAACCCAAAGATACCTAAAAACGGCATGAGAAAACACTGAAGAAAGAAATGTATTGGGACTGGGCCTGGTGGCTCATGCCTGTAATCCCAGCACTTTGGGAGGCTGAGGCGGGCAGATCACTTGAGGTCAGGGGTTAGAGAGCAGCCTGGCCAACATGGTGAAACCCCATCTCCATGGTGCATGCTTGTAATCCTAGCTACTTGGGAGGCTGAGGCCTGAGAAATGCTTGAACCCGGGAGGCGGAGGTTGCAGTGAGCTGAGATGGTGCCACTGTACTCCAGCCTGGGGGACAGGGTGAGACTCTGTCTCAAAAACAACAACAACAAAAAAAAACAAAAAATCTTAGCATTTGGCATATTATTTGAAACAGGACTTCAAATTCAAGGAATTTATCCTAAGGAAGTAATATTGAATCTGCACAATAATTTGACCTTGAGATGATTTACTGCAATGAGGTACACAAACAAAAAAAGCCAGAAACAACTGGAATCTACCCAAATTGGGGATTAATTTAATAATTAGGTGATATCATAAATGGAATATCATACAGTCATTAATTGGAGAAAAAATGTAATAACAGAAAATATTAACATTATTAAGCAGAAAAACAGGTTATAATGCAAGTATATAAAGACTCCTTTTTAAAACTAAAAGTACAACAAATTTTAAATTTACATATAAAAACAAATACATATGTTTGTGGGGATATATATATCAATAGTGGTTTTACATGAATGAATTATTTTATATTTTATGCTTTAAGTGTTTTCTATTAGTTTCCAAAATGAATGTATACTTCTTTAATAATAACTCCTGTAATCCCACCAATTTGGGTAGTCGAAGCAGGAGGATTGCCTGAGCCAGGAGTTCAAGACCACTCTGGGCAACATAATGAGCCCTTGTCTCCACAAAAAATAAAAAATTAGCCAGGCACAGTAGCTCGCACCCATGGTCCCAGCTACTCAGAAGGCTGAGGAGGGAGGATTGCTTAAGGTCATTCCAGCCTGGTGACAGAGTGAGACCCTGTCTAAAAAAAAAAAATAAAATAAAATAAAAAATAAAAAAATAAAGGCACTCTGCACTCCAAAAAGGGAGAAACAATAGCATTCAACATTCTTTAAGAAGGGCCTATGAAGGATCTTAGATGGAGGACAGGATTAAAAAAGCAAAGTGTAACTCTATCAAATATTCATATCTGCTACTGTGAACAGAGGTAACAACTCAATTGATTTTAATTGAGGAGAGTGCTTTCGGAGGGATAAAAGTTTGCTTGCAGGAAGGAAGCCCTTGGAAGTCATTATGATCCTGTCCCCTTCATGGGAATGGGCCTGGGTCCTAAACAGCCGTTTTTACCCAGTTCCAGGGTGAAAAAAATATACACTATGCCTAAGAGGACACTGACCAGAGCTCGCCCTAGGGTGGCAGCAGGAGCCCAAGCTCAGCGTGGGGTGGATAAATGCCCCAGTGTGCCTGAAGCATGACCAGCACTTGCTCTGAGTCAGGATGGCAAGAAAACAGCGATGTGGCCCAAGTAGGGTGACTTCAGTTTCTTGGTATTACTCAAACTTCTCAGTGTAGGTTCCATATTACATTAACTTTTACAGCAGTCATCACTTTTCCAGAGTGAATTCTCCAAAAGGAAGGCCACAATGCCCCCACCTCATTTTGGGACACCTCAGAATCACCTCACCGAAGATCTCTGCTCTGCTTCCTTCAAGCCTGTAATGCATGCGTGTGCAGTTTCCTGAATCTTGTCCTAGCTCTTTGTGCTACTTTGGTGTAGCCTCAGGCCAATGCTATCTGCTCTATTTCCAAAGGTTTTAATCATCTCCATGCTTCCTTTTTCTTTTTCTGTCCTGCCTTAAAAAAAAAGCAACTTGAGGATGGGCACCCATCTGCCTAAAAGATTTTCTGCTTTCACAAATTTAACACTTTCTGTGCCACATGGGCATGATCCTGATTCTCCTCTTAACACAACTTTGCCACATTGATGCTGGTTGGCTGGCTTGCGTAAGTCTTGAGAATTCTGCTGTCCCCCAATGCCATCAGACTGTGAAGCCCAGAAAACTACTCATATTTTTAGAATGGTAGAGGATTTGCCCTTATTTGGCCATTATATATATTTTTCTTTTTTTTTTTTTTTTGAGATGGAATTTTGCTCTTGTTGCCCAGGCTGGGGTATAATGGTGCGATCTCAGCTGACTGCAACCTCCACCTCCCAAGTTCAAGCTATTCTCCTGCCTCAGCCTCCCGAGTAGCTGGGATTACAAGCATGTACCACCACGCCTGGCTAATTTTTTGTATTTTTAGTAGAGACGAGGTTTCACCATGTTGGCCAGGTCTTGAATTCCTGACCTCAGGTAATCCACCTGCCTCAGCTTCCCAAAGTGCTGAGATTACAGGAGTGAGCCGCTGTGCCAAGCCATTAAATATTTTTTTCTAAATGAACTCCAGAAATATGTCTTCAAAGGATGCCATCGAGTGTAAATGACAAGACAGTCATGACCCACATATCCCTGAAATGATGTAAGACAGAGTCAATCTTTGTGTCAATAAGTATAATTTCTCCCCATGTAGGTTTTCCTTTGTGGAGTTTGTCAGGAATGAGAGTATTTTCTTGGGCATGGCAAAGCAAGTAAAAGAGGTTAACCAATATATCCAAGTACAGGAATCTGGTTTTGCCCCACTGGACCAATCGCACATCCCTAATAGCAAAACAGAAGGCTGAGAGAAGTGTATAAAGGACCATTATTCAAGCCCAAGAGCCAAGTGGTCTCACTTACCTCTAGTGTAGTTAATACAATCTTCTCAACTGAAGAAAAATAAGCCTCCCACAAGAATTGTGTCTGCTGTCTAAGTGCTAGGATTTTATCCTGATGAATAGACCTGATTGTAGAAGGAATCTGTAACACAAGTGAACACATAGGAATTATAACTGTAAAATAAAGAGATGTACTTGATCAAAATAACCCAACTGGGTTAGGCTTTTATTCTTCATAGCATTTGGCTTCTCGCATATAGATCTACTAAAAATCATCAACTCCTAAGTTGAAATGACCTTAAGAAGTGTCAGCTACAAAGAGCACTTACTGAGAATCCACCCCAACGGCCTTTGATGTATGAAAGTTACAGTTCACCTCTAAGATTCAGTAGCAGCTTATCAATTGCTTAGGTTAGTCCATAGTCACAATTGCTGTTTCCAGAAATCCTCGACCTTGCACATGAACAACGAAATTTTACAGAGGAGTAACTATAGGTCTTGGGGAAAGGCCAGAAGACTTTATCTCCTGAGCACTTCTATGACTGGTCACCCCAGGAACTATAAAATATCTATAAAAGGACTTTTTAGAGAATGTCTATGAGCCTTCCCATCCAACCTGAAGCTAGGGTCAGTCACTTTTATGTGCACATACCTTCTACCTCACCTTTGAGCCTTTCTGCTCCCTATATCTCTCTTTCTGCCTTCAGCCCTTACCCAAGTCTAACTGGATCTCTCGACTGTTCATATATGTTTAGCCATCACTGCTCTCTTCCAGGGTATATAATTTTAAAGGAAGGACCTATATCTTGTTATCCTGCTACACATTTTCAGGTTAGCAGAGTGGCTTTTATATAGTAGTTATTAAGAAATAGGAGGTGAATATAACCATCCGAAGCCACCACAGGGACGTCATTTCTTTTAATGGTAGTACAGCTGAATGGTTAGGCACAGGGGCACAGGAGTCAGAAAGATCAAGGAAGGAGTCTTGCCTCTACCATTTACTACCTGTGCTTTCTTGAATGAGTTAGCTGATTTTTCAGAGACTCAACTTCTTTACTTATAAAGTGGGGATAAAGTACTAAGGTTTTAATGACGATTATATAAGTGCTTAGCACAGTGCCTAAAACATGGAAAACTTAATTAATGTAACTATTATCATTATTGGTATCAGGGTGATGCTATTAAAAGTTAGACCAATTGCTTAATGTCTGCAAGGGAACCTGCTTGGGTCTGGAGCTCTGAAACGTACTTCCTGAGTCTGGTAAGTTTTCTGGGCTTGTTCCCTATTTTCACCTACAGTTCAAGGTCTATTTCATTTACAGAGTCTATAGTCTTAAGGGAAGATTCCTTGTGATTAGCAATTGCCCTTTTGCGCTCACCTCTTTTTGCATGTTTGCCTCCATAACATATGGCTAATCTGACAGATATGGGAGTCTGGGCAAGAAGGAGAAATGCTCCGTTAGCTGCTTTAATAGGAAAGTTACCCATGACATTTGACTAGGACTGTACCAGAGTTTCCATTGGAGGGGAAGGAAGTGGTAGCACATTTTTTAATTCAACACTCCCCTTAGGAGGAGCAATAAAACAGCTTCACAGTAAGAACAGAAGGAAAAGCTCACTTGGTTTGGCAATGTCCAAAACCAGATACTAAATCTGTGTCCCAAAGTGTATACCTGGATTTGCAACACTGAAGAAACACAGGCAACATGTAAAGGAGAAACACTGGTAGGCAAACATTAGCCTGTAATCAGAGCTCAAGGTCAAATGGGGAAATAAAACATTCTTTGAGAAGGTAGAGAAATCATTCACATCATAGAACCTTTATCAGTCCAAGGAAACTTATTTTTAGTTACTCACTGAGAAAGTTACCTAGATGGCCAAAGAAAGATTAGAAAAATATTATCCTGTTAAATTTTCATAATCATACCCTCTTCTAAATGTCAAGAGCTAACTGCTAAGAGTTACATAGGTTGGCATCACTGTTTTATCGTGGCCACGAGGAAACAGTCTATTAGAAAAATGCCTAAGGCTGGGCGCGGTGGCTCACGCCTGTAAACCCAGCACTTTGGGAGGCCGAGGCAGGCAGATCACGAGTTCAGGAGTTCAAGACCAGCCTGGTCAATATGGTGAAACCCCATCTCTACTAAAAATACAAAAATTAGCTGGGCATGGTGGTGTGCATCTGTAGTCCCAGCTACTCAGGAGGCTGAGGCAGAAGAATTGCTTGAACCGGGAGGCAGAGGTTGCAGTGGGCCGAGATTGCACCACTGCACTCCAGCCTGGGTGACAGAGCAAGATTATCTTAAAAAAAAAAAAAAAAAAAAAAAAAAGAAAAGAAAAATGCCTAAAGCTATTATTGCTGTATAGTCTCCAGAAAATTGAGTCTGCTGTGGTTATGAAAGGAGAAAAGGAATATCACAGACTCACCTACCAATGCTGTTCCCCTCTCTTAAATAAGATGCATCTTCATCTTACTACATCAAGTGCAATGTATTCTACCGGCTTGTGATATGATACAAGTGTCTGACAGCACTCTGCAAAGTGCTCTGGAAGACAACTCCAGTAGACAACTCCAGTTGATTGAAAAGACAGAGTTCCAAGTTTTAATGGCATTTGGCTATTGGTTATTAATCTGCTTGTCCTGAGAGACAGATATGGGAAAGTGATAAATTAATTCCAATTTGGCTGGATTGTTTCGGAAGTTGCCGAGCTCAATGAAGTCTTAATAAAAGGTCATGTATGGTAGCAAAACAAATGGAATGCACCAGAATAGATACAAGAAAGTCACATTAAGCGCTCTTGGTGACATGATGACAAGAATATATGCAAATAAAAACATCCCAGCTGTTCTAAAACAGGAAATGAAAAATTGTAACATAACAAAAAAACATTTCCCAGAGCAGATATTTGGGCTAGGTGCCAACTCTTTAAAACTATTGTTAATGACAGTACACAGTTGCTGCTCAATATGGAGGCAGCTGTGCAAAGACAGACTGAATATGAGAGGGGAAAAACACCAGCAAGTCTGCGTGGGTGGGGGTGACAAAGATCAAAATCTTTAGAGTGAAGCCAAAAAGTTGCTTCAGAAGGTGAAATGCCCATCAAGTTTGGTGAAATGGTAGAAACTGGACAAGTGGCTGGGCGTGGTGGCTCATGCCTGTAATCCCAGCACTTTGGGAGGCTGAGGCAGGTGGATCACAAGGTCAGGAGTTCAAGACCAGCCTGGCCAACATGGTGAAACACCATCTCTACTAAAAATACAAAAATTAGCCGAGTGTGGTGGCAGGCACTTGTAATCCCAGCTACTCGGGAGGCTGAGGCAAAAGAATCGCTTAAACCCGGGAGGCGGAGGTTGCAGTGAGCTGAGATCATGCCATGGCATTCCAGCCTGAGTGACAGAGCAAGACTCCATCTCAAAACAAAAAAAGGAAAGAAAAAAAAAAGAAACTGCAAAACCACAATTAAGTATCCTAAAATGTGCTCCACACCAAAGACAAACTTTCAATTTGTTCACATCAAATTCATGGGAGCGTTGGTATATAAAAGGAAAATTATGGGTGGTGTTTTTTATTCCCTTTATTTCTCAAATTTCTTTTAATGATCATGTATTATTTTTAAAATAACATTTGAAAAAGGAAGAAAAAAGGCTACATGGACAAGCACAACATGCATCACTCTCGTTTGGCTTTTCATGAATAAATGATTTTGGCATACACTATCTCTGCATGGGGAAAACTCTTCCTTGGTGTCTCCGCAAGGACTTCTTTTCCTTAAGGAATCACAGTGGGAAATCATTGACATAACAGTGGCCCTTCCACACAAACTCCAGACCCCTTTCTCAATGAACACCTAAGAAATTAAGTTGTATTCAGGGCAGAATAACTTATCTCCCCAAAAAACAGATTCTGCCACATTCCTCCTTTGTTTCTGAGATCCTAGGGACCACGGAGATCACAAACTGAGTACCAGACAGAAGGAATGTTTCAGGAGCTGTGGTCACTTTAGTTTGCTTAACCCATGGGTCTCTCAGTTACAGTTAGTTCATTTGTTATTTTAGGGAAGGTGCTGTATTACTTTACCAGTCAGCTAACAGATTGGGCAGCAGCACGGAAGCAGAATCAACAACAGACTTAGAGGCTGGGTGCGGTGGCTCACGCCTGTAATTCCAGCACTTTGGGAGGCTGAGATGGGTGAATCACCTGAGGTTAGGAGTTTGAGAACAGCATGACCAACATGGTGAAATCCTGTCTCTACTAAAAATACAAAAATTAGCCAGGCGTGGTGGTGTGCATCTGTATTCCCAGCTACTCGGGAGGCTGAGGCAGGAGAATCGCTTGAACCTGGGAGGCGGAGGTTGCAGTGAGCAGAGATCACACCACTGCACTCCAGCCTGGGCGACAGAGAGAGACTCTGTCTCAAAACACACACACACACTCACACACACACACACACACACAGACTTAGAAACTCAATTTAATGAATATCCAAAAACTAAAAGGGCAAAGACACTAAAAAAAATTCTACAAATATTTATGGTAATTCAAAGATAAAGTATATGGTACAATAAAAGAAAAACATTAAAATTCTATAATTTTAGGAGAAAAGAGCACGCAACTTGTGTTGATCCTAAAATGAATATACAAAGGGCTTTAGAAATCCTTAGTAATTTTTAGAAAAATAATACATGATCATTCCTGCCCTTAGATTTCTCTGTGAGTATTGTAACCCCCTCCCTAGGCAGCTCTTGAACAGTTCAAAGTTTTATTAGGGGCTGCTCATTTAAATATACATCCTAAAGATAACACTCGCTCAGACACCCAGACTGGATCATTTGAGGAATGATAACACTAATTACAAGAACAAGCCCTAGAGACCTCTCTCTTTCTGAAAATTAATCTGAAGGCAAGTGCAGAAACAGAGGAAAAGAATATGAAACAGTAGGGCAGAATAAAAACTCTCTGGTAATATTTCTAAAAATTCTGGTTATTGAAAGGGGTGGAGATCCACTTCTCCTTGAAAATCAAAGCTCCCATTCTTTACCTGCAACTTCTTTTCAGAATATATTCTGGGGACCTGGGCAGATTTTGTTGGAAAGTGAACAATGTCATATTAAATGACTTCATATTCACCATGACACAGGTAATTTTCTCCTGATAAAATTTCTTTTATGCAGCTGACCTTTTGGATTCATCTTCCTTGAAAGTTTGGACGCGGCCAGCAATAATCTGCTGATGTGTTGAAGGCCACAGCCCCTTCCTTACCTGTAATAACAATCTCTCATCGCCTATGACGGCAGCTTGGTTCCAATTAATCACTTCAGAGAATGGCAACTCCCATCCATTGCTGAGCATCACAGGGACGCAGGCAGCCTGAGCAAAAAAGGGGACTTCGTGAATGTGAGGAAAGCGACAGCAGAAGCTGTTCCAATCAGAGGTGAAATCAGTACAAATTCAATGACTGGCATTTTTGACACTGCATGAATCCTGACTGCCTAGGCCAGAAGGAAAGGAAGCTTTTATGAGTTATCAAGTCACACGAAGGTTGTACGTATCCAGACTAGATTTTAATATTTGCAAGTCTTGCCCTAGAATGCTAAAACCCCATTTCTATTCTAGTAGATGGTTTGGCTGACCTTACTTCCACAGAGACGACTGGCCTTGCTGGAGAAGTTTTTACTGATGTAACAAAAGCTCGCACCAACAAAATCTGAGTATAGAACCAACCTTGAGTATAAACGGTCTGGTCAATGTAACTCCCACAAGTCCACGTGCAAAGTGGTTTACCCCAATGTCATGAGCAACAAAGAGCAGAATGGAGCTCAGCATTCCTATGTAGCAGTTCATGGACTTAACCAGTATAGAGTGTTCACATTTCCCTTGCTCTGCAAACACCTAAACCAGAACTTTGTTCCTTTCAGTGTGGAGTGATCTAAACCACAGTCATACCAATTTACGGTCTGCGCCGGGAAATAAACAGCCAAGAAACACTAGGTTAATAACAAAATACTGATTCCAAATAACTCATAATCCAAATCAGAGAACAATTTTTCTTTATGCAACATCCCAGGAGGCTACAAGAACATTAGTGATGGCATGCTATGCAGAACACACACAGACAGCAACTTGGAAAAGACATTCCAGAGAAGGAAGCTCTTCTGTTGGAGGGCATGACAGAATGATTTGCAGTTAAGATGGCAGAGATAAGAAGTTATGAGGCACTGCAGCAAAAGCACAGATTTAGGCATGGTGCAGGGCATAGAGGAGGAAAGAACATAGCAGCAAAGGGTCAAGGAATGCAGGATGAGAGAGGTTGAGGGCGTGCTTTCTCTCTGCTATCAAAGAAGGCTGGTTGCAACTTCCAGGTGGGAAATGTGGATGACTGTCTCAAGAGGACATTTCTGCAGAGTGAGGTTGATGAGCTGAGAAACTCCCACCACAAAGGCTCCAGGGCTGAACTGCAGAGCCTTGGAAGAGCTGGATCATCTGAGTAGTACCACCACGCTGGGGATCATTCTCAAAATTTAAAGGAACTGAGAGACAATGAAGATGCAGGCAGAAAAGACAATTTTGCTTTTAGAGAGTACCACGAATAAAGGGAAAGGGTAGGGCTGCTTTTTAGAGTCCAGCTAGGCTGCCTGGTAGGCCAAGTTGGCAATCAGATTTGCCTTCTGTTTCTAAACATGACCCAGAAGAATCCACCATTTAATTTCTTACATCTAAAATTACTGAGTAAATCCTCCCTCCACCCCCTACTTTTCAAAAATATTTTAGATTTTCTTGAAAATATTTTCAGATCCTCAAGGGAAACCACACCTTCTCTTTAGCTATCCCAGGAGAGGTGATAATGTTAAACCCACTTAATCTGGCTTCGGTCCTCAGCCCTATTCTGGGAAGGCTCCAGGGCCTCTTACCTGCAAAGCCTCCAGGAATCTGAAGGACCCAAGCCTGCGACCACGAGGAACCAGACAGAAAGTGGCATTGTGCAGCATTTCCCGATAATCATACCTAGAAAGAGAAGAGGAGTAATCAGCAAATGAAGACCCATTGCGAATGTGGGGATATTGACCATAGGTCGGCGCTCATGTGCGTGAATTTACACAAAGCAACTTGGGAAAGCCACCAGCAGGCAGCTCTCACTTTTCCATTTTGAGGAAGGAGGTTGGGTTGCTGCATGAAGAGCAAACATGAATCATCATGTTGGACAAAGCAATTAGGATCCCTTTTGCAAGCAGTATATATAAAGACAAGTCTGATTGTTCTGGCAACAATCTGGTTTGCCCAGTCTTTGCTTCCAAAATCAGATTTTTGAGTCTTGATAAAATATGTTGCCCCAGAGGCTTAAAAAGAAGAAGAGAAAATTACTGGCGCTTCTCCTTCTCCTTTAACAATATGGCATTCAGCAAAACTAAGACTGTTCTTGTTCCCCACCCCTTCAAAACCATGCTATTAAAAACTATTCAGAAAACCTCAGTCACAAGCACAGAACAACATTTGTCTTCTCCTTCAAGATGGAGTTTCTACACTTAACCAAGAACATTCAGTTACCTAGGAAAAATATTCCCGTTTAAGAATGGCTGACATAACTTACGGGAGAGAGAGGAGGTGAGAGAGAAGGATGCTAGCCTAATAAAGGGAAGAAAAGAATAACGAGAAAAGAAAAGAAAAGAAAAACCTGAAATAGTAGGGTGTACGGGAAACTGGTCTACAGAAGAGATGAGTTTCTTTTACTCAAATACCATTTAAAGATATTACATTGTTTTTGCTTTTCAAAAAAACATACAAAATATGAGTGTTACCTATCTCTTTATGCCAGTGAAGTTTAAGAAAGATAAAAAGCGTTTCATTTTGTTTAGGACTGTCACTTTTAAAGTGATTACCACAAACACATTCCTACATAGGCAGTTTCAAGTATATTATGAGTTTAAGAAAACTTGGGAAAGTAGAGATGGTTCATGTCCCGTAAAGGCCCCGATTCTCAGAGCCAAGATGAAATCACTCTCATTTTTCAAGAGCTTCCAATGCTGAGCAGACAGGTGTGACTTTGACAGTAGCATATGTCACCACCATTTTCTGACTCTAATAGTCTAATTTAATCATAGCCTAAAGGCACTGAATTCTTCCCTCTTCTTTTTGGGTATATTGGTATATACATTTATATTTTTAAAGTCCACATCTATTTTTATATTCTCATACAAACTAGGCATACGGGAGTAAGCCAATTTCCAATTATAAACCCGTCATTAAGAAGAGACATCATGCAAAGGACCATTTGCTTAAACAAGCATGTACAACTAATTTGCACAAGAAAAGGTCACCGTGAATGGATTAAGATTATCTCCATTGAGAGTAAAAATTTTCTAAAACCCTTGCTGCATTAATTAAATTGCAAAATAGACTTCAAAGTAAAAAAGATTTTTAAGAAAGCTTGAATTTAGTTAAATACAAAAAAAAAAAATTAGATGGTAGTGATTTCTTCTTCCTCACCAAACACAGGAAAATGGTTGACAAATATCTTCAAGTTCAAATGTTGATAATGTTTTAATCTCTGCCTAATAGATGGAGCAGAGAGAAATATGTACACACACACATACACACTCACAAAAATATATGCATAAAGTTTAAGCTGATTTTTTTTTTAATACAGAAAGGTCGAATATACTTCAGACTACAGCAAGGTTTAATAAGTGCCCAGAATAGAAACCCCTGAGGGACTAGCACAGAAGGTCCCACATCCTCATCATTAGCCTACTAAAAATGTAAAATCCTATTAATGTTCTGCATTGTAACAAGTTTCAAAGTTCCTAGTTGCAGAATTTACTTTAGGGAATGTGTGGAGGAAGAGGAAGGGCAGAAAACTTATAGGAAAAATTCAAATGACAGTTATAGTGGGTTGCTTAAACGGTTATATAGAGGACTATTTGCTGATATAGCAAGTAAGGTGGAAATGATCGAAGCTTGTATTCCTTCACATAATAGGTAATAGGAGCTGTGGGAAGAATACCCTTGCAGGAGTTAGGAAACCACTAGGTAGCTGTGAGACTTAATAAAATCCATGAGTTTTCTATCTGTTTCCTCATCTGCAAAATGAACTAGTTGGGCTAGATGACTATAGATTCAGTTTTAATACTTGATTATTCTTTATCTTATCATTTTTAGGTAAGAAAGAGGAATGTCCTTTGAGAATATCCCACTGCTTAGGTGTCCATACCCATTATATGTATATGTGCACAATTCCATACCCATATATGTGTGTATATGTATATACATATGTATCTGTTCATATGTATGCAGTGCATGTCTAACATATGTGTGTATTCACATAGAGGCTCATACAGAACACATACACTCATACTTTAGAACAATGATTTTCATTCAGATTTCTATGCATGCTCAGCCTGCGAACCACCCTCTCTCTTCTGCTCTCTGGACAGTGAGTCTATGAATTACTAACATGTTCTACCCGAACGAAGAATGATGCCCCACAAGTGGGCAGACAACAATTCTAGTTTGACCACATGCTTGGTCCTCTCCTACTCAGTCCACTGTGATGCTCTTTCACACTGCACATCAACCTTCTTGCAGATGCTTAAATCCACTCATTTATTCATTCATTCTTTCAACAAATATTATGTTTCAGACACTGTCCCGTTTCAACAGATGGAGTCCAGAGAAGGTCTTCTCTAGTTGCTGGAGCTAACAAAGAAGCAACCTGACAATGCGAAAATGCTGATGAGATGAAAATTTAAGATATAAACATCTCCTGGGAGTATTTGCATTACAAGAGGAGATTATAGAAGGCCCACCTTCCAGAAGAAACACAAAGAACTCTGTGGCCACTCTCCCCAGCAAAACAACAATTTAGTAACAATCATAAAAACATTTTAAGTCTCTGAGAATTGTCCTAAGGGGATAATGACAAATAGAGAAACAGTCATTCAGGAAAATCTACCAAATCTTGGCAAGAACCATGAGAGTCTGTGGCATCTGGTCTCTGACCTGTTCCATGACCAACCCCTACTAGCTCTGCCTTACAGGAGCTTTACTCTGGGGCAGTGCAGTCAGGAAGGCTGGGCTCTCCATCCCCCCAGGTCCCATCAAGAAGGTAAAAAAGAGCCTACAGAAAGAGAGAAGCACCGGGCATGGTGGTTCACGCCTGTAATCCCAGCACTTTGGGAGGCCGAGGCAGGCAGATCACCTGAGGTCAGGAGATTGAAACCAGCCTGGCCAACATGGTGTAACCTCATCTCTACTAAAAATACAAAATTAGCCGGGCATGGTGGCACATGCCTGTAATCCCAGCTACTTGGGAGGCTGAGGAAGAAGAATCACTTGAAACTGGGAGGCGGAGGTTGCAGTGAGCCAAGATAGTGCCATTGCACTCCAGCGTGGGCAACAAGAGCCAAACTCCATCTCAAAAAAAAAAAAAAAGGAAGGGAGAACGTATTTGCCAATTTTATATATATGATAAGGGACTTTCATCTAGAATACATAAAGAACTCTTCTGACTCAACAATAAAAAGACAAATAATCCAATTTTAAAAGAGGCTAAGGATTTGAATAAACATTTTTCCAAAGAAGACACACAAAGTGCCGATAAACACATGAAAAGATATTCAACATCAATAGTCATTAGGGAAAAGCAAATCAAAACTACAATGAGATACCACTTTACACCCACTGGGATGGCTATAAGCAAAAGGACAGATGAGAGCAAGTGCTGATGAGGATGTAAAGAGATTAGAACCCTTCATACATTTCTAGCAGGAAGGTAAAACAGTGCAGCCACTTTGGAAAATAGTTTGGCAGTTCCTTTTCAAACTAAAAATGGACTTACCATATGACCCAGTAATTGCACTCTTGGGCATGTATCACAGAGAAATGGAGACTTATTTTCACGCAGAAACTCGTCCACGAATGTTCACAGCAGTTTTGTCTGTAATAACCTCAAACTGGAGACTACCCAAATGTCCTTCAATGTGTGAATGATTCAGCAAATTGTGGTACATCCATAGCCTACAATACTTCTCAGCAATAAAGTGGGACAAACTATTGATACACACGACAACTTCAAGGAAATTATGCTGCATTAAAAAGTCACCCTCGAAAGTGTACATACTGTTGAATCCCTTCTATATGACATTCCTGAAATCACATGTTATAGGGATAAAGAACACTTAGAGGTTGCCATTGGTTGGGGGTACGGGGAAAGACAGGGAGACTTGACAGGTCAAATGGGGGCACACAATATTTTAAGATGGACTAATTCTCCCTCGTTTCTTATGTTTAGAAATGTGAATCACATAATCACACACTACTTAAAAGAAACATATGATATCCTAAGCAAGAAGGTAAGTAGGTGAGGGAGACAACTAACCCCAGATAATTCGCCGCTCTAATAAATGGTTTTGCTACCCTTTTCAGATGGGCATTAGGTTCCCCACGTGTAGGTAAAGAAGGACAAAAGGTAGAAGAGTTTTCACAAATGACTACAAAGAAAAATGCAATAAAAATGACATGACCTTGAATTTAACCTAGACACTAGTACCACTCTATGGCCATAATAATTTTATACTTAAAGTTGTGTTGAACAATGTATGGGATGCACCCCATTTAAAATGGACTATGCAATAATGCACAATTGAAGCCCTGCCCCTCTGTAGGAAACACATTTTTGCTGGCAGCCATTCTGTGCAACGGGGAAAGATGGGGGAGTGTAGCATAGAGCAGGGGTTCTCAAAGTATGTTCTCCCAATCAGTGGCAACATCTGCACCATCTGGGAACTTGGTAGAAATGCAAATTCACAGCCTCACCCAAACCTGCTGAATCAGAAACTCTGGGGGAAGAGCCTAGAATTCTGTGTTTTAACAAGCCCTCCAGATAATTATGATGCACCCTAAATTTTGAGAACCACTGGCACCATAGTTAAGAGCTTAGTAATTAAAAGCTTAGTGGTTAGGCAGCTTTAGACACAGCCAAACCTGGGTTCGAATTCCAGCTTTTCAATTTATAAACTGAGTAATCTTGAGAAAGTTATTTAATTTGTTTAATCCTAGTGTCTTGGTTGGCAAAATGGGGATAATACTTATACTGTGAGGATTAAGTGATACATTTTAACCAAAGCACGAGCATATTATAAGCAAACCATAAAAGGTAGCTATTATCATTATGACTGAAGGAAGATAACAGAACATAATGGAAAACATAGCCAGCTTCAAGTTAGAAAATCTGGGCTGAGGAATTTGGGTTCTTGATCTACCACTTCCTGCGTAACCCCAGCAAATCATTCAACTTCTCTAAACCTCAAAGTTGTGAAGATCGAATGAAATCATGTACATTGAATATAAATGGCAAAGCACTACGCAATTGCAAGTTATTATGGTAAATTACATCAGAATAAGAGGGATATAAACATTTTTTAAAACCCTAGTAACAATTAAAAAGAATGAAAACTATACCAGTATCCCAAAGACAGAGCCAAGAGACAAATGTGGAACAGACCCTTTAAAGTAAAATGGAAACAGAAGCTGTGAATCACAACAGAACAGCAGCTTCTAATTGAAGGCTTTTGCCTTATTATCAAAAGCTACATAGACAAGGATGTTGCTGTTGCACTGTGCTCACAGGTCCTCCTGTGGCTCCCACCATCTCTCTGTAGCATGCATATTTGCCAAGTGAACCTGCTTTTTGCTAACCAAAGACGATAGGGAAGAAACAAGTGATCCAGCCTCTCATCTCTGTACTCACACAATTCTAGTCTCCCCATGATGTTGTCCCAGTTTGTCTCAAGTATTTATTTATAAAGTAACTTAACATCTACAGGTGATCTATTCCTTCCAGTCCCCATCCTCATAAGTAATTAATCTTTGCTTATACCCAAGTTTGAATAACGCCCCTTAAGAAAAAAAGAAAGAAAATAAAAATAATTTATGACTGTCGTAGTTCTCTAAAGTGCATGGGGATGAGAGAAATGAAATTAACATCCTTTGAGCACCTCCTTGTGCCTTTTTCATTCATTCACCAAGCATTAGTTGAATGTCTACCATGTGTCAGGCACTCTTCAGGGAGCTCACTGCCCAGAATAAACAACATGTGTTATCAAATGATGATTAGTCAGTGAGAGGAGTGCTAGGATTGCTCATGAAGTAGAGGTGGGGGTTATACAGAGAAGAGAAGCAATGGCCACATGTAGGCAGGGAGGCCTCCTGGAGGAAGCGAGACCCTGAGCTAAATCTTAAAGGATGAACAAGAAGCAACCAGGAACAGGGGTAGGAGGAGGCAACGGGAATTTCTGGGGGTAGAGATAGCATAGCAGGAACAAAGGCACCAAGGTGAGAGAAACCACCCAGTTTGGGGAGAAGGTATGGGGGTGCGGGCTGCTGTTACTGGTGGGTTCCCACTAGGAAGGCTTTATATGACATCTCCTAGAGCTCAGAGATGATCCCTTGCAGGTGATCGGGGTGTCACTGAAGGGCTTAACCAGAATGACACGTTACCAATGGTGTGCTCAGGGCTTTATGTAACCCAGCTTCATAGAGAAGCAATGAAGTTCAGACACCTCAAAAACCCTTCCAATGCAGGTCACAGCTAGGAACAGCCAGCCTGTGTTCCAACTCCCGGATTTCTCATTCTAAATCCCATTTTCTTTTCATTACATCATATTGCCTCCTTGATCAGCCCATACAACATGCAGTGTCTAAAACTGACATGTCTTATGAAGCCAGGTCCTAAGCAGTTCACCTAGTTTCAAGCATGGGCTTTTCGTTGCCAATTTAAAAGGGCTATTTCTCTCCCACTCAAAACTTTACCCCAGATCACTACCAAGAGTTCAGTTTAGGAAGGTACTCTGTCATTTATTTACTAACCATGTTGCCTTAGACCCTTCCTTGGCCTTTACAGGTTTAACAGTTTAAAATTTCAATTACTATTATTATTATTATTATTATTATTATTATTTTGAGACAAGATCTTGCTCTGTCACCCAGGCTGCAGTGCAGTGGTGAGATCACAGTTCACTGCAGCCTCAACCTCCTGGGCTCAGGCAATCCTCCTGTCTCAGCCTCCTGAGTAGCTGGGACTACAGGCATGTACCACCAAGTCAAGCTAATTTTTAAACTTTTTGTAGAGATGGGGTCTCACTTTGTTACTCAGGCTGGTCTTGACCTCCTGGGCTGAAGCGATCCTCCTACCTCAGCCTCTCAAAGTGGTGGGATTACAGGAGTGAGCCACCACACCTGGCCTAAAATTTCAGTTATTTTTGAGAAAACTCTGAAGTTTACAGCATGCAATAGTATGGAATTGCCCAAGGCAAAGATTTGAACTGAGAAACGTATATAAGTGGGAACCAATCTTTTAGCTGGAAAATGGATCCAACTGGCCACTGTTCCATCTCAATTAGGTGACTTGAAAACATAGAATATGGAAAAGTATAGGTCCCTGGTGTCTTTGAGAATTCTCTGGACTTAAGGAGCCACAGTTTCTCCATGACACCTACTCTCACAGAGTCTCTGTGCACATAAATGAGCTGCTATAGTACAAACGAGCTATGCAAATGTGCAGTGCTAGGCTCTGGGCCTGGCTGACCAGGCTGGCTGCAGCTTCAGGGATGCTCAGCGTCCCCCAGCAGGAAGGCACTCGCTACTTGGAGGTGGTACAATTCCTTACTCAAGAAAGTTTTTTGCCTTGAGCATTGCCTGCTGTTACAACTGCCACACCGCTCCCCACCTCCCCAGTCATGCCAAGGATTAAGAATTTATTTCCTTGTGACGCTCCTCAGTCTGAGGCTGCTGATCCCAAGCTGTCCACTGCAGAGAGCAATGTGCGGCTAAAACCAGGGCCAGGAATTTATATTCATCCTTTCACACTTCTTGGCTTTCCACAGAAGACAGTCTCCTTTTCACGTCCACATAAAATCCATTTCAACATAGGGAAGGGAGGCAGATAACATTTTGTGGGCTGGGGCTGAGGCGTGAAATCCCTATGGGAGGCATTCACTCTCATACCCATGATCTCATGATAGCCTCACAACCACTGGGGATGTGGGGAAAGATACACCTGTCTTTCCCAGGGAAGAGGGAGTCAGAAGAGTCCTTGGACTCAAACATCTTGTCTGAACACACCGGGTCATAATATCTTATCAACTCTAAACTCCACCCCCCATCCTTAGGCTAAATGTCTACTGACAGTTCAGAACCTTAAACTTAGCCCAAGTGGTAATTGCCACCTGTGTATATTAATGAACACAACATGTACCAGGTGTAGCTCATACTTCAAGAGGGGTAAAAGATGACCATCTCAATTCCTGCTCATTAAATAACAGCTCAATGGCTAATATATAAAGGTAAGTAAAAAAAAAAGATAGCTATTAATAACAACTTTTTAAAAACTTTTTTTTAATTTTAATTTTTTATAGAGATGAGTCTTGCTATGTTGCCCAGGCTGGGCTTGAACTCCTGGCCTCAAGTGATCCTCCCACATCCTTCCCAGTCCCCAAAGTATTGAGACGACAGGCATGAGCCACCATGCCTGGCCAGATACAAATTATAACAACAATACCTCCACTTTTAAAGCATTTCCTGTGAGTGGGGCACTGAGCTGCACAATCTGTATTCTTTATTGTGCCTTATCTTTACAACCAACATGGAGAATAGGTGCTACTGGCCCCAGTTTACAGATGATGAAGTAAAGTGTCACAGGTTTTGTTTGGTTTGTGCAAGGAGGACAGGATCCACGACCAGCTCTGTCATCTCTCAACCTACCTAGGAGGAAAGAGTAACAAGGTGCCAGCAAAAGTGAAATAAGAGACATTTAATACATCGTGCCCGTGACATTAATCTCAGGAAGTTTTCTGAAAGAGGCGAGGTTTTGCAGCACCAGCTTTTTCTTTTTTTCCCCCCTTTGAGCAGAGTCTTGCTCTGTTGCTCAGGCTGGAGTGCAGTGGCGTGATCTCAGCTCACTAAAACCTCCACCTGCTGGGTTCAAGCGATTCTTGTGCCTCAGACTCCCAAGTAGGTGGGACTACAGGTGTGCGCCACCATGCTGTTAATTTTTGTATTTTTAGTAGAGATGGGGTTTCACCATGTTGGTCAGGCTGGTCTTGAACTCCCGGCCTCCAGTGATACACCTGCCTCAGCCTCCCAAAGTGTTGGGATTATAGGCGTGAGCCACCGTGCCTGGTCAGCACCAGCTTTTATACACAGCAATACCCACTTCCAAAACTCTTCTCAGAGAAATGCAATTCCAAGACACATGGGCCTAAATTCTCTGGTTCGAAATAAAACGTTTTTGAAAATGCTAAATAAAGGGCTACCTGAGTACAGTGGCCGGGAGGGGGTGCAAGGGGAAAAGAGGGGATTAACAATAAAAGGGCCAGCAGCAACAGTGACCTCAGATGGATAAATGGGTCCAGAAGAGGCACACACAGACCCAATGGTGATGGGGAAGCCTGAGGTCATTATCTTACCATTAACTACCTTTCACCAGGCTCTAAGCCAATAGGACTGGTTAAGTGGAATGGGGCCAGGAAGTACGGACTGCAGCCCGAGAAGACCAGGATAGGGGTGCGCAGTGCAGTGTGTCTGTTCTAAGGGTGCCAGCTCCCCACCTAGGACAATCTGAGTCCCAGGAGGCTGGCTGTGGAGGGAGCAGCTCTTCTCTACATGCCCCTCTTTCCTTCTTTTTCTTAACTTCCACTCCTGCTGCCTAGAGGAAGCCTTCCCTGATCCCTGGAGTTTGGGCACCCTGTGCTAACTCTCTATTGCTCACTCTGTATTAAGTTGCCCATTTTTCTCATCTTCCTTCCCCTGGATTCCGGGACACAGGACCTTGGTCCTACTTTCTGTTGACCCAACAACTACCTTAAGGCCCGGCCTACTGTAACCACTCAAAAAAAGAGTTGTTAAATGAATGTAAGGTGCTCAGTGTCCACCAATTTGCATTAAAGTGTACAGGTGCTGTGGAAGCAAGAAGATAACAAAGATAAGATGCAAGCCCTTCATTACAACAATGTCCACTTTAACAAACACATGCCCAACTCTTGATTATGCTGGCTCCTTCCAAGGATGAGTTCATTCCTATGCTTACACCAAGCCCAATTTACTTGGGGAATGAAAAATTGTGTTATTTATTTAGTCTTCCTTTTGTACATTTTAAAATCCCTTCTCTGTTTTTATTTCTACAGGCTTGTTAAAAATGTCATCTTCTCCCTGCACACTGACAAGGGTGGAAAATTTGTGTTTCACCAGCCCTGATAAATAGCACTACTTGTAAATCAAGTTAAATGCATGCACAGTGCGGTTCAAACTAAACCTTCTCCTGGCCTTCCTCCATGTCTGAACTGAAGAAAAAAAAACCGTAGGACCTCCCCATGGCTTCTGCAATGACAAACCCTGCACCAGTCCGAAAAGCAATGACTCCCTCCCGCTGCACAGAAAACTGAGCTCGAACCAACGTCTGACCACTTCCCTTCTTGATCGAAGATATCCTTTCCAGCAAGGCCAGCCTGGATCAGGCCTCGGATTAGGAGGATGTTTGGCATTCCTACTGTTCTCACCCCTAGGGCAGGCACTGTGCAGAGCCTGTCCTGTGTCCTGCATTCTTGTCAGTGTTTAATCCTTTTGTCTGGTCCCTGCATTTAAGTGATTATAAAATATCTTGAGAATCCAATGACAGTTTGTGGAATGTCAGCTGGTGCCACCAACCTCACCTTCCCATTTCCTCTCCCACTGTTGCATCACTAGCCTCTGCCTTGTGACTTTGACAGTCAGGGCTGCCACCTCACTCCTGAGCCTTTGGTACCGAATACACAAACAAGACCTCAGAACTCTGTGTAGGCTGACATAGCACAGTCTCAAAAAATTCTAGAACACCCAACTTACTATGAATGCTGCATGAAGCTAGTTGTCTATGGAAAGTTTAATCATTCCCACCTGGCTATGTGAATGCATAAATGTATAGATACATGGGTGTATCCATGGGACATAAAATTTGGGTTATGGTTGAAGATTTGATGCCACATATTATTGATTTACAGGATTACCTTGGCATGAAGGTTGGGTCCTTAGGGATTGGAGAAGCCTACAACTCTAGATTCTGCCATTTCCTTTGGCAGAAGTACACTAGTGCCCTGGGGAAGATGGTCTGTGGAGCTGAGTCACCTCTCCCTCCTCCTCCTCCTCCAGCTGGCCATGCTTCCCACAGTTCCTTTGAGAAGCAGACAGAGCTAGCTAGCTCCCTGGCACTCTCATTCTGGAAAGAGGCTGTGGGACAGAAAGAAAATTTAAGCACTGGATTGAGGAGAGGTGGACCAGATGGCCCAAAGGATGCCTTCATGCCCTAATATTTACTCATTAGACAAAGGAGTATTGAGCAGGCCCTACATGTCAGGTACTGCTCTGAGCACTGGGATGCCATGAAGCAAGAGTCCTCCAGGAGCTGCCCATTCATGGATTTTGCAATTCAGTGGCAACCAGTCTCCTCACACCCTTCTTCCTATACCTCCTTAATCCCATTCCTCCTTCAGCTCAAGCATGCCTGAACAGAGCAACGGAAACCATACTCCGGTTCTTACTAGTTTTTTGTTTGTTTTTTTTTTTTTTTTTTGAGATGGAGTCTCGCTGTCGCCCAGGCTGGAGTGCAGTGGCACAATCTTGGCTCACTGCAAGCTCTGCCTCGCGGGTTCACGCCATTCTCCTGCCTCAGCCTCTCCGAGTAGCTGGGACTACAGGCGCCCGCCACCACGCCCGGCTAATTTTTTTGTATTTTTAGTAGAGACGGGGTTTCACCGTGGTCTCGATCTCCTGACCTCGTGATCCGCCCGCCTCAGCCTCCCAAAGTGCTGGGATTACAAGCGTGAGCTACCGCGCCCGGCCTGGTTCTTACTAGTTTTAAACAGAATGAGTTCAATCGTATCTTCCTACAGTCCATAGTCTATAGAGCAGCCAATGACACCTTTCAAATGTCACCCCCCAAGTCTGAACACCCTCCAATGGCTCCTCCTGGCACTTAGAATAATAATCATGCCCTACACCCTGGCCAACTGGGTCCCATGAGAACTGGCCTCTGCCCAGATCTCTGACTGCCCCATCCTCAGTCACCAACTACAGCTACAAAGTCCTGCTCTCAATTTCTCGACAGAGAATGCTAACTTCCATCTCCTGCACTTGCACTTGCTGTGCCCTCTGCCTGGAATTCTTCTCCAGGATCTCTCTCAAGCTGCCTATAAGCATTCAAATAGACCCTTCTCAGAGAGGCCAGCACAGACCAACCTGTGCTCCTGGCACTTCCTTTCTGTTGCCCTGTTTCATCTCCGTCCTGGCATTTACCAAGGTCAGAATTCACACATGTATTTGTTTTACTGGCTTATCTTCTTTCTCCCCAAATGTGATGTATACTGCATGAGAGAAGGAGGTTTCCTGTTCTTATTCACCACTGTGACTCCAGACCATGTACTATGCCTGGCCCACAGTAATCTTTTAGGAAATATTTGTTGAACCTATGTCAGATTATTCAACACTCACCCCATTCCTCATGGGTTTATAAAGCCCAGGTCATAAAGTGTCTGAACTGCTGGCAACGTTTGCAGGGATAATTCATATGACAAGTTTCTAAAAGGATATAGAGAAGTTTTCTTTCATCTTTGTTTTATACAACGCTAGCTTTCTCTCTCTAGTTGATGGTATAATTCGTCAAGTTCTCCAAATGCCATCTGCTATGAAAGCAAGAGCCCATTAAAAATGTCTGTAGAAGAAATTTCTTAAAGAACATCTTTAGAGATGTTTATGTAAAGTAATACAATGAAACCCTGCACAAATTAATAACTAAAGCATTTATGAATATTAGAAAGGATGAGGCCAAAACTTTTCTTGGAACAGTTTTTGTACATATGAGGTAAAATGTAGAAGATGTCAAAGGCCTGGCATTGTTATGTTTCTTTCGCCTTTTCTTTGCATCCCAAATTATTACGGCATATACCCAAAATCCATCTAGTGCTTCAGAAGTATAGATCATTTTCCAAAAGAAGCATCTGGAATAGCTAATTTGTTACCAAAGCCGGTGATTAAACACATATAATACTGTGGGGCTGAATGGCCAGCCATGAGTCCCAGTTTTCCATTGTATTGGGTTTCAGCTATTAACCAATCAGTCTGTTTCTAGAGTATGAATCTGTAACGTAGATGGCTCAGAACTCTTGGCTACGGGGCCTTTAATGGGAGAGCATTTGTGTCACATGGAATTCTTGTTGCTTGGTTTCCATTAAGGTATCTTGGCTTTTAAATAAACTGTCAAGTAAAACTTGGCATCAAAACACAAAGTGAGTAACTTCCTTTGTTGAGTCGCCGACAGCTCCGCTGCGTGTCAGATAGATAGCTGCTGAGAGTCAGATCCAAAGGCGATTGCAGTCTCTTTGGAAGGAAGCTGGTATCACAAACTGCCTTCCTCAGGATTAAGGCTAAGCAAAATTTAGGGATAATCTTTATGGAAAGTTAACCCAGCAACGGCCAGTCGACCATATCCCTCTCCACAAGTGTTGGTTTGGGAATTATAAAAGTTTTGGAGGTGCGAAAACATAATTGGAAAACTTTTTTTCCCTGCTTAAAGGGCTAATTGATTTCACAGGTGTTTAATTATCATTTGCTATGAGATAATACCTTGTAGTGCCATAAAAAATGGATTTAATTTTCGAGTGCTTGCAAAACCATTTCCAAAGCCAAGTCGGACCTAAAGCTAGATAACTATTCTATAAATCAAACACACTGCCTCCTTTCTTTGAAATTGTTAATACTTGGGGATAATGATATCTGACAACCTTGAAACTAACATGAAAAGGATTTTTCTGCCAAGTGCCAAAAGTCAACCATTGGAGAATTTCAGGGAGTTTGGTTCATTAACAGTGACTCAGGCAGCCTCAGGACCCTGCCTGCAGGCTTCCAAAACACCCCAAGGGTAGACCATTGGTGTGTGTCAGGACACAATATTATCTACCAAGACCAAATGGTCATATATCCAATAAGGTCTACAGGAAAACAGAAATAAAACCCAAACCACCCTTAGCACAAAAAACTGCCTGGAAACAACTGTAACTCTCTAAGCTCAAACTAAGAGTCCTGGAACTTAGAAAGTAGAGACGTTTCAACTTGATCAAGGGATACTTTCCTATCCTGTGCTTAAGGCACAACACTTGTGCTTTCTGTAATAACAAGGGAGGGAATCATAAAATCAAACAAGTGTTAACAGCTGGAAGGCACCACAAAGATCATCCAGTCCAAATATCCAGATGAAAAAAAGCAGCCAGGAGAGGTCAAGTAACTTACCCAAGATATCACCAGGGGCAGAACCAAGATAAAAAGAATAATTCTGAGTGAGCAGAGAAAGGAAAAGAAAGCTTGAAAATAGATTTAGAGTCCCATTCTCACCCAAAATCTAAAAATACAAGGAAGAATTTTTAAAAAGACAAAAAAAAAGTGAGGTTTCATTCTGTAAGAGGAGTGGCTATTTCTTCAACGAAGCCCAGTTTCCACAGAAGTGCTTAAGCTGCCTTAAATAACTACATGGGGGTTTTATTTGGTGCCACGTTTCGGATTTTTTTTTCTCTCCAACTTCTATCCTACCATGTTCCATTAGATTAAGTGTGCTTAAATGATTTAAGAAAGCAGCGCAATTTAGCTGGACACACACACACACACATGCACACACACCATTATTTAATTTATTTAATGCCTTTGTATGGAGGCTGCACATACCCTAAACCTAAACTGTATGACAAAGATTTTTCAGGCAGTTCAGGTTGGCCTTCACAGTGCTGGATAAAATAATATACAGCAATATGCAGTATAATTGGTGCCATTCTTGGACACTGTGTTTGGGCCCTGGTAGTAAAAGTCTGGGCCAAATTCATGTGGGCTGAAAGGGCAGGGGACAATGTGGGCCCCAGTATAGTCTGAAAAGGGTTGGAATGGAAGGGCATCCATAGAGACTGGTTTGGGATTGCAATGAAACTCCTTCAATGAATAAAAATGGTGGCAATAACTCTAGCTAACATTTATTGAGAACTTACTACATGCCCAACTCTCTGCAAAGCACTTTATGTCCATTTGGCCATTTGCTCTTCCAAAAATCCTATGAAGTAAGTAGCATTATATCTCCCATTTTGTGGAAGAGGAAATTGAGGATTACACCTAATTTGTCTAAATTCACTTAATAAGCAGATGGTATAATTTGAACTAAGGCATTGTGACTTCAGGACCCAAGTTAGTGTACACAATTGCACACTGCCTCCTTTCCATAATGCTTTTTGGAGATGTCCCATTGGCTAGCTAAGTGAGCTCTGTCATGAGGGACACCATGAGAACCACCATGAAATGCACTGGACTAATTTATGTCTTCTAAGCAAAGATGTGCCTGGCATGGGGAGAGAGCTTTTATGTGGCTCTGAATAGATCTTTCCCAGGGTCAGCCTCATCTCACACATTACTTCCAGGTTTTGGGGACTTGATAAAACAGGTGAGAAATAAATGCCTGTACATTTGCTATATTTATCTCAGCCAGAACGACCAATGGAACATAGAAACTTGAAGGCCTCTTCCTAAGACTTTATATGACTCTTGGTTTCGCAATCCATTGTGAGGCTTTGGTGCCAAGACCCACAACATGACTTTTAGTTCCCTAATAAGCTTGTGGAGTCTCTACTATGTGTGCAGGTCTTTAAGGCCATATGGACAAAATTGGGAAGAGACATAAAACAAATACTGTAGGAGACAATGAGATTTCATTCACTCATCCACCCATCCATCCATTTACCAATAGCACTTATTATGTACCCACTAAGCACCAGGCATTCTATTGTCAGGATACAATGGTGGGCAAAATAAAAAATCCTGTTCCTTTACTGTTCAGAATTATGGAATTCACTGTCTTGTGTAGGGAGACTGATAATAAACAATTAATCATATAATAAAATCAACAGCTATGGTAGTTCCAAGGAGAGACTCATGGTTCTGTGAGAGCACACATGGGAGAGGAACTTGACCTAGTCAGGCGGTGGGGACTAAGCTGAAACCTAAGCGCTAAGTATCCAGCAGGACTGGGGTTTGGAATGCAGTGCTTTGAGCAGTGTTGACAGTAGATGCAAAAGTCATCAAGAAATTTAAAGTACGTTTGGGAAAACGAAGTATGCATACCATAATTAGTCATCTCAAAAAGTCAAAATTATTTTGCTGTGATGTAGACTAAATCCATAGGATGGTTTGCAAAACAAAGGTTAGGACTCCATGCTGCCTGGAACAATGAGTGTGATTAAAGACTGGATGTCTGAGGCCGGGCACGGTGGCTCATGCCTGTGATCCTGGCACTTGGGGAGGCTGAGGAGGGCAGATCATTTGAGGTCAGGAGTTCAAGACTGGCCTGGCCAACATGGTGAAACCCTCTCTCTACTAAAAATATAAAAATTAGTCAGGTATGGGGGTGTGCACCTGTAATCCCAGCTACTTGGAAGGCTGATGCAGGAGAATCACATGTCTGGATGGATAAGCACTTTCATTCAGTTAAACACGTTGATCATATCAGAGCATTCCAGATTCTACAAACCTGCTAAGCAATAACTAAGGCAACAGATGTTGACCCATGTTACAGATAGTAAAGCTGCGTCAGAAAAGAGCCTTAACAACTTGATTAGAGTTAATGAAAGATACTTAAAGTTGTTCTAGTTCATCTTAACTGCTCTTCCCTGGAAACCTGGCAACTCACCTTTTTAGCACTTATTTATAAGCCCCTTTCCTATTGCCGCAAAATTCTACAGGCTTTGTAGAAATGGGGCTGAGTCTCTAAATAATCACATTTTCATGGTAATTAAAAGCCAAATTCCCTAACTCCCTAAATGCTATGAGCAGTTTGAATGCCTGTGTTTTGTCCTAACATTGAGCATCTCTAGGAAGAAGGAAAACCATGGTAGAAAATACTGAAATGACTTAATTGCAAAACAGGCAGCCTTATGATGAAGTAGCAGTGAGCTTCTGCTGGGATGGCACACTCAGGGGAAGAAGCTGCTCACAGGAAGAACGTCCAGGAGCCCTGGCCTCTGCCCTTCTTCAAGTACTGACTGCTATGAGGCCTGGGCCGAGGTCCTACAGGCCAGGAGAAGCCCTAAGATGACATCTTTCTGCTATGGTGACAAGTCCTTCCCATTGACTCTAACAGTTGTTAAGGTAAGAGAGGTAAAGAAGGGAGTTTCAGTTATTAAGGCATTAGTTTGGATTGGAGCTGGGAACAAAGGAAAAGCCACAACTGGGCTTTATCCAGCAAAGACACTATTTTCATCCATCTGCCTCCTAGACTAATTTAGGGATTACAGGACCTACCCAGGGCCCTCTGATGCAGCAAAGTAAGGATCATATTGTGAGGGTAGACCAGGCCAAATCATTGCCACCTCTAACTTTTTTTTTTTTTTTTTTTTTTTTTTTGAGACGGAGTTTCGTTCTGTAGCCCAGGCTGGAGTGCAGTGGCGCAATCTCGGCTCACTGCAAGCTCCGCCTCCCAGGTTCACGCCATTCTCCTGCCTCAGCCTCTCCGAGTAGCTGGGACTACAGGCGCCCGCCACCACGCCCGGCTAATTTTTTTTTGTATTTTTTAGTAGAGACGGGGTTTCACCGTGGTCTCGATCTCCTGACTTCGTGATCCCGCCCGCCTCGGCCTCCCAAAGTGCTGGGATTACAAGCGTGAGCCACCGCACCCAGCCGCCACCTCTAACTTTAAGGCTGCTAATCTCTTAGAAAAAAAACTGGAAGAAAAAGTTGGAGAGGGCAGTAGGGGGAGAAACACACACACACACACACACACACACACACACACACACACACACATATATTTAAAGACCACAAAATACATTTTTCATCTTTAAATCAAAGTCCTGCACAGAAAAAGAAAGCTGCTGGTAAGTGTTAAAGGAAAGGCTTGTTGCCAATAATATAAAACATGTTTATAAAATAATACCTTAACATGTAGAAATAACAATGATAATGACGATATAACAGCCATACTGTTGAGAGCACACTCATGCGCTGAGCACTATGCTAATTACATACAGTATCGCATTCTAAGTGTCACAATCTGTAACACTAATACTATGGTCCCATTTCACAGCTGCACACCAAGGCTGACAGAGGTGTGGTAATTTGCCCAGAGTTATATAGCCAGAGAAGCATAACTAGAACCTGAACATAGCCCTCTAAATGTGAAGTAGATGCTGCTGAACTTCACTTGCATTTTTTTTACCAGCAGTTTTGATGCCATACAGAGAAACAGGTATAAATGAAATCTTTCAAAGCAATGAGCACTGAAAAGATTTTGGTGCCCATTGCAATGAGTAATTCAAATAATGAACTACTAAACCTTAAAATGCAGAACTTATATATATGCTATGCTGACATTAAAATGGCTTGTTTATAGGTTTTCTGATTGCTGCATTCTGGATAAGATAAAGCAGTCATATCCTCTCTCCCCTCTGCTTTGATAGGATGCTAAGCACATGTAAAGTTGTCGGAAATCATCTTGAACCTAAAACACCAAACTAAGTGGCAGGTCTGCTCAGCTAGTTGTAAATGTGGGCATAGCTTCACTTTACTGCACTTTGCAGATCTTGAGTTTTTGTTTTTGTTTTTAACAAATTGAAGGTCTACGGCAACCCTAAGCAAGTCTATCGGCACCGTTTTTCCAACAACATGCTCAATTCCTGTCTCTGTATCACACTTTGGTAATTCTCATAATATTTCAAAACTTTTATTGTTATCGTATCTGTTAGGGTGATTTGTGATCAGTGCTCTTTGATATGTTACTACTGTAATTGTTTTGGGATGTCACGAAACTCACCCATATTAAGATGGTGAACTTGAAAAATATGTGTGTTCTGACTCTGCTACCAACCAGCCATTTCCCCTCCCTCTCTCTTTGGGCCTCCTTGTTCCCTGAGACAAAAATATTGAAATTAGGCCAATTAATAACCCTACAATGGCCTGTAAGTGTGCAAGTGAAAGGAAGAATCACACGTCTCTCATTTTATTTATTTATTTAGAGACGGAGTCTCGCACTGTCACCCTGGCTAGAGTGCAATGGTGCGATCTCGGCTCACTGCAACCTCCGCCTCCCAGGTTCAAGCGATTCTCCTGCCTCAGCCTCCTGAGCAGTTGGGATTACAGGTGCCCACCACCACCACGCCTGGCTAATTTTTTGTATTTTTAGTAGAGACAGGGTTTCACTATGTTGGCCAGGCTAGGCTCGAATGCCCGACCTCAGGTGATCCACCCACCTCGGCCTCCCAAAGTGCTGGGATCACAGGCGTAGCCACCATGCCCTGCCACATCTCTCACTTTAAATCAAAGGCTAGAGATGATGAAGCTTAGTGAAGAAGGAATGCTGAAAGGCATGACAGGTTGAAAGCTAGGCCTCTCATGCCAAACAACCAAGTCATGAATGCGAAGGAGAAGTTCTTGAAGGAAGTTAAAAGCGTTACTCCAGTGAACACACGAATGATAAGAGGGAGAAACAGCTTTATTGCTGATTTGGAAAAGTTTTAGTGGTCTGCCTAGAAGAGCAAACCATCCACAACATTCCCTTAAGCCAAAGCAGAGTAAGGCTTTTTCTTTTTCTTTTTGTTTTTCTTTTTTTTTTTTTTTTTTTGAGACGGAGTCTTGCTCTGTTGCCCAGGCTGGAGTGCAGTGGCGCGATCTCGGCTCACTGCAAGCTCCGCCTCCCGGGCTCATGACATTCTCCTGCCTCAGCCTCCCGAGTAGCTGGGACTACAGGCGCCAGCCACCATGCCCGGCTAATTTTTTTTTTTTTTTTCAGTACATACGGGGTTTCGTCATGTTAGCCAGGATGGTCTCGATCTCCTGATCTCATGATCCGCCTGCCTCGGTCACCCAAAGTGTTGGGATTACAGGCGTGAGCCACCGCGCCCAGCCAAGGCTTTTTCAATTTCATGATGACTGAGAGAAATGTGGAAGCTGCAGAAGAAAAGTTTGAACCTAGCAGAGGTTGGCTCACGAGGCTTTAAAAAAGAAGCTGTTTCCATATCATAATAGTGCAAGGTGAAGCAGCAAGCACTGATCTAGAAGCTGCAGCAAGTTATCCGTAAGATCATTGATGAGGTGGCTTTACGAAACAACAGACATGCAAGGTAAATGAAATAGCCTTAGATTGGAAGAAGATGCCTTCTATAACTTTCATAGCGAGGGAAGAGAAGTCAATGACTGGTGTAAAGGTTTGGAAGGACAGGCTGACTCTCTTGTAAGAGGCTAATGCAGCTGGTGACTTGAAGTTGAAGCCAATGCTCATTTACCACTCCAAAAATCCTAGGACCCTTAAGAATGAACTTAAAAGCTGTATCTTTAGCTTTAAAGCTAAACCTACTCTGCCTGTGCTCTATAAATAGATGGAACAACAAAGCCTAGGTGACAGCACATCTGTTTACAGCATGGTTAACTGAGTATTTTAAGCCTACCGTTGAGACCTACGGCTTAGAAAGAAAAATTTATTTTAAAATATTGCTGTTCATTGGCAAGGCACCTCGTTACCCAAGAGCTCTAATGGAGATGTGTAAGATTAATGTTGTTTTCATGTCTGCTAACACAACATCCACTCTGCAGCCCATAGATCAAGAAGTAATTTTGGGCCAGGCACAGTGGCTCATGCCTGTAATCCTGGCAATTTGAGAGGCCAAAGTGGGAGGAATGCTTGAGGCCAGGAGTTCAAGACCAATCTGGGCAACATAGCAAGCCCTCATCTCTATAATCAAAAAATTCAACCAGACTAGGCATGGTGGCTCACACCTATAATCCTATGTAATCCTAGCACTTTGAAAGGCGATGGCAGGAGGATTGCTTGAGCCTAGGAGTTTGAGACCAGCTTAGACAACATGGCAAGACTTCCCCCTGCCAAAAAAAAAAAAAAAAAAGTCCCACGTGGCAGCATGCCCCTATAGTCCCAGATATTCAGGAAGCTGAGGCAGGAGGGTCACTTGAGACCAGGAGTTTATGGTTACAGTGAGCTATGACAGCACCACTGCACTCCACGTTGGGCAATAGAACAAAACTGATTCAAAAAAAAAAAAGTAATTTTAACTTTCAAGTATTGTTATTTTAAAAATACATTTTATAAGGCTATAGTTGACAGAGATAGTGATTCCTCTGATGGATCTGGGCAAAGTCAATTGAAAATCTTTTGGAAAGGATTCACCATTCTAGATGCTATAAAGAACATTCAAAATTCATGGGAGAAGGTCAAAATATCAACATTAATGGGAGTTTGGAAGAAGTTGATTCCAACCTTCACAGATGACTTTGTGGGGTTCGAGACTTCAGAAGAAGTCACTGCAGATATGGTAGAACTAGCAAGAGATCTATAATTAGAAGTGCAGCCTGAAGATGTGACTGAATTGCAGCAATCTTATAAAACTTGAATGGATGAGGAATTGCTTCTTATGGATGAGCAAATAAAGTGGTTTCTTGAGATGGAATCTACTCCTGATGAAGATGCTTTGAACACTGTTGGAATGATAACAAAGGACTTAGAATATTACATAAACTTAGTTGACAAAGCAGTGGCAGGGGTTGAGAGGATTGACTCCAAGTTTGAAAGATCTACTGTAGGTAAAATGCTATCAAACAGCATTCTCCACAGAGAAAACGATTCTTTCACGAAGACTACAGAGAAGTCTTTCATGAAAGGAGGAGTCAGTTGTTGCGGCAAACTCCACTGTTGCGTTATTTTAAGAAATTGCCAGCCAGGCACAGTGGCTCACGTCTGTAATCCCGGCACTTTGGGAGGCTGAGGCAGGCAGATCATTTGAGGTCAGGAGTTCGAGATCAGCCTGGCCAGCATGGTGAAACCCCATCTCTACTAAAAATACAAAAAAGAAAATTATCTGGGCATGGTGGAATATGCCTGTAGTTCCAGCTACCTTGGAGGCTGAGGCAGGAGAATGGCTTGAACCTGGGAGGCGGAAGTTGCAGTGAGCTGAGATTGTGCCATTGCACTCCAGCCTGGGTGACAGGGCAAGACTCCATCTCAAAAAAAAAAAAAAAAAAAAAGAGAAAGAAAGAAAGAAATTGCCACAGATACCCTCACTTTCAGCAACCACCACATGATCAGCCAACAGCCATCAACAAGGCAAGACCTTTCACCAGCAAAATGATTATGACTCAGCAAAGGCTCAGATGATCACAAGTACTTTTTTAGCAGTAAAGTATTTTTAAATTAAGGTATATATATATATTGAGGTTTTTTAAGACATGTTATTGCATACCTAATAGACTACAATATAGTGTAAATATAACTTTTATATGTACTGGAAAACCAGAAAAAAATCATGTGATTTGCTTTATTGTGCTCTTTGTTTCATTTTCGTGGTCTGGAACCAAACACACAATATCTCTGAGGTGTGTCTTATAACTTAGTGTTCAAAAACAGAGGCACAAAACCCAGCCACTAGTTCAAAACCTTCCCCTTGGGAGGCTAAGTGGAGACTGTAGAATAAAAATGCGGAAGAATAAGTCAGCAACTACACAATATATATGTATTTTTAAAAGAAGGAAACAATAATTGAGAGAGGGTTTCATGATCTTCTCACTACTCCTGATTTGGAAATCTGGAGAGTGTGGTATGGGTATGACAGGGATTCTTCTAGATGGATATGTTAGGTGAATCCTTGTAGGGTAGTGCAAGTTAAAGATATAACACACCCAACTGAATGCACGTTCATGGTGTATACACATATATTGCTTCTGGGTTTTTCTATCAAAAGCAAGAGCCAGAAGAAAAATACTCAACAATGAAATGTGTCCAATAACCTTATTCTTCTGAGATATTACTATTGTGTTACTTTGGAAGCTTTTTGGTTTTACTGAACATATATTTTGATTATATGCATATACATACTATTTAACATCTTTCAACATGAAAAGTGTCCATCAATGGATGATTGGAGTAAATAAATCGTGGTATGTATGTATATACCATGGGATACTAACTCAGCCACGCACACACACAGAATGAAAATGAGGCTGAGCACGGTGGCTCACGCCTGTAGTCCCAGCACTTTGGGAGGCCGAGGTGGGCACATCACCTGAGGTCAGGAGTTCAGGAACAGCCTGGCCCACATGGTGCAACCTCGACTTTACTAAAAATACAAAAATTAGCCGGACATGATGGTGGGCACCTGTAATCCCAGCTACCCGGGAGGTTGAGGCGGGAGAAGTGCTTGGACCTGGGAGGTGGAGGTTGCAGTGAGCCAAGATATCATGCTACTGCACTCCAGCCTGGGCAACAGAGCAAGACTCTATCTCAAAAAAAAAAAAAAAAAAAAAAAGAAAGAAAATGAAATCATGCCTTTTGTAGCAACATGTGTGAAACTGGAGGCCATTATTCTAAGTGAAATGACTCAGAAAGAGAAAGCCAAAAACTGCATGTTCTCACTTAGAAGTGGGAGCTCAACAATGGGTACATATGGACATACAGAGTGAAAGGACAGACACTGGAGACTTCTCAAGGTGGGAGGGTGGAAGGGGGATGAGAGAAGAAGAAATCTACCTATTGGGTACAATGTCCACTATTCAGATGATGGGCAAACTGAAAGCCCAGCCTTCGCCACTATGCAACATGTCCATGTCAGACAACTGCACTTGTGCCCCCTAAATCTATTTCAAATAATTGGTGATTCAGTATGTCCTTTGTAAAGGAAAGATTATCTATTACATAGATAATCTTTGCCAGGAACTATCTGCGGTTGCAAATTGGAGAATCACAAGCAGTATCCTTCTGGCAGATATATTTGGTTTAGTCCCTGTTGAATCTAAACATTTTTCTTAAATTAATTGCCAACATTTTCAAATCATGAGGTTTCATGCCAAAATCCAGATTTCAGGGATCTCATGAAAAATGGGAAGATCTGGCAGCACTGGACCTGCTGTACTCCCTCATGGCAAATTAGCAGAAGCTGAGCTGGCTTGATTCATTTATTACATCACTTACCTGGCCCCTGTAGGCATCTGAGTTAGTAACCCCTGGTCTACAGGTAAAGGGGCTAAAGGTCAGATACAACTCATCTCAGATGCTGGAAGCAGCTTTCTTAGTCGAAATAAGCAGCTATCATTAGTCCAAATAGGGACTAACGATTTGACTTTAATATGAAATGTTTTATGTGGTCTATAAAATTATCCAAACTCGACACAGGACATTTTGAGCTTATTTCCAAATCATCTGGCCTTCATCTACCCACTGGAACTATTACTCTGCTGAGTCCTCATGGAAACATATCTTTCAGCCCTAACAATGAGACTACAGACATCTACATCCCCAACACAACAGCTATAAAGCAGTAGAATGTCAGAAAGACTATCCACTTAGCCCTTGGCTGACAGGCCCCACAGAGCATCCTTTGCGAAGTCCGTTTACTAGCTAATTCATAATTTACACAAGGCATTCAGACATAGAAGCTAAGATATAAAACATTTATCAACACAGGGACCAGTCTGTCATTTTAAAATAATTATGTTTAAGTAAGCCGATAAAGTCTATCTTCTCCAATTTACTTATTGAGCCTTATTAGGCAATTTAAGTCCTGATTTTGGGGGGTATGTATGAAAGGAGAGCATGGAAATGACATTTGCTCCCTGAAGTTTTTATCTTTTTTTTTTTTTTTTTTTTTTTTTGTGAGATGCAGTCTTGCTCTGTCACCCAGGCTGGAGGGCAGTGGCATCATCTTGGCTCACTGCAACCTCTGCCCCCAGGTTCAAGTTTTTCTTGCACCTCAGTCTCCTGAGTAGCTGGGATTACAGATACGTGCCACCATACCCAGTTAATTTTTGTATTTTTTAGTAGAGACGGGGTTTCACCATGTTGGCCAGGCTGGCCTCGATTTCCTGACCTTAAGTGATCCACCCACCTCAGCCTCCCAAAGTGCTGGGATTAGAGATATGAGCCACTGTGCCCGGCCTTGAAGTTTTTGTCTTAAAAACTCAGATCCTTAAAAGAAGACCAGAAAATAGTTGTGGTGGTCGTATCTCTGAGACATCTTGAAGAGAAGGTAGTCCCTAAATGGTGCAAATCTGGTGAACATAATGTACACAGGGGACCAACCAAATGGTGAAAACTGATGTTAAACTATAAATTTTAGGCCACGGACATTAGTGTGAAACTTTATAGCTTCAAACTTTCAAAACCCACACAATAGAATTTGTACAACACTGATGAAAATTTAGACACTAGAGATGCTCAATCACGTGCTCTGTAAGCAAATCACACTTCATGGTTAATTTTGTTGCCAGCAGGATAATAAAGTATGATACAAACTCTAGCACAGTCTCAGCTGCTGTTAAAGAGTCTGAATGGACAGTAGTGTTAACTGCACAGGGCATTACAGTCATTAAGAATGCAGCCACGCAATTCAACCAGTAGATGGAGCACATCCACATGGCAAGTGTCCTCACTGAACCAGCCAGGTGGGAAAGAATAGGCCCTGCTTCCTCCTCTATAGCTCCCTACCAAAGAGTTAAAGAGATAGCCAAATGCAGGAGGTGAGGCTGCACCTCATCTCTACAAGAAGTATTTGATTATTTCCTTAACTTCTCTTTCATTTCTATGACAATGTAAATAAAAGGGGTGGAGACTGGTGGGATTGGGAGGGATCAGGGTTGACCACCTCAGAAGGGAGAAATACATTGAATCCACTCTATAAAAGCACCTCCTTCAGTAGTCAGTGAGTCACTTATTCTTACTGGGGACCAATGTTTACTGAGTGCTCATTCCATCCAGGCACTGCTGGAATTGGATGTTAGATCTACAATGGGGAATTAGACAAGAATGGGATGTGGTCCGTGGAGACTGTGGCTTACTGACACTGAAGTTGTGCAAATGCGTCACCTGTGGCTACAGATCGTGACAGGGAACTAAACAGGTGGGCGTGAGAATGCTTATGGGTGGACGGTGGCATCTCAGTAAAGATGGGGTGCTCAGAAATGCCCTCTCTGAAGAAGTGACATTGAAACTGAGGGCTGAGGACAGAGGAGAAGCCAGCTCCCTAAAGGGGGGCTGTGGGAAGAATAATTCAGGAAGTGGAAAGCATGTATGCAAAGCCCCAGGTTGCAGCATTCTGGACACACTCAAGGAACAAGGGAAACTAAGCCAGTACGGGTGGGAGTGGTGGAGGCAGAGGAAGGAAGGGAAGTGATACGGTCAAAGGTATTTGACTGACAAGGCAGTGGGCATTGTTAGCTTTGATGCATACTCATGTACTCCACAGAAAACACAAACACAAAATTACATGGTGCTTAATTTTCCAGATGGTATTTTAAACTTTTTACATATGTAACCTTCACTTGTTTCTTACAATAACTCTAAAAGGCAAGTACTATTAGTATCATCCTCTTTTTACAGAGCAGAAAACAAGTAGAGAGAGAGGTTAAGCGACTTGCCCCCAGACACACAGCTACTATGCACTAGAACCCAGATTGGAACGGTAGTGGTCTGATTCCAAAGTGCATGCTCCTAACTTCTGTATTCTCAGAAGCACTGTTTTATTTCAAGGTGACTCTGTATATTTTGACATCACTATGCTAAGTCTAGGTGTGTTTTTTTTGCGTTTTTGTTGTTTGTTGTTGTGACACTTTTGTATTTCTTTGCTGGCAGATGGCTGATGTGGGCCAAATAAGAAATCTACAATCTGGCACAGAGTACACGACTAGACAGACTTATCATATGTCCTGATAATCAAGCACAATTGTGTACCCCCACCTTTGCCAGATGCTGGCTTCCTCATGAATCTGGGTTCTGTACATGGACTCCCCAAAGGATGGTAAATCAGCGCACTAGATATCTCTGCAGTTTCCAGCAGATGCTTGCCCTGTGCTTACCCTGCCCGGCTCCAGATGGCTCCACATCCTGCTCCTGCCTCTCGCGGGCACTTCAGATATGTAAGCAACGCAGGCTGAGGAAGAAGGTGGAAGGAGCAGAGCTAAGGTAGTTCTTTAAGAAGCCCCGCAGAGCCCAGAGGTATTTTATATATGCATATGAGGAGCCCTAAGCCCGGTCAGCATAAATCACTGCCATCTTTTACTACCTGGACCCGATTTTCAAAAGGATGAAGTTGTTTACGTATTGCAGAAAAGGTTTCTGCTACCAGTTAACCCGTCACCTGCTACAATTCATTCCAGCCTCCTCCATAGGCAACAAGTTGTATGGAATTTTCCTGCACTGACATATTAGCAAGACAATTCTATACCTACGCCGTCCTCTCAAAAGGGAGAGAGCAATGCTGAGAAATAGGTCCCAGCAAAAAGATGTTAAGAAAAAATTCTTGAAGCGTATATTGCAAATCAACAACAAAAACACAAAAATCGGAAAAATTTTTAAAAAGACTTCTTTCCCAGACTAAGAAACAGGTTTACACACTTTTCTTTCTCCCTAAATTAAAAGCATCCTTTGATCTTATCCAGTGATTTACACACACAGCACTGTCACTAAGTTTTGTATGCCTTTTTTTGGTACAGTCTAGACCAGGGTGTCCAGTCTTTTGGCTTTCCTGGGCCAGGATGGAAGAAGAAGAATTGTCTTGGGCCGCACACAAAAGATAATAACACTAACGATAGCTGATGAACTTTAAAAAAAATCGCGATCGGGAGCAGTGGCTCACGCCTGTAATCCCAGCACTCTGGGAGGCTGAGGCGGGCGGATCACGAGATCAGGAGATCAAGACCATCCCGGCTAACATGGTGAAACCCCGTCTCTACTAAAAATACAAAAAATTAGCCAGGCGTGGTGGTGGACGCCTGTAGTCCCAGCTACTTGGGAGGCTGAGGCAGGAGAATGGCGTGAACCCAGGAGGCGGAGCTTGCCGTGAGCGGAGATTGCGCCACTGCACTCCAGCCTGGGCGACAGAGCGAGACTCCGCCTCAAAAAAAAAAAAGAAATCGCAAAAAAAAAAAATCTCATAATGCTTCAGGAAAGTTATGAATTTGTGTTGGGCCACATTCAAAGTTGTCCTGGGCTGCATGTGGCACAAGGGCTGTGGGATGGACAAGCTTGGTCTAGATAATCCCTACTTCCTTCCTCTTCTCTAAAGATACACAGATTTTTCAAAAAAGTAGAAGTTGTTTTTTTAAAAAAATAGAGTTCATAACACTAGTATTCATTTATCTGCATCAAAAATTGATTACCATGACAGAAGCCCAAATGAACATCTCAGAGCCAGGCGTGTTTGAGATGAGCTGACTGACTCCATACAAACACTTGTTGATTTTGCTTGAATCCTCTGTAAATTTCACTTCCCACTTACCAGATTTTCACAGAGGACAGAAGACCCAAATAAAATCTCCTTTACTTTTTTGAGACAGAGTCTTGCTTTGTCGCTCAGGCTGGCGTGCAGTGGTGCAATTATGGCTCACTGCAGCCTTGACCTCCGGGGTTCAAGCAATCCTCGCACCTCAGCCTCCTGAGTAGCTGGGACTACAGGTGTGCACCACCAAACCTGCCTAATTTTTTAAAGGTTTTTTGAAGAGATGAGGTATCACTATGTTGCCCAGGCTGGTCTCCCTTACTTTCAACCACTGGTAAAGAGGAGCCTATGAGGTCATCTTCCATTCAGTGGTATCTAGACTTTGTGATTATAGAGCGAGAAAAACATCCAGTGGGCTTACTTAGAAATGACTTCCTTTTGTCTTATACTTACTGAGAGCTTTATTTCCTTCATCCTTCTTGTAATCTGGGGGGCTGGAGAATTTCACACACATTGTTCCCTATCTTATTCATTCTACAGACAAATGTAGTTATAGATAAGATTATTTATTTCTGACTGTCAAGACTCACAGCAAAACTTGCTTGTATTACAATATTCATCCTGTCTGGAGATGACAGCACTAATCGTATAAATCGTGTAAATAACCAGGTGTCTTCACACACTGAAAGTCTAGAAATGCATCTAGGTTGACAAATATTTACACCGAGTTATATTGCTTTAATTTACCATCAGTTGAAGGGAGAAGGGGGTGAGCAATATCACATTAATAAAGGAAGAGGGTATTAGAGCTTATCATTTCATGGAGGCTTGTCTTTCTTGTGTAAATTCTCAGCATACAAGAAGTTAAGCCAGGAGTGGTGGCTCACGCCTATAATCTCAGTACTTTGGGAAGTCAAGGTGAGTAGATCACTTGAGGTCAGGAGTTTGAGATCAGCCTGGCCAACATGGTGAAACCCTGTCTCTACTAAAACTACAAAAATTAGCTGGGCATGGTGGCACGTGCCTGTAATCCCAGCTACTTGGGAGGCTGAGGCAGAAGAATTGCTTGAACCCGGGAGGCGGAGGTTGCAGTGAGCTGAGATTGCGGCACCGCACTCCAGCCTGGGCGACAGAGTGAGACTCAGTCTCAAACAAACAAAAAAAGTTAAACTATTAAAATCTGAAAAATACTAAAAATATTTTTAATTCAAAATATAATTTTAAATTAAGCAGAGACTTCACCTCAGAGATAACTGATAAAAACTGAGGCACAGAGAAGTTAAGTGGCTGACCAAGGTGACACAGCTGGTGAGGGACACAGCCAGGACTCTAACCAGCTCCACATCACAAACGTGCTGTAATGAGCTACTGGCTGCCCAGCCAGCCGACTGAACAGGTTGTTTATAAAATGGAGCAAATGCTATCAATCCCACTTGCCCTTAGAAATGCCCAGAGAATTAACCAAGCTCAAGGACAGTGGGGATGGCACAGAACTGACTATACAGGTGTAAAGTGTAATGATTTATGCAGGAACTAGCTATCAAAGTTACAGAAACCTAGAATTTTATCCATTGTTGGGTATCTCCCAGTAGTGCATGATTAGCCATTCTTGGCGATGATTCTGTGAGCTGTTAGAAGTTTTTGTGTGTCAGTAGATCTGTCTGAACTATTTTCAGGTTGTATGAGTCTTTGTCTAGGAATTTGCTTCCCTGGCCTTCCAAAAAAAAATGCAGTGCATTTTGTTCTGTTCACAGATAGCTTTCTTTCTTGCTACTCTTGGCCATAAGAACAACTCTAAAAACATTGGCGACCCTGAAAATGTCTCAAGGACATTCAGTTTACTTTCCTTGCCTCTAAGCCACTCCTTCTTTTAAAAAAGAAAGCTTGAGGAGACTGGGTGCGGTGGCTCACGCCTGTAATCCCAGCACTTTGGGAGGCCAAGGTGGGTGGATCATGAGGTCAGGAGTTCAAGACCAGCCTGGCCAACGTAGTGAAACCTCATCTCTACCAAAAATACAAAAATTAGCCGGACATGGTGGTGCGTGCCTGTAGTCCCAGGTACTCGGGAGGTTGAGGCAGGAGAATTGCTTGAACCCAGGAGGCAGAGGGTGCAGTGGGCCGAGATTGCACCACTGCACTCCAGCCTGGGCAACAGAGCGAGACTCCATCTCAAAAAAAAAAAAAAGCTTGAGGAAATTTATAGCCCAGGAAAATGAGTGGGAAAGGCATGCTATTTAAATGCAAAATCACTCCTGCTAGAGGTAGTGGTGGGAGTGGGGAGAGATGAACGAACGGGGTGGGTAGTAGAAAATGTCCATCCATGGGCAATTCCATTTTTGGCTATTCCATGGAGACAAACCAATTAGTGTGGATTTTCAAGGTGGTTTGTGTGAACTGGCTACCTGCCCATTATGAATTGGACTGGGATTAACTAGCTCATTCCAAACACTCCACCAAACAGCAAATGGTCACAGGAAAATGATTTTTAATCACCAACAACGTGGCTGGATTGGAAACTTGGAGACGAAAGCCTTGATAACCTCCTACCAATCTACAAAGAGACTGTGACTCCTTCAGATCTACCCACTTCTAAACACCTTTTTCTCCCCGCCCTCTCCATTCCTTGCTTTTATTCCTTAAAAAGTTCTTTTGCAGTTCAGAGGCTATTTGTTTTTCTGAACATAAACTTTCCTATCAACCAACCAATCTGGTAATGGTCAATGTGTATGAACACCACCATTTATGTGTTTCATCACATGAGCTTGCATGACCGCCTCATCTATAAGTTTCATTCAACCCCCAGTTCTAGAAACCAGTTTACTTCTAATAGAGAAGCCCTGAGAAACTTGGGCTCAATATTGAGGGCTTCAGCATATGACTAATGCCATAAGCCCTTTTAATTATTTGTCTCAGCTTCTTACAGCTGGAATTTCCCTTGTTCCAGACACAAAGTCCTTAATTTTATATTCCAGGCTCAGGAACTTGGCTCCAGGGATCACTACCAGCCACCAGCATGTTCATTCATTCTTTTCTCCAAGCAAATGATCCCTACACCAGGGTAAACAACCTCATCAAGAGAGGCTAAGGCGATTTCAGCTACAACCCTCTGTATGTGGCATCCCTGTGGCTTCCTACCTTATATAATTGCTATCCTCCTTTCCCTCACCCATTCCCCTATGGGGAGCCACTCAGTCCCTTTGGCTTAGGTGGGACTGATCACCACTCTGAGGGGGCAGCATGTGATCTAAGTATAAGCCACAAGCACATCATCATATTTCCCAGGCCACAGTTTTTCAGGGATGGTGTTGGGAATCATTGAAGCCAACATGGCTGGTCAGCTTCTTTAATTTTAATTTAAAAATGTTTTGTTTGTTTTTGAGACAGGGTCTCATTCTGTCACCCAAGCCAGAGTGCAGTAGCACAATCATAGCTTACCACAGCCTCAACCTACCAGGCTCAAGAAATCCTCCCACCTCAGCCTCCTGAGTAGCTGGGATCGCAGTATATGCCACCATGCCTGGCTACTTTTTTATTTTTTGTAGAGACGAGGTCCCACTATGTTGCCCAGGATGGTCTTGAGCTCCTGGGCTCAAGCAATCCTCTCACCTCGGCCTCCCAAAGTGCTGGGATTAGAGGCATGAGACAAGTCAGTGCCGGTAGTATCTGCAGTAGAGGTAGGAAGAGGCTATATATATTCTTCCACACATCCTCATGACCAAGGGGTATGTTACTATGAAAATATGTCGCGGAACAAATGTTGAAGTCCTGCCAAAATTCCAGCCCAGAGAGCAAGGCCTGATACCCACTGCCAGGCCACATTAATGCTGATGTGGAGTAGCCAGCCCTCAACAGGCTGCCTCCTGGACCTCCTCCACTCACCTGGCCTGGGGCCCCCAGGACCTCCCTGGAGCCAAGTACCTGCCAAAAATCTCACTTTTTGCACAACTCTATGTTCCCTGCTGTGTGTGTGTTCTGCCTGGCGGGCTGGACTTCCCGCCAGCACCCACAGGCCCCCACCCAGTGTCTGCCCCACTTTAGCAGATGAGGCTTCTCTCCAGACCCACGTCCTCCAGTTTGTTCTGGGAACCCCAATGAGCCTGCCCAAGCCTGCCTCCATATCCACCATGAGGAAGAATTTAATGAAAGAAAACCAATGTGCCAATCTCTAATACTGGAACAGAAATTCCAATAGGTGGTGAAGTTCAATCTTGCCCATAAATAGTGATTTATTTGTTTGGCGCAGAGGATTGGAAGGACAAACTGTAAGCTCAGCTTCAACTCAGAGCTGGCTACGGGGCTGGCAGACAGGTCAACTCTCTGAGTCCAGGATGCATAGGAATGTTCTGGTCTCAAGTGCATGATGAAGTCAATTACCAGAAGTTTTTTAAAACCTCCAAAGTATCTACCTCCTTGTCCTAAACTATGACTGGAAATTCAAATAAAACACACTTAGTAAATTTCCTTCTTTTTCTGGCAATACTGGCTTTTATTGAAGGATGATGTAGCAGGAACAAAGCTCATTCGCAATATAACTTATCACTTTATACTATCTACATCTTAATGTCAAACGCAATAATCACTAGCATATAAATGTTATTCCTGATTTTAAAATAATTCTATTTCATTAAGCTACGTTTTAATGGATTCTATTTGAAAAGGAAGAGTGGAGTTCAAATTCTTTAGCCATAAACATTCATTTTCCCTTATATTTATATTTACACACACACATAGTCACACATATATATCTCCTTGAAATAAGGTAATGTTAGGTGAGTAGTACTTTTAATAAATGTAGTTCCAAAAAATCAAATCAAATAGTCCTTTGGATCATGAATTACTTCGTAAGATTCAGAAAAATACTCATTTTACTATGAAAGACAAAGGAAGAAAACAAAGAGGTGATGTTGCTACCCCTGTTGCAAGAATCAATGTCCCCCAACCTTGAAGCACTACTGATTTCAAATGAAAATGTTGTTTCTGTACTTCTAAGACTTTCCTCCTTACTTTAAAAAAAAAATTAGGAAAATGAAAAAACTTCATCTAAAGATGACCAAACTATTCATCAATTATTTCCGCGATGGCTCATTTCTCTTAACACATAAACAAAACTAAAACTGAAGGAATTAAATGTGGTAATGACATGTCTCTCAAATCTCATGGTAAAATTGGATGCTCAGTGGCATTAAAACACATCTCCCACCAATAACTTTCCTCTGTGATGGCCAAAGTGTAGATCTCTCTTATTCAAACATCTGAGAATTGTTACGTCTGAGCACATTCAACATTCGATGCTAGTCTGTTATTTGCTAGGGACTTCCCTAGGCACAGGGGATACAAAGGTGATCCTCTGAGAGCTAAAAATCAGTGTATCAACGGGCATTAAGTAGAAGGAGCAAGGAGGGGTCTGATGTTGATCTTAGGGTCTGATGTTGATCTCGGGTGCACCATTTGTTTCCAAATTCTAGCAAGTTGTCCATCAGTCTGTACTATTTACCCTAGAGTAAATTGTGGACACATGGCTCATTCATAATCAGTCCTTAGCTCCATCCACATTTATTTTACTGTCATGCAACTTGCTCTAGAGTAGGAGGCCTCTTCCTACTCCAAGTGTTAGAAAATACAGATTAACTTTAGCATTCCACAAAGCATAAAGGGATTGTGAGCCTGTTGAAAGCAGGGACAGTATCACTCTACTTGGTGTTGTGTATCCACATTAGGACTCAGTGGGTATACCATAAATGCTTTGTCACAAAAAAAAAAAAAAAAATTGAAGGAATAAAAAAATGTATTTTTTAATGATCCAATTTAAAAAATCACCTTAGTATTATAAACAGCATTCGGGGGAATACCAACTGAGTTTCTATTCTGCAGAAGGGTAAAGCAATAGAGAGAAAAAAGGTTAAAAGAGCAAATCTCTAGCCGATGTAACTGGGAAAAAAATGTAAAAAGGGCTGATCTCTAACTCCAAGTCCTGAGCAGAAGCTTTGGCTGTTGTATAGAATTTTCATATGCATTGCCTGCATCTTACACAAGTGTTTAAAAGCATTCCCTAATCTGCCCTTGTTTAGTTTTAGCTGTGTTCTCACATGGTTTTCTGATATAATCAAGGAAAAAATCAACCCTAACAGTGTTTTCATTATTTTACAGTACAATTATTTTGAGAGTATGGAACCTTCTGAGCATGTTCCTATAACGACTTCAAGACAAAGATGCAGTTCTATTTCTTTCCACATAAATGCATGTACTGGAATACTCTGGCACCAACAATAGGATCAAATGATAGAACTCTTCCTTCAGAAAGCCTGTAAGAAGCCTTTATCCTCACCCCCGTGATGGCTTTTGCACACATCTGTTTCAGCTTAGTCCCCTAGAGATATCTAAAATCTAATTAACCAATTAATTTGCAAATATATTCTAATGTATGCAAGGCAGATTTTCTTGGGTGTTAAATTATCTGACACTGAACCATATACAGTACACAAGAGCGGGACCTCACTGAAATACCACAAGTTATCCCAGTGCAAGAATGGCTAGGTGGGCTCTGGTCCACAAGCACTTCTATCCCCTAATGAGAAAATGAGTTACCATTGTCAGGTTAGGTTGTGTGTGGTTCAGTAAGGTACTGCTAAACGCATTGGCGAGACAGAGAGGTCATCAGGCACTCTGAGGCTTGTCTTCTAAAACTGTTTCCACAGTATCCCCTAGGGTAGGGCTGGGGTGGGCACGGTTGCCTGGGGCCAAGGAATTGGAGAAAAAACAAGCCAGCTCAGTGGCTCATGGCTGTAATCCTAGCAACATGGGAGGCTGAGGCAAGAGGATCACTGGAGTCCAGGAGTTTGAGACCAGCCTAGGCCACATAGCAAGACCTTGTCTCTGCTAAAAATAAAAAAAATAATAATTAGCTGCATGGGGTGACGTGTACCTGTAGTCCCAGCTACTTGGGAGCTTGAGGTGGAAGGATCTCTTGGACTCAGTAGCTCAGCAGATAGAGGCTGCAGTGAGATATATCACACCACTACACTGCAGCCTGGGCAACAGAGTGAGATCCTATTTCAAAAGAAAGAAAGAAAAGAAGGAAAAGGAAGGAAAGGAGGGAGGGAGGGAAAGAAAAAATAAGATGATGATATGTATTTCACTTAGTCTGTTTTCCTAGGGTGGATGAAGGGAAGTTTAAGTTATGGGAAGAGTATGCTCTATCCTACTGGGAATTACTAACTGCTATTAATTGGCATGCAGAGCTCTGTTCTTCAAGAAAGCAGCCACAGCAGGTAACATTGTTTACTCAGATAATCAAGCTGTAATTTACTGAACTTGTGGATTAAAAAAAAAAAAAGGATATTCTTAATTGCTACATTGCAACAATTTATCCAGCTCAATGACTGTATAGCTACAGATAAGAACTGAGAATAACACTATCAAATGTTAGAGGGATTTCCTAATTTACAAAATGAAGAGTATCTCAATGCACAGTGTGTTGTTACCTGAAAATACGGAATGTGGATTTTAATATGTTTCTGATAATAGGTTTGGATAGCTGCTAATTGTGCAGCATTAAAGCAAAGCTGATTTTGTTATTTATCTTTTATTCAAAAGACAAATTGTTATTTTGATTATTCACAAAATGGAAAAGAAAGAAATGGCAATATTATACAATGTGTTTTGGTATCTTATTTCTATAATGTAAATTTTTCTACTATTCAATCAATTTCAAAGATCTCCAAACACATATAAATTGAATACTGAAGCAGAGAAAAAAAAAAAAGAAAGAAATGCATGTCCAGTTTAAGGTTGAGGAAGCCAAGATGGGATTTTACACAATAAATAGATTCTAAATTTTCTTCAAGGGTTAGGGAGAAGTTAAAGAGAAAGAGTGTTAGTATTTGCTACAGTCTGAATGTGTGTCTCCCACAAATTTCATATATTGAAATCCTAACCCAAATACCGATGGGATGATGATGTGGAGCTTTTGGAAAGTGATTAGGTCATGAGGGTGGAAATATTTTTTATAAAAGAGACTGCAGAATGATTGCTCACCATCTCAGCCACATGAGAATACGATGACAAGCCCACAGTTTGCAACCTGACAGAGGGCCCTCACCAGAAGCTGACCATGTTGGCACCCTGATCTCGGACTCCGAGTCTCCACACCTTTGAAGAATAAATTTCTATTGTTCATTAGCAGCCCAAATAGACTGAGTTCTTACAGTTAAAACTTAGATTCGTCAATTCATAATAGTTGCCTAAAGGGTAATCTCTACATGCAAACTTCTTTCTGACAATGAAACTACAATTTCCCATTAAGTTGAGAGGGCTTAAGAAAATGGAGGAGAAAATTAGCAAATATGGTTAAGACCAATATTGTCCTCTCAGTGTTTTTTTTTTGGTTTTTTTTTTTTTTTTTTGAGACAGGGTATTCCTCTGTCACCCAGGCTGGAGTGCAGTGATGTGATCTTGGCTTTCTATGACCTCTGCCTCCGGGATTCAAATGATTTTTGTGCCTCAGCCTCCCGAGTAGCTAGGATTACAGGCACATGTCACCATGCCCAGCTAATTTTTGTATGTTTAGTAGAGACCGAGTTTTGCCACGTTGGCCAGGCTAGTCTTGAAATCCTGGCCTCATGTGATCTGCCCGCCTTGGACTCCCAAAGTGCTGGGATTACACGCATGAGCCACCATGCCCGATCTCACTTTTAAGGAGAGAGCTAAAGTGACATCTAAAGATATGCATTCCAATAGGATTGGGGTGATTTTCAACATTCATATAAAAACTGAGTTTATCAACACTCAAAAAAAGATTTATTTGGTATTTCTGGCTTATTTGTTTAAAATGCCACCAAAACACAACATACTATGGCTATCTTCCTCCATTTGAAAAGACAAGTAATGTGGTAAATATGCTACAAAGTGGGTTAGGAGAATTTCTTAGGTATCTCCTTTGACTAACATACTTTAACCCTTTTCACTCTTGTGAGCCTCAGCATTAGTTTAGGTGCAAAGCAGCTGGTGAGTAAATTTGGGTATAATGAACCAGTCTAGTTCATTCTAACAATGAGAAATTCCTAATTTTAAATAGTCATTTCTTTTTTAAATAGAAATGAACAGAGAGGTACAAAAAGGCTTTGGTAGAATATGTCATAATGCATAATTATGAATATATATTGTCAAGTTTGTATGACAATTTAGATCTTTAATGTTTTTTTCCATTATATTTTTTAAAAGGGAACAATCCTGGCCAGACGTGGTGGCTATAATCCCAGCACTTTGGGGAGGCTGAGGCGGGCAGATCACCTGAGGTCAGGAGTTCAAGACCAGCCTGGCCAACATGGCGAAACCCAGTCTCTACTAAAAATACAAAAATTAGCTGGGTGTATTACCACATGCCTGTAATCCCAGCTACTTGGGAGGCTGAGGCAGAAGAAACGCTTGAACCTGGCAGGCGGAGGTTGCAGTGAGCTGAGATCGTGCCACTTCACTCCAGCCTGGGCAACAAAGTGAGACTCTGCCTCAAAAAAAAAAAAAAGAACAATCCTTTTCCTCAATTATCCTGGGTAATTTGATAGATGAGCTATCATATAGTCCCCTCAATTGATCTACTCTGTTACTCACGTGCCCATAAAAATCTAGGCAGCATACTACTGACAATATAAGCTTCAGAAAGTCTTTCATCCAAATGGATTCCAATACCAATGATAGAAGAAACTAGTAATTATATTCCTTTTCCATGTTCTTTAGTGTCAAAGCACAGATACAGGTGACTGCATCTTAAACACTGCCCAGTTTTCAGCACTGTTTCATTTCCTGAATTCCTTCTTCCTAACTGTCCATTAGCGGTTTTGACAATAGTGTTAGCCAGATAGTCTCCTTTCTACACATATAAGGTGCAAAAATAAAAGATTTTAAACTGCAGCTTGAAGGAGCAAAGTATTGTTTTGTTGGCCAGGTTTTCTATGGATGAGATGTTAAAAAACAGTGGCAATAGAAATATTTGTACTCTTCTCTGTGAGTTGATATGAAGGCTGGAAATCACCTGCCTAAGATGATCACTTAAAGGTAGGGGATGGGGCCGGGTGCCGTGGCTCACGCCTGTAATCCCAGCACTTTGGGGGGCCAAGGCAGGCAGACCACTTGAGGTCAGGAGTTCAAGACCAGCCTGACCAACATGGTGAAATCCCATCTCTGCTAAAAATATTTTAAAAAATCAGCCAGGCATTGTGGTGCGCACTTGTAAACCCAGCTACTCGGGAGGCCGAGGCAGGAGAATCGCTTGATCCCGGGAGGTGGAAGTTGCAGTGAGCTGAGATCGTGCCAATGCACTCCAGCCTGGGTGACAGAGTGAGACTATCTCTCGAAATAAATAAATAAATAAAATAATAAAGGTAGGGGGTGGCAAAGGAAGAAGCCTTAGTATTTGCCCCTGCTAGCCTCTTGTTTCTAAAATAACAGGTGTAATTTCAAAGCCCCAACTGCTAATTCCACATTCAAAATTGTTTTAGGCAATCCTCCCAATGTATTCTAGAGACTTTTCAGGGTCATTTTTATCTGCTAGATTTCCATGATATTTAAGTTTCTAAGTAAGCAAAAATTATCAGTTGCCAAGTATCATCTTTGGGGGAGAGGAGTTGAGGGAAGGACAAAAAAAAGGACAGAGAAGAATATAAAGAAAAGCTGAAAAAACATAGATCAGGACCCAAGATTCCAAGTTTCCAGATGAGCAAATGCCCATCTGGCCCTTCTCCCCATGCAAGCAGTGGGCAGTGACCATGGGTACTTACTGCAGTGGGTAGAACCAAGTTCTAAATTCAAACCTTCCAGGCAGGAAAGAGGGCAACTGGCTAGTGAAAAGAGAAATGCTGAAGACTGAAAGCTGAACTGAAGCTTTCCGTAGAACCTAAAGAACACAAATGAATTCATGCAACAAATATTCTGAGCACCTATCGGTGTCAGAAACTACAAAAGATGCCCACTATGTAGAGATAAATAATATTCAGGTCTTGGCCTAGGGGCACTAAGAGTCTAATAGTCTAACCATTAATCAAACAGCAACAATAAAGGGTGATAAATACTCTATGTGGAAGTGTACTCAGAGTGTATCGGGGTATACCGGGACAGAGAAGCATCTAACTCACAAGGAATGTATCCAGAGGAAATGACACTTGAAATGAATTTTAAACGACAGGACTTAGAGACAGAGGAACAAGGAGTACTCGTGTCAAAAGAGAGAATGCAAAAGAGTACGCCATAATTTAGAACTCTGCAACAGAAAAGGCAGAAACACAGAGCAATTTATTTCAGAAACACCCAAATTTATTTTAAAACATACTAGACTCCAGACCCAGAGAGTAAGGATGGAGGCTTATAAAACTGCTTTTTAAAAATGTTCCACATATGTGGTCCAACGAGAATTTTAAGAAATGCATTCCATTCCTTGTCGATAAAATAGAATTTGGGTTATTTGCTATTTTTAAAAAAGAATTTTCTACCTGCTAGAGGTAAGCACATAGGATAAAATAAATAACAATAATAATGATAATAAGCGGGAGATGTGGGGCATGGCATAGCATCTATTTGTAAAAGATCTTTTTTTTTTTTTTTTTTTTTTTGAGACAGAGGATTCTGGCTCTGTTGCCCAGGCTGGAGTGCAGTGGCGCAATCTTGGCTCACTGCAAGCTCCGCCTCCTGGGTTCACGCCATTCTCCTGTCTCAGCCTCCCGAGTAGCTGGGACTACAGGCACCCACCACCACGCCTGGCTAATTTTTTGTATTTTTTTTAGTAGAGACGGGGTTTCACCGTGTTAGCCAGGACGGTCTTGATCTCCTGACCTCGTGATCAGCCCACCTCAGCCTCCCAAAGTGCTGGGATTACAGGCGTGAGCCACCGCGCCCAGCCTGTAAAAGATCTTAACACTTTGTGTTTTCTCTCTTTTTTCCTGATAAGGTACCTATCAGGCAGGAAAGTACTGAAGACTGACACAAAATTGAACCATTGCTAGTCACTAGTGATTGGAGATTCATTTGTTTACCATTCATTCTTCCACAAATATTTATGGAGTGCATATTAAGTCAGAGGCCAGCTTTCTAAGGTATTAGAACTACAACAGTAAACAACAAAATTGTAAAGGAATGTCACAAGTAAGCATCCATAGACATTTCAGCTCCCAGGCTGTGGGAAAAAAGGATGACATTGAAATAAGAAAATGATATGGCCAGCCAGGAACCCACTTTTCTAACAGAGAACCCCTGGATGTGCCTCAAAGCTAACTACTCTGGTCATGTCACAGAGGCGTGATTAAACCAGCCCTAATGACTGAGTACCTTGAAGACTCTGGATGTTAATGACAGAGTATCTTTTGCACGCTGCTTTGCTTTTAGTCAGTTCACCTTTACCCAGCGCAGACTCTAATGTTTGCAAAAACCGAAGGCCGGCGCAACTGAAATGGTCAGGCCTTCCCTAGCCTCATGAGAGAAGGTCACTGAATTAATGAGGAACCAGATGTAAGCTCTTCATAGTTGGAGCCACCACCCCAAGAAAAGCTCCAGGGAGGGGAAGGGAAGTAAGCAATGGCCAACTCAATAGCAAACCTTCACAGGGAGTGGAGAGCACTTGCTGGCCAGATTCTGTAACACTGAGACTTGTTGTCTCCACTGTAGCACAACTACAGCCAAGCTGAGGTGAGAAAAAAATAATTAGGTCCCAAATCTGCATTAAAACATTTTTGCAGGTTTTGTTCTTGAAGTGGAAAACTGTTCCCACAAGGTCTATTTTTAACCATTTTATTTTAAAGAAATCAGAAAGCCACTTCATGTTGAAATTTCTCTGTGGGAAATTTTACAGTAACGCTACTTAAATCCAACCTAACGATGACAAAGCAGAGGAAATGAGTGACTGGGCTAAGTCTGTGGAAATATAGCAGCCCCTCCCACTTAAATCAATGTCATAGCTCAGAGGGGCCGTGAGTACAATATGGTGGTATATGCTTCCTTTCTGACACAATTCAAAAGTCAAGCAGAATCTTGAATTTTAGGAAAGTACTAGTTCACAGTCAACTTTTTCTGTTAAACAACAAGGTTTAATGTTTTTTTTCTCCCTAAAATGATCCAAAGACTACTAGTATTTCAAGTGACTGATGACACCTTGGTTATAATAAACTGAGGCTATGCCCCTTGGTGATTTAACTTGTGGTGTCAATTTATTTAGAGAAATAAATATTCGGCTAGGTGCGGTGGCTCACACGTATAATCCCAGCACTTTGGGAGGCCGAGGTGGGCGGATCGCTTGAGGTCAGGAGTTTGAGACCAGCCTGGTCAACATGGTGAAACCTCCATCTCTACTAAAAGTACAAAACTTAGCCAGGCATGGTGGCGGGCACCTGTAGTCTCAGCTACTAGGAAGGCTGATGCAAGAGAATCACTTGAGCCTGGGAGGTGGAGGTTATAGTGAATACAGATCACATCATTGCACTCTAGCTTGGGCGACAGAGTGTGAGACTCCTTCTCTAAATAAATAAACAAATACATATTCAACCTACTATCCAGAGTCAGATTTTCTATTAGAGGCAGAAAAAGGAATGTGATTATCCTGAGTATACACTTCACTAAAATCAAATCAAAGGGAAAACTCATTGAAAATAAATGACATAGCACATTCATCCACCAAATATTCATCTACTGTGTGCCAGGCACTTGAGATACACCATCAAGAACAAACCTCTGCCTTCATGGAGCCCTTATTTTATCATTAAACACACAAACCATGTTGTAGAAATTAGATGACCTGGCATAAGGATGGCCAAGTTGCTTGTGATTCAGCTTAAAATCTCTCAAAGGGCTGAAGTGAGGAGCATTAAAGAAGGAGAAAGATTTCTAGAATGACCAATCTCTGCAGATAAGAATATCCAGTGCTGTAAGTGCAACTATCTCAATGCCCTTTCTTATTCTCATAATCACACAACTCCAGGTTTAGAATCCTCCAGTGATTCCATTCTAGAACCTGAGAACTATAAACAGGCACAACAGTATGATGAGGATGTCATGCCAGTGGGCTATGTTGCAGTAACAAATGACCCCATCATTTCAATGGCTTTCAACAACACATCCATTGAGGGTTGGCTGTGGGCTATGCTCCACTTCTTCATGGTGAGACCCATGCTGTAGAGCACCTGGCCTCTGAGACATTACTGTTTTCATTGCAGAAGGAACCGTGAGAATGGTGAAGCCATAAAATGGCTTTTAAAGCTTTTCCTCCTAGGTGGCACAGGTGACTTGAGCTATCATTTCATTGGCCAAAGCAGATAACACAGCTAGAGGTCAACAGCTCAAGAATATATCATCCTACAGGCAGCAATAGCAAACAAAACACTCAATGATGGATAGGTTGTAGCATTTATCAGAATGCAGGTGACTACCAAAAAAGATGTGGAAAATATTTCTAACCCTTCCATCTTCCCAGACATGTGATTACTATTAAATTGTGAGCGAATCTTCTGAAGGGAAATTACTCCTTTTCATGTCATAATTTCTCCCCAGACAAGTAGCACACAGGACGTAAAATGAAACAAAAACAGAGCCTGGAGAAGTTAGAGAAAACTAATTTTTCTTTCTATGGTTAGACGTCAAACAATTCATTTTCCCCCTCAATCATTCCTTTCCACATGAAAAAAAAAAGGAACTCTATAGTGTGGAAGACTACATTCTATATTTTATTTTGTGGCTAGTAAATTCTTCCCAAGATCCACATGGTACTTTATATAGGCAGGAGGAAGGAGACAGGCTATGGTGACACTAACCTCTTGAATTTTTGTTAGGCATCAATTAAATGAAATTAGAATACAGGAAAGACATACCTTAGCAATTGCAATGGGCATCACTGGCCTTTGTTTCAAAAGTGTGACCAAGCAACTACAAGAACATGCACAATCTAGAGATAAGGAGTATTTTATGCATTTTCCCCCCAAAACACAAAAGAGAACTAGAAATAGTTCAGATCAGTCTCTGGTCACTCCTAAAAAGATGTGGTCCTAAAACAGATTTGAGCTGGTATTATTTCAGCCACTTTGGAAACAGCCTACAACTTATGATTCAAAATCCATACACCATATAAGGTGTGCTTTGGATAAGTCTTTCAACTTTTCTACATGTTTAAACACTTATGTTAATTTAAAATATTAGGGGAAAATAATGAGTAAGCCTGGACCTTCAGTAAGCCTGAAAATAATGAGTTAGCCTTTGAACCCCAGGAGCAATAATTCTCTATGCATAATCATGAATGAAATTCCCTTACCATGTGGGAATTTTTGACAATCCCTATAACCTAAACAATAAATACCCTTTACTAGCAAGTTTGGTCCCAGGCATGTATTCGGCCATTCATCCAAAGAGCATTTTAAGTTACAACATGTATGTAGAACTCTGCTTACCAGCTCTAGATTCATTTGCTTCAAGCAACATGCAAAGCTACCAAATCAACAAATGGTCGATTCACCAAAGACAGCATGCTGAATGACCAATTTTCTAAATTCACCAGGTTTATGAACTTGTTCCTTTAAATTATTTACGGAGTTTGCAGTAGTTTGTATATAATGGGATGGAGTGTTCTTAAAATTGTTAGATTTCTGAAGTTCATGACAGGTTTTCTTACTGTCTTCATAGTATTAAAGGAATGGTCAACTCATCAAAAGCTAAAGATGATTTTGTTTTCTTATGAATGTTTAAGATCTAGAAAAATGTATTCCATAATTAGTAACCAATGAGTCACCAGAAAGTTTTAAAATATATATTGCTATGTTTTGACTCTTTTTTTTTTTTTTTGAGACAGAGTGTTGCCCTGTCACCCAGGTTGGAGTGCAGTGGCGCAATCTCAGCTCACCGCAACCTCTGCCTCCCAGGTTCAAGGAATTCTCCTGCCTCAGCCTCCCCAGTAGGTGGGACTACAGGCGCCCTCCACCACGCTTGGCTAATTTTTGTATTTTTAGTAGAGATGGGGTTTCACCATATTGGTCAGGCTGGTCTTGAACTCCTGACCTCAGGCGATCCACCCACCTCGGCCTCCCAAAGTGCTGGGATTACAGATGTGAGCCACCGTGCCCGGCCTGTTTTGACTCTTCTATAAACTCTTTTGTTTGTTGGGTTTATTGACCTTTTAACCTTTTTAGGATTTTTTTACCTTATGAATCTTTTAACACTTTTGCATTACTCTTGTTTTGGATTAGGTGTACTATTTAGGAACATATCTTCCTTATACAATAAAGCCACCTAGTAGAAATCAAGTGCAGGTGACTGGAATGTATGCTCAACAAGGGCAAGTTATGGTCTAGTTCAGAGGTGGTAAACTATGGTTCATGCATTGTCTGTTTTCATAAATCAAGTTTTTTTTAAAAAACGCAGCTTGAACTTGTTTTATGTATTTCTGTGGCTGCTACTGCACAAAAAGAAAAAATGTCACCGTTTAATGGTTGCAATAGAAATGGTGAGGCCTACAAATCCTAACATATTTACTATCTGGAACTTCAAAAAAAAAAAAGAATATTTGGGACTAGGGATCTAGTTTATTACAGTATCCACAGCTCCTGGAGCAATGCCTGACTCATTTAGGAGGGCTACACAAATACTAGTTGAATGAATGAATAAATGACTCCTGGTTTTTAACAAATGGCTGCCCCACATTCATCACTCATTTCAATGCTCACTGTCTCACAACTCATGGGCTGGGGAGAGGTGTTGGTTCTTCCTAGTGACACAGAAATTAGGCAACTTGAGTCGACGGGTAAAGCAAACCACCTCTGTGGTTCCAGGACTAAGGCCAATTGTAATGCAGATGATTGGTCTGTAGCAGTGTAAAAACCAACTCACATTTCTGCAAAGACTATACTGGGAAACTCCAAACACAACTAAGCCGGCTGGTCTGTAAAAACTCAAGTCACTGTTTGTCCCTAAAAAGAAAAGAAAATGTAGGTTGGCCAATCCTTCTTCCCTCTTCTGAAGGTTGGCAGTGATTTTGTGGTCGAAGTGATGAGCTACCCTGAAAAGTCAGAAGGAAACCACAAAACCCACGCCCATTGCTCCTCCTAAGCTACAGTTGCTGCTGCACACAGCAGAAATATTTATATTCTGCCAGAGATCCCCCAGGACTATCCTGGATAGAGTAGCTTCTACAAACGTTATTCTGATGGGAAATACTACGAAAAAGTCAAGTGCTGATCAGTCTATTGGGAATTTTCTGCCATTTAACACCTGTTAAGGAACCTGTAACCAGACAAAACCAAGTGAGCTAGAATTTTGTTGTTGTTTAATTTAATTTATTTATTTAGACAGGTTCTCACTCTGTCGCCCAGACTGGAGTGCAGTGGCATGATCTCAGCTCACTGCAGCCTCTGCCTCCTAGGTTCAAGCAATTCTCCCACCTCAGCCTCCTGAGTAGTTGGGACTACAGGCATGCCCCGCCATGCCCAGCTACTTTTTTGTATTTTTTGGTAGAGAAAGGGTTTTACCATGTTGGCCAGGCTGGTCTCAAACTCCTGACCTCAAGTGATCCGCCCACCTTGGCCTCCCAAAGTGCTGGGATTACAGGCGTGAGCCATCATGTCCAGCTTGTTTAGTTAATTTTAAATGGCAAGTGGCAGGATGGTTGATTGGTTGGTTGAGAGGTGTCTAGCAGTCCTACTTTAATTTCCTCTTGCCTGTTAATGCCACTATGATTAAGGCTCCTTTCCTCCCCATCCCCATACTAATTCCTAATTCGTCTCAGTAAAATTCCCCAGGGTAGAACAAGGACACAAATCATGACTATGAAGCTGTAGGGGTACCCTAAGTCAACTCATTTTCTCCAAAGCAGGAACACTAAATCAGTCCTTGGTGCCTATCACTGTTTTCGGTATTCTGGGTATAAAAATATGATATGGCGGCCAGGCGCAGTGGCTCATGCCTGTAATCCCAGCACTTTGGGAGGCTGAGGCAGGTGGATCACTTGAGGACAGGAGTCTCATACCAGACTGGACAACATGGTGAAACCCTGTCTCTACTAAAAATACAAAAATTAGCCAGGAGTGGTGGTAGGGGCCTGTAATCCCAGCTACTTGGGAGGCTGAGGCAGGAGAATCACTTGAACTGGGGAGGCAGAGGTTGCAGCGAGCCAAGATCATGACACTGCACTCCCGCCTGGGCGACAGAATGAGACTCTGTCCCAAAGAAAAAAAAAAAGAAAAGAAAAAAAATGATACGGCATCATACTTTTGTTCAAAGAGAATTTGTTGTCTGGGAGAAAGAAAGGCCTAAGCCCATGTAATGTATCAAGGTTGAAAAAAAATGAAAAGAAAGAAATTATGTTCAAATACTAATGCATACTCAATATTCAGTGAAGGGTTCTAACCCAGTTAGCACACCCCAGAGGTATCAGTCTTGTCTGACATCACCAATAAATAAGAGGGTTCACTTATGTGATTTGAATTTTTCTTTTAAGTACTGGAACATTTAAAACTAGTCCTGGGCACCCAGCCTTTGAGGAGGAAAAAGTCAACTTTTAAGGTTCCACTTGTTTGACAGCATCCCCTGGTCAACTTCTTGTAAAACTTCTTTGGCCTCTACACTGCAATTCTTGAGATTACAACTTATTTCTAAGTAATTTCAGGAACCATCCGACAAGGATTATCCTTATTGCCCTGGATGGTGCTGCCAGGAAAAGCAACAATAAAAGCTCATCAAAATCATCACAGCTATGAAACAGCCACAGACAATTCCGAAAGGCTGGGACTAATCCTTGAGTCCACTCAGGCACATCTGTTGACAACTCTTTTCTTTCTGGCTTTCTAAGATCCCTCAATACCTTCATTGCAGGCAAACAGACAAACCCAAACTACAGCTAATGTCAGCAAAGTCCACTAGCGAAGCAATCCTTGTAACGAAGTGCACCTGGAGAGGCCTTTGGAAGGGTAGGGAGCTATGCAAGCAGCTTTGTGTGGCTGTCTTTTCAGAGACCAGGCTTAGACCAGGCAGCCGTCTAACAGCATTAGCAGGTAAACTGCAGTCCGACTTGAATGTACATTTTAAAAATTTGAATTACACAGTGTAGCTCCTCTGTAAGAAGACTTCAAAGTTTTCGTGCCAGAAAGGTGCAAAGTGACTTCTGCCTTCACATTTGTGAGTTTTCCACCCTCTCAACCAGCTTACGAGTGTCACTTAGGGATTTGGAGAGAGTAGGAGGGAGGAAGGAAATCTTTTCTCTTTGGGTCTTCAAAGAGACTCAGGAGATTCTGCTTATGTACGTAGAGGTTAATAAGTGACTTTAATTGAAAAATGGCCATACACTTGAAACAAGACTTTGCTCTGAAAAATCCTTCGATCTGTTTAAGCATGAAACGAAGAAAACTAAATATTATCATACCTTCCTCTCCTTTCTCCACGCCATTCCTTGGCATCTGCTACTCCATCCCAGACAGCAGGAAAACAAGGAAGAGTCTTCCATTCCCAAAGGCCCCCAAAGAAAAATGAAGGGGGAAAGGGATTGGCAAATATCCCTTTGGTGTCATTGCTTGGGAAAGAGTGGAAATCTGTGACGAGTCAAGTCTACTTTCAGGCTGTCCAGCTGTTAAAGTCTGCAGCCACTTGGAGGTGATGGAGGTAAGTGAGCTTTTTCTTAGATGCAATCATTACTGCCAAATGTAGAAGGTGGGCAGTCGGCTTCATACCACCCAAGGATAAACAGCCACTGATTACAGTAAACACACACGGCAAATGCACATCAAACACATCCTGCTTCAAATTACCGTTGTATCATTAGTGTGCAACAGTCTCTATACTTTTCTTAACAGCATGCTCGAAAAAAGCCCCCCGCCCCTCAAATTCTCTTCTATTCTGTCCATTGCACTGAAATGAAACTGTGTGAATCCCACTAACACTTAAATATTCACCTGCTGTGCTGCTTTATTAAACAAGCACTTAGGAGAGTGGTTTGTTGGGAAAGGGGTGGGTATAGCACCCGGCTACATGCTGCAGGATGAATGAAAAAGGAACTTGCCATCACATCCCTTCTCTCCAGCTTTCTGTAGCAGCAACCTGGCTCAATTTCCCTTGATTAGCACAAAGATTTAGATTCACTTGTCAAAAAGTGCTAATCAGCTTTAGTTTAAATGGATCGAAATACAACATAAAAGTGGTTTTCTAGTTAATACAGGCCTGCTGATTTTTTCCTGTGAGTGCAGCATTAGAGATGAATCTAAAAACACAGCTACAAATAGGTGTTTATTTTGAAAACATCCAAAACATCCAGCTACCATACACCGTTGAAGGTGAGAAAATGGTGTCAAGGTACAGCCTACCTATCAATATACTCTTCAAGATAAATAATTACTTATATAATAACTTCTTTCTAATTCATTTCAGGACAGAAAGTATTAAGTACTAAAGAATAAAGCAAATAAATCAACACTCATCTTAATGCATTCCTTCCAAGTGCCATGTATACATGTATGAAAGTAAATATTTTAAGTAAATATCAAAAGATGGGAACTTGCCTAGAGATTTACATGTAAATTTAATAGCAAAATCAAATTGTCATATTAAGCCAATGTTTCTCAATATCTAAAGTCTAAAGTTGTTCTGGCAATATTAACCATACTGGCAGGGGAGGAGAGGGAAACCCTAAAATAGATTTTTTTTTTCCTGAAAATGGAAAGTAATAGACGAAAGAAAGGAAGAAAGAAAGAAAGAAAAAGAAAAATCTAGAATGTCATCTTTGAGACACAGTGATGAAGACACATGTCAGTGCCTCCTACAGGTACAAAATGGTAACATACCATTAGAGGAGGGGAAACTATTTCTTGGCTTAAAATGTGATACTGAAGTTCTTCAACAGACTCCTACCAACTTGTTCCATCAAGACTTTTCTTCCTGTCCTGTCTCTGTATTTTTGATAGCCATTCACATATTCTGAGGAAATTTAGAGCTTCTCCCTAGTAGACATCCTATGAAAGAATTCATTCATCTTTTTCCTTCTCTCATATGTTACTGTAATCCACATGTACACTTGGGGCCTTCCCAACTCCATTATCTCTGTAAAAGCCAGCACTTCTGTGGACTTCTCTAGTGGACACTGGCCCTTTGACCTTTAATCAAGGGCTGGCAGGAGATCCTAGAGTATGGTGGAATGAGCTTAGAATTTTGAGACTATTGAACCTGGTTTCAAATACCAGTTAAAAGTTGCATGACTGTGTGCAAGCCAATTGTGTGACCTCTCCCTGAATCTCAGTTTTAAAATGTATACGATGGATCTAATAATAAACACTTCACGAATGAGATGGATATATTTACTAAATACCTGACATATAAAGATGAAAAAATAGCAACTGTAGTATATATAAAATTGTACCTTGTAAATGAGTTGGCTTCAGAATAAAGTTTTTTGTTTGTTTTGTTTTGTTTTTTGGTATTTCAGGAATTAAATCCTCTTTGATATAGTACAAAATGGAAACCACCTTATACTGCACTGAATTCAGTCTCGTGGTGAATGCTATTCACTAGGGTTCCAGTGTTGTTAGTTTCTTTCCATTCCAGTGGGAGCTCTACTAGAAATACTACTACACAAGTGGCATGCCAGTCAATTTGATGCCACAAATACTTGGTGCTACCTGCTATGTCCCCCAAATATAAATAAGCATGAATACTCCTACTTTCAAAGACAAAGCAGCTAGGTTGTTGACTTAGTAAATAGCTACTAAAAAAAATTGCCACGCTACTCAACTTATGTGACGGATGATTCTCCTGGAAGTTGGCTAAGCACCAAAATGTCAAATTCCAAAGAAAAGCTACACTTTAGAGATAAAAACTAGGTATTTACCCAGTCATCAGCCACCACTGGGCAAAACCCTGCAGAAACTCCTAGATCTCTGCCATCTGCCTGTTCGTCTCGTTTCATGTTCAAGGCAATTATGTCCATTCCCATTTGTCAATTTCAGAAGGGGTGGTTCCTACCTGCTATGAAGTGGTGCTTAAATGGGCAAAATTATTCAAGGGCTTCAATCTTCCTAGCTGGAAAACCCAAATAATACAGGACAGAGGTTAAAAGCTTAAGATTTAAAAAAAGAAAAAAAAGCTTAGAATCTGAAGTCAGATGGCGAGAGTTTGAATCCCAGTTTTATGAGTTCCCAGCTAGGTGACTTTCAGCAGGATAATTGATCTCTCTGTACCTTAATATGCATCTATATAACAGGAATGAAATAAATCATAGTAAGCATGCCATTGACAGTACAGCCTCTGTTTAACAGTTCAACCAAGCTTTCTTGTCATAAAATGGGATCGCCTTTGTCTTTTCTTAGTAATATATAACAAATATTGTTATGTTTATGTTCTAGACCATACCTTAATTTTCTAAGATATCTATTGGCCAATTATTTTTTTAGGTAGGTCTTTCAGAATAGTATTTACAGGACTCTGAGATATTTCCTTCTCCTTGACTGAGGCAGGAGAAATTTTCCAAAAATATTTTGTAAGGAGTTCGCATCAAGCAAAACATGTTTCCAGGAACATCTTCAATGCTTTTTTCTTTTGCTTTGAGACGGAGTCTCACTCTGTCGCCAGGCTGGAGTGCAGTGGCACGATCTCATTTCACTGCAACCTCTGCCTCCCAGGTTCAAGCGATCCTCCTGCTTCAGCCTCCTGAGTAGCTGGGACTACAGGTGCACGCCACCACGCCCAGACAATTTTTGTATTTTTAGTAGAGACAGAGTTTCACCATGTTGGCCAGGATGGTCTTGATCTCTTGACCTCGTGATCTGCCCGCCTTGGTCTCCCAAAGTGCTGGGATTACAGGTGTGAGCCAACATGCCCAGCCCCCTTTCTTACTCTTTCTATTCATTAGTTTCTCTCTTTCTCATTGCTTATCTGACCTCTCTTTTTGATCAAATATCCATAATTTAAAGGATTATTATCAAGAAACTGATAAAATACAGTAAGACTATTATATTTAAATATAATGCCTCTTCTAGGGCCTGGCAAGGTGGCTCACGCCTGTAATCCCAGCACTTTGGGAGGCTGAGGCGGGCGTATCACCTGAGCTCGGGAGTTTGAGACCTGCCTGACCAACATGGAGAAACCCTGCCTCTACTAAAAATACAAAATTAGCTGGGTGTGGTGGTGCATGCCTGTAATCCCAGCTACTCGGGAGGCTGAGACAGGAAAATTGCTTGAACCTGGGAGACGGAGGTTGCGGTGAGCTAAGATCGCACCATTGCACTCCAGCCTGGGCAACAAGAGCGAAACTCCATCTCAAAAATAATAATAATAATAATAAATAATAAATAAATAAATATAATGCCTCTTCTCAGACCACTAATTTTTAAGAACACAGTAAAAGCAAAAAGTCTGCAGACTTGCAGAACCCAGACAAACATATGCAGTTCATAGAAATACACATAAAGTCATTTTCACAGAGGTTACCATTTTATGCTGTAATGAACTGTCTCAAGATTATGGTGATAATAAAAATAATAGATGATATAATAATAGATTAAATAAAACAATTACATTCATATAGATTCATGGTCCTTGTGGGTGGAGACAGCATGAGTTTCAGACCTTCAAAATTGGTTGCTTAACAGCTTGGGAAATCGGCTGAATAAAGTAATAGAATAGTTCTCATTCTGCAAAACCCCCAAAGGCCACTGCCACATAGAGTCACACCACTGTGTATATATATATATATATATCCTAGAAGGGACAACATGGGTTAGTTAAGTGTTCTATAAATGGCCTAGAGAAAGCTGAATGCTTGCTGGACACCCAGGAACCTCATCATTTTCTGATCTCAGATTTTAGCTAAATGCCCTTAAAACATGGCATCTAAGGAAGCCAGAAGCTGATGTTTCTCTTTACGGTGGACTCTCTTGGGGTTCCCTATTTCTCTGCTTATTCAAGATCTGTTTGAGTTCCACCTCCTCCCCATTTGCCTTCCTTATCATCTCCAGCCCCTGCTATCATCCTTTGTCTGAATTCTGCTAATACATGTTGTCCTTTAGCACTTACCTTCTGCTCCCTTAACTATTATAGTAGGTAATGTTGCCTGTCTTCAAACCTCACCCTGCCCATGTCTGTGCTCTTTCCGCTATTAATGACTCAATCTTTTTCCCTGAGGCGAAAACCTAATCTAATGATATTCCTATGGTCAACCAAGCACATTCTGAGCCCTGATGGTGGTTCAACAGGAGCTCCTGCAGCCATGTAAGAGGGTATAGACAGTGTTATTTCCAAGGGAGAGGCCCTTCTCCATTCCTTTGCTATGAGATGGAATGCAGTTGTGATAGCTGGAGCTGGGGCAGCTATCTTGGACTCCAGCATGTAAGATATGTGTTTAAAATGGGGGAGCAACAAAGCAGAAGGAGCCTGGGTCCCTGATGATCACGGAGCCTCCTTACCAGGCCTGAGCTACCTAAATTCAAGTGAGTGAAAAATAAACTTCTATTTTGTTTGAGCCACTATTTCCTTGAGTTTTCTGTCACTCCTAGCTATTTATCACCCTAACCCACACTGTAACTAATTTGAGTTTTTAAAATATACACCGTGAGTTAAAACACATTCAACAAATTTAGCTCAGGGACTCTCTGCTCTATAGCCTGTAATGGTGTTAGCATTTTTTTTTATCTATAAGCACTAGACCATATTTTCCTTAAAGAGCTAGAGTTGTTTCTCATGTGATTTCATATCCTAGGGGACTTGTACAGAGCCTGGCTCAGGGGAGCCCAATAAATCTTTGATGACTATAGAAGGATATGTGTTTTACCTCCGCAATGATATGCAAGTACCTAAAGGTCAGCAATTTTAGTCATCACCATGGATATACACAGAAAAAGTGCTTCATATACCTGTTTTGATATTGTTGGCAGATTAGATGTGTTCATCCCCCCTTTCTATCCTCAGAAAACAGTATCCAAAAATTACTTTGCATACAATGGCACTATATTATGGAAGGAAAGCAATGTGCCAAAGTTATAAAATCATCATGAGATCTAACTACATAGGAAAGTTCGAACATCTCCATTATTTCGCTTTACAGCATATAATAACCATGCTATTTAATTACTCTGCCAACTCTGAAAAACCTATAGCTGGGTTCTGGCACACAATGTACAACTTTTATATGAAAAAAACAATAATTTCCCGACAAGACCACTTAGAATAGCTTTCAGAAAATACATGATCAAAATGCATGAAAAATTTGTCCCCCCAAATTTACTATAAAATTGGCAATGTATCTTTTACATCAACATGCAATACATACTGTCTACGCTGGACAAAAGAGTAAGAATAGTAACTTATTTCAGTGGTTTCTGTGCTGACTTATATATAGTAGAGATTCACTAAATATTTTTTAACATAAACCAAAAGTCTGTATGATTCAAAAGTTTTTTGAATAATATCAAAAGTTATTTGCAAGTGATAATGTAAAGTTTGGATCATTCAATAATAGTGGTCCTCAACCAGGAGCAATTTCGCTTCCCAAGAAACCTTTGGCAACTTCTAGAGGTATTTTCAGTTGTCACAACTGGGAATGGGTGGGTGTTTCTGGTATCTAGTGGTAGAGGCCAGGGATGCTGCTTAACATCCCACAATGCACAGAAGAGCCCCCACAGCAAAGAATTTTCTGGCCCTATATGTCAACAGTGTCAAGGCTGAGAAACTCTGGTCTTAGAATGGCTTGAAGCGATGCATATTAAACTCATAGTAGGCAGGGCAATGTTGACTTTCCAAATGACATAGCACCTTGAGAGTTCAATAAAGATGAAGAGAGGCTGTAGTTGTCGACAATGACAGTATTCTTAGCTTCTTAGCATAGGGAAGCAAATAATAAACTGGGTATTCCCAGGTTCGGTTCAGGTCTCTTGATCATTCAATTAATAACAATAGTCCTTCATTTCTACCAGTGAAGGTAAAGGTTGTGAGCAAGTTCAAGGTAGCAGGTCCTCCAATATCTCATCCCATCTTATAAGATCTAAAGATTACATAAAAGCACTCAACTTTTCTTTTCAGAGATTTTCTTTTCATTTCAATGCAGCTGCTACAACAATATCACCGTTAGCTTGAAAGAGAACCAGACATAATGGAGGGCAATTATTTTCTCCTCTTTTACCCACAGCTCTCCTTCCTCCAAACTACTCCCAGTGCCATGCTATACACCCCCACCCTGTGACCAGGCCTGCAGGCCCTTCTGTTCCCACAGACTCTACCAAGTTTCTCAGGGAATTTATGGCGACTTATTTAAATGCAATTTATTCGCCTACAAGGGCCAACTCAAGTAAAATAATTTCCATCAGCCCCATCTTTCCTGAGCTTTGTACACAAGAACACCAAAAGGCCTTTCTTTCTTTGGAAAATAAGTTCCTTTTTCTAATTGGAGTCAGTTTTGCTAATCAAGATTACAATGAGGCTTTACAAGCAATGTTGAAGAAGGGAGCATTTATGCAGGTCAGTAGGGGTTTTCCTAAACATTTTGATTACAACTTTAACTGCTCTAAAACACATGTAAAACTCCTATCATTAAATTTAAACAGCCGGATGATATGCCAAACAAGACTATAAGAATGGCAAATAAATTGCTGTAATCTGCCATACTGTCACTTACCCTGCTCTTGAGCAGCTGTAATTGACTAATAGGATAATAAGGTGGCAGTTTACAAATCTGAAAGCTATACTCCTTTGTTGAGAATGCCCTTGAGTGAAAAAAAAAAGGCTCTAAGTCAGGAAGACAGAGTGGGTGTGATCAAAATCATGGCCCTGGATTCAATATATGTAAATATGCTTTTCCTATGAACTCAAAAGAAGTCACTGAACACAGTTGTATGCAGGGGCAGCACCACTTGTCATTATGTTTATTGAACCTTTTTATCCTTCCTCACATAAAAAATATTCAGAAGAGCTTTCCCCACTCTAAGGACCAAGGTTAAAGGTAGCATCCTAAGCAGAAGTGAGGGCAATAAAGGTTTCCTTTTTTTTTTTTTTTTTTTGAGATGGAGTCTTGCTCTGTTGCCCAGGCTGGAGTGCAGTGGCATGATCATGGCTCACTGCAACCTCTGCCTCCCGAGTTCAAGCGATTCTCCTGCTTCAGCCTCCCGAGTAGCTGGGATTACAGGCACAGGCTACCAAACCCGGCTAATTTTTGTATTTTTAGTAGAGGCGGGGTTTCACCATGTTGGTCAGGCTGGTCTCAAACTCCTGACCTTGTGATGCACCCGCCTCGGCCTCCCGAAGTGCTGGGATTAGAGGCATGAGCCACCGCGCACAGTCAAGAAAGGTTTTCTTAGCACCAGTCCACTGATGGTAGAGGTTGGCTCCATCCTTCTTCTGACAGTGGTTTCTGTTTCCAGTTTACCTCCTAAGCATTGAACATGCAGAGGAAGATTCCAACCACCCCAGAACTACACAGGCCACTGCTAAGTGTTGCTTAAGGACTTGTCAGCAAAGGCTCCAATGCATTCACCTAGGACAATGCCCAAAGTCAGTGATCTCACAAGGATACATATGACATGAGGATTCTTGCCAGCAAAAGCCAGCTTGAATCTGGTAAGAAAACTGCTACTTCTACTTGTACTTCTACTTGTACTTCTACTTCTACTACTTCTACTTCTGCTGCTGCTGCTACTGCTGCTGCTGCTGTTTTGAGAATACTTGTCAACTGGGAGACTGGTGAGGAAGAAGAGCGTTGGGAGGTCGCATCAAACTACAGAACCTTTTATGTCACCGTGAGGAATATGGACATTACTGTGAGTGAGATGGAAAGACACAGAGGATTTTGAGCAGAGGACAGATATGAACTGACTTATCTTTTAAAAGGATTCACATGGTGGCTGCAGTAGTGGGGCCAAGGTGGGAAATGGAAGCACGGAAGAGGCTATTGCCATGGTCCGGTGAGAGGTGACTGCAGCTTGCACCATAGAAGCAGCAGTGGAGGTGGTGAGAACTGGTTGAATGCTGGATATATCTTACAGCTACAATGAACAGGATGTGCATGTGAGTTGGCTGTATATGAGAGAAAGAAAAGAGTCAAGGACAACTGCAAGGTTTTGGCCTGAGCAACTCAGAGAAAAGGCTCGCTTTTTACTAAGGGGAAAAACTGCAGAAGCGACATATTGGGGAGGGTGAAGAGACAGAAATCAAGAACTTGGTTTTGAATGTTATTCCAAAATATCAGAACGATCTTCTACATTTAAAATTGTGTTTACTGTTTGATTTCTAAACATTCCTGACAGAGTAGCTGACACATTACAGTACACATTATATAGGAGTGTATACGTATATGTGCGTGTGCACCGAAGGCAAGAATGGATTGATGGATGAATAAACGGTATACTCTTCTTTCTCTTTCCTTGAACTTATTTCTTTCAGAACAGAAATATCCACGATACGCCATCATCTTCCTTTCCAAGTGAACTCTCTGCCAAATAAATAATGAAAATATTCTAAGTACAATCAAGTAAAAGGAAAAACATGAGCATTTTCCAATCTGTCAACAGATGAGGCACAGAAAAACCATTTGGACAGAAGCAAAGGTCTCCAAGAACAACCAAAGCCACACTGTTAATACCACCGGGTTGGATAAACCTGTTCCATGCCAAGGCCATATGGAAAGCTTACAGGGAGAATGGCACGAAGAAACAAAAGGCCTTTGGAAACCTCTGAAGATTGCTGGGTGAAAATGGAATTTGGGCAGTGAGGCAAGAAGGATCCAAGCTGACCTCCATAGGGCACAGTAACATCAATTCAAGATATTTACGCTCAAGCAGGCTGCTAAACCCCCGTGATGCTGAACACTTGAGCTTGCCCCAATCCCTGGTGCCTTCCGCCTTTCGCTGCAGCCTGGACTAACCACACTTTGAGCAAGTGAAACACTTGCCACTGTTGCTGTACTTCTGAGTCACTGAGATGAGACAGTGACCAGTAACAAGACTCCCTCTTTGATTAAATGAAATGAGGTTCCTCTAAGTCCTCAAGGCCTCAATCTTCCAAGTCCATCCTTGCCAGACCCGTATCACCTAGTTTTAGCAAAAATCTTGTTACATCAGTTTAGAAAGAATCTTCACCCTGGTTATCTCACCAAATTCATCATCTCTCACCATTCCCCAGGTGAGATCTGATCATCCTGGCCTGCCTTCAGCACGACTCCTGTTAGGTCTGTTTAGCAAGAATCCTCCTTACTTCTGATGCTCCCTTTTAGGGGCTATCCACCCACTGACCCCTAACCCTGCCTTTTGGCTACATATCCCCACTTGTTCAAGTGTGTTCAGAATTGGGCCCCTACTGCAATAGTTCCTGACTAAAATCTGTTTTTACTACTCTAATCATTCTCTGGTTTTGGTTTTTCTTTCTGCTCTTTTCTTTTACTTTTTTTGTTGTTGTTGAGATGAGGTCTCGCTATATTGTCCAGGCTGGTCTTGAACAACTGAGTTCAAGCGATCCTCCTGCCGCAGCCTCCTGAGTGGTTGGGATTACAGGTGTGTTTTTCTTTGACACCAGCAGAGTAAATACCCCTTGGAATATTTCCCTCCATGCTGGTCCTGTTGGTGTTATGTATGAAGCTGCTGTTTTAGCAGCAAGGGGGTTGATTATAGCACAAGGTTCCTGATCCCACCTCTACTTCACAATGCTGTTAAAATGAACAGAATCAGTCCAAAGAGAAAACAATGAAAACGACAGTCTTACTTATACCTATGTTCCTAGTATCGCTTGATCCCCCAATACCACCCCCATCATCTCCCTGCCTTTAATTCCTTTTTAAGTAATCTAGGAGAAATATGTCCCTTTGGGGACTGAATTTAAAGTGACTATGAATTAGTTATGCCACATCCTTCCAACTGCAACCAGGCCCTGTTTAAAAGCAGAGAATGGACAGTGTAAGTGCCTCTTCCCAAGACAGCCACCTCTGCCACTTGTAGTTAGAGAGGCTGTGACTGATCTGGACTGCAGCAAATTAAATGTGTTATAGGCAACACACTCTAAATAAGGGCGCCTCCCTTCTTACAATGTCCAGTTTAGTCCTGGCACCTCATTTGAGGAGGTGAGGGACAGCAAGAGGAAACGACAGGAAGTGATAAAGGAGCTAAAAATAAATGTGGAAATGTGTAGATATGAGAGTTTCACTGAATATAAATAGGCTGATTAGATTAAGCATCAACTGGCAAATACAATGTCTACAAGCTTCTGGCTTTGCTGTATCAAATTGTCACAACCTCTGATGGGTGAACTAATAATCCACTGTCAATTCGATCATGATGTCATCTTAGATGACATGATCAAAATGGTTGTGAACCAGGGAAGGCTGTGAAGTTACAGTGAGTGATTTGATAACATCTGGCTTGCTTGGGCTCGGCTCTAATAGGGTCTCTGTGGGGTTTACCTCTGATTTCGTAAAAGCATTCTACAATCCAAAAATCAAGCGTTGTCTATGGACATAAACCAGTCATGACCACAGGAGTTATAAACAGGTTTCAATGTTTTAGTTGACAAATGCTGCAATAACTGCTACACTTTATTGGGCACCTGTTCTGGCCAGGCATTAGGCTAGGACAGAAAGAATGAAGACAATTTGACTGGCATGGTCAATGCAATTATATTATAAAACATAGCAGGGCCAGCAGAGTCCACTCACAGCCAGAACCCAAGTAGTTTCAAGCACTCAAAAATCAAACAGTAAACAACTTCACGCAAGACTGAAGGGAAGTCATTAAGACCCATCCAGGTCTGAGTGTTATATGAAAATGTTACTGTCGTTAATTACCTTCCAATAATAATGCCAATTACAGAAAATAATGAGAATGTTTACCGACCAAACTAACAGGGACTGGCATTTCAAAGTCTACCAGAATAACCTAGACAACAAGAAATGTTCTGATTCTCCCATGTCTGGCTGCTTTTGCTTTTTCTTCCTTTCCTGCTGACCCACTTCAAAGGTTTCATGCTGGAAACACTAATCATGTCCTCCTTTGCTGGAGTAAGTTACCCTCCTTTTTGCTTCCTGCCTAGTGTCTCTGTTCGCATCCAAAGTAAAGCTCATTACCTGCAAACTCAAACTTCCAGCAGCCCACATGCAGATCCCAGCACACAGATATATCATTCTACATTGGCCTACCTGCTTTACAGATCACATGGGTTTCTGAAATACAGATAAATGGGCACTTGGGGAAAGCAGTAATGTTGTAAAACGTAGAGAAGGTCATGCTTGTATATTTTACCTGGAACCTCACAAGAATTGATAACATTTGTTGGATTTCATTTCTACCTACACAGAAAACACATATTCCAAGGGTTTAAACTTGAAAACTCACATTCAGGCACACATGCTTATGCCTGTCTATGCATGTGTGTGCATGTGTGCACATGCATGCACAAATCAGGAAGAGTTTCTATTTAAAGACAACTTGCACCAAAAAAATCCAGATTACTTTATAATGCAAATCATCATCTTCAGTATTTTATTACAAGGCTTCCTTTAGTATATTAATTTCTAAGCATCTTTAACACAAATCATCATATACATACAACTCTCTCTTTCAGATTCAGAGAAGGAGTTAAAAATCAGTCAAAAAAGAAAGCAAAAAACAGTGAAGATAAGGGAGGAGGGAGTGTATATGGAGCAAAAGGAGGAAGCCAGCTGGTTAGCTGGCCTTTTAAAAGGTATCAGGGAATTAGGCCCAAGGCCATTAATCCTACAGTTTTCACTCCTCTGCCAACTCTCACGGCTTACATTACCGAGCCATCATCCAGATTAAAAATGGGTTTCCATAAGTGTTTCTGCTTCCCCAGGAACCCTCCTCTCTACCCTCCCCACCTGCTGCCCCTTCACACAGCAGCAAAGTGAAATCCAAAAGAAAAATATTAAAATCAAACAAGGCTTTAGGGATTTGGGGAGGTGGATGGAGAACAGGTTCTTATCTAGGCTTTAGCACAATATTCCTTCTTCAAAGTCTTCTTAATTACATTGAGAGAAAGAACAAGCGACAAACAGAAGAGCTGCCTTCTAAATTCAGTGCCCTTCAATGAAGGGTTCAGGTTCACAGATTCTAGCCCTAAGGGAGAATGATGATCTGTGCTCAGCTTCTTGCCATCCAGGGTCCCAGCCCCCCAGCCTCTGCCGCCATGTTTCCCTTCACCCCCACTTGCTCAGCATCCTCCCTGCTCTAAGAGTGCCCCCACTTGCCAGCTATTCTGTCCATGGAATTTCCCTGCTGGACACCTACATTTTATTTTTCAAGTGGAAAGAATGCAAGGTTAAGGGCTGTGTTTCTAAGATCCCAAAGCTGCAGACAGTTAAGAACTGAATAATTCAACTAGAACTAGTTGTTCTGTCCATACTAGCGGCATGTGGCTTTATCCCCTATAACCTAGAGCTTGCAGAAATGAGAAAATTAAGCCATATCCAGCAGGGCACAGAGCGTGCACATTGTCCTTCCGAGCAGATTCAAAAGGAGCTGGTTTTCATGCATCAGATGGTGTGGCAGTCTTACTGCTAAGGGACAAGCTAAGGGCTGACTGCTCTCCCCCATGAGCGGAAGTGCCAAAGTGGGTTTATCTTTACTGCAGGTCTCCTGTGTGCCGGAATCTGTGCTAGGCACTGTTCCTGCGTTATTTCAATGAACACGTGTAGCAATCTGAAAGGTCGTATTGGCTAAGGACTTGAGCTCTGGATCTAAAGCAGGCCTTGCTTTCAATCTCAGATTCAGCACTTTCCAAGAGTGTCTTTGTAGCCCATTGCCAGGCTTTTTCTCTCTCTCTTTTTTTTTTTTTTTTCTGAGACAGAGTCTCGCTCTATCGACCAGGCTAGAGTCCAACGGCCCGATCTCGGCTCACTTCAACCTCTGCCTCTCGGATTCAAGCAATTCTCCTGCCTCAGCCTTCCGAGTAGCTGGGATTATAGGCGCACACAACTACGCCCAGCTGATTTTTGTATTTTTAGTAGAGACGAGGTTTCGAGGTTTCACCATGTTGCCCAGGCTGGTTTTGAACTCCTGGGCTCAAGCGATCTGCCCTCCTCAGCCTCCCAAAACAGTGGGTTTATAGGCGTGAGCCACCGCACCCAGCCACCTGGCATTTTTAAGCCTCAAGTTTGTTCCACTTTGAACGCAAGAAGCCACCTCATAGGTAAGAATATTATTGAACACAAGGCTTGGCACAAAATACTTTCTAAGTGATTATTGTTCTTATTATACCCATTTTATAGATAAAAGATAAAGTCATTTGTCCAGAAGGCAAAGCCAGGAGTAGCTACTTAATTTTTCTTGACCCCAAAGTATATACTCTTTCCATAACTTCCTGTTGTCTCCCATGGACCCACCTCAAAATCAGAGGTGTCACAGTGGTGGTTTAACAACCAAAGCTTCAAATTAGCCACATACATTCTGGGGGCTTCCAAGATCCCATACTGGGGTCTCCACCCTTATTTCCTTGCTCTTAAAAGTAATGTGCGATGAACCTGTTCTTTGGAGGAAGTACCTTCCTGTGGGCTGGCTGGCACACTGTCCCAGGCAAGGCCTGCCTGGGGATGTTCTAGACGTTCACCCTTTTTTCTAGTTTCAATCTTGCAAGCTCGGTGGATAGAAGGAGCTAGGGACTTGAAAGCATGAAAGCATTGGATTAGACAGAAAACTACAAATGCAGTCTGTGTAACGGAATCATGGTATTTTCATATTGTGAAGGCTGTTTTTGATCCAGCCATTGTTTAGTTAGACCTGTACAAGTTGAATTCGAACTTATTTTCCCACTGTTACTTTTCTAGGTTTGGTAAAATGTCTGAATGGCTGTGGATCCCAGGAAGGTTTTTAAGTTAGATCACAAAACGTCCTAAAAAGCACATGACTGACCTTGCCAGGCAGAGCAGGATGTAAGGAAAAAAATACAGAAACTCAGGGAAATGCAAGCATAGATTCCAATTCTATTTGTTATCTTGCAGCAACTTATTTATGGTAGATGGTTTCCACATTACCTACTAAACCCAGACTGCAGGAAGAAAAAAAAAATGAATGAACACAGTTCTTCCAAGCTAAGAATATGACTCCAATCAGGTCAGTAAATAGGAAACTATGGTTTTATCAATTCCTGATTTGTTTTGGTTCAAAACACTGACCCCCAAATGCTTCCTTTTTTTACCCTCTAAATCTGAAGCTGGTGAAAAACGAAGTGATTGATAATAAAGCTTTCACTACTTCAAAAAGAAAAAAATAAATGAAAGCAATTTGAATAAAGGGCCATTTACTCTCCTATTCTTTGAATACATGTATTCTATACTGATAAGCACACATTTACGCTAGAGAGAAGATGGTCTTCAGAATAAGCACTTACTAGGATTAAATTTACATTATCTGTCTAAACACACACATTTTAGACTGGCAGTAGTATATGTTGTGCTCATATTTTGCAAACACTGGAAAGGTGAGTTTTTAAAAATACAGTTTTACAACTCTAGAAGTTGGGAGAAATATAATTTCCTAATACTAGCTATAGGAGGAAAACAGAAAAGTGACCTATTTTAATGACAAAGCACTCATAATATATCTTCCCCGTACTTAAGGACCAGCTAATCTCAGCCCATCACCAGAAAGGAGAGAAATCTGCGTGTATAAATAATCAGGCAATCTCAAAATGAGTCTGCAGATGCTCTGAGATGAGCCTGCTGACAAAGTCACAATGACAGCTTGCTAACGTGTTCACAGGACATCAGCTTCTCTTAAAAGTTGCTTTCGGAACGATCAGCTGGGTTCCTACTAAGTTAAAACACAAGCATTCGGAGGCAACTTGTGTTCAACAGCTACATAAATCTATTAATCCAACTAGAGGGGCGGGGGAAACTGAAGATTACATCTCAAAGGCCCTCCAGGCCTGTGTTTCAAGGAGCAGCAAGACAAATGCAACCAATATAAAATAAAGCTTATCAGCTGTCGGTGTTTTAGATGATGCCACCTTTCAGGGCTGGGGAGTCAAGAAATTACAAATCTGAGAAAAATGACCATATGTGGCAACTTGAGCACTGTCTGCCACTGGGCGTCAAAATATCTTACCGTGTGCTCATAAGAGTGGATCTAAACTCAAACTGTAGTTACATGAGCAAGAGAGCCCCCTGATGAGCTGGTGAGGTTCTCCGTTCAACTACAGCAAAATGGACTGAGCTCCCACCACATGCCAGGTGTTGGTCTAAGAGACGGATTCGCCAAGGTGACTACAGGGAGGTCCCTGCCTTCAAGGGGCATGTGTCACAATGGGGAATCCAATGAGAAAACAGTTCACTTCCACACAATGTGGTGGATACTTAAAGAGAAGTGTTCTGTGGGAGCCCAGAGCAGAAAAGTGCTGCCTAGAGGTCAGGAAAGATGACCAGAAATGACGCGTGAGCTGACTGATGGTCTGGAAGTACCCAGCGAAGAAGAGCAATGATGTTTGCTAAGGCAACGTCGGTACTGTTTCTCCCCAAAGGCATGGGATTTTATATACACCACATGCTTTTCGTATAGAAAACTCATAGGAGGAAGCTCCTCACATTGTTGTTTTTAACAGCAAGGTCAAAACAATCTTATTATATGATTATTGTCTGCCAGAGAACACCTGGGCATGAATGCTTCCTGAGTTCATTCCAATTCATGACTAAGAATGGTGGGATACAGCGCACAGCCTTAGGGCTGATGTCATGAAATAAATTCATTGTTGGAGGCTGCTGACCACCCCAAGCCTAATTCTGGGGTAGGTCTCCATTCTACCAATCACTCCCCTCACTGACAAATGGGCTAAGCTGCTACATTTGCCAAGTTGCAGCTACCAAAGTAAGTGAATTCAATCCTTGGGCTTGGAGTCAGCAGAGGCCTGGGGCCAGCCAGAGACCCAGATAGCACAGGCTGCTGTTCCTAAGCCCTCTGCTCTCACAAGCCTGGGTGCCACACATTCAGCAACAGGAAATTTGGTGGCTCCTGGGACTAAGGGTAAAAAAAGGCTGAAGAAAAAGGAAAATTAATATTAGCAAACTAGTAGCTACCATTTGTTGGTACTTCTTGATGCTAAGTGTTTTATATACTTTTCCTCAAGTAATCTTGGCACATCTAGGGTTCAAGCACTAAGAGCATTCTCCGATTCCTACCAAGGTAGATACTTGGGTAAACCCTGTACAAAGTCTTAGTCTTATATGAAGCAGAGAGGACTCAGTAAAAAGTTCCAGTAAAGCCAGCTTTCTGGTCTGCAAGAAATGAGATCTGGAGTATCAAATCCATCATTTTCCAGGGACCAGAGCACTCTTTAGAATACAGTCATGCGTCACTTAACAATGGGGTTACGTTCTAAGAAGTGCGGTATTAGGAGATTTTGTTATTGAGTGAATATCATAGAGTGTACTCACGCAGACCTGGATGGTATAGCCTACTACACACCTAGAATATATGGTGTAGCCTGTATCTCCTAGACTACAAATCTGTATATCACATTGCTATAGGCAGTTGTAACACCATGGTAAGTATTTGTGTATCAAAACATATCTAAACATACAATAGGTACAGTAAAAATAGGATATAAAACATAAAAAAATGGTACACCTCTGTGGGCCACTTAAAACGAATAGAGCCTGCAAGACTGGGCACTGCTCTGGGTGAGTGAGTGGTGAGTAAACACAAAGGCCTACGGCATGACTGTACACTGTTACAGACTTTAAAACACCGTACACTCAGGCTACACTACATTTATTTTAAATTTTTTTCTTTTCTCAATAATAATTCAGCTTACTGTAACCTTTTTACCTTAGAAACTTTTTAACTTTTTGACTCTTTTGTAATAACACTTAGCTTAAAACACAAACATATTGTATAGCTGTAAAAAATATTTTCTTTCCTTTTTCCTTTTTTGTTTTGAGACAGGATGTCACTCTGTCTCCTAGGCTGGAGTGCAGTAGCACAATAACAACTCACTGCAGCCTCGACCTCCCAGGCTCAGGTGATCCTCCTACCTTAGCCTCCCAGGGAGCTTGGACTACAGGCATGCACCACCACACCTGGCTAATTTTTTGCATTTTTGATACAGATTAGGTTTCGCCATGTTATTCATGTTGGTCTCAAACTCCTGGGCTCAAGCAATCCACCTGCTTCGGCCTCTCAAAGTGCTGGGATTATAGGTGTGAGCCACTGCGCCCAGCCTATAAACTCTTGTCTTTTTTTTTTTTTTTTTTTACTTGTTCAACTTTTTTGTTAAAAGCCAAAACACAAACACACACATTAGCCTAGAGCCTACACAGGGTCAGAAACATCAGTATCACCGTCTTCCATCTCCACATCTTGTCCCACTGGAAGGTCTCTGGGGACAATAACACGCATGGAGCTGTCATCTCCTAGGACAACAATGCCTTCTTCTGAAATATCTCCTGAAGGACCTGTCTGAGGCTGTTTCACAGGTAACTTAAAAAAAAATAAGCAGAATGAGTGCACTCTAAAAATAACAATAAAAAACTATAGTATAGTAAATACATAAACCAGTAACATGGTCATTTATTGTCATTAGCAAGTATTATGTACTGTACATAATTGTATGTGCTATACTTTCATAAAACTGGCAATACGGTAGATTTGTTTATACCAGCATCACCACAAATGCGTGAGTAATGCATTGTGCCAAGACAGTATAACAGCTACGATGCCACTAGGTAATAGGAATTTTTCAGTTCCATTAAGATCTTACGAGCCCAGCATCTTCTATGACATCATTGTTGACTTGGCCATGCATTGTTATGATAATTAGCTCACACTAGCACTTTTATGGCTTCCCAGGCAAACAAAATAAATGGCAAAACATATTAGGAAAACAATATAATGACCTGCTACAACCTCCAGTAACCCTGTGCAAAGAGGAAAGAGGATCCAAGGGTGAAATATTAACATATTAGGCATCTTCTTCCATTCATTCTTTTCCCTTTCTCTTCTATGCCTGCCAAGGAAAAACTCAGGTTCTTGATTTAACACACATTATCTTCAAATAGAATCCTTATCGTTGTCAGACGATGAGAGGAATGTTGCAAATACACCCAACAATCTGGGTATAAGGAATTTCTTTCTTTAGCCCCTTAGATGTTCTTGATTTTCCCATCAAATCTCTAACCTTACAAAGAAAAGTTGTTTTCTTTTTATTCCACAGACAGGCATAATTCTGAGATTTCTGTGTATTACTACCAAGCTCCACAACCTACACTGTCATAAATCATTCATTCACTCCACCTGTATTTATTAAGCTCTTAATATGGACACAACATTGTTTTTGTCTAGATCTGTGCCCAGCACAAGGGAAGCATGAGACCATGCATCTGGTCTTTCTGGTACTTCCCCATTTGAGGAGCATTTTATTACATCCAGCTATATTTGAAGGTTCTAACTAAGAAGACGAAATAGCAAGTTGCTAAGGTGAAACTCCCAACGCCTTTGAAGATTTTAAGGAAAAGAACAGGGAAAGAGGAGGAGTGTTACTGGACTCTAATGGCAGTTTAGCTCCACGGATTGCCCAGACATTTGCAGAACACACCTCTTTGGTGAGCCAAAAATCCCACATAAATGAAAGGAGAAAAGAAAATACTCTCATTTTCCACTTAAAACTCTATGTTTATTGTTAATATATTAGAACATTTTATAAGTTTCCCAAAGTGGCAGATCACCCCTGAGTTAGAATCAACTCTTAAAATAAAACACACGCACATTTAAAGATTTATCACGGATTCACCTAAACAGGAATTACTATGGCATTCCAGAAAGGAGTCAGACAGTATTAAAAATTATTTTCAGTCTCCAGTGATTAAACCCCCATTTTCCTCCTTTTTCTTCAGTCTCTTGCTTGCCCAGAGAAATTAGTCCTACAACAACTTGCCATAGACAGTCTTTATCAAAATATCAAATTAAATGGCGCCTCTAATCAGGAATGTACAGACAGGCTCAATACCAACATGTTAGTGTTACTGGGTTTGAAAAAGCATGAGAAAGAACTAAAAATAATGAATCAGGCCTTCAGCCAAAAAATCCGAACTATAAAAGATGTTCTAATGGCAGAAGCTGGGAACAGTCAAATTCTTATATGCACTTCTCTTGAACTTCATTTGTACCAATTCTCAGAGAATTTGTAAAGTATTTCTTAGGAACACGGGTTACTCAAGGGACAGTAACTGACCTGAAGTTCTTAAAATTTGTTCTTTAATTAACTAGAACATAAAGAATGTGACTTATCTTCAGGAACTTCTGGTTCTGCTAAGAAAATCAGTTGCAACAGCTTCAAGCTAACAGTGACACTAAACATGGCTGCAAAGACCAGCTCTTAAGGATAACTGGAAACGTGAGAATAACTTCTCAAATATGAAACTCTGTCCTATTTCCAGGACTACAATTATCTGGAATCTGAGTTCTTTTTCTAAAAAAGAAAGGGAAATAAAAAGCAGTTCCTATAACAAACCTGATGTGCCTATGTCCTCCTTGGTTTAGTTTTATTTTTAAGCATGCAAACTTATGTTTAACAAAGAATGAAGGTAAATGCAGGCAGCTATGGTGTATTTTAAGGAAAAATGGATGAGTATAAGGAAGTCTACCATTTACTAGATTGTATATTACTTTAGGTAAGTCACTTTAAGGCATAAACATACCCATTGCTTTATGTGTAAAATGAGAATATTTGTGAAGACTGAAATGGTATGTTCTTTAAAGTATCATAGGAGCTGGTACGTTCTAGTTATATATGATAAATGCTAGGATGTGACTTAAAATAGAATTAAATTGACACTCATGATTCATGTCACTCTTATATTTACTCTCTTATAACTCAAGTGATTCCCAGAAGAGGGGTACCTCAGGGTACTACCTGCCCCCAACACCAGGTGGCTTCATGAAAATTCTTGGGACTAAATTATATTATCAAGAAGTCCAAGAAAATGCTTTAGCTGGAAAAAGTGGGGTGGTGGGGAGAAGGTGGGGGAGAGGGAAGTAGGAGAAAGAGAGAAAGAAGGAGAGAGAAATAGGAAAAAAAGAAGTGTGAAGAAAAAAAAATTACCCTGTGGTTAGTTTCTACTCACTTTAAGAAAGTGAAGGATTTACTCTAGGAAGTGGTAACAAAGGGTGTGCTCACTTTGTGAAAACTGGTCAAGCAGGGCATTTAAGATGTGTGGACTTTTTTTGGATATATATTATGCCTCAATTAAAAAAGCTGACTTTAAATGTATCTTTCAAAAAAGGACTAAAAGAACATTCCATTTCTAGCTCTGAGCAAAGAAAAAAATTAAATCAAAAAGGCCTATAAATATACCACTTGATCAAAGTGTACTTATAGGAACTCTGGTGAAAAGAAGCCAGAATTCCAAGTGGGAGAGACCTAGATTCAAATCTAGCTCTGTTGGCCGACCGTGGGCAAGCTGACATTCCTGAGCCTTGGTTTTTCTCTTCTGTATAATGGAGTAAAGACTAACTTCCTTCAAGAGGCACGTAGGTACCAACAAGTATTATTCCCTTCCCCATTCCTGCTCTGCTCTGAAAAATCATCAAGGTCAGAGTCCAAACCAAGTCCTGTCATTTTAATATGGTGCCTGGCACATGGGGGGCAGCTTGATAAAACTTTGTGGAAGGGGGAGGCGGAGGTTGCAGTGACCTGAAATTGTACCACTGCACTGCAGCCTGGCGACAAAGCAAGACTGTCTCAAAAAAAAACAAAAAAAAAACCAGGCCGGGCGCGGTGGCTCAAGCCTGTAATCCCAGCACTTTGGGAGGCCGAGGCGGGCAGATCACGAGGTCAGGAGATCGAGACCATCTTGGCTAAGGGCGGTATGCCTCAATTTAAAAAGCTGACTTTAAATGTATCTTTCAAAAAATACATTTTTTTGACGGGGTGAAACCCCGTCTCTACTGAAAAATACAAAAAATTAATCAGGCGTGGTGGCGGGCACCTGTAGTCCCAGCTACTCGGGAGGCTGAGGCAGGAGAATGGCGTGAACCCGGGAGGCGGAGCTTGCAGTGAGCCGAGATCGCACCACTGCACTCTAGCCTGAGGGACAGAGCGAGACTCTGTCTCAAAAAAAAAAACAAAAACAAAAAAAAAACCACTTTGTGGAATGAAAGACCAGATTTTTACCTTCTAGGGACCTATAATCTCGAACAGAGTCAGAAGAAAAAGACCATGAAAAAAATCCATCACTTCCAAGCTCCTCCGCTTGCTGGTGGCTGCCATTTCTCCAAATCACAAATAATCTCTCCCAACAGGCTGTGGTACTGAGATTTCTTTAAAAAGGCTACATTTCCTGCTATTTGCTTTTGCTTACATAAAACCAACTCTGCTTCGTCATTCTTTAGTATCCCTGATTTGCATGACTCTTGGCTTGGTATTCTATCCCTTGTAATTCTTACAGCAGTTGTTTGACCATTCCTCACCATTCAAGGTCTTATTTCACTTAACACTTTAACTTTGAACATGTGTTACTTTCACAGCATCTCTCACAAGGCAAGTGCTCAAATTTAATTTTGATTGATTTAATTCTTGGAACACAAGTTCGGAACCCATCTAAATACTAGCTTATGTTAAGTCTCTACCCAACTAGTTTCATGTAAGAGGAATGTACAAACCAGGAATAGCAATAATGATAACAAGACGGATGCCTGTGACAGACTAAAGTAATAGATTTATTTCCCATTCAATTTAGGAACGAATTCTTCTAACACAGCAGTCCAGGAAGCCACCACCAATCAATCTAAGTTGCCATCAGTTGCAATCTATTAGTCATTCCCAGGAGTAAATATCCTCCAGTATGACAGCTCTCCAACACCTTATGACCTCAGAAAACGTATCCAAAATCTGTCTTAACACATGCAATGTTTCCTATGAAATTCCTTAAAGCACAGAATTCATACCCTGTATGTTAAACTTCTAACACACAACTAGTATACTCAAAACCGAAAGATGATGTACATCATGAGCACTTGAAAAATTCACGAATTAAAAATGTCTTACAGGGAAAGCAGTTGTCTCCTTGGGAAAGAATGGTGTATGGTTTACACCTATTTTAAGGAGAATGATGGTGGCCCGAGCAGATGTCAGATCTCAGAGCAGAAGGCAGAGGTCTTGTCATACAGGTCTTACTCTACCCCACAAACCCCATCCAACATTGCTTGGCTAATTTGGAATGGCTATTATTCAACATCTGGAGAATCAGAATTCCAAGCACAGAAAGCAAACAAGAAAAAAGGAACAGTTTGCTGTAGCATATCTCCCTCACCCCACAGAATTAAGATGGCCCAAACCATGGCTGACCATGCACATTCACTCACAAACAGCCCTGAATTCTCTATAAAGGATTAGCTTTCCTCAAGGAATCCCTTCTTCCTTTTCTCCATCCCCCAAACAATTCTCAGATCAAACAACAAAGCTGCATCTGCAAAGTCTACTAATAACCTGATTATTCTCCAAACATAAAAAGGTGAAAATGAATTGTTAGTCTTTCAATAACGAATGCAATCAGTCCATCTAAGAGTTTAGCAATTTTCCCTAACAACATATTTCTCTCCACCCTCACCGTTACTTTTCTGAGCTTTCAAACACTGTGAAACATTTGCTCTAGGTACCTAGCATCAGAGCCTTGCACAAAGGGTTGGAGAGAACAATCGACAAAGCCTCTACCTGTTTCATCATGATGGTTCCCCTTACTAATAGCAAGTGTGCTTCCTGTCCATCCTTTGACTTTTGTTGTCAGTGGGAACCCTATTACCTTAAAATAACATTCTGAACTCACCTGCTTACTGCTGAGCACGCTAGCACTTTCAGTAGTGACACTTAAAAATGAAAAGCTCCATTAATTATTAATAATGGAAAATGAGATACTCTGAATTAGGAATATGCTCTCACTTTGCTGTTTATTGTAGCTATCAGTTCTGCCATATTATATATGAATTCATAAATTATGCTGTGAGATTTACTGTCATACCACATTGAACTTGGAAAGAATCTATTCTAGGTCTTCCTGATTAAATTCACATTTAAAAAAAAAATTAATGGGTAAGTATCCACTATTAGGAAGCTCTCACTTTTTGAAGCGATCTATAAAGTCTAGTAATCAGCCTGTGAGCAAGTTCAGGTTTTATAAGCCTATAAAATACACCTGCCACATGTGGGTTTTTACACTTGAACAGTAAGATGGCATTGGCTCTGCAATACTTTTGAAAAAGCCAAATACCTACCTCTTCATCACTTGTAAAATCAAAGGGCAATCATAAACATGGGATACATTTCTATTTCTTAAATAGGATCTAAAGTTTAAAGAAACAGCTTTCGGCCGGGCGCGGTGGCTCACGCTTGTAATCCCAGCACTTTGGGAGGCCGAGGCGGGCGGATCACGAGGTCAGGAGATCGAGACCACGGTGAAACCCCGTCTCTACTAAAAATACAAAAAATTAGCCGGGCGTGGTGGCGGGCGCCTGTAGTCCCAGCTACTCGGAGAGGCTGAGGCAGGAGAATGGCATGAACCCGGGAGGCGGAGTTTGCAGTGAGCCGAGATTGTGCCACTGCACTCCAGCCTGGGTGACAGAGCAAGACTCCGTCTCAAAAAAAAAAAAAAAAAAAAAAAAAAAAGAAACAGCTTTCTGGCTCATTTTAGCCAAACATTAAAGTTTCTCTAATTTAGGTAACATTTATTTGGTATCCAAAAATGAGCATAAATACTGTGTGCTGGAAAAAAACTCTTTAAGCAAACAAATGCTATCAGTAATACAGGATTAAGGGGGATGATATATGTTCCCTCAAAAGAATTATTTTCCAAAACTGGATTTACAAAGAATAAATAAAACTTAAAAACTATTCTGTATCTCTTACAAATCAGTCTCTTAAAAACTCATTTTACAATAGGGTCAGACAATGATAAAAACTTAGAACTGCTGGGCATGGTGGCTCAAGCCTGTAATCCCAGCACTTTGGGAAGCTGAGGCAGGCAGATCACCTGAGGTCAGGAGTTCAAGACCAGGGCAACATGGCGAAACCCCACCTCTACTAAAAATATAAAAATTAGCTGGGCATGGAGGTGCATGCCTGTAGTCCCAGCTACTCAGGAGACTGAGGCAGGAGAATCACTTGAACCCGGGAGGCAGAGGTTGAAGTGAGCCAAGATCGTGTCACTGCACTCCAGCCCGGGCAACAGAGCGAGACACCATCTCAAAAAAAAAAAAAAAAAAAAAAAAAAACAACAACAAAAAACAAAAACAAAACACACACACACACACACACAAAACAACTTGGAACTAGTTGGGTAAAGAATACAGTGGCCTAAGGAAATAGTTATTAGCCCCAATTTATAAATAATTAAGTCTATGACAGAAAGAGGAGCACTTAATTCCCAGCTTTCAGATCCGTATCGGGCCCTCCTTCTCAAGGAACCCTTGCTCAGCTTAAATCTGCTTGTATTGTAAACTTGAAATAAATATAAAACAACATGGGAACAAAAAAATATGTAATTTTTGAATTTATTCATTATTTACACAGTTCACTAAATCAAACTAGCATAATCTCTGCTGGTCCACAAACAGGATCACATACATTTATAGTTTTTAAAAGATGTTGGTTCTCCTTTTATTACGTACTATTTGATCTCTTTAAACTCCAGCGTTCTCATCTACAATATAGCCTAATATGATGATAAAGATAACATGCTAGAAGTGAATTTTCTTTCTTGTAAATGAAAAAGATAATTTTAAATTTCCAATTGCAACTGAATGGCCTGATTTGGCATTTCTCAATGTCTTACTCTTAGTTTAGAATAGGTTGCAATTACTATGCACATGTTCTTTCTCAGCCATGACACCAAGTTATTCATCTGTAGCAGCTTCAGGAAATCATACCAAATGGGTTGGCTAAGTAAACTTCATAAAAATATATATTAAACAATAAAAGCCTGACCAAGTCTCACATATAACAGCCTGTCATCCAGGTCTAACAATAAAAGTGTTGCCTGGGATGGGGCACATGCCTAAAAGGAAGCTTGCTGCCTGGTACTTCTGGCTGGCTGGTCCTCAGGAGCCCTTCTTCCTTTCTTTTGATCTGCTGGTAAAGGCCCTTTCACTGTCCCTCAATTGCCCGTCCTATGACAATGGACTAATAATGGGCCTGTCGAAACTACTAGAAATGTGTTTAAACCATGGCATTTTATTATCCTTTAAAGAATCTAATTTGACCCCAAACTTTTGGCCAAGAGGTGTCCTACCATAGCACCTTTAAGAGAAAGAAAGTTGGGGAAGAATTTCTCAATGAACAAGACACACCAAAGTCCTAGTGGCAGAGCTGAAATTAATTTAAGTACCTTTGAAATGCTCATCCTTGAGTTCGTGTCCTTTGCAGGGACATGCATGAAGCTGGAAACCATCATTCTCAGCAAACTATCACAAGGACAGAAAACCAAACACCGCATGTTCTCACTCATAGGTGGGAATTGAATAATGAGATCACTTGGACACAGGGTGCGGAACATCACATACCAGCGCCTGTCACACGGTGGGGGGCTGGGGGAGGGATAGCATTAGAAGAAATACCTAATGTAAATGATGAGTTGATGGGTGCAGCAAACCAACATGGCACATGTATACCTATGTATCAAACCTGCACGTTGTCTACATGTACCCTGGAACTTAAAGTATAATTTTAAAAAAAAAGAAAAAGAAATGCTTATCCTTTTTTGCTATCTGTCCCTTATGCTACTCAAATGTGATAGAGTATGGATATGTGTCCCCTCTGAACTCATGTTGAATTGCAATCCCCAGTGTCGGAAGTGAGGCCTGAGGGGAGGTGACTGGGTCATGAGACAGATTTCTCATGAATGGTTTAGCTCCATCCCCTTGTGCTGTCCTCGTGATAGTGAGTGAGTTCTTGTGAGATCTGGACATTTAAGAGTATGTGGCACCACCTCCTCCACCACTCTCTCCCTCTTGCTCCTGCTTTTGGCATGTGACATGCCTGCTCCCCCTTAGTCTTCCACCATGATTGGAAGCTTCCTGAGGCCTCCCCAGAAGCAGATGCCAGTGCTATGCTTCCTGTACAGCCTGCAGAACTGTAAGCCAATTAAACCTCTTTTCTTATGAATTATCCAATTTAGGGTATTTCTTTATAGCAGTACAAGAACAGCCTAATACAAAGTTAAAAAGAGAAAAAAGGAGGGAGGATAGCTTTAACAAAAGCGCTATTACGATGCCAAGTCCCAAAGGCACCTCCAATAAATTCTTGTTGAGTTGGTGTCACGGGGCAGATTTCTTCTCAAATGCTGCAGAAGAAAGGTAAAGGAAGCTTTCCTTTTCCTCTAACCAACTTTCTCAGAAAATATACTCACTCAGTCAACACGTATTTATTGAGCTACTTCTCTGGGGTCAGGCATGGTTCTGGGCCTTTGGGATGCAATTATGAGCAAGAGGATGTTCCTACTCTCATGGAGCTCACATTCTATTGGGAGAGTGAGACAAAAAACAAGTGACAGATAACGAAGAAAACAAATCAGTGTGGCTAGCAAATACCCAGCCAATAACAAAAGAAATAGAAAATGGTGGAGACACAGTGGTGGTAGGGTTGGGTCAGACTAAGCATGGATCTCCAAGGGTCTTGTAGACCACGGTAAGGTGAGATGAATGGATTTAATTTCAAGTGTGATGGGAAAATTTTGAAGGTTTTAATGAAGGTTTTTAACCAAACTAACCAAACCCTGAAATTTACTGCAGACAGAAATTCCAGCCATTTAATATAGCATACATTAAAAATTTCTTATGATGGGAGGCTAAGTGAAAAAAATGTAACTACAGGCTGGGTGTGGTGGCTCACACCTGTAATCCCAGCAATTTGGGAGGCTGAAGTGGGTGGATCACCTGAGGTCAGGAGTTTGAGACCAGCCTGGCTAACATGGTGAAACCCCATCTCTACTAAAAACATAAAAATAGCCAGGCGTGGTGGCATGCACCTGTAGTCCCAGCAACTCCAGAGGCTGAGGCACGAGAATCGCTTGAACCCGGGAGGCTGCGGTGAGCCGAAATTGCGCCATGGCACTCCAGCCTGGGTGACAGGGTGAGACTCTGTCTCAAAAACAAACAAACAAACAAAAATATTAACTATAGTATAGTAATAATGACTGTAAAAGAAATATAAGAACTGAATAGAGCATCAAATTAGTAATCAGTGTCAATGTCATGAGCTAAGGAAAGTCTGAGGACTGTCAAAAATTGGTGCATACTAAGGAGACACAAAGAGGAAATGCAATGTGGGATCCTGAGGTAGATCCTGGAACAGAAGGGCAGTAAAACAACTCGTGGAGGCCGGGCGTGGTGGCTCACGCTTGTAATCCCAGCACTTTGGGAGGCCGAGGTGGGCGGATCACGAGGTCAGGAGATCGAGACCACGGTGAAACCCTGTCTCTACTAAAAATACAAAAAAAATTAGCCGGGCGTGGTGGCGGGCGCCTGTAGTCCCAGCTACTTGGAGAGGCTGAGGCAGGAGAATGGCGTGAACCTGGGAGGCGGAGCTTGCAGTGAGCCGAGATTGCGCCACTGCACTCTAGCCTGGGCGACAGAGCGAGACTCCGTCTCAAAAAAAAAAACAACTGGTGGAATCTAAATAAAGTCTGTAGCTTAATCAATAGTATTACACCAATGCTAATGTCTTAGTTTGAATAACTATACCATGGTTATATAATATGTTAACTGTAGGGGAAGCTGGGTGAAGGGTGCCAGAGAACTCTCTATACTATTTTTACAGCTGTTCTATACGTATAAAATTATTTCATAATAAAAAAAAAAGACTGATGTGCAGTCATATAATTACTGGTGATTTATGCCTCTTAAAAGCTTATTTTTATTTCTGATTTTTTTTTCACTTTATGCTATTAATAGTTTGAAAAGAAACAAAATCGTAGTTGGATGTTACATGCATTTGCCATCATTCATTGTCATCATTCATTGCCACCATTTCCCGGAAATCCTGCTGCAGAAAAGGTTGTAAATTAATTTTTTTTTATTTTTTAGATGGAGTCTCACTCTGTCACCCAGTTGGGAGTATAATGGTGCAATCTCAGCTCACTGCAACCTCCGCCTCCCAGGTTCAAGCGATTCTCCCGCCTCAGCCTCCCAAGTAGCTGGGACTACTGTTGTGTACTGCCACACCCGGCTAATTTTTGTATTTTTAGTAGAGACGGGGTTTCACCGTGTTGACCAAGCTGGCCTGGAACTCCTGACCTCAAATGGTCCACCCATGTTGGCCTCCTACAGCGTTGGAATTACAGGCATGAGCCACTGCACCAGCGTTAATTATTTTACAAGCTGTCCAGGATGGGCCCTAATACACCATCCCCATGATAAGCATAACTTGCATTCCATTTCCTCTAATAAGAGTGTCTCCACAGTGGATTAAATGCCTCAGCCAGATGCACAATAGACTAGTCATCATTTTCACAAGCTCCAGTTAAACCACACGAGTAAGGGCACAGGAGGTCAAACGGGGCTGCTGATGAAGAAACCGGGCTGCCAGGAGGAAGGGAAATAAGAGCAAGAGTGTTTTTCACTAGTAGGTCACCTTACAGATACTGACACATCTGTCTCCGGGCTAGGCACTCCTTCCTCTCCACCACTCCAGGAAAGATGGTCCACCCAGTGTGGGATCCAACCACAGCTTACAGACAACAACAAAAGCTCCCCTTGAGAGCTTGAGACTGCCGAAAACATATCTAATTTTGCTTTATTCTTGCTACTTGGAACTACAGCCTGGGAACAGATACACTGAATTACCGCGACAGCGAGAGAGAAAATCAGGAAATAGGAGGAGGGAGGAAGAAGAGTCAACTGGGAAAAGGGAAAGGAAATTAAATGAACAGAGAATCAATTACATGTGAGCCTGTCTCTGCTTCATATGTTATACAATTTAAGCACCAAGTGTCACTGTCCTCATTTCACATATGAGTTGACTGAAGCTTAGAAAAGCCTAGCAACAGGACCAAATGCTTTGACTCTACTTGCAAACTCTTTCCACATAATCATGGCAGGATCCACATGATCCTGAACTAGAGAAACAATATAGTCAACTAATGCTCTGTATGTGTCTCAGAAATAGCTTTGCTGCTGGGTGCCACTGGTACATGCAGTGTAACCACAGACAGGCCCATGAGGCCTAAATCTGTTAGATGTCAGGCTGCAGAGACGGATGATGCCAGAAGGATTGAGGTGAAGGGCGTGAACTCTAGAGTCGAGCTGTCCAAGGCCGATTTCTGACTGCAAGACTCACTGGCAAAGTGACTCTGACAATAACATGTGCTCTCCAATCTTTAGCATCCTCAGCTGTAAATGGACTAACAGCACTTGCCCCAGGTGCCAGTGGGTGTTTAGCCCAGTGCCTGGCACATGGCAAGTTCTTTAGTGTTATTAAGTAAGTTCTTTGATAATTAAATTTCCCCAGTTGTGTAATTAAGCCAATGGCAGGAAAAGATCATAAATATAGATAACCTCCAAATAAACCTTGGCACAAGAAGAGGCCTCCTGTCTCCTGGTATGCTGTAGGGTGGCAGGAAGCACGTTACTCTAACCATCACGAAAAAGCAGAGGCTCTGATAAGTGATTACTTCAACTGCAATAACCCAAGAGATGAAACTCCCTCATTCTGAATGGCCTGTTCGGATTCCCTATCCAATGAGCAACTGAGTCTAATAAGTCCCATCAATGAAGCCTATAAAAGGGACAAAAGTCAGCAACCAACATTACAGCCTACTCAAGCTCAGAGAGCTGCCCTGCTCACCAAGGGAAGGCAAGTCAAGAGCTAAGGGCAAATGGGGAACCCTTTGGGACTGGCCTCGGAGAGAAGGCTAACAGTGGACCTAAATTTTACATTTCTCATACACTTATTCTGGGAGCTTGTAAAAAGCAGTCTCTTCAACACCTGGGTCTTCTGAGCTCAGCAAAAAGTGCCAGGTTCGAGGACACCCAGAATTCTCCCCCATCTTTCACTTTGAACTGAGCTGGCCTGCTGCAAATATTGTTTCAATATCACATCATGACACTTTATTCTAGTACTTAGCTTGATGCCTTCTGCAGAGCAAGTACTCAGTAAATATTTGTTGATTACACCAACAGAATTAATTTATTTTTTAAAAACACTGACAATCTGCAATATGAATCTTCTTTCTCACGGGAGCTATGTTTAGTTATTTTTAGGATATCCCTGCAGAAATGCAGAAAAAGAGGGAGAAAAGAAGAGAAAGAGGAAAAGGAAGAAGAGTAGAAGAGAGAAGATAAGAGAGCTAATTTTTAGGCACCTGAAGAAGAAGAAGAAAAAAAAAAAGACTATTGAAGACAAGGTGTTAGAAATAAGGCACGATGGCTCTGAGATCAACAATGGCACCATATTGCAAGAGGGAGAGAGAGACCCAAACTAACATCCCTTCCTTGCAAATGGTTCTGTCCTATAGCAGAGTCCACTAAAGAATACTGCTTAGAAGTCCTAACGGGGCTAGATCTTGCCATCATTAGAGATTGCCTCAACAATTTTCAAGCCCTGAGATTTACCCTTTACAATTTTCTATTTTAGGACCTAAGGGGCAGGTAGGAGAACTTTCACTTTTTACTTTATCCCTTTTCTTATTCCTTTATTTATTTATTACAATGGGTAGGTACCAATTTAGTATTTAAAAACTAATTACCTCCCTTCAGAACTAGAAGAGATCTTGAAAATAATTAATTTCTGTGGTCTTGTTTGTTAGAGAGAAAACTGTGGGCTTACAAGAGATCAAGCTGAGTCTGGGATGCAGGCTTCCTAACCTGGGGGCCAGTGTTCATTCAGCTTCCTGGATCACATCAGCAGTCTCCGAGCACTGGGTAGCAGAGGCCAAGGAGGAGCGACAAAGTGTGATGAGTTTATTCTGGCTAGACTGGATCCTGATCCCCTAATAGTGAATCATCTACAATTTTACAACATGACCACCAAAAAGCATATACATCTAATGTCCCAAAGTCAAGCGCAATCTGAAGAAAAATTGCTCCCCACAATTTATGAATTATTTCTCATAACAGTGGGGAGGCTATGGTGGAAACCGTGAGCTAGGTTCCAGGTAATTGCTGCATAAGAACTAAATAAGACAAAAATAACTTTATGTGATAGAGCTAACAATGGGACAACTGAGCATTTCTTAAAAGGTGGCCGGGCACAGTGGCTCATGCCTATAATCTCAGCACTTTGGGAGGCAGAGACAGGCAGATCACTGAAGGTCAGGAGTTCGAGACCAGCCTGGACAACACATTAAAACCCCGTCTCTAATAAAAATGCAAAAATTAGCTGGGTGTGGTGGCAGGTACCTGTAATTTCAGCTACTTGGAAGGCTGAGGCAGGAGAATCGCTTGAACCCAGGAGGTGGAGGTTGCAGTGAGCAAAGACTGCACCACTACCCCCAAGCCTGGGTGACAGAATGAGACTCCATTTTTTAAAAAAGGTGTCAGACAGTCCAAGAGAACACAACGCATGCCAGGGTCCTGGTTCCCCCAGCTTGCCTGTCCCCTTCACTAGAAATTAACATCAAACCATAGTAAATGCCTTAGTAACTACTTCTTCAGCTCATCTCCAGTCTCAGAGCCCCAGTATATAGTGGCAGTTCAGGGTATCTCCTTCTGTTTTTCAGACAGTTCAGCTCTTCCAAAGTCCTGGGCAAAATCTCCCTTTTTTAAACCATGTGGAGAATCTTCTTCCCTATTGTCATTAGTTAAGTATAAAATCAAAAGCAGAGACTCTCTTTACCCAGTACAGCCTCTTTTCCAGAGAATGCCAAGGAGACGCTAACCTAGTTTGGTCCTGAGCTGGTTTCCATCTCCATGATTCAAGCCATAAACGTCATCCTCAGCACCAGGGGACCTGGTGGCCTGCTACTCTCAGCTTCTTACTCTGGGAGGGAAGTAGGAAGTGGTAAGGATAATTCCTTGGATTTACTTTATCAATGACTCTATAATAAGGGTAGAATACATTACAATTCACAAAATAATTCCACGAACATTATCTCACTTGCTTTTCACAACAACATTGGAAGAATGAACAACTCATTCCAGTGAGGAATTTAAGACTCAGAAGTTAAATAAAGCTGAATATGGGAGAGATTAGGCAATTTGCCCACCTCAGGACTTGAACCTTGGTGGGCAGGCTTTAGCTCTAAAGTTCTTCTATACCAAAGCTGTGTCAGCATTAAAGCTGGGACTGGACTTCCAATCTGAGGACCCAGAAGAGTCAGCATATCCTTTTGCTTAATAGATATAACCTTTATATATATATATATATATATATATATATATATATATATATATATACCTGAATAAACAGACATTCATTTAGATCTCCCTTATTCTTCTAAAATCCTGCCTAATATTCTACCAAATGGATGTACCACAATGCTTTTAATCGATCTCCTACTGAGAGAAATTTAAGTTATTTCAAATTTTTTATTCTTATAAAAAAGTCAAAATATTTATTTCAACGACCAAATAACAAACAATATATCAAATCACTATTTGAGGTCAGGCATGGTGGCTCACGCCTGTAATCCCAGCACTTTGGGAGACCAAGGCAGACGGATCACCTGAGGTCAGGAGTTCGAGACCAGCCTAACCAACATGGCAAAACCCTGTCTCTGCTAAAAATACAGAAAGTTAGCCAGGCGTGGTGGCGCATGCCTGTGGTCCCAGCTACTCAGGGGGCTGAGGCATGAGACTCTCTTAAACCCTAAAGGCGGAGGTTACACTGAGCCAAGATCATGTCACTGCATTCCAGCATGGGTGACAGAGCGAGACTCTGTCTCAAAACAAAACAAAACAAAACAAAAGTCACTCTTTGTGATAAAGTTTGAAATATTCTGTTTTGGCTGAATGTAAAAACTTAAAACTATAAAGCAGAGGTGCTGTGGGCTCTGTCAAAGTCAGTTTTATCGCAGGAAACCGTTGTCTTTTGTGGATTTCTTTGACAGAAACCACTTTTTTTGGCATTTCACTTCTTTTATAGAAAAAATACTATTCTGTTGGGACTGAATGATACTATGTCTTGACACAGAAAAGTTATTTATACATAAATTACAGTAACTTTACCCATGTTAACGAAGCTGTCATCCTCTTGTGTGATTTACTGCAATCTTGTAATAGAAAAGTTTCATTTCCTTGACACCTGGGTGGTAATGGGACCGATAATTCCATGCTGCAAATGTTTCCTCCTCTCTTCTACCAGAGGTGTGTTAAAATCTAGAGTGCATTTTCAGGTCAGAGTAATTCTGATACCAGTCTCCAGGGCCCAGAGCACCAGAGCAGACACACACAGGTGTGCGCAACCACACAGTCACATCCATTACCCAGGAAACCCAGCAAGGCCTCCTCCTTCTTCAAGAGATTTATAGTTCTCAGGATATAGGCCTGTACTTGTTCTGCAACTGAGTTTGAGAATAGCAACATACACATAATGAGAAAGAATAATGGAAAGGCATTAAAAAATGACTGGGAATTAAAGTTGGAAAAGGCAGTTTAACAAAGAGTTCAGATTTCAGTTTACAGTTTAACAATACTGTTTAAGGATGGGTGCAGTGACTCACACCTGTAATCTCAGCACTTTGGGACACCGAGGCAGGAGGATCACTTGAGGTGAGGAGTTTGAGACTAGTCTGGCCAACATGGTGAAACCCCGTCTCTACTAAAAATAGAAAAATTAGCTGGGTGTGGTGGCCTGTAATCCCAGCTACTCGGGAGACTGAGGCACGAGAATCACTTGAATCCAGAAGGCAGAGGTTGCCTTGAGCCAAGATAGCACCACTGCACTCCAGCCTGGGGGATGGAGTGAGACTCTGTCTCAAAAAGTAATAATAATAAAATAAAAAATAAAGTTTAACAATACTGTTTAAGAAAAAGCTACTTCAGAAGGTAATAGATAAGAAGAAATATAGAGGTAATTGAAGACAGCCTATCACAATCAATTTTTCTCTCTAGATCTTACCAAAATTGTAGTATCAGTAATAATACCGATAGAAAGAAAATTAAAGGAGATGAGAAAAAGGATTTTCATAAGCTACCACAATGTAAAGATCTTTTCATAAATGGCTTCTTACAACTACAGACTTTTTTAAAAAACCTTCATCCTGGCTGGGCGCTGTGGTTCACACCTGTAATCTCGGCACTCTGGGAGGCCGAGGCGGGAGGATCATTTGAGGTCAGAAGCTAGAGACTAGCTTGGCGGACATGGCTTAATCCCGTCTCTACCAAAAATAGCCAGGCGTAGTGCTGCATGCCTGTAATCCCAGCTACTTGGGAGGCTGAGGCAGGAGAATCACTTGAACCCAGGAGGTGGAGGTTGCAGTGAGCTGAGATTGTGCCGCTGCACTCTAGCCTGGGCGACAGAGTGAGACACCATCTCAAAAAATAAAAATAAAAAACCTTCATCCTAACACACCCTAACACATGTATGCTCTTTTAGTATTTTCATTGATAATATGCTTTCGTAAAATTCTTACCAGCATTTTTGAGGTGCAATATTCATTTAGCTAAGCTAATGGTTTCACCTCAAAGATGCAGAGTTCTGGCTGGACCTAGTATGACTAGCACACTCACACTTTCTGATGTGTGTATGGTACCACTGCCTTTTCTGTCTGTCAGTAGAATGGTCTCCGCTGTAGAGAAGACAGAACAGCAGATGAAGGTGTGCCTGGACAAGCAACCACAGGTTCTATCCCAGAGGTACCTGGTGGGTGGCGCTGTTAGTCCACAGCACCTACATTCCTTTTCTGCTTGTCACTCATTCAGGCACTGCTGACCACCACTCACTAACCTGGCATTCACTGGATGCCTAACGTGTGCCTTGGGTGGTAGGTGTTATGTTCCAGAAATACACAGACAACCAAAACTTGGTCAGCACACTGTTAGGCACCTGACAGCAAGGATCCTGACATAATGAACACTAATGTGGGGAGTTCTGTGCCTTTTCCAGGGATAAGCCTCCATTTAGCATGGCTACCTGCCAAATGGCTTCCTTGCTGAGCTTCAAAGCCTCCCGTACTGCAGCTTTAAACAGCATGAGATGCTGTAACAAAAGAGACATCACTACACTGAATATGAAGTTGGTATTTCCTATTTCCCAGCAATGTTACTTCATAGGATTTCTATTAAATTCAACTTTTTAGAATTTCACAGCATGTTCTTTTATTCAACAATAGTGAGCTTCTGTGCTGCACCCAACACAGTGCCAGGTCCTGTGAGTATCATTAGGAATATCATAGATCCTGCCCCAAAGGAGCTCCACATATCACCTCTAGTTGGAAATAAGGTTCAATGTAGACAGTAACAACCATGCCGCACAGATATCATGCATGTGCTAGTCTCCCAAGATGGCCTCATCAATTCCTCCCTTCCCTGATTGCATTTGCTGCTTCTTCCTTCCAGAAGTAAGTCTATTGCCCCTCCTCTTGAATCTAGGCTGGCTTTGTGTTTTGCTCTGACCAGCAGAATGCTGCAGAGGTGACACTGTGTCTGTTTTAAGTATGGCCCATAAGTGGCCTGAAACTTCTGCTTTTGCTCTTTAGGAATCTGCCTCTTGGGACCCAGCTGCTACACTGTAAGGAAGTCCAGAGCTGGCGTGAGAGGCTGCATGGAGGCAAACTGAGCGTCCCACTGAGCTACCAGCCGAATGCAGCCACAGGAGTGACCCCAGCAGATGCCACGTGGAATGGAAGAATGACCCAGTCAAGGCACTGGATGTTGAGGAACTATAAAAGTTGTTGTTTTAAGGCACTATTTTGCAGGTGTCTTATTACATATGTGAATATCCACTGACATGATGCGTCAGTCACACTGTTGGAGGAGAATATGTGAAATATCCATGGATCAGTTCCCCTAAGTGAACCCTCTAATATTCCCGAGGCAAAAAAAAAATCTACTGTTAGCAGAATTCAATACAGCTTACCTCTCCTGTGGAGACCTTTGTTTTAGCCTCACACATCCTTGGAGAAAAAAAGAATTCAACTTTACAGAAAAATAGTAAAATAGGAGAACACTTCTTAACTTTCATGCTCATTAAAGTGAAAATTAATTAAGAAGACATCTGAGGTGTTTTTTTTTTTTTTTTTTTTTTTGAGACAAGGTGTCATTTTGTCACCCAGGCTGGAGTTCTGGTGTGATCACATCCCACTGCAGCCTCGAACTCCTGGGCTCAAGTGATCCTCCCACCTCAGCCTCCAGAGTAGCTGGCAATACAGGCATTGCACCACCACACCAGGCTATTTTTGCTGTTGTTTTTGGTAGAGATGGGGTCTCCCTATGTTGCCCAGGCTGGTCTCAAACTCCTGGGCTCAAGCAGTCCTCCCACCTTGGCCTCCCAAAATGCAGGAATTACAGCCATGAGCCACCACACTTGGCCAACATCTGAGTTAAAACTTTTGTTTTTTTTGAGACAAAGTTTTGCTCAGTTGCTGAGGATGGAGTGCAGTGGTGCAAACACGGCTAACTGCAGCTTCAAACTCCTGGGCTCAAGCAATCATCCCACCTCACCCTCCCAAGTAGCTGGGACCACAGGCACGTGCTACTACATTTGGCTAATTTTTAAAATTTCTGTAGAGATGAGATCTTGCCATGTTGTCCAAGCTGGTCTTAACTCCTGGGTTCAAGCGATCCTTCCACTTCAGCCTCCCCAAGTGCTGCAATTACAGCCATGAGCTACCACATCTGACCAACAGCTAACCATTAAATAAATATTCCTGGTTTAAATTCCAAATTATATGAAATGAATCAAATATATTTTATTTAGAAGGTCAGATAATATATTACAAACAGTAAATGTAGATTTTATGTATTTACTACGTGTTAAGAAGAGTTTTAAATCCTGATTTCTTTTTCTCGGGTTTAACTGGAAGCAAGAGCACGCCACATCATGTTGATAGTTGACGTGGTGGAGCTGAAGAGGAGAAGGAACAGGGGTTTGAGGTTAAAGAGAGAAGAAAGAATGAGAGAGAGGCAACAGAGAGAGAGAGAGGCAACAGAAATGGGAAAATTCAATTTTTATTTTATTTTTTTGAGACGGAGTCTCGATCTGTCACCCAGGCTGGAGTGCAGTGGCATGATCTCGGCTCACTGCAACCTCCACCTCCCAGGTTCAGGCGATTCTCTTGCCTCAGCTTCCTGAGTAGCTGGGATTACAGGCATATGACACCACACTGGCTGATTTTTGTATTTTTAGTAGAGATGGGGTTTCGCCATATTGGCCAGGCTGGTCTCGAACTCCTGACCTCAGGTGATCCACCCGCCTCGGCCTCCAAGTGCTGGGATTACGGGCATGAGCCACTGCAACTGGCCCAATTTTTAAATTTTTGTAGTGTGACTTCAACAGTAAAATCACTTACCAATAAGTAAAACATTCCTAAATCCCTCCTGTGTTCTTTCCCTGCATTATCTCCTAAGCACGGGCAACATTTTCATTTAACAAAGAAAACACCACAGAAAATAATCATCATGCAAAATCTCCTGGGAAGGAAGAGGGACTGCTGCTTTCTTACTAGTTATTGCCATCAGTGTTTACAGCATGCCCTTATACGACCAATATGCCTTACAATCGCTCATTAGTTACTCTTTCCAAATTCCTGGAGAAGTAGGTCAGCATTATCATCTTTGGGATTACTTTAGGGAGGAGGAAGCTGACCACCCTGTGAAGATAACTTAGCCACAATTGTGCTGGGTGGAAGCTGACCACCCCTGTGAAGATAACTTAGCCACAATTGTGCTGGGATAACAGGAGTGGCTGCTTCAGAACAGAGCCTTGGGTGCCACCAGTTTGCTCCTCCAACACATCATCAAGCAGGACTCCACCACCAGCATGGATTTACAAGACTCCCCTCATCCCTTCCTAAACATACAGGATGTACATTTGGAACAAGTTTGTATCTTCAAATTGGTAAAATACACCATCAGAGGTCATCCTTTAATGTTTTGCATCGAAAAGGTGGTTTTTATTTTCCTTTCTCTGTTTTAAGAATGCATTACAGCTTACAAAGTAACATCCTGGTGAGGGTGCATTTCCTGAGAGTAATGACCAATAAAGGCTATGGGCAAAGTCCCGCCTGCAACTCCTCCAGCCAGCATTATTAACAACAAGGGCACAGCTTTTCAAGAGGCCGCGGTACTTCCATCATAAATGCTAACAGGTGCTCTCCTTTTATCTGGGGATCCTCAAGCACCTTACAGATACTACTCATTAAGTCTCATGAGGCCTCTAGGAGACAGACCCAGTGAGACACATAAAAGGGAATCCTGTCACTCATCAAAGATAGAAAACAGCAACCAGCTCATATACTTGATAGAGCAACAACACTTTTCCGGAAGGAAACATTAGAAACATTACCTAGAAATCTCTAACCTAGATGCTTTCTTCTGAGCCTCATTCACTCATTGGCAAAATGAGAATAATAACGTTAGTTCAGCCAACTTCATGAGGTTAGAGAGTGCAGATCAAATGAAGGGGGCAGAGGGAAAAGGGCTGAATAAACTCTGATGTCCATACAGATAAAAGGCATTATTTCCATGATCTGAATCAAACCGAGATTTGAGGCAGAAAATGCCATCTCTAAATCTTGTGCCCAATACAGGGAGCCTTTTTTCCAAACAGCTTGGGCATTATTTATACAAATGCAAATTCTATTTCTATGTCTATGATCACATTCCTATAGGGTACAGGAGAAGATGAAGGAAAAGCAAAATGAGAGTCAAAGCACACAGACACAATTATCCTTGATTGTAATGTTTGCATATATTCAACATTCAAAACATTTTTTCATCTGCCTGGAAAACATTCATGATAGAAGAACTAGAACTGTACAGACTCTGCAATGGATTATGTCGCTTTATTCAGATTTGTTTTCTTTTTTTTTTTTTTTACTCCAGTTACAAAAATTACAGCTTTAAAAGTTTCACTGAAATTCCCATAAAACTGCAGTAATTCAACTGCCAACTGGATTTGCTGCTGCAGGAGATGATCCGCTTTGGTCCAGAGGTGGCCCCTTTTGCTTGAAAGGAAACCAGGGTCTTCCTGAAACTGTCATGGGCTGTCTAAACCACACCAGCCCTTAGAACTTACACCCCCAATTTCTGAAATTCCTAAGTGTCTCCCTTCAAAAATGAGAAAGGGGGCACCTCCATGTATTTAAAGAGGTCAATTAATTTTATCTCCCAAGGTCTAAGTAAAAAAAAAAAAAAAAAAAAAATCCTGGCAATTTGCTTTAAAACATATAGAGTACTTTCCCAAGGAGTTGACTAGGTGGTGAGAAACAATCAGAAGCCAGAACTCAAAAGAACAGAGGGGCAAGTTGTTGTGTTACTAGAGAAGGTTGGTAGCCAAGTTTTAGTTTCATTTAGAAACTTTTATAAAGAAGTTTCCATGAACATGAAAGTTATGACAGTATGACAGTCATCTGTCACAGTCAGTAACCGATCCGCCTTTCTTAGGATTGAGGAATTCTCCATTGTGAGTGTCTGAGAGAGGTATGGTTTGTCTCTCATTATAGAAGGAGAACAAGGCCAGCTTCTCTCTCCCCTTGCTTCGTTAGGGATATAAATGGAAACTAAGTTAGCCAATCAGATGCAGCATTTCAATGTCCAGCCAAAGCACTGCCCAACATCCAGTGTATCTCGGCTGTCTGGACAGGGCTCAGGTAGCAGCTCCAGCCCAGTCCTAACCATTATGTCTATACTGCGAACTGTCCAATATTCCTTAATAACTTATTTTTCTGGTTAAGTTAACCAGTTTCCATTGTTTTCTGCAAAGAGCCCATACTGGACTAATCATGGGCTAAAGAAGCAACCCTTTCTAATGCTAATACTGCCTGGGTCCTGAGCAACTGTCCATGGGCAGTTCGTTTCGTAGATATAAGAAGCAGGAGGATGCAAGAGGAAAGTGATTTAGCAAAAGTCATTTAACAATAGTCATTTAGCCCAAAATTTAAAACAGCCAGGCACGGTGGCTTGTGCCTGTAATCCCAACACTTTGGGAGGCCGAGGTGGGTGGATCACTTGAGGTCAGGAGTTTGAGACCAGCCTTACCAACATGGTGAAACCCCATCTGTACTAAAAATACAAAAATTAGCTGGGCGTCGTGGCAGGTCCCTGTAATCCCTGAGTAGCTGGCTGAGGCAGGAGAATCACTTGAATCTAGGAGGCAGAGGTTGCAGGGAGCCGAGATTGCACCACTGCACTCCAGCCTGGGCAACAGAGACTCTGTTTCAAAAAAACAAAAAGAAGGAAGGAAAAACGACAGTGAGTAGGGGGGTGTGGGTGGCTAGAGGAGACTGGGGGAAGAAAAGGGCTTTGAATTCTCAGCATGTTTACTTGACTTAAAGAAGCGGCCAGGCATGGTGGCTCACGCCTGTAATCCCAGCACTTTGGGAGGCCGAGGCGGGCGGATCACGAGGTCAGGAGATGGAGACCATCCTGACTAACACGGTGAAACCCCATCTCTACTAAAAAAAAAAAAAAAAAAAATACAAAAAAGTAGCCAGGTGTGGTGGCGGGTGCCTGTAGTCCCAGCTACTCGGGAGGCTGAGGCAGGAGAATGGCGTGAACCTGGGAGGTGGAGCTGGCAGTAAGCCGAGATCACACCACTGCACTCCAGCCGGGGTGGCAGAGCAAGACTCTGTCACAAAAAAAAAAAAAAAAAAAAGAATCAACACGGAGTATAAAGATGGCCCAACTTTCCACCCATCCCCAAAGCATGATCTGGAATAACACTCTCTGAATCGGCACTTGCTGCATGGAGCACCACATTGAGAACAATTCCAAAGCTGCATCTTGGCTCAGTGGGAATGAGTTCACCAATCAATCAGTGTTATGGGTCTAGTAAGAGTGAGAAGGAAAACACAGAGACGTGTATTCACCATCATTGATATACTGGGAATAACTCCCAGACTAAGAGTTAAAATAGGTGGGTTCTGGCCTTAGCTCTGTCTGGCTAGTAGACTCTTGGATTAGAGGAATTCGTATCACGTGGGAGCATGCTAGAACTGGAGAATTTCCTTAGATATACTGAATCACAATCTGCATTTTAAGAAAATAACTGGGTGATTCATATAGCCAACTCTAAAATTGCCTAATTTGGGAAAATTCCCTTCTCTGTCCCCACTGTACTAGGGAAATATTTACTGAATGCCCACCATATGTGTGGTGCTGGGCCAGGACTATTAGAATACACAAGGAACTGACCAATCTGGTCTAGAGTTCACATACAATTAAGAGATTTACTTTATATGTCATCAGCTACCCTTCAGACTAGTACTCAGGGGGTTTTATTTTTGGCTGCTATAAAAGCCAACGGGAGCAACGCTAAATGAATGGGAATCCCTTTGGATTGCACTGCTAACAAAACCTAAAATAAAATGATCTGTTTACACCTTTATGCTACATCTTTCCAAACCTTCTGAGTACAAAAGCAATCAGCAGTTGTCTGTAATTACTGTGTCATGTGGATACTACTGACCTCACATTGTCCTCCTTGGTTACATCATCGTGCGACTTCAGAGAAAAATAATTATCACTACAGGCCAAAACAGGTAAGTAGGAAATCCGGAGGAACAGTGCTTTCTACACTACAGCAGATCTGGAGGGCAGAAAAGCAAGAGGAAGGAGAAATCTGGTCCAGTATAGTTTGGAAAGGTATAAAACCTAACCAAGTTTTATAAAGATTAGGCAAACGAGCATCACTTTATTCCCCATATTGGAGTCTGCCAGTTCAAAAGGAATCTTATATTCTAGATGAGCTATTAGGAGAGTATACAGGCAAATGGCTCTTGAAATGTATACATGAATGATACAATTTTGATATGTAGTGGGCTCCCTGTAGAATGCCCCAAACCCTGCAGACTATTTCTCTAACAATCTAAAACTCACAGGTATGTGTTCTGTTAAGTTTGGCTCTAAAATGACTTTTATTATAAACTTAGCAACATGTTTCCATGGAGAAAAAAAATTCCAAAACAGAGAACTGTAATTTTTTTAGGTAAGAAGAAACTATGATAATGCTATCCCAATCCCGCAGATCCTAAAATGGGTATCTTCAGGCTGGAAATGGGAATGCATTTGAAGTGCTTTCATAAATATGGTGTCACTGTCCCTCACCTGGATTATAACCTATGGCTTTCCTCATATGACAGGAAAAGGCTCTAAGATCTGTGACAACAGGAGCTGTGTCTCTCTTATTCATCTCTCTTTTTACAGCATTTAGTATGGTCTCTGGCACACACATAATTGTTGAAAGAATAAGTGAATCAATGCAACCACCTCAAAAAAAAAAAAAAAACCTTTACGGTTATTACAGGAGGAAATTTGGTGCATATTTCAAAGATAAAGCAGAAGTACATGGAGAAAAGTATCTTGCTCTCAAAAAGCCTGCAGAGAAAGAGTGTCATCACCTCACAGCACTTCTAAGCCTTTTCCAGTTATAGAAGCCATATGACCCCAGGTTTATGAGAACAAATCTGAAGTAGTTTTGACATAAAAACAAGAAATTGACCAGGTGTGGTGGCTCACACCTGTAATCCCAGCACCTTGGGAAGCAAAGGTAGGGGGATCACTTGAGCCCAGGAATTCAAGACTAGCCTAAGTAACACAGGGAGACCCTGTCTCTACAAAAAAAAAAAAAAAAAAAAAAAAAAAAAAACAAAGAAAGAAAGAAAAAAAAGAAAATTAGCCATGTGTGGTGGCACACATCTGTAGTCCCAGCTACTCTGGAGGCTGAGGTGGGAGGATCACTTGAGCCCAGGAGGTTGAGGCTGCGGTGAACCAAGATTGTGCCAGGGCACTCCAGTCTGGGCAACAGAGGGAGACCTTATCTCAAAAACAAATGAACAAACAAAAAAACAAGAAATTGTTTTCATCCCTCATATCCTGCAATAGCTGTTTCACATGTTATCTCTTTTAGCTTCTCAATTTTAAAGTTAAGGAAACCGAGACCCAAAGGGTTAAGCAATTTGCCTCTAGTCTAAAATCAAGTCCATAGAAGAGACTGCACTCGGCCTAAGATCTGCTAGCCGCTAGCATGGTGATATGTATGCTCTAAGAATTGTGATCTTTGTAAAGAACATAAAATCTATAATCAAAGTAAAATCCCAATGCAAGTGTCATGGGGAAATTTGATATTATTCTCTAGATCATTTGAGTCGTAAAACTTCTTTGCTTCTCTATCCTTCCTCTCCTCTTGTATTCAAAATATTTTAGACAGATGTATTGGCCCTGAAATGGATCTAAGCTGACCATTGCTTTACAGCCTATAATCCTACGGAGTTCCTTTTAAGACAGACCAGGTAAAACCCCAGAGAGGGCCTCTTCCATGTCCATCTAACTGATTGCTCTTCAGATAAATTTTTCCCACTTTTAAAATAAGCCATTTTTTCTTTCAGGCTGAATCACTAATGCAGGGAGTCATGGCTAGAAGCAGAATGCAGCGAAGGTGCCCAAGAATTGAATCCACAAAAAGTCATTAATTGCCAAAATTACTAAGCAAATTGAAAGGACCCAAACGCATTTGCTCATAAGGGCAATTTGCTTCTAGGAAATTGGGAGGAGACAGGGGTCACTGAAGCCAAAGCCACATAGAGGATGACAAACAGGATAAGGAAAAGCAAGAAGGCAGACAGTTCAACTCCGTCAGCATCAAAGATTCAGACCCAACAAAAATGCTTATATAAAAGGCTTTGCCTATAAACATGTTTATTTACCTTCTATTTGGATGGATTTCTAAATTTTCCTGGAGAGTCCAGGTTATTGAAAATAACTGCACTGCCAGTGTCTCTTGGTTTAAAGGCCTGCTAAAAATTCTACAAAAAAACTAGCAACAAAAGCCTTGAATGTCTCAACAAATTTCATCCGTCTCATCTCAGAGGTTTCACCAACACCCAAATGTCCAGCTGTTTACATGTGCAATTTATGACTCCTTCAGTGTGTCGTCCTCTTTTGGGTTCTCTGCTATGTGGGATAGGTACGGTAATAACTGTCCCCTACATAAGAAAACCATTTATTTAAAATATCACACAGGATAAAGGCAGAGTTACAAACACTGCAAGTCTGTCAATTCCACTCACTGATTTTTCTTCGCTCTCCCCAGCTGGCTATCGTCTTTCATGAAGTGCCAACTAGCAACAAAAATACTGACTTGTGTTACATCAAAAAGGTTTTTGGAAAAAAAGAAAAGGCAAAAACTTACTGTCTTAGTCTTTTTACACTGCATAGGCCTCGTTTTATTTCAGAGCATTTCATCCAATGGCCCATCTCTGTTCCCACAAACACCTTATTAAGTATTATTTTGGCTTCTTTAAGCTAGATTTTTAAAACTCATGTCCCTAGAAGAAGTGGTCCCTCTGGGAAAAAAAAAAAAATGACTATTACATTCACTGCATTTAACAAACACATCATGTCAGTAGTTTAGCTGAGGGGAAAATCACAAATTAGGTAAGCTGTAGTCCTTATCTCAAGGGATTCAGACTCTCAAAAGAGAAGATGGGCACAGAGGTACTGTCACTTAAAATAATAATCTTAGTCATAACAGCAAAAATAACAACACATTGTGAGACAGTAACATACCACTCAATCTGCTTACAAAATAGAAAGATACTTCTGCCTTTAATCAGATCCATTTACAAATAGGGCTGACTTTGTTTGCCTGTGACCCATACAGTGACACTGGAGCCCTGTCTTCTCAGAAGGGTGCCATGCTTGGTTTAATGCTCTGCTGTGTCTTGAAATCCTGAACAATTTTTGAACAAAGGGTCCACATTTTAATTTTGTGCTAGATCTTATAAATTGGTAGTTGGTCCTGCTTGCAGGCTAAAACCTGTAAACCTTAGTCTCACTGGCTTAGGAACACCTTCCTTTCATATTAGCTCCCATGGTTAAATGAGAAACCCTGGAGGCAGAATAGTGAATGTTATTCGTCCAGTACAGCCTCCAGTTGAGATGGCAACTTCCTCCTTATTGAACAGGCCTGCTGTGAACGATATTGTTGATCTTCACTGGATGGCATATCCCTTATCATACATATCTTAGACCTTTGGAGTTGATAGAGAACATCTAGGCCAACGGACTCATTTTGCAGGTGAAGAGCCAGGACTTTTGGGTGACTCACCAGAGAATGTTAGTTCCTGACAAAGAGGGTAAAACCAAGGCCAGCGCTCTTTCAACCACTGGAAATTCTATTTGAATGAGCCTGATGAACTAGGGGGGAGTCTGTCTGCCCAGCCTATTACCTTAAGTAGGCACCTGTCCACAGTGCCTGGCATGTAATAAATATTTAGTTGAATGCAGGCATGTACATATGCACGAGCAAATACAAAAGGTAATAAAACAACAAATTATGTCCCACTAGGCACAGAATCTTAAACTTTTTAGTTATTAGTTTCCTTAACAAACTTCAAACTTTCTCAAAATCTTCAATATTTTTTATCTTTCAAGGAAAGAATGCTGTTCTGAAAAAAATACTAAACAGAGAATGCAAAATAATTATGATGATGATAATCACAGCAATAACATTTACCTGGAACATAGCAATTGAAGGAGGCTGAGAGATCTTGCTTGCAGCTGGTTCAGATATCACATCCAATAATTTCCACTGGATGTGATATCTGAAGCAATGACTGGAAAAGTGTATGTGCGAAGCCTGTAGGGTCTCTTGACATGTCAGTCAATATTAAAAAAAAAAAAAGATGAAACCACTACACTACAGAGTAGGATTTTTTCACTTTTAAAGAAAAGTAAAATTAAAACCATTTCCTTACGGAGCAAGTACTTATGACACCGACGAAAAAGGGCATGAAAAAGCCAAGGACCTTGAGTTCTGTGCCCACTAAAACAAACAACCCAAAAGCCCACGGCCAAACAGAAAACAGAAATAATTGAGCCCAGGTTGATTAAATAGCTTCCCAGATAGTGGATCATTTGCATTAAGTCTGAATCCTTTCTGATCCTCAGTTTCTTCAATTGGGGTGATAATGAAGACACACATCTCCTAAGATGCTGGAAAGAGCAAGTGAGTTCATACGTGTACAGTGCATGGAAGAGTGCTATATATATACAGTAAGTGCTCAATAAGTATTTTCTGTCTATGGACTAAGCCTGACCAAGCAGTGCCTGCAACACTGAGCTCAAGGAAGAAATACTACAAGGACGGTAAAGAAACACACAGGTAGTAGAGAAACTAACATGAGCTCAAAAAAGATGAAAAGATGATCCACAGGCAGAAGGCTAAATCACAGGAAGTGTCAGCTCTGAGTGCTTCCCTCCTCCTCCTCCTCACTCTGGCACAAATATGATACAAGCACTTCCTCCATGCTCTTCAATGTGAAAGACATCAGAGACACAACAGAAAACAAAAGACATCATCCTCCCGTTGCCATGCTCACAGACTAGCCAGAAAGGCAGTTATTAGACATGGAGTAGGACCTTAATATTTTTGAATGAATGAACCAATGAAAATTAGTGCCCTCCTCCTCCAAAATCAAAGAATCATAAGCAGGCTCAATAGATTTTTCTAGTAAGTCATCATGACAGATTCCCCACTACTGCTTCTATTAGGGACATAGGGGATGAGACTGAAGGAGTATGCCAAAGGTGAAGATCTTCCCAGAAATTCCTAACTATAAAGCTTTCACAGCCGGATTAACATGCTTCTCTCAACATGGATATCTATCTGTATATGGGTATGTATCTCAATATGGGTATCTATCTGTAATGTGTCTCATAGAAAAGTGTAAGAGCAGCTGGGCGTGGTGCCTCACGCCTGTAATCCCAGCACTTTGGGAGGCCGAGGCAGGAGTATCACCTGAGGTCAGGAGTTCGAGACCACCCTGGCCAACATAGTGAAACCCCATCTCTACTAAAATACAAAAATTAGCTGGGCATGGTGGCAGGTGCCTGAAATCCCAGCTACTTGGGAGGCTGAGGCAGAGTTGCTTGAACCTGGGAGGTGGAGGTTGCAGCAAGCCAAGATCGCACATTGCACTGCAGCCTGGGCAACAGAGAGAGACTCCATCTCAAAAAAAAAAAAAAAGAGAGAAGAGGAAGAGCTTGCCAAATGGGTGATCTTGTCATTGATTAAGAAGTGCAAGACTACTTATCACTCATTGTCATCCCAAAGAGTGGGACCAGTCAACATCTTTCTTGAGATATTCACACCTCAAGAGGAAGAAATGAAGTACCAAATGAAATGTGGGGAGTGGAGGGGTGGAGAATGACAAGTGTCAGCCATCATTTCTCCCCAGGCTATGAAGACAGGCTTAAGCAACTAAATGCAAATTAATTACTTTATTCATATATCAAAAAAAAATAGGACATTTACACACAAGCAAGATTCAAATACATAAAGACTTCTACAGTTGGAAGATTATAGACTTATCTCTAAATATCCACATCTGGTCAACCCCCATCCCCAAAAAAATCTTTTCTAAAAATGGATCAGTGCTAGAGTGATGTGGGAGAGGAGAAGAGAGTGTGATGGTGAAGTGTCCATCAAGTTTTAAATACATATTTCTATATTTATATAAGCAACATGACAAGTTGACAAAGTCCTTTCCAACAGGCCGACAGATTTGTCAGAGGCGTTTGAACCACAGTGACTCCATCTTGAGTAGGGGCTAGGTAAAATAAGGCAGAGACCTACTAGGAGGCTGCGTTCCCGGAAAGTTAGTTGTGCTTAGTCATAGGGCGAGATAGGAGATCAGCACGATACACGTCACAAAGACCTTGCTGATAAAACAGCATGTGGTAGAGATGCCAGCCAAATCCGAACAAAACCAAGATGGCAACAAAAGTGACCTCTAGTCATCCTCACTGCTCAATTATATGCTAATTATATTGCATTAGCATGCTAAAAGACACTTCCACCAAGGCCATGACAGTTTACAGATGCCATGGCAATGCCCAGAAGTTACCTTATATGGTCTAAAAAGGGGAAGAATCCTCAGTTCCAAGAATTGCCCACCCCTTTCCTGGAAAACTCATGAATAATGCACCCTTTGTTTAGCACATAATCAAGAAATAACCATAAAAATAGGCAACCAGCAGTCCTCGGGGCTGCTCTGTCTTTGGAGTAGCCCTTCTTTATTCCTTTACTTTCCTAATAAACTTGCTTTCACTTTACTCTATGGAGTAGCCCTGAATTCTTTCTCTCACAAGATCCAAGAACTCTCACTTGGCGTCTAGATGGAGGCCCCTTTCCAGACATGGATACATTTCCTCTATATACTCACACACACATACATATGCCCTTCAAAGGAGGCATGCTTAGAAATAAAAATAAATAAATAAATAACTGATATATTAGCAATTGATAAATCTTTATAAATTATAAACTACAATGATATATATGTTGTGTGTGGGGCGGGGGGTGAGGGGTGTATGAGAGAGGGAGGGAAGGAGGAAGAAGGAGATGGAAAAGGGGGAGGTGGTAATAAGAGGGGGAAAGGAGGAGATGGAAAAGGGGGAGGTGGTAATAAGAGAGGGGGAAGCCAGACACCTAGACATGGTTATTGGCTATACACTGAGCTGGCTGTTTTACCAAGGTTATCAGCCTTTCAGAGATCAATAATAAAATGATATGAAGAGAACGAGGATACCTATTTTCAAAAATATGTTTCCAAAGATGCCTGATGCCGGACATGCCGGCAGAGAATAGCTGCATGATGCAAAATCCCATTACTTTATCATATCCATCTATGTTTTAGGTATATTCCTTTACCGGGACATCATAGCCTTAAAAGTCACTCAAGGTTTCTATTGCAGCTAAGATCAGAATCCTAAAGTTGTGCATTCACTCCCTCTGGGTCCTAGATTTTTGATCACTTGAAATGCTCTGTTTGCAAGTCAAAGAGGTGAGTCTCAAACTTAAGTAATTAGGACCATATATGAAGAAGAAAATGCCCACGTGGAAAATAAGTCAAGTGAATGCATTTTCTTTATTTTTATTGAAATGTAACTTATTATGCACAAATACAAAATTTTTAAAACAAAAGCAATTTAAATTATTTCAATTTGAAATTACATAGTTTTACTAAAACTCAATTGTCCATATTGAGTTTTGCAGTAGAAAAATAGAGTCTCAGGCCAAGTTATGTATTTGAGGTTTTTGGGGGGTGCTTTAACTTCTAAATGTTACAGAGTGTCTATTTACATAAGCATGAAAACTACTGAACAGAAAAGTTATTAGGAACTTCAAAGCTTTGCTTGCAGGTTAAGGATAATCAGAATTCAACTTAACCAAACGCTGGCTGGGGAGCAATCGCTTCATACTGTATTTTGCAGATTTACTTGGTAAATCTGAAAACATTTTGTTCACAGGAAGACTAGTTTTGAGGAATTAAAAACTGCATTAAATGGCATCTAAACCAATTACTGAGTCTGGGGGCAGGAAGGGAAATGCTATACCATACAACTGCTAAGACTACTTCTAACAAATGTAGGAGGCTGTTATGTAAAAATGGGAATCCCACTCAAAACATAAACATAGTACTGCCCGCTCGCCAGGGTTCTTGGGTCTGCCCACACCTCACTGTCCCACACTCACTTCCCTCCACCCCTCTTTTTTCTATTCAAATACTGCAAAAATCTTTTGGATTTCCTGAGCCTTCATTTTAGCACATGCCAATTATAGGAACATACATGCACAAAGCTAAGAAATCCATGGCTTTGCTTAGTGCTGGGTTCATCGAGATGACCCAGAAAATACTTTTATGACTGTTCTTAATTTGATTATAATCAAAATGAAAATGTAAAGTAAAAGACAGCTTGGATTTCCATCCATGGACAGCCAAACTCCAGTCAGTGAAGCCTAGAGCTGGCCACCAGGGCAGCACTCAAAGTGGCTGAGTAACCTGTCCAAGGACACCCAGAGGGGATGCAAACCTAACGTGCTCCTAAAGTCTTCTCCGTGCTCACTCCATCCTAGCCATACTGGCCTTCTTCTGCTCTTACCTGCCTCAGGGCCTTGGTACTGGCTGCCCTCTCTCAGTGGTATGTTCTTCCCCAAACCTCCCAAGACTGGCTCTATGCTACACTCACTTTTCACCTCCAAAGTCTCTCTTGAAGAGGCCTTCTGGTCTTTTAGAACCAGTCATTTTCTAGCATTCATGGAACTATCTTAAATCTCTGCCATAGCTCTTATCACTCTCAGATGTTCTGCTGGGTATTTTTTTTTTTTTTTTTGGTTTATTTGAGATGGAGTCTTGCTCTGTCGCCCAGGCTGGAGTGCAGTGGCATGATTTCAGCTCACTGCAACCTCCGCCTCTCCAATTCAAGCGATTCTCCTGTCTCAGCCTCCTGAGTAGCTGGATTACAGGCGCACGCCATCACGCCCAGCTAATTTTTGTATTTTTAGTAGAAACGGGGTTTCACCATGTTAGGCAGCCTGTTCTCCAAATCCTGACCTCAATGGATCCTACGGCCTTGGCCTCCGAAAATGTTGGGATTACAGGCACTCTCAGCTGTTTTAATCTACATCTGAAAGTGATGAGAGCTATGGCAGAGATTTTATTGGCAAGTTTATTTATTCACTGTCTACTAGAATATAAGCACCATGAGTACTGGGACCTTCTTGGTCTTATTCACTACTGTGTCCCATGCACCTAGACAAGTCTGGCACATTATAAATAATCAAAAAACCTTTGTTTAATGAACAAATGAAGGAAGAAATAGGAGGCACAGAGCACAGAAAGATGATACAACTGCCCCTCTATTTAATCCAGTCCACTACCCTTACTCTGAATGCTTCACATCACGTCGCTCGTATTGCTTTGTTTTCAAGCAAACAAGTCCAGACGCCTGCTCACAGGGGTCCCTGGTGGGCTCCTGCTGTCCAGCCATGGTCCACGTGAAGATGCCCTCTTCACAGAGCAGTGGATCCTCCCCTCCTGGCTCCAGCTCTAGGAGTCTCACCACAATCCCATCAATAAAACCTCTATCTCCTGCCTCGAATTCTCGACACAGGTTCTCTCTCCCATCCGGAACACTCCTGTGCCTTCTCCTCAACACGCACTGCTTCAGCACAATGTTTTGAAACCCTTTAGTCTGAGACACACCTGTAAATTTTCAGAACTTCCCCTTTTCCCCACCCCACAGACACAGGAAGAGCAGCACCAGGCTTGTCGGGTTTTGTTCTCCTCCATGTGTTTCCCAGCAGCACTTAGCAAAAAAAGTATTAAATGAAAAAAATAATAATAATAAAAAGGACTGTTTCTTGCTTTCAGGAAGAGCATGGAAGAAGGATCCAGGGAGGCAGAGGGATAGAATGGCCCATAGCTGGCTTTATGAGAGAAGAGGGAAGCAGGCGCAGTCCATGCGCCTCTGGTAGAGAGAGAGGGTTGAGTCTGGGGAGCCTGCCTGCATGTTGCAAGAGGCCTCCCAGGGCTTCAGCGCAGACCAGGACATGGTTTCCCATTGATGTGCCCTGTGGAAGCTCCTCCGGAGGCAGTTCCCACTGGGGAAATTCCCGCCAAGGAGTTGTCACGCCCCCTTTCCCTTCCTTCTCATCTGGATAACCCTCTTTGCTTCCCTACATCTCTTCAAAGGGCTCCTGCCTTTCAGCTTCTGGCTAGAGAATGAAATCTGAAATGCAGCCAGTTCACAGGAAGCCAGCCAGCTGGGTGCGCAAAGAACCCAGAACTGTTCCACACCTCAGGCTCCTTTCACAATGCAAATGGATACCTGACTCAGGCACTGTGGTACAGGACAGCAGTGTGCACGCTTCTTTTATGTATTTTTCTTTTAAGCACAGAATCTCTTCTTCCAGGAAAATGGTATGCAGAAACTCAGGATAGAAAACCGGATAGGAGCACAGGTTGGGAATCTCAAAGCCACTCCGACCCTTTCCCCCTGAATTGATCCTACACATGCATCTATCCTAGAGAATCTTAGGAATTCAGCAGAACACGGCTTCAACAGTGTCATAAGAAAGCAAGCATGTGAGCTTTCTTATCAAGACAGACCTGGCTTGAAAATCCATTCTGTTACTTACTAAACTCTCTTGGCCTCAATGTCCTTATCTCTAAAATGAGGACGTATACATCTCCTAGGATTATGGTGAGAATTAAGTGTTTATGGAGGTTAAAGAGGCCTACTACCCATCCTGGGCTCTCAAGAAACAACACAGCAGCTGTAGGGACAGGAGCTAATAGTGTCATGTCCACATGTCCATGGTTCGGTTTGTCATTTCTAAACACACACATAGGCATTCCTCCATTTCCCAAACCCAAATCCAGAAAATCCTGGTTAGTTACCTATCACTTTTTTTTTTTTTTTTTTTTTGAGACAGGGTCTTGCTGTTGCCCAAGGTGGAGTGCAGTGACATCATCATGATTCACTGCAGCCTCGCTGCAGGTTCACGGGATCCTCCCAGGTTCACGGGATCCTCCTGCCTCAGCCTCCCAAGTAGTTGGGAGGTGTGCACCAACCAACATGCCTGGTACACAGGTGTGCACCAACATGCCAACAGCACCAACAGCTAATTCTTTTTAAATTTATTTTATGTAGAGACAGGCTCTCCCTATGTTGCCCAGGCTGGTCTCAAACTCCTAGGCTCCAAAAATCCTATTGCCTCACTGCCTTAACCTCCCAAAGTGCTGGGATTACAGGTGTGAGCCACTGTACCCAGCTTCCTACTACTCCTATAATCTTGTGGCATCCAAACTTGACTTTCTTAAATATTCCAATGCAAATATGTATTTCTGTAAAATTATTATTTTAATTTTAATTTTTGGAGCTCTGTAATAGTCTCAACACAGACAATCACAGGTACAGAAAGAACCTGGGTTGTCAATATACTGGAATATAAACACTAAGGGCAGGTATAATATTTAATGAAACCAAATTCTATAATACACTGCTATATTCAAAGCTCCCTGGTCCTGGTTTACAAAGAAGGAATACCAGGCAGAGGAGAATGAATGAAGTCACTTTCATAAAATCTTGCCTTCATCTGTAGAAGGGTGTATGGTTGTTCCTCTTTCTATTCAGTCCATCAGCCCACAAAAAGCTCTGCATTTGGAATACTGGACAAATTCCATATTCACTCAAGTAGAATGGTGATCTGACTTGGCAACATGTTTCCAATGAAATTTGTGCAAAGAAAACAAAAGGGAAGGACATTATATCCATATCCATGTTCTCCTCACCAGCAAAATCCTTGAAGACTGGAATTTTCCTGCCTGTCTTCTGAGCAGGTGAGGACCGGAGCCTATTCCAACAGCCTGTGGATCTATACTCCACAAACCCCATTGTCACAGACTCCACTAGTCCACTGGAGATTTCTCCCATCCTATGTACTTTGTGAGTCAAATAAATTTCCATTGGTCAAGAAGTGTGAGTGCAGCTGCCATTTTTACTTGTTAACCTAAATATCACTATAAATGACCAAATTAGAGAAAACTAAGAGAATCAGAGAGAAGTCAACCTAGAACCCTGATATCACCAAATTGCTGATTAACTTACAAACAAAATACACCACCACCGCCACTTGGGAACTGTCTATCTTCTCTATTTTTAGGAAGATAAGTTTTCCTTGTTTAAACTGTGTTGAGGGGCCAGGCACAGAGGAGGCTCTGCCTGTAATCCCAGCACTTTAGGATGCTGAGGAGGGCAGATCACCTGAGGGCAGGATTTCGAGACCAGCCTGTCCAACATAGTGAAATGCTGTCTCTACTAAAAATACAAAAACTAGCCAGGCGTGGTGGCACACAGCTGTAATCCCAGCTATTTGGGAGGCTGAGGCCGGAGAATCACTTGAAACCGGGAGGTGGAGGCTGCAGTGAGTCAAGATCATGCCACTGCACTGCAGCCTGGGCAACAGAATGAGACTCCGTCTCAAATAAATAAGTAAATAAATAAATAAACAAACAAACAAACTGTGTTGAGTTGGAATGTCTTCTAGATGTGGCCCAGAGCATTCTGATTAACCCAATCAACCTAGCAGCTGCCACACAGGAGACTGAAAACACCATCAATGTACCTATTATAACTCTCTTCTTCCATCTCTACATCCCTTTGCTCCCTCCATTATTACTTCCCCTGCCCAATATCCCCTCAAAACACACCATTTAGCTCATTCAAATACCTTTTTTAGATTTATGCTTGTTTGGCATATTTTCCCAGAATGGCTGTATGTATTTAATATGATTAACAGCTTTAGTCATTAAACAGCATTTCTTTAAGAGGATTGCACGAGATTACCCTTAGGGTCTTGGGCTGAAATCACTGCACTTGTACACAACCAATGTAGGTAATGGAAGTTCATCATAATGTAACAAGTTCCCTCCGTACTTAATATAATCGACGACACAATCCATAAAAATATTCTTCCTAAACTAATCAAATCATTAAAATGTCAGCTTCTACACAGACGCTCCATGGCACTCCTGCCCCTGGCCCAGATTCAATTCAAATGGAATTTTGCTGAATCGCCCTGATTTATGAAGTCTGTGTTTCTTCATCCTGCCCCCTCCCTGTTGCTCAACTCTGCTGCCTGAATATAGTTGTCCCAGCAAGCAAATAAACTGGCTGGAAGCCAGAATCCATGACACAAAGCAAGCTCTTGTCAAATGGTTTCCTTATTAGCTGTTCAAATACAATAAAGACTGTAAGGTTTTCCCCTGTACTCAATGTGTTCAGAGCATTTTCCCATTAGTTGGAAATCTCAGATCAGGAAGAAAAATAACTCTTATGCACTACATGCCAGAGAGAGAGCACTGTATTCAGTGAAAGAGAAGGAGAAAAAGAGTGTGTGAATGTGTGTGTGTACACACATTGCAACCCATTTTTTATTAACAGGGCCTAATTATGACAATTGCTTCCTGTGGGTCTGTAATCAGCCTGGTATTTCTCAAGGCACTCTACTGGAGCACTGCTCACTCTAGTCACAGATTGCCTGAATATTCTCCAAAACAAAACTGATAAAAATAAACAGCTCGTTTTGAGGGTATTCACTTTTGAAACTGCAGTACCAGACACCTCAGTAGGAAATATCTCGTTTGCTCCACACTATTCCAAACCAAATGCTTCACATTCGCACATTTCCTCTACAGAGATCCAAAACAGTTTCTAGACCGCAGTGCTATCCACTATGGTAGCCCTTATCTAGCCCCATGGGGTGACTTCCATTTAATTAAACAGGCCAGGTACAGTGGCTCATGCCTGTAATCCGAGCACTTTGGGCGGCCGAGGCAGGAGGATTATTTGAGGTCAGGAGTTTGAAGCCAGCTTGGCCAACATGGTGAAACTCTGTCTCCACTAAAAATACAAAAATTAGCTGGGCATGGTGGCGGGGACCTGTAATCCCAGCTACTCAGGAGGCTGAGGCGGAAGAATTGCTTGAGCCCAGGAGGTAAAGGTTGCAGTGAACAGAGATCACACCATTGCACTCCAGCCTAGGTGACAAAGCGAGACTCCATCTCAATAATAATAATAATAATAATAATACATTAAACAAAATTTAAAATTCAGTTTCTTAGTCAAACTAGCCACACTTTGAGTGCTCCATAGTCCCATGTGGCTTATGGCTGGAACACTGGACAATAAAGATACAGAATATTTCTGGCATCACAGAAAGTTCTATTGGACAGCTCTATAATCTATAGTATAACACATCTTCAAATGAAAGGGTCAAAAAATAGCTGAGGATGAGCAGTTAATTTTCTTTACAATGGTAAAAGGGAGTGTGCCAATCTCTATAACTGTTAGAGGAGGCATACTCATAATGATTTTTATTTTTCAATAAGATAAATTTGGACCCAATGCCCACAGGCATTTTTATCATAAATGTTAACACATAAGCATAAAATAATCAAAGAAATTCAGGAAATATTTATTGAATAATCACTATTTGCAAAGCACTCCATCCTAGCACACATTCACTGCCTCAGCTCCCACGGAAACCCTTCGAGCATCCATCAGTACATCTCAGGCAGTCACGGCCATTTGCCATTCCCAAGTAAGTTATACAATCTCATGCCCCCTCCTTTTACTTTTCAAGCTGTTTTTTCTTCCCATTGGAAGCCTCCCTTGCCTGTAAAAATTCAAAGCCCCACTCAAATGTCACCTATTCCATGGACTGTCCCCCAGCCCTGCAAGAACTAGCCCATCAATAATAGCATTCATAACAATAGCCAACATCTGTGAATGTGTGCCAATTTGTACTTTACACAGACGGTATCTTATTTAATCCTCACAGACAACCCTATGAAGCAGGTACCACTGTTGTTTCCATTTGAAGATGAAAAATAGTGACCAGGCACAGTGGCTCATGCCTGTAATCCCAGCACTTTGGGCGGACAAGGCAGGTGGGTCACCTGAGGTCAGGAGTTTGAGACCAGCCTGACCAACATGGCAAAACCCTGTCTCTACCAAAAATACAAAATTAGCCGGGTATGGTGGTGTGAGCCTGTAATCCCAGCCACTCGAGGGGCTGAAGCAAGAGAATCACTTGAACCCGGGAAGCGGAGATTGCAGTAAGCCAAGATCGCACCACTGCACTCCAGCCTGGGCAACAAGAGTGAAACTCCATCTCTGAAAAAAAAAAAAAAGAAAAAAGAAAAATAGTGAAGGTGAGAAAATTAAATTACTTGCCTAAAGTCCCACAACTGATAACTAATGGAGCTGGAATTTGACCTCAAGGCCCTCTAACTTCAGATACCACATTCTTAACCAATGTCCTGTGCACTTCCTTTCTTGTGGTGCATATCCTTTATTCCTTTCATTATTCTGAGTTGTGCACACATCTGTCTCAATCTCATCTCCTTCCCTTGTCAATTCCTTGAACGTAAAAATCACATCTTATTCACTTTTGCCCTCACCCAGCACACAATAAATAGAAAAGAAGAAACAGAAGATTGTTGATAAAATGAATGAATGAATGAATGAGTGCTTCTATTTGGCTATTGGATTGTGACTGTAACTTGCAGAATCTAATTCTAGACCAAACTAGGACACGGTGGCCCTTTTCCATCCCCTGACTTGATTCTTGGGTCCACCATTGATGTCCCAGTCTTCCTCTGAACAATTTTCACCGTCACACCAATAAGTCATGGCATTCAATAGCACAGGCCAGGATTTACCAACTGTCAGATTCTGAGTGGCAGCCAGAATGTCATCCAAGAAGTAATACTTCTTTCAAGTCATCTACCCTAGGGCCCAGCCCATGTGGGCAGCAGATGACAGCAGGCTACCTGCCCAGGCTGACTGGTGAGATGACATAGGCTGACTGGTGAGATGATGTAGACTGACATCCAGGGGAGCAGGTGGAAGAAAATGCTGGCACAGGGAACCTGTGGTATACTCTCAATGGCTATGGAATTCTGGGGGGGAAAGAGTGGCAAGCTGAGCTAGCATTCCTGGAAGAGCCCCCCATATCTGGAAGGCTTCAAGAAACATTCCCACAGGGCTAAAAGCACTAGGCATCAAGGAAGGATGTTACAGCTCATTTCAATTCAAACGACCTTTACTAAATAGCTACACAGGGACAGCCCTGGGGTCTGGGGAATAGCTATTTAAAGGTGAATTAAAACACGCTGAACCCTCAAGAAACTAATTAGTCTAGAAGGAAGCCAGACATTAAGCCAATCCACAGTGATGCAAGGTGATCTTGATAAGGCCTAGAATGAGGCACAAGAAGACTCGGGAGATGGTAACATCATTAGTTCAGAATGAGAATTTCTGGTCTGGGAAAAACTTTACAAAACTGAAATCTGTCTGGGTCTTGAAGGATCAGTAGGAGTTTGACCTGTGGGTACAATGGAAGCTGCTGGCATCCTGCGTGTATTCCTTTTATTGGTCAGTGCAGTCACCCCTAGGCTGCTTGGATCTTGCAAGGGAAATGCCTGGATAATTACCTACCCCCACCCAAAGGCAGCCTACAGACAGTTACTGACTGATATGAGGGTCTCCACGGGACCATACATGCCATTCATGCTGCAGATTCCCCAGGGGTTAAGGCTGAGGTTGGACTTCAACTAGACCCACATCCTTCCCCAGCTTCTGCCCTGCCCTATCCTGCTTCTCACATTCCTTTACTGGCTTCTATAAAGAAACAATTCTCTCAATAAGTCACTTGCATGAGAATCCCCATCTCAGGACTCCTCCAGGGAACCCTGCCTAAGTCAGAGGCAAGTGGGGGAGCAGCAACCAAAGTAGAGAGATTGTCATGTGCAGGCGATCCAGGCATGGATATCTGATGAATGCCGGCAGTCTACCAAGTATCATGGTAAGAAGTTCAGATCTTTATTATGCAGGCAATACACAGCCACTGGACAGTTTAGAGGGAGATAAGAAAATTAGAGTTCCTAAGCTACTATAACATATGGAGGGGGGAATAGGCTAGGCCCATAGTTCAGAAAGCTGGTGGTCTGTGCAGCCTCCAGTAAGGCTGGATCTAGGGTAGTGAGAGTGGAACCTGGAAAATGGATAAATTCAACAGAGGCAGAAAAAGCAACACACTTTGCAAAGTAGTCAGGAAGGCAAACCCAGGCATTCGCCACACACAGCGCAGAAAGGGTTGATCGTGAATGATCATTTTTTCAGCCCAACCACATCCAGCCTTCTTAAGAGATCTGGCACAGAAGAGCTCTGTTCATATACATGGCACACCCTCATGTTAAATCTTTGGTTCTTCCAGAATTGATCCTTCTAAAAGTTTCAAACATAAAACTCACTGTCACTTTTCTTCAAGTGACCACTCATTTTATAATGAAAACATGAGGTAGAAATCACAACTTCAAGCCTCCTGCCATCCAATTTAAGACCTACAGGCAAAACGTACAAATGGCTGGACAGCCTCACCCCTCTTGCTGTGTCACGCCACACTGTGAATGCCATGACTGTCACTGCCTGTGCTAATGCTACAATCCTAGTTCTATAAGTGGAATGCATAGTATCATCCTATTTTCAGACGGGACAACTGAGGATCAAAGTAAGTTGTTCAAGGAGTTATAGGTCTAATGGGCCCCAACACTGATGACCTTCCCATCACCTGCTGCTACCGTCTTAGCCTCAGTAATGTCCAACCTCATTAATTTTAACATGGAGGACCCATCCATATATTAAAATCCAATTCTTCTACTCTTTAAACTCAGCTCAAGCTTCACTCCTTCTATTAAGTCTGTATTCCAAATGAATCAGACCTTTTGCTGCATCCTCATTGTACCTGTGTGCACAGACCACAACTGCACCACCTATATACTTGAGGCATACATTTGTCATTACTCCTCTGGGTTTCTTCCTTATGAGACTATAATAACATAGGGGAAAGGCAGACCTGGCCCCTGTCTTTATATCCCCAGAACCTAGTACAGAGGCTGGTAGGAGTAAATGATAAGAAAATTATACTCAAGGACGGGCGCGGTGGCTCATGCCTATAAACCTAGCACTTTGGGAGGCTGAGGTGGGCGGATCACCTGAGGTCGGGAGTTCCAGACCAGACTGACCAACATGGAGAAAGCGCATCTCTACTAAAAATACAAAATTAGCCAGGCATGGTGGTGCACGCCTGTAGTCCCAGCTACTCGGGAGGCTGAGGCAGGAGAATTGCTTGAACCTGGGAGGCGGAGGTTGCGGTGAGCTGAGATCATGCCATTGCACTCCAGTCTGAGCCACAAGAGCGAAATTCGGTCTCCAAAAAAATAAATAAATAAATAAAAATAAAATTATACTCAAATATCCAACAAGTTCTGTTGAATGTTTTTTTAAACATTCTTATGTAATGAAAATCACACTTGATATATACTAACGCTACGATCCTAATTCTACAAGTTGAATAGATCGGATGGCCCAGGGTCTACTCCCAGCCCTGACACGTAGCAGTCAAAGTGATCCTGGGGAAACACAGAGCTTCTTGGACCCATAGATTATTGGCACATGAAGCCATTGGGCTAGAAACTCTCAAACATCTTTTTGAATACAAAGAATCTTGTTGCTACTCACATTTATAATAAAACAAAATAGTCCATATCCAATTTTCTAGCAGCTCTTTCAAACGGATGTTTGTGCAAACATTCATGTAGACGCCCTAAGAAGTTTAGCCAGAAAGCCTAACTACTTTCTTCTTTAAAGAGTATTTGCTAAGGAAGCATTTATTTAGGCAATTTTAAAAAATGGTTTTAAGTCTTTAATGTAAACACTGCCTGATAATGGCAAGAGTAGGGGTAAACAGACACTACTACAAACTGCTAGTAAGAAAATAAATTGGGAGGTCTTTTGTGGAAGGCAATTTGACAATTTATCCTATGGAAATACCTGAGGAGGCTTGTAAAGAAATGCTATGATTATAATAGTCACAGCACTGATTATAACAATGCATATTGCAACCAAATGACATACAATTATTTGATAAATTATAGTACATTTATGCAAAGGAATACTATATAGTCACATACAAAAAAATGTGTTTATACAAGTATATTCAGTAGAATGGAAACTGCCTAGAGTACACTGCTGGGTGAAAGAAGCACTTTAGGAGGCAGTGATGATATTCTTGCAGAAGAAAGTACGTGTGTGTGTTTGTACGTACATGCCTGTGGTGTACATATCAGCGTATGAGCACACAGATCACAGTCACCAGGAATATCTGAGTGGTAAAATTATCAGTGATTTTAAATTTTGCCATTGATATTACATGTGTAATAATGTACGTGTGTATTTTGTTTCTAGCTTGCCATATGAAATAACCTTTAGATATTGGGGCAGGAAGTAGGTAGCCAGGATGTGATATTCCCACCTCCTTTGACAGTGTGCTGGTTATTTAGGCCTCATTCTTCTAGTATCATTCCTGCTTTGGTTGCAGGGTAACCTATGCCAGGGCCCCCACAGGTACTCCTGGGAAACCTCACGAAGCTATATGGTTTCACCCTCCCACCCCTTCTGTGTGCTCCATAGGCTGCTATCTGTTGTCTAGTTTCAATTACCTTTCTCAGAAACTCTCATTTCTGTATGAAAGACATAAGGGAGATCAAAAGTGTGTGGTGGGTTTTATCTGTTGTCTCTCTCCTAATTGTACTTTTAACTACTGTGAAAGAAGTGGAATCTGGTGGGGCATGGTAGCTCATGCCTAGAATCCCAGCACTTTGGAAGGCCCAGACAGGCAGATCACTTGAAGTCAGGAGACCAGCCTGGCTAACAGGGCAAAACCCCGTCTCTACAAAAAATACAAAAAACTAGCTGGGCATGGTGGTGGGCACCTGTAATTCCAGCTACTCAGGAAGCTGAGGCAGGAGAATAGCTTGAATCTGGGAGGCGGAGGTTGCAGTGAGCAAGATTGTGCCACTGTACTCCAGCCTGAGCAACAGAGCGTCTCCAAAAAAACAAATAAATAAAAAAGTGAAATCAGGGAGTTAATGCCCCAGAGGCAGTATATATTGTCTCAGTGCTCCATTAATTTTAACTTAATTGTTCTGGTGCTGCTCTTCAGAGCCATTGATTTAGTATTTGTTTCTGACTGATGAATGTGAAAAAGGGAACATTCTTATTAGATGACAGGCTTGCCCGGCTATGACCGTACTCTGCACAGAAGACTCTATGTAGGCATGACACACACACAATAGGTTTTAAGACAGAACAATTCCATTAAAATTGGAAAAACTCAAATATGGTTGAAATGCTTATTAAAGAAGAATACACGTATTAAAAGAACAGGCAATTTTCATTACTGATGCTATTTCTAAGCCTATCCCCCAAATTCAAAGTACAGCAATCATTATTGACATTGTTATACCAACAATGAAAATAATATCACCATTTCTGAGAACCTCTATGGACCAGGTCTATGTGCAGTGCTGAAAAAAAAATAGATCATCTCGGCCGGGCACGGTGGCTCACGCCTGTAATCCCAGCACTTTGGGAGGCCGAGGAGGGTGGATTACGAGGTCAGGAGATCGAGACCATCCTGGCTAACACAGTGAAACCCTGTCTCTACTAAAAATACAAAAAATTAGCTGGGCGCGGTGGTGGGCGCCTGTAGTCCCAGCTACTCGGGAGGCCGAGGCAGGAGAACAGCGTGAACTCGGGAGGTGGAGTTTGCAGTGAGCCGAGATCGCGCCATTGCACTCCAGCCTGGGTGACAGAGAGAGACTCTGTCTCAAAAAAAAAAAAAAAATCTCATTTATAGTCCCCATTTTATTGATCAGGAAACTGAGGAATAGAGAAGTTAAGAACATCACACAGCAAGTTGGTAAAGCTGGGTGTTGATGCCCACGCTTGCAACCCCCCTCAATCAAATCATCAGGGCCCCTCTCTGAGGCTCCATTTTAGCACTTAGAGACCCTGGCGATTTTTTAGTCTAGTTCTTTTCAAGCTGGACTCTACGGAGCCCTTGATGGCCATTTGGGCAAAGGCAGGCAAGTTTAAGGATCAGGAGACTCCACTTTCCTCTTCCAATTGAAGTGCTCTGTGGTTTTTATTTTATTTTATTCTATTTTTGAGATGGAGTCTTATTCTGTTGCCCAGGCTGGAGGGGAGTGGTATGATCTCGGCTCACTGTAACCTCCGCCTCCCAGGTTCAAGCAATTCTTCATCCTCAGCCTCCGAAGTAGCTGGGATTATAGGCGCCCACCACCATGCCCAGCTAACTTTTGTATTTTTTAGTAGAGATGGGGTTTCACCATGTTGGTCAGGCTGGTCTCAAACTCCTGACCTCAAATGATCTGTCCATCTCAGCCTCCCAAAGTGCTAGGATTAGGTGTGGGCCACCACGCCTGGTCTGTGGTTATTTATTTCAGATGTTAGACTTGCCCATGAAATTCTACATCTACAAAATATTTGAAAAATGTCAGTGTAGAAGATTACTGTATTATGTCTTGTTTTGCTTTTTTTTTTTTTTTAAGAGATGGGAGTTTCGCTCCTTTTGCCCAGGCTGGAGTGCAATGGCGAGATCTCGGCTCACTGCAACCTTCGCCTCCTGGATTCAAGTGATTTTCCTGCCTCGGCTTCCTGAGCTGGGATTACAGGCGTGCGCCACCACACCGGGCTAATTTTGTATTTCTAGTAGAGACGGGATTTTACCATGTTGGCCAGGCTGGTCTCGAACTTCTGACATCAAGTGATCGGCCCACCTCGGCCTTCCAAAGTGCTGGGATTACAGGTGTGAGCCACTGCGCCTGGCCTAGATTACTGTATTATGGATGAGGAAACTGTAATCTAATATCAAAAATATAAATGGGGTCTATTGGGTCTCCATTTTAATCTGGATTTGTTAATGAGGCATATTTGACTGTGTCTAACTCAGTTTCCCCTTTGGCATAAAGATTTGAGTAATGGTTTTTTGTTTTTTACTTTATGTCAACGCTCTGAGGGAGAACGTATAAAAGGGATTGCAACGCACTTAGCGCACAATAAAGTCCTACATAAGCGTTTGTGGTGCCTAATCCCAGCACCCTCCAGGGCCTGCTCCTGAAGCTGGTCACAGAGAAGGAAGCTACAGACAGGCCAAGGCCTGCCAAGACATAACCAGGGCGCTGAGCAACCTACAGGAGCACGCACGTAGCTTGGGAGAGCATGGAAAACAGACAAAAGCGTCATCCACAAATGGAGCCAATCCTGTACACGAGGACCAGTTGTGGGCTCCTAGCTTGTTTCAGCAAACAGCAGGCATTGATCCAGGGCAGGGTGGGAGGGCCCACGGCCTCTGAATTATTAACTTCTGTTCCCACGTGAACTTCACCATCAGTGCTTACCACCACCTGGCACCACTCGGAGGGATTTTCCACCTTCCTCTTTGGGGAAAGTGAAACATAAATGGAGGAATGAAACAGAATGACTTCTGGCTTCTCTTTGAGAAGGCTTCCTTCTTCCACCATTGCTTCATCTTCATTTTACAGAGGAAAACGTGGATGGCTTTGAGGCCAGTTTTATGATATTTATGGGGCGGATTTTTGAGAAGTATATGGGTTACCTGAGCCAAGAATTATTATAAAGGAGCCTCCTAAGCCTGAGGCAGAGAGATCTGTTCTGTCTTGTTAAAAGGGACCACAATAAGTTATTAATTCCACTTAGGATTTGAGGCAGAGGAAAGGGCAGACATGATTACACACAGATGTGTGTAATCCACATAAACTAGGAAATACGCCACTCTTGCGGGTAAATACACTTGATTCCCAGCTACAGACAGGTAAAATGTTCTGTCTCTCCAACCATGGCCAAACGATCTAGCAGTTTGTTCAGAGCTCAAACACATAAATTATATATACTTGACATTTATCCAAAGTCACTTTTTTCTTTCTTTCCTTTAATTTCTTTTGAGGTAATGTTTACATGAAAAATACACAACTGCATCCTATAATTTTTAGGCATCGACTACTATGAATTAAACTTGATCAGCTCTATTTAAAGGGGGATGTTTATCGCTTAAGTGCTGGCACCGCAAATTGTCCTGAAAAAGCACAAATCATCACTAAGTTCAGAAACTTTCCCAAAGTTAATGGCACTTTCACCACAAACAATCTCCTGAGGCTCACTTTAGGGTCCTTCACAATGAGAATAACTTGGGGTTCCTAGAAAGGATGGTAAAAAGTTGACTAACTTGCAACAATGTGAGATTAATATCTTAATCATTAACTTAAATGGCATTCCTGACTATTCTGTGAAAAGCACTGCCTCAAGAACAAATGATGAATAGAAAGGAAGTGATAGCCTTAATTCTTAAGGAGCTCAAAGTCTAATGGGGGATACAAGATAAACAAAGCAAGGACACAACCCTATTGGAAGCAAAAACACAGAGTGCAAGTAATTATATCTGAGTAATTAGCCTCAAGTAATACTGGGAAGGCAGGCATTATCTTAGTTTCGCTTTGGAGGTCAGCCAAAATCCCTATTCATCCCTTCGTGGGCCTCTCATTTAAGGAGGACTTTTCCCAACTGCTATCAGAGAACAAACATTTGGAGGTGATTTTTCTGCCTCCAGTGATGATTGAGGAAATACCTGCTCCCCGTCTCTGTAATCAGTCCATCAACACTCTGAGATCTTGGGGAGGTGTATGTTTAATTTATATCCTACCTCTTTCCAAAAAAGATTTAAGGTTGCTTACAGTAAACTCTCATATGCCTCGGGCAATTAAAAAAAATAAGAAATATCTAAATATATTATAGTAAGAAGAGATAGAGGAGGGTGCTCTGAAGTAGTAGCAGGTTGGTCTTGCAAGGAAGCACCAAGTTTGGTTGGAAGTATCTGGCACGCACAGCGAGGTGAGAGGGAAAGAGAAGTCATTCTGACTGCCCTTGCCAAAAAAAAAAGTAGTAGTAACAATTTATGAGATGCTAACTTTACTTTATCTTAAATGACACAGAACAAGGTCAACAAATGTTCACATTGCTCAAGCAGCAGGTTGTATTCTTATATTTTAGGATCACGGACTCCATTCAGAATCTAAGAACATTCTGGACCTATTTCCCCCATAAACTCATAACCATACAACTTTACACATACTACCAGGGTTCCATGAACCTAGACTGAATAACTTGCTGTGGGAGTTCTCTGTAAAGTTGAAATTTGTATAGGAAATCCTCAATATTCATTTTCACTGAGTGCATAAAAGGTCACTAGTTGAAGCCAGACATCTCAAAGTAACCCTTTGAGTGTGGTTTCTTCCTCCTGCCATGTATAGCCAACGATGGCTTGTAGCCAAAAATGGGATCATTCCACTTGAAGGAACTTCACCAAAACCCTAGTAATTTGTCTTGGTCTTCATTTTTTCCCCTTCTTTATCTTGGGACATTATTGCATTCTTATGCTGAGATATTTTTCCTGTTTATCTACTTATGTTTTGAGTTGTTGGTTTTGAACTCTTGGCTTTCACATATTCTGCATCTTAAATTCTCCTAATTTACTGTGTAATTAAAACACGCATGCACATTTGTTCTCAATTAATAGAGACAAATTATTCCCCAGTGGAAGACGACTCTATTCCAACTTGAAACTGGAAGGGCAGATAGGCCTGAATTTTAAATGTTGTCTAATGACTCTAATATTCTTTGTTGAGAGTATTTAAGAGATAGGTTAATGTATCCTTGGGAGACGAATATTCCAAAAATCTCATGCTCACCCTCAGAACCAGATGATTCTGCAAGTTCCCAATTTTCTAATCCTTATTAAGTATATTAGGAATTTGTTTATAAAATTATCCTCGGAAGGAAGATAAAATTAAGCTGGATAAAATAAAACGCAGTTGAAACCAGTTAAATAGCATTTAGTTTGAATACCAAATATTCATATAAAATCGATGCATCCATCATAAGCCTACATACTTATAGCTTTAGAAATATTTGAGAGCATTAAAAAATCATAGTAGACCAGAGAGAAAGTTGACATATTTATAATCCACAGGTAAGTCTAATATCAGTACCTAGTTTGTGTCTGTATATATACACATGGGTACACACATATACGTATATATATACATGTATATATTATATATGAATATAATATATATATATTATATATGAATATAATATATATACATATTATATATTATATTTATGCAAACATTTGGAAGTAATTCATTTAAGCTTCATTGTGAATCATTTGCAAAATTACAAAATAGATTGTAATTAGAGACCAACTATTTTATACATAAGTAATTATATGATAGAAAATACTCAACAATATAAAACCTGGGAATAAAGAGACATCTTACTAATTAAGATTTCAAAGGGATATTTAGAAAAGGAAAGAGAAAAAAAGAATCATTCTTGAGGATCTGCTAATCTGAGAAACTATCCTAAGTACTTTATTTAAAATACTTCTTTTAAGCCCAATATCAGTCTTATTTGACAAATGACATTATTCCCATTTTTAAGACAAGATAACTGGGACTTAGGGAAGATTAGATGGCATCGAAACATTCTTCTAAAATTACTAACAAGGAGGCCAGATGTGTTGACTCACGCCTGTAATCCCAGCACTTTGGGAGGCCGAGGCGGGCAGATCGCTTGAGGTCAGGAGTTTGAGTCCAGCCTGGCCAACATGGTGAAACCCCAACTCTACTAAATAAAGAAACAAAAATAAAAACAAAAACAAAAACAAATTAGCTGGGCATGGTGGCGTGAGCCTCTAGTTCCAGCTGCTGGGAAGGCTGAGGCATGAAAATTGTTTGAACTTGGGAAGTGGAGGTTGCGGTGAGCTGAGATGGCACCCCTGGACTCCAGCTTGGGCAACAGAGCAAGACCCCATCACAAATAAAATAAATAAAATAAAATAACTAACAAGGAAGGTTCTAGTACGCTTGCCATAAGTCAACAACACATCTTTGGAAAGGCCATAGACCTTTCGACCAGCAGCTATTTCAAGTAACTGATTCTCAGCTGGCTGGTTTTAAGAGCCAAATGTGGATTTACACTGAGTACTTTGTTAACACGCTTTACATCAGATAATGCCTGCTGTTCCCATTTTTCCTAGAAATGGGGTATGAGTCCAATTCCTGTTTACATAAGCTCCTGCCACAATGAAACTTTACTTAGTCAAGACAGGATAACACAAGGGCTAAAGGAAAGCGGCCACAATAGGAGAAAAGCTATCTTCTGCCAATATCAGGGTCAAGTCCAAATTGTCCCTCTAGGGCTTACCCTGATAGAACCAGGGATAAACACATTGGGAGAAGAAATGAGTTAAAAAACAAGCACAGAAAGAGATTTAAAAAAATAGGTATATTGGACCATTAGAATAGATGGACTAGGAATTGTACACAAAGATGTTATTCAAGTTCACCTTGATTGTTTTACTGGGTCCTAACCAGGAGCTTTCTGTAACTAGACTGGGCATATCACCCTATCATATGTTTAACAGGTGGATTGTACTGGCTCTCTACATTGTACTCCATGGAGAAAGAAAATTTTTTTAAAAAAAGTTATAAGTTTCTATACTTACAACTAAAGAGGCAAATTATATTTTGGGGGGAGCCTTATTGAATTTTGGACCCCAAATAAGATAAGGATTAAATCAATGTCAGAAATAATAATATAAAAACACAATAGTTAAAAAATTTAATTGTATTTGAGATCATTTCCTTATGAAAACCTTCTCTGAGAGCTAATCAATCCCTCTGTAAAAGGAGAAAGTGAGAGAAGAGGTAATGTTTTAGAGTATTATCGTGACTGGTTATTTTAAGGGAAGAACAGAAATAACTTGGCAACCAAGAGTCAATAGGAATGGAAGTCTTTCTGAAATGATTTGTATATTTCCCTACCTAAATTGGCCTCTTTTACTCATCTATCTTTCACATGTTATACAAAGCCTGTTTATGAAAGTGAGAATATAGGTTCAGGGTCTCACAGCAAATGGGATAATGGCATAAGCAGACTCCTGTTTTTGTGATTTTCTCAAAAGACATTTCGTATTTTGTAATTCAGTAACCACAGCACCAATTTCTGAGATGTAAACTTGATTCATGTATTCATTCATACATTCATACAAAGTAGACCCTTGGAACACAAGGGAAGAATGAGTCATGGCTCTGCCTTCATGGAAGATACCTGCTGCCTATGGAGAAAGACAAATAGCAAGAACCAAAGGAATTATGACTGTGATAGAGACATAGACAAATGACTATATACAAGCCACTCTTCTGGCTACTCTTGATTTAGAAATTATCCTGTTTATATAGACCACTTCCTCTGCTGGTAGCACACTTAGTAGATGACGTGGACTACATCAGGTCCACAAGCTACAACCCATGGCCAAATCTGGCCTGCCACCTGTTTTGGTACAGCCTGCAAGCTAAGAATGATTTTTACACTTTTAAAGCATTAGGAAAAAAAAAATCAACAGAAGAATAATATATGAAATTCACATCTCAGGTTCTTAAATAGTTATATTGGAACATAGCCACACTCATTCATTTATGTAAGATCTATGGCTATTTTCAAGCTACCATGGCAGAATTGAAGAGTTGTGACAGAGACCATATGGCTCACAAGACCAAAAATATTTACTATTTTGCTGACCCCTGGTTTAGATGGTTTGGACCTTATCTAACAAGAGTAAATTAAACCAATGTCAGAAATTATTAGTATCAGAACACATAAAAACATGGCTCCTAGTGGCTTCCAAAAAAACTAATTCGGTAATTACCCTAGGAAAATCACCCAGCACACAACAGTCATAAAAATCCTGTTTTTAAATACACATCACCACATTCTGTCTTTATTAAATAGCATACACATTACTGGTATAGGTAATAAATTATGAAATACTACAATGTTATTTGAATACAAAATTAGTGTCAAATTACTTTTAAAATATAGTTGGTTCATACTTGTTCAAAAACTATTCAGCAAACATTTACAGAGTAGTACTGCCTTCCAGGTAGCCTGCTAAACAGCAGAAAAAGGAAGATGAGAATGACAGTCATTTAAGGAATCTGTGTTTAGCAGGAAAGTAAAATCAACCCTCAAAAAATGTGGTGAGACACCAGGCACGGTGGCTCACACCTGTAATCCCAGCACTTTGGGAGGCCAAGGTGGGCAGATCACTTGAGGTCAAGAGTACAGCTTGGCCAACATGATGAAATCCCGTCTCTACTAAAAACACAAAAATTAGCTGGGTGTAGTAGTTCATGCCTGTAATCCCAGCCACTTGGGAGGCTGAGGCACAAGAATCGCTTGAACCAGGAGGCGGAGGTTACAGTGAGCCAAGATCACGCCAATGCACTCCAGCCTGAGCAACAAAGTGAGACTGAAAAAAAAAAAGTGGATGAGATGGCATTTCATAATAAAGCCTCAATATTCGTTTCCCCACTTCCAGTTTTGCGTTGGCTTAAATGAGGTAAGCCATGGAAAATGGAAGATGGATTTGTGTAGACCAAAGTTCATGAATTTTATAGTAAAATAAAGGTTATTCATCAACTGGCATATTATAAGCCATATTTTGTAAATGACTGAATAGTAGAGTTAGAAAGCCAAATATTAAATAGCTTTTAATATTGCCAAGAATGTCTGTGTTTTAATTATCTTAATTAATTTCCCTTTCTTCTTTTCATTCACTTTCCCCACTGTGTCCAAATAACAATTCCCTCTTTTGTTGCTCAAGTCTTCCAGGGATTTGTAGACTGTTACCTTATTTTGAACTCTGACCCAGCTGGCTCCTCAGCTGTCACTTAGCCAACTATACAAATTCTATAGAGATATATAGTTAGATAGATATACATATATATACATATACCTGCTATAATCTTTCCCTATAAGACCATTCAGCTAGCATAACCATGCTAGACTGCCATTCACTGAATAAAACCTAGTGTTTTACACTGAATAGGGATACATCCTAAAGGCTGGGACCCCAGATTATAGGAGAAATGATCATTCTGCTCCCAAGATTCTGCAAATAGTTTTTCTTAGTACTGGGAGCCCCAATGAAGCAAACAGCCTAATCAAGTTCTCTCTCAGCTACTCTGCTTTCTCCACTCCACCTATCTCGTATCTAATCTGTGGGTCACACTTATGGTGACAGTGCCACCCTGGAAGACTCAAATGCTTATGACTCAAAGTGCCAAACAACCAGCCCCAAATTATCGAGAGTGAATGATGCCTCTGCTCCCATTTCAGATTAGAGTGTGTTATGCAGCCATGTAGTTAGGTCATCCCTGCAACTGTTTTATCACCTCTCCCATTCTTTAACATTTCTTATAAAACCAATAGATTATAATGCCTTCAATGTTGTCATAATAATAATACATATGATGTATTAACAAATAAACTCTCCTGTAGTCCCAGCTACTCGGGAGGCTGAGGCAGGAGAATCACTTGAACCCGGGTAGTGGAGGTTGCAGTGAGCCAAGATCGCACCACTGCACTCCAGCCTGGGGGACAGAGCAAGACTCCGTCTCAACAACAACAACAGAAAAAAATAAAAATTAAAATAAAAATTAAAAAACTGTTATTTACTGAAAGATTATTATGTGCCTGGCACTGTCTTCCATGCTTTATACGCATTAACTCATCTAGTTCTCACAATAATCTTATTAAGTGCTATTATTATCTCCACCTTACAACTAAGGAAACAGGCTGCAGTAATCCATTTCTGGTCTTGTTCTTCCTTTCTAGAAGAATCTCTCCTGTGTATCTCCCTCTCTTCCCAGGGGCTGTTTGCTTTACCAGCGACTAACGGAAGCCCAGCTCTGTCTGCCCCTCAGGGGATGGCTCCTGACTGCCCTAGCTATCCAGGGTGCTGCTCTTCTGCCAGTGAATGATTTAAACAGAGAAGCAGAGAGGAAGTCCGCTAAGGGGTTCCAGGAAAGTCTTCTTGCTCCTAAGAGGAGACCCAAGGAGGAGACTAGAAGTTGCCATGCTCTGATGTGATGTCTACGGCTGTCTTGCCCCCATAAGATGTCCATTTGTGACCCAAACTGGCATGCTGAGATGGCAAAGTGAAGAAAGGCAAAGTGTCTAAAACTCTAGGGATATGACTGAGCCATGGACTGAGCCAACTCTGAAGCTCCCCTCCCACTCTATTCATTGTCATTTAGATTATATATGTCCTTGCTAAATGATACAAATAATGAATACAACTGAGGTTCAAACCAGGCCTATATTTGGAGTCTTATTTGTAATCCCACCTATACAAAGATATAATTCAAAACTCCATTATGGTTCTGCAAACACTCTGCATCTGTGAATTATTTAAAACAAATCCCTACCAAGAGCATACCACCATCCAACTCATACGGCGGGGGGTGGGGGGGAACCTGTTTCTCTACTGGTAACGCTCTGACACCAAATTTGTGGGTTTCTTCCCCTCACACCAACAACAAGTTCTCCAACTTCCTGGAAACCTACTTGATGTCTAATGATTGAATTCAATTCTGACAGTAATTACCCAGAGTTAATGCAGACCCCACAGGTTAGGGGCTCAGTCCCACAAGATTATCCCTCACTTCAAATGCCAATCACAAGTCTGGGTCTCCTATACTTCTCACCAACTGCCTACAAGTCAGGGGATCTCATGACTCCCTTCTCAAGTTCAATCGTTTGCTAGAAGGGGTCACAGAACTCAAGAAAACAGCTTACTATTACTGATTTATTAAAAAGGACATAATGGATACACATGAACAGCCAGATGAAGAGGTACACTGTGTGATGTCCAGAAAAGTCCCAAACACAGAGGCTTCTATCCCCATGGAGTCGGGGTGCACCATCCTCCCGGCATGTGGATGTGGTTATCAACCTGGAGGCTCTCCAAACCTCATAGTTTAGACATTTTGAGGGGGTTTCATCACATAGGCATGACAGATTATTAAACAATTTCCAGCCCCTCTCTCCTCCCTGGAGAATAGGGGTAGGGTGGGTTAGAAGTTCCAAGCTTCTAATGACAGTTTGGCCTTTCTGATGACATCACCACTTTGAAGCTATCCAGGAACCCACTAAGAATCACCTCATTAGAACAAAAGATGGTCTATCACCCAGGAAATTCCAAGGGATTTAAGAATTCTGTGGAAGACATTCTTATCACCTCTATCACTCAGGAAATTATAAGGGTTTTAGCAGTTGGGTGTCAAGGGGCAGAGACCAAATATATATTTCTTTTTTTTTTTTTTTTTTTTTTTTTTTTGAGACAGAGTCTCACTCTGTCACCCAGGCTGGAATGCAGTGGTATGATGATCTCAGCTCACTGCAACCTCCACCTCCCAGGTTCAAGCGATTCTCATGCCTCAACCTCCCGAGTAGCTGGGACTACAGGCACGAGCCACCACGCCCAGCTAATCTTTGTAGTTTTAGTCGAGAGGGGTTTTCACCATGTTGGTCAGGCTGGTCTCTAACTCCTGGCCTCAAGCGATTTGCCCGCCCTGGCCTCCCAAAGTGCTGGGATTACAGGTGCAGGCCAACGTGCCTGGTCCAAATATATATTTCTTATCATGTCACATTTACCAAGAGTGTACCCCATTCACCCCAGCCTGCCCTTATGGCAAGGATCCAGCTTGAGTGCACCCCAGGCATGACTGGTTCTTACTTTACAATAAACAATACTCAAAAAGATGGAACATTAACATAATGACAAAAGCAGCAGCAGATTTAAAAGGTAAGTCAAAATGATTTTAGAGTATTTGCTGTTTACAGATAATCTCAGCCTCTGGCATCTGTTTTAAGCATTATTAATGAATGACAACAACACACACAGGAAAAGGAGTGAAAGTGATAACTACGGATTTTTTTTCTTTTAACAGCAAAATAGGAAGTGAAAATTGAATTTCCTGACTACTGGTGGAAGACTCTGACTACCATTCTTTTTTTTTTTTTTTTTGAGACGGAGTCTTGCTCTGTCACCCAGGCTGGAGTGCAGTGGCGCAATCTCGGCTCACTGCAAGCTCCGCCTCCCGGGTTCACACCATTCTCCTGCCTCAGCCTCTCCGAGTAGCTGGGACTACAGGCGCCCGCCACCACGCCCGGCTAATTTTTTTTTTGTATTTTTAGTAGAGACGGGGTTTCACCATGGTCTCGATCTCCTGACCTCGTGATCCACCCGCCTCAGCCTCCCAAAGTGCTGGGATTACAAGCGTAAGCCACCACGCCCGGCCGACTCTGACTACCATTCTATGAGAATCTACCAAATGATCCCAAGGAAGTAGTTCAACATAGAGGAAAAGGCTCCCTTTGCTTTCTCATCTTAAACTCTAAAAAAAAAAATTTTTTGGGACAGAGTCTCACTCTGTCACCCAGGCTGGAGTAGTATGATCTCGACTTATTGGAACCTCCACCTCTAGGGTTCAAGCAATTCTCCTGCCTCAGCCTCCCAAGTAGCTGGGACTACAGGCACGCATCACCACGCCCGGCTAATTTTTTCTGTATTTTTAGTAGAGATGAGGTTTCACCACATGAGCCAGGCTCCTCTCGAACTCCTGACCTCAGGTGATCCGGCTGCCTTGACTTCCCAAACTGCTGAGATTACAGGCATGAGCCACTGCATCCAGGCTTAAAATTCTAAATTAAATGGGCATATATACCAAGGAAATCCAAGCTAGGTTTCTTTAACCATGAGCATATATTCCTGATGGGGGAAGAGAAGAGAGAAAGAAGGAAGTTCTGGGAGTGCAAATACACCAGAGTGGGCAGAAGATACCCGCCTCCGTGAAGGAGGCACTACCAGCTGGGGCCTGGAAAATGTTCTGCCCAATTCAATCCCGTGACCATGAAGTGGCAAGTTTGAAACATGTTGTTTCACTTTTCCCAGGCTGTAACAACAGAGTCATAATTTCCTTCTTAACTGGAACCATCTGATAGTTCCGGGGAAGCAGTTCATGGCACGTTCTCTTTGCTTTGTGTCTTGGCGACAACACTGTGTTAAGAGTCACCAAGAGTTACACACACATCGAGGGGAAGAGCCTCAAAAGTGCAGAGAAACCACAGCAAATGTTAAAAGCAGAAGATCTCATGTGTGTGTTTTAAGAGTTTTTTACATCACCCCCTTATTGCTGATATTTTTAGAAGACTGTTAAAACAAGATGAAAGCTGAGGATTGGTTAAATTCATTACTTTTGACTAAGTTGCAAACTATGCAACCAGCGAAACAGTGCTACTAAATTAATGCTTCTAAAGAGATGCTGGGGCCTCTAATAAGCATCCAATAACTCCCTGAATGGCAATGAGTTCATAATGGCCCTTCCCCCCGGCCTCTCGGCCCGGAATGAACAGGCTGCAGATCTTACGCAGGGAGCCCCAACAGGAGACAGACACTGAAACAGGAAGCCCTTGGCACGGGCCTGGCTCTGCCCAGAAGTAATCACTTCCACTCACTGGACCTAGGTTTCCTCACCTAGAAGATCAGAGGGGTTTATAAAAAGGCAGACTCCTCACGGTTCCCCCAAGTGTATTTTTAAAACAGTAAAACCCTGCCCTGCTTACACACCCAGCACAATCATTTGAGATGTTTTCATGGGGCATTCAAACGTTTTGTACTTTAAGAAAATTTTTTAATGGAGGGTTTAGGGTGGAACGAGTAAACAAAGTTTATTCTTTTCCTTCTCTGGGTCCAGTTCCCAAAGAAGATAAAAATGCTAATTCCAGCTCAAAGTTGAAAGCATATCTGTGCAGTTCAAGATACTTAACTATGTTTCAGTTGAAATGGACTTCCTTAAAGACACACTTGAGATAAAGTTATCACCAATAGATGCTGAGGTGATCTTATCTTAACCAACTCAAACAATCAGCTCATTCTAAAAACAGAGTTAATGAGACTGGTAAAGGTGGAACCTAATGGTTACTTTGGAAAAGGAGGGAAGAGAACAGTCTTTAATGCCTTTAATAAACTGAATACCCACCTCAAGAGTTCCTGTTACCAAGTCTTCTTTTTTTAATAAGCGCACTTTCTCTTCAAAGGTTTAGAAACTTATTTAAATGGAGACTAACATAAAGTAGGGAAGAATCCCTCAGGACTTTACTCAAGCATAAATTTCTTTGTGAACAACATTCATCTCATAGGAAAGCATCCAGATGTTGAAAGTTCACAGGAGAAAGAGAAATAGAATGTATGGATAGAGCCTAGAAAATGAAATCTACAGAGCTACATCATCACACTTCCCATATATGACCCTAAACCTTCTAAAATGACCTTAACTACCCAAAAGAGCCAAACAAATGTCTTGTCTCACATTTGAATTAAATGTAAGTCACTTCTCCCCTCCAACAACAAAAACAGTTGGATAATGAAGAAACGTTAACACTGAATCCAAGAACAATTGGGTAATGAAGAAACATTGACACTGAATCCACATAGAAATGAAAACAAGACTAGGTCATCAAAATATTTATCTGAATCACATCTAAACTAAAAATAATCTTTCTTTCTATTTCAATCATTCTACTATAATTAGGTTGCTTCCTTGCTTTCTAAATCAAAGCAATGATAATAGTGAACTAGAGTCTAAAAATTTCATATCAGAGAAACACAATAATCAAGTCTATTAAATATTTATTGAGCATTTACTATGTACCGAAAGGCACTAAGTTTACTACCTGCATATAGAACTAGAGCATTCTTTTCAACTAGCCTAAGCAAAAGTATGTAATTTACTAAATTATTCCATTGAAAACAGATTCAAGGTCTTTTTTTCTTTCCTAAATATGCCACTTCTCTCACAATTCTTGCACTTACCATCTCTGGCTCCTCCACTAAACATTCCCATTTTACTCCACATGCAAAATCTCCTTTCTGAGGCTACTGAGAACAAGCAATAGGTTGGGTTTTTCTGCACTGATTCCTAGTTACTTCCCTTGGCCGAACAATCTAGGTTCTAACTGCAGTCACTAAAGGGCCCCTGTTTGAACTCCGAGGAGGTCCAACTCCACACTTCCTCCAATTAGCATCACATTGGACCTGAGAAATTCCAACAGGTTGTGCACAAAGTGAAGGAAAGAGAAAATGGCTTAAGAATGGCTAGTGCTTGTGAAAGCTGCATGCCTTAGGGAAAGCTGGCCAAGGGACAGGCAACCTTTTCCTGCAGGAGACAGAACTCTCCTGCCTAGCACACAAGGCAGGCCCTGATCAAGCTCTAGCCTGTTCCCCTGGCCTCGCCTCTGTCCATCACTCGCTTCTGCTTCATGTTTCCCACAAACAACTCTGTTTCATTCTTCTGTGCCCTTGCCAGCTACTACTATATTTGAAGGCCAGAAGTGGCTTCAAATTATAACCATGGGAAGCATACCAGTAAGGAAGAGGGCAATGTAACTGAGGCAGTTCTCGGCACAGTCCTTACCACTGTCATCATGATCACCTGCTTGAGGCAGATGCTGGATAAGCACCTCCCATTATCTTATTTAACCTCCTCAGTTCACCAGTGAGGACTCTGGAGACCACAGACAGGGAGATAATTACACTGGACACACATTTGTGTGATTACACAGCCCAAGCTCATATTAAATGCATTGTAATATTTCTTCATAATACAGCTGCTCAAACCACAGTGAATCAGGCACTTGAGCCCAGTGTCAGCATCTAGGAACCCAAGCTAAGGAGGGTGGCTGCCTAAGTTCATAATCCACTTCTGCCGCTACTTTCTCTAAAAGATAGTAAAGTTACTTATCATTTCAAAGCTTCATTGTGACTTCACAGGGTTGTCACGAACGTTAGATAGAACAACAGATTGGCACATCATAAACACCCAGGCCAGGCGCGGTTGCTCACGCCTGTAATCCAGCACCTTGGGAGGCCAAGGCAGGTGGATCATTGGGTCAGGAATTGAGACCAGCCTGACCAACATGGTGAAACCCCGTCTTTTGTAAAAATACAAAAATTAGCCAGGTGTGGTGGCAGGCACCTGTAATCCTGGCTACTGAGGAGGCTGAGGCAGGAGAATCGCTTGAACCTGGCAGGTGGAGGTTGCAGTGAGCCAAGATTGTGCCACTGCACTCCAGCCTGGGTGACAGAGTGAGACTCCGTCTCAAAAATAAATACATACATACATACATACATACATACATACATACATACATAAAAGATACCCAATAAAATATACAAAGTTGTGAATTTGTCTTCAAATTTAGTGCATCTGCACTTTTCATGGTAAAACTTGAAACTATTTTGTACAAGTAATCTAAATGTAACCCTCCCCAACATTTTAACTCCACCTCGACTTTGCTTTCTTTAAAAGCTTATAAAAAGCTCCAATTTTAATGGACTCTTCCAGTTTTTATTTATCTAAACCAAAAACAAATAATTCACCACCACCATCACCCTGTCTTAGATGAACTCAACTGAGATTGGATAGAGAAGCAAATCAGGTAAGTGAACACAGCTTAGAAAACAGTTTCACTACTTTTGTACACAATTGTAAGTACCTGGATCTGTGTAGTAAGGAACTCTCACCATGCATAATAAATAGAGAAAAATGGTGTAATCAGTGCATAAAATTAAAATAGTTTAATTACAATTTGGTGCTAATGGAATCGACTGCCTAAGGCGGCCATCTTGAGGAAGTGATAAGAGCATCCTGGACACGGAGCCAACAAAGGATGTTTAAGCAGCAAAATTAGACATTTAATTTTGGAACCTCCTACTTAGGAGAAGCCTGGGGCAATTTGTGTGAGTGTTAGTGCACTAAAGAGCTACAAGAAATCCTTTGGTTTTCAAATAATAACGGGGAAAACCACAACAGCAATGAAATATGCCTGAGATGGTCTACACTACACCCTTATCCTGATGATTCTAGTATCAAAAAAAGAAGAAAAAGGTGCAATACTCTGCCCAAGAGTCATAAACTGTTTTATGGGGAGTAGAAGGTAAATGGGCAAATGGTCGTTTACTTTGGCATTGAGGAGACTCCAACTTCGAACAAATTTCAGGGCATTTTCTTTTTTTTTTTTTTTGAGACAGAGTCTCGTTCTGTCCCCCAGGCTGGAGTGCAGTGGTGCAGTCTCGGCTCACTGCAATCTCCACCTCCCGGGTTCACGCCATTCTCCTGCCTCAGCCTCCCAAGTAGCTGGGACTACAGGCGCCCGCCACCACGCCCGGCTAATTTTTTGTATTTTTAGTAGAGACAGGGTTTCACCGTGTTAGCCAGGTTGGTCTCGATCTCCTGATCTCGTAATCCGCCCGCCTCGGCCTCCCAAAGTGCTGGGATTACAGGCGTGAGCCACGGTGCGGGGCCCAGGGCATTTTCTTATCCAAAGCATTTTTTTCCCTCCCTCTCTCCCTTCCCTCTCTTCCTTCCTCCCTTCCTCCCTCCCTCCCTCCCTCCCTCCCTCCCTTCCTTCCCTTCTTTCTCTCTTTCTCTCGCTCTGTTTTTTTTTTTTTTTTAAACAGGCAAGGTCTTGCAATGTTGCCCAGTCTGAACTTGAACTCCTGGGCTCAAGGAGTGATCCTCCTGCCTCAGCCTCCAGAATAGCTGGGACTACAGGTGCACATGACTGCACCCAGATTCCAATCATTTCTTGATTTTGAAGCAGATATGAGGAAGAAACATTCAGACTGGGGGACAGGGGAATTCTGGCATATAGGCCTTAGTATAAAAAAATAGTTATCTTTGATATTAATCATTGACTTGAATATGCTTTGCAATTAAGATTTATAGTGAATTTAAGCAAAACCAGCACCTAGAAATCTAAATGTACCAAAAGGAATATTAGGGGATAAGTGGACATTTTATGAGTCTATACTTCAAATTCTCTAAAACAGCTTTTAAAGTAAGCTATTCTAATTGGATGCAATTTGCAAGCATGCAACATACGTGCACTTGTTTCAAGAATTCACATATAAAGTGAGATTCAGCTATATGCTGTTGAGGATAAATATTCTTGCAGCAAATAAGAATTGCTCTTGCACCCTAACGATGGATCTTTCTAAAGAGAACATTCAAGAGAAACTTCAGGTGTTTACAAGATGCACACAGAACAAACTCTTAACGGTGGGCTGAGCTCCTGCTGCTGGCCTGAAACATGGGGTCTAAACAACTCCTTTCATGGTTGCCTTGCATGGAACCACAGATCTCATAGTTGAAAGGAGTCTTGATCTCCCAGCTCTCTGCCTGAACTATGAACTCGCCACTTGGTGTCCTCCATAAGTGAGTGCTGAAAAATCTGTTTGGGTAAATGGTACCTCATGTATCAATTAAGAATGGTCAGTGCAGGGGAAAAAATACTAGCAAGGCAATCAATTCCTTCTTTCCACTGCCTCAGATTTGTGCATTTAAACAATGCCACCTCAGTGGGCTCATTTGTCACTTTAGGTCACTGATTTCTTCCTCATTCAGTCACCAGGTAATATGCAAAACTACCACTTCCTAGTAGAAGAATATGCTTCAGATTACCCAGTGGCTATAGTAAACAAACCATTATCTATTTGGAATACTCTTCTTTCTATGAATCTATGCTATGAAAAGCAGAAACTACTTATGTTGCTTCTGTAAAGTATGGCAAACCAAATTTAGCCAAGGGGGCCTCGTGCTGTGCCTCATACCTGTAATCTTAGCACTTCGGGAGGCTAAGGTAGAAGAATCCTAGCATTTTGAGGCCACGGGTTTGAGACCAGCCTGGGCAACAGAGCAAGACCTCATCTCCAAAAAAAAAATTAGTCAACAATGGCTGGATGGCTGGGTACAGTGGCTCATACCTGTAATCCCAGCACTTTTGAAGGCCAAAGCGGGCAGATCACTTGAGGTCAGGAGTTCAAGACCAGCCTGGCCAACATGGTGAAACCCCCATCTCTACTAAAAATGCAAAAATTAGTTGGACTTTGTGATGCATGCCTGTAATCCCAGCTCCTCGGGAGGCTGAGGCAGGAGGATTGCTTGGGGCTGGGAGACAGGTTACAGTGAGTCCAGATCATGCCACTGCACTCCAGCCTGGGCAACAGGGCAAGACTCCAACTCAAAAAAAAAAAAAGAAAGAAAAAAAATGGTGGCACACACCTGTAGTCCCATCTAATCTAGAGGCTGAGGCAGGAGGATCCCTCTAGTTCAAGGCTGCAGTGGGCTGTAATTGCACCGCTGCACTCCAGCCTAGGTGACTGTAGGGTACACACCCTTGATAGCAATAATTTAAGCATACCCTTAGAATGACCCTCTAGGGCAGATGCACCTGAATGTGTGTTCCAAGGTAGGAAACTGGGTGACATGACCAATCTGGAGAGTCTTTCCTTATCTATGAGGAACATTTGAGCTGCTCTCCCACCATCCCATCCCATCCAGTAGTTTTGTTCCTTCCCTTCCTGTTCCCCGGAACATAGGCTGTATAGGGGATTGAGGTGCTGCATTTCGGGTTAAATGAAGGTTACCAGGTGGAGGTCGTTAGGGCAGGTGTTAAGTGAAATGCCATATAAAGTGCATGATGTCTGCAGGCAGCTGTGGTTTTCCCGACCAGCTTGCTGCCACTGAGCTGGTGGTTACCTTGTCCAACTAGCTGCCACTGGACCATTTCTGTACGTAAGGTGGTTCTCCATCCAGCCAACCACCTCTGGACTCTCTCCCCTGTATTAAGCCCTTAATAAAACTCCACGTCTCATTTGCTGGCTCTGAGTCTCTTCTTCGGCCTTTTGAACCCGATACCTTCTCTATTGGAGTTTTGTTGTGGTGGTGGTGGTGGTGGTTTTTCATTTTTTTATTTTATTTTTGAGACAGGGTCTCACTCCATCACCCAGGCTGGACTGCAGTGCCAGGATCTCAGCTCACTGCAACCTCCACCTCCTGGGTTCAAGCGATTCTCTTGCCTCAGCCTCCTAAATAGCTGGGATTACAGGAACACACCACACGCTTGGCTAATTTTTGTATTTTTAGTGGAGATGGGGTTTCACCATGTTGGCGAGGTTGGTCTCAAACTTCTGATCTCAGGTGATCTGCCCACCTCTGCCTCCCAAAGTGCTTGAATTATAGGCATGAGCCACTGTGCCCGGCCTCTATTGAGGTTAATTGGGGTTTGGCACAACAGCGAAAGAGTAACATCCTATCTCTAAAAAAGCTCCTGCTAACTATTTTATTCCCAAAAGGATGATGTATGTGTTTGTTTACGCAAAATATATGGAGATTTTATTACATGCAACCCACATCCCCTCCCAACCCTTTCATCATGAGGTTCATTTGATGAAAGTCACCATAATTTTGGCTAAATGGTTATGTTGATTAAAGTTAGTGAAAACTATAAAATATGCAGTATTAAGTAGAAACCATTGTGCATTGTCAAAGAAACTGCTTTGGGGAATTACAGTGCTTTGTATCATTTGTTTACTTATACACTTTACCTATTTCCCCTCCATCCTTTTAATTTATATTATCTTTAAAGATAACAATGTAAAGCTTCAGTCTAGACAACCCTCCCAGCTGATCTGAAATCTGGAATTAGTGGAATTCCAATGAAGTGCATATAATTCTTGTCTGCTAAGTTTTTATAAGGATCCCCTTAGGTCAACTCCACATTGGCTTCTAGAATACTGCATGTACAGCAAATTCTGATTTGTCTTCCCCTCCTCCTCCCCTCAAGGTATGTGTGTAAGCATGGTATTTATTGATGGTAGCAGTGAAGGAGTGGGGAGTGAGGATAGTGGACAGAGGTTAATTAAATCACCCAAATATGATTTGTAGAATATCTCCTCTTCTGGTTTAATTCTTCTTTCCAAGTACAACCACAGGAGTCAAAAGAGCACCTTAAAGACTTTCCAACAACCTCCATTTGGGAGGAATGTGAATTTCACAGAAAGAGAAATTTTTGTGGGTTTTATGTGTGTGTCTATGTTTTGTTTTTGTTTTTGTTTTTGTGTTTTTGGTTTTTTTTTTGGAGACAGGCCCAGGCGGCTGGAGTGTAGTGGCATGATCTCGGCTCACTGCAACCTCTGCCTCCTGGGTTCAAGTGATTCTCCTGTCTCAGCCTCCCAAGTAGCTAGGATTATAGGCATGTGCCACCATGCCTGGCTAATTTTTGTATTTTTAGTAGAGACAGGGTTTCCCTACCGTGGCCAGGCTGGTGTTGAACTCCTGACCTCAGGTGATCTGCCTGCCTTGGCCTCCCAAAGTGCTGTGATTACAGGCATGAGCCACCACGCTCAGCCAGAAATCTTTGTTTTACTCACTGTTGTAAGTTCATGTGCCTAGAAGGATGTCTCCTGACACATAGTAGGCATTCAATAAATATTTGTTGAAAAAATGAATACATAAAAATGAAAAGTCAGAAATAAATGATTTAACTATAATTTACTCTCAATACCCTTCATGTTGGGCTTGAGATATGTAGCGTCTTGTTTTTTTGTTTGTTTTTTGTTTGTTTTTTTAAGTTAATCATAGAAAGATACAACCAGCGTATCCTCTGGATCTTGAAAATAAAGATAAAACATAGTATAAATTATGTGTTGTTTTTCTTCAGTCCTAAGCACAGAGCAATTTTGTATTAGATTACAAAATGTCTGATGTCTGGGCATCAGTCAGCAGCAATAGAACATTAAAGATCAGATGGGCTGATTGCTACTGTTTAATTAATAACCTGGAGTGGAATCAGTGCTGCTAGTTGGAATATTCCCTCAGCATCAGGGCACTAAATATTTCCATTTAATGTTTCAATGGATACATTAAAAACAAGGGGGAATTACCTTGAAAGACCACCAAGAGCAATGTTGGCATTTTGGAGTTAGAGATCTCTGATTAAATAGTTTCAAGGTTCTGCAGATAAATATTGTGCAATTCAGGAGATCATAAGCCAACTTTAGAACTTAAAGGATAGTTTTCTAATTCATATGGAATAGAATATTTTTCTTCCTCTTTCAGTTATTTTGTAAGTTAGATAGAAACTGTGAAAATACTAGCACATTGTCAGCTATGTAATAGGCTCAATACATATTAATCAGTGAATCTCTTGAGCTTTTCTCTAATACCCAAAATGAAGCTACTTTCTTAGAATTAGAAAAAATAATGAGTTTTCTGCAACTAGTTACTTTTTAATCCTAATTATGTGCTAACTATTCATGTAGATAATTCTGATATGTGGAATAACTAAAAATCTTCCCCGCCATGAACAAAGGGTAATGTCCAAATTTCCACTTGGAAGAATAACCAAGCAAAGTACTTCTTTTTCATCAAGGGCATGTCCATGGTAAAATAAATAAATAAATACACACACACACACACACACATATACACTATATATACACACACACATATACACATATATATTCACAGAAATCAGCTGTTTTGTTAGCCAAATAATCATGAAATGATTCAAAGTGTAATTCTCTCCAAAAAGTAAAAATATAATAATCCAATATAGAGAAAAGTCTCCATATAGTCTTCAAAGGACCACCATCACAGTTGTAACTTCATATCCTTGTCACGGCAGTTCCCCAAGGCAGCATCCCATTCCAAAATGAGGATTCTTTCACAAGGAATGAGATTTCTGTGTGTATTACAACAGGATTCCAAAGTTTAGAACTTTTCCCCCTTGCTATTCAGCCTGTTGCCAGGATAATAACATCTAATTTAGCACAGCCACGTGACAGACATGTCCTCCTAAAGTGCTTTACATACAGTGTCTCATTTCATCTTTTCAACAAGTTCTGTTATATTAATAATAACATCGGCCGGGCGCGGTGGCTCACGCTTGTAATCCCAGCACTTTGGGAGGCCGAGGCGGGCGGATTACGAGGTCAGGAGATCGAGACCACGGTGAAACCTCGTCTCTACTAAAAATACAAAAAAATTAGCCGGCCGTGGTGGCGGGCGCCTGTAGTCCCAGCTACTCGGAGAGGCTGAGGCAGGAGAATGGCGTGAACCCGGGAGGCGGAGCTTTCAGTGAGCCGAGATTGCGCCACTGCACTCCAGCCTGGGCGACAGAGCGAGACTCCGTCTCAAAAAATAAAATAAAATAAATAATAATAATAATAATAACATCTCCATTTTGCTGCTAAAGAAACTGGGAGGTCGGAAAGGTTAAGTAACATGGAGGAGGTCACACAGCTAGTTAGCATAGGGACCAGGTATCAACTCTGGGGTTTGACTTTTAAAGTCAGGCTTTTAACTACTCTGATATACTAAGGCTAGCATATACCCTCTTTCCTTTCTTTCCTGAGGGATTTATTCTGTTCTGCATTTCATTAAATCTGAAACATACCAACTCCACCACTGTCTACATGCAAACAAATAATTCTCCATTTTGATGAAGGGAAAGACTAAAAATAATTCTTTAAGACAGAGAACAATATCCACTGACAACTTTGATGATAAAATCTGTTTTTATTTCCCCCTTTTTCATTTTTCAGCCTAATGCAGTTCACTTTGTCCCTTAAACAAGGTGTTCCACTGCTATTGAGAAACCAATTTTCTCTTAATATTTTATTGCAATATTATCAAGAAACTAGCTACTTAAACAGCAGGTAATCTTTTATTTCATGCATAATTACCATGCACTATATTTTGATGTGATCCTAATGGCCCTAAGTACGTTTTAAACAAACCCTCAACCTGCCCAAATGAAAAACATTTTGCTTCCTCTGTTGCACTTGTGTGGCGATGATAATTAACACATCTTGGGAAATTCGGGCTACATCTGATTAAATCATAACACACCATAAAGGTCTTTACAAATAATCCTTTGAAGAATCCAGCTGAGAAAATCATGAAAAGAAGAATTATGAGAAAGGAAGCTCATTATAATTTTGCGCCTGGCACTTGAAGGTGAGCATTTTGAAATCAGTCAGCTTACCCAGAATGCACCTGAATGTCTGAGGAAGGAAAGCTGTCTGTATGACCAACTCTTCACTCACAAACTCCATATTTCTGTTCAGTTTCCAGTACCTGTATTATGTCTTTATTTTAGTCAATGGCCAAGGTAATGCTCTTTCCTCAGACCAAAAACTTAAAAAGCAGTCATTAAATATTTTTTTTTTTTTTTGAGACGGAGTCTCGCTCTGTCGCCCAGGCTGGAGTGCAGTGGCGCAATCTCGGCTCACTGCAAGCTCCACCTCCCGGGTTCACGCCATTCTCCTGTCTCAGCCTCTCCGAGTAGCTGGGACTACAGGCGCCCGCCACCACGCCCGGCTAATTTTTTTGTATTTTCAGTAGTGACGGGGTTTCACCGTGGTCTCGATCTCCTGACCTCGTGATCCGCCCGCCTCGGCCTCCCAAAGTGCTGGGATTACAAGCGTGAGCCACCGCGCCTGGCCAGTCATTAAATATTTTTTAAAGTTCCCTTCATAAGAGGAGATATCTTCAGACTTCCATGCTTCAAAGTTCAGCACTTGAGAGAATGTGTTTAAAATGGAAACATCATAAAATATGGTTTGAACTAAACAAAACAAATTTTGGGGGAAAAAGGAAAACCAAACCCAGGAACTAAGCCTACTTTATTAATTCCAAGGGCCCAAAGTCAAATGAGATGAGCACTTGGATAACAAGGGCAATCATCCCCTTTAATAATGGAACTATGGCTATTATTACGGTTGTTGCTAATAATGATTGCACTTGCCATTTATTGAGTGCTTACTCATGGATTCTGCTACAACAGTGCTGAGAGTTACTTTTAACTCATAGAACAGAAATCTAAAGGTGGAGTGGTAATTAAGCCACTTGCCCAAGATCACACAAGTGAGTAAGAACAAAGTGGCAGATATGTAAAATAAACGAGTCTAAAGATCTGATGTACTGAGGACTATAGTTAATACTATTGTATTCCGTATTTCTGCTACATGAATAGATTTTAGCTGCTCTTGCCACACATACAAAAAATTGGGTAGCCATGCAAGAGGATAGACATGTTAACTTGCTTTACTATCATAACCATTTTACTATCTACATATACATACATCTCTTAACATCATGTTGTATGCCTTAAATATAAACAATAAAATTTACTTTTTTTTTTTTTATTTGAGACAGGGTCTGTCACTCAGGCTGGAATGCAGGGGCATGATCATAGCTGACTGTAGCCTCCATCTCGGGGGCCCAAGCGATCCTCCCACCCCAACCTCCCCAGTAGCTGTGACTACAGGCACACAACACCATGCCCAGCTAATTATTTTGAAATTTTTAGTAATTTTTTGAAATTTTAAAGGTCTCGTTGTGTTGCACAGGGTGGTCTTGAACTCCTGGGCTCAAGCAATCCTCCTTCCTTGCCCTCCTAAAGTTCTGGGCTTATAAGTATGAGTCACCATGCCCGGCCAAAATTTACTTTTTTCAAATGAGGCAATAAGTATCATAGCTGAGGTTCAAACTCAGGCCTGCCTTACCACAAAGTCTGTGCTCTAATTAAATATTACTTATTCTGCCTTATTTAAAGCAGTAAATATTTGACTGTAAACTACCTATTGTATACGGCTCTGTCTCTTCCTGATGTCCAAAACTATTTATTAAGCAAAAATAAGTTCTATACCATGGTGGTATATAAAAGAAGGAAAATGCAAAAAGCAGACCCAGTCCGGAGGAGTTACCTCTTTATTGGGAAGCTAAGACTTTTACGAATGAAATAACTAGGGAACAAAACAAAATGGCCACATTTATTACCAAAAGCCTGGGGGCAGGGTCCAAATCTTTTATGAGAAGCCCCATTATTTGGAATCCAAATTAAGTAAAAATGTGAACAACTGAGATTTGGTCCCTTCCTTGTCACCCCTGTACTCCCACTCCAGAAGATCCTTTTACACTATTTTAAGAGAAATTGAAAATAATAAACAAGTAGATTGTCCTCAGGAATTTAATATTTCTTAATTGAATTGAACAGAGTTTTCCAGGGCAATCTCTTCCACCATTCATTTCCATAATATTGTATAGCAATCGGTTGCTTAGCCCAACAAACTAAAAATGTCAACCACAGCCTGAGACCCTCTAAATTCTATAAAGTGAAACGTCTCACTTGAAATATGCACACTGATCCCAGAGACGCAAATTCTCTTACTTTTAAGGCTACTGTGAAACTAACTCCAGCTTCATCTTTATGGAGCTGTTTCAATGTATAATTTAAGAAATCACTTCCAAATACTGAAAAATCCATGAAAATCCTGCATAAATTATGCATGTTTGTGAGTCCCCTCCCTCATGTTGTGACAGATCTGAGCTATGTGGTGGTGGCAGTGGTGTGTGTGTGTGTGTGTGCACGCGCGCACGCGTGTGTGTGCACGCCCATGCACACACAGTGTGGGTGAGATGGAAACCTTTCTCGCAAGCTTATTGAATCTTTCCACTTCCTACAGAGAACTCTGAAGAAATGCACTTTTTCAACATCCAGATGAATGTGAATCAGAATGGCAGTTCTCCCAGGACTCATCTTTTATATTGAACGTAGGGTCACTGACAGGATTGAAATGGATCCAAGTTGCCTTGATTAGCTGATTTTTAAAAGATTAGAAGCAGCCAGCTATGGACCGGAGGAAGGAGAACTGGTTCTAGTGTCTGCTCTACCACAAAAAAGCCATGAGAATTTTAACGTGTTACTTCAACCCTCTAAACCACAGTTTCCTTTTGTGTAAAATGAGGGATAAACCAGATAGTCTTCAGGCGGAATTCATGAACTGCCAGCCTGCAGACATATTTGTTTAGCCAAGCTTAACCCCAAGATCTTTTTTATACTGGAGCACTATAAAGAGGTTTTATGGCATGACTCTCAAATTTTAGTGCATGTCAGACTCTCCCAGAGAACCTACACCTGGGCTCTACCCCCAGAACTTCTGACCTAATTGGTTTGAGGCAGGGCTCAGGAATCTACATTTTTTTTTTTTTTTTTTTTGACATGGAGTCTCACTCTGTCACACAGGCTGCAGTGCAGTGGTGTTATCTCAGCTCACTGCAACCTCTGCCTCCCAGGTTTAAGTGATTCTCCTGTCTCAGCCTCTTGAGTAGCTGGGATTACAGTTGTGCACCACCATGCCGGGCTAATTTTTTTTGGTATTTTTGGTAGAGACAGGGTTTCACCATGTTGGTCAGGCTGGTCTCGAACTCCTGACCTTGTGATCCGCCCTCCTCAGCCTCCCAAAATGCTACGATTACAGGTGTGACCCACCGTGCCCGGCCAGGAATCTGAATTTTCAACAGGGGCTTTCAAGGGATTCCAAGGTATGTGGCCATGGACCACACTTTGAGCATAGTGGTTTAGTTGAAATTCTCGGTGATCTAAGTGCTCACATCACAACTTAGCAATTACAAACTTCATTGAGTGGAATCCAAAATCTGACTTAAATGAACCGGAATCACACACTAGAGGAGAGCACATGTGCTGGATGTATACATGGAGTGCAGCGGTTCTAATGCTGCCACTTTCTGCCACTCACAAGCGGTGAATCCTGGGTAATCTGTTTTTCCATCTGGAAAAGTAAGGGCAGCAGGATCATCTCACAGGATTCTCAAGAGGATGAGAAATCTCAGGGGGTTACCTAGCATGATTCTTGGCACAGAGAAGATCCTCATGCCCTGTCTTATCCTGGCCCCATTCCCTTCAGGGGCACTGCACTGCATGGAGCTGGCCTGCCCAAGAAGCACAAGGACACCAGGTGTGCACATAGCTTGCCTCTCGTGCCCTTACCTGTGCAGGCTTGCCCTCGGCTTCCCAAAAGAGCAAAATGATCTTAATTTGTCCTGTTTGGGGAGGGAGTGGACTGCAACCACCTGCACTCATTTCAAACCAGACCACTCACTGCAGAAACTGAAAAGAAAACACATTTATTACTCCTCTCCCACAATACTACTTCACCTCCCCTGCCTTCAAAGCCTCAGTAAATGGGGAAAATTCCTAAAGTGGAAATTATATGATAAACTTTGGCCAAGCCATAAAACATAGCTGGGACTAAGGTCACAAAACAGTTACTGATGTATGTTGCCTGATCAAAGCCACTCCATGGCACTCACTTTTAGGAGTTAAGGGGACTACAGAAACTTACAGGAAGAGAAAAAAGCAACTTTGAAGATAAATTAGAGAAGCAGTCTACTCATGGTCAAAAGACATTACTCTTTGAGCTTTATATATTAATGAAGATTAAATTCAAAGTTTATAAGCTCTTCGTGATTATTAATAATTCAATTACAAGGAGGTACAGAAGCCATTCAAATTAATATTGGCGATGAAGGGCTAAAGAATGTTCAGCACCCCTGCTCTCTACCAAAAAACCCACTCCATGAATTAATTGTGGTCATGTAAATTATAGATGCCTAATCATCATCTGGGTTGAACTCTTTGCAAATGGTATCCCCTTTCTTGACATTTTTCCAAAAGGAAATTTTTTAGTTATATGCCAATGCATTCAAGATCACCAAAAGTGCTGTTAATAACACAGAAGGCCGGGTGCGGTGGCTCACGCCTGTAATCCCAGCACTTTGGGAGGCCAAGGCGGGTGGGTCACCTGAGGTCTGGAATTCGAGACCAGCCTGACCAACATGGAGAAACCCTGTTTCTTCTAAAAATACAAAATTAGCTGAGCGTGGTGGCACATGCCTGTAACCCCAGCTACTCAGGAGGCTAAGGCAAGAGAATCGCTTGAACCTGGGAGGCTGAGGTTGCCGTGAGCCGAGATTGTCCCATTGCAGTCCAGCCCGGGCAACAAGAGCGAAACTCAATCAAAAAAAAAAAAAAGAAAAATGAACAACAGAAAAATGAAATGGAATTGGGACCAGAATAGGCTTCAGGATTTCCAAAGTGCAGTCAAAGGATCCACTGTGTAGCATGCAAAATTTTATGACTTCTGCCTATGCATTTTTCAGGGCAATAAATATTGTTGAGGTATATTTGCTGTTTTCTACTTGAATAGCAAATTTGTGGCAAGGGTGCTGGGCACAAATAAAATTTGTAAGTGATAGATAGACACAGGAAAGGTCAATTGCTAGACAACAGTATATGAAACCACTCTTGCTCAAACGGTAAAAGAGGTGAAGAGGTGTCAGGAGAGCAACTTCATTATCCTCTAAGTGCCTTTTTCCATCCCAGTGGGAAAAAAATGCACACACTCACGCACACATACTATGGTGGCAAATGCAAAATCGAATACCAATTGCTTTCTTTTGATAGTTTTGATACGTGTATTAGTCTGTTCTCACACTGCTAATAAAGATGAGTAATTTATGAAGGAAAAGGGTTTAACTGACTCACAGTTTGGCATAGCTGGGGAGGCCTCAGGAAACTTAAAATCATGGCGGAAAGGGAAGCAAACAGGTCCTTCTCACATGGTGGCGGTAAGAAGTGCAGAGTGAAGAGGGGCAAAAGCCCCTTATAAAACCATCAGATCTCATGAGAACTCACTCGCTATCATGATAACAGCATGAAGGTAACTGCCCCCATGATTCAATTACCTCCCACCAGATCCCTCCCATGACACATGGGGATTATGGGAACTACAATTCAGATGAGATTTGGGTGGGGACACTGCCAAATCGTATCAATATGTTTCACCAGAAACCAAAGAAAAGCTCAAAAAATCAAGAACAGACACATGTTGACCTTACCTTAAGCCTGAATGATAATTTTCAAACATAAACCATGTAGTATTTTAGAACCATTGTAAAATATTTGATTTTGTGAGAAATTAAGTGCTGGTGTTTCTGTGTGGAAGTGAAATCTCTCTGGATACCCCTCCTTGATTCAATGTGGGCATCCTCATAAAACAATAAACTGATGGTAGCACATGATACAAGACAAAATGACAGGAGAGTGGGAATTGCAGTAAGTCCCTCCTTTTCCACTGTAACTGCTAGTGGAAACCCTCTTGGTTTGAGGGCATTGGTTGATCCTCAGTGTGGTTCTAACCAATGCTGTATGGGAATATATAATCTGTGTGAACAAACAGATGAAAACTCTGGCAAACTTCAGGATCTCCATCCCCAAAGGTATTGATGGCTATGTGCAAATTAACAGCTTGTTATACTAGTTTACTACAGGGCCTCTACACCTTTTTTAAAAAGTCACTCGGCCGGGCGCGGTGGCTCACGCTTGTAATCCCAGCACTTTGGGAGGCCGAGGCGGGCGGATCACGAGGTCAGGAGATCGAGACCACGGTGAAACCCCGTCTCTACTAAAAATACAAAAAATTAGCCGGGCGTGGTGGCGGGCGCCTGTAGTCCCAGCTACTCAGAGAGGCTGAGGCAGGAGAATGGCGTGAACCCAAGAGGCGGAGCTTGCAGTGAGCTGAGATCGTGCCACTGCACTCCAGCCTGGGTGACAGAGCGAGACGCCGTCTCAAAAAAAAAAAAAATAAATAAAAAATAAAAAAAATAAAAAATAAAAATAAAAAATAAAAATAAAAAAAATAAAAAGTCACTTTGGGAGGCTGAAGTGGGAGGACTGCATGAGCCTAGGAGTTCAAGATCAGCCTGGGCAACATAATGAGTCCCTGACTCCAAAATAATTTAAACATTACCTGGGCATGGTGGTGTCTGCCTGTAGTCCTAGCTACTCAGGAGACTGAGCGTGGAGGATTGCTTGAGCCCAGTAGGTCAAGACTGCAGTAAGCCATAATCATGCCACTGCACTCCAACCTGAGTGACAGAGCAAGACCCTATCTCAAAAGAAAAGAAGAGATAAAAGAAAAGAAAAAGGAAAGGCAAGGCAAGGAAAGGAAAGGCAAGGACGGAAGAAAGAGAGGAAGGAAGGAAGGAAGGAAGGAAGGAAGGAAGGAAGGAAGGAAGGAAGGAAGGAAGGAAGGAAGGAAGGAAGGAAGGGAAATAAATGTCTTTTGGACCAGTGTAGACCAACCCAGTGGTTTAGTGCCTCATCAGGAAAGTTTTAAGGTAAAAAGGTTATAATTCTTCTAATCGCCTCCCACCCAGCTGGGTCACAAAACTATTCTCATCTTCAAAAATAACTAGGTTTGATTAATTAAATACATGGAACATAACAGATAAGATCTATACTGATCTTAGCAGATTGTAGAAGAGCTTTCAGGTTATTATTGTTTAAAAGTCATAGTAGTGGATGAACTAAGACGAGATCAATTCAAAATATACAACTGAAGGCAAAAGAATTAACTGATTGTTGTCTGAGCTGGCCCAGGTTTCCCTGGGATCCCCCTCCTGCCTTCCCAAGCCCTCTTCCCTGCTGTAGTATCTCCTCCATCCTTCCTCATCTGCTCCATGGCTTCACAAAGCTGCTTTACAGTTAGGTCAAATCAGGCTGACACCACAGATTCTCACCACCTGGAATTTTTGTTTGTCTGAGACAAGATCTTCTTGCTCTGTTGCCCAGGCTAGGGTGCAGTGGTGAGATTACGGCTCACTGCAGCCTTGACCTCCCCGGCTCAATCAATCCTCCTACCTCAGCCTTCTAAGTAGCTGGGACCACAGCCCATGTCACCATGCCCAGCTAATTTCTGTATTTTTTATAGAGGGTTTCACACAGGGTTTCACTGTGTTGCCCAGGCTGGTCTGGAACTCCTGGCCTCAAGTGATTCACCTGTCTTGGCCTCCCAAAGTACTGGGATTAGAGGCATGAGCCACCACACCCAGCCTTCACTACCTGGATTTGGCTTTCATTGCCACCTCTCAGATAACCCTTGTTTCCATGATCTATGAGTCACTTTAACCAAACCCAGAGTTAGTTATCATATCCTAAGACAACTAATGAAAAGCACTGGGCTTAGTATAAAGCACAGCCATTCACTCCCCACCATCTCTTTCCCCTGGCCCCCACCACATAAAATGATCCAATTTTGACATAACATTTCTAAAATAAAAACTTGGTTGAAAGCCAAGTCTTTGGGAACCTGAACCTTCATGTTAGGAGGTTATAGACTTATTCCAATGATAAGTGCTTTTTGCACACAAGTGGCCTTTTGGAATTGATTTCTGAGTTCTGGGACACACACAGGCTTTTGAATGTTCTCAATAGTGGTAAGCCTTAAACCTTCTGAAGACAGATTGTATTTCTTTGGAATGAGCCAAAAGTGTTTAGGAGACAAATCTGGTGAGTGTCCAGCTGGGAAATACCATTTGGGTCAAAGCTATAAAGTATCAAGAGTGATTTTCTGGTGTGGTTTGAAAATTAGCTCTAAAAGTCATTGCAAAAGAGGCATTCCAGAAATGTATATAGCAATAACACCATCAATGGAATAAAAAATGTTTTATCCCAAAAATTGACTACTAGATGGATAATGCTATTTCATGCCTCCATTCCTTTAAATATGCTATTTGGTCCCTTCCCCTAGAGTGCAAAGTCCTCACCTTCACTCTATCTCCTCAAATATCTAATTTGTTTTCTTCCATCAAAATATATTTTTCTAGGAAGCCTTCTCTGAATCTCCAATCTGATTCTGATGCCCTCATTCATGCTCTCTCATCACCACCCCCCACTCCCTTCCTCCCCTCTAACACGCGGGGCAATGCTTGCTTAAAGGACATTGCAAACAATGGTTTTCATTTTCTGCCCCCACCACCAAACTGTCAGCTACTTGAAAATAATGGCTATATTTTACTTTACTTGACAGAGCAATGGCTTCATACAGTGCTTCATAAATGCTTGTTGCTCAAATAAATCCATTTGAAAAATTAACCTCCTTGCTCTGTAGTTTTACCTCACACGATCTGACATACTTGTCATCTGTAGTTCAATGTCAACCCAGGAGTAATTTTACAAGAAAGATTCTGATAGTGTTGACCCTGGATCCTCATATTATTTTTTCAACAATAATCTAAATGCTGGTAGAGAAAGAAGGCTAATACAGAAAACAGTAACATGAGCTACGGAAGTGAGCCAGGACTTTAACAAGAAAACATACCTGAATTAGTGTTCAAAATGACATCGGTAACTTAAGGAAATCATTTATCTCAGAATAAAGAACTTAAGCAAATGTACATAAGAGCTATTTAGGCCCATATTAGAGCTATTTCTCTATCAATGAAAAATACACCCAGAAAAGCTTACTATGAAGCACAATTCTCAGTATGTAAATCTATTATCTCGCATTAAAAATATCACACAAATAGCCTACTGCCCAGCAATTCCTTTGAGGCTATATAGCCAACAGAAATAAGTGTTTCCATCAAAATACATACATATGAGAATGTTCATAGAAACTTTATTCATAAATAGTCCCAAACTGGAGACATGCATGATGTTCACCCACGGTAGAACATGTAAACACACCCTGGCATATTTATAAAACGAATACTGCTAGCAAGAGCAAAGAATGAGCCACAGATAACCACAACCTCATGGATCCTCACAGACATAATGGCAAGTTACAGAAGTTACAGACAAAAGACTGTATACAGTAGGGTTCCATGTGTATGAAATCAAAAAACATGCAAAAGAAATTACTGACTGAGAGAATGCATGAGGGGTATTATTGGGTGCTAGAAATATTCTATATTTTGAATGAAACTGGTGGTAATTACATGGGTATAGACATACACAAAAATTCATATGGTTGCACATTTAAGAGTTGGCATTTTATGTAAGCTTGTACTTTAATGAAATTTTAAATAAATATAAATTTGTTTAGATATCTCAGTCTCATAGGAGATTTAATCCTAAAATAGTAGCAGAGGGGCTTGGAGGTGAAGAAGGAGTTAATGAGCAATCCTGGTGGGGTTAGGGAGAGAGGGGTAGAGACCCTTTTGGATAAGCTGAGTAGCTACGCAAAAAAGATGATGTCAGGGCGTTGGTATCCCAAGTTTGACCCCTGAAAGGAGAGTGGCCCTGAATACTGAGGTTTTAGTGTTTGCTTCCTGGGACACAGTAGCAAAATCTTTGGAACTGATCATTCAGGGAATCAGTTACTACATAATATGTTAAGGCTTATATGAGGACACTTAATCCTGATTTTTTTAAAAAAGATGACCATATATCTGGCCGGGCATGATAGCTTGCACCTATAATCCCAGCACTTTGGGAGGCTGAGGCAGGTGGATCACCTGAGGTCAGGAGTTTGAGACTAGCCTGGCCAACATGGTGAAACCCTGTCTCTACTAAAAATAGAAAAATTAGCTGAGTGTGGTGGCAGATGCCTGTAATCCCAGCTACTTGGGAGGCTGAGGCAGGAGAATCGCTTGAACCCAGGAGGTGGAGGCTACAGTGAGCCGAGATTGTGCCACTGCATACCAGCCTGGGCAATAGAGCAAGACTCCAACTCAAAAAAAAAAAAAAAAAAAAAAAGACCATATATCCAAGGGCCCACTCAGCAGAGACATCAGGTATATCACAAAGTAGGAAAATAAAGTGTTAGTAGGAAAAGAAGTTGCCAGATGTGAAATGAAGTTAGAATGAGTTAATAATTTTAGAGGTAAAGATGATATGGGGCTCACAGTAGACTACAAGCAATTTTAAATATGTCAGCTGGATACAAAGAACATATATAAAAGGGGAGAATAATATAGACACTAGACAGGGCAAATTAATCCTTGCATGAAAGAAAATGCTGGTTTGTCCTTCAGTTGGGTTTTGGGGTCCTCCTAATCATTGCCTGGCCTGGCTATCTAATCCATGGAGGGTCAGATGAGACAGAGTGAGATCCACATAAATGTCTCCATACACACTACCCAAGACCAGTGGCCTGGTGGGTACATAATAAAGACTTTAAATTTAAGGACTAAACACTGAAGTTAGCCACTAGAGTTTCTTTCTCCACCAAACTTAGAAAGTCCCTAAGGGGAGCTATGCATTATCCAGAAATGTAACAAAAATGTAAATAAGGAAACACACAGTGCTAATGCAGGTTTCAATTCAAAGAAAAGAATTCCTGACCACAATAATTAAGAGTGAGGTTGCCTTAACTCAGGGTCTAAAATCTTTTGAAAAGCATCTGTTTGAAAGAAGGCAATGGAATGCATGTCTTCTATCTGCTCTGTCCCCAGGATGTATAGGTGTCCCCTTGCTGATGAAAGGTGTAGGTGGCATGCAATAAATGGAAATGTCATATACCCTGCTTCCTGGGTAAGGTGGCCAGATTTAGTATACAGCAATAAAGGGTGCCCAGTGAAATGTGAATGTCTGGCAAACTTTTGCTCAGTTATTTCTGAACAACCACATTCTGGCTTTAACTAAACCCACATTGTTACACTCATATTTTACACAAATATTTATTCCAAGTGGTTACAAAATAGAAACTGAGTAATAAGTTCATGACTTTCTCCCCATCCTCCATCTGCAGGCTTTCTTCAGCCAGTAAGCACATCATCTCTTTGGAATCCAGAGCTCACATTCAACTATGTAAAAGTACTTCTCATCTGAACTTTTCTCCCTAAAATTCACAACTTATCTAAATTAATGAAAAAAAACATACAGGGTCATATTTCTGTTTGAAGACTATGAGGTGGAGTAGGGAAGAGATGTCCTTCTCTGGATGACCTATATAGGAATAATAAACTAAACATTCCCAGGAAAGCCCAGAAAGCTTTCTTTACAAATGTATCACAGCTGTGTGACTCACACTTTTAGTTTTGACCTAATGGTAGTTGTTTGAAAGCAGTGATTATCACCAGAACATAGACTCTGCAAAGGCTAGCTTTGGTTTGGGGTATCCCCGTTCACTCTTATGAACAGTCCAGAAATAATGCTAACAACCACCTGTGGCACCAGTGTGCTGTACCACACTGATAATGCCAACTTATGTTTAATTTTCCCTCTGACCATGTAATGGAGGTAGGACGGGTGTTGTTATTACATTAAACATGAAGAAACAGAAGACCAGAGCTGGAAACCAGCAGAGCTCAGAGTGGACCCCTAGAAATGACTCCAAGTGACATGCCTGTCCCACCACCCCATGCTACAGTTTCCAGGCCATGGCCCCAAGAAGAAGATATTACTATGTTGAGTTAAAAAGCAAATGATTTGCCAGGCACGATGGCTCATGCCTGTAATCCTAGCACTTCAGGAGGCCGAGGCAGACAGATCATGAGGTCAGGAGTTCGAGACCAGCCTGGCCAATATGGTGAAATCCCGTCTCTACTAAAAATACAAAAATTGGCCAGGCGTTGGGGGGTGCACCTGTAGTCCCAGCTACTCGGGAGGCTGAGGCAGAAGAATCGCTTGAACCCAGGAGGCAGAGGTTGTACTGAGCGGAGATTGCGCCATTGCACTCCAGCCTCGGCGACAGAGCAAGACTCTGTCTCAAAAACAAACAAACAAACAAACAAAAAACAAAACAAAAAAAGATCCTTATCCATTACTTATTTCTGTCTTCGTTACTGATTACAGGGGCATATTTTAATGATTGTTTCGCAGAGGGTGATCAAGTAGCAAAAGTTCTGGAACTCAGATACCTAACTCAAAACCAAACATCAAAAATGAAAAAAAAAAAAAATCTAGACAGTGGAGCAACCAGGAGTATCATGGTAGACAGTTACAAAAGAAAAGGGTGACAAGAACATGAAAAAGTCAGTTCCCCTCCACATTTTAGTAACTAGACCGGGCAAAACACCATTTATCCTAGATGCATAATCTCCACAACAAAATGTTCTACATTTTGGCCCCTAATCTCTACCCTTGAATGGGTAGAATGACTCTTCGTCTTTCCAAAGCACTGCAATAGAACAGAATGCCAGGGGAAATATCCATACAAGACAGCATTTATTTGGACCATTGTACATTTAGTGAGTGACAGATAAAAGCTAGAAAATAAATTACCACTTAAACAAATTGTTTCGTTGATATGTCTGCTCCCCCAGTATTTCTCCCAGAGCACCATGGGTTACTGTAGGTGTTATCAATGATGAACTGGGACAGGAGTCATTAATGTCACCATGGACGAGGTAGCAAAGCTGTAATGAAGAGATCTCCATGGTGTAACGACTGTGGTTTCCTGTCTAAGACAGCTAGAGGTGTGTTACTAATTCAGAGAGGGTCAACACTCCACATCAACACCCAGAGGTTTCAAGATGCCCTGCAGAGAATTCCACATTGCTGGATGCTGACACTGACTAATCAAAGCAACTACCTCACATGCCCACTCCCATTTTCCCTGAGTGATAATATGAGAAAAGAACAAAGGATAAGAGAGGAAAGAAATGACCTGAGAAGCATCCTCGTCCTTCCCCCTCCCTTCTCCCCTTTTGTACCCCTCAGGATGCAATCCATCCCCAACCCCAGCTGAGACTTCCTCCAAAGTATTGCTCTAATCCATACCCATCTGCCATCGCCAATGTCACCTCCCAATTCAAATCAGCAGGAGCACCCATTTCACTTGGAAGGAGACCTCCAGTGATGGGGATCCTTTATCCAACACACACAATCCTACTGTTAAAATCTTCCTTACAAACCACTCTAACAGCCTTCAGTTAGTTTCCTGTTTTTCAACGTTGGGCTCTCTTCCAACTTAATATATGGAAATCCCACTCGGAAAGTTTGCTGAAGAACAACTATTCTCATTACCATCTGGGTTCTGACCCACTGGTCTGTACTTTAACCCAGATGGTCTTTTATGAGGGAAGGTTTATTTGTTCGGGTGTTTTTTTTTTTTTTTTTCCAGGGTGAGTTCTTCAGTGGAAACTTCAGTCTGGTTTTCCAACGCTGTTTTCACAGCAGCTGGAGGGCAGAGGCTGCTGTCCTCTCTCTTGTAAACAAAAAGGCCAAGCCACAGTCCCCGGCCACCAGGACAAACACACACTCCTGCTGCGAGGGCAGCCCCATGCAGCGTGCGCACGGCAGGGCGGTGGTGGCGGAGGAAGCCGTTGTCTGCTTTCTTATTACTGTGCTGTCATTCATGCAAAAGTCAGCCCACAGATGCATCAGTGGCTTCCTTTCAAAAGGGCCATTTTTTTGAATTTATTGACTGTGCTTATAAGCTTCTTGTGTAAAGATGCTTTGCACAAGCTTCAAGAAAGAGAACTTATTTATACAAACCCATTTAAATACTGTCTCTGTAGAAAAATGTGTACGGACATCAAAATATTCAAAAACGACTATCTCTTTATATGAAGTCAGCAACATGGGGGGTTTTAAATGCTTTATTTACTGTTTGTATTTTTAAGATTATCAATGCCAACTCTACTAATTCAGAAAGTACAGTAATTCAGACAGTAGGAGGGCTGTAACTAATCTTTGCACTGCCTATGAACAAAGAATTGCTAAGCAAATTATAATGCATGAGTAAGGTTGTTCCAAGAATAGATAAATATTTGGCGAGAAGTATTTTAGATCTATTCTGGTACTTTGGAGCTACCCACTAATTTATAAATACTTGATCTACTAATTACAAAACTTCTTATCTATTCATTTAACCAGGTCTCAAAGGGGCAAGGCAAGCAGCATGGAGCTTGATCCCATTGGTGATGTATGTTGGTCATTTGTTCTTGAAAAAGTACTTTCTGCTGGGCATGGTGGCTCATGGCTGTAATCCCATGGGAGATCCCTCCCTCTTTGGGAGGCCGAGGCAGGCAGATCACTTGAGGTCAGGAGTTCGAGACCAGCCTGGCCAACATGGCAAAACCCCATTTCTACTGAAAAAAAAGTATATATATATATATACAAAAATTAGCCAGGATTGGTGGCGGGCACCTATGATCCCCGCTACTCAGAAGGCTGAGGCACGAGAATCACTTGAATCTGGGAGGCGGAGGTTGCAGTAGGCTGAGATCACACCACAGCACTCTAGCCTGGGTGTCAGAGCAAGACTGAAATAAAGGCAGACAGGCAGGCAGAAAGAAAGAAAGGAGGGAGGGACAGAGGGAAGGAAAAAGTACTTTCTTTCAGAAACTAAACTAAATTTCATTTTTTACAATTTAGATTTTTTTTCTAGATTTTGTCAGAATGAGATTTCCCTCAATGATTAGTTTTCTATTGCTGCTGTAATAAATTCCCATAAACACAACAACTTAAAACAACACCCATGTTTTAGCTCACAGTTCTGTAGGTCACAAGTCTGGGGACATAGTGTGGCTGCTTTCTCTGCTCAGTGTCTCACAAGGTGTCAGTGGGCCATGTCCTTGTCTAGAGCCCCAGGTCTTCTTATGAGCACACGTTTGTGGCAGAATTCAGTTCCATGCGGGTGTAGGACTGATGTCTCCGTTTTCTTCCTGACCATCAGTCAGGGTCACTCACAGCTACCACAGGACACTTTAGCGTCCTTGCCTACGCTCCCTTCCCTCAATTGTCAAAGCCATCAAAGAAGATGCTTCCTCATGGACTGAGTCTTTAGCTGGAAAAAAAGTGTCTAGCCCCTTTTAAGGGCTCATCAGATTATGGTAGTTCCACCTAAGATAATCTCCCTATTTTAAGGCCAACTATTTAGGGCTTTAATTATTATTACTTTTTTTTTTTGAGATGGAGTCTCGCTGTGTCACCCAGGCTGGAGTGCAGTGGCACAATCTCAGCTCACTGCAGCCCCTGCCTCCTGGGTTCAAGTGATTCTCCTGCCTCAGCCTCCTGAGTACCTGGGATTACAGGGGTGCGCCACCACACCTAGTTAATTTTTTAAAAATATTTTTGGTAGAGACGGGGTTTCACCATGTTGGCCAGATCTTGAACTCCTGACCTCAAGTGATCTGCTCAACTCAGCCTCCCAAAGTGCTGGGATTACAGGCGTGAGCCACCACACCTGGCTAGGGCTTTAATTACATTTGCAAAAATATTTTCAGAGCAGCACCTACATTAATGTTAGTTTAGATAAACAGATGTAAATATACCATGATATGAAAATCTTAAGGACTATTGAGTTCTGCCTACCATTCCTTCCCATTATTCAAAATTAATATTTTTTACAAGATAAAAAACAAATTTAAATCTGTTCCCCAGCACCATTCTCCTGCTCTTGACTTAAATGTTGTTGAGACTTCTTCAAGGCCAATAAATTAGTTTCATTTCATGACTTCTCTCTCCCGAACAAGAATTTTAGTCTTCCTGAAGGCAACTAACAAGACCTGTCTTCCTTTTCTACATAAGTAACACCAGCCAGGGAAGGTTAGAAGAAGGAGTCATGAATAACAGCGTAAAATATCAGAATAAAAACTATGAGACCGGGCATTGTGACTCACACCTGTAATTCCAACACTTTGGGAGGCTGAGGTGGGAGGATTGTTCGAGTCCAGGAGTTTGAGACCAGCCTGGGCAACGTGGTGAGACCCTGCCTTTATAAAAAATATTAAAGTTAGATGGGTGTGGTGGCATGTGTCTGTGGTCCCACCTACTCAAGAGGCTGAGGTGAGAAGATTGCTTGAGCCCAGGAGGTTGGTGCTACAGTGAGCAGTGTTCACACCACTGCACTCCAGCCTGGGAGACAGGGAGATATCTTTTCTTAAATAATATTTTAAAAAAAAGAAGAGAGAGAGAAAATCAAAATGGAAACATGGGCGCTCAGTAGTAACAGCCCCAATGTCACAGGTATGTTCTAAGCATCATCCAACACTTACAATACCCTCCCTGGCCTTCAACAACAACAAAAAAATAAGAGGCAATCCTACAAAGAAGATCTTACATTATCAGCACTAAAAAGTTAAACACCATTTTAATAGAATCTTTTAGGGGAATCTAATGAATTAATGTATACGTGTTTACTGCAAAGGGCTACACAAATAGATGTCAGTTTCCATAGCTAACAATAATTTTTCAGCAGAGGCAGTGTTCTTAGGTATGATGACACATCCTATCTGGTCTTCCATACTCTGAATTTATCAGTGTTGGCTGATTTTGTTTATTATCTCTCTGACTTACCCTGGTTCTCCCTCCTATTGGAATCTTCAGAGAGTTGTAGTTGAGAAATGGAAAACTCACAAACCCACTATTTACGGTGCAACAAATATGGACTGAGCCCCCACAATATGCCAGGCGCTGTTCTGGGTGCTAAAGCTAGATAAATTAACAAGACAGAGAAATATCCTGCTTTCAGGAAGCCCACATGCAGAGGGAAAGACAAATGACAACCCAGTGGCAATGTGGGCTAGAGATGTGGCAACTGGCCGAGCACGGTGGCTCACGCCTGTCATCCCAGCACTTTGGGAGACTGAGGCAGGTGGATGACCTGAGGTCAGGAGCTCAAGACCAGCCTGGCTAACATGGCAAAACCCTGTCTCTACTAAAAATACAAAAATTAGCTGGGTGTGGTAGTGGGTGCCTATAATCCCAGCTACTTGGGAGGCTGAGGCAGGAGAATCGCTTGAACCTGGGGTGCAGCGTGAGGTGGAGGCTGAAGTGAGCTGAGATCATGCCACTGCACTCCAGCCTGGGTGACAGAGTGAAACTCCGTCTCAAAAACAAACAAACAAACAAAAAAAAAAAACAAAGAAAAGAGAATGTGGCAATTAAGGAATGCCTCGCTCGTGACTGACTTTGAGCAAAAGGGGAAGATACCTTGGGAAGAGTGGTCCAGACAAAAGCCCTGAGGTCAGAGTGTTGGGAGAGGGTGGGAAGGCAGCAGGAAGCCTGGGGGCCTGAAGCGGGTTGAACAAGCATCTGGTGAACATGATGTGGAATTTTTCCTTGTGTAGACAGGAAGCCGAGTGCTACGATCTGACTGGACACACCAAAAAGCCCATTCTGAAGGCCTGATGGAGATTAACTAGAGGAAGGAGTGGAGGGAGAGAGACTGGACAGGATTGGAAAGAGTCTCTGATTAGAAGTTGGCTAGGCAAATCTCTCCTGAACTCAAAATGAGGAGGGAACATTAACAGTTTCCACCACCTCAAAAATGATCAACAACCCGAAAAGCTTGGAACCAGGTGCAGACAGGCTACCAGAGTTGTAACAGTCAGGAATGCTAGGGACGGGCAGGCATCTCACAGCTCTGACTCTCCAAGTGTAATCTTGAGGTAAGGTCTTTCAGATGGCTGCTTAAGAGAAAGAGTTGCCCACCTGCCTGGCTCCCCAAGAATGATGAAGAAACTCTGTGGCAACTCTTGGAAACTTTTGAACATGAAACCGCTAACAAAGGAAGTAATAAAAAGAGTCCATGCATACCAAACCAAATCTGAGGGGACAGAGAGGGATCTCTGAATAAATTTGGAACACTCACCAAGCCTGTGCTGCTCACTCATTCTGCCAGCTCTCAAAGGCACAAGCCACAACCTCTTTCCACGACTTCCCTTTTACTATGCACACATTTGCTCTTTGAGTTTGTTTTCCCTGATGATTTCAGAGAGAAAACCTCTAGCAGGCACCGATCCTGCCTGCTAATGCCTTGTAGTTCAGTCCCTAACAGAGGACTTCACAGCACTGAGCATAGACAGTAGAATATTTGCATATTGGGATCTCTGGAATGGGACCCCTGGAATGTAAAGAGTTCGTAGTGTGGCAAAATAGCCACAAGGAAAGGTGCATTACCACTGTGTCTACATGTTCAGGGTGCTCTGAGTAGAAGGAGATGCTGAGCCCAAGAGATGAGGAACTGGGAGGAAAAAATGAAGAGATTATTAAGAGACAAATATTAGAGAAACCTCAGCAAAAAAGCTTAAAAACAAAACCTGTTCATTTGAGCTACTTTTTCTTAGCTTTAGAAACTGTACAAAGATGAAGCAATGGGAAGGGAGTAACTACATTGATTTCATTTGCTTCAGTTAAATCAAAATTTATGTGAACTTAAGATAATGTCAATTGTTAGCTCTTTGGCTAATTTATCACTTTTATGGTTTAAACAAATCTGAAATGTTAAAGTGACTCACAAATCACTTTTCTATAGCATTGAATCAAGTTATCACTTTGAGTGTTTTCTCCCTGTGCACTGTTCTTCAACTTCAATAATATAATTTGATGCTGTATTCTTATTTCACTGATTTTGGACTGGAGATTTCTTCTTTTACATAAACCCTAGTGTATTCTTGACTTTTTTTACTAAGGAAAGTGATGACTCCTGAGTGTTAGGCAATTCCTTTAATAGAGTTACTAAAAATTTTATTGCTATATGTAACCCTAAGTATTCTGAGTGAAAATATAAAAAAACTTTCTGAGTGAAAATAAAAAGCACCTTGCTTAACTATTCTTTTTTTTTTCTTCTTTTTTTTTGAGACGGAGTCTCGCTCTGTCGCCCAGGCTGGAGTGCAGTGGCGTGATTTCAGCTCACTGCAACCTCCACCTCCTGGGTGCAAGCGATTCTCCTGCCTCAGCCTCCCGAGTAGCTGGGATTACAGGCATGCACCACCACGCCTGGCTAAGTTTTTGTATTTTTACTGAGAGGGGTTTTGACATGTTGACCAACTGAGGAGTTGGTCTCAAACTTCTAATCTCAAGTGATCCACCTGCCTCAGGCTCCCAAAGTGCTGGGATTACAGGTGTGAGCCACCGCACCTGGGCTTTTTACCCTTCTTTTAATGAAGAATAAATTTAGGCCTAAAAAATAAGACCAAAGCCCATTAATCCAGACTATCTCTATGTGGCCACATCTCCCAGTAGGTGTATTCAATACCCAGCTTTCAATAAAGAGAGGAACTTCGAATTAACAATGAGATTTAAATTCTAGACAAAGCTATACATTGGTGCTAGGCTCATTTTTTAAAAACTTACCTGACCACTTCATGAGTTCTTATTTAACAGACTGTAAAATGCATCCCCATAGCATGGAAACATTTGCCAAGTGTTGATGGGACAGTCAGTCATCAATCTTAAGGTTGCCGCAACCAAATAGAACCTGCTCGTGTTGAGTATAAAACACCATCACAACCCAAAATGACTTTTCTTAATAACAATTAGGCTTTAGATTTTCAATGTGATCACAACTCCAGTGAAATTAATGCAAACCAAACTAGTTTCAGAAATGCAAATTTGAGCCAGTGTAGGGCACAAGCAGCACTTTCTGGAAGACTCAGGACCTGAGATGCAAGGAGAATGTTAGTAGAAACCTCTTCCCACTCACTCTACTTGAATTCATATTCTCCAAGGAACTTATGGTCGAAAATTTCTCTCCACCTTAAGCTATCTGTGAGGTTGTATCTTTAGCAAATTCCTTATGGGAGTTGGAAGCAATAGGAACATGAAATAAGAAAGTACTATGAACGGAATGATTGATTTTTATCTTCAAACCTGCTCGGGCTGGTCCTGTTTTGATGGCCAACTTTTCTCAGACACTAACCTGGAGTCACTAAAAAGAAAAAACTTCTTTCAGTGACCAGACACTGGGAAAACCCCAGATCCTCCAACTCCTTGCACAGCCTCCCAGGATGCAGATCAATGGCAAGGGTTGGGGAGAACTGGCATTCTACCTGCATTCTAACTGTGCAGGCACTGGCCAATTACTTGGAGAATGTTCCAGATGCTGGCACAGGGCAGTGCAGGCACTTTGTGGCTCACAGCCTAGCACAGCAGGTAAAAGTTTACGAGAAGAGCATGGCTGCACAGCTCATTTACCAAAGTGAATGAACGAGAACAGTGCTTAAGTTTACTCAGGGTATCAAAATCAGTTAAATCTTAGGCTTTGATGTAAGTTAACGCTCAATTTTAAAATGCTCTATGTTTAAGTTGCTACCTCTTAACATAACAGGAAGCCGTCCAGTAGTCAGTTTAAACTAAGAAGACTCATTCATGTAATATCACCACATAAGGAAGGTTGGGAGAGAATAGGTGAAGGACAAGGCTGGGGACCTGGGTTTAAATACTGGCTGTTGGTCGGGTGCAGTGGCTCAAGCCTATAATCCTAGCACTTTGAGAGGCCTAGGCGGAAGGATCGCTTGGGCCCAGGAGTTTGAGACCAGCCTGGGCAACATAGCAAAATCTCCTCTCTACAAAAAATACCAAAATTAGACTGGGCACAGTGGCTCACGCCTGTAATCCCAGCACTTTGGGAGGCCGAGGCGGGCGGATCACGTGGTCAGGAGATCGAGACCATCCTGGCTAACACGGTGAAACCCCATCTCAAAAATACAAAAAAAAAAAAAAAAATAGCCAGGCGTGATGGCAGGCACCTGTAGTCCCAGCTACTCGGGAGGCTGAGGCAGGAGAATGGCGTGAACCCGGGAGGCGGAGCTTGCAGTGAGCCGAGATTGTGCCATTGCACTCCAGCCTGGGCGACAGAGCGAGACCCCGTCTCAAAAAAAAAAAAAAAAAAAAAAATCAGCTGGGCGTGGTGGCAGGTGCCTGTAGTTCCAGCTACTCAGGAGACTGAGGTGGGAGGATCACCTGAGCCTGGGAAGTTGAGGCTGTGGTGAGCCGTAATGGTGCCATTGCACTCCAGCCTGAGCAAGAGTGAGATCCTGTCTCAAATAAATACATACATACATACATATTGGCTCTTCAATCAACAGTTGAGCAAATACTCTTTGCCTTAATTTTCCCACCGGCAAAACAAGGCTAATATTAGTTTCTCTTTCACAGTGTTATTTTTGAGGAATAATTCGGTTATTGCATGTAAAACACTGAGTAGCATCATATAATTAACCTCTAACAAATATTACTTATTATTACTCCAAAAGGAAAATCAAATTCTCTAAATAAGAGATTCTCAAAATTTAGAGCACACAAGGCCCACTAAATTAGGGAGGTCATTACAAAGTGTACATTCCTGGGCCCAGTCCAAGTGATTCTGAGTAGGTCTAGAGTAAGGCCCAGAGCCTGCAGGTTTAATAATTATCTCAGGTGATTCTGATGCAAAAGACACTCAGACCACACTTTGAGAACCACTGCTGTAAAGGTAACCACAGCATCAGCGAAGACAGTGGTAGCTGGTAGGAACAGAGGGGGTCAGGATCGGCCGGGCAGACAGGAAAACAACACAGGCCTGAGGTTCCCACTTCCCTACCCTTAGCCCTTCCACTTCCAGCACCCTCCCAACCCCGACGTCAAGAGAGGCCTGCAAGGTGCAGCAGGAACCTCTTCCCATGCTGCCCCCCAGGGATGTCTACTCCAATGCGAAGAAGGGGATAGAAGAGGCAATGGACGCAACCGCTGCCTTGTAATGCCAAACACTGAGGTGGTCCCTGTGGACAGATGAGCACAGGCTCCTGCCAGTCCAACCCAGAATCGGACAAGTGGCCATACAGAGACAGTCTAGGGGGCTCTCCTCTAAAAACCAGTCTGAGGTGCTCATTCTTATATAACTACTTAAATAACAACTAAAAATAAAAAATCTGACAGGCGCAGTGGCTGGTGCCTGTCATCCCAGCTACTCAGGAAGCTGAGGCAGGAGGATCAATGGAACCAGGCATTTGAGACCAGCCTGGGCCACACAGCTAGACCCCTCCTCTCAAAAAAAAAAAAAAAAAACTAAAAAACTATTTTATTTTAACCACAACTCTGTGAAGTATCTTCCTTTTTCAGAGGAAAACAAATGAAGGTTTTAAAGGGAAGTTAAGTAACATACCTAAGCCATAGCAGAGGCAAGACCTAGCAAGTCCCATTGGCTCTACCTCTAAAATACAAAAGGAATTCCTCCCCCCACCCCCAACCCACTGCCTCACCTGGCTCCTGCGTTAGCTAAGCCACATTACTATGATCTGGAGTACATCAAAAGCCAGCGAAGGGGTCTCCTTGCTTCCACTCCACTGCCCCTGCCCCCTACTATTTGTGTTTATTTCTGCTTCCATGTTTGTTGTCTGTCTGCCTCCACTCAATTACATGCTCCTTGAGAACAAAGACCCTTATGTGTTCAGTTCATTCCTGTGGCCCCAGACCTCATAATGGAGCCTGCAGTACTCAATAACTCTTTTAAACTGATGAACTCCAAAGTCCATTCTGTTTGCTAACTGTTGCTCTCATGGGGAAGAACAACTTGGGGGAAGCCCCGTTGAGCAATCATTTGCAAACGGCCAAGTCATGCTGGTATCTTAGGACAGTCACCCAACAGCCACTCAAAAGAGAAAAGTTCAGAACAGGAAGTCAGCTTTCAGCATCAACATTTATACAAAAGAGATCCATCTGGGCGAGATGTTAGCTACTCACATTTGCTGTCCATGCCTAAGGACAACAGGTGCCATGCCCTGCCAGAAGAGCCCCACTGCCTTCTCACCTACATGGTCATGTGACAGCAACTATGCCAAAAAACAAATGCACTTGCTTATGTGGAAAATGGGAAAAATCAAATGATCCCTTAGAACCCACACTGGAGGCGGGGCACAGTGGCTCACGCCTATAATTCCAGCACTTTGAGAGGCCAAGAGTTTGAGACCAGCCTGGCCAACATTGTGAAACACTGGGTCTACTAAAAATACAAAATATTAGCTGTGTGTTGTGGTATGAGCCTGTAATCCCAGCTACTTGGGAGGCTGAGGCACGAGAATCACTTGAGCCCAGGAGGCAGAGGCTGTTGTGAGCAGAGATCGCACCACCGCACTCCAGCCTGGGCGACAGAGCGAGACTCTGCCTAAAAAAAAAAAAAAGAAAAGAAAAAAAGAACCCAGATTGGGTCTCCCTCTCTTCCTATTGAGAAAGTTATCTCTTCCTGCCCTTGAAGACAGAAGCAATTAAGAAAAGGAGAGTAATTCTGTTTGTAGAATTGTCTATAGCAGACAAGGAAAAACTTTCATTTTAAACTAATTCCAGAGAACTGAGACAATCTGACAGCTGGGCACAGCATCTATAGAACCAGATTTCACAAAAAAAGCTGGAGAAGAAGGAAAAGCCGACTCAGCTGAAGCGACATCTCAACACGTTCCAGCATCCTAGAAGATGAGTGCTTACACATATTTACCTGAACCTACGCCTTCCCTGACAGCAAAATGCTCAGGAACAACTTGTGCCTCTCCAGTGGCTGATGCGAGAATGCTGAGGCCGGCAAGCCTAAGAGTTAGACCCACAGATCTGGTGCTGGGGAATGCAGTTCCCACTTGCGTAAACACTGCCCACAGCCTGACTTCCTTGAAGCCTTGGGCACTGACTGTCACATGCTTCCTCACCTTGCTTGCATTTGGCAGGATCTCTCCTTTTTCATCTTTTATTTTGTGGAAAGATCCAAACCCCAAGTAACTGACCAGTTTGCATCGTTCTAGGCACCGCGCATGGAGGAAAAACTCTGGAAATCACTACAGAGGACCCTTACATGCAAACTGCAAAATTCAGGTGGCCTTCAAGTGTCAACAGGCTCTACAGGTGGTGACAGAACTAATAATCACCGCTGCTCCAACACAAGAGTCTGTGCAGCCAGGTACTAGACTTGCACTCTTTCTAATCTTCGTACCAACCATGTGCAAATGGTATTCATTATGCCTAGTTTACAGATGAGAAAAACAAGGCACCAGGAGGCTGAATAGCCTTCCCAAGGTCCATACATGGAATGGAAGGTTTCAAACTCAGTTCCCCAGACCTCAATGTCTTTTTTTTTTTTTTTTTTTTTTTTAGATGGACCCTCACTCTGTCACCCAGGCTGGATGGAGTACAGTGGCACAATCTTGGCTCACTGCAACCTCCACCTCCCAGGTTCAAGCAATTCTTGTGTCTCAGCCTCCCAAGTAGCTGGGACTACAGGTGCATGCCACCATGCCCAGCTAAATTTTATATTTGTGAAATGCTATATAAAGTGCATGATGTCTGCAAGCAGTTGTGGTTCTCCTGAACAGCTTGCTGCCACTGAGCCGGTGGTTAACTTGTCCAGCTCATTGCCACTGGACCATTTCTGTACATAAGGTGGTTCTCGTGTCCAGCCTACCACCACTGGACTCTCTCCCCTGAGTTAAGCCCTTAATAAAACCCCATGTATCTTTTGCTAGTTCTGAGTCTCTTCTTTGGCCTTTTGAACCTGGCAACTTCCCTACTGGAGTTATTTCCCTTTTTTTATTTTATTTTTATTTTTTTGAGATGGAGTAAGACTCCGTCACCTAGGGTGGAGTGCAGTAGCATGATCTCAGCTCACTGCAACCTCCACCTCCCAGGTTCAAGCGATTCTCCTGCCTCAGCCTCCCGAGTAGTTGGGATTACAAGCACATACCACCATACCCAATTAATTTTTGTATTTTTAGTGGACACAGGGTTTTACCATGTTGGCCAGGCTGGTCTTGAACTCCTGACCTCAAGTGATCCACCCTCCTTGGCCTCCCAAAGTGCTGGGATTACTGGCATGAGCCACCACACCCAGCCTCCAAATATCTTTTTAAGACTCACTAAATCTTGAGTCTAATAAGGGAATGGGGTCAGGCTTGTCACACAGCAGGGTACTGAGCCAGAAGTCCACCACCATCAGGGTCTACAACCCAGCATGGCACCTCTGTGACACTCTCTGCGTTCGTATCAGAAGGCAATTATAAGCACAGGCTTGCATGTTATTCCTGATCAGAAAGAAAGGTTTGTGGCTGGCACACAACTTTTGGCAAAGACAAGTGTCTCACCTATAAAACATGTTGGCAGCTGCCCACAGGGGCTCCTCCTTTCTCTGGAGTTTTCATCTCCCTCCCTCACTTCACTTCATCTAAGTGTGAACAGTGGCTAAGGTAAATATGGCCCAGGTCTCTTAGGAAGAAAAGTCTTACATAAGTGCAAAGAAGAATTATTGCCCCAACTTCGGAAGCCTCCCAAACACATTATAAACTCTTCCTTATGCTATTGTAAATATTAAGGTTTGCATTAAACATTCAGGAGAGCAGCTCTGGGTATATAATTAGGGAGAGCAAATATTTGTTCAAATAAGCCTCAATGGGACCTCCTCTTTTCAACTAGCTAAAAAAAAAAAAAACTGTTCAAGCAGATGGATATAGGATACGAAGCCTTGGCCCAACATCTTCTCCTAGCCCTGATTACTCCACTCCTCAGAGACCCATGAATCTTCTTAACAAAGAAGAGTCTTCCAGGCCTCATACATTAACCAGGCATTTTCTCCCAGGCCTTCCAAGCTTCCAGCTCCCTGCAGGACCTCAGCTGACACTCTTCACAGGCACCTACTTTGCAAGGCCCTTGGTCTCCTGACAAGACAAGCAACACAAGCCAGATAACCACTCAAAGGGAAGCAGTGGAGATGGCTCTCACTCCTTGCCAGGAGGACCGCCATAACAAGGTGGCTGGAAGAACCCTCCGTGGCATGGGAACAGACAGCTGTAGACCCTGTATCTAAGTCTCTTCTTCCCAGAATTCTTTCTTATTCCACAGTGGTGACAGTGTCAAGCAGAAAAACACCACTTTTCACTACTTTACTGTCATCTTATAAAGCTCAATATTTCAGCTTCACAGACAGCATCTTAGCTGATTTCACTTCATGTGCAAAAAACTCTTCCTTCCAACCAGAGGGACATATGAGTTCAGAACCCAAATTACATTTATTCTTTGAGAGGCAGATGTTTTCTGCAGATAACTTGTTGAACAATTTTTAAAAAGAAAGAGAGAGAAAAAGAAAGAGAAGGAGATATTTCTCCATTTTTACATTTCTTTCTTTTTCCTTCCTTTAGTAACTCATATGATCAAATGAACAGGGAGCTGTGATCTACTCTATTTCATCTCCTGCTGGCTGATCAAGTTTAAAAGAAAAAAAGGAGAAATATGTATGCATTCATACTCACAGCTGCATGGGGATCAACAGATAAAAAAATTACTGATGGAGGAAACACTAGCATTTCTCCAACTATAGGAACTAAACTTGACACAAGTCTCTGGCCCTACAGGATACAGCCAGGCCAGCCTGGATATTTATGTACTTGAAGAGTTAACTAAAAATGCAAACACAGTAAAGGATGAACAGAGTCAAACTATAAATGCAGATTTCAAATTCCACCAAAGTCCAGAAAAGGGATATGTTAATTGCCTATAATATGCCTTAAGTTTATCATCTATTGTAGCGGGAAGTCTCATTGTTTAAACCAGCATTTCCCAAAGCATATTATTACACAGAACACCAGAAAGAGAAAAGGGATTCTGTTCATATCAAATTTGTTTGGCAGTGAGACCATAGCCTCATCTGGAGACTCACAATCCATGAGTATAGTTAAGGCTGAGAAAATCTTCAGGAAAGAAACCCGTACAACTGTAATTAACCAGGCCTTCCCAAATACCTTTGATTAGGCTATGGAACCTACTAAAAATGTCCTGGTTATCTTGCAGAGAATACTTCAGTAAAATGAGTAAAGAAGCTGAAGTGACAGGTTTTATGGCCAGCCTAGTGGTGAGTCCCCATCCCAGCCCTTAGTTGGCCAATGGCATCCCAAATGGCCAATGGCTTCTTTTCCTAGATTGTTGTTAGAGGAAAGAGATGACTCAAATTAAGATACTGCCAAAAAGTTACAGAGCTAGCAAAGTTCTTACTCTTCTCTAAGCAAATACCATCTCTAAAAGCGGATGCTAGAACTGTGCTGCCCAATGACATAGCCACTAGCCACATATGGCTATTTAAATTTAAATTTAATTGAATTTTAAACAGCTCCCTATTTGCCCAAGCCACATTTCAAGTACTTAATATCTACATGTGGCTAATGCTTACCACGTACATTTAGAATATGTCATCATCATAAGAAGTTCTATTGGGAGGGCTGCTCTAGAAAGACAAACACATCTCAGGTTTAAAAGTAAAAGCAGCAGATTTGGAAGATCTTCATTTAAAGGACTTGGATCAGGCTGGGCACAGTTGCTCACATCTGTAATCCCAGCACTTTGGGAGGCTGAGCCAGATGGATCACTTGAGTCTAGGAGTTTGAGAACAGCCTGAGCAACATGGCAAAGCCCATCTCTATAAAAAAATACAAAAATTAGCCAGTCATGGTGATACACGTCTGTAGTCCCAGCCACCAGGGAGAGTGAGGCGGGAGCATCACTTGAGCCTGGAAGGTTGAGACTGCAATGAGCCATGATCATGCCACTAGACCCCAGCCTGGGCAACAGAGCAAGATCCTGTCTCCAAAAGAAAAGGACTCTAGATCAGGTTTCTGAAGTCCTGTATTTAAAAGAAATGACCAAGCCAAATCCAGCTACATCTCTGGGACAACAAGCTGTTTTAGTCAATCTAGATCCATGGAGCTAGCAAGTATAATTTGCTAGAGAAAATGCTCCTTTTACAGTATCTTGTACATCTGGCAGTGACAGAAATATATCTAACTGTCAGATGCAGTCAGATACAGCCAGAGCATTTTTCTACCAGTGTAATAAGAACACCCAGCAGACGGTCTGAATCCTAAATCTGAACACCACAGAACATCAGCTATTTGGACGTTAATTTGCAATTGAGTAAATTTTGTGCAGCATTAATAAATGTCACAAGTCCAAAAAATGCTATATAGAATAGAAGATAAGGAATAAATGGCCTAAGATCTGTGTCCAGAGTCATGAAGACAAACTGAGAGACAGTGTTTTTGCCTAACTATGGGTTCTCACCATCAATTCTGCCCTTCCGCCCACTTAAAGATTTCACCCTCATTTATTTAAGATCTTAAAAATAGATGGAGCTTTTATTCTGGTCAATCAGCAGAGTTAATAGTTTTCCACACCCCAGCACTTTTTGACATCAGATTCTAACCCACTCTAGCTCAGCAACCCAGCAGGGGCCAATCAATATTTGTTTTCAATGCAGACCATGTGTTCAGGCATCTTTGTTCCTCTCTGAGAGCCAGATCTTCTTTAGAAAAGCCAGCATGGTATGAGGATTCTCTAATCCAATCCAGGATTCCTGCTGATAGGCAACTTGTCTGTAATTCATCAATGATATCCCCTTGGGCTATGGTTTTTTCTGGATTGGTGACCTGCTGCGTATGCGGCTGGTTTTCAATATGCATGGCGTGGGTGGGGACACACACTGAAAATGAAGGATGTGGTTGGCAGGGTAGCTATACAGTGCTCTTTTCTGAACAAGCAATGTAGAGTTGAGGCATCCCCAGGAAAAGCTTACTATTTTGCCTCTCCGCCTTTGTGTAGGCTTAACTTTTTGCCTAAATGACATCTCTTTCTCTCTCTCTCTCTCTCTCTGGCAAACTCCTTAGTTTAGTGCAAATTTAAGATCCAGTTTTCATGTTGCTTCTTCAAAGATGCCCCTAGGTGTCTAAGCTAATCATCCATTCTCTGCTTACCATGTATTATCATGGCATATACCATACAGCTTTGGAGATACCTATGCATGCCTTCCCAACCACCTCCTTCACATTTTTATGAGCTTCATTATCATCAACTGCCATTCTCTAAGTAACCTGATGCCAAGTAACTGAGTAGGGATTCACTGTCTGCTGAATGAACAATAAATGAACGAATGGACTGGGTACCTGGAACAACTGTGGCAGATTATTTCCAGATATGATTATAGCAATATTTCTTGTCCTGGTGCTCTCCCAGAACCTTGCCACTTCTCATCAAGAAATGGGGTCTATTGCCCTTGCCTTTGAATCTAGACAGGATAAATACAATACAGTGGAAGCAAGATTGCTGGCTCCAAGGCTACTTCCCTTGGTTCCTTCTCTTAAGACATTTGCCCTTGGAACTCAGCCACCATATGATGAGGAACAGCTGACTACAGGAAGAGGCCACAGAGAGGTGTTCCAATGGAGACAGCCCCAACTAAAGTCTACTGTCATCTAGCACCAACTGCTAGATATGGATGAGCAAGCCTTCAGATCTGTGCTGTCCAACATGGTAGCCACTCGTGGGTATTTATACATAAATTAATTAAATAAAAACTTCAACTCTATAATGGCACTAGTTACATTACAGTCGCTCTATGGCCATGTATGGCTAGTGGCTGCCATATTGGTCAGTACAGATATAGAATATTTTCATCACACAAAGTTCTACTAGACAACGCTGCTTCAGATGATTTCAGCCACAGCCTTTGAGCTCTTCAGCAGAGGCCCTATATATCGTGGAACAAAGACAAGTCATCTGTGCACCGTCCTATCTTAATGCTTGGCTCCAGAATCCATCAACTTAATAAATGGCTGTTTATGCCAGTAAATTTTGGAGTAATTTGTAATGCAGACTCAGTAACCAGAAAAATGATCTCTCATATTAGAATTGCTGAGATCCTTTGCAAAACTGCTATTCCTACATTTCTTAAAGCAGGATTGGAAACGGGAAAGAGAAAAGTGACAGGGAGAGGACAAACAGAAATTGTTCAAATGGCTCATTATAACACAATTGAACACTCAATCTCTGTCATTGAACACCTTAGCCCATTCTGGGCCAAGCAGCTAACATTTTTACAGGAGAAACAACTAAAATTTCCATCACTATCTCTTGTAGGTACAGGCCAGCAGAGCACTACTTTAATTCTGGAACACTTCTCTATAATGTTACCCAGCTCTTGCACACAATGAGAGATAAAGTGCCAGATGCCTTGGGTTCCTTGTCCATGTTACACCCACAATACCTTTAGCAGTAGCAGTCATTAAACAGGGAATACCATTTGAGGGAAGTGGCACCCCTCTCAAAATCCTCAATTGCAATGAAGCTCATTCGGGAAGAGGGAGAGTCTTCTTCTGCATGTCTGGACAATTAAAGTGGAGATGCTCAAATTTAGGCATTGATTGGCCCTTCCCTGTATGGTATGGTTGTCATACTTTATATATATACACACACTATATATATATATATATATATATATATATATATATATATATATATACTATATATATGTACTTTATATATATACACATATATAATATATATACGTATATACATATATACATGTGTATATATATATATTTTAACAAATCGTCATAACACACCAAAAAGGGGTAATTTCCAATTTTCAGTCTGACCAACTTGGATATGTTGATGGATGTATATTTAGAGTTCTACTGCCACCTACTTTCAGAAAGAATTTATATTTATTTACAATAAGTATATAAGGTACAATAAACCCCCAAAATCATGAATATAGACCAGGATTGACAACCTCTGTCTCTAAGGGTCCAGATTTGGCTGGTGGTCCATAGTTCACTAATCTTGATATATACCTAGGGATAAGTGGTTAAAGCTATTAACTCAAACAGAAGTTGCTATGAGAAAGATATCAAGAAAGATAAAAACAAACTGGCTAAACCAAAAAATACAATTTCCATTATTCAGTAGAGGTACAGAATAGTAAACAGCCTACTCTGTGCTTGGTCTGAAACATTAGCTCAGATGAGCTCACTCTGATGATATTTTATAAGTTAATAAGTACTCTGAATCCCTATGGTTTTAATACAAAGTTGTCTTTCATTGGGGCTCACCTCTGCTCCCCACGGAACCCCCAAGACGCCTCATCCCCAGTGAATCACCCTGATTGAGCAGCCTTTCCTTCCCTGTAACATCCTTCATGGTTCAGTTTTACGCTTTTGCAAAGGATCTATCTTCTTTGAGAGAGGAAACCCACTGCCATTCATGCATATGGAGAAATTCTGCATTTTATTTCTTTTTTTTTTTTTTTTTGAGACGGAGTCTTGCTCTGTCACCAGGCTGGAGTGCAGTGGCACAATCTTGGCTCACTGCAACCTCCGCCTCCTGGGTTCAAGCAATTCTCCTGCCTCAGCCTCCTGAGTAGCTGGGATTACAGGTGCTCACCAGCATGCCCAGCTAAATTTTGTATTTTTAATAGAGACGGGGTTTCACCATGTTCGTCAGGCTGCTCTCGAACTCCTGACCTCGTGATCTGCCCGCTTTGGCCTCCCAAAGTGCTGGGATTACAGGTCTGTGCCACCACGCCCGGCCCATTTTACATTTTTAAAGGACAAGGTCTTACTCTGTTACCCAGGCTGGAGTACAGTGGCACAATCATCACTCAGTGCAGCCTCAAATTCCTGGGCTCAAGCGACTTTCCCACCTCAGGCTCCCAAGTACGCTAGGACAAGAAGGCATGTGCCACTATGTCTGGCTAATTTTTAAAATTTTTTGTAGAGACAAGGTCTCGAACTCTTGACCTCAATTGATGCTCCCTCCTCACCTCCCAAAGTGCTGGGATTACAGGCATGAACTATTGTGCCCAGCCTAAAATTCTGCATTTTTCAGGAGGAATTTGCCTCTTTTGGTAGATTCATGCCTCTGTTGGCTGATCATGAGGATAAGAAAGCATAAATATGAAGGTGTTCTGTGCCATTACACAAATATAGAAGAGCTGAATACAGGTCAGGCTGCTGGGCACTTGTTACAGAAGGCTAACTTGTAAAACCCCCAAATGAGTCAGAATGAGTCCATTTTGGTAAAACTGAAAGAGAAAGATTACAGAAGTCAGCACTGCATTCCAATTTCAGCTCAATTACTCCCTAACTGAGTAACCTTGCCCAAATTAGTTAACAGTTCTTCACTTGTAAAAGCAAGGTAATACCACTAACATGCCAGAGTTCTGAGAAGAGAGGGAACGTAAGTCATGTATAAACACAATGCCAGGGATGGAGTAGGCCCGTGATAATGTTAATTTACTTTTTTTCTTCCTTTCAGAAATTCCAGAATGAGAGGCTGGCACAGAGAAAACTAGCAGTGCCATCATTTATAAAGTTGGTTGTTTTAATTTTTTAATTTAGTGTTTTATAGGATTATTTAGAAATAATGCAATGCCTTACTTTAGGGCTGAACACAACCAGATTCTGTACAAAACATCTCTCACTGCCTAAACCAGTAAAAATGTAATCAAATAATACCCTACTAATATGTCAATATTTAATTTAGATTTTAAAAAGGTATGATTCTAGTTAAATTTATGAGACGCTCCACAACTTAACTCCTACACTCCAATCATTATAGAGACTAGAATTGCAGAAAGGGCAAATCTTCTAGAAAATGGTCCCCAGCCCACACACCTAACTCAGCCACATACTATTTATTACCTTTGTAGATGCACTCAATGTGATGAAGCAGTATGATCTGAAATATAGCTGTGCTTTAGTTTTAGATATTCTTTTGAACTCCTAGTACCATTCTGATCAGCTCCCACAGAAACACAGCCTCTAATATGCTTAAAATTTCCACTAGAAGGCAAGTGGTCAGAAAAGCACATGAATTCTGAATTTTGTGGGGCTTACACAAATTTAATCCTCAATGCTATTTCAATGCAAGGAGCTAACATGAAAGGACTATCTCACTGCAGGGGAGGCGGTGTTAGTTTTTAATCTGTAGGCCTTTCAGCCTGATTTGTATTGTTTTCTTCCTCCTGCCTCTCCTTCCTCACCTCTTCATTCAATAGTTCACAAAAGAAGTTCTTTTTACACCTAGAAAGAAATAAATATTCTTTAAAAACTTAGGAAAATCGTTTTATTTTTCATAGTCAGAACATAAACCTCAGAGCTGAGCTCAGAACATCTCATAAAGCTAAAAGGAGATTTTTCACTACTTATTTCTGTGTGTATATATATATGTGTGTGTGTGTGTGTGTATATATGTGTGTGTGTATATATATATATCTGTACTTTATACACACATACACACACACATACACACACACACAGTTTATTTTTTCCTGAATAGTGCTCCTTTTGGATTCCTTATTCATCCAAGCCCATGCAAGGTAAAGTGTTGCTTGCGTTTCATCAAATGTGATCCTGTCGCTCCTTTATCCAAAGCTAAGTTACACTTTTCAAAGAAAAGAAAATAATAAATAGATTTGTGTGTATAAAAGATAGATGGAAGGGAGGGAGGGGCATCAGCATTAGGAAACATGAGCCAATCCATCTCACCTAGACAAAACATTTGCAGCAAACATGCAGATACCTACAGAGGTTTCAAAATGAACAATCCCTGACTACCCTGACAAAGGCTGAGTTTAGAAAAATGCATAGCATCATGGGCATGTCTCAAAGCCTTGCAGCCACCCCAAATAAGCTGAAATCCTGACAAACACAAGGGATGCCTAGAGTTGCAAGCCGTGGTTCCACTTTACACACCTCTCTGTGTAAACGAAAGTTGCCCGAGGTGATCTCTTGTCTTCCTGCCTAAGAGGCAATGTCTTAGCTGTAGCTAGGAACTGTTTAACTTCTTATTGGTCAATAACATGCCCCAGCAAGCAATAAATACGCCCTGACCTCACAGCTGCCCTTTAGCACTGCATGCATCATTGATCCTGTGGGTCCTTGGGAAACAAGCCAATCTGAATAAAGCCAAGTGGAGGCCAAGTACCATTTCCCAATGTCTTCTCACAATTCCCTAGTAACTGTAACTAGAAATAGAGCACTTGGCAAATCATCACATCATGGATGTCAGAGTTAGATTGTTATCTCCATGAGAGAAGGAAAAGAGAAAGAGAGACTGAGATTCTACCTACACAAAGAAAGTGATGTGATCCCTAATGTAGCAAAATCTCCCAGTCTGCACAATTAAAACTGGGGAGCCCAACATATGCTAGACGAGGAGAGCTGAAAAGATAGATTAAGAGAAAAATCATTCCCCATTGTTCTATACGCTTACTTCATTCGATGATAAAAATGCATTTCATTCATAAAACACGTACAATAAAATATACAATCAACCCATTCCTGGGAGGTTCCTGACAGGTGGGTAACACAAAGACAGATGAGTATTATTAACCCTTCAGTACCAGTAGAATATCATCTTATTTGGTGATTTTCTCAATTCTCTACTGTACACCACCCTGTCATTTTTTTGTTTGTTTTTGTTTTTTGGACAGTCTTGCTCTGTTGCTCAGGCTGGAGTGTAATGAGGTGATCTTGGCTCATTGCAACCTCCACCTCCCAGGTTCAAGCAATTCTCGTGCCTCAGCCTCCCATGCAGCTGGGATTACAGGCGTGCACCACCAGGCCTGGCTAATTTTTGTATTTTTAGTAGAGACGGGGTTTCGCCATGTTAGCCAGGCTGGTCTCGGACTCCTGACCTTAAGTGATCTGTCTGCCTCAGCTACCCAAAGTGCTGGGATTACAGGCATGAGCCACTGCACCTGGCCTCCATCAATTTTTTTTTAATTGAACACGCAGTATTTACTGGTTTATTTTTAGGTAATATACACGCTCTGCTTTACTGACATAAAATGTATATTATGAAATGTACAAAAATAAAAAGAATAAGATTAAGATATATCTTAAAATAATTTTTATCGTATTTATTAATTGTAAGAAAAAATGTAGTAAAACCAACATAATAGGTCACGCTTCGTTATTTTTCAACCCAGTCTATATTTTGTAAACCAGTGATTTCAAGAACAGGTTTGAAATTCAAGAATTTTTTTCTCCCAAAACTTGGAATTAATAAGGGTTACAACTATGTAAGAAAGCTAACAAAGCTATGTGACTCCAAATAGAAGTGCATTTGGGGTTACACTTAGAAAACCACGACCAAGCTTTTAAATCCCATTGGCCAATTTCACAAGAAAAGATTTTATTAAAATTTACTAGTGCATCGCAGCTATCTTAATGTCTATCAGTTGTTCTTGCGAACTTATCAAAAGAAATTAAACCAATGAATTTAAAAACTATTGAGACCCTTGCTGAAAGACTTTTAGACAAAGTAAAATAGTCATTTTTCAATGCTGTTTTAAGCTGAGGAGATAGGAAAGTTTTTATGGTGAGTATATACTATTTTTAGCAACAAAAATCTAACAATGGAAATATTTCCAAATAAATTATTTTCAAAATAATTCTTCCTCAGCATAAACTCCATTTAAAAAAACATATATTTAATATATTAGTTGTCATCTTTACACTAAGAAGATTTAAGTTAAAAATAGTTTATGGGAGGCTGAGACAGGAGAACTGCTTGAGCCTGGGAGGCGGAGGTTGCAGTGAGCCGACATTGCATCATTGCACTCCAGCCTGGGCGACAGAGGGAGACTCCGTCTCCAAAAAAAAAAAAAAAAGTTTCCCTGTTTCCTGATGTCTGATGTCTCTTTAACTTCCAACAAGCCATTAAGAAATGAGATTTACACTGTTGGTAAGAATGTAAACTAGTACAATCACTATGGAAAACAGTGTGGAGTTTTTTTTTTGTTTTTTTTTTTTTGAGACAGTCTTGCTCTGTCACCCAGGTTGGAGTGCAGGGATGCGATCTCGGCTCACTGCAAGCTCCGCCTCCCAGGTTCACCCCACTCTCCTGCCTGAGCCTCCCGAGTAGCTGGGACTACAGGCGCCCACCACCACGCCCCCCTAATTTTTTTGTATTTTTAGTAGAGACGGGGTTTCACCGTGTTAGCCAGGATGGTCTTGATATCCTGAACTTGTGATCCACCCACCTCAGCCTCCCAAAGTGCTGAGATTACAGGCGTGAGCCACTGTGCCTGGCCTGGAGATTTCTAAAAGTAGAACTACTATTTGATCCAGCAATCCCACTCCTGGTATCTACCCAGAGGAAAAGAAGTCATATGAAAAAGATATTTGTAGACACATTTATAGATGCACAATTCCCAATTGCAAAAATATGGAACCAGCACAAATGCCCATCAGTCAAGAGTGGATAAATGAAATGTTTTATATATATGTATATATACACACACACACACACACACACACACACACACACCATGGAATACTAGTCAGCCATAACAAGGAAAGAAATAATGGCATTCAAGGAACCTGGATGAAACTGGAGGCCATTATTCTAAGTGAAGAAACTCAGGAATGGAAAACCAAACATCCTATGTTCTCACTCACAAGTGTGAGCTAAGCTATGAGGTTGCAACGGCATAAGAATGGGAAAATGGACTTTGGGGACTCAGGGGAAAGAGTGGGAGAGCGGTGAGGAATAAAAGACTACACATTGGGTATAGTTACACTGCTCAGATGATAGGTGCACTGAAATCTCAGAAATCACCACTAAAGAATTTATTCATGTAACCAAATACCACCTGTTCCTCAAAAACCTATGGAAATTAAAAAAATTAAAAAAAAAGAAATGAGATTTTTCTAATTCCTGGCACCATCAGAACTTTCTGCATAATGTTTATGGGAATCTGGATTCTTTAAGTCAAGATCCAAAATCAAAGAAGGGAAATTTTAAAAAATCAGTTTCCCTTAAAAGCCAACTAGATGTATAGCAAGCTCACATTCTGCCAATTGTATTTCAAACTCAAAAAATATTCATAGGTTTTTTATTTAATTTCATTGCTGTAAAATTTTACTTGCCCCATAACCAGACATACCTATTTTAGTTAAAATATATACTTACTCTACTTTGATTTCAATTTAAATATTGCTTAACATAAAACATAGCAACCCACTAGTTACTAAGTTTTCTTTTTAAGCCCAGAGAAAAACAGAATTCATTTAAAATTGACCTCCAGCATGGTTAAATAATATATTTCATTTTTGTATTTATTTACTTCAAACAAGATATATTTTTATGGTTTTTGTACTTTTCTACACTTTTGCTTTTAGCACAATAAACAGAAAAGCCATATTACCACCACATTCTAATATGTTTACAAATTTTTTCATAAAATTGTGAATCAAAACTTGTTCAATAACTAGAGCCCTTTAAGAAACAGTTTGAAGAGATTCTGTGAAGCTTAAGCAATTAGGCTAGAAGTTCTTCAAAGAATAGAAATAGTTGAACACACAACCTCCCAAACAGCAGAGGTACGAAAAAAAAATGTGGGGAAACCTACAATAATCGTCAAGTGAAACAAACTACATATCTTACTTCTACTATTTTTTAAATTTTCTGCCCTCCTCAACTAGAATGTCAATTCCAAGAAGAGAGGGATTCACGTGGCCATGTGTGCATCCATGTTTATATGCATGGAGGTGTGCATGTGCACATATGTGTGCAAATTGTGTATGCACGTGCATGTGTGTATATGTATATGTGTGTTTTACTGTTGCATCTCCAGGACCTGGCATATTTAGCTCCTCAATGAATATTTTGGACCTAAATGAATCTTTATTGAATGAATGGACAAATACAGGCAAGAAAAGAGGGTGGACAAAATATAGAAAAATTGAAACTGTTTCTGGCTGAGGAGGAAGAAGCACTGATACGCCAAACCTCTCAGCCACAAAAGGGAGGAAACCAAAGAGGGAGCACAATGCAGATGTTCCACTAAACTCAGTCCCACTGATCAATCTTTCGATCACCTTTTCCGCCACTCGAATGATTATTTGCAGTCCTTGTATCTGGGAATTCACTTCCTGAGTATTCCAGTCTCTTGAGCTTCCCTTGCATCACAAACTCAGGAAATTCCTTTTGATTTAATCTCAAGCCAGTCACCCCATGCCTGGATGCAATTAGTCCACCCACATTCTCCATATAATATGCAAACTGCCTTATTGCTCTTCAAATATGCTGATGATTCTAGGCAACAATATTGCCGTAGGAGTTAGGGTGAAGTATTTTGATTTACCGGATATGAGGCCAGAATTTTTCATTCACAATAATACTGAGTGCTGCAGCCCCTTTCTAAGCACCTACTTGGCCACCACACTCTGTAGGACATTTAGTAAACATGGTCTATTTATTCCCCACCCTGATCCTGGAAAATGATATTATCATCCCATTTTTACTTGGGGTTGAGGGAGACAAAGTCCTGAGACAAAGTGATTTGCATGAGATCACAGAGCTGGAGAGTGGCAGTCAGGACTTGGGGTCCAAAGCTCTCTACCTAACTTTTGACAGCTGGGGTTTTTCATACAAGTTGAAGGGCCCAGCCTCAGAGACCATCACGTGCTTAATGATGCTTCTCATGATTGACAGATATCCCAGACTTGTTTGCAGCTGGGCAGACTATTAGGGATTAGTCTAAACCCCTCATGTTATAGTGCTCAGCCCAAAGGGTACACATTTACAACTTCCATGCCTAGGTTCCCACCAGTTTCTTAGCTCTAGTTACAAAGCTCGATTTGCTACAGCATAGCAAGTCAGGAATAGACACCTCAACAATGATTAAAAACAGCAAAACAAAACAGCAGCAGCAGCTAATACCTATGCACTATTTAGTATATGCCAGGCTCTGTCCTAAGAATGTTTCACATGCAATTAGCTGACCTTCACAGCAACTCTATCGGATATGAATTGTCTAATCTTTTCATTTAACAGAGGAGAAAACTGAGGCAACAAAGGGTTACACAAATTAATGATCTAAGGTCACACAAAATGCTAAGTGATAGAGCCAGGATTTAAACCTGGCAGACTGGCTACAAGTCCAGCATTTCACCACTACGCAAAGTGTCTTTTATGATAATTGGCCCTCTCTGTACTTTTTCTTCTACATCACATGTAAGTGAAGATTCCAAAATGATTGCAAACTCTGCAATGGGAAAAGGACCATCCAGCAAAATAACACACCCTATGTATGCTTCTTCATTTATTACAGAGAGTCTTCACTTTACAAATTTGGCCACCAATACACAGCCCTAATAAATATGCATCAAATATACTACGGCTTACAAGAAGTGTCCATCAAAGCAGCCATCTCTACTGTTATACAATAGGACAGCTCTAATACTATAAAATAGGACAATTCTTGTTACTCTATACCTAAGAACGCAGGTAAAATAATGTTAACATGAACTTGAGGTGTGGCCTTTATAAAGTTGTTAACTCCTCTCAGGTATACTCAGCTAGGTTTCCCATCTAAGTTTATAGGGTTTTGGAAAGCAATTCCTTATTCCTCTTAACATCTCTCCCACTTTGCAGCCCATGGTCCCAGACCAGTAAGTGCTTTGCAAGGAGTGAGTCTACAAGTTGTTCTTTGACTGACCCCAGGAACTTTCTTCCAGTTCTGAGACAACATCAACAATGGGGGTCCCTCCACCTTTCCTGCTTCTGTTTGGAGTCAAATATGTTAGAATCATTAATATCGCCGCTGTAAAAAATGTCAGAATTATATGGATCTCTGAGGTTTTTGAGTACCACTAAAGGAGTATAGTGTTTGAGTCAAAAAACCTGAGACCAAATATGAGCTCTGCCCTTTTAGTATGTAACTTTCCCTTTTCAGAGCTGAACCAAGTTTCAACTTACTCATCTGTGAAATGCCTATAATACTCTACCTATCTCTAGTAATGCCTTGAAGGTCAAAAATCATAACAATAATGGGGGACAACTGTGGTTCAGTGGAAAGAATATTAGAATAAAGTTAGATGATCTGAGTTCAAGTTTCACATTATCCTAACCCACTTCAATGAACAACTGAGGCCGATTCCATCTAAACTGTCTGAATCTCATTTTTATCATCTGAAAAAATATTCACATTTTTAAAAAGTTGCTTTAGAAAGAAAAGAGACTAGGATTCACTTCTTCTCAAGCCAAGCCAGTGTCATTTAGACTACAACAGGTTATAAGAGTGGCCTGAGGCAAAAAAGAGAACACTCTCTCCATGAAAGAGGCATCCTCTACCTAGCTCTGGAGGACTGTGGCCACGTGGAAATGCAAGCCTAGGGCTGCCAAAGCTTCCATTTTCCTACCTAAGCACTGAATCCATGTTTCTATGTGAAATCCTTCAGTTGTTAGAGTTGGCAATTAATTCAATTTTTTAAAAGCATTTGATGGCCATAGAGAACATCCCTGCAGACAGGTTACATAAGAACATCTGCATCCTTCCCAAGGTAACGAGGAACAGTTACCACCATCCTAAGCAACCTAAGGGGATCTTGAATATTTTCAACTCGGTGAAAACTAGAGGCCCCCTTCCAAGGAAAATGCATTAGGACAAATACCTAATGCATGTGGGGCTTCATACCTAGGTGATATATTGAGAGGTGCCCCAAAACCACCATGGCACACGTTTACCTAGGTAACAAACCTGCGTGTTCCACACATGCATCCAGGAACTTAAAGTAAAATAAAACTAAATTAAAAACAAAAGAAGACGAAGGAAGGTCTAAGGTGATTCCAGAGCTTCAAGCCCAGGTAACTACAAGACTGTAGTTTCATTCACACCACCAGATGAGAGAAATCTTGTTTGGGAAAGTAAGAAAGGAACAGGGAGATGACACAGAGCTGGAAGAGAAAAAGAAAAAAATAAATAAAATAAAGTGTAATATGCTTCGGTTGTGTAAGGGGTTTGACAGAGGACAATTTTGCCCTATAATTTCTAGAACATTACCCAAGGGACTAATGACAGTGAGTATCTATGGTGGAGAGGGGCAGTGCCGGCAGAGGAGGCATGCAGGTGGAAGGGAGACTAAGTTTTCACTATATTTTGATACTTGGTTTAAACCATGTGAATTACTGTCTAGTCATGACGACCAAAACAAATTAACTAATAATAAAAATCTGACGATCTCCCTCCCTTCACCTCCCAACCCCCAACAGGCCCGGGGATGTGTGATGTTCCCCTCTCTGTGTCCATGTGTTCTCATTGCTCAGCTCCCACTTGTGAATGAGAACATGCAGTGTTTGGTTTGCTGCTCCTGTGTTAGTTTGCTGAAGATGATGGCCACACTGTCTTCCACAATGGTTGAGCTAATTTATGCTTATTATACATTTTTTTTTTTTTTTTTTTTTGAGACGGAGTTTTGCTCTTGTTGCCCAGGCTGGAGTGCAGTGAGGTGATCTCAGCTCCGTGCAACCTCCATCTCCCTGGTTCAAGCGATTCTCCTGCCTCAGCCTTCCAAGTAGCTGGGATTACAGATGCCCACCACCATGCCTGGCTAATTTTTAGTAAAGACAGGGTTTCGGCAGGTTGGCCAGGCTGGTCTCGAACTAGGTGATCCACCCCCTTCAGCCTCCAAAAGTGCTGGGATTACAGGCCTGAGCTACCGTGCCCAGCCTGCATTTTATATACGGAGTTACTTGTTTTCAGTTCATGTATTATGGAGGGATTTCCACACTAATACATGAAGATATTCAATACCATTTTTCTGTGGCTGCACAGTATCCCATGGTACTGGCAATAAAGCATTATGCATTTAATTAGACACACATCGATTATATTGTTTCTAATATTTTCTTATTAAAACCAAAGCTGCAATTAAAAAAAAATACACCTTTGCTTACATTTTACTTTCTTCCTGCATAAATTGCCTTATCTGAAAATGAAGATACTATCAGTCCTACCTCACAGAGTTTTTTAAAGAATGAAATACATGGAAAATATATAAAATTCTTAGTTCCAGAAACCAGGTAAATGCTCCGCAAGTATTAGATGTGATTGCTATTAATGACATGGGTCATATCTTATCTACACAAGTATTATCTGTAGAATGCATTCCAAGCAGTAGAACTGCCAGGAGATTTAAAAGGAAATGGGAAAGTAGGTATTAATGTGGAGGTCCCAGAAAATTGGGGGAAACCAACATGGGAAATGAAGCAGCCATTGGCTTACCAGGGACAGAGGTTGAACGTGTCCCAGAAGCCACATCACAATAGGGACTTGAGAAGTCTGTGAGTCCTTTCTGGCGAAAGGGCCCCCTGAGCTACACTGGGAATGTGACCACACCTCCCAGACTAACATTCTCCTCTGTTGTTCTAATCAACCAGCAATGTGTCTAGGAAAGGCCAAATTCTTGGCAGCCAAACTACATTTCCCAGATTACTTCAGTCCTGGAAGAAACAACAAAAACTATGCCAGGTCACATGTCTCCATTTTCAGGACTGGAAAATGAGGGCATAGATTTGTGGCTCTAATCCACAGAGGGAAAGTTGAGAAAAGGACGTGGAGAGAGGGTGAGTCAAAGCAAGGGAATGACCAGACAGTGGCCAACATTTCCAGACACCAAAAGGGCAAGCAGTATTTGCATATACCAACACTGGGTCTGCAGCAGGGGGCCCCAACCCTTGGGCAGCAGACGGATGCTGGTCTGTGGCCTGTTAGGAACCGGGCTGCAAAGCAGGAGGTGAGTGACAGGCAAGCGAGGATTACCACCTGAGCTCTGCCTCCTGTCAGATCACTGGTGGCATTAGAATCTCATAGGAGAGTGAACCCTATTGTGAACTGTGCATGCGAGGGATCTGGGTTGCACGCTCCTTATGAGAGTCTAACTACTGCCTGATGATCTGAGGTGGAACAGTCTCATCCTGAAACCATCCCCACACCACCCTCCTGGTCCGTGAAAAAATTGTCTTCCACGAAACCAGTCGCTGGTGCCAAAAAGGTTGGGAACCGCTGGTCTACACTCACCTGGACCAAAAGCATATTTAGTGCAAAACAAGGAGGTCTTCAACTGCTGAGGGAATTGGGTTCTAAGAAGTGGCTAAGAGCTAACAGGTAGGCTAAAGAGCTAATAAAACCAAATCCCTGAGCTCAGATAAAAACTAAGAACAACCTTTGTCCATCAGTGTCTTCATTTGCCTATTGCAAGATGGATGTTAGGACTTAGAGTTGGCAGGATATAAGTATATTTTCAAATTTTTTGGCCTACTTTCACCCCCCACCTCTATTTCACCTCTACCTAAATCTCATCAAAACAAGCAAAAAAGAGCACTTTGACCACTCGCTGGGAAGAATTCCAACTGCAACAGTTTACAAAGAAAACCAACATAAATTTCACTTGAATGTGTTACACTGACCTCCCAAAATCCATCTCAGCTAATTAAAAGAAGCTGCAGAGCAGTTCCTATGGATATTAGCATTCAGGTCCTTCAGGAGCATGTTTACGCAGCACATCACCTTGCTGGGAGGCTCCCAGTACCCTGGGCTGAAGGCATCAATTCTCACTGGCCACGGCGCGGCGGCAAGAGTGTGATCGCAGGCTCTGTGGAACCTCATGAAATGTTTAAGGACTCTCTTGGCTCACATCTCACTCTTCTTCACTCTACCCCATCTCAGGCTTCACCTTCTCCCCTTGCTAGAAGCCACTTCCGTGGCAGACGCTCTGGGTGCCAAGGTTTACAGTAACACCCCAATGGGACAGCAAGATTAATGAAAGCTTTCTGTGGGTAATTCAACTCTGTTCGGTAATACGACGCTGAGAGGACAACAGGAGCTTACGGGAAAGAAGAGGGGTAAGGAAATGGGAAAGCCATCAAGATGCACACATGAAAACCTGTTTGCAACGTGGGAAGGACTCATCTGGTCAGCTATGGCTATTTGTCAGCATAGCACGGCAGCCACTTCACCATGAGAAGTGTTATGTGCAAACAACACCTCCTCAAAGAGGCCCTCACAGACTACCACAGCCAAATCCTCTCATATCTCTTTTCCCTGCCTAACATTAAAAGTGTACTCCCTCTGCTGCTTTGTCTGTTACCGACCTCCCTGTCCAGAATGGAAGCTGCAAAGAGGCAGGACTCATGGCTGTCTCATAATACTCCATTCCCCAGCCACTTAAAGTGAGCCTGGAACATAGTAGGCACCCACTAACCTTATGAACACCAGTGAATGACTAGCTGGAATTCTGCAATAGCTTTTAATTTTAAAATGTGCCTACGAAATCCATCAAAATCCATTTTCCATTACCATATTAGGGTATGAAGAGGGAAAAAAGTATCGAGTAAATACTGGATCTGAGTCACCATGCCTGGCATTTTATACATAATAGTCACTTAATTTCTAGGACTCTCTGAGGTCGGCATGACTAATACTATTTCAGATTAGGAAAACTGAGGTTCACAGATACTAACACAACTCACCCAAAGTCACATATGTGGAAAGTGATCATTTCTGGTTTGTCTGATCCAAAATTCCCTGCATCTGTCACTCCCCACCCTGATCGCTCCCTGGCTCCTAAGGCTTTCATTTGGTTTTCCCAAGATCGGGCTCCCCTGTGACATGTCTCCATGACAAGCAGTTAGTATTCACTCAGAGACAAATTCCAAGCTGCATCTTTGATCTCACTACTTCAAGGAATCCCTTTAGTCACTTAGAAATGGAAACAGGCTGTTTTTATAAATGGCTCAGGAAGGGAGGACAGTCATCGCAGGCAGAGTCCCACAGAGAGCGCGAGAGAACAAGGGAAGCAGCCGACCCCTGGTGCAAGGAAGGGGCTCCCAGCAGCAGCAGCAGGAGGAGGAGCCCCAGGGACCAACTTGGGAGAGGTTTGTTCTCAGATCCAGTGCTCCCTTTCTTCACACAGCAAGAACTACCACCACGGACGTGTTTCCTTTCTTTAAAGTGCTTTGTTATCATTTACTAATAAAGGAAAACTCACAGACCTAGGCCTTCAAAAGCTCTCGCCAAAAGTAGGGAACCTTCAAAGAAGTGCAGGCCAGATGCCAGTTTTCAGTGCAAAGCGATCCTGTGGTCATCAAGAATTTAGAAGGCTCGCTGAAAGTTTCCACTGCACACAGAATACCACACAGGACAGAGTTTCTTCCACTGGGCTAAGGCCTAATTCCTGAAGAAGACACTGCGGCTTCCTAGTTTGGCACAGGTGTCAAAAGCCACTTTTGAATTGACCCTTTTTGCCCGGGAAGGTGAAGCTTCCTAAGGCTAGATGGAACAAGCTGCCGGTGTGGTGTCTGCCTCCCCAAGCCAAAGAGCAGATTTCCACAAGGCCACCTGACAAGGCAGTCTCTAGGACAGAGACCAGGCCCAGATAAAAGACTTTAGCCTTGGCAGCACAGGGCACTAAGAACAGGCCTCCAGGGTGGAGACACCTGGCTGAAATTCCAGCTCTGCATCTCACTGCTGTTTGACCTGGGGCTGTGCACATCACATCTCTATCAGTTTCCACATCTTTAAAATGGAACTGATAAAAATAACTACCTCTCAGGGCAGCCTGCAACAATGATGCATGTAAATTGCTTGGCACATAATGGACATTCAATCTAACATTAACCAAAACGTTATTATTTTTCTCGCAAAAAAGACCCCAGGAGGTTCTGTTGTTGTTCCATTTTCTAACTCACCCTTATTGCTCTGACTGTAATCATACCCAAAATAAAAGCCTTTTCTTAAATTTGTTGTAGCAGAATGGTGGCCTGATTCTTTCTATCGCAAGTAAGGCAACTAACTGGCTCTCACTCCTTCGTCTCTAAAATTAAGCAAATGAAAACATCCATAATGTGGGTGAAGAAAGCGTGAACTACTTCTATGTGTTCACTGATTTTTTTTTTTCTTTGAGACAGAATCTCTCTCTGTTGCCCAGGCTGGAGTACAGTGGCACAATCACAGCTCACCACACCTCAACATCCCAGGCTCAGCCGATCCTCCCACTCATCCTCTCTAGTAGCTGGGATTACAAGCATGGGTCACCACGCCTGGCTACTTTGTTGTTGTTGTTGTTGTTGAGACAGTCTCATTCTGTCACCAGGCTGGAGAGCAGTGGCGCAATCTCAGCTCACTGCAATCTTCATTTCCTAGGTTCAAGAGATTCTCCTGCCTCAGCCTCCCGAGTAGCTGAGATTACAGGCACCCATCACCGCACCCAGCTAATTTTTGCATTTTTAGTAGAGATGGGGTTTTACCACGTTGGCCAGGCTGGTCTCAAACTCCTGATCTCAGGTGATCCGCCCGCCTCGGCCTCCCAAAGTGCTAGGATTACAGGCATGAGCCACGGGGCCCCTTAGTACAGGGGGTAGAGTAGGTAAGCCATTCACTCGCTTCCCCAAGAGGACAGCAGAGACCCAAGAATGAGACAGATCAGAATGTGGCACATAGAAAGGATGGATGGACTTGGAGTCAGAAGTCAGAAAGTATGATCATACAACCTGAAAACCCACTACCCACATACAGGGTTGCTTGATTTTAGCAAATGAAAATACAGGATACCTGGTTAACCTTGTATGTCAGATAAACAACGAATTTTCTAGTATACTATGGTCCACTATTTTTAAATGTATGTTCAAACATTTCATGGGATATACTTACATTAGTCATTATTTATATGACAGTCAAATTTCACTGGGCCTCCTATATTTTACCTGGCAACTCTCGTCATGTAAATATCTTAAATCTACCTTGATGTAGTAAAAAGAATACAGATTTTGGAGTTAAGTTGAACTGCGATTGAATCCTGGCTCACTACAAGCTCAATGTGTAATCCTAGCAAGTTACCTGAACTGCCTGAATCTCGCTTTACATATCTGTAAATGGCAGTGATAACACCTCACAGGGATGTGCTATAGGTTAAATAAAGATAACGACAACGGCGATAATAATTACTAATATTGACAGTTTCATTTATTAAGTGCTCAACAAATGTTAGCCTTCTTTGCTCTTTGAGCTGCAAAGATTTCCCATCTGTAAAATGGGGTTAAAGATATTGGTAATAAAATTCAAATATGTTTTCTGATAAGAATAAGGATACTTCAGCCTTCCTCCCATGGATTTCTGGGAAAAAAAATCTCAAGAATTTATTTTCTTTGGGTCTGCAAAATACCCCCTTTATCCCACCCAAAAAGGTCATTTTTGGTCTGCCTGGTTGTGATAAATGTATTTTATGGAACATAGTCTTGAATTTTCTCTCAGGAGTTCACATACTCTCCTTCTCACGTCCTTGCATCCCTTCAACCAGTTATTTCTTTAAAATGCGGTCTGAGAATGTCAGCATTAGAACCACCTGTAATGCCAAAGGACTTCCCTGAGCCCAATTACAGAACAACCAAATTAGAATTTCTGGAGCTGGACCCAGAAAGTATCCTTCTTCTTTTTTCTTTTTAATTTATTTTAAATTTAAATAGAGATGGAGTCTTGCTATGTTGCCCAGGCTGGTCTTAAACGCCCGGGCTCAAGTGATCCCCTCGCCTCAGCCCCCGAAGTGCTGGGATCATAGGCGGGAGCCACCATGCCCAGCCAAGCATCCTTCCTAACAAACTCCTTGGGTGGTTCTTAAACCTACTCAAGTTTCGGTACCATTACCCTAAAACCTCAATCCCAGGCCCAAGTGTTACACAGGCAGACTCAGCTTTCCCAAAGTTAACATTAATATTCTGCAAGGGATGGGAACGGCGAATTCTAGAGTGATGCAAGAACGGAAGTTTCAAAGCTTTTATATGAGGAACAGATCAGCTCATCTAACACTCTGTTTTGGAGCATTTGTGTCAAATTGACATTCCAATTTAAAGACCATACATAAAACCCCATTCAATTATTTAGCACTGTACAGATTTTACATAACTCTTGAAGTTACTGACTCAATTCATTTTCCTTCGAACTGCAAGACAGATTAATCTAAAATGAATTAAGACAGGCAACCAGAAGTAATGTTGCCAGTGCCAGTAAACAGTCTTTAAACTGCTGGATCAGTAAGCTGCTTACAGCCTAGCGAGCACTGACGCCACATCTGCTCGGCAATTCGTGTGCTCTCAAGCCAAGGATTTAGAATCCGTGTTTCTCATGATCACAGAAACTCAAGAGAGGGGGTAATGTTTCACCCAAGCCTTTTCTTTTACCAATAGGTATCACTTCCCCACAAAATGAACATAAAGACCATGACTTGGTTACACATATTTCAGGTTACATTGAAATGCATAAATGTGTCCAAAATTCCATGATCTAAGGTTTCTAATAATTTGGGAAAAAAAAATATAAAATACCCTAAATTATTCCTGACATCAAATTGCTCAGAGTCCGGCAGAGAAGAAAAACAAAAAAAACAATTATGAGAGATGCTAGAAAGCATGACAAGAGAGTTCCAGTGTCAAGAGGGACATCAAAGCCAGATGTTGGGGCTTCGAAGGAACATCGCAGAAGAGTTCCTAGAAAAGATGGCATCTAAACTAAGACGGGGGTAACGCAGATGTTATGGGTGAACTGTGTCTCCCAAAAAGATATGCCAAATTCCTAAACCACAGCCCCTCAGCATATGACTTTATTTGAAAAAGCAGTTGTTGCAGCTATCACCCCAGCCTGGAGTGGGGAGGGCCCTTAATCCAGTTGACTGCTGTCCTTATAAAAAAAAAAAGGAAAGAGACACAAAGAGGAGAACGCCATGTGAAGACAGAGAGAGATGCACAGACACAGAGGGAAGATGGCCAAGTGAAGGTGGCAGCAGGGACTGGAGTTATGCTGTGACACAAACCAAGGAATGCCTGGGGCTACCAGAAGCTGCCAGAGGCAAGGAAGGAAACCTAGAGGCTTCCAAGGGAGCAGGACTCTGCTAACACCTTGATTCTGGACTTCTAGCCTTCACATCTGTGACAGAATAGATTTTTGTTGTTTAAAGCCACTCCAGGCGGGGCGTGGTGGCTCACGCCTATAATCCCAGCACTTTGGGAACCCGAGGCGGGCAGATCACTGGAGGCCAGGAGTTTGAGACCAGCCTGGCCAACATGGAGAAACACCATCTCTACCAAAAATAAAAAAAAAAATTAGCCAGGCATGGTGTTGCACACCTGTAATCCCAGCTATTTGGGTGGGAGAGGCATGAGAATTTCTTGAACCTCGGAGGCAGAGGTTGCAGTGAGCCAAGATCGCGCCACCACGCTCCAGCCTGGGTGACTGAGACTCTGTCTCAAAAATAAGTAAATGAATAAATAAAGCCACTCCGTTTGTGGTACTTTGCTACAGCAGCCGTGGGAAATGAATGCAGTAGGACGGGGCCAGGGGGCATGGGATCCTGACGTAGGAAAGCCACAGGACCAAGACCTGGAGGTAAAGGAGAAGGCCACCTTCGTTTCAAGGAACCACAAAGAATTTAGTCTGGTGAGAAGAGAGGAAGGCAGGCAGCACCTGGAAGACTTTGTTCCGGGTGCAGTAAAGGCCGTCTTCTGCTCTGCATCATGCTCACCAAAAGGCTCAACTCTGAGGAGCTAACCCCAATCTCTAGCAGAATGAACAAGAAGCATGAAAATGCTCCCAGTAAAAACTACCCTACAACTGAAAATGCAGTGAATGGAAACGTGTTCCCAAAATCATCAATACTCACTGCCGGCAGAAAACAAGCCAAGCTTTCCATGCCATCACAAAATTCTGAGTTAGTGACTGGAACAGACACAGGCAGCCTCTGGAGTTCTGGTGACATTCGATTTTCTGATCTTGGTGCTGGTTATAGACGTGTTCACTTTGCGAAAAATTATCGAGTTGAATCTTTGTGATGGGCGAACTTCTCCGTATGCATGGTACGTGTATAAAATTTCCAATAAACTTCCAATGAGAGAAGGAAGGAATATGTAACATTTAGTATCTTGTTCTCCCAGACGGACTGGTATACGCATTTATAAAGATAAGATGTCCATCATCTTGAATGGAAAATACTGCTATCCGTTAGTCTGCTTGAATCTGAATCTGATCACCATAGGATAAGTTTTTAAATCTCCAAGACATTACTAAGTAAAACCTACCTCATTCTCCTTATACATTATCCTCCCTTTTTAGGCTAATTAAAAAGCTTGTCTCAGCTGGCCTGGGTTAATAATAGAACACTATTTCTTATGTAAACCACAAATCTCACTTTTGCGAGCTTTTGTCTCTTGCAAAACCTCAGGTTTTATATGAAACAAAAGAGTTATTTGATGCATGTTTTTACCTGAGTTGCTAAAGTAAACAGTAACAAAGTCAGCATTGGGTCCTCAAGAAAGCTAAGTCCGATTCAGGGAGTCGACCACTGTATCTCCCCTCCCCACGCTGGTATGCAGACACTCTTGCCATTGGTTTAGAAAGCAGATGATAAATATTTAAAATGGGTCCACAGTCCAATGAACAAAACAAGTATCAGATAGAAAATCTCCTAATTGGCAGATTACATTTTTAGTTATAACCCCCAAATGGCTTTTGCAAATTATCAAAGCAACTCAAATCTGCACAATCTTAATTTAAAGCAACATAATTCGAGACTGTGAGGTATCTAATTGCCAGCTAAACAACTGTTTCCAACCGTAATTGGCTTCCCACAACCCTGCACACGATCATGTACACACATGCTTAAACCACCTGATGTGGAAGGCATCTGGACTGAGCCCAGCACTGCCAAAAGAATCTTTGAAAAAATGCAACAAAAGGAATGAGCTCTTGCAAAGAATTTTCCACACATTGGCTCAGAGCAATTTCGCTTTCCAGAATGATTCCCTTAACTGTCAAGAAGGGGATTATAGTGCTATTCATTGCACAAGCAATTTTTTCTTACAATTAATTTTCACACTTCTCCAATGTATAGACATTGTGATATATACATACCTGCTAAAGACAAATCTATAGGTGTATGTTACTAGTTGAGCTGTGTCCTCTGCAAAATTCATAAGTTGAAGACCCAGCCTCCAAGTACCTCCAAATATGACCTTATTTGGAAATAGGGTCATTGCAGATGTAATTAGTTACGTTAGAATGAGGTCATACCAGAGTAGGGTGGGTGCTTAAGCCAATATGAACGGTGTCCTTATAGGAAGGGGAAAAATTGGAAAAACACGCACACATGTATGCACATACACACGGGAAAAAACATGTGAAGATGAAAGCAGAGATCAACACAATGTTTCTATAAAGCCAGAAACACCAAAGATTGCCAGAAAATCCCCAGAAGCTAGGGGATTTGAGAGATATCGAACAGACTCCCTCTAACAGCCCGCGGAAGGAAACAACCCTGGCAACACCCTGATCTTGACTTCTGGCCTCCAGAACTGTGAGGTTTGGGTTATTTAATCCACCAAGTTTATAGACTTTGTTACAGCAGACCTAGGAAACTAATACAGTGTATAACAATAATCTTTAAGTAAAAATCTGTGTGTGCCACTCTGTCTTATTTGTATATGCACATACATTGAGAGTTATCTTCCAGGAAATACTAAATTTTGTTATTACTAAGCCCTTGGTTGTTTGATTTGCAACAGTTGTGGGTGCATGAGGTTAATCACAGGACTGGGGAAATTCTGACTCACAATCCCAAAAGGCTGAAGTTCCAAATTTTGTCATGCAACCCTGAATTCACTCCAGCTCTGGGAAACCTCAAATCCCAAAGAAAACACAACCTGGTTTTCTCTCTCTTTTTTCCAATACAGACATAGGTATAATTTAATAATAGTACCCTGCTTCCCAAATGCAATTAAAAATGGCCTTCATTACTCCTCTGAATGAGTGTGTTTTATAATGCTGCAATCTATGGTTCAATAAAAAAGCAACTACTGCACCTATCATGGCAAAGCTGTAAAAAGTGATCAATGTGCTTTTGGTAGCTCTAGAGGCAGAGGGAAAAAAAAAGAAAAGAAAAAAACTTAAAGGAACAGGCACAAAATAACTTGGTACAATGTGAGTGCTTTAGAAATCCAGTTTTTCATTTCTGAAACCTTTGATTTCCCTAACTTTAATCAACTTTAATTGATTCTTTTCCCCATTCACTTAGGAAGTAGTAAGACATAGCAGTACAATTAAAATACAAAAAAGAAAGAAAGAAAGTGGAAATGGGAGAAATAGATTCAAACTTTTATATATAGAGAGGTAAATCTTGAGCACAGGTATCTCTATATAGTCTTCTGTGCTGTTGTACTCAAAAAGTGTGTGTGTGTGTGGAGAGAGAGAAAGACAGGCAGAGAGAGAGAACACGATTCAGAGCCATGCTTCTTAGAACAGGAAGAATCATTAATATTAGCAACTCAGCACTCAACATATAAAAACGCTTGTCTGGAAAGGATTTTAATACAACTTCATTTGGAAATTACTGGAGGATGCAATCGACCCATCTGGCCTCAGTTCCTACAGACACGTAAAATGTAAACAGTTCACTCTAACGCTACTAAAGATTCTATTTACAAGTTTTCACTCTTGCTAGAATTAGAAGGAACTACGAATTCTAGCAGTCCAGGGAAAAGACTCTGGTCTTTACCTAACTTCACTTTCAGCTGTTGCACTACGTTATGACCTTGTCCTGTTATGTAAAATCAGAACTAGTTTAATTGTTTTATTTAAAACACATTATAGATGCTATGATAATCCTCTATAAATCAATGTTTAGTGCATTATCTGATCAAAGACACAAATATTGAGCTTTTTCAAATATTCAGCTAACCAACATTTGACAAAGGGGCTAGTGCAGCTAATTCTTGCTGTCATAGTCTTCTTTGATTAAAACACAGAATATGCCCTTCAGCATTAAGCACTCCGAGGTTATTTCAGGACTGTGCCTGATCAAACAGTATTACATTATGGGTTAGCACGGATGAAGGAGAGGAGATCTCAGAGTCACAGAGTATGATGTGTGTTCTTCAGCCCTCACTCTGCTATATCAGTGACCTTCCAGCAAGTCACTTAGCCTCCTTTAACCAGAGCTACCTTGGCTATAAAACCAAGATAATAATACCCACCCTCCTTCTGACTTTAATGGGTAGTTACACAGATCAAATAAAACAATACACATAAAAAGTACTTCGCAAATTCTTCAGCCTCATGTGGGGAAGACAGAGTTAAACCAAATCTACATTCTTTAATGTAGCTTAACTTTTTCAATGATAAACTGCTTTACATTTTACAGCTTCCAGTGTAATTTGTATGTAAGAACAATATTTATGAGTTCATTTCAAAGCTTTCTGATTTCAGTTAGAGTTAGTGGAAAGCTTACACATTAAAATTTCTCAATAAATCATTTATTATGCAAATATGAACTCTTAAAAAATTTTTTAAAGAGGGAGGCTTTAATCGGTAAGGACTGCCTAACTGTGCACTTTGAGTTGCTTCTATGAATACGCTTTTCATATGGCAGACAGTTGATCGTATATTACAAAGGTTTTTGTTCTGACCACTAATATATCAGATCTGCAGGTATCTCTCCCCAAAGTCTTATGAAACTACTTCCAACATGAAAATTCTCTCTGGGTTAACTCATTGGGTAGCTAGGTTATAAGATATATGTTTTTAATCTCTCTTTTGGGCTAAACATTTAGCTAATAATTGTCAGGGAGGTTTTGACATTAGAAATTAATGACTCAAATAAAACTTTTCTGCAGAAGTTCAGGTACTGAGATATAAGCACTGTAAAATGAACACTTCTGGAAGATAGCCAATTTTAAAAACCTAAAAATTGTCACCCTGGGTCAGAGTAGAAGTCCAGTTCCCACCAGACTTTTTGTCTGACAGTGGCATCAAAACATATTCTGTACAACAGAATCATTTCCCCGTGTGATGGTTCACTCAAGGGTTAGGGATATTGTCTGAATGTTTCAAACTTACCCTTGAGAAGCTATCATTGGGTTTTGCCTAAATTTTTCTTGAACACACATCCCTGACACCCCAGACTACACAGGTGCTTGGGAAAATGAGTTCTATTTGCTTGTTATCCTCTGGGTAAAGACATTCCATTTGCCTTTATTTAAAGTGAAACTATCTCCTTCTAGCATAAAGAAGTGCCCTTTTGTTACAGTATTCTGGGATTTTGTGAACAAGTCCAAATTCCACCTGACTATATCCTACATGACTCCCTTCATCTTCCAACTTTCAAATCCTAATCTTTTTGCTCTTTATCCAAATCTGCACTATCCTATTGATCATTTCAGTTGCCCCGATCAACCTATTTTAGTCAATGAGTAGAGACAGAGCCGGGTCATAGGTAAGCATTTTCCTTCTTGGCTGGAAGCCAAGAATTTCAGTAAGCCTTCCGACTCACAAAATTCCAGGTAAACCAACCATCAGTGAAACCTCAGTTGCAACTTTTACATCAGGTACAAATCATATTACCTATGAGCAATAACCTATTTGGTATCTGTGAAGTATATATATATGTATATATAAAATTGGGAAAGCAAGAAGAAAAAATAATGCAGGGGGAGGCAATATATTTAAAAAGATATACTTGGCCAGGTGCATCATATATATTCTTTTTTTTTTTTTTTTTTTTTTTTTTTTTTTTTTTGAGACAGAATCTTGCTGGAGTGCAGTGGCACGATCTCAGCTCATTGCAACCTCCACCACCCAGGTTCAAGCGATTCTCCTGCCTCAGCCCCCCTGAGTAGCTGGGATTATAGGCGCGTGCCACCACTCCTAGCTAATTTTTGTATTTTTAGTAGAGACGGGGTTTCACCATGTTGGTCAGGCTGGTCTCAAACTCCTGACCTCAGGTGATCCCCCTGCCTCGGCCTCCCAAAGTGCTGGGATAACAGGCATGAGCCACCACGCCTGGCCCAAAAAAAAAGATATATTCTTAATTCCTCTTAGGATGAGCTTTGGACTCCCAAGGTTAACCCAACAATGTCTATAACTGTTGCTCATTATTTTAATAATTTTAAAGATTTATTATTTTTCTGGAATGCAACTAGACAGGTTAAAAGAAACAACCAATTACTTCTCATGACAAAAACAAAGTATGTTCTATCATTTATGGAGGTAATGCCTGGGGAAGGCAATAAAAATAAAATATTTGAACCCTGGAACATTCACAGTATAAGGCTTAGCACCCAGGTATATTTTAATATGTGATAACTTTATCAAAAGTCAAAAGTCAAATTAATGAAGGGTAGGAAAATAGGAACAGGTGGTTAGAGGATTCGTATCTGTAGCTTCTGTCTGGTGTCATAAACCAAGTCATAAACCATACTAAATTTCAAGGCAAGGTCCCAATATTTCCTGGAAAATAACCAATTGTAAGTATTCAAAATGTTTCATAAATGGGCAAAATAGTTTCATCACTTAGGTGAAATAGAATAAAGTTTACTTTTGTATTATCAGGAAAAAGGAAGTTTGCTGGGAATAAGGTAAACAAGGAGAAATTGTTCACTTAAGAGAGATTAAGCTATGTTCAATCACTTCAAATACAATAACATTACTAGGATATAAACAATGGGCTAATTATAAATAACTCAGGAATTCTTCTTAAGAAAGACTGTTCCCAACCATTGGCAATTAGCATGGTGTTAGCACATTTAAAGCAAAGGGTAATAGCAAATACTTCTTCCTGGCTTTGGCTAAGAAGAAAGCTGTCAGCAGAAGGGGAGCTTTAAAATAGTAATGGCTTCACTCTCTGAGCCATTTTAAGTGCAAGAAGTGGACCAATAGAAATATAAACTGACAGCCTTCCTAGCAGGCTCTCAGGCTACTAGGAAAATGTAGTCATCATAAACTAAACCCTCAGCCTTCAAAAATAAATGAGGACCACATCTAGATGCAGAACTGTACCTAGAAATTAATCTTTCTGTCCTTGCTCCAAACTCTATGTTTTCTTTCTTTTTTTGGACACAAAGATTAACACTAAAGAGGTAGATGAAGAAACTAAAAAGAGAAAAAGCAATAGTAACTTTGAAAGAAATAGCAGCTGCAACAGCAGGTAATACATATCTCCAGCAGCTTATTAGGAGCAAGACTTGAGCACAGATACAGAGCCGCTCATTAACGATAATGCCAGTTCCAGAATTAGCAGTGCCATTTCTTCCTTTCTTGCTGCATATTTGTTCACCCTTACATTGTGTCTCCACACGGCATGTGAAGTTCCTATCTTGTGCCACATGCTGGGAATACAAAGATGTGGGACCCTAATCTTGCCTTCAGAGGACTGTAAGTCTAGAGTGGACATTGCTCACTTTCTCCTTCCCCCATCTCCCATCCACCTCTTATTATCTCCTGGTTGCCCCATTAAGCCATGAAAATGTGGGAGAAATCTTAGAAGAAAAACAGGGACTACTTATGTTTCAAAAAATAAACCACAGTAGAAATAAAAGAGATCAAGAAAAGTGAGAAAATGTAAACCCTGTAAGCTAATATCCTTAATAACTGCCAAGATTTTCCTTGATGGTGCCTATGATCAGCCTTTCTAGAATAACTGACTTTTGGAAAATGGTTAGAAACAACAAAAAGAAAATTCCTAAGGTCTACAGAGAAAAACTGTGTTTGGATACTAAAACACAACTGTTTTCCAAAAGGTAGCATTTCCTTCCTACCCAAAGGAAGTTTCTACATCATACAGTCATTCATCCAGCCAGCCAGCCATTTGTTTTTCATTCATTCAACTACGATCTATGGAGATCCTATTATATTCCAGGTAATGCACAGACTCTAGGGATAAAACAGCTTTAAAAAAAAAAAAAAAAAAAAAAAACAGCTACATTTCTGTCTTCTTGGAACTTGCAGTTCAGTAGAAGCAGAAAGATGCTATTTAAATAATCACACAAATATGGAACTTACAAACTGTGCTAAATGCCCTAAATGAACAGTCGAGAAACTACAGAATGTAGCAGAATGACAGCTAATATAAGAAACAAGGGAAGGCTTGTTTGAGGAATTAACAGAAGAACAGGAAGCGGGCCTGGAGGTCTGAGAAAGAGGAGAAAAGTGCTGGGTGAGGCTGGAGAGTTGGAGGGAAATCAGATCACAGGAAGTGTGATCCTTGTAGGGCATGATAAGATGGTCATCTTTGATCCAACTAGCAGCAGTGAGATATTAAATATTGATGTGTTTTAAACGCTAGAGTGAAAGTTCAGAATTGTGAGTTCAAACTGTATCTTGATATTCGCATGTCTGTGTTTGTATGTGTATTTCCATGTACGTGTATGTATGAATCCTTATCTATGCATGAAGTATATCTAGAAAGATACAAAAGGCACTGCAGATAGTGGTGGCTTCTGAGGAAAGAAACTGAGAAAGCACGAGATAGGAGAAGAAGGAATTCCCTGTCACTGTACTGGGGGTCAGAGTGGGAAGGGACAGGAGTCATTTGCTATAAGAAGTTTTCTCTGACCTAGAAAGAGACACAGGACTAAGGTAGGTAAAGAAACAAAAACAAAACTCTACAGATGAAGGAACCAGATCCATTCCTGGCTCACCGCTGTGGGCTTTACCATGAGGAGAACTCCAAAGTACAGGAGCAGACTTCTAAGTTTTCACCTCAGCCAAAGACCTGGAGAGCCAACATTCCAGCCAAAGAATGTTGGCTCATGGAATAAAAACAAAAACAAAACAAACCACGCTAGGTCTAAGATAACAAAATGAGCGAAGAGCTTGCTATTATCTATTCATGCACCACCGGATATACCTTGAAAGACCGCTGAAGGGAAAGCTTAGAAACTTTCTCCAAAGGGCTACTTTTGAAAGCTTTTATCATCTGGACTAAAAAAGGCCCAAACAAGCAAAAGACAAGCCCCAGTAAATGCAGGCACAAGACTGCAAAAGGAGAGTGAGGAGACTAACTTCCCAGGCCAGCAAGTGGCTGAGAGGCTAAATGATGGGGCTGTGAACCTCCGGCAAAGCAGTTTTAGGCATAGGAGAAAAAAATGTGATGAAGGAGTCTTGTTTCCTTTTTTTCTCTTCCATAATTTTTTTTTTTTTCAGAAATACCACTTCAATCAAAGTTTTGACAATTATGAAACGTGTCAGCTGATAGTGAGAATTCATCAAATGTGCCATAAATGACAAGAAATGAGAACCCGAATCCTGAAATTGGATGGGCTTCAAAAGTTTCTGACAATCACTGCCATAAATCATCCAGGCATATCAATCTCTGGCTGGAGGAGGGTTTGAAAGTGGTAAAAATGCAGACAAAAGCTCACGCAGAAAAGGAGTGCCACTCTCTGGATGGGAAAAGAGTGTCCTCTATTGTGAGGGCTGTTTCTTGAGTTACAGAGGTTGGCGACCAGTTACCCAGCGGTCACCATAATGAAAACACACAGATGTTTCCACCTGTACAGCAAGAGACACAAAACGCAATGGCAAGACCTACAATCTTCTTAGGAACCACATGGGACCTACTGAGCCCATCATCTAGCTCACAAATAATGACATCACTCCTCTGTCCACAATGTAAGGGCTGGCTAAGGTGAGGGCTAGGGGGGAAAACAGCAAAGCCACCACATTTATTTCATTAGATTCCCAAGATGAAAGGCTCAGGTTATTATTTTTTATTTATGCAAAGTTTGTGGCATGCTGCTGCTTGATAAAAAGGTAACAATCTCTGGGCTCTTTTTCCTTTCAATTTCTCTACTTCTATTTTCTTTTAATGCAATTAAACATAATGAACCTGCCTCTTGGTTATAGGTTAATATAAACTGTGAAATTTCCAAAAGGGCAACACAAACTTTTGAGATTTCTCCCTGAGATAGCAATCAATATATTCATCATCAACATCTGGGGTATGACCTACGCTAAGCCTCTAGAGAAAAAAAAATCTCTTCAAGAGTAGTACTAAGTTGATTTTCATTTGGTTCCCAGTTCTGTCACAAATCCTGCTGTGGTCAAATCGAGCCACTTGATAGTTTTTTGGTTCTTTTTTCTTTGTGGGGGAAGAAATAGCATTAGCTACTACAAACAACCATCAGTCACTGATTCACTGGACTGCCTGGGCCACGTCCAGCTCCTTCAACAAACCATTAGCCATACATTCTGGACAGTGCCTTTTCCAAGCAAAGACGGTCCATTTGGAAACACAAAACAGAGTCTTCTCAGGCATCAGATTGTCCAAGGTAATGACCCAATGCATAGCTACAGAAATCTGGGTTACCAAAAATGGTACTTCCAGCTGGGCTCAGTGGTGTGTACCTGTAGTCTCAGTTACTTTGGAGTCTGAGGCAGGAGGATTGCCTGAGCCTAGGAGTTTGAGTCCAGCCTGGGCAACAGAGTGAGACCCCATCCCCAAAAAGAAAGGTACTTCTAGCCCCAGAAAATGAGTCATAAACTGATTTTCTATGATAATTTCCTTTTTAGAGAAACTGCAAGCACTATTTAGGGTTGGAGTTTTGAAAGAAACTCAAGTACACAGAATAGTTTTACAATGATATATCTATTTGTATCATCAGAAAACTAAGAAAGGGCAAACAGGCTTCCAGGTTCCTGTTTAGAGGGGTTTTCGAGTTTCCAAATCAGTTTCTTTCACACACACACATACACACAATCGCATTTAATGCTATCAACAGCTTTATAGGAATAACTACATTCTACAAGCGTGGAAGAAACTGAGGCTCAATGAATTTAACAGATCTGGCTCAAGGGCATTCCCCTAAATGGCAAAGCCAGACTCAAGCTCAAGTCTTTGGGCTATCTTCACCCCTCCCTCCCTCTACAAGTGCTTGCACTCAGTATCAGCTTACATAAAATGTGGGTCCAAAAAGCAAGCAGATTACTTTTTGACCACACAAGCTCATGCTAAGCTGCAACTTTCTTGCATGCACTCTTAGCAATTGTCTAGAGAAGCCATCTGCCCCAGCATCAGTCACTTCCCATGCCCCCATATCGACATATTATCAATCTCCAATTACTCTTATGTAGTCCAGAAAAAAATCTTCCAGCGCATTATCAGCACTAGAATTCCCACCAATTTAAATGACGCTAAACTGGCAAAATGGCAAAAGCTAAATTTGCAGCCGCTCCCCAGTTCCCTTCCTGGTTGTCTTGCGAATTATTACCTTTTATTAGTGCAATCTCAGAGTTTATAGTTATCAACAATATGCAATTATCAACACATATTAGTCATGCTGCTTGATGCTTGAGCTTACTTTCCCATTAATAGAAGCACTGCAGTTACTAAATGAATTACAGTGGGAATTAATGGCTGCCAAAATGAGTTTTCACCTACAAGTAAAAGTTTTACAACTAATTATGCAGCTGTAATGGGAGAACAGGAGGCAGAGTTGTGGTCCCAGCCCCTAAAGGCCCTTGTGTTGAGGATAACAACTGAAGCAATGAAAACCTACAACACGGGACAGATGGCGAAAGTGCCCATGCCTGGATGTCTGCAGCAGCCACTGTCTTCCCAGAGCTCCCAACACTCCACTGGTGGCCGAGGGCCATGTTGGGGAAAGGGCAAGGACACATCTGGCCTCTAGGAAAAATAAATTCTTTCCAAAACATATTTCCAGGTTAATTGGGAAAACACCAGATACCTCTAGAAAATTGATGCATAAAAGAATTCTTGATAGAAATTCTAACATGTTCCATTCACCAGATGCTGTGTTTTTTTATAGAATATAAGAATCTTCCTGTTTTATTTAGGTGGGTGTCTGATAGCCTGGTATTTTCTAATTTTTCCAAATGAAATAGGATATACATATATAGATATATATATATGACACTAGTATATATAAATTACATACATATGACTAACATATATATTTATATATGACTAGTTGACAAATGAGTCAATTATAACAAGGAAAAAATACAATAAAAAAAAAGTAAGCCAGCCGGGCGTGGTGGCTTATGCCTGTAATCCCAGCACTTTGGGAGGCTGAGGCGGAAGGAGCACCTGATGTCAGGAGTTCCAGACCAGCCTGACCAACAACCCCGTCTCTACTAAAAATACAAAATTAGCCGGGTATGGTGGTGCATGCCTGTAATCCCAGCTACTCGGAAGGCTGAGGTAGGAGAATCGCTTGAACCCGGGAGGCAGAAGTTGCACTGAGCCAAGATCGTACCATTGCACTCCAGCCCGGGCAACAAGAGCGAAACTCCATCTCAAAGAAAATAAATAAATAAATAAGCCATAGAGCAATGTGTAATACCGTAAGATATATTCACCATAAATATATATCAATATACATTAAAATCAAAATATATGATTGTCTAGTTAGGCAGTATGTTCTAGGCAATATACAAAGGACTACATGTACCCAGATTAGGAGTTTAAAATAAGACAGTTTTACAGAGATACATTTGTAGATTCAACATTGATGAATATAAAAAATAATGTGCCAGGCTCATGCTTGTAATCCCAGCGCTTTGGGAGGCCATGGCGGGAGGATCGCTTGAAGCCAGGAGTTCAAGACCAGCATGTGTAACATAGCAAGACCCAGTCTCTACAAAAAATAAAAATAGCCAGACATGGCAGTGTGCACCTGTAGTCCCAGCTAATTGGGAGGCTGAGGTGGGAGAATCACTTGAGCCCAGGAGTTCAAGGCTACAATAAGGCATCATGCTACTGCACTCCAGCCTAGGTGACAGTGAAACCTCATCTCTTTAATAAAATAATTAATAAATAAAAAGTTACAAGTAATCCTCTTTTAAGGGCCATGGCATACATGGACCAATAAGTTATCCGAAATGTGGGGTCAGGTAGATCTGAAACTAAATTATAGCCCCCTTTGAGCTGTGAGACCACCACAAAGTAACTAACTTCTCCAAGAGTCAATTTCCCCATCTCACAGGTCAGGGTCTTATAGTGCTAAACTTCTGTGTTGTACTATGTGGCACAAAGTAAGTGCTTAACAAATCTTAGTGATTATTCATCTGCAGATGAACTTGATCTGAATGTGACAGGCCAAGCAGCCAATAGTGGCATTCCTTAAGCAAGTCAGTGTAGCCAACCAATAGTGTCAAAGTCTTGCCACCCATCCACTTTGCTCTTTTTACTTACTACTGACAAATGCCACTTTGTACTAGCTTCAGCTGCAAACTACAGCTCTCAGAGTGAAGGCATCCTACTTGCACATTCCTTATTGATTTTGAGCACAAATATTTTCCCACAAGTATTTACTTTCCTCAAGGTTAAATTACAAGTTCAACCAAACTCTTGCAACACATTATTTGAACTTCACTAAACAGTTTTATGCCCCACACAATGTGGGTGGCCTAAATTCTGCACACTGCCAAAACTTGAGAATGATATTTATCCAGAAAATTCCCAGGGATATCTCCTCATGAAAGTTGCAAAAGTATTTAGCTCTCAATCTGATAATGATTAGATTTAAAACCGTGCTTTTCTCTCTGAGGCTCTACAAACATCTCCCTCCTTCCACCACCCTCAAATAAAATAACCACAGAGTGGTTGAGAGAGGTGATTTTGTGAGAAGGGATTTCTTCTAAACTATGTTTTCCCATACTTAGAAAAAAAAAAAAAAGGCTAAGGGTATAAAAGCCAACCTGGGCAGGGCTGACACAGGAGGCTGAGAGAAGAGCAATGGGAAAAGAAACGCTAAAGTGACAAATAAATAACAGTATTCTGAAAAGAAAAGTGTGTACACCATATAAATAGTGTAGAGAAATTAGAGGCTTTTTTTTTTTTTTTTTTTTGAGATGGAGTTTCACTCTGTTGCCCAGGCTGGAGTGCAGTGGCACAATCTCGGCTCACTGCAACCACCACCTCCTGGGTTCAAGTGATTCTCCTGCCTCAGCCTCCCGAATAGCTGGGATTACAGGGATGCGCCACCACACCCAGCTAATTTTTTTGTACTTAGTAGAGATGGGGTTTCACCATGTTGGTCAGACTAGTCTCGAACTACTGACCTCAAATGATCCACCCGCCTCAGCCTCCCAAAGTGCTGGGATTACAGGCATGAACCACTGCGACTGGCCGGTTAGAGGCTTCTCGAGGTCTTGGCTTCTGTTTCTAGAAAACGTAATTCCTCTTTCCTGCTTTTCCCCTTCCAAAGGAAAGAGGAGGAGGAATGAAAACACTGAAGAAGAAACAAAAAGGGATACTTGGTTCACTTTCACTCTGACGTTTCTAAAGGTCCTTTTAAGGTGATCAAATTCTTCCCCTCCCCCTTCTGAAACATGCATCTAAGAAGGAGCATACACATTCTCGAAGCCATGAGTACAATGATGAAGCAGGTCCCGTGTGTACCCTAGTTGAGAGCCTGGGAGTGGATGGGCTAGAAATGGCCTGTCCAGTCTAAACAAAGTACAGATGGGGTGTGGGGGGAACAGCTGCTCCTCGTCTCCAGCTAAGTGCCGTTGAGTAAGAATCTGGGCCGGAGTTGCCGCAATTTCTGATTTTCCATTCAGTAGAATATACAAATCCTAATATTTTGGCCGGCGAGGTGACTCACACCTGTAATCCCAGCACTTTAGGAGGACGAAGTGGGCAGATCACCAGAGGTCAGGAGTTTGTTCGAGACCAGCCTGACCAACACAGCGAAACCCCGTCTCTACTACAACTACAAAAATTAGCCAGGCGTGGTGGCCCGCGCCTGTAATCCCAGCCACTAGGGAGGCTGAAGCAGGAGAATCACTTGAATCTGCAGGGTGGAGGTTGCAGTGAGCTGAGATCGAGTCATTGTACTCTAGCTGGGGTGGCAGAGTGAGGTTCCATCTCAAAAAAAAAAATTCAAATATTTTTTTTGAGGGAAAAATCTCAGTTAAAGTCAGTGACTAATTTAAAGTTAAAAGGCTTTTGAGCCAATAAAACCCTCTGTGAGCAGCCAGGCTTTGACTTTTGAACTATAGTTGTCTCCTTCCCCTTGAAGACACACATCTCTATCCTATCCCCAAGGAGTAAACAAGGGCCTCTTTTTCATCTCCCTCCATACCTGCCTCTTAAAGAGATAGTAAGGGTCCATTCAACCTGCGATTAAATTTCAACCTGACCTTTAACGCCTCCTTATGACTCAGTGGTGTACTGAAGATAACTGTTAAATTTTCAGGAATTTTACAAGCCAATGTCAGATTGACAGCTTTTAATTGGCTATGATGAGAGTGTTTATATCACAGAAACTGGCAACACTACAAATCAAGGCTGCTCCTCAACCCTAAAGCCAATTGTCAAGCATTTACCAGCAAACCGCTGATTATATAATGTGCTATCTGAAGTGCCACACCCTTGCAGTGACTGGCTGAGCAATTGGGTTGCGAATAAAATAAAAATGCCAAGTTGTCAAGGTTGGTGCAAAAGTCGTCATGATTTTGGCCATTACTTTCAATGGCCAAAACCGTGATGACTTTTGCACCGACCTAATAAATGCAATACTGTATTAAATTAAGTTGGGTTTCTTTTAATGCAGTGACCCTCAATCTATAGTCCCCGGATCAGAAACAGCAGCAGCAACTCCCGGGAACTTGTTAGAAATGCAAATTATCAGGTCCCCTCCTAGACGTGGTGAATCAGAAATTTTAGAGTGAGGTCCAGCAAGCTGTGCTCCACAGAGTCCCCCAGGGGATTCCGAGGCATTTGAGAACCACTGTTTTAGAACAATAAAGATTTTGTTCAGGGTCTGTGCTAATTTTCATGACTCTAATATAATCTAGTGTCTTTAAAATCCCTTCAAAGCTTCAGTGTCTTTCACAGAGGGTAACAACTTTTTTTTTTTTTTTTTTTTTTTGAGACGGAGTTTCGCTCCTGTTGCCCAGGCTGGAGTGCAATGGCACAATCTCGGCTGACTGCAACCTCCGCCTCCCAGGTTCAAGCAATTCATCTATCTCAGCCTCCTGAGTAGATGGGATTACAGGCATGTGCCACCATGCCCAGCTAATTTTGTATTTTTAGTAGAGACGGGATTTCTCCATATTGGTCAGGCTGGTCTCAAACTCCTGACCTCAGGTGATCTGCCCGCCTCAGCCTCCCAAAATGCTGGGATTACAGGTGTAAGCCACTGCACCTGGCCAACAATTTAACTTTCAAGCTAAACTGAAATTTTTATCCCCAGGTATATAATTTTATAGATAACCAAGAATCAGGAATAAAATTTTCTCCCAGGTGATAATTCTAGGTACATTCTTTTCACTTCAACCTCTTATGAAATGTACCACTTAAAAAAATGCAGCACAATTTCAGTTTACAGTGTATGACAATAAAGACTAGGAAAGGGGTTGCTGCCTATCTGGCTGTCAAGGGCTCTTCCACAAGTCAAGTAACTTCAGGTATTTATGCCCATTGCAATGTGCCAAATATGTGCCCATTCCCTGTTCTCTTATACTAGGCCAGTCTACATATTTGCAAAGCCTGTATGGCCGTTGTCACATTTGATGTTGAGACCCCCACTTTCAGAAGGACTGTCCTAATCCTTTTGTTGTTTGTGAGTTAAGTACTGTATTTCTTTCCTGTTGTCCAACATGCAGAAGTCTCTTGTAACACAAATGTTAAAACGGTGTTGGTAATAATACCACACAATCTGTACCAAGGCTCAGGTTTCTGTATCCAGAACATTACTAAAATGTATATGCTGTGTTCAGATTTAAGCCAGACTCTAACCTACTTAAGATTTAAGTCAGACTTAAGTCAGACTTCTCTGACTCTAAGTAACTATTCCTAAAGATTCAGTTTCTTATTCATTCATGCATTCATTCATTTGAGACAGGGTGTTACTCTGTTGCCCAAGCTGGAGTGCAGTGGCATGATCATAGCTCACTGTAGCCTTGACCTCCTGGGCTCAAGCAATCCACCCAACTCAGCCTCTCAATTAGCTGGAACTACAGGTGTGTACCACCACACCTGGCTAAGTTTTTCGTTTTCGTAGAGACAAGGGGTCTCACTGTGTTGCCCTGATTGGTCTCAAGCTCCTGGGCTCAAGCAATCCTTCTGCTTTGGCCTCTGAAAGTGCTGGGATTACAGGTGTGAGCCATCACACCCAGCAACAGTTCCTCATTTATTGAATGAAAAGTTTGGATATGATTATCTTCTTAGTCAACTCCAGTTTCTATCATTCTACATATGATGGATGTATTAGCAAAATCTGTTTGCAAAGTACAGGTAGTGGCTGCGTTAACCATCACTATATAATTTTAATAACAAACTGTTAGAAAAGAGATGACGAGAAGCTAAGGATTAATTTGGAATAGGAGGCAAACTAAGAATAAAAATAATACAAATAATAAGGCAGAAGCAGAGGAAAATTTAATCCAGGTAAGGCTTATTAAACATCCATTATAAGCAAGACTCAGATTATTCAGACAGTAGCATATTGTACCCACAATGTATTGGGTTCCTCTTCTAAACAGTACATTTTTAAAGAGGTGATTCTTCATTTTTAAAGAGGTGATTCTCTGTTAACTCTTGATACAGTTGCTGGAAGTGACCTACTTTAATTTTAAATCCCTTTGGAATCTTGCTGTGGGTGATTCTGAGGCAATCCCAGAAGGGTACCATCATTTTTTAAAGGAAGCTTTGTATCAGGGACATGTTTCCTTGGTTACCAAAATCACAAGCACATGTGTTATTTCAAACACTTCCTTCCAGCCACCTTAAGACAACATTTCTGCAACCTGTACAGAATCTAATGTCTTCTCGAAGAGAAAACTGTTAAAGGTTGATAACATCTCTCAGAGCTCTGGAATGTGAGCTGCTTGTTTGAAGCAGCTTTTAGGCACAGAGAGCCCAGCAGCCCTGACAATGATGGAAAAGCGCAATGCCACCGAGATCACACAGATATTAATGTGACAGTGCCTTGGCCTCACTTGCACATCTGAAGTCACAGAGCTTCTGATGACCTACAGCATCTCGGAGTGGAGTAGCACACGACAGAATTCTTGCTTCTACTTTCCTGATATGGTCTACAAGTCTAGGCTGCTGTGACATTCAAGATGACTACCAATTCAAAAGGGGGACGATGGCTAGGGACCACTCTGATTCTACCCTCACCACAGTCTTCAGAGGTAGCAGAAATAATTATACCAATGGCCCAAGCATGGCAGTCATGATGTTCCTACTTGTACACAGAGGGTTACACTCATCACTGGGAGAACAGAGATTCAGTTACCACCAGAAAAGCAGAATTGGAAACCAACCCCTATAGGTATTAAGAGCAAAAGGTGAGTTTTTAATTAAAAAGCTAAATCAGAAATTAAAAACTGCACCATATGCACTGGAAAATGTGGTTTCTGACAATATATTAAGCACCATGTTAAAACCGAGTGTTGCAAAAGGGTCTTAACAGAAACAGAGCACTAGGCTTTTTGGAAAAGAGAGAAAACGGAAAAGAAATGGACATTTTTTGAATACCAAGCCCGGGCAGGTTAGAACCGTGCTTCAGCTTTTCATCCATGGTGTAACTTAACCCTCAGGCTGTCCTGCTCAGTGTGGTTTGCTAGCCTCACTCGCGCACAGGAAGCTTGGAATTTGGAGGCTCCAAGTCACTCTCCAGAGTCAGTGTGCGGTAGGCCTGGAATTCCAAACCAAGGTCTGAAGCTACCGGAAGCCACTGTGCTTTCCAAAACCACCCTCTTGGAATCTGCCACAAATCCAATTACTAATAAGAGTTATTTAAAGTCTTACAAATGAAACTGCCTTTTTAAAAGTTCAGCATTTTAAAACTAGGATGCAATCCTTGTCATTTCTTTCTAACGTATAATAATTAAAGGAATAAATAGAAAAAAAAGGTATTTCAAAAAAACAGACTTTTCCCCGGAAGTCAGATGAATAATTTTACATGGAAGTTCTATAACTCAATTCAAACACACACACACACACACACACACATACACACACACACACACACATACACACACACACACACCATCCAATGTCAAAACTGCAAAACTCATAATAGTCATAGTTTCCCAGTGGCAGCTTTAAAAACATAGCCTCTTTGGAAACACGATTTTCGGAAACACCGTTTCTTTCACCACATAGCTATGGAAATGACCACACTTGAAATCTAAACTGAATATTTTTCTTCAATCTGTAAGTATTCTGTATTTGGACTTCTTCCAAGTCAAAAAAAAAAAAAAAGGTTTACATGATAGCTCCTTTATGAGTTGTCTACTTTTCAATATGAGAAGTTAAATTTGATTAATTCATATGAGAACAGATTCTATAACCTCTTTGACCTGCGGAGATAATTTACTCATCTCTCTTCCACTACTGTAACCTACGAGTGAGCCCTTATCTCATTAAGCTTCACAAACAAAAACACTTAGGCAGTAATGACCCATTTTACTATTGTGTTTCTTGCCTCCCTGTCTCTGTATCTCAGTCTTTTTTTTTTTTTTTCATGTATCTGTGGTTTCCAAATCTATATTCCTAAATTCCAACTCACTCCTAGATTCCACTTTTAAATTTCCAGCAGGCTTACAGACATCTTCACACAGATATCCCCCTGGGTACTTCAAAGTTGACATGTCCTTAACCATATGATCTTCCCACCATATTCCTACAGGCTTAATGACACCAGTATTTAGGCTGTTAGCCATTCCAGAAACCTCAGAGGCCCTTAGAATCCCCCTATCTCTTTCCCTCTACCACACCCTAATCTATTCTATAGTCTCCATATCTCTCAGTGGCCGCCCCTTTTCGTTCTCCTCCTAGGCCTTATTCAAAGCCCCATTGATCCCTTGCCTGGGATAGTAAATTGCATGATAACTTATCTATAGGACTGAGCTTCTCATTCCATCTTATCCACTGCTTTACAATAGTAATTTCAGTTGAGTCACAAACCTTTGAGGATAGTAATTTCAATTGAGTGGAGCAGAGTAGAATTATGGGAGAATTTCCCTTTGGGGGTCATTTATTCTAGTAATGTTTCCATTTTTAATAGAAAATGTTACTTCTGTGATCATCAATAAAGACAAAAAATGTACACATTTAGTAAGGTCACAGCACTGGGTCCATGATAGAGTTGAACCTTTAGTCTTGAACAGGAGGCCCTTCATTGTGTGTCTCTCAACCACCTTCCAGGCTTTGTTCTTCCTACCCCCACCGTCTACTGCCCTTTCTCCGTTGTTCTTTTGAGCCTCTATGACCTTGCAAACTCTGCTCCCCATTCTTGGAATATCCTTTCAGGTGAACTTTATCTTATTCTCTTTTTCTTATCTTCCCCAGTGTCCCAAATTTGCTTTGTCCTAAGAATCTCCAGGGTCCAGGGGCACACAGCAGACCAAATCCATCAGAATCTCTAGGGCAGAAATCTTAGAATCTGGATTTTGTTCTCCAGGTATATTCAAGCAAGAGTAAGAAACACTGGCCTCAGAAACACTCGAGAGACAATGGGAAAGAAAATTTCAATTCCTACGCCCATGTTGTTTCAAACATCACATCTTCTAACTTTATGATCAATGCTTGTGATTCTCTTCAGAATGTTTTCCAGAATAATCTAAGTAAAATATCTGTGTGAAACAAAACAGCTGCCACTGAACCTCAACATTTATCTGTATGCATTATGTTAAGGCGTGGGAGGGGGATGTATGTGTGCACAGAAATTCACACAAACACACAGGGTCACATGTATCTGAAGACACCAATGTCTGCCCTCGAGTACCTTACAATCTGCAGGTAAAAAGATTCCTTCCTTTTTTTTTTTTTTTTTTTTTTTTTGAGACACGGTCCTGCTCTATCATTCAGGCTGGAGTGTAGTGGTGCAATCACAGCTCACTGCAGCCTTGGTCTCCCAAAGTTCTGGGATTACAGGCTTGAGCCACCACACCCAGTCAGAAGATTCTTTATAGCACTCCCCTCTTATGACAAACTGAGAAAGAGAAATTAATGTGTTTTCTCTTGCACACACACACACTTTGATGATGTGACTGCTTCCAGGCAGCAGGAACATATAGAGTATGCTTTATACAGTTTCACACATTAGGCAAAATCAAATATAAAGATCTCCATTGAAAACCGAAAGACTCAAAATCTATTATCTTATTTATGATTAACTTGCTAAATATTTTGGGTGAGTTAGTTTTCAGCCTTTCCAGTTTCCTCCTATAAAGCAATCCTAGATCTTTTTTGTATCAAGAAGAGGGTTTTTTTTGTTTGTTTTTATTTTTATTTTTTTGAGATGGAGTTTCACTCTTGCCGCCCAGACTGGAGTGCAATGGCATGATCTTGGCTCACTGCAACCTCTGCCTCCCGAGTTCAAGTGAGTATCCTGCCTCAGCCTCCCAAGTAGCTGAGATTACAGGCATGTGCCACCACGCCTAGCTAATTTTTTTGTATTATTACCATCTTGGCCAGGGTAGTCTAGAACTCCTGACTTCAGGTGATCCACCCGCCTCGGCTTCCCAAAGTGCTGGGATTATAGGTGTGAGCCACCGCACCTGGCCAAGATTTTTTTAAAAGTGAAAATAAGTTCAAAATTAAGGATTTGAGTTCTGAGTTCCAAAAGTATTTTGTTTTAAAGTGGGAGAGGGGGTAAATATCCTAATGGCATTTAAAACACAAAATATATGAAAAGGCAGAAACATTGAATAGTGGGTAAATGACTAAAATAACAACTAACACTGGAGGCATATTGGCTCCCTTAATGGATAAAATATAAATTCAACTGAAGTCAAAGAATATTTGCATATTTGTGGAGCACTTCTTCTTTCCCAGCTACTGTGCAGAATCCCTGTGGAGTCCAACGACCTCCAAGCGTCTGACTCTGGTTCAGCATGGTCCCCCAGATCTCCTCTCTGCTAGCTGACTAATGAAACCTAGGTGGCTTTAATTTTAATTTAAGAACAGCTCAGGTCAGCTGCAGCTCCTACTTCCAAAGTTGTATCTGTTGAGGACCTGTGACTAGAACACCTGACTCTAATAACAGCACTTACCATTTACCAAGCACTTAGACCCTGTGTTTATCTTGTCTCCTTGTAACAACTCCAAAAGGCAGACATTACTTCTCCCATTTGCAGAGAGAAAATCCAAGGAGAGAAGCTGAGATTTGAAGTAATACTGTCTCACTTTAAGCCATAAACTCTTCATTAAACTACATCTAAAAGATCCTAATACACCTGGCCACTCACTGCCCACACTGATTTCAGAAAAAGGTCTTTTGTACATGCACCATGGCCTGAACATGACGTCTGTTCCTCTTTTCCTATGGATCCAACATCTCACAGTGTCTGTTCCATATCACATGGACTATTCGTTTCCGACATAGAGCTCACTACGGTCTGAAACAATTTTTTGAATTTCCTAAATTATTTGTCTACCTTATCCCACACAGATGTACTCCAACAAGAAGAATGTACGCCCCTTCAGGGCCATAATTTCAAATTTCTAATTCATTCCACTGTATCCCATCACCTGGGACATTCAGCATAATAAACATTTGTAAGGATGAATGAAGACCTCAACAGGTTTTGTGCCATCATCTAATTCTGAGCAGTGGAAGTATACTTTTTACAAAATGTATGTAGGCTCAGAAAATGTATTTGCTGATTCTTTCTTTTACTCCAAGGTTAAACCTCTATTCTGTTTCAACATTAATGCCAGGCGTGGTGGCTCACGCCTATAATCCCAGCACTTTGGGAGGCCAAGGCAGGCAGATCACCTGAGGTTGGGAGTCTGAGACCAGCCTGGCCAACATGGTGAAACCCCGTCTCTACTAAAAATACAAAAATTGGCTGGGCCTAAGGGCGCGCGCCTGTAATCCCAGTTACCTGGGAGGCTGACTCAGAAGAATCGCTTGAACCCGGGAGGCGGAGGCTGCAGTGAGCCAAGATGGCACCACTTCACTCCAGCCTGGACAAGAGTGAGACTCCATCTCAAAAATAAATAAATAAATAAGATCCAGAAGGTACAATGAAAAGACCACTGACTGGTACTATCAACATGCCAGAAGAGCAAAAATTTTTGAAGAAAATCCTGATGAATTACTTTTACCGATCACCCAAGCAGGCACCAGTAATTCATGAATTCATAATTCATGAGACATGAATTATGAGTGAAGGTGAAAGGGTTTAAAATATCCCTTCCAGTTGAACTGGTGGGATGAACTACTGACTGAGCAGGCCTGATGATTTCTTCCAAAAATAAATAAATAAACAAGTACATAAACAAAATAAAGCCACTACAGTAGAAAGGCAGAGAATAGCACTTCTCCTAAGTCCATGTAAGCATTTTGACTTTGAATTTTCATTCTGAAGTGTGGCTACAATTCAAAAATTCTGTGAAAGCGTAACAACCCAAAAAACATACAGTCCTGCGATGCTGCAACTGCTGTTTAATGAAGAAGCTTTCTGGCTCATAAAAATCTCAAATGAGAAGCAGAGAGACCCAGTGTTTGACCTCTGGAACTTTCCTTCTCATTATGGTGAGAAACCTGATTTTGGTGTATATATTTTTTTTAACATTATTTTTAACAAACTGCTCTGTAGTTCAAAAAAGCCTGCTGGCCTAATTACCAGTCTGCAAACCACAGATTCATACTAACCCCTTTTGCAATTCTCTCTTCCTCTGTCTTTGTTTCTCAGAAATGGGAATTCCAAGTGTATTTAAAGTGATGAAAGGTTGTAAAAAACCAGGTAGCTATTTTGGTTACCTGGGAGATGGGGTGGGAAGAAATTTGAGGTATTTGTTTGGGTTCTTGATTATTTTGAACATGTTTCACACCTTCATTATCTCCTGTGCTTTGTCTATGTTTTTGCCTTGCTTCCATAAATTGGATAGCAAACCTACTGGGCCAGTGTCATGTTCAACTCTATCAGTGGACATTTCCTTTGTGCTTCCTTCAAGAACACCCATGCTACAATTGCAACAAGGCAAAGAACAGTGGGGTCCTTCCAGATCCAAAGACCACTGATATGTCTGTGGGACACCATCCAAAGGTCATCTCCTCCCTCAGCTAAGCTCCTGCAGCTTCTATTAAAGCACTTACCACATTCTACCCCATTTCCAAAAGTTTTATCTCCTCCATCAGGCAATAAGCTCCCTGGGCAGGGAACTTTCTTATTTCTCACCATTTGGTGCACAAGGCCTTAGAAAATATTTGCAAATGAGATGAACTGCCCTTGTTTAATAAAAAGCAGCAATTGTTCACATCAGTTCTGTCAGTTAAGCTACTAAATTTCCAACTCTAGGGTCAGTCTAGACTCAGGTCCAACCCAAGAGACAAGCTTTCTAATCCGTCAGCTTCAGAGTCACGTTACTGCAGGGGGCCCAATTCTCATGCAAATCAAGCATTGCCAGTAGATGGAATTAGGAGAGGTTAATACACACATTGTTGCAAATGTACAAAATACAAAGCCACTTTTAAATATTACCTAATTTATTATAAAATTTTTATCCACAACAAAGTAGAGAATGACCAAAAGGATCTAGGTGGAACAGTCTACAACTTTAAAAAGGAGTCCTCAACTCTGAAAAAGTCATTAAAAAGAAGTCCTCAAGTCTAAAACAGATAGGAAGTTCTTTCTCTAACTAGGCATCAGAAAGCAGAGATGGTGCAGGGTAACATGCCCAGACTTTGAAACCCTACAGTCTTGATCTCCAACTCCCATATACAACCAGTATGACTTGGTCAAATTATGACTTGGTCAAATCTGCATGTGATTAACCCATTTAAAATCCAGCACCTAGTAAGTGCCAGGCACCTTTTGAGGCATGGGGAATACAGCAGCAAACAAATGGATAAGGTGTCTGCCCCAAAACAATAGAAGTAGGGATAATAATAGTATCTTACCCATAGGATATTATAAGAAGTCCATACCGAGTATTACAGGTGAAGCCCTTAGCACAGTGTCTGGCCCATGCATCGTGTTCCTCAATAAATAGCTAATACTTAAAGCAGAGGTCAGTTTATATACAAGCTAGAGGAAATATAGATGTATTTTTAAACAAGAAAAAGAAAGAAAGAGAGAGAAGGAAGGAAGGAAGGAAGGAGAGAGAAAAGGGAGGTCGGGAGTTTGAGACCAGCCTGGCCAACATGGCGAAACCCTGTCTCTACTAAAAAATACAAAAATTAGCTGGGCATGGTGGCACGTGCCTGTAATCCCAGCTACTTGGGAGGCTGAGGCTGGGGAATCGCTTGAACCCAGGAGACGGAGGTTGCAGTGAGCGGAGATCATGCCAGCCTGGGTGACACAGCGAAACTCCGCCTCAAAAAAAACAAAAAGAAAGAAAAGGAAGACTACATTGGCCAACATCACATCTGTCACCTCACTAAGCCCAGGGTTGGATGAGGAGCTCTGGCCAGCTGCATACAAGAGGACCCCCTAGTACCCGCATCTCTGCTCTTGCTCTGGTGTCTGCCCTGTTAAAGAAATTACTTTCTGCATTATGGTTGGGGAGCCCCATAAGGTCTTTGATACTGGGAGCACAAAGAAGGATTCTAAGAAATCTAGCTGTGATTCTGGAATTAAAGAGGATCAAGAAGTCAACAACAAAGGAGCTCAATCAGAGGGCTTATAAGTCTTTCCCAAATCCACCTTGGTTTAGTTTTGTTTTTTGTTTTGTTTTGTTTTGATGGAGTCTTGCCCTGTTGCCCAGGCTAGAGGGTAGTGGTGCCATCTCAGCTCACTGTAACCTCTGCCTCCTGGTTTCAAGTGATTTTTCCTGCCTCTGCCTCCTGAGTAGCTGCGATTACAGGCACACGCTACCACACCTGGCTAGTTTTTGTATTTTTAGTAGAGATGGAGTTTCACCATGTTGGCCAGGCTGGTCTTGAACTCCTGACCTCAAGTGATCCTCCCACCTTAGCCTCCCAAAGTGCTGGGATTACAGGTATGAGCCTCCGGGGGCGCCTGGCTCCCACCTTGCTTTTTAATTCCAGTACGCCTTTGCCCTGCCATTCCTATTATTAGGCATGTTCTCCTCTGTTCTCTTTGTCCTGAAATACCTGGTATATTTCCATTCAACTTTTGTCTCCACTCATACTTAAAGACCAAGTTCATACAATACCACGTCCAAAACCTTCCTGAACTCCAAGATAGACAGTTGCTCCTTCTCACCTCTGCCCACTCATACATTCAACACAGCCTCATCTGTTGAATCAGTCTCACTTGTTTTATGTTCATTCTGTCATTAGATTACCCTGCTTGTATGCCTAACACCAAATTAAGAGCAGAAGGGCATAGCTCAATTATTATCTCACTCCCTTACTCAGAAACTTTTGAGCCCCAACTCTATGGCGCACTCTGTTTAATGTGCTAGCATATGGCAATGAAATCAGCAGTCTCAATGCGTGCTCTATGGGACTTCCATCCTAGGGAGGAAACGTTCCTCTCCTTTTTCCACTACTGTTCTCACCAGGTCAGCCTGCCCACCCACAACAATAATTCAGGCACATGGAGCAGTTGTGTGGGGCATGTTTTCATGAATAAATAAATCCCCTTCACTTTTCAGTTCTTTGAAATGTGAAGCAAAACCAAATGCCTGAAGCCATTACAGTCCACGTGGGCCATGGCAACGAAGTTCTACCCTGTATGCCATTGCCTTGGCGATTCAGTGCCCTATTTTTTTTTTTTTTTTTTTTTTTGAGACAGAGTCTCGCTCTGTTGCCCAGGCTGGAGTGCAGTGGCCTAATCTCTGCTCACTGCAAGCTCCGCCTTCCGGGTTCACGCCATTCTCCTGCCTCAGCTTCCCGAGTAGCTGGGACTACAGGCACCTGCCACCACGGCCGGCTAATTTTCTGTATTTTTAGTAGAGACGGGGTTTCACCGTGTTAGCCAGGATGGTCTCGATCTCCTGACCTTGTGATCCGCCCGCCTCGGCCTCCCAAAGTGCTGGGATTACAGGCGTGAGCCACCGTGCCCAGCCTCAGTGCTCTATTTTTAAAACGAAGAGACACTTTATTCACCAAAATCCAAACTTGATACCTGCAGGGAATGGGACAGAATTATTTCCTAGGAAAGAAATCTACTCAGCCAAGAAAAACTACACTCCCAAAGTCCCTATCCAGAGTTTTCTCCACGAAGCTTCCACTGACTAATACCATCAGATATGACTTTTTTCTCACACTGAAGTACCTTGGCACCTTTACACAGCCCACATCACATGAGCCCTCACTTATTTATATGCTGCTTTAGCATCATGTCAACTAAGGGTAACCTCATTAGAACAAAAGATAGTTGATCACCCAGGAAATTGCAAGGGATTTGAGAGCTCTGTGTAAGATATTCTCCTCCAACTCCAATGCAGACACAGTGATTATGGAAAACTCATTCTGCAGTCATAACACCTCACACAATGTGAACACACACCAGGCACTCAGTAAGTGCTTGTTATGTTTCATTTCTAGGAAAAGTTTTTACTCCTTACACCTCCACTATTGGGAGGAGGAGAGATCAAATCTATGCCAAAAAAATACATAAAAGTCCAACTCACTTCCAGAAAGGCAATGAAACAAAATTTCCAAGAAATACCATCTACAGAATAATAACAATATTGGCCACGTGGAGCTTTCCATGATCTCATCAACTCTTTTTAAGTCTATTAAAAGTCAATATATACCTTATTTACATCAGCTCATTGTGTAGAGTTGTGAGCTTAATTGGTCCTTCAAAAATTCTGCTTTGCCAGTCTCTCCTTCTTACCTTAAGACAATTGCAATTAAACATCAGGGTTACGTATAATGCCGACTGAAATGGATTTTTTTGTTCCCCTTTAGCTAACATTTTCTGTACCTTACTATGTTCTAGCAACTATACAAAACTACTTTTGTGATCTCTTTCAGTGTCAAAATAACACCACAAACTTGTTATTCTATTGATCTCATTTTATAGTTGATAAAATGGAGAGTCAGAGAAGGTAAGTCACACAGTTAATGGTTGATCAAACCAGAACTGCTGCCCCCATGGCTCATATAGTGAACCAAGGGTCAGAAAACCTAGACCTGTGGGCCAAATCCAGCCTGCAATGTTTTTGGTCTTCTTTATGATTTTTTTTTTTTTTTTTTTTGAGACGGAGTTTTACTCTTGTTGCCCAGGCTGGAGTGCAATGGCACGATCATAGCTCACTGCAACTGCCACCTCCCGGGTTCAAGCAATTCTCCTGCCTCAACCTCCTGAATAGCTGGGATTATAGGCGTGCGCTACCACACCTGGCTAATTTTGTATTTTTAGTAGAGACGAGGTTTCTCCACGTTGGCCAGGCTGGTCTCAAACTCCTGACCTCAGGTAATCTGCCTGCCTCGGTCTCCCAAAGTGCTGAGATTACAGGTGTGAGCCACCATGCCCGGCTGATTTTATTTTTTATAGAGACAAGGTCTTACTCTATTACCCAGGCTGGTCGAAAACCCGTGGGCTCGAGCCGTTCTCCAGTCTCGGTCTCCCAAGTAGCTGGGACTACAGGCGACCCACTGCATGCTTTTGTAAACAAAATTTTTTTGGAACATAGCTCATTTGTTTACATATTATCTACAGCTGCTATCCTCTTACAAGCGTTGACTAGCTGTGACAGAGAACGTATGTGCAAAACCTAAAGCATTTACTATCTGGCACTTCACAGAAAAAGTTTGCCAACCCCTAGTCGATACTATAGAAGCAAAGATAAGATGTAAGTGTCAGCAACCTTCTAAAAGGCTCAATCATATTGTACACAAAGTACAGTGCTTTCAACAAAAACAAAAGCTTTCTAATGACCTTAAAACTCTAGAGTGGGAACAGTCCTTGCCAGTCATCTACCTTCTGTTTGTGAATTCTGAGTTGAGCCCAGCATTAGTAAATGCCCCATTACTCTAACTCCCACTTAGAAATAAATATACTCAGGATATTAGAAGTATTTATTGCTCGCAGAACTGTCTGGTAATAAAGAAAGTGTCCCATCACTCAAACAGCAATAGAAGATTTATCAATTTCCTATGCAAAGTATTCTACTTAGACCTAAACAAACTAGGGGAAGAAGGCACAAGTCCAACATAAAAGACAGATGGGATGGTAGCAGTGGTGTGAGCCTTTCTTCATTCACGCTCTCAAACCAGTAAAAGTTAGATATAAAGAGGTCTCTCATCCCCAAATGTGCAATCTGGGGCATGTGCATATTAACAACATAGAATGTGGCACTGCATTGCTTGCAATGAAGGCTGCAATATAACTTTACCCAAAACCTAATTCATCATCCTTTTCCCTTTAACAATCAGCCTCTTCTATGTCATCCATCTGTGAATGTTACCACCAAGACTAGAAGCTTCCATCACCACCCTCCTCCCACCCGCCACCACATATACATAATACGTATATGAGTCCTCACACCAAATGCCTTCCTCTTTCTATTGCAGCTGCCTTCTTGCTAGATAAGGGTCCCAGGCTCTCTGGATGGACTGGATGTCTTTTCTTTTCTTTTCTTTTTTGAGACAGAGTCTCACTCCATCACCCAGGCTGGAGTGCAGTGGCATGATCTCAGCTCACTGCAACCTTCAACTCCCAGGTTGAGGTGATTCTCGTGCCTCAGCCTCCTGAGTAGTTGAAATTAGAGGCACATGTCACCACATCCAGCTAATTTTTGTATTTTTAGTAGAGACAGGGTTTCACCATGTTGGCCAGGCTGGTCTCAAACTCCTGGCCTCAAGTGATCCACCAGCCTCAGCCTCTTAAAGTGCTGGAATTACAGGCATGAGCCACCACGCCCAGTCTAGGCGTCTTTCCATTTTTATTTTTTTTTGCCTAACTAGGGTCTTGGGGTATCAATGTCTCCCACTCCATTTCCTGCTCATCTTCCAGGACTGTGTTTAGTTTCACACACCTCTGTGGCTCCTCCCTGGTTACCAAATTCAGGATAATTCTTGACTCTGTCAATTTAAGGAGCAGCAGATAAGGCTTAGTAACTTACTATTGATGTTTTGGATCCACTGGCATCAGCTAAGGCCTGCTGGAAAGCTTCAGGCAATGCACAGAGCACAGCAGCTCACCAGGACTGACCCTCACACTGGGCCCGGTGGTGTGGACTCCACCAGCACTAACTCGTCATGTCTCTCATCAAAAAATTGGCATGTTCACTGTGCCAACAAGGTCCCGGAGACCAGGAGGGCTCAAGCACTGGCCAGAGTTCTGTGGGTAGGAAGCGGTGGGGCAGGAACTCAAACCAAAGCAGTGACTGCAGAGCTCACACTCCACACCACCTCCCTCTGCCTCTGCTGCCTCTGAATTCCTTAATACTTTGTATTCCTCTGAAGTGACTTTCAGAAAATTAAACCTAGAATTACATTTATATACTTCCCTTCTAAAATTGAAAACTCCTGGAGGGTAGTGGTCTAGTTTTATTAATCTGTAAACCTCCCCAAATACCCAACCTGGTACCCAGCTGGAACTAAATGATGAACAAAGGGGTAGTCCCTCCTCCAGGAAGTATAATGGAAGAATGAAAAAGAAAAGATCGTGCAGAAAATCCATCAACACAATACCCCCATGGGGTCTTTCTTTGTGGTCTGTTTATACCCCAACATATATTCACCAAGACTTCCTGAAAATAATTTTGAAGAAACAAAGACCATGAAAAATTAGCTGCCAGATTTGGAATGGTGTATTTCTGTGGAGGAGGGGCAGGAACTAAAGGAATGGCCACATAGAGCGACCAGATTTCCTAAGGAGGGTAATTCATTTTACTCTAAAAATGGGGTAAAGCAGTGGTTCTCAGTCTGGCTGTGCATTAAAAGCGCCTGGGGAAGTTTTAAAAATCGCCATGTCCAAGCCAACTAAATTCAACTCCAGGGGAGGGTCCAGGCAAGTGTGTTTTCTGAGGTAAGAAGAGCTGGAGTGAAGGAACCTGCATTGGAATTCTGACTCCACTAATTACTAATAACGTGACCTTGGGCAAGATACTCGACCCATGCATCCTTTTTCTTCAGCCCAGAACAATCCCTTACTAGCTGTGTGACCTTGCAGCTCAGTTTCCTTTTGTGTAAAATGGAAATCATAATAGTACTTAACCCTCTTAGGTTTATTTTAAGCACTAAATAAGGATACATCAAAGTTCTTAGAACAGGGCCCAGGACATAGAAAGCACTCAATCAACGTTAGCTACTTTTATCATCAAAGGTACAGTGAGTTTACAATACTTGCCTCCCAAGCTAAAGGACTAAATACAAAGTACTTGATATAAAAAGTACCTAATAAATGATGCTCTCTTTTCCCATCCATACACCTCACTCACAATTATCTCTGAATATGTGATCTAACCTGAAGGCCTTCAGGATAGAGAAAACTAATTCCCCAACACTCACTTGGGGATGCCAGATAAAATACAGAGCATACTTAGTACGAAAAATATCTGCTATTTATCTGAAATTGAAATTTAACTGGATGCCCTATAGTTCTCTTTGCTAAATCTGGCAACCCTACATTCACCCGTCACCTATAGTTAGGCTAAAAGTAAAGTGGCAGGCAGAGTCTAGTCCATGGAGGCACCATAATCTATCAATCAATCAATTAATCAATCAATACCTAGCATGGTGATGCATGCCTGTAATCCCAGCTACTTGGGAGGCTGGAGAATTGCTTGAATCAGGGAGGCAGAGGTTGCAGTGAGCAGAGATCATGCCACTGCCCTCTGGCCTGGATAACAGAACAAGAATTCATATTAAAAAAAAAAAAAATCAGTACCTGGGAACTCCCTAGCTTTGCTCCCTGGAAGCCATAAGACATCTTACCACAATTCATAAGCAGCTCTCCAGCCTTCCTACATAGGGCAAGTCAATGCATTGTTCAGATGAACAAAACACAGGAGGAAACTACTCAAAGGCAAAGGAGGGCAAGAAGAGAGAAACCTTTCCTAAAGTGACCTCTCCATTTTGCAGTCACTGATCAAATACCTAAATCAAGTGAACAAGAAGATTTGAACAGAAACCTTTGCCTCCTGGTGGAACACACACTCCAAGCATCCCACAAGGCAAAAGCTTGGCTATAAATTATTTAGCCCTATAAAAGATGAATACCAAAACCCAAAGCCATGTTATAGGCTTCAAGAGACCTATGCCAGATAGGTCTCTAAGGTATCAACTGTTTATTTGTTGTTGTTGTTGTTGTTAATTTTATTTTAACCCTCCCTTTCCAAAAAAGCTAAGTTTATTTTACCCTTTTAAATCATTTTTTTTTTTCCCATTAGACGAAAGGCAGAAATAACAGACCCATCAGAAAAATAACATTCCAGAAACCTATTTTAGAGGGTATTTATTTTGCATTCCCAGAACAAGATCCCTGGAGAAATGTTAAGTTTTGAACTATGTCTACTATAATATTGGTATATGTGTAAAAAACTAAAAACTAAAAATATAGAAGTTAAGAAGCATTAAGAGCCAATGAGTCAGCCAGATCTCTGAGTGGAATTAAATTAACACTAGATTGTTCATTGATTATCACAAACAGTGAAAGCTCTCCTGCAAAGACATGTTTTCCAGTTCACTTGGTTAATCCCTTCTGAACAAGGATCCAAGGAATGAATATTATTTATCCAATGGCAAGCTACACAAATTAATCACACCCAAGCACCATGCTGACAGCCAAACACAATCTATAAAATTCCAGACTATCGTCATAAGCCAATAACAAGAACTAAAGCTCTGATACCCACTCCCCCCAGAAGAAACCCCAAATAATAAAAGGTTTGAAATGACACTCCCATATCCATTTACAGCCAACTATTTCAGACTGGTTAGATCACATAAAAATATTTTTAAAAGAAAAAAAAAGAGGTAGAAGTTAATTTTTTCTTTATATATATTTCAATGGCTACAAAATTCACATTAAAACCCACACTGTAATAATAAGCACATAGCATCAGCATAATCTCCAGTTTACTTAGGTGTGCTACCACATATATTAGTAACCTAAATGTAACCTATAAGTGGGTTTGTTGGTTTTTTTTTCTGCAAACAGCAGAAACTAACTCATTTTCCTGAATAAGCAGCAGATTCAGACAGCAACCCACAGAACCCAGAATTTGTTGGCAAAGCTCCGACTTTGCAAGGTGGCTAATAACACATGGAAAAGAGACAGCACAAAGGGAAAGGGGGCCAGGAGGACAAGAAATGCCCCATTCATGGCGCCCCGCATCCCTGGCACGGTCTATTTGAATGCTGCTCTTATGAGGCTGCCAGCTTTGAAAGTAAAAAAGAGAAAAAAAATATGTGTAACTTAAGTCAGAAAGAAGGGAGTTCTCTGTTTGCTGTTCTTGCTAAGAGACTAAAGAAGACATTGCCAATAAACCTTCATCTTCACGCAGGGAAGCTTTTTCTTTCTTTCTGGCCAAGGGAAGATGCAGTTTAGAAAGCAACCACATCAGCTTAACAAGAAGTGTGTTAATGGGGGAAAAACCACAGTTCTGAAGCTGGCGAAGGCAGCCCCATGACCGCCAGGGCTCCCTCGCTGACTGTCTCGGAGGCACAGGCTGCACAGGGCTCAAAATGTCACCTGTGAACCCCTCCAGCAGAAGTCACTGCTCTACGTTACTCTCATGGAGCGATTTCTCTGAGGTTCCCCCAAATGATGATTGCCTGGTGTGCCCTTCTTTTATTCAAGGTCAAGACCAATTCTATATACCCATTCACCTTAAGGTAAAATGACATTTCACAGGGCTAAACGCCACCAGTTTATGGAGGAAAAGACACTAAATAAAGGAAGGTGGAGAGAGAGACATGGGTTTCTGTCTCTCCGGCTATTGTCAGACTTGCAAAGGGTATTTTTCGCTCCAGTTCTGTGTGAACAGAGAACCTGAGGTAAGGCAATGAACCTGAAATATTTGTAACCTGGAGAGGGAAAGATGCCAGCACTGGCTGAGTATCTGTGAGGTATTTGGCAGCATGCTATACACATATAGATGCTTTACATTCATTATCTCATTTCGTCCTCACCCAAACCTTCTAAGGTGGAATAATGTGTAATAGTTGTAGCTCTCAGGAAACCAAGACATAACACGGACTCTGTACTGCCTGATTCTAAAGGCTGTGCTCTTTTTATTACTCATGGTTATTCCTTTTCGATCTGCCTCCCAGCAGGGGTCGGCAAACTTTTCTGTGTAGAGTTAGAGAGTAAACGTTTTGGGCTTTTATAAGCTATATGGTCTCTCTTGCAAGTACTCAATTCTGCCACTGTAGCAGGAGAGTGGCCACAGACAGGAAGTAAATGAATTGAGTGTGGCTGGATTCCAATAAAACTTTATTTATGAACACTGACATTTGATTTTCATATAATTTTCACATGTCATAGAGTACTATTCTTCTTTTGATTTTTTTAATTATTTAAAAATGTGAAAGCCATTCTTAGCCCACAGACTCTAATTTGCCACACCAGGTCTACACCATCCATAAATAATATCTTGATTAATCTTCGAGGGAACTAAAGAGGAAGAAAGATGATACTGCTCTAAGAATTAGAAAGGAAAATGGGGGGAGGGGAGTGCAGGGAGGTGTTCTGTGCTATTTAATGTATTTTAAATCCTTATTCCCATTTCATTATAGGACATAAGTTTTCTCCATCACACCTCACAGAAAGAATGGGAAAAAAAGAATCCCTGCTATTAACATCAGCAGAGAAGGTATAATCCATACACACAAATATAGTGATGTTTTCGCCAGGTGTAGTGGCTCACGTCTATAATCCCAGCATTTTGGGAAGCCGAGGTGGGTGGATCACTTGAACCCAGGAGTTTGAGACCAGCCTGGCCAACATGGCAAAACTCCAACTCTACCAAAAATACAAAAAATTGATAGGGCACAGTGGCATGCCCCTGTAGTCCCAGCTAATCAGGAGGCTGAGAGGCGGGTGGATCACTGGAGCTTGGAGGTCGAGGCTGCAGTGAGCCATGATGGTGCCACTGCACACCAGCCTGGGTGACAGAGCAAGATCTTATCTCATAAAAACAAAACAAAAGGAATGTTTTGAGTAAATTCAGTTTACATATTAGCATATGATTTTGAAATTTACCCTTTTATTCTCACTATAAAACATCCTATAAATTCAGTTTGCATCCTGTGCCTTTCAGTTAAACAAAAACTGAATAAAGCCAGTTTTTAAAAAGTCACAAAAGTTGAAGAAGAATTGATGCGCCAGGGAAAACACAAAGTAAAGAGAAAGTCCTGGCAACCCTGGCAGGGATCAGTGAGACGCAGGAACATCTTTCCAAGCTGTCAATGACAGGCTGATTTACTAATTTTAGAGTATGGAAGTACAGAGTTAACTTACCAGCTAATCAATGTGTTTTCTCCCTTGACTGTTTCCAAACACAGAGTGCTGGTCAGTTGCTTCAGGTAAACCCAGTCAGCTATAAACACTACACTAACAATATCAGTAAGATCAATCATGCACTAAATTGCTCCTGAAAATATACTGTCTCTTCTGGCTTTATTTCCCCACCTGGCTGGACTACTGTTTTCTGCCGTACATCTCCAGCATAAAGCATAACCTCATTTTGAAGTCAGGTGTGGCCTTGCTGTTGGCCTTTGAAAGGGGGTTACCATACTGCACGCTTCCTAAAAAGTAAAAGGAGGCAAGGGTTTGGGAGCATTTCTAAGTGTCAAAGACAGCTTTGAGGGTAACAGATGAACTAGACTTAGAAGCTGGGAGTCTTTGCCATCTTCATGTCCTTTTACATTAAGGTCACCATGTCAACTAAACCTTAGCATTTTCCAATCTTTAATAAATGGGAAGGGGAGCTGCACACAAACATGATTAAAACCACTTCCTAGAACTCAGAGGTGAAGGCACCACAAAACACTGGCCAGTAGGTAACATGATGGATTTTCATCTTTGGTCAATCAACTTGAAATATTTAGGAAAGATTGACAAAAAATTCCTAAAACATTTCCTCATAATACTTATAGTTGGATTTTTAAAATCTTTGTACTCTTTATTTCAATGAATAGGCCTGGATGACAAAATATGGATAAACATTTTGTTTTTATTTCAGTGTCTGTTATTCTATTCTAGTTTTGTTTTATGGTTACTTGTATTTCTATCATTTTTCTCATTCCAGTCCTAACCCCAGTACATTTAACAAGAATGCCAAATGAACCTGAACTGCTGGAAGGATTTTACATACTTGTAAGACAACTGGGCTAATGTGGGCATCATAGTCACAGAATGATATGCGCAAGGCCATAGAAGAAGCTCCAAATCTAAGAGGTAAAAAAAAAATGAAAAACTTTAAACCCCATTTAATAGCCACCTCTCCAAAAGTACTAGTCCAAATGATTCTTGCTTTGTTCTGAAACACTTCCAGTGATGTTCCAAAGCACCATAGGTTCATTAGATCAGGTCAGTAAGGAAAGTTAACAAGAAGCAAATGTTATTAAATAGCCTCTGTTTAGGATAGAGGAGGCCCATCGGTCTGCAGTGAAGGCAACACAAGAGCTTACAAATAATCTGCCTTCCCCAAGGTACGTGGCTCCAGGACACCTCCTTTGTGTGCTTGGAATCTGAGGAATTTTGGAGACAATCCTAGACTGTTGCAGTGTTGGGGGATCCTTGTTTGAATTGGGGACACAATGCAGCCAGCTGCCACTCATGACCTTGATAAGCCAATGCATCCATCACTTTGCCAGTCTCCACACTGGTCTCACCATCATCAGAGTGGTGGGGAGGAAATCCTAATTTGTTGAAGCCTGACACATCCCTAGTAGCATCTCCTAAGCAGCTTCTAAAATAGTCTGTTGTAAAAGCAGCAGAAAGCTTGGGTTGGAGAATGGTCACAATCTGGCTATGACACAAGGTCTCAAGTGTCACTGAAAAGTCCCATTGAAATGGACGTCGGTTCTAAGCCCTTTTGTGGTCTGTGGTGGTCGTTCAGTGCCAAGAAGAGGGAGATGACCCTTCGGCCAATGTCACTCTCAGGAGTTCCTTTACAGCACACCACAACTCCCTTCAGTAATAGACACTTCATGCCCTTGATATCCTTTTCTTCTGCTCTGCTCCAGGAGACTTCACTTTTACATTATAATTTGAAGATCTTTGAGTGGGCCCAAAGAAAAAGAATCAACTCAGGGACAAAGTACGTTCTCCACATTGATCTTTCGATAGCCTCATGTCTGACTAATTTTTTAACAGGTCTTTTCAAAAGATGGGTCCTTTAAAAATCAACTCAAGAGAGCTAGAGACAGGAAGATCCCCTTTTCTTCAAAGTCTTTCCAATAAAGGAAGAGTAATGCTGTTTTCTTTAAGTAAATAATCAGTGGCCTCAGTTACAATTTAACTTACTGATTTAAGGTAGGTGCGATTATTGCCCCCATTTTACACATAAGGGAGCTGAAGTTCAACAGGTTATTTGCCAAAGACCATACAGCTTATAAGTGGCCTTGCTGTCAATGCCCTGAACCATGTTACCTCTGCTAAACCTCTATAATTAGAGCAGTTCATTCTATTATTTTAAATGAACTCTACTCCTTTCTCCCTTCCAACACTGAAATGAAAATCTCATCTTCAGTGATGCTTAGTCTAATCACTAAAGCAGTGGTCTTCAGTGACCCCACCAAGGCACATGTGGCAGTCAGTAGATATTTTTGATTGTCATGTGTATGGGGGTGCAGAATGCTACCTACTGGCATCCAGTGGGTAGAGGCCAGGGATGCTGTTAAACATCCTATAATGTACAGGGCAAGTCCCCATGACACAGAGTCATCCGGACCACAATATCAATAATGCTGAACAGTCAGATAAGTATTTTCATGACACAGGTCTTCCTCCCTCCATTGCTTTTCTCATTCCTGCCATTTTCACCATAGCAATGGTCTGTTGAGTATTTGTGCCCCAAACTAGCTGGGAAGCCATCTTTCCTAGTAAGCAGGATTTCTTGCCCTTCCCCTACCTGATCTCCCCTACTTCCCCAAGAAACCTAACAGATTTATGTAGTCCCATTTCTGCACTTTGAGTCAAACCATTCCACTTCATGTAACTCCTGTATAGTCTTTCAAGCCTATTTCAAGTGAAGTTTTGCCTGAGAAGGCCAGCCCACAGCCTACATCCTCCTCCTGGAATCTGAACTTCCAGTTTTGCAATTAAAGTGATAATAACAATCGCTGCCACTGCATTCCTACCATGTGCCCCACACTCTGGCCAAACTTTTGATACATATTATTGCTAATCCTTCAAACAACCCTAAAATAAAGATACTGCCATCTCCATTTTTCCCTAGGACTAAAGAGAATCTAAGAGAAGGTAAAGGAGTTCGAAAGCTTTAGCCCAAGGAGTGGGAGAGCCAGGATTGAAACCCACATCAGACTAACTCCAGAGCCCAGCTCTTTCCAAATGGGTCCCACTACTAGGCACAGTTAACCTCACACACATCACTCATTCTCTTAAAGTACCTGGAAGAATTTCAATAAATACCTGTTGACTGACTGATCAAACAATAATAACCTCTCTGGGGTTCCCAGGTCGCTCTGAGAGTGAGTCTCCCATTGTACAATTTCTCTTTTATTACTCCCACATATTAATGGGTCATTCTCCTTGCCTTCCCTTACTGTACGTATATGTATACATACATATATATTTAAAAATTTTTAACAGCTTTATGGAGCTATAATTGATATGTGATAAATTGCACATTGGTAAACTGTATATTTTGATAAGTTTGACATGCATATGCACTCATGCATCCACTTCTAATATTAATAAAATACCTATCATCTTTTAAACTTTTTGCACTCTCTTATCCTTACCATCCGCTCCAACCATTGTACTGCAACCACTAATCCGTCTCCTGTCATTGGACATTAATTTGCATCTCCTAGAAGTCTGTATAAATGGCATCCTATAACATACACATTCTTTCTTCTCTGGCTTCTTCACTCAGCATATTTTGGGATCATCCATGTCAGCATGTATCAATAGTTTGTTCTCTTTTATTGCTGAATATTATTCCACTGTATGGATATACACAGTCTACTCATCCATTCACCTCTGACGGACGTCTGCATTGTTTCCAGTTTGTGGCTATTATAAATAAAGCTGCTGTGAACACGTGTGGACAAATCACCATCCTCTTTAAAATCCACCTCTATCTGAAGAAGAATTTTGCCAGATCATACAACTGTATTACATTTTGAACTGTTTTTCCAGTATAAAGAAATGGAGATGAGAAACAAAACCTTATTCTCTTTTTGAATGCATACCGGGGCATGGTTTTCCAGGACAGATGGCTGGTCTTGTCATTTGGACCCATCCCTTCATAAGAACTTAGTCTAATTTCAGTTTCCTTATGTATAAAATCAATATAATAGAGCCTCTTCATAGGGCTGTTGGGAAGATTAAATGATTATTATTATTCTTGCAAAATCTTAACCTCAAACCAATGTGTGATGAGTGATTAATAAATATGGGCTATGACTACTATTAATCTTAACATCTATTATGAAAAATGATTAACCCTCATTATGGCTTCAAAAAGAAATTCCTATGATTTCTGCCAAATTTCTCCATTCAGATTTTACCTTAAGTGACCATTCTACCGTATAGCAAACAAATGATGGTCTAACACAGGGCTGTCCAATCTTTTGGCTTCCCTGGGCCACACTGGAAGAAGAACTGTCTTGGGCTACACATAAAATACATTAACACTTGTGATAGCTGATGAGCTAGGAAAAAAAAATCACAAAAAATATCATAATGTTTTTTAAAAGTTTACGAATTTGGGTTGGGTTGCATTCAAAGCCATCCTGTGCCGCAGGTGGCCCATGGGCCACGGGGTGGACAAACTTGATCTAACACAATGCTTCTCAAACCTTTTTAAAATCCTGCCCCCTTTAGAAAAACAAAAATATATATAAATCTTGGAAGAATTGACACATGGTGCCTAAAAACACATCAATATAACCTTTCCCCTGGGTCTAACAGGACAGCACTAGTAAGAATATGCTGCAGTCTTCTAACTAGTAGCTCCCTGTGAATCATCTGATTACTCATTCATCAGAGAGAAGGAAATGAATGGACTCAGTGAAACCCAACTAGTTTCCAGGAAGGCTGTGATAAACATCCTCCCTATCCCGGCTTACATTGCATCTTACCACTTACTATCTATCAGGCCCCAAGATCTACCCCTTGTATTTTCACATATGCGGGCAAGTCTGAAAAGGGACCGTTTGAAAGAGAAGTACTTGGCCCTGGGTGAAGGAGAGAAAGGTCTGTAATTCAAGCCTGGGTGACCATCCATGAGGAAGGCTAGGAAGGAGTCTAGTGCTGGGGGGGTGGTCTGGCCTAGACAGTAAGCTTCCCACAAAAAGATGGCTGGTGTGATAACTAGACATACACATAATCAGAAGAACCCTTTGACAAGACAAATTGTCAAGGAGTTCTACCAGAGAAGAGAGCCTGGAGGAGAACTTTATGTATCTTTCCAACCACAGCTGGGAATGAAGGGCCTGGTGGGCTTGGAAAGCATAGCTTAAGAGCACAGGATGACAACTCAGTCAGACATAGGAGAACAACTCCTCACAGCCAACTATGCCATTACCAAAAAGCCATGGAGGTGTGACTTGGTTTCCCAAAAATAGGCCCTAGGATACAGGACAGGAAAGTCCTCCAGGATGCTCTTCTTTATGATGATCGTAGGTGAACACAGACACGAAGGACAGGACTGCTCTCCTCCTCCACCCCAAATCACTGCCCTCTCTAAAGAGCCTTTCCTAACCCCCATCACATAATAGATACTCAACAGTTATGTGCTGAATTGTGATTGGTTAATTCGTGAATGTTCAACTTCCATTCTTAGGTTCTACACCTGGGCCATAACAACTCTCCTAGGAGCCTTGACAAGGCAGTCTTGGCCAGGCACAGTGGCTCACACCTGTAATCCCAACACTCTGGGAGGCCGAGGCAGGTGGATCACCTGAGGTCAGGATTTCAAGACCAGCCTGGTCAACATGGTGAAACCCCGACTCTACTAAAAATACAAAAAATTAGCCAGGCATGGTGGCAGATGACATAATCCCAGCGACTCAGAGGGCTGAGGCAAGGGAATCACTTGAACCCAGGAGGGAGGCAAAGGTTGCAGTGAGCCAAGATCAGGCCATGGCACTCCAGCATGGGCAACAAGAGCGAAACTCCATCTTAATTTAAAAAAAAGAAAAAGAGAAAAGAAAAGGCAGTCTTCCCACTAAGTAGCTAGGATTGTTAAGCACTCCGGTCAGTGCCTAGCATATTGGGGGGTTCAAAAAATGTCTGGTCTCTTTAAAAAAAAATCTAACGTGAGGCCGGGCGTGGTGGCTCACACCTGTAATCCCAGCACTTTGGGAGGCCGAGGCGGGCGGATCACCTGAGGTCAGAAGATCGAGACCATCACGGCCAACGTGGTGAAACCCCATCTCTACTAAAAACAAAAAATCAGCCAGGCACGGTGGCAGGCGCCTGTAGTCCCAGCTACACAGGACGCTGAGCAGGAGAATCACTTGAACCCAGGAGGCGGAGGTTGCAGTGGGCCAAAATTGCGCCACTGCACTCCAGCCTGGCAACAGAGTTAGACTCCATCTCAAAAGAAAAAAAAAAAAAAAAAAAGAAAAGAAAAAAATCGAAAGTGATCTGCACCAGAGCAAACCACTGTCACTACCTGGAATGTTTAGTGGCTTCAGGAGAATATTCCCAAATGACAATGTATCTCCCAACACGTCTACATCAAATAACTTCCCCACTCACACACAGACAGACACAAATACACAACACACACAAACAACCTAAGGAGGGAAAATATTTTAGCAGCAGGAAAAACCTGTTTCTGTGCTCTAAGACTTCTGAATTAATTTTCTAAGGTTTGAAAGTAATATACTTTATATTGTTTAGTAGCCACACTACCAGCAAGAAGTAGAAGTAGCCAATACCTCAATAAAAAGTTGAAGTATCACCTAAAAAGCAGCTCACACTTTGGCAAAGAGTGCAAAATTACAAATATGTTTCCTTTTAATGCAAAGACTGAACTCTAATAACTCTGTAGTCAAGCAATAGGCAGATGAGTTAAGTATCAGGATTTCTTACTTATCCTAACACCTCCTCATATGAAGAGAAACCAATTATTTCACTAAATGATTAAAAAGAGGCAGACATCTAAGACCGTTTGGAGTTCATTTTGTTAGAAAGCTTAGATATATTTTTCACAATTGAGAAGAACTAGAATTTTTTTTCAAAAGAGGATTACTAATCCACCTCATATAGAATACTTTTTCCATAAAATTTTCCACTCAAAAATTTTTCACGTATATGTGTATAACATGATATAGATTAAATAGATTAGATAAATATAATATAAACATATGGATAGATATGATAGGTACAGATCTACAGAAAAATATTAATAGATATAGATATACACAACTGATTAACGAATGAATGGACTGACTGATTGATTGGTAGGCAGGCAGGCAGACAAAATTAAAAGTAGAGGATTTACATGGACTGGACCCAAGTTAAAATTGAGTTCAGCTTCCCTCAATCCAACCTCCAAAATTTCTGTTGTTCTCCCCTTCTGCTTCTCTGTATGATGGTCTTGAGTACCTCCCTTTCCTCCACCCCACCAGACCAAAATTTTCCACGAAGAAAGATCAGATAAAATCATTAATCTAATGTGCATGTAAATGGCTGGTACTATGCTGGGAGGACCCTAAAGAGAAATACACCACTTTGGCCTGGCCAAGGCAGAGGTTCCAAATATCCTGTTATTTCAATACTGTGTTTCAGAGCAGGTAGAAGCATTTTAGGGCAACAGGGGAGAGTAGCCAGCAGCTCACGGCAGTATAGTCCCAAGGATGTTGTCCTTATTTGTAGAGTACGCTGAATCGTACAACTGTCAACGTGGTAAGCCAGGAACTCTCATTTAACGGAATATCCTTCCCGCTATGCTCCTGGGGTACAGCTAGCCATATGGGGAGCTTAATGAGACTTGGAAAGTGAACGTGAAAACAGGCCACCACTCTCACAAGGTTGATGGAAACACCATGATGGACAACGGAAGGTGCCCAATGGGTCCAACTTGTCTGCTTTCTTCTGCTCTGATCCCTGTTTCCTCCTAACAAGAGGCCCTGTTGAGCAGCAAGGGCTCCACCTACCACCAGACATCTGGCTGCAGACCACAGGGTTTGGAATTCCACAGACACAGAGGCGGCGGCAGCTTTTAGAACGTTTCATCCGCTCCCTGCTATGGTCCCTCATCAGCATCCTGCAGTTCTGACCTGCCCAGCCCTACGAAAGAACTTCTGGTGAAACTTTCTCTAATCCTCTCACTTTCCTTCAAGACCTTTACTTCTGCCAGCTCCTCTACTATTTGAGGAAGGACCAATTTCTATAATAAATCCCTTAATCCCATAATACTCGCCATGTTTGTGTTTCTTTGACTGACAGCTGGTTGATAAATAGGACAATACAGAGAAAAGACCTCAATGCATAGCCTTTGTGTATACCAGTGATCCATTTATGAAACAACTTGCAATTCCATGCAGGTGAACACAGGGATGCAAAAACTGTTCACCAAAGAACACATTTCTTTACTGCCACACATAGGACCCATATACACACACTTAGAACCACACTGAACCTCTGAAGATCTTCTCCAAAAATACTACCATCATCACAAATCGCTTGCTACCACAGAGCGCTCGATGAGTGCTAAGGTTTGAGTATTTTACAAGACAAATAAACAACTCTCAGGTAAAAATGAATAAGTGACTTCTTTCTTGTGCGTTATGTTCTTACCCCCAAAAAATAAAACAAATCTTTCCTAGATTGCCTTTAGTCAAGGACCAATAGATCTATTTATCAACATGTCTTAAGCCAGTGGTCACAAATTGGGTTCTTGCAAGCTGATTCTGGCCCATAGATGTGTTTGATTTGGACTTCCAACTTTTTCGAATGTTTGAACTGATACCAATTTTTGGAAATTCGGAGATTTTCCCTAAAATTCCACATTTCCAACTTCTGAAAGACTCAAAGGTCTAGTCCCCTGGCCCCACTTTCTTGCATCACAACCTTCTCAGTTACCACTCTGCATTCCACTCATAACATCTACCTGGGCCCTGAAAACAACTAAGATGGCAACCACCAACTTGTACACTCTCAAGAAGCCAGTCCCCAGGGGCCTCAGAGGATCGAGGAGGTTCTCTTCATGTGATGTCTGCATTTCCTCAGCGGTTGACTTGCTGGTAAGGGCCATTTACATTTGGGGTTGCTTTTAAAGCCCACATTTTCCAGGTCATAATGTAGCACAGCTCTCCAGTTAAAGGAGAGATGATTAAGAAGAGGCACATACCTTAAGCAATTAGGGCTGTATCAACATGTCCAGGAACAAGCTGTAACATCACCTGGCTCAGCTGCTTCGTGTAAAAATCACATCACCAAAGCCTCTGGAGCACAAGTATTATTCTTCACCAAGAAGAGCAATTTGAGGAAGACTTATCTGCCTTTTATTAGTAAAAAGACACTGCCTGGTATCACTTTCCCTTTCTTTACATCATGAGAAGGTGAAACCAAAAACAGAAATGGCTGCACAATGGGTGTTCTCAAGTGAAAGTGATTTGCAGGCAAAAGCCTGAGACTGAAATGAGGAAGCATCACAGAGACAAAAATTCCACGAAAAGTCTATTTCTGCAAACTTTGGGGTTTGTTAATTAACAAACTTTGGGGTAAGTTAATTCCCTTCTCCCTGTACTGGTTTTCTCATCTAAAATCCATCCTTATTAGCGCACCATAGTGAAGTGAACTAAACACTGCACACAAAACATTTGGCTCACTGGCTGGCACACCCATTCAATAAAGGCTGAAATTACTGTTATCATTTTATTATTATCAACAAAGACAGCTCATACAAAATTAAAAACACATTCAACCAAAATAGGGAAGGGGATTCCCTCGGCAGCCACTTCAGTCACAGAGAGACATTTGTAAATCAAGAGTCTCCGAGTTGAGAGGTTGTATGTGTTATGATTTGGAGATTGTGTTTAGTTTGGTTCAAGTACAACCAGCAAACACATTCAGTAGAAAATGTGCTAATAAAATTGTCTATCTCTGTAGAGTCACGGGATGGCTCACTACATTCCTAAAACCATTTCATAACCCATTGATTCAACACCACAGGCTTTTTACAAAAACGTCCAAACATAAAAAGGTAAATTCTCCCATGATGGCCTCCACACATCTGGAGGTAAGTGGTAAAACTGGTGAGGTCCTGTGGTAATTTGAAAAGTACTTTGTTCAACTTGCACCTCATTATTCTGCAGCAAGTCATCTGAAAGGGGGCATGCTAAGCAAAATATGAATATGTTTAGTTAGTCAGCCAAATAACATTTCTAGATTTTAAAAGCAACAGGCTGACTTCTAGTAAAATGTTCAGTAAACAGAGTTACTTATCTTTGCAAAAGATTTGTAGATCAGAGTATTTGGATTCTGTCTCCCTTAAGAAAAATTAATAGCAAAGACACTATCTCCATTTTACAGATTAAGAAGTGGAGCAACTGGATAAAATGACAAAATGCTTTGACTGAATCTCTTAAAAATTCAAAACTCCAAAGTATTACTATCTTGATAAGGAAAGAAATTCCACAGGAAACTTACAGAGAGAAAATGGCTTGCAATGGTAGAGCTTCATTTAAAAAAAAAAACAAGAGACACCAATTGTCAAGTGACATTCACTCATTTCTAAAAATTAACTGAAGAAACATGGACACGTGTTCCATGACTTCCAGCTTCCTGGTCATTATGGTTTCTGCCTCTCAGCAGTCCTTCCCCGTCGACACAAACTCCATGAAACAATCATTGGAACATCTGCTAAACTACATGGACAGCTCATTGAGTTGCTCAAGAAATGTTTAGGTAGAGGCCAAGTAAGTTTCAATCTCCGGTTAGCCTAGAGGTCCAAAGATGAAAATGTTGTATCCTAGTGAAGGTGACAGACTTGCAGACACAGACTTCCCAATGCTGTGCACGTCATGCTATACACAAAGACCACTCAAGGACTCAGGAAGCAGAGGAGAAACTAACCAGGCCAGTCTTATGTGGACACTATTCTAAGACTCCACAAAGTGAGAGGATTTGGTCTAACTCTACATGACTGAAAAGAATATCAACAGCTTGTGAAAAGACGGGGATTTTCAGGCCACTCAAAGTGGAAGGAATCATATGTTAATAGCCCAGAGATGTGAAATATTCACGAGGAACAGTAGTGGCAGTAAAGATGACAGGAAGAATAATTAGGGTCAGTTTAGAAAGAACTATGTCTCAAAGCCTGGGGTTTTGCCAGCAGGAAAAGGGACGGTCCAGAAAGCTTTTAAACAGGAAACTGGCCTAATTGGCTCACTGCTTTAGAAGAGTTGTTCTACATGTGGACTGAAGAAAGCAAAGAAACTGCATGCTTGACTAGTTGCCAAAAAACAAGACTATATAATTTATTCTGCTTAATGGGTCTTTGCTACACATCCTTCCCTTCATTTCCCTCAAACACCTCATAACTATGACTAGGTCACTATAAATTCCTAAACTCAAAATAATATGGATGCCCAGCTTTCTGGAACATTAAGGGTGCAAATCTGGAAAGCAGAAGGAGAAAATGTCTCATTTCTACCTGAAAGAAAACATTAATCATAAGTGAATTCCCATTCACAATTGCTTCAAAGAGAATAAAATACCTAGGAATTCAACTTACAAGGGATGTGAAGGACCTCTTCAAGGAGAATTACAAACCACTGCTCAATGAAATAAAAGAGGATACAAACAAATGGAAGAACATTCCATGCTCATGGGTAGAAGAATCAATATCGTGAAAATGGCCATACTGCCCAAGGTAATTTATAGATTCAATGCCATCCCCATCAAGCTATCAATGGCTTTCTTCACAGAATTGAAAAAAACTACTTTAAAGTTCATATGGAACCAAAAAAGAGCCCACATCACCAAGTCAATCCTAAGCCAAAAGAACAAAGCTGGAGGCATCAAGCTACCTGACTTCAAACTATACTACAAGGCTACAGTAACCAAAACAGCATGGTACTGGTACCAAAACAGAGATATAGATCAATGGAACAGAACACAGCCCTCAGAAATAATGCTGCATATCTACAACCATCTGATCTTTGACAAACCTGACAAAAACAAGCAATGGGGAAAGGATTCCCTATTTAATAAATGGTGCTGGGAAAACTGGCTAGCCATATGTAGAAAGCTGAAACTGGATCCCTTCCTTACACCTTATACAAAAATTAATTCAAGATGGATTAAAGACTTACATGTTAGACCTAAAACCATAAAAACCCTAGAAGAAAACCTAGGCAATACCATTCAGGACATAGGCATGGGCAAGGACTTCATGTCTAAAACACCAAAAGCAATGGCAACAAAAGCCAAAATTGACAAATGGGATCTAATTAAACTAAAGAGCTTCTGCATAGCAAAAGAAACTACCATCAGAGTGAACAGGCAACCTACAAAATGGGAGAAGATTGTTGCAATCTACTCATCTGACAAAGGGCTAATATCCAGAATCCACAATGAACACAAACAAATTTACAAGAAAAAAACAAACAACCTCATCAAAAAGTGGGTTAAGGACATGAACAGACACTTCTCAAAAGAAGACATTTATGCAACCAAAAAACACATGAAAAAATGCTCATCATCACTGGCCATCAGAGAAATGCAAATCAAAACCATAATGAGATACCATCTCACACCAGTTAGAATGGCCATCATTAAAAAGTCAGGAAACAACAGGTGCTGGAGAGGATGTGGAGAAATAGGAACACTTTTATACTGTTGGTGGGACTGTAAACTAGTTCAACCATTGTGGAAGTCAGTGTGGCGATTCCTCAGGGATCTAGAACTAGAAATACCATTTGACCCAGCCATCCCATTACTGGTTATATACCCAAAGGATTATAAATCATGCTGCTATAAAGACACACGCACACGTATGTTTATTGCGGCACTATTCACAATAGCAAAGAGTTGGAACCAACCCAAATGTCCAACAACGATAGGCTGGATTAAGAAAATGTGGCACATATACACCATGGAATACTATGCAGCCATAAAAAACGATGAGTTCATGTCCTTTGTAGGGACATGGATGAAACTGGAAACCATCATTCTCAGCAAACTATCGCAAAGACAAAAAAGCAAACACCGCATGTTCTCATTCATAGGTGGGAATTGAACAATGAGAACACATGGACACAGGAAGGGGAACATCACACTCCGGGGACTGTTGTGGGGTGGGGAGAGTGGGGGGAGGGATAGCATTAGGAGATATACCTAATGCTAAATGACGAGTTAATGGGTGCAGCACACCAACATGGCACATGTATACATATGTAACAAACCTGCACATTGTGCACATGTACCCTAAAACTTAAAGTATAATAATAATAATAATTTTTAAAAAAAGAAAACATTAAATGCAAACTTTTTGACAGATGATGATTTCTGGAGAATTTTTTTTTTAACTTGAGTTACTTTTAAAACTTGTCATCACTGACAAGCATAAATTAGGTGGAAATTCATTTTTTTAAAAAAATAGACAAAGTGGTAGAAATTAAGCAACTGGCAGTTATAGTAAAAAAAAAATTCAGGTTCTCTTTTAAAACAAAGAAGTGCATATTTGCTTAGTAACTATAGTGCTAATCAAGGCAATCATACATCATTCAAAGTTATCACAAACCCGTATTTTCCAATGCCATTCATCTAGGAGTTTCTGTATGAAAGGTATAGACTTTAACAAGGCTTGCAGTGTTCACTAAAAGCAGCTACTTATTTTTCCACCTCCCACAAAAGCGGATGAGACATTTTCCTAAGCTTTGCTGAAGTGCCAACTGCGAGTCACACAATCACAGTCTGGACAGAGGTGAACCACGACAATTGATGGGACCACCAACTTCACAACATTCACTAACATGCCTGCCACATGCATGCAGATGCTGTGCTCTTGTTAATCTTGAAAATGAATTGCTTTAGTTCTCTGTGAGAATAGTGTGGGGTCTGCTTAAGCATGACAAACTAAAAATCCTCTTACAAACACTGCCGCGATATTAGCTACATGTCCTTGCTTCGGTTCACAACTAGACTCTCCTGTGAGATCACAGACAAATTCAGCAGACTGTTTTGCTGTAGGTTTTACTTTAAGTATTAACTTCTCAGATCTTACATTATTATTATTTCATGGAGACAAACATCATACACTTAGTAAGACCAGAGCTACACTTTATTTATTTATTTATTTATTTATTTATTTATTGATTGATTGATTGATTGAGACGGAGTCTCGCTCTGTGGCCCAGGCTGGAATGCAGTGGTACAATCTCAGCTCACTGCAAATTCAACTTCCCAGGTTCAAGCGATTCTACTGCCTCAGCCGCCCGAGTACCTGGTATTATAGACATGTGCCACCACGCCCAGCTAATTTTTGTATTTTAGTAGAGATGGGGTTTCACTGTTGGCCAGGCTGGTCTCAAACTCCTGACCTTAGGTGATCCATCCGCCTCGGCCTCCGAAAGTACTGGGATTACAGGCGTGAGCCACTGCGCCAAGCCACTACACACTTTTTTTCTTTTTCTTTTTTTTTAATACTTTAAGTTCTAGGATACATGTGCAGAATGTGCAGGTTTGTTACATAGGTATACACGTGCCATGGTGGTTTGCTGCGCTCATCAACCCATCATCTACATTAGGTATTTCTCCTAATGCTATCTCTCCCCTAGCTCCCACCCCTCGACAGGCCCCAGTGTATGATGTTCCCCTCCCTGTGTCCATGTGTTCTCACTATTCAGCTCCCACTTATAAGTGAGAACATGCAGTGTTTGGTTTTCTGTTCCTGTGTTAGTTTGATGAGAATGATGCTTTCCAGCTTCATCCATGTCCCTGCAAAGGACATGAACTCATCCATTTTTATAGCTACATAGTATTCCATGGTATATATGTGCCACATTTTCTTTATCTGGTCTATCATTGATGGGCATTTGGGTGGGTTCCAAGTCTTTGCTATTGTGAATAGTGCTGCAATAAACATACGTGTGCATGTGTCTTTATAGTAGAATAATTTATAATCCTTTGGGATTATACCCAGTAATGGGATTGCTGAGTCAAATGGTATTTCTGGTTCTAGATCCTTGAAGAATCGCCATACTGTCTTCCACAATGGTTGAACTAATTTACACTCCCACCAACAGTGTAAAAGTGTTCGTATTTCTCCACATCCTCTTCAGCATCTGTTCTTTCCTGACTTTTTTTTTTTTTTTTTTTTTTGAGATAGAGTCTCGCTCTGTCACCCAAGCTGGAGTTAGTGGCACGATCTCGGCTCAGTGCAACCTCTGCCTCCCAGGGTCAAGCGATTCTCCTGCCTCAGCCTCCTGAGTAGCTAGGATTACAGGTGCCCACCACCACACCCAGCTAATTTTTGTATTTTTAGTAGAGATGCGGTTTCACTATGTTGGCCAGGCTGGTCTTGTACTCCTGACCTCAGGTGATCCACCAGCCTCAGCCTCCCAAAGTGCTGGGATTACAGGCATGAGTCACCGCGCCTGGCCTTTCCTGACTTTTTAGTGATCACCATTCTAAGTGGCATGAGATGGTATCTCACTGTGGTTCTGATGTGCATTCTCTAATGACCAGTGATGATGAGCTTTTTTTCATATGTTTGTTGGTCGCATAAATGTCTTCTTTCACACTTTTAAATATGCTTCTAGATGGAGTCTTTGAAAAGGCTCTCAATTCCCCAGGAACCAACAAACAGATAACATTTCAGAGACTCTGAAGTGGATACAAGGAAAGATCAGGTGAGGAACTAAACTGTGGCAAAACAAAACAAAACAACAGCAACAAAAACCAGACCAGAAAAACCAGGAACACCATGATTTCACAAAGTTGCATCAAAAAAGCTGTCAATTTTCTTCTTTTTCCTTTGGTTGCAAATCAGAAATATTTAAAAGTTTTAATTCAGAGGCTTCCTTCACCAAATGAATCTGAGAATCTGGTATGTGTTGTAAAACTGCATGTTGTGTCGGGCATTCAGGAAAAAAATTCTCTGTACATTTGAACTTACACTTTGGGAAATTACTAAAGGTAGTTTTAGTCATTCACATTCCAAACCAAGCATGACCAAAAACAAGCTTTTAAAAGTTCAAGCATATTTCTGTATTGGGAAAAGTTAGGAATATAATATTTAGTGGGTGGACATTTTTAAATAATGTACTTGTCCCAAATCTTCCACTGCACAGTGGAGCAGCAGAAATGGGCTGGAGCCCTCGCTCTGCCACTAAGTATCTGCCTGACCTTGGACATGGGACGGAAGTCTCTCTTGGTTTCAGTTGCCACATTTGAAGAGAAAGAGGAGGTGAGAAGAAACTGGACACAAAAAGTCTAAAGGACATTCCAGTTCCAATAAGGTTACTATCCAGTACTATCTTAAAAGTTCTCATTCAGCTATCACATCTGTTTGAAAATTAACTTTAGAAATATGAGTTAATCAACTATAGTTGGCCCTTGAACAACAAAGGTTTGAACTGCTCATCCCCACCTACATGAGGATTTACTTCCACATCTGTCACCCCCAAGACAGCAAGACCAACCCCTCATCTTCCTCCCCCTCAGCCCTACTCAACATGAAGACAACGAGGAAGAAGCCCTTCATGATGATCCACTTGCACTTAATGAACAGTAAATATATTTTCTCTTCCTTATTATTTTCTTAATAACATTTTCTTTTCTCTAGCTTTATTTATTTATTAGACAGAGTCTCACTCTGTTGCCCAGAGCTGGAGTGCAGTGGCATGATCTCAGCTCAAGTAGCCTCCGCCTTCCGGTTCAAGCGATTCTCCTGCCTCAGCCTCCTGAGTAACTGGAACTACAGGTGCACACCACCCACACCCAAAATAGTTTTTGTATTCTTAGTAGAAATGGGGTTTCACCATGTTGGCCAGGCTGGTCTTGAACAACTGGCCTCAAGTGATTCACCCGCTTCGGCCTGTTAAATTGCTGGGATTACACATGTGAACCACAGTGCGAGGCCCAGCTTGCTTTATTGTAAGAATACAGCATATAATATATAGAACAAACAAATACGTGTTAGTTGACCGTTTATGTCATCAGCAACGCTTCCAGTGAACAACAGGCTATTTGTTGTTACGTTTTCAAGGAGTCAAAAATTATACATGGATTTTCAGCTTCACACAGGGTCACTGCCCCCTAATCTACACATTGTTCAAGAGCCAACTGTACTTGTGGATAAAGCTAAGCTTTCTGGAAATAAAAGTTTTTTAAAAAATTAAAAGCTAATATTATAGATGTTTTGCTACCCAATATGTGCTTGACAAATGTCTGCTCATAAATGATGAAGTCAAATGGGGAATAGACAGCTGCCGTCTCTAAGTCTCTGGTAGATTGTTTGTAACATAGCCACAATTCTCTCCCTAAATGTACACTGTTGAACAATCCCCTCTCTCACTGACTCTAGGTTTAGCCAGTTAACTTGCTTTAACCAGAAGAATGTAGTAGAAATGACATTGGGAGACTCTCAAGTCTAAACTTCAAGAAGCCTGGCATTTTTTAATATTGCCGTCTTGGGGCACGGGCACTATACACACACACCTGAGCTAACTGGCTGGAGACGCCTTCCTCCTGGAGTACCTATACCACCTCCAACACTGTGTCTGGCTCATAGCAAGTGTTCGTTAAACTACAGTTCTTATTTATACAGGCATAACTTGGACTAGCTGAAGGAAGAATGTGGTGTGAAGTAAAAGAAGAATGAGGGGAAGGAATACAAGGGCTGGCCGGGCGCGGTGGCTCACACTTGTAATCTCAGCACTTTGGGAGGCCGAGGCGGGCGGATCACGAGGTCAGGAGATCGAGACCACGGTGAAACCCCGTCTCTACTGAAAATACAAAAAATTAGCCAGGCGTGGTGGTGGGCGCCTGTAGTCCCAGCTACTCGGAGAGGCTGAGGCAGGAGAATGGCATGAACCCGGGAGGCGGAGCTTGCAGTGAGCCACTGCACTCCAGCCTGGGCGACAGAGCGAGACTCCGTCTCAAAAAAAAAAAAAGGAATACAAGGGCTGGATGGAAGAAGGTGCTATAGTATTCACTGGATGACTGACTGCTTAAGACAGCCACTGTTCTGTCCCTTGTCCAATGAACTTTCCAGGGTGGACACAGTACATAACAGAGCCTAGCTTTAAACTAGACTGTACACACCATAGCTGAGGAAATCAGACCAACATGAAGGGGTTTCATCCTAGATCAAAGCAGTGGTCAAGTCAATACTAATTGGAAGTTGCAAGAATTATCCTCTCCCAATTATTAAATTAATGATCCAGCCATCTTAACTCAGCAAGGATAAGACCAGTTACATGCTATTTGGTTTTTAGAAACCGCACATTAAATCAGAAACCTAATCTTAACATAGGCTACTTTCTGCTAACTCTCTTTTAGCTTGGTGACATTTGCGTTGATTCATGATTCATAAGCCCCATGCTGTAAGCTTTGCAGGGCTGGATCAACAGAGTGATGGCTATTAAAGGGAAACAAATCATTTATTTTCCCACTGTGGAAGGTGAGCTTAAGTCACCATCTACAAGACATAGCCATGGTGGCAGGTTTTCAGAGCACTTGCAATATTAGTAACAGTAACAATAATTGCAACTACAACTTTCTGATTACCTGAGAAGGGCCCCCACTATATATCTAGAGCTTTAGAAAAATACTTTCATTTAATCTTCATAGCACCTTTCAATGGAAATGTTATTTTTCTCATTTTTACTGCTAAGCAGGTTGGTTCAGCAAAGTTGTGTGGCCACAGAGCTTACAGTGCCAGAGCTGAGCCGGGAATGCAAGTCTGGCAAACTCCGAAGTTCAAGTTCTTAACCATTCTTCAAACAATGTGGTCAGCCTCTTCTTGGCACCTTGAAAGAAAACTCAAAAATGTAGACACACTTTTAAAATCCTGTCTTACAGAGAGATCACATCAGTTTTTGTTTGTTTTAGGTTCCAGGGTACTTGTGCAGGACGCACAGGTTTGTTACATAGGTAAACATGTGCCATGGTGGTTTGCTGCACCTATCAACCCATCACCTAGGTATTAAGGCCAGCATGCATTAGATCTTTTCCCCAATGTTCTCCCCACCCTGCTCTCCCCCGACAGGTCCCAGTGTGTGTGTGTTGTTCCCCTCCCTGTGTCCGTGTGTTCCTCATTGTTCAGCTCCCACTTGTGAGAACATGCACAGCAGTTTTTTTTAATCCCCGTGTTAAATAGTCGCTAATGCAGTACATTCAAGATAAATAGAAACCAGAAGTGAAAAACTTGCCTAACACCTAAACCTGGATATACATTTCCTATTTTTAGGTGGCAGAATATATTACAAAAAACACATTCCAAGTGCACATGCGTGATAGACAATAAACACTCAAAATAAATTTTAAAATAATCCTTAATGGTAAATATTTTTTATATTCAATAGACAAGAGACTTTCCTCAAATTTTTTAGAAGAGTTGTTTTCATTATTACTATTACCATTGCTGTTGCGTTACTGTTGTTATTTATTCAGTCCAAGCCTAAGCTGCAAGAAGCTTTAGAGCTTCCACTATTGCCCTTTTCAGATTCTACTATCACGTGAACAAGCTAATCTGCTGGAGAGGCCTTTCCCCTGGAGTACCTACACCCCCTTCTAGCACAGTATCTGGTTCATAGCAAGTGTTCATTAAATGGCAGTTCTTATTTACACACACATAGCTTGGACTAGCTGGAGGAAGCAAGTCATATGAGATAACAAGAAAGACTGAGAAGGGACATACTAGTGTATAAAGTAAACCACTTAGCTCTTTGCACTTGCCCATGACTTGTCTTGATCAGTATCACCCATGACTTGTCTTGATCAGTATCCTGCAGCAGAGGTTAACTTCCCACGTGTAACACTTTACATAAAGAGAGGCAAAAACCTGTCACTTTTAGCTTAAAATTTCTACAAACAGAATCAAAGAGTGGTCTCACTCTAGCAGTGTGAATCACTAATAGCACCTTCCCACGGTGCTTTTCAGCTCAGTACCCCATCTATTCCTCTCTGGTTATTCTGATTCCATTTCCTCCTCCCTGGGCTGGTGACCTCAACTCCTGCTAAGCACCCCCTCCCACTTACAAATCATGAAACTAAAAACATTCTCTTATGAAGCAGATAAGGGAGCAAAAATTACACTTTGGCAAAGTGTAAGTGGTAGGTAGCATGTTTGGAAGGACTACAGATCTAGAGTTAGTGGAGACAGAAAAAGAGGTATTACAGAAATCAAATGAACACCAGGAAATGGTATTTGAATGGCAAACTTCATCTTTGGAAATAACTTCACACCACAGGTTAAAAGATACTTGTAGCAACGTCGTAGGCATTGGCTTGGGTTTTTGTTCTTGTTTCTTTTTTTTTTTTTTTTTAATCTACTACTGGACATCATGGACAGTACAACCAAATGATTCATGCAAGGCCCAGGGTGAAAATCTACCTGCAGTAACAATGTAATAATACAATGATCTTTTCATAAAGATTAGCTATGATCCAGGCCACTGATCCGGGCCATAAGAATTTCAGTATCCACATATGTAAAAGGTTTTCTACAACAATCCTATGAACTAGGTAATATCCTCACATACACGTTTTACTTCTGAGAATGAGACTTTAAGCAAAAAAGGTGATTATTTTTATATTGAGAGCCATGTTGTCAACAGCAGATATATCTGATTACGTCCAAGTTTAAAGTAGACATAAAAATGTTTATAAACTTCAGCAAATTTGATTTATACAGTAATGTAACACTGATGGTGTGTTTTTACTACAAAAATGTATTTTTGAAAATTGTTATTTCACTTAACTTTTTTCTGATAGTCCCAAGATTCTTCAAGGACATCATAAATTTCTGTGTGTGTGTGTGTGTGTGTATGTCTGTGTGTGTGCATGTCTGTGTGTGTGCATATCGTAAGTGAATGCATGCATACACATATCTACTTAGAGTAAACATACAGTTATTTAAAAAAATATCTTCCCAAAGTATTGAAAGTTCCTTATCTCTGCTATAATTTGTTTTGATCCCCTCAAAATAACTAGTGTTTGGCATACAAATATTTTAAAGTTAATGTAAATTAAAATTACTTTTCTTTTAAAACTATCAGAAGGTGAGATAAATTGGATCTCACCCAAGTGTTTGAAAAATCGAAACTGAATATAACTGATCTAGGGAAAATTGGAACTGATCTCTAAAGAAAGCCATAATTTTTGAACTCCAGTATTAATACAAATGTAAATAATCTTTTAAACTTTAGGAGTCAAGACCAAACAAATTCTTTTTCTAAGTGTGAATTAATGGGAATTGTATTTTATCATGTACAAATAATATATTAGAATCACAAGAATAGCAGACAGAAGTGGGAACCTTCTGGAAATCTCCCCTGACATAAATTAAGTTGAAATTACTTACTGCAAATGGAAGCTATGTGTAACTCTTCCCTCTATCCTGGCTAGAAAAGGGATCTCAAGAGGTATGAGCACTAAAAAGGGAAAAAAGACTTTACATAAAATAGCCAATCTAAATATAAAATCATATGAAATATTAAGGATGCGATTTGAATGTTCCTGAGGCCATTTTAAAGCCTCCATTTGTGGTCTGACCCTTTCAGAATAAATATTAATTTATTTGTTTTGAAGTAGCTTTTATGAACAAAACAGCCTCTCATTTCTATCATGTAAGTGGATGTAGTAAACATAGTTAAGCTGTGAAAGTGAGAATTTAAATAAATAAAAATAGGGTCAATAAAAAGCTACTTCAGTCCACAAATGATTCCGTCATTCAATTTCTGTAAATTGGTAGGTAGAGCATTTTGCAGTGTCTGTCAGCATTTCCATCCTTAGGACTGAATAAATAATTGAAGAATAAATAATTGTGCCAGTGCCTGGTCTCAGGGGCCATTTTTATAGATTGCCATCTAATGATAGTACCTTCTGCGTGACACTGTATTAATATGGGATAAAATTACATAGTTCTTTGTTTGCGCTGACACAGTGGTGTTACAATGTCCTTTACTATTGTCTGGAATACAAGGCAGAGGTAATGGTGCAGTGAGTTTTTTACTGTTAAAATCTCCATGATGGGAAGAGACAGCTCTGTTTGTGTATTCCAAAGAAAGTAAGTTGGCAATGACGATTACCATCGCAAAAGTAGTAGGGGGGCAGGGGTGGGGGAGGAATAAGGCTAAGAAAAGGATTGTTTTGATTACGAATGATGAGTAAGGCTAAAAATAGCTCAATTGGAAGATGATACCTCTTCAGCTTGCTACAGGAATTATTCAGACACCTCTCTTCTCCCGTCCTTCTATCCACCCATTCTACAAATATCTCACAAAAAACTAACGCTGCACTTGGTACTGGAGTTTTAAGACTTATCAAGACAGAAACGTTCCTTTTCTGTCCAATTTCACCAGGTCTCTTTAAGTAGAGAATATGACAATGATATTGTTATTTTTAATAAACAACAGCTCCCACTCTTTGAGCTCCTACTGCATAAGAAGCACTTAAATCTTAAAACAGCATCCTGTCCCATTTTACAAAGGAGAAGCTCCAAAAGATGATGCACCTTGCCCAAGGTCCTAATTACACAGGTAACTAGGTTAAAAGAAGCCAGGATGAAAATCTAGGTTCACTTCCCAGAATGCAACACTGCCTCTCCTAGTCTACCCTCACCACAGACCCACCAAACCAAAAAGAGGAAGGAATTTATCATTACTCACTTTGGGCAGGTAGTAGACTCCCCGCCTTGGTTCCCTCATTTGCAAAATGGAGAAAAGAATACCTATCTCAGAGGTATACAGTGAGCATGAAATTAGTTGATACCTGTAAAGTTCTTAGACCAGTTCCCTGACCTACGGTAAGTACTTAGAAAATGTTTACTATCACCATTGCTTCAAAAAAGCAGGAAAGGATCAATGATACTGAGCATGCTTTAAGTACCTATGGATGTATGAAACCATTCTGATTTAGGAAACTGATTTAGGACATTAGAAATGTTGTGAGCCATTTTCTCCATTCCATAGCACATAATCTGCTCTACATAATTTAGCATTTAATTATATACTACCTTACATTGTTGCCTAATTGTCTGACCCAGCAAGACTCTAGCTTACTCTAAGGGGGAGACGCTTTTTGCTTCTCTCGTTTCTCCCTAAGCCCCTGTGACCAGACCCTCAGTACTCTTGACTTAACATCAATTAATATTTGCAGTGGAAGTTTTACTTACAGAAAACATAATAGGATGAGATCGAAAGCAATGTGGATATTGGTTGATTCTGGAGATGGATCTGGCTGCACATTTTTTCTGTTCATCCAACTTAATCATACCATCTTATCTTGGCCGTGTCTTTTCTCTGTTCCTCCATCATACCAACATCTGTTCACAAGTGTGTTGGGATTTTAGCAAGGCATTTAACAAAATGTTTCAAGTCAGTTTCAAGGCATGATAAAGAAATCGAGAGAAAAACATTATTAGTGGAAACTCTTACCCAAAGGGACTGACTAATGGGTTATGGGAACCCAAGGCAGGTAGGTCTACAGTGATGAATTGAAGGGTTCTGACTTGCCAGTATAGCCATCCAAGACACGAGGAGCACGATTACCAAATTTGAGAGAAGCCTGAAGTGGAGCAAGAATGACCTGATACTGGACTTCAGGGGCAGATGCCAATATTATCTCATCAGGCTGGAATTTGAAGCCAAATCTATTAAGAATTTCAGTATCGAAATATGTAAAAGCTGTAGTGAAGTCCACCAGAGGACAGAGGAAGATATATTCACTTAGTAACCCATCTAGGAGTCTTTACAAATTTTTAGTTGATTAGAACCATGCTATACATTAGTGACATATGCTAATTAATTTAATTTTAGGTTACTCAAAGAGAAATGAAATGACACCTCTATCAGTGAAGCATGCTGTGGATGGCATTCATCAGAAATAGATGAGCTCTGGCAGGGTGCAGTGGCTCACCCCTGTAATCCCAGCACTTTGGGACACCAAGGCGGGCGGATAACTTGAGGCCAGGAGTTCAAGACCAGCCTGGCCAACACAGCAAAACCCCATCTCTACAAAAAAATACAAAAATTAGCTGGGCATGATGGCACGCACCTGTAATCTGGAGTCTGAGGCACAAGAATTGCTTGACCCTGGGAGGCAGAGGTTGCAGTAGCTGAGATCATGCCACTGCACTCCAGCCTGGGCTACACAGAGAGGAAAGGGAGAGAAGAGGAGAAGAGAAGAGAAGAGAAGAGAAGAGAAGAGAAGAGAAGAGAAGAGAAGAGAAGAGAAGAGAAGAGAGCCTCCTAAGAAGGATCCAGCACAAATAATTCCTTATACAGAGAGGGAAGCATTCATGCCCATTCATTTCAGAAGAATGACTGTGTATCATATTAATAACATATAGCTATGACTTACTGAGCAATTACTAAAGCCAAATACTGTGTTAAGCATTTTATATAGATTGCCTTCTCTCATCTTTCCAACAGTCCCTTGGGGCAGGCACACTCCAGCACGTTTGACTTCATTAGAGAAGGGAGGAGGGTTCGCCTGGAACCTTCCTTCTCAGTTAACACAAACTTTTCAGGCCCTCTCCCGGCCTCACCTTTCAGACCCTTCCACTCCCGCAGCACAGGAGCGGACAAAGAATTAAGGAAAAGGCAAAACCGGAATGGGGGTGGGGGGTGGGGTGGGGGTGAGGGTGAGGTATGACAGAAATGGAGAAATTAGATAAATAACTGCGGGGATGGGGAGGGGGAGGGAAGAAGGATGGGAGATGATCTAAGCAACCAATAGGAAAATATGCATTTTTCTGAGATCACCACCACAAAAGTTCAGAGGTTGCTCTAGACACGGTAAATCTTTTCGTGTCTTCAGAAGTCATTTTCTGTCCCAGACATTCGCTCCTTTTCCTGTTGCAAAGAGAAAGTGGCCAGCGACCCGTGAAATGCCAGGAATGCATCCGAGGGAGCTCCAGCTAAGTTGCAGGGAAGCTATTGTGCTCCCGTGAAGTTCAAAGGAAAGGACCGTCTGTCCGGGCCGCCGAGCTGTGGTGCAGGCAGAGGGCGGGGGGGCCCGGGCCAGGCAGGGCCCCACGCGCGTCCGGCCCCTAGCACCGCGGCCACCACCCTGGCTGCCTCGTGGGGGGCTACGAGAGACAGAGAGGAGAGAAAAAAAAAAAAAAAGTCCCCACCAGACGGGTGGGAACATTGAACTGAGCGAGCTCGGGGCTTTGGGATCCGGCCAAGGGGTGAGGGGCGAGATATTTACATTTCTCCAGGAAAGAGAAGGGAGAGCTGGGGGCTGGAGGGAAGGCTGGGAAAGAGTAAAAGAAAACAAACTGCTCTTGCCATTAAATATTCATGACAGCAGCTTTGCTAAGGCTAATGGAAAGCATATAAATCCCTTTACAACTTTGTTAAATGCAAAACGAAAAAAAAAAGATGGATAAGGGTCACAGCTTGCTCTGGGCAAATTGGAAGGAATATGAAAATCTGGACCACAGAAGGCTGGAAGCTCAGGGAGAGGAGAGCCGGCTGTGGGTTTTATTCAGACCCGTGCCAGTAGGTGTAGATACCAGTCTCATTCATTTCCCATCACTACAATAAAACACTAGTCAAAAAGCGGGTTTTCAGTAACCCCACACTCCGAACAGGCATTTTTCCTCCTACAATTTTTTGTCTCAGATATAATGCCATGGTTGCATCTGACAGATGTTACTGCTTTAAATCCTGCTTAAACACTCGTCTGATTTCCAGGAGCATCTGCAAAGGAATCTTTGAGCAAGTGCCCAAATTCCTGGGCCCAGAGAGACCAGGCTGTGCATAGTGTTGGAGTCTGACAAAGGACAGTATCGGGGAAGATCAAGGCTAGACTCACCCCAGGCCGCTCTAGTTTTAGGCACCTTGACCGTATTGTGTCTCCATTCCCGATAGTGCAGCTGGACAAAAGGAAGAGAGGCTGATCTATGTGTTCCTTCTAAGGATACATATCAGGAGGGGTGTCCTCTAAGGCACAGAAATGTTTGTAATGAGGGGACGCTGCACCCTACACAGTGTTTCTAACGACACAAGTTTCTCATTATTTAAACAATGAAAGAAGTTCCTTTGGAAGAAAGAGTTGTTATTTGTACTGCAGAGGGTAATTATTCTGGGTTTTTGTTTTTGTTTTATAGTTTATATATGGTATGTTAGGCCATTCTTGCGTTGCTCTAAAGAAATACGGCGACTGGGTAATTTATAAAGAAAAGAGGTTTAATTGGCTCACAGTTCTGCAGGCTGTACAGGAAGCATGGCAGTGGCATCTGCTCGGGTTCTCCTGAGGCCTCAGGAAGCTTACAGTCACGGCAGAAGGGGGAACAGGCATCTCACATGGCAAGAGAAGGAGCAAGAGAGAGTGGGGGAGAGGTGTCACACGGTTTTAAACAACGGGATCTCATGGGAAATCACTGTGTCGTGAGGACAGCACCAAGCCATGATGGATCAGTCCACATGACCCAAACACCTCCCACCGAACCCCACCTCCAACATTGGGGATTACATCTCAACATGAGATTTAAGGGGGACAAATATCCAAACTATATCATATGATAAAGAGAAAACAAACACATACATCGTTATGCTTTGGGTAGGGAGTAGATTTATATATCCCCACTGTGATAATTCAGGGGAGAGGGAAGTATATTCCTAAAACAAAACATAAAGCAATATTCCAAAAGAACCTCCTAGAAAATTTGTAAGTTGCTTTATAAGAGTTATATGATCTCAAAGGCCACAAAACACAAAGTCAGCTGCTTTTACATGTACATGTAAAGTATTAACACCAATAAGGTTTTGAGAAAGAATTTCACTTTCCCCATTAGATTCCCATTCCAGTAGGAAAAGGGGATTGTGTCAACACTGGCGTTTAGAACATCCACTGTAATCATTTTGTACTTTCATTCTAGAGAACGTAGATATAATTGGCTGGTTTGGATGAATTTTAACAACAGCTGTAAACGTAAGTTTTCAATGGGCCCCTCCATCACTGTTACTCCCAAAGTCTTCGTATATATTTCCACTATCACTCAGTAATTATTCCTTTCAGGAATATGTCTGTCTCAGCCCCTCTCCCCATAGAACACCTCCTCAAAGGCCTTGAAGGCCAATGGCTGTGTTATTCACCCTCATGCCCAAAAGCAATGCAAGTGTCTTATGGATTCCTCAGGAAACCCAATCCCTGCCACAAGTGCTCACACCGTCAGCGCTCACAAGAGTAAGTGGGCTCCTATTATAAAGAAGGGTCTGCTGACAACTAACTTCACTCAGCAGAGTGAATATCTGATGAAATTTTTAGGAGGTTGAGATGCCTTTCTTTCTTAAGTAAATCAATTACTTATTTTTTATCCTGTATTTCAGTTATAGAATTGACTGTGCAACTGGATGAAAATTATACGGTCATCTTTCTTTGATTTCATATAGACAGAAAATCAAGATTATTAATGAGCAAATAAAAATAGAGTAATAATAAAATATTTCTTTGTTGTTGTTGTTGTTTTGACATGCTTGGAAAGCAATGTTACAATTTAAAACTAGAGGGAAAGGAAGGGGATTGAAAATCGGTCTCCAGACAGAATTTTCAATTAAAGAAGCAACACACAGAAAAGTCCAAAAACAAGTTCATTTTTCTTCCAAAAAGTACACTTTAGATTTTTCTTTCTTTTTAAAATAACATAAACAAATGATTCCTACCAAGTCCAGAATTTCTAGGAGGCAAGACACAGTCCTTTCAGGGTAGTATGCTAGGAATGCCAAGAGCTCTGCTGTATATGAAAAAGGTCACCAGTGAGCAAGGAGCTTCCAGCTCCAGGTATTCTCAAGCCTTCCAGGACCACCACCAGGCTTTCCACAGTCCCCTGGGATCCACCTCCAATGCCTTCTTCCTTACTGAGGTGTATGCAGGTAGGATTCAACTGAGACCACCCTGATCAAATTCCCACCAAAGGAGGACTCAATGTATATGGGAACCAAATAGAATAAAAACTGTATTTCCACAGTTATTGCACCATAGATAGCTCTTCATACACTTCCATAGCAAAAATACTAAGTCCTTACTGCTACAAGCTCCTATCCTGAAGGATCCTTAAAAGCAGCATTACCTTACTGCATTTATCATCAAAGCAGTAAACACAAGGCTTGGTACACTGGAAGTGCTCAATAACATTTGTGGAATGAAAGAATACGGCAAAAGAAATAACGAAACCAAACAGAACTCAGCAGAAGATTTAGGTCTTAATTATTCTGAAAAGCAATAAAAACAGAATTAACCTAGGGACTCTAATAATAAATATCAAACAAAGTGACAATAAATTAACTTCACAATTAAAAAACAATTTTTTTTAAAGAGTTACCTTCTCTACCTAGTATTCCTGGCTAGGTCCACACTTTAACAAATGTTCTTTATATTTTCATTAACAACACTTTCACATTCACTACGATTAAAATCAGTACTTACAGCCTATATTATAATTTTGATTGTGGTTTTTTTTCAAAAAAGAACATTTATGAATACCAAAATGCTTCTGTTATAATTTCAGTGCTCATTCTATATACTACTGGCAACAGACTATTCTTACTAGTAATCATATTTTGTATTTCTGTATAGTTTTATTATTCAGGTGTACCTCCCTAGACACTATGATTTAGTCTTGGCCATTTTTTAAAACAAATTTTTTTTCTATTCTTTAAGTCACTTTGAATCTACAGATTCCTTTTCCAACTCCTTTTTTACACAACTCACTATGTATCTGTTGAAGAAGAACAAGGGGCATTTGACCAGACTTTTCGTTTTGATTTTTATTTTATTTTATTTTTGAGATGAAGTTTCGCTCTGTCACCCAGGTTGACGTGCAGTGGCACAATCTCCACTCACTGCAACCTCCACCTCCTAGGTTCAAGCGATTCTCATGCCTCTGCTTCCTGGGTAGCTGGGATTACAGGCACAGGCCACCATGCCCAGCTAAATTTTTGTATTTTTAGTAGAGATGGGGTTTCACCATGTTACCCAGGCTGGTCTCAAACTCCTGAACTCAATTGATATACCCGCCTCGGCCTCCCAAAGTGCTGGGATTACAGGCGTGAGCCACCATTCCCAGCCAACTTTTCCTTTTTAAATTTTACTAACAAGGCTTCCTAGGTCATGACAATCTTTTGGTGAAAAAAAAAAAAAAAAAAGCTTAGTCCGAAAGGTCATTCTGAAAGACATTTATGTCATAAATACATATGTCATCTTTCTGCAAATGAAGGGTAATTAAAGAAGGGTAAACATGTAGCCTTTGGTTATGTTACATCACATACCACCATGTTGGGAAATTTTAAATTGCTCTTATTTATAAATAGGGAAATACGAGTTATAGATGTGTTTAGTTAAAAAAGATTAAGTAAAACCAAGAGTGATACATGTACATATGCAAAGAAAAAAAAGAGTCTCAAGTGAAAGACAAATTGTTCCAAAGATCAGACTTTTCAGAACACAAAGAACAGTCACACTGAATTCCATTCAAATATTAAGAACCTACCATGTGCAAAAAAAGTGCTGCAAAAACATGAGTTAAGATTTTAAGTTCCATTAAAAGAGAAGTTATGTTAAAAGCACACACACTTAATGATTCCTGCTTGTGCTATAAAAGTTCTTATATGCTATAAAAATGTTACTAAAAATATGTCCCTCATAGACAAGATTTTTCATGAGTAGAACACAATTAGATATACTGACGAATCAGGAAAATAGTCAAGTCATCAAAAACATTTTCTAATCAAAGTCAACTCTGCATAGGAAAAAACTAATTTTAAGGGTACAAAAAGCAACATACTGAAATATTAAGGAAATCTGATCTCCTTATCTTTAAAAATAATCAACTATAGTTCAAACAAGCCAAGCAAATGGGAAGATACTAATTTTTCACGATGTCCACAAGTTGGAGGCTAATTTCCCTTTGTGCATGAAGAATATTAATTACTCGAATAAAATCTTTTTGGTAAAGCTTAGAGTTCCTTTTGATGTCAAAAACACAGAAAGTTCAAAGGTTAGACAGCCACTCAACAGTATGACAGGCCTAAAACCTGGACAGGAAACTCATTTCTAAACTTACCCGTAAGGTATTGCAATACTAAGGCCAGAGTGGCCAGGCATTGTTCAGCCGGCTGGTGTTTTTGTACTTTGCCTAAGGATTTATTCAGAGGGGTAACAATACCTGCCTCATCACCAAGGAGAAACATTCTTTTGGACACAAAGAATCCCAGCCATTTCTTCTAACACTGCCCCCACCCCCACCCCACCCACTAATTACTTTCTCAACATTCTGGAAGGCTAAAGACCCTAGTCAAGTTGAATAGCCCCGGATTTAGCCCACATTATGTTCTATCTTGCACTTCACACCCCTCCCAAAATTAAAAAGAAAAGAAAAAACATGAACCACATTGGACGTAGTCAGGAGGAGGATGGCTGCAACAAGATTTACTTGGAAATAAGAAATAACTTAAATAAAAAGAAAGAATAGAAGTGGCTAATCATATAGAAAAGGTGCCATTTACAAAAGGTTACCAGAGGCATATAAACTCAGGGAAGCCAGATTTTGGCATACAGTGTGGGTCATTCCCTTATTCAATAAAGATTCCCTAATGCCTCCAGGCACCCTGCTAGGCGCTGGTTGAAAAGGCAAAAGCGGTCTCTGTTCCGAAAGAGTTCACAGTGCAACAGGGATTTGAACTGGAAATATGAATATGAGTATCTGTTTGGTAGAGACCTCAGACAATCATCAAAGCAATGGAGAAAATGGTATGGAGGACGCCTCCACAAATTCAAATCATCTGTGTTTTCTGAGTTGTTCAGCTGATAAATGTGACTTGCCTTTTATCATCAACAAGAACTTCGTACCACCCTGAAATCTGATCAAATACTGTTTCCTTGAAATAGGAGATGTCATCCATTTTTTAACCACTCAAACTTCTTCTCTTATCTATTAATTTCACCATTCTTTAGATTCAATATATCAAGTCTGAAAACTAATAGATGAATTAAGTAAATAACTGCCTTTTTTTTAACCTCCCATAAATTGGATCCAGTTATCAGCAAAACACTAAAGTTCCCTGAAGAAGTTCTGGTGGAGACTGAAACATTAGTTTTTAAAGGAGATTAGGTTTAATCAAATACTTAACCTTTTATATCACTTGTAGTTTAAATGGTATTCTGCAGGCCTTGGGCATAATCAAAATGAAATGCATTTTTCTCTGAAGGTAGTTCTTTTAAAACTCAGCAAATAATAACGCCTTTTAAAGTGCAAGGATTTTTGCCACCAAAAGAACCTGAGCAATGAACTTAAAACTACATTTTTAAGTATATAGATAAAAAGCATACCTCATCTATTATAACAGCTGGAGCAAGTGTTGGCGGCCCTCCTTTACTAAATACAGAAGTCTCATACTATAAGAGGCACTTCAATGCAGTGGGAAGTCATAAAATGTGGATCCACTTCCGGTTTCTTCACTAATTAACACATCATCTCTCCAAGTCTCAGCTTCCTCATAACCCTACTCTTCAGCAGGCAGATAAGACCATTAGGTCTTTTGGGGGGGTGGGGGGGAGGGTGGAGTCCTAAAATTCAATGGATAATAAAACTAGTTAATATTTAGGGAGCACTTATCTTATGCCAGGCACTGAGCAAAATGCTTTTCATTCAGTATCTCATTTAATTTTACAGAGCAACACTAAAAAGACAGATACCAGAATCACCATTTTACCGATGAGGAAATCGGGGCTTAAACAATTAAATGACACACAAAAGGGTATCAAATACTCATAACCACTAACCTCAACCATTTCCCCAAGCAAGTTCTCACTAGGTCATGCAGGTAACCAGATACCAACTGATTCTTAAAATACACTGTTTTCCAGAAAAAGAAACATTTTGCAGTATTTTTACATAAGATTGCTGAATGTCAATTCTGCATGCTTTCGCAACAAGAAGGTTTCAATCAAACAATTTCTCTCTTTGTTTTAGCTCCAAGTAGATTTACTATGCATAGATAACTGCTTCTAAAGTCAGAGCAGTGTTCTGGAATGCAGAACCAGATCATCTGCTAGGATGCACATTTTCATCCCCAATGTCTACAGAACAGGTATTTTGGGGTCTTACCTTTCATAAAGTGTTTTCATCACAGAAGCTGCCCCCAAAGAAGAAGATGAGGAAGCAGATATCTAAATAACTGTACCTCTTCCTCAGTAGTCTTTCTGATCTTTGCCCATCTGCCTTTCATCCCTGCATATACTGAATCCCAGAAGGAGAAGGGGAAAAGGGGATTACAAAGAAATTGCCACTGTCATTTAATGAATTGATGCTGGCGTGCTTTTAATAGCCCCATTTAATTGTACAGTCGTATTTTCTGCAGAAGCCCTCCTACCACTAATGTATTAACAGTCTCTTACCCTGCCCCGGGGAATTACAACTGCTCCATTTTCTCCTCTTTCAACCCAGCCTGTACATTACTTGCCTTCCTCTTAAAATTGTCACAAAAACGGAGAGCAAAACAAAAAATTGCAAGGTTTTAGCCAGGTATAAGGTAAGTACATGAAAATATGGCATTTAACTGCTGGGGGAAACGAGAGTCGGGAGTTCTTGTAAAAGAGGAGTGTGATTAACAGTATAAAAATGATCAAGTCCTGCGGCCACAATCATGGGGACAAGAAATGTTAGTTTCCCGTTATCTTAAAACCATAACATCATTAACTCCATTATAGAGAATTGATGGCAACATGTGACCTCAGACTAAGGGAAGGGGATGGATTTTCTCATCCTGAGGTACTACGCCAGGCCAAAAATAGCAAAATGCATTAAAAATAGCTGATGTCTTAACTGAGGCCTATTGTATCCAGGGATATATTTATTTCTAAACTTTCGCATCATGCACCATAACACAATTCAAAAAGAACAATTCTCATATAAGTTTCACTATTGTCCTAAAAAGCATTGTTCTTCACATCTGAGAGGAAAAAAAGTTTCTAAAACTAGACATCGTGAAAAGGCATCTTAAGATTACAGCTGGAAATCTTTTGATTTTATTATTTGGAAAATTCTAAATTTATTTTCCAATAAGATCTTTCTGTTCCTCCCCAATCATACTAATACGAATAAACCTCCCCCAAAATAAAGCCATTATAAGGTGACAATAAGATTGAGTAATCCAAAACAAGGATATTTTAGCAGATGTCCAGTTTCTTTTAACAAGAAACAGATGGGCAAAATTTAAGTAAATGTGGGGTATCAATTTCTATACAACAAATGAGTTCCAAACTTACAGGTAATGCAACCCAAAGCACCAGGTCAAGCTAACTATAATTATATAATGAGCTGAACACATTTTCTTTTAATTCAGTTTCAAATGGCTTTCTCACAAGTCATTCCTACCCACATGCCCAGTGAAATCTCTGCTGGTCTTCTGGACTTCATTTTAATTTCCCTCACTCATTCTAAACTTCTTCTGATATTGAAAACAGAGAAGAAAGAATTAAGTTTGGGGCGAGGGAAAGAAACCAGAAATTTCAGAACACCAAGGCCAGCACTAGTGATTACAACTCTCTTCCAATCAGTTTCTCAATCTCTGACACCAGGATACTCCCTGGAGTATGTACTTATGGCCCAAGACATTTTTACACCTCTTATAGTTGATTGACAAGACCAATTGACAGTTAAACTGGTGGGGCTTGTGAGATGGAGAAACAGACATTTCTTCTCATTTTAAGCATATAATTTGATAAAATTCCATCTCAGGATATAATACTTTTAGCTAAACTCTGATCTTGAGGAATTTAAGAACCAAATTTGAAATTTAGACTTGTGAATAAGCCTAGGACACAAAAAGCACTTAATAAATGCATGTTCAATGCCTGAGTGAATAATCTACAGAACAGTAATCTCCACAATTAAAGAACATTTATGGAAAACACTATACTATTTAATACTCTCCATCGAGTCCCCATTGCTCCTATTATATCTGTTATGAATATATCTTCTTCTTACGTGGCTAATCACCCACCAGTCACCATAAGTGTTTAATGATTCAGGTTGTCAAGGCCAGCCTGGCCCTAATCCGTATTCCAAATATAAAGAATTCAAGAACTAAACCCATATCATTAGGCAGACAGGTTCTCTGCCTATACCCTAGGTGACACCTCAACACCTCTCTTCCTAATCTAGTTTAATTGGCTCCTAAGACGCCACACCCTTTCTGGTGTTCTTACTGCCCAGCACAGTCCCCAGGACATAGTAAGAAGCTCAATAGAAGTTTTCCAAACTGAAGAATCAAGCACTATTGACCAAGATATTGGTCAATGGGTCTCAATAAGAAAAGAGGGCAGTGGTGCGTAGTAGCTCACACCTGTAATCCCAGTACTTTGGGAGGCCGAGGCGAGCAGATCACTTGGGGTCAGGAGTTCGAGACCAGCCTGGCCAACATGGTGAAACCCCATCTCTACCAAAAATATAAAAAATTAGCCGGGCGTGGTGGTGGACACCTGTAATCCCAGCTACTCTGAAGGCTGAGGCAGGAGAATTGCTTGAACCTGGGAGACAGAGGCTGTAGTGAGCCAAGATCATGCCACTGCACGCCAGCCTGGGTGACACCATCAACCAGTCTGCTAATGATTTATCTTTGACCTAGGAATCCCACTGGAGTGGATCCTGAGGAACATATCTATTAGTTTGGAAGACAAATGAGGAAATATACAAACCACTGATCTAATCATCAAGCTCTCTCAGTCAAACTGAATGGGAGAGATTCAAGATCCTCAACTGGGACTTTTATAATAACCTAGACCAAGACTCTCTGGTAATCACAGAGTATACAGAGTAAAGATGCAAGGAACTCTTCCAAGCTAGAATAAATAGGACTTGCTGAAGTGACTACGTCCCAGATGCTACCTCCTGGGATCCACTGCAAGTCGTGTCATGAGAATTATCACAGAGCACAAAGTCTGTACTACCATAGTACTTGTCATAATGCATCTTGCTCATGCTTGGTTGTGTGCACATCCATCTTTTTCACTGGGCTGCAGGCTCAAAGACTGTGGGGATCAGATTTTCATGCAGCAATTCAACAACCAAGCAAGAAACTAAGCTGGGCATGTTATATAATTCAGTCGTTATTAAGCCTGCCTGACAGAGCATCAGGGTCACTTGTAAAACCTTCAAAACCCAAATGCCCAGAGCCCAGCTCCTCGATATGCTGGGTCCACATACGTTAGTGTTTTGAAAAGTGCTTAAGTGACTCTGGGAGCACAGTCCAGGCTGAGACCTAGGGCATGGCATTAGGGAAGCATTTGATTCCAGAACCCAGTTCACGCTGGGTTCAAATCCTACTCCGCCCCTTATGCTTCGCAAGACTCTGGGCAAGTCATTGAACAAGTCTTGGTCTCACTTTCCTCATCTGTATTAATAAAATGGAGACTGGCCTAATGTACTCAACGAGCTTTTGCAAAAATTAGATGAAACAGTGCATGTTAAGTATACTGCCTTCTTTATCCACAATAAGTACTTAATAGGTGACAGATATTTGGGCTAGGGGCCTGAAGCCCAGTGCCTTACACAATCCATATTGTATTACAATAGATGTTTATGGAAGGAAATGGGATGAGCCTTTATGGCTAACAAGGTACGGATGTTTCGATTGTTAAGCATCATACACCATCAGGTAGCACTCTTCATCCAAAGATGGTGTGACAAATTGACAAAGGGTTAGGAAAAAATGTTTAGAGAGAGGTGGGTAAATTTAACTTGGATATCAAATGTATATCATATGGAAACAAGGATGCTGAGGTTATTAAAATAACCTATTTGCTACAGCCTTGGTGTCTGTCCTCTCTCCCATGGGAACAATGGGAGGAAGGGTGAGGAGAAGAAAGAGTAACACCCTCCAGGTTGTGGTACTATTATGTGTTGCCATTCTGTTATTAAAGCCATATACCATAGCTTAGGGGTGGGGGACAACAGTAAGTGGCATCGGGCCGGCTTCATCAGAAGGTTAGTGTTTCCTATAGATTTATGGTACTGAAAGGGTTGTTTTGTTTGTTATTGGGGCTGTTTTTTTTTTTTTTTTTTTTGGTTGGTTGGTTGGTCATCTTACCAAAGAATATGGGAACATACTATACTTAGAGCCTACTGAAAGACAATGCCATTTGTACAGTAGAAGTCACTGGGGAAAAACAATTCGCTTAATAAACATTCACTTTACTGCAAACTTTAATGGAATGCATCCATTACACAACTGGGAACAAGAGCCACATGTTCACATACACTTGTCTATCCTATGTTAATCGTGTGTGTGATGGAGGCAAAAAAGCAGTGTTTTTACTGAAATAAAAATGAACCTGTTTTGTTGCAGAGCCTTGAAAAAGAAACGCTTAATCCATTCTGCAATTTCACAAGCAACAAATTTTGTGTCACTGTGTATCCTCTGATAATCTATTTTAAAGGAACATTTCAAGCACCAGAAAAATAAAAGAAAAATAGCCCTTAGATGAATCTGACTTGTAAATAAGGAAAGCTATTAAGTGCTTACTGTTTTTGGTCTCTCTATCATAAACACTGTAAATAATCTCAGAATATACAGCTCATCTAGCCCTACTCAGCGAGGCTTCATTTTTTTAGTAAGGAAAAGCACACAATACTGGCTAATTTTCTGGTACTCAATCCTCATCTTTTAAAAATAAATAAATGAATAAAAAGGTGGGAAGAGGAACACCATCAATCAGACAAAATAGAAAGTCTAGGAATATAAGTAAGTCTTGTGTATTGCCTATCACGCACATGGCTAGTTATATTTACTGACTGCCTAAAATTTGTGAAAGGCCACCTCCAAAATTTCTTGACACCACCAGTATTTTTATGGACTTGGGAGACTTTTAGGAGCAAGAGTACAGAAATAATCCATCCTGAAAATGCCTTCTATTCTAAGCACCTGGCATAAAGCTATTGTGACCAGTGATTTCATATTATGGCCTTCCACACATAAAGGAAATGCTCTGAATCCTAAGGACTAATTGCATATCCACAGACTTCCTCTTTCAACAGAGCTTTTAATTGGGCACTTTAAGTTGCCAAGTATGTTCAAAAATGGTATTTCCAGTAAGCACGCAAAATGACTGCTGATCTTGAATTGGAATATTCAGCTTCCCTTTGGAAGAGGAACTGATGCACTTATTTTAAGCTGTTCATTCTCTAGTAGATGACAACACGAAGGGAGAAACCGAGAATCTTGGTCTATTTAATTCAGCTTGCATTCATAATAATATGAATGTTTCAGTATAATTTCAATGCAAAAAGATAATGTAAAAAGGGGTTAGAAATCTAAAATTAGAAACCACTACTCAAACAGGATATAAATGTTAGATATGTGTACTTCTACTTCCTGTAAGCAATTAGTTTTGTAGTAGACAGAATGGGATAACTATTTAGGAGCTTAATTTTATGTTAGACTAGGTTGTTTTTGAAACTTCCCTCCTCCAGTAAAACCCTGTGTTTTGATTCAAAAGAAAAGGGTAGATATCACCTACAAGACTCTGCAACATCACACAACCACATAAAACTGTCACCATGAAATACTGCGCTGCATGATTCTGTTACTGCTTCTTTTATTCTTGCAGCAATGGACACACAATTTCAGAGGATGAATTCGCCACTTCAAGGCTTGTGCCCAGCGCTGGATAGAAACAACGAAAACAGTCTTGGGAACAGGAGCCCCTTAGGGATGTAGGCACTGCCATCCAATCTGACAGCAAATACACCTTTGAATTAATAATTTTTGTACTTCCCACACTCTGAATTTTTTTTCCTGAGATAAGAATATTCCTCCATTCCTAGAAAGAAGCCCAACCCTGAAATTAAATCCAATGCTACAAAACCATTGAATCGTTTCATCAGATATTCACACACTAAAACCTTAGCTTCAGATTGGAGGTACAGTTTTCAAAATAGCTATTAGACATTGTCAGGATCTTTAACCAAGGGTCAGAGCTCTACAAAACGTATGTAGAAGTTTGATGTGTACTTTTCTGGAAGGCGGTTTTAGAATCCACAGAGTGCTCTCTGACCTAAAAAAGTCAATAACCAACCATAAAGTTGTTTCTTTAATTATGCTGGGGAGAAAAAAATCATAAAGTTATGCCAATTGAACAGAATATTGAAGGAAAACATTTTCCTTCAATCTAATGTGTTTACACAGAAAGAACTTAATGATAAACTTTTATCATGTATACTACAACAGAAAAAAAATTGTTTAATAAAAGATAAGTTTGATTATGCATGTAATTGGGAAGCATTTGTTCTTATTGTTGTTACATATTAATGTACAAAGAGATTCTTTCTCCTATGAATGAGTATAAAAACCTGGTAGAAACAAGCCCATTCACAGGCTTATAAAACAAGCCTTTACAGATAATTATGTTTTATTACTCTTCATTTTATGGGGATTGTGTTATACAAAACAAATACCAGATGCCTATTTGTTTTATTCATTTCAGGGCAAAAAAAAAAAAAAAAAAAATTCTACAAGTGCCTCTGTGAAGAGAACTGCTTTTAATTCAACACAATGCACAAGGAGCACATATAGTTAATACTGTTTAAAGCCAGCAGGTAGAGAGTAAATGCATTGAACAGCAACTGCTGAATCCCCCTTCTTCTCCCGGCTGCTGCACTGAAAATATTCCCAGGCTTATTACTTGGGAACTCAAATCAGCAAGGGATACTGGAACAAGGTCATTCATGGACTCATCTTGGGGAAACTAAGGCCAATGTCCATGGACATATTAAACTTGGAGGTGAGAAAACAAAACAAAAAAAAAATGCATTTTAAGGGCACCTGTATTAAACCAGACTGCACATTAACTCTTCTTTATGAAATCGGGTAGATCCCTTCTGAGCCATTTGGCTAAAGCTGTTAAGATGGAATGAACCAGGTTCATTTCTGCTACATCAAAAAATGCAAAGAGATTTCTGGCATGGTTCAGACTTAATCTGCAGCCACCACAGAAGGACATGTCAAACAGTGGCTGCTATCTGATTAATATAGTAATGCTTTAAAAAAAAAAAAAAAAAAAAGTAGGGGAAGAAAGGGGGGAGACCTAAAGAAAAGAACAGTCAAACTAAAATTTGACAGTTTCTTCCTGACTCCAAAAAAATAAATCAGATCTGTTCAACTGTGGGTTCTAATCAGAAAGTGAAAATTCAACATGCAGCATGTTAGCCTCACAATGAGAAAAATGTGATTCCTTCTCTTACTTTTTTTTTCCTCCCTTTTTGTTTTCTTGTTTACTTTTGACCCAATCATGGTAAAACTCACTCACTGCCGTGATCCTAGACTTAGATATTATCTGGCCAGTTATGAGTTGTACCCACTAGTGCCAAGAGAGAAAATAAACAGTTTGAAAGCACCGTGTGAAGTAAGATGAAACAGCCTTAAATTATATCCGGCAGCCCGCTTTCCACAAAGAATATCCATACACCTTTAACTAGTCACACTTACTTAAGGGGTCACACCTCACCTTCCGCTACCGGCATTTCTGAATCTCAGAGTAGTCTTGATTCAAGGAGAACGTGTATTATTCTTTTATATGAGACTGATCATTTCTTGGCTAGTGTTATTTGGTCTTTTGAATAAATGGAAAAAATAAATTGTATGTTATTTTTATACTGAAAAATAGGCCTTAATATCATAAGGCTTTCTTATAGCCCTTAAAACTGATTTTTAAATGGAGGTAGGCAACTGAGAAAATAAGCATTTAAATTAGTTTTCACCCCAAAGCCCCCCAAAATTTTGCTTACAAAATTAGGGTACTCCTCGTTCTCAAACAATTGGGGGTGAATATACAGAAAAAGACTATAATCAAGAGTGAAATGCCAAATTTTACACTCAGTTATAAACTAATCAAAGGAGCATTTTCACAGCAGACTCCCTTATAGCTGTAAAAACAGAATGAGGGAAAGATCTATATGGACTGACATGGAATAGTGTTTGATATATGATTAATCTTCTTTTCTAATAAGAGAAATTACAAAAGAGTATATATATGCAATGATCCTGTTTTCAAGAAGATAAACAGCATGTGCTTAGAATAAAATATATCCACTAAACTATTCAAGGTGGTTATGGGAAACAAATGATAGGGAACTTCCACTTTCTATAATGTCTGAACTCAACAGTGCTACAGTATTACTTTTGCAATCTAGATTTTAAAAAATATGTCCTTTTTTAAAACATTCGCCAGATTATTAAAACCCTTGGGTGTTCTCTACCTGAAAAGTGAAAGGTAAAATTGAGCTTCTGAGATGAAAACTCTTATGTGCTAGAAGAGTGTCACTTAAATAGCAGTAGGAGGTTTTACATAGGATACGGGAGAGCCAGAGGACAGGAAGCATGTGTGGTGTGCGCATGCATGAGTATGTGTGCCTGTGTGTGCAAGCACAAGCCTTCAGAGGAAAGAGGGAGGGTTACTGAAAAAAAGAGTAGCTAAAAGGAAGAAGCAGAGAGTAGGGTGAGGTGACTCAGACTAGAGGGAAGGCTTTTGTAAACAGCCACAATAAGTATCTCCGATGGTCCCTTGGTAACTGCTAGAGAGAACCTAGGAAAAAGAGGTGTATAAAATTCCATCCTTTTCAGTGGTGGTGAGAGGTGCCAGGTGCTATTCTGCAGAGAAGTGTCAACCAAAAACCTGCAAAAAAGAGCAAAGTAGGCCAGGCGTGGTGGCTCATGCCTGTTATCCCAACACTTTGGGAGGCCAAGGCGGGAATACCACTTAAGACCAGGAGTTTGAGACCAGCCCAGGCAACATAGGGAGATCCCATCTCTAAAAAAATAAAATAAAAAATTAGCAGGGTGTGGTGGCACATGCCCTAGTGGTACTCCAGAGGCCGAGGTGGGAGGATTGCTTGACCCTGGGAAGTCAAGGCTGCAGTGAGCCGTAACAGTGCCACTGTCATCCAGCCTGGGCAACAGAGCAAGACCATGTCTTGAAAAAAAAAAAAGAGCAAAATGGTCTAGGGATGAACCGTGGAAGCTGAAGCCACTCTGTAGAAAACCATGCATGCCCCTGGCCGGATGCAGTGGCTCATGACTGTAATCCCAGCATTTGGGAGGCCGAGGAGGGCGGAACACCTGAGGTCAGGAGTTCAAGACCAGCCTGGCCAACATGGTGAAACCCCGTCTCTACTAAAAATACAAAAAATTAACTGCACATGGTGGCAGGTGCCTGTAATCCCAGCTGCTTGGGAAGCTGATGCAGGAGAATTGCTTGAGCCTGGGAGACAGAGGTTCAGTGGGCCAAGACAGCACCACAGCACTCCAGCCTGGGTGAGAGAGCGAGACTGTGTCTCAAAAAAAAAAAAAAACAACACATGCATGTGCCTGATAGATGACACCACAGAATTATATCCTCGTGAATCCTGTATACACAGGTTTGTGCTAAGGGATCAGAGTCCAGGAAAGCTGTTTTGCACCACAAGTGGTTGGCTGAGCCTGGCATGCTGGTGCCTCATTCATCTGCAGTTAGGAAGGAGGCTCTGGTCCCAAGGGCACAGTCTGTCCCTTCCTTCAATGGGGCAGCTGAAACGCCAAGGAAGTCAACAGGGGTACATCTTCTGTTAGGCAGTTGCTAGAGAGTTCTGCTACAATTCTCTTCAATGAGTTCACTATCTCTCAGCCTGCTCCCAAAAAGGAGACGGTTTCAAAGAACATAAACTGCACCCAGCCAAGAACTAGGCCTATCTTAGACAATACGATGTAGCTCAAGTTCCATAAAGCAGGCTTGTAGGGATATTACAGTTATGACCAGGAACCTACTTGTAGCTAAAGTGACAATCAAAGGCATGAGTTATTTCAAAGGTGCAAATCATCATCCGATTTTGGTAAATCTCTAATTTCACTCCTACTATTTCGAACCTCAAGGAGGGTAAAATATATAGAGATATAGATATGTATCTTCTAAACCTACTTTTTCTATTCAACAGTCTCTGTGTTATTACAAAAAATTAAGTCAGCCGGGCGCGGTGGCTCACACCTGTAATCCCAGCACTTTGGGAGGCTGAGGCGGGCGGATCACGAGGTCAGGAGATCGAGACCATCCTGGCTAACACGGTGAAACCCCATTTCTACTAAAAATACAAAGAAAAAAAAATTAGCCGGGCATGGTGGTGGGCGCCTGTAGTCCCAGCTACTCGAGAGGCTGAAGCAGGAGAATGGCGTGAACCCGGGAGGTGGAGCTTGCAGTGAGCCGAGATCGCGCCACTGCACTCCAGCCTGGGCGACAGAGCGAGACTCCGTCTCAAAAAAATAAATAAATAAATAGATCTAACTCTCTCTCTCTCTCTATCTATCTATCCATATATCTTCTAAGCTTTTTCTATTCAACATTCTCTGTGTTATTACAAAAAAGTTTAATAAGTCTAACAATTCAGATCCAAAAGTTTTTCTGCACTAAAAGGCCACCATGACCAAAAGCCACTCATTCAACAAGTATTTCTCGGAGATCCACTATAAACTTAGCACTGGGTTAAGTGCTGGGAAACAGATTAAAAACAAATATACACCATCCCTGTTCTCATGAACCTAGCTGATATTGAAGGTTATAACTAACAGAAGACTTAATCTGAGCCCAAGTCCAGTATAAAGTGTGAAATATCCAAATAACTGTCCTTAAAATATATTTGGAGGCAAATAATGCAGAGAAAACATTTATCAGGCATATTTTTCCACCATGGAAGGAAATGCTATATACTTTGATCACAATATTTTTTTGTCTGTCACCCTAGGTCTGTATTTGAAAAGGAGATATAGAAAACTAAAAGTCCAGAATATACCATATCTTACCTTCTATTTGGGATCTAGAATTTCTAGACTAAAGAGGAGGCTACAAAAAGTTAATCAAATATGGTATTTACTAAGCACCTATCAAGCAACCTATCACCTTGGAGGTGGACTCTGGGATACAGAGGAGAATGAATCAGCTTTACCCCTGAAAGTATAGAAACCTAGACAGTTAAAAACCAAATAATTATAATGCAAATAGAATGAGTTAAGGTCCCAAATGGGATTCAAGGGCTACAGCCACTCACTTACTGCCCCTGTCTAAATTCCAGGATTTTCCAAGGCCCTGAAAGACATAAGGAGGACCATCCAAGCCTGAATGCCTGGACCCCTAAAATTATACAGGGCAAGAGAATACTGGAGCTAGGGGGACTTTCGAAAGTCCCTCCGCACGTGTTGGAAATCAACTCTTAGATTACCATCTCACCTGCTGGTGTGGACAGAGAAATGTGTAATACAAGCACCTGATGATGAGGCTGGTGATAACCAGGGAATGCCCTAGGCTGAAGGGCAGGCCAAATCACTGCTGATTTATTCTCTGCTATCTGAAAAATCACTAGGCCATTTGTAAAACCCCCAAGGGGGACTAAAATGACAGGCTTCAAATGACAGTTCTTACACCATGTCCTGGATAGGAGCAAACTGAGAAAGCTCCCAGGCCACACCATGCCTGGGAGTTCCAAAAGTGAGTATCTTATACTTTCACAGACATGTCCCAAAAATCCAATTAATTCATCTCATCTAATTAAAGGAGTTCATTGGAAATGCAATATGGTATTTTTATCGCACTGCTGCTTGAATCTCCAAGTCAGTGAACTAAAAGAAAGAAATTTTTATTTTGTGGAGAAGATACAAGAAAACTTTGGGAAAAGAAAGAAGAGGATCCACTCCCCCAACCCCCCAAAAAAGGAGTCCTTTATAAAACAGCCCGTTGATGCTTGGCAGAAAACAATATACACCACATGCTCCAGAAAAATTCCCAGCAAAAAAACAAAAAAAGATCTGACATTTGAATAGATGTTACACTTACAAATACAGGCCTATAATCATCACTGCGCATGAAATACATACCCTGCTTCCTATCTTGAGCCAAGCAGTATCAAATTTGGGATGAGACATTCCATCTCACTTTACTTAAACTTAGTGAACCATTCACCAGAGTCTCTTTTTGAACAGTGGATGTTAGAGAACCCTCTGTATCATTCTGTAATGTATAAGAAGAATTTAATCCTGTTCTAACATGCTTTTTTTTTGGATATGGTGAAGTTTCAAGGAACAGAGATGACCCAATGACAACAAAGCCTGCTACAATGTGGAACTGGATAGGAATCAGATCACATCTGGATTTGGTGGCCAACACGGTATCACGGAAAAGCTCTTGCAATGTGTTGATTCATAATTGCAGCTTTGTCTCCCAAGAAAAAGAATGAAAACATAAGTTCCAATGTGTCTGAATGCTCCCAGATCTTCAAATCACAGGCTAGAATTTCTTCTCTAACTTTTACCTTGGCCCCTGTTATAAGTTTATCCTCAAGGATAGGCATACACTGTTTAAACTTAACATGCAGAAACGGTGCAGAGGTCTGGGTCCTGCTGCTACTGATAATGCCATCCTCAAGAAGAAGCCGTCAATTGTTAGCAGCCCTTCAGACTGTTGAAAGTAGAAAGTCATTCACTGTTATCGTGCTTCCTGATTTGCTAAGTGCCCCTGCACGGTGGAATCACTCGCTTGGCTACTTGGATTGCTAGAAAAGAAAAAATAGTTTTCCCTTCTCTACCTCGCACAGGTTTATCTCTGAAAGTCATCTCAGGTGACCGACCCCCAGCATATTTGCTGCCCATTTTAATGTTTTTTCAAGAGGCAGGAACAAGACCTCTGTGACTGCTTGGCTTCACAGAACTAGTGGGAAACATAATACTTTTGTAATAGGAGAAAGAATTTTTTTAAAGACACAAAGTCATATTAATGATTTGCACTCTCAGTTGAACAACATCTGGGAAATAAAAATCTACTGTATTTTGGCAACAGTTCCAACAGGTGGTTGGAATTCTGGGCACTTGCCAAACCACCAGGAGCTTCTATATGACTGGCAAGCTATTGTACAATATTGCACACTACAATTATAATGCGCTGTAAACAGGTCAGATGAAAGAAATGAAATTAAAACCATGATAAACACATACAAATGGTAAGCCTGAAGTTACAGGCATCAAATGTGGTTTAATGGAACAGACAGATTAATGACAGTAACAATAGTTTCATATTGAGTGTTTACTATGTTCCATGCACTATTCTAAGCATATTACATGTATTATCACTCATTTAATCCCTATAATAGCAACCCTATGAAGTTGAAATTGTTATCTCCATTTTACAAGTGAAGAACAGAAACAGAGAAGCTGACCAAGGTCTCGTAGCTAGTGACAGAGTCACCATCTGAATTCAAACCAGAATCCTTATGTGTAACCTCTAAACAATCCTCAGCTGGAAGTCAAGAGACGTGTGGTCCATCTCGGATTCGGTCACAACTACATGACCTTGGGCAAATTGCTCAACCTCCCTGGATCTCTACTTTTTGTCTACACTACATAAGAGTTAAACTAGATTTTAAGATCATTTCCATAATCTTATCGCTCTTCTCTCCAGACAAAACTGTCTGATACCATATATTTGGAGTCAGTTGAACACCATGCTCTCCTCCCTGAGCAAACATACAACACGCACGCAGACATACATGTGCATGTACAGATGTGACAGCTCCAATCAGAGGTCTCTGTGTAGGAAAATCAGATGAGGAAAACTGAGGCCCAAAGAGGCTCAAACCTCACCAACACTCCCTACATTCTCACTTCATATTTTTCATCCAAGGGTGCTCATTTCTTAGCTTATTTTTATAGAAACCTAAGATTTGTTTTGACAGCTAATCCTTTTTGCCCTCTGTTATCCCTACTTGAGTTACTCCTTAGATATAGCTAAGTCTAAAATAAGTGCAGGAAAATACTACTCCACCTTTTAACCGTACTAAGCATTGAGGTACTTAAATTTTATCTTATCATAAAATACTGCTCTTTTTTAAAAACGTGTAACTCTATAATCTAAATACAAAAAATATTACACGTTTCCACTCTGAATCAATAAAAGACTGACTGCCCTATATTTACAGGTTTGCAACATTGCATTTGCATACTTAAAAATGCAGTTATCATAAAAAGTGTTGCTTAAAGGTAGCTTTTTCAATGCAGGTGTGAATTTTAAAGACACATGTAGCATATAGAAAATGGTGTTTTCAAGAAAAATTTACTCTCTGTCAGTAAAGCAAAAGCATCTCAGTATTAGATTCCCTCTGATTGAATTTTCAGATTGCTTCAGATATACAGACCTAGGAATAATTTTGGAAAATGGCCTTCCTAATCTTTGTAAAAACATAAAACATAATTTCTACTTAATCAAGTGTCATATGATTGTCACCAAATCTGAATCAATTTTTAAGACCCACTAAGAAGTCAAGTCATTGCAATACAGGACACCCTCTATTTTACCTATGCACCTTGAGTACTTCTATGCAATATCCCACAGGATTCTACAAACTAAACAAACAAGCCACGATTTTAAATGGAGGAAATGGAGGCCAGTGGAAGGAACAATTGTACACCTTCCCTTTGCTTTTCCCCACTTTGCCTTTTAATTAAGTGATAAACCTCAATACGAATTCATTAGCAGCCTGATAGCTCAATTAAGCCCTGTGTTACTATATACTCTGGGGCAATGCTTCAATATCAGTTAGCAGAGTTTGAACGCAACCTGAGCAAAAAATGTAAGCCAAAAGTTTTATTCTATCAATCCTTTGGGAGAAAAACTACAATCAAAGGGGGGAAAGTTTCAATATCTACAGACTGTTAAATGATAAAAAGATCATAATGTTTTTTCCTGTACCAATAAATTATTTGGATTTGTATTATGCAGCAAAACCCTTTGGTTCATTTTAATTTGGCTTCAGTGATACTTATATCAAACACAATAGTAAAAATAGAAAAAGAAAGAAAAGAGGCCAGGTGCAGTGGTTCACGCCTGTAATCCCAGCACTTTGGGACGCTGAGGCAGGCGGATCACGAGGTCAGGAGATCGAGACCATGCTGGCCAACATGGTGAAACCCCATCTGTACTAAAAATACAAAAATTAGCTGGACGTGGTGGTATGTGCCTGTAATCCCAGCTACTCAGGAGGCTGAGGCACGAGAATCACTTGAGCCAGGGAGTGGAAGGCTACAGTGAGCCGAGATCACGCCACTGCGGCCTGGTGACAGAGCGAGACTCTGTCAAAAGAAAAAAACAGAAAGAAAAGAAAAGAGAAAATACCTTGGGGAAAAAAAGGTTCATTGGGAGAAACTTCCCATTTGAACATGACAAGAAACTCTGGGTGAACCAGCAAATGAACACAATGAACTTGGAGTAGGAACAGGAATGCCTGAGCTATAAACCAAAGAGAGTAACATTTAGAGACTCCATACTTTGAATATACTGTATCAACAGTAGTAACATTCCCTTCGGTTAAATAAATGTAAATTTTTTTTCATTTATGCAACAAACACTGAGTGCTTCCTATGAGTCAGTCAGGCATGGTGCTGAGGCTCTGAAGGTATAATGGTACGAGAGCTCAATGTCATTTTCCCAAGGAGGCCTTTCTTTCCCTCCATATTTAAAGCTGCAAAATTCTTCCTCATCCCCACTCTCACTTTGCATCCAAACGACCTGATGAGCTTTTTAAAAACCTGGAACTTCGGCCGGCTGGGCGCAGTCCTCATGCCTGTAATCCCAGCATTCTGGGAGGCCAAAGCGGGCCTCCGCTGAGGTCAGGAGTTCAAGATCACCCTGGCCAACATGTCAAAACCTCATCTTTGCTAAAAATACAAAAAATTAGCCAGGCATGGTGGTACATACCTGTAATTCCAGCTACTTGGGAGGCTGAGGCAGGAGAATTGCTTGAACCTGGGAGCTGGGGGTTGCAGTGAGCCCAGAGTGCGCCACCGCGCTCCAGCCTGGGTAACAGAGCAAGACTCCTTCTCAAAAAATAAAAATAAATAAAAACCTGGAACTTCATCCCTAATTGGCCTGGACTGGGGCCTGGCTTTTTCAGAAGCTCCCCAGGAGAGCCTACTGTACAGTTAAGGTTGAGACCCACTGCCTTAACCCCCTTCCATACGTTGCTTTACTTCACAGCATCCAGCACCTTCTAATGTATGACAAAATGTGTATGCCGTGAGCCTCAGCCTCCAGCCACTAGGTTACGAGCATCTAGAAGGCAGGTATGTGCACCTTCTTATTCACTGTTGAATCCCCAGTGCCTGCACACCGTAGGCGCTCATTAAGTATCTGTTGAGTAAATTAATGAAAAACCAACATGAATCCTCCCCTCAGGTTCTGTGCCATCTACTGGAGGGAGAAAAACAAACAGCTAACTGAATGGAAAACCACAGCTGGGTGTTAAATGTTCTATATGAGCACATACCAGGAGAATTTGGCCTTGTCTGAGGCATCAAGGAAGTGACTCTGGAAGAAGTCAGATGCAGCTGGGTGCTGGCTTTCCAGAAAGTGGAAAGGAGGTGTGTGGGGAAAGTGGGGAGAAGGAGGAGGAGTGTGGCTCTGCCCTGGGGCTGGGGATGAGGAGGCAGGCAAAGCTTGCCTGCCTTAGTAACATGTGAATTAACTATGAGACACCCCCAAGGCCCATTCAAGCAGGGTGGTGATCATATTTTCTATCAGTGGCACTGTGGATGATTTCTACCAATCCATCAGGACGCTGAAATGTGTGCAGGAAGTGTGCCTGCTACACCTCCAAGCTAGGCCCCTGCTAGGAGTGTGAAATGCCCAACATACCTGTCAGGACAACCATAGGACAAGAGACAAGATGTCCCTTGTCCCCTCCTGGGCCCCTCCCTTCTCCAAACCCTAAAATCCATATGCCACGCCTTAGGCAGGCAGGGCCAGCCCTAGCCCTAGGCTAGCTACTCTCTTTACCTGAGCCCACAGCCCAAGTCATTCTAGATACTAGTCCATCAAGAATAGCTAGCACAGTGGCTGGGTGCAGTGGCTCATGCCTGTAATCCCAGCACTTTGGGAGGCCGAGGTGGGCAGATCATGAGGTCAGGAGATCGAGACCATCCTGGCTAACACGGTGAAACCCCGTCTCTACTAAAAAATACAAAAAAAAATTAGCCTGGTGTGGTGGCAGGCGCCTGTAGTCCCAGCTACTCAGGAGGCTGAGGCAGGAGAATGGCGTGAACCTGGGAGGTGGAGCTTGCAGTGAGCCGGGTTCACGTCACTGCACCCCAGCCTGGGCAACAGAGCGAGACTCCATCTCAAAAAAAAGAATAGCTAGCACTACAGGCCTACACCACAGGATCAGAAAACTTACCATTTCACCTAGGTTTAAACTGATATGCATCTTGAAAACCCGGAAATCAGAGTTAGCAACAAATAGCAGAAATCAAATGCTAACCCAAAGGAGACCCTGTCTCTCTGGAGGCCTGGTGGAAATTGCTAAAGTTGGTAGACAAGTTTTCAAATGGAGATCTTACTCTTAAGACCATCAGTATATTTTATTAATCATACAGTTTTCAAAAAAGTTATAAAACACATTACTTCTTTTTCTACATTCTTAAACGATGGACAGTGAACACAAATGATGTTTCAGAGTCAGTACTGTACCATGTTATAGTTCATCAAATATCCACAGAAGCTGTGCTTGGTGACAGGCAGGGCAGTAGGTGTTGGACTTGGAAGCACATTCATTCCTGAGGAGCGTGTAGAACACATTCTTGGGCATTGGGCCAGCTGTTCGTCAACTGCCATGGTTCTTTACTTCTTCTGGGCATTACATTTTATAATTTCCTGGCCCACTTCCTTATATTTGGGTTACCAGCTGTCCTTTCTTCCCAGTACTATCTGCAAGAATCCCTCTTTCATTTTTAAATGTACTGTTTCTAATCTACTGTAGGCTGAGAAACCAGATTACCTAACAGGTTAGAATTGTCTCTCTAACATAAGATTAAATAAATTCTAGGTCAGAAACCCAAGTGATACTCTATAAATCAATCATACTATTGTTTGTGAGTGTGTGGTCTTTATGACATCAGTTCCAGCTGTTCAAAAGCAGTACGATGCTGTGGTTAAGGACACAGGTTCAAAAGTCAGAGGGCCTCAGTTCATCTGCTATGCATATGCTTTTAGGTAAACCACTTTTAAACACTGTCTGCTTCAGTTTCTTCATCTGTAAAATGGAGATAAAATGGGTATCTTCCTGCTAGGTGGACATAAAGATTAAAGAAGATACTTCCCATTATCTTGCACATAGGATGTACTCAGATATGAGTTGCTGTTGCTGTTATCCTCACATAGGATGCCCTCAGATATGAGTTGCTCTTGCTGTTATCCTCATCATCAACTGGGGTCAAATATGTGCATGCCAACAGGATATGGCTTCAACAGCGCCTGCCACAGCCAACTTCCCCTAACCACAGTCCTCTGTTCCAGGAAGTAACTTTAGGCTGTTTTTTTGCAAAAGGATGACCACCAAGTAAATCAAGAGTGGCAACGTGACAGGGCAGTCGTTTCACTGGGCGGGTCACCACCATATCCAAGAAGTGACCTAATATGAATGGCTCTCCCCAGTAAGCAATGCTTAATGGAAAAGTCAATCCGACTGGTCTCCAGGCCCTGGACGAGAGAATTCAGGAAAGACTGGCCAGTGGTTGTAAGACACACACAGGGCCAGAGGTGCTAGCCAAGCAAGACATGAAGGCATAGAGCAGGAACAAAGGAGCCTGGCCCAGGTATTGTGGTGGGTCCTGAGAACTTACTAGAGCAGTTTCAGTTCAGTTTCTGTCCCATGTCCCCTCACAATAAATCCCAAAACTTAAGGTAGCCCAAATGATTTTCTGCTCTTTGCAACATAAGGGCCTGCTGACCTGGCCGAGGGAGGCTTCCCAGTAGCTGAGCTCCACTCACACAAGGTGTCCCTCCAAATGTCACCCTCAACTGGCGAGGACTTAAAAGTCAACCGGAGGCTGGGTGTGGAGGCTCACACCTGCAATCCCAGCACTTTGGGAGGCCGAGGCGGGTGGATCACGAGGTCAGGAGATCGACACCATCCTGGCTAACACGGTGAAACCCTGTCTATTCAAAATACAAAAATTAGCTGGGCATGGTGGCATGCACCCATAGTTCCAGCTACTCAGGAGGCTGAGTCAGGAGAATCGCTTGAACCCAGGAGGCAGAGGTTGCAGTGAGCTGAGATTGCACCACTGCACTCCAGCCTGGCGACAGAGCAAGACTCCATCTCAAAAAGAAAAAAAAAAAAGTCAACTGGAGAAGAGACCTGTATTAACAGAGCACTCAACCAGGGAACTTGAAGGCCATGGAGTCAAAGAAGTGTCTGACTGCCCCAGGGATCCCCCTCAACTGTTTCCACCCCTACCCCACACACATGCAAGCCCCAGCTTGAGGACCCCTGTAGGTCTTTATAGAAACAATGGCTGGACTTCCAGGGCACCTACCACAATTTCCTGAGGACTTCGGTATCAAAGTAGAGATAAGTTATTCCTGTGGCTTAGTTAGGAAGAGCTAAGTTTCCAAACTAAATGAACCTCTATTGTTGGTTAGAAAATAGCAGGAAGATGAGTTTAATAATACCACCACCCTGTAGAGCACATTAACGTTTACAAGGTGCAGTCTGACACACTCCACCTCATTTGATCTTCTTAACAACCCTATGAGAGCAGTATTATGATCCCCATTTCCAGATGTGGAAACTGAGGCTGAGAAGTTAAAAACCTAGTCCAGGAATTTTAGGGGATCAGCTACCGTTATGGTGCAGGGCCACAGGCTCTCCCTTCTAAAGGGCTTCACGGAAGACAAAAGGGTACACAAAAAGAGGCTGTGTATCCTCACAAATTTCTCCTTTTCTGCCTGTTTTTAAATCACTTAGAATAGTGCCTCCTTTACACTTAAAATCCCAGGCCTTACTTATGCCCAGAGGTCAAAGGAACCTGTCCAAATTTACCTCCTATGGTCCATGAAGTCAACAACCAAAGGGAAAACAGAAACAAATGCCTTGATAAACTGAATACAATTAGCTGCAAGAGTAACATCTACCTAGGTAAGGCCTGCAGATTCTGAAATCCCAGGCAAGGTTATGTGCACAGTGCTTGGAGAGAAGTCTAGGGATGTCTGCTCAGTAAGAGACCAGGGAGGATTTTGGCTGGAGAAAAACAAAACTTCAAAGAGACCAGAGCAGTGGAGCTTCAAAGGCCCCCTGGCAGGACCAATTAACACCTACAAATGTTTATCTAGGCAGTCATTTAATGATGGCTACTTCACTAAATGGGTGTTCACCTTAAAAACAGCTATAGTCCAGAAGGGGATTGGAGTGGGGAGTTAGAGAGGACAGGACAGGAAGTTCTATATTGTGTTTTGAGAGAGAGACCCTAGTCAAGAAGAAAACACTCAACAAGGTGAAACCCATTACAGACTATTTCTAATGAGGAAAAAAAACCAAGTTAAATATGTAAGAAGGCTGGGTGCCATAGCTCACGCCTGTAATCCCAGTACTTTGGGAGGCCAAGGCGGGTAGATCACCTCAGATTAAGAATTCAAGACCAGCCTGGCCAACACAGCAAAACCCCATCTTTACTAAAAATACAAAAACTAGCCGGGCGTGGTGGTGGGTGCCTGTAATCCCATCTACTCAGGAGGCTGAGGCAGGAGAATCCCTTGAACCCAGGAAGCGAAGGTTGCAGTAAGCCGAGATCGCACCACTGTACTCCAGCCTGGGTGACAGAGCAAGACTCTGTCTCAAAATAATAATAAATAAATAAACTATATGTAAGAAAATGTAAATGGTTACGCAAACTCTGGTCCAGCCACGGGTTAGAAAAAAAAAATCACACCTTAAAAATCCTATTTTCCAAACAATTTACTAGAACAGAAAAATGCCCTTGAATAATGTTAGGAAAAAAAAATAACATCCAAAAATACATTTAAAGTCTGACTTCAACTTTACAAAACGGACAGACTAGAATGGTAAGGTGAATGGGTAGGAGTTTGTTTTGTTTGCCAAAGTAGCCCCAGCTCCAATACATATGTGTCTGGCACAAACAAGACACTTAAGAAAAATATGTTGAATTCATTATTTACTCACCATTAATTAAATAATAATTAACCTATCTATCCAGGGTACTTGGATATGCAGAGACAGAGCCATATAAACATATAGGTGTATATATGTGCTAGAATAGAATGACTACATCAAAGTTTACCAATAGTGGCTAACACTTGTAATAAAATTAGGAAAGAAATTTAATTACGTATTCCAATCTTCTGTATTTTCCCAATCTTCCACAAAGGCTATGCATACTCTTTCTTTCTTTCCTTCTCTCTCTCTCTCTCTGTCTCTCTCTCCCTCCCTCCCTCTCTCTCTTTCTCTTTCTCTCTTTCTTTCTTTCTTTGACAGACAAGGTTGGCCAGGCTCGGTGGCTCATGCCTGTAATCTCAGCACTTTGGGAGGCCGAGGTGGGCGGATCACCTAAGGTCAGGAGTTCGAGACCAGCCTGACCACATGGAGAAACCCCGTCTCTACTAAAAATACAAAATTAGCCGGGTGTGGTGGCACATGCCTGTAATCCCAGCTACTCGGGAGGCTGAGGCAGGAGAATCGCTTGAACCCGGGAGGAGGAGGTTGCAGTGAGCCGAGATTGCACTATTGCACTCCAGCCTGGGCAACAAGAGGGAAACTCTGTCTCAAAAAAAAAAGAAAGATAAGGTCTTGCTCTATTGTCCAGGGTGGAGTGCAGTGGTGCCATCATCGGTCACTGCAGCCTCAATGTCCCAGACTCAAGCAATCCTCCCACCTCAGTCTCCCAAGTAGCTGGGACTACAGGTGTGCACCACCATGCCCAGCTAATTTTTTGATGTTTAGTAAAGATAAGATCTCACTGTGTTACCCAGGCTAGTATGATCTAGAACTCCTGGGCTCAAGCAATCCTCCCGCCTTAGCCTTCCAAAGTGCTGGGATTACAGACATGAGCCACTGTGCTCAGCCTGTGTATAACATTTATAATTTTTTAAGCACTGTTTTTCTTTTAAAGAGCCTTAGGTCCTGGAGGCATTGCGTGTGCTATGTTCCAGAAACAGAATATTCCCGTAGGCCTTTCATTTCTATTCTATTGGATCACAATGTCTACCTGGGGCAGCAGTTACTCTGATCCCCATCCACCTGCAGTGACATCTCCAGGGTTCACTTTCACTTACAATCACAGAGGGACACCCTGCAGGATGCTATCAGTAGGGGAAAGGTCACACAGACAGATTGCTAATCAGCTTCCTCACTTTTCTTAGAAGAACCCTAGAAGAGAATTACAAGAAGAATCCACACAGAAACAATTCCAATGCCCCTTGAACAGAAGAGTTCAGGGAGTTCAGTGCTTAAATATCAGGTTTAGGGGCCATCTTTATGACATCTCTGAGCCAAACTTTTTCCTCGGGAAACATGTTCATAAAGTAAAGCAATGGAAAAAGATCTATATACAAACACCTGACTCACGCTTCACTTGTTAAAAGTTAATATGTAACAGGTAGAAACTCTGATTCTTTAAGGTGGTAACATTTTGTAGAAGAGAATGGACTTTGGAATCTAAGTACCCAGGTAGGAACCCTGCCGTTTACTCACTAGATGTGACACTGAGCTTGTTACTTTACTCTCTCAGGGGCCTACATTCTAATCTGTAAAATGGGGATATAACCTAACTCACGCTGTTGTTGAAACATTATATGAACTAATAAAAGTAAATTCAAATAACAGGTACTCAGCAAATCTTCTAGTTTGGAGGGAATCCTGTTTCTTACAGGAACCTGGTCAAGGTGGAAGAGCTTTTAAATAACAACAATTATAGGTTGAATATCTGTTATCTGAAATGAATGTTAGTTATCCCTTATCTAAAGAAAGTTAATTCCGTACAACCTGAAGCATGTACATGTTCCACGCAGTGGGCTGGCACAGCTGTTCTGATGACATGGCCACTGCATACGACATTCACATTATCACCTCGAGAGAAAAAAATCACACTATTTTCTTCTTCCAGAGTATGAAGGAAGCACTAGGTAATTATTACATGGCAATAGCTACTTCTCAAACACCTTGTTCAGAAAATACCTTGTTTCAAATACACAATTTAGGCTGAGAAGGACTTGGCCTAAAATGCTTGAAATGCTTGAGACCAAAAGTGTTTCAAATTTTGGATTTTTTTAGATTTTGAGATATCTGCATTGTATACTTAGAGTTGGACATCCCTAATTCAAAAATCCGAAATCCAAAATGCTCATGTCAGTGGTCAAAAGTTTCAGATTTTGGAGCATTTTGGACCTTTGGATTAGGGAAGCTCAATCTGTAGTTATTAACCTCATGGAAACATAAGCTCCTGCGTTCATGTTTGAACATGAAACATGTCCAGGAGCCTGCAGAAGCCAATGACCACTTTGTCTCACCTGGTTCATTCTGAATACACAGTGCTGCAAAGCGAATGCAGTGAGATAGCAATGAATGTTCTTTTCTCGGTGAAAAGAACAGAGAACTCAGGCCAGAAAACCTGGGTTTTAGCCTCAATTCAGCCACTTACAGGTTGCGTAGCCTCAGGCAAGTCACCTTACCACTGTTTACCTCCGTTTACACACCAGCAACATAGCCTGAGAAGACACCTTCAAGACGGTTGTGAGCAAAGCAGCCAGGCCCTACCAAGCACAACTTCTGCTGTGACACTGGCATATTAAAGGTCATTATTGGCAGGAGTTTCTAGCACTGCGTTCTGGGAAGGCAGATCCTCAAGACTTCTGACAGAAAAAACTAACACTACCTGCAGGTGTAGCATCTCCCCTTTTGCCATCCAAAGCTGCTGTCACAGTCAGGGGGACCAAAGGTGGCCTCCAATCAGCAGGACTTGCCCAAACCTTAGTAGTAAGCCATTATTCGTAGAGTAAAATCCTGCAGGCCCCTAGCTTAGATCACAGACTCCACTGGAAACCCTCATTTGCTAGGCTGAATCCAGTAATAATCCAAATGTCCCTGAAAGTAGCAAATAACACCCCAGCCTTTACTCAGGGATTCCTTGTGATTGAGGTTCTCAGGTGCTCTCCAGAAAGCAGTTTAGAAAGAGGCAAGAAAGGAAGGAGAGAATCAGAATCTCAGTGTCAGAAGACAAACTTGCCAACTTCATAATTTTCCATAGGGCTGGCCCTACCTTATTTTTTAACTGTGCTAATTGGGTTTATTTTAGAAATGCTTTTGTGCTATTGTACAACTGAGGGGAGAAAGGCGCCAATATTTTACATTGAAAACCCGAGAATCGCAATTCCCACCTTTCATTTTGGAGAAGGAAAACATTTATCTAAGGTTCGCTGCTGGATCATGAACTTGCTCAAGGTGTCTGTTAATACAGTTTGGGATAATGAGGAAAAAAAGAAAAAAGCATTTAGCATTTTTACTTGCCTTGCACATATTTTCTTTTTGCTGTAAGTGCATGCAATTCAACTTACTGTTCAGTCAATGCATGGTCTATTCCCTAAACCCCTTAGGGCCAAATTGAAATGTTCAAAAAACTCCTACTTAGACTAAACAGCTCCACAGACCTACCCAACTAAACAAACAGGCAAAATGTAAACTCCCAGAGCAAGAGTTTGTACGTCTGAGGATGCCCTCAGTGGGAGGTGTGTGTCAGCCCCTGAAACCATATAACAAATTGTGTACATGCTTTTATTTATTTACTTATCATTTATTTTTGCAAAGGTTGTCCTCCCAGTTTTCATCAGATTACTGAAGAATTCTAAGAGAAATCCCATAACAAACACCATTAATAAGGATCTCCTCATGGCTGGTGAATTTTCAACGGTGCCTGAGAATAGAAATGAAAGACTGCAGATCAAGGCAGAATTCAGGGGGCCTGCATTCTAGTGCTACCCTTGTCACCAGTTTTCTTGCCTTAAGCAAATCCCTGAAACATTCTGTCCCTCAGTTTCTACATCTGTAAAAATCAGGATGTTGGAAGCTGAATGATCACTTACCTCCAAGACCCTTGAAGATACCAGGATGGTGAGGTACAGTGTTAGCAAACACAGAAAAAGGGAAATATCAAAAAGAATTGCACACAATCTTGCCTGTTCCCAGAAAAGCTTTAAATATTCACCCTTGCTTTCCTTGGAGGGGGTCAAAGATAGAAGCCACCTCTCCTTTCCCTCTCTTTCCTCTATTTCAAATAGCTGAATCTAAAGTTTCACAATAATGCCCTTTGTAGGGATATGAACTATGAAGTTCATGCAAAAATACAATAATTCTATAAGGATGCATAAGCAGCTGAAAGAACATAAAATACAAAGAATTTCTCTAAAGCATCATTACAACTCATCTAATTACTGCAATGACTTATTTTAGCTGGCATTATCCACATGTGTTAAAATATAGAACTGATAAAAAATAATTACAGCTATCATAAAAATTGATATTTTAATATAATCCTTAACATCTGGGTCAAAAAATGACAAAAGAAATTTATTTTCTCTCTATTACAGGAGAAAAGTATTTTCTTTCATTCCTTGTAGCTCTTCTATACCTTTGTAATCAACGTCTAATTTTCACAAAGGCACAGGTGAGACAGAAGTCACTGCTCTTTTAGCACTAAATTCTTTATCGACACATAATACTCTATTTCACCAAAAGCAACCTTTTTTTAGTTGAAACATTTGTATGTACTCTATATTTGTATATACTCTAACTTGACCATAATACCATAAATTTTCAATCTAGTCATCAGACCCCATAAAGTTTACTCCAAAGGAAACTTACAGGTGATTGCTTGAGGGAGCAAATTAAATTGAAGCTTTTTTTTCCATGGACACTTGCTAATAAGCTAGATGAAAATTGATTGTGTTTTTACAAGCCATTACCAAATGAGTGCTTACAGCACCCCTGAAGGAGTCTGAAACCCACTCTGCAAAACCCAAACTAATGCTAAAGGTGACTAATCAAAAGTCACACCATGAGTCAGTATGAGAAGCCAAACTTAGACAGATCACATCTACAGACCTAACTTCAATATCGCCTCCACCTAAAGCGCTAGAGAGATTGGCATATCTTGACTTGAGGAGTTCTGCGTCTCACATATCTAAGGCTATCTTCCAGAAAGCATCAATATAAGTAGCACAGTAGTTGCTCTTATGCCAGAGCACAACATACGTTGCTTGCTCTGCTAGCGTATCTCCAAATTTAAGAGTTCTTGCCTCATCTTCATGTGTTCCAAAACCAATAATAAAAGGCAATAAAGTTTGTAAGCACCATTTCTCAAAGACAAATAATTCTGCTAACCCACTCAGAGGAATGAGTCAAAACTCCAGGTGTACCAGGCAAGTGAATGTGAACCTTTTGCAGCGCCATCCCGGGCTATCATGCAAGTTTAGGGCTGGAAGGTATGCCAAAGGGGAACATAAGGAAAATCCAGAAGTGTCCCTGCTAAAGAGATCCCTGCTTGGGAGAAAGAGCAAACTTGCTTTTCTACTAAATGCCACTTTTCTGATCAGACCCAATCCTGAGGTCCTGACCCTTTGTGGTCTTTAAACATAAACCAAAGTGTGGGTGTCACATTTCTTGGCCCGATCACAGGGTCAAAAATTAGTTAAATTTAGTAAAAATTAAAGTTTTAAAGAAACCAACCCCTCCCTTCATTGCTGATCTCTAGAAAATGCTTCCATTCCGCAGAAAACGTAGAAATGTAATATTTCTTTTGGGAATAAAAGGGTAAGAAAGGTATTATTCACTTGGATTAAGGGTATTTTCCAATATATATAATTCAAATTTCCTAAGCTGAAATCTCAGCTTTAGCCCTTTTAGAAGGATGAAGAACAGAATCCTTCCACAGAATTCTGTGAGACTGCTTTAGAAGACACTGAAAGGTTAGACTTCATCTCGAGTTACTCCACCGTAAGCCAGACAAAGAAATTCCTGAAAGGCTATAAGCATTTTTTTCTTACAGGCACCCACAGGAATAGGTCAATGTAAATGTCGTATAAACAAAGCAGTTCATTACTAACCATAGTTTAAATGTCTTTTATGAGAAAACTGTAATCCATTGCAACTGCACATTCACACATAACTGCCCCTGGATGAGAGGAAAATATGGATTCATAATTGATCTTAGTCTCCGGCTTTTCTTATGCCTGAAAAGCAAAAGGTATTGGGGGTTGAAAAGCTGAATCTGAGTGCTTGATACTTTCTCCTTCACTCTCTATGATCAAGTCTTGGAGGACTTTAATTTCCCTTCCAATCACTCCTATAGAGGCCCTAGTGTCTGAAAAAATGCACAGACAACAATCAAACCTTTCATTTCAAGGCCAGTTTCCCACCATACCCCTTCCTGTTCCAATCAGGTTTGCGAAGCATTTCCCCTATTCTGCATTTCATGAATCAATTGCAAAATCTGCCAACCTCTGCCAGTTCCTCTTGTACTCAGCTGAGAGGTTCCCCTTCCTTCCCTGGGTAGCACAAGGCTGCTCTGGTTTTTAACTGGCGTAACGTGGAAATGCACTGTAGGAACTCACTCACAGCCAGATATAAGTGAGAGTCTGGGCGGCAACCCCACCTACTAGGAAACTGGTCCACTAAGCTCAGGATAAAGCAGATTTGTGGAATTTAGCTTTGACTCCAAATCCCGTGTCAGTTACTGTCATGGGGAAGGAAAAAGGAAGAGTGAAAAGGTCTACAAAGTAACCAATTCAGTTACTTAGCAACTGGACAAAACTTGCCTCACTACAGAGGGTAAGGAGGCATCTCACACCCATTCAAAGAGTAACAGTCTACAATTTATATGCAAATAGATAAAGACAAAAGGGAACGGGAAATCTAAATTAGCAACTGGAGTTTAGACAGTGGGACTGAGGCCCACATTTAAAAAAAAAAAAAGTTTATCCTAGGAAAGAGACAGGACACATACAGAAATGAATGAATTAATAAATGAATGTATGAATGCATGCATGCATGCATGCAAAGCCACAGGCCCAACAAGTTTACAGTCTCCCTTCATAAAAGTCAATGCCATGGGGGAGAGAGGAAAGGGCCACACAAAGTTCGATGAAATTTAAACATTTCCACGGCTAACATGAATTACAGGCTTACAGAAAATGTGAAGTTGGGAAAACTGGGAAAGTAGGTACCCCCGCTCATGAGAAAAGCAAACAAAAGCATCACTCCTGGTGGAAGGTCTCTGGACTTTGGGTAGATCATAGCCTCTCCGGGTCTCTAGACACCCTCAGAAACACCCTCCAGTACCCATGCCTGAAGTGCAGTTATTAAACTTGGATCTAACCCCGGCTCTTAACAGGAGACACGCCGCCCTGCAGGTTTCCTAAGCAAGAGGGAGATTCTGTCACCTACTTGGCTCGGGAAGGTGCTCCAGGCTTTTCAGTTTGCCCGAGGAGCTCCAACTCTCTGTCCCTGGTCTCTAGCTGCACACCTGAACCGGATTTGCTCAGTTTCAGGCTCAAAGGGGGAAGAGGACTGAGGGCTCATCCGCCCTCACCCCATCCCCCAACTTCACACCTGGACCAAGGCCGGCAGGGCCCAATGCTGACTCCCAAAGACACGCCAGCCCAGCACTTACTTCTCATACTCGGTGTTGTCTCTGTCACAGCGAGAATCCTTGTGCTTTTGCCAGTCTTTGCCATGCTTGCAGGTGGTGAGGAGCACAACGTCCTCCCCGTTATGGACGTGATATAAGGCATTCCTGGTGTCTGATCCTATCCCTGTCAGGTACCTCTTCCCCTTGAATACCAGCATGTACTTCCTGAGAGGAGGGATGGTGTTGAACTTCAAAAACCCCCTCTCCCCTCCTGTCCTGGGATGATCCTTAGAAAAGAGGGGAATAGAAACATCAAAGTTGGGTCGGAAGTTTTCAGTACTGATGCTGGCTTTGGCCAGCATCGCCTGGCCGATGTCAAACCCCACGTCCTCGGTGTAGTCAGGCCAAGTGCCGGAATATAAATTAAAAATTAAATGATTCCTACCATTGTTCCACAAGTGAAGACTCTGCACTTTGGATCTCAAATTGTGCACATACTGAGGTGACAACTGGTCTCTGTCTAAAGTATCCAGACTCAGGACAAAGAGGCACGCCTGGCTGGGGTCCGAGGTGTAGAACCTGGAGCCCTCGATGGCCGCTAGAATGTTTTGGTAACTTTCGGCGATTTTCTCCCCTTTTTGCTGCGGGTATACGTAGACTTTGAAGCCGTTTTTCTTGCAAAGGGTGAAATCGAAGCAGGACTCCATGCGGCACTTCTTGCCTTTGTAGATGCTCGAGTTGGCATCTCGCTTCTGCCGGGGGGAAATGTGCACGCTGGAATCCTCGTTTTCCAATTGATCCCAAGGAACGAAGGGGCGCAGAGCGTCCGGGAAGCGGGGCCAGAAATGATCCGGACTGGGGTGGTGCAAGCCATTCCGACCGCTGTGCTCTTCTCTCCGGCTGTGGCTCCTCGATGCCCTAAACTGCAAGCCTCCGAAATAAAACAAAAGGGCGAGACAAGAGCCAGCTGAGAGCAGGATGAAATAGCGTTTTTTGGCCTGCATGTGTCCTGCCTGGGTCAAGAGGATTGTAAATAAACACAAGAATCACCCAAGTTTCCCAATCAACACTTTCAGCTCCAGTCCGCCATCTTCCCGCCTGTAAAGACTTCAAACTCTCCGCTCCCACCTTCTCTGGATGCCTTTCCCCAAGCCGTGGACTGATCCAGCGCATGTGGGCGATTTCTTTAACTTTCTCCCCTTCGGTCTTTCATCTTTGGGTTGCACAATGCACGGGAGAGAGCGGGGCTGAATATCTCGCACCCAGGGCGGGCGAGCAGCGGACTGTAATTTTCTTGCATGCAACAAGACGGAGGAAAAGAAAGAGAGAGGGGATTAAAAAAAAAAGCTCCTGATACCCAATCAATGGCAAGACGAAGTGATTGCCTTGCCTCTCGGATTCCTCTCGGCAGCGTGGAAAATGAGCCCCGGGAAGGCAACTTCAACTCATCCACCACTCTCCGTGCAGAGCACTCCGGTTCCAACAAGTCAGCCGATCCCGGGTTCAGCCGGCTAGTGCATCTTGCAGCTGGGGCGCCGTAACCTCACAAATCCCTGCATCTCTCTTTATTCCCTTCTGCAGCGGCTCCAAGACTCCGGCGGTGTTTACTCCTGCGCTCGCGGGGCCGGCCCCCGGGACGCGCGGCGGCCCGGCTGGAGGCGGCGGCGGCGGCGGCGCTGGGTGGCGGCGCGTCCTCCCCGCGGGCAGTGCCGGCCCCGAGCGGCGCTTCGCAGGCCCCCGCGCGATCGCTGTCGACCGCCGCGTTCGGTCGCCGAATGTTACCCGGTTCTGAATGTTACACTTACACATTCCATTCCCGACACGACAGCGCTGACCTCATCCATCCACGCAGCCCGCGCTGCCATTGGCCGAGCGTCACGTCCGGGGGGGGCGGTGCTTCCGCTGCGCCCATTCATAACCCCCGGCCGCGGGCCGAGGCGCCGGCGCGGCGTTGGGGGCGCGGGGGGGCGCGGGGAGCCGGGGTTCCCGGGTTGCGTGCTGCCGGCGGGCTGCCAGGCAGGTGGAGCGCGGGACGGCCCGGTGTGAGCCCCGCGGCCCCTCGGCGCGCCCAGGCCCGGATCTCGGCCTGCGCCGTTCCGGGGACCAGAGGCGCCTGCGGAAACGCGGCGGCCGGGGAAGGAGGCACCGGCAGGGGCCCCGTGCCGCGCTGCCCCGGGCGCTCTGGAGAATCCGGTCTCCCGGGCTGCCTGCCGGAACGCCTAGAGAAAGATGCTTTGAAGGAGGGAAGCAGGGAGGAAAGGAAGACTTCATAGAAAGCGACCGCCGATCCGAAAGCTGCCTCTCCCAGCCCTCCTTCACTCTCCGAGACCCAGTATTTCAGTTTTCTGCTAAGCATTAAAACAATCTCCCCTTACTCCTCCCCTACATAGCACATGTTTTTTAAACCAAGGAAACACCCCAATGCCCAACAATAAAGAGGAATTATTACAATCAAGAGGAATTGTTGCAATTCTTCATGCCTGCCTCTGTGCTCAGAGTATAAGACAGCTATCCTAAATCTTCATTATCTACTTTGGCAGCCTTGCCTGAACTCCCTCTGTCTATTATGAAGAAAGCTTCCAAGAGATCCAATCACAGAGAAAAAAGAAATTTTCTAATGGCTGCAGGGAAACCAGTTAGTTTAAGCTTGCCCCAGTCCTCAAAGTGATGTTATTCTCTTGGTAGTGGTGGTGGTGGCGGTGGTGGTGGTGGTGGTGGCGGTGGTGGTGGTGGTGGTTTTAAAGATATCTCTTAAGGACATATGACTGGTAGAATTGCCAACTGTCCCAGCTATAGAAGGAAAACTTGTATCAGGAAAACGACCTTATTTACAATTAGTGCCAAATAGTTGGTCCTTCCCTCATTGACCTCCCACTCCTTGGCCCAAGCTCCTGCCACCCCCAATGGAAGAACTTCATTGGATAACTCAGGTAACCGAGGAGTAGTCCCGCTAAAGATCCTCCAGGTCCACAAAGATGTGCTAGGCTCCCACACAGTATCTCTGGTCAAAGTCAAATTCCCTGGCCTCAGATCCTGAACATTGCTTTACAGAAAACACCTCCCACCCTCTGGCCTAGCTAAAGTCTCAGGGCCCCTCTGGCCTAGCTAAAGTCTCAGGGCCCCTCTGGCCTAGCTAAAGTCTCAGGGCTCCGGCAAGCTGGACAGTTGCCTAGGGCAGCCGGCTGTTTAGTGACTGTTTATTATGGGAGTGACTGAGAGCTAGGAGCAGACACTTCCCAGCTTCCCTCAGGCTGCAAAAACCCAGCGGGGTGTGGATGAAGGGCAGGGTTATAACAAGGCAGTGTGAAATGATAGAGTGGAAAGTTTCAGACCTCTGTTGTTTCAGATTTGTTTTAATAAAGCAGGGAAGGGGCATGGGTGGGATATTACTGTACATTCCTGAAGCCTCTCCCTATTTCTGACCTGCCAAAGATGAGACAGCTTTTCCAGATTTGACTTGAACCCCCTGCACAATGTAGAGAGGCCTGGGACAGGAATGAGGATTCAGTCATCTTCCAAATACAGTGACAAAGATGCAGATAAAGGCAGTGATTGAAACCACATGTGACCCAAAGCTCCCTCCAGCCCAAGTTGCTAAGAACAACCGTTCAAGGCAGGAGGCCTTCTCTTCTGATCAGGGTGCAGATTATCTCAGCCCTGTGAAGTGGGGCTGTGGGACTGGAGGCGCTCTCTCTCTCTCTCTCTGTGTGTGTGTGTGTGTGTGTGTGTGTGTGTGTGTATGTATATATATATATATGCTGGAGTGCAGTGTCAGGATCTCGGCTCACTAGAACCTCTGCCTCCCAGATTCAAGTGATTTGCCTCCCTCAGCCTCCAGAGTAGCTGGGATTACAGGTGTGCACCACCAGCCCTGGCTAATTTTTTTTTATTTTTGGTAGAGAGGGGGTTTTGCCATATTGGCTAAGCTGGTTTTGAACTCCTGACCTCAAGTGATCTGCCCACCTTGGCCTCCCAAAGTGCTGGGATTACAGCGTGAGCCACCTTGCCCGGCCCCTCTATATCTTGCCAGTTGTTTTGCATGACCTTAGGGGGAGCTAGCTACCCTCTTTACTCTTTTGTGTTCTGTTTATGTTTTGGCATGTGCTTCCTGCCTTTCTTGCCTAATTATGGCTAATTTCCTTATCCCAGGCCCCAGTGTTACCCATCTCTACCTGTACATCCCAAAGTGTTGCGTACTGTCAGAAAAACTTTGGTACTGACAATTAGAGAAAACTTGGATTCAGACCCCAGATCTGCCATTTACTAATGCCTTGGGCATGTGGCTTAATTTCAGTGGACCTCCAGTTTCTTGTTTGAAAAGTCAGGATAATAATATCTTTCTTGCCAGCAGTTTTTTTTTTTTTTTCTTTTTTTTTAGCAGAGTCTGGCTCTGTCACCCAGGCTGGAATGTGCAGCAGTGTGGTCTCAGCTTATTACAACCTCCGCCTCCCGGGTTCAAGTGACTATCCTGCCTCAGTCTCCCAAATTGCTGGGATTACAGGCAACCGCCACCATGCCCAGCTGATTTTAGTATTTTTAGTAGAGATGAGGTTTTGCCATGTTGGCCATGGCTGCTCTCGAATTCTTGACCTCAAGTGATCCGTCCACCTCAGCATCCCAAAGTGCTAGGATTATAGGCGTGAGCCGCCGCGCCTGGCCTCAATTTGTAAACTGTAAATTGCTCTACATGTGTAACAGCATTAGCCTAAGTTCCACTTTTCAAACTCCAACTGTAATCTTAAAAGTAGCCCCTACAATGGCATCATCATTTTGTCTCCTCTGTTTTATTTTTTCGTAACCCTTATTAGCTGAAATCTCCTCTATTTGTTTGCTTGTTAACTGTTTCTTCACAGTAAGGAAGCCCCTGAGAGGAGGAGCACTGTTTGTCCTACTCACTCCTTTATCCCAAATGCCAAGGGCAGTACCTGGCACTTGGGTGAAGCTCAATCACTGATTCGAATGAATGAATTACTTAGTAAAATTCAGCTTCACCACAGTACTTGTACAAACTTGAAAAGAAAGAGCTCATAAGTACAGGCAACAAAAGCAAAAATAACAAGTGGAATACATCAAACTAACAATCTTCTGCACAGTCGGTAAAGGAAACAATCAACAAATGAAAAGGCAGCCAACAGAAGGACAGGAAATATTTGCAAACCAAACACTGATATGGGGTTAATATCCAAAATATACAAAGAACTCACACAACTCAATGGCAAAAAAAAAAAAAAAAAGGCAAAGGTCCTAAATAGACATTTTTCAAAAAAGACATTCAAATGGCCAGTGGGTATATAAAAATGTGTTCGACATCGTTAATTGTCAGGGAAATACAAATTAAAACCACAGTGAGATACTACCTCATGCCTATTAGAATGGCTGTAATCAGAAAGACAAAAGATAACAATGTTTGGAGCAATATGAAGAAAAGAGAGCCCTTGCACACTGTTGGTGGGACTGTAAATTCATATGGCCATTGTAGAAAATGATAGGGAAATTCTCAAAAATTTGAAAGTATAATTACCATGTCATCTAGCAATCTTACTTCTAGGTATATATCCAAAGGAAATGAAATCAACATGTCAAAAAGATATCTGCACTCCCATGTTCACTACAGTGTTATTCACGATAACCAATACGTGGCAACAACCAACAACCTAAATGTCTGTTGATTGATGAATGAAGAAAATGTGGTACGTACATGCAATGGAATATTATTCAGCCATAAGAAGCAGGAAATCCTACCAGTTGAGACAACAGGGATGAACCTTATGCTCAGTGAAAGAAGCAAGATATAGAAAGACAAATACCGCACTTCTGTGTGGATCTGACCTATATGTGGAACCTAAAAAAGTCGAACTCACAGAAGCAGAGAGTATAACAGTGGTTGCCATGGTCTGGGAGTTTGGGGCAATCGGGAGATGTTAGTCAAAGAATATAAACATTCAGTTATAAGATGAGTAAGTTTCTGGGGATCTAACATACGGCATGGTGACTGTGGTTAATAATGCTGTGTTGTATACCTGGAATTTGCTAAGACAGTAGATCTTAAGTACTCTCACCACACACACACATACACATACACACAAAGATAACTATGTGCCATGACAGATGGGTTAATTAGCTTGATAATAGTAATCATTTCACAATGTATACATACATCAAATCATGTTGAACATCGTAAATGTATATACAATTTTTATTTGTCAATCATATCCCAATAAGTCTGATGAAAAATCTTTTTTAAAGGCCCCTTGGTAGTCAAAGCAAGACTTGGTCTGTGGTTTGAAGTGGAAATATTACTAACCAGGATTATCTTCACAGAGGGTGAGTTGGTCCATTGTAAATCCTTTAACAATGATCTGTTTCAAACCATGTAACTCCTCTGGTCAAAGCCCTCAAGGGATCCCTGTCTCTCTCCACTAAGAGATAAAGCCCTTTCAATTACCTACAAGGTCCTGCAGGATTTTTCTTAACCGTCCCTCACCTCCCTTCACCACATCCTCTCACCCCATTTCCTGCCCATATCTCTCTCCCTCCCTCCTGATGTACTCACTGTGCTCCAGCCAGGCTGGTGACCTTGTTATTTGTCATGCATGGGAAACATGTCCCTGCCTCAGGGCCCCTGCACGCACTTGTCTCTGCCAGTCTGCACCCCAATCCACCTAGCGCACTCCCTCACTTCCTTCAAGTCTCTCCTCAGATGCCACCTTACTAGTAAGGCCTTCTCTAACCACCCTAAATAAAACAGCAGCACCCCTTCTATTTGCCGATCCCCTCACCCTCCTTTACTTTTCTTCTTTGCACTAATCAGCACCTGACATTCTATATATTGGCTTGTTCATTTATTATTGATGTGTTGCATAGAGAATGTGAGTTCCATGGGGCAAGGACTTGGTCTTTTTGTTCAGTGTTATATCCTCAACAGTTACAACACTGTCCGTCACTAAATAAACACTTGTGGAACTAATTAATCTGATCTTACTGTCTGTAGGGCAAATAAGAGAATATTTAAGGCTAGAGTTCTGTCATTACACACACACACACACACACACACACACACACGAAGCTAAAGTAGCCCAAGCATTCAAGCCTTGCTTAATTTCCTTTTCCAGATGTACTTTTTTCCTAGGGCTATCTAAAGACCTGAAAACAGTGTGGCACAAAAGGACCCAGAAAATGTAACCTTCAACAAGTCATTTCACTTCCCTAAGCTTTGGTTTCTCATTGGTAAAATCAAGAGTAACTGTAATACAGCATGCTTAGCTCACTGAATTACTGTAAGAATCAAATGAGAACAAAATAATAATGTACAAGAAAAATTTTGCAGCCCGCAATGCACACGGTAGGTGCAAGATTTAATCATCACACTCCTGGACAAATGTGGACACAAGTACATGAGATGTGATCATGTTTGCAAGTCGACAGTATTAAATACGTGGAATATCACCCATCAAACACACATTGGTTTCCAGATTCTTTGCAGACTCTGAAATGGTCATTGACTGCTATAAACCAACAGAAAAAGGGAAAAATAGCCAATGGAAGCAAAACGAAGGAGACTATTTTTCTTTTTAATGTAGAAAGCACTGCAGGAACATATGTTTATCAATGGTCTACAATTCTATTTGCTATAGAAAAAAATAATTGATTGGCTCTAAAATATGAAAACAAGCTGAAGTATTGGAATTAGTAAATGTTTAAATTCCCTAAAATGTAACCCTAGGTCTACTGGCAAGGCAATCCAATCTTCATAAACGTATACAAAATTTTTATTTGATGTGGGCACACCGTAAGGTTTTGGTGATGTCTGATAGAGCCTCTAGCAGTAAGCATTTCCAGCTTCTAGAAAGAACAGGAAACTCTGCTGGGTTTATACTGATAGGATATAGAAGGTGGGAAAAGACAATCAGGTCGACAAAAGTTCAGGCATCCTGGAGTAGTAATGATGAATCTAGAGATTCCCAGCCAGAAAACAGGAGCCTAATTTCTAGTTCCTTCTCTGCCAGGAACCTGAGGAGAGCTGTAACATTGTTTCTGAATGCTAGGACTTGAGAGCTTCGTCCAAAAAAATGCAGGCTAAGATGTGGTGATATCTTTCTAGCTGAAATAGTCAAGGATGCCCTGTGTAGACCAAGTGGGTCCAGGAAGGGAAGAGCTTGGGAATGAGGAAGATGGAACTCCGCTGAGAAGGAAGCAAGCAAGTGGAAGGAAAACAAGTGGACGTAGGAGGCCCCACCAGGCCTCCCAAGATAGCCAACCAGGAAGCTAACCAGGAGCAAAACAAGGGAAATTCACCCATGTATGTGTCAAATCCTGCACCAGGTGCTTTACTGGTGTTATCTCTTTGATCCTTATAAGGTTCCTAAGACACAGGTATTCTCCTTATCGGTTGTCACGAATGAGGAAACTGAAACTCAATCCTAGGAGGGGCTTTTGGCAATTCATTCACATAGTCCTTGAACAGATATTCATTGAGCAGATAGCCTATACCAGGGGGTATCTGTCTAGAGTCTTTTGTCATTTACAAAACACTTTCAGAAGAATTTTTGCTTGAATATAACCGGAACCCTGCGAAGTAGGAAAAGAACATTATCCTTGTTTTACAAAAAATTAAGAATCTGGTTCGGGTTTTGTTTTTTTTTTTTTCTCCCCGAGATGGAGTCTCGCTCTGTCGCCCAGGCTGGAGTGCAGCAGCACGATCTCAGCTCACTGCAACCTCCACCTCCCAGGTTCAAGCGATTCTTCTGCCTCAGTCTCCTGAGTAGCTGGGACTACAGGTACATGCCACCATGCCTGGCTAATTTTTGTATTTTAATAGAGGTGGGGTTTCACCATGTTGGCCAGGCTCGTCTCATCCTGATCTCGTTCCTGATCTGCCCACCTGGCCTCCCAAAGTGCTGGAATTACAGGCGTGAGCCTGGTTCGGGCCCGGCCTGGTTCAGGTTTTCTAGCCTGGGCACTGTTGGTATTTTGCTCCACATAACTCTCTGTTGGAAGAGGCTGTCCTGTGCATTGTGGGATCCACATCCCTTGCCTCTACCCACTAGGTGCCCAACAGCACTCCCACCTGCGTCACAAGCTGGGATGCCAAAAATGTCTCCTGGAAGCAAAATAACCTCCAGTTGAGACCCACTAATCTAGTTGAATAACGTGCTTAAGGTCAGCTGATTTTAATGTGGAGAATTTAGAATTTGACCCTCATTTTCTGGCTTCATGCCAGGGCTGTGCCACAAGACTGCAGCTTCCTTTAGAGAATCTAAATTTATCTCCTTTCTTCAAGGCAAGCTAATCAGAAAAATCTCATAGACATCTATTTAAAAAATTTTATTGAGAACCTATTATGTGCCTGTGTTCTAGGAACTCAGGGTACATAGTATAAAAGACAAACAAGGTGTCTAGTCTCATTCTATTTGGTGAGATAGATAATAAAATAATAAGTAGGCCAGGTCAGGTGGCTGACACCTGTAATTCCAGCACTTTGGGAGACTCAGGCAGGAAGATCACTTGAGGTCAGGAGTTTGAGACCAGTCTGGCCAACATAGCGAAACCCCATCTCTACTAAAAATGCAAAAATTAACCGGACGTGGTGGCGCTGGGTTGCATTGGAGGCTGTAGTGATTTGAAATCGTGCCACTGCACTCCAGCCTGGATGACAGAATGAGACTCCAACTCAAAAATAAAATAATAAGTAAATAAATTAGCAAGATCATTTCAGATAGTTCTATGGAGAAATTAAAAGGAGAATGGCATAGATTGGGATGAGGAAGAGTAAGAAGGCTCACTTTAAACAGGATGGTCAATGAAGGTCTCTGTGATAAGCTAACATTTCAGCAGCTGCCATAAGACTGATGCGGAAGGAGCCTTGGGAAGAGTGTACCAGGCCCAGGATCTGGCCAGTGCAAAGATCTTAAGGCAGAAAGGAGTTTGAAGAATTAGAACAGTGTTTTTCAAACTTCAGCATGTAACAAATCACTTGATGGTCTGGTTAAAACACAGATTGCCAAATCCCACCCCTAGAATTTCTGATTCAGTAGACCTGGGATGTGGCCCAAGAATTTGCATTTCTAACAACTTCCCAGGCAAGGCTGATGCTGCAGATCCAGGGACCACTGTTTGATAACCACCGAGTTAAAGCATCAGCAGATAAAGTAATTGTGGCTGGAGTGTAATGAGTGCAGGAACAAGGGGCAGGAGATGAGATCAGAGAAGCTGCAGGAAGCTTGGCATGCCCTGGCACTACAGGCCAGATGATGTGTTGGATTTTATTTTAGGAGTTGGAAGGCTTTGGAGGATTTCAAGTAGGGGAATGATATGATCTGATTTCAATTTTCAACAGCTCACCCCTGGCTGTTGATAGAGCAGGGAGTCAAGTTTATTTATCTAGTGCATATTTTCAAAAGTCTTTATTTCTAATGAATTCCATCTACATTCCTGTATAATGTTACAATAAGCACTATTGCAAACCTGGATAGCAAGTCAGAAGGAGAAGGGAAACTTCAAATCTTATTTTTATGATACAGACACTATGACAACCAGAGTCAAGATAATTAGCTCTAGTCACTGGACAATTAGCCAGTGATTGCTCATTAGCAAGACAGCGTGTTTAGTATTTATCAAAACTGTGCATTTAAGCTGAGACTTTGTCTCTGATGTAAATTCTGATGTTTGATATACTGACATGCTAGTCTAATGCATATTTGGCTGTGCTTTTCATGTGTGTTTAACAACTTGGAATGAGCTACTTTTTCCAGTGATAGGACAGCCTCTTGTGGGTATTTTCTGAGGGACAAATGGTGACAAGAAATTGCCCTTCTCTAAGTCAGGATGCCATCGGAGGATTCTCATAAAAGTTTTACTGACCCCTAGTGGAAGATATGGAAGCTCTACCCTGCTTGCTTATCTTGGTATCTTCTGTTTTCTCTAAAGATTTTCCTAAAGAATGTGTGTGCCACATAGCCCCTGCCTTCTAGGGACTCACACTCCAGGAGGAGAAACAGACATGGAAAGAAATAATCACCATAAAACTGGCTCCGTGCTGTAATTTACAAGGGAAGGAAGTGGCTACATTTGTGTGGGTCCTTATTAACATTTGTAGATCCATTTATAGATGGAGTCACTGGAAGAAAATGAGAAATGAAAATGTCAACTATTGAAGGTGATGAAATCAGGAAGTCACCCACAATTCATGTACATTTTTCCCGTTAGATTTTAACACTTTTTATTATGCAAATGTCTGCCAATGGTGCCTTGACTTCTTTTTTCTTCTTTTTAAACTTCTGATACCCCACAGAATGAAGCTTCTCTCACCTCATGTCAGCTGAATATTATTTATCATCTGGCACTTCTATGCAACTATGGTACAATAATTATTGGTGCTCACAATGATAATCATGAGACCCTGGAAGGTCTTAAAGTACCTGCCAACTCACTCAAGTGAGGTTAAATCACGTCCAGTCCTACTTCAGTGAGTTAAGTGCATTTTATGATAGTCTAAAATCATTTATAGTTGGTGATCTGTGTATAGTATATGGGCTAACTTGTTATTAGCACACGGATAAGATGGACCATACAGCTAGTTATCCAAATGATCCCTGGATGCTCCAGGGTTGTTTCTTTGGTTGAATTTCCTCTATTTCTCTGAATTCTGGTTTCTTGAGATGTTTAGAGCAAGTTTCCAGGTCATTTTCACAATGCTTTTAGCCTTTCCAAATAGGTAAAAGTGTATACATATATCTACAAAAGTCTGCCTGGCTGGGAACTCTGGCCTCCGTAAGCCATTATTCTGAAAACTTGCAGTCTATACAAACTAAACTATTCCTCCGATTATACACTCTGCATGACATTAGGCCAGCCCCAGAATACTAACCTCCCAGCTATTCTACCTCAACTTCTGTCTCTTCAAACACTTGCTTTCTTCATTTCCCAGCGAGTGATCACATTGTAGAAGTGCAGGCAACTCAGGAACTGTAAAGAAAAAGGTATAAAGAAGACTAAATATATTTTGACATATTTCTATGTAAATTTCAGCAGAGGCTTTCTCTCTTTGAAAATCTGAGTATTTAAACCTCACTAAAGCAGACTAGAAATATACCTTCTGGCTTTAAGTAAGCCCTGAGAAGGGAATTGTCATCAGAAGCATAATTCATCGTTCTCTAATTGTTCTCTCCTACTGAGGATTTTAGCCTACGATAGCCTACCCTGGCTGCTGACCCGTAATTCCTCATGACACGGGAAAATGCAGACTTTAGTCCTGTTTAAGACTGGATAAGCCTGGTTCCTTTCTTGTTCATTTTGGCCTGTGGAGACTTGTTGCTAATGGGAACCGTCCATCAAAGACTGCTCTAGGCTCAACACAGACAGTCTCCACTGCTTTGTAAATCTTCCCCTTCCCCTACCCCCTCTCCACCTCTACCTCCGACCAACTTCTCTACCTAACCTCTGATCTGACCTGTCACTGCCCCTTCCCCCACTTTGACTAGTCTGATCTTGGAATTCCCTGCAAAAGGAACTGCCAATTGCTGTAAATTACATGCCACCTTGACAAGGAGAATGCTAATCCTTGAAGGGTTTAGGAAGAGACTACCAAACTTGTTTTGTAGGTGAGAACAAGCTCCCTAGTCAATTGGAGGTGACATGACTTTCTACTGTGCTAGGGACTCCCTTTCTTCCAAACAACATGGGACCCCTGGGCAGGGGAAGGAGCTGCAATGAATAAGCTACCACTTGCCTGACCACAGCCCACTTCCTATGTTCATGGATAAGATCTCCTGCCTGCAGCCTTGAAAAACCTTTCAGGTATTTCCCAATCTGGTCTGGTGTTATAGTATCAGATAGTTTTTCAACTGTGTACACTTTAATTTGTGCAGAATATTTACTTAATGAACTGCATTTCTTTGGAGGCAGGAGAGAATCGTGGTTAAACACAACAGTATTGGAGTCTGACTGCTTGCATTCAGTTGTGGCTCTACGCCACACTGGCTCTGACTTTAGGCAAGTTACTTAAGAGCTCTAAGCCTCAGTTTCTTCATTTGCCCCTACCCGAAAAAGAATGATGATGACTACTACAGATGCATATGAGATAATGCATATAAAACACTTAACACCTTGCCCGCATCCTGGAGGAGGTACTCAGTAAATGTGGGTTTGTTTTTTTTAATTTTTTTTTGAGATGGAGTCTCACTTTGTCAGCCAGGCTGGAGTGCAGTGGCACGATCTCAGTTCACTACAACCTCCGCCTCCTGGGTTCAAGCAATTCTCCTGCCTCAGCCTCCCAAGTAGCTGAAATGACAGGTGCCTGCCACCAAGCCCAGCTAGTTTTTGTATTTTTAGTGGAGACAGGGTTTTACCATGTGGCCAGGCTGGTCTCAAACTCCTGACCTCAAGTAATCCACCCGCCTAGGCCTCTCAAAGTGCTGGGATTACAGAAGTGAGCCACTGTGCCTGGCCAGTAAACATTAACTATTATGATATCCTCTCACTCTCCCATCCCTTCCCAAATCTCTGGCAGACCCATAAAGTGACTGAGTTTCACATACTGGTTTTTCAGCAGTTACATCTTCCAGAATTTGAATTAATGTCTGTCATAATTAAGACGGACATTTCGGCAAATCATGCTGAAGTGTTGCAGTGGCTGTGAAAGGACACGTTCATTCATCCATTTACCCATTCGGTAACAAATATTTATTGAATCCGCACTGTGTCCCCTGGTGCGCATTATGGTGCGTGAAAAACCAAGTCTTAGCCCTTAGAGACCACGAAGTCTACCCAGGGAGACAATGGTGAACAGAGAAATGAACAAATAAGCGCTAAATGCTAGTACTGCTCAGGAAATGAAACGGGCTCTGAAATGGAGATGTTATTTAAACACAGTAAACAGGAAGACTTCTCTGAGGAGGCATTTAGGCAGGGACATGAAGGATAAGAAGGAGCCAACAGTGAAAGGATTAGGGGGAAGAATCTTTCAGAGAAAGAGAAAAGCAGATGCAAACACCCTAAGGTGAGCTGAGCTGAGCTGAGCTGAGCTGCCTGGTCTAGAAGCAGAAAACAGAACCAAATGGCTAGAGCCTTTTGACTGAGATACCCAGGCCCTGCCTTTGTGCCGCTCCTGTCTGAAGAGGCTGTTCGTGACAGTAGGTTTGTCTATTGTCCACATGAAAAGGAAGCTCTAGAGATTCAGAAAGACTAAGGTAAGGGGCTTGGAGGATGCAAGCCCAAATCTTCTAGTCTTTTCCAACCCCTAACTATCCAATTTACTAAGCTTTGCATTAATGCTTTCATCCAGGATAAAATTGACCTCTTCTGGGCTCCACTTCACTATGTGGGGAACTCAATTGTAGCATCTTTAAACCATTACTGTGTCCATTCTTCTATATGGCCGCCTCCCCTATAGGACAACAGTGCCAGGAGAAGTGGATTATGTCTACTAAATCCTGGTAACTCCAGCATCTAGCACAATGCCTGCCCTTAGTTGGGGGCCTTATAAATGTTGAATGAATGAATCATCACTGAATTTATTGTGCTTGCTGTTGCCAAGCAATATGCTAAATGCTTTAAATATATTAATCCAATTAATTCTCTTTACAACTCAGAAGGTATGGACTATTATTAGCAACATTTTACAGAAGAAATTAAAGCCCAGAGAGGTAGATAATTCACTTGAGCTCTTACAGCTGAGAAGTACTCGAGTTGGGATTTGAACTTAGGCAGTCTGGCTCAAAAGCCTTTGTTCTTAACTTTGTCACAGCAGTGCTTCCCAAACTACTGTCCATGAGAATCACCTGCAGAACATGTTAAAATACACATTTCAGGGACTCACTTTGCAGAATTTCTTTTTTTTTTTTTTTTTGAGATGGAGTTTCGCTCTTGTCACCCAGGCTGGAGTACAATGGCGTGATCTCAGCTCCCTGCAACCTCCACCTCCCGAGTTCAAGCGATTCCCCTGCCTCAGCCTCCCAAGTAGCTGGAACTACAGGCATGTGCCACCACACCTGGCTAATTTTTTGTATTTTTAGTAGAGATGGGGTTTCATCATGTTGGCCAGTGTGGTCTCGAACTCCTGACTTCAGGTGATCCGCCTGCCTTGGCCTCTCAAAAGTGTTGGGATTACAGGCGTGAGCCACTGTGCCCAGTCACTTTGCAGAATTTCTGATTCAGTAGTTGTATTAGTTACCTAGTTATCATCTCACAGTTTCTGTGGGTCAGGAATCTGGGCACTGCTTAATTGGGCACCGTAGGGCAGAGTCTTTCACAAGGCTCCAGTCTACATGTTAGGGGCCACAGTCACCTCATGGCTTGACTGGGGGAGGAACCAATTCCAAGCTCATGCGTATGGCTGTTGGTGAACTTCAGGTCCTCGCTGGCTGTTGACAGGAGATGTCAGTTCTTTGCCACATGGGCCTCCCCAAAAGGCTGTTCCCAATGTAGCAGATGGCTTCCATCAGAGCAAGTGAGGGAGAGTGTGGCCAAGACTGTAGCCAAATCCTTTTGTAACCTCTTCTCAAAAATGACATCTCGGCCAGGCGCAGTGGTTCACACCTGTAATCCCAACATTTTAGTAGCCCTGGGGGGGTGGTGGGGCAGGTCACTTGAGGTCAGCAATTCGAGACCAGCCTGGCCAATATCGCAAAACCCTTCTCTACTTAAATACAAAAATTAACTGGGTGTGGTGGCATGTGCCTGTAATCCCAGCTACTTGGGAGACTGAGGCAGGAGAATCGCTTGAACCCTGGAGGTGGAGGTTGCAGTGAGCCGAGATGACACCACTGCACCCCAGCCTGGGCAACAGAGTGAGACTCTGTCTCAAAAAAAAAAAAAAAAAAAAAGACATTTCATCACACTTGCCTAGTCTTAGAGACTTCCTACCACCCTAGGTATGGGGTGGACCCAAGAATGTGTATTTTTTAAATTTATTAAGTAAATTCAAAAATTTATAAAACTATAGTTCAGGGTGGGGGGCTGGATCCTCCACATCTGCGGGTTTTATCTGGAGTACTTTATGCAGTGACTAAGAATGTGTATTTTTGACAAGCCCTCAAGTCATGATGATCCTGACAGTGGAGGACTGCTTTGAGCAGCACCAGCATACTATACTGAAGATGTCAATGAGTGAATGAACAAATGAATCAAGGCTCCAACAAACACTTATCCTTGGCTGGGCGCAGTGGCTCACACATGCAATCCCAACACTTTGGAAGGCTGAGGCCAGAGGATTGCTTGAGCCCAGGAGTTTGAGACCAGCCTGGGCAACACAGTGAGACCTTGTCTCTAGAAAATAATTTAAAAATTAGCTGGGTGTGGTGGCACACACCTGTGGTCCCAGCTACTTTGGAGACAGAGGCGAGAGGATCATTCGAGTCCAGAAGGTCCAGGCTGCAGTGAGCTGTGATCTCACCACTGCACTCCAGCCCGGGCAACAGAGGGAGACCTTGTCTCTAAATAAATAAATAAAATGAAAATGAAAACAAAAGGCCTATTCTTGACTGGATCATATATCACATTTTCATAGGGTCTTTCTTCTCCTTGGCTGTTTTCACTGCCACTTGCATTCCCAAACGCACCTGTCAAGATTTATCAAGAAGATGACCATGCCCCTAGGAAACCAGGTGTTCACTATGTCATGAAAATGGTGGGCTCACCTGAAATGGATACATCCTGTCTTCCACTTCTCAGAAGTCTTAGCTCCAGGAGCTATCAAACCTTTCCCTGACAGCCAAAACTTGCCTGGTGAGTTATAGACTCACAGAGCAGGGAGGAGTAATTTCAAGAGATTCCCTTTCCTGCTTCCTGCTTTTAAGAAGGTATAATAAGAGAAGAAAATTTTAACTCTACTGGGGTCCTTAAGAGCCTGACCAGAGAGTGGCTTCCAAATTAAAGCAGATTTGTTCTTCCTGCCTAAATCAGACAGGACTCCCCAGTTGGTCTTCCCTCGGAGCAACTTCTCTGACCTTGCTTCCTAAGCACCGGCTGTGTTTGACCCCCTGCTGCCTGGTGAGAAGCGGATGGGCTCCGGAATGCTGGTCCCAGCTCTCACTGAGGACTCAAGAGACAAGCAGCATACACTTCCCCTGCCCTGCCTGAAAGGAAGAGTGTTTGCTGGAGCTGAACAGCTGCTTGGGGTGCAGGGAGGCGAATGTTGCTAAATATATGTTCTTATTGTACATTGGTGTGTCAAGAAAAATTATATCTCCTTGTTCTTCACTTGGGTATTCTTTAAAAAAATTCCATACACAAGCACAGGGCACCTCTCAACTCCTGGCCCCTGCATGAAGAATCCGATTGCAGCCTAATTTATTTTTCTCCCCACGCCCTTAAAATAAATGCCCTCTTCCTCTTGTCACATTCTGACAGCTTCTGGTGCATTCTACCACTCCCATTACACACAAGGCTTGGGTCTCTGAGTCTCTTTGCCTCCCAGGCTTGCTTTCAACATCAGCCTTTCTTAGGCTGGGACTCAGGGTAGCATGCCTGAGACGGCCAGGGGAGTCTTTTTTAAATGTGTCCATGAAGCCAGGCACAGTGGCTCATGCCTGTAATCCCAGCACATTGGGAGGCCGAGATGGGCGGATCACCTGAGGTCAGGAGTTTGAGACCAGCCTGGCCAACATGGTGAGACAATCTCCACTATAAATAAATAAATAAATAAATAAATAAATAAATAAATAAATCAGCTGGCCATGGTGGTGCATGCCTGTAATCCCAGCTACTCAGGAGGCAAGGCTGGAGAATCGCTTAAACCTGGGAGGCAGAGGTTGCAGTGAGCTGAGATTGCGCCATTGCACTCCAGTCTGGGCAACGAGAACGAAACTTCCTCTCAACAACAAAAACAAAAACAAAAAAAGAAAGAAAGAAATGTGTGCATGAGTCTCTTTAAAGTGCATGGATAAGGCCAGGCATGGTAGCTCACACCTGTAATCCCAGCACTTTTGGAGATAGAGGCAGGCAGATCGCTTGAGGTTAGGAGTTCAAGACCAGCCTAGCCAACATGGTAAAATCTCATCTCTACCAAAAATACAAAAATTAGCTGGGCATTGTGGCACGTGCCTATAATCCCAGCTGCTTAGGAGACTGAGGCATGAGAATTGCTTGAACCCGGGAGGCAGAAGATGCAGTGCGCCGAGATCGTGCCACTGCACTCCAACCTGGGTGACAGAGCAAGACTCTGTCTCAAAAAAAAAAAAAAAAAGTGCATTGATATGATTATATGTGTATGTGTGCAAATCTATGGCCCTAAGTCAGATCATTATTATGATATTGATTAGGATGTTTCCATCAGGAACTCAGTTACTGATTTGAATGTAGCACTGAGATTCTTCCCTTAATTGAAAAGAAAGTGGCTTGTACCAGTTGGTCTCTTAATCCAAGGCAGAAAATTGATTTTCAGATTTATGGGGACCGGGCTCCTGAGTATTCTCTTAGCCACCAATATGGAATTGACAAGGCTCCACGACAATTACTTTCATTCCCTTCAAGCCCTTCCTAGTTTCTTCTTTTTTGTTTTTAACTTACATTGGGAACCAGAATTGCCCTACCTACTTGCCACATAATGGTAGGCAGTAAAATTTTTTTTTGACTGAACAGCTAAGTGAATAAACCCATATTCTCAAGAAAAGCTAATTAAAATAAAATAGGGTAGATATATTGCCTAAGCCAAGTCCTGCTTTAAGACAAACTGGCCTATTAAAATATGACAAAATGGATCGATTTTGGCAATGGTTATTAATGCTGTAAAGGAATCTGTATTGAATGAAAAGCTTCCTTTCCGTGTGAAGGTCCTTCCTCTCCGGGTGAAGTTGATTATTTTGTCTGGTATGGCTCATCCTGGGACCTTGTTCATCCTCTGTAGTAATGCTGCTCCCATCTGTGCTTATGTGTGGACACTTATTTATTTATTTATTTATTTATTTTTGAGACAGGGTCTCACTCTGTCCCTCAGGCTTGAGTGCAGTGACACAACTGTGGCTCACTGCAGTCTCAACCTTCCAGGCTCAAGCGATCCTCCCACCTCAGCCTCTCAAGTAGCTGGGACTACAGGTGTACCACTATGCCTGGCTAATTTTTGTGTTTTTTGTAGAGATGGAGTTTTGCCATGTTACCCAGTCTGGTCTTGAACTCCTGGGCTCAAGCAATCCTGCCACCTCAGCCTCCCAGTGTTGAGATTACAGGCGTGAGGCATGTTTTATTCCAATTACTGATTTGCATACTAGAAGTCTCATAAGGAGCATTAACTTTGTGAGGACCAGGATGATCTGTTTTTCACCTCAGCTTCCTGGATACTTAGCAAGTGCTCATTAAATGTGTATTGAATGAATGAGTGAAGGATGAGCGAATTCCTCTAGTAACGCAATGTAATATACTGTAATACAATTTAATTTTGGGAGAAAAGTTTGGGAAAGGAGAAGAAAAATCTTAAGTTAAACTAAAGGGTTGGAAACAAATACCACCTAGAAAATTAATCCTTTTGATAAATCATCTTTGAAATATACAGGCCAATAGGAAAATGGAATTTTCTTTACAATAGATTTATTTCTGTTCATATTTCAGTGCTGCTTGTAATCAGGAAAGGGAGGCACACATTTAGAATTACTATATTATTTCTGTAAGCCCATTTGCCTTATTCTCAGTAGGTTTACTACTGGTTGGAACTCATTTTCAAGGCTAAATCCTTCACCCAAGTATTCAATTTATTTGGCTCTAGAGAGAGGTCATTTGCTTTCCGGGGATACATGTCCCGGCAGTAATGAAGTAGCCTCATGGCCAAGAAACCAAAATCCAGTCCGGCATCACAGCCATCTCCATGGCCCTGTCCTGGCCTCCTGAAGTGGTGGGGCTTGGAGGCAAGCTGCCAAGGCTCAAGGCTGGATGTGTGCACGTGTCTCCTCTGGCTTCAGGGCCAATATCATCAATAAAGTGCTTCCCACTTTAAACGTTTTAAAATAAAAGTTTCTCTTGGAGATGAGAAAAGATGAAATTTCCTATAAAACTATATGGTCAAAGAATACCAGCTTTACCCTTCAGAAGCTGGAATGATTTTTTTGCCTCCGTTAACTCTGAAGTCTATGAGTGATTAAGCAGCATTGCTACCACTCATGGTCAACAGAAAAGATGTCTTCTGCCTCTTCCTCTTCCAAATGCAGGTACGTGTCTAGCCAACCATGATGTGAATAAAACTTCCTTGCTGAAAGGGATCTGAATTTCTTTATATTTCTTGCCCTCCTGCAGGGATGACTTTCAGTATCCTGCAGGTAAACAGTAAATTATATATTTTCAAAAGTTTCTAATTTAATATCTGAAATGATTATGAAGAGCAAACTTTAAAAAACAGATCAAAATAGGATACTAAAGAGAGTTGTAACATTTTCTTTCTCTGGCTTGTTTCTGATGCAAGTAACAGCATATCCAAACTAAAAGTGGCTTAAACAAAAGATCTGATCAGTAGCTTCTTACTTAACAGGCGGTCTAGAGATTGGCATTGGTTGGTGAAGCAGATTGGAAATATCATAAAGAGTCTAGAGTTTTTCAGATTTCCCATTTTGTATCTTTAATGTGTCAGTGATGTCTGCACTAATGCTACCCCATCTCCAAGCATCTTTGTTACCCCAACTAAGAGCAGGAAGAAAGGGAAGTGACAGCAGCTTCTGTTTGTGCTTTCTTACCAAAGACAAAATTGTTCCAGAATACTCACCCTTCCAGCGTTGCCCAAAAGCAGATCACACGCCTAACTACCACCAGCGAAAGAGAATGCAATGACCATGACTTAGATGGTCAATAATCCACCAGAGCAAAGCCTGTTTTCCCCAGCATGTTGCTGCTCAATACCCAAACACAATTAGGATTGTGTTAGCAAGGAAGAAGCGTAGGATATCGAATAGGCCACGGATAGTTTCTTCTGTGCAGGTTTGTTACAAAGGTATATGGTGTGGTGCAGTGGTTTGGGGTACAATTGAACCTGGCACCCAGGTACTAAGCACAGTACCCAATAGGTAGTTTTTCAGGCCTTGTCCCGCTCCCTCTCTTCCCTCAAGTAGTCCCTAGTGTCTCCTGTTGCTGTCTTTATGTCCATGTGTACCCAATGCATAGCTCCCAGTTATAAGTGAGAACACGCAGTATTTGGTTCTGTTTTTGCATTAGCTCACTTAGGATAATGGCCTCCAACTGCATCCATGTTGCTGCAAAGAACATGATTTTGTTCTTTTTTATGGCCGTGCAGTATTCCATCGTATGTATATACCACATTTTCTTTTTCCAATGAACTGTTGATGGGGACCTAGACTGAAACAATATCTTTGCTACCATTTCAGCTTTTAAAAATTGGTTAACAAGAAACCAAAACCAAATTTGGATGAGAGTCATACCATTGTCTGTCTAGCACACCATAAAACAGGAGTAGATGGCATTTTGTGGGGGATCTCTTGGGTAGACATGATTATCTTGTAAGATCTATTATTCTGAGGTCTAGTTGCTTTTTAGGTCTACAGGTGTCTAGGTTTTGAGTATACTGTATTTCATCCCTTTTTGTATATTTAAATTAAAATGAATGTATTTTTTTGAAAGCCATTTTAGTATTACCCATATAGCTTCCATTCGTCTTCATTTAGGAAAAGCTTTTTTGGCCAAGATAATCCGGACTCAGGAACAGACATGAACTTATACCTGTATCTCTATCTATACTCATGACGTATCAATACCAGTATCTTCCCTGCAGCTCATCCTCTTCCTAATTTTATTGCCTGCTTCCAAAATGAAGGCTATAGGTAGAAGTCAGGAAGAGCTGAATTTCTAGATGACTAAGGAGTAGTAGAAAGAACACATGAAATTCTACAATTAATGTTGATTCATTTGCTTCCTTGGAGTAACACCTCCTCTCATTAAAGAACAACCTTATTATCCCACTGTGAGAAGAAAATGACCTCACAAAGGTGAAATACTATGTGGCATGGTAAGCTTCCAACAAGTTTTATTTATTGCTATCCTGATGATCAGAAAAATAATTCCGGTTCTGAAAATTTATATTTTTACAAGTTACATAGTACTGTAGAAAATTCAGAAAACATAAATAAGCAAAGAGAAGATATCCATTATCCCATTATAATGGGTATGGTATACCCCAATATCCATTATCAAGTGATAATCAATGTCAATATTGCCACATATAAACTTACAATATTTTTCCATTCATATCTTTGTATTTTTAAATAAAAGTTAAATCATATAAAACAATACTGTTTGCAATTGAAATTCTCTCTCTACAATATATTTCACACATTACCATATTGATATATACAGTTTTACTGAGTGGTTCTGTGTGTTCATAGTTGCTCTACATTTTACTCCAGCAATTCCCCTGTGGATACATACATTATGAAGGTATTTCTACATAAAAAGGAACCCTGTGGTTCAGAACTTTGCAACATTCAAAGTTTTTCATTCTCCAGTGAGTACTCCCCATTTACATCAGTGTCCCCAATTCTGCAATGGGGAATGCACAACCCCAGAGTGTTCTTTCAATTTATTCCAACTCCTTCTTCCTTAGTGTGAGCCTTGGTACTAGTCCCATGCTGAACTGCTTTTATCATCAATTCATGTTTCCAGAGCATTCCGAGCATTGGAAGACTCACTCCCCATAACCGCTTCATAGTAGCTCAGGCAGAACCTGAAGGAGAATCTGGCAAATGTGACAATATCAGCACTGTTCACAGGGATTTTCTAGAACAAGTGCTTCTGTAAACCTGGATGGAATCCCCTGGGCCCTGAATTATAAACCGTGAATTCAAAGCCACAGCAACACCTGCTGCATCCAACAGCTCTTAGGAGCTACTTCCTGGAGCCACTCTGAATTCTCCAGAGCCTTTCCACCCATCTTCCACCATCCCAAACATTGGAGCTGAGTGCAGTTTTTAATTCCAGGAGCCTTAGTAGATTTACTTACATATGTTTTTATTACCCAAACTATAGTATATGCTTGAATGATTTCAGAATGTGGCAACCTATCAGGTAAACAAATATTTATTGTGGTGAGAGAATATTTATTCTGGTGGTGAGAGATGATTCTTATGGTAGCTAACATATACATATACATCTTACTACTTAATATGAGTCAAACATTTTATCTGAATAATTTCCACATTGAAAAGACTGGGTTTTATCTGAATAATTTCCATGTTGACAAAATTGGCATTTTATTATTATATTTTCTCTGTTTTATGTTTTTATTTCTTTCTAGAGTTCCTTAAGAATTTTAAAATATGACCATGTAAATCAAGCACCTAGCTCAGTGCCTCATGTAGAAGGCATTCAATAAATGATATTTCTCTTTTCTCTTCTGCTTTTTTAAGGTGTTATGGCTTATAGGGCATTTTGATGTCCATCATTCATTTGATCTTCTTTTTTTTCCTTCAACTTTTATTTTAAGTTCAGGGATACATGTGCAGGATGTGCAGGTTTGTTACATGGGTAAACATGTGCCATGGTGGTTTGCTGCACAGATCAATTCATCACCCAGATATTAAGCCCAGCATCTATTAGCTATTCTTCCTGATGCTCTTCCCACATCCCCATTTGGTCTTCTTAACCCCGAGATGGAGGCAACACTCTCTTCATATATGTTTTATATATAAGAAAGTATTCAAATTTAGCTGTTGGTACCACTTCCTTTTTTAGATTATGAATTCTTTAAGGACAAATACCTTCCCTGTGTTTCTTTTTACCAAACAGCTCAACATGTCAGGTAGAACAACTGATATATAGCAACAGCAAGACTTTGTTTTTTTTTCTATTGAAGTCTCACTTAAAAGTGGGTGGTGGTTGTTTTTTGCTTCCAGAAGTTTTGTTGCTGATAAAATAAGACAAAGTACTCATTCTAATGTGAATTTATGGAATGAATGTCTGCCACAAAAAATTATTCTCCAGCTTGGAGCAATTAAAGTGGTCCCTCTCCTCTCCAAATTAATGTAATTAATACTATAGTCCTGGTTGTTTATCATGTCTTGATAATCTCACAAGGGAATGAAAATATTGGCTCTTTTATCCCCTTAAATAGCTGAGATGAAACTGTTTGAGCTCTAATGTTACAACAGCTGTTTCTCATGTCCCTTGGAATATAATTGGTTGGTACTGAGGTTACTAAATTGTAAGAAATTGGCTTTGGTTTTATGCTTGCCTACTTTTGGTGGAGGGAAAGATGGGAAATGTTAGCTTTCTCTTGTAATGAAAAGGCAAAATCTTCCCCAATGAAATGGCAGCTTCCGGGTCTCATCTGTATAATTTTCTTCAACAACCCACTGTCTCTGGGTTTCCTGGATAACACGCCTGGGAAAGCGAGACCATTCTAGCTTCACTGCTAATTAGCTTTCAACCCCATGCAGCTGGCTGAAATACATGTGGGCTTTCCCATGAGGGGCTTTTTCTGGAAGTCACTATAAAGTGGTCTGGTCTCCAATGACAAATTCAATAGGGGATTTGAGACCTTAATTATCCCAAATAGTTTATAGGAGCAAGATTCTTTTATCTGAACGTCTTTATTGCTTAGGACAGTTCTCAATGTGTCGTTCCTAGACCAGCACTGTCAGCATCACCTAGCAACTGGTGAAACATGCAGATTTTCAGGCCCACTCTAGACCTACTGAACCAGAAACTCTGGAGCAGGGAGGGTCCAGCAATAGAGTCCAGCAATCTGCGGTTTAATGAGCTCTCCAGGTGATTCCGATGCACAATAAACTTTGAGAACCACTATCTTCGGGTGTAACCAGGTTTTCTTGGTTTGTGGTCAGGCAATACTCATTAGTCTACTACTAGCTTGTCTGCTGTTTAATCTTCATTAGTCTTCCAAGGAATCGAGTGTGCAGCAAAGTGCATACTCGCCTTCATACCAGCCTCCTCAGAGCAAACTCACTCCCTCACTCACTGTCACTCTCTTGCTCATTCTTGTCTGAGGTTATAGGGCAGTGCCTCTTAGTCTTTGCTGTGCTCATGAATCATGTGGAAAACTTGTTAAAAGGCAGCTTCTTATTTAGAATGGCCAGAGCAGGGTCTGTGAGTGTGCATTGCTAACAAGCTTGCAGGTGCTGCTGCTGGTCCAGAAATCATACAGAAGTGACTGGAGGAGCTCATATATGTGACACCAAGTATATGCTAGAGAAAATGACAACTGTAAAGGACACATACCAGTTAATTGGTACAATATGGGCGATCTAAATAATGATGAATATTATAACAGTTTATCAGATAGTGGTTTTTTTTTCTTTTTTTTTGAGACGGAGTCTTGCTCTGTCACCCAGGCTAGAGTGCAGTGGCACTATCTCAGCTCACTGAAACCTCCGCCTCCCGGTTTCAAGCATTTCTCCTGCCTCAGCCTCCCAAGTAGCTGGGATTACAGGCACACATCACCATGTCCGGCTAATTTTTGTATTTTTAGTAGAGACAGGGTTTCACCATGTTGGCCAGGCTGGTCTCAAACTCCTGACCTCGTGATCTGTCTGCCTCAGCCTCCCAAAGTGCTGGGATTACAGGCGTGAGCCACCGCGCCTGGCCTATGAGGTAGATTCTTAAACAAGAGACTTGAATGAGGAATTTTTCCATTGCAGAAATTTTCTTCTTCTTCTTCTTCTTTTTTTTTTTTTTTTTTTTTGAGACATGTTCTTGCTCTGTCATCAAGGCTGGAATGCAGTGGTGTGATCATAGCTCACTGCAGCCTCAACCTCCCAGGCTCAGGCAATCCTCTCACCTCAGCCTCCTGAGTAGCTGGGACCATACGCATGCACCAGCATGCCCAGCTAATTTTTTAACTTTTTGTAGAGACAGGGTTTTGCCATGTTGCCCAGGCTGGTCTCCAACTCCTGGGCTCAAGCAATGGGAGGCCTGCTGCCTTGGCCTCCCAAAGTGCTAAGATTACAGGCATGAGCCACCATGCCCAGCCCAGAAATATTCTTTAGCTCTGCTTTTCTACTTCTTGGGTTCCTTGTGCTCCCACTCTCCTTTCCCCATTTCCTTCCACACAACATCCTCATTCTTCCTTCCTTCGCACTCCCCCACTTTGTCCCTACTTTGTCTCCTCTCTCGTTCTTTCCATCTGAAACTTTATCTGGCTTCTTTGTTTTTCTTTTTCTTTTTTAGACAGAGTCTCACTCTTGTCACCCAGGCTGGAGTGCAGTGGCACAATCTCAGCTTACTGCAACCTCTGTTCCCTGGGTTCAAGTAATTCTCCTGTCTCAGCCTCCTGAGTAGCTGGGATTACACGCATGCACCACCATGCCTGGCTAATTTTTATATTTTTAGTAGACACGGGGTTTCACCATGTTGGCCAGGCTGATCTCGAACTCCTGACCTCAAGTGATCCACCCGCCTTGGCCTCCCAAAGTGCTGGGATTACAGGTGTGAGCCACCATGCCTGGCCTGTCTGGCTTCTTTGTTGATACTTACATCAATTCTCATGAACTGAAAAGCCAGAGCCAAAATTTTGGAGGAGATCAAGGGGGAAAGTCATAAGGGAGAACTTAAGAAGGCCTAACTTTACCACCTAAAACAGTTTATCAAGTTGTAAATCCAGATGCTCACCCCTGAATTCTGATTTCCCTGGTGTTCACCATCCAGTAGGCTATAGTTTTGTTATCCTTTGGGCTCACCTCCTTAGATGTGAAAGAAATCAAGTATGGGCTGAGTTTTCCCACGAGCTTCCAGACTGGCAAGTTTCCTTTAACCTTTGAAAATCACTTCAGAGTTTCCGTTTGAGGAAAGCTATTGGTATACACAGCTGAAGTCTTTGCTCCTGGATCTGACTCCCCTGGCTGAGCTGTAGATTGTGGAAACCAGGGTAGGGGAGTCACTTTAATGTCTGCTGTAAGAAAATGGCAGAAGCAGACTGTAGAAGATGTGAGGAAATAAAGCAAAAGGGTAATCAATCCTCAAGGAAGAAAACCCAGGGCTTCCTGTGTGAATAGATTCCTAGACAGTTTCTTTCTGCCTCTTCTTCCTCCCCCATTTCTTTGGCAATAGAGGTTCCTCTGTTACTGGTAGAGGGTTTGACTACTAGTTGTCCAGGTTCTCAGTGTTTTGAACAAAGAATTGGACAAAATGCACATCAAAGCAAGGAAGAATGAAGCAACAAAAGCAGAGAGTTATTGAAAATGAAAGTACACTCCACAGAGTGGGAGTGGGCTGAGCGGTGGCTCTAGGGCCCCAGTTACAGAATCTTCTGGGGTCCAAACACTGCCTAGTAGTTTCCTATTGGCCACTTAGTGTTCACTCCATGCAAATGAAGTAGTGGCCCACAATCAGTCTGATTGATTGTGGAATGCAACCAATCAGAGGCTGAAGTGAAGTTACAATGGTTATGCTTCTATGCAAAAGAAGACTTAGCCCCCCAGTCAGAGGCTGAAGTGAAGTTATAGAGTTACACTCCCATGTAAACGTCTGAGTGGTTTCCGCAATTTTCCATCTGCCTTGCAGAAAAAGTTGGGGGTGGGGGGCTTTGCAAAGGGAGTAGCCTCTGGTTCTTTTGTTACTTAGGTGTGGAAAATTGGGGTTTTCCTTTCGATTTAGTTATACGAAGTCAGCGTGAAATCGGCCTCAGTTTCCCTCACTCTGGACCCTATTCTCCTGCCTCACTTCCTCCACCAGAATGTGCATCCCTCAGAAGTTCTTATAACTGTCCTACAGTCCTTGAGTTTTATGGCTTGGAGGAGGAGTATCAGCTTAAATTAAAGAGCAGAGGTTTTCCTTCTGTGCTGTGTTTTTATGCTCTTTTGGTGTTCCTGGACCACATTGGAAGAAGAAGAATTGTCTTAGGCCATACATAAAGTACTCTAACACTAATGACAGCTGATGAGCTAAAAAAAAAATCATCACAAAACATCTAATAATGTTTTAAGAAAGTTTACAAATTTTTGTTGGGCCACATTCAAAGCCATCCAGGGCCACATACGGCTGTGGGTTGGACAAGCTTGCTAGCATGTTGCCATCCGACAAATATTAAAAATACACATGAGAAAGCTTTTTTTTTTTATGCTTATGAGCTAACTTGTTTTTCCTTAACTTTTTTTTTCTTTTCATGGGACTAAAATTACAGAGGAAAATTAAATATCAATGTTAGGCAGAATGAGCCAATAAGAAGAGGTGTGGGACAGACAAGTGCTGGGAATGGAGGAATAAGGCAGAGGGTGAGACTGAAAGTAAAATCTGATTTGGGTCTTAAAGGATAAGCAGGAGGCAGCATGGAACAGTGATAAGAACATGGGTCTTAGAATATGTATCCTGACTCTAACCCTTACTGAGTGAGTGACTCTAAGCAGGCTGAATATCCCAGCAACATAATGTATAGAAGCACTGCATAAGTCAGAAAATACATGCAAGAAATAGAAACCACTCTAGCTATGGTCTGAATGTTTATATGCGCCCCAAATTCATATGTTTAAATCTTCACCCTCAAGGTGACAGAGTTAGTAGGTGAGGCCATTGGGAGGTGATTTGTTCAAGGGGACAGAGCCTTGATATGTGGGATTAGTGCCCTTACAAAGGAGGCTCGAGTGAGACTCCTCACCACTCCCACCATGTGAGGACACTCCTGGGAGGTGCTGCCTATGAACAAGGAAGTGGGCCCCCATCAGACACTGAATATGTTGGAACCTTGCTCTTGGACTTCCCAGCCTCCAGATGTATGAGAAATAAATTTCTCTTGTTTGTAAGCCACCTAATCTATGGTATTTTGTTATAGCAGCCTGAATGGACTAAGATGGTATTTCAAGCAGAATAGGGTTTAAAATAGAAAAATAAGTGGTTACAAAATATAGGCGAGATGGCAGGAACTGAAGACACAGGGCCGCTGACAAGCTTCAAGGCTTCTCTTGCAGCTGCCACCCACTTCAGGAGGCTGCAGGAAGCCACATTCACCATCATAGCTGCCCCACAGCCTCAAATCGGTTTTCACACCTGGTGACTGCACAAGCTCCCATTTGATGAGCGTGTGCATCAGCCAATACCGACACTAAGGAGAATGGCCCTCTTCCCTTCCACTTTCCAATCTCATTAGCGTACAACTCATTGCTGGACTCTAAATTGTATCAAACTTAACAGCCAAGGAGACTGAGAATATAATTTTTAGCTTTCTGGCCCATGTGATACAAGACCAAGTGGAGGTAGAGGTGGTGGAAATGGATATTAACAACATGTAGTGTAAGTATTAAGTGCAGAGAATCAAGAAATGCTAGTCTGCATAGGAGTAACAAGTGATGTTCACTGAAGTCAGCCCAGAGATTGGTGTCAGGGTTTTGGCAGACATTAAAAAAAAAAAAAAAAGAAATCTTCCCTTTACACTGGAGAGAAACCCAATGACAAAGGGAAATGGCAAAGAAGGAAACATAACTGGATATATTTCTCATTCGCTCAATGAAAATTAACAGTAAGTTTCTATTCTTTACTTTTTAGTTTTAGTTTACTTTTTATAGACAGTCTTGCTCTGTCACCCAGCCTGGAGGGCAGTGGCACGATCAGGCTCTCTGCAGACTCGAACCCCTAGCTTGAAGCCCTCTTCCTGCCTCAGCCTCCTGAGAAGCTGGGACTACAGATATGTGCCACGGTGCCTGACTATATCTATATATTTTTAGAGATGGGAGTATCGCTCTGCTCCCCAGGCTGCTCTTGACCTCCTGACCTCAAGTGATCTTCCTGACTCCGCCTCCCAAGTAGTTGGGATTACATGTGTGAGCCACTGCGCCAGGATTCCATTCTGGGATTCCATTCTATCTGGCTAAGATTCTATCTGTCTTAGGATTTCATTCTATCTGGCTAAGATTCTATCTGTCTTAGGATTTCATTCTATCTGGCTACAATAATAAAGATAATATCACAGCTTGCTCACACCCTGTGGCTGGACCCCATATCTTCTTCCCACCCACCTACCAAGAGACTGAGGCCCATTTTCCGTTGGCTCTCATTCAGACTCTGTCAGTTAGGATCTTCTCCTTCCCACTCAGTCCTCTAGGGTGATAAGCACATTTTCCAGCAGCTCTGGAGTCATGGTTGCTTACAAAAACTGTGCCAATCCAAACAAGTCCAGCTGGAAGGCGCTGGACTTCCTTTCCTCTGCCATCTTCCCAGCTGAGATCACAGGGAGTTTTGAACCAGCAGACAGGAGCTGAAGCAAGAGACACAAGTCTCATTTACCTAGGGAGAAGCACAGAGCTGTTAGAATGGTCCCTCCCTTATTCTTTCAAAAAACTTTGACACCCTCAAAAATGGCACAGTTGAAGTAGAAGGATAAACAATAATTGAAACGGATGGATAAACAGTACACGATATTATGAAACTAAAATGAAGCCAAAATGTTCTCATTCTTTCACCTCAATATAACCTCCAGAAAAATCAGGGAATTTGTGTGTGTGTTTTTTTTTTTTTTTTTTTTTTTTTTTTTTTTTTGAGACAGTGTCTCACTCTGTTGCCCAGGCTGGAGTAGAGTGACACGATCACAGCTCACTGCAGCCTCCACCTTCTGGGCTCAGGTGATCCTCCCGCCTCAGTCTCCTGAGCAGCCAGGCCTACAGGCACGTGCCACCATACCTAGCTAATTTTTTATCTTTTTGTAGAGATAGGATCTTGCTATGTTGCTCAGGCTGGCCTCAAACTCCTGGACACCAGCAATCCTCCTACCTCGGTCTCCCAAAGTGCTGAGATTACAGGTGTGAGCCACTGCACCTGGCCTTTGTCTGTCTTATGTATTGTTATATTTCCCTGCAATCTGTATTGGGGGTAACAGACAATGACTCTTATTGAGAGTGTTTCAGAGAAATTGGCACTCAACAACTATTTCATTTGCTCTTCTACATTTTCTAGCCTCTTTTGCAGTTTGGTTGGGCTGTACAATTAATTCTGGCCAATTAGTGAGTGGAAATGACATTTGTAGGCCACAGTAGTTAAAAGCCTAGAGCTTTCTCCATCTTTCTCTTCCTTCCCTGAAGCAACTTTGGAAACCACTGTCTTGATTCATAATACAGAAGAACCCTGGCCCTCTGCGTCATTAGGAGCCTATCCCTGTCCCATGGCCTGCATCAGGTTTTACATGAGTAAGAGATAAAGTTTTGTTTGGCTGAGTCACTGAGATTTCAGGGTTTATCCATTATTGCAGCATAGCTTAGACTATCTTGACTAATAAACACTGCGTTATTCATATATTAATTCAACTGACATTTATTGAGTGCTCCAGAGTTAGTCACAAGAGCAAGAATATTTAGGAACTGGCAAAAAGATAAGCAGCTACAGAAGCAAATTCTAAGAGATATGAAATTCAAAGGACATTGTCAACACTTTTCTGGCTCAGCTTTTATGAAAGTCTTCGGAGTTCAGTAGCCCTTTGTTCAATGGAACAGAACTACTAAGTAATTTGAGACTGCCGTATGTGTAAAGAAGATGCAAAAAATGAAAATAATTTTTCCTTGCATGTTTATGTGCTTCACATTTACAAAGCCTGTTAGAAATGCATGGTCTCATTAGAAGTTTATCAATAAGTTTGTGAGGATGATATGTGAGGTATGATTGCTCTCATTTTACCCTGGTGGAAAATGAAGCTTGGTCAGGGGAGATCCAAATTGCTGATAAATAACAGAATCAAATCTGAAGCCAGGGTCTGCTGTTTTGAGCCAATGCCCCATACACCAAGGTTCCTGCTAATAGATAGTCTGATATTAGACTTTCCATGATGCAAACTTACCAGTATAGAAATTGAGGTATAGGTTAAGGAGGGAGAAATGGGGTAGCCCGAAGAACTCTGGTGAATGGTTTTGATGTAAAGAGTAAAATTGTTAGTTCTGACTCAGTGAGTAATAGAAGCCACATAGATCTTAAACAGAGCATCTTTGTATTTAATTTACCTTTTGCTGTGCCACCTGACTCCATGGCAATTGTTAGGAAGTAAGCAAAGAAGCAAGACCAGATTTGGACATTTAAATCTTCAGAATCAAATGCAGGAAGAAGAATAACAGAGGGCTAGGAAGGGCTAGGGTCGCGCCTTAGTCCTGACCATCCCCTGTGATAGTTTCTAGAAAATTTCGGAAAACGGCCTCTCCCTGGGACAGTTATCAAAGGCATATGTTCTAGGATTGTAGACCAGTTCATAGTAACATGAAATGATACCTTCTAGGCTCAGTAGCTAATAACCACACAAATCTTGTGGTCCCAACTAGAGATTTTCACCACATAGCTGGAGGTTTTAGTGCCACATAGAGACTTTGGCACCTGATTAGAAAAGTTGTTCCAAGTCGGCCTCAGAGGGAGGCTGTGCATCTCTCCCAGGTCCTTGAACCTCTTGTTTCCAGTGCCAAAATTAACAAATGTTAGAAGCAGAATCTCACTGTTCAACAATGTGTAGCCATAAACTGAAATGACATTAACCTTTTAAGAATCAATCTCAGCATTAATCTAGCACCCACATTCTCCCTTTACCTCTACGAAAAGTCTGTTTCTGCAACTTGGCTTATAGCATCTCTAGAAGTTCCCTCTTGCCTTTTATCACCTAATGTCTCTCAATTCTTCAAACCCTAACTCAGGTTTCTCTTCTTCTGGGAACCTTCCCCTGTCCATCCCTACCAAGTTCAGACCAAACATTTAACCATTCAATTCATATCTATTGAATGCTTGCTTTACTTCAGAAACTGTCTTCGGCATTGGGAACACAGTGGTGAACTGGAAAGCTCAGATCAATGGGCTAACTTCCAGTCCAGCAGACCAGAGTATTTGCTTCCTGCTATCTGCTTCTATAACAAATTCAAGTATTCCTACATTGGCCCTCACAATATGCTGCTGACATGAATCCTTGGCTATCTTTGCACAGATAAGCTCTTTGATGTCAAGAGCCATTCGTGTGTCACACATTTCTGATCTCTGCAGTGCCAAGCAAAGGAGTGGGCTAATTGATGAATATCTACTAGTTTATATAAGTGACTAATATTATCTTGTGTCATAGAGCTAATGGGGGTGAGGAAGAAGAGTGAGGGAAGGGATGTGTTTAGACTTGATTTGCCTAGAGCACAGACCCAGAGATGTGTTAGAACAATGAATAATAATAATAATAATAGTGAATAAACCACAGGCACCAGCCAGGGCCTGTTTATTACCAAACTCATCAAGGAAGTATGATGGCAAACCTCTTCTGGTTGAGTAACTTAGCTTATACTACTTGTTTAAACTTACCAAGGGAAATTCCATCATAAAACATAACTTTTTTTTAAAGGGATTCCTAAAGGTTGACTTCTGAGTTGTGATTTCTGGGGACACAGTCAAGACTTTTGATTACCTGTACATCTGATTTATGGGGAATCATTTGTGCAAAACCAAGAGGGGCACAGTATCTAAGAGTATAGATTCTCCTCCTTTTAGATAATGTGTACTGCAGAATTACTTACAGAATTAGTTATATAGGACCCCAAGTCAATTTACATAAATGTTTTTGCACAAATGTAAAAAAAATTCACTAAGGAATTATGGTTATTTTTAAAGCCAGAGAAACCCTAATTTCACATGAAGAAATTGAGGCATAAATACCCTAAGTGACTTGTCAAAGATCACACATCAATTAGTGTCAGAAGCTGAACTGAAATGCAGAACTCATGGCATCTACCTGTGTACCTTACGCCACATCACAGTAAAGTGTAAAAGCATGTTAGGGAGTTGCAAGCGTGCCTTTGAAGCCGTTCTCTATCTGTCATTATAAATACCCAGACTGATAGAGCTCAGTGGTGTTCTTCCAAGAATGTGAAGCATAGACTGCAGAGAATCCACAGCAAGAGGGGTTAAAATTAAACCTGTGGGAATTAATCTCCAACTTTCTAAGCATGGCAAAGTGAGAGTATATCAATCAGGGAAGAAAAATGTAGAGTCCAGAAAATGAGACAATATCCTAACATGCCATAGAATATGGAAGGCACGAAAACACGGAGAGGACTGAGGTCTATGCACAGTCATTGCCCAGACCCCCAGATCCTTGTTTATTCACTCCCTTGTGTTAGTTTCTTGTGGCTGCTATAACAAATTATCAAAAACTTGCTAGCTCAAAACAACAGAAATATATTTTATTGCAGTTCTGAAGACCAGAAATCCAAAATAAAGGTGTTGGCGGGGCCGTGTTCCCTCCTAAAGCTCTGGGAGAGAATCCTTCCTCCCCTCTTCCGGCTTCTGGTAGCTCCAGGCATTCCTTGGTCTGTGGCTCCATCTCTCCGGTTTCTGCCTCCGTGGTCATGTTGCTTCCTCCCCTTCTGTGTGTTTTTTCCTCTGTGTGTCTTATAAGGATTCGGGTGAGGATCTCTGGACGGCATTTAGGCCCGTCCCAGATAAGCCACAATTGTCTCTTCATCTCAAGGTCTTTAATTACATCTTCGAAGACTCTTTTTCCAAATAAAATCACATCACAAACTCCAGTGTTTGACATGAATATTCTTCGGGGGCATTATTTTTTAGCCACTCTCCCACTTCTATTATTGCACATATTCATTATTTGGGTAATTATCTTTGACAACCCTCATCCCCACTGAGAGAGTTCATGGGGGCCATAAGCCTTGTCTGTTTCACTCACTGCTGCTCCCAAAGCACCTAGCACAGTGCCTGGGACATAGTGGACAATTAATGATGTAGATAAATAAAAATTTATTAATTTCTTATTATATATTATTAATTTATTGAGGAAAATGAGTTTTAATTTTATTAAATTAATAACATTTTTATTAATAAAATTAATTTAAAAATTGGTGCAAGGAAGGGAGAAAAAAGGGGAAGGGAAAGAAAGAGGGACGAACAAAAGCAAGGAAGGTGGGAAGAGGGAGAGAGGGAGAGGGAAAAGAAGACAAGGGAAAAGAAGGGAAGAAAATATCTCTAACTCTCACTACAAATTCTTATGAGATTGGGTTAAAGTGAGAAAAACGAGGATGAGTTTTAGAAAGCTGAAGGCCACAATTAGTAAGTGATAAAGCTTGTATTTCGACTGAGGTACTAAAAATCCATACAGTCTCCAATGCAACACAGCCCTAGTTAGATGCCAGGATTAGGTTAAAGAGGGAGCAGTAAGATTTAGAGAAGTGCATGGTTTGCTTGCCTCAAGGAGTTTTTGCAGTCTAGTGGGGGAGTTAGCTAGCTAGATATTTCACACACACAATAGTGTGGCAAGTGCCAAATAAATAGAGTCTAGATTTTGAAAGGCTTTTAATGCTTTTGGATTTTATTCTATAAAACAACATTTAGATGGGATTTCCAGGCATAAGCAGTAATGTTTAAAATTTGCTATTTTGATAGTAAATAACAGTTTTATAGCTGTTGTGTAATTTCAAGTACAAATATCTATTATGACTCATGCTCAACTACATTAGCCCATGGGATTATCCTAAGGGGTAAATTATATATTTGGCATAAATCCAACCATTGGAAAATACTCACTTGAAAATTGCTCAATTATGTCATTCTTGCAGTGCATTTTATAAATAAATCTGAGTCTTCAAATCAGAATGTTCTTGAATGTTGACCAGCACCTGTGAATTATATAAGATCAAAACATCATTCAATGTTGAACACTATCTTGAGTGTTCATTCATTCATTCAATCCTTTCATAGGTATTTATTGAGATCCTACTGTGTGTTGTTCTGGGAGCTGGAGGTAAAATTAATAAGAATGTAGACCCTACTTTTAAAGGGCTCATTGTCTATGTTACCCAGATTCTCCATAAAGAAGATGCAGGTGACAAAGTAAGTATTTCAGGAGGCTTATTGGAGAGTAAACCGTGAACGTGAAAGGGTGAGGAAGCAGGATTGGACAAGGGAATCCTTTATGCCAAAAAGCAAACATGACATCTGTCAAAGGAAAGAGGGAGGGGGCAGGATGAGGAAGAGAGAGCCTCAGACTACAATGCAGATCTGATGAAGTCTTAGCCAACTCAAAGATTTCCTACTAAAGGAGTCCTGAGTTGGCCCTGGTGCCACTGTTATACTTGGTCATTGGCTAGGGCTGCACCAAAAGGTCGTGGTGGCCTCAGCTTGAAAGCTGGGGCAGAGCTTGAAGGCATTAACAGCTGGAGGCTGTCAGCTAACTGCACTCCTTGCAGCTAAATAGCCAGTTCTTTCTTGAAGGGAGATCAAAGCGACGCAACCCCATGGCTGCCACATAGTGTGATCAGGATGAAGGCGAATAAACAGGCAATTTAGATCCAGTAAGGGTAATGACAAGATGCCATGGGAGCTTAACCATGGAGCACCAAACTCCGACTTCGGGACAGGGAAACTTCCAGGAAGATGTAGGGTTTAAGAGGATGCCTGGATTATAAGTAGGAGTTAGCCAAATGAAGGAGGCAGGGGTAGGCAGGGAGTGTTCAAGGCAGGAGAACATGATGTACAAAGCATTGTGGGAGAGAAAGCATGGCACATTTGAGAAAATAGCAAGACCTGCGTATGATTTTAGTATCACATTGCAGGGAGGTGATAGCAAGAGACAAAGCTGGAGAAGTACATGGGGGTAAAGAACGGAGGGCTTTGTCCACCCCATTAAGAAATTCAGGCAGCATAACCACATACAATATGGCCTGTAGATTTGAACACACAAATACCAACAATTTTTCCCCATCAGACTTTGTAGAGAATCCTGAAGACCCCATATTCCAATTCTCTGTGTTTAGATACTAGTGATCCATAGGAAAAGGCAGCTATGTTACCTATGAGGAACAATAACATTCATTATCACCCATTGCTCTTTTGTCCTCTATTTTTATTCAAGGTTACACAGTCCATCCCCCAGCAGGAGAGAAATCACAAGACTGATAGGTTTGGTTGGAGAGAATAGGAAGCATAGAGCCAGGGAGCTCTCAGAAGCATCAGACCAAGACAACAGAGCAAAAAGCTGACGAACCACATTGGGTTCCGAGTATCAGAATAGGGACTGGAAAAGAGCCAATAATGTTTTTTGCTACTTCTAACTTAGAGAGAAGGATTTTTTAAATGAGCCCTGGGATTTCACTTATATGATCCTATTCTGAGAAAATAATCATAAATTTGAAGATTTATAATGATTGCTGAGGACAGTAATGATGGCTAAAATCTAATTGGTGATTGCCATTTCCATGCTAAATGGTTCACACTTGATTTTATATAATGCTTAGAACAGCCATGTTGTACCTAAGAGGCAGGGACTTTTTTTTTTTTTTTTTTGAGACAGTGTCTCATTCTGTTGCCCAGGCTGGAGTGCAGTGGCACAATCGCAGCTCACTGCAAACTCCGCCTCCTGGATTCAAGTGATTCTCATGCCTCAGCCTCCTGAGTAGCTGGGATTACAGGCACACACCACCGTACCTGGCTAATTTTTGTATTTTTAGCAGAGACGGGGTTTCACCATGTTGGCCAGGCTGGTCTTGAACTCCTGACCTCATGTGATGCACCCACCTCGGCCTCCCAAAGTGTTGGAATTACAGACATGAGCCACCACGCCCAGCCAGCAGGAACTATTAATTGTGCCCATTTTTCCTAGGAGAATTTTTTTTTTTTTTTTGAAATGGAGTTTCACTCTTGTTGCCCAGGCTAGAGTGCAATGGCGAAATCTTGGCTCACTGCAACCTGCGCCTCCCCAGTTCAAGTGATTCTCCTGTCTCAGCCTCCCGAGTAGCTGGAATTACAGGCGTGTGTCACCATGCCCAGCTAATTTTTTGTTTCTTTAGTAGAGACGGTACTTCACCATGTTAGTCAGGCTGGTCTCAAACTCCTGACCTTGTGATCCGCCCGCCTCGGCCTCTCAATGTGCTGGGATTACAGACATGAGCCACAGCACCCGGCCCCTATGAGAAAATTAAAGCTAAAAGAGGTTAAAGAACATGTCCAAGGTCACATAGTTATTATGCACAGAAAGATTAAACAAAGCATTGTTTTAGTATCAATTTTATTGTAGAGACAGTGTCTTGCTCTGTTGCCCAGGCTGGAGTGGAGTGGTGCAATAAGCTTGCTGTAACTTCAAACTCCTAGACTCAAGAGATCCTTCTGACTTAGCCTCCTAAGTAGCTAGGATTACTCCTTGCTGGGTTTTTTTTTCTGTGTGTGTGTGTGTGTGTGTGTGTTGGTAGAGATAGAGTCTTTTTTTTTTGAGATGGAGTCCACCCAAGCTGGAGTGCAATGGTGTGATTTTGTCTCACTGCAACCTCTGCCACCCGGGTTCAAGTGATTCTCCTGCCTCAGCCTCCGGAGTAGCTGGGATTACAGGCATGCACCACCATGCCCGGCTAATTTTTGTATTTTTTTGGTAGAGACGGGGTTTCACCATGTTGGCCAGGTTGGTCTCGAACTCCTGACCTCAAGTGATCCACTCGCCTAGGCCTGGGATTACAGGCATGAGCCACCTCATGCTGGGATTACAGGCATGAGCCACCATGCCTGATTGAGATGGAGTCTTGCTATGCTGCTCAGGCTGGTCTCAAACTCATGGGTTCAAGAGATCCTCCTGCCTCAGCCTCAGCATTATTTTTTAAAATTACAAATGACCTAGAGGGAAACTATTAATTTTGGGTATGTATATATTCAGGACTATTAAGTAGTTGTTAGAAAAAATGTTTTCAAGTTGTAGTTAATGACATTAACAAATATATATGTTATGATTTTTAGTGAAAAAAGTGGAATGTAAAATTGTACAAACATTATGATCTCCTTTAAAAAAAACTGCTTCATTGAGGTATAATATATATACCATAAAATTTACCCACTTCAAGTGTATAATTTAATGGTTTTTGGAAAATTTACAGAATACAACCATTACTACAATCCAGTTCTAGAATATTTCCATCATCTTCTCCCCCTCAAAAAATCTTTCATACCTTTCTGCAGTTAATCCTCATTTCTATTTCCAGTCACAGACAATATTAATATACTTTCTTTCTAACAGATTTGCCTTTCTGGACATTCCATACAGCGCAATCATGTCATACGTGGTTACTTACATCTTTCTTCTTTCATTTAACGTAGTGTTTTTGAGCCTTACCCATGTTATAGCATGTTCAATGGTTTGTTATTTTTAACTGCTGAATAGTAGTTCTATTGTATGGTTATACGGCATTTCGCTTATCCATTCACCAGTTGATGGACATTTGGGTTGTTTCTACTTTTTGGTAATTATGAATAAGACTGCTGTAAACATTGCATGCAAATCTTTGTGTGGACATACATACATTTTTATTTTTCTTGAGCATATGCCTAAGTGTATAATTGCTGGGTCATATGGTAAATGTATGCTTAACTTTTTTTTTCTTTGAGACAAAGTCTTATTCTGCAGCCCAGTCTGAGGGGTGCAGGATCGTGCCACTGCACCATCACAGCTCACTGCAAACTTGAGCTCCCAGGCTCAATCAATCCTCCCACATAAGCCTCCCAAAATGTTGGGATTACAGGCATGAGCCCATGCAGTTCATGAAAATTCCAGTTTTTCCACATTCTCACCAACACTGGAAATTATATATGTTTTTATTTTAGCCATTCTGGTAGATGTGAAGTGATGACTCATTGTGGTTTTGTGTATTTACCTAAAGACTGATAATGTTCAACGTTTTTAAATAAGCTTATTTTCCATCTGTGTATCTTCAAATGTTTTGCCTATTTTTACTGGGTTGTTTATTTTCTTACAATTGAATTTTGAGTATTCTTTATGTCTTCTGGGTTCAAGTCCTTTCTCTCAGTTTCTTTCTCTTAACAGAGTCTTTCAAAGAACAGAAATTTTTAATTTTGATGAAAAATATAACTTTTTTCTTCTATGGGTTGTGTTATTTGGTGTGTTGTCTAAGACATCTCTGCCTAATCCATGGTTCCAAAAATTTTCTTCTGTGTTTTCTTCTAGAGGTTTTATAGTTTTAAGTTTTGCATTTATGCCCATGATCCATTTTTAGTTACTTTACCATAATGTGAGATATGAAGTTTTTATTTTTTTAATTTTTTTTGCATAGGGATAGCAAATTTTTCCAGCATTGTTTGTGAAAAAGACCATCATTATCAACTGAATCACCTTTGTTCCTTTGTTGAAAATTAATTGGCCATATACATATAGGTCTATTTTTGGACTCTTTCTGTAATACTGATCTATTTGTTTATCTTGCAACCAATACCACATTGTCCTGAATTCTTTAATCCCAGTGATTCTCAACTGAAAGTGATTTTGCCCCCCTCCTTCCCATCACCAGGAGATACTTAATAAAGTCTGAAGACATTTTTTATTGTTATAACAGAAGAGGTGCTACTGCGATATGGTGAGTAGAGGCCAAGGATGCTACTAAACATCCTTCTGTATACAGGACAGTCCCCACAACAAAGAGTTATCTAGTTCCAAATGTCAATAGTGCCTCTATTGAGAAACTCTGCTTTTGAATTTATGATATACATCTTTAACTTATCACATACCTTCAAGTATATTATATTATTTCACCTGTAGTATAAGAATCTTACTTCAGTATACTTATTCTCCCTGCCATTATACTATTGTTGCAATTTTACTTCTACATGTTATAAATATTACAGTACATTGTTATTATTGTTTTTTCTCTTTTTTTTAGAGACAGGGTCTTTGCTCTGTGCCCCAGGCTGGAGTGTAGTGGTGCAGTCACATCTCACTGCAGCCTTGAACTCCTGGGCCTAAATGATCCTATCGCCTCGGCCTCCCGAGTAGCTAGAAGACACCCAGCTATTTTTATTTTTAAATTTTTTTGTAGAGATGGGTTCTTGCTGTGTTGCCCAGGCTGGTCTCAGACTCCCTGCCTCAAGTGATCCTCCTGCCTTGGCCTCCCAAAGTGCTGAAATTATAGGCGTGATTCACCACTCCCGGACATTATTATTGTTGTTTTAAATAATTGATCATCTCTTAAAGAAATTAAAATACGAAGAAGAATATTTATATTTACCAATTCCAAGGTTCTTCGTTTCTTCCTGTAGATCCAAATTTCCACATGGTATTATTTTCCTTGTGTTTTAAGTGAAAGTCTGTTGCTGATTAATTCTTTTAGCTCTATATACATCTGAAAAAATTTTTATTTTGCCTTCATTTTGAAAGGTATTTTTTTGGGATATTTTTCAAATTCGTGGAAAGCCAGGGATAGTGGCACACACCTGTAGTCCCAGCCTCTTGGGAGGAGGTGGGGGGATCACTTGAACCCAGCAGTTCAAGTCCAGCCTGTGCAACATAGTGAGACCCATCTCTAAAAGATTTTTTTAAAATTCTAGTTTGATGGAATTTTTTTTACAGTATCCTAAAACGTTTCTCCACTGTTTTCTAGCTCACATTATTTCTAATGAGAAATCTGTTATCATCCTTATCTTTGCTCTTTTGTATGAGTCTTTTTTTTCTCTAGCTGCTTTAAAAATCGTTGTCTTTATTACTAGTTTTAATAACATTGGTTAAAATGTACCATTGGTATCTCTTTTTTATGTTTCTTGTACATGAGTTTTATTGAGCTTCTTGGGTGTGTAAGTTTATGCTTTTCATCAAGTTTGGAAAATATTTAGCCATTACATTTTCAAATGCTTTTTAGCCCCTCCTGTTTGGGCCTCCAATTACATTTATATTTAACTTGTGATGTTGTCCCACCTCTCAGTGATGCTCTATTCATTTTTAAATAAGAAGAAATTTAAAAAATAAACAGCAATCATCAAAAACCTGGAGTGATCATAGCAGGAACCAAAGACAGATTAAGATTTTGAAGTACCAGGCCAGGCGCGGTGGCTCACGCCTGTAATCCCAGCATTTTGGGAGGCCGAGGTGGGTGGATCATGAGGTCAGGAGATCGAGACCATCCTGGCTAACACGGTGAAACCTCGTCTCTACTAAAAATACAAAAAAAAATTAGCCTGGCGTGGTGATGAGCACCTGTAGTCCCAGCTACTCAGGAGGCTGAGGCAGGAGAATGGCATGAACCCGGGAGGCAGAGCTTGCAGTGAGCCGAGATCGCACCACTGCACTCTAGCCTCGGTGACAGAGAGAGACTCTGTCTCAAAAAAAAAAAGAAAAAAAGAAAAGATTTTGAAGTACTAAAAATCAATGCAAAAGATATAACGTGGGGAGCTCTGGGGGAGTGCTGGGAAATCCAAGTGGAGTAGACTCTTAGCAACAATGAAATGGAAGCCACCCCAACCGTAAGGCATCTGACCTACCATCTTCCTAAAGACCCAAGAGTGAAGAGATTAGATTTAGCACCAACTCACATATAAAGAGCATGTCCAATTTTGGTCTTTACAACTTAGAAGACATATAACAAAGTAGAAAAGGGTTCAGAAAAGAGCAGAAAGATGGCCAAATAATTGGCAAATAGAACCTCTGAAGAAAGGTTAAATGAGTTTGGGTTGTTTACCCAGAGAAAGAAAGGCCAAAGTTCTACTTAATACTTGTCTTCAAGAATTTAAAATTGGGATCTGACTAGATTCTACATCCTCAGAACACAGAACTAGCTGCCACCACCCCCACCAAAAAAGTAAAACAGTTAAGATTTAGGATTGGAATAACAAACTGAGATTCAAAATAGAAAGAATTTTGTTTGGTTTTTCTTTTTCCCTTCTTTCTTCCTTTCTTTCCTTTCTTTCCTTTCCTTCCTTTCCTTTCCTTTCCTTTCCTTTCCTTTCCTTTCCTTTCTCCTTCCTTCCTTCCTTCCTTCCTTCCTTCCTTCCTTCCTTCTTTCCTTCCTTCCTTCTTTCCTTCTTTTTTGACAGAGTTGCTCTTGTACCCAGGCTAGAGTGGAATGGCACAAGATTGGTTCACTTCAACCTTTGCTTGCCAGTCTCAAACAATCCTCCTGCCTCAGCCTCCTGAGTAGCTGGGACTACAGGCGTGTACCACCAAACCTGGCTAATTTTTGCATTTTTTGTAGAGAGAGGATTTCACCATGTCACCCAGGCTGGTCTTGAATTCCTGGGCTCAAGCAATCCACCTCGGCCTCCCACAGTGCTGGGATTACAAGTGTGAGCCACTGTGCCCGGCCAAGAATTTCTTGATTCAGGAGAAATTAAGGTTTGGAAAAGCCCACCACTGGTAGTGGAATTTGTTCCCAGTGCTTTATGCGACACAAGTACAATGCCATTCATAATTAGAAGTGAATTTTTTTAAAATGGTGACTGAAAGTCCATGAAGTGTTACATGATTACTGTGAATAGATCCGTTTAATACATGTACAGTTGATAAGCTCTGCGCTATGCCAGACATTTCTAAATCCTTGGCTGGCTAAAGAGAGCTGGCAAGGGAAGCCAGAGAATCAATGCTCATGAGCATATTTTTCACTTGGTGTCTGTCAGTTAGTTTTCACTGCATAACAAAACATCCCACAACCCAGTGCCATAAAATAATTATTTATTTTTCCTCATGTAGGGTTGGGTGGCTTGGGTTCAGATGGTAGCTGCTGAATTGGCTCTGCGTCTTGAGTGTTTGTTGTAGAACCTGGGCAACGGGGAAAAAGCTACCTGAAGGAAAGTAGTCCTACTAGGGATGAGTGAAGAGCCAAAGGGAAAGCCCCACTGCACAAGCACATTTCAGCCCTTTGCTCATGTCAAACCTGCTAGCATCTCATTGGTCAAGCTCAAAGTCAAGGGAAAGGAAAGTACACTTTGTCTTTTGTGGAAGGAACTGCAAAATATACTCAAAGCATGTGGATACAGAGAGGGGTTAAAAAAAATGGGGCCAAACATACAATCTACTTCCCTCTGCAAAGAGAGAAAAAGCCAACTTACACAGGTAGCCCAGACTCAAGTGGCTTGGTATTAAGGTGATCCATGCTCCAGGCACATTCTTCTTTGCACTGGCTGTCTTAAGCTTGATTCCCCTCATTGGCCTTAGAACTGAACTTGCCCTTTGATACTGCTTTAGATGGGAGATGACCAGAGGCTACACCATGGGTTGAGGGTTACTCTAGGTCAGAGTGGTATCTCTACCTTTCCTCTTCCTCCATATCCTTCAAAAGCAAAAACCTAACTACCTTCTATGTTTCTTACCTGAATTAATGGTTTTACAATCTATCCAGTCATTCAATTCAGAAGCCTGAGCTTCACCCTTAATCCCTCTTTTTCTTCATCCTGCCATCCAATTCGTTTTAAATCTCTTTAATCTACATCTGAAATGAATTTCTCTCCCAGTGTCTCCGCTACCTTCCTCATTGAGATCCTCTTTGTCTTTTATTTGGATTACTGCAGTGACCCTAACTGGTCTGCTGTCACTGTCCTTCACCCTCCCAGTCCATCCTTTACACTGCAGCCAATTACCTTTGGGAAAAGCAAACTAGATCATGTCAATGCCTGCTTAAACAAAAGTCAAAGAATACACACACACAAGTGCACACAAACACACACACACACACACAATAAAGAATAATGCCAAAATCATTATCATGGCACTCAAGGGCCTCCAAAATCTGGCTCCCTTTTCAGCTTCATTTCATTTCACCCCACCTGTACTCTGATCACACTGAGCTACCTAATTCTTTAAACATGCCACCCACTTCAATACATTCTTGTATTTGTAGCTGATATTCGCTATGCATGGGACGCCCTTCCAGACAGCCTCTGTCAGACCAAAATTTCTAATCAAACATCACTGTTCTTTCAGAACTAATCATTCTTTCCTCTGTGTTCCCATGACACGCTGTTCATACTGCTATCATAATGCAGATCTCACGTAAATGTGCATGTACCGATTACTCACAGAAGCCCCAGGAAGAAAAAAGGACATAAATAACTTTTTGCACAATGCAGAAAACTTTTCAGGAAGCACTTAGCCTGGAAGTTGTTCTTTCTCTTTCTGAGATCCAGGGTGTTCTATGGAGCTCATACCATTAAATTTTAGTATACACCAAGAATCTATATAGCGGTAAGAGGCAGTACTGCAGAATAGGCATCGTGCATCCTACGGCCCAGTACTGCAAACATTTGTGCAACAGAAAATTAGGAATAATAATAGCATGAGTTACAGTAAAATATCCAATAAACACTTAAAACCTGAACCTTGAGAGCAATGACAGAAAAAGAAAATGACAGTCCTTTGTAACAGTATGCCAACCTTGGTATAAAAAAGTAAGCAAACTGCCTAGCAAGGGATCAGTTTGGGGCAGCAAATGGATGGAGCAAATAGGCATTAAACCAGGAGATAAACTAGAAGAATTAGATCCCACGTGATGGTGACATTCCCTTGGGTGACACTGTTAGCAAGACTGCTCACACTATAATTAAATTTTAGTTACATTTGCATATTGGTTATGGCTTCATTATTAAACTTTAATTCTGTATACATGTGTGTGTAATGAATATGCATATATGTATTTATTTGTATCTATTTAGTATATTATATCTAATGTATTATAAAGCGTGGGTTCAATCAAGCTATTTAATCTTTTTTCTTATTTCTATTAAGTCCTGGGTGAGAAATGCTGTTGCATTTTGCCAAAGTTAGAATAGACTCAACCCTAAATTAAAATAACAATCTAATGCTCAGAACACACAGACCAGATACATCATTGAAGAATGTGGTCGATGAACAGTGTTTTTGGGGGGATGGGCCACATCTAACAATAGTTTATAATACAGTATCTTAAAAGTTCTTTATAGTTTTATTCAGTTATGAGAGGCTCAAGGCAGGAGATCATATTGTATCCAGTATAAAACTCAGCACTGTCTCTGGCATACCATAGATGCCCAATCAGTGCTCACCAATATAAATTGCATGGGCACTAGAAAGATGCCCACTGATGTAAACTGTACTGTATTGGAAACTGACATGCTCCAAGGAAGGAGAATGCTAGGGTGCTCCTTGGACAAGAGCCTCAGTGTATTACTGTATTGCTAAATCAAGTGAATGGAACATGAGGTGAGGAGGGCGCCTATGGCAGAGATTTCATTACTTTTTCACAACACACCTTAGCACATGTCTAGTCTGTCCAGCTTCTAGGAGGATAAATAATTAAAAGGAAATGGTACATGTCCGAATCAGCAGTATCCATGCACACAGAATTGAATAAGGTGAAGCAGCCTGGAATTTTTATTCTGGTTTTATATTTTTTTGCTTTCTCATTCTTTAGTTAATCCACCTAGCTCAGTGAAATTAAGTGTCACAGGCATAGAAGTAAATCCAAGCATTTCTATCCAGCATTAAATTCTTTCTGTATCATAAAGCATACCTTTTTTCATAATATATAGCATTATTGCATGATTTATTTTCAGTCTTTTGCAATGAATAATCTCAAAGTCACTATCCTGTTTTAGTTGAAGGCAAGGGAAACTATAAAATGGCACCAAACTCACATGGAATTAGCTGGGGAATCTGCTGTATCTATTATTCCAGCTCAAGCAGAGTTGCTCTGTAGCTCAGTAACTGCAAAAAGACCCATTGATAGCAACCCCTTTCATTTCCGTGGCACTTTACATGGCAATAATAATACATGATAACTCAAGCCAACACAGAACAAAATATCTGTGGTATAAGATAACATCAGATTGTATCAGTGTGAAAATTTGGCCTAATATCGCTTGCTTGGATCCAAATGTCTTTCAGCTGACTTGATTTAAGATGTTAATGCCATTTTCTGTGGGTGGAAGGATGGAGTTGAGATTTCCTTTTGTGTTTCAGAGGCTTGTTGGAGAAACACTAGATATCAAGGCTCCATGTGGGCCAGATCCTGCATGTTTTGAAAGGGCTGTGTGTATGTACTCATTACTCACCTAAGAAAACCTTTGTACTCAGTATGTTTTAACTGGCTGAAATATTATTATATTTATCAATTCTTATATGTCCCAGGATATCCATTTTTAAGTGCATAATTCAATTTAGTAAGTGCTCAATGGGCATCTATTATACACTGTGCTAGACATTCATGATAATACAAGGACAAAGTTATCACATAGAAAAGGGAGAAAAAGCATACAAAATGCTATACAATATGGCAAAATGTTGGAGGAATACATACAAAATGCTTTGCTAAAGGGTTCTGAGTAGAGTGACATTCCCAGATAGAAGGAAGGAGCAAAGACTCAAACAGCCTTTGGTCAGATGCTCTTTGCAGTTATCAATATTTGACATGAGTAAGTGAAAGAATGAATGATGTATTTTGTCAGATAAATTATGCAGGGTCAGCATGATGTTTGCCCTGTGGAAATTAGAAGGGTTGGATATTCAAGACAGAGGAAAAAACACGGGCAATAATACAATAGCCAGTAAATGCACAGCAATACTGGGTTTTGTTGGATTTGAAGAGATTTACATAGAGTTGGAGTCACTAAAGTACATTGAAGTCATGCTTTTTTAGAACTATAAAGTCAAGATGAGAAACTTATATTTAATTCAGGGGTAGCAACCAAAACTTGAAAATGATATGATTTAAATAGGGCTTCTGGAAGATGGATGTAGTCTTGCCCTGAAGTACATGGCTTTGGACCAGAGAAACCTAGGCCCTAATCTTAGTGCCACCAGTTATAAATTGAATGGCTCTCTGTGAGTAACTTAATCTCTCCAAGCCTCAGACTCTTCATCAGTAAAATGAAGATAATAAACCCACCATGAATGTATAAATCCACGGAACAACAATACCAGGATAATGGTTACCTCCAGGGACAGAAGGTCAGGAATAGGATTGGTGAAGTACGGACAAAGGAGACTTCAGCTATTGCTGAAGCAAAAATGGCAAAAGGTTAGCACTGTCCATACTCCATGTGAAAAACATTTATATTATTTTAAACTTCTCTAAATGTTTGAAATATTTCATCAATATATATTTTAAGAAGCCTAACTTGTAGTCATGGTTGCTGGACATACTATTTATCAAGTGTGATAAAGCCCTGGCACATGGCAGTATCTCATAAATAGGAGCTATTTCGTTATTGTTTTGACAATGTTGCAATTAGGGCAGTGAAACAGAAAATAAAGGATGAAAGAGAAGTGGTGGAATAAAATTGTAGGGCATGGAGGACTTCCACTTATAGCCAAAATAGAATAACAGAGACTGAGTTTGCCTTCTTACTTAAAATCACCTAAAACATGGACAAAGTATATGAAACAAAGTTTTTCAAGATTGTGGACATCAGACAATGAAGAGCAGTGTTCCCAGAGAGATGGGAAACAAATTAGGTGAGCCTTATAATTGCTCCAGCTTACTGATTGAAGAGAGTTTCCAGGACTTGGAGCAGGAGAGGGAAGTCAGGTGGATCCCAGTGGTCTCTATAAGTTGAGGAGACAAGGGTGAGAGTCCAGGGAGGCCAAGCTTTCAAGCAGCTAGAGTTTGCAGCACAGAATATAAGAGAAGTGAGAGCTGCCCAGACAGAAGACTCTAGGAGACAGAGGACTCTAGGAGATCTGTAGAAGATACATCTTGCATATTCACCTGAGTAATAATCAGCATATGCATGTAAGGACATTACTTAATGCAAGAAAAACAACATCCAAAAGGATTAGAGGAAACAGCCCTTAAGATTTCACACAAAACCATGAAGATTGCCTGCTTATATCAGCAAGAACAGAAAATAGTACTGATGGCAGGAGTGGCCTGTCTGGAGCAGCTGCTGCAGAGACACCAGCTGCAGTGGTGGAGGTGCTGCCAGGATGGCATGTTCCATGGAGCTGGTGGGAGCTGGGGACAAGTGGAAGTCCCCCCTCCTTCTGAGTTGGAGGGGTAGGACCCCTGCTCTTCCAGGCACAGCTGCAGCAGGCATTGGCCTGCAGGTGCCCCTTCGCACAAACAGCCTGGGCACCATGAATGGAGGTAGAAAGTGAACAGGCTCCTGGACAGAAAGTGGTGGGTCCCTGGTGAAGCCCACCTTCAAGCCAGGGATGGTCTGAAGCCTGGAGGCTGGGTCTCCAGTTCTGTGGACCAGAGTGAGAACTTATGGTGCATTTTCTAGGCCTGCCCATGGCTGCCCATGGACCAATCAGCATGCACTTCCTCCACTCCGAAGCCCGTAAAACCACCAGACTCAGCCAGACTAGGGCAAATGATGGGATGACTTACCTGTGGAGAGGAGCTACCCACTGTGGGTCTCCTCCCAGTTGAGAGCTGAACAGACATTGAGACAACCTGCCTGCAGAAAGGAGCTACCCACTTCAGGTCTCCAGAGAGCTGTACTATAGCTCAATAAGGCACCTCTTTGCCTTGCTCATCTTCCAGTTGTCCATATACCTCACTCTTCCTGGATGTGGGACAAGAACTCGGGACCTGCTGAATGGTGGGACTGAAAGAGCTGTAACACAAACAGGTCTGAAACACGCCCTCTTCCCCACCCCCACCCCACTTGCCACATTTCAAGCATGAGAAGCACAGAAGAGAGAAGAGAAGAGAGAAGAACTGTGGCCCTTCGGGGAGCCCAGACCTAGAAACTCCTTGAGCCAGGGCTATGACGTCATCTTTGGGGCTCTGTGGTTCCTGGTGTCTCCAAGCTCCCAGGTGCCACCACATTCCCCAGTGCCCACAGTGGAAGCTGCCTGTGGTATGCCTGATCCAATTGCAGCCTCGCAGAGAGCTGGCACCTGTGCCAGTGCCTGGACCTGCCTGGCCCACCACAGCCAGCGTGCCTGGCTGTGCACAGTGTCCAGATCCCATACTCGCTGCCTAACACACCTCTCACCACTCTTCGCCTGGTTTGCCCTTGGCAAACATAGGATCAGGGCTGGTAGCATGAGCCAAGTGCAGCCTGCCAGGCTGAGTGAGCAAAATAAGCCCAGTGGGCCCAAGCAAAACTTGGGCAAAGGCACCAACTGCCACAGATGTTTCCAGCTGGCAAAGCAATACCCCAAGGATCCTGTGACAGTGTAATTCATAAAGCATCAATAAAGTACTCAGAAGCGCTTTATTTCACTAGTGGAGAAAAATTAATCCTAGATAAAGTGCTTCTTTGATACTATATAACAAACTTTTTTTTTTTTTTTTTTTTTTGAGAGGGCGTCTCACTCTTGTCACCCAGGTTGGAGTGCAATGGTACGATCTCAGCTCACTGCAACCTCCGCCTCCCCTCTGGGTTCAAGCGATTCTCCTGCCTCAGTCTCCCAAGTAGCTGGGATTACAGGTGCTTGCCACCACGCCTGGCTAATTTTTGTATTTTTAGTAGAGACAGGGTTTCACTATGTTAGCCAGGCTGGTCTTGAACTCCTGACTTCAGGTGATCTGCCTGCCTCAGCCACCCAAACTGCTGGGATTACAGGCGTGAGCCACTGCGCCCGGCCTATAACAAAACTTTACAACAAGGCCCAAAATAATCAAACTTTTAAATTTCCAAGTAATTTAAATATATTCCAGAACAAATCTCAAAATACTTCTAGGAATGTAAAAATATATAGCATCCAACAAAGTAAAACTCATAATATTTAAAGACTAATTTGACAAAAGATATATAATTCCTGTACACTGAAAACTATAAAACATTGCTGAAGTTAATTTAAGCAGACTTGAACAAATGGAGAGATAGATATACTATGTCCATGGATCTGAAGTCTAAATATTTTTAATTTTTTCCAAGTTGTTCTATAGATTCAATGCAATCCCAGTGAAAATCCATAAAACTTGTAGGGAAATACAATGGACCTATACTAGCCAAATCAATTTTCAAAACGAAAAACAAAATTTATACTATCCGAGGTTACAGTAATCAACTCAGTGTCATATTTATGTTAGTATAGGGAAATAGATCAATGATGCAAAATAGATAATCCAGAAACCAAAGTAGAGAGACCAATACACATATGGTCAACTGATTTTGCACAAAGTGAAGAAAGAGTTTCATTCAAGTTTCCAACAAATGGTGCCAAAAAATTTACAAATACAGGTAAGAAGAAATTTTGGTCTACCTTGAGCCATATACAAAAGTTGAGTGAAAATGGATCATAGATCTAAATGTGAAACATATAAATATACAACTTATAAAAGAAACATAAGAGAAAAATCTTTATAACCTTGGATTGGGCAAATATTTCTCATTTATGACACCAAAAGCATGATATATAAAAGAAGAAAGTGAACTTTATCAATATTATAAACTCTTCTTCAAAAGACACTGCATGTTGGCTCATGCCTAAAATCCCAGCACTTTGGGAGGCTAAGGTGGGAGAATCACTTGAACCTAGGACTTTGAGACCAGCCTGGGCAACATGGTGAGACCCTGTCTCTACCAAAAAAAAATTAGCTGGGTGTGGTGGCAAATGCCTGAGGGTGAGGTGGGAGGACTGCTTGAGCCCAGAAGTTCAAGGCTGCAGTGAGCTGCTGTGATCATGCCACTGCAGTTCAGCCTGGGTGAAAGAGTAAGACTGTCTAAAAAAAAAAAGGCATTGTGAGAAGAAATATAAAGACAAATCTTACACTGGGAGAAAATATTTAGAGATCATATATCTGGCAAAGGACTTGTATCTAGGATATATAAAGAAGCCTCAAAACTCAATAATAATAATAAAATATTTTTTATTATTATTGTTATCAATATGTTTAACAAATTAAAATTTTAGCAAAATATTTAAACAGACATGTCTCCAAGGGGCAAATGGCATATAAGCACAGGAATGGATCAATATCATTCTGAAAAATGCAAAGTAACCTATGGTGATAGAAAAAAAGCAAATAGTGGCCTGGGTGTGGTGGCTCACATCTACAATCCCAGCGCTTTGGGAGGCCAAGGCTGGTGGATTACCTGAGGTCAGGAGTTCAAGACCAGCCTGGACAACATGGTGAAACCCTATCTCTACTAAAAATACAAAAATGAGCTTGGCATGGTGGCGCATGCCTGTAGTTCCAGCTACTCGGGAGGCTGAGGCAGGGGAATCACTTGAACCTGGAAGGCAGAGGTTTCAGTGAGCCAAGATCATGCCACTGCACTCCAGCCTGGGCAGCAGAGCAAGACTCTGTCTCAAAAAAAAAAAAAAAAAAGAATAAGAAAGCAAATAGTAGTTGCCTGGGGATGGGGAGGACAAAGGGGACAGCCTGAGGCAACTTTTAAGGGTTATGGCTATGTTTGCTATCTCGTGTGCATTAGAGATGTATCCATGTCAAAATTTATCAAATTACATACTTTAAGTGCAGTTTATTGTAATGTAAAGTGTACCTCAACAAGGACATTAACATAATTATAGAGAATGTAATCTTATTGGCAGGAAAGAAAGGAAGAAATCAAAGATGACAAGAGACTGTCAAGGTTTCAACTTTGAGTGACTGATGAATGTGGTGTTTCTATAAATGAGAAGAGAGACAAGAAACAGACTGGTAGAGATAATGATGAGTTCATGGGAGACATATTGAATTTGAGATCCTGATGAGTTATTCAGGTAGAGATGTCCAACAGACAGATGAAATCCAGGTCTAGACTTCTCAAGAGGCATGGGCTGCAGATTTTAAAAAGGGTGGAGACCATGTCACAAAAGTGATTACTGAATTGCTGTAAACAGATGAGCTTGCTAAAGGGAAATAGAAGTGTGTGGAACTTTGAGGAATATCTACAACTGCAGGCATAGAGAACGAGAAAAGAGTGAAAATGGAGGCAATGGTTGGTAAATTATGAAATGCAGATTGAGCATAGTCACAAATTGAAGGCCATGACAGTATTTCAAAGATTAAACAATTTCTAGTATCAAACACAGCATTAAAGTTGAGGAAAATGAAGACTGGGCAAAAAAGTGGCAGGATATTAGCAATCTGGGTAAAAACAAAAATGAAACAAACAACACAACTTTGGAAGGATATTAGAGATCAAAACCTGATTTTGAGGGATTAAGTATTGCATGGATTTGAATAAACAGAGGCACATAACCTCCTGTCATTTTTAAAAAGAATGCAGATGGAAAGGTAGTTTGTAAAGATTCATGGTCAATAAAAGCATTTTCTTTTTTTGTGACAGGGACCCACTCTGTTGCCCAGGCAGGAGTGCAGCAGTGTGATCACAGCTCACTGTAGCCTTGACCCAAGCAGCTGGGACGACAGGCACACACCACCACACCTGGCTAACTTTTATATGTTTTGTAGAGATGGGGACTCCCTCTGTTGCCCAGTTTGGTCTCAAAATCCTGGGCTCAAGCAATCCTCCTGCTTCGGCCTCCCAAAGTGTTGGGATTACAGATGTGAGCCTACAATTGGCCAAAAGTGTTTTCTATTAGAGTTTGGGTAATAGGGACGTGATTTGAGGTAGGGAGGAGAAAGGCAGAAGGAGGGATTGTAGATAAAAGCCACGTTAAGTTATTGCACAGTGGTACTCATACTGGCTACATATTAGAACCACCTGGGGAAGGGTTGGGAAATACCCATGCCTTGGAGAGTCAAAGCAGAACCTGAGGTTTGAGCAAAACCTGGGGAGCTTCAATCTTTTTCAAGTAGAGAGGAAGAACATTGCTAGGAGCAAGAGTATCGGTAGGAGCGAGGTTTCTCCTCCAACATTACACATGTGCTTTTGGCATAGGAAACAAATGGCTCTTCCTTGTAAGAGGAAGAAGAGGAGGAGGACAACCAGGAGGAGCAGGAGGGAGGAGTAGGAAGAGGAGGGAGAGCAGCAGCAGGAGGAAGGGGAGGCAGAACTCCTTCCTTGATGTTTTGTTGTTTGTTGCTGTCAGGAGACACTTGCTATGACTTTTACCCCCTTGGCTTCCACATATAATTATTACTTGGAGTCAAAGTCAGTGAGAGCAATGTGAGCTCTTCAAAGAGAAAATGTAATTTTGAAGCATCTCCTCTTGACTTCTCTGGATTTTGAAGGTCATACCAGGCAGTTTCTGCTTCAGCTGTAACTGAGTTAGCCACTCACACCACTGTCAAGGGTTGCCCCAAGCAATAAAATGGTGCCATCCAACACTAGTGCTCTGTCTCCAGCCTGCAGGGGATCAGGCTATATTGTCTTTTTTAAACGACCTCAGGCTGCTGTGCATTTGAGTTCTTTCTGGTTTTAGTTTATCTGCAAGTTCTTCCAACATAAGCTGTTTTTTTTTTTTTATTTTTATTTTGTGCTATTAGTAGGTGACTAACTCTGTAGCAGAGATGGACAATGATATATTGGGAAAGACATGGGCTTTGATGGAGACTGACCAGGGCTCATGTCTCTGTTTTGGCCTTTACAGCTATAGGCAAGTTTTTTTTTTTTTTTTTTTTTTTAACTTCATCAAGCCTAATTTTAGTTTTTTAATCTGTAACAGAGAAATAAATAATGTCTGTTTTTTTGTTCATGCATGCATGAAAATTAGAGCTTTTGTCTCTCACTCTCTCTGTATATATATATATACACATATGTATATATATACACATACATATATATACACATATATATACACATATGTATATATATACACATACGTATATATACACATATATATACACATATGTATATACACACATACCTATGCATATATGCATTCCACATATGCATATATAGAATGTAGTAGAAAACTACCTGTTTTCTCCTACTCTAAACTCATACTCACAGTCAATATTTTGCTTCTGACACTAGATGTGTGTGTGTGTGTGTGTGTGTGTGTGTGTTTTCCATACATTGATTCTCTGCAGACAGCAAGGGGTATCCTACAGTTTAATTCAATTCTCATGCTATCTGTCTGGAGATAGCATTAGATCCCACAGGTTAAGGGCTCACAACCAAGACTGCCCTCACTTCAGATGTTAACTGCAAGTCTCAGGTTGTGTCTTGTGCTTCTGACTGACAGGCTATAAATCGAAGGTTCCCGTGAACCTTTTCTTGGGTATGATCATTTGCTAGAATGTCTCACAGAACTCAGAGAAACACTTTACTTATGTTTGTCCATTTATTATTAAAGAATACAACTTGGGAACAGCCAGACAGAAGAGATGCATTGGGAGAGGTATGGAGACAGGGATGCAGAGCTTGCATGTCCTCTTGGGGCAAGCCACCTTCCACATGTTCAGCAAACTGGGAGCACCTGGAACCCCATAGTTCAGGGACTTTTATGGAGGGCTCATCACATAGGCATCATCAATTGTTAACTCCATCTCCAGCTCCTCTCCCTTTCTCAGAGAATGGCAGATGGGGCTGAAAGTTCCAAGCTTCTAATTACAGCTTTGTCTTTCTGATGACCAGCCCCCACCCATAATGTCACCTTCTTACAACAAAAGATGTTCATATTACCCAGGAAATTCCAATGGATTAAAATATGTATGTCAGGAACCAGGGTCAAAGAGCAAATATTAGAACATGAAATTCTATTACTCCCTATTGCTCAGTAAATTACAAGGATTTTAGGAGCTCTGTGCCAGGAATTGGGGCCAAAGACCAAAATATGTATTTCTTTTCTTTTTTTTTTTTTGAGACAGAGTCTCACTCTGTCACCCAGGCTGGAGTGTAATGGCATGATGATGGCTCAGTGCAACCTACACCTCCTGGTTCAAGTGATTCTTATGCCTCAGCCTCCTGATTAGCTGGGATTACAGGCACCCACCACCACGCCAGGCTAATTTTTGTATTTTTAGTAGACACAGGGTTTCACTATGTTGGCTAGACTGGTCTCAAACTCCTGGCCTCAAGTTATCCACCTGCCTCGGCCTCCCAAAATGCTGGTATTACAGGCATGGGCCACTATGCCTGGCCCTCAATATATGTATTTCTTAATATAAATCTATCTATCTGTCTATCGATCTATCGATCTATCTATCTATCTAACCTAACAGGTGATTTGAATCATAGTGGCATAGCAGTGAAAAGTAAATGCTAGCTGTTATTAGTGTCTTTTCTCATGCTTTTAAATGTACTTATTATAATCCTTTAGACTAGTGGTTCGCAAAATGTTCTCTTCAGACCTACAATGTCTGATCTGACACGTGATAATAAGTAACATGGTTGAGTCCAGTTTTTCCCAACTTTTTATCCTCTTCACCTGCCTCCTAAACCCTTGGCTTCTATTTGCCTTTCGATTTGTCCTTGAAAAAGGTCTTCTTTTGTGTGGCATCTTGGCTTCTAGGTTGGTACATTGGGTTTCTCAACTTCATCTGATTTCAGTTCCGTGCAATAAATAACAGCCATTTTAGCTAGAGTCTTAGCTATGAATAGCTTCTTTCCTCATAACTTCATCTTATATTTATTGCCTAAAATGATAGATTGAAAGTCATTACCTAGCAACTGGCACATTTTTTTCTTGTGGTCTAGTTACTTGTAATGATTGACTATTGCTGTAGCTTCACTCGCTCATCCTGGTCAAAAATGGATATAAGGGATCTATAAATAGAGACCATTTACATACTCTCAGGATTATCAGTGCAACTTACTGAAATGAGTTCATTTGTACAGGATACTTTGTCTATCAATTTATTTCTCGCATCTTCAAAAGCAGTAGCTGAGTCAAGCCTATCTAGGATTTTATACTTACAGTACCTTTATTAGTTCTGTTATCTCAAACCCCAAATCTCCTGTTGGAGACTGGCTTTTTGTGGCTCTGTAAAAAAAGCAACTAAAATCTTAAAGCAAGAAAGAACACGAAAATTTTTATATCGCTTCATGTTCATTTCCCATATATTGCTCTGTCACAAAAAATTAATGCTTTGTACTTTAAAACAGCCTTTCATCCAAAAACCTCAAAGAACTTTATAAATAAGTAAAGCATGATTATCCACCCTTACAGGCTGGGAATGATGCACAAAGCTGTTAAAAGTGTATTGTGCATTATTGCCAAGTTCAGGAAAAAGTTCATTTTAATTTAATGCATATAAAATTAGTTGATTTGGTGTTTAAAAGTGTGCACACTAGGTTTCTGTAGGCCTCAACCCACTACCGATATTAACAAAGGTACAACAATGGTAAACCCAAATTTGTCTGGGTTTTCTCTCCTTGTGCATGACTTCAGACCTCAGCTTCCTGCAAAGCCCCTTATGTATATCTGGGTGTCCCTAGGAGGCATGTCTCCCATGCTCAAGAACTGTCCATCCCTGCTGGGCCTCCTCTGCTTCACTGAGCAGCAGAGTTTCCAATCAGGTACTGGAATGCGGTTTCCCTCCATTGCACAGCCAGACACTCTCACAAAGTTAATCATGCCCCTTAGGTGCTTACCGACCTGTAGTGATGTGGGAGAGTGGGTACTCTTCCCTGCCTGTAATCTTCTATGATGAGGCAGTCCAAGGTGAAGCATCTTGTTGAACTCCACTGTTTTGCAAGTGGTGTTTCCTCTCAAGGAAAATAGTTCTGTCACTTCTTACTTCCCCCCCACGCCCCCCACATGGAGAGCTGGGCTCAGAGATGTGGTCTGATGTTGAACATTATGTCAGACTCAGAGCTTAGTGGCTTTTGTGTGCTTGACACCATGGCCTGCTCCACCACATGCCCCCTGGTGTGCACTCCAGGAGGCTGACCTGTAAGCAAGAGGAATGCAGCCCGTATACTCCCGGGCCTGGCCTGTTACAATCAGGAGGTTCTCCTGATGAACATGGAACTTTCACACAGAACATCAACGTCAGAAAAGACCGCTCTGTGATCAGAATGGATCAAGACAACAACAATACTCCTCTGTATCATATTGGAACACAGACAAAAACATGAATGTTGTCCAAGCCACAAAAATGGACAACCACTTAGTTAGAAGAGGAAAATGCTATCAGGAAGTGGGGGAAATTCTATACTCAGGTATCTTAGTAAACCTTGTCTAGAATGAGGGAGCAATGCAATGAGATTAAAGAGGCTGTTTTTGCCTCCCTTTGCTGACAGCAGCCAATCCAGGATGAAGCCTCTTCCTTCCTTCCTTCAGCCCTTCCCCAGATTACCCACCACCATCCCAATTTAAGATATACTAAGTCCTAACATCCCCTCACGGAGACTCCCCACGGTTCTCTGTGGTGAGCATTCTGGCCCACTATAATGAGCAACAAACCCAACATGTTCAACTACAGGTGTGTTCTTGGGGGTTGTTGGCTTGGGAGCATTGACATCCAACTGAACATAACAATGTGATATGATTTGGCTGTGCCACACGCAAATCTCAACTTGAATTGTATCTCCCAGAATTCCCACATGTTGTGGGACGTACTCAGTGGGAGGTAATTGAATCATGGGGACTGGTCTTTCCCATGCTATTCTCATGATAGTGAATAAGTCTCATGAAATCTGATGGGTTTATCAGGGGTTTCTGCTTTTGCTTCCTCCTCATTTTCTCTTGCTGCTGCCATGTGGAACTATAAGTCAAATTAAACCTCTTTTTCTTCCCAGTCTCAGGTATGCCTTTATCAGCAGCATGAAAACAGACTGATACACAATGGCTCTTTTACCCTCTGATGTCTGTTGGGTTTGGCCAATGGAGGGATCATTGGAGTGTAAGAGGAGAATGGGGTCAGGGTACTTATTCCCCCACCTCCCTCCCTCCTGCAACCTGTGTCCTCTCTTTCCACATTCCAGTGACCACACAGGCCCCACCGTGTCATTAGCCCTGCGACACTCCATCAGCGCTTGTTGGTTTCCCTACATTCTGACCACATGTGTAGCATCTGTTTATTACAAGTTTAGTGAACCAATATGAGAGTGCTGACAATTTATAGCAACAACCAAAGCTTCCTTATTAGATTCTCCTCATTACATTCCGACCCTTTTCTCTTAGATTGTGTTCTTCCCAGAATATTTTTCAGTCCTCATGCAAACAGGCCTCTGGCTCGTCTGCCTCACTGGTTTGCCAGGCACATCCCAGATAGGGTGGAATTATGCTTGGACAAGTTATCCTTTTTTGCTGCCCTAACCTAAGTAATAAGCTTAGGAAAAAAATCTTCAAAAATCATTAAATTTCAAGATCAACTGACCGGTAGGATTTTTCTTTCGGACTGTCATGTCAGAAAACTGCAATTGCATACGAGTTGTGGAAATCATGTCCCAGAGGAAAAAAATTAGGGGTATGAAGATGTACATATCCAAGAATAAACCCATTTTCACTATAAAGAAAGAACAAAGAATATTCATCAAACACATCAATGACCCTAACAATGAATTACCTAAGAGATCACCCTTAACACATTCAAAGATGTTTAGCATTTTAATACTTATTTTTTCTTTTAAAAACAACCACACAACAATAGAAAATGGGGAATACTATATTGGGGAGGGAAGGAGAGGGGAAAGGGTTGAAAAATCTACCTAGTGGGTTTTATGCTCACTACCTGGGTGACAGGCTCAATTATACCTCAAACCACAGCATCATGCAATATACTCATGTAACCAACCCATACATGTTACCCTGAATCTAAAATAAAAGTTGAAATTATAAAAATTAAAATAAAACAAAACTAACCACAGACAGATTAAAGTCCAAGAAGCACAGTAGACAAATTTCCTTTCGTGGAAGCTACCCTGCAAGGAAATGCCGATCCTAGCATCATGTTTTAAGTTTTAGCACACTATTTGTTCTCCTCCTGGCTTAGTTTGGTTCTATTATTGTTTTACCAAGAATGATACACTTTCTTTTTAAATATGTGATTTTGAAAAGCTTTCCCTACAGATGCAATTGTTTCAAAATTGCATGTTGGGGCTACATTTCTTTGTTCCTGTGGGAATACATCTTTACTTATATAATGTAAGTCAGTATGAAAATAAGATTTGCTTGAAGAAAATTGTTTTCCAGCCATGGTTCAGGACCACTTGTAGTCTATCAGGCAGCTACACCAATGTTGTGTGCAGAAATCCACTGACCCCAATGTTTCTTTCAGGGAGACCTACGGATAGTTCTAGAGATGTTTACAAGAGGCAATGTGTACAGTTTCTAAAACATTTTAATGTAATTGAAAAATAAAAAAGATGAAGGACAACAAAGGAATCTCCTGCTTCTAAAGTGCTACCTCCAGGAGTCAGCAAAGCTACCTGGAGGCTCTTCTTTGGGGGTAATTTTTCTCAAAGACCGAGGAAAGCTGTTTTTTCCCCCACTTGTGGCTAAGCGTGTTCATATGAAGTCCTGTTTTATATAAACACACATGATGGAGATGGAAAATTTTGCATGAATTTAAAGATTAAACATGGTACCTTCAAGGAAATTTCATGTTTGTGGTGGGCTGCATTGAGCCATGGTCTCAGACCCTATGGGAACACTAAGACTTCTACATTTGCTATTAGGCAGTATCTATAAATTATATGCATCATACTTAGGGTGATCAGTTTATTATAGACTTGGAAATGCACAAGTGACTACTAGCTGTGTGAGGCAAGTTACTTAATCTCTCTAAGCCTCAGTTTCTCATTTGGGGAAACGATTGTACACTAAACTCAGAGTGCTTGTGAAGATTAAATGCCATCCATACTTAAAGACTCTGGCAAAGTTCTTGGCCCAAATGACAAATGTTGGTGAGGATGTGGAGAAATTGCAACTTTCACACATTGCTGGTGGGATGTAAAATGGTTCAGCCACTTTGGAAAACACTCTGGCAGCTCCTTAAAATGATTAACATATAGTTATCATGTGACCCAGTGATTATACTCCTTAGTATACTCCTTAGTATATATCCAAGAGAAATAAAAACATTTGCACACACAAAAATGTGTAGATGAGTATTTATAGCAGTGTTACCTATAACATAGAAGTAGAAACAACCCAAAAGTGCATCAACTGATGAATGATTAAACAAAATGCAGTATATCCATACAGTGAAATATTAATTGGCAATCAAAAGAAATGAAGTACTGATACATGATACAACATGAATGAACCCTGAAAAACATGCTAAGTGAAGTAAGTTGGTAGCAAGAGACCATATATTGTGTGATTGCATTCATATGAAATGTCTGGGATAGGCAGATCTATAAAGACAGAAAGCAGGTCAGTGGTTGCCAGGAACTGGGAGGAGAGGAGGCTTGGAGAGAATGGGGAGTGGCTGCTAATGGGTACAGGATATTTTTTTCTGTTTTTGGTCAGGTCATGAAATTGTTCTAAAATTAGACTGATGATTGCTTGGCCCCTTGAATATATTTTAAACATTGAATTGTGCATTTTGTTACATATGTAACAAACCTGCACATTGTGCACATGTACCCTAGAACTTAAAGTAAAATTAAAAATAAAATAAAATAAAATGAGTGAACTGTATGTACTGTTTAATTTCAATATAGTTGTTTTTTAAAAAAGAAAGAGAAACCTGAAATAGGTCTTGAATGTTAGACTTTATAGTCAGTTTCCTCCGTGTAGGTTTTTAACATATAGAATATATATTTGATCATTGCTTTGGTTCTGCTTAACACTATATTTTACAGCAGTCAAAGTCTGCATGCCTGTTTGAGCAAATTGGAGACCATTGGAAATTTGGATGGGAATGTAATTAGCTGAGTTGAACCTTGGCCAAAAGGCATTGTTTTCTAACTGGAAGGTACTATTGGATTTTTAAAACAGTTTTATTGAGGTGTGATTGATATATATATAAATCTGCACACATTTAATGTATACAACTTGATGAGCTTGAACATGCACATATATCCATGAAACCATCACCACAGAGTAATAAATATATCCATCACCTCCAAAAGTTTGCTTCTGCCTCTCTTTCCTTTTTTTTGTGATAAGAGCACCTGAGAGCTCCTTTTTAACAATTTTTCTGTATACAATATAGTTTTCTTAACTATAGGCACTGCTGTACAACAGACCTCTCTTATTCATCTTGCAGAATTGAAACTTTATACCATTTGAACAACAACTCCCCATTTACCCCTCCTTCCAGCCCCTGGTAACCAGAATTCTACTCTCTGCTTCTAGGAATTTGATGGTATTTGTCCTCGTGCTGGTGGAATCATGCAATATTTGTCCTTTGGTGACTGGCTTATTTCACTTACCATAATGTGCCAGTTTCTAGGAATAGGGTTTTCTGTCCCTTGCATAAGATAGGAATCATACTTTTCAACCAGCTCCCCTTTCCTGTTGGACAAGTGGTACAGTATTGGCACATGGTTTAGAGTGCAGCCTCCTGAGTGAACAACACTATTCCTTGCCATGCCTGAAATTTCTTTTTATTTCTTTGCCTTCCATCCAAGTATTGATCGAGGCAGGGTTCTGTGTAGCTTACAAGGTGTTAGGTGTTGTCAGACTGTCATGTTAGAGCTCCAAGGCCCGCCGCTGTAATGGGCTGACTGTCTTTATGGAGGTGGAGAGCAGAAGGGCAAGCTGGTGGATTAAGGAACAGAAGCACTTGCCTTAAGGGACCCAGAGGCTTAGCTCAAAATCGGTGCCCCTGGAACCTCCATCTTATTGACAAAGCAAGTAGCTGTCATTGTACATTACAACGCCCTGTCTTTTAGATAAGCAGCCTCTGTTTTCTTTTATGTGATGGGCTATTTTTGGGTGTGTTCTTGACCATTATCTAATATTTTATATATATATATATAATCTATATACTTAACTATAGATTATATATTTTTATTTATTATATTAAATTATATACATATCCATAACTTTTTTTTTGAGATGGAGTCTTGCTCTGTTGCTCAGGCTGGAATACAGTCGTACAATCTCAGCTCACTGCAACCTCTGCCTCCCGGGTTCAAGTGATTCTCATGCCTCAGCCTCCCGCATAGCTGGGACTATGGGCACGTCCCACCACACCCGGCTAATTTTTGTATTTTTAGTAGAGATGGGGTTTCACCATGTTGGCCAGGCTAGTCTTGAACTCCTGACCTCAGGTGATCTGCCTGCCTTGGCCTCCCAAAGTGCTGGGATTGCAGGCATGAGCCACCACATCCAGCCTATATATATATATTCATAACTTATTTGGCAATTAAAAATACTGCCTGTTAGTAATTGTAAATAAGATTTTAGATGGACTGATGTATAGTAAAAAGAAAAAATTGTTCTGAGTCAGAACAGTTCAAATCTCGGTCCTGCCAGTTAAAAGTGCTGGACCTCGGGGAAATCATGCAAACTCCTTCTGGGTTTTGGTCCCCTCCTCTGTTAATAGGCTAATAATTTTACCTATCCTGTGGGATTGATCTGAGGATTCAATGGGACAATGTTTGCCAAAGTGCTTTTGTAAAGTTAAAAGGGCTGTCATATTCATTTGTTGTACGTGGACCTGTTTAATGTCCCCAGTGAGACTGAAGGCTCCCTGTTTTTTCAGATCCTCAGGATAAGTGAGGACACTCAGTTCAGACTTGCTGATTTTTTGGGTTGTTTTGAGGGCCTTTCTGTTGTTGGGAGACAAGAGGTGTTCAAGGCACCTTTTTCTGACTCACTTCTAAGGAGACTGGGACATGGCATGGGTCAAGTGTATCTGCGTGGGCCATTCATTCATTCACCTATTCAATAACTATTAACTGAGTGTTGTTTGGGTCTCGGTGCTTGGGAAAAAGTGGTTCATTATACTATATTGGCAAATGCTCCACTTCCAGGAGCTGACATTCCAGTGGAAGAAGACGATCCAAATAATCAATGAAATAAAGAAATACAAAATTTCAGAGAATTTTAGTTCCACTGCACAAAATAAAGCAAGATAAAAAGGTAAAAAGTGGGGTTGAAGACTTTCTTTATTTTTTCCCCATTTTATATTGATAAATTTCAAACCTACAGAAAAAAATAATATGCAACGAATATGCATTTTCTCATCACCCAAATCCATCAGTTACTAACATAAGGCCACACTTGCTTTCTTTCTCCCCTCTATGTGTGCATGTCTTTATGTACTTCTTTGTGTACACATGTGTGGGTGTTTGTTGTTGTACCATTTAGAATAAGTTATAAATATCATGGAATTTTATCTCTAAACAGTTCAGCAAATATTTCCAAAGAACAGAATCTTTACCTGTGTAACCACAACGCCATATGACTTTCAAAAAATTTAGTAGTAAAGCAAAAACAAAAACAAAAACAAAAACCGGGAGGCATCATATTACCTGACTTCAAACTATACTACAAGGCTAACCAGCTGGGTGCTGGTACAAAAACAGACACATAGACCCATGGAACAGATTAGAGAACTCAGAAATAAAGCTGCACACCTACAACCATCTGATCCTCAACAAAGCCAACAATAACAAGCAATAGGGAAAGGACTCCCTATTTAATAAATGGTGCTGGCATAAGTATAACTGGATAGCCATATGCAGAAGATTGACACTGGACCCCTAGTTTTACCATATATGAAAATCAACTCAAGATGGATTAAAGAATTAAATGTAGAACCTAAAACTATAAACCCTACGAGAAAACCTAGGAAATACCATTCTGGACATTGCCCTGGGCAAAGACTTCATGACAAAGACTCCAAAAGCGATTGCAACAAAAATAAAATTTGACAAGTGGGAGCTTATTAAACTAAAGAGCTCTTGCACAGCAAAAGGAACTATCCACACAGTAAACAGAGAACTTACAGAATGGGAGAAAATATTTACAAACTATGCATCCAGCAAAGATCTAATATCCAGAATCTATAAGGGACCTAAACAAATCAACAAGCAAAAAACAAACAACCCATTAAAAATGGGCAAAGGATATGAAAAGACGCTTCTCAAAAGAAGACATACATATAGCCAACAAACATGAAAAAATGCTCAATATCACTAATCATTAGGGAAATGCAAATCAAAACCACAATGATATATCATATCACACTGGTCAGAATGGCTATTATTAAAAAGTCAAGAAGTAACAGATGCTGGCAAGATTGTGGAGAAAAGGGAACTTGTATACACTGTTGAAGGGAATGTAAATCAGTTCAGCCACTGCAGAAAGCAATTCAGAGATTTTTTCAAAGAACTTAATGGAATTACCATTTGACCCAGCAATCCCATCACTTGATATATACACAACAGAATAGAAATTGTTTGGCCAGGCACGGTGGCTCATGCCTGTAATCCCAGCACTTTCGGAGGCCGAGGCGGGTGGATCACAAGGTCAGGAGATCGAGACCATTCTCGCTAACACAGTGAAATCCCGTCTCTACTAAATATACAAAATATCAGCTGGGCATGGTGACGTGCGCCTGTAGTCCCAGCTACTCAGGAGACTGAGGCAGGATAATTGCTTGAACCCGAGAGGCGGAGGTTGCAGTGAGCCGAGATCGTGCCACTGCACTCCAGCCTGGGAGACAGAGCGAGACTCTGTCTAAAAAAAGAAAAAAATAATATGAAAAAGAATATAAATTTTTCTATCATAAAGACACTTGCATGTGTATGTTCATCACAGCACTATTCACTATGGCAAAGATATAGAATCAATCTAGATACTCATCAATGATGGACTGGATAAAGAAAATGTGGTACATATACACCATAGACTACTACACAGCCATAAAAAAGAATGATATCATGGACTTTGCAGCAACATGCATGGAGCTGAAGGCCATTATCCTAAGTGAATTAATGCAAGAACAGAAAACCAAATACTGTATGTTCTCACTTATAAATGAGAGCTAAACAACGAGGACACATGGACACAAAGAAAGGAACACTAGGTCTATTTGAGGATGGGAGGAGGGTGAGAATTGAAAAACTACCCATCCCATTGGGTATTATCCTGATTATCTGGGTGACAAAATTACTGGTACACCAAACCCCTGTGACACACAATTTACACACGTAACAAATTGCACATGTACCCCTTAAACCTAAAATTAAAAAAAAAATACCACTATTATAGTATATAATAATATTATTTAACATGGAGTGAAATTCGAATTTTCCTCAATTTTCCCATAAATGTCCTTCATAGCTGTTTTTATTATTGTTTGTTTGTGTGGGAAAGTGGTAATTTGGGTGATGAAAAAAAGTTTCTCTACAGACGTGGCATTTGAGAAAAGACCAGAATGTTGAGAAAGAAACAGTTATGTGGTGATGTAGTACATAAGCCTAAGGCATGGAGAATAGTAAGTTCCCAAGGTGGGAATGAGTGGATGCGTTTCAGGTATCACAAAATTGGGCATGAACAAAAGGGAGCATGTTGGCCAGAAGAGAAGTTGGGGAGGCAGTTGGTAGCAGATGATGCAGAGCTTCCGGAGCTGCTAATGAGTGAGTTGAGTTTTGTATTAAGTCCAAAGGGGAAGCCACGGAGGATTTTTTTTTTTTTTTGAGACAAGATCTCATTCTGTCACCCAGGCTAAAGTGCAGTAGTGCAATCATAGCTCACTGCAGCCTCTACCTCCTGGGCTCAAGCCATCATCCTGTTTCAGCCTTCTGAGTAGCTGGGACTATGGGCATGCACCATGTCCAGCTAACTTTTTTTAAAAAAATCTTTTGTAGAGACAAGGTCTCACTGTGTTGCTCAAGCTGGTCTCAAACTCCTGGGCTCAAGCAATTCTTGTGCCTCAGCCTCCCAAAGTGCTGAGATTAGAGGCATGAGCCCCTGTGCCCAGCCACCAGTGAGGATTAACACCTGGGAAGGAAGCTAGGCACGGTGGCTCATAGATGGGTGTAATCCCAGCATTTTGGGAGGCTGAGGCAAGAGGATTGCTCAATCCCAGGAGCTTGAAGCTGCAGTAAGGTATGATCACACCACTGCACTTCAGCCTGGCTGACAGAGTGAGATCCTGTTTTTAAAAATGTAAAAAAAAAAAAACAACAAAACATAAAGGAGATGCCATTAGAAATTAAAAACTGAGAAGCAATGTGGTCTGATTGATGTTTTGAAGAGATCATTCTCTGTGCCATGAGGAGAACAAACTGAGTTGGGCAAGTGTGTGGTAGGAAGAGGCCCTTTCAGAATCCCAGGTGGCTGATACACATGCAAGTTTATCTGCTCCCAGCTGGTGTAACCACACTGCCATACGCTTCTCTTGAAACCTCTCAACCACTGTTCCTATGCTGAATTGAAATGTCCGTAAATCTGAAAACCTGAAGCCATCACACGGTGGCCCAACCTGTCAAACAGCAGTTTAGTTTTGGCTATCCAGGTATATTCGGGTAATTCCACGAGCACAGTATTTTCTTATGTTTTTCTTATCTTATTATTTTATAAGAACAAATGGAAAATAAAACACTAAATGTTTGAGACTAGAGTTAAGAAGCATAAGCCCCATACGTTTAGTGTAGTTAAAACCTAAATTGAGGTTATTAACCAGTTGAAAGTGGTAAATCTTATTTTAAGCCAAGCAACATTTTGTTCAATTGCAAAGGAAAAGAAGCTTAAAGACCATAGACACACTTATGGAAATGCGTGCAAGAAACATCTGAAAAAAGAGAGGGACAGTTAGGAATCATATACTAAGTTTTGGCTCTTTTGGACAAAGTACTTCCTGCAAATCATAAAAACCTATTGTATAATTTTTCAAACACTAGGTTTTTTTTAAATTAAAAAAAAATTTTTTTTTTTTTAGACAAAGTTTCCCTCTTGTCAGCCAGGCTGGAGTGCAGTGGCATAATCTCGCCTCACTGCAATCTCCGCCCCTTGGGTTCAAGTGATTCTCCTTCCTCAGCCTCCCCAGTAGCTGGGATTACAGGCAAGCACCACCATTCCCAGCTAATTTTTGTATTTGTAGTAGAGATGGGATTTCACCATGTTGGCTAGGCTGGTCTTGAACCCTTGACCTCAGGTGATCCGCCTGCCTCAGCCTCCCAAAGTGCTGGTTTTACAGGCGTGAGCCACCACGCCCGGCCACACATTTCTTATATTGAATTAGTCAGAATAATTAATGCTAACTGCCACAGCAGACAAATCCTGAAATCTCGACAGCTTACACACACAAAAAGCTATTTCTTGCTCATGTAAAGTCTAATGTACGTGGGGCACCTCTTTCTTTGTAGCCTCACCATCTGGCAAGTGTGGCTCTGAAAGTAGCCTTGGATGCTCAGAAGAGAAGCACAGAATGAGGCCGTCTGCCTGTTCATGCTTCTGCCCGGGGGTTGGGTGGGCATCATCACTTCTGTTTACAGTCCATAGGACTCCCTCCTCCCACGGCTGGCGATGGATGCAAGCATTTGGAATTCTTTCTCTACAGTTATCATACGTGAAAATAAAGAATTCTAAATAAGGGGCCAGGCGTGGTGGCTCATGTCTCTAATCCCAGCAGGGAGGCTGAGGCAGGCGGATCACCTGAGATCGGGAGTTTGAGACCAGCCTGACCAACATGGAGAAATCCCATCTCTATTAAAAATACAAAATTAGCTGGGCGTGGTGGCGCAAGCCTGTAATCCCAGCTACTCAGGAAGCTGAGGCAAGAGAATCACTTGAACCTGGGAGGGAGAGGTTGCAGTGAGCTGAAATCGCACCATTGCACTCCAGCCTGGGCAACAACAGCGAAACGCAATCTCCAAAAAAAAAAAAAAAAAATTTTTCTAAACAAGGAAGTCTTCAGGGATGCTTGATGTGGTTGGCCAGGCACGAGGGGTAGTATTTGGAGTAGGAGATGCAGAGGAGTTAAGAAGTTAAGAGCACTATCTTCTTTTAGAGCTCTCTTTTGGAAAACTTCCTTTTCTCTTTCCTCCTGGCTCAGGTTTTCTCCCTTACCTTTTAAAGATGAAGTCATTACTAGAGTCAGGCCCAGGTGAAAGAGGCCTAATGCCAACCAAGCACTTAGGTCATATTCTGATTTAGGCCAGAAGAGGCAAAAGGGAGTGTTTGTGGCTTACTATCTGACTCATGCAGATACGGGACTAGGCAGGATTTTTGGATCAAAACTGTGGGTACTTATAAAGCCTGGAATCTGGATTACCCTTCATACCATCAGATATTTGCAACAGTAAAAGGCCACGAGGCAGCATTCAGAGTCCAGACCAGCATCTACTATCACAGCTTAGCGTGGCCATTGAAGATGACAATTTAAATCATATGAAGAACTAAATTCAGAAACAACACTCGGCATCAAAGTACAATTGCTTTGGAGGTTTAGCCCAGTTGCCAGCAGCCTGAAGCTGGCGCTCCCTCGGCTGGACTCAGTGCCCAGTAGACGGGGCTGAACTAACAATCTCTATGTCAGCTCCCTTCTCTGTGGCTCCTGAGGGGAGGTCAGGGGGCTGAAACGACACCTGCACAGGGCTAGCAGGCTTTGTAAGCCAGCTGTGTTCTGAATCCTTTATCTTTTCTCCTAGGATCAGCTGGAGAACTAGAATATCTATCCCTGTCTCATTCACTGTGGCCAGGCGAGACGAGAGGCTGACCAGAAACTCTACTCACATTTGCTTCTGTGGCACTTAAGGAATATGGGTTTGACAAACAATAGATGAGAGCCAAAGGTTTGGTATTATAGAAATTTATGTGCCAAAAATATGTAACACAAATATCCATGTACAAACCACGACCCTTCCTTTCTACCTTATTCCTGCCCCCAACCTGCTGACTCTGGGTCATTTCCTAACTATCTTGCAGTTAGGCAGAGCCATGTGGCTCATTCTGTCTAGTGGACTATGGCTATGTTTCATGCCTTTCTCTCTCTCTCTTTATTTATTTATTTTTTGAGACAGGGTCTCACTCTGTTAACCAGGTTGGAGTGCAGTGGTGTGATGGTGGCTCACTGCAACCTCTGCCTCCCAGGCTGAAGCAATCCTCCCACCTCAGCCTCCCAAGTAGCTGGGATTACTGGCACATGTCACCACACCCAGCTATTTGGTAGAGATAGAGTTTCATCAAGTTGCCCAGACTTGTTCAAAATCCTGGGCTCAAGTAATCCTCCTGCTTTGACCTCCCAAGGTACCAGGATTATAGGCACGAGCCACTGCACCCAACATCATGCCCTTCTCTTCCTTTGCTTATTGGCCTGGAATCCAGGTTTTCCAGATTCTAGAGCCTCCACTGTCAGCCTGAGTACTGTGGGGAACAGAGTCCCCTACACCCTTACCTGAGTCAGGCACGTAACATAAGCCAGAATTAATGGTTCAGTGTGCTAAGCTATTAAAACGTTTTAAATTTTGTATTAAATTTTTTTTGTTGTTGTTTTAGAGATGGGGGTCTTGCTATGTTGCCCAGGCTGGACTTGAACAACCTTGATCAAGAAATTCTCCTACTTCAGCCTCTGGAGTAGCTGGGACTACAGGAGCATACCACCACGTTCAGCTAAACTACTGAAATTTTAAGTTTTATTTCTGGTTACCACAGCACAATCTAACCTATTATGACTAATGTCGGATTCACAATAACATCTTGGCTCTGCCACTTGCTATTTTGGGGCTCTATTTTCTCATCTATGAAGTGGAGATCATAATGCCCACTGCAAGGACTGTCATATTTTTGTCTGCCTTGCATCCATTCCTTCCGAGCGCTGCTCCCATCTCAAAATTCCATGAGATCCTTTTGCTGTCAATCTGGGGATCCACTTTCCCCACAACAGGGCAGCCAATTAGAGAGCCCCATCTTCTTGGACACATTGATTGGGCCAAGGTGTAGCATGTGACCCCAAAATGGCCAATCAGATTCCATTTTCAGGACGGGTGGATGTCATGAGAGACGGTCTCTGTCTGCATAAGGCTGGGGCTGTGAGATGTCGTCTTTGCTCTTCATGGAAGAAAGCAGCACTTGTGGATACTAAGAGACTGAGCTAAACAGTCCATCCAGCCCTGGTTTTTCTCTATTACATCATCCAATAAATCTTTCTCTTTCTGTCTCTCTTCTTAAGGTAGTTTTGAGTTGGGCTTTAGTCACTAGCAGCTGAAAGAGTTCTGACCAATTCCCCTGCCTTGGAGTTATTAGAAGGACTAAATAACAGTGCATTAAAGTACCTGCCAAATTACAAATGCTCTAAACGTAATTGCTATTCTAGCTGAGGCTGGTTGCTAGAGGGCTTTAGTCATGAGCACGATATCTTGCTTATTCCTTATTCTCAATCCTTTAGGTAACCTTAAGATTTGATGAGCTCATAAACTGAGACCACATTATTTTGGACCCCACAAAATTTTTTTCCCACTTGGCTGCAATAGTCTGTCCTTTGCTGTCTTGGAGGGGCATCATAAGAAACAGATATTTGAAAACCTTTATTGCATATGCTGCAGGGAAATTGTCTAATGCTTCACTCGGGTTTCCACCTATAAAGAGACATTAAGAAAATTTTCTCAGACTTACATGGAAAGGAAAACTTGATGTCTCCTAAGGTGATACTTCTCCAACTTTTTCACCCCCATCGTCAGAGAAGACTGAGCTTGTATTCTTAGGTATTGAAGGCATAGCCCTCAGCACAGTTCATAAACATTCACATGATTTTTGCATTATTCTCCATTATACATTCATGTTTATTTTTATGGATGTTGTAAATCCTGTATCAAATCACTATGATGGCCTGTAAGGTTGGCATGAAATTTATGGCTTCTTTTTTAATAACGATGACCAAAGTGTATAGGCTATGCCTACATCCTTGTCTTGATCTTCTAATGGTGCTACATTTTCTCTGATCCTGAATTTTATTTATTTATAGCCTTATATTTTATAGTATATTTTCTTACGAATTGCCACAACTACTTCGTGGAAATAAATGAGTTATGAATAAATAAAAGCTCTTGAATAAACATAAAAAAAAACTTGACGAGCCTGAAATTATACCATATGAGGGCACTGGGTATTTACTTGGTTTCCTACTAAAGCCATCTTACTCCAATATAAGTTAAATTGAGTAACACATTGAACAAAAAAGAGTGTTTAAAATTTTGAGAGGGACAGCATAAAAAGACATAGCATACATGAATACCAATTTTGGAAGACAGATGTCGGAATAGTGTTTGAAAGAACAGGTGTATTTGCTTCCTTTTCACCAAAGGGAATAGGAAAAATATTTTTGTTAACAGAAATGTTCATTATATCTTCAACTTCACACATGGGGACAGAAATTATGAAATAGCAATATCTTTATTATAAATACCCAATATCGAATTAGCTAGTTTTTCAGATACTCTTAGAAGCATCAAAGAGTACAAAAATGCAGAATGAGGACTACAAATCAAATGCCTGCTCACTTACCTACATCCTTTCCTAGGCAATATTCTCCGTGAAGACTGAACTTTGTACAATCTCCTGTTGTATTCCCAGGGCCTCACATGGGAGGCACTCAATAAGTACTTGTAGAATGAATCATGACCACCTCCCCTTTTCCTGTGAGAGGAACTTTACTGCATCTTGAAGGCCAAGTCATTGCTGGCTATGTTTCTTGTATCATATCTTCTTCACCAATTGAATTCTGTGCAATTCTTTAAAGCAGGAGTTCTTAAGATGAAATGGGTTCAGAAAGTTCTCGAATCCACTGAAAAGGTATGCCAAGGTTTGTGCATTGGGTGCATTTTTTGAAAAGAGCATGCATAGCTTTCAGCAGTGTTTTCAAAGTACCTGTGATCTTGAAGAGTTTAAGGGCCACTTAGGTAAGGGATTAATTGTCTAGCGTAGTGCTTTGTGTATAGTGGGTGCTCAATACATGGATATACAGTTTAATGGTTGAGATTTTTATGTTTCCCAGTCAGAAATAACTGGGTTAGCTCTGTGATATGGCCTAATAATTGAATCCCTTTAAGCCTTAATTTCTTTATGTGTGAAATGGGAACTATAATATCTTATTATTCTTTTTAATTTTAGTAGCTTTAGGGGTACAAGTGGTTTTTGGCTACCTAGATAAATTGTATTGTGGGGAAGTCTGGAATTTTAGTGTACTCATCACCCAAGTAGTGTACATTGTACCCAGTAGGGAGATTTTCATCCCTCACCCCTCTCCCACCCTCCCACCTTCTGAATCTCCAGTGTCCATTATACCACTCTATATGCCTTTGCATACCCATAGCTTAGCTCTCACTTGTGAGAACATGCGATATTTGGTTTACAATTTCTGAATTACTTCACTTAGAATAATGGCCTCCAGGGAAACAATAATATCCAACAGAATATTGTTAGAATTAAATGAGGTGATGTAAAGAATATTTGACCCATAGTAAGCACTCAATTAATGGAGCTACTGTCTTTGTTAGAGGAAATTAAATCATATTTCAGTGACCAATATCACATACTCACCAGGACTGATTCTCATTATAACAACCTTTGTTTTTCAAAGTGAAATAATATATATATATATATATATATATATATATATATATATATATATATATTTATACTTTTAAAAAAGGATTTTATTTTCACAGAGCAGCATCATTTAATGATTTTGCAGTGTAATAGAAATGAATACAAGAGGAAAACAAAGGCAGGGATGTATCTGTCGTGTCCAGGGTCAGAGATGAAGTAAACCTGACCAAAGGGGAATTAGGTCTTTGAAACTCTCCCAGTCTCTTCCCTCTTCCCTCCTGCCTCCATCTCCATCACTGTGTGTATGTACCACATGTGCACACAAACACAAAAACACACTCCCAGAAATGTCATTATTTAAGAGTTAGGCAGAAGATCTTTCTGAATAATTTCTTTCTTTCTTTCTTTCTTTTTTTTTTCTGAGACAGAGTCTCACTCTATCACCCAGGCTGGATTGCAGTGGTGTGATCTTTGCTCACTGCAACATCCGGCTCCCCAGTTCAAGCAATTCTTGTGCCTCAGCCTCTGGAGTAGCTGGGATTATAGGTACCCGCCACCATGCCTGGCTAATATTTTGTAGTTTTAGTAGAGATGGAGTTTCACCATCTTGCCCAGGCTCATCTTGAACTCCTGACCTCAGGTGATCCACCCGCCTCAGGCTCCCAAAGTGCTGGGATTACAGGCGTGAGCCTGCTGCGCCTGGCTCCTTCTTTAAAATATAGTTCTGAAATCACCCTCTCTCTAATTCCTCTAATTTAATTTTTGAATAGAGTGTCATCAAAGGGAGTGTCAAGTGTCAAGTTTGATACCATTTGTTCTTTTTTTTGGAAGTCTTTGAAAGACTTCTTTTTTCCTGATTCCATTGTATCCAAGAATAATCTTTAAAGATTTTTGGCTTAACCAATAAAAAATCAATTCCTGTTTGTGCTGATGAAGTTCCCAACTGTGGACCTGTGTGCTTGTATCATTGCTCAAATTGTGGTCCAAATTTTTGTTTTCTTTGAAAAACTGCTTCTATAACACCTGGGAGACAAAAATATTTGTGAAATGAAAACATACCCTTTAGAATTAAGAACGAAAGTGAGCTATGGTGTATTAGAAGCTTCTAGATTTTCTAATCATGCGCTTATTTTATTTTAAATAAATGTAATTTTTTATTTCAAAAGATTTTGGGGTTCAGATGGTTTTCGATTACATGGATAAGTTATTTAGTGGTGATTTCTTGGATTTTGGTGCACCCATCAACTGAGCGGTGTAAACTACCCAATATGTAGTCTTTTATCCTTCACCCCCTTCTCCTTCCCCACTGAGAGTCCCCAAAGTCCGTTATATATTCTTATGGCTTTGCATCCTCATAGCTTAGCTCCCACTTATAAGTGAGAACATATGATATTTGGTTTTCCATTCCTGAGTTACTTCACTCAGAATAATGGCCTCCAGCTCCATCCAAGTTGCTACAAAAGAATTATGTGCTTACTTTAAAAGCAGAGCTGAGGATAAGATTGTGCAAGATTAGAACGGAACTGAAGTAGTGTGCTACAAAGGGATTACAGGAGTCCATCTATTCCAAACCCCTAATACTCCAGAAGAGAATGTTAAAATATAGACAGATACGAGCCTTGGCCAAGGTTATGCAACTGTTCCACCTTCTCCACCCATGGCTGGTGAAAGGGCTGGGATGTGATAGGCTAACGGGGTTGAACATGTAGTAGCTGTTTTGTAATTATTTTCATTAATAGAAAGTGGCAGGTTTGTTTTTAGCCCACTTTTTATACCCCAGGTCTCCATCTCCCTCTGAGGGGGTCCATCTGTGGCACCAATTCTTTCCTGAGGGTCTGCACACTCACCTGCTTGAAAGAACATTGCCATGAAGCACTGGTTGGCTTAGAACAGTATTTCCAAAAATGTTTGTTCTATGGGCTGTAAATTGGTATTCTCTGGGGGAAAACAGTTGATGCTTGAGTGAATTTTGAAAGTACTACACTGAACAAAGGTGTATGATTATTTCTTGCAAGACTTCTCAGTCTTTAATGTGCTAATAGGCATCCCAAGTCTCTAGGACGAGGGTAAAGTACATATATCATATTTTCAGAGCTGACTTGATTACGGAACATTCTTGCATCTCTCCCCAACCCCAGCATCTGGGAATAAATGGGTATTAAGTTATCCGTCCAGAGAGATTTTCATTTTAATATAGGCTACTTAAGAAGAAGTTATTTGTTGAGCTGCTTATTTCTCTTAGTGTGTAAGATCTCTAAGGTCGGAAAAATGTCATTCATCTCTGAAACAACAATACTTAGACCAGTACCGTGAACAGTTCTTGGCACATAGGGCAAATGGCACAAGATCCACCTATGTTTGTTAAAACATGAAAAGATTTCAAGCCCCATAAGGCTTACTTACTGGAACTAGAATTTAAGCCATCAATGGCAACCAAATTAACCTTCTGTTACCCTCCATTTTTTTTTTTTTTTTGAGTCATCAATTTCACAGCTCTGGGTCAAGAATTACTAAGAAAAATGAAGAAAAATTGATAAAGAAAATCATTAAGAAAAATATTGTATTATCATATCCCTTTTTCTTCTTTTCTCACTAAAGAAAAATTCAATGTTTACTAGTTTTGTTTTAATGATTTTGAAAGGGAGAATCATGACAAGGATAGAAAAGCCGAGCTGGAGAGGCAGAAGTGGGAAAGTTATATGGAAAAGGGTTGAGATTTAGAAGGGTTCTTCCTGAGAGAGAGAGAAGAGTTAAAATGGAAGGAAGCAGCTGCCTTTGGGTGGAGGATAATGAGGGTAGCATAGACGGGAAGTAGGATTTTAAGATATTTTCTGTGTAACTCATACCCACATCTCCACCCACACACTCGGTTTTGGAAGTATCATGAAGGACAAAGTAAAATCTCGCAATGCTTTCATATGCATTCTTATTCCCCTCTTGAACTTTCCTGCAGAGACTGGGCCATGGGAACCTAATAATATTTGGGTTACACTCCTAAAAGGAGAAAAATATGACAGAAAAATAGAACCCTGTCAACTTTTCAACTTCTCGTGAGAAAGGGAACATCATCACTTGTGAAACAACTATATACAATTTTCATGATCTAGTCCCACTTTGTATTTCCCCAGTGCTACACAAAAACGTGATTGCAGTTGTCTTTATTAAAGCTTATTTTTAGTTAATTTTTCAATATTTGCACAGTCTGTGAAAAATAAGGGAAAGCTATTTTTATAATGTACATACATCTATATGCCTTATAAATAGAAATTGGAGAAAGTATTAACAATTCTAATGATTTCATCATGAACAGAAAAAAACCTCCTCAACCAGAGCCAGCTCTTGGCAAAAAAGATCAATAAGAAACTAAAATGCATTTAAGGATTTCTCTAGCACAAGATAACCAGCACTGCACTTCACATTTGCTAGGTCTCACAAAAAAGATTTTATAAGATTCTGAATAATCTTAGGTTGAAAAATTATTTTGGTGATCTCAACTGAACTTCTTACAGACATCACTGTCCTTGATCAAAATATAGCCACAATATTTACCCCAGGCATCATGAGTTACCCAAATGCTGAGATGGCAGGAAGGTTTTTCTTTGTATTGGCAAAGTGATATGTAGGAGAATCTGCTTACTCCTCGTTTGGGGAGAACCTGTTAACTAAAGCTTTCACCTACCTCAGAAAACACATCTGGTGTAGTCTTTATTACTGTGAGTTGATTTGTTTAATGAAGTGTTTGCAGAGGTTGCTAGGCTCAGTAGGCAGAAGGAAAATAAGCCAGAAGAAACATGGCACCAAGTTTAATTCAGTTCACCTAACATTTGTTGAGCAACTATGATGTTGAGCAATTATAATGTGCCAAGAGATGGGGATGCAAAGACAGCTAACTGCTCTACCATAAAAAGAAGGAAGGAGAAGGGTAAATGGGTTGGAAGAGAGAGAGAGAGAGACAGAGAGAGAGAGAGATGGGAGAGAAAAAGGGAGGGTGAAGGAGATGAGATAGAGGAAGAGGAAGGCACGTGGAGAAAGGTTTTAAGACAAGCCTACAAAAGAGAGAGGTAAGTTAAAGGCAGGGGACTAACAAAGGAAAAGGAAGAAAATAATAAGAGAAAGAGACAGGAAGAGAAGAAATAGTTAGAAATGATCCCAAAAGTTAGGACAAAGAGAATGTTTTGTTTGGGGGCTCTGGCTTTACCATCTTCTACAAAGGTTAACTGACAAAAAGATGGCTCCATTTTCCAAGTTCAAAATCTTTTAAGTAGAGGAAGTAGGAGAAAATTGTGCTTTTACAGTTGCAAGGTATATCAAAAGATTTGGAAGATTTATACGTGGAGTCACTAAGCTAACCTAAAAGGTTATCACAGGTTTTACTTCTGGAAACCTTTCTCAGAAAACCAAACAAACACTAGATTTACAGTAAGCATGTAATAAAAAAGGCAATGGGTGTCTCCTTTCTTTTTTATGCAGTTTATAAGTGCTTTTTCCTTTCTGGGAAAGAAGTGTTTCTCCTGTACTGGTTGAGGCAATTCATCATATTCAGTAAAGTCAGAGTGTCTATAAGTACTCATTATGATGTCTCCTTGAGAAAAGGAAGGGTGAAAATGGTAGTTTAGAGCAGGAAAATGGTCAATTGTTTATATTTAGTGTATCATATTATTCAGGGGAATTTTTTTTTAAGTTTGAGAAAAATGGCCCTTTAAAAATATGTGGAGGTGTGTGGAGGGTATTGTGGATGTTTGCTGTACTAGAGGTTGGCTATGCCAAATCTGTCTGGAAGCACTGGTTTCTAATCCAAGTCTCTTGGGCAGATGTTATTTGAAGGTCAGTCTTTCTACTGATAAAATAGATAGCTTACATTTGGTCACCATCTTAGATGGAGCAGGAGGTGCTGGGAAATACCATCAATCATACTATTATTAGCACATAAGACTCTCTGGGGTGAGAGGAAATGGGTGGGCCAAGATCTGCTGTCCCATCTCTTCCTAGTGTGTTACCATGTCCGAGGGATGAAGATAATTGCGTCTCTCGTCCAGCTGTGCTCGACACTAAAGAGTTCACCAGTTGGCCGGACGCGGTGGCTCACGCTTGTAATCCCAGCACTTTAGGAGGCCGAGGCGGGTGGATCACGAGGTCAGAAGATCGAGACCACGGTGAAACCCCGTCTCTACTAAAAATACAAAAAATTAGCCGGGTGTGGTGTCGGGCGCCTGTAGTCCCAGCTACTCGGAGAGGCTGAGGCAGGAGAATGGCGTGAACCTGGGAGGCCGAGCTTGCAGTGAGCCGAGATTGCGCCACTGCACTCCAGCCTGGGTGACAGAGCGAGACTCCGTCTCAAAAAAAAAAAAAAAAAAAAAAAAAAAAAAGAGTTCACTAGTCATTGCAATTACGCTGGTGGGATTTGGTGCTGGGGGAATTCTGTGTGCTGGGAGCCATAGGGAGGCCATCAATTCATTTCACATATATTATTTCTCTAGGAAACACAGTATAATTGCGGACAATTTTCCACCATGAATTGCATCATTAGCTAACACAGGGAAAGTGAAATGCTGTTAACTTTTCTTTTTCTTCTGCAAGCTGATGAGCTGAAGAAAATAGAAAAGTTTAATGTAATTTTTTCCAAGGATATATGTTGAAAATCAGAATCAAAACGCTTCTACAAGGTAATAGAAATCCCACATTTTAATACATTGCCATGCACATAAGGAGTCAAGTAATGCTGAATACAAAATAGTCAAATATACAAAATGATAAAGCAGATTTTCCAGCCTGATAGAGATCATGCTCACAGATACAAGGGGGGCAAACATCTGTACAGTTTCATTTTTATCCATTTTATAAGAGTCATGCCCCCCTCAACTCTTTTTGAGGACAACTGGAAACAGAAGGAAACATAAGAATATACAAAGGAGACCCAAAGGGAATTGGCGAGTTGATAGCTGCTGAAGATATGGAAATCGGTGGTTCAAAATTGTGGTACACAATAATTCTTATGTTTAGAGAAAAAAAGTTTCTAAACATCTTATGCCCTGGAAGCCAGGAAACTAAAGTGGACATCCAACAGAAAAGGCACTCTTGTTTTACCACATAACTTGATCGCCTCCTCCTAAGTCTAGTCCTGGGAGTTTTTCTAGGATGCATAGAAGAGAAAAAAAAAAAAAAGAAAAACCCAACAGTTGTGGGAAATGAATACAGGTAATACTTATGTAATTAAACACTCTTGGGAGACCAACAGAATTAAGACTGCTGGTTTAACTACTCACTTAAGGAAGTTATAAAAATGTCAACCATCTACCTAGGCTTCTGTGTTCTGACATGTGCTTTTTAGCCATGTTTGTTAGTGTTTGTGAAGGAATGAATCATCTTTTTAATCAGATTCTCCCCCATCCTCCCTTCTCATATTCTATAAAGAGCACTGCTCTTATGTTCAATTCACATTGTGTAATTTTTCTTCCTCTTTCTTTCCTAGAACAAACACCAATATGCAGTAGTTCATCAAAAAAGTTTGATGTGGCTGTCTGCTTCCTGTGCCTCTCAGTTTGGTACCTCCACACTCTGATGGGTCTTCTCCAACCTGGGATTGGCAGTCTTCACCTTGGTAGATCATGGAGTTCTAAATCTTTGGGAGGTGAAGAAGTGGAAATAAATGGACACCTGGGCTGTGGACTCTGCAGACTAGCCTCATATATTAGAAAAAGTGTGTGTGTGTGTGTGAGTGTAAAACGCTGATTGTTACTTCTTCATCATTCTGTTTCCTTTGTAAATCCCAGAATGGAGGCTCAGAAATAACAACTCCATGGAGAAAGCCTCAAGTAAGGGAAAGGAATCATTAAATAAAGCCTGCAACCCAGATCAGCACTCTAGTTACACATACGGGATATTGGAGGTACAGGATAGCTTCTTCCCTTAGCTCATTTTAGCCTCCAAACAACCCCATCTGCTAAGGAGGGACAGAGAGCACCCCATACTGAAGAGCAGTGGCCCAGAGAGACTGGGCGATTTCTATTAGTCTAGCATTCTTGAATTCAAAACATTTTCTTCCTTTTTATCAGAGCAGTGTCAATCTCCACAAAGTTCTAAGAATAACTCAAGTATATAAACCACAACAGATCGATATTTTCTTTTCTCAGGTGCTTTTTACTGTTAATATTAAATTTTGTTAGAAGATTGATCTTTTCTAAAATTCTGTGCAAAGCTATTTAATTTAGTGCCTAATGATATTAAATAATTACATTAACTGAAACTACAGTAGTATGATTTAATGATACAAGAGTTTCAGTGGAATTAGTTTCCAAATATTTGTGCTGGCTTGACTTTTCAGCAGACTGGTTCCTTCTGTCCCAGTCATGACTGCGACACACAGTAGAAAGTCAAGAGCCTGGTACTATTCAGCTCTCTGCAATGTGAGCTTCTTTTACTAGTTAAACCATGGTCTTCTCAGACATGGCCTTGTAAGGACAGCATCTTTCTATTGGTGGAAGAAAGGTGGTGGTGGAGAAACCATTCAGAGCCCCAGAGAGCCCTAAAATTGCCTACAAGCATGAGTTACCCCCAGTGAGGGCCAACACCCACCAAAGAGGCCTCCCTTTCTGGTGATCTGAGGTGGGAGTTGAATAAAAATAAAAAAGACAAGTGTTTCCGCATTCAAACATGAATTTCCTCCCCTACTCTACATTCATCTTTAAGGTTTCCATCTGCAACCGAAGGCCTTTTTGATGTGAAAAAGAACTGGGTCAGGCACTTCGAAACCTCTGCAGCAGCTGGTATGTGGGAAAACATAACCTTGGTCCTCTCTCAAATGCTCTGTATGGCATCTGGACATAAGCATTGTCAAAAGCAGACATAGAGCCAGCAGGCAGTTCCCAATGTTAACATGCTAAATGCACTTAATTGTGGTTGAAAAAAAATACTGGAGATTATGTATATATATATATAGAGAGAGAAAGAGAGAGAGAGAGAAGTAGAACTGATTTAGGGATCATAGAATCAAGGACCACAGGCATGCTCAAACTCGAATCATATTTTTGGAATTATACTTGGACAGAAAGTCTCTATAGAGCTTAGAAAGATAATTTCATGGCATTTGTGCTATTTTAGAGGCCAGGCTAACTCCTCTGAGGAGATGGGAGAAGACCATGATCAGTTTGTGGAACAGGACAGGACCAACCCTGAGGTGCTTGGGGCATTTCAGCCAGCAAATTTTTCTACGAGGTTATCTTCAAGATCAGTTATCCTACCCTAAGTGAAAGCATGATCTAGTAAGAGTCTCCTGTTTTGAATTTTTTTTTAGCATTACATATTTGAATATATTGTTACAGAATTTGGGTGATGGTGGTGATTAAATGCAATCATATTACAGATCTGTTTGCTCTCATGCATCCACTCAGTCTAGACTTCCACATTTGGTAGCTGTGTCTGTGCTAATGTGGCAAAAGCCACATGAAACCAACCATTTATTTCCCTTGATCCAAATGACTGAATTTAAAAAGGCTATAAACAATGTGGAAGGCAACCAGCAGAGTCTTCAGTGCTTTAATTGTTTGAGGTATTAGTATCTCCAGTGTTGGATTAATTTAATAGCCTCCTTCCTTGAGGTTCACATCAGTAGGGCTGTTCTTAATACTCTGCACATGAGGCAAAAAGGCCTGGGCTTAAGAGCCTTTCTAAGGCTCCTCAAAATATGAGGTTTGGAAAACAACAACACAACAAATAACTAAACAAACAAAAAACTTCCCAAGCCACCGGCTCCAATTTATGAAAATTGAAAAGAATTTATGAAAATTGAAAAGAATATGAAATTATGAAAAGCATTTTGTATGATCAGAAATAATGTCTAAATATCTATGACACTTATTAATATTATGTCAACCAGCCAATGGTAATTCAACACAAGTCATATGGTTACTTTTACATTACATTAAGTATATGCTGTTGGTGCCTTCTTGTGCTTGATATAATTGTAGGAGGAAAGCTCTGAGGGAAGAATGCTTGGAGTGCATCAGGGTTTTTAAATAGCCTTATGTGGCAAATTGAACTTCAGTTTTATGATATCTTTGGCATCCATTTTCTGCTGTTCCATGGAGATCATGTCTCAGTCATTTTGCCATTAGGCAGGAAGTATAAAACTAGCCGTATGCCTGATGGCAGTTCCCTTTTACATTTGTTGCTGGTAAATTTCACCTTAAAAAATTTAGATTTTAGAAACAGTGCTTGCTCTCACCCAGAATTTTCCCTGTGGAGCTAAGGTGATGGCCAGAAGGCCATCAGTACTGTTACTGTCCCTTTAGCTACTTTCCCCAAATGAGAAGCATCTATTTTGTTCTTTATATTAAGGTGTGGTAGAACTTTCCTGTGCACTTGGTCAACTTTTCCTCAAGTTTCCCGCTTTCAAAAGAATGCTCTCTGTCTTCCCAAAAGCCACCATAGCAAAATAATGGAAACACGGCTCTCTTTTACCTTGAAACTGTGCAGTGGTGCCAGGAACCATGTGCGTCGATAAGCTAGAATTCATAGGATAATTTTCTGGATTCAGGATTAGATTCAGATCTAAAAAGAGTAAGGAGCAGGATCTGCCTTTGAAATAGAGTCCTTAGTGGTGCCCGGAGAAAAAATATCTCCTGGCCTGCTCTCCTTCCTGATCTCAGGGCTGCATTGGGATTAATTAATCTTCCAGATGACTGGTCAGCGTTATTAATCCCTACCTCACTGCTTTTTGGGCAACAAGTTTTCACCAAGATCAAGCTTAAGAAGAAATATTAGGACTGGGGAAAAAAGGTAACGACTACATTTTTTGTTGAGTTCTTTACAGAATTCTTGAAAACTACCCACAGCATCATGTTAAAGGAAAGAGAGATGAAAGAAAAAAATCCCCCCAAAAACCAAAAAAGTGCAGTGGAGGGTCTGTAGGAGGGGTGAATAAAAACAGCCTTAAAGCAATAAAGGAATTTATGTCATTTTCAAAGATTAGATTTTTAAAAAGAGTCTAAGACGATTGACAAGTCTAGTTGTCAAGTAACAAAATTATTCTAAAGAATGTAGAGGAAAATATTACAAAGAACAAAACTGCTAATGTACTGGAAAGAGAAGGTTTTGGTGAAAGTAAAGTGCTAAGGGGGGTATTAAAAACTTCACTTCGTTGAGACTTTTGTTGTTCCTATCCAAAATCAATTTTGTGACATTTGAAGACAAAGAAAGCATTTGCAGGTAGCAATGGGGGGTCCATTAGAGGTTTTTATCCTTAGTTGATATTCTCATGTACAGCTGATACGCCTTTTCTCCTTGAATGTTAAAAATGGCAGAATTTCCTCAGGACTAAGGACCGTTAGCCTCTTTCTGAGAAACTGCGAAGTGACTCTGGAGAGATTCCTGGCTTGTTTGCCAGGACTCTGGAGGTAGAAATGAAATCTGCGGGTGCACACCTCACAGAGCCTGAGCAGGGATTTGAAGGTACGCCACTACCCGCAAAGAAAGTTGATAGGATCTCTCTTCCCCTAGGTACGTCTCAAACTATTGAAGTGATTTGCTTTTCACACTAGCAGGACTGGCAATGCTCTGCATATTCAGTTCTGGAGTGGAAATAAGCAAATCCCCTTGGCACCATGGAAAGTCTCATAATTATTCACTTCTGTTCATTCCCAAGAGTGCCTTTCCTGCACAAGTCTGGGTGTCAGCCTTTTAATAAAGGTGTAGCACAGGTGTAGGTAAGAGGAAAAGTCAAGCATCAACAGTTTACAGTCCTTAGACATAAAAATATGTATCCTCTACTTCCCCACCTCTTGCTTCCTACTAAACAAAACTCACCACAGCCATTTCTGGATTTCTAGGAGGCAACATTCCATACATGCATCTTGGGAAGAAAGTACAGCACAGTTGAAGGTAACCATGGGAGATCACAGAGGACCACCACGTAATAAAGAAGCCAAAGCCTTCGAATGAAGTCATTCCACTTTTTTGCTGGTTTAGCTCTTGACTGCTCAGATTTTACGCCACCATGTTTCCAAAACTATCCCCCAAAATGATTTCAAACAGAGGTTGACAATTTGGAAAAGAGTAGTAGTTCATATGCAAACATGGAATATGTGCCAGGCATTAAGGCATTTTTAGAGATACAGTCTTCAACGGCGCTCTTTAATGGTCTTCATTTTGCCTTCTCCTAGGTCCCTCTTCACCTCATCTTTCAATAATTTCACAGTATTCCTTTGACTTAAAAAAACAAACAAACTAGGAAACTCTACTTACTGAATTGTTCAGAATATTTTGCAAAGGCCAAAGTAAGTAACAATGAACCACCATCATTTAGTGAACAATTTGCACTACAAAGCATGTCCAGTTTTCCAAGAGAGTCAGCGGTAGTCTCACAATGTCCTTGGCTAAATCTTAATTCCTGGTTACAATATCTCAGCATTTGGCAGTTCTTAGGCTTCATCAGACTCAACTCTGTGTCCCCTGGATTAGTTATAGAATTGGAGTGTTAGATAATCCAGCGTAGTGGTGAATGGTTGTGCCTATATAAAGAAAGGGAACATAGGTGGCCAGGGTGGATATCAAGGAAAAGCAACTGAATGCTGCTTTGGGGAGCTCCAACCAGCTCAGTCTAGGCCCTGGAAGAGTTGGCTGTATCTGAAAGGTGCAAATATGTGGCCTGATGCGGTTTACCATCTCCCACTCTGCTGCCTGCTCCCTGAGGATCCGTCTGCTGCCATGTTCTTCTTCCTAGGTTACTCTGGCAGAATTGAGAATGCTCTCTGAATTAAGTTTTCACTGTGGAAATGGAGGGGTGGTGATAATGTTTGGGAGGAGGAGATACAGTTTCATAAGGGTAGGCAGGGAGTCTGCTTTGTGGACTGTTGTTGCCCAAGCACAATGCTTGGCACATAGTAGATGCTCAACAAATGCTTGCTGAATAAAGGAAGGAATGAAAGGAAGAAGACCTGCTATTAGAACTGAACCACATGAGATGGGCAGTGGAGACTGGAATATTGTGTCCAAGGGTGTTGGCAGCTGGAGTTTGGCCTCCTGATTATAGATGTGAAGAGAATTACGGTCTGCAGAAGGCCTGGCAGTCCTGGTGCTGACCTGCCAAAGGGCCAGATCTTGGTGGTGACTGAAACTTCTCTGAGTTCCTTGTTGGAAGCCCCCTTCTCTGGCTCTGCAGCCTGCCAGGCTTGTGGTGAGTCATCCTGCTGCTGACTCATTTGGACCTTCCTCCCTTTCCCTGTCAGGTTTCCAAATCTCAGGCGGGGGTGGTTTCCAATGGGCTGTGTATTTCCTGAGACCCTGAGCGGAGGCAGACAATGCTTATGTATCTGGAGACACCCTAAAACACCATGCTTGCTTGTGTTGGAAGTCTTCCAGAAGCGGTTACACATATTTTAAAGCAAAGCCTCTGATGCCCGTCAGTCCCAGGCTGGGACAGTGGGCACACGGAACATACTTTGCTGAGCTTTCCATTCAGCCAACTTGATATTTTCAGGAAAAAACATGCTACAGTGTTATGTAGCAAGTCAATATGAACATGTCTCTAATGCTCAAAGACAAGCAATAATTAAGTTGACTGGTTTCCCAGGACTGTGCTTTGTCATAAGACGTAGTTTAAAAAAAAAAAAATTAGTCACAGGTATAATCCCAGAAAGGATTAACAAGGGACTAGTAGGTTCTACACTAAGTAAGGAACCTAGTATAGGACTTGACCCTTTTCCTTCTCTAGGCACATAGTGGGGTCACTTGATGTTTCTCTCTTGAGAGAATGGCGATTTCAACTTGACTTAGAATTTTTTCCGAAGTGTTAAAGTCAGACCACACAAAAGAATTGCATTCTGTTGCCCTTACCATCCATCCACCATGGTCTTTGATTAAAAGAATACCATCCCCTTTTTTCCCTTGGAGGAACTCTTCTACAGAATAAGGGAATATTTGCATTAGCCAAATAGAAGCCTCCTGTATTTGAGTACCTGTATGTTCATGTGGTCAATTGTGCCTGTGAACAAAGAAGCAAGCTAAGATATCACCATCACTAGACCCCCTTCTGCTTCCCTTTGGTGTTACAGGTAAACCAGTTGTTCAGTAAAGTATCTGGAGGTGAAGTCTAACAGTATTGTGGCCATATTTACATCAACCTACCACAAACAACTGGGGATATGCTAGTAGTGGAGTTTGTCTTGGACAGTCTGAGCCAGAAAGAAAAACCCACCAAGATTTATAAAAATAAAAATAAAATACTTGATTTCTCACATGTGCTGAACGTGCTGATTCATCTTGGTGTAGTGTTCTCATATAAAGTGCTTAAGAGTTGGACAGTATACCTTTAGACATCATAACTAACATAATCGAGACGTGTTTACATTCCTACCAGGGCATAATATTGTGAACACTTCCACTGAGATTGCAGAACTGCTGTAATTTTTTTTTTCTAAAACATCATGCCATCTGCACACATAATAAAATAATCCAGTAGTTGCCATGCTAAAACAGGACTTCTAGTGAAGGGCACAGACAGCTCCCCAAAGGGAACTTGAGTTATGCACAGTGATGAAAACTGGAAGCAATTTTCCAGCTAATGGTCTGCCAATGACCGCTTGGAATGAGTTGGCATTATATTATGCACCTCATTTTAAATCCACAGCAAAGTAAGATTTTTCCAAAGCCCATAATCTTGACTGAATGGGTGTTTTTTTCAGTTAATCCAGTTAATCTGTCCATGATCCAAGGATATCTTCTGGCAGTGCCATGGGTTAGTCTTTCTGTGAGGAACAGGCCACGTTCATATCAACTGGCAGGACAGCAGCTTGGAAGGCTAACCATGTTTATGGAGAACCCTCGGATGATGCTGCAAGAAGAAAAAGGGGGAAATATGGTAAGTTCTTTCCTTTATGTTTCCAGGCACTGGTATGTAGCAATTATCTTATTCAAACAAACCCTAACACCCTTAGGCCAAAGAGAAAGCTCTAGTCAGAATAATGGTTACTCAATGCCAGGATGGATTTACAGTTGCTTATATTCATGAATTATTTTTTCTACCATTTGGCAAGGCATGGAAGACACCCAACTGAGAAATAGGTGAAGCTGCCCGGAAGGGAGGGCAAAACCAGATCTCTGGAATTGGCATCCAGCCCTATGACGGGGCTGCAGTTTGGGAAACCATTTCATGTATTATGAAGGTTCATGCATTTGCTTGGTCTGGTGCAAGGTAAGATTGGGGATGGTGTAAAGCATTTTATTGTGGGAGAGAGATGCGGGTTTCATTTATCAGAAAGACTTCTTGGGATGAAATCTAGAAAAAAATATTGGAAGCGGAATGACTGGAGCTCTTGAGTTTGCTAGTTGTGAAGTCAGATTAGCTGGGAAGGTTAGAGACTAGATAGCGAAAGTCATTAAAATCGGACCAGAGATTAAACTAATTGAATTGCAACCCTGCTTTTGGGCTTGGGAGTGCTAGTATAAAAATATTAATGTATTTTCCTGAGTTTTCTAATTTAAATTGTCTAATGTTCCTGTTATTTTATTTGGGTACTCCCTACAGTTCCTTATACATGGGTCTTCAAGAATTATTATATGAGTACAACGGAATGTTTTGCTCAGAAAAATATCAGTATTAGTTTCTAATACACAAAACTATCAGACAATGGGAGAGAAGCACAGCAGGCATTCTTGATGCAAAAGAAAAAAAAATCTACCTCAGTTTTCAAACCTGGCTCTCAAATCTAACTAACTGGCTTTTCAAAACATGACAGAATGCACAATTTGTAAGTAAGTGTTCGATTAACATTTGCTATTTTTGAGAAAATGAAAAAATAAAAGGTACTATGTAAGTGTATTAAATATCAAATAATAATACTTCTGATAGGTTGTATTGAAAGCAGAATACTAATTATTGTTGATGGCATTGTCAACTGGAAAAATAATGTCAATTTATTCAAAAATTATTAAAAATGCATATTCCTAAATGTAGTAATTCCATTCCTAGGAGTATATCCTAAGGAAATAATCTAAAAAAAATGAAAGAAGCTATATGCACAAATGTGTAAACTAGAGGTTATTTATCACAGAGGAAAAATTGGAAGCAACCAATTTCTTATTGTTGAAGATTTAGGTTAAGTAAATTATGGTACGTTAACAAGATGGATAATTACATGGCCATTAAAATAATGCTAATTATGATGGTTATGATTATGTAGCAACATGGAAACAGTTATGATATAATACAATATAAAGCTTACATATATGCATAGAAAAGAACTGTATGTGGAAATGAAGGCCCTAGAATTTTTATTACTGTCATCATAATGTTTTGCAAAACAACAACAAAAATTAGGCTCACAGGGTTGCAGGATTGCCCCATGACTAACTAAAGCATCATGATTGTTTTCACTCACTAATACTACCTTGAAAACAAATACTTTGTAATTTCATTAAGAGAAACACTTCAGTATTTTGAAAGGGGGATAAACACCAATGTGGGTAAAATCCTGTCCAGGTTGACCTGCAAGGAGAGCAGTACAGCCTGAAAGAACAACATTGATTTCTAGGAACTTGACACAGTGTACCATCCTTGAGACTTGGCTAAAATCAGATCCAGAAAATGTGTGACCTTGGAAAATAATGAATAACCTATAAAATACAATTTAAGAAAAGAATAATGATAATAAAGAGTAAGCCCTAATTAATTATTATACCTTGGAACCTGAGTCATGAGTTGATAACTAGGTTTATCATAGTTACTCCTTCTTTAAATAACCATATTTCCTACAATGGTCTCTAGTAGCTGAGAGAAAGCAGATACGTCTAATCTTAGGATATTAAAAAAGCACTTATAACCATGGATGTAAGCGGAGTGCAGTATACTTTACAGCACTTTCCCTTATGGTTGCCCAATCCTCTTCTTAGGATATGTAGAATTATTCCCATTTTATAGATTAGGAAATTGAAGCCCAGAAGTATTATTAACCTAAGCTCACACAGCTAGTAAGGATCAAAGCTATATCCAAATGATATGGCTTGGCTGTGTCCCCACCCATAATTCCCACGCGTTGCGGGGAGAACCCAGTGGGAGATAATTGAATCATGGGGGCAGTTTCCCCCATATTGTTCTTGTGGTAGTGAATAAGTCTCACGAGATCTGATGGTTTTATACGGGGTTTCCCCTTTCCCTTGGCTCTCATTCTCTCTTGCCTGCCCCCATGTAAGATGTGCCTTTCACCTTCTGCTATGATTGTGAGGCCTCCCCAGCCACGTGGAACTGTGAGTCCATTAAACCTCTTTTTCTTTATAATTTACCCAGTCTGGTATGTCTTTATCAGCAGCACGACAACAAACTAATACACCAGACTCAGGTGTGTCCCCCTCTAGTGACATACAGGAGTGATAGGGAGGAACACAGAAATATTCTGAGCCTTTCCCGCCCATCTTCTGAGTAGGCTTCCATGTTTATCCACAAGCCCAATCAGCACGATGAAGGGCCCTATTAGAGCACCAAACAAAAAAAAAATTAGAGGCTAAAATGAATTTCTATTAGAGCAACAAGATACTCCCGCAAGACATGAATATAAATAGAACTAGAAGCCACAGAGAGACAAGTTGAAGGTTTAGAGGATGACATAGGAGGTTTGGGACAGTGGTGGCCATAATGAGTGGGGCATTGGGGAAACGGATGGCCAAAGAAAAGAGTGTGCTATGGCAGAGGAGTGTCATCTTTGAAATCTTTCCATGGTAGTCAGTGATGCTTCATTGCTCTTTGCTGTTTTTGCAGTTAGTATTGTGCTCCTTTTGAATGGGTCACCGTGCTGAGATGGGCTTTATGTGAGGACAAGAGGTCCCCATATACTCAGGCTGCATGTATAAGACACATAGTGAAAGTAGGCCTTGAACCTTAGTCTTTCTTCTTCCTATTATTATTTTTTGGAGACAGGGTCTAGCTCTCGTCGACCAGGCTGGGGTGCAGTGGCACCATCACGGCTCATTGTAGCCTCGACCTCCCAGGCTCAAGTGATCCCCTCACTTCTCAGCCCTGCTGGGACCACAGGCACGGCGTGCACCACTACACCTGCCTACACACACCTGGACCCTTGAACCTTAATCTTTCTATCACATCTGTATAGTGATGGGTTCTGACATCATCACTTTGCTAGAGACTTATCTGCAACAGGAATCATGTCTTCGGGTATATAAATCTACATGAGGTCAAAATGCAAAATGGCAGTTTGCATTAGACAGCCCTGGCTCTGAAAAGGGGGAAACATGTGGTCTTTGATATAGAACGCTCTTTGGGCTCCATCCCCTGTGCTTCAGCCATCCCAGCCTCCTTCTGGCTCTGCATATGTGTGGGGTTGTTCCTGGTCTTGCTGATCCTTTCTTTTTCCCAGGGTGTCTTCTTTATATACCCTCTAGCATTAGTGAACACCAACCCCTCCCTCTTTCACAATCACCTAGAGCGTCACATCCTTTATGGAGTATTCTTTCCTCCTAGACACAGCTAACAACTCTCTCCTGTGTGCGAGTGTGGCATCTCAAATTTTTACCTACAAACCCACAATGAACACTTCAGTTTAATGTATCCATCATTCCTCCTAATTTTTTTGTGGGTGATGCCATGTCTTATTGTTGTGTATTCTCCTAATGCAATGTGCAGTGTCAGGTATACAGAAAGTGCTTACTAAATAGTTGTAAAGTTAATAAAGAAAGGAATGATGTTGGAGGAGAATCTTTGTTTCTCTGTTTAATTCAGTAACTAATGTTGCATGAGATTCAATCCTGGTCTGCATGTGGAGAGTGGGATTGCTCTGGTTTCTTTCTGTGCTTTACCAACTACTTACTCAAGGAAGATGTACATCCTGGGGGCTGTCCATGTATGGATTTTGCAGTTAACAAATAGTAAAAGGCTCTTTTTCAAACCTCTGCTTGATGGGCCATCATTACCATTAATAGTTTAGACATTCTTGGAATTATTGGAATCAAGAATTCTTGGAATCAATTCTTGGAATCAATCATCATATTTAGCCTTATGGCTTCAGAGTCTGGGATGAGGAGGGAAGCACTGGAGTCCAGTGGTCAGGAGCATGGGCTCTGGCAGATATGGGTTCACATCCTAGGCTAACTACTTCCTAGCTATGTGATGTTGAACACAGGAGATTTTCCCAATCTCATTTTCTTCACCTTTAAAATAGCAGTCATAATTCCTGCCTCACTAGGCTGCTGTGATGTTAAAAAGGGCTCATAGGGAAAGCATTTTGCATGGGGTTTAGTAAATAGTAAATAACTAAGTGATAGCTACTATTGTTTTATTATTATTACTATCATGAATTCCTAAAATTCCTTTGAGAAATCAAAGTCAAAGCTCTAATGCTAAATATCAGTGTTTTAATGCTAAATGTCAATGTTCTAATGCTATAGCTGGGGGCCAGGAAAAGAAACAAAATACCCACAGGTCAAGCCTTTGCAACGCCCAGGAGGCAGATAACTGTCTTCCTGCTTGCCAAGGCCACTTTGGGCACACTCTGGCTCCTGCTCTCTCCCAGATTAGCGCAGCCCTTAACAGACAGTTCCATGAGAAAGGGAGTCTGAAACACTTCAAAGGCAGGAAGTGACTGGCCCAGGAGGCAGTAGCCAGCTTGGCAAAAGGTTCAATAACAGATCTGGGACGGATTATGTCCCGCCCCACCTTTCCTAACTCCAGCAGCACAGGGCTGAAGGATTGTTGTGTGTGGAGAAGAAGATATTATAACCAGGCAGCCCCACATCTCATGGGCCCAAGGGGGAAATAAGACTTCATCCTTTAAAAGGGCTGTTTAGTGTCTTCCCTTCAGAAAGAAGGGCCCATATCTTCTATCTGAAAGTGTCTTTCATGTAATGAGTTCAAGGCCTTTGGGAGTGTGTCTGAACTGCAACTTCAATGTGGAGCAATTTATATCTGGTGTGAAATGCACATTCCAAAAAAATGAGATCCATGGTTGCCCCCAGTAGAATAGCCAATAAGCAGAGTTCACATTTATGGAACAACTACAATATGCCTACAAAGATTTTATAGGTAGTTACTTATTGAATCTGTACTGCCATTTTTGAGGTTTGGATTCATTACTCCTGTAATTCACACAGAGAAAATGACAGCAGGGTCGTTAGCTGTCACAGCCACAGTGCTAGAATGCATAGAGCTGAGACTAGAACCCAGATCTGTTCTCACCACAGTGCTTTCCTGACTCAATAAGAAATGTTTGTTGGGAAAATAAATTCTCCAACAAGAATGGAGGAGAGAAATCAAGTAACTGTGTTTGCATAAAAGAATTCTCATCAAACATGAATCCTATACATGAATGCCATAAATAAGAGGTTTGACCTAGAGAAAGCCAGCACATTTTTATTTTGACAGTCTAAGATCTTTCCTATGTTTAGAGCAGTGGTTCTCAACTGGGTATAATTTTGCCCCCTACAGCAAAACTGGCAATGTCTGGAGACACTGGTGGTAACAACTTGTGTGTGTGTTTGTGTGTGTGTGTGTCGGGGGAGAGGCAGGTACTACTGGCATCTAATGGGTAGAGACCCATTAAACTGCTGAACATTTTAGAATGTATAGGACAGCCCTCAAAACAGAAAATTATCTGGCTCAAAATGTCAGTGGTACTGAGGTTGGTTTGGAAGATACAGGTCCTTGTTTCTATTTTCTTTTCTTTTTTATTCTATTCTTTTTTTTATTATTATACTTGAAGTTCTAGGGTACATGTGCACAATGTGCAGGTTTGTTACATATGTATACATGTGCTATGTTGGTGTGCTGCACTCATTAACTCTTCATTTACATTAGGTATATCTCCTAATGCTATCCCTCCCCCGTCCCCCCACTCCACGACAGGTCCCAGTGTGTGATGTTCCCCTTCCTGTGTCCCAGTGTTCTCATTGTTCAATTCCCACCTATGAGTGAGAACATGCGGTGTTTGGTTTTTTGTCCTTGTGATAGTTTGCTGAGAATGATGGTTTCCAGCTTCATCCATGTCCCTACAAAGGACATGAACTCATCCTTTTTTTTTTTGTTTCTATTTTCTACTCCTGGTTGTGAGCCAAATATATCACTCCCCAAATAGGCCAAGATAAAAACCAACATAAGTGTGCCTCGTGTATGTACAGGAAATAAGGCTAATTTCAAACCTCACTCCCCCCTTCTTCTCATCATTTGCTCATTTTATGTGATTTTATATTCAATGTAATCAAAACCTCTAATATTAAATCATTTCTAACTTTTAGAACCCTCACAGGCATTACCATTATAAGAATCAAGATTGGATGATTTAGAGAGGTATGCTTAATTAATTAATTAATTAATTAATATGTATGGGAGAGATAAAAGATAAAAGAAGGACAAAGGAGGATTTATGTGGCCATAAAGCTAAACTTTGCTTCTAGTTTATGGTGGGAGAAATCATATGTATTCTCAGCAGCACTGGTCCCATGTCGCCACTCTCTGCCCCACAAGAGTTTGACGAAGGGAAGCAGGGTCAGGAGGGGGAGTTGCCCACTGAGAGCATGATTAAGGAATCAACCCTCTGACTGCATGAAGATGAAGGTCAGAATCTCCAAAGAGGCCGGACACGGTGGCTCACGCCTGTAATCCCAGCACTTTGGGAGGCCAAGCCGGGTAGACCACGAGGTCAGGAGATTGAGACCATCCTGGCTAACATGGTGAAACCCCATCTCCACTAAAAATACAAAAAATCAGCCGGGCGTGGTGGCTGGCGCCTGTAGTCCCAGCTACTCAGGAGGCTGAGGCAGGAGAATGGTGTGAACCTGGGAGGTGGGGCTTGCAGTGAGCCGAGATTGCGTCACTGCACTCCAGCCTAGGCGACAGAGCGAGACTCCGTCTCAAAAAAAAAAAAAAAAAAGAAAAAAAAAAATAATAAAAGAATCTCCAACGAGATTGGTATCAGGAGGACAGAGAACTTGGGTTAAGTGTAATAAAACAGAGATGCATGTATACTAACTGGTAACTTCCCATTATCGTTAGTAAACTGGAAAGCACAATAAGTCTGTGATGGTTAATTTTATGTGTGAACTTCATTGGGCCACTGGGTGTCCAGATATTTGGTTACACATTATTCTGGGTTTGTCTACAAAGGTATTTGTAGATGAGATGAATATTTGAATTGGTAGACTTTGTAAAGCAGATAGCCCTCCCTAATACAAGTGGACCCCATTCAGTCCATCGAAGGCCTGAAGATAATAGGCTGGGTAAGGGATAATTCGCTCTTTTCTGCCTGACTGCCATCTCCTGCCTTTGGACTCAGATTCAGACTGGAATTATACTACTGGCTCTCCTGGATCTCCAGTTTGCAAATCTTGGGACTTCTCCACCTCCATAATTGAATAAGCCAATTCCTTACAATACATCTCTCTCTATATATTTATGCATCTTATTAGTTCTGTTTTTATGAAGAACCTTGAGGAGCAGAGTCTACAGACAACATAATGACCATAACAGTTAGCACTATCATTCACCAAGTACTTCCTAGGTGCTTAGCATCATGCTAAGAACCTGTGTTCACTTTGCAGCAACCAAAGTAGGTAGGTACCATGACCTTTAGTCCACAAATGCAGAAAGCCAGACTTGGAGGGGTAAGTGATCCAAGACAGGCTGTGGCCCTTAGGCTAGGCTATGATCTTTGATCTGACTATGAAATATCAGGGGCCTATTAATTCCAGAAATGCTAAGCGAGAAATACAAGGTCTCAAGGCCCCATGGCAACATTTTTAGACGAATACCTAGATGGGATAGGAAGGCCTTGGCCTCCACCCCTACCCTCTCACCCCTTGGTGTTATTGTTTCTATTAAAATGTAACTGGCTCCTGTTACTATCAGAGGAGTAGTTCTGCTGCCTGGCTTTGCAGTCCTCGTTGCTTGGATGGTCACCTTTCTCCGGGGAGTTTTGAAGGGTTCTCATGACAAGTGAAGGTCCCAGCCAACACACACATTGAGAAAGTGAGAGAAAAAGAACGCCCTTGTGTGCAAACTGTCTCTCTCCTTTTCCTCAGCCCTTGGGGAAAAAAAAGGACATCGTATTTGCTCACTTACTGTTCCTCTAGAAGTAAAGCTGCTAGTCTATTACACTATGAGCCTGCAAAACCTCTCAGAAACTGACTCTGATTCCTGGAGGTTAAATTGAATCTCTAGATTCTGAGGTTTAAGAACCCTGACATTTTGACCAGAGATTCTCAAACTTGACTGCCTCAAACTCATCTGAGGGAGCTTCTTAACATTTTTATTTTGTCTAGTCTGTCTCCATTTCCAATGATTCAGAATGTCCAGGGGAGGACTGGAAAACTCTGTTTAATCATAGCCTTGAGAATTCACGTGAAAGCAGCTTGGCAAAAGTCCATGAACACACCTACATCTTTCCCCCAGTACTTAAATAGTAGTTATTTGTCCTTCAGACAGAGAAAAGTGGTATATACTGCAGGAAAATTTGGTTTATAGCCTTGTTCTTTTCACATAATAAAATACCACAAATCCTGGATATAATACAGTGCAGTGATCCAAATATTTAGAGTGAGGCAGACAGGAGAAGCTATTCAACCCATTCAAAGTCCTGGGAATATAGGCATAGTCCATCATTCTAGGATTGTTTACAGGTTTCTCATACATCAATCAAACAACATGTATTCTATTAAACAATAAAGTATCCTGCACTGCCTTGGGGGCTTCAGGGGTTGAAGAGTCTCAAATCTGTATAATTACATATTACTGTATTATTACATAGAATCTGTATCATAATCTATTAGAATCACTGATGCACTGTCTCTAGACGAGTGTTTCTCAAACTTTACTGTGCTTAGAAATGCCCCAGAGAGCTTGATAAAATGCTGTTTTCTGGGCACCAAATGGAAAGAATCTGATTCAGTAGATCTGGGAAAACCCCTTGACTTCATAATAATGTTGCAGGGACACTGATATTGCTAGTCTGAGGACTTCTCTTAAGCACTACTGCTGTGAACCTTAAGTTCCTTCAGGGAAGAAGTATGTCTCGTTCTTCTCTTTCTGTTGTGTGTGGTAGAATGTCTGGACTATCAAAGGTGCTCTTGAAATGTTTGTCAAATGAGTGAGTGAATGAATGAATGAATGTATGAAGAAAGCTACATGAATGAAATTAGCAGTTTTCAAGTATGGGCAGAATTTCCTGGGAGGCCAGGGTATTGTTCTCTAAAGAGAATTGGTTTAGAAATTTCAGTATATGGCAAGTATCTGAAACTCTATACATTCTGTGTGATCATTTAGGATATCTATTAACTCCAGTCTCTGGGGAATGTTTCCCCAGAAAGATGGCAAAGCCTCACCCAGCTTTATAGCTCTCTTGAGCTAGAAGCCTGGTGACAACGGTGGACTATCATCTTGTACCACATGAATACGGGATGATGCATTTCTGGGAGAAGTATCATCAGGCCAGATGCTCTCAGCAGGGATGCATTTGTACAGCCAATTAGCCAGTGGTAACCTCAGTGATTCCATTTTTTTTTTTTTTTTTTTTTGCGCTGGACAGAGGCAAGTATCTCAAGCCATTACATTCTGACAGCCAGTTAAAAGCCCATAGAACCTTCCAGAGGACAACTCTGTCCACTGGCACAAAACAGCATAAAAATGTACCTTGAAGTATAATCTAAGATACCATTGAAATTTCCCTCCATCTCCACAATGTTAGACTGGATGGCAGATTATACTCTGAGGGATTGTTTTCTAATTTCTCTCATTGCTTCTACACCCTATCTCTCTTAGTCACAGAGCACAGAGCCCTGTGTGTTTGTCAACTTTATGAATAAGTGAAGTTCCTTTCTTCTTCTTCTTTTTTTTTTATCTTTTCTCCTCTTTGTCTTTTGCTTAAATCTTATTTTAATTTCAAGGGCTTCTCTGTTGACTGATCCAACAGATTCTGCATTGGAACAATGTTCTCTAAGATTCACTATTTTAGATAAAATATTTTTAAAAATCTCCAGATCCTGCAGCTTTTCCAAGAGAAAAAGAAAAGAACACTTTTAAAGGAGAATACAAGGTCTATGTAAACACTCCTTGTTTTTTGTCACCTCTCAAGGAGATAGAAATATCTCTTTTGGAAACAAAGCTATGCAGATAAAAATGTATTAATGACACTTTGGGAGGCTGAGGGGGGGGTGGATCACCTGAGGTCGGGAGTTCGAGACCAGCCTGACCAACATGGAGAAACCCCGTCTCTACTAAAAACACAAAATTAGCTGGGTGTGGTAGTGCATGCCTGTAATCCCAGCTACTCGGGAGGCTGAGGCAGGAGACTCGCTTGAACCTAGGAGGCAGAGGTTGCGGTGAGCCGAGATTGTGCCATTGCACTCCAGCCTGGGCAACAAGAGCGAAACTCTGTCTCAAAAATAAAATAAAATAAAATAAAAATAAAAAATATTAATAAATAATACTTATAACAGTGATGACATTTTGTCATACGGAATCTTAGAGTAGAAGGTATCTTTAAACAGTGCTTCTCAAATTTTAAGATGTGTGTATGCATCACCTGGGTATCTTGTTAAAATGCAGATCACATAGTTCTACAAGTTGTCAGGTGATACCAGTGCTGCTGGTGTGTGGACCATACTTTGAGTAGGAAGGGGGAGGAGCAAGTGCTACTGGCACTGGCTACTCCTGAAAGAAGGTCTCACGTATTCTCTCAAAGCCTATGTGAACTGAACTATGTGCAATGATGGAAATGTTCTAGATCTGGTCTAACATGGCAGCCATTAGCCACATGTGGCTACTGAGCACTTGAAATGTAGCTGGTGCATGGAGGAAATTACTTTTAAATTTTATTTAATTCCAATTCATTTATCTTTATGTGGTTATGTATGCCTGGTAGCTACCATATTTGACAGCGCCACTCTGTAGTGGAGAAAAGAGAGACAGAAATTTGGTAAAAAAAAAAGTTTAGAGAGAAGAAATCTAAACAGCAAAGGTGAAGCTTCAAATCTTTTCACCCATATTGTAAATGTATTCTTGCTCTCACTCTCCTTCCTGCTGTGTGTAGGGAGGGCTCAAGACTTCTCCTCTGTTCTCCATCATGTTCCCAGAATCACTCTATATACAAAATAGTAATTAGAAAAGGCTTTATAAACATTCTGAAGTGCGGACAATTATCTCGTTTACATAAACCTCTTTGAATTGGCAAAATCAAGCAAGAAATCTTATGAGAAATAGTTCCTTTGTTATGAGCCCTTCCCCCTTGGGTCATATCAGGGCAGGATTCTGAAGACAAGCTCCAAGGTTATTATATTGTGGGTTCTTGCCCTTTGGCCTGGAACACAGAGGGAAATGCAAACATTTCTGGAATGTCCAGACATTCCAGAAAAGTTTAAAAGAAAAAAGAGCTCCAGTTGAGTTCCCCCAAATGAGAAACTGCTGATGGTGGTGAAAGGGTAGGGCTAGGTTTTGTCTGAACTACAGTCGTCAGCTCTCAGCAGGTTACAATCTGTATTGCAGTTAACGAGGTTTGGAGATCTTCCCTGGGCTGGTGAGTACTAATTTCCATTGAGGAAAGAGTTCTGAGATGTCTTAATGATAACAGATAATTTCTCTGTGTGGGCAGAGCCACAAGGCACGTTGCTATAAAACTGTGTGGATTGGGCTATTTCTTTTGTGTACACACTTTCCCCTTAAAGAATCCACTTGGCATGAGTCGCAAACCTGCTTGGGGACCTTTGTGATTAATTGCTTGAACTGGCTGGTGGCCATCAGCAGGGTCTTGCAATTTACCAGGTTCTACACAGATATATGAAGCTGAAGATTTAACGAGATTTTAGGTAATAGAGCCCAGATGTCCAAGACTACGATGTTTGAAATTTCACTGCTTGCAAGGCTGTGGGGCTTAAACCTTATTTATTTCTTGCTCAGTCGATTTCCTTATTCCCATCTTTATGTAATCTTGGACCAGTCAAATAAGGCCTCTACCTTGACATACTGTATCTAGAGAAGCTATTCACAAATACACACCTGTGGCCAATACCCTGGAGAGCCCAGAGAGCCAAGACCCCCCTACCTTTCAGCCCAACCTCTTGGGATCACCTCTCAGCCAAGGATATGGTAATTACCAAAGCTCTTAGCCAAGGATATGGTAATTAACAGTCCTACCACCACCTTGCTGCTATGCAGCACTTAACTTCCAGATTGATTTCACACATTTAATTGCATTTTATTCTGTCAGGATCCAGGAGAAATGGGCTGGGACAGGTATTATCTCTATTTGGATGAGGAAACCAAGGTACACAGAAGACAAGGGATAATAATAGCTAACATTTGTGAAACCCTCATGTGCCAAGAAGTACTGTTCCGTGGGGTTTACGTGCATTATTACTTTTAAGCCTCGTAACAGCTTTGAAGTTGATATGATTATTAGTTCCACTTTGAAATGGGAGAACTAGAGCACAAAGAGGTTGGGTCACACACTAAGAACTGATGAAGCCAGGATGAAACCTGCTCTGGCTCTCAGTTACATGCACTTCCACCTCCCTAAGGAAGTGTCATCTGTATGACAGCCAAGACCTGGAATCTGTTGTTGTTAAAGCGGTATTCTTTGTACATCATTTGCAAGGAGGAAGACAAATCCCAGATACGTTTACTAATGAGAAGCTACCTACACCATTTTTCCCTGCTGTCCTCCAGAGCAGTGCAGCTTGGAGAGGGATTCTATTTACTGTTGTCTCATTTGAAAAGAAAAAAAAAAAAAGACAAAAACTTGACCTAATATTCCAGGCCATTCATGATGGCAACCTCAACCTCTCCTTCCATCCTTATCCACACTGCATTCCAGACACAGAAATTGATTAAATTTGTCCTACACGGCCCTACCCTTGTTTACACGGTCTCTACTTCTTTCTTCATCCTTCTGCCCAAATTCTACCCTTTCTGTAAGAGCAAGTGCTACTGGCACTGGCTACTCCTGAAAGAAAGCCTCACATATTCTCTCAAAGCCTATCTCTCCCTGCTCTGAATCTCCATATGATTTTGTTGAATGAATGGATGAACAAATGGAATAACCATCATCTCTTGATTGCTGTCCTAGGCACTGTGCTAAACATCAGGGATATAACAATGAATAACAAATAACCCCTGCCTTTGCCTTCAGAAAGCTCCCAGTCTAATGAGAGATTCGCACACAGAAAAACCACTACTGCGGTGAGAGAGGGCATCCCTGTCTTGTGCCAGTTTTCAGAGGGAATGCTTCCAGTTTTTGCCCATTCAGTATGATATTGGCTGTGGGTTTGTTGTAGATAGCTCTTATTATTTTGAGATACGTCCCATCAATACCTAATTTATTGAGAGTTTTTAGCATGAAGGGTTGTTGAATTTTGTCAAAGGCCTTTTCTGCATCTATTGAGATAATCATGTGGTTTTTGACTTTGGTTCTGTTTATATGCTGGATTACATTTATTGATTTGCATATGTTGAACCAGCCTTGCATCCCAGGGATGAAGCCCACTTGATTATGGTGGATAAGCTTTTTGATGTGCTGCTGGATTCGGTTTGCCAGTATTTTATTGAGGATTTTGGCATCAATGTTCATCAAGGATATTGGTCTGAAATTCTCTTTTTTGGTTATGTCTCTGCCAGGCTTTGGTATCAGGACGATGCTCGCTTCATAAAATGTGTTAGGGAGGATTCCCTCTTTTTCTATCGATTGGAATAGTTTCAGAAGGAATGGTAGCAGTTCCTCCTTGTACTTCCGGTAGAATTCAGCTGTGAATCCATCAGGTCCTGGACTCTTTTTGGTTGGTAAGCTATTGATTATTGCCACAATTTCAGAACCTGTTATTGGTCTATTCAGAGATTCAACTTCTTCCTGATTTAGTCTTGGGAGGGTGTATTTGTCGAGGAATTTATCCATTTCTTCTAGATTTTCTAGTTTATTTGCATAGAGGTGTTTGTAGTATTCTCTGATGGTAGATTGTATTTCTGTGGGATCGGTGGTGATATCCCCTTTTTCATTTTTTATTGCATCTATTTGATTCTTCTCTCTTTTCTTCTTTATTAGTCTTGCTAGCGGTCTATCAATTTTGTTGATCTTTTCAAAAAACCAGCTCCTGGATTCATTAATTTTTTGAAGGGTTTTTTGTGTCTCTATTTCCTTCAGTTCTGCTCTGATTTCAGTTATTTCTAGCCTTCTGCTAGCTTTTGAATGTGTTTGCTCTTGCTTTTCTAGTTCTTTTAATTGTGATGTTAGGGTGTCAATTTTGGATCTTTCCTGCTTTCTCTTGTGGGCATTTAGTGCTATAAATTTCCCTCTACACACTGCTTTGAACGTGTCCCAGAGATTCTGGTATGTTGTGTCTTTGTTCTCGTTGGTTTCAAAGAACATCTTTATTTCTGCCTTCATTTCATTATGTACCCAATAGTCATTCAGGAGCAGGTTGTTCAGTTTCCTGGCCAGAGCAATCAGGCAGGAGAAGGAAATAAAAGGTATTCAGTTAGGAAAAGAGGAAGTTAAATTGTCCCTGTTTGCAGATGACATGATTGTATATCTAGAAAACCCCATTGTCTCAGCCCAAAATCTCCTTAAGCTGATTAGCAACTTCAGCAAAGTCTCAGGATACAAAATCAATGTACAAAAATCACAAGCATTCTTGTACACCAATAACAGACAAACAGAGAGCCAAATCATGAGTGAACTCCCATTCACAATTGCTTCAAAGAGAATAAAATACCTAGGAATCCAACTTACAAGGGATGTGAAGGACCTCTTCAAGGAGAACTACAAACCTCTGCTCAATGAAATAAAAGAGGATACAAACAAATGGAAGAACATTCCATGCTCATGGGTTGGAAGAATCAATATCGTGAAAATGGCCATACTGCCCAAGGTAATTTATAGATTCAATGCCATCCCCATCAAGCTACCAATGACTTTCTTCACAGAACTGGAAAAAACTACTTTCAAGTTCATACGGAACCAAAAAAGAGCCCGCATCGCCAAGTCAATCCTAAGCCAAAAGAACAAAGCTGGAGGCATCACACTACCTGACTTCAAACTATACTACAAGGCTACAGTAACCAAAACAGCATGGTACTGGTACCACAACAGAGACATAGATCAATGGAACAGAACAGAGCCCTCAGAAATGATGCCGCATATCTACAACTATCTGATCTTTGACAAACCTGACAAAAACAAGCAATGGGGAAAGGATTCCCTATTTAATAAATGGTGCTGGGAAAACTGGCTAGCCATACGTAGAAAGCTGAAACTGGATCCCTTCCTTACACCTTATACAAAAATTAATTCAAGATGGATTAAAGACTTAAATGTTAGACCTAAAACCATTAAAATCCTACAAGAAAACCTAGGCAATACCATTCAGGACATAGGCGTGGGCAAGGACTTCATGTCTAAAACACCAAAAGCAATGGCAACAAAAGCCAAAATTGACAAATGGGATCTAATTAAACTAAAGAGCTTCTGCACAGCAAAAGAAACTACCATCAGAGTGAACAGGCAACCTACAGAATGGGAGAAAATTTTTGCAACCTACTCATCTGACAAAGGGCTAATACCCAGAATCTACAATGAACTCAAACAAATTTACAAGAAAAAAACAAACAACCCCATCAAAAAGTGGGCAAAGGACATGAACAGACACTTCTCAAAAGAAGACATTTATGCAGCCAAAAAACACATGAAGAAATGCTCATCATCACTGGCCATCAGAGAAATGCAAATCAAAACCACAGTGAGATACCATCTCAGACCAGTTAGAATGGCCATCATTAAAAAATCAGGAATCAACAGGTGCTGGAGAGGATGTGGAGAAATAGGAACACTTTTACACTGTTGGTGGGACTGTAAACTAGTTCAACCATTGTGAAAGTCAGTGTGGCGATTCCTCAGGGATCTAGAACTAGAAATACCATTTGACCCAGCCATCCCATTACTGGGTATATACCCAAAGGACTATAAATCATGCTGCTATAAAGACACATGCACACGTATGTTTATTGCGGCACTATTCACAATAGCAAAGACTTGGAACCAACCCAAATGTCCAACAACAATAGACTGGATTAAGAGAATGTGGCACATATACACCATGGAATACTATGCAGCCATAAAAAATGATGAGTTCGTGTCCTTTGTAGGGACATGGATGAAATGGGAAAACATCATTCTCAGTAAACTATCGCAAGGACAAAAAACCAAACACCTCATGTTCTCACTCATAGGTGGGAATTGAACAATGAGAACTCATGGACACAGGAAGGGGAACATCACACTCCGGGGACTGTTGTGGGGTGGGGGGAGGAGGGAGGGACAGCATTAGGAGATATACCTAATGCTAAATGACGAGTTAATGGGTGCAGGAAATCAACATGGCACATGGATACATATGTAACAAACCTGCACATTGTGCACATGTACCCTAAAACCTAAAGTATAATAAAAAAAAAAAAAAAAAAGAAAAACCACTACTGCAGGATGTCCTGCATGCTATTATAGAAGGGCAAGATTCCAGGGGAGCAGAAGGGAGGGGGAGGAGCTATCCTTGCTGTTTACAGATATGGCTGGGAATTCTGCCCAAGCCTTATCCCCCTGTCTAGTTATGGAAACTTCATGTGGGAAGGGATTGTGTTTTAGGCATCTTTGCACAACTCCCAAGTAATCAGCATAGTCCCCTAAACTAAACAAACGTAAGATAAATAATGAAGGACTGTATTAGAAGTGATGGAGTCTCCCTCATTACGGTAGGGGCCGCCTACAAGCCTCTCCTCTCCTCTTTGCAGTGGAAATAAAGAAGAGGAAAGCAGGCCCTTGCTGTGTCCACAGTGGTCCTCCAATGGAGCTGGCCCAGACAGGGAGAGAGGGAGGAAGCTCCTGGCATTTCCTTAGGGTGAGTGAGTAGCAATGACCTAAACCACAGCTTTCTTTTGCAAGGGCCAAAGAATGTTTAATGTCCTGCTTTAAAATAACAATTTGGGCAAGTCTTCCTCAAACCTACTTCTGTTCTGAAGAGTTGGAAAATATTTTAAATTATTCCCATTTCAGAGCAGTAATTCTGAATCTATAAAATTATGAGGACCTTATAAAACACTCTACAAGTAAGCTTTTTTTTTTTCTTAATTTGCTATTCTTCTGAACAGGATTGCGAGGGAGTCCTGGGCAGTGGCCCAGCCCCATGAAAAGCTTTCCCTCCAGACGGTTAGCGTTTGGTTTGGGGGGACTACAACAGCACTTCATTCATGTTTTTGAAGTTTGCTGGAGACAGGAGGTGGAATGGCTGTCACTACACAACATTCATATCTTTCCAGAACCACCAACCTGTGTTGCCCTACCATTTTAAGGAACCAGTGTGGGATAAGGAAGATAACAAATTCTTCCATTTGGCAGCTTTGAGACTGGTCAAGTTGTTTAAGCTCTATGAGCCACCTGAACCACAGCTTCCTCATGTGTAAAAGGAGAAGATTTGTGTGTGTGTTGTGTGTGTTGCAGATTTTTTTTTTTTTTTTTTTGGTGAGAACTACTATATTTCATCAAATCCAAGATACATTTTTTTTTCAGAAAACTTTAGAGATGGGGGTCTCACTATGTGGCCCAGAATGGAGCATAGTGGCCCTTTGTAGGCAAGATCATAGTGCACTGTTGTCCCAAACTCCTGGGCTCAAGTGATCTTCCTGCCTCAGCCTCCCAAGTGGCTGGGACTACAGGTGTGTGCCACCATGTCTGACCCAAAGTACATTTTAAAAAAATGTGCCACTGAGAAAGAAAAAAGAAATGCTGATTAAACTATGATATAATGCTTTTTATAGTCCTGCATCAGGCATAATTATTAGCTTTTTATGGCTTAGAGATTTCTTTAATCTGTTCTAAAGAACTTGACAATTTCTATGCCTTCTGGTATAAACTTCACGTGTGATAAGTAATCATTTTGGATGTATCTCCGTAATAAAACACAACACACCTTCATCTACTTGTAATATCTTTCTATCTTAGGTAGTGCAATGCTCAGTTTGCTGCTTTGCAAAAATATATGAAGTTGTAATTATACCTCCAATGTCAAAAGTTTGCCTAATGGCACTGTTTCTTTGACTTTTGGTATATAGGACACATTTTTCCTTCAATGCCAAATTATAGTATAATATTTCTGATGATGTTTTTCAATAGTGATTAAACTCAACAGGTGAACTTGAGTGAAGTAATGAAAATATGCACAATCACAGACCACTTCAGACGTGCATGACTGCCATGTGACCTACAGTGATTACAAGACTTCCTAGATTGTAAAAGGTACAATTCAGAAATGTTAAAATATGAGACAAGTTGGATCTCAGATGCAATGAAATACGGTAAATGAAAGAGCATATATCATGGATCTTGTATCCCGTAGATGCCTAACAAACCTCAAATCCCTGCCCTTTTAATAAAGAATGAGAATACGATGAAACATAAAAGGGTGGAGGGAGGCTGGACCTCATCTTTTGGCAAAGAGATAAAATACTGAATTTAAATCTGAATCTTGTAGGGTAAAATTTAAATTACAGGAAATAAAAAACCATGAATGATCTCCATATCCTACGTCAGATGGCTGCAAATATTTTGTCATAGCGTTTCTCCCTACCTCTTATTGAGAGATGGGGTCTTTTTTCCCCCTCCTGCTTCCTTGAATCTGGGACAGGCCTGAGACTTCTTGGACCAAGAGCATATGATAGAAACTTCTTTGTGTCCGTTCTGGGCTTAATCTTTAGGAGGACTGGAAACTTCTGTTTCTTCCTCCTTTGAACCTAGTCGCCATGCTATGAATAAGCCATGAAGCAACATGGAGAGGCCCACATGGAGGGGAACTGAGGTTATTCCAAATGTCAACTGTCATGGCAGCTGAACAAGCAGCCAACTGCCTGTGCTAATATGCTAGCCATTTCAGTGAAACGTCTTGGATGTGGATCCTCAGTCCCCAGTGATTGCATGTACGGAAAAAATAAGAGGTCCCTGCTAAGCCTTGCCCAAATTGCAAAATCATGAGCAAATAATAATTGTTGTTTTGAGCCTCTCCAGTATGGGGTGGTTTGCCATGCAGCAGATCATCAAAATTCACTACCTTGTTAATTTTCACAGATGCTCTGAGCAAGACTTGTTCTAGAATCCCAAAGAGCAGAACCTGGAAGACAGCCTAGATCTGCTGACTCCTGAACTGAAACTCTTGCATAATTATTCTACACACTGAAGTTATTAAGGGCTAAGCAAGGCTTATGGAGAAACTAAAGTCTTATTCCTTAGCCCTCATAGGACTATATCACGAGATGAAGTCTAGGTCAATTCTGGTGGGTTCAGGAAAGCTAGAGAATTAAAAAAATATTCAAGAGAAAAGAAGTTTCAGCACAGCACACCCAGCTATTGACCACACACCAACTCCCCATAAACACATAAGATCTTGTACCCTACTTGGAAACTGACAGTAGAGTTCATGAGTTTGATACAAATATACTTGTGATACTGTCAAGCTTTTTTAGATTATCTGTTGGTGGTCCCAAGGAATAATATCATACTGGAAACAAGCAAGAATCACTGTGGATTGATTGATCTCAGTCATAGGTTACCCAGAATGGCATCCGAAGAAGAAACAGAATATCTTGTCAATAGAATAAAATACAGGGACTAGAATCAGTCCTTTTCTTCTGACAGGAAAGCTCCATATGGAGGCAGAAATCTGGTTAACTACAATGTCACTTTAGACAGACACCAAGTGTATTTCACACTGTTGTTCACCTTCTATGTCAGGATGTCAAGACCTTTTGTTTCAACATGCAGCAGCCTGCATGACCAGGTTATGGTTTCTGCAGCATGTTAGCTGATGGTCATAGTGTGTGCCCTTGGTGGTGTCATCTACACCAAAAGAGGCAACACTGTCAAGCTTTCCATCTTGTAGTGTCATTTTCAGCTAAAGAGGCTTAAGGAAATATATCTATATCTTCTTTGTCTCAAGAAAATTCCAAATATTACTGAACCAGGAAGCATTTTCACAGGCATGAATGCAAGATGCTATTTACTGTGGGTATAGAGGATGTTAGAAACTTAGTGTTTAATTTAATTTGGAAATCAGAAGGTAGGGGAAAGTCATTTAAGTTAACTTAGTGTTGAATTCAATACAAATAACTGTTATTTATCTTTGCTTTAAAGCTATAATACTCATGAAATTGTAATTCTTTCCCAGGACTCGACGGCTGATGACAAAGCTCTTGTTTCCTACAGAAATCAGTGGCTTAGGAGAGGGTGCCTTAGAGCGCATGGATGTAACAAACTAGAAAGGAGAATAAAGTACAGTGGCACAATGGCTGGAGGTGAAGGCAGAGGTTAGATAGGACCAATCCTCAGACCGAAGGTTAAACGTGGGGGCCAGGCTGCTACTGCAGTTGTTACATGTTAGGAGAATTTATTTGCAGCACTATTTAAAAATCCGAATAAGAATATTTAAGGTAGAGGAATATAGACATGAAAAAAATCTATTATTTTCTTTACAAATCAAGTTAAGGACAAATCTCTCTATTTCAAAAGTTAGGCTCTGGCAATTTTAATAATCTAAAACAAGTATTGGCAAACTATAGACCCTGTAGGACAAATCCAGCCCACTCCTGTTTCTGAAAATAAAGTTTTATCGGATCACAGCCACACCCATTTGTTTATGTATTGTCTTATGGCTGCTTTCAAAACAACGGAAGAGCTGAGTAGTTATAGAGATCATATAACTCACAAACTCCAAAATATTTACCATCTGGTTATTTACAAAAAAGTTTGCCAACCCCTATAAAATAAACGTAATATCGAAAATAAATCTAAATGTTAGTGAAAAAGCTTTGAGAAGTTTATTATACATTGCAAGAAAAATAGCTGTCATTGAGTGCTTTCTACTCCAGAGATCTATATTTTAATCTTCACTCAGAACAAGTTCTGTGAAGTAAGTAGCAGCATAGAAGTAGCCAAGACCTACAGATAGTATCAATTACTAGTAGTTGGTAGAGAAGTGAAGAAACAGAAAAAATACAACATTACAGCAGTCTAGGGCTATTTAGGGTAGGGATATGAGTATCATAGCATAATAAATAGCTGATGTGTATAATGATAGATTTTGAAAATCTGGGTGCTTAAAACAGTAAGTTTCAGCAATCTGGAAAACTCTTAAGTAATAAAGCTTATTCTCAACATTTCTTGACAAAGAAAATATTAGCCATGTATGAATGTGGTGTGAGATTTCAGGAAACTGCTAATGTGACTTTGTGTGCATAACATGTTTCTGAAAATATTCATTCTCTATATCCACCCTCTTTATCAGTTTTCCCTTGCCAGTCCCTGGTCTCCGCATTCATCATTTAGGCCCTTGTGGTGTCTTCATCTGGTCTCTACCTTTTTTTTTTTGAGACGGAGTCTCGCTCTGTCACCAGGCTGGAGTGCAGTGGTGCGATCTCGGCTCACTGGAACTTCTGCCTCCTGGGTTCAAATGATTCTTCTGCCTCAGCCTCCCAAGTAGCTGGGACTACAGGTGCACACCACCACGCCCAGCTAATTTTTGTATTTTTAGTAGAGACAGGGTTTCACCATGTTGGCCAGGATGGTCTTGATCTCTTGACCTTGTGATCTGCCCGCCTCGGCCTCCCAAAGTGCTGGGATTAAAGGCGTGAGCCGCCGCGCCCGGCCCTGGTCTCTAACTTTCTACCTTCTGCTCCCATCTATTCAAAACTCTTTTACCAGATCAGTATCCCTACAAACTTGCTCATCAGCACATACCAAATGAATATCAGTATGGGTGAGGGATTGTGCTAGATTCTGAGGAAGATTCAGAACTGCGTAAGGGAGTTTTTGTCCATAAAGTGCTTGAAATATTTGGAAGAAAAGACAATATCTTTACAGAAAAATAATGAACAGTATAAGGTATCTGCTGATTCAGAAAAAAAAAAAAAGGTTAACTAGATTTTATAAAGGGAGTGATTGCTATTGCATGGACTAGTCCTGGAGAGGGTGGAATTTGAATCAGGCCTTGAAAGAGAGGAGAAAAAAAGGAGAAAGGGTATTTTAGAAAGTTAGTGATGCCCATCTGTATTCAAAAACCTCCTGTGGCTCCACATTTCTTAAAGGATAAATTCAATTGTACAAGGCTATGTCCAAGGCTCTCCATAATCTTTATTCAACCATCTGTGCCCTCCATAATGCCCTTCACAAATCAGCTCTCCCGATTTTTCTTAGTGCCTTATTGACTCTGATTTCTGGATGTGCTGTTCCTAATACTTAGAAAAGCTTTCTGTCCTCTGTGCTAATCCCAATCCTGCCTGTTATTTGAGGTCCAAATTCTTCGTGGTGCCTCACCATGGGCCTCTCTATTCCAGTGCTTGGTCACATGTGGTCCTACTGCACCTGACTAGCATGGAGCTCACACCAAATATAGCTCACAGCCCAAGTTCTGCAACACCCAAGTTGGTCTCTACTCAAGAAGACAAGTACACTGATTACGGCCTTGGATATTAAATTGCTATGAGGGCTTAAACTTATTATCAAGTTATTTATTTATCCCATTGTGGATCAGTAATAAACAATTCACAGCATGGTACTGGTGCTCAGATCACACTTTACTATTATTTTCCATTTTCATTTTTAATTGACAAATAATTGTATACATTTATGGGAATGCAATGTAATATTTTGATATATGTATAATTGTGAGATGAGTAAATCAAGCTAATTAACATATCCATCACCTTACACATTTTTTTTTGTGCTGAGAACATTTAAAATCTATTGTTTTATACATTTTGGATATGCAACCATCTATTATTAACTATAATCACCATGCTGTGCAACAGATTTCAAAAACTTATTCCTCCTAACTTTATATCCTTTGACCAACATCTCCCCACCCCCACCCCTGCCATCCCCAGCCCCTAGCAACCACCATTCTACTCTCTGCTATGAGTTCAACATTTTTAGATTCCACTTATAAGCAAGAACATGTGGTATTTGTCTTTCGATGCTGGGCTTATTTCACTTAGCATAACATATTCCAGGTTCATCTATGTTGTTGGAAATGACAGTATCTCCTGTTTTATGGCTCAATAGTATCCCATTGTGTATATATGCCACATTTTTTTTAATCCATTTTTCCATTGGTAGACACTTAGCTTGATTCCATATCTTGTCAGCCCACACTTTGAATAGTGTTATTCTAGTTGACCTTCATCTCCTCTTTCCATGAATCCTAAACCACTTACTGTCTATTTTAGGGGCTGAAAACTGGTGGTCAGTAGGCCAAATTTGATAATTACCAACATTTAATAATTGGGAGATTTATAGTTCTCTGAAAAATTGGCAGTTGTAACATCATTGTCTCACATTCTCTAAAGCAACAATAGGCTGGAGCTGAGCAAAGCTGCCCCTTTAGATGTGGCATGAACTGTCTGGGTCTCCACTGCCCCCAACACCCTTCCTACTGTTCACAGGCCAGCTCACCTCACCTGACTCTTTTTTTTATGTTTGCTTGAACCTTGTAGGCATCTGTGTTGCCCATACACGTCTATGACGTGTATTTTGCCACTTTAGATATTTTATTATATAATCAAATTGCTTTCTGTGTGGTTTGCCTTGTGTTCACATCTAGATGCAAATTCCTAGAGGAGAAAGACAATGCCCTGTGTGTTTTCCTGGTTTATCTCCGTAGACAGCACAGAGCTGTATCAACAATTATCAAATATGTGATAAATACCTTTTAAATAATGGGATGAACAAATGACCTATTCCATCTAGGTTATAAATCTAAAGTACAAATCCTAAATCGAACATACGAGGTAATTTTATGAACACCCTTGGGTGGATTAAAGGTAGCTACAAATTATTTCATATCACCTCCCAGTGAGAGATGGAGGTCTATTATCCCTTCCTTGGAGTGGAGGTTGGCTCTGACTGCTTTGACCAGGAGAATGATGGAATGATGCTATGCCAGTTCTGGGCCTGGCCTGTCAGAGAATTTTCAGCTTGCATTTGATCTGTTGAGAAGCTCTACTACCCTTCTGGAGAGACCACATGGAGACATCCTGACAATATATGGAGATAGGGAGAGCCCAGCTGAGCCAGGTCTTCCAGCCATCCCTGCCAAGGCAACAGGAAGGTGAGTAAAGTTGTCCTGGACCAGCCCTGACACCAGCTTAATATCACATAGGAGCCACAGGCAATGCCTTGTGAAGCTGGAGAGTTGCTCAGCTGAGCTCTGCCCCAATGTGCAACTCTCAACATTGTGAGATATAATAAAACAGTTGTTATGTTAAGCCACTAAGTTTTTGAGGTAGTTCATTACACAGTAATGGATGAGACAGAATTTATCCCTGAGTTTCCCCTGTTTACCTGAATGATATCCTTATTATGAACATTCAAGTACTTATTACTCTTGTTAAAGCTATGGCTTACACTGAAAATGGTAATGCTTGCCTGGAGTTCTGGATAAATGGTTGAGGCTGTTCTTGAATGGTGGGACCAACCTGGGAGTTCTGTGTCTAGCACTGAGAGAATCAGTATCTCTCGGCACACACCAGTGTGAGTGAACCTTTTGGTGTGTACAGTTCCATCGTCGTGCTATTCAGGAATAGACGTTGTGAATAATGTTCTCTACAGCAATTCTGCTGGGTTATTATTTTTTATTTTATTTTCCACTTTACAAAGATATATCTATCCACTATTTAAATCGACATAAATAATCTGGCCATGATTCTGTATTTTATGACTTCTGTGACTGTTAGGTTGTAGAATAGGAAATGTGATAGTCTCTAAGAAATGATCATCTCAGTTGCCAGATCCTAGGAGTCTATAGGCCCTTTAAAGAAGTGTACGTTTTAAGTAACAGCTTACCTCCTTCCCAAGAATTTAATCACTACATTTTTCTTCTATCATTCCTATCACGTTATAAAATCAGTTTCTCAAAAAGCTGTTCTCATTATTCTCATGTGTTTCTCAATTTCTTGTTACAAACCCTAGGAACCAGTTGCTAAAAATCGTGATTCAAGCCACTTTAGCAGAGAAACAAGATCTAGACTTGGCCAAGCTTGGAAAGGCAATGGAAACAGACCTGACAGTTGCTTCATTAATTCCTGATGCTTTACAAACATTAAAAACAAAAACAAAAATAAAAAACAAACACATCAAGGCCTTCCCAAAGAACACATTTTCCATATTTTGATATGGTCACTTTGTAATAATTGAACCAGTGATTATGCAAACGTGCAAAACCTGTCCTTGTGCCAACTGCCTGAGAGATTTAAAAAGCAGGAGGGGTGGGGGACATATTGTGCATTGAGATGAGAAGACGTGTGGTGGAATAAGAAGATATGAAGGCCTCTGGAATTATTTGCGCATGATTTCTAAAAAAAAATAACTAAGGGGAAAACTTCTTGAAGTTAAATTAGGATGAAAGGGGTGCCTATGAGAAATTAGATATTCACAGTGAAAAGAAATAAGGGATCAAAATATTTTTGTCTCATCTATTAGTATTTATGGTCTGGCTCTATGCAATAAAATAAATATAAATTCAAACCTCTATTAATTAAAACGATCTCTCCCCAAAAGTGGTTCAAAATCTGAGGGATGGCGGTGGGATGAAAGGAAAAAGTAAGTAATCAGATTACAGTGGGAGAAGTGCTACATTAGTAGTGTGGAAAACGTGTTGGAAACCGTGAGGAATAATTAATCACATCCAAAGAGTGAGTGGGAGGGGTCATTTCAGCTCAGCCTGAAGCGTGAGTAGGCTATTTCCTTGTATTGCTAGAGGGACTGCACTTCTGGACGAGAGTTTTGTTTAAGCCAAGATGTGGAAGAATGAAAGAACAGATCTGTTTCTGGAATGGCAAGAAGTAAAAAATAAATAAATAAAAGGATCAGATATGGCTTAGTCATAGGATGAGTTAATTGAGTGAGGGGTGGGAGAGAAATGGGGTTGTACTGGCTTGCAACCTAATCTGGTGTTTGGAGCCAGATCATGAAGAGACATGTATACCAGGCGAATGGGTTTGGATTTTATCATGCAGGCAGTGGGCATTTAGGAAAGTTTCATAGCAGAGGGTGTGCCACGGTCATAGTTATGGTTTAGAAATCTTACTCCATACTGGTTCTGCAGGTAGGGGATTATATGGCTTGCCTTGTGGCAATTGTCAGAGTTGCCGTTTTTACATTTGTTGGAGTGATTATTTGATTACTACTTAATCGAGACCAGAGCACCATGAAAATAAGATCCATGTTTTGCTCTTTGCTCAGAACAATCTCCCTCGCACCAAACACAGTTCCTGGAACAGAGAAGAGCTTCAGTGATGATTTGGTGAATGAGTTAAACTACTGAATATTCATGTGGGCCACATAAGTGGTAATGAAGGCCTGAATCATGGCAGTACCAGCGACAACAATTAAGAGGGAAGACATTTTTGTTTGACATCTAAAAAAGAAAATCCTGGGTTGACTCTAAGACATGTGGCAGGAGAAAAGACAGGAGGACCTCAAGGTTCTAGGGTGGGTAATTAAGGGAAGGGCAGTTATTAAATCAGCGGGGAAAGCAAGAGGAGGAGGACTGGGTTTTTTTCAAGAGCAGAAGATAAAAATTTGATGTCGGATATGTATTATAGATGCCTGCAGGACATCCATGTGGGCATGAGGCAGAATGTCATAGCAGAAAGAACAAAGCGGCAGAGGACCTTGGATTTGGGCTTTGTCATTTACCAGCTATGTAACCTAGAGTGTCATGAACCTCTGTGAAGTCAGATTTCTAATTTAGAAAGTGGAGATAAGAATCTCTGCCATAATTACCTCAGGATGATTTTATAATAATCTAAAATTTAAAAATGTGTGAGGAAGTCCTTTTTATTTTTATTTTATCTTTTTGAAATGGAGTTTTGCTCCTGTTGCCCAGGCTGGAGTGCAATGCCTCAATCTCAGCTCACTGTAACCTCCACCTCTGGGGTTCAAGCGATTCTCCTGCCTCAGCCTCCCGAGTAGCTGGGAGTACAGGCGTGTGCCCTCATGGCAGGCTAATTTTGTATTTTTAATAGAGACGGGGTTTCACCATGTTGGACAGGCTGGTTTCGAACTCCTGACCTCAAGTGATCCACCCACCTCAGCCTCCCAAAGTGCTGGGATTACAAGTGTGAGCCATGGCACCCGGCTGAGGAAGTGCATTTTAAAGTGCACAGAGCTCTTGGTGGATTCCCAGTTATGATCATCATCACTGCACTGAATGTGATGCATCCCTCAACAGAGCATGGGACAGGCCAAATCCAGACCACAGGTTTAATGCACAGGGGCCATCTGACTTGTTAAAACTACAGGTAAGTCTCCACTTTGGGCCAGCAGCCTTGAGAATGGGTATGACAGCAGAGTAGACTAGATTTATCATCAGAAGTAGAAAAATCTCTCTACCTAAGTCTTCTACTAAGAGTGACATATTCCAGCTTAAGCAGAGTGAGAGATACTAATATGAGGGTTAGGAGGTGTGCTCTGTTGCTGATGATGTAAAAACAACTTATGCTCAAATAAATATCTTCTCTTGACAGTCTCTGGAGTCTTTCTTCTTTTCTGAAAGCCAAACACAAACCCTTTTATCTTAATACACTCTTACTTCTAGAGTTGTCACTTTCTTTTTCAGCTTTCATCCAAGACTTCTCTCCTATACATTAGGCCCACGGATTCAATGCCTCATTCAAAGTCACACTAAGTCACTCCCATACTATCTCCTGTAGCATCTGGGTTTTCCCTAGAAGACGCTGACTCACTGAGCAACCATGAGCCAAAAACATCTTAGCATTTCGACTTCTGGTCAGTTCTAATGTTCTGTAGGAGTCTGGTGGATAGAAACAGAACAATTCAGATGATTGATTTCAAGATTTCTAAAACCAATCACCACAGTGACCCTGCCCTGATGGGGAGGTAGACTTGTTGGAGACAGTCTTCTGTTAGAGACTGGCTCCTGTCTTCAAAATGAGCCTTAAGCAAGGATTCTTTGCGGGATGGAAAAGTTGAGTTTCTGAGAACAATCAATAGGGCTATATCTTTTGCCCATCTCAAGTTCTTTGATGTAATATAAAAGCAATAATGTGCCTGAGAATGAACTCATAAACAGTTATTCATTTTATAGCATAATAAAAGTAGGGCAAGGTAGAGTTGAGATTTAGGCAAAGAATTGGGCTGGCAGTTAGGAGATCTTGTTTTTCTTGCAAAGTTGCTCATGGTGTCATCTTTAGTAAATCACCAGGTGGTTCCTGGCCTCAGTTTTTCCACCAGTGAAACACAGAGTGGCATGGGACCATTGATAAACAAGTAAGGGTAATAACTGCCATATATGTGCAATTAACATGCCGGGCTCTATTCTCGGTCTTGGGACAGATCCATGAATAGAACAGAAAAAAGTAATTCTTGTGTTCATAGAACTCAGATTCTAGTGAGGGAAGAGACAATAAACAAAACACACAATAAATAAGGAAATTGTATGTTGGAAGTTGATAGGTGCTGTTAAAACACACAGAACGGGTAAGGTGAATTTGGATCATGAGAGTGGCTGAGGACTGCACTGGTTGCAGGCTTTGGAAAGGTCTGGGTTCTAACCTTGACTAGTGACTCCTTTCCCTCATTACAACAAAATAATAGTACCCTCAGGTCACACAGGAATTGTAAGAGTTCAATGAAGTAAGGAAAGAAAAACCACTTGTCATGCAAATGTTACTATTATTATCCTTATTTTCTAATTCCAAATACCTTGACTCCAAAATCATGAATCTCAAATAACAAATACTGGAATGACAAAGGACAATATTATTTTAATATCACAAAGAAAACCAAAGATGTAGTTTTGGTCACATGGTTCATTTAAGGATGGGGCCAATTACATGAATAAGGGTGATATTTGCTGAAGCAGGAGTACCTCTAAGATTCCTATAGGACAGACATCCACAGGCTCTATTTTTAGTTCAGGGATTTACAAAAATCAAAACAAGAAAATGAAACAAATAAAAGGGATTTATAAATTTTAAAACAAAGCTTTTAAATTTTATACGTTCCAAGAAGCTTCCAGAGGCTGGCTTTTGGAGAATAAAGCACCTGAACAATAATCAGAAAAGGCAAAATTGCCTCCTTGGGATATTGACGTTAACAGATGTGATTTTTTCTTTTTCATGCCAGGAACAGAGCGCTTCTGGCAGAGGTGTGAATTTCAGTGCATCACTGGCAGAATTGCTGACCTCTGTGGGAAATGTTTAAGTCCTTTGATGTAACTTATTGTTGAGCAAACAGTATTTCTGGCACTAAAAACGTTTTGGGTTTATATCTGTTTCCATCAATCTTTATTCAATGACATTATCATTGCTCACCTATTACAGATATTTCTCAACTGGGAATTCATGAAAAGGGCAGAGAGTTGGAGACAGTGTTTATTGAAATGACCAAAAGCTTTTGTTGCATCCTCTCCTGCCCTATTCTTATAGAGGTCATAAAATCACTCATGGGACAAGACATTTTTTATTAGAAAATAGTAAAAGTAGTTCTCCCTAGACTTCTTCCTGTATTAAATACTACACATCTTGAGGTTGGTACTACCAAAAAACTATGCCCCGTTCATTCATTCATTTATTCCCCTTATGTTGAATGTTTGTTACGTGTTATACACCTGTGCTATGTAGGCACAGGTGTAAAAAAGCTTACAACTCCAAGGAGAGCCTTCTGCCTCTGAATACAATGCTGTTGTCTGGAAACTAAAAAAAGGCCACTCCATTAAGTTTGCAGAGGACGTGGCCTCACTTCCCAAATGCTGCCAGCAAAGTTGTGCTGCCAGGGCTTTTGGAGGCTGGCTCCCAGAAAGGATCTGGGAGTGATCTGCAAGGGGTGAGCTCTGTACCATGCTGGGGGCAGCAGGGTCATTAAGTTCCTAACTGTTTGCAGGGGAATAGGGTTAATGGGCCAGAACCTTTCTGGAGCTTAGCATTCAGGAGTTCAACTAAGTCTCCAAAAGAGCATGTTAAGCGATTTAGGGAAGTTGATTCAAACTCAGCAAAACTTTATCAAGGGCCTTCTAAAAGCAAGTTGGGATCAGATGTGAAAAGGTGAGGACAAAACAGTCCCCCTATTCAAAGAGCTTACAGTTCAATTCATATGCAGGGACAGGCCCAGCGCAGCGAGGATACTCAGCATATGACCTTGAACTTACAAAATCATCAAAGCAGCTCTCCAAGGACAGATAATGAGATTGAGGCTCAGAGATGGGAAGTAACTTGTCTAAGGATGCAGTGAATTACACCTGGTTCAGTCTCCAGAGCAGCTTCAATCACCTCCTCGGGCTCTGTAGGAACTGAGTCTCAAGATACAGAGCTGACTCAGCTAGACTTTCTGGGTCACAGAGATGCATATGTACACAGTAGGAAGACAAAAGGACTCAGGCACATTGAGTGCTTACTCTGTGTCAGGCACTGTCCGAAGTGCTGGTGCATACTAAGTGTTTTATATTTATTTTATCATTTAATCCTCACAAACCATTTGTACACGAGGTACCAATGTTGTCCCCATTTAACACATGAGGACACTGAGGAATGAGGAAGTTAAATTGCTAGCAAGAAATCATACACTCAATAACTCAGGATTAAAATTCTCACCATCTGGAGACTATGCTACTCATATTACACTATTGCCTGGGACAAGATACTTCTTTCTGGGGTGTATTGAAGCCTCATACCAAACACATATTTCAGCAATGAAATTTCTAGCAGGACATGGATAAGTAATTATGGTGTTAGTTCTAAACCAAAAGCATCAGATGGATCCTATCTTTATCAGAAAGTCAAGAAAATCCTCCTTTGATAGCAAGCTGGCTTCTCGTATATTTCTTTAAAACTCACCCTGAAAGAACTTCTGTCCATCTGTCTATCTGACCACCCATCCATCCATCCATCAATTTATCCAACTATTCAACAAACATTTATGGAGGATTCCCTATATGCTGTGCACTTTGTAAGAAGCTGGGAATACAAAGATAAGTATATACATAGTCCTGCCCCGGAGAAAGTCATAATGAGGAGATAGTATTGTAAAGAAAAATAATTAGAATCCAGTAAACTCTGTGTAGTAACTGAGATAGGAGTAAAGTTCCATGGGTGCACAGAGAAGGTACTAAGGCAGCTTTGGGGAGTCAAGAACTTCCAGAGGGTTCATCTGGCTAGGATGAGAGCTGCTTGGAAGAACATGGTAGCTTTGGATGTGTGTGTGTGGAAAACTGAGGAATAGTGAGAGGGTGTATAAGTAGAACATTCCATAAACCTTTGATAGCATCAGATGGGGTGGACACTGAACCAGGAATTAGAGGACATAGGCTTTCAGGGCTACTATTCGACCTAGCAGTCCAATTGCTGGGTATATACCTAGAAGAATATAAATAATTCTGCCATAAAGGCACATGCATGTGAATGTTCACTGCAGCACAATTCACAATAGGAAGACATGGAATCAACCTAAATGACCATCAATGGTAGGCTGGATAAAGAAAATGTGGTACATACACACCATGAAATACTATGCGCCATAAAACAGAATGAGATCATGTCTTTTGTGAGAACACAGATGGAGCTGGAGGCCATTATCCTTAGCAAACTAATGCAGGAACAGAAACCCAAATATCACATCTTCTCACCTATAAGTGTGAGCCAAATGATGAGAACTCATGGACATAAAGAAGCGAACAACAGACATTGGGGCCTACTTGAGGGTGGAGGGTGGAAGGAGGGAAAGGAGCAGAAAAAACAACTATTGAGTACTAGGCTTAGTACCTAGGTGATGAAATAATCTACATAACAAACCCTCATGACACGAGTGTACCTATGTAACAAACCTGCACGTGTACCCAGAAACCTAAAATAAAAGTTAAAAAAAAAGATGACATGGGTTTTCCTCCTTGGCTTGGTATAATATGGAATATGATACTGGGTAAGTCACTTTCCTCATTGCTTAGACAAGAATATTGTTACATGGTTTACTTCTTACTCATAGGGATGTGATTGAACATGTTATAGAGCTTGAAGAATATTTAATTAATACAAAATATTATGATTATCTGTGATCCTATCTTCCCCATTCTCCAAAGGTATCTCACCACACAAATGCAGATCTCAACCTTAAGAGAAAGCAAAGTGACCCATGACTAAGAATAAGACTTAGACATAGCCAAAGCAAGACTAAGCAAAAATAACAAATCTGGAGACATCACACTACCAGATTTCAAACTATACTACAGGGCCATTGTTACCAAAACAGCATGTTACTGGTATAAAAATAGGCACATAGACCAATGGAAGAGAATAGAGAACTCAGAAATAAACCCAAATGCTTATAGGCAACTGATCTTTGACAAAGCAAACAAAAACATAAAGTGAGGAAAGGACACCCTTTTCAACAAATGGTACTCAGATAAGTGGTTAGCCATATGTAGGAGAATGAAACTGGATCCTCACCTCTCATCTTATACAAAAATCAACTCAAGATGGATTAAAGACTTAAACCTAAGACCTGAGGCTAAAACCTCTAGAAGATAACATTGGAAAAACCCTTGTGGATATTGGCTTAGGCAAGGATTTCATGACCAAGAACCCAAAAGCAAATGCAATAAAAACAAAGATAAATAGCTGGGACCTAGTTAAACTAAAGAGCTTTTCCATGGCAAAAGGAACAGTCAGCAGAGTAAACAGACAACCCACAGAGTAAGAGAAGATCTTCACAATCTATACATCTGACAAAGGACTAATATACAGAATCTACAACGAACTCAAGCAAGTCAGTAAGAAAAACAAACAAACAAACAATTCCATCAAAAAGTGGGCTAAGGACATGAATAGACAATTCTCAAAAGAAGATACACAAATGGCCAAACATATGAAAAAATGCTCAACATTACTAATGATCAGGGAAATGCAAATCAAAACCACAATGCAATACCACCTTACTCCTGCAAGAATGGCCATAATCAAAAAATCAAAAAACAGTAGATGTTGGCGTGGAAGCAGTGATCAGGGAACACTTCTACACTGCTGGTGGGAATGTAAACTAGTACAGCCATTATGGAAAACAGTGTGGAGATTCCTTAAAGAACTAAAAATAGAACTGCCACTTGATCCAGCAATCCCACTACTGGGTATCTACCCAGAGGAAAAAAAGTCATTATTTTTTAAAAGATACTTGCACATGCATGTTTATAGCAGCACAATCCACAATTGCTAAAGTGTGGAACCAATCCAAATGCCCATCAGTCAATGAGTGGATGAAGAAACTGTGGTACATATGTACGATGGAATACTACTCAGCCATAAAAAGAAATTAATTAACAGCATTTGCAGTGATCTGGATGAGACTGGAGACTATTATTCCACGTGAAGTATGGAAATGGAAAACCAAACATCATATATCTCAATGATATGTGGGAGCTAAGCTATGAGAACGCAAAGGCATAAGAATGATGCAATGGACTTTAGGGACTTGAGGGGAAAAGTGGGAGGGGGCGAGGGATAAAAGACTACAAATAGAGTGCACTGTATGCTGCTTGGGTGATGGGTGCACCAAAATCACAAATCACCACCAAATGACTTACTCATGTAACCAAATACCACCTGTACCCGAATAACTTATGGAAAAATAAAATAATAAAAATTTAAAAATATATAAATAAATAAAAATATCACACTTATTTATCTTGCCTGTGCAAGATAAACAGCAATAAAAAAAGAAAGAAGACTTAGGAAAACTGTATCTCCTGTACAACATCTAGAATTCTTTCTCCCTGACTTATTTATGTTTTCCCCCACGTCCACAGTATGCCTTATTACTAACTAAAGCACACTTTGCTTTTTATATTTAGCCTTCTCTCCTTCTCCTTTCTAACTTCACTATGGACATTGAGACCTGCTTTTCCCACTTCATCAAACACTGTTTTCATTATTTTTGCTCCTATGGTGTTGACTATAATAAAAAAGGCTGAAAATCTACAACAAACTCCAGGAACTCAAAGAGTTAACATGGGCTGGGCTCTGACTCTCAACTAAGCATGTCAGGATGAAAAGCATTCAGGAAACGAAACTCCCATACCCTCTCTCCAGTCTCCCCCTTCATTACAGACACTCTCACATAGAGTTCCCCTATAAGAAGACTTCCCCGGAATGAGAGGCCACACACAGCTGCCCTACCAGGGCCAGTAATGAGTGCCATCCGAAGTTCAGAGCTGAAGCCCAATTATCTACATTTATTGCATCAGAGGCTTCAACCCCTATGAGTTCTGGGGTGCAGAAATACGACACCTCCTCCTGGGATGTGATCTGTCTATGAGAGAAGAAATATGAATCTGCCATGTGGAAAAGTATTAGAAAAAAGAAAACTGAGGGTAACTGGCCTGGAAGAGAGGTATTTTGTGATGGTTGCCTTGACATCCCTGAAGAGCTGCCAAGGAGAAGGAGAAGAGGGAGTAAAAGGAGTAGGAGGGTAACAATGATAATAGGAGCCAACGTTTAATGAGGGCTTGCTGTGGGCCAGGCACCATGCTAAGCGTTTCACTTGAAATTCTCCTCCAGTGCTCACAATAAACCTGTGACATAGATACTATTCTTGTCACAATTTTAGATATGAGGATTAAACAGGCTAAATGGCTTGCCCAAGATGTAGAGCTAATCAGATATTGAAGCAGGATTCTATCCCAGACAGAAATATCGAACACATGGTTTTCTAGACTGGCTACACATCAGGATCATTTAGGAGAGCTATTCAAACTACTGATTCCTAAACAATCCAGAGGACATATGAAATCAGAATTTCCAGGGAAGCTTCCTGGATAATGACGTTTCTTGGAAGCTTCCCTGGTGGGTCTGATGTATGCAGTCAGGTTTGAGCTCCCTTGGAGAACACACAATTTGTGTGACCTACAGGGACAGAAGGACAAGTTGAGACTGGAGAACTACTCTACATTCTACGATCAGAGGTTTCACTGAGAAAAATGCATTTATGGCCGGGCGCGGTGGCTCAAGCCTGTAATCCCAGCACTTTGGGAGGCCGAGGCGGGCGGATCACGAGGTCAGGAGATCGAGACCATCCTGGCTAACATGGTGAAACCCCGTCTCTACTACAAATACAAAATATTAGCCGGGTGTGTTGGCTGGCGCCTGTAGTCCCAGCTACTCGGGAGGCTGAGGCAGGAGAATGGCGTGAACCCGGGAGGCGGAGCTTGCAGTGAGCCGAGATCGCGCCACTGCACACCAGCCTGGGCGACAGAGCGAGACTCCGTCTCAAAAAAAAAAAAAAAAAAGAAAGAAAAAGAAAAATGCATTTATACTGAAAACTGAATGGCAACAAGGAATCAGCCCAAGAAAGAACTGGGGGCAGAGGGCTCCAGGCAAAGAAAATAGCAAGTGCAAAGGTCCTGGAGTGCAAATAAACTTGAGGTATTCAAGAAAGGAAAGAAGGCTGGTGTGCCTGCAGCACAGTAAGGGAGCGGGAGAGTGGCTGAGACCAAATCACAGGGGGAGGAAGGAGCCCAGTCGAGGGGGCTTGTGGGTGATGACAAACAATTTGGATTTTATTCCAAGTGCAATGGAAAGCCAGTGTGGGGTTTTAAGCAGGGAAGTGATGACTTTTGATTTACAATTTAAAAAGATAATCTTAAGTTCAGACTTATCATAAGAGGGCAACAGTGAAAGCAAAGAGCACAATTAGAAAGTTATTAATAGGCCGGGCGTGGTGGCTCACGCCTGTAATCCCAGCACTTTGGGAGGCCGAGGCGGGCGGATCACGAGGTCAGGAAATCAAGACCATCCTGGCTAACACGGTGAAACCCCGTGTCTACTAAAAATACAAAAAATTAGCCAGGCGAGTTGGCGGGCACCTGTAGTCCCAGCTACGCGGGAGGCTGAGGCAGGAGAATGGCCTGAACCCCGGGGGGCGGAGCCTGCAGTGAGCCGAGATTGCGCCACTGCACTCCAGCCTGGGTGAAAGAGCGAGACTCCGTCTCAAAAAAAAAAAAAAAAAAAAAGGCCGGGCATGGTGGCTCACGCCTGTAATCTCAGCACTTTGGGAGGCCGAGGCGGGTGGATCGCAAGGTCAGGAGATCGAGACCATCCTGGCTAACATGGTGAAACCCCATCTCTACTAAAAATAAAAAAATTAGCCGGGCGTGGTGGCGGGCGCCTGTAGTCCCAGCTACTCGGGAGGCTGAGGCAAGAGAATGGCGTTAACCCGGGAGGCGGAGCTTGCAGAGATTGCGCCACTGCACCGCAGCCTGGGCGACAGCGCAAGACTCTGTCTCAAAAAAAAAAAGAAAGTTATTAATAATGTTGCAGCAATCCAGGCTGGGAAGAGGGTAGACTGAGCCACAGCAGTAATTTTCTTCTCTGAGTTGTTATGGGGAATAAGTGAAATAACATAAATGCACCCAGGACAATGCCTGGCACAGAGTGGATGATAAAATATCTGAATTTCTTTCTTTCAACTCTGTGCTACAGCAGGGAGCCAGGTTTTAGATCAAAGGAAGAAAGGAGTTTCCTAGAGTCAGGGCTGACCTAAGATGGCAGGTGCTAACTCTGGGAGTGATGCACTTCCTAGGAAGGGGGAACTGACAGATCACTTGGCAAGCATAATAAAACCATGGTTATGTTCAGGTCACTTCTAATCTCAATAACCTATGATTTCTAATAATTCATTCATTCGACCCATATTCATTGAGCAGAACCTATATCCTGGGTATTGTGCCAGGCACTGTCATTCAACTAGTGAACAATAAAAGTGGCTAAGGAAATTGAGATTTTTACTGCCTGTCTGACCTTTGGTAGTTTGCAGTTTTTTATTCAAAGCAGTTGTGAGAATATGGTCCTGTATCACACCTTGGAGTCTATTAAGGTGATGTTTTTTGCCCTAAGTTTTTTTTTAACTCTTTAGTTTGTTGATTTATTTAGCAACTATTTATTATTTGGCTACTGTGTGTTAGGCACTGGGGATAGAAGGATGTGGCAAAGAGGCTACCTGTCCACCAAAATTTATGATCCTCCTCTGCATACCTTTTACTAGGAGTAGTTGCCAGATGCTACATACCCCAGCATCACCTGCAATTAGGTATGGCCATGTGATTGAGTTCTTGACATGAGAATGTGATGTGAACAGCAGTGATGCACACACTTCTAGTCCTGGTCTAAAAAAAAAGCCTTCCACAAGGCACTCCTTCATACTTTTTTACCCTCTGGCTGGATTGAATGGAGAGGTCTCTAGGAAGACTTTGAAAGCCACTGATTGATGATGGCAGAAGTTCAGACCATCCTGCCTACCTGTTCACTTGCCTCGTAATGTTATCTGTGCAAGAAATAAAAGTATAGTGTATTGGAGCTTTCATATATCTTTTTGGTCTATCTGTTACAGCATTTAGCCCACTGTTCTACATGAGGAGGATAAGACAGGCCTCCTCTTGAGTCTCAGAGCTGGTAATTGTTTTCAGGAGACCATTTACTTAAAATCAAGGTTGTGATTAGATGAGATAAGCTTAAGCTCCCCATAGAAACACATAACAGGGGCATCTAAATCATCCTGGGGGATCAGAGGGATGTTGCCTAAGTTGCAACCTAGAGGGTAAACTGGAGTTTATCAGAAGGGGAGAGAGGAAATGTAGCCTGGTGTCCCTATTAGAACACCAGGCTGAGAGGCTCCAGCTTCAACAGAGTTAACACCTTCCCAGACAGATGCACTGTTCTGCATAGCTCCTTTCTTTCCTCCTGCAAGTGAAGGGCCAGAGTGTGCATGTGCATGTGTCTGTATGTGTGTGGTGTGCTGAGGGTAAGAAAGGGAGGCAAAGAGAAAGGGGAGGAAGGTTGATTCAGTCATTCTTGACCTGAGTCACGTCAGAAAGCCAACAGAGGGTGTAGGCTCTCAGGGTGTCGCCAGCCTTGCTGGATGAAGGCTGTGGTGCCAGTAGATTTGTGCAGTGGGACCACCAGCTTTGGCAAGTTTAACAGAAATGAACAGTACCAGCCCAATTCCAGTTTAAATTGACAATATTGAAACTCTGCCAGAAAGAATCTGAGCAATATTTTGCAAACTTTAATAACAGCTCAGAGAAACCGATCAGAGCATTTGGCTTCGCAGTGCATTATTGCTCAGCTGGACCCACGTAATAGCAGAGAGGAATGAATCTATTTTTTTCCATTTCCAGAGAATAATATTTTTCTTCCTCGCAAACTGTGAGGAATTCAGTGAAGTCTAAATGTATTTGTCTTGTTTCTTATTTCAACTTCTCGATAAATCCCCCATAGGGTTTTGGCACCCACTGTTAAGGCAGTCAGTTTACTGCCTGAAATATCTTCTCCTATTGGAAATTATATTTCTAGAAACTGTAACTTTCTTTGGTTGAGACTTTAATTTGTGGCTTTGATGTCCCACATGCAAGGCACTGACCATGAGAATTAGGTAGGTTTTTGGATATGCTGAGCAGCGGAGAGTTCCATTTATTTATTATTTGGAATTCAAGAGTAATTGACATCTTCCTGGACCTCTGTACTAGAAAGAAGAGAGATGGTTTTGGAACCTGAAATGGGATCAAATCTCAGGCATACCTCTTATGAACTGGGTAACTTAAAAGAAGTGGTTTAAGCACTGTGGGCCTCAGCTTTCCCTCACCTATAAAATGAGGACATTCCTGAGCTCCCAGGTAGATTAAATAAAGGGTATCAAGTGCTTGGGATAGTGTCTGGCTTTTAGGAGAATCCCATCCAATGGCATCTCCTTGCCTTCTCCTCCTTTCCCTAAAGGCTGGGAAAAGAGGTTGTGAAGCCCCAGATGGCAGCACAAGGTATTATTTCTAGGTTAGCATATGAACTCCTCACTCCCAGTTTGGAGAATGGGAAAGGCCCACATAGCGCTTTTATCATTCTGGTAAAACAGCCGGGTTAGGGAATCATGTAGATTTGTGAAATGGTAAGTTGCTTCCCATGAGAACAGGGGTCTCTGATGAGTGCAAAGGATGGGGCAGCTCCACTCATATAGGAACCTTCAAAAACAGAGGCTGCCAGCTAGTTGTGAGTAGAACTGGTTCCCACAGTAGAGCCACTCAAATTTGGCTCACCTTTGGGACAAATGAAGTGGTTTGGCCTCACTTTGGGAGTAATGTTAAAGGAAAGATGAACTGAGATCTTTTTATTTTAGAGAATTGTTTTCCAAAGAAAGACAAACTAGAAAAACTATGGCAAAGCAGAAATTAGGGGAGAATTATTTTCCTTTAGGTAAGACTGGTGGTTTCCCGATGTTTTTTGGTGAAGACTGTACATGAAAAAGATTAAAACACTCTTTCTCATTTGTTAGTCTCTGCTTGGATTCCACCTCCCTAAAAGGCCTTCCTTGACTACTTTTCTCCTTGAAGAAGGCATTGTCTATTTCCTAACGTTGCTGTATGTTTGTCATACTATTTATCACCATCTGAAATTACACATACTGATTTGGTTTTGTGTTTAGAACTTGTCTTCCCCAGTGGAATGTACTCAGCTACTGCGTCTCACTTGCTGCTGTCTCCCTGATGTGGCATTTGAGAAATATTTATTCACTTTGGGAGGCTGAGGTGGATGGATCACTTGAGGTCAGGAGTTCAAGACTTGCCTGGCCAACATGGCGAAACCCCGTCTCTACTGAAAATACAAAAATTAGCCAGGCATGGTGGCAGGTGGCTATAGTCCCAGCTACCTGGGAGGCTGAGGCAGGAGAATCGCTTGAACCCAGGAGACAGAGGTTGCAGTGAGCTGAGATCATGCCACTGCACTCCCACCTGGGTGACAGAGTGAGCCTCCATCTCAAAAAAAAAAAAAAAGAAATAGTTATTGAAGGAAGCAATAAATAATACAAATTTTATATAGTGATTATTTTTGTTGTTTTTTAGAGATGTCATAATAAAAATTATTTCTATAAAATGAAACATTAAAAATGAATAATTTCTCATCAGCTATGGCCAAGTTTTTTGGATTTCTAAATATTTTTAGAAGCAGAATTGATTTTTATCCACTTTTTCTTACATAAGTACTCTCAAAATGTTCATTGTTTGGCTGATGAACTCCAAGTTATGTTTAGGTAAGTATGCTTACATTTTAGAATTTTTATCCACTTCTTGGTAATCAGAAGGTATAATCCAAATAAACTGTCAATTCTACTGTCATTTTTCTTGAAATCTGCTCTGTTGTTTCAGATGTGTAAACCTCAAACCTCAAATTTAGGGTAAGATGCCATTCTCAGTCCATTAACAAATGACATACATTTATATGGTCTTTAAATACATATGATTATTATGTCTTTTTTTTTTTTTTTTTTTTTTTTTTAAGACGGAGTCTTGCTCTGTCGCCAGGCTGGAGTGCAGTGGCGCGATCTCAGCTCACTGCAACTTCTGCCTTATGGGTTCAAGTGATTCTCCTGCCTCAGCCTCCGAAGTAACTGGGACTACAGGCATGTGCCACTATGCCCAGCTAATTTTTGTATTTTTAGTAGAGATGGGGTTTCACCATGTTGACCAGGATGGTCTCAATCTCTTGACTTTGTAATCCGCCCACCTTGGCCTCCCAAAGTGCTGGGATTACAAGCATGAGAAGTCTATTTTTAAAAACATGTATACTGGTGCCCTCAAAGCTTAAACATTTTGAAAAAGGAGGAGTCATTTTCATCATGCAATCAAACGTCAATCTTACTACAAAGTGAAAGAGATCTTAGCAGTGGGAATAGATAAAGCTTCATAAGATACTTTATACTTCAGAGTGAAATTCATTTTGTTCTCAGTTGTTGAGATCATATTTGAAGAGTGGAAGGGGCACAAGAAACGAAGACCACCATGACTGGTGATTAGTGTCATGACAGTCCACCTGGGAAACAGACAAATAAACATGCAGAATTCAGAACTCACTTGGGACTTCCTTTATTCTTCATAAGAACATGTGGAGCTTTCTGTCTCTCTCATTCTTTCCTTAATACTCTGCAAAAAGAACTGAAAGTAGTCCTGGGAAAACAACGCAATGGTATTTGCAAATATTTGATCCTGGAGCAGGGATTCTCTGCCACGGACTATGTGATACGCTATAAACTAATCTCTTTAAGCCTCTTAAATAAGGTAGTAACAGTACACACCTTCTATGGCTATTGTGAGATTAAATAAACTGATCTACATTGTCAAGCACTCAGGAATTCCTCAATCAATGAATATTCGCAGTTATGAGTAGCTCTGGCTTGTGACTACTTCATCCTTTTAACAGATTCTTCTACAAATGCCACACTGCAACGACATTTGTTTTCTTAAAATATTGAAGCAGAGAAGCTTCACTGAGCAGCAACATCTCATTTGCTAGTGAGACCTAGTGAAGACTGAGGAAGTCAGCAGCCATGTGCCTTCATAGCATTAGAGCAATTACACTCTGCATTATTAAACTCCGCGGTATACAGTTCAACTTGCTAAATAACAAGAATTAAACATAGCCCAAATAGTAGCACTTTGCCTCAACCGTGAAAGAGTGGCACTCACCAATGAAACTCTCTAGCTAAATTACCAAGTGTGAGGCCTAAATTTAGGATGGGGCAATTCAGAAACAGTTGATTACTGGATCTAAGATTATAGATGTTCTTGTGAACTGTTGAAACTAGTGAAATAAATATAAAATAATGGATTATTACAGAATTATGAAAAAAACCTCTCCTGGGCGGGCTGGAATTGTTCTGCATTGTTATAAGAAATGATCGCTGAAAAGCAATTGCAACTTGTGCCTACAAAAGGCAGCACAAATGACATCCATCTTCTGTAAGAAATTTGATATGGAGACTGAATAGAACAATGTATTTTATTATCAAATTTGGCCCTTAAGATGTGATGTTATGCTTTAGGAGGCTGAAACTTTCTCCTGTGCTTTATTTGGATGAAAACAGAAACAACAGAAACTCGCGGCACAGCACTATTAAGGAGACTAGGTAAAGTGATGCTGCAAAAAGTTGGAAATCTACCTTCTCGTTTTCTAATGTATAATACCTTACTTAGCCAGTATTTTTGGTCTCAAGTCTTAGTATCCAGAAAGCTAGTACTCTAGCTAGCCAGAATTTTCCTCTTTTTCTTTTTCTTATTGTGATAAAATCAATTAAAATTTGTCATTGTAACCATTTTTAAGTGTACAGTTTAGTGGCAGTTAAGTGCATTCTCATTGTTGTGCAAACAGAATTTCCTCCTATTATGTGGATAAGACCCTTGAGACCCTGAATCATATCTCAGGACTTGCCCAAAGTCACAGTGAGTCCTGGAACTTACACCTTCCACCCCTTCAGCGTTCCCTAGAATTTCAAAGGCTATCTCCTTGTGCTGACTCAGCTGTTGGAATGAGTAGTGAAGCTACAGACATAAATTATATCATTCATCTAGTCAACACATTCATTCTATAAATATTTATTGAACATCTACCATGGAAAGGACACATGCAAGAGATTAGACAAAAAGCATGTTATTTCTTACAATAGCCTTATTGGTATTTTGGTTAGTTTTTACTTTTGTCCTTTTAGAAATGAGGCCAGAAGATCCAGACAGGTTTGGTAACTCTTTCAAGGCCACGAAGAAAATAGTGAAGATGAGATTCAACACCAGTGGACTATCACTCCAAGAGATTTGCAGTGAATCTGATTACAGGGCTTGTTAAGATTTTTTAGGAATACAATTTTTTTCCTCAAGCCATAACAACATTATACCAATAAGGTGGAGCAGGTCTTTTGTTACCATGGGAACAAAGAAAACACCCAGTTTCTTCTGTGAACTAAAAGTACCTGAAGTGGAAAAGAAATTAAGTCTCATTGTCATACACTGAGAACATTGTTGAATTATCACACCAGGGTATTCTTATGTCATGAGGATGGGGATGGTGGTGGTGATGGTGATGATGATGATGATGGTAATGGGAATGGTATGGTGATGATTATAATGCTGATAATTATCAACCATGGATCACCTAGTACATACAAAGCTCTACATTTAGATATATTCATACATGTAATATTTGCTGAGTATCTTCCTTTTGTTAGGCACTAGGAATACAGTAGTAAATAGGACAGATATACAAGGTTCCTGTTCTCATGGAATTTACAATCTAATGAATGATAAGGTTTTAAACAAATAATTGCATATAGTAATCCTCAAACAGCCATATGAAGTTGGAATGATGACAATAATAACAAAACCACCAAGACTCTTCTATTACTGAGTACCTATTATGTGCCAGACACTCTTCTAGGTAGTTTACATACAAAATATTTTGTTCTACAGGTTACAGAACCTTAATGGGCACCAGTTTCATCCCAGCAAATATGAGCACAAATGGGTTTTTCTTACACCAAAGACTTTCCATCCTACTCTGCTCTTAGGCTAGCCCTGGATTTATTTTCTGCCCAGGCCATTTGTTCTTCCCATCCAGGGTTGGGATCTCGATATGTGGGCTAGGATACCAAAGGGTTTGGGTGCTCACCTTCTAATGGCCACCAGGTCTCTGTAAGCAAAAACACTCTTTTTTCATGTAGCCAACATAAAGGGAGACAGAGATTCCCAGCCACAACACTGGAATCTTCATGGGGTCTGTGTGCAGGTTTCTTCATCTTCTACACCCTATAGAGCCCTGGAGAAGATGCCATCTCCATTAGAGCGGGGCTTTCCCAGGACATGGAGGTAATTAGGCATGATCTTGGTCATTCTTTTAGAGGAGTCAGGGATATCTCCATATTCCTGAATATCCTATGCAAGATGGTAATAAACTCATTTATTAATAATATTATCCAAAATTTGTACGGCCTGCTTCAGCTTACCTCTCACTAGCTCATAGGTTATCTCAGGTGATCCTCATTAAAATCCCTGTAGGATATCTTTATTTATAGATGAAAGTCAGCAGCCCTGTAGAGAAGCCCACATGATGAGGAGCTAACGCTTCTTGCCAACAGCCACGTGAGTGATGTTGGAAGCAAATATTCTAGCTCTGGTGGAGTCTTCAGATGACTGCAGCCCTGATTGACACATTGACTGCAACATCAAGAAAGACTGCATCAAAAACACCCAGTTAAGCCACTCCTAGATTTGTGACTCTCAGAAACCATGAGATATAATAACGTTTGTTGTTTTGAGTGGCTAAATTTTCGAGTACTTTGTTAAGCAGCAGTGGATAACTTGTACAAAATTTAGGAATATAGAAAATCATCTTTGGAGTCAGACAGTTCTGGATTTGCATTCTGGTTTTGCCAGTTATTAGCTTTGTAACCTCGGGCAACTCATTCCACATCTCTAAGCCTCAATTTCCTCATCTGCAAAATGGAGGTAATAATGGTATTTGTACCCTAGGGTTTTTCCCCCGAGTAATTGAAATGGTGCTTGTTAAACACAATGCTTGGCACCTAGTACACAGTCAGTAAATGGAAGCTATAATTATTGTTATTATAATCTTTTGAGCTCATTTGGCAAATATTTAAAACACTGATTCTTCTTAAAGTGCCGACTACAAGCATTGCTCAATTGGATTATGCAAAAGGAATTTTTTTACGAGGGAGACATGCTCAGTCAGAGAACACAGGTCTTGCTTGCGATTGCCCGTGGTGCTGAAGGACAAGCCAAGATTAAAGAGTCAACCAGCAGTTGACTGAGCTTTTTCTCCTTGTCCACAAAATGCTGATGAACAGCATTTTGTAATGTAATTAAGATTACACTGAAGAATGAGCCCTCTATCACCCCATCATTCAATCACCTTTTCCTTTACCAGCAGGAGCCAAGAGCTTGGCTTTACCTTCCCCTACAAACAACCACCTGACCCCCAGCTCATTAGTCCCATCCCTGGGATAGTATTCATTGATTTTAGGGACCAGAGTCCAATATTTCTCTCTCATCTGTCTTTATGGTCTGCACTGAGGTCAAAGTTAACTACGTACTCATTTTCTGGGAGGACATTTCCTGATGCGAAAGTGATTAGAAACTTCTTACTTCCCATTCTTCATACTCAAGTTTCTGTTCTTCTTGGACCAATGGTTCATTCTATCTCTGTAATCTGAGGGCAGGTGTAGAAAATGGCTTACCTTGAAAACCATAAATTATCTGTACTCATCACTTTCAGAACAGGACTCATTAAAAAAACTTATTTCCCACAACAGTGTTCAAAGAGATGAGTTGCCTTTTAGCACACTAACACCTCTGCCTCTTTTAAGACCACTGAGCTTACTTCTTAGAACAATGTAGTAAGTCAATCCATACTTATCAAAACAAACATTTTAATGTGACTATCTTCTTAAGTGGTAAGTGACTTTTTTCATGGAGAAGTTTAAGATGATTATACCTTTTTGGAAATAATCCTGACTCTTGATAAGCATACTGCCAGCCTGGGGGACAAGGGATTTGCCTGTTGGTCGTGGTGTGGCAATGGATGAGCTCTGTGAACCTGGGCAGGTCACGACGCCTAAGTCAAATCAGTTTCTTCATCCATGAAATGGGGATACCTGCTCACCTACTCTTCAGAGTTTTCATAAAAATCAAATGGTATGGTATCAACAAAGTACTCTAAAAAAATTTAAATAGCTTTAATGTATACGAACATTCCAGTTATAAGAAATTCTGCAATAAATAAACCAGGTTTTACTAATATTCCTCCAACACACAAACCAAAACAATGACATTTGAGTGAAATATGCCATAAGTATATTTATTTATTTAGAGACTGGGTCTCACTCTGTTGCCTAAGTTGGAGTACAGTGGCACGATCATGCCTCGCTGAAGCCTTGACCTCCCTGGGCTCAGGTTATCCTCCCACCTCAGCCTCCCTAGAAGCCAGGACCACAGGCACATGCCACCACACCTGGCTAACTTTTGTATTTTTTTGTAGAGACAGGGTTTTGTCATGTTGTTCAGGCTAGTCTCAAACTCCTATGCTCAAGTGATCCACCCTCTTTGGCCTCCCAAATTTCTGGAATTACAGGCATGAACCACCATGCTTGGCCCCATAAGTGTAAATAATAAAACTGTATGGATAAAAGAGAAATTAAGAATCTACATTTGTCAAAAGAACTAAAGAAAGAAAGTTAACACAAAGACGACAGATTGTCAAAATATAGGCCAGAAAACCTTAAAGTAGGTATCTTGAATCGCAAGAAAATCACACAAATACCAGTAGTTAGTCTCCCATTATCTGAGGCCTTGTTTTCCATGGTTGCAGTTATCGTTGGTACAGTAGGTTCAGTAAAATAAGGTATTTTCAGAGAGAGAGATATTCACATTACTTTTATTACAGTATATTGCTATAATTGTCCTATTATATTAGTTGTTGTTAATCTTTTACTATGCTAAACTCATAAATTAACTTTATTATAGGTAGGTATTCTGAGGAACAAACATAGGGTTTGATATTCTCTGTGATTCCAGGCCTCCACTGGGGGGTCTTGGAACATATCTCCCACAGACAAGTGAGGACTGCTATAAACAGAAAAAAAAGGCATGACCCCCTTCCCTGCCCCTGCCACGTCCCCACTCCTGCCACCAAATCTAAGGGTTTAAACGGGTTTCTCTCAAAATGAGAAATGTAACCGGCTAAGGGGTATGAAGCTATGCTCAAAGTCCCTGATTATCAGAAAATGCACATTAAAACAGTCAGATACAACTTTACGTCCATCAGATTGGCTAAAATTAGAAATCTGGATAATGCCATGCACTCTGCAGAGAGTAGACAATGGTTTCCCCACCTGGGCTACAATCTGGCACCATGGAGGGAAAGGAGGCCCTCACCTGCTCTATGATCAAGGAAGCTCCATCTTTGGTCTAAAGCAGATAAATTCTTCCCAGTTAATTCATATGAGGCAACCCACATGTATTTGACTAGGGTAGTAGGTAAGTAAAATGTGAGGGAATGCTAGGCATCAAGTAGAATCTTGAGCTAGATGTACACATAGCAACATGGTTAGATTTCAGAAGCAGTGTTGAATAAAAATGAAAAACGATGAGGTCTTAGAGCACAATATCATTTGTATGGATTACAAATATATCCACACTCAAAAGAATAGTATATATTAAAATATATCAAATGTATTGGCATTTTTGCATTAGTGAGTAGGGAACAGATGTGAAATTTGAAAACAAGGAGGGGAAAAATCCACAAGAGTCCCTTGAAAGAGCTGAAAAAATGGTATGCCATGAATCAAGTAGCACTGCTAACTCAACTCTGTGCACCTGAGATGCAAAAAGATAACCTGCATGCACTGTACCATTCCATTTTTTTTAAAAAAACTATATACTCAGGTGCACATATACACTTGAAAGATCAAAGGCATTTGCAATGAAATCTTAACAGTTGTTATTTCTAGGTGCTGGCATGGGATATAACTGTTATTTTCTTCTTTTGCTTATTATCTGCACATTCTAGACTTTCTACAGCGGACCTGCATTCCATTTATATGAAGGAAACAACTTCATATAAAATTACTTAAAAATCCTGGAGATATATGTCATGTTTTCCTCTCTCAGTAATCTGCACACATACCCAGAGTGTGAAACTTTGAAGGATTATGTCCCTGAAAGATGACACAAGGCTTCTGGTTGTTCTTCTCATGGAAATGGAGAGGTGTAAAACTTTAAAGAGCTGAGCTTTTGGCAGTTGTATTTACCAAAAGAAAGAAATCTGCATGAAGAGAGAGAAAATGGCACATTGGGACAATGATTTTCTTTCATTGGCTCCCACAAGACACACAACTTCTCTTCCCTGGCACACAGTTTCAGCAAGGTTTATTTCTGGAAATAAGAGATGAAGCCGAGTTTTATATCTCAGCGTTAAGGGAACCCTGAGAATAATACCTAAGGGTTCTTAGAATCCACAGCAATTCTGACTTTCACATCCATCTTATCCAGGTCTTCATCATGACCACATCATGACTTTTTGATCCCTGATTTACTTCAACCAGCAGCCATTGTTGGAGTACATACTGCGCGTATATAAAGGTGCTAATTCATTTAACTTTCCAAAAAACGCTTTGAGATGGGTATTCTTGTTATCAGTATTTGCAGGTTAGAAAATTAAAGCACAGACAGTTTAAAAATTCGCCCAAATTCACACAGTTAGTAAGGAGCAGACTGAAGACTTAATCCAGCCTGGCTTCAGAACCTAGTCTTAGTGGGTGGCTAAAGACCATTGTCTCTGCGAACAGCCAGATCTCTTTCCCCCTGCTAGAAATCCATTCGCAAGGAACACTTAAATATCTGTCTCCTTCCATTCAGGTGTCAAATAATGCCATTGGCTTTTTGAATCACCGGGATTTTGAAACATTTGCAGTCCTTTCCATGGTGTGGCCCTTTCTGTAATTTTTTTTACAAGGAATAAAATCTAATCACATTGATAGATGAAATACATATGTTGTTAATAATGATTATCATAGCTAAAATTAAAATTCCTCTGAAAGAGGGAACCATCTTTGTTGGATAAAATTTCGTGATGAGCGCTACAGGGTAGAATGAGGACTAGTGGTCAAAATTATAAAAGTTGATGATAAAATGCCCTGAGTGAGATAGTAAGAGGAATTTTGTTTTGAGCCCAGAAGGAAAGTAGAGCGAAAACTAGGAAAGGAGAAGGAGGAGAATTTATAGAGAGAAACCAAAAGAAGGCATAAATATCTGAAGGAATACCAGATACTAGCCCTGTGTAGGGTTTTATAAACAGGGATGTCCAAGGATAAATCTGAAGGTCTACAGACAACTTCTCTTCCTGGCACACATTCTCAATAGGGTTTATTTTCGGAAATAGGAGAGGAGGGCGAGTTTTATATCACAGAGGCAGCATGTGTGGAAGCCCAGAGTTAAGGGAACTCTGAGAATACTTAAGGCTTCTTTGAATCCACAGCAATCCTGACTTTCACACCCATCTTATTTAATATCTAGGTCTGCATCATGACCACCATTGGCTAGTCATTTATTTTCTGCTTCACCAGGCAAACAAAACCAGGGCATGCCAAGGTAGGCAGATAATTATGTTTTTTGGAGACAAGACATCAAAGTTTACTAAGAAGCCTCAAGTTTCTGTGACTAGACACTGAGGCCAGAGCAGTTTTCAAAAGAGCTTCTCCAGCAACAGTGAACTTCTTCAACAGCCTAGATCACCTGAAGATGGGAATTATGGAACCAAAAACATCAGGCCTACCAGTAACTATAGTCTGGATGCTGCAAGGGGAGGAAGGGAGTGTATCAATTTGGCCATAAACTGTCCCAGCCACGTTACACGGTCCATTTTATGTAACTCTTATAACCCTGGGAGGTGGGGATTATTATTCCCGTTTATACAGGAGGAATCTGAGCTCAGAGAGATTAAATCATTTGGCCAACATTTCATAGAGTGAAGAAGTAGTGGTACCAGAATTTGACCCAGACCTGTTTCCAAAGTCTAGTCTCTTTCTACTTGGTTATACTCTTTCTTTTATAGGAATAATCAAAAGATACATAGTAGCTGCCTTCAGGGAATATTTAATAAAAAGGGACGAACTGGCAAACCATTCTCTTTTGATGTTTCCATCATTTCTGGTGATAGCTTCTTGCATTTATCACAGAATTTTCCAGTTGTAAGGGAAGCCTCAGAGTACCTCTAAACAGGCAGATCTTTCTGGGATTGGAAGGGGAGGGGTTAAGTTGAATTTTGATTGAGAAAATGTAACCTAGTCTAAGAGAAATGGAAACCCATTTTAGGCAGAAGGATTCATTTACAAGAAGGTTGAGAAGCAGCTGCAGGAGGTAGGCAGCATGGTGGTAGCACCTCAGAGCAAAGTGGAGAGGGAAGCATGGATACAGAATGTGATTTTCAGTTCCAGCCAGGCTCAATTCTCATCAGCTAAGCAGATGTGTGTTGATTATCTACTATGTGAGTATCAAACACTGTGCTATATGTTGGGAACCCATAGATGAATATGGCAGGAAACGCATGACCATTAGGAGCCTAGTCTAACAGAAGAGTTATCAGTGGCCTCCAAAGTATCTGTTATTCTTTTCACCATCCTGCAAGGACTTGAACTTTCCAGCCATAAAGTCTGAGCCAATCATCACACTCCTATCTCTTTTGCATCAGTGATTGGTTTAGGAATGGGTACCAGTCTTTCACTGATCCAGTGAGAGGAAGTGTGGAGCTTTTGTCTGCTTGTAAGAGAAAGAGACATTTTTTCTTTTCATCAAGATATCAGTGAAGAAACTTGTGCTGGAACTGTGGGAATCATTCTGATATCAACAAGGCATTAATCTAAGTTAGCCAGGAAGACAGGGTCAAGGGAAACACAGGAAAATGAAACCCTAATAATCTAGGAAACTTTAAATCAAACTATACTTTAAACCTGCATTATCTCTTTTCACTTATGTGTACTCATATATTCCAGTTTGAGTTGGATTTTCTGTAACATGCAGAAAAGACATCATATCATTTCAAGGAGATATAAAAATAGATCATTCTAATATTTGGTAAGTGCTGTGATATAAATATGAGCAGAGTGATATGAGATTTTAGAGAAGAGGCATTGACCCTCAATTCTGGGATACAGGGAATGATTGCTAAGTAAACGATGATTTATCTGAGTTTTGAAAGATGAACTAGAGTTAGGTGAGGAAGGATTTCCAGGTAGAGGGAACAGCATGTGTAGAGGTTCAAAGGCAGGAACTACATGTTTATGAGAAATTTCAAAGAATTTGGTGTTACTAGATAGTAATGTGCAATGCTTTGCTGGCTGGCAACGTGACTGAAGAGGAGCTGGGTTTCCCTCAGTAGGTGAAAAGGAGACCAAGTTTTAGGCAGGAGAGTGATGTGTCTAGATTTGCATATGGCTGAATATGGAGGATAAGATTACAGGAAGCAAGACTGCAGGCAGGCTTTAAAAAGTAGGACATTGTCACTTGCAATAACATGGATGGACCTAGAGGACATATGCTAGGTGAAATAAGCCAGGCACAGGGAGATAAATATTGCATGATCTCACTTATATGTGAAATCTAAAAAAGTTGAACTCATAGAAGCAGAGAGTAGAATGATGGCTACCAGAGGCTGGGGAGAATGAGGGGCACGGATGGGGAAAGGAGAGACATTGATCAAAAGATACAGAGTTTCAGTTGTATGGGAAGATTAGGTTCTGGTGATCTATTATACAGCATAGTGACTATAGTTAATAATAACATATTATGTATTTCAGAGTAGCTAAAAGAATGGATTTTAAATGTTCTCACTATAAAGAAATGATAAGTATGTGAAGTGACAGATATGTTAATTAGCCTGATTTACTCATTCCACAATGTATACATGTATTGGAACATCACATTGTATTACATAAATATATACAATTATTATCAATTAAAAATAAAAAAAACTTTTAAAATTGTATTCATTTATTTATTTTTATTTTTTTGAGATGGAGTCTCACTCTGTAGCCCAAGCTGGAGTGCAGTGGCATGATCTCAGCTCACTGCAACCTCCATCCACCTCCTGGGCTCAAGCGATTCTTGTGCCTCAGCCTCCCGAGTAGCTGGGACTACAGGCGCGCACCACCACGCCTGGCTAATTTTTTGTATTTTATTAGAGACGGGGTTTCACCGTGTTGCCCAGGATGGTCTCAAACTCCTGAGCTCGGGCATTCTGCTTGCCTCGGCCTCCCAAAGTGCTGGGATTAAAAATGAAGAAAAGATTTGTTAATCTTATAAATGAAGACAGATTAAAATGGGAAAAAGACACTAGAAGCAGGAAGCTCATTGGGGGTATTAATTCATTCACGCTCAGTCACTATGCCAAATGGTGCCAGGCACCCACATACAACAGGGACAAAGAAAACAGACACAGATCCTGCTCTCAGAGTTCACTGATAATTGGAATCATTGTAAAAGTTCAGGTAAGAGATAAAGACACTGCAGAAAGGGACAGGGTTTCTGGAAATGGACTGGTAGGATTATTTCACCATGGAAGACATGAAATTCTTCCACTGTAGGAACTGTGCTTTGCTTACCCCAAATACAGCCTGATTTCAAATAACTAATCATTTTCTTACACCAAACACTACTATTCCACTTCTGTTCCCAATATAGGGATCATGTGGTGTGATTTCCACAGCAAATATTTCTATTTTCATTATGCCACATTACACACGGAGTCCTGTTCTTACTCTTGGCTACTCTCATACGAACACTGGCTCTGACTGTGGAGAGACAAAAGGATTGTTAGTCCAGCAGTCAAGCTGGTGGTCAACACTGACGGATTGGAGGAGGCGGATGGAGGGTAGTGTTGAGAAGAATGCTAATGTTGCTCAGATTGATGTCTGATGTCTGCCATGGGCACAGAAGGGATCTTATGGCAATCATGAGTATATATTCACTCATCAGGCATTAGCTCACTGTCTGTTTTGGCCACTATTTAAAAAAATGATTACTGAGTAGATGACTTTATTTTTTTATACATCAGAAGATGTACACACTCTTCTGAAAACAAATGGAACAAATGGAAGCCAATTAAAATACGATCGGCACTGACAAAAAGCCCCAGAAAGCATTCTTATAAAAGCACTCTTTCAACTTGTTAACATACACCACCTTAAAATACTCAACTCTCTAAAACAAATGCAGTGTAAGATCAATACAGCTATGAGCTCTTTTTATTTATGAGAATCTGTTCATGCTTAGGGACCATCAGCTGAACAGAATTGCTGCCATTGCCAAAATACTACATAAACTAACAGTTATTTCATTTTATAAAATAAAAGGCGTGTGTGTGTGTATTTGTAGAGTCATTCCTTGATCCCCCACGGATCCCAAAATCTGTGAATGCTCAAGTCCCTGAAATAAAACAATGCAGTATTTGCATATAACCTACTCACATCCTCTTTTATAATTTAAATCATCTCTAGATTACTTATAATATCTAATACAATGCTTACATATCACTTCATTTATGTGGATTCAATGTAGTATTTGGAAATGAAAGATATGAAATTTATATACTATAGGAACTGTGCTTGCTTACCACAAATATAGCCTAATTCCAAATGATTAATCATTTTCTTACACTAAAAACTACTCTTCCATTACAGCTCATTGTGATCCTTATATTATGCACATCCTCCAGTATATGCACATACTTCCATATACTTTAAATCATCTCTAGATTATAATAAATACCTAATCCAATACCTACACATGACTTCATTCATCTGGATTGAACCTAGTATTTGGCACACAGCAAATTCAAGTTTTGATCTTTGGAAATCTGTGGAAGTTTTTTCCAAAATATTTTTGATTCATGGTTGGTTGAATCCACAGACGCAGAACCCATGGATTTGAAGAGCTGACTTTATGTATGTATGTATCACACACAATTTTCTTCAGCTGTGGTTTCTGGTCTCCTAAGTTATTTTATATACCCTATACAATAGTATCTTCTAAAAGATTTTGTGTTTTAGAAAGTAAGAAAGGTAATTCTAATGATAGGTAGCTTCTCACTAACAAAAGACATGCAATAATTCCAGGATTCCTGTGTATTGTCTGTAAGAAAACAGGCCTCCTTTGCTTTTGCTCTAAGCAGCAGCCACAGGCCCTTAGGATGATTTTAGATGCAATGTAAACTGTAAATGGGATGATTTTTCAACATCATGAACTTCTGATGGAGTCATAGGTGGATGTTCCTGGAGAAGGCATTAAGTAAGATCCAGAGTGCTGTTGGCCTCATCATTATTTGGGTGACTGTGAGCAGGCAGCAGCCTCTGAGTGAATGCAGGTGAATCCACACCCCAGATGTGGGGTGGGGCAATGCATGGGAGGCTGGAGATCAGGCTGAGCAGATCTCACCTGGGTCTTCACTTAGACTGAGTTTCTGGCCTTTGGGATGGGAGGCTCAGCCAGTCAGGCTAATTAGGAATTTCCCTGATCATGTGAGGAGAGTGGTCTGCGTGGGTAGGCAGAGCCAGGCAGGGCATGCCAACACGTCATTGAATTACCAGATCCCTGGTATGTGCAGGAGCCCCATGGAATAGAGACAAGACGCCCTGTGTTTGAATCCTGGCTCATCAAATACCAGCTTACCAGCCTTAGGCAAGTCCTTTAAACTCTCAGAGCCTCACTTTCCTAATATTAAGAATGGGAAAAATAAGGGAGTGATGCAAGAATGAAATAGAATATTTTATACAAAGTACCTGAAAGAGTATTTGGCATGCAGCATGGGCACTCCAATAGAACCAATCTAAACTTGTTAATTGTGGCAAATACCCCCAAATACCCCAAGGATTAAAGTAGAAAATGCCAGGAAGGCAAAAATGGATTTTTTTTTTTTTTTTTTTTTTTTTTGAGGCAGGGTCTTGCTCTGTCACCAAGGCTGGAGTGCAGTGGTGCAATCTTGGCTCACTGCAACCTCTACCTCATAGGTTTAAGCGATTTGGCCTCCCGAGTAGCTGGGACCACAGGCGCCTGCCACCATGTCTGGCTAAATTTTTTTTTATTTTTTTTTAAATTTTTGGTATTTTTTGCCACGTTGTCCAGGCTGATCTTGAATTCCTAGCCTCAAGTAATCCGCCCGCTTCAGCCTCCCAAAGTGCTGGGATTACAGGTGTAAGCCACTGCGTCTCACCAAAAAATGGAGATCAAAAGTCAGTCAATAAATGTTGTTTTCCTCTAAGCTGTGAAACATGCTAGGCGCTGGGGTAAATCCTAGGGAGTCAAAGAGAGTCTGTCCTACACAGGACTGCCATATTTACTAAATAGTTACCTTGTCCTATAGTGTTCTAAGTCCTTCACATTCACTCCTCACCACCCTGTTATTACTGCCATTTAAAATGCAAAAACCAAGATGCACAGAGGTAACTTGCCCAAGGTTGCACAGCTTAATCCTGAGGCAACACTAGCCCTTCCTATAGTTGTGGTCATAGATATGTGCGTAGGGGTGTCGTGAGTGAGAAACAGGAGGAGTGGTCAAGTGGTCATGGGTGAGGGGCAGAAATCAGGAAAGGCTTTTTGAGGGAAGTGATCTATGATTATTACTAAGAACCCTTGAGTCTGCTCTTAGAATTAAACCTGATTCAGGTGCATTTTCTAGTAGTGGTTGTAGAACTGGGCAGCCAAGCTTCAGTCCACACATAACACAGAGAAGCACCAGGCATCTCAAATGATAGCAGAATTCCGCTGCTGCAATCAGGGCATCAAAGCCCGCCCTGCTTTTTGGTTATAAATAAGGTGACTATCTGGTTTGAAATGAGGTGACAAAGGTAATCTTGCACCTGAAGTTTTCCAGTCCGTCTAGTGTTCACCAGATCTTTTTACACCCCCACCTTTGCTGTGTGCACTGTAAACCTTTTGCTTTTTGGTTACATGTGCTTTAGAAGTTTTATCCCTGACTACTTCTTTCTTGGAATGGAAATTTAACCTGCAAAACTGTTCTGCATTGCTGGCCCCAGAATTAAAAGCAAGCACCTTCAATGGGGAAATTAAATTTATTTGATATACCTGTACAAAATTGGATCCAGCAACCATTTGATTTGCAGGCTCACACGAAATGCTTTTAGCTATATTCCGTACCTAATACCTAATTCACAGCTGAAAGGGGGCCAAACCTCAAAGACCTTGTCTCTCACTGATACCAAGCAAGGTGATCATTAGCCAAGAGCGGGCGTCATCTTCTGTTAGAGCTTCTCCCGTGTGCTCAGCGTAATCGACAGCTGAGGAATCTTCCTTGGGGAAACAAAATATTCAGTTGACTGAATTTTTATTTAAAAAAATGAGAGAGAGAAATACCCAAGGGGAAAGATACTTCAATTATAAATATCTACATTTCCTTTTACATTCTCCTCTCTGAAGTTTCCTAGTCAGGCTTTGCCTGGGTGCCGCAGAGGGCAGAACCTAAGGTTTGAATTTGCAGGTATCTTGGCTTTAAGACGAAGCTAAATGAAATAAGATTTGTCCTTCTAGAATCCTTTCCGTGTTCTGCAGTTTAGCTCCTATGAAAACTGTAGTTGTGTTTTCTTCCTTATGTTCATTTAGAGTACGTCTATGCCTGATAAGAAATGAAGGCTGGGGAAAATGCAGAGGGTCTGGGCCAGAGTGCCGAATGCAAGGTAGCTTTTGCTAATGCTTGGAGGACCAGGATGGAGACAGGGATGCTCATGTAGAGAGGGGTCTGTCCAAAGATCTGGTCTGGTCCCTCCTGTTACAAATGAGGTCTTACTCTGTGGTCCAGAAAGGATGAGTGACTTGTCCGAGGTCCCACAGCTTGTCGTTGGCAGAGCCAGGAGGAGCACCTTATCATCTTTCTCCTGTCTTAGTAGTGCTCTCTTATCTTGACTAGCAGTCATCTCTGCTCCGCATTCAGTTCAGCACTTCCTGATAGCTGCCTTTGTTTGCTTGTTTCATTTTCTTGCTCCCTTCTTTTTTCTCCTCTTGCTTTTCCCAGTTCCCTTTCTTCCTCCCTCCCTCCTTTCTCTCCCCTCATTCCCTCTTTTCCTTCCCTCTTTCTCTTTCTCCCACTTTATCTCATTCTCCCACCCTTTCCTGTCTTCCCTACCTTTCCTTTACCAAACACAGATTTACTGCCTATTATGGGCAGTGAGTGTAGAAGGTGCTGGGAGCTCACTGGTGGCCCGAGCAGTCTGTCCTCCCTCCAAAGAGCTGAAATGTAAGTCAACCATGGGGGATAAGGCAAGTCCCACCTTTTATCCTTTGTAAGAACCTGGCTTCTCTGCCAGTCCTGGCAGCAGTCCCAGGCCTGTGGGCATTCCTGCTGAGTATGGCAGTGAGATGAGTGGAGTGTGATACCATTGCTGAGAAGTGGTGAGGGAGCCCATTTAGAGAGAATCTGAGCTGAGCCAGGGTCCATCACAGACAGCACTGGTTGGGGAGACCTGAAGCCCCTTAAAGAGGTAGGAGAATGTCTCGGCCAATGTGGCTGCTTTAGTGAGAGATGGAACACTGTCTGGATATTTCTTCACGAGCCAGCTAAACATCACACACATCCAATGTACCCAATCTTTGTGTCTAGCAAAACTAAGTAGAGTAGGTATGGTTGGCATTTCAATGAGAAACTCACAGAAAGGCAGTGTACTATTAGCTCTCTCTTTGCATGAAGGTGAAATCTAGAGTAAGTCATGTTCCCAAGTTCTGAGTTGTAGAATTTGGTTTTGTTACTACCAAAATGGGAATAGTAGCAATACATATTCTGTACAATTTCTGTACCAGGATTAAATAAATTATCTACAGTAAACTATCTTAAACTATAATACTGTGTGCTATGTACTGTTATGTTTAAATAGAATGTCCTACCTTTTTGTATTTATAAGGATATATTATAAACTCTTTGCATCTCAGGGCCTAGTGAGTTGCCTTGTAAACAGCAGGCCATCAGTGTGTCTTTAGTATCAATGCTGACAATGGCAGGCATTTGAGGAAACTGTGCTCCTGATGTTGCTGCTGCTAAGATGAGGGCATCTCAGAGTGGTGCGTTTTCTGTGCTCAGCACAATCTCTGAAGTTTAGCCTGTGTTCAGTTAGTTGCATAAATGTGAGTTAACCAACTAAACTATCATTTAACCAAGGTCAGGTCCCAGAAAAGGAAGACAATCTTATCAATGGATATAACATTGAAAGGCAACACAGAGGTGATTTCTGTGAAATCAAAACCCACTTATTCTTAATTTCAACATATTTACTGAGTGCCTGCCAAGCACCAAGAAGAAAATGCCCAGAATGAGAAATGCAACACTTGGGCTTGCAGTTTATAACTATCTCTTCTGTTAGAAAGTTCTTACATTTCACTCTTGTTGAAAGGGTCTATTGTATCCAAGAAAATGGTCTCAAACACTGTTTAGACATGGGTGAACTTTAAATTACACTGGCAACCACCACCATAACAATAATAATACCTAAACCATAGGCTCCTTCAAGCAAAGCAGATTTCATCCGTGTGAAAATTGGCCACATCTGTTGTGCACAAAAGATGAAAGACGTAGAGGAGGGCGATGGGAATGGGTCCATTAACCACTTATTTCAGAATATAACTTAAGTTTTGAAAAATCATTCTAAAGTCAATTCCCTATCTGTCAAGTATTAGGCTGCAGTGAACGTTTCCACCCTGGGGTCTTTCAGCTGGGGGTTGACGGGAGGGTGAAGAACAGTTGCAAAAATGGCAGTGATGTAACACTTAATCTTCCCAATAGCCTTTATCAGTGCTGCAGCCTCCTTGCTGGAAACGAGAAAGTTCCAGAGATTTTGATTCATGCCACGTAGAAAGACACAGCGAGCTATGCTGGAAGTGATCTTAAGTCATATCTCCTGTGTCATCATCTATCTCGCCACACCAGGCTTTTTGGAGACAATAATTAATAACACGCATCTAAATTGTTTCCATTCCTTCTGTCCTGGGGCCTCACTCCTTCCTCCCACACAAACTTCCCACTTCCTCACCCTATTTTTTCCCATGACAAATGACTCATGAGAGTCCCTCTGCTTCCTAGATGGCCATACCACATGACAGGCCTTTCTAACACTCCGGGGACCACTGCACGGCTGTGTTGTTCCTTCAGCTTTCCACCATTCAGGTCACGACTTGTCCCTCCTGATCTCCTTGGCCTGTGATTTTCCATCTTTCTCTGGGCCCTCTCATGCTCTGAAATTTGCCCTTTGTTCCTCTCCCACATTGATTTCACCTCTCTACTTGCTCACCCATTCCCTAAAACCAAAGACTCCTGCTTGAGAGTCCTACAGATCAGGCGTTTCTATTCCTTACATTTGGTTTCCCTTATTTCTTTCCCCAGTGCCTTCCCCAAATGTCCCCTCAATCCTAATTATCATGATGTGGCTTGATTCTCTTAAGTCAATGCCTTGGAATCCTGACACCTGCACAGACTTTAAATTAATAAGCTCACAGAATCACTTTCAAATCCATAGCTTAAGCTGCATCACTGTGATGAAACCAATACAGATCGTGGGGCAGACTATAGAAGGAGGGAAAAATCAAATACATCTCTGAATCTAAAAAGAGCCAGGTGTGGACCTTATCCTTTATTTCATAAGTTATGTTTTCTAAAAAAACATGCTCCATTCCCTCCAAATTTAGATGAACAAGAACAACAGCAACAACAAAAAATAAAGTTACCCTGAATTCTTCTGGAGACAGCTGCTATTAACATTTCAATATTTATTCTTTCCCAAAATGTTCCTGGGTATGGTGGATAAATGGTACCTAAATAAACCATATACATGGATATGTGCACATATATTATTACATATAGAGCTCATTCCCTATAACTAGTATAAATACATGTGGTTAGCCTACAAGTTACAAATGGGTTATGTTTTAATAACTCCTTTTCACACTGCTGTGAGAACATATTTCCTCACTGAAGCAGTGCTATTCCTGGTATTTAGTTTCCCAGGCTATCCCTCAAAAATAAATTTAACCTATAAAATATAAGAAGAACTTTATCTGGGATAAAATGAACAAAAGAGAATCAGAAAAACCATTCTCCAATTTTAGCTCTGCCACTCCCAAATAAAGCCTCAGTATAAGTCAAGTTTCAGTTCAAAGTGTGTAAAGTACTAATGGGGAAGAAGTTCTCATTTTACCATCTTTAAAATAAAGATAATGATTAAAATCTTAAAAGACTGTAAAAAAACTCTCTTAAATCACACATAAGTAAATGGCCAGCTCCTAGCAGAACTTGATAAATGATTATAAAATTGGCAGCAGGACCTTCTTAATGTAATATATCTGCATAAGACACACACACACACACACACACACACACACACATATTCTTTTTAGCTACAGAATTCTTGGTTCATAGAGTCTTTTAGGATACTTTGGATTCAAGCAGACTGAAAGAATTCAGTCCAGAATTTAGCAACTGTAACACTCCTGCTTTTGCTAAACTTCTGCATCCCTCATTTCCTACTAGGTCACTAATCGTGCGCTCTACTTGAGCCCAAGTCATCTTATAACACTCTACTGCTTGCTCATGCTGCAAACACACTGGCCTCAAGACATTGTAGGCATCCCAGACCCTGTAGGCATCCAATTAGAAAAGACATTCAGAACCACTGATGGCTGCTCTCTGTTATGAATGTAGACAAAACAAAGCTAAATACCCACCATGTTCCAAATTCACTCCTTGTCATTATTGCTCTGTTTGAAGGGGAACTAAATGCTAGAGAAGTGGTATCTTTCACCCACAGCTGTCCATGATTTAATCAGACACCTTCTGCCAGAAAGGTGGTTAAAAGTCACCATAATAAAAAAAGTACCATTAACCCAGCCCATTAACCAGTGACCTATCTGAAATGTTGAGATGGCAGAATCCAAGAGATACACAGAGATCTTTTGTGACTAATGTTGCCTTTTTGAAAATACCAATAGAGGGTTACTGTGTTCTAAGAATTTCTTTATCTTTGGGGACTGGCTATTTTCTTGACTCTGGTCGGGTCAGATTGTCTTGATTTCTCTTCAACAGAACTCCTCCTCCTTCTGTATGAAATGACCATACGGAATCCGCAAGTACAAGTTACAGCATCCCTGGGTCATTCAATTCAGGGGACACTCACAGGTTAGCCTGCATTCTGGGCCCAACTCTGAGGATCATCTGCTACCAGGATGGTCTCAGGCTTCATATGGCTGGGTAGTGGAAACTGATCAGTCTTAGCCTTCTTTCTCGAGGGGAAGGCCTGGCTGGTCCAGAATCACCTTCTGGAAGTCTGTCACCAATAGGGACTGTCAAGACCAGTCATGACCTTGAAAAAACGCAGCAAATCAAATGCTGTTCTTCTCCTGATGTTCAGTCATATTAGGCACTGATCCCTTTTTTATTATGTACAGAGCCATTTTTAAATAAAATGCTTTCTCCTGACCTTGCTCACCATTCAGGTAAGTGTTCCACTACAGGTTGCTTTATTCTGGCATGAGGGAATATTCCTTGCTACGGCAGACAGAAATAGCGTAACAACCTGGTTAAGCAGACCATTAGAGATACTGGAGATTCTATCCACTGGTGTCAGGCAGATGCTGAGAGTCTTGACCTTTCTCTCTGTCCATTGAAAGGCACAAGCATTTGCAATGGAGAAAATAAAAGGAGGTGAGTATGTGCTAAGAGCCGGAATGTACTGGGCCATTCCCAATCTGTGAATTTAAAAGAGAACTGCAGCAGAACAGGAAATGGGCTGAAGTTTAGTCATTTCATTTTCCCTCCCTCTGAGACTATTACAGTTCTCTATCTGTAACATGAAAGATTAGCCTGTGCTTTCATTATAAACCACTTTCCTCATCTGGATTTCTGAAGTCCTTATCTGTGGCTTGCCACACCTTACATGAGTTTATTCATATTGGCAATTGGGGAGTTAGACTATATTTCTGTCATTCATTCATATGTTTCCTTCCACAATTATTGTTATTATTTGAGTGCCTACTATGTGCCTGGCACCATGCCACTATGTTAGGTGCTAATACACTGAATTTTACTTAAAATATCAAAGAATATCTTATTGGCCTAGATTATACCAGGCTCTGTGTAGCCTCATAGATCATATACATGGTCCATTACCACCCCCCCCCATATGATTTCTAAATGGAAGCAGGAGTAAAAAGGGTGGTGGCAAAATAAGACTAATTACTCCCTGAAAGATCTGTTTACAAATGATGGGAATGTTTGAACTATTATCAGATGTTCCATCCCTCCCTTACTCTAAATTGAGGATATGGGTAACATCATAAAGTCGATATAGGTAACATCATAAAGTGACATTAATAGTAATCACAGTGATACCAGCTTTGCCTGGCAGAAGCCTCTAAGAGGAAAGGAGTTGAGAACTGAGAAATGAGAAGGCCTCTGCTTGACTGAAATAAACCATGCTCATCTGCCAGGCTCCTGCACACCCAGGCCCAAACTCAGGGACTGTGGATTCTCATTTTAGATGTGTTCTATGAAAAGCTGGCTGACCACTTTAAAAATCGCAGCAGACTAGAAATAGCAAATTGGTACACTTTGATACTTATAGGGAAATGACAGCTATCAGCCACACAGGGTGAGTGAGAGCGAGAACAAAAACCATGAAACACAGACATGAGACCTACAGAAGCATAGTGGACTAGAGATGTGGGCAAATCATTCTAACACGTCTTAAAGATGTTATAATTGTTCCAGCCAGTATTCTAGCTTAACAATCCAGGAGCCTATGTCTAGAAGGCCAGAAATGTGACCAACATATTCTAGAAAGATCTCCATAGAATGGTTAAGATTGAAAAAGAATGCTTAATGTAGTGGTTTGACAATTTTGCCCTCCGAGGGACATCTGGTAATGCCTAGAGACATTTTTGCTTATCACAACTGGGAATGGCAGTAGCAGTAGTGCCAATGGCATCTTGTGGGTGGAGGCTAGGGATGCTGCAAGACATCCTATGGTGCACAGGTCAGGTCCTCATAACAAAGAAGTCTCTGAGCCTAAGTGCGCACAGTGACGAGACTGAGAAGCCCTGGTTTAGTGGAACACAATTTAATCATTCGAAAAATTCGCTTATGTAGCCCCTCTCAGTTTCTATTGTAGCAGGAGGAGGAGGCATCTCTGCATCCTATCTGTCCAGCACTTTTTACCTGTCAAGGCCCCTTCGATCTCATTTGATTTTCATGATTATCTCAGGAGACAGCTGAGGGAGAGAGTGCAATTTTACTGTACGAGGAGAGCTGAGAAACAGAAGGCTAAATGATGTTTCCAGTGAAGAAGAGATGTCCTTACTCCCCACTTTGTACCTGTTTCACAAAACCACTGTTCTTTAGACCTGCTTATTTCTAGAACAAAAAAGGAAGAATCAACATAGTATTGGTTGCTAGTACATTTCAAGTTTAATGTTAATACATTAAAATAAATACATGAGACTTAGGTTCAGATAGGGGAGTTCTTTGGTTTGCCAGTTCGTCTATTTTCCAAGTAGCTATTGAGCTCCTAACATATGCCAAATGTTATTCTAGGTGCTGCACATACAGTGGTGAACAAAACAGACGTCTCCTCTCAGGAAGCTGGCAGGTCAGAAGTAGCTTATACTTGCTTATCAAACATGTTGTGGTGGTTCTGGGTAATATTCTCCAACAATCAAAACAAAGTCTCACAAAATCCCAAACCCATATACCTGTGTCCCATATACCTTATGCTTTGGTCATGCTGATGATTTCTAAATAAGCTTTATATATTTATGTGATTTATGTATTTGCCTTTTTTTTTGTCCCTTATGATATTCTTCCTTCTTCTCCCATCAGCAGAAAAACTCATACTCATCTTTTGCGATGCAGAATAAAGCCCTCTAATACTGAAGCTAGTAGCTTTATTATCTGGGCTCTTATGTTATTATGTTATTTTGTAAATATCCGTATGTTAATTACTATGGATTATTAAAAGGTATCTGCTTCTGTGTCAGTCTTCTACCATTGCACCGAGTATAGAGTATCCTGAGGGAGTTCCTAGTTGTGCTGGATTCTTCCCTTTGCTCTTTCCAGTTCCCTTCTCCAACTTTTCCCCCTTGCTCCATGCCCTGGAGGCCTGACCTCTGTGAATTGTACTAATGATTACCCTTTCCTTCTACCTCCCAGTGGGGATTTGCTGATGGGCAGTACCAGCAGGAGTTTCAGAAGGCAGGAGAAGAGTGACATTGGAGTCTATCCTCTTTAGCCACCTCTTTGGCAGGCTATCCTATGTTGCCTGCATCTCCCAGAGGTGACTTTCTTCATAGTGGTCTCTCTCCAGGTTGAAGGACACATACCTTCCCTTTGTTCAGTTAGACCAAGGAGTGGTAACAGCTCCCTGCTGTTATGACCCCTGAGGTACTGCACCATCTTTTGTGACTTCATCTAAATCCAGTCTATACATTTGCAATCAGCCCCTTTCTGAAACTCTTATCAAATTATAGAATTAAATTGAGCCTTCTCTTTCCTTTCACAATAGTCTTACTCATTTTAGTATTCCAGTCTCTAACAAAGTGCCTGGCCTAGGGAAGATGCTCAACAAACGTTTGTTAAAAGTGTAAATGAGTGAATACAGATGTTACAATAAAATTTTAGTCTTAAAATTTTTCATTTGTCAAAAAGCTGTTTTCATCAAAGGCTCCAATTTCCTCAGAAGTAGTGAATTATTATTTTTTTAAGCTCAACTAGACACAGTACCACTTATTAGCACTGCTGTACTTTGTCATTTTTAATTTTACAGATAACAGAAATAAGATGACGTCTATACTTTTCCCTAGAGCATCCAATAATTCTTCTCCTGAATTCTTCATTGGCAACCTCAAACACAAAGCAAAATCAAAGCATGAAATTTCTGTCCTAACCAAGCCCCAGTCAGAAAACTTCTACCTCGGAGGATACACATAATGACACTTGGGGAGACAAGAAAGGAAAAATTAAATTCAACAAGACTCTTACATTTCAGCAAAAGTTTCCACCCAAAGTGAATATGACACATTAAATGATCGTCAGACTCAAAGACCATCTTTTGGAACATCGTTCGTAGCTGTGTTTTCTAAGTTAGCAAATGCCTGCTGTTAATGTGAAAATTGGTTTCAACTTAATTTGGCAACCAAGAAAACACATGATTTTTTTTTTTTATACTTTCCCATGCTCTCAGTGACTGGCAGAGTTAATAGTAATGATAGCTAGTGACCATTTATAAAGTTTTTGAAATAGGTGACAAGTCCTATACTGGAATCTTTTCAAAGGATGTCTTACAACAATACTGCAAGGTAGGTAATAGTCCTGTCATTTTACGGAGCACAGAGCTGAACCTGGTGGAGTCTAGTTGCAGATGTAGGATTTGCAATTTCTTTTGTTTTTTAAATTGACATTTTTTTTTTTTCTCCAATAGTCAAGATAGGGAATCAACCTAAGTATACAACAATGGATGAATGGATAAAGATAATGTGGTATATATACATAATAGAATACTATTCAGCCTTAAAATAATGCACTCCTGTCATTTGCAACAGCATGAACAAATCTGGAGGATATCAAGTTAAGTGAATACAGACAGAGGCAGGATTTGAATCCCAGTGTGCTGACTCAGAAGTCACAGGCTGGAACTCTCCTTCATCTCATCAACAGCCACTCACTACTAGTCTCAAAGTGAGGCAGGTGAATCCATAGGAACTTTTTAATTTTCAACCCACTATATACCAGTTATTTTGGTGTGGACGTGTTCGACTTTTCACAGTCTGTCCAGGGAGACCAAGTCACTTAGTTTTGAGATGACACCAAGGCCAAGAAAAAAAGAATAAAAGAGGAACAATTTCACACATTTTCAAATACAAAGTGATTTCAGCATGGAAACAAAACGCCATTTACATTTCTGTTAACAGTCTAGGAAACTTCCCCATAAGAGAAAGAAAGCTCAAGGGCCACGCTAACTTGACTGTCTCTTTAAATGTTACCCTGCACCTAATATATTACAAAGAAACTACAATGCAGAACAGATGGAACAGTATAAAGCAGATGCCCATCTGAAGTCTAAATAAAGGCGAGCAATTCTTCAGTTAACAACAAGAAAATGAGGTGGCGGCACAGACAACATGGAAAAGAAGCAGTTTACAATGAAGGAAAGTTACTGGAAAATAATCACAACTGAACAGAACACAAAGATTATTTCATGGCATTTGAAATGACTTCTTACGTCTTCCTGGGGTACAAAATTGGCTTCTGTGGAATACTCAGGAGGAAAACTAAGGGAGATCTGAAGACTTTAGGGCCATGGTAGATAATAATCATTGGAAACGTACTACCCAAGGTTTTAATAGGCCTCTAGAATAGAGCTCAGTTGTTATGAGTATTTTCTATACTAGGGGGAGGCACTCAAATAACTTTAACCCAAGATTAGACATAGAAGAGGTTTACTTCTTCTGAAAAGTTTTAATTCATTAGTTTTATTTTTATAATTTTAAAACTTTTGCTTTATAGACACTCTCAAACATATACAAAATTAGGATAGTACTATGAACCTACATTGCCCATTGCCCAGCTTCAACAACCATCAGTGTCTGCCACCCTTGTTTTATCTCTCATTCCCTCTCCAGCTATATTTTTTGATATTTTAAAGCAGTTTGGGTGAAATGCCCTTTCTTAGTTTTCCTGTTTGCAAAATGTCTCTACTTCCTTAAGGCGACAGTTGGAAGAAAAGTTGTAAAGTTTTAAGAATAAAACCTCATGAAAGTGAAGTATTCAAATAAATGTTCATTTTAATCCTTATGTGTGGACACAAAAAAACAATAACAGAGGGTAGAGAAAGACGAGATTTTTCACTGTCAAATGTAGTAGAACAAAACTAGAACAAGAAAATCAGGTGCTTTTAGGGGTCTGGCATTGTTTTAAGTATTGGATATTGGGAAATGTGAAACTCTTCAGACACACGTTTTACTGAAGTTAAATAACAGATTTTGGTTTAGAGGCACAGACACAGGTACCCCAGAAAAAAATCTATTAGTGAGTCAATATCTACATTTATAGGCTGGCTTTTTCTCACACTGCTGCCCTAAATGTCACTGAAAGATGGGGAGTAAAAAAAATTAAAAAGACATTGCTGTTAGCTTCTAGAATGTTAAGAATTCCATGGTGAAGGCTGAGCAATTACAGAAGAAAGACTCCAACAAACACGAGAGGAGCCTATGTGAAAATACAATGCAAGAATTGTATATGTAAGTGCCCAGAAGATGCTGAATAATCACTCTTGCTCACATACAGGCAGCACTAGTGATGTGGACAGCAATTGGCCCTGCGGTCAGGCAGTGGAGATGGAAATGGTGCTCTCAGTCAAGGTGCTGACAGTAAACGCATAAACAGTCCTTAAGAAGCTTCCACAAACTGCAAATGCACCCAACACTCCTCTCCTTAGCCATGAGATGATGTTTTTCATCATGCAATTTGAGATCTCCTTTACTTCATGAAAGCATAGTTGTATTCCATTGCAATTGAAATAGTACAACATTCTGTTGTTTCTAAACATAAGCTTTAGGTTTATTTTTGGTCTCATGTCCAACTTTCTTATTCTATTTCTTAAGAACACTTGCAAGCATCAACACAATCTTCTAGTTAACTCTATAAAGATAAGGCAAACAGTTCCTGGGTAACTATCCCTGTAGCTTTTGTTGTATTGGCATCTTTACCACCCTCTGATGTGTTTACATAGTACAAATACTCATACATCCTCCTCCACCTCTCTCTGTCCTTCCCAAGTCCCACTAAAGGATATTCTCAAATCCTGGACTGCTAGCCATCTTTTACAAAATTTTTTGCACTAAAGAATGTTCTCATATTCCACTTTAATGACATGAATAATCATGTACTGGAGTAGTGTTTTTGATTTTAAAGCCAAAAAGAGAAGACAAAATTGTTTTTACAGAAAACATTCTGCAAGCCCTGGTAACCTGTCCCAGAGTCTTTGGGATACTCAGAGCTGACTGTTCTCTAAAGCTGGCTGGGAAAACCACTAGAGGGAAAAGTAATATTGCTGCCATCTGCACAAGAGTGAAATGGGTGAAGGTGAAATGCCAGGGAAAAACAGAACATGAAGTAAATGTGCTAGAGGGAGGATGGAAGTCTCTGGGAACCGGACCTGGCATTTGCATTGTCTTACACTTGCTCCCAGAGGCAAGGCACACCAAAGGTTACATATCACTCAGTGGCTCCTACCTGGCTGGAGAACTGATGGACAGGGGAGTGACAATGACATTTTGTGGACGTGACAGCATAGCAAGCGGAGAACCTAAACTGAGACATGATTGTCCTTTATAGAAAGGAAGAGATCACCGAGAGAGCAAGATGAATTCAGCAAGCACCTTCTCAAGACCTCTACCGACTCTGTTGCTCCTTACGTGGTGACTGCGAGTTCTCTTATCCTGCGAAGGGTAGGGCTCAGGTAATGTTGCTCAGGTACTTCCAATGGTGATTTCCTGAGGGAGTGGAACTGTACTGCAATGAGGCATTTTCATAATGAGAACATCCTGGATTCAGTTATCTTAGCACTTATCATTGCTACTAAGCTTGCTAAGTATTCTCAACTCTCCTTAGGACTTGTGCATCTTCAAAACACCCATAACTGGCTAATTGATTAGGACTTGGCCAGACAGCTCCAGGTGGCTAATTGGTAAAGCAATATCTCAAAGAGGATTCATCTTTAATTATGGGCATCTGACATCTTTATGTAGGCTTTATGAGATATTCAATATATTTTCACTAGACATCCATTGAAGCCATATGGCAGTCTTGAATATGTAGAACAATAAAGCATTATTTATTTATTTATTTTAGAATGGCAAGACATACTGTTGAGGGTGTTTTTTTTACAAGTTGAGGATGGAAATTCAGGAGTTTAAACAGTAGAGAAGACATTCTTTATGTATTGCTTCAGGATGAATGGAGGTGAATACAAGGACAGACACAATCCAAAATGCAAGAAAGGAAAGTGATCCAGAATGAGTTACCCTTATTCCAAGAGGAATATCAAAGATGTAAGATAAAATAGTGTACTGGCTGTGTGTCCTTCTTGTTTTCACCAAATAAATCAGTTGGAACTAGATTCCCTCTCTTTGGATCATTCAGTCATTTATTTCAACACTAATTTAGAATCTAGTATGATAAACAATATGGATCAGACTTATAATAGGCTCATGGATACTTAAGTGGTACATGAATTGGCATCAAGAGAACCTGTGATTTTCTTAAAGTATATGTAAAATTTGATATAGGAATTTTTCTGAAGGGAAGGTTTACAGGTTTAATGAGATTAAAAGTCACATGATTGAAATAACGGTTAAGAACCATAGGGCTGCATATCCAAAACTGTACGACATCATACAATATAAGACAATAAGGTACATGAATATCACCTTTTATTAGTCCATTTTCACACTGTTATAAAGACACACCTGAGACTGGGTAATTTATAAAGAAAAGAGGTTTAATTGACTCACAAATCCAAAGGGCTGAGGAGGCCTCAGGGAACTTACAATCATGGCAGAGGAGAAAGAGGCATGTCTTAAATGGCGGCAGGCAAGACAGAGTGGTGAGTGAAAGTAAAAGAGCCCCTTATAAAGCCATCAGATCTTGTGAGAACTCACTCACTATCATGAGAACAGTATGGGGTAAACTGCCCAATGATCCAATCACCTCCCACCAGGTCTGTCCCTTGACACATGAGGATTACAATTCAAGATGAAATTTGGGTGGGGACACAAAGCCAAACCATATCACACCTCATGTCTGTCAGAATGGCTATTATTAAAAGACAAAAGATAAATATTGGTGAGGATGTGGAGAAAGGAAAACCCTTGCACACTGTTGGTGGGGATGTAAATTAGTACAACCAGTATGGAAAACGGTATGGAAAATGGTATGGAACTTCCTTAAATTCTAAAGTAGAATTACCATATAATCTAGCAATCCCACTTCTGGGCATATATTCAAAGGATATTAAACCAGTATGTTGAAGATATATTTGCACTCCCATGTTCATTGCAGCATTATTCACAAAAGGCAAGATATAGAATCAAACCAAGTGTTGGTCAGTGAGGAACGAATAAAGAAAATGTGGTATATATACACAATGAGATCCTATTCATCTTTAAAAAAGGAGAAAATCCCGTCATTTGCAATAATGTGGATGAACTTGGAGGACATTGCATTAAGTAAAATAAGCCAGCCACAGAAAGATAAATACTGCATGATCTCTCTTATTTGTGGAAGTAAAAAAATGGAAATTCATAGAAGTAGAAACTAAAAAGGTAACAGTTACCAGAGGCTAGGGGGTGGAGGGGTTGAGGAGATACTGGTCAAATGATAAAAACATTTAACAGGAGAAATAAATCTAAGACATCCATTGTACAACATGGTAACTACAGTTAATAACAATACATTGCATCCTTGGGAATTGCTAAGAAAGTATATTTTAAGCATTCTCACCACAAAAAGTGGTAACTGTGAGATAATACATGTTAGTTAGCTTGACTTAGCCATTCTGTTATGTATATATATATCAAAATATCATGCTGTACATAACATATACATTTTGTATTTGTCAATTAAAAAGCCAAAACCCATAGAGCTCCATAATGAAGACCATAAAACATCATATAATGTTAGATACTAGGGTACATGAGCAATTTACTCTTCCCTCCTCCACCTCAGCCTTTTTAAGAAAAAGGCATATATATACCCTATTCATTTTGAAGAAGGTAGGTTGCTAGACTTCATAAACACCCAAGAATTTCTCAAGTCTTTATGATGCCATGATTCTCAGAAAATAATTTTGCTACCTGAAAGATCAAAAATTATCCTAAAGAAATAAAACCAAGAGTGGAGGATAAATAAAACCTGTTTAAAAAAATGCCCTGAGAAGGCCAAAGATATATGGTTCCTACCATTCCCAAGCTGGGGTACATCATTTCATCAGCTCAACATGAAGGCATCACTTCAATAGCATGTGGACAGAGTGGGTTTGCTAGGAAAGATGAGATGGGGAGAAAAAAATTCTTGGTTCCTCCTCACCTCTGGCTGTTGAGTCAAATATTCTCACTGATTTGGCTTTTTAGCACATATTTCCATCTTATTTTTATTAATGAGTTTGAAAACCTTTATTATGCTATACAGTTTGCCAGCATTTCCCATCTGTTGTGTGTGTGTGTGTGTGTGTGTGTGTGTGTATTTAAAGATATACAGACCTATAGTTTAAAAGAATCAAATTTCTCTACAAGGTTTGCTATAAAGAAATCCTAAAGGCTGGGCATGGGGGTTCACACCTGTAAGCCCAGCACTTTGGGAGGCTGAGGCTGGTGGATCACCTGAGGTCAGGAGTTTGAGACCAGCCTGGCCAACATGGCAAAACCCTGTCTCTACTAAAAATAAAAAAAATTAGCCGGGTGTGGTGGCAGGTGCCTGTAATCTGAGCTATTTGGGAGGCTGAGGCAGAAGAATAGCTTGAACTAAGGAGGCAGAGGTGGCAGTGAGCCGAGATCATGCCACTGCATTCCAGCCTGGGCAACAGAGCAAGGCTTCATCTCAAACAAAAAAAAGAAAGAAAGAAATCCTACAACATCCCTCCTTCTGCTCCCTAACCTAGTTAACTAATTATTTTGGCATGTCTCTCCATATCTCTAAATGATTGCTACTTCTCACTATGAAAGCAGAGGATTTAACTTTCCTCCCTCCACTTCTATCACACACGTTCTCCTTCCCACGCCCTACTTTCATCTCAATACAGTAATTTTCATTAAATCAATATTTAGTGTTTACTCTTCAGCGTTGACTATTTAAATGCTATCCAAGGCTGAGAATGAAGTAAACTATCATCATAATTCCTTTCCTGCATGACTATTGTTTTTCTGGGAAGCAATGATAATCTTGTTCTTTAATTTGTTTGGTTTCTAAATACTTATCACCAACTCAGCCCCAAACTCTATACCAGTTGTCTAAATTCTCTCTCAACATGTTCCATAATTCAGGGCCTGGCATGGTGGCTCACATCTGTAATCCCAGCACTTTGGGAGGTTAAGGCTGGCAGATCACCTGAGGTTGGGAGTTTAAGACCAGCCTGGCCAACATGGCAAAACCCCATCTCTACTAAAAATACAAAATCAGCCAAGCATGGCGGCGCTCGCCTGTAATCCCAGCTACTTGGGAGGCTGAGGCATGAGAATCACTTGAACCTTGGAGGTGGAGATTGCAGTGAGCTGAAATCGTGCCACTGCACTCCAGCCTAAGCAACAAAGCCAGACTCTGTCTCAAAAAAAAGAACATGCTCCATAATTCGGGTATTCTATCAATTTTATATTCCTGGGGAAGTCTCTCCTGGAGCCTTGCTCTCAGATATGACTGGTGAATTCCATTCTCAGAGACTCTATTCTACCTTCTTTAGGATAAATATTCAGCCACCAACCCAAGTGTGAGGGTGGTAGTCTCCTGAATATAGGGAGTAAAAGAAAGGATGTGGGGATCTGATCGTTTCTCAAACTTTCCAATAATCTTCTTTATTTTAGCTCAGATATCATTATCTTGCTAATGTATTAACCATGGACCTATTTCCTTCCAGCTCTCCAAATTTTTGCACTGTCCTCTTTCCTATTATTTTCCATGTCTTGGTGAATTTATGCCTTTCACATTTTTCTTTGCTTTTGTTCTCTCTCTCTCTCTCTCTCTCTCTCTGTGTGTGTGTGTGTGTGTGTGTGTGTGTGTGTTTAAGTAGGAAACAAATGTAGAAGTGTGCATTCGACTTGCTTTCACTGTTTTTGAGAATGTTTTAGAAATCAATATCATAGAAACCTAAGCAAATACTTTAAGCAGGCATTTTATCAACAGCTATTTATAAGACAATAACCAACGTATGTTTATTTGTAACTTATATGTGAAGAAAATGAGGCCCATTCTGCTTCAAGTAAGTCATCTACCAGATTGATGTAGATATTGAACACCTTATGCCAAGGCCCCCTTTTCACTTAATCTTTCTAATTTTAGGCTTCCATAGAGCATTGCCTTCTTGATAGTCTATGGCTGCTTTCAGGTTCCAAATACCTGAGAATTGCCTCAATCAATACCTTCTGTCATGCTCTATTACAGCTGATCAATATGGACAAGGATGCAATGAGGTGGAAGCAAGATGTTTTATTCAATCAGGTTTTTGGTCTCTTTTATTGACCCCAATACTTTGGTAGTGTTTACAAAACTTCTATATTCCTCTCATCTAATTTGTTTTATTCCAGTTGGCAAGAGTTGTTTGCATAAAACACCTGCACACCCCTTCCTTCCTAGTTGCAGATGGAATCCATCTTTGTGTACAGATCTGGATCCAAGACTCATCTCCACCCAATGTGTGCAACCCTGGCTAGGTAAATCATCACTACTATAGTCATATCTCATCTGTGCAATGGGAGTTATTAGGCTTGCAAACTGGGGACAGCAGACATATTTAGTGTCTGCCACAATAAATTTTATTTTTTGAATGTGATTGCTTTTAATGATGGTGGAAGAGGAGAAAATAAGCCAGAGTTTTCTGCAGTAATTGTTACTTCCTATTACAGAACCATGGCTGGGCTGCTTCACAATTCCTATGAACTGTCTGCTCCCTAAATGTATTTGAGGTTTCTTGCACAATAACTGGAGGTTCTTTCATATCCCTGTTAATACTAACTTCTTCTGAGTTTATGGACATTGCAAATAACATTAGCCAAAATACCCCAGAATCTTGGGGGTGGAAGAGTAGACTAGCTATATAATCACCTAGAATCAGAAGGAAAATGTTATAAAATAAAACGACCTTTCTTTCATTCTATATGTTTGTGTATTTTTCTTTGATCAATGCCTAAGAAGTAGCCGACTCTTCTTGCTATATATTTCCATTTCCTGAATAGACTTTAGTACCAGCAATATCGTTACCATCCCGTTTCTTTTCTCCTATCTCACTCTATATGCCTGTTATATTTAGATTGTAAATTCCCCACAGGGTATGATGGTCTTGAGTTTTCAGCCTTCTCCTCTAAATGTTTATTTGGATTTTACTTTTGCTGTACACATAGCACATTGAATGAAAACATTCCTCATTTTTATTTAGGCTTTTTAGGGGGAGTTGGGGAGTCACAGAACATAATGTGTGCTGACTTTTGGTACTTTTCAGTGCTTGGATATTACAGGGGAAATTAATGACATAGTCATAAGACAGTCTTTCCTAGTGATCTCATCTGCACATCTATGACCATATTCCAGATCATGCATTTGATCTTATAATCCAAAAAACAACACATATATCCTATATCACAGTGAGAAAGAATGCATAGCAAATGAACAAATAACAAACAAGCATAAAGAAGAGATAAGATAAAATATTTATAACATGAGAAGTCCAAGGGGTTACTGCATCATTTGAATATAATTATTGGGTAAGTGAGGGTCACAGGAGCTCCAAGTTTAAATCAAATGGAGCACGGGGAAGTTATTACATCTCTTCTTACAGAATTCATTGTTGGAATTCTGCAAACTGCTTGAATGCATAGAAAGAATGTGAGGCTAAGACGGGGTGTATTAGTCCATTCTCATGCTGCTAATTGACACTGGGTGATTTATAAAGGAAAGAGGTTTAACTGACTTGACAGTTCAGCATGGCTGAGAGGTCTCAGGAAACTTATAATCATGGCAGACAGGGAAGCAAACATGTCCTTCTTCACGTGGTAGCAGGAGAGAGAAGTGCCGAGCAAAAGCCCCTTATAAAATCATCAGCTCTCATGATAACTCACTCACTATCATGAGAATAGCATAAGGGTAACTGTCCCCATGATTAAATTACCTCCCACAGGTTCCCTCCCATGACATGCAGGGATTATGGGAACTATAATTCAAGATGAGATTTGGATGGAGACACACCCAAACCATATCATTCTACCCCTGGCCCCTCCCAAATCTCATGTCCTCACATTTGAAAATACAAACATATCCTTTCAACAGTCCCCCAAAGTCTTAACTCATTTCAGCATTAACTAAAAAGTCCAAGTCCAAAATCTCATCTGAGATAAGGCAAGTCCCTTCCAGCTATGAGCCTGTAAACTCAAAAGCAAGTTAGTTACTTCTAGATACAATGGGGGTACAGGCATTGGGTAAATACAACCTCCAAATGGGAGAAATTGGCCAAAACAAAGGGGCTACAGGCCTCATGCAAGTCTGAAATCCAATAGGGCAGTCATTAAACCTTAAAGTTCCAAAGTGATCTCCTTTGACTCCCTGTCTCATATACAGCTCACATTGATGCAAGAAGTGGCTCTCACAGCCTTGGGCAGCTCTGCCCCTGTGGCTTTGCAGAGTACAGCCCCCCACTTCCTGGCTGCTTTCATGGGCTGGCATTGAGTGCCTGTGGCTTTTCCAGATTCACAGTGCAAGCTGTCAGTGGATCTACAATTCTGTAGTCTGTAGGACAGTGCCCCTCTACTCATAGCACCACTAAGCAGTGCCCCAGTGGGGACTCTGTGTGGGGGCTCTGATCCCATATTTCCCTTCCACACTGCCCTAGCAGAGATTCCGTATGAGGTCTCTGCCCCTGGAGCAAACTTCTGCCAGGACATCCAGGCATTTCCATACATCCTCTGAAATCTAGGCAGAGGTTCCCAAACCTCAATTCTTGATCTCTGTGTACCCACAGGCTCAACATTGCATAGAAGCTGCCAAGGCTTGGGGCTTACACCCTCTGAAGCAATAGCCTGAGCTGTACCTTGGCCCTTTTTAGCCATAGCTGGAGTAGCTGGAAAATAAGGTATCAAGTCTTGAGACAGCACACAGCAGTGGGGGCCTTGAGCCTAGCCTACCAAACCATGTTTCCCTCCTATGCCTCTGGGCCTGGGGCCTGTGATGGGAGGGGCTGGCTGCAGTGAAGGTCTCTGACTTACCCTGGAGACATATTACCCATTGTCTGGGTGATTAACATTTGGCGCCTTGTTACTTATGCAAATTTCTGCAGCTGGCTTGAATTTATCCCCAGAAAATGGGGTTTTCTTTTCTGTTGCATCATCATGCTGCAAAATTTCCAAACTTTTATGCTTTGCTTCCTCTTGAATGCTTTGTTGCTTAGAAATTTCTTCTGCCAGATACCCTAAATCATCTCTCTCAAGTTCAAAGTTCCACAGATCTCTAGGCCAGATGTAAAATGCTGCCAGTCCCTTTACATAGCAAGAGTCACCTTTACTCCTGTTCCCAACAAGTTCCTCCTCTCCATCTGAGACCATCTCAGCCTGGAATTCATTGTCCATATCACTATTAGCATTTTGGTTAAAGTCATTCATCAAGTCTCTAGGAAGTTCCACACTTCCCCACATCTGCCTGTCTCCTGAGCTCTCCAAGTGTCTAGGAAGTTCCAAATGTTCACACATTTTCCTGTCTTCTTCTGAGTCCTTCAAATTGATCCAACCTCTGCCTGTTACCCAGTTCCAAAGTCACTTCCACATTTTCAAGTATCCTTATAGCGGCACCCCCTCTACCATACTAATTTACTGTATTAGTCTGTTCTCATGCTACTAATAAAGACATACCTGAGACTGGGTAATTTATAAAGAAAAGAGGTGTAATTAACTCACAGTTCAGCATGCTGGGGAGACCTCAGGAAACTTACAATCATAGCAGAATGGGAAGCGAAGGGGAAGCAAACATGTCCTTCTTCACATGATGGTAGCAAGAAGTGCTGCACAAAGTCCCTTATAAAACCATCAACTCTTGTGAGAACTCAGTCACTATTACCAGAACAGCATGAGGTAACCACGCCCATGATTAAATTAACTCCCACCACATCCTTTCTATGGCACATGGAGATTATGGGAGCAACAATTCAAGATGAGATTTGGATGGGGACACAGCCAAACCTTATCAGGGAGTGAAACAAAAATAATTTTTGAAGATCTCTCATATGTCACTTGTGTAATAGCAGCTTTTACGTAAGTTTCCCCACTGAATTTTATTTAAGAGAAAGATCCACAATAACAGACTGGACAAAGTAAGCTGGTTAAACAGCTTAAGAGATGGGGGAAGGTACAGCTCAGAGTTCAGGAGACCCTCCCAGAGTGGGCCCATGATGAACTCTGAGACACTGGATAAGGATTGTTGTGAAACAGACTGTCAATACATGGCCTTAAAGGCAGGCAGGGCGGAGGGGTTGATTCAATCCAGTGAACATTCTGAACCCCAGCAACAGTGAGCTGTATTAGTGAGTACAGGCACACAGATGGGAAACTAGGGTACCTGCCTCAAGGAATGTGTCCTATGGAAATAGCATCATGGAAACAAGTACAGTCCTCAGGTAGGAACAGTTGTCTCCAGGAGATCAAGATAAAAGTAAAACAAGCAAGGCCTGCATCCATGACACTAAGAGTGCCTGTGATCTATCCAGTGTCTACTTTGTGCCCATCATTGTGCTGCACTCTACGTAAGGTATTGCATTTCTTAATCAATATTAGTTAACGTTTATCTGGTGCTCACTAAATTACAGGCTGATATCATTTTGTTTAATTTTCACTCCCGTTGTATGGCGCAGGTATTACATTCACTGCTTTATACATGATGAAGTGGCTCAGGGAAGAAATTTGTAGATGACCAAGTTGAGCATATAGTCAAGAGTGCTGCATGACACGAACCTATGATTCCATTATAAGTAAAAGTGTGGACACAGAAGAATGTGAAGAAAAATAAAATAGGAGAATTTGGTCAAATTCTTATTTGACCAAATAAGCACAAAAGGAAAATACTTAAGTCATTCCTCTGTGAGGTTTCCTGCATATGGCTTTGGCAATTTTCTAGAAATGATGCTTTTGACAGAGAAATAGGACAACATATCAAGGAAGAATGTGTATTCCATCCACATTCATAATGATGTTTTGTTTTATACATTATGAAATGACAGACAATACAAAGTGTAGAGTGTAGAGTCTAACTACGAACAATAAATGCCTGTGTGTCTATTATTAGCTTAACACAGAGAAAACTGTACACCAGCCCTTCCCTGATTCCATCCCTCCCATGCTCTCCTCAGATGTAACCAAGATTTTGAATTTTGTGTTAATGATTTACTTTTCTTTACAATTTACATACATATATCTTTCCAAATATACATTAAAATGTTCCTATTTGTAAACTTTGTATATAAACTGCATATAAATGGAATGTTACGGCATGTGTATTCTGTGATTAGCTTTTTTGCTCCACAGTATTCATCCATGTGGACACACACATAGATATGGTCCATTTGCTTTCTTCCTGTATAGGAGGCCATTTTATAAAGACATCACAATTGATTTATCTATTCTAAGTCAAAGGATAATTGGGTAATTTTCAGTTTACAGCTATGAAAATCAAAGTTGCTATGAATATTCTTGTGCATGTCTCCTGGTGTACAAGTTATGCTCTATCCCATGTTTCTATAGGCTAGAACTTCCAAAATTACATTGATATTATGTTGTGATAGCAAGCATCCTTGTTTTGTTCATAATTTTGAAGGGGCTTTTAAAAATATTTTACCATTGAGAGTGATGTTGGCTCTATGTTTATTGTAGACATACTTTATCAGGTTAAGGAAGTTCCAATCTATTCATTTTGTTAAAAATTTATCACGAATGATTGTAGAACCTTATAGAATAATTTTTTCATATTTATTGAGATTACACAGTTTTTCTCCTTTAGTAAGCTGATATGATGAATCATTTTCTAATTTTGTTTTCAGGGATAACCCCAAATTTAGCTCCATCATTTAAAAAACCAATTTTTAGGATGGTTTGTTAACATTCTGTTTACTTGTTAATGTTCTAAGTATTTGAATAATATGTGATTTTATTTTCTTACACTGCTTGTGTTTAGTTTTGGATCCAAGGTTAATACTGACCTTGTAAGGTAAGTTTGAGGAAATTCTTTTTCTGTTATCTAAAATAATTTATGTGCTTTGGAATGGAATACTTGATAAAACTCACTCACATACAAAAATCTGCTTTTTTTAAAAAAGTAATTACAACTTTTATTTTAGATTCAGGAGGTACATGTGCAGGTTTGCTACATAGGTGTATTATGTGATACTGAGGTTTGAGATACAAATGATCTCATTACCCAGGTAGTGAGCACAGTATCCAACAGTTAATTTTTCAGTCTTTGACCCCATCCCTCTCTCTCCTCTCTAGTAATCCCCAATGTCCATTGTAGCCATTTCTATGTTCATGAGTACCCAGCATTTAGCTACCACTTGGAAGTGACAGCATGTGATATTTGGTTCTGTTCCTGCATTAATTTGCTTAGGATAATGGCCTCTAGCTACCTCCATGTTGCTGCAAAGGACATGACTTCATTCTTTTTAATGGATGCATAGTATTCCATGGTATATATGTAACACATTTTCTTTATCCAATCCACCGTTGATGGACACCTAGCTTAATGCCACGTCTTCACTATTGTAAATAGTGCTGTGATAAACATGTGAGTGCATGTGTATAGAAAATAGGTTCTTCAACATTTGTTGAAACTTTCTTTATGCTCCAGAACATGATTTTTATAAAGTTTCTACGTTCCCCTCAGAGAAATAACTACACTCCAGTTGTTGGAATAGTGTTCCACATAAGGCCAACCTTCTTCATTGCATTGTTCTGGATTTCTATATGCTACTAAAAACAAAAATTCCCTACTATATTTTAGAATTGTGCATTTCTGTACATGTTGTAATTTTGTTAATTTGTCTTAAATATTTGGAGCTATGTGATTCAGTACACATAAATTCAACATTATAGTTTCCTGAAGAATGTTACCTTTGAAGAAAATGCAGTACACTTCTTTTTCTCTAGTATACTACTTGTTGCCTTTAATTCTGTCTTTTGATATTATTGTATTAAGGAAGGTTCTTCATTTTCTGGAATACAAAATTTCTACCCTTTACTTTCAACCATTTTGCGTGTCCCATAAACAACATTTGGCTGGATTTTGTCTGATTGTGCATATGTGGGTTAATCTGGTTTGACAACTTTTGTCTTTTAATGGGAGAGGATAATAACAGTTGGATTGATTTTATTGACTGAAATATCTGGATTTGTTTTTATAACTTTTTTGTTTTGTAGTATTTGTTTCATTTTTCTATATTTCTTCTTGACTTCTGAGACAGAGTCTCACTTTGTCAACCATGCTGGAGTGCAGTGGTGTGATCTTGGCTCACTGCAACCTCTGCCTCCCAGGTTCAAGTGAGTTTCCTGCCTCAACTTCCTGATTAACTGGGATTACAGGTATGTGACAGCATGCCTGGCTAAGTTTTATATTTTTAGTAGAGACAGGGTTTCACCATGTTGACCAGGCTGGTCTCGAACTCCTGACCTCAGGTGATCCACCCACCTCGGCCTCCCAAAGTGCTGAGATTATAGGTGGGTGCCACTCACATCCGGTTTCTTTCATGACTTTTTGAGCATTGTTTTTGAAGTCTCTCTTTCTCCAGTTTTTTTTTTTTTTTTTGAGACGGAGTCTTGCTCTATCGCCCAGGCTGGAGTGCAGTGGCGCAATCTTGGCTCACTGCAAGCTCCGCCTCCTGGGTTCACGCCATTCTCCTGCCTCAGCCTCTCCGAGTAGCTGGGACTACAGGCGCCCGCCACCATGCCCGGCTAATTTTTTGTGTTTTTAGTAGAGACGGGGTTTCACTGTGGTCTCGATCTCCTGACCTCGTGATCCGCCCGCCTCGGCCTCCCAAAGTGCTGGGATTACAAGCGTGAGCCACTGCGCCCAGCCTCTCCAGTTTTTTTTCCGCAAGCTTAGGAATTAGACTATAGGTACCCTCCACACCTGGAATCATGACAAACAAGCATTCTGTGTTTTGTTTTGTTTTCCTAATTCACCTATTATATGTCACCCTTTGGACTCCTAGCTTTCTGGCTTTTTGTGAAGGACAGCTGATTCAATCTGCTATTCCACTCACCACTCAGGCCTTAACTCTGGTCCATCTCTCTCCCACATGGTGCATAGTTCGAGTTCAAAAACCTTGGTCACAAAATGCTAGTTCCAGTGTTTGTTACCTCTGTGAAGTAGAGATTTATGGATGCTTCTTGACTTGACTGTTCTTTCTATCTATCTATCATCTATCTTTTATCATCATAGTCATCTTATCTATGGTCTAGCATATTTAAGTGCATACTGGAATGGTTTTCTGTAAACGTCTTGTTATTCATCTTGCCAGAAACAGAAGACTATACTTTGGTTTTGATGCAATCATTTCCTTATGTAGTTTTAACAGGTTTATGCAGGCCTGGGACAAAGAGGAAAAAGTAATATATTTGATTTGTACATCTCCTGAGTAAAAAAAAAAAAAAAAAGCAGAATTCTACTCTCAAATGATATTATTTAGGAATCAGGGAAACAAAAGGAATTAATCCTGAAAAATACTTTCTGTCCATTATGTATATAGTTTTCATATACTGACTTTATTTAATCCTTATAATAACTCCATGACATAGTTATTACTACTACCATTTTATGGATGAGGTACCTGAGACTACATTTTGAGGTTATTACATTGCCCATCTAATTCCATAGTCCCTGCCCTCTCTCCTAAATCAGGCTGTCTTTCACCAGATAGAGAGCTCTGAGTAATTCTTCTCAGAGCTGGGAAAAACAATCCTGGTTACTCTTTCATGGTAATTTCCACAGCAAACAACGTAGTTATTTACCCAGCACTGGTTAGAATTCTGCTAATTGGTAGCACACATTCTGTTAGCAAACATGGTATTTATTGACTCCAGAAAGGGTCCAGATTGTGGGAAAACATAAACAGTGATAACACAAATGCTTTCAAAGCAAGCCTTTGTTTGGGTTCTAGTGGCAAGCAATTTTCATTAATTGTCATTTTTACTTTTGACCAAATATCTCAGATTTAACACTCTTTAAACCTGTGAGAGTAATTAAGCCTTTCATAAAAATCTCCTGATGTTGGTTCACATAGTAAACCTCATGAAGTTTGCCTATTTATGCAAGAGCCCATGTAGCCCTGCAGGCTAAGCCTAAACTGTTATTGAAGGCGACTACCTTGCCAATTCTCATGAACAACCCAAGAGTGCCATGGATAAGCCAACCTTATTTTATCACTGTGCTTTATCACTGACAAAGGGTTAAGAAAAAGACTCTCTTCTCTTCCCACATGTCCTCCTTTGTCTAGCTGAATATGAATGTTTAAAGTGGATTCAAGAAAGCTTCAGCATCTGGGAAGCCTAGAGAACAAACCATAACCATGGACACGGGCCAGTTTTCATTGGTCATTGACTATCTGCTGCCGTTAAGTGCAGATTGGTCAGTTTCATTGGTCACTGACTATTTGCTGCTGTTAAGTGCTCACCAGTGGAACATAACCATTTCTGCTCAAAACCAGGTTGGAGCAACATACCTAGAGCCAGCCCACTCTCAAGCCGTATGAGAAGGGGTTAGAGTTTGCATGACTAAAATTAAAGGGTCAGTGAACAAACATGCAAAACTAAGTTGGGCAAGTTTTCTATTTTGAGGCTTCATACATGATCAAAGAGACGAATACGGCAGTACAAAGCGAAGGGAAGTAAACGTGCATTGTTTCCATTATATGTAGCCATGCGTATTTGCAAAGTGGCTCATATAAGATGTTGTCATACTCGAGGTTATAAACGGCTCTAAATCCTTCTTTGTGTAAGGTTTGCCCCAAAATACAATTTAGAGAAAAAAGTATTAACATGCTCTCCCAATGGGCTTCCCTAGCTCTGCTATTAAAAATGAAATGGGTGTGTTTACATAATCTGGGCATTCAGGAAAAAAATTACACAATTCAGTGTAATTTCCCCGAAGGAGCTGAAGTTGAACAGAAACCAACTGCACATCTGGGTCTGGGGCTGCTTCAGCCTCTGATGCAAAAATGAAGATGAATTCCAAGTGGTCAAAAAGCTCAATTGCTCACCCCTGACAATTTTCCCCATTGCTAGAATAGAAAGTATAACGATTATTTTTCTGAAATATAAATTACAATCAGCTGGTGTTTAGTTCTGCTACTTTAAAAACTTTCTACTGTTCAGGAAAATAGTCTCATATTATTAATTGAATACACATGAAAAAAAATACCCTAACACCTTCCCATGCTTTTTACTGGAATGGAAATCTAGATCAAACTTGGGTGTGCCTGGGTGTCTTTTAATATGAGGTAATGATCAGATATCACCGTCTTCTCATTAATGTTTGTGATTAACATTAAGCAGACATGGTTATGTGAGAAGTGATGCAAATGCTGTATCTTTTAAAACTTTATTTGAATCACTCATTTCTGGCCCACATTTGAATTATGCTTTGAACTGTAGCCAGGAATACAGCTGTCACATACAGAACTGAAATCGTGAATATGCCCACCACTTCCTTGTTTTGACATTGTGGTGTGCATTGTCAGTGCTTTATATTCATAAGAGGAAATGAGTGAGAAGTCTATTTTCATATTATAATCTGGACATGCATATCTGATGCATTATTGCTGATTTCTATGCAGCACAATCTTGTTTCCCATGCATCTGAGATTTCAATGTTTCTTTTCAGGGCAAATTATGGGAGATGAACAGCCTGGCCCAGTGGGATTCACTTTACCGAAGAGGTAGTTGGTGAAGTAGGTCACTCGAGTTCAGACAACACACAAAAACACAAGGACGCACATGCCCTATGTTGGCAAGTTTCTTGGTCTGCAAATGATTCCCTTCTAAAGAACACTACTGAGATTCAGAGTTGACTATTGCACGTTCTCTCCACTTACAAATGGGACTGGCAATTGTGTCCTTTTGGTGATGGTGATGCGCAGGGAATTGGGGGACAGAGTCCAATAAATGCTTTTAAGCTTTGTTCTACAGCAATTGCTCAGATAAAAGAACACCAGTAGCCATAACATTTTCTTTAGCTCAACAAGGAATTCCAAAAGCAAACCCCTGTGTAAATGATAGCATAATGTCCTTGTTCTTAGTCAAAATATTCTTTTTAGTCCAGTTGTTATTGTGTCACAGTAAATACAAAATATTCCCTTAGTGCCATTTTGTTGCCAAGCAATTTGGAGAGAAGCACAGTCACTCAAAGCGCACTGAACTTATCTGCAATCAGCTGCCTTGACCACTCTGTGCTACATGGGCAGGGATAAGCTTGAGTGTGAGATAGAATCAAGGACAAAATTATCATCACTGATACCTCCAGGGAGACTCTGTATTAATAGAAATATGGCGAAAGTGGCCTGAATGTTGCTGATACTATTTAGTGAGCCATTAAATACCATCATCCATGATACATGATAGTCCAGAGCCATGACTCTGGACTATCAAACTTAGGAGAAATAAAACAATGGTACATTACTTTCCAAAAGCAAGCTCCAAGCAGCAGCAAAAGGGAAGGAGAAAAGCATTCTTCAGAAGTGAGAAACTGGTTTGAGCCTAGCTTCCAGGGAATACACATAGATGGTAATGATTTTCTCATTAGGCAACTGAGACTTTTCTCCACTGTATTACTATATATACACTGGGCCTCCAGCACTTTGGTGGGGGAGGTTCTCTAGAAGTAAGAGTTCTTAATATTTGCAGGCTATGTCAGCCACCTACATAGGGGCAGGTATCTCCATGCTTTCAGTTTAGGTGGCCAGAGTGTATTCTGCATCCTCAAGCAGAAATGGTAAGGCTACCCTTTTTGTCCCATATTAATGATGATATCCTAATCATAGTCTTAGTAGAATCTTAAGTTTACATGGACTTTTTATATTGTTAAAACTCATTCATATATTATCTGAATTCAATTTCAGAAACAGCTAGTTGTACTAGCAAGGAAAATATCATCATTTCTCTTTTAGAAATATGGAAACCGAGACACATTTTCCTAAAGTCAAAAAATTGTGTTATTCTGGAATTGAAAGGATCCTTAGATAACTCATTTTGGCTTTTAATTTCACAGATTAGGAAATAGAAAATGAGAACAATCACATGATGAGTAGTAAGAAGGAAAGAACTGAGATGTCATGACGTCTAGAACCCAGTGCTCTTTGAAATTGTAGCAGTGCATGTGACTAGTGGGGAGATCCCCTTCCTTCGATGGCTTTTCCGTGTGCAGTGGCTCCGAGGGCCTGGAATGCAGATGCTATGAGACAGTGACTGTTTCCTTCTAGCTCACTCCTGACTTGTCATCTAACACAGTGCTGACTCCAGAATGGGTATACAAGCAATATTTGCTGAATGAATGGATGACTTTTAATAGATACTAGGCATTTTTAGGAATAGGTCTGCTGACATTTGGCACAAAGTGACAATCCCTAGACCGAAAGTAGTGAGAATGTGTCATCTACATGCCAGTCTTCCCTTTAAATTGCATGATAAATCCAGAAGTTGCTCAAAACCTGCTTTGGTGTGGGCATGGGGAATAGTTCTAAACCAGGCTCTGAGACAAGCTGGTAGAGTGCTGAGTAGCCTCAGTCATGGTCAAGTTAAATGCAGGTTCTCTACCAAGTATGATTCCAGGAATGGTTAAAAGCCCTTCTCCAATTTCTAAACTAACATGTCCTTTACCCTCTCCAAAATTTGCTCATTTATTTTCTTTACATTAAGATCTCTGGTTCTTACCAGTGTATCATTTCAAACTCTATCTCTGCTTCCCCCAGCTAGGGATAGAAAGCCATTATTACAGACGGGCCGCATCCTTCAGGTGCTTTCTGCAGAAATGAGCTCAATAACCACTGAAGAGAGACGTTAATAATGTCTGTTTTAAGGCAAATTATTTGGAGATGAGGGTAAGCAAGTGGAGCTGAATGACACTGGATGGTAATAACTTAATTTGCCTCAGTGACAGTTCATCAGGTCCTTTCACTTCCATTTTCTCATCTGACCATCATGACCTTATGGTGTAAGTAAAAATGATTATTTCCCTTTTTTCTTTTCTTCAGAGGGGAAATCTGGGTTTGGAGCAGCTACACCATATATCTAAGGTCAAACATCTAAGAGGAACTTTGAACTTGGGTCATGTAAGTGCAAGTGCCTTGTTTTTGCCATTTTGCCAAGGACATGGGGCTCAAGGTAGGTAAAGGCTTTCTCTTTCTCAACGCTGTTGTATAGGCTCGTGCTGGTTGAAAGCTACGCTCCAGCACCTGCCTATCCCTTCTGCAGTCCAAAGGAAGGGTAACTTCTGTGTAAACCCTACCTTCTGGTCTCCTGTAATTTATTTCTCTTGCTTTTCAAACATACAATATCTTGCTTTAAGCTTCAAGAAATTGTTGAAGTTGAAATTGCAATTAACCTCAGCAGTGAGTGCTGTAACTATAGGGGGGCTGGGGTGGTGGTGGTGGTGGTTATTCTTTATGAAATGAGAATGAACCTCAAATGTGATTGGAATTTGCTAAAACTGGACAGGGATCAGGATACAGATGCTTAAGTTGATACCATCCAGTTGTTCAGACTGGAAATACAGGGAAGACGTATAGGTTTTAAAGCAATTATGACATTCTATCACATAGACTGTTTTTATTAGCTGTGGTTCTCTGCAATCTTTTCATTTTAATTTTATATCAGCCATATTATTTATATATATGTATATATATGTGTGTGTGTGTGTGTAGCTGTATGTATACACATGTATTTATTTATATTTTATTTTATTCCTTTAAATATATCATTTAAACCCAAATTAGACATTGGTAGAATGAACTTTAAAATTGCTTTCATGGATTAAATACGGAAATAAGAAAAATTCCAATGGGCCTAGACATATCACAAATAAAATCTAGTTCTAAGTATAGTGGCATGTGGAATTTCACATGATCTCAATATCTGACCAGGACTCACCGAGGAAAATACATAGTACTTCTCTGGTACTTTACTTATTATTATTATTATTTTTTATTTATTATTATTTTATTATTATTATTATTTAAGTTTTAGGGTACACGTGCACAATGTGCAGGTTTGTTACATACATATACAAGGAAATATTGTTTCTTGACAAAACCAAAATACTGCTTTCCAGACTCATTTAGATCTTATTCGTCACGCATTAATGGCACCTTTTGGTCATATTCATCAATCAATGAATATGATCTGAACCTCTCCTATGAGGTCAGAACAATTAGGCATGCATGATATATAAAACCCAAGGCAAGAGATTTTTATTTTCTAGGCACTTCTGAGCTAGTTTTAGAAGGGAGTATGCAGCCTTAATATTCCATTCCTTGCTGCCATGCCCAAGAGAGACACAACTAATCCATCACAGCATTCTTCCCACAAACTCTGTAAGTGGCCTTGTAATCCTCCTCTAATTGGTCATTCCCAATGTCAACTGGCACATAAGGTGAAGCCATACCTGAACTAATCTGCAAGATAAAGCTAAACACGAGAGTGAGAACAAGCAAGTGCTGAACTCCAGGGAAGGGAGATCCATCCTGGGATCTGGTGATGAGTCTTCTGTAAAGAGAAAGGGCTTCTACTGTGTCTTGTACCATGGCTAGAACTTAGGCAGATGGAGGGAAACAGAATGAGCAAAGACTTTAAAGAGCAAATGTATGCATAGAGGAGACTGAGCAGATGAATATGGGATTAAACAGGGCAACTTGGGCTTGAAGAGTAAGGTTCTATTCTCATTATTTGGGAGTTTCATTCAGAAACTTCAGCTATTACATCATGTTCCCATTCAAAAATACTAAGGGTGAAGAAATAATGGTTTCTGGCTTATAGAAGTCCTCTGGCACCCTAGAGTAAACTGTATCACATTCTAGAAGGTGTGTGGACTCATTTTCAAAGAACGAAGATGACTCTGAGTCATAGCTTTCACGACAATAAAATGGGTAAAATAAAGGTAACTTCCAAAGACTGCCAAATCTTCCTTCCACCAAGCTCATTAAATAATGCCCTTCTGTGAATATTCTTTTGGATTCATTATGATAACCCCGATGGCCACTTTTTGACCCCTTAATGATAAAATGAAGAAAGCTCCAGGTTTCTTGCATTTTTTAAAGGCAGATGAAACAATCAGCCAATCCCTTTGTCTTTTACAGTTTTGGTGTGCACCTGGCTTGCAGCAGAACTGGCTGGGATGGCTTCATAACTTCCCTTCCAATAATATAACAATATGCTTCTGTAAATTTTCACACTGAATTGGACAAGAATCAGAATATCCTGTTTTGAACATCTGCACAGATTGACAAGTGAGTGATTCTGCCTGCCTGATATATCCCTGTCCCCTTTAATCTTCATACACAAAGAATCTGAAATAGTCCCTCTTACTCTTTCCATCTAGACAAAAATGAAACATCAAGACTGACTGGAAATGATGATGTGAAATTCATTAAATGCTCTTGCAATTGTCAGAGCTGACATATATACATACAGCATCATTGTTTTCTAGAAAATGGGCTACAGGAGAATCTTAAAGAAGCAGTGAATTGGCTGGGCATGGTGGCTCACACCTGTAATCCCAGCACTTTGGGAGGCCAAGGCAGGCGGATCACAAGGTCAGGAAATCGAGACCATCCTGGCTAACACGGTGAAACCCCGTCTCTACTAGAAACACAAGAAAATTAGCTGGTGTGGTGGTGGGCGCCTGCAGTCCCAGCTACTCGGGAGGCTGAGGCAGGAGAATGGCGTGTACCCAGGGGGCGGAGTTTGCAATGAGCAGACATGGCGCCACTGCACTCCAGCCTGAGTGACAGAGCGAGACTCCGTCTCAAAAAAAAGAAAAAAAAAAAAAAAAAAAGAAGCAGTGAATCAAAATTCATCTGTTGTTGGAAACTATATGGTCCCAGGCAGACAAATGACCCGGCCGAAGTTCCCTCTCATTTTTATACTCTATTATATCCAGGCAGGCTCCTCCTGAGTCCCCATTCAACTTTTTTTATTTTTCTGCTCTTGGCCACGTTTTCTTTCTTTTTTTTTTAATAGCCAGAAGAAAAAGCTTAGATTATGCATTACACAGGTGGAATTCTGGGGTGGATTTCCTAACTCTGAATGGTTTGTAAATCCATTTTACCCACACTGCACAGTGGGTACCCATGAGTCTGAAATCAACTTTCCGTGAGAGATCCAATAGTCCCTATGTTATAGTGATCATATAAACTTTGGATACTATACAGGGATTTTTAAAATAAGAAATAGGTAAACAGAAAAAGCTAAATAATGCATATAGCAGCTTGAAGCTTTGTTATATTTAATAAAATATGAATGTTGTCATTAAAAAATAAGGAACTGATGCCATTTTCTCAGGTCACTGTGGCATCAACAGTCTTCCCTAAAATGACCTCTTTCCCGCCCCACTGCCATCCCTTCAATGAAGGCCCAGTATTGTGCAACAGCATGCTTGAAAAACTGTCTTGCTTCAGATAATGTGGCCTAGCAGATATGGACATGGGCTTTGGAAATAACAGGGTTCAGTTTGGATACTAGATCTGTCCTTTTCTAACTGTGTGACTTGGTTTTCTTTTCTGTAAGTTGGGGATAATAATTTAGCAATCTCATGGAGCTACTGAACAGACTGAATAGGATACTATATGTCCTGGACTTAGTCCAGGATCTAGTGCATGATGGGTGTACAGTAATTGGTAGCTATTAGTATTATAAAAGTCTGACCCTGTGAGAACCTTTGATACTTAGAGAAAGACCAAAGAGTTGGGTGGCTATCTAAGTGCCTTGCTGAGCCTGGTCAGGGAGAAGGGATGAACATATATATAAGAAAATGTGACACATATACACCATGGAATACTATACAGCCATAAAAAATGATGAGTTCATGTCCTTTGTAGGGACACGGATAAAGGTGGAAACCATCATTCTCAGCAAACTATCACAAGGACATAAAACCAAACACTGCATGTTCTCACTCATAGGTGGGAATTGAACAATGAGAACACACGGACACAGGAAGGGGAACATCACACACCGGGGCCTGTTGTGGGGTGAGGGGAGGGGGGAGAGATAGCATTAGGAGATATACCTAATTCTAAATGATGAGTTAATGAGTGCAGCACACCAACATGGCACATGTATACACATGTAACAAACCTGCTTGTTGTGCACATGTACCCTAGAACTTAAAGTATAATTAAAAAAAAGAAAAGAAAAGAAAAGAAAGCTGAATTGGGCCCTCCTCTCTGAGATGCAGTTAGGGATGGCAATACTTGTTTCTTTGTTGGGTCTTGTTCATCTCTGAGCATGGTTTGTTTCCTGTTTCTCAGCAATCTCTCTTCCTTCTTTCTTGTGAAATCCTTCCAACCTCTTTTTCTTGCCAGCATCTTAATAAAGCTAATAAAGGCTAACACTACCACTCCCTTAGCCTATTGAGATGAGAACATTTTCTTCCATTACCCCTGTGGCGATGTGTCATAAACTAGCAGGGTTCTCCATGCTCCCTTTAGCTGGGAAGCCAGTGTGGTAGGACCATGAAGCTTTGAGTAGGAAGGGGATTGATCAGGGGACGAAGAAAACAAGCATGAGAGGTAGCTGGATTTGTGTCTCTTGATCAACACCTATGTGCTAGTGAGAGGTGACAGTGTGCTGGCAGTCCTCACAGCCCTCACTCGCTCTCGGCGCCTCCTCTGCCTGAGCTCCCACTTTGGCAGCACTTGAGGAGCCCTTCGGCCCACTGCTGCACTGTGGGAGCCCCTTTCTTGGCTGGCCAAGGCGGAAGCCGGCTCCCTCAGCTTGCAGGGAGGTGTGGAGGGAGAGGCATGAGTGGGAACTGGGCTGTGCATGGCACTTGCAGGCCAGCTGGAGTTCCAGGTGGACAGGGGCTTGGCGGGCCCCTCACTTGGAGCAGCTGGCCGGCCCTGCCGGCCCCGGGCAATGAGGGGCTTAGCACCCAGGCCAGCAGCTGCGGAGGGTGTACTGGGTCCCCCAGCAGTGCCAGCCCACCGGCGCTGCGCTCGATTTCTCACCGGACCTTAGCTGCCTTCCCACGGGGCAGGGCTCGGGACCTGCAGCCTGCTATGCCTGAGCCTCCCACCCCCTCCATGGGCTCCTGTGTGGCCCAAGCCTCCCCGACAAGTGCCACCCCCTGCTCCACAGTGCCCAGTCCCATCGACCACCCAAGGGCTGAGGAGTGCGAGTGCATGGCGCAGGACTGGCGGGCAGCTCCAACTGCAGCCCCGGTGCGGGATCCACTGGGTGAAGCCAGCTGGGCTCCTGAGTCTGGTGGAGATGTGGAGAACCTTTATGTCTAGCTCAGAGATTGTAAATACACCAATCAGCACCCTGTGTCTAGCTCAGGGTCTGTGAATGCACCAATCACTGTGTATCTAGCTATCCTGGTGGGGCCTTGGAAAACCTTTATGTCTAGCTCAGGGATTGTAAATACACCAATCAGCACCCTGTGTCTAGCTCAGGGTCTGTGAATGTACCAATCAACACTCTGTATCTAGCTACTCTGGTGGGGCCTTGGAAAACCTTTACATCTAGCTCAGGGATTGTAAATACACCAGTCGGCACTGCGTATCTAGCTCAAGGTTTGTAAACACACCAATCAGCACCCTGTGTCTAGCTCAAGGTTTGTGAGTGCACCAATCGACACTCTGTATCTAGCTGCTCTGGTGGGGCCTTGGAGAACCTTTGTGTCCATACTCTGTATCTAACTGATCTGATGGGGACGTGGAGAACCTTTATGTCTAGCTCAGGGATTGTAAACGCACCAATCAGCGCCCCGTCAAAACAGACCACTTGGCTCTACCAATCAACAAATCAGCAGGACGTGGGTGGGGCCAGATAAGAGAATAAAAGCAGGCCGCCCGAGCCAGCAGTGGCAACCTGCTTGGGTCCCCTTCCACACTGTGGAAGCTTTATTCTTTCGCTCTTTGCAATAAATCTTGCTACTGCTCACTTTTTGGGTCCACACTGCTCTTATGAGCTGTAACACTCACCACGAAGGTCTGCAGCTTCACTCCTGAGCCAGCAAGACCATGAGCCCACCGGGAGGAACGAACAACTCCAGATGCACTGCCTTAAGAGCTGTAACACTCATCGCAAAGGTCTGCAGCTTCACTCCTGAGCCAGCGAACCCACCAGAAGGAAGAAACTCCGAACACATCCGAACATCAGAAGGAACAAACTCCAGACGCGTCACCTTAAGAGCTGTAACACTCACCACAAGGGTCCGTGGCTTCATTCTTGAAGTCAGTGAGACCAAGAACCCACCAATTCCGGACAAACTAGTAGGACAAGGTAGATTCCATTGAGAATGGTAAAGGAGGTTTGGAGAAGTCAGGTTAAGGAAACACAGTTTAAATGCCCGCCACAGCATCTACATTTAGAATCAAAATTTGGTTTCTGTAATGGGAATTTCATCTGAAATCACAAATCTGTACCCATCATGTTGACTACATCTAGGAAAGTAGCCTGTTCTCATGTGCCTGAAGGTGCACTGAAGCACCTCACTCATTCCTGCCTTGTTCTAGCACGTACTATTCCTATGACCCTACAAATTTTTTCACAGCTGTAAAATTAAGTATTTTTAAGATAATATATATATTTTGTGCCTGGAATGTAAGAAACAACAAACTTAGTACGTAGAACCAAGAAACTGAGTAAGGAAGAATATTCTATTTTTTTTTTTTTTTTTTTTTTTTTAAAGACGGAGTCTCGCTCTTTTGCCCAGGCCTGACTGCAGGGGCACTATCTCCGCTTACTGCAAGCTCCGCCCCCCGGGTTCACGCCATTCTCCTGCCTCAGCCTCCAGAGAAGCTGGGACTACAGGCACCCGCCACCACGCCCAGCTAATTTTTTGTATTTTTAGTAGAGACGGGGTTTCACCGTGTTAGCCAGGATGGTCTCGATCTCCTGACCTCATGATCCTCCCGCCTCGGCCTCCCAAAGTGCTGGGATTACAGGCGTGAGCCATTGCACCCGGCCAGGAAGAATATTCTTTAAACCGACAGCAAAATGAAAAATAAGAAGTCCAAGCAAAGAGCTAGGGCGAGTAAAAGAAAATATTTTATTGATAAAAATAGTTGGGATAGTGCTGGGACTTAGAAATTCTGAACATGGTATTCATCATCTCTGCCTCCTGACAGAAGCACATGGTGCCCAGTTTTTACTCACCTGTATAACTCATGATATCAATTAGTAATAAAGAGGAAAGAAAGAAAGGACTAGGGGGAAAGGGACATTTAGGAGGCTCATCTTGAGGGTTTTCCTTGTTATTTCATGGTTTGGTTTTCTGTGATTGTTATTTACCTCATTTGTTTTCCTTGTTGCCCCAGGGAGATATTGGCAAAGTGTAGACCATCACGAATTTATGAGTGCATAGGCTCTTGAGAGCTTGCTGGTTCATGGAAAAGCCCCTGATAAATATGTGGCCTAAACAGTCATACTTTCTACCCATGCTTAACCTGATGGCTGCCCCTAAGGATAGGAAAATGACATGGAAAGCTTCTGCTTTTCTGGATTGTTTAATTTAAATCCCGTGTTCTGATACAAACTTGCCATTGGAAAAAAGAACCTTGGTACAAGGTGTCATGGACTGACTGTCCTGAAGACCAAGCATGGGCCTATGAGCAGTAAATTTTTATATCATAAAAATTACAATGGTGGTGAAAAGAAGTGATAATACTAGCTGTTAACTATGATGATGGACTCTATGCTAAAGATTTTGTAGATATTATCTTTAATTCTCAAAACAATACTGCAATATACTTATTTATTATCCCCATGTTACAGGTGCCAAGACTGAGGCTAAGAGAAATTAAATAACATGCCAAAGGTCACAGTGTCTAGTGGAGCTGGGGTCAAATTCAGGTTCACGTGGTAATAAAGCTTTTTTTATGCCATCACCCTGCATAGCTGTCTGTTATGATCTTTGAAAAGTCAGATTTTTTCAAAATCACAAAAATTCTAATTTTGATTGCCTTATGCACTCTTCTTCATCATTGTATTTTTCTATTGGAATTAGAGTTTGCAACCTTTGGAGACTAGAAATCTAAGGCAGCAATTTCAGATTTTTTGAAGACCCTCATAAACTACAATTAGTCCACAATAACTAGCAAGAAACAAACACTTCTAAAAAAAGCATCTAGTCATTTAAAATGATTTTTAATTTCATGACTAGTATATAATTATACAAGAATAGAGCTATTTAGTTAGAAAAAATAACTTTGAAGATGAGAGTCCATTTAGTATTTATTTGCTTCGAGGTTCTAATTACTTCAAAAACTACTGAAACTTCATATATGATTACTAACAGCATTCAATAGCAGCTTTGATGGAAGTTGAACCAATCTTTTAAAAATTTTTTAGCCTCATTAATATGAGAGAAATAAAAAATAATGAATACCAGGGGCACATATATATGTCATTATTACTTTCCTACTTTGTTGCCAGTTCAGGTCTCCCATGCTAGAAAAATGAAAAATAAAACCCAACATGTCTTCTTGGTCATTTTTGAATTGAGGCCAACAAAATAAGACCAGTGAAGAACAATAAACACAGTATTGTTTTTCTGTAATATATTAGCAAATCCTGGTAGCTTCAATTAGGTTTCATTACATTTCCAATATGTGCATGCATCAATTCATCTTCTTTTCTTCCCATAGTTAAGATTTATGCACTTTATTAATCACCTCAAGACAGTCATCTCAGCAGTTTCATTTAGTGGAGTAAACCAGTCAAACCCCATCAGACTTCTAGGGATGTCACACAGCAAACTCTGGATTCCTGGCAACTTGAATCACCTTTGCCAATATGAGATTTTTCAGAGCAATCCATCTTAGGGCCAACTAATATATCACATCTGCCTCTGCTCTTTTCCTAATTAATAGGTTCAAAGAGAGACACCCGCTAGATCACACAAATGTCACCCTGGAGCAGCCTCGGCATATAGGTTCCTTGGCGGCAGCAGATCGAAATGGCTGGCAGTTAAATGTTCTATTTTCCAAATGCAATTTGAATGATATGAAGGGTCTAGGTGGCATTCAGCAAATCCACATTCTCCAAAGGGCTTTTAGAAACAAAGGTAACACATTCTTCATATTCACTGCATGCTCAGGTGGTTTAAAAATATGATGTTGCCATGTGTGACGGACCAATCATTCATGCTGGCTTCTAGCTTACAGCAGTGCTAACCAGAATCAGGGCTGCTGACACTCTACTTAAGTTGTTGTCACTTGTTCTAATTCTTGGTAACTGTATTTTTTGTTATCACTTTTTTGATGCCAACTGCATTCTCCCTAAAGTTCTGAAAGGACATAGTTCTAAAGTTAGTGTGCTCTTAATTAATTTAAAAATATGCTTTATTAAGTCCCCAACTGTGCATTTGAGTTACCTGCCAGCTTCTTTTGAGACACAGAGAGTAAAGACTTGGGTTCCAAACGTAACTAGATCAGAAAGATCTAACTACATTTCCAAATCAGAAAGAAGCAAATTTACAAAATTATTCATTCAAGAGAGATATCTTCTGAGCCATTTTAGGTCTTGTCTGTTTCTATGATCAAACAGAAGGGTTTGGGTGTGCACTTTTCACACTAAAAGACTCAAATAAGGAAGATTCAATGACTTGTAAGCTTGCAAAGAATCAGCTAAGTAAAAATTATAACCCTTATATAACAGCACTGCACATAAGACCAAAAATAAAAAATGCCCAATTTGATATTAAGAAAATGTAATAAGAAATCCAGGGAGGAAAATGGGTTACCACAGTGCTATTTCTATGGTCTTTCAAATGCAGTCACACTTCCAAAATCTTGGAATTAATGGCATTAAAAACTCCCCAGCCTCATAAGTTTATTAAGTAGCAATGTAGTTAAACAAAAAGCATGCTAGACTAGACTAGACATGGAGAGATCAATACTCTAGCCTTGACTGTGTCCTAAACTGTAGTGTGTGAGTCTTGAACCTTGGAACCCACCATACAGTAAGTGGGCTGGAATAAACAATGGCTACCCACTGGTCGTCCTCAAAGGTAGCAGTGGGTCTCCTCGCACTATTTTTGCTTCTTAGAAAAAGCCAAGAAATCATATTAACCCATAATATGATTCACAAATTAGTCAAAACACCACATTTATTTGCTTTTTGCTTAAATTACATTAACTGAAAGAGTTAACACTAGTTATTTCATGCTAATCCAGTGCTCCCATTCGGGCATCATGTTTCTACTTAGTGATAAATCAAGTTATTACTACTTAAGTTCAAATTGTAAAGAGAATCTTTCAAAAAGTGAAACTCATAGGGAAACTAAGTTCTGAGTGGGAACTTGGTGGTGACCAGTTAGGAAAGGGTTTTACTAAAATCCCTTCCAGTTCAGGATTTCTATGACAGCAAATATATAAATACGAAAAATAATTAGTCTTTTTCCAGTGTCTTTTGAATTTCAGTGTAGAACTGTTTTATTTACTAAACCTATGCCTTTACAACTCTTACAGAGAGAACATATACTTGCAGAGAGAGCATTCTAACCAAACTCACCATTTCCTTGGCTGGCTTGCTCCTCGCTTCACTGGCCTAATTATTTTCATAAGCAGCTTAACTGAAATGTTGGCTAACAAATTTATATTTCAATTTAATTGTGCACAGTTCCTAGTACAATGAAAACGTTAAAAGTCTTTTCCTATTTTGACAATGTTTCACTGTGTTTATTTTTAGGGATACTAACAAACTTCATGATATCTATATACATACACCTTTTCTTTTTTCTTTAGATTAACAACACACAGGAAAAACCCTCAACTTCTTTCATTTGGCTCTTGAGATAAAGGGAAAGAGAGAGTCCCTGTCCAGGCCTGCAGGAGAGGGAGAACTGGTGGATGTAAATGAAAAAGCAGAGGCATTCCTCAGGTCAGTCCTATGGCCCAGGCTGCCTGGGTGCTCCCATTCTATTCTTTTCCATCATTTAGTAAACAATGTTCTCAAAGGGGGAAAAAACAGGAAGTGGAAAAAAGAATGACATGGAAAGTCAGTAATCATTGTCCTTGGGGAATGGAACACAGAATTCCCCTTATGGTCTAATTATTCTTTCGTATCTTTACTGAGCCCAAATCAGGCAAGTTTCCAGGGTCTGGCTGATGTTTCAAGGGACTGGTTTCTGCTTGTCCTCAGCTCTGAAGGGAAATATTTACTAACTTCCTGAAGGTTCCCTATTATCATCTATTATTATTTAGTTCACAGAAAAATCTCTGTCATTTTTCTAACACAGAAGAAAAAAGCTAGAGGAACATGAAAGACCCGTGTAAACTGTCATGTGTTTTCTCAGGTGAAACCACAAGCTGCTTCCTGTTGCCCTGATACCTCCTCCCAAAGTTACTTCCACAGGGTGACTTCCACAGAGTGACTTTGGAAGGAGGTATCAGGGCAACAAGAAGCAGCTGACTCATTGCTGACAACCTATTAGGCACTCAGCAATGGATCCTAAGCATGCTCCTGTTTCACCTGGTGAAAGCAAATAATATGTTTCTTTTCTTATCTGTGCTTCTGCTTGTGAGTATATACAATAGGAAAAGTGCTAAAGGCAATGCTTTAGAAATTGAATTCTATTGCCAATTATAAACGGCTGCATGCTAGAATCAGGGGATCTTGGTAAGCCTACTAAAATGCATTCTGTGATACAATGGACTTTGGGAACTTGCAGGAAAGGGTGGGAGGGGGTAGGGGGTGAGGGATAAAAGACTACAAACACGGTGCTGTGTATACTGCTTGGGTGATGGGTGCACCATAATCTCACAAATCACCACTAATGAACTTACTCATGTAACCAAATACCACCTGTACCCCAATAACCTATGAAAAAATAAACGATATAATAATAATAATAATGTCCAAAACTGTAAAAAAAAAAAAAACCAAACACTTTCCGGAGACCTTGGATCAAAGGCAGTGTTCATAGATTCATAGAAAAAAACAACAATAATAGCTACCTCTATTTAGTACTACTTCTTGGCTAGTCTAGACTTTATTTAGTCTTCATTCCATTAAAAAAAATCATCAATAACAAACCTTGCAAATTGGGCATTATTTTTTTTTCTTATGCTGTGTTTGAAAGTCAGAAACATTAAGCAACATCTCTAAGACCACGTAAGTGCTAATGGCAGAAACCAGCTGAATGTTTTCCAGATAGATTAAGGATTACTCAGACCTATTCCCCTAATTTTATACAAGAGATGCTGAAACTTAGAGTAGGGATATTTAGACAAGATAAAATAGTGAGCGTGAAGTGTTAAGCTGTGGATTTTTAATACAACCAACTCTGATGATTCATGGTGACTGAAGGGGAAGTTACTTTGATGGTTACCTTCTTGAGGGCTAGAAAAATGTCTCTTTTTGCTCACATTAGTGGTGACACAGGCTAGGCATTTAATCAATATTTGCGAATGAAAAGACAATATATGACACTGAAAACAGAAAAATATAGAAGTCAACTTATATTTGGTTTAAAAGTACATGGTTTTCCTCAGCAATTTATGTTCTTAGGAAATTATATCTTTAGAATTACCATAGCCAGTTTGCCTTTATCTATTTTTTTTTAAATTTTAACACTATGGTGAAAATTGGAGCCAGATGTATGTTGCTGGAAGCCAGCTGAAGATGCAAAATGCCAAATACCCTCAATGTACAGGCAGGTCGTAGTTCTCAAAGTGATATTCCCTACTCTTGAGGCTCAAAGCTCACTTCTTCAAGGAATCCCAACTCCTTTCATAACCAGTCTGTTGGCAAAACCTGATTCCCATTGATGGATAAGATGTGGCAGGAAGAGATGAAGGGGTTGGAATGACAGTGGGAAAAATGTGGTACCCGTTACCAGTCATCAGACAGAAGCTAGCTCTAGCGAACCATTCTCACACTGGATCTCTAAGGCACTCAAGGCATACCTCAAAGCTAATAATACACCGAAATCGAAGTAACATTTAGCAAAACTGACTTAGCTTAGCAGAACTGGCCCCAAGTTTGGGTTATCCCTGCTCCCCAGTGTGACAGCAGCCTGCTTTCATGTCAAGACACATCTACCTGTCAGGTTAGGTGGGGAAAACACTTACTTAGCAATGAGGCATGAGCTGACATTCAGGGACAAGAGCAGAGAGTCTGCCATGCAGCACTGGAGAGAAAAGCCCTTCCTTCCACACTGACAGCCAGGAATGCCATTTTCTTGTTCGATGAGTGCAAATCTTTTCACTTCTACCGAAAAGCACTGGAGCCTGACTGTACATCCTGACTTTCCCCTGAGCTGAGCAGGCTGAAAAGGCTGGCATGGGTTTAACAAACATGATCAATTTAAGCATGCGGCATCATCAGCAAATGGAACATAAAGTTAATTGTTTCACCAGAGGAAGAAGAGCTTCAGCAGCTTTCTTCACCAGTCGGGTTGGGCGTCCTTCGTGTACCCTGAAGCTCCTCAATCACTAATAGTTATATGTCAGGGGGTCCATTTCGAAAACCTATTTTTCAGTGTGACATTAATAATTTATGAATAGGCCAGCACACAAAACTGTATTTGTAAGAGGGACTGAGTGGTGAGATAAACAGGAACTTAACTTCTTACTAAAAGCAGAAGGATGAAACCATAAAAAGGAAAATATCTTTAAAAATTCTTGTAATATGCAGAGTATAAACATTATCTCACATCTGCTGTCAATAATCAGAAAATAAAAAAGAATCATGTAGGGTCATGCAATGAAAAGTGATACTTTGTACATCCTTCCTCCTGTTATGTGCTCTCTGAGCATCTGCTTGAATCTGGGTACATTAATCTGATTAACGGGAACTTTTACAAGTGATTAGGCTCATCTGGTTAAGGCAGACTGGGATGTATTTTACTCTCTTGTGTGTACTGTCAACAGAATTGTCAACAAAGTTTAGAAAGCAGGAACTGTATTATATAATTATGTGAGAAGGAAATGGGGAGAATCTCGCTTTAGTTCACAGTGCTGGCAGTTAGAAAGAAGAAAACAAACTTCTTTTTTTTTTTTAATGTGAAAATTGGGAAAACAGGACATACAAGTCATCTAGATACAAAGGGAATGGAACTCATTGATTTTTGCCATACAATTCACTTAGAATTCTCGAACACAACATGAACTAAAAAGAACTGATTTCTTCTAATCAGCTAAATTACAAGGTCAGAACTCTAAATTATTGCTTTGTTGTTTGAGCTGCAAATTATTGGTGAAAGGCTATTTTTATGCATTTATTTAATCTCTGTATATACTTTTCTCATTGCTATCAAGGAATGCTGTGATGCAAATATTTATTGCAATCCAATATGTATAGATTACATTTTTTATCATTCTAAAGCTTAGAGATGCTTTGAACCTCTGAACTAACCAATATTCTGCCAATATGAAGAAAAATCATGTCCAAACTGCACATTCAAATCTGAAACATCAGTGGATAATAAAGATGCATAATTCTACATATGAAAGTATCAGATGCTGGAAACTCAATTTAGTTTTGTAAATCCACAGCAATTTTTATTAAATAAAAGCCTGGGTGAGAAACATAAGTTATATCCTAGCACACAGAAGACTGATTAATAAGTGCAATGATAGCCCCAGCTGTCACTGAGTGTTTTTTTTTTTTTTTTTTTTTTTTTTTTTTTTTTTTTTTGAGACAGGGTCTTGCTCTGTCACCCAGCCTGGAGTGCAGTGGTGCAATCATGGCTTACTGCAGTCTCAACCTCCTGGGCTCAAGCAATCCTCCCACCTCAGGCTTCCCAGTAGTTGGGACTACAGGTGTGTTACCAAATCATGTTAATTTTTTCTTTTGTAGAGATGAAGTTTCACAATATAGACCAGGCTGATTTTGAACTCCTGGCCTCAAATGTGCATCTTATCTTGGCCTCCCAAAGTGCTGGGATTACAGGCATGACCCACTGTGTCTGGTCGATTGAGCATTTTCTAAGCAGTTCACGCTGGGATGGGAAGTAAGGCAATTCATTAAAATATAGGATCCAGATCTTGCTTTTATGAAGTCAAAATATAGGTAATAGAAAAAACAGTAAAATGACCGTAACTGAGCATTTCCTGTGGGTATGCATTTAGCAAGGAACTACACACGTAGGTGTGACATTCACAATAAACCTACCAGGTAAGCGTAACCATGCTCATTATCACTGGTAAGAAGACTGAAGGCCAGTGGGACTATCACAAAACAAAAAGCTACAAGAACCTTCTCTCCAGCTATCTCACTGCTCTCCAAACCCTCTCTGTGATGCCCTACACTTGTTTGTTCTTGATTTCTTCAATGCACAATGCTTTCAGCTTTTGCTTGAACTTGTGTTCAAAATGTTCCCTCTGCCTCTAGATGCAGCTCAAATATCCCCTCCTCAGAAAAGGAAGCCTTTCTTGATCATTCATGCCAGGTTGGCCTCTTCTCTTATATGCTTAGCACTTAACAAAATCTGTAATTCCCTATTTATTTCCAGGAATATTTGATTAATGTCTTTTTCTCCCACTGGATTGTAAATTCCCTGAAGGCACAGCCTGCATGTGTTACACTCTTCACGTATCTGCAGCACTTGGTGAAGTGCAAGGCACATAGTAGGTACCCAGTCAACACTGGTGGAAAGAATGACATAGCAGCTATTTGCTGACACAGCCGAGATTGGAATAGAAACATGCTTTTCTACCATGCCAATTTATCTTTATTGTGTATTCATCACCTATTATCAAAATGAATTTGCCATCTTGTGTTATCCTACAAAATAAGGCAAACTAAGCTCTGGTCTTGATGCCTAATTATTAAATGTTGGTTCATTCACTCATTCATTCATTTGTTCATCATGTATTCAACAAACATCTGTTGACCACCTACTCTGTGCTAGGCACTGTTCTAAGTGTCTGGGATACAACAGTGTACAAAACAGATGCAAGTCCTTAGAATGAATGACATTCTGGTCTAAAACATGCTAGTTGACAATCTTGATCTGATTGCTAAGTGTCTGATGTATATGGCTGCATATTTAAGGTTGTATGGCATATTGGTGTGCAGACTGATAGACAACTATTAATATAAATATATTAAATATGAGGCCTATGAAATGATGAGGTGAGTGTAGAGATAAGCCCTCCATGATGGATGTATTGAAATGATTGGTGCTTTTCAGGAGCCAGGCATTTATTTCATTCATGTTCACCACGGCTCACCATGTAACTAGAACACCTTTTTGATAGTTGATTTCATGACTGGTTTATATGCCAAAGAAGAAAACTGAGGTTATCACTATGCAGTTACTCTGCATTTTTGTCCCCAACTTGATGATATAACTGATCCTAAGACTATCCAAAAGAATGTCACTAAAGCCCTGATGGTCACTCAAAAAGAAGAGTTACCCAAATGCTTAAGGGAAGGTCATGTCACTAGAATAGAGACACCACCTTCCAAAGGGACTAATTTCACAGGAGCAGCATACATTGGATAAACATATTTTGGTATGTTCATTTAAAAAGCATATATATATATATATATATATATATATATATATATGCCAGTAAATAAGATGCAAAAACAAGTCGACATTATTAGTAAAATGAATGTCAGTTAAAATTGTATTCTCAACTAGAAAAGATTAAAAATTTTTTTTTTGTAGAGGCTGTCACAGGAATGGCAGTGTTACACACTCTTGAGGGGAGAGATTTGTAAATTATTATAAATTTTCACAAGGGCAGTTTGTTCACATGGGTATAGAATATGGATTCTCTGAAATGTTCATATACTTTTTTTTTAACATGTGTAATTGTGCCTTGGGAAAACAATCACATAATTTTGACAAATACTTTTTGAAATAATGTAATGTTTACTTTTATCATAATACAGAAACAGAACAAGTCAAATGCACTGCTAATAATAGAAAACAGCATTATGCATTGTAGAAGCAGAAGAAATGAATGTGGGAAAGCCCAAATGCAGTGGAAAGCAGTGAGATGAAGCTGGAGAGAAGGTTCTTTCAGCTCCCTGCTTTGTGGTGCTCCCATTGGCCCTCAGCCTTCTTATCCAAGAGGTGGGGTGTGGTCACACCTACCTGGTAGGTTTATTGTGAATGTCAAACACACATGTGTAGTTCCTTGCTGAATGCATGGCTCATAGGAAATGGGCAAATCGTTCATTTGTTATTAGACATCTTTAAACCTTTTAACCTTTAAGAAATACAAGTACATAAAATTGATTCCATAAATGAACACTCAAAAATGCACACACTTCTTATAAACAACTTTACGCATTGTGTTTACTTCAAAATAGGTAACATGTGTTTACCTTTACACATTATAGAAATTGTAGGTAGAATTTCCAGTAGAATAAGTGCATACATGCTCAGAGGCAGATACAATGTTATGAACATGCACTACCTATCAGTAATCTGTAATATTTAAGAATTTTTTTAAAAAAGATGTGAAAGAGACTGGCTAGATAATCCCAGTTGATTCTGAATCCCCATTTCTGCCTATCCTAGTGAACTGCTACCCAGACATAACCATTTCTAATTATTTTAGCTACTTCTTGCAGCATTTACACTTTTTTAATACACTTTGTTGTTTATACACTTTTGAATTGTTTATACACTTTTACCAAGGGATTCACCTGCTAAGAATCTACCTAAAAATATGAGGTATGTGCACAAAGATTTAGGCATAGAGATGTTCATCCCATTGTTATTTATAATAACAAAAACTGCAAGCAACACTTGCTTGAATTGTTTCAATAAATGAAGCATAAATGTACAATAGAGTAAGCAGGCAAATATTAATATATTTAAAAGACGTAGCAATAAATAACTATAAACTGATATGTAATAGAATACTGAGATGATATTTGAACAGTAGTTAGTGTTTTGAAACATTTTGTTGGTGTATTCTTTTTAACATTGAAATTCTCTTTTACATGTTTGCTTATAAACAGAATAATAAGCACTGTTTTGTCTATTTTTATATAATGTTTGGGCTTTAGTTTCATATAAGGTAGTGTGGAGCAGTAAAGGGGTTACATGTTCTTTTTTTTTTTTTTTTTTTGAGACGGAGTCTTGCTCTGTCGCCCAGACTGGAGTGCAATGGCACAATCTCGGCTCACTGCAAGTTCTGCCTCCCGGGTTCATGCCATTCTCCTGCCTCAGCCTCCCAAGTAGCTGGGACTACAGGCATCCACCACCACATCCGGTTAATTTTTTGTGTTTTTAGTAGAGACGGGGTTTCACCATGTTAGCCAGGATGGTCTTGATCTCCTGACCTCGTGATCCGCCCACCTTGGCCTCCCAAAGTGCTGGGAACATGTTTTTATATTTGGGAAAAATCATTGCCTTTTGTCCACTTCTGTGTGTGGGAGACATCAAAAGGGGCGATGATAGTGCATTTGCGTAACAGAAGGAAGTTTGACTAGTGACTCCTTTAATCATAGGGTACGATACATGGGAAGTTCTAGAGGGAACTGATAAATAAATAGGATACCAGAGCCTGAGAGCTCGGAGTCCCCAGGTATGCTAGCGGTCAGATTTAGTGAGGTTGGTGGAGGCAGGGAAGAGGAGCATGTACATTTAGGCAGGGTTCAGAGAAAGCAGGCAGGTAAGAGATTCAGCAAAACTAGTACTCGCTATAGAGTTAAGGAACAGGGATTATCTGGCAGGCTCTCTGCTCTCAACAACATATGACTGTGATGAAAGATGTGGGTCTCTACACGTCCACTGGCTTTACTTTGAAGATGCCTAAGGGGGAATTCTGTCCCAATCAAGATAGGGTCAGAAATACTGGGATGATCTTATCTGCAGAACAAGGTAAGGGGGGAATAGAGGGAAGCAAGGCAGAGCTGTCCAGTAATTAATGGGTTTTGAATGAGAGGAAAAGTGCCTTGGTCTTATCCAACATGGAGCAAAGACGTGAGTAGAACCAGTTTGAGAAAATAATATAGGAATCTAAGGAGCATGCAGTTGGAAAAGTTCAGATGAAAGACGACCCAAAAATATACTAAGATGGATTTAGGAGATCTTAGCAAGAATTGGCAAAAATCTCTTCATGGCCTACAGACATATGGCTGTAGGCTGAGTCTATCTAAACCAACTTGGTTTTTTTTTTGTTGTTGTTGTAGGGTAGTGAATGGTAGATTGATTCATTCTGGTCTCAAATTTACATCATAAAAGTTTCCTCAAAGCTGGGCATGGTTCATCTCATGACGACATGAAAATCATGTGTATTGGGATAAGTCTGTCAATGCTGCCCCTAAACCTCAGTTCCTTGTTATACAAAGGCTTATTCCTTTTTTTCTTCTTTATTTTTTTAATTGACATATAATAACTGTACATATTTATGGGGTACACAGTGATGATGCAATACATATAATATATAGTGATCAGATCTGGGCAATTAGCATATCCATCACCTCAATCATTCATAATTTCTTTGTGTTAGGAACATTCAGTATCCTCCTTGTAGCTATTTGAAACTATATATTATTGTTAACTACAGTCATCCCACAGTGCTATAGAACACTAGAACTTATTCATCCTATCTAGCTGTAACTTTGTATCCTTTAACAAATCTCTCCCTATTCCTCCCTTCTTCTACCATTCCTAGCTTCTCCTATTCTCTGTTCTACTTTTTGTTTCTGTGAAATCAACTTAAGACATCTTTAGACACCTTCCATCTTGACGAGTTTCCATCTTCAATACATGGCCTTCAGAGGTGCCCAGGAAAGAGGCAACAGAGAGTGAAGGACCATGCAGGGAATTTTATGGTCAGGTTGAGAAGTGGTGAAGGCTGGGAAATGCAGTCTTTCTGAGTGCTCAGGATGAGAAATAAGATGGCAGTAGTTTTCAGCGTGTCGTCCCACACCAATAGCACTGGAATCTACTGGATCTTGTTAGAAATAAAATTCATAAGCTCCAATGAAGACCTACCAGATCAGTGGCTCAGCAATCAGTGTTCCAACAAGCCCTTCAGGTGATTCCAATGTACATTAGAGTTAGAGAACTACCAGCATAAGTGATTATCTAGCCAGTCTCTTTCACATCTTCTTTGTTAATTCTTAAATGTTACAGATTACTGATAGGTAGTGCATGTTCATAAAATTGTATATTCTTCTGAGTATGTATGCATTTAGTCTACTGGGAATTAAACCTTCAATTTCTATAATGTGCAAATGTAAACATATCTTACCTATTTTAATATGATGCATAAAGACGGTTATAAAAAGTGCATGCATTTTTGAGCATTCATTTATGGAGTCAAATAATTTTATGCACTTGTAAGCATTTCTTAAAGGTTAAAAGGTTTAAAGATGACTGGTAATAATTGAACCATTTGCAGAAACTCAAAACAAGCCAGAGTAGAAATGCTAATGACAGAACAGAAGTAGGATTACATAGACTAAGATGGGAATAAAACCCTGGGACAAAAACTACATAAAAACCTTAAGGAGAAAGAAAAACTTTTTGAAAATACAAAGAGCAAAAGGTGGTGGGGTCACTAGAAGTGGATAAATAGCAAGCTGTAGTCAACATGGGGACCTATAACATGCAACACGTGTTATTATACAACCGTGAACACCATTTAGAATAAAAATGTGAAGAAAAATACAAAAAGCTGTCATGATGGAAATGGTTCTCTTGACCCATTGACTGAAACAGTTTCTTTCTTATTAAAATGCTCACCGAGGGTGGGTCGTTCAAAGCCAAAAGGTACAGATACAAAAGCAGCTCAGCCATCATATGCCCATAAATGGATGCCAGGATGAATCACTAACCAGTACTTAATCATGGACACCCACAAGTTGCTTTGAAAACTGGAGGACTAGATTCATTAAATGTTGTCTCTTAAAACAATCAAGTTGTCCTTCTGTTTATGGTAAACGCATGCATAGGCAAACTGCCTTAATAGTTCATGAATTATTCTTCAGATCTGCTAAAATGACATCTGTCGTGATGGATATATTTTATTTTTTATTAGTTTTTAAATTATGAAAGTCTTACAGGCTCCCGAACAAAAGTGATCCATATGGATGAATACAGAATAAAAGTAAACATTCTCCTCTTCTGCATTTCTACACTTCTCAGATGGAATCATTGCTACTAATTCTGTATGTTATTCTTAGAGAAATTCCTTACAGGTAGAGTCCATGACCAGTATTTTAGAAACATCTCATTTCAAACAGGTATCTTAATAGGCTATCACAAAGAAGGCAAAGATAATACACTGAGAAGATGACAGTGAAAACTGAGAAAATTTAAAAAGCTCAGGCTAGGGCCAATAATAAGACCAGTATATAAATACACAGATACTAGATTCAGGTAAAACTCTTCACAACATTTTCTAACACCAGATCTTTGAGAGTTTTTTTGCTGGAGCAGATTAAAAGAGCAGAGGACCAAAGAGAGAAAAATTAAACCTCCATCTTATTCATGGGAGCTTCAGGAGAATTTGGATGCCTTTCAGGGAACAACAGGGAAACCCCCTCACCTTCAGTTGTTCACTTTTCTTGAATTTTTAAGGTCACATCTTGTATTGTGAACAGTAGCATCTCAAATCTGTAGCCACATTCATTTAGTTCTTTGCTCATAAATTCATTTATAACGTGTTTATTGAGTATGTACTGTGTGACATTAGCTCTGATCTCAAAGAGCTTACAACAGAGCTAGAGAAAACAAGACCAGCATATTTAGAACATTTGGAGAATAACAAGAGATGATATATAATAAAGGGCTAAACTGAATATAATTAAATGTCAGCCTGCATGGTGCCATGAGCAACACTTAATTAAATCCAGGCCATAATCCATGTCCTGGTTCTAAGAAAAGAGTCTCCTACAATCTCTTACTTTCCACTGTAACTAATACCCGGAGTTCAGTCCAGTAATGGAATTTAGCAATGGCTATATTTCCATGCTCAAAAGGGAACTCTGTTGATCTTGAAATGTGTATGTGTTGCTGCTATAAAGATACATGCACATGTATGTTTATTGCGGCACTATTCTCAATAGCAAAGAGTTGGAACCAACCCAAATGTCCAACAACGATAGACTGGATTAAGAAAATGTGGCACATATACACCATGGAATACTATGCAGCCATAAAAAATGATGAGTTCATGTCCTTTGTAGGGACATGGATGAAGCTGGAAACCATCATTCTCAGTAAACCATCGCAAGGACAAAAAACCAAACACCGCATGCTCTCACTCATAGGTGGGAACTGAACAATGAGAACTCATGGACACAGGAAGGGGAACATCACACTCGGGGGACTGTTGTGGGGTGGGGGGAGGGGGGAGGGACAGCATTAGGAGATATACCTAATGCTAAATGACGAGTTAATGGGTGCAGCACACCAACATGGCACATGGATACATATGTAACAAACCTGCACATTGTGCACATGTACCCTAAAACTTAAAGTATAAAAAAAAAAAAAAAAGAAAGAAATGTGTATGTGTGTTTAAAAATGTCTATTTAATTTTGGGTGGAGGAAAGGTAGCTTTGATTGCACTTGGTGATTGAATCTTCAAACTTAATGCTTCTGGGAAAAAGAGCATAGACTCATAAAATCCAGAGAGAAGTCCAAGAAATCAATAAGACCAATCCTTTACCTCCAGGTGGGATAGAACCTCTGACCTATTATCTAGGCAAAAAATTATAGTGAAATTCTCATATATCTTTTCTCCTAGCATATATTAAATCAAAGTGCAACTAGGCATCTGTTATTGGAGCATTATAAAGCCATATGTGATATTCACTAACACAAAATGCCTGGAAGGAAACTAAGTTAATACATACGGCTTTAAGTTTACAAATGAAGACTCATCCATCATCAAAGACCCAGAATGCTCACTGCCATCACATTAAAAATAACTTACAAAAGATACGTTTTCGTTTGTGTATCATCCCCTTCAACACAGGAAAGCAAGAGAAGGATATGTGTGCATTTCCTGGACTTGATCTGGAGCATGCAACACATTCTACAAAGGGATTAAAGGGCCTGAGGTCTCTTAGACACGTGCCAATTTCATGTCAGAGACAATTTAAGTTGTGGAGTCTTCAAATGAATGGTACTTATGCATCCTGCCAAAGTCATAAGCATTACTGGAGGTTCTTACAAACAAGAACAACAACTGTACATTAGGGACAAATAGAAGACAGTTCTGGAATGGAATCCTGTGGTGATATCCCAAATACTGTATGGTTTCATTTACCGGAAAAAAGAACATGCAACCCATATTCTACTTCACGTATCTGATTAGAGAAGGCATTACCAAGAGCATTTGTTTTAGAATTCTATGATTGACAAAAGAGAAAGAGGAAACAAAATCCTCCTCTGTCTTTATTGTTGGCAGGGCCTTCTTAGGATCTCAAAAACAAAATTTATTTCTCTTCTAATTTTGACCTTTTCTGTTTGGCAGACGTTGACTTTTTTTTTCCTGACTGTGTTTCTAATGGAGCCTGAAATTAACATGGCATTTTGTTTACCTCCTAATTTGTGTGCTGCCATCATCAATGTTGTCAGCATAGTTCTGGGAATAGGGTTTGTTTACTGCTTCTCTTGAGCCAGCAAAGGAAGAAATGCAGAAAAGACTGCTCTACTCATCCCATTCCAGTTTAAAATCCTCTTCTTTTCACAGAAATGGCCTTAGCCAAGCAGGCAATGACCTTCTGCATTGTTGGCTATAAAAGCCCAACAACCATCTTTGAGTGCTTATCCTCGATGACATTTATGGGCTGCTTTTGACACAGCTGAGTATTCCCTGACTCCCCTCTATTCTCTATTCACGTGGTACCCAGAAATCGAGCCTTCCTAGTTGTCTCCATCCTTCAAAGGATGCCTTGTGGGCCCGGGTTCTCTGCTCTTCTCCTATTCTTTGGTGAAGCCACCTATTCCAAGTCTTCAGGTGCTACCTATAAAGAGAGGACACTTGATTCTTCCTGAATTTTTTATTTTGCCTTTGCTTTTTCACACTGAATTATGCTTATGCTTCATGGTCATATCAAGCTCAATTTGGGAGAGGGGGAGATAATATTTCTTCTGTGAGAAAGTGTTTTGAAACGTCACAACAATTTTTAGAAACAGAGATGGGTTTTGCTTTGGTCTTTTAAGTCTTCCTAGTCTTTTGATCCCACTGTGTTGTCCATTAGTCAGCTTCTATTATTTCATTACCAATATTCATCTTCTCCAGAAGCGTTTTTCAATCAGTAAATACATTTGAAAAGCATAAGAACCTCTTTTTAAAAATGACTTATCTGGTGGCTCACGCCTGTAATCCCAGCACTTTGGAGGCCGAGCCAGGTGGATCATGAGGTCAGGAGATCAAGACCATCTCAGTTAACATGGTGAAACTCCGTCTCTACTAAAAATACAAAAAAATTAGCCGGGCATGATGGTGTGCGTCTGTAGTCCCAAATACTTGGGAGTCTGAGGCAGAAGAATGGCATGAACCCGGGAGGCGGAGGTTGCAGTGAGCTGAGATTGTGCCACTGTACTCCAGCCTGGGCAACAGAACGAGACTCCGTCTCAAAAAAAAAAATAAATAAAAATAATAAATAAATAAATACATAAATAAATATAAAATACATCTTTTAAAACTTAAAAAGTACTATTTTAACCTTTTAAAAATGTACAGCTCAGGCCAGGTGCAGTGGCTCATACCTGTAATCCTAGCACTTTGGGAGGCTGAGGCGGGTGCATCACTTGAAATCAAGAGTTTGAGACCAGCCTGGCCAACATTATAAAACCCTGTCTCTATTAAAAATACAAAAATTAGACAGGTGTGATGGCGGGCGCCCATAATCCCAGCTACTTGGGAGGCTGAGGCACAAAAATTGCTTGAACCCAGGAGGCGGAGGTTGCAGTGAGCCAAGATCACACCACTGCACTACAGCCTGGGCAAAAGTGACTTCCTGTCAAAAAAAAAAAAAAAAAAAAAAAAGGACAGTTCAGTGGCATTAAGTACGTTCACAGTGTTGTGCAACCATCATTGCTATCCCTTTTCAGGACTTTTTCATCTGAAGTAGAAACTCTGAACTGTTAATTATTCTCCATTGCTCCCTACCCTCCAGCCCCAGACAAGCTCTATTCTACCTTCTATTTCCATCAATTTGCCTAATCTAGGTACCTCATATAAGTGGAATCATATTTGTCCTTTTGTGTTTGGCTTATTTCATGTAGCATGTTTTCAAGATTTATCTCTGTTATAGCATGAATCAGACTTTTATTTCTTTTTATGGCTGAATAATATTTCATTGTATGTATATACCACATATTGTTTACCCGTTTCTCTGTTGATGGACATTTGGGCTGTTTCTACCTTTTGTCTATTGTGAATAATGCTGCTGTGAACATTGGTGTACAAGTATCTGTTTGAGTCCCTGCTTTCCACAGAAGGACCCTCTTTTGCTTTACAAATGTATCAACTTCATCCAGAAATAATGTCTAGAAAGGTCCCAGTGATTACTAATCTATCCAGGTCCACAACTTGGGTTTGGGTGTTGCGCCAGTCACTCACCTGTTTGCTTTTAGATCAGTGCTTTTTCCTTCTTTGCCTACTACATTGCCTAGACTCCCTTGCACTACACCTTCCAGGTAGTTTTAGCCAATGTGAAGCACTGGAAGGAGGCCGAGGGGCAGAAGAGGGAATATCCCTCTCTATATATCACTTTGCTTCTGGTGGTGTCTTTGGCAGTGGCTGCATCTCCTCCTGGTTCCAGCTCCTACTACAACAGTCCACTGGGTTCCAAGTTCTGCCAGGCAGCCTGTTACCTTTGAGGTTTTGCCTTGTCCTTTGTCCTTCCAGCTTCAGGGAAGGTAGAAACTTCCTACTGTTGCTACTTTCTGGGCTGCCTCATTTTTGAAGTTTCAATATTCAGCTCTTTTATCATTTGTGCTGTCAATTCCCTACATTATGTTGCTTCTTTTAAAAACACCTGGAGTGGCATCTGTGTTCCTGACTAGAACCTCACTGATAAATCTTCTACTGGAGAAAGAAGGTTCAAAGTTTCTTAGACCATAGAACCTGTGGTAGTGACTCCTGGTTGTCCTCAATATATAATCCATCTAATAAGAATACTTAGCTGCGATTCTGCCTCTCAGCCTCTTTTGTAGTTTAGCATGGCCATGTGAACAAGTTCTGGTGAAAGTGATGGAATCAGATGTGCTGGATGGACGACTCTAAACCTTCTTTAAAAGTCAGCTGTTCCAAAGCTGGAGGCATCACCCTACCTGACTTCAAACTCTACTACAAGGCTACAGTAACCAAAACAGCATGGTACTGGTACCACAACAGAGACATAGATCAATGGAACAGAACAGAGCCCTCAGAAATGATGCCGCATATCTACAACTATCTGATCTTTGACAAACCTGACAAAAACAAGAAATGGGGAAAGGATTCCCTATTTAATAAATAGTCCTGGGAAAACTGGCTAGCCATATGTAGAAAGCTGAAACTGGATCCCTTCCTTACACCTTATACAAAAATTAATTCAAGATGGATTAAAGACTTAAATGTTAGACCTAAAACCATTAAAATCCTACAAGAAAACCTAGGCAATACCATTCAGGACATAGGCGTGGGCAAGGACTTCATGTCTAAAACACCAAAAGCAATGGCAACAAAAGCCAAAATCGACAAATGGGATCTAATTAAACTAAAGAGCTTCTGCACAGCAAAAGAAACTACCATCAGAGTGAACAGGCAACCTACAGAATGGGAGAAAATTTTTGCAACCTACTCATCTGACAAAGGGCTGATATCCAGAATCTACAATGAACTCAAACATATTTACAAGAAAAAAACAAACAACCCCATCAAAAAGTGGGCAAAGGACATGAACAGACACTTCTCAAAAGAAGACATTTTTGCAGCCAAAAAACACATGAAGAAATGCTCATCATCACTGGCCATCAGAGAAATGCAAATCAACACCACAGTGAGATACCATCTCACACCAGTTAGAATGGCCATCATTAAAAAATCAGGAAGCAACAGGTGCTGGAGAGGATGTGGAGAAATAGGAACACTTTTACACTGTTGGTGGGACTGTAAACTAGTTCAACCATTGTGGAAGTCAGTGTGGCGATTCCTCAGGGACCTAGAACTAGAAATACCATTTGACCCAGCCATCCCATTACTGGGTATATACCCAAAGGACTATAAATCATGCTGCTATAAAGACACATGCACACGTATGTTTATTGCGGTACTATTCACAATAGCAAAGAGTTGGAACCAACCCAAATGTCCAACAACGATAGACTGGATTAAGAAAATGTGGCACATATACACCATGGAATAGTATTCAGCCATAAAAAAGGATGAGTTCATATCCTTTGTGGGGACATGGATGAAACTGGAAAACATCATTCTCAGTAAACTATTGCAAGGACAAAAAACCAAACACCGCATGTTCTCACTCATAGGTGGGAATTGAACAATGAGAACTCATGGACACAGGAAGGGGAACATCACACTCCGGGGACTGTTGTGGGGTGGGGGGGGGGGGGGAGGGACAGCATTAGGAGATATACCTAATCCTAAATGACGAGTTAATGGGTGCAAGAAATCAACGTGGCACATGGATACATACGTAACAAACCTGCACATTGTGCACATGTACCCTAAAACCTAAAGTATAATTAAAAAAAAAAAAAAGTCAGCTGTTCCATACCCTCTGTACCTTCTTCCCCTCTTCTTCCTGTGGCTTGGAGCATAAATGTGACCACTGGAGTTCCATCCTGGAACATGAGAACAAGGACTTCATTCTAGGGAGGGCAGGACCAAAAGCTAGAAGGAACCTGAGTCCTTGAGAACTCTGTGGAGTAAAGCCACCACCCCAGCCCTGCTCTTCCTACCTCTGCAATTTTACATGAGCAGCAAATAAAATTCTCTTTTGTCTAAGCTGCTGCTATTTTGAGTCTGTGCTTATTGCAGCTGAATCCTAACCAATTCAGGATCCAAATCATGAGCTCTATGTCTGTCCTAGACTGTTGATGAACTTTCTTGTACCTTTCCTTACTTCATTAAAGCAAGGTCCTTGATCTTCTGATCTTATCCTAAGTTTTTGCCTTCTCCTGTTTATACTTGGAATTGATGTATGCTCATCTGTGAAGCTTTCAAAAAGCTTTATTCCTTTTAACAGCTTCTGCTTTGCCTACTAAGTTTTCTTTGAAAGCAGGGTAAGATCTGGCCACTGACCAAGCTGATATCCAACCTAGAAAATGATTAAAGCCTGAATGTTAGGGAATTTTTAATTAAAAGCCTGGGAACATTGTTCCTTGGGTATTAATAAAGTCAGTAAAATGGAGAACCAGCATGACCTAACATCACAAGAAAGGCCATTAGTGTCCTAGTCTGCTAGCCCCTCTTCATGGAGCTGATGGGCTGTAAATGCACCTAATGACTGCCAAGCATACATAAATCTCACCTATACTTTACTCAAGTGGGTGTCAATTAGAAATGTGGACTTCTGGAATGGTGGCTCCCAAATGTTATTGTGTGTGAAAACCATTTGGGGAAATTTGTCTGAAATGAAGATTCATATCCTTCCACTCATGATTTAGTTGGATAGGGTGGGGGCCATAAGCTGTCTGTTCAAAAGGACCCCAGGTGCCTCTAAAGCACATGGTCTATGGACCACATGATGAGAAACATTGCTTCTGGGGAGCTCATAAAGGCTGTACAGCAGCCACAAGTGAAGAGAGCTGTCATCAGCTGGCGGTGGGATTAGAGAACATTAATTGATGTCTACCACATGCCTGGGGCTCTGCTAGGCATAATTCAGACATCAACTTAGTTCATGCTTACAATAAACCTGCATAATTATTATTGTTACCCTTGTTTTACAGTGAGCAACCTGAGGCTCAGAGAAATTAAGCAATTTGCCTAAAGTTACAACGCAGCTTCAAAGCTGGGGGTGTGCGTGCTAAATACATTCTGTTTATTCCTCTGTACAGTTTGGCTGTATACGCTTGTTCATCGCGCTTTGCGCTCCTAGATGCTGACCTGTACAGAATGCCTCACGGGATGCTCTGCCTCTGGCTTTTGTTTGGGTTGGGTTCTGCCAATGTGAAGTGTGGAGAAGACTGGAAAGAAGGAGAAAGGTGAGATCAGGGTATTTCTTCCCCCGGCCTCCTTCACTGCAGGTGGCCATGGCTGCTACCCTTGACCAAAGGTCACAGCCCTTATGACAGCCCTCTTTCCACATGACTGTCTTCTTCCAAGTTCCTGTAACTGTTCCCCTTCTGCTAGAGAACATCAGGCCTCATGCTGATAACTGGTAATTCCTGTTTTCCTCTCTAGCTAGGATGAGGTAGTATGCTAACCTTTTGTTTCTCTACAGCTTGTCCTTAATTTTGTAAACACAGTCATTTCTTCATTAAATTCTCCAAATCACTCACTCATTTGAGCGTTCCATTTGTTTCTTGCCGGGAACCTGATACAGGCTGTTTGGCTCTGAAGTCTTCCTCTTTCCACTCTTCTACACCCCCTCATTTCACCTACCTCACATAATAATTGTGATGATGGTGATGATGACGATGGCAATGATACCATGACACTTACTGTATGAGCACTTATTATATGCAAGGTGTTGTCCTGAGAACTTTACCTAAATAATCTTATTTAACTTCCACAACTACCCTATGTATTAGGCACCGCTTCACTCCCATTTTGCAGAGGAGGAAAAAGAATTTCAGAAATTAAGTAATTAACCCCAGCAGAACTGGTAAATGTTGGTGCTGAGATATGAGCAATACTCACTCCTTCTACCAGGCATCAGGGCCATCATCACACAATATTTTCCCAGCTAAATGTGTGAGTAAAATTCTTGAAAATAAAGATGTCGAAAAGTCGATGTCACTTATTTTTCAGGCTTGAATCGGAAAAAAATGAATTTCCATTTCAAAAAGGAATATGTTGTACACATGATATTTTTTTTCTACTTTCTCCATCACAACTCAGTTCAGACCCCTCTACTGCACAGATGGCAAGTTCTAATAGCTGCTTAACACGCCTCCAGCCTCTCCCCATTTTATTCTGCACCCCGCTTGTCACACTATCCTATAAATATTCTTAAAGTTTATTTGATTATAGTCATGCTTCTAGAAATAATCAATATAATTCAAATGATTACTTCTAGGAAAAGCCCAAATTTTAGGTAATACAAAGACTTCAAGGATAAGATCTTTCTTGATTCCTAAATCTTTTATTATTATTATTTCAATAGGTTTTAGGGGAACAGGTGGTGTTTGTTTACATGAATCAGTTCTTTAGTGGAGATTTCTGAGATTTTGGTGCACCCATCACCTGAGCAGTGTACACTGTACCCAACGTGTAGTCTTGTATCCCTCACCCCCTTCCCACCCTTTCTCCCGAGTCCCCAAAGTCCATTGTATTATTCTTCTGCCTTTGTATCCTCATAACTTAACTCCCACTTATAAGTGAGAACGTACAATGTTTGGTTTTCCATTCCTGAGTTACTTCACTCAGAATAATGGTCTCTAATTCCATCCAGGTTGCTGCAAATGCCATTATTTCGTTCTTTCTTATGGCTGAGTAGTATTCAATGGTATATATATATATATATATATATGAGATATATATGTGTGTGTGTGTGTGTATCTGTATATAAAATCACATTTTATTTATCCACTTGTTGATTGATGGGCATTTGGGCCAGTTCCATATTTTTGCAATTGTGAACTGTGCTCTTATAAACATGCATGTGCAAGTATCTTTTTCATATAATGACTTCTTTTCCTCTGGGTAGATACCCAGTAGTGGGATTGCTCAATCAAATGGTAGATCTGCTTTTGGTACTTAAAGGATTATTCCTAAGTTCTTTTTTCATACTTGAATATGACTACTCCCTTATATACTCAGAAGCCTAAAAAATCCAACCTGGCTGGGCGCGGTGGCTGATGCCTGTAATCCCAGCACTTTGGGAGGCCGAGGCGGGTGGATCACGAGGTGAGGAGATCAAGACCATCCTGGCTAACACGGTGAAACCCCGTCTCTACTAAAAATACAAAAAATTAGCCAGGCGAGGTGGCGGGCGCCTGTAGTCCCAGCTACGCGGGAGGCTGAGGCAGGAGAATGGCGTGAACCCCGGGGGGCAGAGCCTGCAGTGAGCCGAGATTGTGCCACTGCACTCCAGCCTGGGTGAAAGCGCGAGACTCCATCTCAAAAAAAAAAAAAAAAAAAAAAAAAAAAAAAAAAAATCCAACCTATAGGCCTTTGCTTACAGAGTTCTCTTTGCTTAGAATTCTACTCCTCTTAAAAATTCCATGAAGGCCCCCCCTTACCATCTTCACTTAGCTCCTGGGTCTCTGATGACATTAGTCCCATATTTTCTGTCTTGTGTTACCACAATTTATGCTCATGCTTAAGGACATTAATTCCTCTCTCCCTACTGTGCTCCTCTCAGCATATTCCTGTATCCATGACACAAAACAGACCTGCATTTTTTAAACACACTCTCTGGTTGCAGAGACCACTGAAGGTACTTAATAATTATTAAAGGAAAGAAAGTTTTATAGCTTTCCCTACTTTCCTTATAGAACAGGAAATTTACACCCAAGATGTTTGTTGTCACTTTCAAGAATGAGGACAGGAAGAGGCACTAACATTTTTGCCGATGCTGTTTTTCCTGCTCAGAATGTTTTTCTTCTATGTGCCTCTTTAGACTCTATTCATCCTTCAACCCCAGATATTGCCTCTCTAATTACAAAAAAAATCACTGCTTCCTTTGTGCTGTTTCCTGTGTTTGGTCTCCTTTTCCCACTCATGTCTCAGACCTAATATTGTTGATTTATCTGCTTGTTTTTCTACCTTGATGAGTATGTGGTGTTCAATATCTATTCCAGTCTGTCTCTAGTGTGCCTCATTGTACTGAAGAGGCTGGAAAGCCAAAAACTAAATTTGCAAGATTCCCTTGCAGCTAGATTGTAGGTTCAGCAAATTAGATCATCTTTTTTTGAGATTTGGATAGAGAAAGTGAGGTGGAGGCTGCACATCCACAGCTGTGAAGACACTGAGTTTTCTGTGGCAGAGCTCTGAGGAACAGCCAGGACTACATGGGTATCCAGAGGCAATTGCAATGCTGGTGGTTTTCTGATGCCTGGATCACTGCTAAGGTGGGTGTGCTCTTGACTTCAATGATTTCCCTAGTATTCTCCAGAATGCCTACCTTCTCTTGTTGAGGCAGAGACAGAATCGCTGTCCTCACAATGCCAGATGGGTGGTCTTGTTCAGAAGTAATTTCTAGAATGCCAGAAAAGAACCTGGACTTCCTCTAGCCCTTCCAACAATTTTGTAAGCATCTGATTCCCTATATTAACTACTTTCTACTGAAAATAACTGACGTGGTTTCTATTTCCTTCACCTGAGCCCTGACTAATATTCCTACCAGATAGAAAGTTTGTTGAGGGCAGGATCTGTATCTTTTTATTTTTGTATCCTCTGTATCTTGAATGGCCCCTGTGACATAGTAGAAAGATTTTAATGTATGTTTATAGGAATAAGCATTTGGCTAGTCTCCACAATGCACTAAATGTTCCCTGTTACCTCATTAATTCTCACAACAGCCCTATGAAGTCAGGATAATTAGTCTCATTTTACAAGTACAAAAGTGAGGCTCGGAAAGATTTAGCAAACTGCTCAAAGCATCTGATACGGGACCTAGTAGCTGTTATCAGATTGCAGGGAAAATCTGCAATTGAAATCCTTGCTCTTTTTATTACAGTGTTGTTTCCTTATATGATAAAAGGACTTCAGAAGAAAAAAAATGAAACTTGGGTTAGGGTCATATACATTTGAGAGTAAGGGCTAGCAAACTATGGCCTGTGGCCAAATCTAGCCCACTACCTTTTTTTATGAATAAAGTTTTATTAGAACACAGCCAAACACATATTCATTTACATGTGTCTATGGTTGCTTTTGTGCTACCACAGCAGAGTTGAGTTGTGGCAACAGAAACTCTCTGGCCCACAAAGCACGAAACACTTACTATCTAGCCCTTTATAGAAAGTTTGCTGATCCCTGTTTAGAGCATCTCTGTAAGATATAGTTACGCTAGGCTTATCCAAAGTTTCAGATTAATTTTGAAGCAGGTCTAGGTGATTGAAAACAAGATATAAATTCTGAGGCTCATGTGCCCCTGGAGGCTATATAGTGAGTGGCCTTGGCCTTATTAAGTCTCTCAGAAAAGAACATTCTTTTTGGTTTTCTTAGTTGGCTTCTTTTTCTTCTTCTGTCTCTGCACCATACCCATCCTTCTCAGAAACTCTGTTTTCCTCAGCTCTTTATTTTCTCTCCCTGGAAAAGCTACTCTTTCACTTGATTTCAATAATCACCATCCTTTTTTGGCCACAAAGGCTTTTTCTCTAATTAATTCCCTTAAACACCTCCAATCATATCTCCAACAGTGTGTCAATTATTTCTGGTTTTATATTTTACTATGACCTCACACTCAATAGGTCCAAAAGACAGTTAATTATGTATCTTCTCTTCAGTGTTCTGTCTTTACTACCATCCTGTGATTCTTCTCATATTTGGGCTTGACATCAGTTGGCCTCCTCAATCTTATTTTGCCTTAGAAATGTGCCCGCATCTTGCTATTTCCTCTTCATTCCTGGGATCACACCTTTACACATTTTCACCATCTCATATCTGGATTATTTTAATTACCATGTAGAGGTCTCTCCCTTTCCCTACACACCCTGCAGTGCTCTCTTAATCTTTAGCAATTGCTACTTTTATCATGTTACATAGCTTTGCAGAGCATTTGGCTGTTTATCTGTTCTTGCATCAAATATAAACACCCTCTGACTGCTGCTCTACATTATGCCTGTTTCTGAATGCTTCAGAAGTTCATAGACAAAATCTGTCAGTTCCAGCCTCTGTTGCCGATTTTTACTTGAAAGGCCATCCTCATCTCCTCCGTGCCTCTGATCTTCACATCCTTCCAGGCCCAGATCACGGCCCATCTCTTGAGTATTTACAGGGCCACTTCTTCTTCTCTTTTGTTCTGTTGTCTAAACTCTTATAGCCTTTACAACATTTATTTATATATTGTCTTAGAATATCATTTGATATGGGGTAGTCTTTTCTCCTCCTCGTTTAAATATGCTTCTACCATCCCCACCATGGCCATCTCCAACTACAGCTTTTATTAAACCACTTGTAGAGTGAATATCCATGCAGGACAGGCTCTGTGTATTTTTAATGTGTTATATCTAATACAACAACGTTTTTGATAATGATTTTATCTAAAGTGTGCAATTGGGGAAATTAAGGTTTAGAAAGGTTAATAGTGAGTCCAAGTAAGAATCATCTAGTAAGAATCAGAGCTGGGTTCAAAGGGCTAACTTCAAAATCCCTGATCTTTCCAGACTAAACTCACAGATGACATAGAGACTGAGCAAGGGAAACTTAGTTACCTTGACTTGGTATTAAATGAAATAACAGTGTTCCCATGGTTACTACTAAGGAATCTTGTCCTTTCTTAAGATGACTAAACCACATTGGTAGGGAGACAACCACAGAAAAACTGAAAATTTGCACCCACAAAGAGGAGATTATATTATAAAGGTCTCAAAATTGGAGTTTTCCCTCCTTCAAGAGCCACTGGTACAAAACCATTAATGGAAGTATTTAAGAGATGCCCTCTCTGTCACATATCTGCTGTGGGATTTAAGGAACGAATTTTCTCTTCTGAACACTCACACATCCAAACTAGAAATCCATGTGGAATATAAGCTACTTTATGCCCCTACATTGACATATTAGTTCAAAACTCTGATGGCATGCAGTTGTGAGAGCAGCAGGGAGGAAAATTAGATAATCTGATGGCAACTTGCTAATTTATAATTTGAGAGAACTTATTCTGGATTTTCTTCACTCATATTTCTTCACTTGGCCAAGTACAAAGCAACAGCTGCAGTGGTCGTTTTGGAGTTTCTCCAGGATGTGAATGTGAGACCTGCCAATCTTCTCTTCTCCTTTCCTGCAGGAACCTACCTGCAGTGACTCTACTGGCAACCCCAAAGTGCTAAAGTTTATCAAGAAGTATGTGGAAATTAACAAAGAATTCTGTCTATAGAAAGCACGCTATATTGGGACCTTTTGGTATAGCAGACAGAATGTATAACAAGAGACTAAAAAAAGCAATATGGTTCCTCCAAGAAGATAGTGGTGGCTGGGGGTAGAAGTGAACTAGAGACAGTTAGTTTATACACCTCTGAAGAGAACATCTCCTGTGATCCCATTATTGCATTTTTTTCCTAAGTCTGAAATATTTACCCTGGTTTCTATGATTTAATGGAAAGAACAAACACTGAAATGTATAAAGGTTTTCATTTCTGATAGAAATTTGGTGATTATCTAGTACTGAAATTTGGCTATTTTTTGACATGTGCATGTGTGTGTGTATGTGTGTGTGTAGAGGGAGAGAGGAGATGGGGGATCTCATGCTGATGAATAATTCTGAATTTTTACTTGAAAGATATTTAAAGTGAAGGTTCTTGAGGAGGTGATTTGTGTCTTTAATCTTGCTCAAATGTAAAATAAAGTGTAATTCTAAACATCTTTAAATGTTCCTAATTCCAGATCTCACTATCCTCATTAACTTAAAATCAAGGAACAAATATAGGCTTGGCATTTTCTATATATTTTTTCTGTATCTGCTAAACTATTTTAATTCATAAATTCTATCGCATAAAATAAAATGGAAATACCATTTGTTAAGCAGGGTAATGTGACTCAGTGGTTGCCAGTGGAAACCTGAAGATATAAAATATACCAGCTTTCTTCTTTTTTTAACTTTTTATTTTGAAATAATTATAGATTCACAGGAAGTTGCAGATAAGTATACAGGGAGGTCCTTTGTGTATCAAAATGAAGAAACTCACATTTGTATAATCAATCAATTTTACAAGCACTTGTGTGTTTGTGTGTATGTGTGTGTATTACTATGAAATTTTATCACATATGTGGCTTTGTGTAATCAAGATACAGAGCTGTTCCATTACCTACAGGATTTCCTTGTGCTATACTTTCATAGCCACTTCCATCACTCACTCACCATCCCCGACCCCTGGCAACCAATAATTTTTTTTTTGCCATCTCTATAATTTTATTTCAAGAATGTTACGTACATAGAATCATAGAGTATATAACCATTTGAAATTGGCTTTTTCTCCACTCAGCATAATTCCCTTGAGATTTTTCCAGTTTGTTGCCATGTTTCAATAGTTTGTTCCTTTCTGCTGCAAAATGGTATGCCATGGTATGGATGTACGACTGTTTATCTAACCTTACACCCACTGAAGGATACTGGATTGTTTCCAGTCTTTGGCTATTACAAATAAAGCGGCTATGAGCATTATTATACAGGTTTTTGTATGAACATAGGTTTTTATTTTTCTGGGACAAGTGTCCAACAGCGTTCTTTTTAAAGAAAAGAAACTTCTTAAAAACTTTGTATTTCTGCTTTATGCAGTAAGTAGAATAATAAAACTAATTTCATGTACATATTTACCTAGTGTCTTCCTACCCATACTTAGCTGATAACTATGTTATCTCGCCTCTTGGAAAGATTCTTTTCCTCTGTTTTCTGACCTAAAGCTTTAGAAGACTGGCTTGGTGTTTCATTCTTATGGAGACATGCTCACATGGAACCACTGCCATTTGCTTTTGGTGAATGCTGTTAATTTCTCAACTGCTTTTTGTAGCTCATCTGAAATAACAATAACAAAACTCCCCAAAAGTGCAAAGTCGTATTCCTGTGTTCGAGTTTTAAAACTCTGAACCCTAAAGGTCAACTTAACCACATATAATCAAAATATCAGGTCAAGATAGATATTCACCTTGAAATTATAGGCTATTACCCTAATTTGCCTGAATAGCTTCTCCCAGATCTCCTAAATTCCTGAGTTTAGATTTTCCCAGGAGAGAGTGAGAGATCCATCGCCTTATCCTTTGTAAGGCACCTGTGGGGTGAAGAAGTTTCTCTGAGCCAAGAGAGAGCCACGGATTCTGCCATGAATTAGGCACTGGGAATGGGATCATGGGAAGTGGGAGTGATGAAACATAGACTTGTTACTCACATGTGGTTCCTTGAGGGCTCAGGATAAGTGTCTTAAAATAGTTATTTTGGAATAAACCTCACAGCATTTTAGACGCCATCCGAAGGTTAGAAAAAAAACCTTCCAGAAGCCTCCCATTAAGGACAGTGCAGGGAACCCAAAGCTGAACTACCCACCTAGGAAGGGGCTGAGGAAGGAAAAACTGCTGCAGGCTGAAGAAGCGTCCACCACTGTGGGACTGTTAGAAACTTCTAGGGGGTGCTGGTTGGTGGGGGCAGCATCTACTGAATGGAGTTATTACCAGGTTTCCCCCTGAGAGCTGCAGTCCCAACATCAGAATGAAGAGATCTAACTGCTTAGAGATTTCTGTTACCATCTTCTTTTTGATGTGAATTACTCTTGAAATGCTGGAGAATGGACAAATTTCAAAAATAAAATGAATGATACAAACATTGTCAGCTTATTTTTCTGTCTAATGGCATAAAAAACAAACAAGCAAAAATTCCAGAACTATCTCACATGCTGTTCGAAGGAAAGTTTCCCTGAGACTTGAAGGCAACAGATGCCACATACTGAAAGGAGGTAGACGACTACCAGACAAGGTTTGCAAGGGAGGTGTGAAAACCAGTTCCATTATCTTGACCCTCAGCCACATCAAGAGCATATAAAAGTTGGGAACTCGGCTGGCTGCGGTGGCTCATGCCTGTAATCTCAGCACTTTGGGAGGCTGAGGCAGGCGGATCACAAGGTCAGGAGATCAAGACCATCCTGGCCAACATGGTGAAACCCTGTGTCTACGAAAATACAAAAAAAAAAAAAAAAAAAAAAAAATTAGCTAGTCATGGTGGCACAAGCCTGTAGTCCCAGCTACTTAGGAGGCTGAGGCAGGGAAATTGCTTGAATCCAGGAGGCGAAGGTTGCAGTGAGCTGAGATCGTGGCACTGCACTCCAGCCTGGCAACAGAGCAAGACTCTGTCTCAAAAAAAAAAAAAAAAAAAAAACTGGAGCTTATGTTTAAGGGAGATTTATTTAAAACACACAAAATATCAAGTATTTGGGGAGGATGTGGAACAATTAGAACTCCCTTTGACTCCTGGAAGGAGTATTAATTGGTACGACCACTTGGAGGCACTGGAAGAATCTACTAAAGCTGAACATATGTGTTATGGAATGAATTGTGTCCACTCCCCGCAAAATTCTTATGTTGAAATCCTAACCCCCACAGGGTCTCACTCTGTCCACCATGCCTGGCTAATTAAAAAAAAAATTCTGTTTTTGTAAAGACAGAGGAGTCTCACTCTGTTGCCCAGGCTGTTTTTGAACTCCTGGCCTCAAGTGATCCTCCTGCCTTGGCCTCCCAAAGCGCTGGGATTACAGGTGTTAGCCACCATGCCTGGCAGAGACTTGAACTTTAAAGAGGTAATTAAATTAAAATCAGGTGATTAGGATAGGCACTAATCCAATATGACTGATGTTCTTATAAGAAGAGGAAATTTGGACACAGACATGCACAGAGGGAAGACCATATGAGGACACAGGGAGAAGACAGCCATCTACAAGCAAAGCAGAGAGGCCTAAGGAGAGACCACCTCTACAAACACCTAGATCTCAGATTTCCAATCCCCAGAATTGTAAGAAAATCAATGTCTGTTGTTATCCAGTCTAGGGTACTCTGTTGTGGTAGCCCAAGAAAATTAGTATTAATACAATCTACCTGTCCTGTGGCCCAGCAAACCCATCCTGAGTATGTGTCACCAGAGATGCATAAATATGTTCACCCAAAGACATGTCCAGTTATAGTCAGAGTAGTCCCAAACTGGAAACTACTTAAATACGGTAATTATGGAATGCATAAATAAATTGTGGGATGCTCACATGTTGAACAATTTTGACTAATGAATAAATGATCGACAACTGCAGACAACATAAATGAATATCATGATGAAAATGCTGAAGAAGGTAGATACAAAGAGTAAATAATGTACAATTCTGTTTATATAAAGTACAAAAAGAGTTGAAGCTACTCTTCACTATTAGAATTAGGCATTTATCTTTGGGGGATAGTAGCTGGAAGGGTGCAACAAGAAAGGCTTCTGGGGTGCTAGTAATGTTCTATTTCTTGATCTGCGTGCTTGTTGTATAGGTATTCAAATTGTAAAAGTCTGGTGAACTGTACAATTAATATAGGTGTACTTTTCTGTGTTATACTTCAATGAAAAAGTTTTAGCGGGGAGATTTTCGATAAAGAAAAGTGGGCAAGAATCCTTCATCTCTTAAGTTGCTTGCATTAAATCAGTAAGAAGAAAACAAATAATCTCATCAAAAAGTAGGCAAATGACATGAACAGACAGTTCTCAAAAGAAGATGTACCAATGGCCAACAAATGTTTAAAAAAAGTTTGACATCACTATACATCAGGAAAATGCAAATTAAAATTACAATGAGATACTACCTTGATCCTATAAGAGTGGTCATTATTAAAAAGTTAAAAAACAATAGATGTTGGTGTGGTTGTGGTGAGAGGGGAATACTTATACACTGCTGGTGGGAATGTAATTTAGTGCAACCTCTCTGGAAAACAGTATGAAGATACCTTAAAGAACTAAAAGTGGATATACCATTTGATCCTGCAATCCCACTAGTGGGTATCTACCCAAAGGAAGTTATTATATGAAAAAGACACATGCACACATATGTTTATTGCAGCCCAACTGACAATTGCTAATGAGTAGATTAAAAAATATGGGACATATATATTATATACACACACACACACACACACACACACACACACACAAACATACCTTGGAATACTACTTGGCCATAAAAAAGGAATGAAATAATGTCTTTTGTAGCAACTTGGATGGAGCTGGAGGCCATGATTCTAAGTGAAGTAACTCAGGAATGGAAAACCAAATTCCCATATGTTCTCACTTATAAGTGGGAGCTAAGCTATGAATACACAGAGGCATACAGAATGATATAAAGAACTTTGGAGACTCAGGATAGTGGGAGGTGGGTGAAGGATATAAAACTACATATTGGATACAGTGTAGTCTATTGGGTGATGGGTACATTAAAGTCTCAGAATTCACCTCTATATAAGTCATGCATGTAACCAAAAGCCACTCATATTCCCAAAGCTATTGAAAAAAAAGAAACTAAATTGCTTGTATTTGCTTGAGGGAGAGAAGAAGCACTCCTTTCTGACCCCAACCCTGGGGAGGGGGCTTCAAGGGACCCTCAAACAAGGTGACATGTGTCTTCAGGAGCTTGAGGGACAAAGTGAGAAAGAAATCTAAAGAGCCTGAAGCTGTGGCTAGCTAACTGCTCTGGTGGCAGACTAAATGAGAGATTTTGATGCTGGGGACAGTCTGACCCCAAGTTTGTCAGGGCAAGGGCTACAGCAGCATTTCTTGTGGGTAAGAGCTGGACCGTGGGTGGAGCCAAGATGGCCAAATAGGAACAGCTCCAGTCTACAGCTCCCAGCATGAGCGACACAGAAGACGGGTGATTTCTGCATTTCCGTTTGAGGTACCAGGTTCATCTCACTAGGGAGTGCCAAACAGTGGGTGCAGGACAGTTGGTGCAGCGCACTGAGTGCGAGCCAAAGCAGGGCGAAGCATTGCCTCACTCGGGAAGCGCAAGGGGTCAGGGAGTTCCCTTTCCTAGTCAAAGAAAGGGGTAACAGATGGCACCTGGAAAATCGGGTCAGTCCCACCCTAATACTGTGCTTTTCCAATGGGCTTGGAAAACGGCACACCAGGAGATTGTGACCCGCACCTGGCTCGGAGGGTCCTATGCCCACGGAGTCTCGCTGATTGCTAGCACAGCAGATCAAACTGCAAGGCGGCAGCAAGGCTGGGGGAGGGGCGCCCACCATTGCCCAGGCTTGCTTAGGTAAACAAAGCAGCCAGGAAGCTCGAACTGGGTGGAGCCCACCAAAGCTCAAGGAGGCCTGCCTGCCTCTGTAGGCTCCACCTCTGGGGGCAGGGCACAAACAAAAATTCAGCAGGAAACTCTGCAGACTTAAATGTCCCCGTCTGACAGCTTTGAAGAGAGTAGTGGTTCTCCCAGCATGCAGCTGGAGATCTGAGAATGGACAGACTGCCTCCTAAAGTGGGTTCCTCACCCCCGAGCAGCCTAACTGGGAGGCACCCCCCAGTAGGGACAGACTGACACCTCACTCGGCCAGGTACTCCTCTGAGACAAAACTTCCAGAGAAACTATCAGACAGCTGAATTTGTGGTCTCATGAAAATCCGCTGCTCTGCAGCCACTGCTGCTGACACCCAGCAAAAAAGGGTCTGGAGTGGACCTCTAGCAAACTCCAACAGACCTGCAGCTGAGGGTCCTGTCTGGTAGAAGGAAAACTAACAAACAGAAAGGACATCCACACCAAAAACCCATCTGTACATCACCATCATCAAAGACCAAAAGTAGACAAAACCACAAAGATGGGGAAAAAACAGAGCAGAAAAACTGGAAACTCTAAAAAGCAGAGCACCTCTCCTCCTCCAAAGGAACGCAGTTCCTCACCAGCAATGGAACAAAGCTGGACGGAGAATGCCTTTGACGAGTTGAGAGAAGAAGGCTTCAGATGATCAAACTACTCCCAGCTACGGGAGGAAATTCAAAACAATAGCAAAGAAGTTAAAAACTTTGAAAAAAAATTAGACGAACGGATAACTAGAATAACCAATGAAGAGAAGGGCTTAAAGGAGCTGATGGAGCTGAAAGCCAAGTTTCGAGAACTACGTGAAGATTGCAGAAGCCTCAGGAGCCGATGTGATCAACTGGAAGAAAGGGTATTGTGATGGAAGATGAAATGAATGAAATGAAATGAGAAGGGAAGTTTAGAGAAAAAAGAATAAAAAGAAACGAACAAAGCCTCCAAGAAATTTGGGACTATGTGAAAAGACCAAACCTACGTCTGATTGGTGTACCTGAAAATGACGAGGAGAATGGAACCAAGTTGGAAAACACTCTGCAAGATATTATCCAGGAGAACTTCCCCAATCTAGCAAGGCAGGCCAACATTCAGATTCAGGAAATACAGAGAACGCCACAAAGATATTCCTCGAGAAGAGCAACTCCAAGACACACAATTGTCAGATTCACCAAAGTTGAAATGAAGGAAAAAATGTTAAGGGCAGCCAGAGAGAAAGGTCGGGTTACCCACAAAGGGAAGCCCATCAGACTAACAGCTGATCTCTTGGCAGAAACTCTACAAGCCAGAAGAGAGTGGGGGCCGATATTCAACATTCTTAAAGAAAAGAATTCTCAACCCAGAATTTCATATTCAGCCAAACTAAGCTTCATAAGTGAAGGAGAAATAAAATACCTTACAGACAAGCAAATGCTGAGTGATTTTGTCACCACCAGGCCTGCCCTAAAAGAGCTCCTGAAGGAAGCACTAAACATGGAAAGGAACAACCGGTACCAGCCACTGCAAAAACATGCCAAATTGTAAAGGCCATCGAGGCTAGGAAGAAACTGCATCAACTAACAAGCAAAATAACCAACTAACATCATAATGACAGGATCAGATTCACACATAACAATATTAACTTTAAATGTAAATGGGCTAAATGCTCCAATTAAAAGACACAGACTGGCAAACTGGATAAGGAGTCAAGACCCATCAGTGTGTTGTATTCAGGAAACCCATCTCACGTGCAGAGACACACACAGACTCAAAATAAAGGGATGGTGGAAGATCTATCAAGCAAATGGAAAACAAAAAGGCAGGGGTTGCAATCCTAGTCTCTGATATAATAGACTTTAAACCAACAAAGATCAAAAGAGACAAAGAAGGCCATTACATAATGGTAAAGGGATCAATTTAACAAGAAGAGCTAACTATCCTAAATATATATGCACCCAACACAGGAGCACCCAGATTCATAAAGCAAGTCCTGAGTGACCTACAAAGGGACTTAAACTCCCACACAATAATAATGGGAGATTTTAACACCCCACTGTCAACATTAGACAGATCAATGAGACAGAAATTTAACAAGAGAATCCAGGAATTGAACTCAGCTCTGCACAAGGTGGACCTAATAGACATCTACAGAACTCTCCACCCCAAATCAACAGAATATACATTTTTTTTCAGCACCACACCACACCTATTCCAAAATTGACCACATAGTTGGAAGTAAAGCTCTCCTCAGCAAACGTAAAAGAACAGAAATTATAACAAACTGTCTCTCAGACCACAGTGCAATCTAACTAGAACTCAGGATTAAGAAACTCACTCAAAACCGCTCAACTACATGGAAACTGAACAACCTGCTCCTGAATGACTACTGGGTACATAATGAAATGAAGGCAGAAATAAAGATGTTCTTTGAAACCAACGAGAACAAAGACACAACATACCAGAATCTCTGGGACACATTCAAAGCAGTGTGTAGAGGGAAATTTATAGCACTAAATGCCCACAAGAGAAAGCAGGAAAGATCCAAAATTGACACCCTAACATCACAATTAAAAGAACTAGAAAAGCAAGAGCAAACACATTCAAAAGCTAGCAGAAGGCTAGAAATAACTAAAATTAGAGCAGAACTGAAGGAAATAGAGATACAAAAAACCCTTCAAAAAATTAATGAATCCAGGAGCTGGTTTTTTGAAAAGATCAGCAAAATTGATAGACCGCTAGGAAGACTAATAAAGAAGAAAAGAGAGAAGAATCAAATAGATGCAATAAAAAATGAAAAAGGGGATATCACCACTGATCCCACAGAAATACAATCTACCATCAGAGAATACTACAAACACCTCTACGCAAATGAACTAGAAAATCTAGAAGAAATGGATAAATTCCTCGACAAATACACCCTCCCAAGACTAAACCAAGAAGAAGTTGAATGTCTGAATAGACCAATAACAGGCTCTGAAATTGTGGCAATAATCAATAGCTTACCAACCAAAAAGAGTCCAGGACCTGATGGATTCACAGCCGAATTCTACCAGAGCTACAAGGAGGAACTGGTACCATTCCTTCTGAAACTATTCCAATCGATAGAAAAAGAGGGAATCCTCCCTAACACATTTTATGAGGCCAGCATCGTCCTGATACCAAAGCCTGACAGAGACATAACCAAAAAAGAGAATTTCAGACCAATATCCTTGATGAACATTGATGCCAAAATCCTCAATAAAATACTGGCAAACCGAATCCAGCAGCACATCAAAAAGCTTACACACCATGATCAAGTGGGCTTCATCCCTGGGATGCAAGGCTGGTTCAACATACGCAAATCAATAAATGCAATCCAGCATATAAACAGAACCAAAGACAAAAACCACATGATTATCTCAATAGAGGCAGAAAAGGCCTTTGATAAAATTCAGCAATGCTTCATGCTAAAAGCTCTCAATAAATTAGGTATTGATGGGACGTATCTCAAAGTAATAAGAGCTATCTATGGCAAACCCACAGCCAATATCATACTGAATGGGCAAAAACTGGAAGCATTCCCTTTGAAAACTGGCACAAGACAGGGATGCCCTCTCTCACCGCTCCTATTCAACATAGTGCTGGAAGTTCTGGCCAGGGCAATCAGGCAGGAGAAGGAAATAAAGGGTATTCAATTAGGAAAAGAGGAAATCGAATTGTTCCTGTTTGCAGATGACATGATTGTATATCTAGAAAACCCCATTGTCTCAGCCCAAAATCTCCTTAAGCTGATTAGCAACTTCAGCAAAGTCTCAGGATACAAAATCAATGTACAAAAATCACAAGCATTCTTGTACACCAATCACAGACAAACAGAGAGCCAAATCATGAGTGAACTCCCATTCACAATTGCTTCAAAGAGAATAAAATACCTAGGAATCCAACTTACAAGGGATATGAATGGCCTCTTCAAGGAGAACTACAAACCACTGCTCAATGAAATAAAAGAGGACACAAACAAATGGAACAATATTCCATGCTCATGGGTTGGAAGAATCAATATCGTGAAAATGGCCATACTGCCCAAGGTAATTTATAGATTCAATGGGGATGCCCATCAAGCTACCAATGACTTTCTTCACAGAATTGGAAAATCTACTTTAAAGTTCATATGGAACCAAAAAAGAGCCCACATCACCAACTCAGTCCTAAGCCAAAAGAACAAAGCTGGAGGCATCACGCTACCTGACTTCAAACTATACTACAAGGCTACAGTAACCTAAACAACATGCTACTGGTACCACAAGAGAGACATAGATCAATGGAACAGAACAGAGCCCTCAGAAATAATGCCACATATCTACAACTATCTGATCTTTGACAAACCTGACAAAAACAAGAAATGGGGAAAGGATTCCCTATTTAATAAATGGTCCTGGGAAAACTGGCTAGCCATATGTAGAAAGCTGAAACTGGATCCCTTCCTTACCACTTATACAAAAATTAATTCAAAATGAATTAAAGACTTACATGTTAGACCTAAAACCATAAAAACTCTAGAAGAAAACCTAGGCAATACCATTCAGGACATAGGCATGGGCAAGGACTTCATGTCTAAAACACCAAAAGCAATGGCAACAAAAGCCAAAATTGACAAATGGGATCTAATTAAACTAAAGAGCTTCTGCACAGCAAAAGAAACTACCATCAGAGTGAACAGGCAACCTACAAAATGGGAGAAAATTTTTGCAACCTACTCATCTGACAAAGGGCTAATATCCAGAATCTACAAAGAACTCAAACAAATTTACAAGAAAAAAACAAACAACCCCATCAAAAAGTGGGCAAAGGACATGAACAGACACTTCTCAAAAGAAAACATTTACGCAGCCAAAAAACACATGAAAAAATGCTCATCATCACTGGCCATCAGAGAAATGCAAATCAAAACCACAATGAGATACCATCTCACACCAGTTAGAATGGCCATCATTAAAAAGTCAGGAAACAACAGGTGCTGGAGAGGATGTGGAGAAATAGGAACACTTTTACACTGTTGGTGGGACTGTAAACTAGTTCAACCACTGTGGAAGTCAGTGTGGCCATTCCTCAGGGATCTAGAACTAGAAATACCATTTGAGCTAGCCATCCCATTACCGAGTATACACCCAAAGGACGATAAATCATGCTGCTATAAAGACACATGCACACGTTATGTTTATTGTGGCACTATTCACAACAGCAAAGACTTGGAACCAACCCAAAGGTCCAACAACGATAGACTGGATTAAGAAAATGTGGCACATATACACCATGGAATACTATGCAGCCATAAAAAATGATGAGTTCATGTCCTTTATAGGGACATGGATGAAACTGGAAAGCATCATTCTCAGTAAACTATCACAAGGACAAAAAACCAAACACCTCATGTTCTCACTCATAGGTGGGAATTGAACAATGAGAACTCATGGACACAGGAAGGGGAACATCACACTCCGCGGACTGTTGTGGGGTGGGTGGAGGTGGGAGGGACAGCATTAGGAGATATACCTAATGCTAAATGACGAGTTAATGGGTGCAGCAAACCAACACGGCACATGGATACACATGTAACAAACCTGCATATTGTGCACATGTTCCCTAAAACCTAAAGTATAATAATAAAAAAAAAGAGCTGGACCATCTAGCATGAGAAAGTTAGTATGGAGAAATGATGGGCTATCCAGGGAGGCTCCTTGGAAGTACAAACACACCTCAGCCATAAAGCTGGAGCATTGCTGGAATACTATGAGTATAAACCATAAAGTATAGTTCATAAATATCTACCATGAGTATTCCAGAAACATAAACTTGTACAAAGGCACAGATGCATTTGCCATAGGTGAGTCACCTCCAGTAATGGGGGTGGTGGGATGGTGGCAGTGTCTAAAGAAACCATCAAAGAGCAAACAGTTGCCAGCCCTCAAGAGCAAGGGTCAGCTTATGACAGTATTCATCAAGTAAGAACTTTCCCGACCCACTTCCCTCCCTTCACCCTATTCCAATCATGAAAAGGTCAGAAACTCCTAGTCAGCAAGGGAAGGAGTTCTGTGTGACACTGGCAGAAGAAGGTGACTTGTTTTTCAACATGCTCCACTCTGAGAAGGACAAGAAACCACTAACATTTGAATTCTCATTCATAACCGAGCTTTGTGGCCCAGATAATTAAAACTACAGAGCAAATTCAAGGGGTTATAAATTGATATTATGCTCCAACCCTTATACTTAGAATACTTGCTTCTCTCCCAGGGCTACACATCATTCTCAGGCCAGATCAGACTCCCTTCCTCCATGATGCAGACCAATAAGAGCTATGTGTTCAGCAGAAGTAGGGGTGAGAAAGAGGGAGCAACTGAGGGTAATCCTGAGTGATCAGGAAGAGGCTGATGGTAATAATCAAAAGATAGATGCAGGAGAAAAGAGCAGCTTTGGTGGTTGAGATAATAAGTAAGTTCAACTTTGATGCCTCTGGGATAGAAAGGTGAAAATCTTCATTGGACAGCTTGGCATTCAGGAAGGAAGCTCAGAACTCGCTAGAGTTAGAATCATCAGCATATTGGTGCACTTGATGTCTTAGGAGTAGGTGTGGTTTACCAAGCAGAACACTGGATCATTTAAAAGAGAGATTAGTGGAGGAGCCTGTAAAGAAACTGCAGAGTAGGTAAGGAAAAGAAAAGAGTGAATTTCCTGAAGCTGAAGCAAGAGAGCCCCTTGAAGAAAAAAAGTGATCAATTGCGGCAAAATTCTACGGATGTCATGGAAAGGAAATACTGAACAGTACTGATTTAACTTCAGAGGACTACAGTGATATTAGAATGGCTATCTTGTGAAAAGAAGTTGGGAGTGAAAGTCCAAAAACAGCAGACTATGGAACAAATGGGACGTGACAGAGTACAGGCAATTCACACGGACGACTCTAGAAATCTAGCTTTGTGAGAAAGAAGGGCAAAAGCTTAAATATAGAAAGGGTTAAGGGAAGGGATCCTAATGTTTTCTTGTGCCATGAACTCCAGTGGCAGTCTGTTGAACCTTCTGGGTCTCTTTTCGAGAATGTTTTTATTTTCTTTTTTTGTTTGTTTCTTTCAAGAATGTTTTTAAATGCAAAAAGGAAAACAGAAAATTAGAAAAATCAACTCGTTATATTGAAAAATCATTGACCAAAATAGTTTAAAAAAAAAAAAAAACCCAAACACCGCATGTTCTCACTCAGAGATGGGAATTGAACAATGAGAACACTTGGACACAGGAAGGGGAACATCACACACTGGGGCCTGTTGTGGGGTGGGGGGAGTGGGGAAGGATAGTATTAGGAGATATACCTAATGTAAATAACGAGTGAATGGGTGCAGCACACCAACATGGCACATGTATACATATGTAACAAGCCTGTATGTTGTGCACATGTACCCTAGAACTTAAAGTATAATAAAAAAAAATATATATATATAAAATCTATAACAGAACAATGCATGTGTGTCTTTGTCAATGCATTAGTTATTGGCAGAAATAATACCATATTTGGAAGTAGTGATGAGTGCAAACAAATGATATTTCTAGATATCTTCAGCAACCTTTATGTGATAAAAAAATCACCTGTGACCTGATGACAAAGTCACATGTATTGCTAAGAATATTGAGTTTTGTACCCTACATTTATAATAAAAAGTTGAATTCCAGCAAGAAGTTGATGAATACATATAATATATATAATATAGATGATATATATTATAATATAGATGATATATATTATAATATATATAATATAGATGATATATATTATAATATATATAATATAGATGATATATATTATAATATATATCATCTGATATATATTACAATATATATCACCTACAATTCAACAGCCCTCCTGAATTCTTTCCATGGTTCCTTGAGAAAGGAATGGATCCAGGGATCTCAGGTTAAGAATCCCTTGCTAAGGGAAAAGAGGTGTTTATTTTTTTATTTTTTTTTTATTTTTTGAGAGAAAAGTAGGCCTGGCACAGTAGCTCACGCCTGTAATCTCGGCACTTTGGGAAGCTGAGGTGGGCGGATCACTTGAGGTCAGGAGTTCAAGACCAGTCTGGCCAATATGGTGAAACCCCATCTCTACTAAAAATACAAAAATTAGTGGGACATGGTGGCACATGCCTGTAATACCAGCCACTCGGGAGGCTGAGGCATGAGAATTGCTTGAACCTTGGAGATGGAAGTTGCATTGAGCCGAGATCGCACTACTGCACCGTAGAATGGGCAACAGAGTGTGACTCTGTCTCAAAAGAAAGAGAAAAGTTGTTCGTGGATAGTGGAAGGTTTTGAGTCTTCCTACGGCAGTATGACAGCATAATGCAGTGTGGAGGGGTAAACTTTGGAGCTACACTCCTTGGGTTTAAATCCTGGCCTTCCTATTTATGAGCTATGCGACATTAGGCAAGATATTTAACCATTTAATTTCCTTATGCCTCAGTTTCCTTCTCTGTAAAATGAGGATAATAATAATAAGCCCTCTCATAGGTGATCGTGAGGTTTAAATATAAATACTTTAGTTATTATTATCTTGAACACTTTCTACTCACTCAATACCCTTGGCCACACAGAATGCCTTCAGTTCCTCAATGGGCCACATTCTTCTTCCCCCAGAGCTGCCATTCAAATTGTCTTTCAATCTGAAAGATTCTCCCTCCTGTTCACCTGACTGACTCCTCCACCCTTTGGGACTCAGCTTAAAAACCCCCTCCTCAGAAATGCCTTCTCAGAGGTGTCTCTAAAATAGGCCTCCCACAATTACTCTCTCCTCCACTCTTTGGGACTCAGCTTAAACACCCCCTCCTCAGAAATGCCTTCTCCGAGGTGTCTCTGAAATAGGCCTCCCACAATTACTCTCTGTCTCAGCATTCTTTGTCACAATTTGTGATCATTTTATTAGTTCTTCTGTCTGTAGTGGGCTCCATAGTGATGGGGCCTGTGTCTGTCTGGGTCCCCTCTGTTACTGCACGCCCACCACATAATAAGCTCTTCATAAATATTCATTAAATGAACCATTGAATAGGGAGCAACTGAAATTATAAGGGAGATCCCTGGCTACATGCCTGTGGGCAGTGCATCAGCTTCTGACGTGGGTATGGGTTTCATTAGTCTGTTCTCAGTCATGTTCTGGAGCTGGTGGAAAGCCAAACACATTGCTTACATTAAAATGTTTACAAGATAGCATTTAGCTTTTTTTCATGTACTAAAAAGACCCTTCTCTCTGTCCTAGGCTGAACCAAGTAAAGCTAGACCTGAATATAAAATCCTGGGCTGTGGTATAACAGTTCACATTCATGTAGGCAGTACACATGGTATCCATGTGTAAAGTTTCCACCAAGCCAGTATTTTACTATCCAAGTGATAGAAGAGACATTGCTCTAGCATTCAGGAGCCACACTTCCAGTTCTTGTTTAACTGTTGATGTTTAGCTGGGTGATTTTATGAAGTCAACCTCTCTTGGCCTTAGGTTTTTCATCTTACATCTTCATCATTTTTTAAATTTAAAAAAAATTTAAAAATATTTGTTGTGGCAGAGACTGCTAGCTATTCACCAAAATCCATTCTTTCCTTCATAAGACAAGATCATAATTCGAAACTTCCCTTGAGGCAGGTGGGATTCTGGTCTTGCCAACACAATGTAAACACAAGTGATGTTTGTAACCTGTGTTTACTTGTTCAAGGGCCTTTAGTCAGGCTGGAACGGCAAGGGCTGGAGCGATCTCAAAAATGGCACATTAGAGATGGCAGAGCTGCTGTCAGACCGGAGTCCTAAATGGCTGTGTAGAACAGTGTCACCCACTGATCTGCAGCCTTTGATTAGGACTGTTAAACGAGAAAGAACTAAATCATTAACTTTTTGGAATATATTTGTTATAGCAGCTAGTGTTTGTTTAACAAATACATATGCCCTACTTATAAATTGTGAGAGATAGATCTAATGTATGGGAATGAACAGTTTGGGGAGGTGACAAGTGCTGCATGCATTTGTCATCATATTATTAATACAGAGAAAACAAGTGTCTAGTAGAATGTCTGACATAGGATGTTTAATATCTGTTGAATGAATGCATGGATATCTTGCTGAAAAAAGTCCTGAGATTTAAAAAAATCTACACTGAACATAGTGGCTGATTCCTGTAATCCCAGCACTTTGGGAGGCCAAGTTGGGTGGACTGCTTGATGCCAGGAGTTTGAAATGAGCCTGGGCAACATAGCAAAACTCCATCTCTACTAAAAAAAATTATAAAAATTAGCTGGGTGTGGTGGCACACACCTGCGGTCCCAGCTACTCAAGAGGCTGAGGTGGGAGGATCACTTGAACCTGGGAGGCAGAGGTTGCAGTAAGCTGAGATCACGCCACTGCACTCCAGCCTGGGCGACAAGAGTGAGACCCTGTCTTCTTTATGCCTCTCTTTCCTTCCCTGTAAAATGAGGATAATAGTAGCGAGATCCTGTCTCAAAAAAAAAAAAAAAAAAAAATCTGTACAACACAGCATCACTGGCAATATTTGTTTGCACAGGGGAAACCTTTAATTCACTTGGACTCATATGAGTAAAATAAAAACCTCCTATACATACAGGTTTCTTTCAATAAGATTATTGTTTTCTTTTTAATACTTTTCCCTTAAAAATTACAAAATACTAAAGAACATTTTGACAAAAGGAAAATGTACCCTTAATCCCACTACCCAAAGAAAACTCATTCATTTTTGCCCATTCCTTCTTTTATCTATGTGCATGTCTATTTTCAATAGTTATAAGTCTGTTTCTTCTTATTATTATTTTAAAATACATTTTAATCTGTATTCGGTAAGGAAGGCACAGGCTTAATAATTCTCCAGAAGAGATTTCAACAAAGAACCACCTAATATTTCTAACAGTTCCAATTTAATTTTGCCAAGGGGTTCCATTCTTATTAAAAAGCATACCAGGGAGGGAAGGTGATTTTCATAAGAAAGTACATGGAGTTGTTAATTCTGACTACAATTAAGGTGATCAAGATTATAAATGTCACAATTTTTCTGCTTTCTATTTAAGAGCTATCTTGTGGGTCTCACAAGGATTACCTGGAGGGCAAACGAGTGCATGTGGACTGTATTCAAGGATATAAATGAATTTAATAATTAATTCAACAAATATTTATTGAGTACCCACTACATCTCAAACAGAAGGTGAACTATAATGAATAAGACACCATGCCTACCCTTGAAAAGGTTATAGTAGGGATGAAAAACAAGAAGATATTGCTGTGAACTTAAAGTAGGGGTAAGCCCAGGGAAGGCATGTGGAGGAAGTGAGACCTGACATTTGAATTGAAGTTAGACAGACAAACGGGTAGAAGGGAGGTTGCCCAGTTGCATGGGCCAAAGTAAACAGAAGCAGGAAAGAGCATGATGTTCATGGGACCACAAGTGATTCTATATGCCTGATGTTAACAGAGTCCGCTGGGGGAGAAGATGAGAATGGTGCAGTAAGCGGAGATCGTGTCATAGACAGCGATAAGCTTCATTAGAGTAGTGATCATGCATGGTCAGTGCTGCCTAGAACAGTACCTGGTACATGGCTATTCAATCTGTATTTGTGGAATGAATTAACCTACACCATGCTATGTAGTTGACTCACAACTGGTCATAGGGATTTGCCTCTTATTGCAAAGGAAGGGCAAACATGGCTGGGAAGGGATGGCTACTCTTCTCTCTCCAGAGCCTGCATCTGTGCTGGTGCTTATTGGTATGCTGGGTATGTATGTGACCACTGCCTGCTTTTTCAACACAGGGATGCTGCTTTAGTCTCATGAGCCCAACCTATTTGCTGCTAAACAGCAGAGATGTGGCAATGGAACCCTAATTTGAGAATTGCCTCCTTACCCTAATTTCATTTTTTAAATAGCATCAGGAATGCCACAAATGTAGCTGCTTGGGACATGCTTGCAAAGGAAAAGTATTAATGCCATTTCTAACTCCTAATCCTAGAAGCAGAGTTGGGGTGGAAGGAGAACTATGGAAGAAACGAGGGGAGAGAGTGAGAGGGAAGCTGTGAAGACTTCTCCTAATTATTTCCTTGCTCCCCCGGGTTTATTGAGGTATAATTGACAAGTAAAAATGAAATATATCTAAAGTATAAAATGTGATATTTTGACATATGTGTACCTTGTAAAATGCTTACCACAATCAAATTAATTAGCATATCTATCAACTCACACAGTTATCTTTTTTATGTGTGTGGTAAGAACACTTAAGATCTCTCTTAGCAAATTTCAAGTACGCCATGCAGTATTATTTAATTAATTAATTTATTTATTTATTTATTTATTTTGAGATGGAGTCTCGCTCTGTCGCCCAGGCTGGAGTGCAGTGGCGCAATCTCGGCTCACTGTAAGCTCCGCTTCCCGGGTTCACGCCATTCTCCTGCCACAGCCTCTCCGAGTAGCTGGGACTACAGGCGCCCGCCACCACACCCGGCTAATTTTTTTTTTTTTTTTTTTTTTTTTTGTATTTTTAGTAGTGACGGGGTTTCGCCGTGGTCTCGATGTCCTGACCTCGTGATTCGCCCGCCTTGGCCTCCCAAAGTGCTGGGATTACAAGCGTGAGCCACCGCGCCCGGCCTCGCCATTCAGTTTTATTAACTATAGTTACAATGCTGTGCATTTGGTCTCCAGATCTTATCATGACTGAAAGCATGTGCCCTTTGACCAACGTCTCCCCATTGCTCCCAACCCCAGGCCCCTGGCAACCTAATTGTTTCTTTATCCTTGATTGTAGTCCTCTCTATTTTTGAAAGTATTTTTAGCTGAAATTGAACATCAGTGATGTAAAAGTACCAGAAGTCTTACTCTCTAGGGAGATGAATGGATTAATAAACCAGGTCTAGCAATACTGAATAGTTTGGAGGCAAAAACCAGATTTGACTCACAACAGCCCAGCAGGGTGGCTTACTTTGGAAACATTTTGCCAGCGCTCTGCTGAGCATACTAAAAATGCATGGTGCTGACTGACTTCACGCCGGGAGCCCATGGATTCAGCTGCTGAAGAATGATGTGAAATTAAAGAGAGAATGAAATGTGTGATCTTACTTAATCACACCTGGTGCTTCAATTTCTTAATAATAGCGCCCTGCTCCACGGTTGAATTGGATGCATATATGTATATATTTATGAATTATCGCTAGAGGATGGATTAACTCTCTAATGCCTGCCAATCCATTGCAGGGATCTAAAATGCAAATGACAACTAAGTTTTCTCATAAGGAACTCAGGAGCAACGGTTCCAGGACCAGGATTGACATAAAATTACCATGACTTAGGGGAAAGTAGTGAAATGTCACCTCCTAAAAGAAGCCAAAAACTCAGGGTCCTAAGTTAGGGGAAGGCTTGGGGAAGATTATCTATTTTTACACCCAAAGTATATCCCGGGTTATACTATATGTCTGCTCTGATGACTGAGTGACTTACATTGCTTTAGATTTCCAGGAGGATGACAAGTACCAAGAACAGGGAAAGAGAGCCATTTCAGCTTATTTAGGAATGTGTATCTGTGAGGAATTTAAAAATTTATCAATCTGTATACGAATTGATGCTTAGTAGAGATCACCATCCTCCCTCTAGCCCCCCAACTAAGGAGTTGTTACTTTAAGGTATCTGGGGCTTTATCCTGAGTATCAAACATAATTTAATCCTGCAGGACCCACATATGTTTTCCTGGTTAGTCAGATACTTTATGGCAATCGGGTGCAAAACTGGCCTAATAAGTCATTCTCCATAAAAGGCAGCAAGGTGCTTCATCTAATTAAAAAAATGCTTATTATGGTTACATATTCCATTCTTTTGGGGCAGGGGGATGCCTTCTACATGATTCCATTTAGCAGCAGAATATAAATGCGTACGCATAATTAGCTTAACATAGCCAGCTTTATATCCCATTTACAGTGAAGCAAGTCAACGATGAAAGCAACTAGAAAATAGCTATTTTGGTCCCTTCTGTAAAGTAACCATGCAGTGGCCTGCTGACATGCACATGAGTGATCCCCCACAGATGCACTACTACTTCAGAGATTTGTTCAAAAAGATGGACTCAGTGAGGGAATTACATAGGGAATACAAGAATGGACCGCCCAGAATTCTAATGTGATTGATTTTTCAGGAGCACGGGCTTGCAGCTTTTTGTTTCTGTGTGTGTGTTTTTTCAAACGACCTCCTGAAAAAATAATTCCTACTGACAGAGATCCAAATAATTGAAAGTGCTCCTGGCTTCTTTCTTGCTTCTGAAAATCCAAAATGTGTTCTCCATCTCTGTAGCCCTTCATCACAGTGTTTTGGGATGCTCTGATCTCCTCTTCCGAGGCTTGAAGTCTCTTGAAAGCAGAAAATCTGACTCATCTGTCTTTGTCATTCACATCCAAAGCATAAGACATAGTATCCCCATGCCATAGATACCCTATAAACAGGTGTCAATTAAACCATTAGTTACTCCACATGGGATTGTTCTGGAGAATAATCAGCAGTCTCCCAGTATATGGAAGAACAATGGATAAATGTCAAGGAAGAGGGGAAAGATGATGGGAAATCAAGTGAAGTTTCATTGAAATTAATTCTCTGTTACTTAAAAATAACTTCTAAATGGGTCCTTTCAAAATCATCAAATAAGGCTCTATAATAATAAAATGTTGATTTAAAATAAAGACCCATTATTTTGCCATATGGTACATATCTGTGGCCCTTTGAAGATCTTAAGTAGTATTCAGGGTTGAAGGCCCCAACCGTTTATTGGCAGGAGGGCGGGTAAGTCTGACTGGCAAAGATGGCCTGATTGATGGGGCTTGCACCAAGGTCCTGACATCTCCCATTCAAAAGAGAAATCTTGAGCTTGAAAAGTTGTGAATGCCAGGGATTGCTTTTAAGGTTTGCCAGATCTGTTTTCGATCTTCAAAATGCAGACTGTGGGTGACATATTTTCACCTGTTTAAAGTCTTATTGTAGATACTATATATTTATAAGCAAATATATAATAATGTAACAAATAGTTCATATATGTCAGTAATTCCTGATTATATCTTGGCTCAGGAATAACATGGTCTGCTCTCTTCACCTCTTTCAGTAGACAACCAATAGACACGACCATGCCTCCTCCCTTCTTTAAACCCCACAGAAACTTGCCCTTACTTTTAGGCTGAGACCAAAATCCTGATTGTAGCTTTATGAGATGTTACAAATTTTGTTGCTTCCCATCTTGGGTCTTCCTTAGTATGTGCTTCTGCTAGTTTCTTCATACCAACTTATTTCTAGTCTCTGGGCTCTTCCTACAGGCTGTGCCCTCTATTACGTTGCTATTCTCTCTGCTTCTCTGCTTTCCTGGTTTTTCAATTGTGTTTCAGATTATTGGCAACTTCATTAATAAATCCTTTCTATAACCCAGTAATCTAGGTTCCCCCCTATGTACAATTATAAAGCAATTTATTCACAACTGCTATTTAATAATTATTTGTGCAGTTCTTTCTTTAATGCCCATGTTCTATTCTATATTTTAAGTGTGACAATAACCTGGCCCAGAACATAGGAGGTACTCAACAAATAATATGCTGAATGGCTGAAAGTGTCTTCAACTTCGGTGCTGCCTGAAATGATGCTCTTCCTTGTTCATAGTCATATCACTGGTCATATCATCCTGTGTGTAACACTAGCTATGTTTTTTGTTTCTAAGGTAAGGTCTCACATGAAAGCAAGCATCCCATCTTCCTCCCTTCAGTAATCCAAAAGGGAGGAGGAATAAGAAAAAGCTTCTCTTCAGTGCTAAAGTAGGTTCCTCAACAAAGGCATTTTATAAGCATCTAGAAACCTGCATCAGATGCCACGTAAACAGTCTCGAATTGAGGAAAAACACGTACGTCACCTCCTAAGAGTGCAGCACATTTGTTTGCTAAAGATTAAGTGGAAGAAATTTTGGAAAAGTAAACAAACAAAAAAATCACTAAATTAGGAAGTTGGGCAACATAGATGAGTGGAAGGAACATGGTACTCTGCAGAAACTCCTTCCCTGTCTTGGACATAAGGTCATCTAAGGCCACAGTGGAGTGGCCCACAGAAGGAACAGTGAGTGGCCAGCCTTGGCAAATTTTTCTCTTACATGGTTTATTTTTCCTTTTAGGTTTTTTGTATTATAAATCATCATATATAAAGGAGTTATTAAAATTATTGTGATTAAAATTATTATAAATGAAATTAAGTTATATCAAAACTTAAAAATCATTTTAAAAATTAGTATTACTATGAAAAGTTGCAAGAAAACAAACACCTGTCCATTAGCTCCTGACCTTCAGAAGCAGAACATCAGTAGCATCTTCAAAGGTCTGGAGTGCATCTCCCTGATCCCCGCCCTTCACTCCCCACCTACGATTATCACTGTGCTGTACTTGTGTTCATTATCCACTTGAAAATAAAAAACACTTCTACCACCTATGTATATATCTCTAGTGTAAACAATGTACTGCGTAGCTTTTTCTGCTTGTGAAATTCATCTGAATGGGTCATTGCTGCATGTTTTCCATTATTTGACTCTTGCTCAACTTTCTTTTTCACATTTATTCATATTGATTCATGTGGCTAATTAGGGTTTATATTCCATTGCACAGATATAGCACAATTTATGCCATCATAATTGCAGATGAATGATAGGTTTTATGTATAGTTTTGGCTATTACTTGACTTTTTTTGTGAACTTCCTCCAACATGTATAGGAGAGGTTCATATTAAGAACTTCTCTCATATTAAGAATATTAATGAGGGCTGAGATGGAGGGGTAAGGGCAGTTTGTAGGAGGAAGAAGAACTCGCTTGTATGGAACAACATGGAAAGTGTAGTGTAGGGAAGAAAATGCACATGGCTCAACCACGCAATTTTTCTCTAACCCAATTGTCACCAATGTAGCCATTCCGAAACAAATAGAACAACCATTCTGGAACTAGACAGGATATCATCCCAACTCATGCAAGTTCTCGCTAATTTGCATGGGTAGACATTTCACGTAAGACACAAGACGTAGCTACATTGGGTTAAGTATACAGAAGATATGGAGACACAGGCCCTGATGCAAGAGTTCCTGGATATGTAGAAAAACGTGAAGGCAAAGTTCTACTGCTGGGGCTGCTCACAAACTTGGCTCTTCTCCATGTTCCTTGGGCGGCTGAATGACAAAACTTATTATGTGAATACACATCATGCAAATCACAGCTTAAAAGTGCCTGGGAATGCAGAGAAGTCACCTAAGATACCACTGAAGAGTGAGTTATAAAGTAGGTCCCAAACATGGAATGAAGAAAGTTCCTCAACACAAAAGGAGGAAATAAACATAACATACAAAAGATTAAAGAATCATATACTTTGGAAGAGATTGATCACAAGAGAAATATAAAAGTTTAATGTATCCTTAAAGTAATTATTCAAACCACAAACTTGCTGAAAGACAGGTAATGAGGCAACAGATTGAGATAAAAAGGTATCTTATGAGAGGAATTTAAGTAAGCAAATAATTCCATTGCAGAATTTAAAACTGAATGAAAAGCAGTAAAGAGGAGAATCATCCCTTAATGAAACAGACTAAACTAGAAAAGTGGGACGGACAGTGGTTCCCAAGCGACATGATCATGAGAAATATGAAGGGGAGGGTTGAAAAATTACCTATTGGGTACAATGTTCACTATTTGGGGGACAAGTATACTGAAAGCCCTGACTCCACCACTACACAACACAGGTGTGTAAGAAATCTGCACGTGTACCTGCCAACTCTATAAAAATAGAAAAAAAAAGAAATATAAAGGTAGGGAAAGATGCATAAAATATACATTCCTAGGGTCAAATGTAGGAAATTTTGATTCAGTGGATCTTGGGTCAGGCTAAGAAATCTGTATTTGCAAAAATATCCTGAGATGATGCTGAAAATAAATCTAATTTAGTAACTCAAAAGGTCAGCACAAACTTGAGACAGTCACCAGAGTTCAGAGGGAGGAAAAAGGCAAGTGAAAGTGATTAAGGGAAAAAAGATGGACTAAGAACATGGACTTAGTATACACAGCAGATGCACAAGGGGAAGCAGATGAGGAAGTAATTAGAACCCAGGCAACAGAAACCATTTCAAAAATTTGTATGGAAGAAAATTTCCCTCAAATAAAAAAAACTCCAGTTTAAAAGGCTTTTACTATGGACTTACTGAAAATAGAAAAACACTTGGATCTACTGAATATTAACTCTAAGAAAAAGACACTTCTCAAAATCTTGGACAAAGAAATAGAGCCCCTGGAAAACAAGATACCAATGACATTTGTCTATGTGGTTTTCAGGGAGAATGGTGATTTTATGATGCCTAAATTCTTCTATTGGCCCAAGCTGTCCATAGTAAGTGAAGGCAGCAAGAAGATATTTTCAGCCAGAGAAAGGCTCTAGAGTGCTGATATCCTCCAGGATAACTGAGATTAACCAAGAATGTGGAAATGGAGGAACATAAACATTTTAAAATAACAATTTCTAAGAAGAATGTAAATATTAATCTTGAAACAAGAGGTCCATACATGTGAGAATCAATAATTCAATTAGTCTAGACTGGGACAGCAATCTTAAACTAGAATAACAAAAACTGGGAGGTTGCGGTGGTATGTGTGGGAAGCTGGAGGAAGAAAGTATGATAATTTCTTATTTGTACACAGGGGTGAATCAATGGATTGTTTGTCCTCACTATTCATAATTGGGGAAACCTGAGGTTTAGAACATAGATTTTAAACATGCATTAATATTACTTAAACATCTGATAGTAACTATCAGAGGAACTTAAGACAGGTACCACACCTTCCAAATCCCCTAGGTGGGGTGGGGGAAAGGAATCAAAGAAAAACTCAGGCCATATAGCAAAACTAGCTCCCCCTTCAAAAAAAAGGGGGACAAAGGGAAAAAACTTAAAAAGTCAAATGTAAACTAAGAGAAGAAATAATAGCTTTTGTAAATATATGTACTCCTGAAAGCCTGGAAGTGTATAACACCAAAATATTAACAGTCGTTTCTACGTTTAGAGTAACTTTAGGTTTTTTATTTTTGCAAAACTATTTAATTCCATGACAATGATGACGTATTACATGTGTGACTGAAAATAAAACATAAACCTAAAATTCTCCTTCACTCATATGAATGAACACTGATCACAAAGCCACTCATTAAAACTAGAAATGACCAGAGTCGCTGCAGTGGCTGAGATTGGCATTGGCAGTGATTATTCAACTTGTTTCACTAATTTGACTCATTTCCCAAAACAGGATGCACAGGTGTTGTTCGTTTATTTAGTCACAACACTGATTACTCTTTACAATTGTGCTCGTCCCTGCTTTTTTCAGCATAAGCATTGCAGTGATAGGAAGAAGCCCTGGGATGATGGCCTGCGTGTGCATGCAGAGGGCATGGGACCTTGGCTCACAGCCGCATGACACTGAGTGCTCTGCCACAGCGTCATCCCTTGCAGGGCTGTGAGGGTTTACTGTTGACATTCCAATACCGGAGTAACATACGCTTTTCTGCTTTTCTCTCTACTTCGGTCTTAGCCCTCATACTTGCCCCATCACAAACCACAAACTCCAGCCATACCAAACAAGTCCATTTCTTGAATCTCACCACCATCTCTGGCATGCTTTCCCTTGTTAAGTCTCAGTTCTGGAGTCCCCTGCTTCTTGACCTCCGAACCTCTCCCTTTTAAGGGAAGTTAGGGACCCTTCTAGTGACCTCATATTTATCTCATGCTTAGTAATTTGTCTCCCCAAGGAAATGTCTGTCTCATGAGGAAAATATGGGACTCTTGCGGGCAGGGAATGTGTGGTATTTGCCTTCCAGCATTAGCACGGTGCCTGAAAAATAGAAGGTACTCACACAGAGTTATCACAGGGAAGGCTTTTCTGAGTTGACTTACTCCAGCTCCCAGCCTCTCCTTCCCTCACTCACATCTTTTCCTGGTGGGAGAGACCCTAAGTTCTAAAAGCCAGTGTCTGCCAGAGGCTTGTTCCCTGTACTTCTAATTTCCAACAGTCACCTCCTTTCTGTGCACAGTTGAGATTTTTATGCAACAAAATAAGTTGACGGGCTCAGTGACAAGTTTGCTGTGTTATGGGGCTCCAACCTCATTGAAAAACCCTTCTTGTCTACCTCCTACACCAAGTTCCACCACTCTCTGGGTAGAAGCCAATGCCCAGGCTTGCTCAGCTTTCAGTATCATGATCCCAAGTGCATCACTTCTGAAAAAGAAGGGATGTTCACAAATAGCTGATGTTGATGTTAAAATATTCCCCAGTTGAAGAATTTCCTCATCCACACCTATCTTTTAGAATAAGTTATGATTCTTTTGTTTGTTTGTTTATTTATTTATTTATTTATTTTTGAGACAGAATCTCGCTCTTTTGCCCAGGCTGGAGTGCAGTGGCGCTATCTCGGCTCACTGCAAGCTCTGCCTCCCGGGTTCACGCCATTTTCCTGCCTCAGCCTCCCGAGTAGCTGGGACTACAGGCGCCCGGCACCGCGCCCAGCTAATTTTTTGTATTTTTTTTGTAGAGACAGGGTTTCACTGTGTTAGCCAGGATGGTCTCGATCTCCTGACCTCGTGATCCGCCCGCCTCGGCCTCCCAAAGTGCTGGGATTACAGGCGTGAGCCACCGTGCCCGGCCGATTCTTTTGTTTTTTTTTTTTTTTAATTTACAAGTTAGGGCCAAGAAGGAGTGTCTCATTTTCAGGACAGATCAAGGGAGTATTCAGTACAGAAGGACTTGACTTATAGTAAAGCGTTAGTCACTAGGAGCTCAAGAGATACTTTAAAGGACCAGGATTTATGTACTCCATTCTCCTCTAACCTCCTCTTTGATCACTGACCTTCTCAACCTTTACGGTATAACCTGTAATCCAATCACACTGTACTCAGTGACCAAATAGCCCAGGCACCCTGCCTCTGGTGTGTGTGTATGCGCGTTGGTAGGGGAGGGGGGGTATGTCTGTGTCTGTGTGTGTGTGTGAGTGCATTAGCGGGGGGGTATGTCTGTGTGTGTGTGTGCGTTGGCGGGGGGTATGTCTGTGTCTGTGTGTGTGTGTGCGTGCATTAGCGGGGGGTATGTCTGTGTGTGTGGGTGTGTGTATGCGTGCGCGCGTTGGCGGGGGGGTATGTCTGTGTCTGTGTGTGTGTGTGCGCGTTGGCAGGGGGCGGGGGTATGTCTGTGTCTGGGTGTGTGTGTGTGCGTTGGTGGGGGGTTATGTCTGTGTGTGTGTGTGCCTTGGTGGGGGGGTATGTCTGTGTCTGTGTGTGTGTGCCTTGGCGGGGGGGTATGTCTGTGTGTGTGTGTGTGTGTGCATTGGCGGAGGTATGTGTGTGTGTGTGTGTGTGTGTGTGCATGCGTGCATGTGCACATTGGCGGGGGGCAGGGGTATGTCTGTGTCTGTGTGTGTGTGCCTTGGCGGGGGGGTATGTCTGTGTGTGTGTGTGTGTGTGCATTGGCGGAGGTATGTGTGTGTGTGTGTGTGTGTGTGCATGCGTGCATGTGCACATTGGCGGGGGGCAGGGGTATGTCTGTGTCTGTGTGTGTATGTGGGGGGGTGTCCCACCTCTTCAGTGCCCATCCTGCAAACCAATAATCTTCTTTCAAGATACAGCCCAAACAGCACATCTTCTGCAAAGCACTCCCACAGTTAGAAATATAAACAAAGTACTATGGAAGAAGCTATTAATACTTGTGTCATTGTACTCTAATTTATCTGTTTACACATCTCTATTTACATATTTATTCAACAACCAGTTATTGAGCATCTGGCACCAGTCGGTGAGCTCTTTGGGTGCCTGGTCTGTGTCTGTCATTCCTATCATGCTAGATCTCAACACCGTACCTGGCATAAGCTATGTACACAATATCTCTTTGGTGCATGAAACAATGATGCAAAGATAAAACCCAGCTCTTTGATATTCAGGAATGACTATGCTCATTTTATAGTAAAGAGATGCCTGCCTTTGTATCTAAGATATGTAGGGAATTCATCACAATTTCTTCTTCCCCTTTCCCCTCTCCTCCCTTACCCTCCTCTTTATTTTTAATAAATAACTCTTATTGTCAGGAAGTTCTTCTCAAATCAAATTGGAATCACATCTCCCATAATTTAAGCATCATTTGGAATCTCCCTTTCTATTTTGTTTTTGAGACAGGGTCTCATTCTGTTACCCAGGCTGGAGTGCAGTGAAGTGATCATGGCTCACTGAAGCCTCAACCTCCAAGGCTCAAGCGATCCTCCTACCTCAGCCTCCAGAATAGCTGGGGCTACTGTCATGCACCACCACACCTGGCTAATTTTTGTATTTTTGGCAGAGATTGGGATTCACCATGTTGCCTAGGTTGGTCTCGAACTGGTCTGCAGCCATCCTCCTGCCTCTGCCTCTCAAAGTGCTAGATTACGGGCATGAGCCACCATGCTCGGCTCTCCCTTTCTTTGAAGTTGCAATCATTGCTCTTTGTAACTCTTCATATATTTGAAAATTATTCTAACATTTTCTCAGCCGGTCCCACTTCCCAAAAATGTGGTGTGAGAGTTCCAGTTAACTTTACTGTGCTCATGGAGACCAGTTTTCAAGTCTAGATCTCTTTTTAAAGTATGTTCTCCTGTGTCATGTTGAAGGTCTTTGCATCACACTGCAGTTATGGGTCCAGAAACGTCCTAGCCCCAGTGAAGGCACAGCCACCACTAAAGGAGGAACTTCCTGCATCTGTTAGGAGTACATATGCAAGACATCAAAGGTCCTCTACCTACTGTGCAATGCTCCCAATGTGGCTCATCCAGGACTGCTATTGTTGTCTCACCCAACAAATCCAGATTTTCCCTCTTCTTCCATTTGTGCATGTAACTCGCAGCTTTCCACCAGGATCATGTTTCCCACCCTCTCACCCAATACTGCAAAGTAGTTGAGGTTGGTTTTCCAAGAAATTGTCTTCCCTCACTATTTAGGGGACTTGACATAAAGCTACTTTGTCCGCAGTCCCAAGTACAATGTCAAATTGTACCTAGCAAAGAATTTGCAGGAACTACTAATTCTCCCACAACCTGGTGTGACACACTAAATGCTTTCCCATTTTATCTTGCTATTCTGAGGGTGGCAAGCCAGTTTATCATTAAAGTGTGTGCCGAATCTTTCAGTTGTGCCATGCCATCTACCACCCTAGGGAATGGTTAGCCATTGAACATTCTTCCTCTGGCACTAGGAATGCAATAGGAGATGTCAGGTTAGGTAAAATAGGAACAAGGTGTAACATGCATTGAGAGCGTTTTCTATGGCAGGTACTGCACTTGTATTTTGTTTTGGGACAGGGTCACCCAGGCTAGAGTGCAGTGGCATGATCATGGCTCACCGCAGCCTCGACCTGCTTGGCTCAAGCAATCACCTCAGCCTCCGTAGTAGCTGAGACAACAGGTGCACACCACCAGCCCAGCTAAGTTTTGTACTTTTTGTAAAGACAGGGTTGCCCAGGCTGGTCTCTAACTCCTGGGCTCAAGCAATCGTTGCTTCTGACTCTGAAAGTGCTGGGATTACAGGCATAAGGCACCACACCCAGCCCACGTTTTTCTTTACTCCTCAAAACCACCTCAGGATATAAGGAGATGTTACTTCCATGCTGCAAATTAGTTCATTAAGATTTGGCATCGGTAATCTGATGATAGTCACATGAGAGTGACGGCACAGACATTTGAACCCAGCTCTGACTAACTCTAAAACAATACCAGGATTTGCCTTCTAGAAAAGGTAATTAAACATCAGGATACGTTGTCAGAGAGGGCTAAATATGATCATTTTCTCGAAAGCTTAGAAACAAGCATAATTGCTCTCTTCTATGGGTAGGTCATACATGGTTTTACCTAAAATCAGGAGCATGGACAATACAACCTTTCAAAGCTTCTTTTGAGTCTAAGATTTTTATCATGATAGAATTATCTTAAAGAAGTCAGGAAGAAAGGGACTTATGCTTCAGGAATTCTACCCATACTGTCTCCATTTGAAATTTTCAGTGCATGTGTCTTTATAGCAGCATGATTTATAATCCCTTGGGTAGATACCAGTAATGGGATGGCTGGTTCAAGTGGTATTTCTAGTTCTAGATCCTTGAGGAATCGCCACACTGTCTTCCACAATGGTTGAACTAGTTTACAGTCCCACCAACAGTGTAAAAGTGTTCCTATTTCTCCACATCCTCTCCAGCACCTGTTGTTTCTTGACTTTTTAAAGATCGCCATTCTAATTACTGTGGCACTATTCACATTAGCAAAGACTTGGAACCAACTCAAATGTCCATCAGTGATAGACTGGATTAAGAAAATGTGGCACATACACACCATGGAATACCATGCAGCCATAAAAATGATGAGTTCATGTCCTTTGTAGGGACATGGATGAAGCTGGAAACCATCATTCTGAGAAAACTATCACAAGGACAGAAAACCAAACACTGCATGTTCTCACTCATAGGTGGGAATTGAACAATGAGAACACTTGGACACAGGGTGGGGAACATCACACACCGGAGCCTGTAGTGGAATGGGAGAAGGGGGGAGGGATAGCATTAGGAGATATACCTAATGTAAATTACGAGTTAATGAGTGCAGCACATCAACATGGCACATGCATACACATATGTAACAAACCTGCACTTTGTGCACATGTACCCTAGAACTTAAAGTATAATTAAAAAAAGAAAAAAAAAAGAAAGAAAAATAAAAAAAAAAAGAAAGAACTTTTCAGTGCTGTAGATTAAGGGACAAGATTATGCAAACCCAGCAAGTCCTAGTAATTGCTGGCTTGGAACCAGTAATCCATGTCGCATGCCAGCTCTGCTTTTGCACATCACTGTCCCTGTACATGACCTGGGTTTTAAGGTATTGATTGATTCAGACCCCTCTAAAGCAGGGAGACCAAGCATGCTGTCTTGTCATGCTTTATTTCACCTTCTAGTCATGTCCTTCAGGGTGGGCAATACAGTAGTGCCCCCTTATCCACATTTTCACTTTCTGCCGTTTTAGTTACCTAGGGTCAACCTCAGCCTAAAAATATCACATGAAAAATTCCAAAAATAAATGATTCATAAGTTTTAAGTTACATACCATTCTAAAGGACATGATAAAATCTCATGCCCTCCCACATGCTGTCCTAAAGAGGGACATAAACTCAGCGTGTATCCAGACTGTAGACACTCCCTTCTTAGTTGCCGTCTTGCTTCTCAGATGGACTGTCCTGATATTGCAGTGTTTCTATTAAAGTAACTCTTATTTTACTTAGTAATTGATCCAAAGCTCAAGAGTAGTGATGCTAGCAATCAGGATATGCCAAAGAGAAGCCGTAAATTGATTCCTTTAAGTGAAATAGTGAAAGTTCTCAATTTAACAAGGAAACAACAAAAATGTATGCTGAGGTTGCTAAGATCTATGGTAAGAACGAATCTTCTATCCATTAAATTGTGAAGAAACAAAAATGAATTCATGCATACTATACATAGGATGCCAGTTTAAGGCTTCCACCAGGGGTCTTGGACAGTATCCCCTACAGATAAGGGGAGACTACTGTACAGCTTTTACTCACTTAACAATGTAGCACCTATCTAAAGACAGAAATCTTAGGCCATAAGATTCTAGATTTAAATGTATTGAAATCATCAGGATAGCAGATCACACAGAAAACACTCAACAGCTAAGCGTGATGTATAACTACTCTACAGATACAAGAAAGGTTGTGAAACTTAAAAGGACAGAAACAAAGATTAGCAAGTAAGTTATGTTTTCCCAAAGACATAAATTCTTCGCTTTTTGAAAGTGGATCTCTTCAGCTAGAATTGGATGAAGCATGCAGTCAGTACATAAGATGTGCAAGTTAATAACCACTTGTTATTTACAGTTTCTGCAGCTGCTATTTAATTTTAATAATATTTGATATCAATTCTTATTCTTTTGCCTAATCACCAAGACGGTGAGTTTATGTTTACTTTTTGAATTCCAATGTGGAAACGGACTAAAAAACAATGTATTAAAGAAGAAAATGAACGCTGATAAAGATAATGTTTTCTCCTCAAAATGTTAAAATGCTGATACACTTTTAGACTACGAGGAAGAGAGGAATTTGGTTGCCATTGCTGTTGCTTTTACTTTTTCTTTTGGGATTTCTACTTGAAGGCATTCAGAATCTATTGAGCAAAGGCAGCAAATTAACTACTGGTTAAGTATTTCACTAAGTTCTGTTTTGCACACAGAAAGTCATTTCTAACTATAGCTCAGCCTCCCTGGGCTAGAACACAGCCCCGTTGCTTGGAAATTGACAGGACAGCAAAGGCATCCCTCCCTAATAATTTCCTGACAACCTCATGTTTTTGTTATTTAACATAAACAAATAGAAATCTTCCAAAACCCAAATGAATGTTAACCAACACTTTGTAAAATGTTGATCATATCAATATATTGACATTGATACTCTAGCTCACTGGGAGAATCAAGAATGAGCCGCCACTTATCTCTAAGATTAAACAAAGATCTTTGCTTCCCCTCTGTCCTATTTCACTAACAAACTCATAAAGAAAGAAAGGGGGCCAGACACAGTGGCTCACACCTGTAGTCCCAGCATTTTGGGAGGCTGAGGTGTGAGGATTGTTTGAGCCCAGCCAGGAGTTTGAGACCAGCCTGGGCAACATAGGGAGACCCTGTCTCTACAGAAAATAAAAAATTAGCCAGGCTTGGTAGTGCATGCCTGTCGTCCCAGCTACTTGGGAGTCTGAGGCAGTAGGATCATTTGAGGCTGGGGAGGTGAGGGCTGTAGTGAGCTGTGATTGTGCCACTGCACTCCAGCCTGAGCCACAGAGTGAGACCCTGTCTTAAAAAATAAAGAGAAAAGAAAGAAAAGGAAAGAGAAAGAAAGAAAACGGCACAAGCCGACACTTTGCTAAACCTACTAGAGAAGGAAAAAAGACAATTCCTCGAAATGCATGGGGAGGGTAGGTGGAAGGGGAGCAGGCTGATTACAATCAGGGCCTTCCTCACATCTCTGTTAAAAAATCAAGCAAAACTCTGGTGTCTGTCCTAAATCTTTTGGCTGCAGCCGCAGCTTTGAGGAGTGGTGCTGATCACGTGGCCTCGCTGCGTTTCTGCGGTCTGTGCAAGCACAGCCTGATGGAATGATGCGGCAGTGATTTTGTTCTTGCTTTTCTGATGGGTTGCTGAGGGTGATTCTGAGTAATTGTGTCTCTGTTCCTGCAGCTGCGATGGGTCAGTCCTCTCTTTCTCCTCCCCATGCATTCACTTCAACACTGAGAGGCTGTCTCCTCAGAGCAGGTGGTTTGCAGCCCCTTGTCCCAGTCAGGGCTCCTCCAGGGCACGTTTTCACACATCTTGTAGTTTCATCTGGGTATGGTTGTGAACAGAGACCAAGCACAGATGAAATGGTGTTTCTGAATCAAAGAATGTGCTACCCAGGAGGCATGACCGGCATTTAATTTGCTGCCTGTGTTCACTAGACTGTGAGCTCCTCAAGGGCAGGGATCGTGTCTCATTTGTCTTTGTACCCTCGGTGACTAACACACATTCATTTGTTCATTCATTTATTCAACAAACATTTACTGAGAGCTGGAGGAACAAGATGAATAAGGCACAGGCTTCAACAAAGAAGCAGACATTTCATTTGCCCCACAGGCTGTATTGCCATGGAATAAATTTCTAGAACATTACAAGATACAAAAATATACACCCAAAAGAAAAACACAAAAGCTGAGCTGTCTTATTCATAGACTCATCCCTGTCAAAGATGAATGGGAGCTGCCTTCATATAGATAAGAAAACCAGTTGCCAGGGATGACAAATTCTTGACCTTATGCTCTCTTTACCTTGAGTAAGGGGGCTCATGGAGGTAAAGTATTTCAAGTAGACATTTTATTTGCTTTCTGTATCATTCTTGCCCTTACAACTTAATTTTGTCATGTATATACTCATACAAATATGTACATATGTATATTATTATTTTTAATATTTTAATTCCCTGCCAGGCGCAGCGGCTCATGCCTGTAATCCCAGCACTTTGGGAGGCCAAGGTGGGTGGATCACTTGAGGCCAGGAGCTGGAAACCAGCCTGGCCAACATGGCGAAACCCTGTCTTCACTAAAAATACAAAAATTAGCTGGGTGTAGTGGTGCATGCCTATAGTCCCAGCTGCTTGGGAGGCTGAGACAGGAGAATCACTTGAACCCAGGAGGTGGAGGTTGCAGTGAGCCAAGATCATGTCACTGCACTCCAGCCTGGGTGACAGAGTGAGACTCTGTCTCAAAAAAATTTTAATTTCCAAAAGTTTACATAATTCAAGGCTCTCCAGACTGAAATTTAAATAAAGATTATGACCCAAATTCCTATAGGAGCCAGGATGTAAAACAATTGAAGTAAAGCCAGAGGAAGGAACGGGGGTCAGAACAGAGTGCACTGGAAAGGCATTCTCTTGTTTCAGTTATCTATTCTAAATTTGTGGCTTAAAACAATCATTTTACTTTGTTCACACTTTTGTGGGTGAGGCATTCCTGAAGGGCTCAGCTGGGTGGCTTATTTCTGATCCTTATGACATCACCTCATGGGGATGAAAAACGAATGGCTTCTTCATTTGTGTATCTGGCACCCTAGCGCTCCTTGACCTTTCTGTCTTTCTCCACATGGTGTTTCTTCCTCTAGGGCCTCTTAATGTGGCTTGGTCTTCTCACAGCATGGTGGTCTCAGGGTAGCTGGCCTTGTGACATGGTGCCTCACTGCCCTGAACAGGTGTCCCAACAGATAGAAAATGAGCCAGTGTATGCCTAGCTTAGCCTCGCCTCTCGTATTTCACTGATAAGAGCAGTCACTAATCCTTCCCAGATCCAAGAGGAGCATACCTAGACCCCACCTCTCAAGTAAAGAAATGTTAAATAATTTACAAACATCTTTAATACGCCATAGTCTAAGAGAGCACCTCTATGCACCAGATTATTGCATTGTGTGGCTGTGGCCCAGTCTGAATCTATTCAGGCTGCACCACAGACAGACTTGATGGTTTATAAACCACAGAAATTTATCTCTCATGGTTCTAGAGGCTGAACGTCTGGGATCAGGATGCCAGCGTGGTCAGTTTCTGGTGCCGGCTGCAGATGCCAACCTCTCCTTGTGTCTTTGCATAGTGAAAAACAGTGAGAGGGCTCTCTGGGACCCCTTTTAGAAAGGCACTGATCCAATCACCTCCCAAAAGCCACACCTCCAAATGCCATCACATTGGGATTACTGTTTCGACGTATCAATTTCGGGAGGGCACAAACAGGCAGTATATGACAGGCCCAGTGTCAAAATAGTTTAAATTTTTTAAATAGAAGATAAACATTTATATTTTAAATTGTCAAAATCTGGTTTTAAATATTGGCAACTAATTCAAATTTTCTGAAACCCTCTGTGTGGCAGACACGCATATTCACAGAAATGGCCCATGCCTACCATTGTGTGCCCTCTGCTTAAAACACTAAACCAAATTCTTATGAAAAAGTTTTAAGAGGCCTGGCATGGTGGCTCATGCCTGTAATCCCAGCCCTTTGGGAGGCCGAGGTGGGCGGATCACCTGAGGTCAGGAGTTCGAGACCAGCCCGGCCAACATGGTAAAACCCCATCTCTACTAAATAAACAAAAAAATTAGCCAGGCTTGGTGGTAGGCATCTGTAATCCCAGCTACTCAGGAGGCTGAGGCACGAGAGTCATCTGAACCCGGGAGATGGAGGTTGCAGTGAGTTGAGATCATGCCACTGCACTCCAGCCTGGGCGAGAGCAAGACTCCGTCTTAAAAAAAAAAAAAAAAAAATTTTTAAGAGACTACTGACATATATTTGGAAATATTTTGCCTACAATTTTTTTTTTTTTTTTTTTTTTTTTTTTTTTTTTGAGACAGAGTCTCGCTCTGTCGCCCAGGCTGGAGTGCAGTGGCGCAATCTCGGCTCACTGCAAGCTCCGCCTCCCGGGTTCACGCCATTCTCCTGCCTCAGCCTCTCCGAGTAGCTGGGACTACAGGCGCCCGCCACCACGCCCGGCTAATTTTTTGTATTTTTAGTAGAGACGGGGTTTCACCGTGGTCTCGATCTCCTGACCTCGTGATCCGCCCGCCTCGGCCTCCCAAAGTGCTGGGATTACAAGCGTGAGCCACCGCGCCCGGCCTTTTGCCTACAATTTAAAATAACAGTCTTAAAAGTGTTTCACTGTCTTTGATAAGAGACTTGAAACCCACCAATCGCAGATAAGGGATCTTTCTACCTAACTCTATCATGCCCACAAGAGAAAATCGAATATCTCCCATTTTGAAATTGCCCTTTTCCCATTTCTATCTTGGCCAAATTACAGTCTGATGAAGAATATAGTGAGTTTCATTTCTTGTTGAATTTGACTGAGAACTGGAAATATAAGATGATGATGGAAGTACTGACTTAATGCCCCAAAGGAAAGAAAAACAAAATCCCACAAATAGAATAAGAAGTCACTGATATAAATAGTCCCAAATCCAGATTAGCAGTTCTCAAACGCTAGTGATAGAATCACCTTCTGACTCAGAAGAACTAGGAGATGTCCCAAGAATCTTCATTTTCAATTAATTACTCTAGAGGATTCTGATGTAGGTGGGCCATGTACTGCATTGCTGGTATTCAATTACATAAACAGGCTTTTGACAGAGAGAAAAATGGGCACAGCTAGAGTCACGATGGTGCCTCCTTTGAGGAGTTGGTGGTGGAGGTGGTAGCAATGCAGTCAAGATAAGAATGTATATGGTGGACCCCATTTCCCTGACTCAGTGTGGAAAAAGCACTAGGAGTAGGAAATAGGATTCTAGCTCTAATTTAGTATTGGCCAACTAAGTAAGCTCACAGAAGTCATTTCCCCTCTCAAGACCTCAGTTTCCTCATCTGGAAGATGAGGAGGGTTGGCCTGGGCTCCAACAATGGCAAGTGCAATTCCCCACATCCCATGCAGGAGGCAGGTCCTGCTAACCCCGTGCACCAATCTTTCCCCAGTTCTCCTCTATTCAGCCACTTCCAACAGAGTGGAGTTAGCAAATTGGTTAAAACCAATTTTCTAGCCTTGGTGGAGGATCTCAGTGATCTCTTTCTCTTCCTGCTTGTGTGGCTACATGGTAGTTTTGGAGAGAAAATCTGGTGGAAAAAATAATAAAAGGTAGTTTTGGAGGGGGGGAGATCATTTTGGGGACAGATGCTAACCAGAAATGGCAACATGCAAAAATTGACAGGGGAGTAGTATCAAACAGCCTGCAAGCCAGTCCCAGTCCTATTTTGGTTAACATGGCGATGAAGATCTTTGTGGTTTCCTCTAGAGTATCCCAGCAGCCACATCCCAAGACAATCAACAGGAGGGGCTGGGTTGGGATTAGGGTGAGCAAATTTGTGGTCTTGTACATACATAAACTTGAGAGTAAGTGCCTCTTTACATTTTGTGCCAAGCACTTTGCTTGCCTTACCTCATCCTGGCCCTGAAGAAGTGTGTTAGAACAATACAGTTGCAAGCTCACTGAAGTTTCCATCTCTACCATAGACCCCTTGGGTCAAGGAGTGTATTGTGTAGAGGGGGAAATGCAAACAGATCAGGCCAGACTAGGTCAGGACTTCCATGGATTTGGTTTACTGAGGGGCACTCAATATAATGGACACAAGCTTTGGATCTGCATTGTGTTAGCCGTGCAACTTTGGTTAAGTTACTTAACCTCTAAGTCTCAGCTTTCTGATTTGTAAAGTGGGAATAAGAATATCTTCTTGGCAGGGATGTTGTAAAGATTGAGAATGTGCATATATATACGGCATATAGTACGTGGTCATTACACGGAAACTCCTTCCTGACTTCCAGCTTCTATTCTGCCTCTAGTGACTGCCAGGAAATGAAGCAAGCTAGGCACAGCAAACTTCAAGCCAAACATGGATGTGGAAATCCATGTCCTTGTGCAGAGGAAGCCCTGTAGGTCTTTGCATTCATTGTTGACTTTCTGACTCACTGTTGCATTCTGTTTTAACTCCCCCTGTCCTGCTCAGGTTGAACTAATGTGGGAAGGTTGACAGTACAATGCTGGGACCTTGTCCACTAGGAAACATCTCCCAGGGCTGCTCTGAGGTCAGAGTTCCAGGGAAAAATACCACAAAGGCTTATGTCGTAGGCCAACTTTGTAAGAATTATAGCTACCTTTTCCTTATGTGATTAGTATATGCTTGGCCCAGTGCTGAGCACTTTATAAACTTTATCAAAGTCAGCCCTTGCAACATTGTAAGAGGTAGATATAACTATTCCCAGTTTAAAGATGAGGAAATAGAGGCTAACATGGCTAGTAAACTGCAGAAGTGGGATATGAACTGGGTTTGTTCCTGAGTTCTTAACCATTGTTTCCTATTGATCATTCATCACTCTGGAAATGGAAACAACAGAAGAAGAGTTCCCAGCTCTCATGTAGAATAGCACTAGCATGTGATAAAGAACAGGATAACACACCCTGTCATAGCTCGCCTAGACAGTAAACTCCCTGAAGGCAGGGACTTGTTTTATTCTCTTTGGTGTCTCCATTTTTTAGTGTAATGAAAGGCTTTCAGCAGGAGCTCAATCACTGGGTCTTGGATGTATGGTCACATGCCACATAATGACATTTTAGTAAAAAATGAATTGATATACAATGGTGGTCCCATAAGATTATGATGGAGCTGAAATATTCCTATCACCTAGTAACATCATAACCATTATAACATTACGGTACAATTATATTTTTATAAATTTAGTGTAGTCTAAGTGTGCAGTGTTTATAAAGTCTACAGTAGTATTCAATAATGTCTTAGGTCATCACATTCACTCACTACTCACTCACTGACTCGCTGACTCACCCAGAGCAACCTCCAGTCTTGCAGGTTTCATTCACGGTAAATGCCCTATACGAGGGTACCATTTTTTATTTTTTATTCTGCATTTATACTCTATCTTTTCTAGGTTTAAACATGTTTTGATATACAAATACCAACTATTATGTCAAAATTACCTATAGTATTCAGTACAGTGACACGCTGTACAGGTTTGTAGCCTACAGCAATAGATTCTACCACATATCCTAGGGTTGTAATAGGCTACACCATCTAGGTTTCTGTAAGCACACACTGCGATGCTCACACAATGAAATTATCTAATGATGCATATCCCAGAACATATTCCTGCCACTAAGCGATGCATGACTGTATAAGCAAATAAAGTGATACGTGCTAAGGTGTATGGTAGAGACAGAGGTACTGATGAGAATGCATAGGTCTGGAAAGGTTAGTAGTGGTACAATGAGGAGGGCCAATTTCTCAGAGGACAGAGTGGAACCTGAGCTGGGATTTGGAGAGGTCAAAAAGGACAAAGATGTAGAAGAAAGACATAAATGAAGGCATGATGCAGCATGAGCATGGGGTGTAGACAGTGAGGAAGACAAACTGCTTAGAGAATTATCTGTCCAACTAGCCAATGCGGCAAGGAGCCAGTTAAACCACCTAGTCCCTGGTGGGTTGTTGGAGTAAGATTGTATTAACCGGAAACAGGTCAAGAGCAGTGAAAACAAGGTCAAAGGACAGGGTAGGTTGGTCTAGTCATACAAAGTAGGGGAGTAAAGTGGAGACAGCTGGACTGCAGGAGACAGAGTTCCCACCCATGGTAGAGGATATGCAAATATAACTTTTGGCATCTGGAAAACACATAAAAGGAAGACAAGTCAGCCATGAAGAATGTGGAGGAGGAGGAGGAGTACCAGGAAAGGTGCTGAGAGAACGGATGCTGGGGCTAACCACCGTCTCCATTTGGCTTGTTCTGCACTGCAGCAGCCTACTTGCTCTCTGGAGACCCTTGGTGCATCTGTTTATTCTGTAAATGAACTCAGGGAAATCATAATTATCGAGGGATGTCACAGGCTCCAGCATGAGGCCCCCAAAGCCATATAATCCCTTTAGTAGGGTTTTCTGATTAGATGTAGTAAACAAACTTTATAAAACTATATAAATATATATATGTAATTTTATTATAGTTTAATACACATGCTAATATAGATTTATACAAATAATTTTAATATGGGCTAAAGAGCTAAATCTAAAAATGGAAGAACATAAAGGATGGTTATGTCTTGAGGCTACTGTTTCCACGCTTATCCTTCCCAACTGAATATTCCAGAAAGATGGTAGAAATGTACTAGTCAGTTTTGCTCTCTCAATATATATTCAATCTATGTGTCCCAGGCAGGAAGAAAGTGCTACTCCACATGAGCCTTCAGAACCCTAACATTTTTCACCAAAAGCCCAGAATAATTATGTGGGCTAATCTCTGCCTCTAACTTATGGGATTGAACAGCTCCTCAGGGCTGCATGCTGTAGAACCAATGACCCATGAGATGTTAAAAGGCATTGAAAGGGAAATAATTTTCTGGATGTGACAGGGGGTCTCTAAGAGCAGCCCCAGGTTCTGTGATTCACTAGGAGAACTCACAGGACTCAGCATATAGTTGTATTCATGGCTAAGATTTACTATAGCAAAAGGATACAAAGCAAAATCAACAAAGCGAAAAGGCACCTGGGAAGGAGTCCAGAGAAAACTAGGCATGAGCCAACAAGAGTCCTTCCTTTAGTAGAGTCATACAGGATGTGTTGAATTCCTCCAACAAGGAGTTGTGACAACACATGTGAAATGTCTACGAGGCAAGCTCATCAGAGACTCAGTGGCCAAGGTGGCTGTTGTTGTCGGAGATAGGGTCTTACTCTGCTGCTCAGGCTAGAGTACAGTGGTGCAGTTACAGCTCAATGCAGCCCCGAATTCCCGGGCTCATGGGATTCCTCCTGCCTTAGTACCCCTTTACCCCCATGGCCCACCTTGAATAGCTGGGAGTACAGGCACACGCCACCATGCCTTGTTAATTTTCTAAAACTACTTTGTAGAGACAGGGTCTCACTGTGTAGCTCAGGCTGGTCTTGAACTCCTGGGCTCAAGTGATCTTCTTGCCTTGGCCTACCAACGTGCTGGAATTACAGGCATGAGCCACTGGGCCCAGTCTCAATGTCCAAGGTTTTTACTGGGGATCCTTCCTAGCATGTGCCAAAATTCTAGGCTCCCAGAAGGAAAGCAGGTGTTCAGCATAAATGACACCGTTTATACAAATAGTTCAGGCACAGTGAACCATTCTGGTCAGGGAGTGTGGGAACCCTCCCAAAACCCAAGTTTTCTAGACACCAGCAGGGACCAACCTTGCAATCAGAACCTTCTAAGGAAAACAATCTAAGGCCTGCTATGTTAACTTCTTTCTCCACAATGGACTCAAATATGTGTAAAATGTGGGGAAAGGTGGGAAAAGTCTGGATACTACAGCTTTTTGAAGATTAATAATGCATATTAGCATATTAAAGGGTTTGAGAAGTACTACACTATAAAAGGCTGTTTTTTAAATGTATATTTTCCAAACCTATTTGACTATAATATTTTTTAAAAAGAACACTTATAACATCCTGTTGATACAAATGTTCTACAGAATACAATTTGTGAGATCCCGGACTAAATAGATGAGCTTCCATCACTTGTCTGGCTTCAGTTTTCACCATCATCAAACACACTAGTAATAATAACTAGCTCTTACATAGCTCTTACTGTGTGTTAAGAGCGTTTTTATAGAATAACTCATCTAATAAGAGGTTGAACTAGGCTACCTCTAAGCATGGCAAAGTGGCACAGTCGGGGGTTAACAGTGCACGCACTGAATCTGACTGCTGGGGCTAGTTTCCCAGCTGTGCCAGTGATCAGCTGTATAGCAAGCTGCTTGACCTTAGTGTGTCTCAGTTTCCTTACCTGTAAAACAAGAACAGTGCTTAGTACACACCAACTGCTACAAATGTGTTTATTACTCCTTTTTATTTTTTATATTTTTTGAGACAAGGTCTCGATCTGTTGCCTAGGCTGGAGTGCAACGGTGCCATCTCGGCTCACTGCAGCCTCTGCCTCCCAATATCAAGTGATCCTCCCACCTCAGCCTCCCAAGTAGCTGGCACTACAGGTACGTGCCACCATGCCTGGCTAAATTTTTGTAGAGATGGGGTTTTGCCATGTTGCCCAGGCTGGTCTCGAACTCCTGGCCTCAAGTGATCCATCTGCCTCAGCCTTCCAAAGTGCTGGGGTTATGGGCGTGAGCCACTGCTCCTGACCGTTTATTACTTTTTTTTTTTTTGAGATGGAGTCTTGCTCTGTCGCCCAGGCTGGAGTGCAGTGGTGCGATGTCTGCTCACTGCAAGCTTCGCCCCCCGGGGTTCATGCCATTCTCCTGCCTCAGCCTGCATAGTAGCTGGAACTACAGGCGCCGGCCACCACGCTTGGCTGATTTTTTTGTATTTTTATTAGAGACGGGGTTTCACCGTGTTCACCAGGATGGTCTCGATCTCCTGACATCATGATTTGCCCACCTCGGCCTCCCAAAGTGCTGGGATTACAGGTGTGAGCCACCGCACCCGGCCCACTTATTACTTTTTTAAAAAAGTAAATGAAGTTATTTCCAGCTCAAGCTGTTTTGATCCTTTGCTCCGTGCTATGAATCACAGGAAGGCACAGACAACAATCTTGTGGCTTCAGAGACTATAGGATGAGCTGGTCAGACAAGGGTAGCCTGAGGGAACCAGAACAGTCCCAGGTGGAGTTGGCCCACCTGGGCCAAGGAAGCCCTGACACTCAAGGCCAATCAAAGCCAGAAGCCAATTCCAGGAAGTAAACACAGACTGTCACAGGCCAAGAGGCACCATTAATTTCCTGGGAGTCTAGGACCGAGGCCAAGGGCAGAAGTGATCTGCTTTTGACTGTAAATAGAGCAAGACTCTAAACAGCCTTCAATTAAACCTGGCGATTTTATCCATATGCTTGGAGAAAGGTACCTCACAAGAAAATCCCCTCTGAATCAAGAGTCATACAGATCTTCATGGTAGAAAAAAGAACAGGGAAAGATACCAAATTGAAAAATGACGAACTGCCACTAGAATAAGCCAATTTTTAATATGCCTTAACACTTTTTTTTACCCCTTCTCAAGCTATCTCCAGTTGAAGAATGTTCTGTATAACTGAATAATCCTTCATCGAGATATATGAAAAGTCGGCTGTGTCATCCTGGAAAATGAAGGACAGTGATTTATTTTGTAGTGTGTAGACACAGGTGGATGTAAAAAGTATGGAGGGGGAACCCCTCAGTGCACAAGGTGTGATAAAACAGTTGCTGAATACAGAACTTTGAAAGGGCTTGGTGAGGAAATTGGTTTGCTGTCTCCTTGAGACAATCTTAGGTTTGTCATGTCCATAACTGTTCTCACAGATATTTCCTGGTGGCAACTTTCCTCGGGTTCTTCTATTGTTTAAAGTCAGGCTCTAGAACATTCTACACACTTCCATGGTGCTGTGTTTATCTACCCCTAACTAACACACTGAGCTCAGTGCTTGGCACATAGTATATGCTCAATAAATGTGCACTGAATAAATGAAGAGCCTTTGTTTATAGATCCTTCTACATTGAATGTCCAACCTTTGTCTCTTTACCTAGCAACATCATATGCATCAAAGCTTGTTTCCTCCGAGTCCTCAGAGACTCAGGCAGTACCTGTTTTCACAGTACAGAGCACTTTGTGGATAATAACAAGAGCCACCTGCTGGGCACTGTGTCTCACACCTGTAATCCCAGTACCTTGGGAAGCTAAGCTGGGAGGATTGCTTGGGCCCAGGAGTTTGAGGCCAGCTTGGGCAACATAGTGAGATCTCATCTCTACAAAAAATTGAAAAGCTAGCCAGGCGTGGTGGTGCATGCCTGTAGTCCCAGCTTCTCAAGGGGCTGGGGTAGGAGGATTGCTTGAGCCCAGGAGGTCAAGGCTGCAAGTGAGCTGTTACTCAGCCTGAGCAACGGAGTGAGACTCTGGCTCAAAAACAAAAGCTACCATTGTGAGAGCCCTTCACCTATTACCAGCTCTCTTACTCCACACAGTTACCTGTAAGATCAGTCCTTTACTCGTTTTAGTTTACAGGTCAGTGAGGCTAAGAAAAGAAAGGAACTTGACCAAGGTCCCATAGTAGGGAGTGGCAGAACTTCCTCTTCTAGCTGCTTCAATCACAGCATTTACCTCATCATGCTGTGGTTTGTCATGATTTAACCATTCACTAGTGTATGTCAATCCTAACTTGATAGCAATGTTAACTAAATCAATACAACCAAGGGTTTTATAGTCAGGTAGACCTGAGGTCAAGCTCCAGCCCTCATCATTCTTGTGTTTTGGTGCCTTGTTTCTTCTCTATAAAATGGAAATTACAGAAGAACCTACTTCCTGGTGTGTATTTTGAGAATGAGTTAAAAGAATGTGAAGTGCTGACCTAAGTGCCTGCCACAGAGCTTAATTAATACTAATACTCATTTAAAGGTCTGTTTGATAATCACAGTGCCTAGGATTTTCCTGAGGCTTAGCAGTGTTGGACAAATGTCTATTAAGTGAATGACTACCTATATATCTTTATTTGGGGATATAATGCAATAAGGCCCACACAGAAAGGCTAACCGTATTTTGGTTGCTTCAAAACAGACATTCTGATGTCCAGGATTCAAGCTTCATAAAATATGTGTGCTTTCATGGACACAGGAAGGGGAACATCACACTCTGGGGACTGTTGTGGGGTGGAGGGAGGGGGGAGGGACAGCATTAGGAGATATACCTAATGCTAAATGACGAGTTAATGGGTGCAGCATACCAACATGGCACATGGATACATATGTAACAAACCTGCACATTGTGCACATGTACCCTAAAACTTAAAGTATAATAATAAAAAAAAGAAAAAAATATGTGTGCTTTGGTGTATAGACCATAGCATAGTAGATTCTTAATAAATGTGGTACCCAAACAGCCATATTCACAATGGGAAACCTGCCTGCCTCTTATAAGCTAATCCTTTTCTATTTTACTTTTCTCAGTGTCATTCCTAGTTGATATTTTACTTCAGTTCTTTTGATCACATCCCATCATCTCCCTGAAATATCTCTATGACAATCTCTTAAGTGAAGAATGCAAAATCTACTCTTTCTCACCACGTGGGACATGAGTCGCCAAAATCTACTTCTTCCCTGGCTACATCCTTATGAGCTATATGGTTCTTCTTCTAAATATTAATGCAAAAAAATGCTTACTTTGGCAAATTTGTATCTCTGTAATTTATTAAGTACAGTGAAGGCATCAACTACACATTAATTATGATTGACACCTTGTAAAATGGTCTGATCCTCTCAAAATGATCACAGGGGACAAAGGATGTCTGCAGGCAGTGAGGGACGTACCTCTCAACTCTGCCTACAGTTGTTGCTGATTAGATCAAAGCTGGGTCAGTTAGAGTTCTTGTCCAGGGAATTTGGAATTGGGATAGGAAGCAGCAGAACATACTCCTTTTATTTTACTGGAAAGTGAGGCTAGGAAAAGAAAGGAACTTGCCGAAGGTCCTATAGTAGGGAGTGGCAGAACTTCCTCTCTAGCTGCCTCAATCACAGCATTTACCTCATTGTGCTGTGGTCTGTCATGGTTCAACCATTCACTAGTGTATGTCAACCCTAACCTGATAGCAAGGCTATCAGGTTATATATGTGTATGTAGGATTGACATACACTAGTGAGACTAAGAAAAGAAAGGAACTTGCCCAAGTTCCTTTCTGGGAGCAGAAAGTTGAGAAATTGAGAGAGAACTTGAAAGAGTTCTGAGGGATCTGGGCACAGCCAGTCAACTTGAAAAAAGTAGGAACTCATCTTCTGCCATTCTGTGAATCAACCTGCAGTGTGTCTAAAAAATGAAGTAGGCTTTGGCCGGGCGCGGTGGCTCACGCTTGTAATCCCAGCACTTTGGGAGGCCGAAGCGGGCGGATCACGAGGTCAGGAGATCGAGACCACGGTGAAACCCTGTCTCTACTAAAAATACAAAAAATTAGCCGGGTGTGGTGGCGGGCACCTGTAGTCCCAGCTACTCGGAGAGGCTGAGGCAGGAGAATGGCGTGAACCCAGGAGGCGGAGCTTGCAGTGAGCCGAGATTGCGCCACTGCACTCCAGCCTGGGCGACAGAGCGAGACTCCGTCTCAAAAAAAAAATGGCTGGGCGCGGTGGCTCACGCTTGTAATCCCAGCACTTTGGGAGGCCCAGGCGGGCGGATCACGAGGTCAGGAGATCGAGATCACAGTGAAACCCTGTCTCTACTAAAAAATACAAAAAATTAGCCGGGCGTGGTGGCGGGCGCCTGTAGTCCCAGCTACTCGGAGAGGCTGAGGCAGGAGAATGGCGTGAACCCGGGAGGCGGAGCTTGCAGTGAGCCGAGATTGCGCCACTGCACTCCAGCCTGGGCGACAGAGCGAGACTCCGTCTCAAAAAAAAAAAAAAAAAAAAAAAAAAAATGAAGTAGGCTGAGAGAAAAGCAGAAACAAGAGAAAATGAGAGCAGATTGTCTGAATTCTTGTTGGTTTTCCAGTTCACAGTTCTCATTCTTCTGGAATCCTTGCTGGCTCTTTGTCTTGAAGCCCTGGTGAAGACTTCTTCTGTATGTGTATTAGGATTATTCAACCAATGTATTTGGCCCTTTGTTTTGCTGAAGCCACCTTGAGTTGATTTCTGTTCCTTGCAACCACAAGAATCCTAACTTATGAGGAGCAAAACTATGATTAGAGTTATCAACAATCCTTATATGTGTTTAACACTGCGCACATTTACAAACTGCTTAGTATTATTAATATCTGCTACAAGCAAGCACTACAGTAATGCTGTTGAAGCAGTCATCCAAGAACTAATAATTGGGTAGCAGCTGGAGGTTAAAAAGCAAGCCAGGAAGAGGGAGTGGATTTACTGAAATGAAAAGTAATATGAGAAGTCATCAAATCACTTCAGATAATTCCATTTACAAGAGTCCATCATGGTCAAATGGTTGTAGATCAGTAAGACAGTAAGAGGAAATTCTTTCTATTAGGAAAGAATAAAACCATGAAACAGATGGATTGCTGTTTTAAAGATTAAAATTACAAGAGCACACACAACCGGCTATGCTTAGGTGGTTCAGAAAAATAAACAAAAGCCTACCGTCTCATAGTTCCTAAGAAATATGTACCATTCTTACAGATGCCAATAAAGCATTATGCAACTGTCAATTTAGTAATGGAAGTGTCACCAAAGATTCATATTTAACAGAGACCAAATGTAATAGACAATGGGGAAAAGTGGTTGGTGGGGATCTGAATTAACTAACCGTGTTTGAGAAAATAATTGAGGCAATAAAAAGATCAATAGGAAATCAGGCCACTCTCCAGTACCTCAGGGTTTCTCAAAGGAATATTTTTAAAGAAGAGCATTTTATTGACTTGTCTCATTTTTAATGCACTAAGAAATGCAGCTAAGGTGCCTGGTCACTGTAGAAAGGGGTACATGCAAAGACCTACGCTAACCTTAGAGCCAGCAAATGACTGATAAAAAGGAACTTGGCCATATACCTCTCTCTACTCAATATAGCCCTACAGGTATATCAAAAAACAAAAGAAACATTGTTCCAGATCATAAAAATAATTATGTTGCTTTAGAAAATTTGGAAAACCTGAGAGAATACAAAGAAAAGAAAAATCACCTTAAACCACCATCCAGATAACATCACTGTTAAAATATTGCTGTATCTTTTCAGTTTTTTTGTGTGAAAATAATATACATTTATATTTTATCGTATATACACTACTAAATACAATATTTTGATCTTTTTGTATGTGATGTTTTCATATTCTTTTAACTTAATATCTGTTTAGCATGTTCTCTTGTTATTACATGTAATTTCAATGCTACATCTCATACCATTATATGGTTTTGTCATAATTTAACCAACATACTAGATATTAAACTGGTTTTCCTTTTAGTATTTGCCATGAACTTAATGTTTGTGCCCCACCAAGAGAAAAATTTATATGTTGAAGCCTTAATTCCCAAAGTGATGGTATTTGGAAACAGGGCTTTAGGGAGGTAATAAGGTCACAAGGGTGGAGTCTTTAGAATGAGATTAGCACCCTTGTAAGAAGAGACAGAAGAGGAATTCCTTTCCTGCTCTCCTCCATGTGAGGCAACTGTCTACAAATGAGGAAGAAGGGCCTCACCAAGCACCAGATCTGCAGGCAACTTGATCTTGGACTTTCCAGCCTCTGGAACCATGAGAAATAGATTTCTGTGGTTTAAGTTACCCAGAAAATGGCAGATTTGTTATAGCAGCTGAAAGTAAGACATTATTATTTTTTTAAACATTAAGGGGGGAAAATAACAGTGTTGTTTATTTCCATTTCCCTTCCCCGCCCCTCCCTTGCTATCCATTCTTGTCTCTTCAGTCCAGCTCTGTTCCAATGAAGTGCTGGGCTCTGTGGACTATGCAGCCTGCCATCCCTTGCCCTCTAGCTTCTGGATGCATTTAGCTAGCCAGTGAGTGGTATCAGTGGGAGGCAGGAGGTGAGAGGTGAGGCTATTCTTTCCTCTCCCCACCCTGCTTGCCCCTGACAATTTTGGCATTGGCTGCCCTGCCCTGAAATGTTTCCTTCCTCCCTGCAGGCATCTGACCCCTCCTCCAAGGCTCCAGCTCTTCGCAGAGCTCTTTAACACACTCCCACACTTTTGCCACTTAGGCTTCTGCCTTGCTTGTTCCTGGGCGACTTAATAGCCCTTTTGAGTTCCTTTAACCTCTGCTAAGTAATGGCTTCTTTGAATTCTCTTTAGATTCCCATCTGGCTGATATTAAAAATTTCAACAAACAACTTGTACATTGCAAATGATGACTCTGTGGAAAACAATTATTGATAAAAGGCATAAAAAAGTTAAACACTATGCAACCACTATTCCAAACAATGAGAGGTTTGGTGCTAGTAAAATACAACAAACATGTAAAGTAGAGGAATGGTCTAGATTCTAGAACTTTCTTCCTATTTTCAGAAAGCCTCTCTCATCTTGTTTCCCTTAATTCCCTTTCCTCCATAATTTTCATAAACCATATACCTTTTCCTTCCTCCCAGCCTTTGCTCATGCTACTACCCTAAACGGAGTTTTCTTCCAGTTTCCTCCTTATTTCTAAGCTCAGGTTTCTTCCTTCCTGGATTGTTGGAGTCCACACCATCCCTCCTCAGAATTACTGATGCTATGCTGTTCAGTATGGCAGCTGGAAGCCACCTGTGGTTATTCAAATTAAAATAAAGTATAAAGTCAGTTCCTAGTCACACTGACTGCAACTCAAGTGCTCAATAGCCACATGTCATTAGTGGCTGCTTTGCTGAACAGTGCAGAACTGGAACCTTTCCATCATTTCAGAAGTTCTACTGGTCAGAGGTATTCCAGAGCACTTAATTATATATGGCTCAAATGAGAATTAAATCATAGCTATCCTTGTATTGTTCTCCAGTTAAATCACATTTGCAGAGTCCAGAAATAACAGAAGTCTACCTTGCTTTGTTCATTTGAGTCCAGAGAGTGCTTGGCACCCAGCAGGTACTTAGTAAAAATACTGACTTGGATAATAACTATAAATATTTCTCAGTAGAACATTTAAAAATACCACTACGGAAAACAGTGCGGAGATTCCTTAAAGAACTAAAAGTAGATCTACCATTTGATCCAGCAATTCCACTACTGAGTATCTACCCAGAGGAAAAGAAATCATTATATGAAAAAGATACTTGCACATGCATGCTTAGAGCAGTGTAATTCGCAATTGCAAAAATATGGAACCAGCCCAAATCCCCATCAATCAACAAGGGGGATAAAGAAACTGTGGTATATACACATATGATGGAATACTATTCAGCCATAAAAAGGAATGAATTAATGGCATTCGCAGCAAGATGGAACTGGAGACTATTATTCTAAGTGAAGTAACTCAGGAATGGAAAACCAAACATTGTATGTTCTCACTCATAAGTGGGAGCTAAGCTTTGAGGATGCAAATGCGTAAGAATGACACAATAGACTTTGGGAACTTGGGGGGAAGGGTAGGAGAGGCGTGAGGGTTCAGTGTACACTGATCGGGTGATGGTTGGACTAAAATCTCACAACTACTAAAAAACTTACTCATGTAACCAAATACCAGCTGTTCTCCAAAAGCTTATGGAAATAAAAATTATTAAAAAATAAGGAACTATTAATAATTAATGCAAAGGTATAGAGCAAGGGGATAGACTAGACAGTTTGGAGGTAGTAGAGGTGGGGATACTTCTAGTCCCAGAAAAAACTAAAAATCCTCTCTATCCTATAAAACGTCCTCTTTATGTACACAGAAAGAAATTTTCTAAAACATTAGAAATGATTCTCCAACTGGCTATTCAGTCTGATCAAAGGAAATTATTAAAAAGATCCAAATGCATATCTCTATATAGAAGCTTATATATACCACCCACTAAACTTGTTCACAAAAGCTGAAAACTGTCTTTAGATATTGGTACACCTTTGACTGTGATTCTGGTTGACAAAAAATCTAGCCTGTGTCTGAAGCAATTTAATGGAAGTGATAAAGCTATATACCCTAAACGATCCCCTCTCTTATCTTGCTGGCTTGAGGATTTTCACAAAATTTCAGGTTTGATTTATTAGAATAGCCTTATAAAACACATTCTTCATCCTTACATTAATCTCCACAAAGAACATGTTCTTAGAAGTAGAACCATTTACTATATACTGTTTATTGAGATCTGTGCTAATAATTTGCAAAAAATATCCCTTTGAATCCTGATAGCAACTCTCTGAGCTAGGTATATGTGCTCTCATTTTACTTAAAAGAAAACTTACTTTCAGAGAGATCTGTCATTTGCCTAAGGTTACACAGGGAGTGAGGGACAGAGCTGGGAAGTCAACTCAGGTTCTTCGACTCCCAAGCTCATGGTGTGCCACTCTGTGATAGTTTATTCCACTGTTGACAGAAGTAATGCTGGAAATGGGAGCCAGTGTAGGGCACCACCTGGCCCTGCAATGCTGTTTCGTAGTCTTTCTCAGCACAGCTTGTCCCTCTCAAGCCCTTTTCTGATATTCATGCGAACAAACCTTCATGAGAAGAGACCCATGACATATATAAATGCCCACCTGCAGCTCAGGGAGGGAACCATCCACAGGACACTTTGAGCCTGCACCTTCAGCTCTCTTACTTGATGATAAACAAAACCTAATGTGAGTGAAGGGTGGAAATGTCTAGTGATCAAGTGACTGCACCACTCCGATGGCATACTTGACACAGATATTCTAATGATTCCTCGATTTCTATTTTCACACAGGTCCCTCACTGGAGCGTCATACTCAGACATCTAACTGCTTTATTGGGTGTTTCAAAGGGACCTCAAACCTCACATGTCTCAAACCGACCTCTCTTATTTCTAGGATAACTCTCTGCTTCATGCTTCGTCTTCCTCAGCACAGGTGCCTCCACATTTGTGGCTGCTCAGGCCAACCACCTGCACTCACTCTTAAAGCCCCCTTCTCCTCCCAAATCCAATCCAGTACCAAGTTCCATTGATCCTATCTGCAAACAGATCCACCCCCATTCGCTCTGGCTATGACCTCAGTTCTAACTGTCGCCTGTTCTCTTCTGCATTTCTGCAAAATTGGACTATCTGACCTCCTTGGTTTCATTTCTGCCCTCATCCAATCCATCTCCATACAGCTGTCAGCACAATCTTTTGAAAATGTAAATGGGATCTCATCACTCCCTTGTTTAAATTGAAAGGGGGAAATAATCAAAGGGTTCCCACTAAGCAGAAGGAATTGTTGTGATCGATTGCATAGCATGGTGACTATAGTTAATAATGATGTATATTTCAAATTGCTAAAAGTGTAGATTTTATTTATATTTTTTCAGACAGGGTCTTGCTCTGTTGTCCAGGCTGGAGTGCAGTGGCAAAATCAAGGCTCACTGCAACCTCTGCCTTTTGGGCTCAAGCGTTTCTTGTGCCTCAGCCTCCTGAGTAGCTGGGATTACAGGTCTGCACCACTACATCCAGCTAATTTTTGTATTTTTAGTACAGACAAGGTTTATCATATTACTTTAGGTGAACTCCTGACCTCAAGTGATTCTCCTGTCTTGCCCTCCCAAAGTGCTGGGATTATAGGTGTGAGTCACTGCGCCCGGCCTAAAAGTGTAGATTTTAAATGTTCTTATCACAAATAAACCATTAGTATGTGAGATGATGGATATGTTAATTAGCCTAATTAATGATTCTACAATCTATACATGGATATCACATTGTACTCCAAAAATAAATATTATTGTCAAAAATAATGAAACTGAAAAAAATTCTTTAATGGCTTCTCATTGCACTTCTTGGATCCTATTCTAAATCCTTAATGTAGCTTTGAGGCTCCACGAGACCTGGCCTTTGCCTGTGTCCCAGCCACATGACTCTCTCTTGGACTCTGTGATTCAACTTGTGGCCTTCATTCAGTTCCTAGGAAATGCTAAACTCAGGCCAGGCACAGTGTTTCATACCTGTAATCCCTGCACTTTGGGAGACCAAGGTGGGAGGATCCCTTAAGCCCGTGTTTGAGACCAGTCTGGGCAATGTAGTGAGACACCATCTCTACAAAAAATAAAAAAAATTAGCCAGGTGTGGTGGTGCACACCTCTAGTCCCAGCTACTCAGGGGGCTAAGGTGGGAGGATTGCTTGAGCCCAGGAGGTCATGGCTGCAGTGAGCTGTGACTGCATTATTGCACTCCAGCCTGGGCAGCGGAGTGAGGCCCTGTCTTCTGAAAACAAAACAAAACAAAACTCTCCTGCCTCAGAGCTTAGCATGTGTTTTTCCAACTATGTGCTTGCTCTTCTCCTATATTTCATCTGGCCAGACCACATTTCTCCTTCTTACTACCACTTAAAGGTAACTATTACTCCCCAGTCTAACTTAGAGCTGCTCTTTGCACTTTATACTTTTCCTTTATTGCCCTTAATACAACTTAGCGGTATGTAAGTTGTATTAACACAACTTGGCACTGGACAATGGTAACCACTCTTTCAAATCCAATTAAGTCTCACAGCCCTCTCACCATAGGCTTTTTTCCAACAACCAGCGGCCAATTTCAGATGGTAGTGATAGTCATGTTGCCTTTCATGAAGTCCAGATCATTCCTAACTTCCCACTTATCATTACCTTCTGCTTCTTTAGCCATTACCTTAAAAGCAAATTTGAGTCTCTATAAGCCTTGAATTTTAACATCCCATAATTATACATATTTTTTGGTTTCTTTACTGTAGTTTTAGCACTATCCCCTGCACACCTTTTCTGTCATTATGCGTCAAAACCAATCACCAGATGACAAAATAAATGACAGGAAGAGAGGCCAAAGCAGAATAAATATAACCTAGGAGCACACTGAACTTAGAATATTAAGAAATACTGCTAATTGGCTGAGCATGTTCAGAGTAGTATATGGATACTCCAGCGATGAAAGTATATCCAATTCATTGGATGAGACAGAATGGTAGTATTCACAGAATTAAAATATGTTAACACATCCCATGTTAGACCATTATAGATATAAAACAAGTCTTTAAAGAAAACACTTAAGAAAGAAGTAGTTATAATGGATCATTGATACAGGGTATGGCATTAAACTGTGTGTGTGCGTGTATTCTCCTTCTTTAACAACTATCTCTGTTATGCGCTGAATTATTCCCTGCCCCCCAATTGTTAAAATATTAATCCATATAGTATCTTAAAATGTAACATATTTGGAGATAGGGTCATTAAAGAGGGAATTAAGTTAAAATGAGGTCATTATGATAAGTTCTAATCCAATATGACTTGGGTCTAACACAGAGAATGAGAACCATGTGAAGACACAGGGATAAGTTGGACATAGACAAGCCAAGGAGTGAGGTCTCAGAAGAAACCAACTCTGCCAACACTGTGACCTTGGACTTCTAGCCTCCAGGACAGCGAGCATATACATTTCTGTTGTTTAAGCCACCCAGTCTGCAGTAGTTTGTTATGGCAGCCCCAGATGACTAATATAATCTCCCACCAGGTTCCAAACCCAGTTAGGACAGGGACCATGTATATTGTGTTCCCAGTTGTAACTCTAGCACCTGGCACAAAGCAATGATGAGATACTATATTCCCAATGTATGCAGTTATAGCAACAAACGTAGCATGGTATCTAAGAGCATCACGCTCCTGGAGAGAGCTTGTGTTTAAATCCTTGCTTCATCACTTCTTATACTGTGTGACTTGGTTCAAATAATTTAAGTTCTCTGTGCCTCAGCTGCTTGATCTGCAGAAGAAAAGGGATAATAACAGCTCCCATCTCATAGAGTTGTAAGGATAAAATGACAGTGCTAAAAAAGTGCTTAGAACAGTGCTAACACATAATAAGCATATAATAAATGATAGTGATTATCACTGATATTGCTATTTGCCCTGGCCTCATGTGTGGCTAAGTATCCTGGGGTGTGCACCAATTCTGATAAAAACTGGAGAAGTTAAAGCTCTAAGGTTTTGCAATATTTACTGGGCTGAAGGGTCCTATATATAGCATATAATAAGTGTTCAGCAAACATTTATTCAACTGAATACTCTCTGAGCTGACCTTACAGGGTCTGCGATGGAGCTCTGGGTCAAAGCCATTCTCCTACCCTGCTCAGGAGATCACTTTTTGCTCCACCTGGGCAGTGGTCATCTTTATCAATACACAAAGAAGTCCACTGATAAGAGGGACTTCTTCAACTCTTTCTCAACCTTTTCCTTCTAAGACCAAGGCTTGAATAGGATGGGCTCCCTGGAGTCTAAGTAATAAGTATTTCAAATATCTTTACTGTAACAAATCTTAGTATCTACAAGAAGCTATTCTGAAGATGAGGAAACAAAAGTACTGGCAATTCCTGACCCGAATGCCAGGTTAACCCAAGCGACCAATCGACTCCCAGTACAATAGAAACTGCAAAGCCATAATTTTAACTCTTATTATGATACAGAAAGGAAAATAAAAGAATGATTTATTTAAAGATTAAAACTGCCTATTTTATGAAGTCACTGTTTACATTGTTGGAAACTCAATTTTGCGGTCCTTTAAAACAAGTTTTGTCTCCAGACCACTTAAGGTAAAAGAAAAAAAAACACGAAACAAACAAAACAAAATACAAAACAAAAAGGTAGAGTTGAAAGTATGCTTTTTATAGGAAGGAAAACGGTAATGTGTATACAATGGACTTCGAAGATGCCGTGGGTACCCACGAGGATTTTGCCACAAAGGGGGATGATTAAGGAGTTCACATTTATGGTTGTGAGATGGCCAGAAAGTCTAAAGCAAACTCTACCTGTGCTAGAGAAGCATCAGTGCCAGTTTCTACTGTTCCAGTGAGAATTTCTTTAATTGCATTTGTTTTTTTTCTTGAAGAATTCAAGGTAATATTACCCCTTTCAGTATGTGTTCTGGAGAAACAGAGCAGAAAGCTTAAAAGAACTAGTGTGCTGGCCTTCTGGAAGGGTTTAATCTCAAAATGAAACCTGATCATGTCACATCTCTGCTTAAAGCTCTTCCATGAGTGTCTAAAGTTCTTAGGGTTAAGGCCCACATGTTTAATATGACCTAAATGTTCTCGTGGTCTAGCTTTGGCATAATTCTCCAGTGTCACCTCACAACTACCCCCTGCTCTAGCAAAATATCTTAACATCGTTGTTCCCTCTTTGTAAATACTCTCCCTGATTCCAACCCCTGCCTTTGTTAGTCCCCACTACACAATCTCAAGTCTGTACATTCTCCTTTGAGGACTTAATGCAATTAATAACTTAATAATTATCAGTCTGCTGCCTCTTTCTCTTGCAAGATTAATTAATTCATTTATTTGCTCATTCAGTTTGCCAAGTACCTACTATGAGCTAGATGCTGTAAGCTCCATAAAAGCATGGATTCAGGATGCACTCTTCATCACTGATTCCTACTACCTCATCAGACACATAGTAGGTAACTCAAAAAAAGCTGTTCAATGAGTGAATGAATATGTTTACTCCATTTTAATTTTTTTAAGTACATATTACCTATTACCATGTTAGATACAAAGACCATACTCAATAAGTAATCCTTTAATACTTTGGGAGGGAAAGACTGGGTAGCACTTAAACTTTGCATCATCAATTAGCATTTTGAAAAGGCAAATAAAAACACACACAGGTGGCTAAAATATTACCTTTGACACTTTCTTAAAGTACTAAGGGACCGTAGTAATGGATATTCATCACTTTCCTGCCCTAACACACACAGACGCACGTGTGTGCAGCAACATAACCAAATGTGTATATTTATATGTACCTAGATAGCATCTACACAAGAAAATCATTCACACATTTGTTAATCACAGCTTTGTTTATATAGTACTTCTACAAGGTGGAGCAATAATTTGTGAGTCTTTTAAACTGATGTAAGAGACATTTTTCAGTTTATTCTGTGAGCAAATGTGATGAGCCCAAGTCCCTACTAAGAAATTCAAGCCTGGAGAACTGGATTAATAAATATAAATGAATTCATTTGACAGAGTGACATTTTCATTTAATTAAGGCAGAAAATCAGCTCTAAAACAAATGATTGTCCCTGACAAAGAAGCAGAAATTTGTTAATAAATTTCTAATAGCTCTTCCATGGGCTGCGGAAGATCTTTAGTGATAGAGCACTTTGGTGGGGGTGGGGAGTGGGATGAAGGGAGGGACAGTGAAGAGAAGTTGGAAAGAAAAGGAGAAGAAAAGGAACAGGGAAGCACAAAAGGTAATGCATATTTAAAATTTTAAAAATAGCAAGAAAATTAGAGACCATTTATTTATGTTTTAATACATGTCAAATCCTGATAGACCAAAATTATTATAGTAAAACTCTTTCTGTAACAAAACAAATATCCAAGTGTTAGGAGAGAATTAATTTAAAAAATATATAAAACAGAGGTGAATAAAATTTGCTCTATTATTTCATCTCTTCCTCGTTTCTGTGGTGTGGTCTGAATTTTAGGGTCACAAATGCCAAAGGAAAAATCAAATTTTCTGATACATAGACATAAGGATAAATGCACACATATGTAGTTTACAGTAACTGTGAATTATAACAACCAACCACATGATAGAAATGGGATAAACTGAAATGAATACCCAAATACTTATGTTTTCAGAATCTCCATATACTACCTTCACCAATGTTTAATAGTTTTTAGCACTAAACATTAGGTTTGTTTCTCTAATAGAACTTGGAAAGACAGAGTCTTTAGATGTATAAATCAAAGTAACATCACTTCTTACATAGCAGATACTTCAAACTCTCACGGTCACTGTTAATAAATTTCTGTCCACTCATTTATGCCAAATCAATTTCAATTAAATCAATTAAAATGGCAACTAGCAAGATTTCACATTATTGATCTAACAAGATTAAGATTACTCAAGATATTGGCAGCACTAAGAAATGCTATGCTGACATCTCTGCTTCATTATGATGCCAAGTTGAAAAACAAACAAATTTGATTTCTTAGGGACCCAATAGCTCAGGTATGCAGGAAGCATCTCAGCAAAACCACACACCACGTGTTCCTAGCAGCCCAAAAAATACAAAATGGAAGATGGAGGGTGATAACTATGTTTTGATAAGCAAGCTACTAAATCTTTTATTTGAATAATCTCAAGTGTTAATTTTTTTAAGTGCATCTTGAGTTTCTTGCAAAAGAAAAAAATGTATTTTTGAAATAAGAAATACTTCACAACAGGCAGATAGGGGAGTGGAAAGAGCATGGGCTTTGGAGGCAATTAGTCATCTTACACATTGCGATGGTTAATTTTGTGTGTCAGCTTGACTGGGCCGTAGGGTGCCCAGATATTTAGTCAAACATTTTTCTGGGTGTATCTGTGAGGGTGTTTATGGATGAGATTAACATTAGAATTGGTAAATAGAGTTAGGCAGATTTCCCTCCCCATGTGGATGGTCTTCATCCAATCAGTTAAAGGCCTGAATAAAACAAAAAGGCTGACCTTCCCAGGAGTAAGAGTAAGAGGGAACTCCTTTTGCCCGACTGCCTTGAGCTGAGACACTGGGTTTTTTTCCCTGTCTTTAGACCTGAACTTAAACATTAGCTCGTCTTGAGTTTTGAGCATGCCAGCTTTTGGAATGAAACTCACACCATCTGCTCTCCTGGTCCTCAGGCCTTTACATTTGAACTGGAACTACACCATTAGCTTTCGTTGGTCTCCAGCTTGCCAACTGCAGATCTTGGGACTTCTCAGCCTCCATAATAACATCAGCAGATTCTTTATAATAAATCTCCTTCTCTCTATATACATATATCTTATTGGCTCTCCAGGAATTCAGACTAATAGAAACATTTTTTAGCTGTGTGGCCTTGGGCAGGCATTGTGGCTCTTTGGGCTTCCTTTATTTGTAGAATGGGGTCCATGACACCTACTTTGCAAAATTACTGTGTGAACTAAATGCAGAATTTATTAATACAATGTGAAGTGTGTACACAGGTACACAATCAGTATTAGCTCCAGACTTCCACTGGTGATAAAGTGAAGATTTGGGAAACTTTATATAGAAATAAAAACTAGTACCTAATGCTAATGTTAGATATTAATAATTTAGAAAACTGCTACCTAACTTTGAGAGTTTAATGGTTTCCAATATGAATCCCCAAACTGACCTTTTAGAGCTGAAACAACTATCTTTCTTTCTCTTTTTTATTCACAGGAGGTGGTACCATGATAACTTTGCCCTTATACCTGCCAAGCACAGGAAATTGTAGTCTCTGTGTAAAGTAACTTGTTTATTATCCTTTGGGGGCTGCCTAAGAAAACTTATTTCATATTTCTGGGTAAATAGGAGGTGGAATTTCAGCAGTGCTGTCTCCTGAGAACTATGGAGGGTGGGCCACTTTCTTAGGTCTTGAAGACATAACCTGCAAGTTTAGGTGATAGTGTTAGATGGGCTCCATCCTAGTTTGGGTTTCAAGATAGGATACCTTTAGGTACCCCAAGAGCTGAAAACTCCTTCTGAATTCACCTGGTTATGACAAACGAACTCCTTAAGGCCAAAGGGAGTTTGACTCAGACACTATTAAAGAGCTGCATGCATGTCTGGAGTACTGTGTGCCCTGAATCTGCATAGAGCTGGACAGCAGACCCTCACGCTTTCACATGCACAGAAGTCAACTGCGGTGAAGCTGTGAAAAATACCAATGCCTGGACCTGAGGGTCTAATTTGTCAGGTTCAAGGTAAGGTCCAGGAATCTCCATTTGGAAGAAGTAGAACAAAACAATTCTGCTGCAAGAAGGTCACGAATTTGGGGGAGGAGAATGTGGTGAAGAAGAGTGAAGGACGAATCTTTACAACCCTCTCATTTACTCCCTCTCATTTACCATTTTTCAATCCATTACCATGGGTTGTCTAGTCTCCTCTTCTCTTGGAGATGAGGATAACTTTCTCATCCTCATTTGCCACCACCCTCATCCAGGTTGTCATCATATCCTGCATAGATTACCAAAACAGCCTCCTAACTAGATGTCTTATCTCCTGTCTTTGCTTTTCCAGTGCATCCTCTCATCTTTTGTTATAGAAATCTGATTAGGACAGTCTCTGATTCACAACCCTTCTGTAGTTGCCACTGTCTTCAGGATAAATTCTAGATTCCTTGAGAAAAGCAAACATATAAGGCATTCACTTCACATTCCAGTCCTTTCCTCACTTTTCCAATCTCACTTCCTGCCATCTTCCCTCCCTTCTGACCAACTCCTAACCCTCTAACTGTATTAGGCTTCTTCATGCTCCTGGAACACACCAAACTTCTTCTTCAACCTTCGCCTCTAACTTTATGTGTCAACTTGACTGAGATAAGGGATGCCCAGATAGCTGGTAGAACATTATTTCTAGGTGTACCTGCGAGGGTATTTCCAGAAGAGATTAGCATTTAAATCAGCATACTAAGTAAAGAAGAGCTGCCCTTACTCATGTAGGTGGAATTGACCTGTATGTTGAGAACATGAACAAAACAAAAAAGTGGAGAAGGACAACTTCTTTCTTTCTCTCCTTGAGCTGGGGCATCCATCTCCTTTTGCCCTTAGACACTGTAGCTACTGGTTCTTGGGCCTACAGACTCTGGGACTTACACCAGCAGCTCCCTCTATTCCCAGGCCTTCAGAATTGACTAAATTATACCACCAGCTTTCCTGGTTCTTCCACTTGTAGATGGCAGATCGTGGGACTTCTCAGCCTCCAAAATCATGCGAGCCAATTCCCATAATAAATCTCCTCTTATATGTCTATATATACCCTATTGGTTGTTTCTCTCTGAAGAACCCTAATACAGACTCAGAACAGTCTGTTCCTTGCAACTGGGACATTTTCTTTCTATAGTCGCCAAGCACCACCTAATCTGGCTAACTCTTCTTCCTCTTTTAGATCTCAGCTTCCTGAAGGAGATTTTCCTGATCCCTTAGAGCCAGAGAAGTCCCTCTGCTTACTTGCTCCCCAAAGCATAATTAATGACCCCATTCATATTACCCACCATGTTACTATGATTCCTTGTGGATGAGTGTCTTCTCCACTAAAATGTAAAATCCATGTATACAAGAACCATATCTATCTTGCTTATCATATTTTGCCAAAATCTAGTAAAGGCCTGACACAAAGCAGGCACTCAGTAAATACACGGTTTTAAAGTAAATATACTATCACAACATGCTGTACCTCTCTAGAGCTCTTAACACTTTGGCAATTTTATATATGTTTGATGACTAAAGAGGAAATAAACACATCTTGCTGACTGTAATAGCTGGCAAAGTTCAGAGGTCACTTTTCCTTGTAACCTTTTCTAACACATTTCTCCTAGATTGGATACCCTTCTTATATGACACTGCAAACATCCACACTTCTGTCACACCTCAGACATTTCCATGCTATAATATTTTACATATAGGTCTCCTTCACATGACTTCAAAGGCAAGAATTTAATATTTATCCCTGTATCCCTAACATATAGCATACAAATAGTAGTTGACACTTAGTAGGTTCTCAATGTTTTTTGAATTACTAAACCAATGATTGTATAATTGCTACTGTAAAAAGATAAACAAAATGAGGGCTGGGCACGGTGGCTCATGCCTGTAATCCCAGCATTTTGGGAGGCCAAGGTGGGTGGATCACCTGAGGTCAGGAGTTCAAGACTAGCCTGACCAACATGGTGAAACCCCGTCTCTACTAAAAATACAAAATTAGCCAGGCGTGGTGGCATATGCCTGTAATCCCAGCTACTCGGAAGGCTGGGGCAGGAAAATTGCTTGAAACTGGGAGGCGAAGGTTGCAGTGAACCAAGATTGCGCCATTGCACTCCAGCCTGGGCAACAAGAGTGAAACTCTGTCTCAAAAATAAAATAAAATAAAATAAAAGAATAAAAAAACAAAATGAAAAGGGGGATACTAAGAATGGAAGTATTATTTCAGAGAAGGATAAGGATAGAAGGCTTTATTCTTGTCTGGGGCTCAAGACTGGGCCAATGGCTGTACAACTTTAGAGTCCATTCACAGTGTAGTCTATGCACATGGTACCTTCTAGAATTGGCATGTAGAAATTCTGATGCAATGGGAGGCTTGAACATCTACACTGTATAGGGGTTTATGCCAGACACCGAGAATTGGTGGTCCTCACAAAAAAGGCCGCAGAGAAATAAGTTAATATGCAATATTAGGGACAGAAGTCCTAAAGCACACAGATGGCATATTTTTCTGTTTCTTCTTAGAAAAGCCAGAAGATCTCAGTGCATCTCTGAAAGTGGCTTTGATTTCCTCTTATCCAGTCCACATGTCAATGTTCTAAATCAACTGCCTCTCTAAAAATCCCATAGGACATTTGAACACCACACATATTAGATTGTAGGGTCTAGACTTATCCTCAAGAATAAAACCAATATCAATTGTTGAAAACCTGTAACTCATCTTTCTTCAATGCAACATTAATAATTTAAGATCCTTCAAATCCACAGTCGAGCCACAAGGTCAAGGTGACATAACAATGCAACCTTATGACCATCTTAAATTGTCCAAACAAGAGATATCACATATATTGTTTCACCTAGTACATTTAAATGCAAAGTGGTCCGTGCATTTGAGGTTGGTGAGTTCTGCAGGGGCAGACATGAAGCCTTTTTGAAGTCTCTGAAGTTCCCTAAAAGTTACTCATCAGTATGCAAAGAATGACTTAAAACATTGAGCTGTGAAGCAGCAATGACAAGGATCATTCCTGATAGAAAAAGTCCAAATTAGACAAATAATGTGTAGACATGTCTCCCATATGCCGGCTAGAGGAACCATTAGGGGCGCTACAAAAGGCAGATATTTCTCTACTATGAACAATGTAACAGACAAGAATCATGAGTCCATGTCCAGCCTTAAACAAAACTCCTTCTTGGATTAAATGATCTAATGGATTCCCAGAATAAAAATGAAACAGGGATAGATGCTAATCAGGATATACATCTCATAATTCTAACCGCTACTGATAAACTGACATATGATTTTAATAATTCCCTCAAAAAACATGTCTTTCGGCCTTTGCATATAAAGCTCATTCCAAGGAGAATTTCTCTGATGGCTTAAAGACTTGATAAAATTAGAAATATTCCTGGCCACAACATTTCTGCAAGAGTGCGAAGATTTTGAAATGTGTCGGGGGAAATCTTAAGGAGGTAGCAGTTTGAGAAAATGTGGACTTGGAGGAAATTGAGAAGGGACACGTGGTTGGCAGATCATAATCAAATAAGGTTGAATGAAGAAGTAGTAATAAAAGACCCTGCTTACAGAAGAATAATCTGTTCAGGTTCTATTAGGTTACTCATCCAAAATCCTTATCTACCATTAGCCACTGAGCTCATGGCCATAGGAGAAGGTTCACTTAACAATCACTTGAGAGTGTCACTCAGGAGAACATTTAAGGACTGAAAATATTAGATGAAACAACTCAAAGCAGGTGAATGGCTTATGTTTAAGAGCGCTTGCCATTGTCTTTACTTGATGGGTCAATAGAAAAAGATCACAAGGGAATAAAGAGATTCTTAAAAAAGGAGATCCTAGGTAATGTTGCTCATGGTGAAAGATGATTCAAAATGGCTTTGTAGCTATGTTTATTTTCTTATGAATCCATGAAAATTGATATTGCATTCACTGCTTTGAGAAGATTTAGTGGAAAATGAAATAGAGGAAGAAAATGACAGAAAAAGGCAACAATTAAATTTATATTAGCAAAAACATACAGAGGATCCATTCCCGCTAGCACTATGCAAAGCAAAATTAGAACACAACTGAAGTTTGCTCATAGTCTACAAGGAAGACAAAGCGCTACCATGCTTTTATACAGGCTTCCCTTTCTGCCAGCCTTTGTGCACCTGTTAACATTTTTATCGCTTAAAAACTAGCTCATCTGTTGTAACACTGGCAAGTCTTCCTTATCCCACCTATTCCCAAGTGAGGCTGAGTTCCAGCTCTGTGCCATCATTATACTATCATGTGTCTCTATAATGGCATACATCACTCTATCCTTATTGCTAGAATGGGCACTCCCTTTTTATCTCTAGTACCTCACACAAAGTGTGGAGCACACTGGATGGAAGAACAATGGATACTATGTGATGAATACAGTATTATTAGTCTGAACAAAGTGCTAAGAAATGCAGAGGGGTCAAAAACAGACACACAGACCAATGGAACAGAATAGAGAACTCAGAAATAAGAGTGCACACCTACAACAATCTGATCTTTGAGAAACCTGACAAAAACAAGCAATGGGGAAAGGATTCCCTATTTAATAAATGGTGCTGGGAAACCTGGCTAGCCATTTGCAGAAAATTGAAACTGGACCTCTTCCTTACACTTGATACAAAAATTAACTCAGGATGAATTAAAAACTTGAATGTAGGCCAGGCACAGTGGCTCACTCCTGTAATCCCAGAACTTTGGGAAGCTGAGGCAGGTGGATTGCCTGAGGTCAGGAGTTCGAGACCAGCCTGGCCAACATGGTGAAACCCCATCTCTACTAAAAATTCAAAAATTAGCTGGGCATGGTGGTGGGCACCTGTAATCCAGCTACTCAGGAGGTCGAAGCAGAAGAATCGCTTGAACCCAGGAGGCAGAGGTTGCAGTGAGCCAAGATCACGCCATTATATTCCCGCCTGGGCAACAAGAGTAAAACTCTGTCTCAAAAATAAATAAATAAATAAATAACCCACAAAAACAAAACAAAACAAAACAACAACAACAACAAAAAAACTTACATGTAAAATCACAAACTACAAAAACCGTAGAAGAAAATCTAGGCAATACCATTGAGGACATAGGCATGGGCAAAGATTTCATGACAAAAATGACAAAAGCAGTTGCAGCAAAAGTAAAAACTGACAAATGGGATCAAAGAGCTTCTGTACAGCAAAATAAACTATCATCACAGTGAACAGAAAATCTACAGAATGGGAGAAATTTTTTCCAACATACCCATCTGACCAAGGTCTAATATCCAGAGTCTATAAGGAACTTAAACAAATTTACAAGAAGAAAACAAACAACCCCATTAAAAAGTGGGCAAAGGAAATGAACAGACACTTCTCAAAAGAAGACATTTATGTGGCCAAAAAACATGAAAAAAAAGCTCAACGTCACTGATCATTCGAGAAATGCAAATAAAAACCACGGTGAGATACCATCTCACGCCAGTCATAACAGGGATTATTACAAAGTGAAGAAACAACAGATGCTGGTGAGGTTGCGGAGAGATAGGAATGCTTTTACACTGTTAGTGGGAATGCAAATTAGTTGAACCATTGTAGAAGACAATGTGGTGATTCCTCAAAGACTTAGAACTGGAAATATCCTTTGACCCAGCAATCCCATTACTGGGTATATACCTAAAGGAATAGAAATCATTCTGTTTTAAAGACACATGCATGCACATAATCACTGCAGCACTACTCACAACAGCAAAGACATGGAGTCAACCCAAACGTCAATCAATGATAGACTTCATAAAGAAAATGTGGTACATATACACCATGGAATACTATGCAGACATAAAAAGGAATGAGATAATGTCATTTGCAGGGACATGGATGGAGCTGGAAGCCATTATCCTCAGCAAACTAACGCAGGAACAGAAAACCAAACACTTCATGTTCTAATTCATAAGTGGGAGCTGAACAATGAGAACACATCGACACAGGGAGGGGAACAACACACATTGGGGCCTGTTGGGGTGGAGGGTGGGGAGAGGGAGAGCATCAGGAAAAATAGCTAATGCATGCCGGGCTTAATATCTAAGTGATGGATTGATAGGTGCAGCAAACCACCGTGGCACACGTTTACCTGTGTAACAAACCTGCACATCCTGCACATGCACTCTGGAACTTAAATAAAATTTTTTTTTTAAAAAAGAAATGCAGATGGATAGGAGAATGATTAGTTCTGCCTGAAAGATGAGGTAAGTCTTCTCAGAAGAGTTAATATCTCATCAAGGCTATGTCTTTTCGTGAGTTTTATTATACAATATTCATAACAATCCTGTGAAATAGATCTTATTCCCATTTTTATAATGAAGATGTCTTAATTTCTGACAAGCAACTTGCCCAAAGTTAATACATCCATGAAATGCCTAGAATGGCTATGCGATGCTAAAGAGTTTGACTTTTATTCTGTAGGTAATTGGGAACCAGTAAATGTTTTAAGGATAGAAATAATGTTGTCAGAAGTATATTTAACTCTGGCAATAGAAGTGGGATGTTAATTGAAGTAGAATTGAGGGAGCAGGATAGAGACTTCAGATAAAATGATAACTAGAAGGTTATTCAAATGGCCTGGGAAAGAGCTGAAGAGGAACGAATTAACACAGTGGTTAAGGTAGAGACAATGCTGGGAAAGATGGGAAACTCACTTCACAAGCAGAACTCTGAGGATTTGGTCATGGACTCCATGTTAGTGATGAGGAAAATGGAGTAATCACAGGTGACTCTGAACCTTCTACGACAGGTGACAGCGTGTGAGTCATGGAGGTATTAACCTTGAAAACCAGCACAGGAGGAAGAACAGACTGGGGAGATGGTAGAAAAGGATAATGGGTTAGATTCAGATATTTTAAATTTGAGATGTCAGAGGAATATTCAGCGGTACACATCTTTTAGAGAGAGAAAAATAAGAATCTGTAGTTTCAGAGAGGTCTAAAACGTAAATCTGGGAGTCACTATGAAGTAGGGGATGCTTAAGTGGTAGAGGGTGAGATTTTCCAGGCAGCATGTAAAATGCCAACAACTAAGAGGACCTACCCCCAGGAGGAATCAACATTTGGGAAGTGGCAGAAGAGGGCAGTTTGCCAACACCCTGAACGAGGCCATTACAAAGAGAACCAAGAGAGTCAATATCATGTACATGGAACATGTGAGCACCAAGGCAAGGAAAAGCTCATGCTATCCAACGATAAAGCAGAAGAACTGTGTTGAAGAGAACTGGCATGTGAACATCAGATTTGTAACACTAAAGCCTCAACTAAATAAAAGGCATGAAAGAGCCTGGAAATTCAAATAGCATAATTTGAGACATACTAGACAATCAGAACATCAGACATTCTTCACATATGCATAAAAAGGAATCTGACTGGCTCATGTTTTCTTTCTCAGGAGCAAGAAGATTCTCTTCCTCAGAAGACGGACAAAGGAAGCATTTCTCAATGTCACTTGTAGAAAGACATATCCTATTGCCTGGTCAATAGATACTGAGAAAATTTGTTTTGAATAAATAAGTTAATGGTAAATATGTTTGACCTGAGACTCTCGGGAAATTGGGGCCCCTAACGATACTGGTGGTTCCAGGAAGCACTAGGTAGAACTTCTACAAAGATGCAGTTTTTTTTTTTTTTCCCAGAAAACCTCCCACTGTTTTTATATATATTAAAGCCAGTCTCTAATTCTGTTTTTCTTCTTCTCCCACCATCTTAAGAATACTGATCTGGCAGTTTCTTATGAGGTCAAACATACATTTAAGATACCAATCAGCAATTCCACTTCTAGATATTTACTTTTTTAGTGAAATAAAAATCAGTGTTTATAATAAAAACCTATGTGTGAGTGCTTATGGCAGCTTTATTTGTGTCAAACAAAACTGCAAACAACTCAAATGTCCCACAGCTGGGGAATGGATACACAAACTGTGGTTATATTAGGTTGGTGCAGAAGTAACTGCAGTTTTTAACCATTAAAAATAATGGCAAAAACTGCAATTACTTTTGCACCAATCTAATACATTTAGTGGAATACTCAGCAATGAAAGTGAATGGGATGATGACACGTCACAGCTTTGATAAGTCTAAATCCATCTCCACAAGTCAAAGAAGTCAGACACTATGACTCCATTTATATAGCATTCTGGAGAAGGCAAAACTGTAGGGATGGAAAACATCATAGGTTGCCAGGGGCTGGTAGTAATAAAAGGAGCTGACAACCAAGGAGCACTGGGAGAGTATTTTCTGGAGTAATAGAAATTTTATATCTTGATTGTTGTGGTAGTTATTCAACTGTGTGCATTTGCCAATACTTGCATAACTGTGCACTAAAAATGGTGAATTTTACTGTATGCAATACAGAATATACCTTAATAAAAACAATGAGATAAAAAGAATACTGGCACGGGAATGAGAAGAACTGCAATCTAGTTTCAGTTATGCCACTAACTAGCTGTGTAACCAGGAACAAACCTCTAATCCTCTTTGGTTCTTGGTGCCCAAATCTGCAAAAGGAGACTGGACAATTTCTCAACAAGTCTATTGCTCCATTCTACAAAGACTTTCTTCTTTAAGCAAGGTGGTGGACCAGATGGCCTACTTCAGTTCAGATGGCCTACTTGAGTTGCTGAAGTATCATTGTGGAGGTGACTGGACTAAAATAGCTAGTCCGCACATATAGTTCTAAAAAGTCTTCTTGGATTAGAAAGTAGTGTTTCTAATTTTTGTTGTTCCAAAAGACAGAGCTTTGGGAAAGTCCATCTGGTTATGCAATTCCCGAGTAAAATTTGACACATATATTTGGACAATGTGAAAAAAGTTCTTCAGGAAACACTGATGTTTAATGAGCTATAACTGGCCCTGGTAAACAAACATACTATTCTTTTTTCATCTTATAGGCAGTAATTATCAAGGCATATGAGGATGGTAGCATCTTCTACTCACATCTGCCTAACTTGCCAGTTGAGACACTGTTTTCTATTGCCTGAATTTACCCAACCCTCATAGTTGCTGATATATTTTTACACTTTCTACATATTTGCAGCCAAGAAAGTCATTAAAAGGGACACTCCAAAAATAACCCTACACTACAGCATGAGAAAATAAAACAATAAAAATAATAATCTTGATGATGACTTCAAAAGCTTGCATTTTTTTACTTTGTAAAGCAGGGGTCCATAAACAATGGGCTAGCAATTTTTTTTTTTTTACTGTGGTAAAAACCACATAGTATTAAATTTACTATCTTAAGCATTTTTAAGTATATAGTTCAGTCATGTTAAGTATATCTAAGTTGTTGTGCAACGGATCTCTACGAGGTTTCATCTTGCAAAACTGAAACTTGTACATGAAACACAAATTCCTCCTCCCCAAGCCTTTGTAGCCACTTTTCTACTTTGTTTCTATGATTTTGGCTATTTTAGATACTCCATATGAGTAGAATCATGCATTATTTGTCCTTTTGTGACTCGCTTATTTTGTTTAGCACGATGTCTTTGAGGTTTATCATGCAGCACGTGGTAGGATTTCCTTCTTTTTAAAGGCTGAGTAATATTGCATTTTGTGTATATCCCATGTTTTCTTTATCCATTCATCTGTTGATAGACATTTGGGTCACTTCTATCTCTTGCCTATTGTGAATAATGCTGCACTGAACATGGGTGTACAATTATTTCAAGATCCTGCTTTGAATTCTTTTGGATATGTACCCAGAAGTGAGATGGCTGCATCATATGGTAACTCTATTTTTAGTTTTTTGAGGAACCTCAATACTGTTTTCCATAATGGCTATACAATTTTATATTCCCACTAACAGTATACAAGGGATCCAATTTCTCTACATTCTTGCCAACACTAGTTATTTTCTGTTCTTTTGGTAGTGGCCATTCTAATGGGTGTGAGATGATGTGTGGTTTTGATTTGCATTTCTCTAATGATTAGTGATGTTGAGCATCATTTCCTATGCCTGTTGGCCATTTGCATACCTTTTTTGGAGAACTGTCTATTTGAATCCTTTGCTTATTTTATTATTTGGCTTGCTTTTTTTTCCTTGTGTTGAGTTATAGATGTTTCTTATATATTCTGGATATTAACCCCTTTTCAGATATGTGATTTATATATATGTTCTATTCTGTGTTGTCTTTTCACTCTGTTGTTTCCTTTGATGTGTATCAGTAATTCTTTTTGTAAATAAAATTGTACTGGAACACTGCTATGCCTAATTCATTTAAGTATTGTCTATGTTTGGGTTTTGCCTAGTGGGGGTAGTTGCAACAGATACCATATGGCTGGCAAAGACTAAAATACTTACTAACTGGTCCTTTACAGAAAGGGTTTGCCAACCTCTGTCATAGAATATGCAATGAACTCTATTATATGGTTTCTACATAAAATCTCATTTAACAACCACCTGGAGGTGGAAATTGTTAGCCCATTTGACATAATAAAGGCAATAAAGCGTAATGGGTAAAAGTTTGCTGTGGAGTCAGACAGACCTGTGCTATGCTTTTTACTAGTTGTCTGACTATGAGTATATTACTTAACCTCTTTATCCTCTTTTATACGCATATGTAAATTATTGTGATGGTTGCACCACTCTCTTTACACACTAAACATCACTGAATTTTAAGCCTTAAGTGGGTAAATTGTATGTTATGTGAATTATATCTCTATAAAGATGTTATAAAAATAAGGATTATTATAAATGTATGAGGTTGATTAAATTACGTGGCTTCTATTACTGATAGCCAACAATATTCTGCATTTACTGTCATACTGTACTGAGTGATTTATATATCTTAGCTCCCTCAATTCTTGCGAAATCCCTATTTAGTGAGCACAGCAAAATGTGTTAGGTACAGGATTTAAAATTTGGGCCTGTCTAATGCCAAAATTCACCTTTTTCCTTCTTGTTTCTTTTTAAAAATTTTATTCCTTTAAATAGTTAATATACTCATACATTTCATAAAACAAAGTGACATAAAAGGCACACACCCTCTCTCCATCCACCATCTTCCCTGTCCCACAGGTGCAGCTTGTATTAGCTTCTTGTACATCATTCAGCATTTCCTTAAAACAAAGCACATATGGATATACATTTTTATTTCCCCCTCTTTGGCAAATGTAGCATACTATACGCATTGTTCAAATATAGTATACATTGTTCTGCACCTTGCTTTTTTCTCATCTCATAGCATCCCAGAGATCCTACCATATTAGTATTCTTCATTCTCGTATTTATAGCTGAGAGTACACCAACGCCTGCGTGTACCATAATTTAATTCGCTATTCCCCTCAAGATGGACAGTTAAGTTGTTTTCAAGAAACTATATTTTGAAATTGCCTCCAAAGGCAAGAAGAAAACTCCTAAGAAATGCATTCATTTTTAAAATAAATTCCTTTCCTCAAAAATGGACTTCTTTGAAAGTGATAACTCTTCTTAAAATGTGTTGGTTAGTAAATATTTGTTAACTATCAATGCAATGGTCTAAATGTTATGTCTCCTCAAAATTTATGTATTGAAATCCTAACCCCCAAGGTGATAGTATTGGACGGTGGGGCCCTTGCTTGGTGATCAGATCATGGGGGTGCAGCCCTCATGTATGTGACTGGTGCTCTTGTAAAAGCAGCCCCACAGAGATCCTGCCCCACGTGACATTACAAGGATTAGAAGGCCATCTGTGAGGAAGTGGGCCCTCATCAGACACTGAATCTGCTGGCGCCCTGATCTTGGACTTCTCAGTCTCCAGAATTGTGAGAGAGAAATTTTTGTTGTTTATAAGCTACCTAGATTATGGCATTTTGTTACCGCAGCCTGAACATGTTAGATAATCATCAGCAACACAAAATTAAATGCATTACACCAGAGTGACAGCCCCACATGAGCCACGGAAGGATACTCCATCTCTATGGATAAGAACTGTGATTCACCCTCTTTAAGAGGGGAGCCCAAGGATTTCCAAAAACATTGCAAAGTCTTTGTTTGTACTTATTCAGCATATTGTTTCTGTCGAGTAATATTTACAGAGATGAAGAATCAAATATTCATTACTGAAACATCTATTACCCCTACGGTGAATTTCTATATGATATATATTTTAAACTAATCGGTTCACCTGAGTAGAATGAAATTCTAATATTTTTATTATAGCAAACCTAGACCCAAAATATTTTAACGCTAATCCGACTGTCTTTAGAACTTCTATTATTAGTCATAAAACATAAAAACAACTTATCAATTTTGCTTCCTTTTTAAAAAAAAAAAAACTATTACTTCAATAAGGCTATGTATTTTCTGAAGGATGCCTGGCATAACATGAGTTTGAGCATTAACATGTGAAGAACCAGCTCACGCCTGTAATCCCAGCACTTTGGGAGGCCGAGGCCGACGGATCACTTGAGTCCAGGAGTTCGAGACCAACCCGGCCAACATGGCAAAACCTCATCTCTACTAAAAATACAAAACATTAGCCTGGTGTGGTGGTGCATGCCTGTAATCTCAGCTACTTGGGCAGCTGAGACATGAGAATCACTTCAATCTCGGAGGTGGAGGTTGCAGTGAGCCAAGACTGCACCACTGCACTCCAGCCTGGGCAACAGAGTGAGACTCTGTCTTGAAAAAACCAAAACCAAAAACCCATGTGAAGAACAAGCAGTAAAAAAGGTAATATCAGCACAGACAAAATACCCAAGAGCTAGAGAACAATGCGGTCTTCCAAAGGGAACTGAGTGAAAGAATTAAAAATGTACAGCTTTTCAAAGCTCAAGAAAGTGACAACAACAACTGAATTGAAAGGGCTGAACTGGGCATTATCTTCCCAGAACACATGCGTATATTTAGCTTAATAGACCTGAGTACTATCTTAGGAAAAATCTTATATATTATGCATATATAGGGCAATGAGAGCTGTAGAAAATGATTCTCCAAAGCAAACACACTGCAGGCTGACACTAGTAGAGGAAAAGGGTCAAAGGCACACACAATGCGTCACACGTGAGTTTAGGTCTTCTTCTATAGATCATCACCAGAGGGAAAAAGAATGAGCTGCAAAAACCACAGGCACTAAACAGAAGCTGGGCAGCTATGCTTGTGGTTGAAGCTTAAAAAAATGCATATGTGTGTTTTCTGATTATAATTTTAATATGAATTTGCAGAAGATTTGGAAAATATAGAAAAATAAGAATTTAAGTCACCCACTTATCCCACAATCCAGAGAGATCCTTTATTAAAATGGTTGGCATATTTACTTGCAGTCCTTTTTTTCTATACTTATAAGAATATATGGCTTTTACAAAATTGGGCTTATATTATGCATACAATTTTACACATGACCTTTCCCCCCACCTTGTATGACTTAAGTAATTTCCCATGTTGTCATGTATTCTTTAAAGAAGTAATTTTAATAACTGGGCATTATACTGAATCTTATGAATTTAAGCAGAATTACTTGATTCTTTTCATATTGCTGGACCTCTAGGTTGCTTGTAAATTTTCCATTTTCCAAATAGCACTGTGATAGACTTTCTTATCATAATCTTCATATTTCTATCTACTTCTTAAAAGAAGCTTAAAAGCGTATCAGTATTTCACATTCAAATTTAAATCATTTAGTATACCAGTAAATTCACCATTGGAAGTCTCTGGGGACAAAATGCAAACAATGCATATGAAACAAACAATACTATTTTATGATCACTTGAAGTCTGTATTTATCCTTCTAGAATAGTCATCTTTCAGGGAGCACATTATTTCCTCTAGGCAAATAGACTATTACTAGGTTAATCTAAATGCAATAACATGAAACTTGGCTGACCCAGATTTCTCCAATATCAGTATGCATGCAATTACAATATTCTGCAGAATGACAAATACTCAAGGCTCTCAAAAACACATATTTTATCATCCTTTCATTTAAAATGATGTACTATGGACACTAAAATAAAACAAAGTTTATAGCCAATGAAGGTTGATAGCATCCAAATCTTACGTAGACATGTAAGTTACATATAGTGTAACTTAAGGCTTTCTTCGAATTCTAGCTTTGTCACTTCCACAGTTATTAAGATCTTAAGTGCTCTCATCATACTGAAGTTATTTATAATTCCTGTTAAGAATTATATACTCTTAACAGTCTAGTTTTAGATTCACTGTAGTCTATTTTAAAAATTATTCCACTTTCAAGAAGCTAAATGGGGTTCTTACAATCTCTAAAGTGTGTGTGTATAATACATTCATGTATAGTTATACATATCTAAAATGTTTTTCTCCCACTAACTGGTGAAAAGCAAAATAAAAATACAACAAAAACTCCACTTATATCACTGGTCATCGTAACTATAGAATCACTCAAATTCTAAAGCGTCCTCACAATTGGCGCAGGTGAAGATAGCTAGAGCTGGACTGTACAGTTGTGCAGGCTGCACACTATACAACTCTAGTGAGTGCAATCGTACCCTGATTGATGTGACTGGTATTCTCTGGGGTTGTGCAGTATACAATCCATATAGCTGTATGTGACAATCTTGAAGTTAGCTCAGGTAATTCTGTTTGCTCATCCATTACTTATTTGTGCATCCTCCTCTCTAGTGAGCTATAAAAAAAGTTTTCAAAGGGAAGTAATCTTTAAATCTGTATACTATTTTCTATGAAGGAAATTCTGCGAAGAAACAACAACAAATTCTCCCTGACTCCCATCTGTCCTAATAGTAAGGTGCTCTTTCTTCTCATCTCCCCTTCCATCCACCCATCAGGAAGCACCAGGGTACCTTGTGTGAGTAACTGTAGATTTCTGACTTCTTCTCGCACCTTCAGCTGGAGTACCTGTTGTAAGATGTGCTGCCGGAGGTTCTCCTGGGCAATCCCCATTCGCTCGAGCTTTTTGTCAGTAAGTCTCAGCAGGGCTCGCCCTGCAGGGTTTTGAGAAATAAAAGGAAAAGCAAATGAACTACTTGCTGAAGAAAGATGTCCATTTTGGTCTTGACTAACCCTGCCATCACAGAAGTTTCTACCTAAACACAGACATTTTAGAATAAAGGTCCTCCATTATTATTGATGACACAAATGTATTATCTGGGTGAAAAAAATATACATATTTAAAAGAGAACCCTAACTTTTAATTGAACATTGGGAAACCCCACTGACTCACACATTCAGTTAGAATGTGTGACTCATACATTCAGTTAGATAAAATAGGAAAACCTTAACCTGGATATTTGGGTCACAAATTGCAGGTTGCCATAGAAACATTGCTCTTCATTGGGGGCTGGATTCTCAGGCTGGCCCACAGGAGCCCAAGTCATGGACAACTCACTTACAACCCAGCTGAAGAACTGGGTGCTCTAACAGTGGTATATATAGAAACTCTAGCAACGCATAACACAGGATATAATAACATTTCTGTGAAATATGCATTTAAAGTCCAGTATTAATCTGCAGGCAATTGACACTCCTGCTGTACCCCTGGCATTGGGCTGGAGGTTCCACCTCTAGCTGGTGGGAGCTATGCCTTAATCCCAATTACTGGCCTAATGCAAGCGTTCTAGCAGGCCTGAGAGGGAGAAGAGTAGAGTAAAAGGGCATCCAAAGAGTTCAAAAACAAGGCACCTCGAGGTGTGAGTGCCTGCAGTGTGCAGACACCCTGGGCTATGGTCAGCTGGCATGGCCTCTCTTCAACCTTTCTTTCCCTGTATACTTCTCTTCCTACTGTGATTTCCATCAAATTCTCCTCCACTCTGTGCTTGCCCTAAAATAAGCATATTTCCATTTTGAGGGTTTACTGCAAAGAATAAAAAGAGTGATCATTGCTAAATGCCCACAGCACCACCCACTACTCTTCTCCGACATTCCTACTCATCACATCTGCAGATTTTTTCTCATTTCCACAGATGAAGAAGAGACAGAGGCAATTCCATGTGACGAATGATGTCTTTAGGTATATTATCATATACATTTCACAAGGAGACACGTGAATGGAGAAAACCAGTTAGCAGCAGCTTGTGTTGTTTATGCTTCTAGTTTCCTTCCTTTTAACCTAAGTGCATCAGTCAGGATAAGTTAGTTTATATGCTGTTGTAAAAAACAATTCCAACATATTAGTGGCTACAACAAACTTTACTTCCAGTTTATTCTGCATGTTAACTGCAAGTCTACCCATCTTGAACGCTGCTGATCAATGTAACAAGAGGGAGAAGAGAAGGTGCTGGAAGATCTTCATGCCATCAATGAAATGCTCAGCTTAGAGTTATTTATAAATCAATGGCCAGAACTAGTTGCATGAACATTTCCACCCACAAAAGGGCCACCAATTGTACTCCCAACATGTGCCCAGAAGTGACATGTTTAACAAGCAACACTAGTGAGAATTATACTAATAGAGATGTGGCCCTGGGCCAATGCCTGGAGGGGAAGTGAGTTCTTGGATGTGTGCATGTTTGCGGTGGTTGGGGGTGGAGGTCTGAAGACTCAGTGGAACCTGCATTTGTAAGGGGAATCCTACATAACTACAGCTCAGGCTTGGAAACACCAGGCAGATCATGGTGGTCATGAGAAAAGGAAGGAAAGAACAAAATCAGACTCGAGTAATTTCCATTGCTTTCTATGGTTGGTGGACTAATGGGCCCCGAAAGATGTCCATGTTCTCATCTCTGGAACCTGTTAATTTCTCACCTTACATGACAAAAGGGACTTTGCAAATGTGATTAAGGTAAGGAGGATCTTGAGATGGGAGAGTATCTTTCATTATCCAGGTGAGTCCAATCTAATCACAAGGGTCCTTAGAAGTGAAAGAGGGAGATGGGAGAGCCAGAGAGACATGTGACAATGGATGCAGAGGTCAAAGTGAAGCGGCCAAGAGCCAAGGAATTCAGGCAGCCTCTAAAAGCTGGAAAAGGCAAGGAAATGAATTGTCTCCCAGACCCTATAGAAAGCAGCTCCACTAACATGCTGAATTTAGCCCTATGAGACCCATTTTTGGACTTCTGACCCCCATAAGTGTAAGACAATAAATTTGTGTTGTTTAAAGTCATGGGAGTTTGTGATAATCTGTTACAGCAGCAGTTGGCCTTGTGACTGGAATTTACATGTTTTTAAGAAGTCAAACAGATGGCTTTTGATTTCCTTTCCTTTCCCCATTTCTGGCTGCTGGCACACACAAACGTAAATAGTAGAGGAATGCTAAGGAGAGGTGAGCCTGAGTGCCTGGCTTCCAGGACAGCCCTGCAGTCCAATGCTCTGCTCACTGTCAGACCTTAGTCCAGAAGTTTCACTCAGAAAACAAAGAATAGGGCTTAAATATCATTTATATGGATAATTGGCCTCCAAATAACAGACTCTACATCTTTACACGTCGTAAACTTACAAATACTGCATAAAACATCCCTGAAGCTCCTATGATCTTAATCCCTCCCAACATAAAAATGTAGATCACCCTCCCTCCTTTCTGTTCCCAATTATTTGGGCTGTGGTTTCACAAGCTGTGGTATTTCCTAGCAAGAGCTGCTGAGGCGCTGATAAGACACACGGCTGCTTTTGTCTTAGGCTGGCTGGGCCATCGTTGGAACACAGTGTTAAGGCATCAGAGCGAGGGTTTTGTTCCAGTGCACACAGCTCAACTTTCCTTTGTTTGATGCCTTCCTGTAAACCTGTAGCCCCAGCCTTTCCATAAATGCATCTGATTGGTCAAAGTATGGATACATAGCCCTACTAGAATGTTATTTCTACTTTGGTGGGTTAATAGCATTGGGTTTAAATATATGAGTCAGAAAATTCTGTCAGTTATAAAAGTCTGTTCATTTTCTGACTGTGTGATACAAACAATCATGCTTATGAACAGTTCACATATTAAATGTCCAACTGTTCAAATTATTTAATCCAAATCCTGAGAATATAATTATTTCTACTCTGTCGGAAGAGAAATTAAGAAGTTAAAGAATATTTAAAACATGAGAGCTAGTCCTAATTTTTCCCACTCTATATTCAGTTGTGCTTTACCTTCCTTGGTAGGAAAATAAAAGGGTTAGTTTTCAAGAAAGATTAAGGATAAAATTTGTTTTAAAATTTCCTGATAAAACCACTTCTAGAAAAGATCATGATCTGTATACCAAAAATCTTATTAACAAAATCCGATTCATGGTCTTCTTTGGATGGTTTCTACAGATTGATGGTTCTGGAAAATTTTTGTAATAATTAAATTATTTCTAGGAGTCAATGTCCCATCAATCTCCTATTCCACCACCTCCTGCTGAATACAAAATAAATGAAGGTCCAAATAAGTGTGGTACTGTTTTGATGAGGTATCAAGGAAATGATAAGCAATCATCAAATTATTTTATAATTTATGTTAATTTTTGTTGTTTATCATAAAATTCAATTGTTAGTTCAACAAACAATTATTGAGCACTCACTAGGCCTCTGTTACTTTGACACTCCCCCTGGGTACAGTGATGAACACAGCAGACAGGGTCACTTTTGAAGCCTTCAGGCTGACAAGGAAAGTAGCACATGACAAATGTCTACAAGTATGTGATGAATGCTAAGAAAGGCAAATATAGAAGCTCAGAACAGGGTGATCTAACCTAGTCTGGGCACCAGGAAGCTGTTAATGAGTAATGAACATGTAACCTAGGACTTAAGGAGGAAGCAAGAGTTGGACAAAACCTACTGATAGAGCAAATATTTTTTTAAAGTTGCCACATGAATGAAGAGGGGGGCTGCCATAGTAGACAGACAACACAGGAGCACCGTCCCAGCGTGAACATTCCCTTCCTCTGCTCACAGAAGTCTCTTGGCCACCTTGCTCTGTGGTCCTCTGCCAATACAGAGAAGGACCAAGGAGTGACAAATAAACTCAATCTCAAACAAGAAGCACCAATTGAATTGCCTGATACCATCAAACTTGTTATAACAGTAATTAGGTGACCTGGGCTGCTGGGCCCTTCACCAATTCACAGATTCTTGGAGTTAGAAGAAGCTTAAAGTTTTTCACATTGCTCTTACTCCCTGCCTTTTACTCTTTTCCATTATTAATTATTTATTGATCACCATTATGTATCTGCCACTATTTGGGGTGCTGTGATATGGAGATGAGTAGTGTCTTCCACCTGCACAGAGCTCACCATTTGGTGTGGGAGGAAGATGACATACAAGTAAACCGACAACTAGATCTAGATCTAGAGACAGACGTATGATCCCAGATAGTCATAAGTGCTCTGAAGAAAAAGCAGAATGAAGGGGCAGACAGGGACGCCTATTAAAAAGATGGAGGCTATTGTAGTTGGGGTGGTTAGGATAGGAAAGGCCTCTCTGAAGGGGTGAGGCTGGAACCAGAAAGGAGAATGAGGGAATAGAAGTGTCAATGCAATTAGAGGAATGACAGGGAGACTAGTGTCACTAGGCAGAGCAGGTGAGATAAGAGAATGGTCAGAAATGAGGTCTCAGAGAAGACAGGATCAGATCACACAGGGCCTCGGAAGCCCTGGAGAGGACTTTGGATTTTACTCTTCTGAATCTGGAAAATTGTGAGCAAGGATAACTTGGGCATGATATCAGGTATTAAAAGAATCCCTCTGGTCACTCTGTGGAGAATGGATTCGAGGCAGAGGTATATGTAGGAGCAAGGAGGAGTCCGCGGACTATCATAGTCATCTAAACAGGAGGTAATGGTGTCTTTGTACTGAGGTGGCGGGGAAGAAGTAATAAGAAATAGTAAAACTCTGGATATATTTTTAATAATTTTTACAATGCCCAGAAGTGGGGTCTGAGGGAAAGACGGACATCAGAGATGACTCACATTTTCAACCTGAGCCACCAATGGCTGGGGGCACCATTTCCGAGCAAGAAATTGAGTCACTGCTCAAGAGAGGATGCATTGGAAGGAGGAAATCCTGGTAGTTTTACTGCTATTTTTTCTTTAGAGAGCACTTGGGATATGGAAAAGAATAAACACGACAGAATTAAACAAAGAAAAAACAATTAAAATATTATCCTTTTCTTGAATGCTCTTATTCCTTCAAGACTCTCCTCGAACCCCAAAGCTCTGAGTTGTCTGGGGGTAAGGTAAGCATAGGCATATCCTGGCGGAACTTAGAGAAATCAGAGGGACCTCTTACAACCCAGCTCTGTATTGTTTAGCCTTATTAGGTGACCTCAGAGCAAAAAACATTCCCCCAGAACTCCTTGTAGAGGCTCAGGCCAGGGAATATTCAGTGAGGATGTTCCCGCAGCAGGAACATGGTACTCTGCTAGCAATCTTGGAAAATTAGAGTTTTGCTGCAATCTGAAGCTTGAGCATACATAGAAAAAGCATGACTGTGCGTGCTCCACTAGAATGCCAGTAACACAAGAGCAAATGTGATGGTTACTTTTATATGCCAGCTTGACTTCGTTATGAGGTGCCCAGGTACTTAGTCAAACATTATTCTGGGTGTTTGGGGATGGGATTAAAATTTAAACTGGTGAAGTGGATAACACAGACTGCCTTCCATAATGTGGGTGGGCCTCATCTAAGCAGTTGAAGGCCTGAGTAGAACAAAATGCTGACCCTTTCTAGACTAAGAGAGAATTCTCCTGCCTGATGGCCTTTGCACTGGGACATTGGTTCTTAATTTTATAGCAGCCTGCCAGCCTTTGGACTCAAACTAGGATGTTAGCTCTTCCTGGTTCTACAGCAGCTTCTAGCCTTTCAACTCCAACTGGGACACTGGTTCTGCAGATTCTGGATTTGTCAGCCTCCATAATTACATACGCCAATTTTTTATAATAAATCTCTCTCTGTATGTACATGTATATGTATGTGTATGCATACATATGCTCATACTGTGTATATACCCTCTTGGTTTTGTTTCTCTGGAGAGCACTAATATGCTGGGGGAGTCTCTCCTGTCAGGGGCCCTGTTACCCCCAGGATTCCCTGGTGCTGCCTGTGTGCTGGCACACAGTAGTGCTCATAAGTATTTATTGAGCACATATCCTTAGTGCCACTAAATTAACATAAAGGTAATCTTCTTTACCACAAATTGATGCTCTCAAGACTACTAAATTACTTATATCAGAAAAGATGTAAAAGACTTGATTGGAAGCTGTCGGGTAAAACAACAAGAAGAAACTGAACATATAGAGGGAAGAGGCTCCATTTCATTGTGGTGACCACAGAAACAAATGCCAGTTGAAAGCAATAGCGAACACAAGACTAAATGAGGCTTCAAGAAAGACGAGTGCCTTTTCCTGTTTTTGAATACACACCAACTGAGACTGGAAACCTTGCCGAGCAGATGAGCAGCAAGAAAAGGTGAGGGATAATTGAGTCACAGAGCAGTTTATTCATTTCCTATAGTTGCCATAACAAACTATCACAAACACAGGGGCTTCAAACAATACGAATATACTCCTCAGAGTTCTGGAAGTCAGAAGTCCAGCATCTGTTCCATTGGGCTAATATCAATGTGTCAGAAGGGCCACACTCCTTCTGGAAGCTGTAGGACACAATACGTTCTCTGATATGCCTGTTTCTGCCAGCTGCCAGCACCTCCTTGCATGTAGCCACAAATCTCTGCCTCCATTCTCCTATCAACTTCTCCTCTTGTGTGTGTATAATCTCACTCTGCCTTTGTCTTACAAGGGCACTTGGGATTGGATTTGGGGCCCATCTGAATAACCTGAGATAATCTTCCCTTGTGAAGATCCTCAACTTAATACATCTGCAAAGACCCTTTGTCCTTGTAACATTTTCAGGTTTCAGGGATTAGGACCTGATGCTGTTGGGTGGATATTATTCAGCCTATCACAGCTGAAAGGAACATTTGAGTTTCTGACTAGGGCACAGGATTCATTGTGCTCCACATGGAGAAGTGAGGCACAGAGAAAGTGTCCTGCCTAAAACAGCACAGAAGATGAGACAGAGACTTAGGTCTAGACCATGTCTCTAACTTTTTCAAGCCCAGCCTGGTCTCTGGTCTCTATTCCAGGTGCCCTTCATCTTTTGCTCAGAGAATTGCAACAGACAGCCTGGCACAACTTTTCAAGATAAATGATTGCATGTCATAAGGCATGATTGGAAATGACAGGGGAAGCTGGAGGTGAGCCAAGAGTGGCCTCGGACCCTGTCCTATTAGGAAATCTCAGTGCCACTGCATGTGGTTGGGGGGTGCCACTTTTCCCAGAACAGGATGAATTACAAGGCCTCTTTTCTGCCAGAAATAGATCATTGGACAGTTCCCCAAATAAATGGCCCTTTGTGCACTGGGTTAGCTCCAAAACTGCTCTCAGGTAAACGCCTGGGTCATGCACTAAGCAAATGCCTTTTGCTCCACCGCAGTCCTGGCTGGGCCACAGCAACAGGCATGGGGCATACAACCAGTGTCCCATAGCCCAAACTTGTGTTCCTCCAATCATGCCCATTACTCCAAAATCGGAATTTTGGGAACAAAGAAACAGAAGCAAAATCACAAAAGCATGGGATCACAGCTAAAAGGTGTAGATAAATGCCTAGGAAAGCACAATCTGAGTCTTAATTTACTCATCTCTGCAATGGGGATGAAAACTACACTATCTCATAGAATGACCATGAGACTCAAATGAAATAATACATACATAGGACTTTTGCAACTTGGAACCACAATAACACAATTTGGATACTACTGTTTCTTGACTGGCCACCACCTCTTCTTACCCTTCCTCCTCCTCCTCGTCCCCTCCTCCTCCTCCTAATTGTAATAATAATACCAAATGCCTATGGTGCGGTTACTCTGTTAAACACTATTCTAGTAGCTTTACATAGATTATCTCATTTTCAACAGTTTTCTGAAGGTACTATTATTATCTATTATTAACAGCTATAAAACAGCTAAAGGCCTTATACCTAATAACCCGCAGTTCTGGGATACAAATATAGGCAGAAGCCGTGCTCTGAACCACCTCTCTGAACTGCTACCCAGAGATTCTTTACACAAACCTATGTAGTCCTCAAGGCCACTTCTTACATAGGGAACAGAACTCATGAGCAAATGAGAGGCTGAGGGTGAGGAAAACGTCTTCATCTCTGAGGGCTCAAATGCAAGCAGTGGGAACATTGTCATAGCATCACTATGCACAAGGGTGTAATGGTTCACTTGGTGGAGAACGACAGGGAAATGATGGGTCTCTGAAAGCAGCCATCAAACAGATTCATAGACTGTTTGTATGTGTACCATGGACTGAACCAGCTATACTACTGGGAACTAGTAGACAAGGATAAATAAGATAATTTCTCTGCCAGAGGGACAAACATAGGTTCTTTGCAAGCCCGTAAGAGGGGCATTTAACTCATCTGGCGACCTTGAACAAAAACAAAAAATCAAGATGGTTAGTAGGAAGGGGATTCAAGGCACAGGGAACAGCATAGGCAAAGATGGAGACCGAAGAACCAGGAGCTCTATGTGGCTGTGTGTGAAACCTGCAGCAAGGAGTTGCTGCAGGGCTATACACGCCATTTCATGCTTGGTGTTAGTCTCTTTCTTTATTTTTACCTTTCACCACAAAGCAGCAGAGGTGAGATACAAGTGATGATATTCCCAATAGTAAAACCCTCCATTTGTAGAACTAATATTATAAACACTTCATTTGTGCCTACACTACATCTCTGCTTATTTCTGATAAAAGCAGCTCTCTTTTGTCTTTTGAGAGCTGCTTTTTCTCACCTGGTGGGGTTTTTAACAGTTAAAAGCAATTTCCCTGTAGTACTTTTTACTTCTAGAATACTATATAATTTTCTTGCTTATTATGTTTATCTTTGGATTCACTCCCACCCCTTCCCATAATGTAAGTAAGCTCCATGAAAGCAGGGATTCCTTGAGGTTCTCAAGCACCTCGCTAGAGCCTTACCCAATGTAGGAACTAAAAAGATACTTGTTAAATTAATCCTGGGTATGTGACCCAGACCAGAATATCTACATTTCTTTGCTGAGATCATTATGGCCACTAAGAAGAAAGTTTTCTTTTTTTCTTCAACTATGTCCCAAGGGAAAATACAATGCTAGACTTGCTGTTAGTGGCTGTCTTTACCACCCTATGGAGAGAATTTCCTAGAGAATTAAGCCAACAGAGAGACCAGAGCTGGGAAAGAGTAAAGTGGGGTGAGAGGAGAAAGACAGAGAAAAAGAGAGAGAGAAAGAACATTATCTAGTTTCTCGAATACAGCCTGGCCTGAAGTCAGATACCCCTGCACTCTTGGTTGTGTAAATCAATATGAGGCGGTGGACGGGGATAAGCTAGTTGAGCTCATTTGAACCACTTGCACCAAGAGAATCTTGACTTAAACATCCTAGTTTATGAGGGATTCTCAGTTAAGTCACAGTACTCCATCCCTCTCCACATTTCACAAAAGCCTATCATGGTGTAAGTGGGTAAGAATGATGTGAACCTATAGTAACTGGTTCTCAAAAAGTTAATCATCGGTAAATGTATTTTAGTTAGAATTTCTTACAAATTATTTGAAGTACACCTTAATCTGACTGCATATTTATGTATGCTTGATGCATCAGGGCAACCTCCTTATAAAATTATATCAGAGGTCATAAACTCAGATGCTCTTGTCAGGATAACATAATTGTGTGAAGAGAACTGCTCTAAGGGATGACTAAGAAAAGGTAGACTGAAGCTGGGTGTGGTGGCCTATGCCTGTAATCCCAGCACTTTGGGAGGCTGAGGCAGGCAGATCACTTGAGGTCAGGAGTTCGAGGCCAGCCTGGCCAACATGGTGAAACGCTGTCTCTACTAAAAATTCAAAAAAAGAAAAAAAAAATTAGCCAGGCATGGTGGTATGCACCTGTAGTTCCAGCTACTGGGGAGGCTGAGGCAGAAGAATCACTTGAACCCAGGAGGAGGAAGTTATAGTGAGCTGAGACCATGCCACTGCACTCCAGCCTGGGTGACAAGAGCAAGACTCCATTTCAAAAAAGAAAAAAAAATAGGAAAGATAGACGGTAGTGGACTAGACAATTTTTTTCCCTAAAATGGGCAATTCCAATCCATTCTTGCTATGCTAGAATACAAGCTAAGTATTGCTACTTCTTTTATTTTTAAGTTAGATACAAGTGAAAATCCAGAAGGTCTATGAAATCTCCCAATTTAAAATTGGCTAATTTTTTCCATACTATGAGAGCCAAACAAATTACGTATATTTGGGTCATAGTTGGCTTACAAGTTGCTACTTTCAAATTTAACTTTTTTTTTTTTTGAGACAGAGTCTCGCTCTGTGGCCCAGGCTGGAGTGCAGTGGCACGATCTTGGCTCACTGCAAGCTCTGCCTTCTGGGTTCATGCCATTCTCCTGCCTCAGCCTCCCGAGTAGCTGGGAAAATAGGCACCCGCCACCACGCCCGGATAATGTTTTTGTATTTTGTAGTAGAGATGAGGTTTCATCGTGTTAGCCATAATGGTCTCGATCTCCTGACCTCGTGAGCCGCCCGCCTCAGCCTCCCAAAGTGCTAGGATTACAGGTGTGAGCCACTACACCCTGCCCAAATTTAACTTTTAACCTTCCTTCTTCCATGTCCCTCCAACTTTCAGTGCAAAGGAATTCAGGCAGCCTTGTTTGCAGGGTTTCGGCTGACTTTAGGAATGGACTCCAAGTTCTGTGATTCCATTCTGTGTAGCCTATTCTAAATCAATAGCCAACCAAGACCAAGTCTGAGCTAGTCCTTCATTTTTCATAACCTAGAGATGCATTGCAAATCCAGCTTCTTAAGTAACCCCCAGCCCAACGTCTGATTTCCTGAAGGTGACTACGAATCACCCAATACTAGAGCTAGCAAGGACTGAAAGGTCAGCCAACCCATTGCCTCATTTCCTGGCAAGAATACACACAAAACCTTCCAAGACCAATAAGTCTCCTCGCACTTCTACCTGAGAGCACAGCCCATCGTCAAGCCCGGTCACTCACTTGGTTACATTTAGATGATTAGCAGTTAATTGAAGGCCCCTTCTCTGGGCCAAGGAAGAGAAGGGTTAATGGAAATTTGCACTGCAGTTACTGTAATTTACCACACTGATGGGAACTGTATATTGATTTTTTTTACCTGTCTTGGGTAAAAATACTATTTTAGACAATCTATTATTTTGGCTGAATATATTCAGGTGCTGATGTTAACAGGAGAAAATTGGAATAACATTAATTCCCACCTGAAATATAAATTCAGAAAGAAATATATTACAGTGCTTTTCAAACAGAAAATGTGACCCTGCATTGTTTTTAGCTCTCCAAGAAGGAATACACAGCTCACACACAGTAAGTTAAAGGTTAAATATTCTACAGTGTTTGTTAGTACATGTTATTACCAAATCCCATCCAAAAAATTAATTTTTAAAAACCCTAAAAGGTTTTGTTTGGGAATTTTGTCTTAGTCCCTGGGAAGACTCAGTAATTACTTGCCTTGTACCTCAGAGCAGATTTTTCAAGCCAAGAAGTCTAGTACCAACATAACGGAGACTATAATGGAATATTTATGATAAAATAAACAACTTTCAAGGTCTTTTCTGTTTTTGATAGGTAGACCAAACCTCTTGGTACTTTTATTTGTCAACATTTGTATGCACTGGTTTGGGATTCTCTGTTTATTAAGTGTCACTAGGTGATGAGAAACCCACTGGGCATTAGACATCTTTTTAAATTAATTGCCAAGAAGCATGTAAGTGTCTATTAACAAGCATCTTCTTGCCCCTCAATATTCTACTTTGTGGTCATAACAATTAAACACATAAGCACAGTGTTCACATGCCAAAGAGAACAGGCACTGGGCATGCTGGTTCCTACATGTGAATCAATTTGAGCCAGTTCCCAAAGCCAAAGTACTGTTCAAAAATTTTTAAGTCTACTTTGACATTCTTTCTCTAATACTGAGGGATCTGTATTTCCTTAAACTTTTAAATGATAAATGTTGTCAGTATCAGGGATTTCTTAGGTAGAAAAATTAACAAGTATTGTCACAGCTTCAGATATATTCAACAGAAGAGACAGTAACAGTACTTTTGCCTTCATGGAGCTTAAAAATTACCCAGAAATGTAAGACCAGCAGGTATTAAATAGCTACAAAAACAATAATGTGATAAAGCTCTCTAGCCATGACCATGAAGATCATGAGATACATTAGGAAAGTTCTGGTTAAAAAAAAAAAAAAAAAAAAAAGAGGTCTTGGGTTTGGAGTTGAAAGCCCAGGGCTGGATTAGCCAGTCATTAGCTACATGGTCATTGCTGTGATAATTTACCCATCTAGGATTGCGTTTCTTCGCTGGCAAAATGGGAATAATATGACACCCTCTATCCCCATGTTGTGCTGAGTAACTACTCACAGCGGTAAGCACAATTAAAAGTACTGTTGGCTAGGCGCAGTGGCTCACGCCTGTAATCCCAGCACTTTGGGAGGCTGAGGCAGGCGGATCACGAGGTCAGGAGATCAAGACCAACCTGGCCCACATGGTGAAACCCCATCTCTACTAAAACACACACAAAAAAATTAGCCGGGCCTGGTGGTGCGCACCTGTAGTTGCAGCTACTTGGGAGGCTGAGGCAGGAGAATCACTTGAACTTGGGAGGCAGAGGTTGCAGTGAGCAGAGATCACGCCACTGCACTCCAGCCTGGTGCAGAGTGAGACTCCGTCTCAAAACAAACAAAAACAAAAAACGAAAAACAAAAACCTGTCACTGTCTTCAGGAAGCAGACCTAAAGAAAGGTAAGAGGTCACCCAAGACCCTATGGGGAGCTGTGTAGCTTACACCAAAACTATGATGGGAGCACCTGAAAGGATGGGATCCTGATGATGACCCTGGGAAATCTTTCTAATGATAGAGGGGTAAAAAGAAAATGGCAACTCTATTTATTACATGTCAAATTTCAAAAGTCATCAACATGATATGCAAATAGACAAACTTTTCTGCTTCACTTTATCTAGAACAGGGGATTACTGACATTTGGGGCTAGGTGATTCTTTGTGATAGCAGCTACCTTATGCACTGCAGGATGCTGTGTGGCATCCTTGGCCTCTACCTACTAGATGACAATAATACTCCCCACCCCTACTTGTGTTAATCAAAAATGTCTCAGATTTTTGGCAAAGGGTTGCTGGAGGGTGAAACTGCCCCTGGTTGAGAACCAGTGGTTTAGGAGTTTGCTTTCAACCAAGTGATTCGCCAAATGTTAACTCAAGGGCCAGAATAATCCTCAGTGTTAGGGGTTTATAGGACTCAGGTTGCTGAGGAGGGAAAACAACAAAAAACTTACTTTTGGGAAAAATCACCTACTATATGTCAGACTCTTTTCTACCCACTGTCCCAATTTAATCCACAGCAACACCCTGGGATGTATTCTTACCTCCATGTCAAAGATGAGGAAATAGAAGTTCATGGAGACAAAGTAAAAACACACAGAAGTAGCAGAACAAGGATTTCTTTTTTCTTTTCGAGAGAAGGTCTTGCTCTGTCATGTGGGCTGGTGTACGGTGGTGTGATCATGGCTCACCGCGGCAATCTTCCTACCTCAGCCTTCAGAGCATCTGGAACTACAGGTGCACACCACCGTGGCCAGCTAGGTGTTTGTTTTATATATATGTGTGTATATACATATATATATTATTTTTTAGTAGAGATAGGGTCTCCTTATGCTGCCCGGACTGATCTCAATCTCCTGAGCTCGATCTCCTGGCCCATCCTCTGGCCTTGGCCTCCCAAAGTGCTGGGATTACAGGTGTGAGCCACCATGCCCAGCTCAGAACAGGGATTTTGACTCAGTTCTACAAGCAAAAATACCCATGCGTTTTTTTCTTTTCTTTTTTTTTTTGAGACAGATTTTTGCTCTTGTTGCCCAGGCTGGAGTGCAGTGGTGCAATCTCGGCTCACTGCAACCTCTGCCTCCTGAGTTCAAGCGATTCTCCTGCCTCAGCCTCCCAAGTAGTTGAGATTACAAGCACCCATTACCACGCCCAGCTAATTTTTTTGTATTTTTAGTACAGACAGGGTTTCACCATGTTGGCCAGGCTGTTCTTGAACTCCTCACCTCAGGTGATCCACCTGTCTTGGCTTCCCAAAGTGCTGGGATTACAGGCATGCACCACCATGCCTGGCCCCATGCATTTGATCTTAAAGGGTCACAAAGCCCATAACTGTAGCACTTCAAGTGAAGTTTAAATTCAGGGGCTTCATCAATAAAAGAGTAATAAAAGTTGGCTAAATCTCCCCTATTTGATAAGTGACAAAAATTTGAGGAAACCAAGGCCATAAACATGGATTGACACTGGCATTGCTTCAGTGCTGAAGAGACAATACAAACACACATCTACATCATGTTCCCTTTGTTCCTTAAAGAAAGTAACAATATGCTCATCAAGCTTGAAGTCCAAAATTTGATGTCAGCAGGTTACATACTACAAGTTATGTTGGAATAAGATAAGGAACATGAACAGATTTCCATTATCCACATCTCCACACATGCTCAGCCTTCAAATATCTTTCCTCCCTTCTTGTCTGATGAGCTTCAAGGGTTGGTTCAGGTCTTAGATGCTCAGCAAGTTCTTCCCCACTCACCTTGGAACCTACAGGTAAAATACAAGGTGGCAAGTGCTACGGTAAAGATGTCTATTTCCCTCCTCAAATTATAAGCTCTTGAAAGTAAGGGTGTATCTTTTCATTGATATATTGCCCAAATCCTGGACATTGCTTAATAAACTAGTGAAATTGTATTTGGGCAGTGTCAAAATAAATGTTGTTGAGAGAAAACCATGTTAGAGAATGTGGCAGAGCTTAAGAGTGACAGTACCATATTGCATTTTCATGTATATTTGAATTGAGTGGGTTTACCATGTCTGTAGTGCCAATATCCTGACTTTGCCAAAAGACTTATAGGCCTGCAACAGTCACCTAGTAGACCCAGGCTAGTGATGGTGTGAATGACTGTGGAACATGAGACATAGTTGATGATGGCTTTATCCTCTCAGCTCTTTTATCCCAGAGATTATAGTGCTGGAGTTGGAAGAAGATGGGAGAAACATATGAGGAGAGAAGGAAGGGAGCTCATACCACGATGAAGAAGATAACTCTTGAAGATTGGGGAGGGCACTGGCTGGCTCTCAAAGATAGACAAATGGCTTTACGATGCTTAAGGGGATGTTCTGTAGAGTCAGATGCTTGGGTGCAAATCACCACCATGACACACTACCCAGTAAGTTGCTTACCCTGCTTTAAGTCTCCATTTTCCCATCTCATCAGTGGGTATGTTAACAGTATAGGAATATTTATGAAGATTAAATTAATTAATACAGAGAAAAGCACTTAGCACAGTTCCTGGCACATAATATAAATTAGCAATGGATAATGGGTTCAAAAGCTGAGGGCTAGCTACAGATGAGTCAGCAATGTGACCCTTTATACCCTCAGGTGAAATGTATGGTACATCCATGCCAATTTATATTTAAAAACACTCACATGAATGCCAAGGCCTGCGTACCACACTCCCTCATTCACTGCTCACTCACGACTTATGCTTGAAGGCCCAGGCCACTTAGATGTCCTTCTTTCCCTTTTCATAATTCTATTATTACGGAACATGTATCTCAGATATGTAGAGTAATTCTCAAATTGAGCTGGTCTCTTAAGACTCCAAGATGCCACTAAAAATTTCATGAATTACTTAGAAAGAAAGTAAAAGCAATGTTCACTTGGGTTTTCTTTAGCAAACACCCTGAGGCCAGTGTTCAGGGACCAAAATGTCATGTACAAGGTTCTCCAACCTCAAAGAGTTCAAGCCATTGCTTTAAGTAACACTTTGTTCACTGTGGGTACCAATAAGTACATACTATAATCAATAAGACCCTTTCTATAATTGATCAGAATCAGAAAATTAGACCTAGAAAAAGTTAGAAAAAAAGAGAAAGTTGAAGAAAAAAGTGAGTTTTTTTGTATAATTTTCTCTTCTGATTTAGATTTGGTTATGAAATACTTCAGTTCAGTGTTCATTCATTCTTCTTCCAGCAATAATGTGTTCAATAACTTATATTTTAATTATGCATTGTTTTGTGTGAGTAAAGAGACCTGAACTTGGAGTAAAAAGCCTGGGTTTGCAGGTTGGTGTCTCCACATGCGAGCTCTGTGAGCTTGAGTAACTTATTTAATGCCACTGAGTCAATTTCTTCATCTGTAAAATGATAATTATCATTTTAATCACTCCGAGTTTTCTATGTGAAAGTTAAATTAGGCAGTAAATTAGAAAGTGTCTGGTATAGTACCTGACTCAACGCCTTCATTTCAAATTAAACATTACATAAAGGTATACCTTGTGTAGGTGTCTATTGTTACACCTACTCGATTATAATATAATCATGAATATGTTCACATGCCTGTTTTTCCTTCTAAATTCTGGGCTCTCTATGAAGAAAGCATGGATTGTATTTATCTCAGTAACTGCAGCACTCAGCAGTTGGTAGCTATTCATTAAAGTTTTCCTGAGTGAATAAATGGCTCTGTGAGAAAGGGAGAATAGCATCATTCTCATTTTAAAGTTAAGAAATGGGCCCAGAAAAGTGAAGAGATTTGCCCAAAGTCATAAGACTAGTAATTGTCAGAGCAAAGACAAGAACCATGCTACTTCTACTTAGGAAGGCTGCGCCTGTTTAGTTCAGCATTCATTTAATGAACCATTAATGACTTACCATGTGCCAGTTGATAAACTAGGTGATTTTCAAAGTACAGAAACCAGTTAGGAACCTAGAGCTTCTTTTGAGCCCATAGTTTACGGTGGTTTCTACTAGAGAGGTGGTAACAGGAAGATGCTCAGAGAGGGGAAATTTTGCATGCAGAATCTAAAGGACTTGGTGAGAAATGAGGTATCTGAAGCAAGACAGAAGTTGCCAAGGGTGAGCCACATGTTTCTGGTTTGGGTAATAAAAGAAAGTGCAACTGCTAATACGGGGAAGACTGAGTGAGCAAGGATGAGGAAAAATAACAATACTTGTGGTTTGGACATGTAATAAATCCAAACTGCCCACATCTATGAGATAGTCAATAGAGATGCAAAGTGGGCATGTTGCTGTACAGGCTGGAGCTCCAAGGAGAAGTCTGGTCTGGGGTTTTAGCTTGGGAGCCACCATCATTAGAACTGACGTACAAACCCATAGGCAAGAAGAAAGCAAGTGTGATCACAGGTCTTAGGACTGACATCCCTTGAGGAACTGAGGTCCTGAGTGGGTAGATCAGTGAGATGAACCAACAAGGATACTCCCAGAGGGTGACAGGAGACATGGAAAAAAATCTGGGAGAATGAGATCCCAGAGAAGTGTGGTTCAGGAAAAAGTAACTGGTTGTCTGTTGAGTGCTGATAAATCTGGCAAGGTGGAGTCACTAGAACACACCTTGCGATATAAGGTCCTTGAAGCACAGAAACCCCAAGTCTACAGATTGTGGAACAGTGAAGAGTCTAGCATGTCTAGGTCACTCGATAACTGAGTTTTTCTCCTAGGTTAGATATCTTTTGTTTGACCCCACAAAGGTAAAGAAATTACATTGAAATTGAACCATAAACCTTTCACATCATCATTATTATAATAAAAACATCATCATCAACAATTCATTCGAATTATGCCGGGCTGGGTATAACTGTGAACAATTTCTCATTCCTTAATCTTTGTGACAACCCTCTGGGTAGGTTCAACTATTATCCCCATTTTAAAAATGAGGAAAATGGGACTGGGTCTCGCTCTGTCACCCAGGTTGGAGTGCAGTGGTGCAATCACAGCTCACTTCATCCTCGACTTCCTGGGCTCACGTGATCCTCCCACCTCAGCCCCGCAGTAACCGGGACAATTGGCACATATTACCATGTCCGGATAAGTTTTGTTTTAGTAGAGACAGGGTTTCACCATGTTGCCCTGGCTAATCTCAAACTCCTGGGCTCAGGTGATCCACCTGCCTCAGGCTCCCAAAGTGCTGTAATTACAAGTGTGAGCCACCATGCCAAGCCATGACTTGAGAATTTAAATAATATGACTATTGCCCAGGTGTGGTGGCTCATGCCTATAATACCAGCACTTTGGGAGGTCGGGCAGATCATTTGAGGTCAGCAGTTCAAGACCAGCTTAGCCAACATGGTGAAACCCCATCTCTACTAAAAATACAAAAATAATTAGCTGGGTGGCACATGCCTGTAATCCCAGCTACTAGGAAGGCTGAGGCAGGAGAATCGCTTGAACCCGGCCGATGAAGGTTGCAGTGAGCTGAGATTGTGCCACTGCACTCCACCCTGGGCAACAGAATGAGAATCTGTCTCAAAAATAAAAAAATATAAAAGTAAATAAATAAAATGGCTACGATCACATAGATAGCAAAGGACAGAAGAATTTTGGATTACTGTTTTTCCAAATCCAAAGCTTATCTTCTCTGCTTTCTCTGCATATATGAAGAGAACTTTTGGAAAGAGAGAGAATCCTTCCTTATCTTCTTATTTTGAGCCCTCACTAAAGTACTATCATTTCCACTTATATACAGTTCTAGAAAAACCGAACTTAACTGCTTGACAAACTTAACTGCTTGACAAAGCAGATCAGTGGAACTGGGGGAGAAAGGTTGTGAAGAGAGGGTCGGATTAAAAATAAAATGAGGGAACTTTGGGTAGTGATAGACATGTTTATTACCATGATTGTAGTAATGGTTTCACAGGTATATTCACAGGTCAAAACCCATCATACACTTTAAATATGTGCAGTTTATTGTGTATCAGTTATACGTCCATAAAGCTGTTTTTTTTTTGTGTGTGTGTGTTTGTTTTTGTTTTGAGACAGGGTCTCACTCTGTCATTCAGGCTGGAGTACAGTGGCACAATCACAGCTCACCGCAGCCTTGACCTCCTGGTCTCAAGTGATTCTCCCACCTCAGCCTCCCAAGTAGCTGAGAATACAGGCACAGGCCACCACAGCTGCTAATTTTTTAAGTTTTTAGTAGAGATGAGGTCTCACTATGTTGCCCAGGCTGGTCTCAAACTCCTGGCCTCAACCAATCCTCCTGCTTCCACCTCTCAAAGTGTTGGGATTGCAGGTGTGAGCCATCACACCAGGCCCAATAAATTTTTTTTTCTTTCTTTCTTTCTTTCTTTCTTTCTTTCTTTCTTTCTTTCTTTCTTTCTTTCTTTCTTTCTTTCTTTTTCTTTCTTCTCTCTCTCTTTCTTTTTAAATAAATGGCTGTGGAAGGGTGGAAAAGAATGCAAAAGTGTGAAAGACCAGATAAAAGTAGAGTTCAGATAACTTAGGCTGAATCAAACCACAATTCCCAACAATAATTACTTCTAATGATTGGTATGGACTTCATGCGGTGCCACTTAGATCCTCCTTAAGGACTAAAGAACTCCCCAGCTGCTTGCTGCTGACAGCTGACAGTCCTTCTGGGAATTTCCTGGATCTAAGAAGAGCCACCTTGCTCAAGGTCACGCCTCTCTTTCTGCGAGTAGCCTGCATCCAATGACTGGTAGATGAGGGAGGCAGGAGGTATGAAGGTACCTGCCCCAGGTACCCTAGTTCCAACTCAGGATAACTTTGAAGGGCAATCTTAGCTTCAGAGCTCCCTGTGGGGATGGCAGAGGTCTCGTTGTTTGCCCCATCCTGCTTCTTTCATTTCCCTCACAAGTACTGAACATGAGGACACCACCCAATATACTTCTGAAAGGTAGATTTCTTTCTCTGAGCCTGCTTCATGGGATACCAAAGCACTGGCAGGGTTTCACTGGGTCAATGTGTACCCAATCATCTGACACAAACATTCCATGTTGCCTGTGATGGTTTTAAAACAGCCCAGGTGGCTTCACTGTACCCTTTAGCAGGCTTCTAGGTTACCTATCTCTACAGTTAATAGGTGTGTGTGTGAGAGGAATGAAAGACTTTGAATAGTGGCCTTTGCAATACATAATTAGTAAGATAAATCTGCTGCTAAAAATTCTGTGTGTATCATCTATTGATTCTATGTGTGCCTCATTTTCCATAAAACACTATGAGCACTATATAATCACAGTGCATGATGTACTTGAGCACCATGTAAATCATAAATACCTATGTATGCATACGCATGCATATATTTTCACACACACAAACATTTATGTGTAATCTATTTTACAAAGGGCTTGTTCTATGCCACTGTGATAAATGCTTGACACGAATTATCCCACCAGATTCTCATAGGTAGGCACAATTACTTTCTTCTCACTTTTCAGATGAGCAAACAAAAGCACAGACTGGTTAAGGATCCTGACAAACACTTCACAGCCAAAAGAGGCGATGCCTTGGGTCAAATCTAGGACTACCAGATTTCAAACATTATACTTCTAATCACTATACGACACAACATGATTTTAAGCAACTTTCTTACAAAAATGTATGAATTGGACAAGAGAGTAACAAAAACAGAGTAATTCACTGATCTCTCATTTTGTAGATGTAAGTTTTGTATAATGAGTTTCCACATATCAGGAGACACTTGGAAACATAAATAAGTAAAAGTTACAGACAATAAAGTCACAGAGAATTGTATTATTGTCCTCTGACCCTTGCAGAAGCTACATTTTCTTAACAATTGAAGTGAGCTTGCTTTTTACAATTGAAATGTTTTCCTTTGCATGCAGAGTAATGGAGCATAGCAGGATACATGCCTTCAGCTACAACAATCTGTAAATCAACACACACTCCACCATGTTGTGACTGTGAGAACACATACCCTCACACGCCACGAGACAGCCTTTGTCAAAAGAACGGCCGATTCCAATGAATACTGATCAGCCACTAAAAACAGAACTGAGATTGGAAAAAAATCTTATAACTGATGAATGTATTGCTATCATAACATCAACAGCTTGAATTCAATGAAAACTATATTGGTTAAATTAAGTCTTCCACATAAAGATGTCAAATGTTACAACTTCACTATTACAGTGAAGAATAGCTTCAAAATGTGCCTAAACTGAACAATTAGACGGCACCATCCTTAAAATGATGTTATAGAATTGTTAGGTCTAAAATCACAAATTTCTAATTGAATATCAAATTTTGTTTGGTTTGGGTTGTATTTTTCAGTGCCAAATCATCCCAATACAAAGCATCCAGATCATTTCTGTATCTTGCTTCTAATGAAAAGAAAATGTGTTTGCAGAAAATATTCCTAGAGTTCTCCCTTATTCAAAGAGTACTTTGAAAACAACATGGCTGAAAGTGTGAATTTATAACATTTCAGATTTTCTTTGATAGTAAAGCAATAGCCTTACTGGTTCCTTTTTGCCTCAGGTCCTACATATTTCTGCATTGGATTATGACGGATCTGGGCTTTATTTATTTTAGAGACAGGGTTTGGCTCTGTCACTCAGACTGGAGTGCAATCATAGCTCACTGTAGCCTTGAACTCCGAGGCTCAAGTGATCCTCCTGCCTGTGCCTCTCAAGTAACTGGAACTATAGGTGTGTGCCACAAACTCCCTTTTTTTTTTTTTTTTTGTATAAACAGTCTCACTGTGTTTCCCTGGCTGGTCTCGAACTTTGGCCTCATGCAATCCTCTCACCTCTGCCTCCCAAAATGCTGGGATTACAGGTAGGAGCCACCGTGTCCACCAAGGGCTTCATGTAGAAGATCAAAAAATTGAAAACTCACGAGGAGTTTTTAGATCTGTGAGAACTCACTTTTAAAATGAGTTAAGTCATGGGATGCATTGCTGGGATTGAACACACACACACAACCTTTGAAGATACTGGAGATTGCTCAAATATCTACTAAATGTGCTTCTATATTTAACCTTGAGATTTTATTTTCAGAATGTCTTCTCATCACTTACAAATGTATCCACATGATTTTCAATCTAATTTTTAAGATGAAAGTGAGCCTTACTTGAGGGTGATTTACATTTCCTTTATTTCTTCCTTATAAATTATATGTTAAGCTTAATATTCCGACTTACAGAGCTCAATTTCCTTGACTTTCCATAAGAAAAATGCACGTTTCCAAGGTTTTATTCTAAACAATCCACTGCGTTTAATAATGAAAACCTATTGAACTTAGGGAAGTTAGAGGAAAAGAAAAAAAATCACACACCACAAAAGGAAATAATTTGGTACTACAAAATCATTGAAATTAGAGATAGAAAAGGCTTATTAGGTCATATATCAAAGAAAGTGCATGCATTTGACACTCGGATTTAATATGCCAGAGATGTTGGGTCACCAGAGGTACTTCTAAGCTTTTGATAAAGTACAGAAACTAAAAAAGAACATTTAAGGAGCAGAGCCCTTAATAAAAGGCAAGATCGAAATATGAGAGAGAAATACATAAGATGCAAAGAAAAGGCAGATGGAGAAATAACACTGAAACATCACGGAGAGAACACTTTTTTCAAGTTTTCTGCATAGAAATGTAAACAGTGACAAAATGTCCAAGGACTGAGGCTTATAAGGGAATTGCTCCAGCCAGAAAAGCCCCTTATGGGGTCAAAGGTTGAAGGCTGTTATTGTGTGGGTAACACCCCAACCTTTTATCTATGGAATGTCATTTAACCCTTAGAGATTCCTGGCCTTGTTTTCCTTCTAGTTAAGAGCAATGGGCAGCCATAAATATTCTCCTGTGTGTGTTGGGAGAAAGCAAGGGAGGAGATACGGCAGAAGGAGCCCTGTCTGATAATGTAAAAGCATGAAAGAACAGATGCTGGCATTCACTAAGATAATCAGAGCAGAATTACCCCAAAATATTAAGCATCTTCAGATTCTACTATATGACCTCTGACAACACAAATCCTTGGTAAGCCATCATCTTATTGATCTTTTATTGTTTTTCTTCATGCACACACAAAAAATCTGATGCTAAAAACTAGTTGCTACATGTTGCCCAAAATAGAGAAGCTAGCCAGAATACATAGTGAAGTTGGGTAAAAACTTGCTGATAAGCAATATCTAAAACTTACCCAAATCCCTGTCAAGAGTCTACCCACACAGCCTGCACTGTGAATTGGGTACTAAGCTTCTCTCGTGATTTATCACATATCTTCACACAAACAAGGCATCACAAATATCTGTCTGTGAAGGGAATGCTGCATCTTCATGACAGCCTTCCCGTTCAGTTTCTTCAAATTCAAGAGTATTTCCTAATTTCAACCAGGTCACTGTTGCAACTGGGCTAATGAAAACAAAGAGAAAGGAATAAAAATATGTCTTAACTTGCACAAATTGGGCTAATTCTCAGTGAAAAGGACGAATAAAGTCTGATATACTTTTATAAATATTATGTATAGTCTGTATGTGTGTGGTGTATTTTTTTTTAATAAGAGGCAGTATGGCAGAGTGGGTAAGAGTAGGATTAGGGAATAAGAATCCCTGGATTTAAATTCTAGCTGTTTCACTTATTAGCTTGGTAAATTGGAACATTATCTTAAGCTCCTTTATCCTTAGTTTCTAAAATAAAAAAAAATTATAGTAGTATTTCTTTAACAAAGTAGTCATGAAAATGAGGATTAAATTTGATGATCCATATACACTTAGTGCTTGCCACACAGGAAGGCCCTAGTAAGAGCTGCATTAAACTAAACACAAAAACAAAACAAAACCCTAGTTTCTTAAAATAGATTGTGAATATCTGGAGAACATGACCTTACAGGGTCAACTCTAAAGAATGAGATTTGTCAGGTCTATCATGACATAATACAATGAAGTGCACCAGAGAAATAAATCAGAGGGAGAGGAAGCTCTGGAGAGGTAGAGAAACAACAGTGACATCCTTGTACAAAGAAGAGTGATTAGCTTGAATCTAGATGGCCATAGCATTCTTGATGACAAAGATATTTCCATATCTTTGGAATAGAGACAATATATTGCCTTTGGTTTCCAGCAATGTAAGTCTCAGTGTCATGTGTTTTGCTTGATAGATTTTTCGTACCTTTATTTTTTCTTGAGACAGGGTTTTGCTTTGTCCCCAGGCTGGAGTGCAGTGGTACGATTGATTCTGGCTCACTGAAGCCTTGACCTGCGGGGCACAAGCAGTCCTTCCATCTCAACCTCCCGAGTAGCTGGGACTATGGGCATGTGCCACAATGCCCAGCTAAGTTTTAAAACTTTTTGTAGAGCTGCAGTCTCACTACATTGCCTAGGCTGGTCTAGAACTCCTGGGCTCAAGCGATTATCTCACCTTAGCCTCCCAAAGTGCTAGGATTACATGCATGAGCCACCATGCCTAGCTGATTTTTGTTATTTATCTTGCTTGGTATTCTCTGAGTTTCTTGGATTTGTGCTTTGATATCTGCAATAATTTTGCAAAATTCTTGGCCTCCTGAAGAAAGTTCAAATACTTTTTCGGTCTCATTCTTTCTTTTTTCCATCTGGAATTCCAATTACCCATATGCTAGACCATTTGATGTGATAGGTGGTTGAAATGGTCTGAGACAGTCCTGATTTCAAAGAACCTTGGTTGTTTGCCTGAAAATACAGTCATCATAGGTTGAACCCACTTTTTCTTAACTTCCATTTGGAGTTTGTGTTATTAAAAAGTTTAAGTAGTGGCATACAAACATTAATGCCATAAGAGTTACCAAAGGAGTGGTATATATGCAGATTTCATGGGCCAGAATTCTGACTAAGTGACTCTACTGTGAGGCCTGGAAAAATGTATCTTTAACAAGCACCATAAATGAGGCTGAGAAAGGGTCATCTGGGGATTTTACTTAGAGAAATATCAGCTCTACAAATCCATTACTTTTTTTTCTACTTGTAATAACCTCTTTATGTTTTTATTATTTTTAAGAGACAGGGTCTTGCTATGTAAGGCCAGGCCTGGTCTTGAACTCCTGGGCTCAAGTAATTCTCCCACCATAACTTCCCAAAGTGTTGGGGCTACAGGCATGAGTCACCATGCCCAGCCTACTAATGGTACCCTTATAAGCTCTTCCTGAACCTGTATTTTCTTTCATTCATCTTAAAACTGTCTTATTTAATTCATGAATGGATTTTTCTTACAACTGCACCAGAATGGCTAAAAGTAAAAACACTGACAATCCCAAGTGTTGGCAAGGATGTGGAGAAACTGAAACTATCCTATGCTACTGGTCAAAGTATAAATTGAAATAATCTCTTTTGAAAACTTTGGAGTATCTATTAAGCTAAATATACACAAGACCCGACAATTCCATTTCAAAAATGAGTGCTCATTTTCACTAGAAGTCATGCACAAGAAAGTTCATGACAGCTTTACTGGAAATAATCCAATGTTCCTCAGCAATAGAATGGAGAAATTAAAATATAATTACACAATGGAATATGTTTCAACAATGAACAACAAAAACTACAGCCATACTCAACACCGATAAATCTGACAGATGAAATGTTAAGTGGAAAAAAACCAGGTACAAAAAAAGTTAATAAAAAAGCAAAAGCGATCTACAGTGGCAGAGGTTAGAATAGTGGTTACCTTGGAAGACGTCAACTGGAAGGATACACATGGGAGCTGCTGGGGTTTTAGAAATAGTCTTATGTCTAGATCTGAGTAAGGTTTACATAAGTGTATGAACACCTGTAAAAATTTATTGAGCTGTACCTAAGATTTGTATACTTTACCATTTATAAGTTGTACCAGAAAACAAAGAAAGAAAAGGAAGGGAGGGAGAGAGAAAGGAGGGGAAAAAATGGAAAGGAAGGATAAACCATTTTGTCCTAGAATTTGAAAGTGTGAAAAAGTTTAAAACCCCTTTGGGTCCTTGCCACTAATGGTGTCACAGACTTTATGATGTCCCTTCTCAGCTATCATATTTCCAGGCTATAAAGAAAGCCTAGGTGGAGATAATACTTTCTGTAAATAAATGTTAACGGTAGATGGAAATCATATGTGCAAACAGATAACAAGAAAAATATTGTTTACTTTTTTTTGGTTTTCCCTCTATGGCCAGTCATAAAAAATATTTTCCACGGAAGAATACAACAAGGTTCAATGACAACAGGAGGTTGAGGAATGTTGGTTTCACCAGGTTATATAAGCTGGATTGAACCAAATCTAAGTATTTTCCTCCTACTACAAAAGAGAAGCGTCTTAAACAGGATAAATACATAGGACCCTCCCTGACATGCCTGTCTCTAATATTTCTTATCAGGAAATTAGATTCAAACAAACACTATGGATTCTTTTTTTAAAAAAAAAATATGGTAAAAATATATAACATAATTTACCATCTTAACCATTTTATTTTTATTTTTTAAAATTTATTTTTGAGATGCAGTCTTGCTCTGTCACCCAGGCTGGAGTGCAGTGGCGCGATCTCAGCTCACTGCAACTTCTGCCTCCTGGGTTCAAGCGATTCTCCTGTCTTAGCCTCCTGAGTAGCTGGGATTACAGGTGCCCACCACCACACCTGGCTAATTTTTGTATTTTTAGTAGAGACGGGATTTTGCCATGTTGGCCAGGCTGGTCTCAACACCTGACCTTAGGTGATCCACCTGCCTCGGCCTCCCAAAGTGCTAGGATTACAGTCATGAGGTACTGTGCCCAACCTCTTAACCATTTTAAAGTGGACAACTCAGTAGTGTTAACTATATTCACATTATTGTACGACAAATATCCAAAATTTTTTCACATTGCAAAGCTGAAACTCTATGCCCACTGGATAACAACTCCCTAGGCCCTGGCAACTACCATTGTACTTTGTTTCTTTAAGTTGGATTACACTAGGTACCTCATATAAGTGAAATCATGCAGTATGTGTCTTTTTGTGACTGGCTTATTTGACTTAGCATAATGTCCTCAAGGCTCATCCATGTTGTAGCATGTAACAGAATTTCCTTCATTTTAAAGCTTAACAATATTCCATTTTGTGTGTGTGTGTGTCTGTCCACATTTTCTTTATTTAGTCATCTGTTGATGGACATTTGGGTTACTTTTACATCTTGGCTATTGTGAATAATGCTGCAATAAACATGGCAAAATCTCAGAAATTACCACTAAAGAACTTATCCAAGTAACAAAAAACCACTTGTTCCCCCAAAACCATTGAAATAAAAAAAAAAACTACTAAGTAACAACAACAACAACAAAACCATGGGTGTACAAATATTTCTTCAAGGTTCTGGTTTCAATTCTTTTAAATATGTATTCAAGAATGGGACTGATGGATCATATGGTAATTCTATTTTTAATTTTTGAGGAATCGCCTGTTGATTTCCATAGCAGCTGCACTATTTTACATTCTCAACAGTAGACACAGTTTCCAATTCCTCCACATCCTTGTTGACACTTGTAATTTTCTGTTTTTCAATAGTCACCACCCTAATGGCTATGAAGTGATATATCATCAAGGTTTTGATTACTATTTCTCTAATTATCAGTGATATATATTGAGCATCTTTTCATATGCAGGTAACACTATGCATTCTTAAGGAAAATAAATCACACAATGATCAAGTAAACCCAGAGGGGAAAATGTTGGTAGAAGAAGGAGGTTAGTCCTATTTTTGCATTCATTAAGCTAGGAAGAACTATGTATGGACAAATGCCTCAGCCTTTATTTACTTATTTTTAAACTAACCAACTAGGAATCTCCTCCTCTTTGACAAATGTCATTTGGAAGGACAGTCAATGAAGTGGGTCCCGGGTGATTTTTGGTGACAGTTTCCCATTGCTGCTTCCAGATTATTATCACCCCATTATCATAAAAGACATCCTTTCCCTTTGGTGTTATGCCTTCCTCCAATTGCACCTTTGCCCCTTTTTTCATTTGACAGCTTTTCAGTTAGTCACTCATATTCCCTGAGGAACATGGATCAGATTCTTTTTAATCTCAAATCCTACTCTCTATCATACAAATGAACCTACTATCTTACTATTACCCCTCTTCAACCACCCACCTCCATAACCATCCTCTGGACTTTGTTCTCACTGTGAATGATTTGAGCTCTTAAAGTTGAAACTTTATCACAACCTCCTATGTGCCCAGCTGTTCTCACTCCAGCTAATCGTGTCCTTCGACTGTATATACACTCAAGTTCCCTGTACCTCCTCTTTACCCAAGTTTATATACTTTCTCCCGAGTTCACTTTTTCACTCCAGTCCTACACTTAACTCCATACCAGACTCCCTTGATAAGTATCCTCAAATTCAGTGCCCCTTGTATACATGCTACAAAAGACTAGATAAATGTCAAAGATTACCATCTGCTTTCTCAGTCTACACACCACTGGAGAGAAATTTCACTAGTGTGCAGACTATTGCCAGTACAAGTTAAATCACGGTCTCTATCCTCACCTAGACGTCAAACCCTCTCAGCAGTTCTTTGTGAGTGTCTTCCCTACTCTGCAACGTTCTTTTAAATTCTACAGGATCATCAGCCTCCATATCTAACCACTACCTGCCATCTAACCACTACCTGCCTCTACCACTACCTGCCATCTAACCACTACCTGCCATCGCTTTCAGAGAGAAGTGTTCTGCTTTGGGACAGAGGTAGACAGAATAGTGAAGTTTTCCCCTTCTTAATAAGGATTCTGGAAGAAGCAAGGTAGTCTGCTATCTTGGGTCTTCCAACTTAACAAGCTGTTTTGTTTTAGCAACTCTATTCCATAAAACATCATTCTTATTAAATACTAACTGCTTTTAGTTTTAAAAGCTCCATTATTTGCTAATTTAAAAAACAATCCACTCAGTTAACCATCAAGAATTATTTTACTTCAAACAAAGATCAAAAGGCCACAGTGGCTCAAAGGAACATAGGAAAAGCCTCTGCGTCAGAATTTTTAAATTTAATCCCAGCGTAGTTATGTCTTCTCTATGTGGCCTTTAGCTCACTTTGCCTTAGCTCTCCCATTAAAAAGAGCAAAGAAGATATTAATCCTGCTAGCTCAACTTAGCTAATTATCGAAAAAATTATTATTATTATTTTTTTGAGACAGAGTCCCGCTCTGTCGCCCAGGCTGGAGTGCAGTGGCGCGATCTCGGCTCACTCCAACCTCTACCTCCCGGGTTCAAGCAATTCTCCAGTCTCAGCCTCCCGAGTTGCTGGGACTACAGGTGCACACCACCATGCCCGGCTAAGAAAAAATTAAATTATTTATGGGGCTGTTATGAAATGTAATACCCAAGAAATCAAGATGAAGTTACAGATGGGAAGGGTGTGGAGGGGAGGAAAAACTTAATCTTCACTGATACAGAAAGTTAATTTTTCAAATCAGCCTCCAGTGGGAATGCAATTTATAGGAAAATAAGTCCTAATCTTCCACAATGTTTTGACTAGATCATTGACGAGATGAGTTGTTGAGAACAACTGTGTTTCTACAATTTTCTTTTTGCTACAGATGGGGCAATTTCATTGTTCATTCAGCAAATACTGAGTACCTACTTGTGTCATTCTGGTTTTTAAAGATTTATTAGCCCAATATATGTTTATTGAATGCCCCTATGTCGACTGCTTCACTGATTTCATTATGGTGTATATTTGTACCCTGGAGTTGGGGGTGGGGGGTGGGAGTGCCAGATGATTCATTAGGACATGACAAGGAAATAGACTGTATATTAAAATTTATTTGCTTTTTATCTAAAGAAATAAGATTAGTTGGAAGGTCAGGACGTATTTAAAGTATTCCCAAGAGAGGTGATAAATCCACAGGCTTGAGTTGAAGGCAGTGTTGGCCACACTCACTGGCTCCTGATCAGTACTGGGATATACTACTTACATGTACCTGGCTAAATGGCTTATAATATCTAGTTTTGACTAAATTCGCTCACATAAAATAGACTCAAAGTTAAAATAGTTCTTGAAAACCAGTAAGATAATGAAGCTAACACATTTCACTCCAAAGTAAAACATTTAATTAGCTACACTAATCATGTAAAAGCAACAATAATGTTCCACTCTTTAAGAAGATGGCCTCTGCATTCAAAATTATCAAGAAAGACTAATTTATATGTTTATTTTATCCACCATTGTTAACTATGAATGTCATCTTAAAGTACACGTATATCTTTTTGGCTTAAAATGTTAGCTAGTAATAATATGAAGCCATCACAATTTGCAAGATATTTAAGAATATTTTGTCTTTCAAGATCCATTTATTTTTCTATTTAGAAATGTTTTTCCATGAACATAATAATGAGGTTATTTATTGATAAAGAGTATATCTAAGGCTATTTACACATATTAAGGGTACATGTTGAAAACGGTTTACGAAGGTTGAAAGGGAGAGAGTTGTCCTATGCCTCACTGACTGCAAAGGAGTAGGGTCAGTCTAAGCTCAAGTCCACATATTTTTCCAAGGCTATGAAAAATTTCTCATATGGAATATTACCTGCATTAATGATCCATACAGTGGTTTTAAAACACAGACCTGAATTCTTTGACATTTCTCTCATCAAGAGTTAGGGACGATACCTCCTGCTTCTTGGATCTGAGTGGGTTTGTGTTTTGACTATTAGACTTTGCTGTCCACAGAAGCCAATCACCATCTTCCTGGTACTTGCGGGTGTTTGCTATGTTAGGAGGAAGATACCCACTATGGAAGAAGCTCAATTATCCTGAGACAGGCATGTGTGAGAGGCCATGTGCAGGTAAATGTTTCTGGCTCAGTCGAATCTTCTGAGCCATATAGCTAAGTGAGGCTTTAGTCTGCAGCCAGGTGAATACCGGAGAATGGCTTCAGTTAACATTACAAGGTTCAGAAGAATCACTCAGAAGAGCCTATCTGAAGTTCCTTACTGATAAAAATCTCTGCAATATGAAAATATGGTTCTTTTTCAAGGCTACAACATTTTGGGGTTCTTTGTTATATAGCAATAAATAACTGACGGAATTTGTTATCAGAAGTGATGTGTTAATAAACTAAAAACTAAACAGGTGGCATTAACTTCGACACGAGGCAGTGGGTAAAAGATGAGAAAAACTTGAGGAATCTTTCAGTGAGAAAAGTGAGGAAAATGTCATTAGTAAGTAAGAAAAGTATTATTGGAGGCTAGAGGAAAGAAGACTCACATGATAAATGGTAGACATTTTAGAAACACTGTTGAGTATAGCATTGTAGAAAACATAAAACATGCTAATGATTTGAAGAATCTAAGTACATTTCCAGAAAAATATCAAAAGTTTCTTTTAACTGTGTTTTGTACGTTACAGGAAAAGATAGATGAGTTAAAAAAGGAAATTTGCAATTTTCAAGCACAATTTAGAGAAAGAAATAAAGGAGCCATTTACTCCTTGCTTAGTTCAAAAATAAAACTATTTCTTAACTCTACTGCTTCCCAGCAAACATTATCAAAGTAAGAAAGGGTTTAATTAAGGGCAAGAAGATCAAGTCCAGGATGCTGCGAGAATGATGTGGGGTCACAGTGAGTGTGGACTCAGGGTATGACTATGAAACTACTTTTTAACATGTCAGAAGATTTAAGGTAGTATGTCATTGATCATTCTAGTAAAAATAAAAGCATCACAGGGATTTAAGAGTGTGACTTATAAATTATGTTTTAAAAGTAGGGCTTTGAAAAATCTTAAGGGCATTGTCCCAAAGCAGTCTTACAGGGGACCCACAATAGTTACAGGAATACATATTTTGAAGATTTTTATGCATGTTTCTTTGTCTAATAGGGTGAATTCCAAAAAGATTCCTGGAAAATCCACTAAGTTTTAAAGAGAACTGTACTGAAAGAGTATACTGACAGCTTGACTAAAAGGGTTAGATACAGAATAAAAGAGGGCTTTGAACTCCTGAAATGCTATGGGGAGGGCTAAAAACACTCTGGGACAATTACTCAGCTATAAACACAGGCTATTTCTTGTGAAAAAGGAAAAATGACTCAAATGGTAGAACAACAGGTCTACAATAAGAGTTGGTCAACTACAGCTTACAGCCAAATTTGGGCAGTGTCCTGGTTGTACATGTCCAGTGATCTAAGGATGTGTATATATTTTTAAAGGATTGTTTTAAAAAGAATAAATTTCAACAAAGACCATATGTGGCAAACAAAGCCTAAACATTTACTATCTAGCACTTCATAGAAAAAGTTTACTAGCCCTCACCTAGAGGGTAAAGCCAAGAAACAGAGAGAATCATTCCCAGGAAGCAGTAATGGGCCCTGATCATAGCTGGTAGCCTGGGCCTGGCTAGGTTTCAGAATTAACACAGACCTGTGTCTTTTGTGGTTAACCTATGCCTATTCCTTCATTTTATGTTGGAGGACAGATAACTAATCTCTTTGGTTCACTGATATTCAGATCGAGAGGAACTATACCTAAGGAATGGCATGTTATTGGAAATTTCATCTCAACCAGTACCTGATTTAGATAACAAGCCTGGACCTTGTGTCTGAGCTTGATACAGTAATGAGATGGGTCTTTGGGTGGGGGGGTCTTCCGAGGAGCTGAGAATAATTTATACATAAAATAGAAACAGTTTGTTGCTTGAGCAATGATTTGAAAATGTCTGAAAATTCTATTATATTCCTTCTATAGAAAAGTGGTGTCTGTGTCCCTTCTGGAAGTCGGGAGGATGGAGGATTTGTGTCTGCTCTAACATATGGAGTATAGCAAAGGTTACTGCATACATTCCCAGACTAGGTCAGAAAAGGCCATGCAGTTCCTGTCTAATTTTGCTCTGGATGCTGTCTTGGACCTTCCAGGGCAGTCCATCTACCAGCTGAGGTACCACTGATATCATTAGGATGAGTAAATTCCTCAGCCAAATCCTTCCTGAAATCTTAACTCACAGAATGTAGGAAATATAATAAAATGGGTGTCATTTTAAGCTACTAAGTTTTGGAGCACTTTGTTTTGCAGCAATAGGTAGCTGAAACAGTTCACTATGGATGTACAGAATATGCTTGACAGTGGGGTGGTACTGGGGCCCTAGCTATGTGACATGCTTTGGCCAATGGAATGCTAGCAAATGTGACACAAGTAGAGGCTTGAAAAGGACATGCAAGATTGGGGTTCTCTTCTATGGCACCTCCACACCATTGCTATGAGAAGGTATACCTGGGCCGGCCTGCTGGAGGGCAAGAAGCAAAGCAGAGGACCCCAATTGTTCCCAACATACTGGTAGAGTCTGTCCTACATGAATCAACAGCCAGCTGCCTCAGAGACAAGTGACAGAGCCCAGCCAAGACCAGAAGGTCCACTCAGCAAATGTAGCCTAAATCACCAGGAGACAAACTTGTGAGCTGATTAATTACTTATTGTTTTAAGCCACTCATTTTGGAGGGTGTGTATGTGTTATGTACCATTTCAGTAGCAACAGACAGTAAAGATTTTTATTGCAAGGCGCTCTCCTCATAGAAACACTGTGTTTCTAATCATAGAGTTTCGTGGACTGTCTCTAATACACTTGGCATATTTAATCTGCTATTTTATCTTAGGATACCTTTTCCTTCCAGAATGTCCTTTACCTTCTTTCTGCCTTTCCTAATCCTACATAGCCTTAATGGCCTAGCTTAAATTCTGCAACCTTAGAATCAGCCTAGAGCACTCCATCCACAATGGTCTTATCTCTGGATTCTTGTAGAATTCATTTTATACATAATTCTCTTGACAATTAACTGTAGATTGCTTTGAGAGCTATTTAACTTACTTTTGGGTTTCATTTCTCCCTACCTATATTTTGCGATCCCTGAAGACAAGTGTCTTGTGTCATACTACTTCTCACCCTTCATCCCAGGCTCTATGGCATGTAGCCCAGTTTAAAGCACGTAATAGGTGTTCAGTAAATATAGGAAGAAGGCAAAGAAGAAGCTACAGCTTTTGAAAAGATCTTAGACAGGGGGAGTCAACAAAATACACATTTTATAACATTGCTTATAGTCATTTTCTATTACTTCAAATTTGAAAGATAATAGAACCCATTATGAAAGATAATTGAGCAATTTGGTGCAGGGTCAGGGGGTGGGAGGAAAATCTGCTGAAATCTTGAATATTTTCAGTGAATCAGACTGTTTATGGGTAAAAAGGTATTAAACAATTGCTGTCAGGCTTGACTATCTGCCAAATGACTGATCATAATGGCATAGCTATATTTCCCAACTTGGAGATTTTGCAAGTTATTAATAAACTGTGCAATATTTACCAGGTGTTTGGTTAACGCATGCTTATATAGTTAGCAAATATTTATATTCCACAGAAATCCTCCCACTGTATTTAGACATTTGAAAAAGAAGAATCATTTTCCTTTAAATAATTGTATTTCTCATGAAAGGGCATTGTATTTCCAAGAATCATAAGAAGTGTTACTCTGAATCTTTTTGTCTCATCTTTCCTTCCATGGAAATTACCTCCAAGGATAATGGGGAAGCTGAATTAGAGCAGTCACCTGCCAAAAATCACGTTTTAGTGACAACGTACCACATCTAATTTTTTTAAAAAAGGAGAAATAGGAAATAATCTTTTAGCATCTGTTGAGAAAAAAGAGAATTTTCTTTATACCCAATCTACTTTAATTTTACCTTCAAGGAAAGGTAAGCACATTTATTAATTTATATTTCCGCTTCATTTTGAGTAGGATTTAGCCAGTCCTTACATCCAGAAATTTAAAATGAGGCTAAATACGTATTTCATCATTGTAATAGACTTGTGATGAAGGGGAAGAGTTTGGTGGTGGGGTAGGGATTATCTTCTGAAGCCTAGTAAAGGATGGCAGTAATCCCTTTCATATTAGTCATAAAAAAATTGGCATTGCTTGTATGGCAGTATGAGATAGGTTTGAATAACCCTATCTACAAAGAATTTTCTAATTAAAAGTACAAGTCTAAAGCCTAGCTTCTGGTGTTCTTCTGACCTAGTAGCGATGCTAACCAGAAGGACCCCTCCCTTTGCACAGAGTGGAACACTTAATACTGAAGCTGATTAATTTACATTCACATACAAACTGATATAATTTTTCAAAAGATTGTGATTAGTCATCTGTCACCTCCTCCTCGTGACAATTAAAATAGTAAAGGTTGCCTATCAAAAGGAGAATTCTCCCAGGGATAACTGGGTGGATAAGGGATACCCACTGAAATCCAAGTCATGCCTCCGGGGCGAGTATCCTACATTTAGCCTGTGTGAAAGCTCCCCCTAGAGGAGCTCAAAACAACTGCACAACACAACTGAAAGGTTCCATCACCAGCTCCTGTCCTTCAGAAGAAAAGGCAAAGGGAACATCTTCATAAACATTTCTGCCAAAAATTATTTTACAAAAGTATTTTTTGCTTCCATCCAAGATCTTTTCTTATTCAACTGGCACCTCTAATATGAAATAAGACACAAATAATGAACCACACCGCCATGCGAGCCCTGTTGTAGTTAGGACTTACCTCCTTCAACCAACTGGAGGAAATGCCAGTGTAAAAAAAGTAAATAACCTTGTCCTAAGGTGTGTGTGTGTGTGTGTGTGTGTGTGTGTGTGTAGACTACGGCCAATAATTAGTTGCTTTCTATTCTAAAAATGACATGAAGAGAAAAAGATACTTCTTGACAAAAGCTTGTAATTAATTGAAAAAGATTTATTTGACTACATGAGAATCTGGAGATTCTACTGTTTATTCAAAATGAGCATACCATGCAGCTGACTCTTACTGAGGTTTTGAAAGAATTAGGAGATTTCCTTGTAGTCTATGGTCTTAAGTAACCATTCTCCTCTAGGATAAACAGGCTTCTTTTCCAAGTATGTTTTAAGAATGAGCTATCTAATCTGCCCACATAAGTCAAATAAGCGAACCTCCGGGGCACATTCCACACGCAGAAGTGGCAGCTCACAGGTTGGGATCTGCCTGTTATGTGCTAAACTGAAGGGAGGGTTTCAATAGACTAATAGAGCCTGAGGCCTCAGATGATGACTCATGGATCTTCCATTAAAATTGTCTAAACTAAACTGTTCCGATGTTTTCATTTATCTAGTGTGGCTTTCCCCCCTTTTTTTCTTTAAAGTGTTTGGAGACATTTCCCACGGCACAGTGAAGAACAGACATCAGTGCTCAGTGTTATAAAAGGAGAATAGGTTTTCTATCAGATTAGGGAAGCTGGGTTCCAATAATAGTTTAATAGTTCCTACTGAAGTAGAATCAAGGAGGCAACTTGCAGTATATACCACCCATCTAAATCACAGCATAACATTAAATGCTGGATGTAGAGGAAAACAGAGAAAATGTTATATGAAGTGATGAGCTTCATAATTACATTATCCTTAACCATATTAACTATTGTTATAATTATTAACTATTACTACAATAAGTTAATTGGACCTGGGAAAGAATTTAGGCTAACAGGCGTCAACTCTTTTTTTCAGGGCATATTACCCAAATTCTGGCAAAGGATAATCCATAACAGTACACTTTTACTTAGTATATCTCTAACATGCCCTAGAGAGTCAGGTGGAATCAAGAAAATCTTTAAACTTGAGCAGAATCAAATAACAAAGACTAGTTTCATCTGAAATAGCACTTTGCTAGTTGAAATAAATATTGCAGCTATCAAAATTCCAGACTGAAGGAATTGTCCTACGTGAAAATCAAACCATCCAGTGGTATACAATTTCATTCATTTGGGTTTGATTAGCCTGACCAGTATTACTCACGATAACCAGCACAATGGTACCCAAGTATAATCCCTGAACCCCATTTAACCTTATTCAGTGCATCCAAGCTTGTTTTCCTCCAGTATTTTCATCCAACTCTCTTCTTCCACCCCTTCAATCCTCAGCATCTATATGTATTTGAAGAGTAATTTGCCATATGTTATTTGTGATTTTACAATAATCTGATTTTGATGATTCAGTTAACTTTTTGCATTTTCATTTCTCAAAGTGTTTCCAGATATTCCAGAGGGTTTTTTTCCATGTGACCAAACTTGGGGAAAAAATGCAGCAGATAAAAATTCTTGAACATCACCCCCTTTTTTAATTTTTATAAATGGAGCTAAGTGAAACTAGGTTACTGAAGAAATGTAGTGAACATATGTGTTTGTGCTAAAGAATATTGTTTCCAGAAGAATAGTTTTTGTTTTGTTTTGTTTTTTGAGACAGGGTCTCTATTGCTGGAGTGCAGTGGTACAATCATAGCTCACTGTAACCTCAAATTCCTAAGCTCAGGTGATCCTTCCACCTCAGCCTCTAGAGTAGCTAGGACTACAGGTGTGCACCCCTATGCCAAGTTAATTTTTAAAAATTATTTTGTAGAGACAGGGTCTCATTATGTTGTTCAGGGAGGTCTTGAACTCCCAGTCTCAAGTGATCCTCCCACCTTGGACTCCCAAAGTGCTAGGATTACAGTTGTGAGCCACTGTGCCCAGAAAGAGTTGCTTTTTGAAAGAAGGAGCCCAAATTCCTTCTTAGGCTTCTTTGTGTTTCCATTCTAGTGGATAGAGCTGGCCATCTAGTAATAGCTCAGCAAATGTTTATTGAGTAAATTAATGAACACTAATTTAAAGATAATTGAACAATTAGTAGGTAATGAATGATCTGCAAATTAACAACTTATAATAAATTACAATTTAGCTAATCAGTAAATAATTAAACTTCAATAGAGATAATGATAAAACATTCAGTAAGTAAACACATGGCCAGAATAAAAAAAGAAAATCCCCTAAAAATTAAAGATCCAAACCACAGAACACTTGCAATGGAAAGAAATGTTATTATTTTCAAACACTGTAAGATATAAATGGGTACTGAAACAAAAATAGATAAATTACTGAGCAGGGCAATTCACCATGCCATCTTGTATAATAATCTATCATTAACAACAATTTCTTTAATATTCAATTCCTAAATGCCCAATTTAGAATCTTGGTGTTAAAACATACTTGAGAGGTTGGTTTTCTATTAAAACTCCATTGTTTTGGACATGAGGCCTTTGAGCCCCATTTCAGATACATGACCTGATTGAATATTCTTGGCTGGTGCACAGCTGACTTCCAGTTGGCTCATTCTTTCTTTTCTTATATTCTTTCTGCCCATCATCAATTTCATTCCTATTCCTTCATGCCTACCCTCTGTGTGGTTTACTGTGGAATAGGACAATTTTTGTAAAATTGAGGTAGTGCGTTCAAATACACGAATGCATACTTGTAACATTTATCTTTTTAAACTATGAGGTTTCAAAGCATTATACTATCCATTACCTTCCAAGCCTGGCCTGGTTTCACCCTTAGTGGTTTATGCAGCTGTCTTTTCTACTGATACCTTTTACAAGAAACAGAGTAGACCTGTTTGTAGATTCAATTTATTCCCTAGCCTTTCTTTATAAATGTACTAAAATCATCCAACTCAAATGTGTGCAGCCAGAGGTGATAAAGAAGAAGGGATATAGACTGCAAAAGCTCCCCAAAAGAAAAGCCAGGCTGGGTGCCGTGGCTCATGCCTGTAATCCCAGCACTTTGGGAGGCCGAGGCGGGTAGATCACAAGGTCAGGAGATCAAGACCATCCTGGTCTAACTCGGTGAAATCCCGTCTCTACTAAAAATTAGCCAAGCATGGTGGCGGGCGCCTGCGGTCCCAGCTACTCGGGAGGCTCAGGCAGGAGAATGGCGTGAACCCGGGAAGCGGAGCTTGCAGTGAGTCCAGATCGCGCCACTGCACTCCAGCCTGGGTGACGGAGCGAGACTCCGTCTCAAAAAAAAAAAAAAAAAAAAAAAGCCAGCCAGTTTCTTCAATAAAAAGCAGAAGAAAGGACAAGGATAATTTTTCCAACCAGGAAATGCTTTTGCCACTATAGCATCCAATACATGATCAAAGAGAAACATCAGTGAAACATGTTTTTCCATTGTTTCTAGTCCATCTGTCCCTGACATTTTGCTAATTATCCCAAAAAAGGATTACTATATAATTTTTCTTTCCCTTCTATTTCTAATTAAAGGTAACAATTTCTCTTGGTGATTAATATCTTCCACATTAATAAGGAATGACTATGCCTGAGATAATTTACATCATTCTAGATTCCTGGTTCTCCTAGGACAATCTCCTTCTTGGTGTCAAAAGTCTTCCCCTCTAGTTTTCATGTTAACAGCATAGAAGGCTCTATTCTAGTCAAATGTGAATGTGCTGAGTATTTAATTGACAAAGCAAAAATGATGGAAGTAAGGAATTTTCCTTGAGCTGGAGGCGGAAAAAAAAAAAAGCCTTAGGTGTCAGAGGAGCTGAGTACTGCCATCTGCTGGCTATGGCATCTGGGTCAATTTTTTTTTTTGTCGTTTTTTAATATCTCTGAGCTTCTGGATTCCTCATTTGAAAAGAGTTTCACACTAATATTCTATCGACAGGGGTCTGAGGTTGGAAAATGTGTGTGAAATATCACTTTACAAATTTCAAGTGTGATACAAGTATCAGTGGGAAATTTCTTGTGGATAACAAAACCTGTAAGATTCTGGGGACTTCCTCAGAATAGTTAACTGAGTATGTTCAGGAAATTGTTTAGAGAAACTAAGTGACTTCCCTTTTATATTCTATAGTGGTACCATTTTTCAGCCCCAGCCATCACTTCATCCTTTGCTCTGTAGCTTTCTTCATTTGTTGGGAGAGAGGCTATTCTTTTACTTGAACTTAGTGGGAGCTCATTTTGCAAAGGTAAGTATATCTTGTCCCCATTTTTCTATGTGCTGAACTGATCATCACTGTGAATGTATTACTAAGTGGAAGTTTTAAGGTTAAGATCCTTACGGAATAACTACAGCAGTCCTATCTTCCCCCACTAGATACACGCTTCACCATCCCCTGAAAGATTTATAAAGAAGGACATTGTGGCAACATGTGACCTTTTGAAACTGCTTCCTTGGAAGGAATTCTAATGTCCTCCTGTCTATGTTACCTGCTGCGTACCTACCACTGGGGGAAGATGCTGAAAATTTAATGAACTGAAGAAAAGCTGTGCAAGCTTCTCTTTTGGAAGAACCTTGGAGAAGAGAGAGGCAGACAGAAAGAAAACTTTCAAAGAAATTACACTGCCCTCAAGGGTGGCATCTACAGAGGACAGTGACAGGACCTTGGAGACATATGATTTCTTCTGCTGCTCATTTACCTAGATCTGTTTTCACTCTGGTGACTGGCCACAATCATGGGAAAAGTGAAGAAATCTGATAACTATCAAGGTACAAATGCTAGAGAAAGAAAATTGGGACTCTTACAACTAAGGGCTAATTGATGTGGAGATGGAAGGTTTGTGGTGCTATGTTTTGCATGTGCCTCTGTGTGTGTTTGTGTGTGTATATGTGGGAGGGTAGTAGGTAGAAGGATTCACAATAGAACCTAAGAATGTGGGCCATGGACGAAGCCAAAGAAGGGGGGACAGGGGTTGAATGGAGAAGCATATGGGACCAGATATACAATGTATCTGGAAAACAGACACATATACAACATCCAGAGAATAACTGCAAACAGTCAAATAACATATTTTGTATTCAACCACTGACACAGAAATTCATTCACAATATACTTTTTGGTGGAAGAGAGAAGACTATGCCACCCCTTTAAGGTATGATGCCATTCTTAGAAATAATATTTGTATAGAGAAAACTATCTGAAAGGATGCATGTCAAAATGTTTACATAAGAGATTATTTCTGGACATAACAATTAGAGGGGAATTTTATATTTTTTATTTTTTGTGTATGTACAGTTTCTAATTTTCCTACGTTTACTATGTAAAAAGGAAAAAAAGTAGCACATTTTTAGAGAAGAATTCTAAATTTCTCTTATAAATATCACTAAGGAAACAGATTTGATTTGGGCAAAGGGAAGAAGAGGTTAGAATAGGGGCTGGCAAACTACAACCCTCTGAGCTAAATCTGGCCTGCCACCTGTTTTTGTAAATAAAGTTTTATTGGAACACAACCACCTTTTTCATTTACATACTACAAACATGGAGTTTAGCATTTGTGACAAAGACCCTATGACCTACAAAGCCAAATGGCTCTCCTATCTGGTACTTTACAAAAAAAGTTTGCCAAAACCCAGTTTAGAAGAATCCTCCTAATATGGTCTTACCTATTTTACCTTACTAGTTATGTGAGCTTAGGGAAGTCATAACTTTCACATCTCAGGTTCCTCATGTGTAATGAGATGGATAACACATCTTAGAGATTTTATGAAAATTACATGATTTAATACATAAAAGGTGCTAAACACTGTGTTTGGCACATAGTAGATGCTCAATAAATATTATGCTCCTACTTATTTTCCACTTCCTTTAAATAAAATGCATTATTCTGCTATCATGGCAAATCTAATGAAACTGCCATTTTTGTTAGTCAAAATTGTTCAATATTGGCAATTTTATATGGCTCAATGTAATCATACTTTAGCCATTTACTATTCTCATTGCTCTTGTTTAAGTTGTAATTGCTGAGCTTGTATCTATCAATGTCACCAAGGTAGTTTTAGGGTTAGCTAAATTGCCACAAAGGGCTAGAAACCAAAATCTATTAATAGCATTGTTCTATCCAAATGTGGACACTTTGGGTGTCTGAAACAAAACACTGTATTTGTATTTCACTTTGTCACTTGTGTAACACGGGAAATTTGCATTCAATGCACCTATGGTGGGACAGATTAGGGCCTCTTTCCTGCTGCCCTAAATAGAAGCTTTTTAGATAAAGGATATTTGCTTCCACGCTACCAAACAGCACCTGACTTAAATTTCAGCAGACTCAGTGAGCTTTCACAGCACTGTGACAATCACTCTTGGCACTGAGCAAAGTTCTGACACAGTCTACCACAACATACTGGGAAGAACTGCCGAAGGGAACGTGGGGCTCAGGATGCCACAAAATTTGGAGACTGTCATTCAACCGCACTTGAAGATGATATTCTGGGGCTTAGTACAGATCCAAAATAGGAGTTCTTTAAAAAAGTAAAATGGGGCTTCTCCAAGAACAAGACAGGAAGACCGACTGGAACATCAATGGAATGTAACACTGTAAGAAGTTGCAGATAGGGAAGTATAAGATGAGCTTCATGAAAAGGAGGCAAAATCAGGAAACTGAAAGACTAATCAAAGTATTCTTATCAACAGAAATGAACAAAGGCTTTAAGTTCAGTGCTAAGACTATCAAAGGAAGAACAAACCCAATTTAATCCAATCAACACTTATTAAATGCCTACTTTATGCCAGGTGCTGGGTTAACACAGATAGAGATATTAAGATAAATCAGACACAATTTCTACCTTAGAGAAGTTTCTGGGCTGGTGGGAGGGAGATGAACATGGAACCAAATAACTTTAATATCATGTGATAAGTGTTATAATACTAACAATAATAGCTGTCATTTATTAATTGTGTAAAATGTAAAGCAAACACAGAATGGAAAAATTAGTTTTGCTTGGAGAGGTCCAGAGAGGGTAGGGAGGAGGGGAGTAATTACAGTCAGCACTTGAAAATGACCAAAAGTTCATGAAGCAAATACTGAGGCAAGAATGAGAGTGATGTGCTATGGTTTCAGGACAGAATGGATTGGTGTAATGGTTAAAATGAAGCTGACGAAAAACCTTATAAGCCAAACTTAGGAATTGTGACTTTATTCAGTAGGCATTAATTCTCAATAAGCAGGAAGCAGCTTGGTTCAGTCTGGTTTAAAAAGACCAGAGAATACTTTCCTAGAGAGCCATGAGGCAGGATCATAGGAAGAAGAGAGACTAAATGGTTCTGCCTGTGAAAATTTAGACCAGAAAAGTGGCAGTAAGAAGAGAGAAGAGGAGATGGACACAGGATGCAGCATGTCTTCAAACTGAAATGCAAAAGTGGAGGGAGACATTCTGAAGACCTAGAAGAGAAACAGATGAAAAGAATTGTGGTGTGGGAGGAGCAAGGGACGGTAGGCAAGGAGAAGACCACAGTTAGGTCACTGGCCTTGGGAAAGGGAACATCTTTTTTTTCCTCAACCAGCCTGGGCAACATGCTGAAAACCTGTCTCTAGAAAAAAATACAAAAAAAATTGGCCAAGTATGGTGGTGTGTGCCTGTAGTCCCAGCTACTCGGGAGGCTGTGTGTGGAGGCTCTGGGGCTTGAGCCCAGGGTTTCGAGGCTGCAGTGAGCCGTGATGTCACATGTCACGTCACTAAAGGGTATTGAATGATACCCAAGAGAGGAAAAATCTGATTTCCTTAGCCTGGCCCTCAAAGTATTCTGTAATGTAGCTTACAACCTATTCTTCTGATCCATTGTCACCTCCTTTATTCTTCCCTCCTGAGGGTTTAGAATCCCAAATGTCTTCGGGACTCAGGTGGGTAACACACAAGGGGGTGAAGTGGCAAGGTCTGAGGCCCTGAAGTGGTGAGTCCATGGCTCGCAGGACGTTATATTTTCTTTTTAAATTCACTGAGAGGCAAGCAACATATATACACACAGAGATGTTAGAAGTTTAACGTTTATCTTGAGAGGCTTTACCTTCTAAAATTTTACACAGCATCAATCCAGCCTTCTCTAAGCAGACTTCCCAGTCAATCAGGCTTATAGACAAGAGTTCCTTCTCATGTCTTATTAGGGTTATAAGCATGTCCATCCCCATGCTTATTTTCTATATCAGTTACCTGCACATACAAGATGCTATCTCTCAGAGTGTACAGGTCAAAGCATGAGCTTTGGATTCAGATAGCCCTGGGTTAAAATACTGGTTTTGCCACCTCTGGGCTTGTATGACATGTGAAAAGCTATCTAAGGTCTTGGAACCTCACTTTCCTCATTTGTCAAATGATAATAGTATTAATAATAATACCGACCTTAAAGGGTTATTGTGAAGATAAAATTAAACAATGTATCAAAAATACTTCCTGGATTGCCTGGCATATAAACCCTCAATAAATATTTTTTAAGATATATGGTTTTCCCCAACATGATGATAATTTAAGGAAGGGCAAGAACCACATCTTCTGAATTCTTTATACCTTGAGTTGCTAGAGAAATATCTTGGGAGTATTTGATGCTAAATATATGTTTAGGAAATGGGTTATTTACAATAATCATTATTACTAAAAAACACACTGGGCAAGGCAAACTTTTCATGGGCTGGAGAAATTATCACTAATTGCTAGGTTTTAGGGCCTTAACTGGATTACTGAGATGCTTCTAAACAATAAAAAACAAAAATTACACACATAAGTATATGTGTATATATATGCATTTATATAATTCTTTACATACAAATGTATATCTGTAACACATATATGTTTATAATTCTTTACCACTTGCAAAGTGGTTTCTCACAAACTTTGATGTAGAGTTCCTGCAACTACGGATCAATAATAATAGCCAATACCAACTTTATAAGATACCTATTATCATAATTTTATTTTAGGGAAAGGGAAACTGAGGCTCATTGAGGTTAAACATACTTGGCCGAGGTCACACACCATGAATAATGAATGGAATGTACTCTATTGCAGGTCAACACAGTCCAATCTTTCTCTAATCTTTCATAGGTATCAAAGACATGAAGCTTGCCAAGAGTATTCTAAACATTTAAGAGTAACATTACCCTACAGTTAATATGGGAATTGAAAAATATCTCTAATAAGAATTTCAACAGGGAATATGGGGGATCAAACATAGTGTCCTAAAAGGATGCTGGCCAAGATCTCTTGAAGATAGTTGTGTTTTATTGAAACACTGCCACAGGATTTTAAATATTGTCAATCATACACGTGTGGGCTTCAGTTTCCTCCATCAATAACACATGACATCAGGCTCCTCGCCATAAATGACGCCATCTAAAGGAAAAGAGTCATTGGTCTACCTTGCTGATTGCCTCTAACAGGTCTAATTTTTGATCTCCCAGTAACATGCAGGCTCTGTAAGGATGGGAACTCTGACTTGACAGGAAGAGAGCATGTGGTATATTAATTTTTTTTTTTGAGACGGAGTCTTGCTCTGTCGCCCAGGCTGGAGGGCAGTGGTGGGATATCGGCTCATTGCAAGCTCTGCCTCCTGGGTTCATGCGATTCTCCTACCTCAGCCTTCTGTGTAGCTGGGACTACAGGTGCCCGCCACCACGCCCAGCTAATTTTTTGTATGTTTAGTAGAGACAGGGTTTCACCGTGTTAGCCAGGATGGTCTCAATTTCCTGACCTTGTGATCTGCCCGCCTTGGCCAAAGTTCTGGGATTACAGGCATGAGCCACCACGCCCAGCTGTGGTATATTAATTTTTAAACAGAAAATGGGAGCAAAACCAAGGGGACAGGGCATCTCCAATTTTGCAGTCTGACTCCAGTGCTTTCCAAAAACATGCAAAACCAAAAAACAAACTGACAGAGTAATTAACAAGTCATCAATAAAAAAGAAATCAGAGTTGGGCATGATGGTGCACACCTATATCCCTGGCTACTCAGGAGGCTGAGGCAAGAGGACTGCTTGAGCCCATGAGTTCAAGACCAGCACGGGCAGCATAGCAGCACAGTGAGACCCCTACCCTGTCTAAGAAACAAAGAAATCAAATGGAAACAGGAGTTTTTTAAAACGGGGATAACAGAATGGAGCATGCTTAATTGACTTAGTTTCTCTGACAGGGTATAAAGCTCAGCATTCACAATGTAAGCAGATGTAGATGTTTGATCATATTTGATTTAGTATCATGTGTCATTATCACAGGAGACTAGAGAATAGAATAAAGACAGGGGGAAAAAAATGGATCTGGTCAAAGGTGAGGCAGCAGGAAATCAAGTCCCTTGCTATAAAGGCTTCATTCTGCTCCTCGAATTTGGTTGGAAAAACTCACTCACGAAAAGAGTGTCTTGTCCATTTCAGAACCCCACTCTGGTTATTTCTAAATGAGGTAACCTAATGGACTTTTCATAAGAATGGGTCTCCTGTTCTCCCACAGCAATGTCACCGAGCTTTGAACATTTTCTGGTGCCCCTGTACAAATCAGTTTAGTCTCTGGGTTTCTGTTTATTCATGTGAAAGGAAGGAGACAGAAGGAGGTCCCTTGCAGTCTGACATCACGATGCCATGCTTTTCTATAAAATATTTCACAGCAATGGGATACAGTCTATCTCTCTTAGCACAGTGTTTGGCTCATAGTGGTGTCATTAAATGATTATCAATTCACTAATTATTGACTAGCAATGATAATAGGTAACATTTCTTGATGTCCTTTGATGTGCTAGGCACTGTTCTAAATATTGTCCGGGTTTTAACTCCTTAATCCTCCCAACAATCCTGTGTGGTGGGTCCTGTTGATGGTAAGTGCTCAGCTCCTCTAATTACCTTGAGTCACCCATTGAACTCTGAGCCTCACTTCTTCACCTGTAACAGCTTGCAAGATTGTTGAAAGCCACTAACTCTTTAGTACTGAGGAGTTCTAGGCACAGTTCTAGGTACTGGACAGGCATCACATGTACTAGACACAACTACAGTCCATGTGGTTCTCAGCAGAGCATCCTGCACATAGAAAGCCTCCAAGAAACGATGGGCATTATTAAGGATGTCAGGCATTTTCTAATGCAAGGCTGCTCCCATAGTAAGAATATTCCTTCTAGTTCTGATTTATGAAACAAATAGTTCATCTGGTGACAATTTCCACTCTTTTCCTGTCAAATACTATCACTAAATAAATTTTGAATTTAGAGTATCGACAAATGTGTCCTTGGAGCAGTTTACTTACACTAGCCTAAAAATTGGTGCTGTTCTGTGATGAAAATGGGAGAAATAAAAATAATGTAAGTTTTTCTTCAATCAAAAATCTATTTTGAAATCATGAGTATTTTGTGTTAAAATTCCTTTGGTTTATAAAATGGTGGCGAGAGTACTTTTTAATTAAAAAATATTAATGGGCAAAATACAAAAGGTGGCAACTGTTTCTGCAATTTAACTTGTCTATGAAATCCAAAAGTCTTGGATGCACTGATGAAGACTCAGACGAGCAGAATCTCAAGGAGAAGAGAGTATTGTTCCTTTGTCAGCAGTCATCCCCTAACAACAGGCAATACCATGCCTTTCTTTATAAGAATGCTTTGGTATCTTCAGATTATTCTTTCAGTGAAAAAAAAAATGCAAATACGGATTTTCAAACTCAATTTCTTTCTCTATAATTATCTATATCATGGATAAACAGAAAACCATATCCATCTGTCCATCCATCCATCTTTAACCTAAATGAACCTATGGCCAGAATGGAAAAAATGCAGGATAACACGTCCATCTTTTCATTTTAAGAACGGTATATAGTTTAAAAAATGGAAAAGTATACAAGTTTTTATAAACAAACTTTACTGAGACATAACTTACATACAATAAATCCCACATATTTGAAATATCAAGTAGATGATGTTTGACAATGATACAAAACATTTTCACCTCCTTCACTCCCCTTTACAGCCAATTTCCCTTTTATCCCCTACTCCAGGCAACCACTGATCTGACTGCTATCCCTACAGGTTAATCTTGCAAGTTCTAGAATTTTGTATGATTGGAATCACATAATATGTGCCCTTTTGTGTTTAACATGTTTCACCGAGCACAATGTGAGATTCACTCACATTGTGTGCATCAGTAGTAGGTTCCTTTTTATAGTTGAGTAGAGGTTTTGGTGTGAACATAAAATTTATTCTCCCCTTGATTGATGTAAGGGTTTAGAATTTTTGGTTATTCTAATCTCTTTTGAAATTGTTGGACTAGAATTTTTAAGAACATATGTTTCCATTTCTCTTGATACCTCGGAGTGGAATTACAGAATCATCTCATAAGTTTGTGATTAACTTCATAAGAAACTTGACATTTTCAAATCAGGTGACTCCATATTATACTCACATACAACATACATACAACACTGGGTATGGCTTGGTATGGGAATTTAAGCCATTCTACTGGGTGTAAAGTATTATCTCATTGTGGTTTTTATTTGCATTTTCTTGATGACTTAATATTTCTGATCATACTTTCATATGCCTTTTGGCCATCCTTATATTTTCTTTATGAAGTATCATTTCAAATATTTTGCCCATATAATTGGGTTGTCTTCTTTAGTTTTAAATGTTCTTTATGTATTTTGTATACAAGTTCGTTTTTAGATATATATTAAAAGTACTTTCTTCTTGTCTCTGGCTTGGCTTTTTCATTCCCTTGACGGATTCTTAGAAAAGCAGAAGACTTTTAATTTTGATAAAGACCAATTTAGAAGCCAAGTGTGATTATGTGCATCTGTAATCCCAGCTACATGTGAGGCTGGGGCCATGGGATCTTTTGTGCCAAGAGCTCAAGTCCAGCGTGGGCAACAGAGCAAGACCCTGTCTCAAAAAATAACAAAGAAAGAAAAGAAAAGAAATAAAAAGACCAATTTATCAATTGTTTTCTTTTAAACTAAGGTGCTTCTGGGGACATGTATAATAATTCCCTGCCTATTCTCGAGGTTGTGAAATTTTCTCTTATGCTTCCTTCTAGAAATTGTATAGAATTAGGTTTTAAATGTAGGCCCATTATTTATTTCAAATTAAATGTTGTGTATAGTGTGATGCAGAAGTTGAAGTTCATTTATCTTACTAAATGAAGTTCATTTAGTTATTCCAGTACCCTGTAGTGAAGAGACCACCCTTTCTCTCGTTGAATTGCTTTGGTACGATTTTTGAAAAACATTTGGCCATATATGTGTGAGTATATTTATGGAATTTCTATTTTGTTCTACTACTATAATCTACAAGTTAGTCTTTATTCCAGTACCATATTACCTTAGTTATTGTAACTTTATAGTAAGTCTTAAAATTAGGTGGGCAAGTCCTCAAAAGTTTGTTCTTTTTCTATATGAGTTTCACTACTCTAACGTCTTTGCACTTCCATACAAATTTCAGAATCAATGTATTCATTTGATTTTTAAAAATCTGGTGTTACATTGTGATTGCAGTGAATCTACAGATCATCAGAATAATGGACATAATTTTAACATTGAGTCTTCTAATCCACAAGTGTGGGATATCTCACCATTTATTTAGATATTTAATTTCTCTCAGCAATGTTTTTACAGTTTTCTGTGTAGTCTTAGATATATTTTGTTTAGCTATTACATAGTAATCTTGTATTTTGCACACTAAGTTATATTATTAGTTCTTGTAGGATTTTTTCTTCATATAGGTTAAGCATCCCTAATCTGAAAATCCAAGATCTGAAATGCTCTAAAATCCAAAACTTTTTGAACACCAGCATGAAGGTCAGAGGAAATGCTCACTGCAGTACTTCAGATTTTAAATTTTTGGATTAGAGAAGCTCAACTGGTATGTATTCTGCAAATATTCCAAAATCCCAAAAAATACAAAACTGAAAACACTTCTGGTTCCATGTATTCTAGACAACACTCAAACTCTAGATCTCATAGTTTTTTATATAAACCATTTAATCTATAAATACAAATAATTTCACTTCTTCCTTTCTAATCTTTTTGTCTTTAGTTCTTTCTTGCTTTATTTCACTGGCCAGGGTCTTCAGAACAATATTTAATAGAAGGTAAGTAGCTGGGCGTGGTGCCTCATTCCTGTAATCCCAGCACTTTGGGAGGCTGAAGCGGGTGGATCACTTGAGGTCAGGAGTTCCAGACCAGCCTGGCCAACATTGTGAAATCCTGTCTCTACTAAAAATAAAAAATTAACTGGGCATGGTGGCAGATGCCTATAATCCCAGCTACTCGGGAGGCTGAGGAAGGAGAATTGCTTGAACCTGGGAGGTGGAGGTTGCAGTGAGCCAAGATCGTGTCACTGCACACTAGCCTGGCTGACAGAGTGAGACTGTCACACACATACAAAAAAAAAAAAAAAAAAGTAAGAAAGCTAATGGTCTTGTCTTATTCTGTAGAGAAAATTTTTTTTTTTACCATTTAGAATGATGTTACCATAAAAATGTAAGTTCACCATAAATATGCTGTTTATCAAGATTTCTGTTATTTCTACTTTTCTGGTAAGTTTTTAAAAAATTGTGGATCAACACTGAATTTTGTCAAATGCTTTCTCTGCATCTATTGAGAAGAATGTATATTGGACATACATTCTATGAAGTGTTCTATAGATGTTAGTTAGGTCACGTTGATTGACAATGCTGTTCAGATCATCAGAGAGTGAGGTTGAAGTTTTCAACTGTAATGGTTAATTTATCAATTTCTGCTTTAATACTATCAGTGTTCACCTTATGTATTTTGATGCTCTATGTTAAGAATGCAAATATTTAGAATTGTTATGTCTTCTCGGAGAACGTAACCCTGTGTCATTCTGTAATTGCCCTTTTTTTTTTTTTTTTTGACGGAGTCTCGCTCTGTTGCCAGGCTGGAGGGCAGTGGCATGATCTCGACTCACTGCAACCTCCACCTCCCAGGTTCAAGCAACTCTCCTGCCTCAGCCTCCCGAGTAGCTGGGACTACAGGTGCATGCCATCATGCCCAGCTAATTTTTGTATTTTTAGTAGAGATGGGTTTCACCATATTGGCCAGGGTGGTCTCAATCTCTTGACCTTGTGATCCACCCGCCTTGGTCCCCTAAAGTGCTGGGATTACAGGCATGAGCCACCACGCTCGGCCTAATTGCCCTCTTTATTCTTTTCACTCTTGTTCTGAAGTCTGCATTGTCTCAACTCAATATAACCACTATAAGTGTCTTGACTGTGTTAGTGTAATACATCTTTCTCCAATACTTTACTTTTAACCTGAGTACTTAAAGTGTGTTTCTTCTAGAGAGCATATAGTTAGGTTTTTTTGCCCCTAATCTGACAATCTCTGTCTTTTAACTATTGTGTTAAGACTATTCACATTTAAGGTATTTATTGATAGACTTAAACTTTACCATCTTTATACTTTTCTATTCATTGCTTATTTCTCTCTTTTTTCTTTGACCTTTTCTGATTTTAACTGAGTATTTGATGCCATTTCATTTTATCTTCTCAACACACCATTTATCTTTCCTTTATAAAAAAATTTTTAGTTTTTGCCTTACAGTTAACAATATACGTTTTTAAGTAATCTAAGTCCACTTTCAAATAACACTATTCTTCACATGTATTGCAGGTACCTTATAACAAAGCATTATCTATTCCTCCCTTCTATCCCTTGTGACATTGCTGTTATTCATTTTACTTATCTATATGGTATAAAACCTAATGTATTATTGTTATTATTGCTTTAATCAGCTAGCTTTTAGATCAATTAATAAGAAAAGGAATTTATTTTACCTTCATTTATTCCTTTTCTGACATTCTTCCTTTCTTTCTGTTGATTCAAGTTTCTTATCTGTATCATTTTTCTTCTGCCTGAAGAACTTTTATCATTTCTTGCAGGGCGGTTTGCTGACACTGAATTGCTTCAGTTTTTGTTTGTTTGGGCAAGCCTTTCCTTACTTTTCTTTTATGTTTGAAGAATAATTTTACTGGATATAGAATTGGCCATTTTTTTTTTTTGTTTCAACCCTTTAAAGTTTTCAGTCATTTTCTTCTTGCTTAAGAGGTTCTCATTAGAAGTGTCCTGGAATTCTTATATTTTCTCTGGAACTAAGGTATGTGACGTTTGTTTTTAAAATCTGACTCCTTTCAAAATTTTACCTTTGTCGTGTGTGTGTGTGTGTGTGTGTGTGTGTTTGAGAAAAGTAGTTCAAATATTTATCCTGCTTGGTGTTATCTGAACTTCTTGGATATGTGGTTTGATGTTTGTGATTAGTTTAGGAAATCTATTGTCATTACTATTTGAACTATTCTTCTGTCTTCTTCTTCTGATATTCTAGTAGTGCATATGTTACATCTTTTAATATAGTCCCACAATTCTTGGATGTTCTGCTCTGTTGTTTTCACTCATTTTACTCTTTGCATTTTGGTTTTGGTGGTTTCTATTGATTTACCTCCAAGTTCACTGATTCTTTCCATGGCTGTGTTGAGTCTACTGATGATCCCATTGAAGGCACTCTTACTCGCTATCACAGTGTTTTTTATTTCTAGTATTTTCTTTTGATTGTTTATTAGTTCCACTTCTCTGTTACATTAGTCATCTGTTCTGGCAAATAGTTTACATTTTGCATTAGTGCCTTTAACATATTGATCATACTTATTTTAAATTTCCTTTTTGATAAATCTAACATCTGTGTCATATCTGAATCTGGTTCTGATGATTACTTTGTCTCTTCAGTTTGTTATTTTCTTACCTCTTGCATGCTTTGTAATTTTTTTTGTGTGTCTGAAACCTGGACATGTTGTATTTGGTAATAAGAACTTGGGAGGAGGCATTTGGGGATATCCAATAAATAGTCCACTAGAACAAAGGAAGGGACTGGAAGATAGCATTATGCTTCATTGATGCCAGGAAGCAAGAATCTAATGGGAGCAGTCATCAAGAGCTTTCTTCGGCAAGAGTTTCTAACCTGGGAACCTAAACAGGACCGCGGGGTGTGTTTCAGTCAAACTTCAACATAAACTTTCTTATAAAACTTTTCAACTACCAACTTACTGTGATAAGTCTTACCACAGAGCCTTATCCTGGGAACTAGAGATGAGATACCTAACCCAGATGAAGAGAACTAAGGAGGGCTTTCTATAGGAGGTGGTATCTAAAACTCAAGCCAGAAGGAAAACTGGAATTATTCAGGTGAATGGGTGGGTGTCAGGAAGGTAGAGAGTATGACATTTGAGAACCCTTCAAAGTAGTTCAGTGGGCCTTCAGCTTAGAGGAGGAGGGAGTATAGGCAAAACCAAACACCATCACCATCACCCCTAGCACCATCACCACCGACAACCACCACCACTACCACCACTGCCACCATCACCACCACAATAATCCAACATCTTAAACAGAAAAACAGACTGCTTTTTAAAACTATAAAATGCTCATCCCTGGAGGTGTTGAAGCAAAGGCTGTCCAACCGCACAGTAGGGATGTTAGAAAGGGTACATAGGGGGACATGTGGCTATATTGTAAGGGGGGGACACTCAGCCTCTGTTCTTCCTGTTCCCTTGTGGAAGGACTTCCCTGACTAATGCTCTTGGCCTCTCTCCTGCCCTCCATTTGCTACTCATTCAGCCCTGTCCCATGTTCTGTCCTCACTTGAGACCTGTGTCCTGATGTAGTCTGCTTTCGGCCAAGCCTTAAAAGAGGCAGTGCTACTTGTGCCAGTGACCGGGATGATCCATTTAGAGAGGAAACATTCTTAGTAAATAAATTTGTCTACAGATATAAATTACATTCTCCAAAGACTTTTATCAGGAATGGAGCTGGTATTTTGTGGTCCATTGACCTACCACTTGTGTTTATTTCTCATTGACAGGGTCTTTTTTTTTTCTTCTTAAATTGACCCCATAAATCCTTGGAAGACATCTAAAGTCCTTTCCAACACTCAGAAGTCTTTTCCCCTGAATCATCAAGAAAACAGAGTTCAGTACCCTTGTTTTAAGAATGCTGAGAAATAAATTATATGTATTACAGTTAGTAAGTTTATAATTTAGAAAGCTAGTAAGAGTTCCATTAAAAAGGGATAAAATGAAAAATCAATGGCTGTATTGGAAAATTAGGAGAAACAAGTTATGTTCTAATCATATCAGAAACTTTACTATGTAAATATAAAATTATGCTCAAGTTTCAATAAGAGTATAGAGCAGTTCACACAAAAAAGAAATGTGAAAAAACAAATACAAAGATATAGGAAAGCAGAACACAATATCCAGAGGGGAAGTGATAAAGATGAGAAAATGTGCAGATGACACACCGGATAGTTAAATACATCTACATTTTGTTTGGTTATACTGGATTCTACTAAGTAGTATTCTCGTAAGTATGTCACATAAAGTAATTATTCTACTTCTTTTGACACTTGTTAACTATAGACCCCATTGGTCTCTACAGGGAACTCTAACCATAATTAAAGACTTGGAAGACAATCGCAGAAGGATAAAGGAGTAGAACAGCTCAGAAAAATCAGCACTGAAGAGAACAATGTTAGCAAATGCATGGACCCACATTCCAAAGGTCCTAAAAACATAGTGATTTTCCCTTTACTCAATAGCATATGCAGAATTGCCCAATTTCAAGGTGCTGCATCTCAGCAGAATACTTTTAAAAAGGAAAAGAAGTACAAGTGGGTGATAGTTGCAGCATAAAAAAACAGACCAGAAGCATACTTCTATTTTGTAGGTGATGATTTAGAAATATGATATATCAATAGGAATCATTTGTCATTATATGACAACTATTTGTTCTTGTAGACATCTAAAGGATACCCATGGTTCCTCCATGAAGTAGACCAAGGAAACCCTTTATACATTCAAAGCAGCTTTTAAAAAATATTTTATATTCTGGGGAGCTCTGAGTGCTTCACCTCTGAAAACAAGTCTTTCAAGTTGGCAAGGGAAGGAACCCTTCACAGATAGAGGATTTGAAGCCAAACGAGGTGAGGTGATGTTAGCAACCACCACAGGAAGAAACTTCAAACCTGAAGAGATACTTGACTCTGCATAAAAGAATCTGAAAGTTGCCTGTGAGCTTACACCTGGCCCCGGTAGAGCCTCCTCATCAGCATTCCAAGCCAGGCCCCAGAAAGCTAGGGACAGAATCTTACAAGCACAGAAACATACACAAATTTCTTTCCTTTAAACCTAATCTCATGATTTCAGTCTATATGTCCTAATGCCTCTCCAGTGTTCTAACCATCTTACTCTTTTTAAAGTGTGCTTCTGCAGGGAGTTAATGCTACTAGTACAGCAGCACCCCCCTTAGCTAAGGTTTCGCTTTGTGCGGTTTCAGTTACCTGTGGTCAATTGTGGTCTGAAAAATAGATGAGTACGGTACAATAAGATATTTCAAGAGACAGAGAGATATTTACCTAATTATTATTATGGTATATTATTATTAATCGTTCATTTTATCATTAGTTCTTGTTAATCTCTTACTGAACCTAATTTAAAAAATTAAACTTTATCATAGGTAAGTATGTACACACTATATAAATAGTGTTTGGTAATATCTATTGCTTCAGGCATCCACTGGGGGTCCTTCTGGTTGTAACATCTTGCCAGTTTCCTCATTAATAAGTTAAATTAAAGTCTTAAAGATGTTACAACCAGCTCAAGGGAGAATCTGAACAGCAGACACAATTATAGATCAGGAAGACTGAAATAAATGTGTAAATGGGAGATAAAACTCACCTTTTCCACAGTGGCTAGGCAAGTCAACTGAACCTCTATGGAACAGAATTTACATGTCAATGGAGAAAAATTATATTGTATTACTCTCTGCTATCTACAACTCACAGAGTTATAAAATTGCTCCCTAGAATCAAAGAATTAGATAACCCAAAATGTTGTGCTATAGATGACCATGCATAGTTTTCCATGGAAGCACAATTTTTTTCCTACATGGATCACTGACTATCTTATTTACCACTGTATTCTGAAAACCTGGTACATGGTAGATGGTCCATAAATACTTGCTAAATGGATGAATGAATGTTCACTATATGTCAGTCATTAAGCTAGGCCCTTCACATTCATCGTCCCATTTAATCTTCCCCCAAATTCTTTAAGATAAATATTATTTTACTGACAAGAAACTAACGTGTGGCATTATGTTTTTACTACATGTCAAAGGTTGGTGTAGAGGGCAGCAGGGAGGATTTGACTCAGACCTAAGATCAGAAAACCTATCTCTGTTTTCTTCTTCTTTTTCTCTCCATTTAATATATGTCATTTTTATTTACTGTCACTGGACCATGTGCCTCTAAATCAAGGGATGTTTGTATATAACATTGATATAACATGCTTCCTCAATGAGCATGATATAGGAGATACTTGCTTTAAGAAAAATAAAAGAACAGCAGCACTCAGGAGAATCTAAGCATAAATAAGAGATACATGAACAATCTTTTCTGCAGTCTTAAAGATTAGCACAGGATATTTACCAGCCCAGAATGTTTTGTTTCCCTTAGATGCTCCTTTCCCTCCTTCCCCAGGATAATAAAGCTGGATGAATTCACCATCATGTGTATTGTTTTGTTATCACAGATACCATCAGGGCAACACTTGGAAAAGAGCAGCAGCTGACATGCGTTGTATGCTGTGACTGTGTACCACCTTCATAGCAACACTATGAGGTAGATACTATTAGCATCTCCTTTTCTGCAGATGACAAGCTGACATGCACCCAGCAACCTTTACAAAATCACAAGGCTGTGATGCAGCTGTGGGCTGTGACCTGGTACTTGTAACCACTCCCCTGTCCTCTCTTAAGTCACTCTACTGTCTGCACAGCCTGGTGAGGTTTGCTCTGTCATCACATCTTGATTTTTACAAACCTCTTTGCCCTGTTCATCACAGCCTCCAAGAGTACTGGGATTCCCACAGCTTCTAGCATCACAGGGCTGGTAAATGCACACTGGCTGAAGTCCTGAAAGCTATTTTCTGGCCACTTGGCACTTGTGATCATTTGGGTATTTTGCATTCACTCTTAGAGAGGCAGGGGCCAGAGAACAGGGGAAGAGTGGTCTTCTGAGGCTTCAAATAGGTGAATGTCAAAAAGATGTAAACCAAAAGTTAATCTGAAATCATTCTCTCTGTTCCCTAAGTCCCCAAGTAATTCCCTGCTTTCTTCTTCTTGCCGGAAAATAGGCTGCCCTTAAAAGGAAATAACAGCATGTTTTTCTACACTTCCAGGTGAGTCCTGAGATGAATAATAGCACAATGCCGACATATAAAAGGAGTCAATAAACGGTTAGCTTAGTGGTTTACCTATATTATTTCATTTAATTTTCACGACATCTCTCTGAGCCAGGTACTATTATCTTTATTTTGGAGATGAGGTAGTGAGGTTAAGTAACTTGCCCAGGTCAAGCAGCTTGCCCAAGATCCCAAGAAAGTAGTGATTTCCCAATACCAGTTATGTTTCATGAAGACCAAGTCTGCCACCAAAAGCATACGACAACTGTTTGAAATACATACCTCATTCCCACACTCCTGTCCTCATGTACTTAGCAGAAAACCTTGGGAAGTGGGACCATTTATTCCATAAGTATTGAAGCATGAATCTTTATTTCTGATGACTGTAAGGCTCATCCTCATCAAACCATTATAAATGCTTATCCTTCCCTCAAGGGGACCTCATAATTCTTACCCCTAATAAAAGATAACACTGCTTTCAAATAAGATCATGAAAAAGGCTTTGCCATTACTATCACACAGGCATTAAAAAACATTAAGCAGCCATTATCTGATGAAGGCTACCATAATCAGGCAAATGGTTACTAACTGATTGATCATAGTTAGGAGTAGAATAACTGACCTTAGATGGGCTTTTCTTATACTCTTAAGGGAGGAACTAAGAAAATGAAATGTAGACACTTGGAATCGAAGCTAAGTACCCACACTGCCTTCTGAATTTCAGAGATTTCATCCAAAAGGGCCATTGACTCTAGTTGGGAGTGACAGAGAGGAAATGCATAAAGGATCATTTTTATATTTAAGATAGAAGGATTTTACTTTCATTTGTTAACTCAACTTGAGCTACAATTGGGTGTTTTCCCTATATATTTAGACATATCAATGTGGTCAGCAGGAATCTAGGATCATCTAGCTCAGCATTTTTTTTTTTTAAACATTTAGTGCTTAAATGTTTAAAAAAATTTTTTTTTAAATCAATCAAGTTTTCTGTATGGTTCAAATATATACAACAGACACAAAGGGAGTGGTTTTGGTTCACACACCCGCCTCTACCCAAAGCACACCCACATCCCTTTGGCAGTCAAGAGCTCCATGAAACACACTTAGAAAACCATCGACTGAGACCTGTTCTAAGAAGTGAACTGACCTGCCCCAGATCTCACAGCTACAGCCTAAGAGCTGAACTGCAAAAAGAAATACTTTCTGCTTAACAAGTCCCTTTTCAAAGTAATAGGAGTGAACAGAACGAGAGAGATTAGGATTTGTCATGATAGAAAGTGTGGGTTTGGAAAGAGGTTTGTCATCGAGAGTGCTGAGCTATTTCATGACAAGTCACTTTACCACCAGAGTGAAAGCATTTTCTCAGAAAAAAAAGATCTGGACTAGAAAAGACTTCTTAACATTGTTTCCCCCTTGAAGCCACACAGTTTCGGTTTACAGAGTGTATCCTCAGTCCTATCTTTCACTGCACTGTTTGTGAAGGGAAAAGAGAAGTGTTGCCCACATACAAACAGGATCTTAGGGTGAAAGGGCAGGCAAGGTCTAGAAAAGCCCCCTTACTCTGATGGGCTACCATGGTGGGCATATTTGCTCCATCTTGCCCACTCCATCCCCCAATTGAGAGACTTGATCTGAAGGCCCTTTATGGTTCACTATCCTGTCCTATTTTCTGCTTTCAAGTACTTATTGACCTCCACGTATATTTGAATACCCTTGATCTAATGGAATCATTATCTGTGCCTTGAAACTATTCATCCCAAGGGCAGAGAGTTAGTATTATTATATTCCATTTCAGAAACTTGGAACATTGCTAGGTGCAGATACAAGAAGGTGTTCAACAGGGAAATGGATGGCCAGAGGATAGGAGTGTCAGGAAAACCGACTTTCCACCATGGACTCTTTCACATGATTGGATACATGTGTATAACTCACCCAAAGAAGTCAATATACTTTATCTTAGACATTTTTTAAAAAGCATTTTCCTACTTAGAAACCTTTTCTACTCGGAAGATCTACATAGTGATCCTGTAGCCAAGTTCATGTGAAAGACTTCCTTCTTTCCTTTCTCTGTGATTGGTATGCTCTTATTTTCACTAGGATCCCCCAACCCTGCACCCTGATTCCTATATACTTTTACAGTGGAGGCTCACAATCCACTGTTTTCTATAATAACCATGTATGTTTGTTAAATAGCATGGCTCACATGGATCTGGAATTTATCAACCCTTTGAAAGTAAACCCATGCCAGAAAATTTCAGCAGGAAGATGTTGTTTCATGGTAAGGGTATGGGAAAGGCCATCGTGACTGGGAGAGAGAAAAGGAGTGAAATATCTGGGATACTGCATACTTTACCAGTTATGTCATGCTGTTTGAATGACTCACTGTAGATCTGATACTGATTCGGACAATGTTTCTTCAACCACTTGCAGACATCCTGCTGGGTCCATAGAGCCACCGGTTTAGACAGCTTCACCGTAGCTGACTATAAATAAAGAAGGAAAAGAAGATCTGTCAATGCTGGCCCCATGCCTAGGAAGACACTATAGTTAAAATTCTTAGAGTACGTTAAAGGCTACAGACTGGATTCCCTGAAGATAAATATCCAGTTCTTGTTTTCCTCCTAACCTCTGTAGACCTTCTCAATACTGCTGAAAAGCACAAAGAAAAGGTCCAGGTGGAGAAGATGTGAAAATGATCTAACCATCTCTGCTGAGAAAAAATCCCAAGGAATTCCTAGGAAGTAGTGTTTTTTAATGAATACTCTTGTAAAAAACAATGGGGTTGCTAAGCAATTAATTACATTAAAGGGGAGAAATAGCTGGCCCCAAGTACCTTTCTTTGTATTCCAAGAAGATATTTATCTCTTGCTATCCCTGACATTTCTAGAGCCTAGTACAACACTGGCTCCAGGAAGTGCTAATAATATTTTTAGGAACGAATGTCACTGGATTTAGATAACTGCATACTAAGAACTGCAAGTCTGCCTGGGGGCTCTGGACTTAGGGTGGCCCTGAAACGCCCGGGGGCATTAGTTATACCAAAGTGGGGAAGCAAAAAGTCAATTCCACCAGGATGTGGAGAATGGTATTAAGATCATGGGGCAGTTAGGCTTTATACAGAAGCCAACTAGTCAAGGTCTTTTTTTTTGTTCACTGGATCTTTCAGGGAAGTATTTATGAGGAAAACATACACACACACACATATAAAAACGCAGGGAGTGAGAAAAGCTTAGCCTTTGACAAATGATGGATTACAAATACATTTATTAGTGAATAAGCATCAATTTCATGCCCACGGGATGACCATGCTCTGATGGTCTCCCTCGGAGATCCCAGGAATTTGGTTTTGGACAGATTAATGCTTCACTATCTAGAATTTTTATCATGTTGGATCAGTGTTTGCCAAAAAAGTAAGGCTATCATATTGGCAGCTGTTTGAAGGCTCCTGGGTGGTACAAGGACATGGCCATTATTATCCCTGCTCTTCTCCATACGCATAATTTCCTTCCACTTCTCTATCAAATCTTTCAGATTAAGGCAAGGGGAGAGCCTTCATTTGGTAGGAGTGTGATTGTAACACCTGCTGACATATGTGTTGTTGTTTACTTGACAAAGAAAGGGCTTGCTTCAGTCTCAGAATCTTTAAAAAAAAGGCAGTATATCTAGCATCTAATAACTTTTTAGAACTTTTTAGTATATTTAAAGTTATCCTTTATTTTATGGCAAATAATTATGGCAAAATAAATTTTATTTTCTGTAGCAATATCTTCTTTGCTTTTTAAACAAATTTGAGTGTAAAGACACAACTATCCCGTGGGCCAATTTTTAATAAAAAAATAAACAATGGTGCAGATGGTGACAGAGTCACAGTGAAAACAGTGGAAGTAATATGGAAGCGATTCAAGGTTGGAAAGCACAATGCTCAGTTGGTTTTTTTTTATTTGTATATTTCCAATCATATGAGTCCTTGGGCCATTGCTTTCAAAATAATCACAATGCTGATCACATTTTATTTTGTATTGTGATATTTTTCTTTTATTAATTGTAGATTGTATTTTCCAAAGATGATTTTATATATGTCCATATAGTCTATATGTATGTTTTCATATAGACATATATACATACATATGTATCTGCTTTTCATTCAATGGGACTGACATTTCTTCCACTAATATGTGGGGTTGATGCTCCCTCCTACTCCATTTCAGCAAGGTATGTGACCTTCCTGACCAATGTATACAGTGGAATTGATGCTATGTGACTTCTGAGGCTAGGTCATAAAAAAGAAACAGCTTCTGCCTGATTCGCTCTCTGGCACTGACCTTTGGAAACAACCATCATGCTGTGAAGAAGCCCAGGCCACATGGAGAGACCATGTGTAGGAGTTTTGGCCAATTTGCCAGCTAAGGTCTCAGTTGTCAGTTCATCACCAACCACCAGACAAATGAATGAACAAGCCTCAGATGATTCCAGCCACCAGCCTTCAAATCTTCCAGCTGAGGCCCCCAGATACCACAATAGAGAGTCAAGCCATCTTTGCAGTGCCGAGTGAATCCCTGACCCGCATAATCCATGAGCATCCTAAACAGTTGTCTAACGCCGCTAAGTTTTGGGGTAAATTGTTTTGCAGTCTGATGATGGGAGGGTGAGATCTGTTATAATTTTGTGTTCCCCAGAGTGTCTTGTTTTCGGCAGATCCCATGTACATCCACAAGGATTAAGTGAATTAATTAATTAAATGAAACAGCATTCACAGACATAGCTTGCTATTTAATCAGCAGTGACTTTCACGTTCAGCCCTTGCTTCTCTACCCTGCTGTGTGTTGTGCCTATATGGCTCCTAATCAAACATGCCTGCAGCCCTTCATACTGGGGTAATGGGCTGCAGCCATTTTCCCTCTAACCTCTGTGGGAAACCATATTGACTTTGCCTAATTTTGATGAGGAGAGGAAGACCTTGGGCATGGAGGGTATAAATGAATAAATGTTTTTATTGTTGATGATGTTTAGGTTTTTTTTTCTCTTTGCTCATCATCATGTTCTTTCCTTTGCACAACTAGGAAGCTAGAATTTTAGATCTTTTAGCTAGAAATCACTTATCACCATGTTTCACAAGTCAGCACCTCTGAATCCAGTTCTTTCCTGCTCTACAAATGTTCCTTCAGATTAGCTGAATGAGTTTATAGCTGACACATCATTACTCTGAAACTCTTGCAAGTAAAGCTAATCACATCTTTTGAAAACTCCTGTAAACCAGTCACAGAAGGCTGTAAATTAGGAAGGGAAAGGCAGAAGGATAAAGTTGCTTATACATCAATATACTAAACTTTTTCCTTCTTAGAAGGTCATTCTTTAACTTGCTCATTTCCTGGGAAAGGGAGGACGCTCAGCCTCCACTGGGCTTCAGGTAGAGATTTACCCAAACACACTAAGCTGACTCAGAATGCATCCTCACCAGCCCACCATGTATGCTTTTGTTCTAAGTTTTCCTTTTATCATGAATTCAGAGATTCTGAGGCTAACACTCAAGAAGTTGCTTTGCTTTATTCTTCAGCATATACTCTTACTAGGCATATACTAGTAAGAGCACATACTCAAAACTTTAGGCATAGATTTTTAAGACTGTATGAGGCTGGGCACAGTGGCTCATGCCTGTAATCTGAGCACTTTGGGAGGCTGAGGCGGGCAGATCACCCGAGGTCAGGAGATCAAGACCAGCCTGGCCAACATGGTGAAACCCCATCTCTACTAAAAATACAAAAATTAGATGGGCATGGTGGCATGCACCTGTAATCCCAGCTACTCAGGAGGCAAGAGGATCGCTTGAACCTGGGAGGTGGCGATTGCCTTGAGCAGAGATCGTGCCATTGTACACCAGCCTGGGTGACAGAGCAACACTGTCTCAAAAAATAAAAAACAATGTCTCCAAAAAAAAAAAAATTAAGATGCTATAAGCCTACAAAAATGCCTCCATGTAAACAGACATAATAAGTAAAATGAGGGTAATAAAGATTCCTACTGTTTGTCTCTTCTTAATCAGATGGTAATAAAAGTATTGATACCATTTATCAGGTGATTCTTAGCCTTGGCATTTTAATGAAATTACTATTAGTTTGCCACACCTTAAGAGCTGTAATGACTCTAGTTACCCCAGTCTGCTTCTTCTTTTGGGATTCTCAGAGCTGACTTTGATTTGTTCTGCCTGAACTTCTCTTTTTGTACCACCCAGGGTCAACCTCAGTTACTCCCCTTCCATCAGCATTTCCTCCATCCCCAGCAGCTACCAAATGTTGGGAGTGAATGCCATAACCTGATTCCTTTAAAGAGCTTACACTTCACTTCCATGTGCAATTAGAACAAGAAGTACATGTCAAACCATATCACTTGAATTCAACATATTGTCCCACTGAAGGTAGGAAAAGAGAGGCAGAGCTGTCAACGCCTTCGACCACCTCCTTTCCTCAACATCCAACACCTACACTCTCTTCACAGCCATCCCTAGACGATGACTTTCTCTGATATGCTGCTGGGCTTTTTTTTTCCCCCGCAGTAGGGGCCTAAGCCTAAATAGTGATAGTCCATAAAGCAAAGAAATAAAGCATTTCACCTTTACTAGAAACAGTAAACTCATAAGAAAGAAACATCCTGCCCAATGGCAAACATTAAAAAAATACTTGCCCCAGTTCTCTTTCTCAATGTTCATGTCTACCACATCATTCTCTGAATTTACAACCCTGGAGACAATTTTGGTTTATTTTGCTGCCCTGAAAGAGGCCTGAGGCAGTTTGTTATCTTAACCCCTATGCATAGTGACACCAAGCAAAATTCCAGACATTTCCTTTCTGAATTCGTCCTGGCCTTGCTACAGACAAACTGAAAGTGAATTTCAGATGCTTTTCCTTTCTGATGCCTTTCTGTTTTACAGGAAGAACTCACTTTATGCAAAATACATATTTCTGAGAGAAAGGTTGTTTGCAAATTACTTTTTTTGGTAAATGATTTCTATTTTAATTTACTCTTATATAATACATTCAGCTATGTTTTACAGTAATTCTGATTTGTATTTAACTGGAAAGAACTCTGAAGCATTAAGTGTTAAGTTCTCCAAGGTAAACATGAAGCTTTTCTGCTAAGTAACAGAATAATTAAATGCTTTAAAGAAGTTTGAAATTGAAAGAACATACTGCAAAATGCCTTGAAAGTTAAATTTTTATTTTATGATTCAATTATCCCTTAGCTTATCTGTTTTACAATATAAATTATCTTTTAATTTACTGGGCTTTGATTTATAAGAGAACACTGCAATTGTAGATCCCAATGGTTGTACAAACTCTTAACTAGGTGAGCCCAGTTGGTTGATTATCAAAAAATAGAGAATGCTTGGACTGTTTACTTTCATTGGCAGGACAAAGTGAGCTTTATGGCCAAATTTCAGAAAGCAGTTTAGTATATCATTATAAGCAAGTGTTTGCAAGCTCTAAGAATTGCCTACTTCTTCCCTATCTTGCAATGTCCTTTCTTTAGTTCCCAGTCCTCTCTTTTATTAACTTCTATTGTGTCATTTTACTCAAAATTACAGAGAAAGAAGCAAAAGGAGGAAACACACACATACACAACAAATAATTAATGTCTACTTTAGCAGTTTTTAATGCTCATTCACCCAAAAAAGGTCACTAAATATCAGGCAAAATGGTTAGCTCATGGAATACTTGATATTTGAATTAAGTAATTTTAAAGTACTAATAATGTCTTCTTCTGTCACCTTAATCCTTTCATGGAAAGAGATGGTTAGAAAATTTTAAAAACATATCTTGTCTATTGCATGCTGTTTCCCGAACGGTCTATAAAATGCACATATTAGTGATTATTCATGGGTTTGGACCTAAATATTTTACGACAGAGAAAACTCTTAAACTTCATGCCTCCTAAGGGGAAGACATCTCATTGCTAGAAAGTTTACAGGTAAAAGAAGAATACATATCCCCTTAGGTGAAAGAAAGATAAATACACATAGTGTATTTGTGTTTAACTGAAAAGAACTCTTAAACATTAAGTTTTAAGTTCTCCAAAATAAACTTGAACCTTTTCTGCTAAGCGGTAGAATAATTAAATGCATATAGTGTTATTTCACATTCTTCCTTCTTTAACCACTGCTTTAATATCACCTGGATTATTTCTTACTTTTCAAATTTTGATGCTAATCTCTTCTGATAGTGCAAGAGCCCCTAAAGACCAGTAATGTGTAAGCAACTTAGATAACTTTTCCGAACATATAGTGGGGCATTATTAGTTTTTTCATCTGTTCTGCCAGGGGATCTATTTTAGACCCTTCATTTCCAGACTTCTTCACTGAGAATTGTAGCTTATTCATATTTCCTTCAAAAGGCAGTGTCCTCAATGTGTTGACAACAAAAATGGAATGGATTACCAAAGCCTAAATTTTTATGATTAACAAGTAACAGGTGTCAGTTCATCATTTGAAATCCTTAACCAGTGTATTCGTTATTCTCCCATATTTGCATAATTTACATAAACAAAAGCTCTTTGAGGTTCTCAAAAACTTTTAAGAGTGCAACAAAGTCCTGGGACCATAAATTTGAGAACCACTGTTTAAAGACATCACTGTTGTAGTGTCTTTTTTTTTTTTTTTTTTTAAAGGGGATAAGACTAGAGGATTTTTTTCTCTTATTTTGCCCACATTGAATACTATTAATGGACTTTAAAATTTCTAAATGCTGTGACCACAGACTCAAAAAGTTGTCAAGGACTCTCAGTAGTTAGTGGGTTCAAGTTTAAACCTAATGCAAGAGTCCAATCCACTTTAAGACATCTAAGATGGGGGTTAGTAAACCTAAACTATGATGAATATATCAAGGCTTGTGTGTGTAAACAACTTTACTTGGGTAAAGACAAAATGTCAATCTCCTAATTTAAAATGATTATTTTTTCTTTTCATCTCTTTTTTTGAGCTACACAAAATTTGGAAAAACACTGATCTAGATTCAGCACTTTCCCTGAAAATCCACAGCGTCTGAAAATGTATCCTATGAAATAGGCCACACCATTGTTAATAAATATTAATGCTTTAAAACGTACTTTCAAATGGAAGTCAAAGTCAGATCTTCATCATCTTTTTACTGATTCTTGAGTTTTGCCTTTGGATAAAGGCAAGACAAATCTCACTGCCCACTGTACTAATCTCCTTTTCACATGTCATATCAGGGCTCTCCATTGAGTCTCATGGCTTGATTTTTGGTTTCCTTTTACCATGATGTAGGCTGAGGAATCCGAAACTATATCTCCAGCTCAGTTTTCTTCCTGAACTACAGAATCATATATACATATGCAACTGATGACTTCAGTTTCATTTTTACATATGATAAATATATCAAACTCAACATGTCCAAAATTGAGCTCCTGTTCTTCCCCCTAAAAATGCCTCATTTGTAGCCTACATTTCATATCATAGAAACTCTATACTTCCCACTGTGGAGGCCCTGCATCCTGGATTTTTCATAGACTTTCCTCTTTCTCTTGTACTCGACATGTAATCTATTAGCGAAACCTGATAATTCTACCCTCAAATGTATCCAGATGTCAATCTCTTCATTACCAACATTGCTACAATCCTGAATGGAAACACTGTCATGCCACACCTAGATTCCTGCATCTATGCACTAATACAACAAACAGGTCATCCTGTTCTGTCCTTCCCCTTAATTGAAATCTTTTTTTTTTTTTTTTCTTTTTTGAGACTGAGTCTCACTCTGTCACCCAGGCTGGAGTGCAGTGGAGCAATTTCAGCTCACTGCAACCTCTGCCTCCTGGGTTCAAGCGATTCTCCTGCCTCAGCCGCCTGAGTAGCTGGGATTACCAGCACCTGTCACTATGCCCAGCTAACTTTTTTGCATTTTTAGTAGAGATGGGGTTTAACCATCTTGGCCAGGTTGGTCTCGAACTCCTGACCTCATGATTTGCCTGCCTCGGCCTCCCAAAGTGCTGGGAGTACAGGTGTGAGCCGCCGTGCCCAGCCTTCAATTGAAATCTTTAAAATGACTTACAAAGGCTCACATGATCTAGCTACCCAGGTCTTTGATGTCATCTTTTTATTTTTTTTATTTTTTATTTTATTTTACTTTTATTTATTTATTTATTTATTTTTTTGAGACGGAGTCTCGCTATGTTGCCCAAGCTGGAGTGCAGTGGCGCGATCTCGGCTCACTGCAAGCTCCGCCTCCTGGGTTCACACCATTCTCCTGCCTCAGCCTCCCGAGTAGCTGGGAGTACAGGTGCCCACCACCATGCTCAGCTAATCTTTTTTTGTATTTTTAGTAGAGATGGGTTTCACTGTGTTAGCCAAGATGGCCTTGATCTCCTGACCTCATGATCTGCCTGCCTCGGCCTCCCAAAGTACTGGGATTACAGGCGTGAGCCACCGCGCCCAGCCTCTTCAATGTCATCTTTATTACTCTTTCCCTAAGACATTCTGTTCCCACTACACCAGTCCTCTTCCTATTGCTCAAACATGCCAACTATGCCTGTGTTTTACTTTGCTGGAATACCCTTCTCCCAGATATCTATGTGGCTAATTCCCTCACTGCTTTCAAAGCCTTTGAGAGTTGTTTAAATGCTCCACTTTCAATAAATCCTATCCTGATCTCCCTGTTTAAAAATGCAAGACCCCCTTCTGAAGCTTCCTATACTCATTACCCTGCTCCAATATTTATCTCTCCATTATAGGTATCATCTAACACACTATACAATTCAGTTATTTTTTTCTACTGTTTATTATATGTCTCTTCCCACTGGCTTGCAACCTGCACAAGGACAAGGGTCTTTCTTAATTTGCAAAGAATCTCAAACTTTAGAACAGTACCTGGCACAAAGCAGGAACTCAATAATTATCTGTTGAACAAATGAAAGAACTGTCTGTTCCGCCATCATATATCACAGATCCTATATCCTTTGAGTGTCAGAAAACTGGTTCAGGTCCCAGCTGCGCTCTTGACATTCCCACGTTAGGACTAAAACAACCTTTTCCCCGACTAGATTTCTCTTATATTGAGCCAAAAATGCAGAGCCAGTCTAGCACTATAATTCTTAGCAAGACAGCTCACATCTCTGATCCTCAATTTTCTTCTTTTTCGACTGACACAGAGAGTGATGTGATGAAACAAACTTGGCATTTGGAATCATGCAGACCTGGGTTGAAGGCTCTGGCATTCACTAGCACTGTGGGCCTTGGGCTGGTCACTGAACCTTTCTGAACATATTTCTAAATTCACTGCAAATAATACCTATCTTACAGTTTGTAGAAGGATTAGAAATGGTTTAACTAAAGCACTTTAAATAGTGCCTCCCACATATTATGTTTCCTGAAAGCGTATCTTAATATCTCCTGAATAGCGTTGGCATCCTCTTCTGCTGGATTCTCAAGCCTGGCTTGGGGAAGCAGTGGGGCAGCACCATGGACACAGGCAGTCTTTCTTTCTTTTTTTTTTTTTGAGATGGAGTCTTGCCCTGTCATCCAGGCTGGAGTGCAATGGTGTGATCTCGGCTCACTGCAACCACTGCCTCCCGTGTTCAAACGATTCTGCTGCCTCAGCCTTCCGAGTAGCTGGGATTGCAGGTGCCCGCCACCATGCCCAGTTATTTTATGTATTTTTAGTAGAGATGGGGTTTCTCCATGTTGGCTAGGCTGGTCTTGAACTCCTGACCTTGTGATCCACCCGCTTTGGCCTCCCAAAGTGCTGGGATTACAGGTGTGAGCCACCACGCCAGCTTACAGAGGCAGAGTCTTTGGAGTCCAGCTGACTTGAGCTGTAGGCATTGTGAGATGGTGTTAGGTATAGTCAGCTAAGATTGAAAGAAAAACAGTTGTTAAGAAAGGAAGAGGATTAAAAGGTACCAGTGAAAAATGCAGGCATAGGAAGAGGATAAAAGTGAGAAAATAGGCCGGGCGCGGTGGCTCAAGCCTGTAATCCCAGCACTTTGGGAGGCTGAGGCGGGCGGATCACGAGGTCAGGAGATCGAGACCACAGTGAAACCCCGTCTCTACTAAAAATACAAAAAATTAGCTGGGCGCAGTGGCGAGCGCCTGTAGTCCCAGCTACTCGGGAGGCTGAGGCAGGAGAATGGCATGAACCCAGGAGGCGGAGCCTGCAGTGAGCAGAGATGGTGCCACCACACTCCAGCCTGGGCATCAGAGTGAGACTGTCTCAAAAAAAAAAAAAAAAAAGAGAAAATATAGAAAAAGGGGGAAAATGGAAAAATAAAGATACCAAATTAAGAGGGGCAAAGCTATGTTTCTCTTTATTCGGCCTGGGTTTGCTGCAATGACACGGTATCACCTCATGTCTTCCAGCGATAAGTCCTGTCATTTATTTCTCTCGGAAACTCAGGATCAGCAGTCCTCTATTTCCAGGGACAGTCATGTACAAAGTGTCCCAATTCCATGCAAAGATACAGCCCAGCTTCCCCAGGCACCTCATGGAGCTATTTATAAAAGCACACTATCCAGATGTGTAAACGCCACTGCTCACAAGCTCTGAAGCGGATGCTTGTATGCAACGCTGGTGAGATCTGCTGGCCCCCAAACACATGCTGCTGGGCATCAGGGTGTCTACAATAAAAACTCATAGAGGGAATAAGCAGATGTCCTTAGGCACTCAACAGGAAACAAGACATCCTGGCAGCCTGGATGGCTCTGGTTATCAAGGCCTGTTCTTCCTATCAGGCCAGAATGCACAGCCTGTCAAGAGAAATATGGAGGGAGAGGATCACACTGTACTTTGTGTCTGCTCTGTCTTAGTACAGCAGGAAAACCTATCACTCATCCACATAGATGAGCACACTCTATGGGAGGTGCTGCGACACAAAGGCTTATGTATGCCCTGAGCACGTACCTGGGGCAAATCCCTCTGTGAATGTTTGATGAATGAAAGCATGACAAAAGCAAAAATGAAAACAAAAATGAACCATAAAAATTGTTATTGATCATCATTATCATGTCATTTCTACAACAATTACTTTGGAATAACAATGCAGTAGATTGATGACAGAAATGTCCTCAGTGCAAAAATGCCCCTGTGTAATATGACTACAGGTCCTCTGCCATGAGATGGCATCTATTTTTCCACCTCTTGAGTCTGGGGGGTAGAAGAGAGCCATGTGGCTTGCTTTGACTAACAGAATGCGGCAGAGGTGGTGATGGGCCAGGTTTCTCAGATATGTTTCCAAGAGGCTTGGCATGCATTTGCACTCTTCTTTTGCTTTTCTGAAACCCTTCTGAGAACGTGTGTGGTCAAGCCTGACCAAATTAGCTTCAGGGATGTGGCTTAAAAGTATACTGATGCCATTCCAGACACCATGTTCGATATCATTCTAATGATATTCTTCCCACAAAACATGGGAAGAGTTGTCTTAAGAACTTTACATAAATCATCTTGAATTTTCCTGACAACCTGCGAAGTAGGTATTACTGCTAGTAGAGAAACATGCTTAGAAAGGTAACTCATCCAAGGTCACACTGCTAGTGAATTTCAGAACTGCATTCAGTCCAGGTCTGCAGTAATTTCAAACTTCATGCCTACTTCATGATATCACACTAATTTGATAGAAACAGGAGAGAACAATGAGGATTAGAGATGTGAGCATCTTACTGAGGTTTCCAGTGCTAGTTTGCTTCCTTAATGAATTAAGATAAACCTGATCAAAAATGACTCTAACTTTGTCCTAATCTGGGTATGCCAAAGGCAGAGCTGGGTTCAGGACCAGCCACATGACTCCTGCTCAAGGGCTTTTTCTACTCACCTTATCGTGGAAGGAGGTGCATTTTCTATACTATACAATAGGGCAATGCTAATCTCTCTGTCTCTCAATTGTATCACTAGTAAAGTGAGAAAATATCTACTCTGCCCATTTTACAAAGTTGTTGTGAAGATCAAATCAAATACTCAAAAGTCTAAGTGTTTTATTTGGATCATTTTATAGAAAAGAGAGGACTGATGGGCCCAAGGGACGTTACAGTCACCATGCTGTTGGCACTGTGTTAAAAACAGAAGCACTACAAAATATTGCTGCGATTGTATTTAGTAGGGCAGTGTAGGGATTTGGGGGCTTGGAGAGCCTATGAATTCTGGAATCCACTAGGGTAGGGGGTGGTCTATACAAAGTTTCCAATACTAGTATTCTTGGGCTTTAAAAGTTAGCCACCCCCAACCCCAGGTTTTCTTGGTGTTAAAACAATTTATCTATCTGTTAATTCAGCCAAATGATGAACAAATTGACAGGGCTAGTATGGACTGAATATCTGTGTCTCCCCAAAATTCATATGTTGCAGCCCTAAGTCCCAACTTGTATTCCAAGACAGGGCCTTTAGGGAAGTAATTAAGGTTAAATGAATTCATAAAGAGTAGTTCCCTGGTACATAGGATTAGTGTTCTCATAAAAAGAGACCTCAGAGAGTTTGCTCTCTCTCCACCACACAGAGGGAGGGTGGCCCCTGTGCAAAACAGGACACGATGAGACCCTCACCAAAATCGAACCTCATTGGCACCATGATGTCAGACTGCCAGACATTTGAACTAGGAGAAAATACATTTTGTTGTTTAAGGCACCCAGTATGTGGTACTTCATTATGGCAGCCAGAGGTGATTAACACAGGAGCAAACTCCAGTTCAGATGGACTGTTCAATTCAGACAAAACAGTCTGACAATCTAAGATGGACAGAGCTTTGAAAATCTCACTACCAACATAGTGGGGAGAGGATAAGCTAGAGGTTAAATGAATTATAATAGATTTTTTACTTTATATATATTCTCATACATTTGCATTTACTCTTCAAATACTAGGTTTTATACAATCAGAAAAAATTTTTGCTGAGAATTTGCCTCATTAACATAATTACTTTAATTTATATAAACTTTTTCCAGAATCCATGTCCATGCACATATCTTTACAACCACATTCCCAATAAATAATAATGGGCCCTCATTTGATTAATTATGTAAGTAATTTTTACACTTTCATAGTCATTCTATCATTCATTTTTTATCCTGTTTATTTCTAACCCTTTTGTTGCTATAAAAGAAAGTATGCACATGGTTTTAAAAAATAAGTTATCCCAAAAGGCTCAGAGAAAAAACCATGAACTTCTTGTCCCATCTCTTCTGACTGGAAACTATCTTGTTTTCAAAGTATAACCCGAACATGATCCTAACTCAAACATCTCCCTTCTGCAACTTCAGGTGCAATTTCCAGGGGTAACTTCTTAGTGGTTTATCTTATTAGTCTCTAATTTATGAGACTCAAAGGATTATCCATTGATACCACAATGAGAATGATCAGGAATTAGCAGACACGTGCTAGCTTCCTCCTCTTGTCTCTTCTTCTGAATGTCTGTGACAGTATTACTAATTTTAGTTCATCTATTATTTTTTAACCTTAAATGATGTATTTAAATCTATATGATTTTCCAAAAAAGGTTTTAAATTTTTTTTCCTATAATTGTTCCTTGCCTTCAAAGTCTGACCTTCTGTCATCCACAATATTACTTTTATTATATATTGTCAAGGTTAACAGCAATATTTTCTATTCTAACACCTCTATTTGGTCTGCTATGCTAAGTATGATTGTAAATTGAGACACAGGTAAAAAAATCAATAAGCAGCATTTAGCTTATGATTACATATACTATTCCAATGCTGGGCTAATTAGTCCGGTTTGGATGATTTTTTTCTTCTATCACATTCTCAGTGGTCCAGTGTCATACCCACTAACAATCACAAATAAGTTTCCTAGCATTAAAAGTAAATAGACTTTCTTTTCTCATATGCCAGCAGTTGCTTAAATTCATGCCACAGTTTAGTTTAATTCATATTTGGAGCAAATATTCTTATGCAACGTTAGAGTCTTTGGGGGGTATTTATTTATTTATCTTTGAGACAGGGTCTTGCTCTGTCACTCAGGCTGGAGTGCAGTGGTGTGATCCTGGCTCACTGCAGTCTTAATGTCTCAGATTCAAATGGTCCTCCTATCTCAGCCCCACAAGCAACTGGGACTACAGGTGCATGCTCCCATGCAGCTAATGTTTTTACTTTTTTATAGGGATGAGGGTCTCACTATGTTGTCCAGGCTGGTCTCAAACTCCTGGGCTCAAACTATTCTCCTGCCTCGGCCTCCCAAAGTGCTGGGATTACAGGCATGAGCCACCATGCCTGGCCACTTTGGAGTATTTAATTTCATTTCTTCTTCTCTTGTTTTGTTGGTATCAATTTTTTCAAACATTTTAATTATCTATTTACCAAATTCCCTGTTTTTCCCAAAGATCTACCTCATAGAGTTCTCCTTACCCCAGATTACACTGGCTGCTCCCCAGACCTGCTACAAAGGGGCCATTTGGTATTTTCCTCCATTGCTGCCCTGGATGGATGGATAAACTGTTCCCTAGGTCCCAATCTTCCTTTTTTTCTTAGTTTATGTCTTCTCTTTGCTGGAACATATTCATAAGCAACTTCCTAAGAAACGGCTTTGGGGGTAAACATTCTCAATCCCTGCATGTCAGAAAAAGTCTCTATTCTACCTTCACATTTGATTGATAAAATGGCTAGATCTAGAGTTCTAAGCTGAAAAAACAATCCCTCACAATTTTGAAGTCATTGCTCCACAGTTTTCTTCCTTCAGATGTTGCTGCGAGAAATCTAAAGTAGCTTGAGTCTCATTCCTTTTTTGATATCTTATATTTTTCCCCTAGAAGGCTTTAAGGACCTTTTTATTCTTGACATTCTGAAATTTCATGAGAATGTGCTTAGATATGGGTCTTCTGTAGTCCGTTTCAATTTAAAGATCAAGCCTTGGTGAATCATGCATTATTAGTCTTTAAAGTATATTCCCTACTCTGTTTACTCTGCTCTCTTTTCTAGAATGTCTATTACTAAATATTGAATCTTTCAGATTGAGTATCTATATTTTAAAAAGTTTTTATTTTTCAGTTTGGTAAAATACACATAACACAAAATTTACCATCTTCATAATTTTTAATTGTACAGTTCAGTAGTATTAAGTACACACTGTTGTATAACCATCACCACCATTGATCTCCAGGACTCTTTCCATTCTGCAAAACTGAGACTCTGCACCCATTAAAACGGTAACTCCCTATCCCCTTGTCTCCACATTCCCTCTGGCAATTACCATTCTACTTTCTGCTTCTGTGAGTTTGCCTACTCTATCCTCATATAAGTGAACATGCCATTCTATCTTTTTGTGACTGGCTCATTTCACTTAGCCTATTGTCCTAGAGGTTTATTTATGTTGTAAAAAGTGTCAGCATTTCCCTCCTTTTTGAGGATGAATAACATTGTCTGGTTTCTCCATAGGAAAGCATCTTGGAAGAGTTGTATGAGCTAACCGAATCTGTTTCAGTACCTTATGCGGTCTCCCCACATTCCAGCTGGCTTCCTTCCTCATCCTCCCATTGGTCATGCTCTTGTCATGGCCACCGAGACATGCAGGTTGCTAATTCCAGTGTTACTTCTTGCAAGACAACAACTTCCTTCCTGTGGCCTCTTGGTAGCCTCTGACACAATGGAACACACTTTCTTCTTGAGATACTTTCTTCTCCTGGCTTCCACACCTCTCTCTCTCTCTACTGTTTACTCTGTTCTCCTTTCTAGAATGCCTATTACTAAACATTGGACCTTCCAGATTGAATATCTACATTTTAAAAAGTTTTTATTTTTAGTTTGGTAAAATACACACAACATAAAATGGTTTTCTCTCTACCGCACTAAGTAGTCCTTCTTCTTTGTCCCGCCTTCCACTTTGACCTAAATGGTGTACTTTGGGGTTTGGTTTGAGAATCCCTTTTACTTCCTATCTGTACTCTCTCCTGGGGTAGTTTCAAGTCCCACTGGCTTTAAATATTGTCAATAAATCAAATGACTCTCAAGTTTATTATTCTTTCTCAGTATCTCTCTTTAATTCCCTCTCCATCTTTACCAGCTGCCTACTCGATATCCCACTTGGCTGTCCAACAAACAGAACTTTCAAACTTAACACGCTCAAAACAAAATTCATGACTTCCCTCAAATCTGCTCTCCCACCAGTGTTTCTACATCCTGGTAGATCCTGACCAAAATCCCAGTAATCATCCTCATATATACATCATACATATATACATACACACATGTACATACAAGACTGTGGGGTATACCCAGACAGTATCTTTAGGATGCATACATTCACTTCCACCTTTATTCCTTCCACCTCATTCAAAGGCAACTATTTCTCACCTAGACTCTGGCAATAACCTCCTATTTTCCAAATTCCACACTTTCCACCTACAGTCTATTGTTCACAGCACAATCAGAGTAAACTTATAAATACGTAAACCTGATTGGGTCCTTCAGTGGCTTTCCCTGCACTTAAAATAAAATCCAAACTCCAAGCCTGCAAGGCCCTCTCTCCTAACGCATATTCTAGTCTTCTTTTTCATGGTCTTGATGTTCCAAGAATAAGAGAGTCCTGTTCTTTCTGTTCCTCCAACATATACAGCCCACTCTTACTTTAGGGTGAGTAATGAAAGTTAGCTCTTCTCTCAGATGTTCTCAGGGCTAGCTTCAGCTCATCATTCAGATCTCATCTTAAACATCATTTCTTCAGGGTCATCTTCCTTGATCATGTAATCTTAAGTAATCCCCAAGACGTTTTTAACACATCCCATCTTCACTATATCCCTTATGGTGATCTGATATTTTCCTACACCTATTTACTACAACATTCTCTGCACTTAGCACCTAGGCACTTAATGAATATTCTTTAGATGCATGAATTATACAATAAGTATGGAGCTCTCTCCATTGTCCATAATGTTTCCTAATGATATATACATTCTAGAAGTGAGAGTACAGAATAAAACCTTTTCTCCATGTATCTGTTCCTGTTCCAATTTGATAGTAGAGCAGGGTTTTCATGTCAAGACAAAGGCAAACAACTTGAAAAGCCCAGGAGCGGCCTTGTGGATCTGTATTAAAATATAGGAATGTGTCTGCTCTGTCTCCATTCATTCATTCATTTATTCAAATATATTTACTGGATACTTGTTCAAAGCCTAGCATTGTATTAGGTATGGAGTTTTGTGCGAATAACACAAAAGAAGCCTTTCTGTCACCGTACACTTTTTATTCACAAGTGTGAGCTAAACAGACCAATAAATCTAATAAGGAAGGTTGTATGACATCACACACTCAGCCTGACTCTGCTCAAATGGCATTCCATGGATGCAGGTTTGCAGCTTGGTTTTTCCATTCACTAGCTGTGTTACTCACAAGCAGGTAGCTTAATTTCTCTAAGCCTCTGCTTCACCATCAAGATAAAGGGGATGAATACATTTATCTCACATGTTTGCTATGAGAATTCAATTAGAAAATAACTGTAAAACATGCTGTTCAGTCCCTGATACTACTGACAATTAATGATAATTAATAAATAGTATTCTCTGCCATTACAATTTTATTATTAGTCTTCCTTCTGGTACAGCTGCCACTTCCACTACTGCTACTAACTTTTTTCTTTTTTATTTAGAGACAGGGCTCACTCTGTTGCCCATGCTGGAGTGCAGTGGCATGATCATAGCTCACTACAGCCTCAAACTCCTGGGCTCAGGGAATCTTCCCACCTCAGCCTCCTGAATAGCTAGGACTATAGATTCACACCACAACACCCAGCTTTTTTTTTTTTTTTTAATAGAGATAGGGTCTCACTATGTTGCCCAGGCTAGTCTTGAACTCCTGGTCTGAAGCAATCATCCCTGCTACTAACATTCTTTTATTGAAGACATATGGGGCAGGTTGAAATCAGAATTAAAATGTGTTTTTAGAAATATTATGTCGGCAGCTACTTAACAAGCCAGACTGGTTATTTCCCTGGGGCGTAATTCACTCAGACCCACAGGAAAGCAAAAATGTGTAGGATCTGATGGTTCCCATTTGATAGCTCCTTTCCAGAAAACAGTATGAAAAGATAAGAAACACTGTAAAATATCCTGGTCATTTCTTTGACCTGGGCATGAAGTTGGTTCTTATTATTAGAAAGAGAAATGTCAGCATCCATGCTGATGGGGCACAAATATCCAATTAAACATGAATCTCAGCCCCCAATCAGCACACATATGCCTTGGCCAAGTGGAAGCATTTTCATTTGCTCAGCCTTTTCTTCCAATATGACTCGTCCTTTGGGTCTTTGAGGGTGACCGGCCTCCTCTAAGGAGGATCATTCAGGACCATAAATAGAAATCTGGAATCTCACTGAGCAATGCTCACTTGGATCTTGAATTCTATTTGTGGAAATGAAATCTCTAATCCCATGGAAGTGCTTAACAAACCCAGAAGCAGAAAAACTCTCCCACTTGACAAACGTCACCCAGAGTGCATCTGAATGAACAATGACACTAAAAGACACACCACAAATGCAGTTTTCCTACTTAACTAAATCACATTTCTCCACAAAACACCATCTAAAATCCTCTTTCACATTTTCATCCTTTCTAGCTCCCGTTTTTTCTTTTTTAATAAGCTTCCCTTTTCATTTTTTAATTCCATTTCCACTTTCCCCTTCAATGTAGCCAGGTTGTTAAATTAAAAACCCTCATCTTCTGTCTTTGCATGAACATTATTTTCCATTTCTATTCTGGGGCCTAATTTTGATCCTTTAGCCATTTGACATTCCGAACAGGTGCAAAAGAAGGCTGCAGGTTCAAAGGTGTATCTTCTGCACTTCTTGACCCCTTTGATTTGAAAGCACATTACCTTAATAATAAAAATATCTGGGTTACACATTTGATATACAGACCAGAGAGAATCAAGTGCAGGACATTTTTCTGATGCTTTAAAGAAATGCTCAGAAAAAGATTCCAAACTCATTTTCCACTGATTCTCTGTTCCTCCATTACATTATTTTTCTGTACCCTTTATACATCAGAGAAGTCATTTGGGATTTCAGAGTCATTTGGGATTGATTATGAAGCAGCAAAAATCTTTCACACTGCAAGCAAGGTGAGGCCAACCTCTAGTTCAGCTAGCTTTTCAATCATATTATTTCTACTTATCAAATGTATTTTAGGCCATAATTTGTTTTAGAGTCAAACTAGTTTTCAAGTTACTGTTATTTGTTCAAAAGTGACCATATAAAAAGTTGAAAATCTGTAGATTTAATGTGCCTGACACTTAATTTCATGCTCTGTTTGCCCCATTGTTCAAAGCAAATAGTAAAGTCTTCAGCTATATACGTGTGTGTGCGCGTGTGTGTTTATTCAGTTCATGATTTCAGTTTTTACAATGTTAATATATTGCTTTCTTTAAAAAAAAATCTGCTACACAGGAAAGGTGTCAAACAATTGTTTTTTTTTGGAGACCAAGTCTCACTCTGTTGCCCAGGCTGGAGTGCAGTGGCATGATCTTGGCTCACTACAACCTCTGCCTCCTCGGTTCAAGTGATTCTCCTGCCTCGACCTCCTGAGTAGTGGGGATTACAGGTGCCTGCTACCACACTTGGCTACTTTTTGTATTTTTAGTGGAAACGGGGTTTCACCACATTGGTCAGGCTGGTCTCAAATTCCTGACCTCAAGTGATCTGCCTGCCTCAGCCTCCCAAAGTGCTCACAGACGTGAGCCACCACACCCGGCCTCAAAGAATAATTTCTAATCTATCACATTAAAGTTGCAATTCCTATTTGCAACGCATTCTGATTTACAGGGTTAACATATTCAGTGGCACTTCTACATTTTCTTCATTTTCTACTTTAAAAAACTACTTCCAAGTGAAGGAATGGACAGAAGCGTAGCATCAAAAGCAGGTAATACGCTATTGCATATTATAATTCAAATGATTTAAAAGCCACTTAAAACAAGCAAACAATTACTAATAACTATGGATGACTATTTGGGGTCAGGTACATGCAAAGACTTTTGAATTTGTTTAATAAGTGGCCCCTACTAACTCCTAAGAAATTTAAAAGAAGAAAACTTAAAAATGATGAGATTTTATTAGGTAGCTTTCTCTATAGAATAACTAGAAGATTCATTCACTTACGTAATATTTAATCAAGTCTCCACTACATGCAAGGCACTTTGGGATACATTGGTGAGAAACACGGACAAGACACTTGCCCACACATGACTTATATTCTAACACAAGAGCAGACACTAAGGAGCCAACAACCCAGTGGTGACAAGTGCCATGGACGGCAATAAAACTGGGTGATGAGAAATCCCAGGACCAGGACCAATGGGAGAGGCACTGTGAGGGGCTGTCTATTTTAAAATGAGGCGGTTGGAGTCACTTCCTATCACAACTACACATTTCTATTGAAAAGCTTCTACTTCCAATGATAATATGGCCTCTGATCTGTTCTGAATTCTAATACAGTATTGTCCTTCACAAATGATCCATTCCCTCTCCTACTATTCTTTTTCTTCTATGAATTACTATAATTCACATGGTCCTATAACCACATAATTGTCATGTCCTATAATCACACATGGCATTGTACTGTTTGATGGGTAAAGTATAAAAACCCACCATTAAATAGAAGGAAGTTTCATTTATTCAATTTAATTCATTTATTTAACATTTATGAAGCACTTACTGTTTGCCATGAGCCATGCAATTTGCTGGGACGCAAAGATGAAAAATCAAGGATTCTGGCTTAGAGTCTCAGAGAGACAGGAGGAGAGACAAATATAATTAGTTAAGAGTAGTGAGTATACAGTAGAATTGCAAGGATAGAGAAAAGCATCAGATGATTTGGGCACTGAACCTGCTGTCTGCACAAGTGAATGTGAAATGCAGACATGGAATCAGGGAGGAGATAGACAAACAGGGTATCTTTAGGACAGAGGTGCATGAGAATACCAATGCAATAAAATCAAGAAACCACAAAATTGAGAGAGTTGGAAGATGGTGAGAAGGGAAAATTACTGGAGGGAGAAGTGCGAGGAGGAGGGGGAAAAAAGCTGGAGTAGAGCAGAGATGATGAGACCATGAATAGTGAGACAGTTTGGCTCACATATAACAAGGCTGCCCACATGCACACACACAGGCGTTCTCTCAAACTGTGCTTGGCTGGGTACTGATGATGCAAGGATGAAATGGACCCATTTCTATGGTCCCATCTGGCAAAACTGACATGACAGCACCAACTTACCTTCTCAGCTACATCACTCATCACTTTGCCAGAATCATTTCTCTAGCCACAAAAATGCCTGCTCCTTTTCTGCCTTTGCACATAATGGTTTACCTGGCTAGGATGTCACTTCCACCTTCTTTACCTGGAGAATTCCTACACACTTCTCAAGCCCTAAATTAAATATAACCTCTATTAGATGATTTCCCCAACTCCCTCTGCCTTGTTCTCGCAGTTCTTGGTAACATTTTCCAATTAGAGTACCTTTCCCAGTTAGGCTTAATTATCTGTATAACTATTTGCTCCAACACAGAACCCTGAGCATTTTGTGGGTACAGACAGTTCTATCCATCATTTCTGCACTTCACATGGTCTGCCACGTAGCAGTTGCTGATTATATAAATGTTTGCTTTATACAATTGGCTATTCCAGCAGTCCTTTAACAAAGGTTCAGAAAGCCAAGAGAGAAAACATTATACTATGGATGTTTCAATTAATATTTAAAAAATTATATATGGTAATTCTTGAATGTATTCTCACTGTAACAGTTTAAACAACAAAGATGGACAAAGAACCTCAACACTCTTTTCATGCTATACTCCCAATTCCATTCTTCTCAGTAGAGGTAGCAACTATCATGACTTTGAGGTAGACATTTAGGCACATTTTCTTTCCTTTGTATTTTACATATGTACATATGTAAAACAGCAATGTATAGTTTTCTATGAGTCCAGGCCATCTATAAATATGGGACAGTAATTTTCAACTTGTTTTTACTTAATAAGTTTTAGCTATATTTTATATCTTGGAACATACAGATTCATCTCCTTATTTTCAATCGATGCATAATGTTCACTAGTAAACAGAAACGTGCAAAGAAAAACAATCATTGAGTTTTCACCTAAATATGCAAGCACCGAGAAGACTGAGAATACCCAGTGGGGAAACATGCTCTCTGTTAGGCTAGTTTTGCTTTATTGAAGGGCAAATTAGTGTTTTTCTAAAAGTTTATAATGTGCAATTCTACTTCAAGTCCTCTATACTGTAGAAACACAGGCACGTATGTTTAAAAGGACACTATAGGTGTGCATTGCTATGGTATTTTCAATAGGGAAAACTTGGAAACATCCTAAATGTCCGTAAGGACTTACTAAATGGTGGAATACCTGCATTTGATTTTGTCAGTTTTGGGCACATGGTATCAAATGATTCTATTTTTACTATAGTCCCATGTCTGTTCCTTCCTAAGCCTCCTTTATTTCAAATCTCTCTCATTTCTAGTATTTTCAAATACTGCAATTCAGAATTATATGCACATCTGATAATATGATTCCTTTAAAGATGTTACTTATTTCCAGAGACTTTTAATAGCCTTGTCTTGCTTCTCTTCCTGCACAAAGCAAAGGATATGGTTACTCTGTTAAGCTTGTACACATCTCTCCTTCATTTTGACACCAAACTTGAATACGACAAGACAACAGTAGTTTTTGCTTTATTATAGGCATGTGCTGAATGTCAATTATATTTAAGGGATTATGCAGGGGATAGTGGTAACATACACAGATACACCATTCAGTTTCACACAAGCCGGATACTCTGATTCTGGCAACCATGGATCATTAAAAAGGAAATAAGCAGAATGTTTGTGTGTTTATCTGTCTGTTCATATATCCATCCATCTGCTGGCTAGATCAATGCAGTGAAAGATGGATCAAGTAGAATCCTCCACAAAATCAAACTAGGAAAGAAAGCAAGGAAGCAAGCAAGCGAACCTGACACCGCAGCTGAAAGTAAGGATGAGAAATGAGGACCATTCTCAAAATCCAAAGCACAGAGGCCAAGGACCACATGGGAAGACAAAAAGGCAATTTCTGGTTATCCCCGGGTGCTAGGATAAAAAGGTTAAGTTCTGTAAGAAATAGATAAAAAGTGAAGGAAAGTGCTGAACCCAAATAGAATCCTCAACTGGTGTGGGGAATGACGGCTTCTTTCCAGACCAAGAAACTAGAACTTTCCAGGTGGTGGGGCTAGAACCTTGAACTCGTTGGGGTGGGGCTGACCCAGCAGTAGGGAATGGGGAGAAGTCCAGGCGGGCAGGTGCAGCACAGGCGCTAGGCGCATGGTGAAACGCCATGGCTCAGGCAGGTGTTAGGAGATCAGGAGGTCTAGGATCAAGACAAGGATTCATCCAGGAATCACAGAGAGCACAGCAGTGGCACATGTGACATTCAGCATCGTGTGGGAAGTTGAGCAGGTGGCGAGTGGGCAGGAGAAAACCGGGCTCCCACTGCTTGGCACAGGTTTGGGGAAAGGACCTGGGCTCTGGGAAGGTGGGACAGGCACCAAGGCAGGGCTCTGCCAGCCTTGCAGGAACTGGAAGATGAATGGGAGAATCCTGATGAAAGGGAACAGAAAAGTGATCCCACTCATTACAAGTACCACGTTACAAAATGGGGCTGGGCTGCTCCAACAAAGGCTAAGCCCAAAGAAACCCAGGTGACAAAATCTGACTCCTGATGAGGGTCCCTTAAATTCTCTCTGATTAACGACCAACATCCCATACCCTTGGCCTGGGTGGAACCTTTAAGTGTGGTCAAATGGCTTCAGCTGGGGCAATCAGAGGGCCTCCAGCACAAGGGGGCAGGCAGGTCATCATACTCAATTACCGGGTTTGGCAGGAGGAGGAGGGAAAAGTATGGTTTTGGCAACACTGCTGGAATTATAAGGCCTTAATTAGATTACCAGATCAACCTCTGACTTGCAACGAATGTCCTTAGGGAGGTCGTTTAATCTCTCTGTGAGACTGTGTCTGAGTTTCCACAACTAAAAAATGAAAATAATATTTTAGAAGCAGCTTACAGGGGAGGCTCATAAGAGCAACAGTGTTGCTAGAAGGATTAGGATTTCAGCTGATCCTTCAATTATATACTGTCCTTTACCTTCTGGCCTTGCAAAACATAAATAAATAAATAAACAAAGGCTGGGAGAAGTCCCCTCAAATAGCCATTGTAAAGAAATGCATTTGCTTTGTATTTATATAGGTGATGGGGCTAACTTTGCTAAACCTAAACTGGTTGTGTTGCAAAACAGTGTAACATGACTGAGTCATTCACTTTCAAGAATCTTGTAAATGAGAAATGGCAGGGGCAGAGTGAGTCCATTTCCACTCGCCCACGACAGTTGGACCAGAACCACCACAGATAACACTTCAGAGAAAAGATGGGTCCAGGAAAAGCATATTATAGGTTGACTATAGTAGGAAACTTATTTCTCATAGTCAGGGAAACAATTAGGTCAACTAAAGACAGCTATTTATACTTGGGAAAATGGTACTAATTTAAACCTAACCAGTGGAATGCTGACTATTTCACTAAGAATAACATGCTTCTTCCAAAAGTCAAGAAGGTAAAGAGAAAGCCTTTTGAAAGCAGCTTAAAGGATACACAGAAAAAACTCTATTTGTTATTATTTGGTTTATTTTGAGGAACATAGTTCTTGTTAAATGCTCCTAGCGGGCCGTCCCCTTTAAAATTCAACTCTTTTTTTTCTATGGAGACTAAAATATTTGGGCAAGATTTGCCAATGAAATATCTAAAATTGGGGCTAATAATCAATTATAAATGGAGGCTATTAGCCACTCAAAGATTTATCCCACCATAAGAAATAGTTTGGAACTCCTCCCAAGTCCTATTGAAATGGTCTGGGTTATCCTCATGAGATTGCAAACATAAATTAATAGATGCTATACTCTGCTGTGTTGTCTTCACTAAATGGTTTGGTCTTGGAGTTGGAGCAGAGGCAATGTGCATGGTTTTCAGTGCCTGGTCCAGAGGAGGTTCTCCATGCCTGCAGGATGAGTGATCCCTATGGCCTTAGTTGCAATCCTGGCTGAAAATTAGGATAATCTGAAGGGTTTCTTAAAAGGAGCAAATATACCCCAATCTTAAAATATACCCAACCAAATTAAATCAGAATCTCTGGGTAGGGTGGGGGAAGAGGGAAGGGAGGGGCTGACCCAGGAGCAATGATTATACTTCACAGCCAAGGGTGAGAACCACTGAACTGGGAAGTACCTTCAGATGGGTGAGTGGAACTCATAAAACTTGATGTCTTCCTAATATGATTACTCAACTTTTTTTTTTGCTCTGGTACCATGATGAACAAGCAACATTTATTCTATTTTCTAGGTTGACATTTTTTATAGGGGTTAAAAGAAGATGATCAGCTAACCCAAGGCATCTGTCTGCTTGCCAGTTATGGTTCTCATTTTAAATCAATAAAAGGGACTTCTCATTTGTCAGTTGTCTTCTTGTTATTCTCAAACAGTCCTGCAGAGTCTCTAGATCTGTTTAATTATACATGACTTCGGACATACACACAGCAAAGGGTAAGACATAGATTTCTCATGACCATGTCAAGGGCTGCCCTTAGGAGAAGCTATGTAACAGCTTTATCTCTTTTACCAAACTTTAAAGGCAGTTATTGTATGTTAAATGGAATAGTTTTTTTTTTTTTAATTATGGCAAACAATTACATACAAACAAGATGTGAGGGGCAAATTCTTGACTGCCTTAGTATTCCATGTATATGATAACCACCCATCCTGGCTTCCACAGGACCAAGGACATTCTTGGAATCTAGGACTTTCAGTTTTAAAAGTGAGACAGTCCTGGGGATACCTTAGGGAGCTTCTGGGACTCAAAACTTTCAATGCAAAATCCATCTGGGATTAGTTGGTCATCCTAGGTACAGCCCTAGTTTCTAACATAGATCTTCTTTTTTATTTTAAGAGAGGCTTCATTGATCACTTAAGTGTTAACTAAAAGGAAACATGCATATTGGATGAGGAATTGAAGATATTCTCCATCTCACATCTCCATCTCCATCTCATATCTCATCTCAAACAAGTACTCTATTACACTCATAACTAACATGTAGCATAGTGTTATCACAGATGAAATCTCAGCATAGGATTGAAAACAGTCACAGTTCAGGCATGGGCAATGTAAAAGAGCAAAAGAAGTCTCCAGGCAGGTCCAGTAGCCTATAGAACAAGGAGAGGCCTTGAACCAGGCCAGTCAGCTGGATCCAGTGTATGGGATCAGGAGCCAAGACAAACTTGAAGCCATGTGGCCACAGCTAACATTTATTGAGTACTTAGCACACGCACTAGACTAAGACACTTACAAAGACTATATGATTTAACCAGAACTCTATGAAATAAATACAATTACTATATTCATTTAATTACACTACATAATTCTATGTAGTTAGTATATTCATTTTACATAGGAGAAAACTCAAAGCTGTTTAGGGTTTTTATTCACCCTTATTCACTTCCTCCACGTCCAGCCTATAGTAGGCATACCATAAATAACACAAAAGTATTAACTACAAAAAACACCCAAGTGGGGTAAGTATAAATATCTTAAAATACAATTTAATTAAAATCTTTTGCTTTTTCAGGTATTCTACAAAATGGCTGACATCTATTTAAGCAGGTCTGTAACTGACCATCCTTTACAAATTACTTAAAATAAAGATAAGACGAGAGAAGGATTCATATTAATATTATTAGCCTAACACTCAAGTAAAGTGAAAAATACAAATGATGTGTTCTGGCTAACAGTAATAGGGAGAGAGAGAAAAAAATACATTGTGTGTTAAGAAGGAAAATTATACTGAAAATTAGATTCCCTGCCCACAAATTTTGACAAATCTTAAAGGAAATTAATCAACCACTTTTCACTTGCTTTGCTGATCACAGAAAGCCTCTGACTCCACTTGACATAAGCAAATAAAGATGGTAACACTTGACATGTAATTCTTGGCTCACTTAATTGGATTGCTTCACAAACCATTTTCGGTAATCAATGATTACTAGTAGTAGTCACAAAAGAGGATACCAGGCAGTTGGGAACAGAAAATGACAGGACTGCATTTTCTTGAGTATCTATTCAGAGGCAGTGGTCCAACCATGAAATGATTCTGCCTCCTGCCTGAACTTCTTGTTTATACAACTACTTCTGGGCCCCCTTGGACCCTCATGACCAATTATAGCTTGGGGATGCTAAAGTCAAACTGCCTGGGTTCAAATCCCAGCTTGACACCTATATAACTCAGAGCAAATCTTCTTAGTATGCCTCTGTTACCTTTGTAAAATGAGAACAATTGTGCTACTTATAGGACTGTTGAAGAACTAAGTGATATAATCCACATACAGTGCTTGGATTGATGCCTACCACATAGAAAATTTTACATGAGTGTTTATTTTTATTATTGCTTTTGTTTTATATTTCAAAAGCTGTGCTACCTCTACTTTAAAGTTAAGCCCTCTGATCCAGGTTCTGTTAGAAAAGCCATCTTTTGTGCTCCCCTGCAGAACATGTGGCCATGATCTTTGCCACAACAGAAACTCAGAATAAAATACGCAATAGCAAGATGTCTAGACAGCAGTCATTTACTTTACAAGCTTGTTAGATATCCACTCTAGGAAAGCCTCGGGCTTGGCACCTCCTAATCAATTTGGAGACTGGCACAGGTCAAACGTGCTAGTTAGTAAGGATCTGTTTGAATCCTGCTCTGTCAATTATGGTCTAAGACAAAACTGCAGAATAGATGGTTCTCAATATATTGATGACAGGGCCAATCAATTTATGGCTTAAGGTGGCTCTTTAGATTACACACTGAAATCGCCAAGACACTCCGTCAATTCAAGAGCCTAAAAGGCTTTGACAAGATCAAAATACTCATGGCATTATGGACCACGAGTGCATAAAGATGGGGACAATGTGGCAATATGCCACAGATCATTTTATCCATCCAACGGGAGACTGAAATCTGCTCCAAGACACCACCTCTTTTTCCTTCAGTAATCTCATTCTTGCAAACCACAAATGTTACTTTGTAGCATGTAACAAGATAGTCAACAGTACAAATGTGGAAATCAGTGAACTGTTACACACAGCAGAGCACCCTAGTACAAGAAGTACATATGCAGATACACATCCCAGGCCCACTCCTAACAATATGAACAACATGAATGGTGGAAAAACAGCTGCAGCAAGCTGGCCAAAAAGTGTATCATCATAATCTTTGGCAGATTCACCAGGTGGTAACATGAACTAGCAAGGAGAGATGGGTTTTTGCCAACTGCCTCTGTAAACCAAACAGTCTTCTTACGTTCACAAAAAACTCACTCCTCTTGGCAGCGGCATCCTCTCTAAAAATGCCAGTGTCTTTCAACTACCCTGCTATTATTGCCATTGGCTCAGAAATGCCTCTAGTAAATAACCCAATGCAAAGAGAGAGCCAGTGAGGCACACGGTTCTTCATAGAGCTCTGTTGATATGAAGCAATGTTCTATTTTTAATATGAAAGTTTTCAGTGAGCTGGGAGTTGATCTTATAACCTGATTGTCCCTTTCACTCTTCTCTCTCCTTGACTCAAGCACCTGGCAGAATGCTGGGCACACAGCTGTTCGAATGAGTTCAACTGAAATGTGGCTTCCTTATGGCAACATACTAGATTTTTCACCTCCGTTACAACTTTATCACTGACCTTTTTATGAACACTATGCCCTGCTAGAGGAATATGCACAACTTTTGGTAGTTTATCCATGGGTGTATTAATTCTTGTCACTATGCAGAGAAGGGAGGTACAAAAAGCAATTGCCAAGCTGAGGAGATATAGCACGGTGGCTTATTTTGCTTATGACTAATGAGATGCAAAGGCAAAGTTTTAATCCAAAAGTATTAAGTTACAGTGAGAGGCTACTGCTTCATCATATCATATAGGATTCTGCTGGATTTTACTCCTTTCCCATCACATTCATCTCCTTTCTCTGCCTTGGTCCACACTATTCCTTCTGCCTGGAAGGCAGCCCAGCACATTTCTGCCTGTCCACTAGCAGGTCAAGGTTCAGTCTTCCGCCCTTCCTCCACACAGCAGCCAGAAGTCCTCTTGTCATCTCTGACCTTTTAAAACTACCCATGCCATTCAGATGCCCCTTAGCCTTTACTGCCTTGTTGTGTACTTTTTTTGTGGACCTATCTTATCCATGGAAGAGGATGAAATGCTGCAGAGTGGCTACCATAGCTCTACGCTGCAGGATTTTCAGCAGAACCGTGACGTAAGTGCTATTTCATCCATTTTATAAATGGAGTTCTTGGAGAGAACCAACATGTCTGTCACACGATTGGTTCAGTTTCCTTTGCAGAGTTAGGCAAAAACAACGAAAATTTAAGCACACTTATCTTTAACCTTCCTATCTAGGGATCTAGTCCACAAGTATACACATTTACACAGATGAGCATGTAATATATATATTATATAATATATATTGAGGTGGAGTCTCGCTCTGTCACCCAGGCTAGAGTGCAGTGGCATGATCTTAGCTCACTACAACCTTTGCCTCCAGAGTTCAAGCGATTCTCCTGCCTCAGCCTCCTGAGTAGCTGGGATTACAAGAGTGTGCCACCATGCCTGGCTAATTTTTGTATTTTTAGTAGAGATGGGGTTTTGCCATGTAGGCCAGGCTGGTCTCAATCTCCTGACCTCAGGTGATCCACTTGCCTCAGCCTCCCAAAGTGCTGGGACTACAGGTGTGAGCCACCACGCCCAGCCTGTACTATAATTTTTACGTAGTTATTTCATCATTAATTGTAATGAAATTACATTCAAAAGAAGCCACATGTCCAGTGACAGAGAAGTGTCTTAATAAATTATGACATGGATACCATAATTTTATATACACACATGCACATACATATATATATATGTATATAATGAAATATTCTTCATCTTTTAGAGAGTAAGACAGAAAGAGAAAACAACATATGAATATTTCTCAGTGCTGAGAAGAGTAAATACTTGTTGAATGAATAGATCACCAAGATATAGTGTAAGTGAGAAAAGCAAATCTCTAAACACTATTATATGACTCCACTTACGCTATAAAGCTATTTGCACACTCACACACATAGTGTGTTGTCACTCAATATGTTATCTTTTTTTAAAAAAATAGGTTTATGTTCATGTATTACTTATGTAATAAAAAAAAAACATGGAAAGTGATAGATAACTTGGTGTGGGTGGCTTAGGTATTAGGTTGTGAAGTAGAAGGTGGACTAAACTTAGCTGCTTTGGAAGCCCCTTCTTTTTCACTTGTACTTTCCTCTGTGTTTACAGTGGCAAGAGCACACCTGCAGTTGAAAGACTCTTGTTCTGGCTCTGTCAACACTGACCCGAATGACTTTAGCTGAGTCACCCAACCTGCAGAAGGGTTGTCACTTATTCTTTAGCCAGAGAATAGAAATAATGTCTATCTTCCAAGGTTAACTCTGAGAACAAGTAAGATGATGCATGTAATAGCTCCTGATCAACTATAAAGCACTATCCAAATGCAGTAGGGGATATTATTTATCATTGTGATTATTACTCCCATAAAATGCTAACACAGTGTCTCACATAGATAAGGCACATAATATAAATTAGGGAAATGAATGACCATATTAGAATTAGAATTCACATATTCTATTCACATATTCACTCTTCTGTATTCATTCAGCATTAGCTCCCTCTAAAGAGTTCTTGTAGTCTTTTAGGGGTATCTTCTCGGGAAAAATTAAAGAGATCTGAATCCTCTATTTCATCTGACATAAGATAGCAATGATTTTAAGACTTGGATTAATTTTATATACAACTAAGGCAGAAAAAGAATGATGCTAAATAAACTATGTCACACAATGATGCCCGATTTTGAAAATGTAAAGAATATGTGCATTTAAAAATCTGTGAAATACAGCATTTAAATGGAATGGCTTCAGGCAAATTAGCTGATCAATTATACATTATGTCTCTCAAATGAAATTACTAATTTAATAATAAAGCATGATTTTCTCATACCAATGGTGTTTTACAGTGCCTTTTCCCCTTTGGATGTGCTGGTCACAGCATTTTTTTCGTGTTTTAAAAATTATAGAGAACAGATAATTACTAATGAATGCTGACCTTTTCCTTATTATAAGTAATTATGCTATTAAAAGCATCATTTGGACCTTAATTTGATATACAAATTATTCAATTACCTAGTCTGCAGTTGTAAGGACTTAGCAGTCACCATTATTTGGTGAGAGGAAAGGATAGCACGAAGCAATTTCATCATGTACTCTATGGCAGAAATTTTACTTGTACCAGAACAGTATTAAAGTAGTGGGTAAGCCAATAATGCCATCGAAATGTTTGATGACACCAAATTATAACCAATGTCACCACTGAAAACATTAGCAGCAGAATAGGCCAAAGAAACTTGATAAAAATCCCTTTGCAAAGCCAAAATTAAAGCATGTTGTTAAAAAATGAAACTACAGTTAAGCAAAAATAACTCATCTTTAGGATGTTTGCATGTAGTGTCCATGAAGCTTGCTCTTAGGTATTTATTTACTGTTTTTGTTTTGATGGTGGTGACGGCAATAGTGATGGCAGTAGTGGTGGTGACCGTGGTGGTGATGGTGATGACAATAGAGATCCAGGTACCCGCTACAGTCCACGCAGTAGGGTGGTGATCTACCTAAAGAAAATCTACTGCCTAAAGGCAGTGGGATATAGAGAAAAAACAAAACTGAGTTTGAATCCCAGTTTCATTACTTACTAGCTGTAGTGTCATTGGAAAATTACTGCTTCAATTTCCTCATCCAATAGGCCGGGCGCGGTGGCTCACGCCTGTAATCCCAGCACTTTGGGAGGCTGAGGCGGGTGGATCACGGGGTCAGGAGATCGAGACCATCCTGGCTAACATGGTGAAACCCCATCTCCCCTAAAAATATAAAAAAATTAGCCGGGCGTGGTGGTGGGTGCCTGTAGTCCCAGCTACTCGGGAGGCTGAGGCAGGAGAATGGCGTGAACCTGGGAGGCGGAGCTTGCAGTGAGCCAAGATCGTGCCACTGCACTCCAGCCTGGGTGACAGAGCGAGACTCTCTAAAAAAAAAAGTACACAATAATACCAAGCACCTTTCAGATTGTTGTCAGGCATGGTAATGGGTCTCGAAAGCCTGTCACACAGCTGAGTTTCAATAAGTATAAAGAGGCTTGGTGCAGTGGCTCATGCCTCTCAACCCTTGGCTTTGGGAGGCTGAGGCAGGAGGATTGCTGGAGTCCAAAACAAGCCTGGGCAACACAGCAAGACCTCATCTCTAAAAAGAAAAAAATAGCTGGGCATGGCAGCCTGCACCTGTATTCCCAGATACTTGGGAGGCTGGGGTGGGAGGATCCCTTTACCCCAGGAGTTTGAGGATACAGTGAGTGATGATTGCACCACTGCACTCCAGCCTGGGCAACAGAATGAGGCTCTTTCTATAATAAATGTAAAAAAAAATTAAAAAGGAAGAAGAGCAGGAGGGATTCTACTTATTCAGTGGTTTTCCATTGGAATATCCTAATAGAAGAAAGTGGCTGGTTACAGTAAAAAAGCCTGGTATACGTTGCTGACTCAGAATAGAGGGTAATTTGCAAAATTCCACAAATGCCAATCTTATCCACAGCTATTGCCTTGCTGTAGATTTTGACAGGAAAAAAAAAAGGCTTAAAATTGTCTCAAAATGGTCTGTCCTAGGAGGAGTGCTAGGTATTTCCCATTTGCTCACCCGATATATTTTTAGTCCTCTCTGAGTCCCAGGAGGCTGACCTCTACACATTGCTCTCCTGCTTGCAGTGGGGGTCAACCAATGGGAATCACTGGCAGGAGGTGAGACAGTGGGGAGAAGGGGGCGGCCAAGGTATGTTGCTCCCTGCCTGCTTCAAAGCGGTTCTGGCAGTGGCTTCTCCCTCCAGCTTCTGTCCTCTATCAGGCGGCACCTCCTTCTGGCATCAGCTCTGAGCCAGGCTCTGTCACACTGTTCCCTCCACCACAGCTACCTCCTTGGTCCCGCTCTGTGCCCTGGTGGTTTTCTAAACCTTCCCTATACCTCTAAGTAGTCCCTTTCTTAACATGTATTTTCAAAAATCCTAGTGAGTTATGCCATCTGTTTCCTGCCTTAGTAATAGAGAATGTAAAGAAAATGTTCTGTGCACTCCTCTGGACTTAAAAACACGGCACAGTCCCTGATCCTGTAGTCCCACAACCACATCTTTATAGAGAAAATCCAAGTGCTTTAAGAATCACTGGTGTTTTCACCAATCTTCATTTTTTGGATTTGCTGCCACCCTGTTATTCCCACGCTTTGGGCTTTCCAGACAAAATCCAAACTGCCCACCAAGGCATATGAGACCTTTTGTGCTCCTTTCCCTCCAGCCTAATCCCTCACCCTCCTCACTTGCACTCCACATGCTTGCTAACTGTGACTCTCCGACTCATCACGCACTTTCACGCACAGGTCTCCACATATACTGTTTCCTCGGCCTGGGAGGCATTGCTCTCACTGCTCTCTCTAGATAACCTGCTTATTCCATGAGATGCAGCTGGCATGGCACACTCTCTAGAATTCTTCCCATCATCCCACACCAAGTCTCCTCCGTCCTTTTATAGTACTGCACAGGTCCATCCAAACAACAAATCTGGGATGAAACCTTCATTGACTTGGTTATATCCCTACCAGTATTACTAGCCACTTGACAGTAGAGCGATATTTTTTGTTGTTTGTTTTCTGAGATGCAGTCTCATTCTATAGCCCAGGCTGGAATTCAGTGGTGTGATCCTGGGTCACTGCAACCTCTGCCTCCTGGGTTCAAGTGATTCTACTGCCTCAGTCTCCCAAGTAGCTGGGATTATAGGCACACACCACCATTCTCGGTTTCTCTGTGTTGGCCAGGCTGGTGTCGAACTCCTGAACTCAAGTGATCCTCCCACCTCTGCCTCCCAAAGTGCTGGGATTACAGGCATGAGCCACCGTACCTGGTCTAGAGCTATTTTTATTCAAAGCCCAACATAATTATCATTATCATCAATATTGTTGTAAGCATCATCATTCCCCTTCATCTAATGAACACCTAAACCAGTGCTTATTATGTGCCGAACAATAAAACAATTTTTTTTGTTTGTTTTGAGACAGTTTTGCTCTTGTTGCCTAGGCTGGAGTACAATGTTGAGATCTCGGCTCACTGTAACCTCCACCTCCTGGGTTCAAAGGATTCTCTTACCTCAGCCTCCTGAGTAGCTGGGATTACAGGCACCTGCCACCACACCCAGCTATTTATTTTTTTTTTTTTTGGTATTTTTAGTAGAAAGGGGGTTTTACCATGTTGGTCAGGCTGGTCTTGGACTCCTGACCTCAGGTGATCCACTAGCCTTGGTCTCGCAAAGTGCTGAGATTACAGGCGTGAGCCACCATGTCCAGCTGTCAAACAATGTTTTAAGTGGTTTTCCATGTATTAATTTACTTACTATTCCCATCAACCCAATATGACAGATAAATTGCTGTAGTTTGGATATTTAGCACTCTAAACCTCATGCTAAAATTTGATCCCCAATGTTCTAGGTAGAGACTAGAGGGAAGTATTTAGGTCATGGGTGGATTCCTCATGAATGGGTTGATGCCGTCTTTGCAGTAATGAGTTCTCGCTTTATTAGTTCCTGCAAGACCTAATTGTTGAAAAGAGCCTGCTGGCTGGGCATGGTGGCTCACGCCTGTAATCCCAGCAATTTGGGAGGCTGAGGTGGGCGGATCACTTGAGGTCAGGAGTTTGAGACCAGGCTGGCCAACATGGTGAAACCCCATTCTACCAAAAATACAAAAAATTAGCCGGGCATGGTGATGCATGCCTGTAGTCCCAGCTACTCAGGAGGCTGAGGCAGGAGAATCACTTGACCCTGGGAGGTGGAGGTTGCAGTGAGCTGAGATCACGCCCCTGCACTCCAGCCTGGGTGACAGAGTGAGACTCCATCTTTAAAAAGTACTAAATAAAAATAAAAAGAACCTGATACCTCCCTCCCCTCTCTTGCTGTTTCTCTCACCATGTGATCTCTGCACATGCTGCCTCCCCTTCACCATTCTCCATGAGTGGAAGCAGCTTGTGGCCCCTCACTAGATGCAGATGCCAGGGCCATCCTTCTTGTGCAGCCTGCAGAACTGTGAGCCAAATAAACCTCTTTCTTTATAAATTACCCAGCCTCACGTATTCATTTGTAGCAATGCAAACAGACTAAGACACTAATATTACCCCCATTTTACAGACGTTGACACTGAGGCATAGTATGCTTAAGAAGATTGACTGGATCATAAGGCTAATAAATTGCAGAGCCAGGATTGAAATCCAAGGAGTCTAGCTCCAGAGTCTGTATTCCATCGTCTACTGCCTCAAAGGGACTTAAATAACATTTGTTGGATTATTTAATAAATGTTAGTGAGGCTTACTACACACAAAATTGGAATCAAAAAATAGGAAAGTATGGCTAGATTTGGTTATAGAAGCCTTTTGGGAAAATCCTCTTTTGGGCTTAAGATCCATTAGCGTCACCATGTAATTTTTTCCTTCTTTGCAGGAGAAGCAGATGGGATCAACAGATTAACAAATTATTCACTGTTCCCAAGCAAGGCACTGCGAGGATCTCAATGTCCCTTCCCAGAAGACTAACTGTACCTGCAACAAGATAGGTAGAGGCAATGTCAGGTTTGTAAATTGCCTGTGAAACTCCTTCTCTTTCATAGGAATCATTTCTTTAAGTAATAGTATAAAACATCTGCTACATGGTATCCTAAATACCATGGGTTTGCAAAGGCTGTGCATGGTATCCTAAATACCATGGGTTTGTTTGGGTGTCATTATTAAACCTGTTCCCCAAACATCAAGGGAATTGTGACTTGTCACCAGAGTCCACACTTCCTGACCTGAATGAAAAGAGGAGTCAAAACACTTCCCCAGACTTGACTGACCACCTACTAGGAAAGACACAATCTTAGCTGCACGTTGCAGGTGTGTCCTCTGGCATCCCCCTCAAAGTCTGGGTAAACTAAGCCAGTTCTCACATTCTGGACCATGCAAATAAGAGAAGAGTCTCATCTTTAGACAGAAGACAGGAGTAATGTGGGCAGCGTCTGGGTTTTGCTAGGCACTCTCCATTTTTTCAGGGAAGGAGGGATAATACATTTATTTTGGATGGCTCCTGTCCTTTAGTGCCTGAAATTTTTCTTTTACCGAGATAAATAAAGAATCCAAGTAGAGTCTAGTCCAGAAAGATGAGACATCTTTAATTCTGCCAAAGCCCCCAACAGTTCTAAAGCTCCCAGATTCCAGTTTCAAAATATTGCACGGCTGACATCATCACAAGAATATAAGAGAAATGACAGAAATCACATGGAAGGGCTTACAGTGATAGAGGAGACTAAAGGCGGCTGTATTGCTACCATCTCAATTCAACAAATTTGAACAGGTGGCTGTAGGAACATGACAATAGTAGGCATGTTCTTAAAATTACTAAAAATACATACTAAAATTATTGCATGCCCTCATTTGCATTCTTGCAGCCTGAATATCAAAGATTTCTGCCAAGTAACCCTAATGCTCAGAAAATGGCATTTGTTTCTTTAGCTCGAGTAGTTCTCTGCCAGCTCTTGAGCAATGCCCACTGTCTCTTCCCAACTGTCAGCAATGGTACAAACGCAGTCCTCTAGAGAGCCTATCATGAACTGTTTCCAATCCAGACACATCACTTCCTGTACCTGCGTACTTCAGCAGGCCTCTCTATTCACCAGGGCAAATTATAGCACCGAGACGGACCACTGGCTAATTCTGAGGCTTTCTTTTTTTTCTTTCTTTTTTTTTTTTTTTTTTTTGAGTTGGAGTCTTGCTCTGTTGCTCAGGCTGGAGTGCAGCGGTGTGATCTCGGCTCACTGCAACCTCCACCTCCCGAGTTCAAGCAATTGTCATGCCTCAGCCTCCTGAGTAGCTGGGATTACAGGTGCCCACCACCATGCCTGACTAATTTTTATATTTTTAGTAGAGACAGGGTTTTCCCATGTTGGCCAGGCTGGTCTTGAACTCCTGACCTCAAGTGATCCGCCCACCTCACCCTCCCAAAGTGCTGGGATTACAGGCAAGAGCCATCGTGCTTGACCTCTGCAGCCGGTTTGATGTTCAATTCATAATGGCTGTTTCACAAGTCCTCAAACAGCAACTCCTGCTTGTTCCCTGAGACAGCTACACATAATTAGCTGAAGATAAAAGATCCTTTGTTTTAACACAACCCAGATATATTTGGCTCAAACTATTTACTTTTTCCATTTTCCTATTTTGAGCTAGTGGCTCTCCCGTTTTTCTAATCATTTGAATTTATATGTATGGCTCAAATGATACTTTGGTTTGAATACCAGTTGAATGTTTGTAAGTCTCAATGGACATTGGGAACAGGATATGCACAGGGACTTATTCCCACGTGGATTCTACAATATTGGCTGTGGGGACCGAAAATTCTGACAGGGAACCGGTTAGGCGCGGTGGCTCACGCCTGTAATCCCAGCACTTTGTGAGCTGAGGTGGGCGGATCACAAGGTCAGGAGATCGAGACCATCCTGGCTAACATGGTGAAACCCCATCTCTACTAAAAACACCAAAAAAATTAGCCGGGCGTGGCGGCAGGTGCCTGTAGTCCCAGCTACTCGGAGGCTGAGGCAGGAGAATGGTGTGAACCCAGGAGGTGGAGCTTGCAGTGAGCTGAGATCTCGCCACTGCACTCAAGCCTGGGTGACAGAGCGAGACCTGGTTTCAAAAAAAAAAAAGGATTAATATATGTTCGATAATATTGCCTGCCTAACTCTGCACCTCTAGTTCTCAATATGACTTCATTCATATTCTAATCACCATCCAATTACCTAAATATAAATCCTTTTATATCAAATTAATTTAATCAACTATTTATAAAAAGGCAGTGAGCTCAACAACTACCAGAAATTTAATTCCTTTGAGCCTCAGATAATTAGCAAGATGGCTCGGCCAAAATATTTTCTTCCATCAGGGTGTTCCCATTAAGGGAAAGCTGCTGTTCACTTTTCTATCAGGACTAGAGGAGAGACCTGAATTATCAGGCTTAACCGCAGAGCCCCTGACCACCCAAAGACAAAGAGGAAAATACCAAGAACCAGGGAAGAGCCAACAGGGCTGTGTGGGGAGCCATCTCATTTTCTTAAGCCACAAAGTAATGAACCTGCTGCATAAACCCAAGGAAAGGGAGGGAGTGTATGTAGATTTTATTTAAAACATTTCTAAAGCACATTAGATATAGTAACTAGTTATCATGACAACTCATAATTGTTCCCCTTTCTGGGTTGTGGCAAGCGAGGCACAAATAAATAAACTTACCAAACATCATATAGCTTGTAAAGGGCAGAACTGACCAGGCAGCCTGGCCCAAGACTCTCTGCTATTAACCACCACTCTGGGCTGCCTCTCTGTGTCAGTTACAGTTGAGTCTCTTCCTAATGACTAGCTGCTTGGGGCAGTTTCTGTCATCGCAGTCTCCACCGCATTGATCTGCTTTTCATGATGTGCGCTGCTTCTCCCCAGCAGTGAGTGGGAGCTCCAGGAACTCATTAGAGAAGAGCTGACACTCCATTATTTGACATTAAGCTACCCAAGCAATGAAAATATGTCATAGTTACTCAAGGCCAGTGTCAGAAAATTTCTATTCCATACCTGGGACACCATTTTCAAGACAAATGGATTTGGTAGGTTGTTTTCCCTCTGTCATTTGATGAACAGTTAGCAGTCAATACATTTGTAATTCTTTTGCACAAAACTTGGCATTGGCTCCCCATTTCTCTCAAAATAAAAGTCAAGTCCTTACAGCAAACTACAGTGTCTTTCCCAATCTGTGTCTCAGTTACTGTCTCTCTGATCACATCTCCTACCACTGTACCTTAGTTCACTACCCGGTAACCACACTGGCCTCTCTGCCCTTTCTGTGATTGCCAGGCACACTGTGCCTCAGGACCTCTGCACTGGCTGTTCCCCTCACCTGGATCACTGTTATTAGTCCATTTTCACTCTGCTGATAAAAAGACATATCTGAGATTCAGAAGAAAAATAGGTTTGATGGACTCACAGTTCCGCATGTCTGGGGAGGCCTCACAATCATGGCGGAAGGTGAAAGGCACCTCTTACATGGCAGCGGCAAGAGAGAATGAGAAGTGAAAGCAGAAACCCCTTATAAAACTATCAGGTCTTGTGAGATTTATTCACTACCACGAGAAGAGTATGGGGGAAACCACCCCCATGATTCAATTATCTCCCACCGGGTCCCTCCCACAACACTTGGAAATTATGGGAGTACAATTCAAGATGAGATTTGGGTGGTGACACAGAGCCAAAGCACATCAATCCCTTTCCTCCAAAATTCTCATAGCTAATTCTCTTTCAAGTATTTACTAAAATGTCAGCTATTCAGCAAAGCCTTCTCTGACCCATTACTGCATCCACGAGCACCAGCAATCCTTCCCTTACTCTTTCCCTGCCATGATACTGTCTCTCTTTTTTTTTTTTTTTTTTAATATAATTGCTTCTAGAAAGTAAATTCTGCAAAAGTGGGTATGTTTGTCATTTGTGATCACTGCTACATCCCTGGACACTACCACAGGCCCTCTCAGTTCACAGTTGCATATATTATCTCTTGAAAACAAGGTAAGAGGGAAGGAGGGCAGAGGGAGAAAACTATAAACAGAATACCAGAATCATATTTAGATTCAATAGGCAAGGTCTTTGCAGAATCTAAATAACACCAAAAGCCAAGCATATAAAACAACGAAAAAATTAGGCATGCACTTTTGGAAAACTTCAGCATTAGGTAATTTAATGATTTTCTAGGCAAGGAGAAGCAAATGGTTTTCTCTTCCATTCCAGCTTCAGTAGCAGGGACGTTGTACTTGATTACTGATGCCTGTGGAGAGAGGTAGCATCATGCCAGATGTCCTAAGTGAAAGACAGCAGTGGGTGACCACAGTATGGTGAGCAAATTAGAAGGTTACAGGAAGAGAAGCAATCCTCTTGAATCGCACAAGGGGCAGCATCCATCTCCCCAACACTCCTTAGCACTCCTTGCTACTCCTTAGTATCCTGTACTACCATATCTCACACAACATGTATTAAACATTACAGATTTATCATCCAATATTGTAGTGTAAGTTGATTATACAATTTCTGAATTTTAGTGCGAAGTTATAAAACTCTTAACTGAAATAAGTGCAGGTGCAAATGTCAGGCACTATGTTTGGACCCAGTAATGCAAACAACAGGGACAAGTAAATCAATCATTAAGTAACCCAACGTGTTCAATACGATGACAGAGGTATAAACTGTTGCAATAGTCTCCTAACTGGCCCCCCTTCATTGACTTGGGCCCCCTCAAAAGCACTCTCCTGGAAACAACCAGAATGATTTTAAAAATGCACATCAGAAACTGCAGCCCTTCAGCTGTCTCCCTAGTTTCCCATTATACTTCAGATCCTGCCCCTTAATGAGGCCTGCAGGGCTGCATGTGGTGACCCTCACCTCTGGACTTGGCTCCAGCGGCACTGGCATCTCCAGTTCCCTGAAGGCCCCTTCATGCCACCTCCTCCATACAATTCCCCTATCTGCCCAGGCCTTTCTCAACCTCTTCTCCATTGATCTTGGCAAAATAATTTATTCTCATCTTTCAAGCCTCAGTTTACTTTACTTTATTTTATTTTGAGACAGAGTTTCACTCTGTTGCCCAGGCTGGAGTGCAGTGGCACGATCTTGGCTCACTGCATCCTCTGCCTCCCGGGTTCAAGCGATTCTCCCGCCTCAGCCTCCTGAATAGCTGGGATTACAGGTGTGTGCCACCAAGCCTGGCTAATTTTATTTTATTTTTTTGTATTTTTAGTAGAGAGATGGAATCTCACCATGTTGGCCAGGCTGGTCTCAAACTCCTGACCTCAAGTGATCCGCCTGCCTTAGCCTCCCAAAGTGCCAAGATTACAGGTGTGAGCCACTGTGCCCAGCCATTCTACAGCAATTTCTAATTTAGTACTAAACTATTTGTTTACAGCATATAAGATACATGAAAACACAGGCCATCACTATTTAGGTCACCATTTGAATACTTAACACCTAGCAGTGTTCTCAGCGTGTAGTAGGAGCTAAAACAATATTTGCTGAATAGCAGGTTAGGTGGTGGGCTGGTAAACTGGTAGGAAGAAGAAAAAGAGGGAGAAAGGAAAGGAGAAAGGGAGGGAGGAGTTCAGGGGACAAAGGAAGACTAAGAAAGAACCAGTTAATTTTCTATAAGGAATAAGAAAGTAAGATCCTAACAGGCTTTGCAGAGGAGGGCCATTTTGATCTATTTTTACCAATGATTTGAAGTCAAAGACTTAACCAGCCCTGTGCTAGATGGTTTGGGGGCACAGGAGGGATTTACAAATGGTTGATCATAATCCCATCCTTCAATGATCTTATAAATGCGTGGGCACAACTGACTTACCTAAATGAAAAAAAAAAATAGCAGAGGCACAAAAGAGTTCCATTAAATATAATAAAACTCCAAAATACAGGGCTTGGACAATAAATCACTTAAGGGAGAGACAGGAAGCTTCCATAGAGGAACTGAGACCTGCAGTTCACCTTGGAAAACACTCACAGAAGCACTTACTCTGAGTCTGGCAAGGTTCCAAGACCTCTACCTATATTAACTTGTTTAATTTCCCTAACAGCCCCATGAGGTAGATTACAACAATTATTTCCATTTTACAAATTAGGCAAGATTACACAGCTAATTAATGGAAGAGCAGGGATTCACATCCAGGCAGTATCACTTCTCAAAGTATGATGATGCCCAATGACATCTGTTAAATGACCATCCATTATTTTCATTCCAAAAATAAAGGTCATGAGCATCTTTTTAATTCAATAGGTGCCGAATCCTATAATTTTAAATACATGAAATGAGCACTTAATGCAGCAGGTCAGACCCTTGATATAAGATGACACTTACCTTCCCCAAATGGGCATTATTAGTCATTTCAATCTTTTCCCTAGAGTTACAGAGACTTTTGGAAGGGAAAATCATTTTAACTTGTCCCAACTCATTTCACTTCATACATTGCAACTTTTACTGAATGGCTGCCAAATGGAAAGGAAGGAAAATGGGTACAGTTGATCCTCCTCCATATCATTGGTTTCTACACCTGTGGGTTCCACCAACCTTGGATGGGAAATATTTTCTTTTTAAATTGTGTCGTACTAAGTATGTACAGACTTTTCTCCCCTTATCATTATTCCCTAAACAATGCAGTATAGCAACTATTTATATACCACTTACACTACAGTAATTATTGTAAGTAATCTAGAGATTAAAGTATACAGGAAATGTGCACAGGTTATATGCAAATACTATGCAATTTTATATGAGGAACTTGGGCATCCACAGATTTTGATATCTGTGGGAGGTCCCAGAATCAATCCCTCACAGGTATGGAAGGATGACTGTGCATATTTTATTGCTTGCTTTAAAGCTGTCCATGGATCAGTAATTCAGGGAACCTGAAGAGGTCACCTCACCCTATAATGAGGACATTCGGATGCTTTTGCAATAAAATTCCTCGAGAAAAGGCCCAAAAGGGACCCACCTGGAAGCCTCCTCTGTACTGAAGTGTTTTCATTGGCTTTTTGAGTATTATTCCCAGGGAAGCCACAAGGAAGAGAAAGTAAATACATTTTATATTCAGTAAAATTGGCAATTAGAAGGCAGTGCTGCAAAGTATTTTTAAAGTATCTGATCTTTGCCATCCATCTCAACCTAAAAAAATTTCAGGTACAAATATAATCATGCTAGCTTTATGCAGAATATGATGAGCCTCATGAATAAATTATTAGAGAGACATGGAAGAGGTATAAGGGCATTAAACAAAATTATTTAATAAAGTAGTAATCATGTCAGAAAGTATATCTGCTATTTGTAACAATCAAGACAATAACTGGGAGTGTTCGAGGTTAAAACAGAAACCATCAGCAGCATCCTAGTAATTCACTGCACTTGACATTTTAAGGAGACACTATTTTGCATTAACATGTACTTTTTATGGAGAAACCTACCACTTAGATTTGTACACCAAAAAAAGACTGACATTAGAAGAACCTTGTCTTAAATCACTTTCTACATTTATTGCCCTGCTTGTGTCATCTTATGTGGTCATTTACAATTTGATTTAACAAATAAGAACTTCTGTCAATCATTCAACTCTTGCCGTACTGAGACCAAGGTTGCCATCTAGTGAATTTCATTACGACATTTTATTTAGTAGTCAGTAGCCAACTTTGATTTTGTCAATAAGATGAAATTTAAGTATTACAATGCATATATAGATCACTACTATTAACAAATTTCCTAAATGCCTACTAATACTTTTATATAATCGAAAAATTCTTACATGCATGAAGAAAGTACACAACTATAATAGACAACACTAGAGAAATTCACATTTGAGGACGTACTCAGGGTCAGATGCTCTGCCAGGATCTTTGGCGTACTATTTGTGCTTCAATTTTTAGAATAACACCATATTGTCATTCTTACCCCCATTTCGTTGACAAGAAAACCAAAGTTCAGAGAGATTAACCTGCAGAAGATCACCCAGATAGATTCAAAGCCAGATTTATTCAATCAGCAAATATATACCAAGTGCCAACTCTATGTTAAGTAATGTTCTCAGTACTAGGTGGACAACAAGAAACTAAACTGAGAGAATGTCTAGCTGTATGAAGTTCATTCTAGTGGAGACAGACAGTTAAAAATAATCCTGTGATATGTCATACAGTGATACATGCTATGAGGACAACAGCGTAGGGTAAGGGGAAAGGGTGGGAGACCTTATTTGATAAGGGAACATGGGAGCAGACACACCAATGAAGTCAATTATGTGGATGAGGTGGTCATGTGCATATCTGAAGAATGAGCTTAGGTGTGCTAGCCAGGTGGAATTCGTAACCGATCTATGATATTCTATTACAAGTAAATTACAAATGTATTATTGATACAGCTTTGTAGCTCAAAATATCACTGTCCCCATGGTTTCAGTTATGTAGGATGAGTAAGTCTTAGAGATCTACTGTACAGCACAGTGCCTAGTTAACAATACTGCACTATATACTTAAAACTTTGTTAAGAGGGCATGTTTTATGTTAAGTATTCTTATCACAAAATAATAAAAATTAGAGAGGGCTGAAGGAAACTGGGAAGTATGTTTATGGCACAGATTGTGGTGATGGTTTCATAGGTATATTCTGTATATTCTTATCTCCAAACTCATCAAGTTGTACACATTAAACATGTACAGCTTTTTGTATGTCAATAACAGCTCAAAAAAGTGATTAAAAAATACCACTGTCCTCTTTTCAAGTAGAACACCAAATCAGTTGAGATTCCCTCACAAAACCAATGGCTACAATTTCCTAAGGAGCCTTACCTCTCTCTGTTGCCAGCACATTTCTGTCAACTCTTGGGTGCTTTGCTCTCACAGAAGCAGAAGATAGCCATAAAAATCCAGTCTGCCTTTGTCTCTAGAAGGGTGGTTACAAACTCTAAAATGTCACACTCTTCTTTCTCTTTCTTTGATTTATTCATTTAACAAATATTTATGAAATATTTCCTCTGGGCATTGAGAATATGGAGGTCAAGGAACCCAATGATCCTTGGTCGTATGCAGCTTTCATGGTAATGGATCTACCCAATGATGCTTGTGGGTGGTCCTGACCACCCAGCTGCAAATCTGTTCCTGTTTGTCTACAATTGCACCATCATGATCTGGAGTCCCAAGCCCTGGCTTTTCACTTGAACCGTTCCTCTTCTATGTGCTTTTTCACAGCATAAATTTTATCATACATTGGTTATCCTATGACACAGGATCAGCAATAGGGAGATCCATGACTCCCTATCTGATAGGACTGAAAATGCCTGGGCCAAAGATATTCACCAATATTCTGTAAGTAAACCAGACGGCCTGGTTTGCAAAGACCCCCACCTTCACATTCCACACTCAGGACTTACTACTTTTTTCTTTCATCAAGTCAGTACTCCTGGGAGAGGTAACATATTAAAACAATTCACACAAAAGCTGCAATGACACATTAAATATGATTTTCTTCTGCAAATGACAGAGATGGAAGAGACAGGGGAAGGAGGAAGAAAGACTAGGCTGATTGGATGGTGAGAGAAGGCAGAGAGAATAAAGAAACAAGAACACAATTTTACCCACCTTATTTCATAGCTTTCCTAAATTGAAAGTTCTTAATCAATAGTTTACCAACCAGAAAGAGTCCAGGACCTGATGGATTCATAGCCGAATTCTACCAGACGTACAAGGAGGAACTGGTACCATTCCTTCTGAAACTATTCCAATTGATAGAAAAAGAGGGAATCCTCCCTAACACATTTTATGAGGCCAGCATCGTCCTGATACCAAAGCCTGGCAGAGACATAACCAAAAAAGAGAATTTCAGACCAATATCCTTGATGAACATTGATGCAAAAATCCTCAATAAAATACTGGCAAACCGAATCCAGCAGCACATCAAAAAGCTTATACACCATGATCAAGTGGGCTTCATCCCTGGGATGCAAGGCTGGTTCAACATATGCAAATCAATAAATGTAATCCAGCATATAAACAGAACCAAAGACAAAAACCACATGATTATCTCAATAGATGCAGAAAAGGCCTTTGACAAAATTCAACAACCCTTCATGCTAAAAACTCTCAATAAATTAGATATTGATGGGATGTATCTCAAAATAATAAGAGCTATCTATGACAAACCCACAGCCAATATCATACTGAATGGGCAAAAACTGGAAGCATTCCCTTTGAAAACTGGCACAAGACAGGGATGCCCTCTCTCACCACTCCTATTCAACATAGTGCTGGAAGTTCTGGCCAGGGCAATCAGGCAGGAGAAGGAAATAAAGGGTATTCAATTAGGAAAAGAGGAAGTCAAATTGTCCCTGTTTGCAGATGATATATATCTAGAAAACCCCATTGTCTCAGCCCAAAATCTCCTTAAGCTGATTAGCAACTTCAGCAAAGTCTCAGGATACAAAATCAATGTACAAAAATCACAAGCATTCTTGTACACCAATCACAGACAAACAGAGAGCCAAATCATGAGTGAACTCCCATTCACAATTGCTTCAAAGAGAATAAAATACCTAGGAATCCAACTTACAAGGGATGTGAAGGACCTCTTCAAGGAGAACTACAAACCACTGCTCAATGAAATAAAAGAGGATACAAACAAATGGAAGAACATTCCATGCTCATGGGTTGGAAGAATCAATATCGTGAAAATGGCCATACTGCCCAAGGTAATTTATAGATTCAATGCCATCCCCATCAAGCTACCAATGACTTTCTTCACAGAATTGGAAAAAACTACTTTAAAGTTCATATGGAACCAAAAAAGAGCCTGCATCACCAAGTCAATCCTAAGCCAAAAGAGCAAATCTGGAGGCATCACGCTACCTGACTTCAAACTATACTACAAGGCTACAGTAACCAAAACAGCATGGTACTGGTACCACAACAGAGACATAGATCAATGGAACAGAACAGAGCCCTCAGAAATAATGCCACATAGCTACAACTATCTGATCTTTGACAAACCTGACAAAAACAAGAAATGGGGAAAGGATTCCCTATTTAATAAATGGTGCTGGGAAAACTGGCTAGCCATATGTAGAAAGCTGAAACTGGATCCCTTCCTTACACCTTATACAAAAATTAATTCAAGATGGATTAAAGACTTACATGTTAGACCTAAAACCATAAAAACCCTAGAAGGAAACCTAGGCAATACCATTCAGGACATAGGCACGGGCAAGGACTTCATGTCTAAAACACCAAAAGCAATGGCAACAAAAGCCAACATTGACAAATGGGATCTAATTAAACTAAAGAGCTTCTGCACAGCAAAAGAAACTACCATCAGAGTGAACAGGCAACCTACAAAATGGGAGAAAATTTTCGCAACCTACTCATCTGACAAAGGACTAATATCCAGAATCTACAATGAACTCAAACAAATTTACAAGAAAAAAACAAGCAACCCCATCAAAAAGTGGGCGAAGGACATGAACAGACACTTCTCAAAAGAAGACATTTATGCAGCCAAAAAACACATGAAAAAATGCTCATCATCACTGGCCATCAGAGAAATGCAAATCAAAACCACAATGAGATACCATCTCACACCAGTTAGAATGGCCATCATTCAAAAGTCAGGAAACAACAGGTGCTGGAGAGGATGTGGAGAAATAGGAACACTTTTACACTGTTGGTGGGACTGTAAACTAGTTCAACCATTGTGGAAGTCAGTGTGGTGATTTCTCAGGGATCTAGAACTAGAAATACCATTTGACCCAGCCATCCCATTACTGGGTATATACCCAAAGGACTATAAATCATGCTGCTATAAAGACACATGCACACGTATGTTTATCGTGGCACTATTCACAATAGCAAAGACTTGGAACCAACCCAAATGTCCAACAATGATAGACTGGATTAAGAAAACGTGGCACATATACACCATGGAATACTATGCAGCCATAAAAAATGATGAGTTCATGTCCTTTGTAGGGACATGGATGAAACTGGAAACCATCACTCTCAGTAAACTATCACAAGGACAAAAAACCAAACACTGCATGTTCTCACTCATAGGTGGGAACTGAACAATGAGAACTCATGGACACAGGAAGGGGAACATCACACTCCGGGGACTGTTGTGGGGTCGGGGGAGAGGGGAGGGACAGCATTAGGAGATACACCTAATGCTAAATGACGAGTTAATGGGTGCAGGAAATCAACATGGCACATGGATACATATGTAACAAACCTGCACATTATGCACATGTACCCTAAAACCTAAAGTATAATAATAAAATAAAATAATAAAAAAGAAAGTTCTTGATAGAGATTTTCTCTTTCCTCTTAATCCTTTTTCTTTCTATAAACTTCATTCTGGACTATGAGGTTTGTGCTATGGAAGTCGATTGGCAAAATGCATATATATGCATATTATAAATTAAATAATTTTGCCTTGAGCTAGCAACATTTAAGAATGTTACAGGCAGTTCTAGCAGCTGAAATCCATAAATAATTTTGAATTTTTTGATTTCAAGAATATGGATTTTGATGAAGAATAGGGAACTAAAAGTAGTGTTTGAGGATAAAAGGGAATAATAATACTAAAAAAAACTAACCAAATCATTACAATTACTCAATATTGGTATGGTAAATCCAAACACAGCTGACTGGTTTTTATCCTCAATTTCCTCATGTGTGAAACAACACATATCACAGTCACTATGGGATGGAATCAAACAATGTTGTATCAGTCAGGGTCCTGGCAGGAAGCAGATGGCACAATGAGGTACACAAGAATTTCATGAAGGTAGTTAATAGAATGGCCCCCAAAAATGTTAATATCCTTAACCCTCTAACCTGGGAATGTTATTTTGCATGGCAAAAGGAACTTTGCTGGCATGATTAAGATTAAGGACCTCAAAATGAAGGAATTCTCCTGTTATTAGGGAGGCCCAAACTTGAAAGAAGAGAGTAGGCTGGGCGCGGTGGCTCATGCCTGTAATCCCAGCACTTTGGGAGGCCGAGGCAGGTGGATCACGCGGTCAGGAGATCAAGACCATCCTGGCTAACACAGTGAAACTCCATCTCTACTAAAAATACAAAAAAAGTTAGCTGGGCGTGGTGGTGGGCGCCTGTAGTCCCAGCTACTCAGGAGGCTGAGGCAGGAGAATGGCTTGAACCCGGGAGGTAGAGCTTGCAGTGAGCCGAGATCGCACCACTGCACTGCAGTCTGGGTGACAGAGCGAAAATCCGTCTAAAAAAAAAAAAGAGTAGCAAAAGATGGGGTCAGAAAGCTGTGACGTGAAGGTTTAACCTGCTATTGCTGGCTTTGAAGATAGAAGCCAGGAGCCAAGGAATGCACGCATTCTCTAGAAACTAGAGAAGGCAAGAAAACAGATTCCTTCCAGAGCCTCCAGAAAGGAAAGTGGCCCTGCTGACACCTTGATTTTAGCCCAAGGAGACCCATGCTTGGACTTATGCACACAGAACTATAATATAACAAATTAGTGTTGGTTTAAGCAACAGAATTTGTGGTAATTTGCTATAGCAATGTAAAAAATTAATACAGTAGGCAGTATTCATCGAGGTACAGTAAGGTTTAAGGAAAGCAACAAGGGGAGGTGAAGCACTTCTGTGCTAGCAATGGTGGGAGGCAGACAGCCCATCTAGGCCCGAAGAGCGAGGCTCTGAGAGAGGCATGGCTGGAGCAGAGGTGCCCTCCGACAGGACCCATGGCCACAGGTAGCAGAACACAGCCACTGTCAAACCCCAGCCCAACAGAGGTGGAGTAAGGGGAATAAATATTCCAACCTCTTTCTCCTCCTGCCCCTGCTGGTATTTCCCAATAAGAAGTCAGAGGGCAGGGGAGTGTGGGTGACATGGTCTTACCAGGGTCCAAGTAGGGCAAAGACGGGTGCAGAGTGGCTCTAGGTGGGGCAAACAGAATCCCCAGCACAAGTGTTCGTAAAGGACCTAGGGTGGGGCTAGGACATGGTCAGCTTTCCCACCAAGGCAGCCCATTCCACCACCTTAGGGTGTCAGTGGCTATAGGTTTTTGTTGTTGTTTTCCAGCAATTTTATACAATTGTGTTATATGTGGCACATAATATAAGACTTGAGCACTAAGCTCCTCTGGGAAATGACTGTAAGCTTTGAAAGGAGTTCGGGGAAGGCACACTAAGTTTAATGAGTAAGCAAAGACCAGGACCAGGAAGGGCTAAGAGAAGCCAGGCCACACCGAATGTACATCAGATACCTTCATTATTTCAGAGTTCCCCTAGTCATATAAGGTTTAAAGCAGTCCAGGCTTCTGCTACTTAGGCTAGAGTGGCCAGTAACATAGTGGTTTAGCACAAAGAAGAAATCCACATCTGGATGCCTCATGTTGCTTCTGAAAGGACTGAGAGGAAGGACTGCAGTTTTATTGAGCCTTTAACCTAATAAGTATTATGCTTTGTGCTAAGCGCTTTCACAAATATTCTTTTGTTTCAGTTTCCCAAATGACCTCTTGAGTTAGGGATCATTGGTCCCTTCTTAGAGAAAAGGAAAATGGAACTCAGGGATGAAAAGTAACTTGCTCATAGATAATGCACGACAGAATTGGGATTTGACCTCAATCCTTTCTATTCTAGGTCCACTTTTCTCTCAATCACAATATGGTCCAGCATGGCTGGACAAATCATGGCTTCATAACTTGAAAAACAGACTAACAAAATTCACTATTATTTTCAATTCCTGCAATCTGATTAATTTCACCAGCGATATATAATTAATACAATCCATTGTTACCCCACAACAGCAACATATTCACTGTGCAGTACGACATACAGCTAATGAATCTAAATGGAAGTATGCTTACTGCCATAAGTATGTGAAAGTAGGTCTCTGGATTCACAGACACCCAGTTAGTACAGGAGTAAAAAAAAAAAAATTAAGACTATCAAATGTGGGTTTATAACCATTATCAATAATGATGAGCCTTACCCCAAACATGTTTTGTTCTTTGGGACATAGTTAATAAGACATGTATTGTGTACACCCCACCCATTCATTAATTTTACTATTTTTTTCAAATGACAAGTTGCATCATCTGAAGGGCTCAAAGAAAAATCTTTTACAGAGTATGTCTAATGCAAATACTGGATAACACTCCAAAGAGACTCAGAACCACCGTATACAATTTATTTTAATTTATTATTGCTTTTACTTTTTTGAGGTATGAAAACAGGAAGGTGCACTAATCTTTAAAGGTACAGTGCAATAATATTTTGCATATGTATACACCATGCAATCACAACCTCCATCAAGACCTTGGGAAATTCCATCATCCCAGAAGGTTTCCCCTCATGTTTCTTGGCACCCAATCCCCTCCCACCAACCCTCATTTCCAGGGTAACTGCTATTCTGGTACCTCTCTTAGTTTTTGCCTTCTGTTGAATCTTACAAAAATGGGATGATACAGTATACAGTCTTCTGTGTCTGGCTCCTTTTGTTCTGCACAACATCCATGTTGTTACATGCACGAGTAATTCATTCTTACTGTGCAGAGACTACACCAAAGTTGGTTTTAGTTTTTTCCTCCCTTCTCCTATTGGTGGACCCCTGGGTTGTTTCTAGTTTGTAGGTATTTTGAGTAAAGCTGCTGTGACATTCTTGTACAAGTCTTTGTCTGGATACATTTTCATTTCTCTTGGGTAAATACCCAGGAGCAGAATGCTTAGTCATAAGGTAAGTGTTTAACTGTATAAAAACAAAAACAAAAATCTTGTCAGTTTTCTGAAGAGGTTGTACCAGTTTACACTTTAGCAAAAATGTGTGAAAGTTCCAGTTGGTTCTGGTCAAACCCTGGTATTGGCATTTGTTTGCATATAGACATTCTGGGGAGGAGGTTGTGGTATCTTTTTCTGTTTTTAATATGCTTTTCTGTGATAAGTAATGATTATGTGTTTACTGGCCATTTCAATACCCCCCTTTTGTGAAGTGCCTGTTCAAATCTTTTGACCATTCTTAATAGGGGGGTTTGTCTTTTTTCTCACTGATTTATAGAACTTCTTTACATACTCTAGATATAAGTCTTTGTTGGATTTATGTATTGCAAATATCTTCAGCTAGCCTGTGGCTTGCCTTTTTATTTTGCCATGTCTTCTGATGATCAGAAGCTTTTAATTTTAATACATCTACTTTATCATTTTTTCTTGTGGTTAGTCATTTTTGTGCTTTGTTTCAGGAATTTTTGCCTAATCTGAGGTCATGAAGTTATTCCCTTTGTAAGCAACTTTAAACATATTCTAGTAGAAGGAATCTTCAAATACCAAGAATTTCAGCCTCTAGCGTCCTCCTAAGTTTCCTCTAAACAAACTAAAATAGATAAGCTTCTTCCCCCTTTAAAGATCTCTAGAGAAACCATCTTGATAAATTTCTTTCAGTAGCCTGTTCTGGTGCTTTAAAATCCTTCCTATCAGGATGTTTTTTATGTCGACTGGAAATTACAATCCTGTTCATGTGATGGATTTATAATGCCTCCAATTTTCACATTAAAAACTAATTTAAAACATTTTTAGCTCGTAATGTCTTTCTGTTCTAAGCCCAGTTGTTATAATGGCTTCTGTTTTATTGTGCTTCTTATGTTGGCTTTTCCTTTTGTTTAATACACCGAAAGGAAGTAGCATGATTTAACTGTTCAAAACAACTACACAAATTATTCGTTATTACTAGGATATTGAGATCCTGGTGGACTCTGGGGTGGGGGGTATAAAAGAGGAAAGGAAGCAGCTCTGCTCTCCTGAAACATCCTAGAAAATTCAGATTAATATGAGGGAGGAATGATCCTCTTTACATACCACTTCTCTGCACAGCCCCTGCCTATAGAAAAAGGCAGATAGGAAAGGTCTTTAATGAGTAAAATTTGTTAAGTTCTTACTATCACGGCATTCAAAAAATAAGAAGTCTGATACTGTTGATGTAGCAAATCATTATCATATGGTAATATTTTTCAGCTGTTTAGATATGAGAGTCACGTAACTTTCCTATTTAAGATGCTAGTCAATTTTTCTCAATACAAGTTAAAAGGGAGGGAACCTATTTATTGAGATGTGGTTCCCATATTGTTGGCAATTAGTTTATAATAGTGAGTCATGTCTATCATTTTCCTATACTTCAAACCAGCCACTAGCAGGAATTGAAAGTGAAAACTACCAAGTGTTATTCGTGTTGATGAAGGATTGCTTCATTTTTATCATCATCCCTAAGGACAAAGAAAAGAGAAGGCAAAATATCATGGAAATGTGAATAAAGTTTTTGTGTTCAGCGATAATAATAAGGCTAGGATAGCCATTTAAAAATGCAAATCTGACCATGTTAGTTAGGATTAGGTTCAGCTAAGAGTAACAACAACAACAACAACAACAACAACAAAATCCAAAAGTAATTTTCTCTTCTCTTCTCTTTCTCCCTCTCACATCTCAGGAATACCACGTCAATTCCTTTCCATGAAGTCCAAAGGAACTGACCTCAGGTGTGACCAGCATCTTCAAGGCCCAAGACCACATCTAAGTTTCTGGAAGGAGGAAGAAGCAGGAAATAAAGAAGAAAATGGGCATACGCCAGTTCTCTCCTAGAGAAGGCCTCCAGAAGTTGCCAAAGAACACTTTCATCTGCATCCTCTTGGCCAGAGTTTATTTGCATGGTTACACAGAGCTGCAAGTTAGGCTGGGAAATGAAGCCTTTTCTTTGCGTTGCTATGTCCAGCTAAAAATTTTATTACAATTAAAGAAGGGAAAAAAAAAAGAAAAAAAAAAGAACCCTGATGGAATGCTGGCAAGCAGCTCTGCTACACCAGTTATATAATTCTACAAAGTAAAACCAAGCACTGTCTTCCCAGTGCTTGGGAAGCCCTTAATGGAATGAACATGACTATTCCCAGACTGGTGCCTGTCCACCTGTCCAATGCATCATCTCTGTCATTCTTCCTGGCCTGTGCTCCAGTTATACTGGACTTCTTCAGCTCCTTGAAGAAAGTGAGTTCTTTCTCACTTTCCAAATCCTTAGGAAACTTTTTCCCTCTTTGCTCTTTCATCTAAGTCATTCTTCCTCATCTTGAAAGAATCTGCTTAAATGCCACCTCTCTCAGGAGGTCTAACATCCCTTAGGTGTTTCCCCTCGCTTTATGCATCTGTGGCCTCATAAGACTCATGCCACAAGTGATTTCTTATTTAATGACTTTCTTACCCATTCAACTAAAAAATTGGAGACAGGCACTTCATCTATTTTATTCATCATTGCATTCTTGGTTATCTAACACAGTATTTTTATTTTTAGGTGAAATTTACCTAGAGTAAAATGTATAGATCCTAAGTGTTTTCTCCTATGTAACCAATACCCTAATCAAATATAAAACATCTCCATCCCCCAAGGAGTTGCCTTATTTCTTCTAATGATCCCTATCCCTCATAGTAACTTCTATTTTATTTTCTATCATTATAGAGTGGCTTTGCTTGTTTTTATACATCATATAAATGGAATCATGCAGTAAATACGTGCATGTGTCTGGCCTCCTTCACTCAACAAAATGTGTATGAGAATCAATCATGTTGTTGTGTATATAACTAATCTTTTCCCTTTTAAGCTGTAGAGAAGCCCATTGTATAAATACACCACAATTTGTTGATCCATTCTCTTATCGATAGATATGAGTTGTTTACATTTTGGGAGCATTATGAAGAAAGTGGCTGTGAATGTTCACGTACAAGTCTTTGTGTGGATATTTTTATTTCTCTTAGAAATACTTCGCGGTAGAATCGCTGAGTCACTTGGCAAGTATCTATAAAGTTCGATCTACTGTGTGTTTAAGTTTGAGGAACTGCCAAGTTTTCCAAAGTGGTTGTATCATTTTACATTCTCACTCGCAATGTATGAAGCTCTGGTTGCTCCACATCACTGATACTGGTGTTGCCTTTTTTTTTTTTTTTTAAATTTTAAGTCATACTCGTTTGTATCAAGCAGTATTTCATTGTGATTCTGATCTGCATTTTCCTGGGGACTAATGACGTTGAGCACATTTTCATACACCTATTGGCCATTTCAATACCTTCTTTTTAGAAGTGTCCATTTGAATATTTGCCAATTAAAAAAAATTGGGTTGTTTCTACTTTTAAAAAATTGATTTGTTGACTTCTTTATATATGCTGAATACAAGTTGACAGATACATGCATTGCACATATTCTTAGGCTGTACAAATAAAGTGTAACATAAGAATTTAATAAATATTTAAATTAAGTTAGAAGGGATAAAAGTTACTCGATATGGTAGTGATGGGGGATTCATTCATTTGAACAAGCCATTTCTTGGCTCATGCTATCTCCATTTGCTGCCATGCTCTCTCTGCTGTTTCACATCTATTCATAGATGACTAATACTTTTTGCATATCTCTTCAGCTATGTCATTTGTATTATTACAGTGGGCCCAGTATATCCCCCAGTTATTTAAGAGGAGAAACATATCTCTTTCTTACCTAACAAAAGTATGTAAAATGATACTGGACATAAAGAGGGAACTTGAAAAATATTCTGAATTAACCGATTCTGGCGAGCTCTTCAGAGCCTAGTATGTTCAAATTACGATATATAAACCATACATGAAAGCTAATATTCTACTGTTGTTTTAAGTGCTTATAAAAATTACTTCCCGGCTGGGCGCGGTGGCTCACGCTTGTAATCCCAGCACTTTGGGAGGCCGAGGCGGGCGGATCACGAGGTCAGGAGATCGAGACCATGGTGAAAACACGTCTCTACTAAAAATACAAAAAATTAGCCGGGTGTGGTGGCGGGCGCCTGTAGTCCCAGCTACTCGGAGAGGCTGAGGCAGGAGAATGGCGTGAACCCGGGAGGCGGAGCTTGCAGTGAGCCGAGATTGCGCCACTGCACTCCAGTCTGGGCGACAGAGCGAGACTCCCTCTCAAAAAAAAAAAAAAAAAAAAAAAAAAAAAAAAAAAAAAAAATTACTTCCCTTAATGTATTAAGAGCCAGAAAAAGTGATGTGTGTCAAGCATTATCATACCTTAAAATATCCAATCAAAGATACTACACTAAAATGCTATTTACCAGAGAAGGCATCTCTGTCTGCTACATACCCAGTATATCAAATAATAGCCTACAACAGAGAAAAGAAAAATATGAAACAGAGGACATGAATAACCAGCCGGATGGCCTAAAACCAGTGATTTGTTAGAAGTCAATACAATTAATGTTGTACTTGCATGAATATTTATGCTGACACCAAAACAGTTCAGAAAACATTATTTTAAGCCAAAAATTAAGAACATTTTCTTCCCAGCTGACCATATGAAAAACTTCAGGGTCACCCTTGAATTTTCCCTCTTATTCACCCACTTATCCAGTTAACTGCCAAGTGCCATATGTGCTAAATTTCTCCCAAGTCTATTACTCCTACTGCATACTGCCTTATTCAGACCTCATCAGCTCTCACCAGCACAAAACTCTAAACATTCTTTCCTTTTGCTGGCCTACTTTTGCTTCTGCTCATTTCTCATGATTCTGTTAAATAAAGCCCAGGTCCTCACAAATTAAGGAAGCTCATCATCTGCGTCTACCTCTCTTTATAGCTGTGATAGGCAGAGTAACAGTCGCTCAAAAATATCCATGTTCTATCCCTTAAAATCTATGAATGTGTTGCCTTCCAGAGCAATAAGGACTTTGCAAATGTGATCAAGGTGGAGGGATGATTATCCTGGATTATCTGTGCATGTCCAGTGTGATTGTAGCTGCATCAGATCATTCTGGTTCATCTCTTACATGACAAAATTGTGAATTGCTTTCAGTTGCCACAGACCCACAAGTTGAAGGTCACATAACCTGAACATGCCCAGATGAACCAGGTGTGCAACCTTGGGTGGAACACTCAGACCAAGGAAGAAGGACTGAAATAGGAGGTGGACACCACATGGCAGGATCCAGGATCTAATCAGACTGAACCCTGGCATCACCCGATGGCAGGAACCAGTCAGATCATGCCTCACTATCCTATGCCTATAATAAAACCAATCCTAGCCTTCAGCTCAAGGAGACAGATTTGAGTATTTTCTCCTGTCTCCTTGCCAACTACTCACAATAAAGCTTTTCTCTTCTCAAAAGCTGGTGCCATGGTATTGTATTGGCCTCTATGTGTATTGGGCAGGGAGCTCACTGATTGCTTGGTAACATAAGCACAAGGGTCCTTATAAGAAGGAGACAGGAGTATCAGAGCAGGAGAGATCTGAAGATGCCATGTTGCTGGCTTTGAAGATGTGGAAGGGGCCACAAGCCAAATAATAGAAGTGTCCTTCAGCAGCTAGAAGAGACAAAGCAGTCAGTTTTTCTCCAGAGCCTCTAGAAGGAATGTAGCCTTCTCAACCCCTTGATTTTAGTCTGTAAGACCATTTTGGACTTCTGGTGTCTATAACTATAAGATATAAATTTGTGTTGTTTTTATCCACTATGTGTGTGGCAATTTGTCATAGCAGCAACAGGAAAATATATACAACAGCTTCACCTGTCTTCACTTTACAAACACTAGCAGTAGTTATGTGCTAAATGTGGCATGCATTTCATGAAATTACATTAAGTGCTGTTACATGTTTGGAATATAGAGTCCATAAGGGCATTCCCTAGTGTCTTCACTGAAATATGTACTAAAAAATATTTGCTGAATTAATCAATGAAGGACATCGTGCCTCTGTACACAGTGCTCCCTCAGTCCCAAACACCTTTCTCTTATTCACCTAGTTAATTACTACTTATTACTGATTAATCATTAAATGTCTTGATTCTTCCTAGTTTCTCAAGGAGTTGGTCAGTCCTTCTGTTGTGCTTCCCCAACACCCTTCATGTCCTTATCTTCTAATTCTTTGTGTACATGTCTATCTATTCTACAAATTTGTGAGGACAAAAACCATTTTCTTCCTCTGAGTCCTCAGCATAGTGTCCCACACAAAGCATAGTATAATAAAAATCTGATGAATGAATGTCTTCCATCTACCCCAAATAACGTGGTGAAAACAGGGGTTACCCAGTTCTGCATCTCTCACCTGTGTCATCATAAGCAAGTTTCATAAACTTCCCTAAGCTCAGCTTCCCCATCTATAGTCTGAGGATATGACAGTCTGTATATTATAGAGTACTTACAAGAATCACATGAAAAAGTGCCCATAAAGAGCATGACGCAAGTGTGTGACATAGAGTAAGTTTTCAGGAAAGGTTAGTTGCCATCACTATTTTCACTAGTGGAAGGTGTTAAAAAATGTATGGTGAGCTTAGGCAGTAATGTATGAAACTGGAAGAGAAGCAATTGTGTCAACTGAAGTCATTAGACTGTCATGGGACATATGCCCCTGTCAAAATAGGACTGACTTGAATCTTGGACATTAAGCAAGCCACAGCACATGAGTCTCAGAAGCCCAAATTCCAAAGCTTTGAGGAAGTAGGACATCATGGCATTCACTTTCTCTCCCAGTCTAAAAAACAATTCCAAATATATTGACCCTGTCGAACATCTCTTTTCTTCCAAGTTCAGCTGGGTGTGATTTTTACATAATCACTTCAGCTAATAAATAAATATGTATGTGATAACTAGTCGAAAACTGGCTAACTAATGCATTTTGATATTACAGGAAGATAATTAATCGTCACCTAATTCACGTAGGTGTTTTTGTTTTGTTTTACCTTATCTCTTTAATTTCTCTAATTTTTTGTTAAGAGAATGGGGACCTTGATCTCGCTGCCTGGATGAACTCCACGGTTACTGACTGATACTTCCTTATGTCACAGTTTCCTCAACTGTAAAATGGGGATAATAACAGTACTTACCTCTCAGGGTTTTAGTAAGGATTAAATGAGACAATATAGAGAAAGAATTTAGGAAAGTGCCTGACACATTTAGGTGCTCATTAAATGTTGGCTAATGTGTTACTAATATTAATCTTTTTGAAATTATGTTTTGAAATAATACAATTTATAATATCAAGCCCATCTACTTGGGGTTTAAGAGTATAGAATTCTGTTTATAAGAATCACAAGTATTTAAGACCCAAATCAAGAACGCAATCCCATTCACAACAGTCATTAAAACAATAAAATACCTAGGAATATAGCTAACCAGGAAGGTCAAAGATCTCTATAATAAGAATGACAAAACACTGCTGAAAGAAATCAGACACAAACAAATGGAAAAACATTCCATGCTCATGGATAAGAATAATCTATATATTATAATGGCCATATTGCCCAAGGCAATTTACGGATTCAATGATATTCCTATCAAACTACCAATGTCATTTTTCACAGAATTAGAAAAAATATTCTAAAATTCATATGGAATGAAATAATAACCTATAATGGCCTAAGTAGCTAAAGCAATCCTAAGCAAAAAGAACAAAGCTGAAGGCATCACACTACCTGACTTCAAACTATACTACAAGGCTACAGAAACCAAAATAGCATGGTACTGGCATAAAAACAGACACAGAGACCAGTGGAACATGTTAGCGAACCCAGAAATAAAGCTGCATACCTGAAACCATCTAATCTTCGACAAAGTCAACAATAACAAGCAATGGAGAAAGGAATCCCTATTCAATAAATGGTGCTGGGGTAAATGGATAGCCATATACCAAAGATTGAAACTGGAACCCTTTCTTTCATCACATACAAAAATCAACTGAAGATACAGGCATAAATATAAAACTTGAAACTATAAAAACCCTAGAAGAAAACCTAGAAAACACCATTCTGGACATAGGCCTTGGCAAAGATTTCATGACAAAGTCTCCAAAAGCAATTGCAACAAAAACAAAAACAGACAAGTGGGACCTAATTAAAGATTTTCTGCACAGCAAAAGAAACAATCAGCAGAGCAAACAGAAAACCTACAGAATGGGAGAAAATACCGCAAACTATGCATCTGACAGAAGTGTAATATCCAGAGTTTATAAGGAACTTAAACAAATTTACAAGCCAAAAAAAACCACAAATGACTCCATCAAAAAAAATGGGCAGAGGACATGAACACACACTTCTCAAAAGAAGATATATATAGCCAACAAGCATATGAAAAAATGTTCAACACCACTAATCATTAGAGAAATGTAAATCAAAACAATGAGATACCATCTCACACTAGTCAGAACGGCTATTACTAAAAAGTCAAAAAATAACAGATGTTGGCGACATTGCAGAGAAAAGGGAACACTTACACACAGCTGGTGGGAATGTAAATTAGTTCAGCCACTGTAGAAAGCAATCTGGAGATTTCTGAAAGAACTTATAAACAGAACTACCACTGGACCCAGCAATCCCCTTGTTGGGTGTGTACCCAAAAGAATATAAATCATTCTACCAAAAATACACATGCATCCCTATGTGCATCACAGCACTGTTCACAATAGCAAAGACAAGGAATCAACCTAGATGCCCATCAATGGTGGACTGGATAAAGAAAATGTGGTACATATACACCACAGAATACTATGCAGCCATAAAAAATGAAACAATGTTCTTTGCAGTAACATGAATGCAGCTTCAGGTCATTATCCTAAGCGAATTAATGCAGGAATAGAAAACCAAATGCCTCATGTTCTCACTTATAAGTGGGAGCTAAACGTTGAGTACACATGGATACAAAGATTAGAATAACAGACACCAGGGCCGACTTGACAGGGGAGTGTGGGAGGAGGGGGAGGTCACTTATAGGGTACTATGCTCACTACCTGGGTGACAAAGTCATTTGTACACCAAACCCCAGTGACACACAATTTACCAATGTAACATACCTGCACATGTACCCCTGGAATCTAAAATAACTTAAGTTGCGGCGGGGGTGGGGGGTGGTGGGGTGGGTGGAAGAAAAAAAAAGAACACCAGCATTTGAGAACATTTATTTACTTTTTTTAAAAATAGATGCCATTTTGAGGATGAATACACTTAATCAGGGATTTAGAAGTTTTCTGACATGTAAAAATGGCTAAACTGAATGTAACAAATCTGGTAAGAAATGCTAATGAAATCTGAAATGTCAGAGGAGACATCAATTAAACTTAAAAACCAAAATGAAATTTTCAAAGGCAGAAACAGATGGAGAATATGAAAGAAAGGAAGAAAGTTAGGAAGTGGAAAGAATGAAACAACACAGGACTAATTAAACAGAAGAACAGGAAGCAGATAATCAACGAACTGAAACAAGGCAAGGCATGTGTTATATCAGGATATGCTAATGTAGACATAGACACCATTCTTAGGCCCAGCTGGCTTCTGATTCCAGCTGAGAAAAATTTACCTTCACTTTTAAAGACGGTGTTTTGCAACCCATTTAATCTTTTCAATGACCGCGGAGTCACAGAAAGTCTGTTTAAGGGTCTTCTTTACACAATGAGACGCTGTTCCCTTGAAGACAGGTCCATTATTATGGTATAAAAAATATAGAGAAGAATGAGATTGTGTTTGCAATGAAATATAAAATAAAAACCTTAACATACACAAATATATTTTATTTAAGATCTGCTTGTTGGCATGTTACGCCTGTAGCATTTATTACCTTGCAACACTGCTAGAGGTATGTGGATAGCTCCAGGCATATCACCAAATCAGAATGGGAAATCACTGCTCTGAATTTCTAACAATGTCACGACTGCACCCCTTTCTTCTTCCTCTAAAATCTATGATGCTTGCTGTTTAATAACAATGCAGATATACTTTACCCAAACTAAATTCCTGGAAAAGGTCAGTGTTCACACCTAGAATTTTCATGGCTTATGGTGTATAGCACAGAAAATATGAAAATTAATAGAAATGATTAGGAAAAATGATATTGCTGAGATATGTCTTGATGGAAAGAACATATAGAGTTTACATTAAAAGTATATGTTTATTCATTCACCTAACAAATACTGACATGGCACCTATTAGGTGTGACATATATCATAGAAATGGTAGATAGACCTAGAGGACAGTCAAAACACAGAACCTTTCCTCAGACAGTATAGTGTCTTGTGCTATGAAGTATTTTCCATATATGCTTTATCTCCCCACCAAGTTCACTTTATACCCCCTGACCTCTCCAGTGAATACATGCTGGCTTATCTAGATAGAAATTTGATAGAGGCTATTATCTGTCAGAATAGGCTAGGTTCTGCTGCAGTAATGAACAACCCCCACATCTGTATGACTTAACACAAGTTTACTTCCTGCTGACACTACATGTCCAGTATAGAGGCTCAATTTATCATAGTCACTTGGGGACTTAGACTGCCAGAGGCTCATCCTAACATGGGCTTCCATAATGAACACAAATAGAGAAAGAGGGTACTTGGTATCAAACTGGTAATTGACTGCTCCAGCCTGAGTGTGACACACATCATATCTCATTTGCCAGAACCACCCAACCAGACTGAACAGAAAGTTCAGTCTTCTATAGGCCCAGAGGGAGAGAAGGAGCAAATATTGTTACCTAGAGCTAACGATTACAACAGTGACTTACTGTAAAGAATAAGAGGAAGTGAAAAAATCGTGGCAAGGGCAAATAACCTGACCTATTTCCAGCTCCAAGACTTATTAGCCACATGTCCACAACATCACATAACCTCCTCAAGCCAAAGTTACATGGTAATAATACCTCTCCTGCCTATCTCAGAGAGTGGATCTGCAGCTTCAGTGAAGCAGATATTGTTTAAGACTGTTTTACATTTCTAGAACACGTGTAGGCTTTCAGAATAGTTTCATATATCTGTGTGTTCAAGGAGAACACAGTCAGCCAGGGCTACAGAAAAAATGTGGAAAACTGGAGGCTGCTAAAAATAAAAAGTCAGTGTGGATAAAGCACAAATAATTTATAAATCTTGGCCATAGACTCCAAGATTACCAAGTTGCAGGCCAAGAGCTTCAAGGATCTCCTTCCTTGAGTAATGAAAAAAATTAAAGATGCTCACTTCCCCAACTTCTTAGTCCTCAAAAGAATCAACAGAGTTGTCAGGGTTAGCCAACATCTGCAGAAGACTGTCCTTAATATGGCTTCATGGTCCTCTATGCCGGGACAACAAAGTGCCCTTTTATGCCATCTTTAACCACATGCCTCTTCTTTTCCCACATCAGAGTAGACATTGATCTATATGGTCCCCCCACACGCAAGAAGATGTTGATCTGTTCCCCAGGATACATGCCTCTGAGTTTTGCACTTTTTTTTTTTTTTTTTTGAGACAGCAGAGTTTCACTCTTGTTGCCTAGGATGGAGTGCAATGGTACGATCTTGGCTCACTGCAACCTCTGCCTCCTGGGTTCAAGCGATTCTCCTGCCTCAGCCTCCCAAGTAGCTGGGATTACAGGCATGCGCCACTACGCCCAGCTAATTTTGTATTTTTAGTAGAGACAGGGTTTCTCCATGTTGGTCAGGCTTGTCTCAAACTCCTGACCTAAGGTAATCCATCTGCCTTGGCCTCCCAAAGTGCTGGGATTATAGGTGTGAGCCACTGCACCCGGCCTGCACTTGTTCTTGAATCTCCTCTTCCATCTTTTCTTTCCATATCAGTTGTTCTCAAATGTGATTAGAACCATGCCTAGGACATAGAGACATGGGTTCCTTCCTGTGAAGCCATTCTTGATTCTTTTAATCAAAATCAATTGTTCCTGCCAGGCGCAGTGGCTCACGCCTGTAATCCCAGCACTTTGGGAGGCTGAGGCAGCCAGATTACCTGAGGTCAGGAGTTCAAGGCCAGCCCGGTTACCATATCGAAACCCTGTCTCTACTAAAAATACAAAAATTAGCTGGGCGTGGTGGCAAGTGCCTGTAGTCCCAGCTTCTCAGGAAGCTGAGGTAGAAGAATTGCTTGAACCCAGGAGGCGGAGATTGCAGTGAGCTGAGATTGCACCATTACACTCCAGCCTGGGCGACAGAGGGAGACACTGTCTCGAATAAATAAATAATCAATTGTTCCTTCATCTACGATCAGAACACAATTATTTTACCTTATATTTATATGTATTTAGTTCTTGCTTGGATTAGAGTTGTTGACATTCTGGTCTCCTCTAGTATATTACAGAGTGTAAGAGGACAGAAGATCTGGGTACTCACCTCATTGTCCAGCAATGCCTGGCATGGTGGTCTGTCTGGAAGAGCCACCCAGTAGATGTGGAATGGAGGGAATGCCTCTCTAGTCACTTTTTTCTGTCATTTCCATTTTCTCTTGTCTTCATATGACCCCTGACTAGGACTGGGTATTTGCAAGCCAATCTAGCATGAGCTGTTGTATTCAGTGTGAACCTTCCCTTTACCTATTCTCTCTTCACCCAAACTTTAGAAACTGTCAGTTTTATATCCCAATGTCTTGTTTTATTCTCTCAATGTCTTGCTTTCCACAAAACTAGATGTTCATAACAATTGCCTGGGAAGCCTTCTAAAATATATATAAACTCGGATAGATTTTATTTGTTCTAACCACAGGAAATAAGTCTGTGATGTAATACGTATGTTAATTAGCTTGATTTAGCCATTCCACAATGTGTATATATTTCAGAACATCATACTGTATACCATAAATATATACAAAAATTTGTCAACTAAAAAATAAATTAATTAGAAATTTAAAAAAATGTCTCATCTCCAAGAGACCTATTACATCATTATTTTGTGGATGTGGCCTGGGAATCTCTCCAGCTTGGACATCAGCCCTCTGAGTGGCATTTGGAAAGCACCTTCACCATATGTGACCACATATGATGATGGGTTACTCCGTAGACTATATTAGCAGAGACTTCTATTGTCTACTGCAGAGCAGTGGTTCTCAAACTTTAATATGCATACAGATTACCTGAGATCCTGTTAAAATGCAGATTCTGGGCCGGGCCGCAGTGGCTCATGCCTGTAATCCCAGCACTTTGGGAGGCCGAGGTGGGTGGATCACGAGGTCAGGAGATTGAGAACATCCTGGCTAATGTGGTGAAACCCCGTCTCTACTAAAAATACAAAAAAATTAGCCGGGCGTGGTGGCGGGCACCTGTAGTCCCAGCTACTCGGGAGGCTGAGGCAGGAGAATGGCGTGAACCCGGGGGGCGGAGCTTGCAGTGAGCAGAGATGGAGCCACTGCACTCCACCCTGGGCAACAGAGCAACACTCTGTCTCAAAAAAAAAAAAAAAAAAAAAAAATGAAGATTCTGATTCAGTAGGGCTAGGGTGGGGGCCAAGCTTGTATATTTCTAACAAGCTTCCAAGCTGCTGGTGTACAGACCTCACTTTCTGTAGTAAGGTTACATTTTTAACTGTTTGTCAGTGTATTTATTAGGAGGCTATTTTAAAACTATATCTTCCAGGGACTCTACTATAACAGAGAGAAGCAATTTTTTAGGTTCAATATATAAATAGAAATTTGAACTTGTAACATCTTTTTATTATTAAAACCAATCAATTCATAAGAACAGTAAGACTGTTTTGATGAATACGAAATTTGAAATCATGGGTTATGTTAGGCAAATGCATATTATTAGCATTACTAGTTTATTTCTGCATATTGTTTCCCTGATGAATGTCCTAATTCACAGAGACAAAAAAAAAAAAAAAAATCATTTACAACTATTTGCCAGCCTGTCTTACAATCTTATGTTAGGTGTTAATGAAATAGAAATGACAGGAAAATCTTTTTTCTAATAACTGTGTAAAAGTCAGGGCAAGTTAAAGCATTAATAGTCTCCAGTGGATTCAAACCTGGAATATATTGAAGAGCACATTTTCATTACATTTTTCAATGAATAAAAATGTAAAATTAAATTCAAAGCAAACATCTGTTGAACTCCTCAGCCACCGCTATAATTTTGAAGAAAACAACTTAAAACCACACCTTGATCCTAATAAGGAGATTTTGCAGGCTTTTGCAGCACTGAATTATGGCCTATGCAGAGAATGATTTTGAAAATGGGAGGAATGCCTAAGTGTAACAAGGTTCTCTCAAATGACAAAATGAGAATAGTACCTTTGCCCAATTCTCTACGGCAGGCCAAGTACCTAGGCTTGGCTTCCAGGAAATTTCAGGATAAGGATTTCTCCCCGCTTATGGAAGTTCACGCCAAAACAATACATTTGCCAGAAAAAGCCACTAATGTGACAAGCACTATAAATAACCATGCAGAGAAAAGAATATCTGTGTGTGTGAGGCAGAGATACTAAAAAAAAACCATCAAGGTAACCATTTTTTATGTTCAATGGTTGATTCTGCCTCAATATTAAAGAGCTTGGTGGCTTTTAATGATGAAAAAATTATGCAAACATTAAAAAACAATTTTATATAATTATTTGGAGTTTACAAACAGCAATTTAAAATAAATCCATTAATGCCGTCTGTAGGGATTTCTTGCAAGTGAAAGGAAATGTATCATGCACTGCAGTTTGGTTTAATACTAGAAAATGAGCTCTCCTACCAGTAGTGCATTATGAAGAGAAATTAAGAAACTTAAGTGATTATTTCTGGGGCTGGGAATCGGTCTTTAATGGGGCAGGTTCTTTAATGGAAAGGCATTAGAGTCATCCATTCACTTAACAAACATTCACGAAGAGTTGAACGGTGCTCAGGGATCCCTTTTCACGGGTAAGAGCACTTCTAAGGTTCATCCCGCCAAGCCCTTCTGACCCTCTAGAAAACTTCAAATGAGGCTGAAATGCGTCCTGAAAGCATAAAGAATCCACAGATAGGTGGCCACTTGCTTCAGGATTACGTTGCCTTTCATCCTTTCTAAGGAAATTGAGAAAGTGTTTTGAGGCTAAACCTTGGTCAGAAACCAAGCGCCACCTGGAGTCAGGAGAAGGAATTACAACTCTGCCGCCATCTCCCTCCTTGGGCTCTTCCTCTATCTCGCATTCTCTCTGTCAATCCTCTGTTAGAACCACCACCTCTTTCTCTGCCCAGGCGAAATCCAGTTAAAATAAACACTCAAAGCAGAACTAAAAGAAAAATTAATCCCATCACAAAACGGTTGCCAGAGGTGATTTTGTAGAGTCTGAGGGGCACAAGAACACTCATTTTACAAATCAGCCATATTGAGTAGGGGTCATACCTCAAACCTGCTTATTTAACCTCTTTTTGAGGTATCTCAAAGGCTAAATTTTGTAACAGTTTTGTAGATTAACCGCCCCCTAGTAATAGCCTGTGTCACACGACTTCCTTGCCCTATTCCTATTTCCTGCTTCGTTTAAATCAGGCATCCCCTATTCCCTTACTCTTCCCTCTTTTCCTGTCAGTACATTATGAAATTCATATTCACTATCACCTATATCCTGAAACCACAGTTGAGTGGGAAGAAAAGGCCAACACCTAACAAACCACTTTTGCACTACTTTCTTCAGCCCACAGCAACACATCCAACTCCTCTCTGTGACTTCCTCTCCTAGACCAGGCATCATAAAGAAGCCAAGAGAAAAACAACACAGTAATAATGGATAGATTCTCTTTAATAAATACATAAAGTGCAAGGTCCATCTAATCCTCAAAACAATCCAATAAGGTCCTGCCACAAGCCAAGGGGACCCAGCTGTCAATTATTCTCTCACAGATGGTGAGACAGTCTGGGGTATGTGTCTTTGACTTGCTATTTCTAAAAGGTTTGGGGTGACCTGGCAAGCTTAGCAGAGGATGTAGTGAGTTGAGTAGTGGCCCCCAAAAGCCATGCCCATGTCTTAATCCCTGTAGCCTGCAAGTGTGCCTTTACTTAGAAAGTGTCTTTGCTGATACAATGAAGTCAAAGACCTTCAGATGATGAGACCATCCTGGATTGTCCTGGTGGGCCCCAAATCCAATGACAAGTGTCTCTATGGGAGAAAGACATAGAAAGGTTTGAGACAGACTAAGGAAGAGAAAACACAAACATATAGAAGAGAAGACAAAGTGAAGACAGGGCAGAGACACATGACCACAAGCCAAGGAAGGCCAACAGCTGCTGGAACTAGAAGAGGCAAGGGATAGATTCTCCCCTAGAGCCTCCAAAGACAGTGTAGCCCTAGAAGGTCCAGCCACAAGCACAGCGGGCCTGGCTATTAATCATTCTCTCACAGCTGGTGTGACTGTCTGGGGGATGTGGCTTTGACTTGCTATTTCTAAAAGTTTTAAGATGATCTGGTCAGACATTGACTTTGGACTTCTGGCCTCCAGAACTGTGAGGTAATTCATTTCTGTTGCTTTAAGCTACCCAATTTGTGATAACTTGATAAGGTAGGCACAGAAAACTTATACAAAGGCATGCGTGTGCTTCCTCTTTCTGTTTCTGGTTCCAGCTTCTTCTGTATCTGGCACTAGTTGGAATAAGATGGCATCATGATGGAATCTGAGATTGGGTTTTCGTAAGCAAGAGCACAGGCTCAGTAAGTCTCAGGGCTGACTTTGTTCTGCTGTTATTCAGACTTAACTCATATTGGGAATTGGTGCTGCTGGCTTCTTTAGTATCTATTCTCTCCTTTCTTATGGGCAAAGCTCTTTTTTTTTTTTTTTTTTTTCAGTGCAGTATCATGGAAACTACACATCCCAGGTTCCTTTGCAACTGTCAATCAACCATATGATTGAGTTCTGGTCTGAGAGACTGAAGTGAAGTTGTTAGGTTGGCTTCCATGAAAACCGTTTGGAAAGCAGGCAGACCCTTCTGAAACTCACCTTTGGCTCTTGGGTCTCACCCCTCTCTTCTAACTTGACATGCAAATATGATGAGTTGAACTGAAACCATGGGACTGTAAAGCCACATGCTAAGGAAGGCAGAGGAGAAAGAGAGGAGGAGCCTGTGACACTGAAGATACTGTACATTTGTGAGTCAGTCATGCACTACATACTCTGGGCTTCATATCCCATGAGACGTTTAAGCCACTGTTCAATCGGGCTTTCTGTAACTATATCCGATGTAATTATAATATGTCCACCAGCTTAGAAAAGCAGAATGCTTTTTGTGAATTCACTTAATTACTAGAACTCTCCACATCAGGATTTGTGGGGAAGTCACAACCAAAAGTGATGCATTACTATGCCTCCTATTTTCTACTTGCTAAAATATCTTCCTCAGGCCCCAGAACAGAATTTGGGTATTCCTTGGTGCCCTGGGCATAATATCATCCATTATCATCCCAGTCTGATAATCATCCCTAAAATGAACCTTTCAGTAAAAGTTAGCTCTCTTGCTCTAGTCTCTAACAGAACTTAGTACCCATACCTGCGGACACACTCGTTGTCTCGGTTAATTGCTAACAGAACACTGGTCCCTATACACTAGCAGTATGGATCAGGAGGCGCTGACATGAAAGAGACCAGGCTCCAGCTTTGAAGGTCGGCAGCCTGTTTTTCCTAAACTCCTAACTCCTTATCTACTTTTGGTTATATCTACCTGCTAACCAATAGTTTTGCACTGTTATCTTTAGTTTTTGATATCTTATTTATGAAACCTAATAACTTAATCATTTTCCTATGCTTGAGTACTTAAGAGCTTAGAACTACTCGGCTCTGGTCCCCAGTGAGTAAAACATCTCATGAATTCTAATTTGGGTAAAGCTATGAGCCATTTTGAAGGAGCCCATTCCCTTCTGACAGTCTCTGTCTTGCAAGTATTGGTGCTAATTCCCAATTTTCCACGGGGAAAAGGGAAACTGGGATAGAGTGATCTTCCTACTATGTCAACAATGTTTACGAGAACTACAAAAAGTTACACAACCTTTTAGTCTGAGTTTATCAAACCATAAATGGATAAAAAAAAGTACCTGGTAAATGACTTGAGGCATGAAGAGTCATGTGTATTTGATACCATCACCAGCGTTGGCTGACAGGCACTAGAGTCACATTCCACTGTTAGTTTCCTAGGCTGACACTATTTACAAAATAATCAGCCACAGCCAATTTAGAACATGTTAGCCTTTAACTTAGCCTCAAACATAATGGCTTCTCATACTAGATGACTACACTGGTGTGGAAAGTGTGACTGGCTGGGTGATGGAGAAGTCCACAGCTGATCAGGAACCTTCAACTACTGGATCACTGGCACATACTGTCTGCCATCATGAAGCTGTCTGGCAGAAGGACTGTCACTCATGGGAGGGTATGGTGGTCATAAATAAACAGGTTATGCACCCCTCCAAATTATTAGAGTGAAAATCTATTTTCCATGGCTTATAGACCAAACTTTGGAACATAAGACATTCTGTGTCTTACATAATCAGTCTGGCTACAACCAACTTCATTTTTCCCGGTCTTGGCTTATGTCACTGCATTTCATGAATTCTACAATGCAGTCACACTGAGCACCTCATTGATACCTTGTGCCTTCCCACCTTTCCATTTCTGCTTGTACAATTTCCTCCACCTAGAAAGTCTCCCCAACTTGTTTAAATATTACTCATTTTATTCAAAGCTCACGTGAAATGACACATCCTCCTCTAAGTATTTTGGGTTAGAGTGATCTCTCCCTCCTCTGAACTTTAACCATGTATTAAATTATAACCACCTGAATACATGTCCCATATTAATTACTAGATTAGAAACTCCTTGTAAGTTTAACACAGTATCTACCACAAAGCCCATACTGAGGGTTTATTATGTACCAAGCCTGACACCAAGCATGGTATAACCTCATCTCACTCCCTATAATTCCTGTTTTGTACATGGAAAAAACCCCTGAGGCTCAGAAAGGCTAGGTAATTTGTCCAAGATCTCAGACTTAATTGGGATTCGAATTCTGAACTACAATATCAATAATGATTAAAGTTAATTGTACATTAGCTGTTGTATAGAGACCTAGACCCCAAAACAAGTGAAAAACAACCTAAACTTATGAGAGTAGTACAACTGATCCTTGAGCCAAACTCCTCCATTTATATGCAGATTCGTTTTCAACCCAACGCAGGTCAAAAACACAGTATTTGAGGGATGTGAAACCTGTGGCTACGAAGAGCTGATGCTGACTTTTTCTATATGTGGGTTCTGCACAGATGACTGCAAGGCTTGAGTATGTGTGGGTTTTAGTACACACGGGGCTCCTGGAACCAATCCCCAGTACCGTGAGGGAGGACAGTACTCTTTAAGGCCAGATATTATTTGTTTCAAAGGGAAGGTGATGACTGTTTGGTTGAACAAACCCCTAGAGATAGTACAATCTCCTTTTTTTTTTTGAGACAGGGTCTCGCTCTGTCAACCATGCTGGGGTGCAGTGGTGCAATCATAGCTCACTGCAGCCTTGAACTCCTGGGCTCAAGGGATCTTCCAGCCTCAGCCTCATGAGTAGCTGGGACTACAGGTGTGAGCCACTGTGCCCGGCTCCCTTTTCTTAAAGGTGGGAATTGAACAATGAGAACACTTGGATACAGGGTGGGGAACATCATACACCAGGGCCTGTGGTGGGGTGGGGGGTGGGGGGAGGTTTAGCATTAGGAGATATATCGAATGTAATGGCGAGTTAATTGGTGCAGCACATCAACATGGCACATGTATACATATGTAACACAACTGCACGTTGTGCACATGTACCCTAGAGCTTAAAGTATAATAAAAAAATAGATAAAAAAAATTAATGAGTCAAAAGACTAAAGCAGCCTTTTCTCACAAGTTTCTTTTTTGTTTTGTTTCTTTTTTGGTCATCTAGGAAGTGACCATTTTCACAACTAATGATAAGCCTTAACTTGTTAATGTCTTTTCAAATTACCCATGATTTCTCCATGTCTGAGAAGATAAAGACATCTTCGTGTCATTTTACAGTCTCACCTCCATATCACTTGCATAATTGCTGCTTATTTGTATTAATTTTTCTTAGTTTGAGCAGCAGTGGGGGTGCTTATTTCCATTATCATAAATATGGGGCAGTTTTGGGCACACAGCAAGACCTGAATCAACATGCACTGTCTTTTGTTTTCAACCGAATTCCCATGAGCAGTCAAAAAGGTAGGCGGAGTATGACAGAGGTGGAGATATGAAAAGGATGAATGCGTTTTCTCAAAACTCATTTTATCCTTTAACTTTGAACATAATTCCAGGCCTAGGCAACATTAAAAATGGAACTTTAATGTTACAACATGATTGAGAGTCTGGTATCATACCGAAGTGATGGGTCAAATTTCTCACAAAATCTGCTCTATAATAACACTTCATATTCTTAATAACACTCTAGTCTAAATATTGACAGTCAGTTGCCACTTGGGAGGCAAGAGGATGATAAAAAAATATACCAAGAATATTAGCCTTCTTCCCTTAAGGTTCAATAATTGCCTGGTAAAAGAAATGTATCACTTTCTTGGGTGATCCTGAGTTGATTATTCTGAAGAGGCAAAAAGATCACATGTCTAGTCAAATGTGTGTCTCTGTGTGTGTTTATATCCCATAAGTGCCAAATAATTACATCAAAGCCTTAAAAGTTCTTACGTGAATGGATGTGGCCAACTCTCCAGAATTTAATATTATTTAACTTTCAAGGTCTGACTCACAGCCAAAAGAGTTGCCACATCTAAGTTGATTAAACTCACAGGCCAGACCAGGTACAGGTGGGCCAGGAAATTGGGGCAGGCCTGACTGGCTGGCAGCAGAAATGCAACAAAATAGCTTGAGGGTTTCATAAACCACTTCCCCGAGAAACAGAAATTATATGTGTCTTCATGAAACAGGCTTTGACTCTGTGGGCAGGAATGAACACATCCACATATGTTCTGTTTCTGAAATGGTTCTACTTCTGAAGTGTAGATGTATATGATTTGCTAAAATCCTGGACACTACTTCCCTAAAACTCAAAATGGAGCATCACACACATAATACTCCTTGCTTCATTCCTTTTGTATGGTGGAGTCTAGATTATGATTAGTTTATTATTTTCCAATGAAAATTTTACATCATTAAGAGCTTTAAGTTGTCTCAACATTTACACATAATTTGAGTGTTTCATTTGATTTTTGTCCTTCACGTGTCCTAAATATCCAACACTGACTATTGTCTTAGACTATATATGTTGATGGAAGGGTGATGTCTGTGTAATAAAGCATGATTGTACTCTAAAGCATAACATTGTAATAGTTAATGTACAACAGATTTTAATAATAGTAAAGAATATTGCTATTGCTATTTAAATATTGAGGGTAGCAGTTATCTGTGCACACTTTTGATATTTAAAGATGATAATATTGAGGGTGAGAGTTATCTGTGCACACTAGAGTAGTTCACACTCACACACACGCTCTTTCCTTTTTGCACCCCCCTTATTTTAATAGAAAAGCCACTTTCCCAAATGTGTGCTGGGCTAATACTTTAGAATCATCAGTAATCTTTTAAAACAGATGTTCTCAAATTTTACTTTATAGAAAAATCTGAGAAGCTTGGTGATCAAACCCCCCACCACACACACACATACACACAAACACACACACATGCATGCACGCACACACACACACACAAACACACACACAATCTGCCTAAGTAGGCTCAGCGTAGGGTCCAGGAACCTTCACTGACAAGCATCTCAAGTGATTCTGATACAGATCACACTCTGAGAAACAAGGAGGTATTTAATTTAATTGTTTGGGAACACGATAATTTTTTAAAACAGAAAGGGAACTACACAGGTTTTATAGAGGTTTCTTTTGTAATGTCCCATTACTGTCCATGAAGTAGGTTTATAATTTCATTTACATAACTCAATCTTGAATTTTGAGAAAAGGGTTTGGCAACACAATTCCAGGAGGAGCCTCTCATATCATCAATCAAGTGAAGGCAACACCCTCCCCCAGGGTTATGCAGTGTAAACTTGGCATGGTCACAGTCAGTGAGCAAAGGGGGCATAATCTGTTGGAGAGTGGCACCTATTGGTCAGGTTTAGGTATTACAGCCTGGCTCTACTAGGAACCCAATGCCCAGTACCTCTCTACCCCCCCAAAATAGTGGGGCAAAAGAGTACTATTTATTAGTTAAACAATTATTCACAAAGTTCCTATCAAGAGCTTGGCTCAACAGTTAAAAGTGCTAATGACTCACAATATTAAGTAGCGAGAATGCATTTCCTCCAAGCAAAGAAATTGTGAATGTGGTTACTTTATTACTAAGTTTAATGCTATTACAGCTTGAAGTTTCTCAGGAAATTCAAGTTAAAAGGTATAACAACACTGTTGTCATTTAAAAAGTAAACTGACTGTGACAGTCTTGGATATTATATTTTTCTTCACAGGGAGCCTCCTGGAATTCAAATATTACTTTGCTTATCATTGACAACTCATCTAGAACAGTAGAAGAAAACCGAACTGTTTAAAAGAGGGATGTCAGTGCAATATATTCACCAAATTAGAAAAGAATAAATAAATAAATACAACCTTAAAGCTGCAGAGATTAATTTAATTTGGTTACTTCCCTGGAAAGCACTCAGAATGATGGGAATGGGAAGGGGAAGAAAGATCGATTCTTATTTAGAGGAGCTGACAGCAGTTGAAATTGAAATGTTCATATGAAGGAGAAAACCATTAAAAACTGTAGGTGATTTGACAATTCCACTTTTTCACGGTTTATGGTATTATTTTAGGCAACATATTATGCCGTGTCTAGCAGGTCAATTGACAAATTTGGAAACCTCTTGTTTTTGTTTTTGTTTTTTAAATGTACGTGAATAGATGTTTTGTGGATTGGAAAATCTGGGTAGATTTGATAATGCAAACCTCAGAACTAACTTTGCTGAACCTCTGCTGTCAATTATAATGGTGGGGCCCTAGCAACTCTACAGTTCTGGTTGAAGAGGAATTTTCTTACATTCAAGCTTCTATAGCAAGCTTTAAAGTAAAGGGGGAAAAAGACCATTTAAAATATTTCTCAACACTATGCAACACAAAATCCACGGTGGAATAAAGGTTTGCATGGGGCTTCACAATGGCATATAGATCATTTAGTGGAAAATTCAACAGACACAATGTGATTGTAGTCAAATCATTTCCCATTGTGATGACATTAAAGGTGCCCATTTATTTTGTAAAAGCACACAAGAGGGACATATACAAATCTGCACTGAACAAAGAGCCAGCATTTTGCAAACACTTGTTGCTACTTTTAGGATGGACAGACAAATCAAACTTGCCCTTTCTGATTGTCAATGAAATCTGCACCTCCAGCCCTAAATAAGTAAATCAATCAATCAATCAGTAGTTAGACTTTTCTAAGAAAGGAAACTGGAGCACTATAAAGGACATTTTTTTTTTTTCACCTTTCAACTCTGCATCCACACCTCCTCATCTGGAAATAGGATCTATATTGTTTTTGGAGCACCTACATAATACTCCCAGGCATGAATATTAATTGGGCCAGTGAATCCAATCAATGTTTCCTTAACTTTGAAGACTCTGGCGGAAATTCCAGGAAAGAGACATTTTTCTATCAAATTTGTGGCTGGGGACTGCCGTATGCAGAGATTGCACCAGAAAGTAAAGCAAAGAAAGACAAAACAGACCTAGGAGATAGGATTCATGACATGCAGTGAGTCCTGAATTCAGCCATGCCTGAGCTCTGTTGGCTTTTTCAGTTTTGTGAGCCAATAAATATCTATCTATTTTATGATTGCATAAAATAGACTGAGTTACTTTTATGACACTTACAGTTGAACAAATTCTGGATAATTTGAACATATATCAGCTTGCATTAAAATAAGGTCATGCCAGATAATAAATGATATTTTTATTAAACCACAACAAAGAAAAATAAAATCAGACTGTTGTTAGAAATACTGAGTTTTCATGATGAAACTGGAAAACATCATTCTCAGTAGACTATCACAAGGACAAAAAACCAAACACCACATGTTCTCACTCATAGGTGGAAACTGAACAATGAGAACTCATGGACACAGGAAGGGGAACATCACACTCCGGAGACTGTTGTGGGGTCCGGGGACTGTTGTGGGGTCCGGGGACTGTTGTGGGGTGGGGGGAGGGGGGAGGGACAGCATTAGGAGATATACCTAATGCTAAATGACGAGTTAATGGGTGCAGCAAACCAACATGGCACATAGATACATATGTAACAAACCTGCACATTGTGCACATGTACCCTAAAACCTAAAGTATAATAATTAAAAAAAAAAAGAAAATGCATTTGCTATACGATGAAATAGCAAGCAGTACCGAAGAAATGATCTTGTGGAAGTGTGTATTTTTTGCTTTGAAAATATATTCACAACAGCCTGTTGAGTGAAAAAAGCATATTACAAAATACTGTGTTCAATATGATCCTGTTTTTGAAAAAATGTACACATATATGGATATGTGTACATAATAAGAGTTCTCTCTTGAGTGGTGGAATTACTAGTAATTGTCTTCTTATTTATGCTAATTTTTGCTACAATCAATATGCTATTTAATAAAGAAAAACATAAGATGGTAAAAAAAAAAAAAAAAAAGAAATACTGAGTTTTCCATTTTAGTCCTTAAATCCTTAGCATGGCATTCCAAGTTGTCCATTACTTAGTCCCACTCATTTTTGCAATAATGTTACTAAAACACCGTCCCCTTATTTCTAAGATCAATTCATACTAATCTACTAGCCACACTCAAACATACCTTGCCCTTTTGTGCCTCTTTGACATTGCTCATGTCATTCTTTTGGCTTGAAATGTGACCTCTAACCCTTTTCTCCATTGTTCAGGCTATAGACTATCCTTCAAAGCCAAGTTTAAGTATCATTTTCTCTGTGAAGCTTCCAGTCAGTTTTAATGATTCCTCTTCTGCAAAACTCTTGCTTGTATCAAGTATCGCATGTGAAAGATATTTTGTGCACTATTGAGAGCCATACAAAGGTCACTTTTAGTATTAATGAATACTTATATTGGTTTTTTTTCTTACAGTTACGTCATATGTGTATCTTTTTCACTAAACTGGGAACATTTTGAGGGCAGGGATCATCTTTGTTTTCTCACAGCCTAGTAAATTGTCTTGGCAAAATAAATACTAAATAGTTGATGCATTTCAGACATGCTCTAGTCATTTGATTTTTCTCTTGCAAAACCAGAACCCATACAAATTAAATCACCAGCCCATCCCAAATGCAACTAGCCTAAGAAGAGAGATTTGAGAAATTTTAGAAAGAAAATATTTTAAAAACCCAATAAAGATGAATAGAGTTGAAAACATTTTAAAGGAAATGGTGTTTGAATACATTGATCATGACATATTAAAAGTTAGAGGATGCAGGAAAAGCTGTGGGGATTGCAAAGGCCAACAGAATACATCTTAAGCTGTAAACTTATAACTACCTTGTTAAAGAGGATGCTTCCCAAAACAGCCACCTACCCTCCCAAAGAAAAGCCAACAACCAACAAACCATAAAACATATACATCTTCCTATACACATGTTAAAGACCAAATCAACACAGAGCAGTCTTTAAAGCTGACTCTTTCTGCTTTAAAAAGGAAATAATTTGGTTGTTTCAGAGAGAAAATAAGAAAATGCCCCTAAGGCAAGTATTTCAATCAAGTAGACAGTTGGGGTTGGGAGAATATGGGGAGGGGTGGATGTAGTGGTGACAGAGCCCCTTGGCAGAGGTCACAAACTCTATTGTCTACTGGGGACTAGACAGGTAATGCAAATGAGCAGAGAGGCCAAAAGGAGGGAAAACAAAGCTCCACTATCAACAGCAAATGACACTTGCCCTCAGTTTTGGGGGAGAATGGGCAGTAGTGGGAATCATTGCTAACCAAAAAGGAATAGTGTTCTACAGGGAGCCATCACTATTCCATCCCAGCCTATTATTTCTTTGTGGGAATTCAGGTCAAAAGTTTCCAGAAAACCTGATTTTCTAACAAACAGCTAAAATGCATATTTTAAGCGAAATTTTTATTATTAAATACTGGTATATAATTTGCATAAAACTTTTAAAGCATTGGGGAGGTCAGGCAAACACACCTATTGCCAAACTTCAAATTTGTAGCCTCTGCTGTATAAAGTACATGAGATCAGCAACCCTCCCCACTCACATGGCATTTAAAATGATTTTTTAAGTTTCCATACAACTCTCTAATGGGTTAACCATGAAGTTCCCTAAGATGGACTGAGGGACCACAATAGAAATTTTAAACATTTATATAGTGCCATATGTTTACAAAACGCTTCCTCTCAATTCCTCCTTAAAGCAGTTTTGGAAGAAAGCTGTTATTATTCCCATTTTCAGATCAGCTTTACAGCAGGCTCTGGAGAAGGCAAAAACGGGTTCCACAGGCCTTTCATATTCCCACGTCCATTCATTCACAGCAAATATTTATCGAGCACTATCTGTAAGTCAGACATTCTCATTTCATTACTCTCTTCACTGCTACAGGATGAGGAAGGCTAACAAATTCTCAAAGATTATTCATTCTCTTTTTATCTGTAAGGTATTTAAAGTGGTTCACCAATTATTTAGGTTGTATACCATCTGTGAATCATTATGCTCTTTGCACATGAAATGCTAATTTAGTCAACATAAACTAATTAAATAGAGACAATTGTAGGTAATATTAGATGCCTACCTTGAACTAAATTGTAGCATGGACAAGTGGTGGTTAATAACAAAGATTAAGACCAGCTTGTGAGAGAAAAACCTTAACACTGGGAAAACAGCGTTAGTAAATTAGTCTTTTTGTGCACTGAGGAAAGGACATCTGTACTTTGAGTTAGTTGCTGACATGCTTTGGATTTGTGTCCCTGCCCAAATCTCACGTCAAATTGTAATTTCCAATGTTGAAGGAAGGTCCTGGTGGGAGGTGATTGGATGATGTGAACGAACTTCCCCTTTGCTATTCTCCTGGTAGTGAATACTCATGATCTGGCTGTTTAAAAGTTTTTTGAGTGTTTTTTTTTTTTTTTTTTTTTTTTTTTTTTGAGACGGAGTCTCACTGTCACCCAGGCTGGAGTGCAGTGGCGCGATCTCGGCTCACTGCAAGCTCCACCTCCCGGGTTCACGCCATTCTCCTGCCTCAGCCTCCCAAGTAGCTGGGACTACGGGCGCCTAAAGGTGACTGGAGGGGTCTGTTGAGGGACCACTGTTTATCTTAGGTCACCCCTACCCCAGACACCTTCCTCACTGACAAATTCCTTTTTCAGTCCCAACCTTTCCCATCCTTCATATTCTGGTATACGAAACCTCCATCCCTTTTCACTCACTCTTGTGCGGCATCATCAACTGGCAAATCCCAAATCCTGCCCACAGGAGGTTGTGTTTAACTGGCATGGTACTTTGAATGCCTTCACTCAAGACTTGGACTCTCCGGCCGGGTGCGGTGGCTCACGCTTGTAATCCCAGCACTTTGGGAGGCCGAGGCGGGTGGATCACAAGGTCAGGAGATCCAGACCACGGTGAAACCCCGTCTCTACTAAAAATACAAAAAATTAGCCGGGCGTGGTGGCGGGCGCCTGTAGTCCCAGCTACTTGGAGAGGCTGAGGCAGGAGACTGGCGTGAACCCGGGAGGCGGAGCTTGCAGTGAGCAGAGATTGCGCCACTGCACTCCAGCCTGGGCGACAGAGCGAGACTCCATCTCAAAAAAAAAAAAAAAAAGACTTGGACTCTCTGGTAGACTCCAGTCCCCAGCCTCTCTGCAGCCTTCAATCCCATGATCTGCTGACCCCTGAAGCTATTTAAATGAGGAATCCTTCTCTGGGCACTCTCCTAAGAAAGGACTAGCAGTTCCAAATTCTGCTCTCCTAAAGGGTAAGCCATGGAGATATATGTGAGAACTGTGATTTCCAGTGGCCTTCCCAAATTCCCCATTCTCACTGGGGCCTGTGAATTTGCTGAGAGAGCTCTCTAGGGAGCCCTGCAGAAAAGCTGAAATGCATAGCAGCTCACATCTCCAGAGCCACCTCCTGTTTGATCTTTTATTTTGCCACTGACTTCTTCAACCTTTCCTTACCTGTATCACACACTTATTAGTTATTGCCCTCTGCTTTGTATTACTTATACAGTTTATATTCTAGTATTATGTACTATCTATAAACTGCTTTACGATAGTTTGCTAGTTGTTTCATTTGTGCTGGCGTTGGCTATTGTGATATCTCAATTTTGTATAACTTTTTTGGACAGAAGTTGTATAATGTTTACAACGCATTATTCATATGAAATGGATATAGTTGCTCAATGCAGGGAAACCTAGGAGCTCTGGGAACATAGATTGCTATCTGGGTACAGCAGGGCAGACTAGTCCTTAAAAGGGCCCAGAAGTTTCTATTTCTCCTTTCTTTGACTGTAAATGTTCTGTTTCCAATAATCTTTTCCTGTTGACTCTACTTTTCCTTAAATCTAACTTGTGACTCTTTGCTATTGTTGATATTTTTCTTTTTTCTTTTTGGAGATGGAGTCTCACTCTGTCACCCAGGGGCTGGAGTGCAGTGGTACGATCTCGGCTCACTGCAACCTCCGCCTCCTGGGTTTAAGCAATTCTCCTGCCTCAGCCTCCTGAGTACCTGGGAATATAGGCCCATGCCGCTATACCTGACTAATCTTCTGTATTTTAGTAGAGACGGGGTTTCACCGTGTTGCCCAGGCTGGTCTCGAACTCCTGAGCTTAGGCAATCCACCTACCTCGGCCTCTCAAAGTGCTGGGATTACAGGCATGAGCCACCGCGCCCAGCTGATATTTTTCTGTTTCAGACAAATCTATTGATTTTCTAACAGGATTTGTGCAGAGGTGCTATTTCTACAAGTTTCATATTCCAAAACAGTTCTAAGAAAATGAAGAATCTTCCGTTTTTGGCTGACTCTTATTTTCTTCTAGGGGTAAATAGCCCTCCCTACAAATAATCACTGGGGAAGAAATCATTTTCATTTCCGAATGGTTCCTAGCTCAAAGGGAGTATAAGAGATCCTAGTCACCAGGGAGAATAAAGTAGTTGAAAAGCAAAGGGTAATATTCTTTGAACTGTGTCTGAATAAAGATAAACTGAAACCATTTTGGGTACAGACAGATTACATCATTGCTCTGGGGTCAGGTTCAAAGGTCAATCACAGTTGTAGCACTTACCTGCTTAACTGGGAAAATTATTTTACTGCTCTATACCTCAATTTCCTCATTTACAAAATGGGGATAGTAAAAGTACCATCCCCCATAGGGCTGGAGACTGGTTTAAAGGTTACGATATCAATGTCTAACAATAGTTCTTGGTACATAAGTGACTGAGAAATGTTTAAAACAACAATGGAAGGGAAGCATACCACATCCATAAGGGCAACCTGTCGGAATCCCAGACAATGTATCATCCAAGTGCTGACAGAACATGGGATTATTAGAAAAACCACAATGACCCATGCCGTCTGCTGGTGCTGCCTATCAGGAGGATGTGAACTGTCATATAAAAGATCAGAAGCAATCACACACACATTAGGTGACTTCCAAAGGCAATATGACCTGGAGAGGTGGAGATTATTACAAGATCGACCAGCATTTTTTGGTAATGTCTTAGCTTTTGAATGGGTGAGTCTGTAAGAGATACTTTGGTTGCAACTCAGCCACCTCTAAATCAACTCATACCTACTACTTCCAGAATGGGCTGGCATTGATTCACACACGTAACTGGAAATGTTGTCTTCATTCACGATTGAATCTGGGACCTTGAACAATGTCATTCGGGTTCTATTTCTTTCTCTCCAACAGGCAAATAAGACATCCAACAGCAGGCTCAGACTCATTCTTTACTGACTTAGAAACCCCAGGAAAAAGGGGTAATTATCTTTCAATAGTCTTGACAAAAAGTCCTATAAAGATTTCTAATTTGCCCAGCTTGTGTCTTGTGTCTACCTCAAAAGTAATCACTGTGGCCAAAGGGATGGCATTCTTTGAAAAACCAGGCATAAGTCATATGCCTACCACTGCAGGTGGGGGGCACTTGACTGCAACAAAATACACAGAATGGGTTTCCTATATGATTGAGGTCCCATGTTATTTAACAAGCGGGAGGATGACAAACAGATAAGCCAAGAGAGGGCTCTTTTGATAGGTAAGACAGAAAAAGCATTATCTGCAAAGCAAGAACCTGTGATAGGAAGTAACAAAAGCGATATTCCTTCACGTTAAATCTACATCCTGTTAGTTATGGGGCCAATATTTGTATTTTGATAAATTGGATAATAACCTCTTTTATCTCATCTCTTCTTCCAATATTTCCCTATACCCCAATGCCAAAAAGGCTATCAAATGACAAAGATTGTTATTCAGCTCTGTGTTTCAAGAATTTAGCACAGTGCCTGCTTAATACTATGTTATCAATAAATATTTATTGTGTTAAACTGGGAGTAAAGGGGAATTACCTAGCAACATACGAGCCCCAGTCACCCTTCTCAGCCCTGACTACATAATATACACCTCGGAATAAGCTTTTCACACCCTACTGCACCACCATCATGCTGAGCACCTCTGACCTCCTGAAGAAAGCATAGGAAGTTTGTTTCAAGCATGATTAAGTACCACCGGGTCTTTCTGAGACATCCAAACTGAGATGCATGTTCCTGGAATGCACAGCTGTGTCTTCTTTATCTCAATTTCCCCAGTGTCAGGCACCAGGGAAGAGCACACAGCATGCATTCAATAAATACTTGTGAAAAGAAGAAAAGTATGAGCTCTTAAAAAGAGAATGTGGAAGCCAAGGGCTTAAGATGGTAGCTTTGCATGATAGGGCTAGATTTAAGAGGCAGGAGTCGTGGAAATGCACGTAAGTATCAGCAGCAGGAGGGAAAAAAAGTCAACAGTTATTGGGGACTGAGGAGCAGCCTGATTTATACTGACAAGCAAGCCTTGTGGGAATGAGAGAAACTCAACTGAGAGGTAGCACTGGCCTGCTTTCTCCTCAATTGCACCCTCAGTGTTCAACACCCTTCTGGAGCTTTGGGAGGTCTGTGGTTCTCTACAAATGCCTAAGTTAAATTTCTGCCCTCCCACCTAGGGGGATCTCTTCCAGCTACACTCAACACATAAGGTGAGCTACCATTTACTGAGCACCTTCTATATTCCAGGCATTTTGTCAGGCACTGGACGTCTTAAATTATATTGATTGTTAACACGGAAGACCCTAAATGGTAAAAGCTTAAGAGTGAGCCTAAGTTATACCAGAATTTCAATGCAGGTCTGGCTGACATTCTTATATCTTTTCTCTCTAGTAGAAAATTAGAGTCTTCTGGGGCTATTTTTATAATGAATGTAGTACAATATATCTATGTCCATTCTAAAGTACATAGAGCATAATGTTACTCTTTTTGATGACTTATTGAGGTTAAATGGCTGTACCTTTGCTTGCAAGTGACATACAATATTGGATGATTGTACCTTTGAGTTAGGGGATGCTGACACATGACTATGTATACCAATAACACAGCTCTGCCTAAAGATGATCTGCTTTGTGGTATGGCCTTCAAGAACATGCTGCCATTTTTTAAAAAAGAGAACCACAAATTGTCTAAAGCAGTATACTTTTAAAATTAGAACTTGCTTTTACTGGTCACAACTAAATAAAATGACTTAACATCTAGTCTGTGTATTCTGGAAAATTTGACTAATAAAGCCACAGCAACATTATGATCAAGCTATAAGAGTACCTTTAAGCTCAGAGCACTGGAAAAAAATGTAATAATTACTTTGGTGCTTCCATAAGTTATAATTGCCTCTTCTGTGATTACTGATAATTGCAGATAATTGTCAGCAACATGAAAGAGCTTTTTGTGGTCCCACACTATACAATGCTACAGGGAAGGCAGCACAGAGCTGAGGGGGAACTGAGGAAGGGGAGGGTGAGTTTACTCCTACCATAACTACTATAACCTACTATAATGTATAAATACATTATTAGAATATAATAATTTAATTATCTCATAAAACCATACTCTGGAGTACATTACCTGCTTTTAGTAAAGAAGAAAAAAACACACATAAAAATATCTTTCCATCTTCAAATTCCTGACTTTTCAGAAAATACAGTCAATTTAAATCATTTAGAAGCCTACCTGAACATTCTAACACTGGGAAGGTCTGAACTGGCAGGCATGGTAAGAGATAATACTGCACGGGTGTGAGATACTTGAAAACATAGCCATTACTTCTGTCAGGGGAAAAATCACTCTCTCAGAAGTCTATTTTTCTCCGCATTATTAGGATGAGGATAAAGTGGGTAAAAAAAGATAATTTTACAATATAAATGCTCAGTGGAATCTAGATGCTGATACATTTCACCCAAGGAATTTACATGAATTAACTGTTTCTGAAAACATAACACAATTGAAAAGATACAGGCTCTCAATGGCAGAATATTAAGAGATAAAGGACTGGATGCCCAGGAAAAGTAATCAGAAATTCAGGTGGCTTGTTTCTCTTCTGGGAGACTCATCAATAAGATGTCTACAGACAATCACTTACATTTTTGCTTTATCCAAATATCAAAGGTCAGAGTGGCTCAATTTACTGTTTCCTATACAAACTTTTTTCCATTGATTTAGAAAGGAGAAGAGTAAAAAGATAGATAGTAAAACTCCAATCAGCCTGAAAGAAAGGTTAAAGCCATTCTTTTTTATATGTATTCTGGGTAGTGATCCATAAAAAATAATTAGGACAAGGGTAAACCTGTTATGTAGCACAGATTTGCCATCAGTCTCGTCAATCTTATTTGCTCAGGCACTAAAGATTTGTTGGACTCTGTGTCAATTTATAATTAAAATGTATATTAATGCATACGTATAAATTTCTCTTCCTTCATACCATCTAGTCCATGTCAGTGAGAATGCCTGTCTGTTTCTTCTTTAGTCTAAATGAGCACCCTTGTGCATGCGGATCTAAAAATTGTAGTGTTTTTCCCTCTCTCCATTCTATCTGTTGCATTGACCAATTCTTCACACATTTCTAAACATCAGTCATCCAGCTGTTATCTCTACCCAGCACTCACTGTCTGTCACATTTCCCTTGATCCTCCCTTTAAGCTAAGCTCCTTTAACACCGGCTGCCATGTCTATTTCCTTCATCCCTTTGCTAGCAGAGGAGGCTGAGCACAGGGGCTCTCACTCTCAGATGCTGGCTGTGTTATATGTAGGATTTTGTATTAGAGACCTGTCAGAGCTGGCCTGAAGGAGGGTACATTTGAAATCATTTCTCTTATTGAGAGATAAGTGCTCACTGTCATTTATTCTTCCATTCTCGCCTTTACCTTTCACACTACTTCCATATTTATCCTCCAGCCGCCTGCATATTTGACAATGCCATTGCTGATAGTGTTATACTACCAGATATGCACGTGTATGGCTGAAGTGACTGATGCGTGACCTTCAGCGTTTTCTATGCTGAATGCACACATTTGGGCTTCTTCCAAGACTGTTTGGGCTGTGCTGATGATCTCTATCCAGGTCCTTATTTTCCTTAATGGTAATAATAATGCTAAGTAATAAGGCCAATAATTTATTAAGCTTCTTTCTTCCCAGGTAACTAAATGTTATATTCCTGCAGCCACCTCATTTTGTTGGCATTCAACCAGACTCAGAAGCTATAGAGCAAATGCAAAAGAGAAGCTTTCCACCTTCATTGTGTAGGGAGATATTTTTGCTTAGTTTTTCAAACTCATATTGGATTACTCAACAAGGAATCTTACAATCAGTAAGTATATATATTTGTCAACAGAAAATACAGTGTGCCAAGGAAGTACTGGTTAACTAACAAGGTCTCTATCGTATATGGTAATCAACATAACACAATTTGTGCAGCATTCCCACAATTGTGAGCTCTTGGGGGTGAGAACTGTATCTTCCCACAACTTTGCATTGCTTATAGTGTCCAGCACAGTGGTGACAGTTTAGTAAACAATACTGATTCAGTGACACACACACACACACACACACGCACACACACACGGTAAAAGAGAGAAATCAAATGAGAGCAAGAGATAGGATGAGCTAGAAGGATCCAAGAACATCATCCAACTTGATTTTAGTTCAAGTTGTAGAGGCCACTCGGAATGGCTTTGTGGGCAGGCAAAAAAGCTGTTTTTGGCAGTATTTTGGGAGACCTAAGCATATCGATGCTAGGTTTACAGCCACAGAAACTCATGTATCAAACTGAATTAAGAATGAGTGCTCACACAGAAAGACTGATGCAATGTTCAGTACTAAATAATCATACTCGGTCAGCAAACATGAGCTTTAATGGAGTTTTCAAAGAAAAACAGAAAACAATCATTTCACAAGGAAAGAGACACTGTTTCCACAAAGTTACTGTGAAGTTTTAATCTACTTAAGACAATTGCAGATTAAAGAAGTTAATATCCTGTTTAACTGTAAACCTTATCAGCATGTCTTTCCAGATTTGTTACACTGAGAAACAAATGTATCATCAAGTATGAAATGCATCTGAACAAACCCAACATGGCTTAATGGAACAAGCAGTTTTTAATTTCTTTTTTCTTATTTACACCAATTATAAAAACAAAAAAAAACAAGAAATCTTTTTGCTCCTTGGGGCATAAACAAATAGCCATAAGAAGGTTATCCCAAAAAGAAACTGCAAGATAGATTATTTTGGTGTAAAGACATTTATACGTATCCACATAATGGATTTTGTTTAGATCTCTCTACTTAATAAAATACACAATGTTCCAGGCTGTTTTGTTCCTTGGAGGTCATTCTGATATTTGACATTTCTCTAGCTGAAAATGCAATTTTATTGGGCTTTACAAAATGTACTTTTTAGATATATATCTAACTCATAAAATATATTTCATATCTGAAAATAGTTGGCCCAGTTGAACCAAAGGCGTGGCACATGTGTGCACTGTGATGCACAAAAGTTTGAAAATTAGCTCTGGGAGCCACAAACTTTTCAGAGACTGCTGATATGGTTTATTGAAGACTGTGGGGAGGAGGGAGGTGGGGGGCACTCCCTCAACCTCCTGCGGAAATGAAAGTTGTTCTTTGCTTGTGGACAAAACGGTACAAGTCTACTGATAGGTCCAGACTTAAAATAGCCCACGTAATTGAAAGTAAGCACCAATGTCAGACTGGCTGAAATGGAAGCAATCATGAATCAGCTCCCATAATCTATCATAAAGGTGTGTAGTGCTCCCCCTTTTCACTGCTATCATGCCTATCTCTGTAAATCACATATACAATCAGAGGTGACTCCCAGGGCTTCGGGAATAAAGCTAAACTTCTTACATGGAATACTTTCCTCTCTCACACATGCCTTTTTCATTTTGTAGACATCTACACCTGACAAAACCCCAATCTTCCATAAACTGAGCTCTCTCTACTCAAAACCTACAGCTACTTAACTGAAAAAGGTCACAGAATAATCCACAACCTTGTCAACTGGTCTCCCTTGCAATTCAGAGCCAGTAAGTCAAGGGGACCTTAGTATTCCAGGCGTCTCCAATACCCGCCCCTACTCCAATCACTCATGCTCTCTTCTGTAGCATCTACTCTCCATCCTCGCTGCTGAATGGAAACTCATTATGTCTGAAAACAGAGAAGCCATCTGAAAAGGCTTCCTAACCTCCCACCATCATCTCTACCACTCACCTGTCTTGTCCCTGAACCCACTTACTCTGCCTTTTCTCTTGTCACTGTGGATGCTCCTTTAAGTCAAACTGTCCAGCAACATGTTCACTCTTTCCCCGTGTCCTCAATTTCTCCCTCTTGATGAGATCATTCCATCAGCATATAAACATCTTTTTATATCTCCCATGTTTAAAAAATATACCCTTCACCCCAAATACCCCTCCAGCTCCTACCCAATTTTTCTACCCCAACCCCATTTAGAGTAAAAAACTTGGAAAGTGTTGTTCTTGCTCTTGTTCTCCAAATCCACCAGACCCACTCTCTTCTGAACCACTCCTATCAGGCTTTTTCCCCTTGACCACTCCACTGAGAGCGCTCTTCATGGTGACCAATGACTCCACATTGCTGAATCCTATGGGCAATTCTCAGGCGCCGTAATTAACAAAGCAAGAACATTTGATTCCACCATCCCTCCTTCTAAAAACACTTTCTTGTTTTAGCATCTAGGACATGACTCACCTTCCTTCCCTCCTACCACACTGGTTGCTCCTTCTTTGACTCCTTACTGTTTCTTTCTCATCTCCCTGATTTCTAAATATTGGATGCTGCAGTATTCAGTCCCTGCAGCTCTGCTCTTCCCTCCCTCTAAGAGAACTCACCCAGTCTCCAGGATTTAAATACCATTCATATGCCAATGCCAATGCCTGCCAAATATATACCTGCGGCCTGGACCTCTTCCTTGAACTTCAGACTTATCCACTCAGCCACTGGCTCAACATCTCCAACTAAGAATGTCTTAAAGAGAGTTCCTGATATCCATTATCACACAACAACCCTATTCCTCCTGCAGTTCTTTGACAGTTAATAACTGACCTTCCAATTGCTCAGGCCAAAACCTTGAGTCAACTGCTTCTTATTCCTCATGATCCATCATTGAAAAATGCTACTATATCTTCAAAACATATCAAGTATCTGACCACCTCCTACACTGCCATACTGGGCCACCACTCTCTTGTGGATAATTCCAACAGCTTCCTAAGTGGGATCCCTGCTTCCTGCTTTTCCCCAGACAGTCTGTTCTCAACAGGGCAGCCAGAGTGATATTTTGTAAATGTTAAATCAAATCATATCAAAACCCAAAGGTGACTTACTCCCTCACAGGTAAAAGCAAAACTGCTCACAATAGTCTCCCTGGCTTTGCATAAGCTACAGCCCCACCCAGTTCTCTGATCTCATCCCCTATGCCGCTCTTCTCATTTTCTTTCTGCTGAAGCCACACAGGCTCCTCACTGTTTCTACAGCACATCAAGCATGCTCTGCCTCAAGGTCTTTGTGTTTCCTCTGTTGTGATGATTTTTTCCGGATAGCACCTTGGCTACCTCCTGTCTTTCCTTCAGGTCTCTGATTAAATGTTAGTTTGTTAACCAGGCCTTCCCTGGGGACTCTATATCATTCCTCCATACCCCACCCCATACACCTTTTTCCTCTTACAGTGCTTTATAAGACTTCTCCATGACAATTATCACCATTTCACATTAGACATTTACATCTTTGTTCACTGACTCAAAACCCTATAGAATGCAAGTGTCATCACAGCAGACACTATTTTGCACTTGGCCATGTCCCCAGCACCCTGAGCAGTGTCTGGCCCATCACAGAAGCTCAACAAATATTAGTTGAAGCAAAGAATGGCCCAAAAGTGCATCAGGTGCTTCTAACATTGTGTTCTCCTCATACCAAACTGCCCATTCTCAGTCACTGCATGTTTTCACAATACAGGGAACCCCACATGCTATTCCCTGGGATTGAAACACTTCCACTGCCTCCTTGTCCAATGGACAGACAAGCTTGAAACGTCTTTGACATTTCACAAATGACTCTGTAACCTGCCCTGCTCCTCCCAACCTCTTCTGTACTCCTAAAGCAGCTCATAAGAAAACATATGTCTCTATGAAGTTAGGTTCAGAAATCCATTTGCTTCTATGTTCAAGGCAACACTGTACATGCATCTGCTAACCATACCCCATAGATGGAGGACAGAGCTGGTGCACATCTGTTATGTCACCCAGCTTTGTTGACATCAGTGAAAGTTCATAAATTAGAAATTTATAAATACCAAAGAATCTAATTGTATTTTATTGTAATTGTTTTACTTCTCTGTGTCCTTCACAAGACTGATTACAGACTCCAAGTCTTATTTGTCCTCAAGCTGGCAAAATTTGAGTGTGTGAAGATTAAATGAATTCTACCCATAGATAATAAATAACACTTACTGGAAACTTATTAGCATCCTGCTGTTCTACATGGATTACCTCATTTAAGCTGCTGAACAACATGAGATAGAAACTATTAACTCCCTTTACATTTATGGGACTCAAGGTTTGTACAGGTAAATAATTTTGCTGGAGGTCACATAACGACAAACGGCAGAGCTCCTTAACCTCAACCATCTGGCTCATGATATTAAGAGGTCTCTAAAGAGTCAGGAGGAAAACCAGGAATAGCCCCCCAACCTTGCTACAGATCAGAATCACCTGAGCTATTGCACAATTGCAGAGTCTTTGGTTTCATCTCTATAAATTCTGCTTTGGTAGCTCTGGGATGAAGCCCAGAGACCTGTATTTTTAATAGGCACCCAGGTGATTCTGATGCAGTCAATTCACTGACCAAGTTTAGCAAGCAGGAAACAGCGTATCAAATGGAGTGATTAGGAGGAATTTAATGAAAAGACTATTTAGAAAGGTGCTGGCAGGGATAAGGTGAAGTGGAGCACCAGAAGAGAGCTGTTCATACCCCTAGGCTGAAAGGGACAAGGTGAGGGAGCAGTTATCAGAAAGTGCAGAGTACCTAGGGCTTCGAGAAGAGACAGCCTGGCAGGGGCTTAAATGTTCACTCAAGGTCAAAGGCAATCAGAAGCCAGAGGGGAAAGGAGCCTCCATACAGTCCATGGACACAGACTTCTGAGACATGGAACAGAAAAAGGAAGAGGTATGCTGATCTGCAGGGCTAAAAGGAAAACATTCCACACATCAGGCATTTGAGAGTCAGTTTCCTATGGAAATAAACACTGGTCCAGCAACTGCACTAGGCATATCAAACAAACTCACTGAAGACATCCAAATGTCTTTCAGAATGCATCCTTCATTCTCAGCTCCAAACCATATAATCACCTGCCAGCTGAATACTCATATATCTCCTCCTTTACAATCAGTTAATCATGAATCCTCTATTTTCCCTATTTGATATTTCTGATCCTTCCCTTCTCTTCATTCTTCCTGTCACTGGCTTGAGGCCACATCGTCTCTGTCTAGATCATTGCAGAAGCCTCATAATTGGCCTCTGCGCTTCCAGTATCAACCCTCCAAACTATTCTCCTCAGAGCTGCCAAAGCTTTCTTTCAAAATGCAACCCTGATCATATTTCTCTCAGGCTTAGTACCCCACAGGAGCTCCCCACAGCATACAGGTAAAGTGCAGACACCAACTGTGAATGCAATGTGTTTCCTTATTTCCATTTCTATATCATTTCATTAATAGAGAAGAAAAACTACTGATTTTTGTATATTTACCACGGATCAAGCCTTTGTTAATTCTAGTACTTTGTTTCATCAGCCTGTCTCAGGGCTTCTAGGCATACAATTTTATAATCAGCAGTAATGATAAAACTGTATTTTTTCCTACTATTTAAACAAACCATACTTTCTTTACTACATTACAATTTCCAAAATAATGCTGAATAATAATAGCGATAGTAGCTATCTTTGCCTACTTCTTGATTTTAACTGAAATGATTTGAGTGTTTTGCCACTTAAGACAATATTAGTTTCTGGGTTTGCTTTTTGTTTTTGGTAAGCAGCCTTTATTGTATTTTTGAAATCTCCACTTATTCCTACTTAATCTTGAGTTAATTTGTTTAATTAGGAATATCTGCTGAAGCTTCGAAAGTGGATTTTGAGCACGATACTTTGACATTATTTGACATTATTAAGTAGTTAGAAAAATGAATTATATTGATAATTTTCCTGACACTGAATGGGATATCTTTCCGTTCCTGGAATAAAGCCTACGTAGTCACTGCATCTTATTCACTGACACAATGCTAGATTAGCTGATATTTTTAATCATGTGATTTTGGCCTACAGTTTTCGTTCTTTATAATACTTTTTTTTTTTTTTTTTTTTTCCTGAGACGGAGTCTCACTCTGTCACCCAGGCTGGAATGCAGTGGCATGATTTCGGCTCACTGCAACCTCCGCTTCCCACGTTCAAGTGATTCTCCTGCCTCAGTCTCCCAAGTAGTTGGTATTACAGGCACCCGCCACTATAATCAGCTAATTTTTTATTTTTATTTTTAGTAGAGATGGGGTTTCACAATGTTGGCCAGGCTGGTCTCTAACTCCTGACCTCAGGTGATCCGCCCACCTTGGCCTCCCAAAGTGCTGGGATTACAGGCGTGAGCCTGTATAATACAGGCCGTGCCCGGCCTTTATAATACTTTTATCATGTTTTGTGATTAACATTAGGCTGTCTTCCTTTATAGTCTGAAATAGTAACATGGGGATTAATTTCTTCCTGATATGTAGACAACTTAGTTGTATAACAATCTAGTCCATGTGTTTTTTAAGTGGTAAACCTTTAATCATGTTCTAATATCTTCAATGATAATTAGGTTATGCAAACTTTCTTCTTCCTGAATGAATTTTCTTGATTCATGTATATTTTTTCTGGTTACCCAATTTTGAATTTATATAGAGCAAATTTCATTCTTTTTGGTGTAGGCATCTATGAGATTTGACCAATGCCCAGAACCATGTAGCTATCAGGACAGGAGTCTGTCTTCTCATTTTCTCTGCCCAGAAAGGTGAGTCTCTCTCAGACTTTGACATTCTGCTATCTGCACTTCTGTGCAACTGGGGCAGGAAGACCAGAAGAAAGAAATAACAGAGATTACCACCCTCCACTGGCCCCAGTCACTCTGCAGACCATGCGGTCTCCTTTTCCTAATTTTCTGTTCAGAGACAATTTTCTTTCAAAGTTTTAGGTGCTTGCACTGCCTCTGTGACCTCAATATGGTGTCATGCAGGGCCATGCCCGCCGTAAGGCAGAAAGAGAAAAAAGACAAGAGGAAGAAAAAAGGAGAGATTCCACCCCCTACGCTTTCCAGCTTGCAAGGGTCCCCCTTCCTGGTCCTCTGGCAAGAAATTGGGGGTTTCTCCATGAAGTTGTGGCCACAGACAACCACTACACAGTTCAGCAACTAGGGCTGCCCATATGTCACAGCCAAGGTTGAAAGAAGAGAAAACCAGGAACTTACACTATACCATTATTTCAAGTTTTTGCTTCCCTCTGAATCTGTTTCATTTACTTTTCAGAGGCCTCAGCTGCTTTTCAAAATTTTCTCCAAAACTTTTAGTCACAGTCAGGGGAGAAATCCGCTTGGTGGGCTTTTTATCCTGGCCAGCATCAGAAATGACATAATTTGCACCCTAAACATTTCCTTCGGGCTTTCATTGTCACAAGGTTTGAAACTGCATTCTCTTACATTTATTTTCTATTTTTAGAGATTTAGGGGATACAAGTGCAGTTTTGTTACATGGATATATTGCAGAGTGGTAAAGTCTGGACTTTTGGTATAACCATCACCCAAATAGTGTACATTGTACTCAATGGGTAATTTCTCATCCCTCATCCCCCTTCTACCCTCCTACCCCTTGGAGTCACCAGTGTCTATTATTCCACTCTCTATGTCCATGCACACACATTATTTAGCTCCCATTTATAAGTGAGAACATGTGGTATTTTGACTTTGTTTCTGAGTTATGTCACTTAGACTACGGCTTCCAGTTCTATTCATCTTGCTGCAAAAGGCATAATTTTATTCTTTTTTTATGGTTGAGTAGTATTCCATGATATGTATGTATGTATGCATGTGTCTGTGTGTGTACAGGGTCTCACTGTGTTGTTCAGGCTGAATAGTGCTGCAATAAACATAAGGGTGCAGGTATCTTTATGATATAACAATCTATTTTCCTGCCGGTAGATACCTAGCAGTAGGATTGCAGGATCAAATGATAGTTCTATTTTTAGTTCTTTAAGAAATCTCCATACTGTTTTCCATTAGAGATTGTACTAATTTACATTCCCACCAACAGCATATAAATGTTCCCTTTTCTCTGCATCCTCACCAACATCTGTTGTTGACTTTTGAGTAACAGCCATTCTGATAGGTGTAAGATGGTAACTAATTGTGGTTTTAATTTGCATTTCTCTGATGATCAGTGGTGATGAGCATTTTTTCATATGTTTGTTGGCTGTGTGTCTTCTTTTGAGAAGTGTCTGTTCATGTCCTTTGCCTACTTTATTTTTTCCTTTCCAACTTCTATGTTAGGTTCCAGAGGTACAGGTACAGGTTTGTTCCATGAGTAGATTGTGTGTCACAGGGGTTTGGTGTACAGATAATTTTGTCACTGAGATAATCAGCATAATACCTGATAGGTAGTTTTTAAATCATCACACTCCTCCCACCTTCCACCCTCAAGTAGGCCCCAGTGTCTATTGTTTCCTTCTTTGTGTCCATGTGTACTCAATGTCTAGCTCTCACTGATAAGTGAGAACGTGGTATTTGGTTTTCTGTTCCTGTATTAGTTCACTTAGGATAATGCTTTGCCCACTTTTTAATAGCGTTATTTGGTTTTTTTCATTTTGGTTTTTCTTGTTGAGTTGTTTGAGTTCCCTGTAAGCTCTGTATATTAGTCCTTTGTCATATGCATACTTTGCAAGTATTTTCTCCCATTCTGTAGGTTGTCTCTTCACTCTGTTGATTATTTCTTTTGCTATGCAGAAGCTTTTTCATTTAATTAAGTCCCATATGTCTACTTCTGTTTTTGTTGCATTAGTTTTTGGGGTCTTAGTAACAAATTATTTTCCCAGGCCAATATCTAGATGAGCTTTTGCTAGGTTTTCTTGTAGAATTTTTATAGTTTCAGGTCTTACAGATAAGTCATTTTCCCTAGAGACAGGGACTTACTCTGTAGCCCAGGCTGGAGTGCAGTGGTGCAATCACAGTGCACTGCATCCTTGAATTCCTGGGCTCAAGGGATCTTCTGCCTCAGGTTCCCAAGTATCTAGGACTACAGGCACATGCCACTACACTGGCTTTTTTTTTTTTTTTTTTTTTTTTTTTTTTTTTTTTTTTTTTTGAGACAGAGTCTCATTCTGTCACCCAGGCTGGAGTGTAGTGGCGCAATCTTGACTCACTGCAAGCTCCGCCTCCCAGGTTCACGCCATTCTCCTGCCTCAGCCTCCCGGGTAGCTGGGACTATGGGCACCTGCCACCACACCTGGCTAATTTTTTGTATTTTTATTAGAGACGAGGTTTCACCATGTTAGCCAGGAATTTATTTTATTTTTATTTTTTTTTGACACAGTCTCACTACGTTGCCTAGGCTGGTCTTAAACTCCTGGGCTCAGATGATCCTCCTACCTAATCCTCCCAAAGCACTGGGATTATGGGTGTGAACCACCATGCTCAACCTTCAGTTAAGTCTTGAATCCATCTAATTTTTGTATATGGTGAAAGACAGGGATCCAATTTCATTCTTGTGCATATGGCTATCCAATTTTTCCAGCATCATTTATTGAATAGGATGTCCTTTCCCCAGTGTAAGTTTTTGTTAACTTTGTTGAAGATCCTCTGGTTGTAGGTATGTGGCTTGGGCTCTGTTCCTTTTACTTAGGATTATTTTAGTTATTTGGGCTTTTTTTTGGCTCCTTACGAATACTAAGATTGTTTTTTCTATTTCTGTGAAAAACGACATTGGTAATTTAATAGAGATTGCATTGAATTTGTAGATTGCTTTGAGCAGCATCGTTAGTTTAACAACATTGACTCTTCCAATCCATGAGCGTGGGATATTTGTCCATTTGTTTGTATCATTTATAATTCCTTTCATCAGTGTTTTTCAGTTCTTGTAAAGACTGTTCACCCCCCTGGTTAAATGTATTCACAGATATTGTATTTGTAGCTAAGAACTAGAACAAAACAAAGATGCCCACTTTCACCACTCCTGTTCAACATAGTAATGGAAGTTCTAGCAAGAGCAATCAGGCAAGAGAAAAAAATAAACGGCATCCAAATTGGAAAAGAGGAAGTCAAATAATCTCTGCTTGCTGATGATATGATCTTATACCTAAAAAACCCTAAAGACTCCTCCAAGACTCTTCATAGAAACCAAAGTGAAATATATTCAATTTTGTATATTATAGCACATATTTTGCCTGTATCTGTGAGATATTTGCAAATATATATATATATATATATATATATATATATATATGGCAATCCCACAGTTAAATTTTAATATCAATTTCCCTTTGAATTTTAATAGGTTTTGCTTTACATTTTTCACTCATTTGATATGTTTATGCTTATGACTAGTATATCTTTTTATATGATGCCTATTATAATCAAGTAATGTCCCGATCTATCCTGTTCAGTGCTTTTAACCTTAAATTACCGTAAGTTTGATCTTTGCATATTCCTGTAGTTTAAACCATTTTTCATCTCTTTGATTGAAAAGTGCTTCATGGTGTTGGGCTTTGTTAACTGAATTTGTATAAGATAATAAGGAAATGGCATACTGATAATAATGAAGCAACTGAGGTCCTTACGTATATTCTTTGTATCATCCATTGTTTTCTGCTTACTTTACTTCATTGTTTCCTTTTTTCCTTGTTGTTTCTGGCTTGATCAAGTTACCATTCACTGCCTTCCTTAACATACCCAAGTTAATTTCTTTTTTTTCTTTTTTATTATTATACTTTAAGTTCTAGGGTACATGTGCACAACATGCAGGTTTGTTACATATGTATACATGTGCCATGTTCGTGTGCTGTACCCATTAACTCGTCATTTACATTAGGTATATCTCCTAATGCTATCCCTCCCCTCTCCCCCCACCCCACAACAGGCCCCAGTGTGTAGTGTTCCCCACCCTGTGTCCAAGTGTTCTCATTGTTCAATTCCCACCTATGAGTGAGAACATGTGGTATTTGGTTTTCTGTCCTTGCAATAGTTTGCTGAGAATGATGGTTTCCAGCTTCACCCATGTCCCTACAAAGGACATGAACTCATCCTTTTTTATGACTGCATAGTATTCCATGGTGTTTATGTGCCATATTTTCTTAATCCAGTCTATCATTGATGGATATTTGGGTTGGTTCCAGGTCTTTGCTATTGTGAATAGTGCCGCAATAAACATACGTGTGCATGTGTCTTTATAGCAGCATGATGTATAATCCTTTGGGTATGTACCTGGAAATGGGATGGCTGGGTCAAATGGTATTTCTAGTTCTAGATCCTGGAGGAATCGCCACACTGTCTTCCACAATGGCTGAACTAGTTTACAATCCCACCAACAGTGTAAAAGTGTTCTTATTTCTCCACATCCTCTCCAACACCTGTTGTTTCCTGACTTTTTAATGATCATCATTCTGACTGGTGTGAGATGGTATCTCATTGTGGTTTTGATTTGCACTTCTCTGATGGCCAGTGATGATGAGCATTGTCTCAGGTGTCTGTTGGCTGCATAAATGTCTTCTTTTGAGAAGTGTCTGTTGATATCCTTCGCCCACTTTGTGATGGGGTTGTTTGATTTTTTCTTGCAAATTTCTTTAAGTTCTCTGTAGATTCTAGATATTAGCCCTTTGTCAGATGGGTAGATTGTAAAAATTTTCTCCCATTCTGTAGGTTGCCTGTTCACTCTGATGGTAGTTTCTTTTGCTGTGCAGAAGCCCTTTAGTTTAATTAGATCCCATTTCTGAATTTTGGCTTTTGTTGCCATTGCTTTTGGTGTTTTAGACATGGAGTCCTTGTCCATGCCTATGTCCTGAATGGTATTGCCTAGGTTTTCTTCTAGGGATTTTATGGTCTTAGGTGTGACATTTAAGTCCTTAACCCATCTTGAATTAATTTTTGTCTAAGGTGTAAGGAAGGGATCCAGTTTCAGCTTTCTACATATGGCTAGCCAGTTTTCCCAGCACCATTTATTAAATAGGGAATCCTTTCCCCATTTCTTGTTTTTGTCAGGATTGTCAAAGATCAGATGGTTGTAGATGTGTGGTATTATTTCTGAGGGTGCTGTTCTGTTCCATTGGTCTAGATGTCTGTGTTGGTACCAGCACCATGCTGTTTTGGTTACTGTAGCCTGGTAGTATAGTTGGAAGTCAGGTAGCATGATGCCTCCAGCTTTGTTCTTTTAGCTTAGGATTGTCTTGGCAATGTGGGCTCTTTTTTGGTTCCATATGAACTTTAAAGTAGTTTTTTCCAATTGTGTGAAGAAAGTCTTTGATAGCTTGATGGGGATGGCATTGAATCTACAAATTACCTTGGGCAGTATGGCCATTTTCACAATATTGATTCTTCCTATCCATGAGCATGGAATGTTCTTCCATTTGTTTGTGTCCTCTTTTATTTTGTTGAGCAGTGGTTTGTAATTCTCCTTGAAGAGGTCCTTCACATCCCTTGTAAATTGGATTCTTAGGTATTTTATTCTCTGCGAAGCAATTGTGAATGGGATTTCACTCATGATTTGGCTCTCTGTTTGTCTGTTATTGGTGTATAGGAATGCTTGTGATTTTTGCACACTGATTTTGTATCCTGAGACTTTGCTGAAGTTGCTTATCAGCTTAAGGAGGTTTGCGACTGAGACGATAGGGTTTTCTAAATATACAATCATGTCAACTGCAAACAGGGACAATTCGACTTCCTCTTTTCCTAATTGAATACCCTTTATTTCCTTCTCCTGCCTGATTGCCCTGGCCAGAACTTCCAACGCTATGTTGAATAGGAATGGTGAGCGAGGGCATCCCTGTCTTGTGCCAGTTTTCAAAGGGAATGCTTCCAGGTTTTGCCCATTCAGTATGATATTGGCTGTGGGTTTGTCATAAATCTCTTAGTATTTTGAGATACATCCCATCAATACCTAATTTATTGAGAGTTTTTAGCATGAAGTGTTGTTGAATTTTGTGAAAGGCCTTTTCTGCATCTATTGAGATAATCATGTGGTTTTTGCCTTTGGTTCTGTTTATATGATGGATTACGTTTATTGATTTGTGTATATTGAATCAGCCTTGCATCCCAGGGATGAAGCCCACTTGATCATGGTGGATAAGCTTTTTGATATGCTGCTGGATTCTGTTTGACAGTATTTTATTGAGGATTCTTGTATCAATGTTCATCAGGGATATTGGTCTAAAATTCTCTTTTTTTGTTGTGTCTCTGCCAGGCTTTGATATCAGGATGATGCTGGCCTCATAAAATGAGTTAAAGAGGATTCCCTCTTTTTCTATTGATTGGAATAGTTTCAGAAGGGATGGTACCAGCTCCTCTTTGTACCTCTGGTAGAATTCGGCTGTGAATCCATCTGGTCCTGGACTCTTTTTGATTGGTAGGCTCTTAATTATTGCCTCAATTTCAGAGCCTGTTATTGGTCTATTCAGAGATTCAACTTCTTCCTGGTTTAGTCTTGGGAGGGTGTATGTGTCCAGGTATTTATCAGTTTCTTCTAAATTTTCTAGCTCATTTGCGTAGAGGTGTTTATAGTATTCTCTGATGGTAGTTTGTATTTCTGTGGGATTGGTGGTGATATCTCCTTTATCATTTTTTATTGTGTCTATTTGATTCTTCTCTCTTTTCTTATTTATAGTCTTGCTAGCGGTCTATCAATTTTATTGATCTTTTCAAAAAACCAGCCCCTGGATTCATTGATTTTTTGAAGGATTTTTTGTGTCTCTATCTCCTTCAGTTCTGCTCTGATCTTAGTTATTTCTTGCCTTCTGCTAGCTTTTGAATGTGTTTGCTTTTGTTTCTCTAGTTCTTTTAATTGTGATGTTAGGGTGTCAATTTTAGATCTTTCCTGCTTTCTTTTGTGGGCATTTAGTGCTATAAATTTCCCTCTACACACTGCTTTAAATGTGTCCCAGAGATTCTGGTATGTTGTGTCTTTGTTCTCATTGGTTTCAAAGAACAACTTTATTTCTGCCTTCATTTCGTTAATGTACCCAGTAGTCATTCAGGAGCAGGTTGTTCAGTTTCCATGTAGTTGAGCGGTTTTGAGTGAGTTTCTTAATCCTGAGTTCTAGTTTGATTGCACTATGATCTGAGAGATGGTTTGTTATATTCTGTTCTTTCACATTTGGTGAGGAGTGCTTTACTTCAACTATGTGGTCAATTTTGGAATAAGTGCGATGTGGTGCTGAGAAGAATGTGTATTCTGTTGATTTGGGGTGGAGAGTTCTGTAGATGTCTATTAGGTCCGCTTGGTGCAGAGCTGAGTTCAGTTCCTGGATATCCTTGTTAACTTTCTGTCTCGTTGATCTGTCTAATGTTGACAGTGGGGTGTTAAAATCTCCCATTATTATGTGTGGGAGTCTAAGTCTCTTTGTAGGTCTCTAAGGACTTGCTTTATGAATCTGGGTGCTCCTGTATTGGGTGCATATATAATTAGGATAGTTAGCTCCTCTTGTTGAATTGATCACTTTACCATTACATAATGGCCTTCTTTGTCTCTTCTGATCTTTGTTGGTTTAAAGTCTGTTTTATCAGAGACTAGAATTGCAACCCCTGCTTTTTTTTGTTTTCCATTTGCTTGGAGATCTTCCTCCATCCCTTTGAGCCTACGCGTGTCTCTGCATGTGAGATGGGTCTCCTGAATACAGCACAGTGATGGGTCTTGACTCTTTATCCAATTTGCCAGTCTGTGTCTTTTAACTGGAGCATTTAGCCCATTTACTTTTAAGGTTAACATTTTTATGTGTGAATTTGATCCTGTCCTTATGATGTTAGCGTGTTATTTTGCTTGTTAGTTGATTCAGTTTCTTCCTAGCATCGATGGTCTTTCCAATTTGGCATGTTTTTGCAGGGGCTAGTACTGGTTGTTCCTTTCCATGTTTAGTGCCTCCTTCAGGAGCTCTTGTAGGGCAGGCCTGGTGGTGACAAAATCTCTCAGCATTTGCTTGTCTGTAAAGGATTTTATTTCTCCTTCACTTATGAAGCTTAGTTTGGCTGGATATTAAATTCTGGGTTGAAAATTCTTTTAAGAATGTTGAATATTGCCCCCTCACTCTCTTCTGGCTTGTAGGGTTTCTGCCTAGAGATCCACTGTTAGTCGGATGGGCTTCCCTTTGTGGGTAACCTGACCTTTCTCTCTGGCTGTCCTTAACATTTTTTCCTTCATTTCAACTTTGGTGAATCTGACAATTATGTGTCTTGGAGTTGCTCTTCTTGAGGAGTATCTTTGTGTCATTCTCTGTATTTCCTGAATTTGAATGTTGGCCTGCCTTGCTGGGTTGGGGAAGTTCTCCTGGATTATATCCTGAAGAGTGTTTTCCAACTTGGTTCCATTCTCCCCATCACTTTCACGTACACCAATCAGACGTAGATTTAGTCTTTTCACATAGTCCCATATTTCTTGGAGGCTTTGTTCATTTCTTTTTACTCTTTTTTCTCTAAATTTCTCTTCTTGCTTCATTTCATCTATTTGATCTTCAATCACTGATACCCTTTCTTCCAGTTGATCGAATCGGCTATTGAAGCTTGTGCATGCACCACGTAGTTCTCGTGCCATGGTTTTCAGCTCCATCAGGTCATTTAAGGTCTTCTCTATGCTGTTTATTCTAGTTAGCCATTCATCCAATGTTTTTTCAAGGTTTTAGCTTCTTTGTGATGGGTTGGAACACCCTCCTTTAGCTTGGAGAAGTTTGTTATTACCGATCTTCTGAAGCCTTCTTCTCTCAACTTGTCAAAGTCATTCTCCATCCAGCTTTGTTCCCTTGCTGGCGAGGAGCTGCATTCCTTTGGAGGAGAAGAGGCATTCTGATTTTTAGAATTTTCAGCTTTTTGCTCTGGTTTCTCCCCATCTTTGTGGTTTTATCTACCTTTGGTCTTTGATGATGGTGATGTACAGATGGGGTTTAGCCCATTTACTTTTAAGGTTAACATTTTTATGTGTGAATTTGATCCTGTCCTTATGATGTTAGCGTGTTATTTTGCTTGTTAGTTGATTCAGTTTCTTCCTAGCATCGATGGTCTTTCCAATTTGGCATGTTTTTGCAGGGGCTAGTACTGGTTGTTCCTTTCCATGTTTAGTGCTTCCTTCAGGAGCTCTTGTAGGGCAGGCCTGGTGGTGACAAAATCTCTCAGCATTTGCTTGTCTGTAAAGGATTTTATTTCTCCTTCACTTATGAAGCTTAGTTTGGCTGGATATTAAATTCTGGGTTGAAAATTCTTTTAAGAATGTTGAATATTGCCCCCCCACTCTCTTCTGGCTTGTAGGGTTTCTGCCTAGAGATCCACTGTTAGTCGGATGGGCTTCCCTTTGTGGGTAACCTGACCTTTCTCTCTGGCTGTCCTTAACATTTTTTCCTTCATTTCAACTTTGGTGAATCTGACAATTATGTGTCAGATGTCCTTTACTGTTTGTTAGTTTTCCTTCTAATAGTCAGGATCCTCAGCTGCAGTCTGTTGGAGTTAGCTGGAGATCCACTCCAGAACCTGTTTGCCTGGGTATCACCAGTGGAGGCTGCAGAACTGCAAATATTGCAGAATGGCAAATGTTGCTGCCTGATTGTTCCTCTGGAAGCTTCATCTCAAAGGGGCACCTGGCTGTATGAGGTGTCAGTCTGCCCCTACTGGCAGGTGCCTCCCAGTTAGGCTACTCGGGGATCAGGGACCCACTTGAGGAGGCAGTCTGTCCGTTCTCAGATCTCAAGCTGCGTGCTGGGAGAACCACTACTCTCTTCAAAGCTGTCAGACAGGGACGTTTAAGTCTGCAGAAGTTTCTGCTGCCTTTTGTTCAGCTATGCCCTGCCCGCAGAGGTGGAGTCTACAGAGGCAGGCAGACCTCCTTGAGCTGTGGTGGGCTTGACCCAGTTCGAGCTTCCCAGCTGCTTTGTTTACCTACTCAAGCCTCAGCAATGGCGGGTGCCCCTCCCCCAGCCACACTGCCACCTTGCAGTTCCATCTCAGACTGCTGTGCTAGCAGTGAGCAAGGCTCCGTGAACATGGGACCCTCTGAGCCAGGCACAGGATATAGTCTCCTGATGTGCTGTTTGCTAAGACCATTGGAAAAGCACAATATTAGGGTGGGAGTGACCCGATTTTCCAGATGCCTTCTGTCACGGCTCCCCTTGGCTAGGAAAGGGAATTCCCCGATCCCTTGTGCTTCCCGGGTGAGGCAATTCCTCGCCCTGCTTCAGCTCATGGTCCATGGGCTGCATCCACTGTCCTGCACCCACTGTCCAACAAACCCCAGTGAGATGAACCCGGTACCTCAGTTGGAAATGCAGAAATCACCTGTCTTCTGTGTCGCTCACGCTGGGAGCTGTAGACTGGAGCTGTTGCTATTTGGCCATCTTGGAACCTCCCCTGTACCCAAGTTAATTTCTAAGTTCTACTTTTCTGTTTCCACTCCACTAGTGATTATCCTGGTAACCATGCTAATTTTCTATTAGGATACAAGATACCAAATATGTCCTCATTCCCTGCCCACACTCCCTCTATCTGTTTTCTTTTCCCTTACAGCTTTCCTCCTCTCCCGATATACGATAAAATCTTTAAAATGCTTTCCTTGCCTTTCTCCCTACCTGTAGATTTTACAGATACTATTTACTATTTAGTTACCTCTGTAATATATTTAAAAATACCTGGCATTATATTATGATGTTCCTTTCACTTTATTATCAGTTTAGATTGAGCTATGTAGACTGATACACACACAAACACACACACATGCACATACACACACACATATAAATGGATACGGAGGCCCAGACTTATGTACCTTCTGATGCGTGTTGTATGTTTTTCAGCTTGAGGTTATCATGAGGCTTGTATACGATATTACTCATTATTTTAAACTGATGACAACTTAACACTCATTGCATAAACAAACAAGCAAAGAGAAAACTAATAAAAACTGCACTTTAGGCCGGGCGCGGTGGCTCATGCTTGTAATCCCAGCACTTTGGGAGGCCGAGGCGGGCGGATCACAAGGTCAGGAGATCGAGACCATGGTGAAACCCCGTCTCTACTAAAAATACAAAAAAAAAAAATTAGCCGGGCGTGGTGGCGGGCGCCTGTAGTCCTAGCTACTCGGAGAGGCTGAGACAGGAGAATGGCGTGAACCCGGGAGGCGGAGCTTGCAGTGAGCCGAGACTGCGCCACTGCACTCCAGCCTGGGTGACAGAGCGAGACTCCGTCTCCAAAAAAAAAAAAAAAAAAAAAAAAAAAAAAAAAAAAAAAAAAAAAAAAACTGCACTTTAACTTTGTTATTCCCCACTCCATTTCCATTTTTAACTTTTTGTTATTTCTACTTATATTGTATTGTACTATGTATTGAAAAGTTGTTGTAGTTATTTTTGATTGATTCATCTTTCAGTCTTTCTACTCAAGATATGGGCTTACACACCACAATTACAGTGTTATAATATTCTGTGTTTTTCTGTGTACTTACTACTAACAGTGAGTTTTGTATCTTCAGATGATTTCTTATTGCTCATTAATGTCCTTTTCTTTCAGATTAAAGACTCAAGAGCTTCCCTTAGTATTTCTTGTAGGACAGGTCTGGTGTTGATGAAATCCCTCAGCTACTGTTCGTCTGGGGAAGTCTTTATTTTGCCTTCAGGTTGGAAGGATATTTTTGCTGGATATACTATTCTAGGATACAAGTTTTTCCTCCTTCAGCACTTTAAATAGGTCATGCCACTCTTTCCTGGCCTGTAAGCTTTCCACTGAAAAGTCTGTTTCCAGATACGTTGAAGCTCCTTTTTATATTATTTGTTTCTTTTCTCTTGGTGTTTTTAGGATCCTTTCTTTATCCTTGACCTTTGAGAGTCTGATTATTAAGTCTTGAGGTAGTCTTTGGGTTAAATCTGTTTGGTGTTCTATAACCTTCTTGTACTTGAATATTGGTATCTTTCTCTAGGTTTAGGAAGTTCTCTGTTATTACCCCTTTGAATAATATTTCTATCCCCCTCTCTCTCTGCCTTCTCTTTAGGGCAATAACTCTTAGATTTGCCCCTTTGAGGCATTTTCTAGATCTTGTAGATATATTTCATTCTTTTTTATTCTTTTTCTTTTGTATCCTCTGACTGTGTATTTTCAAATAGTCTGTTTGCATGCTCACAAATTCTTTCTTCTGCTCAACGAATTCTGCTGTTAAGGGACACTGATGCATTCTTCAGTATGTCAATTGCATTTTTCAGTGCCAAAATTTCTGCTTGATTTTTTTAAAATTATTTCAATCTCTTTATTAAATCTATCTGATAGAATTCTGAATTCCTTCTCTGTGTTATCCTGTATATTGTTGAGTTTCCTCAACACAGCGATTTTGAATGCTCTGTCTGAAAGGTCACATATCTGTTTTTAGTTACCTGGAATCTCTGTTTCTCCAGGATTGGTCCCTGGTTCCTTACTTAGTTCTTTTGTTGAGGTAATGTTTTCCTGGATTACATTGATGCTTGTCAGTGTCTGGGCATTGAAGAATTAGGTCTTTATTGTAGTCTTCACAGTCTGGGCTTGTTTGTACTCATCTTTCTTGGGAAGGCTTTCCAGGTATTGGAGGGGACTTAGGTGTTATAAGTTTTAGATCATTGCAGCCACATCTGCACTAGGGAGCTCCCCAAGCCCAGTAACGCTGTGTTTGTTGTAGAGGTGCCACCTTGGTGGTCTTGAGTAAAATCCAGAAGAATTCGCTGGATTACCAGGAAAGACCCTTATTCTCTTCCCTTACTTTCTCCCAAACAAATGGAGTCAGTCTCTGTCTGTCTGTCTGTCTGTCTCTCTCTCTCTCTCTGGGATTGGGCAGGTGTGGTGCAAGTACTCCCTTGGCTGCCTCAGCTGTTGTCTCCCTAGGTCACATGCCCCTCAAGTCCACTGGCTACAAGCCCAGCACAGCCCTAGGACTTGCCCAAGAACTGTAGTCCTTGTGGCTTAGGCAGCCTTTCAAGTTTATTTGGGACCCCAGAGCCCTTTAGCTTACAGTGGCAGGGCTGGCCAGAACTCAGGCTTTGACCATTGGGATGGGCAATTCTCCTCGATTAGGGCTGGTTTAAATTCTCCCGTGTGGACACTCGTTGAGTTCTGCCTGGTATTGCTTTCCACTGTGACAGGGCAGCACTGAGTTCCAATGCAAAGTCCCACAATCACTGTGCTCTCTCTCTCCAAAAGGCACAGATTCTCTCTCCCCACCACATGGGCACCTCAGGGGAATGAGAGAGAAGTGGTGTAGGCAATTCAAGACTGTCTTTCCTGCCCTCTTCAGTGCCTGTTTCAGTGATATAAAGTCAAAACCAGGTACTGTCATCAACTCAACTTTACTTTTGGTTCCTATGAAGGTGCTTTTTGTGTGGACAGTTGTTCAATTAGGTGTTCTTGCAGGAAGGATAATTGGTGGAAGTCTCTACTCAGCTATCCTGCTCTGCCTCCCCTGGAATTTATTTTTGTGTATAGTATATAAGGCATCCATTTGTATGTTCTTTTTTCCTCCCAAAATATCATTATCTCCATGTTGCAAATAACAAAACCCAAACTCAGAAAGGTTAGGAAATTTGCCTGATATTTCAGAGGTAGCAAATTACCTAACTAGGATATAAACCTATTGACCCTTTCTAGCAATTCAAGCCATCTCCCAAGAGTAATGTGTGATACATTCCACATTAAAATATTATTACATTCAGCACAAACGGCCTAAAAATGTCACTCACGTCTGCTGCATTGCTTTAGCAGCAAGAAGTGCCTTGGCATTGCTGATCATATGTAGATATACCTGCCAAGATCTGCTTTGCATTTGCTCAGAGATGGAATCACGAAGTCCAGGAATAGAATTCCATTATTATTCAGTACCAAGTAGCTGCTATCATGAAAATTAGGAAGCCTCAAATTGACACTTTCTCTAAAGACAATTCTATGTTCTCTTGGCTGGCATAGAACATGAGTGATAATTACCCTAAAAGAAGAGTATGGCTGACTTCTACCCAGGATCAGGAGGCTGAGCTATTCTGACTCCAGCTTCAACCACCAATTCCCAGAAAACCCTGTCTTGGTACATGGAGAGTTGGCTTTAGTATTTCTTACAACGTCTATCTGATTGGGCTCATAGTGGACACTCTTGGGAGTTTCTTCCTAGTCTGAAATTCATTTCTTTGCGTTTGAGAATGCTGCCCATACCCCCACCCCAGAGCCACAGGGTCCTGGGGAAGAACTGCTGGTCACCATGTTTGTGTCACAGGTGATTTTCCAAAGGTGGGCCACTAGCTCTCATCAGGCAATCACATTGTCTCTTTTTCAGAATTTAGAGTTAGGCATGAGGAAGTCAAGTCAGCCTCATTATACAACTAAAACTGAACAGTATAAACTCAAGTGCCATCCATGGGTAGCCATGTGCTGCCATGTGGACTGGGAAGCAGAGAAGCCAGTAGCAGGGATGAAAAGGGAAAAAAGATATATGCACATAGAAGCAGAGGAAAATCCTGGAGACAGAATACTTTCTGGGTTTCTAATGACTTTCTGGTTGAGATGATGCATTTATTCAACAAATATTTACTACACACTTAATATGTGAAAGATGTTTCAGATGATGGAGTACTATAGGATACCAGTCCATCCTTAAAATAAGTTGTCCTTCTTTGCTTATGTTAACTGGCAGGAGTCTCTACTTCTTATAACAAGAGACCCATAACTAACACAGGCCCAGAAACACATTAATCCTCTATCTATGAGAATCTCACACTTTAGGCTGTTCCAGATGCCAGTTCTATTTCATAGGCACTCAACCTTGTATTGTCACTCATTTTAAAAGTCTCTCTCATCATCCTAAGGTGACTCCAAATTCTTCCAGGGTAGTCATTCTCAATTGCCATGACACAGGTCCCCAGAGTATTATGATCAGTGATGACGTATGTCATTAGTAATTTTTTAATTATAATAAAGTGCTAAAGTTGCCTAGTGCTTTATGATTGCTTTTTCCTGAGCAGATTCAAGGTCATCTGTAACACTGTCAGTCTCCCTTGCATTCCCATATGCTTTCTGAGTAGAAGAGAAATCTAATATACCAGCATGCAGTGAATTGTGCATAACCCTGGGTGTGTATATATACAGGGGTGTGTTAGCTATGTGAAAATCACCCCTACTGTTTGTCAAGGTTGATGGAAAGTTAAGAATCTCACAGGCCGTGTCTTTTACAGAATTCTAAACATATCACAGGAATTAAATAAACTGCTGCTGTTGCCACTATTGATGTTACATAAAAGGGCCTTTCTGCTCCTTAAGCCTGCACCATTGCAATTGGCCATATAAAAAATGCCACATATGTTCTAGGCCTTAGCCCTTGAAAATTTTTATCTCAAGCTGGAATATATGCAAAGATTGGGTAGAAGCCAAATGATAAGATCAAACAAAGGTAAGTACACTGCTGTGAGATGTCATTTTTTTGTCTTCATTCCTTTCTGATGGGACACACCCTTCCATCAGGCCATAGGATCCTGGTGGGGCAGTGACTGGCCCAGAGGTGGACATGTGACCTGAGCAGGGTAAATCAGGATCCTTTTTCAGAAGCTGAAATGATGCTGGGAGACAGAACAAGATTTTCTTAAATCTCAACTGGCAGAATTGCATAAACCTAGAGCTACAAGGACCTGTCTTTCCCAGAGGATGAAGACAACCAAGAAAAACTACCACATGTTTTTCTTGGTTGGCTTGGTGTGTTTCAGTACTATATTGTACCTATATTGTATACTATATTGTGTGTTATTTCATCAAATCTTTATGACTCAGGAAGTAGATAGCTAGTGAGCCCACTTTTCTGATGAGGCAACTGGGGCTCTGAGTTTAAGCCACTGTCTGAAGTCATACAAGAATGAAAGAGAAGAGCAGAGATTTCAATCCATGTCTTTCTGGCTCTAAGCGTTACCCTTCCTCAAGTAAGCATAAAATATTTTACATATATTTGTAGCTAATCTGAAACTGCCTATCCACAATACCTTGGGCAAGTCATTGGGCATCAGTTGACTTATACATCAGTGTTTTTAAGCTAAGAGTCAAGAAAACTCTTGTCTATAAAGGACACAACAGTAAACATTTTAGACTTTGTGGGATATACAATCTCTGCCAAAATTACTTAAATGTGCCACTGTAGCATGAAAATAATTATAGACAGTAGGTAAGTGACTGTGTGTAGCTGTATTCCAATAAAACTTTATTTATAAAATGGACAGCAGCAAGAGGCAGAATTTGGCCTTTTAGGAACAGTTTGCTGTTCTAAGTTATTACTCATCATGTAATTAGATTGTAAATTCCTTATAGACAAATTTCAAATATTAAAAAAATTTTACATTATTGTATAATTTACCCATGACCAAGTACATATATATACTTATTTCAGTAACCAACAAACAAAATACACAAAGGTACGAATTGATCAAGGCAAGAAATGTGTTAACTCATGTTGACTTTGAGAATTTTCATTCTTTCTTTTTAAAATTTTTTGAGATGGAGTCTCGCTATGCTACCCAGGCTGGTCTTGAAATTCTGGCCTTAAGTGATTCTCCTGTAACAGTCTCCTGAGTAGCTGGGATTACAGGTGCAAGCTATGGTGCCCAGCAATATTTTGATACTTTAAAAGGACTGTGCCAAACATCTTAGTGGGGATAAACCAAAGAAAGGTGAGATGAGCAGGGAATCCTAGAGGGTAGGCATATGTCCTTTGAAAAGGGCAGTCTATTTTACTCCATGCAAGAATGAAAAAACTATTAAGCCAGTGAGAAATAGACCACCCTGGCTGCATAGACAATAAGTAAGTGTCAGGGACTTCCAGATAATAGCAGGATAAGAAAACCAAATAGCAAGATAAGAGTACCAAAAAGATACTCTTTCTTTGAGATCTGTGAAGATAACTAGATCCTCTTATTCTCAGTGAAAAAATAGATACAACTATTTCCATTAATTTTCCAAATAGTATTTGGTTTTGAAAATAAAATAACTATGATAAAATGTCTTAGATATAATTTAAAATATTCACAAGATCACAATATTTGCAACAAATGTGGATATTTAAAATATTGAACTAAAAATGGTATAATCTTAAATATACCTTTTAAATTCCAGTTTCTAAGGGAATGTGGTTCTAAGAGCATTTGGAGACGGGGAGAGCACTCTGATTTCAATTCCCAACATCACTGTATAGGAATGTGAGAAGCTTTCCCAGGTCTTCCAGAACTAAGAAACTAGAGAACAAGGAAAGGTAATTTTATGACAATCACTTTTATGAGATTATATATAACTAGATCCAAGTGAAAGTTAATTTCGAAACATGTACACATTCAGGTAATAAGCTGCCTGTAAATACCATTTAACAAAATGCATCTTATTTCTATTTTGAGGAATGATTCGCCCTTGAGGGACAAAAGAGTCTTGTGCATGTAATATAAAGAACAGAACCATGTACTTCCCAAGGTTGTCTATATTTTCCCTTCTATCTACACTACTATCTTACATGCAAGGTTGTCCCTAGCCTACAGCTAAATTCCCAAGCATCTTTGCACTACAGTAGTACAAACAAAGCCAACATAGACATAAAAGAGGGAATGGAAGAAGTAAAGGAAAGAAGGAGGCGAGAAAATAAGGAAAAAGGATGGAAGAATGAAAAAAAGGAAAAAGATGAGAAAAAATAAGAATTAAACACCCTAAAAATGAAGGAAAAGGGGGTTATCTTTGAAAGCCTAGTTCCCTCTCCAAAGAAAATTCTAAGAGGATGGGAGGAAATCGACCCTTGAAAGGTCTGTTCCATGCCCAGGGTCCTGCAGACTTGCTGATTCGCCCCTCCTGCCTCACTTTGGACATCCCCAGAGTATCTGCACTTAGTCCTAAACCCGCTTCCCACACTCACGATGCCAAGTAAACCTCTTTGTGTACAACTTCCAAATCTCTTATCTCAATTACTGATCCATCTACTGGTCACTCATTCTGAGTCTCTAATTGTTGCCTAGTATTTCTCTGTAGAAGAGCTCCCTTCATTTCAAAGCCTAATATGATTAAACAAAAACGCACCTTTTAAAGCCAGCTTTTCTTTCCCTACTTCAGTTCACAGTGGAAACCTTAGGAATCTTGAGTCTACATCCTGTGGCAAGCTTGTCCAATCCATGGCCCGCATGTGGCCGAGAACAGCTTTGAATGTGGCCTAACACAAATTCATAAACTTTTTTTTTTTTTTTTTTTGACACATGGTCTCGCTCTGTCACCCAGGCTGGAGTGCAGTGGCGCGGTCTCGGCTCACTGCAAGCTCCGCCTCCTGGGTTCACGCCATTCTCCTGCCTCGGCCTCTCCGAGTAGCTGGGACTACAGGTGCCCGCCACCACGCCCGGCTAATTTTTTTGCATTTTTTAGTAGACACGGGGTTTCACCGTGGTCTTGATCTCCTGACCTCGTGATCCGCCCGCCTCGGCCTCCCAAAGTGCTGGGATTACAAGCGTGAGCCACCGCGCCCGGCCAACTTTCTTAAAACATTATGAGATTTTTTTGTGTGATTTTTTTTCTTTTCTTTTCTTTTTTTTTTTTTTTTTTTTAGCTCACCAGCTATTGTTAGCATTAGCGTATTTTATGTGTGGCCCAAGACAACTCTTCTTCTTCCAATGTGACCTAGGGAAGCCAAAAGTTTAGATACCCCTGTCCTTCACCAATAAAGTCTTCCTTCAGAACATATATTTGCATTAATTCCTCACTCTCCATTCCTTCTGACACCATTTAAAATCTTAGGCAAGCATACATTTCTAGAATAGTCTTTATATTCGTCTTTCATTCCTTTACCTCCAGGGTCTCTCCATGCCAAATCACCGGGGCTAAATGAATCTTACCCAATTATCCTTTTCACCCCACCATTCTCCTACTAAAAAAATCTTTTGGCTCTCTCTGCATACAGAACAAAGTATAAGCTCTTGGGTCTGGTGTCCTGTCTTTCACCATCTGTTCCCAATCCACCCTACCCATCCCGCCCAAAACTGAAACTCTCCATGGTTTAGGCAAGTCCATCAGCTCTTCTCCAAATGGCAATACTCATTCCAACCTTTTCCTGGTCACATATTCAACTAAATATCATCATTTATGGTCTAGGCATGTGGTGGCATAAAAATGAGTCATATTTCACTTTTACAATATATTGGAATAGTTTAAGTGCAAAATAATAGCTATACAAGGTTCTAAGGGCTTGGTAAAGTGAAGTAGTCTTCCACAAAAACCTTCAGAAAAGGGTGTTGAAGGATTGCAGGATGCACAATAGGGCCAAATGGAAGCAGTAGCTTGGGAAGTGGGGAAAGCACATGAGAGGTGTCTCTAGGATTTCAGAGGTAAGAGTCACACTTACCTATAATCAGAAACAGGCCAATCAAAAGGCCTTCTTATAGTCTGGGTTTTCCAAGCACAAGATATTTAGATTTGCGAGGGCTGAAAGTCAGTCAAAGAGGGTACACAGTTGCTCCAGGGATTTCACCCCAGGTCACATTCCTTGAAAATCACACTGAAACTAAAGTACTTGATAGACGTTATAGAGACCCAAGTGAAAAACAGCCAAGATTCAGAGACAGCCAAAAACCATGCAAGCAGAGGTGTCTGGCTTCCTGCTTCCTTCTCAACCTTCATTTCCTGCTAACAACTTGGAGAAAGTTCAGTCAGTAGCTCTCATCTCACACCACTATTTCTTCAGCACATCCTCCAACTCTGCCTCTCTACAATTTCAGAAACATTAAGGTGAAAGGATGAAGAAACATGTTAGTTTTCTTGAGAACATTCTATGTGCCAGGCATTGTGCTAGGTGCTTCGACATATAAAGAAGAGAAGAAGAAACTAAATAGAAAAAGGCAAAGTAGTGACTGGAAGTTAAAGCCAACAGCAGACGAATGAGAGCACTGGTTTTCAAATTGTTTCATGCTAGCTACAACAGAACCCTCTAGGGCACCTGATAAAATGCCAGTGCCCAGGCCTCAGTCAAATAACTGTAAGTCAGTAGACCTTGGATGAGGTCCAAGACTATATAAATATGTGTGTGCATGTATACACATGCATGTATAAACATATACACATATATTTTAAAACAAGAACCCCAGGCCAGGCACAATGGCTCACACCTGTAATCCCAACACTCTGGGAGGCCGAAGCAGGTGGATTACTTGAGGTCAGGAAGCCGAGACCAGCCTGGCTAACAAGGTGAAATCTCATCTCTACTAAAAATACAAAAATTAGCCAGGCGTAGTGGCAGGCACCTGTAATCCCAGCTACTTGGGAGGCTGAGGCAGGAGAATGGCTTGAGCCTGGGAGGCAGAGGTTGCAGTGAGCCGAGATCATGTTATCACACTCCAGCCTGGGTGACAAGAGTGAGACTCCATCTCAAAAACAAAACGAAACAAAAAACAAGAATCCCAGGCAATTCTAAACACCACACAGGTATTTGTGCATAGGTCATCATTAGGACTCCTGAATTAGGGTATCTACTTCTTCTTCTAAACACCATAGTCTTTGTCCAACGTGGAGGAAAGAGAAAGAGATACCATACTTCAATGAATCTTGATGAACATGAGACATCATTATTTTACATTTTCCTTAGGAATAGAAAAGAAAACACACACTGGCGATGAAATCATAATATGCAAGCAATGGTAAGATACCTCCCAATTTCAGAAATGTTAAAAGGTTTAAAAATTATGCACCTTTGAACAGACAAAATATAGTTAACATGTGTCAAGCTTCCACTAGAGTCTTGGTTAATCTGTGGTTACATGCCTGGCAGGTGGGATGAAATTCCCTGAGTTACATAGCTAGTGAGAGACCGAGCTAAGATTGTTCCCAACTGCAAAGCCAGAGCCCGGGTACTACCTTCAGTTACTCCACAGAGCTTATGTGAGTGGTCGAGCTCTGAAACCGGGACCCTTAACCTCTGTCACATACCTCTCCATGGAGCACACGTAAAACATTTAGAATAGTTCTTGGCACAAAGCAAGCTCCAAACAAATGCCATCATTCCTGCCTTCACACAGCTTGCAGGGCAGTGAGAAACCCAGGTGTGATGAGAAGGAAAGCACAGGGTATGATCAGAGAATAGAATAAGGGGACTAAACCAAGCCTTAGGTGGTCAGGCAAGGCTCCTGGACCAATTAACATTTAAGCCAAGACCTGGACAATGTTGAGTAGCACTTAGCATCAAATGAAGAGGTAGAATTGGGAGGGGTTTCTGTAAATCCCAGCCCTGACGTGAAAAGAAGAGAATTATTCTGCTCTCAACCAGAGATAACACTTCATCCAATATTTTTTTCCTGGCAGCCCACCCGAGCTTTGTCCATAGGATTCTTATCAGCTTCCAAGGTCAAGAAGGGGCCCACTGGGAGGGGAGGCAAACTTGAATCTCGCTGGATGTCAAGGGAACAGATGAACAGATCTGCTTTCAGGGCAGATGGCAATGGAGCAATAAATTAGCCCTATAAAATACTTTAAATTTAAATGTTTAATCTCCGTTAATTACAATGAGACATTTCTAGAGATTTTTTTAATAGCAGGCAAACCACAATTACGATGTTGAACTCATTGGAAAGCCCCGCTGCACCTCCCTAACCCCCATTCCTCCATTTAGGCACTTCAACTTGTTACATTTGGGAAGAGCTTTATTATTCAAGGTGATGATGTCAGTCTCCACAGATCTGCAATATGGGGTGGGACAGAAGGAATGCATTACACAGACTCATTGGGAACTGAGCCCAACAAACACTTGGTGCCTGGAAGAGAACAGAAGGCCACATCAGTTTGCTTTACAGTAGGCTCCTAGCAAACACAAAACCAAATTCAAGCATTTAATTAAGGATACAAAGATTTCCCTCATCCAAGATCACTGAAAACCATTTTTCTTTTCTTTCTTAAAAAAAGGACAAAAGCTATACTGAAAAAGAATGTTTACAGAATATTCAGACTTTTGCTTGAGACCCATTCAGGAGTAAAGAAATAGAAGCTCCAAGTTAGGTAACAGATAAATGCAGAGATGGCAAATATTCCAGAATCTAACCTGTGAATACTGAAAGATTGGTGCAAGCTTGCCACTCGTGACCAGGGAAAAAGTTTTACAACAGCATGTTCCACAGGCACTTCCTTTTTAAAAAAATGTAGCAGCAAACACCTATGAGTCTGCTGAAATTCTCTGGACATCCTCTTCCCTGTTCCCTGCACCTGAATGTCCATTGCCAATTTGTTGGCCAGATCAAGAATGACTTCAGTGAGGCTTTTTTTGGTGTCCCTTGAGTAAGGCTAGTTTCTCCCCTCTGTTATCCCCAGCCTGGTCCCTAGAACATAGTTCTCTTACTGTAGATAAAGTACTGGGTTGTAATTAATCATTTATACTTCCCTTGCCCCACTAGACTAAGTGACCAAGGGCCAAATCCACATCTAATTTACCCAAAGATTCTTGCACCTTGCACAGTACTTAGCACAAAGAAGTGCACAATACAGGTTGGGCGAAGTATTAACTGAGCAATGATCTATCTACACTGCTGTCTGCTAAGAGAACTCCAGTCTTTGTGGGTTTCTTGAAAGGTAGGGTGAGAGCATACTGAATCAGATTCACAGATTATTATAGTATACATCCCAAACTTTGGTCATTTCTAAGTTTTTCTATACAATATAAAATATGTATTTTCCTAGTATTTTTCTTTAAAGTAATTCCCTTTGTTAGTTTTCACCTTGTCCTAAGAAATAACGAGAGAAAACCAGATTTGGTGTGTTAATTCTATTTTTTTCAAATATACAAAATGTTAAATTACTAAATCAAACATTGTTCATCCTCACACGACCTACCACCTTCTGGCATATAGTGATAGAGGGGTACATGTAACACACTTGAGGACATCCTGGATTAATAAAATATTCAAGCTGAAAAGGTCACTCGAGATTACCAAACCCAACTCTTCATAAACAGAGAAGGAAACCATAGCCCAGGAGGACCTTATTTCTTTCTCAACTCATGAAGAAATTAGTGAGAGAATGGACAAAGAATGAAATTACACAGAGAATGGACAAGCATCCAGGGCCTCAAGTTCCCATGTTAGTGCTTTTGCTCTGACAACTGGGACAAATATGAGCAAGAGACAAAAGCTTTCACATCTGTAACATATAGCAAATATGTTCACGATATTTTAAAAGATACCCTTTTATAAAAACACTGGAAGAAAATAAAACAGGCTCTCGTGGGGTAATAGATATATGATTCCTTCTCTTTCCAAGTTTCCTAATAACTTACAATGTGTTCATAATACCCTTTACACTAAAAAGAAAAACACACACACACACACATACACACGCAACCCATGTGATGGGTAACTTAACGTGTTAACTTGGTTAAGTTATGGTGTCTAGCTGCTTGGTCAAATGTGTCTAGACGTTACTCTAAAGGTATTTGTTAACATCTACAACCAATTGACTTTAAAGCAGATTACCCTTTATGATATGGGTGGGTCTCACCCAATCAGTTGAAGGCCTCAAAAGCAAAGACAAGTTTCCCAAAGAAGGAATTCTGCCCCAAGACTGCAACACAGAAATCCTGCCTGAGTTTCCAGACAGCACGCCTGTCCTATGAATTTCAGACACGTCAGCCACATGAGCCAATTTTTTAAATTAGTCTTTCAATAGACAGATTTAGGTTTGGATCTCTAAGTGCTCTGTTTCTCTGGAGAACCCTGAGTAATATGCCATATTTTTCCATGTTTGTGCCTTTGGGAGAAAGGCATTTACACCTAAAGATGACCAGTCAGGGGTTTGGAAAGCAAATAAAGGAAAATAATAATTCAACAACCACAAAAGGGCTAATATCCATTTGTTACTGGTTAGCAGAGTAAATGTGAGAATAAAACAAAGTAAGCCACACACAGCGTACCTCCTCAAATCCATTAATTATAAATTAGTTTTTACAAAAACCTCTTCAGGGAACATACTGAAGAATTCCTTTCCTGATGTTGTTTATCTTTAGACTTGATTCCCGTTCTTTGTTTTCTTTAAATCAAGAACAACTAAAACACTCCTACACAAGTTTCACAGTTTTCTTATGGTATTTTTCTCTCTTTTTGAGCGGGTGCCAGAAAAAAAGATAGCGAATTCATTTCCCTAAAACAACAGTACTCCTCCTCTTCATTTCCCCTACAAATGAAGCCAGCAGGATTTCTCCTAGTGCATCACTTTGTGTTAATGATATGCAACAACAGGTTTATCTTCCTCCACACTATCCCAGGGACACTACATACAAAGCCTTTTGTTAATGAATCAAAGAAGCCAATGAATTCTATAGCCCATAGTGACAACCAAATCAATATTTAAAAAATATTCATATCATAAAATTTAAGTTAAGAGGTCTCTTCCACTCTGCAAATCAGCACATTATAAATCTCCATGTTTCTATTAAATAATCTACAGTGCCAATGAATTGCAGACCAGCTCCTGGCTCTGTTGCATGTTTATCATTACACTTCCTGAATAGAGAAACAAACCATCAGAAAGTATTTATTATACTGTAGACAACTCAACCACAACCAATGAAGCCCCTTTCCAACTGCAGTGTAAAATTGGGTAATGATTACAATTGGATCATTGAGGAGTATGTCAATTTGCACTTAGTAAAGTGAATTTTAAGACACAATTACCAGTCCTTGGTATTTGGTGCTTTCCAGTGACTATCCCAGTCGTTACTGATGTTCTATTAAACTGGCTTAGAAAAAAAAGAGGAATAAGTCACATCCTGAGAATGGGAAACTGGAGAATGCCAGGGCAAAATACTTATGGACAGAGCACTGAACAAAAGGTCTGGAATTTACATTTGGCGTCCTCACTCTTATGCCTCACCTGTATTCTCATCTTTAAAATGTAAGGAACAGAAATCTATCAACCAGTGACCTTAATAAACAAGTGTCAAAGATTTAAATGGAAAACAATCCCACTTAAGAGTATGATTCTTTTGTATTCTCAATAATCCAATGTTCATCCTTTTAAATTCTAGAACTGAAAATGCCACACCTATACTCTCAGCATGGTCTTCTAGAATTGCTAATATGGCCATGATGTATCGAACGAAGGGTGGCATTCTTCATAACTCGTGACAGAACTGGTCAGGACCCTCTTGTATATATCACTTATATATCACAATATTTTAGACATTTTGACCTAGCTTTTCCAACTGGCAAATGATATGTTACATAAGGCCTTTTGGCTATCACCAATGAGTAATTTTGGGACTCCAAGATTCTTTGAATTGCAATTGTCAATATAACTTATATTTTCATAATCTAATAAGTGTGAAGGTGCTGATAGCCAGAGATGACAAAGCCACACAGAGTTTATCCTCAAGAAACTCACAATCTGGTGACAGAAATAGACATGGGGGCCGGGTGTGGTGACTCATGCCTGTAATCTCAGCACTTTGGGAGGCTGAGGTGGATGAATCACGAATTCAGGAGTCTGAGACCAGCCTGGCCAGCACGGTGAAACCCCGTCTCTACTAAAGATACAAAAAATTAACTGCATGTGGTGGCAGCTGCCTGTAATCTCAGTTACTTGGGAGGCTGAGGCAGGAGAATCACTTGAGCCTGGGATGCAGAGGTTGCAGTGAGCCGAGATCATGCCACCACACTCCAGCCCAGGTGACAGTGTGAGACTCCATCTCAAAAAAAAAAAAAAAAGAAAGGAAGGAAGGAAGGAAGGAAGGAAGGAAGGAAGGAAGGAAGAAAGAAAGAAAGAAAGAAAGAAAGAAAGAAAGAGAGAGAGAGAGAGAGAGAGAGAGAAAGAGACATGGGTCCAGCTACTCATGACATAAGGGCCATAACAGGAACAAGCAAAGAGTGAGGGAATGATATGGCTTGGCTCTGCATCCCCACTCAAATCTCATCTCAAATTGTAATCCCTATAATCCCTACATGTCAAGGGAAGGACTGGGTGGGAGGTGATTGGATCATTGGGGGCGTTTTCCCCCATGCTGTTCTAGTGATAGTGAGTTCTCAGGAGATGCGATGGTTTATAAGGCAGTTTTCCCTGCTCTTGCTTGCTCTCTCTCTCCTGCTGCCATGTAAGACATGCCTCTTCCCTGCCTACCACCATTGTAAGTTTCCTGAGGCCTTCACAGCCATGCAGAACTGTGAGTTAATTAAACTTCCTTTCTTTATAAATTGCTCAGTCTCGGGTAGTATCTTTACAGCTGTGTGAGAACAAACTAATACAGGGGACATTTAGGAAGGTTCATTTTGATTGGGGTTGGAGTAGATCAGAGAAGCTTTTATAAAGAAAAAGAGCATCTGAAATGAGTCTTTAAAGATGATCTCAACTACAGTAGGTAGGAAAGGGCAGAAGGTATATCTGAGTCCAAAGACACATTGTGACCTGAGTTCTAGTGGTACACAGACTTTTTCATGTAGCTAATATGTATATTTGCATCTTTGTGGTTTCATTCAAATTTGTCAAATTTTGAGATTATACCTAACAAAATTCAAGATCTTTTAAAAACAGAAATAAAACATTTCAAACACAAGGACCTTTGTAAAGCCTGTGCTCTCCATATTACCCTGCCTCTAGAAATAAAATCCTAATACTGTTGTTTATAAATTCTAGCATGTTCCTGTAACTTCTATTTATATACACTCATATTTTCTACCTTTTTAAGCTTAGCATAAATATCATGTTTCATATATTATTCTACAACTAGACTGTCAAAATAGCTTGAGACCAACCTAGTTTGAGTCAGATAACTCTAGTTCAATAATTTTAACTAATATTTAGTGTTCTTGCATGAATAAAACAATTCGCTTATCTGGTCTTCTACTCATGAAAATTTCATTTATTCTTTACTTTTTTTTCCATTACAAATAATTCTACAATTAATATCTCAGTAAATATCTTCTTTCCCATATCAAAAAGTATCACTACGCAAGTGGAATCTCTAGGTTATAGCATATTTATCTTTAGTTTTGTCACCTGAAACTTATTGCCTTGTATGCACAAGAAGAATGCATATTTTTTAGTTGTGAGTCCAGGGTTCTAATTTTGCCCAATAAATCAAGATTCTTTATTTTGCTATTCATATTTTATGTGGCCTACCTAGGTCTCAAATACTAAGGAAGTTAAAACTTTCTTCTATGATTGTAAATTTGTCAATTTTTCCATTCAATTTATTTATATATTTTGAGGCTATTTTATTAGGTGCATGGAACTTTAGAATTGTTACATCTTACCAGTAAGATATAACATCTTGATAACATCTATTCTTATATATTGGCAAGGATGCACTGCTAGACCACATACAGTCTATGGGGTCTGAGACAGTGACACTGAGCTAAGACTTCTGTTTTTGTTTGTTTGTTTGTTTTTGAGACGGAGTCTCACTCTGTCTCCCAGGCTGGAGTGCAGTGGTGCGATCCCGGCTCACGGCAAGCTCCACCTCCCAGGTTCACGCCATTCTCCTGCCTCAGCCTCCCGAGTAGCCGGGGACTACAGGTGCGTGCCACTACGCCCGGCTAATGTTTTATATTTTTAGTAGAGACGGGGTTTCACTGTGTTAGCCAGGATGATCTCTATCTCCTGACCTCGCGATCCGCCTGCCTCAGCCTCCCAAAGTGCTGAGATTACAGGCGTGAGCCACCGCGCCCGGCCGACACTGAGCTAAGACTTAATGAAGAAGTGGATCAGGCTTGAGGCTCAAGTGCTAGCAAACTCATGCTGTTCATTGTTCAACCAGACTTGTCAGGAATAGAAATTCTGACTCATAGCTGCCTGACTCAACACTTTAAATTTTAGTTGGGTCCCAATTCAGGGGGAGAAAAAAATGAGAGATATTTAATGATTCTCAAATATCTCAAAAGGATTCCCTCCAGAGTGGATGTTGGTTCTGGCATCTGTCCCAAGCCTATCACTAGCACAACACAAATTTAGGAATTATTCAGCTTATAGATCCTGGAGCACATAGGAAGACAGGTACATGAACTCAAGTTTTTCCAGAAAGACCCTTTTTTCCCCCCACCTAGAACCCAGATTAAGACAGATAAATTTCCTTTTTCTTTCCTGTACTCAAGGGCAGACTCTTTAGACCATTCTTTCCCATAGAATACAGTCCTCTGAGAGTTCCTATTTTATGCAGGGATGGCAGTTCCAACTGTCCCACCTCCAACCACAAATGAGTATTAACACCAATATCAGTCCTCTAGCAAGGGCTCCACAGGGCAGTCCCACATACCTACCTCTCTGATTTGCAGTTTCCTTTTTGTTTTGAGCATCTGTTGACTTGCTTACTTCCCTACAAGACTCATCATACACTTATTAGGATTTTTATTTTATCTAGCATTTCTTGAGATTGTAGTGGGAGGGCTTTTCGCTTATCTCTTGTGCAATTCTGCCAGAACTAGAGGTGGAGACACATGTGACACGCACTTGGAACAGCACCTGGTCTCTGATAACTGCTACAAGTGTTTGCTGTAATTAAAAACATTCTCTCCTCTTCTCTTCTTTGTGTAGAAGTTAGGTGACATGCATAGAAAGTCTAGTGTGTTACACTTACTGAATGGTTATACAAAACTATGCATTTTAAAATTAAAGTATATTCCTGTATAGAAATCTAGTGGGGTGTTGTAAAAATTCAATTTGAAATTGATTATGTGCTCTTTGTTGAGAGGGGTGATGGCAATAAACAAAACATTTTTATTTAAAAATACACATTTAAAAATAAAGTTTCAAAAATAACGCAAAACTAAAACTATATCAGAAACAGTTAAAGAAGATTCAGAAATCTAATGATTTTTGGGAGTCATTATATATATTTATGATAAAAGGAGCAAATATATTGTGAGGCTCAGGGAACTTAAGCTTTAAGACTCCTCATTTGCTCAGGGCTGAAAACGGGCCTTGCCAATGGAGTCACATGATATTTTGGCAAAATTTCCAAAAATTTCAAAAGTGAGATATTTCATCCATAGTCAATTAAGATAATTATTTCTTTAAATTCCTACTTTCCTCAATCATGCCTTCGTATTGTCAGGCAATGTTAGAGAATCCACAGACATTTTGGGGACCCAGGTAAGGAGAAGTTGAGGTGGAATCACATTTAGTTTGAGTTTAGTGAGATGTATTTATATAGTCTTTATGGTATGATATAATTCACTGACTGCCATGTAGAGTTATTACTAGCTGTCTGAGAGTACGAGTGACTTCCAAGAATACTTCTATACTACCCCTCCACCCATTTGGATTTATTAAGAGTCACAAGACAGTGGATGGAAATGTGTGTAGTGGAGGAAAAAAGCTCTGAAATATAATGAAGCAGGAGCTAGGCTTTGAGAGATCCTTCCCATCTTTAGACATGGAAAACTGAAAGCTAAAAACCTAGTTCTCATAGATAACAAAACAAAAGAGAAATGTGGAATATATTTGACAAGAGAGCATGTACAATTACAAACATACCTTATTTTTTTCTTTTATACCAAATAGTAGGAAGTAGAATGTATAATAATTCCTGTTTTAGGGCTCAAACCTATATCATTATTATAACCAGTGAATATGTGCGTGTGAGAGGTCACATGATATGAATCCAAATATCAATAATACCAAGAAATTTTAGTCAAACATAATAGAGGAAAGATTGCATTATCTGTTCTTATTATAGAAAAATAATAAAAACTTATTGTTTTAGAAAGAGACAGTTAATGAGCAAACAGTCGAAATATGAAGGCCAAAAAGTTTTACAGGGTTATGTCACTCAGATAATAAAAACTTATTTTTCTGTATTTTGTGATGTTTGCGGTATTTGTCAGCTCTTTTAAATTTGTATTTTTGTTATTATTCTAAAATAATACTCATACTATACTAATTTTAACGATTCAAATTTTGTAGGAAAATTTCCCAAACTATGTAAGCTTTAAACCCCACAAAACCCTCTCCCCAGGGTGCAAAACAAAAACAGAAGGAAACAGACTAAAAATGAACACATTTAATGATTTAATAACACTATTTTTACCACAATATTACAAGAATTTAAACTTTTGATAATGTATAGCAAATAAATCTATTTGGTGAAAACAAATTTTTAAGAAAATCACATCTCTATATTTTTTTTTATTTTTTTATTTTTTATTATACTTTAGGGTTTTAGGGTACATGTACACAATGTGCAGGTTTGTTACATATGTATCCATGTGCCATGTTGATTTCCTGTACCCATTAACTCGTCATTTAGCATTAGGTGTATCTCCTAATGCTGTCCCTCCCCCCTCCCCCCACCCCACATCTCTATATTTTAAATTTTATCTGCATTGATCTTCTGTACAGTTAATTTAAAATAGAAATTAAAAGCATTTATAAATATCCAAAACTTAAACCTTTATCATTTTCTTTATATTTGTCCATTCTCATATTCTCATGCAACAATAAAGACATACCTGAGACTGAGTAATTTAAAAAGGAAAGAGGTTTAATTGACTCACAATTCAGCATGGCTGGGGAGGCCTCAGGAAACTTACAATCATGGTGGAAGGGGAAGCAAACATGTCCTTCTTCACATGGCAGCAGCAAGGAGAAGTACAGGGTGAAGGTGGGGAAAAGTTCCTTATAAAACCATCAGATCTTGTGAGAAATCGTTCACTATCACAAGAACAGCATGGAGATAACCATTGCCATGATTCAATTACCTCCCACCAGGTCCCTCCCACGACACATGGGAATTATAGGAACTAAAATTTGAGATGAGATTTGGGTGCAGACACTGCCAAACGATATCAGTCTTAAAACTGCCGTCATCAATAAAAAAAGAAGCCAAATGTTAAATTACAACTCTCAACCTCACTAGAAGTAAAAGTAATTAGTGTGTTAAAGTTTATGGTTCATGGAATTATCTGATTAATAAATTTTGTTCAGAAAGCTATAAAATATAATAAATCTCTATTCAGTCTACAAATATAGAAACCAGTATCCAGTAATTGAGTATAAAAGAAAAAAATTAGAAAAATGATGTTAATCAAATAATTTAGATGTGCAGCATTTTTAAAAAGGACCTTCCCTGAGAATGACAAGATGGATGAGAAATGAGCTTGACTGCCGTCTAATACAATACACATTGCATTTTCCTCCTTGATTTTTGTGTCAAAGTCTTATGAGTTCCTGAAGAAGGGATATAACCTTTCCTCTGTTGTGTTCCTTTTATTTTGCCTGTTAACATAATTGTAGCACATCCAAGTGGAAATGTCCACCAGGCACCCGAAAGTGGAGGAGGAGGACTCAGGAGAGAAGTTGGGCCTGAAGATAAGGATCTGCTGTCACCTGCATCAAGACTGCCAAGGAGGGGAATAGTAAGAAACATCAGAAGAGGGCTGCTGAAAGGCTCAGAAGTCACTCTATTTGAGAAACAAAGAAAAGCAAAAGAGGTTATTAAAAAAAAAGAGGGAAAAGTCAGAGAGATAGGCAGGAAACCAGGTTACAGCAGCATCTCACAGACGAAGGAAGGGAGTGCACTTCCAAAAGCAAACACACAAAACAGGAATTGATCCACAATGTAAAATTCTGCAGAAAAGTGACAAAGAACGAGCACAAAAAAACGGGAATGATGGTGAAAAAACATAACTTATTGTTGCCTTTACGGACTACAGTTCCAGCAGTGTAGCCACAGACCAAATCACAAGCGTGCACGATGCAGTAAATACTGGAAGTATACACAAATTATTCCCTGAAGATATTTATTTAGAATTAAAAGGAAGGATGTTTTTAAAATTAGGATGGTGGCCAAAGGAGAAAGCAAATTTCTTTTGCTCCTTTTGATGTTGCCCTTTGATGTAACTGGAGTACATTCAAGTAGACCCGTCCACTGGGAGGACCCAGGAGAGAAGTCAGGCCTGGAGATAAGGAGCTTGCTATCATCTTCATGGAGATTGCCAAGGAGGGGAATGATAGAAACATAAGAAAAAGGCTGCTGGCAGTCTTATAAATCGCTATATTTGAGTAGTGAAGTGAAAAACAGAAATAAAAGGTTGCTTTTAACTGTGGCTATTTTAAAGATAGAGGACATTGTACATATGTTTAGGCAACAACATTTTATAGAAAGACAAAACGCAAACCAAGAAAAGAAAAGGATATAACTGAGAGAGTCAGTAACATCCAACGAACACACGAGATGATGAATTTAAGAGCAAGCAGCCTATTTCATAAATTTGGTGATGGGTTCACCAGTGTTAATTTTACTATCGGTCACACAAACATATGTTACGTTGCTGTTATATATAGATAAAATATCACATATGCTTTTTAAAAGAGTAGAAAAATATGCATGACCCTGGGAATCACTTTCGACAGCAGTCAGAGATGCCAGTCCCCTTCTCATTCCATTGTCAGCAGGAGCCATCCATACCCAGAATATAAAGCTAAAGGCCTGTTCTGCCCTAACCCTGCAATGGCTCTAAAGAGGACTCCAGGAGGAAGGTTGGGAAACTCTCAGAACACTGAAAAATAACTAACCAGACACAACTTGAGATTTCTCATATTTTTCTTCCCTGAATGAAAAAAATACTTAAGAAATAATCTACAAACAAAGCATTTCCCTCATTAATATCCTGCTTTAAGTACTGATTAAAGTCCCAAGAAACAAAAGCCATAGTGGACTGAGAAGGAAAAGTTCTAATTTCTACTTGCATCTCTATAACTAACTTCTTAAGTCAACTCATTTCTTTGCCTGTCAATATTCTCAGAAGTAAAATGAGCAGGTTGGATTAGATGATTTCTAATGTCCATTTCAACTGTAACCATTCATTTTCCCTCTATTATCTCTGAGTTTTGATCAATGCACACAAGCCTCTGCTTCCTGATAAATGGCTGCAAATCTTGGGGTTCCACTGGGTGCCATCCTCAACAAAATGGCAGAGTTGGCTAGAAACACCCGTGACTCACAGAAGTGCACTAATAAGCACTGCTGTAAATAACTTCATTGTGCTAAACCCCAGATGTTGCCGATAAATATTAGCCTAGTAAGCTGGAGAGGAGAAGGGGTCATTCAAGGAGAAGCACTCGTGTCTCAGAAAGTTGATGTGTAAATGGTAAGCCACATATACCAGATTTGCATAGAGGAGGTAAAAATAGGTCAGCTTCTTCAAAACAAAATAATTGCTTAAGCAGATTAACCATCCCCCCACCCCCCGCCACCCGCCCGCCGACTCCTCAACACACACACATACACTATTGGCGCTGGTAAAACAGTATTTACTTCTAAGTCTCAAGCCCAGCAACTGAGACCAGGTACAGGTGCTGAGCACCCAGTAATACATGGTAGACGAAAGCATGAGCCACATGAAAGTAAATGGAAGCAGTGGCTAATTGCCGTCACTCACATACAATACAAAATGGGGCACTAGAGAGATCCATGCCCTAGAATGTCCTGACATCAGAAACAATTGCTGGGACCCAGGAGAAAAGTTCTAAAATCTTCAAATGGCAATTTAATTTTAGTTCAGTAGTTCAGACTGAAAAGAGCACTGATAGCCTCTCTGTCTGGTAAAAAGAAAGTCATGATCAATACTGACTGGAGAGTAACAGTTAAGCATACCCATCTTTGTTGGGGTTTGCACTTGATCAGAGGTTCAACAAGATTCCTGCCTATGAAGAGCTTAGAGCCTAAGAGTATGCAGCATTGCAGTGTTTCCAGATGCCACTTGGATTAATCTAGTTAGGCTACACTTATGGGGCAGTAACAAACATCCCTTGAAATCTAGGGACACTATGAAAGTTTATTTCCTGCTTAAACAAGGTTGCTATAAGTCAGCTTCTGAACAGCTATCCTCCATGCAGTGACTTGGTGATTGAAGCTCTTTTGACTTTGGGCTCTGCCATCTTAACATGTGGCCACCATACTCCCCAAAGAGAAAAAGGAAGTTGGAAATTGCACTGGGGTTTTTGCTGCCCCAGCCTGTAAATGCAGCATGCCACTTTCTCTCACAGGCCGCTATCTAGAACTAGTCGTTCTGGGAGATTGAGAAATACAGTCTCCCAAGAACCCTGGAGGGGAGGACAAGTAGATGTTGGTGAACTCTAGTAATAGCTATCATGACAGCGCTGGTGAAAAGCAAATATACCCTCATATTCCTACAGGAAATTAATAAGCCTTAAAGCCAAGACTGCACCAGCTCATTCCAGTAGCCCTATTCCTCCTCTTTTCCAACTGCCTACGAAATGCATTGGACTACTTTTACTAGATGTATAAAACAGCCATAGGTAAACATGGTTGGGGAACAGGATCAAAAATTAGACTGAAAGAGAAAGGCCAGATGAGCTATTTCTAGCCAAGTCCTTTCATGTTGTGCCATTACCCTTCAAACTGAACAGCTGAGCCCTTAGGCCACTCACAGTCCAATGATGACAGAACAAAGACAATAATTATCAAAGAAGTAGCACCAGCAGGGGCAGGGAAACTGAAGGGATACCACCACCTCCTAGAGACAAGGACCAGCAGAAAACCCCTTGGTTTCTACATTCTTTATCACATGCACACACGCACACACCTCGTGTGACAAGTGTGACCTCTAATCTGTACATCTTTAGTTGAGATCTCTTTGGAAACCTTAATTTACAAGTTACAGCCTACTTGACATCTCTTGGCTATAACTAAGAAATTACACAGTTAACACGGCCAAAATGAAACTTGTGATTCCCCCCACCACACTGAGGTATCCCTTATTCTCCCTCTCTCTCTCACCAGTTTTCCCTATTTCACTAAATAATACCAACATCCAGTTAGCTGCTCAAACCAGAAACTTCTGAGTGATCCTTCATTCCTCTCTTTGCCTCCATAGGTTACACCTAATCATGTCTTATTAATTCTATCTTGAAAATAGATGTCAAATTTGTCCACTTCTCTCCATTTCGACTGACACTATCCTGGCTCAAGACACCATCATCTCTCAACTGTGTAAGCTACAAAAAATCCCTTCCTCATCTCCCTGTTTCTGTGCTTGCTAGCTCTTAATCAGCTCTCTGCGGAGCAGCTAGAGTCTTCTCTTTATAAGTCCCTCCTCTGTGTAAAACCTTTCATTGATCTTCCATTGTACTAAGTATAAAATTCAGATAAAACCACATGATCTCCCCAATATCATTCTCAGCCATCTGGAAACCTGCCACAATGATCTTTCTTTTCTAAGTAGGCTATATCCTTTCCTACTTCAGGGTTATTTATAAAGGCAGATCCTGCCCCCATCTTCCCGCACAGCTGCTCTTTTCTAACATTTCAGTTTCATCTCAGAAAACACCCCTCCTCTTTCATTCCCCTGTCCTCTACTCCATCTTTATTTTCAATCTCAGTTTCTCAAACCTCAGTTGGTTTCCTTCCAAATATATATATTAGAATTTGCATTATAGTACTTGTTTGAGATACGGTTACCCAAATAGAACAGAAACCCCGTGAAGGTAGAACTTACTTCTGTCTTGCTCAATATAGTTTTTACCAGAGAAGGGGCCTAATAAACACTTTTGAATCTAGAACAGTTTGTGTATTTTTAAGGATATAAAAGCCACTCTCACTAAATAAAAGGGGGTTAAATGGTATCTTTTATACTATGTCAGGATCCTGCATAACACAGGTCATAAACTAAACTGCCCATAGAAGCTTAGAAAGAAATATGAGTGAAGAGCACTAGACATAGGCAGATTCAAACCAGAGAGACTGTTCATCCAAGAGGGGCAGCTTCTTGACAACTCCAAATTTAGGCTTATCATTTAGGTATATCTTTAGGCTTATCATTTCCAGATCTTTTAATTTTTCAAGAGAAGTGAGAAATCTGGACTTTCGAAAGAAAAATATCTGGGTTTCTCCACTGTTAAAAAATAAACTTGGGGGTGGAGCCAAGATGGCCGAATAGGAACAGCTCCGGTCTCCAGCTCCCAGCCCCAGCGACACAGAAGACGGGTGATTTCTGCATTTCTGCTTGAGGTACCGGTTTCATCTCACTAGGGAGTGCCTAACAGTGGGTGCAGGACAGTCGGTGAAGCGCACTGTGCGCGAGCCGAAGCAGGGCGAGGCATTGCCTCACTCGGGAAGCGCAAGGGGTCAGGGAGTTCCCTTTCCTAGTCAAAGAAAGGGGAAACAGACGGCACCTGGAATATCGGGTCAGTCCCGTCCTAATACTGCGCTTTTCCAACGGGCCTGGAAAACGGCACACTAGGAGATTGTGTCCCGCACCTGGCTCGGAGGGTCCTATGCCCACAGAGTCTTGCTGATTGCTAGCACAGCAGTCTGAGATCAAGCTGCAAGGCGGCAACGAGGCTGGGGGAGGGGCGTCCGCCATTGCCCAGGCTTGCTTAGGTAAACAAAGCAGCCAGGAAGCTCGAACTGGGTGGAGCCCACCACAGCTCAAGGAGGCCTGCCTGCCTCTGTAGGCTCCACCTCTGGGGGCAGGGCACAGACAACCAAAAACTCAGCGAGAACCTCCACAGCCTTAAATGTCCCTGTCTGACTGACAGCTTTGAAGAGAGTAGTGGTTCTCCCAGCACGCAGCTGGAGATCTGAGAACGGACAGACTGCCTCCTAAAGTGGGTCCCTCACCCCTGAGCAGCCTAACTGGGAGGCACCCCCCCAGTAGGGACAGACTGACACCTCATTCAACCGGGTACTCCTCTGAGACAAAACTTTCAGAGGAACTATCAGACAGCTGAATTTGTGGTCTCACGAAAATCCACTGTTCTGCAGCCACCGCTGCTGACACCCAGCCAAACAGGGTCTGGAGTGGACCTCTAGTAAACTCCAACAGACCTGCAGCTGAGGGTCTTGTTTGGTAGAAGGAAAATTAACAAAGAGAAAGGACATCCACACCAAAAACCCATCTGTACATCACCATCATCGAAGACAAAAAGTAGACAAAACCACAAAGATGGGGAAAAAACAGACCAAAAAAACTGGAAACTCTAAAAAACAGAGCACCTCTCCTCCTCCAGAGGAACGCAGTTCCTCACCAGCAACGGAACAAAGCTGGATGGAGGATGACTTTGATGAGTTGAGAGAAGAAGGCTTCAGACGATCAAACTACTCTGAGCTACGAGAGGAAATTCAAAACAATAGCAAAGAAGTTAAAAACTTTGAAAAAAAATTAGAAGAATGGATAACTAGAATAACCAATGGAGAGAAGGGCTTCAAGGAGATGATGGAGCTGAAAGCCAAGTTTCGAGAACTACGCGAAGAATGCAGAAGCCTCAGTGGCAGATGCGATCAACTGGAAGAAAGGGTATCGCTGATAGAAGATGAAATGAATGAAATGAAGAGAGAAGGGAAGTTTAGAGAAAAAAGAATAAAAAGAAATGAACAAAGCCTCCAAGAAATTTGGGACTATGTGAAAAGACCAAACCTACGTCTGATTGGTGTACCTGAAAATGATGGGGAGAATGGAACCAAGTTGGAAAACACTCTGCGAGATATTATCCAGGAGAACTTCCCCAATCTAGCATGGCAGGCCAGCATTCAGATTCAGGAAATACAGAGAACGCCACAAAGATACTCCTCAAGAAGGGCAACTCCAAGACACATAATTGTCAGATTCACCAAAGTTGAAATGAAGGAAAAAATGTTAAGGGCAGCCAGAGAGAAAGGTCGGGTTACCCACAAAGGGAAGCCCATCAGACTAACAGCTGATCTCTCAGCAGAAACTCTACAAGCCAGAAGAGAGTGGGGGCCGATATTCAACATTCTTAAAGAAAAGAATTTTCAGCCCAGAATTTCCTATCCCGCCAAACTAAGCTTCATAAGTGAAGGAGAAATAAAATACTTTACAGACAAGCAAACGCTGAGTGATTTTGTCACCACCAGGCCTGCCCTAAAAGAGCTCCTGAAGGAAGCACTAAACATGGAAAGGAACAACCGGTACCAGCCCCTGCAAAAACATGCCAAATTGTAAAGACCATCGAGGCTAGGAAGAAACTATAGCAACTAACGAGCAAAATAACCAACTAACATCATAATGACAGGATCAGATTCACACATAACAATATTCACGTTAAATGTAAATGGGCTAAATGCTCCAATCAAAAGACACAGACTGGCAAACTGGATAAGGAGTCAGGACCCATCAGTGTGCTGTATTCAGGAAACCCATCTCACGTGCAGAGACACACATAGACTCAAAATAAAGGGATGGAGGAAGATCTATCAAGCAACTGGAAAACAAAAAAAGGCAGGGGTTGCAATCCTAGTCTCTGATAAAATAGACTTTAAACCAACAAAGATCAAAAGAGACAAAGAAGGCCATTACATAATGGTAAAGGGATCAATTCAACAAGAAGAGCTAACTATCCTAAATATATATGCACCCAACACAGGAGCACCCAGATTCATAAAGCAAGTCCTGAGTGACCTACAAAGGGACTTAAACTCCCACACAATAATAATGGGAGATTTTAACACCCCACTGTCAGCATTAGACAGATCAACGAGACAGAAAGTTAACAAGGATATCCAGGAATTGAACTCAGCTCTACATAAAGTGGACCTAATAGACATCTACAGAACTCTCCACCCCAAATCAACAGAATATACATTTTTTTCAGCACCACACCGCACCTATTCCAAAATTGACCACATAGTTGGAAGTAAAGCTCTTCTCAGCAAATGTAAAAGAACAGAGATTATAACAAACTGTCTCTCAGACCACAGTGCAATCAAACTAGAACTCAGGATTAAGAAACTCAGTCAAAACCGCTCAATTACATGGAAACTGAACAACCTGCTCCTGAATGACTATTGGGTACATAATGAAATGAAGGAAGAAATAAAGATGTTCTTTGAAACCAACGAGAACAAAGACACAACATACCAGAATCTCTGGGACACGTTCAAAGCAGTGTGTAGAGGGAAATTTATAGCACTAAATGCCCACAAGAGAAAGCAGGAAAGATCCAAAATTGACACCCTAACATCACAATTAAAAGAACTAGAAAAGCAAGAGCAAACACATTCAAAAGCTAGCAGAAGGCTAGAAATAACTAAAATCAGAGCAGAACTGAAGGAAATAGAGACACAAAAAACCCTTCAAAAAATTAATGAATCCAGGAGCTGGTTTTTTGAAAAGATCAACAAAATTGATGGACTGCTAGCAAGACTAATCAAGAAGAAAAGAGAGAAGAATCAAATAGATGCAATAAAAAACGAAAAAGGGGATATCACCACCGATCCCACAGAAATACAATCTACCATCAGAGAATACTACAAACACCTCTATGCAAATAAACTAGAAAATCTAGAAGAAATGGATAAATTCCTCGACAAATACACCCTCCCAAGACTAAACCAGGAAGAAGTTGAATCTCTGAATAGACCAATAACAGGTTCTGAAATTGTGGCAATAATCAATAGCTTACCAACCAAAAAGAGTCCAGGACCTGATGGATTCACAGCTGAATTCTACCAGAGGTACAAGGAGGAACTGGTACCATTCCTTCTGAAACTATTCCAATCGATAGAAAAAGAGGGAATCCTCCCTAACACATTTTACGAAGCCAGCATCGTCCTGATACCAAAACCTGGCAGAGACTTAACCAAAAAAGAGAATTTCAGACCAATATCCTTGATGAACATTGATGCAAAAATCCTCAATAAAATACTGGCAAACCGAATCCAGCAGCACATCAAAAAGCTTATCCACCATGATCAAGTGGGCTTCATCCCTGGGATGCAAGGCTGGTTCAACATACGCAAATCAATAAATGTAATCCAGCATATAAACAGAACCAAAGACAAAAACCACATGATTATCTCAATAGATGCAGAAAAGGCCTTTGACAAAATTCAACAACCCTTCATGCTAAAAACTCTCAATAAATTAGGTATTGATGGGACGTATCTCAAAATAATAAGAGCTATCTACGACAAACCCACAGCCAATATCATACTGAATGGGCAAAAACTGGAAGCATTCCCTCTGAAAACTGGCACAAGACAGGGATGCCCTCTCTCACCACTCCTATTCAACATAGTGCTGGAAGTTCTGGCCAGAGCAATCAGGCAGGAGAAGGAAATAAAGGGTATTCAATTAGGAAAAGAGGAAGTCAAATTGTCCCTGTTTGCAGATGACATGATTGTATATCTAGAAAACCCCATTGTCTCAGCCCAAAATCTCCTTAAGCTGATTAGCAACTTCAGCAAAGTCTCAGGATACAAAATTAATGTACAAAAATCACAAGCATTCTTGTACACCAATAACAGACAAACAGAGAGCCAAATCATGAGTGAACTCCCATTCACAATTGCTTCAAAGAGAATAAAATACCTAGGAATCCAACTTACAAGGGATGTGAAGGACCTCTTCAAGGAGAACTACAAACCACTGCTCAATGAAATAAAAGAGGATACAAACAAATGGAAGAACATTCCATGCTCATGGGTTGGAAGAATCAATATCGTGAAAATGGCCATACTGCCCAAGGTAATTTATAGATTCAATGCCATCCCCATCAAGCTACCAATGACTTTCTTCACAGAATTGGAAAAAACTACTTTAAAGTTCATATGGAACCAAAAAAGAGCCCGCATCGCCAAGTCAATCCTAAGCCAAAAGAACAAAGCTGGAGGCATCACGCTACCTGACTTTAAACTATACTACAAGGCTACAGTAACCAAAACAGCATGGTACTGGTACCACAACAGAGACATAGATCAATGGAACAGAACAGAGCCCTCAGAAATGATGCCGCATAGCTACAACTATCTGATCTTTGACAAACCTGACAAAAACAAGAAAAGGGGAAAGGATTCCCTATTTAATAAATGGTGCTGGGAAAACTGGCTAGCCATATGTAGAAAGCTGCAACTGGATCCCTTCCTTACACCTTATACAAAAATTAATTCAAGATGGATTAAAGACTTATATGTTAGACCTAAAACCATTAAAATCCTACAAGAAAACCTAGGCAATACCATTCAGGACATAGGCGTGGGCAAGGACTTCATGTCTAAAACACCAAAAGCAATGGCAACAAAAGCCAAAATCGACAAATGGGATCTCATTAAACTAAAGAGCTTCTGCACAGCAAAAGAAACTATCATCAGAGTGAACAGGCAACCTACACAATGGGAGAAAATTTTTGCAACCTACTCATCTGACAAAGGGCTAATATCCAGAATCTACAATGAACTCAAACAAATTTACAAGAAAAAAACAAACAACCCCATCAAAAAGTGGGCAGAGGACATGAACAGACACTTCTCAAAAGAAGACATTTATGCAGCCAAAAAACACATGAAGAAATGCTCCTCATCACTGGCCATCAGAGAAATGCAAATCAAAACCACAGTGAGATACCATCTCACACCAGTTAGAATGGCCATCATTAAAAAATCAGGAAACAACAGGTGCTGGAGAGGATGTGGAGAAATAGGAACACTTTTACACTGTTGGTGGGACTGTAAACTAGTTCAACCATTGTGGAAGTCAGTGTGGCGATTCCTCAGGGATCTCGAACTAGAAATACCATTTGACCCAGCCATCCCATTACTGGGTATATACCCAAAGGACTATAAATCATGCTGCTATAAAGACACATGCACACGTATGTTTATTGCGGCACTATTCACAATAGCAAAGAGTTGGAACCAACCCAAATGTCCAACAACGATAGACTGGATTAAGAAAATGTGGCACATATACACCATGGAATACTATGCAGCCATAAAAAATGATGAGTTTGTGTCCTTTGTAGGGACATGGATGAAACTGGAAAACATCATTCTCAGTAAACTATCGCAAGGACAAAAAACCAAACACCGCATGTTCTCACTCATAGGTGGGAATTGAACAATGAGAACTCATGGACACAGGAAGGGGAACATCACACTCCGGGGACTGTTGTGGGGTGGGGGGAGGGGGGAGGGACAGCATTAGGAGATACACCTAATGCTAAATGACGAGTTAATGGGTGCAGGAAATCAACATGGCACATGGATACATATGTAACAAAACTGCACATTGTGCACATGTACCCTAAAACCCTAAAGTATAATAAAAAAAAAAAAAAAAAAAAAAAAAAAAAAAAAAAAAAAAAAAGAAGAAACAATGGAGAGAAGAAAAAAAAGACACAGAATCTTCCATTATTTCCTGAAAGCTGTCATTAACTTGAGATTTTGAGAAGTCATTCTTGGACTATCCCATCAGCTATATTACCTGATGCCACCATTTTAAGTCCTCAGGCTCAGGTTATACTTAAATCCATAGTACCAACATAAATTCTCAGTTTCATTACTTTTTGCCAGTTGATTTCACAACTTTAATATTAATTAAATATAGCCATTTTTGTCAAAAAAAAAAAAAAAAAAAAAAAAAAAAAATAAAAATAAACTTTCAGTTTTGATGAACAAACAAAACTTGGTGGTGGATTCAATATGGTCACATGCAGCCAATTTGAATCCTGTGCTAAAAATATATCCGTGTTTTTTCCAAACCACCTTGCCAAAACATTTCCTGAGGACAAAGATGATAGCAAAAATAACAATAGTAAAAATCTTTTATAGTGCTTACTGTATGTCAAATGCTATTCTAAGCACTTCACTTATAAACTCCATTGATCCTAATGACATCTCTCTCATGAAGTAGATATTATTATTATTCCTACTGGACAGATGAAGACACTCACTAAAGCAGAGAGAGTAAGAAATCGGTCCTGGGTAAGTGGCAGAGCAGATATCAGACCCCAGAGCCTGTGTTCTTTACTATGGTATTTGAAGATAAGTCAAAAATAGTGAAATCACATTTCCTCTATAAACACCTTCTACTTGGTTAAAAAATGCAAGCTTTGATGTTTTCCTGTCATCAATGTGTTCTAGTTCTGGCCTGTTAACGAACAACCTCTAAGATGTTACTGCCACCCAGGCATGTATAGGGTTAATCCTTCCTCATCTATTCAGTACAACATGAGAAAAGGCTGCTATCAGATTCTTTCCATCTCCCAAACTAGATACACAATACGCAAGTTAGACATGTGAATATTTACTACCTAAACTGAGGAATTATCTAAGGGACAAAGAGGCACTTAAGTTCAGCTTTAGTTGTGGTATTTGGCCAAAAATCTGCTATTAGGATTTGGCTTCAGCCTTGGTTTTTGGCAGGCCAAGTAGCCAGATGTCATTTCAACTATACTTGTGGCAACCCTGAACTTACGTGCAATTAATTATCGTTTGATCATATCTAACTATTGTAACATTATCAATAACAAATAGCAGTGTCCTTTGGTTTTACTGTTGCTTTATGAAAATTCCCTTTCTAATAAATGTAGATATTGTAGGTGTGATTTAAACAGCAAAATCCTTCCAGTTTGTTTTATATCTTAATAGCCTACCAGCCAGTTGAAGACTAAATGTATCCTAATTATTATAAGAATTCATTCAAATAGTTGAGTCCTTCCATGTATTAGATATGGCTGTTAGTGTCAAAGACATGTCTCTAAACATGGGGTCCTGCCTCACAGAGTTCATACTCCAGTAGATGACGACCTAAAATAATAATAAACATAAATTATATATGGTTTTAGAAAGTGGTGAGTGTGTTAGTGGGGTAAAGAAATTACAAGACAGAGTCAGGGATCAGGGACCTTGGAAGAGAGGACACTATTTTAATAGAACTGACCATTTCAGCCTCACTGAGGAGGTGATACTAGAGCAAAGATTTGAAGGAAATGAAGGGGTGCACCTTGTGCATCCCAAGGAAAGAAGATTCAAGGCAGAGGTAACAGCCAGTATAAAGGCTTGGAGGTGGGAAGGTACCTGGTTTGAACTAGGAGCAGCATGAGCATAGAAGAGCCTAGTAGCAGATGACAGGAGGGACTTGCCAAGGCACAGATCATGCAGGACCTGGTAGGGCACTAAGGACTTTGGCTTTAATTTGAGGAAAACAGGATGTGATTAGAGGATTTTGAGCAGAAGAGGGACATGATCTGACTCACACATTAACAAGATCATTCTGGTTGCTGAATTGAGGGTCATGTTTTATAATGAATATTGTGAAAACACTGCTTAAGAAGAAAACCCTCAAGTGAGAAAAACAAAATTAAGCCTGATTTTGAGAATTTAAAAAAATCATCTTGTACAATCCAAAGCTTTAATTTATGGGACTGTTTCAATGAAACTGCATCATGACCATCAGCAAGATGGCAAGTCCAGGAGTTATTGACTTTAGTCAGTTATTATTGGAGAGGAGGAAAGCTTATTGACTTGGGGGGAATATCACCATTAACACTATTAAGGTAATGGCAGAGCTTGATAAAAGCGTATTTTGCTCCTTCACTGACCTCAGTTGAAAAAGAGCATATTTTCAGTATCATAAATATGCAATAGAACAACTAACTACAGGAGCTGACAGCTGAGAAATTATTACCACTGCTCTGTAATGCCAATTTTAAAAAATTCTGCTTGGTATAATTTTAATTAAGCTGTAGTAAATAGGTATTCTTATTAATATTTCAGATTTATTCTTGTATACTAAGACATTCGTTTTATGATGGTGATATTCAACTTCAGCCAATAGTGATTTAACACTAAGCCATTTGGCATTTGGCCAAAATGCAAATTTGGTGCAGGTTGAGCAACCTTAATCTAAAAATCCAAAATCGAAATGCTCCAAAACCCAAAACTTTGAGCAATGACATCATGCCGTAAGTAGAAAATTCCACTCTTGACCTGATATTATAGGTCAGTCAAAACACAGTCAAAAATTTGTTTCATGCACAAAATTATTTAAAATATTATGTAAAATTGCCTTCAGGCTATATATATAGGATGTATATGAAACATAAATGAATTTCATGCTTAGACTTGGATCCCATCTCCAAGATATCTCATTTGGATGAGATATTGAACTTGGAATATGCAAATATTCCAAAATCTAAAAAAAAATCCAAAATCCAAAACATGTCTGGTCCCAAGCATTTCGGATACAGGATACTTAATCTGTGTATGTCAGACAAAATGTGTGTGCCTCCTAAAATTGATAGGTGGAAGCCCTATCAATTGATAGGTGGAAGCCCTATCAATTGATAGGCTGAACCCCCAATAAGGTGTTGTTTGAAAGTAGGGCCTTTGAGAGGTAATTACGGGTTTAGATGATGTCAATGAGGGTGGGGGGCCCCATGATGAGAATGGCATCCATACAGAGGACAAAGAGACACCTGAGCTCACTCTCTCTGCCATATGAGAACACAGTGAAAAGGTGGTCCCTGCAAGACAGAAGAGCATCCTCATTGGAACCAACTCAGCTGGCACCTTGATCTTGGATTTCCCAGCCTTCAAAACTGTGAGAAATAAATGTCTGTTGTTTAAGCTACCAAGTCTCCAGTAATTTGTTATAGCAGCTGAGGCTGACTAATACAGCATATATCTAAGGGTATGTGTGAAATCAACATTTGAAAATGATTTCTAATCCATACAGCCTTGGAAATAATATTTCAGGTTTTACTTGGCATCTGGTGATCCAATTTTTCAGTTTAAGTCAGGAGTTCCTAATCACTTAAAGAGGAAGAGAAGGAGCTGTTTTCCATTTCCTTCAAGTTTGGGCCAGATCAGGGAGATGGGGTAGAAATCACGGGAGCCGGCTGATGCTTACACCAGGGACCCTGAATAGAGCTGCAGAGGAGGGTAAAAGAGTCACACCATCTGAAATCTTGGCCAACGTTAGAGGGTAGCAGAAGTCATAGGGCCTTATTCAGGCAATCAGAGACTTTAAATTTTAAGTTCAAGGGTACATGTACAGGTTTGTTATATAGGTAAACTTGTGTCAGGGGGCTTATTGTACAGATTATTTTATCACCCAGGTATTAAGCCTAGTACCCATTAGTTATCTTTCCCAATCCTCTACGCCCTCCCATCCTCCATACTCTCACAGGGCCCTGTATGTGTTGTTCCCTTCTATGTGTCCATGTGTTGTCATGATTTAGCTCCCACTTATAAGTGAGAACATGCTGTATTTGGTTTTCTGTTCCTATGTTAATTTGCTAAGGATATTGGCCTCCAGCTCCATCCTTGTCCCTGCAAATGACATGATCTCATTCTTTTATATGGCTGCATAGTATTCCATGGGATTTATACCACATTTTCTTTATCCCCAGTCTACCATTGATGGGAATTTAGATTAATTCCATATCCTTGCTATCGTGAATAGTGCTGCAATGAACATATGTGTATCTTTATAATAGAATGATTTATATTCCTCTGGGTATATTATACCCAGTTATGAGATTCCCGGGTCATATGGTTTGGCTGTGTCCCCACCCAAATCTCATCCTGAATTCCCACGTGTTGTGGGAGGGACTCAGTGGGAGGTTAATTAAATTACACGGGCAAGTCTTTCCCATGCTGTTCTTGTGACAGTGAATAAGTCTCACGAGATCTGATGGTTTCAAAAAGAGGAGTTTCCCTGCACAAGCTCTCTTTGCCTGCTGCCATTCATGTAAGACATGACTTGTTCCTCCTTGCCTTCCGCCATTATTGTGAGGCTTCCATTTCCAGCCACATGGAAGTGTAAGTCCTATTAAGCCTCTTTCTTTTATAAACTGCACAGTCTTGGGTATGTCTTAATCAGCAGCATAGAATAATACAATAAATTGTATTGTATAAATACAATAAATTGGTACTAGGAGTGGACTAATAAATTGGTACTAGGAGTGGGGCGCTATTGAAAAGATACACAAAAATGTAGAAGTGGCTTTAGAACTGGGTAACAGGCAGAGACTGGAACAGGTTGGAGGGCTCAGAAGAAGGCAGGAAAATGTGAGAAAGTTTGGAACTCCCTAGAGACTTGTTGAACGGCTTTAATAAAAATGCTGATAGTGATCAATAAGGCCATCAAAAAATGTGCAGCTTGACAATGTGATAGAAATGAAAATCCCATTTTCTGGGGAGAAATTCAAGCTGACTGCAGAAATCTGCAGAAATTTGCATAAATAATGAGGAAGGAAATTTTAATCCCCAAGGAAAATGTCTCCAGGGCATGTCAGAGAGCTTCACAGCAGCCCCTCCCATCACAGGCCTGGAGTAGGCTGTATAAAAAGTGGTTTTGTGGGCCAGGCCCAGGGTCCCCAGCTGCTCTAGCCATAGCTGAAAGGAGCCAACACAGAGCTTGGGCCGTCGCTTCAGAGGGTGAAAGCCTCAAGCCTTGGCAGCTTCCATTTGGTTTTGAGCCTGCCACTGCACACAGGAGTCAAGAATTGGGGTCTGAGAACCTAGATTCCAGAAGATGTATGGAAATGCCTGGATGTTCAGGCAGAAGTTTGCTGTAGGGGCAGGGTCCTCATGGAGAACCTCTGCTAGGACAGTGAGGAAGGGAAATGTGGGGTCAGAGCCCCAGCACAGAGTCCCTACTGGAGTACTGCCTAGCAGAACTGTGAGAAGAGGGCCACCATCCTCAAGACCCCAGAATGGTGGATCCACTGATAGCTTGCACCATGGGCCTGGAAAAGCCACAGACACTCAATGCCGGTCCATGAAAGCAGCTGGGAGGGAGACTGTACCCTGCAAACCCACAGGGGTGGAGCTGCCCAAGACCATGAGAACCCACCTCTTGCACCAGCGTGACCTGGATGTGAGACATGGAGTCAAAGGAAATCATTTGGAACTTTAAGACTTGACTGCCCTGCTGGATTTCGGACTTGCTTGGGGCCTGTAGCCTCTTTGTTTTGGCCAATTTCTCCCATTTGGAATGGCTGGATTTACCCAATGCCTGTCCCCCTGTAGGAAGTAACTAACCTGCTTTTGATTTTACAGACTCCATAGGTGGAAGAGACTTGCCTTGTCTCTAATGAGACTTGGGAATGTGGACTTTTGAGTTAATGCTAGAATGAGTTAAGACCTTGTGGAACTGTTGGGAAGGTATGATTGGTTTTGAAATGTGAAGACATGAGATTTAGGAGGGGCCAGGGGCAGGATGATATGGTTTGGTTGTGTCCTCACCCAAATCTCATCTTGAATTCCCATGTGTTGCAGGAGGGACACAGTGGGAGGTAACTGAATCATGGTGGCAAATCTTTCCCATGCTGTTCTCATGATAGAGAAAAAGTCTCATGAGATCTGATGGTATTTAAAAAAAAGGAGTCCCCCTGTACAAGCTCTCTCTCTTTGCCTGCTGCCAAACATGTAAGACATGCCTTGCTCCTCTTTGCCTTCCACCATGATTGGACTTACACTTCCACGTGGCTAGGGAAGTCTCCCAATTAAACCTCTTTCTTTTGTAAATTGTGTAGTCTCAGGTATGTCTTCATCAGCAGCATGAAACTGGACTAATACACCAGGTGATATGGTTTGGCTGCTGTGTCCCCACCCAAAATCTCATCTTGAATTGTAATCCCCATAATCCCCATGTGTTGTGGGAGGAAGCTGGTGGGAGGTAATTGAATCATGGGGGCTGTTTCCCCCATGCTCTTCTCCTGATAGTGAGTCAGTTCTCACAAGATCTGATGGTTTTATAAGCAGCTGGCATTTCCCCTCTGGCATTCATTCTCTCTCCTGCTGCCCTGTGAAGAGGTACATTCGCCATGATTGCAGCCAAGCAGAACTGTCAGTTAATTAAACCTCTTTTCTTTTCTGTTTTGTTTTTTTTTTTTTTTTTTTTTTTTTTTTTTTTTTTTTGAGATTGAGTTTCACTATTGTTGCCCAGTCTGGAGTGCAATGGTGCGTTCCTGGCTCACTGCAACCTCTGCCTCCTGGGTTCAAGCGATCCTCCTGCCTCAGCTTCCTGAGTGCTAGGACTACAGGCACCTGCCACCATGCCAGGCTAATTTTTTGTATTTTTAGTAGAGACGGGGTTTCACCATGTTGGCCATGCTGGTCTCGAACTCCTGACCTCAAGTGATCTACCCATCTCGGCCTCCCAAAGTGCTGGGATTACAGGCGTAAGCCACTGCACCCAGCCTAAACTTCTTTTCTTTATAAACTACCCAGTCTTGGGTATTTTGTTATAGCAATGTGAGAACAGACTAACACACTGGGTCAAATGGTATTTGTTTTTTGGTCTTTGAGGAATCACCATACTGTCTTTCACAATGAATCTAAGTGAAGTTTAGAATGACTACCACAGACTGTAATCAGGAATTTTCTTGGTCTCAGTGACAACCTAGAGTGAACTTTTGAAGGGTGAAGGGTAATGGAATGGCTTTGGAAGTATCCCTTGTCCATTGTGTGGATAATATGCCACTCGTACCAATCCAGAAAAACATTCCCTTGATACCATCAACCATTCAACCATTATAGAACTCAGTAAGACATCCTCTGCTCACTTGTGGAGGAGCTAAAGATAATGAAATAACTATGAGGCAAGAGATGTAAACCCAGAGGCAAGGGACTTCTGTATTATATGAACTGACTTATTCATTCATCAAAAACTTAATCTTTTTATTATGTGCTGGACACAGTAGCAGGCATTGATATTGCAGCAGTGAACAAGACAGACTAGATCATTGCTCTCAAATGGTTTAAATTCTGTGGCGAGACAGAAAACAAACAAGATGATTTCAGACCAGAAAAAGTTACATGCAGAACATCAAACCAAGTGATATCAGAGAATGTGACTGGGGATTCATTTAGTTAGGGTGCTCAGGAAAGACCTCTTGGAGAAGCACATTTGAGCTAGGACCTAAATGACAAGGAACTAGCTGAACAATGATCAACGGGAGAACATTATAGGCAGAAGGGATGGCAAGTACCAATAATCTCCAAAGAGAATCACTTCAGTAATTTAGTAGTTTGGGTGGATAAACTCAAATGAATTTGGTGGGCTCTGATACACTCGCCTGAACACCACCCTTTTACATTGTCAAATGCCATATCCTGTACTCTTCGTCCACTAGACAAATACTATTAACTAAGTGGCTCCAAGCACTTGCTATTTCCTATAGATTTGTCAGCACAAAAGAGTGAAAAGCACTGTTCATGTGTTAGACGAACTGTGTTTTAGGTAGACTGTGTCACTGCTAGCCTCAAGATCTTTGTGAAGTCATTCAGTCTCATCTGAGTCTCATCTCCCTAACCTGTAAAATAAATTAGATGGTCAAATGCTCTCTAGGTTTTCTTCTTTGTTGATTATACAATGAACCTAAGGCTTAAATATATCATATTAACTGTCATACTTTTCAGAGCTTAACGTGTTAGTAATAAAAGCTTACCTCTTCGGATATAAGTTTAGTGTAGTTTCGTTTGAGCCCTGTCCAAGAACTCAATATACATGTATTGGGGTCCTGGAACTCACATAGCATGAAGTCATATTTGCTTGTCTCTTGTTCTGACCCTTATGAGAATTCTTAAGAAGTACATCCTCATTATGTTTCACATGCATTGTGTCCTTTCCTATCAATGGGTGACATTATATTGGGTTGGCAGCTTCGTTTGGAGACATTTTTGTTCCTTGAGCCAACAAATACAGATAGCCAAGAATTAGATCATTCTATCCCTAAATTGCAACAGACCTTCTCAAAGGCAGCTAAGCAATGTAATTTGATCAAGGTTAAGTACAGTCAACCCTTCATCTTTTAACCTAAGTCTAAGTTCTTTTTGCTCTGTTTTAATCCCAGATTAATGGTTCCTGGTTACTGTTACAAACGTCCACAAGTTGCCCTGCAGTCAACTCTCATTTATCTGCCTGTGGCTTATCCAAAGCACCCAGCTTTCTCCTCCTCATGCCTCCAGCACCAAGTTCCAGGCCAGCTCCTTTAACTCTGTACCAAAGAAATACAAACTAAATCTAATATTAGCCTAATGAGAAAAGGCTATCTGCTGCCAAAGATTCACATAAGGCATCCCAAAGCCAACTGCAAGCAATTATTCACTGTTTTAGATGTTGGCATTGCTTCTCCCTTATATAATACAGCAATCAAGATTTGCTGTTTTCTCCCTGAGGAGTAATGAATACATGCAGCATTTTAACCTCTTCTTTTGCCTAGTTGGCCAGATTCTCAGTGTAACAGACTAAATTTTCTTTTCAAATAAATAGATCATTTGTATATTTCATGTTAGGAGCATAAAAAATCTTGAATTTAGAGCCATTAGACATAGAGAGTTACATCTTCCTCCAGATTATTAGCCAGAAACTAAGTTTTAGTGAGTCATTTTACATCCTTGGGTTTCTCAGCTGTAAAATTGGGATACATTTTTATAAAGGAAAGGTACAGGGGAGGCATGCAAATATAAGGAACACTCAAAGCTCTGACTCCAGGAATTAGCACTGTGGCAGGAAAAAAAAAAAAGGATTATCAACCTTATGAAACTCTTATCTGACAGGCATAAAAACACAGCAAGGTGAAGTTTCCTCATAAACACCTAGAAAATCAAGTCTAGAAGTCAAGAATTCCCAATGTCATGTTTAGGCCTCTTGTAAGGACACATTCTAGAATTCCAAGATAGGAAACAGATACTGATGGGCTTATCTTATTCCACAGCCAGAATTGCCATAGAAACTCAAATTCCAACCATCAGAGCACTTGGGAACATCAATTTCAAAAGAAACCCCTGAGTATTTTGACATTTTTTTTAAATGACTGAAGCCCTTGTCCACTAAGGTCCAAGGATGAGGATCAGACAGAATATCAACACAATTCCATTTTTCATCTTGTTCCCATACCCAGAGAACTTCAATGGTTTCCCACAGATTAGAGCAGCACTGTCTAATAGGACTTTCTGCCATAATGATCATGTTCTATGTCCACACTGTCCAAACCAGCAGCTCCTGGAAACACGTGATAATAAACACTTGAAATGTGGCTGGCATGACCAAAGAAATAAATTTTTGCATTTTATTCGATTTAAATAAATCTGAATATCCACATGTGCTAGTGGCTATTGTATTTAACAATGGAGTTGGAAAGTAAATCCATGCTACTCACTCCAGCATTCAAATTCCATCACACGGTTTGGCCCCAGCCTATTGTTCCAGACTTGCTTTCTACCACACAAACTCTTACTTGAAGACACTGATGTTGAACACACCTGGGCATTTCTGCTGCCACACCTTGGCTCAAAGTGCTTAGACTTCATGGCTAAAAGCACCCTCCATTCTTATGGCTACATATTGGAATTTATCCATACTTTGCAGCACAGGTCAAGTTCTTCCTGTGCTAGAGTACCCTCCCTCGCAGTCTTGTTCTGACTGCTCTGTGAGTAAAGGGTTAAGGAATCTCAGGGCTAGCCTGTCTGAGAAGGACTTCAGTCTCCCATAGGGCTGGTTTTTTGGAAACTGCTATGTGGAACCACTCCTGGTCTTTAGGAGCTGTGGCTTCGTCTTGAGTCTACATGACTAGAAGGTTATAAATGAACGGTGAAAAAAAGAGGCTGTGCCTTCTCTGCATCAAAGAGATTTATCCTCACCTGGACTCTCAACTGTGGCAGCTGCGTGGGTGATGGGTCAAAAGCAGCTGTGTACTTGGATAACTTCTGGACCTCCCAATGCGATGAAAATGCTTTGCCAACTGTATTTCTTGCTTGTACCCTCCTATAAAGCTACATAAACATAGTTTTTTACTCTTAAACTAGTAACTATAGCTGTGGCATGCCATGGCATACATATTCTCTCTGAGTTTCCAAGTACTGACAAGAATTTAGGACTTATGTTGGTAAGTTTTTTTTGTGGATCCACATTTCAATTGGATTCATTTTTTTATTTCCATCTAGACTGTATGCTTCCCAATAAGACTTACAGGTGATCTGGGTACTCTACTGGTTTCTCTTTGGTCTATAAGAGCTGGAGGCAACTTGTGGCCAGACAACCTTTTTCTGGAATAAGGGTTCTGAGTCCTTTGAGGAATTGGGGCTAAGGGTTCCAAAATGTCACTTTCTAAGATAGAGTATTATTCTGCCCAAAATGAATACAGATACACACACATATTTTAAAATTATGAAAGCAATACAAATTTCAGTGTCAACAGGGTAGATTAAGCACATGCTACAATCCTCCCCCAATCCACATATACACACAGACTCTAGCATTGCCTGTTAAAGATAAGCTCACTAAGCTCCTCTGGAATAGGTGGTGTGCTGAGGGATTGGTTTCAAAGACCAACATGGCAGGACGCAAAGTGGCAGGGCCCAAAGGCGCACTAAGGAGCTGGAACCAGGTCCCCAGTGAGAAGTCTGCATATGGAGGAACTTGATTGGCATAATCAGTCAGACGCAAACAGAGAGAATGTCAAATCGAAACACTAGTGTAATACCTGGTCAGACCTCTCGCATCCCAGAGTTCAGGGGAAGGCAGATACAAAAGCACCTCACCAGAAGGCTCTACAATTCAAGGCACGCATGGCCAAAAAGACCCCACAGTAACTCACTTCTCTGGCAAATAAACCACCAGCAAGAATTAGAAGCCATGTAAGGAAATTCAGTACCCTAAAAGCATAATACTAACCCAACAAACAGAAAAAGTCATGGTTGAGCTACTAAAGTTAATGGGACAATCTGAAAAGGGCTTTAAAATAAATACACTTAAAACAATACGTATCTTATTTAAAATTCAAGCAAAGCAGTACAGAAAGTAAAAGTTTTCCCCATAATTTTAACTTCAGATAGAATCTGCTGCTCAAATTGTGGAAAACCCTCCCAGACTCAGTGATGCCTTTACACAGAGACAGACATTTTTACATAAATGGAAACAGACTATATCTACTATGTCATAACCTGTCCTTCTTGTTCCCTTTCTACTTTAAAATATTATCACATACATTTTCCCACATAAATACATATAGGTCTTCTGCATCCTCACAAAAGGAAAAATTAGATCCCATTGCATTAATACACAGTTTCTTTAGCCAGTGTCCTGTGAATGAACATTTGGGCTATTTTCAATGTGTTCTCCTGTAGCCATCGTTGCACATATGGATGATTATTTCCTTAGGTAAGTTCCTACAGAGGGAATTATTGGCCCCCTGATTGCACACATTTAAAATTTTGATAACTATTATCAAGCTTGTTATCCAGAAAAGCTGTACCAATTTACATTACTGAATGGCTTTAGAGGTATGCATTTCTAGCCACAGGTTTTTTAAGGTAGGTTTAAAGTAGGCCAATTTACCAGAGATTCAATTATATACCCAAGAAAAAAGAAGCCTGCTCACAACTCTACTAGCCCTCTAAATGCAACGGAAGGGAAAATGCATATGTGTTTGTACCTGCATAAAACAAGTTCATGTTGTCTAAGGTACAAAAGCTTCAGGGTCAGTCATGCTGCTGGCATCCACAGTAATCACACTATAGTAATTTTAACTCTGTTCCCCCAGCAGCCACTGTTGTTCCCTCATGCTCCGTTTAAACAACTGGACAAATTCTTTGTCTAAGCTTTACTAAAGCCTCTAGTCTGTTCACCCCTAAATATGATGGCAGTGTGAAAAACCCAGAATCTCCTTTCAACCTCATTTGTTGGGGATGGGTGTTCACTGTAGATGATTTGCATAAACTCAAATGAATCTAGTTTCCAATATTAGTTTGCTCCAGAAGAAAGGCACATTATACACATCCACACTCTCATTGAAGTATGTTTTCAGCAAAGCAACTATAAAATGCTTCAGAGGCAAAGACACAAAATTTCAGGATTCACAACAATATCACATAGTCAAGATAATTCAGAAATAAAATCATATCAGATTTGAATCAAATTTTGTATATTACCAATCTCTTTACGAATACAAGAGATACACACTAGAAATGTTTAAAGTTAAATTTAAATCAGACAAATATCAATAGTTAACTTTTCTTTTCTCTCTACTCTAATTTTTAATATTTTAGGCATCCTTTAGAAAATATCTCACTCATAGAAAGTCTATTTATCTTCCTAAAGAGGATCCTTACTGCGTTTTTTCCTGGCTCTTTCAAGATGCTCATGTAGCAACATGGATTGATCAGGTTTAGCTTTCTTAACAGGGTTCACTCACTTCCAATGCTGCTCACAAACCAAACTTCACTGATCATCAGCCAATAAATATCCTATGAGTTGCCATTTCTCTTAGCTAAAATGTCTAGCGTAAAATGCCTGCAATATATTTCTCGGTAATCATTCCCCATTCCCTACCACACACACATACTTAATGTCAACAATTTTTAATTATCCACACTAAAGAAGAGAAGCAATAACAGTAATTATTCCAAACTGTAAATAAAGCAAAAAATTCACATCTGATTTTGGAAGACATTATTTGGAGGAGAAGGGAGGTGGTTATTGTACAATAGTAAGGTGACATTTTTCCTTAAGATTTTTCTTGGGTGCTTACAACATTTGCTTTCCAAGGCATGCATACATTCATTTGCTCAACCAACATTTGAAAGGAAATTGTCTTACAGGGAATACACAAAGGGAGAAACAAAACTGTATGAAGATTAATTTCCTCAATGTCCAAGAGGAAAACTAATATGAGTATCTTCAACAACACTATGCCCCCAACATGGACATCTGCACTGATTTCAGACAAATACCCAGATAGTGCCAGTTCCATTGTAGGGAGCCTTTAGAAGAGGCTGTCCTTACTAAAAAATTACCTACCCCACAGAACCCAAGTTTCTGTACTTCTTCACCAATGCCTATTTTGTCAGTTCTCTGGTACCTATGCTTAGGTTAAAGACTGAAAAGAACTAAGCACCCTACAGCAGAATAAAATAATTTTCTTTCATTACTTAGGGTTCTATTTACTATTGCCTACCTCACCAGATTGTTACACGGACACAATAAGTCAATAGATCAAGAGTCCTTCAAACAGTACCTGGGATATACACGCATATTTAACAAAATATCAGCTATTACTAATTAACAATACCTGTAAGCACAAGCCTCTCATACTCATGCAGTACTGGGGCTTTTATAAAATGCTTCCACAAGCATACAATCATTTGATCTGCTCAACCTGATGAGAGAAGTCATTTTATGATTCCCTTGTGCAGATGACAAATCTGCAACTCAGAAAGTCACATGACTTGCCCAACACCATAGAGTGGTAAGTCTGAGCCTGGCAGGTGAATCTTTTAGCTTTAAGTCCAGGGCATTCTTCGCTATAACCTCAGAGCCTCACGCTATGAAACTAGCCACAAATGTGTTTCAATTTCATTCCAAAGGGAACACAGTTAATATTTGCATTTATAATTATTTATCAGCAAGATACAGTGCTCATTTGACCACAGATACAACGGCAATTAGTGAAAGCACTATCAGCTCTTCTCTGTGGCCGGACTACAACATATCAAGGCTGCAGCTTTCAAATCTCCATAATTAACTGGAATATTACGCACCTTAGCCGTCTCAGCTTCTGCCTGCAGTCGCTTGGGAGTTCCTTTCTGGTCAGGCACCTTCTGGAAATTTTTGTTTTTAATGGATTGAGATTCCACACCTTCACCTTCAATTTGCAGTTTAATACCTTCAGCATGGGCAGGGTGATCAATACCCCGTGGATTCAAACCACAGTGGAGAGCTAGGAAAAAGCAACAAATAGAACTCAGAAAACAAACCACACAAAGAAGGTGTCCATGACAGAAAAATATTTCATCAAGCCTAAGTAGGAAAAAAACGAGGCATCTGTGAGTCGAGAGGTGGTGTGATTACTACGATAAATAATATGGTGAGGAGGGAGCATGGTATAGTGGGAAATCTTGAGCTTGGAAATCAGCAAGATTTAGGTGCAAATCCAGAAGCCCTCAATTCCAAGTTGTTTGACTTTCAGCAAGTTACAAATCCCCATGTTACAGATGAGAATACCAAATCGGGCAACATTGTTACTGCTTCCCACACATGCAATCATGCAATTATTTCAACCCTGCAGTTTAGTTTATATCTCTACCTCCATTTGAAAAGTGCTCACCCTCTCTTCTTCTGGACCTTATTATTTAGGCATCCACTCAAGTCCACTCTCTTGCATTCATTCAAGCAATATTTCTTAAGCACTTACTATGTGCCATCCCGGGGTTAGATCCTGGAAACATGGATTTACATATGACAGATGTTACCTTCAAAGAACTCACAATATATTAAAGGAGGCAAACAAAAGGACTGGTGATTTTCAAACAGAACTGTCACTTCTACATGGCAAAGAAGAAAAAGCTAGAGTGGGGGGCTCAAGTGCCTCAAGCCCAGTGGCTTCCAGTTTTTTGCATCTTACTCTCTCCATGCCCTGTAACATAGATATTCCACAAATAAAATCTAAAGCTGACTTTCTGGGGATATTTATTCATCTAACAAATGCTTACTGAGCCCCCCTATGTACCCTGTATTATCAATTAAATAGCAATGAATGTTGTAAGATCCATGCATTCCACTACATGAACCACCATGTATGTCTGTGTGCAGATGGCAGGTATGTGTGTTTTGACTTCTCTGGTAGTAAATTATTTCATTTCCCTGTTACCCCAACTCTTCAAATTCAGGTAAACTCCTATCCTCATCCCCTTTCCTTTATTCACAGAGAAGATACTTAATACCCCTATCTTCCCCAGGTCTCCACTTCATCAATAATCTTTTACCCAACATCTTTAGGCTTTCCCCTTTCTCAGCATTCTTCCCCTCCAGCCAGCTTCTGTGACTCAAAAAGTCCAACCATCTATTCAGCACTCCATTTAGTCCAGTTTCCTCTTTGCCTCATCTTTACCAGGATTCAGATGAGTACTTTAGACCTGAGGGATTAGGCAGGCTTCCCAACAGAAGTGAGGTGTTTTCCTCCCACTATCCACTCCCTCCTTAATAGATATCATCTATTCCCATGTTCCCAATCAACATTCTGGAGACTCCCAAATATTAACTGCAGCCTAGACAGACCTTTCTTACGAATGTCAGACAAGTAAAACTGCAGCAGAAACAATTTGCCTGTTCCAGTCTTCGCAAGTTACACAGAAACTGATGAGACATCCTTAACATCACTCTAAGATTCATCACTTCCCTTCCATCTATCAGCAAATCCAGTAGCTCTACACCTAACATACTGCTCAAATATTGAATATTTCTTTAAAAAAAAAAAACAAACTGATTGCACAAAGGTCCAAATGCACGTGATCTTATTTCTACCACTTTATGTGAACATTATTTATGAATTTCTCTTCTCCTAGTCTCTAAGCTTCCTATTTAGTGGTATGCTCCGGGCACTTAACATGTATTAGTTCATATCTCCCTTTTGGGCTTTGTTCTGAATCTCAAATGATCTTCATGAAAAACTCTGTGAGACATAACTACGTTCATTTCACAGATAAGGAAAATGAGGCTCAAAGGGGTTAGGTTCACAAAAGGGCATACTATACTGGTGTGTACAGAAAAGCCTCAAAAATTACGGATCATTTAGTACACACGGTTTCATATTACACATGGAAAAATCCAAACTGGATTAAATGGTACAGAAAATTATTAGCTGTCAGAACAAGAAGTCCAGTGATGGCACAAGTTCAGAATTAGCTGATTTGCATCTCGGTAATTTCATCAAGCACTGTGGTTTTTTTTTTTCTCTCTCCATTCTATTATCCATAGCATCAACTTTATGCTGAACCTGGGTCACTTTGTAGCATCTAGACTACAAGCTTTTAGTTTTCATCTTGAAGCAGAAAGGGCTTGGTTGACTACGGCTTTTTCTCCTAAACCTCATTCAAATTTTATTCTCTTTTCTCATTTGGCCAGGAGTGAATTACATGCCTATTACTGAACTAACACCCTGGCAGTGGAAATAGGATTACCCTTAAACCAAATGACCAGCTCAGGTCAATTCCCCAAACCACGCTACTCAACAGGGCTGCAAGCATAATGGATGCTGGGGAACCAACCACAATGCCCACTTTAGGCAGTACTGGAAAGAGAACTCAGTAGCCAAGGCCTCTGAGAGCTTGAAGCTAATTACTGTTAATATCAATCAGCTTCTCCATCTCCAAAGACTAGCCTACTTACAATGAATATTCAATTAAATACACCAAAGTTGTGATTATTTTTAAATGGTGTGCTTGTGTAGGGAGATGGGAGATTGGCATGGGATGGATTCAGACATTAATGAAGAAAAGAAAAATGTGTAGCTTTGATCTTTCTGTCTAGCTTTATCCTCTGCTGCTTCGTACCTTAAATTCATGACCTAGGAATACCACTGAACTGCTGGTAGACCTCCTGTTTTCTTCCCCTATCACCTCCCCACCAAATTTGACTCTTATACTTCCTTCACCTCTGATCACGGTGGTCCCACCACCTAGAAATGCTGGTCCTACTCCAACCTAATCCTACCTCCCCCTCTTTGGGAGGCTAACTCCTATTCACCTCATGTCAGCTCAGACCTCTTCTTCAGAAAGCCTTTTAGGAGTCTCTGGCTACCAGAGCAAGAAACCATTCCCTATGCTCCCTCATGCACAGTCCCCCGGTGCTTCATTTTCCTCACAGTACTAAGAATGTCCATGTAATTGATCTGTCTGCCTTGTCCATTACAACTGTAAGCTCCTGGAGGGCAGGTACCATCTGTTTTTCATCTCCATGACTTCCATTCCTGAGTCCAGGACCTGGCACATAAGAGACATTAAGGAAACACTTGTTCAGCTGCAGAATGAACCAGCAATTCCCTTCCTTTACACAATCATGCCTTAAATCAGAAGGAAGCCTTTCTCTGCTAGTAAATACTTGGCATTCAAAATGTAAGGTATCTATAAACAGGAGGCAGAATACAGTTTTTTGACTTTCCATGCACGTAGGCTTATTTTTCACTCAAATATTTTAATCCTCCATAGCTGTTCCTTCCTCCACTGCAAACTCCCCAGTAGTTGATTTAGGTTTTTGTACTTAGAATTATCTATTTAAAACCATTTTTGTCAGACTTTGCTTTGTTTTCCCTGAAATTTCATGTCCCTAATATTTACAAATCAAATAACTCTCCAATGGCCTCTTACAATGCATGACCTCCATCTCTTTGCTTGTGTCAAAGGTGTCCCCATTTGATTTCTCTTTTCTGTGTTAATCACTGCCCTTTCTTGTTTTCACTAAAGTTATTTACTTAATTTAATGGGCTTGGCAGCTCACTGGTCAGCTTCGAGACCCTCTTCTCGTTTCTCTAATCTTCACCACCACTCCTGTGCCTGATGGTTTCCTAGTTATTGAACTGACACTGCAGGCAGCTTGTGGTCTTTATGGGAAGTGCTGCTGCTGTCACTTTTACTTAATTTGAATGTCATTAATATTGAATTCTTCAAAATGAAGAGTTAAAAACCAAAATGAATTTCACAACCATTGCTCTTAAAAAAATTTAAGAGAGAAACGTTTCACTGCAAATGCACACATTTTAGCATTGTTTTGAAATGCCCTTTTGAAGGCACCATGTTTTTTTCATGTGTAAAAACCTACTTCCCCAGAAAATTGAAAACCAGGTGCATTGCTGGTGGGAATGTCAAGTGATACACCCCCTGTGGAAAACTGTATGGTGGTTCCTCAAAAAATTAAACACAGAATTGTCATTTGATCCAACAATTCAACTTCTAGGTATATACACACACACACACACACAAAAAAAACTGAAAGCAGGAACTCAGATATTTGTATGCTCATGTACATAGCAGCATTATTCATAACAGTCAAACAGGCATAAACCAAATGCCTGTGGATGCATGAATGGATAAACACAATGTGATACATATAATGAAGTATTTTGCAGCTTATAAAAGGAATGGCATTCTTATCCATGCTACAACATGCAAGAACCTTGAAGACATTATGCTAAGTGAAATATGCCACACAAAAATGGACAACTATTGGACGATTCACTTATATGAGTTAGTCAAATCTATAGAGAAAGAAAATAGAACAATGGCTACACATGGGCTGTGGGAGAGAAAATGGGAAGTTATTGGTGAGTTATGGGTATAGTGTTTCACTTTGAGATGATGAAAACTCTCTGGAGATGGATGGTGATGATGGTTATACAATAATGTGAATGTACCTAATGCCACTGAACCATATAATTAAACATGATTAAAATGATGAATTTAATGTATATTTTGTCACAATAAAAAAATAAAAAATAATAATAAAAAATTAAAAACCCCACTCCCTCTCATTTCAACCTCCCAATACCTCCATAAATGGAAAGAGAGGTTCCAAAGATATTTTTATTCAAAGGTTTGAGAGTTTATTTATGAATAATATCATCGTGATTTTCAGCTAGAATGTTATTTTTTAATAAAATGGTAAAAATTATAGCTCAAAAGTATGAGATTACTTCAGAATTTTCCTGGAAAGGAAATGTTCTCCAAAACAGGTCTTATCCTAATCAGCAGAAGCAGGGCTTGGATTGCTGATTGCTAGAAACGAGCCTGGGCTCTCCAAGGCTTAGCGGCTGAGGGATGCCATTCTCATGTGATTTAGGTGACAGTAACAGGCTATCTGGAATGAAGTGCCAGGCCTTGTTTTCTCTCCTCACAGTGATGCAAGAAGAGTTGAGGGATGCCTTGGCATCTGCTGTCATTCCCAAGAACAAGTGCATCTTACTCTCCAGGAAGCCACCCAACTTCCAGTTCTTCCAATCTCCACCCACACCAGACACTCTCTGTCATGAAACAAGGAATGGAGAATTATTAAATTTTAATGTTCCTCTATTCTGAGTTTTGCCTTGAATAGAGACACTGTGAAAACACTCCCAACTGCCCCCTCAGAATGAACTGGCTCCCCAACCAAGGAACCCTAACGTAGAAACTGCTAGCAGTGCCCTGAAATGTGTTGTGCTTCTCTGCCTTGACAGAATTGACCTTTTAACATCATATGTTCTTCCTTTCCCTTATTTGCACAGATAACTGCTTCAGGAAATATTAATTTTCTCTTTTTTCTACTGTAAAGCTTTAACTAGTCTTTCACCCAGTATATCCTCTTAAGCAATATTGACAATTCTCCTCTTTTTCTTTCTTTCTTTGAGATAGTGTCTTGCTCTGTTGCCCAGGCTAGAGTGCAGTGGTGTGATCGTGGCTCACTGCAGTCTCAGCCTCCCAGGCTCCAGTGTTCCTTCCACCTCAGCCACCGAAGTAGCTGGGACTACAGGTGTACACCACCACACCCAGCTAATTTTTGTATCATTTGTAGAGGCAGCGTTCTGCCATGTTGCCCAGGCTGGTCTTGAACTCCTGGGCTCAAGCGATCTGCCCACACTGACCTCCCAAAGTCCTGGGTATACAAGTATCTGCTACTATGCCCAGCCCACCTATTTTTCTTACATGATTTGTATGTGTATGTATGTACCATGCATTGCAAATATTTATTGACACATCTGCTAAGTCTATGACTGGGAGCCACTGGAAAAAGTGACTACTTCTTATTGAGCTTTACAAATGTAGTGTCTAGCCACATAACTACCTTACAGTAGATACTCAATCATTGTTTATAGACTGAGCATATATATGATGGAAAGATACTGATTCAATCCTACTCACTGCCATTTGGTACTGATGCGTAACATATATTTTTCAAAAAAGCAAATAAAATTGCTTCCAATCTAATTGTGTAATTCACCAAAAATGTTAAATCACAAAACCATAAAGCTATCCTGAAACTACTGATTTATCTGACTGCCATCTGCAAAGCAGAGACTATCTTAATCATCTTTGCACCTGCAAAGCCTAGACAGCTGTACATACTCAAGCCTCAATAAATGTTGCTAAATGAATCAGTGACCTTAAAAACAAATATACTCCAATCCCCACCATTAGTTATTAGAATTGAGATAGGTTATTTAAAATTTCATGTTTATGTCTTGCTTCTAGCTGAAGTTCCTGAAGGATATGGTCCTTCTTTAACACTTCCCTCATATAGTATACACATAACACTCTCCAATATGTTTAATTCATTATATTAATTATTATAGGTGCTTCATTTATTGTATTCTGAATTCAAATTCAGCAGAGACTACCCTCCAGAAGTAATGTGAACATCACAAAAAGTCTGTAACTCTTTGTAGTAGACATTTCTGCTGGGCTACACATTCTCAACACTCTCATTTTTGCCACCTACTGAAGTATGGCTACAAAGCCAAATAGCAAATTTCACAGCTTCCCTTGCAGCTACAAGTGAGGTTGATGACAGACTCCTCCCTAGGGCACATAAGCAGAAGTTTCATGGGAAACAAACAGTTCTGGAACGGACAAAAGAGGAAAGATCTTAACATCACTCTTCCCCTTTCTCTCTGCCTTAAATGCATATGTGATATCTAGAACTGCTACAGAACATGCTGTGACCACAGAGCTACAAACATGAAAAAAAGTCAAGAGAATAATAGTCACATTGGCTCTAACATCATTTGGCTACTCAAACTTTGTTCTTCATTGTTCCACTCTGGACTTGACAGTCTGTGAGAAAAGTAATTCCCTGCTTATTGAGCCATGGTTAGTCAAGTCTACAACTTTCAGATGAACCACTGCAAAATGACACGTTTCCATTTTAACCAATAACATAGGATGGTTTAGCTCTTCTTTTTAAAAGAGAAAACAGAAATCCTAGCAAAATGTTCTGGTCTGGGTTTCACAATTCCTATTATGACTTAGAAAGCTGAATAAGTATAGTATGAATAATAGCTTAGCAAGGAAGATATACATTAGGAATACATGTTGTTATCAGCAAACACTGACATCAGAGGTAATCAATCCAGATGACACTGTGAAGACCTGAGGATGAAACTTTCTTGCTTAGCTGGGGTCCTAAGGTACCCAGAAAAGTGCCCAGATCACTCATGAAAACTTTTGCATCGATGAATGGGGATGGGAATGTGTTCCTGTGTATCTGGTCATTAATGTGTCAACATAGAAATACAACAACTGTACCAGAAAGTATGTCTCAGGAACACAGGCTTGGTTTAGCTAATACAAAGGGAGCACAATATCTCCTTGGGCAAAGGAATCTGCCCAGCAGATATCTTCTAGGACAGGGGTCAACAAACTATGGCCCATTGACCAAATCCATCCCGCTACTTGTTTTCATGTGGTTTGTGACCCCAAAATAGTTTTTACATTTTAAAGTGATTGGAAAAAACATTTTATGACACATGGGAATTATATGAAACTCAAAGTTAATGTCCATAAAGTTTTACTGGAAAATAATAAATGAGGCATGCTCATTTATCTATATACTGTTCATGTCTGCTTTTGTGCTACAATGGCAGCAGTGAGTAACTGTGACAGAGACCATGTGGCCTGCAAAGACTGAAATATTTACTGGCTGGCTCTTTGCAGAAAAAGTTTGCTGGTCCTTGTTCTAGGGTAGAGTATAACCATAACCTGAAGGGCACTGGGACCTGATAACCCCAGCCTCCTTTACTCTAGCAACATCAAGGAAGAACTTATGGGTCTTTGCAGCACTAGCCTCTGACTTATTCTGTACTTCCCCACTCCCAGGTAATTTAAATGAGCTAAATTACGCTGAATTTTATCACTTGGGTCAGGCAACAAGGAGACAGAATATGATTTCCAAATTTCTCCTTGGTCAGCTAAATGTGGTATTACATATACTTGCTGAAGCTTAAAATTCCTCTAGAGGTCCTTTTCCCACTATCAAAAACAGGGGTAAAATATAAGTGTCCAGAAGGGTAATTCAACAGCATTAAAAGCTGAACATGTCCACCCCTAGCAAGTCTAAGTGGCCAATAATAGATGGCTCCCCTATTCCATGAAAGAAGAGACTGGAAAGAAGGAAGTTATTACATCAATGAGAAAGACAGGGGAAGAAACTAAATGGAAACTGAAAGACTGAACCCACAAAACTCACACTATTATCCTCACAAGTCTGCCCACAGTAGCCTGACGATGATGTGGCTGACCAAGCTGGACCCACATGACTGTTCAGCACAGCCAGACGTTCAGACCACATGCAGCAGTGTAAGGACATGGTCTTCTCTGGGTCCCACGATGCTCACTCACTCTGGTTTACTTGTCTACAGAAGCAATTTCATCTTTGTAAAAACAGTTCGTTATAATGGAATCTAGTTTTCCAAAGACTGAAGTTTAATCACCACATCAAATATTCACTTGTCCTACACTTGATATCTAGACAACCTAAAATAATGGAAATGAAAATAATGCTTAACTTAGGTATTGCAGCATCAGTAAAGTGGGGACAGATTTTAGAAGATATCCAAGGCATGAATATTAACTCTTCTCATTCATGAGGCGAATACAAGGGCAGATACATGTAGAAGTTCTATGATGCTTTAGACAAGGGATTCAGGTATCACTTTGAGAGATTGATAAGTGGTCTACACTGGTGACTTTAAAAATATTTTTAACTATGATACTACAGAAACAGATTTCACATTGTGAACCCATGACCAATCATCTTTATGTATATGAATTGAACCACGTTTTTATGAAACATTACTACATATCACCTACTCTTTATTTTTTTAAATAAAGTTGTTTCTCTTGCATCCTTCAGGGAAGAAGAAATAGACATACTTTTCTCAATTCATCCCACTTAGTAAAGTTAAAAATGATGGACATTATATATGAGACAAACATAGGACAACTGAATGGTAACGAGAAGGCAGACCATCTAAAGACCTCGAAGGACCTTGAATAACCTGGTGGTGAGTTCTTTCAGCTTCCTTTTGCCTCATATATCCCAGACTTAGAACTGAAGAAGCCTGCAACCTGTGAACACCTATGGGCACAGACAATAAATAATAAACAAGAGCTTGCTCTCTTTAGCCAAAGGACCATGAAAGAGACAGCCTAGCAAGGTAGGAAACATGTAGACAATAACTGCTTTACTCAAACATTACAGAAAAGAAATGTGACCCACCCACCATATCAGTAAAGGCTGGTTGTAAAGCCTAGACTCACACCCTCACCAGGCTGCCCTTAGGTACCCCAATACTCCCAGGAGAGTGCCATAGAAGGCCAAGTAGGGAGTCCTGGTTTTCATCTCTGTCAATTGGTAAAGTGGGTACCTCCTCATCTCCAAAATGTCAGTTGAGATGATATGGCAAGGCTGGACTTTCACCTCTACCAGTTTATAAGAGGTGAGCCTTCCTTCCCGGGATTGTGTCAGAGGAAGTCTGGTAGACAGTAAGGACTTTCACTATTACCCAGCCATAAGGAAGAAGCTACCTTTCAGGTATCAACTGAGATTGAGTGGGGAACCTGGATTTATAACTCTACCTGGCAGTAAGTAAGTGGTATCTCCTTTTTTCCCTGGCCAGACTGGCATTTTAAAAAGCTAGCTGAAACAAAAGGTTTAAATAAAATCTGGAGTCTCATAACACAACATGTAAATATCCAGGTTTCAAAAGAAAATCACTTATAACCAGGAAGATACCAAACTGAAAGACAAAAGACAATCCATAGACACCAACATCCAGATGACAGAGACATGAGAACTATCTGAGAAAAATTTTAAAGCAGCTATTCTAAAAGTGCTTCACTAAGCAATTACACTTGACGCAAATGGAAAAAATAAGCTTTTCCAAGAATTAAAGTCTCTGCAAAGAAATAAAAGATATGAAGAATAACCAAATGGAAATGTTAGAACTGAAATATATAATAAACAAAATAAAAAGCTCAGGTGGATAGGCTCAAGAGCAGAATGGAGGAAACAAAGGATAATTGGAAAGGGTAGAGGGCACTTGGAGAACATAAATGTTCTCCACCTTGCTTTTGGTTACATGATACAAGTATCAAAACTCATTGAGCTTAACACTTAAAATATGTACTTTTATTGAATATAAAATAATCTTAAAAATATAACAAAACAGAATTAAATACAAGCACTAGATGCATTTTATTTTTCAAAAGAGTTTATAAATGACTTTTGACTTACATGTTTTCATTCCTAACTCTATCTTCGGCCAACACACATTAATTGAAATCCAAGCTCTACCATTTTCTTACAATATATTTTCAAGCATGGGCAAGTTATATCATTTCTTTTCTGTAAAATGGCAATAATAATATTACCTATTTTTTACACTCACATTATTATTATGTTGATAAAGAGAAATAACACATATAAAATTCTTGACACCTACCATGTGTTCAATGAACGTAAATTCTCCACTTTTACCCATTGCCCTCCTCCATCACAGTAGACAAATATTACGTGCTAACAATTTTAATAACAGTTAAATAAACAAAATAGTATCATGCACTTTTAAAGGATAAATACAGTATAGACATAAAAAGTGCAACCTACCTGGAAAAAAAAACTATAGTTCAGTAGGAAGACAAGAAGGAAAAAAGAACAGCTTTTCAAATACATAAAAAAAAAACCTGGGAGCAAATTGGGAAATGAAGTTAAAAATAAGAAATAAAAGCAAATATCTCCACCTTATAACATAGTTTCCACTGACAAGCTGCCTGCATTCTCTGTGAAACCAAGCTAATGAAAAAAAAGGTGACCCTAATCATTTAGGAAGTCTTTACATATGACAATTGGGTATTTTGGGAGGGAAGAAGGAAAAAGTATAGAATTAACATATTCAAAGGACTTTTCATCCTCTAACATGAAGGTGGTGATACCTATTAAAAAAAGGGGAAGACTAAGAGATGCTAAGCAACATGTTTAAGGCCACAATAAAAATGGCAAATAGAAGGCTGGGTGCAGTGGCTCATGCCTATAATCACAGCACTTTGGGAGGCCAAGGTGGGTGGATCACCTGAGGTCGGGAGTTCGAGACCAGCCTGACCAACATGAAGAAACCCCGTCTCTACTAAAAATACAAAATTAGCCGGGTGTGGTGGTGCATGCCTGTAATCCCAGCTACTTGGGAGGCTGAGGCAGGAGAATCACTTGAACCTGGGAGGCAGAGGTTGTGGTGAGCCAAGATGGCAAAAAAAAAAAAGAAAGGCAAATAGAGAAAAAAAAAATGGCAAAGGGGAAATGAAATGAAATTCAGACTGTTTGATACCACACAGTTCTCATGTTACTCTGGGGAATAAGATTTTTTTTTCCTCTGCATTTTAATTATTGTTTAGTAGGTAAATCATGGGCTTTGGAGTCAAATCTGGCTGTCCCCACTGAGTAGCTGTATCGCTTTGGTCAAGTTACTTCCCTTTAGGTTAGTGTTGTTTTACCTGTAAAATTAGAATAATCATAACTTCTTTATAAGATTTTAGAATAATTAAAGTATATTTAAAGTGTTTAGTCAATACCTGGTACATAGAAAGTGCTCAGTAAATGGTAACCACTGCTGTAATTATTACTTCCTTTACTGTTATTAATATTATTTTAATGATACTGATTTCTTCAAAAGTCAAATATCTAGATCATATGTACATACATCTGTATATACCTGTATACACAGCTCCACTAACAGAAACAGGTGATTAGTGTTGTTAGGGAAGGTAGAAGGTTACAAAGGTCAGACACAGGCTTCAGGGAAGAAAAAGATAAAATTCTCTTGAAGGTTCTATTCTGGAAATAAAAAAAAAAAAAGAATATTCCAGGCAGAAACAGAAGTATCTATCAAACTACAGAAATATGTAAAAGCCATGAGAGGTTCTGGTTTGACTTAATGAACATGAGCATTTCTCTTCTCAGGGAGGGTGGGGCAAGATAGTATTAGCAGGCAATTTTGTTTGCTTACTCTGTCTATTAATAGTAACATTCAGACTAAAGGAACATTCAAGTTTAACAAACTCCATCCCTTATTGCACTTGATCTTCACAAATGTCTACATATGCGTGTGTATATGTGCATATAACATATATATATATATATAGTAATCAAAAATCACATTCTCTAAAATGAGAGATATAATGATGAAGGAAATGGACAGAGCTTAATTCAACACTTTAAAAACTTGCGGTGGTCCAAAGCCTAAAAGTAGTTCAAAGTTCAATGGAGCCATTGATAAGTACACAAGTTGCTAAAGACTCCTTAAAAAAAACAAGTTCCTTTTCAAATATCTCAAATTTACCAAGAAAACTGACAAGATGCCATCAAAGGTGGTATTACTAATAACAGCTCAACATTTCTGAATGTACCTTGGTCCATCCTTTGAAATTACATTGTCCAATATAGGAGCCAGTGGTCACTATTTTAAATTAATTATGTTTTTTTAATTTAAAATTTAGTTCCTCAGTTGCACTAGCCACATTTCTGTAGCCACATGTGGCTGTGTACAGCATAATGGACAGTGCAGATTATTAAATACTTCAATTACCACATAAAGTCCTATTGAATAGTGCAAGTTTGAAAAATTATCAGTGTCCTTTAACATTGGGAGAACCCAATGTTAAAGTCAATTATTTTTTTCTGTAAATGTTAGTTTTAAAAAGAACACAGAAAAGTAGAATTTGAGGTCAGAAATTACTTTAGAAAATTATTTTCTTTTCTATAGCTGTGTAATTGTTTGTAATGATCCAAGTAACCACATCTATACTTCCAGAATTAGAAAAAAATAAACATAATGCCATTGTTCTAAAAATTTAGTTCTTTAATAAACAGCCTTCATAACCTGTCTACTGTTCTGACTTTCATACACATTCTAGACATAGTTTTATAAAAGGGACTCCCTATTTAGTTATTTTAGACAACTGTCAGATCTTTGAATAATCTGTCCCCCAAACTGATTGCTTCTATGTCACAAATCACAGTTATTTTCCTGTTATAAGCTTTTAGAGACCCCAGATTATCTCTGAGGGAGAAAGAGATAAATAGGGATTCAGAGATAAATCAGCTCTGGTAAAGCTCACAGTCTACTAAAATAGTGGCTCCCAAATGTCTTCCTAAAGAGGAGATAAATATGTAAGGAAGCTCTCGGTGGTCCTCAGCAAAATGAAGAAAAAAAACAGCTCTGTAAGCTTTCCATTGGCCAAATGTTTTCAGTGTGAAGGTCTGTTCTTTATTCTTCTACTGTCTTGTCTGCATTTTTTGGTGTTAACCACATTTTATGAAATTAGATAAGTTACATTAAGTGTGTATGTATCTGTGCACATGAGTTTTAATGTTAGCAAAAGAAAAAAAACTATAGAAACTCTGTGTCCCCTATTTTGAAAACTACGAAAGCTAAAGGTTTGAGTACTTCTATGCAACTGACCAAAAAATAGGCTAGCCAATAGTTACGTTGTAGATGATATGGAGGTAAGGGAAGGTGGAAATAAAAGCTGCGGAGAAAGTAATAACAAGAGGCTGCAAAATTGAAAAAGGAAATGTTTACCTCCAAGCCAAGAAAATCAGGAAAGGCTACAAGAAAAAAAGGATACAGGACCCATTACAATGAGTGCATGGAGCCTTGGGTATTAGAATAAGAAATCTGAAATTTTTTTCACTAAGCAGGTAGAAAGTCAATAAATGTTTGAAGCAGGGAGAAACTTAGCCCATGTGGTTTTGGTAATACAAATGAATAAACACAGGCTGGCAATATTCCTGTGTTGATATACAAGCATCCTTCGCGATGCAATTTGTCTCATTAAAACCTTCTCTCCTAATCCAACATATACCTGTATTCCTTAATCTCCTAAAGTATTTATCTGCACTACCCAGGGCAGTGCATTTCCACTTTTTCAAGTCACTACCATAAAGTTAGACATTCCCTAAATAATGTTGTTCATCAACACCATTACCTACATCCCTTTAGATAACGGGGCCATCAGAGAAGATACATAATGACTGCTGGTTCAAATCAACACACATCCCATATCCCTCATGTTCCCACCCATGCATCCTACGGCCCAGCACTGGTGGATGTGCATCCTATGGACCTCTTAATCACATACATGCACATTGCTCTAAGAAACAAGTGAAGAAACAAAACATCAGGCAAATGGCAGACAGTGTGATTGCATATTTAGGGAAGGATTTATATTCCTACTTAGCTTTTCAAATCAGACAATGCTTCTAAAATATTTTACCAGTATTCTCATTGGTCTAGATCTCATTGGCTGGTATATTAAAAAACAAACAAAAAAGTCTAAAGAATCCACTCAGAAAGATTAGCGATTCATTTTATGGCGGTGTAAATTATTTCTAAAGATGCTTCCAGTCAGTTCTCAATATGACAGCCATTAAAACATTGTAAACACCAACTGTTACAATCTAAGTCTCTCCTTAAGATTAGGGAGAAGGGAAAAAAAATCAAGTACACAAAGCTCAGATCAGAGAAAGTCTATCAATCCAAGCATTTGCCTCCTTGGCTACTGCTGATAGCAAAAGCCATAAGGAAGACAGCAGCACTCTAAGTTCATGTTTGCAAACCTCAGCTGAGTTCTTCTGTTTTGCTCTTTTATCTTCACCCAGCCCACTGGCTCTTTCCCATGAGTCAATTAACATGCTCGAATCTTGCCCTATATAATAATCTCTCCACTTGCCTATTAATTATTTTAAAACTCGTCCCTCTTTTCCTCCTTCCCCACAGTAAGACTGTCAGAAGTACATTATATTTTACAGTACAGACAGACTTCTATGGGTACTATTTTAAGCATTTTACATTAGTGTTTGATAAATATTCACTCCCCTCCCCTTACGGCAGAGTGTCTGTCCCTATACAATGACTTTGGCCTTGGCCATGTGAATTTGGTCAATGAATATAAGAGGACAAGATGTGGGCAGGGGAGTTAAACATGCTTAAGTTGTTTGATTCAGCCCCTTATGTACTTGTGATAACCAGAGGAAGAGCATACCCAGGATCGTTGTTGAACAACCGCTCTGTAAACCTGGATCCCAGAATAAGACACACACTTTGTCTACGGAGCAGACCCCAGCCAGAAGCCTGGAGTCAAGCTGTGCTCACCTGAAGACTATGAATGAGAAAACACATGCGTCCTTGTTAGCTGCTCAGATTCCACACAACAGCCAATAAACCTGCCAGGAATATTTAAATTCTAGAAACTAGATGCTTTAGGGTCCCATTTTATAGATGAAAAGACTGAGACAAGGAGGTTGAAGTAATTTGTCAACCCACATGCTGCAAGTAGCAGAGGCAGGATCTGAAACATCTGAAACAAGCAGTCCAACCACATGTGTACTGGTAAGCACTCCATCCTTCCATTCTCAAGAACCCTATCCACCTGTTATATCTAATGCCCACCTCCCACCCAGGTCTCAATCCATTGTAATCTGGCTCTTCCACCTGCTGCTGATTCTACCAATGACCCCTTAATACTAACTTTGGAGGAAGCGTCAGCCTTTGGCCTGGCAACTCAACTACTTTAAGCATTGTTGATCACTGGAAAACTCCATGCTCTCTCTCCCTTGGCATCTGGTACTTTACCTTTCTTGGTTGTCTTCTTCCTGCTCCATCTATTACCTCCAAGATCTCTTTTTCCCTCCTGAACATGCACCTTTAGTTTGCCAGGAACTTTGCTGGACACTGAAGAGTAATTAGTGAGTAAATAGGATGTGGTCCATGCCTATGAAAACTAAGAAACTAGCAGAGAAGACAGATATCACACAAACAGAAAGGTTTCAGGTACTCTAAATTGTAAAACTGCACACAGAGCATTGACAGGCTTGTGTGTGGTGAGGAGAGTGTTTGGGAGACAGCAAACCCCCACCTAGTATAGGGGTATAGAAAAGCTTTACTGAGAGTGTGCAGGAATCCACTGGGCAAACAGGCAGCAAAGTGGATGGAATCACGTGTGCAAAGCTGGAGGGACAGTGTTACACTGAAGCCCTCAGCATGCATGAGGCACAGAGGGTGTGGAAAGGTAGTACTAGGCAAGGCTGGAGAGGGTAGCAGGCTCCAGATCTGTAGGAGCCTACAGGCCACCAAAGGATTTTGCTCTTTATCCTAAGGCCAATGCGGGCTGCTTAGGGCTCAGCTTCTAGAAGTCTTCCTGTCCTATCAGCTGCTGTTTGGGGTCCCTTTGGATTCGTCAAGGCCCCATCAGACCAGTGTAGAAGGATGTACTGCAGTGCAAAATATTCCTTGTGCATTTGCCACACCACCAGTGCTGACTTCCCCTCACCCCCATGGTTGCTTTAATTCAGGCTAAAGACAATAGTGATGAAACTCTGGTAATGTCAGTGAGGATTTAGAGAAACAGATGTTTGAATTGGTGGGTCTTGCCCCTTCAAACACATGACCTAGACATTTCAGAGACAGGATGAGAGAAAAGCATCCCAAGCTAGGGATGCAATCCACAATAGCCATGCCTATCAGAGCAAATCCTGAAGTCTTCCCCTGCAGGCAGCAGAACTGAATCTGGGAAGCAGCTGGTGCGAGAGGAGTTGGCTCTGCCAACTGATACTAAAATAAACCAGAGAGTATCAGGCATTTCACCAGCCATAAACCCTATGCCCTCATTTGCATGGCTGACTCCTTGTCACTCAAGCCTCCACCTAACCATCATCACCTCAGCGAGGACATTTAAGTTGCTTCCTGGGCAAAGAGCACTATATCTTTCTGTTTTGATTCTCTACATGGCAGTTGGTACTCTGTTATTTAATGGCATATGTGTTTGTTTCCTATCTCCCCCAACAAAAATTGTAAGTCTTAAGGGCAGGGACCTTGCCAGTTTCATAATCCTCACACAATGGCTGGCACATGGGCAGCATGCTGTACATAATTGTTGAATGAAGGAATAAATGAGAATAGAATGCCTCTTCCATGTTATATATATTCTCCCATCCCTCTGTCTCTCATACTTGTTTCCTTCTGTAAGGTTGCTTTAGCTATTGCTAAAAGGTTCTTTAAGGTCCGATAAATGTATGCAAGGTCTGATATGCATGTGTATCTCTGCATTCTTCGGGTTAAAGGAAACCTAGTTTCATCCGAGAATCAAAGAAGCCACATTTGTTTTTTTTTTTTTTTTTTTTTTTTTTTTTTTTGAGACGGAGTCTCGCTCTGTCGCCCAGGCTGGAGTGCAGTGGCGCAATCACGGCTCACTGCAAGCTCCGCCTCCCGGGTTCACGCCATTCTCCTGCCTCAGCCTCTCCGAGTAGCTGGGACTACAGGCGCCCGCCACCACGCCCAGCTAATTTTTTGTATTTTTTAGTAGAGACGGGGTTTCACCATGGTCTCGATCTCCTGACCTCGTGATCCGCCCGCCTCGGCCTCCCAAAGTGCTGGGATTACAAGCGTGAGCCACCGCGCCACATTTGTTATAAACAGAATTGTGTTTCTCTCCACCCCTAAAAATTCGTATGCTGAAGGCTTAACCCCTAATGTCACCATATTTGGAGATAGGGCCTTTAAAGGGCTATTTAAAGTTAATAAAGCTGTAAGGGTGGGGTCTTAATCCAATATGACTGATGTCCTTAGAAGAAGGGGAACAGACACTGGAGTGTGCAAGCACAGAACAAAGGCCATCTCCAAGCCAAGTAGAAAGGTTTCAGGAGAATCCAAACCTGCTGACACCTTGATCTTGGACTTCCAGCCTCCAGAACTGTGAGAAATTCAGTTTCTGTTGTTTAAGCCACCCAGTCTGTGATATTTTGTTATGGCAGCTCTAGCAGACTAATACAATATCCCTGTAAAGTTAAGAACCACTGAAAAGAAACTATTTATTTGAGCACCTAGGTTGGCTGTAAACCTTACATAAATCACTTCATTTATTCCTCTCAACAATCCTTCTAGGTGAATAGGATTGTTCCCATTTCACAGATGAAGAAATTGAAGCTCAAAGAGATTAAGTTATTTACCCAAAGTCACTGAACCAGTCAATGAAGTCAGGACCTAAATCCAGTCAATAGTTAGTCTTGGCCACACACTAGAATCACCTGAAGAACGTATGCAATCACTCTTACCTGGCCAACCATGAGCAATCCTGAGTCAATTGATCCTCATAGAGCATCAGGTGATTATAATAGGCAGGCAGAATTAAGAACCACTGAGTAAGGCACTCACAATCCCCAAACCGTGCGATCTCTGCCTGAAACTGCCATCCATTCTTTACTAAGTCTGATTTCCTTGGACTAAAGTGTTAGCAAAGAAAAGGAGAAAGTACTTGACGATTCTGCTTTACTTTTAATTATCCCAGGCAAGGCCCTATTGAGTACCCAGGAGGAATGAGGTATACACAGAGCTTCAACCACCTGGCCAACAGAAGCACCCACCTAATTCTATTTTGAACTCAAAATGGATGGCATGTACTTTGGAGTCTGGCATGGTGTGCACATCTTGCAGCAGAGATGCAATGTGTCCAGGTTTCCACTGCCAGAATACAGATACCTATAGTTAGGACCCCTCCTCCTCTCTGCACCACATGTTGCTCTTTTGTAAAATAAGGGAGACAAACTTAATGTGTGAACTTCCTTTTAGTTCTACCATTCCGAGTTTAACATTCTCTCACGTGCTCAAAAGAACCAAATGACGACCATGTGCACATGAGAACGCAGTCAACAAGACCATGGCACGCAACCCCAAATACTCACTGCTGGCCTGCCCAGGTGCGGAGCGCTGCTGGTACCGCTTCTGTCAAAAGGCCCCTGCTCATGGGGTGCTCAGTGAATACTGGTAGTTTTGTCCCAGTTCACCTCCAATCACCCCACTTTCACAACAATTCAATGTTCACTTGGGGATAAAGTCTTTATGGTTCAGGTGGGATCTCCCCTCTAACTCTAGGGCTACAGTGTGGGAACTGGCCCTAAGCCAATCAGCACATGCTATTATCCCTGATCACATGACCTGGGCAGTCCAATCAGAGAGACCTTACCACTTGTGTAGGAATTTGTGGGAAATAATTGTTCTCTCTCCTGCCATATGTAAACCTGGAAAAACCTGAGGTAGGAACTGCTACAGCAATCTAGACCTCTTAAGATGAAAGTCTCCATGTGAGCAAAAGGGGAGCCAACAGAAGAAAAGAGCACCCAGGCGACTCAATTAGAAACCCAGATCAAGACTTTCCTGAAGTTAGATCTACTCGTAGATCTCTCAGGTATGGGAGGTAACAGATCACCTCTTTTTACTTAGGCCTGGTAGAGTTGGATTGGGTTTTCTGAGACTTGCAATTCATATAGCATATGTCATGTGAAAGAAAACCTAGTCTCTCATAATTGTAAGGGTCTTTAGATGTCAGTGAAGTGTGCTGGTTTTCTAACCTTGCATGTTAGATAAGAAACTTAGACTTTATCCTGAGTGCAGCAGGGTGCCCCAGATAATTGAAGCAAGCAAAAATGGTGTTTCCAAATTTTTAAAAATGATACTGCCTCCATACACAATACATTTGAGAGGTTCAAAACTAGAGTCAAAAAAAAAAAAAACACATTTAGAGTCTCTTGGGTTTTCCAAGTGAGAAGAAATGAAGGCCTAAATTAGGACAAAGGTAATGAGGATGAAAGAAGATAGGTTTTGGGATCATTTAGATCAGGGGTTGGCAAACTTTTTCTATAAAGAATTAGATGGTAAATATTTCAGGCTTTGCAGACCATTTTATTGGTGATGATATTGAGGAAAGGTGTCTTTGAGGTGGCAACTATTAATAGTCAGTAGTGCAGACAAGATCATAATTTCTAATTCTGGCATCACTAGTGCTTCTACTGCACTACATTCCCCTCTTCCATGCTTCTAGATGAAACGATATTTCTCTCTCAGCCTTGAGACCACCATGTTACATGTAATAATAATTATACATGTAATAAATATTACTAGACATCAATAATGTGTCCTAGCACTTCTGAAGGACTGTTTCCCATCTCAAGAGCCTTAATGTCTTATCTTTGCTATGCACATTTCTCCCAAGCCATTTGTGCTTTTTTTTTTTTAGATCTGATATTTTTTTAAGTGGTTGTGAAACATACATCACACTCCTTTGCTCTAAGGATTATTCACTTTTCTAATCTGAACAATGTGTTATGTTAAAAGAGGATAGAGGATTTATTCAAGCCAAGAACTAAAGCACTCCTTATTCAGACTCATGACAAGAAAAGAATAAATCACAGACATGCATTATCAGAACACAACCACAGTCAACTCCAATTGAAGACCAAAAAATCCCACTAAAAGGCAAGCAAAATGCCTTATGACTGCTGTGCAAAACCAAAAACCATACAAAAAGAAAAAGGCTAGAAGAAAATATGCCAAATACTAACAGTGGCTGTCTTTTGCAGGTGAATTCATGGAGATTTTTTTTCTATTTTCCAAAGGGTATATATAATAAGCATGTAATTGTAATTATCTTAAAAGGTTAATTTGAAAGGTAGGGAAATGTTACTATATTGCATTTTTTTAAATTTTATTTTATTATTATACTTTAGGTTTTAGGGTACATGTGCACAATGTGCAGATTTGTTACATATGTATCCTTGTGCCATGTTGGTTTGCTGCACCCATTAACTTGTCATTAAAGGGGAACATCACACTCCAGGGACTGTTGTGGGGTGGGGGGAGGGGGAAGGGACAGCATTAGGAGATATACCTAATGCTATATTGCATTTTTTAAAAAAAATTCTTAAATTTCTAATTGTATCTTACTCTAGGATATTACCAGAATATATTAAATTAGGTTAAAATTACTTTAGGTTTACAAACAAACTATGCTTTTAGGTCTAAATATATGATATAGCTTAAAACAAATTATTTTTCTCTCCATGCCTAGACAGTGACTCTTCTTTGTTTAAATATTTCCAGACACCATACCCTCCTCATTATTATTCTATTTTCTAGTACAACTCCCTTTTATCCCACTCACTGACAAAAACTTAACATGGCTGGCAGACTGAGTATTATAAGTTCAAACATCATTAGTCATTATCATCAGAAAAGAAATTGTAGAAATACTGTGGTCTTGCCCTCTTCCTGCTTCTTTTGGGGAAGACTTACTCCACTGATCCCTCCCTAAGAATGGGGACCCAGATGTCAAAAGCAACATCACAGAGCAAATGGCCATGCCAATAGCTGAGCCTGTTTAGTTTGGCAGTTGGCTCCTCTAAAAACCAGGTCAACATTAACAATCTCTTACCCCCATCCCTACTCCAAAGATGAAGAACTGGTGGGTAGAAAGAGAGAGAAAGAGAGGAAAGAAAGCTAATAGGGAAGGAAAGAGACAGCTGTGGATAGGCCCTTAGGGATGTCTCTCCATTCTAAGTTTAAAAAGACCCATTCAGCAGAAAGGAACAGATGGGAAGGTCTCTGGGAAGCAGTCAGCAGACTGTATGCTTAAATCGAGATCCAGGAGGCTGCAGTCTTCACGCACAAGTACCCTCAGAGTTCTTAAGCAGAATAGTTCTGTACCCCACAAAGTCTTTTTCCACTTGCTCCTATCAGGCCCACTTATGGTTGGTGCCACTTCAACAATACCTCCTAATTGCCAAATAGAAAAAAACAATATGCTTGCCCCAAGAAGTTCCATACACAGGAAACCTCTCTTTCAGGGCTGAAAGTATTTTGGTTTGCACAACTGCCTTTGCCAAATCTGAGTGTGTACACATGCACTACAGCACTAGAATGGGACTTAGGACACTTGGGCTTTCTTCTACTTCCTATCACATATGATTCAGAAAGCCCAATGCTGTGTGCAAGATCTGAATTCATTTAACAGTTATTTTCTGAGTGTCTACTGTGCAACAGACATTCTTCTAGGTGCTCAAACACAATTTTTTAAAAATTACAATTATAGAAGGGAATCCCTGATAAAAGGAATCATCTTCAGAAATGAGAATGCCTAATCTACATTTCAATTGCTAACTTTCTTAGAGACAACACAACAAAATGTACATAGACATTGAAACATATCTGAAAATTAATAAAATGGGTGGACAGAAGTACAAACTCTGGAATCAGAAATTGACAGTTCAAATATTGGCTTTTATCTGGGTAATTAACCAGCCTATTAAAAAAGACCTAAACAGTCTGATGTAAGAATACCCCCTCTCTGCCCCTAAATATAATCAGCCAACTCATCTTACAATGAAGACCATGATCAACAAGCCCCATTCATACCTAGAGAGCTTTCAATGTTTTTTCAAAGTGGGCCACAAAAAAGTATGAGCAAAGTCTCTAATATTGTCAAATATTTGAAGAAAACATTTAACATAAAAGGAGATCAGAATGAACAAACAAAAACAAATAAACAATTAGGAAGAAAGAACTATGAAGAGACAAGTACACTAAGAAAATAAAAATATCATTAATAAATGATAATCAATAAAACATAGAAACATCACATCCACAAAATAGGATGAATTTTTTTTCCAAAAACCAAGGTCTTAAAAATTAAAAATTACATAGAAATTATAAATGCCAGAGAAACATGAAAATAAAATATATCCACAAATAAAAAATAACAGATGAAAAATAGCAAACATAAACTTTAAAAAATAAGAACTAGTCCAGCCAATTTATCATCTCAAAAATAAAAGCTGGAGAAAGAAAGAAGAAAATACATAAAAGAAAATCAAATAAATAATTCAAAAAACAATCCCAGAAATGAACAACATGCGTTTCCATTCAGTAACACCACGAAATACACAACACAGTGGACAAAATAGACTCAAACCTAGGGATATTCTCATGGAATTTCTGAACACTAAGACTGGAGAAAAGATTCAATAATTTCAAGAAGAACTAAGTATGTTTTATACAAAGGAATAAAAATAAGAATGGCTTCAGATTTCCCAAAAACATGACTGGAAACTAGAATATATTAGACACTTCAAAATTGTGGGGAAAGATACTTTCCAACTTTCAACAAAAAGTTTAAAGCCAGTCAACTTATAAATTAAGTACAAGGGTAGAATAAAGTCTTTTTCAGATACGCAAGTTCTCAAAACTATGCTTCCCAGGTAGCTATTCTCAGGAGGATGTACTCCATCAAAACCAAGGTGAAAACAAAGAACCCTCAGGATCCTAGAGGGAAACTAACACAAAGGCAAGAAAGGCATCCCACGGACGATGGTGAAAGCAAATCCAAGGGCAACAGCTATGGAGCAAGTGAAGAGAACAGAACGACCTATTTGGAACAAATCTCAGAATTCTTTAGGGGGAATTTCTTCAATGAGAAGAAACTGATAGGATTCCTAATATGTGAATGTATTAGAAAGAAATTTAACAAACAAGGGAACTTTTTATTTAAATTAGTGATAAGTTTATAGAACACTTAGCATAACAAAAATTACGAAGCATATTTTTAAAAGACAATGACTAATTTTTAAAATTATGTTCACATATAACTTTAATAAAAATAAAATCAAAATTTTACATATATAAAGTGCTTAATATACTTCCTGGCATATAGTACTTGATACATTTAGCCACTATTCTAACAATGATTTCAACTATACATACATACCAGGCTTCACTTCCAACTGCTTCTTCCACTAAATGGCACCAGGTAAGTTACCTACCTAGAGCCTGTTTCCTTATATACAAAAGGGGAATAACTACAATGCTGTCAGCATCAGAGAGAATGTTTATAAGCCACGATACTTGGTATACAAGTAAGCATTTAATAAATGGTAGAGAATATTTATCTATATTTGTATATGAAATTTACATGTTTGTATATAAAATATTTATATATAATATGTTTAATTGCCTAAAATCAGAATCCTAATTTAGAAATAATGACACTAAGAGGTCACAGAAATATAGTGGTTGAATGTAAGAGCTGCAGTGTTTCTGAATGTTTAATCAAGGGTTTTAAAATTTTAAGATAAAAATAGCTGAACAGCCTCCACAGTATACCAAGAAAAAGAAAAGACCAATGAAACATTAGAGAGATAACTAAACAGACCAGACCAACATGAAACCCCAAAAGAAAACGATGGGTGGAAAACCTTGTTAAAAGAATATATTGATGATTACAAGAATAAAATGTCCACCAGGCATGGTGGCTCATGCCTGTAATCCCAGCACTTTAGGAGGCCGAGGCGGGCGGATCACGAGGTCAGGAGATTGAAACCATCCTGGCTAACATGGTGAAATCCCGTCTCTGCTAAAAATACAAAAAAATTAGGGGGGCATGGTGGTGGGCACCTGTAGTCCCAGCTACTCGGGAGGTTGAGGCAGGAAAATGCCGTGAACCCAGGGGGCGGAGCTTGCAGTGAGCCGAGATTGCGCCACTGCACTCCAGCCTGGGCGACAGAGCGAGACTCCATCTCAAAAAAGTAAAAAACATAAAAAATAAAAATAAATAAATAAAATGTCATGAAAATAATCAAGTAAAAGTAATACATGTGGATAATCAGTAAGCTGTGATCAAGATAGACGAGCATAGGTTAAGAAATATAACAATGAGTTTACAAGTAACTTAGATACTGTCTTTATATTGCAAAGGCCCCTCATTTGGCCCAACACAGATACGCCTTTCACTAGAAAAGCTAAGTGTTTTCTAAGTCTCTAGCCTCAACAACAACCATCAAAAAGTCCCAGGGACAAACAGAAAGGGATGATACCTTTTCAAACTTTGACAGTAATTTGTTGCTTTCTCAAGTTCCCATCACTGGCCTCATTATGGGCTGTATCTAAGGCAAATGAGATTACTTACTGTGCTTACACACATTTACCAAAAGAAAGTGAAAAAATACATTATTTTTAAAAATATTTTATCAACAACTATTAAGATTTGCTAGAATAGCTTATGTTACTTCGGGTATAGCTAGTCATTTATAGAAAGCGTAGAAGGAAATGTTAATAATCCTTGGGGTAACTATGGGGTATGTCAGAGTAGCAGGCTTGTTTAGTGGCAAGAGATCAAACACTGAAGTCATCTGAGCTTGAGTTTGAATTCTTACTCTCTCATTTACCAGCTACTGGCCTTAGAAAAATTATTTAATCTTCTAGGCCTCAATTTTTTCATCTAGGAAATGGAGATATTTTCTAAGATGCTGCTATGAAATTTTTTTAAACGAAGGAAATGGAGATAATAATCATCTCATAGGATTATTGTGAGCAGGTAGGATATTCAAAATACACAACAACCAGTATGCCTGAAAACAAACCCATCAGAATATATATATATACACACATATATGTGTGTGTATATATAAATGTGTATATATATGTGTATGTATATATATATACATATCTAATACATATCTATATATATGTGTGTGTATGTGTGTGTGTATATATATATATATATATATATATATATATATATATATACTGACCATCAACAACCAGTAGAGCTGTATGTACCAGGATTTATTGGCTGAAGAGCAATTCTGGCTGCTAATATCAGTGAGTGCCTAATAAATGTTAACAACTGGTACTGTTAGTTTCTTATTTGTGTTTTTATGATTTCTTTCTTCCTCTGGTGAATACAAAAGATTTTCATGCCCAGATAATAATATTTTAAAATATTAGCTTAATAGGGAAATTTAAAAGATCTGGTACTGGAGAGTCAATTAACAAAATACTAGGAAAAAACAGAAGGAACTTAAAACTCTCATTACTTGAGTCACGCATTAGGCAACTTGGAGAGCCCCAAGATCTTGGCCCTAGTCTGGCTGCCTTCATCCATAATTTAAGAAAGATTCTCGATCCCTTTTAATGTCCCATTTGCAAACCCCTTTAAAGTGGGCCCCGTGCCATCCCTTCCAATCATGGCAGCAATGATGGAAGCCTCAAGAAAAAGACTCAAGATATCAAATTCTAAATCCAAGCTTTGCAACTAATGAATTATGTGACCTTGGGTAAGGGAGTCTTCATATCCTTGTTTGTGAAAGGGGAAGAAGAGCACCTGTTCCAGCTGCCAGTGCATCAATGGTGGCTCAGATGAGAAACTGTATTTTGGAAAGCACAGAGTGTATGTAAAGCCAGAGTGGCGTGATTTCAGTGATGATGGCCCTGGGGTGAACCCCAGAAAACATGCAGGTGCCAAAGCTATCAGCTACTGAGTTTCAATTAAAACAAAAAAACAAACAAACAAAAAAACGCTGGCCAGGCAAAGCAGCCAGAGGAGGCAGGATTCATAAGGCAGCATAGTGGTACTTAGCAAGGAATAGACTGAGCATCAGATCAGCCAAGGAGAATCACTCTCCCTTACCATTAAAATCAGGGAAAAAAAACCTCAACACCCTAGAAACCTAAATCTTAAAGCCGCTGAGAGCAGGAAGGAGGCAGGAGATAGGAGAAGGAAATGGAGATCAAGTGTCTGTCTTGGCAAAATTGTGAAGTTGACCAAGTTTATTTTCAGCATCTTTTTTACTTTCCTTTCTGACACTCCCCCTACTTTCTGCTGTTTCACTTAAATCCCAATCCCAGGCTGTAGAATCAGAGTACCCTCATGGTATCACCTAGCTGGCTGGTGTACCCAACCCCTACTCCATAGGCAAGCACCTACCAAGGCCTAACCTCTCCAGAATATGACTCATGTTCTGAAAATTGTATCCTCTCCTGACATTTGAGAATTAGAAGTCCTCCTATTCCATTCCTACCCAACCTGGAGTTAGTTATTGCAAAATAAATGAATTCACAAGAAATAAGAAGTCATTCTTTAATAGTCACATATTTACAGAAAATTCTGAAGATGATAAAGCCCTGATCCAGTATTCCCCAAATGTCCTTTTTGTTGTTGTTTTTTTTCTTGAGACGGAATTTCACTCTTATTGCCCAGGATGGGGTACAATGGCACAATCTCGGCTCACCGCAACCTCCGCCTCCCGGGTTTAAGTGATTCTCCTGCCCCAGCCTCCCGAGTAGCTGGGACCACAGGCATGCGCTACTACGCCCAGCTAATTTTTGTATTTTTAGTAGAGACAGGGTTTCTCCATGTTGGTCAGGCTGGTCTCAAACTCCCGACCTCAGGTAATCTGTCCACCTCGGCCTCCCAAAGTGCTGGGATTACAGGCGTGAGCCACCGCACCCCGCCAAATGTCCTAATTAGGAAATTGGATGAATATCTTTTTAGGCATCATCTTTATCAAATTTCAACTCTACTGCTTACTAGCTGTGTGACCATGAGCAAGTTAAGCTTTCTGAGTCCCTTTTTTTATTTGTAGATAGGGATGATAATGATACCTACCTGAAAGGGTTGATGTGAAGATTAACGAGTTAATATAACAAGCATCTAGAACAGTGCCTATCATGTAGTACAGGAATATTTTTCGTATTTTGTAGTTATAACACTCCTTATCTGTCCTACCCAGCACCTATATCTTCCAGCAGGAACAGTACCTTCTCTAAGTGCTACTACATCTAAATTCTTGGTGGCCCTTGCTCTATCAGTCATCTCTTCTATCCTTTGTATCTTCAAAATCTTCCTTGCCACTAAGTCAATGTACATAGTCTATAAACACTTTCAAATATTTTCTACCTTTTATAAAAGCTTCAGTTAACATGTTTCTAGCCTAGGTATAACCCTTTATCTTCCTTCTTTCAGCATCTTGCCATATTTACAACCCCTTTGACCTTGATCTCTCTCTTGCTATAACTATTTATCCCTTCTTTCCACCTCAGTACATTTTCCTCTTTTCATTTCCATAAATTTGCATCAAGAGTAGCCTTCTCATCACTCATTTAAGTCTTAAAACATTATTATATGGATTTGCCTCCCCATTTCATCAGAATGCCTTTTACTGCTTGCCAAGCCCAGTGGGCACCTTGCTGGCTGGCTGTGCATCTTGCCACACTGACACACCCCACTCAGAAATGGGATGTCTACTACCACTGGCTGTCTCTGCTTGTCTCCCTCAGTTTCCTAGTTTCCTCTTCCTGTCCCATTTCTTAAGCACTGCATTGCCTAGCAGTCATGCTTTTCTTACACGAGGGAATCTCCTGCTTCTGCTCACTTTTCTTCTTGCCTTAGATGTGTACGTAGAAGGATAGAAGGATTTGTGTGTGTTTTTTTTTTTTTTTTTTTTTTGGTTTTTGGTTTGTTTTTGAGTTGGAGTCTCACTCTGTAGCCCAGGCCAGAGTGCAGTGGCATGATCTTGGCTCACTGCAACCTCCATACTCTCTGGTTCAAGCAATTCTTCTGCCTCAGCCTCCTGAGTAGCTGGGACTACAGGTGTGCACCACCATACCAGGCTAATTTTTGTATTTTTAGTAGAGACAGGGTTTCGCCATGTTGGCCAGGCTGGTCTCAAACTCCTGATCTCAGGTAATCTGCCCGCCTTGGCCTCCTAAAGTGCTGAAAGGATTTGAAAGGTAACATGTGTGAGCACGTGGGAGGAAGGCACGAGATGTGGGAAGAACAGCCTAAACAAAGACAGGAGGGGTCCAAGGTACGGGAAGTCTCATTTAATGGTCCTCCATAGGTTCTTGGAAATGACAACTTTAAGTGATACGACATATTATGAACCCAATTTTACCACAAGTTAACTGATACAAACAGGAGTTATATTCCCACAGCATATTTCTGGTCCTAAAAACCTAAACTTCTAAATAAAGATCCCAAACATTTCTAATATAAAACATTGAAATCAATGTGAGCTATACATACATTTTTCAAAGTATGTATACATACATTTTTAAAAGATAGAATAAAAACAAGTAAGATAATGACTCACCCAAATTTTTAGTGAATCCATGAATGAGGGTGGTCATAGTGTGGTGGGCTACATCAAGGAACAAAAGTTTGCAAAGTGAAAATTGCCAGAAGCACCTCCGGCCACCATGCAGTTCAAACACAAAGGAGAACAAATAAAGTGGGTTCATTGAGCACTTCTGTACCACACTGTTTACTGTTACACATCTGTTTCATTATGATCTACTTTAAGAATTTTTATTTTACTATCATCTGTAGTCAAATGTACACTGAGAGCCCAGGAAACAGTAGCTGGGCTTGACTGAAGATTAGGAAGATTCCTAAGGGGAAGGAGTGGGACATCAGCCTGGAGCAGGAAATCCTGGCAATCTGGGAGGGACCCTGAATGCTAAGAGGGACCCTGAATGCTAAGAGGTTTGGACTTTATTTTATTGGCAGTGGAGAGTCCTGAAGAATTGGAAGCGATTATGTATCTACCACTCCCTAGAACTAAACAATCCCAAATCGTATCTTCTTTTTCACCTAAGAAACATTTCTAACATCTGCCCACCCTGTTCGTTTATTTTCCCTTATCACCCTATTATTACATTACTTCAGCTTCCCCCTTGTTTTTTCAATCTCTGCAGACTGTGAGCAAACTTTCCATTTCAGTTAGTTCATTCTATTTAAAAAACAAAACAAATCCATATAGTAACCTCTCCAGGGGAGTCCAGGGCAGTGGGAGGACCATGGCTGTGGGTATGGCAGCTCCCCTCTGATACACAGAGCAGAGCCCCTAGACAGCCTTCCTGCCCACATGCCCTGCCCATGTCCCAACCTGTTTTGCCATGACACATATATGACAGGAATCTTGAAGCTCTGGCTGGACTGTAAGTTCCAAGAGCAGTAAGTTCAATATCCATAGATTCTTTTGTATCTCCCAGTGTCATTCACTGTGTTGAGCTTATAGCAAGTGCACAGTGAATACTTACTGTTCAAATAAAATAGCAATTTACACTAATTGTGTGCTGGGGTACGAGTGAATTTGGAAGGCAGCATGAGAAAACAACAAAAACCCAAAGACCTAGGGCTCCATAAAAAGAGAGAATGCAAAAGTGTAGAAAGCTAATACCAAGATATACACTTTACTGAAAATTTGATCCAAAAACCCCAAAGAATTTTCCCCACTGCAGAGCCCAATTAAGCAATTTTTTGTTTTATTATAATGCTGTTTTTCTTAAGTAACCAAGGTTTCCAAAAGGCAACTAGCAAATCAGAACCAAATTATCGAACTTGAACAAACCGGAAAGCAACACAGTACAGTGAAAAAGCAAGGACTCTGGCATATGGCAGACATAGCTACAAAGCCAAGTTCTACTACAAATTAGCATTGTGGCCTCAGGAAAATTACTTATCTTCTCTGGACCTAAATTCTCTCAGTGATTAGGTGGGGAAAAAAAACTCATATAGCTCACTGCATTATGAAATCCAAGTTTTAGAGAGTGGGCATAAAGATCCTGGCTCAGAGGAATCACAAAATAACATTAGTTCTTGTGTTTACTCAACAAATAGTCGAGTGCCTTCTATGAGCCAGATATGGTTGTAGGCACTGCTGATGGATTAGAGAATAAAAAAGGCAAATACATGTGCTCATGGACCGGAGATTACTATCTTTAGCCCTTGTGATAACAGGATAAAAGCTCCAGTCTCTCTCCCCATGAAAATACACATAATTTCCATATACAAATTATGCCTGCAGTTGCAAGGCAGTCAAGGATCTCATGAAATCCTGCAGTTCCCTCTTGTGATCTTACTCTATCCCTAGATCAGTCAGGGTCTCCTAAATAAGTTTAGTAAGAATGAATCAGGATGCATATTAGATTCAGGACCCCATTTCTGATTTACCTGAAAAGATTACCCTAGGGTGGGAAGTAGGAATATGGATGTTATCAAGTGCCCCAGGAGAATTTTATCATCTAAGGAAACACTGCCTAAGATCTCAGACTCTGGCACACTTGGTTTTCCTAAGCTTACCCACCCTATTATCTAATTATAAATCAAATTTCTTGGTTTTCCTAAGCTTACCCACCCTATTATCTAATTATAAATCAAATTTCTTCTACCTGGCATAATAGGTACTCAGTGTACTTCTAACTGATGGGAAGTGAATGCTATACCCACATACACTTCCCTAGATGACTAACACAAAATCATCAGTCCCATAGTTTATCCAGGCAGAATTATCTACTAAACGACCACAATGTAAAAAGGCTTAGAAAGCAGAAAAAAATGCGCAGTAAAAAGCTTAGAAAGCAGAAAAAAATGAAAGGCAAGAGCTAAGTCATCACAAAGCACTGATACATACCCGGTGCTACTCTCAGAGATGGAAAGAGAACAAAAGGGTAATGACTCGACTGAGGCAAGGATTTGGATGCCCCATCTCCAACTCCATCCATCCTTGTCCCCGTCCCCATTTATTGGTTACTAGTTTCACCTTCTCTTCCACCAAAAATATCACTGGTCATCAAGCAGGAAATAGACAAACTTCCAACAAAATCAAGTACAAAGTACACCTATGGGAGCCTCGTTAATAATCATGTTTTTCCTCCATGTACCGCACAGGCATATTCTCCAAAAACAAAACCCTCAACTGAAATGTTCACATTTGCAACCTCAGACAACAAGTATTAGGGCAACCATTTGTCTGGGAGTTCTGTAGTAATCCTAAATTCAAATATTCCATTCTATGGTCCCAGAGACCAGTGGTAATCCCTGGAAAATCCCAATATGTCAACATCCAAATCACATAGTCTTTTGCACTTGGAAGCAATCCCACTATCAGGCCCCAAACCCAATATGTGGCTGAGTAAAATGTGGCCTTTGCAAGTGAACCAAGCACTACTCCCATTGTATAAATGAACATCCAACGCAAGACTCAGTTCTAAATCCGAATCACACAGCACAGCAAAATATAAGCCTCACCCCTGCCATCCCCAAAACTTAACCATACAAGAAACGGTCAACTAACCTTTTCTCAGGCTTCACAAGATGGAGTCCATAAGCAACCTTGGCAGGCAAGACCAATTCCTTCCAGGGACAGGTAAGTTTTTCCCTTTCTAGCTAAATTCATCTTGTGTGACCTCTTATACTTAGTCTTCCCTTTCCTGTCTTGCCTAATTTTCCCCCAAAATAAGCTCTCCCTGGCCTGTCTTCCTTATCTGATTATTTTTCTACAACAGCAAAATCACAAAACAGAACTTGATGACAAATTCTTATTACAAGATAAAATTTAGAAGCTTTCTTTTGTATGCCAAAACAAGTGGCATTTCTGGGCTATATCCATGCTTGATGTCTGTACTGAACTGGTAATCAAGGGGAATATCTGCCATAGTAATACTGCCCAATCTTGTAGCTGCGTAGCTCAAGAAACTCACCTCTGGACAACTGTGTCCTTCTAATCCCTTCCAACTACCTGCATAGCCCCATTAATCTAACTCTCTTGTCCTTGTGAGGTTGTCATTATCAGAAGATAAGCACAGGGAAAAAATCCAAATAAAAGAACACATGTGAGACACCGTCAATCTGGAAAACCACTCAGCAGTTTCTAATACAGGTAAAACATACTCACTATATGACTTGAAAATCCCACTCCTAGCTATTTACACAAGAGAAATAAATTTAGGTTTGCACAACCTGTAAGCAACTGCTTTTAGTGGTTTACTCATGATTACCGATTACAGGAAACAACCTAAATGTACTTCAATTGCTGAATAAACTGCTGTATAGATATTCCATGGAATATTAGTGAGCGATGAAAAGAGCTGAACTATTGAATCAGGCAACAACATGGAAGAATTTCAATGCATTACACTCAGTGAAAGAAATCAGACTGAAATGGCAACACAGTGTATGATACCATTTATATTAAATCTAGAAAAGGCAAAAGTCTAGGGACAGACTTCAGAGCAGTAGTTGTCAGGGGCTGTGGGTAGAGGGAAGGACTGACCACAAAGGGGCACAAGGAAACTTTACAAGGTGTTCAAATTGCTCTGTATCTTGATGGTGATAGTGGTTACAAGACTATACATTTACCAAAACTTAAAGAACTACAATAGCTGATTTTACTGTATGTAAATTGTATCTAAACAACCTAAAGTTTAAAACCAATTTAAATACCAATAAAAAGTCATGAAAGAGTAAGGAAGAAAAAGAATACACTTGAAATGGGGGCTAGAGTTTCAAAATTAATAGTGAGTTCCAATGGTACTTTATCTTGAAAAGAGAAAGGGAGAAGTTTATCTGATATTTAACCAAATTTAGGTTATAATTATGTGTTAATTCTTAGAACAAAAAAATCCATTTTTTATTTGTTATATAACTTCAGCAACAGGACTTATGTCAGCAGGACAAAATATCTTTCATATCATACTTGACTTTTCATAGCATGATTATAAAGGAGATCATTTTTCCCCAAAATATTTAGAGCATCTCTTTTCACTAAAGACTTCTCTTCATCCCTAAAAGGTCCTAATATTTCTCTTTAATGCCTATCAAGTCAATATCTTAGTCAATTTTCTCTTCTTTAATGGTTATTTGGCTTAACTCAGTCAGATCTTAATTGGGCCATGGCATATGATTCCAGCAGTTTCCCAATGTCACTTTCATGGAGTCCATGAACTATTTTCTCTTTTGCAAGATCTGAAATTTCTCTTTGTAATCAACTTACTTTGCATACATATTGTATGGATGGGTGATGATCAGACAGTCAGAGAGAGGCCAGCCTACAAAATTGCTGGTGTTAAGTGGCAAGTAAATTTGTGGTAGAGAAAAATTATGTAAGTGATGAGTCTTTAGTGAATATAATCATAACATTTACTTCCCTCTGTTGCCTCATGACTGCACAGAGTCAGATAACGAATACATCAAATAATATATTTTAAGCTGAGGATGCCTTGTATTTTATCAATTACACTTTGTTGGTGTTCTTCCAACTCTGATAACCTACATTCCCTCATTGAGCACGCACCATTATGCCAGACTGTAATATCATGGGGCTATAAAAATGCTATAAAAATGGCTTAGATGCTTTCATAAGTATGGCAGGAAGACAAGGTGAAACAGACAGCATCATCACTATCATCTTGTCTAACATCTTACTCAGTGTTTACTGAGCACCTACCACAAACCAGGTCTTAAGAGCTTCCCTCATACTAATTTAACCTTCTCAACATGCCTGTGAGGTCATTACCATTAATATTCTCATTTGATAGACAGGCAAAGGAGTCTCAGAGCTGTTGAGTGAATTACCCAGGTACTCAGCAGGCCCTGTGCGGAGCTGGGGTTCACATCTAGCCTGGTTGCAGATCTTGCACATTTAAAAACACTGTGACTGCTATGATCCCCTAGGAGAGAGTCATGCACTGTGGAGGCAGTGACAAACCATGAGCAGGCCTGAGCCCATTCTGTACCCCACGTCTCAAGGGCAGCTGTAGCTCTGAGAGCCACACCCCATAGCCAATCCACAAACATCTGTCAAATCACTTGAGAGTTAGGATTTGCGGAATAGAACACAAACACCTTCTGCAGCAGCAAGGGAGGGTAGCAGGGAGGAGCAAAGGAACAAAACTTGCCAACAGCCCCAGCACTCTGGGAAAGAGGCTGCTGAAGGCAGTGAGGTGGGCCACCACTGTCACCCGACAGCTGCTGTCCTGTCCTGCTCTTCACGCGAGAGGCAAGCTGTACAAGCAGCTTCTTGCACCCACACTTTAGAAAAATCAGACTAAATATAGCCAAGTTTGCTCTCATGAGCCAGCTCAGAGCGGGTGGTGCTGCTACATTCCACTTCAGAAAACTGGGGAGGAATCAACTTGATTTACAAGAGAGCAGCTTTCCACGCTTGCTCTTGTGGTTTCAAAAGGACCATATGCAAGATCCAACTGGACTGTGGGGAATGCTGCAGGTTTGGCCAGGCAGATAATAGAGCCCTTAGGAAAAGGATTTTACCAGACATGAGTTAGGAGGCTCCCCATTCGCTTTCCTTCCTATAAAGGGCTAAACTACCACATCCCTGGGACATGGGGGAAATCCACCAGGAAGCATGCATTATACATGCACTATTCAGTTTCGTGCCCTTTCCCCGATTCCCACCCATCAAAATCCTACTCAAAACCTCACTCAATGCTACCCCTTTCGTTATGCTATCCCCATCCAGCTCAGAACTAAATGCTCCATTTGTTCTCAGACCTCCCACGTCACGGTGCTTGTACTTTTATTTAGCACTTATATCATTCAGTCTAATCTGCTTCTCTGTCTCCTTCCCCCAGTGGAGGCTGCAGGGGAGGGCCGGGGCTGGCAGGGGGCAGAGCGGGCTAAGCTCCCTTCCTTATTACACTCCCCACCACATCTCGTAGAGTTCCTTGTACATGGGTGCTACTCTACTGCTTATCAACAGAAATGCACAATCTGCTTGAATGCCTGTGAATGAGCATTTGCAATATCTCCTCTTTCTCATAATTAAATGCACAACAGCTGACACTCACTCGCCAGAGTTCAGGCATGGGCTTCAGATCCCCAGCTCCCCCTACCCTTGTAACATGTCACCACATCATCCACTGTGACTCAGCATTACAGAACACAGCTACACCAGCAAAGGTTTCCCAGTTTCTGCTTCTCAGCACCAGCGCTTGTTTCTTCAGGCGTGAGAAAACAGCAAGGCAGATGAGAAAGAAAGGGTGGGATAAAAGGAATTAGGAAGGGCTGGGCTAGGAAATACGACAGTACAATTAGACTGAAACTCTGTCTGAACTAGCTAAGAGGGCTACAAAAGAGATGGGGGTGGCAGGAACCGCTGCCACAGCAAGTTTCAAACTAGGTTGGAGGCCCCATTCTTGTTCACACAGTCACTGGACAGGAATTTCCAATGATGAACTTCTAGCTGTCATTCTCCTTCCTAAAACAAAGTGATAAACAGAAACCGCTGGTGCAGGAGAGTCAGATCTGTTGGTATAGAGAACATAATAAAAATAAGAAAAAAAGATCCTCAGGAATAAGTGAATGGGAGAGAATCAGGGAGTAATTCGTTTAACAATCACACCATGAAGCTGCTGCAGGGATAAGTACCTATGAGGGAAACTTGTCCATCATCTCACTTGTCCATCATTTCACGACATCTGCTCTGTAGAGGAACACAGTTGGAAGTTCTCATTAAATATGTATGGGAGTTACTGTGGGAATGAAAAGCAGTCATAAACCTGCCCATTCCTTCATTTGTCTCCATTCATTCATTCAAGCTTCATGGATGAGACATGAGACATAGTCCTTGCCCTTAGAAAGTGCCACCAGTAGAAGAGGTACATTCAAATGATGTTCCCAACAAGAAAAGGTAGTTAGGAAAGCATAGGTGAGCTAGCACCAAGAGAATCACACAGAGGCAGGACAGAGCTTCTTGTGTTCTATGAAGGGAAATCCATCAGAATTACACTTCTGGACTCGCTCTTCACCCTCTGGGTCCTCCTCAGGAGAGGAGAAATCAACTCTCTGATGAGCAAGTCTGTGAAAAGGCACAAAGCATAGGTTCCCCACCTCTTCCTTTGGGTCCCACCTGCCTGCTGCAGGAGCCCATGTTCTCTCTTCCCTCCAGCTGCCAGTGGTATAGAGCAGGGGTCCCCAACCCCCGGGTTGTGAACTGGTATCGGTCCGTGGCCTATTAGGAACCACGCCGCACATCAGGATGTGAGCAGTGAGCAAGCAAGCATTACCGCCCAAGCTCTACCTCCTGTCAGATCAACGGAGGCATTAGATTCTCAGAGGAGTGCAAACCCTACTGTGAACTGCACGTGCGAGAGATCTAGGTTGCACATGCCTCATGAGAATCTAATGCCTGATGATCTGAGGCACAACAGTTTCATCCCAAAACCATCCCCCATGGAAAAACTGTCTTCCATGAATCTGATCCCTGGTGCCAAAAAGGTTAAGGACCACTAGTATAGAGGGAGGCATCCCTATGACTGGTAAGTTCACTGCTGCATACAATATTAGCAAGCCCACTTACCCTCCAACCCAAAGTCAGAAAAAAATAACCCACTATACGCTTGTGATAAAAATGATGTTTTTATCTCCCATGTGACTCCTTTTACTCTCTGTGATGCAGTGCTGAATTCAAATCATCATTTATGGGGCTGCAAAGCCCAGTGTTTACCATGACTGCTTCTATTTGTCACAAACGTTTGATGCTATCTCATTTCCCATTTTCCCAGTCACTGTTATTATTACTTAGCCTTACAATATTTTGGTGATGAGTAGTTTCTTCACTCTCCTACAGGAGAAAAAACATAGAACCTGAGCACTGAATGACTTATCAGGAGATATTTGGTAAGCTAACATGTTCATTTATGATGGAAAATTCAGATCCCTTAATATAGATGTCATTAAGAGCGCAGTCTTGCATTTGACATGTTTTTCTTGGGGAGAGAGGTGAGTGCTGAATATTGGAAATCATTTTCTGCCACGTGAGAGGTGCTATTCTGTTAGACTTGGAATAGAAATTACCATGTACAATGTCCATCCTCCCTACTTTTTTCATGAATATCTGAGGACAAAGCAAGAAAAGGAATTGGGGATGAGGGGTAAAAAACCCTTCTCTAGCTCTGGGGACTTGTGTGTTTATATGTCATTCACGAAACAATGACTGTGGGCCTCCTAAGTGCCAGGCACCATCCCTGGAATACAGAGATGAATACAAAGATCAATACGACACTGTCCCCAATGAATCCACATTTTTCTTCTCCCTGAATAATATTGCAACCCATTTCTGTTAGAAAACATCAATAGGTGCAACCATCTATACACAGTCTGTCCATAGAGAATGGATTAGTTTGGGGTCCCTGCTACCTCCTTCCAAGAGGTCCTAGTTCCTAGTTCTGCTAATTTGTTTCACAAGACATTGTTTTTTTAAAAAAAGGCAATGGATGCCAGTATAATCCTAATCCAAATGCAGACCATAAGGTCGTACCCTGTTCTGTGGCTGGAAAGCACACCTGTAAGCTGCTCATAAATGCAAACCATGGGTCACAACCAGACTAGGAGACATAAATAGGATGTTGCAAATAAACTAAGAAGAAAACATAACCCAGAGTAGTTACAAAACAATAAACAAAGGGCACCTCTTTTCCATCTTAAACACACAGCTGCAGGTTCAGCAAAGTGAATGAGTGAACTACTTGCTATTAACACTTACAGATTCAAGTTCAAGTTTACTTAAGAAAAATGTTACACATAGTAAAAAACCTTCTAATTTGCTACTAATTAGAAAAACTGGCTGGCATGAATAAGTGAAAATTCAGGATATAAAACACATGCCAAATAGTATAGCTTTTCTTAAGATAAGGGATGAAAGTACAAGTGATATTTACTTAGAATGCAGGTTCCAGGCACCCTTCTAGAAGCCCTCTTCTTTATTTAATCCTCACAATGGGCAGGGCGCGGTGGCTCACGCCTGTAATCCCAGCACTTTGGGAGGCCGAGGCGGGCGGATCATGAAGTCAGGAGATGGAGACCATCCTGGCTAACATGGTGAAACTCCGTCTCTACTAAAAGTACAAAAAAAATCAGCCGGGCGTGGTGGCGGGCACTTGTAGTCCCAGCTACTCAGGAGGCTGAGGCAGGAAAATGGCGTGAACCCGGGAGGCGGAGCTTGCAGTGAGCCGAGATCGCGCCACTGCACTCCAGCCTGGGAGACACAGCGAGACTCCGTCTCAAAAAAAAAAAAAAAAAAAAAAAAAAATCCTCACAATGTTCGCAGGAAGTAACCAGTAGTGAGCCCATTTTTTCCAGACGTGGAGACTAAAGCTTAGATATTAAGTAATTCGAACTGTATTTTCTATTCCAGTTCCTCTGGCAAAACTCCTTATTCTCTGAAGCAGCATTTCTCAATAAGTTGGGTAAACTGGTCATTACTTAGCCATGGCTTGGCCTCATGATACGGGATGGCCATGCACTGCAGGACATTTATTATCTCTGGCCATGGGCACAAAATACCAATAGCAGCCCCCAGCAGCAGTTCCTACATATCCCAAATGTGTCCAGGGACAATGTCACCCAGCAGTAGAGGAAAACTGTTCTAAAAGATTTTTTTGGCATCAAAACAAAAGACTGAAGAGAAGGGCACTTCGAGGTGGGCAGATCACGAGGTCAGGAGATCAAGACCATCCTGGCTAACACGGTGAAACTCCATCTCTACTAAATATACAAAAAAAATTAGCCGGGCGTGGTGGCGGGCGCCTGTAGTCCCAGCTACTTGGGAGGCTGAGGCAGGAGAATGGCGTGAAGCTGGGAGGCCGAGCTTGCAGTGAGCTGAGATCACGCCACTGCACTCCAGCCTGGGTGACAGAGCAAGACTCTGTCTCAAAAAAAAAAAAAAAAAAAAAAAGTCTCCCATCCTGAAATCTGTCAGAAGTCCCTTATTGTATGACGTTTAGGCTTCCAAGAAAGCCCCATGTACCCTTATAGAACCAGTTACAAAACCTCCATGAATATATTTGCCATGCAATTAATGAGCATTGAGTACCTATTACGGGCAAAGTACTGTGTTATGAGCTAGGAATATAAAGTCCAAGTCTAACCCCCAAGGGGGTTAGAGTCTAGTAAGAGGCAGATTAAGTATGATAAGTATTAAGATGTGAGCAGGAGGCACTTCCCATAGACTGGAAAGAGTGCTGAGAAGGCAGAAGAAAAAGGAGAGCTGGGACAGTTTCCCAGAGGAAGTGACATTTTCCCTGAGGCTTGAAAGACCAAGTAGTAACCAGGAAGGGACTGGTCCAGGCTGATATCTTTGCAAAGACCAAAGATAGGAATCATATTTGAAGTTCCAGTTTAAAATACTTCCTTCATTCTTTGAGACCTCATTGTGATTCAAACTCAGGATCTCCTGTTTACTAGACAGGTACTTTAACCAAGTAAGTCACTAGAAAATAAACTCTCCATAGTCCACATGTACTTCCTTCCTAAGTTCTTGTTTTTGTAAAGTCTGGCTTCACTGGTATAATCACCCATCAGGCAAGAAATAAGACAAATTTATACTTCTTACAGGGAACAAGAAATTGTTTTCGAGAACAGTGTGGACTAGCAACAAGGAGGAGTGTCCCTGTCTTGGGGACACAGGAGTGGTGCAGAGGAGAGATCATAATCAGTGTCATCTGATGGGTGACGTAGAACGGATACTTAAGGAGTAGGTCAACATATCCTTGGTCTCAAGCTCAAGATGAACTTTATCTCGGCTTTTGTTTTGTTCTTTGGCATCTGAAGTCTTGACTATCAATCATAACGATGCAAAAAAAAAAAAAAAGATTCTCACTCTACTGGCACATTTGCACAGAAAAGAAAACCTAGAAAAATCTTGATTGTAAGAGAGAGGATTTCATTTTTGTTAATAAAGTTAGGAAAGTTGGAAGCGGCTGGCTGTGGATCTCTGAACCTGAGATAGCCCAAAGGCAAGAGTTTCCCGAGTTTATGGGTGCTGAGTGTAGGGGCTGGGTTGTTGCTACTTAAGGTTGTTAAGACAGTCGTTATAAGGGGAGCAAGAGTCAGATTAGTTCAATTTCTTTCTCCTGGGGCAGGGAGGAGAGGGAGGAGCAAGCCAGCCCTTGTGGTTCCTTCTCGTCTCTAGCCTACAAGGAATAGGCTCATTTCCCCTTGGCAAGGCGCCTGAAGCAGCTGGCAAGCATGCCCTCCTCTTCCTACCTCAGTATCCCCTCTGACCTGACTGCACTCAGAAACCAAAATTCTGCAGGTGAATGTAGGCTCCCATTTCGTCCCACAATCATTTCAGCATTCAGGCACAGCTTGACCTCTAATGTGACATCACAAACGCTTCTGGTCCACAGTTTTTTTTCTTCTTCAGAAACTACTCTAAACAAGGAGGTTTGTGTTCCAAGGTAAGAGAACCTGAAATGAAAAACTCAGGATCCCTCACGAACAGGCTGACCCTGCTTTCAACCAGGAAGTTCAAGGGAGGCAGGACTGTACCGTCAAAACTGCAAAGCCGAAGCTCAAGACTGTAAGAAGAAAGTGGTCTTCAAAGAAAAGAATTCACCCAAGTCGAAAAGGTTGTTGCACTTCTTTTCCCTGGCTGATTACATTTCACGTCTGTAAACTTTGCTAAGCCCGGGGCGCTGGCTGTATAAGCAGAGACAGGTGCAGGGACACCTCTACCCTCTGGGTACATCTGCGACCGCCGCTGCTGGGTGCATAGGACGAAGGGCCCTCGACCCAATCCAAGTCCAAGCTTCCGGATGACGCACCTGGGCCGGGGACCTCTCCCACGTGAGGGGGGCCACCCAGTCTGCTCCGGAGGGAGGGGGCAGGGAAAAAGGGTATCTCGGGACCAAAACCTCATGCCGGATCCTCCGGCTTTCCCCCCATTTCCAGGATATCGTTTCGCATCAGGGACACTCGTCTCCACACCTCCTACCTCAAAGTCCTGCGCACCTAACCTTCACGTCTCTCCAAAGCAACTGAATTAAAGCGCCTACTGGCCTTGGCGGCGCAGGTGAGTGCCAAGAGGTGGAGGAGGAAGGGGCCCACTCTCCGCCACCCCCTTTCCTCGCCTCCCCACGATCGCCAAGCTTCATCGGGGATGTGTGGCTTGGGGTGCGCGGGTTAAGAGAGAGCTTAAAAATGCCCCAAGCGTCCCTTACCTTCCACAGCCATTCTCTCAGAGCTTCCCTAACGCATGCATAATTTTCTTGGCCGAGGTACTCCTCCTGCCCCGCGCTCCCCCCCTCCTCTCGCTTTCGCCTAAATATTCTGCGCTCATCTGCTCCAGGACCAACCTGCCGCGGTCACGCAAAGCGAGGCTGCCGGCTCCCGGCTCGGCGCGCGCAGGGCGTCCTGGGAAGTGTAGTTCCCTCCCTTCTCTCGGACACGGGCGAGCACCCCGACTCCTCCGCGGAGCGCCGCCTGGCCCCCACACTCGGAGTGCAACTCTAGCTCTCTAGCTTCAGCTGGCCAGGCCGAGCAATCTTTCCTGGGGAAGTTGTGAGGGGACCAGGGATGCCGGGGCGGGGTGGGGAGGGGGGTGTTCCCGGGAAGCGGTCTGGACTACATCTCCCAGGAGGCCGTGCGCTGAGATAGGTTCGCTGCTAAGAGTAGGGACCCGTGATTGAGCCCTTCCCTGTCCATTGCAAGGAGTTTGGCACCTAGCAGGTGTGGTGAGGTGGGCAGGTGACGGTGAGCTGTGTGATGAGCTCCTGCGAGCTCGTCCGTGGGCCTCTGCCGCCGGTACCGCCCCCTGGCCTCTTGAACCACCATTTAGTAGGGAGAGCAGGACCACTGTTCGCCTGTGGTTCTCCACCTGGGCCAGAGAGCGCTGCCCAGGGTGAGGTTGAAACTTGTTCCTTCGCACCCTGAGATGTATGGGTTTTGTGGGGCAATTCCGCCGGTTGATACAGCTGTCTTATCCTACAGGGTGGTTCAGGTGGCTAAATATTTGGCATGGGGGTGTAGGGGAGGAGGAGTGGCTTAGACCCCAGTAGGCAACGTCCCCAAGGCGTTGTTAGGAACAAAGTCTGGGAACCAGGATTGTACCGGAGGAGGTCAGATGAAAGCCTGTCTGGCTTCCAGGATAGGAGGCTTTCAATTTGCCTAGGCTTGGAGCCTGTTGACAGCCTGTGATAGGGCCTAATAATTAACAGTGCCTGAGAATCAGGTTCCTTCAACTTCTGAACGTATGTCCTAGCTGTAGGTGCTGGGTATGCTATAAGCAGACGTGATAATGGGAATCACGGGGATAGCAATACAATTCGACAGCTCTTAAAAATTAAGTTTCTAAACATTTTTTCCTGCATGTGAAAATATGGATACAGTTGTGGCTGGAAGGGGTAAGGGAATAACCTCGGGAATAAATCTGGCTCAAGACTGGATTGACTTTTAAAGGCCTTCAGTTTAGAAATGTATTTGGTACCACATCCACCCAGTCACCCATATATAATGTTAATCTCTGTAAAATGAGGAAGTACAAAAATCGGATTCTTCCCATGATGACTACTTAGACATTTTTGTGTGTCTTGGTCATCAGCCAAAAAAAAAAAATTTCAAAACAATTTTGATTCTGAGTGTATACATGCACACCTGTTGTTCTGGTCACTAATTACATGCTTAGTACCCCTATTGGGTAGTGTATAATAATAATACTTGTATAGGTACTTTAAAAAATACCTGCGTGTAACCATTAAATGCTCTTGTTGATACTTTAATTCTGAGTCCATGGAGCTGTGTACAAGTCAAACCTAAGCCTCCCTTTTAGGTACAGTAGAGAGAGACCCATTCAGTGAGACATAATTTCCATGGGAAAAAGAATTTTCCGATGTAATACACAGCCAAGCACTCTAAAATCTGGAAAGAACTGAAATCCAGGTGCTTCCCTACTTTATGTATATAAAATCACCAAAGCGTTAAGTGTTTTCTTTGAATGAATGTGAAAGAAAGCCATAGGACAGGTAGTATCAATGGTTCTCAACCTTGGCTGTGCATCAGCCTTTTACAAATATGTATTCCTAAGCTTTATCTTAGTCTCACAGAATCAGGGCTTATGGGGGTTTGGGTAGAGGCACTTAGGTTTTAAAAACCCACAGGTGATTCCAGTCTTCTCTGAGGGTGAAAACCATTGGTCTGTTTCCAAGCTTTTAAATATCTGGGTGATATTAAAATATAAAAGTCATTGAAATCTGTGGTTAATTTTACGACTTCATCTTAGCCCATCTTTAATATTTTTCCCAGTAATGTGCATTCTAGACGAGTTTTATTTTTAGTATAAATAAAATGTGAAGGAGATGTTAGTTTCTACCATATGAAATAGCCAATGTTTGACCATTTTTAAAACCTACAAATAGAGCAATTTCATGTGGTTCTGCCTAATAAGGGATAAACAATAGTTGTGCAGAGGTTTTCAATTCTGGCTGAATATTAGAATCACCTGGGAAGGGCTAAAGGAAAAAAAGTACATTTATCACTAGAATGTTTGAAAGAAAAAGACACAAAATACCAACTATTGGCAAGATTGTGAAGCAGTAAAGACTCTTATGTTGTGGGTGGTGTGCAAATTCACATAACCACTTTGCAAAACCATCTGAAATATTGAGCTGAATCTATGCCTTTCCTGTGACCCAGCAGTTCTACTCCTAGGTTTACACCAAACAAATATGCATACACATGTTCTCCAAAAGACATGTGCAAGAATGTTTGTGGCTGCATTATTTTAATGTTTCCCAAATGGAAAACAACTCAAATATTTATCAACAACAGATTGGAGAGATGAACTGTGGTATAACCAAATAATTCCATATAGCAAACTAAGGCCGATGAGCCAAATATGGCTCACCAGCTAAGTATGATTTTTACATTTTTAAATGGTTGGAAAAAAACAAAAAAGTATAATTTGCAAAGCATGGAAATTATATAGACATACTTACATAATATTTTCAATTTTGCCTCTTGTCCTACAAAGCCTCAAATATTTCCTACCTGATCCTTTGCAGAAAAAAAGCTTTCCAAACCCTCCTATAAAGTAATGAGAATGAAGGAATTACAATTGTATACAACAACATGATGAGCCATATGTATTAATCAATTGCTGTTAACAGATTATCCCAATATTTAGTGGTTTACAACAATACCCATGTATTACTTCAGTTTCTGTGGGTCAGTAATTTGGGCACAGCTTAGCTTCTGCTTTAGTATCTTTCACAGACTGAAATCGTGTATTGTTTAAATGACTTGTTTTTGGTCTTTTTTATCAGCAGCCAAGTACAATTCCTAACAGATACACCCAATTTTAATAAGGGGCAAAGTCCAGACCTCATCCCATACCTCTCATAAGCCAAATTCTGTGTTCATTATGATGCTATTGTTTGTTCCTTATAGTATATAAGCACTTTGAGTGCTGGAACTGAGTCTTATGCTTCATATCTTCCAGATTCTTGGTCATAATTGTGGTTACATAGTAAGTACTCAATAGATAACTTATTATTACTATTATTATTTTTTATCACTGTTTTAAGTAGCATTTGTTGGGAAATTACAAGAGCCAAGCTCTGTCTAAGCGCCTTGACATACATCATCTCCTTTAATCACTACAATATTGTCAGATACCACTATTTTCCAGATTAGGATAAACTGAAGCTCAGTGAATTTAAGTGATTTGTCCCATGTCTCCAAAACATGAATTGTAGCAAGGGGATTGAGGTCTACCTAAGTGTAGAACTTTGTGACGTTACTCCATCTAGATTTCAATACTGATTACATGATCACAAATCTGAATTCATAAGCACTTGGCCAAATAGGAATTGCCATTACTAATAAAATGAAGGGTTTAAAATATTTTAATATCAGAAATTGTGATATTTAGAATGATTCAAAAATTTCTGAATATATCAGAGAGCACAGAAAGGGAGGGAAAAGCCCATTACCTTATAGTGAACTAAACAAAAAAAGAAATATTGAGATGAGGCTACAGATTTCACTGGATTCTTGGATTTAAAATAGTACATATAAGTACTTTACTGTATTTATTGTTCTAACTAGGTTGCTATATTCACAAGCCTCTACAGAAAACATTCATAAATCTCAAAAAGTAAATAGATTATGTTTCTATTCTGTTCAGGGAGATCTTCTAAACCTAACCAAAAGGATTCAAACCCTAAAGACTAAAATTTTTGACAGGAAGGAACTGAGAGGAAAAAAATAATTTTTTGGTAATTAAGATAAAAAACAATAACTCTAATCCTTGAGTCATGAATAAAGTGCCAACCATTCAAGTTATATCAGGCTTCCATTGGAGGAAGTAAGCATATTTCAGGGAACATGATTTAAGCAAAAGCCTAGTTGTTTTTGCTTAAATCACATTGTGTATAATTAAATCACATTATGTGTTATCTGTATGTTGATAAGTTGGTGATATTCTATACCATCGTTCTTCTAAACTATACTTTCAAAATCAGACTTAAATTATGTCTCCAAAATTTGAGCAGAATCTGTCTACCTTTGTATTAACTGGTTATCTGAATATTTGGCTTCAGTACTCAAGTTTCATAGACATACAGAACTAGATTGTAATCCTGACTCTCATTTACTCGGTGTTGGTTATTAGCAAAGTTCTTTGACATTTCTGTGCCTTGGTTTTCCCACATGTATTGTAATACTATTAATTGTGTAATGTATACATTACCTAGCTCACAGTTTGGGGCTCAGCAGTGACTGACAGAGTATATATAGTGTTGTGCGCTGTCCTGGCACATAATGGACACCCAATAAGTGTTTGCTCTTCTGATCATCCATGGAAGCCTGAGAGGCCATTCCCAAAGAACATGGATATAATTCAGTTAAGCAGTAACAAGGGCCTCAGGATACTTGCCAGGTGTGGAGTAAGTCTGCCCAGTCCGACTTGTAGTTAAGTCACAGAATGAACTTAACTTGATCAATGCAGAGCCTCCTCTGACAGGCAGGAAAACATGGCTGTGCCATGGAAGAGCAGTGTCCTGGACACTTGTCCCTTTTTGGATAGGTTTTGTTGATAGAAAAGAGTGTGGGATTATTGTAGGCTGTAGTGGCTGACTGCATACAAACTTTCTGTGTTCTGGATTTCCAACCCTGAAGTATTAGGTTGGTGCAAAAATAATTGCTGTTTTTGCCATTTTTTTTTTAATGGTAAAAACCACTATTACTTTTGCACCAACCTAATAAATTTGCAGCACCTCTTCTGAGCAGAGTTGCCCCTACTTCCCCAACCAGGGGAAATTGTAAACTGTGTGTGAAAGCATAGGAATGGTCATCTGGAATTACTTGTCATTGGTACACATCAGCACAAGAGAACACTAGAAGAGATGCAACTTATTTTCACAACTGAACTATTCTATGCCAGATGGTTAAAAACTTAAGGTGTGATGGGCTCCCTTTTACTACTACTTTCAAAATGACCAGAAATCTTTACTAGACAGAGATGCTAAAGCTGACCACTTACTGTAGTTATTTGACCAGTCCTTTCCTTTCCCTTCTGTTCCTGTTAATAATTACCTAATAAAGTTTATATTTTTAATCATTATACAGGGTACAATGAGTCTTCACATACATTATTGCATTTTATCTTTATAATGGCTGTGAGTGGATAGTATTTACTTCATTTTATAGGCATGAAACAGAGGCTGGACAAGGATAGATGATTAGCCCAAATTTATACACCCAGACAGAGCCTGAATTCAACACTTGAGACTTCTGCATTCAGTACTTTTTTCATTCCATCTCAATGCACTTTCTCATCAGGTGTAAAAGTGCCACTTATCCCATTGGCTTCCAAAAATGTATTGAAATGCACTCTGACATGAAGAATCTCATTTGATACCGGGCATTTCAACAAAATCCCACCTTAATTGTGCAAAATAACTCTAAGAGTGAAACTTTTCTTGAATGAGCTTAAAGTACAGTGATCTTAATGGAAGATTTTAGCTGGAAGATATTCATCTTCAGTACTCTTCAAGTCTAAGCTACGGTTTTCTCTCACTAAGACCATTTCAGTAGTTTACTAATTAGTCTATCTGCCATACAATTCTTCCCCAGTGCGGCTTCTCTCCACCAGCAAACAGAATGATATGACCCAAATCTGATCATCTCACTCCAATTGGAAGTCATTTGATTGCATCCCTTTGCTCTTTGGTTAAAGCCTACAAGCCCTAGCAAAGTTTTTCTTAGGCTCCCATTCTGGGTTAGTTTTCTCCATAACACTCATATCAGTTTGTAGGAATATATTTATTATTTTCATTTAAATACTGTCAGTATCCCCACTGATTCCATGGGATTAAGAATGGACTCTGATTTTGCTCCCCTTTGATCTTCCAACCACTAGCACTGTATCTGGCCCAACAATACATACTTAATACAAGTATTATGTGTCTATAAGTACTGTCTGACTGAAGGAGCAAATGAGTAAACTACCTAATCATAAATGTGTTTATTTTTCCCAATTAAACTGCAGGTTAGTATTTTGTTTTTGTTTGTGTTAATGTTTTATACTCTTAGAAGTAGCCTTTTTTTTTTTTTCTAACCTAGAATCTGTTCAGAAAGGACTTAGAGGCAAGTTACTCTAAGTCCTATCATTTCACAGTTGAGGCAGAAAACTAAAAAAGTTTGCCAGGGTCACATCAGAGCAGAACGATGTTTAGAACCCAGGTTCAGGCCAAGGTTCTTCGTTGGTGGTTTGATTTTTGTTTTTGTTTTTGGAGGATGTGGTGGGGAGAGATTTCAGTTGCTCTGGGCTCAGTTTGGCTTGGTGGCTGAGCTTTCAGTCAAGGAGGCTGGAGCAGCTCTGCTCCTCACTGCAGGTTTTTGAATAAGCTGGGGAACTCTGCCCCAGGCTAAAGGGGCAGCAGCTAATGGCAGAGGAGCAAGAGAGAAAAAGGAAATGTGCAAGGCTTCTAAGGCCTGCCTCAGAACTGCAGCACTTTCACTTCTCTTACATCATGTGTTGAATCAAGTCACAGGGCCAATCCAAAAGTCAAGGTGTATTAGTTCGTTCTCATGCTGCTAATAAAGACATACCTGAGACTGGGAAATTTATCAAGGAAAGAGGCTGGACCAAAAACGTAAAGAACCTTTTCTTTTTAGGAGACCACATGCTTTCTTGTTCTCCCTGTGGGAGAATAAAAAACCCACATGTTGTGGCGTTGCACAAGGAAAGAATGGAGTTGGGCTTTTGTGGAGTTTGGCTTTTGAGAAAAGTCTATCAGTTGTCAGAAAGTAACAGTCTGGGGAATTCTTGCAGTCAGAGCAAGACGAAAGGCTCTGCAGGTGCTGATGGCAGATGAGTGTCCTCATAAACCTGAAGGCATGATCTAGGGCTCAATCCTAATGTCTGAAAACTCAAAGAAGTAGAAGAAAAATGGGACCTAGGAGATAATTTAGATCGCAGCTGGGAGAGAAAGGACGCAGCACACCCAAGATGTGCCTTGTGAGATAAGGCAAGCATTAGCATGGTGCAGCCCTGTTTCACCTTTGACTGGCCTTTTCTAGCCTGTGATAACTTTTAGTGAAAAATGTGGCATTTGAAAGGTATTTCTGCAAGGTCTAGTTTTATTCAGGGATCCTCAAAGCTGGAAATGTGAACCTCATGGGGCTGGGGAAATTTATTGGCTAATTTTTGCACCACAGTTTTCAATGCTAATGGAGTAGTATCTGTTAGGTGTCTTAGGTGATGTGGTGGTATATTTGTTAAGGTCATCTCTGCCTTCCTTGGAGAACCCTTCTATGGATGCTTAGAGGTTCCTTATTCTCTTCCTCTGGGCTTGTCTCAAAAAAAAACAACAACAATAGGCCAGGCATGGTGGCTCACGCCTGTAATCCCAGCAATTTGGGACGCTGAGGCGGGCGGATCACAAGGTCAGGAGATCGAGACCATCTTGACCAACATGGTGAAACCCCGTCTCTACTAAAGTACAGAAAATTAGCTGGGCATGGTGGCACGTACCCGTAGTCCCAGCTACTTGGGAGGCTGAGGCAGGGGAATCGCTTGAACCAGGAGGCAGAGGTTGCAGTGAGCCGAGATTGCACCACTCCCCTCCAGCCTGGGTGACAGAGCGAGACTCCGTCTCAAAAAATAATAAATAAATAAACAAAATAAAATAAAATAAAAAACAATAACAAACACACAAAAAGCCTCCCCGAAGCTGTGGTTTCTTATGGATGCTGGCTTACCTGTGCTGGATATATTAATTGATTCCACACAATGATAGAGTAGAAATACCCTGGACCCTGGAAACACAGATCAGAGTTCAAAATCTGCCTCTTCACAAACCAACTGGGTGAACTAAAGCAAAAGGATTAACATCTCTGGCCTTGGTTTTCTCATCTATAAAATGGACAATATCCCTCACCAGGTCTTTTTCAGGACAAATTTTCTGTCTATCCAACAAATTGTCCCCAAACTTAGTGGCTGTGATAGTTCATTTGTGATGTCAGCTTCACTAGATTAAGAGATACACAGATAGCTGCTAAAGCATTATTTATTATCAGGGCTTCAGTAGGCACTGAGCCTGTCCATCATCTGCTGAAAGGGAAACCTAGGTGGTTTGGGATTTGATTCGAATGATTGGGTTGCCCCAGGTGTGTCTGTGAGGGTGTTTCCAGAAGGGATTGGCATGTGAGCCTGTGGGCTGAGTGGGAAAGATCTGTGGGTGGGCACTAATCAATCAGTGGAGTGTCTGGATAGAACAAAAATGTATAGGAAGGGCTAATTCACTCTCTTCCAGAGCTGCCCTTAGAACTGCCCTCTCTTCTCCTCCTGCCCTTGAACATTCAAACTCCATGTTCTCCAGCTGTTGGACTCCAGGACTTACACCAGTGGACCCACGGGCTCTCCAGCCTTTGGGTTTGGACTGAGAATTACACCATCAGCTTCCCTGGCTCTGAGGCCTTCAGACTGGGACTAAGCCGCACTACCAGCTTTCCTGGTTCTTCGGCTCACAGATGGCCTATGGTGACTTCTCAGCCTCCATAATCTAGTAAACCAATTCTTCTAATAAATTTCTTTTCCTCTCTCTCTGCATATATATATATATATATATATATCAGTTATTTTACGATGTACAATAAATTATTGTTGACTGTAGTCACCTCTATGTGTGTGTATAGATATGTATATATCTATACACACACACATACAGAGAGAGATGAAAAGAAATATATATATATATCCTATCACTTCTGTCTCTCTGGAGAACTCTGACTGAAACAGTGGCTTAAAATAAACATTTATCATCTCACACAGTTTCTATGGCTCAAGGGGTCTGACAGCAGCTTAGCTGGGTGGTTCTAGCTCAGTGTCTTTCATAAGGTCACAGTCAAGATGTCAACCAGGGCTGCATTCATCTGAAGGCTTGACTGAGGCTGGAGGATCTGCTCCAAGGTGGCTCTCTCACACACTTGGAAAGTTAGTGCTGGTTGTTGGCAGGAGGGCTCAGTGCCCCCACAACATGGACCTCTTCATGGAATGGCTGAACTGTCCTCATAGAGTGACAGTTGGCTTTCCCCAGAGAGGGTGAGTGAAAGGGGGCAAGAAGGAAGCTACAGTACCTTTTATGACCTGGTCTTGGAAATCATGCATTGTCACCTCCAGCTATTCTACTTGCTACAAGAAAGCCACCAAGTCTAGCCCTCAAGGGAATGGTAATTAAGTTCCACTTTTTAAAAGAAAATTTTTGTGGGTACATAGTAGGTGTTTATGTTCATGGAGTACATGTGATATTTTGATACAGACATACAATGCATAATAATCATAGGAAGATAACTGGGGTATCCATCACCTCAAGCATTCATCATTTCTTTGTGTTACAAACATTCTAATAATGTTACAAAACATCTAATAATAATCTTTTAGTTATTTTAAAATGTTGTTGACTGTAGTTACCCTGTTGTGCTATCAAATTGTAGATCTTATTCATTCTTTCTAACCATATTTTTGTACCCATTAACCATCCACACTTTCACCTGCTCTGGTACCCTTCCCATGCTCTGGTAACCATCATTCTACTCTCTATTTCCATGAGTTCAATTGTTTTAATATTTAGTTCCCACAAATATGTAAGAACATGAGATGTTTGTCTTTCTGTGCCTGGTTTATTTCACATAATGTAATATTCTCCAGTTCCATCCATGTTGTTGCAAATGACAGTAACTCATTCTTTTTTATAGCTGAAGAGTACTCCATTTTATGTATGTACTACATATTCTTTATCCATTCATCTGTTGCTGGACAGATACTTCTAAATCTTGGCTATTGCTAATAGTGCTGGAGTAAACATGAGAGTGCAGATATCTATTCAATATATTGGTTTCCTTTCATTTGGTTATACACATAGCAATGAGATTGCTAGTTTATATGGTAGTTCTATTTTTAGTTTTTTTTTTTTTTTTAGGAACCACCATACTGTTCTTCATACTGGCTGATTTACATCCCCATCAACAGTGTAGAGGGTTCCCCTTTCTCTACATCCTAGTCAGCATTTATTATTCCCTGTATTTTGGGTAAAAGCCATTTTAACTGGGGTGAGATTATATCTCATTGTAGTTTTGATTTGCATTTCTGTGATGATCAATGACGTTGAGCACCTTTTCATAAACTTATTTGCCATTTGCATGTCTTCTTTTGAGAAATGTCTATTCAGATCTTTTGCCTGTGTTTTAATTGAATTATAAGATTTTTTTCCTACAAATTTGTTTGTGCTCTTTATATATTCTGGCTATCAATCTCTTGTCATATGGATAGTATGCAAATATTTTCTCCCATTCTGTGGGTTGTCTCTTCACTTTCTTGATTCTTTCCTTTGCTGTGTAGAAGCTTTTTAACTTGATGTGATCTCATTTGTCCATTTTGTTTTGGTTGCTGAGGCTTCACTTTTTGAAGAGGGTGTATAAGAATTCGTGGACGTATTTTGAATCAGCACTAGAGGCTACATATGTAAAATTATTATAATAAAATAAGTGTGGAGTAAATGAAATTGATTATTATTTGGAAGCTTAAATTGTATCCTGTTCTACTGTACCTCTCTAGTACTAGCAGTGCTTGGTATATAACAGACCTTCTTGCTCTTGTCCCCCGGGCTGGAGTGCAATGGCGTGATTTTGGTTCACTGCAACCTCTGCCTCTCAAGTTCAAGCGATTCTTCTGCCTCAGCCTCCTGAGTAGCTGGGATTACAGGCGCCTGCCACCATGCCTGGCTAATTTTTGTACTTTTAGTAGAGTCGGGGTTTTACCATGTTGGCCAGGCTGGTCTGTAACTCCTGACCTCAGGTGATCCACCCACCTCGGCCTCCCAAAGTGCTGGAATTACAGGCACGAGCCACTGTGCCTAGCCAACAGCCCTTCTTAAATAATAAGCTAAATGTATTGCTTGTTCTTGTGTTAGGCATTGGGCTAAGCATGTTAGATGAAATAGCTCATTTCACCTTCACAATAGCCATGGGAAATGGGTCCCAATCAACTGGTATCCCAATTTTACAGAGGAGGAAATTGAAATATGCACACATAAGTTAAATATTTTTTTAGATATTAGCATGGAGGGCTTGAAGGAGCCAGGCATTGCTCTCAAGCAATCAACCCCAGGATGCAGCTTTTAACCACCTTACTCTGGTGTTTACACCAATCAAGGCCTCCAAAATTATTCATCTGAAATACTCCTGCCTCTGAAACTTACTTGTCCAGGAATACTTTGGGGGTGGGAGAAATAATGCCTGAATGGTTAAGCCTATATCTTGAAGCGCTTCTTTCAGATTTAGACTGCCTTAATCATTCCCAGCCAAAATTTTACAATGTGAAGGACAGGAATTTCTCCTTCATTCTTTCTTTCTTCCATAGTTTGATAAAACTCACCCACAACCCTTCTCCTTTCTTCTGTTCTATACTTTAGGATTCTCCTTGAAACTTTGTTGTTTTTCGTGTGGCTACATAAAAGTTTGAAAACTGCCAAATTAGATCATCTCTAGAAGTCATTTCCTGCTTTACCGTCTTATGAGCACATGAGTCCTCCCTGTTCCCCATCAGTACAGAAGTTAGTGACTAAATCCAGTCAATTCTTTCTTCAACACTTGCTCTCTTGGGTCTCCCTTTCTTGTCCCTTAGCCACTGTCCTCATTCTACATCTGATAAGAACCGAAATCGACACATTGTAGCATTCCCTTAACCAGGCCAGTACTCTCACTTCCAAATTATCTTGTGTCCAGTGGCCACATAAATCCTCAGGAATGTCCTCTTTTGTTTTGCCACTCCATTGTTCAAACAAAACCCTTCAATTGTCTGTGTCGCATTTCTCGTATGGGGGTCCCACAGATATGAGTACATATAAATAGACAGGTTTTGGAGAATACAGTCTAAAAAAAGTTAAGTTTTTTCCTTTACTAATAGAATTTCATGGTGACTTTGATATGCTAATGTGCAATGTGAGTCTTCCTGAAGGAGGGATAATATAACCAAGAGGTTTTCTCTCTTGGGCTTCTTGTGGGCAAGCACAGGTTTCAGGTCATAAAATTCCCTTGGGTTGTCATTTTAGAAGCTGTTTCTTATCACTAATGTCTCTTCCCTGGCACTTCTCACTTGGTGATGAGGCCCCTTCTCACTGTATTGTACCTTAACATGTGAAAGTCCAGAAAGTCATTGCTCAATAGGCTGTTGCTCTCTCTCTCTTTGACTGTCTAACCCTCAGCCTCCCAGAACCACCACTTCAGAAAATCAGCGTTATGTTTGTGCGTGTATACATGTACATAGCTTACTTTACTGAAGGACTGGGTGATTTTATTTATTCGTTTTCTTCTTATTTGTTTTTATTTGTGTATAATCGTAGGATAAAAGTACAATTTTGCTACATTGATATATTGCATTGTGGTGAACTCAGGGCCCTCAGTGCACCCATCCCTGGAGCCAGGCACATTGCACCCACCAAGCAACCTCCAATCATCTACCCCCGTCCCATCCCCTACCCCTCCAAGTCCCCGTTGTCCATCATTCCACACTCTACTTCTGTGTGCACATATTATTTAGCTCCCACTTAAGAGTGAGAACATGCAGTGTTTGTCTTTCTGTGTCTGAGTTGTTTCACTTAAGATAATGGCTTCCAGTTGCTTCTATGTTGCTGTAAACCTGAAGGACTGGTTAATTTTAAAAGGGCATTGCTTCACAGGTTAAAAAATGTTAAAAGCCAGGTACTAAAAATATAACTTCCCCAGTTCCAAAAATGTGTTTGCCTGTGTGTATGTGCGTTGACTGAGAAGTCAACCCTTCACTACATGGGTCCTCTCTGAACACATCCACAGTTTTGGACCTGACTGCACTGCCATTTACTGGTTTTGCCCGTGTATACCAGAGAGCCTTATCTTCTAGACATTCCCAGTAAAACTCTGTTCATATCCTGGAAAACCCCAGTACCTACCCACTGAGTCATTCCAGGGCCCATTGTGATTTCCCACATTAAGACAGTTTCCTAAATTCAGATCACTGAGTTTAGAGTAGCATCCTTGGTTTTAAATAATCAGTGATTTCTTTTGATAACCCAAGAGCTGCAGAATGGTACAGGATGGGAGTTCTTGGTGCTGCAGGTTCTGCAGCAGCATCCAGGTATGCATGTATCACCCAAGGTAGACTTACTTTCTCTTTCTTTTCTTTTCTTTTCTTTTCTTTTCTTTTCTTTTCTTTCTTTCCTCTTCTTTCTCTTCTTTCTCTTTCTCTCTTTCTTTCTTTCTTTCCTTCTTTCTTTCTTTCTTTCTTTTTTTTTTTTTTTGAGACAGAGTGTCATTCTGTCACCCAGGCTGGTGTGCAGTGGCACGATTATGGCTCACTTCAACCTCCGCCTCCTGGGCTCAAGTGATTCTCATGCCTCAGCCTCCCAAGTAGTCGGGATTACAGGCATGCGCTACTGCACCCAGCAGATTTTTTGTATTTTTAGTAGAGACAGGGTTTCACCATGTTGGCCAGGCTGGTCACAACCCCAAGGTAGATTTCTTTGGAGATTTTCTTGAAGATACACCCCCCACCAAAAAATTCCCAACCCCAACTATTAGACTGGTTAGAACAGCACATGACTTGCTCTAAAATTATTTTAATCCTCAGGGAGAGCACAGTCTCTCTAAACCCTAATGAAAAGCAAAGTATTTTCTAACTACTTGGTAATTTACAACATAACTTTTTCTTCTTTTGAAGGCAGTAGATTTCATTATTATGCAGGGTAATATTACATTCCTTCAATGCTTTTAGCATGTCTCACTTTGGGCCTGATGGTAAAAGAGTCATATGCCTCATAAAGATTGCTTCCTTAGTCATGTAAAGAGAACATTTGAAGGACTGTTCAGACAAGTAAGCAGTAGGCACTATGCTGGGCATTAGAAATGAAAACATGAATACTACGAGTTTCCCCCCACTGAGAGCTGACCTTAAAAGGCATTTATCTGCTCATTTATTCTATGTCACATATATTCTGAGCACCTACTATATGACAAAGACTATGTTGAGCGATGGGGAATGCCTTAGACTGGGTTCCCTGATATTCGACTCTGAGACTGAGAATTGTGAATTGTATGTAGAAGGTTTATTAGGGAATATTCTTCAGCAGTGCACCCGAAAGAAAGTGAGGATGACAGAATTGGACAGGGAGAGAACTGATGATTAATGCAGTTACAACTGAGACCTGGCCCAGTCGTAATAGGAGATTTAGAACTGAAATAACTCTTTAGAGTTGTCCCAAAGAGGGAAGCATGTCAGGCCTTTGTATGCCCATGCCATCCAGTCATTGGTGGCACATCCTCCTTGAGAAGGACTGTAGTCCTGGACAAGGCAGGTTTTTGAAGCCCAGGCAATGCTGAGTGAGGGATATGGTTTGAACCATCAGCAATTGATATTCCTAGTAGCTGGGACATTAGGAGAAATCTGTGTGAGAACACAACATCCACTATTGGGCTATAATAGGGCAAGGATCCATGCATGTCTTAGGAAGCTGAGAGTCCAGCTGAGGAGCTACAGCAACAAATGGGCAAAAGCAAGTGCAGATAGGTAAGTGCAAGAGTGTGGGAAGTGCTGTGAAGACACACAGCAAAGGCATATAGCCCAGTCTTACGGGTCCTGAGAAGGATTCCCAGATGAGGCAATGGCAATAATGAGACTGCAAAGGGGAAGTGGGCATGTGAAGGGAGTGGTTGTGCAAAATGCTAAAGGGAAAGAGTCTTCCTGGTAAAGGGAACAGCGTGTGCAACAGGGCAAGCAATGTGAGAACATGGCATCGGAGCTTCTTACAGAGTGAGGAATGGCTGGAGTGGAAAGTGCAATAGAGGAAGTGGTGCAAGGGGAGGCAAGGGAGCTGAGCCAGACCCTGAACCTGAAGGATGGACATGAAGAAGCAGGCATGACAGTGGGGGATTTTATCTGGATTGTCCTGACAGTCACCGTTTCCAGCTGAAAGTTACATGATAAATTCTGCACTTTGGGAAGATCCTTTTTTGCTGCAGTGTGGAGAAAGGATTGGAGGTAAAAGAGTAACACAGGGGGACTCCTAAGAGTGACCGTGTCAGTGGCTGGTTCATTAGTTTCTGGTGAGAAATGATAGTGATTAAAATGGAGGCGTGTCAGGTGGGATAGAGCTATGGATGGATTTGAGAGATATTAAGTAGGCAGAATCCATAAGACTTGAGTGATTGGATATGGGTCGTTAGGGAAAAAGAGGAGTCGACCTCAGATTTGTCTTTGAACCAGAGCAGGCTGGCAGTGGTGTGAAGCACAGAGCTCAGAGTGTCAGACTGAAACCAGGGAACCAATTAGAGCTGTGATTATAAAAAACAAAAACAAAACAAAAACAAAAAAAACAAAAAACAAACATCTTTTTATACAGGGACCCATTCAGGAAAAAAGGAGAAAGGTTTATGAACCCTACTCTTCATACAAATAATAAAACATAAAATTCTAAGAAAATAAAATATGCATTCTTACAGCTTAAATTACCTTTTTAAGAAAAATGTCAATGAGAAAATTGGCCCTGCTTTTGGCCACTAAAATATTATTATGGGCTAGGTGTGGTAGCTCAAGCCTATAATCCCAGCATTTTGGAAGGCCGAGGAGGGTGGATCACCTGAGGTCAGGAGTTTGAGACCAGCCTGACCAATATGGTGAAACCCCATCTCTACTAAAAATCCAAAAATTAGCTGGGCTTGGTGGGAGGCACCTGTAGTCCCGGCTACTCAGGAGGCTGAGACAGGAGAATTGCTTGACCGCAGGAGGCAGAGGTTGCAGTGAGCCGAGATTGCACCACTGCACTCCAGCCTGGGCAAGAGAGCGAGACTCCATTTCAAAAACAAAAAAAATAAAAAAATGATCTGGGTCATGTTTAAATATAGCGACTTTGAGGCAGCTTGTCAATGATTTTGGTTCCTCTTTGTATAATGCTTAGACCTCATAAAGACCACTCTAGGCCAGGCGTGGTGACTCACTCCTGTAATCCTAGCACTTTGGGAGGCCGAGGTGGGCGGATCATGAGGTCAGGAGATTGAGACCATCCTGGCCAACATGGTGAAAACCCGTCTCTACTAAAAATACAAAAATTAGCTGGGTGTGGTGGCGCATGCCTATAATCCCAGCTACTCGGAACACTGAGGCAGGAGAATTGCTTGATCCTGGGAGGCGGAGGTTGCAGTGAGCCGAGATCGCACCACTGCACTCCAGCCTGGCGACAAATCTAGACTCCGTCTCAAAAAACAAAACAAAACAAAAAAAATTCTAGAGCATGTTCTTTTTATCCTGGATACAATCCTGCAGGTAGGAATTATTCTATTCCCAACTTACGAAGCAGAAACAGAGGCTCACAGAAGTGAAATAACTTCACTTCCCTAGTGGCAAAGTTGATTCCATACTGTTCATTCCGGCCGGGTGCGGTGGCTCGTGCCTATAATCCCAGCACTTTGGGAGGCCGAGGTGGGCTGATCACCTGAGGTTGAGAGTTCGAGACCAGCATGGCCAACATGGCAAAACCTCACCTCTACTAAAAATACAAAAATTCATCCGGCATGGTGGCAGGAGCCTGTAATCCCAGCTACTTGGGAGGCTGAGGGAGGAGAATCGGTTGAACTCGGGAGACAGAGGTTGCAGTGAGCTGAGATCGTGCCATTGCACTATAGCCTGGGCGACAGAGCCAGACTCTGTCCCAAAAAAAAAAAAAAAAAGATTGTTCATCCCATTCACTGCTCACTGCTTCTTGCATCAACCTAGGGTTGTCTCTATCTGCTGGGTCTGGGTTTGTCTATCTGCTTTGAAGCAGAAAACTGAGAGGTCAGATGTTGCCTTGCTAGCCTCAGCTACCTGTCCCAGGCCATTTACCCTGGAGGTACTGGCCACTTGAGCATTTGTGTGTGTGTGTGTGTCATGGTCTTGCTCTGTCACCCAGGCTGGAGTACAATGGTATGATCATGGCTCATTGCAGCCTCAAATTCCTGGGCTCAAGCAAGCCTCTCACTTCATCCTCCTAAGTAGCTGGGACTACAGGTGTGGCCAAGTTTTAAAAATTGTTTGTAGAGACAGGGCCTCACTATGTTGGCCACACTGGTCTCGAACTCCTGGGCTCCGATCCACCCCCTTGGCCTCCCAAAGTGATGAGATTACAGGTTTGAGCCACTGTGCCTGGTCACACCTGAGCATTCTTGCTTCCTGACTGCATCTAGGCTGCTGCTGGGGTCCCTTCCCTGGAACATCCTACTGGCCAGGCTTTGTCTTTGGGTTACTTGGAGCACAGAAGCAGAGCAGGACAGACAGAAGTGGTTTCTCCAGATACAGATTCCTATGCTTTGTAGGGTCTGAAAAGCTTCAGTTTTACTCAGGTCTTGAGTTATATGTTGTAGCCACATGAACTAAATGACTCCCTAAGCCAGCCATATTGTCACCATGCAGGATCAGATGACTCCACCCTTAACTAACCCAGGGGAGGGGAGTAGAGGGGAAAGGCTCATTTTGAAACTGCCTCTGTTGGGGCCCTTCAGGCTGCAGTCCCTGGCCAGACAATGGTCTGCCTTTTGGCAGGCACATCCAGTGTTAGGTTTTCAAATGCAATGAAAAGGGAGTTTATATTTTCATCTGATAATTGTAAGTAAAAGATGCAATTAAATATGATTGTGATTAGCTTGAAATAGATTTTCTGACTGTAAACACACACATACAAATGTGTGCATTTCAGATATATCCATTAATATTTCCACAAGCACTTCGTAGTCTTGATTGCTGTGGGTGGTTAATATAAAGTTTTGTTTCTTTTGTCTTCTTTCTTATCACTTTCTCCTCTGAAATTTGCCTCTATCTTGGGCCGCCTTATCTACTTCCTGAGTCCCGTGATATTTTCTCTGAAATGACCATAAAAACTGAGCAAGAAACTGCCTGTGGCATTATAAATACTGACTGTAAGAAATCACAGAATGCCTCTAATTTTAGCTGAAAATGTGATAATAATAATGATATAAACAGCTACCATTTATCAAATACTTGTTATTAACTAAACCATGTGCTAAATGCTTTACACACACTAACTCAATGTACTGAGATTAAATTATATTACAACACAAGGATTTTGCCACTTTCGTAGCAGCAATTATCCATTGCCATGCCTTCTCTGTTTTCATTGCCTTTATCTGATCTCTGAATTGGACACTCTCTGCAGGACTCAAAATGCTGATTTTGCAACATCTCCTATGCCCTCTGTGAAATGGAGAAGACGCCTCTTCTTACACTTTGATGCATTGCCTTCAGGTCTATGTCTCTTTTGTTTCTTTCCCATGCTGCTTCTGTTCTTGGAGATCTCTTCTGTCTTCCTAGAATCTTCCCCAAGGTCATGTTTCAGTCCAAGCAATCTTCCAAAGGCACCAGTTCTGAGTGATTTCCCCCTTCTGACACATTCCTATAGGAGTAGGCACATTTTGACAGAAGCCTCAACTGCAAAGCTGTCTTGTATGACTCTAGAAGAGATAAGACAGGTGGCAGACGATGCCCAATTCCAGGCACAGCCCTGATGACATCTCTCCTACCCTGCTCCTTAGGCACAGGCACCACTGTAATAGGAATAATCTTGAGTATATTCTTATTTTGTTTAAGTTAAAATTAGGTTGCCATGAATCTTATTCCACAAACACATGAGTACAAAAAAAATCATAGTTGTATGTAGAAAATCCTAAGGAATATACATTTTAAAAACTGCTGGAAATAATCCATTAGTTCACAAGATCACAGAATACAAGATCAATGTACAAACATCAATTGTAATTAAATACTAACAATGAGCAATCTGAAAATGAAATTTAGAAAACAATTTTATTCATAATAGCACCAAAAAGAATAAAATACTTAGGGATAAATTTAACCAAAGAAGCATAAGACTTCTACGGTGAAAATTATAAAACATTGGTGATAGAAATAAAAGGTGATCTCAGTAAGTGGAGAGAAATTCCATATTCATGAATTGGAATATGTTAATTCTCTCTAAATTGATCTACAGATTCAACTCAATTGCTCTCAAAATCCCAGCAGGCGTCCCTCTGGGATTACTTTCCTGCCCTCATGAGAAGCCGTATGATCCACTGTCTGGGTCATCCTGTTAGCCAGAGCTGGGCCAGAGTTGATTTCCTCAGATGCATATCTTTGTGCTAAGTAAAGGTTGAAAAGTTTCCTTTGAAATTGGTTTTCTAGTCATTTATTGTAGCCAAATAAACTAAATGTAGCTAAATGAGGCCCCTGCACCTACTGAGTAAGCAGAAATTGTAACCACCCATGGTCAGACGGGCTCAAAACACATCATTAAGAAAATGAAAAGACAAGCCACAGATTGCTTTGAGAAAACTTGAAAATTTTTATCTGATAAAAGACTTCCAGAATATATCACAAAAAACTCTTGCACCTCAATAATATGAAGACAAACAACCCAGTTAACAAATGAGGCCAATACTTAAATAGACATTTCACCAGGTAAGACATATGAAGGGCCAATAAACACAAGAAAAGATGCTCAACATCATTAGTCACTTGGGATTTACAAATTAAAACCACACTGAGATACTACTTTATATGCACTAGAATGGCTGTAATAAACAAGAGACAGAAGCAAGTATTGGGGAGGATGTGGAAAAACTAGAACTCTTAGGCTGCTGGTGGAGATGTAAAATGGTGCAACCACTTTGGAAAGCAACTTTTAGTTTAAAAATGTTACCATATGACCCAACAATTCCACACCAGTGGCTCACACCTGTAGTCCCAGCTACTCATGAGGCTGAGGCTAAGCCCTTTCTTAGATACCCAAGAAAAAATGAAAATATGTACCAAAAAATCTCATTAATGAATATTCATAGCATTATTATAATGTGAAAGTTCCAGAGTGGAAACAACCCAATTGTCCATCAGCTGGAGAATGCATAAACAAATGTGGTGTATCCATATAATTGAATAATATTCAGAAGTAAAAAGGATTGAACTACTTACATATGCTACAACATGGATGAACCTCAATAATATTATGCTAAGTGATGGAATCCAGAAAGAAAAGACTGCATAATATATAATTCTCTCTATATAAAATATCCAGAAGAGGGAAATTTATGGACATAAAGCAAATCAGTGGTTGTCTAGGATTGGGGATAGAAGCACGGATTGACTGCAAAAAGACACAAGGGGACTTGGGGTAGATGAGAATGTTTTACAATTGGATTGTGATGATATCTGCACATCCATAAACATTTACTGAAAATCATTAAATTGTATTCTTACAATGGATAAATTTGATATATTTCATGCCTTAATAAAGCTGCTAAAATTTAGCGTATAATGAGAGTGAGAAGTATAAACGGAACAAATTTGGTAATATATTGATAATTCTTGAACATGGATGATGGATAATGAGGGTTCATTGTAATTTTTCCTTTTCACCCTTTGTGGATATTTGAAATGTTGATAATAAAAAATTTAAAAGTAATTTTAAAAGAGGAAATATCATAGTACTTTATTTTCCTTACATGAAATTAAACCTGGTTCACATATTATGAGGCTGGAGGAAAATTTAATCTCAGTCATTATAGTGGTCTCCTCGCTCGGGTAACTCAACAATATTGGAGGCTTATGTGGCACCCTCAAAATCTTCAGGCCATTAGGTCATTATTTGATATGAATAAGCCTTAGGAAAAAGTACGTAATTTATGCCAAAGCTGGACCCAGGAATCTTTTCGGAGGTCTGTGGTACTCATGGTAAAGGCAACCCTCCCTAGGTCCCCACTAGGTTCCTGCATGGTCATTCCCCTCTGAATCTTGGTCCCTTTGTTCCCAAGAAGAGGTGTGACTTCTGACACTAGTTACTGAGTGTAACTTCTCCCATCTCATTCCAGTTTTTTTTTCATTTTAACCTCTTCCCTGGATGTATCCTTTCACAATGGCCAGGAAAATAGTTCAACTTGCAGCCAGTTTTTCAGGTTGTGCTAATGAGGTAAGCATACAAAAAACATTCTCTAATTTAAAAGGTGTGTGTGTGTGTGTGTGTGTGTGTGTGTATAAAGTACAGAGAATAATCCACAGGTAACTCCCATCTTCAAATTCATCTTTAACATGCAAGCCTTAGTTCATTTTCTTATTTAATCATTCATTAAACAAATATTTATTTAGTCCCTCCAGGTAATGCCAGGCACTGTTTGAGGCACTGCAAGCACATCACTAAACAAAACCAACAAAGGCTTTGCTTTTATGCAACTTAGGCTGTAGGGCTTATGTTTTCAAACTTTGATGTGCATAAGAATCATGTGGATATATTGTTAAAATGCAGATTCGAATTTCATAAGGTTTTGAGATTCTACATCTCTCTTTTCTCTTCTCTTCTCTTCTCTTCTCTTCTCTTCTCTTCTCTTCTCTTCTCTTCTCTTCTCTTTTTTCTTTTCTTTTCTTTTCTTTCTTCTTTCAGATGGAGTCTCACTCTTGTGGCCCAGGCTGGAGTGCAGTGTTGTGATCTTGGCTCACTGCAACCTCCACCTCCCAGGTTCAAGCGATTCTCCTGCCTCAGCCTCCTAAGTAGCTGGGATTACAGGCACCCACCACCATTCCTGGCTAATTTTTGTATTTTTAGTAGAGACAGGGTTTTACCACATTGTCCAGGCTGGTCTTGAACTCCTGACCTCAGACGATCCACCCACCTCGGCCTCCCAGAGTGCTGGGATTTCTAAGAAGCTCCCGTGCGATATCCATGTTGCTAGTACACAAAACACACTTTAAGTTGCAAGGCTCTAGAGGTTGGAGAAAAACATGGAAAACATAAAAGTTAACTGTTCACAATTTTCTATACTAAATTATTACTAAACTCAGTCGGATGTGGTGGCTCATGCCTGTAATGCCAGCACTTTGGGAGCCCAAGGCAGGAGAATTGCTTGAGCCCAGGAGTTCAAGACCACCTTGGGCAACATTGCAAAACTCCATCTCTACAAAAAATACAAAAATTAGCTGATGTGGGCCGGGCACGGTGGCTCACACCTGTAATGGCGTGAACCCCGGAGGCGGAGCTTGCAGTGAGCCGAGATCGTGCCACTGCACTCCAGCCTGGGCGACAGAGCGAGACTCCATCTCAAAAAAAAAAAAAAAAAAAAAAATTAGCTGGTGTGATGCACACACCTGCAGTCCCAGCTATTTGGAAGAATCACTTGGACCCAGGAGGTTGAAGTTGCAGTGAGCCATGATTGGGCTACTGTACTCCAGCCTGGGCAACACAGCAAGACCCTATTTCAAGCAAAACAAAACAAAACAATTAAAAAAAACCCCAAATATCTTACTCTTCTAAACAGCCAAGTTTCTCAGCACTTTCCCAGCCACTCCCAGGTATATTTTAAGAAGGTACAAGGTTACAGGAATTCTGCTTCTAGGAATCCATTTTAATGAACTCATTGGAAAGGCAGACAAAAGTATCTTAGAAGGAATTTCATCACAGCATCATTATTACAACAAACAATTAGAGAAAGAAAAACCCTAAATATCTGTATTAGTTTCCTGTTACTGCTGTAACAAAGGAACAAATTACTTTAAAACTCATGGCTTTAAATGACACAAATTTATTCTCCTACCACGCTGGAAGTTAGAAGGCTGAAATCAGGTTTTCACTGGACTAAAGTCAAAGTGTCAGAGCTGGGTCCTTCCAAGGGCGCTGAGGGAATAGGCTTTTTTCTTTCCATTTTTAGCTCTCTTGGCTGCCCACATTCCTTGGCTTGTGACCCCTTCCATCTTCAAGTGCATCGCTTCAATCTCTTTTGTCATTGCCTTCTCTTCTCACTCAGATTCGTCCTGCATCCCTTTCGTAAGAACTGCTATGATTTCATGGAGCCCCTGTGGACAGTTCAGGATAATATCCCCATCTTCTAGCCTTAATCTTTTAGGCTTAAGATCCTTATCTTAATCATATATGCAAAGTTCCTTTTGTCATATTAGGTAACATTCACAGGTTCTGGAATGTGGAACCTGTGATTAGGATGTGGACCTATCTGGAGACCAATATTCAGTGATATGATTGGATGTTTTGTTCCCTTCAAATCTCATTGAAATGTGACCTCCAATGTTTGAGGTGGGCCTAGTGGGAGGTATTGTGTCTTGGGGGCAGATTCCTCACAAATGATTTGGTGATCTCCCTGTGGTAATGAGTAGTAATGAGCTTACATGAGATCTGGTTGTTTAAAAAATTTTGGGATCTCCCCACAACTTGCTCCCTTCTCTCTTGTTACCTTCTCACTATGTGACATGCCTGATTCCCTTCACTTTCCACCATGATTGTAAGCCTCCTGCAGCCTCTCCAGAAGCAGATGTGAGCTCTATGCTTCTTGTAAAGTCTACAGAATCATGAGCCAAAATAAACCTGTTTTCTTTATAAATTACTCAGCCTCAGGTATTCCTTTATAGCAACACAAATTGGACTAGCATGAGCAGTAGACTTAATATCATCTCAGCATTTTCTTAGTAACAAGAGAAAGGGTCATGGTGTAGGTCTCATAGTCAAGACAGAATCATACCAAGCTAAGGTGTGCAGATTATGCAATGGAGCAGGCTAAGTTCCTAGACCTCTATGGCATAATTATGGCTTTCTCATGCTAGTCCAGTCATCGCTGATGTCTTCCAGGAATATTCCTATTCAAGTAACCAAACTGTTTAGCTTTTCCAATTCTGGCATTGTAGAGAAACAGTTTTTCAGACACACAGTCTGTCTATTTGTTCAAATGTGCTTCCCCACGTCTGGATTCTGTATGCCAAGTTAGCTTTCTTTGAAGAATACCCCTTGTCTGGCTTGACATCATTTAGTTTATTTATGTGGAGAACTCTTGGGGAAATACTATACCTATGTTATATGTGTGTGTGGATATAAAATGCAGAACAACAAATCATTAGAAGATATATTCACTCATCAAATTCTGAGTCCTTGGAGCTGTTCTAACATAACCACATAAACTACTCCTATGTATACTTTGCTAGAGTCAGCAAATGAGGAGCAAGCAGACAAAATCTAATTGGAGGGGTAGGGGACCCTAAAGGACATTGCAGACTCCAGCCCTGAAAGTTCAAGGAACTCTTTAAAAAAAAAACCTAGATTCTAAACTCCCTGAAGGTAGTGAACATGTATGTATGTATGTACATATGTATGTATGTATTTCGTAGAATAGTACAATCTGTCCTACAATTTCTTCATATGTCTATCATTTGCTCAGTTCTTAGCACTAAACCTTGTACATCTACACCATGACTATATTCAAAGAAAAGAATGTAAGCCTTAATAAATAAAAAATAGAAAACACGAGATGATCAAGTAATGGATTCAAACTCAGAAAGTGAACAAAATGCTAATAATGTGCATTGATATACACATATCTTTTTCTTAAAGGTTTGAGAACATTAGATTATGTACTCCCTGTTTTTATAAATAAAATTTTAAAAATATGAAATTCATGATACATTAAAAAGTTTATGTTAAAAACTAAGGACTAAAGACTAGATAAACCATACTTCATGTATCAAAAATAGCTCTCCCTTCCGTTACATATATTTTGCCATCTCTAAGATATGACCAATCAGATTATGTTGTCAAATTAGATGGAATGTCCGTGGTGGAAGATAAAATGATGATAAAGAAATAATTTTCATTAACAATCATAAAGCACAAAAATGATTTGAACAGAGAGGCTTTAGGGTGAGAATTGACCAAGGATCAAAGAGTTGTTGTTGTTTTCCTTTAAAATAGACATGAGAGCTTAGTTTAAGCTTCATGACAATACTAGGGTTTGGGTAAGGCAAAGAGAACAGATTTCAGTTGAGCAAGGCATTACTTCCTAAATGGACTAATTCTGATAAATCACCAAGACATGTGGCTGCTAGATTCCAGACAATGAATTTATACAAAAGGAAACAAAGCCCCATAGACTTTTTTATTGTAGATATTCTCACTATGTCAGTACCAAGCTATAAAACAAGGAAAGAAGTGAGTATAATTACAACCTCTCTCAACAGAGCGAGGAGAATTGGTTTGAGAAAAGCCCACTGTAACTCGTTGCACTGGGGTGTTCTCTCAGCAGGACCATAAATCAGGTTTCAGCACGGGAACCACATCTATGCTATGTGAAGCTTTGGATCTGACTCACAGATGTTAATTGGCTTATCCCATGGACAGGCAATAGAAGAATAGTTGTAAGTTCTGAGACTACTGTTTTGGGAATTTGTCTTAGCTCTCTACATAATGCTGGATTGCTTTGGGAAACTTAATTGGCTTCTCTGAGCTGGGTTTCTCATTCATAAAATATGGTGTTGTGACTACATGAACTGTAAGGACCTTTCTAACTTGAGCATTCTTTATTTCTGTTTCCTCTAAAATGCTAACTTGTATTATTTTCCCCAACTTCAGGGAAGTATTATAAAATTTAATTTATTTTCCTTTTTTTTTTTTTTTTTTTTTTTGAGACCGAGTCTCACTCTGTCACCCAGGCTGGAGTGCAGTAGCACGATCTCAGCTCACTGCAACCTCTGCCTCCTGGGTTCAACCAATTCTCCTGCCTCAGCCTCCCATGTAGCTGGGACTACAGGAACCCGCCACCAGGCCTGGCTAATTTTTTTGTATTTTTTAGTTGAGACGGGGTTTCACCGTGTTAGCCAAGATGGTCTCGATCTCCTGACCTTATGATCTGCCCGCCTTGGCCTCCCAAAGTGCTAGGAATACAGGCATGGGCCACTGTGCCCGGCCATAAAATTTTATTTCTAATAAATTCAAAGAGAAATCCCAAATGTGCAGAACAGAAGTTTGCAGCCTGTTGATTTCTGATGTGATGGATCATATTACTGTTTCTCAAAAATTCACTTTCCTTCCTTGAAGAACCTCTTGTGTGGGAATTATATGTCTTTGCCCTGTTGTACTCAGGAGTGAACTCGCTCATATGAACCTACTTTATTCAATGGAATGTAGATGGAAATGATGTTACTTCAAAGATGAACAAATATTTTAGATTTGTCGTGTCTCTTCTGTTTGTTTTGATGGCCATAGATGATATCTGAGATAGAAGATATTCCATCAGCCTGAGTCCTGGAATGACAAATATTTGGAACAGTTAATGCTCATGTATTATGGGCAAGAAATAAACCTTTGCTTTAAGCCTCTGCAATTTTGGGAATCATTTGTTTCTGCAGCAAAACCTAACCTATCCTGACTGATATACCTGCATTCTAGAAATGGCCAACTATGGAAAGCAGTTCTGATTTCTGGAGTATGATTCCAACCAAAAAAATCAGAATTAGAAACTGATTTTAAGAAAGGTCTCTCTTTTTATTCTCATCTTCATTTAAGTAGTGCCACATCCATATATTTAAAAATTCTCTGCTAATGCTTTTTTTCTTTTATATTTTCATCGACATGTAATAATTGTACATATGGGATACTGGGTAATGTTTTGATACATGCATACAATGTGTAGTTATCAAATCAGGATAATTAGCATATCCAAAATCTCAAACATTTGCCATTTCTTTGTGCTGGGAACATTTGAAATCCTCTCTTCTAGCTTTTTTGAAAATATACAATAAACTATTGTTAACTATATTCACCCTGTAGAGCTATAAAGTTCTAGAACTTATTCTTCCTGTCTAGCTGTAATTTTATATTCATTAGCCAACCTCTCTCTATCCATCTCTCCCCACTACCTTTCCCATTCTCTAATAACTACAATTCTACTCTCTAATTGTATGAGCTGAACTTTTTCTTTTAGCTCCCACATGTGAGTGAGAATGCTTATATCAGTTGTCCCAGTGAAGGCACTAGGCTCTGGAACACATGGGCAATTTAGTTTCTGTTGAGCCTGTGTTGCCTTTAATTTTCTTCCGGTGTTCATACACAAAAGATTGTTTCTGTGTCTTTCATCTATTTGTTCAACTAATATTTTTTGAGTACATACTAACTATCTGGAAAGCACTGGCGATTAAAGAGTGAAAAGATACCCTGGTCCCTTAACTGGCTATATTGTATCTTCCAGTAGCTTAAAAAAAACAAGTGCAAGAGGGTGTGATAAATGCTGTGCTAGGAAATGCATAGAATGTTATCGGAACATCTAGGATGAGCATTTTAAATCAAAGCTTTGACACTGAGGAAGGCTTTCTAGAGGAAGTGATGCCTAATATAGGAACTGAAGAATAAATAGTCATTAGACAGAAGAATTATGAATGCATATGTGTGTGGGAGTGTAGGGGCTACGGAAAGATGGGTTGGGTAATTATGTGTGGGAGGTTGACTTTAAGTTAACCAAAGGGCAGTGATATGGTTTGGCTGTGTCTCCACCCAAACCTCATCTTGAACTGTAGCTCCCATAATTCCCATGTGTTATGGGAGGGACCTGGTGGGAGGTAATCAAATCACCGGGGCAGATCTTTCCCATGCTGTTCTCATGATAGTGAATAAGCCTCTTGAGATCTGATGGTTTTATAAAGGGGAGTTCCCCTGCACATGCTCTCTTGCCTGCTGCCATGTAAGATGTGACTTTGCTCCTCCTTGCCTTCTGCCATGATTGTGAGGCCTTCCCAGCCATGTGGAACTGTGATTCAGTTAAACCTCTTTCCTTTATAAATTATACAGTCTTCGGTATGTCTTTATTAGTAGCATGAGAACAGACTAATACAGGGAGATTATCCTGGGTGTGTGATATGGTTTGGCTGTGTCTCCACCCAAATCTCAACTTGAATTGTAATAATCCCCATGTGTCAAGGGTGGGGCTAGGTGGAGATAACTGAATCATGGGGGCAGTTTCCCCCATACTATTCTCATGGTGGTGAATAAGACTCATGAGATCTGATGCTTTTATAGGAGTTCTCCTACACAAGCCTTCTTGCCTGCCACCATGTAAAACATGACTTTGCTTCTCGTTTACCTTCTACCATGTTTGTGAGTCCTCCCCAGCTACATGGAACTGTGAGTCAACTAAGCCTCTTACCTTTATAAATTATCCAGTCTCAGCTATGTCTTTATTAGCAGCCTGAGAATAGACTAATCAGAGGAGCCTTTAAAGAGAGTGACACATTGGAGAGATATGATCCTGCTAGCCTGGGGGTAAATAGCCCTGCTGTGAACTGTGCATGGGAGTCACCTGACAAGGACTACTTGTGACTTGTACTAGCTGAGAAGTGTCCCAGGCTGATTGCTGGCAAGAAACTTCAGTAATACAAGTGCAAGGAAATGAGTTCTGCCAATAACCAATGAGCTTAAAAGAGAACATCAAACTCAGGTTAGAATTACAGCTTTGGCTAATATCTCAATTTCAGCCCAATGAGACCCTGAGCGGAAGACCCAGATAACTTTTACCTGGATTCCTGACCCACAGAAACTGTGAGATAATAAATTTGTGTGGCCTTCAACTGCTGAGATTATGCTAATGTGTTATGCAGCAAGAACACAGCACTAAAGAATACACTGTGTGATTGTGTGTCTTCAGGGAAGTTACCTACTTTCTTTGTACCTCGTTTTTCTTGTCTATAAAACAAACATGATAACAAGATTCCCTCATCAGCAACTGAAATATGTGATAATATAAGCAGGCTACCTAGTCAACATGGTTTAAGTACTGCTTCTCATTCCCCAGCCCACCAGCACCATCTTAAGCAATGGCTCTTCTGAAACATTCTGCCCTGGTTTTTCCTTCAAGAGCTGGCACGCAGATAAAGGCTGCCTTAGGTGCCATTTGCCCAGCAGCCAGTCCCAGGGTCAGCGTTCTGATGAAAATTCCTATTGTAATGCATAACCATGAGGAGTCCAGAGTGAAATTGCTTTGGGAGCCTTTGTGTGATTAACGTTTCAGCTGTTTATGGAGTCTTTGCCCTATTATTTCCTGTTTTAAAAATTAATGTTCTTTATTATTAAAAACCAAGAAAGGAAGTTCAGCTGGAGCACAGGAAATAGTTCTATGTGATCCAAATACAAGTTTCTGAGTAGGGAGGATATTTGGAGGACTCCTGTTTTACTTAGATGTTCTTTGAGTTCCCATAACTTTTTATTTTGAAGTCATTGCTCCCAAACTCCACCCCAAGCTCTCTGCCCCTCTGTCCTTCCTATCCCTAGATCTGAATGGGAGGAAAGACATTTGAATCAAAAGCATTATGACTTGTAAACAATGCCAATGGCAGTTTACATGACAGAATCAGAAAAACCCATTGACTCAGAGAGTTTTTCAGTCAGAAGAAATCTTGGAGAGCACGTAGCTTGGAGGTGTTTTTTTTGTTTGTTTTTTTGTTTGTTTGTTTGTTTGTTTGTTTTGAGATGGAGTCTCGCTCTGTTGCCCAGGCTGGAGTGCAGTGGCATGATCTTAGCTCACTGCAACCTCCGCCTCCCGGGTTCAAACAATTCTCCTGTCTCAGCCTCCTGAGTAGCTGGGACTACAAGCATGTGCCACCATGCCCGGCTAATTTTTTTGTATTTGTTTTAGTAGAGATGAGGTTTCACTATGTTGGCCAGAATGGCTTGGAGGTTTAATTGCTCAAGGAGACACAGCTAATCAGTGCCTAACTTTTCTCTGAAAGAAACTGGATTTTGGCACACTTTCCTCAAGTATTCTGAATCTATTATGTTTATTTTCTATGTGTAGAAGTTTAAAAACTCTTGAAATATAAGGATCAAATGTTCTCTTCTTAGGGATACACCCCAGTATAGATGTCATCATAGATCCTGATGATCTGTAATGTTGTTACCAATTGAACTTCTATAGGGATGGAAAGACCTAGTTCAATAAGAAGGAAAGATTTAGGTTAGATTTAAGGGGCAGAAATATCTCAGTTGCAAGCACTAGCTGTCATGTGGGATTGGGAAATAACATTCTTTAAGGATCATTGAGGAAATTATAGATTGTGCATCCATCACATGGGTTTACTCATTATTTACTTGGTATCACTCATTTTCCTCTATCTACTATCCCAGTATATTTCTGATGACTTGCATTTCTATATTAGGAGAGTCTGGATTCCCTTCTCCCAAGACAAAAAAAGAAAGTCTTTGTAATCAATTTGAGAGTTTAGTGAAGCTTTTGGCTTGATGGAGCATTTACTGTGTGTGCAGAAAAGTTAACAAAGCAGGCCTGAGACTGCTATCCTTAGATTGGCCCTTGGCTGGCATCTGGAAACTTGGGGAAACAGTTTCCTGCACTGATATTAATGGCCCCTCACTGACAAAAATGGCTCGGTGTGCCTGAACTATTTGTACAGTTTCATTCATGCTGAACACCTGCTTTCCTTCTGGGATTCTTGATTGGGTACATGCTAGGCAATGAATTCTTAAGTGACCCATCTCCCAGTAAAAACCCTGGGCACTGAGTCTCTGGCGAGCTTCCCTGGTAGACAGTTCAGGCATGTTGTAACAATCATTGCCGGAGAAATTAAGCACATCCTGTGTGAGTCCACCAGGATAGGCTCCTTCAAAGCTGGCATCTGGTTTCCTTCAGATTTTGTATGACACACTTTTGCCTTTTGTTGATTTTGCTTTATATCCTTTCACTGTAACAGCTCTTAGCTATAAGTACAACTATATGCTGAGTCATGCAAATCCCTCTAGCAAATGATCAGACCTGAGGCTGGTCCTTCTGGGGAAAATATGCATTTTCTGAGAGGCTTCCCTAGTACCACGGAAGCAGCAGGCCCTTGCTTTAGGGAAATCAAGTTCAACAGCCAATATGAAGGAAGACAATCCATTATAAAATACTCAAATAAAATGTTATTTCTCTTCTATACCGATTTCCCTCTGCTTTGCCTACCAGCCCACTCCATATCCCTTATATGTTCTCTTTTAATTTTCTACTTTACTTCTTTTCTTCTTCTTCTCCATTGTCTTAGGTTCTATCTGCCCTATCTTATATTTTGTACTGTGAATTATACGACAGAAGAGACTATATAATTAGCAGAAAAAAAAGCAACAGATGTGTATGGAGACTCCGTTTTATGCTCAGGAATGTTGTCTTCTAATTAAACTAAAATCACTAATATTTTAATCCCTCAGTTTTCTAGTCTAATAAATAGGGCTAACATCACCTGCTCATCTTGCATCTGTAACTCGAGGGGATCAAATGAAATAATGTTTATGCAAGAATTTTAAATACTTGAGTCACATTAAAAGCGGAGACTCATTAGTCTCTTGGAGTTCTACACAAGTGGGTTGCATGAGAAATCTTTGCTCTTGACATTTGGGCATCCTTTCTCTTTATTCAGAAAATGACAGACAAGAGAAAAGATTCTCAATGAGGAAGGGCCACAGGAATAGTTAGACCTGAGAAGAAGAAGATTTGAAGAAGGCTGTGATTGTCTTCAAATATAGGAAGGGCAGATATGGAGCAGGAGCAACAGAATAATTCTATGTGACTCCACAGGATTTAATCAGGACTAATGGGAAAAAGCAAGGAGGAAGAAGAGGAAAGACCCGGCCAAAGGCACAAGGAGAAGGGACGCACAAGAACCTAGTCATTGGAGCTGTTCGAGGCCAGGCTGAACCACTGCCCACGGCCAGTCTCCCACGTTGCATGCAGATTTATGAATGAACTTCTTTTGTGAACCACCCCCACAATGTTTGCAGCAGTGCTCTCTGTACTATTATTTACTGAATCTTTTTCTTTAAATAATTCATTTATTTCTTATTAGATACATTTATTTTGCATATTTAATGCTATTTTTTGTAATACACATTAAAATAAAAGCATAACTATAAAACTTACATTTGTCAGTAAACCCCAAACTAGATGCCTTTGAAACCTAGCATTACATAGAAATTCTTAAGCCAAATGAAAGACAAAAACAAAAACAAAACTATGTATGTGGGACCCTGACCCCTAGTCCTGTGAACCCCTGGGTCACTTGACATCGCATAGTCTTTCTTGAAGGAAAGGTTGTTGCCCCATTTGTGGAGTATCACCCTGTGTCTCCTCATGGGAGATCATAAGGCCTTCCTCTTCCATGGATGAATTTGCTCATTACCTCCCAGCAACCCACCAGGACAACCAGGTGTAAACCAGGACCAAAGCAAATGCAGATGTATGGTAGCCCTATGTTGTCCTCGCCCTCGCTGCCGTGGTTTTGTACTTCCTAAATAAAGCATCGGCTCTTAATTATTTCCTCTGGCTCAATTTTCTAGGGATCAAGCAAAGACATCCCTTTCTCTCATATATACACTTGGTCTGCGGAAGTTATAATTCTGCCCCTGTGATCACATTGATTAAAGGCATCTGAATCAAGATAGATCCGTTTCCTTCTTGCTGGAATTTGGAATTTCAACCTAGAGAAAAATGTGTTAGTTTGATAGGACTGCCGTAACAAAGTTCCACAAGCTGGGTGGCTACTGGAGAGGAGCAGTGATTAGTTTCTTTCGGGGTCTGAGCAAAAAGCAGATTGCAACTATATACTCATTGAAAAATAAGCAGTGGCTAAAATAGAGGAAACCATAAAGCAGACATCTTAAGTAGAAGCAAATACCTGAAGCAACGGACCTTTATTAATCAAGGCTGTAGACAGATGTAGGAATGTTATAATACCTGTTAATACTGTAAGTGTACCTTAGTATGTTACTTAATGGAGAAATGAAAACCATGTTTAATAAAGCAATGTTCGAAAGCTTCATCAGACAAATTTACCTCCTTAAACTCTGGGCCAATTTAAGATCTTTGCAAGCCTTAGGATCTCATACTTCTGGAGGCCCACATCATATCAAATACATTTTCATAAGGGAAATGAAACATTTTAATTTATATATAACTGTCTTAAGATTTGTCTTTGAATAGTTAAAAATGATACCTTCTGTAGATTTAATAGTAGCATTTACGAATTCTTATTTTGCAATTTTATTTTCCAATTTTAAAGCAGATACTTTTTTTGTTGCTTTGTGTGCATGTGTGTTTTGAAAATTTTATAGGCCCTAGGCATCACGCTTTTCATGTCTAGTGGAAGAAATGGATTTGTTTGTATCTTAATACTTAAATTTTTTTACTGATTCTATAATTATGTTTCTCTTAGCAACTACAAAACATAATTAACAAGTAGTATAGTATTTAAAGGCTGCAATATTTACACTCAAGAAAAGCGTCTAGAAGTAATCTCATGTCCCCACAAACATAAGAAGTAGTTCTGTATAAAGCTACTGTTAATAGCCTGTGCAATGAAAAATAATCTTTAATTTAAAGAATACTTTATTATAAAGGGCAACTAGAAAAGCTACCTTTCATGATTAGCTGATGCACATGGCATCAATCTATCTTATTTCAAGTCAAAATATGTTCAAAAGCACAGCATATAATTATACTATAGTTCAGGCTACTTATGTAGTTTCTACATTTTTGACATAAAATCATGATAGTGGAAAGGAAAATGACTAGGTACAGTTGTAGATATGGCATTTCTTGCTTAAAAATAAAAGGCAGTTAACAATGTTGCCATTTGAATTTATCTCTATTTTCCCATATTAGGATTTCATCCAAAAGAGTGGGCTCACCATTGCTCAGATGGAGTGCTCAACTAATTTAATACAGTTGTACAAGACTAGTCTCACAGTGTTTGTTGGGGTTCAGCTCAGGGTACTTTTGGGAGCTTTCGCTCCTCTCAGATGTACTATAACATTTGTGTTTCATTTAGCTCATGACTGAATACAATTTTGCATTATTTGTTCATTGCTTTCTGTCTGACCCTTCAGGAACAGTAGGCATCTTGAGGGAGCATCTATCAGCTTGTATCTAAGCTAGAAAAGGAACTCCACTGAACACAACCATGCTTGAGTTTTCCCGAATATACAGATATTTGCCTTGCTTGTAATAGCTCAGGTAGCCACACAGCTCTCTCAGGTCTGTTGGTCTATAGTCAAATAGACTGAATCAATACTTATTGATCTGACTCAAATTAATTCTTCACTTTTCTCAATCCGTCAATTAATCAACCAACCAACAAATACTGGTTGAACTCCAACTATGTTCAAAGTACTATTTTCCCAAAGAGCATATTTTAGAATAAAATGGCTGAATCGAATAAACACCAATTTAAGATCTACAGTTTGGGGACAGATATGAAACACAATAATATTCTTTGTTGGCAAATGAAAAGTGATGTTAGGTGAAGTAAGTCCTCTCCCATGTGTGTTGTATGATCTTTATAAAATTTGATAATATTTATCAAAAGCCCAGCAAATTTTCTCCAGAGACAGCTTGGAATACTAGTTAGGAGCAAGTACTTGAATTCAAATCTCAATTCCATCACATACGCATGTGTGATTTTAGGATGTCACTTAATCTCACTGCCCTAACTTTCTCATCTGTAAAATAATTTACAATAACCTATAATAGTACTGATCTCTTATAAGGATAAAGTAAACCAATATTATTAAAGTTAACAGTATCTGCCACATAATATGAATTATGTAGGCTTCTAAAATATCTTTTGACACAGTATTTGGGCTTATAGAAACTTTGAGTAAATAATCAAAGATGGGAAAAAGGATTTAGGCATAAGAAGGAAAAATTAAATACCTCTTAAAGTAAAACAAGATAGAAATGGTTAAATTCATTAGAGTATATTCATATTAGAGTGTATTAGACAGCCATGAAAAATTAGATTTTCAAGGAATATGGTAATGGAGAAATTCTTAGATACAATGTTATGTTTTAACAAGAGTATCCGAAGTTGCCTATAGGCATTATAATACTAATGCTTTTAGAAGGCACATAGAAAAGTGCTAAAAGAAAATATCAAAATATTAATGGTAATTATCTCAGGGTACTAAATTAGGAATAATTTTATATTTTATTTTTTATCTTTTCTATAGTTTCAAAATATGCCACAAACATGTACATTATTCTTACATTTAGAAAAAAAAGAAGGAAAAATATATATTAAAGAAGTATACAGATAAAAGTGGTGATCAATAAATTTTATTTCCTTTAATAAATTTTAATTTTTTTCTGAGTTTCTGAGTAAACAGAATGTGAATATCAAATACTTCCAAAGAGTAACAACTTTTAAATAAAAAAATATTTTAAAGTCTAATTATTAGAGTGTATCATTTAATAAACAGCATTAAATACATGTGTATATGTGTGTATATGTAGATACATACACACAGAGGGGTATATCTTTTTAAGGGGGATATCTATATATATATATATATATATAAAATTAAGAAGCTTAAATGAATCATGCTCTGGCCAGGGGGTGATGAAGCAAAAGCTGATGTGTTTTGGATAAATTCAGCAATAACTCAAGTCAGTAGACTAGTAGGACTCAAAGCCAAGTTTCAGGGAAGAAAAAACCAAAAACTAGAGACATGATCTTGGGAGCTGGTAATTTACAAAGGCTAAATATTAACGCAAATCTGACAAATGGCAGAACTGAAACTCACTCCATCATCCGCCAGCTAAGTGACAGAATCCCCATGCAGGCCTAGGGGCTTGCTTACTCCACTCAACAGCCTCCCTTTCCTGGAGATGTGAGTTACGAGCTCAAATCCCCAAGTTTCTTAATGAAAATTGTACCTTCAAATACTTTAAAATTTTTTCTTCTTTCATTTCCTAGCTTGGAGGAAAATAAAGTATGTCTTCGTGGTGGATGTCCAAGGAATATTTACGGCCTAGGCAATTGCTGCCTGGATTTTCTTAAAATAATATGAAAGGAAAATAAAAGATGCTCTGAGCACTTGTAAACCTGCCCACTGAATCAAAGAATACCTAGAAGCACTTGGTGGCTAATATAATAATTACCAATTGTAATGGCTGAGGTATATTTCTTTCTCATTTTTATAGAAGCTCTGTGCCTATAGTCCAAGAACTAGAGAATGTTACATAGGAAAATGTTAAGGTTAAAGACATATCCTTTTTATAGGAAATAGGCATGAGATAAATGCTCACTCACTTTAAAAAAGAAATCAATAATTGTAATTCACTTGAAAGAAAGCAGTCTTAATTTATAAGCTTTAAAAGAAACTGTCTTTACTATACTGCAGAGTATTCTAAGTGTGTATCATAGCTAATATTTTATGCATACATTTTTTCAGTTGAAGGCATTTGCCATAATTCAGCTTTAACAAACTCTGTTCTCAGCTGTATCTCAGAGCATGACATATATCCATTGTCCAGCTATAAATCTGTAGCTGTTATTATACTTTTATGAATCTGATTCATGCAGGAAGCATTATCCCTGCAACTTTAATTAAGGAGTTAGGAATTTTCCCGTTTGAATTCCTGGCATTCTGCACGCTTTATCGCATCTTCTCTCGTGAGCCTCAGATGAGATATTTGGATTACAGATCCTTAGATGAATAAAATCCATAAGCTCTAAATCAGGAATGGGTAAGTGGATTTGATCCAGCTTTAGAACTGACTTTGATGGTTCAAATTGCATTGAGTCTCTTAGGATTGGGTTAATCATTAATATCTAAATTTTTAAAGCCATAATTATTGGCATTTATTGGTATCAGGATATTAAAATGCAGACTTTTGTTGTTTGGCTTCTTATTTCTGGAAAGCACGCCAGTCTGTTACTTGGGCTCGACTAAAGCCAAGATTCTGTTGGACTCAAGATCAATATGACAAAATCAGATACAGGGCAGAGGGAATGGCCTGTTACAATAGACACTGTTACTTTTAATATAACGAGCTTGGAATATATCATTGTGCGTATGTGCAGGTGATTTTACACAATTAAACGTTTCTATGCCATTATAGCTTTAGGTTGGCTGCCTCATTAGACATCTTGCATTACCATCTGATTCCTGATTTCCTGTTCTAATGCTACAAATACAAACAATGTAATAATAATAGTAGCTCTTAAATATCAGCCCTGGTCTAAGAGTTTTATATGTTAACCCACTGAATGCTTCTAACAAACCGGTGAGGTCATTACTATGATTATCCCCATTTTATAAATAAGAAAACTGGGAAAATGAGAGGTTAAGTAACTTTCCCAAGATCACAGAATCAGAAGATGGCAGAACTGCATATCTATGCTCAGGCAGATCTGGCTCTAGTTTTCACACTCTTAAGCACAATGCTACACTGCCTGTACTAATAGAACTGGCAGTACATATTTATTGAGCATCTTTGAACAGCACTTCCCTGTCCTATCAGGAACATGTTTGAGACTGTGACGTTGACCCTAAGGAGCTTGTAGTCTGGTCATGAGACAAGAAGTGCACACAGGAAAAACTTACGAATAAATACATGTCGTGTTATTAACATTTATTGAATAATTGGTCTGTTCCTTCTACCACACTATTAACTAAATCCATGTAACCATCTGTAAGGAGTCAACTATTTTTCTCTATGTTTCATAAGAGAAGAAACTAGAGATAAGTAACTCAAGTCCCACAGCTAGTAAGTAGCAGAGATGAGGGTTGGACCTAGGCAGCTTGAATCCAGAGCCCTTGTCCTTAAGCACTGTATTATCCTGGATGTGAACGAGTCTTCAAATGCATGTGGCAAGTAGCTGAAAAGCACTGTAAGAGCTTCCCAAGAGTAGGAAGGGGGAAGAATCCAGTTAATCAATTACTTAGCTAATTAATTAATTCAATATTTATTGGTTATCTTCATTGTCTCCAGCTGAAACAGAGTTGGCTCTGAAATGTTGTTGGCTCTTTAAACTTAAGTATGGTCTGTTTTGTTTCCAGAGCCCTGCACATTGCCTGCCAAGAATGTCCCCCGTGCTCTGCCTTCCCTGGCACCATCCCACTCACTAACTTTACCACCTCTATTAGCAACATTGTATGGCTAATTCCCATTCACCTTTCTGGTCTCAGCTTGGATCCTACAGCCTCTGTAAAGACTTTTTGCCCCTCCAAGAGGTGAATGGGTGCACTCACACGTAATCCCACTCCATCGTAGCACCTTCTACACTGTGTCATGATTGCAGGTTTCCTTGTCCATCCATCTACTTCATGCCCTGCTCTGCCATACCTGTCCCTGAACCAACACTCCCTAGCCCACCTCAACTAGTCTCTGAGCTTGAGTGTTGGAACTGGGTCTTACTTCTCCTGTTGAATTGCAAGCTTCTAACACAAAGCCCAACATATAACAACTGCTGTACAGATATATTTTGGTTGAATGACTTAGTTCTATGCGCCAGGCACTGTGCATTAAAACACTTAGTATGTGGCAGGCATTGGCAACACATTAATTTCCAAAATCTCATTGAACTCTGATAATAATCCTCTGAGGTATATTATTATTTCTATTTTTCAGGCAAGAAAATTGAGAATTAAGGGCATTAAATAACATCCTCAAGGTCATATAGTAAGTGAGGGGTTGAAATTAGAAATTATGTCTGTCTGACCCTAATCCTCTGCTCCCTATGAATAAGTCATTGCAATATAGTTTCTTAAAGTCATAATGAAGTTATAATAAGGCATACAGATGATGTAAAGGAATCAGAAATTATCTTCTCATGACTTGTGGGGGTGGACAGCAGGATCTTTGCAGGGAGTTGATCCTGAAGAATAAATCTGATACATAGAGAGGGATCAGCACATTCAAGTGTCATGAGCTGTAAAATGTCCTGGCCTCTTTCTTCAGGGAGTGGTGTGGATTCTTCTGTGACTGGAACACAGAGTGCAGGGGAGAAGCAGCTGAGGTGCTTGGAATGGAGTATCAAGGGTACAAGAGCCAATCTAATGCAAGAGGGGGATCTGGCAGGAGTAGAGGAATGACCAAGGGGTGTATCCGCCTTAATTCTAAGAAGGCGAGCGTGTGCTCCCAGGGGAAGAGTGGCATTATCAAACTCTGGAAGGGATGCTAAGTTCAGAGTGAAGTCAGGTGGTGAATTAGTTGACAAATAGAGGAAAATAATTTTCCCTCCATATTGCATAAGAAACAAGAGTCCAAAGCCTTTCACTTTGTCAGCAACTCTTCAAACCACATACCATAGACAGTTGAGTGGAGACTGGAAGGAGTGGAAGAGTAATTACTGAATACATCGGACATCCCCTCTATTCCTTCTCATTCTCCTCCTGTAACACATGCTACTTTATCTACTGTTAGTATTATGTATGTGCTAGACACCACACTACACACATACTTTTGTTTATTTTCCTTAATCCTTCCATTGTGGAGAGTATTATTACCCCCACTTTCTGGATAGGAGAATGACAGATCAAAGAGGCTAAGTGACTGGTCAAGTCTCACAGCTAATTACTAACAGCCCAGATTAACCCCACGTGTATATGACATCAAAGTCTATCATCTTAACTGATTTTATGGAGATTAAAGAATATCAAATATTCAGTGCCTCCTCGGAGTCACTTTATTTACCCGACACATAACAAATATGATAAGATATTGGCTCTGTCCCTAATCTTTTAGTTCATTAATTCTTAAAAAGTAAAGATTTGTCTAAAATTCACGTGCTATTTTCTCTGGAGCAATTCCTTCCCTGTTTTCCTCTACCTCATTTTCTAATTCCACATTTAGAAAGCATGGGATATTTTGATTATTTGCTGAGATATTAGAAATTCTCTTTTAGAATCTTGTATTTACTTTTGAAGTCCACAGTTGGAGCCTAAGAGAACAACTTCATGGAAGAGCTTTAAAAATTAATACGTGGTGTCCATTGCACTCTCAGTCCCCTTTTAATGAGAAAGGCACAGGTTATTGTGCTATTACATAGTACAGCCTATTCCTGGAAGCCATCTTAAGCTGTTCAGGATAATTTATCTCTACACTGCATCAGTTTCTTTGTTCCATAGATGCTGTTTTTAAAAGAATTTTATGAACAGCAAATGGCTCCTTAGGAGAACATTGTAATCACTCAATCTGGATTTTCCAGCATTCTTGGTATAAGGAATGATAAAATGCCCATGAGGCAGTGCCAATTTTTAAAGGATGATTAACTCCAGATTTCACACTCTTGGGGCATTGTGAATGCCTGGATCAAGGTCTGATACGTTCCAGCTGATGTGCTAGAATAAATAAATACTTAGACTTCCATTAGGAGGAAGACTGGGAACAAAAGAGTACATCATTCATTCATTTAGTCAATCAACAAATATATAAGGAGTGCCTGTTCTGTATCAGGCACTGTTAAAGGTGCTGCGGATACAAAATTGTTACCCTCAAGGTGCTTACATTCTCCGAGAGAAGACAGATAATAAATCAAAAATATATTAGATTATATCAGAAAAAATAAAGCAAGATAAGGAGTGATATGAGTGAGACACTATTTTATAGAATGAGCAGGAAAAGACCTCTCTAAGTTACATCTCAGCTGAGATCTTAAGCTAAATGATTGACCAAGACAGGCAGATGTCAGGGGAAGAGTGCTTCCAGCAATCATGGCAAAGTTCCTGAAGTAGGAGTGCTTTTAAGGAATAGCACGGATGCCCCTGTGGCTGGAACAGATCAAGTCTCATATAAGCCCTTGATGAAGAATTTAAATATTATACTGTGTGAATTGGAAAACCACTGCAGAGGGTTGAGCGGTGGAGTGACATGATCTGACTCACCTTTTTCAAACATCTATCTGCTCTGCATAGAATCAATGTAGGGGCAGATGTGAAAGCAGGGCAACCATAGGTCGAAGACTGTGTTCATCCGGGCAAGACATGCTGCTGCTTGGACCAGGGTTGTAGGGGTAGAGATGGCCAGTGGTGGTTTCATTTTAGATATTTAGAAAGAAGAGCTGTTAGAATGTGCTAAGAGGTTGGGTGTGAAAGAGAGTAATCCAGATTTCTTTTACCTGTATACCTGGAAGAATGGAAGTGTTATTTAGTGAGACAGGAAAGATTTCAGGAGAAACAGATGGAGGGTAGGGGAGCATTATCTCAGGTTTGGATATCACTGTGAGATATGTGGTGGACGTCTGTGTGGAGTTGCAGAGGAGGCACTTCGGTAGTGAGCGTGGAGGTCAGCAAGAGGTCTGCGCTGAAGATTTGAATTTGGGATTCATGAGCCTGTAGTTAATCCACGAGACTAGATAAAACCATCCAGGTCAGTGTTGGTAGAACACAAGTTCTTGATCCATCTCTTCAAGGGGTTCAGTTATATTATCAACTTGGTATAAAACCCCCGACATGTTTTGCTTCCATTCCATCCCTTCCGAGGGTGGAAAGTTTCTATGCTTTTCCTAAAACAATTTAAAGTTAAGTGCCACTCAAGCTAACTACAAATCTTTTTTCTGAAATTCTAAGAGCTTTAATAGAGAACAGCAAAGCAGATGGTAGACTCTGTGCAGAAACAAAACAATTCTGAGCAGCTTTCTTGCTTTACCTGTTATAAAATGAATCAGTATGGCCCAACCACATGGTGGTGCATTCAGAATGCCCATTTCTCCTAAATATCTACCAGCATCACAAGTGTGTTCCTAGATTCTTATCAGTCATAATGGTAGCTACTGATCAAGGCCCCAGAGCCATATTGACTTTTGTTTAGGACTTTATACTGAATGTTTATTTAGTAAAGTAGAGGCTTGAAAGGAGAGCTATGGATACCCCATACTAGGGGAGGCAAGTAAGAGAATGCATAGTGAACCACATGTCTGAAAGTGAATGGTGAACACATGCATATTCCACTGTAACTTTTATGCATGAAGAAAAGATGTCATAGTAATTGTGAAAGGGAACAAATAAACTGTCTCTACACCAAGTCTCCAAAATAGAATCTATTGAGATGTGGATGAGACTTGGAGTATTTGATTCAATAGGATGGAAGGACAAAGTGGAGATATATTCTACTAGGCTGCAGCAGGTCCATGCAGTGCAAAGTGCTTCCAGAGGTGGGAGAAGGTCTAGCCAGGCAGGTGTATTAAGGGCATGTGGACAAATAATGGTAGATGGTCATGCAGTTGAAGGATGACATAGGTTACAGTAGTGCACTGACTGCAGCAAAGCCTGGTAAAGGAAGCACCAGAAGCACAAAACTTGCCGAAGTTGAAACTGGGAGTTCTAGCTTGGAAGTAATTAGCCACAAGCCTAGGTCAGAGCCAGGACTCCGGTTTTAGGACATAAGGAATGGAAACCCAGGGCTATCGGAACAAAGCCGGGAAGGTAATTTGATCTTACATTTATGTAGACCCTTAAGTTTAGAATTTTTGCTTTATCTCTTGTATCAGTCAGAGTTGTATCAGGAGATAAATGCCATTGTCAAATTGAGTAATTTCTGGAGAGCCTAAGGAAGGGACTATTATTAAGGTGTTGACCACATATAGAGATACTGCAAGGGATAGTGCATTTTCCTGGAGGTAGAACAGTGGGGGAGCTGTTACCATCCACAGATCTGAAGAGTTGCAGGGGAGAGCTATAAGCAAAACTTGGAGACAGAGGCTGTGTGGAGAAGAAACCCTGTATGAGCTCTGAGTGTAGGTTGAGAGAGGCAGACAGTCCCTGGCGACCCAGCTAGTTTAGAGCTAGGGGCATATATTTCTGACCCAATCTCACTAGCCCCCAACCTCCTGCTACTGTTCTGCACTGGCAAACTCAACACGAAGCCACGGGCAAGGGAGCATGGTGAGCTGTTTCTGCAAGTCAGCCTCAGCACAGAGCAGGGTAGAGGGGTGATAAGTGGATTTGCAGGGACTAAGGAACATCATCCAGTACATCTCCTGATGAGAATACATGCATAGAAAATACATGAGCAGATGAAAAAAATTTAAAGAGAGAACACACACAAGCACAGGTGATCAGAGTGTAGAGTCACTGGTTGTATCATTTTATATCAGAGTCCCATTCCTGCTACATTTCTTGTAATGCATTTTGAATTTATTTTAGAAATTAATTCTGTAATTTTCTTGTGACTAACACAATCATATTGTGTTGAACTTTTTGCGTGTTAAAAACATCCGTTTATTCAAAGTAAACATTTAAAGAATATCACAATTTAAAAACTCTTTTGGAATTGCGTGTGTGCACCATTTATTAAACATCTGAGAGACTTCACCTCTACCAAGCACAAGGACAAAGTTGTTTTCCAGCTTCAGAGAGATTGGCTTCCCAGTCATGTATCCAAGCAGACAATCAGGTGCAGAAGAACGAGACAGGAATCGTTTGTCAGGACAGAGATGAAAGATGGGTGTCTTGATTGAAAGACTGAACATCAAAACTAGGGCAAAAGACCAAACACGGGCCAGAGTTGAGCAGACTCCATAGTTGTTATTGAGTTCTAAATTGGGATTCTTTCAGTGTTCTCTGATGGAGGATCAATTAGTCATAGAACCTAGAGAATAGAGCTGAGTTTCGATGAGGGGACCAGGCAGCCCCAGGTACTGATGAGAGACAGAATATGAATGCAGGGAACCAAGCAAGTGGTGGCAAAAGCATTTGACAATCACGACCATTTTTCCAAAAGTAGCTACTTCTAGTTGTTTGCCCACCTGTGTATATGATGCTAACCTGGGAAGGAGAATCAGATGTTTCTTAATGGCATGCTAATTTATTTGGACTGACACCAACATTGTACCTTCTAGAACAATTAATTAAGTCACACATTGGGTGAGGCTGTTAAAAACTAGAAATTTTATTTCAAAGCTGAGTTATCTCATACAGTGGTTTCTAGAAGTTTCAAATAATCTTGAACATGTGAAGTCTGAATCCGAATGCCATCTGTGATGTTTTTAACTTTTAGTCATAGCATTTGAATGAAAGTAACTGTGATTTTAAAATGGTGTTCATAGATGGTAGGTACACAGCAAGTATTGTAAATTTTTTCGTAGGTATTATTGCATGATACTAGCAGGCAGTAGCAAAATAAGTTATCTTTTTTTCCTGTATTTGTACCACGTGGTAATTACCTTGATTTTGAATAGTTTGAAAAATGATTAATTTTGCCATAATTAATTTGGAGGCTTTTTTATACCAATAATTAATATAGCTATTGAGATTATAACACTAAATAATGATCAATAGTAATTTAATTTTATACTGAAATACTATAAAATTTAAAATATTCCTCAGAACACGTTTATATAATGAGAAATGTAATGCTCTCAGTTTAAGTAAAATTTGTTCAGAATGCTGTATTTCGTTATTTTGTATGAACTTTTAGATGATGAAATGCATAGGCTGTTTCTGCCCTGAGAAATGAAAGGACAAATTTAGAGAATTATAATTTAGGAATGTAATTTTTTTTTTTTTTTTTACAATAGCCAGATAATTGAGGTAAAAGGGAAGTTTTATTTTATTTATTTATTTATTTATTTATTTTTTTTTTTGAGATAGAGCCTCACTCTGTCACCCAGGCTGGAGTGCAGTGGTGCTATCTCAGCCTCCTGGGTTCAAAGGATTCTTCTGCCTCAGCCTCCTGAGTAACTGAGACTACAGGTGTGCACTACCACGCTCAGCTAATTTTTGTATTTATTTACTTATTTATTGTTTTTAGTAGAGACAGGGTTTTACCATGTTGGCCAGGCGGGTCTCAGACTCCTGGCCTCAAATGATCCACCTACCTCAGCCTCCCACGGTGTTGGGATTACAGGTGTGAACCATAGTGCTTGACTCAAAGAGCAGTTTGATGGAGAATTATTTGTCTGAGTTCTTAACTGTATTCTATGAATGTACATGTATGTCAAAATATACTTCTAATAGTTTACTAAAACTTGTTATTTCTCAACTAACTGTGCCCTTTATTTAGAAAACAAATATATTAACATAAGCAGAAAATAAAAATGATCTATAACCACACAATCTAGAGAAAACAAGCGTGGAACTATATTGTACTCTATTTTTTGATGTGAATTATCAAAAAGTGACCATATTTGTACAGATTTTCAAAAGTCATGACTGTATATAGAAAAATATGACCATATTTGTACATATTTAATTAATTTTTTTTGAGCTTAAGTGACACTCCCATCTCAGCTTCCCTAGTAGCTGGGACTACAGGCACATGCCACCATGCCTGGCTAATTTTTTATTTTTTGTAGAAATGGAGTCTCACTATATTGCCAGGCTGGTTGTGCTCTCCTGGGCTTAAGCGATCCTCCCACCTCAGCCTCTCAAATTGCTGGGATTACAGGCATGAGCCACCATGCCTCACCTAGGTACATATTTTTAATAAAAAATATTTTTACAGGCTGGGTGTGGTGGCTCATGCCTGTAATCCCAGCACTTTGGGAGGCCAAGGTAGGCAGATCATGAGGTCAGGAGATCAAGACCATCCTGGTAACACGGTGACACCCTGTCTCTACTAAAAATACAAAAAATTAGCCAGGCGTGGTGGCATGCGCCTGTAGTTCCAGCTACTCGGGAGGCTGAGGCAGGAGAATTGCTTGAACCCAGGAGGTGGAGGTTGCAATGAGCCGAGATTGCGCCACTGCACTCCAGCCTGGGCGACAGAGCAAGACTCTGTCTCAAAAAAAAAAAAGAAGAAATATTTCTTACATTTTTTTATGTCTCTTAGTGGCTGCTCCTTTGGTTAAAAGTTTTTATTTTAGATTGATTCTGAGTTCTGATATTTCAAATGATTTATTTAAACTAAATACCTTGTTTTTCAATAAGCCCTAATTAACTGTAGTTAATCACATAAAATTGTAGGATCTCAGGGTAGAAAAAACCTAAAAAGAAGTAAGCCAGTTGAGCTCTAGTTCTGATGCCAGATGTCTTCTTCAATATTCTTGCTGTGGTTATGAAGCCTGGGGTTGATTGTCTTAATGAGAGGCTCGCTTCCTTTTGGAGGTTGCCCATCTTGAAATAATTTTTGCTACTAGAAAATATTTCCTTATGTTGTTCTACAATTTATCTTTATACAGTCTCTAACCTTCAGAAACATCAGAGAACATCTAGTCCCTCTTCTGCAAAGACAACAGCCCAACCACCAAAATCAACACAGCAGCAGATTTCCCCTATCCTCTCAGCTTCTTTCTCTGTGTTTCCTCTTCTTTAGCATAAATGCCAAACATTCCCTAAGGCCGTCTTTGTTTCAAAGTTTCAAAATATCTGACCAACTGTGTTAGAAACAACAGACCAAGTTATTATTCCATTCTTATAGAAACTATCAGTTTTGTGTAGGAGTATCATTTAAATTAGATTCAAATTTGTCATGATAAATAATTGCAATATTTATTTTTTCTAGAGAGACAAAATTCAATGAATTGCTATATTGAAATCGGGCAATGTAGTTTGAAATATTTTTCTTTCAGTGATGTTTTATGGGGCTATTAATACTTAATTCAGTAAGTTTTATTTTTAAGATCTTAGATTCATTTGCTATATTTATGTATCACCAGCTGTTGGACAGGGGATAATCCTAAAATTCTTTGCTCCTCTACTATCCCAATATGTTGATAATATCATACATAATTTGACAAATTACCTAGTACCAAGATCTGGCTCTTTGAATACACTGCATTTAAAGGCAAAAAACTCCAAATCTGCATAGTTAATTATACAGCATTATCATTTCTATCCCTAATTCCTTAATCAAAACCATCATTAGCCATGCAAATAATAAAGGAAATTGGATTACAAAGGAAGTAAAGATTAGTGACTCTAAGATCAGATAGCTGATTTTAGAAAGTCAGGTTGAAATTGGGCTCAGTTTTATAATTCAGATAATGCAACTACCTTGTCATAAGCCTTTTCAATTTTAAAGATAAAGCACTGAGTATTTTTGTTTGTTTGATGAGAATTTTACATGAAATCCATGAGTAGCAACAGATTAAATTATTATGCATTTTAACAAGATGACCTATAACATATCAAATCACCTCAAATCATGAACACTCCTTTTTTTTTTTTTTGATACAGTGTCTCACTCTGTTGCCCAGGCTGGAGTGCAATGGTGTGATCTTGGCTCACTGCAACCTCTGCCTCTGATTCTTCTGCCTCAACCTCCTGAATAGATGGGGTTACAGGCATGCACTACCACACCCGGCTAATTTTTGTATTTTTAGTAGAGACGGGGTTTTGCCATGTTGGCCAGGCTGGTCTTGAATTCCTGATCTCAAGTGACTGCCCGCCTTGGCCTCCCAAAGTGCTGGGATTACAGGCGTGAGCCACTGTGCCCAGCCGAACACTGCTTTTTGAGGTGTCACTTGAGAAATTGGTTTTTGGTGGATTCAGTCAGTGCTTTGTCGTTTTTAGTTCCCAAGATTTTGAATGGTTGGTTGTACAACTAGAGTTGTTGGAGTTCAAGTATTTTCATTTTAACTATTCAACTGAAAGCAGTGCGTTACAACAGAACATGGGTTCCAAAGAATTTACTGAGAAGAAACAAAGTAATACTTGGGAGAACTGTAAGTAAAGTTAATTAAAGCTCCTACCAGTGCGGATTGGCAAAATCTTTGGTGTCAGTGTCTACCTTTAAGATAGTCTTCCTTTGTACCCAGGAGGCTGGTTAGATTTACTGGGCCTATGTCTGCATAATGCAAAAAGCATCTCTGCTATTTAGATTTCTAGATTGTACATATTAGGTATATAAATATTAATAAAAATTTTCTGCCCTTAAATATTACATGTCACAGTTAATATTCTGCACTCTCTGTCTAGATATCTACTTTTCAATATTTGCTGCTAGAACTTTATTAACACATTTGAAGCTTGTTTTTTTCTCTATATGTGAATTTTATTGAGAACACTATGTTCAAACAACTAAGGAAAAAATATTGGCCGTTTATTTTTTGATGGAAGATAGGAATGTAGCGTGTGCTCTACAGTTTTAGCAATATAAGATATTATTGAGATAAATGCAATCTTAGACACAAAGTGCTTCATTTTGTGTTAAACATAGCAGAGGAATGTTTTATTGTCTCATGGGATCATCAAGGTTCCCCATAATTGAAGAGCTAGCACAAGATATCAAGGATCCTGAAAAGGAGCTTCCTGCGTTGGTGGGAGACTCGATGGCACTGGCTTGCAATTATACTGCCCATTGGAACCCCCTTGGGAGCTTAAAAAATACTGAGGTTTGTGTCCTAGCCTGAGGCATTCAATTTAATTGGTCTGAGGTATGGTTTGGGATTGGGATTTTAAAGTTTTGCAAGTAATTCTAATATGCAGCCACAGTTGAAGACAGCTGTTCTAAAATCTCATCTAAACTAAAATTAGCAATTTCTTCTAATATGCTTTGATGATTTTTAAAGCTATGTTCTCTAAAGAAACCCCTAGACCTGAAAATTACTCAATGCAAAGAGATTCTGTGGTCCAATAAACTTGAAAAGTGTGACATATCTTACTATCCTTTTGGAGAAATCTAATTCACCTGGACACATTAAAGATAACGGTAGGCCCGGTATGGAATCTCATATCTGTAATTCCAGCATTTTGGGGAGGCTGAAGCAGGAGCGTTGCTTGATCCCAGGAGTTTGAGACCTGCCTGGGCAATGTAGCAAGACCTTGTCTTTACAAAAAATTAGAAAAAGAATATTAGCCAGGTGTGGTGGTGCAAGCCTCTGGTCTCAGCTACTCAGGAGGCTGAGGCGGAAGCCTTGCTTGAACCCAGGAGGTTGAGGCTGCAGTGAGCCATGATCACACCACTGCATTCCAGCCTGAGTGACAGTGAGACCCAGTCTCACACACACACATATAAAAGACAATGGTAAAAACATTTCTAACCCAGTATTTCCCAGAATTTTCAATCAGGGTTTTCATTTTTTGTAACAGCTATTATAATCCCATAAAATTAGCATTCTTTGGCTCACACATTCGCTAGCAGATTTATATTTTGCTGAGTTACTTCTGATCTCTTTGTTTTAAGAATAAAACTCCGGCTGGGCACAGTGGCTCATGCCTATAATCCCAACACTTTGGGAGGCCGAAGTGGGTAGATCACCTGAGGCCAGGGGTTCAAGACTAGTCTGGCCAACATGGTGAAAACACCATCTCTACTAAAAACACAAAAATTAGCTAGGAGTGGTGGTGGTTGCCTGTAATCCCAGCTACTCAGGAGGCTGAGGCAGGAGAATCAATTGAATCTGGGAGGCGGAGGTTGCAGTGAGCTGAGATTGCACCCCTGCACTCCAGCCTGGGCAACAGAGCAAGGCTCTGTCTCTAAATAAATAAACAAACAAACAAACAAATAAATAAATAAAATTCCCACTTGCATTGCTTATCTATGACATTATACCACAAACATGGACTAAGCTGTTCTTGATCGTGTGGTCTTACATTGATAATATTTATATCTGTGTAGCTGTTGAGTAGTGTTATGTTGACAAGAACCCCACTGGAAATGAGGTTCTGTTCTGGGCTACTCCCTTTGGACCCAGTGTTTTTTAATGCAAAGGACTTGGCAGTAAGAACATCCATCTTTAGTGCCCCAATTGATAAAAAGCAGGGAAGGACTACCAACTTGCTCAAAAGTTACCACTTACCATTTACTTAAATCCTCTTTGAATTGACCCTCTTCTGTGGCTTAAATTATAAGCTCCCTGTCTTCAAACGTCTTAAAATCTCTGAAGTATCATGGGATGTGTTTTTTTGGGAAGAAAGCTGGAAGTTATGAGATGTGGAAAGAGTGTAGAATGGAGTGATTGAGGTTGTGAAGGTATAACCAAGAGAAAGGAGATTCACTCACAAATGAGAGTTAGATGAGCAATGGTAAATTAACCTTGAGGCTGGAGGAGGCTGTAGACATGCCATTTATCATTTCTCCTTGGGTAGAGATGAAGATGTGACAAGAATACACACCCAAAAGCAAAGTGACCCATGCTGTTTGTTCACTTCACATCTCAGGTGTTGTCTTACTCAATTTTTTGGCAGCATGACAACTTGGCCTTCTCCTCTCATTTTCTTCCCTTGGCTTCTGGAATCCTGGGCACTCCTTGTTTTCCCCTTACGGCTTTAACTGCTCCTTCTGATCTCTCCCAGGTTGGGGAAGGCACTCCTATCTTTGCTCCCATGATGACCTATGTCCACTTACTTCCTTTATGGCACTGGCTCCAACTACTCAAAAGATTTCTTTAGTTGTATCTTCACTGTATTATTTTTATATTAAATATATAACATGATATTTTATATTAACTATAATATCTTTAATAGTAAGAGGTATACTATTCATTTATGTCTCCCCAAATTAGGCAGACACCTAATAGGGCATCAACAAGTGTTTATTCTTTTATTATTTTTATTACTTTAATTTTTTTTTTTTTTAGATATGGTCTCACTCTGTCACCTAGGCTGGAGTGCAGTGGGGTGATCAGGGCTCACTTCAGCCTCAACCTCCTGGGCTCCAGTGATCCTCCCACCTTAGCCTCCCAAGTAGCTGGGACTACAGGTGTGTGCCACCACATCTGACTAATTTTTGTATTTTGGGTAGAGATGGGGTTTCACTAGGTTGCCCAGGCTGGTCTCAAATCCTTGAGCTCAAGTGATCCTCCTGCCTTGGCCTCCCAAAATGTGGGATGACAGGTGTAAGCCACCATGTCCAGCCAACAAATGTTTGTTAAACTAAATTAATTGATTGATCCCATGCACACTCAAGAGATCCAACAGAGAAATGAAGTAAAGGCCAGTGGGAAATGTCACCAAAAAGAATAGTGACTTACCTTTCCAATGTATGCAGTTGTCTTGCCACTTAAAAATATAGCTCTTTTTAATTACAGCACTGATAAATATTTATTGTATTTAAGTAACTAGTATTGTAGAAGATCTGAAAAATAAAGAAACAAAGGACACAAAAGCAATGCACAAATCTACCACCCAAAGATCACCATTGTAAATAATTGTGTGTATTTTCCTCCAGGCCTTTTTCTAGGCCTAAGTCGGGGTATATATATATATGTAGGTATACATGTATGTGTGTGTGTGTGTGTGTTGTGCATGTGTGTGTATTTTTTTCAAGAGAATTTGGATCATAATGAAACAAACGATTTTGTACTCTTTTTGATTCAATCTATTCTTATATTCTTTCACTTCGCAAATATTTGTTGAGGGCTTAACATAATGTACTAGGTACTATTTTAGGCTCTGGGAGTGCACCAGTGAGCAGTATTTTGAATGTTTTTCTGAAAAACTTGATTTTAAATGACTTACTAATGTTTTACATTTTAGGTCAACTAAATTGGTTAATTTAACCAATTCCTGACTGTTGTTGTTACCATTTCACATCACGATTAGTAATCTTGCAACAAGTAGCTTTATTCATAAATCTTTGTGTTTTTCTTTGATCATTCACTAGGATACAATGGAAGTAAGTTCAAAGACTAGTTAACAAACTATAAAACATGAACTTTTAAAAAAGTGTCCAGAGATACTTCAATAAAAGGTTTTGGTAAACCCCAATTTCCATCAGCATATGAAGGAACCCATCTTACAACTCTCACCGGTATAACTTGCATTTTCATTAAGGAATATATTTATCTGCCTATATATTGCCTCACGTTAGAATTATTTTATTCTAGTATGTGTAACTTTCATATATATAAATACATAATCTTGTTTTTCCATTAATTTTTTTATTGATTCTCATGGAATGTGGCTATTCAGGAAATATAAACTTAAACTTCCCTTTAACAGGAAACCCCTAAAATCCTATAGTAAGGCTTTTTTTTTTTTTTGGATCCAAGTTGTATTTTAGCTTACTAGCAGAGGTCCTGGGGTTTTCAAAATGGTTTCTTGCTCATTTTTTTCCTTGGTTAACATTCAGTTCAGGTGTGCATGTTTAGTAGGCGTACATACATTAAGCAAGGCGGATGTTCAGTGAAAGTCAAGTGTCCTTCAAAGAATAATAGCAGCATCCCAGGGGTTCCCTTTGAGTGTGAAACCTTCTCTAAGACTAGCATAATCACCTGCTAGGGGAATCCTGGTGCGTCAGCCTCTTCATGAGCTTACCCTAGATCAAGCTATCTGACTGTGGTGTCCATTGTGGGTTACTGTCTCTGTTTCTAGACGTATTGATAGACAAGTTCCAGATGTCACAACAAAGAATATTTTCTATCTCAATCACTAATTAATAAAAGATTCACATGTCTGAAAGCAAATTATTAACTTATTGAAAGGAAGACACTTATAAGGCTTAGATGTGCTATCTGTGAAATATTTCTAAGTGTTACTACAAAGTAATCTAAATTGAGTGCTATTTAATTTAACAAAAGGAAAATAAAAAAATAATTCTCTATTCTTCATCTATGGGGGTCACAATGCTGAGGATGCAATAAAAAATTAAATGGAGTTCAGCTAGTCTCTAGAGCAAGGCCTCTTTGCTTTTGATACAAGAGGTGACACTAGTAGATGGTACATGACTCTTTGTTTGGGGTGACTGTAAGTCTAGCTTTATAACTTCCTGTGTGCTCTTTGTTTTTCCCTAGTTTCCTGCTTTATGTTGTATGAACACACACCCCTTAGAATTTATTTAATTTTTTTTGTTGTTGTTGCTCCTACCATGCTTCCCAGAAGCCAAAGAGCAAATATGTGTAGAGTAAATCAAGGTTTCTCAGTCATGGCATCACTGAATGAATATGCATTGAAGGATGTTTGGCAGCATCTATGGGGTGTGCCCACTAGATGCCAGTAGCACCTCTCTTCCCTAGTTGGGACAACCAAAAATGGTCCTAGTAATTGTCAGATGTCCTTTGGGAGGCAAAATTGCCCCTAATTGAGAACTCCTGGAGTAAATGTGGCTCAGTCTTCCTGTAGGATCCCCCACTTGACCTGTGGCAGGCCACATTCCATTGTCTACCGAATAGCCAGAGTAGTGTTTCCTAAGAATAAGGTCTTGCCACTTCCCTGCTTATAATAGTCCAATGTCTTCTTGTGGCCCTGGAGTAAAATCTGAACTCCTGTGGCAACCTATATAGCCCTCCATGATCTTACCCCAACCCACTCTGTCTTATCGGCTACCCCTCTTCTCTCCTTCACTCTTCTAAATTTGCTGTGATCAAAGCCACCCCTCAAAGAGGCCTTTCTTGCCACTTACTAACGCAGCCTCTCCCTTCTTCTAGTCACTTTATTATATCATAAGGTTTGCCTTGTTTATCTGCATGTTTTACAACCTGAAATTACCTGGTATCTTTATTTGTCTACTGGTTTATTGTCTTTTCTCAAGCACAGCAGAATATAAGCTTCTTGAGTGAAAAGAGCATTTCTAGTTTGTTCGCTACTCTCTGCCCAGTGTCTAAGATAAAGCCTAACACTTCGTAGATGTTAAAAAAAATACAATGAATAAATAAATAAATAGGTAAAATTAGGCAGAGGCAGTGACTCAGTATATATATATACACACACATACACATATATATACACACACATACACTATATATATACACACACACATACACTATATATATATTTTCTCTTTTTCTGTATTCACACATTAACAATTCAGTAATATTTTAGATAGTCAAAAAAGGGCAGAGAACAAAGAAATACAACCTTATGTGTCTACTGTCCAGATAATGTGATCTTGAGTTGCAAAGGATGAAGGGTGCCATTATATATTTGACAGAATCAGTGTTCATATGTTTACAAATAGATCAAGACTTTTTCCATCCACATAAATCAACATTGCTGTGCTAAGTAGTCACTAAGGGTGAAATGCTGAAAATAGCAAGATTCATTTCCTTCCATCAAGGGGCTCACAGTCCAGTGGGCGGGCCAGTGGCATGGAAGAAGAGGTCATTAGAGATAGTCTGATAAGTGCTTCAGTGTGACATGAGGGGGTCGGGAGCTAGCAGTGTACCTGAGAAACCCTGGGACAGACAGATGCTGGAGTGTATGTGTTAAGAATCAAGGAACCCTGACTAGATTGCTAACTCTTAAAGAGTCCTCTTATGTATTTCGGTACAAAAACACTCCACTTGGGTAAAAGGAGTGTGCTTATAAATCCCCACCTCACCAAATGAGAAGGAGCTGCTGGCAAGGAGCTGCTGGCAAGATCTGAGCTCAACACCCCAGGAGCCTCCAGATTCGGAAGGCTTTTGGTTTCTTCACTTCTTTTGCTTTCTATTTTTGCCTCGAAATATGTGCACTCCTAGAGTTCCCTATTTTCAAAAAGCCTTCTGAGCCAGTAAGGAAGAAAAGTTTGCTTTGGGGAACTTCCAAATATTTGTGAATTGCCATTGATTACTTTTTCACTGCAACAGCAAGGCAAATCTGTACTATTAGGTAGTAATACAATGTTGATATTCTGCCCTGAATGATGGGTCCAGTACAAATACTATGCTCAAGCATATCTTTTCATTTTTGAGCATGGCACTATGTCAGTGGGAGCAGTGATTTTCAGATATTTTCCATATTCCAAAAATGTGATGAGGGTCTTGAGGTATGGTTAAGTAATAGGAATACTGTAAGAGTATTAAAAAATATCTTTGGGAGGGTTTATAATCCTGTAAGTTTAGCACATTGTTCTTCAGTTGCATAGTTGCTCAATGTAGTTTAATTGGTCAGATTCTTCATGGAACAACAAACAGGACAGTGAAGACTCTTACAGTTATTGCTTTGCAGTATGGCACAATCGTTCAAAAGATAAATATCTCTCAGATTAACTTAATATATGAGAGGAAATTCACACTCGTCTTGATTTTTGGAGTGGGTAAGAAACTATGCATTCTTTCCCCAGTGACATTTTTCATGTGATTTCAAATATGTCAGACTCATTCAGATATTCTTAATTTGGGAGGACAGGCGCAGAGAATATATTTGAATATACTTGAGAATTTTCTATTCCTCATTTGAAGATAACTAGGTAACCATTCTGCAAATAAGATGCTCTCCTCTCCTCTTACTCTGCGTAGAATTTTAACCATTCAAAGTGGAATGTGAGAGTGATGTAGCTCATTACTCCTTGGTTTTCTCTCCATCCCTCACTTTTCTCATTTTTTGCAATTGATGTGTTTCCAATGATGTACTCAGCTGGTTTTTGCTTTTGTTGATAGCTGAGCTTACACGAGGTTTTCTTAAACTGCTTTTATGATACTATGCCTCCGCAACAGGCAAAATGGTCTCATGTTCTCAGTAGGGCTGGGGTAGGGAATCACCAATAAGGACCTTCTCTTCTTTCACAAGAATTGAAGACATCCAATTTCTCGTCTGTTCCTGTCCCTGTGGACACAAATGTCAAAATCGGTCTTGCTGGTGGCAGTTGAAATGGTATATGCACAGTTCAGGAAGCATTACTGTTTACCCATTAATCACTCTGGGCCACCAGTCAAAATATTTTCTCTGCAAAAATGCCTTTCCTATTTTGTACCAATTAATATTGGATGGAACTCAAGAGTCACAGTTAATCTGTGGCAAAGCTTTTATTTGCTGTCAGGCATTCAGACATGAAAAATGCTCAATGTAATATTTTAATTAATAAAAATATTCTGAGAAGTGTATTTTTCTGAAGTAGATTTTTATTACACTTCATTACATTTCCAAATTTAATGGACACATATATTATGTCCTGTCACCATGGGAACCACATCAAGACAGGCTTTTTATAGGCTGTGGATGTAGTTATAAAACTCTCACAAAGAAAAAATTGTTTCTTATAAGTTTAAAAGAAGCTGTGCTCATTTACAGTATGTATAATTTAGTGCAGAGCTTGAGGCAATAGAGAGGGTCTTTATTTGATTTAGAGACTAACACTTCTTTTTATGAAGCTTTTAAGTGTTTATTATTTCAGGTCTGTGTTCATGAAGATATAATTTGGCTTATTGTGAAAGCAAATTTAAAAAATTCAAACTTTGTATAATAGATGAAACAGATGAAATTCTTTTTTGTAACTGTTTAAAAAGCAAAGCACTTTTAAAAACAAATTTTTCCAAGCATACATAAAAGAAGGAACTACAATGAACCCCAATACCCATCTTGAATAACCACCAATATTTTACTGTATTTATTTTATGTGTCCCCCTGCAAACACCACTTTTTATGGCTGAAATATTTTAAAATAAATTATAGTAAAATGGTAAAATATCATTTTACTATCAAATACTTTAGTATGCATCTTAAAAAAGAAGGATGCAAGAACAAGGACCACATAGTGAACAACTTTCTATATTCAATAAAAAATATCATAAAACATTATGACAGAACAGAAACCAAACACACAGATCACATCAGCAAATGCAAATAGGCTCACCTTACTTACTACAAAGAAAAAAGAAAAGATTTTCAGAGTGCCCAAAGAAGAAAATCCTTGCTCTATAATATTTAAAAGGGACATACCTAAAATTAAGTGATTTTGAAGTTTAAAAATAAAAGAATAGGCAATTGTAAATTTAAAAAAAAATCAGGGGTCTTCTTATAGTGGAGTATAAATTAAGGCCAAAAATATTAAAATAGATAAAGAAGGATATTTTATAATACTACAGGCAGAAATTCACAAAGATGATTCAAAAGATATCTTTTCTTCCAGTAACACAGAAACGACTTTCAAAAAGCAGAAACTGCTAGGGATGACAAATAGAGACACACTAATAGTAGGAGATTTTAACACACTTCTCTCAGTTCTAGGAAAGCCAAAGGATAAAACGCCAGTAAGGATGGAGAAGACTCAACATAATCGACAAGTTAAAGCTAATATCTATAAAACTGGAACACTAATAATAGAGACTATGCCTTTCTTTTATGTAAGAGTCTTTGAAACTGAAATTAGTGAAAGCTGATGGAGGGGAAAAAATCATAGTTTGAACCCTGGTTTAACATTTCATAGCACTTTCAAAGTTATAAAATGTATTCACATTTTCAATTCAAAGTTATTTATGTATTTTCCACATTCCATTCACGTGGCCTACTCCATCCTGAACAGGGATCTATTCTGGCTATTTATGATTTTCCACATTAAAGGTAAGAATTGGTGCTGATTTTTAGATCAGATGGAGCTTGGAATATTTTTCCTCAAAGTTTTCCAACTTTAATTTCCAAGGAACTATCCAGTTTAGCCTCATCTGAGCTTTCTGCCTCTTTTAAATTCCAGGAGAGAAATGTGAGATTTCACAAACAGAGAGATTGCTTTTCCATCAGTCACAGCCCATGCCTGACATGTGCAAGGGGCTTCATAAACAGATGGGTAACATGCAGGTCTTTTTATTTTATTTTATTTTATTTTATTTTATTTTATTTTAACAAAATGCAAGATTAACCTGTTTCTTAGCAACATTACTTCCCTTCTTTATTCAAAGATTCTTCCTCCCTCTAAAAGAATTGACATTTATGATGGCGTTTTGGAGTTTAATTTTCCTACAAGTGCAACTTTTGTCGAAATGTGCAACCTTTAGTTTTTGGGTCTGTAAGGTATGGCATATTTTTTCCTCCCAGTTTTCATAAATGAATATTAGTGAGTGATAGGGAGCATAGATTACATCACAACAGCCACTATTGATGGTAATGGGATTCCAATTGGAGACTAGCCATCAATGGTACAAAGCTGCTATGAGAAATACATAGAAACGGAAAGCCACTTTACTTAAGTGACTGACTGCTCTGCTAGCTTAGCATTTATTTATTTGTTCACTCTTGTGTTTTTTTAAATGTATTTGTTGTTGGATTTTTTTTTGTCTTAATACCTTGGAGTTCTGATACCTTCCTGCTGCAAGGGAAATTTGCTAATATAACAAAGTAGTTGTGAATATGGAGTGTTGGAGGCAGATTGCTCTGGGAATTAGAACCACTTACTAGCAATGTGACCACAGCAATTCACTTCAATTCTTTGAGCATCAGTTACCTCTTGTAACATGGGAAACATAATAATGGTACTCACCTAATGGAGTTGTTGTAAAGATTCCATCAAGTTTTTGTGAAACACTTAGCATAGTGCCTATATACATAAAGCATTTTATTGATGCCATAAGGTGTATGAATAATTAGTATGTTATAATAATAATTAGTATTTAATGTTAAGCTAATTGAAGAGACTGAAAAACTCTTGTAGCTAAAAGTAAAAATGAGACTTTTAAAAATATTTTATTTTTAATTGTGGAGGAAAAAAACAGAAAATTTACCATCTCAACTATTTTTAAGTGTGTAAATCAGTAAGCATATCCACATTGTTGTAAAACAGTATTCTAGAACTCTTCATCTTACAAAACAAAAACTCTATATCCATTCAACAAGCCTTTGAGAAAAACTTTTTAAAGAACAGTTTTAAATTTACAGGAAAATTGCGAAGAAGGTACAGAGAATTCCCATGTATCCCACACCTAGTTCCTCTATTATTAGCATCTAACATTAGTATGGTACGTTTGCTGCAATTAATAATATCAACATATTATTGTTTACTGAAGTCCATACTTTATTTAGGTTTCCTTAGATTTTACCGAATGTTCTTTTTTCTATTCCAAAATCTGTTCAGGGTTCGACACTATATTTAGTTGACATGACTCTTCAGGTTCCTCTTGGCTGACAAATTTTTAGACTCCTTGATTTTGATGGCCTTGACAGATTTGAGAAGTACTGGTCAGGTATTTGGTAGAATGTCTTCATTTGGGATTTATCTGATGTTTTCTCATGATTGGACTTGGGTTAGAGTACATGCTATCAATCTGACATTATTATTGATGTTGACCTTGATTACGTGGCTGAGGTAGTGTTTGTCAGGTTTCTCCATTAAAGTTACAAATGTTTGAATTTGAAATTCCCTAACAAAATGATGTTGAGAACCTTTTCATAGGGTTACCTGCCTTTTGTATATCTTCATTGGTGTGATATCTGCTCTTGCCCATTTTTAAAAATTGAGTTGTTTCCTTATTGTTGAATTTTAAGATTTCTTTGTATATTTTGTATATAAGTTCCTTGTCAGATATGTATTTTACAAATATTTCCTTCCAGTCTGTAGCTTGCCTATTCATTCTCTTAAATGTGTCTTCCAAAGAGCACATGCTTTTATTTTGAATAAAGTACAACTTATCAATTTTTTAATGGATTATGCTTTTGGTATTGCATCTAAAAACTCACGACCAAACACAAGTTCATATAGATTTTCTACTTTGCTCTTTTCTAGGAATTTTATGGTTTTGCATTTTACAAGAAACATGTAAATCCATTTTGAATTGGTGTCTAGGTATTTTATTTTATGTTTCTCTCATTTTTTTTTTGGCCTATGGACATCCAATTTCTTTTTTTTTAATCTTATATACCTTTTTTATTATTATTATACTTTAAGTTCTAGGGTACATGTGCACAACGTGCAGGTTTGTTACATATGTATACATGTGCCATGTTGGTGTGCTACACCCATTAACTTGTCATTTACATTAGGTATATCTCCTAATGCTATCCCTCCCCTCTCCCCCGACCCCACAACAGGCCCCCGTGTGTGATGTCCCCCTTCCCATGTCCAAGTGTTCTCATTGTTCAATTCCCACCTGTGAGTGAGAACATGTGATGTTTGGTTTTTATGTCCTTGCGATAGTTTGCTGAGAATGATGGTTTCCAGCTTCATCCATGTCCCTACAAAGGACATGAACTCATCATTTTTTATGGCTGCATAGTATTCCATGGTGTATATGTGCCACATTTTCTTAATCCAGTCTATCATTGTTGGACATTTGGGTAGGTTCCAGGTCTTTGCTATTGTGAATAGTGCCACAATAAACATATGTGTGCATGTGTCTTTATAGCACCATGATTTATAATCCTTTGGGTATATACCCAGTAATGGGATGGCTGGGTCAAATGGTATTTCTAGTTCTAGATCCCTGAGGAATTGCCACACTGTCTTCCACAATGGTTGAACCAGTTTATAATCCCACCAACAGTATAAAAGTGTTCCTATTTCTCCACATCCTCTCCAGCACTTGTTGTTTCTCGACTTTTTAATGATCACCATTCTAACTGGTGAGAGATGGTATCTCATTGTGGTTTTGATTTGCATTTCTCTGATGGCCAGTGATGATGAACATTTTCTCATGTGTCTTTTGGCTGCATAAATGTCTTCTTTTGAGAAGTGTCTGTTCATATCCTTTGCCCACTTGTTGATGGGGTTGTTTGTTTTTTTCTTGTAAATTTGTTTGAGTTCATGGTAGATTCTGGATATTAGCCCTTTGTCAGATGAGTAGATTGCAAAATTTTTCTCCCATTCTGTAGGTTGCCTGTTCACTCTGATGGTAGTTTCTTTTGCTGTGCAGAAGCTCTTTAGTTTAATTAGATCCCATTTGTCAATTTTGGCTTTTGTTGCCATTGCTTTTGGTGTTTTAGACATGAAGTCCTTGCCCATGCCTATGTCCTGAATGGTATTGCCTAGGTTTTCTTCTAGGGTTATTATGGTTTTAGGTCTAAGATTTAAGTCTTTAATCCATCTTGAATTAATTTTTGTATGAGGTGTAAGGAAGGGATCCAGTTTCAGCTTTCTACATATGGCTAGCCAGTTTTCCCAGCACCATTTGTTAAATAGGGAATCCTTTCCCCATTTCTTGTTTTTGTCAGGTTCATCAAAAACCTTATCCACCAGGATCAAGTGGGCTTCATCCCTGGGATGCAAGGCTGGTTCAACATATGCAAATCAATAAATGTAATCCAGCATATAAACAGAACCAATGACAAAAACCACATGATTATCTCAATAGATGCAGAAAAGGCCTTTGACAAAATTCAACAGCCCTTCATACTAAAAACTCTCAATAAATTAGGTACTGATGCGACGTATCTCAGAATAATAAGAGCTATTTATGACAAACCCACAGCCAATATCATACTGAATGGGCAAAAACTGGAAGCATTCCCTTTGAAAACTAGCACGAGACAGGGATGCCCTCTCTCACCACTCCTATTCAACATAGTGTTGGAAGTTCTGGCCAGGGCAATCAGGCAGGAGAAAGAAATAAAGGGTATTCAGTTAGGAAAAGAGGAAGTCAAATTGTCCCTGTTTGCAGATGACATGATTGTATGTTTAGAAAACCCTATCATCTCAGCCCAAAATCTCCTTAAGCTGATAAGCAACTTCAGCAAAGTCTCAGGATACAAAGTCAATGTACAAAAATCACAAGCATTCTTATACACCAATAACAGACAAACAGAGAGCCAAATCATGAGTGAACTCCCATTCACAATTCCTTCAAAGAGAATAAAATACCTAGGAATCCAACTTACAAGGGATGTGAAGGACCTCTTCAAGGAGAACTACAAATCACTGCTCAATGAAACAAAAGAGGGTACAAATGAATGGAAGAACATTCCATGCTCATGAATAGGAAGAATCAATATCGTGAAAATGGCCATACTGCCCAAGGTAATTTATAGATTCAATGCCATCCCCATCAAGCTACCAATAACTTTCTTCACAGAATTGGAAAAAACTACTTTAAAGTTCATATGGAACCAAAAAAGAGCCCACATTGGCAAGTCAATCCTAAGCCAAAAGAACAAAGCTGGAGGCATCATGCTACCTGACTTCAAACTATACTACAAGGCTACAGTAACCAAAACAGCATGGTACTGGTACTGAAACAGAGATATAGACCAATGGAAGAGAACAGAGCCCTCAGAAATAATACCACACATCTACAACTCTCTGATCTTGGACATACAATTTCTCCAGCACCATTTGTTAAACAGGTGATCCTTTTCTCCACTGTATTACCTTTGCTCCTTTTACAAATAGCAGTTGACTATATTTGTGTGAGTCTCTTTCTGAGCTGTTTTGTTCCAGTAACTTATGTCTATCGTTTAGTCAATACCTCATTGTCTTGATTACTGTAGTTTTATGGTAAGACTTGAAATCAGCAAGGGTGCGTCCTTCTCTGTTCTTCAATATTGTGTTGGCTATTCTAGGTCTTTCACATTTCCATATAAACTTTAAATCATTTTATTAACACCTATAAGATAAGTTACTTGGATTTTAATAGGGTTTTCATGAAATGTATAGATTGATTTATGAGGTATTTTCATCTAAACAATATTAAGTTTTCCACTCTATGAACATGGAAAATATTTATTTAGATTTTCTTTCATCAGAATTAAAAAATTCTGTATAATTCTGTTTACAGGTAAAATTATAACACTCGTGGAGAAAAGAGAGGATGTGTGAAATAGAGAACTCTTGTGCACTGCCAGTGAAAACGAAAATGTAAATTAGTATAACCATTATGGGAAATAGTATGGAATTTTCTCAAAAGTTAAAAATAGTGCTACTACATGATCCATCAATGTCACTACTGAGTATATATAGCCAAAGGAAATGAAATCAGTGTATCAAAGAGTTGTTTTCACTCCTGTATTAATTGCAGCACTATTTCTAATAGCAGAGATATGGAATCAACTTAGGTGTTTGTCAACAAACGATACATAAAGAAAATATGGCATACATCCACTATGGTATACTATTCAACCTTAAAAGAGAATAAAATCCTGTCATTTGTGACAACATGGATTCTCCTAGAGAACATTACATTAAGCGAAATGAGCCAGGCACAGAAAGACAAATACTCCATGATCTCACTTATATGTAGAATCCCAAAAAGTCAAATTAATGGAAGCAGAGAGTAGAATGGTGGTTATCTGGGGCTAGTGTGGGGAACCAGTGGAGTTGCAAAGATGTTGGTCAGGGAGTACAATATGTCACTTAGACAGGAGGAATAATTTCAAGAGATCTATAGTACAACATGGTGACTATGGTTAACGATGTATTATATAGTTGAAAATTGCAAAGAGAGTAGATTTTAAGTGTTCTCACCACAAAAATGATAAATATGTGAGGTAATATGTTAATTAGCTTGATTTAGGCATTTCACAATATATACATATTTCAAAACATTACATTGTACACCAAAATATACATAATTTTTGTCAATTTAAAAATAAAAAGAAAATGATCTATCTTAAGATAAAAAATACATTTTTAAAAATAATTTATTGACTAGTAAAATGATAAATATATTTAAACAACTAAATGCATTCAATGATTTATATGCCATGATAGGAACATACACTGGGTTCAATGGGGCACAAAAGCAGGAGTGGTCAATTCTACAGAATGGCCTGAAATTTCATGGAGTGTTTCATAGAGGGGATGACACTTGGAAGTGCGAACAAAGAGAAAGGAAGCAGAGAAACTAAATTGGTGAGAAAGAAGAGTGAAACAGTATAGCAGATTTATATTCTTTCAAAAAACAAACAAAAAATTATGATTTTCCACATATAGACCCTGTTAATGTGTTAAATTTAAACCTACGTACAGTTAACTCTTGAACAACATGAGTTTGAACTGCACAGGTCCACTTATATTCATTTTTCGCAACCAGGTGCAGATCAGTATTCATGAGGAATGAAACCTGCGTATGTAAAGGGCTGAATTTTTGCATTACCAGTTTCCACAGGGAAAATGGCAAGACTTGAGTATGCATGGATTTGGGTATCCATGGTGATCCTGGAACCAATCCCTCTACGTACACCAGTGGACACAGCTGTATTTCATTTTTTTGGTGCCATTGTAAATAATGTGTATTTTTTAAAAGTTCCAATTCCAATTGGTCACTTCTGATACATAGGGAAGCAATTAGCTTTTGTGTATTAATCTTGTTTCTTGTGACCTTGCTAAACTTGCTTATTAGTCTGAGGAGTCCTTTTGTGTATTCTTTGGGTTTCTCTACATAGACAATCATGTCATCTGAGAGTAAGGGCAGTTTTATTTCCTCCTTTAAAATCCGTATACTATTTGTCTTCTTTTCTTGTCTTATTGCACTAGCTAGGACTTCCAGTGTTACACACAGATAGTAGGATAGGGAAGAGGGGATATCATTACTTTGTTCCCCTTCTTAGGGGGGAAATACTCACCATTAGGTATGATATTAGCTATAGGTTTTTAATAAATTTTTTTCTCAAGATAAGAAAGTTTCTCCTAATGCTAAATGATGAGTTAATGGGTGCAGCACACCAACATGGCACATGGATACATATGTAACAAACCTGCACATTGTGCACATGTACCCTAAAACTTAAAGTATAATAATAATAAAAAATAAAAAATAAATTAAAATAAAATAAAGATAATGAAAATAAAAAAAAGATAAGAAAATTTCTCTTATTCTTAGCTTGCTGAGGGATCTTATCATGAATGGGTATTGGGCTTCACCAAATTCTTTGTCTCGTATATTGATATATCCTATTATTTTTCTATTTTTGTCCATTGTGGCAGATTACATGAATTGATTTTTGGATGTTGAACCAGCCTTGCATATTTACACTTGGTTGTGGTGTACTTCTTTTTATATATCATGAGATTTTCTTTGCTAATATTCTGTTGAGGATTTTTGTATCTATTCATGAGAGATATTGGTTTTTAGGTTTCCTTTCTTGTAATGCTTTTAGCTGGTTTTGTATTGCAGTAGTGCTAGCCTCGTAGAATAAGTTGGGAAGTGTTCTATCCACGTCGATGTTCTGAAAGATATTGTGGAGAACTGGTATCATATATTGATTAAATGTTTGACGGAATTCACAAGCGAAAACATCTGGGCTTGGTGTTTTCCTTTTTTTTTGTTTTGGAAGGTTATTGATTATTTATTCGATTTATTTAATAGATAGAGGCCTATTCAGATTGTCTGTTTAATTTGTGTGAGTTTTAATAGTTTGTATTTTTCAAGGAATAGTTACATTTCATCTAAGTTATCAAATTTGTGAACATAAAGTTGATCATAGTATTTCTTTATTTTCCTTTTAATATCCGTGGTATCAGTAGTGATGTCTTTCTTTCATCTCTGATATTGATAAATTTGTATCTTTCCTCCTTTTTTCTGATTAAGGCTAGAGGCTTATTCATTATATTGATCTCACAGAACTACCTTTAGGTTTTATTGATGTTCTCTATTGTTTTCCTGTTTTCAATTTCATTGATCCTACTTTTTATTATTTCTTTCTTCTGTTTGCTTTGGGCTTACATTCTTCCTTCTCTAGTTTTCTAGGCTGGAAGCTTAGATTATTAATTTTAGATCTTTCTTTCATCCTAATATATGCCTTGGATGTTATAAATTTCCCTTTAGGCTCTGCTTTCACTGAATCCCAGTTTTTGGTGAGTTGTGTTTTCATTTTCTTTTAGTTCCAAATATTTTATATTTCTCTTTTTACTTATTCTTTAGCCAATGGGTCGTTTGGAATTGTGTTGTTTAACACCCAGATATTTGGGTGATTTTTCAGCTTTCTATTATTGATTTCTAGTTTAATTCTATTGGGGGATGTTCTTACATATCTTGTGTAATTTTTATTTTTTAAAAATTAGTTAAGGTATATTTTATGCCCTAGAAAGTAGTGTATCTTGTAAATATGAGATTTTTAAAGTGATTTTATTAATGTTTATTAATTTTATCTCTCTTTAGAAAAATGCACTTATAGAACACTGTTGTTACTATTGAAAAACATGTAAAAAGTTTCTTTCATTATTTTCTCTATTTGGCCCTCTGGCCAGTGTCTTTTTGTAACAATTGTTCCTCAATTGGCGCAACTGGTTTTGTGACATGACTTTTGGCAGTGGTAATAATAATTTTAGTAGAGGAAACAGCATTTATTGAGCAACTACTATGTTCCAACTATTACGCTTTACCCATAAAATTTCAGTTCTCATAGCAACCCTCTAGGATGGATGCTATTAACACCTTCATGTTGCAGTTGAGGAATTTGAAGCGTAGAAAATCACATAACTTGCCTGTTCACCTATGAGACATGTGCCAGAGGAAGACCATGAACCTTCACCAGCCTGACACCTGGAAGCCCTTACTTCACTGTTGTCCTGGCACTTTTTTTTGGCATTATTGCTGCTTAATATATTGTATTAATGATTGTTAAGTTCTGTTTCTTTAACATTTTTTTTTAAAACTTCCTTTGTTAATTTATTGAATACTATTTGATTACTTAACTGTCAGGATCTAGAGCTAAAATAATGATCAATCAAGATATGATCCAGCTATGAAGAGGCTTACAGTACAATAAGGCAACAAATATCCACCAAAACACATAAAACTAAGTGTGAAATTATGTAATGTTGCAAGAGTGTATGCTACTGGTTAAATTTGAGGTAGTATAAACTGGAAATGATCAATCTTTTTCATTTTTGCCTTTAAACTCACTTTGGTAAACTGCTTTTCTTATCCAAATAAGGAATCTTTGGCATGTCCCATGTGTCTTTAATTGAAATTTTTATTGAGATAATATTAGAATTATGTATAGTTTAAAGAAAAAATACAGAGAGAGCCCATGTACTCCTGACCCATTTTACCTCAATGGGAACACTTGACAAAACTATAAAACACTATCACAACCAGGATATTGACATTGATAAAATCCACTAATTCTATTCATATTTCTCCAGTTTTACTTACGTTCATTTGTGTGTCAATGTGTACATATTCATGTATTTAGTTCCACGTAATTTTATCATATGTATTGGTTCATGTATATACCACCATAGTCAAGATACTGAACAGTTTAATCACCATAAGGATTTTTTTTGTGTCACTCATTTATAACAACATATACCTCCCTCCCTGTTTCTCACCTCCATCCCTAACCCCTTGAAACCACTAACCTATTCTTCATTTCTAGAAATTTTGTCATTTTGAAAATATTATGTAAATGGAATAATACAATATGTAATCTTTTGGGATTGGCTTTTTTCACTCAGCAGAATTCTATGGAAATTTATCCAAGTTGATTCTTTTCAATAGTTTGTTCCTTTTTATTGCTGAGTAGTATTCATGCTATCTCTAAACTTGGTAGCCCCAGAAGATGGGCTCTTTCCTATTCAGTGTCCCAGAGCCAATACATGAAACTGAAAGTGAGGATCACATAGAGAGCAAGCTTTATTCTGTGGCCAAGGGAATGGAGAAACAAGAGTGTGGCTCACAAATCAACTTCTGGACTAGTGAGGGGAGACAGGGCTATAATACAGGATTTCTCTAATGAAGGGATTGGACATTAAAATTCAGGGTAGGAATATTCATGTATTTTCTGAAAATGAGCAGTGAACTTCTCTGGAACCAGAGTGTCACCTTCCTTTTTGCCTTTTTATCGCTTCTTTTAGGATTGTTGTCATGGCAGTTATCAACCGTTATGGAATTGCTGGAGTGTCATTTAGAATGGAAATAAGACAATAATGAAGCCTAGAGTCTTTTTGAAGTTGTTGGTCAGCTATCTGGGTATCTTGATTTTAACCAGTCTTAGCTGGTCTGGTTACAAATGGAACATTTTTCCAATTTTTCTTAAAGATAAGCAGAGTTAGGGAAGGGTAGAAATTCAGTGATGTTATGTAGGCATTACACTGAATAACATTCATAGTTCAGATATACCACAGATTGCTTCATCATTCACCTATCGAAGACATTTCTAGTTTTTTTCCCATTACAAATTAAAGTGTAATAAACATTTGTGTACTAGTTTTGTGTGAACACAATTTTTATTTATCTGGGATAAATATCTAAGAGTGCAGTTGCTGAGTGGTATGGTAAATGCAGATTTAGTTTTTTAAGAAACTGCAATAGTATCTAGAGTAGCTGTACCATTTTACAGTCTTACCAGCAAAGGATAAGTAATTTTGTTTCTTCTCATTCTTGTTAGAAATTAGTGCTGTCACTATTTTTAATTTTAGCTAAGAGAAAAGTATGCAGTAATATCTCATTGTGGTATTGATTTGCTTTTTTTTCTGGTGTCTAATAATGTTGAATATCTTTCATATGCTTATTTTCCATCTATATCTTCTTCCTTGATATATGTATTTAAGTATTTTGCTGATTTTCTAATTAGATAGTTTGGTTTGTAACTGTTAAGTTTTGAGAGTTTGTATGTTCTAGATACTAGTCCTTTGTTGAATATGTGGTTTGCAAACATTTTCTCCCAGTCTGTAGCTTTTCTTTTCAGCCTCTTCATGTGGGCTTTCTCAGAGGAAAGCTTTTTCAATTTTGGTGAGTTCCAATATTTTTAGATTTTGATGAGGTCCAATTCATAAATAATTATTATTCTCCTCCTCCACCTCCTCCTCCTTCATCATCATCATCATCATCCTCATCATCATCAGAGATAGAATATCACTCTGTTGCTCACACTGTATTGTAGTGGCATGATCATAGCTCACTGCAGCCTCAAACTCCTGGTCTCACATGATCCTTCCCCCTCAGCCTCCCGAGGCGCATGGATTACAGGTGAATTCCACCAGCTAATTTTTTTTGTTTTTAAAATTTTTTGTAGACAGAGTTTCACTGTTTCTCAGGCTGTTCTCGAACTCCTGGCCTCAGGCAATTCTCCTGCCTCTACCTCTCAAAGTGCTGGGATTATAGGTGTAAGCCAGTGAGCCACTGTACCCAGCTGTTTTGTGTGTGTGTGTGTGTGTGTGTGTGTGTGTGCTTTTGTTGTCCAATCTAAGAATTCTTTCCTAGCCCTAGAAGGTTTTGTTTCTGCAATGTCACCCTAAAAAGTTTTTAAGTCAGTGATCCATTTTGAGCTTATTTTTGTATAAGATGTGAGGGTTAGGTTGAAGTCTGTTTTTATGAACGTCCAATTACTCCAACACCATTTATTGAGACAGGATTATCTTTCCTCTATTGTATTTCTTTTGCATCTTTGTCAAAAATCAGCTAAGCATATTTGTGTAGTCTATTTCTGAAATCTCTGTTCTATTTCATTGATCAATGAGTCTTTCTGTCTGCTGATGCCACACTGTCTGGATTACTGTAGCTTATAATAAGTCTTATCAGGTAGAGCAATTCCTCCAACTTTATTCTTCTTTGTCAAGATTGTTTTAACTGTTCTATGACATATGCCTTGACATGTAAAGTTTAGAATAAAATTGTATATGTCTACATAGATATAGATATATGTCTACATAGATATTGCCAAAAAACCTGCTGAAATTTTGATGGGAATTATACTAAACTTATAGATCAATATGGGGAGAAATGATATCTTTACTATGTTGAGTCTTCCAATCCATAAACACAGTATGTCTCCTCATTTATTTAGATTATTGATTTATTTAATCAGAATTTTGTATTAAATACATTTTAGCTCTCAGATTCTGCACATCTTTTGTTAAGTATATACCTAAGAATTTAATGTTCATTAGAGCATTTGTAAATCTTACTGTTTTTAAGTTTTTCCACATTTTCATTGTTACTATATTGACATACAAATGATTTCTGTATAATCTTGTCTCTTGCAACTTTGCTAAACTCATCTAGTTCTAAGAGATTTTTTGTAGATTTCTTGAAATTTTCTGCGCAGACAATCATGTCATATGCAAATAGGGATGCTTTATTTCTTCCTTTCTTATCTATTTGACCTTACCTTGTATTTTTTTCGTTATTGCTCAAAACTTTTTGTATAACATCTAGGCATTTTTAAAAGTCAGTTTTCAGTTATTAAGAAGTCCATACTATTCTCAATAAAAACTTTACCCTCTTCAGTTAAAAGATTTTTTTCTCTTTATCCAGCTTGGACCAGACCTGTGACTCCCCAGACCAGCAGTGGGAAAGGGATGTGCTCTTTCGTTCTCCTTGCTCCCCTCTCTCCTCTCCTCTATCTTGTCCTTGGCAGCACGCTTCTTTTAATTCCTTCCCTCTCTGTAGACTGCTCTATAACATCTGCTTCCTAGTAGACTTCCTCTTGTATCCCCATGGCTCAGTAGGTGGCCCTGTGGAGCAAGTTATTTTAATAACATTCTTGCCTGCCTAACTTCAACCACATCCACTTGACCCTTGGAACGATGTTATGCATCCTTGTCCTTCCAAATGTTAAGCATTCAAGCCTCTTCTGTTGCTATCTTCTCTTATCATTTTGTTCCAGGGAAAGCTTCAGCAAACTTCTCGTTCAGGCTTTTCCAGAAGAATCAGGCTCAGATCTTTGACTTTCTTTCTTTGACTTCAGAAAACACACGTAAGGCTTATGCAAGAACACATGGGCTCCATTAAGCAGCAGCATGGGGCAAGTTCTACTTTCTACTGCCAAGTAAGCAACTAACGAGGGAGCTGGCTGGTGATTTCCTCTATTTAAACAATCCCAATTTCTGTGAAAGTTTCTCTTGGGGACCTTTCACCTGGCCAGAGACAGAGAGCAAAGACAAGGACAGAACAGGAAAAACATCCCACATTCTCTACAGCTCATCTGCAAATTCCTGTCAAATAAATATTTGTCTCATTCTAGATGCAGACCATGGCTTTATTTATATAGGCAGGAGTTGAATGAGCCAATTTTGATTATTCTAAGCAAGTCCTTAGGTTATATGCCTAGCACTTTGCTTTACAATGTATAGGACATTCATCATCTATTGTGTTAAACTTCAGGGCCTCATTTGAAAATTGAAAACGTGAGGAAATTTCTATTTATCATCCTATTGCACTGTGATTGATGTTATAAGCTAAAGGTACACTGTGAGTGGTGGGTGGGTGCCTTATGCTTACGGGGAAATGGCTCTGGAAGGCTTTCTAAGGAAGTGATACTTGAGATCTTCAGGATTAATAAGTACTAACTTGGCAAGGAGGGCAAAGGAACACTTTATAAAGAAGGGATGTGTGGCCAGGAACATGACACTTTCAAAAAATGGAAACAAAGCCAGAGTAACCAGAATTTGGAAAGTGGCCAAGGCGGGAGGATCACAAGGTCAGGAGATCAAGACCAACCTGGCTAACACGGTGAAATCCCATCTCTACTAAAAACACAAAAAATTAGCTGGGCATGGTGTCGGGCACCAATAGTCTCAGCTACTTGGGAGGCTGAGGCAGGAGAATGGCGTGAACCTGGGGGGACGGAGATTGCAGTGACCGGAGATCGTGCCACTGCACTCCAGCCTGGGCGACAGAGAGAGACTCTGTCTCAAAAAAAAAAAAAAAAGAATTGTGAAGGGTGTGAGATTTTATCCTATTTTCACACAAACAGTCTAGCCCGTTACCATTTTATAGTGGCTGGCAGACAACATGAGACTCCAGGGTCAGAGAAAAAGACTCTTATTACTCATGGCACAGCAAGTAGCAGGAGCTGCATGTTTGCATCAACCACCCCTGCACTCCCACCCAAAGTCCCACAGAGGTAACATGAAGGGGTGCCAGTGGAGCTACACATGCAGTGAGTTTGTGTCACCATTAAGGAGTCCTGAGCTTTCTGAACTTCAATCTTTTAAAATGGGTAGTAAGCCTTCCTGACTTATTGGAGGGAAATACCATCTTTATTACACTAGACCGTAATCAAACCTGCCTTCTGCTCCAGAGGCAAACACTGTCTCTAACTTCCAGGCCAACTCCCTGTACTCTTGATAATCTGGAACAAAATGACAGTTATTGCATCTTTTTCTAAGAAGTGAGGCAATGTGAGATATACATGGATAATTGTGTCCCAACAGGATGCAGCAAGATGAAACTGGAGAATTAAGATGTGGGCAATACGGCCAAGCAGGTCTTGTAGGCCACAATAGGAATTTCTCCCTTTTGTCCTGTGCACACAGAGCACTGATAAAGCTTTAAGCTGTGGTTGCATAGCAAGCATTGGGTGTACAGTCAATCTAACACTAAGATAAGACACACTCAGCTCCTCTGAATCTTGGTGTGCACTCTGCTTCTGTGTCTTTGCTTGTGAGGTTCCCTTTGCCTAAGACTTCCTTTCCCCTGCTTGTCTCTCCTAAATCCCAGATGGTCTCCTGGTTTCCTTGACACAGTTCCAGCCTCCCTCTCGGCTACTTTGCTTATCCAAGTCCCTGGTCTCTCCTACCCTCTGTGTCAGATTAGGGGACCTAGTTTTTAGCCATCTTATCAAATCCTGCTGTTTGCTCGTTGCTTTTATGTGGCTCTGTAAACAAAAGTTCCCCCCAGTTCAGACCCTGGGATATTGCCAGATAAAGTGTTCCTCACCTGGTAGGTGAGAGAGGATCAATAACCTCTAGGCTCATTTTCATTTGATTTGTGTGAGCAGAGTGCTTACCTTAATTGTGACACAAAGTATCTTTTTGGAAGCTTTCTGATAACTTTTTCCACTGAAAATGATAATTTTTAGGTGGGAGGGAGGGAAGGGTATAGAATAAAAGAGGGGATAATTCAAGGGTTAAATTCTTAGACTCTGGCTTTTAATTTTATTTGCATTTTAATAGATTTAGGAGTACAAGTGGTTTTGGGTTACATGAATGAATTGCATAGTGATAAAGTCTGAGCTTTTAGTGTACCCATCACCCAAATAGTATACATTGTACCCAACAGGTAATTTTTTATCCCTCACCCTTTTTCCACCCTCCCCACTTCTGAGACTCCAATATCCATTATACCACTCTGTATGCTTCTGTGTGCCCACAGCTTAGCTCTCGCTTATGAGTGAAAACATACAGTATTTGGTTTTCCATTCCTGAGTAACTTCACTTAAGATAATGGCTTCCAGTTTCATCCAAGTGGCTGCAAAAGACATTATTTTTCTTTTTTATGGTTGAGCAATATTTCATGGTATGTTTATATCACATTTTCTTTATCCTGTCATTTGTTGATGTGCGCTTAGGCTGATCTATATCTCTGCAGTTGTGAATTGTGCTGAGATAAACACACAAGTGCAGGTATCTTTATACAATGACTTCTTTTCTGTTGGGTGGATATTCAGTAGTAGGATTGCTGTATTGAATGGTAGGTTTACTTTTAGTTCTTTGAGAAATCTCCATACTGTTTTCCAGAGAGATTGTATAGATTTACATTCCCACCAACAGTGTATAAGCATTCCATTTCCACTGCATTCGTGCAAGTATCTATTATTTTTTGACTTTTTAATAGTGGCCATTCTGTCTGGGGTAAGATGTCATCTCATTGTGGTTTTGATTTGCATTTCCCTGGTGATTAGTTATATTGACCATTTTTTATATGTTTGCTGGCCATTTATATATTTACTTTAAAAAATGTTGATGGTATTTGTCCCTTGTTTATAGGATTATTTGTTCTTTCTTGATGATTTGTTTGAGTTCCTTGTAGATTTGAGATATTATTCTTCTGTCAGATGTATAGTTTGTTAATATATTCTCAAATTCTGTAGGTAGTCTATTTACTGTTGATTATTTCTTTTGTTGTGCACAAGCTTTTCAGTTTAATTCAGTCCCTTTTATTTACTTATTTATTTATTTATTTTTTGCATTTGCTTTTGAGGTCTTAGTCATAAAATCTTTGCTTAGACCAATATTTAGAAGAGTTTTTTCTAGATTTTCTTCTAACATTTTTATGGTTTTAGGTGTAATGTTTTTAATCCATCTTAAGTTAATTTTTGTATAGGGTGAGAGGTAAGGGTCTAGTTTCGTTCTTCTGCATATGACTTTCCAATTGTCTCAGCACCATTTATTGAGTAGGGCGTGCTTTTCCCATGTATGTTTATGTCTGCTTTGTTGACGATCAGCTGGTCATAGATAGGTAGTTTTATTTCTGGGTTCTCTATTCTGTTCCATTGCCCTATGTGTCTACTTTTATACCAATACCATGCTGTTTTGGATACTGTAGCCTTGTGCTATAATTTGAAATCTGGTAATGTGATGCCTCCAGATTTGTTCTTTTTGCTTAGGATTGCTTTGGTTATTTGGGCTCTTTTCTGTTTCCATATTAAGTTTAGGGTTGGTTTTTCTTCTAATTCTGTGAAAAATGACATTGGTATTTTTATAAGAATTGCATTGAATCTGTAGATTGCTTTGGGCAGTATGATCACTTTCATAATATTGATTCTTGTAATCTATGAGAATGGAATGTTTTTCCATTTGATTATGTTATCTATAATTTCTTTCATCAGAGTTTTGTAGTTCTCCTTGTAGAGATCTTTAACCTCCTTTGTTAAATATATTCCTATTTTATTTTATTTTTACAGCTGTTGTACATGAGATACAGTTCTTGATTTGATTCTCAACTTGGATGTTATTGATATGTAATAGTGCCCCTAATTTGTGTACATTGATTTTGCCACCCGGGACTTTACTGATTTTATTTATCAAATCTAGGTGTCTTCTGGAGGAGACTTTAGAGTTTTCTAGGTAGAAGATCATATTATCAGCAGAGATAGCTTGGCTTCCTCTTTTCTGATTTGGATGTCCTTAATTTCTTTCTCTTGCCTGATTGCTCCAGCTAGGAATTTCAGTACTATGCTGAATAGAAGTGGTAAAAATAGGCAACCTTGTCTTGTTCCAGTTCTGAGAGGAAATGCTTTCAACATTTCCACAATCAGTATGATGTTGACAGTGGGTTTACATTCAAAGTTAGTAATGATATGTGTGATACTGTTCCAGTCACCATGTTGATTGTTACCTGGTTGCTTTGTATTCTCCATTGCATTGTTTTATAAGCCCTGGGAGTTTTCCACTTTTGAGTGTTTTTATACTGGTGCATATTGACCTTACATTTTAATGTTTAGAACTTCTTTGAGCATTTCTTGTAGGATCATTCGGTCTAGTGGTGACAAATACCCTCAGTTTTTGCTTGTCTTAGAAAAACATTATTTCTCCTTCATTTATGAAACTTAGTTTTTGGAATACAAAATTCTTGTCTGACAGTTATTCCATTTAAGGAAACTAAAGAGAGGACCCCAATTCCTTCCGGTTTATAAGGTTTCTGCTGAGAAATATGCTCTTAGTCTGATAGGTTCTGCTTTATAAGTTATTTTATGTTTTTTGTCTCTCTGTTCTTAGAATTCTTTCCTTCACATTGACTGTATAGCCTAATTACTATATGCCTTGGTAATATTCTTTTTGCAATGAATCTTCCAGTAGTTCTTTGAATTTCTTGTATCTGGGTGTCTAAATCTCTAGCAAGACCTCAATCATTCCCTCAAATATGTTTTCCAATTTTTTTGCTTTTTCTTCTTCTCCCTCAGGAATGCCTATGATTAAATTATTAGGTTTGGTTATGTTGCATAAGCTCATATTTCTTGGATGCTTTTTTCATTTCCTTTAATTCTTTTTTCTTTATTTATGTCTGATTGGTTATTTTGAAACCTTTGTCTTCAGGCTTTTGAATATTTTAATTTCCAGAAGTTTTGTTTTTCTTTTTCTTACTATCTCTAGAAATTTTTTCATTCATATTCTGATTTTTTTTTATTTTTGTTGGTTTTCAATTTTCTCTTGGATCTCATTGAGCAACTTTGTAATCAATATTTTGATTTCTTTACCTGTTATTTCAAGAATTTCATTTTGGTTTGGATCCATTGCTGGAGAGTTAGTATGATCCACTAGGAGTGTTGTAAAACTCTATTTTTTCATGTTGCCAGAATTATTTTTCTGGTTCCTTCTCATCCTGATAGACTATTTCTTAGTATTTTTGAATTTATTTTTGATCGGAGTGGGTTTTTCCCTGCTTTGAAGATGTGATTGCTTAACTTCGGCCCTGGATATTTGCACAAATTCAAACCATATCATTTGCCACTGCCCCCTTCCAAATCTCACATTCTTCTCGCATTGCAAAATACAATCATCCCTTCTCAACAGTCCCCCAAGTCTTAACTCATTTCAGCATTAACTCAAAAGTCTTCAGTTCAAAGTCTCATGTGAGACAAGGCAAGTCCCTTCCACCTATGAGCCTGTAAAATAAAAAATAAAATACAATAAAATAAAATAGGCCGGGCGCGGTGGCTCATGCCTGTAATCCCAGCACTTTGGGAGGCTGAGGCGGGTGGATCACAAGGTCAGGAGATCAAGACCATCCTGGCTAATGCAGTGAAACCCCGTCTCTACTAAAAAAAAATACAAAAAATTAGCCAGGCGTGGTGGCGGGCATCTGTAGTCCCAGCCACTTGGGAGGCTGAGGCAGGAGAATGGTGTGAACCTGGGAGGCGGAGCTTGCAGTGAGCCGAGATCACACCACTGCACTCCAGCCTGGGCAACAGAGCAAGACTCTGTTTCAAAATAAATAAATAAATAAATAAATAAATAAATAAATAAATAAAAATAAAAAAGATAAAATAAAATAAATAAATAAAATAAAATAAAATAAAAACAAGGTAGTTACTTCCAAGATACAATTGGGGTACAGGCATTGGGTAAATACTCTCATTCCAAAAGGGAGAAATTAGCTAAAATAAAGAGACTACAGGCCCTGTGCAAGTCCAAAATGCAGCAGGGCAGTTACTAAATTTTAAAGCTCCAAAATAATCTCATTTGACTCCATGTCTCACATCCAGGTCACACCGATGCAAGGGATGGGCTCCCAAGGCTTTAGGCAGCTCTTCCCCTGTGGCTTGCAGAACTCAGCCCCCATGGCTGTTACCAAGGGCTGGTGTTGAGTGCCTGAAGCTTTTCCAGGTGCACAATGCAAGCTGTCAGTGTACCTACCATTCTGGGAACAGGAGGATGGTGGCCCTCTTCTCACAGCTCCACTAGGCAGTGCCCCAGTGGGGACTCTACGTGGCAGTTCCAACCCCGCATTTCCCATCTGTACTGCTCTAGTACAGGTTCTCCATGAGAACTCTACGCCTGCAGCAGACTTCTGCCTGGACATCCAGGCTTTTCCATATAACTTTAAAATCTAGGCGGAGGCTTCCAAGCCTCAACTCTTGCACTGTGCACACCCACAGGCTTAACACTATGTGGAAGCCACCAAGGCTTGAGGCTTGCACCCTCTGAAGCAGCAGCTTGAGGACCTGAACCCCTTTGAGCCATGGATGGAACTGGAGCACCTGGGATGCAGAGAGCAGTGTCCCAAGGCTGCATAGGGTAGCAGGGCCCTTGTCCTGGCCCAGAAAACTATTCTTCCCTCCTTATGCCTCTGGACTCTGAAAACTATTCCCTCCTTATGCCCTGGCCCAGAAAACTATTCTTCCCTCCTTATGCCACAAAGGTCTCTGAAATGCCTTCAGGGTCTTTATCCCATTGTCTTGGCTATTCGCACTTCTCTTCCTTTTAGGTAAGCACATTTCTGCAGCCTGAAAATGAATTTTTCTTTTCTACCATGTGGCCAGGCTGCAGCTTTCCAAACTTTTATGCTCTGCTTCCCTTTTAAATTTAGGTTCCAGTTTCAGGTCATTTCTTTGTTCACACATATGAGCATAGGATTTTAAATGCAACCAGACTATATCTTGAACACTTTACTGCTTAGAAATTTCTCCTACCAGATACCCTACATCATCTTTCTCAAGTTCAAAGTTTCACAGATCCCTAGAGTAGGGGCACAATACCGCCAGGTTCTTTGTGAATACATAACAAAGTGACCTTTCCTCCAGTTCCCAGGCTGAGACCTCATCAGCCTGGTCTTCTCTGTCCGTATCACTATTAGCATTTTGGTCAAAACTATTCAACAAGTCTCTGGGAAGTTCCAAACTTTCCCTCATCTTCTTGTCTTCTTCTGAGCCCTCCAAACTGTTCCAACCACTGCCTCTTACCCAGTTCCAAATCTGCTTTCACATTTTGGGGTATCTTTATAGCAATGCCCCACTGCGAGGTACCAATTTTCTGTATTAGCCCATTCTTGCACTGCTATAAAGAAATACCTAAGACTGGGTAATTTATATAAAAAAAAGAGTTTTAATTGGCTCACAGTTCCACAGGCTGTATAGGAAGCATTACTGGGGAAGCCTCAGGAAACTTACAATCATGGCAGAAGGCAGAGGGGAAGCAGGTACACTTTTCATGGCTGGATCAAGGGGAAGAGAAAGAAAAGGGAGGTGCTATACACTTTTAAACAAGATCTGATGAAAACTCATCATGACAAGAACAGCAAGGGGGAAATCCACCCCCACAGTCCAATTGCCTACCCCAGGCCACTCCTCCAACATTGGAGATTACAATGTGACATGAGATTTGGGTGAGAACACAAATCCAAACCGTATCAGGCTAGGATGGCAGAATCTCGTGAAGCTTTCCTTGTTCCCCAGTGGTTTCCACCTTTTTTTCCTCATGTATTTTTTCTCTACCAGGTTGAACAGTTCAGCTTTCATGCTAGTAGGAGGTGCCCACAGATAAGAACTGGCTACAGCTATAGCAGGTGGGTATATGCAATTCTCCAATGGTGGGAAAATGTCGTAGCCCTGATGGAATTGGCTGAGGGAGCTCCTGGTGAAATGTACTGAGGTCTTTGCAGGGGGAAGGGAAGGAGTTGCCTCAGCTTTACTACCAGGCTGGCAGGAAAGTGATCCAACTCCTCATCACACCCTTGTTCCAGTGTTCTGGGTATTCAGATTAGACAGCCTTTTTTTTTTTTTTTTTTTTTGAGACAGAGTCTCATTCTGTTGCCCAGGCTGGAGTAGTACAGTGGCCTGATCTCAGCTCACTGCAACCTCCGCCTTCCAGGTTCAAGCGATTCTCCTGCCTCAGCCTCCCAAGTAGCTGGGATTACAGGCATGTGCCACCACACTCGGCAGACAGCCATTTCTGTTCATGTGTAGGAATGCTGTCATTCCATCTAGAGAAGGAACAGGCTCTAACTCTCATGCAAGCCTGAGCCTACAGGGCATACCTCCCATGGAGATGCAGTCACCCCAAAATTTGTACAGATGATAGCTCAACCAAAGTAAAACAAAACCCCAAACAACCATACTTCCATTTCTTTACATAGATATTATCAGAAATAAGCAATATTTTGTACTATATGCCTATATTAGATATATTTCACTTTACCTTATTCCTTCATTTTCTTCTACATTTTTTATTCTTTAAATGGATGCTATATAACTTAGTTGGCTAAAAATAAATATAGAATTTACTATTTGCATATGGGTAGTGCCTGTATTTGTGAGTCTATCCTCATTTTCATCAAGACCTTGAAAAGAAGAAGGAAAATTTGGGTGCATTGAAATAAATAAATACTCATCCTTGTCAATATCTTCTAGGCATATTTCTTCAATAGGGCAAACAATTTTCCATTCAAGTGACTATATTCATCTTTAAGCCAATTCAAACCAATTTAAGAAATAACATTTTATGTGATTTTTGTTACAAGCTTCACTAAAGGCATTGCAATTATGAAACATCTACTTCATTTCCTTCAGCCATTGATTTTCTAATTTGTTGGCAAAAATCTGTGACTTCAGTCTAAAGTGATATTTTCTTTATAAGGCCATCTTATCTTTTGCTTACGATCCCATTGTGTTCGAACTGTTTAAAGATTTTTCATCTTATTATATTTGTTTCATTATATTGCTAGGGTACAATTTCTGAATTATAATAGCTGGCTCAGCCATTCCTACCTGCTCTGTGGAATGATACCACATCTGTTTTCCTCTAATCATATGGCGTGACTTGGGTGCTTTGTTTAAAGACAATTATAAGCAATTCAATAGATGTTTGCTAATTTTCATATTATGTCACAATGCATATCATTCAGACTAAATGTTTATGTTCACACTGACTCGAAGCACTCCCCACCTGCACTTTGCCAATACTTATTTTGCATTGTCTCCATTATTCTTATTGTGCAAGTTTATTTTTCTAATTTGACTTGGTAAACAGGAGTTGAAAAATGACTACAATCATTTAGTTAAGTTTAGAGTCATAATAATTTAGTACTCTGTCTTTTTATTAGCAGACTTGTCTTCTGTAGCATTTATATTTCTCTTGGTATATTTGTTTAATCCTGTTTTTTTCTTTCCATTTCCTTTTCTTTGCATAAGAGTAGCAATAATTTTATAATTCTGGATTTTTACTCACATGATCAATTCTGGTCACACTCTCTAATAGAGCAGGTATTTTTCCCCTTTCCTTCACTGTCCCTCTCTGTGGGACTATAAAGCAAATTATAGACATTAATTTGTATGACTTAGAGACCAAAGTTAAAGAAAATTCTCAACAAGATTTACACAAATGACTACCATCATTTGCCTTGATAAGAACTTAAGCTTTAAAATTCTGGCACTTTTAAATCCTATCTGCAGGTATGAAAAATCTGCACTTTGGCACAAATTGGGCATGGTAGAAAATTGTGATGACATTTAATATATTAAGTAAGGGAAGTGAGCGAGAGTGAAAGGAAGGAAATTAATGCATGTGTAGCTATCATGACTGACACAGTTAGACCCCGTGATCTAAAATTTAGAACGTACACTATATGATGAGGGCCTTGAGATCTTGTTTATAACAAAAATAGTAATTAAGACAGTCTCAGTGTATAGATTCTTTCTTTGAAAAAACGAAACACCTCACCATTTGCACATGTGATCTCAGGCTTTTCAAAATGAAATTGATAAAGATGGTTAATTATCCAAGATGACCACACATACCACTGTACATATAAGGAAATCAAGGCTAGCAGGGTAAGACTGGCCAACGTCTTTCTTTTTTTTTTCTTTTTAAATTTTTTTTATTTTTTATTATTATACTTTAGGTTTTAGGGTACATGTGTACAATGTGCAGGTTTGTTACATATGTATCCATGTGCCATGTTGTTTTGCTGCACCCATTAACTCGTCATTTAGCATTAGGTATATCTCCTAATGCTGTCCCTCCCCCCTCCCCCCACCCCACAACAGTCCCCCGAGTGTGATGTTCCCCTTCCTGTGTCCATGAGTTCTCATTGTTCAATTCCCACCTATGAGTGAGAACATGCGGTGTTTGGTTTTTTGTCCTTGTGATAGTTTACTGAGAATGATGTTTTCCAGTTTCATCCATGTCCCTACAAAGGACATGAACTCATCATTTTTTCTGGCTGCATAGTATTCCATGGTGTATATGTGCCACATTTTCTTAATCCAGTCTATCGTTGTTGGACATTTGGGTTGGTTCCAACTCTGCTATTGTGAATAGTGCCGCAATAAACATACATGTGCATGTGTCTTTATAGCAGCATGATTTATAGTCCTTTGGGTATATACCCAGTAATGGGATGGCTGGGTCAAATGGTATTTCTAGTTCGAGATCCCTGAGGAATCGCCACACTGACTTCCACAATGGTTGAACTAGTTTACAGTCCCACCAACAGTGTAAAAGTGTTCCTATTTCTCCACATCCTCTCCAGCACCTGTTGTTTCTTGACTTTTTAATGATGGCCATTCTAACTGGTGTGAGATGGTATCTCACTGTGGTTTTGATTTGCATTTCTCTGATGGCCAGTGATGATGAGCATTTTTTCATGTGTTTTTTGACTGCATAAATGTCTTCTTTTGAGAAGTGTCTGTTCATGTCCTTCACCCACTTTTTGGTGGGGTTGTTTGTTTTTTTCTTGTAAATTTGTTTGAGTTCATTGTAGATTCTGGATATTAGCCCTTTGTCAGATGAGTAGGTTGCAAAAATTTTCTCCCATTCTGTAGGTTGCCTGTTCACTCTGATGGTAGTTTCTTTTGCTGTGCAGAAGCTCTTTAGTTTAATTAGATCCCATTTGTCGATTTTGGCTTTTGTTGCCATTGCTTTTGGTGTTTTAGACATGAAGTCCTTGCCCATGCCTATGTCCTGAATGGTATTGCCTAGGTTTTCTTGTAGGATTTTAAGGGTTTTAGGTCTAACATGTAAGTCTTTAATCCATCTTGAATTAATTTTTGTATAAGGTGTAAGGAAGGGATCCAGTTTCAGCTTTCTACATATGGCTCGCCAGTTTTCCCAGTACCATTTATTAAATAAGGAATCCTTTCCCCATTGCTTGTTTTTGTCAGGTTTGTCAAAGATCAGATAGTTGTAGATATGCAGCATCATTTCTGAGGGCTCTGTTCTGTTCCATTGATCTATGTCTCTGTTATGGTACCAGTACCATGCTGTTTTGGTTACTGTAGCCTTGTAGTAGTATAGTTTGAAGTCAGGTAGCATGATGCCTCCAGCTTTGTTCTTTTGGCTTAGGATTGACTTGGTGATGCGGGCTCTTTTTTGGTTCCATATGAACTTGAAAGTAGTTTTTTCCAATTCTGTGAAGAAAGTCATTGGTAGCTTGATGGGGATGGCATTGAATCTATAAATTACCTTGAGCAGTATGGCCATTTTCACGATATTGATTCTTCCAACCCATGAGCATGGAATGTTCTTCCATTTGTTTGTATCCTCTTTTATTTCATTGAGCAGTGGTTTGTAGTTCTCCTGGAAGAGGTCCTTCACATCCCTTGTAAGTTGGATTCCTAGGTATTTTATTCTCTTTGAAGCAATTGTGAATGGGAGTTCACTCATGATTTGGCTCTCTGTTTGTCTGTGATTGGTGTACAAGAATGCTTGTGATTTTTGTACATTGATTTTGTATCCTGAGACTTCGCAACATCTTTCATCTAGGTGGAAGCAAAACTGAGACTGTGACCTGGGCCTTCTTCCCACACTATTGCATTTTGTGTATATGAATATGGCGTCTAGTTAGAGAGCTTCCAGCAGTTCAGTTTGGCTGCAGTTCAGGATACAGTTGTAGGCTCAAGGACCTTAAACACCTGGATGAATTAAATACTTAATTGGGGATCCATTGGGAACCATTCAACCTACTGAATGGGAATATCATCTGGTCTGAGATGGGTTTCCAAACCTTTCTTAATCCATATTCCCATCTTCCAAACAAGTAGGGTTTGGTGTTCCTGTATCAGAGTTTAATCTGAAAAGCCACTAGTATGTGTACCCACACATACACACATGGAGACTCACAGACACACACACATATGTACTTGTGGCAGGGATTTGGCTCTCTGGGATGGGAGCTGGTTAAGTAATTACTGTGAAGTTGCTGTCTTTGTACCTGTTATGAAAGCTTAAAGTCCACAGCGTAGGCAATCCTGAAGAAAATATGTAAGCAACGCAGGGGAGAGCAAGACCAAGCTATAAGCCACAAGCGTGAGCTGGAGCCCATGAGGATAAACTGAAACCCGTGTGTGCTTTTGTTGCTTCTGATCTGGGTGGTGGAGGTACGCTTCAGAAGCCAAGGCCCTTCGTCTTGAAGTTAAACCCAGACAAAATTATTTTGGTGCATGAATCAAAAAAGCTTGTATTAAACATTGAATCCATTTTTGTTGTTTCATTGCTGAATCCAATTTCATGTTGTTTCATTGCTGAAAGCATTCAAGTCCCACCACTCCTCCTTCCTCTTCTGCTCCACATATGGGCAGGCTGATAAGAAAGCCTGAATGTTCCCTCCTCTGGCAGTGGCAGGAAGTCCAAGCTACATCAGCCCTAGCCTTATCCTGTAACTATCCAAGCCAGTCTCTTTTTCACTTTTTTTTTAAATTTTTATTATACTTTAAGTTTTAGGGTACATGTGCACCACGTGCAGGTTAGTTACATATGTATACACGTGCCGTGTTTGTGTGCTGCACCCATTAACTCATCATTTAACATTAGGTATATCTCCTAATGCTGTCCCTCCCCCGTCCCCCCACCCAACAACAGGCCCCAGTGTGTGATGTTCCCCTTCCTGTGTCCATGTGTTCTCATTGTTCAATTCCCACCTATGAGTGAGAACATATGGTGTTTGGTTTTTTGTCCTTGTGATAGTTTGCTGAGAATGATGGTTTCCAGCTTTATCCATGTCCCTACAAAGGACATGAACTCATCATTTTTTCTGGCTGCATAGTATTCCATGGTGTATATGTGCCACATTTTCTTAATCCAGTCTATCGTTGTTGGACATTTGGGTTGGTTCCAAGTCTTTGCTATTGTGAATAGTGCTGCAATAAACATACGTGTGCATGTGTCTTTATAGTAGCGTGATTTATAATCCTTTGGTTATATACCCAGTAATGGGATTGCTGGATCAAATGGTATTTCTAGTTCTAGATCCCTGAGGAATCACCACACTGACTTCCACAATGGTTGAACTTGTTTACAATCCCATCAATAGTGTAAAAGTGTTCCTATTTCTTCACATCCTGTCCAGTACCTGTTGTTTCCTGACTTTTTAATGATTGCCATTCTAACTGGTGTGAGATGGTATCTCATTGTGGTTTTGATTTGCATTTCTCTGATGGCCAGTGATGATGAGCATTTTTTCATGTGTCTGTTGGCTGCATAAATGTCTTCTTTTGAGAAGTGTCTGTTCATATCCTTTGCCCACTTGTTGATGGGGTTGTTTGTTTTTTTCCTGTAAATTTGTTTGAGTTCATTGTAGATTCTGGATATTAGCCCTTTGTCAGATGAGTAGATTGCAAAAATTTTATCCCATTCTGTAGGTTGCCTGTTCACTCTGATGGTAGTTTCTTTTGCCATCCCCATCAAGCTACCAATGACTTTCTTCACAGAATTGGAAAAAAACTACTTTCAAGTTCATATGGAACCAAAAAAGAGCCCGCATTGCCAAGTCAATCCTAAGCCAAAAGAACAAAGCTGGAGGCATCACGCTACCTGACTTCAAACTATACTACAAGTCTATAGTAACCCAAACAGCATGGTATTGGTACCAAAACAGAGTTATAGACCAATGGAACAGAATGGAGCCCTCAGAAATAATGCCGCATATCTACAACCATCTGATCTTTGACAAACCTGACAAAAACAAGAAATGGGGAAACGATTCCCTATTTAATAAATGGTGCTGGGAAAACTGGCTAGCCATATGTAGAAAGCTGAAACTGGATCCCTTCCTTACACCTTAGACAAAAATTAATTCAAGATGGATTAAAGACTTAAATGTTAGACCTAAAACCATAAAAACCCTAGAAGAAAACCTAGGCAATACCATTCAGGACATAGGCATGGGCAAGGACTTCATGTCTAAAACACCAAAAGCAATGGCAACAAAAGCCAAAATTGACAAATGGGATCTAATTAAACTAAAGAGCTTCTGCACAGCCAGTCTGTTTTTCTTGCTTTCTCTCATGTCATTTTTACAGGTTCTGCTTGAGAACCTCCTTGCTCTCCCCAGAAAACCTCATTATGTGGGTAAGACCTTTTCATAACCTCTTGATGCTTGTGTAGTGTCATTGGTCTCAACATTTGAACCAAATTTTGGGTTTATGTGGGCCCATCCTACCTCTGTGTGTGACCACTATAGAGATGGTAGATCCAAAGAAAGTGGAGCAGTTGTCACCCCAGTCATGCCAACATGCCAACAAGATGAGTCACAGATCGGCAACAATGTATGTGAGCTATGGAAGGACTGATGCTTCACTGCTGCCCTCCAAGTCTCTCCTAAGAATCTCCCTTGCAGCCTACTCTAACTAGAAACATACAAGAAAGGAATTTTGAGAAATGTAGATCAGCCAAGACAAGTTAACACATTACAAAGCCACTATAGTTCATTTTTGATTTCATCATTTTTCTTGACATATATAATCATTTAATAACTGCCATAACGCAACACATTATTTATAGCCATCAGCATCTCCTCTTTTTCCATTAAATAAGATACTATGAAAGCACTTAGTAGATTTCCATTGCAAAAGTCCATGAGACCAGGCATCTGCCTTCCATTTTCAAAGCATTTTTTTCATTGGATGTGTAAATACATTTCTTACATTCTCATTCATCACCTTTTTTTGTTTTTTTTTGAGATAGAGTCTCACTCTGTCACCCTGGCTGGAGTGCAGTGGCACAATCTCAGCTCACTGCAACCCTCTCCTTCAGGGTTCAAGCTCTTCCCCTGCCTCAGCCTCCCAAGTAGCCGGGATTACAAGCATGCACCATTATGCCCAGCTAATTTTGGTACTTTTAGTAGAGACAGGGTTTTGTCGTGTTGACCAGGCTGGTCTCGAACTTCTGACCTCAAGTGGTCTGCCTCCCTGGGCCTCCCAAAGTGCTGGGATTACAGGCATGAGCCACCACACCCAGCCCATCCCTTTTTAACTTGGCCTTTGGTTCTCCTTTTGCCTTCTTCTCTGGTTTTCTGGTATAAGACTTGGTATATTTGGGGTTTTATTTTAAATAATCCAGGTCTATTCATTTTCTCCAAGTACATTTCAAGAGCAAAACTAAAATCTTAGAAAAGGGAAACTAATGGCTGGGTGCGGTGGCTCACACCTGTAATCCCAGCACTTTGGGAGGCCGAGACGGACAGATCATGAGGTCAGGAGTTCAAGACCAGCCTGGCCAACACAGTGAAACCCAGTATCTACTAATGATACAAAACATTAGCCAGGCATGGTGGCATGCACCTGTAATCCCAGCTACTCAGGAGGCTGAGGCAAGAGAATCACTTGAACCCCATAGGCAGAGGTTGCAGTGAACCGAGATCGCACCATTGCAATCCAGCACGGATGACAGAGTGAGACTCCATCTCAAAAAAAAAAAAAAAAAGGAAAAGGGAAACTAATGTGTAGAGGGTTTAATGAAATATTGGCAGGAAAATAGTCTCTTTGTTTTGCTGTTTTAAACAGGAGGCATGTGGAACAATATAGGGAAATACAAATGTTTGTTTGTTAGGATCTCTCTGTGATGCCAGCTGAGTCCCAGGGAAACACACTTGGAGATCAACGTAGAGGGCTTTTGTTAGGGAGTGCTCTTGGGATCAACCTGTGAAAGGGAGGAAAAGAAGTAGTATTGTGCAGAGAAAGAAGCTGGGCTGAGATGCAGTCCAGTGGAAACCTCAGTCATTCCTATGGGGAGTTCTGAAGATGGCAAGACCCTTGGGTCCCTAGTTGGAATGAAAGGGCTGGCCCTTTACAGGCCTGTGTTAATCAGTCATTGGATGTGGGCTGTTCTGGAATTGGGACAAGGTGTGTGACCTTGGATGAGTGGCTCCCTTCAAGGTAAGGCAATCTCTGGATGGTGCTGATAGCGGAGAACTAATAACTTCATTTTGATGAGAAATCTTGATGGTGTGTCACTATGCCCCTCATATTCTGAAAAAAGGTGCTTATAGAAGGGTAATTTTCTAGGAATGCTGTTTTGCTATCCTATTATGGAATATTCTCTATTAACTCAGTATTCAATATCTATACTATTAGTGATTAAGGGGATAAAATCATAATAAAATGTGTCCTTAATACTTTTTTTATGACTCTCATGGTCAATTACACACTTCCTATGTCTTTATATCAGAGTCTTACAGCCATGTCAGTATGTTACCTCAAAAATGTTGAAAAAAACGATGACTTTTGTAGAGTTTGCTCAGGGGGAATGACCATTTTCTGCCCTCTCCTAGCCCTCCTTCTGATCCTGTCAGATTCACATGAGCTAAGTGGATCTCCGGAGTCTAAAATGGAGAAGATAAAAATAACTGAAATCATCTTCCCTCTGCCCATCCACCTTGAACCTGTTCTCTTCTCTGCTCTGTGCCCTGCAAAGCTGATCCTTGAGGTTGACATTTCTTCACCTCCCTTTCTGGCTGGCTTCTCACTGGGTTAAACTGATGGGAGGCAAGAAGAAAGAAATGGGCTTGTTGAAGGAGAAAAAGGTTGGAGAAGTTCTTCCCTGCTGTCTCCATGTGTCAGTGATACTTCTTCAGCAGTAGCAGTGTCCTGTGGTAACAACCCCAGCCAGGTAGTCCCTCTTCCAGGTTCCCAGCTCACACTGGGCTCCAGTTACATATTAGTTCAACTCTTTCGGTGCTGACCTAAGGTGGGAAGCATTAGCACATGGGCCATTACAGGGCATGCCGAGATGGACAATTTTATTCTTCTATTAAAAAAAAAGATCAATAGCTTTGTTACTATACATAGTTTCCAGGAGATCTGCCCCTAGAAATTCCATTAGATTTGGATGTCACTCAGGATCAAAGCAATACCTGCAAGTTTTTATGTTATACCACACACTCATCTTCCCTTAGTTGCTATCTACCATTTAAGGCTGATAGCAATAAATCCATATGCAGTGTAAAAGGGTGGCTATGAATCCTGAGGAAACAGTTTATCATCATTAGCAGAGGTGATAAGGCAGGTACCTAGAAAACTTGGAAGGTCTCCTGCAAAATTAGCAAGAATGCCTGCCAAGCTCAGGCACTCTGACTTCTGCACACCTTTCTCTAGGCTGCCTGTGGCCAATTCTCTCCAAGTTTGTGCAGGTCATATCCTGCCTCCCTGCAGGCACTTTTCTTTACCACTGTTTGTTTCATCGTAACAGCTGTTATTATTTAGTGACAGTGTGAATTATTAGGAAGAACATATTTTATAAGTGATGCGATTCCCTTCTCTCTTTCCACAACAGAGAAGCCAGTACTATGTTTCTAAATTTCTGAGTACTCTTGAACTAGTAGAGCCAGGAGCTCTTAAGGGTTGGGTCCATCCAGGAGGATTAATTGTGGATTCCTCAGTGGAGAAGGGAAAGGATGGGCAGAGTGCTTGGATGGGCAGAGTTAGAGGCAGTGTCAGAGTGACTGCTGAGACTGAGAATAAGGTCAAGGTGGCAGAGACCAGGCCCTGCTCTGCACCCGTGGGGAGAAGGAAGCTGTAAAACTGGCGTCTGGAAATAACTCCCATGAGATGCATCCCTGGGCTTGTCCAGGGCAGCTGTGGTTGGGAGGATGGACTTTAATATTGAGCAAGCCAAAAATATTCAAACAAGGGTCACAACGTGGACTAATATTTTAAATATTCTTTTATAGTTTATTTTATTTCAATAGTTTTGGAGGAACAGGTGGTTTTGGGTTACGTGGATAAGTTCTTTAGTGGTGATGTCTGAGATTTTGGTGTACACTGTACCCAATGTGTAATCTTTTATCCCTCATTCCCCTCATCCCTCTCCCACCTTCCCCTCGAGTCCTCAAATTCCTTTATGTCATTCTTATGCCTCTGCATCTTCACAGATTAGCTCCCACTTATAAGTGAAAACATAATGATGTTTGATTTTCCATTCCTGAGTTATTTCAGTTAGAATAATGGTCTCCAAATCCATCCAGGTTGCTATGAATGACATTTTGTTCCTTTTTAAGGCTGTGTGGTGTTTTCTTTGTCCACTTGTTGGTTGATGGGCATTTAGGCGGATTCCATATATTTGAAATTGTGAATTGTGCTGCTATAAGCGTGTGTGTGCAAATGTCTTTTGAATATAATGACTTCTTTTCCTCTGGGTAGATACCCAGTAGTGGAATTGTTGGATCGAATGGTAGTTCTACTTTCAGTTTTTTAAAGGCATCTCCACAGTGTTTTCCATAGTAGTTATACTAGTTTACATTCCCATCAGCAGTGTAAAAGTGTTCCCTTTTCTCCACATCCACTTCAACATCAAGTATTTTTTGTTTTTTTAATTATGTCCATTCTTGCAGGAGTAAGGTGGTATTTTTAAATTTGCATTTGCCTGATAATTAGTGATGAACATTTTTTCATATGTTTGTTGGCCATTTGTATATCTTCTTTTGATAATTGTCTATTCATGTTCTTTCCCTACTTTTAAATGAGATTATTAGTGGGTTTTTTTTTGTTTTTGTTTGTTTGGTTTTGTTTTTTTTCTCTCCCTGATTTGTTTGGGTTCCTTATAGATTCTGGATATTAGTCCTTTGTTGGATGCACAGTTTGTGGAGATTTCCTCCCACTCTGTGAGTTATCTGTTTATTCAGCTGATTATTTCTTTTGCTGTGCAGAGCTTTTTAATTTAATCAGGTCCCATCTATTTATTTTGGTTTTTGTTGCATTTACTTTTGGGTTTTTGGTCCTGAACTCTCTGCCTAAGACAATGTCTAGAAGAGATTTTCCGATGTTATCTTCTAGAGTTTTTATGGTTTCAGGTCTTAGATTTAAGTCTTTGATCCCTCTTGGGTTGATTTTTGTGTAAGGTGAGAGATGCAGATCTAGTTTCATTCTCCTACATGTGGCTAGCCAATTATCCCAGCACCGTTTGTTGAATAGGGTGTCCTTTTCCTGCTTTATGTTTTTGTTTTTTGAAGATCAGTTGGCTGTAAGTATTTGGCTTTATCTCTGGGTTATCTATTCTGTTCCATTGGTCTACGTGCCTATTTTTATACCAGTACCATGCTATTTTGCTAACTTTTGCTCATGGATGGGTAGAATCAAGTTTGTGAAAATGACCATACTGCCAAAAGAAATCTACAGATTCAATGCAATTTCCATCAAAATACCATCATCATTCTTCACAGAACTAGAAAAAACAATCCTAAAACTTATATGTAACCAAAAAAGAGCCCACATAGCCAAAGCAAGACTAACCAAAAAGAATATATCTGGGGCATCATATTACCTAACTTCAAACAATGTGGACTAATTTTAAGCAGCCATTTACTTACTTATTTTAATGTGCATACGGAATATATATACCCTTTACATGTTAAAACTGGTTGAATCGCTATTCCTTTTTTTTCTACTAATTAAATGAATTTGAAGAACATGTCAAGAAAATAATAATATTGTATAGATAGTACCTACATGCATAAATTCCTAAAGTAGAGGAATATCAAGTATTGTAATGGAAAAAGTTAGAGGAGGACACAACCATGAAGACCTGGCCCCTCTTCCAGTATTTCTGCCACAAATTTTCAGGATGTTTCTATTAATATAATCCCATGAAGGAGGTGAATGGAGCCAGACATTTACTGAAATTGAATTTCTCTGCAACCAGAAGAATGGAGACTTAGACTAGGTATAATTTGATTTAGAAAAGTAAAGGGAGGTGTGCTAAGTATTCTACTTGTTCTCCTATCAATTTGCTCTCTACTCTCTCAGACTTTCTCTGTGCCCTGCAAAATTTCAACAGGCTGCTTTGCCCTCCAGCTTTAATTGGGTTTGCTCAGGGCTGGGATTAGGGTAAAAGGAATGAGGACCCCAGGGTGCTGTGAGGGCCTTTTTAAATTGTATGCCTAGTTCTGGTCCTGTATTCAGCAATAGGAGACAGGATAGAAGAGAATGATGTTGGGGTATTAATTCCCCAGCTTCCTCTCTGCCGGATTGCTGAGGGTTTGTTGCTTTCTTCCACTGAGGCAATGGTTTCTATCAGCACATTTCTCCATACAGTTCTTCTTCCAGGTCTCCCAACCTTGTCCTTATTATTTCTCTCAGTGTGTGTGTGTGTGTGTGGTGGGGGGAAAGGGATGGCCAGTGAAGGCAGGGGGGGGAACCTGGTTGTTACAGCTGGCTCCCTGCTGTTACTAGACCTGGGGTACCATACCATTCCTTGTTATTGCCCTGGGGGACTCCACCATTCCTTGTTACCACGCTGGAGTACAACACTATTCCTTTTAGGAGACTAAATCTGGCCCACAACTCTATAAATATTCCCTTTATTAAAACCTCCCATTTACTTGCTTGACTTTACCATCTGTTTCTTGCTGGAACCAAAAGGGATACAGCACATAACATGTCTTGATCCCTGGAGCTATGATCTAAAATTCAACTCTTTTACATTTAAGAAATGAAGTAATTTTCTTATTGCCTGTTTTCCTATGAGTTTGCTGGTTCTAGAGTGGACAGGGCCATTATCTGTTGTCACCAGTGTGTCTGTAGGGCCTAAAACCTTAGTATATGCTTGTTGACTAATTTACTATTGACAAAATCTATGTCACAATTTCCCTATATAAGAACAAAGAACAAGGAATATTGTATACTTGTCTGTTAGAATAAAATCTTGCAACAGAGAAATAGGCTGAGAAAAGAGTGGTGAATTTATTCTCTGTCTCTGCCTCTATAATATATCATTAATTTCCCTAAATTATTTAATGTTTTCTTAGTAATTTTTGGCTCCAAAATCCCTATTTGGTGTATAAGGTAAAACAAATTTCAGTAAGCAAACTTCACAGGGGGGTGGAAGAGGCATGATAAGTACACCACATGCTCATTCTTCTTAATTGCCCGATCTTCCATCTGTTGGTCTGAGATAATATTGATAAAGGAATTAAAGATGCCACACCATCTCCTGAATCAAATGAGAACAGTCGTTCTTAAGTTACAGAATATGACACTTTAATGTTTTGCAACATGAAGAGGAAAGAGCATTTAGTTTATTTTAATGTGGTTAATTTGAAGCTAGATTTGATCATATAGTTAACTCATAGGTTCTTAACTTTTAAGGCCAAATGTTGTGTAGCATCTCATTTTCACAGTGGCAGTTGCTGCTGTTAATAATTGAATCAACTAGGAAGTTAACCTTGAATACCAAACACAAAATCTCTAAACCAAAAGCTGGAAGTAACAGAGTTTGGGGAATAGAGCCATGCTTAAATAAGAGGCAGCATTGTGTTGCCTCAAAATAGGCATAGCTTTGATGCTTGAATATTTTAATATATTTTTCTATATGGATAATGTTGTTCTCTTAATATCTTGTTACCTTCTTATATTATGGAGTAGAAAGAATGGTGGAAAATCTCAAAAACAATAAAGCAATGCTCATAGTCAGTACTTGAATACTGACTCAAGTACTCTGAATCTCAAGACAGGACCCAGTGACATTTTGGAGTTGGATGGATCTAGCTTGTCTAGACCAAGTGGTGGGTCTAGCTTGTCTCTGGTGGTTCTAGCATGTCTAAGAAGGGAATTCTTTGAACCACTCAATCAGATTTAGAGTTGGTATTAAGCAATAATAAGCTACTGTAGTTTGCCACTATAATTCAGACTATATGACCGGAAATGAAATGCGGCAAATAAGTTACATCAGTGGCTTCCAATTTTAAGACTTCTGAAGATTTTAGTATTAAAAGCCTAGGGTAGTAAGATGTGAATTACAATTTTCTTTTTATGTAACCATGGAAACACCTGAAAAATACACAGCCTCTGAATGGACATTTGAAGTTTACACAAAACCACAATTCTGTTTACCAAACTCAAGTTTCAGTTCAAGCTCAGATATTGGCAAGTAGCCTTCAGAAGGTCACCAGGCCACTCAGAAGTCTGAGGGTTACATACTTTGGTTAATTTTCACCCCCTCCATCCCTTGCCCGTCAGCACCCTTAATCTTACTTTAGCATTATCTGTTTTTCTTTGACTGAAATTGTAAAGAGGATCATTTAACTGAGTTCAGACTAATTGGGGAATGAATATGCAACACACTTTAGTCCAACTTGATTATCCCGTAGGTATCCTAGGAAGATTGTTCTTGAATGTGTGTGTTTCCTGCATGCTAGTTTCATGTATCTTTTAATGACATCTTGATTATTGCCATTATTATTTTATGTTTATAAAATACCCTGAAATATGTCTTTAGCTCATCTCCAGTTCTTTATAGTTTAAAAAGCCCAACTATCTTGTTTAATATCCTCTTCAGTTTCAAGCCCAATCATTTGAAGATATCTACCTTTCACAGATTGGAAAAATAAGATTTTGAAGTGGTGTTTACAGCCCATGTAGACTAGGACAAGAATAGTTAAAAAGGCAAGCGTGAGAGGCCTTTTCAGCTGAGTAGCACCACTCTGAAAGTGAACATCAGTATTTCTACTTTAAATAGGTTAGGTTGTGTTGGTTATACGGCTTTGGGGACAGGGGAAAGGTTTTGAAAAGATAAATCAGAGGAGATCATATAGGAAGACTTTTATTCTGCAGAAAAAAAGTATCTGTGTATTATATTTTTTTTCCCCAGAAACTTCTTTCTTGCTAAAGACTATGGAATCAAAATCCACAGCAACTCCCAGCATGTTAAGAGAAGAGACCAGAATTTCAGTGACATTTTAGAATTAGGATAGATTAATGTCATCTCTGTGTCCCAAGAGTCACAATATATTGATAAAATGGTGATCAGGATGCCATTATAAAATGACATCCTGTGTAAGTCAGCGTGGCTGCTCACAGAAGATCCCCAACATGGATTGGTGAGTCCACTGGAAAAAGGAAAGCAGTGTACTTCGTGGTCGGTGGTTCTGTAGTCAAAGGCATAGTTTCCCGGACAAACATGAAGCCTAAACTGTATTCACAAGGAAAAATGGCAAAAGAGAAAGCCCAGATTTAAAAGGTAGAAGGGAATTGATTGACACAAGAGAAGGATATTCAAGTGCAAGTAGAGTGAAAGAAACTTCGCGGAGTTGAGATCAATGAATTTCAAAGAAGGTTAGATGAAAAAGTGTGCAGTGGTTTGGATTACAAAGAGAAAAAATGGCCTTCACTTGGCAAAAACACAAGAAAGATAGTAGAAAGGGCCAGGTTTGGGGAGGAAAATTGTGTTTGTCCTAACAAGAGTCAACAAAACCAGGGGAAGACAGACGAACAGCAATAAACCCGGTCTTAGAGAAAATCCTCCCAGTAAGATCACAAGAACAGTGAAGACCAGGGTAGAGGTTTACAGACTGAAGGGAAATACTTATGTCTGGCAGGGAGAGATTAAGCAAGAGCATATCCCAAGGGAAGGGCATGGTGCAATGAATCTGTAAAATACCTGACTTACAAGTGTAAGCATTTGTCCTGTGTCTGGCCCACAGGTAGCTTCTATTTGTTCTGCTCTGTATTTAAAAATGTATTAATTAGGTGACGAGATTTTAAAACCAAAAATATTTCACATAGGTCAAGATTTCTGGCACCTGAAAAAGAAGGATTTTGGAAATCCATTGCAAATTTCTACGTAGCAACAAGTACATGGAACTGAGTGGTAGCTGCTGTCGTTAGATAGAACACACCCTTCACCAATTCACCAAATAAATGCCCCGTCTCAGGCCTGCTTCACTCCCTTACCTTAGCCACTTGGCTTCTTAGCCATTCAAGTTGGTGAAGGACACTCTGTCTTGAGGTGACTGTAACAAAGTTTGTATATCATTTGTCTAGAATAATTTGTGTGTGTATGTGTGCGCATTCATTCTTTGATCATTTCACAAACGTTTACCAAGCACCTACTATGTACTGAGCTGAATTCATTGGGAAAGCTAAAGATAGCAGTCCTAGGTTTTGCTCTCAAAGAGCATAGCCTCTGGAGGAACTATGCCACATGCACACCCATCACTTATGTACAAGGTGTAACATGATGTAAATGCAGACCTATGGGAACTTGGAGCAGGGCGACATCACTTTAATCTGAGGGAACTTCAAAGAAGGCTTTACTAAACAGGACACATTTTTTTTTAATTAGTGAGTTTATTTTTAAATGCCGTAGAGATTTCAGATCTTCATACAGGTAGTAGTTAATGCAGAAACATCTGATCCTGGGTAAACTCCACTGATAAAATTATGATATCCAGGCAAGACAATTCTTGACTGAATTGGTCAGAACTCTAGTTGCAGAGTGGTTCAGTTTACGTTGACTTCAGCAAACATATCTTTACACAGAAAGTAAATGTATCCAGGGTTGCTGAATGTCCTTTTATTTATTTATTTTTTTTGAGATGGAGTCTCCCTCTGTTGCCCAGGCTGGAGTGCAGTGGCATGATCTCAGCTCACTGCAAACTCCGCCTCTTGGGTTCAAGCAATTCTCCTGCCTCAGCCTCCCAAGTAGCTGGGAATATAGGCGTGCACACCACACCTGTCTAATTTTTGTATTTTTAGTAGAGATGGGGAGAGTTTCACCATGTTGGCCAGGCTGGTTTCGAACTCCTGACCTCAAGTGATGATTACATCATTTTAATATGATGCTTTTTAAAATCTTGTTTAGGGTTCATTTACAACCTAGTGAGACAATATCACTTTGAGTGTGGAAACTTCTTTCCTGTTTAGATCGCGTTCTTTAACAAGGATGACAGTTGCTCATAAAATGCTCAACTGTTTTGCTCTGTTAATGGCAGCTAGGAAAAAACCACAGGACCCACAGTAGGTTTATTTCAAAGCTACACCAAGACCACTCTCTCTAGTCTTATTTAGGCTCATCTCTAACTCAATATTTTCTTTTGCTCTTCTCTTTTTTTGCACAATCATGCATGGGTTTGCGAAACATGCCTCCCAGCGTAGGAGAGGTGTCTAGAATGCGAAATTCCAGATAATCCCACATCCTGTCACTATATTTTAAAATTATTTAGTAGTAACAGAACTGTGTTCCTGCTTTTATTTGACTTGGGACAATTTAAAAATGATCATGCACTTCTGAAAATACCTGGGTTTAGGGAGGATAAGCAACAACTCTACCCCCTCCCCCCATGCCTGTGGCAGAGTTTGGGTACTGAACCTAGACACAGTGTCAGACCCTTCAGAACATGGCACTTTAGCAACCATCAGAATGGCTACTTGAGTCTAGATAAAGATGCTGATCTTCCCTGCCCAGGCGATGCAGGGGAAAGGCAGCCAGAGAATGGATGGTTCCTCTGAGTAGATTCATTTGTTAAATCTACCATGTGCTGTGCGTTTGCCGGGCATTTCCCCCAAGTTCTCCCTTAATTCCTATCCGTCTCTATGAGACAGTTTTATCATTCTCATTTTAAAGCTCATGAAGTATCTGGATTCAAGTCTAAGTCTGTCTGCCTCCAAGGTTGATGACATTTTATTTTGTAAGGCAGAATCATTCACGTACAAGGCTGTCTCCCCACCAGATTATGAACAGCTATGGGGCACGGAAAAGCATTTATTCCATTCCTAGTAGGCATTAACAGAAAATCATGAATTGAAGGGAACCCCAAAGTCGCTTCTCCCCCTTTAATGTTCTTATTTCTGGTGGGGAGCTCCCTACTCCATTTCAGCAGCAGGAGCACATTTCAGTTTTGTCATTTATTGAGAGGTGACTCCGAGGCAGATGCTTAGATCTTGGCAACAAGATGAGACATGGGGCAGGAGGGCAGTGAGCTCTGTCTCCCCAGCGCCTCCGGCAGGGCTGACACACAGCAGGTCCTGAGTGCTTGCCTGTTACAAGGCTGAACAAAGGAATGCTTCTCCAGTAGATGGCTCTCCCATTCCATAGTGAGGGGATATTTGCAAGGAATTGCCCCTCTCCCTGTCTTCATGCAAGGAATTGCCCCTCTCCCTGTCTTCACTGCAGAAGACAGTCCTCCTTCTTTTTAAAAATGTGTAATTTTTTTTCTGATCCTAGAAGTAATATAAGCTTATTATAGAATTATTGAACATTTGGGAGAAATTTGAATTATGAAAAATTAAAGAAATAAAAAATAGTCATACATTTAGTTTGCTGCTAAAAAATAACAAAGAATATCTATCTAAATGTGAGTACATGGAAGACATTCACGATCTCCTTTTGAATTATGAAAATAAAGTTTTAGCACACTAAATGTGTTCTAAATATGACTCAATTTTCCTAAAATAAATAAACGTAAATCCTCCTAGGAAAACATCAAAAAGAGCATATACCGATTCAATCTTGTGTTAAGTAAGTCGGTGATGAAGAGTGAAACATGTGAGGGGCTTTATTTTTGTTTTACATGTTCATAGATTGTTTTAATTTTAACTATTATGTTCTACTTTTTAGTTACAAAATATTTTTCAAATTATAAATTTATAATTAAACAAAACAATAACCGGTGTTAATATTTTGTTATCTTCTGGCATTTCTTTTTAAAACATCTGCATCAAACCACAGGAAGCATTTGATTTTCGTTTGTTTTGTTTTTGAGACAGAATTTTACTCTGACATCATGGCTGGAGTGCAGTGGCACTGAGTTTTTTATCAATTTTTTTTCACTTAATATGTCTTGAGAACTTTCACAAGTCATTAAAAGTTTATTAGAAATATTACTTCTAATTGCTTGGTGTTTCATCATTTGAGGATTCCATAATTTAGCTATCCTTCAGGTATAGAACATTTAAACTATTTCCATGTTTTCTCAATAATAAAAAATGCTTCCACAAATAGCCTTGGACAGAATTTGTATGCGTCTCTATTTTGCTACATCATATTTCCACAAGCAGAATGGTTGAGTCAAAGAATATGAAGATGTGTGATATGATCTGCTGTGGACCTTCATGGCTGGGCCTGCCAAATTTAGTAACCCCAGATTTGGTGTCACAGCAGACACACGGGATGAAGTACCTGCAGACTGTTCATTGTGATAGAATTCGCATAGCACTGGGTGTGTGTGAGTTCCATCCCTTACTTCATGATCTGGCCTTAGGCAGCAATGCTATCCTGGGGGAGAGGAAAAGGTTGCATCAAAAACCTAGAAATATGTCCTTCCTAGTAGTGTGGTAGTGATGCTGGAGTTTCTGACTAGCTTGGTTGAGTGTACACAGAGAAAGTCTCTTTGGCTCCTGTCCTCCATGATCTAGCAGGACCTATTTTTGCTTATCTCATCATAATTAGGCTTCTGTTAGACTATACATTGTCCAATTTATTTGAGAAAGATTCAAAGTTTTATCAATATGGATTTGTCATGAAAAAACAACTTTGCAGCTGGGTGCAGTGGCTCACACCTGTAATCCCAGCACTTTGGGAGGCCGAGGGAGGTGGATCGCTTGAGGTCAGGAGCTTGAGACCATCCTGGCCAACATGGCAAAACCCCATCTCTACTAAAAATACCAAAAAATTAGCCAGGCGTGGTGGTGCGTGCCTATAATCCCAGCTACTCGGGAGGCTGAGGCTGCAGAATCGCATGGACCCAGGAGATGGAGATAGCAGTGAGCCCAGATTGCACCGCTGCACTCCAGCCTTGGTGACACAGTGAGTGAGACTACGTCTCAAAAAAAGAAAAAAAAAGGAAAGAAGCAACTTTGCCATTTGATGAGAGTATTATTTATTATTTCCATATTTGGGTTCTTTATGAGGTAAAGTTTTGTTCATATGCTTATTGATAATTTGTATTTTTGAGAGTAGAGTATGTTGTCTAGTTTTTCACTGAAGGTTTTTCTTATTGCTTTATATGAACTAATTGCCTGGGCGCGGTGGCTCACGCCTGTAATCCCAGCACTTTGGGAGACCGAGGCGGGCGGATCACGAGGTCAGGAGATCGAGACCATCCTGGCTAACACGGTGAAACCCCATCTGTACTAAAAATACAAAAAATTAGCTGGGCATGGTGGCGGGTGCCTGTAGTCCCAGCTACTCAGGAGGTTGAGGCAGGAGAATGGCATGAACCTGGGAGGCAGAGCTTGCAATGAGCCGAGATCGTGCCACTGCACTCCAGTCTGGGTGACAGTGCCAGACTCCGTCTCAAAAAAAAAAAAAAAAAAAAAAAAAAAAACACTATGTATACAGATGCTTATCTTTTATCTATCTTAAATATTGCAAATATTTGCTCTGTTGTTTATTTGCCTATTCATTTTATTTATAATGTTTCACGGTATATAAAAATTTAAATTTCATGTAACAAATTCTATTAACATTTTCCTTTGCACTTTCTGTTTTTATGCTTATAAAGGCTTTCTCTAATGATATCCACTAAATAATCAATTATCTCTGGATCTTATTTATTTTTTACATTTTACACTTTAATCCATTTGGATTTCATTCTGATGTATGTGTGACGCATGTGTCTGACTTGATATATTTTTCCCAAAATAATTCAGCTTCTCACTTCCAGCCCCCTACTCTCCATCGCCCTTAGAGTTGCATCAAAAATGGAGATAATTCATTAAAAAGGAAGAAGTAATCAAGGAAGACCACCTCTCCTAGCTCACTATGCTGGAGAAGGGGTGTCCACCTTGCTTTTGTCATTCAGAGAGGCGCTGAAAACACACCATTGAGTTTTCTGAAAGAAAAGCTTTTCCGGCTGCCTAGAGTCCTCATTAATTCTAGACCATAATAGTGGTACTTATCTCCTTTATGCTGCTGACTATTATTTTTCCTAGTATAGGATGTGATTTTTTTTCTTTTGTTTTAATTCCCATGTCACCCATGATACTCTTCAAAAGAGGTGGATGAAATTGACTTCCAGCTTCCCCTATGCCCTGGAATGGAAGCCATGCTTTCATGATAAATTGCACAGAAAAAAAAGGCAGCTGGAGTTGCTTGTACCAAAATGAGAGTGGCTTTTGGCTCTGCTTCAGTGACTTTATTTCACATTTCTTTCTGAACTCTCAGAGAAAAGTGATAATGAGAGTTTAATCTTTAGACTTGTGCCATCAGCTTTTTATTTTCCTTGGAATGTTTTAAATCCTACAGGGCCTCAATTTCAGCCACTAGACACAGCACTTTCATGGTAGCTCTTCCCTGGGGTGGAAATAATCAGAGGGTAAAAATCCTAGGTTTGCCATATTTTTCAGCTGCAATCTGGTATATTTTTATTATTTTGAAAAGACTAGGGGCACACAAAAAAAAAGCTTAGTGGGGAGTGAGATGAAGGATGGAAAGCAGCTATTCTACAATTTACTGCAACTCGGCTACCCTTATGAGCTAATATTCAACACCCTTATGGATGCTGATACTCTGATCTTTCCACTTTTCTGAATTTTCCTCTCTTCTTTGCTGTGGTGGCTTGGGATGTACATCACGGAGTACGTCATTAGACTTTATCCAAGTTGTTTGTGTGTTGATGTTGAACCCATGAGAACGAAGAATTCCTTCATTGGAATCCTTCCTGGGGTAGGTAAAGCATAGTGTGGCTAGAGGGAGTGGTGGGTTCCAATAATAGTGCTTTTCTAACATTTTTTAAAGCAGGAAAGTTATTTTTTTGAAAGTCTTATGAAAATGAAACTTTTATTTACTACATGACACTTGGGATCCAGATGATATCATACTTATATGTTTATTTAAACAAATCAAATCTGGCTCCAGGCCTCTCCTTGACAATATTAAAAAGATCTTCTGGGTCTTTTATGTCTGGCAAGGCATGGGTCATTAGTGCACAATAGTTCCTGTGGCCCTGGCTCCCTACCATGGTTTCATGATCCATCAAGAGAAGATGGCTCCACTTTTCCATCTCTGCCATGAAGTGTCTTTGCTGAGGTTACTGAGGCTCTATGCTTAACACCAAGTCCTTATAAGTGCCCATGTTGCCAGGCTTTTTGAGGACTGGCTTGCCTCAGAGTGATTCCATTTTGTGTAGGGCATTTAGCATCATTATTTTATTTAAGTTCAGGAGATTCACTCTTTCAGAAGCCTTGGAGCTTCCCTTCCTAATCGTCAGGATGCACCATCTCCATGTTTCTCCTCTTTAGGTCATTCCACTTAGTTTCATCATGTGCTAGAGCTTTGAACTTTAAGTGTCTCTTTAGGAGTTATCATTAGGGAATTCTTCTGCTCCTGGCTGTTGAAGAGGTGGAGGGAGGAGGTGACAGTGCAAAGCTCTTTTGACTCTGCAGCCTGGAATGTAGACCTAAGGATTAGGGGCCGTCACTCTTTTGAGGTGTGGGGGCGATACATTTTTTGTTCTTTCATAGGAGATTATCTAAGGGAAAAGAAAGTACCATTCTTTAATCTTTTAATAAGAAGTCTTATTACATTAAATTTTCAGCAAATCACCATGATGTATGTGGCCTATTGATATGCAAAATAGACAGAATTGGAGATGCTGTGATGGATGTGGATGGTGGCAAGAAGCCCTCCTCAAACCCAGCATCCCCCTAATGTTCAATGGCTCCTCAACTACCTTGAGGAGTCCCGGTGGGTAAGATGCAGTTGTGGTATCTATAGATCTCCATCTAGAAACCATTTAAAATTGGTATTTCTGATAACATCTCTTCATATCCACACACATTTATTAGGACATTTTGACCTAAGAATGTAAACATGGCTAAAGAGGAACAGCTCCAATATCAAGCTGGCCAACTTTGGTGCCCTCTGTAACAGAACTGCGGAATATTTGAGAGAAGATTTCTATGAGGCCTCCACTTTCTAAATAACATTCTCAAAGAATAAGGAAGTCCTCTTATGCATTTTAGTTTTTCTGAACAGAAACACATCATTTCTATGATGTTCTTACTTTCCATCAGGCTGAGTTTACGTAAAATAACTGAAATTGAAAGAGAACATGCTTACTACGTGCCAGACACTTTTTCAAACACATGACATATAGTATTTATTTGTATTTAATCACAAATATTTCAAAGTGCCAGAAATTTTTCTAAGAATTTAATGAATATTAACTCATGCACTCTTGCAAAAAACCTTCACATAGGTACTCTTTTTATCACCTCCATTTTCCAGGTGAGAAAATTAAGGCACAAAAAGGTAAAGAGAATTGTCCAGAGTCACACAGCTAACCAGTGGGAGGCTTCAGGTTTGTACAGTGATAGTCTGGTCCCAGAGTTAAGGTTCTCTACTTCTACATCTGTTACCCATGAACAATGCAGCTCATTTAATCATGCCTAGGAGGAAAGTAATATATCTCCATTTCACAGAAGATGACACTGAGGTCCAATGCATTTAAGTATTTTCTTGAAATCATACCACTGCCAAAAGGAAGAATATGAATTCACATTCAGTTATTCAGGGTCAAAAGCCTGTCTTAACAGCAGCGATTGAATCTTTAAGGGATACATTTGCCAATGTCACACTGCTGCTAAAGGCAGAGCCTAAAAGCACGCTTGGATCTGTCACCCAAATCAGTGTGTTTATACTTCAATGAATAGACAATAAATTATGAGTTTAGATGTTTTGGGAAACTGCTTAAAATAGTTCCCATTTATAGGTAATAAAATAATACTAACAAAAGCTAGAATTTGCTATGTTCTATTATTGCTATTAATGTATGTGTACTTTCTAATTTATTAAGATAATACACAGGCATCTTATGAAAATCAACCAACATATAGAAGAATATATAGAAGAAAACAAAAATCATCAGAAACTCCACAGTCTCGGATGACCATAGTTGATATTCTGGGGAGTATTTTTACATTTGCTTTCTCTACACATTTAATGCATGTACCATATGTGCAATCATACAATTTTAGGAAAATGGAATCTTACTATAGATATTATTCGTAACTTGCCTTTATCCATTTGTTCCTTCATTCAAAATACTTATTCAGAGCTTAACATTTATCAAATGATATGCTTGAAACAATATGTTGTGTTCACTTTTCTATTTCAATGAACAGAAATATCAATCTTTTCATGGGTAATAAGCTGTAGTAGTCAGGATAGGCAAGGTTATTCTGTAGTAACAAATTAACCCTTTCAACTCAGTGGCTTGATGAAAAAAGAATTACTTCTTGCTTACACAGTTGGCTGTGGGTCCGGTGTTCCTAAATGGTGACTCGCAGATCCATGCCTCTTTCGTCTTATGGTTCTCATCTCGGTGAGGGACTTCTGGTCACTGCAGCAGGGGAAAAGTGCTGGAACATTACACAAAGGCGTTCCACGGCCTTGGGCTAAAAGTAAACCCAAAACACTTTGTTCCTGGTCCTCCGACCGGAAGTAGTCACATGGTGCCACCTAACTTCAGGAAGCCTGGGATATATAATCTTCTGTGTGCCTCAGGGAAGATGAAGAGAACCAGAAATTGGTAATGTCTCCCACCTGAGAATTCTTCTGTGGAATGTATCATTTATTTAGCTAATTTTCTCTGGATTAATAGTTACTATTGTTTCTGTTTTACGAACAACACTGTGATGAACATCCTTCCACATGTATTACATACGCTCATCCATTAATTTCTCAGTTTAAATTCCTGGAGAAGAAATCAATAAGTCAAAAGTATATTTAAAATATTAATATAGATTCTGGACCTAGACTGCTCATCCCTGCTCTTCTCCCATGTAACATAGGGGCTTAAAGCCCAGAAAGTATGTTTCCCAGACTCCTTTGGGTTAAAGTTCAGTTTAGAATCTGCTAATGAGAGGCACTCCTGTGAGATGGAGAAGGAAAAGCTATTATTCTCTGGCAACAACTCAGGGCTGACACATGGGGCAACTCAAACATGAAGTTTTCCAATCGCATCTGGGCATCCTCATGAGAACTATACATGTCGGTACTACCATCAGTGAGGTCATCTGTGTCTCCAGGTGCGCTCTGGAGAATCACCTATTTCAGTGTTGCAGGGAGCTGAGATATAACTGGTGACTGCCTTGTAATCTTGCACTGCTGGATTTCTTGAAAGGAGCCTTCCCAATCTACATTCCTCCAGACTCCCAGCTGTTGTGTAAACCTCAGTGTAAATATTCCATATCATTCCTCTTCTTTCCTAGAATGGCTTCTGTTCTGATTTAACCTTGACGGATGTAGCACCTGTCGCCAAATTGCTGTTCAGGAAATATGTCCTAAAGAAACTCCCAACAACAGCAATACATCAGAGTGGCACCTCTTTACACTGGTGCTTGGTAGGCACTGTCAATATTTTTCAACTTTGGCAAAGTAATACTCAAAACAAAAAAAAATTAATAGTGGTTTATATTTGCATTTCTTGAGTTCAAAATATTTATTATATTTTATTGGTTGTTTTTTCTTCTTTTGTAAATTGTATATTGATGTCTTTGATTATCACGCCTCCTCTTTTGACTAACAAACTTTCCTAAATACTCTCCTCTTCGGTACTACTTTTATTTGGCACTACTTTGCCCCTCTTATATTCCAAGGGTAATCATTTGTTTCAGTATATTAGGTCTGGGGAAGAAAAATCATATGCATGTGAACAAATGACTAAGTCACCAAGTGGGAGACTGCAGCCTGTTAGGGTAATTCCTTCTCTCTGCATCAAAGAGGACAAACACTTTTAAGTATGAAGAGCATGTTAAGGCAGATTATTTTGAATAAAAATAACTTGTAAGGCTTTCTTAATGGTATTTGGTTCTCATTTTCCTCTTTGGTTTCCCCTTTCACTAATGATCCTCTTTTGGTGCGAGTCTGTGTCACATCACATCCTTTAAAGAAGAAAAGAAAATTTCTACAGATGAAAGTGTTTGCAGGGAGTGGGTTTATACTGTACTGCTTCTGAGACTCTGAAAGAGAGAACCATCAGAAAGAGTTGTATTTTCCTTTTGAACCTGGGAGATGAAAAAACAGCAGCAAAAGTAAACTTTAAGCAAAAGAATTGAGGGGAAAATGCCAGATAGCTATGGTCAAATGGTCATAATTTGCCAAGAATTAAACTGGAAGAGAAGATTAACACTTTGAGGGTGGTTTAGACCCAGGAATGGAAATGAAGACTTGCAAATCTATTTGATTAGTGATGGCCCTGAAGAGTTGGGCTGAGATAGATTCTGAGACAAAGTCCACGTTTAATTAGAAAGTGTCCTGTGGTCACTTAATGATGGATGCCACAGTTCAGGAAGGTGAGGGAAATAAACAGATGCCACAAATTTATCATTCTCTGGTTTAGGATGTGGGTCTCAACTGGAGCTAAGAAATGATATTTTCTAAGATGAAATTGCATAAAGGTGAACATTCCCTAATGTCCTAGAAAAAAGGAGAACTTCCTAATGCAGCCTGTCTCCATCCCAAATTCCTCATATCTCTTTGGTTGATGAACACTGGTTGAAGCTGGATACAAAATTGTTTTAATTTATCTGATGTAGGAAATTATTAGCACTATTTTTTCAATTGTACAGAGATCATAGCCAATATCTTATAAGCTCATACCCACAAGATCACAAACATAAACTCTCCTTTGAGGAGATTTACTTATTGCTGAAAGACATTGGTGAGTAATGGATGTAGGTTTCATGGTGGATACATTATGCCCTAATCACAAACTATTCCTTGGAGAGTTTCATTAATTCTTTTATGTCAGTTCTGTACTGTTTAATGTTTCCAGACATTTTAATAAAGAACAGACTAGTATATTAATTCTTTTATTCATTTCACACAGATTTTTTGTCTTACTATGTGCAAAACACTGTCAATTGGGATGGCCATAGAGACATAAGACATGGTTTACCATATATGAGAAGATTACACTCATTGGGGGAACAAGGGTGACACAAATGAAAATCTAAACAATATAAGCAGAAAATTGTAGAAATGTAGAAAATTTGCCATTTGAGTGACAGTGATAATAAAACCTCTAGAGAAGTCTAGTAGAGGCTGTGTGCCCGGGAAATGCTTCACAATAGAAATAGAAATGAAGGCCAGGCATAGTTGCTGATGCCTGTATTCCTGGTACTTAGGGAGGCTGAGGTGGCTGGATTGCTTGAGCTCAGGAGTTCAAGACCAACTTGGGCAACAGAGTGAAACCCTGTCTCTATAAAGAAGTACAAAAATTAGCGGGGCATGGTGGTGCCCACCTTGTAGTTCCCGCCTCTTGGAGATGGGATCATCGCTTCAGCCCAGGGAAGCAGCCTGGGCAACAGAGTGAGACCCTGATAAAAAAAAAAAAAAAAGAGAGAAAGAAAACATGGATAAAAACAAACAGAATAGAGAGAAATAAGAGACAATCAGTACATTTCTATTTAGATTGGGTTGGAAATAGCGTGGCAATATGAAAATGAGCATGTTATGTATCTGCCCAGCTGGAGAGAAAGGTTTCTTGTTGAGAAAATAGTGGAAGAGTTGGAAATGCTCATTTGATGCCTTTGGCTATTTTTGGATGTATCCAGGGTTATGTTAAGTCTGCAGCCCTGTGGAATTTCCAAAGTCTTTGGTGCCCTAGGGCTAACTCTGGAGGGCTTGTTCCATTTGAAGCACATCCCTGAAGTTTGTCCAAAAGGCAGTTCATGCTCCAGAATTTTCCCAGATCAACATTTTTTAAACTGTTCTAAAGTATGTTATTAGATACTCTGTTTTAAGAAACCAATGCTAGCCATATTTTTCTTTTTACCATTCATTATAAATAGGTCTGAAAGAAATATTAAAGAACTTACGCATGTAACCAAACACCGTCTATTCCCCAATAACCTATGGACATAAAGAATTTTTTTTAAAAAGAAATATTAAACTGTACTATTAATACTCAACTATATTATAATGTTAAACTATGTGTATACATGTAGTTTTTATTTTAGTGTATCAGTACGTATTCAAGTCTTGACATTCCAGAATGTCAAGAAGTTGCAGAAGAGACCACGTAATGCATGAAAGCATTATGTTTAATTTTGTTTATGGGTCGCATCTACTAACCTGAGAATCATATTGATGTATGTTGCCTATCAAGTGGTTGTTGGACTGTTATATATCTTGTTTTAGAATGTAAATATGTATTTGTGTTAGTTAATGTTTATTGACTATTAAATATATATACTATGCAAACTTGTTCCCATGCATCTGTGACTAATAGAAGGTCTTTTAACATAACAATCAGAATATAATCATTCTCAAACTGTTTTAATTTGGACCAGACAAAAGGTAGAATACTTCAGAGTAGGGATAGTAATCAATGTCTTCAATTTCTTTTAAAACTAGGAACTGAACCTTTAGAATCTAATTAATCATTTTTGGTGCAATCTTATTCAAGAATACCAAAATAGTTTAGAACATATTATTCTTCCTTTGAAAATGTATAGAACAAAATTTTTATACTATATATCAGTTAGCAAAAATTATAGGAATAAACTTGGTGCTACTCCTGATATAAAAATCTGACCTATCAGTAGTTTTCCTCATATGAAAAATATACACCATCTATAATGGGTTGAATGGTGCCCCCTCAGGAGACATGTACACCTGAAACCTGTTGAGTAGGAATGTATTTTGTAAAAGAGCATCTACAGATATAATTAAGGATCTTCAGATATGACCATTAGGTGAATCCTAAATCCAATGACACATGTCCTTATAAGAAGGGGAGACACAGACACTGAGAGAAGCCCATGTGAAGACAGAGGCAGATATTGAACTTACATAGCCCCAAACCAAGACTGTCAAGGGTTTCCAGCAGCTACCAGAAGCTAGGAGAGGTGTGGAATATATCCTAAGAGTCTCTAGAGGGAAACAATTCTACTAACATCTTGATTTTGGACTTCTTAGCTTCCATAACTGTGGTTTAAAGCCACCAAGCTTTTGGTAATTTGTTACAGCAGATCGAGGAAACTAATTTGTTACCCAATCCTTTCTTCCTATCTCCCTTTCTCCCCTTCTTTCTTCCCTTTTTCCTTCCTTCCTTCCTTCCTTCCTTCCTTCCTTCCTTCCTTCCTTCCTTCCTTCCTTCCTTCCTTCCTTCCTATCTCATGCACTCAACAAAACTTTCAGTGCCTACTATGTGATAGGCAGTGGGCAAGTGGGATTAGAAATGTAGCAATAATAATAAAACACCATCTCAGACACACTGTGTTTTATTACACCTTTTGGGAGATATACAATGTCTTTCTTAATTTTTATTTATTGTGAATGCTTGTGGCCTCTTCTTCATTCACATCAGCATCTGAACACGTTCCTGCCAAACGCCACTTTAAATGTGAATGCTAACTTATTTGACTATACTTGTGTCAAATGTTGTTCCGCAAAATTGTACTAGATCTCAGTACTGATCATGCTCCCTGCAGAAGGCATTGGCCAGCTTGGGGAAGGACTGCCTTTGCCTGCACCTACCTTATCACTCCCCAAGCTCTGAGGGATTTGGGAGTCCAGGACCGGCCGCTGTGGCTCCTTATTCGATTTACCCTCCTCCACTGTGCCCCATGTTGTATTTCCTTCCATCTCCCTTCCCCACCCTCACCCACATTTCTCCTCTTCTAGCCCTCAGCTCTCATGCTTTTTTTGATCTTTTGACATAGCCAAATAAAATCCTAACTTTTTATCGTGATTTACAAGTACAAAATGCTCTGGGCTCCCTCTCCTGCCACTCCTCTCTTGGCTCACCAGGCGTCAAATGCCCTGTTTTCCTTGATGTTCCTCCAAGATTCCAAGTATGCTTCTCCCTCGATGTGTTTATACTGGTGTGTTCTCTGCCAGGAAGGTTCTTCCTGAGACAGTCACGTGGCCCATTCTCTCACTTCATGTAAGTCTCTGCTTAAATGTCACCTCTTCAGAGAAGACTATGCCCAAACTATTCCTAAGGCTGCTAACATAATTTGGATATTTGTCCCTCCGAATCTCATGTTGAAATGTGATCCCCAGGGTTGAAGGTGGGGCCCAGTGGGAGCTGTTTGGGTCATGGGGCAGATACCTCATGAATGGCTTGGCGCCATCCCCATGGTAAAAAGTGAGTTCTCTTTCTGAGTTTATGTGAGACCTGGTTGTTTAAAAAGAGCCTGGCACCTCTGCCTCTCTCTCTTGCTCCCACTCTTTTGTTTCGTCTCTCACCATGTGACATGCTGGCTCCCCCTTCACCTTGCACCATGATTGGGACCTTCTTGGGACCTTCACCAGAAGCAGATGCTGGCAGCACACTTCCTGTACAGCCTGCAGAACCATGAACCCAATAAACGTCTTTTAAAAATAAATTACCCAGCCTCAGGTATTTCTTTATAGCAATGTAAAAACAAACTAATATGCTAATTTAGCTGCTTCACTTGTTCTCATTGCATTTACCACTGCCTGGGATTAGAGCATGTATTTGTTGACCTGGTGATTTTCTCCTCACCTAGTGTGTGTGTTTCAGGAAGAGAAGGACTTCATCTGCTTTCTTCACTGCTGTGTTTCCAGATTCCGCAGCTGCATCTGGCACATAGTAGGCATTCAATAAATATTTGTGAGTGAGTGAATAAGTAAATAAATAAAGTCAGAGCAGACAAATGTGATAAGACAATGAAGCCCCAGGGCACTTGTGCCCTTCCTTGGTCACACAGTTGTATTGTAGTAACGTCTTTCTGGTGGCTTTTTCTTAATCCACATCATAACTAGCATAATAGTTTGCAAAGCACTTTCAAAAGTTCAAGTTCCATAATGTTCAAAATGGCCCCCAATTTTACAAATGAGGAAATCGAGATCCAGCAAGGCAAGAGGATTTAGCAGCTAAGGTCACACAACTCATCAATGACAGAGCTGGAATTCAAACCTAGGTTTCTAGACTTCAAATCCAGGGCATTAAAAAAGACAAAGAATGAAAACCAAAACCAACACAACTATGAACAACAAAAAACAAGAAACTTCCACCACAACAGCCTCTCTCTCAAAGGGAAAGCAGTCCCTATGTGGCCCAGATGAGGGTTAGGGGTAGTATTTCACGTGATTGTAGTCTGCACTAAATTCATCATACAAGGAGGCATTTAGTACTTTAATGCTTAAAATACATGCCTAATGATTACAGAGAAGTGCTTTGGCTTTCCAAGGCTGATGATGTCATCATGTTTTCTATGGGCATATTTATATCATTGTGGCACTACTTTTTTTTAAGATACAGGGTTGTTTTTTTCTTGTAAATTTGGATATTAGACGTTTGTCAGATGGATAGATTGCAAAAGTTTTCTCCCATTCTATAGCTTGTCTGTTTGCTTTGATGACAATTTTGTTTGCTGTGAAGGAGCTCTTTAGTTTAATTAGACCCCATTTGTCAATTTTTACTCTGTTGCAATTGCTTTGGCGATTTCATTGTAAAGTCTTTGCCCATGCCTATATCCTGAATGGTATTGCCTAGACGGGCAAAGGATATGAACAGACACATCTCAGAAAAAGACATACATGCAACCAACAAGCATATGAAAAATAGCTCAACATCACTGATCATTAGAGAAATGCAAATCAAAATCACAAATGAGATACCATCTTATGGCAGTCAGAATGGCAATTATTAAAAAGTTGAGAAACAACAGATGCTGGTGAGGTTGCAGAGAAATAAGAATGCTTTTACACTGTTGGTGGGAGTGTAAATTAGTTCAACCATTGTGGAAGACAATGTGGTGATTCTGCAAAGATTTAGAACCAGAAAAACCATTTGACCCAGCAATGTCATTACTGGGCATATACCCAAAGGAATATAAATCATTCTATGATAAAGATATATCCATGCATATGTTCATTGCAGCACTATTCACAATAGCAAAGGCACAGAATCAACCTAAATTCCCATCAATGACAGAATGGATGAAGAAAATGTGGTACATATATACCATGCAATACTATGCAGACATAAAAAGGAATGATATCATGTCCTTTGCAGGGACATGGTCGAAGCTAGAAGCCATCATCCTCAGCAAACTAATGCAGGAATGGCAAACCAAATACCACATGTTCTCACTTATAAGTGGGAGCTGAACAATGACAGCACATGGACACAAGGAGGGGAACAACACTTACTGGGGCCTGTCTGGGGAGGGTGGTCAGGAAAGAGCATTAAGAAAAAGAGCTGTTGCATTGCTGGGTTTAATACCTAGGTGATGGGTTGATAGGTGCAGAAAACCACCATGGCACACGTTTACCTATGTAACAAACCTGCACATCCTGCACATGTAGTCCAAAACGTAAAAAAAAAAGATACAGAGTCACATGTGCAGGCTTTTTACATGGTTATATTGTGTAATGCTGGGATTCGGACTTCTATTGAACTCATCACCCAAATAGTGAAACTAGCATCCAATAGGTAGTTTTTCAACCCTTTCCTCTCCGTCCCTCCCTGCCTTTTGATGTTCCCAGCATCTAATGTTTCCATCTCTATGTCCATGAGTACCCATTGTTTAACTCCCACTTATATGTGAGAACATGGAGTTTTTGGTTTTCTGTTTCTGCATTAATTCACTTAGGATCATGGCCTCCATGTTTCTGTAAGAGACATGATTTCGTTCTTTTTTATGGCTGAATAGTATTCCATGGTTTATATACTATGATTCTTTATCCAATTCACTTGTTACCACAAATGTTGATGGACACTTAGACTGATTCCATGATTGCTATTGTGAATAGCATTGTAGTGCTGTCTTGCTCATGGACAAGGGTGACAGCAACATGAGTGACAACAGCAGCTAACATCCATCGGCTCCATGCCATATGCCAGATGTTTTGAATGCATTACTACTAATCCTTACAACCAGTCTGAGATATTACTTTCTGCATTTACAAGTGACAAAACAGACCTGGAGAGATAAAATAACTTTTCCAAAGTGACAGAAAGTAGCATTGCTTATATTATAATCCTAGTCTGACTCTAAGGCTGAACTTCTAACCATCATGTTAGTTTCTATCCTGTAGAAATAGACTCAATCCTGGTCACTGTAGATGCTGGCACAATGCAAAGGTTTATACCATTAATCCCTGACAACTACAAGTTTATATTCAATGGAAAATTTTTCACAATACATACCCATACATACCTATTTCATGCTATATAACTATTTCTTAAAGTTCTTCTTAAAGTTATAATTTGAGGAATTGGGCTAAAAAATGTAAAGTATATATCAGTTTGTAGATTACAATTGTCCTATTTATTTCCCCCAGTTGCAAATAAGAAAGAGAAGTCTTTTGAGTATATGTGTAGGTTTCAGAGAATGAATATATTTTAAACTAAAATAAACCACAGTTTAATAAGACTTGCCTGGAAAAACATTTTGATTTTTACTGTTGCTGAGGGTCTGTCTGTTCAAATCAGATAAAAGATTTAAGCCATTTATAATTAGATCGCCAGTCCTCTTACTGAATCTTCGCAAATTTAGGTGAGGTGGTGAAAAATAATCTTTCATTTCTGATGTGACACCCTTTGCAGAAATGGGAAGAATAATATGACTAAACAGAAGCTGAGACATTATAAAGGGGCTCACCAGTGAGGAGTTGGGCTGCAGTAATATACATCTTTTTTTAAAAAAATTTGGCAATATATATGTATTCCATTCCAGAAACAAAGCAATAGACACTGAATTTTGATCTGCTGCCCAAGTCACGTTTTCAGAGACCTTGACCATTACTTTGGTCACCAGTCATATGCATCCTGAGGATCAATGCACAGGTTATACCAATATCACACTTGAGAAAGGCCAGAATGGGTTCTTCTTCCATTATTTCTTCTTTGTCTTCACAACCTAGTTCATCCACTTCTTTCTTTATTTTCATTGACTGGCAAAAATGTTCTTAATTTCATGGAAACATTTGAATGAGTTACAACAAATCCAAAAAAGTTATTATATACCAATTATGACTATTGACCTAGACTTTCTGTAATAGTTTTCCATAAAAATATAAACTTACACCAAAATTTTAGCCTGGATCTATGAAATAGAGGAGTAGTAGAAATGAGATTAAGTTCTATCTGATTTCTGATGTCTTGCTTTCCTTTTCTAGCTTGGATGGCTTTGAACTGGAATCCCTACTGTAGGTACCTCTTGCAACTAAGGTACAAGGCATAACAAACCAATGAGACCAAAACCAGCCAAGCTATTTGTGTTCTAAGCCTAGGTTATTGTAGATATGACTTCTTATTTAGTTCTTTGAGATGTTAGAAATCAGCTTAGTTCTTCTGAAAGTATGGCTTTAGGAAATGGGGGACATTAAACTATTTCTACAGGCAAAGGTGAAAGACTTAGACCAGAGCCGTCCAATACAAACTTCTTCCTGGATGGGAATGTTTGCTATCTGTGCTGTTCCAATACAGTAGCCACTAACTTCATGTGCCTATTGGGCACTCACAGTGTAGCTAGTGTGATTAAAAAACACTAATTTAATTTTATATTTAAGTTAAAATAGCCACATGTACTGCTAGTAGATACTGTTAGTGCAGACTTAACCTGTTATCATTCACACAACCTGTATGTTCCTAGAGCAATAATTAGAATTCTTATATCTAAATTAAGTGAATTGGTCAAATTTCTTTTGCAAACTAAGAAGCATCATCACGGAGGCAGTTCGTTGACAACGGAAGGTCTTGCTCTTTGCAGAACTCTTGGATAGACCTGTTCCTCCAGGTTGTCTTTACTTTGTTCTTGATTGGGGTGTGGGATGGGGAATATGTAACTCCCACGTGAGTGTGATTTCTAGGGTGCTGTGGCGATTTTCTATTAGAGAATCTCCTAGACTGAAATTTGCTTGCATCTGAGGTTTATAATCAATATGCTACACACTTATCTGATTTTCGAATCCATTCATAGAATGATTATATCCTGTGACTTACCACTGAATGTTTTTTGCAGAAAATAAGTAAATAACCTTCTCAAGGTTACAATTTTTCAAAAAAAATGCTGTTTCAAATCTTAGAAATTCTGTGTTAGTCATTAGGGCACTTCCTCAGGTACTTCTGGTTTATTCCTTTCTAGTTAAAGTTGTACTTTCAAACCCCATCCTGGTTGGACGGGGCCATGTGACCATTCTGGCCGATGACTTCTTAGAAGAAGCTAGTTCAGCTGTTTCATGCCACTTTCAAGCCAAGCATTTAATTGCTGGTGCAGGACTGTAGAGCTCTCTTTTTCCTCTGGCACAGCAACTGGCAGTGTTTAAGATGGTGCCCATTTCATCAACCTGGGACCCTGGATGACTAAAATGAGCTTGAGTTGAAACCTCTGTCACTTGTAATGGACATATAACACAGAAGATAAATAAGTCTTTGATATTTCAAGCCAGTAGGCTGATACACATTGAAGTGAGAGCTAGAGTAAGTATTGTGAATAGAAAATAGGAAAAATTGGTCAAAATAGCAGTGGAACTTTGGAAGGGATAAATTATCTGAAGTTGAATTCAACTGATCTCATGTTTGTCAACAACCTGCATGGCACTAGATGAGGATATCAAATAAGCTTGGAAACCTTTGTGAAACAGCCAGTTTGTAGAGCCCTGGATGAAATGTTTTCTAAATAAACATCAGTGCACTTTTGTTTGCGTAGTGACAAAGGTGCTGACTGTCAATGATGGGGCCCAACAGCTTCAGAATAAATTATTCCCGTGTTAAAAGGCTATGCAGACAGCAGCTTGATCTGTGGCCAAGATCAGTTGAAGAGAGTCTACTGGGTCAGCAGAGTTATGTTTTGATAAGCATTTCTTAATTTCAAGGAGGAATCTAAACAATGGAAAGAAGATAAACGGCTAGAGGTAGGATGTTGGCAAAGATATACATGTAATTTCACACAATTCCTATTTCTCATCCTAAAGCCTAGGCTTGACATTTGTCTAACAATTCTCATACTGAGAGATCTAATAGACTCCAAGGCATATGGTGATAAAATCAGGTTATTTTTTATATTAAACCCTAGTTTCATTAATATGACCTATTGAAGGAATCACATAAATTATTATTTCAGGAAGAAATGTAAAAATTATTTTGCATCACATTCAGTGCTTTAGGTCTAATATACTCTTAGTGATTAATTACTATCAATAATACTAATTAATAGTAATTAATTATGGATATGATTTACTGTAACACCCTTACTAATGGTGTCATTTATAACAACAATAATAATGATAATAATTAATAGTTCCTATATTGATGCCTTTTCTATTCCTGTGTCACTGTAGTAAATGTTATATATGAATTATCTCATTTATTCCTAAAACACTTTAATTTCTACTTAAAAAAAAAGAAATAATTTCTGAAAGTTTAGGGAACCTGCTGCCAGCCCAATTGCTCACAAGTGGTTGAGCTCATATTTGAAGTTTGGGCTGTATGAATCCAAGAACTATGTTCCTAATGTTATGCAAAATACCGCTTTTTTATGGCTGAGATTTAGAATATCAAATTTAATTTAACCTAAACCTTAATTGTATTTAGGCTACCTTTTTACATGAGGGCACCACAAATTAAAATAATTGAGCAAAAATTTAAAAAACAATTTTAATTTCTGTACTGAGAATATTATTACTGAGAATATTTTTTTAAATGAGACTGTTGAGGCCACATGTTTATTACATATTCACATATTCCTAAATGCAGCTTCAAGGACCCTGAGTGTGTCTGACCAGGGGTAGGTTATCTGGGAATTTCTGCTTCTTCATGTATCTCTCCGGATTTACAGATAATGATTTAGCAGGCAGGCAAACGGCTTTCTTGTACTACCTCTGGGCAATTATGAGACCTGAGACAAGTTTCCACACCTTCCTGGATTTCATTTTCACTCATTTGTAAAATTCAGGATGGGCTGACTCTGAGGTCATTCCAGTGTTAATATTCTCTTGTGTCTCTCTTACATCCTGATGTCGCAAAACTTCTTTTTAACTGATAGCTGAATCTGTAGATGGGCCAGCCGAAAATTTTCTTGGGGTGCCAATTTATAGGGGTATGTTGTGGATTCATAGTATTTCAGTTTTGTTAACCTGGAACTGATGGTCCCAGAATTCCTTTCCATATGTAGCGCCAGGATGGGTGAACCACAAAAGATGCTCTGAGCAAGAGTGAAAAGGTGGAAGTGAAACAGCAGTGACATTCCTTTTATGTCCAAGAGGTCAGTGCCAGCCAGGCCATGAAATGCTATTGTCTCTAATGCATGTTGTCTTTTCTTTGCTGGCTTACCTGTGGGCATGTAGAACTCCAGCTCTCTTTTAGTTTTTCTGACTTATGGGTCAGGTGTAGGTTTAGCTCTGTGACAAAGGGGGCCACTCCTCCTTCATTTCACTCCCATCATCCAAGTGAAAGGCTCAGAGGCAGTGAGAGTCCCATGCAGATTCTCATCCATTCTCATAGATTCCAGCCCAGCCCTGCAGGGTTCCTTTTGAGCTTGCTTCTTCCATTTCACATTCTTCCATGCCCAACTGCCAGCCCCAGCTGACTTTCCCAGCTGCAGAAGCCATAGCTCAATAGATTCTTTAGCCCACAATCATCTAAGACCAAATACCTATAATAAATCTCTTATTATATAAATCTCCTAGTGGTTCAGCTTCTCTGATCAAACCCTGACTAATATACGTTGCTAAAACAGCTTTGGGGAGAGAATTAGATGGAGAAAATAGCATTTAGCTGAACTCTTGCCAGGAAAATAATGTGTGTGATTGAATAGGATTTTTGTTAAGCTATTTTGGGGGACTGTTTAAATGAGAAAACTGGGGTGACAGTTTGTGTTAAACTAAGCTGCCTTTTAAGAAATGGAGTCTAGTTCAGTTCAGGGCTTCTGTTTTTCATCTGAATGAGGATGCAAGTTAGAGGGTCAGAACTAAATTGGCCAGGGCACTCCAATGACCTCCTTTCTCTAGGCAGAGCTCCGAATCTTCTCCAAACACATAGTTAAACCTATTTTAGGACTAGTGGCTTAAAGGGCTTTCAAATTATTAGGCTGCCAGAGGCAACTTCATGTCTTGTATCTCTGAAAGCCAGTTGCTATTTCTACTTCACCAGTGCCCTAAGCTCTGTGATATATTTTTTTTAAATGGCACCTTTTGCAACAATTAACAGAGCAAAATTTCCTCTGCTTTTGGAGTATTAGGATGAGCAGTTTAGCCCTACTCTGCAGTAAACCACTCTCAAACACCTTCTATTATTTCAGACAGATAATATGAGTTTCTTTGTCAGCTCATTAAGGTATATTTGGGACTTCCTGTACCATCAATATTTTGTTTCTTGGTTTGAGTAACCTTCAAAAGTTTCAAATTCCAGGAAAATAATATAGGAATTGTGAGGCTTAGGCATCCCTAATTGCATGGTGCTGTCTAATTCAATTAGTTCTTTTGTCCTGTCACCAACAGAAGTTTTGAAAGATTGTGGAGGAGGAAAATTCACAAATTTAACTTTAATAGCATATGTTAAAATAAACATAATAATGGTGAATCATGATAGAAATTTGGACACTCATTTTTTTGTGTGATTTAAGGAGCTGTTCACCCTCAGGGGTGAATGGCAATTAAAGACATGTAGAGTAATCTTGAAACACTTTACAAACATTTATGCATTGGCAGAAATTGTGTTTTGCCTGTAAAAATTTCAGTGACCTCTTTATTCTCTTTCTCAGGTTTTCTAGAGTCTATGTTTATAATAGACTAACCAGCTCCCTTAGCCTTTCCGTCCAGTGTGAACAAAAACATAAAAGGAATTGAAACGCAAGGCAAAGTATGCTGGTAGTACTAGACCTATCGTTTAGTAATAATAACATATTTTCTTTTTTTCTAGCACTTGGTGCTTTGTGCACATCACTTTTGCATCTGTTGTCTCATGTGACACTTAATTTTTATGTGTTGACGTGGCTAGGCTATGGTGCCCAGTTGTTGGGTCAAATAGCAATCTAGATGTTTCTGTGAAGGTATTTTTAGATGTCAGTAGACTCTGAGTAAAGCAGATTACCCTTATAATGTGAGTGGCCCTCAGCCAGTCAGTTGAAGGTCTTGAGATCAAAGACAGAGGTCCCTCGAAGAGAAAAGAATTCTGCCTCCAGACTGTCTTCAGCCTTAAGGCTGCACCATCAACTTTTACTGGAATTTCTGGGGTGCCATCCTGCTCTACAGATTTTGGACTTGCCACCCCCTACAATTTGTGAGCCTATCCCTTAAAATAAATCTATCTACAGCTATGCCTTTCATACCTATACCCCTATCTCTATCTTCATCTCTCTCTCTCTAAGATTTATCTCCTAGCGGTTCTGTTTCTCTGGGGACACCTGACTTATACAGGTCACTTAAAAACCACCTCATCAGAAAGATGGGTAAGAGTATGACCTTTTGAGTCAAAAAGTCCTAGGGGTTAAATTCTGGCTTTGCAACTTATCAACTTTCTGATCTGTGAGAATTTAAAAAAACTTTTATAATCCTCACTCTTCAACAGCTGTAAAATAGGAATAATAAAAATAACAACATTTGTTAGACTTTACTATATGCCAAACAGTGTATTAAGTGCCTCACGTGCATTATTTCACGTTAACAACAACCCTATTAAGCAGTGAGTGTGGGTGGCCACATTGGCATCTTAGGCAGTCACCATTTGCATCTTAGGCAGTCACTCATCTTCTGTAAAGAACTGATCTCTCTCCCACCGATCCCACCTGTGTGCATGCTTTTGCATGAAGAGCAGGTGTCAAGGTATCGGCTCCGCTCTCCCATGAGTGACTCAGACCCCTGCCTTTCAGTGTGCTGGTCTCTCTAGCAGTCGTGGGGGTTGGTGGTTTTGACTGATTTATCCCAGATCCAAATTCTACCATTTACTTGAACATTTACCCGAGCTTATTAAATAGATCTAACCATCATCGAAGAAAAAATGGCAAATAAATCTCACTCACTTTTCTCTGAAGCTGGTTCAGACTGCAGAATTCTCTTAAATTATCCAGTAGACGGGCTCTGATCACATCTGGGATTGAAGATGCTCCAGCTGCTTTTCTCTCTAAGATCAAAGTTATTTTTTGACAACACATGCTGACGAATCCAAACTGATGCCAATAACTGTTTATAGTTTCTCTGGGTGCAAACATAAATATTTTAGATGACTGCATCCATTTCCTATCACTGTGGCAGAACCCATTTCTCTTATTCTAAAGGAACTGAAAATTGTTGGACCTCTCACCTCCTGTGTGTTCAGAAAGTCAAACTTCTTTTTTTTCTGCCAATATTCCAAGACCCTAAGAGGTCTCCTTAGAAAACTTACAAGTATATTCACAAGAGTGAGCATCGTATTGATGCTATGTTGCTTTTTTTTATTTTCCTAAGTCTACTATGCAGTGTTTCTCCCTACATTCCCCACTTCTATTTTCAATTTTGTATATATAGGACAGGACAATATGCCAGAGTTTCTATTCCTAAGTAAGAACCTAACTTCCTAGATGTTCTTTCTAACCCTCAAATTGCTCTTAAAAACCAGATCATAAATAATAGCTATTTTCAAAGTTCTCATATGCATTATCTCATTTAATGCACAAAATTTTCCAAGAGAAAATTACTCATAAATTCATTCTTAGAAATGTTATTCCACATACTCCAAGTCAGAGTGCTGAAGAGTGGTGGGACTGGGTATAATAGAGTTGCATTGCCCACAATCAGGGCCTGGGAGTGTGTACCCACACCGATGGCTCTTAGCCAATGCCTGCCTGGGCTGGGTTATGAAACCTCAGCATGCTTGATTCAGATTGAGATGATTTTGAGGGGTAACTTCCACTCCAGCATGCCCCGTTGGGATTGGACTGTATTTTTCCTCGTCAAACCTTTTGCTTGAGGTCATGCCCTTCCTTGGCTTCTTCCCTACTTTGTTTTCCTTCTTTTGGTCCCTTATAAGTTTCCTGGGGATCCCATTCTTAATAAACAACTTGCACACAAATTCTTTCTCAGGATCTGATACTGGGTATCCTCACCTAAGACACCAACCAATAGTGCTTGATATCAGAGCTCAAGCTCTTACACATGATCCAATTTGAGATTCATCCTAAAAAGGTGCTAATTATTCTTCCTTATAAGAGAAAACCTTAACTATAGGCAAATGTAATTAGATGGGTAATGTGCACACACATTCCTTCCTTTACCGTGTATTTATTAAGTACTTAATATGTGCCAGATTTAGTCTAAGTACTGGTGATACAATGTTAAATGAGACAGCAAAGTCTCTGTTCTCATGGCTTTACATTCCAATACTAGAATATAAGTAAAAAAGTAAAAAAAAAAAAAAAGGAAAACGATAATTGCTGATAGGATCAATGGTATGAAGCAAGTAAAATGGAGTTATGAAGTCCAGAAGGGAAAGGGCTGATTTTCACAGGGTGCTCAGGAAGGGGTACTGGCATGAGGCAGTGACATTCTCTGTGACACTGAAATGAAAAGAAGGAGATGGACATGCAAAAATATGGTGCCATACAGAGAAATAAGCAAATCTGAACTCCTAAGTGGGAGCAGCCTGGGAGTTGGAAGAACAGGGAGAAGGCCAGAGTGCCTGCAGTATATTGAGTGGTGGGAAGGGAGGAAGCCGAGAGAGTGAAGAATAAGTAGAGGCAAGATTATGGAAGGGCTTTGTAAACCATGCTGTGGGGTTCAGGTTTTATTCTGTGGGTCATCCCTGGAGGTTTATAGTTTAGAAAGATCATTCCAACTGTGCTGCTGAGAATTGAAGATGAAGAGGCGAAAGTGGATGCAGGGACCATTAAACAGGCTATGGCTGTAGTTGATAAAGAAAAATGAAAGTGGACTGGACTCTTGGACTCTGCTGGCCCCTGTAGATAAAGAGAGATGGAGATAGTTTTTGATTTTGAGGTAGGGCTGCCAAGACATGGAGATGGATGGGTTTGGTGAGTGAGAGCATAGAGCTTGTGGTGATGATTTTGTACAATTGGGGTTTAAGCAACTGAGCAGATGTGTGGCCATTTATAAGATGGGGAAGCTTGGGGGAGAAACAGGCTTTGGGGATAAGAAAAATTACATTTGTATAAGTGTAGAAATATAATAGTTATTATACACCCTTGGTTTTATAAAAATTTGAAATTTGATTCAGTTCCCATAGCCTTTACTGAAGAAATTTGTGTTGATTAACAGCAGACAGTGCCTTCAGTGTTGACTTTATTGCTTCTACAATGAATAAAGGCCTTTCAAGAAGTTTAGTTTTATTCTGCTATCAGGGTTTTCTCTATGGGAAATTCTTCCTTGTTGTCTATTCACAATTATACAAGGTCTCATTCTTTGACATGGAAATAAGCAGCAACACCCACTGAAGTCAGCAACAGAAACTTGGCTTCCATTGCCACGAGTCATGCAGCTCCACACATCCTGAAGATAAGACTTGGAAAGAAAGTCACGACTGAGCAAAAGTGCCTGGCTCTGATTTTAAAGGCGAGCTCATATAAACATCTCTTACGCATGATTCTAATCCTTAAACATTGAGGCATGGCTTTTATAATGAGAAAAAAAGTTTCTCATCCCCTAAATATCAGTGCGTATGTTTTGGTCACTTGGGTTCCAAAAAACCACAATCTTTTATTTTTTTATTTTTTTAATTTTTTTATTTTATTTTTATTTTTTTTATTATACTTTAGGGTTTTAGGGTACATGTGCACAATGTGCAGGTTTGTTACATATGTATCCATGTGCCATGTTGATTTCCTGCACCCATTAACTCGTCATTTAGCATTAGGTGTATCTCCTAATGCTGTCCCACCCCCCTCCCCCCACCCCACAACAGTCCCCGGAGTGTGATGTTCCCCTTCCTGTGTCCATGAGTTCTCATTGTTCAATTCCCACCTATGAGTGAGAACATGCGGTGTTTGGTTTTTTGTCCTTGCGATAGTTTACTGAGAATGATGTTTTCCAGTTTCATCCATGTCCCTACAAAGGACACGAACTCATCATTTTTTATGGCTGCATAGTACTCCATGGTGTATATGTGCCACATTTTCTTAATCCAGTCTATCGTTGTTGGACATTTGGGTTGGTTCCAACTCTTTGCTATTGTGAATAGTGCCGCAATAAACATACGTGTGCATGTGTCTTTATAGCAGCATGATTTATAGTCCTTTGGGTGTATACCCAGTAATGGGATGGCTGGGTCAAATGGTATTTCTAGTTCGAGATCCCTGAGGAATCGCCACACTGACTTCCACAATGGTTGAACTAGTTTACAGTCCCACCAACAGTGTAAAAGTGTTCCTATTTCTCCACATCCTCTCCAGCACCTGTTGTTTCCTGATTTTTTAATGATGGCCATTCTAACTGGTGTGAGATGATATCTCACTGTGGAAAAACCACAATCTTTTAAAGAGAAAAGTGTTACAGACATTGTCAGTATCTTAAGGAAGATCCCTCAACCTGTCATTGGTGCTAGTGTCCACACACAAGTGGCTTCACAAGGTAGGAACTTGTTGCTGGAGTCAGTGAGGTTTGGTTTCTCAGTTTATGATACTGGGTAGTAGCTGATAATCCCATTTCCTCACTGTGTTGAATACTTAGAAGTCTGCCAAAAACCAATTTTCTATTTCTCTTTAGCTTTTCCAGAGTAGAAGAATTTTTTTTTTTTTTTTTTTTTTTTTTGGTGTTGAAGATGGACAAGGTTTATAACAAAATTCGTTCTTCATTTCTCCAGAGAAAGCTTTTGTTTTCCAAACAAGTACTTCTTGATTATTTTACCAGGGAGTGTGTGGTGACCATCCTGTAATGTCAGCCCCATGCCAGCAGATGGCAGTCACACCACACCACGCTGTGGCAGTCAGCTAAGCTTGACAACACCAGGAATCTGTCCTTTTCACAGAGGAAGGGTCTGATGTGCTCTGTGCCATGGCAGAAGGGGTAACTAGCACGGAGATGAATTCCAGAGAACTCACTACATAAGTCTATAAATTTGTCCCTAAACTTGAAGATATTCTTGGTCGAAAAAGGAAACAAAACTGAGGGAAAAACAAAAACAAACAAACAAACAAAACCAAACCTCTAGCTAAGTCTGTCAAAATGAGCTATGAGGTGGACAACCCAAGGTCTTGAGCTTATGCTGGGCTTTGTTTCACTGATACGTGGATCAATATAATCATAGTCAGGGAACTGGCATGAAAACAGAATGGCTGAGAAAATAAGCCTGGAAATGACTAACTGCAAAAGTATTTTATTTCCAGGAGTATTAACTGAGTCTGGGGTGGCTGAGTGTGGTAGAGGAAAAAGAGAAGAAACTCCAAGGTGAAATTAGAAATCTTAGAAGAGCTCTTCTTTCTCCCATAGAGGTAACACAGTATTTCCAAGAAATTCTTGATAGTAGGAATAACGGCTTCCCCCAGACGGAAAGGAGACATTGATGTACTGCGGTCATCCCAGCTTCTACCTCATCATACATTTCTGAGTTTCTTCCACCATGACCCTGATGGTTTTGGTTACTCTCCCCTTCCCACTAGTTACGTGGTTGCTCTGCTTTTAGTTGAAGGTGTGCTGACTTTGGGATAGGTGTAGGGTTAAATGGTATCTAGAGGACGTTCTTATTTATTGACCTACAATGTGGTTTCTGTACCTGAGAAAAAGACATATTTTTTCTCTATATTTGAGTTGGTCTTTTGAGACTGGCAAAGCTGTGGAAACAAAGCTTTGCTTAAGGAAAATGGCCACAATCTATTGTTAGAAAGAAGCCTTAAGTACTTTGAAAATGGACCACACAGGTCAGGGATTTCTCAAAATGTTTCTTTTCCCAGGAAAATATTGAAACTAGGACTATTGTGGAATTACACAGTTTGTGATTGCCACTTATGAACTACACCGGAATCAAGCTTGAAGGATTCTGAACCATAGGAAACTTCCTCTGGAAATGAATGTGGTAGCTGAGTCCACATGTGTGGGAGGCCAACTACATAGCTGGGAGTTGTCACAATTAACTTCCGCAGATAATTCTGTGTTTATTAAATAAGTGATTTAAGTGTGACGCTATTGTATGTGCAATGTCTCTTTTCTATCTGGTGGAAATTCTTATTCTTACTATAAAGAATTCCTTTGGAAATACTGTGTCATTACACAGTTTATGACGAATGGGTTATCATAAACTGTATAACTATCTGCAGCTATTTACAGATAGTTGCTGTCTGCAGAGCTATCTGCAAAACTGTGATGAAAAACCATAAAGGCATTCACAGCTTCTTGTTCCTATTGCCCTTTCTATGTTTGTTGAAGGTCGAGGGTTTGCTTCTTTTCCACCCTAGTAATTGGATAGTTATATGATTATCTATCCATATTTGAGTAGAGGCCAGATACATACGTCCTCAGTGTTCCAGCCAAGGTCTGGACAGTGGAAACAGTCCATTTAGGGTACAGACAATGAGGGGGTACATTACCCATACATAACTTAAATACACAGTAAAATTGACTAAAATTTAATCTGCTTTTAAATTGTCACCATGCTCAGAAATTCTTAAGTACCATTAATGAAAAGATCTTTTGCTGGCCTAATTTGCAAACATTTGCTGTGATTGCAGCTGTGTTTCAATAATATATATGCATGCTTCAAATTAGCACATTTAAATCACTTATTTAATAAACATTGAATTCTCTGTGGAAGTTAATTGTGACAACTCCCAGCTATGCAGTTGGCCTCCCACACACGTGGACTCAGCTACCACATTCATTTCCAGAGGAAGTTTCTTGATGGTTCAGAATCCTTCAAGCTTAATTCTGGTACAGTTCATACTTTCAGCCCCCATGGTACTGTATATTCCTGTATTTAGACAATGCATTGGAGATAAACGAAGATAGCTATAGTAATTTTTCTTTTCTGAATTATATTTTGTTTCTGGTTTGAAGTTGTGGGCAAAGTTAACCAGACACAAAAATGTTTGCAAACAGCCAGAAATGGTTTAATGATGTACCAGAAACAAGCTTCAAGCTTGTTGCTTGAAGACGGGCGCATAGAAATAGTGGAAAAGGCTATCAACTATGAAAAATGTGAGGAATTGGACATTACATGGGAAAAAAATCAGATCAGAAAAAATTGCCCATAGAAATAACAAAGATGCCACTTTCACATTGTCAGAAGAAATCAGAAGTCAATGTCTGAATGTCCTGATCATTTTCACCAAGATCTGGACATTAGTTCTAAAGCAGAAGGAAAACTTAGAGATGTTTTTACTAGATGTAATAGAAGTTTATGATGAATTTCTGTTGAAAGTATTTTAGGGGAATTTTTTTGACTGTCAAAATATTTGAAAGGGACTAGAACGATACCAAAAAAACAAAGATATGGGAAGTATGTGATTTCTGGAATTTATTATGAAATGGAATTTTTGTGAAACTTTGCCAGGGTTAGACTTATGTTAAGAATTTTCTTAGCTGTTTGTATCTCTGCTGTTTCATGTGAAAGAAATTTCATGAGATTAAAATTAATAAAACATGTTCTTTCATTAACTACCAGGGAATAGATGGACAAAAAAGCATTTATTGTCTATTGAACATGAATATGTGAAGAAAATTAATTTTGACAAAATTTCTGAAAGATTTGTATATAGTTAAGGCTGGAAAACAGAAACTAGACTAACACAGTGGCTTGCGCCTGTAATCTCAGCACTTTGGGAGGCTGAGGTGGGAGGATTGCTTGAGGCCAGTACTTTGAAACCAGCCTGGGCAACAAAGTGAGACCCTATCACCACAACACATTTAAAAAATTACTCAGACATGGTGGCACGAGACTGTAGTCCTAGCTCCTTGGGAGGCGAGGCAGAATTGCTTGAGCCCAGGGGTTTGAGGCTGCAGCAGTGAGCAAGGATTGTACCACTGTACTCTGTACTCCAGCCTGGATGATAGAGTAATACTCTTCCTCTCTCGCAAAAAAAAAAAAAAAAAAAAGAGAAAGAAGGAGAAAATAATAGAAACTGCAATTTTATTGTTTACTATTATAATGGACCGATATTTAGGTATATTTTCGCCTTTAAAAAACACAGCATCACAATTAACACAATTTATTACTTTTTATATTACTTTTTTATATTCTTATTTTATTTTCATTTAAAAGTACATTAAGGCATTATATTTTTATTTAAAAATAAATTAAGTTGTATAAAAGAAAAAAACTACCCTGCTTCTATTATATGACCAGGTTTTCTTGTGATATGTGTTACATGGAATACTCTTTTCCTGTCAAAAAAGGGGATATTAAAATGATTCTCCAGATGCCAGTTTTGCTAGGTGAAGTATTCCAGTCTTTCACCATATTGATTGATCATACTGGGCTAGGCTATTCTATAGTAACAATTAAACTCTGACATCTCAGTGGTTTAACCCAATTAAAATTTGTGGCTTCCCAGCACAGTCAAATATGGAAGCTCCTGATTGGATGACAATCCTGGGTGGTTGTCTGCAAGTAGAAGCTCAAGGACTCACCATCTTGAGCCTCTGCCTTGTTGTCACTTCAAAGTGACAACTAACGCATACAGAAGGAAAAATGAGAGACGAGAAAATGTTGAAGATCAGACAAAATATTTTATGGACTGGCCTGAAAATAGCATGCATCACTTTTATTTACATTCAGTTGGTCAGATCCAGCCATATGGTACTAACCGAACTGCAAAGAAGGCTGGAAAATCTATTCTTCCTGAGTGTGGAGGAGGAGGAAACAGGATCGGGCAGCATCTAGCCAGTTCTGTCACTCCATCTGTGTTCAACCTACTGTCTTTGCATTTGTCTGCCATTGCCATAGCTCATTAAATGGTGTCTGCAGTCTCCTTGTTACCACCTGTATGATAGAGTACTACTAAACAGTCAGTGGTTTTCATATCAAGCAAGCGAACTCCTTTTTTTTTTTCCAAATAAAATATTCTCTGTAAACTAATGCATTAAAAATTGATAAATACTTTGCTGTTCTGGTTGGAGGAGGAATGAACATTCAGAAACATTTCATTGATCTTTTCATTAACTCACACACACTTCCCCCTCCCTTCCCATCCCAGCCATTCCTGGAATCCTCAGTTACTTTTCTGTAATTCCTGGGCTCTGATTAACAGAAGTTGAAAACCATTGCAATGGGCAGAATTGGGCCATGGAAGCTTTTTGAACAGGGAATGTTGTTTAGAAAGATCCAAGTTTAAGCTGCCTCCCCCTGCCCAATGCTCTTCAACTTCATATTATTCAGCTCTACTCAATGCTTCTTGAAAGACTCCTACCCATTTAAACCTTTATATTCATAAAATACAGGCTTTTAATATTGTTCTTAATATTGAACTTGTTTTTATTCACTCCACACTGAGTGCCAGGCATCAGGAAAACTATGATAGGAACTCTAGCCTCAAAGGAAATAATTTTCATAATACAAAATTAAATTAAAACATTTAAATATAAAGTTGAGTATACAATGTGATCTTTATAATGTAGAAAGAACCACTTTCTCTAAATCTAAAGGTATATGCTGAGTCTTCTGTTTATTCATCCTAACCCATTAGGTGGGCTCAAGTCCCACCAAAAGTAACGAAGCCAAAAGGCTGCCTCAATTGCCAGGAGCCCAAGCCAACCTGCAAAAACCACCATACCAGCGGACAGAGCTTCCTACGAGTTTTGAGGTTTCCTTCCATGCAAGAGAGGCCACTTGGAACAGCAGGCATGCCATCAAGAGTGTTAGCATGTTTAGTTTACCTGTGCAGGCAGGCTTCTACAATGAGCATGCAGGCTTGAATTCTCTTTTGTATAATCCAAGACTAAAGTCCTGTGTGCTTACACTTGTGAATTCTCCATTACCTCTCTCAAACCTCTCCACTAGGCAGAGAGTACAGTCTATTCCACCCAATTTACTGCTCACTTCATTTGCGTGGGGCTTTTTCCTTATAGTATTATTGACATGAGGCAGAGGTTTATAACCATGGTTCTAGGTTTGCACAGCAAACATATGATCACCTTTTTAGAGACCCTTGCCCTATTTGACTCTGACCAAACCCTTCCTATTTTAACATATTTTGGTGATTCTAGGAATGTGAATATAGTTCTCCAAATAATTTAGACTATTTCCAACTTGGCACTTTTATCAACTTGAAATTATTTTCAACTGGAACAAGTCTGAAATTGCTAATTCAATCAGTATACATACTTGCAATAACTTAACACACACAGTATACCAACTGTCTTCACTGTTGTCAGAACAAAGTATAGGCAGAACATCCTTGTGTCAACATGAATTTTACCACATGCTTTTTTTCTATGTAAAATTAAATAATATTTTTTCTTTATTTTGTTAACGTTGTAACATTGACTGATTCCAAAATATTAAGCTAACCTTTCATTCCTAGAATAAACCCAACTTTGTTGAGCTGTTTAATCTTTATAGATCATATATCTTTTGTACTACTTCAAAAGAGAAATTTGCCAGAATTATTTTTCTTATAATGTTCTGTCTGGCCTATTATAAAGTTTATGCTGGTTGCATAAAATGAATTGGAAATAATTTGCTTTCTTTTTAAAATGGTTGATATAGTTCTCAGTGATTCCCTCTAGACCTGGAATATCTTTAGTTTGGTTTGAAAAGATTTTTAATTATGGTTTCAATATCTTTAACAATATAAAATTATTCTGATCTATATCAGATAAACAATATTTGTGACTAAAATTATTTATTGTTTATCTGAAATTCATATTTAACTGCATTTCCTATATTTAACTGGCAGCTGCATAATGTCATCATATTTCGTATGTCTGAAAGAGTAATGGTTGTCCCTTTTTCTCCCTATTGTAGTTATTTGTGCCATTTCTCTCTTTTTTCTTGATTAGTCTCACTAGAGGCTCATCAGTTTAATTAGTCTTTACAAACAACTAGCTTTTGGTGTGTTCATTGTCTTCACTGTGTGTTTTCCCATTAATTTCTATCTCATTTTTTCCCTTTTTTCATGTGTTGCATTTAGTTTGCACATCTACGTTCTTGAATGGATAATATGATCTTTAATTTTCAGCCTTTTTTCTTCTTAAATGTATGAATATAAATTTCTCTTTAAGCATGGTGATACGGTTTCACTGTGCCCCCACCCAAATCTCATCTTGAATTGTAGTTCCCATTATCCCCACATGTCATGGGAGGGACCAGTGGAGATACTGAATCATGGGGGTGGTTTCTCCCTTCCTGTTCTCATGATAGTGAGTGAGTTCTCATGAGATCTGATGGTTTTATACAGGGCTTTTCCCTTCACTTGGCTCTCATTCTCTCTCCTGCCACCCTGTGAAGAGCTAGCTGCCTTCCACCCGGATTGTTAAGTGTCCTGAGGCCTCCCCAGCCATGCATAAATGTGAGTCAATTAAACCTCTTTTATTTATAAATTACCCAGTCCTGGGCAGTTCTTTATAGCATGAGAACAGACTAATACTGTAAGTTGGTACTGCAGAGAGTGGGGTCCTGCTATAAAGATACCCAAAAATGTGGAAGTAACTTTGGAACTGGATAACACACAGAGGTTGGAATATTTTGGAGGGCTCAGAAGAACACAGGAAAACATGGGAAAGTTTGGAGCTTCCTAGAGACTTGGAGGGCTCAGAAGACAGGAAGATGTGGGAAAGTTTCGAACTTCTGAGAGACTTGTTGAATGGCTTTGACCAAAATGCCAATACTGATATGGACAATGAAGTCCAGGCTGAGGTGGACTCAGATGGAGATGAGGAACTTGTTAGGGACAGGAGTAAAGGTGACTCTTGCTGTGCTTTAGCAAAGAGACTGGTAGCTTTTTGCCTCTGCCATAGAGATCTGTGGAACTTTGAACTTGGGAGAGATGATATGGGGTATCTGGCCAAAGAAATACTTAAGTGCCAAGGTGTTTAAGAAGAAGCAGAGCATAAAAGTTTGGAAAATTTGCAGCCTGGAGATGCAATAGAAAAGAAAAACTCATTTTTCTGAGAAGAAATTCAAGCAGCCTGCAGAAATTTGCATAAGTAATGAGGATCTGAATGTTAATCAGAAAGACAATAGAGAAAATGCCTCCAGGGCATGTCGGAGACCTTCAAGGCAGTTCCTCCCACCACAGGCTTGGAGGCCTAGGAAGAAAATAATTTCTGGGGCCAGGTCCATGGCCCTTTGCTGTGTGCAGCCATGGGACTGCATCCCAGGTGCTCTAGCCATGGCTAAAAGGGGCCAAGGTATAGCTCAAGACATTGCTTCAGAGGGTGCAAGCCCCAAGCTTTGGCAGCTTCCATGTGGTATTGGGCCTGCAGGTGTGCAGAAGATAAGAATTAAGGTTTGGCAACTTCCGCCTAGATTTCAGAGAATGTATGGAAATGCTGAACATCTAGGCAGAGGTGTGCTGCAGAGGTGGAGTCCTTATGGGGAACCTCTGCTAGGGCAGTGCAGAAGGGAAATGTGGGGTTGGAGCCCACACATAGAGTCCCCACTGGGCACTGCCTAGTAGAGCTGTGAGAAGAAGGCCAGCATCCTCCAGACCCTAGAATGGTAGATACGCTGATGGCTTGCGTGACATGCCTGGAAAAGCTGCAGCCACTCAGTGCCAGCTCGTAAAAGCAGCCAGGAGTGCGGCTGTACTCTGCAAAGTCACAGGGATGGAGCTGCCCAAGGCTGTGAGAGCCCACCTCTTGCATCAGTGTGACCTAGGTGTGAAACATGGAGTCAAAGGAGTTCATTCTGGAACCTTAATGTTTAATGACTGCCCTATTGGATTTCAGACTTGCATGGGCCAGGTAGCCCCTTTATTTTGGCCAATTTCTTCCAATTGGAATGGATGTATTTGCCCAATGCCTGTACCTCTACTTTATCTGGGAAGTAATTAACTTGCTTTTGATTTTACAGGCTCATAGGCAAAAGGGACTTGCCTTGTCTCAGATGAGACTTTGGACTTGGACTTTTGGTTTAATGCTGGAATGAGCTTAGACTTTGAGGCACTGTTAGAAAGGCATGATTGTGCTTTGAAATGTAAGGACATGAGATTCTGGAGGGGCCAGTGGCAGAATGATATGGTTTGGCTGTGTCCTCACCCAAATCTCATCTTGAATTGTAGTTCCCATAATCCTCACATGTTGTGGGAGGGGCCAGGTGAAGATAATCGAATCATGGGGGCAGCTTTCCCCATACTGTTCTTGTGATAGTGAGTTAGTTCTCCTGAGATATTACGGTTTTATAAAGGGCTTCCCCCTTTGCTTGGATATCAACTCTCTCCTGCCACCCTGTGAAGAGGTGCCTTCTGCCATCATTGTAAATTTCCTGAGGCTTCCTCAGCCGTGTGGAACTGTGAGTCAATTAAAACTCTTTCCTTTATAAATTATCCAGTCTCTGGTATGTCTTTATTAGCAGCATGAGAACAGACTAATACATACGATTTTGACATGTTCATGGAGAGTCATACTCACAGACTTGGATTTTATTCTGTAGGTGATAAGGAGCCATTAATTGTATGGTGAGGAATGATACGTTTCTTTATATTCGCTTTTTTGTGAAACATGCAATTTGCCGTGTTATGAAAACAGTAATTTGGGGAGTGCTATGATCTGAATGTTTGTGTCCCCTGAAAATTCATATATTGAAATCCCAACTCCCAAGATGATGGTAGTAGGAAATGACACTTTTGGGAGGTAGTTAGGTAATGAGGATGGAGCCCTCATTAATAGGATCAGTGCCCTTATAAAAAGAGGCCTCAGAGAACTGCCTCACCATTTTCACCATACCAAGGCATAGGAAGAAGGCAGCATCTATGACCCAGACACTGAATCTGCTGGTGCCTTGATCTTGAACTTCTCAGGCTCCAGAGTCACGTGAAATAAATTTCTGTTGTTTAAACCACTCAGTTTATGATATTTTTGTAACAGCAGCCTAAATTGACTAAGACAGGGAGGCAGGAAGACTAGAAGTAGAAGAGCTCTTGGTTGATGACAGAATATTGGGGGGGGGCAGCCTTTAGGCAATGGGCAGTCAAAGGACACAGTCATTATTGTTAGAGAAAGGGATAGAGAAGAAGAGACCTTTCGTTCATAGAGTTGAGGCATCAGAGGCTGGGTGAACAAAGCTTTTTCAAGTTCCACATTTATAGTTGTGTTTCTATTTAAGGTATTTCATGAGGTTTTTTAATGTCAGAATTAATAGCAAACCTCTAAAACAAAGAATACTTTTAAAAACTGTTTTATACATGGCTACACAGCATGCCAATCCTTTGGCTTCCAAGGCATAGCTAAGCTCCACCACTGACCCTTAGGCCAAAGATGTCATTGACGCAGATCCTCAAGGATAGGGCTCAACCCTCAAACAGTGGCCATTCTGAATTTTCCTGGATTGACACATCAGTGTAAGCCATGGATTTGAAACCACTTCAATCCCAGGCCTATCCCTTTGTCTTTTAAAAGTTCTGACATAGTGAAGCAGATGCTATCTAAAAGGTTTTCAGCAACTTGGAGAAAGATGGCTTAAAAGTAAAAGTCAGTTTTCATTTCAGATACAGATAATGAGGATCAAAATGTCTTACCTATTTTAAGAGAGAACAGTTGGATTTAACTCATAACATGTCAAATTCTGTATTTTTTTTCACTGAAAGAAAAAAAAAAATTGGCCAGGAATAAAACTTTAGTGGCTTGTTCATAGATAAGGTGCTCCATCTTTATCTGAAGTAGAGTAAAAAAGTTTTTCCACACAAAGTGAATAATGACTAGACATACTCTTTTTGAATGGCCATCTTTAGAAATTAGCAAAGTTTGAGATATCAAGAGGAAAAGAATCAAGTGTTTCTTTAAGAATAAATTGAGTTTTATAAACAGGTCATTGTCCTACCAATTTCCAGTGTTCTTAAAGTCCTGCTGCTGTTTCTTTCCTGGCATATTGGGAAGAAACCCAGGGCTTGTTTCCTTTTTCTCTTTGGTTCTCTAGACTCAACATGTCCAGGCCTGTTCAGTGATATACCTGTGGGAAGGGAAAAATGTCTTCTTCAAAGGAGTCAATTATTTTGTGGCTACAAATTTGGGTGTTATGGGTAGATATTAGCTGATTTCTTATAAAATTTGGAAACTTGTTGGAAATTCCCACCAGTATGCTAATTTACAGGAAGTTGACATCTCTGAAAATCTGTGCCCTGCTCCTCCCCCACCCCCCAAAAACACGCTATTACAACCATATAACATGATCCTATCCATACTATGTGATATATTATGGTTTAAGTTTTAAAGACGGGGATAATTTCATTATACTTAGTGCTAAGATGTCAGTTTAGGTATGATCATACAGTAAAGAAATACATATTCTTTCCGTGTTCTTATTCACTTGGAAATCCTTATTTTTTTAAAATCAACACAAACAAATAAAAAATAAGCCTGTATTCCATTTGACTTGGCTGGGTGCAGTGCTTTCACCTGTAATCTCAAAGCTTTGGGAAGCCAATGCGGGAGGATTGCTTGAGGCCAGGATTTCAAGTCCAACCTGGGCAACAAAGTGAGACCCAACTTTAGAAAGAAAAATAATTTAAAAATTGGACTTACTATCTTTGTTTTCATTGTAAATTGTCTTGCTAATGACCTAGTAGAGAAAGTCAAATGAGGAATAGAATTACTAACCTGCTTGTGGTAGTGTCAATGTACTGATTTACTTTTCCTTTTTTTCAATCTGTTTATCTCTCTGCACATGGTGGCTGGGGATGAAACCTTAGAGATTTGTTCACAAATAAGCCATCCTGATGGTTGGGGAGGATACGCACCTGTCTATCCATTTATCTAAAATGTATCAGTGTTTGGATGGAAACAGAGATGAATAAGATGAAATACCTAACCTCATGAAGTTCCTGAGAAGTTAAGAGTTAGGAAATCATGTCTTATGTGCTAATGATGCAGCCATGTATGAAATGCAGTAGGTTCAATGGGAATCGAGTAGGAGACAAAAGGCAGAGGGAAATGATGAGAGTTTGAACCAGGGTACTAGCAGTGGTGAAGAAGACAGAGAGGCACATTAAAGTGCTTTTTGGGGGAGAAGATCCCAGAAGCTTAGAGAGTTTGGTTTTGAGTCCTGGAACTACAACTTTATAGCTTACTAGTTGGGTTATTCATAAAAGGCAAGTTTTAAATTCTCTGAATCTCAGTTTTCTCGTTTGTAAACTGGGATTGTTGTACCTAAATCATAGAGCTTCTGTGTGCATTAAACGAGTTAATTTGTGAAAATTTCTCAGCATCTGGTGTTTCAAACATAGTCATTCAATCCACATTGGTTATTATAATTACTATCAGTACTGGGTGAGCAGTCACCCAGTGTAGTTGAAAATACAAGGAGTTTTAGGTCAGATCGAATTTCATTTCAATCCCATACTGCCTTGTACTCTCTGTCTGACTTGGGTCAAGTTATTGGGTATCTCTGAGACTCAGCTTTATCCCCTGTGAAGTGAGAATTATATCCACTAATTTGTGGGACACTTTTTAATGAAATGAATCAAAGTATAAAAATAATATGGCCCCACATCAAAATCCAATAAATAACTGCTATTATTGGGAGTTGAGAGAGAAGGAGATATTTAGGATGATGCTTTTATATTTGTAAGATGAGTAGTAGCTGGATAGTCATGATACACAGAGTATGAAGGAAAAATAGGCTTGTTTAAAGGAAAAAAGTGAATTTTATTTTAATCATAGATAGATATATCTGGTCCTTCTGCTAGGTAGTTGGAGATACAGACATGGTTATCAGAAAAGATTCAGGCCTGGAGTTTTAGCTTTGTGTATTGGCAGCCTATATATTGTATTTGATTTCATGGATATGGATTGGGTTTTCCATAGACAGGTAAAGGATTCAAATTTAGTATCCTGGAGAAGACTAGCCTTTAAGGAGATAATAGAGAAGAAGAAAGGAGGAATGAAGGAAAGCCAGGCAAGAGGGTTAATACGCGTGATGAGACACGTGAGAGTTGCATTCATGAAGACTTACAGTGGCCAAATGTCAAAGGGGAGAAAACTGAAGACAGTGTTCATTAGATTTGGCCATATAGAGGTCACCTGGCGACTTTCACCTTAGCAGTTTCTATGGAACACTGTGGGTGAGAAGCAGGGGAATGAGAAGAGAAAGGGAGCAGAAAGATGAGGATGCGGGCGGTAGGGGCCAAATTCAAATATAACTCCTAACAAGGTATCCCATCAATGCATGTATGTGGCTAGGACCGACTGGACATTCTAGGAATATAGGAAGTTTGTGCATGTTGTTGGTGCAGCGCATGGCGATATCAAGGGAACTGGACTTAGCACATGGAAGAACATGTGGTTCATTGCAAGCACTCAATCAATATTAACTCCTGTTACTACTTCCATCATTGTTATTAACTATACACTCTACTGTCTCTCATGTGTACTCCGAGCTACTCCAGGGAACAAGTGGCTATACAGATTGACAATGGGTAGGAAAAATAAAGAAACTGGCCAAATTATCCATATATAGACCTTAAATTAGAGCAATTTGCTTGTTTTGCAATTTGCTGCTAATAACAACATTCTCTCTCTTTCCATACCCATCCTAAAGGCTGCATTCATGTTTCCTAAAATGTCTACATCTGTCTTTATGCTCCCAGAAGGGTCATTGTCAGTATTTTCAACCAGGTTTAACACATACAAAAATCTTAGTATACATCTTTAAAGGTGGTCCTCAAGTAACTGTTTTCATTCCTTCCACCTCAGGCCCCTAGTTTTAAGGGTCTCGCTATAGTAGACATAAGCCCCCATACACACAAACATACCCCATTTGTATGCTTATAACAAATAATATGTTTACAGTTTTAAAAATCATATAAATACGCTAAGGATATGGACACTTTGAGATGTTGTTAACGAAAGTGGGAATTACTCTAACCAACCTTCTTCAGGAAATGTACATTTTCTTTCACCTGGGCAATCCCAATTTGGGAAATACATCCTACAGTTTGGAAAGCCATTAAATGCAAAGCTAAGGCTGGGCGCGGTGGCTCACTCTTGTAATCCCAGCACTTTAGGAGGCCGAGGCGGGTGGATCACGAGGTTAGGAGATCGAGACCACTGTGAAACCCCGTCTCTACTAAAAATATAAAAAATTAGCCGGGCGCGGTGGCGGGCGCCTGTAGTCCCAGCTACTCAGAGAGGCTGAGGCAGGAGAATGGCGTGACTCCGGGAGGCGGAGCTTGCAGTGAGCCGAGATCGCGCCACTGCACTCCAGCCTGGGTGCCTGGGTGACACAGCAAGATTCCGTCTCAAAAAAAAAAAAAAAAAAAAAAAAGCAAAGCTATAGTCAGTGATATTTCCTGTATTATTGTTTATAGTGGCACTAGAAACAGCGTGAATATCTCTTATTAGAGAGAAGCTTGATTAAACTATAGAACTCTAAAATATAGAATATAATGACCAGAGAGATATCCATGATATGTTATTAAGAACAAATCAAGCAAAAGATTCATAGGTATAAAATGATCCCATGTTTGAAGTACAATAATATACTTTATTTACACATGTGTATATCTTTGTGTGAACGTATGTACTTATTTTGGATATAATTTTTTGGATCATAGAGAACAAGGTAGAAGAATATATACCAAATTGTTAACATTGGTTAATCAGAGTTGATGGAGTAGAAATGGGGTAGAGTGAGATTGTTAACCTTTTCTTCAGTATTCTTCTGCTTAATTATTAAAACAAGCTTGCATTCTTTTTAAATTAAAAATAAACCCTATAAGTAAAAAGAAAAATAGAGCTTTTACTACCATCTAATGAAATTACAAACCATCTATTGGAAACAAGTAATTTAAGGGACACAATGAGAAATGAAATGGTAATTCTCTAGAGTTGGAGGAATAAACTTAACTTTGGAGGTCAAAGAAGCCAGCAGTAATTGGTCTCTATTAGGAGATTTGAGGAACCTATCTTGCTGTCTTTAAATGCAGCCACTCCTAGAGAGGCTCTTCTATACACATGTGCTTTTAAATTTGATTACTATGAGGTGAAGTATTAGGAAGCTCACATTTGCAGGGATTAGTTTAGTAATTTTAGTGCTCATTAACCACCCAAATGCACGAGACTTGAAGGAAGAGCATTCAGATAGTTTAAATGTTGATGGGGCAGTAGTCATGGAAAAGGGGCATTGGAAATGTTCCCAGTTTACGGCAAGGCTCTGTTCTGGTGGAATTCTTCTTTAGGGGGTGGACCGAAGAAGGTATTGGAAGGTCATGACAGCTCTCAGCAAAGGACAGGGGAAAGAATGGAAAAGAATAATAGAGATCTCAAAACTTCAAAAACTTAAGTGAGATCATCCAGCTTAGGGAACGAGAATTCATGGAAAGGAAGAAGAGAGAGGGTAACAGTAGAGGAAAGGGAAGTTGGTACTGTTTGTGCTTGGGCAGCCAAATCAGTGAGAAACTATAGACAGGTGATAGATGAGCGGGGAAGAAGATGAATTCCAGGAGACAGGAGAAAGATAAAGGGACGTGGGAGGCCATCCAAAACAAAAAGGCCCAATTTGAAGCTTGCCTGGTATTGGCTTGCTTGTATTTAGTCTCTTCCACCAACTAAGTGAATTCCTATGGGCAACTTATAAAGTGAGAAATTATAAATTCACATCTTGCATTTACAGAATCATCCTTCATAACCAAGATGTCTTAAGAATCAAAAAGGTTTATTTATCTGGTGTGTGCATTATGGCTTCCAATGATATGCAGTATATAATACATATAACATAAAATATGTGTTAATTAAACTGTTTATGTTATCAGTAAGGCTACCAGTCAACACTAGGCTATTATTAGTTAAGTTTTTGGGGAGTCAAAAGTTATATATGGATTTTCAACCGCACAAGGGGTTGACATCCCTAACCTGCTGCATTGTTCAAGGGTCAAGTGTATTTGGATCTCTGCCTCTGAGATGTTTCATTCTTCTTTGCCCAAATAGGGCTGCTTCTGTGAAGGAAAAGAAATACTGCTCACCAAAAATTCATAGAAAAAATAAGGCTGGGTATAGTGGCTCTCATCTGTAATTCCAGCACTTCGGGAGGCTGAGGCGGGTGGATTGCATGAGACCAAGAGGCTAGGATGGGCAACATATAAGATCCCATCTCTAAAAAAAAATTAAATTAAATTAAAAAATAGCCAGATGTGGTGGTGCTTGCCTATATAGTCCCAGTTACTCAGGAGACTGAGGCAAGAGCACTGCTTGAGCTTTGCAGTTTGAGGCTGCAGTGAGCTATGACTGCACTACTACACTCTAGCCTGGGCAACAGAGGAAGACTCTGTTTCTTAAAAAAATAGGAAACATATAAGGGTCACAGTGTTGTAAGAAGGATGAAAGAACAACAGAAGGACAGGAAAAACTTAGTTTTGATTTAAGATGGCACAAAATAGCTTTAACATCTTACATTAAGTCATTTAACTTCTTTCAGTCTTAGTTATATCATTATGATTTCTGTGCTCTTACGTGACACACAATTTCATTAGACAAGAATTCTTTTGAAATTGATGAACACGGCCAGAATTGGAGGGAGCAATGGGAAATGAAGATCCAGACTTCAAAGTCATAGAAGATTAGTAGCAAAGAGTTAAAAGTTCGAACTGACCTAGGCTCAAATTCTGGCTTTACAATATACAAGCAAATGACATTGGGAAAGTTTCTCTGTGCCCATTTCCTCATAAATTAAACTGAAGGTAATAACAGGTACCTAGACTGCAAATGTAGTGAATGTTAAATGTGATAATATGTGCTAATTGCTTAATGATGCCTGGTAACCAGGAAGGGCTCAAAATGAGGTAGAAAATACAGTGGAATATATATATTCATATAAGAGACACAATTTTCTTTTTACTTTTTTTAAGTTATATTTTTCCCCCAGATGGGGACAAAACAGGTTTTGAGCATGTTGGCAGAAAAAACACAAGTAAATATGGTAGTGATTTAGCAAGACACAGTAGACACAGCATTTCACAGCAGGAAGGAAGGAAGACACAAGAATTGAGCAAGCAAAAGAGGAATATTATTCAGACATGGAACTTGTCAGTGAAATGGCTAAAAATACTGTGGGTTAGTCAAAGAAATTGAGTTGTTCTGTGGGCTAGAAACCCTATGATTTATAAAACACAGCACATCATCTGTCAATGGCTGTTCTCTATATAACCTATGGTCTCTCTATTTCCAGAATTACCCTGATTTTCTAGCCTCATTGGGGCTACTGATTGAGCTTTGTGAATGTTTTTCTGTGAGCATCCTGAGTGAAGAATCACTTAGACTACATTGTCACTGCTTCCCCAAACTCAAAATTATGTTCAGGGTTGACAACATCTGTACTTTTGTAGCCCTCTCATCGGTTGACATTTTATCAAACTCTCATGGGTAGACAAAATCCTCCATCTGCATGCAGTGTTTAAGTCAATGTGAGAAAATGAAGGTTTCAGAAAGGAGCAACAGTGTACCTGAAGACAAAACTCTGGACATGTTTTATATTCATTCAGGGCCATCATGTTTTCTTAGGACTGTCAGGGATAGCTTCACAGTCATGACTGTAATCTCTGTACCTAGCCCACAAACACTCCATTCTTTTAAAATGGTCAATTTGCTTTAAAAGTTACTAGCCTTTTGCCTCCTTCTACTGTGTGCCAAACACTATGTCAGGTGCCATGGCTGCAACAATAAATAAGACATGGTCTCTACACTTATGGAGCACACAGTTTCAACACATAACATATTGCCATGTCGCAAGTTTTTTTTTTTTTTTTTTTTTTTTTTGAGACGGAGTCTCGCTCTGTCGCCCAGGCTGGAGTGCAGTGGCGCAATCTCGGCTCACTGCAAGCTCCGCCTCCCGGGTTCACGCCATTCTCCTGCCTCAGCCTCCGAGTAGCTGGGACTACAGGCGCCCGCCACCACGCCCGGCTAATTTTTTGTATTTTTAGTAGAGACGGGGTTTCACTGTAGTCTCGATCTCCTGACCTTGTGATCCGCCCGCCTCGGCCTCCCAAAGTGCTGGGATTACAAGCGAGAGCCACCGCGCCCGGCCGCCATGTCCCAAGTTTTTTTATCAAGTACATGAAATCAGCCAAATTAGATAATCAACCAATACTTATGAATTGCTTTTTATGTGCTAAAATAGACCATGATCCCTGGCCATGGTGGCAGTCCAGCAGTGAGGCACAGGAAGTGGTGTTTAGAAGGAAAGAGTGACCTAATGATGACAAGTTGAGATGATGGAGACAAATCCCTACCTTCCAGAAGGAAGGTAGATGATGGGGGAGAAAGAAGTGGAAGAGGAATGATTCTATGCTGTAATGGTTATAAGCACTGGTACAACTGGGCAGAATGGAGGAGGTAGGCATGTAGAAGAAACCCATTGGAAAGATACACATTGTGTCAATGAGAAGCAGGTGGAGAATGTCTGGAAAAGTTTGGAAACTTTATTGGAATATTGGAAGAAGAGATTGGTTACCAAAGTGGAGTCAGATCTCTTTCTCCCATTTCAATGACTATTTTTTAATTTGCAATTAATTGGGTAGGCCATGTGTTTTTTATTTTTTTTTTTTTCTGATTTTGCCTTATTCTCCTGGTAAAGTTTTGGTTAAAGTTAGTTGTTAGCATGAGTCACATCATGAAGAAGTGGCACAAAAGCATGCAAAACTTGTCTAGGCTCAAAAAATATCACAGACAAATTCTATTCAAAGTGGTGGTTTTCATGGTCACATTATTCTATAATCATTTACTGTCTTAGACTAGTGGGTCTGGTCTTCCACCTTGACTTCATGTACTCTCATTCCACACAAACACTCATAGGCAGAGAGTGGAGGTGGCCTCATTTCAGGTCCTAGGAGTGTCCTGTATGAGCCATCCCATGTGGATACACACAGAGGAGTTGGGAGGAGATGAAAGTCCCGCCTTTTTTGGTAAAAGGCACATTTGATCTTTCACAACTACTGCAGAGGACAAGGCAGGTTTCCTGGAAGAAGCACATGGGAGGGAAAAGGAAAATTAGAAGGCTTCATCTGAGAAGTTGAGGCTAAGCTTGAATTCCTAATTGCCAGAGGTCGTTTCCAAGAAGCATGTCTGTCTGTGGTGTACCAGCTTTCAGCTGGGTGGCTCCTAGATCATGTCTCTTTCGTCAACCAGGCTGATGGCACCAGCACTAGTAGCTTCCTTCCAGGAATGCATTGCCCATCCTCTCTGGTTTTCTGTTGAGTTGGCCTGGCCCTGCTTAACAGAAAAATAATTGGTATTCTTTCCTCCTGTGTTGGGCAGAAATTTCCTTTTGAGCCATCCCTTACAACAGGGCCAGCCCTCTGCAAAATTATGCAGTAGACAGTTTGCTTTTTTTTTTTTTAAGTACAATTTCCATTTTATTTTTCTCCAGGGAATAGTCTGTCTTCAGTCTTTAAGAACTCAGCTCCTTACACGGGCTTTGGTGGGGGACGTGGGGCAGCACCCGCAGGTCTAAATCGGGGTGGGGGTGTTCGGTCCTTGCGGGCTTCATGAGATCAATTCCTGACTACTTTGCTGTGAATTGCACAACTCACACAGTAATGTAGCTTCACATATAGCTTGGGAAGCACATAGGCATCGAAGACGCTTGCTTCAGAAATGTCCCTGACTGCTGCGGCCTCCACTATGTTTCAAATGACGAATTTCTTAATGGCCTTGTCCTTGGGCATGCATCGGGCACAGTTAGTGCAGCGAATAGGCTGCACGTGGCCGCGGCCCTTTTTGGCATGACCGTTGTTCCTTCTTTTCTTTGTCATCTTGGAGGTACGGACCGGAGAGAGGAGTGACAGTTTTCTTTTAAGCATTTTTTTTTTCTTTTTTCTGGTGACCATCAGCCACGTTAGCCTTCTCCCATTGGCCCAAATTTTCAGGACCATTGTGTTTTCTTAGGACAGTCGGGGATAGCTTCACAGTCATGACTATGGTACCTGTATCCAGCTCACAAACACTCCTTCCTTTTAAAATTGTCAATTTGTTTTAAAAGTTACCAGTTTTTTGCCTCATTCTACCATGTGCCAAACACTATGCCAGGTGCCATGGCTACAACAACAAATAAGACATGGTCTGTACACTTATGAACACACAGTTCCATGAGACAAATAGGCAAGAGTATTCAGTATCACAACAAAGCTCCAATGGCATGAGACAGCATAAAACGTTGGAAGAAATGTCACTATGGCATAGCATGGATAGCCCCTAAAGACAGAAGATTGTTCTGGAAAGGCCATTAAGGAAGCATCCTGTAAGGATAGGGATATGTGTAAGCCTTATTCCGAGGGCTGTGGGGGACCCCAAAGAAAGATATTCAAGAAGATGATGACAACAGATTTGCAGGTTAGCAAATTGTCTCTTTAAAGCATAGTCAGGAGACAAGACCACTTAGTTCATATCAGAAATCCAGATGAGGAATTGGATGGCCCAGGATGAAGTAGTGGTAGTGTGGATAGAGAGGAGAGGACAGATTTGAGAGATATTTAGGAAACAGACATTGCCTGTATTGGTAATTTCTTATGCCAAAGCTTGGGGAGATGGTGAAAGAGATAGAGGAGTCTAGGATGGCTCTAAGGATTATGTCGAAGGTGAGGGCATGGTGATGTCTTCCCAGAAACATGGAATGCACTAAATGGAATTGATTGAAGCCTGTTATTTTGATGGTAGTGGGTATAGATAGGGATCAAACTCCCAAATTTATTAATCACTTCATATATTACTTTCTTATCAAAATGGCATCAAATTGATTTCATTAAGTTAAAATGTCTCTTTTTTATACCATTAAAGAATTTAGATAATGCTGGCAGTTTTAGATACCATGAAAAATCAGTTAAAGAAATGTTCTTTCATTGGCTGGGTGCTTGGGTGGAGCAGAGTGTGGAGCTGCCTGGAAGAATTTGCATAATCTGGTCTCTGGCCATTAGGTTTAGATGTGACCCTCACCCTCCCTGCACACTTAATTTTTCTCTCACTTTTTTTCTCCAATTTCTTTCCCCTCCAGACTTAAATCTGTTATTTTATTCCTTCCTATTCCAGCATTGCCAAACTCTCCTCTTCGTACCATGTGCTCTGGCTACAGCACAACCTCCCAGCTTTGTGTATTTGTAAAATAAAAGGAAATGAATGGGCACTTCTTTTTCATGGAGGCAGGATTCAGAGAGAATCAACATTGCTACCACAGAAGACATTTGGGGTAACAGGTGGCTGCTGAACCAAATAAGGATTCTCATAGCCCTGCTATTTCCCAGGCAGATAAGCTCAATAGTGTTTGACAGAGCTAGGGAAACAGGACACTTGGGAAATAAAAAAGCTTTTTATATGTTAAAAAAAATCTTTGTGTTCCCTGGTTCTTTCATTTCTGTCAAAGCAACCCTTAAATACTCATTTTTCTTTCCCTCCTATTTCTTGATCTGTAGGTAGCAGGTAAAAGCCTGAATTCCCAAATATCCTACTCCTACAAAAGTTATATATATTTTATATATATATTTCCCTCAGGGGGTCTTTTGAAATGCCTAAAATAATTTATTTGCTTATACAATTGGAAAAAGCTGGTTTTAGAACCAGGCAAATTGAGTAGGAGACTTACTTCTAATGGCACTAAAACCTTCTAAAATAAATTCTGAGAAAATTGCCTTCATTCGGGAGGTAAACTAAAAGACGTCTATATCACCACCACCCGAGGAAATTCCCCAGGCCCTTGACCTTCCCTGAAATTCCTGTTGTGGCAGCTCCTGCGTCTCTGATTCTGGCAGCTGCCTGATTCTTGAATTGTTCTTTGCTCAATTAAACTCTGTTAATTTGTCTAATGTTTTCCTTCTTGCAGAAGATGTCAGAGTGGGATTTGCGGTAGACCCCCAGTAGCCCCCAGGAACACCAAGTGAGATGCCTGCCAGGCCCACTGTGTCCACTGCCCTCTGGTAGCACCTGAGGATCATGGGTAAGTTCTCTGATTCCAAAGCTGCATGGATTTGTATTTTGAGCTTTCCAAGTTTGAGCAAATTTTGGATCTAAACTGGGTTCAGCAGTCATGACAGAAATTGGACTGGGTCCATGATTGTATTGGATCTGATCGTTAACTAGATTGGATCCATTTAGAGGCCTCAGATGCCTGACTGGATCAAACAGAAACTGGAAGTAAATGGCAATACTGCAAGGGCTGGGAACTCTGGCTTTAGGAAATTCACCGGATTTTTGTGCTCTATCCTCTTTTTACCTTTTTTTCTAATGTGCTTAGGTAGGGAAAATCATTGGTTAAGTTGATCAAGGGTATCTGAGGGTCAAAGTCCAGATTCAACATAAAAATGAGACCCCTTAATTTCTGAAGAACTGAATACTCCACCTTCTGGCTATGCCTACATTTACGTGTATAAATATTAGGCCCTGGAAGCAGCAAACACTTAGAAAAATGGCAAAATCTTACTAACGGTAACTTTAAGCTATGGTAGAACATTCCCAGTGAATAACACTGTACTTTAAGCAGTGCATTTAAAAGTGAGGGCTAATGAATTAGACTCACTCTAGGATGTGAGGGAAAAGACATAGCAATAGACTCTTCTCAGGCATTAAAGAAGGAATAGCAATGAATGTGAATAGAAAAATCTTCAATAAACAATGTGGAACCAGAAATCTTGCAAGTTTTGTAGCTTAAATATAACAGCGAGACAAATACTTTCACCATTCATATGATCAGATATCTAGCTGCCTAGTGCCCTTCATCATGTGGTGGGAAGAGCATATCCACTTGTTATGCAATGGACCTAGGAAGTGGTTTCAGATTGGTTTTGGCATCTTTGAGACGGTTTTGGATAAGATTCTGTTATGAAAGCTAAACACAAGTTATGATTGCATGCTATAAGAACAGCCTGAATTCGTTGGCTGTTCAATTCCCTAAACCCACACTGAAATCCTGCAGGGCAATTGATGTCAGAGACAATTTAGAAAGAAAAGGATAAGCGTTAGCTACTGAAAACTATGGAAATGGCTTTGGGTCTCAATTCTGCTGATGAGCAACACAATTGCTATGATAACTGACAATGCTCAGTTCAGCTTGGCGGAGACACAGACCTTGGATGACTTTATCCAAGTAACATGCCAGGAACCGCCCCCCGCCACCAAAAAACATCAAATGACATAATAGGGGGTAAGCATAGGAGAGATCACAAGAACCTTACTCCAAAGGTGTTAAAAGTCGGGAGAGATGTCCTGTTTGCCCACTCCAATTTTCTAACTGAGACTGAAAACCAGTGAATTCATCAAATGTTTTATAAAATAATAAAATTCAGTAACCAATAATAGCTGGCAATTGAGTTGGAGAAAGAAGAGGGCATATTCATTTAAAAGAAAATTTTGTAGAAATTCTTTGTTCTTCTTCAATTTTATCAAAATTACCACCACAATAAAATAATAAGACTGGTTTTCTTAAAAGCAATGACTACCTATTTTCAACTTTGTATTCTCAGCACCTAGGACAGTTTCTGGCATAGAATAGTTGATCAATAAATGTCTGTGAGTGGAATGATATGTGATCAAATGGCTACATTTATACACAGACACCCAGGTATCACATTCACAATATTCACATGATAATACCTACACTAATATAAACTTTGTCTACTCATTATTTATGACCAAAAATCAGCAAAGTTTTTCTGTAAGAGTCCAGATATCAAATATCTTAAGCACCTCAGGATAAAAGACAAAATTGAGAATATTATGTAGGTGATTATATAGCAAATATGTAGCAAAAAAAGATTTTTATTGATGGAATTCAAAATATAATAATGATCACATACACATTTCTGTAACGGAAAGATAAGAATGGAACTCTTTGGGGGGAAAACATTTTATTTAATCTGGGTTTAAACTGATCAAAAATGTTTTTGCAAATGTTACCTGTTAATGCTGAATTGTAATGAGATTTTAGTTATTTCATTTAGAATTTTAATTTTATATAAGTTTTGCATGTCATGCAATACTATTTAACATTTAACATTTTTCTCCCATTTATAGCTGTAAAAGTAATTCTTACCTCTCAGGCCATGTAAATACAGGTGACAGACTGAATTTATTTCATTGGCTGCATTTTGCTAATCCCTCATCTATAACTACTTGGTTATGAAAAGCATTTGATTGGTTTATTGATTGATTGATTTTTGAACCTGTCATGTAAGTAAATGGAATTAGGAATGTTGTATATAATTACACTATTTGCAATATCTCACGTACCAGAAAAGTCCCCACATTTGAGAATTTGCTTTGTTTTTAAAACAATGCTTTCATGTGGGAACTGGTCTGAGAGCCACTAAAAAAAAAAAATCATCTTGGTAACCGATTGATTAGCCTTATAGCTTTGCCCCTAAACTGAGTATGATTCTTAGCAAGATTGGGTAGAGGACAAGAATTTCACAAGAACTTTCTCTCCCTGGGATAAAAATACAATGACAAGGACAGAATCCTAAGGAACTGCGAAGTTCACTGGATGACCAAATTTGAAGCTATTTTTTCACGTTGTCCTTTGGTCGGAAATACTTGAAATGCTTCTGTGTGTTGTCAGCCTTGTTCCCCACTGTCACTTCCAGGCTGTCTCTCTTCCTTCCTCCCTCAAAACCCCAGATTCTTTGATGTGCGTGTCATAGACTTCATTATCCATTACCCTTCCTTGTTGTTTTCATATCTCTCCCTCCAAATGTCTTCTCCTCATTCATTATGTTCTCATCACCTGGATTCACCTATGCCACTGTCAATCACTGCATAGGATGGTGCTTCAGGATGGAGAATCTGGAAGCAGACTGATTTGATTAAAAGCATGTCTGTGTCACTTACTAGCTATGCTCTGTAGCTTAAATTACGAAATGGGTATAACAATAGTACCTACCTGTAAGGACACTGTGATAATTAAATGAGATTTTAAAAAAAGATAAGTGCTTAGAACAGTTCCTGTTATAGAGTGAATACTTAACATATTCAGCAACTTCACCATTTAAAAATAAAGTAATAAATACATGATATAAATGCAAATAGTACTAACTGGGAACACTTACTGAATGCTTACGCTATGCTAGGCACTGTCAAAAGCATTTTACATAATGAACATTTTTAGATTTCACAACAACCCTATGAATTGGTTTATATTATTATCCTCCTTTTTAAGATGAAGAATCCAAGAACTATAGATGTGAACTACTTTATCCAAGGTTAACAGCAAATAAGTGATGAATCCAAGAAGTGAATAGTCCATCCCACTTCCTGGTGTCCCAACTATTTTTAGCTTCAACTATCTTTTTCTGCATTCTAGTTCAGCCATTTTGCCATCATCAATAGTTATAGCACCTTCAACATTTTAATTCCAACCCTCTTCTCTGACCATCTTCTGCACACCTTCAATTTTTTAGTGACTTCCTTTTATATTCCCCAAACAAACATTCTTTGACCTCATTCAAACTTTAAACCCATTGACCTGACTCCTTTTCACCATCTGTCACCTCTATTCAGTTCTTACATCTCTTTCCCCTATGCAGCCTAAATTTTTCATGGGCTAGTACTGTAACACGCTTTTAAAAGCACCCTTAACTCCTTTTCTTCATCTTCCCTCCATTATACTGTTTATCTGGCAAAACCCCAAACTCACCCAACCAAATTATCCACTCCTTCTGTGCCAATGCTATAACAGTAAAAATATTGCTAAAAATCTCAATGTTACTAAGCTTCCTCATAATATTTCTCAAGAAAATGCACTTCCTTTCTCTCTGAGATTCTCACATGTTCTCCTCTCTCCTCAAATTTCAAACATCTCTATCTTCCTACTCTCTTTTCATAACACTGAAGCTCACTTTATAAAGAAAAGAAATATAATTGCATAAGAACTATCATTTTTTCCTACTAACAGTTCAATCAATCTTTCAGCATTTGTATTCAACTACTGACTTATCCCTTCTATTAAAAGGTTGTACATACTTCTGTTGCAAAGAGAAAACTCTTTATCAGTAACTTAAATCCTTTCCATGTCATTTTCACCAGGAGTTGGATCCTGTGATATTCACATTTCCTATATCATTTTCTTTCCCTTTTCAGGATTATTCATATTGGCCTAGAAATAGGCCACAATATCACCTATCTTAAAAATAAAATTAAAACTAACTCAAACTTCTTTGACCCTATATTCTTCTCTGGAAACTATTGGATGTATCTTTTTTCCATTTACATCAATATCCCTTAAAATATAGTTTGTGTGTACTGTCTTTATTTCCTCATCTAATTTCTCTTCATGTTTGCTTTAATAGAATTTTAAATCTTACACTTTACTGAAATTGTCTTTATAAAACTGTACATAGATGCTGTTGGTTATTTATCCCAAAGATATTTTCACTCCCTTTCTTTTATTCTTCCTTCTCCTCTTGCTCTCCTCCTCCCTCTTCTTTTTCATTTTTGTTTTCTTCCACCCCTTCTTTTAGGTGAGACTTTATAATACTTGGACTTTTCTTCCATGTGATAAGTAAACATAGCCAACCCCCTTCTCAGTCCTGGGGTATAAATTGTAATTGATCATAGCCGAACAGGGTAATTTTTCTTGCCAATCACTTGCCAACTTCAGTTGAAGAATAATCTAGGCCAGTGAGTATTGAGTGAAAGTCTGCTGGGGCACTTCTGGATACTATCTAATAAAGAGACAAGGATGGAAGAAAATGTCCTTTGTGGGGGATGTGATCATGCCTTCTGAACAATCCTGAGGGAAAGTGACTGTGACAGGTGTGCAAGAAGTACCATGAAGAAGAACGTGTTTCTGACTGATCATTCTGGAAAACTCTCATGTTAGTCACGCTAGGAGATTAATGGAATTTGGAATTGATGAGTAATAAGAAAAGAGATTAGCAAGGCTGAGGCAGTCAGGGTTTCTTAAAGAGTTTCAACTAGTTGGTCTCCAGGTGCTTATTTAAATAATCGTGGTCACTTTTCAAACAATGCTTTTGATTGCTACTCTCAAAGCAGCATTCTTTTTTTGTTGTTGTTGTTATTTGACATATGCCAGAGTTGGTAGGACACAGAAAATGAGGAAAATGATCGAAAATAAAGTAAAAATTAGGAGTCAGCTGTTCTATAAGTGAGGAATATAAACATATAATCACTCTTTCTATCCCTGTAAGAGGAGAATAAAGCAAGTCATGAAGTTAGTTTCAATGCAGTATAGGAAATCATCATGTTTTTTATTAATAAACTTTTTTTAGAGCTGTTGTAGTTCACAGCAAAATTAAGCAGAAAGTACAGAGAGTTCCTATATTCCTTCTTTCTCCCACACATACACAACCATTCAGTTGTGTATGTTTTTCATGATTTCATAGCTCATTTCTTTTTAGTGCTGAATAATATTCTATTGTCTGGATGTACCACAGTATCTACTCACCTATTGAAGGAAATTTTCATTGCTTCCAAATTTTGTCAATTATGAGAAAAAGTGTTATAAACATCTATGTGCAGGTTTTTGTGTAGACACACATTTTAAAATTCATTTGGGCAAGTGCCAAGGCATGTGATTGCTGGATTGTATGATAAGAGTTAGTTTTGTAATAACCTGACAAGCTTTCTTCCAAGATGGCTGTACCATTTTGCATTCCAACCAATAACTAATGAGAGTTCCTATTGCTCCACATCCTTGCCAGCATTTGGTATGGTAAGTGTTTTGGATTTTGGCAACTATAAGAGGTGTGTAGTGGTATATTGTTTTTATTCAAATTGTCAATTCCCTAATGACATATGATATCAAACATCTTTTCCTACATTTACTTGCCGTCTGTACATATTCCTTAGTGAGGTGGCTCTTTAGGGCTTTTGCTAATTTTTAAATTGGGTTCATTTTCTCATTGTGGAGTTTTAAGAGTTATTTGTATGTTTGGACAGAGGTCCTTTATTAGACGTGTCTTTTGCTATGTTTTCTCTTGGTCTGTGTCTTGTCTTCCCATTCTCTTGACATTGTCTTTCCAATTCCTGTATTTTAAATTGAAAATGTAACAATTTATTTTTATGCACTTGCATTGACATACCTCAGGTTTAAAGGCATCTCAAAGCCATTTGTAAACTTCATCATTGCTCCATCATCTGACTGATTCTCTGGATAATAAGTGTCTTTGGGCCAACCAATCCAGACAGTCAATCCAGATGGTCCCTCAGGTATTACAATGTCTTTCATTCAATATATTTGCCAAAATTAGAGCAAGTAAAAATATGCTTGTGTTGAAGGAAAGCTAGCCCTAAATGAGGTCAAAAAAGACTAAGTTCTAACACCTGTCTTTTTAATCTATATTAACATGATACAACTATGAAATGAATCAACTTTATCTCCTCCTGCTCAACAAAGAGAAATACAAGTGCCCTTCTTTATACTGATAACCTTGTCATATTGTCTAAGCATAAACTTAGGAAGCAGTATGGGTCTTTCGGCATTATTACTTCTGTAAAGAACAACTCAGCATAAAATTCTGCAAAACAAAAAATCATTGTATTTGGTGGACATTCAATCTTAAATATCCTCAGGCAACAATTCAATTTATTATGTCTTTTGTAGGGATTCAGTCACTTTCAGCACACAGTGGATTTATTCAGGGATGCATTTTACTCTTAATTCATTTTGATGGCTTCTTGGGATCTAGTTTTTAAAATGAGATGTTTGCTAGCTTTATGTTTTATATATTGATGTTCTTTTATAGATGAGACAGACAGCTGGCCACACACACATGCACCTGCGTACATACACATGCACGTGCACACACATGCAGCTATAAGATAAAACTTAAACAAGACTAAATCTTTGTGTTTTATGTTGTGTGGTGCTGAATGTGGGGTTTCAGATAAGTGCACATGAAAAGATCAAAGCTCTGTTCTGAGAAACAAAGTGCTAACTTTACCTTTAGGCCTCCCTGCTGCTCTACCTGTACTAACTATTGTAATTAATTTGTAATGCATGGCATCTTTCCATTTTTGCCTCAGCTGCTAGGAAACCAAATACTACTCACTACCTGAAATAGGAATTGATTTTTTTACTTTACCCTAGCCTCTGTACAAGCCTCACTTGCCTTTGGGCCTATTGAATAATTTTGTCTCATATATTCATGTGTTTGAATGCATTTTTGCTTCGTTGTAAACACACAACAGCTTTTAATCAGTAGCTCAAGGTGCCTCATAGAAGAACTATTGTTTCATTTATTAAAACAACATGTAAAAAAAAATCACACGTTCATTTCCCGAAATATGGAGTGAATTTCTTCAAGCCTTGGAAGAAATTTACATTTACATGTAATAAAGCTCCTCAGACTGGTAAATTCTCTGAGATGATCATAACAGACCTGTTAAGTCGAACTCAGAAGAGGTTTCTATTTTGAGAGAATACTGCTTTTGGCTGCCAGGAGAGCCTTCTGTAGACATCTTTTTGAAAATGGGGTAACTCATATGAATTCATCATGGCCAGAAGAAATAAAGATTCTTACTGTGTTATGTAGGTGCTTTACTGGAAGGATGGTAAGTCTGCCTTAATATTGCTTGCAAAAATTATTTATGGTTGGCACTCTTAATGTGTTTAAAAAGTCTCTTTTCACATTTAGTTAAATGTTTCTGTCTTGCTTTTTCTAATTTATTTGAAATCTACCTTTGAAATCCTCAAAATAAGGTTGTTGTTGGACAGGCCTCTATCTGAAATCCAGGAACTATTTCTCATTTTGGCACTAGTTAGAACCCACATCATGTATATTAATATAGTATTCTTGTTCTAAAGTACGTTTTGTTTCTCAGTTGTGGCTGGGGCATTTATTAACATTCTTAAAGCAATAAATCATCCTTTTTATTGGAGTAAGTTAATTGTGTCTTATAATGAAGAGCTCTAAACTTAATTTGTCAAATTTATGTTTGTACACAGGCCACCCCACTGAAAGGAGATCAGTTTAAGGAGGAATATCTTTTCAAAGAACTATGTCGAATGAGCTCTTTAAAAATCTTTCCTCACTAATTGCATTTTAAACAACTTAATTTTGTAAATGTTATTTTTGCTGGAGGTATGCAAAATCTTTCTACGAATATTCCCACATCTACTTCATATGCCATTTTCTATTGGTTAGAATGCCCATCTTACTGACATCACTCTTTCTTAGATAAAAAAATACATAGTCATCAGCTTGTTTTATTACTTCCCATTAGAATGACCTCTCTGTGCCTCTCAGCCTGGATAAATCTTCTGCTCCCTTTCAACCCAGCTAAAATCTCACCATCTTGCAGCTTTACCTAATTACCCCTTATCATTTTGGCAGAACATTGTGTACATCATGGAGGTTCCAGTAGGGCATGTAATGTGTGCCTTAACGGGGGTCAGTACAGGAAAATATTTCCTGGATGTCAAAATTTTGTCCAGCAATAAGAATTACTTAATTTATTATTTGTCTTAGTCAAAATTACAGGCACTGGGATGAGTTTTCTTTGTTTCTTTTTGCAACAACCCCAGTGTGTTATTGCAGGGGATGTTTTCTTTTGCCTTTCCTGAAGCCATTTACCCTTATTCATGTAATGGCATGTAATTCCTTCTAGTCCTGCCTCTAGGTGTGGATATATAACTGCCCAGAGTAAATGAGGTTCATTTCCCAAGTAGAATTTTTGGTAAGGAGAAGTCTTTATTCCACTGAACTTGGACTGTGAGTATTTTATCCTTTAGTTCTTGAAGCCATCATGATGGGAAAACATGCTTGAAAATTAAGCCATTTTAGAAAATAACAGACTTATGGAACATATCACTTCCTGACAACATTGCGTACCTGAATCCAGTTGTGCCAAAAGCTAGAGGCTCCTAAGTTTTTCAGGCACTTAACTAATATATTTCTTTTATTTTAATTAGTTAATTTGCTTGTTCTGCTTAAGCAATTTTGGGTTAATTTTTTCATATTTGTAATTGAAAGAGCTCGAAATATATATAATTATATATATACTGTATACATAATTATTAGTCCTAATTCTATAGGTGGGGAAATAAAACTGAGAGGTTTAGAAAACTGCAATGTTAATAACAAATGAAACTAGAATCAGACATATCTACTTACAGGGTCCATTTTCTCTCTGCTCTGTCATACTGCAATACAAGTTTTTGGTATGTTTTGGCTTCTATGCTGATGCTTTGGCTTCTCCAAAAATTTTTATTTATTTATTTTTTGGTAGATTAAGTCTATGACTTGTAGTTTGATCATTTTCTGCTAGTATTTTGGAGGAAGAGAATGTGAGGGACACAGAAACATTTGTATTCTGATTTCTTATAATAGAAGCTCCATTAATTCTTCTTGAGTTTTCCAGTGATTAACATTCATCCTCTGTGGTCTTCCTCAAGGCTTACAGAACCTTAGTGGACATCAAAGTCATTCTTGTTCACGGAGAGACCTTGTTAGGCTTCGAGTCTGTGCTACTTCAGCGTCCCATATTTGCAATGCCTATCTCCATCAATTTGGGTTATTTTCAGAAACACAAACAAGGGTTGAGTTAGACTGTCATGAGGACAACTATAATGGGAATATTGGAAAAATTATGATTACTCTTAGGCTGGGTAAGAGACAAGGTTGCATGGAACATCTGAATTTTGTCCCTGGAATTGTCATTGCATTTCTGGGTGGCCTTGGACAAAATTATTTTTTGAAGTTTTGCCAAAAGGAAGGTAATAGGGGTAGGAGAGGAATGAGTGAACAGCTCCAGGTGAATACATTCATTCTTTACAATGTTAAGGCTCTGTATTCCCATTATTCCAGAAATCACTGTGAACTCACAAGTCAGATCTCAGAGAAAGTCTTTTGAAATTTCAAAAATAGACCTTTTAACTTATAGCTAGAAGAATAAAAGCAAAGATAAAAACCAAGCTAGCAGAAAAACAGTCTGGTATACACATAAAGGCAGGTGGACCATTCTGGTCAGTCTGTCATTTACTAAGACCTAATTAGCTAGGCTGTCTTGGTGGCATTTTCAGAAAGGAAACCAGAATCCTTTGCCTGTAAATGTCTCCATTAGCTCAGTGTGTGTTTTCGTTGGCCTTTAGAAAACGCTCTAGGTCTATTATGGTTTTGTTGATGGCTGACAGTGTTCTTGGCGCTGAGTGCGATATAGAAGAAGGCACAGGATCCGCCCAAGGCACTTGCAACCTAAGTTAGTAAAACAAATAACTCGCTAGTATTCCTGACCTTGCGGGAAATTGAGTTTAAATATCAGTGGCGCTAGATTCCAGAATATTTCTATTTGTGTTCCTTTGGGATGGGCCAGAATGACATTGGCGGAGCGACTGCATTGCTTGGTATGCTTTCTTTCTTCCATTTTTAGCGTGTTAGACTTTCTTCCATTTCCAGGGCTTTTTCCATGGCTAAGTTAACCACAGATGTTTTCTCTCAGCATCCCTTGTTTTGTTGTAATATTTGCCCTCACTTTAGCTCACTAGAGTCTAATTTCACCTATCTCTACCTACTTAAGGTGATAGAAAAAAATTCACCCAGATAAACCCTAAATATTTTTTAAAATGTGGGGACAAATGTTTGTTCTTATATATAATTGTATGAACATCATGGTATTTTAAATAAAATCATGTATCTTCAATGTGAAGACCAACGTAGGCAGGGGTTGAAAAATTGTGCAATATTCTCTGCACATGTAGTTTGTTTTTTTCTATGTTGGCAGAAAAGGAAAAATATTACACCTCAACCTCTCTGATCACACTTTTGGGAAGGGTGGGTAAAGTTGAGAAGGTGGTCGAGGAGATGCCAGATCACCAGTGTGTTAGGCTGTTTTGGCGTTGCTGTAAAGAAATTCCTGGGGCTGGGTAATTTATAAAGAAAAGAGGTTTAACTGGCTCATGGGCTCATGGTTCTGCAGGCTGTACAGTGAGTGTGGTGCCAGCATCTGCTTCTGGTGAGGGTCTCAGGAAGCTTCCAATCATGGCAGAAGGCAAAGGGGAAGCAGACACGTCACGTGGCAAGAGGGAGCAAGAAAGCAAGGGCAGGGAGGTCTCAGACTTTTAAACAATCAAATCTCACATGAACTGAGCGAGAATTCACTTAACACTAAGGGGATTGTGCTAAACCATTCATAAGGGATCCACCCTCATGATCCAACATCTCCCACTAGGCCCCACTGCCGGCACTGGGAATCGCATTTCAACATGACATTTGGAAAGGACAAACATCCAAACCATATCAGTTGGTGAGACAGAACCTGGAAAAGGGAGGCAAGAAACACACAGTTTGAAAGCCCATTTTCATGGCTGGGTCTGGGCTATTGCCAGTGGAAGCCTGTAGGAGAAAGAATAAATAGAGCCATGTAAAAGTTCAGCAAATTGTTGATCTTGCCTCTAGTCAATACACAGCTCCTGCTTTTATAAGCACTTAGAACTATGCAAGGTTTGATATATAAAGCTAATTGAAATTGGCTGATACAGACTAATCTACATCAATGAAAACAAATGAAAGTTTACTGCATGTGGCAGTGTGGATGAATCTTACAATCATATGTTGAATAAAGAATGTGAGACTACAAGAGATTAGAGACTGATTAATTCCATTTAAATAAAGTTCAAAAGCAGTCTAACTAGCCTGTGGTGTTAGAACTCTGATAATGTTACCCTGGGAGGGCTTGCGACTGGAAGAGAGGGTGATGGGGGTGATGGAGGCTTTGGATGTGTAGAATATTCTATTTCTTGGTCAGGGTGAAAGTTATATGGGTGTGCTCCCTTTGTGAAAATTCATCAAGCTGTATGCTTGTCATTTGTGTATTCGTCTGCATACCTTTTATATTCATTTAAAAATATTACTTAAAAATTGCTAATGTTTACTTAAGAGATGTTTGCATGTACGTATGTTGTTATGGAGTCATTGGATACTTCTGCAAAATAACTTAATTTTTTTCAAATTAGTAACTGAATCATATTTGATTTCTGGGAACTATTTGTTAAGTAAATGATTTCCAGTTACAAAAAAAAGAGCTAGCGTGTCTTGGCCAGCAGCCCAATGGACACCTTAGTATTATGGATTGGTGTTACCCTCATCATGATCAAAGGCAGTTAAGCTGAGCACTCTTAGTGGAACTGCATATGAGTTCGAGAGGACAGTGGTGGGGCTAGATCCTGGCAATTTCATGGTGAATTAAGAGATAAAAAAGAGATATTTACTCCATTGTTCCTCAGTTCCTGAAATGTGTGTGAGCTACTGTCACCAAAGCTTGTTGCCCTCCTTCACTCCAGTAGACCACTTCTAACCAACAAATCTGTGGGGAGAACCTGTCTCCCAACCCCTCCCTAGCTGGGACATTGTTCTGTCTCTCTCTCCCCAGCTCTATCTATAAGAAAGGAGTAGGCATCTGAAAGATCATGGTTGACCTGGTATGTCAGAGGAGATAGCAAAGAAATAAAGGAGAGGATTGAGAAGGGAAAGGAGGAGGAAAGAAAACGGAAGAATGGAATAAAGCAAGAGAGACATTGAGGTAGTCTGGAGGTCAACTTCAAAGAGATCCCAACTAACAATGACAAAATGATGAGGTTGTCACACTGTCCCATTAAAAAAAAGTTTAATGTATGCTTATTCTATGCTAGGAACTGCCTACTTTGCCATATCCCCTATATGATTCTATTTCATTTTCATTTTATAGATAATAAAATTGAGGGATCAGGGGGATTTTGAGCACAATACTCCAGGCTGCAGTCTAAACCTTCTTAGTCAGAGCCCATGATTAAGAATAATAATGCAATGTATTGAGTCCCTACAACATCTTAAGTACATTTATTTTTGTCTCGAAAAATTGTTTTTGTTCTTTCTGATCAATAAATGCGTATGGCTGAGTCTTGTTATCTGTGCCCATGTGTATCTGCTACTTCTTATTGTCTATGACTTTGTCATTTGGGGTTACATCCAAGGGATGGCCTACAGCTGGGCTGGACTTCATGGAGCAACTATATGTCATGTGGACCCTCTGGCCACTCTGGTTTGGACTCATTCCTCCCAACCAGAGCTTATCTGGAACTGAACCAGCCCCAAAGGGTAAAGACAGGTCACTGAGCAGATGACCATGGCCTTCAACTGCTGACCTTGATTTGCGTGTACTGACTTTGAGGGAGGATGCTTGTGGCTTCCTTTTCCCTGGACTTACACTTAAAGGAGGCTTAGATTGGCTGCACTCCTCTCACTAATGCATGAGAGGTTGGGTGTGCATCATTGGATAGTATGCCACAAACCAATGTGATAGAAATCAATGGTGCCCATATATAAGTGACCAGCTTGGTCATTCACTTCATGCTTTTGTCCCCACAGAAAAATGACAGAAAAGCTTTATATAAACAAGTTACAGAACAATGACAAATATTTCTGTATCAATGATATGCAAGAATTGTGCTAGGTAATTTTGGGGATACAGAGGTGTCTTGTTAATAGCTGGAATAAAGAAATTGCTGAGATCAGGCTGTGAACCCTATACTAAAAGTCAATTCTGTGCCAAATGAAGGTAATTAGGAAAAAGGAGATACAAATAGGCACATGCTAAGATGAGTGAGATGGTTACTTCACAGTGCAGATAAAATGATCTTTCCATAGGTCTATAGGAGTGGTCATATCTACATATTTCAAACCAAATACAATGATAATTGGTGGTTTTTGTGAACTGTGTGTTCATTTGTCAAATAAGTTAGAAAATGCCAATTTAAGACAAGGTATATAGGTATCTTTACAGTAGGATCCTCTAACCATTTTAATGCTAATTTTGAAGTTCTAAGAGAGACATTAATTTTCTAAGTTCTTACACTTTTTGCATGTTGAAAGCATTTTTATGTGTAACGTCTTCTAGAATAGTCTTTAGGCTGGGAATAATCGTTTAATATTTTCAAGTCATCTGCCTTTTATTTTCTGTTCTCCTTTCTTTAGGTCTCAAGGAGAAAATCTAGGCAGTATAATGTAGTGAAAAAGTGACCAGAGAGTGGTCCAAGACCTGGACTCGTCAGTCAAGGCTGTTTTGGTTTCACTTTTTACGAAAATACGTTGCCCCTATGTCCTCAACAAAGTGAGTTAACTTGAGACTCATTAACCCAAAGACAAAATTGGCCAAAAGATTTCAGGTCTTCCAAAAGCCTGAGAACAAATCCAGCCATAAACCCTTTAAATGAACCCCCAATATCCATTTCCCTTTTATTTCCTCAGGATGATCAGCCCTGACCCCTTATCTTGCAGTTCATTTCATGTTTGTTTAGGGCAGGGGTGTCCAATCTTTTGGCTTCCCTGGGCCACATTGGAAGAACTGTCTTGGGCCATAAGTAAAATACACTAACAATAGCTGATGACCAAAAAAAAAAAAAAAAAAAGATTGCAAAAAATGCCCTCAATTTTTAAGAAAGTTTACAAATTTGTCTTGGGCCACATTCAAAGCTGTCCTGGACCACATGTGGCCTGTGGGCCAAGGGTTGGACAAGTTTGGTCTAGGGCAACCCAAAGAAATTGTAATAGACTAGCACTAGGGGGATCCTAAGGGAACATGCCAGTTAAACTCTCCTACTATATAGACAAAAAAATCCTTCTTTGGAGTTCAACTTTCCCTTGGGTTAAAGTGCTAGTTAGTGTGAGAAACAACAAGGGAATTAAGGCCACCTAATTCAGAGTCTATGCCACTTACGGCAGCATATGGAGACTCTAGGAGCATTCTGACATTTGAGTTCCTTGACACCAGTCTAACCAATGGGAGATGCCCAGGGGAAATCCTCCAGTTTCTCCAAGATCCTCTTATGTTCTCAAACATAGTAATACTCAACTTAACTATAGATTCTATTATCTCTTGGGGAGAAATATTCAACAAAAGCAATTAAGGTATAAAAACTCCATTGGTCTGTTAGGAATTTACCTCGGTCTCAGAACTAAAAAAAAAAAAAAAAAACAAAAACAGAAACCCTATTAACAGATCCTAGATGCTATTATATCAAGGGTCCCAGGAAATGATTGGCTTGAACACTTGAGAGTTTCAGAATAAAACCTAGGGAAAATGCATGATGTCTGTAAACCTCAGGCAATTTGCTGCGGCTGCCAAGGCCTCCACAGAAAGCATTTTTCAATTGGTATATTTATACTTTCTTTACTTAGTATTGATTCTAAATAAGGATAAAACCCATCCTTGATGGGAAGCCTATGAGTAAGAACAGATGAATTAAAGTTTGTTTTATCTTCCCACTTTCCTTTTGCTGTAGCCGAAAAAAGCCTTCTCTTCAGAGGCAAATGGGATGTATTCTGGAGGCAGCAGTCACTGTTTTCACAACAACTAAATGATAAAATGGTTGGAGAGAGTCTAGGGCAACAGGAGCATTGGGTTCGGGTGCAGGTTCAAGGCTTTCTAAACATTTCATCTATAAAACTGGGTAAAATAGGCCATCTTGAAGGTCTTCAGGTCTCTGAACATCACTGCCCCAAGCTCTATATTGATGCCTAGGCTTGCCATTTTTTACACTCTGTATTCCTCGTAAGACACCTGCTTTTGAGCCACTAATAAAGCGCTCTAGCACTCTCTTCTCTCTCTCTCTCTCTCTCTGTCTTTCCTTCCCTCCCTCCTTGTCTTTGTATCTCTCCGTTTCCCTCTCCCTCTCCAGCTCCCTCTTTTTCTCCTTTCCCTTTCCCTCTCTCTTTTGGATCTTGCAACAGACTGACTTTACCATAAATATTTGCTGATTGGCTAGTCGTGGAACTAATAATGATCTCTGGGCGATTTGCCATATGGGAAAAATTGGGTGGAGAGAATGAATGGCCAAGATATGATTGTTCAGACATCAGCTGCTCACGGTTGTATGTGTGTGCGTCTATGTTCTATAGACAAACATCATTAAGTCAGACCTGCTCAAACAGGAAGCGTGATAGTTTCTCAAAATTATGGTAGAGCTCAAGTTGATCTTTGCTTCAGTTATGCAACCAGGTTTGTAAAGATACAGGGAAATTTTGTCCATGCTTTAAAAGATTTAACCATCTTTTGTAACACCGGAGATTGACTTCCACCTGAATATAATTGGCCCCTATTTGCAGCCTATTCTCTATATCTCACCACACAGCTACTCTCCCCTGCAAGTTGACATTGCCGAATCTTTGCTAATATGGTTTTCATTCCTGATGCCCCCATTTTTAATACTCCTCCCTCCCCTCTATAATTCCATTATTGTATATGGTTCATTTTAAATGCCCTGAAGAAAAACTTCCCAAATCCTTTACCATTCAAATCCACCGTTTTCCCTCCCTGAGTTCCATAATAATTTACTTGTACATCTAATTGAGTGCTTATTCCATTCTACCTGACATTATGGTGAGACATTGAAAGAGGAATAGTAAGAGAATAGAAAGAAAACAGGCTTTGGAATTGCAGAGGGGGGTTTGGCTCTTGAAAATTCTGGCTGAAAAATGTTGGGCAAGTCACTGAATATTTTTGAGTCTCAGTTTTCTTCTCTCTAAAATGGGCATACTAATTACTTTGCTGGTTTTTGTCAAGGTAAAAGAGATAATATATGTGAAGAGCCTAACACAATGCCTATTCTGTGGTGAGTAATAAATATAAGCTACTATCAATAAGAATTATATATGAATTTTATCCTTTTGTAACTTTCTTAGTGATTTGAAATGCCTAGAAAACTGTATCTGCTTCAAACTTGTTTGTTGAATAAAGAAACAACTCTCTTGACCTAGTTTAAATTCCTATTATCCATATATGGCTGCCTCAAATATTTCACATCATGGTACTAATTGATAAAAACAAAAGTGTTTGATAAGTTAAGCAGAGGTATGATGATATGATAATACAATTGTTCTAGGCCGTGTAATTTATACATCAATGTAGCAACTCTACAGGACAATACTTGAGATTTATCTATTAAATTGTATCTGTCTTGAGAGTATTCTGTTCAGTGGGTACTGTACTTGGAAGGCAGAAATGATCAGTGTTAGCAGTTGATATTGATAATTATTGAGTGCTAATACACGCCCAGCCCTGTGCATGGGGTTTTAGATGGATGATTTAATTCAAGCAGAACTGTTAATAAACTTATAGGGTAGAATAGTATGATCATCTTCATTTTTCAAAAGTAAAAATGAAGACCAGAGAGAAGGGATAGCTAGTTCAAGGTTATGGATGTATAAGTAACAGATGCTGTGATCCAACCCCTGTAGTCTGACTCATCAAATCTACTGTTGCTACTATGCCAGGTGAGATTTTGTCCTTAGGGAGTTTACACTCTAATTTAATAAAGCCAATCAAGGTAGTGCAATACATGTTCTATTTCAGAGAACTGTTAGGCAATTCAGGGGTCATAGGAGGTGCCATCTGAAAAGCAGCTGATTTGGTAGGCTTTCTTTTCTTTTCTTCCAATGACTTCCTCAGTTATACTTGAAAGTTTCTTGGCTAGTCATTGGTGGATTTTCCCCTCACTTTCTCATAGAGCTGCTATGATTCATTTAGCAGAAGCTTTCAACTGAGAGGGAAAGTAGCAGCTTCTGGTCACGTTTACTCATGTGGCCATCCAAAGAAATCAAACATTTGATTGTGTTTGGAACAATGCTGCTGCTGGTCTCTGATGAGGAACTAGATAACCCTTCTGCCATCTCTAATTGCTTACAAACAGAGCAGCAGCTATTCTTATGATGCCTTCTGCATAAACTTTCTTTCAAGAGTGGTTCTGGAGGACCCAAAGAAAAAAGATAGAATTAGTAAAGCAGTAGCCAGCTGGCCAGACTTATTCAGATCCTACATGTACAACAGCATTTCTCTAATGTCACTTAAAGAGGTCATTAGGATCCCCAAAAGAAATAACAATTAAATAGTGGTCTTTCACCTGCTTGATACAGATCTCGACATTGCCCCCCTATGGTGACCCATATTAGATTCTTAGCAAATAAAAGTTTTCCCTGAATTAAGGATTTCTGTTACATCGATGTATTAGTACCTTGTCTTAGGGGCTGCTTCCCTAATTAATGAATACATTCACTCTTGATTTCCACTTGGGAGAAAGAGAGTGGAGGATTCTGATACAGAGGTTTGAGGGAAGGGGTCTGAAGCAGGGGATGGAGAGAAACTAAGGCATGCTAGAGGGCACTGATAACCAAGGGGAAGAGCATCGTTTACAGGTGGAACAAAGGATCCCACAATGAGCTGGGAAATAACATGACAATTTCTCTTTTACTTTAGGCTGGTTCAATTGACTTGCTTATGAATATTACTACCATTCATTCTTTCATCCTTTATTAAGCATTCTTTTCCAGACATAGTACAAGGCAAATGACCAAATGAAAACCAAAAGAAAGGAAACTTGGTCCCTCCTTTAAGTTCACAATCTAGCAACTGACACATGTGTACACAATTAACTACAGAGGGCCTGGTTTTAGAAGGGCAGTGTCTATACAGTGGCATGAGCCATGGAACTTGTGTCCTTTTTATCTGGGTCCTGAGAAAGTGAGATGGAAGATGGCGGTGCAGGAATAGCTGGGACTCAGGGCGGAACTTCCCCAGTTCACCCCCTTGCTGCTAGAGTTGCCTTCCATGTGGCTTACTTACCCAGAGACTGGGGAAACCTGCCAGTGATACACTGGCCTTGTGGGAATTGGTGTAACCTGTTGTGCTGAATAAGTCTGGCCAACACGCATGTGCAGATAGATAGTGAGAGTGCCAGCAATTAGAGCTAACTTATTTTTTGCCCTTTCTATGTGCCAGACACCATATGATCCCATTTAATGATCATGGAAGCCCTGTAGTAAGTACTTCTATTATTCCCGTTTCACAGATGAGAAAACTGATGCTGAGGGAAGTCAAGTAATATGCGGAAGGATATTTCTTCATAATGATTCCTTCATAATCATTCCTTCATAATGATTAAGGCTTAGGATGTTAAACTAAGTAATCCAATTTCCTTAGCATCCTAACCCTTAATCATTATGCTCCTGGGTACCCAGTACTTCATAACACAAGTAAGTGGAGCTCCTTTTTGCAAGTAGCTCTGAGAGACTCACACAGAAGGGTCTGCAGGAATGCTTACTGCAGAAAAGAAAGTGGAAGTACGTACTATCTGGGGTTACATATGGTTCTCTGGTTTTGGGGGAGAGGAGAAAAATTCAAGCAAAACAGACCTCAGTGACATTAAGTAGTGGTTGGGAGCAGGTGTGTGATTAGAAAGACTGGGGATGGTGTCCTTCTCAGTGATTCAAGAAACTGAGTTTTGTATCCTACTGATAATCTCATTTTGAAGAAGAGAAAGAGTGATATACTCTAAGATTCTTTTACTCTCTACTCAGCTACAAAGGCATCATTCTCATTATTTTAATGTTCAAATCCAACATTAGTGTTAATTTAACAAGAAATGAATAGTCTTTTTTTTCAATGGAGAAGTTAAAACAAATATTTTTGTTTTGTCTCTGAGAAACGATAATGAAATAAAACTAGCCTTCCAAACACAGATCGCACTGTATAAGTAGGTAGATAAACATAGCTATAGAAATTAGAACTTCACAAACCTTTAACAAACAGTAGCAAAAAGGACATTCTAGTCATCTATTGGTAAGAATTTAATTCTGACCATGGCCCAAAGAGCAATGTGTCCTTGATGATAGTTTTACCCTCATGTTTTAGTAAATAAGTGACTTGATATACTATTCTGTAAGAGTGAGTTTTCAGTTGAAGACCGTTTTCATTGTTTCTTAACATCAATACTAAAAGGCACTGATGTAAAACCTCTAATTATTTTAAGTTTTCTAAAGTATTGCCTTGATTTTAGATTTTAAAAGAGGAAGACAAATTAGGGTACAAAACAGATGACTGACTCTGTTCTGTGAACAAGGTTTGGGTATTTCTTCAAAATGAGGGAGTGTCTTTGAAAAAATATGGTCCTTTTCCATGCTGTGTCTCCTCCAGCTTGTTTAGTGAATTGAGTTGAAGAGAATCCACTCAAGCCAGGTTTCTCCAGGATATTTTTTTGCCCTCTTTTAAACCCTCTATTTATCCTGTCAATCATTTTATACCTTTGAGGTAGTTGGCATATGTTACACAGGTAATATAAAATATCAGATTATAGAAGATACACAGCCATAAATATTATGTTTAAGCACTTGGTAGATAGTATTCTACCAAGTAGAGATCCAATGTACTTTACTTTTAAAAACATTTTATTATGAAATTAATACAGCTGGGTACAGTAGCTTGTGTCTGTAATCTCAGCACTATGGGAGGCTGAGGCAGGCAGATCACTTGAGGCCAGGAGTTTAAGACCAGCCTGGCCAACATGGCAAAACCCTGTCTCTACTAAAAATACAAAAATTAGTTGAGTGTGGTGGCACGCGCCTGTAATCACAGCTACTCAGGAGGCTGAGGCACAAGAATTGGTCGCTTGAATTGTGGAGGTGGAGGTTGCAGTGAGCCTAATATCATGCCACTGCACTCCAGCTTGGGTGACAGAGCAAGACTCTGTCTCAAAAATAACGAACTAAATAAATAATAAAAATTAAAAAATTAATACCTGCTGATTATGATAAATGAACAGTGCAGAACTATGTTTACAAATTATATAAAATTAAAAAAGAAAGCTCTCCTTCTCATCCATCAACCCCTGATCCCACTCCTTTTCCAAGAGTGTGATGTGTGTCATTTTATACTTTTTTCTGTGCATTAACACATATCTAGATTATTTTTAAAGTAAAATGTAATAATACTACGTCTGCTGTTTCGTTATTTAGCTAACATTTTTGAGACTCACCTTTTTTTTTTTTTAGAAAAAAGAATCAGCTGCGTGGTATTTATATTTGTTAATAATCACAGACTTAGCAGTTGAAGTCGCCGCACATTTATTATCTCACAGTTGTGGGTTAGAAGGTCTGAGAGGCTTGCGTTTGTTCTTTGTTTAACATCTTACAAGGCCAAAGTCAAGGTGTCTGGAACACTGGGCTCTTATCTGGAGGGCCTGGGGAAGAACCTGCTTCTCATTCAGGCTGTCGGTAGAGTCTAGTTCCTTTTGGTTGTAGGAGTGAGGTTGTTATTTCTTAGCTGACTTTCAGCCAGGAGCTGTTGTTAGCTTCAAGAAGCCACTTGCACTTCTGTCATGTGGGTGGCCTTCTTCGTATTATATCTGTTATATATGTATCCTGTGGTTTCTACTAGTGCATTATGTTCACATTTCAAGTCATAATTTATTAATCTTATTAGCATTTTGTTTCCTCTGATAATTTTTAAATCTTTTTAATATATTCAGCCCTTTCATTTGTGTTTAGAATGAAATACATAGCTTATTTTTTCCAAATAAATGTCTACTTTTTCTAAGTACATTTTGAATAGTCCCTTATTTTCCCTCCAGATTACAGTGTCACTTTTATAACTGTAACTTTAGATTTTGATTTGCTACATTATTCTTTTGATGCAGTATTTCTTGGCTATTTTGGGGCAGGTACTGTTTTCGTTAACTTTAAGATCAGGAAGTAAACGTCTATTTGAAATATCTAATTGAAGTTTTGATTGAAACCACATAGTATATGTAGATCCACTAGAGTAGAGAGAATCATCTTTACAACCAAGGATGTTTGCTCAAACAAATCTCCCAGTATATAATGTTATCAAGAACTGGTACCTTTAAAATGTTTGTTGCTCAACAAGTTCCCAAAGTTAACACTGAAGAAAAATGCTCCTCTTCCCTATCTTAATGAAAGTCAAGTCCGAAGCCTGCCCCATTTCATCCACAAAATGAACCTATGATACCAAGATGTCTTGCTGGTTAAATTCTGGGCATAGCATTAAGGAAGCCTTGCTGTCGGGCTCTAGATTTAGTGGAAGTGGCCTGGAGAGGTGATTCACAATGGGATACCTGCAAAAGGTGAGAGTATTAGAAAAATTCTGGAAACCTAGAATTAGATTCATTAGATGAGATTTATCACATTTTCACTGAAGACCAATTATGTTGAACTGTATAGTTTTTCTCTGAGGCTACGCAAGCACAACACCAAGGGTGCTACCCAATTCAGTTAATTCCCATTGAGGAAAATTATCAGCAAAATTCAACAAAAAAAAAAGAAACTTACAAATATGCTGTTTGGCATTATATATACCAAGTTACCAGGCAAATTAATCAACTTTTCCTTCGTTTCTTTCATTTATTTCCTTTCTTCTAGCAATGCCTTGATTTATTTTCAAAAGACTGGAGAAATGCTCTGTATCATTGTCCAAAGTGTAGTTTTTACTTATTGTAACATTGTATTTCTTACAAATTTTAAGCAATATATATATATATATTTGAGACGGAATCTCACTCTGTCACCCAGGCTGGAATGCAGTAGTGCAATCTCAGCTCACTGCAGACTCTGCCTCCCGGGTTCAAGCAATTCTCCTGTCTCAGCCTGGTGAGTAGCTGGGATTACAGGCGCCTGCCACCATGCCCAGCTAATTTTCATATTTTTAGTAGAGATGGGGTTTCACTATGTTAGTCAGGCTGGTCTCGAACCCCTGACCTTGCAATCCACCCACCTTGGCTTCCCAAAGTGCTGGGATTACAGGCATGAGCCACCGCGCCCAGCCAGCAATTTACATTTCAAAACAGCTTTGGGTAAATACATTTTTATATATCTATATAGCATTGTATTACATAGTGTTTTAAATCAAGGAGAGATTTTAGATGTCATGACATGAAAGTTTCAAAATGTATTATTGAACAGAACTGAATCAATCTGTAGGACAGCATATATAATATGATTCACTTTTGTTTAAATAATTTGTTTATTATACATGCACGTACATATAGACATACCTAAAGAAATATGAAAAAAAAATCACTGAATCTTAGAGTGGGGAAGTATAAAATTTGACTTCTACCTTACACATTTATATCATTTAAAAATTTTACAATAAGCATATGTAAGTTTCATAATGAAAAACAATAAAGATTTAATTTGGGAAATACATTTTTAGATTATTAATCTTACTTTATATGATAAGTAATCTTTTGTCATTATCATAGATCATTGAGAGTTGACTAGCCTCAAAATTCTTAAGTTTTCTTCCATCAGAACACTATCTATAGATACAACTCAGAAGAATCATCATCATCACCAAAATTTCCTGAACTACTACTAAGTGCCAGCAACAGAACTATTATATATGAATTGCCTCATTTAATCTTCAGAATATTCCTTTGGGCTAGATATTATTCCCATTTTACAGATAAGGAAAAATGAATTTTAGAGAGATTAAGTGACGTGCTAAAGTCCCTCAGCCAATTGGCATAGTAGGAAATCAAACTTTAGTCTCTGACTCCAACCATGGCCTCCCTCAATACCATACAGAACAATATCTGCATTTAAATTAATAAACACAACCTAGAGTGACTAGGTTTCAGAATTCAAGGCCACAACTTTCCCATTTTTTTTGGTAGATTAATTTAGTAGGTATGAAAGGAAATTAAATCTTGGCACCCCAAACTCATTAAGCCCGAGGGAACAGTCAAGCTGGGAACTGTGTCATGCAAACCTGCCAACCCCTTTTGTTTCCTAAATGAGATGGTTACAAGACGAAAAGCTAAATGACTCCCCCATATTTTGCCCACAAGGAAATCCCTAGTGAGCTGCAAGATCTTTAAGGTGTTTCTGTTAAAATTTCACCATGGCAATGTAAATTGATAGCTTATCTTTACAGGAGCAGTCACCCCCCTTCCCACCAGACACAAATGCATATCTGATCGTCACCCTGCCCCATTTTGTCTATGTTACCTTATGTAAAGTGCAGATTCCTTGCATTCTTCCTCTACCCCGTTTATCTATGTCATCTTCTGTAAAAAATGCTGATTCACTGAGCCAGACAAAGGCATGAGTGGCTATTTTTCCCTACCCACCTCTTACATGAAAACCGTGTATTTCTCAATATCCTGCTCTTTCCCCTTTAAATTTGGAGCCCTCAAAATCATCTTTGGAGAAAGGCATAGACCTGTCTCCCTGTTGCGCGTCCTTAACTTTGGCAAACAAACCCTATAAAATGATTGAGACCTGTCTCCTCGTTTTTCTCGATTGACATCAGGCTGCCAAACCAAATTATGGAGACTCAGGGAGAGAACCATTCACTTCAGCCAGGAAAAAAAGTATCCCATAAATGTGGTCTCAATCTAATGCACAATATCTATTTACAAAATGAATAAGTAATAGTAAGAAATGTTACTCTGGGATTCGATTTTTTACATGCTGAAAGAACTAGCTTTATAATTCATTTCTTAAGATATGCTGAGTCCATGGCCAAATAGCAAAAACAACCTATTTTGCAAAGTAAATATTTTGGCAGAAGGACACTGTGTTTCATGTTTCGGAACTGAGTTGATTGACTACCTCAAAAGGTCTAGAATATGGACTGAAGTGGGACTTCAGCTGGCATGCATCAATTGTCACACTTCTCTGAAATGCAAATACAGAGGGAAACAAACATGAGTGGCCTCAAAAATAAAGAGATTCTCAGCTTTGTTTTCTTCAGCAAGACTCTGAGTCCTTCTCAATTGACTGATTGATAGTGTGTGTGTGTGTGTGTGTGTGTGTGTGTGTGTGTGTGTAATTCTGTGCCATTCATTACTGATGTTCTTCTTAGGGAATTTCCTTGTTTTCAAAGAGCCTTGGAGATATTCTCTAATTTAGTTTAAAAAATAAGACAAAACCGGCCAGGTGCGGTGGCTCATGCCTGTAATCCCAGCACTTTGGGAGGCCGGGGAGGGTGGATCACGAGGTCAGGAAATCAAGACCATCCTGGCTAACATGGTGAAACCCCGTCTCTACTAAAAATACAAAAAAATTAGCTGGGCGTGGTGGCGGGCAACTGTAGTCCCAGCTACTTGGGAAACTGAGGCAGGACAATGGCGTGAACCCGGGAGGTGGGGCTTGCAGTGAGCCGAGATTGCACCACTGCACTCCAGCCTGGGCGACAGAGTGAGACTCCATCTCAAATAAATAAATAAATAAATAAATAAATAAATAAATAAACAAAACCAATTAATACTGAATAAAATTCAAGTGTGACCCAAGGAAAAGAGAAGTAAGAGGTAGGTGACTTTGAGCTCTTACTTTCTCCTTTCTTCCTCCCTTTCAGCTGTACTTCCTCTATGCCCAATGCTTTTTCAGGTACCAGCTGGAGCGAGAAAGCTAAGATAAAATCTCTGGACAATAAAGAGAAGGTCTGCCAGAATTCGCTTCATCACATTTTTTTTTATATTAACACATGTCACTTATTTACATTTAATTGGAAATCAACTGCACTAGAGGACACATGGCCAACATATATGAATCTCCTTCAGAAGGAAGAGTTTTGAAATCTAAAGAAAACTAGATAATGGTTCTCAATTTGTTACCAAGAAATTCAGCAGGCTAACCTCCTAGTTCCTGTCCTTTGGAAAAATTGCTTATAGTTTTAAATATTTGCATAGCATAGGCCTGATTTGGGGCATTAATATCTTTGTAAAACTTCATGAAATTTCATCTATTTTCACAGAAACTGCAAATTTAAATCAACTTCCAGTGGGATTTGATAACTTAAAGACTGAGAATATCTTCTGGGTTTTGATGTGGATATGTGGCTCTCTAGGGCCCACCTCCCAGAATGCTGCTTGAAGGCTCTCTATTCAGGTTGAAGCTATTCATCACATGACCAAAGTGGAGTTCTTTCCCAGAGATACTCATGATGGTAGGAAGAACCCAGGCCAACTGCAGCAAGCAGGCTAAGCAAAACTAAGGCTTGGCTAACTTCAGAAATATTTTAAATGAGAAAAAGGAGTTAGCTGTCCAGCTATTGCTTCTTGATTCAGAGATGGAGACTCTCTTCACCTTACCCAAATACTGACTTATCAAAGAACAGGATGGATTAATTTCAAAATGCAAAGGACCCTTACAAAAGGATGTGAGGATGGACTGAGGGATCTGAAGGACACTGTCTCTTCTGTTCTCTTTGTGTGCACACTGAGGCTCTTGAGCCCCATGAAGTCTCCCCCAAAATAGGATAAATCATTAATTAAAATGTTTAATTAGGAGAAAAAGAACGTAGAGAGAAAAAAGAATAAACTCTCTGATTGAGGGTGTATGTGAGGTTGCCTATTAACTCTAAGATAGTTTGGGTTCATGAAAGCTAGAGATGTGTATGGGATATTTCATTAGCAGTGCCATTGGCATTTAACTTGAAGATTTAGAAAATAATACGTATTGACTGAAAGAAGCTAGCTCTTTGAATTTATACTATTTGTTCATTAAAAGAACACTCGGGAATTCACTGCACCCAACCATGTGAACAAGTTTGGCTTTGATATCATAAATTAAAAGTATAAATACCTGTCCAGGTAGCTTTATAACAAGATAATTGACAAAATTATGTTGGCTTTATTATTATGCCAGGGTAGTCTTTGTGTCTAACCCACCTATTACCTGCAGAATTGTATCCATTAGAAAGATAGGTTTGACCAAGAAGAGCTAGCTGAGAAGGTCTAAATTCTAATCTTGACTCTGTTATTAACTTGTGAAGTGATCTTAGGAAAATCATTTAAATTTGGGTTTCTTTTAATGCTTCACTGGTAAAATGGAGTAATACTACTCAACCTACCAATCTCATAGAATTCCCTTCTAAATAAAATGTGAAAATAGTATTCTTTAAATCCTTCCAAATATTTTTAAAAACCTACCTATAGATTTAAGGAGTATTACCTTAGTGGGGTTTTCTGGATTTGCTTTTCTGTATGCCAATATGTCAGTAGGGTTGCTCGGTTCAACTAATATTAATCCATCATTTATGATGTCTAGGTCACTGGGTCAGATTCTGGGCTAGTATAAAGGCTTAAAAAGAAGATTATTCTGTCTTTTACAGAGTCAGTTGGCTTGTTGTCATTGAAATGCCTTACACTGAAATGCAGAAGGGGTATCATTTACTAGTAAGTCTCAGGTTTCAATGTATTCCAATCCCATGGCTGAACAAACCCCATGACATTCATTGCTTCACTTATTTTGCAAAATATTTATCATCAGTTATGTGCCAGTTATCATGCTAGGCACTGGAGACATGAATATGGATTTATCCAACAATGGATCAGAAGAGGACTTAATAAAATAATTCAATCCAATACAAACAGGTATTTTTAAGAACATCTTATTTTCCAATTCTGTCTTTGGCCCCACATACCAAAAATGTCTTGGCCTTTCCAAAGTCACCAAAGCCTTTTGCTAGTCCTTCCATTCCACTTAATGATTTCTAGATATCTAGGCGGGGCAGTGTCCATCCAAAAACAATAATAGGAAAAGTCATTCTATTTAGATATTTGATTTACACACACCCAGCATCACTTAGAATAACTAAAGTAGGTTTGGACTGTGTATAGATAGAATCATATGTGACTTTTAATTCTTCCACTTATTCAGGGTCAAAGAAAATCAGGCATAATAATAAGAGTGGGGGAAGGAGATTATTTTCATTCCCTATGTCAAAACATGTATTTATTTTAGATTTGCTGCCTCATTTCCTTTTGAAAAAACAAAGTAATATTAGTATTTATTTCTTGAAGACCCTAAACTTATTGGCTATAATTTGCCATAGTTATTGACTTAGACATCTGTATTTCCAAAAAAAAAATTGTCTAAATGGGGACAAACTCTATTAAATAATGCCTTAAAGTCTACTCTTCCCTTCATAGTTTGACGAAGCACACTGTGTTAGACACATTTCTTCTGTTGCAATTTCAGTCCCTCTGCATACCCATTAATATGCTAAAAGCTTGGTTTTTGAAATTTGGTAAGTGTCCTAATCTTAGCACTTGTCAGTGCTAGCTGATAACTCTGACTTTTGACTGGTACCTCTTGGAGCCTTGGCATCATCTCCAGTTTACAAAGGAATAACCTATCAACCTCGAAGAGTTGGTGTAGCATTATGTGTTACTATACATAAAATACCTGATCCTAATTTATTGTATATACCTACTCAGTATAATTTTAAAAATATTTTAAATGCTATTGAATATTTGTTCTGAGTTCCTCTATTATAACTATGACTTTCTTAATCCACTCATCATGAGTAGTTACTTCCCTTGATCAGAGTTTGAGCTGAAATTTTTAAAAAAATAAAATATCAAAAGAGTAAAGTTTCTATTATCATCATGAAATTTCCAAATTAGGGAACATTTACAGAAAGTGTAACAACCTTGTGAAATTCCCTATTATACTATGCTTTATTCATTTTTGAATTCCAAATACTTGCCTGCCATGAAGTTGAGGATCAATAATTTTTTTGAAGGGGACTATTTTTATTTGTCCTGGGAAGAAATTCAGATATTCTCTCAACTCACTTCCTCCTAAACTCCCCCACTTATATTAAGTGACATACGCAAGGTCCACAGCATTTAGCTGTAGAGCTGAAGCTAGAACAAGGTCCTGTGTCTCCTGAACTAGTACCATCCTTTCAGCATCATTCAAACAACCATAACATAGCATTGTTGAAACAAAATTTTACTTCATGCCAAAAAGTGCATCAGGATCATGAATATCCCTGATGACAACACAGATCTTCAGTTTGGAAGTTCATGAGAATAAAAGTTCAAGAATGGAACTATATTTTAGTAGCTTGGGGCTTAGAATTTAGTATTTTTATGTTGATGTCCTTATATTAACTGGATTTCCATGACTCTGTTCCCTTGAATTGCAGTTGTAATTATGGAGCAGTTAACATCTTCTCTGGGCCCAGCACATCCCATAATTAGCTGTGTTCTCTCCACAGCATATGACTCAACCCATGTGGTTCTTTTATATCAAAGTCAGGGTGGCCAGATTTTTTTAACCACAATACTTGAGCATGTAGTGGCAGATGGCTCTGCAACCCAAGTGCAGTGGATTCTTTTGAAGAGCAACCTCACCAAAAACAAGCAAACAAACAAACAAAACCAGGCCCTGAGGTTTATTTTTGAAAAAAAGGGAACAATCTTCTTGGGGATGTTTCCAAACACTGCATCATTTAAAAAGAAAAGCATGTCCTTTTTGTTTTGAGGACCTAAAATAGAATTAAATGAGTTAGAACTTTGAGGTCAACCTTGATCAGGAAGGAGGATGCTTCTTGGTCTCTAATCAGAGGTCCTCAGAGGTTTATTTGGTTGAGCTAGGACATTGGTTATAATGTAATGTGTGGCGGAAAGAACATATAGAACTAAGGCTCAGGAGACAAAATTTGTCATATTTTCTCTGCTGCTACTGAGGTATCTGTAGTTTTCTGAGCTTTGCTGAATCCAACTCCATCTATCTGAGGTCATTTATGCAAAATCTCTTTTATACATATAAAAACTCATGAGACCAGCTGAAAAGTACAGAATTTCAAGCTCCCTTTTGCACAAACACATTAATCAACATCTACTTTTGAAGAACCCTAGAGAAGGAAAAGACTCAGTAGCTGCCCTGGTTAACTTATTACAGGCTTAGTGAAACTCACCATTAGGGAGTTCCTCATTATATGAGTAATAACATATCAGACTGGAGAACATTTTATTCACCAGAATTCCATAGAGGAAAACAACTATATTTGTTGGGGAAACCACTTAATGGAAGGCTGGACCCAGTGGGCATAAATATGAGCTTTACTGCTCTGTGCTTAGTAAAGGAAGAGATTTTCTCCCTACTCATCAGAGGCAGGTAAAGGGAAAAGCAATGTAGCCAATGTGATGGTGAGTTGCTATAGGATATTCGAGATGACCCTGCCCCATAAACTTCAAAACTGAATTGTCCCTAAAATGCATGAATGTGGTATGCATACATGAGAAGTTGTAGTTAGAGAGGGAAGTGGTGAAGGAACCCTGCTTCACACTCGCATTAATCCCAAATGGTAGCAAGCTTGATACAGAAATGAAGAGTTAGAAAGAGACAAGAGAAAACCAGTCTTGGGAACTAGCAGGAATATTAGGAGAGCTCTGGATTCTCTGTCTATGGAATTGGATTTCAGATCAAAGTCAACAGATCTGAAAAATATGTTTATAACTTAAACATACTGCTTACACTTATTATTTGTGTACATTCCATATTCCAGGTACTGTGACACATGCCTGACATGTATTTCACACATATATGCAGCAAAGATGATTCCTTTTCTTCTTTACACTAGTCCTGTAAAGTGGTTATTATTATTTTAACTTTGCCATAGATAAAATAAGACTCAGAGAGGTTACATAAATTGTCCAAGGACACACAGCTGTAAAGTGCAATCTATATTCCAAACATTCTCTAACATTATATTATTATTCATTAATATACAAATGTATTCAGCACTTTATCTACTAGATATCACAGAGTGTACAAAGATGATTCTCAAGAAAATGTTGCCACAGGGCACTTATTCTCTCATCCCTCAGGAGCCATAGGATGAGGATAGAGCCATGTTATCAAGACAGGATAAGGCATGAACCATGCAAGAGGTTTAAGTGTTGGCAATTTCAGAGATCTAATGCAACTCCCTCAACCCCAGGTGTAGTCTGGGTCCTTTTTTCTTGTGATACTGGGAATAGCTAATTTATATTCTTAATATGACCCAAAGTCAGATGTACTCTTGCCCAGTGGCATCAACCATGACAAGGATTCGAGACTTCTTTGTGATCTCTGCTTATACAATCTGGCTCTGTCTCTACCCAAATCTCATCTTGAGCTGCAGTTCCCACAAACCCCACATGTCCTGGGAGGGACCTGGTGGGAGGTAATTTTATCATGAGGGCAGTTACCCTCATGATGTTCTCATGATAGTGAATGAGTTCTCATAAGATCTGATGGTTTTAAAAGGGGCTTTTCCTCCTTTTCTTTGGCACTTCTCTCTCTTGCTGCCTTGTGAATAAGGATGTGTTTGCTTCCTCTTCTGCCATGATGGTAAATTTCCTGAGGTCTCCCCAGCCATGCTGAACTGTGAGTCAATTAAACCTCTTTCCTTTATAAATTACCCATTCTTGGGTATATCTTTATTAGCATCATGAGAATGGACTAATACATCTGCTATCCAATGCTCGTTTTTTAAATCTCAACTTTCATTCGTGTCAATACTTTTGATAGTCCCTATTGAAACTCCTTGAGGTCATGAGCAGTGGTTAGCTTAGAAAGCCCACTGCATTTCACCTTGTCCATTCTCCATTTTTACTCTCCTAGATCTCCTTCTCTATTTTTTTTTCACCTCTATCTACTACATTTTCCCTCCTTATTGGCTACCACTTCTACACTTTCCTTTCCCAATCCTACCCTAGAGAGAACTTAAGGAAATATTCTCCCATAAAGCCCATCTCTTTAAGGGGGATATTTCTTGTTTTGTTGCTAAGAGACAAATTTGTCTTCATGAAGAAATCTCTTTCATGTATTTGTAAACCTTACTGAGTTTTCCATTTCTCAATAGTACCCTATTTTCTGAGACATCGTCAAGATTTCAACTATCCAAGCCCTCTTTTTAAAATCTCTACCATCTTGATATTCCACTGTTGAGCAGCTCAGCATTTCCCCTAGATATTATATAGAAGTATGTAAATAGTATAGGGAATTCAAATCAGTTAAATTTTTCATGTGCAACTTTCATAAAAAATTTGGAGGAAGAAGCTCCAATGGCAATTTTTAGAGGCACCATGAAATTGGTCATTTATTTAATTTTCCCTATTTTATGAATTCTAAAGTGAAGTTCCTTTTCCAAAGGGAAAGAGAGCCCTTTCTTAATACATTTCATGATGTTACAAAAACAATTTTGCATTTTGGAGCTAGTACTGGACCTGAAGTTAGTTCTGTCATTTCACAGTTCTGTGACTTGAGCAAGATTTTATTTAACCAGGCTGGGTCTCTGTTTCCTTATCTGTTAATTGAGAAGATAACACTGTATCTACTTGATAAAGTTGTTGTAAGGGTCAAGTAAGACAAATATGTATCTAGAATACAGTAGGTGCTCAATAAGCAGAGGCAAGTGATTGCACTGGGAATCTAAATCATGTCCATCAAGGAAAGTAACTCTTGCAATAACATAAACGTTTGCAAATATCCACATTCTCTTTGATATCTTCACACAAATATAGAAGTTATGCATGGATTTGCTAACTTTTGTGTATCCTGTTGCAATTCTGTGGTTATATGATAAGATTGTTTATAATGGAATCACAAACTCTGCCAACTTAGAGAAGCCTAGGGTTGGCATTCCTGGATGGAAAAAAAGAATCCCACCCCAGAGTCCGAATTGAATGTCTGGAATTCATTTCCTGAGAAGCCTTCCAACTCTGTGATTTTCCATAGCTTCAGCCTTTGTTAGCAGTTAAAGACTCCACTGGACTTATCATCAGTTCTGGCTGCTGCTGGCAGAGGTGACTGTACACAGTTGGGAATGAGGACAGAATATTGGTGAAGGCTTTCCAGTACCATGAGAGAAGATTCTTTGTAGCACCAAGGTGGCTGTGTAGCTTATCTGAAATATAAGATCTCTGTGAGGAAGTGAGTAGGGGTCCACAAATGGAGGGTGCTGAAAAACTAAAGAACAATAATTGAACATAACAAGGCTTCAATATACAGTAAATATGCATATTCATCCTTGTGTATTATATGGGAAATTGCGAGGTAAAACCCTCTAAACCATTTTTTCTAACTTTTCTTGGCTTTACATACTTGGTATCTTACCTGGGAAGGGGAAGGAAAAAAGATTGATGAATAACAAGTAACTGCCATTATATATTAATAAATTATTATGTTTCTTCAAAATTATATGTTATATATTTTTATTTTACAAAGGAGGAGTTTGAGATTCAAGAATTAAGAAGTTACTTCCAGGCCAGGCATGGCGGCTCACGCCTGTAATCCCAGCACTTTGGGAGGCCGAGGTGGGCGGATCATGAGGTCAGGAGATTGAGACCATCCTGGCTAACACGGTGAAACCCTGTCTCTACTAAAAATACAAAAAATTAGCCGGGCATGGTGGTGGGCGCCTGTAGTCCCAGCTACTGGGGAGGCTGAGGCAGGAGAATGGCACGAACCCAGGAGGCAGAGCTTGCAGTGAGCCAAGATTGCTCCACTGCCCTCCAGCCTGGGCGACAGAGCAAGACTCTGTCTCCAAAAAAAAAAAAAAGTTACTTCCAAGAATCCATTAATTCAATAATTTCCATCCATCCAAACAATATACACTACGAATTGCTTAGTAATATCATTTGCCTTTATTTTTTCCTATTAGTTTCAAAAGCCATTTATCAGTGACTTATATTTAAGACTGCTTAAATATGGAAGAATCCAGTCTGGAAGGCATGAAGATCAGTTAACCTCTTACAAATGATTAGCTGCTCAAAACATCTTCTAAAATTCTTATCTATGGGAAAAAATTCTTTGTTTCTACAAAACCCAATGTCTCTTAAAAGCACGAGGGCAATACTAATGAAATATATTCAGTTGCAGAATTCTAGGAAATCTAATTAAACAGGTTCAAGAAGAAGATAGTGACATCCAAATAAACTGAGATCTGATCCTTTCTAGAATTTGGCTTCCTTCAGGCTGTGAAAATTTGTCTTTGAATACTTCAAAGCACCCATCACAGTTTTAGCAAAGAATGTGCCTTAAATCAAATTTTATTGAATGAATAACATATATACACCTCAGACATCTCAGAAAATCTTGTCTCCATGTTTCTTTATGATCATGTCACAAAACAAACAAACAAAAAACCAGAACCAGGATAAATTCCCCTCTAAAAACATGAAATAGTCCAGTAAATTAGAGAAAGTAAGGTTGTGGTTAACTGAAATTTTATTGTATTAAAAAAGAGAACTCACTTTATTGTCTGGTTACCATGTAGCAAGATTTTCTATAGATTAATTGCTTTTCCATGACGGTTATTTCCATGTGATTGCCAAAGGCATGGAGGCTAAGCAATATGTAACAGATTGGCCAAGAATATATATCAAGTTGAATGAATGGGTAATCTACTTGCCCAACTAGATTGAAATTCTATTCCCTTCCCTACATTTTAGTCTTTATTAGTCCTGAAGTTCAGGATAACTTCACCCTAACAGAGATTTTTCATAGATAAAAATTGTCCACATAGAGGTCTCTGGACTAGCAGCATCTGCTACAAACAGAAGATAATTAAAAATTCGAACTTTCCGACCTCATCCCATCCTAACTGCACAGACTCTACTTTTTATGTTATCTGCTGATTTTTACATATTTCAGTGTTTTAGAAGCACTACCCTAGGTGTTATGCCTCCATAACACCATACGATGTTTGCTTCAGTGGATAAAATAGGATCGTGCTGTGCCATTTCAAATAGGCCTCTTTACATTCTTGTTAGTGAAAACTATTTGACTGTTATGATTTATGTCAGAAGTATGGCAGATGATCAAAAATTTGTGCTTTGGAATCATATACTAATTTACTCTGCCAGATCACTTTTACATTATCAGTACTGAGGAAATTAAGTCTTGATAGAACAGTTTCTCACTGGAGGCAGTGACATTCACAATCTTTCCTGTAGGAGGGGAAGCAGATGGGCCAGGACATAGATATTATGCATTCAGATAGCAAAGCAGCAATCTTTCATTAGCTGCCCTGGAGCAAAGTGGGAAGAGTTCTGTGTTAATTTTTTAATGTCTTTTTTAATTAAAAGTGTCAAGCCATAGTCCCTGAGTTTCACTGAGAGGACTGAATTCTGTGTCATCATAGTTGAAATGAAAGCTAATTCAAGGAACCATTTATTTTTCTTAGTCTTCGTTTCTAGTTTCATTGTTTGTAGTTTTCCTATTTTGAGTACATTTCAAGGTGAAACTCAGTATTATTATTGGTTAACTGTCAAGTTTGCATTTAAAGACATCTCAGAACAAAGAATGGATCCCCCTCTGTATCAGTCAACCATGGCCACAGTAATGCTACATAATAGCATAAAACATTCATGGCATTCGACAATAAGCATTATTTTTCACACCACATCTGTGAATTGGTGGGGGCTTGGCTCACCTCGAAGGAAGGAGGTAGAGTATCTCCCTGCTATGGCTCTGATCCATGGGGCTCTTATCCTTGTCCTGGTACCTGCAGGCTGGGCATACTCTTCTCATTGAGATGGTGGAGGTAAAGAAAACAAGTAGCACCATGCAAAGCCTCTTATTGCCTAGGCTCAGAGATGACACACTGTCACTACTGCTTCATTCGATTGACTAAAGCAAGCCACATGGCCAAACGCAAAGTCAGAGGGCAAGAAAATTGAGCCTACCTTTTTTTTTTTTAATGGGAGGAACTACAAAGCCACATAGAAAAAGGTGGATGGAGAGAGAGATGAAAAACTCGGCCCATTAACAGAAGCTATACAATCTACCTCAGTACCTGTTTGTTTTCTTGGAGGTTCTGTGAGTCAAAGACTTCTAGCCTCTTATTTCCTGATTACAACAGACACTCTGATGTAAACAGCATGAAGAATATTGCATGGTTTGTTTCACGTATGCTGGAAAGGGATCTACTTAATACTCTGAGCTCAGATTTATTCCCAATCTTTCTTCATGCTCATAGTTAATGTCACATTATAGAAAAGCATGTCATGCTAATTACAAAATCATTTAGGTTGCCCAATATTATGGATTTTTCCCTTTCCTGATAATAGAGCCTTTCAGAGGAGGTCAGGTCATGTTGGGGAATATTGCTGAATACAAATAGTGGTGAATAATTCAAACAGCAGTCATGAATCCATTGAGAGGAAAGTTCGGAGTAGGGAATCCAAGAAACACTTCTTTGGATTAATAGTATTAAAATCCTGCTTTTCCACACCTCTTTCAGGTTAGAAAACAACCTTCTTTAATTTTCTGCTTGAAGTAACATCAAAGAAAATATTTCCTAGAGTTTTGGGAAATGACAGAAAGATTTTATTTTAAAGACGAAGTTGGATGGTTTTCTTAGGCACTGTACTATGTAGGTCCCTTACTCCAGTATCTCCCTCCCTGCTCCTAGTGACTAAATTTTTACTTTAGAGAGTCATTCTTGGAGCTAAAGTTTTATGGATTTATTTTTTCAAGACAGGGTCTCACTGTGGAATGCAGTGGCTCTATCATAGCTCCAGGGCACAAGAAATCCCCCTGCTTCAGCCTCCCAAGTAGCTAGCATTACAAGTGTGTGCCACCTCACCTAGCTAATTAAAAAAAAAAAATTGTAGAGACAGGATTTCCCTATGTTGCCCAGGCTGGTCTTGAGCTCTTGGCCTCAAGCAATCCTTCCACCATGGCCTCCCATAGCTAGAATTATAGCTATGAGCCACCATACCAGGTCTAAAGTTTTATTGATTTTTTAAAGACATTTTCCATTTATCAGTTTATTCTTCCCCAAACCCCCACCCAGTTCTCTTATAGGAGATGAAAAATCAATTATCAAAACATAAACGCTAATCTCTAAAGAGGCCAAATGTTTACATCATCCTTCACTTTAACTACCTTTGTTTTATTTCCCTCCTTCCAGATTGAGCTATTGTCTTGCCCTTTATAAGCAAAAGTCTTATTAATAATTATGGCCAAACAAAAGAGCATTTTTTTCTCAGAATGAATTATGTCCGTTACTATAATAGTGCCTCCTGGGATTACCATGAAAGTTAAATGAATTAACACATGCAAACCACTCAGAAGAGTACCAGACACACAGTATATTCTTTACACATATTATTTTTGCCCATAGCTTCTGGATCACTTTATTGAGGTTGTCCTTTCTTGTACATGGGAGCTTTCTGAGATACCTAGAAAATTCCATGAGAGATTATGTTTTAAATAAATATTTATTAATATAATGAATTTGTTAAGTACTGCTGATGTGCTCAAACCAATGCAAGGCATGAGGTATGCAAAAATAATGATTATCTAATATCTGCCCTGGGGGAAGGCATTGTCTATTAGAAAAGACATACTTCTACACAAATAATATAATTTGCAATGGGTAAAAAAAAGGAATATAAAGTGTAGTATAGGGACCCAGGCTCAAAAAAGGCACACTGATCCCATAGCTTGGGCTGGGTATCAGGAGTGTTGTCTGGGGAAAATAAGAAAATGACTTAGAGCAGTAGTTTCCCGAATTAGCATGAATCAGAATTACTTGGAAGGACTGATAAAACAGATCGCTAAGCCCATGCCCACAGTTTCTAATTCAATTGATCTGAGATGGGCCTGATAATTTGTGTTCTGACAAATGTCCAGATGCTGCTGCTGCTGGTGGTCTAGGAACACACTTTGAAAAACACAGAGGAATTGGGATCGGGGGAGTAACACTATAAACAGAGACAGTTCTCTAAAGTCCGTCACCCTGCAGGGAATAGAGAAGTGCAAACACTGAAAAAGGTGGAAAAGGCCCTGATTATGTAAGGTGATTCCCACTTATTCTCATGTATTTCTCCAACAATGTTATGAAGTAGGTTGATTAGGCAGGGTAGTCTAGGATACAGATTAACCATGCTATCCCAGGGCTTAGTGCACGCACAGTTTATTTTCACTTATGCACATTCCGAAGCAGGGAGGCAGAGGCTCTGTTCCACATGGTCACTTGGGAACTGCAGTGGATGCTGTAGTACATTACCCACAAGGCTGAGGCACTCAATCCCCTTAGCTGCTGAAGTCTGTTCCAGCTATGGAAAGCAACCGTGCCCAAGGATGCATTCACTCCCTAGGGCCAGCCCACGTCCAATGACTGGACAATGTGGAGGATAAATGACTAGCCCATTTACTGGAGGATGGGAAAAACTTGAAAAGCCATCTCAGTTGTAGAACTTGACTGGCTTGAGCTTATTTCTATCTGGATCCCTGTGGGTCCCTGTCTTAGACCAGGTTCTCTCAGGAAACAGACTTTGATATTTTTTGTTCAGAAAGTTTATTGGAAAATGCTCTCAGTATCGATATCTGGAGAGAGTGAGGAAAATAGGACTAAGGAGAGTGTGTGATTGGTTTTAGAGTCTGGAGTTGAGATGAGACTTGGCAAAGCTGCTTAGCTCAGAAGCATGGCATGGTCCCAGCAGTGTGGGATCATCACCATCATTCAAGGATTGCAGCCCTGTGGATGAGAATGATGGGCTTTGCTTTCATTGGCTGAATTTTTGGAGAGCAGCATTAGCATTCTCCATGGATTCTCACTGTCTTCTTCACTGTCCGGACACTTTGTAGGGATTTTCACATTAATCAGAACCACCTGGAAGAAGGTTTATAAAGTGCATAATCCAGTCTCTGCTGAAGGACTTAATCTCTCTGCCTCAGCATCAGTAGACTTCAATATTGTGTTTCATTCTAGGCAACATCCTACTCAGATGACCACTGAGAAACAGAACCCCACATAGAAGAGGCTGACTGGTATGGTGAAGGGGTCTGTAAAACACTTCATATGGAGGCATCCAAGACAGAGCCAAGAAAGGAAACAGAGCTTTAGGGAACCTGGTCATCACTTCACATGCTGAGTCTGTCCTGTTAAAAATGGTTTCAGCTCACTCTGGCTCACTTGAAGAATAATCCTAAAATAGATGTATAGTCTAGTCTCTAAGAGGTTAGGAATACTGTCTGTTAACAATTGTCTCTGTACCCTAGGACCAAGCATAATACCTGCCACAAAATAGTTGCTCAAAAAACATTTGACAAAATAAAATAAATGAGTAAATGCCACAAGGGTTCATATTTTTGACTCAGTGGACTTTAAGTCTGCGCACTTGAGATTCTCTAACAGACACAACCGGCTGCTTTATAAACTATGTTAAGACCTCACCACTGGGAGGGACCATACATAGAAGGGATGACTTTCTCTGAACAAGGGATATTACAAGGTCAAATTTTTGCTCTGGATAGAAAGCTCAATTTCTGATGCTTCTTTCCACTTTAAGATTATTTTAAAAGATAGAAAGTGACTATTCCTTGTGAAGAGAACTGCCAGAGGACATGATGGCTACTATACACAGAAAGTTTTGAATTTTCTACTTGTACTAAATTCCCACAGAGATTCCAGAAACACCTTGAAGGAAGAAACATTTACTCTGTGCCATTCAACTGAAAACATCAATTATTAATATTTCAATCATGTTCTTCACTTAGAGATGGTTCCTGATGGGATTTCAGACTCTCTGCACATGATAGTGATAGATGGTTGTAGATCCAGACTTGCCTTCTATCCTGACGCACCCAGTACTCCAGGGTACTATTAGGGAGTTAAATCCTTTATACTGTAATCTAGGATAATGAGATAGGAGCAGAAATCATGGTGCAAGGTCTGTGGGGTAGGAGAGTTTGACTATTAAATTCAGCTATCAGAGTTACCTTGAAGGATTTAAAGAGAGCTTGCATTAAGCATATAAAAGAATGCACATGTATATGACATTTTGCAAACATAGATCTCTTAAAATCCATTCATGAATTAACAGTTCATGGGATAAAGATTGAGATTTTTAGAGGCCCCTATGCCTTCTGGGTATTTTCCCTTGACCACAGAAAGCTACTCTTATCCCTGATGCCCTATAAAAATAATTTTTAAAGATATGACTCATTGCATTTATGAAGTCCAAAGAGATATGAATGACCTGACTCAGGGTCAAAGTAGATGGGTAGAAAACTGATGTCTCATTTATACTGCTAGATATATTTAAGTAATCCAGGCTTCATATGGTGATTACAATACTTCAACATAAATGGTGTTGATTGGCACTTGGTTGAAAAAATATTTTTCTCCTTGAATTATATTTCAAAGTCCTCCCAGGTGTGATAGTCCACGTAGATGGACTAAACGTTATGCCTACTTGATGTGATTAATGAGCAATGATGAACATGTCCATTGGAAGATGTGTCAAACCAAAATGGATTTATGTCTGAAATTACTACTGGTATTGGGAACCCTGAAGGAATTTCTGGGTGTATGCACCATTTCGTAGGAAGAAGGCAAAATGAGACCCAGGAAGCTATGTGGTAAAATGGAAAGGACATGGCTTTGGGGACAGAAAGATCTGGTTTGAATTCAGCTTCACTTCTTGTTCACTATATGATAGTTATCCAGTTACTTAGTCATACTGAGCCTCGGATATTTCATCTGCAGAATGGCGCTGAGGAGTACCCGTCTCATAGTTTTGTTGTGATAGTACTTATAAAACACTTAGCTTAAGGTTTGCTATGAAAAATATGCTTCCTCTTAATTTACTCTCTCTTTTCACATAGGACACATTCTAGATAACTATTATCCAGTAATAGACTCATTTTTTTGATTGCAAGAGTATCACAGAGATATATGTTAGCCAGGTTCTATAAAAGGGGCAGGTCTTCAGGGAGTACTGAGAATGTGAGATGCCAGGAAAAGAAAGTAGCGAAACTAAAATAACTTAGGGGCAGTGAGAAGGAAAAGGGAGACAAAGTTTGCCTTCCCAATTATTTATTTTTCTAGAGCCAGTCCTGAGTTCTCCCTATATCTCTTCAACGTCTACCTATTTCCAACCCTTAACTTTCCTATCAGGAATCTCCACATTAGCCCACAAATAATGTAGTCGAAACATGATTGCTTCCCCCATCCCCCACATTTTCCACCTTATGTGCTGGGATCCCTGCCATGACTTGGAAAAAAAGAAGCTGGAGGTGGAGAGTGAGAAGATGGAGTTGGTCACACTCAGAGGAGAGGTATGTGACCCTCTCTTCAGATGAGTTTTAGAGAATTGGGAATATGATGGTAAAAAGGAATTTTACATTTCTAGGCTGGATTTCTCAACCTCAGTAGTGCTGAAAATTTGAGAGGGCAATTCTTTGAGGCTGATCTGTGCTTCCTATGGGAAGATATTCAACCACTTCTCTGTCCATACCCACTGCTCTGAACCACTTCTCTCTACCATGTCTCAAGATGCAGAGCATTGTTGAAGGCAATGTGGAGTCAGGATGGGAGTCAAAGGCCTCGGACGGCCAGGATCGATACCGACTAACAAGTGTCATGGAAATACTCACTGAAGGGTGGGTAGAAAGTACTTTCTGAGGAAACCACAGGCAACTGGGGTTTTTGTGTTGCTCTATGAACGAACGTGGGAACTCTGTATTCCTCAAGAGTGGTGAAATGGGTAAAGGCATCCCCTGTTTTTCATAGAAACGTGTCTAGTGGCCTGCCATTATAAAATTTAGCCAATTGTGTTTGTATGAAGTAATAGTTATTACCAGGTTCAAACCCACCCCTCACAGTAATGCTTGGTGACTCCGTTTCTTCCATGCCCAAATATCTCCATTTTCTCTCACATCTTATATCTGGAGCTGTGAGAATGGTTAGTAGGATCCTTTTTGTGAGAAATTCTTTGATTTGCTTTGGGAAAATTATGCAAATGTATAATGTAATAACCTGATTTATATTACCTACAGAAAGTTAACTGAAGAGGAAAATTAAGTGATTATAAGCCTAAGTGGATCATTTATGAGTAAGTGCTACAAAAAGGGAAAGTCCTAGCAGCAACAACAAAATCCCTATAAAGGTTGGGATGGAAGAAAAATTATGTGTGTTGGCAAAAAGGTTTCTAGGTATGATTAACAGGCTGAACTTGAAAAAAAATATGTAGTCTTTTATGACAAGTATCAAGACATTAGGATTAATGATATACTGAGTATTTTTATAGAGAATCTCATACTCTCCAATCCTAGAGGTTCTAAAAACAAAACATGGCAATATACAACATATTTGGAGGTAAGGAGGCTGGGGTGGTGGTGGAATACAATGATTAATGCTTCGGGGACTTTCAGTGATGAGGTCATTGACTGCTAAGGTTAATGGCAAATGCAGTTTCTGAGATTCTACTCTTGAGGCTTAGAATACACTAAACTATATATAAAAAGTTATAATGGCTCTGTCAGACCATCTACAATTTATAGACACATTTTAATATATAATCTTAGACAAATGAGATAAAATATTTCCATAATACAAACTGTACTGAGTGTTGTGCAATTGCAATTCCACACCACTGTTCAGAAAAGGTACAAACTGTAACTCTTCAGAGAAACAGACAGAAACTTTTGGGCAGGGTCCTGTTCTACCAAGTAGTGCAAAGTAGAACCACAATGCTCAATGTAGTATTTCTTCTCTACTTGTGATTTGATAGAAAACTTGAAGGGAATTATGACTTTAGAAAAAAAGTGAGTGTTGAATATAGAAGCAGTAGGTTATCACTGTGGCAAGGTGAAAGGGATGGTCATAAAAGAAATAAAATCTAGTATTTGCTCTTTTTGGTCAAGAGATGGTTAATTTCAATGCGGCAAGTATCTACCTGGAAGCACCTCTATGCAGAGCACTATTCTAGGAACTGTGAAGCAAGCAAGATATATCTCCCTGGATGCCCACAGTCTAGTGAAAAAGGTTCAAATTGACATTAAAAATGACCCCTGAGCCAGGCGCAGTGGCTCACGCCTGTAATCCCAGCACTTTGGGAGGCCGAGACGGGCAGATCACAAGGTGAGGAGATCGAAACCATACTGGCTAACACGGTGAAACCCCGTCTACTAAAAATACAAGAAATTAGCTGGGCGTGGTGGCGGGCGCCTGTAGTCCCAGCTACCCAGGAGGCTGAGGCAGGAGAATGGCGTGAACCCGGGAGGCGGAGCTTGCAGTGAGCCGAGATCGCGCCACTGCACTCCAACCTGGGCGACAGAGCGAGACTCTGTCTCAAAAAACAAACAAACAAACAAAAAAACAAGACCCTGAATAAAACGCAGACGAAAACAGTGCTATAAGAGGGAGATATAAATAGGAGAAGGGGATGAGAAGAAATTAATATGAAATGAGATAATTTAGGATTAGTTTTTAAATCCCTCAGGTTGTGAGAGAGAGCAAGCAAAGAAGGGATTTACGATGAAAAAATTTTCCTAAATTATTTTGCAAGATAAGTAGAGCTGCTTTGAGTTAAGCAATTATCATGAGAGAAATGCTCTTTTTATAACTTGTTTTTGATTGTGTTTCAGCAAAGGTGTAAGACACAAAGGCACAAGTTTATATAGATATACACAGTATTTTTCATACTAGAATAGTGGATGGTTTTAAGACTTGTATAAATTATACACACATATATTTTGGGGTACCTTGTGAGGTTAATAAGATCTGTTTGTGAGCTCCAAATCTGCTGCTTTCTAGCTATGTAACTTTGAGCATTTAATGTCTCTATATCTCACATTTCTTATCTGTGAAATGGAGGCATTCATGAATATATGAAATACTTGGGCACAATGCTAAATAAAGCATTGTGTAAACAGAATAAATGGGTAAGATTTGGTGTGATGAAATCAGGACTGGAGTATCAACAGTGATATGCTGGTAAAGGTTGATTAGCTTTTTGGGGGAGAAAAGCCTTAATATGTAACGTTTGCCAATTTCTGAATTGTAAATACCTACCGTCATTCATTTCAGATTAACAACATGATGTCACTGAATGTGGAGTTGAAAACTGATGTGTATAACTGGCTTTCATTCAGTGGTGCACACAAGGTTCAGCAAACCACTGGGTGTCAGTATTCTAATGTAATGGCTTTCGGGATTAAATAAGTAAGATGGGAAATAAACTGTTGATAACTGAGATTGTCTAGTCTACATCATTGTGCCAGAATACACCCAGAAGGGACTGTCAACTCTCCTGGGAAGAAGTTAACCTAGTAACAGGAGATAAGTTAGGCCAAGTACCAGGAGAAAGAAGAACTTCCTCTCTGGGGGTTGTGAACAGGTAGACTCAGTCACTATGCTGGGAAGTTGCATGGAGCATTCCAGACGGTACAGATATGCTGGTCCTTGCCATACGTAGGCAGGCTGGAACTAGGCAAGAGTTATGCCAATTCATCTTAGGTCTCTGAGACCGGCTTCTACCCATGGGCTTTTAAAAGGAGAGATTTCCCATAATCAGTTTTAGGTTATTCTGCTACGTTTATGTTTTTTTCTTTAGTAAATTATAGTGTAATATTATAATTGGGTGAAAGTTGTGAATGAGGAGTTAGGGATGTTGGGGTTTTCTTTCTAAAGCCTAAGTAGCTCCAGCTGCTGGACACATGCAAACCAAATGTACCAATTAATTAATGAATCCATCTTATCCCATGTTCAAGATGCAAGAGTCTCCTCTCCCCTGAATATCAGATTACCTGAATGTGCTCTATGGCTTCCATTTGCTTCTCAAAGGGATGATTAGTCCCCAAAGATTAAGAATTACTTATGTGTATACTACATCTCTGTGCTTATTTTAACTTTATTAATTTTTAAAGATAATTTTATTATACTTCTTTTTACTATGAACCACCTCAAGTTCTCTTTGGCAGGAGAATTATAAATGATACATAAAAGTGAAAAAATAGAGTTGAATAATGATTACTTAATTGACTTAAAATTACATGCTAGTTCCTCAAAAGTTAAATACAGAATTACTAAATGACCCAGAAATTCCACTTTTAGGTATATAAAGGAATTGAAAACATGCTCAAACAAAATTCTACATACAAATGTTCACAGCTGCCTTATTCATGTTAACCTAAAAGTGGAAACAACTTTATGTCCATTGGTGACTGAGTTGATAAACAAAAGGTATTATATACATTCAGTGGAATATTATTCAGTCATATGAAATTGAAGTACTAAAACACGATACCAACACAGCTGAAGCTAGAAAACATTATGCTCCATGAAAGCAGCCTCACACAAAAGGCTTCCATTTATATTAAATGTCCAGAATAGGCAAATTAATAAACAGAAAGTAGATTAATGGTTGCCAGGGGCTGGAGAAAGGGGAGAATTGGCCTAATTATCTTTATAGGTATGAGATTTCTTTTTGGAGTAGTAGAAATGTTCTGGAATTAGAGAGATGTGATGGTTGCACAATATAGTAAATATATTAAGATCCAGTGAAGTGTACATTTTAAAGTTATAATTTTTTTGTTATGCTCATTGCATCTTAATAAAAAATTGCATGCTAACTTACAAACAAAAACAAAAGCCCCACATATATGGGGGCATGTCAAAGAAGCCCAGGAACCAACTAAAATAGCTTTCTTTTTTTTTTTTTTTTTTTGAGACAGCATTTTGCTCTTGATACCCAGGCTGGAGCACAATGGCATGATCTCGGCTCACCGCAACCTCTGCCTCCCAGGTTCAAGCAATCCTTCTGCCTCAGCCTCGTGAGTAGCTGGGATTACGGGTGTGCGTCACCACACCCGGCTAATTTTCTATTTTTAGTAGAGCCAGGGTTTCTCCATGTTGATCAGGCTGGTCTTGAACTCCCGACCTCAGATGATCCGCCCGCCTTGGCCTCCCAAAGTGCTGGGATTACAGGCATGAGCCACCAAGCCTGGCCCTAAAAGAGCTTTCAATGGCCAAAGCTGAAACAATTCAAGGGGAAAAATAATTTATTTGGATTATGTTAGATTATATATTGGTTTATAACCCAAAGTAGAAAATAAAAATCCATAAGTCCATAATGATATAAATATGTAAATGGAAAGAATAAAGAACTCTATAGTGTGAAATAACTCCAAATAATGTATATAAATACTCCTTCCTCAAGGATGGGAGAATAACTCTCAACTCAGATCTGGGCTGTGCATAATGATTTCCTTCCAAAGAGTAAGCACAGGCTGGTGCAGTGGCTCACGCTTGTAATTCCCAGCACTTCGGGAAGCCAAGGTAGGAGGATCGCTTGAGCCCAGGAGTTCGAGACCAGTCTGGAAACATTGCAAGACCTTGTCTCTTCTAAAAATAATGATAATAAACAACATTATTCAGACATGGTGGTGCGTGCCTATTGTCCCAGCTGGTTGGGAAGCTGAGGTGGGAGAATTACTTGAGCCTGTGATGTTGAGGCTGCAGTGAGGCATGATCGTGCCACTGCATTCCAGCCTAGGTGACAGAGGGAAACTGTGTATCAAAAAAAAAAAAAAAAAAAAAAAGAGTAAGTATGGTAAGTATGCAAAAGGGGGAAACAGATAAACTTTTCTGTGTATAAATATTACAAGCACTGCCTCAGCTAAGTGGTCCAGGTCAGCAGCAGCAGTGAGGCCATGTTGATAGGACGTATCCTTAATATGGTATGATGAAAATGGCATTTTACCCCGATCTTCCTCCCCAAACTCCACAATCCCAGTCTACTCATGAGAAAAACCTCAAACTAATTCCCATAGAGGGACATCAACCAAAGGACCTGAGCAGGACTCCTTAGAGCTATCGAGGTTATCAAAAACAAAGAAAGTCTGAGAAACTGTCATAACCAAGAGTTAATGTAATGTGGTTTTCTGGATGAGATGCTGGAACATAAAAAGGTAAAAAAAATAAACTAAAGTGGTAAAGCTAAATAAATATGAACAAACTGTAGACTTCAGTCAATAATAATGTATCAGTATTGGTTCATAAACTGTAACAAATGTATCATACTAATAATGTAAGATGTTAATATTAGGACACTGCAAGCACAGTATTTGAGAACTGCCTATACTATCTTCTTAATTTTTCTGTAAATCTAAAACTGTTCTAAAAAATGAAGTCTATTTTTTAAAAAATGCATGTTAACATTTAGAAAGCCAATTTATTATGTTTGAGTATGTGAATGCATAATTATATAAAAAAATCAATATAATATTATATGGACTGAGCTCTAAACCATGATTTACTCTATTGGTGTGTTTTTGATATGCAAAAAAATGCATTCAGTTCCATGTTTTCTTTAGATTAAATTCCCCAGGAATTTAACCAGCCTATTAAGACCATAACATTTGGACACACAAATCTTCTCATGCTATCAGTATCATTTGGAGATGAATCCTCAGTACTGATCCATGCAGACCCGACCAGTGGACACACATAAATTAACAATATTTCAACATGTTTGTATTGAGATGCAGCCATATGAACCTGGACAAGATTTTCAGCTCTAGTGTCTGTTTTGTTCAGTGATGTGGCTCTACCATGCATTTCAGTGCTGGCCACACAAGATTCTCAATAATATCACTTGAACGAATGCATTAACCTGATAAAGGAGAAGGAGGCTTTATAATTCCTGATTTGTTGCAGCTTTTGCCAGCTACAAAGCCAGCTTAATTGCCACATTGGTATCTATCAAGGGAAAAAAAAAAAGGTAGGACTGAAGGAAATAAATACGGATTTATCTTGCTTCTAACCCTGAATAATATTCTTCTGGTATTCCTAACAGACTAAAAGTCTTCTTTGAGGAAGGCCAAGTTAATTTAACTTTAATTTGGTCAATGAGGACCTTGCCAGATGAAGACTTAGACATTTCGTTCCTTAGCCAACTGTTAAGCATCTGGTGAGAAACTTATTGATTCTTTCTTACTTCAAACAGGTATTTAATATTTTTTAGAGGAACTCTCAGAGATGCAGGTAAGATTTTAAAAACCAATAACATATTTATCTTGCTGACTGAAGTATGATCTTTAAACATTGAAACTGAAGATTTTCTATTTCTAGAATGTTCTTCCTGAAAGCTATATTTTTGTTGAATTCCCATTTAGTTTGATATTTCCAAGGAAAATTGTTTATTGCCCAATTTCAGCATGTATATTTTCTTAATTTAACAGTATGAAATTTGTATTTTCCACTCATAATCTGAGTGTTTATTTTTAAGGTCTAATTTAAATTTCCTTAATAATGTGCTTATAATTCTAATTCTTGACATCAACTTTAGACACATCTATTAATTCTCTAGTGTGAAAGATAAGGATTTAATTTTTTCTAATATTCAGTTTTAAATTACAGATAAGTACAACATTTTAAGAATATAGCTGAATATAAAATATTTTTTATAGCTTATTGCCATTTTTCTGGCCATAGAAGCCATATGCACTCTAGTAAACATTCTTGGCTTCCACTTAGATTCCTTTTATTGAGTAGTTGAATCAATCCTCCAGCTTTTGTGAGTGCTGGTTGCTAACAACTCATGCCCTGTTGAGGAGGTTATCTCCACCCCTACACTTTGAGTGCCTTCCATACAATCACAGACATTGCCTCAGACCGAGGTACCAAGTGTATGGGAAAGTATGTGTGGCTGTGGACACATAATCATGAGATCATTGGTTTTACCACATTAACACACGATCCAGGGTCCAGTTGCTGCTGGTCTGATAGAGTAGTGGAATAGACACTTGAAGTTTAGGGATAACACCATCATTCTGATATATATCTTAAAACAATGGCTGTTAAATCAGTTTAATAGATGGTAAACATGGGAGAAGAACTAAGAGAGCTCACTCACTCTCATTCTCAATGCCCACTAAATCTTCTGTCCCAGCAACCTTAAGCTCTATGGGTCTTAGAGGGATGACGCTTCTGCTAGGGGCACAGCAAAGAGACCCACTAAACTTAAAGCAATTACTGCTGCCATTGCTTGCCTTGGGATATATATGCCAGCAGACCAATAGTCAAAGAAAAAAGTCACATAAAGGCCAAGCTATTGACCCTAATCATTTTTGGGAAATAGGGTTGCTGCTACATAATGAGGGACAGGACAAGAATATGTTCGACAGTCAGGTGAACCACTGGGGCATCAACAGGTACTGTCCTAATAGTTTTAACTATGAGGGAAGGAAATAACTTCGGGACATATAAACTAGGGCATCAGACTCCTTAGGAATAGGTGAGACAACCAGGCAAGGCACCTGCACCATCAGATGTGCTGTCAGAGGAAGTGGCAAATCTATTGTGAATGAGGGATGAGGGAGATGATGAGTATCAGTCATGGACTTGAAGTCAACTGTGGCAGGGGGGCATGTAGTTTCCACTAATGTGTTCTTGTGACTAATCAGAATTCCAGAGGAGCTATGCTGAATAGTTTGAATTTAATATGAGGAGCAAGTGTTTCTGAGTAGTGCAAAATATAGACTATAGAAAATATCGTTGATGTCCAACTCAGATCTCCTTTTCAGGCTGAAACACTTATCCCCCACCTCTCACGAGTGTTGGGTCCTAAAAGCTTACAGATACTCTCTTCTCCAGAGAAATGCCCTCAGAATATGGGAACCATCTTGCTTCGGAATGCACAGTGTTGATAGTGGCTTACAGCCAAGGACTGACTCTCTGGGTATGCAAAGGTTGTCCTCTTACATCAAGGTAGGTCTTATTCTGTGTTGCTGTTCATGCTGTAAAGCTCCCCATGGAATGAAGTTGAAAGCTAGACATTCTTGCTTGGCTTCTTCCTCTTTCTTATATGGTTCTCTCTTTTTTCCAAGTTCTTTATAAGAGAGAATTTGGAATAAGTATTTGCAAAAGAGTCCCTGTGTTAGACTCTCCTTCTAGGAAATTGAAAACAAGACACATACTCACTGCAGGTGGCAGGCGCCTACAGTCCCAGCTACTCGGGAGGCTGAGGCAGGAGAATGGCTGAACCCAGGAAGCGGAGCTTGCAGTGAGCCCAGATCGCGCCACTGCACTCCAGCCTGGGCAAAGAGCGAGACTCTGTCATAAATAAATAAATAAATAAATAAATAAATAATGCATACAAATAGTTTTAAGTCATCCATAGTCCCACCTTATAATGTTTACCATTGTTAGTAGTATATGGGTTTCCAGCTGCTTCTGTTTTTATTGAAACATTTATATAAAATGGAATTATATATGTGGTATGTGTTTGTATGCATGTGGACACATATGTATGCAGTGTTGTTTGTGTGTGCATATATAGACACAGAGAATGTGGTGGTTATCTTTTTTAAATTGATAAATATAATAATTTGTAGTTTTATATATATCCTCTGTATAAATCTACAATTGGTTAAACAATTCTCTATGAGTTCTAATAGTTAACTGTATAAGTGCTGTGATAAACGTATCCATACATTTGGCCCTCCATATCCATGGATTCTGTACCCATGAATTCAACAAACCATGGATCAAAAATATTTTTTAAAAAGTAACAAAAATATAACAGTAAAAATACAAATTCTAAAATACAGTAGAACTATTTCCATAGCAGTTACATTACAGTAGGCATGAGCAATCTAGAGATGATTTAAAGTATGTGGGATTATGTGTGTAGGCTATAGGCAAATACTATGCTATTTTATACAAGGGATTTGAGCATTTGCTGATTTTGGTATCTATAGGAGTCCTGGAACCAATGCCCCTGTGAGACCAAGGGATGACTATACATAACTTCTTTGCTCATTTATCCAACTATTTTCCAGAGATAAATTTTAAGAAGTATAACTATGAGGTTAAGTGCACATAATCTAAATGTTTTATTTTTTTCTGGCAAATTGCCTTTAAATGAGATATGTATGAGACTTCCAGTTTCCCCACATCTTTGCCAACACCTGATTTAGTGCTCAATTAACCTAAATATTAGAACTGACAATTTAAAGCAGAAGTTTTAGAATGGCCAATCGAATTGAATGTTAAGATTATTGACTAGTTTGATATTTTGAATTGAATGAATGCTTAAAATATAAGAAAAAAGCAACCAGACTATTAAGTGCCTGTGTGCTCAGTGCTTAATATAACATCAATGAATGTTATAATTTTAGGAGGTAAGTTTTGTTATTATCCATTGCAACAATGAACAAACTATCAGTGAGAGAGACTAATGGCTTATGTTTATACAGCTGGTTTGGTATTGTATACAATTTGATTTCTCTGATGGTTAAGCCCTGGCTTTTCTTTATGCCCCTCTGTCTCCCACTGGTTGCAGTGCCGATCAATAACTCCCTTTACTGCCCACAGCTATAGGGTCATAGCCAAACCAGATAGATCATACATCTGGATCTGAAAAAGGAACAAGAAAATATATAAAAGTTCCCAGAACAATAAAATGAAAGTTCACTTTAAGTGGTGCCTCTGGGGATTATTCATAAAAAGACCTCAGAAAACCAGCGAATTTTATACACAAATGGAGATTTAGAGGGCATCTGGACGGTCCTCTTTCCATTTTCTTCAGCTGCTGCTTCCATTTATAAATGGAAAATTGTAAAGAGGCAGATGTCAGTGAGATTGTCAGGCAATAACTAGTTTATTCATGATTTTAAGGCTCCAAAGAGAATTGCTAAAGCTTAAGCCATCCTTTCATTCAGGTAGAAAATTTTCAGAATAAAATGGAACATCAGATCTCTATCTGAAGAAATTAGCTTTGAGGATTGAAAGTAATAGTAGACTAGCTATTTCTTGGGGCTGAAAGAACGGCTTATGGTTACTAAGCTGTGACTGTGACGAGGGCACCAGGGAGAACTTGATCCAATGTCCACAGCTCTAAGGGCAGGAACGGCCAGATCCCCAGCTTCTACTTTTACATGTACTAACTTAACTTTATTGGGCTCTAAACTGAGAGAAAACCCCTGGCAGAATGAAGCAGGAAAGTGAACAAAGACCTTTAACTGTGTCTAATCTCTCCTGCTTTGGTTGAACATGGCTCCAACTCTTTGGTCCTAAATCTTGACACATTTAGAATCGCCTGAATGTCTTTGTAAAATTCCTAATGCTGCACTCCAGACTTATTAATCTCTGGCTTTGGGAACCAGGCATCAGGCTAGTTGACTCCAATGTGACACCACAATTGCGACCATGGGCTAACTCATCTCTTCTTTCTCCAATGTCATCATCTGACATCCCAGCTGAAAATTACTACTAATTTTAGAAATAACATTTTTGGCAGGTATTAGTATTGTGGAGTTTTTTTTTTTTAATAGTAAGAGAAAAAAGACAGGTAAACTAAATCATTGAGAGAGAGTATATGAGAACTCTCTACTTTCTGATCAGTTTTACTGTGAAAATATAACAGGTTTTTTTTTAAAGTCTACTAAATACAATTTTAAATATTAAAAACAAAAAAAAAAGAAGAAAGAAAAAATAGAAACAGATGGGTTTACTGATACTAGTTTTTTTCCAGAGAGTGTGTTGGCTGTGCAGCTGAAGGGAAAGCAGGCACGTTTCTGACAACACAGCTTGGTGGCATCTCTCTGTCCTATCACTTTACCTTTAGTTTATTTACCAGCCAGCTCAGATTAGTTCTATTACTGGTGAAACTCAGCTCCCCTAGAACCCAACTGATACTGTTAGAGTAAACAGATCCCAATCCAGACCCCATGAGAGAGTTCTTGGATCTTGTGCAAGAAAGAATTCAGGGCAAGTCTGTACGGTAAAGTGAAAACAAGTTTATTAGGAAAGTGAAGGAATAAAATAATGGTTACTCCATAGACAGAGCAGCCCCAGGGCTGCTGGTTGCCCATTTTTATGGTTATTTCTTGATTATATGCTAAACAAGGGGTGGATGATTCATGCTTCTGCTTTTTAGACCATATAGGATAGCTTCCTGACATGGTCATGGCATTTGTAAACTATCGTGGCGCTGGTGGGAGTGTAGCAGTGAGGACCAGAGGTTCCTCTCGTGGCCATCTTGATTTTGGTGGGTTTTAGCCAGCTTCTTTACTGCAGGCTGCTTTATCAGCAAGGTCTTTATGACCTGTACCTTGTGCTGACCTCCTCTCTCATCCTGTGACTTAGAATGCCTTAACTGTCTGGGAATGCAGCCCAGTACACCTCAGCCCCATTTTACCCAGCTTCTATTCAAGATGGAGTTGCACTGTTGCAAATGCCTCTGACAATACGGCCTGTATATACCTCTTAACACCTAGAAACAAGGCTCTTCTTTTTACAACGTCTGAAACCCTGTCATGTGCCACCAGTTAAGCCCCTCTTTCTTGTCTGAATCAGCTCCCAGGCCATCAGCTCTTCTGCTGAGCCTGATGACTAACTTACTCTCAGGCTGCTCACCTGGACCAGGTTAATAGCTCTACCCACTGCCAGGTACTTAGATGCTCCAAAAGAGTTTATTTCTGTCACCAACAATAAGCATGAGATGGGACAACTCTAATGGCCAGTGGGATAAGAAATTCTGCCCACGTTTGGAAATCACTGGTAGCTGTTTATGGTACATATTTTGCATATTCAACTCTGTGGCTGCACCTGAACGTTAGCATATTTCACTATTTGACTTGAATTTTGTTTTTTGTTTTTTTGATTTTTGTTTTTTTCTTTTGCTACATTAGAAGGATGGAAAAAATATTTCCCTTCACCTTCCGAAAAGTTTAAACTTTAAGCTTTTCCTAGCCTCAAGGAAAAAAGGAACCCAGATAGTTCAGTTGCTAATAATTCTGGCTTTAGGCTTAATGGGCCATAAAGGTTTAATGTGGAAACCCATAACGACAACAAGCAGAGGAGAATGCATGGGGCAAGAAGAGTGGAGGAAAGTGGCACCTGAGAAACTTGAAAAGAGAAAGGACTTTTTTCCAGATTCAAACAGGTCGAGGGACTAGGGGAAAGTAGATAAGGAAATGGAGTCAGGCTATCTGTGGGGCCTTGTTCTGAAGCTTCATGGCACCCAGGTGGCCCCTAAAATGAAGAAGGCTCTGTCTATTGGGTGGGCATGATGGTGTTGATGAATACAGTTGTCTCTTGGTATCTGCAAGAAGTTGGCTCCAGGACCCCTGCAGGTACTAAAATCCAAGGATGCTCAAGTCCCTAATACAAAATGGCATAGTATTTGCACATAACCTGCACATATCCTCCTGTATACTTTAAATCATCTCTTATAATACCTAATGCAATGTACATTTGACCCTTGAACAATGAGGGTGTTAAGGGTACCAACCCTCCCTACCCCAGTTGAAAATTCATATGAAGCTTTTGACTGCCCCAAAATGTAACTACTAATAGTCTACTGTTGACCAGGAGACTTACTTATAACATAAAGTCAATTAACACACATTTTGTGTGTTATATTTACAATATACTATCTTCTTACAGTAAGGTAAGCTAGATAAAAGAAAATATTATTTTAAAAAATCATGAGGAAGAGAAAATATATTTACTATTTATTAAGTGGAAGTGAATCATCATAAAGGTCTTCATCTTTGTCATGGTCATGTTGAGTAGGCTGAAGGGGAGGCAAAGGCAGGGTGGTTTTACTATCTTTAGGGTGGCAGACGTGGAAGAAAATCCACATGTAAGTGGACTCCTGCAGTTTAAACCTATGTTGTTCAAGTGCCAACTGCAAATGCTATGTAAATAGTTGCTATGCTGTATTTTTAAATTTTGTATTATTTTTTATTGCTTTTTTAAAAAAATATTTGCTATCTGTGATTGACTGATTCTATGGATGTGGAAGCTGCAGATACTGAGGGCTGACTGTAAATCCCTGCATCTATACTTCATCACATGGCAACTGAGCTGAACTCATCCCTGAGCTGCGCTAGTGATTTACGACACACAATTCAGCAGTTCACATTTGTCAGGCCTTTTGGTACACAGTAGCCTTTGGTGACTGGAAGTAGATGGAGGCCCAAATCTTCTCTCCATTTCTTTGGCACTAAGTGCTATGTTACAATGAAAACGAGACCTAGGAACAAGGCACACAAATGATCACCTTGCTTGAGAGACTTAATCCAAGATGGACACACACGATCCTGGTGGCCCACCTTCCTGTCAGTTCTGGTGACAGAGTCCTTTGTGAAGTGGGAGGGCAAAGCACCAAATGGAACCCCACATCTTATTTATTACAGGGAAGAAGGATTCCCTATGGGTAACTTAATACTGTTTTAAAATTGTTGTTACACATACACAGAAGACACTTATAAGCAGGTACATCACTTTTTATAATGCAGTGTTTGTAAGTAACTTCTTAGGCAACATAATATCATATGCTGTTAATTCTCATGTAATCCCATTGTGTCACACTAACCATGCTGGTACTAGGGTCACATCAATACTAACACAAGAATGCTAATAACTCCAAACCACTACCTCCTAAATAAAGACACATGCCATCATCAATTGTCATCTCACCATCTCCCCTTCTGCATGACTAGCCTGTTCTAGCATCATCTCTTTCCTGGGCCACTGCAAGTCTCCTCAACTGAATTTATTTATTTATTTTTGTTGTTCATAGCCACATTGAGATGTTAATAAATCTGATCATTTCATTTCCATTTTTGAAAACCTCTAATGGCTTCTAATATTTATTGAAACAAGATAAAATCTCATAATTGAGATTGAGTCATTTTCATGAAGACAATAGCAAAAGTATCCTTCATCCTATGCCCGTTTCTCTGTTATTTTCTTTGTAGTACACAGCTCTGAAATTATGTTTTCAGCATATCTGATTTTCTGTCTTCCTCAAATAGAATGTCAACTTCTCAATTCATTCACTCTTAGGTCCCCAGTACCTACAACAGTGCTTGGCACACAGTAAATGTTCAGTTAACATCCATGGAATTTCACAAATGAAAGATGTGCGTTGGTACTAATGCCTGTGATTTCTTCTCAGCCAGTTATATTCTTGCAAAGTAAGAAGGACAATTATTTTTCTCCCTTTGTGACAGACTCAACTGTTGGAGGGATCCCAGCAGCAGATTTGCTTGGACCCCAGCCTCATCATTCAGTATAATCATTACTTTGCTTTCCCTTGAGCTGCTGTGATCCTGTTGCAGCATTTTCTGCTGGTTGCCAAATTACCTAAAATAATTCAATTACTGCAGGATATTCTGTTCCATATTGCACTAATTGTCATCCACAGAATACTTTGAAAGCATGATTGTCTTACTAGAATAAAAAGAAAGACTTTATTTGTCTTAAACTCACTTGGAACAGATCTCACATGACTAAACTGTTTAAATTATTGTTATGGGTTGAACTGTGTATCCCCAAAATTCATATATTGAAGAAAACACCCTAGTATTTCAGAATGTGATTGTTTTTGGAAGAGGCGATCTTTAAACGGATAATTAAGGTTAGATGAGGTCGCTGGGGTCAGGTCTTAATTGAATATAACTGGTATCCTTATAAGAAGAGACTAGGACACACACACACATACACACACACACACACACACACACAGTGGAAAAACCATGTGAATACACAGAGAGAAGATGGCTCTTAGAGACTGAACTGTTCTTTCCCCAAATTCATAATGTGGAAGTCCTGCACCCAGCACTCATAAAGTGACTGTATCGGGGTGGCCCTAATCCAGTCTGGCTGGTATCCTTATAAGAAGAAGAGATGAGGACATATAGAGAAACACCAGGGCCATGCACACACAGAGGAAAGACCATGTGAGGACACAACAAGAAGGCTGCCACCTGCAAGCTGAAAAGAGAGGCTGGAAGAGAAACCAAACCTGCCTTGATCTTGGACTTACAGTCTCCAGCACCGTGAGAAAATACATCCCTGTTATTTAAGCCTGTGTTATTTTGTAATGGCAGCCCTCATAAAGTAAATCAATTATGAAATTCTACAGGCAGCTTTTTCAACTTACATGAAGTTCCTTTTCTTAAAATGCATGCATACAAGAATGGGTCTTATGGCAAGTACAGTGTTACTTAGAATGACCACTCCTCCTAAAATTTGCTACATACAGCTTTCTGGGCCAGAGTCGTTTCCCTTTTTGCAATCAGGAATCCTCAAAGAGGTGGTATTTCTTCTCTACCCATTCCTTTCCATGTAAAAAAAATTCCCTTAAAAATTCCTGGCTTCTTTAAGGTCCCTACCTCTTTTGTTTCTGACCAAGAACTAGAGTGAGTTATCTGGTTGCTGAGTTTGGGAGGGGAAGTGAGTATCAGTATCTCAGCTCCTTCCTTTCCTCGTTCTCACGAATGGTAGTCTGCCTTCAGAAAGCATTTGCTCTGGTGTACTCCTTTGTGGCTTTCATTGTATTGGGGCACCCCCAGTTAGACAGGTTGAGATTACCCTGTGCTGTCTGTAGCAGTGGGTAACAGGAAACCCATTGTTACTGCACACCTTTCCTGGTTACCTCTTGCTGTGTGACAAACAATTACAAAATTTAGTGGTGTAAAACAATCATTTTATTAATTTCAAAATGTGTGGGGCAGAAATTTGGGCGGAGCACAGCAAAGACTGCTGACTAAGACCTTTAATTAGATTGGCTCAAACAGCTGGATTTAGCTGGGCTGGCTTGGTGAGAGATACATGTCTTGGGCCTTGATTCTGGCTATCAGCTGGTTTCCTCAGTGATATGGTTTGGCTGTGACCCCACCCAAAATCTCATCTTGAATTGTAATCTGAATTATAATCCCCATGTGTTACGGGAGGGACTCATGGGAGGTGACTGGATCATGCGGGCAGTTCCCCCATGCTGTTCTCATGATAGTGAGTGAGTTCTCATGAGATCTCATGGTTTTATAAGGGGCTCTTCACCCCTTTCCTCTGCACTTCTCTCTCCTGCCACCATGTGAAGAAGGGAGTGTTTGCTTCCCCTTCCACCATGACTGTAAGTTTCCTGAGGGTTCCCTAGCCACACAGAGCTGTGAGTCAATTCAACCTATTTTTGTTATAAATTGCCCAGCCTCAGGTACTTCTTTATAGCAGTGTGAGAATGGACTAATACACTCAGTTTTTCTCCACATCACATCTACCAGTGCCAGAATGTCTAAGATGCTTTTTCACTGCATATCTTTCCTGCACTGGGAGAGCTGAAACAACTAGGGCTGCCTGGACATCACTACTTTTTCATAAGCTTATCTTGGGCTTCCTCACATTATGGTGGTAACAGAGAAGTTGGACTTCTTACATGGTGGCTAGTTCCCCCCAGAATGAGCATTCTAAGACACCAACATGAAAACTGCAAGGTTTATTCTGAACTAATCTTGAAAGGGACACAGTGTCATTTCTGATGTATTCTGCAGGTTATAAGTGAGTCTCACTGCCAGCCAAGATTCAGTAGGTGAGGGCTGGCTACACAAAGATGTTAATACATGAGGTGGTTAAAAGAGGGGTCTTTTTAAGAGACTATCACAACATTTAAGCCATGTTCTTAAATAGATAATAAAGGTGCTATTGTCATCTCATCTACTTTTTCTTCTATGGTACTTTCCAGTTGATTCAAAACTGAGGCCAGAAAAAGTAAAAATTTTAAAGTTGATATTCTCATACATCAGCAGCAGCTACTATTTGTTCTTGATACACGGCTTGTATCAGAAATATCTTAGTTATAGGCAACATCTTAACATGTCCTGCTTGCATGCAAATAAGGGGATGTAAATGGATGATTGAGGGTTGGGATGTTGCTTAACATCATGTGCCAGACATGAATAAGCATCACACCTTAGTTAAGAAATAAATTCTAAAGACAGAAAGGAATTCTGAAAATATGGTAGCTAAAACATCCTGCTGCCTTGTCATTCCCAAACTCAACTTTAATCCTTCCCCTACATGAGCCAAATGGATGATAGGACTGGAAGACAGCCATAGCCTGGAGGATGGAAGTGATTGGGCTCTTGCAAATAAATTCAAAGAGAAAATGGTCCTTACTGACATTCAAATTAGAGGCCAAGAAGATCAAGTGAAGGAAATTTTCAGAGACTACCTAGTCAAACTGCAAAGGGAGAGAAATCAAGAGGAAAAGATGAGGCTTACAGTCACAGGAGACTTAACACACAAGTAATGAGAAGGGAAAAAAAGAAGATCTCATGGAAATGCAATTATTAAACAAATGATAGCAGAAAAATTTCCTTACCTGAAGGAAGACCTAAGTAGGCAGAGGTACACTGAGGCAGGTCTTAATAGGATTTCTAAACTCCAAGAATAAAGAAGACATTTTATAGATTTCAAAGTAGAAAAGACAAGTTATTTCAAAGGTTAATTCACAGATTCAGGTTGGCATTGGACATCTCATCTGCAGAAAGAGGAGCTAGCCAATCACAGAGTGACATCTATAGACTACTTAGAGGAAAGAAATACAACCATGGATCCTGACAGCAGCCCAAATGCCATTCCAGTAGCACAAATGAAAGAAAAATACTGTAGATGTACAAGAATTGAAAGTACACGTCATTCAAAGACTCTACAGGAGGAAAATTCTGGAGAATGAACTATAACTAGCAAACAAGCCAGAACAGAGATGAGAATGGGATGTTTGAGAGGTGGCTGGGAAGAGGTTAAATCTGTGAGTGAGGATAGGAAAAACATAAAAAGCAAGCAAACTAAAAATCTCATCCTGAGAAGTACACGAGATATAGAGAAAAGTAATAGGGGAATAAAGCCCTTAGTAAGAATTTTTTAAGTAAAATTAATATTAATAAATAATAGGCTTTATTATAATTGCCAGGAATGGGAAGGGAACCCAAAGTACACTACCAACATACAGTAAGAAACCAAATTAATAAGCACTTCTACTTGTAAATTAGCTGCAAATATACGAAGGAGGGAAAGAAAAATATCAAATGGAAATACTAAACATAGAGTAAGATGGAATAAATGAAAATAAGTATATCATCATATATATTGTGTTAGTTATCTATAGCTGCATAACAAATCAAATTAAAAATGGATTTGACTGAATGATTACCTGATCTTACCAACAGAATATTTGTTTTATTTGTGCAAGAGTGAACCTTTCAGGCAAGGTATTCCTTGGACTTAAAAGTTTTCATCCCTGGGATGCAAGGCTGGTTCAACATACACAAATCAATAAATGTAATCCATCACATAAACAAAACCAATGACAAAACCATATGATTGTCTCAATAGATGCAGAAAAGGCCTTCAGTAAAATTCAACACCCCTTCATGCTAAAAACTCTCAATAAATTAGGTATTGATGGAACGTATCTCAAAATAATAAGAGCTATTTATGACAAACCCACAGCCAATATCATACTGAACGGGCAAAAGCTGGAAGCATTCCCTTTGAAAACTGGCACAAGGCAAGGATGCCCTCTCTCACCACTCCTATTCAACATAGTATTGGAATTTCTGGCCAGGGCAATTAGGCAAGAGAAAGAAATAAAGCTATTCAAATGGGAAGAGAGGAAGTCAAATTGTCTCTGTTTGCAGATGACATGATTGTATATTTAGAAAACCTCATGGTCTCAGCCCACAATCTCCTTAAGCTGATAAGCAACTTCAGCAAAGTCTCAGGATACAAAATCAATGTGCAAAAACCACAAGCATTCCTATACACCAATAACGGAGAAACAGAGAGCCAAATCATAACTGAACTCCCATTCACAATTGCTACAAAGATAATAAAATACCTAGGAATCCAACTTACAAGGGACGTGAAGGACCTCTTCAAGGAGAACTACAAATCATTGCTCGAGGAAATAAAAGAGGACACAAACAAATGGAAGAACCTTCCATGCTCATGGATAGGAAGACTCAATATCATGAAAATGGCTGTACTGCCCAAAGAAATTTTTAGATTCAATGCTATCCCCATGAAGCTACCATTGACTTTCTTCACAGAATTACAAAACAGTACATTAAATTTCATATGGAACCAAAAAAGGGCCCTCATAGCCAAGAAAATCCTAAGCAAAAAGAACAAAGCTGGAGGCATCACACTACCTGACTTCAAACTATACTACAAGGCTATAGTAACCAAAACAGCATGGTACTGGTACAAAAACAGATATATAGACCAATGGAATAGAACAGAGGCCTCAGAAATAACACCACACATCTACAACCATCTGATCTTTACCAAACCTGACAAAAACAAGCAATGGGGAAAGGATTCCCTATTTAATAAATGGTATTGGGAAAACTGGCTAGCCATATGCAGAAAACTGAAACTGGATCCCTTCCTTATAGCTTATACAAAAATTAACTCAAGATGGATTAAAGACTTAAACCTAGAACCTAACACCATAAAAACCCTAGAAGAAAACCTAGGCAATACCATTTAGGACATAGGCATGGGCAAATACTTCATGACTAAAAAACCAAAGGCAATAGCAACAAAAGCCAAAATTGACTAATGAGATCTAATTAAACTAAAGAGCTTCTGCACAGCAAAAGAAACTATCATCAGAGTGAACAGGCAACCTACAGAATGGGAGAAAATTTTTGCAATCTATCCATCTGACAAAGGGCTAATATCCAGAATCCACAAAGAACTTACACAAATTTACAGGAAAAAAATCAAACAACTCCATCAAAAAGCAGGTGAAGGGTATGAACAGACACTTCTCAAAAGAAGACATTTATGGGGCCAAGAAACATATGAAAAAAAGCTCATCATCACTGGTCATTAGAGAAATGCAAATCAAAATCACAATGAGATACCATCTCATGCCTGTTAGAATGGTGATCATTAAAAAGTCACATATATACCATGGAAATACTACACAGCCATAAAAAGGATGAGTTCATGTCCTTCACAGGGACATGGATGAAGCTGAAAACCATCATTGTTAGCAAACTAACACTGCATGTTTTCACTCATAAGTGGGAGTTGAACAAGGAGAACACATGGACACAGGGAGTGAAACATCACCCATCAGGGCCTGTTGGATGTTGGGGGAGTAGGGGAAGGATAGCATGAGGAGAAATACCTAATGTAGATGACGAGTTGATGGGTTCAGCAAACCACCATGACACGTGTATACCTATGAAGCAAACCTGCATGTCTTGCACATGTATCCCAGAACTTAAAGTATAATAAAAAAAAAAGAAAAGAAAAAAAAGAGAAAGTTTTAGAGGAATTTTAGCCAAGATGGCTGAATGGATAGAGACAGAAAAAACTTCTCCCACTGAGAGACCAGACCATCAAGAAGACTGGCACACTCTGAATTGATCTTCAGAAAGAAGGCATTGAGAGTCAAGAGGGAGGACACAGACCCTAGACTGAATGGGGAGGAAGCTAAGAACACTGCTTGGGGTTGCCACGCACCAGGACTCCTCCCTGACCCTGAGTGGCTCCTGGGGAAATGGTGAGTGAAACAGGCATAGAGTGGCTCTTAAGGACCTCTTGTAAGGTGGGTCTGGTGGTAGCAAATTTACTTAGCTTTTGCTTGTTTGAAAAGGATTACATTTCTCCTTTTCCCAGGCTGTTCTCAAACTCCTGAGCTCAAGTAATCTGCCCACCTCAGCCTTCTAAAATGTTGGGACTGCAGGCATGAGCCACTGTGCCTGGCCAAAAATCAATAGCATTTCCATACACCAACAACATCTAAGCTGAATGCAATCCTATTCACAATAGCCACTAAAAGAATAAAATACCTAGGAATACAGCCTACTAGGGAGGTGAAAAATCTCTACAACCAAAATGACAAAACACTTCTCAAAGAAATCAGATGACACAAACAATTGGAAATACATTTCACGCTCATGGGTAGGAAGAATCAATATTGTTAAAATGACCATACTGCCCAACGCAATTTATAGATTCAGTGGTATTCCTGTCAAACTACCAACATCATTTTTCACAGAATTAGAAAAGGCATTTTAAAATCCACATGGATCTAATAAAGAGTGTGAATAGCCAAAGCAATCCTAAGCAGAAAGAATGAAGCTGGAGGCATCACACTACCCAACTTCAAACTATACTACAAGGCTACAGTAAATAAAACAGCATGGTACTGGCATTAAAAAAGAACATAGGCCAGTGAAATGAGTTAGAGAACCCAGAAATAAAGTGGCACACCTACAATCATCAGTTCTTTGACAAAGTCAACAATAACAAGCAATGGAGAAAGGACCTCCTATTCAATAAATGGCTCTGGGATAACTGGCTAGCTATATGCAGAACATTGAAACTGTACTTGTACATTTCACCATATAAAAAATTAAACTCAGGATAGATTAAAGACTTAAATGTAAAACCTAAAACTACAAAAACTCTAGAAGAAAATCTAGGAAATACCTTTCTGGACATAGGCCTTGGCAAAGATTTCAAAATGTGGACTCCAAAAGCAATTGCAACAAAACAAAAAAATTGACAAGTAGGACTTAACTAAACTAAAAAGCTTCTACACAGCAAAAGAAACTGTCAACAGGATAAACCCAAAACCTATAGAATGGGAGAAAATGATTGCAAACTATGCATCCAACAAAGGTCTAATATTCAGAATCTATTAGAAACTTAAACAATTGAACAAGCAGAAAACAACCTGATTGAAAAATGGGCAAAATACATGAACAGACACTTCTCAAAAGAGAACACAAACAATTAGGCAACAAATGTATGAAAACAATGCTCTGCATCACTAATCATCAGAGAAATACAAATCAAACTGCAATGCAATACCAACTCACACCAAGCAGAATGGCTATTACTAAAACAGCAAAAAATTAGAGATGCTGGTGAGGCTTCAGAGAAAAGGAAATGCTTATATATTGCTGGTGGGAATGTAAATTAGTTCTGGAAATTTCTGAAAGAACTTAAAACAGAACTACCATTGAATCCAGCAATGCCATTACTGGGCATTTATCCAAAAGAAAATAAAGTATTCTACCAAAAAGACACATGCATTTACATTTTCATCACATCACTGTTCATAATAGCAGAGACACGGAATCAACCCTGGTGTCCATCAATGGACAAAGAATTGGATAAAGAAAATGTATATATACACCATGGGATACTACACGGCCATAAAAAAGAGTGAGGTCATGTCCTTTGCAGCAACCATGGATGTAACTGGAGGCCATTATCCTATGTGAGTTAACACAGGAACAGTAAACCAAATACCTCATGTTCAAGTGGAAACTAGACATTAGGTACACATGGACACAAAGATGGCAACAATAGACACTAGAGCTTACTTGAGATTGGAGGGTGGGAAGAGTGTTAGGAAAGAAAAACTACCTATCAGGTACTATGCTCACTACCTGTGTGACAAAATCAATTGTACATGAAACCCCAGCAACATGCAATTAACCCATGTAACAAACTTGCACGTGTACCCCCTAAACCTAAAAAAAGAAGTTAGAAGAAAAAAAGAAGTTGAAGTGATGCCATGCTTCACTGAGTTGATAAAGACTGGAGGTGTGACTATTTTTGTTCCTGGATTGCTAATAAATGGTTGAATGATTATTATCATTTAAATATAGTATCTGGTAAATATTATGGGGAAGTTGACATTTAGTTCTTACCCACTTCTAATTTTTGGAGATTATTAATATTAATTTTAAAAAGAGATATTTGTAGATAGTAAAAATGGTTTAGTGAATATAAAATTACCCTCAAATATCCAAAATAATTACAAATATCATTCTGAATGGTCAAGTATTCCAATAATTTCACTTAAGTCGGTAAAACTTTTAAAAAGAAGTTGTAAAAATATTTGTTGATACTGTGAAAATTATACAGTTGGGAAATGAACAAGATCAGACTACATTAAGTATAATTATAATTGGCCCTTGAACAACACATGTGTTAGGGATACTGCCCCTCTTGTGCAGTAGAAAATTCAACAGGAACTGTAAAAGATAGATGTAACTTTTGAATTCCCCAAACTTAACTACTAATAACTTACTGTTGACCAGAGGCCGTACTGATAACAGCCAATTGACAGGTATTTTGTATGTTATATGTATTATATACTGTATTCTTACAATAAAATAAGCTAGAGAAATGAAAAATGCTATTAAGAAAATCACAAGAGAGAGAAAATGTATTTAATATTCACGGGGTGGAGTTAGATCATCAAAAGCCTTCATCCTTGCCATCTTCATGTTGAGTAGGCTGAGGAGAAGAAGGAAGAGGAGGGGTTGATTTTGCTTGTTAGGGGTGGTAGAGGCAAAAGAAAATTCACATATAAGTGGACCTGTGTGGTTGAAACTTATGATGTTCAAGGTCAACTATAATATGAAAATTTGGTAGGGTACTGGATATATTTATATATATATATAACATAATATATAATATATAATATATTTATATGTATTTATATATTATATATAATATATATTTATAATCTCAGTATATTATTCCTTATATATATTGTTGCATAATAATGACAACCGAAAATAAAAGTAGTAAAATATTTCACTTATAATGGTGACAAAAATGATAAATACTTAGGAATAAATTTAAGAAAAAAGCATCAGAACTTAACAAAAAAAATTAATAGGAAACGTAGGGAAAATATGTTATTGAAAGAGAAATGGATGTTTAAATAATTAGAAAGACATCATATTCTTAGATGGTAATATTTAATAAATAAAAATATCAGTTCTGAAATAATAGAAATTCAAATTGTAATTGTAAGAAGACTTTGATAATTTCATCAAGGATCTTCTCATAGAAGAATAAATAACAAAAATAGCCAAAAAATTCTTTAAAAATAACTATCACGATAAAGACATTCCGTTGTTAGACATTAGAAGGTGCTATGAAGCTTTGAAGTTTAAACAGATAAATAAATCATAGAAATAAAATAGAGAAGCAAAAAACAAATTCTTTTTATTTATGGATTTTGAATATATCACAAAGTTGGCATTTTGTTTCATTGAGGAGAGGTTACTTCATAAATGGTTACAGCATAGCTAATATTTAATTCATCTAGAATAAAGTGAAGTGGGAGTCACCTTGTACCACATATGAAAATAAATCCTAGCTGAATTTAAAACTTAAATATTAAAAAAAAAGTAGAAAAAAATTAAGTATTTATACTTACTACCTAAATGTGGGAGGAACATTTTTATGGGGCCAGGAAATTCAGGAACTGTAAAAGATAGATGTATGTAAATATATATAAATTTATGTCTTTGTATAGCAAAAGATAGCAAAGTCATTAGGTCATAGATCTGTAAAATGAAGTTGCAACACAGATACAAATACAGTTTGAAGTCTACATAATATAAAGTATATTTAGGATTCATTCTGGCAAGAAACATAATTCAATACTATAATGAACAAAGAATGTAAATTGGCAATTCTCAGAAACAAAACCATATGTTAGAATCCTTAAATTCACAATTACTAGAATACATGCAAATATAGGAAAGGAGAGGAAAGTGTAGATAAATAAAAATAAAATAAGGAGAAAAATAAATACAGAACAAAAATCCTCTCAGAACATTTGATATGAATTTGAGTACATAAAATTTCCAATGCATGTATGTATATACATAAAGTCTTGAAAAAATAGATAAACTTATGTATATATCTATGATTACTGGCCATATTGAGTATATATGGTGAGTGAAAAAATGTCCACATTGCATGGTAATGTGTATGCTATGATTCTATTTTCTTAAAAACAGTAGCAACAATAAAAGTACTATAGATGTGTGTGCATGTGTGTGTATGCAAGAATAAATTTGTTGAGAATGTTGATTTGAAAGGACACCAGGCTAGCTACTTTGTGCGTGTGTGTGTGTGTGTGTGTGTGTGTGTGTGTGTTGGGAGGGAGGGGTGTTGTATAAGATGGCAGCAGCCAGCAAAAACTATACTTTAATTGTTATTTTAGAATGTAGTCCTCCTACTTATTTTAAAATAAAAAAAAGGAGCTAACTGTAAAACAGCTTCATGCAAGTCCTTCAGGAGATATTCCAGAAGAAGGCATTATTATCCTAGGAGATGACAGCTCCATGAGTGTTATTGCCCTGAAGACCTTCCAATGGGACAAGATATGGGGATGGAAGACAGTGATACTGATGATCCTAATCCTGTGTAGGTCTAGGCTAATGTGTGTGTTTGTGTCTTAACTTTTAACAAAATGGTTTAAAAATTAAAAAATAAAAATAGAAAATAGAAAAACTTATAGAATAAGGATATAAAGAAAAAATAGTTTTATACAGCTGTGAAATCAGTTTGTGTTTTCAGTTAAGTGTATTTACAAAAGACTTATAAAGTTAAAAAATATTTACAAGTTCTTAAAGTAAAAAATGTTATGATAAGCAAAGGTTAATTTATTATTAAAGAAAAAATATTGCTTATAAATTTAGTGTACTAAGTGTAGAGCTTTATAAAGTTTACCGTGGACAGTAATGCTCCAGGCTTTCACATTTACTCGTCATTCACTCATTGACTCACTCAGAGCGACTTCCAGTCCTGCAAATTCCATTTTGGGTGAGTGCCCTACACAGGTAGGGCACATTATCATTTACATGATCTTAAATACATTATCTTTTATAATGTATTTATACTTCATCTTTTCTGGTTAGATATATAAGTACCGACCATTGTGTTACAATTGCCTGTAGTAGTCAGTACAGTAACACGCTGGTCAGGTTTATAGCCTAGGGGCAATAGTCTATACCATGTAGCCTAGGTGTGTATCATTAGGCAATACCATCTAGAATTGTGTAGTGCACTCTATGATATTGGCAGAATGAGGAGATCACTGAATGAAGCATTTCTCAGAACCAATCCCCGTTGTTAAAGATGCATAACTATTCTGAAGAGGTATACATGTTTACACTCCAGTTTCATGTGCTCTCTTAAAATAATGAATCTAAGAAAATACAATTCTGCCTCAGTGCGTAATGTAAAAATTGAGTATTGTCAGAATTATGCTAAAGATTTCTTATATGATTCATGAAGAGTATAAGATGTGATTTTCATTATACAAACCTGTAGAGTATTTTGCACTTTAAAGTTTACAACAACATCTCCTAATGAGGAATAAAGGAAAGTCTCTCTGCAGGTGTCTGATCATGTTTTCACTCTACTCTAACAAGACTATCAAAACCCTGGGGGAGAAGATGGATGAATATCAAATTCTAAAGTGTTTCTTCTTACCTGCAGAGTTTACTCCATTTAGGTTTACTATTAGATTTCTAAGCCATAATACATTAATTTACTGTGAGAATAAAAAATAGTCAAATTGCCTTTTTAGAAGTTTAGGTTCTAAAGTTACCCCCCAAATTATATGATTTGGTGATTTTATTTAATTATATTAACTGATGGCTCCAACCTATCTGACAAATTAAACATGTCTGGATATCAAGTTACTGAAATAAAATCTCAATTTTATTGAAATGTTAATGAAAACCAGTTCTGAGGCTTTAAGTGACTTATCCAAGGACACATAGGTGGTAAGTAGCACAGAGGAATTTGAACCCATACCTGCCCAAAACCTAAGCCCAGACTGTACATCTCTCCACCTGCATCAACCTGCGGTAGAAAGTCCAGAGAAGCCTGGCAAAACAACTTAAAAATGCACCTATCGAGCATTTCAAAGAACAGAAGATAAGAGAGGCAGAGAAGGTGGGAGGGCTTACGTTCATGTTTTTGGGGGTGAGTGGATTGGGGGTGGGCATTCATGTAGGATAAGTATATGGTGGATGTGAAAGGAAATTGACTTGGCTCAGGGAAATCTAATTGGCTTGGAGGTGAGAATTGTGGGTGACTTAAAAACTGCAGTGGCCTACAACTAGTAATTTCTATTTCATCCTAACTTTATTTCTTGTCTAAAGGGAGGAAAAATGCCTTGAAGAACAGGAGTAGGAGAGAGAAGAAAGGAAAGCTAGTGGGAGTTTAAGTCAAGGTTGGTTTCCTTCCTGACCCCACCCACATTCTCCCACTCTTCCTGTTTGCACTCAGCTGCTGCCCAGGCGGAGGCTACTAAGGAGAGTTGGGTTTCAAGCAGGCTTTGTAGGAAAATGGGGGCTTAAGATGAAGCAAAACCTCCAGGGTGACTCTGAGGGACCTTGCAGCTAGGATTTCCTGGGAAGTTTCTCCTCCTCACCATTCTATTAAGTTACAGGGGCAGAAATAAGAGCCTCCTATGTAGCAGGTGACCCTTAAAGTCAATGAATGAGTAACAAGAGGAATGTAATCTTTTTATTTGTGTTCCAGAATAAGGATGTTTGTGACTGCAATTCTCCTATTCTCCAAACACCAACTGGGTGTCCAACAATTCAGTTCTATTGTGACATTAACTCCTCAGAGTTAGCATCAGACTCCACAGATTTAAGGGCTCAGTCCCACAAGACTGCCCTTCCATCAGATGCTGTCTCAAGGTCTCAAGGACTGGTCCCCAGGTTAGCTGCACTTCTGTCTGACTTGGCTACAAATTCAGAGGCTCCCACAACCTCCTTGCCAGGCTTGGTGATTCACTAGAATGTCTCACAAAACTCAGGAAAGTGCTTTTCTTATTGTTACCCATCTATTACAAAGGCTACAACTCAGAACAGTCAAGTAGAAGAGATGCACAGAGCAAGGTATGGAGGGAGGCAAGGAGCTTCCCTGCCCTTTCTGGGTGTGCCACCCTCCAGCACCTCATTGTGGTCGCTGACCAGGAAGCTTTCTGAACCCTGTTGTTTAGTGGTTTTTATGGAGGTTTTATTGCGTAGGCGTGATTGATTAAATCATTGGCCACAGGTGATTCAACACAGTCTCCAGCCCCTTTCCCCTCGCTTGCAAAGTCAGGGGGTGGAGCTGAATGTTCCAACTCACTAATCATTCTGTTTTCTTTCTGGAGACCACCACAAGAAGATGAGGGAAAGTTTGGAACTTACTAGAGACTTGTTGAATGGTTTGTATATTAACATAAACTTAGTTGTTGTTGAAAGGGGCTTGTTATGAAAGACAAAAGATACTCCCATCACTCAGGAAATTCCAAATGTTTTAAGAGCCCTTTGTCATCAATTGGGTACAAAAACTAAGTATTTCTTATTATACCTCAGTGGCATATTTTCATAATAAAATGGAACTTTTTGGGGAGGGTTAACATTTCTTTGTTATATTAGGATAAATCATTTGGCTCATTCTGGGGTAATCTGATATTCTCCTCTTTAAAAAACCCAGGAATTTCTTTTATTTATTTTATTTTTTTATTTTTTATTATTATACTTTAGGTTTTAGGGTACATGTGCACAATGTGCAGGTTTGTTACATATATATCCATGTGCCATGTTGTTTTGCTGCACCCATTAACTCATCATTTAGCATTAGGTATATCTCCTAATGCTGTCCCTCCCCCCTCCCCCCACCCCACAACAGTCCCCCAAGTGTGATGTTCCCCTTCCTGTGTCCATGAGTTTTCATTGTTCAATTCCCACCTATGAGTGGGAACATGCGAAAACCTAGGAATTTCTATCCCAAATAAAAGTCTTCTCACTGTAAAGAAAAGGACAAAGCCTTCTGTATAAATTAACTAGAGCTGCTGTAAGAAAATATCACAAACTGGATAATTAAACAACAAAGATTTACTGTCTCACAGCTGTGTAGGCTAGAAGTCCAAAATCAAGGTGTCAGTAGGGCTGGCTTCTTTTGAGGGGCTGTGAGACAGAGGATCTATCCCAGATCCTCTCTCCATGGCTTGTACATGGCCCTCATTTACATCTCTTGACATTATCTTTGCCTTCCCTCTGTGTTTATCTCTACGTCCAAATTCCCCCTTTTTATAAGGACAACAGTCATGTTGGATTAGGGCACACCTCGATGTCCTCACTTTAACTTGGTTACTTCTGTAAAGATCCTACCTCCAAATACAGTTACATTGTAGGTATTCAGGGTTATTTCAGGGAGACACAATTTAACCAATAATATCCTCCCCTTGCTAATGAGCATCCTTTCTGAATCAGTTACTAAGGATTATGTGGTGATTGTGTGTGGAGGCAGAAGTGGGTGTATAAAGAAAGAGCTGAAGAGACTAGAGATGAAGGGAGGAGAGCAGAAATGACTCTGGCGTCCGAAGAGTGGAGTGTGACTTGAGAGTGGGACTCTCTCCAAGGTTCATTTCATGCATGAACTGAAAGAAGGGCCACTGCAAGGCATATTTCTAATAATTTTTGTACTCTGAGTCAGCTCCAGTGAATTGTCCAGTCTTAGGGTGGCTGGAACTTTTCTAGGAGTGAATAGGCACTGTCACCCCTCAGCATCTGTGAAGTGGGAAAGATGCCAAGCCCAAGAGGCGAGCTTCTGACTTGCTAGTGTTGGGCTCACCCAGGTGTGCATGCTCTGCATGTAATTATTCTGTAATAAATGGCTTCCAACCCTATGACCTAAAGTACTTGGAGGAAGAAATTTAATATGTAACATTGTGATTAAAAACATGATTCAGAGAGAGACTGACACCCTTTCTTTCAGGTACTTTTCAACATTAAATTTAATATGAGGTAAACTTCTAAAAGGAGTTCATTTCTACAATCCTATTCAAAAACAATATTGCTATATGTGTTGGAAAAATGTAAGAAATAATGATTCTAAATATGTGTCTCTTCTTCTGTTAAATTATTTAAATATGCCATTTAACATGAGGAAATAAATGAACTACACCCAGATAATTTGCATTGTATTGCTTATGATAGAAAAAAGAGAAAATGCAGGGAAGAGTTCAAGTTAGAACTACAGCTGCTGATATAGTTTGGCTCTGTGTCCCCACCCAAATCTCATCTTGAACTGTAATCCCCACATGTTGAGGGTGGGGCCTGGTGGGAGGTGATTGGATGATGGGGGCAGTTTCTCCCATGCTGTTCTTATGATAGGGAGTGAGTTCTTACAAGAGTTGACCATTTTAAAGTGTGGCACTTCCTTGTGCTCTCACTTTCTCTTGCCTGCCGCCATGTACGACATGCCTTGATTCCCCTTCGCCTTCCACCATGATTGTAAGTTTCCTGATGTTTCCCCACCCATGTGGAACTGTGAGTCAATTAAACCTCTTTTGTTTATGAATTACCCAGTCTCAGGAAGTGTCTTTATAGCAGTGTGAAAACAGACTAATACAGACAATAGGTACTAGCAAAGTGGGGTACTGCTATAAAGATAATCTGAAAATGTGTAAGTGACTTTGGAATTGGAAAACAGGCAGAGGTTGGAACAGTTTGGAGGGCTCAGAAGAAGACAAGAAGATGAGGGAAAGTTTGAAACTTCTTAGAGACTTATTGAATGGTTTTGACCAAAATGCTGATAGTGATATGAACAATGAAGTTGAGGCTGAGGTTGTCTTAGATGGAAATGAGGAACCTATTGGGAACTGGAATCACGGTCACTCATGCTATGCTTTAGCAAAAAGACTGGTGCCATTTTTCCCCTGCCCAGAGACTTGTGGAACTTTGAATTTGGGAGAGTTCAAGGAAACTTTTCTTTTTTTTTTTTTTTTTTTTTTTTTTTTTAGTATTTTTTTTTTTTTTTTAATTATACTTTAGGGTTTTAGGGTACATGTGCACAATGTGCAGGTTTGTTACATATGTATCCATGTGCCATGTTGATTTCCTGCACCCATTAACTCGTCATTTAGCATTAGGTGTATCTCCTAATGCTGTCCCTCCCCCCTCTCCCCACCCCACAACAGTCCCCGGAGCGTGATGTTCCCCTTCCTGTGTCCATGAGTTCTCATTGTTCAATTCCCACCTATGAGTGAGAACATGCGGTGTTTGGTTTTTTGTCCTTGCGATAGTTTACTGAGAATGATGGTTTCCAGTTTCATCCATGTCCCTACAAAGGACACGAACTCATCATTTTTTATGGCTGCATAGTATTCCATGGTGTATATGTGCCACATTTTCTTAATCCAGTCTATCGTTGTTGGACATTTGGGTTGGTTCCAAGTCTTTGCTATTGTGAATAGTGCCGCAATAAACATACGTGTGCATGTGTCTTTATAGCAGCATGATTTATAGTCCTTTGGGTATATACCCAGTAATGGGATGGCTGGGTCAAATGGTATTTCTAGTTCTAGATCCCTGAGGAATCGCCACACTGACTTCCACAATGGTTGAACTAGTTTACAGTCCCACCAACAGTGTAAAAGTGTTCCTATTTCTCCACATCCTCTCCAGCACCTGTTGTTTCCTGATTTTTTAATGATGGCCATTCTAACTGGTGTGAGATGGTATCTCACTGTGGTTTTGATTTGCATTTCTCTGATGGCCAGTGATGAGGAGCATTTCTTCATGTGTTTTTTGGCTGCATAAATGTCTTCTTTTGAGAAGTGTCTGTTCATGTCCTCTGCCCACTTTTTGATGGGGTTGTTTATTTTTTTCTTGTAAATTTGTTTGAGTTCATTGTAGATTCTGGATATTAGCCCTTTGTCAGATGAGTAGGTTGCAAAAATTTTCTCCCATTGTGTAGGTTGCCTGTTCACTCTGATGATAGTTTCTTTTGCTGTGCAGAAGCTCTTTAGTTTAATGAGATCCCATTTGTCGATTTTGGCTTTTGTTGCCATTGCTTTTGGTGTTTTAGACATGAAGTCCTTGCCCACGCCTATGTCCTGAATGGTATTGCCTAGGTTTTCTTGTAGGATTTTAATGGTTTTATGTCTAACATATAAGTCTTTAATCCATCTTGAATTAATTTTTGTATAAGGTGTAAGGAAGGGATCCAGTTGCAGCTTTCTACATATGGCTAGCCAGTTTTCCCAGCACCATTTATTAAATAGGGAATCCTTTCCCCATTTCTTGTTTTTGTCAGGTTTGTCAAAGATCAGATAGTTGTAGCTATGCGGCATCATTTCTGAGGGCTCTGTTCTGTTCCATTGATCTATGTCTCTGTTGTGGTACCAGTACCATGCTGTTTTGGTTACTGTAGCCTTGTAGTATAGTTTAAAGTCAGGTAGCGTGATGCCTCCAGCTTTGTTCTTTTGGCTTAGGATTGACTTGGCGATGCGGGCTCTTTTTTGGTTCCATATGAACTTGAAAGTAGTTTTTTCCAATTCTGTGAAGAAAGTCATTGGTAGCTTGATGGGGATGGCATTGAATCTATAAATTACCTTGGGCAGTATGGCCATTTTCACGATATTGATTCTTCCAACCCATGAGCATGGAATGTTCTTCCATTTGTTTGTATCCTCTTTTATTTCATTGAGCAGTGGTTTGTAGTTCTCCTTGAAGAGGTCCTTCACATCCCTTGTAAGTTGGATTCCTAGGTATTTTATTCTCTTTGAAGCAATTGTGAATGGGAGTTCACTCATGATTTGGCTCTCTGTTTGTCTGTTATTGGTGTACAAGAATGCTTGTGATTTTTGTACATTAATTTTGTATCCTGAGACTTTGCTGAAGTTGCTAATCAGCTTAAGGAGATTTTGGGCTGAGACAATGGGGTTTTCTAGATATACAATCATGTCATCTGCAAACAGGGACAATTTGACTTCCTCTTTTCCTAATTGAATACCCTTTATTTCCTTCTCCTGCCTGATTTCTCTGGCCAGAACTTCCAGCACTATGTTGAATAGGAGCGGTGAGAGAGGGCATCCCTGTCTTGTGCCAGTTTTCAGAGGGAATGCTTCCAGTTTTTGCCCATTCAGTGTGATATTGGCTGTGGGTTTGTTGTAGATAGCTCTTATTATTTTGAGATACGTCCCATCAATACCTAATTTATTGAGAGTTTTTAGCATGAAGGGTTGTTGAATTTTGTCAAAGGCCTTTTCTGCATCTATTGAGATAATCATGTGGTTTTTGTCTTTGGTTCTGTTTATATGCTGGATTACATTTATTGATTTGCGTATGTTGAACCAGCCTTGCATCCCAGGGATGAAGCCCACTTGATCATGGTGGATAAGCTTTTTGATGTGCTGCTGGATTCAGTTTGCCAGTATTTTATTGAGGATTTTTGCATCAATGTTCATCAAGGATATTGGTCTGAAATTCTCTTTTTTGGTTATGTCTCTGCCAGGTTTTGGTATCAGGACGATGCTGGCTTCATAAAATGTGTTAGGGAGGATTCCCTCTTTTTCTATCGATTGGAATAGTTTCAGAAGGAATGGTACCAGTTCCTCCTTGTACCTCTGGTAGAATTCAGCTGTGAATCCATCAGGTCCTGGACTCTTTTTGGTTGGTAAGCTATTGATTATTGCCACAATTTCAGAACCTGTTATTGGTGTATTCAGAGATTCAACTTCTTCCTGGTTTAGTCTTGGGAGGGTGTATTTGTCGAGGAATTTATCCATTTCTTCTAGATTTTCTAGTTTATTTGCATAGAGATGTTTGTAGTATTCTCTGATGGTAGATTGTATTTCTGTGGGATCGGTGGTGATATCCCCTTTTTCGTTTTTTATTGCATCTATTTGATTCTTCTCTCTTTTCTTCTTGATTAGTCTTGCTAGCAGTCCATCAATTTTGTTGATCTTTTCAAAAAACCAGCTCCTGGATTCATTAATTTTTTGAAGGGTTTTTTGTGTCTCTATTTCCTTCAGTTCTGCTCTGATTTTAGTTATTTCTAGCCTTCTGCTAGCTTTTGAATGTGTTTGCTCTTGCTTTTCTAGTTCTTTTAATTGTGATGTTAGGGTGTCAATTTTGGATCTTCCCTGCTTTCTCTTGTGGGCATTTAGTGCTATAAATTTCCCTCTACACACTGCTTTGAACGTGTCCCAGAGATTCTGGTATGTTGTGTCTTTGTTCTCGTTGGTTTCAAAGAACATCTTTATTTCTGCCTTCATTTCATTATGTACCCAATAGTCATTCAGGAGCAGGTTGTTCAGTTTCCATGTAGTTGAGCGGTTTTGAGTGAGTTTCTTAATCCTGAGTTCTAGTTTGATTGCACTGTGGTCTGAGAGACAGTTTGTTATAATCTCTGTTCTTTTACATTTGCTGAGAAGAGCTTTACTTCCAACTATGTGGTCAATTTTGGAATAGGTGTGGTGTGGTGCTGAAAAAAATGTATATTCTGTTAATTTGGGGTGGAGAGTTCTGTAGATGTCTATTCGGTCCACTTTATGTAGAGCTGAGTTCAATTCCTGGATATCCTTGTTAACTTTCTGTCTCGTTGATCTGTCTAATGCTGACAGTGGGGTGTTAAAATCTCCCATTATTATTGTGTGGGAGTTTAAGTCCCTTTGTAGGTCACTCAGGACTTGCTTTATGAATCTGGGTGCTCCTGTGTTGGGTGCATATATATTTAGGATAGTTAGCTCTTCTTGTTGAATTGATCCCTTTACCATTATGTAATGGCCTTCTTTGTCTCTTTTAATCTTTGTTGGTTTAAAGTCTATTTTATCAGAGACTAGGATTGCAACCCCTGCCTTTTTTTGTTTTCCATTTGCTTGATAGATCTTCCTCCATCCCTTTATTTTGAGTCTATGTGTGTCTCTGCACGTGAGATGGGTTTCCTGAATACAGCACACTGATGGGTCCTGACTCCTTATCCAGTTTGCCAGTCTGTGTCTTTTGATTGGAGCATTTAGCCCATTTACATTTAACGTGAATATTGTTACGTGTGAATCTGATCCTGTCATTATGATGTTAGTTGGTTATTTTGCTCGTTAGTTGCTATAGTTTCTTCCTAGCCTCGATGGTCTTTACAATTTGGCATGTTTTTGCAGCGGCTGGTACCGATTGTTCCTTTCCATGTTTAGTGCTTCCTTCAGGAGCTGTTTTAGGGCAGGCCTGGTGGTGACAAAATCACTCAGCGTTTGCTTGTCTGTAAAGTATTTTATTTCTCCTTCACTTATGAAGCTTAGTTTGGCGGGATAGGAAATTCTGGGTTGAAAATTCTTTTCTTTAAGAATGTTGAATATCGGCCCCCACTCTCTTCTGGCTTGTAGAGTTTCTGCTGAGAGATCAGCTGTTAGTCTGATGGGCTTCCCTTTGTGGGTAACCCGACCTTTCTCTCTGGCTGCCCTTAACATTTTTTCCTTCATTTCAACTTTGGTGAATCTGACAATTATGTGTCTTGGAGTTGCCCTTCTCGAGGAGTATCTTTGTGGCGTTCTCTGTATTTCCTGAATCTGAATGCTGGCCTGCCTTGCTAGATTGGGGAAGTTCTCCTGGATAATATCTTGCAGAGTGTTTTCCAACTTGGTTCCATTCTCCCCATCATTTTCAGGTACACCAATCAGACATAGGTTTGGTCTTTTCACATAGTCCCAAATTTCTTGGAGGCTTTGTTCATTTCTTTTTATTCTTTTTTCTCTAAGCTTCCCTTCTCTCTTCATTTCATTCATTTCATCTTCTATCAGTGATACCCTTTCTTCCAGTTGATTGCATCTGCTACTGAGGCTTCTGCATTCTTCGCGTAGTTCTCGAAACTTGGCTTTCAGCTCCATCATCTCCTTTAAGCCCTTCTCTCCATTGGTTATTCTAGTTATCCATTCTTCTAATTTTTTTTCAAAGTTTTTAACTTCTTTGCTATTGTTTTGAATTTCCTCTCGTAGCTCAGAGTAGTTTGATCGTCTGAAGCCTTCTTCTCTCAACTCATCAAAGTCATCCTCCATCCAGCTTTGTTCCGTTGCTGGTGAGGAACTGCGTTCCTTTGGAGGAGGAGAGGTGCTCTGTTTTTTAGAGTTTCCAGTTTTTTTGGTCTGTTTTTTCCCCATCTTTGTGGTTTTGTCTACTTTTTGTCTTCGATGATGATGATGTACAGATGGGTTTTTGGTGTGGATGTCCTTTCTGTTTGTTAATTTTCCTTCTACCAGACAAGACCCTCAGCTGCAGGTCTGTTGGAGTTTACTAGAGGTCCACTCCAGACCCTGTTTGGCTGGGTGTCAGCACCGGTGGCTGCAGAACAGCGGATTTTCGTGAGACCACAAATTCAGCTGTCTGATAGTTCCTCTGAAAGTTTTGTCTCAGAGGAGTACCCGGTTGAATGAGGTGTCAGTCTGTCCCTACTGGGGGGGTGCCTCCCAGTTAGGCTGCTCAGGGGTGAGGGACCCACTTTAGGAGGCAGTCTGACCGTTCTCAGATCTCCAGCTGCGTGCTGGGAGAACCACTACTCTCTTCAAAGCTGTCAGTCAGACAGGGACATTTAAGGCTGTGGAGGTTCTCGCTGAGTTTTTGGTTGTCTGTGCCCTGCCCCCAGAGGTGGAGCCTACAGAGGCAGGCAGGCCTCCTTGAGCTGTGGTGGGCTCCACCCAGTTCGAGCTTCCTGGCTGCTTTGTTTACCTAAGCAAGCCTGGGCAATGGCGGGCGCCCCTCCCCCAGCCTCGTTGCCGCCTTGCAGCGTGATCTCAGACTGCTGTGCTAGCAATCAGCAAGACTCTGTGGGCATAGGACCCTCCGAGCCAGGTGCGGGACACAATCTCCCAGTGTGCCGTTTTCCAGGCCCGTTGGAAAAGCGCAGTATTAGGATGGGACTGACCCGATATTCCAGGTGCCGTCCGTTTCCCCTTTCTTTGACTAGGAAAGGGAACTCCCTGACCCCTTGCGCTTCCCGAGTGAGGCAATGCCTCGCCCTGCTTCGGCTCGCGCACAGTGCGCTTCACCGACTGTCCTGAACCCACTGTTAGGCACTCCCTAGTGAGATGAAACCGGTACCTCAAGCAGAAATGCAGAAATCACCCGTCTTCTGTGTCGCTGGGGCTGGGAGCTGGAGACCGGAGCTGTTCCTATTCGGCCATCTTGGCTCCACCCCTCACTAATTCTTTTTTGAGAGTATAAGGTGTATCAGAAAGTTACTGGTCCAGCAGTGCTGCAAGGTGCAAATGAGGCGGGCACGGTCCCCTCCCCGAGGCGCCAAGTGCCGGAAACTTTTCATATTTCAAAAAGTGTTGTGCCCTAATCCAGCACGACTGCTGTCCTTATAAAAAGGAGGAATTTGGACACAGGGATAATTACAGACAGAAGGCAAAGATGATGTCAAGAGATGTAAAAGAGAGCCATGTAAAATCCATGGAGAGAGGACCTGGGACAGATCCTCCAGGCACGTCTTACATAGTGGCAGGAGAGAGAGACCAAGAGTGGGGGCTCTGTGTCCCTACTCACATCTCATACCAAACTGTGATCCCTATGTGTCAAAGGAAGGATCTGGTGGTAGGTGATTGGATCATGATTTAGGGTATCTGGCAGAATAAATTTCTAAGCAGCAAGGCATTCAAGATATGACCTGGCTTATTCTGAAAGTGTTCAGTTATATGTGTTCACAAAGTGATGGTTTGAAATTGGAACTTATGTTCAAAAGAGAAGTAGAGGACAAAGGTTTGGAAAATTTGCAGCCTGACCATTTGGTATAAGAGAAAAACCCATTTTCTGGGGTAGAATTCAAGCCAGCTGCAGAAATTTGCATACGTAACGAGGTGCTGAATGTTAATAGCCAAGAAAATGGGGAAAATGTCTCAAGGGCATGTTAGATGTCTTTGCAGTAGCCCTTCCCATTGCAGGCCCAGAGGCCTAGGAGGAAAAAATTGGTTTCATGGGTCAGGCCCAGGGCCCCACTGCTCTGTGTAGCCCCAAGACATGGCACCCTGCATCCCAGCCCCTCCAGGTTTACCTGTGGCTAAAAGGGGCATAGGTACAGCCTGGGCTACTGCTTCAGAGAGTTCAAGCCCCAAGCCTTGGCAGCTTCCATGTGGTATTGGGTCTACAGATGCACAGAAGACAAGAGTTAAGCTTTGGGAACCTTGCCTACATCTGAGAGGATGTATGGAAATGCCTGGATGTCCAGGCAGAAGTCTGCTGCAGGGGCAGAGCTTTCATAGAGAACCCCTGCTAGGGCAGTTTGGAAGGGAAATGTGGGTTTGGAGCCCCCACACAGAGGCCCCACTGGGGGCACTGCCTAGTGGAGCTGTGAGAAGAGGGACACTCTCCTCCAGACCCCAGAATGGTAGATCCACCAACAGCTTACACAGCATGCACTTGGAAAAGTCATAGGCATTCAATGTCAGTCTGTGAAAGAAGCCACAGGGGCTCTACCCTGCAGAGCCACAGGAGTGGAACTCCACAAGGCTGTGGGAGCCCAGCCCTTGCATCAACATGCCCTGGATGTGAGACATGGAATCAAAGGAGATTTTGGAGCTTTAAGATTTAATGACTGCTAGCCAGGTTTTGGACTCGTATGGGGCCTGTGGCCCGTTTATTTTGGCCAATTTCTCCTATTTAGAATGGGAACATTTACTCAATGCCTATACTCCCATTGTATCTAGGAAGTAACTAACTTGCTTTTGATTTTACAGGCTCATAGGTAGAAGGGACTTGCTTTGTCTTAGATGAGACTTTGGACTTGGACTTTTGAGTTAATGCTGGAATGAGTTAAAACTTTGTGGGACTGTTGGGCAGGCATGATTGGTTTTGAAATATGAAAAGGACATGAGATTTGGGAGGGGCCAGGGGTGGAATGATATGGTTTGACTCTGTGTCCCCACTCAAATCTCATATCAAATTGTAATCCCCACGTGCCAAGGGATGGACCTGGTGGGAGGTGACTGGATCATGGGGCAGTTTCTCCTGTGCTGTTCTCATGATTGTGAGTGAGTTCTCATGAGAGTTGATGGTTTTAAAGTGTGGCACTTCCTCACTCTCTCCTGCCGCCATGTAAGACATGCCTGCTTTTCCTTCACTTTCTACCATGATTGTAAGTTTCCTGAGACCTCCCCAGCCATGTGAAACTGTGAGTCAATTAAACCTCTTTTGTTTATAAATTACCCAGTCTCAGGTAGTCTTTTTATAGCAGTTTGAGAGCAAACTAATACAGCTGCTTCACCTATTTATTATCCAGAATTGTAAAATGGCAGAATTCAATTCAAATATTTTTAAAGCATCTCCCAAAGTCTGGATATTTGTCCCTCCAAACATCATGTTGAAAGTGGATCCCCAATGTTGGAGATGAGGCTGAGTTGGAGGTGTTGGCATCATGGGAGTGGATCCCTCCTGAAGAGATTTATGTCGTCACTGTGGGGAAGTGGAAGTAAATGAGCTTTTGCCCTATTGGTTCCCACAAGAGCTGGTTGGTAAAAAGAGCCTGCCATTTCTTCCCCACCTTGCTTCCTCTCTGCACATGCCAGCTCCCCTTCACCTTCCACTATGAGTGGAAATAGCCTGAGGTTTTCACCAGATGCTCAGCGTTCCAGCCAGCAGAGTTGTGAGCCAAACAAACCTTTTTTATTTATAAATTATCCCATTTCAGTTATTTCTTTTTCTTTTACTTTTTTTTTTCTTAAGACAAGGTCTCACTCTGTCACCCAGGCTGGAGTGTAGTGGCATGATCACAGCTCACTGTAGCCGTGACCACCTGGGCTCAGAGATCCTGTCACCTCAGTCTCCTGGGTAGCTGGGACTACAGGCATATGCCACAAGGCCTGGCTAATTTTTTGTAGAGATGGAATTTTACTGTAGTGCCCAGGCTGGTCTCAAACTCCTGGGCTCAAGTTATCCTCCTGCATTGGCCTCCCAAACTGCTGGGATTACAAGTGTGAGCCACCATGCCTTGCCAGGTATTTCTTTACAACAATGCAAAATAGGCTAAGAATAGCACATGCTGTGTGCCTTACACTATAGTACAAGTTTCTGTCTGCAAGTATCTGGGATGGGGGAGAAACAGATATATACATTTATTTACATTTTAAGGTCCTGTCAGAACTATTTCTTTCAGGATGCATTCAGCTTTAATGTATCAAAGGAATGAGAGTAGGTTTGATGACTTGTTATGTAAAACATTATGTGTGTATTGGATAAAATTATACCCAGGAATAGACAACTATCCAGTCAAGAATTACAGCTCAATACAAATCTGACATTATTTTGGGGAAGCCTATATTTCAGAGGCATCTAGTATAACTGCTTCTGTTATTCAGAATCTTTGCTAATTAACATAAATTGATGATAGAAATATACTCTCTTGTTGAAATAAATTGATTAAATTTCCATTCAATATGAGTTGTTTGGCTAAAATATTTGAAAGATACACCCTACTTTTGTGTGACATTGGCATAATAACCGAGACTTGGAACCTAGGTTGGATGTTTACACCTTGATTTCTAAATTGTCTTGGGTTTAGTCACTGGGCTGTAGAATTTCTGATTGTTTGATATGGTAGGATGACAGAATACTCCTTCCAGAAAAATATTGTGGTTTCCCCAAGTGACCTTTTATACAATGTGTGGTTGCAACACTTAAAAAAAGACAGAGCTGAGACTTCTTTGTGCTTACAGAACCAGTTGTGTAAAACCTTTTTGTGCTTGCATAAAATAAAACTTTAATAAATATATATATATATGTTGCAAAATTTGATCACAACTGGATAGCTAAATTGTGGTGGATTGGCTAATCTCCATCCAAGGTTAAGAGTTTGCATGATCAAATTTATCTCAGTTAACAATAGAGTTTATATTATGGCCTTCAATTCCATCTTCCTTTAATTCAATTTTGGGCCAGTGGTCACTTCACCAGTGGTCAGCCCCTGGAACTCCTGACCATGTCTGTTTTGTTAGGAGGCAGTCCCTCCAGGTGGTTGTTAACAAGGAAGTCAAGGTGAGCCAGCCACATTGCTCTCCATTGCTCCGTATTCCCCTACAGCAGCCGCATCTAAGGTTTCATGGGTATATCAGACCATATTGATGAGTTGGGGTTAACTAAACACAGTGAGAATGTTAAACAGGAAAAAATAGTAAGTGACCTGACATGGCTGCGCACATAGGTTGTGGACACTTTAAAAATAATGCTCCATAAAGTATCTCTTTCACTGGTAAGGTTCTACGTGGACACACCAACTTGCCTTATTATCCTACTCTATGCCCCTGTCATTCAACCTGTCCACTTTGAGTCTTTACTCTCCACCTCCTACTACCCATTATTCACATACATCTTTTTGGCCATAGTGTTTATTATCACTTCCAACCACATTTGCAGGATATGTTGAAACAGAGTAATCCTCAGCAATGCATTTCCTAAATTCTGACATTTTCTAATCTAGAACACAGGCTTATTCTATTTCTCCATTCTGTTTAGAACAAAGGTCAATTCCTATCCAATGCCCAGGCCACATTTCAGGCCAACCAAATCAGAATTTCTGAGGGTAGAACCATGAATTTTTGTAGTTCCCCAAGCCAGAGTTAAGAACCACTGATCTAAAAGAACAACAAGAGGGACGGCAAGAGGGTGGCTGGCTTTGACATTAAGTACAAGACCATATACATTTCCTAGAAGCAAACATGAAGTCTTAGACACAGTATAGCCTAAATATGTTGCATGAAAAATACATAATTTCCTAATTGTAAAATAATTTAAACAATTGTCTCTTCCCATACTAAATATAACACCTTACCTTACTACAAGCAGAAGTTCTGGTTTCTGTTTGTTAATCGAATTCTTGATTTCAGCCTGTACCTTAGTGGCCTTTGGTACATTAAAAAACAACAACAACAACAAAAAAACAAGTTCAGAATCTACCTGTAGTTTATTGAGATTTTAAAATCAAAATATCTTCATTAGATTATTTTTGCCATTTAATGTTTTACTTTGGAATCAAATTATATACTCACATAATTTAAAGGGTTAAATTGTTTTAGAATTATTTATTGAGAGACAGCTACTTAATGTCCCTTGTCTTATTTCCTTTTCTCACAGTAAAACATTTTTATAGTTTCTGCTTCATTTACTGAGTGCTGTGACACACATTTCAGCTCCTTTTGTCATCTTGTTCTCTCCTTACTGAGCCCTGGGCTCTCTACATTTGCTCACATTTGCAAGTTGATAGATTCATTAGGTTAAGTAACTTGGTGCTGAATTTTGATCATAGTTTTCGTTTATGTGATATATTGTTTTCTTTTTTTTTTTATTATTATACTTTAGGGTTTTAGGGTACATGTGCACAATGTGCAGGTTTGTTACATATGTATCCATGTGCCATGTTGATTTCCTGCACCCATTAACTCGTCATTTAGCATTAGGTGTATCTCCTAATGCTGTCCCTCCCCCCTTCCCCCACCCCACAACAGTCCCCGGAGTGTGATGTTCCCCTTCCTGTGTCCATGAGTTCTCATTGTTCAATTCCCACCTATGAGTGAGAACATGCGGTGTTTGGTTTTTTGTCCTTGCGATAGTTTACTGACAATGATGTTTTCCAGTTTCATCCATGTCCCTACAAAGGACACGAACTCATCATTTTTTATGGCTGCATAGTATTCCATGGTGTATATGTGCCACATTTTCTTAATCCAGTCTATCGTTGTTGGACATTTGGGTTGGTTCCAAGTCTTTGCTATTGTGAATAGTGCCGCAATAAACATACGTGTGCATGTGTCTTTATAGCAGCATGATTTATAGTCCTTTGGGTATATACCCAGTAATGGGATGGCTGGGTCAAATGGTATTTCTAGTTCTAGATCCCTGAGGAATCGCCACATTGACTTCCACAATGGTTGAACTAGTTGACAGTCCCACCAACAGTGTAAAAGTGTTCCTATTTCTCCACATCCTCTCCAGCACCCGTTGTTTCCTGATTTTTTAATGATGGCCATTCTAACTGGTGTGAGATGGTATCTCACTGTGGTTTTGATTTGCATTTCTCTGATGGCCAGTGATGATGAGCATTTCCTCTTGTGTTTTTTGGCTGCATAAATGTCTTCTTTTGAGAAGTGTCTGTTCATGTCCTCTGCCCACTTTTTGATGGGGTTGTTTGTTTTTTTCTTGTAAATTTGTTTGAGTTCATTGTAGATTCTGGATATTAGCCCTTTGTCAGATGAGTAGGTTGCAAAAATTTTCTCCCATTCTGTAGGTTGCCTGTTCACTCTGATGATAGTTTCTTTTGCTGTGCAGAAGCTCTTTAGTTTAATGAGATCCCATTTGTCGATTTTGGCTTTTGTTGCTATTGCTTTTGGTGTTTTAGACATGAAGTCCTTGCCCACGCCTATGTCCTGAATGGTATTGCCTGGGTTTTCTTGTAGGATTTTAATGGTTTTAGGTCTAACATATAAGTCTTTAATCCATCTTGAATTAATTTTTGTATAAGGTGTAAGGAAGGGATCCAGTTTCAGCTTTCTACATATGGCTAGCCAGTTTTCCCAGCACCATTTATTAAATAGGGAATCCTTTCCCCATTTCTTGTTTTTGTCAGGTTTGTCAAAGATCAGATAGTTGTAGCTATGCGGCATCATTTCTGAGGGCTCTGTTCTGTTCCATTGATCTATGTCTCTGTTGTGGTACCAGTACCATGCTGTTTTGGTTACTGTAGCCTTGTAGTATAGTTTAAAGTCAGGTAGCATGATGCCTCCAGCTTTGTTCTTTTGGCTTAGGATTGACTTGGCGATGCGGGCTCTTTTTTGGTTCCATATGAACTTGAAAGTAGTTTTTTCCAATTCTGTGAAGAAAGTCATTGGTAGCTTGATGGGGATGGCGTTGAATCTATAAATTACCTTGGGCAGTATGGCCATTTTCACGATATTGATTCTTCCAACCCATGAGCATGGAATGTTCTTCCATTTGTTTGTATCCTCTTTTATTTCATTGAGCAGTGGTTTGTAGTTCTCCTTGAAGAGGTCCTTCACATCCCTTGTAAGTTGGATTCCTAGGTATTTTATTCTCTTTGAAGCAATTGTGAATGGGAGTTCACTCATGATTTGGCTCTCTGTTTGTCTGTTATTGGTGTACAAGAATGCTTGTGATTTTTGTACATTAATTTTGTATCCTGAGACTTTGCTGAAGTTGCTAATCAGCTTAAGGAGATTTTGGGCTGAGACAATGGGGTTTTCTAGATATATAATCATGTCGTCTGCAAAGAGGGACAATTTGACTTCCTCTTTTCCTAATTGAATGTCCTTTATTTCCTTCTCCTGCCTGATTTCTCTGGCCAGAACTTCCAGCACTATGTTGAATAGGAGCGGTGAGAGAGGGCATCCCTGTCTTGTGCCAGTTTTCAGAGGGAATGCTTCCAGTTTTTGCCCATTCAGTACGATATTGGCTGTGGGTTTGTCGTAGATAGCTCTTATTATTTTGAGATACGTCCCATCAATACCTAATTTATTGAGAGTTTTTAGCATGAAGGGTTGTTGAATTTTGTCAAAGGCCTTTTCTGCATCTATTGAGATAATCATGTGGTTTTTGTCTTTGGTTCTGTTTATATGCTGGATTACATTTATTGATTTGCGTATGTTGAACCAGCCTTGCATCCCAGGGATGAAGCCCACTCGATCATGGTGGATAAGCTTTTTGATGTGCTGCTGGATTCAGTTTGCCAGTATTTTATTGAGGATTTTTGCATCAATGTTCATCAAGGATATTGGTCTGAAATTCTCTTTTTTGGTTATGTCTCTGCCAGGTTTTGGTATCAGGACGATGCTGGCTTCATAAAATGTGTTAGGGAGGATTCCCTCTTTTTCTATCGATTGGAATAGTTTCAGAAGGAATGGTACCAGTTCCTCCTTGTACCTCTGGTAGAATTCAGCTGTGAATCCATCAGGTCCTGGACTCTTTTTGGTTGGTAAGCTATTGATTATTGCCACAATTTCAGAACCTGTTATTGGTCTATTCAGAGATTCAACTTCTTCCTGGTTTAGTCTTGGGAGGGTGTATTTGTCGAGGAATTTATCCATTTCTTCTAGATTTTCTAGTTTATTTGCATAGAGGTGTTTGTAGTATTCTCTGATGGTAGATTGTATTTCTGTGGGATCGGTGGTGATATCCCCTTTTTCGTTTTTTATTGCATCTATTTGATTCTTCTCTCTTTTCTCCTTTATTAGTCTTGCTAGCGGTCCATCAATTTTGTTGATCTTTTCAAAAAACCAGCTCCTGGATTCATTAATTTTTTGAAGGGTTTTTTGTGTCTCTATTTCCTTCAGTTCTGCTCTGATTTTAGTTATTTCTAGCCTTCTGTTAGCTTTTGAATGTGTTTGCTCTTGCTTTTCTAGTTCTTTTAATTGTGATGTTAGGGTGTCAATTTTGGATCTTTCTTGCTTTCTCTTGTGGGCATTTAGTGCTATAAATTTCCCTCTACACACTGCTTTGAACGTGTCCCAGAGATTCTGGTATGTTGTGTCTTTGTTCTCGTTGGTTTCAAAGAACATCTTTATTTCTGCCTTCATTTCACTATGTACCCAATAGTCATTCAGGAGCAGGTTGTTCAGTTTCCATGTAGTTGAGCGGTTTTGAGTGAGTTTCTTAATCCTGAGTTCTAGTTTGATTGCACTGTGGTCTGAGAGACAGTTTGTTATAATTTCTGTTCTTTTACATTTGCTGAGGAGAGCTTTACTTCCAACTATGTGGTCAATTTTGGAATAGGTGTGGTGTGGTGCTGAAAAAAATGTATATTCTGTTGACTTGGGGTGGAGAGTTCTGTAGATGTCTATTCGGTCCACTTTATGTAGAGCTGAGTTCAATTCCTGGATATCCTTGTTAACTTTCTGTCTTGTTGATCTCTCTAATGCTGACAGTGGGGTGTTAAAATCTCCCATTATTATTGTGTGGGAGTTTAAGTCCCTTTGTAGGTCACTCAGGACTTGCTTTATGAATCTGGGTGCTCCTGTGTTGGGTGCATATATATTTAGGATAGTTAGCTCTTCTTGTTGAATTGATCCCTTTACCATTATGTAATGGCCTTCTTTGTCTCTTTTGATCTTTGTTGGTTTAAAGTCTATTTTATCAGAGACTAGGATTGCAACCCCTGCCTTTTTTTGTTTTCCATTTGCTTGATAGATCTTCCTCCATCCCTTTATTTTGAGTCTATGTGTGTCTCTGCACGTGAGATGGGTTTCCTGAATACAGCACACTGATGGGTCCTGACTCCTTATCCAGTTTGCCAGTCTGTGTCTTTTGATTGGAGCATTTAGCCCATTTACATTTAACGTGAATATTGTTACGTGTGAATCTGATCCTGTCATTATGATGTTAGTTGGTTATTTTGCTCGTTAGTTGCTATAGTTTCTTCCTAGCCTCGATGGTCTTTACAATTTGGCATGTTTTTGCAGTGGCTGGTACCGGTTGTTCCTTTCCATGTTTAGTGCTTCCTTCAGGAGCTGTTTTAGGGCAGGCCTGGTGGTGACAAAATCACTCAGCGTTTGCTTGTCTGTGAAGTATTTTATTTCACCTTCACTTATGAAGCTTAGTTTGGCGGGATAGGAAATTCTGGGTTGAAAATTCTTTTCTTTAAGAATGTTGAATATCGGCCCCCACTCTCTTCTGGCTTGTAGAGTTTCTGCTGAGAGATCAGCTGTTAGTCTGATGGGCTTCCCTTTGTGGGTAACCCGACCTTTCTCTCTGGCTGCCCTTAACATTTTTTCCTTCATTTCAACTTTGGTGAATCTGACAATTATGTGTCTTGGAGTTGCCCTTCTCGAGGAGTATCTTTGTGGCATTCTCTGTATTTCCTGAATGTGAATGTTGGCCTGCCTTGCTAGATTGGGGAAGTTCTCCTGGATAATATCTTGCAGAGTGTTTTCCAACTTGGTTCCATTCTCCCCATCATTTTCAGGTACACCAATCAGACATAGGTTTGGTCTTTTCACATAGTCCCAAATTTCTTGGAGGCTTTGTTCATTTCTTTTTATTCTTTTTTCTCTAAACTTCCCTTCTCTCTTCATTTCATTCATTTCATCTTCCATCAGCGATACCCTTTCTTCCAGTTGATCGCATCTGCTACTGAGGCTTCTGCAATCTTCGCATAGTTCTCGAAACTTGGCTTTCAGCTCCATCAGCTCCTTTAAGCCCTTCTCTCCATTGGTTATTCTAGTTATCCATTCTTCTAATTTTTTTTCAAAGTTTTTAACTTCTTTGCTATTGTTTTGAATTTCCTCCCGTAGCTCAGAGTAGTTTGATCGTCTGAAGCCTTCTTCTCTGAACTCATCAAAGTCATCCTCCATCCAGCTTTGTTCTGTTGCTGGTGAGGAACTGCGTTCCTTTGGAGGAGGAGAGGTGCTCTGTTTTTTAGAGTTTCCAGTTTTTTTGCCCTGTTTTTTCCCCATCTTTGTGGTTTTATCTACTTTTTGTCTTCGATGATGGTGATGTACAGATGGGTTTTTGGTGTGGATATCCTTTCTGTTTGTTAGTTTTGATTCTACCAGACAGGACCCTCAGCTGCAGGTCTGTTGGAGTTTACTAGAGGTCCACTCCAGACCCTGTTTGGCTGGGTGTCAGCAGCGGTGGCTGCAGAACAGCGGATTTTCGTGAGACCACAAATTCAGCTGTCTGATAGTTCCTCTGAAAGTTTTGTCTCAGAGGAGTACCCGGTTGAATGAGGTGTCAGTCTGTCCCTACTGGGGGGGTGCCTCCCAGTTAGGCTGCTCAGGGGTGAGGGACCCACTTTAGGAGGCAGTCTGTCCGTTCTCAGATCTCCAGCTGCGTGCTGGGAGAACCACTACTCTCTTCAAAGCTGTCAGTCAGACAGGGACATTTAAGTCTGTGGAGGTTCTTGCTGAGTTTTTGGTTGTCTGTGCCCTGCCCCCAGAGGTGGAGCCTACAGAGGCAGGCAGGCCTCCTTGAGCTATGGTGGGCTCCACCCAGTTCGAGCTTCCTGGCTGCTTTGTTTACCTAAGCAAGCCTGGGCAATGGCGGGCGCCCCTCCCCCAGCCTGGCTGCCGCCTTGCAGCTTGATCTCAGACTGCTGTGCTAGCAATCAGCGAGACTCCGTGGGCATGGGACCCTCCGAGCCAGGTGCGGGACACAATCTCCTGGTTGCCGTTTTCCAGGCCCGTTGGAAAAGCGCAGTATTAGGATGGGACTGACCCCATTTTCCAGGTGCCGTCTTTTTCCCCTTTCTTTGACTAGGAAAGGGAACTCCCTGACCCCTTGCGCTTCCCGAGTGAGGCAATGCCTCGCCCTGCTTCGGCTCGCGCACAGTGCGCTTCACCGACTGTCCTGCACCCACTGTTAGGCACTCCCTAGTGAGATGAAACCGGTACCTCAAGCAGAAATGCAGAAATCACCCGTCTTCTGTGTCGCTGGGGCTGGGAGCTGGAGACCGGAGCTGTTCCTATTCGGCCATCTTGGCAGAGGCTTGATATATTGTTTTCTTGTAGAGGTTCTTAAGTAAACTTTTGTTTTTTCTTTTATCTTCTTATTTTTCTCCTTCCTTCTTTGTTTATGTCTTGTGCTGCTTCCTTTAAAAAATTTATTGAGCTGAAATTCATAGAACATAAAATTAATCACATTAAAATTTACAGTTCAATGTTATGTAGTACATTCACAACATTGTGAAACCGTATCTTTATCTTGTTCTACCACATTTTCATCCCAAAAGGAATCTTGCTTGCCCACCAAGCAGTCTCATTACCTTTTGATAAGACAAAATACTTATCATATCAGCTACCTATTGCTTGTAAAAAATGGCTGAAACATAGCAACTTCAACCAACAATCATTTCTTAATCTTACAGTTTTTGAGAGTCAACAATCAAGACATGGCCTAGACTTCAACTTAGCATTTTGCACAAGGCTCTGCTCAAGGTGTCAGGAGCTGCTGTTGTGTCAAGGCTTGACTTGGAGGGAGTCCCTTTCTAAGCTCGCTCACGTGGGTGTTGGCAGGATTCATTTTCTTGCAGGCTGTTGGACTAGGGGCCTCCTTCCTTGCTAGGTTTTGGCCAGATGCTGGCCTCAATTTCATGCCGTGGACCTCTCCACAGGGAAGCTCACATCAGGACAGTTGGCTCCATCAGAACAAGCGAGGAAAGAAGAGAGAAAGACAGAGACAGAGACAAACAGAGCCAGCAAGTCTTTTTGTAACCAGTCTTGGAAGTGACATCATGTCATGTTGTCCCTATTTTATTTGTAAGAAGCCATCACTAGGTCCAGCCCATACTAAAAGAGACAGAATTACACAATGGGATGAGTCAGCAATGTGCTGAGAATTGGGGATCCCTAGAGGGTATCTCAGAGGCTGCCTACCATGCATGGCATTCTCCAGATTTTTTTTGTTTGTTTGGAAATGGTGGAAATTTGAGGATCTATTATCAAATTTTGAGTAATTGTTTGTAATTAGAAGACGGTTTTGTTTTTTCCCATTGTACATCTAAAAGAATTTACATTAATTTAGGGGATTAAAAAATTTACACAGGCAAAACACAACAATTAAGACTTAACACAATAAAGCTTTGAATATATGTGCCTTGCACATTAAAAAGGCAGTCAGATAGAATTGAATAATTATTATAAACCTATACCCAAATGACCATCTCCATAAATCCATATCCTATATCCTAGGTATGGAGCAAAAATATATTGATCATTAAGAAGAAGAAAGATCAATACTGGCTGCAGCTACTAAGGAGGGAACACACTTTAAAAAACCTTACTTAAAGGAAAAGGAACACTATGGTGATTATTTGAGCTACAGGAAACATGATATTTAACATGAAGAGGAGAATATTTTGTGAGTTTTGGCAGCTGTTTTGGGATTTGCCAGCATAGAGGGTTGTGATGTCTTTGTGTTTTCCTGGCGGTGGACATGGAACCTCAGAGTAGAAAGAGCTTCTTGAAGATCTAGGTTGTGTATCCTGCATCCTCTCCCACCCCACCCCAGCCGATTAATTGTGTAACTTTGAGCAAGTTCCCTAGCATTTTTAGGTTTCCATTTTCCTGTCTGGAAATTGTGAAAATCACTGCATATATCTCAAAGAGTTGTTACAATACTAAACTTGCAGTAGAAGTTTAAGGATACATTATACTATATTTGCTTATACTTAATGAGGACTAAGAGTTGGAAACATTTAGAGGGGTTACATTTTGGCTTAAAATTGAGAGGCATTAAGTATTAAGCCAATACTTAATTTAACCACAAAAGTGGTTAGCTTTTGGCTTAATATTGGGAAGAATTATCACAATTTAGCGTAGGAGTTAGCAAACTCTGTCAGGTGTGATTTTGCCCGTGGCTTGTTGTTGTATGGACTGTTAGTGAGGCATGGTTTTTATACATTTAAAGTGTTTTTGATGAAGTAGCAGCAACAGAAGTAGCAGTGGAGACTGTCCATGGCCCACAAAGTCAAAACTATTTGCTATCTGACCCTTTACGAAAAACGTTTGCCAAACCTGAAAATCTTTCTCAAAATGAGATGACATCCTTGGGGGAGTGAGTGGGTTTTCTGTCAATTGAGAAGGCAGTAGAATGAGGATGATGGAGGAAGAAATGAAGTTGTGTAAAAAGAATTCAAACCCTAGAGGACAGCTGAAGAAATACCTTCTGAAGTCCTTCTCAACCATAAGATTCTACCAGTTTGTGGCCACCCATTCTGTATTTTGAAAGCTCTGGTTGTTACGGAGTTCTTCCTTATATTGAACAAACTCTTTCTTTGTAAATTCTATTCATGCCTGTTTTCTTTGCTACCTTTGTTCTTTGTTGTCTCTTGGAAGCTGTTGTCAGAAAGGTGTTTGGAGAAAATTGAGGCTTAGATCATCTTTACTGTCTTGAAACCAGATTAGTCCATATTTTATGACAGAATGTTAAACAGGCATAATGTTGATAGTGGTGAAGGGACAGAGGCAAATAAGAAGACTCTCTTCCGGTTAATAAAAATAAAAATAAGAAATACTGTCCTGAACTTGTTTAGCTTTTAATCCTGATAGATGGCACTAAGACATATTATAGCCATAACAACAAAAATTTACTGAGCATCTATGTGCAAGACACTGCATATATATTATTTAATTCAATCCTTACAAAAGCACTATGAGGTACCAATTATTTTATCACAACAGTAATTGAACATAGAGAAAAACCTACATCTAATGAGATAGGTACTATTATTATCTCCATTTTACAAGTCAAAAGATGAGGTTTAGAAGCATTAACAAACTTGTCTTAAGTCAAGTAAGTGACTAGCAGGCTCTGAAGTCAAGCCTTGGCCTGCATACCCCAAAGCCCATTCTCCTACCCACCACAATGTTCAACACATGGTACTTTCTATTTGTGGCAATTATGAGTAATGTGAATACCGCTGCTCCAAAACCTCTTCCCTGTCTTTACTGGTAATATAAAATCCAGTTGTCTCATTTTACATATTTTCCCCCTCTAAGCTACTAGAAGGAGTAGGGTCCCTCACACACTATTTTTTTTTTTTGAGTGCCTAAAACATGGTGGGTATTTTTTACTGTTTATTTTTATTATCTATCTCTATGTTTGTAGGGAAATGGATTGGTATGAAATCCAACATTCTTCCTGTGCTGTCTTTCGCCAAAGAGCAGTGGTTTTTAGGTCTCCAGGCATATATAATGAATATTTTTTAACGAAAATATTATCCTGAAGCTACCTGAACCTATTATGTGTGGTAGCATTCCACATTCCCTCCCATCTGTGTTTCTGCTTCTCTGGAATTTGACTCTTCTGCATTTCTTTGCTACTCAGAAGAAAGTCTGTGTCTTTTTGTTGTTATTTACCTCATCTTAAAAGTCATCATGTGCATTGGGGACATTTATTAATTTTTTTTAAAAAAATGGCTTTTCCAGGATCATCATTAGTACAACAGTGAAAATGACCCCCCCCAAAAAAAGGTGGGCATACAACAATAATATTTCCTTTTTAATGTTCTATAACCAGGAGATATGAATTTAGCTAAAGAATAGAAAAATTCTTGACTAGGCATTGAGGTCATAGAGTAAGATTGAGATGAAGGAGATTTTTTATTTTTCAAGTGTTGTTGATGGAGGTCAGGCGTAGGAGGCTGATGCCCCAGAATGAGTCTTTCTCTGGTACCAACCCTAGGTATTCTCCATGGGTTTGGAATAAACTGGATCTGAGCAGTCGAGGTGGGTTTCATGTCATTCCAAATCAGCTATTTAAACTCACTCTCCCAGAAGCTTGAATCTTTAAGAGACCACAAAGATACTGAGCCATTCCCAAGGTGGCCTGAGGAAGAAGCTGTCCATTAGTTCCAGGTTTACTTCTGGGTGGCAAAGCCAAATGGACTTATGTGCACTTGCCTTGGCTTGAGGATGGGGAAGGCCTTGATCGATAGAGCAAACAAGACCTTAGAACATGAAGAAAGTAGAGGCAGGTCGAAGCTACCAGAAGAAGAGGGTATGCTGCCCAGGCGAGAAACCACACACGCCCTGAAGCAGGCACAATTGCTTAGTGGTGTTACTAATCCTCATCCTAACCTAGGCTGGGACATATCTTATTACTTATTTACACTAAATCACAGATTTCTACCTCACCATCTCCCTGATGTGCTTGCGTTTACCTTCCCTGGAAGGGGTGGTGACACTCCCTTGTGAGTCAATGCAATGTCTTCTACCTGTCTATGTTTTGAAAGAGATAATATCTGCTTATAGCAACGAGAAATAAAATATGAATAAGGATGATTACAAGCCAGTAGATCCTCAAGTATTAAAATGTGTGTGAATTCATTGGGGCTGAAGATTTGAGAGAGGTGAGATCTGATGTAAGTGAAAGATGAGTCCTAGCTTCATGGGAATGAGATGGAGGTTTGTTACAGCAAATTCTTTCAATTTTGCCATTCTTATTCTGAATCCTGTGTGTTCTATGATTTTGTCTGAGTTAAAATTCATTTAGCAGCCTATTGAGTTGCCAATTTGCTTAAGGCCTCTCCAGGTGTCTTTTTCAACATACGTATTTTCTCTATCTCACATGGCCTTCATTTTTCTTCCCCAGGACCACTTTGCTTTATTAACATTCCTTAATGCATTAATACAAAAGTCTGGGATTGCTTCTACTGAATTTCTTTCAGGCCAATCAATTTGGGATAATCGTGTTCCTTCATAATCCTCAAATGCTCCATGCAAATATCTACTATGGCATTTATTATGTATTTTTATAATTTCCTGTTTATATATTTACCTCTTCCAATTATTCTGTGGCTCATTCTTCTTTTTACAGATAAAAATAAAATATTTTTAAAGGCCTCAGACTGAAATAAGTCATTTTTCTGAATAGCATTCGTTTCTTTTCTTTCTTTCTTTCTTCCTTTTTTTTAGAGACAGGGTCTCACTTTGTCACCCAAGCTGGAGTGCAGTGGTGCAATCCCAGCTCACTGAACCTTTGACCTCATGGGCTCAAGGGATCTTCCCGCCTCAGCCTCCCAAGTAGCTGGGACTACAGGCGTGTGCCACCATGCTAATTTTTTGTATTTTTTTGTAGAGACAGGGTTTCGCCATGTTGCCTAGACTAGTCTCCAACTCCTGAGCTCAAGTGATCTGCCCACCTTGGCCTCCCAAACTGTTAGGAATTCAAGCATGAGCCATTGTACCTGGCCAAGACCAGTTTAAGATAAACTAGCACATGATCACATAACTGACTCATGTAACATCGTCTAAGAAACCAGACACAAAAGGCCATTTGTTGTATGACTGCATTGATATGAAATATCCAGAATTGGAAAATCCATATAAACAAAAACCAAATTATTAGTTGCCAAAGGCTTGAGGAAGAGGGAAATGGGGAGTGATTGCTTAATGAGTATGGAGTTTCCATTTGGGGTGATGAAAAATTCTGGAACTAGGTAGTGGTGATGGCTACACAGCATTGTAAATGAGCTTAATGACACCGAAGTGTACACTTGAAAATGGTTACATGGTAAATTTTATTTTATGTGTATTTTGCCACAATAAAAATAAACCTAAAAAGAAGTAAGTGAAAATACAAACAACAGTAAAGTCTGGTTAGAATGTTCTGACTTCTTTTGCTTCTCTGGATTCCAAATCTTTGGCCTTCTATGGTGGGTCCATAACCTGCAGACTCTCCATAATGATTTTCTTCTCTATCTAAGTCCCCATATGGAATAAAAAGGGAGAGAGGATTTCTGTATGAGGAAAATGCGATTAAATGCTACCATAACCGGGTAACTTATTAAACACAACTTAGAGATGGTTTTACTTTCATTCTATTTACAACTATTTTAATTTACAAAATAACAGCTGTTTTCAAGCAAAAAGGGACAACTGCATAAAGTAAAATAAAAGTCATGTTAAGAATCTCTCATGACTAAGACAAAACTATGTATAACCAAGTTGGAGTTTTATTATTCATTTTCTATGCATACAAACCGCATTCCCTTGCTTCTCTTGCAGTTAGGGGAGGTAATGTGTAATTGCATTGTGGCCAAAGGGGTGTTAGTGAAAGTAATGTAACCCAATTCTAAGGCTGCCATTAAAATGCCTGCACAGTCAGCATGTTCTCTTTGCCTTCTGCAATAATTTTGAAGGCAATATGCTTTAAATAGTAGGGTTAGAAGGAACCTGAATCTAGTGTCACTGCTTGGAAGTGAGCTGCTAAGGAGAGCCAGGGAACTTGCATAAGACTGTTGATATGCATGAAAGAAAACTTATATTGTTATATAATTAAGCTTCTGAAATGCAGGATCTATTTTTTTATCACAGCATAACCTCTTATATTTTGATTCATTTACCTCTCAATCTTATTCATTGGAGGTAACTACTGTATATCAATGTTATTTTTTTTCAATCAAAGCATAGAAAGTTTCCATGCCATGTCTATTCCTATTCCTTTCAGGTCTCAGATCTACTTTGAGTGACTCAGTTACACTCATAGGCTGTGTGCTTTCCTAGATCAGATAAGGGAATCCCATACCTCTAGCTTGATACTTGCTTAGGAATATGTATGTGATGTGATTCTGGCCAAAGGGAAATGAGAAGAAGTCTAACAGAGGTTTCTTGGAAAGGTGTTTCCATAGGTTAAAAAAAATGTTTTTCTTCTGTTGCTCAATATTGTTATGAAGCGTGTATTTGTGGAACCATATACTGATGAGTGGAGTTATTGTGAGAACAGTTTATATGCCAAGTAGAGGAAACTGATGGAAGTAACCATTATTCTTCATGAATCATTGAATTAATACATTAATCAACTCTTGAAATATATTTTGCCCATGACGTTTTTGACATATGCAATAATAAAATTTTCTTGTTTTTCACCCATTGTAAATTTTTTTATGTTACTTGCAGCCCAATGCATCTTAAGAAATATTGGTATTTCAATTGTTCCCAATAATTATAATATTTCAAATAATATTGCAGCAAACATCATTGTACATTTTTTGTTATGTCCATAATCTTTTTTGTAATTGTATTTCTGGGTCACAGGGTCTAAGTATTTAAATTCTTGGGTAAATAGGTAAAATATAAAATTTATATTTTGTGCTTTCACATTTCTTTTTGATACTATTTATACTGAAGCCAGCAATTGGAAAAACAGATCTATATAAGTCAAGCACTATTTTTTCCCCCATTGTACTATGATGTCTTCTCTTGAGCTTAAAAAAATGTAGGACTCGAAAAAATGTCTTCAGGTGTTTTTATCAAACAATTTTCTTCTACAAAACTGACTCAACCACCAGCATTATCAGGAAAGCTTTTCATAATGTTTGTGGGTTAGGTCCATATGTTTCTTGAGACATTGATCAATTCAGTGATGGCTTTGTTCCATTTATCATCAGGACTTATTTGTTAGGGACTTACCTTGTTGAATTCCTCCCTGTTTGAATAGTCACTTCCTCCTGTCTTGGCTGGCTGGCTTTGATGTCTAGTACTGTCTGGTATTATTTTTAAGATGAGTGTGGGAAGAAAAGAGGAAATGTGCCTGCATATTGCACCAACCTCTGATCCATGAGTACTTTTGTACTTCTAAATTTTAAGATGTACTTCACCAGGGGTTTAAGTTTCTTTTCATTCTAATCCCAATTTGAGCCCCGTCTAATAGCCTTTTCTTAAGTAAACATTCATAATAGCCAAAAAACAAAACAAAACAAAACAAAACAAAAAAACAAAAAAAAAAACCACCTTTCATTTGAAGACTAAAAAGCCTTGAAAATAGGATCTGGAAAAACCCTAATCAAAGAGTCTTCAGAGCTGCTGCATTTTGTTGTTGTTGTTGTTGTTGTTGTTTTTCTAATTTAGCAAAGCAGGTGTGGAGTTGGGAATCTAGATTTCTAATCTTTATTCTTCCACTTACTCACTGGCTACACTTGGGCAAGTGAATTAAATGCCCTGGACAATGGGTTCTCTATATATAAAGCAGAGGAATTAACCAGAGCAACCCTAGACAAAATTGAAAAGTTGCTAGAGTTGGTCTCATGTACTCAATGTCATAATTATTATTATACTTTAACTTATGAGATACATGTGCAGAACGTGCACGTGTGTTACATAGATATATATGTGCCATGGTGGTTTGCTGCACCCATCAACCCGTCATCTACATTAGGTATTTCTCCTACTGCTATCCCTCCCCTATCCCACAACTTCCCAACAGGCCTTGGTGTGTGATGTTCCCCTCCCTGTGTCCTTGTGTTCTTATTGTTCAGCTCCCACTTATGAGTGAGAACATGTGGTGTTTGGTTTTCTGTTCTTGTGCTAGTTTGCTGAGAATGATGATTTCCAGCTTCATCCATGTCCCTGCAAAGGACATGAACTCATCCTTTTTTATGGCTGCATAGTTTTCTGTGGTGTATATGTGCCACATTTTCTTTATCCATTCTATCATTGATGGGCATTCGGGTTGGTTCCAAGTCTTTGCTATTGTGAATGGTGCTGCAGTAAACATACATGTGCATGTGTCTTTATAGTAGAATGATTTATAATCCTTTGGGTATATACCCAGTAATGGGATAGCTGGGTCAAATGGTATTTCTGGTCCATTTGTAATGGGCCTTGAGTAATTGCCACACTGTCTTCCATAATGGTTGAACTAATTTGAGTAACTTGAGTAACTGCCACACTGTCTTCCATAATGGTTGAACTAATTTACACTTTCAACAACAGTGTAAAAGTGTGCCTATTTCTCCACATCTTCTCCAGCATCTGTTTCCTGACTTTTTAATGATAGCCATTTTAATGGGCATGAGATGGTATCTCATTGTGGTTTTGATTTGCATTTCTCTAGTGACCAGTGATGATGAGCTTTTTTTCATGTGTTTGTTGGCCACATAATGTCTTCTTTTGAGAAGTGTCTGTTCATATCCTTCACCCACTTTTTGATGGGATTGTTTGTTTTTTCTTGTAAATTTAAGTTCTATGTAGATTCTGCATATTAGCCCTTTGTCAGATGGATAGATTGCAAAAATGTTCTCCAATTTTGTAGGTTGCCTGTTCACTCTGATGATAGTTTATTTTGCTGTGCAGAAGTTCTTTAGTTCAATTAGACCCCATTTGTCAATTTTGGCTTTTGTTGTCATTGCTTTCGGTGTTTTAGTCATGAAGTCTTTGCCCATGCCTATGTCCAGAATGGTATTTCCTAGGTTTTCTTCTAGAGTTTTTATGGCTTTAGGTCTTACATTTAAGTAGTTAATCCATCTTGAGTTAATTTTTGTATAAAGTGTAAGGAAGAGGTCCAGTTTCAGTTTTCTGCATATGGCTAGCCAGTTTTCCCAATACCATTTATTAAATAGGGAATCCTTTCCCCATTGCTTGTTTTTGTCAGGTTTGTCAAAGATCAGATGATTGTAGATGTGTGACATTATTTCTGAGGCCTCTGTTCTATTCCATTGGTCTATATATCTGTTTTGGTACCAGTACCACGCTGTTTTGGTTACTGTAGCCTTGTATCATAGTTTGAAGATTAACAAAATAGACTACTAGGCAGACTAATAAAGAAGAAAAGAGAGAAGAATCAAATAGACACAATAAAAAATAATAAAGGAGATCTCATCACTGATCCCACAGACATACAGCTACCATCAGACAATACTATAAATACCTCTATGCAAATAAACTAGAAAATCTAGAAGAAGTGGATAAGTTCCTGAACACATACACCCTCCCAAGACTAAACCAGGAAGAAGTCAAATCCCTCAATAGACCAATTACAAGTTCTGAAATTGAGGCAGTAATTAATAGCCTTTCAACCAAAAAAAGCCCAGGACCAGACAGATTCACAGCCGAATTCTACCAGAGGTACAAAGAGGAGCTGGTACCATTCCTTCTGAAACTATTCCAAACAATAGAAAAAGAGAGACTCCTCCCTAACTCATTTTGTGAGGCCAGCATCATCCTGATACCAAAACTTGGCAGAGACACAACAAAAAAAACAAAATTTCAGGCTAATATCCCTGATGAACATCAATGTGAAAATCCTCAATAAAATACTGGCAAACCAAATCCAGCAGCACATCAAAAAGCTTATCCAACACGATCAAATCGGCTTCATCCCTGGGATGCAAGGCTGGTTCAACATACACAAATCAATAAATGTAATCCACCACATAAACAGAACCAATGACAAAAACCACATGATTATCTCAATAGATGCAGAAAAGGCCTTTGATAAAATTCAGCACCCCTTCATACTAAAAACTCTCAATAAACTAGGTATTGATGGAACATATCTCAAAATATAAGAACTATTTATGACAAACCCATAGCCAATATCATACTGAATGGGCAAAAGCAGGAATCATTCCCTTTGAAAACCAGCACAAGACAAGGATGCCCTCTCTCACCACTCCTATTCAACATTGTATGGGAAGTTGTGACCAGGGCAATCAGACAAGAGAAAGAAATAAAGGGTATTCAAATAGGAAGAGAGGAAGTCAAATTGTCTCTGTTTGCAGATGACATGATTGTATATTTAGAAAACCCCATGGTCTCTGCCCAAAATTTCCTTAAACTGATAAGTAACTTCAGCAAATTCTCAGGATACAAAATCAATGTGCAATATTCACAAGCATTCCTATACGCCAATAATAGAGAACCAAATCCTGAGTGAACTGCCATTCACAATTGCTACAAAGAGAATAAAATACCTAGGAATACAACTTACAAGGGATGTGAAGGACATCTTCAAGTAGAAATACAAACCACTGCTCAAAGAAATAAGAGAGGACACAAACAAATGGGAAAATATTCCATGCCCATGGATAGGAAGAATCAATGTTGTGAAAATGGCCATACTGCTCAAAGTAATTTATAGATTCAACGCTATCCCCATCAAGCTACCATTTACTTTCTTTGCATAATTAGAAGGAAGTACTTTAAATTTTATATGGAACAAAAAATAAAAATAAAAAAAAAAAAACCCAGCCTGTATAGCCAAGACAATCCTAAGGAAAAAGAACAAAGCTGGAGGCATCATGCTACCTGACTTCAAGCTATACTACAAGGTCTCATGTACTCTTATCTTCCCTTAGCATTCTCTTTTCTCCTCTTCACCAATAGTGACATGTTCTTATTGTGTCTCGTAAATGTTTTAGGGTCTCTGATTCTGGATTCTTTTGTTCCATTTTTCTCACGCATTATGTCTTATTCCAAAACCCTTCATATTTACAGTCTCCTGAGACCTTCCTCCTTGAAAATGATATGTTAATCCATGCTAATCAGTTAATGAGTTACTCCTTCTTAGTAACTTGCTTTCATTCTAACAAAGACTTTTAATAAACATAATATATCTATTCTAAAGAAGTAACACAAAAAGTGGAAATTATAAGCACTTTGGTTGGGTCAGTGGGAAATGTTGAGGGTGGGGGTTGGTCAGGGCCCTCTTTAAAATCACTAGAAAATAGCCCATTGACCTGCCTTGTTGAATGGAACATATATAGATAGGGGTGCTCCTAATTTCCTTGAGGGGACTGCATGACCTTAGCATTCTTTTTATACTTTTTAAAATCTGATGTGATTTTAAAAAATATATAGAAAGTTTATACACCTTGAAGGGAGAAATTGGGACCAAGGTTTCCTATTAATTCAGAGAAGCCTAAATCCTAGCCAGATGTCAGCTGATTCCTAGACCCTTTTAGAGAGTTGGGCCTAAAGGATCTGGTCACATCACTGTGGCCCTTTTCTTAATGTTAAGTACCTTAAACCCTTGGTGTTGCTTATGGACACATATTCTGTCCCTGAACAGAATTCTGAGTTCTGTGTGGTCAGGACCTTAGCATTTACTTCTCTTCATGTTCCATGATACCTAGCTCAGGCTAGGGACATAACATTACTTAATGAATATTGTTAACATATCTTTCTAGAAAAGAGACCAAAACAATTATACACTTGTTACCTCATGTTTCTGGCAGAAAGCAGCCTTTGAAAATAGTAAAAGCATCAGTATCTTTATTTTTGCAGAAACAAAAACAGAAGTGTCCAAGTGACTCATCTTACAGCACCACTGGAAAGCATGGCAGAGCTTCATTAGAACTAAATTTTAACAAGTGGCTAAAGCAGAGAGCACAGGGAATATGATTTCTTCTGTGATCACTCTGCCAGCCCTTGTTCTCCCACTGGGAGGTTTTGAGCAAAAAGGAGAAGGAGGAATGACTGAGAACATGAGCTGGTTTCATAGGTAAGTTGGAACCAGAAAGATTCTAGTTATTCTCGACACCCAGTGGCATCAAGGAGAAAAAGTGGTGAGGCCTTGTTGTGGTGCTTAAAGGTGCCATGCAGAGCCTTATCTGCTTCTCTTAAAAGCTCTCTTCATGTGCCATCATCTCAGATTTTGAATTTGAATACTCAAAGTTGTTCCCTAGGTCTGCCACTTACTAGCTAAGAACCTTTTGGCAAAGCATGTAGTAGAGGTTCTAAAACCTTCCCAATTGCCCACAAAGTCCTGCATTACGGGGCTCCTGGCTGCTTCTGTCCCCACCCTGTGGGCCACCTTGCCATGGACTCACCTTTCCAAGCAAGCTCCTGCCTAGGGGCCTTTGCACTTGCTGCTCCCTCTCCCTGGAATCCTCTTCTCTCAGAGCTGCATGGCTGATGCCTCACTTTGTATAGGTTCCTGCTCATGCCAAAGTATCAGTGAAGCCTTTCGTGATAGCCAATTTAAAGTAGCCCTTTACTAGACTCTGGCTTCTGATTCTGATAAAACATAACAGAGTGTAATATCTTAAGGGAATATAAGATCTCTGAGGTCAATGAACAGGTATTTAATGTTGTTATCAGAAAAAGAAATGATAGATTGATAAGGCAATGAATATGTTAATTAGCTTAATTGCACCTTTCTACAATATATAAATAGATCAAAACATCAGGCCAGGCACAGTGGTTCACACCTGTAATACCAGCACTTTGGGAGGCCAAGATAGGAAAATTGCTTGAGCCCATGAGTTCAAGACCATCCTGGGCAACATAGTGAGACCTATTCTCTAGGAAAAAAAAAAAAAAAATAGGCAGGTGTGATGGCACATGCTTGTAGTCCCAGCTACACAGGAGACTGAAGGGAAGGACTGTTTGAGCCTAGGAGTTCTAGGCTACAATGAGCCAGGATCTTGCCACTAAACTTCAGCCTGGGTGAGAGAATGAGACCTTGTCTCAAAAAAAAAAAAAAAATCACATAGCTTTCTAAATGTGCACAAATATTATTTGTCACATAAAAATAAATTACATATATATGAAGAAGCACATATCTATGAAAAAGAAACACCATCTGCTTTGTTCAAAATTGTAGCCTCAGTATCTGTATCCTTGTATGTAATCATTTAATGTATTTAATGAGAAAATGAAGTCTCTCAAATTTTTTGTCTTTTTGTTAATATATGAAAAACAAGATTAATAATCCTACTTTCTTTTTGTGAAGAGTTGATATATATAAAAAATCTTGGTAAACTTTAAGATACTATACAAATGTAAATAATTTGCATTTTTTATAACTTTGAGTAATCTGCAACAAATTTACTAAAAGCTTTAAATTTAGATATTGATTAACTTTTTTCTTTTCTAAATTGTATTAACCATTTTTGGAACTTTTTGTCTTGTTTTAGGGATTATAGTCAAGATATATATGATGGTCAATAGTAATAATCAGGTACATTTATGTAGGCATAGATATATATAAACAGAGAGATAGATATGTAGATAGATACATAGATAGATAGATAGATAGATAGATAGATAGATAGATAGATAGATAGATCTGGAGGAGCACAATGCCCTGTTCATTGGTTCTGTTTTCCAATTTCCTTAGTCATTAACAAGATCAAGTAAAATTCACGATTCTAGTTATCTTTGAAAACAAGGGAATTTTCCCAGTTTAACAGTAGTCAGTAAGTCAAGAGGAAGAAATTTTGTTAGATGGAAAATAATACACCTGACTTCAGACATAGAAACTGTGATGTGCTGGTGGAACTTCCACTTGAAAATCCCTAGTGGACTGTTGATTATTAGCAACTGGTGGGCAGAAAGAAGTTAGCAGATATTATTTATTTGGGTTTCATCTGAATGTAGATAATAGGGTTAAATGTGAAAACAGGCTATTCCCCTATGCAAGTTCAATATTAAAACAGCAACTTCAAATGGACATGGTAGTGTGTGAAGTGCTTCGCATATGTTAGACATCATGCTTTGTGTTTTTCATGCATTATTTCATTTAATTCTCATAATACCCTCATGAGTAGGAACTAGTTTTATCACCATTTTCAGTTGAGGTGACCAAAGTTTGCTGAAACAAATCAATTTGCAAAAGCCAACAGAGCTAGTAAGAGTGGGAGCTGGAATTCAAACCCAGGTTTGTCTAACTTGAAAGCCAAAGGTTTTAATTAGTATATTAGATTTTATACTGTTTAATTTATACAATAAAAATTAAACACATATTCCTAATCAGGAGGGCTGTCCCCTTATAACACATTACATGAGAAGCCCAGCAAGTCATGGAAATGACTCCAGTGTTTTAGTTACACAGCTCTGAGAGTAGCATCCAATATGAAACCCAAAGGGAGATTTCATATTTTCTGCTTATACATTGGCTATTCATAACATGTTCTTTACAAAAGCACTACCCTTCTTTTTCAAAGTGCCAGGGAAATTGCGTGTGACATAGGCTTTTGAGTAGAGTTCACTTTTATCTGTGTAAGTGTTGGGATATGTGTTATATGAGTATTTGTTTCTCATTGAAATAAATATAATGTGCATATTATAACTAAGCTGAAATAGTTCCTGGCATGAAAGCACAGAATGATGAATGAAACCTGGTGTGATTTGCCTATAATTGTGCTCCTCTGTGTCTGCCTTACGTCCTTTCTTTTATTTCATTCCACACAAGTCTAACAGAGAACAAGCAGCCATGCTAAATCATACTAAATTATTCAGTACAGCACTTGGCGGATGTTTGCGAGGTATGTATATTAAAGATGATGGTAATCTTTGTAGGGAAGAGAAAGGCCAGAGAACTTTCACATATTCAGGAAATGTGCTTAGACATGCATTTATTTTCTTTGCTTTGTTTCTTTTAAAGATTCACAAGCTTTTGTGAGCGTATTACAGCGGAGTTGGCAGACAATCCTTATTTGTTTTCTCCATTAGATACTTAGGGGACAGATACCACACTAAAGGGTATAGCAGTAGAGGAGGTAATGTATGTAGGCAGTGGCACTGGAGGATCAATACACACACCCCCACACGCAACCTAGGAATAATTTAGGCCGTAAAAATTAAACACATATTCCTAATCAGGAGAGCTGTCCCCTTATAATGAATTACATGAAAAGTCACTGAATAACTCCAGTGTTTTGGTTACACAGCTAGAGAGAAGAGGGGTTTGAAGAGCAGTGCTAAGATTCCAGACAGGCCAGCAGCAACAGTTAAGCAGCCAGTAGGTAGCTTCCCTTGCACTTGACTGTGATTTATGGTCAAATCTCCAATTCTTGGTAACCGGGACTGGCAAAAATGAAGACAGAGATTGAGAAAAGTTAAAAATAAGTGCAGTTTTCAGAACCAGAACAAAAGTGCAGGAATAAGCCATGCAGGTGCAAAATTCCCAGTATTTGGCTGGAGTAGTTTAAGTTTCTCCTGTCCTCTGTCAGAACTAATGCAAGAGATTAAGAGTCAGACCACTTACTTCTGTATGTGGAGTCAAATAGGTCCAGGCACAAAGCACAGTCTTTTACTCTTGAGTTTGCATTTTGCTGCACCAACAGTAACTACAACATATGCAATGATATTGAATTGGAATAGCAATGCAATTGATTAATGCCAGGCAACCAAGTGATTCTGTGAGAGTTGGTGAATTCATAAATATGTACAAGTGAACAAATGTTTATCGACTCATAATTATCTTTATTAGGGTACTATTAAGAAACAGATGGCATATTCAATTAAAGTAATTGAAAAAAGTATTAAGAAAAGTTATCTTCAAGGATGTAGGCATGTTGAAGGGAAATCAACCACAGACGATGAAGCACCCTGGGGTTAGTAACTGCTGGAAGCTATTACCATTTTTAGGCCTAAAAGAGTAGAAACAGAACAGAAACCACCTACACAGTCCATATTAACAGACCTTTCCTATTTCATACAATTCTTCCCTAGGAAGATAAAGTTTTAAATAACTTTATTGCTTGATTTAGAAAATTTCTACAAGTCCATTTTTTTCAAAATCGTACTGTTTAACTTATCCTTATTTGAGTAAATACCCTCTTGTCAAGATAACAGATGATTCAACTGAGCTTAACAAGCAAATGTTTATTCTTTAACTTACCTATAAAACCTGTCTTGCTGTATGTACCAACCCTAAACTATTATATCACAAGTGTTGCCCAATTCTTTTTTTTTTCTTTTTTTTTTTTTTGAGATAGAGTTTTGCTCTTGTCTCCCAGACTGGAATGCAATGGCATGATCTTGGTTCACTGCAACCTCCACCTCCCGGCTTCAAGTGATTCTCCTGCCTCAGCCTCCCGAGTATCAGGGATTACAGGTGTTTGCCACCATGCCCAGCTAATTTTGTATTTTTAGTAGAAATGGGGTTTCACCATGTTGGCCAGGCTTGTCTCGAACTCCTGACCTTAGGTGATCTGCTCTCCTTGGCTTCCCAAAGTGCTAGGATTACTGGCATGAGCCACCATGCCCAGCCAAGTTTTGCCCAGTTCTAAGCATACTCCTACACTGGAAACTTTACCTAAATCAGACCCTCAAAACACATATATCTTGACTCTTCTCTCCCTCCTGCAAGATGCTGCTAAGAATATGTCAACATAATGATCTGTCTTCCTGTGAGAAACAACAAACTCAGCCTTGTCTAGTCAACACAACCTCTCACGTGTTGTAGACTGCATCCTTAAAAATTTAAATCTGCAAAAAGTGATCTAGAAAAACTGGCCTTTCTAGAAATATGCTGAGGTAACATTTTAAAAGCTGGTTTTTAGTTCTAAAATAAGTTGAAAATCACAAATAGTAAAAATCACCCTGGAAAATCCCTAAATTGCCTGTAAATATAGAGTACAAGATTCTTGGTAGATAGCTCTGTTCACTAATATGCATGTATTACAGGATAATATGTTAAACATGCAATTCCATAGAAGGACCATAATCAGCAAGTAGATAATTTGAGGGTTTTTGCAACACTTCACAATTTTGTGGAAATTTTAAATTCTAGTATTATCATTATTTTCTACAATAGATTGTAGCAATTTTCCCAATTTTGGTTAATATTTCACCAAAGACTTCCAGGAATTATTTTGTTAAACAACTTTTGATGTTGAAATAAGTTCCAACGTAAAGTTTCACAAAAGTACAAAGAATAATTGTATATCCTTTACACAGATTCACTGATTTTGAATATTGTCCCACATTTGCTTTTTTATTCTCTCATTGTGTACACACACACACACACACACACACAGAGGTTTTTGCTGAACCATTTGAGAATAGATTGCATACATCATTATTTTTTATCCCTTAATACTTTGCTGTATATTTTTCAAGGGTATTTTCCTACAAAACCACAACCTAGTTATCAAATTCAGGAAATTTAATATCGTCATGCTAATTTTATCTAATGTAGAGTCCACATTCCGGTTTCTTCAATTATCCCAATAATAGCATTCATAGCAATTTTTCTTCTAGTACAGAATCTGGGCCAGGATCACGTATTACACTTAAGTTATCACATTTCCTAAATCTCATTTAATTCAATCTTAAGGCTAATTTTCTTAGCCCTTTTTTTCCCTCTTTCCTAACCTTGATATTTTGGAATATTACAAGCTAGTTGTTTTATAGACTGTCCTCAGTTTGGTTCACCTGACGTTTCCTTATCATATGACTCTGGTTTAGTACTTACTGGCTGGATTGCTAAATACATGATGTCATGTCCTTCTTAGGCTGTCACATTTGTAGGTATGTCATGTGTGTTTACACTTTATTTATAATGTTAATATTCAAAACTTGGTTAAGCTGTTGTGTGGTTTCTCTGTTGTACTGTAAAGTGTAATTTCTGTAAATTATAATTTGTAGGGTTGTATTTTGAGATTATGTTAATAACCTGTTTCTCATCAACTCTGGTCCCATTAATTCCTTAATTTCTTCCTGGAGGAGTCACAACCCTCTTCATCATGTATACAATTTATTCATGTTTGATAATCCCTTGGGAGTGGGTTTGGGAAATCACTGAGACCTTTAGATTTATTCTACATTTTGGCCAAGTTGATTGAATTCATGTAAATTAAATGTGGGTCTGCTGAAAGCTCTATTATAATAACAATAAAAGAAGAGTTTTACAGATACAAGGTATAATCATTCACATTTGATATGGATGAAATGACTGACTAATAAATCAGATATTCAGTGTACAGTTTACAGAAAAACGATTGTGATTAATATAATTTCAATAAACATAAAAATATTTTAACTGTGCTGAATAGAAAATTCAATAATAAATTTAAATGGCCTAATGATATTTGCTCTGTAAAATGCATGCTTGACAAAGAAAATTTTCATTGGTGTTATAATTCTGAATAAAATGTTTGCATTCATAAATACAGAACTCGGATCTCCATGACATGAAGAGTATAGTTACAATGGCAGACTGAGGTAGTATAACTGGGCGTTTTTGCATATCGATGTTGAAGCCTGAACTCCAGGGTTGTAACTTCACTTCCACCACTTACTAGATTTGACCATGGACAAGTTACTTAATCTTTGCCTTGATGCTCTATCTGCAAAATGAGACAATAATAATATGTAACCATATAAAATTGTTACGAGGATTGAAAGATTTAACACACATAAAATGCTTGGAATAGGCCTGGCATGTTAATCTCAATAAGAGTTACCATCATCATTATCACCACTTTCATAATAATCACCTTCATTCCGTATTTTTCTGGGGTGGGGAAAGGAAATATTTCAAAACTGGGAACCTCATCTAGCCTGAAATTAATTGAGAAAATAATCCAGGATATTACTGATCATTCTTTGACAGTAGTGATAATAATGTTGCGGCAACTTGTAAGCTGAATAAAATAGCACTATGAACTTTCCTTAGCATAGGTCACGACAGGACACGTCTTTAAAATGTTTAGATCACACCTCTTAGTTGAGGTTTCATCACTGGAAACATCATTTTTAACACCATTGCCAGAATTATAACTGTCATGCTCCCAGTTTTAATGCCTGTGGCATGCTATGAGTTTAAACTAAATTCTCATTTAATCTCAGCACCAAATTTGTAAGGGAGATATTATTATCAGCGTTATCTTATTAAGCAAGAACAAGTTTTGAAAAGCTGGAAAAGTTGCTGAAGTTCATGGATCTAAGCAGAAGAACCAGACTTCTAACTATGATATCAGGCTATATACTGATCCATTACACCATCCTGCTTTCTGGAAATATACGCCCTTGTCTGTGGGACTGTTGTCACTTCACTTTGCATCAACTTTGCTGCTAATAGATATGCAGGCCTTCAGATTTGGTATTGCAATAAATGGTATTCCTTTGTCAATTGTATTAATCAAAGTCCTGGGAGGAAAGGAGATGTTGTACATATGAGAATAATTTAAGAAAACATAATTAAGAGACTCTGTACTAAGGTATGGGAGGAGTTAAGGAATTCAAAAAGAATTGGCAAAGCCTTCTGAAACTAACAATGATAGAAAGTCATTACCATAATAAGGCCAACACAGGCAAGGGCAGGAGGCAGCCGCTGGCATTTGGAGACAGCTGCAGCCATGTGACAGAGGCCATCTGATATACCCACTCCAGAGGAACACAAGTCCTGCTAAACTGCCACTCTGTTGGAAGAGAGTAGGGCCTGATAATACCTCAATCTCTCTCTCCTTCAGTTACCTGATTTCATTTCAGTGCCTTCCACTGGCCAAACCCAACTGGAAGCCAGAAAGCAAGGGAGCTTAGGTGACACAGTTGGTAGAAGCCATTCTCCCTGGGCACAGATAAAGGCTGAGATGGGCAGAAATTACCAGTTTGGTTTTGCAGCAGGGTTGGGGGAGAAGGCAGGGGGAGAATGGAGACTTACTGTGCAGCACTAAGCATACCTGAGACATTATTCTACAGTACCGTCACTTAGTACAATATCGGTGGAGAAAATTGAAGAATTCAAAAATTAAAGATACAAATGCATTTAATAACAACATACTTTTCAAAATGTGAGAGGAAAAAAACGTTTTGTTTTTTTTAATTAAGAAAGTACATCCTCCAGGTAACGTCATTGCGTAGGTATGTGGAATGTAAAATGTTTGAATGTGATCAGCAGTCTTCTCCAAGTTGCTTATATGTTAAACTGATCCTTGAATGGGTTGCTATAATTACATTTTAAAGAGTCTGGCAAACCTTGTAAGTTTTTTGCTTTGCATTTAAATTGGCTCAGCATCTTGGTGCCAGTGGAATTTACCAGGCTGGTGAGAGCTCAGCTCAGGTTTCTCAATGCTTCACGGCCCCGTGGGCACCTTACAATGTTGCTTTGGACACCTTCTGTACTATGTCATTACTGTAGGTCATCTGCTGGGGAATCACATTGTCACACACTCTCCTTGTGCATCCTGTCGTCTTGTCTTCTCCGTAAGCAGCCCTGTGCTGTAAGCCTGCTCAGCGGGATTTAGTCTATGTGAAGGAAATTGAAAATGAACATTAACAGATTTTGTTCTTACTCATTTAGAAAATAATTCATATGCCTTCATTTTGGTGATGTTCGTGATCCTTCATTGACTCTCAAATTTCTGGACTCCTGAAGCGCATTTCTGAGTTGAGGCTTTTTCTGCTCTTGCCAATCGCTAGGTAGTGAAACAACTATAGCCTTGGTCATGCCCTTAACTGCTCATGAGGCTGAACTTAACCCAGAGAAGGCCTCCCTGGTAAAAGGGAGCTGAAGCTGAAATCCATTAATTATTTGTAAAGCTCTGTTTTTGTTTTCTGTCGTCCCAAGCAGAATGGTATCATTTAGGCACTATGTAAAATCTTTCCAGCAATTCATTCAACTTACGTCATGTATCCAACTGGGGAGGAATTCCTGTAGCTGTTCTAGAACAATGAGAATTGGTGAGTTGAAAAATTGAAATGAAATTTTAAAAATGCTACTAAGCTGAGTTGAGAGAGAAAAAAGGGAGGCTTGGCGTTTTCTTTCTATTACGACATGTTTTTTCAAAATTCCCCCATTTTCAATTCCTCTTATTTTAATGTTTCCAGTGATTGAAGCACTTTGTTTAGGGCAAAGAAATATAAATCAATAGAGAATTACTTAACTAGAAAATGCAAATCAATACCAACTTCCTTATGCAGGAACTTCTGGGTCTGAAATATTTAGCAATATGCTATTTGTTTTAAAAAAATGTGGCTGTAATAAGTGATAGCTTGTAGTGATGCTATTTACATATCAAAGCGCTGTAAAATAATCTTCAGTTTATCTCAAGGCATGACCAACTACCACTTTTTTGTGCATTCTATATCTATTATAAAGAGACAACCAGAAAATAAATAGAATCGGAATAGCAAAAGGACAGTTTTGAATTATCGTTAATATATAATGCACACCTAATCCATATGTCCTGTATTTTTCATTAATAAATATCTAACGAAAATTGATATACAAGCGTAATGATCACTTAGACGAACTTTTAAGTGTTTTTGAATGAAAAATCTAAATTATTTTGTGTTTGATCTTGTCTGTTTTGGTATTTTGATAATTTTCTATGATTACAAAAACACAAAAATGCTGAGCCAGGAAAATTAAATTGTTTAGTATCTGCTGTCACTTTCAGAGAAAGAACTTTGTACTCTACTAAGATTATGATCCTGAACCTACTGCTTATTAGCTGTTCCATTTTGAGTAAATCACTTACGTGGCAGTTGTTTTGTCTTCGCAGATTCTTCTTAGCTGGGTCCTTTACTGCATTGACCATGTGCCAATGGTGGCTCCATATTTTTATTAGACTCTACTCCTTTAGCAATAGTTTACTTGGACCTAAGCTAGACCAATTAAGGTCCTTCACTAGGATTTGGCTTGGCCCAGTGAGAGCTTTCCTGCATTGGCTGAAGCTTTATGGTGCATAACTTATGAATGGTCAGTGGCCATGGTTCCCTGAGTCTGAAGAATGCTGGTCTGCAGTGAAAGGGAATAAAGCCAACATGCAGAGAGAAACAGTCGCAGGCACAGTCCTGGGGAGGTCCATGTTTCTGGTTCTAGTTGTTCCTGATGTCCCTCTGCCTCCCTGCATTTCCTGTGACTGGGTCATTCAACCTTTACTTGGCTTTTACTTATTCAAATTGGGTTTTATCTCACTCAGTTTGGGTTAGAATATTAAACCCTCACTTTCACAAGCTGCACCCAATGTCTTGTATGTGATTTTTGTTTGTTTGTTTGCAGTTTGTGTAATACCATTGAATCATTTATTTAAAATCTCTTGAAATTTTAACCCAATTATTTCAAGTTTATGTGATCTTTGTCCTTTATTAATTAATAATTACTATTACCATATATACAGAGAACATTAGTTTTTCGGGGTTTTTAAAATTTGTTTTTAATCAACTATACTTAAAACATTTTCAGGAATGGGATTTTATGTTACTTTTTTAAAGAAGGTTCTCAAAATTATGTAAACCTAATGCTCCTATGAAACCTGGAACCACTTCTGACCCTAATTAATACAACTTCTCCAATTTTCAATTCACTTGTTTGTAAAAGATAGGAAATTAATCTTGAATGTCACTAAAATTCTGTGACTCTACTAATGTATAAAGTATAACTTCCCTCCATGCCTCATTCATTTTTACAACCCACTGGGAAATGACTCTGTTCAAAGTTACACAGAGGCCATATCAAGGTGCCATTAATTAGTAACAGAAAGAATTTTGAGGAGGAAGTGACCAGAAGAACTGGAAACTTGAGGGGATTTTAGGTAAATTCTACCTGCCATTACCCCTCTGGAACAGACAAAGGGTCTCAATATTGAGGGACAATTGCTGAAATGAAATTTCTAGGTATTATACGTTGGGGACTTTTTTTTTTTTTTCATTACAGTATCATACTTCCTTTCTGGTGCTTGGATGATTCCCTGAAGTTTTATAGTCTAGCGTTTGATTCTTTTGCATCTTTAAATTTTTTTATTTATGTAACATATTAAAAACGTAACACTTTTCAGACATGTTAAATATACTGAAAATAGTTTACTATCAGAAAGCGCTGATTACCAAGAGATAAAAATGTTCTCCATTGTTTTCTGTTACTGCTGTTCAGCTCTCAGACACTAACTCCTTATCTTACGGTCTTGCTTGCCTCTTATCTTCTTAGTTTTCTAAATGTATAATGCACCTCAATTTTCTCTGGTTCTAAAGGTTATTACAGTTTTTCCATTGATAGTATTATGGCTTCACTCACTTTTAAGGAAGAACTTAGAGTCACAAGGTGGTAGCTAGCCAAAGACTTCCTTCAACTTTAAAGAATTAACAATATAGTTGATATGTGGAATTTTAAAAATGTAGCTTTAATTGGATTTTTTGCATATTCTCATTACCCATGTCCGGTATCAAACTTACAAGACCAGCACTGTATTCAGAAGTTTACTCAGCCCAATTTTACATATATGTGAAATTAGCCAAGATTAAGATTAACTGATAGAACTAGTCACCTAGAATTCAGAGTTATTGAAGGAAAACATCTGCCTAACCCTAGACATTTAGAGGAGCTGGAGTGGGACAAATGGAGAATGGTTGGGATTAAGAAACCAACAAGATCCACAAGGATGGCATAGGTAATAATGGAGGCCCCATCAGTAGCGTATACGGTGGAGGGAAGATGAGTTGTGACCCAGAGATCTGGCAGTGAGGGTCAGATAGAGAACACAATAGATAGCAGAGCAAAGTATGCATTTGCTGTAGTATACAATAGATGGCAGGCAAGGAAGAAGGGCCTTGACTTCCAGAAAGGGAGCAGGTAGAGAGGGGTGGGTTCCTGGTGGTCTGGGCTAGCTCAGAGTCCCAGAACTAGAAGACTAGAGTTGAGAAAACAGAAGCCATTCCAGGGTCAACTTTGACCCTCCTTCCAATTCATTCTTCACATACAGATGTCAGACTTGCACATGTAATTACATTCCTCCTCTATTTAAACATTCTAATGATGTCCATTGTCCTCAGGATGAAAGTCCAAATTCTTTAGCGTGACCCAGTCATTCATGGTCTAGTTTATGCCTTCTCCATGAGCCTCATTGCCCAGTTTCCCTTCTCATTCTCTATATTCCAATACATTGAGTAATTACAATTCCAAAAGAGTAATGCTACCTTATGCCACTATCTTTTTGCACATGCTATTACCTCTGACTATAAAACCTTCACCTTGAAAAATCTTCCTCATCCTTCAAGTCTTAACTCAAGCAGTACTTCCTTTCTGAAGTCTACCTTGCTCATTCTCCCAGTAGAGTTGCTCCCTACTGTCCTTGCACATTCTCAAATTATGTAGTATTGTATCTTGCTAAAATTTTTATTTTACATGGTTGTCTCTTATACTAGAAATACTATCTTATTGTGGATAGATTCCATGCATTATTCATTCACCCTAATATTTAAGGTTATGTCTGGCCCATACTGAACCCTCAGTGCTTATAGCATAAATAATGAGACAGGTTTTCAATTAATAAATCTTGAGTATAAAGTGAAGGTTTGAGATAAAGTAAAGTAAGACCTGGTTATAGAAAACAGAAGAGAGAGTCACAGTGTATCTAATATCAACAATGACCTTTGCTGAGCCTTTGAGTATAGGCCTCCATAACTTTCTTTAAGCTAGAAAGAGAATTTTTTTCCAATACAGAGGCAGAGTTAAGCCTATTTATTTATCTGGAATGAAGTAACAGCAAAGCCATAGGTGAGAAGGATGTAAAAAGAGAAAGCTGTAAGCCTGATTAGCCAAACTTCAGAAATACAAGTTTCCCTTGCCTTGAAGAAGCAACAGGTAGCAGAAAAAGCCTGGGCTTTAGGGTTGTAAAAAACTTGATTCACAGCCATTTATTAAGTATAAGATGTTAACTTTCATTCTCTGAGTGTCAGTTTTCTCAATTTTAAAATAGGGATATTAATTCTAACCACAGAGGGTTTGTGAGAATTAGCTGAAGTTATATAGTGCAAATGGGATAGAATGGGCTCTAGGAATGTTTGTTTTCTTTTTACATGCCAAACCCCAATTACTTGCTGGCTCTTTTCTAATTTCTCAGAATGGTTTTGAGAAAAAAAATCAGGCCACAGATAAAAATTTGCATCAAAGTGATATAGCAAGCAACATTTTAGAGGTTGAACATCAGTACTAAGAATGATACTGTCACCTACATAATGTCAACCAGGAAATACATTTGAAATGTTAGCCATAAATACACAATGGTCACTCAACTACTGCATATTATTTAAAATTTAGTAACTAATAACTTCAAAAACAGGATAAAGCTATATGGAGATGCTGAACCTCACGAAAATGGTTTGTTAGTAGATTGTTTCATCCACAGTATATACCTGGAGTTCTTAAATATGGCAGATTTAACATCTGTGGAACATTTCAGAGAACATTGCAGCAGCAGTAGCTTAGTCAAAAGCATTGTCTTTCTTCTCTGAAATGAAAAATGCTTTCCTTAATCATCATCCCAATTTTTTCCCCACTCTAATAACCTCACTCTATATTTCAGTCAGGGTTTGATCAGAGAAACACAACCTCTATGAACTATACATTAATATATTATGGATGTGCCTGACCTTACACAGTTGTGGAGCATAGTTAAACCATTTTCTTCTGGGCTTGGTGATGGAGACAGAAATCCACAGGCGGGAGGCTGAGAAGCAGGATGCATGTGAAGTGATGAAAGCCGTAACAAATGGGAACCTGTGAAGCTGGAGCCTGTGAGGACAGGTTAAATCAGGGATAGTCTCGCACTGTCTTTACGTGTTGATGATGGGGATATTCTGCAAAAGAACCTAGTGCTCTTCATCACAGAGCTAAATCTGCATCTAGCACAGGAGCCAGCAGTGAATGAGGACTGGCAGGAGCTATAGGAACTGTAGGAGGGATGCCACTGCAAGGTAGTGAGCCCTGAATAACCAACAATGTACATACACTGCAGGGGGCCTCATTGCTTGCTTTGACCTTCAGAGTGCAAAAAGAACATGGCTGATGCTTCCTATTAACAAGAACTATACAGGGAAGAAATTTTATGAAACATAGTTCCGATTGAGTTAAATTGATATACCATCAATCCACCACATTCTAAATGATTGTATAAATTTCCTACTCTATACTTTTAATTTCTTAACCTAACTTGTTCTTACCTACGTCCTTAAGATAAAATCTTCTGCCAGATACCCTAACTCTCTTACCAAAATTGAGCTCTATTTGCTATTCAATAGATAAATGAATGCAATTCAATGCATCAGTTATCCAGGACAATGTTTATCTGTTTCATGATGGATTTCCAGAACTAGTAATCACACTTAACTCACACTGTCCAGGAGTAACTTGTTTAAAATGAATTTTGGTGTAATGGCTTTCCCATGTTACTTTGAAGTGCAGTCTTGCTATTTTCTCATTTTTCTTGCAGCTGAGTCTTTCATTTGGGAAATGTAGACAGATCTGTATTACACCGAAAACCTGAAATGGACTAGTGAGGTATTCTGGATAGTGAAAAATGAGTTTCTTGTTTAAAATGAAAAAAACTTTCTCTGGTTCAGCTTTGAAGAATATAGAAAGTCATGTCATTAGCAATAATTTACTCATTTGTATATTTTACACAAATTTAATAAATGTTTGCATTGAACATTGGCTTTCATATGAAGATTAAAAGTGCTTTGTCAGATTTGCAAGTAAATGTGGAAAGCTTAAACTTGACCAACACACCAAGAATAAAGGAAGGGGTAATACTGCTATTCCCCCTTCTTCTATTCTGGAGCCAAACACACAGGAAACTGGTGCACTAAAGCAGCCATGGTCATGATAAGCTGATGAGATGGGGGACTGAGGAGAACGTAGACCCCAAGCCTGAAGAAAATGTGATGCGACATATCTAGGCCAGGTGAGTACTTATAAACCTCCCAACAGTACTGCTTTTCCTACAGAAGTTTAGAACTTTCTGCAAAACAGTGTGTCAAAACTGATGGGAAGCTATCGGTGGGAAGATAGGACAACTTTCCACAGCCTTGGCAGAAGCTCCTCTAGGGGGAGAAGAAAAGACTAGAAGGTGCTGCATTTGAGAGATTCTGGCTCTTGACGATGGAATGTCTTCAGGATGGCTATAATTAAAAAGTCAGAAAACAGCAGATGCTGGTGAAGCTGCAGAAAAAAGAGAACACTCAAACACTGTTGGTGGGAATGTATATTAGTTCAGCCACTGTGGAAAATAGTTTAGAAATTTCTCAAGGAACTTAAAACAGAACTACCATTAGGCCCAACAATCCCATTATTGGGTATATATCCAAAATAAAATAAATTGTTCTACCAAAAAGACGCATGCACTTGTACATTCATCACAGAAATATTCACAGTAGCAAAGACATTAATTCAACCTAGGTGCCCATCAACAGTGAATTGGATAAAGAAAATGTGGTACATATACACCATGGAATACTATGCAGCCATATAAAAGAGCAAAATCATGTCCCTTGCAGCAAGATGGATGTAACTGGAGGCCATTATCCTACGTGGATTAACACAGAAACAGAAAGCCAAATACCACATGCTCTCACTTTTAAATGGGAGCTAAACATTGGGTACTCGTGGACATAAAAATGACAACAGACACTGCGCCCTGCTAGAGGGGAGGGAGAGGAGCAAACGTTGAAAAAAATAACTATTGAGTACTATGCTCACTACCTGGGTGAAGGATCAATTGTACCCCAAATCTCAGCACATACCCATGTACCAAACCTGAACATGTACCCACTTAATCTAAAATAACAGTTTTAATTAAAAGGAAAAAGGGGAGAAGTAAAAAAGCATCTGTGACTAGCAGTGTTCCCCAAAAACCTCAGACTCATCTCACAATACTCGCAAACCACTTCACCATAACCAAAGTAAAGCCTGGGAACATGACCTAAACCTATCTTGTACAGGCAATTTTCAGACTAAACCTTTGTACCTTTAATTCCTCCTTGGTAGTCATTTTATCCAGATCCCACTTTTGCAAAGACTATTTGGGTAGCATTATAGGAAACAGGAGAGAGAGATGATATGGTATGAGATGTTAGCAATTTCATTATAATAATGTTAATACATTTAACTTATTTCCACATCATATTTTAGATACTGTAAAATGAAAACAATAATTTATCCTGAGGTTGCTCATTCTGCAAATATTTATTGGGCACCTATGAAGCACTAAACACCAAGGAGACACAGGGGAGAAAAATTCCTTGATCTCATAGAGCTTCCATTCTAATAACTGTCATCTATCAGTCTTTCCTCCCATTCTTCAAGACGGTGAGTTTTAGCTTACAACTCTCTTTAAGTCACCCATCTTTATCTCACACCTTTCACTCTTAGTAGACGACTTTGTACCCCATTTCATAAAGAAACCAGACAGGAGCTTAATTTTCTCCCCAGCTCCATTGAGAATAGAACCTAGCCTTGCCTCATTTTTTTCTGACTCAGAGGATTAGGCAGTAATTTTGAAATTTCCCCAGAGTTTGGAAGGCCATGGAGCTACGAACATACTAAGTTGGCTTTGGGCATTTTGCTGCAAAATTGAGAGTACCGATTATTTTGCTTAATCCAATATTTCTTTTTTTCATTTGCTGACATACTCCAAAGATTTCGCATGCCTTCAAAGCAGCCACTGAATTTTACTAACTCATTTTGTTAATCTTAAAGAAGACTGCATCCACTCTTAATCAGGATGAAGAATTGCTTTTTAAAACAAATTTTTTATTAGTTGCTAGTTAGCAGGTAATATAGCAGAAGGTTGGTGAAATTATAAAAACGGTTTAATAAAAAAGTAAGTGTCCAAAAGAAACCTTCTCTTTTAGTTCCTAAGTCAGAGATATTGACAGCTCAGCAAAAAATAGATCTTCATAAATATAGTTGATCCTTGAACAATGCAGGTTTGAATTGCAGGGTTCACTTATGTGCACATTTTTTTTTTCAATAAAAATTAACTCCAAATGTGCCTGCTTCTCTTGCCTCCTCTCCACCTCTTCCTCCTCTGCCACCTCTGAGACAGAAAGAATGATCCTTGCTCTTCGTCCTCTTTCTCAGCCTACTCAACTTATAAAGATGATGAGGATGAAGACCTTTATGATAATCCATCTACGCTTAATGCATAGTAAATATATTTTCTTTTCCTTATGATTTTTTAATAACATTTTCTTTTCTCTAGCATATATACTGTAACAATACAGTATATAATACATGTAACATACAAAATATATGTTAATCAACTTTATGTTATTGATAAGGCTTTCAGTCAACAGTGGGCTATTAACAGTTAGGTTTGGAGGGCATCAAAAGTTATACACAGATTTGTGTGCATGGGGTTTTGATGCCTCTAAGTCCCACATTGTTCAAAGGTCAACTGTACTAGTTAAATTATTACAGAGTTATGGAGTCAAAAGATGGTGGACTTTGGAGCACAGAGCCCTTGGTTTAAATACCAGCTAATTTAGTAGCCATGTGACTTTGTAAAATCATTTGATATCTGTAAAACCAAGTTTTAACAGTTGTAAAATAAAGATAAAAATATACCCCCTTAAGGCCATTGTAAAGATTGTTGCAATGGACCGATTGTACCCCCTTTATATTAATATGTTGAAACCCTAATCCCACCATTATGATATTTGGAGATGGGGCCTTTGGAAGGTAATGAGGTCGTGAGGGTGGAGGTCTCATGAATTGGATCAGTGCTCTTATATGAAGAGACACAAGTGATATGATCCCTCACTCAGCCATGTGAAGATACAGAAAGAAAGAAGAGGTCTCTTACCAAGCATGGGATCTACCAGTGTCTTGATCTTGGACTTCTTGTTCTCCAAAATCATGAGAAATAAATGCTTGTTGTTTAAGCAACCCAGTCTGTCATATTTTGTTATAGCAGCCCAAACAGACTAAGACAGGAAGATGAAAAAATGACTCCACATTTCCAGCAGTTTACTTGGGTTAAATGGCAACTGATTTGACATTAAACACCAGTTTTCTTTAGAATTCCTGTTCCCCTATTACACCCTCACCCCTAATCTTCATATAAGGAGTTTCATTCATAACTCTGCAATCAAAATATAATTGGTGGCTGGAAGTTCACAGAGGAGCACTGACAAATACAAACGTTCTCAAATACTTAATCCCCTTAGAGACAGTATTTGAGTTATTTTGTTTTTGTGTTCAGGGATGGATCTTGCCTGTTTGACATAAGTTAGAGTAATAGAAACCTAATGAGCCTTTCTCATCAGAAGGCTCTCTCTACCCCCTAAACAAAATGTATCTGTGAAGAGTCAATTATTTTTATGCCTTCTTAGCCAAACTTTAGGATGATCAGTAAGTAACAGAAATTATAATTAGAATACTGAGAATATTGTTCCATTTTTTAATCATGGAAATCCTGCAACTTTTCTAGCAAGGCATAGGCACCAGCAGAAACACTGATGGATAAACTTGTGCCTTCAGATTAATTTAGATATATTCGCATGCTTTTGATTAATGTAGGAGTTCTTGTCCTTCTAGATGAACTTGTTAATTCCTTTCATGGAATCTGATCTATCTTGCTTAGTGAAGAGAAATAGGATCATTTGCAAAGGATATAATAGAGACCCGAGCTCCACATTTGTTTTAATCTCTGGTGATATACTGTATTGCAACTGAGAAAATGCCCCATCTTTATTTCCTGGAGTTGGCTTGACATTTACAAACCTAATTCTGATTTGATATGGGAGTATGACGAAAGTGAGGAATGGAAAATATACTCAGGGGAAGTTGAAAAAGAGAAAAAAAAGAAAATTGAGTACTGGTATATGACCATTAGCTACTGTTAATGAATCTGTTCAACTGATGAGATACTATTTTTTAATTTTCTCCATTATTGTAGGCATAGAAGATAGGAGAAGGGATTCTTCACCCCTCTTTAATTCAGACCTTACTACTTCAACCAACAATTCATATCCTTTTTGTTTTGGAGAAAGCTTGGAATTAAATTATAATGGCAAGGATAATCTTTAGATCCATCTCTTTCTCTTCCTACCATTTATTTATTTAGTACAAAATGAAGATAATGAATGAGGTAAATGTACACACATATTAATTCAAATTTATAAAATTTTTGAGAGTTTACTATCTATCAGGTGCTGAATTAGGTACTGGATATGAAGAGAAAAATAAATCATCATTTCTGTTCTTATGAATTTTAAAGTTTAATAGGAGAAACTGAATATTTGTTCACACAAATCAATGCACTTAGAGGTGTGTCTTAGGTCAGATTTCCTAAAAGCACAGTGGGAGTTGGGGGTTCTTGGCAAGTCCTTCACTGATGAAGTGTTTTCAGGATAAACTTGTAAGGAAGCAGATTAGGATACAGGAAGAAGCTAAGCAGAGATGTGGGTTTCACTAAGTCTAACCTCAGCCTAATCTCCAGAGAACCTCTGTGAACAACACCACAGGCTTATCTCACTTCAAGTCAAGAGGCTAGGCCTTTATGCCCTTGAATCATTTAGTCATTTGATGAGGGATCCCCTGTTAGGCATTCCTGAGCTCCTGTTGGCCAAAGACAGATAATTATGGGCCATTAGCAGCCAAGCTCACAACTTCAAGATAAGTGCATTGGCTCCATAAAGGGGACAAGGTTAAGGCAGCATCCACTACTAGATTCAAAAATGAATATAACAAGGCTTTATATTCAGGTAACCCAGAGGTTCATTATACAGACTGGTATTAAACAAACAACTATAATGCACTGTGCCAAGTATAATGATAAGAAGTTGAATAGGTGGTATAGAGGAGAGATTAATTCCCCAATTATACATTTATTGGCACTTTATCTCATTGCACAAAATTCTGGAGTTCTTGAAAATAACTTTGGTGGTAAGGAGTGTGCTCATGGAAGTCTTTTTGGAGAAGATGCTAACTGGAGTTGATTTACAAGTAATAGGCTCTATGAATGTGATACTGGTGAATGGGGGATTATTGAGTGACCCTGAATTAAATCTCAGTGGGATTCTTTTTCAATTTATTGCTATATATAAGCATATTATACACTATAAAATAAGTAAGTGAGGCTTTTTAAAAGACTGTAAAAAAGGAATAAAATCAGGTTTTAAGGAAGCAGGCAACTTGTAATCCAATCACAAAAGCATTTCTATGATAACATTCATGGTGATAAAATTTACTTTTGGAACTTGGAAGGAAGCTATCAACATGAGTCAAGTGCTATTAATGAGTCAAGATTTCTTGAGAGATACAGATATATTTTTTGTTTAATAATGGGCTTGGTCTCTCTGTCAAGTTTAATGATGGAGGTGTGTTTTCATAAAACGTTTATCCAAAAGTATTTCACAATATCCAGTGATATTTTCATTTAATATGACATTGTTTAATTTGAGGCATCTTGGAAGTAATGTGACTGCAGGCTTATAGACCTTCCAGGGAAAACAGGTCTAACTTAGAACTTGGAACATCTCTAATTGGTTCCAGGTTTTCCTTTCTTGTCATGTGCTACTCCAGAGTTTATTTACTTAGGTTAATAATAAATTAAAGTCATGTTTCAGGGTACTTATCTGATACACTGCCCACTCAAATATTTATGTTTTAAGAATGCAACAGAATTAAACAATGTTTCTTTGTATGTGTAGCTCAGTATCAGTTTATCAGTTTCTACGGTGTCTGTTAACTTGAGATCTTGAATACAGCACTTGGCTTACAGGTTGAGAAACTCACTGGTCATTTATTTAATTGTTTTCATTATTTGTTACTTGAGATTTTCATATTTCATACCCTTATTAATGGTCTTCCCATGATGTCTTTTTAATTTGTAATGTATAAATGCATGTTTACTTTGAGAACAAGAGAAAAGAAAGGGAATGTTCTGTGACTTCCATACTTACCTTCCACATTTGCTTGTCTTTTCATGTGAACATTTTTAAACTTGCCCATATATTGGACATTCCATTTAAGAAACAAAATTATATTGTCTAAATGTTGTGTTCATTCTTCCATGTTTGATGACCCTGTTGGTAAATGACTATAAAAAGAGAAAATTCCTTATGAGGAGAAATGTAAGGGGAGAGAAAAAAGACACACACACACACACACACACACACACACACACACACACAGAGCTATAAGGTCAATGACTCTAGGACAAAATGGCCTGATTTAAGCAATATTTGGAACTTGCTGTCAAAAGAACTTAATTTTATGTCTAGAAAAGCTTATGGGACACAGTTACATGAGAAAGTATTGGCAACTTATGCCCTTCTGAATTTTATTATTCTTACACATTATTTCCTGAGAGAAGAGAATACACAAGGTCTTATTCAAATATAAAAAGGACAAACAGGCTTAGAAAAATTGGTCCTTTTATTTGCATAACTTCAGTCCTTTTACTCACATATTTCCCATAGGGATAAGCGAATGGTTTAAATTTTAGGAGACATGTCTTTCAAAGCTGTGTATCTCTAGGCAAGGAGGAAAGTTTGAAGTAAGTATCTGGGTACTTTTTGAGAGAGGAAGAAAGAATTCTACAAAGAAATTCTTGTTTAGCCAAATTGTCTATTAAAGGAAATCCTGATTAACCTACATACATATTTGCTTTTTTAAAGTGATATGTAATAGTTGTACAAACTTGGAGAATACATGTGATATTCTATCACATACGTACAACATGTAATGAGCAAATCAGGGCAATTGTGACATCTATCACCTCTAACATTGACCTTTTCTTTATGTTAGGAACATTCTAATTCTTCTCTTGCAACTATTTTGCTTATGTCCATTTCATTGGCAATGCTTAAACTCAACTTCATGGCTTCTAGAGCAATAATTATTCCTTTGTGGCTCCAATTAAATTAAATCAGAATAGGCCTTTAATTGACCTGTTTCTCTTGTTTATCTCCATATTTTGGTTTCAAACAGGAGAAAGCAGGCATTTGGAGGTTGTTTTATTTCTCTTGTTTAGTAATATCATCCTACATTGGTTATCCACAATTGGTTTAGTTCCTTAGAGATTCATAGCACTCTTTAAAGCTTTTTCTGGTTGCAGCACTCTGATTTTCCTTTAGTGGATCTCTCCCCTCTCACTCTCAGTCCACGTGGTTTGGGTGAGAAGTTAACCCCATTCCCTTACCCATCCCAGCCCATTGAGGAAGTCACATGACCAAGGCTGACAATCAAAACATCTCAGCATCATTGCCAGGATAGGCCCCAGAGATAAAGCTAGGCCAAACCATCCCGTCTTCTTAACTAGACTACTCAATTCACATGTCCTTAGGAAGATAAAGGAGATTTCTCTTTTTCTTTTGGTTTTGTAAACTGAAGAGCCAAATGAAAAGACGCTTTTTCACTCTCATCCTATTATTTAAAATATAGCTATCAAGAGCTATGCTTACTACATTTGGCACATGATCTAATATTTCTATAAAAACTCTGAGGTAGGTACTTCTATTATCACCATCTTGAATACCAGAAACTGAGACTTAGACATATCAAGTAGGTTTATGAAGGTGGCATGCTGATACATAAGTAGTAGTCGGGTTTGAACTTAGTCTGATCTGAAGCTTGTGCTCTTAAACCACTACATGTCATCTGTAGACATTCTAGTGAGCAGAAGGAAAGCCCACATCCAAATTTTTGCAAACACCAAAATAAAATGTGTTTGGAAGGGAGGAATGAATGAAAATTAGGGAGAATACTATATAGAATCACAAAGTCAGAGGAACCTTAGTTTATCAGCTATTGGAGATAGTGGTGGGGCAGAGATGAATAACACTCAACTAAGTTGAATACTGGGTAAGTATCTGCCAAGCTAAATCTACAACCCAAAGCAGCCTGGGGTTATCACATCACCTTCAGAGTGAAGCCTATGTATGGGAGTATTCTAAAGTTTGCTAGAACTACATAGTCAGCCTGGCATGGTATCCTGTTGTTTCAGGTGTTTGTTCATTAACTAGCTCATTGATCCATTCATTCATCCTTCCACTTTTTATTGAGCATATACTAAGTGACAAGTATTAGATGCCTGCAATATATCAAGATATCTATCTACTCTCAAGGAACTCCCAGTCTAGAAAAAGAGGAAGATGAGTTAAGAACTAATTATAATGCCATAATAAACGTTAAACCAAAAACAGAAAAAAGAAATTATAATGAGTAGATTTGGTGACTTAGCCTGTGTTGGAACACACAATTGAGCCAAGGAAGATGCCTCTAATATTTAGTCTTATGCATTTTATTTATTTAATTACAGACAAATTTAATTCTGGAGATGTTCTCAGATGTCTTTCCCTGCTCGAGAACACAACAGCTTTATAAATAGCAAACTTCTCTATTTGCGCTGGCAGAAAGCCATCTGAATTTCGCAGTGCCTTTGCTACAAGCTACATTTAAGGACTATTATGCTGAGTCATTATGACATAATTGGGAAAAATACAAGGAATCTGATGCACATGGGTTCCAAGTCAACTTAGCTGCTTACTAGGTGTATACTACTATGCAGATTATTTAACATCTCTGAGCTTGTTTGTTTAACTATAACATGAGGATGGACTTATGTAAAGTTTAAGTGAATTTGTACATATGAAGTGCACCCCATGTTAGTATTCACTTGCCCAAATATTAGTTTTCTTCTTTTCTGTAGTTTCTTAGTTTTCGTTTTCTCATTTATCAAATTGGAATAATAATATTTACTTGCAGTAGTGATCATTCAATGAGAGAATATGTCAAAAAAATAGTTGGTACATAGTAGATGCTCAATAAATGTCGAATTCTCCTGCCTTTTCACTTAGATTCTTAAAAGTATAAATGGTTTCATATCCTCATTGACAAAATACTTCTCTGAAAAATTCTAAGAATAAAAAAATCCTACATATCTGAATAATTACGTTCATGACTCAGGGTCAATTAAAGCTTCACTTTGCCTGGAAAGACACAATAGAAACTTGAAGACAAAACAAGAAGCAGATCACAAGGACACATAAAGTATAGTGGAACTAGTCAGGACTTCAAGTAAGACAATTTGTATGTATATTCTCACTGGCTTGGTTAATATTGTCCTGATCTTATAAAAAGAAAAGAAGTAATCCTTTGGAATCATGAACAATACAAGGAAAAACAAGTTGCTTTATTTGTAAAGATACAAATAGATCTTTGTCTACAGATACTGCGGAGAAAGTGATTTTGAAGTACGTTTTCTACTCATTTTTCAGATGCATTTTTGTCATACTGGGCCCAAGTCTTGCGGTTGATAAATCAGTCATATGCAAGCCCTCTTTCTGCTGAAAAGTAGTTTTCTACTCTAATTCCATTCTATTTTCATTTATGCTGGAATGATGAATAATGCAGTGTGCAATTACTTCTTTTCTGATTTAATACTAGCATAGGAACTCCTCTCTAGAAAAATATCGAATTAAAATTCACAGTGGCAGATGTGGGTTGTGGACCTGGTCAAAAGGCATAAACTACCAACCCACCCTGTGATTGTTTTAGCAGAGGATTTCCAGGCATTACTTCAAATGATCTCAGCCATGCATTGCAAGTAATGAAGGTGGCACAAGTTCATACCAGCTCCTTGACTCCTTGGCTGCTACTGAATATGGCTTTATTTTCCATTTGTTGAGCTGGAACATCCCCTCAGATTAGAGAGAAGTCAGCCCTTTGCAGTTTATAAGCACAGTTCTGTTAGGAGAGAGTAATAATAGCATGGGTTCTGATTTTTTATAGTCAATTTCATTTCTGCTTTAAAGAACAAATTCTTCATTACATTTATGAGCAGAGGCAGAATGGCTCTTGGTAAAAGTTAAAGCATGGACAGTACCACAAGAATAATTGAAATCTACACATTTAAATCTAATTCTATTTGATTTATTTTCAAACAGGTATTAAGCCCCTACTATATGCAAACTAGTATGCTCAATGTGTATATGTTGAATTAAGTGTGCCATATCCATTATTTAGATTGGTCTACCTACGTTTCATATAATCTCAATTTTATGTAGTTACACGATTCAACTAGTCATGGACAACTTTGATTTCCTTCTTGTCTTCTTCTTGTTACCCACGAAGTTTTAGAGACATCGTACATCCTCAGAATATATTTGCTTAAATAAAAGCTGATTTCATGAGTAAAATTTCATGTTAAGATTCCAAGAAAACATAAAAGAAACCAGAAAATAATACCTCCAGAAAATAAAGGCTCCTCCTTTCTCATCAGGATGGTTTAAGATTGACTAGCGTGGTCGGTAGATTCTAAGATGTCTCCTAATGATTCCTGCCTCCTGATACTCACCCCTCATACAACCCCTTCCTATTGAGTGTAGGATTGCTTAGTAACTTGCTTCTAACCACTAGAATATGGATAAAGTCATGGAATGCCATTTCTGTGATTAGGTTAGGTAAAATTATTACTTCCATCTTGCTAGCAGACTTTATTGCCTTCTCAGTGTGCACTGTGATGAAGAAAGCTGCCATGTTAGACAGGTGAATGAAGCAAGGACCTGAGGTATGCTTTCAGCCAAGAAACAGCTAGAAACATATCGCTCAGTCCACCAACCCATGAGAAACTAAATTTCACAAACAAGCCCATGAGCTTGGAAGCAGATCCTTTCCCAGACAAGCCTTCAGATGAGACCACAGGCCTGACCAAGACCAGGATTACAGCTTGTGAAAGACCCTGAAGCAGACAACCCAGCTAAACTGTGTCTGAATTCCTGACTCATAGAAAACATGAGGATATAAAATGTGGGTTGTTTTAAGCTGCTTGGTTTACAATAATTTGTAATGCAGCAATGCATAAATAATATCATTAGATAATCTTCATACCTTTGAATTCTTATCTGAGCTTTACCTTGGCTAAACTGATAGACTACTTTATTTTTACTTTATCTTCTCTTTGTCTTGCTCTTATGGAAGCATCAATAAAAGGTCAAAATTGCTAGGTGTGGTGGCTTATGCCTGTAATCCCAGCACTTTGGGAGGCCAAGGAAGGCTGATCACCTGGGGCCAGGAGTTCGAGACCAGCCTTACCAACATGGCAAAACCCTGTCTATAAAAAAATACAAAAATTAGCCAGTCATGGTGGTACACACCTGTAATCCCAGCTACTCAGGAGACTGAGGCATGAGAATTGCTTGAGCCTGGGGAGGCACAGGTTGCAGTGAGCTGAGATCACCACCTTGCACTCCAGCCTGGGTGACAGAGCCAGACTCTGTCTCAAAAAACAAACAAACAAACAAAAAGGTAAAAATGATCACAAGCCTGAGGGAGCATAAAATTTGTTCCTGGGATCTCAAATATGCTTTGGTCAAGCATTAGAGTAGCCTGGTTGTCTAATGATATATGACAGGTGATAGTGGGGAAGGTTATGCTGCTTATTTTACATTTATCCTCTTTAATCCTTATTTTTATTTAAAAATAAAAGTGGTGGAGTATATAGCTACCTATGCTGAGATCTATACTGTACTAGGTGTTTTATATTCATCATCATCTTTAATAATAATAACATCTTAATTTATGCTCTCAGAATCTCTGAGATAAAGATTGAATATGGAGTATATTATCAAAGTGATAACAAGCAACATATTTCCGTAAAGAGTATATTATTAATGTAACATCAGCAAGATGGCAGAATAAGAAGCCCTGGACTCCCTTTCCCCCCATAATTACACTGGTTTAACAACAAAACATGGACAAATTCCATTTGTGAGAAATCCAGAAACTAGTTGAGAGGCTCTAGGACCCAGAGTGAACATGAGACTAGTCACATTGAAGTAGGTAGGGAAATTTGAAACACTCTCTCACCATAATCCCTCCTCCTGGCACAGTACCATGCAACTGGGAGCAAACCCCCAAGATCTCAGCTTCTCCTTGGAGAGCAAGAGTTTGACAGCCTGCCCAATACCTTAACTTTTCTGGGGGCTTCCCAGAAGACTAGCTTTTGTCTTGCCTCTCTTGAAGTGCTGCCAGGACCCAGTGTATTCTAGCTGCCTTGGAATCAGTGAAAACAAAAATTGCAGTTTGTACTGTCAGCTACCATAGCCATCCCCCAAGTCCAGCACAGAAAAAGTGGATGAAAAATCTCAGCTTCCAGATTCTCCCTGAGGAATAAAGAAGTTAGACCATGCATACAACCTCAAGTTCTCTAGGAACATGCAAAGGACTGGTTTCTGTGCTCGCTGTCTTGGAGCGCTAATCAGACCTAACATACTCTTACTGCCCAGAGACCAATGAGAAAAAAGATGGCAGTTTGAACTATCAGCCACCATAGGCTAGGCCTTCCATTTAGCCCAGCACAGAGCAAACGAAAACATACTCAGATCCCCACTTCTCTTTGAGGAAGGAAAGAATTGAACAGAAAGTCCAACTATTCAATTTTTCCACATGCTGCCTGAGGGACTGGCTTCAGTCTTGCTTGTCTCAGAGTACTGATGGAACCTGTCATACTCTGGACACCAGGGGGTCACTAAGAACAAAGAAGGTAGTTGGACTAGCAATAAAGTTTGAAATCCTGCCCCTCCCCCCCACCCCAAATCTCTGCCTGGGACGATTAGTGAGGGTCTTTTCTTGCATGAGGCAATACGGTGAAGACTCAGAGGGATAGCTTGTGTTCGTCCATTTTCATGCTGCTGATAAAGACATACCTAAGACTGGGTAATTTATAAAGAAAAAGAGGCTTAATAGACTCACAGTTTCACGTGTCTGGGGAGGCCTCAAAACCACAGTGGAAGGCAGCAGGCACATGTTACATGGTGGCAGACAAGAGAGAATGAGAGCCAAGCAAAGGGGGAAACCCCTTTGCAAAATCATCAGATATCATGAAATTTATTCACTACCATGAGAACAGTATGGGGGAAACCACCCCATGATTCAATTATCTTTCACTGGGTCCCTCCCATAACACATGGGAATTATAGGAGTAACAATTCAAGATGAGATTTGGGTGGGTCACATCCAAACCACATCATAGCTGTTTTCTCTAATATGCAGTTAACCAACACAAAGTACCAAGAAAACTTGGAGAAATAGGAAAATATGTCCCAAACAAAGGAACAAAATAAACCTCCTGAAACTGACCCTAATAAAACAGAGATATATGATCTACCTGACAGAATATTCAACATAACCATCATAAAGATACTCAACAAGGTCAGGAGAACAATGCATAAGCAAAATGAAAATTTCAAAAAAGAGATAGAAAGTGTATTTTAAAAACCAGAAATTTTAGAGCTAAAGAATGTAACTGAACACTAGAGGTTCAACAACAGACCAGATCAAGCAGAAGAATTAGTGAACTCAAAGACAGATCATTGGAAATTACCCAGAGAAGCAGAACATAAAAAAAGAATGAAATAGTAAGCAAGAGTAAGAAAAGCTTAAGGGACTTTAATGACACCATAAGTAGACCAATATATGCATTATGGAAGTCAGAGAAGAAAAAGAGAGAGAGGAAAAAAATGGACAGAAATATTATTTTAAAAATATAGTTTCTAGGCTGGGCGTGGTGGCTCATGCCTGTAGTCCCAGCACTTTTGGAGGTCGAGGCGGGTGAATCAGGAGGTCAGGAGATTGATACCATCTTGGCCAACATGGTGAAACCCCATCTCTACTAAAATACAGAAAATTAGCCAGGCATGGTGGCACATGCCTGTAGTCCCAGCTACTTGCGAGGCTGAGGCAGGGGAATCGCTTGAGCCCAGGAGGCAGAGGTTGCAGTGAGCTGAGATTGTGCCACTGCACTCCAGCCTGGTGACAGAGTGAGATTCCATCTCAAAAAAAAAAAAAAAAAAAAAAAAAAAAAAAAATATATATATATATATATATATAGTTCCTGAAAACATCTCAATTCTAAAAAAGGAATTGGACATCTAGAATCAGGAGGCCTAACAGACTTCAAATAAGTGAAATTACTCCAAAAATGTACACTTAAATTTATTATATTGAAAGTGTGAAAAGCTAATGATAAAAGGGGAATTTTGAAAGCAGAAAGAGAAAAAATGACCCGTCACATACAGGGGAACCTCTATAAGATCTCTTATGAGCTTATTTTTCAGCAAAATCTTGCGTGCCAGAGGCAGTGGGATGATTTATTCAACGTGAAGGGGAAAAAATCTGCCAACAAAGAATAGTATACCTGAAAAAAAATTCACTTCAATAATGAAAGCTCGATAAAGACTTTCTCAGACCAAAACAAGCCAAGAGAGTTCATCACCACCAACCTGGCTTACCAGAAATGTTAAGGGGAGTTCTTTAAGTTGACAAGAAATGGTGATAACACAAAACCATATAAAAGTATGAAAGTCACAGGTAATGATGAATATATAGACACATAGTAATGTAATACTCTGAGAGTGGTGAGCAGGTCACTTTTCATTCTGTACAAACATTTAAAAAGAGTATTAAAAATAACTATAAATATAAAAATATGTTCATGGATACATGATATAAAAAGATGTTAAATGTGACATTAATAACATAAAATGGTGGGGAGGAAGAAGTAAAAGTGTAAAATATTTGTTTGTATGTGACTGAAGTTAAGTTGTTATCAGCTTGAAATAGACTATTGCAAGGAATTTTATATAAGCCCCATGGTAACCACAAAAAACAAACCTATAGAAGATACACAAAGGAAAAAGAGAAAAGAATCAAGGCATAGCAATATAAAACAAACAAACAATAAAACACAAAGACAAGAGAGGAAAAGAGGGACAAAAGGACAAAAAGAGAGATAACAACTAAGTGGCAATAGCAAGTCTTTTCCTGTTAATAATAATCTTAAACGCAAATGATTTAAACTCTCCAATCAAGTCACAGAGTAGCTGAATGGATAAAAAAAGCAAGATATGACTATATGTTGTGAATAAGAGACTCACTTTAGATTTAGGAACACACATAGGCTAAAAGTGAAGAGATGGAAAACAACATTCCATGGAAATGGTAACTGAGAGAGCAGGGGTGATTATACTTACACCAGAAAAAAATAGATTTTTAAGTCAAAAACTGTCACAAGTGACAAAGAAGGACATTATATAATGATAACATAATCCGCTTACCAGGAAGATATAATAATTAAAAATATATGCACCTGATATCAATATCAGATCACTTAAATATATAAAATGAACATTAGCTGAAATGAAAAAAAAAAGCAAGACTTCAATATTCCACTTTCAATAATGGGTAAAATATCTATATTGAAAAAAGTCAATAAAGAAACAACTGACTTGAACAACACTATGTAATAAATGGATTTAATAGACATGTACAGATCATTCCACTCAACAACAGCAGAATGTAAACTTTCCCAAAGTACCCATGGACTATTCTCTAGGATAGATCACATGTCAGGTCACAAAAAAAATTTAAGAAGATTGAAATTATACCAAGTATATCTTCTGACCACAATGGAATGAAACTAGAAATCAATATCAGAAGAAAAACCAGAAAATTTACAAGTGTGGTGAAATTATATGACATATTCCTGAACCAATGAGTCAAAAAAGAAATTTAAAAGGAAATTTGAAAAGCTCCTGAGACAAATAAAAACGTAAACACAGTATAACAAAAGGGATGCAGCAAAAGGAATACTAAAAGGAAGTTTATAGCAATAAATGACTACATTTAAAAAACAATAGGCTGGGTGTGGTGGCTCAGGCCTGTAATCCCAGCACTTTGGGAAACCGAGGAGGGCGGATCACGAGGTCAGGAGATTGAGACCATCCTGGCTAACACAGTGAAACCCCATCTCTACTAAAAAAAAAAAAAAAAAAAAAATTAGATGGGGGTGTTGGTGGGTGCCTGTAGTCCCAGCTACTCGGGAGGCTGAAGCAGGAGAATGGTGTGAACCTGGGAGGCACCACTGCACTCCAGCCTGGGTGACAAAGCAAGACTCCGTCTCAAAAAAAAAAAGAATAATGATCTCACATAAACAATGTAACTCTATACCTCAAGGAATTGGAAAAAGAAAAACAATTAAATTTAAAGTTAGCAGAAAGAAGGGAATAATGAAGATTTGAGCAGAAATAAACAAAATAGAAAATACAAAAACAATAGAAAAAGTCAAAATTAAGAATGATTTGATTTCTTGAAAAGATGAACTAAATCAACAAACATTTAGACTATGAAAAAAGAAAACTCAAATAAATACAATCAGAAATGAAAGAGAAGACATTATAATTGATACTACAGAAATAAGAAGAATCATGAGATTACTATGCACAATTATATACCAACAAATAAGTAACCTAGAAGAAAGAGATAAATTCCTAGGCGTACAACTTACCAAGACTGTATCATAAAGAAATAGAAAATCTGAAAAGAGTCACAACTAGTAAGGAGATTGAACCTGTAATTAAAAACAAAAACTAACAAAAAAACGAAAAACCTCCCAACAAAGAAAAGCCCAGGACCAGATGGCTTCACTAGTTAATTTAACCAAACATTAATGAAGAATTAATGTCAATTATTCTCAAACTTTTCCAAAAATTTGAAGAGTAGAAAACATTTCTAAATATATCTGACGAAGTCACTGTTACCCTGATACCAAGTCAGATTAGGACACTATAAATAAAGAAAACTATAGGCCAATATTCCCGATGAACATAAATGCAAAAATCCTTAATCATGTACTAGCAAAATGAATTCAACAACAAATTAAAAGGATCATACACCATTATCAAATAGGATTTATTCTTTGGATGCAAAAATGATGAACATACACAACTCAATAAAAGTGATATACCACATTAACAAATTAAAGAATAAAAATAATATGAACAACTCAATAGGTGCTGAAGAAGTGTTTTATAAAATTCAGCATGGCTTCATGATAAAAATTCTCAAAAAACTGGGAATGGAGGGAAGTTACCTCAGCATATTAAAGGTCATATATCAAAAACCCACAGATAACATTATAGTAAATAGTAAAAAAACAAACATGTTTACTCTAAGATGAGGAACAAAACAAGGGTGCTTACTTTCACCACTTCTAATCAACACAGTGTTGCAAGCCAAAGCCAGGGCAATTAGTGAAGGACAATAAGTAAAGGGTATCAAAATTAGAAAAGAAGAAGTCAAATTGTGTCTGTTTGCATATAAATTATCTTATATGTAAAAAATTTTAAAGACTCCCACAAAAATAATTGCTAAAACTATTAAATTAATTCAGTAAAGTTGCAGGCTAAAAAAGCAACATACAAAAGTCAGTTGCTTTTTTTTTTTTTTTTTTTTTTGAGATGGAGTTTCCCTCTTGTTGCCCAGGCTGGTGTGCAATGGCGCGATTCCGGCTCACTGCAACCTCTTCCTCCCAGGTTCAAGTGATTCTCCTGCCTCAGCCTCCCAAGTAGCTAGGATTACAGGCATGTGCCACCACACCTAGCTAATTTTGTATTTTTAGTAGAGATGGGGTTTTGCCATGTTGGCCAGGCAGGTTTCCAATCCCTGACCTCAGGTGATCCACCTGCCTCAGCCTCCCAAAGTGCTGGGATTACAGGAGTGAGCCACCGCACCTGGCCTGCATTTTTTACATGCTAATAATGAAGTTTTTGAAAGGGAAATTAGGAAAATAATTCTAAATACAGCAGCATTACAGAGAATAAAATACAGAAGCATAAACTTAACTAAGAAAGTGAAAGACTTGTACATTGAAAGCTACAAAACATTGATGAAAAAAATTAAAGAAGACACAAACAAATGGAAACATACCCCATGTTCATTGATTGGAGGAATTAATGTGAAGGAATGTGAAGGGTCTTCAAACTGTTTATGAAAAATGAGAATTATGAAAAATCTGTGCATGGAATTCAAAATTTGTTTGCACCAAAATAAACTCCTACTAACTTATTATAATATGTCTGAACAGGATCTAGTTTGAGGCACTAAGGATAAGACATCAGTTTGAAAAAAGCCCCTATCAGAGCAACATGAGTTCTGTGAATATTGGAGCAAGAATGAACAGTAAATTTATGGTGAAGCTTGAGTGGGAGAATGGCAAAATCCTGACGCTTTACAAGAATTTTATGGGTACAATGCCCCAAAGAAATTTGCAGCTTACAAATGAATAACTCATTCTAAGAAGGGATAAGATGACATTGAAGATGAAGCCTGCAGTGACAGATCATCCACATCAATTTGTGGGGAAAAAATTAATCTTATGTGTGCCATAATTGTAAAGGACTGATGATTAACAGCAGGCACAGTAACCAACACCATAGAAATCTTAATTGGTTCATCTTGTACAATTATGACTGAAAAATTAAAGTTGAGCAAACGTTCTACTCTATGGGTGCCAAAACTGCTGCTCCCAGACCAGCTCCAGACAACAGTAAAATATTCAGTGGACATTTTAAACAAGTGGGGTCAAGATCCTGAGGCATTTCTTCAAAGAATTGTAACAAGAAATAAGACAAGGCTTTGGTAGTGTGACCCTGAAGACAAGGCACAATCAAAGAAATCACTACTAAAAGAAGGAAGTTGTCCAGTCAAAGCAAAAGTAGACCAGTGAAGAGCAAGGATCATGGAAACTTTTTTTTTTTTGGATGTTCAAGACATTTTTCTTGTTGACGTTCTTCAGGGTCAAAGAACAATAACATTTGCTCATGATGAGAGTGTTTTGAGAAAGTTAGCTAAAGCTTTAGAAGAAAAATGTCAAGGAAAACTTCACCACCATGACAACACTCCTGCTCATTCCTCTCATCAAACAAGGGCAATTTTACAAGAGTTTCAATGAGAAATTATTATTATTATTATTATTATTATTTGTTGAGACAGAGTCTCACTGTCACCCAGGCTGGAGTGCAGTGGCACCATCTCGGCTCACTGCAGGCTCCGCCCCCTAGGGTTCACGCCATTCTCCTGCCTCAGCCTCCCGAGTAGCTGGGACTACAGGCGCCCGCCACCTCGCCCGGCTAATTTTTTGTATTTTTAGTAGAGACAGGGTTTCACTGTGTTAGCCAGGATGGTCTTGATCTCCTGACCTCGTGATCTGCCCGCCTCGGCCTCCCAAAGTGCTGGGATTACAGGCGTGAGCCACCGCACCCGGCCTCAATGAGAAATTATTAAGCATCTACTTCACAGTCCTAATTTGGCTCCTCTGACTTTTCTTTTTGTTTTCTAATTTTAAAAATCTTTAATCTTTAAAGGGCACCTTTTTTTTTTTTTTTTTGCTGTTGTTAATAATGTAAAAAAGATTGCATTGAAATGGTTAAATTCATAGGATCCTTAGTTTTTAGGACTGGACTAAATGACTGGTATCATCACTTACAAAATTGTCTTGAACTTGATGGAGCTTATGTTGAGAAATAAAGTTTACATTTTTTATTTTTATCTTTTAATTCCATTTCCACGAACCTTTTGAAACCTCTTCCTGTTAAGATATTCCAATTATTATTCAAAGCAATCTACAGATTCAATGCTATCCCTATCAAAATGGAAATAACATTTCTAAAATTCATGTGGAACCACAGAAGACCCAGGATAGCAAAAACAATCTGGTTGTTTAAAAGTGTGTAGCGCCTCTGTCTCTTGCTCCAGCTCCTGCCATGACTACGATGCCTCACTCCCCGTTTGCCTTCCGCCATGATTGATAGCTCCTTGAATCCTCCCCAGAAGCAGAAGCTGTTATGCTCCCTATACAGCCTGCAGAACTGTGAGCCAATTAAACCTCTTTTCTTTATAAATTACCAGTCTCGGGTAACTTCTTTAAAGCAGTGTGAGAACAGACTCATATACTTTCTCTCCCACAAAACAACTGAGTATTAAATTGTTTGAATCCTTCTACAGATGTTTTTGGCCTAAATGGTAGTATACAATGCCCACTGTTCTGTACCTTGCTTTTTCACTAAACAATACATCTTAAGATTATTCTATATCAATATCTAGAGAACATCCTTCTTACAGCTGAATAATGTTCTATTATAAAAATGTATCATAATGTATTTAACATCATAGCTATTTACCTGTGTTATTTAACTATTAATGTGCCATAATTTATTCTACTGAATAAATATATTATAATTTATTTATTGATAAGCATGTAAGATTTTTTTAAATTTTGTTTTTGTACATGTTGGACTAGATAATATGGATCAAATTCCCATTAGAATAACCAAAAGCCCTAGATAAATGTTATTTTTAAAAGAAGGCTGCCTGAAGATATTAGAGGGTTAAAAAGAAAATGAGGAATTACCTGGTCGGGAGCAGAGGGGAATGGAAATCCATGACTATGAGTCCAGTATTTGAAGCTGCTTTTGCCTAAGCGATGAGACGCTAAGGATTTTGTGACAGTTTCATGGAGGAAGTCATGGGCCCTCCGAGAAGAAGAGCCCTGGTGACCCCACCGACTTAAGGCTGGTACTCCAAGGGGATGAACCTTAAGAAGGAGACAATGAATCCCGAATGGCCAGCCCTCAAAAGGAGCTGCAGCTCCACTTCACATCCTCTTAATTCCTGAAATTGGATCGAAATGATCCAGGATTGCTAGGAGCTGCTAGTGAAAACAAAGGCAAATCTTCTCTGGAAAAGATAACAAGCTACTCTTCATTGTATTTTTAGAAACAATTTTACAAATACAAAGTTCCAACCACAACGACCAACCAAAAAAACAAAACAAAACAAAACAAAACAAAAAAACAGGCAAATGAGGAGACGTGACCACAGAAAGAAACTTTAATAGAAACAATAGAAAACAGATACAGATCCGCAGGATTTCCAGAAATTCAGAGACTATCTTGAAAATTAAGGATTGTTACAGTGCCCAAGGAAATAAGAGGAGAGAATGAAATTTCAGCGGAGAATTGCAAGAGACATCATTTTAAATCTTTGCTCTCACAAACAGGGCAACAGTGAATAGACTTGTGCATGTATATTTGTAGAAGGAATATGTAGACAACGTAGATATGAAATTTCTGTGTCAAAATCATATGCAATTGTAATTTTGGTAGCTACTTTGTCCTCCCTAGAAGTGTTACCAATGTACATTCCCACAAACAAAGTAGTAAAGTAGATGTTTCCCTATACTCTTGATGACTCATGTATTAATAAATTTTAAAAATATTTTCTAATATTATGGGTGAAAATGGGTATCACTGTAATTTTTATTTGCATTTATCTTACTAGTAAAGTTGAATACAATTGCACATGTTTAAGGTCTATTGTTATTTTTTTCTGTAAATATCCCTTTAATTTTTCCATTGAATTGTTGATCTTTTAAAAAATGATTTATGGAAGCTCTTTATATGTTATACAAATTGGTCCCTGTTTTCTAAGATATAAATTGAAAATATTTTTTCTCATTTTTGTCCCTGAGTATTTTGACTTTGGTTACTGTGGGTTTTGCAATGCCAAATTTTTTTATAGTCAGATTTTTATACATATTGTTTCTTTATTTCCAGTTTTTATATCATGTTTAAGAAAGACTTTGCCATTGTGACATTTTGTATAAGAAATCGCTACCATGATTTCTTCTTGCACTTTTATGGCTTGATTTTTTTTAACTATATTATTAATCCAACTAGACTTTTCTTTTGGATGACTCTCCAGTTATTCCAATATCATTTATTGAGTTATTCTTTCCTTCACTATTAAATATGCCACTTTTATCATATACTTAATCCCCAAATACAATTGGAATGATTTCTTGAGTTATTTTCTGTTCCACTGATTTGTTCATTCATGTGTCGATAATGTACTTTGTAAATTATTTTGCTTTATACAATATTTTAACATCTATTAAAGGTTGCCCCCTCTCAATATTCTTCTTTTTGAGAATTGTCCTAATTATTATTTATTCTATTATGTTGACTTTAAAATAAGCTCTTTTGTTTAACAAATAAACCTGTTGGTATGTTTAATAAAATTACACTAAACTTATAGATTGATTTGGAAAGAATTGACATCTTTACAATGTTGGTTCTTCCCATCCAGTGTCCTTGTTTGCCCGGCTGTTTGTTCGAGTCTTCTGTTAGTCTCTCAGGTACATTTTACAGTTCTATTAATCTAGATCTTGAACAAAAGTTTTCTTTGTGTTTTTTTTGCTCCAATGTGGATGAATTATTTTCTTATTATACCTATTAAACCTTTTGTTTCTATGAGGGCTATTAATTTGTGTATATAAAATGTGTGCCCAACCTTCTTGCCAAACGCATATTTTTTCTAAACAGACTGTTATCTCTTCTCTTTGGTTTTTCAAATATACAATAACATAATAAATATTTCTTTTTTTCTAATTTTTATACTTTAAATTTCTTTCTTTTCCTTAACTACATTGGACTATTTCTCCAGAATTAAAGTTAGATAGCAGTGCTGGTCATTATTTTCTGGATAAATGACAAAAATGAAGCTACTGATTCAAGTAAAAGAAATCTTTTATTATTTTAGTAAGAAGGGTATCTCATCAATTAACTTATATTAATTTGATTACTAGTAATTTTAAAATTATTTATTTCTTTTTTCTTAGACCTCAAGTATAGGGGTTTAAATTTATCATATTGCTAAGTTCATAAAACATTACCATCTATGGGTCATGCAAGCCCTCTCTTTTTAAAAAAATCTTTATTTTCTGGGCCGGGCATGGTGGCTACTCCTGTGATCACAGCACTTTGGGAGGCCTAGGCGGGTGGATCACCTGAGGTCAGGAGTTCAAGATCAGACAGAACAACATGGTGAAACTCTGTCTCTACTAAAAATACAAAATTAGCCGGACATGGTGGTGCACTCCTGTTATCCCAGCTACTATGGAGGCTGAGACAGGAGAATCGCTTGAACCCAGGAGGCAGAGGTTGCAGTGAGCTGAGATCATGCCATTGCACTCCAGCCTGGTCAACAAGAGTAAAACTCCATCTCAAAAAAAAAAAAAAGGTATTTTCCTTTATCACTATGCTCCATATTTCTCTCGCTTTCCCATCATAGGTTGCCATCATCATGTATTTAATGTGGGTTGCTTTGCTTTTAGTTGTATATGTTATTACACAATTTGTTTTCTGTCTACATATTATTAATTTACATAAATGGTTTTGTATTATGTATCTCACGAAGTATTACATTTCTAAGACCCATAATATTGCTATGCAAAATTCTGATCTGTAGTTTCTATTGCAACAATGAATTTCTTGGTGTGCATATATCATATTTTTCCTATTCGTGCTCTAACTGGTGAATACCCAAGTTGTCTCCAACTCCTCACCAAATTTTCTTATTTGCTCCTATGTAAAGGGTGTTAAAAATATGAGGGTTATTCATTTAGAATCTTGGGTTATATGATACATACGTATATGGCCAGTAATGCCAGGTGGCTTTCAGAATGTCATCAGCCTGCACTCCTAACCACAAGCATGGGAGCTCGAATATTCCCACAACCCATACCAATACTTGCTTTCTTTTTTATATGCTGATATTTTTGGTTTTAATCCCTCCTGTGTAATGCCTGTTCATATATTATTTCTAAGTGTTCGTTTTTAATGTATCATACATATTCTTCATAGAAAAAGATCATACCAATTTCATATTATTGCTAGGCAGCTTTCTCAATACCTTATTTACATTTGAAAGATTTCCAAGATTCCTTCAAGCAATTTTGCAATTTAAAAAAATTTAAAAAATATTTATATCAGGAGTCTCATACTTTTTATAAAAGGGATTTAATTTTCCCACAAGCTGCATGTCTAATTGTGACAGGAAAGTAACTTAGAATTCTAAAATAACTAGATGTTTGGACAATGTATCCTCTCAAAATTCAAATATTGAAATCCTAACCTCCAATGTAATGGCATTAGGATGTGGGGTCTTTGAGAGGTGATTACGTCATGAGTAACGGGTTTAGTGTCCTTATAGAAGAGACCCCAGAGAGAACCCTTGTCCTCTTTGCCATATGGGAATAAAATGAGAAGTTAGTAGTCTGCAACCCAGAGAGGACCCTTGGCAGAGCCCGACCATGCTGGAGCACTGATCTTGGACTTCCAGCTGCAGAACTGTGAAAAATAAATTTCTGTTGTTTATATTCCACCCATTCTATGGTACTTTATTATAACAGCCTCAATGGACTCAGACACTAAGGGATGAAGAGGGGCAGGAAGTCAATGTAGGCACATCAATCATTTTGGAAACATGTTTACTCGTTAATTTAATAAACATCTACTAAATTTATTACATGCTGGGTTTTGTAATAAATGTTTGTGATAGAGATGAGTAAGTCGCCTCCCTTAAAAAACACATGTCTAGTGGGGGAGAGATGAATGTGAAAACAAATGAACTGCAAGCATTACTACAGAAACATTAGCCAAGGACAGAAGACAGAGGTTTCTTTCACTTTACGACTCAGATTTTCCAGTGTTAAATTAACATGTTTACTATATGGATGACACATTTTCAGTCACATTAGGGGAGGAAAAAAAGAAAATAAAATGAGATTAAACCATTGACTTTTGTATTCAGTCAGCAAATATTTACTGAATGACTCATTTTTTCATTATGCCAGGTGTTAGGGATAAAAAGGTGAGCAAATATTAAATGATAGCTTTCAAAGGACAAAAAGTTATCATGTGATTGTAAAATTCCCAGGAGCAGTAGTTCACTATGGTCCATAGCAGAGTGATCCAGAAGGTTTAACATATTCCTTAGTCATCTATGTTGAATGTCAGGGATCATAATACATGTGTATATATGGGAGTAAGCATTTTGATTTGTGACAGTGCTTGCATAATGCTAATTCCATCTGGTTTTGCTGAGAACAAACAGAGATGCATGAAAAAGAAGAAATGTTACGGCTCTGCTTCCATAGCTAGTGACCTGACTCTTCCAGGGTCTCCTCAGGCAGAGGTGTCATGAATAAGGTCAGTTCTGTTCAGTAATATTCCACCACTATCCCAGCAAAGAGATATTTTCCATGCAGATGAGACTGAGTACATTCAGATTTAATGGTATCTAACAGAAAAGCAGAAGTTGGTGATGAACAATCTATGAAGAAGCTTGAAAGCTAGAGGTGATGTTGACTTTAAATGTAGATATGGTCACTTTATTTCCAAGGCATTGATGGAGTTCTTTGAAGCGCAGTGATTGTAGGAAAGACTAATTTTAGACAGTTCTTTCTTTAATTCCCCATTAGGAAATATATTGGACATTGAATTTGCCTTTCATCATTTTTCTACTCTTCCCTCATTATGAATCTGTCAAAGATGTAGGTCAATTGGAATAATTCCACTCTACTTATCACAGTGATTGGCTCATTGAGAGCCACAGAGGGCTGCATGGAGAAGTACAATTGAACTTGACTTTCAAGAGTAGAATTTCGATAAGTGGAGAGCATGTCATAGGCAAAAGTGAAGAAACAGGAATACGCATGGTTTGTTTGGGAACTGTAAGCAAATCTTTAACTAGAGCAAAATGTTACACTGTTTTTATCTCCCAGAGCTGTCCAGCTGATTAACCTCATTTCTCACATTCAGCGAGCAATTATTGAACAGTGCATAGTACTGCGCTAAGTAATAGATAGGCTTCAAAGCAAGTTGCTTTTGGGTTGAAAAACTTTATTGCAAAGATAAACCCACTGATTTTAGAACTAAAAGCACCTATGAAATAATCCAGCAGAATTCATTGATTTCCAAGTACAGAAACTGAGGCGCCGATAGCTTAAATGAATGGAAGCAGCAGTGTATGCAGAGAGAACTGTAAGTTGTAAGAGCCATTTAAACTCTCACTTTGTTTTCCGTCTCCTGCAAAGTGGCAGTATTAGCGTAGGAAGCTGCTGTTGGGATTCAGGGAGACAGCATAGGCGAAGCACCAGGCACATAACAAATACTAAATTAATTTTCCTTTCATGTTCTCCCTTCACTTTATTGTGAGCAACATAGTGATTTTGTGGCAGAGTTAGAAATAAGAATATATTGCTTTGAACCTACAAGAGTTTCCTCCTGCCCAGTACAGCAGTCCATTGGTAGAAATCCCATGAGAACTAACCTCAAAGGCCTCAAATTTCTCCAAACAGCAACTTTTTTTTTTTTTTTCACTAACTCATTTCTCTTTGTCCTGTGCATATACTAGGCTCATTCTCGCTTTTTTTTTTTTTTCTTTTTTAGACTGAGTCTCGCTCTGTCACCCAGGCTGGAGTGCAATTGTGCGATTTCAGCTCACTGCAACTTCTGCCTCCCGGGTTCAAGCAATTCTTCTGTCTCAGCCTCCTGAGTAGCTGGGATTACAGGCATACGCCACCACGCCCAGCTAATTTTTGTATTTTTCGTAGAAACAGGGTTTCACCATGTTGGCCAGGCTGGTCTTCAACTACTGACCTCAAGTGATCTGCCTGCCTCAGCCTCCCAAAGTGCGGGGATTATAGGCATGAGCCACCATGCCCGGCCTCATTCTCTTTTTTAGACCTGTGGACATCTTGTTTCTAAACACCCACTCCTGCAGGAATGTCTTTCTTCCTTCTTTCTATCTATCCAAATCCTCTCCTTTATTCATTTATTCAGTCATTAAGTCTGAATGGAGTCAGTCAGTCATTAAACATGTGTTGAGTACTTACTATATGGCAGAAAACTGGTCTAAGGTTTGAGATTAGAGTACTGAAGAGAATATTCCTGCTTTTGAGGAATCTAGCTGGGGCACACCCCAGTTGGAAAGCAGATATGTTCACTCCAGGAAAGGTAAGAAATAATGTTGTGAAGGTATGAGTTTAATGCCTTGGGAACACGGGGCAAGGGAAGACTGACTCTACGTGAAGGGGCCTCTGCCATTATTCTACCCCAATTATATATCAATTACCTTTTCTCTGCCTCCTATTACATGTAAAGATGGCCACACACAACAGAACCCATAAGTGTATATTACTGCTTGCTATCATTGTATAAATGCCAGGATGTGGGTATAAGTAGATATATCTAGCCAGAAAGGACCACGACAATCTAATCAAGTAGAATATGTTGATGAGGTACCTCAGGTTTATCTAGAAAAGTGAGTTATGCTCAGGGGTATAGGATGAGCAATTTCTTCACCAACAAACTTTAGAAGGGACCTAATGCAGGGTTTTAAAATCTTGCTTGCATGCCAGAATTATCTGGGGAGCATTTGAAAAATTCAGATGGCTAAGCCCAATCCTAGACTTATAGAAACAGGGTGTTTTAAAATAAAATGCAGGAATATGGATTTTTAGGTATTATATGGTTGATTCTAATGATTAACTAGCAATGGTCAGGAAGTGCTGGTCTATTTTGTGCCAACATTTGCAGAACATTGAGAATATGGAATGAATAAAATACCGTCGATTCTACTCCTGCCTTATAAGACAGGTCTCTGTCCTGGAAAACCTGATAGTCAGGTGGAAGGGATAGGCAAGGAAATATACAAAACCAGACAACATCTTAGAGAGATAGATGTAAAGCGAGGTTGCAACACAGAGATGGAAAGGACCAACTCACTCTTGGGAAAAGCAGGAAGCTTCTTAGAAGATGGCGCATTTGAGATGAGATATAAAGGACTTGGGGGTTTCTCAAATAAAGGGGGTGAGAAAGGACATTCCAAGTGTAGCCTTGAGCCTCCGGTTCCCACTGGACTTAGCCAGCAAGTCTAAGAGGTGCCTGAGTTATAAATATTGGGGCAGTTATACTCTGGGGCCAGGGTCTTAGATGTGTCTGAGGTGGAGACAGTGATGTTCATCACTTATGTCACTAATTTTCACCTGTTTCATATACCATTTTCTTTTCATTCACACATTTCCTGGGTGCCTTTGTACCTAGGAGACATTCTCAAACAGAATTTGCAATGGGAACACACAAGATGGACAAAAATACTCTCGAATTTGAAGCCCAAGAAAAGCTTCCTGAGAAAGATGATGCTAAAGTTAGTCTTAAAAGTTAGAGTTCTCATAAAAATGAGGAAAGGCAGAAAAGGGCTGAATTGTTTTGCAAATATTATACCATGCATGGAGATGAGAGTGAATTCTGTACATGCAAGGACCTTCATGTCCTGTGAGGCTGGACCATGGCTTTGGGTAAAAGATGGTGGCTATGAATCAGCCTGGGGAGGAAGGTATGTTTCAGGCTGTTAAAAGGCTTCTTATGCTCTGCTGAAGTCTGGACTTCATGTAGGCGGCACTGGGAAACCCTAGTTATTTAATGCAGGGCAGATGAGGTCTGATTTACTTTTCCAAAAGGTCATTCTGAGCACACATATATTTTCTTTCTTCAGCAGAATTGTAAACATCCTCTCAACAGACATCAAATCTTGATTCATTTCTTTTTGTTTCACCAGCAAGTGCTTAGCAGAGTAAGTGGCACACATGTTGAGAGGTCAATAGTTAATGGATTCATTAATTGATTGGGAGGTACAAACCCATACTTGAGTGAAGGCTGTAATATGGATAATATGGACTCTATATCCTACGCTGTGGCTAATAGTTAGATATCTCAAGCAATCTTAAGCTGTGCTTCTTAATTTTAACATGCACACAAATCACCTGGGGATCTTGTTAAAACAGAGTTCTCAATTTATTATATCCTGGGTAGGGCCTACGATTCTGCACTTGTAACAGGCTTTCTGATGTTGCTGTTCCTGCTGCTGATTTGGGCTTCCAATTGTGAGTGGCAAGGATCTTAATACTGAGTTGTCTTATTTAGGAAATCTCTGATAGTGGGGTGATTTATGAACTGTGAAAAGTTTTTACAGGGATTTTAGAAACGGAGAAGATCCACCATGAGAGGCTCCTCGTTGACTAAGACGCCATACAGCTCCCTTGGGACTGGTTTTGAGGGCGATGGCAGGTCTTTGATGCCCCTGGGGTAAACATTGATATTATTTGCCTTTAAGGGAATTTCTGATGCTGCTGCCAGTTTCTTCTTTGCTCTGCCAAGTATTGAGTTCCACAAGAAAAATCCATTAGTAACAGCAGAGTTGATAATAGAACAGCAGATAAAGTCAAAGGGCTCTAAAAACAGCATGCTATCAGGGTGTAATTTGTTTAGGCCTATGTAGAATAAAGTCCTTTCTTATGAATTTTCAAGTTTGAAATTCGATTATGAACCAGTTTGTAATTTCTTGATATTTTTCTCTTCTTCCCTGTTCATTTTTACATACTTACTTGTCATATAATGGCATTCTGGATGTCCCTCGGACCTTGCCAGCTTGTAGACACAAAGGCAGCCACATCAGTTAGGCTGAATTCTGCTGGCTTAATGCCACTCATTACTGTGAGCGGGAGCTTGGTTCTCTGACCTCTCTAGTGGCTCTCAGAGAAGCCCCAGGCTATGTTCGATGTTAGTGTAGGTTGTTGCTTACACTTTTTTCATCATCCAGCAATGGACCCCCAATGGCTGCTCCATCCTCATATGGCTTCCAAGAATGCTGCCCTCTCCCTGGCATCCACTCCATGCACGGGTAGGGACATCCCTCCCTTGGACTGAAGCTGACCTTTCTGAGCCTAAGCTGGAAGGCAAATACTGCCCTTTCTGAGCCTAAGCTGGGAGGCACTCAAGGGTAGCAGTAAAAGGAATTGCCTCTGGAGATGGAATGCCACATAACAGCTACGTGATTTCGGCAAGTTGTTGAATCACTCTAAACCGCTGATTTATTACCTGTACAATGAGAATAACTAGAGTTCTATAATCTCAAGATTGCTGAGAAAATCTTGTTGGCACATATAAAGCAATACATGCTAACAATTATTCACTGGTTTTCTCTTTATCACTGTGTCCCAGCCTGAGCAAGCTTTATTTTTATTTCACCACAACACAGCTGAGACCAGTTAATAACATCTCATATGACATGGCTGATGGCTCAGGAATAAGAAGCCAAGATTAAAATCAGAGGAAAGTGCAGCTGCTATTTAATATGGAGACTCTCAGCTGCAATAGCCCCAGGTGTACGCTTCTCGGAGTGTCTTTCAGGGACCTTTTTGCCTCCCTGCAGGACTGTCTTTCTTTGTCAGAAGACACTTTTGCCATAAGTCAAAAGAATATCCTTGAACTTATATCAACTTCTTGGAATTCAAGCTTAGAGATGAGAATTGCCATCTTGGGGTTCATTTCCTTTTCTGGCATCATCTCCTTCTCAGGGTTTTCTTACCCCACTGCCTCTAAAATGATTTTTCTAAAACACACTTATTACTTCACTTCCTCCTGAAAACCACAGATTGTCCCCCTGGCACTTAGGACAGAAAATTCCTATTAGCACAGGAGGCTCTTTATATGTGCTGATCTTTCTTCGTGAGATGCACTTTCCTCCTGTTTTTTTTTTCTTTTTAACGTCCATTGAATGCTCATGGCCCGGATCAAACCTGACTTCCTCTGTGGATTCTTCCTGGAATTGTCTGGCACCCTATATCCCCAAATCTCAGCCAGACTTCCTCCTCCAGGCCCCCATGACACTCCGCACCTTACTGTGTTAACATCATAACATGTCATAATTTTCTTCCAGTCCTGCCTCTCCCATTAAAGTTGTGCTCTGTGAAAAGGGATGCTTTATCTTATTAATTGTAGTATCCAGTGTGGCGCACAGTATCTGGTCATAGGAGTGGCCGGTGAATAAAGTAATATTTACTGGGCATTTTGTTGGCTTCCCTTTCATCTACTCTGATCTGTACTGTAGATCTATGAGATAAGTAAGGCAAGTATTACTCTGATCTCCAGTTTATATATGAGAAAAGGAGGTTTATATATGAGAAAAGGAGGTTCACAGAGTCAGGTACCTTGTCCACAGTCAACTGGGTCAGCTAAGCCAGGTAAAAGAAGATAAATTTGGACTCAGACCTTGGACTTTAATTCCAGTGTCCCCTTTCACTACTTTGTACTGTTTCCTTTGGACAGAAATTAAATCCTGGTGGATGAAGGGGAAGACTTAAGGAAGACAAGACGAGGGACTGAGGAAATGTTGGGGAAGATGAGAACACCTCAGAAACCACAATTGAAGAATTCCTAGGACTCCCGGGTAAAGCTGCTTGGATGTGATACATCCTTGGGCATATTGTTGACTGACTTTTAGACTCGAGGGAAGATACTCTTTGTTTTAAACAAGGTGGATGGAAATGAAGGTGGAGAGAAACACCATGAGAAAGATTTTAATGCAAAGCCAATCCAAGCACCATCTCTTAGAGCCTCATTTCTTTTCAGCAGCTCTCTGGATTGTTCTAAGAGGTGATGGGTAATTTTATAAAAGTCTTAAGCTGTTGTTAAGAGATCTTTTTAAAGCTGAAGGCAAAACAAACAAACATGATGTCCTACAAAGCTGAGAATAAGCTCCAGAGAGAGGGAAGGCAGCAGAAATAGTTACTGGGATGGGGAAAGAGATCGCAATGTACCTTGTCTCAAGCCCTATGAACGCTGTCGCCTCACCCTCTTGCAAAGTCCCGTGGGCAGCCTGAGCTTGGCTGAGAGGGGAGGCAACAGAGACGCCAGGGTGGGAGAGCTCAGAGCTATTTCGGACTCCAGGCCAACATCCACGGAGACCTTGAGTTACGTCATCGGAACTGTCTGGACTTTGGTCCCCTTATGCCAAATGCGGTTTCCAGAAAAAGGATCCGCAGCGTATTTGGAAGCTCATCAACTAAAAGTTGTCTCGTCACTTTCATGCGTGAGATCTTTTCATTTGTGAAGAGCATATTATTTTGCTTAATTATGGGCTGCAAGGAGATGGCATAGAACAGTGGAAAAAGCCTGGGCTCTGGAGTCAGAGAGACATGGGTCTGAATCATGGCTCTGCCATCCACCAGCTACGGGACACTGGCCTGGTGGGCCTGTTTCCTTGTTCACAAACTGAGAATAATCTTGCAATAATTAACTATCTTGGAGGGAGTTTGTTAGGATAAGATGATAAATGCATGTCAAGAATCTTGTTCTGCTATTCAGATATTTAATCATCAGTCGCTGTTATTAATAAAGTATCTGACTTTTCAGTAACATTTAGCACATGAGATTTCTTGTTCACTCTAACAGTATGGGTATAGTGGTATACATAATCTCCTTTTGATTGTGAATACTGCTAATATTAAATTTCCATTTCTCAAAGACATTTTCTTATATAGAGTCTTACTGATGATGATTTTCAGCACCCTGACAGTTTGTTGTTTTTAAATACTTATAGTTTATTTTGTAACCATCTATGCCATAACTAATTACACTTTTTTTTTTTCAAGGAAAGGGGCACATCCAGAAAGGAGATAAGATCAGAAGCCTTTATTTCCACTATTCAGCCACTCACTGCCTGAGACTTAACTTCATTTCAAGTAAGGGGATAATATTTGGCCCCTATGTATCTTACAAGGGTTTTGTTTTCCCTAAGAAAAAAAAAATTAGGTAAGATCATAAGTAAGAAAGGATTTTTTGAATTAAAAATATATGCAAATACAAGTTATAACAATTTTTGTTCCGGATATTTTTACAGTAGATAGAAAAGTTCTTTGTGCTGTGGCCACCTGCCTAATGCTGTTGACTGGCTGGTAATAGATGCCTGGGAGTCATTTTGAGGTTACTTAGAGCCTCTTTCCACCACCAGATGGAAGGAAATTGGGCAACTTCTTGAGTAATTGGCTCTTCTGACTCACGTTTCTTGCATTGTGACCTGGGTGCTACCCAGGATGAGCAAGGAATTTCCTCTCTGGAGTTGTTTAAGGAATAGCCCAAACGTTCAGCTTCATCTTTTTTTAATGCCGCCTCTAACACTACCTGAGCAGCCACAGAAAAGTATTTGCTGCTGCAGTATTTCAAATCAGCTGAAATATATTTTGAGTATGTACTCTGGGAAAGGCACAGAATACTATTTGTTTACTGAGATTCTCTTCAAGGATTTCCATGCCTCCTTAAAGACCTAGTTGGGATGGAGCAATGTATTTAGAACATGATATGAGTACCAACAAGGAGTCAGGAGACACATTTTAGCTGTACTTCTTTATCTTTCTCTCCTTGCTTCATCTGTCTCTGGTTTCCCCTTTTGCATCTCTTCTTTTTCCTTTCTTTCCTTGTATTACTTTCCCTTGATCAATAGACCTGCCATAGCCTTCCCAGACATAAATAATCAGCTTCCTTAGAAGTACTTGGAATGTGAACAGCTGTAGCCACTTAGACCAGGTCTTAGATTCTCACCCCTTGTTGTGTATTGTAATTATCCAGGGAGCTTAAAAGGTACTGAGGCATGGGCCCCAATGGAATCATTATCCCTGAGGGGTGGGGTGGGCCTGGCCCTAGACCTGGTATTTTCAAAAACTTTCAAAAATTATTCTAACACGCAGATTAAACTGGTTGCAGACACTCAAGAAGCAAAAATATGATAAAACTACCCTAAAAGTAAAATAAAATAAGATTTTTGGCTCAAAGTGCAGTAATCCTGTTGTCTGGCCACCTTGTTTGTGTCCTATTCATCAAATAAGTGGGTTTGTTTTGTTTCATTTTGTTTTTTGAGAACCACAGCAAGAAAAATTGGTCATGCCCAGGCAAATCTTCTAGGTGAGTTCTAAAGATAAGGCAAGTCGCCATAAAACACTTCTACAGCTAATATTTGTGGAGAGCATGTTCTGAGCCATGTGTTATGCAGAATACGTTTACTATACATTGCCTCACTTAATCCTCTCAAGAACTCTGAGGCACTATTATTCTTCTGGGTTTACAAATGAAGAAAGAGAGGCACCAAGCAATTGCTTAACTCACTCAGCCCCTGACCACTAGTTAGAAGTGAAGCTGGGAGATTTGAATACCAGCAGGTAGACTGCAGAATCTCTCTTAATCATCATGTTATATCTCCTTTACACTGTGACAGTTAAGATAAAATTACAAAAATTCACAAGAGCAGTAGTTCTCAATCTTGCCTGCATACTAGAATTGTTGGGAGAGCTTTGAAAAAAAATCCTTTGCTCAGGTCATATCATGAACGAATTTAATCCATATCTGATATGGTTTGGCTGAGTGTCCATCGAAATCTCATCTTGAATTGTAGCTCCCATAATTTCCACGTGTTGTGGGAGGGACCCAGTGGGAGACAATTGAATCATAGGGGCAGTTTCCCTCATACTGTTCTGGTGGTAGTGAATAAGTCTCACGAGATCTGATGGTTTTATAAGGGGAAACCCCTTTCACTTGGTTCTTATTCTCTCTGGCCTGCCGCCACGTAAGACATGATATTTCCCTTCTGCCGTAATTGTGAGGCCTCCCCAGCCACATGAAACCGTGAGTCCATTAATCCTCTTTTTCTTCATAAATTACGCATTCTTGGGAATGTCTGTAGCAGCGTGAAAATGGACTAATATCATATCTCTCAAGAATGAGACCCTTGGGAGACCGAGGCGGGTGGATCACTAGGTCAGGAGCTCAAGACCAGCCTGGCAAACATGGTGAAACCCTGTCTCTACTAAAAATACAAGACTTAGCTGGGCATGGTGGCGTGTGCCTGTAATCCTAGCTACTCGGGAGGCTGAGGCAAGAGAATCACTTGAACCCAGGAGGTGGAGGCTAGAATGAGCCAAGATTGTGCCACTGCACTCCAGCCTGGGTGACAGAGCGAGACTCAGTCTCAAAACAAAACAAACAAAAAATGAGACCCAAGCATTTTAAGTGTGCCCCAGGTGACTCCATGTTACAATCAAGGTTCAAAACTACTGGATTAGAGGAATGAGAACAATACAGAGGAGAATCATCAGGGAAAGCTTCATAGGTGAAGTGTTGCCAGAACTTGGCCTGTGGCAGGCAGAATAATGTTCTCTCTGACCCAAGATGTCCACATCCTAATTCTTGTGACCTTTAAGTATGTTAACTTCTATGAGAAATAGAAAGTAAGATTGCAGATGGAATGAAGGCTGTGAATCAGCTGACCTAAACTGGGAAATTAGCTTGGATTATCCAGGTGGACCCAATGTAATCACATGGGCCCTTAATGGAAGAGGGAGACAGAAATGAAAGAATCAGAGTTAGCGGCTTCAGAAGGACTTAGCCCAATATTGCTGACATTGAAAATGGAAAGTGGACTCCAGGAATGCAAGTGGTCTCTAGAAGCTGAAGAAGGTCAGGAATCAGATTATCACCCAGAGAGAGTAACCAGAATGGACACATTTTGGCCAACATGATTCTAACCCAGTGAGACCCATTTTGGGCTTATGACCTCCAGAATTATATGGTAAAAAAAACTGTAGTGTTTCATAATGTTATTTGACAGAAAATAAGAAGGTATATTTTTAAGAATTTGTGTGAGATTGTCAGTGTTAATCAAGAATAACTGGTTGAATTAAAGGTAGTGATGATTTTGGAGCAAAAGTATTGTTAAGGCCACTGTTCATGGAAATTTGTTTCAGCAGGAAATTAGTACAGTGGCTTAATAAAAGGGGAGAATTTAGAGAAAATATATGATGAGAATGAAAAATATGCATTTAGCTACAGATTCGATTTTCTGTTGAAGCACAGTGTGTATTTTGGAGAAGTACATGAAGCCATTGATAGCTAAGCAGAAAAATGTGGTTATAAGAACAGAGGAGGCAAATGTACTGGAGTTTACTAATAAAAATTAAGGTATGCTGTGGATCGTATATGTACTAGGCACCTACATACCTGCTCTATGGAATCCCTCTACAATGTAGACATTTGTAACTTGCAGTTGAACCATGATTCAAACTCAAGCCTTCTGGACTCCAGAATCAGTGTTCATTCCAGTTACCACACTGTGTGCTTCTCCTCATCGCTAAGACCATTTGGAACTCTAGTGATTTTTCTTATCTCCCTTAAGCACATGGCAAGGAACTGTGATCTCATAGAGGACCTCATGGTGCAGAGACAAAGGGTTCTTGTACAAATTTCTTAGAGGAACAATAAGTGATAACTACGATGTTTAAAGAAAATTGACCTGATAGTTACGTGCAAGAAGGATTGTAGTAGGTGAAGCTAGAGGCAGGCAGATCAGTCAGGAAGTTGGACAATAACTTAGTCTCCTGAGGGTTTGAACTCTGAGTGGCAGTGGAAGTGGGAGTGAAGAAGAGATGAATTCAGGAAACCTTGAAGAAATTCAACTGAAGGGAAAATAACCTGCTTGAGAAGGGCAAAAGAATGGCATAGTCAAAGACAATTCCAGGTTTTCAGGTCTGGCAAGATGAAAAGATATTTGGTGGTGTCCCTGACAGAACTGGGAGTGTTGGAGAAGGGAAGAAGTTTGGGGGGGGTCAGATGGTGTAAGGTGGTATTATGTAATAAAAGGTATGCCTGGCCTCTGTCACTAGTTTCTGGCATGGAGACCCTAAATCCTTGGACCATCCCAGGTGATGAAGAGTGTCTTTGTTATGCTAATAAGATAACTTATGATGGACCCGTAGATGATTTTGAACAGGGACTGGTCAGCAGAAAGACTAATAATGTTGATTAGAGTATTGGAACTCTGAATTGTCCTGACTTCTGGGGAAACTGAGGACTGGAAATTGAATTCAGTCATGTGGCCGATGACTTAATCATGCTTGTGTAATGAAACTCCAATAATAACTAAAAGGTGCAGCTTCCTGGTTGGTGCACACATTATTGATGTTCTGTGAGGGCAAATATGCTGATTCTATAGGAATAGGGTATGGAAGCTTTACATCTGGGAGCCACCCAGATCTTACCGCTATGGATATCCTTTATAATAGAATTGTAATCACAAGTATAATGCTTTTCTGAGGTCTGTGAGTTGTTCTCATGAATTATCAAACCTGATGGGATTGTGGGAACCCCCAATTTGTGGCCAGTCAGTCAAAACTGTGGTGGCCAAGGGACCTTCTGAAACTTGTGGCTGGCATCTGAAGTGCAGGCAGTCCTGTGAAGAATTTTGCCCTTATCTGGGAGATCTGCACTTACTCTGACTAGTTACTGTCAATTAAATTTTAGTTCACTCACTTCGGGGTGGAAACAGAATAGGTGAACGTTAAGATGACATAAATTCCTGTCTGTGGGCAAAACTCAGTTATGTGAAACCGGTTTCCACTTAATACTAAGGCAAAAAAAAAAATCAGAGAAAATTAACTGCAACGTTTAAATATTCACTTCTTGATTTCTGATTGACCTCTCTGACTTCCCCAGTGACTTTCTGGGCCAATGTGATGGAATAAAACATCAGGGGTTTTAAAGACAGAATTGAGTTCAAATTCTGTCTTTGTCACTTACTTGCTGTGAAATAGCGGGCATGTAACTTATTCTTTTTGGATCATAGACCCTTATCCTAAAATGGGAATATTAATGTCTAATTTGTAAAGCTGTTAAGAGGATGAACATAAAAAGTAAGCTCTTGGTACATGAGAGATGCACAAAGAATGTTATTTTCTGCTGTCCTCTAAGATTATTTCCAATTGGAATGGTTCTTTCTGAGAGAGATTCTTTTATCTCGATTTATCAAAAGGGAGTCAAAGTGATTGATGTGGCTTCACTGAGCTTTCAGCGAACTCTCTGACTTTGGGGGATATGCTAACTCATCCTCTCAAAAGTCAGTGGCTGTTAGAGAGTTTTGTTCTAAGAACAGTTTTACAGTAATTGCAGAATTTGTAATCTCTGCCATGCATGTGAAGAGAGAACATCTCTGCAATGCCTGCATCAGCTTGGCACCACATTTGTCACTGGCTAGCTGAGCTACAGGTGTTTTGTGAATGATCTCAATAGCACCATTGCAATTGTCATACCATATACTTAAGTGATGTTTTCCAAAGAGACCAGACAAGTCTGAAGCCCAGAATGACAGCCAGGCCCTTGGATTTGTCCTTGTATCCTCAGCTGTCCTCTCCTTACTTGCCTTTCTTCCACTTTGTGGTGAGGTGGTTACAGCTGTGAACCAAATAACTGGCATAGTTATCTTGAGGAATGCTCCTGAATCATCACCCTCAAAATGATTACATGAAATGGTTGGGCACCATCTCTTTTGTGAATTTATCTCTTGTGAAGAAATGTTTTTAATACCTGCTGTTACTGTGAAATACTGTGATAGAAACTTGTAGGGAATGTCCAAATAGGCTTTTGAGGTTTTATTCTACCTATTAGGCAGATAGGGAGGCTGAGCCACAAAGTAATCAAGTGACCTGCCCAAGCCACACTATTTAAGAGAAGAGACAGGATTTGAAATCAAATGTCTTACTCCGAAGCCATTTTTGAAAGACTGTAACTTATTTCTAGGTGGAATCTGCCTCTGTTTTCTTTTTATTCTCAGACTCTATCTGAGTTTATTTTTTCTAGACAATTTATTATGACTTTTTAATTCTTTAAATGTAGCTTAGTCAACAGAGCTTATTTTCAAATTGTTTGGAAATAATATAGTACTAGATATACCAAAGTGCCAGTCTGCTGGCTTTAAGGTTTTTTTTGTTATTGTTGCTGTTTAATACCTAGTTTCAAATTCAGGGTTTGGGTTTAACTGAAATTTATTCTGGAGGTTTCAGCAAGGTTTGCTTCTTTTGCCATCTCCTCTTAGTAAGCAAATCCTAGAGATTTTCCTTGCCACAAGAGCTTAATGGCAGAGAATATCTTGTCACCATCCAAGGCATATCCTTTTGAGTGATATATTCTTCTGGCTAGAGAGAGAAATCTGACCCAGACCCCACAAATAGCAGATTTATATTACATTTAAAACCATTACTCCGAGATTCCTGGGTAGGAGATTTCTGTTTTGCAGAATTTTTACTTTTTCTCTTTTGACTCTTGATGTCATCACATTTCAGGGGTTATACTTGACTTCTGAAGCTTAAATCCAAAGGTATAATCAAAATACATAATTGGTAGTATGTATAAAACTTGAGATGGTTGGGACTAAGAGAGTAGGCAAACGTGGTGCCCAGTCTAAGCAGTAAACAGGTGTACAGGTCCCAATAAATGGGTGGTAGGTGTCAGGGGAAGTCAGCTGCTAAAGCTGTTAGGATTTAATGAAGTGATAATGATGTAATAAATGAGCAGTGGAGGTCAGGGAGAGTCAGCTAATTGGGTCATTGGGATTTAATAAGATGATGTCTATAATTGTCTTAAGTGTAGGTCTGTGCTCCTTGCAATTTCTCAATAAATGACATTTACTATGAGTACCAAAGTCAATGAGGGAGCAATAGCAAATCCTTACAAGATGAATCAGTAATCTCTTATTTTTTGACTTTATAAACATTGCTTTCTAGGAATCTAGCTGGGCCAGAGTCGGGGGCTAAAAGGAAAGCATTTAATAAATAATGTGATGATGATGATTATTTTCATTACCATACCAAAAGTATAGTAATGGTTATATACCAATGGTAACTTTGGCATTTAATCAAAGTTACATGCCATATACTGTTGGTATATTTAACTTTTGGTTAAATACCAAAAGTATGGTAATGGAAATAATATGGTATCAGGTAAACTGATAAGTACAATGTCAGATTATAAAGCGCAACAATAGATGCATACACCCAAATAGGAAAGACTTGTTTTTCACCACCTTTATTAAGAGAAGTGCAAAGTTAAATGAATCTTATTTGGACTGATGGGTTTTAAGTTCTACTGCTAGATGTGTAATTTAATTTCTTGCAGATTTATCTGGATCCTTAAAGATAGTACAAAATGATAGTTCCTAAAATTGCCCAATAAGAATCCCAGCAACCCACTTCTGACCCACAGAATCAAAATCAGCTTGGAAGATAAATTAGTAATCTGTTGAACAAAATCCCAAATGATTCATATTATCAGTTAAGTTTGAAAAACACTGGGCTAGTTTTAGCTAGAACTGGGTTAAAATCTCCCCTGCCATGCTGTAAAATCTCAAGAGAGGGGAAGTTTTTACTAGTTAGGAAGCCATTTTCTCCCAGTCCCAATTCCAGAGTAAGAGCTATGGGTTCCACTGGCACACACGCTCTGTTTCTTTGTCTCTCTGTCTGTCTGTCTCTCTGTGCATGTGAATGCTTGTGTGTGTGTGTGTGTGTGTGTGTGTGTAATCAATATAGTAATAAGATATTTAAAATTGTTAAATCCCAAGTTACCACCCTCCAAGATGGTTTTGGGTATGGCTGGAGCAAAGTAGGAGGAATGAACAGATGACCTCATTATCTCGTAGAAACCTATGATTCCATGAAAATGATACAGGTTTTATGCATGATCTGCCCTGTTTACCTCGAAATGTCTGAAGTTGGTGAGTCACAAAAAACCAAAATTGCTATAGAAATGCCAGTTTGGAAGACATCTTTGTTTTAGTTAGAAGGATTTTTGTGGAAATATGACTTAAGCCTTTGTGTCTCAAAAGATGAGGTGTATTTCCCTGGGAAAAGACTCAAGAAAACCCAAGGAAATGGAAGATTTATTTTCTATTAAATACTTGGAAAAAGACAGAAGTCTCAATCCATTAGTCACAACCAAATGCCCAGTGATGAAGTTTCTCCTCTTATGACTCTTCTGGAAAGATTAATGGCTGTTTAATCTGACCCTTCCTTTCCACTCTGTGCTTCCACCTCCAGTCTGAGTTGTCTGTTTACTCATGACAGCTCTAATAGTCAACCACCTGTTTTAATTGTCTATAGCTTATTTCTGCTCCGATCCATTCTACACCCCGTGCCAAAAGAATCTTTCAGAAAAGCTGCTTTACAACTAATATCAACTTCAATAGTTCCCATTGTGTTTATAGATAAATATTATAGAATTAAAAATTCTCAGGTGGATAGTACCTCACAAATCACGACAGCTCCTCAAACCCAAGGATCTGTGTCTGACATTCAAGGCCTTCTTATGTACTCCATATATTAGTCAGGACTCTTGTTTACAAGAGAGGGACAGAAACCGGCTTGGGTAAAAAGGCAAATTCAAAATGATTCACAAAACTAAAAATGAGGAAGAAAAGCTATGGCTAGAACCAAGGGCCTGAACATTAGGATTCTTTGCCTGTCTCTTTTCCCTAGTTTTAGATTTCTCTCTCTTTGGCTCTGGCATCCTTAGGTTCAACATCTTTACATCTTTTCATTAAACAGAAAAATCATTTTTAAGTAATTCCAAATGTACAGATCCTAAGAAAGGTCTCTGATTGATACACACACACTCATACACACAAAATCATCTCTATACCCATGTGTAAATCTTGGGTTAGAGCTGGGGAAAGGTTGGGAATTATCAGTCCCCATTGGAAATATATGGTTAAGTTGAGAGGATGTGAGAGAGCAGTTTATTAAAAGGCAAAGGTATTTAGCAAACAGAAATGAAGGTTTCTGGAAAGATAAAGCAATTTACTTTTATCGACTACAACCCACAGTATATTATCAATCAGCTTCTATAAGCTTATTTTATACTATTCATTGAATTTTTTTTTTTCTTTTTGAGACAGAGTTTTGCTCTTGTCGCCCAGGCTGGAGTACAACGGTGTGACCTCAGCTCACTGCAACCTGCGCCTCCTGGGTTCAAGTGATTCCCCTGCCTCAGACTCCCAAGTAGCTGGAATTACAGGCACCTACTAACACGCCCAGCTAATTTTTGTATTTTTAGTAGAGACGGGATTTCACCATGCTGGCCAGGCTGGTTTCCAACTCCTGACCTTGTGATCCACCCGCCTCAGCTTCCCAAAGTGCTGGGATTACAGGCGTGAGCCACCGCGCCCAGCCCTCACTGAATTTTTATACAAACCACATGGATCTAACCAGTGTTTCCCCAACATGTTACATACATTTTTCCTACAAGACTTAGCTGAAGTTACTGCTTCTTGGTCTGTCCTAAGGTTGAGAGATGACATTTGATGACTGTGCCCTGTTTATACAACTCAATTGGCACTAAGCACATACCATCTGGTACTAGTAAACATTCTTTCATGTGTATATCCTGTTTCCCCAACTAGATTATAACGATCTTCAGAACAGATGTATTTAAACTCAGGTAGAGAGAGAATTGCTGCTAGCTATTATTAAGGTTAAATCCCTGTTTTATAATTTCCTAGTTTGGGAAAGAGAAATTTGAAACATAACAGCAAGGAAGTCATAAAAATTGGAGCATAGTTGTATTCAACACTGACAATTGGAATTACACTAATTGAACAGATAATAGCCATTGGGAACCCTTGATCAAGGTAAGAGAATAGTAAAAGCTTGTCCCTCAGATTGAGTTGAGGCGTTAATTAAGGAAACAACTCTGAAGGGACTAAGTGTTTCAGAAAGGAGATATTTCTGGGGCTATTGAGCTCCACATTGGTGAAGGTCTTAGAATTCTCTATCAGAGCATGCGTTCTCTCGCTCTCTCACTCTCGCATACACACACACACACACACATTCGCACACACAAAATCATCTCTATACCCATGTGTAAATAACTTCTGTTTGAGAATAATTTTACACATTACAAATTAAAACAACCTAAAACTCTATGCTCTTGAATGTAGTAGTGGTTTGCAACTGTATCTCTTGCTTAGAACTGGGTTTAAAGTACATTGTCTTGAGTACTCAAAAACCTTTTCAATAACTAACAAATGAGACTTTCAATATATGAATCAAAAACTGAAGATAGTCTATTGAATAAGATAATGAAAATAAATAAAAAAGAGTGGACTTCATAAAATGTTTTGCTAACACATCTAGAATAAAGACTTCAATAGCGTTTCTTAGTTTTGATATTTTAGACTGTAATATTCATAAAATATTTCACAACTTACATAGGTTTCTAGATGAGCAAGAGGACACAGTGGATCTGAACTCATGGAGATAATTTTAGCTCCAAATCAATCTTTTACATCAAGTCTTTAAAAGATGAAATTGACTTGATATGCTCTGGCTCCCACCCTGGTATATATGAAACTGGAAAGTGTAGACAGCAAATATTAGTGATGTTCCCAAACTAACGACAGAAAAGAATCAAATTCAAGTTCAAAATCATGACTTTCAAAATCTCATTGGAAAACTGAGGTCACAGAACGAATAACTGGCCCCAAATCTAAGGGACAGTGACTCTGGAGAGAGAGGACGTACAAATGAGTGCCTATCTGAGATTGATACAACTGGACACGAGTAAGAAGAATTCAGTAGACTAGCTGAAAAATCAATGTGGGCCTAGTGTGGGTTGGTGGAACAGTGTAGATATCCCTGGGTGTTAGAAAAACTGGGGGAATCTGTAGCCTTTTGCAGGATGTTTCTCCATTAATCCATTAAGTACTCAAAGATCAGAAAGAGCAATGCAGTCTTTGAGAGCAGTCGCCCTGCACGAGAGCAGCAAATCTCACTCAAGAGTGTTTAATCTGTGGAGGGAAAGCAAAACTACTGACTTTAGGATATTGGTGACCACTCATTGCAGCTGAGGAAATGGAACAGGATGGAAGAAATAAAAGTATATTCCTAGGAAGAGCAGCCAGATTAAGTACAGAGCCCACAAATACAGCCAAGAGAAAAGCAGGAGAGCTGAAAATGCCACATACCCCAGGGAAACAGACATACTTAACACAGTCTTAATGAGAACAACAGAGACTGTACCTAACACCCTTCACTGTGAAGCTAAGAAGCTTCCAATAACAACTAACAGCAGAATACCATTGAGAGAGGGATAGGAGAAGAACAAGAAATGTACAAAGAGAACCTCTTTGATGCACAGTTCAAAGGTAGATCTAAAACTCAGAATCAAGTAAACATTGCTCTGATATACATCCACCACCCTAGAAATAAGCTATCTATAGGAATTTGAAATCTGCGGTTCACTGAGTATAACCATAGCAACAACAACAAAATCATAAAACCTGTCCAATTTTCACTTGGATTAAGTCAAAACCCTCCATTAAGGTTCTAGCAGGAGGAAAGAAAGGCATGCCCATTGCCAAGTATAAAAACTATCTCCCAGACTTTCCTAACCCACCAGACTTTTAACAACAACAACAAAAATATGAGGCATACTAAAAGGCAAGAGAAAAACCACACATTCCCAAGTAACCAAACAACCACCAAATACCTTCAAGACTTACTATAAAGCAAGTGTGACTAAGATAGTGTGGCATTGGTGAAAAGATAGATTTAATAAGTTAATGGAACAGAATACAGAGCCCAGAAATATACTAGCACAAATTTTTTTTTTTTTTTTTTTTTTTTTGAGACGGAGTCTCGCTCTGTCGCCCAGGCTGGAGTGCAGTGGCGCAATCTTGGCTCACTGCAAGCTCCGCCTCCCGGGTTCACGCCATTCTCCTGCCTCAGCCTCTCCGAGTAGCTGGGACCACAGGCGCCCGCCACCACGTCCGGCTAATTTTTGGTATTTTTAGTAGAGACGGGGTTTCACCGTGGTCTCGATCTCCTGACCTCGTGATTCGCCCGTCTCGGCCTCCCAAAGTGCTGGGATTACAAGCGTGAGCCACCGCGCCCGGCCTAGCACAAATATTTCAATCAATTTTTGACAAAAATGCAAAGGCAATTCAATGAAGAAATGCCAACCTTTTCAACAAATCACACTGGAACAATGGGCCATCCATATGCAAAAAGAAAAGAGAAGAATTTCAACATACATTGTACAAAAATTAACTCAAAATGGATCCTAAACCTATATTTGAAATGTGAAGCTATGAAAAAACAGAAGGAAATCTGTGGGTCTGTTTATGAGTATATAGATATGACACCGAAAGCACAACTCATTAAAAGAGAAACTGTACCAACATCTAAAACTTTTGCTCTGTAGAACACACAGTAAGGGTATTAAAAGGTAAGCCCCAGATTAAGCAACTATGTTTGTAAATTGCACACTTGAAAAAGGTTTTGTACCCAGAATATGCAAAGTACTCTTAAAACTCAACAATTAGAAGAAAATAAACAATATAACTTTAAAAATGCACAAAAGATCTTGACTGACATTTCATCAAAGAAGATATATAGATGGCAAATAAACATGAAAAGATGCTCAACATTATTAGTATTATGTAATAAACTGTCCCCAAAATTTATATGTTAAAGCCCTAACCCCTATCATGTATTTGGAGATGGGGGTATATGGAGATAATTAATTTTAAGTGAAGTCATAAGGGTGGGACCCTAATCACAGAGTGCTGGTGTTCTTACAAGAAGAGAAAGACACATGAGAGATCTCCCTCTGCATGTGCACAGAGGAAAGGCCATGTGCAGATACAATGCGAAGGCAGCCATCTATAACCAGGAAAAGAGGTTCTGCCAGAAACCAAGCCTGAAAGAAACTTGACCTTGAACTTCTGGCCTCCAGAAATGTGGGAAGTAAATTTCTGTTGTTTCAGCACCCAGTCTGTGGTATTTTATTATGGCAGCTCCAGTAAACTAATTCAGTTAGTCATTAGACAAATGCAAATTAGGAGCACAATAAGATTCCACGAAACAATGTTAGAATGGCTAAAAAATAAATAATAAAACTTGGCCAAATGAGGTTCTGGCAAGAATGTAAAACAATAAGAACTCTCATTTATTGTTGGAAAAGCAAAATAGTACAGCCAAGTTGAAAAAGAGTTTGGCAGTTTCTTATAATTAAACATAAACTTATCATATAACCCTCCAATCTCATTCCTTGGTATTTACCCAAGTGAGTTGAAAATTTATGTTCACATAAAAATTAGTATGCAAAATTTATAGTAACTTTATTCGTAATCATCTCAAATAGCAAATAACTACGATCTACTTCAACAGGTGAGTGGAAAACTGAAACAATGGTCGTCTAATGGAATGTTACTCAGAAAGATAAAAGAGCAAACTATTAATTCACATAGCAATATGAATGGAATCTCTAATGCATTTCACTATGTGAAAACAGTCACGAAAAAGGCAACATATTGTATGATTCAGTTTATATAACATTTTAGAAAAGGCAAAATTATAAGAATGGGAAACAGTTCAGTGGTTGCTAGGAGGTGATGGAGGGGGCAGAGACTAACTACAAAGGAGCTACCCAGAGATATTGATAGGGTAATGGAACTGTGATATATGACAATATGTTGGTGGATACATAATTTTATGCTGTTGTCAAAACCATTGGTTTGCCACAAAAAGTATGTAATTGTATGCAAATTAAATCATTCAGGGTATAGGGGGATTCTCCAGGGTAGAATGTAGACTGTAAGAATTAAATGTAATTATTTCAATATATGATGTAACTTCACAGAAGGGGTGAGGACAAAAGAGTTGGCCCAAGTGACTTTGAAAAATGTTTTGAATGCATACTGTAAAGCTGAAGACGAAAAGAACTGTTAAATTATACTATATTCTAGTTGATAAATTTGTTTCTCACAGGGATACCTGTTAGAAAATCTGAAAATACTTTACATGCACCTGTGGTTAACAAATACATAAATTACATATAATGTGAGCCATGTTTCTCACTCTCAGAAGGATGACACAAATAATCAGGGGGAAGGAGAGTGAAGGCTAGAATGAACCCAGTGACTTATATAGCTGTGTGTATTATACAGAATATATATGTATATAGATATAGAAATAAGTATGTGTAAACATGCATGGGTTAACATACATATTATTTACTAGCTCTGTCTACTGAAATGGCCTAGAAGCAGTGATACCTCAGTAGCAAAGAGCGTACCTAGCACCTGGATTGTGGTTTTTAAATACCATTTTAGAATAAAAAGAAAAATGCCTGGTTCTAGGGTTGGGGAAGAGGAAATGCAAGATGAGCATGGAGAACCTAATAGTGCCAGAAAACACAAAATGCCCAAGAAAATAAGGATGGGCAGGGGCATATTGAAGGGGCACAAGAGCCAGTGGCCAAAGCTGAAACAATTTGAGCAACATAAATTGTGATATTATTGGAATGTAATCCAAAGAATAACATTAATATTCTTGAGTCCATAAGCATATAAATAAATGATTGACACAAATCGGCAGAAGAGAATGAAAGCATTTAAATGTAGGGGGCATGAGGGAAATGGAAAATCCCCATTAGAAACACACAATAACAGTTGCTGCAGGCAAGATTGATTGATGAATGCTAAAATTAGTGGAAGAATCTTTAAGGAGAAATGGTTTTTTCAGAGCCTCTGAGAATCTCTTCCCTAAAGTGACTAAATCTGTGGTAGTTTTAATATATTACCACAAATTCCTTGATATCTCTTTCTCCAATATGAAGAATTTGATTTTCCTTTCCTTGAATGTGGGCTAGATCTAACGATCTAACAAATAATTCTAATGAATAGAGTATATAAAGGGAAAAATAGTAACTTTACAGTGGAAAAACCTGGCAAAACCATTTTAACCAAGTCGTCACGTTTAAGTTAACATTAACAGTAATTAGTCATGCTGATATGATTGGCCCCCTATCGGATGCAATGAGAAGAGTTATGGATTTCACAATATTCCTTCCCAAACCCATAATCTCAGTCTATTCATGAGAAAACATCACAAAAACAAAAGTTGAAGGATATTTTACAAAACAGCTGACCACTTCTCTTCAAAAAGCGCCAAGTTGAAGAAAGACAACATAGACTGAAAAACTGTCACAGATCACAGGAGACTAAGAGGTGATGACAAAATGCAACATGGGCTCTTCATTTGGTCTTGAAACAGAAGATGAACACCACTGAAAACACTGGGAAAATCTCAGTAAAGCTGGCAGTTTAGTTAATAGTGTTAGACTAAGATTAATTTCTTGCTTTTTTTTTTTTTTTTTTTTTTTTTTTGAGACAGAGTCTCACTCTGTCACCCAGGCTGGAGTGCAGTGGTGCGATCTTGGCTCACTGCAAGCTCCACCTCCCAGGTTCACGCCATTCTCCTGCCTCAGCCTCCTGAGTAGCTGGGACTATAGGTGCCTGCCACCGCACCTGGCTAATTTTTTGTATTTTTAGTAGAGACGGGGTTTCACCATGTTAGCCAGGATGGTATTGATCTGCTGACCTCGTGATCCGCCTGCCTCGGCCTCCCAAAGTGCTGTGATTATAGGCGTGAGCCACCACGCCCAGCCAATTTCTTACTTTTAATAAGTGAATAATGGTTATGAAAAATGATAATTTTAGAGGAGGCCAGGTAAAGGGTATACTAGAAAACTATTTGCTGTCTTTTCAGTGATTCTGTACATCCAAAATGAATTCAGGATTAAATTTTTTTAAAAAATAGAGGCCAGGCGTGGTGGTTCACGCCTGTAATCCCAGCACTTTGGGAGGCTGAGGCAGGCAAATCATGAGGTCAGGAGATGGAGACCATCCTGGCCAACATGGTGAAACCCCGTCTCTACTAAAATACAAAAAATTAGCAGGGTGTGGTGGCATATGCCTGTAGTCCCAGCTACTCAGGGGGCTGAGGCAGGGGAATCGCTTGAACCTGGGAGGCGGAGGTTGCAGTGAGCCAAGATCATGCCACTGCATTCACCCTAGCCTGGTGACAGAGCAAAACTCCGTCTCAAAAAAAAAAAAAACCAAAACAAAAAAAGGGACTGGCATGATATTTACAAATTTTATCTCCCTTGGAAGAGAAGTTCAAGGTAACCTGAACCCAAAGGAGCAGCCAGGGAGGCCAATCAAATAAGCATTTGAATAATTTAGCTTTGATGCCATAAACTTTCAAACTTTTCTTAAACTTTGCAGAGTTGTGTAGGCCATTTCATTTTCTGCAAAGGACTTTGAGGGAAGAACTGGAGCTGCTGAAGGGAGAATGAAATGTGTTAGTTAACTCTTGGCCTTCTGTTGCTACTATCAGCATGTAATTTCCACCACTTTTGTCATGTCCAATATTGCAACACTGGGAGGCCTGTTATGCAGGTTAGAGCCTCTTGACTTCACTTTCACTTTTAATTTTTCCAGGTTTGAGTCTGTGTGATATTTACCTAGACGTACTCTTCTATCAAGGTGGCCATAACTGATCTAATTTCACAAATCTGCTTTCACAGGGATGGTCTGTGTCAACTCTAAATTCTAATTCATAGTAAAGTGAGGAAGGCAATATACACTAGGAAGGGATAGGAGGTAGTTACTGGGCCCCATTCACAATGATATCATCTTCCCGGGAAGCACAACTGATAAACAAGGACAGACCCTCAATGGCCATGTCTTTACATCAATCTCAAACTAAGATCATTAGAATTTCCTTCCTGGGAATTTGGAATTTGGAACTCAAAGATACAAAGATGTTTGACTAGGAGGAAGAGTTGGACCTTCTGTCCCAAAGGACCCAGAGTTCTAGAGAGGCTTGTTTTAGCGCCTACTCATCTCCATCCTTTGGTGCCAGCCTCCTTGCCATCATTGCCTCATTGAGGTGTAGCTAGGTTTTTCTTACAACAGAAGACAGTCTCTCCCCTCTTACCTCAACTTCCTATTCTGTGGGTAAGGGGAACCGGTGATATTGAAGATGATTAATTGCTATGTTATGGGTTTGAATTGCATTTGGCTATAAAACAATCTTGTTTAGAAAAGTATATGGGGGAGAGGACCTCTTCCCACACACTCCTTGAGACAGATCCCAAATGGTCTGTGATCTTGTTTGCAAGAGATTCTGTTGGTCAAATGCCTAAAGATAAAGGTGGAATGGCCTTCAGATTGTATAAGCTTAGCTAGTATTGCTAAGCAACTGTTGCAAGCTCTGAAAATAAAATTTTGAGCCATCACTCCCCCCGCCCCAAAAAAATTGATTCTGCTCTTTTTAAAGCTTGGATGCCATCTTCGTTAGTGTCCTGTGGCTGCTGCAGCAAATTACCACAGACTGCATGGTTTCAAACAATAGAAAGTTATTCTCTGACAGTTCTGGTAGCCAGAATTCCAAAATCCGGATGTCAGCAGAGCTCCACTCCCTACAGAGGCTCCAGCAGAGTGGGGGCAGCCTGTTACTGGCTGCTCTTAGCTTCCTTGACGTAACAGCTATATGACTTCCACCTCTGCCTCTGTCTTCACATCATCTTCTCTTCTGTTTGTCTACTCTGTGTGTCTCATAGACACTTGTCATTGGATTTATGGCCCACCTGAATAACCTAAAATGCTTTCTTCATCTAAAGATCCTCAACTTAATTACAATGATACTTTGTTTTTTTAAAGTTGAGGTTTTTATTATTAATTCAGCTTTAGATGTAGTTAAAAATTAGTACAAGTGTGTGACACCCTTCAGATAAATTTATGCCAAAAAATTAAGCAGCCTGAAATGGAAAGCTATTTATTTTTTATAGTTATATCCTAGTTTATATTTAATTTATGCAATTCTCCAAAACCACTTTCTTCTTCTTCTTCTTTTTTTTTTAAATTTAAGTTCTGGGATACATGTGCAGAATGGGCAGGTTTGTTACATAGATATACGCGTGACATGGTGGTTTGCTGCACCCATCAACCTCTCATCTACATTAGGTATTTCTCCTAACGCTATCCCTCCACTAGCCCCCCAGCCCCCAACAGGCCCCAATGAGCGATGTTTCCCCCCTCCCCCGTGCACAATGACACTTTTTCTAAATAAGGAAATGTTTACAGCTTCTGCGAATTATGAAAATATCTTTTGGGTGACCACCATTCAACTCAATCAGTACACTACTCTTCCAATTATTATTTTTTTATTTTTCTTGAGTGCTAGTTTCTCTTATTTGCTACCAAAATAGCTTACGTAGCTTGGTGTCTCAGAGTTAGTGGCAGCAGTTATAAGTGGCTTGCACTATCTGTAATCTAAGGCTGACTTCAGAAGTTCTCCAATTTTAGTGTAATACGAATTACTTTGGAACTTGTTAAAAATGCAAGTTTCTGCTCTCATTGCCAGGGTTTTTCAACAAATTGGTCCAGGAATCTGCATTTTTAACACTTTCCAGATGTTCCTGGTGATAACAGGGAAATTATGAAAGCTCAGACCCATTAATGTCCCATTCAAATAAAAGCAACAGAAAAAGCAATAAAAAATAATTTGAAAACTTTAATAATGTCATTTATATAGTTATAAAACCACAAAATCTTTTAAATAAGGTACATTCAATTTCTCAGAGCATCTAATATTCAGATAATTTATATTTCATACGTTTTCCAACATTAAACAATTGACTAAATAATGCATTTTCTATAAAATGATATTACAGCTTATACAGATAAAATTATAAAAATACTCCACACAGAAAAAAATGGCAGTACCTATTAGAAAAATGCTACAAACTTTCCATTAAAAATATATATTTTATCTCTTTCATTTGTCATAGTAAACAGAATATAATTTTTTCTTTCTAAAATTAAGTCATACCATTTCTTTATGGGATGATAATATGTACAAATCTTATATCTGAATGAATATAAATAGCAATACTGTAATAGTGTTACAGATATATTAGTAACTTTTACAGAAAAAAATATGGCTTTCTAATAAAAGCCTCTAGCATAGCTGAAATCTCAAAGCTATTTAAGTTAGACACTCCCATATTTAGTAAGGCACAATGGAGTCTAGTTTTTTTTTTTTTTTTTAATTTCCAATTGAATTACTGCAAGCAGTAATAAGGGAAAATATAGTCAGTAGATAACGGACCAGATCTGACAGTTGGATTAACCATTTGGGGTTTATTGGAGGAGATGTTAGTTCTTTCTCCATATCATAGTTTCTTTTAGTACCTTGTGGCAAAATTAGTCATTGGTAATGAGAAAGATATCACTGAACGCCTCAAGTGCCTGAGAAACAGTTTACTCATCCATGGGATCTCGCCAATTGTGAGGAAACAGCTCAATGGCCATTTCCAGTTATAAGCAGCTTATTTTTACTGATTGGACCTGGTTACCTATCATTTCTAAAAATAACTTCTGATACAATTTGTACATTGTGAAGCTGTGAAGGAACCTGATGGTCTTCTTTAGACTCTGAGTGACGGTTTTGGGAAAGTGGTACGTCTTCGAGTGCTTTAGTGCGTGCATTAGGCCCTTCAAGGTGTCTTGGTCGCCATTTTTTATTCTCCACAAACTGAGCAGCTTCAGAATCTGGTCACTGGATTTGCATGCCTTTGTTGTTTTTTCAATGTCTTCTGCTCCCACTTTCTTTCCCGGTAAGCTTTCCATCAAGCTACGAAGCTGCTCAAAGGTGAGGTTAGCATGTCCAATGTGCCGCTGCACGCTGTTTTCACAGAGGTCAATATCTGCATAAAGCAAAAGCCCAAATAAGTGCTCACATCATTTATATTCATCCAATGCCATTATAAAAGAAGTGTGAGGCAAAAGGTTCTCGCAGAATTTCATAATCATATTTCAATGATAACCTTTTCTTAGGGAGTTAAGTGATACCATTTATTTCTAAGAACTGAGATAAATATTTTTTGTTATAATAAGATAATATGCTATATGTTTTTGACATCCAACAAAACTTTGGAAGAAGCCCCTAATTTTGAAAATTAACAGTAGAAAATAAGACACATCACTCTCAGTTTTCTAAGAAAAAGTTTGAGAAATTAAAACCATAACATTTCAGAAAAAAAGGAAGGTATTCAAATTAGCTACTTTGTAATATAAAGTTTCATTAGTAGGCACTAGTTGATAAGTTCATTGCTCTAACTAGCCTTTAAAGAATAAGAATAGCACCAGAGGACTACCTCCATAAGGAGGATATCTGAAAACCCAAAGACATGAGGTCAAGGAACTAAAGGAGACACACAGCCTAGAGAATATTTCAGTAATAAGCTACGTATAAACCTAAGAGGGAGGAACAAACATTTCTATTAATGACATGAGTCATTTAGTATCTGTGAGCCCTAAGGCAAATCGGTTCATCTTTCTGGGTTAAAATGTCCTCATTTATAAAATAGGGAATTTGGTTGCTTCCAATTCTAACGGTCTCTGATTTTCTCTTTTCTTTTGGCTTCAGGGCTAATTATAAATTCAAAGAATACTTTTGGTTTGCCCAAAACATAATAAAAGTTTACTCTTTGCATAAATAAAAGCGTTCAGCTCTCAAAGATGTTGGTCTCCTAAAATCTGTTGCCTCGGTTTCAGATACTTGAAGTTTTTTAGGGTGGTGCAAGACTATACAGTCATTTAACTACTGGTGAGGACCAGAATGAATTTCTCATTGACCCTGTCTGCATTATGAAAAGCCTCCTTCCTTTTTCTTCTAGCATGTCCTCCCAATGCTTATTGAAGTCAGAACTCTTTCCATCATGTGTTGTAAAGCTTACAGTCCACGCTGGATGAAACTCCTTTTCTTCAGATTCTTTCCCACTTCTCTCCCTATCTCTGTTTCTCTCTCACACCATTTCTAAAGGAGAATCTTTATATAAACTTATAAGATGTGAGAATATTTTGCTGTAACTAGCTTTTTCCTACAAGAGGCTCAAACACTTTTCAGACTTTATCTCATTCATTCTCATAACATATGCCATTAAAATAATTTTAATACAGGCCATATCATGAGGATTAATAAGAGAATATTTGTAAGCTATGAAAAGCCTACCTGGAGAGAATTACCAAGTAAATACAACAGAGCTTCTTGGTAGAGATGCAATGTAAGATACAAAGTGGTTATACAGCTTCTCCTTGGTGGTCTAGAGGGGCTGCTTACAGAAGAGTTAAGGGATCTGGAAGCGACTCCCTGAGATATAGTCCTGCCTTCAAATGCATTTCTCTTCTGTTAGAGTGTTCAACATACTTTACAAGGAAACTGGGGAGCAGGGGTGAGGACAAAACCTTGTATAACTGTTTTTGGGATCACATCTACATTATCAGTTGGTGGAAACTTTTTCAGTCCAACAGTGATTCCAACAGGGAAACAAGATCCACACAACCAAACAGGCATGCAATCTTGTTCCTGGTTTATGATAAATAGGTGTCTTTGATTTCTGATTGATCTTTTTATTTTAGATTATCATACCTTGGATGATCTTCTTGACTATATCTTGGTCTTTGTTTTGATGTTTCCATAACTTCAGTAGCTGGAAAGTCTGTTCCTGTGAGCTGTGTCGCCGTTTTATCCTCTCTACACTCTCTGCGTTTACTTTGGTGCCAGGCAAATTGTCTACCAAGACACTAAGCCAGTTAGGCGTAAACTTTGTAGGAACAGCAAACCTGAAGAATGCCTCCTCACACAGGGTAACATCTAAAGAAAGGTTAGAAAACCAAGAAGATTTACTCAACAATTGGATTTCTGAAAGTCTATTCAATACAAACAAAAACAAAAAACCAACACAATTAAATTTTCCAAGATAAAATATGCTAAAATGCAAAGTTTGAATAAAATCAAGCTTCTGTTGGCTGGTCTTAGTGGTAGAGACCAACTGAGCTTATGTGCCTTCTAATGTTCTTTTTTGGGCATTGTTTTCAAGAGAAAGATTAGTAAATGTCTAATTAGAATGAAATATTGCTGTAAATAAGTAACAGCCAAAAATTCTTACAATGAATACAAATATTAACATTCTGTTAAAGGTTTACCTACTACCCACGGGGAACTTCACAATTAATGTCAAAACAAATATTATCACTGACTTAAAGGAATTTGAACAGTAATTTGGAGTAGTATATTACTTTATGCCTGCATCTAGACACATAGTTTACCTTTGGAAACAAGGCAAGCGATAGATACAGATATATAAGTAGGCATTACATGGGAAAATAACCAAACATAAAACTATGTTATTTACATAGGCATTACAAAGGCCAGAGCATCTGGGTAGAGTAAGTATGTCCCAGAAAATGGGAGTAATGGGGGTTTGTTTTGGGATTCATCAGACCTGGCTTTGAATACTAGTTCTGCCATTCCACTACCTATATTCATCTGAAGCAACTTTCACAGTGTTTTTGTAAATATTAAAGCCTCCATAGCACAGTACCACATAGTAAGTGCACAATAAATGAAAAACAGTGAAATTAAAAATGAATTAAAGGGAATGTTAGAATTTGATCACTCCTTTTAATACCCCTTCCTTCATTTTTTTTTTTTAGATAAGAAAACAAAGGCTAAATAGCTTGTCTATGATTTCGATTACACAATGAAAAAATGTTGGAACTGGAATCTCATGAATATATACATATATATCAATTCACGTTCCTATGCTTTATAAACTTCTTTATAGTACAAAAACTTGTTTGGAGAGAGTCAAGCTGGTTTATACCATTACTTGATTAAACACAAAAAAGCAAATCATCTTTAGTGTGATGCGTCTTTCAGTGAAGGTCTGAGATTAGTCTAGTGGTGGGAGTGACAAGGTGAACACACACACTAGCCTGATGAATTGTCATCACTACCGTGGAATGCATTTGAATAACCTGAGCTTAATACTAGTGACCTGTACCCAATGAAGAGCTTAACACAACCAGAGTAGCTTGGAACTTCCATGCAACAGTTCCACTAATACCATAGGTAACAAAGCCAAGTACACATTTCTAATTTGTCATGGTTTGGTTTTGTTTTTGTTTTTGTTTTTTTTGAGATGAAGTCTCGCTCTGTTGCCCAGACTGGAATGCAGTGGTACAATCTCAGCTCACTGCAACCTCTGCCTCCCGGGTTCAAGCGATTCTCTTGCCTCAGCCCCAAGTAACTAGTACTACAGATGCCCACCACCACGCCCAGCTAATTTTTGTATTTTTAGTAGAGACTGGGTTTCACCATGTTAGTCAGGCTGGTCTTGAACTCCCGACCTCAAGTGATCTGCCCACTTTGGCACCCTAAAGTCTTGGGATTACACGCCTGGCCTAATTTGTCATCATTTTTATATCACTTTGCTTCTTAGTTGCCAATTTATACTTTAGCTAATAATACAAACATTCTTGAAAGTAATAACACATAACTTGAATTCTACAATTTGGATTCTCCTAATTCCATCTCAGTGGCAAACTTGACACTGCCCTTCGCCTATGGGTAAGATTTGATTTCAGTGTGAAAGGAGAGAAAGTCGAGCTTTGAGGTGTTATCTGTGAGAAGATGACTTTTTGAGAGATTCTGAGTTGTAGCTTTAGCAGTGATGCATCCAGAGTAGCCTTAGCTGGTTAAGATTCAAGAAAGGGAAAATGTGAGTTTGACCAAGAATGTGGCCGGAGGCCTTGTGTTCAACTCAGAGAGAGATGATACTACAAAATCGTACAAAGACGTATTTTGGAATGTAATTACCTATTCCACATTTTTGAGTTGATTCACTGTTTCCGGAACATATATTGTCGTGTGTTGCATTTCCTTTCTGAGTTAGCAGGAGACCAAAGACACTGCAATTTGTGTGTTTTCTACAGGGTGCTTTAGATGACGTCTCATTTGAGAAGAACCCATCTGGACATCTTTTGCAAACTGTATTTCGCTCTGGGGTTCCTATGGAAAATACCAAGCAATTTAGTACCTTCTCCTCAAATCCTTTCCCAGCAGATGCCCTCTTCACACAGTTTTGGAAAGACTTTTCACTTGGTTTTTACTGCTACTATTATGTTGCACAAAACTCTAGCATTTTCATTTTTCACTTCATTAGACAGAACAAAACTTCCATCATCATCCCCTTTGGCAGTTTCTTCTCCTTGTAATACAAATGAAAGTCAGTTTTCTCATTACCTACAAAACGCTCATGAAATGTGGAGGAAAGGAAAGAAGGGTAGGGTGTTCATTCGTCCAGCCTCCGCCGAGTGGCAGTAAGGCCTTGTTGTCAGCCATATTCTTCATACAATTATTCCTAGAAAATCATCAAGATAACTGCTGTGTGTCTGCTGTAATATCATTCTTTGAAATTAGTACCCATTGAATGCTGCATCATTAAACTCCAATCAGTTTCTACTGAAGTTCTTTCTTTCCTGAATCCTAATTGTGAAGCAACTCTTAAGTATGCTAACCTTGAGAAGTAAAAATTTACAACATTATAATAAACTTTCGAAGGTGGCAATAAAGTTGGCCGCTGACTCAAAAGCGTAAGCCTGCAGTTAAGCTACATAGTAAACGGAAGATGATATACTATTTGCTTAAACTGTTTAAAAGAGCAGAGTCATTAAAACTTCAGGAAGGGTGACTGCAAGGGCATTTTACTTCATGATGGAAAGATATTTGATAAATTTGAAGAAATCATTGGCAGAAAAACTTGAACCAGTCAACAACTAAAGACGCTATTAAAAATAAATACCTTCAAACACTTGACTCTATTATGCATGGCTAGATCAAACATTCCAGTGTATCTGAATATGAAAATATCCCCATCTAGTGTAAGCTAGTTGAACAGATTTAGACTTCAATATTCAAATGTAGATTTTACAGGCCAATTCTGGCTTATGCAAGATGACAAATATGAAAGAGAAAAATCAAAGCTGCAGAAAGTTATTAAACTTCTTTTATAAAAAATGTCAGCTTCCTACCTCATTGTATCTTTTACCAAAACCAGAAAATAAAGGGGCAAAATGGATTGGTTCTAGTTTCATCTCCTGTCTCTTAGTCCTTTCTATCTGATTCATTGACCTGTAAAAATGACAAAGGGCTGGCAGAAAAAAAGACAGGAGGGGAAAGCACAGCCTAAAACCTTCACATATTAAATGTTATTTCCAGCGTTGCACTGACATTATCTTAGGAACCACCTTACAAAGCAAAGAGGGTTTTTTGTTTGTGTGTTTTTTAGTACTTTCCTACTACATCCTACTCCTTAAGTGGGATCCAGCTCTACACCAAATTCTACAATATCATAAGCAGAGGTATTTGGGCAGGGATTCAATGGTGTTCTTTCATTGTTAATTTACTGGAAATAAGTGACTTGGACACCTGAACCCAGGTCTCCCTTTGTTGACTGCCGTATGTTCTGCATGAAGAAGAATCTTTTTGGGGGGTAAGGCGGGGGCGGCAGCGGGGACAGAGTCTCGTCTCTGTCACCCAGGCTGGAGTGCAATAGTGGGATCTCAGCTCACTACAACCTCTGCCTCCAGGGTTCAAGTGATTCTCCTGTCTCCACCTCCTGAGTAGCTAGGGTTACAGGCATGCACCACCACACCCGGCTAATTTTTGTATTTTTAGTAGAGACACGGTTTCATCATGTTGGCCAGGCTGGTCTTGAACTCCTGACCTCAGGTGATCCGCCCGCCTTGACCTCTCAAACTCTTGAGATTACAGGTGTGAGCCACCATGCTGGGCCTAAGAATCTTGTCATTCTTCAGATACATATCTGTGGCTTGGGTCTTCTCATGCATCCTAATGAGAAGTTCATATGTGTCAGGTATTTCTTTTAGTTAAGTTAGCTTTTAAAGTTATTTAACAAAAGGAATCTAAGAATGACAGAACTAATGTTTCATAATATATTCAGAAGCTTTATCTAATGACCTTCCTGAACATGACTTCCCTCTTTATAACTGATGGTACTTTTTATGAAAAATATCTATCCATCTAAGTAATGATTTTACCTTATTACTGTCGGTGGAAATATAAAAATTATAACCTGCCAGGCAAAATGTGAAATTATAATAATGGAGAAATTTGGCTTTACAGTTGAGAATTCACCATGCTTGCTATAAGTAATTCCACAGGAATTAACAGAATGAATGAAGTAAATAAAATATGGAGAGGAGACAATCTGATTTCAAAACAGCAACAGCAACAACAAAACGGTTATTAAATACTTTTTAGAGTAACACCACATAGTCTTTCCTTCTCTTTGGGCTGGAAACCTCTTATTTCCCAAGAGGAACCACTGTGTGGGTTTTTAGGAGGGAGAGGTAAATAAATCTCACTGTGCTGCCAGTGTACACAGAGTGAAATGTGTACTTTTGTTCTGAGTCTTCTGGCTGCCTGCTTGCTTCATTCTACAAACAGATTTTCATACTTATTTAAGAAAGATCCTTGTGATTTCCATTATTTTTCAAAACTTTCTAGTTTCCAAGCTGCATAGCCCACGTTTAAGTTTTCTACATATACAACTTACTGAATGAATTACATGGGTTTGCTTTTATCTGATGGGATTCCACACCCCACACCCCGACACACACACAATTTAGCTTAGCTTTTGAATCTCAAAGTACCATCCAATAGAAAGTAGGAAATATCACCAATTCCTCCCTCAAATACTCATACTAAGAGGAATTTTAAGGGACTCTGATGCAATTTGCATCTTCTGTGATTAATTTTATAAGATTCACTATTTGAGAAACAATATATTTTGATTTTTGAATGTTTCATTTGTATGCCTTTAAACCTAAAGTATTGGTCATCTAATAATTTAGATTTTGTATATCATAAGTTTTGAGAGTTAAAATCGTTACAGATACTTTAGCATTGATGACCCTGTTCTCAACCAGGAGCGATTTTGCCACCTGAGGACATTTGACAATGTCTGAAGACATTTTTGGTTGTCACACGGTGGGGGAAGGACTGCTATTGGTATCTAGTGGCTAGAGTCCAGGGATGCTGCTAAAATTCTACAATGCACAGGACAGCTGCCCACAAAAAGGAGTCCAGCCCAGGAAAACAGATATTTCTTAAAATGTCAGTAGGGCTGAAGTTGAGAAACACTGATTCAAACTGAGTCATCAGAATCTATACTGATTACTTCTTCCATCTAAGTAAGTGGATACTCTTAATTTTCTCAAGCTATGAAAAGTTATAGAGTGCACTGAAGCTTCACAAATGTGGCAGAAAAAAATGTGGGTTACTGGTTTAAAAGATTCAATACACATGAGCCCTAACCTATGCTGTTCAAAATGCAAAAGAGAAAGCACTTTGTTTATAGACAAGTGCTTGCTCTTGGCTTGACAATCTGTTTTGTCTAAGATAAAGAACAAGCTCATTGAAGAGATGCTGCTATAATCTTATTCTCCCAGACACTCAGCTCCCATGCTAAAGGAAGAACTAGCCTTGTTTTTAATAATGAAATCCAATTCCCCTCACCATTCTTATTTTTTACATAATTAATTATAACTGCTTATTGTTAGCACTCCAGAGTCTCATTAATATCAGCATAATTACTCTCTTGGTATAAATTAACATTTCTGATGTTTGTGAAAAAGCACTGCAGTTTGAAGGTGTCCATGCCAAAGTGAAACAGAGGTATAGATCAACTATCAACAGTGCAACTTGAGTTTGTTTCTTAAAAAAAAAAAAAAAAAAACCCATCATGCATCTCATGAGAGAATAATTTGCTGCATTTGAGATTTGTCACTAAATTGCCCTGTAGTGGCAAAGTATTCCCTGACCAATGGTCCTTTCGAAGCACTCCAGACACGTAGTACCTACCTGGCAGGTTTCATAACCTTTGCAATTTGCTATCCTATAATGTCATCAGAAGAAAAGTGTTCTCCTAAACTGTCACAATTATCTGACTTTGCATGATCCTAATTAATTTTGCTGCACGTTGACACGTACCAGCTTGCACCACTCCAAATCCAGGAGGGCAGCTCCTATGTTTCAAGCAGAACTCTATCTCAAGGTAGCGCCCTTCCTTGCATTCGCACACGCGGTTGTGGGTGCGATTGCACTCCTGCTTGACGTACTGCAGCTCCTTGCACACAGGGCTGCAGTATAGACACTCGTCACTGGTGTGCCAGCTGTCTGTGTAGTAGTGGTCAGGGCAAGGGGCGCACACGGTCTTCCACTTCGCTGTGCAGTGTTGTTTTAGGTAGGTACCAGGAGGACATTTGTCACACAACAGCTGATGAGAGGTTTCTTCGTCATAATGAAGGTACTTTGGAGGAAATGTTTCCTGGGTGGTCCACTTAATGGAGATGTCCAGAAACTGGAAGGAGAAAAGAACACAGTGGCATCTTAGCATGAAAATAGGATTGTTCTTATGTGCAACAGTATCATTTGACTCAAAGTCCTGTATTACCTTAAGCCTAATGAGATTTGCCACAAAGTAAGCTTAGAAGCCATAATTTTTGCCTCCAGGAGCTTAATCTCAAAGACCAGGAATGCAGATAGCAGTGAACATATTAAGTAAAATCCAGGCTCAAAGACGACTGGAGTAGAAAGCCCATCAAAATAGAACTGTAACACTTAGATGCACTGCTGAATTACCATGTGACCTGAAACACACTTTGTTGTCTTGGGTTTCAGGATTATCTCTAGGTGAGTGAGTTGGATTAACTGGTAGTTCTCAGAACAGCTACACAAATCACCTGTTAAAAATGTAGATTCCTGGGATTCATATCCTTAAGTATTCTTATTCCACCGACGTGGTATTGGGCCCAGGGATTTAAAACACCTGCAGCGCTTCTGACACCTGGGGTGCATACTAAATAATTATCTTTTCATTTATTCATTTGACAAATAATTAACTGAGCCCTTAGTATGTGCTAGACTTTGTTCTGGGCACTTGGGATACAACTCTGAATAAAACAGCAAGAAATTCTGCCCTTATGGAGTTAATCCAATTAGAGGAGTAAAAATAATACATTATAATAAACTATGCAAGTATTGTTCTTTTAAAAAAGGAGAGAGAGCAGGTAAAGAAGCCTGGAAATGTGGAAGGGAAAATAGGGAGATTAACATTTCTAAGCAGGGTGCTCATATTGGGGACTAAAGGATACCTCTTTCAGTTTTCCTATTCTGAGACTTTTTGATTCCAAGAAAATACTGAAGAGTTGGTGATATGTGAAGGTATATGATTACAACAATCATTCCTATCACTCATTCACACAACAGATATAGGTTGAATGCCTACTGGGTGTCAAGCACCAGGAATATGCTGGTGAGTCAGACATGACCCTTGTTGCCATAAGCTTGCAGTTCACCGACAAGATTCCTCGAATGTAAGGTTGGTATTTTCTCTAAACATCATATTGACCAGCAGTCTTGACTCTCACAGGTGAATGACATCTAAAAACAATATTAAGTAAATTAAACCACCACATCTCTTCAGGTGTACTGGGATAAATTTCAGGGAGCAGGCAGGGTTCAGAAGTTTCCATACATAATGTCAGGAAGAGGCCTGTGCAGTAGGGGAAAGAGGATTTCATGGGCAAGAGTGCCACTTGGAAGGAGAGTTTCAACTGGGTATTCTATCTTGTATTTTAGATCCCCAAAGGTCTTCCAGGGAGCACTGAAGTAGTTCTTCACACTAATTACAGGAATCACACGCTCAGAAGAAACTGTGTTATTTGTGTGTAGGGGGTGGTTTGTTTGTTTTTGGTACAGGGATCAACACTGACTATTTTCAGGCTTTGGGGAGGTGGTAAACCAAACAATAATTTTTTCCAAACTCTCTTTGCAGAATTCAGGAAATCTCACAGGAACCCCCTGACCTGGAAAAGGCATGCCAAGCTAGGGAAACAGCACAACCTTTTGAGTTAGGGGTGGCAAAGATAAAGAATGGCCTTTTTCATAAGCATTTGAACATTTTAACTGAAGTAACTTCATTCACTTCTTACGGGAACATGGCAAGTGTTTGGGCTGATTTGACCTAATATGAGTTGATAAACCAGAAGAGAAGAATGAAACATCTCATCCAGTCATTGACCTCTTTACAGAGACAATTTTCAAAGACAGTGAGTGCTATAATGTAAGAAACTCCCAACCAACAATAAGGAAAATTCACTGCAAGCTCAGAGCTGCTTCAGTGGTCTTTTCAGGACATTCCCTTGACCTGAGAGTTTCTAGTGAAAGCATCTTCTTGAATTTTCCTGGGGCTTTTAATTGTCTTAGGTGGAGTGGGTTGACACTAGATTACAGAAATGGACCAGTAGTGAGTGGCAGCTCTGGTTTGTTCTGAATCTTTCAGAAATAGATGGAACCTATTTCTTCATTCAACACACACTCATTGAGCATCCACTATGTACCAGGCATCATGGAGGGAACTTAGCATGTGGCATGCATAAAATGCAAATGGTCCTTGCCTTCAAGTTCATAGCTGAGTGAGCACACAGACAATAATAAGTAAAGAAATAATTACAGCAAATAATTACAAATAATAATCAAAGTTATGCAAGAAAGCAAGATGACATGTCTGACTTTGTTGCTAGTTTGTCATTTGAATATATAATGGGACATCATTCAGGGCTCCTATAATATAATTAATCCTCCTATAATATATAGGAGAATTATATATGATACATAATTGAGGGCTCCTATAGTATAATCAATTCTCAATATTATAAAATGAGGATTTCCTGATTCAACTTGCAAAAACATGTGAAAGTAATGAGAAATACTATTTTCTCTTGCTGTTCACATTCAGTTTCCTGGAAAGCCACTTTTGAGAGTTGTGTTTGCTTTCAAGAGGCCTGGCTTAGAGATCTAGAGGGATTCCTTTATCTTGAGTGCCACTGCTAAGTGAGTCACATCCTGGTAGGTAGGAGCCCTGAAGTTTTCCCCAGCAGAACTTCCCACTGGTCTCCCTTTCACATTTCAACATGGTTCAGGTGTGCCCATTTGTTCATCAACACGGACTCTTCTCCCTTGCCAAAAAATGATGAGAACAGGATGGGGAAAACTCCACAGATGGTGCCTGTGATCTTCATTAGAAGAAGCCGTATAAATACAGATATGACCAAGAACGCTGATGCCATTTATATTTTTCTAGGTATTTGGACATGATATTGCTGGTTTCCCAAAACTATACTTAAAAAATGTGTTGCTCTTTCTTAAAGATACAGGGAGGTTGAGGTGAAAGGAACCCACAGAGAAAATGAAGAGATAAGGTCAACTTATGAATTAGAGAGTATGTTAATGAAGGTAATTTCTCCAAGGCTATCACGTGGAATAATCATATACATTTTTGAAACTGGGAAAGCCTTGAGAAATTACAAACTTGTTTTCAGCGAGTTCAATTGGGCCTCTGTTTTAGTTGAAGATTTTTCCACTTTGGTAAAAAGACAGGCTTTGTGTGGCCAAAATTGGATGTTTAAGTCTCAATCTTTGGTTAGCCCCAATTCCCACACAGAATTTCTGGACTCAGTTACTGGACAGAGGATGGGCAAGATTAATAGAGCTCTTCATCTCAGTCCTTTCTCCCAGTCTCTTCTGCTTATTTCCTGGAAAAGCAATGAAAAAGATGCCACAGGACAGATCACCTTAACATTGGATACAGCTCCTTTGCCACTTGATAATATTTAAAACCTAATAAGACCTTAAAAATTCATTTCTGTGTAAAATGCAGACCCTTGATGAGCATCTGCCCAAGCTGGGACACATGCATAGGTGTGTCTGCGTAAGCATGAGGTGCTGTATGTAGAAGAAGCAACTCTGAGATCGCACCACTGCACTCCAGCCTGGCGACAGAGCGAGACTCTGTCTCAAAACAAAAACAAAACAAAAAGCGTACTCTTTTTTGTTTTATGCTTGAATTTTAAAAAAGAATTAAATGATTTTTTTTCTGTGTTCTTGCTTTCGTCCTCCTCCCATTCCCCGGCTACCCATCATTTGGTATAGACCACTTATGCTTTAAGAGAATCTGAGGCCGGGCGCAGTGGCTCACGTTTGTAAATCCCAGCACTTTGGGAGGCCAAGGCGGGCTGATCACGAGGTCAGGAGATCGAGACCACGGTGAAACCCCGTCTCTACTAAAAAAAAAAAATACCAAAAAATTAGCCAGGCGTGGTGGCGGGCGCCTGTAGTCCCAGCTACTCAGAGAGGCTGAGGCAGGAGAATGGCGTGAACCCTGGAGGCGGAGCTTGCAGTGAGCCGAGATTGAGCCACTGCACTCCAGCCTGGGCGACAGAGCGAGACTCTGTCTCAAAAAAAAAAAAAAAAAAAAAAAAAAAGAATCTGAAAGTCTTCTAATCTAGTGCTTCTCATCAGTTCAGAATTTCTTCCTGAAGCCTCCATTCCTTTTTTTTGAAAGGATAGTTAAGGTTTCATCTCAGCTAGCTTTGTCCCTCTCCTTGCCTTCCATTTTTAATGTTGAGCAATGTTAAAGTATTTTCCATTTTAAGCATAAGCATCTTTTCTCACATATTAAATGCTAGCAGACGATGGTAGTGGGTGAAGATGGTGGGTGAGTTGAATTAGCTGTTCTCTAATGCCTTTTCTAGCTCTATCATTGTATTATCCTTTGGTTTCATAGTTTGATTACCCAGTGCACTTGGAAAAAAGTCTTGCTCTAATCCTCTTCATACTTCTTGTTCGACCTTGTTTTATTTGTGAAACCCCTCTTTATAGCAGAACTCTTTACCAACCTCCCCTCTTCAGATTCACCAACACCTTCCATTCCTTCTGTAAAATCACCTGATGTCCCAACTTGTCAGTTATGCTTTTCCTCTAGCAAGCCAGCTTATGTTTGATCCTACCAGTGGAGTTGCATGCTTAACAAAAGTCAGTTCTGAATCTGTTTATGCTAGTTGTAACTATAATTAGGAAATTCAATTATTACGTAAACCAACAAACATGAGTGTGAAAAAGAATTATTTTTCTGTGAAAAGTAAATGGAATGCTTTGGAATGACTTGAAAAAAATGAAGCCTTTCCCTTACCCTCAAAATAAAACACACAAACAACCTACTGCAGAATTTGGAATAGGTGAGATAACTGTTAAAACAGGGAAAACATCTGGAAGGATCATTTAATCAATTAGTTTCATAAATATCTTTAAGTTCCAAAGCTGAATGGATGGGTAATACTTACAGAAAAGGGTTTTGTAAGAAAGGCAGCATGAGACTTAGCAAACACTGTCTCTAAGAAGGGGTTTAGTTATATCTCAAAATACAGAGGAATGGATGTTTACTTAAATGTTTTAAGTCAATAAAATATTTAAGATATATGTATATAATTTTTATTAAATGCTCTAATTTTGCAATTAATCATTCAGCTGTTGGTCAGAAATATACAAATTTCTAATAATTCTCCATATTTAAGAAGTAGGAAAGTATCATAATGGTATATGCAAGAAGAAAAGTATTTTGAACATGGAATTTTATTTTGTCTATTTCAATTTTATTTTATTTTTATTGAGACGGGGTCTCACTATGTTGCCCAGGCTGGTCTTGAACTCTGGGCTCAAGTGATCTGCCTGCTTCAGCCTTCCAAAGTGCTGGGATTACAGGTGTGAGCCACCATGCCTGACCTGTTTTGTCTATTTCATTCAAGCATACATGTATTAAAGCAACTCTGTGCCAGACAGTGGAAGAATAAACAATATATATATTTTAGTTTATACCTACTTAGGATGTTTAATCATTGTTATCATTACGTCTCTACCAACTATACAAATGAGTCATGGTAATTAACTTGTTTCACATCATAGTAATTGGTGCAGGCAGAATTCAAACTTAGAGCATGTGCCAGATAAAATGAATTTTTTGGTCAACTCCTTTAACATTTACCAAATGCTTTCCCTTACACTATTCCCTTCATGCATAGTCCAAAAGTAAGCCCTAAAGTGCTTAGTTTTCATTCAGTCTCAAGGACATAGAGTTAGAAGATCACCAATGTTAGGAGGTCAATCACAGCCTTCCTGAAGTTCAGATAAACTGACCTTGACTTTTCTTTGTGCTAAGACTAGCTCTTGTCCAAAGCTACTGAGTTGAAAATTTCTCAGATCACAATTGATTTGACTAGAGAATTCTACTGGTGTATGCACCTTCCTAAAAAAACAAAAGAATACACTTGGTCCAGCAAGTTTATTTTTACATTATGCAATGCAGCCAATCCCATACTACTGGACCTGCTTTCTGTATGCAGAACCATGAGTGACACAGTGGGTTTCCATTTATGGAAATTCATTAAAAGAAGCCCACACAAAGTCTGAAATAACCACTTGGTTTGGGAGTTCCTTTTGTGATCCCTCGTCATGATCTTTGCCACAAAGAACTATTTGAGGACTACCCAGAGTTAGCTAAACTTCTGGTCAGTTTGAAAACCATGTCAGTTTACAGTTTGTCTTAGCCAAGAAAGGAAACATCCAGGATATATACTATGGTGAATTTACTAAAGATCCCTTGTAGTATAAGTTATGAAAGTTATCAAAAACTGTCTTCCTGTGAATGTCAGTTTGATTTTTTGTAGTCTTATATTACACCTCCCCTCCCCTTTTCCTCCATTCCCCAAATAATTCATTTATTCATTCAACAAGCACTTATTGAAACAATTGCTATGTTCTGAGAATATGGCTAAGTGGAGTTGAATAAGTTAATGTAAGCATGCATCCAAAAACCCATTCTGATGTAAAATACTCACAAATCACTGCAAAGCAATTGGAGGCATGAAAGGGGAGAAAGAAGAGCAAGAAAAGACTCAACAGAGAAACAGGTTGGAAATTGTGAGGGGCACTAGTAATGAAGAAGGAGAGAAAGGAATAGGTATGACATGCTGGCTGGTTGCATTGGGAGGGAGTGGTGCTAAGAAGCAATTGAAGAGCACATCCATAAATTCTAGCCAGTAGGTATGTGGTGTTGCTATTAATTACTGACAGCAGGAAGAGCCAACAATTCTGGAGAAAGAGAATGAATTTGGTTTGGAACATCTATTGGCCTTCTATATGAGACTCAAGTGATGATGTCTGGTAGACAATGAAAAGTATGTATTGAGAACTCAGGACAGAAAAGCAGCTGAAGACACAGCTTTCATGGTTATGAGCACATAAACTGCTCTAGAAGCAGAGAGACTGGAGTAACATTACCCAAGGAAATTGTATACAAGCCAAAAAGGACAAAAGTGTTAACCCTTGAGACTTATAAACATTTGGTGAGGTAGGATGAAAAAGCGAAGGATTAAAAAAAAAAAGATAGCACAGAGAATTTTAAAAAGGGTGCTAAATGTATATACACTATGGAATACTATGCAGCCATAAAAAGGATAAGTTCATGTCCTTTGCAGGAACATGGATGAAGCTGGAAACCATCATTCTCAGCAAACTATCACAAGGACAGAAAACCAAACACCGCATGTTCTCACTCATAGGTGGGAATTGAACAATGAGATCACTTGGACACAGGGCGGGGAACATCACACACTGGGGCCTGTTGGGGGATAGGGGACTGAGGGAGGGATAGCGTTAGGAGAAATACCTAAGGTAAATGATGAGTTGATGGGTGCAGCAAACCAACATGGCACATGTATACCTATGTATTAAACCTGCACATTGTGCACATGCACCCTAGAACTTAAAGTATTTTTTTTAAAAAGTGTGCTAAGTGGGTAAGTTCTGAAAAGTGTACAGCGTGGCAATTTGATCAATAAATAAAAGCACTTTCAGCTGGGAAACCTGCATTTAGAATATGCATACCACAATTCCAAATTGAGCTCCACCACTACTTAGTAACCACGATCTCAACTCTACAATGAGAATAAGCCTTATTTGTACCTACCTCAATACAATTATTATACTTCAAATCAATGAAGGGACACAAACTTGGTAAGAAATAAGGGTCAGACCATCATGAGACTTATTACGCATACTAATTAGGAGGTAGGAAGTAGAAGACATTCCAAATCAGGCTCATTTCTAGAGACATTTTGAAGGTTCTTGTTCTGCATGAAGTAATACACCTAAATTGTGCCATAAGTTCATTATCTACCCTGTTCTTGTCTCCAGAAGAAAAGCACCTTGGACTTATTGATAAAATTAGTTTCAGTATCTTCCCAATTGGCATCATTTTCTTGGTGTAGAACAAATGATTCAAGGCAGTTCCATGACTTTGTTTAGAAAACTCAGCTAGAAAATAATTTGTCTCCATATTTCTTAAATGCTTAGCATGGTGCCTTACACATGGCACACATGGCAAATATTCAATATATCTAACTTTTCAAATCAATAGACATATTGATTATGTATCATTAGGATCATTGGAATTATACAGATACAAATAAATATTCACCATGTAAAGGATACATTTGCAAGGACAAGCACAAAGCCTGCAGTTTTCTCATCTGTAAAATGATAGTGATGACAGAAGTTGCCTAAAGGAAGAGATTTTTTAAAGCATCTTTCATCTCACATAGTGTTTTGTATGTACTGTTCCATTTGTTCTTAACTTCCATTTTAAAGGTGAATGTGTGAAAAGATCAGACAATTCATGGGAGAGGTTTATCTACTGCTGCCAGTTCCCCACCTGAGAGTCTACCACTGCTTAATAGTTTTCACAATAGCCAGTTTGGCCGAGGTTTATGTCTCTAGGTAAGGCAGGAAGGGCAAATGAATTAAATCTGTTCATCTATACAGACCTGATTTGCTTCCAGCCGCTTTCCTAGGCGAACAGGGGAAAAGAAGCACAAACAATTATGATTTATTAGATGAGTCACTGGGCCAAATTCCACACAATTTTGCTTCCCTTAAGGCTGAAGAATTGTATTCAGGTAAAATTTAACTTTCAGTGTAATTTTTGTTCCCTTCAGAAGCTTCCTTTAGTTGTCTGACGGCTTTTAAATTAATGAGCAATACCTTGTTTCTGTTTGGAATCAATCATAAATGTTAGGTTGAATTTGCTTATGATGTTTTTTGCTTCTTCAGGGGAATTTTATAGACAATTAATATTTGACAGATTAACAAATGAAGGCAAAAAAATCCAAAAAAAACAAAAAAACAAAATCTCTGAGAAAAGAGAACTTGTAGTGCAGGGAAATGCTTAAAATTTTCCGAAGAAGATATACAGAAATCGCACATATTTTGACTCACAGATCTTGGTGTTTCTTCCTTTGCGCTTCTGTTAATCATCAAATTTGAGAATTAGCATCAAGTCTGAAAGCCAATTCAACAGCAGGGATGGCTGAATTTTTCACTGTAATTATCTCATTCAGGCCCACCTGACAAGCACAAGGGTCGCACCACTACCTCAGGGTCTTCCAGCTACAATCCCTGGCATTCTGGACCAGAACTGGAAAGATATTTTTGTATGTTGATATTTTTGAACATCAGTTTTTTTATTATACTTTAAGTTCTAGGGTACATGTGCACAACGTGCAGGTTTGTTACATATGTATACATGTGCCATGTTGGTGTGCTGCACCTGTTAACTCGTCATTTACATTAGGTGTATCTCCTAATGCTGTCCCTTCCCCCTCCCCCCGCCCCATGACAGGCCCCCGGTGTGTGATGTCCCTCACCCTGTGTCAAAGTTTGAACATCAATTTTTAAATTCCATTTTATTTCTACAGTTACTTTTCTCTGAAGGTAATGCATTGCTCACATTACCTTAGGAATTCTTTTGGTTATTAATGACCTGTATTGAAGCCCAATCAATATAAGACAATGGACAGCTGATGAAAGTTAGATACAAAAAGCCATGCGGTGATGAAATGGAATAGAAACTAGAAGAAATGGACTAAAGCAGAATTCAAGCTAAACCTGTAGATATTGACTGCATGTCTATGATGTGTGAAACATCATATTGGAAGCCCTGGGTGATATGGCAAATAATAATAGCTTAGTATACTATATTATTATATAGTGGGCTCTATACTCAGCCCTTTGTTTACATGCTATTACCATCCATCCCCTGCAACCATCTTTAATGAGATATGATTATCCCCATTTTACATATAAAGAAACCGAATCTCAAAGAAGTTGAGTGACTTTTCAAAGGTGTCAGAGCTAGCACACATTCAAGCTGGGATTTAAATCCTATCCTGTCTGAACCTAAGCCTTTAACAACTGACTTTTCTCTCTGGGAGCTTGCACTTATGAAGAAGATAGACACATAAATGATCAACTACAACACAAAATTCAATATGATTTACTATCTATCCATCTACCTACCTACCTACCTATTTGACCATCCGTCTGTCCACCCACCCACCTATTCATCCATCCATCCACCTATCTACTCATTCTGGTGAATAAATGCTTCTCCCTTCCTCTCTTGTCCTAAAATACGGTACTTTACACAACCTCTCTGGAAGGTAGTCCTATGAGGTTGAGTAATCAGTTGTAATTTATACTAAGCAACAGCTTCTCAGTAATTTGCTCCCTTGAATTTGTTCTCCTTCCTTTTCTATGTTACTCATCATACACTTATTCCTGCATCCCCAGGATAGCACTTTCTAAAAGGTACTAAAACAGAAAGTTTTTTGTTTTATGTTCTGTTACCTAGGGAATCTGGGCTCATGTCCACTAAGGCAAGAGCATTTAAGTGCAAAAGAAAAGAATTATGGTAAACACCTGAAGGTGAAGGAGGAGCTGAAAAAAGGATGAGAAGTATACTGAAATCACTTCACCCAAAGATTTGACCCTCATGAGCCCCATCCTGGGCATTCTTAACCCCTGTGGAAAACTCTGGGTTCAGGGTATCCAGAGTGTTTCCTCTGATTAATGGGTATTTTTCACTGGACTCAGCTAATAGATATATACTAGTATAGAGCAGAAAAATTTCTCAGCTGGGTAACATTAGGGAAAGTTACCTAACTTCTCTGAACCTCAATTTCCTTATCTCTGAGATAGAGATACTAATCTCTGCATCATAAGCTTTTTGTGAAAATTAAGTGACATATGGTATGTAAGGTCCAACTACAGTGCCTATTCTAAAAGTGATTAGCGTCTTTCTATTTTTTGGCTTCCTCCTTTTGGTTTGGCTTAAATGGGTAAAAGTTGTAGATGAAGATAACTGAACTTCTACAAAGGAAGGGTCAACTGGAAGCAATGAAAAGCATGATCCCTGTTTGGTTACTGTCACATAATAGGGTGTTTGATTTGGAGTCTACTGTTAAGTGTCTGTTGACATTCCCACTTTGCAGCCCAGCTAACCCTTTATATAATGTACATTTTGAATTTTCAAATTTTCAGCAGCAGAAGACAGAAGAGATCCTTCTTCATGAATCCTTCTAACAGTAGCTTTGATGAAGAAGGATTTGGAGAATCTAAAATCACAGATTTAGTCTTTTGGGGTTTGTAAATGTTCTTTGCAGTTGCTTACCCTCAATGATCAGATATAACTGAGATTTGGCTACTGAATAAGTCAAGGCTGGTTGGGTCTTACGTCATGCCAATAAACAACTTCAACCATCTCACTGGCTTAAAAACAACAAAGGTTTATTTCTCAGACATAGTAAAGTCCCTAGTTGGTCTGCTGAAGACTCTTACCATTGTCCTCTGTCCAGGACATAGGATGATATAGCAACCAATACCTGAAATATTGCTGATTTGCTGTCAAGGAGGAAAAGGGAAAAAACAAACAACTTTGGTAGGGCTGTATACATCAACTATTAAGTGCTCTAATTTGGAAGTGACTTACATCATTTTAACTCATGAGTTACTGGCCGGAACTATTCACATTCTCCCCAACCCCATCCTCACCAGGAGGCTAGGATACACAATCCCACCAAGCTTCTGGAAGGCAGAAGAACTGGGAACAACTGGCAAAGAGCACTAACAAGTACATCATCCTCATAAACATTGCTCATGCTTTCTATTGGCATTTATTTTAGCACAATCTAGTTTTATTTTTTTTTTTACATTTTTTACTGGATATTAAAAGAAGAGGCAGGAAACAGAGCGTGGGTGCAGAGGTCTCTGTCTATCAGCCTGGTGTATTATTCAAGTGTAGTTGTTAATGGTCATGCCAACCTACCCATTATCATGCTTATTCTGCCTGAAGGTTTGACATTTATTCCAAAGAACGGTGTGCAGTTGTCAAGTACTTCCTTGTGAATACAAATTCAAAGAAAATTCCACTCAATGCATCTAAGGAGACTGCAAGTGACCATAATTATATCACTTCAGTAAGTCCTGAGGGGATGTCTTGAACCTGGCTTTTAACTAAATGGGATATGAAAAATACGCACATTCATAACTTCTATGCATACTGGCTAAAGACAAGAAGAATGTGTCTCAGAATGGGAAGATCTTTTTTGGCTTAAAAGAATAATTTTTGACTCTAAAATATGTAAGTCATACTACCTAAAGTTAGATAACATTTCAAAAGCTGCTTCATCTTGTGGTCTCACTGATTTAAATAGAATTTCTTATACATGAACCAACGGGGCAGAATAAACTTTGACAAAGGCAACAAAATAGAATATTTTAAAACATTCCTATAATGTTTTTTATAGACAAGTCTGATATTTGCATGTTTTGAGCAGGAAATAATGCACAATCGTATGTGTGTGTCTGTGTGTTTAATTCAGATGGCAAAATCTTTAAACTACATCAGACCTTTGACATATGACCTATTCTAACCTCTATTTTAGAGATGCTGGAAATAAGACACATAGAAGTGGTGTCACCCATTGGAGCTCAGAGACTAAATAGAACTGAGAACTTTGGAACCTGGCTTTTAACTAAATGAAATATGAAAAATACACACATTCATAACTTCTATGCATGTTGGCTAAAGGCAAGAAGAATGTGTCTCAGAATGAGAAACTCTTGCCTCTCACCACTGCCATTGCAAAAGTATTGTCACCATGACCCACAACTGAATTGTTAAATTACATTTTTTGGTGATGATGGTGGTGGTGAAATTGATGCAAATTGATGGTCAGGAGAATTTTTTAAGGAATAGAGTGCTGATATTCATATTTCTAAGAATAAAAGAAATCATTTTTTTGGAACAAGAAAGTAGTATTACATGGCAAGAGAACTGAGGTTTCTGGATCAAAGACCAGAGAAGAGAATTGGATTTACTAAAGGCAGCCACAAAGCATAGATGAGTCACTGTCTTGTCTTGAGTCTAAATTCATCTTGACACCTATTTTCCTATTTTATTGGTGATTATTGAAGAGGCTGTTATAGAAAAGGTCCAGTCTGAATTGGAGTAAAAAATCTTAAAGCTATCCATTTTATTTTTAAAGATGATGGCTTCAAGGAAATTAAATATTTTAATAGATATTAAGACTATGGATCTAGAGAGGTGAATTTTTAAAAAAATCACAACAATAAAGTGGTAAATCAAAGCCATTATCAGCACATTACTTTTTTTGGAAGGGCTTTAGAAATGACATTTCATTTCCTCTTGCATCCTCTATCCATTTACGGTGTGGCTGATTCAGGTGCTTCTGAGAAATTGGGGTGAAAAAAACTCAAGCACCTTGGAAATTATGCCAACTTGTAGCTGGAAGGAATCATTTTAGTGTGTCTGTAGACTGTCCTAGTCTCGGAACATTCATTTAGAGAGGCCAGGTAAATGTGAGAGAGAGTGGGTACCACTCAGTTTCTTAGCTAATGTGTTGTAACACTATTCTTATCCCTTACAACTGTCTAAAAGGATTCTTTTTTTAGACTTTCTATGCTAGTTACCCCAAAATATTCTGTGGTAGTGAGTTCCAAAAACTAATTACATGTCACATAAAAACACCGTCCTTGTATCTATTTCAAGTTGGCCATACCTCACTCTTTCTTCTCGCATAGATAGTTTACGGATGTTCCTAGGATTTCCGATTCACTAGTTCCTGCTATTGTGGGTTGCTAAGTTTTATTTTGATTTTTGTTTTCTTTTCTAAACATGGCTGCTACTGCTGTTCATATTTGCATTTTGTTTACCAGACTATCGATATCAGAACTGTGCTCTGGGGGTGGCTTCACACTCTTCTCTCTTGGCATGTGAAGTCATCCTTCTCTATGGCTCCAAAAATCTTCTCTAAGCTGTTGAGACACATTTTTTTTTTAAATCTCCAGCCCAGGCTTCTCCTGCATTCTGAAATATTTTATATCTAAATGCCTACTTGACATCTCTACTGAGACACGTTACAAACATATAAAATTTATCAAACCAAAAATGAACACTTGATGTCCAAACCCACCATCATTTGTTCCCCACTCAGTAGCTGTGTATACCTGTATTCTCTACTCAGTAGATAGCACACAGTCCCAACTGGACGGGAAGGCCAGAAAACTGGTCCAGCCACGCTTAGATTGCACTCCAAATATCAATATATGAATCTGGTACATTTTTGTTACTTGCTTAAGAATGGGCTTTCGTGAAGATATTGATATGAACCTTTACAGTAGGAATGTACAAATGTATTTAAAATATTGGTCAGGTGGGTAGGGTGTTATGTGTATCTTTTCAAAGAGATCAAAGCCAACATTAGAAGTGAACTATCTGGCAGTAAGCTAAATTCTGTTGGAATATCCATGGAAATTGCCAGTAGACTATCCAACACCCTAGCAAATCTCTTTATAGCTCCTTTAACTCAGGAAACACACCTTATTGTCATGCACTATGGAGACCTTGGGGCTACAAAGGAACAAGATGAAAATCTGTGTTGCAAAGAGCCCATACTTTGCCACAGAGGTGGTGCTATCCCTTAGGAGAAGTTCTAGGAATCTGCGGGGACATTTCTCTGGTCATAATGACTGTATGCTGCTGGATGTCCTGAACAATAAAGAATAATCCCACATCCCACACACATTCATGTCCTATTGACCACTGATAGAAGAAATCTAAGTAAAAAAATCTATTATCTGAGTCTAGATCGGAACTCCATTTTATATACACACAAAGTGCTTTTTGCATAATTGTTATACATACTTAATTTTCAGGAATTTAACAAGAAAAAATTTGATAGAAGATTATTAAAATTTGTTCTGTTTAAAACTCTAGCGACATTTGTTCACCATTTCAGAAAATCATAGCACCAAAGCCAATGCTGACCATGTTTTTGAGTCACCAATATTACACATGTTCCCCAGTCTTTATTCCTAGTGGTGTGTTTATGGCAATTTTACAAAAAGATGCCAGCACATCCCTACTTCTTTAAGTCTTCTAGTGAAGCCTATTTTATTATAAATTACTTTCTTTCTATTACTCCTTTATAGTATAGTTATGCCAGTATATTGATTTTTAAAAATTACATGTGTAGGTAAAATATATGCACTCTGAATTTCATTTCAGGAGAGCAAGGAGGTTGTTTCAAAGGATTTATTGTAAAAGTGCATGAAAGAAATCTGATATAATTGAGAACTACTGCCCTACAGGGTAAACCATACAAATATCCTGATAATTTTGGCATCTCTGCTCCATTGTAGCAACATAAGGAGCAGCTAGACATCATCAGTCAAGGCTTTAATGCAAACATAAATTTTTGTAAGATCACTGTTTCCCTTCAATATATTCCTCAGTCTTTTTTTTTTTTTGCTGCAAAGGAGAAACTCAGACTAAAGGAAATGCTATCAGTTAATGAGATGCTAGAGAAAATAATGCTTTTTACAAAAAGCTCTCACACAAAGGGAACATGCCAGCAGTGGGGGGCTGAGGGTTGCCAAGAGCAAAACCCAGCAGGCAAGTTAGTGGCTAGGAGAACAAAAATACCTGAGTGTGTGTTTAGTTCCTTTTGATCAGCACTGCCATAGCTCTCCTTCTAGAACTAACTGGATAAACCATCTGGTGCAGAACGCTTACTTCCCCAATCAATGGAATTTCACAGCTGTAGTTTCAGTTTACGAAGTAAAATTTGAAACTAGATTGAAATTAGAAATTGTGCTGGAGGTTGCTAGGTGACCCGGGCCAGGAACGTTGCTATGGACAGGGATCAGGACTGTTTTGGATTGAGGGTATGTCAGATTTTCCTAGAAACTTCAGCGTATTCATTCACTTAAAACAAACAAAAAAACAAACAAACAACAACAAAAAACCACTAGGGGGAGGGAGAGGAAACCAAAATAACAATAAAACAACAAAAAGCCCCCAAAGGCATTATTCTACAGGAAAACAGACAGACCAGACATTTTTCCTGAGAAAAAAATAAATCTACCCCTCCCTGCCCACTTCTCCACCCCAACTCCTAGTATGTTAACATTAATTCAGAACTTAGCTTTGAGAAGTTCAATGGATGGTTCCGATACTACATGATGGGAAGTTTCAGCCATCAGTTAAAACCTAAGCCTGAGTGAAGCAGAGCAGGCCTCTGCTTAATTGCATTAAGGAACATTCCAGAAAGTCTACGTCTATGACATTAGTACTAATGACAACATCCCATCCCTACCTCCTTCTCTGCTTGCCTACCAGCACATCCTCTGCGCTCACAAAAAGAATCTAGAATTCTATTTTGCTACACAATCTTGCCTTCTCTCACTTCTTTGGTCTAAGATGCCTGATTTTAAATCTCCAACAATGAAATGTCATACCCCTCCTCCAGGATGACAGTAGATGGCCATCTCTCCCTCCTCTGAGTATCATCAGCACTTCATTTACATAATTCGCTTGGCTCTAGATTGTCCTAAAGTTAGTTATCTGTGAACATCATGCTAGGAGCTAGTGTTGATATGAAGCAGAAACTTTATGTGGGCATCTTAGATATATGCATATCATTATTATCATTTTATAGAAGACAAAACTAAAACTCAAGAAGTAACTTGGCCACAGTCATTTCTCAGGTAAGTGGTGGTACTGGTATTTGATTTTTGGTCCACATAGCACTGCACTAGTAACTTCCCTTATAAAGTGCTATAGGGCAGAATCTTTTACATTCCCAAGTCACCCAGTAGTTTCTTTTTTGCAACTCTATATACACAATTACTTGCCCAATATCTGCTTTCTCCATTAGACTGTGGGTCCATGGTGAAGGGAATAGTGGCCATCTTGCTTTTCACACTGTCCTGATGCCTAGTGCTAGTGGAATGCCCATTATAAAGAAATAAATATCTGTGGTATTTCTAGTTCCTACAATGGTACCTTGGTTTTACAAAAGGGCATCTGGACTCTGTGTAAATACAAAGTGTCCATTTGCAATCATTTCCAAAATAAAGTAAGTCTCAGAAGCTAAAGAAAGGGGAAGGAAAATTCTTCCTGTATAAAGTATTTACTGTGTTCAAGACACATACAAAGTCTTCTCTTCTGATAATGCTGTATCATCTAAAATTAGTATTATCTACACATTTGTCTATCTTCCTTTACAGATCGCATATACAAAATATTTTACTATTTATCATTTATGGATACTTCTAAGTAGAAACGTATATTATTTAGTGGAAATCCTGAAATTTAACTAATTGCTAGTATGTTTATTATTAATTAAATCTTTGACAAAATAAAAAGGGCTAGGAAGAATAAAAATGTCCCCATATTAACAGCAGGGTTATTTATACTAGCCCAAAACTAGGATGATTAAATCAATTGTGGTGTGTCCATACAATGGAATACCATACAGCAATGAAAATGGACAAATTATCATATATCCTACAGTAGAGATGAATCTCATAACAGAACTTTGAGTGAAAGAAGTCAAATGCAAAAAATTGAATGAATTCCATTTATAGAAAGTTCAAATACAAGCAAAATTCATCTATGGTGTTCAGATCAGAATACTGATTGTTCTGGCCATGGACATAGTAGTGATAGGAGGTCCTGAGGTGCCGATAATATATTTCTTGATCTGTGTGCTAGCTCACAAGTGCTCACTTAGAAAAACTGCATTAGGCACTTATGACTTGCACAATTCTCTATGTGTTATATTTTAATGGGCTCTCCATAGTATCTCTAGCAATGAAGTTATACACACACACACATACACACATACATACATACATACATACATACATACATACATACATATATATTTTAACATTTAACATACTTATGGGTAGATTCCTATCCAACTTACCTGTTCTTTAGTGTCTTTACTACTTATTTACTTATTTATGTTTCTGTATCCTAGGAACTAAGTGGAAGACTACCTAGCCTTCTATTCATTATTTGTGGGTTGGAGGTTGAAATTCAAACATTTACTCAAACACATCCAAAACACATATGTGGCTTAAGTATGGCTTTTCCTAGCCTTGCATAAATGTCTGATTCATATCTTGATGTACTCTACACTCTAGTGACACAGAAAATAAGTCATTGGTCATAGAAAAACCTACATGCAAATCTTATTAACTTGATCAAAACCTAAGCTTTAAAAAAAAAAAAAAAAAAAATCTAAGTCACAGAGATTCCTTTCTTTTCCAAATGACATTTTAAAAACAACTTTTAGCCCTATTTAGTGAACTTCAATTATTTAGATATGTTTTAGAACATAACACACTGCCAGTATTCTCCACAGTATATTGAAGTTGAGAAGTGAAATAATTTTAACAATAAAATTTTATTAAAACATTAAATTGGACAGTTAAGAAGTGTAAGTGTGTGTGAGAGATCTTTTCTCCTAATTATTCAAAATTTCCCATAATATTTGCATTAGAAAAATCTATCATGTCATATTCAGTGTATCCAAATTATATTCTAATTATAATGATTTTAAGAGACTAACGTCTTCTTCCAACTTACTCTGAATCTAAGGGACAACTTCTTTGCCACTAATAATAAAAGTTCAAGTTCATTAAGCAAAGATAGTATGGACTACGTGAGGGCGTTAATATTCTGAGATGAAGACAGAAGGTTAATGACTAAAACTCTCAAACAAAAAGTTTCTCTCTCTCTCTGTCTCTCTCTGTCTCTCTCCCTCTCTCTCTCACTGTCTGTCTCTCTCTCGCTGCCTTCCATAAAGTCAGCAGGAATTTTGCAGCGTAAAAGGACACCCTAGGGGAAGCATGGCATAACTTGAAAGCGGTTTCCTGCTCCAGCCTAACCCCAAGCCTCTCCTGGGAGGGAGCGAGTGGAGCCTTCTCCCCGCTGGTCCGCTGGGAGGTCGGGAGACCAGGTGGCAGCAGCCGCTCCAGGCGCCGGGCACCCGTCGGCTGGCCCAGGGACTTACCACGAGCGCGCAGCACAGCAACTTGTTCATTGTGGTCCCCGGAAACCTCAGGCGTTTGGAGGAGGCGGCTGGGCGAGCGCTCCGGTGCGTCTCCGCAGCCCGTGCGCTCATCACGTTATATATAGCGTCCCGGCAACAGGAAGTATCGCCTGCCTTTGATCAGTCATTTTTCTATCCTGGACCAAACTTTGCACCTTTCTTTTTTAGGAAGCTTGGGCGGGAGCGGTCGGGGGATGTGCAGAAAGCTCCAGGGTTAACGCTTTCAGGGCTGGGGTGGAAAGGATCCCCCAGGGAGGTGGGGCGTGAGGGGTGGGGCGGTGGTGTCTGGCCCCTGGGAGAGCAGGGGGAAAAAAAAGCCACCGGGCTGAGGAACAAGGCGGCTGCTGTCTCCGCGGGGCTCTGAGGTTTCCCGGCCCCTTCCCGCCAGCGGCCAGCCTCCTGGCAGCCCGGACCAGCGGTGGGAGGGCTGGGCACACGCTGGGCAGCTGCTGTGCTTGTGTCTCCTCCACCCTGAGAGTCCGATTCAGCCAAGATCCGGACGCAGCTGGAGTGTGTCCCAGACCTTTGTCCTCTCGCTGGGCGAAAGCTGTGAGTTTCCGCCGTACCCGGCTGCCTGACCCCTTCACTTCGGGTTCTGAAACCTCAAATTACAGGGCCCCTCTTTATGCATGGCATTGTCTGAGCCCTGTTCGGGGAGTCCGCAATCATTCATCTTCAAGTTTACATAAGCCATGTAGTAGGAATTTTTCTAACTCATGTCTGGCCCTAAAGCCCGTGCTATTCCGCATTCACTCGTTGTTATCTGGGGTGGTTAGAGCCAGAGAGAACCTGCAGAATGAAAATTGGACTGCCTGGGGCAGGGATAACATTGCGGAGCACTATTTCCTTCACCAACACCATCATCATCAAAGGGCTATTGGTATCGGAGCTTCCTACGCGTTGAACTTCTGGAGTTGCCTCCTCGAGGTCTTTCCACTAGCCTCATGCTATTGACAGAAGTTTGGCACTTTGCTCTAGGGTTCGCTGTTACCCCCATCAATTCCCTGGTCTGGAAGTTAGACTTGATGACTTGTAAAGTGTAGTCTCATTCATGGATTATAGCTCGCGGGTTGCCACTGAAACTGTTTACGGATGGCTGAAAAAGTCCCTGCAGAGCTGCTTCCCCATCAGGGCCGAGTGTTCAAGTTATGTGTCTCCTGAAAAGGGCGAATACTGCCTTTCACCAGATTCGAGGAAAGGAAGGTGAAGAATCAGGAGAGGGGACCCCCGGGGAGCAAGGATGGCCCTTGAGTAAGGATCAGAGCATCTGCCCCTTCCAAGGGACTTCCTTCCACCACGAGTTCAAAGTGGATCCACAGACTGTTCCATCCTGCAAATTACAGAAGATGGGGTGTCATTCAGCTTTGTCCTTCAAGGGCCAGAATATAACAGCATGCTGGTTTCTTAAGTGAACTAGTGAATAAATGTAGCTCAGTGAGTGTGGACAAAATTGTACGACTGCAAATCACTCCTCGTATTTTGAATCGTAGTTTTGACATCTACAACCTGGGATATCAACACTTAGACTTGCCATGGGACTCAAGTCAATCCAAGTGTTAGTAATGAAACACAATATAAATAGCAGTATTATTGTTTTTGTTAATGTTTGTCTAGGATATTATTTGAAGGTGTTTTTCTCAGAACATAAAATGATGCCAATATGTGGGTGTCAGATCTTGGAGAAAACTAAGAATTGAGTCCTTCAGTGTTAACCCTGGGAAAGGTTTATGTCTCCCTAAGCCTCATCTATAAGATAAAAATATACTGATATTGCAGAAATGTAAGAGAAAGCAAATGGAAGTGTTTAAAAAATGACTACATAAATGATGGTAATCACTAATTATGAGCATTAAATCAAGTAATGCATGTAAAATAACTCAGCACAATGCCTGGACCATAGGAAATATTTCCTATAGTTATGATTATTCTAGGGGAATACCTAAGATACTGGCCTTTGTAACCTAGATTTGAGCCCCAACTCCAATTTTTCCTGGCTCTGTGACCTGAGACTAGTTGCCTAACCTATTTGTGTTTCCGTTTTTTGTTATTCCTGTAATGAGGATAATAATCACATCTACCTCAAAGTATCATAATGGTTATTGTAAAGGTTGAATTAGATAAAAGATGTAAAACACTAAAAATAGTGTCCAGCACATAGTGCTCATTAAGCGTTATTATCATCTGAGGTTCTCATGGGGACGTTTGTATGAGCACAAGGCAAATCTAGATTGTAAGCTCCTGAGGGCAGGAACTACATATTTTTCCATGGTATTCACTGAAGATTTTAGCTCAAATTCTGGCTCTCCCTGTAAAGGAGCAATGGTGGTGATTTGGGGATTCAGGGGATTGGTAATTAGCTGTAATCTGGAGACAGGTTGGGGCACCATTTATATAGAATCACAAAATAGACTGTGTATTGATTGTGCATCTCAGGGCCTAACTGTGGGCCCTTTATTCATCACCCACTGACAGGAAACTGACAGAGACCATGAGTTATTAGTCATTTCATGTTATATTCTTGGAGCAATCTGGCCAATCCCCTAGGGTATTCCTAAGTAATCCACTACTGTGGGCTGCAGGCTCTGAACTCTCTGAGCTGGAGTTCATTTTAAGATTTAATTGGAATGGACCCAGGGATTCCAGACTGAACCCAAAGGGGGACATTCGAACAGTAACTGGAAGACTACATTCATCTTCCTATGACAGATCCCTCATTGGCACAGGCCATTATATGTGACATTAAGCAGGATGTTCCATAAATTTAACCTTCTGTTTCTAGGCACCAGATATATGTGACCCTAACTTTCTAGGGGACACCTCATCAGATATTCCTCATCTCTTCTTTCCTAAACTCTTCTGAATTAGGTCCCACATTGAACAGATTTTGGATTGACCCCCAATGACATACCGTCTACTTCCCCAAAACCCCATTCCAGCCACTTCTAAAGCTTAGAGAAATGGTGCCTGAATATTAGGAGTTCCTACAGGGAAAACACTTTATCTCTTTAGCACAGTAGCACAGCCCCTGATCCAGATGGTCGTTTATAATCATCATCCTAATGGAAATACCTGAGACTCAGGAAAGCAATTGACTTAGGTGATTTGGGAGACAAGGCATGCAGCTCTAAGGTAACTGAAAAGTGTCTAAAATATCTTGTGCCTATGCTTCCTCACCTGAAAATTGCAAATACTAGTTCTGGTTATGCAGACAAAAGGATATTAACTTGAAGAACAAGAACAAATTCCTTGTTATTTCATTGTTATTAAAAAGAAGTTTTATTCTGATTTTATAAAAGGAACAGAGAAAAAGGAGGACAAAAACAGCAGATAGCCCATTGATTTGATTTATTAATGTTTATCAATTTCTTCCTTAAAAAACACAGTTTTAACCATATTAATATTTGAGACACAAACTATTTGCCTTTATAGGTCATCTAGACTATGTTTTAAGATGTATATGTACGTATGTCTTTTAAAAAATAACGTACAGAAAGGTAAAGGTAACATTATCTACGTGACTCACTTTCTGATGAAGCAAGTCACCAGTTGTTTAAGGGTTTGCCTGAACATGTTGGACTAGGGGTCAGTAGTCACTACTTATGGTTCACTACTCACCTATAATGTGATTCTGGCATTGCTAACCATTCATTAACATAGCCCTTTCTTTGAAAATTGGCCTTAATCAATCACACAAATATATAAATATAAACAAGACTGTGTATTACATGAAAAGAAATAAGTGACATGACCCCATGTGACTTTTAACAAGAACTCTGAAAACTGCGTATATTAACAAATGATGAACACATGGTGAAGAGGTGGGGTGGGAGAGACTTTGGGCAAGGAGGACAGGGTGTCAGTAGTCTCCCAGTGGGAGGAAGCAAGGTGGGATTTCAAGGAACTAGAAATATTCCAATATGGTTGCTGCATGGAGAGCAAGGCATTGTGTGGACCAGGAGGGGCTGAAGAGGTGAGTGGACAGTGGCTAGGTTGCAGGTGGAAGTGATTCCAGTCTTTCTTCAAAGAACCATACAAAGCAGTAGAGAGTTTTAAGCATGCGAATGTGTCTTAATCACTTGGACTATTACAACAAACTATCATAAACTGGGTGGCAAATTTAAGCAACAAAAATTTATTTCTCACAGTTTTGGAGGCTAGAAGTTGGAGGTCCAGAAACCATCACGGTTGAGTTCTGATGAGGGCCTTCTTCTGGTTTGCAGACTGCCAACTTTGCCTTGCAACCTCACATGGCAGAAAGGGTTAGAGAGTTCTATGGGGTCTCTTTTATAAGGGTACTAATCCTATTTGTTAAGGCTCCACCTGCATGACATAATCACCACCCAAAGGCCCCCTCTCCTAATAGCATCACCTTGAGGGTTAGGATTTCAACATCTGAATTTTTGAGGAACACAACATTCAGTCCATAACAAAATGACAGGATCATTTAAGCTGTTGAAGGGTGTAATTCTCTGAACCTCACCCTGCTAGTGGCCGTAAATACAAATAAAGACATGTAAGAGAAAACTCTCTTAAACTGCAAATCACAGTCAAATTGATGACACCTCTGGGTAGGGAAGTTGGGAAAAAAGGAAAAATGACCTCAGCAGTCCATAACAGGGATCTGTTGTTCTGATGAGCTCAAGGAAGAGATACAACCTCTTGCTTATAAAGTTTTTGCCAGTCACTCTAGTCACTTCAACTGGAGTTTCCAGAAACTCAGATAGTCATCTAGTGCCTACTCAGTCCCAAGAAATCAGTTTCTTAGTTAACTGATGCATATTCCAAATAACTACTCATCAGATGGCTTCTGAACAAATAAATGTTTATATCAACAGAGTATTAAAGAATACTGTACACCCACTCAGCGTTCCTCCTCAAAAATTATTGATGTAATTTGATCATCTCTAATATTCAGAAATGCTCCCCACTTCCCTGATGCCCGTATAATTTGTCTGTACCTGGCTAATGAAGATGTCTTCATTAGATAAAAACTCTTAAAACTATTTTCTTAATAGTCAATGAGGTGCTTCTATCTGGGAAAGTCCCCATCTGGAACTAAAATAAATTTTTAGAAACCGATAAGATAGTTTTCAGAGAAACTAGCCTACAAGAGTGAATTGCTTCCTGAAACAAGGGTTTGCCTATAAAAGCCTTACCCTAAGGGAACCTTTTCAAATAAGTATTAAACCAAAGAGGGGAGTGAAGTGCCTTAACATTTAATGAAGGGATACCATTAACAAATCAGGAAAGAAAGTATGTCTCAGCACCAAAAACATATTCATTTATTCAGCAAATACTTACTTATTATCTACTAGTGCCAAGCACTGTGTTAAGTACCCTGATACAGATCAAAAGTCCCCATACTCCTGAAGCTTACAGTCAAGCTGGAGAGAAAGAGTCACCAACTAAACCTAGAAATAAACTCTTCAGATGGTGATAGGTCAATTTTAGAGTGGTGATGTCTATGACACAAGATAATGTAATGGTGACGGCTATGAAGGCCTACTTTAGCTGAGCTTTTTAAGGAAGGGCTTTCTGAAGAAGCCCCTTTTGATCAGACAATGGAGGTAGAGAAAAGAGCACGTGAGGTCGCCCAAGGGAGTAAAGTCAATGAGGCTAGGGCCAAGGGAACTGGAGAGGGATATACCTTATGTGTCCAGAGAGGTGAGAAGGGCCAGTCCATGCAGTGTCTAGAGAGTCAGGGTAAGGACTTCTCAGCTGAATCTATGGACAGTAGGAAGCCATTGGCATATCTTAAATGTGACTGAAGTGATTTGACATATATGCTATCAGGTAATGTGGCTAGAGTGGAAGCAGGAGGAACACTGGGTCATTGTCTCCAGGACAATCATCACTGAATGCTTAGAATACATTAAGAATGAATTCTCTAGCCAATCCTGCACCTCACCTACCCATAATTTCACCCAAAGGAGCTCATTTTACCCCCATTATACTAGGTAACAAAGCCTCTGGTGTTGCTGAGAAATGGACAGGGCTGAATCCCTGGAATGGAAACCTTCTGATGAAATACTAGTTCTCCTCCTGGGAAGTGGGAATCTCAGTGAAGTTAATTGCCTGCCTGGAGAGAGTAGCTCAACCTGAAGAATGTGTACATAAGGTCACACTGCCTGTGCTGAAATATTTTGAAATAAGTTACAGATACAATAACAGCAATCCAGAGCAAGCGAGTAGGCAGAGGAAAGAGTTGTGTGCAGCGAATAACCCAGACTACAGTGGGAGAGAAAGAACGGGACTTGGCTCCAGAGGAATATGAACAATGCATAAACAAAAAGCAGCCCTACTTTCACCGCTGCAGTTTCTTCTCAGGTGCATGAAATGGCCTTTAAGGGTTCATATTTCTGTAGGCTTCACAGGGCATTTGGTCAGAATTAGGGAGGCAAGAGCAGTGGAACTTGAAAACAGTCGAAGTCATCCTTTTCGTTTGGGTAGGAAAGACATTGTCTGTGCTTTAGGTTCTTCTCTCAAAAGTCACACTGCTTCTGCTGGGAGGAGTTCCACTAAAGCCTAAGGCACACTTGCATTTATAAACCAGACCACTTGTCAGAGTTTCACACAGTGCCACCAGAGGCTGCGTCTAGAAATGATGACTTACTTGTTCTAACTCCAGTAAATGTATGGCAGGAATGCCTCCTTGGCAAGAAAAAGCCTCATGCCTGAAGCAAATTCATGAACACTATGGGTCTTCTGCCCAAGAAAAAAAAAAGTGTATCTAGGTTTACACAAATTTAGCATTCAATTTCAAAAAGTTCAAGGCCTATGGCTCCAGTGGGGAAATTGATTTGGAATACGATGAGACCTTTTGCTGCTCGGTTTCAAAGAGATGTTTGTACCTTGGTTAATAATAATATTGTTATATCATCATTTGTCTTATTTCAATATTTATCTTTCCAGGGTACTTGACCAGGATACCAATTCTGAATTTTCAACGAGGGTTATATAAATGACGATTTTCTCCTCACTAGTGCATCATTATACTAACCAAGTCTATAAATGGGCTTGTCCTTTGAAATTATGTACCCTCAACAGCTCAGATCTCAAGGCAGCTGATTCTGCCTGGCAGGTGTGGGATGTGAGATTGAGTCATTCTAGAATCTCAAAGAGATATTTGTTGGAGGTAGCAGCAAACAGTGACTGATTCAGTAGCTCCTTGGCTTCCAAACAACCTGGTACTTACCACAGTTTACATTTGAAGGAAGCTCTGCCCCTTTTTTAGTGGTTGTTAGATGTAGGGAGATGAAAGGAAGACAAAAGCAGAAGTTCCAACAGGCAAGCACAGTGGGAAGTGTGAAAGAGGGGATTTCTTTTCACGGTCTTTTTAAAGAGCAACAAAAAAATACCAGTGTCAGATAAGGCTTAGAGAGCATAGGATGAAGATCTGCAAGTTCAGTAGCAAATGTGGTCAAGTCATTTGGGGCCTTTGTAGACTGAAAACAATAGAGCACAGTGATTAGAGCTCAGGCTCTGAGGCTAGACCCTGGTATTTGAATCCTTATTCATTTGCTAGTTTTGTCTTTTCATTGCTCTGTGCCTCGGTTTCTCTAGGCAATAAAGAGCCGAATAAGAGTATCCACCTCCTAGGATTGTTCTGAATATCCAACGAGAAAATATATACAAGGCACTTAGGATAATGCCTGGCAAGCCATAAGCTCTCCACAAACATTAGCTCCTATTTGCAAACAAATTCACTACTGAGTTACTTGAGAGTGATTGTACCTTGTGCTGTGTGGAGACAGCTATTAGGTCATCGCACGAGGAGATTTTATTTCAAAGAATGTTCATGCTACAGCTACTACCTACTTGAAACTATAAACTAGTATACGAAACTGAAAACCTGGCAGTCATGTCAGCTGGGACATGTGTCCCCAAGTTCCCACAATGTGTTCAGCCCCATGCCAGACACTGTGAAACCTACTGAAATTGGCTATTTATGTGTCTTCGTTGACTTCTATCTAGTCTCTTGATCAAAGCTTGTTCTATACTTTTTCACATGGATTTTAAAAAGCTTCAGTAAAGAAGTGATGCAGAAAGTCAGAAGGCATAATGATGTGAGTATGGTATGAAGTCCTTAGAAGTTTAGAGATAGGAAGGATATATTTGAAAGGAGATGTAAATGGTATTTGGAAAGGCTTCTTGAAAGAAAAGGTGTTTCAAACATTAGCAGTGCACTGAGAGGCAGATATGAGAAGGGAATGGATCCCAGGCAGGAGAAACAAGGCTACTGAAGACCCAGAGGTGGATAATAGTGGGGGGCAGGGGGTGTTGGTGGTAGTGGTAGAACACGTACTATATAGTATGTGTGGCTCCAGCAGAGGGAATCTGAGCAGCAGTGGTGAAAGAGGACCTAGTTCCAGTGCTAAAGCTGCAGAGAAGGAAAGGGCTAAGAAAAAGCATGGATAATTTTGAATTCCAGGTACTATTGTTTTACAGGCAGTAGAGGCTAAAAAGATTATTGAGCATGATCAGACCTAAGCTTCTTTTGTACTTATTCTCTTTAAAGTACTTTTGCATACTTTATTTCACTTTGTCCTGATAACAAGGTTATGCAATGTGTAAGGGAGCCATCCTAAGTCTCATTTTACCTAGTTGTGTCATACCCATTGCTCATAAAGCAGAATGGTCAAGAGATTGTGCTGTAATCCCAGCACTTTGGGAGACTGAGGCGGGTGGATCACGAGGTCAAGAGATCGAGACTATCCTGGCTAACACAGTGAAACCCCGTCTCTACTAAAAATACAAAAAAAAATATCCTGGTGTGGTGGCACGTGCCTGTAGTCCCAGCTACTCGGGAGGTTGAGGCAGGAGAATCTCTTGAACAGGGGGCAGGTAGAGGTTGCACTGAGCCGAGATTGTGCCACTGCACTCCAGCCTGGGGGAACATAATGAGATTCCATTAAAAAAAAAAAAAAAAAAAAAAGATTGTGCTGTTTGCATGCAGTAGAAGGATTAGGAGGAAGGGGACCAGACAATATGGATCACCTGTGAACCAGGACTTCTACCACTTACAGAGCTACTTGTTTGGAAACAGAATCTGCTTCTGTTCCAAACTGTGCCAAAAGTTTAAATAAGAATAATGTCCTTATTCATAAAACATATATATTGTCATATCATGATATCTTTAAGTAGGCACTATCAACTTATATTTTAAGCCATACAGCAAAATATAACATTTGTATGGTGCTTTTAACCAACAAAAAATTATTTGATCCTTTAATTATTTGACCTTCTCAATAACTAAAATGTAGATGAGCTAAAATATGATTAATATTCCTACTATTGTGATAAGGAAACTAAAACTCAGAGAGGACTAGTGACCAGTCCAAGGTGGCACAGTTAGAAAGAGATAGAATCAAAATTAAAGCAAGAACTTGAACTCTAGATTCTTTCAAAAATCCCATGGTTCATCGTATTTTGTTAGCTGTTTCTGTTTAATGCAATTCAAACCATTATCCATTATTTATTTGACAGTAAGCTTCAGCAGGCTAACTGGTATTTTTGACTATTAGTAGAACTCTTTCTTTCCTACGCCTGATGTATTTGAAACCTGTGGGTGGGTGCCAAGATGGAAGACTACAAGTGGCTCATATGATTCAGGGGCTGGCCCTCTCTGCATGGTGCAGAAACTGGTCAACAGCACTAAGGGACCCTGCCACACTGACTTTGCTATGAGACATATTGCACTTTGTTGATTTCTTGGCCTGCCTCCCTCTCCACCCATCTCTTATTCCTTTCACTCAGGCCAGAGGAGCAGGGAGAGTCTAACACTGGAGTCCTACCTTTTCTGGCCAGCTACCCATCTGCGTCAAAGTGGTGTTGGCTTTGGCGCCTGGGTGGTTGGATTGGAGACCATTCTTGGGCAGCTATTATTTCTTTCTAATGGTTTCTTGACCTTTAAAGTCAAGGAAGGTTATTTTTGCTTAGAAAGACCTTAAGATTTCAATGGGAATTTTGGTTTTGGATATTTTTTAATGCCCTACTCTGTTCCTAAGAAATGAAAAGAGGCTAAATCACTTTCAAAGAAGTATTTTGCAAGTTGGCATGCCAGCTAGTGGGCCTACAGCTGAGCTCATGTTCTCCAAGGCCTACTTGTCTAAATGAGTCAGGGAAGCCAATCAGCCCCCTGTTGTTTTGCATGACCTAAAAGCCAACACTCCCACAGGGCAGTGGTGGATGTAATTTCTGGCACCTGTATAAAAATGTTGTGAAACATTTGCAGTCTCTTTAGAATCTTGTAAACAGCATACCATGGTCTGCTGGGGCAGCACGTTGAAGTCCAACTGAGAGGAATAACTGACTGGGGTAGAGGTTTATTAGTATGATGAGGAAAATCCAAGGTGAGTACCAACCTATGCATTCTATAGAATATTCCTGTGTATTCCAGGGAGCAATAGTGTTCTCCTCTGAATCTATTGCCAGTTAGTGTTTAAAGGAAGTTTTGTTGAGTGCGTAGATAAACGTCTAGTATATTTATCACCAAGGTTTAAAGAAAACATTCCCTTTACCTGGAAGGTCCTTTATCCAACAAATGCATTATTTTTTACAGCTTTATTGAGGTATAATTGATAGTCAATGAACAATAAATATGTAAGCTGTACAATTTGATGACTTTGGACATATGTGAACACCTGTGATACCGTCACTACAATCAAGGTAATAGGCATATTCAATACCTCCCAACCATTCCTTGCATTTCTTTGTTTTTGTTTTTGTGGCAAGAACACTTAACATGAGATCTACTCTCTTAAAAAATTTTGAGCTTATTTGAATTTATAGTATTGTTAATGATAAATACTGTGTTATACAGTAAATTTCTGGAATTTATTAATCTAGCATAATTGGAACTTAAGACCAATTGAACAACACCTTCCCATTTTCCACACCCCTCAGCCCTCAGCAAACACTATTGTATTCTCTGCTTTTATGATTTTGACTATTATAGATATCTCATAAGAGTGGAATCTACAATATTTTTTTTCCTGTGACTGGCTTACCCAAATTCATTCTCATATTCAATTAACAAATATTGTAAGAACCTTCTAAGTGCCAGGCACTGGATATGAGTAAATCTGGGTTTTCATGTTCAAGGGATTAATAATCTAGTCGGAGAGACAGATTATTGATAAGCTGAAACTGAGGGTGTGAAAGAAAAACATAGAGTGCTATGGAAGTATGCAGAGGGGGAAGGGAGCCGGGGTCTGGCAAGTCAAGGTGGAAAGTCTAACAGTTACAACAAACAACCAAACAAATCAGCTAAAGTTCAGTTCAGGAGTTACCAAATAAAGTGATAAAGGTAATAACAACTACCATTTATAGAATATCCATTAAGTTTAGTCTTTTGCCTACATTACCCATTTTCCAAATTAGGAAATGAGACTCAGTAACTTGCTCAAGTTCACTAAAAAATAATTGTCAGGGCTGAGGTTAGGATATATCTGCCACTAGTGTTACTATATAATGTGAATACAAACTTGGTTCTTGATTAATATTTCTATTCTTTATGACCAGTCACTTGTCTGATATTACACTCTCCCTCCATACCTAATTCCAGCTTCATTCAACTCCAGGAGCTCTCTCTTCACACAACCTGTCTACTTTTATATTTTACTTTAGCACTTGTCATCATCTAATGTGAAATATCCTATTTCATCAATTCTAAGATGCCCATTTATTCATATTTTTACATCTCTGAAGTTAGGATGCATTAAGACATCAATGGCATAGAAGAGTTTGAAATATCTTTTTCATAGTCTACACATAAAAACAACAGAGCATGCTTGAATTGATAGCTCTAAAATTCCTCAAATATGTAGTATTTTATTTATGTTATATTGCTTTTTTTTCCTGTCTTTCCACAGAGTATAAGCTCCAAGAGGTTAGGGCTTTTGTCTGCCTTTTTCACCTTTGTATTCCCTATCACTTGGAATGTTGTTGAACAAATTAATAACTGGATAGATACAGAGTGCCTACTACATGTTGTAAGCTGTGTGAGGTGCTGGACATGGAGCGAGCAATGAAATGGATATGAGCCTTGCCCTCCTTGGGGGGATGCATGTTGAACAAACAGAAAGACAAATGAATGCATACACCAATGTGCAATTTAATGTGGGGAGATGGAAAAAGTGAAGATATTAAAAGTGCTATGGAGCAAATAAATGGGGACTGAGGTGTTTTCCAAATTTCTATTAAAAAGTCAGGGAGGACCTCTTTAAGGAAATGACATCAAAGCTGACACCAGGGGGATGAAAGTAGTAAGTCTAGGAAGCCAGACTATTTTGTTGCCTGGCACACCTAATAGCCAATCTTGACCATCCTATTCCAAAATATTTTCTCCCTTCTTGCCACAATGTCTGACACTTGTATCTGCATGCACTTTTAATTATATTTTTGCAGATGTCCTTTGTATCCACCTAGATGACAAATATATTGATCCCTTCTCATAGAATAGAGCACTAAATTAGGAGATAGTAGGCCTGGGTGGTAGTTCCAACTTTGCTCCTCCTTTACAAATTGAGGAAGTTAGATAAACTCTCCAGTCCTCAGTATCTTGCCTGTACAATTAAGTTACATTAGAGAATCTCTAAGGTGTCAATGAGCTTTAACATTTAAATTCTGTATTATTAGTCCACTTTAACAAACAGTTTTGAGGAACTACTATGTACTAAGCTGGTAAAATTTCTGTAGGGCACTGAAGAAATTAAGATGAAAGAAAAGGGAAGGATATGACCTGTTTATTTAAGGTGCTTATGATCTTGAGAAGGATACTGATACTTTGATGACTTCAATACAATGTAGCATAGAATCTCCTCTGCTTCTGAATTTTCAACTATTATAATTGTCTTTCAAAGGAGTGAACAAAGTCAGCCCTGTACTCTGAACTTCTAAGTAAAGACATTTAACTCTGCTTGCCACCAACAGATGTTACAAGTGGTCACATCGACTAGATACTGTTGCATACGTTTTAGAACTAATGGATGAGAGGCAGGTCTGATAACCTAAGTTATTTGTAGGAGAATAAGTGTAAGCTGGGGTAACATGGGAATTGAAAGCAAAGGGTCACCTTGTTCCACCTAGGTGAAGGTGGCAGTGCTGTAGGGAGGTCAAAGAGAGAGACTTCATAGGGCATTGATGTCAGCTGAATGTTGAGGGAAGAGAATGGATTAACCAGATATCTTTCTTGGGATGCTTTCAACTTCAAAATACAACCCACCTAAAGTTGGATTTGATAAGAAGTGCAATGACTGTTCTATTATTTAAGACTATTCTATTATTATAAGATACAGATGTAGGGAAATTCTCTGTACTATAAGATACAGAGTCAGGGAAATCCCAAGCTCAAATGGAATCTCAATAGCTCAAAATATCATAGAGAACTCAGGCTCTTTCTACCTTTCTTTTGTCACCTTAAAATGTTGGGTTTTGTCCTTAAGTTTTTCCCTAGTGGTTGCAAGATGACTGTCAAATCTCTTGGCATAGTACTTTTTACACTTTATTTTTTAAAAGGCTCAAAGGTGGCAACTTTTCTCAAAATTATCTTTACCAAAAAGAACCATGCTCTTCTTGCCACATTTTCCCCGTTTCTCACCCCAGTCCCGACAAGATTCCTGGTAGGTTCTGGCGACCAGGGCTGAGCCACACACCCAGGCTCTAAATGCAAAGGAGGTTGGGAAAGTGTGTGCCTGGCATTTCCAGTCTCCATATGAGATGGTAGAGTCTGTCTGCTAGGAGGAAGTGTGGGTGCAAAGCCGGGAAGAAGTAAGTGGAGTGATTGCTGGGTAGGCCTCCAACATGGTCTTTCAAAACAAGAAAAGAAAAGGGGAGTTATTCATGGATCTCATGTTCAGGACCTGGCACAGTGCTTTCCTTTCTGCATTGCAGGCATTCAATTGATATTTTTTGATTGTGGAATCATTATCATGGAAATAGAAAATCAATGTCAGGTCAGGCGAGTGAGTAGTAAAATTAATTATTCTTTCCAGGCCATGACTAGATGACAAAAAATTAATTCTGTTATTTGAATGGGTGGCTGTTGGTATTTCTAGTGAGGGGTTAAACTGAAATACTAATTCAGCATCAAGAGAAGTAGTGGTGGCATTTTTTTAAACCATGTCTAATTTGGCAATGGTTTTATAAACTAAAAGCAAATCAGGGGAAAATCTAAGTTAAATGGAAAAAGACTAGATCTTAGGAGATGAAAGTTTACTGAAAATACCAGGTGGAGGGTTTTAATGGAAACAATAGAGTTTAAAATGGTCCCAAGAATATGGAAAAAAATTTAGTAGATCCTTATAGAGTACTTACTGTTTGTTGATTATACATGGAAACTCACAAGAAGGAAGCAAAAGAGGATACCACATTAGTTCATTTTTTAAAAAATCAACTATATACAAAGCAGACATTAACATTTTTTGGAAAAATTTCCTTTGCCTTTTCCACAACTACAAACAAAACAGAAAGCTGTGAAGTTTTTTTTCCTACTGTAACAACAACAAAAAGAATATTACATTCAGAAAGAAGAAACGAGTCTTTCTTTCAGAAGGGGTGAATTATTTTAAATAATTTGTATGAAGTAATGCAAGGAGATTTCAGTAACAGTATGAACTTGTCATAGCACACTGATCCTTTGAAATATCTTTTCTCCATGTCTTTTAAGCCTGTCAAATCCTTTTGCAGAACTGTGAGAGCTTGCCTAAAGAGTTGAAAACAATACAGATGAATAAAAGTTATAGATTAATTCCCACTGCTCTTTCTTGGATGAAAATGTTCCATGTTTTTTTTTTTAAATGACTGGGACTATTTAACTCCAACCATAATGTATTTTCTGTGGTTTCTTAATTTGGAATTTTACTCTTCAGCTCCATTTCATCCTGTCTTTCTTCTTATTGAATGCCAAGGCATACCGTAACACAGGAAAAGGGGCCACGAAGGATCACAGGGGGTTGGCTTACATTTAAGCCTTTCTAATTTCATAGCATCTGCTGTGATGTGTCAAGCCAGGTACCATATTTCTATTGTAAATCAGTCTTTCCTCCTGGACTAGATTCACAATCTTTTTGGAGTTATTATGTACTTTTGTTGGTCAACTTTTTAAACACCACTTAGAGTCCCTAGATTGCTCCAATTCCTTAAAGATAATAATGCAGTTTCTGCACCTCTTTCAGTATTTATTAAGACACGGGGAAATGATTTTACCCCAGGAATCCGTATTAGAGTAACACAGGGAGATTTTATATCTATACCGGGTCTACTTGGCTTGGCATGCCAAATTAAAATCTCTAGGGTAGGGGTCTGGCAAAAGTGTTTGGAAACACTTGGTTTATTCTGATGTACAAGTCTGGTTCAGAACCATTGGCATATTTGAAATCATAAATTTACCAACAGAAAAGAAAAGAAATGGAAAGAAAAAAATGGAAAGAAAACCAAAGTCTGCATAGGCAGCTCTTGCCTCTAATATGCCACCTTCATAGTATGGTAATACTGAAAATTGACACAGTATAATGCTTAGGATACAAATGCCCTGGATTAATTTCCACTCTGCTATGTCACCTGAATCAAAGTAAACTTGTAGCTGTTCTATGCCTTAGTTTACTTACTTGTATAATAAGTACAATAATAATGTCTGAAGTAATTTTGGAATCAAGTTGTATATTATGTATAAGATTAAATACTTATAAAGTACCTTCTGACTGGCATAAATTAATTGCTCAAACAATATCAATTGTTATTTCAGGCTACTCAGAGGCTCAGATTGGAAGTTAAATAATATGTTTTATTAGAAAATAACATAAATAATTGTAAACAAAGAAATTTTGTTTAGTAGCTGGAACATTCAGAAACCTAAGATCCATATGGGATTTTGTTTTAGGTCCTTGGTATTATAAATGTTAAATCCATATTTTCATTAATCATATTAGCATTGAGAATGCCACAGCCGTCCCCTTTAATGGCAGTAAAACCCTAAAGTATCACAACATGACAGAAATTACTGGGGTGGATAATTAAGGATGGTGTTATTTCCTGCAGCCTAGGGGTATTTTGGACTGGATTATCCAATAAGAAGATTAAGAATGCATTTAGTGCAAGAAGAGGACATGACAAGAAAATGACAGTTGTTTAAATGAAATTATTCAATATAGATATTTCAAAAATGCATTTAATTCATCATCAAAATAAAATTAGATATTTGTTTTAGCTATTTATATTTTGTGTTGAGTTTTTTTTTTTTTTTTAATACAAGTAAGAGTAGGATACAAAATGTTTTTTCAGTTCTTGGGGGGTCTCTGATGGTTTTTAGTCTGGGCCTGATTCCGATTCACTTCTAGGAATTCTGAGTGTGAATTCCTTGTAAGCAATTTCTTTAGACAGTGTTTTCTTGCAGTGATGTCATTTGGGAGTGAAGTTAGTAGAAACTCTGTAACTAAAATCTTTGCTCTTATCCCTAAATGTATGGCATAGATGCTAAACCATCTGGTTATGCAATAGACAGGAGTCACCTGACAAAATTTCTCTTTCAGCAACTCTGATTTGCCATAGAACTCCTTTACTAATTTTATAATAGAGTGTAAGCTCCACAGCAACAGGACCAGGCACTCTCCATAGTCCCTAGGCTCCACATCAGCAGTGGGAGCATCCCAGAATTTCAGAATCAAAGGAGTCTTTATATATATATACACATATATATGTGTATATATATAATACACATATATATGTGTATTATATATATATGTATATACACACACACATTAAATTCTGGGGTACATGTGCAGAATGTGCAGGTTTGTTACATAGTTATACATGTGCCATGGTGGTTTACTGCACCCATCAACCCGTCATCTGCATTAGGTATTACTCCTAATGCTATCCCTCCCTGGCCCCCTACCCCCAACAGGCCCCAGTGTGTCATGTTCCCCTCCCTGTGTCCATGTGTTCTCATTGTTCAACTCCTACTTATGAGTGAGAACACGCGGTGTTTGGTTTTCTGCTCTTGTGTTAGTTTCCTGAGAATGAATGGTTTTGAACGAATACCGTTCCCTCAAAGATGTCCACATTCTAATACCAGAAACCATGAATGTGTTAACTTACATAGCAAAAGAGGTTTCATATAATTGATTACATTAAGGATCTTAAGTTAGAGGCATTGTCCTGAATTATCTGGCAGGCTCAATTCAATTACAAGGATCTCTGTAAGAGGAAGGCAAGAGGATCAGTCACTAGAAGGAATTGTGACAACGGAAGTAGAGTTTGGAGATATGGGGTCAAGAGCCAAGAAATGCCAACAACCTCTGGAAGCGAATAAAGGAGGGAACAGATTTTCCCCTGAAGTCTCCAGAAGGAACCAGTGCTGACAGTACTTTGTAGCCCCATAAGACTTATTTTGAACTTGTGGCCTCCAGAATGATAATAAATTCATGTTTCTTTAAGCCACTAGATGTGTGATAATATTGCAGCAAACATAGGCAACTAATGGAGACACATGGATCATTAAATTGAATCTCCTCATTTTTGATTAAGTGATATAAGGCCCAGAGAGTTTGGGTGTGCATTTATTCACTCATTCAACAATTTATTCAGTTGCTAACATCTGCCAGGCACTGTTAGCAGTAAACATCTGATCAATACTACGCCTTTTTCTGAATCTTTCCTTCAGGACCTTGGGAATTAGAATCTGGAATGGAGAGTCTCCCAGAAGCGAGACTGTTTGGAGCTGGTGAACTCTAACGGTGGTACACCCAATCCCCAGGGCTGTACTCTTTCCATTTCCTTCCAGAGGCTGGATAATTGGCTTCTTTCTTTTTTTTTTTTTTAATTCAGCTCCTTATAATAAATTCCTTCATTTATGCAAGTTAGATAGAGTGGGTTTCTGTATTTATTATACCCACTGTAGCAAATTATCTAAATAATCAGTTAATGGTGTCCTCTGATCACTTCAAAGGTTTATGAGAGTTTTAGATAAATGATTTCTTTTTACAAAGGGCATTTTATTCCACAGAAATAATTGGCAGGTCACTAACCAACTGATGTTGTCATCCCCAACAAACCAAGTCCACACCCTCATTTCAGCATTTGGGAAACATTTTTCTCTGTCTATGTGGAAAGAAGAATGTGAGCCACAGACTGCATTTGCAATCCTCTGATGTCTGAGCTGCTAAAATGTGTTATGGATAGAATCGTTTTATTATAAATATGAATTTCTTAATAATTTCAATGAGCATTACCTATCATCTACAAATAAGAAGATTGTTTTTATTGGATGACTTTTAAAAATAGCTAAGGAAGGGGTGATGGCAGATGTATCTTGAGTTTAATAAGTAGCCATAATCCTATTTGAGGAGTAGCAAATTATTGTAAGAATGAGGAAGGAGAAATCAGAGAGCAGAGCCCGCCTGCATGGGCACAGGTCTGTGGGGGTACATTCAATGACTCCACAAATAGGCTCTCAATGACTCTAGTTCCAGACACACTTGAGACTTTACTCTGTCTCTCTCTTTCTGACTTTGACAGTCTCTGATAGTAGCAAGAGTCAACAGGTTGGTAAAAAGATTAAAACTGAATCCAGGTTCCACTATTTGATTTCCTTGATCAACTTAACTGTAAATGGTACTATTGACATCTATTTTCTAGGTGGTATTCAAAGAATCAAATGAGATCATATCTGTCAAGTATTTAGCAGTGTCTGATGCATAGTGGAATCTCAATATACGTTTATGCCTTTTTTTTTTTTTTCCAAATGCAAGTGTGACTAAGAACATGCTTTTGCTTTTGTATCTCTGGGAGATCATTAGAAAGCATTGTGGCTCTTTGAATGATATAATACCCTTTCACACACATCATACTTTTTTGTCATACCAATAATTTAGTGAGTAAGTACTATAATTATGTCCATTTTATAGATAAGGAACATGAGGCTGAAAGAGATTAGGCAACTTGATCAATGAGCACAAGCATAATACTTGTCACAAATATGACTTGCACTCAAGTCATTAGAATCAGCCCCTTCATTTTACAGTCCATGCTTTTTCTTTGAAATTTACAAGGAGCCTGTCTTTGTAATGGCCAAAGATCAAGCCAGGTTAGGACTATCTCTGTCTACTAGTCTTCCTATTTTCACTGTCAGTAAAAACACACGACTTAAGGTCAACCCTAGGTATACTGGATCTTCACCAAGGAAGGGGGAGTTGGGTTAGTGTTAATTTGAGTGTGGCCTCCTCATTATGTAGGAGCGGGAAACCATATTTTAATCTTGGTAGGGTTTCAGACAAGCAACCAAAAGGAGAAGAAAAAAAACTGTGCTTGCTATCTTTCCATCCTTCACTCCCAAACCCAACCCCATCCTTGGCATGCTAGTTGGCATAGACTACACTCTTCCTTGCAAGGTCACCTCTGGATGATTGAGTTTCTATGCTGAAAGTCATAAGTTGCTTTAAGTAACCATATCATCTCAGTTTTTGGAAGGTAGCAGGGGGAATTAGGAGTGGTAACACACTCAGGGTACCACACACCATTGAAAACAATAGCTTATTAAATCTTCCTCAATTTAGCCTAATTTTTTAATGGGAAAATGAGTGATAAAATAGGTAGCTCCAAATAGTTCTAGGAAGACCTACCCTAGGTAGGTAATGGCTGTTTATATCTGTTTCTTTCCTTGTCTCCAAATCAAATTGCACAGTGTCCTTTTATGACTGTTTTCTCTTTCAAGGGTATGCTATGCAGTCATTTTAATTTGGTTTTCTTTATACATAAAAAAAATGTTGAAGTCTGGTTATGTGGACATTGTGAGGAATATTTAATACACAACTTCATAAAGGAGTCTAGTTGGATTTCAGAGGTAGCAGAAGATAATATAGTGAGAGTAGTGTAGTGGTGTCAGATCACTTGGCTAAAAATTTCAGTTTTACCACCTGCTAACTATTTGATCCCAGTTTGCTTAAACTGTTTTTACTTCAGTAGAATCAGCAGCGTTGTATCGGGAGCTTTTGACAGCTCTGTGCCACACTCCCACCTGCAACCAGACTTCTGACCTCTATCATTTTAAGATTAATTCATACTTTACTGCTTCCCACTCCTACTCCAAGCTCATCCCCTTATTAGTTTGAGTCAAACTGAATGAATCTGTTTGCTGCTAACATCTATGTGGCTTCTTCCTAAACTTTTTCTTAAAAACTAGCACCTAGTGTGATTTGAAACTTTTAATTTTTCTCTTGATGGTCATATGTGCCTTGAGTAAAAAAAGTTATGTTGGGCTTATAACCAAATTTCTGATCCTGCAATTCATTTATTCGTGTAACTTCATTTCCACCAGCCTAGGTCTCTAGAAGGAAGCAGAGACCCTGAGCAATGGAATTTAAGGGCTTACCTGTAACGACTTCTGGTTTTACTCCATTCTTGGCTCCGAGAGCTACTTCCATGTTCTTCTTGCTCCTTTGCCTTCTAGGGCTGTGGGTACCTGCTCTTACCATCTCCCAGGGAGCATGTGAGAGTAAGTCATGTGGTTTCCAAATTTGTATATCCAACCTGGCCTTCCCACCTGAACTCTAAATGTAATGACTACTTGGGAATGCCTGATAGGAGTCTCAAACTTGTCAATCCAAGGTAGAACTCCAATTTCCAACCTGTATCCTCACCTCCCCCTAAAAAGTAAAACAAACTGACAAAATTATCTCCTAGTCTTCCCCAGTAACCTGAGTTGCTGTGGCTAAGAAGCTCAGCACCACCCTTGACTTCTTACTTTCTCCCATAGTTCACATTCAATACATCCGCAAAACTATGAGCTCTGCCTTTAAAATCCATCTACCTTCTAGCATAATCATTACTGTACCCCTACTCCAGGTGTATTAGTTCATTCTCACGCTGCTGATAAAGACATACCTGAGACTGAGTAATTTATAAAGCAAAGAGGCTTAATTGACTCACAGTTCAGCATGGCTAAAGAGGCCTCAAGAAACTTACAATTATGGCAGAAAGGGAAGCTAACATGTTTTTCTTCACATGACAGCAGCAAGAAGAGCTGAGCAAAAGAGAGAAAAGCCCCTTTTAAAACCATCAGATCTGGTGAGAACTCACTCACTATCAGAACAGCAGCATGGGGGTAACCACCCCCATGATTCAATTACCTCCCATTTGGTCCCTCCCATGACATGTGGGGATTATGGGAACTTCAATTCAAGATGAGATTTGGGTGAGGACACAGCCAACCATATCACCAGGTAACTGAAACTTCTCACCAGAATCATGGCTTGAGCTTCCTAACTGTTCTCTCAGCTTCTGCCTTCATCCCATTTTAGTTATATATTAATGCATAATAGTTCATCACAATATTAGTAGCTTAAAACATCATACATTTATTATCTTGTAACTTCTATGAGTCAGGAGTCTTGGCACAGCTTCTCTCAGGGTCTCCTATAAGACTGCAATCAAAGTGTGACCTGGGGCTAAGGTTTTATCTGAAGGCATGACTGGGGAAGGATTCACTTCTAAGCTCACAAGATTCACTTCCTCAAAGGCTGTGGGCCCGAAAGGGTCTCAGTTCCTTTTTGGCTGTTGGTCGGAGGCTACCCTCACTTCTTTACCATGTACATTTCTCCACTGTGGCTTTCTTGCTTCATCAAAGTACACAAGCCAAAAAGACAAGAGAATCTACTAGCAAGACAGAAGTTACAGTCTCATGCAACCTAATCACAGAAGTGACATCCCATTACATTTACCACATTTTATTGGTTGTAAGCAGATCATAGATCTTGCTCACACTAAGTGGAAGGCATTAAACAAGAGCATGAGTATCAAGAGGCAGGAATCATTGAGAAGTTGCCTACTACATTCTCTTACTCTTTTTTGTTCATGTAGCAGTTGGAGAAATCCTTTAAAGCATGAGTCAGGTCATGCCATACGTGTATTCCAAACCTTCCAGCTATTACATATTTAACTCACAATAGACTCCAAGTTTTTCACAATATCCTGGCACCATCCCCATCTCAACTTATATTACTCTTCCAATACTCACTTTGGTCTGGAAGTACTGACTTTCTTCTTTTTTTTTTTTTATTATTGTACTTTTAAGTTTTTGGGTTCATGTGCACAATGTGCAGGTTTGTTACATATGTATCCATGTGCCATGTTGGTGTGCTGCACCCATTAACTCGTCATTTAGCATTAGGTGTATCTCCTAATGCTATCCCTCCCCCCCGCCACAACAGTCCCTGGAATGTGATGTTCCCCTTCCTGTGTCCATGTGTTCTCATTGTTCAATTCCCACCTATGAGTGAGAACATGCGGTGTTTGGTTTTTCTTCTTATTCCTCAAACCCACCTGGCCCTGTCCCATTTCAGGACCTTTGCAATGTAATTCACTCTGCTTGGAGCCCTCTTGCCCCATGTACATTTATGGTCGGCCTTTCATTTAATCCAGGCTTTTGCTCCAATGTCACCTTTCTAAAAGGCCTTTCTAGACTATGCTATCTAAAACAGCAATTCCTTCCTTGCTTTCTACCTCCTTACTCTTCTCTATTTTTATTTTTAGTATTATTTTAACTGCATAAAATATTATATACCATATTTAATTGTCTGGGGTTTTTTTCACCACTAAAAGGAAAGCTGGAGCAAAGACTGCCTATTTTATTCATGCAATACATGGAAACCGATTTGTTAAAATACAGGGGAAGTATGATAGGACAAATGTAAGCACTTAAGAAGTAGAAAAAGGGGAGTGCTGATTTCTTCTAATAATTATACTGTAATCATTCAAAAGGGTATACCAAAGTACTGTGCTCTTACCCTAAGGAAGACGTGTGTTTTCCCTTAATTAAGATAAGAATTCCTTCAAGGACATTCAGTTACCTTTACTGCTGTCTTATCAAGCAACTTCGTGTCATTAACTCAGTTTTGTAATTGTCTTGTTCTGGGAACAACTGTAAATGGAGGGGTATTGGCATGAGGGTTTTGATGACTACAGTTGTTCATTCTCACTGTTCTCAATATCTCCCATGGTAAATAAAGTGGCATTTCTCCTTAAATTTACGTAAACTTTTAAAGTCAAGATTCCAAATCTGAAAAGTCAAAGACTCAACTCTGCACTATGATGTTTTATCGAAGAAGTGGCAGCCATAATAAAACACATCTAAAAAAGTTATCCAACCTTATCCATTACTATCATCTAGTATTCCAAGGAGGTCAAATTAGTTTAAATGCAATAATTGCAGGTCTTTCAAAGTAATCAAAATAAACTTAAAGTTTATGGTTTGTTGCTGGGGGAAAAAGGGAGACATTTATGTGGCATTGGCCAGGAAGTTTACTTTTAAAGGACAGATTTTTGTTTGATAAACTGCACAAAACAAAACAAAAATGCTGCAGAAATTTTTCTCTCAGTAGCTACTTAGTAAAGTCTAAACTGGACAACTTCCATGCCCTTCAGGGTTTCAGAAATACAAACAGGAAGTTAACATTTCCATAGCAATAATGATTCAGTAATAAAAGCTGAGGAGAAACAATAAAACAGAAGGTCAGGATGAAAGCAATTTACATTTTATTAACATCCTAACACTACATCAGAATAGATATTAAATATTTAAATGGAATCAGAGTGTAATTACAAAAGCATCTGTAATCAAATAACTTTTTTTTGTTTGTTTTTAGGCATGGCTTTGCTCTGGTCTTGTGTTAAAGTGCAAACTTATACAGCATTTCTAAATTCCCTCAACTTATAAATTCTGCTATGTTATCTTATGGACAATTTTTGCAGACTAAGTTTCTTGTGTAAATACTCTTTTCAGGGAAAAGGCATATAACTCATTGTGTCATTCACTTCATTATTGTCAGGCACTGTATATTTTAATGAATGTGATGAAATTCAGTTATTGGAAATGAGTCAAATGAATTATTTCAACACTCTTTTAGGCCAATAGGGAGACAGATTGTCCTTTAGGCATGGACAGATCCTATAACTGGTAAAGTATCTGGGTTTTCCAGTGGCTTGGATTATTCTTTTCCAAACTATTAATCTTGCCTTCTCTCTATTAGAGGAGAGAGGTGATTTCCTAAGAGAGTGATAAGATGCTTCAACATTGTATAAGGAAGGAAGAACTGAATGTCAAGGAGAGAGAAAAGTGAATGTTCCAACCCTGAAGTAGAGGAAGAATGACCAGGTGATGGTGAACCACTGTTAAGAATAGAAGGAAAGAAGGTGGTGTTAATTCTGTAAACCACGAATTTCCTACTGTGACCTTGAGCTGACCAGGCTTCTGGGTCCTTCTATCTTTGTCAGGTGTTGAGCTTATAAGGTAAATAAAGTAGCTAAGAATTGGGAAACTGATTCAAAAAATTTGGACACCCTCTCATTTTAAGGAGAATCTATCTTTCATCGATTATCTTTTGTTGTTTCAAAAATACATACCCAGTTTCTTTAAATGTTTGAAATACCTTAATGACAGTTTCTAAGCCTTTAACTCCTTTAAAAATGTGCTGACAGCCAGATAGTATCCAAATAAATTCTTGTTAACTATAACTATTTATCCTCTTTTATTTTCCCACTTCACTTCTAGCTATTGAAATATGGTTTTGATGTGGGAAATAACACAGGTTTTGAACATTTAGTTGCAATCATGTACTTTGTAGTTTACACACAATACATAAAAAGTAACTCTAAGCCTGCATCCTAGTCCTAGAGTCCTTCACTCAGTTGGGTTGACATATGTGTTTTAATATGCCACAGTACTGATGGGATTAAAGAGTAGTCTCCTTGTTTTAAGTAAATGCAAGCCTGACAGCCAGAGAAATTGTAATGTGACTTTCCTTTGACTATAGTTGACATAAATTTATATACTTGTACTTAAAATATACAAATTACTTTTCCTAACATAGCCCTTAGGTTGTTAATACTAGCAAGTGCTGTACCAGTCTCACACTCCTGTGATTTTATTGTACTGAGCATCTACAGGAAATTGTGTAAGATATTGTGTAAATGGAATGCTGCCCTCTTATGGTTGCACAAATCCTTCCAGGGTCAAACATAAAGCCCCAGTCGCTAGTTAGGGTACTTAATAGAAAGATGTAAGAGCTAGAAGTCATAAAAAAAACCCACACTGATTTTACAAATTACAAAATGGATTCAATGGAGGATACTCGTACCAATTTCATATAAGTTGACAGGATAGAGCCAGAGATAAAATCAAGTTTATTGTTTCTTTCATTCTAATGCACATTTGAATATGATTTTTAACTTCTGGCTTCATAATTCAAGTATTTCAAGGGAAGTCACAAAACATCAATTTTATCAAAATAAGTTATAATAGGGTAATTACAGTAAGTCAATATGATGTCACATTTCCTCAACCATTGAAGGACCTCTTCATTTTGTCAGATTACAAGTCTCAAATATCCAACCAAAATTTGAAAAGGTCTCAAATATCAAACTCAAAAATTTTCAATTTCCAGGACATTTTTTGCTTACATTTTCCTAAGATCATTCTTATTCTTGTTTATCATCTGGGAAGTCACAGTTGAATGCTTATCCAATATATGACAGCCTGTCAAACATTGGATAAAAGCTGTTTTTAATTTTTCCTTAAAAAACCTCTTCCAAGATAATTATTTGCATTTTTATTTGTTCTCTATGTAGTTTTAAAAATATATATATATAAGTTCACATTACTGCAATTTATTTATTGAACATAAATCACCTTGTGTTTTATATATATATATATATATATACACATATATGTATATGATTCTATATATATAGTTTTATATATTCTGATTGCTGAGGCAAAAGATATGTATTTGCATATAAAATTTAGATAGACAGTGTTAATTGCTTCTGAAATAAGTATATCAATTTACCCTCCCACCAACAGTATACAAACGCCCATTTTGCCATATGCTTATAAATACCAGATAAACCTCTCATCCATGCCTTTTAACTTTTCCGTCATATTTTCTATCCCTTAGGCATTTTTAAAACTATGAATTTGGAAAATCATTCACATTTTACAAATCTAATTTACCAGTTTGTTGCTTATCTTCTAAGTTTATTTATGGTGTTATTTGACACAGAGATGTTTTAAATTTAAGTAATTTTCATGCCTTTGTTAAAGTAATTTACAAGATTTGCTCACAAAGTTTATATAAAATACTCAAATTTTCCTTTAGTGGCTTTGTGATCTATTTTATTGCCTTTATATTTAAATCTTTAATCTATTTGAAATGCATTTTATTATATGGTGTAAAGTAAGATAATTTGATATTTTTTCCAAATGGTTATTTTTCTAAGCATTTATGAAACAGCTCATTGAAACCCCACCATTTAGAACTGTCACTTTAAATCAAGTACCAAACCCTTATGTAAACTCAGACCTTTATTTGTTCTCTCTACTTTTTGGACATTTATTATTTTAATTGTATTACATGCATTGACATCCAATATTCCAGAAATTCCTCTTTTAATAGAGTGACTATTATAGGCATACAAATTTTTGACATTATTAAAATACAGTAAGGTAAACAATAATAATAATAATAATAACTTTCCACCTGGAATTAGCTGCTAACATTGTGGCATATTTGTTTTCAGTTTTTTTTTTTTCAAATTACTCTGATATGTTTGTAAACATAAAACTGATATTTTGTAAATATGCTTGTTAAAAATAATTTAATCATTCCACAAATTACAAATAGGCAACCATCATCCCAATTTTCAAGAGCTAGAAATTGGGATCATTAACATTAGTTAAATGTCATTTCAAGTATTGTTCATGCCTATATAAATATACAAGAATGGATGCATGAACAGACAGAAATGCATTTATTAGAAATAAATGTGTCTGGAATAGCTTTCTAGCTTGAATTCTGTGAGGTTGCAGTCAAGCTGACAGCCAGACCATCCCATCCCATCAGACATCTCAAAATTTGATCAAGTTGAAGAGTCCAATTTCAAGCTCACTCACATGCGTGTTGGCAGACTTCTGTTCCTCATGGGTTGTTGGACTGAGGGCCTCAGTTTCTTGTCCTTCATAAGGCTGCTCAGAACTTGGCAGCTTGCTTCCCTAGTGTGAGTAATCTGAGAGAGAGAGAGAGCCCAAGACAAAAGCCACAGTCTTCTTACAACCTAATTTCGAAGTCATATAATTTCTGCCATATTTTATTAATTAGAAATGAGTCAATAAGGTTAGCCAACCATTAAGGATTACTCAAAGGCATGGATACCAGGAAATAAACATCATTTGGGGATCTTTTTAGTACCATAAAACATTCTTTTTTTTTTTTTTTTTTTTTGAGACAGAGTCTTGCTCTGTCCCCCAGGCTGGATTGCAATGGGGCGATCTCAGCTCACTGCAGCCTCCACCTCCTGGAGATTCTCATGCCTCAGCTTCCCAAGTAGCTGGAATTACAGGCAAACACCACCATGCCTGGCTAATTTTTGTATTTTTAGTAGAGATGAGGTTTCACCATGTTGGCCAGGGTGGTCTCGAACTCTTGACCTCAGGTGATCTGCCCACCTCTGCCTCCCAAAGGGCTAGGATTACAGGTGTGAACCAACATTACAGGCATGCCCAACCCCATTAAGCATTCTTTAAGCTGTAGTCTTATTTTTTTTTTTAATACCTGTCATCAAGTTAAGGACGTTCCATTATATTTGTAGTTTATTAAGAGTTGTTACAAGTAGCAATTGATTTTTTTTAAATAAAATTTTACTTCTACTCAGCTGATTTTATGTATTGTCTTAGCTTTCTTGAAGCATGTTGCTCAAGATAGTACCATTTTCCATATACTTAGAAATGAAATCTTTATTTATGATAAACTTTAGAAATACTTAGACACATTCAAAAAATTCAGTTGACATATTGATTGTAGAAGTTTCATTTGTAGTTTAATATGTGAAAAAATATTGTCTTCCCATTATGAAAGTTGTATATTTTCCTATGGCTCAAGTGTGTGTTTTTTTGTTTTTTTTTTTTTTTGTGGGGGTTGTTTGTTTTTACATCTAGGGCAAACTTTGTTGCTTCTTCATACTGACCCTGTGCATTTTTTGTCTAACTTACTTCAAGGTACCATGTATTTCTTTGCAATGTTAATAGAGGTAGTTCTCCTATATATATTTCCTAGCAGTGTTTGCCTACAGGGTCTTGTTAATTGGAGTAAAAGTGTAAATCAGGTGGTTATAAGACAATAGGGAGTGGTGGGGCCTGGCTAAGCTCTTCTGTGGGTTCCGCCTAAAAGTGACAAATTCAACTAAAACAAGCAAGCAATGAAACCAACACTGCAACAAACAAAACATATCTACACTCTTGGTTTAAAACAAACAGGAAAACAAACACTATGCTTTCGAAAATTATCTGTACAGTCACGGGCACCAAACTGAGATCTGTGATATTCTTTACATTACTGCAATTTGAATTTTGAGTTATGTTGCTTCCCGATGTCTGTTATATTTCTCAATTTTTATTTTGTTTAAAAAAACTATCAATTTATCTAGTTATTTTACACTTTTAATGCTTTTAGGAATACTATACCCATTTTTATCTCCCAATGGTTATACTTAAATTTAATAAAATGTATATTTTATCCTAGATTTTTTTAAATAAATCGTGTGGCATATTTTCTAACCTTGGGTAAAAATGAGATGTTCTATAAAATTATCTTCTGTTTGTTGTAGTAATTCTATTTCTTCGGGGGGCATTTCCATGAAGTCATTGAATTGTTTTCCCTATTTGAAACTAAAGTTACTTTATATATCCAAAGATTAGTGTTTTACTTAACCTGATGGAATAGAGAAAACAAATTTTGTTCAGCAATTGAATCTGATATGGTCAGAGATGTTTGAATCCTGCTATTGATGTATTTTAGGCCCAGGTGATGGGATAAGAAAACATTTAAGATTGATTAAACCCCGTTGTCTCAGTTGTCTGGTGAGTTGCGAAGGATTTGCATGGAAACAATGACTTCCTGGAGGTCCTCCTAGTGTGATGAAGGGTTTGTGCCAGCTGAAGTTAGCTATTTGTTTCCTGATATATCTATTCTCCATATGACTCTGCCATGGCATCACCCCTGCTTTTTTTTTTTGACTTTATAAAAGACAGTTTTATTGTTAATTATTTACCTTAATAATTTCAGAAAGAAGAACAGACTAGCTCAGTCGGACATGATTGGCAGTTGGTAAAATCTGGGAAAGCTAATTGCTAAGGATTTAATTAGATTCTTTTAATACTTAGCTATCTAATGATTCACATATAATCTAGAATAAATGTATCATCTCCTTCCCTTTCACTTTAATACTACACCTACCTCCCTTCAATCTGGAAATATTTCCCTTAAATATGGTTTTCAGAAGAACAAGTTCCCTCAAGAATATAGCCATGAGGACAGTGCACAAAAATACTCAAAATGAAACTCTATATAATTTGTCTAAAGAAGCAAATCTTTCAAAATATTATGAAATAAATCCAGTTACAAATGCACTTGTTCATCTATGTGAATAGGTTCTGGTATAATAACTGAAAATGGCTGGCTGTTTACAAGATACACAAACAGGAATAGTGCACCTACCCCTCTAATGGCCCTCAGAAGCCCAAAATGTTCCAAGTGCTGTAGGCCAGAACATACAAGAATCAATCTTCATATTTTTCCTCCTGAAAAGCTGTCCCATAGTTAGGCTGGACTGTGGGACTGTCTTGTTCACAAACAGAAAGATTTCCTTTTCAGAAGGAAGCTGAATCCTTTTCCTGATGGTTCATATTAACTGAGCTACAGTGCCATCAACTGGACCCAACTTCCTCTGGTTGTCAGTGTTAACAACCTGAGAGCCTGAGACCTTTTCCACAATTACCAGAACCTGGTCGGGATATTTTGCTCAGATCTTTGCGGATTCTGTGCATCTATGTTCCAGTGAGTGTTCTTCCTTGAACATCTACTTGATGATGGTGGTAAGAGGTGGAGCTGGCTCTTGGAGCTGTGGATCTCAGTGCACCAACCACACCATCCTCTGGTTTATTTATCCAGCTAGCCACGCGGTTACAGCTTGGGTTGAACATTTCAGTCCACGATGCTTCTTGTGTCATCACAGTGCTCTTTGCCTGAAATGCTGGGAGAATGGAGATGTGTTCTACAATGAATAGCCTACATCTTTGCTGTTGCTTTGAGCCCTTGCTCTGAACTTATCAGTATTTTGGTGTTCCACAGAGTTAGAGTGAGATCCTTTTGATTTTTTCTTCTAATGAGCTTTTCCTTTATTGACACCTCAACTGATCAGTTATTTCAATCCACTCTTGTGTCTACCGGAATGCATAAAATCCTTCCCCAATTTCAAAGGCTAGTATAGATTTTTACTTCTTTTGTTTATATTTCTTTGATTCTTATATGAGACTTTGAAGGTTAGTGAAGATAGGGAGGAGTTACTTTTACAGTGTCAGTGTGATATGTTAAAACAGATATCATATGACATATTCTTCATGAACCCAGTCTGCTTCCCAGCAAACACATGAGCTTATTTTATGGAGGCTCATAGATACCTCTTAACAAAATCATCCAGAATAATTATTATGTGTTGAATTGTGTCCCTTCAAAAGATACATTGAAATCCTAACCCCTGGAACTTGTGAATGGGACCTTATTTGGAAATAGGGCTCTTAAAGCTGTAATCAATCCAGAATCTATAAAGAATTTAAACAACTTCACAGGGAAAAAAACAACCCCATTAAAAAGTAGTTAAAGGATATGAACAGATACTTTTCAAAAGACTTACATGCAGCCAACAAGCATATGAAAAAACGCTCAACAACACTAATCGTTAGGTAAATGCAAATCAAAACCATGATGAGATACCATCTGACATCAGTCAGAATGGCTATTATTAAAAAATAAAAAAAAACAGATGCTGGTGAGGTTGCAGAGAAAAGGGAATGCTTATACACTGCTAGCGGGAATGTAAATTAGTTCAGCCATTGTGGAAAGCAGTTTGATGATTCCTCAAAGACCTTAAAACAGAATTACCATACCATCTGGTAATCCCATTACTGGGTATATATTCAAAGGAATATAAATTGTTCTACCATAAAGACATACATAATATACTGTTTGCAACACTATTCACAATAGCAAAGACATGGAATCAACCTAAATGTCCATCAGTGGTAGACTGGACAAAGAAAATGTGACACATATACACCATGGAATACCATATAGTCATTAAAAAAGAATGAGATCATGTCCTTTGCAGCAACATGGATGGAGCTGGAGGCCATCTCCTAAGCAAACTAACACAGGAACAGAAAACCAAATACTGTATGTTCTTACGTATAAATGGGAGCTAAATAATGAGAACACGTGGGCACTAAGAAGGAAAAAACAGACACGGAGGCCTACTTGAGGGTAGAGGGTGGGAGAAGGGAGAGGATCAGAAAAAAACTATTGTGTACTAGGCCTAGTACCTGGGTGATGAAATAATCTGTATAACAAACCCCCATGACACGAGTTTACCTACATAACAAATCTGCCCATGTACCCCTGAACCTAAAATAAAAGTTAAATAAATAAAGATGTAATCAAATGAAGATGAGGCCATTCTGGATTAGGGTCATACTGGATTATGTAGATCCTAATCCTGTGGCTCGTGTTTTTATGTGAGGGAAATTTGGACACAGAGTCACAGAGGGAAAGCGCCATGTGATGATAGAGGCAGAGATTGGACTGATGAGTCTGTAAGAAAAGGAACACGAAGAATTGCCAAAAACCACCAGAGCGTAGGAAAAGGAAAGGGAGGTGTATTTATTTTCACGCTGCTGATAAAGACATACCCAAGACTGGTCAATTTTCAAAGAAAAGAGGTTTAATAGAGAACTCACAGTTCCACGTGGCTGAAGAAGCCTCATAATCATGGTGGAAGGCAAGGAGGAGCAAGTCACATCTTACGTGGATGGTGGCAGGATAAGAGAGCTTGTGGAAGGCAACTCCCATTTTTTAAAACCATCATATCTCGTGAGACCCATTCACTATCACGAAAACAGCACAGGAAAGACCCACCCTCAGAATACAATCATTTTCCACTGAGTCCCTCCCACAACACCCATAATTATGGGAGCTACAAGATGAGATTTGGGGTGTGGGGACACAGAGCCAAACCATATCAGAAGGATAGTTCCCTGTAGCCCTCAGAGAGAGCATGGCCCTTCCAACACCTTGATTTTGGATGTCTAGCTCCCAGAATGGTGAGAGAATATTCTGTTGTTTGAAGCCACCAAGTTCATGGAACTTTGCTATAGCAGCCCTAGGAAATGAATATGGTAGTCATTTGATAATTTGAAGAATTCAGGTCCTCCTTAAAAAAAATTGGTAAGGAATATTTGATTGCCCACCATTCTGCAAAACCTCTTTCTTCATGATTCTGCGATGATCACTAATTTTGTAAGAAGGCCTGAGAAATTTCATAATTTTTCCTTCTAGTTCCTATTGTGCAGGACTATGAGAGAAAAAAGCAGCTTCTGGGCCTGGTGTAAATTTTACCTAGGGCAGTTGCTGAGTAAATGTGCTATTTTTTAAAAAGGTGATTTAAACAGGGATTTATGAGCATGTACTCTCCTTTCCACATATGTTATAAGATACACATTCACTGGGCCCAAAGGGCAGATTGAACAAAAGAATGAGATCATGTCCTTTGCAGCAACATGGATGGAGCTGGAGGCCATATCCTAAGCAAACTAACACTAGATTGAACATGTGCTCAAGTCTCCTTCTCCCTCTCTTGGCCCCCAGATATAACATACAGTTCTAGAAAATAAAGGGGTCTAGAAATATTTAGGAAATCCTGAAGAAAGAGATAAAGAAAATCAGTGGTCTAGAAATTATTAGGAAATCCTGAAGGAAGAGAAACCTAGAGCCAAAAGCATAGCTCCAAACACATTCCAGGTGGAAGAGGACTCATAGTTACTCCAAGCTGGGTGGTGGTAAATAAGATTGTCAGGTAAGGGCCCTGAAGTGCATATCAGGGGTTTGACTAGAGACCTAAAGCTGTTCCAATCTGAAGTTTTCACCCTCTTTCAACAATCAGTTATGCCAAGCAGTGACCAGTAGGGGCAACTGCTCCACTACCATCTTTGGAGTCAGAGTGCAGTAAACAAATACGGCACTTATAGAAAGGCTCCGTGAGAGACTTTCCAGTCATGATGATCCCATGGCCAAGAATCACCAAAACTTGGGGAAATCTAATTTAATGAGGAATATCAATATTAATACAATGAAAACTCCCAAACAAAACCAAAGTAAATACAAAGATACCGTGAAGTTACTAGAAATGACAAATTAAGACTTTAACAAAAGTTTATAACTAGTAAAAATATGGAGCAGTATTATATCTATAGAAAAGAAACAGATGTAGAGATTGGAAATTCAAAATCTGGCCCTTGAAATTTAAGAATGCATCTGATGCTCTGAGTAGCAGAATAAACATAAAAGTTCATTCACTGAAGAGTTGTAAATTGAGTTGAGACATTTTCTGTACTCAGGAAAAGAGAACAATGTGATTGAAAATGCAGAAGAAAACCAACATCCAACTGTTCTAAATAAACCTGTTAGAATTCCAGAAGAACATAAAGAGCATGGATGGAATAAAATATTCAAAGAAACAATAAAAATTATTTTACAGTGCTAAGGAAAATAAATAGATTATAAAATTGAAAGTAACGTTTGGATGCAAAACAAGATGACTGAAAAGAAGACCCACATCTAAGCCAAAATGTAGAAACAACTCAAATGTCCATAAATAGATGAATGGATAACCAAAATATATTTATGTACACTCAATGAAATAGTATTTCTCCCTCAAAGTGAATGAAGTACTGATGCATTCTACATTGTGGGTAAACCTTCCAAGCCTTATGATAAGTGAAAGAAGCCAGTCACAAAAGGCCATACATATTGTATGATTCAATGTACATGAAATACCTAAAATAGGTAAATTTATAGACACAGAAGGAAAATTGGTAGTTTTCAGGTATAGGATGTGGAAGGAATGGGGACAGACATTTTAATGGGTAAGGGGATTTCTTTTAGGATGTTGAAATGTTTTAAACTAGATGGAGGGTATGGTTCCACAATATAGTATGCTAAGTACCATTGAACTACACACTTTTAAAAGATTAATTTTATGTTATGTGAATTTCATCTTGAGAAAAAGAAAAAGCAACAGGGCAAGAGAGGAGAATACTTTGTCTTGTCTCTGAGAGATACATGGGAATGCTTGTGGAACTGTTCCTGAAGAGTGAAAACAAAAAGAAAACAAACCCACACCTCAATATATTGTAAGTGGAACTTTAGAACTTCACATGTGAAGAGAAAATTCTAGAAGTTTCTGGAGAGGAAAGCAGACAACTTACAAAGGAGCAAGAATGATTGATAACCAGGCTGGGTGCAGTGGCTCACACCTGTAATCCCAGGACTTTGAGAAGCTGAGGTGGGCAGATCGCTTGAGGCCAGGGATTTGAGACCAGCCTGGCCAACAGCACAAAACGCTGTCTCTACTGAAAATACAAACATTAGCCAGACATGGTGGTACAGGGCTGTAATCCCAGCTACTTGGGAGGCTGAGGCATGAAACTCTCTTGAACCCAGGAGGCTGAGGTTGCAGTGAGCCAACATCGCACCACTGCACTTCAGCCTGGGAGACAGAGTGATAATCTGTCTCAAAAAATAAAAAGAAAGACTGATTACATACTCCTCATTAAAAACACTGAGTTCAAGAAAACATTTAAGCAATATCTTCAAAGTGTTGAGAAAAAATATCTGAGCCTTGAATTTTATGTCTAGACCACAATCATTCATGTGAATGGCAGAATAAAGGTAGATGTAGACATTCCTGGACTTAGGATATTTGTCACCCATAATCCTATCTGAAAAGCTTATTAAAGTTCTATTTCACCAAAATATTTAAAAATCTTCGATGTATTTTATCAGGAGCATGATAAGCAAAGAAACTGATAAAACTTTTCTATAAAAATAATAAATAGTCTTTGGTTTCAGCACCAACAGGTAGCGTGTGGAAGTCATCACTCCTGTTCTTAGAACAAAAAAAGCTGGACAAACTAAAAACACGTTTGGTTCCACCAGAGAACCAGGGTCTCATGGCAAACCACCTCAAAATCTGGAGAGACAGGTGCATCCAGAGAGATTGAGCTGAGATCTGTTCACCTGGAAAAGAAGCTGCTGGAGCCATAGACTGGTCGAACCCTCAAATGGTAATTTTGATAAGTTGTTGAAGGCTGACTGTGAACCAGCATGAGTGAGAAACTATTAGGGACCCCAGTCTTAGGGGTTTCCTAAAAGTTTGTGGGTTTTGCTTCCAGGAATATTATCAGATTTTCATCATGAGGATCTGGGAAAGATCCCCTTAGGGTTCTGGCGGTGGAGACAGGAGTAGGGGAGAGTAAGTACTGAGAAATGTGTCCAACTCCTCTCTCTAACAAAGACGTAGTCTCCATGTGAAAGTCTTTAGCAGAGAGCAATTCTGAAATCTGATCACAGCCAGAAATAGGGAATTCTTCCCACTCTAGTCCCTTCCAACCCTCTTGTTTCACCTAAGAGGGGAAAGACATTATCAACAGGGGTTAAGGCTTCAAGGAAATAGACTGGAAATGAGGCAGCCAGGGAAAGGAGTAGGAGATGAGAGAAAAAGTGGCATCACTGGCGAAACATCTGTGAAGGTCACTGCCCTGAGTCACAGACTAAAAATCCAAGATCTAATTGGAAGATTATAGAAGGCTCCTTCTTCACCACACCTTACCATCACACTGACAAGTATAATAACAGTAGATTACAGCTGGAAAAGCTGCATGACACAGACTCTCTGAGGACTGCATAAAAAACGCCCAAGTCCAAGGACTTCATGTCTAAAACACCAAAAGCAATGGCAACAAAAGCCAAAATCGACAAATGGGATCTCATTAAACTAAAGAGCTTCTGCACAGCAAAAGAAACTATCATCAGAGTGAACAGGCAACCTACACAATGGGAGAAAATTTTTGCAACCTACTCATCTGACAAAGGGCTAATATCCAGAATCTACAATGAACTCAAACAAATTTACAAGAAAAAAACAAACAACCCCATCAAAAAGTGGGCAGAGGACATGAACAGACACTTCTCAAAAGAAGACATTTATGCAGCCAAAAAACACATAAAGAAATGCTCCTCATCACTGGCCATCAGAGAAATGCAAATCAAAACCACAGTGAGATACCATCTCACACCAGTTAGAATGGCCATCATTAAAAAATCAGGAAACAACAGGTGCTGGAGAGGATGTGGAGAAATAGGAACACTTTTACACTGTTGGTGGGACTGTAAACTAGTTCAACCATTGTGGAAGTCAGTGTGGCGATTCCTCAGGGATCTAGAACTAGAAATACCATTTGACCCAGCCATCCCATTACTGGGTATATACCCAAAGGACTATAAATCATGCTGCTATAAAGACACATGCACACGTATGTTTATTGCGGCACTATTCACAATAGCAAAGAGTTGGAACCAACCCAAATGTCCAACAACGATAGACTGGATTAAGAAAATGTGGCACATATACACACCATGGAATACTATGCAGCCATAAAAAATGATGAGTTCATGTCCTTTGTAGGGACATGGATGAAACTGGAAAACATCATTCTCAGTAAACTATCGCAAGGACAAAAAACCAAACACCGCATGTTCTCACTCATAGGTGGGAATTGAACAATGAGAACTCATGGACACAGGAAGGGGAACATCACGCTCCGGGGACTGTTGTGGGGTGGGGGGAGGGGGGAGGGACAGCATTAGGAGATACACCTAATGCTAAATGACGAGTTAATGGGTGCAGGAAATCAACATGGCACATGGATACATATGTAACAAACCTGCACATTGTGCACATGTACCCTAAAACCCTAAAGTATAATAAAAATAAATAAATAAATAAATAAAAAACGCCCAACTCAACAGGGAAGCCAATAACAGAAACTCTAGAGGAATTAGAAGCCTCTGACACCTATAGCTACAACAAATATTAAACATAATCTAACTCCTAGGCAGATTAACATAAATCCTCACGCTACAGGCCATTTAGCTCAGTTTTTATTACCCAATACAATATGCCTGGCTTTCAACAGAAAATCATAAGGCATGCCAAAAGGCAAAAACAAAACAAAACCAACCAACCAACCAACAAAACATTCTGAAGAGACAAAGCAGTCATCAGAATGCAACTCAGATATGACACAGATATAGAATTATCAGGCAAATGATTTAAAATAACTGTAATTAATGTGTTAAAGGCACCAATGGAAAAATAAGATAGCAGACAAGAACAGATGAGTAATGTAAGCAGAGAGATATTCTAAGAAAGAATCAAATGTAAATGCTAGAAATAAAAAAAAAAGAAATGATGAATGCCTCTGATGGGCTCATTAGTATCATGGACATAGCTGAGAATAGGATCAATGAACTTGAACATAGATAATAGAAATTTTCTAAACTGAAATGCAAAGAGAATAAAGAATGAACCAAACAGATGAGAATATGCAAACTATGTGACAATATCAAAAGGTGTAACGCCTATAGTTGGAATAGCAGAAAGAAAGAATGGAGCAGAAGAAATATTTGCAACAACCATGCTCAAGTGCTTCCCAAAATTAATGTTACACACCAAATCCTGGATTGAGTAAGCTTAGAGAACACCAAGCAGGATTTAAAAAAAAAACACAGACAAATTACACACACATGCACACGCACACACACGCACACACACACACACCCCTACCCATAACTTACTCAAACTGCAGAATACCAAAGACAAAACCTTGGAAGAACAAATAAAATTATAGTCTTGAAAACTTTAAGATTATATCAATGTGTTAGTAGCATGTGGTGAAAGGATGAAGGTAAGTAAAAATTTGTGTGTGTGTGGGAAGGCTGTATATACGGATTAGCTCTAGATAGTAATAAATGTCATATATAGGTTGAGTATCCCTTATCCAAAATGCTTGAGACCAGAAATGTTTTAGATTTCAGATTTGGAAGTATTTTATTATCATACTTACTAGTTTAACATCCCAAATCCAAATATCTGAAATGTTTCAGTGAGCATTTCCTTTGAGCATCAGGTTGGTTCTCAAAAAGTTTTGGATTTTGGAGCATTTCAAATTTTGGATTTTGGGGTTTGGGATGCTCAACCTGTACTACATATATAGATACTGTGGAACTGTAACAATAACAACTTGGGGCTTTGAAATAGGGTATGTAATTTCCAAATCACTAGAGGAAAAAAGATAGATAAAAACTGAAGTCTTGTCAACCAACTCTATTTCATCTCTACTGAGGAATCTGAGGTCATTAGAAAGAACAAGATAGATTGTACGGTCACTGAGCTCAAAATATTTTATCTCATATTATCCAATAAAAACAACATATTTTCTTACATATGTATATGCATATAAATATATTTTAAAAGCTGAGAAGAATATACCTTATAGGAAGAGAAAGGAAATCGAAATGGAAAAGGGAGAAAGATGTAACTTTTACTTATGTTGTTTGAATATATGTAAACATTCATGTGTAGCTGATACAATTTGGAAAGTGACTTCTAAAAACTAAAAGCATCTAAATAGAGTCTGTCTTAATGCTAAAGAGAGGAAGATGGACCTGAATTTTCCATTCTTCACTGTAAATGGGAGGACCAAGTTAACACACAGTAAATATGTAAAATTACAAATTATTTCTCTCCACAAAACCTTCAAATGTCATGTGAGAGGATAGAGCTTCAAAGGGAAATAATTTGTTCCTGGAACACAATTTTTCATTTAAACACCATCTTCATTTTGAAGAGAAAACAAATGGGTGCAATTTGACCCCGCTGGCCTTAGGCCTACTCCTGTACCACAAGTGCCATATGAAACCATGAAAGGAACCACATCAAGGCAGATGAGACCACTGAGAACTTCAAGGAAATCATGTTAGCCACGTATGATTTATCTGTGGACCTTTGTTGGGCAAAGCAAGCTGAGAGGCCCAGAGCTAATGGGAAAAGTCATCAAGTTAAAAGTTATCCTTGGAAAGAACATGAAGGAGCAGGAATCTAAAAAGTTTGGAAATGCTGTCAATTCCATATACTTAGTACTCTTTCTTTTAGGGAATTAATGAAAAAAAAAAAAAAAACAAACATCATAATGCTGTTCACTGTACTCAAAGGCAGTATTATTCTCATAATTTGGAAAATCTTTTATTCTTTCATTTAAGCCTAGGAAACAGTTTTTAGTTAATTTTATTTTGACAAATTATTAATCATATAATAAATACACTATTTGGGGGCATTTTTAATATTTCTGGAATTTCACATATATCATTTATGATCTGGAGGTCAGTGTTGTGTAGTTAAGAGACTGGGCTTGAGGCCACACTGCCTGAGATAGCATCCTACCTGCAACACTTACTAGCTATGTGACATTCGTCAATATGTACCTCCCTGTGTCTTAACTACCTCAATTATAAAATGAACTTGTACCTATTTCATTAAGTTGCTGTGAAGATTGAATGAGATACTACAAGGAAATTTCTCACAATCCTTCCTGGTACAAATGAATACTTCTGAATAATATCTATTAAAATCTTCATTCAACCCCAAGAGGTAGATTCCCCTTCTGAAGATAAAGTCACTGAAACCTAGAGAGGGAAAGTAATTGGTTTGAGTTTGCAAATGGTGGATGGAACTGGTGGAGACAGAATGCAAACCAGTGGAGTCTGGCTCCGAAACCCCTGGTCTATGCAGTCACCATAATACATTGTTTTGGAAACTTTTCATACCCTTATCTTTTGCTTTTCCACTTGAACATAAACTCTGGGAAGGCAGAGGCAACTGTATCTTTTACTTCTAGATTTTCCTGGGTGGCCCAATTCAGTGTCCTGAGTATGTGTGGCTAATATCGCTGAAAGGAGAAAATTGATATTAATAAAGCACTTAGGAAACAACTGCCAAGAATTATGGCCAGGTATTGAGATAAATTACATTTATATTCAATCCTTACTAAAAAAAATTTCAAGAGACAGGTATTATTCCTCTTCTTTTACAGATGGTTTACAGTTGTTGCCTAGAAGACATATCTTTCTTTCATTGGACTGTGCATTCTTCTTGTAGGAGGCACACAGTAATTGACAGCATGAATTTAAAGCTAGAGTTGATAAGAAATTTGATTCTGCTACTTACATAAGAGTGTGATTTTTGAGTCATTAAACTTCTCTGAGTCTCATTTGTAAAATGCAAATAGAAAATACAGCCTACATCAATTAATAATTATATTAAATGAGGAAATACATGTAAAGGTCTATATTGGAATCACAGCAGTCTATAAATATTAGCTTTCACTATTATTATTTTTAATATGAATTTCAATAGAGTCAGTTGAAGTGAAAGGATCTTTTTTAAAATTTTAACCTGTCAGTGTGCTCTTCAGTGTGAGAAACATCCTCTCTTCAATGGAAAAGCTTTAGGGGTCATTTATACAGGAAATTGAATCAGTTTAAACAACTCCACTAGACAATGCCTGTCCAAAATAATCATTGTTTCAGTAAAACAGTTGGCAGGACATGGTAGAAGATATTTTTAAAATCTTACTTCCTAACAGAAGTGTTGCCTATAGGTTTATAGGAATAGGAAGCTTGTGATGGGCAGACAGAAGTCTGTATGCAACAAATATTACTTCTCCAGCTAAAGAACTCGACCTTAAAAAGGACAGGGAAGCCAAATCTATTAAGATTTTATCATCATTTGGGTGATTATACCTCAGAAGTTCAAAATCCATGGGTGAAGAAAACACCACACATATTTTTATCTCATTCTACCTTTAGAAACTATGATAAACTACCCTTTAACCAGAAAGATCAGTAAATTGAATGTTCTGGTTATAATCACATAATATTTATCATACATCCCAAATTAATTAAAAGGTAGAATATTCACACCAAACATTATACCATAAACAATATACATGATATTAAGCTTTCAGTGTGTAAAATGTTTACCTTGATTATTCTGGAAGCACTCTAGGTTTTCAGACTGTCCCAGTATTTTCATTATGAACCTTAATTGTTAGGATAATATAAATTTCTGCACAAGGTAAGGAATATCTTCTCACAGAGAAACAGCAGCTCTACAATAGAATGGGCCAGAATGGAATTTTGTGAGTTCCCTTTGCATGGAGGTTTAAACAAAAGCTGTAGGATTGCTTGCCTAAAAGGTTCCAAAACAGATGTTAGTATAAGATGCGGAGTACTAGAATTGTTTATAATATAAGAGCTGATTACATTAGTTTCCTAGGGCATCCTTAACAAAGTACCACAGATTGGGTGGATTAAACAACAGATATTTGTTTTCTCACAGTTCTGGGGGCTGGAAGTACAAAAGCAAGATGTCAGCAGGATTTTTTTTCCCAAGGCCTTTCTCTTTGGCTTGTACATAGATGTCTTTTCTGTTTTCTCACATGATCTTTCTTCTTGTTTTTGCTTGTTTGTTTTTTGAGCCAGAGTTTCACTCTTGTTGCCCAGGCTGGAGTGTGATGGCTCAATCTCAGCTCACTGCAACCTCCACCTCCCAGGTTCAAGTGATTCTCCTGCCTCAGCCTCCCGAGTAGCTGGGACTACAGGTGCCCACCATCACACCCAGCTAATTTTTGTATTTTTAGTAGAGACAGGGTTTCTCCATGGTGGCCAGGCTGGTCTCAAACTCCTGACCTAAGGTGATCCACCCACCTTGGCCTCCCTAAGTGCTGGGATTACAGGCGTGAGCCACCCATGATCTTTCTTCTATGTGTGTCTGTGTCCTAATTTCCTCTTCCTATAGAGACACCAGTTATATTAAATGAGGGCGCACATTAGTGATCTCATTTAACCTTAAATATTTAAAAACCCCATCTCCAAATATAGTCACATTCTGAGATACTGGGGGTTGGGACTTCAACATATGAATTTTGGGGAACTTAATTCACCCCATAACAGGGGTTTATAGGAGAAGCACTGGGGCCCTGGTTAAAGATTAAGAATTCCTCAGCTTCACTCCTGAATATTGATTCAGTAGACCAAGGGAGTTGCATGTTTAATGTGTCTAATAGCTAGGACTTGCTTTTAGCCAGTGCCAGGTGATCATCATCTTAAGCTAGCTCAATCAAAATGGAGAATGTGTTGTCCCACACGAATAAACATTTCAGGAATAGGGTTTTAGGGGTACCTTGATTAAGGTCTGAATACAATAGCTTGGATTGTCTTTTTACATTACTCCCATCTGCTTTCTAAGTGTGGCCTCCATTTTTCAGTCCTCTTGTAGCTGGAAGATGCCTTGACCGAGCCCCCATGTTTACAAAGGTTCACATTTAGTGGAGGTGGAAGCAAATCATGTAATATTTTACCTGTGAAGTGGCAAGACAGCTCTTAAATGGCAAAAATGGATCTTAAGTGGCAAAACAAATGAGGGATGGGTGAATTTCTGCACTGTGGAAGCTGAAAGAGCCAATTTACATTATATAAAGATACAAAAATATACAATTACACAAAACTGTAATTCAAAGTTTATTTTAGTAATAAGTAAATAATACTAATAGTGTTTACTTACTGCTATGTGTCAGCCACTAGCTTGAATGCTTCACATGTATATTTAATACTCACATGAGGTGCAGTTATGATCACCATTGTTCAGACAAGGAAACAAATTTGGCCAGAGGCTATATCCCTTGTCCAAGGTAGAGCTAGTGAGAGCCGTGAGGAGGCAGAACTGGGATTGGAGTCTTTGTCTTTGGAGTCCTTATTTGTTGATGCTACTTTTTGCTGCCTCCTCAGCACACACACAGATGGTATCAGAGTTATCCATCTCTAGTAGAGCTAAACTCACTCAGATTTCAGTAGTTTTCATATGACAGTAACATCGGGGATGAAATAAAAGTTATATATTTATTTTAATTATGCACATACACTAGAAATACCCACTGATCTGACTTTAGTTTGAAAAGTTTTCCGAATTTAATATACATGAGTTCATTTTATCTCACAGCACTGACAAAGGGACCCTTCACAAGGTAACTATTAATACTTATTAGGGATGTGTTAATTCAATTCAATGTGGGCAAAAGGGGAAAAAAAGGAGTTAAGTAATGCTGCTTTAGCCCCTCCTTAAGCTACAAGTCTTATCTAATAATTAGGCCACTTGAAAACCTTACCAATCAGCAAACTTAGAAGCCTAACATAAATACTACCCAGCCAGTATTCAGTGTGTATTGTCTTTATTTGATAAAGTATATTTCTTTCACTATTGAATTGCAGCAAAGGTGTAGGTCTTTCCCTGGAATTTGAGCAGGGTGCTTTGTCCTATTGCTAAGAAAATGCATATAAGTGCCTGAGACAGTTTAGTGGTCTTTACCAATAATAGCTTGGCCTTTTGACTCACCCAGGCTGCCAGGAAACTCTGTATTTTTTCCCTCTCTCCACAGATATGCTAAATCCGGTAACATCACGTCAGTGCATTCCGAATTGGATGCAACACTGAATTTGTTTTAATTTGGAAATCCTTGTTATCAGTTCATATGTTGAATCAGAGAATATTGGGGCAGGAACGGTCTGGCAGATTATTTAGCCCAGACTCATAGACTTATAGATGACAAAAGAAAATGCCAGAGATGTTAAATGACCCAAACAAGACCACATTGCTGGTAAGTGGCAGGCCCAAAATAACTCTTGGCTCCTGGTGCATGAAACAATTTGTTTTCTACCGGAGTCTTAGCAGCAGGTTTCAGGAGTGGGATATAGCCCACCCCTTCAGAAACAGTTTGGTAGAGTAACACAAGGTATGAACCCTAGATGCTACTGTATTTAGGGAATTTTCATATTGCTATGTTGTGCTATAGCAAGAAGGAATATTTAAGAACCAAACAATACAAAATTCAGGAAAGCAAATAGATATTTTAATGATCAAACTTGGATATGGGTAGCTCTCTTTCTTTTCTGTTTTTTTTTTCTAATTGTGGGAAGAATATGTAACACGAGATACACCCCCTGAACAAGTTTTTAGAGGTATGGTACAGTATTGTTGACTGCAGGTACAATGTTGCACAGACAATTTCTAGAACTTATTCATCTTGCATAATTGAAACTTTGCACCTGTTGAACAGCAACTTCTCAGTCCCCTCTCCCAAAACCCCTGGCAACCGATGTTTTACTCTCTGCTTAATTTGACTGTTTTAGATAACTCACATAAAAAAGGATCATGCTGTGTTTGTTCTTCTGTTTGGCTTATTTCAGTTAGCACAGTGTCCTCAGGGTCATCCATGTTGTTACACATGGTAGTTTCCTTTGGCTAAGGCTGAATAGTATTCCACTGTGTGTACATACAACATTTTCTTTATTCACACAACCACGATAGAGATTTCTTGGCTATAGTAAATAATGCTACAATAAACATGGGACTGCACATATCACTTTGAGATCCTGATTTAAATCATTTTGGATAAATACCTAGAACTAGGATCGTTGGATCATATGATAGTTCTATTTTTAATTTTTTGAGGAACCCTCGTTCTGCTTTTTATAGTGGCTACATCATTTTACATTCTCACCAACAGTATATAAAAGTTTTAATTTCTCTTCATCTTTGCCAACACTTGTCTTTTTTTAAAAAAATAAGAGCTATTCTAAAAGGTGTGAGGTGATATCTCATTGTGGTTTTGGTTTACATTTATTTGATTATTAGTGACGTTGGGCATCTTTTCATATACCTGTTAGCCATCTATCTGTATGCTTTCTGTGCTGGTCTATTTGTGTTACCACAATGAAATACCTGAAACTGGGTAATTTATGAGAAAAGAGGTTTAATTGGCTCAAGGTTCTCCAGGCTGTACAGAAAACATGGCACCAGCATCTGCTCAGCTTCTAGTAAGGCTTCAGGAAGCTTTGGTTCATGGTAGAAGGCAAAGTGGGAGCGGGCGTGTCACGACAAGAGCAGAGCAAGAGAAAGAGCAAGGGTTGGGGGAGGTACCACACTCTAAAACAATCAACTCTCACGTGAACTATCAGAGTGAGAACTCACTCATTACCACAGGTGTGGCATCAAGCCATTCATGCGGGATCCACCCCCATGACAAACGCCTCTTTCCAGGCCTACCTCCCACATTGGAGATCACATTTCAACATGAGATTTGAAGAAGACACACATCCAAACCATATCACCTGCTTTGGATATATTTCTATTAAAATCCTTTGCCCATTTTAAAATCAGATTTTTGTTTTCATCAGGTTTTGTTTTGTTTTGCTATTGAATCACATGAGTTCCTTATATACATTTAATAATGACCTCTTACCAAATATATGGTTTACAAATATTTCCTACAATTACTTAGGTTGTATTTTCACTCTGTTGATTGTTTCCTTCCCTGTGCAGAGGCTGTTTAGTTTGATGTGGTTCCACTTGTCTATTCTTGCTTTTGTTACCTGTGCTTTTGATGTCATATCCAATAAATCATTGTCAAGACCAATGTTTTGAAGCTTTTCCCCTGTGTTTTTTCCTAGGAGTTCTAAAGTTTCATATCTTACTTTTACATCTTTAATTCATTTTGAGTTTATTTTTATTCACAAATACTTAATAAGCACTTTAATCCTCATGCTGACCCTTGAATTATACTTTACTGTCCTCATTTTTAGATGAGAAACAGATTCAAAGTATTTATGCCTCAAGTGACATAGCAAAATCATGATGAAAACAGTCTAGACCCAGCTGCAACTGATTTTGAAGGCTATTCTCTACTGACGGGCTTATAAAGAAATCTCTTTGTAGGCTGGTCTTTTGCTATAACTCTTCCTCCATTATTGGTCGTGTTTAATAACTGGTGAGTGTTTGGGTGTCTTCTGCATTACTAGAAATTCACAAGAGTTAAATGGCTGTGTTTCATGGCATGTAAACTTATATACAGTAGATCAAGGCATGCACCTGGGCTTCTCAGTTAGAGGGATGTTAAGGGAAATGTTTTAGAGAGCAGTAAAATAAAGGTATCGATGTTAACAAGTGGAAACAACCTGATCTATTTCATATGATAAAATAAACTCATCTCGTACTCCATTAAGGTGGCAACATTGAAAAATAGCACTGGAATGTTCAACATATGATCAATCAAGACCTGGGTTTCAAGCACAAGTTTACCAAGTAAAAGTGATGTGATTTTGAACAGCAAATTAACCTCAGTATTTTCATCTATAAAATAAAAATTATATTCTTTCTGCTAACTCACAAGGTTGACCTAAAAATGAAATGAGAAAAAATATAAAGATTTTATATTCCTCTAAAATTGTGTGAATTTAGAAGAAAAAAGTTTAATTTACCTTTTACCCATGACATATTTCCCAGAGACAGTAAACATTTCAATTATTCCCAATGTGGACAAACTCAAACTCTATGTATGAATTTAACAGGAAACATTCATTCTAAGCTTTTTTTTAAATTTTTATTATTTTTTTATTATACTTTAGGTTTTAGGGTACATGTGCACAATGTGCAGGTTTGTTACATATGTATCCATGTGCCGTGTTGGTTTGCTGCACCCATTAACTCGTCATTTAGCATTAGGTATATCTCCTAATGCTGTCCCTCCCCCATCCCCCCAACCCACAACAGTCCCCAGAGTGTGATGTTCCCCTTCCTGTGTCCATGAGTTCTCATTGTTCAATTCCCACCTATGAGTGAGAACATGCGGTGTTTGGTTTTTTGTCCTTGCAATAGTTTACTGAGAATGATGCTTTCCAGTTTCATCCATGTCCCTACAAAGGACATGAACTCATCACTTTTTATGGCTGCATAGTATTCCATGGTGTATATGTACCACAGTTTCTTAATCCAGTCTATCATTGTTGGACATTTGGGTTGGTTCCAAGTCTTTGCTATTGTGAATAGTGCCGCAACAAACATACCTGTGCATGTGTCTTTATAGCAGCATGATTTATAGTCCTTTGGGTATATACCCAGTAATGGGATGGCTGGGTCAAATGGTATTTCTAGTTCTAGATCCCTGAGGAATCGCCACACTGACTTCCACAATGGCTGAACTAGTTTACAGTCCCACCAACAGTGTAAAAGTGTTCCTATTTCTCCACATCCTCTCCAGCACCTGTTGTTTCCTGACTTTTGAATGATGGCCATTCTAACTGGTGTGAGATGGTATCTCCTTGTGGTTTAGATTTGCATTTCTCTGATGGCCAGTGATGATGAGCATTTTTTCATGTGTTTTTTGGCTGCATAAATGTCTTCTTTTGCGAAGTGTCTTTTCATGTCCTTCCCCCACTTTTTGATGGGGTTGTTTGTTTTTTTCTTGTAAATTTGTTTGAGTTCATTATAGATTCTGGATATTAGCCCTTTGTCAGTTGAGTAGGTTGCAAAAATTTTCTCCCATTCTATAGGTTGCCTGTTCACTCTGATGGTAGTTTCTTTTGCTGTGAAGAAGCTCTTTAGTTTAATTAGATCCCATTTGTCAATTTTGGCTTTTGTTGCCATTGCTTTTGGTGTTTTAGACATGAAGTCCTTGCCCACGCCTATGTCCTGAATGGTATTGCCTAGGCTTTCTTCTAGGGTTTTGGTGGTTTTAGGTCTAACATGTAAGTCTTTAATCCATCTTGAATTAATTTTTGTATAAGGTGTAAGGAAGGGATCCAGTTTCAGCTTTCTACATATGGCTAGCCAGTTTTCCCATCACCATTTATTAAATAGGGAATCCTTTCCCCATTGCTTGTTTTTGTCAGGTTTGTCAAAGATCAGATAGTTGTAGATATGCGGCATCATTTCTGAGGGCTCTGTTCTGCTCCATTGATCTATGTCTCTGTTGTGGTACCAGTACCATGCTGTTTTGGTTACTGTAGCCATGTAGTATAGTTTGAAGTCAGGTAGCGTGATGCCTCCAGCTTTGTTCTTTTGGCTTAGGATTGACTTGGTGATGCGGGCTCTTTTTTGGTTCCATATGAACTTGAAAGTAGTTTTTTCCAATTCTGTGAAGAAAGTCATTGGTAGCTTGATGGGGATGGCATTGAATCTATAAATTACCTTGGGCAGTATGGCCATTTTCACGATATTGATTCTTCCTACCCATGAGCATGGAATGTTCTTCCATTTGTTTGTATCCTCTTTTATTTCATTGAGCAATGGTTTGTAGTTCTCCTTGAAGAGGTCCTTCACATCCCTTGTAAGTTGGATTCCTAGGTATTTTATTCTCTCTGAAGCAATTGTGAATGGGAGTTCACTCATGATTTGGCTGTCTGTTTGTCTGTGATTGGTGTACAAGAATGCTTGTGATTTTTGTACATTGATTTTGTATCCTGAGACTTTGCTGAAGTTGCTAATCAGCTTAAGGAGATTTTGGGCTGAGACAATGGGGTTTTCTAGATATACAATTACAATCATGTCATCTGCAAACAGGGACAATTTGACTTCCTCTTTTCCTAATTGAATACCCTTTATTTCCTTCTCCTGCCTGATTGCCCTGGCCAGAACTTCCAGCACTATGTTGAATAGGAGTGGTGAGAGAGGGCATCCCTGTCTTGTGCCAGTTTTCAAAGGGAATGCTTCCAGTTTTTGCCCATTCAGTATGATATTGGCTGTGGGTTTGTCATAGATAGCTCTTATTATTTTGAGATATGTCCCATCAATACCTAATTTATTGAGAGTTTTTAGCATGAAGGATTGTCGAATTTTGTCAAAGGCCTTTTCTGCATCTATTGAGATAATCATGTGGTTTTTGTCTTTGGTTCTGTTTATATGCTGGATTACATTTATTGATTTGCATATGTTGAACCAGCCTTGCATCCCAGGGATGAAGCCCACTTGATCATGGTGTATAAGCTTTTTGATGTGCTGCTGGATTTGGTTTGCCAGTATTTTATTGAGGATTTTTGCATCAATGTTCATCAAGGATATTGGTCTGAAATTCTCTTTTTTGGTTATGTCTCTGCCAGGCTTTGGTATCAGGATGATGCTGCCCTCATAAAATGTGTTAGGGAGGATTCCCTCTTTTTCTATCAATTGGAATAGTTTCAGAAGGAATGGTACCAGTTCCTCCTTGTACCTCTGGTAGAATTCAGCTGTGAATCCATCAGGTCCTGGACTCTTTTTGGTTGGTAAGCTATTGATTATTGCCACAATTTCAGAGCCTGTTATTGGTCTATTCAGAGATTCAACTTCTTCCCGGTTTAGTCTTGGGAGGGTGTATTTGTCGAGGAATTTATCAATTTCTTCCAGATTTTCTAGTTTATTTGCGTAGAGGTGTTTGTAGTAGTCTCTGATGGTAGATTGTATTTCTGTGGGATCGGTGGTGATATCCCCTTTGTCATTTTTTATTGCATCCATTTGATTCTTCTCTCTTTTCTTCTTTATTAGTCTTGCTAGCAGTCTATCAATTTTGTCGATCTTTTCAAAAAACCAGCTCCTGGATTCATTAATTTTTTGAAGGGTTTTTTGTGTCTCTATTTCCTTCAGTTCTGCTCTGATTTTAGTTATTTCTTGCCTTCTGCTAGCTTTTGAATGTGTTTGTTCTTGCTTTTTTAGTTCTTTTAATTGTGATGTTAGGGTGTCAATTTTGGATCTTTCTTGCTTTCTCTTGTGGGCATTTAGTGCTATAAATTTCCCTCTACACACTGTTTTGAATGTGTCCCAGAGATTCTGGTATGTTGTGTCTTTGTTCTTGTTGGTTTCAAAGGACATCTTTATTTCTGCCTTCATTTCATTATGTACCCAGTAGTCATTCAGGAGCAGGTTGTTCAGTTTCCATGTAGTTGAGCAGTTTTGAGTGAGTTTCTTAATCCTGAGTTCTAGTTAGATTGCACTGTGGTCTGAGAGACAGTTTGTTATAATTTCTGTTCTTTTACATTTGCTGAAGAGAGCTTTACTTCCAACTATGTGGTCAATTTTGGAATAGGTGTGGTGTGGTGCTGAAAAAAATGTATATTCTGTTGATTTGGGGTGGAGAGTTCTGTAGATCTCTATTAGGTCCACTTTGTGCAGAGCTGAGTTCAATTCCTGGATATCCTTGTTAACTTTCTGTCTCGTTGATCTGTCTAATGTTGACAGTGGTTTGTTAAAATCTCCCCTTATTATTGTGTGGGAGTTTAAGTCCCTTTGTAGGTCACTCAGGACTTGCTTTATGAATCTGGGTGCTCTTGTGTTGGGTGCATATATATTTAGGACAGTTAGCTCTTCTTGTTGAATTGATCCCTTTACCATTATGTAATGGCCTTCCTTGTCTCTTTTGATCTTTGTTGGTTTAAAGTGTATTTTATCAGAGACTAGGATTGCAACCCCTGCCTTTTTTTGTTTTCCATTTGCTTGATAGATCTTCCTCCATCCCTTTGTTTTGAGTCTATGTGTGTCTCTGCACGTGAGATGGGTTTCCTGAATACAGCACACTGATGGGTCTTGACTCCTTATCCAGTTTTCCAGTCTGTGTCTTTTAATTGGAGCATTTAGCCCATTTACATTTAAAGTTAATATTGTTATATGTGAATTTGATCCTGTCATTATGATGTTAGTTGGTTATTTTGCTTGTTAGTTGATGCAGTTTCTTCCTAGCCTCGATGGTCTTTACAATTTGGCATATTTTTGCAGTGGCTGGTACCGATTGTTCCTTTCCATGTTTAGTGCTTCCTTCAGGAGCTCTTTTAGGGCAGGCCTGGTGGTGACAAAATCACTCAGCATTTGCTTGTCTGTAAAGTATTTTATTTCTCCTTCACTTATGAAGCTTAGTTTGGCTGGATATGAAATTCTGGGTTGAGAATTCTTTTCTTTAAGAATGTTGAATATCGGCCCCCACTCTCTTCTGGCTTGTAGAGTTTCTGCTGAGAGATCAGCTGTTAGTCTGATGGGCTTCCCTTTGTGGGTAACCCGACCTTTCTCTCTGGCCGCCCTTAACATTTTTTCCTTCATTTCAACTTTGGTGAATCTGACAATTATGTGTCTTGGAGTTGCTCTTCTCGAGGAGTATCTTTGTGGCATTCTCTGTATTTCCTGAATGTGAATGTTGGCCTGCCTTGCTAGATTGGGGAAGTTCTCCTGGATAATATCTTGCAGAGTGTTTTCCAACTTGGTTCCATTCTCCCTGTCATTTTCAGGTACACCAATCAGACGTAGATTTGGTCTTTTCACATAGTCCCAAATTTCTTAGAGGCTTTGTTCATTTTTTTTTTTCTTTTTTCTCTAAACTTCCCTTCTTGCTTCATTTCATTCATTTCATCTTCCATCACTGGTACCCTTTCTTCCAGTTGATCGCATCCGCTCCCGAGGCTTCTGCAATCTTCACGTAGTTCTCGAAACTTGGCTTTCAGCTCCATCAACTCCTTTAAGCCCTTCTCTCCATTGGTTATTCTAGTTATCCATTCGTCTAATTTTTTTTCAAAGTTTTTAACTTCTTTGCTATTGTTTTGAATTTCATCCCATAGCTCAGAGTAGTTTGATCGTCTGAAGCCTTCTTCTCTCAACTCATCAAAGTCATTCTCCATCCAGCTTTATTCCGTTGCTGGTGAGGAGCTGTGTTCCTTTGGAGGAGGAGAGGTGCTCTGCTTTTTAGAGTTTCCAGTTTTTCTGCTCTGTTTTTTCCCCATCTTTGTGGTTTTATCTACTTTTGGTCTTTGATAATGGTGATGTACAGATGGGTTTTTGGTGTGGATGACCTTTCTGTTTGTTAGTTTTCCTTCTACCAGACAGGACCCTCAGCTGCAGGTCTGTTGGAGTTTGCTAGAGGTCCACTCCAGACCCTGTTTGGCTGAGTGTCAGCAGCAGTGGCTGCAGAACAGTGGATTTTCATGAGACCACAAATTCAGCTGTCTGATAGTTCCTCTGGAAGTTTTGTCTCAGAGGAGTACCTGGCCAAGTGAGGTGTCAGTCTGTCCTTACTGGGGGATGCCTCCCATTTAGGCTGCTCGGGGGTGAGGGACCCACTTTAGGAGGCAGTCTGTCCGTTCTCAGATATCCAGCTGTGTGCTGGGAGAACCACTACTCTTTTCAAAGCTGTCAGTCAGACAGGGACATTTAAGTCTGCAGAGGTTCCTGCTGACTTTTTGTTTGTCTGTGCCCTGCCCCCAGAGGTGGAGCCTACAGAGGCAGGCAGGCCTCCTTGAGCTGTGGTGGGCTCCACACAGTTTGAGCTTCCTGGCTGCTTTGTTTACCTAAGGAAGCCTGGGCAATGGCGGGCGCCCCTCCCCCAGCCTCGCTGCCACCTTGCAGTTTGATCTCAGACTGCTGTGCTAGCAATCAGTGAGACTCCGTGGGCATAGGACCCTCCAAGCCAGGTGCGGGACACAATCTCCTGGTGTGCCGTTTTCCAAGCCCGTTGGAAAAGCGCAGTATTAGGGTGGAACTGACCCGATTTTCCAGGTGCCATCTGTTACCCCTTTCTTTGACTAGGAAAGGGAACTCCCTGACCCCTTGCACTTCCTGAGTGAGGCAATGCCTCGCCCTGCTTCGGTTTGCGCACAGTGCGCTGCACCAACTGTCCTGCACCCATTGTTTGGCACTCCCTAGTGAGATGAACCCGGTACCTCAAACAGAAATGCAGAAATCACCCGTCTTCTGTGCTGCTCACGCTGGGAGCTGTAGACAGGAGCTGTTCCTATTTGGCCATCTTGGCTCCACCCCTCTAAGCTTTTTTTCAATTGGCTTTATTCCTATCTAAAGTTGAGGAAATGGAGTTATTTGGGACATGTATGGTAGAGCCATGAAACCATCACCTTGACCAAATAAAAAGCACAATCACTTAGGCATTTTGCTGAGATAGCTCATGAATAGTTCATAAAAGACCAAGTGATTTTTATCATCTTGTGCATGTCATCTTGTGGTAAAAATTTAAGACCTTGGCTGGGCATGGTGGCTCACGCCTGTAATCCCAGCACTTTCAGAGGCCGAGGCGGGTGGATCATGAGGTCAGGAGATCGAGACCATCCTGGATAATACGGTGAAACCCTGTATCTACTAAAAAATACAAAAAAAAAAAAAATTAGCCAGGCGTGGCGGTGGGCACCTGTAGTCCCAGCTATTTGGGAGGCTGAGGCAGGAGAATGGCGTGAACCCGGGAGGTGGAGGTTGCAGTGAGCTGAGATCATGCCACTGCACTCCAGCCTGGGCCACAGAACAAGACTCCGTCTCAAAAAAAAAAAAAAAAAAAAATTAAGGGCTTGGATATGCTTGACTTGATAGCATCATTCTAAATAATAGCCCATCACTATTACAACTAAGATTTTTACTGTGTTAGCATTTATTGGATGCCGCCTATTCTCCAGGCACTGTGCTAAGTACTTTATGTATATTATCATCTAATTTTCATAAGAACCCCCAACACAAAGTAATGTTACCAACAGAGACAAATAAATGTGTCCAAGGACACACAGTATGATATATGCAAGGTATAGCTAAGACTATTAAAAAGGTCACATTTATTTATTATAAATACATTATTTATTTGTTGTTAATTACTAATTACTAGGAAGAATGGTGTGGGAGTGGCATTTGGAGCCATTAAAATGGATAAAATGGCCTTAGGAAAAGAGAACCTAGTGAATGGGAAATGGCTGAGGACTAAGCCCTAGGATTTCCTAGAATTAGAGGTCTGATAAAGAAGAGCCATTACCTGTAATACCAGCACTTTGGGAGGCTGAGGTGGACGGATCACCTGAGTTCAGGAGTTTGAGACTAGCCTGGCCAACATGGTGAAACCCCGTCTCTACTGAAAATACAAAAATTAGCCAGGCGTGGTGGTGGGCACCTGTAATCCCAGCTACTCAGGCGGCTGAGGCAGGAGAATTGCTTGAACCCAGGAAGCAGAGGTTGCAGTGAGCCGAGATCACGCCACTGCACTCCAGCCTTGGCAACGGAGTGAGACTCCATCTCAAAAAAAAAAAAAAGAAAAAAAGCCAGCAAAGGAGACTGAGAGTTTTCCTCAAGATGGAAGAAAAAAGCACATAAACATGGTCTCAAAAGCCTAGAAAATGAAGTTATTTAAGAGAAGGAAGTGATCAGATTTGTTGAATCCTACTGAAATTTTGAGCAAGGTAGGACAGAAAATTGACCATTTGCTTTGGGAAGATATAAAATGTTGGTGATGCTGATAAAAGTAATTTCAGTTAACAACAGTTCAATTACAATGAGGTTAAGACAGAATAGAATGGGAGGAAGTGGAAGCAATGAACGCAGAGAATTCTTTAAAGAGTTTTGTTGTAAAGAGAGCAGATATTGAAATGATAGCTGAAGAGGCATGGGATATTTTTAAACGATGGGTGATATGAAGGCATATTTGTGTGCAAACAGAAATGATCTCATGGAGAGGAAAAAATAGTGTTGCAAAAAAGAAAGTGCATAATGCTGATTTCCTAAAGCAGCAGTGAAGGGGATGGTCTTACATGAGAGCAGGACCCCTATTCCACTATAACAGGGAGAAAGGGAGAGTATGCAGATGCAGATAAAAGGATGAGCCAGCATAGAAGATGAGGTCATTCTTTCCTGTTTATTTTTCTGGGAACTATCTTGCAGTGTTTTCAGCTGAGAGTGAGAGGGGAAGAAAAGTCGGTCATTAGAAAAGGGTGGTACAGAAGAGAATGGGGAAATGAGTTTCCTAGAGAAGTGTGATAGGATTATATGGCATTGTGGAGTGCCAATTTGAGACTTGTAGTCATGAGTTTGAAATGAAGTGCCCATCGGCACAGTTGTGTGCTTTTCTCCTAGCATCCTGGAGCCTCTCAGATACAGGCACAGAGCAAGTGCACAGAGGAGCTTAATCAGGCTTGAGTGTCACCAGGCAATAATGGCAGAGTGAGAGGGGAGAGATGTAAAGTTAAGAGTGCTTGCAAGGGAATGATTATACATCTGAACATGGAGTCTAAGTGGGAGAAGGAGCACAATAAAGATTTCAGAGGGTGATGAATATGTAAAGAAAAGAAAAGTGATAGCAAAAGGGAATGGAGGTCAGGAAATTTCTTAATTGGGTATATTAATAGTATGTAAACTGGAATAATATGATATTTTAAAAATGGGCCAGTTATTAGGGAGAACAAGTTTCATATATGTAAATGATTGAGACAAAGCAGGGGAAATGAAGTCAAGGAACTTAGAGGCCACGGTAATTAATATGTGAAAATATTGAGTCCGCTGAGGATGATTGCAGGAAATGTAGTAGAGAGGAAGACAGTGGGCCTGATGATAAAGTCAACCATAAATGCAGAGACAGTGATGGGACCACAGTCAGTTCATATGAAATTCACATAGGAGAAAAGGTATTAACAAAAGGGTAGAGGAGTTATGGTCTGGACATTACTGGGATGATCAGTAAAACCCTGCTCCTTCTGCAACCTTTACATATGAGTGAGCTTCAGGGATGCAGTTGGCCTTTGGGGAGAATCGAAACTTAAGTCAGAATACACAGGAGGCATTAGGTGATGATACTGAGGATGCTAATCATTGCAGTTTGAATTTTAGTGTCATAGTGGAAAAATTTGAGAAGGCGATAAGGAGTAGAAGATTGAAAAGAGAAAGAAAATATCAACTATCAAGATGGCACAGTAAGGAGAATAAAAACAAAAGGCTGGTATTTTGGCTGGTGATCAAGAAAATGGTGTTCTGAAGCAAGGGAAGTTAAATTTTGCCTAGATGCTAAATCCCAATAGTGACATTGTATAAATTGGAGGAGGGAGAAAGAGGAAGAGAAGCTTCATGATTTAGCTACTGCCTAGCAAGAAAGCCTGGCTCTGGCCATAACTGTCGCATGGGGAGGGGAGCCAGTAGTGATGCAAAGTAATGGGCCAAGCACCATGATGCAACTTTGTGGCAGCAGCGAGGTGGCAACTATAATAGGCTTATAAAAATGCATGCTTAATAAAACCTGGTAATTGGACAGTGCTACTTGATTAGTAGGACCTCCAAGGCTTATGGATTCACTGAATTTCCCTGATATCAAATCTGGTTCTCAATTCCACTTTTACCAGACACCAGCCAAAACAGTAAAAAAACAAACAAACAAAAAAAAAAAACCAGTAATTCTAAAAGTAAAAGTTAGCAATATATTGTAGGTATTTGTTTACAAATTTCAAATATGAATCAGAGAGAACCACTTTCAGTTTTAAAAATATAAATTCCAAAAGAATAATCTGTAATTCCTCTATAGTCTTAAAATTTATGATTTACAATATATGATACCACAGCCTGACTAGCTGAGTTTGGCAATCAAAAATCAAAACCATATTCAATTTGTCAATTACTTTAATGTTAGAATTTCGCCCCCCATCCACAAATATGAGCTTAGCTCTATTTCTGTGTCTTACAAACCAAGGCTCATCATGAAATTGGGCTTATATTTATGCATTGCCTAGAAAACAATCTGTCTAGTTAGTTTACAGTCCTACTTCATAAACATCAATACTCAATTGCATATTTGCTATAATTGCATATGTGTGTATATAATTTTTAGTGTATACATTTGTATACTTTATGAGTTATATATTGTTATTTCTATGGATAACTTTCATTTAAAATAAGCTTCAAAAGTGTAATAGAAAAATAGAAAATAGTAGTAATATTAATAAAACATCATAAATGCAGTATAGTTTCTTGAAATGTTTTTATCACACTAATACCACTTAATTTAAACATTCCCTAATGAAATACATAAAAATACATTTGGATTATTAAAAGCTAGGTTTCATTTTACTAGAAGAAACTTTAAAAATTTTAAATTCTATGAATGAATGAATGATTCTTCCATTAAAGTGTTAAATAATATTTGCTCTCAAAAGAAATTGAACAACTCTGGATTCAGGGCCAGGACCCAACTGTTAAAACATATTACAACCAATTACTTAATGGACTAGAATAAGTAGGATAATCTAGGCCAAATTTTCTGAATGATGGCATTTCATTTACAATACTTGGGTGTTCTATTCCAATGTCTAAATGCCTTCTAGCCACTACAAGTTCATATATGGTCAATTAAATTGTTTTACAAAAGAATCTAATTAGAAGGATGAGTAGGGTTTACCCAGGCTAGCTAGAAAACAGGATTGCATAGTTCATGGGAAAAGCTTTGCTAAAATAGGTGACCAAAAGGTATTACCTGCATAGCATGGAAATTGTAGTTAGATTGGAAATTCAAAGAAAGACAAGTAGATCAATTCTGAGAAATTATGTCTCATGAGTGGGCATATATCACTGAAGACAGCTGGGAGCGTCATTTCAAATCTTGGGTTTTTGAAATAATCTAAACCTGACTTTATTTCCTACTCTGCCTCTTGGTAACTGAGTAACCTTGGACAAATTAGGGTAGGAGAATTCTTTACATAATCATATTTAAGTTTTTTCTCCATTGGCTTCGTTCCAATTGAATTTGCACTTTGGAAAGAGAAATATTCTGGCTGAATATCATAACTAGTTTTGAAATGCCTGGGTAAATATTTAGGAACAGGAAGGTATGGGTAACTATTTAGGAGAAACTCTGCATTGCCGATTTTTAAAAATGTGACAGTTATAACAGACAGGTATAAGTCTTTATTTGACTATGTTTTTCAACTACTTTTCATACATCTTTTATGTCAGAGAAATTTAAGAGTGTACTCAATAAGAAAGCCGTATTTCATCTGATTTGAAGATGCAATGTCAGAAACTATGGATAGAAATCGTCTGCAAAACGAAGTATACTTTATGCCACCCTCTAGTTTGCCGGTTTTTAGGTTCTGCTGAAGTAGTTGGCTTGGCCCCCAAATGACATGATTGTTTAGAAAAGGTAAGAAGATGAACATCTATTTTTGATGTAGTCTTGAAGAGTGAACACTTTCTGATGTCATCATCACAAAATGATTTCAGCATAAACAGAAGAGGGCTGTGGTGGACATCACTAAGGTGTAGGTAGAAGAAAAGTTGAGTTATGTAAAGTTGGGTAGCTCAAGCATTTGATTGTCATGGGGCTCAGAGGACTAATTAATGGGATGGGCCCCTTCTAGAAGGATGCTTGGAAAACAGTGGAATTATGAAAAGATTACAAGCTTCATAGTAAGAGAGGTCTGATCCCACTTCCTGTTTGATTTTGGTTGTACCGCTTAACCCATAACCTGATCTCTAAAATTGGAATAATTATACCCAGCAGATTTCCCAGATTCTCTATGATTTTTACATCTTACTACACATGGAAAAGTCTAATATTTGCTTTGCACATTGAAGCAAGTTGATAAGGTCAGAGGAAACTAGTTTGGGGCCCCCAACTATGCTAAATTGTCTAGCCTCTTGAAGGGATCATATCTCAGTGCATTTATACCTAAAAAGAACATACAGTTGATTATGCAGACATAGACAGCTTTTAAAGAGAAATTGGGAATAGGAATAATAACCCTAGGACTTACTGGAAAAACCAGGACATATGCTCAACCTAACTATAATCCATCCAGAACAAGTAGCATACTTTTTGAGAAGCTCTAGGCTCAACCAATTCTTTTCATAGTAAGCAGTCCAAATTGGTAGCTATTGTTATTTGCAGAAAAATCTAAATGTGGAGACCTGCTTTGACCCCTGGGGAAATAGTTTCCTTCAAATTAGTTATTACTAGTTTAGCATGGATCCCAACCATCTATTCTAGCTATTCCAGCTATCAGATCTAGGGGAAAAAAATCGCATAACAACAATGATCCTAGGAATCACACGTCATTATTTCTAGTGTCATAGACGTGTGTTACTTCACTTTCAATCTTCTCCTTTTTCCTAAGTAGCTGAGAGCTGCCCTTGAGAGAAGCCCATGATTCAGGAACAATCTTTCTAAGGCCATTGTTTATTTTTCTCTCCTCATAATGGCTATATGCAGTTAATTCTCACTCTACCCAGTCCAGGTCTCTCCCTTGAACTCCACATTGATATTCGCAATTCTTGCTTGATATATTCAAGCATATATTTGGAGATATATATATACATATATATATCTCCAGATAGCCAACCCATCTTCAAATTCTACATAGCCAAGTGAGCATTGTATTTCTCATGCTTCACCCACAATAGGCAATATTTTTCTTTTTTTTTATTATTATTATACTTTAGGTTTTAGGGTACATGTGCACAATGTGCAGGTCTGTTACATATGTATCCATGTGCCCTGTTGGTTTGCTGCACCCATTAACTCATCATTTAGCACTAGGCATATCTCCTAATGCTGTCCCTCCCCCCTCCCCCCAACCCACAACAGTCCGTGGAGTGTGATGTTCCCCTTCCTGTGTCCATGAGTTCTCATTGTTCAATTCCCACCTATGAGTGAGAACATGCGGTGTTTGGTTTTTTGTCCTTGCGATAGTTTACTGAGAATGATGCTTTCCAGTTTCATCCATGTCCCTACAAAGGACATGAACTCATCATTTTTTATGGCTGCATAGTATTCCATGGTGTATATGTGCCACATTTTCTTAATCCAGTCTATCATTGTTGGACATTTGGGTTGGTTCCAACTCTTTGCTATTGTGAATAGTGCCACAATAAACATACGTGTGCATGTGTCTTTATAGCAGCATGATTTATAATCCTTTGGGTATATACCCAGTAATGGGATGGCTAGGTCAAATGGTATTTCTAGTTCTAGATCCCTGAGGAATCGCCACACTGACTTCCACAATGGTTGAACTAGTTTACAGTCCCACCAACAGTGTAAAAGTGTTCCTATTTCTCCACATCCTCTCCAGCATCTGTTGTTTCCTGACTTTTTAATGATGGCCATTCTAACTGGTGTGAGATGGTATCTCCTTGTGGTTTTGATTTGCATTTCTCTGATGCCCAGTGATGATGAGCATTTTTTCATGTGTTTTTTGGCTGCATAAATGTCTTCTTTTGTGAAGCGTCTGTTCATGTCCTTCACCCACTTTTTGATGGGGTTGTTTTTTTCTTGTAAATTTGTTTGAGTTCATTATAGATTCTGGATATTAGCCCTTTGTCAGTTGAGTAGGTTGCGAAAATTTTCTCCCATTCTATAGGTTGCCTGTTCACTCTGATGGTAGTTTCTTTTGCTGTGCAGAAGCTCTTTAGAAGAAGTCAAATTGTCCCTGTTTGCAGATGACATGATTGTGCATCTAGAAAACCCCATTGTCTCAGCCCAAAATCTCCTTAAGCTGATTAGCAACTTCAGCAAAGTCTCAGGATACAAAATCAATGTACAAAAATCACAAGCATTCTTGTACACCAATCACAGACAAACAGCCAAATCATGAGTGAACTCCCATTCACAATTGCTTCAAAGAGAATAAAATACCTAGGAATCCAACTTACAAGGGATGTGAAGGGCCTCTTCAAGGAGAACTACAAACCACTGCTCAATGAAATAAAAGAGGATACAAACAAATGGAAGAACATTCCATGCTCATGGGTAGGAAGAATCAATACCGTAAAAATGGCCATACTGCCCAAGTTAATTTATAGATTCAATGCCATCCCCATCAAGCTACCAATGACTTTCTTCACAGAACTGGAAAAAACTACTTTAAAGTTCATATGGAACCAAAAAAGAGCCCGCATCACCAAGTCAATCCTAAGCCAAAAGAACAAAGCTGGAGGCATCACACTACCTGACTTCAAACTATACTACAAGGCTACGGTAACCAAAAGAGCATGGTACTGGTACCACAACAGAGACATAGTTCAATGGAGCAGAACAGAGCCCTCAGAAATGATGCCGCATATCTACAACTATCTGATCTTTGACAAACCTGACAAAAACAAGCAATGGGGAAAGGATTCCCTATTTAATAAATGGTGATGGGAAAACTGGTTAGCCATATGTAGAAAGCTGAAACTGGATCCCTTCCTTACACCTTATACAAAAATTAATTCAAGATGGATTAAAGACTTACATGTTAGACCTAAAACCATAAAAACCCTAGAAGAGAACCTAGGCAATACCATTCAGGACATAGGCATGGGCAAGGACTTCATGTCTAAAACACCAAAAGCAATGGCAACATTTTTCTAATCTATGTTTCTAACTTGTATTAGGTCACCCAGTTGATTACCCGGGAGTAATTCTAGATTCCTCTATTTCTTATACTTTTGTTTTCAAACTCAAACCCAGGCCATTGACTCTTCCTCCAAAATAGCTTTCAAGAAATTATTCTGTATATATTCCTACTGCCTGAATGTTTCCTATCATCATCTTTCACCTCTTTACTAAAAATGGTCCTATTTATTGGTCTTTATACTACTAGTTCTAGCACCTTTTGCTGCCTACAAACTTTTATCATTCTAACATGCAGGTATGATCATGTTATTTCCATGCTCAAAATCCATCAATGTCATCTGCTAAAGGATAAAATACAAAATATTTTTTCATCACATAAAAAGATCCTCGGGTTCAGGTCTTTTAAGTGTCAAGCTTAATTTCACTCAATTCCTTTCCACATTACACAATATTACCACCTCTGTGCTGTGTCGAATCTTCTCAACCTTTTGAAAGAGAAATTGAGAATAGAAATAATAACCCTAGGATTTACTGAGCAAACCATGACATATACTCAACCTAACTATAACCCATTGAGAGCAGGAATAAACATCTTATTTTAAATCACAGTCACATTGCTATAACCAGTTCTGTATTGAATTTGACAAGCTTCACTCAGGTACATTCTGAAAATGCCTCAGTTTGTCCTCAAGCTACATAGTTTTTCTTTCCCCAGGGCTTCTCTGTCATCAAAGCATGGTGCACGCTGAGGAAGCCCCTCACTATCACAAGTGGGCAGCCTGAAATGGTAGGATGTTCACATGCATGGAACCACCTTGATATTGTGGAGATAGAATCCTGGACCAATAGTTCAGAGATGTTTTATGAACCTTCACCGCAGGTCATGTAGGGTTGAGCACTTGTCCACTGTACTAATGGCCTACTCAGCTACTCATATTTGTATATTTTCTTTCTCTTTTTTACTCCCTCTTTCCATCATTCATGATCCATGTGATTACTTCCCAACTAAATTACCTTTATGTAATCCTTGACTAAGGCCCAATTTTCAAAGAAATGTAAAAGACTAGTTTCTAAAGAGTGTTCATATAAAACAGAACCCTGTTATGGGATTTTAAAGCTAGATTACTCATAGATCAGAAAGGGCTAAAACTTTTATCACTTGTGGAAAGTCGGTGGTAGAAAGTCTTTGGCATGCAGTAACATATAAAGACTATCACATGGGGTGGATTGTGACGAGGTGCAGGTAGAAGGAAAGCTGAGTTATGTAAAGTAGTTGGGTAGCTCAAGCATTTTATTGGCATAGGGATCTCTTAATCATAAGGATTCCTATTCATATAATAGCTCTGTCCGCTAGGAGGATTTTCCCCACCATTCTCATTTAGGAATATCCCTCACTGGGTCTGTGGTATGCAGCAGTGCTTTTAAAGCTATCATCAATATCCTATGTGAACACTAAAATATTCATTAATGTGACATTGCCCTAAATCTTTGTGGAGTTCATTTTCTACCCTCTGTCTCTGACTCAGGTGTCTCTTACTGGGTATTTATATTTCTGGCTTCTTTGTGCTCATAGGGTCCAGATGCACAGAAGGGAATGTTGTGATGGATCAGACTAATGGTGTAAGTGGACCTGAGTAGTGTGAGAATAGGAAGTATTGGAAACTTCAAGTTTTCTTGCTTCACTTATGAGACACATATCATAAATTTCCACAAGCCCTTAGGCTCAAACAACAGTTGCCTGTGTCAGGGGTCAAATTAATAATTCAACCTTGTATCGACTTACCTTCCTTTCCTGTTTCATTTTCCCCTGTTCATCTCTTCTGCTTTCTGAAATCACTTTCTAAATAAACTACCTTCACTACAAATTTGTTCCTGAAACTGTTTTGTGGGAAACACTCACTAAGAATCCATTTTAAACACCATTACCAAAATACTTACAGCACTTAACAAAGGGACTGACACATGGTATGGGCCCAATAACTGTTGGTGTAATTAATATTGGTCTCTGTAAATGCTATGTTCTTTCTGGATCCTGGGCCCTGTCTGGATCTTTGCCCAGGATTTTCGTCTGTCCCATATGCCTCCATCCAGATATTCCCTGGATATTCCTACTGTATGGATATTGCCTATCATCATCTTTACTCATTTTTTTTATCTCCATCAGATATATCACCTGTATAACTCCTGCTCATTTTTCAACTAATTTGCATCTCCACTGGGTAATCCCTGAGTTCTTATAGGAAATATAATGTAATTTGTTCACAGAAAATATCCCTGATTTCTGGAAATATTGCAAGAGAACATTTTCTAATCATAATTTTATGTAACTAAGTCAATATGACTGAGTTCTAGCCAGGGAAATGTAGGTAGTGGTGATATAAACAATGTATAAAACCCTAGTCTTAAAACTATATACAGAATTTTCTATTCTTCCTCTAGTTCTACCTATGCAAGCTAGAAGTGGAGGACTCAAAGATGGCAAAACTATGAGCTGGAAACAGCTGTTTACTGGTTCATGACTTGGAAAACAGTTGCCTAGGAATATCGCCAAACCACGTTAGACTGAAAAAGTTTGTGTTAAGTCACTGAGATATCAGGCTTTATTTCTCCTTTGATATAGCCTGGCATATCATCACTAATAAATCCCAGAAACAGATTGGGAATTCCTCTACGTTCTACTGGACTTTGGATAGAACCTATATTAAATCAATAAATATTTAACTGTAGTTGTCTCATTTTATTTCCATCAATTTTACCGTAATCTCTTTCAATTTCCCAGCGCTGGCACTGCATGACAAATTTACTGATTGGATAGATGGATAGGGAAGGTTCTTCTGTAAGGTTCTAGGAGGAAAACGTTTAGAAATTATTCGGATTTACCCATTTTGGTTAACTAAGTAAAAGTAGCTTTCTAAAAAGTTTAATCGTGGAACAATGGAAATGAGCTGCTTTTGGAAGTGATGAATGATTTATAACTTGGGAGCCGAATTGGCCTGAAATTTAAGACGAATTGTCCAAACTTTCATCTTACTAGTGAAGTAATTAAGTGCAGGGAAGTCAAAGGACTTGCCCAAAGTATGTTAGTAATAGAACTTGAGTGAATTTGAATCTCCTGTTTCCCATACCAGTAGTTTATTACGTCAAAATTTTTTAAAAAGGCTGAGTGATCAGCATATCCAATATGTACCAGAAATCAGTTCAAATCCTGACAATTCACTAATTATGTGCCTTTAGATTGATTACTTAATCTGGCTCAGGGAATCAGGGAGGTTTTCTCATTTATAAAAATGGGATTTAAATATCTTCATAGGTTTTCATGAAATATAATGAGATAATCTACATTAACCCTGAGCCTGACACAAGATTGCAATTATTACTATATTTATTATAATTTTACTAAGTACAAAAAATTATTATTTAGGTTGATTATTTACATTTTACCATTTTACTGTTATGACGTTAAGTAAGTTGCAGCTACATTATAGGTCAGAGAGTTTGGGGAGCTAACTTGGAAATATAGATCCACTGGAAAATTCCAACTCAAGACCCACACAACTGAATTCTAAGTGAATTGTGTAATGCCATAATTTTTTCAAACTGAGAACTTTCTGTAAAGACATTTTTATATGTGGCTCTAATTAATTGTAAGCAGTAAGTGGAAAGGAATTGGAAAGGAGCTAATCTGGGAACTTAGATGATGGTGAATCCTGGAAAGTCCCAGAATACCATTCCTCTCCTTAGATTCCCAGTTTCCATAATGATCTGGGGTAGTATTCATTTGTGATTCCCATGAAAATAAGTAATTTAGTAAACGTGATACGATAGAGTCAGAGAAGATCTAAATTGACAGAATCATCATCATGAGGGTTTTATTTTTATTTTTTATTTTTTGCTGCCATTGGGATTTGGCTTGTGCTTAAGGTTTGGATCCCCGATAACTCAAAAGTTCGAATCTCTTCAGGGAGATGCTCCTAGAGAATAACCAGTGGGATGATTTCCCAGAAACTGGGCTCCCAAAGTTGCTCATGACCCTGGTGGGTCCCTCATGGAATACATTAAGGCAAGCGTGTGTGATGACTAAGACTCTGACATACCTAGATAACTCATCCTGGCCATGCATGTCTGTAATCTTGAGAAAGTTACTAGGTTGGTCGGTGCAAAAGTAATTACGGTTTTTGCCATTAAAAGTAAACCTTTTGAGCCTCTGTTCCTCCCATATAAAATAGGGGTAACAACCCCCTCTTGAATTGTTGTTACAATTAAGTGAAAATGTGTGAATTAAAAAGTTATCTAGCATAGTGCCTGGCACATAACAGGCACTCAATAGCAACTCCTTGTTTCTTCCTTTCTTTTTTTCCTGAGCGTTGTTATTAGCAAATTCATTTAATACCAACTTAGAATTCTTAAACACAAACACATACATTGTTGCAGTTTTCTCTGTTAGGCAGGCAGTGTCTTTCATAGGTACTGATACGTGTTTCAGCTACCATTCACCCATAAAGTTCACCTTTTAGATTCACTTCTATAAAACCCAACACAGGTGAGGAAAGGAGGAAGAGACCACTGGCCCAGACCCTCCTATGTATATCACCTCCCCTTAGGGATGAATTTTGTGGGAAGTTAGAATAGAGCCTTGCTATGGTTGGAATGTGGTGTGTTTCCACCAACACTTATGCTGAACATTGATCCTCAATGTGGCAGCTTTGGAAGTGGTACCTGTGAGAGGCGATTTGGTTCATTAAGGTACTAATGCCTTTCTCTCCAGACTAAGTTCTCTCTCTCTCTTTCACCTCCCCATGAGAGCTAGTCCTTATAAGACAAGGCTCTTCTGCTTGGTCTCTATCTTAGGTGTTTGCTTCCTTTTCTGCCTCTCTGCCACGTAATGACACAGCACAAGGCCCTCACCAGAAGGCAAGCAGATGCCAGTGCCAAGCTTTTTGGACTTCCCAGCCTCCAGAGCTGTAAGAAATAAATTTCTTCATAAATCATCCGGTCTCGGGTAATCTGTTACAGCAACAGAAAATGAACTAAGACAAATGTATAGAAGTGACAGATTTGTTGGGCAGAGCATAAATGGCAGTCTGATTTTTTAATTCCTGCTTTATTCCTTTGGGAGACTGAGTAAATAACCTTTGATCTGCTCATCTATAGATTAAGGATTGAACTCACTTCAAGAAGATTATACTTTGGCTCCTAATAGCTATAAAGGAGTGTAACAACTTACCTGCAATTGGAAGCTTAGCTCTTTTTTTAAAAAAATTGACTTTATGTTTTAGATAAATTTTTGGTTCACAGCAAAATAAAGTGGAAAGTATAGAAATTTCCTGTCGAACTTCTGCCCCCACATCCCATGCACAGTCTTTCCCACTATCAAAAAGAGTGGTGCATTTGCTACAAGTTATGAACATTGACACATCATTATTACCCAAAGTCCATAGTTTATACCATGGTTCACACTGAGCATTGTACATTCTGTGGGTTCAGAATAATGTATGATGACATCTATCCACAATCACAGTATCATGCAGAATAGTTCCCCTGACTTAAAAATCATCTGTGTTCTATGTATTTAGTCCTCCCTCCCTCCTAACCCCTGGCAGCCACTGACCTTTTTACTATCTTCAGCGTTTTGCCCATTCCAGAGTGTCAAATCGTTGGGATACTAAAGTATGTAGCCTTTTCTGATTAGCTTTTTTCAGTAATATGCATTTCAGGTTCCTCCATGTCTTTTAATGGCTTGACAGCTAATTTTTTGGCACAAAATAATAGTTCATTGTTTGGACATACTACAATTTACTTATCCATTTACCTACTGAATAACATCTTGGTTGCTTTTAAGTTTTGGCAATCATGAAGAAAGGTGCTATAAACATCTGTAGGCAAGTTTTGGTATAGATATACAAACTCCATTAGTTAAATATCAAGGAACACAATTACTAGATTTTATGGTAAGAGTATGTTTATATTTGTATGACACTGACAAACTGTTTCCAAAGTAGTTCTACTATTTTGCATTCTCACAAGCAATGGATGCAAGTTCCTGTTGCTCCACATTCTTGCCAGCATTTGATGTCAGTGTTCTGGATTTCATCCATTCAAATGGGTTTGTAAAGGTAACTTATTGTTGATTTAATTTCCATTTATTTGATGACATATGAAGTGGAACACCTTTTCATACGGTAATTTGCCAGCTGTGCATCTTTAGTGAGGTGTCTGTTAATGTCTGTGGCCCACTTTTTAATTGGGTTGTTAGCTTTCTTATTGTTGAATTTTAAGAGTTCTTTGTACATTTTGGATAACAGTCCTTAGGAGATATGTCTTATGTCTTTCTCTCAGTGTGTGATTCTCTTCCAATTCTTTTGATAGTGTCTTTTGCAGAGAAGGAGTTCTTCATTTTAATGAAGTTCAGCTTATCAACTTTCTCTTTCATGGATTTTGGCTTTGGTGTTGTAGCAAAAAGATCATCACCAAACCTGAAGTCATCTAGATTTTCTTCTCTTGAAGTTTTGTAGTCTACATTTTACAATTAGGTCTGTGATTCATTTTGAGTTAACTTTTGTGAAGGTTGTAAAGTCTGTGTCTAGATTTATTTATTGGCATGTGAATGTCCAGTTGTTCCAGCACTTTGTTGAAAAGAATATTTTCTCCATTGTATTGCTTTTGAAAATTTGTCATAGATCAGTTGGTCATATTTATATGGGTCTATTTTTGGGCTCTCTGTTCTGATCCACAGATCTATTTGTCTGTTCTTTTGCCAACATTACACTTTTTTGAGTAGTGTAGCTTTAGAATAAGTCCTTGAGTCAGGTAATGCCAGTCCTCCAATTCTGTTTTCCTTCAATATTGTGTTGATTATACTTGGTCATTTGCCTCTCCATATAAACTTTAGATTTATTGATATCACAAAATAACTTGCTGGGATTTGATTGAGATTGGATCAAATCCATAAATCAAGTTAGAAAGAAGAGACTTGACATTACTGAGTTTTCCATTCCATGAACGTGGAATATTATTTAGTACATTAATTTCTTTCACAAGAGTTTTGTGGTTTTCTTTATACAAATGTTGCAAATATTTTGTTAGACTTATATCTAAGTATTTCATGCTTTTGGGTGCTAATGTTATATTGTATTTTTAATTTGAAATTTCACTTGTTTCTTGCTGGCATATAGAAAAGTGATTGACTTTTGTGCATTTACCTTGTATCCTTGCAACCTAGTTATAATTGTTCATTAGTTTCTGAAGTGTTATATTTGGCATACTTTTCAGAGTTTCTACATTAATGATCATGACATCTGCAAACAAAGGCAGTTTTATTTCTTTCTTCTCTACAGTATGTCTTTTATTTTTTCCTGTTCTTGTCTTGTTGCATTATCTAGGCCTTCTTTTCAGTATGATATTGAAAAGAGGTAGAGAGAGAGGATATCCTTGCCTTATTCTTGATTTTAGCAGGAAAGCTTGGAGTTTCTCATCAGTAAGTATGAAGTTAGCAGTAGGCTTTTTAAATAGATATTTTCTATCAGTTGAAGTAGTTCAGTTCTATTCTTGGTTTACTGAAAGTGTTTTTTAATCATTAATGGGTGTTGGATTTTGTCAGATACATTCCCTGCATCTACTGATATAATCACATAATTTTTATTGTTTATCCTGTTAATGTGATGGATTACATTAATTTTTGAATGTTGAAACAGCCTTGCATACCTGGGATAAAATTAACACGGTTATGGTGTATGATTCTTCTTATACATTGTTGGATCCAGCTTGTTAATATTTTGTTGAAGATTTTTGCATATATGTTCCTGAGAAACACTGGTCTGTAGTTTTTTTTCTCGTAATGTCTCGGTCTGGTTTTAGTGTTAGGGTAATGCTAGCCTTATACAATGAGTTAGAAAATGTTCCCTCTGCTTAAATTTTCTGTAAGAGTTTTTAGAGAATTTTGGTATTATTTCTTCCTGATATATTTGATAGAATTCACTAGTGAAACCTTCTGGTCCTAGTGTTTTATGTCTTGGAAGGTTATTAATTATTAATTCAATTTATATAATAGATATAGGCCTATTCAGATTGTTTATTTCTTCTTGTGTGAGTTTTGGCAGATTGTGTTTTTCAAGGAATTCATTCATTTTATCTAGGTTATCAAATATGTAGGAACAAATTTTTATAGTATTATTTTCTTTGCTTTTAATATCCATTGGATCTGTAGTGATGTTCCTTTTTCATTTCTGATATTAGTAATTTGTGTCCTTTCTCATTCTTCATAGTTAGGCTAGCTAGAGGCTTATTGATTGTATTGATCTATTCAAAGTCTCAACTTTTGGTTGTGATGATTTCCCTATTAATATCTTATTTTCAATTTTGTTAATTTCTAATCTAATATTTCTTCTGTTAACTCTGGATTTATTTTGCTGCTCCTTTTTTTCTAGTTTTCTAAGGTGGAAGCTTAGATAATTGAGTTTAGATCTTTCTTCTTTTCTATTATGTGCATTCAATACTATTATTTTCCTTCTAAGCACTGCTTTTGTGGCATTCCATGAATTGAATTTTGACAAGTTGTATTTTTATTTTCATTTAATTTAAAGTATTTTTAAATCTCTATAGATATTTCTTCTTTGACCCATATGTTATTTAGAAGTGTGTTGTTTAGTCTCTATATATTTTGGATTTTTTTCAGTTACCTTTCTGTTATTGATTTCTAGTTTCATTCCACTGTGGTCTGAAAGCGGACATTGTATGATTTCTACTCCTTAAATGTGGTAACGTGTATTTTATGGCACAGAATGAAGTTTATCTTGGTGAATGTTCCAAGTGAGCTTGAGAAGAATGTGTATTCTGCCCTTTTTGGATGAAATAGTCTCTAGATTTCAATTATATTCAGTTGATCGATAGTGTGGTTGAGTTCAACTCAATGTCCTTATACTATATCCTTACTGATTTTCTGCTTCCTTTACCTGTTCATTTCTGATAAAGTGGTATTGAACTCTTCAACCATAATAGTGGATTAATCAATTTCTTCTTGATGTTTTATTGCATCAAGTATTTTGTGGCAGTGTTGTTAGGCATATACATATTAAGTATTGTTATGTCTTTAAAAATTGATCAGTTCTTCATTATGTAATGCCCTTCCTTTTCCCTGATTACTCTCCCTGCTTTAAAGTGTTGTTTGTCTGGAATTCATGTAGCTACTCCTGCTTTATTTTAATTAGTATTAGCATGATATATCTTTCTCCATCTATTTACTTTTAATCCTTATGTATCTTTATGCCTAAAGTTTGCAGTGTACACTTACAACTAATCCAAGCCCATTTTAAAGCAATAATGTATTGTTTCACGGGTAGTGCAAATACCTTATCATAACAAAATAATTCTAATGTCTCCCTTCCTTTTTTGTGTTATTGCTCTCATTTATATCACTCACACACAAACACACACACACACCTATACACACACATTCAAATACATTGTTGCTATTATATTCTGAATGACTGTTATCCATAAGATCAATTAAGAATAAGAAAAATTAAAGTTCATGTTTTATCCTCACTTATTCTTTTTCTGATGCTATTCCTTTATGTAGAATTAAGTTTCTGACCTACTTCATTTACCTTTTCTTTAAAGAATTTCTTTTAACATTTCTTGCAAGGTAGCTCTACTGGCATCAAATTCCTTCAATTTTTTTGTTTGTTTGAGAATGTCTTTATTTCTCCTTCAATTTTGCAGGATAATTTCACAGGGTACAGCATTCTAGATTGTGTAGGTCTTTTCCCCTCAACACTAAACACTTTACTCTTTCCTTGTTTGCATGATTTCTGAGGAGAAGCTGGATATAATTCTTATCCTCTGTAGGTAAGCCAGTTTTCTTTTTGTTTTTCTAGCTTCATTCAAAATTTTTCTTCATCTTTTATTGTCTGAAGTTTGAATAAAACATCCTGGATGTAGTTTTTGTTTGTTTGCTTGACATTTATCCTCTTTGGTTTCTCTGAGCTTCCTAAATCTGTAGTTTCGTGTCTCATAATAATTTGGGGGAAATTATCAAATATTTTCTCTGTTCTTTTCTCTCTTTCTTATCCTTTGGGTATATCCATTACAGATGTGTTACGCCTTTTGTAATTGTCTCACAATTCTTGTATACTCTGCTCTGTTTTTTGTTTGCTTCTTTTTTGCCTTTATTCTCTTTGCTTTTCCATTTTGGAAATATCTATTGAGATAGCCTGAAACTCAGATTTTTTTTTCCTCTACTGTGTCCAGTCCATTAATAAGTCCACCAAAGGCATTCTTCATTTATGTTACAATGTCTCATGTTACATTTATTTTTAATTCTTTCTTAGAATTTCCATCTCTCCACTTATATTGCACAACTCCTCCTGTATGTTGTTTAGTTTAACCATTAGGGCCCTTAGCATATTAATCATAGTTTTTTTAAAGAATTCCAATCTGATAACTTCAATAGCCCTGCCATATCTGAGTCTGGTTTAGATACTTTAACTGTTTCTTCAAAGCATGTTTTTGTCTTTTAGTATGCCTTCTAATTTTTTCTTGATTGCAGGGCATGATGTATTGGGTAAAAGAAATTGCTCTTAGTAGGCCTTTAGTAATGTGGTGATACGGTGGGGAGGTGAAGCATTGTGTAGGCTTCTGAGTAGGTCTCAGTCTTTTGATGAGCCTGTGTCTCTGGACTGTGAATTTCATATATGTTTCTCAAGTCCCTCCCACTGTCTGCCCATTAGGTGGGACAGGATGGCTGGTGTGAGCTGGAGTTTGGTGATTCTCTTCTGCCAGATGACTTAGGCTCTGATAAAACCTCCACAGATTAGGTTCTGGTTGAATAGTTTCTGCTGAAGGCAGATCTTGTTAAGAAGAACAGAATTCTCTGGTGTATTTCAAAATAGCTTCTTTTCCCCTCCCTGTGCTAGAAACATGAGGGGATTTTCTTCCATATACACTATGATGTAAAACACAAAATATATTGCAACCCTGCAATGACTGGGTCCTGTTGGAGTTTTTGACCTTCAAACTTGTTCACACTGAGACTCCAACAATATGTTGGAATTTAGCATTTTCTTTTCTTTTTTTTATTTTATTATTATACTTTAGGTTTTAGGGTACATGTGCACAATGTGCAGGTTTATTACATATGTATCCATGTGCCATGTTGGTTACCATTCAGGACATAGGCGTGGGCAAGAACTTCATGTCTAAAACACCAAAAGCAATGGCAACAAAAGCCAATATTGACAAATGGGATCTAATTAAACTAAAGAGCTTCTGCACAGCAAAAGAAACTACCATCAGAGTGAACAGGCAACCTACAGAATGGGAGAAAATTTGTGCAACCTACTCATCTGACAAAGGGCTAATGTCCAGAATTTAGCATTTTCTACTGTGCTGGTTCCTGTGAAAGTTTCTGCTTCAGTAAGTTGTAAGTTTCTGTATTCCTACGTCTGTCTCTCCAATTTCAGGGGCAGTGGTTTGTCCTGTACCTAAGAAGAGAGTGGTTTTCTTCAGTTTGCTTAGGTTATAACTTTTTAGTAGGACAGAGTGGTGACTTCCAAGTTCCTTACATGCTGTACTAGAAAATGGCCAAGCTTTGCTTTTTATGCTGGTTATGCTGGTTCTAATAAAGGTAGTAATAGCAACTAACCCTAGAATATATATTGTGTACCAGGTAGTGATTGAATCCTCACAACCAACTTATGATAATAGGTATGCTATCATTCTACCTTTTGCAAATGAGGAAACTGGGCTTTTTATTTTTATTTTTTACTTTAAGTTCTGGGATACATGTGCAGAACATGCAGGATTGTTACATAGATATACATGTGCACCTATCAACCTGTCATCTAAGTTATAAGCCACACATGCATTAGGTATTTGTCCTAATGCTCTCCCTTCCCTTTCCCCCAACCCCCTGACAGGCCCCAGTGTGTGATATTTCCCTCCCTGTGTCCATGTGTTCTCATTGTTCACCTTCCACTTATGAGTGAGAACATGCAGTGTTTGGTTGTCTGTTCCTGTGCTAGTTTGCTAGAATGATGACTTCCAGCTTCATTTATGTCCCTGCAAAGGACGTGAACTCATCCTTTGTATGGCTGCATAGTATTCCGTGATATATATGTGCCACATCTTCTTTATCCAGTCTATCAGTGATAGGCATTTGGGTTGGTTCCAAGTCTTTGCTCTTGTAAATAGGGCTGCAATAAACATATGTGTGCATGTGTCTTTATAGTACAATGATTTATAATCCCTTGAGTATATACCCAGTAATGGGATTGCTGGGTCAAATGGTGTTTCTGGTACTAGATCCTTGAGGAGTTACCACACTGTCTTCCACAATGGTTGAACGAATACACTCCCACCAACAGTGTAAAAGCATTTCTATTTCTCCACAGCCTTGCCAGCATCTGTTGTTTCCTGATTTTTTGTTTGTTTGGTTGGTTGTTTTGTTTGTTTGTTTGTTTGTTTGAGACAGAGTCTTGCTCTGTCACCAGGCTGGAGTGCAGTGGCGCAATCTCAGCTCACTGCAACCTCCGCCTCCTGGGTTGAAGCAATTCTCCTGCCTCAGCCTTCTGAGTGTCTGGGACTACAGGTACCCACCACCACGCCCAGCTAATTCTTGTATTTTTTGTAGAGATAGGGTTTCACCATGTTGGCCAGGATGGTCTGATCTCTTGATCTTGTGATCCACCTGCCGTGGGCTCCCAAAGTGCTGGGATTACGGGAGTGAGCCACTGCGCCTGGCTGTTTCCTGATTTTTTAATAATGGCCATTCTAACTAGCGTGAAGTGCTATCTCATTGTGGTTTTGATTTACATTTCTCTAATGACCATTGATGATGAGCTTTTTTTCATATGGGAAACTGGGACTTTTTACAAATGAGGAAACTGAAGCATAGAATGCCTAAGTAACGTATCTGAGGATATATTGCTAGGGATTAGTAGAATCGATATCTGAATCCAGGGCATGTGGTTCCAGAAACTGTGAGCTTAACCACTATACTCTACTGCTGAGTTTGGAGAGTGAGTTTAGCAACTGTTAATTATAAGACAATACCTACCAAGAAAATGATACCCTTTGGTGATGAGCAATTTAAGCAGGTAAGTGTTTTCAAGACTGTAGTAATGACAACTCCTTGCATTTTTAGAGAGCCAGATAGTAAGTAGGTTCCATACCAGCTCTTACTTATTGATGGTGCTTGAAGCATTGTGTTGAGAAGGATTCTGAGACTGAAACCAGCTCTGTGGGAATGAGTGCAAGGGTTGACTAGCCATGTCTTCTGCAAGTACACGTGATTGAGGAACACAGCGTATTGACTCTTATTGAGAGCTGTGTTTTGGGAATTACTGTCATATATCACTTCTTCCAGACAGAGTTATCTCTTCAGAGCTCCTACATCACTTTGCATACCACTATGATTTTAAATAATCAATTGTATCAATATCTATTGGTGTTTTTCTTACTCTTAATCTTGAAGTCACAAACCTCATGTATCTGGGTAACCTAACTGTTCAGCAGGACACAAAAGCTGGCCCATAGTAGGACTCAATAAATAATTATTAAACAATGTATAGCTAAAAATAACTTCATGAGATAAGTTTTATTAGCTGTTTAAGAAGTCTAAAAATTCTGTGAAAGCCACCTTGAGGAAGTGCAAAACTTGGCATCGAATTCATGAGTTTTCCTCTGGGCTATATCTTATTTCTAAAACATAAATGACTTACCCCATAGCCATTGGGAATTTTCAAAAACATTATTATTCTAGGAGGGGACAAAAGATTTCTAAAGTTGCTCCCAGTAGCTGACCTACTGTACTTTATTTGGAATTAAACTCTCCCTGTATTTCCTGCAAACTTCATTAGTTCCCTACAGACATGAAAAGAAATTGTTTGCACTGAGCCATCTTACTGGGAGACCTTTACTAAAAGTGTCCTGAAGAAGAAATTATTCTTCACCCCAGGCTCACTTGGTGGCTAAAACAGACTTCTCCTTTTTCTTCTAATCTGTTCTACTTCACTGACTCCTTTTTCTGTGTATTCTTAAAGGTATTGCCTTGTTTACTTTGATGGTTTCTCAACTAATTGAATACAGCAGTGAGTTCTTTCTTCCTGGACTCTTTTGGATGTTTCTACTACTCCAAGGGGAAAGGTTCCCATCAGACAGCTTGGCTTTGAGATGCTTGCTTATTGAAACTACTTTAAGAGTTATTGCTATTTACAGGGCCGTTAAAAGTTTGCACATTTGGCTAAACTGTACAAAATAAACTGATGCCTGCTTTGGCTTTTGCCAATGGAAATCCTAACTTATGTATAGGGGAATAGTTTCTGAAAACAAAAAATGCATATGTCTTGTGACTTGATTTTTAGGTTGATGTGTAATCAGATGATCCTAATATGATTTTTTTAATCTGTGGAATTACCTGTCTATGAAGAATATAACACAAACTGTAAAGTCCAAATCATGTAGAAACATTACTGGAAATAAAGAAGTAATTGTCTCAGAACCAAAGTCTTCCCTTTAACATGGAGATGATGTGATTCTGACTCCATAGGTAGCAAATCTTTTCTGATTATTTAATGTGTGCATACATGGGCATACACATCCCCCCAGTACCAAGGGAAATCTTCCATAACTGGTCACAGTGGTATACAATCTTTTGTTACCCTCTTTCTTCCATTCCCATTTTCATATGCTCGAAGCCTTTTTGTCAAGATAAGGATTTTGTTTGAAAAAACTATAAAATTCTAAGAAAAGATGCCTACTATCTTCCCCTTCTGCACGGTTACCCTCATCTAACAACTCCCAGAGCTCAGGATTTTCTAAGCTTCTATGTTTAGCATGTTGTATGTGTAATGAATCATAGTGTCCACCTGTAAGTGTCATAAACAGATGGTATAAATATGCTTGCACACTGTGACTCAAAACACATCTCCAGTTTTAGCTTGAGTTGAAACAATATTCACAGTTCCAAGAAACCTGTGGCTTGCAACTTCAGGGTCAGTGGGAGGAGAATACCGGAAAACTGGAAGCCTATGTTCTCTGTTGCCTGTCAGTGCAGTCCATATTGAAGGGACCCAGGAGGAAGGGAAGGGAGGGATAGTGAAGGAAAACCTGTTTTCTATGTGCTCTTGAAGCCAATCATTTTGAAGATGCTCAAGAAATCTGTCTTTGGATCCTGTGGGAGTGGGTGATTTCACTCATGTTCTTCCTTCTTCCTGGAATGTCCTTTCCTTGTTTCCACACCGTGCCCCCACCACCCCACTTCCATTTTTCCCTGATTGTCTACAGTCATCTGCCAGGTTTCAACCTCAAAGTCTTTTCCTGTGTGAGGTCTTCCTACCCACAGACCAGGTAAGAGGCCTCTGCTCTATGCATCCATGACACACCAATAAACCTCCCGCACTTCTTACTCTAACCAGATTCCACTGCAATTGCATTTTTAATGCATACCCTTCTCACAACAGTGTCAACCCACTAGGGCAGGAATTGCCATCTCATATGATGATGTACACCCAGTATCAAGCACAGCATCTAGCACTTAATAAATATTGTTCACTTGAAGGCCTATACCAATAAACAATTAATAAAGCTAAACAGCCTAGTTAAAATTTCAATGTGATGTCATCTGGCTTCATGAAAGTGACAAGAATTTACTTTTGAAGAAAAAAGTATACAAGTTTACATTTGATTCTGGGGCATTTCATTCATTTCTCAATATTTCTCTCACACAAGGTCCAGATCATGCATCCTCTCCTCTTTAAAGTTCTGTCTGATTTCCCTAAGCAGGCAGTAGCTTTCTCATCTATGATCACACAGGGCTTATTCATAGCCTGGCCTTCCTCTTCCCCCTCATTTTATCCTGGCCTACCAAGTCCCTAGACATTCAAGGTTGTGAACTGGGTTTCTGCTGCTTCTGCCTCATTCTACGTTCCCTAGGGCCTAGTATATTGCTTAGCATAGGGAAGGCACTCACATTTGCTGAAATGATTGAAATGGTGGTGAGAAAAATAGAACATCTATTCATTTAACCACCATTAAATAAATATTTATTGTGAGCCCAACTGTTTACCAGGTACTGTTTTAGGTGCTTAGAATACATCAATAAAATATTCCCTATTCAAATAAACATTTTGGAAGTTTTTGCCTTTTCCAAAAACTAAAGAAATGGTTTCCAGGTTTGTTTCGTAACTGTGGTTACCTAGTAGATGTACACAGACACTTAGTACATAAGGTTGCTGAGTACTGGGATTAAATTTTAAGGTTATGATTAAGAGTCAAGCTTAGTAGTATCCTGCCAGTTGTGGATGAACTTAGTACACTGAAAATGTATTCAATAAGGGTAAGATAGGAAGTAGCTAACTGAGCAAATAATTTCTGTGGTTACCTGGTATTATGGACACAAATATCAGTGTGACGGTGAAGGTTCCACTTACTTTTTTATTATAAGTCTCTTGAAATGTCCTGAAGGCTAAAAGCTTGTCAGTGTTGAATCAGTTCCTAAAATTGTGCTAAATTAAATGTGATTATTTACAACATGCTTAGTTCTTCTTAATAACCCCTTTTATTGTGCTATATTTAAATTTATCTAAAAATGAATTTTATGTATGTTAGAATCATTAAAAATACACATGAATTTCATGCTGTACAATATTCTAATGATGCTACTTTAGTTGAAGAGTGATTAAACATGTAGGACTTGCTCATTATCAGTCATTTCAATATTATAGATTATATATGGAATATAGAAATTGATGTCAGTATTATTCAATGACACACTTCATTTGTGATCCAGTAAGCAACATTTTAAGGAGCAAACATTCAATGTTAATTGAAAAACCAACAAAATTCTGCGAGAGCAAATTTTATGTCTTCTATTTCCCTAATTTTAGAAGCAGCCTCAATTTAAATCTATAGTGTTAGCTCCATTTATTTATTTTGTGGAAAGGCAGATGGTGACTTTTTATTATTCTAGCATGTGAAAAGGCATGTATCAAATTATTTCCAGATTTATGCTAACATGACTTAACATTTCTTAAAGGGCTGTGTAGCACTGCAGACTTCATAAACAGGTCCTCTCATTCATCATAGAACTTGACTCCCTGCAGATGAACTTCAGCAACAATTATGCCCAAGACAGGGACTGTCTCATGCAGTTTAGGAGCAGAGAATGCATGTCCTCTACAATCAGTGCAGTAGGAGCTGGTAGGAATTACTACTGCTGGAGCTGGTAGAGGCCAAAGGCTTTCTGGGGAGAGGAATGGAATAGACAGTGTTTCATCCTGAATGAGTGTGCATCTTGGGTTAAGGCCTTAGAGTCCTATGAACTTACTGAGCAACACCACTTTTTGCTCTTGGGAAGAGCCATCCTTGGCAGCATTGTTAAATAGAGGAATGTTCGTCTATGGTTCAATGTCTCTTTCTAGATCCATCAACTCAAACAAGAAGAAACAAGCCTGGCCCTCATAGTAAAAAGATGACTAGAGTCAAAATCTGAAACCAATTTTGAGCTTGGCTCTGTCATTTATCAGTGGTATGACATGGGGGAAATTAATGAAGCTCCTTGTGACAGTATGCTTCTCTGTACAATGCAGCCAACATCATTCACAGATCTTCTGTAATCATTACATATAAGTGAATGTATATGAAACAGGTAAACAGAAAAGCCATCTTTACACTTGTTAGACAACATAATTATTACCCATAAAGCTGGCTTTAGGGGAAAAATTGTCAAGACCATTTTATAGTTAGTAGCCTTTCCTCTAGCAATCCTCTTACTCAAATGCCAAGATTTCTCTAGCCTCTCTGCCAGCAACATCAAAATACAGTATCTTGATATTTTAGGAAAAAAAAATGAAAGCTGTAACTGTCAGGACTGTTATAGAACTATCAAAAGTATATTAAATCAGCTACATAAATTGTGAAAAGAGTCTGGATTCTATGTGTTCTGTGATAGTTTAAACACAGGCCAGCTCATTTAAGGAGGGCAAAATAGAAAACAAAGGGGCTGAGCACCCTCTCTTAAGGAGACAGGCCACTCCCATAGTCAAGTATTTGTGCCTCTTAATTCTTTGTTTATTTCTTGATAAATCTGTGATGAATGAAGCAACAAAGATTTTTTAAAAGGTAGAGGAAATGTATGTTAGCATTACATAAAAATGACCTCGATACTAAGCAGGAGAAACTGCCCAAAGTAGGGAAGATAAAAAAGGAGAGCTAATCATTCATGTCTTACAATGATGTTAGAAAGGCTACTTATTTTTTTCACGCCCCACATCCAATCTCCCAGGAAATTATTTTGACCTGTTTTTTTCAAAATAGATCTAGAAAGTGACCAGTGACTTTTTCCCACCTCCTCTTCTACCACTGTTGTATGAAGGACACTCACCTCTCACCTGGATGGTTGCAGGAGCCTCCTAACCTCTACTTTTCTTGCATAATACCCAGTCCCCCGCACTGGCTGCCTCTCCAGCTCAGTAGTCACAGTAATCCTTTTAAAATGTAAACCAGGTCAGGTTGTTCTTCTGTTAAAAACCCTCCAGTAGCTGCCATCTCACTCAAAGTAAATGCCAAGATCTTGAAAATCTGCCCAAGGCCCTCCATACCCCACTTTTCCAACCTCTCTGACATCATTTCCTATTAGTCTTTCCATGGCTCAGTCTGGGCTCCTTGATCTTCCTCTTACTCAACAGGCACCTCATGTTGGAGACTCTTTGCACTGCTTACTTACTCCACTGGAAGCAACTGTGGTAATTTCTGGTCTATCTCAGATATACAAATGGTTTATATCACTCTTGCTTCAAGTCTTTGCTTAAATATTATCTTCTCAATCAAGCTTACGCTGGCCACCATATTTAACATTGCACATTGTCCATCACTCCCTGCTTTCTGATTTTACTTATGCTTGTCTCTTCTTTTCTGTAGCTGTATCATTGTTTCGTATTCCACAACATTTACTTATTTATTATATTTACTATTTATTGTTCATCCTTTACTAATTCCCCCAATATATAGTCCAAGAATTAAAGGATTTATGTCTATTTGTTTCACAGATGCATCTCATTTGTAGAATAATAAATGTATAGTATCCCTTATACAGGTATTTTTGAGAGTGACAATTTCGAGAGAAACCTTAGGAAGAAGCACAGAGCCTGGCATAGAGTACTTTTAATATGGAAAAAATGGCAGAGGGGTACAAGCTATTGAAAGAGAAATGAAATCAACAGAACTAAAACTTTGTTCCAAAGACTTTTTTTTTTTTTTTTTTTTTTTTTTTGAGACGGAATCTCGCTCTGTCGCCCAGGCTGGAGTGCAGTGGCGCAATCTCGTCTCACTGCAAGCTCCGCCTCCCGGGTTCACGCCATTCTCCTGCCTCAGCCTCTCCGAGTAGCTGGGACTACAGGCGCCCGCCACCACGCCCGGCTAATTTTTTTGTATTTTCAGTAGAGACGGGGTTTCACCGTGGTCTCGATCTCCTGACCTCGTGATCCGCCCACCTCGGCCTCCCAAAGTGCTGGGATTACAAGCGTGAGCCACCGCGCCCGGCCCAAAGACTTATTTTAACCTCTAGTTTCTAAACATATTAACCACAGTAACTGTTCATCTTAGTTCTTTCTTAGTGCTTTCCTTGAAATTTAAAAAATATTCTTATTTCAATTTTATTGATGTTGCAAGAGTGAATAACAGTTAGTGAAACAGAACAATGGCGTTGTTTCTGTTATAGTTTTTAGTCTCCATCATTAAATGTTTCAGCTAAAAGCGACATTCATTCTCTATTTTTCAATCAACTTATTTGCTGACAATGCATTCTATGAAAGCTACAATTGCATGCCATCATTTGAAATCAGAGGAATAGATTTTTTTAATGGGCAAAAGCAGGTTTTTTAATGGTGCAAAAGCAGCTGTTTTGGTTTTAGAAGGGTGCATGACAGTCCTGTATACCAGCTGCTTTTGTCCAGAGACAGGCATTGCAATTCAAAACCTCATATGCATGTATATTCCTTCTAGATAGTTCCATTTGGCAGATACATGTTTACATGCCAATGTAATAAGGGCTGGGAGGTAAAGAGTATAGAGTACAGTTTAGATATTAAATTTGCAGTATTCTCAGTTTTTCAGTCTTTCATTCAAAAAAAGCACCTTAAACTTTGTGTTTCCACTCCTCTGGTTGGGTAGGAGGTGGCAGTATGCTTTTAGTGAAAGACAAAGTTGATGAGTACCTAGATGGGTACCTTGAAGAAAGATAAAGTTGATGGGTACCATTCATAGAACATTCTTTGAGGCCTTTGCTCTTGCCTTTTTTGAAGAAAGGCTTTAAGGATTGGGAAAAGTGGAAGTAGAATAAAATAGGAAAAAATGTACTTTAAAATTATTTTTGGACATTCTCTAGTGACAGGAACTAATGAGATTTCAGTAGTTTTCTTATAGCGAGTCCCCTTATAAGGCATAAGTTATGTATATGACCTCAGATGAGAATGGGTTCATGGAGCATCTTGGGATGCCGAACACTAATTTTCAAGACCGCATCCTCACGGTAGAATCACCCCGCACCAACACACATACACACATACATATGCATATGTGTATGCACATATATGCACACATACACACACATCACACATCTATGACAGTGTGTAGCCACCTGCCTTTGAGGGCAGTGGGCAGAGGACCCTTCATTGAATGTTCAGATGCTGTGAAACGTCTACTCTTCTTATATAATACCCAAGAGGAGGTGCCATATTAAAGACTGCATACATTTTTTTCCACTTTTGCCAGAAACATGAAGGCCTCAGGAGAAGTCATCTGATTTACAGAAAGAGAATAATATGATATTCCTTGCTTCCAAGTTTTGCAGAATAAAAGTTACATCTGCTATAAATGGTTCAAAAGCAATTGAAAGGGGATTTAGGATTTATTGATTTAGAGTTCTCATATGACTCTTTTTTAAGCCAGAAGACATCCGGGCAAGATAATAGACCTGTAATTCCCTCCACCCAGTTACAATGAGCTGGGAATTTACATGGATTATCATAACCAACAAAAAGATTCCACCTTCTGTAAGACATTCATATAATTCCAGTAACACATATTTGTGTCTACACAGTACCATTTTTCAGAACTTGGCCTCCAGCTCAAATCTACAGTCTATTCCTTCCAGAATGTTGAAATTGACTGCAAGGTCATGCATTTGATCTTTGCTTTCTAAAACTAAATGGAAAGAAAGTGATACTAAAGAATCTGGCAATTCAATCCACTGAGTGGAAAATCTGAAATGTTCCAGTCTTCAACATTTGCTTTTAGACTTACCGCAGAGATTATTTTTTAAAGTCTTAGCTACTATTGCCTCTATTACATAATGCTTGGTACTGCACTCTGCTAAGAATAAACAAGCACAGAGGAGCACCAGTATTTCAGAAATGGATTCTGTGCTCTGTGGGTTCGTGGGAAACACTCTCTGTGGTTAATTCCCCTGGGCCACCCACCCCTGTGGCCTTAGGTCAGGAACTTCTTACCTGAAACAGTTCCTGGTGTTCTTCATACTGTAATGGCAGGGCAAGCTTTAAGAAAAACCTTGGCCTTCAAAAAATTTTCAGTGCGGACACCAGGCACAAAGTGACTAAGCGCGAGGCTTGACCACATCACAGTGTGGAATTTGAGAATTCCCTTTTGGGAACCTCCAGTTCTTGAGAAAGGAGAAGATACGCTGTAAATGGGTTTAGATGTTTGCTAAGGATTTATTGCAACCATATTGCTCTAGGTTCTCTGTGTACATGCAGCAGGTATAGCCTCAATTTTACCTTGACAAATAGGCAATGTTATAAAACATCAAGACTCCATTCGGGCTTTCTTGAAAGCCAGGTTTATTGATGGCATAATTTGCAATCACACCTCGTCTCTAGATTCTCTCTGTAACACAGCAATTTAGTTTATGCCTGCATCATATCACATCAACAACTCACTTGGATTGCTCATGTCTTCCTATCACCAAAGCCACTGAACCCTTTTTAGTTTTCTTCTATTTAATCTTTTCTCAATACTTGATGTGATTGACTAGTTTCTGTTTCTTGAAACTTTCTCCTCCCTTGGCTTTCACAGTAACTGGTTCAACATTTTCTCAGTTCTTTTTATTTTAAGTACATTTTTATTGAATGGCTATCCTGTATCATGAATTAATACAAAAAGTAGGAGTCATAATTTGTCCATTTATGAATAATTTTTGCAGTACTGGGCATTGCCCTAAGTTCTTTGATTTTGGGAAGCTACATAGAAAAGTGTTTAAAACCATGACAAAGCCAGTCATGGTGGCTCACGCCTGTAATCCTAGCACTTTGGGAGACCAAGACCAGAGGATTGCTTGAGGCCGGGAATTTGAGACCAGCCTGGGCAACATAACAAGACCTCATCTCCATTAAAAAATAAAATAAAAATTAACTACCCAGTTATGGTGGCATGTGCCTACAATCCCAGCTACTTGGGAGGCTCAGACAGGGGAATTGCTTGAGTTCAGGAGGTTGAGGCTGCAGAGCAAGATCTTATCTCAAAATAAAAACAAAAACAACCATGGCTTTAGCTCTATACAATCAGTACATCTGGATTCAAATGGTAGCTCTGCCATTTGGTGGCTCTTAAAGACGGGATTCTCAGAGAACACACTGAAAATGGGAATCAGTTTGTAGGATGTTTACTAAATAGTGCTGTTGAGATCAACACCTGTGGGGGTTAGGGAAGAAAGCAGGTTTGGGCAAAAAGAAAAGTTGGCTGTAGGCACATCCAACAAAGCCAATCTTATGAGATGTCTGAAGCTGGGATAAACTTTCAGAGTTGCCTGAACCTGGAGAGGGAAAGCCATACCTTTGCAAACTTGCATCTATCAATTTTTGGCTGTAGGCTGCCCCTCAGAAGGGCAGCATGACTTTGGGCAATGTGACTTCTCCTAATGAGGCTGATTGCTATGGGCTGAAGGCAGGAGCACTGCCAGGTATTAGGGAAATATGTTGTGGTCCTAAAGGGAGTTTGGGTTGAGTGTCACACCTTGGGATGGATGCTTGATATCCTTGGAAAAATTATTTAATCTTCCTGTGCTTCACTTTCCATTGCTATAAAACAGGAATAATAATAGTATATATATCACATGGTTTGTTGTGATTGCTTAAAACAATATCTATCATATAGTAAGTGCCCAATCAGTTGTGTTATTCCTTAGTCACTCAAGACACCTGGGAAAATAAGATGGTGCATGGAGATAAATTCAACAGATTTCCAAGATATAACCTTGGACTTCTCCTAGACTGATACCCACATTTGATTCATACATTTTATTAAGTTTTTCTTTTAAATATATTTCATATTTATGACCGCTCTCTAGTCTCAATGATATTCCCCTAGTTCAGATCCTTGTATGCTGTCATCTGGATTGTCTTTACTTATTTATTTTTCTTTTTTCCTTCCAAATAATCCTTTGTAAATAGCTAGTGATCTTTTACGCAAATTCAAATCCAGTCATCAGTTTCCCCCTTAAAATTCCACATCCAATAAGACAAAGTACACATTTGCTTTTCAGAGGGACAAGAGTTTTGTCTTTTGCCACTTCCTTATATGTAGCTAATTCTCCAGCAACAGCTATTATTTTGAACTCATCTTCTCAGGCTTTTGCGTTGCTCTGGGACCTTGACCAATTGTTTTGTGAGTTTAACTTCTCTGCACAGTTAAAATATCTTCTTTTCTATGAACCTTCCTCTGACTTATGTCTTTGAGTGCACTAATACCTTCAGATGTTCATTTCTTTGGCTATGGAAGAATTACTCCCTCTCTCCTCGATGGTACCTTGCCTCTTCTATTTAAATTTTGGCTAAAACACTTAAAAACTTGTATTATAATGTGGTTCATTGAACTCTGGAATTGGAAATTTCTGGGTTTAAATCATAACTCAGTTCATATTAGTGTAGTAGCCTTATTGCCTAATTGTACCCTTAATTTTCTCAGCTTACCTTGAAGGATCTGTGTCAGGATTAAATAAGAGAATGCATTCAAAATTCACAAAGCATGTACTCAGTTCTTAGCAGATATGTGTTATTGTATTCATCTTCTTGTCTCCCCCATTCAGTACAAGGTCCTCAGGAGAGGGAGCCTTGTCTTATACATCTTTGTTTCTTGGCATCTTAGAAGTGTGTCTGGCATATTAAATGAATAACTGCTAGATAAATGGCTAAGGAAAGATTTGATACATATCATATATTATATTGAAATTGCACAGGAGTCTAAAGGACAGACTATTGGAAAAAGTGAAATGTCAAGTGTAAAAGACATATAAATGTAATGTATTAGTTTCTTTACATGCTGCTTATAAAGACATACCCGAGACTGGGAATAAAAAGAGGTTGAATTGGACTTAACAGTTCCATATGGCTGGGGAGGCCTCAGAATCATGGTGGGAGGTGAAAGGTACTTCTTACATGGTAGCAGCAAGAGAAAATGAGGAAGAAGCCAAAGCAGAAACCCCCGATAAACCCATCAGATCTCGTGAGACTTATTCACTATCAGGAGAATAGCACGGGAAAGACCAGCCACCATCATTCAATCACCTCCCCCTGAGTCCCTTCCACAACATATGGGAATTCTGGGAGATATAATTCAAGTTGAGATTTGGGTGGGGACACAGCCCAGCCATATCCTGTAAAGGGTTATTATATCTTTTCTAAAATGAAAATGCTCCATAATCTATGTGAAGGCTGTTTCAAAGGTTAATAGGTGGTCATGTCATCTTAGGTAGGTAAACATTATTTTCCCTTGCTGACAAGAATAAAAGTTACTATGGCTAGTTAACAGTGGTAGCTAGTAATTAATGATATTTGTTCATCCATTTATTCATTACTTTATTCAGCAATTATGTGTTGAGCATCAACTACATGTTAATGGTGCTAGATGCAAGTAATTCAAAGATGAACAAAGGGAAATGTGGCTCCAGCTCTCATAAAATCTACAGTCATTAGAGAGATGACTGTTACAGCACTGAGCAATGACAGTCAATGGGGTAAGTCCTCTCACAGGGAATGTGCAACATGTAACAGGGGCATCTCACTAGCTGCGGGGAGTCATGCCACAGTGGTTCAGACCACAGGGTTCCCAAAGGGATTTCTAATCTGTATTAAGCCTTTAGACTTTATGCAAGGGTAATGTGAGGGTTGAAGCAGGAGGAACTTAATTAGTGCAGAAGTAACATCATCAGATTTTTGTTTTGCAAAGTCCACTCTGACTTCTTTGTGGATATTAGATTATAAAAAGGCAAAAGCTGAAGCCAGCGCAATCATCTGGGAGACGATCAGCAATCTGGACAATCAAGTCTTCAGTCTCTGAATCTAGATCTCCGTTCACTGTTTCTTTGTCTTTCAAGGCACGGGTATTATGCTATATGAAAATAGGAGATAATAGAAGTCAGGACCGTAGGTATTATGATAATAAGGACTATGTGATTACATACAGACACACACACACACACACACAACAATAAGTGTAAAGAAATCTATTGGAGTCATCTTGTCCATCAGACTCACTTTTAGATGGAGCAGTTTTGCCTCACAAAGGTGGGTATCTCACCTAATAAAGTCCCTGTCATTGGGTCTAATTCATGTGCTTTGGGTTATAACCATCCTGAGGGCAATGGAAAAGAAATAGGGACCTGTTCCCTAGTTTCAAGGAACTTTTAATCTCATTGAAGAACACAAATAGTTCTACATAAAGTGACTTGAAGTCAAGAATAAAGAATAAATACAAGACAAATTGTGTTTCTACTACTTTAAGCATTCTCCATGCCCTTGTTAATTGATGGGAAATCTTTGTGGTCCCTTTAGCTCTAAACAAGCCTATATAAAACCATAGTTAGCAGCATGGGTTGACCAGGAAGCCTACTGTTATTATGCCTCAAGAAATTCTAAAAGTGCCTCCTTAACTATATATGTATGTAGTTTGCAGGAATAGGGATGGAGTAGGAAAATGTCCCTACTCATCCTCCTTTGGCCCGTCCCTGTAGAGCTGAAGTCCTCTGCATATTATTAGTTGCCTGGAGCCACGTATCTCCCTCTTTGTTACAGTGCAGACTACAGACTGTTAAAGATGTAAAAGAGTAAAGCCACGTGGTTGGGTACTATGGAAATATCTTAATTGTGGTCATCAATTGTAAAAGACTTTTATAGGAATATCAGGTATGTAGATTGGGGCATTATGTTTTTACTCCAATAAGAATGTAATTTTAAGCCATAGATAGTTTTCAATATTTAATAGTATATCACTAATATTTCAATATTTGTAATATAACAAATGTTTTTAAATTAAAAATATACTTTAGTCCACAGTATAAAAGTGTGTTGGTGTGGCCAGGCATGATGATTCATGACTGTAATCTCAGCACTGTGGGAGGCCGAGGTGGGCAGATCACTTGAGGTCAGGAGTTCAAGACCAGCCTGGCCAATATGGTGAAACCCCATCTCTACTAAAAGTGTGTTAGTACTTTGCAGTGGCTTGCTCTGAAGTTTGAATCCTGGTTCTACTACTGACTCATCATGTGAATACAAACAGGTTGCCTATCTTCCACATGCCTCAGTTTTCATCACTAAGATGGAGGTCATAACAGCAGTCACTTCACTGACATTGCTGGGAGGATTAAATGAGTCAATGCATGCAGTGAGCTTAGAATAACACTTGACACATATTGTTTTGAAAATTTTTAAGAAAATGTCGTTCCATCCATTAATAACTTTCCATAAAATGATCATGGGAAGGCATGTCTTATATTAAAGACAATTACTACCCTGCCCCTTAAAATTCTGAGATATTATGTGCAAAAATACTTATAATTATCCATCCTGTATTTTATATGGAGATTTCAAAATCCCACTGATGACTCTGATGAAGGGATAGACATTATCTAAGAGTATCACACTCTGTTGGACTCTAATTATCTTAGATGGAAACCATATCTAAAGGTCCAACATATTCTTTGAAAGAAAAGATGTAGAGTGATGCCAGTGTTACATCATATTCCAAACCAGATTAAACGTCTCCGGAATTGTGGTTGTACAAACGCTGTTTTATGGTTATAAAAACCTATCCTTCCACTAGGGGCACTTTCTACAAAGATGGAGCTTTCTACAAAGTTCCATCTCTGAAGTACATAGACCAAATGAAATATCATGTGGCAGTGAATGATTCTCAGTCACAAGAGTAAGGGAGGTTTGCATTTGTTAAATCTGTCAAGTATCTGTCAGGTATTGGGTAGACAGGGAGGTACCAGTAAGAAGAACACATCAACCTTCTGGCCAAGAAAATGACAATTACAGGGGGAAAGAGACAAGTAAAATATTCACAATAACATATGATCATAGAAGTATGTAGAATTCAAGGTAATGAGATAAGGGAAATGAGAATAGGGGGGTGTTGGACACAGAGGAAGCCACCTGGCAGGTGGTAGAACCTGGGCTGAGTCTTGAAGAACAAGTAGAAGTTAATTACTAAGTAAGATATTGTCATGAAAAGAGAATTGTTTCTGACTTAAGTAAATCAGTTAGCGAATTGTGATGCTGATGATTGGCAAGGAACATGCAGCTGAAAGAGCATAGTAAGTAGGTTGAAAGACAAGACCATTTCCAGAATACTTTCCCATTCCCCTATATCTTAATGCAAACCTCTATCCTGGTTATCCATAATTCTTTTTTGATTGTGTTAAATTTAATAATTAGTTCAAAGGAGGATAAATGGAAGGAATAATTATTTATAGATTTCTATTAAGTTTTACTTGATCTTAATTCAACTTGCAATGAAAATTTGTAGAAATAAATGTAACTTAATGTCACATCTTAGAGAATGAGATCTTAATTTGGAAAATAGTGCATTAATAAAAATAGTAACTAAAATTAATTTGGCACTTTTTGTGTAGCAAGCATTGCACTAAGCTCTTCACAGGCATAATTTCATTTAAGCTTCACAAAAAAAACCTGTTAGGTAAATACCATTATTCTCCCCATTTTACAGATGGGAAAATTGAGGCTTTCAGAGTTTGATTACTCACTGTCAAGAGGTTAGTCAGGACTCAATTTGAGGTCATTTTATTTTGTGCAAATAGCAGAGTATTGGAAATCCATGAATCTGGTTTACAGTCCTTTACAGTCCTAACTTATTTATTGGTGAGTCAATAGTCACATCACCCTTATCTGTAAAATATAAGTTGGGGGGTGGGTTGCTAATGCAGAATTAATTGGAGAAGTTGAAATTAAAGACCTATGTATCCCCTTCAAACTTTGCTATTCTACGGTTTTTGTGCATTACAAAGTGTTCATTCTGGCAGTGACTCTGAGTGCAAGGGGATATGGTGACAGATCCACACAGTGTACTGAGAGGACAGTCACATCACCAAAAGGAAAACAGACAGTCACCCAATCAGTGTGATCTTTGGTTCAATTCATATATTCATTAAAGGCCCACTGGAAATTCTACAGGCCATGGTTTTGTACTCAGCCTGGGGAGTTGTTTAGATTAGTGCCCATCCCTTTATAAGAGGGGGAATGAGGACCATTTCTGTGGAGAAGGAAAATCTTGTTTTCTCATAAACAAAGGTCTTCTGCCCAGCGCGGTGGCTCACGCCTGTAATCCCAGCACGTTGGGAGGCCCAGGAGGTTGGATCACGAGGTCAGGAGATCGAGACCATCCTGGCTAACACAGTGAAACCCCCGTCTCTACTAAAAACACAAAAAATTCAGCCGGGCGTGGTGGCGGGCGCCTATAGTCCCAGCCACCTGAGAGGCTGAGGCAGGAGAATGACATGAACCTGGGAGGCGGAGTTTGCAGTGAGCCGAGATCGCGCCACTGCACCCGAGCCTGGGCGACAGAGCAAGACTCCATCTCAAAATAAAGCCAAACCAAAACAAAAGCAGAGGTCTTCCTGGCCATTGTCTGCATTTTAAAATAATTCAGAAACGAGCTTTTTGCGATCTGCTCTCTCGAATTTTTCCATCTCTTTTTTACGCTGTAGTTAGGCTGTGCAAATATGATAGAATGAAAGCCTTTCTAAGTAAAGATTTGGAAAAGAAAACCCACTTAGGGTCTTTTCAAGCTGTAAATGGGGGTGTGGAGGGCATAGGGGCTTAACATAACAGCACTTTCTAACTTTGGTCTTTTACATTGGGGTTATAACTGCTGGCTCATTTCAGCCACAGGCAAGTTACTAGGGCTTTTTAGTAATTCACTTTCTTCAGATAATTTTTTTTTAAGTGATTGCTTTGGTCATAAAAGCCCTAGAAGAAAAGCTAGGCAATACCGTTAAGAATGTAGGTATGGGCAAAGACTTCATGACTGTAACACCAAAAGCAATGGCAACGACAGCCAAAATTGACAAATGGGATCTTATTAAACTAAAAAGCTTCTGCACAGGAAAGGAAACTATCATCAGAGGGAAAAGGCAACCTACAGAGTGGGAGAAAAAATTTGCAATCTATTCATCTGACAAAGGGCTAATATCTAGAATCTACAAGAAACTTAAACACATTTACAAGAAAAAACAACCCCATCAAAAAGTGGGCCCAGGTTATTAACAGACACTTCTCAAAAGAAGACATTTATGCAGCCAACAAACATGAAAAAAACCTCATCATCACTGGTCATTAAAAAAATACAAAAATAAAACCACAATGAGATACCACTTCATGCCAGTTAGAATGGCGATCATTTAAAAAGTCAGGAAATAACAGATGCTGGAGAGGTTCTGGAGAAATAGGAATGCTTTTATACTGTTGGTGGGAGTGTAAATTAGTTCGACCATTGTGGAAGACAGTGTGGCGTTTCCTCAAGGATCTAGAACCAGAAATACCATCTGACCCAGCAATCCTATTATTGGGTATATACCCAAAGGATTATAAATCACTGTACTATAAAGACACATGCACATGTATGTTTATTGCAGCGCTGTTCACAATAGCAAAGACTTGGAACCATCCCAAGTGCCCATCAATAAATAGACTAGATAAAGAAAATGTGACACATGTATACAATGGTATACCATCCAGCCATAAAAAGGATGAGTTCATGTCCTTTGCAGGGAAATGGATGGAGCTGGAAACCATTATTTTCAGCAAACTAACACAGGAACAGAAAACCAAACACCACATGTTCTCATAAGTGGGAGTTGAACAATGAGAACACATGGACACGGAGGGGTACATCACACACTGGGGCCTGTTGGGGGTTGGGGAGCTAGGGGAGGGGTAGCATTCGGAGAAATACCTAATGTAGATGACGGGTTGATGGGTGCAGCCAACCACCATGGCACCTGTATACCTATGTAACAAACCTGCACATTCTGCACATGTATCCCAGAACTTAAAGTATTTAAAAAAAAAAAAAAAAAAAAAAAAAAAAGGCCAGGTGCTGTGGCTCACGCCTGTAATCACAGTACTTTGGGAGGCCAAGGCAGGTGGATCACAAGGTCAGAAGTTCAAGACCAGACTGGCCAAGATAGTGAAACCCCTTCTCTACTAAAAGTACAAAAATTAGCGAAGTGTAGTGGCGGACGCCTATAATCCAGCTATTTGGGAGGCTGAGGCAAAGAATTGCTTGAACCCAGGAGGCGGAGGTTGCAGTGAGCCAAGATCGTTCCACTGCACTCCAGCCTGAGTGACAGAGTGAGACTCCATCTCAAAAAACAAAATTATAATGTTAGTCTTACTCTTGGGATTTAGAAGAAAAGACATAAATGTTGAAGTCAGAACACTGACTCTGACACTTACTAGCTGTGTGATTCCAGATAACATTCCTGAACCTCCATTTCTCGTCTGTAAATGGGAATCAAAATCTTTATTTCATAGGGTTGTCACAAAGTTTAAATGCAATAATATAGGTAAAGTATTTAGTCTAGTGCCTGCCTGAAGTTTAGTAAATGACAACTAATCATATGTCCAAAAATAGCAAAGACTAGTATTCTGAGTTAGCGGCAATACTAATAGGGTAATATTCCCTGTTCATTGGGCAAGACCATCTATACAACACTTTCTTCTACTTTGAATGTTTAGCCTCTTTACAGCACACATATGTAACAATAGCAACAAATGCTGCATCAATTTGCAAACAGAATGGAAAATAATTATTGCAATATGTTTGTGCACTTAAAAGTTTCTCTCAGATATTAAAAAGCCTAGGATTTGAATTCTTCTGGAGGAAATCTGAGCTCAGGATGGCTTTATATGTGCATCAGCCATTCTTTCATGTACTTCTCGGAGTATCTGCTATCTATGGTTGGTTGTGATTATTTGTGAAAAGCCGACATAGGAAGAAGAGATATGAAACTGTGCTGGCCTAATAAAATAATGCCTGAGGCATGAAGAGCATATTAATATACTTTGCACAAAAATGGCTGACCCTGCTGAGCTTAGATATCAATCCTATCTGGATACATGAAGATGCTAATTTTCAGTGAAAAACCTTGGAAGGATGCCAATAAATTCTGGGAAAAAGAAATAGTATTATACAGATCCCTTCTCAGAGAACTTTGATGTTCACAGAAAAACCTTTCCTGAAAAAACAATTTTCTTCTTTGGTTCATCTTTGAGGATTGCCCCAACTAGGTTATTTTGCATCCAAAGACCACCACAGAGTTCACAGAAGGTAGGAGGGGCCTTCCTTTAAACTCTGGGTAAACCATTTGCATTTTCCAAAAGTTAGTTGACAATTACATGGTTTTGGGACTTCCAGTTATAATTGTATTTTTAAAATAATAAGAAACAAGCAGCGGTTATGTTAACAGGACCCTGGTAGCTATCAAGGTTGTGTGGTTCAGCTTTTGAAGTCAGTTTCAATAGATTTTCATGTGAAATAAGATGTTCCCATTTCAAGTTTCTCAAGTTATGCTGTTTAAGGTACTAGTGTTGTTTCTTATATTTGTTTTAGGGAGTTTTTTTACTTCCTCTGAATGACTGCTATTTTGGAAATCAGACCTCCTCTATTAGGCTAAGCAAAATAGGAGTTTAAGATTACATCTCTATTTGTTTATGTTTTTATATTTAATAAAATTAATTCAAGCACACAGTTTTAAAAAACAACAGACACAGAGTGTTAAAAGAATGAGAACAATCTTCTTTCTCTAGCATCTCTCCCCAAGAATATCCATTTCAAAATTTATTTTCCTGTTTATCCAAGAAGAAATTTAAAAAAAACAAATTTTATGTACAGACTCAATTATATGTATATTATTTCTTTTACACAAACAGGTACACAACGTACTGTTGAGTACTTTGATTTTTCACTTAGTATATCTTGGAGACTTTGCGATGATTATGCACAGATCTTTCTGGCATCTGCATGCCATTCAGTTGTTTAGATGTGCCATAATATATTTAACCAGTGATTTCTCTGTCTCATTATAATACATATTGTAACAAACAGTGTAAATTATTTTTATGCAATTGCTGAATCAAATAGTAAGTATATTGAACATTTTGACAGATATAAGTTCTAAGAGTATGTGAGAGTGTTTATGTTATTAGGCATGTATTAATATTGTATTATATCTATCTGTGTACCTTCCTTTACAGCTGGTTGAGGGTATGGTGTTTATCAATGTTAGCAGAATAAGTAAATTAAGGACAGAAACTTGGGATACAACAGAGGGATTATTTTAGTCAGGGTCCAAAAAGGAAACAGAAGATACACTCAAATTAAGACCATTTAAGGAAGAGTCATTTACAAAGGGACTATTTAAAAAGATGCAGGTAGACACAGGGGAAACCCATGGAATAGAGGAATAACCTGGAGCTAGAAAATAGTAACTGAACTGTTATCACCTTAAGCTATAATGAAGAGAGGAGGGAGCAAATACTGAACCTCAAAAGGAGCCATGTGAGAAGGTCACGTGGAGGGCAGCAGTAGCTGTAGGTAGAGGGCTCAGACATCAATGTTGTTGGCGCTTCCCATTGGCTAAAACCAAGCAGAAGCCAGAGCACATGCCTTTTGATGAGTTTCATATTGGTCAGCTTCCCAAGGCAAAGAGGATGGTTAAAAAGTGTGAAGAGCAGAGCTGAAGGGGCAAAAAATCCAAAGGATCCCAACACAGAGATTATGTCTATCATTCTGATTTCAAGAATGACCCATCCCAAACCAGAGAAGGACCCATACAATCTTCATACAGCTCTAAGATCAGAATTTATACTTTCTTTTGATACAATAATATTTTGTCCATTTTCTAATTATTCTATTTTGTAAGCTGTCTGATATTAAGGACCATGTCTAACTTATTCATCACACTTTTACAGAACACAGAACAGTGCCTGACACATATGAACTTCATTCATAGTTGCTAAATACATGTAAGAATAAATAAATATATGCTAGAAAAAAAGTTTATTTCTAAACTTGATATTTTTTATTGCTGTCTATGCCAATGTCTTCATCATTAACAAATTATTCAGCACTGGTAGTATGACACAAAACATGGGAAATTTCCTTCTGGAGAATGACTGGACTCTTGTGTCTTCATGAGATCCCAGCCCTAGAGCTGAAGCCATACTTAGCTCTGCTTTTCTAATGGGTTCTCCTATATGCTGAGTCTCAGGTATGTGAGTTTTACCCATATAAAGAACATGAGTGATGAGAGAAATTCCCGATATTTAAATGACCTTCTAGTCTATGGGAGGTTTCCATTTCTGCTCTCCTCCAAATTTTCTGAACCCTAAGTTGATAATTTCTAACACCTGTGCATCCTATGCACTTACTTCATGGTGTCTTCTCTTCTTTTGTTCATGTAAATCTAGGCTATTATTCATTAAAGTTTTCTTTAGATCTGGTTGACACTCATTCTATAAAAGCAATAATTACATCTAATTGTACATTTTTCTTGAATGATTATATTAAATATAAAATTTTGTTGTCTAACTGCCTAAAGGACTTAGACCCTATCTTTTGCATCATGCTATTCACAAACACAGAGTTTGACACATATCAGAGGCTCAATAAATAGAGACTGAATTTATTCAGGAGTTCAACATTCTTCTTCCCTTCTCTAGGCTGTGCCTGATACATCCCTACACTTTGGAGATGCAGTGAGAAAGTTGATTCTTACTATTTGCTGTTGCTGAACACAGAGCATGAAAATCAACATAGTAAGATAGAATAAATTTGGGCTTTGATATGAGACCAACCCGGGCTCAAATCACAGCTTTGCCATTTGTAGCATGATAACCTTGACATTATTCAACTTCTTGAGACTACTGGGAGAATGTAATGGGATTATATACAAAGTAAATTCACTGACACTTGATAAAATATTTACTTTCCTTCCTTTATCACATTCCCTTAAGAATATCAAAAATGCACACTGGCTAAAGTCAAAGGATGGGACAGTGAATTTAAATGGATGGTTTAAGGAATTTATTGTAATTTTGGAAAAAGGGAAGACCATAGTGGGAACAAACAGTCTTCTTTTAAACTTTCTTATCCGCGGGATGTGGAAATTTAATCTTAGTACTACATGGTGTTTCTCTCAAACTCACTAAAAAAGCAACTGAACAAAATACAAAAGTTGATATGCATTTACTCTGCTCCCCATTCTTCTATATAAGTTGGCATTTGAACTTGTTTTAGAAATGTATTTAAACCAACAGATGTAGTATCTAAATGGCAATGTAACTAACACCTGTGAATCTATCACTGTCATTCATTTGTGAAGTTCCCTCTTTTGGAACAATCGCCAGTATTTCATTCACAAGTGAACCTGTTTTCAGTGTTTACTCAACACCCCTGGATTGTAGAGCAGTTTCCCACCTTCATCAGACTCTGCCTAGTCTTACAGTCCCCTCTAATGCCTCTCTCTTCCCTTCTCCCACTTGGCTCCAGTCACATTAGCCTTTTATTGAATTTTTTTGCCAATTTCCATGACCATCTAATTCCTATTATACACATAGAATTACAATATGAATGACTAAATATGTATACTAGTAACTGTCTTACTATTAGCATTATATGATACCATCAAATTCTGTTTCTACAAGATCAGGGCTCACAGTCTGTAGCATGAATCCCCCTGCTCACATTCAACAGCCCCATCTCTCACCATGTTCTCTCTTAAGCCTTCATTCCAGCCATGTAGAACCTTCGTTTGGGGGTGCTCTAGAGCTTTCCTTTTTATTCTGGAACATGCTCTTTCTTCTGCTTTAGTCCCTCATGCTTCAAATCCCAATCCCACCCACAAACCCAGGGTTGATTCACTACTACTCACCCTGCAGTTTTCAATATGAAATAGCTGCTCCTCCAGAAACCGTTCCCAGTCAGTCTTGTTCACTCAGCCTGCTAGGAGACCCATATTTTAATGCACTTTCCCTACTTTAAAGTTCATGCTTATTTAACTCTGTCTTCCTCCACCAGACAGTAAGACCTAAGAGGGGAGGAACTACATCTGTCTGATTTCTTGTTGACAACACTATGCCAGTGTTGGGCATAGTGCATGGCTCATAGAAGATGCTCAATAGATAATTATGGATTGAAACTCTGAAGACATAAGGACATTTGGCATGGAATGGTATTAGTTTCTTTTTGCTACTGTAACAAATTACCATATAATGGCAACAATTACAATTTAGGAGATAAAAATGCAAAGATGGGTATCACTAGGCTAAAATCATGGTGTCAGCGAGTCTCTGTTGTGAAGGTTCTGGGGGACATTCCATTTCCTTGCCTTGTCCGGTTTCTAGAAGCCTAGCGTGTCCGTTTCTTCATCTTCAAAGTCAGCAACATCTGACCAAGTCCTTCTCATGGTGCCATCTTTCTCACTCTTTATTCTGCCTCTCTTCTACTTTTAAGGACTCTTGTGATTATATTGGGTCTTGTAGACAATCCGGGATAATCTTCCTTTTTAAGGGAAGTAGATTCAAGTTGCTACTTTAGTTCCATCTGAATTCTTAATTTCCCTTGGGTGTGTAACCTAACATAGTCACGAGTTCTGGAGATTAGGGCACGGGCATCTTTGGGGGTTGTTATTCTGCTTACCCCAAGAATGTTACCCTTTTACTCACATCTGTATCTGTAAAATAAGAGGTTAGGTTAGTGGACCCCATAAAGAATCTTCTATCTCTAGCCCAATTAGTACAGATAATATTAAATTATTAAACAGATGTATTCTCCTTTCTCTCAGGTAAATTATGTTTCTCTGTAACTTGAAGTCATGAGAAATAACATGCAGGGCAAAAAAAGGCAGTTACCAACCACAAAAATGACATACGACTTTAATTTGAGTCTTAAATTAGTTATTGTCTTTTTTTTGTTTTTCATGACCTGTCAAGGCTATGGTCTTAAGAGGAGACATTCTTGAGAGAGAAAAAGATTTTCTCAATTCTTTAGTATCTCATTGGCACATTAAGGTGGAAGATTGGCCGGGCGCAGTGGCTCACGCTTGTAATCCCAGCACTTTGGGAGGCCGAGGCGGGCGGATCACGAGGTCAGGAGATCGAGACCACGGTGAAACCCCGTCTCTACTAAAAATACAAAAAAAAATTAGCCGGGCGTGGTGGCAGGCGCCTGTAGTCCCAGCTACTCGGAGAGGCTGAGGCAGGAGAATGGCGTGAACCCAGGAGGCGGAGCTTGCAGTGAGCCGAGATTGCGCCACTGCACTCCAGCCTGGGCGACAGAACAAGACTCCATCTCAAAAAAAAAAAAAGGTGGAAGATTGAAAATTGAACTTTATTCTAAACCATAAGAAATGAAATTAGGATATGATGCAAGAGATACATATAAATATAAGTGGACAGCCCATCCCTCCTAGATTTGTGGCATGTAGGGAGAGGAGGAAAAGGTAAATGGGAAAGTTATAGTAAAATAGATATGCTGTGCTCTCCTCTCTGTTGAAATCCATAATGAAACTATCCTTATAGATATGGGATGTATTAGCTGGGTCCTTTGCAGGAAGACATACAAACAAGGCTTTGAGAAAATAAAGTTTAATGAAAGGACCATTTACAGACAGATGTGGGCAGGATTAAAGGAACCAACAAGAGACGGTAAAGCACCACCAGCTATCGACAGAAGGGAAGGATCAGAGCTGTGGCCATTGACAGGGGAAGGAGCCACTTCAAAACTGTAGCCCCACAGGGTTAGTGTAGTGGGAAAACCTTGACTTCTCTCCCTACCCCATCTCCATCTGGTGCTGTTCTTCTATTTGTCAAACAAACTAGAAGCCATAGGGCAAGTGAGACTATGATGAGATCTAAAGAGGACAATCCCTCAGGAAAAAAAGAACAAGGCACATGGAGAATAATTAATGCAGAGTGAGTCCCAATCACATGGGGATTTTAGTTCGTGTGCCTGGACATAACTTGGATGAAACTTCACTTTTACGTTGGCACTATGCCAAAGGAACACACAAATCCTTGTCTAAGGGTCTGCGTCTGGGGAATTTGACCTAAAACGGGGTGGAGCTCAGTCTCAAACCTAGCTTCACCTTCCTCCACAGCTAGTGCTGCATGTACTACCTAATGCTGGCTCTTGTGGTTAGATGCTCAGCAGAGAATCTGTTGAAGCAGTATTTTTTTTTTTTTTTTCTGGCATGATCCTTAATAGTACCATTTGATTCTGGAAGAAAAACCTTAACTGAAGTTCTTTTTTAAAAACAAAACAAACAACAATATTTCCTCTAGCATATTGATTTATTAGCAAAATGATATTGGAATGCATTTAAAATATTTCTATGAAGTAGATACAGACAAAAAGTACTACTGAACAGAATTGCTAAGCACTGGTAAGTTTGAAATATTCATTTTATAAACTGTCCTTCCTAGGTTCAAATTCTAGTCTTGGCCCTTATTAAAATGTGACCCCAATATACCAGTTGAATTTTTTGCACCTCATTTTGTGTGCTTATGAAATTGGGGTAAATACTTATGCCATAATATTGTTGTTAGGATTAAATTATTTAATATGCCTAAAATACTTAGAGGATACCTGACATATCTTAGAGATTAAAGACTAAATAAATATTATTGTTACACGACTTAGTAAAAATACCCTCTGCTTTGATTCAACAAACCTTTAGTGAGCGCTTTATGAAAAGACTTAGAAGAAATAGTTTCTGTAATTAAGGAACACCAGAATTTAATCAGAAAAACAGGCATGTCAATCTAGAGTGGCGAATGATAAAACAGAGCCGTAGAGGTTTGGTTCCTATTATCCATCTTAATCTATTGGGATTGTCACAAATTCAGACTGGCCAGGTATAGATTGGGATATGAAATAGGCATGAGGTAGGGGGAAGCAATTGTTTTTTGGTTTTTTGGTTTTTTTGAGACGGAGTCTTTCCCTGTCTCCCAGGCTGGAGTGCAGTGGCACAATCTCCGCTCACTACAAACTCTGCCTCTCAGGTGCAAGCAATTCTCCTGTTTTAGCCCCCCGAGAAGCTGGGATTACAGGAATGCACCACCACGCCCAGCTAATTTTTGTATTTTTAGTAGAGACGGGGTTTCACCATGTTGGCCAGGCTGGTCTCGAACTCCTGACCTCAGGTAATCTGCCCGTTTCGGCCTCCCAAAGTGCTGGGATTACAACCAAGAGCCACTGCACCCAGCCGAAGCAATTGTTAAATGTGCCTCTGGCATTTGTGATTAATGCAGCAGTTGTACTTTATAATGTATTATGCTTTCAGTTTTTGTTTTCTCTAAGCTTTTATTTAACTTAACTAATTTATTTATTTATTTGTAAATAGCTGTATTTTTAGAGATTTTGCACTAAGGTCGCAGCCCAAAGACAAGAGGTTCAAGTGCTCTTGCTACCACTTCCTGGCTTTGTAACACTGGGTGATCCTCTCTCCACATTAATTCCTCATCTGTGAAATGAGCCCAGTGCACATCCCCTTTTTACTGCTCTCAGAGAGAATGAGGACCAAACACAGTAAATGGATGTGCCAGTAGGAGTTAGATTTCAGATACATTCAGGTTTGAATTTTGACTCTGCCACTTACTAGCTGTGCAAACTTGGCTGAGTGATTCATCTTTCAAAACCTCAGTCTCTTCATCTATGTAATGGAAATAATTATACCTATCTTCTAAAGATTGCTTTGAGGATTGGTTGAGATTATGTATATGAAAATCCTAGAACATTGGCAAGCTCATAATTCAATTAGCTCTTTTTATTACCTATTCCTTTTATTGCAGATTGGGTAAGAATGTGTCACAGGAATCAAATGAAGAAGCAATCCTGCTTCTGAAATTTACAACAGAGTCACCACAGAAGGAGAAAAAACCATCTCTGTGTTTGTCTCCCTGGCTCAGCCAGATGACTTGAGGAACTTTGGAAATGTTAAGAGTTCAAACAAGCAATATGGAAAGACAAAACACCACCCCAAATTGTGCCTGTGACACATGCAGAAAGCAGATAAGGCGTATCATTTATAATTTAAAAGGGAAGATTTATTAAACTAGATAAGGATCTAGGATTTATGATGAATTCTGTTTCTGTTTCTTATCCACCCCCTTTTATGTTTTTAATAATTCACACCTCTAAAGTTACATGGGCTATGTAACTCTCTTTTATTGCCCAATCTTTCCTTTCAGAAGACACATAAAACATTGCAAGGATTTGTAGACACTAAGAAACAATAGCAAGAAGCCAGAGAATTTGCCTAAAAATTGAAGCTGAGTCAAATAGGAAAAGTCCCCGTAACCAAGAGCAACCAGACAGCGTCTATTGTGACTTTGCCACATGAGAGACCCTGTTAAAACACCAAAGCCACCAGTATCCAAAACTGTAGAGTTTCTTGAAAAACACACATGAAAAATCATTTCCTGTCTGTCACTGAACTACCAAGTTGCTATAATATTATGTCTCTGGTGTGACTTTCAATATACATAAATAATTTTGCTTTCTTTTTAAAGTTAACATCACCAACAGTACATTCCCGACTTAAAACGTGGTTATTTTCTCATTTCATACTTATTAAAATTTTATTTTTTTCTTATAGTTGGCATGTATGCTTTATATATGCATATGAATACATGCCGATTTATGTATATGGACAGCATGGAATTCCAAGGCCATGATGGAAGAAAGCTTAATGTTGTTTTAGTCCAAGACTCCCTTAATGGATGCAAATACCAAGTCCAGGAGAGGACAATGACTTGCTGAAGGCCTTACAGTTAGAAGTAGGACATGGACCACCAGATTTTTTCTTTCTTTTTCTTTTTACCTCTCTGCTACATCATAGTGTCTTTTAGACCAGAGTAAAACAAAACAAAACAAAACTATAAAAAATAAACAAATAAAACCTATAAAACAGACAGACAGGAATGCCTGAATGTACAGGGAACATATTTACTATTAGGTTGCTGGAAGCAGTGAAGCTAGAGAGACCACGTGTCCTGATTTGTTGGGAATATTTCAGGTTTACACCTGTTGTGCTTTTGTAATAATCAATAGCGTCCTCATTTACTTTCAAAAATGTGCTGGTTTAGAGGATTATATATGATCACCCTAATTAAAACACACGTTTCATGCTGAATGCCAAGATCCACATTTTACTTGTAAAGAATCAGGAAATGTATTCTAAAACTTGGCTTCCCATAAGAAAATATACAAACTCTGTCGCAAGAGTTGAGATTTTGAAAAGTGGGCGGGTAACACTACGTACTTGAAAATGAGTAAGACCATGTGGAATGGACCAAAGATGAGCTAGCCCTGGCCTAAAAGACTCCAGACACAAGTGTAGTTTTGCAAGGTATATTCAATGAGAATTGTGGCTCTGTTTTTATTTTTGCTCGTTTTTAACAAACAAAATGAAAATATATGAAAGAGTAGTAAAGTCATGCTGTAATTAAAAAAAAAAAACATAGCTGGGTGGGCATGGTGGCTCATGCCTGTAATCCCAGCACTTTGGGAGGCCAAGAGGGGGTGGATCGTTTCAGGCCAGGAGTTCGAAACCAGCCTGACCAACATGATGAAACCTCATCTGTACTAAAAATATGAAAATTAGCCATGCGTGGTGGCTCACGTCTGTAATCCTAGCTACTCAGGGGAATGAGGCAGGAGAATCACTTGAACCCAGGAGGCAGAAGTTGCAGTGAGCAGAGATCACACCAGCATGGGTGACAGAGCGAGACTGTCTCCAAGAAAAAAAAAAGAAACCACAACTAAGAGTTGAGATGCAAGTGCAGTTCTTAGCAAAGTGTGTCTTAAGGCGAGTTGGTATATTTCTCTGGGCTCTATCGTTTCTATCATCTATAAAATAAAGGGAACAAATTAGACTATCTCTTTCCAGTTCTAATTTTAGACTCCCATAGTCTTATTAATAAATTTCCACAATTTTTCCTTCCCTTGGAATATGTATTACCTATTAATCCACTAATTACTCCCAAATTCTTGATGATACAAGTATTTCCTCAGAAATTTCAGAAGGGATGAGAAATAAGTAACATAAAGAATTATCTCCTCCTGGGATTTACCTCTGGCATTAATACAATGTAACAAAATAAGGTGGGAACAAAGAGGGTCCATCCCTTCATTCCAGTGTCCTGGCTCAGACAAACGTCACTTGTATGTCTCATATTCTATTTTATCAGTTCAGTGGCAAACCAAGACTCTGCATATAGGTGTGGAATGCGTAAAATAGAAAAATGTGGCATAACCAATTGGCTGAACGTGGCTTTCTCCCCAGCTGGTTCAGACCACAGCCCAGCAACTCATACTGACAATAGAGAAAGCTGAAACAATGGGATTAGACATGGTATAACTTTACTTATGACATGAATAGGCCTAGCTTCATTTTTCTAGTGTTGATTGCTGAATTTTAATAAGTCCAAAGGTCAATTACTTTGTGATGGCTTATATGGAGAGAAAACTGATATCTAGGGAAGGTTGATTGTATTATTCTTTCTGCACACATAGCAAGCTGATTTTCTACTTACAGAGAATGTTTTTAATTAGTGTTTGAATTGTGCATTAAAATTAGGCTTCTATAAATAGTAAGCAGATGTGATATTTTGTACCTTAAAATTCAGAACTTTTTTTCTCCCTCATTTGATGAATTCTAACCCATAGCTCTCTGTTTACATGTTTGCTATTTTGGTTCTGTGTAATTCTAGAAATAACTAGTTTCAGACAGTTATGGTTTAGTGAACGCGGGGAATTGCTTTAGCTAAAATTATTGTTGCTTGTTTCTAAAACTCCTACAGAATAAATCTACGGTCTTTGGAAAAGCAGAAGTTATTTCCCATGACACATACTATTTGCTGAAAATTTACGGTAGATTGACTCATGCATCTTTGCATTGTACTTAGATTAAAATACTATAGCTTTGGTTGAGGGGTAGATGTGTCAGTGGCCTCGCTGTGGCTCAACAGTTTGTTTTGATAGAACAGAGAAAGTTTACCTAATTATAGGAGGCTCATTATTGGTTCTGAACGAGGAAAAAAGTCATCTCAACATTGATTTCTTCTGGAAATGAATCATGCAGTTGTATAACTTTTAGCACCACTGTCTGTCTCCATTTGTGATCTTTTTTTTTTCTCTTTTAGTTAATGTGAAGTTTGTCATTTCAAATAATGTCTGATGTCTGGCTCTAGGCTATTTGTAGATTTATCCTACTCAACATGTGTCACTCATCTTTGTTTATAATCTGCAGCCTTCATCCTAGCAACCTCTTTTTATTTTATCCTTGCTTTTGCTTCATTGATGGCTCTATACAGATTGTAATGGACTCTTGCAGTAAGACTATGATTAATGGTAGGTATCATAAGTCCATAAATGTACAGTAAATTGAAATTCTTGACATGAATTTATCATCCAGATAAATATTGGCTGCATCTTATTTCAACAGACGCTTTACCCGTATTTTATAGTAGCTAACCCATCCTTTTAGCAGTGCCTCTTAAAGAAACTATAGAAAGTTCAACTGTTTCACTCCACACATTTAATCTCTGAGTTGAAGCTGGAGCAATCAGAATTCTTCCAAACGTGAAAAAAATAAGCCCTGGAATTCCAAATGATTATAATCTTTATTTTAGTCTTTCTTGATTTTTATGTGATGTTTACTTTGTGTATCTGCGTACACACAAACAAACAAAAAATGGATTCCAGCATGTTGTTGCCTATTTAGGAATCAAATTTTATCTAAACATGATCATGACCCATAAACTATCTTCCTACGGTCTCATAGGCTAGTCAGTGGTCCTAGTATACATTGAACAACAGAATCTTCTATCTCACCTTTAGATTTAATGTGAAGTAACCAGCATGAATTTTCAAGAACTCAGCTAAGAATGTGATGAGGCCTTAGGAAAAACATACCCTTGCAAAATCCCTAAATGCTGACAACTCTCTTAAGTAATTCAGCACTTCTACCTTGAACTCTATTCAAAAATGTATTTTTTGGAATATAAACCAACAGATGTTAAAGGGTGCCATCTCAAAAGAAATAATACATCATTATCATAAAGGAGCAGCCACCCTCAAATAAAAGTGTGTTTGTATCTGTACAAGGTAAACAATTTGAGTACATCTGAGCTTTGGTGAAACTGGTTTACCACTTTAACTCTCTTGCCACATGGGTAATGGATCAAGCAGCCAGAAGATCATGGACTCATTTCAACTGTGGAAGTTCAGGGCGCGACTCCAAGCCAAAAGTGTGGCCATGGCCAGCTGTCTCAAGCTTCTATGTGTACTCAGTAACCAATAGTATGTTACAACATATGCTGTGTCAATCTAGCCATTAGCCTTCCAGACCAAGTTAGGAGGGTTTTTATTGCATTTGGTGCACTGACAAGGAAGCTTTGATTGTATTATATGGGTCAGGAAGTAGAAAGGCACAAAGACTAAAGATGAAAATACAATTTAGACTTTTCGCTTTCAGGCTCATAATAGTAATCTATTCATGTTTGTCTGCTTTTAGAACTAACCTATATTTAATATGTAAATGCAGGTTTCCCAAACACTTCCCCCATTAGTTGGAATTATAAAAAGTTTCCTCTCTGAAAAAAAAAATGTTTATGTGCAAAACTAGAATGTATTTATTCTTTTAAGAATGAACCCGAAAAGTACTGGTTCATTTTCTGTTCTAATACTTTCCAGTTTTCTACATTTTGCTGTAAAGACAAACTAAAAACTAATAGGATAAAAACAAATGGCTCTGAGTGTTTAATGTCAAGGGTGTCATGCTAATTATAGTAAAAACCAATTAGTAGAAACATAGCTCTCAGTAATAAAGCAAATAAATGGAAAGTCTGAATTGCTGTCTCATTAAAAAACAACGTGAGAGAATTATGTGAAAAACAAGCTTATCTCAAAGTTGTTAGACAGATCTGATTCTCAAGATAAATTCTAGAATTTAAAAAAATTTAATCTTTCTCTCTCTATATATATGTAGGCTACTGTAGAATAAGAACCATCAGTCTACATGATAACCCCCAATCCTTGGGTACTCAATCATCAAAGAAAAAAATTACTATTTAGCATACTTATATACTAAAGCAGAAGAATAGCATAAGAGTATTTGAAAAGTTGGGGGTTTTTTTAAATTATTTTTTTCCAGCTTTTATTTTAGATACAGAAAGTACATGTGCAGGTTTGCTACCTGTATATATTGCATTCAGGTATTGAGCCTAGTACCAAATAGGTAATTTTTTGATCCATGCCCCACTTCCTCCTTCCCCCCTCTAGTAGTCTGCAGTGTCTATTGTTCTCATGTTTATGTCTGTGGCTGATCAATGTTTAGCTCCCACTTATAAATGACAACATGTGGATTTGGTTTTCTGTTCCTGTATTAACTCGCTTAGAATTATAACCTACAGCTCCATCCACGTTGCTGCACAGGACATAATTTTATTCTTTTTTACAGAGTATTCTGTAGATGTCTATTCATTCCAGTTGGTCAAGTGTCAAGTTTAAATCCAGAATTTCTTTGTCAGTTTTATGACTTGATAATCTAACATTGTCAGTGGGACATTGACGCCTCCCACTATTACTGTGTGGTTGCCTAAGTCTTTTTATAGGTGAAGAACTTGTATTATGAATCTGGGTGCTCCAGTGTTGGATGTATATATTTAGGATGGTTAAGCTTTCTTTTTGGATTTTACCTTTTATTATTATGTAATGTCCTTTTTTTGTCCTTCTTAATATTCATTGGTTTAAAATCTGTTTTATCTGTTTTAAGAATAGTGACTCCTGCTCTATTTTGTTTTCTGTTTTTATGGTAGATCTTAATCCATCCCCCAACTTGGAGCCTGTGGGTGTTGTTACATGTAAAATGGGTCTCTTGAAGACAGCAGATGGTTGGGGCTTGTCTTTTTATCCAGCTCACTGCTCTGTATCTTTTAAATGGGGCATTTAGCCCATTTACATTCAGGATTAATATATATGTGAGATTTCAATCCTGCCATGTTGTCAGCTGGTTGTTATGCAGACTTGATTATGTGATTGCTTTATAGTGCCTGTGGGCTATGGGTTTAAGTGTGTTTTTGTGGTAGCAAGTACCATTCTTTTGGTTCCATGTTTAGCACTCCCTTAAGGACCTCTTGTAATGCTGGTCTTGTTGAAATGTATTCCCTCACCATTTGTTTGAGAAGGATTTTTTTTCTCCTTCACTTATAAAGCTTAGTTTTCCAGGATATGAAATTCTTGGTTGGAATTTCTTTTATTTAAGAATGCTAAAAATAGTCCCCCAATCTCTTCTGACTTGTAAGGCTTCTACTGAGAGGTCTGCTGCTAGCCTAATAGTGTTCCCTCTGTACATGACTTGATCTTTCTCTCTAGCTGCCTTTACATTGGTTTTTAACAAAGAGAGATTCTCAAGCTCAAACATTAAGTCTTATTCACTGTATTATCACTAGGGATTAGGTACATTTGTAACATACAGTAGGTTCACCTAAATTCCTGATGAAGCATAGGTATTTTCTTTCCTTTTTTTTTTTTTTTTTTTGAGATGGAGTCTCGCTCTATCGCCCAGGCTGGAGTGCAGTGGCACAATCTGGGCTCACTGCAAGCTCCGCCTCCCGGGTTCACGCCATTCTCCTGCCTCAGCCTCCTGAGTACCTGGGACTACAGGCGCCCGCCACAACGCCCAGCTAATTTTTTGTATTTTTAGTAGAGATGAGGTTTCACCGTGTTAGCCAGGATAGTCTCAATCTCCTGACCTCGTGATTTGCTTGCCTTGGCCTCCCAAAGTTCTGGGATTACAGGCGTGAGCCACCACACCCAGCTGGTATTTTCTTTTAACACTTATTATAGGAGGCTACATTATTGGTTCTGAAAGAGGAACATTAAGTCATCTTACCTGATTTTACCTGCAAATGAATCATACTATATATCATACTATAACTTCTGTCACTACTCTCTGTCTCCATTAATCATGAGGGAATTCAATTATCTAAAAATTCAATTTTCCCTATTTTGGGGGGAAATACAGTATTGCTATGGCCAAAAAAGCTCTTAGGAGGAGTTAATATGGCTTTGAGGCTGAAGTTCAGACTGAAGTTGATTGCCTGTTCTCATGTTCCAGGACACCATCATTAGCCATGAAACCTTGGACAAGTCACTTAACTTCAAAGCAACTCCTTCCTGGTAATAATAGTCCCTACCTACTTGGCTTCATGTGAGAATTTAGTTCATACATGTAAAGTACTTGCAAAATGAATGTTCTCTAGCACTTCATAAGTTTCACCTACTTTATTTTGTATGAGATTATCAAAGATAAAGTACTTAATTGAAAAGCTCTTGTAATTTATAACTTTTAAGAATATCCACAGTAACCAAACAGAAAATAACTGACTTTTCACTTTAACAGGTTCCTGAATGTCAAGGAAAAAAATAAATAAGGTTCATTTGGCCTACAAAATTTTGGTTTAATTTTAAACCCACAGCTACCTATTGAAATCAACTTACGGCAGCCTTAAAGTGATATGATTTCTTCAGAAGTGGGTCAGTAAAGAGATTTTCTATTTCAAGAGAATCTTATAAATCACCAGATAAAGACAATGAGAAACAGCATATACACGCTTATAGTCTGATTAAATATCTGGATGGATATTTTTTCTTGGGAAAAAAGTCCTATATTTTATGGCTTGGTAATTTATTCTACTTTAGTAAAGCTGTTACCTTTTAAGACAACACAAAATTGAATGAATATATCATTCTAAGTACAACTCATATGGAAAAAGTGTATATTTTTGGAGATAAAAAGGCAGATAAATCAGTCCACATCTTAGTTACTGATGCAAAGGAACTCTGCCACTGTGGAAGGATATGTCAGTGATTCTGTCCTAAAATTACTGACATGTTTATAGAATGGGCCTGAGGAGGCCAAGTTCATGTGCTCATTGCCTGTGTAAGTTAAGTAGCTGTGATCTGTCCATAACTCCTACACTGCTCCCTATTTAATTAAGCCAATTGATTTTTCATACATCTAAAACATTCTGCGAAGTCTTACCACCAACAAGAAGGCTAAACTATTAATACTCCAGCAAAGGATGAACTAGAGCAAAAGAGAAAAGTGACTGATTTTTTTAAATGAATTAATCCTTACTTCTATCTCTTTCTAAAGCTAAGTATTTAAGTGAGACAGGGATGTCTTATAGAACTATTGACTAAAACTAGTTTCCACCTTAGAGGTGCGAGATTTAAAAAAAATGGACGTGAAAGTTGTGTAATAAAATAAAATTTAAGAATGTAATCAATTTTCAAAATTGAATAAATAAAAGCATGAATTATAATGTACCCACTTACTGCTTTTCCTAGATTACTGTTTTATGTGATATTTCGATTACAACTTGCTTCCTTTTTTAGTGATGAAACCACCAATATAGCAAATTAGAAAATCTAAATTCAAACCCCTATGATTCCCAACAATCTGGCTGAGAGCAAATCTTTTAACCTTCCTGAGCCTCAGTTACTGTATTTTTAAAGTGAAGATTTTTATGAAGAAGATGGAGATAATTTATCTATTGAAAATGTTATCAATGTTTAAACAGCAACAAAAATATCCTGCTTGGGGGACCGAAGTGTAAGTCTGAGACTTGATCACAAGCAAGAACGCCTGGCACACAGATGGGGATGAATCACTGTTCACAGAATGCTCATTAACGCATGAATGAATCAATGAATATGCAGTAAATAAAAGATTGTGAAACAACCACAGCATGAGGAAAGAAAATAAAAACAAGTAAAAGCTCATACCGTATTAATAGAGTCTGTGATTCATTTTGGAGGGTGGTGACATTATTTAAATTCTCAGTTTCTTAAATGTATAACATACACAGTTTTTAACACGTTGAAGGAATGTGGCAAAGGATAAAGGTAAAGATTCTGAACCTAGTAAGAGAGGGTAGAGAGAGATGCTCAGACTCAGCTTAGACTCAGGCTTTGGGGCTTGAATCCCAGCTCTGCCCCTCAATTGCTGTGCGATATGAGGCAAATCACTTAAGCACTCTGTCTCACTTTTTCATATTAAAAAAAATGAGAACACTAACAATTTTATTATGGCATACCAGACATCAAAAGAGATAGCCAAGATAGTAAAATGAATGACCTTTCTGGGGTAACTTTATTAGCCCCTGAGTACCTGGTGATAGAAAATATACCAGGATGGCAAAATTTCTGTAAATATTCCCATTTATAAGATTATTAAAAATATTGAAGTTTCTCATTCTTAAGCAAAATTCATTTGGCTTGGTGATTGTAAAGCATTTTAGCCAATAGGGTTCTAGCAACATTCTGTAATTTTAGCTTGAGTTTGCAAAACACATGCATTTTTTTATAGGAGGTCAGGCACTAGCCAAATTATGAAAAATGGTAGCAGCACCAAGTCTTTGCATATACTGACCTCTCACAAAGATCACATTAATGCCACCAAGACAGTGTTGCTGGGGAAGAGTTATTACAAGTCCTCTTAGCCAGTTAAGTATTTTAGAACTTAAAAGGACAACTCCTGCTATTACCCAAGGCATTATCTCATTGAATTTTTAAAGCTACCATAGCTAGCATTACTGGCCTTAATTTCTAAGATCTGAATTCAATTTCCAGTTGTGGCATTTATTAGTTATACAAATTCATTATATCCTCTTAAAGTTCCCCATGTCTCCATTTACTCACAGAGGAATGAGATCCTCAGATAAAAATAATGTCTGTGGAATAAATTATTAACAGTCAAGCAAGCCTGCCCTCTCCCAAGCCTAGTTGGTGACGTTGTTTCTGTGCCATTCTATCTTCAGGGAAGAGAAAAATAAGAATTATTACATTCTAACTGAAAGACATGTTGCTGGTGGCAATATTTGTCTTAAGGAAAAAGTATTTTATTTTAGAACTTATTAACAAATTTAGTCGAAGGCAAACAAGCAGGACAGCTAAAATCTCTGCAAAATGAAAATAAAACAACAAAAAGATTTTGGAGCTTCTTTGGCAGCCAAAGAGAGCTGGAGAGGGACGGGATCTGGGAACCAAGAAGAGAGGGGAAGCCATAAAATTCCAGAGAAAAACGTGGAGAAGGAAGTCCTGAGCAAAGACGGCAAAGAGGAAATTCCTAGTGTGATACTGGCTAGAGAATTCTGATGAGCAGGAATGCCTCCTACTCAATTTTAAGTGGTTTGATTTGATGTGCTCTAAAATAATAACTCTGTTATCCTCAACACTTCAGTAGAAAAATGCTGCATAAAACTGCCTTTATATTGCGATGCTTCAGGGAAATCGTAAAAGGGGGGACTATGTTCTATCTGTGGGTGAGAGCAGGGTGGAGAGGTGAAATGAGCTGCAGGAAGAGAGGGTCAAGATGCTAAAAAGAGATGAGCAGCAGTGAATAGGAAAGGAGTCTTCAGGAATTCTCAGCAATCTTTGTAAGGGCAATATGCTAGCAAAGTTTGCAAGGCAGAAGCTCAAGGCTGTTTCATTTAAGGATGAAAGAGCATTATTACTCCTCAAAGCAGGAACACTTGGGTACCCTAAGGTGTCTAGCACCTGGGTTCCACATTTCCTAACATACACAGTGTGAAGGATTGTGTTTGAGTTAGTGAGCAATAGTTCTTAGCAGGTGCTGTGCAGTGAACAATCAGGGTTTAAATCCTCACTTTACTACTTTCCTCTGAAACATGAAGTCAGTTACTAAACTCTCCTGAAGTCCATTCTCCATTTGTGTCTCCAGATGGTAACAGTGCCTCTCAGGATTGTAGGCAATTAAAAAAAAGGTGGGGGGGGGGGCCTTGTTTCTAAAGATCTCTAGTATGATAGCTTGCACACAGTTAAACTTACAAAATGACCTTCATTCTTTCCTTCAGTTCTTGATTTAGTCTGTTGACTTCAAATAATTTACAGTAGTCCCTTCCTTATCCGTGGGGGATACATTACAATTCGATACTTGAAACCGTGGATAGTATTGAACCCTATATATACTATGTTTTTTTCTATACACACGTAGCTATGATAAAACTTAATTTATAAATTAGTCACAGTAAGAGGTTAACAGCAACTAATAAGAAAATGGAACAATTAAAACAACATGTCAGCATCACTATTCTTGTACTTTGGAGCCATTATTTAGTACAATAAGGGTTACTTGGACACAAGCTCTGCAATATTACAACAGTCTCTCTCATCTCCAAGATGACTACTAAGTGACTAACGACCAGGTAGCTAGTCAGAGTGGATAGGCTGGGCAAAGGAGGGATTCATGTCCCAGACAGAATAGAGTAGGATGGTATGAGATTTCACCATGCTACTCAGATGGCATTCAATTTAAAAACCTATGAATTGCTTATTTCTGGAATTTTCCATTTAATATTTTCAAACTACGGTTGAACTGAAACCATTGAAAGTGAAACTGCAGATAAGAGGAGACTACTGTATTTTAGGAATGCAACTTGCAAATGTCATTATTTGCCAGGGGAATTCTTCAGATTGCAATAATCAGATTGCAAACAGGTCATATAAAGATGTTTATATTTTAAAAGATAAGTGATGACAATATTCATTTAGGAAGCATGTAAGAGATAAGGAGTCACTTAGCAGAGATGCCATGGGGCTGAGATTGGTTAGAAGAATGGAACAAAAAACCAATTTTGAGTTGAGCTCAGCGGTACAATCCTAAAACATAAACCTAGTTATATATCCTTATGGCATCTGAAATCACTCACATCATTCTTACTGGATCCTGCCCCTAGATTCTTGCTTCCATTTCCTATGATGTATTCTGGAATGATGCCTCTGGAATTAACATGTTTTTAAAAATGTTTGCAACAAAATTATTGTTTTTAAACAAAAGTGTTCCTCAATGTTGTACAAATTGTGACATGCCCTTCCTTATAAGCTTTTGAATCCTTTCACATAAAAAGTAATTATATGTGTAAAAGACTTCAATATCTATGAATGTCATGAAGTAGAAATTTTAGTCATTTATAGGAACATAGAAAATGAAGGCTATTTTCTTGATGATTAAGTTTAGATCTTCTCGAAAGTAATTTATGAAAATACATTTTGAGAATTTTATATGATGTAAGCGACCCAAATCTGTGATGTGAAGTATCTAAAACATAAACAGACCATTAAAAAAGAAATGTATTATTTATTAGGCACATGCTTTTCAGTAGAGTTGAAATAAATATTTATCTCCATAAAGCAGAAAACATTTTCCCAGGAATGGATTGTATTCTGTTTTATCAGTTCAGCAAATGCCTGATAGCCTTTCTTAACTTCTCTGTGTTGAATATCAAACAAATACAATAGGTCAACCACTCACTGTTCAGTGTGTGGAAACCCTACTGATTGAGGCTTCTCAGAAGCAAGGGGTAAAGGAAGAACAGGAAGTGGCAATGACCCTGAAGAACACTCATCTCTGACCTCTGTGTATAGCAACGAGAGAGAAAAGTATGCTCTTTGGTAACTCAATCTTTATTTTCCTATTTCTCAGTAGCCCATATACTGTAAACCTTTATTTGACCTGTCCCCACAAGGTTAGCATGGGTCACAGTCTCCACATTTGCAAAATGGTGAGCTAAGATACGGAATAAGTAAATACTCATCCCAGGAGCAAAATTTGTGATGGCATTGAAAGCTGGCTCCATGCCTCAAAAATGTCAAGTCACAACTAATGTTTAACAGTTTCTATTACACATATTCAATTTAATCAGCTATTTGTCTTAGAGAGCATAAAGCGATTTAAAATTGATCATGTGTTTGAGCTGACTACAAAGAATAAAAATGCCTTGTCAAAAAAGAAAAAAGTGCTATTAAGTATCAATTTCCTTTTTGCACTGCCAAAAACATCAAAGAATCTTCCAGTTATAAAATCTGAACATGCTTCCTCTCCAGAGTTGACAATTTACCAAATCCTATTAATTCTGTCTTTAAAATACCTTGACTGTTTTTTTCTTCTCAGTTTCTATTTTTTGAGCTCTCATTCACTCCAATGACTTTAATTACAACTGATATGTAGATGACTTTCTAATCTGTACCTCTGGCTGGAATATTTTTTGAGCCATCAGACACCAACTCCACGTATCCAAAATTCAATTCATCTACTTCTCCTCACAGTTTGCATTCTTTGTTTCAGTAAATGACACCACATCCAATTGTTTAAGGCAGGAATCTGGGAATCACCCTGATTTCTTCCTCTTCTTTACCCTCAATTTCCAAAGAATCAATAGGTCTTGTCACTTCCACTTGTGTTAATACCTCGAATTGATTTGTTCCTCTGTAACCCCATTGTTGCTGATAATGTCCAGGGCACCCTTAAAAAGTCAAGCACTACAGGCTGCTTACTCAATATCTATTCTTGCTTCCAAAGCCTTGATTTACCTAATTAAAAATGTTTAATCTATTCGTTTCCGTTGCTGCTAGCATAGGACATAATTCTGGACAATGAGATGAAAGTGGATTTTACCCCAAAACTTTTCTGAGGAAAACTCCTTAAAAATTGATTAACTTAACTGTCTTGTTTCATCAGCTCTTGATCCACAACCTTTCCCTTCATGCCTAGAATGTAGATGCAATGTCTGAATTGTAGCAGCCCTTTTGTGAGTACAGGGAGAAAAGCTCCATGCAAAAAATAGTGAAGCCAGAAGGGAGAAGTCATGGTTGCTGGCAGTAGCATGGTGCTACTATGTCAAGATTTTCTGTGTCCATATTTCTTACTATCTGAAAAAACACACAAAACAAAACAAAACACCTCATTTCATAAAGTCAGTAAGCCACTGTTACTGGGTTTCTATTACATGAAGCCAATGAAGTTGTACCTCTGTCACATTTCTCATATCCTCCATTTTATTTCTAATATTGGCAATCTTTTTTAAAAAAATCTTCACGGGCCACGATTGCCCTTATGATAGTTCCAAACTCCTCAGCAGCATGTATAATGCCCTTCAGGATCTAGTCCTTAATTCTAGGTTAAGCCTTATTTGTCCCATCAAGTTCCAACCTCTGTGCTCAATCAATTACACTTTCAGTTCCTCAAACACATCATTCTCTCAACTAAGACTTAAATGTGCTATTTTGTCTATATGGAATATTCTTCTTTTATTCCTCTCCCACTTTACTTGGATAACTAACAAGTTTTCTAAAATTCTGCTGATATGCTTTGGCTCTGTATTCTCACCCAAATCTCATCTCAAATTGTAATCCCCACGTGTTGAGGGAGGGAGGTGACTGGGCCATGAGGGTGGTTTCCTCCATGCCGTTCTCATGATAGTGAGTGAGTTTTCACAAGATCTGATGGTTTTATAAGTGTTTGACAGTTCTTCCTTCACTTGCTCTTCTTTCTCATGCCTCCTTGTGAAGAAGGTACTTGCTTCTCCTTCACCTTCCACCATGATTGTAAGTTTCCTGAGGCCTCCCAAGCCATGTGGAACTGTAAGTCAATTAAACCTCTTTCCTTTATAAATTACCCAGTCTTAGGTATTTATTTATAGCAGTGTGAAAACAGAGTAATACGCCTGCTTAGGAAACACACCCTGAAAGAAACCTTTCCTGATCCAACAAGCCTGGATCGGGTGCCTCTCCTCAGGGTCCCTATAACAATTACATGCCAGTATTTATCTCCATCAGAATATTTTCCACACTAATGACAACTACTATTGTACTTCTCTGTCCCCTCAACTAGATGAAGATAAATTTCTTAAGGAAAACTTTTGTCTTATTCACTGTTGTAATTCCCTGTTTTATCACAATAGCTGATAAATAGTACTATATAGTTGTTGAATGAGTAGATGAATAAATGCATTTTCATTACACGTATCTATCATTCAAGCTCAAATTCCCATCATTATATGCCTGTACAATTATTCATTCTAATTCATCCAATATTATTCAAGACATTGTGGTATATAATTAATCACAGAACAACAATAATGAAAATTAAGAACTTGCCTCCAGCTCCATTAGGACCAGAAAAGGGTATTGATTTCTTAATAAGTAAAAAAGGTGTAGGGTACTTGAGCTCTTTAACGCAATTAACTTTTGTAATTAACTTTATAATTAGGTATATTTAAATGAAAAATTTAGTTGTATCTATATTAATGTTTTTCTTTTATCTGGTTGTTTTCTATCAATTACTTTGACTGCAAAAGCCTCAACTGCCAAGACATTAAATCAGGGCATATAGAGCTAGAAACAAGATTACTAACTTCCTGAATCTACAAGGACTTCTCTCCAAAATAGAGTCAAAATACAATTTGTCTACTTGACTATTTCCAGTCTTAAAAACACTACTGGAGAATTATAACTATTCCAAGACTTTTGGAATGCAGTTTTCATGATAGGTTTGAGGTTTTTTTTAGTATGCTTATATAGTTGTGCAGTCATCACTTTACTGTAGATTTATAATACAGCCATCACTTCAAGAGTCCCATTGTGTCCATTTTCAAAAAATCCCTGCTCCCACTCTGATCCCCAGGCAACCACACATCTGCTTTCTATGTGTAGAGGGTTCTCCTTTTCTAGAAATTTCATATAAAAGGAGTCACGTATTATGTATCCATTTGTGTCTGATTTTTCTTTTTTTATTTACCATAATTTGGAGATGCAGTGCCATCTATGTTGCATGTATCAGTAGTTTGTTACTTTTATCATTGAATAGCATTCCATTGTATAGATACACAACATTCTGTTTACTCACTGCTTGTGGATGTTTGTATTTTTTCCAATTTCTGGCAATTATGAATGAGGCTGTTACAAACAATTTATGAAGAAGTGTTTGTGTGGATGCATATCTTGATTTCTCCCAAGTAGATATCTAGGAATTTAATTGCTGGATTACGCTTTAAGTTTATATTTAACTTTTTAAGAAGCTGACAAACTGTTTTCAAAAGTGACTGTACATTTTACATCCATACCAAAAATGAATGAGGGCTTCAATTTACCACATTTCAGCAAACACTCAGTATTGTCACATTTATTATTATTATTATGGCCAGTCTTACCTGTATATAGTGATATCTCATTGAAATTTAATGAATAAAAATTGTAAGCACCTTTTTATGTACGCATTAGCTATTTGCCTTCTTTGTTGAATGTCCATTTAAATATTTTGCCCATTTTTAATTTGATTATATTATTATTTAGCAAAGCACAAATTCTTTATTGGATATATGATTTGTAAATGTTTTTTCCAGTCTGTGACTTTTCTGTTTACTTTCTTAATGGTGTTTTTTGAAGCACAAATGCTTTAAATTTTGATGTAGTATAATTCATCAATCTTTTATGAATTGTTCTTTTGGTGTACTATCTAAGAAACTTCTACATAACCCAAGGTTGCAGAGGTCTTCTCTTATGTTTTTTTCAAGAAGTTTTATAGTTTTATCTTTATATGTAAGCCTTTGATACATTTCAGTAAATTTTTGTGTATACTGTGAGATAGGTTCCAATTTCATTTCTTTGCATGTTGTAGCTACCTAATTTTTCCAGCATCATTTGTTGAAAAGATTCTTATTTCCCCCACTTAGTTGCCTTGGTACCGTTGTTAACAATCAATGAATCATTAATGTGAGACTGTATTTCTGGGCTTACTGGTTGGTTACATTAATCGGTACTTTGTTTGCGTATCTCCCTCCATATTGACCTATCTCTGTGGAAGCAAAGTTGCTGGATTTTCTAGCTGTCCCTGTGCTGAAAACACTGCAATTCTCACCAACTGCAATGAGGAGAGAGGTGGTTTTCTCCATACATGAAGGCCTCATCCTTTTACTGTTCTTGCACAAAGAAAAATGCTTAGTTAGTGGGTATAATGTATGTTACTTAGGTGATGGATACCCTAAACGTTCTGACTTGACCACTACCCAATCCATTCATGTACCAAAATTGCAAATGTATCCCGTAATTTTGAACAAAAGAAAAAAGAGCCCTGAAATGATTATTTTGATAACTTTATCTAGTTTCATAGATGTTTGTAGAAACAGTGTTCTGACCTCACATAGCCATGGCTGAAACTGCCTTTTCATGACTAATTTTTAAGGGGAAGAATATGCTGTTGAGCCTCATCTCAGCCCACCTACCCACAGAAGTTGCTTGAAATTATATTTTAAGTAATTTTTGGAACACCTAGGTCCATATGGCAGATTAAATCTACATGTTTATTCTCTGCTTCCTCCACAATGTCACCAAAATAGCAGTAATAAAATTTCTAAAAACCCACAATGGGCCAGGTGCGGTGGCTCACGCCTGTAATCCCAGCACTTTGGGAGGCAGAGGTGGGCGGATCACGAAGTCAGGAGATGGAGACCATCCTGGCTAACACGGGGAAACCCCGTCTCTACTAAAAATACAAAAAAATTAGCCGATTGTAGTGGCAGGCACCTGTAGTCCCAGCTACTCAGGAGGCTGAGGCAGGAGAATAGCGTGAAACCGGGAGGCGGAGCTTGCAGTGAGCTGAGATAGCGCCACTGCACTCCAGCCTGGGTGACAGAGCGAGACTCTGTGTATATATATATATATAAAAACCCACAATGTCTGTAAGAAAACAAGAGAAGCAACCAAAAAGTGTTTTTTGGAAGCTAGCAAAAGTATTAGACAAATGGTCACTGTCTTAACAGAACAGAGAAATGTGAAAACTGTCTATCATTGGAAACAACAGAAAGATGTAAGTTGATAATACACCAGAAATTCAGAGGTCTCAGGAACTGAAGATACCATATACTATGTGTTTTCAGTGGTCACAAAATGAGTCTCAAAAGGAATATTGGGAAAGTCTTTAAAATGAGCAATTATGGCTATTGATTTCCAAACCTATTATGTGCTGCTAGAGGACTACACCTGGTATATCTGAGTACAAGACTGAGTTTTTAACCCGTGGACACCTGGGGATATCAGCCATAGCTGAGGTGATAGTGAGCTACAGAAGATTAAGAGAAAGTAAGAACACTGAGATACTTAAATCTCTTTCTTAATCAGAATGCTACTAGTAATATACACATCCCCTTAAACAAGGGATTGGAGTATGCTAAATAAATCTTACAGTTCAAAAAACAGAGATGCAGGTAATGAGAATGAGAGGCTACCACAAATTAGGCAAGTCATTACCTCTTTGCCCTATAATACAGTAGGTATTGTCATTAGTCAGTTTAACTCCACTTGCATATACAGAGCTTCCAAATATCAATTTAGTGGCTCCTAACTACGAATGGATCAGTGTAGCATATCCAGACATTTTATTAAAGTCAATAACAAGAAATATATACATTAAATCAAACAAACAGAAGCACAAGGAATGTAGACTAAATAGTGACAATCCAAGAAACAAAAGAGATTCTTTAAAAACTATAATGGATAGATTGAGAGAGCTAATAAAAGTAAGACAAAAGCTATAAAGGAAGAAAAATTAGAAAGACTGAGATATAATAGGTGCTCAATAAACATTCGTTGAATGAAATGAATTTTTATAACTATAAAGGATATGTGTATTTATAAATAATTTATAATGGTTCAATGTAAAACACACATTCAACAAAAGAGTTGAAAGACATGAGTGGAGAAATACACCAGAAATTAGAAGACTAATCCAAAAGATCCAATATCCCATTGAGAAATGGTCTTGAGAGACAGAGATGGGAACAGAGAGATGGAGGTATGGAAATTATCAGGAGCCAACACAAGAAAATTTATAATACTAATGGACAGTTATTTCCAGACTTAAAGGACCTACAGTTAGCCAATACAGTAAATGCTAAAAGGTCCACATTAAAGCCATATCATTGAAATTTCAGAATAGCTGGTATTTTAAAAAAAAAACTTTTAAAAGCTTCTAAAGAGAGAGAAAACATATTCTATAGAAAGTGCAGAAAATGTGAACAACATCAAATTTCTCAGCAGCAACACTAAAAGCTAAAAGAAAATAGAATAATATCTTCACACCTCGGTAAAAATTATTTTCATACTGGGATCCTATACCCAGCCAAAATAGCACATAATTTGAAGGTACAATTACTATATTTTTAGACTTGCAATGTCTCAAAAATGTGTCTGAAGTCCACTCTCTTTCAGGAAACTACTAGAAGACATACTATATTAAAATGAAGGATGAAACCAAGAAAAAAACAGATGCAGATATCAGAAAAGGAGTTGTATGATAATAATATGAATTCCTAGACAATAGTGAAGTTAAGTCTCAGGATAACAGCTTGCCAACAAGCCTTCCAATCTTAACGGAGCAATAAGTTTGAGGGTTCCCAAAGAAATTTCTAAGACAAGTAAATGAAACTAATAGAAGACTTTACATTTCTACAAAACTGACAAATCTCAAATAATTGGTAGTTATGATGGGTTTGGTACATACAAAGCTATGCAAAAAAAAAAAACAACACCACAATTATTAAACCTAGGGAGAAACAAAATTAGTACATGAAACACAATGTAATCATAATGTACTATGTGCCCCTGCTGTGAATAATTGTTATAGGCCCATTATATTATAAACATTATTGGATTAAAATTATAATATTGTTACTAGGATTAAAAGAAGGAAAATGTGTGTGGAAGATGTAGACCTAGGAATGACAGAGACATCTCCTTCTCCCATATTTAGAAGTCAATGAGTACCTAAACTGAAAAAAATAAAAACCAGAGTATCAATTTATCTCCCTTGTGTTTTTAAGTAACCAATTAAGAAGCACTAAAATAATTAAAATAGTATTCTTATAGGAGTAAGACTCAAGAGTGGAGAACAAACAGTGGGAGGCTTCTGATTTTGTCTCATAAGCCTGTTAAAACCATTTGACTTTTTAAAAAAAATCAGCTTTCCCTGGTTGAATATTTGATTTTTTTTTCTTTGTAGACGGAGTCTCACTCTGTTGCTCAGGCTGCAGTGTAGTGGCATGATCTTGGCTCACTGCAACCTCCGCCTCCCGGGTTCGAGTGATTCTCCTGCCTCAACCTCCCGAGTAGCTGGTACTACAGGCATGCGTCACCATGCCTGGCTAATTTTTGTATTTTTAGTAGAGGTGGGGGTCTCACCATGTTGGTCAGGCTGGTCTTGAACTCTTAACCTCAAGCAATCCACCCACCTCGGCCTCCCAAAGTGCTGGGATTACAGATGGGAGCCACTGTGCCTAGCCTTGATTTTTTAAATGTGGTTTTATAATATGAAATTTGAAATGTAAAAAAGAAATTATTATGTGTTTGCATGTTACTTTCTAAATGCATTATTTTAAAAGTCATTCTACTCATTTTCATTTTTTACAAACTGTATAAAGTTAAATTAACTCACAAGACAGGACTTTAATCCACTAATTACTTATGTGAATGGACAAAGCTGAAACCAAGTCCAAAGTTGAGTTATATCAATTTGTCAAGAAATCCCTTCTGGAGATGAGGTTGTGATTGTATTGCTATCCTGTTTTAACTAGTAAAATACTTCTGCCTTAGGATATGCTTTTTTCGTATCCTGGAATTTATTTTCCTTCCAGGAAAATATCATGAAGCTGGAGCCATGATCATTAAAATGCACAAGAACAGATGTTGCTGGGTCTCTGTCAGGCTCTGAGCAAACGTTTTGATGTGTCATTTCTTCCAGTTACTGTGGATGAATAGCACAAGAATGGTGTGTTAGTTTCTTAGGGCTGCCATAACAAGTTACCCCAAACTTGATGCCTTAATACAATAGACCTTTATTATCTCACACTTCTCAAGGCCACAAGCACAAAATCAAGGTGTAGGTAGTAGAGAACTCTACTCTGCAGGCTGTAGGGGAGAAGCACTCCTTGCCTTTGACAGTGTATGGTGGCTGCAAGCCCATTCTTTAGTTTGTAGTTGGGTAACTCTCATTTCTGCCTCGGTCTTCACCTGGCCTTCTCCTTTCATCTCTGTCTCCCTCCTTTGGGTGTCTCTTCTAAGGACCCTTGTCACTGGATTTAGGGTCCACCCAGATAATCTAGGATGATCTCATCTTGAGAGTCTTAGCTTAATTATGTTTGCAAAGACCCTTTTGTCACATAAGGTCATATTCACAGGTTCTTGAGTTAGATGTGGGTATATATATATATTTTTAAGGCCACAATTCAATATCACTTGTTATTTACTTTAATGACATGTCATATTTAGACGAACACAAAGCTAAGCCTGGAATTCCAGTATCTTGGGAAATGAAAGATAAAAGCGGTCAGAAAAAAAGTAGAACTATGAAGACAGTTTTATAAACTAGCCACTAATTCTTTTCTTTTTAGATTTACCATTAACCTCTACCACTGTTATGCCGTCTGTAAACTTGATTGGCTTGTTGTCTATTTTAAAACCACATTTTAAGGCAAAAACAGTGTTGGCTTGTTGTTCTCAGTGACTTCATTTTCTGAATAAACACGACTGAACCCTTTCAAATGTCAGTAGAAATCTTTCTGGGAAGCACTATTTTTTTGCAAACTAAAGACAATATACTTAACATAATTTAACCACTTTATGTATTCAACCATCTTTCCCATTTTAAAATTAAGTAATGCTTTATATAAAATACATGAATTCTCTGTAGCAATTTAAATTTTGATATAGTATTATACACATTATATAGGAATGTATTTATATGTTTTATCGAGTAAAAAAAAGGAGGGGGGCAGAATATGCCAAGAAAATTTTTTAAGGACTATTATTTATTTGAAACGGTTACCAGTTAATTTCTATATATAAATGCAATGATTCTATTCTCATTGTATGCCAGGAAATGTTTGAAAATAAACAAATAGTGAAATAGACTTAGGGTAGTCTGAACAATTTAAAGAGTATCAATTTTCTTAGAATCATAGAATTTAGAAAGAATGTTAAATATGAAGTCCAAACTCATTTTATATGCCTAGTGGCAATTGATATTACGTGATTTGCTCTATGTCACATATCTGGCTATGACACATGTAAAATTTTAGGTTTCTAACATCATTCTATTCTCACTATTTTTCTATCACTGTTAACCTGACAAATGCATCCACTTCTGGACATTTTAAGTGTTTGTGAAAAATTAATGCATCCTCAATGCTTGAGAATGTTCACCTTTATGGAAACCAAATAGTATTTTAAAATCAGGATTTGGGGAAATAATTTGTATTTCACTTTTTTTTTCTGGTCAGTTTTTCAACGGATGACCTTACTCAAACTGCTTAATTTTTTTGAGCCTCAGCTACTTTGTTTGCAAAAGGAAAGGACTACTATCTAATCCACAGGACTATTTTGAGACTAAATGAGATAAACTCAAGTTGAGACTAGCTCTCAGCCTGTATATAACGACTATTCGATCAGTGCTAGTTTCCTTCCCTGTACTGCTTATGAAAAAATCAGTCAGTTACACTATAAGCCTGTTGTGATGTATTCAGTTGTGTTCCTCCCACCTCAAAATTCATGTGTTGAAGTTCTGATCCCCAATACCTCAGAGCAAATTTCTGCTGTTTAAGCCAGGGATCCCCAATCCCCAGGCCACAGACTGGTATCGGTTTGTGGCCTGTTAGGAGGAGGGCTGTACAGCAGGAGGTGAGCGGTGGGTGAGCCTGCGAAGTTTCATCTCTATTTACAGCTGCCCCCCCATCAGTCACATTACTGCCCGAGTTCCACCTCCTGTCAGATCAGCAGCAGCATTAGATTCTCATAGGAGCACAAACCCTATTGTGAATATTGCATGCGGGGATTTAGGTTGCCTGATATTTAGGAGAATCTAATGCCTGATGATCTGCCACTGTCTCCCATCATCCCCACATGGGAGCATCTAGTTGCAGTAAAACAAGCTCAGGTCTCCCACTGATTCCACATTATAGTGAGTTGTATAATTATTTCATTATATAATTCAATGTAAATAATAAAAATAAAGTGTACAATAAATGTAATGTGCTTGAGGCCAGGCATGGTGGCTCACACCTGCAATCCCAGCACTTACAGAGGCCAAGGTGGGTGGATCACTTGAGGTCAGGAGTTGGAGATCAGCCTGGCCAACATGGTGAAACCCTGACTGTACTAAAAATACAAAAAATTAGCCAGGTGCAGTGGTGCACACCTGTAATCTCAGCTACTAGGGAAGCTGAGGCATGAGAATCGCTTGAACCTGGGAGGCAGAGGTTGCAGTGAGCCAAGATCATGCAACTGTACTCCAGCCTGGGCAACAGCGAGACTCTGTCTCAAAAAAAAAAAGAAAAAGAAAAAAGAAAAAGTAATGTGCCTGAATCATCCTGAAACTATTTCCCCATCTTCCCCATAGAAAAATTTTCTTCCACCAAACTGGTCCCTGATGCCAAAAGGGTTGGCACTGGTTTTAGCCACCTGGCCACTGGTGTAAGCCACTCAGTTTGTGGTGCTTTGTTATGGCAGCCCTAGGAAACTAATGCACCTATATTTCTTGGATTGATGGTTACTTGTAATGACATCTCTTAGGGATATTTTTTCAGCAGTCAGTCTGTATCAGGATCTGTAAGGTCTTTCTTTTCCAATTTCAAGGAAAGCAGGTCCAAAATCTCTTTCACCTAACTCTTAGTTGAGATGCTGTTCAAGAATGGAGAAGGTAAGGGGCCTCTCCAATATATGTGATTCTGGTTCCAATCTTCCAATATCTTACTATGCCCATACTATTTGTACAGGTTATAGGTTTGTGGAATAGATAAGAGATCCTGATCTCTGTATCTGTATCTATATCTGATCTACATACTCTACATCTAAATCTATTGAGCTTTGAAACATAATACCACAAGCTTTTCCCCCTTATTTTATAAAAGACTTGCTGAAAACACCGTTTTAATAAAATTGTCATGTCATACCCTCTCATACATTTTACCATAATTTGCCCACTGTTAACACATTGTTAGGCAATTGAAAGCCTTTCCCATTTCTGCCACGTCCCTTCAAATGAAGCTTTGCCCACATTTCAGAATATTTCCTTAAGATAGTGTACCAGAAAGGCTAAACTAGGCCAAAGGTAATAAACATTTTAATACCCTAATACTTATCACCAAGTTGCTTCACAGAAAAGCTGGTTGTTCTTTCCTTTTGAATTTAATCACAAGAGAATAATCTTCATGGCAAGAGTAAGAAGGTCATCGAGGGCATTGGAAGCATTAGTGTTCAACAGGCACAAGCAGGTAATAAATAGCACCTTATGAAAAGCTCAAAGCCATGCACGGTGTTTGCATAGCATATTGCTACCTGAAGACCTCTCTGGTTCACAACCTTTCTGAAACTCAGCGTTTAAAGGCAATGTAGCCTATTAAATTGTCAGCTCAAGTACTCAGCAGAAGGCATCTCTATCTTCTTTGCTCTTGGGGATGTTTCTACTGACATGCACACTGGAGTTCAGAGATAATTTTCAATAAACTGTTGTCACTTGAAAATAAACAGTCTGGACAATGTATGGTCCATTTGGAACACTGAGAAAATAAACTATCTAGGGTATGCTTCCTTCCTGTCTCTGTAGCCCCTTTTGGAATGTGTGTTCCAAATACTTCCCCTTCTTCCCCAAAGCAGGAGGTTTTATTTAAAATAAAGCTGTTTATTTGGCATTTCTGGGAGACCCTTTTCTGAGGAACCACAGCAATGAATGGCTTTGCATCCTTGCTTCGAAGAAACCAATTTATCCTCCTGGTACTATTTCTTTTGCAAATTCAGAGTCTAGGTCTGGATATCGATAGCCGTCCTACCGCTGAAGTCTGTGCCACACACACAATTTCACCAGGACCCAAAGGTGAGGAAAGAAAACCACAATTTTCATGTATAATAAATATGATCTCTTCCCTCATCTCTGAACCCCTTCCTAGATTTCAATGACTTTCCCTTCTCTACTCCCTACATTTCCTCCCACTTTCCTTCTATTTTGGAAAATCAGGATTTTCCAGATCTGGTCTGTTACTTATTTAAAGCTCTCCCTTGATGTTAGGTAAGAGGATGTTGGGAAGGGGAAACCCAGGACAGAGATCTGAGGGAACTTACCCAGGGCAGGGGAAATTCCCTGTTCCATTCTGCTCCGGGGCAGATGCATAATCCAGGCATGAGTCTTCAGAAGTCCTTTCCTTCCTTAAAAGCATCTCTATTATTGCGCTGTTTGTATTCTCCTCCTTTCTAATACTGATGCTGGTAAAGCTGTTTAAGCAAAAGGTCAGTAAAATAAAACTTAAATCTTAAATATATATTTCATAAGTTAATGGGATCCTGAGTTCCAACGTAGAGGATGGAAACATTTTGTCAAGCATTGAAGGTAGTATATAAATGAATATTTCTTTATTTGGAAGTGTAGTCTCTGGGGCCAAGTGCCTTCTGCTCAAGAATGATAGAATATTGCAAAATGTTCTCAAGTACAGCCAAGGTCCAAATATGCTTTAAGCAACTAGTAGATTAAAAAAAATCTATTTTTCTTGTTTTAGCTTTTACCCTTTTGTTCTGAAAGTGGTCACTGCACTGCAGATTGGTGCTCTCTTATTAGTAATTCATGCTGTTTCTCCAGGCTATAGGGTGGAAGAATTGCAGCTGTTTAAAATTTTAACTAGAAAAAAGTGTTTTTCCAAAAAAAAAATTCAGAAATACATTGCCCCATGCTTGTCAGTTATTTAAATGTGTATTGCTTAAAGTGCATTTTTCTTAATCACTGAATTAATTCTCCTCTAAGATTGCAATCCAAGTTTTAACCTTTGATACGATAAAATAAATGCTGTGAGGAACAATGAGACCTTAGAACTTCCAAGTAATTTCTTGGGTGAATAAATAAATAATGCGAGGGCAAATGTTCAGAAAGAAAGTTTTGATTAGAAATAAAGTATTTACTTAAAACCATTACTGAACTTTCCTTAGAGTATAGGAAAATTTAGATTATTCCTGGGATGTCATGGGAGGCGTCGAAAATTAAAGTTTTCCTTGTCCCTGCAAATGGGAGAATCCATTTGAGAATAGCACTATTTTTTACCTAATAGAAAACTTCTCCCTTCCCATTTTCCCATTAGAAACCCTGTTAAGATTTCAAACAGTGGAAATCTCATTAACTTTCCTCCTGAGCATGTGCAGACATTATGAGATAAATACAAGCCAGAGTGTGACAAAATGAAGTGAGTGCTCCTGGGGCAAGGTAGTCACTAGGGAAGCAGTGCTCTAGAACTGTGGGTTCTAGAACTAAGTCTGTTATGTTTTTGAGTGTGATTTCCTCTTCTTCGTCCAGAGCCTGAAAATGGTATCACATGGACTCCAAATTTTATTTTTAATAAAACTTTATTCTTAATAAAATTCTTAATAAAATAAATTCTTAATAAAATTTAATAAATTTTATTCTTAATAAAGAAATCCATGATCCTGGAATGTACTGAATACCTACTAAGTTCCAGGCATCATGTTAGGTGCTACGGGTTGGAAGCTAAGATAAGTAACCTGTCCTAGCTCTCGCATCTACATAACAAGCTTTGTATTCTATTACAAACTCTTGAGTTTGGCACCAATTTATGCTTTTTCTTTGAAAATTTCCTACACACCTAAATGCACCTAAAGCAACATGAGTATATTCATCACTGCCTTTCCTGTACTGCAGGCACCACGCTAGATGATATGGGCACACCAGAAACCAAGACATGGTACCTTCTCTTAAGATATGAACAGTGGGCCAGTTGTGTTGCCTGTAATCCCAACACTTTGAGAGGCGAAGGCAGGTGGTTCACTTGAGCCCAAGAGTTTGAGACCAGACTGGGTGACATAAAGAGACTCCATCTGAACAAAATAATTAAAATAATTTTTTAAAAATTAGCCAGGTTTGGTGGTGCACACCTGTAGTCCCAGTTACTTGGACGTCTGAGGCAGGAGGATTGCTTAAGTACAGACAGTTGAGCCTGCACGGGCCATGATCATGCCACTTCACTCCAGCCTGGACAACTGAGTGAGATCCCATCTCAATATATATATATATTTATGTAAACTGCCATCTACTCTACCTTGTTCCTTCGTGAATACCGTGACAACCCCTCCCCACTCCAAAATAAGGCAGATATTTATATTTACCTCTACAAAATTAAAAAGAATCGTATGATGGTTAAGTAAATGTTTTAAAGGTCTGGGTTATTACTGTTTTTTCAATATTTTTCCCCTAAGATCAAGCTAGTCTTAATACTTTTCTCCATGGATAATCATCTCATTACTGTATTTACTAGCACTGCAGCACAGTGCTCAGAAATTTCTAGATACTCTGGGAAATAGATAGTGAAATGAATTTTCCCAAAATTCATCTGGGAGAGTGAAAACTAAATAAATTATTTAGAATTGCAGAATGCCATTTGTGAAAACCCAGTAATGCTAACCAATCATAGACTATATTGACCAATATACAGATATTATTTTTAAAGTCTTATTTTCCAGACATGGCTTAGTGGAAAGAAAGGCACTGGAGTCGATCTGATTATCTTCAACATGTTGTTACATCTGTTACACTTCAGTGTCTTCATTTGCAAAACAAGCCTTCATCACAGACCTGTTTTAAGAATTATGATAACCAATGTGAACTTTAAGCTGTGTAGACATCATCAATAGAAATTTTAACAAATCCTATTTTATCTTTTCCTTCTCTCCCTATCTAAGTCTGTTAAGTAACAATTGAGAATGTTATCAAAACGACTCTGTTGCAAGCCATTATTATTTTTCTATGTCTTAAACTTATCATCTGTGTTACCTAATAGGAAAATGAAATGTTCTCTCTCTCTCTGTCTCTCTCTCTCTCCCTCCCTCCCCCTCCTTCCCTCCCTCTCTCTCTCTTTCCCTCCCTCCTTCCCTCCCTCTCTCTCTCTCTCTCCCTCCCTCTCTCTCTCTCCCTCCCTCTCTCTCTCTCCCTCCCTCCTTCCCTCCCTCTCTCCCTCCCTCCTTGCCTCCCTCTCTCTCTCCCCCCTCCTTCCCTCCCTCCCTCCCTCTCTCTCTCCCTCCCTCCCTCTCTCTCTCCCTCTCTCTCTCTCCCCCTCTCTTTCTCCCTCTCTCTTTCTCTCTCTCTCTCCCTCTCTCCCTCTCTCCCTTTCTCTCTCTTTTTTTCTCCCTCCTCCCCCATCTTGGTGGTTTCTTTAAACAATTTATGTGAAATTCTGACCTCTAGTGGTTTCCCTTGAAAATAACAGCGATGAAATATGTACAACTATTACGTATCCATAAAAAATTAAAAAGAAAAATAAATGGACACAAAGCAAAAGAGAGACAAGTTTTAAACAAAAAATGTTAAAAAATGATTTTAACCAATAAATGTGGATGATGCTTTACAATTTTCAAGGACCTTTAAGATCATTGTCTTGTTTAATTCCCACAATTTCCATATGTGGTAGCAATTTCTTTAAACCTAGACCTAAGGAAACAATTCCAGCGGGGCCAAAGACAGTGCCCAAGTTCTTTCAGCAGGTGGAATCTTGCAACTTGAACTTGACCCTGGGCCTTCTGGCTCCAGGACTGGTGTCATTTCATGACATCCACTAGTTTATACTGGTTATATATCAGGTTTGAAAATACAGTCCCCCAGTCACATTTTGGTGATTAAAAAAATGTACAGGACAAAGTCAAAGAATATGGCATCATGAAACCTCACAGCCCGGCATTGTCTTGGGTACTAAAATATGCTGAAAATGATGGCTTATCTCCTCTTTGATAATCAACTTCATTACTTCATTAATTTGTTCGGAAATAATGTTATTTTACCCTATTGCTTATTTTGATGTTTGCTAGCTTTTTAGCAGGGCCTTTTTCAATGACAATTTTGTGTGTGTGACCTACAAGGTCTTTTTTCCAACTGGCTTCTCTCAACTTCTCCCACATCATTTCAAACTGCTCTTTTCACTTCTGCTTTTCAATGGGAATGCTGGTCTTGGCTCTCCTTCCTGACTCAGGACCTTGGCTCTTGATGGCTCCTCTGCCTGGCCCACCATTACCCAGATCTTCCCAAAGATAGTTCCTTCTTCTTATGGAGGTCTTAGCTCAAATGCCATCTGTGCAGCAAGGCCCTACCTACCTACCCCTGTACTCTATGTCATAGTTCCCAAGATACTTTATTTTCACAGGCTTATTACTAAGTGAAAATCTCTTGTGTATTGATGCATGTATAGTCAGTCCTGGAGTGCAAGCTTCCCGAATAGACAAGGATACCAGTCTTTCTTGCTGAGCGTGGTTTTCTAAACCTGGAAGAGCTCCCGACACATAGGGGGTGCTCAATACATATTTTTGATTAAATGAATCTACCCAAATTTTCCATGAAAGACCCCCAACATTTTAATTTGAGGTATTGATCTATTAACACAACTCTTTCAAAATATCCTCTAAGTATGTCCTGAAGTTCCTAAAAACTGTTGCACATGCTCCCAAAAAAGGACTGCTCCTGGGGGCCATGGCCATTGTGCCACTTCTCCAACAACCGAAAAACCTCCCTGCCAGGGGCCACTGCTTTTCTCCTATTACAACAGTGCCTCTTCTTCCCAGGTGCCTTTGTCTCTGCCTAGCCCCTAACACACTGCTGCCTCCTTCACTAAGGAAGCCTTTCTGACGCTTCTGAGGACACTGTGATTCCCATGGGTAACCAACATGACTCCTCCACACGTGTGGCCTGTGATCAAACCACAAGCCAGAGCAAAGCTCTTTCCCTTTCAGCATGACTCTAATTACCACATCCAATGGGGTGGCAGGAGCAAGATTGCTAGCACACATTGAGTAGCTGAGCACACACTGAGTAGCTGCCATTCACCCAGCACTGTGTGAGTGCTTTACAACCATGTTTAAATTTAATTATTTCAATGGACTTTGAGCAAAAAGATTTTATTATCTCAGTGAAATTTGAGAAAAAATACTTTATTATCTCAATGGACTTTTGAGAAAAAAAGACTTTATCATTCCCATTGAACAGATGAAGAAATTGAGGTAAGAATTATTAAGTCACTAGCTCAAGCCCACGGAGCCAGAAGAGGAAATTAAAACCCAGTGAAGTTCTAGTTGGGCTCTATGTTCCAATCAACCTGCTAAACCCACTAGCTAAACCCACTAGCAACGACACAGTGTTGATGGCACCTCAGTGTTTTATGGGGCCAGAGGAAATGGCTACTTCAGTCCCTTTACCTAAACCCCCCTTGGTCCCCGTGGAACTCCAGAGCACACACCTGAGTGTCAGACAATACAAGCTCTGCCCAGTTGCCACTCCTCTCTGATGAGAGAGGCTATGCCATGAGTAAAGCCTTACAGCACTCACCCCTATCCTCTGGGATAATTCGTTTCTCAGAAGACCTCTTAGCCACTGAAAAATAGATTTCTACTTGGCCATCTACTATTTTACTGGACATGGCTCTGGATCCCAACAATTGACATAACTTGAATTATTTCCCAAGATACTTCTCAGCCCCCAACACAAATAGGACATTTTGTGACTTCCCCAAATGGATAGACAGATATGCCCGGGAAAGTCCAGATCTTTTTCATACTCATACTGGAAGTCTTACTACATGTAAGGTCACCCTCAGAGATAATTTGGTTTAACTCCAGTTATTTTTACTTTTGTGAAAACTGAGGCCCAGAGAGGTAAAATAACTTGTTCTAGGTCACACGGCTGCTAACAGGTAGCAGGGCTAGAACTAGAAATCAGATTCCAGATTTTTGGAGCAGGCATTGTTCCATTCCACCATGTTACATCATTTTCCTCACCTTATATCATTCTCATTAAGCATAAAATGATTAGTTGGTTTTATAAATTAACATTAGAAAAGGAGTTCCATGAGATCAATGTATAAACATGACACAGAACTATTTATTCTAGCTCAGTCACCTTGATGCAAGTTAAGTTGCTGATTCTTTTCTGGTAACTATCAGAAAGGGTAAACAACTAGGCATTTTCCCAAAACTTTTTATTAATTGTATTAATTCACTAGATTCTTTCATATGTGTTTTAATATGTATTTTACGCATAAGGACAGACCAGTATTTTCAGTGGTTTGGTTTTTTTTAACGTTTATATTTCAATGTATCAATACTTAGAACAATTTTTCATCTCTTTTTTCCTTTAGGGTAGATACTAAGAAGGCATTTCAAGTTTAGGTCAGAAAGGGAAGAATAAAATTCCAGTCAATAAAAGTGTGGGTAAAGATGAGTCAGGAAGTAGTACTAAATGGTAATGATAAAAAATAATTTGCTTCATTTTAATATGAATTTAATAAGCCATGTCTCTCTCCAACTGTCTTACATAATAATTTGGATATGTATTAATCACTAGTAGGGATCATAGTAATATGCGTTTGCATGTATGTGAAGATCATGGGCTTTTATATGTATATATCATGGACTTTGATATATATATGTATATATATACATATATAACGTATATATAAATAAAACATATATAATGTATATATAACATATATATGTGTGTGTGTATATATAGTTTTGAATCTGAGCTCTGCCATTTACCTAGCTATATGATCTTAAGCTTAAATGTCTTCATCTATAAAATGGCCAAAACATTGAACTCATGGAGATAGAGAATAGAAAGATGATTAACAGAGGCTAGGAAGGGGAGTGGGGGGACCTAGGGACAATTAATGGGTACAAAAATGATAGAAAGAATGAATAAGACCTAGTATTTGGTAGGACAACAGGGGAACTATAGCCTGTAATAATTTAATTGTATATTTGTAAATAACTAAAAGAGTATAATTACATCGTAACAAAGAATAAATGCTTGAGTATACCCAATTTTCCAAAATGTCATTGTTACACATTGCATGCCTGTTCCAAAATATCTCATGCACCCCATAAATGTATACACCTACCATGCACCCACAAAAATTAAAAATTAAAAATACAATGGAGATCATATTGCCCACCTCAAATGCTTATTTTGAAAATTGAGACATGTTTAGTATACAGCTTACCTATCATTTCTTTCACTAGTCTCCACTACTGTTTGTTACCATAAGCTCTCTCCCCCATTCCTAAAGAAAGACTCATGGATTGTAAAGTCAGCTCCCCAAATAGAAATGTACCAGGGAAAGACTGCTCCTTTCTCCTACTTATCGCAATTTTCTGCCTGTTTTCAGTCTTACTCCAAAGTCAACTTTTATTTGTCAAGAGCTCACAAACTTGAGACCACCTCTTCTCTTTGCTGATATTGCTTCCTTTCTGTAGTTCTCCAACTGAGCCTGGCGTTCCTTATTAGTAAAATGGAAATAACAGGGGTAAACACGCCTAGGGTTGTCATGGGGATTGCATGAGTGAAAACACAGAAAACTGAACTTCAGATTTCTCATCAGTAACATGAGGATGATAATAGTGTGACTTCTTCATAGGGTTGTGGTGAGGAAAAATGAGTTCAGCCACATAAAGCTCTTAGCACCTGAAGTAGTCTCAGGGACTCTAAATAAGAGCAAACCATGGGAGAGCAAAACCCAAGGGAGAATGAGATTGTGTTTCCTGTTTATTGTTCTTCCTTCTTCCTTTAAGAAACTTTTCCTTTAGCTACTGTCTATGCCATATAGGCCGGCTATTCTACTGGCCTTGGGTCATTGATGATATATAGGCCAGGCACAAATTCTCTCTTTCTCTCAAACTCCTCTTGTTTATATTTAAATTCTACTTGTAGAAACTTGGTAACTCTGTTAGCATGGAGTGGTTAGACTCTTCACATTTCTTCATGATATTTCGACCCATAACCAGTTTGTCTGTTTTTTTGCATTACGTATTGGATTTGCAATATCCTATCATTTTATACAATTCTTTAAATTATATTTTATAGCTTTCTCTGCTCTTTTAGAAAAGAATTGTACTTATACATAGTAAAAATCTGACACTCAGAGATTCAAGTAAAGTAGCACCTAAATAATGTGGGGTTTCTTTTCAAATTATTTACTGCTGTTGTTCTTGATTCAACAGTTCTTGGAAGCATCAGTTTAGGTCTCTTGTGATCACGGGAAGACACCTCTATCTGTTAAACAGATTATATGAACAGGAGTCATTCTTTAGAATTTACGAAGTTTCATCCATTATTCTATTTAGGCTCAACTGACACCTATAAGGATCATCACCCTTATTTTAAGGAGAAGGAAACTAAAGCATACTGCTCTTGCATGTGATTTTGACCACACAGCTGTGAGAAAGTTATCTGAGGAGTAACTCTGTGCCCCCCAGTCTACCTCCCTAACTATGAAGAGAGGACCCTAATCAACCCAACTGATGAGAGAAACTGAGCTCTGTTAAATGAGATGATGTCATCTCATCTCAGGAATAATCAGCCATATCTTTTTTTTTTTTTTTTTTTTAAGACGGAGTCTCGCTCTGTCGCCCAGGCTGGAGTGCAGTGGTGTGATCTCGTCACACTGCAAGCTCTGCCTCCTGGGTTCATGCCATTCTCCTGCCTCAGCCTCCCAAGTAGCTAGGACCACAGGCACCCACCACCACGCCCACCTAATTTTTTTTTTTTTTTTTTTTTTTTTGTATTTTTAGTAGAGACGGGGTTTCACCGCGTTAGCCAGGACAGTCTTGATCTCCTGACCTCGTGATCCGCCCGCCTCGGCCTCCCAAAGTGCTGGGATTACAGGAGTGAGCCACCACACCCAGCCAATAAGCCATATCTTAATAAGACAGGATAGATGTGCTGAGGACACAAAATTCGTTGTTTTTTTTTTTTTTTTGAGATGGAGTTTTGCTCTTGTTACCCGGGCTAGAGAGCAATGGCACAATCTCTGCTTACTGCAACATCTGCCTCCCAGGTACAAGCAATTCTCTTGCCTCAGCCTCCTGAGTAGCTGGGATTACAGGCGCCTGCCACCACGTCCAGGTAATTTTTTGTATTTTTAGTAGAGATGGGGTTTCACCATGTTGGCCAGGCTGGTCTTGAACTCCTGACTTCAGGTGATCCACCCACCTTGGCCTCCCAAAGTGCTGGGATTACAGGTGTGAGCCACCATGCCTAGCCAACATAAAATTCTTTAAACAAATAACTCATTGTTACCTGCATTCAAGAGCTTATAGATTTTGAAGGTCATTTATATGATGCTGCCCAGGGATAAGTGTATGTGCAAGACACTGTAGCATTGAGTGCAGTCAAAAATAGTTTTGATAGTGTTGTTTTGCCTGGCCTGAAATGAACCAGGATTTAGAAAAAGATTTTTCCAGTCAGAGCCAAAAGCTGTGAAAAAGTCATCTTTCTCTCATCAGACCACATACCGGGTGACCAAATGACAGGACAACCAAAAGAAGGAGGCCCATATGTCCAATGGGAAGTTGAGGGATGCAGTGTGGCAGCAAGTGTGAAAATATACTTTAGACAAAAGTGAAAGCTCCCAAAGAAATGTGCGTGGGTTGGGGGGACTTTGATATACCACAAAGGAAAGTCTCTGGAACCGATTTATCAGTGTCACCCTAGAACCATGCTTCACTTGAAGGGCAAAGCTGGACAATGTCACCAATGATTTTGGGGCAAAGCCAGCGCTAGACCACAGATACAGACCGTATACTCTGAAATAAAGCTCACATAGAATGTACAAAGGCAAGGGCTATGACCTGCTTTCCTCAATTGGAGCACACTTAAGATGACGTTTTACTTTTCAAATTAAAATGAGCTCGAAATTTTGATTAGCCTGGGTAGAGAATGATATTTTTTTTGCCTCTCCATGATTTAGGAGACAATACCATGTTGGTATTATTCTAATGTGGCCTAGCCACACCAATGTGAAATTTTTTTCTGCTCCCTCTTTCTGATCCTCTCGTATTTTGACTCTGAACAGATGAGTGTATGCAAAACTAAAATGTCCAACATTCTCAACTGCCAAGATGTCCCACCATCTGCCCACAGGGCTTTATTAATGGGAAGATAATCTCCTAAAATGCATCATATCACTGCCTCTTCTATACCCTTTCTTGTCTTAATTTTAGCATGTAGAAAAATGACTGGGCAGTGAGAGGTTAGAGCATGGTATTCTATAGCATCAAAAAACACCACCATGCAACAAAGTTATTGACTCAGTTTTCTGGTTAGTAAAGACTGAGTCTTAGAGCAAAGGATGTTCAATGGAGGAGGAACTAACTAAGTGTTATCCTGCCCCCTTTTCAGTGGATAGGATTGACATTTTAATAAGGTAGAACACAGAATTACTGTTTTTTTTATTTTAGCTCCAATGGCTTCAACATAAATAAAAACTTACTATACTTGTCTGCTGCATTAATCCATTTTATGTTGCCATAATATAAAGGAATACCTTAAACTGGGTAGTTTATAAAGAAGAGGTTTATTCTGTTCATGCTTCTGCAGACTGTACAAAAACTGTGGTGCCACCATCTGCTTCTGGTGAGGGCCTCAGGAAACATACAATCATGGCAGGAGAGCAAAAGAAAGGAGGATAGTGTCGCACTCTTTCAAATAACCAGATCCTGTGTGAACTGAGAGTGAGAACTCACTCATTACCACAAGAGGAGCACCAAGTCATGCATGAGAGATCCTCCTACATGACCCAAACACGTCCTACCAGGCCCCACCTCCAACAAGGGGGATTATATTTCAGCATGAGATTTGGAGAGGACACACATCAAACCATGTCATCTGCTAACCTAATTTTAATTAACAGTGGGTTTTCTTTTCCACATAATTTTCATAGTTATTTTGCAGAAGTTGTGAGATTGTTTGTATCTGATCCAGTCAACCAAATGATAGTTTAAACCAGAGGAGCCAATGGAAGTCTTTGAGTAGAACAACATTAGATTTGCTTCTTAGGCAGAGAAATCTCTTAACAGGGTTGAAGATAGACTGAAGGATATGAGATGGTCTTAGTGGGACATGAATGAAAGACAATAGTTGAATTAGGGCTGTTGGAATAGAGAGAATGGGATACAATAGAGAGGTAGCTCAGAAGTAAAATTGGGATATTATGAGTTCTTAATTGTGTTTGAGTCACATGTGAACATCAATGGGAAATTCCAGCAGGCAGCTGGAAATAGATATCATAAATATTCCTTAGGCATTTTTCTAGAAAAACTAATCACATAGCCCATCATCTTGACTTACAGTTTTTATATTTTGTCTCATTTAGTGATTGATGATTATCAAAGAGGATACTACAATTCTCACAGATACTTGAGATGTTCATAGACTGAGATGTTGGTATACATAATAATACAGGTATCAAAGGTAATGGCAAAAACTGCAATTACTTTAACACCAACCTAATAACTACATTTAATAACAATACTACACTTTTTCCTTAAATTTGTTTCTAACTCACTTTGTACTGAAATGAATTTTAGAGAGAATATTGTATGTTACATATACAGAGTGTTGTAAATGTTTAGATGCCAAAAGCATAAATCTGCTCTGGGAAAACGTACATACACACACACACACACACACACACACACACACACACACACCCCAACCAGGATGTTGCAAATCTGCAAGACAGGGTAAGGTCTCACAAAGGCTTCCTTCCGCCTTGTCCTCTTCTTTGTACCTCTTTCATTTCTAGTGACTAGAAATTCTTCTTGGCCCCTTGGATGCTACTGGCATAATGTAATAATGTAATATTCTGGAGCTCTCACTACCTTCTAAGCACCCTTCTAAGCTCTTCATGTGCATGACCACATTTACTCCTCACAGCAACCCTGTGAGGGAGGCACTTCATTATTCTGACTTACTGATGAGCAAACTGAGGCTTAAAGAATTTAAATGGGTCGTTAAAGTCCCATACCCTGTCAGTGGTGGAGCCTGGACTTGAACTAAGCGTTTTGATCCCAGATCCTATGCTCTTAACAACTGCATTGCATTGCAGAAGCATGCCACTTAGTCCTGAATTGATGGGATTTCTCTTTGTTTTTGTTTCTATGGGTCTGGCTGAGAATGCATTTTAATAATGAATGATATGTGAAGGCAGAAGGAAACCTGCCTAACAAAACTTAATGTCGAATTTTTCATTAAGTACAGGGTTAGTTCCCACCCTCCCACCCCCACCCACTTACTCAGACATGCAATGACTGAAAAATAATTGCAGGCTCCAAGTGATCATTCTTTTTAAGCCAAATAAGCTTGAAAACAAAAACAAAGATACTTTGTAATTCAAATAGGAGAGACTGTAGGATATTTGAAATCTTCAGTTGTTTTCTTTGCTAGGTTGCACAGGAACTAGCTGAAGGGGAAATGAAGTTCATAGGTCCCTGGAATTGATGGGGCACAATTAAGGGGTGAGTTGAGATAATAATCATACCCACCAATGACCTAGCTTGGACTCTAGTAAGCACCCCATAAATGTTGTTATCCATATTGACATTGATATTTTTATTAGATAAATTCATTTCCTTACATATTGTGTTTCCTTGCATTTGTTTAGCATGTTAATATTGAAAACTATTCATTTTGTTTTCTTCTTTGATATTTTATCTTGTCATTTGGGGAGAAAGCAACACAGATGAGTTAAAAGCCAAGTCTCCCGACTCCTGTGTCATTGATCTTTCCAAAGCCTTGCTTTGTTGGATGCCAATTGTAACCTACTCATCTGAAAGACTGTGTTCAGTGTCTCCTCCCACCCCACCAAACTGTTGGGCATAGATCATATCTTGTCCAAGGTAGTCCTGTATCCCTAGGATGCAACACAGCTTGGTAGCTAGTAGAAATGCAGTAAAAATTGGCCAATGAACAAACAAGTAAGAAAATTGTGAATTTTTGGACAACAGTCAAGAGCAAAGTGTAGAATATCTGTTCTTATCACAAGGAACTTACACTTTAATTAAATATTTGACATTAATACAAACAGTTAAATAATAGTGCATTATTTAAATAATACTCCAAGGTAACAATTAGAAAGTAGTAACAAGAAACCAGATGGTGAATTATCAAGGAAATAACTCCATCAATAAACTCAGAGAAATTAGAATTTAACTTGAGACAGGACTTGTGGGTAGGATTTATAAAGAGATAAAGAGCCATGGTTCCATTTACATCATTTATTATTTATGTTTTATGTTGCAAGAGGGTTTTGTGCTTATTATAACATGTAACATATGTAAGGATGTATAAAATGAAGATGTAAAGAAAAAGCTAACGGTATCTCTTTTTACTATCACCCTTCCCTCTCTGAACCCTCTTTTCCCCTGTAGACATCATTAATAGCTGGGTATTAATACCTTTCTCTAATTATATTTATCCCTTCCTTCTCTAAATGATGTCATACATACCCAAATATAATACTCCCTAAGAGACTTTCTATATGTAACATGGAGCTCACTCTATATCCAAGAGCTTTTGCTAACTCCTTATTTTTAGTATCAGAATAATATTGTATTTTGAATATAATTTTAATCATTGTAATGTTACTGTAATCCTTTTATTTTTAATCAGTCCCATGATGATACATTTTTACTTTTTTTAATTTTATTATTATACTTTAGGTTTTAGAGTACATGTGCACAATGTGCAGGTTTGTTACATATGTATCCATGTGCCATGTTGGTTTGCTGCACCCATTAACTCATCATTTAGCATTAGGTGTATCTCCTAATGCTGTCCCTCCCCCCTCCCCCCACCCCACAACGGTCCCCAGAGTGTGATGTTCCCCTTCCTGTGTCCATGAGTTCTCATTGTTCAATTCCCATCTATGAGTGAGAACATGCAGTGTTTGGTTTTTTTGTCCTTGTAATAGATTACTGAGAATGATGTTTTCCAGTTTCATCCATGTCCCTACAAAGGACATGAACTCATCATTTTTTCTGGCTGCATAGTATTCCATGGTGTATATGTGCCACATTTCCTTAATCCAGTCTATCATTGTCGGACATTTGGGTTGGTTCCAACTCTTTGCTATTGTGAATAGTGCCGCAATAAACATACGTGTGCATGTGTCTTTATAGCAGCATGATTTATAGTCCTTTGGGTATATACCCAGTAATGGGATGGCTGGGTCAAATGATATTTCTAGTTCTAGATCCCTGAGGAATCGCCACACTGACTTCCACAATGGTTGAACTAGTTTACAGTCCCACCAACAGTGTAAAAGTGTTCCTATTTCTCCACATCCTCTCCAGCACCTGTTGTTTCCTGACTTTTTAATGATGGCCATTCTAACTGGTGTGAGATGGTATCTCACTGTGGTTTTGATTTGCAGGTTTTGTTTTTGCCACTACAAACAGTCTTGTTTATCCATTTGTTCTTACTGTTACTCCTATAAAATAGGTTGCCTAAGGCAAATTAGGGTATGCATGTTCTTTATTTTAATCATTATTGACAATTATTTTCCAGAAATGTTGTAGCAATTTACATAGCCAAGAACAATGAATGATAACATTCAGTTGTCTGCATTTACATCATCTTTGGATGTAAATCTGATGATGACATATGATATAGACTTATACATACATATATTTCTCTAATAGTCTGGACATTTTCATCTATTTATTGCTTATATTTTTAGATATTTTTATTGTCCTTTTTGCAACTCAATTTTCAAAAGCTTTTTGCATATTAAAAATATTACTAATTTTTTATGCCTTAGTGTTTGATTTTCTCCCTTGTTTATCATTCATTTGTTTATAAACTTTGCGTATTTATATCTCTGAATTTCTCATATGCTATATATGTCTATCTTTCCTTTTATGACTTTTCGATTCTTCTCTAAACAGATTAATTGCAAATGAAAAAGATGTTTTTCAATGGAGGCAGGAACTGAAATACATTTTGATGAACAATGATAAACAGGTTGGACAGGAATAAAAGGTTATGCAGCAGAGAAACTCCTGGGTTGTAATGAGTGTATATAAATTAAATGAGCCATTTATCAGAATGTCAGAAAATAATATGGGAAAGTTCCATTGATGCCAGCCTGTGAAGGTTCACATACTAGACTAATTAGTTTGAAGTGGCCTATGAACACAGAAGAACTGTTGAAACATTTTGAATTGGGTGGTAGTATGATGGAAATATGATTTAATAAAGATTACTTTGCAAGATAGTTGGGAAAAGTGAAGTTCAGATTCAAAGAAACCAATATTTCAAGAACAATTTATTGAACAGACACTATTCTAGGCACTTTAGATACATCAATGAAAATCTTTAGGAATCACCTGTAAGGAATAGGGTTACAGCATAAAGACAGGAAGACATAAAATAACAGCAGCAGGGATGGGAGGAAAAAGAAAGAGAGAGTGAACATAAGATAAGAATCAAGATGAGAGTGAGGAAGCCGATTCAGGTACTGAGCCTTGGAAATTAGAGCATGATTGTAATATTAAGAGACAAAGGTAAATTAGAAGAAGAAAGAAGAATATGGAGTGGACAGAAGCAGTAGAGGCAGTGGTGTGTGTATTTGCCACCTGGGCTGCCTTATGAGATTATTGGCCATCAGCACAGACCTCCCAGCAGGCTGGAGTCAATCCATTAATCAGCCATTATTGAGAAAGACATTGCAATCAATTACAAACTCATTTGACTGTATTGTCATTAAGCTCACATTTATCTACCTTGTCTTTAAGGATGTTACTCCTTTTATTTTGAAAACAATTATTGAGCAATCACCTATTTACTGCTTCTCAGACTCTGTGCCAAGTGCTAGGAATACAGTCTATCATCCCTGACCTGTCTTATCACCTATGACACAATGCAATAGGATGCTATGAAGTGAGAGGGGATTACCCTCCAGGGAGTTAGTTTAGTTCTGACCATTGAAGATGGAGATGGAGGCAGGAAAATCTGTACTGAGAAGACTCCTTGGGAGAGGAGGTAACACGTGAGCTGAACTGACAAGGTACAAGGAGTCCAACAGAAGACAAAAATCCACATAATATTTCATTGGCGAAGACATTTTAGCACCAGCCTGCCCTCATATAAGGACAAATTTGTATTTTAGCTTATTTTCTTTGTATTTACCATACAATGTAAGTTTATTCTGGTGGAGCTCAGTCTAAAGGATCCTATTTACTTCTTTCTGACAAAGAATAGTGGAGAGTTTGAAGCGTGGGCAGATAGGGTTAGGTGTTTCCTCCTTTGTGCTCCCATAGCAGCGACTGTCAGCATTTCTTGCAGTAATTATCTGCTTTTTTGTCCATCTTCTCCTGAGGCTTTGACCTCTTCCTGGGAAGGAAGCTCTCCTAATCATTATCTAGTGTTTGTATTAGTAAAGAAACTTGTGTTTGCAAGTGAAAGAGGTCAACACAAACCAAACTTACACTGGTCAACCAAACACACAGAGAAAAGCAGGGGAATTCATAGACCCACGTAACAGGAAGGGATTCAAGCTGAGTTAGGTCCAGCTGCTCAAGTCACGTGTTCTGGGATGAGTCTTCACACCATTCTGCTTTCCCCTGTAATGACTGTAATGTGAGTTCTCTCTTAATGGTGTCAAAATAGATTCGGATTCTTCAATGATAGTCTATCCTCTCTGAGACTCCTGCAGAAAGACCAAGTCTCCATTTTTGCAAGTTCTAAATAAAATCCTCAGAATGAGACTTGTGGGCTCTTACTGGGTCACATGTGAATTGCTGAATGAATTGCTATGGATACGGTCTAAACCATATGGATTGAGAATGAGTAAGTGTGATTTCCTACAGAAAACTGTGGAGCTGTTACCTGAAACCCAGGGAGTGGATACCAAGAAAATGAAAGCAAAAAATGCTCACTGTCCTTGCGATATTTATGCATCAGTGAGAGCACATTCCATGCAAGGGGCTCTTTGATGAATTTTACCATCCATAATCTTACTTAATCTTTAGGTAACTCCATGAGAAAAGGGTCATCATCCCCATTTTCCCGGATAGGAAACTAAAGCAGGAAGGTTAATTATTTAGTATAAGATTTAATGTAAGTTTAAATAATTTATCAAATAATTTGACAAATTACTTAATAAAATTATTAAAATTAAATAATTTATTAAATTCAGTATCTATTACATTAAAATGTAAGTATAAATTATTTAGTATAAGATTAAATAGCTGTTATATAGTAAATTCAGGAGTTGAGCCTAAGTACGTGTGACTATAAAATTCCTATTTTGTCCATTGTACTGAGCTTTCAGAGGGAACTTGAATGAGTGTCCTGTCTGCCAATACACACGTGGTTCCTGAAGGTGGAGTTCCTTGGCAAATCACATCTTTGTAAAGAATTGCTATCTTTCTTATAAGACTCTTCCTGAGACAGCTTTTCCCCTTAAAGACAAGTAGTTTTCTACGGACTAAGATGCAGTTGGTTCTTTTTAAACCATATCCTTATGTTAAGCCCATAATAAACAAAATTTTTGAATGCTTTAAGTGTGTTAGGAAAAGTGCTAATTGTTTTATGTGAAAAATCTCATTTCCTGCACATTCCACATAAGATAATGTTAGGATATCATATTAGCCTGTTCTAACCTTGCTAATAAAGGCATACTCAAGACTGGGTAATTTATGAAGGAAAGAGGTTTAATCGACTCACAATTCCACATGGCTGGGAAGGCCTCACAATCATGGTGGAAGAGCAAGGGATGTCTTACATGTCAGCAGGCAAGAATAGAGCATGTGAAGAGGGGCTCTTCTTTATAAAACCATCAGACCTCACGAGACTTATTCACTATCATAAGAACAGCATGGAAAAGACCTGCCCCCATGATTCAATTATCTTTCCCCGGGTCCCTCCCATGGCACATGGGAATTGTGGGAGCTACCATTCAAGATGAGATTTGGGTGGGAACACAGTCAAACCGTATTAGATAGAATCTCAGAAAAATCTCTTAGAAGGCCCCTGCCCCACTATCATGTACATATTTTTTTTCTATTCCTGAGAAGCACACTGTTGTTTATTTGTTCTTGAGCAACGTTGCCAGAGTCTGGGCCTCCCTTTTCCACAGATAACCTGCCTCACGACAATGATGGTTGCAAACATATGATGTCTACAAATTAGTCTTCATTCAAAATCCATGCTTACTTGCTTTTTATGTTTTTATGAAAAGAAATACAAAGAAAGCTTCCCCTAAATTTCCATCACAAAGCTATTAAAGTGAATCAAAGTAGCATGGGTCTCAGAGTGAGGGAGCAACCCCCAGGATGGGAGACTCTAGAACAGGTAAGCACTCTAGTTATTTCCAATTATAGATAAGAAAATGGGAGCACTGAGAGTTTAAATATCATAGCTAAGTTCACAGAGCTGATAAGCAATGTGATTAAGATTTGACCCCTGAATATGCAAGGTCAGGACCCTCCCCTGGGTTTCATCAATACATCATCCTACCTTTCCAGGAATGACTCCCTTCTGTGAATCACCAGTGGAAATTTTTCTTCTTCCAACCACTCTGTCCAAGGCAGTTTCTTGATCTATTAGTTCTTTCAGAAGAGAAAATGGAATTATTTGTCCTGATTTGTTTTAAGAGGACTTAGGCTTACTCCTCTGAATGTCTACTTCTCTTCTAAGTACTCATTTCTTCCTTGTATAAGATTATATTCAGCACAGCAGTGTGGGCTTGAGATGAACAAGATCATAGAAGTCTATCAAGCTGACTTTTTCAAATGCCTACAGCCCTTTAAAAAGCAAGGTTGATTTAATGATAATATGTTTATATAGGAGTTTGTTCTTACCCTTTAAAAACACTTACTGAAGTACTTAAGGGAGATATGTTCATGTCTATAATTTACTTTTTTAAAAAATATAGCAAAAATAAATACATGAATCAATGAAAATGTGCTAATTGGTAAATCTCAGTAATGGGTTTTTATCTTTAATTATGTGAAAAGTTTTACAATAAAGGGTAAAAAAAACACAGCCAAGCAAAAGAGTAAGTAAAGATTATATAACAGAGATTGAGGTAGTGAATAATAAGAAATAATCACTTATCTACCTCTATTCTCATTAAAGCAGACACTGATGAGTTTACCAAATGAGACAGGCATGGTGTTCAACACTTTCCATCCACTGTCTCCATTAATCCACAGCAATCCTATGAGGTTGGGATTATTCTCTCCATTTTTGGATGGGAAAACTGAGATTTGAAGAAATGAAATGGCTTGTTCCAGAGTACTCTTAACCAAGGCAGTGCACTCTCTTTGCCTTAGAGAAAGCTGTGCAGAAGTGGCTGACTTGAAATAATTCAGGATAGCCAGCAGTAGGCAGGTTGGGTAGGTGAAGGCACCAAGGGAATGATAAAATGGATGAATGGGGAGAAGGCAAACAATAGCAGGTCCCAATGAGGCCTGAAGATTTCAGTGAAGTGATGAGGTTGAGATTGGGGAAGTAAAAGTACTAGGGAGTGGTTTGTTTTATGACTTTACTGGTACATGTCATGTATGTAAGAGGTATGGGGCATAATTGACGACTACTGAAATTTCCAAGAATGAGGATGCAATTGGCATAGATGGGAAGAAGATGTAAGCAGGAGTGGGAAGGATACATTACATTTTAGGCAGGAGTTCTTGCCTTGTTAAGAAAGCACAACATACCACCTATCCCACTCAATTCTTTTTTTCTTTCTTTCTTTTCTTTTTTTTTTTTTTTTTTTTTTTTTTTTTTTTTTTTTCTGAGACGCAGTCTCACTCTATCACCCGGGCTGGGGTGCAGTGGTGTGATCTGCAACCTCCACCTCCCGGGTTCAAGTGATCTCCTGCCTCAGCCTCCCAAGTAATGGGGATTACAGGCACCTGCCACCATGCCCAGCTAATTTTTGTATTCTTAGTAGAGACAGGGTTTCGCCATGTTGGTCAGGCCTGACCTCAAACAATCCACCTGCCTTGGCCTCCCAAAGTGCTGAGATTACAGGCATGATCCACCATGCCCAGCCTATCCCATTCAATTCTAAGGCTGATCAGGAGAAAGGTTACTAACAACAACTCCCCAGTCTATAAGATTGTTTTGACAATGGGAAAAGGACTTTAATTAATTAATTTTAGCATCTCCAAAACAATTCACTACTTTTTAATAAGTATTTCCTTTGAGTAAAGGGTACTGGCCTGGGTTCCAACTAGAATTCAATTTTAAAAGACATTTTGCTAATTGGGCAGGGGGAAAAGTCCTATCTAAGAAAATGTCAAATGTGTGCTCTGTTGGAATTCTGCTGGTGGCTTAGGGAGTGGGTGTGAGCAAAGCAAATCATTTTTGTAAAATTGAAATTAGCTTATTTCAGTTTACAGCTTTTCACTTAATTTTCAAATACAAGTGGTGATTTCTAAATGAAGTAAAATAGTGTAAATTGTCCTACTCATCCAATAAATATAAAAACAAACAACTGTGAGCCAGGTGCGGGGGGCGGGCCTATCCAAAGCTTGCTTTTACATCTCCCTTCAGTTCTCATTAAAGTAAGTACCAAAGATCAGACAAACCCAGGACCCACGCTGAAGGCTAGGGCTCAAGTTGTTTACTTCATCTGTGCCAGCAGCCTGCTTGGCCACCAGGCTGGGATGCAGTCACATGGGTGGAAGAATAATAAATAATCCTATTTCACCCTCCCAGATCTCCATCAAGAGCCACCAGGGAGCAGTAGATGACTAAGTCACTCACCCGGCTGCCTCTGGTTAGACATTTGCTTGAAAACGAATGGGAAAGCTTATAGAAGGGGAAGAAGGAAGGAGAAAGAATAATGGCACCAATAATTCACATCTGTGTAGCATTTTGATTCTCAAAGGGCTTCACATACATGCTTGTTTTTGTCTTGCCTTTTCATGAGCAGGACATGCATCATCAGTCCCATTGTACAGAAGAGGAATCCAAGACCCAGAAATGCTAAGGCGGGAACTTGTTCTAAATCATCCAGCTTGTTCAGAACATGGGCTAGGAGAACAAATGCCCCTGGTTTGAATCCTGGCTTTACCACTTCTGAGTTATGTGACCTTGGATGTTACTAACCTCTCTGTGACCCCATTTCCTCTTCTGTAAAATGGAGCGAAGGATAGTATCCATCTCAAAGCTTGCTGTGGGGATCAAATGATAGATTGTATGTCAAGTGCTAGGAACATTTTTGGCACAAAGTATTTGATAAACACTGTTATTATATTTGTAGAATGTCTTATGGTTCACACAAAGTGTACTCAGTTCAACTACATTGATTAAACACCAGAGCCAGGCACTGTGCTAAATTCTGGAGACGCTAGAAAAAAATCACTTATGATCCCACCATGCTTTGGATCACAGGGAAATGTAAGAGATAAGTGGAAATACACCGACACATTTGGTATAAAGGGTTATTTTTAAGCAACAAAGGTAATTAGTGGGAGAATTTAGCCCAGTCTGGGAGTGTTAGAAAGGACTCCCTGAAGGAAAATACTTTTCTAGCTTTACCTTTGCTAAACACCCTCTGGAAAAAAAAAGTGTAATTTTTGTCTATTCTATGAACGCATGAAAAAAAGCTCAGATAAGTTAAAGGACTTCCCAAAGTCCCTCAGTGAGTGGCAAAGTGGTGTCTCAGTTATGCTACCCCATCCCAAGGATACATTTCCTGCGAATAAAGTCATTAAGTAATAAGCTGTTTTTTTTCTTTTCTCCCACTGTCTTTCTTGCCTAAAAGGAAACAAACACTATATTTCCTTCTGCAACTCCCCTTTTTGCCCTGAAAAATTTGGCAGGGTGCCAAATTCTGTAAAATCCACCATCTGCTAAGAGTCACAGAACCTAGACCAAAAGGGATAACTGTATACCATGAGGAATCTAGAGTGATAGAAACGTACCTGTTGTTGAATCCTCATTTGACTACTAAAAAGCTCTACGACAATAGGCAAGCAACTTAACCACATAGTCTCATTTTTTTTTCATTCATAAAATAGAGCAACACGAGTTTCCATCTCCTAGAATTGCTATGATGACTACATGTCAAATTGTTAGCTTGTGCTTGGCTGACTTTGTAATTGCTCAATAGACATTCACTGTTAACTTTAGCTAGAAAAATGTCAGCTACAGGAGGATCACTTGAGTCCAGGAGGTTGAGGCTGCGATAAGCTGTGTTCACACCACTGCACTCCAGCCTGGGTGACAGAGAAAGATACTGTCAGAAAGAAAGAGAGAGAGAGAGAGAGAAGGAAGGAATAGTGGGAAGGAAGGATAGTGGGAAGGAAAGGGAGGGAGGGAAGGAGGGAAAGAGAGAGAGAAAAAAGAAAGAAAAGAAAGAAAGAGAAAGAAAGAGAGGGGAGAGGAGGGGAGAGAAGGGGAGTGGAGGTGAGGGGAGAGGAGAGGAGAGGGGAGGAAAGGGGAGGGGAGGAGAGGGGAGGGGAGAGGAGAGGAGAAAGAGGAGAAGAGAGAAAGAGGAGAGAGGAGGGGAGGGGAGAGGGGAGGGGAGGAAAGGAGAGGAGAGGAGAGGAGAGGAGAGGAGAGGAGAGGAGAGGAGAGGAGAGAAATGTCATCTAGTTCACCCAATTCACCCCTCTGGTCTGACCACAGATATCACCTGTGCATTCTTTTCTGAAAGCCATCCTAGGAGGCATCTATAGCTTCCCTTGTGAAGTATTTCAATGTTTGATCAATCTCACAACCTGGAAATCCAACTCTTCCATACATTGTCCTTGCTTTCACTTAAAATTTCAACATTCTGCACTCAGAAAAAAAATAAAAATAAAAAGAGAGAAAATCTCTGGTCGTGTTTTTTCCTGGATAAATCAATGAACATCACAAGTTACTCTCACTCAAATTATCTAATCCCAAGAGCTTCATTTTTGTCTTTAGAAGGTTTTGTTTCTCCTCCTTTCATCTGCTGATGGACGGGACTCTTTCATGCCCTGAGATTGCTGTGGTGATAATGCAGGTATCTGGTCATAATATCATGTGTGTTGTGCTCTTTGTTTTCAAAGCATATTCACATGCTCACCTTGTTGATCCTAAAACAACTGAGTGAGGTGTGGAGAGCAGATACTATCCCCACGTTTAGGAAAGGAAGCATAAAGGAAAGAAAAACAGCAGCCATCATTGCTAAGCACTGATTGTATACCAGGTGTTCTATGTCTATTGTCTCATTTGAACTTCCTAAAAGCCCACTCCAGTAGGTGTTATTAGATCAATTCGCTGGAGAGAAAAGTGAGACTCAGAGAGGGAAGTTCTGTACTCAAATTTCTCCAGATAGTGAGTGGTGGAGCTGAGACTTCAATCAAATCTGTCCTAGTCCAAAGCCAATAAACTCAATCAGTGGCCTGTTGAAGATTTGTTCAAACCATCAGTGACTAACATGGCATTAAAATCCAAGACTCCTGATTCTCAGTCTGGGCATTGTTCATTAAACCATTCATTCAGTCTTTAATTCTTCAAGGTGCTGGAGCTACAGTTGCCTATGATTAAGACACTTGCTGCTCATGGAAAACTGCTTTGTGGCTTCTCCATTCCTAGTCTCCTATTCTTAGCTTCCTAGGTCATGCCTACAATTTTGGGGTTCTCAAGCATGCAGTCAGAGAGTAATAAGTTATGTGTGCCTCTGTGTGTGTGTGTGTGTGTGTGTGTGTGTGTGTAAATTTTATGTTTATTGTCCATCCAGAATTTACTGGATTCTACAGCAAGAATAAATATTTGTCAGGCGAAACATCTCAATTCAGCAACAAGAATATTTCTTCAAACATAGAGTTGGATGTGGAGAAAAGTAAAAAATAAAATATACTGGAAGTTTCTTCCTTTCACCTGATTGTCAAGTGCATGTGAACATACGTCCATACTCACAGCTGGATTGTGAGGCAAGCGCTGAGCTGAGGGAAGGATGGTAACCATGTCCACCTTACCCTGGGAGAATGTGCTCATGTTACTATTTGAGATGCTTCACTCTGTCTCATTTTCTGTTTCAAAAGGAGATGATGGTGAAAAAGGAGATCCAGGAGAAGAGGGAAAGCATGGCAAAGTGGGACGCACGGGGCCGAAAGGTAACTAAAATGATGTGAAACTGACATTTTAATATCATAATTGCTCTTCTCTCTCTCCTGGCCCTTGCCCTGGAAATTAGCAGCTTCCATAATGCCCTCTGCCCCAAAAATGCCTGAAATATATTTCACACATGAATTAACTCACCATCTGAATGCCCCTCTGAGATTACCTGTCAACAAGACTCATATGTTTCTCAAGTTGCATTCTTTAGGGCTGGCTGGTGTGGGACACTGGGAGCCCCAGGGAAAAGCAGTGTCTGAGAATATTTAAGAAACGATGTGTTATAGAGCTGTGTTCATAGCTGTGTCTCCCTTCTAAAGCCACTGCTAAGCAGCATTTTGTTTTTTAGCTGGCATACAGCTTAAGGAAGAAGATAAAAAGAAACAAAAAGAGCTACCTGATTCATTGATCTATTCACCTTTCCCCAAGATCTCTTTATTTCTTTAATTCTCTCCTTTGTTATATACAAAAGAATAACACACTGGAGAAATGGTGGGGTATGGGCGGAGTGGGATCAGAGATGAAGAGAGTAACACAGATGTGACTAGGATGGGCGTTGGCCTCACCAAGATATACCTTTTAGGTTGTGATGTGTATGTGTGCACCTTCTGAACACTTGAAATATTTCTTGCCAACAGCTGCAAGAGAGCTACCCTAGATCACTTATTTTAAAATCTTGAATAATTTCAAAGGAAGAGAAATTACAGACCTGTGAGACCACAATTTGGGAAATGCTGACTTAAACTATCTATACATATGTATGTCGATTACAAGATTATTCTTACAAAATAAAGATTTTTAATTGGCAAATATTTTTTAGACTTTTATAAAAAGAAATAACATTGGAAGAGCTCAGTGTTTCCTACCCATAGTTTTTTGAATGAAAACTCAGCAGGACCATGTCTGATGTTTCTTTGATCATTAGGTTTTATGACTGCAAGTTCCCCGCCCTGTTTTTAAGTGGTGCAATTGTTAAATCTTGTTTTAAAAGAGAGAAGAAATAGAATCCCAGAAGGAAGACAAAATGGAGCTAAAGAAGAACAAAACCAGAATGGGGTCAAGAATACTTTCACCTGGCCCTTCTCTAACCTTTCTTTTAAACATCCTCTGCCATAGTCATTCTAGAAATACTACATCAGCAAGTATTTTAATATCATCATGTCCGTACTATATATTCATACTCACTCACATTTTAATTTTAATACATACATTATAAGTCTGTTAAACTAGACAATATAGCATGGGATGTATATTAGATATCACTGGTAGAAGAATATACTTGATGGCATTTCTTTCAAGTGAATATCACATTAGCCACATTTCAAAGGAAAATAAAACCTTATGATAAAAAGATAACATGTTTGCTTTTCAGGAATTAAAGGAGAACTGGGTGATATGGGAGATCAGGGCAATATTGGCAAGACTGGGCCCATTGGCAAGAAGGGTAAGTTGCATCTTACTATTCTCCAGTAGCAATTCAAAGCAAATTGAGGCCGGGTACGATGGCTCACACCAGTAATCCCAACACTCGGAGACCAAGGTGGGAGGATACCTTGAAGCTAAGAATTCAAAACCAGCCTGCACAACACAGCAAGACCCAATCTCGACCAAAAAAAAAAAATTAATTAGCTCAGCATGGTGGCACATACCTATAGTCCCAGCTACATAGGAGGCTGAGGTAGGAGGATAGTTTGAGCCCAGAAGTTTGAGTCTGCAGTGAACCATGATCACACCACTGCACTCCAACCTGGGTGACAGAGTAAGACCCCGTCTCTAAAATAAATAAATAAATAATAAATAAATAAAGCAAATTGAGGATACCCTTAATTGTTTTAAAGTTTTGTATCATGAAAATATCTCCTTTTCCTTCTTTTAAATTAATAATTCTGTCTGTCTTCATAGTTTGTCTCTTTGTTCCATACATAAGCAATATATCTCACAGCTCAAAAAAATACCTAGAACAAAATGAAACAAGATGTCAGAAACAGAATCAAGCATCAAGGTCTGATAGTCTTTATGTTGAATCATCTCCTGGGATCTACTTGTTGGCTACAAATCCTTGCTATGATCAAAATGATACATGATTATTAATAAAATACAAAATAGGCAGAGGACAGTAAAATTTTCATTTTTTTTTTTTTTTTTTTTTTTTTTTGAGACGGAGTCTCGCTCTGTCACCCAGGCTGGAGTGCAGTGGCACAATCTCGGCTCACTGCAAGCTCCGCCTCCCGGGTTCACGCCATTCTCCTTCCTCAGCCTCTCCGAGTAGCTGGGACTACAGGCGCCCGCCACCACGCCCGGCTAATTTTTTTGTATTTTTAGTAGAGACGGGGTTTCACTGTGGTCTCGATCTCCTGACCTCGTGATCCGCCTGCCTCGGCCTCCCAAAGTGCTGGGACTACAAGCGTGAGCCACCGCGCCCGGCCAAATTTTCATTTTTAATCTGAGTGGATTAACCAAAAATTCTGTGCCTATGATCTATTAACAGGATAGAAACTTGGAGCTTATCTGTGGATACCCATTTGTTTTCAGTCATGTCCTGCTGTTTTTTTTTTTTTTTTTTTGAGATGGAGTCTCGCTCTATCACCCTGGCTAGAGTGCAGTGGTGGGATCTCGGCTTACTGCAACCTCTGCCTCCCGGGTTCAAGCAATTCTCCTGCTTCAGCCTCCGGAGTATCTGGAACTACAGATGCCCGCGACCACGCCCAGCTGATTTTTTATATTTTTAGTAGAGACAGGGGTTTCACTGTGCTAGCCAAGATGGTCTTGATCTCCCGACCTCAGGTGATCCGCCCGCCTTGGCCTCCCAATATGCTGGGATTACAGGCATGAGCCATCACACCTGGCCCTGATCTTATACATCATTAAAGCCTGAATATTAGAAACCAGAGATAGTCTCCTCTGTATTGTCTGAGCATTCCTTCCCTGTCCTTCTCTCAGAAAGCCCCACAATGGTAGCAGGTTCTAATTGCTCCTGATGTTCAGTAATTTAAGCAAGCATTGTTTTACTTAGTTTAGAGATATAAAACTGAATGAACATAAAATTTTATTGCGAGATTCATAGACTATTCAGGAAGATAGGCCTTCTTAAAAAGAATTAGAGGCCGGACGCAGTGGCTCACGCCTGTAATCCCAACATTTTAGGAGACTGAGACAGGTGGATCACCTGAGGTCAGGAGTTTGAGACCAGCCTGGCCAAGATGGAAAAACCCCGTCTCTACTAAAAATACAAAAATTAACTGGGCGTGGTGGTGCATGCCTGTAATCCCAGCTACACAGGAGGCTAAGGTACAAGAATTGCTTGAACCTGGGAGGCAAAGGTTGCATTGAGCCAAGATCATGTCACTGCACTCCAGCTTAGGAGACAGAGTGAGACTGCATCTCAAAAAAAAAAAAAAAAAACAAAGAATTATAGAATAACATGACTACTCCAGGACTCATATTGGAGAGTAAGGCAAGATTGATATGCGAAAGAACAGACCTAGGTCTTGAAGAATAGTAACATTTTAGAAATAGGCAAAAGGCACTAGAGAGAGATGCAAGAGATGCTTGTACAAAAAAAGATTAGGGGAAGCTCAATCCCATGGGTAATATAATTTCTGTAGCCTTGATGTACCCTCCATCTTTTTGTAAATGCTTGAGCAGCTGCATAATTAAGCATGTGGCTCACTTGTCCAGCAGTATGTCCTTGCAGGCAGGTTGACAGACTGTGGTCTGAGCTTAGGCTATGGCCTCTCTCTTCTCATCCTGTGGCTCAGTACTCCCTCTTTCTCCACTCTCCAACTCACTCATTTGAGAAATTCCCTTCAGCCTGCATTCGGAGGCGGGGATCAAGGGCAGTGCCACTGAAGAGAAATTGCCATGGGTGTTTCAGATCTGGTGGGTTATATTGTGTATTTCCTTGTGGTTGAAATCCTTATAGCTGGGGAAGAGCAATGTGAGCTTCCCGTGGTTCAGAAGTCCTGCTGCAGGGTGTGTCTGTGATGGTTTTACCATTAAACACATGAGGATGTGTTTCAGTCCTTCCCAAGACGCTGATAAAAGCTGCAGCAATGGGTTCACATGGCCACATACCTCGATAAAATTTGTAAAGTAAGACAGATTCACCTCAAATGATCAAAATAGTGCTTCTTAACATTTTTTAAAGATACTACTTCCCTAACAAGGCTTTTAAGACATATTTCTTTTCTAATTGCTCTTCCCCATGAATTTTTAATACCACCCATGGATGATATATTTGTTTAGGTATTCTGTGTATGTTTGTGCTTTATATATTTTTAAAAGAGTACAATTCCACCTCCTAAAAACTAACTTGTGCATCCTTAAGTGATATTTCCCCATTGAAAATGCACAGGTTAAGATTTCTCTCTCCTTCTGTTCCAGTTTCCCTCATCATCCTTCTTGTACTGGGCAGTTTTGGAGTGGATACAAGAATCTTGGGAGCTAGCTAAGAGGAGCTTGAGGAAGAAACATTTAGTTTGGAGTTAATGAGATATCTTTATGTAGTTTGATGTGACTTCCATGTATACTTACTGCTAGCAATTCCAATGTAGAAATAGCTTCCAAGAATACTCCTACCACTTACTATGCAGCTCTATCCAAAGCCAGGATGCAAAAGTGCTGAGTCAGAGGTCAGATCATCATATCAATGTGTCCCGGGGCATCCAGCCCATGAAATGTGTGGGTTGTGGAAAAGAAGCAGTGTTTGAAATATACAGGGCCAGAGCTAGTCTGTGGGAAAAAAAGTTTCCAAATCTAACAGCTTATATACGAAAACTACTTTATAGAGGTATAGTCTCAAAATTGACAATATTATTAATTTACATATAATACCAATAACAAGTTGTAATGGTGAGAGAAAAATCTGACACCACTACTAATAAAGACAAAATTCAGACCTCTGCTACAGGCCATGAGGGATTTGCCTGTCTTACATTAATCCTTCTGCTAAGTAGACTAGCTGGGTCCAAAAAAATATTTAAATACATATCTGAAGGTATGACAGTGCAACCAAAATGAACAGAACTTTAGGGGCCATGATCTGGAGGAGAAGGGAATCATACTAAGGCAAGTGATGCATTCTGTACTACCTTCCTCCCAAGTCAGCCACCAGTTCATAAGTGGGGCAGCCCTAAGTGGCTAAGAGGCTTGAGCAGAAAGTTGCTGAAACTGGATTGATATTCAAGGCCTGTCAAAGAGGAATGGCCCAGGAAATGCCCCCATATTCCCAGTTAGAACTCCAGAAATACTACTCCAGAAAACACTTAATTAAACCTATGCCTATTCATGTTTTTAAAAGCTGTTAGCAAATTAGAAATGGAAACATAATTTGAAAAGCAATACCACCAACAACAAAAGCTACTTAAAAATGATACTCCATGATAAAATACTGAACACTTATCTCCTGAGACTGGGAATGAAATTAGCACAGCCCTCTATCAGCAATTCTAATCAACATTATGCATGAGGTTCTAAACACAGCAAAAATGGAAGAAAAAAATAATAATTGAAAATAAAGGAGTATGAGCATTAATATTTGTGGAGAACATGATTGCATACTTAGAAAGTACAAAAGAATCTATAGATAATCTATTTGTATTGATAAGTTTTTTAGATGGCTTGACATAAAAAAATCAATTTTGTTTCTACATAGAAACAATTTAAAAGAGACCATTTATAATAGTGTCAAAATAAGTAAATATGTAAAAATAAATCCAACAAAAGTTACAAGCCCTCCACAATAAACTACACATAATGACAAGAAATTAAAGAATATCTAAGGTAATGAAGGTAAAACTATGTTACTGGGCTAAGAGACTCAATATTGTTAATATGCCAGTTCTCTCTGATTGATCCATCGACTCAATGCTACCTCAGTCAAAATCCCAGAAGTGGGCCAGGCACGGTGGCTCAGGCCAAGGCAGATGGATCACCTGAGGTCTGGAGTTTGAGACCAGCCTAGCCAACATGGTGAAACCCCGTCTCTACTAAACATACAAAAATTAGCCTGGTGTGGTGGTGCATACCTGTAATCCCAGCTACTTGGAAGGCTGAGGTGGGAGAATCGCTTGAACCTGGGAGGTGGAGATTGGCAGTGAGCCGAGATCCCAGCACTGCACTCCAACCTGGGCGACAGAGTGAGATTCTATCTCAAAACAAAAAAACAAAACAAAAACAAAAAAATCCCAGAAGTGTTCTTTTAGAAATTGATAAGCCGATTCAAAATGTATGTGTAAATGAAAATGACCAAGAATACCCAAGACAATTTTGAAAAACTGAAAAATAAAAACAAAGGTAGAAGACTTAAATTACTGAGTTTGAGTTTATACATTTATTAGGAAACTAAACCATTAGAATAGTGTAATTTCATGAAGAGATAGACAAATGAATTAATGGGAAGAGTCCAGAAACAGACTACCAAACTTGATTTATGCAAAGTTGACACTATTTTGTAATAGAATTCACAAGCTAATCAATATATAGTACTGAGCTATTGGCTGTTCATGTATAAAAATAATAATCTCGATCCCATACTTAACACTGTACCTAAAATCAATGGTTTATAGATCTAAATTTGGTGGTAAACCCAAATCTGAGAGACCTAAATTTGAAAGGTAAAGCAATAATGCCTCTGGAAGTTAATATAGAAGTCTATCTTTTTGATCCTAGGGTAGCCAACACGTTTTTAAACAGGATATGACAAACACTAACCATGTAAGAAAAACTAACAAATTGAAGCCTATCAAAATAAAGAACTTCTGGCCAGGTACAGTAGCTCATGCCTGTACTCCCAGCACTTTGGGAGGCCAAGGCAGGCAGGTCACCTGAGATCGGGAATTCGAGACCTGCCTAGCCAGCATGGCGACACCCCATCTCTACTAAAAATGCAAAAATTAGCTGGGTGTGGTGGCACATGCCTGTAATCCCAGCAATCCCAGCTACTTGGGAGCCTGAGGTGGGAGAATCACTTGAACCAGGGAGGCAGAGGTTGCAGTGAGCAAAGATCACGCCACTGCCCTCCAGCTTGGGCGACAGAGTGAGACTCTATCTCAAAAATAAAAAAATAAAATAAAGAACTTCTATTCATTAAAAGTACTTCTCAGAGAACAAAAAAGGAAACCACAGAATTGGCTATGTGCTATCTTTGTATTCAATAAAGGGCTTATATGTAAAACATATAAAGAGATTATACAAATCAGTAAGAAAAATAACTGATAACCCAAAGGAATAAAAAAGGTCAAAAGAATAGTCACTGTTGTAAACAAAGGAACATATTTGACTAAACTATGATAGTACTGCATACTAACCAAAATGGCTAAAATAAAAATAACTGACAATATCTAGTGTTGGCAAGGATGCGGAACAACTGAAACTCTCATACTTTGCTTCACTATACCATGGAAATAAATATACTATCTCAATATGCAAAAAATGAATGAATATATGGACACAGTTTTGGTGAAAATATTCCATACAGAAAAAAAACTATATGCCAAATGGTTCTATTTATAGAAATTTCAACAACATGAAAAATTTATAGCTTGAAAACTTGTAACACAGTTCTAAGTCAGTATGGCAATCTTTAGAAAGGAGAGCTGTAATAATCTGTAGATGATACAAAGTGGCTTCTTGAGGATCTTGGTATTGGTTACACAGGAATTTATTCTGTAAAAAGTCATCAAGCTGAATCTTTCTGTTGGCAAACTTTTCTTTGTGTTTTTTTTTCAGTAAGCAAAGTTTAATAAAATAATTTTTGGTTAACTGTGCTAAGAGAAAGATTATTATCTGACTACATTATCGCTCTATCATCTCTTAAAAATGATATTAGAAATTTGTGGACAGATAAAGCAGCAATATGAATGCAGCCAAACATACATAGCTAATTATGATGAAAAAAAGCATTTTCAAGGCACAATAATTCATTCATTGATTAAAATATTATAATGTTTAGTGAATTTTGTAATGTGCCATTGGTCTACTTTTAAAATTTAGTGATTTGTTTTTATTTCTTATGATAAATATTCATTTTTACAACCACTTTTCCATTTTTAATTTTGTATCTTTTTTTAAAGAAGTCCCTTCAAACTGTATAAGCTTCAGATAAAATGCATCATGTATCTGTCCCTATCTGTATCAACTTCATTAAACCACTGGTTAAAGACAGAAAGGTATAGCAGGAAAGTGGGATGTTGGACTTCAAAATTTCTGAGATGCAACTATGCTAAATGTGATTGAGATCTCATGTATTGCTCGTATTGCTCTGTGGAGATAGCAGAAGTGGAGGGAGAGGGTAAGTCGCTGCCATGAATAAGTCCAGAATTGAAGAACTTCTTTTTTTTTTTTTTAGATAAGTAACATTTTTTAATTGCAGTGAAACATACACAACATAACGTTAGCTGTCTCAACTATTTTTAAGTATACAGTTCAATGGCACTAAGTACTTTCACATTGCTGTACAAATATCACCTCCATCCACCTCCAGAACTCTTTTCAACTTCCAGAACTGAAGCTCTGTACCCAGTAAACAATAACTCCCCAGAATAAAGTTATTGTTTCTTAGGCTATATTTTTGAGAGCAGTGAACTTCACTTTTTAATGGTCATTCTAGATTTTGTACTTCCCTAGATTTAGATATGTAAGTCTTGATGGGATTCCATCTAGAAGAGTTAAAGCTAATGATCTTAAGCACAGTCTTAACCCTTGAATAAAATAAGACTATGTAACTTGCGAGCATAGTAGATAACGAAGACAAGAAAGGCTCAATAGTTTTTAGTATGATTAGCTGAGCCCCAAAGTGGATGAACTTCCAGAAATGTTGAAAAAGTACCAGTCTGCAAATGATAGGGTTAACTAACCTTATTTCTTTCATGCTAATTCCTCCTTTAAGGCTCGGGTACATAGCACCTAATACATACCTGTTATCACTGTACTCACTGTCATATCTGATTAGCCTATCTGTTTCCCCTCATAGACCCGAACTTCTTGGGAGAATAAATGAATGAAAGGTTCACTGGGTTTGTTTGTTTAAATAAAATAAGCTCTGTTGGGACCCTAGTATTTAACCATTTTATCCTAATGCCTATTATATATTATAGACACTTTCTAGATGCTTGTTGCATTAAACATGAAAAACTACATAATAAAACATATTATTTCTTACAACTTGTTTCTCTTTACTACTCCATATTCCTATAAGTACCACTTTTCCTTAATATCAATTTCCACCATTAGCTACTAGGATTTTCTTCTCCTCCAGAGATATGCCATCAAATTTATGAGCATGTCCTGGAATCTTTTTAAATGGAGATGCAATGATCCGTCTCACTTGGATTAATTTCGTTTTTAATATGTACTTCGAAATTTATTGTCCTCATTTTGATGATTGTCTTTCTAAATATTTTACTGACTCAGATTAATCTCAACTTTCTAGGCTGACCTTAATGTTGTCACTTGCATGGGTAGAGTAGCTTCCTGGATGTCAATATTTCATTTTCGGAATAAGAAATAATAGTGATTTAGTATAGGTAAATTCCATCTCATAGCAAAATAAATGTTTTTATTTAAGGTCAATAATCCATTTATGCTGAAAGCATTATGTTTTTTTGTTTGTTTGTTTGAATGTGACCTCTAATTCTTCAACTTTCAGACAGTTATTACAGACATGTTCCCACTCATTGGCCAAAATCAGTTTTTGTGGATGACTTTAAATCATAACTGGTTTTGGGGAAATAGACGTTGTAAGCTCAAATCTTCCATAAGCTGGCTAAGTACTTGGCATGCATTCCTTTACCATAACTCAGATTCAGGAAACAGAAGTTAACATTGGTTGAGCATTCTCTGTGAGTCAAGCCCAGTGCTAATCCCATTATAGAAAATATTACTATACCTAATTTATTCTCCTTAATAATCTCATAATTTTAGGTATTAATTATTTCTACTTTTAAAATAAAGAAAAGGAGGCTTAGAGAAATTAAGTAACCTGTCCATGTGTAGCCGGTAAGTGGCAAAGCCAGGATTCAAACCCTGGTTTTGGGGAGCTTTCGTGATCTTTCATTGCACCACACTGCTTTGGTGTTCCCATTTGTCATGAAATGAAAAGAATTAATGTCAAAATACTGAAAAGTAGTCACAGAGTTTATGTCTTCTCAGAAAAAAAGACCACACAGCAATTCAAGAAACTGTTTTCTATATTATTAAGTTCTAGCTAAGGGCCACTCCTTCAGTGAAGCCTTCTCCACTCTGATCCACACCGTCTTTTCTTTTTCTGAATTTCTACCAGGCTTTTCATTTGCTTCGCTCTGTTAGTACATGATAGCGTCTCATCTCTTTGTTCTCTTATGTGTGTTTTGCTTTCCTTAAAAGCCCATCATTTTCCCAAGCCACTTGATTTATGCTTCTTTTATGTCCATTATAAAGCTTAGCCCAGAACTAGGATCATAGCATAACTGGAATCAACGTTCCATCTATGTTGAATTAAAAGGGATTCACATGCAAAGAAAATATAATGTTTTAAAAAATCGAAACATTAAACACATAATCATACAATCTTTTAAGCGCATAATGTTTTTGATGGTGATGAGGACTGCTATTCTTTGCAAATTTTGATAACATTTTTCAAACACCACTTTTTTTCATTAAACCACTGGTTAACTCATTTGGAAGCACCATGAAAGGAGGGTTAGAAATGGTTGGGCTGGAATATCAGCACTGCCATTTAATGGCTACATGTCCTTGAGCAAGTTATTTTGCCTCTCTGATCCTCAATTTCTTCAAGTTGTAGGATAAAGATAATTACAACACTTAGTTCATGAGATTTAATGTGATAATATGTGTAAGGTATCCAGAATAGTACTTGGTGATTGATTGGTACTTAGTAAAATGTATATTCCCTCTCTTCCTCGAATATCTCAAAATCTCTTCTTATTTTTTCCAACTTACATGTAAGAGAAATAAGGAATTTGCAGGATATAACTAAGGTGTGAGCAGATTGATATTACTGAGCAGGGTGCTCGACATATGTTCATGCCTTTATCCCAACTATAACCTCTGCTGTACGTTGAACCTGACCTTGTGCCCACTTTCATTCAGTTGCTGAAGCTTTTCATAGCGAAGCTCAAATGCTAAACTTTCCTTTACCCTTCCACTTGACGCACTATCTCTTCTGCCTTCCTCTCAGACTATGTTATCTCTCTGTTCAATGTCTCTCTCAAAACATGTATCATGTTCCATTGGTATAGATTTCACCATTGTCTCATTTCATCCAAGTACAAGTTTCAAGCCTTCCTCCTGCACATGTAAACTGTATTCTGGCCTTCAAGGACCCCCACCTTCTGTTTGGGGAGCACATGAATGACTAGCATCAACTCTAAAGAAAAGTGTCCACATGGCTCAGTTTAGGAAGGCTCAACAAATCCTTGGGGCCCCAGCAGGCACCTTCTTCTGAATGATCGAAAGTAACTATGTAAGGAACTTTTAAAGAAAAGTACACATCAGACAATGATAAGAAAAGCCAATGGGTGTCCTCAGCGCACGCAACGTGGGGCACCCTACAGGTTTTAGAGTGGCTTCCACTTTTTCTCTGTTGCTGGTGAACGATGAGGCTTGGCAGAACCTTAATACCAACTCCATTCCCTTTTGCATTGTCCCCTTGGGCCATATAACCAATTCTCTGACCACACCACATTCCTGTGAGGGCAAGCCCCATACACCTAGCCTAGGTGACCTTCATCCTGTATTCATCCCTCGTTGAGTTCTTTTTCTTTTTTTCCAGATCACCATTGAAGCATAAACTCTATTTTACTTCTGTCAGGGTCTTCCCTTTTGATTCTCAAGAACCTCAGCCAAACATTTCTTCCTGAAAATCAAAAGCTTTTGCTTTCAATTACTGTGTCTGATGTGGGCTTCAAGAGCTTATTTTGAAGTTGAAAAAAAATTAACGTGTTTTATTCTTTCTCTCTGCTTTAAAAATCCTGCTTCTCTGAGAATTATTTTGTGGATATCTGTGAGTGAGAAAATGGTTACATATAAAGAAGTACAGAGAGGGAAAGTACCAAGGTTGCTATTTCAGTATAATATATTTGACATGACTTTGTATTATTAGTATTTGCATATATCACTTCACTTCTAAAAATTGTAAACTCCTTCAAGTCATAGGTTGAATCTTATGTTTCTGTATATCCTTTCAAAGCAGCCAGCCTTTTGGTTTTCATAGAGTAAGTAAATAGTAAATATTTGCCTAATTAAGTTGAGAAAGCACAATACATGTGTTTTTTTGTTTTGTTTTGGAAATCCAAGGGCAAAGCCACTTGGAATAACTTGGGGCATAATAAGTACAAAGACATTGCAGTGTGCTAACAAATTGATCGAGATTCACATAACAATGGTATTTTTAAAATTTGAAACATGCTGAGAATTGTATTAGCCTCATTCAGAAGGCCACATTATTAAAAAAAATGTTAATAGGATAGGTTACACAAATTCAAATGCTTCTTACAAACCCTGCTGGAATTCTATATTCAATCTAAATAAATTATGACTCATTTAATTAGTTGCACCTGTGTAGCCAATTGAAAATCACATTATTTATAAAAACCAAGAGATATTAGAGATATTAGTTGTGGATATTGAAAATAAAATTTAAAACTGCTTTGACTCTAGATGTAAATTCACTCCTTCCTCCCTCCTTCCCGCCCTCCCTTTCTCCCTCCTTCCTTCCTTCTTTTCCTTCCTTCCTTCCCTTCCCTTCCCTTTCCTTCCTCCCTTCCTTCCTTTTTTCCTTTCTTCTTTTATTTTAATTTTATTTTATTTTGGTTGCTATTGTTTTTATTCAGGTGACAAAGGGGAAAAAGGTTTGCTTGGAATACCTGGAGAAAAAGGCAAAGCAGGTACGATATGTTCAATGTTCTCTCTGATTTCTAGCATCATTCCAAATTTATTCATCTCAACAATAAATATATTTTAAATGAAAAGCAAGAGTCCTTTTAGTATGCTTAACCTTATTTTCCTCAGCCTAGAAGAAAGGGAAGAAGGGGACTTTCCTGTCTCCCTGCTGGTGACTTTCCAAGCCCTGGGGCCTGGGATGATGACACATTTCATCCCTGCCATGCTTACTATGAGAAGAAAGCCCAGCCCATCAGGAAGCAGCCTAATTCTTCTGGGCCAAGAGGAATATCTGGCACTAGGCCCTGCCTCAGCATGCCATGCCTTGCCTTTCACTAGCATCTCAACCAAATACTGGCCATCAGAGTGCAGCAGCAGCCTGACCAGATGCAGACAGGCCCCTGGTTACAGTACATGCTTTCCATGGCCAGGGAGATTATCTAGGGTTATTGTCCTGGAGCTTTATTCTCAGTGCTTTACACAGGGAAAGAAAGTAGATTGTTCTTTGGTAATTTCAATTGTTTCTATCCACAGGGGTATGGTGAAAACAATTCTAAGAACTGTTTGACATTCTTCATATTTCATATGAATATGGATACATAAGGCCATAGATTTTTTTTCCTTTGGCTAATAAAATTATTTTTAATTTTCAAGCTACCAAAGGAAAATAATTGAAATGTTTATGTATAACAGCCATTAAATAGAAAAAGAGAATCATTTGAATTTTACATCGGTTTCCTTGTAATTCCCTCTCTGTCACAGCAATATTTGCAGTTTGTTGAAAAGGTAGGTGAGCAAAGAAGAATGAAAGACACATTAAAATCATAGTTAATCCACAAACTGGGCAACTGGCTTTTACAAACTTAAGTTGAATCTATTTATATGATTTAAACTTTGTCCTTGAAACATGCAAGCTATATTTTAAATGGATAATTAGAATTAACATTTGATTTAATCATGAAAAGTTTCTTCTGTCTTAGAAAAACTGTGTCATCTATTGAATAATGCAATAACACAAGAGAACACTGGCAGGAAATATGTTTCAAGAAAGCTGTAAAAATGTTATTCTGAGATTGGGCAGACACATTCTGTGTTCAACAAAAAAAAATGCCACATGGTCCAAAATGTGTATGCAGTGGTTGTCATATATATTCTTCTTTTTAATAATCTAGTTTAGAATTGTCTTATAGCTCATTCAAAACATTTACAAAGATATTTTCTGAAATTCTATAAATAATGTAAATTGGAAACCTTATTTTAAATGGTTTAAAGTATAGCCATTCACAGATATATAGAACCAGACTAGAAAAAGATAGTGAATATTGGAAAGAGAGCAAATGTTCTTTTCCACTGGTCTGCAGGTACTTCAACATGAATTCACAGTTTTTGTCATTTAAAAGGTACTGTCTGTGATTGTGGAAGATACCGGAAATTTGTTGGACAACTGGATATTAGTATTGTTCGGCTCAAGACATCTATGAAGTTTGTCAAGAATGGTGAACATATTCTCTTTCGTGTTATGTATCTATTGATAAATCTCTATCAACACTACAATTCCAATACTCTTAGATGGAAATATCTTGGGTTGGACAAAGGGCTATTGAGATGGTGTCACCAGTTTAAGGGTCTCCCAAATTGCTAATTATCCACTGAGACTCCCCCCAGGACACCTCAAGTCCACCACATATATTTATATGTATGTGCATTGCTTATGGGAAGAGAAAGACTTTCTTAGGTGAGGGGAATGGAAAAAAGAGCAGAGTGTGGCAAGCTATGCTGTAAGAATAAAAAGAGACAGTAAGAGTCACACAGAACAAGCATCTCAGAAAATAGAGGTAATAATAACAATAACTGCTTTCTTGAGTGCATGGAATAGCGCACAACTACTTGCATTATCTCACTGAGTTTTCATAATTGTTTATGTAGTATGTAGATACTATGATTGAACTAAAGCTTAGAGGAAGTACCTTGCCCATAGATACTGACCTAATGAGCAGTAGAGCAGAAATGTATTACAAGCTTCTCTGACTCCTCTATCCACAATACAAACATCGTGTGTTTATCTGTTTTGCAACTTCCCATACTGGTCATTTTTGTTATCCCTCGTCCATTTTTTTAATAGTAGTTATCAGAAAAGCCCTTGAAATGGAAAGGGCTTATGTATTTTCTTCTGAGACAGTATTAACAAGGTAACTATTATAATTATAGTTAAAATTGGTTTCTTTTTCTTATACTTTCATTTATTGTAACTCAGCTATATTTGTTGTACATTGTTGGAATCACATAGATGCTGTCTCGTGTTCATCCTCATCTTGTAACACTAGAGGCAAAGGAAATACTTGATATTAACTAACCACACTAATTATAACTTTGGTTGTAATCTGTACTGAAGATTCTGTCTCTGATATGACTTAGACTGTCATGAATAAGCTAGATCATACAGGGAGAACATAGAGCAATAGTTCTGAACATTTTAGTGGTCATAGATTTCTTTGTGAATTAAAGTTATGGATCCTAAAATGCATATGTAGAGGCCCCTGACACCCAAAACATACTTGCCATATTATGAGTGAAGGGTGATTCTCAGTCTCCAGTTCTGTCCTGAAGCTAACTCAGTAGCTCAGTCTTCCTCTTGTACCTGGGATGAAATATGGACGATCCCAATTCATGTACATGTTCATAGCCCAGGAATTTGGTCCAATGTGGACAAACATCTGTATTATTCCTACATCATTTCAATAAGCATTTACCATTCCCATAAGTATTCCAGGCACTGAAGCTAAAGAGTGTCAAAGACATGGTCATTGTCCTTAAGACATTCACAGGTAAGTAGGAGAGAAATGCAGGCAAACGATGAGACTAAAATGTGTTGTATGCTAGAAGGAGGAAGTGAAAGGGGCAATGGAAACTCGGGGAAGAGTGACTGCCATGTCTATCCAAGGGCATTGGAAAGACTTCTTATAGGGGAAAACATTTCCATTGAGATCTAAAGGATGAGTAGAAGTTTACCAGGTAGAAGACTTTCTAGGCATAAAAGGCTTGGAAGTACAAGAGAAAAGGGCCTGCTCGTGTGGCCACAAGTATAGCTAAAGCATAAACTATGTTGGGAAATATAGTATGAGATGGGCTGGCTGAAAGTTCACATAACATGTCTTTGTCAACTTTGTGTTGGCCAGGTGTGTGAGAAGTTGAGGAGAAAAGGAAGGGAGAACAAACGGTAGATATGTGTTCTCTATTTGATAACTAGAGGTGGGGGTAATTAAATCTGTGACTACCTCATAATAGGGCTTTGAAAAATAATTCTTGAATATTGAATAAGTAAATGTTAATCTGGCAATATCATATAATTTTGTTGCCTTTTATCTTTTTGAGATACATAATGATACTCCTTTTTTCTCTCCCTGCAGTGATAGCAGGGATTAGGGAAACTGAAGAGAAATTCTACTACATCGTGCAGGAAGAGAAGAACTACAGGGAATCCCTAACCCACTGCAGGATTCGGGGTGGAATGCTAGCCATGCCCAAGGATGAAGCTGCCAACACACTCATCGCTGACTATGTTGCCAAGAGTGGCTTATTTCGGGTGTTCATTGGCGTGAATGACCTTGAACGGGAGGGACAGTACGTGTTCACAGACAACACTCCACTGCAGAACTATAGCAACTGGAATGAGGGGGAACCCAGCGACCCCTATGGTCATGAGGACTGTGTGGAGATGCTGAGCTCTGGCAGATGGAATGACACAGAGTGCCATCTTACCATGTACTTTGTCTGTGAGTTCATCAAGAAGAAAAAGTAGCTTCCCTCATCCTACGTATTTGCTATTTTCCTGTGACCATCATTACAGTTATTGGTATCCATCCTTTTTTCCTAATTGTGCTACATTTGATCTGAGTCAACATAGCTAGGAAATGCTAAATTGAGGTATGGAGCCTCTATCATCATGCTCTTTTATGATGATTTTCATATTTTCACTCATGGTATGTTATTGACCCAATAACTTGCCAGGTTACATGGGTCTTGAGAGAGAATTTTAATTACTAATTGTGCACAAGGTGGTTGGTTGTCCATATGTCAAATGAGTTGTTCTCCTGGTATTTGCTCTACCATCTCTCCCTATAGCACTCTGTGTCTATCCCAGTGGATAATTGCCCAGTTTACTGGTGATGATTAGGAAGGGGGTTGATGATTAGGCTAACCTGCCCTGGCCCAAAGCCAAACATGTAGAAGGGCTTTCTGTGAGCAATGATAAGATCTTTGAATCCAAGATGCCCAGATCTTTTACCAGTCACACCCTATGGCCATGGCTATACTTGGAAGTTCTCCTTGTTGGCACAGACATAGAAATGCTTTAACCCCAAACCTTTATATGGGGGACTCTAGCTTTGTGTCTTGTTTCAAACATGTGGAATGATTAATACTTTTTTTGTGCTTCTGATCTATTGATTTCACTAATATATACCAAGTAGGTGCTTTGGACCCCTTTCTGTAGGCTCACACCTTAATCTCGGGCCCCTATGTAGTCACACTCTGATTTAAGAAAAATGGAACTCTTGAAATCAAAAGGAAAAAAATGGGGAATTGTTCACAAGTAATATTGGTTATAGTTCTCTTGCTAAATTGCCCACTGCTATTAACTTAACTTCATTTTTATTTATCTTAGGTTTACCTGCATCAATTTTATTCACCTTAGGCATGGGGGATGAGGGAAGGAGTCTGTGAAGCCTTAAGAAAATTCTGGAAGCTTCAAAGTGCTACCAACATCATCTCCAGGCCCCCTCCTCCTTGCCTCTAACATATCACTCATGGTGACATTTCATGGGAGGCCTTTTACTCTTCATAAATATATGTCATAAAAATCCTACTGGAGATGTCCCTTCTAATACTCTGACATCACAGAAATGTGTGAGGTATAGAATTTGGAACATGCTTAGAACTCACATTTACTGAGGTGGTAAAACTCTACCTTGAACTGTAGATCAAACCTCAAAGCAGCTTTCACTTGGAATTTGAAAATAAACAGTTCAAAGATACTCTAGATTATCACCCTATAAACTTCTACTCCAGTTATGGTTTCTGACATAAGATTAGACTGTTTCAAATGCTGGCATAATGAAATAAGAGAAACAGATCAACAACATATGTTCACCTTAAACCATCTGTTCATGATTTCACCCGTGACTAACTGGTTATGAGATAGGACTTAATTAGGTTATTTCTGTGGGTTCAACAAGGGCCATAAACTCAGATCCTACAGGGGCCAGGCAGATGACATACCTAAATGAAGTGGAACAGGTGGGGACCCTAGTGCACTGAGCACAGCTTGCCCTTCCAAAGGAGCCAGCTGCTCCTCAGTGGCTGCTACTGGTGCTAGGGAGGACCCAATCTTGCTACATGTGCTGATATTTCAAGAGAAGTCAGAAAGCTAGGACTTTGTAACGTAAGCTCATATTTTAATATGTTGGCAACTAATTAATTTTTAACCCCATTTTTTTAAATGGGGTTAAAAATTAATTAAAATTAAAGATTAGAGGTCAAAAGTCTTCTAGCTAAAATTGTGATCATTTCATTTCTTACTTCTGGAGGAAGGTTCAGAAGGTTCTAACCAAATAGAATATCATTAGGATATGATGACATCAAAGTCAAGATATCCCATTAATACCTTATTCAATTCAGCTTAATAATAGGAATTTGTTATATGTTTGACATTTATCAGGTTACTAGTTAAACTCTTTTGAGATGATAGCACATGGTATTTGAAAGTCAAAAAGGCTTAATAAAAAATACAAAGCAGGACATCAGAAGCCAGTATCCTTGGATAGAAAGCCATCCCAGATCATGAGGAATGAAAACCTAGAAACACCTTAGGAAAATAAAGCTCATATGTAAGAAGAGAGGAAGGAGAGACATGCAGCAAATGTTGCCTATGGGCAGCTTCATGTTAGGGATCCATGTTCCGATTTGTTCTAAGCCCCCAAAGTATGAGTATTTATTGTGTTTACTGTTAGTGCTATTATTATTTACTGTGAATGTTATAATAATAGTTCTCTCAATGACTCTTGTTGTCTGATGCTTCCAAGAGAAGATAACAGAACTCCAACAAATAAGGTATATCCTGCAACCTTGCCTGAAAGAAATTTTGAAGACACCACACACTTAATTAAAATTACTACAAAAACTCAAATTTGTGAAGCACATTGTGCTTTAAAAAATGCCTTCACATATCATTTTTCAATTGATTCTGATAAACTCTGTGAAGGATGAAAAACAGTCATTTTTACTGCCACTTTCCAATGATAATACTGAGGCCCAAGGAAGCTAAGCAATTTACCAAAATCATCTCACATATAAAAGAAATGAATGCCATTAGCCTGATGATTGAAACTACCAATGCAGTGTCTTCTCCAATTTCTGTGCATTGCTCATGTATTGAATGGAAGTTCATCCACAATGGTCTTGTGATAGCAGGGGCTCAAACAACTTATCTGTACTACATTCCAAAGTTAAAGATGAGGATTAATTAACAGAGATGCTGGATACAGCAACTTGCCTTACAAATTTAGTGTTCACTGTTTTGTTTTTTCAATTCACAAATGTCCACATAGGCATTAGTGTTGAGGAGGTGACTTACAGCAGCCACAGTACAATTCTGCAGATAACTACAGATATTGGGCAATCAAAACAGATATATAAAAATCAATTTTGTTAATCTTTTCAAAATACCAGCTCCTCGATTCCTGGACTTTTTGATGGGTTTTTCACGTCTCTATCTTCTTCAGTTCTGCTCTGATTGTAGTTATTTCTTGTCTTCTGCTAGCTTTTGGATTTGCTTGCTCTTGCTTCTCTAGTTCTTTTAATTTTGATGTTAGAGTGTTGATGTTAGATCTTTCCTGCTTTCTCCTATTGGCATTTAGTGCTATAAATTTCCCTCTAAACATTGCTTTAGCTGTGTCCCAGAGATTCTGGTACGTTGCATCTTTGTTCTCATTGGTTTCAAAGAACTTATTTATTTCTGCCTTAATTTTGTTATTCGCCCAGTAGTCAGTCATTCAGGAGCAGGTTGTTCAGTTTCCATGTAGTTGTGTGGTTTTGAGTGAGTTTTTCAATCCTGGGTTCTAACTTAATTGCGCTGTGGTCTGAGAGACTTTTTGTTATGATTTCTATTATTTTGCATTTGCTGAGGAGTGTTTTACTTCCAATTATGTGGCCAATTTTATAGTAAGTGCAATGCGGTGCTGAGAAGAATGTATATTCTGTTGATTTGGGGTGGAGAGTTCTGTAAATGTCTATTATGTCTGATAACAAGTTCTGAAATAGAGGCAGTAATTAATAGCCTACCAACCAAAAAAAGCCCAAGACTAGACAGATTCATAGCCGAATTCTACCAGAGGTACAAAAAGGAGCTGGTGCCATTCCTTCAGAAACTATTCCAAACAACAGAAAAAGAGGGACTCCTTCCTAACTCATTTTATGAGGCCAGCATCATCCTGATACCAAAACCTGGCAGAGAAACAACAACAACAACAACAAAAATTTCAGGCCAATATCCTTAATGAACATTGATGTGAAAATCCTCAATACAATATTGGCAAACTGAATCCAGCAGCACATCAGAAAGCTTATCCACCATGATCAAGTCGGTGTCATCCCTGGGATGCAAGTTCAACATATGCAAACCAATAAACATAATCCATCACATAAACAGAACCAATGACAAAAGCCACATGATTATCTCAATAGATGTGGAAAAGGCCTTTGATAAAATTCAACACCCCTTTATGCTAAAAACTCTCAATAAACTATTTAGTGATAGAACATTTCTCAAAATAATAAAACTATTTATGACAAACTCACAGCCAATATCATACTGAATAGGCAAAAGCTAGAACCATTCCCTTTGAAAATGGGCAAGAGACAAGGATGCCCTTTCTCACCACTCCTATTCAACATAGTATTGGAAGTTCGGGCCAGAGCAATCAAGCAACAGAAAGAAAGAAAGGGCATTCAAATAGGAAGAGAGGACCTCAAATTGTTTCTGTTTGCAGATGACATAATTGTATATTTAGAAAACCCCATGGTCTCAGCCCAAAATCTCCTTAAGCTGATAAACAACTTCAGCAAAGTCTCAGGATACAAAATCAATGTGCAAAAATCACAAGCATTCCAATACACCAATAATAGACAAACAGAGAGCCAAATCATGAGTGAATTCCCATTCACAATTGCTACTAAGAGAATAAAATACCTAAGAATCCAACTTACAAGGGATGTGAAGGACCTCTTCAAGAACTACAAACCACAGTTCAAGGAAATCAGAGAGGACACAAACAAATGGAAAAACATTCCATGCTCTTGGATAGGAAGAATCAATATCGTGAAAATGGCCATACTGCCCAAAGTAATTTATAGATTCAATGCTATTCCCATCAAGCTACCACTGACTTTCTTCACAGAATTAGAAAAAACTACTTTAAATTTTATATGGAACCCAAAAATAGCCCGTATAGCCAAGACAATCCTAAGAAAAAGGGACAAAACTGGAGGCATCACGTTACCTGAATTCAAACTATACTACAAGTCTTCAGTAACCAAAACAGCATGGTATTGGTACCAAAACAGGTACATAGACTAATGGAACAGAACAGAGGCCTCAGAAATAACGCTACACAACTACAACCATCTGATCTTTGACAAACCTGACAGAAACGAGCAATGGGGAAAGGATTCCCTATTTTAAAAATGTGTTGGGAAAACTGGTTAGCCATATGCAGAAAAATGAAATTGGACCTCTCTTTTACATCTTATACAAAAATTAACTCAAGATGGATTAAAGACTTAAATGTAAGACCTAAAACCATAAAAATCCTAGAATAAAACCTAGGCAATACCATTCAAGACATAGGCATGGGCGAAGACTTCATGACTAAAACACCAAAAGTAATGGCAACAAAAGCCAGAATTAACCAATGGGGTCTAATTAAACTAAAGAGCTTCTGCACAGCAAAAGAAACTATCATTAGAGTGAACAGGCAACCTACAGAATGGGAGAAAATTTTTGCAATCTATCCATCTGACAAAGGGCTAATATCCAGAATCTACAAGGAACTTAAATTTACAAGAGAAAACCCCCAACAATAAGTGGGCGATATGAACAGACACTTCCTAAAAGAAGATATTTATGTGGTCAACAGACATATGAAAAAAAGCTCATCATCACTGGTCGTTAGAGAAATGCAAATCAAACAAAAATGAGATAACATCTCACGCCAGTTACACTGGCAATCATTAAAAAGTCAGGAAACAACAGATGCTAAAGAAAATGTGGAGAAATAGGAATGCTTTTACACTGTCAGTGGGAGCGTAAATTAGTTCAACCATTGTAGAAGACATTGTGGCGATTCCTCAAGGATCTAGAACCAGAAATATCATTTGACCCAGCAATCCCTTTACTGGGTATATACCCAAAGGATTATAAATCATTCTACTATAAAGACACATGCAAACGTATGTTTATTGCAGCACTTTTCACAATAGCAAAGACTTGGAACCAACCCAAATGCCCATCAATGATAGACTGGATAAAGAAAATGTGGCACATATACACCTTGTAATACTATGCAGCCATAAAAAAGGATGCGTTCTTGTCCTTTGCAGGGACATGGATGAAGCTGGAAACCATCATTCTCAGCAAACTAACACAGGAACAGAAAACCAAACACTGCATGATCTCATTCATAAGTGGGAGTTGAACAATGAGAACACATGGACACAGGGAGGGGAATATCACACACTGGGCCTCTCAGGTGGGTGGGGGGCTAGGGGAGGGATAACAGGAGAAATACCTAATGTAGATGACAGGTTGATGGGTGCAGCAAATCACCATGGCACATGTATACCTATGTAACAAACCTGCACATTGTCCACACGTATCTCAGAACTTAAAGTATAATAAAAAAAAGTCAAGATTTGCCCCAAGTAAAAATAAGCACGTAATTATTTTCCTCATAAAAGAATTCACTAGAGAAGTGAGTCACTGCTCAAACACAGTAGAAAGTTGTACACCCTTGTTATAGAAAGATATAGCAAACGCTGATTGCACTTTGGACAACTCACTCACAAACACTGCTGGCATTTTAAACAATGCATTTCATCCTGCTTAGATCTGTGTTACCCAAACATGAGCAGCTCTAATTGTCCTTAATCAAACAATTTCTAGGTCTTTGGATTGTATCCTTTGAGGCAACAAGATACTTGTGGAATGGTAAAAGTAAACTAAACAGCATCACTCACAGCATCAACATATTGAGACTAAATTTTCTCAGGTATTATCAATGATAGGAAAATGACAGTGTGATTCCTTCCAGGGTAGTACTGGTTTGACAGCATCACTTAGAAATTAAAAATCTAGATCTGATATCGCAACTGCCTGAAGGCCACACCAACTGTGCTTCTTACTAGTCATATTAGGAGAATATCTTAAATGCTCTAAACTTTGTTTTTCTAATCTACATAGTTCTTCCACACATAATGTGATGAATAAAAGATGCAATGTAAGGAGGTATTTAACGGAGTACCAGCAAAATAAGTTATATGAATGGAAAAAAACTTAGCCATTACTACCAACTACATCTACTGCCAGATTCATGTTGAAAAGAAAACATATTTTAACATATATTAAAAATTACCTAGGTGAATATGTCTATCATATATATACTATACATACAACATATATACGTATATACTAAGTGTGTGTGTGTACAGCACAATAAATTTTTTATACTTATTTATAGATAAAATTTTTATGTGCGGAAAGGTGAATAAATTTGCCAAAAGTTATACTGCTTGTTAGAATTAGACCTGAAGTCCATCACTGGATATGATTGATTCTAAAACTATCTATACCTTTTTATAGGATGCAATTTATCTGAACCTATGGTGATCACATAAAATTAACTATTTTCTACTTAAAAATGAAATCATTAACTTGTATCTCCTTGAGGTTGTAAGGCCTTCATAATATAGCCAAATCCTTTAAAATTCATATGTTGGGGGGACATCTGACATGTCCTTTCACGTGAGATTGAAGATAAGGAGCCGCTGGCCACAGATATTGTACATATGGACCTTTTTATGAACATAAGACTTTATTTTGCTGTTTCCCTAATACATGGTCATGCAGTTCATAAATGAACACTTTTGGTAATCTGGTAAGCCTATTTAAAAGTTTTTTCTTACAGTGACCTAAAATATACTTTTCTCTGATTTCCATGCATTGTCCCTCCCTTTTCTTCTGCTGTTTATAACTCTGGGAAGTCTGGTGCTGACACAAGCTGGAGCACCAAGAGCAGAGTCTTAAAGAAAAGACAAATAGGAAAGGGAATAACTGTCCTTACTATAGACACAAAGGTGAATAAATAGGACTACACAAACCTCAAGACCTAGATCATATGCTCCATACTCAATACGTTTAAATTTTGTTGGTGAAGCACAAAAGAAACAAATGTGGAGAACGAATTGTATTCAAAGCCAACTGCAACATCTCAAACATAACTAGTCTATTAGGAGGTGGTGCATGGTAGACAGAGTTCAACCCTCAGAGGAGGAAGTCTTTAAAAGGGAGATGGTTGGTAAGGCACCCTTGAGAGGGTTCAGAGCAGGGGCCCAGTGCCAGTGGGAGAATGAAGTCAAAATAAGAGCTCAAATGCATGATGCCTACACGGTGAACAATTAGAAAGGCTATAGCTTAGATGAATAGTAGAGTTTGTTAACTCATTAATTCATCAAAAATGTTTATGGAGTATCTGATATGCTTTAGGCAGCACCCTGATAAGTGGTAGAGACACAATAGAGAAGAAGACAGATCAGATCTTTAGCCTTCAGATTCACTGAATATCAAGCCTATGGCACTGAGGCTCAAGATTCAATTGTCAGGATTATATAAATCTATCCTATTTTTATACGTATGTTATGTTGCAGCATCATAGCTCTCAAAAATATGCTGAAATAAATTAGGCAAAAAAAATTGTAGAACTGCATCACCCTTTCTTGAAGAATAACATTGACACATCTGTTCAAATACATTAACATGCCCATTTTGGCTTACTCATTGTGATGTGAACAAGACGTTCCCATGTCATTGTAAATACCCACACCATTTCCTCACAAGATAGAATGCATCCTTGTGGTTGTACATGAATGAGCATTGGCAAGTGGCAAATGGTCTTTTGCCTTAGTTTTCCCTAGTGATCTACACTTGACATTCAGTGAAACTCAGATTTGGCATAGATTATCACTTTCATAATGAAATAAGGAGGGATAGGGAGAAAGGGAGAAGTGAGTCAGTCATTTTATAATGCATTAAAATGTGAGCACAGTAATTCCAAATTAATCACCATGTTGATGACTGCAGCTGGGAGATAATGTAGACTAATGGGTGTTTATACAATTTTAAAGCTATATAGCACTTTGACATACTTTTTTTTTTACTTTAGAACCACTAAACTGATTAATTTATCAATGTTAATCCTTCCTCTTTGTGTAAATCTAGTTGACAGCCCTTTGGGAGAGGTGTTGGAGATGCTGTCTACAATTCAATCCACCTATTGACGTGTTGATGGAATGGTAGGCTTAGGAAGGGTACTCATAACCCCTGTTATGATGTATAAAAAATCCAGGAAGGTACAGAAGCATTTTTGAAGTCTTGATCAAATGAAGTAAGGAGAGATATAACTTCAAAACACATTCTGTTTAAATCCAACAAGGTCTAGGTGAATATTTTTACTAAGAAGTGTTGTCTACATACTATAAAATTTTGGTTGACCCTTCCCTAGTAGGTGACAACTTCACATGGCTCTTTCCCGAACAAATTCAGAGAAGGTGATTCTAGAGAAAGCTTACCAGGAGAAACAGACTTGTTTTAGAAGTGGATACTTTCTGGAAATGTTTATGTTTAAAAATACTTTTCCCCAAATTCTCTGTTTTGTATGATCTTTGATTTTGCTGACTTTGGTCAGTCCCTTTTCAGGGATGTAAACTGTGCGATTGATGAAGGATTATTATATGGAACTTACAGACAATATACTTTCTTTTTCACAGAAGAAGTACATTGTTTTTTTCTCTAAACTTTAGGGAAAAATATGTAAAGGACCTTAAGACTAAAAGAACAAAATTAAAAAACACAAGTAGCTATTGCCAGTTTTGATCTCTATATTTCACATAAAAAAGGAAATAAGTTGATATATTTTAAAAATGCATTTGAGACACTAGAATGAAATATCAAAAAGGGACAGTTTCTGAAAAAGGCTGAAAAATATTCCTTCTGGGTTTCCTAACCCTAAATCCTTCAGCATAGAGAGATTTTATAGAAACAGTAAGTAAAGAACGTCAAGGAGTAAATAAATATGGTTGTGTCTTCATATTTGAAAGTGCAGAAGAGAAAATACTTTACCACTTCTTTCCTTAGATCATCTATCTCATCAGGGGTGGGATGAGGCATTATACAACTGCTTCTCTTCAAAATTTTTTTGTTATAAGTTTCCTCTATCCTTATATTTCAGAAAATTCAATAGCTCAATGTGCACTAATATTCTGGCCTCACCTTTTCATGCCCCTATGAATTATCTAGATATTTGCAAGGTGAAATTATGTATGAGGCAAAGGATGTGCCTTTTTTATTACCACAAATTCTCAGTTACAAATGGACAGAAATATACTTAATATCTGGGCTCTGGTATGCAAAATTTATTTCACTGGAAATATTTATGTTTAACTTGCTTGCCATCACTCCTAAATCTGCATGCTGGGATTCTGAAACATACCTGCAATAACAATCTTTCTGGTACCTTAATTCCTAAGAATTACGAGCCATAGTCATTAAAGAATATCCTCACATTTTGCAGACGTGTAATTACCACATACCCATTGGGATTATAGATTCACAGCTTCTTTACTCTTAACATGGCTTTTTCCTTTGACATCCAATAATCAAGGGTAAAGGCAAATTCATCTGTATTGTGCTTAGATCACTAAAAGTTAACTCACTCTCATTTAGGTTTATGTGCTCTTATTCTAGTGGATCTTGGAGAGAACCTTTAATTTACTGAATCTCCTTCCCATGAAGCTCAATAAATCCTACCTCAATTCACCAAAACTGGACAAAGTGCTGTTTTAACTGGTGTCCCTGTGTATCAGCTCACTCTTGCACTGCTATAAAGAACTACCTGAGACTGGGTAATTTATAAAGCAAAGAGGTTAAATTGACTCACAGTTTTATAGGCTTTACAGGAAGCATGGTTGGGGAAGCTTCAGGAAACTTAACTATCATAGCAGGAGAGCAAAGGGGAAGCAGGCACTGTCTTCACATGGTGCAGCAGGAGAGAGAAAGAAAAAGGGGAAGTGACACATAGTTTTAAACAATCAGATCTCCTGAGAACTCACTCACTATCATGGGAACAGCAGCAAGGAAATCTGTCCCCATGATCCAATCACCTCCCACTAGGTCCCTTCCCCAACATTAGAGATTACAGTTCAACATGAGATTTGGGTGGGGACACAGAGCCAAGCCATATCATTCTGCTGCTAGCCCCTCCCAAATCTCATGTCCTCACATGTCAAAACTAATCATGCCTTCCCGACAGTCTGCCAGAATCTTAACTAATTCCAGCATTAACTCAAAAGTCCAAGTCCAAAGTCTTATCTGAAACAATGCAACTCCCTTCTGCCTATGAGCCTGTTAAATCAAAATCAAGTTAGTTGCTGCCAAGATACAATGGGGGTATAGGCATTGGGTAAATGCTACCATTCCAAAAAGGAGAAATTGACCAAAACAAAGGGGTTATAGGCCCCATGTGAGTCCAAAACCCATCAGGGCAGTCATTAAATCTTAAAGCTCCAAAATAATCTCCTTCAACTCCATGTCTCACATTCAGGTCATGGTGATGCAAGGAGTGAGCTCCCAAGACTCCACCTCTCTGTGTCTGCAGGGTACAGGCCTTGCAGCTGCTTTCACAGGCTGGTGTTAAGTGCTTGTGGCTTTTCCAGGCATACGGTACAAGCTATCAGTGAATCTACCATTCTGGGGTCTGGAGGATGGTGGCCCTCTTCTCAGAGCTCCAGTAGGCAGTGCCCTAGTGAGGACTCTGTGTTGGGGCTCCAACCCCACATTTCCCCTCTGCAGTGCCTTAGTAGAAGTTCTCCATGAGGGCTCCACCCCTGTGCAGATTTCTGCCTGGACATTCAGGCATTTCTATAAATTCTCTGAAATCTAGGAATAGGCCCCCAAAACTCAACTCTTGCCTTCTGCACACCTACAGGCCCCAAATCATGTAGAAGCTGCCAAGGCTTGGGGCTTGCACCCTCTAAAGCAGTGGCCTGAGCTATACCTTGGCCCATTTTAGCCAAGATACATTCTTTCACCAGATATGCTAAATCATCTCCCTAAAGTTCAAAGTTTCACAGATCTCTAGAGCAGAGGCAGAATGCCACCAGTCTCTTTGCTAAAGCATAGCAAAAGTGACCTTTGCTTCAGTTCCCAATAAGTTCCTCATCTCTATCTAAGACCTCCTCAGCTGGGACTTCACTGTCCATATCACTATCAGCATTTTGATCACAACCGTTCAACAAGTCTCTAGGAAGTTCCAAACTCTCCCTCATTTTCCTTTCTTCTTCTGATCTCTCCAAACTGTTCCAGCCTCTGCCCATTACCCAATTCCAAAGTTGCTTCTACATTTTCAGAGATCTTTATAGCAATGCCCCACTTATCTGGTACCAATTCTCTGTATTAGTCCATTCTGACACTGCCAAAGAAAAAAAAACTATGTGAGACTGAGTAATTTGTGAAGAAAAAATATTTAATATTCCTGTACGGCAGTTCCACAGCTGTACAGAAAAAATGGTTGGGGAAGCCTCAGAAAACTTACAATCATGGCAGAAGGGCAAAGGGGAAGCAAGCACCTTCACATGGTGGACTGGGAGAGAGAGAGTGAAAGGGGAAGTGGTATGCAATTATAAACAACCAGTTCTAATAAGACTCACTCACTGTCATGAGAACAGCAAGGGGGAAATCCACCTACATGACCAATCGCCACCAGGTCATCCCACACTGCAACATTAAGGATTACAGCTCAACATGAGATTTGGGTGGAGACAAAGAGCCAAACCATATCACCCAGCTGCTGGAGATATTTTTCCTGAAAGAAAGCAGGTATACTGTCTATTTCAGTCTCAGATGTTTCACATTATTCTCCTACTAGAAAACCTAAGCTGAAACTCCTGGATGTGGCAAAGGATAATGTGAAACATACTCTATTCATTGACAGAAGAAGAACCTGGGGCACCCACTAATTTTAGAAGTCTCAGGGAATCAAATCTTTCAGCTGTTGACGTATTTGATCATATACTGTATCCAAGATCTTCCAGGGCTTTCCTCAGAAATATTATGTTTATTCAGTTACATCTTTCTTAAAGATGGTGGAGGACATTGTATTTTCTGCCCAAGGCCCCATTGCTCTGGTGATCAGCAATTCCGTGTACTACTGCCCCTTTGATTTATTGATTTACTCCAGGAATACCTGGGCTACTGCTGTCTGCTTCTGCATTTTCTTTCTTAGTGTCCTGCCTTTCTGCCCTCCAACCATTCTGGGGCAATGAAAAACGGTTAGTCTTTAATCTGCCTCCTTTAGGATCCATCAGGATAAATTCCCCTTTTTCCCTCAATAACTGAATGTGCCTAATAAGTCTTTGATTCTTTTACCATCATGTACCAGGCTTAACATTAGCACACTCTGACATGAGAGGAGTGCTGTGTTAGCCTTGTTTCCTCTCCTCTCACATAAGCTATTCAATCATTTTTACTATCCAGCTCACATGCAAAAAATGTCTCAGACCTAGATCAAAGAAATCAGAGACGAATTCAAAGACACAAGACTCATAGATATTTTATTAATTACTCAACAGTGATACCTACCAAATTGTACATCTGAGCAAGTTTTCCAGCTATTCTTCAATAGAATTCACTCAAGACAGTGGTAATACTCAGCAACCTCATATGGGGTGAGAAGTACACTATATCTGAGAAGCCCTGAACAATCAAACCTTCTACTTTTAATTTTTATTTATTTTATTTTTATTATACTTTTGGTTCTAGGGTACATGTACACAACGTACAGGTTTGTTACATATGTATACATGTGCCATGTTGGTGTGCTGCACCCATTAACTCTTCATTTACATTAGGTATATCTCCTAATGCTATCCCTCCCCCCTCCCCCCACCCCACAACAGGCCCCGGTGTGTGATGTTCCCCTTCCTGTGTCCAAGTGTTCTCATTGTTCAATTCCCACCTATGAGTGAGAACATGCAGTGTTTGGTTTTTTGTCCTTGCGATAGTTTGCTGAGAATGATGGTTTCCAGCTTCATCCATGTCCTTACAAAGGGCATGAACTCATCATTTTTTATGGCTGCATAGTATTCCATGGTGTATATGTGCCACATTTTCTTAATCCAGTCTATCATTGATGGACATTTGGGTTGGTTCCAAGTCTTTGCTATTGTGAATACTGCTGCGATAAACATACGTGTGCATGTATCTTTATAGCAGCATGATTTATAATCCTTTGGGTATATACCCAGTAATGGGATGGCTGGGTCAAATGGTATTTCTAGTTCTAGATCCTTGAGGAATTGCCACACTGTCTTCCACAATGGTTGAACTAGTTTACAGTCCCACCAACAGTATAAAAGTGTTCCTATTTCTCCACATCCTCTCCAGCATCTGTTGTTTCCTGACTTTGTGATGATCACCATCCTAACTGGTGTGAGATGGTATCTCATTGTGGTTTTGATTTGTATTTCTTTGATGACAAGTGATGATAAGCATTTTTTCATAAATGGTGCTGGGAAAACTGGCTAGCCATATGTAGAAAGCTGAAACTGGATCCCTTCCTTACACCTTATACAAAAATTAATTCAAGATGGATTAAAGACTTAAATGTTAGACCTAAAACCATAAAAACCCTAGAAGAAAACCTAGGCAATACCATTCAGGACATAGGCATGGACAAGGACTTCATGTCTAAAACACCAAAAGCAATGGCAACAAAAGCTAAAATTGATAAATGGGATCTAATTAAACTAAAGAGCTTCTGCACAGCAAAAGAAACTACCATCAGAGTGAACAGGCAACCCACAGAATGGGAGAAAATTTTTGCAATCTACTCATCTGACAAAGGGCTAATATCCAGAATCTACGAAGAACTCAAACAAATTTATAAGAAAAAAACAACCCCATCAAAAAGTGGGCAAAGGATATGAACAGACACTTCTCAAAAGAAGACATTTATGCAGCCAACAGACACATGAAAATCTCCTTTTTAAAAGGCCTTGTCAGAAACAACTTATGCTGCTATATAAGGCAATAATTTTGCAACTCAACAAAGGCATATCCTATGTGCCCAAAGACCAGTTTCCAAGATTTGAAATTCTTGTGTGCCAGCAATTTTGCAATCTCAATGTATCTGAGACTCTTGTCATAAAACCTGGACATTTCTCATTTATGTTCTTTTAAGCTCTTCCCTGGGGCAGTCCTGGCCACAGAGTACCATAGCAATGATGGACATATAGATGGGATTTAACACTACAGAAATGGGTGAAGTTGCTTGGAGTAAAGATGTTGAGTGAGGACAGCAGGTATACCAGGACTGAGATACAAATTATCCTAATATTTGAAGATTGGGGAGAAGGAACAAGGAGAGTCTCTTAAGGAAGACTGATAAAGAGTGGTCAGAGAAGTAGTGATAGAATCAGAAATGTTTGAAAACAAAGAAACAGACAACTGTATTGAATGTCTCTGAAAGTTCAAGTAAAAACAGCGATTAAAAAGTATCTATTGGGGGCCAGTGTGGTGGCTCACGCCTGTAATCCCAGCACTTTAGGAGGCTGAGGCAGGAGGATCACCTGAGGTCAGGAGTTCAAGACCAGCCTGGCCAAAATGGAAACCCCATCTCTACTAAAAATACAAAAAGTAGCCGGGTGTGGTGACGCATGCCTGGAATCCCACCTATTCAGGAGGCTGAGGCAGGAGAATCACTTGAATCTGGGAGGCAGAGGTTGCAGTGAGCTGAGATTGTGCCACTGCACTCTTGCCTGGGCGACAAAGTGAGACTCCATCTCAAAAAAAAAGAAAAAAAAAAGTATCTATTGTGTTTGTCAGTACCAGAATGGAAAACAAAAACAAAGAATAGGCTTGGAGAGGAAATGGGCTGAAAGAAGTAGGGATAGTGTATATAGAAAAGATTTTCAAGAAGCTTGCTCATAAAGGAGAGTTAAAGCAGCAAGACCAAGAATGGTGGCTGGGCATGTGAGTCAGAAGATAGTCATAACTATTATTGTTATAAATATAATGCTATAATTTGAGCATTGTGCTAAGCATTTTACATGTTTTAGTCTGTGACACATACTATAATTATCTTCAATTTACCTATAAGGAAATTGAGGCACAGACACTGAATAACATCCCTCAGGCCACCCTGCTGAGATTTCAGTGCAGCAGTCCAGTCCAGTGCTTGCATTCCTAATCACTGCACTTCTCTGTTTCACCCTATGATGATGGGCATATTTGGAAGGTCCAGAGTTTCTGCTATGGCTTCGCTACATGTGTTCTATGTGACTTCTCAAAACTCAACTTTTATAAGCTTGTCATCTGTATGTACAACACATCTATTCCTGGATGTGTGGGGAAGAAGAAGACTATAAAAACATTACTGTTACACAACACCTCCATTGGTTATGAATATGTTTGCAACTTAGAAACATTTCATCCATTCCTCAAAAGAAACAAATAGACATTTCAAGAATTTTGAAGACTATTCTTATTTCTATCCCTCAGAAGGCAAGGAAAAATATACACTCACATAAAGAAAATGATTCTAATAGAGATAGAGTGTTCCATGGGGATCTGGTTGAAAACACGTAAAGTCAAACACGATAAAGCTCCTAAAAAGAACCTTGAGAAACAACTGCTCTGACACAGAGGGGGAAGATGACACATTTGTGTTCCCTGGGCTGGAGTGATGTTATCCTGAGAGGGAGTGTGATGGGAAGATGGAGAGCATGGAGTCTTCTTAAAAGACATTGAGAATGTTGCTGGAGGGAAGCATCATCTCAGGGGTCCATAGTGGTGAGGACCTCAAGTCCTTTGTCTGGGATTCTAAACACATTCATGTCCCTCTGCTGTAGAAATATTATTCTAGACTAGAGAAGTTACTCTACATCAGTTTTAAATGAGTGCTATTTTCCTCTCTTGCTACTACTTTAGCACATCCTTGTTACTTGTAAATAATAGGATGTGCTGCTTTTATCTAATTTTTAGAATAGAATAGGACTTCATGATGCCAATCATTTTTCTAACTTTTGCAGTTATACAGTCACAGAAGTATTGCCTCCAATCCTAGCTCTTAGTCTCGTAGTCCTGCAGATTAAAGGCACAAATTCACAATATGACATGCTGTGAAACCTAGATATTTGATAAATGAATATGCATTCTTTGTAATGCTTGCATTTTCACCTCCTGCCATTTGCTACTTCCTTCCAGGGACATACCTGCAAATAGACACATGTACTAGCAGTTTCTATGACAGGTTTATCTCTCTGATTTGTGTGTGTTGCCTCCTTTATGTATTGTTCCCTGTTGTTTGCTGTCGTAGTCCATTCAGGCTTCTATAACAAGTTGCAGAGATTATATGGCTTACAAACAACAGAAATTTAGCTCTCACAATTCTGGAGAGTGAGAATTCCAAGACCCAGGAGCCAGAAGATTCGGTGTCTGGTGAGGGCCCAGTTGCTGTTTTAAAGAGAGCTGTCTTCTAACTGTGTCTACACATGGCAGGAGGTGTGAGAAAAAAAGGAGCTCTTTGTGGGTTTTTCTTTTTTTTGAGACGGAATATTGCTCTGTTGCCCAAGCTGGGGTGCAGTGGCGCGATCTCGGCTCACTGCAAGCTCCGCCTCCTGGGTTCACGCCATTCTCCTGCCTCAGCCTCCATTCATGCTGGTTCTTCCTGGCAACCTAGTCACCTCCCAAGGGCCTCACCTTCTAATGCCTTCACATTGGGGGTTAGGATTTCAAAATATGGATTTTGAGCTGACACAGACATTCAGACCATAGTATCTGCTGACTAACCTTTCATTCATATGATAAAATACAGTTCACATATCTCAGCTTCCCAAAGTCCCTCAGGGATCTCTCTCAGTGAAGCTCTGTATGTTTCTTTCATAGTATTTTCTGTTGAAGACAGGGATTATGCCACATTCATCATTGTAGCACGAAGTCCAAGGTGAAGTGTCCAGGATGTAATAAGTAATAATACATATTTGCCCTATAACATAAGTAATAATACATATTTGCCCATTATAAATGATGAACCCATGAATAGAACTCAAGGTCTCTAGGTGTCTACCGGTCCTATAATGTGCAGTGTACCAATCAGGGAACAGGGATACTTCAGTCAGCATCCGGATGGGAAAGATGGCACAGTAAATGGAGTAATTGAGAAGATTAGCAAAGGGAATTTTTTACAGAGGTGTAGCCAAGGTTAAGGGAAACCATCAAGGGATGATAAACATGCAGAGCAGTTACAGCAGAGACTGTAGGGCCAATGTGAGGACCGTTTACCAAACCTGCAGAGAGCCACATACAAGAGCTCCCTGAGAGGAACTGTGGCCTAGGAGGTGGGAAAACAATATGCTGCCAGTCAAGGAGGGAAGCCAAGAGGTCATCAGCTCACTTGCATCTCCTACTGTTCTTTTGTTCTCCTACAGGTGCTTCCCATTGGTCAATCCCAGCAGGAAACCAGTGGGTAAAGCATCCAGTTGTTGTTGTCTATAAAATTCAGACTCCTGAGGCTCTGAATATGGTGAAGCCAGATAGACATGGAATTACGAGGAGCAAACAAATATATATAGCACAAAGAAAGGGACTGAACTCATTTCTTCAGCAAGTGAAGGCTGATGGAGGGATTCTGGAGACCAGGGTAAGATAAACTGGAGAAGGTTCAAAAACAGCAAGTAGGCCAGGCATGGTGGCTAGCACCTGTAATCCCATTACTTTGGGAGGCTGAGGCGGGCAGATCACTTGCGGTCAGGAGTTTGAGACCAGCCTGGCCAACATGGCAAAATGCTGTCTTTACTAAAATAACAAACAAACAAACAAACAAAAAGCCAGGAATGGTGGCAAGTGCCTGTAATCCCAGCTACTCAGGAGGCTGAGGCACAAGAATTGCTTGAACCCTGGAGGCGGAGATTGCAGTGAGCCAAGATGGCGCCATTGCACTGTAGCTTGGGTGATGGAGTGAGACTGTCTCAAAAAAATAGCAGGCAGAATTGATACAGAGAGTCCTAAAAAAGTGTCAAGAGTAAAAAGCTGAGAAGAATAGTAGAAACCAGATGTTATGCAATGCAACATGAACCCAGCATTGAACAGGTGATTTTTAATGAGAAATAGAGGGTAGAGCCAAGAGAAGTTCTCTAAGACAATAGAGTTGGTTGTAGGGACTTTTTATAAAATACCTGCAAGTAAATAGGTTTATTTACGGGTGAAAAGAGAGCTGCTGAGTCTGCAGAGCTGGTTTTGACAGCTACAAAAAGGTCTAAGATATGATTTCTAACTTTAGGAACTCTCTAAATTGCTAAGGCAAACAGTGCCAGATGTAATTCAAGAGTGCAGTCCACATCTTAGCATCTCAGGTCTCTGAGGATGGTCCTGTAATTGCCAATCCTTATCTCTGAAAACCATTTTTGAAACATTTCCAGCAACAATACCCTGACATTCTTTGGCACCACAGGCGTCATGCTTGCAAAGTGGATATTTATGCAATTATATTTTATGCTATCCAAAAAGAACTACCAGTAAGTTGGTTGTTGTGGATTTATTTAAGTTTTAATCAAATCGCTACACATGGGGCATGACTTGACGTTTTATTTTCAGTCACTGTCAGCTCAATCAAGGAAAAGGTCATTTGCACAGATAATGGTTACTCTAGAAACAAGTTTCCCCTTTCCCTCTGCACCACCATTTCTAGGCTTGTTGCTCTCCTATAGTACTGCAGTTCCAGAATTTTTTAATGGCAAGAGACGGAAACCCAACTCAGACTAATGGAAGCAGGAAAGGAAACTGGGAAACACAGGACTGCAGTGGGATTGGAGTGCATCTTGATACAGGGCCTGAAGGGCTCTGCCTTCTCTAAGTTCTTGTTGTCTTTGTTTGGCTCTTTTCTGTAGTCCCTTATCCCATAATGGGAATGATGATCACCTGCAATTCCAAACTCTCATCCTCCCACTTTACCAGTTCCAGGGATAAATACAGTGTCCCTTGCTGGCTGTGACAAAATTTCCTGTGATTGTCCCCAAGTTGCTCCATCTTGGTCTTGTGCTACACTTGGTCTTGTGCTCAGTCTTGGTTTTGTGTGGCAGGAGTAGGAGTAAGATAAGGGATGAATAAAGATTCCATTAACTCATGGAATTGCTCTCTTTCTCTGTCTCTTTTTCTCTCTTTTCCATCTATCTATCTACCTACCTATTCATCTATCTAAACATTGATATGTCTTTGAATGTAATACTAGTATTCTGAATTATGTTGACTTTGAATTGAATTGAATGGCTGAATGGAAGAAAGGAAAATAAATGAAAAGACACAAAGGGCAAAGGTGTGCCATTACTCTACCTTCATCCTGCCCAGGTAACATGATACATCACAATTACTTGGAGCATTCAATCTTACAAGTCCTAGGCCTCAATCTTGTTCTTCTACCCAGTGGCCTAAGACCAGTGGGATCTTGGATATAAATATCATAAGGCACCAATATCCATCTTGTTTAATTGTAAAATTCCTCCTACACTTCTTTTTTCCTTCTGTTCTCTCTCACCTCCCAGTTTCACAGTTAACTTAGGCATGCAAACTTGTTCTTGCCAAGTGATTCAGCCCAGGGAAGCTGAAGTATGTCAATGCTGCAAAAATAAATTTATTTGCAGTTTCATATCTCATCTTAAAAATTTATCTAAATGTTTCAATCTATTCCACATTATAGTGTGTTTATTTTAATATAAAATAATGTGTCCATCTGGCCTTTAAGTAAAACTGGTAGTAGAGAAAAACAGGCTATGCTTTCCTTTGCTTTGAACCTTCCAGGCACACTGGTCTGAATATCTCAATCCAATAAACAAGGCTGTGTTTAGTGGATCACACAGAAACCAAACACAGGTAAGAACATGAAGATAGAATTGCTGGCTAAAAATCAATCCTATTGACTCATGATCATTTTCATATTCACTGAAATTTCAGTTTCCTTGAGTGTCTTGACAATTACTGAAATTTCCTAAATGAGAGACTAGCAATTACAATTTTCCAAGAAGACACTTCCATGAGGTATTTCAAATTGTTATAATGTCCATGGTGATCTTATTGTCTATTTATTTTTTATCAAGTTGACATTTTTGAGTTGAAAAAGGCTTGTGTTTATTATTTAAAGCAAGATATTTTTGTTAAAGTGAGACACTATACCTGGCAATTTGACAGTGCAGTGCCATTAGCCAATTTGAGAACATAAGGTTGTTCAGGCTGCCAGAATAAGTGCATGTGTGCTCTTGTACACTGCTGTCTTGCCATCATTACTATGCTGCCTGGGAGGAATACCTTTGACCAGTGTTCTCTACTACCCCTGGTTCTGTGTACATGGAAGGTCCTCCTCGTCCTTTATTCTCCTTGGCCACAGCTGGTGCGGATGTTAGAGACCATGTCTTCTTCTGGAGCTGTAATAGCCTTTGAAGCCTAGCTCTTTTTCTTCAAAGGTTTGGCACCTAAGGATTGTTTTAGATCTCATGAAATCAAAGGATTTTTTAGACCAGAGTTGTGGTTTCTTTAGCAATGTAATCTCTTCAAAAATTAGGCTTCCAGCTGGGCACAGTGGCTGGTGCCTGTAATCCCAGCACTTTGGGAGGCCGAGGCGGGTGGATCACCTGAGGTCAGGAGTTCGAGACCAGCCTGGCCAACATGGTGAAACCCCGTCTCTACTAAAAGTACAAAAATTAACCAGGCATGGTGGTGGGTGCCTGTAATCCCAGCTACTAGGGAGGCTGAGGCAGGAGAATTGCTTAAACCTGGGAGGCAGAGGTTACAGTGAGCCAAGATCATGCCGTTGCACTCCAGCCTGGGTGACAGAGCGAGACTCTCTCTCAAAAAAAAAAAAATTAGTCAGTTTTGGATCCTAAATTTTGGCTCCATGTACCAGCAACCACTCACAGAGTTCTTGGATAGGAAGAGTTCTCAGACCCCGTGTGTTGCATGCTTTCTCAGCGCCTCCCGCCTCACCCCACTTTCATCCCCGGTCCCCTCTTTCTCAAGTCAGTGGCTATTTCTTTGAGACTCTCTGGAACTGTAGGTGGGAAGCCTACATTCTTCATCCAATCTTTGCCCCAAATCACTTTATTCAACAGAGAGGTTTTATTAGACCTTTTCTTCAATGTCTTGTAACATCTCAGTTTTAACTATTTGCCATCTTCTAATAGAGCAAAACTAACTCCAATTACTGTACTCTCTCGATTCCCTTTCAACTCTGCTTGGCTTATTCATCTCCATTTTCCTCTGATATTTATCAGAGAAATATATTTCTTCTATATTTATCTCTGATAAATATATATTTATTTTTATATATTTTATATATGTATATATATTTTATAAATGTGTATTTATACACATACATATTTGTGTGTGTATATATATACACACAAATATATGTATTTGTATTAACCTTGGCTAGGAAGTCAGCTATATATATATGTGTGTGTATATATATGTATATATATATGTGTATATATATGTATGTATATATACATATATACACACACACTCAAAATTAATACAAGTATATATATTTGTATATATTTATATATATACAAATATATATATTTTTAATTCTAGCCCACATGGCTCGAAAGCCAAAGTAATGTGTATCTTCATGACTCATTATGCACCATTTTATTTTAGCTCATTTAAATTTTACATGATTTATTTTAGAGTTTGAGCTTACCCAATGGGAAGAGACATTAATGAAAGTTCTCAACGTGGGGCAAATCTGGTTCTTGCCTAAGGAAAAGTTTTCCTAAATGCCATAGAGGAATGATCGGATCACTGACTGACAGATTTGCCAGGAAGTGCATCTGTATAAGAAAATACTGTCATTCATTCGCAAATTAATTTATTCATTCACCAAAATTTAATAAGTGCTTAGTATGTGCCAGACACTGAACTAAGCACAAAAAAAGCTATAAATAATTCATTCTTCCTATAGCGGCAGTAACAGATTGTGTGCTTGTGGAGTCCAATTTATTATTATCCATATTTTTATGAATAAAAAATTGGAGTTTGGTAAGTTACCTTAGATGCTCTACATCCTCCACTTAGAATAGGAAATAATAGAGTCAGTACAGGCATCCAGGGCTGTCTCCTGACAGCAGATGCACTTTCAACTCCTTCACTAAGTCAGCGAGGTTGCAGGTAGGAGCTGATAGACTCAAAATGAGTAAGTCATGGCAAGTTTAAAAGACGGACTAGGCCGAGCACGGTGGTTCATGCCTGTAACCCCAACACTTTGGGAGGCCGAGGCGGGTGGATCACCTGAGGTCAGGAGTTCGAGACAAGCCTGGCCAACATGGTGAAACCCCGTGTCTACTGAAAATACAAAAATTAGCCAGGCATTGTGGCTGGTGCCTATAATCCCAGCTACTTGGGAGGCTGAGACAGGAGAATCGCTTGATTCCGGGAGGCAGAGGTTGCAGTGAGCCAAGATCATGGCACTGCGTACCAGCCTGGGTGACAGAGCAAGATGCCATCTCAAAAAAAAGGGGGGGGTGGGGGTGGGGAGGGTGCTAGAAACAAAAACATGAATGAACAAAGTATAAAGAAACACAGAGATAATATAGTGCACTAGAGCGCTAGAGCTGGTAAAAATTGAGCACCGTTAACACTTATAGGCCTGAAAAGAAAAGACAGGGGGCAATTACAGGAAGCCAGAGAAAGGATGCTACCTGATGGAAAATAAGAACTTTGGTCATGGGTACAGCCAGCCCAATGTGACCCCACTAGGAGGGAGTCAGGCAATAAACATTCAAAACGTCCCTTCCTTTAGTCTCCTGCTATTGTTCCTCGTTGGCCAAAACAAGTCAGAACCTGATAGCAAGGGAGTCTATTGATGAGTTAATTTTTATAGTTCAGCCTCCTGAATAACAGAAGAGAGCAGGAAAAGGAGAAAGGTGAAGCTGAGGGGAACATCAGAAGATATACAGGGTAAAAAGTGGAGTGGAAAGTCTGAGATGGTAAGGAAGACAGCTAGCATGACCACCTTAAGTAAGTGGTGAACTTACCTAATTCCACAGCATTTTTTTGAAAATGATATTTATCAAGATTTTACAATGGATCCAACTTAATTTTCACAGAAACAACACTTTTATGATAAATATAACTTTGCTTTATTAATATTTAATTATTTTATTATAGGCATAAGTGAACTGGCATAAAGAGGTTCGGGATCATACACATTCGACCCTTAGCACATGCATCAGTGAGCGATAGCTGAAGCCTGCAGGCATACCACAGGTGTGGCATCCTGCGATGTCAGTATCCAGTGCGATGGTCATGGTGGTTTACCAAATGATGACACGTGTTGGTGAAACCAGCAAATCCGATTTAAAGGGCTGGGAAGAGTGCTTCTAGTGGTGTTTTGTGTGGAGCACCTGGCTGTTTTTGCTTGGTACAAAGCAAAAACAGTTAAGTAGAGAAACATTTATCTGGCCAGATTACTCATTTTTCCTAATTTTTTCTTCCTCTAGTATCAACAGCCTTCACCTTCTTATCAGAGCTGTCACTGGTGGTTAATATCTGTGTGGTCCTCATGTCTGAACATTTCACAGGTCAGCACCTCCTCTACTGCATTTTCAGTCCATTTTAACAGACCAGTTTTGCAGGCAACATAAATGATTAATGGATCTTGCGGGGTAACCTAGCAGCTTGTTTAATGTTTCTGACCTAAGTGCTTTAAAACTCATTACTGGTACCTACTGAAGCTTTTCTAATGGATTTTAAAATAGATTTCACTACTGTTAACATGATTCTGCTCTTATGAGGTCTTCATTTTCATGTACCTTGTTTATATGTTGGTAGTTGTCATTGTTAGTCACTATCAAAAGACATTTTTTAAAAAGTCAGTCTACATTCAGGGTGACAATTTATCGTGTTCCATTTAGAAAAGAATGACATTTAGTGCAAAGTTACATGTCTAGGCAATGGGCATTTGGCACAAGTACACACATTTTAAAAGTAGAATTTCTGTTTTTATTATTTAAATCCAGGTCTACACTCAGATAGTGCCCTGGACTATTCCTTACAATGGACATTGATTTTTCTTGTTCAACACATGTTCTTCCACGCGGCTGTGATGAGGCTGCAAACACTTTGTTCTGCCTCTCTTTTTCATGGGCAGGGACATGCTCTAGGCTGGCCCATCAGATAAACTATTTTCACCAACCACTGTGATTGCTTCAAGAATGAGCGTGCTACTCAAGCACATGGCCAGTCGTTTTCTTGGAAGGTTTAATATATGGATGACAGAAGAGATTATGTATCTTTCTTCCTCTGGGATTATGAACAATAAAGGTGGTGGAAACTGGAGATGTCATAGACACTCTTCCTTCATACACAGTGGAAGCCATCTGCATTAGGAGAGTGTAGGAATAACTCAGATGGGCTCATAATTTAGTGCATAAAGAAAAAAATATTACCATTACTTTCTCTGATTGATAGTATAAAATCTAGAACCTTCTGCATGCCTATATGACTTTTTTTTTTTTTTTTTTTGAGACACAGTCTCACTCTGTCACCTGGGCTGGAGTGCAGTGGCCCGATCTCAGCTCACTGCAACCTCCGCCTCCTGGGTTCAAGTGATTCTCCTGCCTTAGACTCCCGAGTAGCTGGGATTACAGGTGCATGCCACTAAGCCCAGCTAACTTTTTGTATTTTTATTAGAGACAGGGTTTCACCATGTTGGCCAGGCTGGTCTCGAACTCCTGACCTCGTGATTTACTCACCACGCCCGGCCCTTATATGACTCTTTTATGCTAGTTTAGACTTCAGCCTTTGGGGCTTTAGACATCTCTTAGCTTAAGAAGGCCAGGAAACCCTGATGGACATTCCTCCAAGACTGCATTCTGTGGGGAAGAAAAACTAAGGTTAACAAAAGAAGAATGAATTAATGTACATTACAGGGAAGAAAACAAAAAAGAATTAGAAACAAAGAAAATTAAAAGCCATAAGCAATAAGCCTCTAAATCTAGATTGAAAACCAAATTACGATCAATCTTGGTGATTGCCTAAATCATTAAAATAGATGAAAAACAAACAGTAACTTTTTTTAAGACTTATAAATTCGTATGCATTTAAATTTCAGGATTCCAAAAGGACCGATGATATCAACAGCCAAGAAATGTTATAAAAGAGTCTTTCTGGGAAACTGGATGCATTAACAAAAAAATCTTAAGTGAGTAAATGGAATTGTCTACTGAAAGCAGACAATTTTATGATACACTCATATTCTTAGCTGTGGAGTAACTTTGAAAATACATTTGTTGTAAGAATTTCTGAGAACGTTATCACTAAAGATGACAAAGTATTGCAACATTAACGTGATACCCCACTACATAGTAAAGACAAATCTTTCTCTATATTCATACTTTTGCTATATCCATACCACACTGCATTTAAGGAAATTTCATTACTAAGAGAAGGCAAGTTAAACAGAGAAGATCCAGAAAGAAATAAATGCATAGGGGTAGACCCCAGGAAAAGTGAGTGACTGCCTTATACATCCAAAGTTATTAGAAAATAAAGCTTTTCACAGAAAAGTGTCTGGATTGATGGAAATTTCCCTATTCAGTGACCAAATTCTTAAATGATTTTGGAGGAAAATGTAATGAACTGAATTACATTGCACTCACCTCTTCGAAATACTATATCAAATAAAAAAACATTTTTGTTTGTTGACATGATTATTATGAATATCAATTATTGTATCATATTATAAAATAAGAAAGCCCTGAGGACTTACAAAGCATTTGGAGTTTTTCACTGATCCCGGGTATCTACGCTTTCAGAATTTTGTGTCTGAATTTTAATATTCTTTTTTTCTTTTTGCTTTCTTCCTGTTGAGTTGCCATTTATCTCTTCCTGTTATTGCTTGAATGCCTCAATGGCTGGTTACAACATTTTGGTGCCCTTATTTGCCAAGAGGCGGTGTATAAGCTGGAGTCAATGAGTAAAAAGTGAAAGCCACCTGTGGTAAAGTTTGTCGGCTTTCTAAGCAGTGCTGTTTGCCAGCTATTTTAGATCCTCAGCAAATCTAATTTTCTCTCTCTCTCTCATTAGCTCTTAGTCATTTTTGTGTATCACACTTTGCCCTGCATACAGAGGCAGCCTCATGTTTGATGTTAAAGTATATACTATTTCATATGCGTGTATATATAATACATATGCATACATGCTATACACATATACATCTACAGTGTAAGGTATAAACTATGTAGTATGAAGAAGAAAAAGAGTTGTTAGTTTATGATTTAATAATAGAAAGTTATACCTACATTTATATACTTGATGACATAGCAAGGAGACTGAGAATTAGAAAAATAAAGAAAAAGACTTCAATATAGAAATTTTAGATGAATACAGTACTAATATTTAAATTCTGAAATTTCAACTATAAAAGAATTTCAATGTAAAGATTTAAAATTACTTTGAAAAATGTTGGCCCATATTATATTCTATAGTACTTCCAAATTACATGGACTAAGATGTTTCAGCCATAAAAATTTAGTGCCTTGGAGCAAACAGATGACTAACACAACTTAACGATATTTAGAGAATTTCCTTTAGATAATAATCATGACTCACTTGAAGCCAGAAACCAGCCTTGTTTATCTTCATCTCTTTTGCCACATCTAGCCTAGCATTGCGCATAGAAAGAAGATACTCAAAAAAGGCTATTTGAAAGAATGACTGTCAGCCTTGGACAAACTCAAAACCTATAGCTGGCTGCCTGGCTAAATAGATGAATATATGCGTGGATATATAAATAGATATATTAGGAAAAAATTCTTCATTAGCTATTCAATCAATTATAAACACAAACACTTCAATCCTTCCAAAGATGTTTATAGAGTCATTAAAATAAATAGGTCAATAAGAAAGTCTATGCCCTGAAGAGGATTACATTTCCTTTGAAGAATGCAATATACATTATGATATCTAAGGCTTCTTTATTTCTGTAATATTCGGCATTACAGCTACTTAAAATGTCAAATAAAACTGAAATGTATAAAATTTTGTAATATTATTTTTTACATTTATTACTTCCTTTCATTCAGAATAGTTGATTTAGTTTGTAAACTCTAAAGTACAGTTTCACTTCTAATTATTTTCTGCTTTAAAAGACAAAAACCCTCATAAAAAAGATAAAATAGGACTTCGCAAAGGTTATAAAGTCAATCTTTGATAAATCTAAAATTAAATATATTTCAGTGTTTTACATTCAGAATTAAACTTCTATTCTGCTCATTAATTCATGTATTCGTTCACTAAGTGCACTGATAACTCCAGTGCATTTTTAAATGATGGCAAATTTGTGCCTATGTTCTCTTCATTAACTCTGTACATTCTGATTTTGTGAATAACTGGATTCAAAATCTTCATTCTGTTATTCTAAGCTATTAGATATCTGATTACCACAAAAATTCCAATGATCAAATGGTTCTATTTTTAAAACGACTAAGGCAAGAAGTGCAAAAGTTTATGTGGTTAGGCTATATAGCCTGAGAAACTGTTATCAAAATGAATTATTAAATAATTAACTGTATTATTGCCTAGAAACTAATAAGTCAAGAGATGACAGTTGTACTTTCCTGTAGTGACAAATATTTTCCCAAGCATAACATTAGTCTAACTTGTTATCTCTAGTTTAATATCTGTGTTCTCTACTAGACTCTAAGCCCCACAAGAGCAGGGAGTATTAATACTGTTTGACACTTTATGCTCAACACAACACAAAAGTGTCTAACAAATAATAGTCAACCCAACAAATATTAGTTGAATGGAATAAAACTGAATAGGTGAAGCAGTGTAGAAGTCCCTTCATTTGTTAAAAATATAATAAGAAACAGCTACATGTGTGGGAAATTAAAACTATATCAAAAGAAATTAAAATCCCTGTATATTTTATATATGTGTTATGTATGTATAAATATGGATATAAATATATGTGTGCATGTGCTCATTTTGATGCCATATCAACATTGTCAAAGAGTTTGAATGCTGAGAATACAATAGTAATAATAATGGCAATAATAAAATAATATAGATAAAAATTTATTGAGTCCTAAACATGTGTCAGGAACTATGTGCTTTACATGTATTAATTTATTTAATTTTCACAACGCTCTAGTAGGTAAATACAATTTCATCCACATTTTACAGAGAAGAAAACAGCCTAATTCTTTTCTTTCTCTTTTTTGGTTTTTTTTTTTTTGAGACACGGTTTCACTGTCACCCAGGCTGGAGAGCAGTGGGGCAATCTCACTCACTGCAACCTCTGCCTCCCGGGTTCAAGCGATTCTCCTGCCTCAGCCTCCCAAGTAGCTGGGATTACAGGCATGCACCACCATGCCCAGCTACTTTTTGTATTATTAGTAGAGACGGAGCTTCACCATGTTGGCCCAGCTGGTCTTGAACTCCTGACCTCAAGTGATCCTCCTGCCTTGACCTCCCAAAGTGCTGAGATTACAGGCGTGAGCCACCACACCAGGCTGGAAGCAGCCTAATTCTATAGGTACTATAAAATAAATGGAAAGCAATGTCACCTTTATAGTTTAAACAGCTCCTCATATGACTACAGAAAAGGAAGGAAGAAAGGAAGAAAAGGAAGGAGGAACAGAAATTCCTGGCCAGAAGTTGTTAAATACACATCAGTACAGACCATTCAGTTAGAAATTAGGTTGTACCACCTGTTACAGAAAGACAAGGAAGTTTAATTGGGTGTGGCTCTGTAGTATATACACTACAGTGTATGCCACTGATGAGTAATTCTTTTTAACTTCAGATACGCTTTTTGTATTGTATGGAATGGACAGAAATGACTTAGCAGAAAATGGCAAGTTGCTCTTATTCCAAGATTTCAGATAGGCTAAAGAATTTCATAGAATCAAGCTAAAATTAGGAATAGCAGATGGAAAATAGAAGATTCTATCACAGGAAAAGGTAAAGCACGGTGGATCTATCCATCACCATTTATGAAATGAAAACTCAGTATCTCCTGATATAAAATGGAAATCAAGTTCTGAAGGTGACTAACCCACAAGCCAAATAATGGTGATAGCTGGTAGTGACAGCTTTGCATGCCATCTTGAGGAGAAAATAACATTGAGGTATTAAATATAATTATAGATACATATGTATATCGATATAATATATAGTAAGTTTCTTTTTATATAAAATGAATCGATATAATTTCTTGGTCTGTTCAAATAAGCCAGGTACCAGGTGGAGCACTTTTCATTGACCATCTAATTTAAGACTCCTAATGCATTTTAATGATGTGTTATCATTTCCTCCTTGTATAGATGAGGAAGTGGAAGTTAATAAGCTATCTAAGCTTACACATCGAAGCAGAGAGGGTCATCTCAACATAGATAGTACCCATCTGATTCTAGTATCCACGCTGTTTCACTGCTCCTTACCCTTTTTTGGAAGCTAAGTTGCATTTGATAAAGACACATCAGTAGCTGGCCCAAATTCAAATATTGTAGAGGTTGAGGAGGAGGCACGGAAATAAGGCAGCAGATGACTGACATTGGCAGGGCTTGAGCTAATTAGAGGCCCACCTGGGGCCACGTGTGACGGTCGGGCCACGTGTGATGGTCGGGCCACGTGTGACAGCTATTTGGGAGACAGAACTGCTGGAACTTCACACCCTTTAGATGTACAGTGATGGTAAAGTGGGAAACGAGGCCAATCCTTACCCCCTTGGTGTAAGCAGTGAGCAACTGTGCATCCTAAAAAATGCACAAAGATTTCGGGAAGTGGTTTATTATTTCTAGTAAGAAATTGTTGAATTTGAGATAACTGCCAGTCAGCTGGAGATACCCAGGAGACAGATAGATAGGAAAGAGTAAATCTCAGGAGAGGGATTAGTTCCATGGAAAAAGATAGTGAGAGTTGTAGCTCCAGGTAGTGGTGGTGGGAGGACGAGGGTTATTAAATGTGGTTAAGTATGTATGGAGTGGAAAAAATAGAAAACTAAGGTGAGGAACCCTAGAAATCACCAACATCTACAGAGCTCTGCCATGCTGCCTGAGGTCAAGGCTTGATTCCTTCAAGACATTCATAACTGTATGATCTTAATTATTGAACAGCTTTTATAATGATAAATTATTTTTCAATTCCAATAAAACATTATTTGGATAAACATAATATATAAATATAATAAAACATAAGTGTATAAGTAATATATTAATACAATAAATATATATTATATCATATAGAAATTATATATATAATAAACTATATAAATATAAACTGCATGGTATGAATTTAATATAATTTAATGTAATATATAATGTACAGATATAACATAAATACAAAATGAGAAAACAGGTTATCAAAAATTACACTCTTATAGACCTGACATTTATGTGATTGCCCTATTTATTAAGTGACCTTGTTAAAATAAAACTAGAATAATGCTGTGTACTTAGTTTGTGTTATAATTTTTATTTGCTTATTGAGGTTATTGAGGTTATAATTTAATATACATTAAAATATACCTATTTTAGGAATGCAGTTCAATGATCTTTGGCCAGTGTGCAATCTATGTATCTACCATGCTTGTCAAGATATGAGTAGTTTTATTTACCCAGCAACTTTCCTCATGCCCCTTTCCAATCAATATCTCCAACCTACGGAAAACCCTGTTTTGATTTCTAGCACCGTGGCTTCGTTTTGCCTGCTCTAGTACTTTATATAAATGAAACCACCCAGAATGTACTCTTCTGTCCTGCTTGTTTTGATCAGCATTAGTTTTTGGAGAGTTATCCATTTAGTTATGTGTATCAGTAGTTTACGTTGCTAAGTAGTATCACAGTTTGTTTATCTGTTCACCTTCTGATAGGTAACTGGGTTGTTTTCAATTTGAGGCTATTATCAGAAAATCTTCTCTGATCATTTTTACAAGCTTCATGTTTTCATTTCTCTTGGGTAAACACCTAAGCACATGATTGGTAACCCATGAGCAGTACATCTGTAAAGTATATTTTACTTTATAAGAAATATCTTAAACACTATCTAAAGTGGTTTGTTCCATTTTAGACTTCCACTAGCAATGTATGTGAGTTCCAGCTTCCTGTTTATCCTTGCAAATATTTGGGGTTGTCAATCATTTTAATTTAGTCATTCTAACGCATGTGAGTTATTTATCTTTTTTGTTTTAATTTGCATTTCCTCGATAGCTAATAATGTTAAACATATTTTCATGTGCTTTTTGGCCATTTTTGTGCCTTTTGTGAAACGTGTGTTTAAAACTTTTGCCCACGTTTTGAAATTGGATTTTTTTAATTACTAAATTTTAGGAATTTTTTACATATTCTGCATACAAGTTATTTGTCAGGTATATGTTATACAGATATTTTCTCCCAATACCTTACTTTTCTTAAATTTTCTTTAGTAATGCCTTTGAAAAGCCAAAATTTAAAATTTCAATGAAATGTGATTTATCCTTTTTTTAATTATTAGTGCTTCAGATGTCCTCTCTAAGGAATCTTTGCCTATCACAAGGTAGTAATAATAGTCTCTTATGTCTTCTTCTAAAAGCTTTATAGTTTTAGCTTTTACACCTAAAACTATGATCAATCTCAAAATGATGTTACGTAGAAGTTAAGAGTCATTTTACCTAACAGGAGTGTCTAATTTTCCCAACATCACTTATTTTCATAAAAGCCTTTCCTTATTGTTTGTATTAGCACTTTTGTTGAAAATCAAATGTATATGTGGATCTATTTCTGGATTTTCTATTTTGTTCTATTATCTCTTTGTCCATCCTTAAAGCAGTATCACACTGTCTTAATTACTGTAGCTTCATAGTAAGTCTTTTTTTTTATTTTATTTTTTATTATTATACTTTAGGTTTTAGGGTACATGTGCACAATGTGCAGGTTTGTTACATATGTATCCATGTGCCATGTTGATTTCCTGCACCCATTAACTCCTCATTTAGCATTAGGTATATCTCCTAATGCTGTCCCTCCCCCCACCCCCAACCCCACAACAGTCCCCAGAGTGTGATGTTCCCATTCCTGTGTCCATGAGTTCTCATTGTTCAATTCCCACCTATGAGTGAGAACATGCGGTGTTTGGTTTTTTGTCCTTGCGATAGTTTACTGAGAATGATGTTTTCCAGTTTCATCCATGTCCCTACAAAGGACATGAACTCATCATTTTTTATGGCTGCATAGTATTCCATGGTGTATATGTGCCACATTTTCTTAATCCAGTCTATTGTTGTTGGACATTTGGGTTGGTTCCAACTCTTTGCTATTGTGAATAGTGCCGCAATAAACATACATGTGCATGTGTCTTTATAGCAGCATGATTTATAGTCCTTTGGGTGTATACCTAGTAAGGGGATGGCTGGGTCAAATGGTATTTCTAGTTCTAGATCCCTGAGGAATCGCCACACTGACTTCCACAATGGTTGAAATAGTTTACAGTCCCATCAACAGTGTAAAAGTGTTCCTGTTTCTCCACATCCTCTCCAGCACCTGTTGTTTCCTGACTTTTTAATGATGGCCATTCTAACTGGTGTGAGATGGTATCTCACTGTGGTTTTGATTTGCATTTCTCTGATGGCCAGTGATGATGAGCATTTCTTCATGTGTTTTTTGGCTGCATAAATGTCTTCTTTTGAGAAGTGTCTATTCATGTCCTTTGCCCACTTTTTGATGGGGTTGTTTGTTTTTTTCTTGTAAGTTTGTTTGAGTTCATTGTAGATTCTGGATATTAGCCCTTTGTCAGATGAGTAGGTTGCAAAAATTCTCTCCCATTCTGTAGGTTGCCTGTTCACTCTGATAGTAGTTTCTCTTGCTGTGCAGAAGCTCTTTAGTTTAATGAGATCCCATTTGTCGATTTTGGCTTTTGTTGCCATTGCTTTTGGTGTTTTAGACATGAAGTCCTTGCCCACGCCTATGTCCTGAATGGTATTGCCTAGGTTTTCTTGTAGGATTTTAATGGTTTTAGGTCTAATATTTAAGTCTTTAATCCATCTTGAATTAATTTTTGTATAAGGTGTAAAGAAGGGATCCAGTTTCAGCTTTCTACATATGGCTAGCCAGTTTTCCCAGCACCATTTATTAAATAGGGAATCCTTTCCCCATTTCTTGTTTTTGTCAGGTTTGTCAAAGATCAGATAGTTGTAGATATGTGGCATCATTTCTGAGGGCTCTGTTCTGTTCCATTGATCTATGTCTCTGTTTTGGAACCAGTACCATGCTGATTTGGTTACTGTAGCCTTGTAGTATAGTTTGAAGTCAGGTAGTGTGATGCCTCCAGCTTTGTTCTTTTGGCTTAGGATTGACTTGGCGATGCAGGCTCTTTTTTGGTTCCATATGAACTTGAAAGTAGTTTTTTCCAATTCTGTGAAGAAAGTCATTGGTAGCTTGGTGGGGATGGCATTGAATCTATAAATTACCTTGACCACATATGAAAATCAATTCAACATGGATTAAAGATTTAAATTCAAAACCTAAAACTATAAGAACCCTGAAGATAGCCTAGGTAATACCACTCTAGACTTAGGACCAGGGAAATGTTTCTTGACAAAGGCACCAAAAACAATTGCAACAGAAAGAAAAATTGACAAATGGGACCTAATTAAACTAAAGAGCTTCTCCCAGCAAAAGAAACTATCAACACAGTAAACAACCTACAGAATGGGAGAAAATATTTGCAAACTATGCGTCTAACAAAGGCCTAATATCCAGAGTCTATAAGGAACTTAAACAAATTTAGAAGCAAAAAACAACCCTATTAAAAATTGGGCAAAGGACATGAACAGACACTTTTCAAAAGACGACATATACGCAGCCAACAAAGATATGAGAAAATGCTCAACATCACTAATCATTAGAGAAATGCAAGTAAAAACCAGAATGAAATACAATCTCACACCAGTCAGTGTGGCTATTACTAAAAAATAAAAAAACAGATGCTAGTGGGGTTGTGGAGAAAAGGGAATGCTTATACACTGCAAATGAGAACATAAATTAGTTTGGAACTGTGGAAAGCAATTTGGCTATTTCTGAAATAACTTGAAATAGAATTTCCATTCAACCCAGCAATCCCATTTTTGGGTATATAGCCAAAGAAATATAAAACATTCTACCATAAAGACACATGCATGTGCATGTTCATTGCAGCACTATTCATAATATCAAAGATATGAAATTCCATCAACGGTAGCCTGGATAAAGAAAATGTGATACACACACACCATGGAATACTATGCAGCCACAAAAAAGAATGAGATCATGTCTTTTGCAGCAATATGGATAGAGCTGGAGACCATTGTCCTAAATGAACTAACACAGGAACACAAAACCAAATACTGCATGTTCTCACTTATAAGTGACAGCTAAATATCGAGTACACATGGACATAAAGAAAGGGACAATTGATACCAGGGCCTACTTGAGGGTGGAGGGTGGGAAGAGGGTGAGGATTGAAAAATAACCTATCCAGTACTATGCTGATTACCTAGCTGACAAAATAACCTGTACACCAAACACCTGCAACATGCAATTTATCTATTTAACAAAGCTGCACATCTACCCCAAACCTAAAATAAAAGTTAAAAATAATAATAAAATACATTTTTAAAAGGGGGAGTAAAAAGGATGTATACTTGCATGTGTGTCAGGAGGTAGGCATGAACAATTACTAGCAAGTATACATTTGTTTTAAAATGAGCACCTATAATTGGTACAAATATTTCCAATAATCTGAGGATATCAGCTAATATTAAACTTGTTCAATTTTTTTAAAACTTAGGATGTAATTGATATGGTGAGAAAGTTGCCTTGTTGGTCCAACCACTGTTAGACAAGTCTAAGCAGCACCAAAAGCTTTCCTTTCTACCTGCATACAACACCATGTGCCTCTTCCCTCAGTTTTCTGCATTTAATTCTTGTTTACATCTACCTTAATCTATTCTAACTCTTAAATGATGTAAAGGTTGACCCACTAACATTTCTGCATTGCTCCTCTTTCCAATGTACACTAAATACCTGTGTTCATAGATGTTACTAGCATCTGCTTCACTGAATCAATTGCATGGCTGAAAAATAATTTGTAGGATGAGAGAGGGAGTTTTCTAATCTTTGGTCTCAAATGACAATGCAAACCGTAAAGTACATGGCCTTGATCCAACACTCTTTATATGTATATTATGTATTTTTACTTCCTTGTGTCAAGAAACAAGTAATGCTTTACCAAGAATGTAGACTAACTGGTTTGATTAGTTTTATTTAGTTTTAAAAATATTAATGAAAAGGAACAGAAAGCAAATGTTTAATCTTAGTTTCACAAAAACCTACATGTGTAATGTTAACATCTGCTGAACACTGAAAAATACATTAATGAACAGCTATTTCATTAAAGATAAAAAAAGGGAAACAATAGCTTAAAATAAGCCTGTGTTATATCAATACACACTCTGATTAAGAAAATATTTTTATTACTAAGCTATTGCATTCGGCTTATGTGATTTTCTGCATCAGTTAGTCTTGGGACTAAATATATCTCACGTATTTTTCTCACCAAAATACTTTTATAAAGCATATATTATAGGAATTTTTTATTTTCCTGTAAATTTAACAATTAAAGGCCCCAAAAGAAGGAAAGAAAGCCCTTATATTGTGAGTATTGCTCTTCTTCTGTATTTTCTTGACAAATCACCATCCTGTTAATATGTGTAAAGTGCCTATTATGTGTGTGGTTTTTCTAGTTAATATGCACATTATTCTGAGATACCAAGCATATAAAAAGGATAAGACACAGTCCAGCTGGGAACATACTTTAAAAAGGAAAAAAAATCTATTAGATATTTTTAAATATTTATTTTTTATCTGAAAATCAACAGATTCACTTATTATATGGTGTTCAGTGAAACTTAAAAATTTAAATAATACACATATGTCAAGGCAACACTTTCCCCTACTCAAGGACCATAATTAAACTGAACTTACTTATAGGATGAACAGCTCATTCAGGTTTGCCCAAGAATGTACCAGTTTTAAAGATGAGGTCTTATATCCTGAAAACTCCCTCAATCCTGCACAAGTTGGAACAGGTGGTCACCCTACTTACACAGGACCAGATCCAGGAAAGTTCAATTTACAAAATACAAAGGGAGTTTCTCACATATGCTTAGCACTCTGCTAGGAATAGCAGGGAATAGTATGTGAACTAACCCACATCTCAAACTAAGAGCTTGATCTTACAAGGTAACACATATAGTTAAATACTATGTTTTAGTTTTATTTATCTCTTTATTTGAAAAAGCAACAAGAAATTTCAATGCCTTGTACTACTGAAACAATGAAAAAATGAAAACCTTCAAATCATCCAGTTCTCAGGGGCAATCCCTACAGTAGTCATTTCAGGCTTGTAGTACTACATTCTAGCCTAGTCATGCTAGAAATGTCAGTTGAACACAAGCAATTTATAATTACTGAGGGAACAATAACTTTGAATTAGTTCAGCTTGGGGTTTTGTATCTATATTTTTAAGCCACAGTGTGAATTAATATCTGTTTTCATACTAATTTACAGTAAATGTTTCAGGACATGAAGGAAAGTTATTCTATCATTTGCTTCTTCAAAAATGTTGCCACTAAAGTAATTTGGAACCTAAAGCAAACACATTAACTCAATCCAAGTGTGTTATATTTCCCTCTTATGTAACTAAGATAAAAACTGGTGAGCTTTGGCTTACCATTGGCTTTTGAAATTGCACCGTTTTCTTTCTTTTTTTGAGACAGGGTCACACTCTGTTGTCCAGCCTGGAGTGCAGTGGCACGATCTCAGCTCACTGCAACCTTCACCTCCCAGGTTCAAGTGATTCTCATGTCTCAGCCTCCTGAGTAGGTGGAATTACAGGAGTGAGCCACCACACCCCACTAATTTTTGTATTTTTAGTAGAGATGGAGTTTTGCCATGTTGGCCAGGCTGGTCTCAAACTCCTGACCTCAGTGATCCTCCCACCTTGGCCTCCCAAAGTGCTGGAATTACAGGCATGAGCCACTGCGCCTAGCCCAAATTTGCCCAAGTTTATTGACGGAAGGAAGTGAGCTCTTCATTTCAATTGGGCCACTCAGAGCTTCATATTCATATTTTTCTATTTTTGTGGCTTTTCTAGTTAATAGATTTTGATGTTATTTAATACTGAATTTGTGATAAAATACCTAGCCAAAATAGAAGCAGCAAATCTTTGAATAGTCACTGATAATTATCTTAGGTCGTCAGTGAAGAATTGCTAAGGAAATACTCCAAGCAAAATAATTTTATTTACTAATGTTATTAAGATTCTTATAAATAATAAATAACATTTATTCATTCTCACTTTGGGATAGAGTATCTACACTTGATTATCTCATAGACATCTCAGATTTAACATGTCCAAAAATAACTGCTCATTTTCTTTTTTCTCAAACCAGTCCTCCTTTCTCCTCCCGTCCTCTCCTCTTCTCTGTAAATGGCATAGTCATCCCATCTGCCTAGGCCAAAAGCCTAGGATTCTGTCATGAGTCCCACTTTCTCCTTTCCATTCCCTTGTGCTAATTGCCATCAAGACCTCTTTGTCTTACCTTGAATATCTGGAATCTATGTCCTTCTCTCCATCGCCACTCATACCACCTTAGACCAAACTACCATTGTTCCTTTTCTGAATCAATAGCCTCCTAACCATGTACCTTCCACTCTTGCCCATTTTAAATCCACACAGTGTTAAAAGTACAAATGTTCCTCAACTGACGATGGGGTTATGTTCTGATAAACCCATCATAAGTTGAAAATACAAGTTAAAAGTGAATTTAACACACTTAACCCACCAAACATTATAGTTTAGCCTAGTGTACCTTAAACATGCTCCAAACACTTACATTAGCCTACAGCTGGGCAAAATCATCTAACACAAAGCCCATTATACAATAAAGTATTAAATATCTCATGTTATTTATTGAATACACTACCGAAAGTGAAAAAAGAATGATTGTACACAATGTACGGTTTCTTCGGGATGTTTATTTCTTTTGCACAATTGTATACTTGAAAATCCTAAGTTGAACCATTGTAAGTTGAACTATCATAAGTTAAGGACTGTCTGTATACTTAAAACATACATTGGGGTCGCTTACCTGTTTCAAAGCCTGGCAATGATTTTCATTTTTTTTTTTTTTTTTTTTTTTTTTTTTTTGAGACGGAGTCTCGCTCTGTCGCCCAGGCTGGAGTGCAGTGGCGCAATCTCGGCTCACTGCAAGCTCCGCCTCCCAGGTTCACGCCATTCTCCTGCCTCAGCCTCTCCTAGTAGCTGGGACTACAGGCGCCCGTCACCACGCCCGGCTAATTTTTTGTATTTTTAGTAGAGACGGGGTTTCATCGTGGTCTCGATCTCCTGCCCTCGTGATCCACCCGCCTCGGCCTCCCAAAGTGCTGGGATTACAAGCGTGAGCCACCGCGCCCAGCCTGGCAATGATTTTCTACTGCACTTGGAACAGTATTCAAATTTCCAACCTGGGCCTGTAATATCCTTCATGACCTTTCTTTGCGTGTCATTTCAGGTTTATTTTCTGCCTCTCTGCTGATATGCTGCTGGCTTTATTCACATTGATTCTGTGAACAAGACAAGGCTCTTCCCAGGGCTCCACAGAAACACCCTCTCTCTCCCACCAAACTTTCTCCCTGTTGCTGCATTGTTTAAATGTCACCTCCTCAGAGATGCCTTTCCTCATCACTCTACTGAGAATGGGATGCGCTACCCAGATCACTCTGTCATTTTTACACTTAGAATCATTTGCTTATTTGCCTCTGTACTATTTTTGGTATGTTCCATAAGATTATAAGGTCCATGAAGTAGAGGTTAGGTGCCCTGCACACATGTCTGTTTGTCGTACCTAGAGCCATGACCAAAACAAAATGATAGTACCTGCTACAGAGCCCAGGTTCTTACTGCTCCTAAGATTCTGCAAGAACCAAAGGCTCAGGGGAGCTGGGAAAAATCAAGCATGAGCCTTAAAGGCCTCTCTTCTACCTGATTAGAAATTATAAAATTCTGATTTCTCTAATTTTACCATTCTTTCTACATTTCTTAGCTGTAATTCTTCCATTACAAAGGAGTCTTATGCTGCATATGTTTCATATGCTTCATAATGTGGGTACTTGAAATTACTAAATAACATGAATTATGAAACTCAGACAGGAACTTTGAATAGATTTAACAAAAAAAATTCAGAGATTAAGAGAAGGAAAAATATTGGCTATGTTTCCTACCATTCTTGGTCAAGACTCTTCCTCTTACCTAGGCAATAGAGCAACTATTACCTTCTTATGGGATCAGTAATGAGAAATTGTGCATTTTCTATTAGAATAAATTATACTTATTAGAACAGTAGGTAAGCCTCCCTACATAGATATTACATTGAAATATCAAGCATTTTCTTGTTTAAGTCTTGAGAGTAATAGTTTCAAGGCTTTCTTGTTTAAGTCATGAGTTTAGTATTATTGGTAGAATCACCATGAGCTAAAATTTCTTCAAACACAGAAAGTGATTCACTTACTCACTTACCCATGCAACTTGCCCCTCTCTACATTCTCTTTATAGACAATCTAAAAAGAGAGACTTGAGGACATTATTTTAGAGGGAGAAAAAGGGAAGTGGTTTCTTTCTCACCTAAATTCTATTATTTTACCCATAAATGAACAAGTAAAATGAACTGAGCAACAGCTCTAAACACAAGTATAGCACCACCACAGATCTGGATGAGTCAATCAGCCTCAAGCCATAAATCAGCAAGAGCCTGTGCAAACCAGAGCTCACTCAAGATAAAGAACACTAGTTGTGATAACAGAAAAAAGCTTAAGTTTTAGGAAAAAAGTATATAATAATAGTTTCCACCATCACATTTGCTTGGGCTTGGTGTCTGCTTCTGGGGGACTGTTTAGATTTGCTTGGGAAAAGCTGGCCATATGAAGGAAGTGCTGATTCTCCTGATTGGTGGGTACACAGGAAGTTGTATGTAGGAAATCATAGATTTTCCTTACAGAATTTTTAGCATAAAGACCAATGCATCCATAGGTCTACAGTATAGTAATTTATCTGCATATGAAACAACCTTCTAGGAAACAAATTACCTTAAGAAACAAGTTAATATTGAGCCACATAAGAAGCTCAAGGCTAAATGAAGAAAGAACAGGAAAAGATTTAAAGGTACGGTCCCTCTTCTCTTTCCAAAGTCCACTGCTGGAGCCTATGCTATCACCTTAGCAAGGAAAGCCATTACAAAAAGAAAGAGGAGTCAGATAAGATACTAGAAACAAGGCAGTAAGTGCTACTTGGTATCTCTCTAGAGAGGAAGTCTTCTCAGCATGAAACACAGAGTGGATTTGGCTCATTAAAGACTACAAAAAACCCAATAAAGCTTTGTCACACTTAAGGTTCCAGCCCTGTAGTTCCACCAAGAATTTTGGTCAGTATCCAAAACTCCCTTGCTCTGTTGTCCTTTTGTTGTTCCTACATGGCAAATGGCCAACCAATAGTCAAGAACTGAGCTTTCCATCTCCTCTGTAATGGCACCGGGTTGTTGGGTAATGCTGGGGAAAGTCCTCTTATTGGAAAAATTGATACCACTATGAATTTATGTTCAACACTCTCAGCTGAGCTCTAAGTATGGATCTGAAGTTAATGCTGCCCCAGTACAATGCTAGTCATTGTGCACTGCCCCTTTGCTATGGTCTGACTGTGTCCCCCAAAATCATATGTTGAAACTTAATCATCAGTGTGATAGTATGAAAAGATGGAACTTTTAGGAGGTAATTAGGTCATGAATGGGATTAATGCCCTTAGAAAAGAGGCTTTAGAGAGCTTCCTAGCCCTTTCTTGCCATCCCACTCTTCCACCATGGAAGGACAGAATGTTTGTCCCTTCTGTCATATGAGTATACAGCAAGAATGCTCTCACCAAACACCAAATGCCATGGTCCTATACTGGACTTTTTAGCCTCCAGAACTGTAAGAAAATGAATTTCTGTTCTTTAGAAATTACCCAGTCTCAGGCCGGGCACAGTAGCTCTTGCCTGTAATCCCAGCACTTTGGGAGGCTGAGGTGGGTGGATCACGAGGTCAGGAGTTCGAGACCAGCCTGACCAACATGGTGAAACCCCGTCTCTACCAAAAATACAAAAATTAGCCAGGTGTTGTGGTGCGTGCCTGTAAATCCCAGCTGCTCAGGAGGCTGGGGCAGGAGAATCGCTTGAACCCAGGAAGCAGAGGTTGCAGTGAGCCAAGATCATGCCACTGCATTCCAGCTTGGGCAACAGAGTGAGACTCTGTCTAAAAAAAAAAAAAAAAAAAAACAGAAAAAGAAAAAGAAATTACCCAGTTTTGGGTATAGTAGCACGAATGGACTAAGACATCCTTCTTAACAATAATTCTTCTCCTGCAATTTTCAAACCTCTAATTTTTCTTCATCCTCTTTCCTTCTCAGCAGATGACCTAAAGAAATTCCCCAAATTCAGAGAAACACAGAAGCCATCAATGAACAGAGCCTCAATTCTCAGTCTTGAAAAGTACAAAAATCCTCAAATCAACTCCAAATCTTTTCCCGTCATTTTGATGACCTTTTTAGGAAGCTATCATGTTTATTAATAATTATCTCTCCTCCTCATCATCAGTTATGTGCATCTGTTGTTTACATGTATGTATATATATGTATATTTATGTATTTTCCTTCAAACCTAACTCTTCTTTCAGTTACCACCCTAACTCTTTCCCTTTCTAAAGTAAAATTTCACAGAGAGTTTTCTATCTTCACTCCCTGTGATTCCTCACCTCTTCTGCCTATCCTAACCTACTCCTACCATTTACTAACATAGTTCTTGTCAGGCGAAACAATGTAAACATTACTAAAAAGTATAATTTTAAAAGTAAACATTACTAAAGTATATTCTTAAGTCCTTGTTTTTTTTTTTTATTTTTTTTATTTTTTTTTTATTATTATACTTTAGGGTTTTAGGGTACATGTGCACAATGTGCAGGTTTGTTACATATGTATCCATGTGCCATGTTGATTTCCTGCACCCATTAACTCGTCATTTAGCATTAGGTGTATCTCCTAATGCTGTCCCTCCCCCCTCCCCCCACCCCACAACAGTCCCCGGAGTGTGATGTTCTCCTTCCTGTGTCCATGAGTTCTCATTGTTCAATTCCCACCTATGAGTGCGAACATGCGGTGTTTGGTTTTTTGTCCTTGCGATAGTTTACTGAGAATTATGTTTTCCATTTTCATCCATGTCCCTACAAAGGACACGAACTCATCATTTTTTATGGCTGCATAGTATTCCATGGTGTATATGTGCCACATTTTCTTAATCCAGTCTATCGTTGTTGGACATTTGGGTTGGTTCCAACTCTTTGCTATTGTGAATAGTGCCGCAATAAACATACGTGTGCATGTGTCTTTATAGCAGCATGATTTATAGTCCTTTGGGTATATACCCAGTAATGGGATGGCTGGGTCAAATGGTATTTCTAGTTCGAGATCCCTGAGGAATCGCCACACTGACTTCCACAATGGTTGAACTAGTTTACAGATGACATGAAGAAATGCTCATCATCACTGGCCATCAGAGAAATGCAAATCAAAACCACAGTGAGATACCATCTCACACCAGTTAGAATGGCTATCATTAAAAAATCAGGAAACAACAGGTGCTGGAGAGGATGTGGAGAAATAGGAACACTTTTACACTGTTGGTGGGACTGTAAACTAGTCCTTGTTTTATTTTATCTCATCCAACAGGATTTCTTTTTCTTGAGCTAGTCATTTCTTCTGGCTTCCCTGATGCCTCTGCTTTTTTTTTTTTTTTTTTTTTTTTTTTTTTTTTTTTTTTTTGAGACAGTCTCACTCTGTCACCCAGGCTGGAGTGCAGTGGCGTGATCTTGGCTCACTGCAACCTCCACATTCCAGGTTCAAGTGATTCTCCTGCCTCAGCCTCCCGAGTAGCCTGGACTACAGGCGCATGCCACCATGCCCGGCTAATTTTTTGTATTTTTAGTAGAGACAGAGTTTCACCGTGTTAGCCAGGATGGTTTCGATCTCCTGACCTCATGATCTGCCTGCCTCGGCTTCCCAAAGTGCTGGGATTACAGGAGTGAGCCACCGCGCCTGGCCTGCCTCTGCTTTTTCATGTTTTTCTTCTTTTTCTCTGATCAAACTAGTTTCTATTACTGGGTCACACTCATCCAAATGGCAATTGGATGTAGGAGTTCCTTGGGGCTTGGTATAGTATCCTCTGTCCACTCTCTTCCTAGGTAATCACTAACATTCTCCTACTTTTCATTACCTATGTGTCTGCCGTCCAAACCTATGTCTGAGTCCCTAGACCTACAGATCTGACTGCATTTTCATTTGAATTTCTCACAAGCATCTAAAATTTTGCTTTCCCAAGGAAGAATTCTTGCTCCTTATTCATTTCTCATGGACATTCATGAGACTGTATATTCATTCTTAATATTACCTTCCTTTTATCACCTCACACAGTCACCCAGTCCTGCCAACTCTCCCTCTAAAATCTCTCTCAAACCTGTCTTCTTCTCTCCATCTCTAGTGGCAACACCCAAATACATGTCTCCATCATCTTCTGTCTGTCACAATATAATGAAAATATAATATCCTTCGAACTGGCCTCCTGCATCTAATGTTGCCTTTCAGGTCACCACTGATTCTTTAAAGAGGTCTGTAGGACCTCTTTAAAACCATCATTGTGATTATAAAGGCTCTCTACTAAATTGCTTTAAAAACTTCCTCTTATCTTTAGGATAAAGTCAAAAATTCCTAATATTTCTTTTAAGACTTTGCTTGAATTGACCGTGATTTACTTTTTGCTCCTCTTATACAATTGTCTTCTGATATGGTTTGGCTGTGTCTCCACCCAAACCTCAGCTTGAGTTATAATAATCCCCACATGTCAAGGACAAGGCCAGGTGGAGATCGTTAAATAATGAGGGTGTTTTCCACCATACTGTTCTCGTGGTAGTGAATAAGTTTCACGAGATCTGATTGCTTTATAAATGGGAGTTCCCTGTGCACACTCTCTTGCCTGCCATCACGTAAGACGTGACTTTGCTTTTTCTTTGCCTTCCGCCGTGACTGTGAGGCCTCCCCAGCCATGTGGAACTGTGAGTCCGTTAAACCTCTTTCCATTATAAATTGCCCAGTCTCAGGTATGTCTTTATTAGCAGTATAAGAACAGACTAATACATCTTCTTTTCAGCCGTATTAAGCTTTCTGGAGGCTCTGAGCCTAGTATGCTCCTTTTCTTGAATGTTCATACAGGCAGTTGCTCCTGCCTACAAAGCTCTTTTTCTTTTCTGTGCCAACACACTCTTTGTGTCCCAGGTTAATGACCTCCTCCTTGAGGAAGTTTTCTTCACCATCACTATTCCCTCAGGTCAGGCTTTCCATACCCTTGTATTATAGTCCTCTGTGCTATCCTGGCACATCAAGGCTCAAATATATTTGTTCACTGACTTTTTACTTTTATTTTTTTGAGACAGAGTTTCACTCTTGTTGCCCAGGCTGGAGTGCAATGGTGCAGTCTCGGCTCACTGCAACCTCCACCTCCTGGGTTCAAGTGATTCTCCTGCCTCAGCCTCCCAAACAGCTGGGATTACAGCATGTACCACCACACCCCGCTAATTTTGTATTTTTAGTAGAAACAGGGTTTCACCATGTTTGTCAGGCTGGTCTCAAACTCTTGACCTTAATTGACCTACCCGTGTTCACTGACTTTTTAATTCACTCCTCGTCCATACTTTAGCCTGAAAGCTACTAAATACTGATGTGAATCGGGAGTAATGGAGAAGAACTATTTATCTTAGCATTTGTCCCGGAGTTGGTCTTAGTCAAAAGAAATATGTTAGTTGAAAATGGAAAACTCCCTTCCTCCAGGCTGTCAAGAGAGGCCCTGGTAATTTGCTATGTGGCCAAATGCTGTCAAAATTCTCAGTTTCTCCTCTACTGAAATGCGGTAGCTAGGCAACTTTGATAACATTTGGAACCAACCCACACAAATTTCATTCCAAGTCCAGATCCAGTGCCAAAGCTGGTTGGTTTCATTTCAGAGACACCCTCCCTAAGGCCATGAAGATGAGCCAAATGTCTGTGAAGAAATTGTTATCACTACCTATACTTTCAGCATGCACAGGTATAATGTTTTATTGACTTAATTATGTGACATAGTGTCTGCCACAATACGTGAAAGGCTTAGGGATTCCTACTGTAAAATGAGGATGTAAATAATTATCCTGCTAATATGGCATTTATTTGAAAAACTGGCTGCATATTGCAACACTGTAAGCAAAAACGGCAGTCATTTCAAGAGGGCTTTTTAATACATGACATTTCTTCCGTAATATTGGTCCTGTAAATACATTTAAAATGAAGTAATGAATCAAATGTCTTGTGCATATATACTTTGACTGAAGATAGTGATTTTATGATGGAGACAGCTACTGCAACAAGATTATTCAGGCAAACCTTTATCTTTCCATGGATTCAAATTAGCTGAAGCTTGGACATACCACTAAAGGACTCTCTGGATGTCACCAACATTAATATGATTGAGTTATCAATTTCAAAAATTGATAATGACAGCTGAATGCTCTGTCCCCTCAAAATGTTTTAATGTGAATTGACTGAGTGCTTCCTTGTAAAGAGAGAGTGTTAAGTGAAATATTATTTATTCCATGATACAACTGTGTTTTCATGCATAATTAAAACTTCCCACTTGGGCAAGAAGCATGCTGTGATGGAATTGGTTCATTAGAGATTCCTTTTTAAATGAATTATTAACCTAGCTAGTCGATTATTTTTCTACCTTCTAATTTTATTTTGCCTGATGTAAGCACATTCTACCTTTCCATAGTATTTTTGATTAATCTAGAAAAAAGTGCTTTATTTCTGACAAGGCTATATATATTTTGTTCTTTCCAAAATCTATCATAAATGGAAAAAAAAATCTCATTACACTGTGTGATTATCTTTAGTCTCTAATGGACTATTAGCCTGGGATTTGCTCAGTCAAGCAAACATACCACTATAAAAATAATGACTATATATTTCTCAGACTCACAAAATTATATATTCATGATGACAAGCTCTTTTAAAAAGCAATAAAATATCCAAGTTTTTAAATACAGCTTCAATTTTTAAAAATTCTTCCCTGACTTATTTATGCAAAATTGACAACTGAAAGTTCTACTCCACTTTAGTATATGCTTTAGCTGGTTTTCGAATGAACATATTTTTCTAAATCGGTTTAACACAGACAAATAGCAGTAGTTAATTTACCAGATAGGAATCGGGGCATGTCTGTCACTTATATGACAACAGGATCAGATCCAAAAAAAGTTTGGTGCCAAGTAATTGAGAAACTGCCTAAATGCATTTCGGACTTTGATTTCTGAACAATTTTCAAGAAGTTCAATCCTGGGCCAATTATGCAGTATCATGCTTGGAAAACAGGAAACTACCTTAGAGGAATTTGTTACCATCATTTATAAGATATCTCAGACAGCTTATTCAAGGATAGATAAGGTGTTTTTCTCTGAAGCAGCTGTATTGTACTGGAAAGCAAAATATTCACAAGACTAGGATATGGAGCTTGGCTCCCCCATGTAGTATTCCCATGTATAACCTTGGGCAAGTCATTTAATGTCCTAGGCTCAATTTTATCATCCTTACAAAGTCTATAATAATACCTGCTTCAAAGGATTGCTGTAAGGCTCATATAATATAATAAATGGAAAAGTGCTTTCTGTTGTAAAAGACTCAACTCATCTAAGAGATAATGGTTGTTATTTTCCATACACTAGTCCTTGCTGTGGTATTAGTGAATTTATGACCTTGGATGTTGAGTTGTAAAGACCCTCTAAGGAGCCTACAACCTTTTCATCTTGATTGTAGGCATGAATAAATAAATATATAGAGAACATCTGAGAACCATTAAAGTAAATATGACACATTTGGAATAAGATGGGTTTATGTGCAACCTTTGAACTTTTATATATCATCTACAGCAAGCTAAAATTTGTGATATTAAATATTTGGACATTTTATTTGTTCTTATTGGTTTGTCTTTCTTCATATACAGGTATGTCCTGAAATTTTACATACAAACTGACTCATATTTAGTTATATTGAAAGGAGGTTACTATCTAGATTAGAGAAATACTGTGGTAAATCTTTTATAGAATAAAGAATCCTTCAGTGTTGAAACATGACGGTCTCATAAATTTGGATTTTTATGTGCCTGGTGTTCTAAATGTGAGAATACAACTTCACTAGACATTTTTCTCCTTTACTTGGGAGCCCTATACATAAACAAAAAGTATCTACATTGGACCAAGAGATGATGTAAATAAAGAATTAAAACACTGTCATTTGAATACTCTCTTATTGAACTCATTGTCCGGGTGTCAAAACATTCTAACCACTTCCATACCACCCATTGAATAGCATCCTTCCCTTCTGCAAGTGGAGTCATAGGCAACCTTTGGGCACTGGCATCTGGATATCAGTACCTGAATGTCAGCACTGATATGATAGATACTGCCTTTTAACTGCCCTTCCTATCCTGTTTACTCCATTTCAGTTATATATGGTTGAAGACTCTGGCTTTTGAGTTCCTTTTTTGTGTTTGTTATTTTGTTGTTTAGGACTGGTTTATAAGGGTCAGAAGCTTGCTTTGTACAACCTCTTAGTTCCCAACTTCTCCTTTGCCCCTCACTTCAATCCCTTTAAATTTAGTTCCACTTAGAGCTAGGTAAGGACAACACCCACTCTTCAATCAACCCCAACTTCAGGATCCTAGGGTCTTCTGTTGTCCCTGGAGTGGGGGTTTATGGATTCTTAAATTTTTTAAGGCTTTCCTAAGTAAAATTTATTTCTAATTGAAAACTACAGCAAGTCAATGAGAAACTGGTTGAGCCAAAGAATAGACATTGATTTGAAGATCTGTAACCACAAAAATAGCAAATTTACCCCAGGGTTCAGTTTGAAATTGAAACTCCGTTGTCTCCAGGACATACTTCATGTTTTCTCCCTACATGTTGGCTTCATTTTCTTAGGAAAGATTTTCCCCACCAGCAGGAAATAGAGAATCTGGCAACTCCATCTTCAGTCATTTAGAGTAATCACAAGAAAATGACTGACCCCTGATGTCTCTTTTCCCAAATTAAAAAATCAGGGATAAGTTCTCTAATTTGGTCAGTTTAAGTGAAGGGCTTATACCTAGACCAGTCAACAAACATCAAACAGTAAGTGGTGTCACTTTAGATTTCTTTACTCATCCTTAGACAATTAAGTAGGGGAGAAAGATCATTTTCTAGAAGAAGGAGGTGAGAATTGCTGGACGAGCAGGCAATACTCATTCACTGGGATAAATATTCATTTGGCATATTATCTTTTTTGGTCTTTTTGTTTTCCTATATCTCTCCATTGTCCCCCTGGATTTTATGTCAAAGTTTTCTTAAGATTAAGGTGACCGATGGAGAGAAAAAACAAACGAATCTGACAAAAGCTTTGTTAGGAGAATTAATACTTTTTAAGTACTGGCCAATTTTCAGAAATTTCCTCTATAATCTTTTCCTTCCTCCCCCTAGAACAATCCTGAAGTAAGAACTCCATTCCCAGATAAACAAATTCATATTCAGAGATGATGAATAACTAACTGCTTTAGGACAATAATGCTAGCAAGAACCATGTTGGAACTGATAAACCCAAAGACATTTAAATGAAAATGGAAATTGCAGTGGGGCTGGTGCAGGTAAGATTCAGGGGACAATTATTAGGAAAAAGTGGTTTCCAGGGCTCATCTTTACCCTCCAACTCCACTAAAGAGATTTATTCCTTTGCAGAGATCAAGTCCAAGAACGATTCAGGCCATATTATTGGATTATTAGTATAAGAAGTATAAATACATAATTTCTCTCCTTTCTTTTCTTTGGGATCTATTTTACTCACCACATAGTGTTAAAATGGAAAGTTGAGATTAGGGTGTAGACCTAGAGAAATGGGGCCAAGAAGAACAGCTGTCCTGCTGACTATAGTCCATGTTAAACGCTTTCTCACGGCATTGTATGGTAAGAAGACTCTATTGGGATTTGGCAGAAAGTCTTTTAAAAATAAACAGAATGACTTTTTCCAAGAATATTCCTTTGACATAACGCCTTCTTGAATCCATGTAGGTCTTAGCCAGCTATTGGAGGATTCCTGGATCTTGGGTCCATGTCAAATGCCATTGCATTCCAAGTATGAATTGGCAAGAGATGGCTACACATACAGTACATGAAAAATGAAAGGATACTTACTTTGTATCCGCAGAAAACCGTTGAAGCCCTTTTTATTTCATTACATTTAACACACACCCAATATGTGTAGTCTTGTACCTGGCTCTAGGTGTATAAAGATGTGTTCCTTCCCTCAAACAGTATGGTGGATGTACTTTCATGCGTTCCTCAGTTTAAAACTTTAAATTGATTCCACTATAATTTTGTGATATGACTACCAAGTATGGTGAGTTTTTGGCATAGATTACAGGCCAACTCTGACAACAGGTTGATAAAGTAGCTAATGTCACTCCCCTATTGTTGATGATGGAACTAGCCTGAAAGTGAATAACTGGCCAAGGCAGGATTTGAGTCCATCTACCAGGCTTGGGAGCACACACACTAGTCCCATTCCTCCCTGCTCCCATGCTAAGACTTCAAGCTGGAGAAGATGTATTTTCTTTTCTATTCTTCTCCGTGTATAAATTTGGCTGAGACCTGGGAAATAGAGAAATGTGCTAAATGATGTAAGCATAGACATCCAATAAAATTAATTTGTTTTTGATACTGTATTTCATGTTTGTTCAATATTTACTATATAATAAAGTTGTAAAAGGTCATGGTCAAGAAAACTGAGATGAAATTAGAAATTTTTTTCTATCTAATTTCCAAGCCTAGAATTCCAACCAAGAGTTAATTTGAGTAATAAAAGTGTTTTTAGATGGAAAAACATGGCTCATGTGAACAGTAATATGCAAATGAAGTGATTCTGATGTAAGAACGATATTGATTTTTATTCTTGAACTCAGGTCTATTCTAACAGAGAACTTGTCAAATTATATTGAACAACATTATATTGACCAAATTTTCATTTTACCTTCCCAATACTTTTATTACATATTTCTGATCTCTGCCTAACATTTAGCCAGGCAAACTGCCATCTGCAACCAACATCACGTTAAACTGGAAGGCCCTAATAAAATACCCTAACTAACATACATTGAGTTTGTAAACATTCTGCAAAACTTTTTGGTATAAATTTTCTTATTTAATCCAAAATGTAACAATTTTTGATAGATTATATAAAAGTATCTGAGACAGGTGTCAATCAGTTTAGAGATTTATTTTGCCAAGGTTAAGGATTATGACCTGTAACACAGCCTCAGGATGTCCTGAGAACATGTGCCCAAGATTATTGGGTCATGGCTTCGTTTTTTATATGCTTTAGGGAAACCTGAGACGTTAATTAATACGTGTGAGGTATACATTGGTACAGTCCAGAAAGGTAGGACAACTCAAAGAGGTGGTGGTGGGTAGAGATGGGGGTTCAGGTTATAGGCAGATTGCAAGATTTTCTGATTGGCAATTGGTTGAAAAATTTGAGTTATTATGTAAAAGCATGGAATCAATACAGTGGCTGGATTAAAATAAGAGGCTGTGGAGACTGAGGTTCTTATTACGTAGATGAAGTGTCATAAGTAGCCACTGTTAGAGGCAGTAGATGGCAAATGTTTCCTATTCAGACCTTTAACCGGTGTTAGAGTCTCCACTAATCTCCTCAGAAAAAGACCCGGAAAGGGAAAAGGATTCTTCATAGAATATAAATTTCCCCCACAAGACACAGCTTTGCAGGGCATTTCAAAATATGTCAAAGAAATACATTTTGGGGCAAAATACTTCAATTTCCTTCAGGGCCTGCTATCATGTGATGATCTACTAGAGTCAGATTGGAATTTGATATCTTATTGCTACAAATAGTCTATACTTTGTCAGTCTTAGGATCTCTATTTTAATGTTAGGGCTGGTCAGTAGTGTCTAAACTCCAAAAGGGAGAGGGTATAATGAAGCATGTTCAACCCACTCTTCTGTCATGGCCTGAACTAGTTCCTCAGATTTCTTTGGAATCCTCTTGGCTGAGAGGGAAGTCCATTCAGTTAGTTGGGGGGGGGTGGTGCTTAGAATTTTATTTTTGGTTTACAAGCTGTTCTTACCTGAACACCTATTTTATGAAAGGTATCATGCTAGACAGTATTGAGACTAGAGATTAACAAGACCAAAATTCTATTCTTGTGGAGTTTAAGCTCTAGCCTGTGGACAAATTTCTTTCATTTCATTCAACTAATTTGTACTGAATCCTTATCAAGTACCAGGAACTGCAATTCAATAGACAGGCTAGAAATTAAAAATTCAAAAGATTGTTATCCTTTAGTGTAATCACCTGGGGAAGCTACATACTAATTTTTTTCCAGTGTTGGCATTGCTCAGAATATTTCTAGGATCAGTATATTTGGAATTTGATTACTTCTAAATATATTTAAGTCTTATCAGTAAAAAAGCTATCATTAAACTTTGTTTTAAATCTGTATGTTACATAATATATATTGTACATACTATACATATATTATACATTATGTGTGTGTATATATATCTATATATATAAATCTAGTTTGATCACTTACCCTACGTACAAAAAGTGACACTGTATGACATTTAACAATATCAGCAAAATTAAATCTTTTCTTAGAAGATTAAGATGTGTCATTCTCTAAGGAATGTGTGGCTGGCTCTGAAAGAGGTATATGAAAGATACTTTGAACACCAGTGGCATTGTTTTGGTTTATTTCCCGTGCCTACCCAAGGTGATTACCTTATGGACACCTGTAATTTACCTGGATAAATTCTAGTACATTTACCTAAAAATTAAATCTGTAGTCATATAAAAATCTGTGCTTTTATACCTTATTAACTTGCTTATTCATTCAATAAATGTTTACTGAGCCTTCACTTCATGTGAAGGTCTGAACTACATGTTGTGAACAAAGCAAAAAATAATAATAAGCCATGTCTAAGGTAATTCAAAACTCAGTGTTTTTGCTTTAGTAGTTTGTAAATTGTGCAAATATCCATCTGAATTAAACTGACTCAGATCAAACTTCTGGCAAACGTTTAGTTTCTCCATTTGAGTCTGCTTTATATTCTAATAAGCTTCCATTCTCCCTTTAAAGGTAAACAATAGAGAAGGAAGACAAAAAAAAATGTTTCCTGGATATTTATCTAGGCATACCTGTGGCAGGGCCATGACCCTTCAGCATATAGAGCAGCACCCTTCTGGAGGGGTCAGGAGGAACATCGCCCAATGCCTAATGTCTAAGTCCTAACTCTTCAAAGAGCTGTTGAGGAAGGTCATCTCTGTTGTAGATTCTTCTGCATCCAAGTATATCAAATTCTGATCACCCTTCAAGTATTCAGCCTATTTACACACTTCATTCTTCCAAAATGTGTTCTTTTACTTTAAAGAAATCTGTACTACTTGTTATGGTTTCCTCTAATCCTTTAGATTTATATTTTTAAAATCTTTACACACTGTTTCAGCTGGGTTATGGCTGTATTAAGTAAGTACAGCTACATTGTAAATTAACCTCCAAACTACAGAGGCTGTTAAAAGAAAATCTCGGGTAAATTAAATTTAACAGAGCTTAATTGAGCAAAGAATGATTCACAATCAGGCAGCCTCCTGAGCTGGAGTAGGCTCAGAGAGACTTCAGTGCATGCAGCCACATGGTGGAAGAAGACACATGGACAAAAAAGGGAAAGTGACATACAGAAAATGGAAGTGAAGTACACAAACAGCTGGATTGGTTACAGCTTGGCATTTGACTTATTTGGACACAGTTTCAACAGTTGGCCACCTTTAATTGGCCAAAACTTGGTGATTGGCACCAAAGTACATAGTTCATGTATACATCCAGTTAGATTTCAGTTTACCATGTTCAGAGAAAACTTCAGGCTGAACTTAAAATATGAAAGGAGGCAGCTTTGGGCTAAACTTAATTTAACAAGGCTTAACTAAACAGATGTTTATTGTAGGTGAGCAGAAAGCTCCACTTCACCTGGTAGTTTAGGAACTGTACAATTTGGATGTCAGTAGGACACAGATGGCACACGTGACAACGTTTAAGACAGGTTAATAAAGGTACCATTTACAAGGTGTGGGCGGTATAAGAGAAACCACAAAGAAAACTGCAGTATCTCAGGGCTAACCATAATAGGCCAACCCTAATGCCTAAAGTGGATAAAGGAGGGGGAAGATACTGGAATTTAGAAACAGTATAGAGAGGGCTACCTAAAAGGAGCAGTAAAATTTGCTCAGGGGGCTCAGACAGCCTGCAGCAACCTCCCAGGGAAGAAGTCAGTAATAAATATCCTGACCTCACTGTATTCCCCATTTCAGTCTTCTACTGATGGTCAACAATCATACATGGAGCCAGAAAGAAAAGGAGTCCTTTGAAAGGAGTTCTTTATGTGGCACTTATACAGACCAGCTTCCTGGGCACACAGGAAGGTGGAGAAAAGAGAGAAGAGAGTGTAAAAGAGAAAATATCCAGCACTGGAAACTGAGTTGACCTGAGGCTCTATGCCTGGTACATGACAGGAGCCCTATAACTATATGCTGAATACCACTGAATTAATTATCTGGGGCTTGTGTTTAAAGAAAGGCGCAGAATGGCTATGCAATAAATATTTACCAATTCACTCATTCTAATGATTCCATGATCATGGACTCCTCTGAATAAGTTCCACTTACAATCACAAACTCCAAGTATTAATGTTCATCCTTTCTACTTTTGATGCATTCCAGAAGAATAGGTTAAATTGTAGTAATCTATCAGCAGCTTTAGTTATGTGCAGTGACTATCAATGTGCCTTGTAAATAGCTGGCTTTCAACAAGTACCACTTTTGACTAAATTGAATCAAAAGTTCCATTTAACTTGCACAATGTTATACCTATGGGAAAGGTGGATCCTAAGTGCCCCTTACCATCTATATTATTTCTGGAGTGTTAGGAAATTGCAAGTGAGCATTGCAAGGAAAGCCTGAACATCAGTGCTTCCCTCAATAATAAAAGGGATATTGCTCCATGATAAAGCATGCCATATGAGATCAGACACAGCCCATTCCCTTACTTTTGGCATCTTTCATTTGCTATGTAAACTTGATCTCTTGGTATTTTCAACCTCAACTAAATACACCAGAATAAAATATCTTAGAAATTTATATCTTAAAACATTTACAATGAGAAATGTACCAGCATCATGCGTGCTACCTCAAAAGGCTACGTCAACAGCATCCATTATAACAAAAACCTTGAGTTCTCAATTAGTGCATTCAAGTTGCAAGGAAGGCAGAGAAATATAGTCACCAACTTTATTATTCAAAACTCACCTATCATATTTTCACTAAAATGTGTTTGATTTAGCCAAGTAAGGGATTTTAGGAAATTGTTCACAATACAAATAAGAGCTAAAATCTTATTTACAATGACAGGATAATAATTTAAATGTGTTAGTTCTACCTTAATAATATATTAGTACCCCAAACAAGCTTGGTATACAGTTATTTTATTTTCAAAGAGACCCATTCTCTTTGCCTCTTGTTCCCCATGGCCTTCATGAACTGTTTAAACGTATAGGTCTTGTAAAATGTCAGTGTTCTGGCAATACTTTTCAGCTCCTATGCTTCCAGATAACATAACTTATTACTTTGCAGTATAAATAGTTATCAGCAGAACCATGTACTTTTCATAAAAAGTGAGGCTTACTGTGTTCAGCTGCTCTAGGAATTCCTTTCATGAATTTCAAGACACTGACCCTCCCTAGCTAGTATCCTATATCTCAGAGACTTCCATAAGACACAGACGGACAGACACACACTAGTTTTTCATATTCCCTGGGGCTGCTAATGCCTCTACCAAGACTGGTGCTTTTCAAAGGCAATGGGTTTGAAGTCACACTGAGCTTGAATCTTATCACTGTCACTAGCCAGAAACACAACCCTAGGCAAGCTACTTAAACCTCTGTGTCTTGATTTCCTGATCTGTAAAATAAGAATAAAAATAGCATCTACTTTCAGGGCCACTGGCAGGATTAATGAAATAATTCTAGAAAAACACTTTATAGGATGAGATCCATACTCCTACTTCCTTTTTATAAGTCTGTCTTTGTTCACATTCCAGGTGTGTCTATTTTATTCACAGGGCAAGAAGTTGCAGGAAAAATGGCTTCTAGCAGTGGAACTTCCTCATATATGTGATCTGTTACTGATTAGAGAACTGCAGGAGGTGAAAATTCGGTTCAAGGTAAGTCCCTGACATTTAAAATACTATTCTCCTTAGATGTGTATATTTAATGCACCTTTGTTGAGAACTGTTAGGTTCAATATTATAAAATTGCCAATGATTTATGTGTTAGTCCATTTTGTGCTGCTAAAATAGAATACCTGAGACTGGATCGTTTACAAACAATAGATTTTTGTTTGGCTCACAGTTCTAGAGACTGAGAAATCCAAGAGCCAAGGGCCTACCTGGGGAAAGTCTTCTTGCTGTGTCATACTTAGCAAAAGGTATCCTATTGCTGGTGAGAGAGAGGGAGGGAAGAGGGCCAAACTCATCCTTTCATCAGTCTACTCCAGTCCACTCCCTCAATAACCCACCCCCAGAATAATGGCATCAATTCATTCATGCAGGCAGAACTCTCACGACCTAATCACCTCTTAAAGATCCCACCTTGTATTAGTCAAGGTTCTCTTAGAGGATTAACCTACATGATCACAAGGTCCCACAATTGGCTATCTGCAAGCTGACAAGCAAGGAGAGCCAGTCTGAGTCCCAAACCTGAAGAACTTGGAGTCCGATATTAGAGGGCAGGAAGCATCCAGCATTAGAGAAAGATGTAGGCTGGCAGGCTAGGCCCATCTTGTCACCTCAAGTTTTTTCTGCCTGTTTGTATATGGCAGCTGATTAGATGGTGCCCAGCCAATTAAGGTTGGGTCTACCTTCCCCAGCCCACTGACTCAAATGTTAATCTCCTTTGGCAACACCCTCACAGACACACCCAGGATCAATATTGCATCCTTCAATCCAATCAAGATCATACTCAGTATTAACTATCACACAACTCTCAACACTTTTTGCATTTGGAATTAAGTTTTCAACATATGAACTTCGGAGGACACATTCAAGTCATAGTAGTCTAATATGTTGAATTTCATACAATTCATTATAATATCATGCCCCAGGCAAAAAGTTAATGATGCCAAAATGAATAAGACAAAGGTGAACCCTGTCCTCACAAAGCTGATGATCCAGGTAATGAGGCAGGGATGCACTCAGGGAGAGGGGTAAGTGAAGGGTGTTATGGCAGGAAATAGCATCTACCCATGCACCAAACTCAAAGGGATAAGAGTGGAGAAAGAGGCCGGGAGTGTTCAAGGAAAATTTCTCCTCATGGAACCCAAATGACTGGGTCATAAGTGGTTTGGGTGACGATTTGTTACTGTAACTAGTTTCCTTTGATTATTGTAACAAATCATCACAAACTTAGTGGTTTACAACACACTCATGAATTTTCTCCCAGTTCTAGAGGTCAAAAGTCCAAGATTAATTTCACTGGGCAAAATCAATGTGTAGGCAGGGTCAAGCTCCCTCTGTAGGATCTGGTGGGGAGTATGTTTCCTTGACTTTTCCAGCTTTTAGAGCTGAAATGCTGCGTTGCTTCGCTTGTGGACCTCCTCATTTATCTTCAAAGTCAGCAGCATTGGATTTTGTTTCAGTGGTCCCATTGCCTTCTTCTATGTGTCAAATCTCCTCTCTCTTTCTCCTATATGAATGCTTATGATTGCATTTAGGACCCACTTGGATAATCCAGTTTAATCTTCTCACCTCAAGATCCTTAATTTAATTATATCTGCAAAGTCTCTTTTGCCATACAAGGGTAACATTCACAGGTTCTGGAAATTAATGCCTGGATATCTTTGGGGACCATTATTCAGCCTATTACACAAAGGGCGAAAGCTAATTAATTGCAAGAAAAGAAGTTAATGGGTTGTTGTTAGAGGACAAATGAAGATGCAGTCTTGGGGGCTGAGCAAAGTAATTTGGGAGGATATAACAACCTTAACTGAGATGAACCAAATGAAGAAAAAGGAAGGATATTAGCAAGGCAGATGTTAGAGCTTGTGCAAAGGTTCAAGAGAAGGAGAGCATGGCGTATTTAAAGACTTAGGAAAAGTGTTTCTTGGTTTGAAGTTAGAGTAAAAATAATGGTGGGGATAAGGTAAAAGAGGAGGCTGTTGGGGTATGCATGGAATAGCTCATAAAGAACATCATAAGTTATGCTAAGCAGACTTCATCCTATGGGAATGAGAAGCCAGCCATTGAAAGTCTGAAAGCACGGGGATGATTTGATCGGTTCTATGTTTCAGAAAGCTCTCTCTGTTCACCACGTTGAAAAAAAAAGGATTAGAGCAGGACAAGACAGGGTAGGAAGACTGGCTTAAGGCCGGTTGCCATTGTTTATCCTAGAACTGAGGGGGTCCTGCATTCTGTGCAGTCTGGTCCCTGGCCCCTGGGTATATTCATTTCACTTCCAAAAAATCCTTTTGAAATATATTTAAAACTAATTAAATGTGGTATTGGTAAAATGATTTCCACTTATATTAGGATTTCTGTTGTAGTTGCCTAGTGGGTAACAATGCTATCAGTTCAAGTTAATAGTATATATTAACTCTAACCTGAAAAAGTGGCTTTTTACTCATCTAAAAATACTACTAAGCAAAAGACTCATGAGGACCTCTTGGTAAATGACTGAAATAAGGGGCTAAAATTACGTATGATTTGGATCCATACTACTCTGATCTTTCAGATATAACATTATTAGTCACCATTATTGTTATTATACATCTGGAACCTAAGATGTTCCTAAGTCCAAAACAGATAACTGAACAAAATATTGCTTAGATGTATAGAGTCATTAATCATGTAGATTCATTACATGATCTTAAATGTATAAATGTCTTCATTTGAATTTCCCACAAGACAAGAGCCTTGGACAAATACTTCAAAGCATTCTTTTATTTGGTAGTAATCTCAAGAAGCAGAAGGTAAGGAGTAGGGAAAATGAGATGGTGAAGAAGAAAAAATCAATATAAGTGTGTTTCGAAATTACTGCTGTGGATGAATAGACTAGTTTTTGCTATGAGCCCTTAAGAACCTGCAAGATGGGAGGCTGGAGAGTTTATCATCCAGAAACAAGATCTTGATGGTTGAGAGTTGAGTCTGTGAGTATTCACTCCCTCATGTTTATGGGGAGGCATTTGTGCAGGCTGAGAACACCCCTCAGGATTAGAAGGCCCTGCGACACGATGTCAAAGGATATCAGAACAAGCTAGGGAGTTTGAACTGGCAGAGAGCCTCTCCCAGCATCTGTGGCTGGTATAGAAATGAGCCAAAGCATGGTGACGCAGGTATCAAAGGCACCTGCTAGAGTGAAGAGTCTACCCTGGAATCATGAACAAAGTTTCTGCAGGTATATGAACTTTGCCATCAATTCACAGCACAGTATGTCTAGATTTGACTCTCATAGGATTATTTTCCCCTCAAAACCTGAACCTGAAATTTTGATATGATGTCAGCAAAGGATAATATGGTTCTTTGAGAACGGAGTCAACACAAGTAAATTTCATTATCCAGATCATGGGATAGATCCCACAGAAAAGAATAAAATGAAGAGATGGGTCCAAGATGGGACCAACAACAGATTGAGTCAAAGGGAAAACACTGTCTAGGGAGGGTGTTAGCAATATGAATCAAAGCCCAGGAGATTATGGCAGACTCAAATCCTTCTGAACAAGAGATGAGGTTCCTATGTAGATGAGGGTCTGAAATCATTAAGATTTCAGAGTACAAGAAATAGAGTAAGGAGGTATATCAAGGGTAGAGAGTACTAAGTACTTCCCACTGAGAGCAGAAAGAGTAATATATTGGAAGGATGAATATCAATAGAAGGGAAAAAACAGTTATTAAGTTTTTCGACAGGGTAAAGATGGCAAAGAGCTTATCTAAAAATAGGTCACTGACCAAGATTGAAGAGGAGATAACTGACTGAGAGATAGTAAAAAGACAAATTCAGTGATATTCCAACATGGATTAGATGGGGCTAGTAAGCACATCTCCCCAACTAGAGTTCCAGCTTCTGAGAAACAATGACTATTTCTTTATAATTCTGAATTCTACAACTGACATATTATAGAGACTTAGTGAATATATGTTGCTTTAAAAGAGCAGAGTTTCTAACTTTATCTACTGAGTCAGTAATAGCGTTATCCACCAAGCTATGTAATATAGGAAAAGGAGCAAAATTATGAGAAAATATGAAGTTGGCTTTGGACAGTTTGAGTTTGAGATGCCCATAAGCACTCAAATGGATATATTTAGTAGGCAATTAGATACATAGGAGTTCAGGAAACAGGCTCAGCTGGAAACATAAATTGGGAAACTATCTGCATGCATGGCAGAGGCTGTCGAAATTGTGCAAATAGATGAGCTTTCCTAGGGAGCATAGACTGAAAAAAAGTTTAGGCTCAAGAATAAAACCATAGAACACCAAAATTCAAGGAATGTTAAAAAGGAGCAGCCAGAAAGATAGGAAAGAAGGGAGTCATGGAAATAAATACTGCAGAGGTAGAATACAGTGAACTTTTTTTTAATGGTTAGATTTAGTGATTTAATGGTTAGAGTTAGTGATAAACTTTAACAGGAGCAGTGGAGTGGAATAGCAGGACAGGAAGGCAGACTGAAACAGATGAAGAAGAGAAGAGATGACAAAATCACAATTGGAAATACAAGCCTCTTTTTCTAGAAGTGTGCAGCAATGGAAAGAAAAAAAATCATGTTAATAGCTAGAAAGAGAGAGATTGGTGTTTTTTGTTTGCTTGTTTGTTTTTGTTTTGTTTTGTTTTTGAGACAGGGTCTCTCTCTGTTGCCCAGGCTGGAGTGCAGTGGTGCAATCATGGCTCACTGCAACCTTAACCCTCCCTGAGGCTCAGGTGATCCTCCCACCTCACTCTCCCAAGTAGCTGGGACTACAGGTGCATGCCACCATGCCTGGCTTATTTTTTAAATTTTTTATAGAGACAGGGTCTCACCCTGTTGCCCAGGCTGGTCTCAAACTTCTGGGCTCAAACGATCCATCCATCTTGGCCTCCCAAAGTGCTGAGATTGCAGGCATGAGCCACCGTGCCCCACCTGTTTTTATTTTCGAAGATAGGAAAGACTTAGGCAAATTTAGACCCTAATGGGAAAAGAACTAAGAAAAGGTGTATTCTGAGATGCAAAGGAGGAGATTTTCTGATAAAGTTTTATGTCTGGAAAATTGGCCCGGGGTGAAATACAGAGCTTGCATTAAATGAGAGGCCTTCAGGAAGAAAGTCTCAGGTACTGGGATGGGAGGCAGGGTGGATGCAGAAATTATGTTAGAAAAAAAAGTGGGAGGGTAGTGGTTAAGGGCCTTGAGAAAAGTTGTGAAGCTTTCAAATGCAATGCACTGTACCATCCATGTGGCAGATCTGTTCTTTTACATTCTCAAACAATCACAGTGTCAGGAGTGCAGCTTCTTCCAGTAACAATGGAAAACAGTTTTTCAATAGCCCAACAGAGTATCACACTCTTAGCTTCAAAATGGATCATGAATGAGTGGAGATAAATTTGGATAGAAGAGTGCTGACATCTTCTTTGGCAATGTTGTCACTTCATATACACAATACCAGAATATAAGTGAAATGGATGGGGCAGTACAGGATTCAGGAAACTGGGCTTTTTACTGATGTAAATAATAACAGCAATGATATAATTACCTACCATTTATTGGCTGCTTATTATGTGCCAGTAACAATGCTAATGTTTCATTACATTATCTCATTTGAGCTTCATGAAAGCCTCTATCATTCTGAGTAATTTTAGTCATTGTTTTCTTAATTCCAATAGGTTTATATGGAAGCATACACACATATATGTACATGCTCATAGAAGTCTGATTTTATAATGATACACTGCTACCTAATAAAGGCTTTCCTTGACATTCCGTGCAACTTCAAATTATTTTTATTTGGAAGTTACTATTGCTCCAGGATATGCTTTATTGCTTTATTAGCACCAAAATTGCTTTTGGTCATTTTTTTGCTTTCTGGGCATTTTTTATCCCATCCAAAGTCAGTTTGTTCCTTCACTTACTTAACAAATATTTATTAAATAGCTATTATCTTTTGAGTGCTTTGGATACAGGGTTGGCTAGAAAGTTCTTGTCTCACACATCCAGAATTTTCTGTGAAATAAAGAAGAGTACCTAGGTAATGAATGCACAGTGTAATTTTTTGCCGCATATTTATAAATAACCACAGGGTACTACAGAAGTACATGGTGAGGAGGGTACTTGGGTCAGTCATAGGAGATTCAGCAGAGACTTCCTGAAGAAGCGACTTCCAAACTTGGATGTAAAATAGAAGTAGGAGTTTGAGGGCAAATAGGGTGCATAGAGAAAAACATTGCAGATAGGATTCATGCCATTTACAAAGAACAAGAGAGAATGTGGGACACAATTAGAACCTCAAATCATTTATTTTGGCTTCAGTCTAGTGTGTGAGGAATGGAGAAGGGCTGATGAAGCTACACAGAATGTGTGGGTTACATACGGAGAGTTTTTCTGTCTTATTAAGGAGTTTGGATTTTATTCTTAGATCACCGGTGTGACAAGGAGGGGATGTGGGATCACCGAGACTTAAAACCACAGTAATGTATGATCATAAGTTTATTGTGTGTGTGTGCATGTGAGTGTGTGTATGTTTCTAAGACAGAGTTTCATTCCTGTTGCCCAGGCTGGAGTGCAGTGGCACAATCTCGGCTCACTGCAACCTCTGCCTCCCAGGTTCAACTGATTCTCCCGCCTCAGCCTCCCAAGAAGGTGGGATTACAGGAGTGTGCCACCACACCCAGTTAATTTTTGTGTTCTCAGTAGAGACAGGCTTTCACCATGTTGGGCAGGCTGGTCTCGAACTCCTGACCTCGTGATCCACCCACCTTGGCCTTGCAAAGTGCTGGGATTACAGGCGTGAGCCACAGCGCCATACCCGTAATTTAATTTTTGTAGAGGAAAGTTATTTCCACCAAGCACCCCCAACCCTTGACATCCCGTCCCAAATAACATATTATCTAAGTAAAAACAGTATACTTGCGTTGCAAACACAGCTTTAAAATGATTATTCTCTCTCTCCTTACTTGCTATCACACATGTGTACACACCTCCCACCAGTGTTCCATCTCCTCCTAGCAGAAACCCCATCAACAATGAAACGAAGGTCAAGAGATCACAAACAGAAACTGACAAGGATTTTTCAAAACAGTAAGCTATTTTATTTCAAAATCAAAAATTTGGCACAATACTGATACCAATAGGAATTTTTAGCTGGAAGCTGTTTCTAAAAGATGCCTACAATTTAAATAGACCACATCTCCCTGGTGATTGCCTAACCCCTGGGTTAGTGTGAATCCTTCTCTCCCGCTTCTCACTTCCGTTTCAAAGTGTATGAGCCACACCCCTTCACCTGTTCTCTTCATTCCCTGCCCCAGCTGAAAGTGAATAAGGAAGACAGTTGTTGAAACGGAGAAAGGAAAGTACTATTTATGGAGGACCTGCTACAAGGCATGTTAGGTATTTTCAGATAACATTGCTACATTCATTGTGATCCTTAGGGAAACCCTGCGAGGTAGGTAAAAATCCCTATTCTGCATGTGAGAAATTGAGCTTCATGGTGATTCATTTCTTTTTTCTCTGTGCCAGGCACTAGGGCATGGGCTAGAAGCTGAGCCACAGAAACCTGCTTCGGGTCACAGAGCATAATGGGGGAGGCAATTGAGGTCAGATTCTTCGGCTCATGCCTTTACCACTACCTCATAAACAGGGCTGGGTCCCTGTTATCAAGGTCTTTTGTTACTGGCACCCGTGTTCACACAGCTTGCCGAGTTTCTAGTTCGCTGGCTGGCTCTGCCTTTGCCTCCTGGTGGCATTCTCAGTTTATGGCTGCCTGCCCTCTCCACTTGGGAGTCCTCATGTTACTTTGCCCTCGGGTGTCTGTAGCCTCCTGATTCCTGCCCACCCACCTGGATATACTTCTTCTTTGGTTTGGGGCCAGCTGAGAACTGCTCACCTGGCTCTAGTGTCTAAGCACCATTTTGTCCCCCAAACCCCTTATTTGCCAAATATAGCCCTAGCAGGACTCAGTCTCTTCCCAGTTCCCAAGCACCTGTCACACTCTCCAATCCAAAGCCTGCCAGTCATTTTTATCATATCCTTTAGTGAAAGAAATATTTAGAAGCTGCTCTGTTTTCTCTATCTCTACCATTTAGTATGTTTTTAAATATTGACTTATTTTTCCAAATTAAATCATAAAGAAATGCATGATGAAGTACTCATGCTCTCTGTTTTTATTGACTTAGGATCAAATTAGATCTACTTGTTTTTTTTAACAAATTGAATAGAGACAGTAAAAAATAGGTTTGTGGGTAAATTTAGTTTAAACATATTGTCAGAAAATTACAAGACTGTGATATTCCTGAATGGGCATTTAGCCTACCTTTTACCTCCAGGCAGGAACATGGCTAACATTTACTAAAGGAGAGAGAGAGAAAGAGAGCAATTCCATTATGTTAAAACAAAACAAAAACTTTAGGAGATGAACTATCTAGGCTATCCTTCACCTAGGGCCATTCACACTGGTGATCACTGTATTTATGAAAGAGTCTGAGATAGACAGAAAGCAGGGTTTGAATAAGTTTTATAAGGAAAGAGTTTTTCCAGTGGCAGTTACCATATTTGTAAAATTCAGTATGTAATGGCCAAAACTACAGATCGTAAAGATAGTTTGCTATTTTTTTATTTAGATAAATTTTAACTAATAATAATGTATTTCCTGATCCAAGGTAAGATATGAATGATCAAATCTCATGCTTCAGGCTACAAAGTAATTACTTCCAGAAAAGGGTTTCCTTGCATTTGTTGACAGAGAGGCAGAGAGAGAGAGCGAGAGAGAGGAAAAGCAAGCAAACAAGAGAGAGGGATTAAGAGAACCACAATGCACATTCACCATGTAACCCATCTTCCCTCCCTGGAACTCCTCACTGACTTCCCAATCCAGCCACTCCAATTTCCCAATCAAGGAGCTATGACTTTGAAATAGCGATGGTGTAGCTTTAGCCCCAATATACGAAGTGCTCCCACTTTTTGCCAGTCACTTCACAGTTCTCCCTTTATTTGCCAAGATAAACCTCCTCCCTCTAATAAGAGTATGGCTTTCTAAGTTAACATAAAGAAAATAATACAATGCCTGTGTTAGTACATGACTTTTTTAAGCAACAGAAGACTGGTAAAGAGGCTGTTATTTAAAACTGATTGAAATGGATTCAGAGTACAGGCCCTGTGCCAGATTACGTGAACTTGTAACCCATGCTTAACTCAGATTTATTATATTAATCATGGTAATCCAATACATAGTAAGTTTAATTGTGTGTGTGGGGGGGGGGGGGTGTGTTATTAAAGTTGTATTCAAATGAAAATACTAAAAGCTGAAGAACAAGCACAGAAACTGTAGTATGGGGATTTAAATTTGACAGAAATGGATTTAAGAAAAAGCTTTGCCAATTACTAGCTGGATAGCATCAGACAACTAATGTAATCTGCGTTTCAGTTGGAGAGATTAAAATAAGAAATATAAACAAGGGAAAACAATGATTCTGACCTCCTAGAGAGATTGTGAGGGTTAAAGGGATAATAGCCAGAGTGTCCAGCACATAATAAATATTCTCAGCAAATGATATTATATTTTTATTACTAATTATAGTAAGTTTCTCCTTCTTAAAATTTGGATTTGGAAATTTAGAGAAATTCCTATACCCCTTCCAGCTAAAATATATATTTTTGTGAATAGTATATTCAGTAATAAGAGCCTCAATGCAGAAATTCCAGAATGAGTCTGCTTATCATTTTGCAGTTACTTAAAAAATAAACATTCTTGTGCCATAAGATTCCTTGGCTGATAAGTAAGATCTGTAGTTCCTTGTTATTCAAACTGTGGTCAGAAAAACAGCAGCAGTAGCAGTGCCAAGGAGCTTATCAAAGCTTTTGAACGTCAGACACTATTCAGACTACTGAATCAGAAAACGTATTTAAACAAGATCTCCAGGTGATTCATATGCACATGAAAGTTTGAAAAGAATTGCTCTAGTACAATGGTTCTCAGACTTTAGCATGTGCCGGAAGTACCTTGAGAACTTGTTAAAACAGATAGCTGGGTCTTAAATCTAGCTTTTTAAATTTAGTACGTCTGGATTAGGGCCAAAAATTTTGCATTACTAACAAGGTGGTGCTGATGTTGCTAGTCCAGGAACCACACTTCAATAATAATTAAGACATTCAATAGCTCGACAATTAGAAAAAAAAAATAAAGTAAGAGGAAGAAAATAACAAAGATTAGAAGAACAAAAACCAGTGAAACAACAGACAAATAATAGAGAAAACACATAAAACCCAAAGATGTTAAGAGATCAGTGAAATAATGCACTTTTATATTGATTGAACAAGAAAAAAGAGAAAACGTGCAAATTACAAATATCAGGAATAAAAGAGAATACATCTCCACAGACCCCAAAGGGATTAAAAGTATAATAGAAAAACATTATGAATAACTTCATGACAATAAATTTGAAACACTGATGAAATTGTTATATTTTAAAATTTCTTTATATTTTAAAACTTTATGTCATTTAGAATATTCCCACAAAGAAAGTTTTGGGTCTGAATGGCTTCACCAGGGAATTCTGTCAAACCCTTAGGAGAAAATAATACCAATCCTACAAGAAATCTCTCAGAAAATTAAGGATAAATATCTCCCAAGCCATTTAATAGGGCCAAAATTACATTGTTATCGATGACACTGCAAAAAGAGAAAACTACAGTTGTCCTCCCTTGTTTTCAATTTTGCTTTCTGAGGAGTCAGTTACCCACAGTCAACTGTAGTCTGAAAATATTTAATGGAAAATTCCAGAAATAAACAATTCACAGGTTTTAAATTGTGTGCCATTCTGAGCATGATGAAACCCTGCAACATCTGGCTCCATCCTCCCTGGATGTGACATAGCCCTTTGCCCAGTGTCTCCATCCTGTATACTGTCAGTCACTTAGTAGCCACCTGGGTTGTCAGACAGTTGTGGTATTGCAGTGTGTGTGTTCAAGTAACCCTCGTTTTACTTAATAATGGTCCCCAAATGCAAGAGTAATGAAGCTGGCAATTTTTTGTTTGCCAAAGAGGAGCCATAAAGTGCTTCCTTTAAGTGAAAAGGTGAAAGGTCTTGGTTTAATATAGAAAGAAAAAAATATGTTGAGGTTGCCAAGCTACTGTATGAATGAATCTTCTCCCAGTGAAATTGTGAAGAAGGAAAAAGAAGTTCATGCTAGTTTTGCTGTCACACATCAAGTGGATGATCCTCCTTCTGCCTTATTGTCAGAAGACCAATAGTAGCCTAACGCTAAATCACAATGCCTTCATCATTCACCTCACTTCATCTCATTACTTAGGCATGGTGTCATCTCATACCATCGCATGAAAAAGAAAGGTAAGACCAGTACAATAAGATATTTTGAGAGAGAGAGAGAGAAATAGGACACATTCATATAACTTTTATTACAGTATGTTGTTACAATTGTTCTATTTTTAGTTATTGTTAATTTCTTATGGTGGCGAATTTATGAACTAAACTTCATCATTGGAATGTATGTGTAGGGAAAAACATAATCTATTATATAGCGTTTGGTGCTGTCTGCAGTTTCAGGAATCCACTGGGAATCTTAGAACAAGTCCTCCATGGATAAGGAGGGACTACTGTACCAAAAACTCTTTCTAGTGAAAATAGGAGCAAAACTCCTTTATGTTATATTAGCAAATGCAATTCAGTAATATAATACATAAAGAGTATCCTGCACCTGATCTATCGGGGGAAATTCAGCCACTGATATTTCACGTGGGTCCTTTTCTATTTTCCCTAAGTGTTGGCTGGTCTGAGAAATAAAGGGAAAGAGCACAGAAGAGAGAAATTTTAAAGCTGGGTGTCCGGGGGAGACATCACATGTCATCAGGTTCCATGATGCCCCCCAAGCCGTAAAACCAGCAAGTTTTTATTAGTGATTTTCAAAAGGGGAGGGACTGTACAAATAGGGTGTTGGTCACAGAGATCACATGCTTCACAAGGTAGAATATCACAAGGCAAATGGAGGCAGGGTGAGATCACAGGACCAGGTTGAAATTAAAATCGCTAATGAAGTTTCAGGCATGCATTGTCATTGATAACATTTTATCAGGAGACAGGGTTTGAGGGCAGACAACCAGTCTGACCAAAATTTATTAGGTGGGAATTTCCTTGTCCTAATAAGCCTGGGAGCGCTATGGGAGACCGGGGCTTATTTCATCCCTTTTCTACAGCTGTAAAAGACAGATATTCCCAAAGCAGCTATTTCAGACACCGCCCCTTGGGAATGCATTCTCTTTCTCAGGGATGTTCCTTGCTGAGAAAAAGAATTCAGTGATATTTCTCCTATTTGCTTTTGAAAGAAGAGAAATATGGCTCTGTTCCACCTGGCCACAGGCAGCCAGACTTTAAGGTTATCTCCCTTGTTCCCTGAACATCGCTGTTATCCTGTTCTTTTTTCAAGGTGCCCAGATTTCATATTGTTTAAGCAATTTGTGCAGTTAACGCAATCATCACAGGGTCCTAAGGTGATATTTATCCTCAGCTTACAAAGATGATGGGATTAAGAGATTAAAGACAGGCAAAGGAAATCACAAGAGTATTGACTGGGGAAGTGATAAGTGTCCATGAAACCTTCACAATTTATGTTCAGAGATTGCAGTAAAGACAGGCATAAGAAATTATAGAAGTATTAATTTGGGAAACTAATAAATGTCCATGAAATCTTCAAAATTTATGTTTTTCTGCCATGGCCTCAGCCAGTCCCTCCGTTTGGGGTCCCTGACTTCCCACAATACTGATCAAATGTGTTTTATGTCACAAGTGTAAGCTTGGTTTACTCTAAAAGATCAAACAGTATAATTAACTATATTAATAGCATAATAGGGTAAAAAACAAAATATGATCATCTCACTAAGTGCAGAATAAGCATTTGAAAAGATCATACATACATTTTTGATAAAAACTCTTAGCAAATTAGAAGTAGAAGGCAAATCTCTCAATATGATAAAGGCCATCTATGAAAAAACTACAGCTAACATCATATTCTGTGATTGAAAATTGAATATTCTCTCTTTGAAGATCTCAAAAGAATTTATACTCTCACCTCTTCAAATGGACTTTGTAAGGAAAGTCCTAGCCAGTGCAATATAACAAGAAAACAAGTAAAAGACATACAGATTGGAAAGGAAGAGATAAAATAGGCTGTACGTGTAGACCTGATAATGCCTACAAAAAGTCCTAAGAAACCTAGAAAAAGAAGCTATTAGAGCTAATAGATGTGTTTAGAAAGATCACATATTACAAGGTCAAAAATCTAAAATTAGTTGTATTTCTACACGCCGGCAGTGAACAATTGAAAATCGAAATTAAAAACAATATAATTTATAAAAATATCAAAAAATTAAATAGGAATAAATTTAACAATGCATGCACATGCCCTCTATACCGGTAATTATAAAACATTGCTGAAAGAAATTAAGTTAGACTTAAATAAAAGTAGAAATATGCCATGTTTATAATTTGGTACAATCAATGTATTTAAGATGTCAGTGAAATAAAATGTCAAATTCTTAGCAGGCTTTTATGTAGAATATGACAAGCTGATTTTAAAATTTGTATGGAAATTCAAAAGACTAAGAAAAGCAATTAGAAAAAGGAGAAAAAAGTTGAAGGTCTTAACCCTCATAATTTCAAGACTTACAATCAAGTTTAAAAAACCAAGATAGTAGGATGTTATAAGAATAAATACATTGATTAATAAAGCAGAATAAACTGACTCTATTTCTCCCTCTCTCCTCCATTGTTTTCTCTCTTCCTCCTTCTCTTCCTCCGTTCCCCTCTGTTCCTCCTTCCTTCCCTCTTTCCCTCTCTTCAGTCCTCTCTTTGTCCCTCCCTTCTTTTCTCCCTCCTTTCGTCATTTCATCTCTTTATCTGCCTATCTATCTTAAATTTATTTTTGATACAGGTGTTAAGATAATTCAATGGGAAAAGTATAGTTTTTTCAATAAACCATGCTGAACAATTGGATACCTCTATTATGCTAAATGAAAAGCACTCCATTCACAAAAGCAATATTATACAATTCCACTTATATGAAATGTCCAGAATAGATAAACTATAGAGACAGAATATGCATTAGTGGTTTTCTGGGGCTGGACAGATAAATGGGGGGAATGAGGAGTGAGATTGCTAATGAATATGGGATTTCTTTTTGGGGTGGTGAAAGTATTCTAAAATTGATTGTGTTGATGGTTACACACTGAATATAATAAACAATACTGCATTGTACACTTCAGTGGGTGAAATGTGTGATATATAAATTATATCTCAATAAAGCTGCTATATTCGAAAAAAAGGAAAAGAAAAAAGGGCAGCATTTGATTAGATAGCACCCAGCAGTCATTGATTACTTCAACATGAACAATTTCAATTTGAGTTGAGAGAGGAGTTATAGAAGCCAAATTATGTTGTTTGTTGCTAAAATAAAAAGGAAGTTGTTGAATATAATGAATGTAGACCACTCATTTTAAAAAGTCTAGCTGCAATGAGTAAGCGAAGGCATACAGAATGATGTAATGGACTTTAGAGACTCAGAAGAGGGAGTTTGGGGAGGGGCCTAGGGATCGAAAACTACACATTATATACAATGTACACTACTTGGGTGATAGGTGCATTAAAATCTCAGAATTCACCACCATATAATTCATCCATGTAACAAAAAACCACTTGAACCCCCAAAAGCTATTGAAATAAGAAATTTTGTTAAAAGCCAAAAGAACAAAAATTTTAAAAATTAAAATGTCTAGCTGCAAAAAAAAAAAAGTCATCTGGCAAGATTTGTGCTAAATGGAATGAGATAATAGGAGGTGAAAGGAAAAGAGAAGAATGCTGGTGGGAATGAGAGTTGATGGGGAAAGGTTTGAGGGGAAATGGAATCTAGAGAATGAAAAGGAATTAACCCTGGACGTTGACATTACCACTCTTCAACTGATATGAGAAGGGAGGAAGCAAAGAACATACGTTCTACCCTTGTGTTGCTCACAATTCAAGGAGTAGCAGTGTGGATCTTGCTGAGGGTACATTACCTGGAGATCTCTAAATCTCACAGCATTTGAATGCTACCCACCCCAACACCTGGTGGGGTTGCATGTGTGTGTGCATTGGTGTGTTGTAGTGAGGGAAACTATCCTTCTCAGTGAGATGTCACTAAGAAAAAATGACAATTCTCATGAGGAAACCTGACAGCTTTGAAGGTATAGCATCTATGGGGGATTCTCAAACCAAACTTAGAGATTTTAAAACAGAGGCTGCCAACTCAACGCCTACAAGGTTCAGGTGGTTAATAATAACGCCCACAGTATATTGAGCACATATTATATGCAGGCACCAGTCTAAGCACTTTACATTCATAAGCTTATTTAACCCTCACAATAATCTTATGAGGTAGGTACTCTTAACCTTACAAGACAGGTAGAGCATCGAGGCACACAAAGGTACAGGAACTCACCAAGGATACAGAGTTAGCAGACATGTAGAGGTGGGTGTTGCATCCAGGAAGTGTGACTGAGAGCACAGCCTTCTCAGGAATGAAGCCATATTGCCTCTCAGCAAGGAGATATAAACAAGGAAATGGTCTGGCCAGGGCCTACGGGGAAGAGAAGAACCTATGACTACACTGGAATGAAGCAGCCGTTACTTATGTTCAGCCCATTCCTGATGCACAAATGTGGGCCCAGTGTTCCCAGATCATAAGAGGAAGTTGCAATCTAAATTTATAAATAAAACTTCACAATTTTTAAACATTGGTGACTTATTTTTGAGTTCAAATATTATTGGCAAAAGTGTCAACAATTCAGATATGGCACATGATGAGCCAGTGTGTGACTTCTGCTTTAAATAGAACTGTAGTCTGCTAAGGGTGTCCAAAATAAACAGGAGTATACATTCAAAATAGGAAGTTTGATAACTTCAGAAGCTTGATGTATGTGAAAATGGAATTTTTAAATGTACAGTGTAAGGGGTGAAAGTACACACATTAAGAAACGAGCAACCTAACAAATATGCATCAGGAAGAAAACTTGATAATAGCCCAATACAAAGAGAAAAGGAAGACATTTTAAAATAACAAACAGCACCAACAAGAATGCTGGGCTCCTGCGTTGACAAAGACAGTTGAGATGAGACATCACTCTCCAAGAAGGTTAAATGTGATCTGGAAGAATACATCTCTTGCTGTGAAAATCCTGTCCCACTTACATCAGACATACTGTATTCAGTGAGACATTAACAAGTAAGTAGCAAATCCACACCTCACAAGGTCACTGGAAGAAGAGGGGGAAAAACGCAGATCGGTGTGGGCCCAAATACATCCCATCTTTAATTATTTTAAAACTCTATCAGACTTTCTCCCAGGCAGATGCAACCAGGAAATGTAAATGGTTCTAGAAAACATTACCAAAATTTTTTTTTTCTTAGTAATGTTGAATACTTTCCATCTACTTATTTGACATTTGAGTCATTATTTTGTGAATAATCTTTTCTTTGCCCATTTATCTATTTAAAATACCATTTTGACTATTGAGTTATTATAGCAATTCTTTTAAATGGCATCATGTAATACAAGTTATCATGTGGTGAAACTGGCATTCTCACCCATGACTGACACTTTGGAAAGCAATTTGATATGTGTGTCAAGACAGTTTTACATCTTTTTACTTGATAATATCACTTTTGGGAATCTATGCTAACAAATTCACCTGAGACACAGAAAATAATGTTTTATGAGCAAAGATATTCAACATAAGAGGTACTTATAAGAGTGCAAAACTGAAAACAGTAGGTAATCTCATTCATTTTTTAAAAAAATAGCACAGGAAATGCTTAAAATATCTCATAAAAGAGGAAAGAAAAAGGATGTTCAGATCTATTACCGTGGCTGTGCAAATACACATAGAAAGATGACTAGAAGGAAAATATAAAAGTATCAACAGATAGGATTATGGATGATTATTTTCTACTCTAATACATTTTTCATGTTTTCTTCAATGAATGTGTATCATTTTTAGTCACACACCATTATCTAACATGAAACCTGAAATGCCATAATTAGATGCATTTATTTACGTCTTGAAAAATTTGAAAATCAACTCACATATAAGTCCAGGCACAGTGGCTCACACCTGTAATCCCAACAGTTTGGGAGGCTGAGTGGGGAGGAGTTTTAATCCAGCCTGGGCAACATGGTAAGATCCAATCTTTACAAAAAAATTAAAAATTAGGCATATGTTGTGCACCTGTGGACCCTGCTACTCAGGAGGCTGAGATGGGAGGATTACTTGACTCCAGGAGTTTGAGGCTGCAATGAGCCATGTTCCTGCCACCACACTTGAGGCTGAGTGACAGAGAAAGACGATGTCTCAAAAAAACAATTCATGTAAAGATGGCTTGACGATGGATGAATGGATGCCTGAGTTATATAAATGGCAAGTGGAAAGTGGTAGGAAACAGGTAAGTAGCAGAAATTTTCTTTGAGGATGTATCAATTAAGGACCCCATTTGCAATGAATAGAAACACTCTATTTACCTGCTGCATACATAATGAAAGCTGTCACTGGAGCAGCTGCCACTGCAAGTTGGGTATTTTTTCTGCAGAGCGCAAGTGGTCTCATCTTCATCTCATTACTAGCTTCTGAGTCAATGTCTGAAGTGGGCACATCTGATAGGTGGATCCAACGTAACATGCTCAATCCAAACTGCAAAGGAGACTAGAAAGTGAGTAGAAAGTGAGTTCCTAGCATTTTAGTTTCTATCTGCGGGAAGGGGTGTCTATCTCAGGTGGGGAAATTCCCCAAACTCAGGAAGGAGGTTCCTGTACTACGGCAAAAAGGACAAATGCCCAGTATAGAAGATGTATCACTCGGGACCTGTAAAGGGAGCTCTATCTTGCTCCACTGGATGCCTCGCACGTATCCATTCAAACAAGGGTCAGACCACAGCTTTTCTGAGTCTTGGCAGAAGAACTTACGATTCTCCAGGAACATGATGGAATAGAACACGTCTAAGAAACAACTATGAGGCTAACACTTGCCTTCCTATTCCTGCTACTTGTCTCCTTGGGTTTCTGATGAAGTATGGGCTTCTGTATCATCCTCAGAATAGAGGTGTAGAATATAAAATTTCTTAGCTGACATCTAGAATTAATTTCTCAGAAACAGGATATCTCACACCTAGTGATTCATCTGAATTTTTGCTTTTTTAAATCATAAATTTTATTTTTTATTAGTTTTTAACACACAAAAATCTGTACATAATTAGCGTATACAACTTGATGAGGCTAGGGATAAGTGTACACCCATGAAAATATCACCACAATCTGTGCCATAAACCATCCATCTTTTTTGGCTAGCATCTATGACACTCTTCTTTTTGTTCTCTATACTGTATGAGCAATAAATTGTCCAAATATAAAGTGGCTCATTGTATCTTTACAGATCAAATCCCTTAGGCCTTGGTTTTGGCCTTACCTTGTCTTACATATGTGTCCAACCTAAGCCAGCTCAAACAAGAAAATTTATTGGGCCGTTGAACTGAAAACTGGATCCAGGAGCTCAAATGAATATATCATGGTACAGTTTCTCTTCTCATTACAGATTCTGTTATCTTCAGTTTGGCTTTTCTTTCCAGAAAGCCTAGCTCTACAAGATGGTCTCTGCCATATCCAGGTTCAAGAAATCCTTAGAGCACCAATCCAGTGGAAAAAGGTTTATCTTTCCCAAACATTCCAACAGGACAGGAACCTCAGAATGTAATCTTTCAGGATGGATCTGGATCATGAATAGAATATGAAAACTGGTCAGGGCTCCACCATGTTCTTACCCTTGGAGGCAACAACAGAATTTTTCCTACCCAAACTACACAGACTGAGATTAGGGAAATGGGACTCGTTAAAGGAAATGCGAAGTCCTATAACCAGAAGGGGAAAATACATGCTCAACAAGCAAACCACTGATGTTCACCTCAAAGGATAACTTCTGAGGTGGTTACCAGCTTACATCATGTTGAGGTGCAGTTGAAAGGGAGACTGTGCTGAACTTTACAGGAATTAGATGTAGTAAATAATAGGTGGGGGTGGACATGAAAGAATGAGGAAGAGAGAGAAGGCTGATGAATCAATAGGAAGCCAGAAGACACTGACTTTATAAATATTCCCAATGTCTGCTGGCACTGACCTAGACTAACAGAAGAGGTCAAGGTACCACTCATTCCATGATGCACATGTAAGAGCCTATCCTAATGCAGGTAAATAGGTAGATATTTGAGAAGTCAGAAATAAGACATATGCACCAGGCAAACATTTGCAAGAGATGCCTTATAATCATGCATAGGAATTACCTGGGGTCTTGGTTAAAGGCAAACTCTGATTCAGTAGATTTGAGGTGAGACCAGTGATGCTTCGTCTCTAACAAGCCTACAGGTGATGCTGAGGCTGCTGGTCCACACTGGTAGCAACAATCTAAGTGGCAAAACTTAGATGCACTATTCGCTAGTCACAGCTTCACAGGTGATGCAAATCAAATCCTGCTTTTTGTTGTTGCTGTTTTTTATCTTTCTGCTTGGGATTCATAGACCCAAGAGCACAGATATGATTGGCCTAACTTGGGTCATATGGTCACCTCTTGGCTAAGGAGCATTAACCAATGCATGGATAGGAGAAAGGTATTTCCCCAAAGGCAAAATTGCTCTGCTGGTACAATGAGAAGAAATAGTGGATGCTGAATGGTTCTGCAGGGGCATAGGTTGTAAGGTGCACAGCAGGAATATGAAAACAGATCACCAGACCAGGACTCTTCCACAGCTGCCCGAGAATATCATACCTAGAGTGATATGATGTGTCTAAAACAGTACTGCATGACCTATTCACAGCCCATTTTCAAACATTTCTGTCTGCACTACTGAAGGGGCTAAAAGGCACAAACTGCCTTTGAAGTACCCGGCAAGAATTACAAACCAATCACGATAACAGAACCAAAGGTACCTGCATCTACACAAGCGTGCACTGTTACCACACTGGACTGGGTAACAGTTCACTGGGTTGTTCCTGTCTGGAAGAAACTGTTTATTGCCCCAAGAGAATTCTATTTTGTACTCATAAGGCAAAATTGTCTTTTGCGGCTGTAAAGAAACTCTTTCTTAGTTGCCAGCTTAACCATATGCTACACCTCCTACCTCTTACAACTCTTTGTTAAATCCCATGACCCTCTCAGGCAAAGGTTCCATCTGGTAGAATTGCTAAAACCACAAAAACAAAAAAGCCAGCAGCAACATTAAAGAAGGACAATTTTATGGATGTATCTTGTGTGTAGATGCTTCTCTAAGATTTTACATGTATTGTTTCTTTTACGATGCAATATGTGATTTTGCACTGGTCAATTTAGCTGAGCTGGGTCTTCACTTCCCAGATTCCTTTACCCATATAGTTCCAGTTTAAGTTCAGCCACAGGCAAATCTGAGTGAGATTTGGTGAGGTGGAAGTGAAGGGATAGCCATTACACTCTGGTCATTGTTGGTTTGAGGTGGTGAGGGACAGTTGCAAAGGTGATGGTGGGAAAGAGGTTATCTTTCCCAAACATTCCAACAGGACAGGAACCTCAGAATGTAATCTCTCAGGATGGATCTGGATCATGAATAGAATATGAAAACTGGTCAGGGCTCCACCATGTTCTTACCCTTGGAGGTGACAACAGAATTTTTCCTACCCAAACTACACAGACTGAGAATGGGTAAACAGAACTTGTTAAAGGAAATGCAAAGTCCTATAACCAGAAGGGGAAAATACATGCTCAACAAGCAAACTGGCCTATTCTTGATTCTTCCTGCTCCATGCCTGGTTCTTTGTCCCAAATGCTGGCCTTGCTGACCAAAAGTTACCACAGGCCAGGGTTCCCAGATTTAGCAATAAAAATACAGGAATATTCAGCTAAATTTGAATTTCAGATAAGTAGCATTTTTTAAAGCGCAAGTATATTCCATGCAATATTTATTCCATGCAAGAGATTATTTGTTGTTTATCTGAAATTCAAATTTAACAGGGCATCCTGTAGTTTCTCTGGACCCTAACACAGGCACACCTCGAGGTGCTTTACTGAGAACTCAGAGAGGCAGCAGCGGCAAAGAGCCAACCACTGTCACCTCATGGGCTTCTATGGCAGCTGGATGTACCTCGCTTCTGGAAACCTCCCACCTATTCACCATGCTAGGGCTGGTTCACAAGTTTCTTCCAATGTTTTTCAGGACTTTATTTCCCCAGATTCTTCCCATGGTTGTGTAAGGTTGAATTCCTGCAATGCATGCTTTATTCCATAACACTCAGGAGGTTTTACTTCCCTGATTACATGCTAACTAATACTCGATAAGACTTTAAGAGAAAAGTGCTATTATTCCTACTTCACAAGAAAAGAATATGCAGCACAAAGAGGTAAAGCTACATGCCCAAAGTCGCACAACTGATAAGCAGTGGAACTAGAACTCAAGCCCAGGAAGTCTGATGTAATAGCTGAGTTAACTTCCATAGCATATTGCCATAGCAGTTTTTATATGTAGACACAAGTATTATATAACTGTCGTATCAGTATATATAAAGATATAGCTAATGTATATCATATATATCATATAATGCATGCATTTTGTTAGTAGTATATAAGTTTGTATATATAAACTATAGAACTGATTAGATAGATATAAATATATAAATATTTACCCTATATATAAAATTTAGCTCAAGAATTTCATAGAAACTGGTTTTTCCATGTTGTCCCTGGTGGATATCAAAAAATGCCAACTGTGTGCAATTGAAAATTCTCAATTGTATACAGTTAGTATTTTGATATCTGCTAGTGACAACAGTTGAAAAACCAGTTTCTATAAAACACTGGAGCCAAACCATCATATAAACAAAAAGATGAGTGGACCTGCTTCTTTGGATAATATTGGTTATTCCACAAAAAAAAAAAAAACAAAAAAAACAAAGAGATTGAGCTCATTAACGTTCAAATGAGGATCCATTTGAACAGAGAAGGTTAATGAGTACACAGCGTGGGAGAAGCCCTGAGATAGTTTAAGGCCATGAAACAAATGCAATGTTTAGAAGAAAATGATAGATAATTCCACTTAATGAGTACACAGCAGACTAATTATTGCAATGAAAAATGTTTAATTAAAAAGAAGTCTGCTTTCTAATGATCGTACTGACTGTAAACCAGTTTAAAAAATCCCAAAGACAGCTAAAGGCAATACATATAAAGACTGCAGGGAAAGTTTACACAAAGAAGATAAGTATATTTGTTTATTATTATGGTTTAAAGTTAGCATTCTAGCAATCCTGGCCTCTTACCTGATCTCTTAAGAAAACACCCAGTTGAACAAGGGAGAAGAGATTACTTGGAAACAAAAGAAAGTCATAGCAGAATCATTTTAATTTAATATTAATTCAGAGAAAATACATTTTAACACAAATTTGTTTTAAAAATGTGAAATTATAGCAAATTCCATTCAGGTCATTAGTGCCAGAATCCATTCATGGAATCAAAATACCAACCAAGCCTATACAGCTCCAGTTTGCGGTGGGACTTGAGAAAGACAGATAAAGAATATTTTCACATTCTGCTTCACTTCAACAACCACCAGTGTCTCGATGGTCAGGGCATGCAACTGGAAGAGAGTAGAACTAGGAGTTTCAAGACATGGCTGTAAAATGAGACTCTTTCTGCCTCTGATTTCTCTGTGAGTATAAGTGTGTGTGGGGGGGGGTGGGGGGGTGTGTGTGTGAGAGAGAGAGAGAGAGTATGTATAGTGTTATCAGTTATCAATTTCAATCTAGGGGAATCCATAATCATTCATTTTCTGGGCCTTTTCTTCCCTCGACTTGCCCACTTCTCTCCCCCTTCCCAGACAAATGGAGAGATAGAAGCAATGGTGTGCTGGGGTCAGCCTGTACCAACTCATGAGAGCTGTCAAATTTTTAAGTAAACTTGAAAGCTGCCTATCACAAAATTTATAGCCATCATTAAAGTTTAAATTATATACATTTACAAGTAGATAAATTATAAAGTAATAAATATTCAAACTCAATAATTTTGAAGTTTTCCCTGGAGCTTATCTACATCTGTCATTTCTGTAGAGTGTATGTACTACTGCACACCTCTGTAATTCCACCCTCAGTGACTTCACATTGGTAGCTTGAAATTGACAATGGCAGAAATATTCACACCACAGAATCAGCAGGTGCTAGAATTTAGAGCTCCCCCCTACCCCCAGTGGTTGTTAAACATTTACCAACACATCACTGGATGGAGGCCATCATGGGGAACTGAGCCATGGTGGGTAGATTCTATGTTTAGAGGGTGGCACTTAAGCTCTGGCTGCTGTTGGAGCAGAGGGAATTGATAAGAGGTGAGTCTGCAGAAGAAAACCCAAACAGATGTGAGATCAGTGCACCGGTATTCTGAAGAAGCTAGTGAGAGAGAAGTCAAGACTCTGGCTAGGAACTGTTGAGATGAGAATTTAGAAAACCCAACAAAAGCAGAATTTGTAAAAAAGACAGATGGTGAAACCACAGAAAAGTTATTCAACTGAGTAGATCAGCATGTTTTATCCTTTGGGCATCAGACATGGACAACAGAGAAGCATTTTAAAGCAGGTACACTGATTTCCACATTTATCTTGCATCACTTTAAACACAATTCTGTTCTTCTGAAATTACTTCTTTTCTCTCAATTCAAAGCTCTCTAACCCTCAATACCTGATCTGCATTTAAAAAGAAAGAAACTGGATTAAAATAATTTACACTGAGATATAATTAACATTCTTGAATACTAGGATCGATGTTCACACAGAGACAGACAGAGAGGGAGGATGGGGGTATTGCTAGAATAGCATTCATTGATAAAAACTATTGGAAATAGAATTAGTAGCAGATCGATAGGTTCCTAGTTGTAGCATAACCATGCATAAGAGTCAGGTGACCCTAAACTATGAGCTGTGAAGTTTTAATCACGCTACATGATTAGAGAAGCATTGTTTCTCCTTCCCTTGTGTGATTATCTGCTATGATGTGGCAGACACTTGGCTCCAACTGTATCCTACTTGTTTATTATTCATGAATAGTGAGAAACAAGAGTCTCCGTCCTGGGCATTGAGGTCTAAGCTTTGTAGTTTCAGTTATATGATATATCAAACTAGCAGTAGGAATTGCACCATCAGGGTTTATGGTTGGAGACACATCAGTCCTCCCCTGGCATGATCGAGGGTTGGAGCTCAAGTCTTGCATTCAACTAGGATTGATCATCCTGAAAACTGGGACACACCAGCTAGCACAGAGTTTGCACAAAGTCAGCTCCTTTTCTGGGAGGTCAGTCTGCAGGGGATCATTCTTGGACCAGTTTTTCCTTCTTTTTCATTGACACATATACCCCGGATTCTTCAAGAGATTCTTGGAATGTAACTGATGAGTTAATCAACACAGAATAATCTATATTAGGTGACAGTTCAAGTAGTTTTCTTTAAAAAAAAAAAAAGCTAAGACAAATAGGTCTTCTGCTGTCTTTTCCTCTGTCTTGTAGAATACCTCATTGCCACCAGAACAGTTCTTCACACTTTAAAAACAGAGATAACAGACTTTTTTCTCTGCTCCAAGGAAAAGTATGCTACAATTGATTACTGATGTCTGTCATGGGTATAGGGATAAAAGGTTGTATGACACATGCTATATGTTGTTATTTTACCTATCTTTTTGGCAAATTATGCTTCCTGCTTCAAAAACCATATTTTTTAGGCATCTATCTCCTTAAAAACCACAAGTTAGACAAGGGAATGTTATTCGATGCTAGAAAGAAATGTGCTAAGTCATGAAAAGACATGAAGGAAACAAATGCATATTACTAAGTGAAAGAAGCTAATGTGAAAAGGCAACATACTGTATAACTCTATATGATGTTCTAGAAAAGGCAAAACTATGGAGACAATAAAAAATTCAATAGTTGTCAGGGGGCAAGAGAAAAAAGGTATGAATGAGTGCAGCACAGAGGATTTTTAGGGCAGTGAAACTACTATGTCTGATACTATAACGTTAAATACATATGTCCAAACCAACACAATGTACAAAACCAAGAGTGAACCTTTATGCAAACTATGGACTTTGGGTGATAATGATGTGTGAATATAGGTTCATCATTTGTAACAAATGTAACGACTCTGGTGGGGAATGTTGATAATGGAGTTGGTTATTCATGTGCGGGGGAATGGGGTATATGAGAAATCTCTGTACCTTCCACTCAGTTTTGCTGTAAAACTAAAACTGCTCTTAAAGTCTTTTTTATTTTATTTTATTTTATTTTATTTTATTTTATTTTATTTTTTGAGGCGGAGTCTTTCTCTGTCACCCAGGCTGGAGTGCAGTGGCGCGATCTCGGCTCACTGCAAGCTCCGCCTCCCAGGTTCATGCCATTCTCCTGCCTCAGCCTCCCGAGTAGCTGGGACTACAGGCGCCCACCACCACGCCCAGCTAATTTTTTGTATTTTTAGTAGAGAAGGGGTTTCACCATGTTAGCCAGGATGATCTCGATCTCCTGACCTCGTGATCCGCCCGCCTCGGCTTCCCCGAGTGCTGGGATTACAGGCATGAACCACCGCACCTGGCCAAAGTCTTTTTTTAAAAAAAGAATAAAAGCTCCAACAAGCTGCTGATCTCTGCTATGATGTTTCCAAGAGTTATGCCCTCATGTGTGATATAGTTAAAGGAAAATTAGCTAAATAGGCTGTATCTGTCCTTGGAAAATTTTGTAGTTAGGCCAAATGTGGTTATGTCTAAAGCTTGAAAAACATTGATAGAACAAATTCACTGGGGAAAGATTTATTTCTCTCTTCTGGTGAGACAATGCTAAGTGTGAAATTGGCCATCTGAAATGTGATTTCCTCTGTAAAAGTAATGGCAACACCTGTTCCCTCTTGCCTTTGTAAACACCAATGCATTTCTTTCTTTTATGGATTCCAAAGTCATTTTCTGTTGGATAAATTTAAACAATTACCAAAATGAAGATGCAACATAATGCGTATTTCAGGAATATACATTATACAACATAATGTACATATACATATACAACATAATGTACATTTCAGGAATTTTTATGATGTGTGCATTATTAGTAATGATGGTTAGCATTTATTAAGTGCTTACTATGAGTTAGGTACTGGGATAAGTCCTCTGTAATCTGCAGAATAGCACTCCCTCTTTACAAAAATGTGATTAAAAATATAAAAACAAGGGACTCTAGAATACATAGTGTTCTGTAAAATTTGAAACTAGAATATTTCCCCACAAGTTTAATAATTTTTATTATCCTGGTATGGTGGCACACACCTGTAGTCCCAGCTACTTGGGAGGCTGAGGCAGGAGGATCACTTGAGCCCAGGAGTTCAACTCTGCAGTGAGCTATGATAGCACTATTGTACTCCAGCCTGGGCAACAGAGGGAGACTCCATCTCTTAAAATTTTTTTTTTAAATAATTTGTTCACCCTCAGCCATGCTTACCAAAATAACTGAGTACTCACTAAATATTTATTATGACATCATATTTGTGAGCATTCTACAATTGAAATCACATCCTCTAATTCATTTTGCCTCACAATAACCTCAAAGGTGGATAAAGACAGGAAAATAACCCCCATTTTATGGATGAGGAATGCGCCTTAGGAAGGTTAAATAATTTGTTCAAGCTACGCAAGTCTTTTCTCCAAAGTTTGTAAATTTACTCCCTCTCCATACTACTTTCCAATTTAGTTGCTAGTTTCAACATTTGTGTACCAATTTATTCTTTATGTAGCACCCTGAGTTACTTCTTTAAAGTGTGGGCTTCATAAGGTCACTCCTCTGATACTATAATGATAAATACATAAGTCTAAACCGATAGAATGTACAACACCAAGAGTGAACCCTTATGTAAATTATTGAGTTTGGATGATGATGTGTGAATATAGGTTCATCATTTGTAACAAATGTACCACTCTGGTGGGGAATGTTGATAATGAAGTTGGCTATTCATGTGTGGGGGAACAGGATATATAAGGAATCACTTGAGTCCTGTTGTAATAAATATTTAATGAGTGCTCAATTATTTTGCTAACCAGGGTTGAGAGTGAATAAATTATTTTTAAAAACATTTTTTAAGAGATGGGATCTCTCTCTGCTGCCCAGGCTGGAGTACAGTAGTGCTATTAAAACAGGGCATGAGATGGGGGTGTGGCTCGTTTCTTCAGTGCCCGGCTGCTCAAACCTCTAGGGGAGCATACAGACGGGCAGGCTGTGGGGCTCTGACCATGGCAGTGTCTAGGGTTGAATGTTTACAGCTCCTGAAACCCCAGTGGGCATGCATTACAGGGTGCTCTTTTAGTTTGCCATGTATAGGTGGCTTGTGTTAACCAGCTCAATTAGACCCTCTACCGTGTCACAAGGATGGAGGGCTTTCTGTATCCTGGGCTCTTGCATTGGTGTACCAGAAGAATCAGATCACATGTGGGCTTGGAGAATGAATGCAAAGTTTCATTGAGCGGAAGTAGCTCTCCGCCGATGGGGGAGCCAGAAGGGAGATGGTTTTCCCTGGAGTTGGGTAGCTCGGTAGCCAGCTGCCTGGCCAAACTCTGCCTCGTCCCACCAGTCAATGGCCTGCTGGCATGCAGGTGCCTGTCGGTGTGCTCTTCTGCCAGTGTTCTCCTCTGGACATCCTCTCCAAAACCAACTGCTTGCACCTTCTTTGGCTGATGTGCTCCTCATGACCTTGTGTCTCTGCTTTGCTAGGGTCTTGGGTTTTTATAGGCCCAGGATTGGGGCGTGGCAAGAAGGCAGAAGTGCCTGTCCTCACCTAGCTCCGTGGGGGTGGAGCCCTAGCCAGGGACTGCCTCTCCTGTACCCAGCACTTCTCTTCCCCACTTCCATATCATTTAAGGGACCACACTCTTCCCTTCCCCACACTCCTGTATCACTGTCATAGCTCACTGCAGCCTTGAACTCCTGGGCTCAAATGATCAAGTTCTTTTAGAGTTCTTAGGATTAAGTTCATAATCTGAAGCATGAACCATAAGGCCCTGGAGGACCAAAGCTTCATTTAACTCCCTGGCTTCATCTCAAAATACATAGATTTCACTCAGTTTTTCACCACCTAGCTCCTTCTTGAATAAGAGCCTTCACATACGCTCTTCTCTTCATTCATAATGCCCCTTCCTCCCCCACTCTTCAGCAGTCTAGTTTTTATTCGTCCTCAGGAGCACTTTGAGTCACTCACTCACCAAAGGTTTCCCCAACTTCCCACATTAGGTGAAGATTCTGTCATTCACTCATATGCTCTCCATATAAAGAAAACCTTTGACAAGGTCTTATAGGCTGCCCAGCATAAGGGCCAAGCCATTATTTGGCCAATTTTCCAAAATATATGTTATGGTGAGAAGTAGACCCCAACTCCGGCGATGGAGGTCTAAAAGTAGATTCCTATGTTCCCGTCTTTCTTTTCAGCTAGATTACAAATATATGAGCTGGGTTTACCAAGTCAGATGCACGTGCTTCCAGCTTTGAATGAGACGCTGGCGACCCAATGAAGCATGGACAGAAGAGCATTTATTATCAGGGAGGTGACAGTGGCTGCGCCAACATCCAGTTTTAAGGGATCCACAGAGATAGTAATGGCATTGGTACTAATGGTGGAATCCTTGATCCAGTTCTGGCAGTGTAAGAAGTACAAGGCACGGATTTTGGTGATGGGTGAAGTTGAGTGTAGTGTTCTCACTAGACTGTTTCTGTAACTTAATTTTGGCCGTGAGTTTGCCTGTGTATCTGACCTTATTCCTGTCCACTTTCTGAGCTTGGTTTCTCAACCTTCCTGCCAAGTCCATGAACTAATACTACGTGTCTTTAAAATAAATTATTTTTCTGTTTAAATCAGCCAGATTCAGTTTCTATTGCTTGCAACTTAGAACTCTGACTGATAAGAAACATCCTTGCCCTTTATAACATTTACCATAATTTTAAATAAATATTGAGTTCACTGATAACTATGTCTCCCACTGCACTGTAAGCCTGATGAAGATTAGGCCTCTGCCTATTGTATGCACCACTGTATCTCTAGTGCCTGGCACAGACTTGTCACATAATAACCACAAAATAAATTTGCTGAATGAAAAAATAAGTTAATATGTGTAAAACACTGTGCCTAAATGGTGGAGAGAGTAGGGGACAATAGGGCATACAAAGGAAGATCACAAACATAATCCTCCACAGGCCAGACACAGTGGCCCATGCCTGTAATCTCAGCACTTTGGGATGCCAAGGCAGGAGGATCACTTCACGCCAGAAGTTTGAGACCAGCCTGTGCAACATAGCAAGACCCTGTTTCTACAAAAAATTTAAAAATTAGCCAGGCATGGTGGCACATGCCTATAGTCCCAGCTACTCAGATGGCTAAGGCAGGAGGATAGCTTGGCCACAGGAGTTTGAGACTGCAGTAAACCATGATGATGCTACCACACTCCAGCCTGGATGACAGAGTGAAATCCTCTTTCTAAAAAAACCCCTAAAATTCTCAACAGAAATTTAAAAACAAATTCTCAATAGAAAAGAGGTTATGATGAATTAAAGTGATTATACCCAGACAGACATATACATATGTCTGTCTATATATACACATATATACATGCAAACTCATGTGAGCCGAACTCTTGAGGTCCATTATCAGCACCTATGGCCCATGTGTATATGTGTATGTATATATCTGTATAGTGTTTCCCTAGGCAAAGTTGAGCCCCTGTATATTTATATATGTCTATATATGTATGTCTATGTACTATGTATGTCTGTGTATAATCACTTTAATTCATTATACTTACATATATATGTATATATGTGAGTTTCCATGTATATGTGTGTATTGATATTATATATATATACACACACACGTATGTGTGAGTGTGAGCTAATGAATTATGTAATGAATGAATAATTAGGTAAGATAGAATGTTGGAAAGATAGAAAGATCAAAAGGGAAAACAACAGAGGGCCTTTTGAAAGAGGTCCTTTTCAGGCAGGATCTTAAATCATAGATCAAATTTGGGTATTCAAAAGTTCAAGGAGGGAGTCTGGACAAACGGAGGGATGAACAAAGGCACAGAAATCAGAATGTACAGAGTTATGAGGTATAACAAGTTGTCCAGTTTCTCATTTACTTAGGATGCAATGGGCAGCCATCGAAAGCTATTAGGAAGGAAAATGACGTGTCTAGGCTGTGCTTTGATAAAGTCAATGTCACAGAACTATTTAAAATTTACCAGCAGATAAAAAGACTAGACTCAATGAAATCAGATATTCGAGAAAAAAAAAGAAGAGATAATAGGGCATTAAGTCGTAGGAATAAATGAATAGGACAGATGTATGAGTTATCAAAGAAGTAAGATTGCAAAGATTTGAACACTGGATATGGAAGTACAATAGAAGAAAGGTAGTTTTGTAAAATGAAATTAAAAACCGAATAACTGGGAATATGGTAATAGCAAGAACAGAAGGAAGAAACAAAAGTAAAAGGTGAAATTTCATAGAGAAAGATAAAATTGCCTATAAGATATATTGTATTAGTCTGTTCTCATGCTGCTAATAAAGTCATACCCGAGACCGGGTAATTTATAAAGGAAAGAGGTTTAATTGACTCACAGTTCCACATGGCTGGGGAGGCCTCACAATCATGGCAGAAGACGAAGGAGGAGCAAAGGGACGTCTTACGTGGCGGCAGGGAAGAGAGCTTGTGTAGGGGAACTCCCCTTTATAAAACCATCAGATCTCATGAGACTTATTCACTACCACAAGAACAGCATGGGAAAGACCCACCCCTATGATTCAATTACCTCCCACTGGGTCCCTCCCACAACACATGAGAATTATGGGAGCTACAATTGAAGATGAGATTTAGAGCCAATCTGTATCATATGCTGAGCTTAAAGTAGATGTGCATTCCATCAGACAATAGAAGTAGAGGTCTGAAGTTTGAGAGAGAAATCAAAGTTAGGCGTGTAGATTAGGGAGAGAAGCAGATAATGTCATTGCTTTCCCAGATTCCTTCAAATCCCTGTAGTCCCAGCTACTCGGAGGCTGAGGCAGGAGAATGGCGTGAACCCGGGAGGCGGAGCTTGCAGTGAGCCGAGATTGCGCCACTGCACTCCAGCCCGGGCAACAGAGCGAGACTCTGTCTCAAAAAAAAACAAAAAAAAACAAAAAAAACAAAAAAAAACAAATCCCTTTACACCATTTCTGTGCACCTGTCTTCCCACTTTGGTGTGGATTCCATTGTCAACACCTAGGGATCATTTTTGGAAGACAACTTTGAGCTCCTGGAGGTGCATTGCCTGCATGTGCAGAAAACCGGAAGAGTTTGGAGTCTATGCTCCTCCTTCCCTTTCCTCCTTAGCCTTTGACAGTGATAGATAGGTGAAGACATGAAGACATAAGAAAGTCTTGCATCAGATTGTGCAACACTGAGTCGTAACTTACATTCCAGTTTTTCTGCAGGATTAGGCTGACTTTTGCCTGAAATCATACTCTTGCCTTGCTTCCTCTCCCTTGTCCTGCTTTACTTACCATTTTGTTTGTTTGTTTGTTTGTTTTTTCAGACTCAGCACAAGAGTACTTCTTTAATCAATCACTTGCACATTAATCCATATCTCAGGGTCTGCCTCTGGGGAGCCAGGCTGAAGAGAGGGAGTTGTTTGATAGTGTTGATCAAGCCTTCTATAATGTCACTGATATTCTAATTTTTTTATCAATTATTGAAAAAGAACCAATGAGATTTCTAATTGTAATTGTGGATTTCTATACTTTTCCTTGCATCCTATTATTTTGCACCATCTATTGTTAAAATTGTTGTAAGGTTTATTAACATTTGGGAATTTTAAGCCCTCTTGATAGATTGACACTTTTATCATTATGAAATAACATTCTTTATCTTTGATAACTTTCTGGCATTAAAATCCATTCAGCCTGATATTAATATAGCCCCTCGGGCTTTCTTTTGCTTATTTTTTTCGTGAGATAACTATTTACCTCCTTTCTCTTTTAATATATTTGTCTTTATATTTAAAGTAAGTTTTTCTGTAGATAGTATATAGTGGTGTCTTGCTTTTTATCAAATCTGATCATCTCTGCCTTTAAATTGAAGATTTGAAGGGAATTTGCATTTAATGTAATTATTGGTTTAATTTTACCATCTTCCTATTTTCTCTTTGTTTCATAGATTCTTTGCTTCCTTTTTCATCTTTGCATGACTTCTTTTGGATTAATTTTACATCTCCCGTGATCCTTTACATCTCCTTTGTTGACTTATTAGCTATAACTCTTTCTTTCTTGTTTTGTAATTTATTTAGGGTTTATGGTATGCATCTTTAATTTTCCACAGTCTAACCTCACATACTATTACACACTTCAAATGGAGTATAAACATTTTAGAACACTACATGTGGCATTTCCCCCTCAAGACCTTGGTGGTGTTGTCGTCATATATTCTATTTTTACATATATTATAAATGTTAAACACACTAATAATTTTTGCTTTAATCAATGACAATAATTTAAATTTTTTAAATTTATAAAATGACTTGTATTTATCCAAATATTCACCCTTTGTGGCGTTCTATTTCTTTGTGTTGATGCAGATTTCCAACTGGCATCAATTTATGTCTGCCTGAAAGACTTTATCATTTCCTGTAGCGCATTATCTGCTGCTATCAAATTTGTTCTGCTTCTCCATATCTGAAAAAGTCTATATTTCATTTTCATTTTAAAGGACATTTTTCCTGTGTATAAAATTAAGGTCACAGTGTTTATTTTCTTTTAGCAGCTTAAAGATGGTCTACTCTCTGCTTGCCTAAATTGTTTCCTATGAGAAGTCTGTTACTATTCTTATCTTCATCCCTCTGAATGTAATGTGTCTTTTTTTGTGGTATACTTAAAGATTTTCTCTTTATTATTTCTTATAGGCAATTTGATTATGATGTGCCTTGGTTTTGATTTCATGTTTTCAATTCTTAAGATTCATTGAGTTAATTCAATCTCTAGGTATAAATTACAACAATTTTGAAATCTCTCAGCCATATTTTTCCTGTGTCTTCCTCTTCTCTGAGACTCTAATTATAAAAATATATTAAAACACTTGGCCCTGCACAGTGGCTCATGCCTGTAATCCCAGCACTTTGGGAGGCCGAGGCGGGTGGATCACTTGAGGTCAGGAGTTTCAGATCAACCTGGCCAACATGGTGAAACCCCGTTTGTACTAAAAATACAAAAATTAGCCAGGCCTGGTGTGGTGGGTGCCTGTAATCCCAGCTACCAGGGAGGCTGAGACAGGAGAATTTCTTGAGAACCTGGGAGGTGGAGGTTGCAGTGAGCTGAGATTGCACCACTGTACTGCAGCCTGGGCAACAGAGTGAGACTCCATCTCAAAAACGAAACAAAAAACAAACAAACAAACAAAAACCACTTAATGTTATACTGCTGGCTAATGCTCTGTTCATTTTTTTTCAGCTATTTTTTCCTCTGTGTGTTTAATTTTAAACAGTTTCTATTTCTATATCTTCAAGGTAACTAATTTTCTTCTGCAGTGTCTAACCTGTTAATCCTCTGCAGGTTATCTTTCATCTCAGACATTGCAGTCTTCATATCTAGAAGTTGTTTGGTTTTTTTTTAATGTCTTCTGTGTTTCTACGTGATGTACTCAATATCTACTCTATTTTTCAACATAAAATACATTCATAACAACTGTCTTAATGTTCCTTTTACTACCACAATCGACTATGTGATTTCTGAGGCTGCTTACATTGAATGATTATATCCTCACTATGTATCATATTTCCTGCTTCTTTGTATGCCTGGCAATTTTTAATTGTTTGTCAGACACTGTGAAACTTATCTTGATTGCTGGACATTTTTGTATTCCTATAATATTCTTGAGCATTGTTCTGTGGTTCATTTGAATTATTTGACCCTTCTGATGCTTTTTATAAAGCTTTGTAAAGCAGAATGAAAGCAGTCTCTTTTTTTTTTTTTTTTTTTTTGCCTAAGGTTGACTTTGCCCCAGTACTGAGGCAATACTCTTCTGAATATTCTATCCAGTGCTCCATTAATTAGGAGATTTTCCACTCTGAATGGTGGAAACATGAACTATTCCTGGTCCTGCATGAATCCCTGGGATTATTCCTCTGCTCCTTTGGAATGTTTTTGCTCTGGCCTTGGGTAAGTTAGTCACCTTCGTATGCTAATCAGCACTCAGTTGAAGATTTAATAAAGGGGACCTTTGCTGGCCTCCCAGTGTTTATCTGTATGCAGCTCTTTTCTTCCCAGTACTCTGTGAACTCTAGCTTGGTTGGCCTCCTCAAATTCCCAGCTTCACCACCTCATCTCATGGAGACTGCTAGCTTCCACCAGTGTCTCCCCTCCCTGTGCTCTGAAAACTCTCCCCAAGCTGGGGAAATCGCAGGGCTCACATCATTTTTTCCCATCTCCAATGGATCACTGTTCCGCGTTACCTGAAGTGCAATGTCTGAAACTATTGTTTCATATATTTCCTCTGGGATTTTAGCTGTTTCGTGTAAGGAAGGTTAATCTAGTCCTGGTTATTATATTTTGGACTGGAATTACTTGTTGCTGTTTTTGATGATAAGGGAAACACATATTCAAAGAGAAAGGTTGTGTATAAAGCAAAAATTGAACACTGAGGAGAGAGAAAAGAAAATTAAGAATTAATTTCCTAAGAAAAATACAAAGGGGAAATGATAAAAAGCTGAGATGGGGCTCAACTTTGCCTAGGGAAAGAAACACTTCTTATGAAACATGAAGTAGCACAGGAACAACGACGAGGCACAGAAATTTAGATGCAGCGTTCACTTGGTCAGCTGATTTTACTTGAGTTTCTATTACATAATGTGAATAAAACTCAGCTGTTTCCTCCAGTGAGGAAGAAGGGGATGGAGGAGGGGAAGAGTGAAGTGTGATTCCCAGCACGGTGCCTCCCCACTCCACTGCCAAAAAAGAAATCTTTCCAAATCCTCTAACTCCTGAGCTTTTCATATTCTTGATGGAAGTAAGGGGTTTATAGATTGTCTAAGGAGATCACAGTCGGGCCACTTTAAAACTTCCGGTGGTCTGATTCACAGTTCATGTTGGTATCTGATATCTACCATCTCCTGGTGCCTCCACTGAACTTTTCAATTTAATATCCTGTTACACAACACTAGCAAGGAATAGGAGACAAGTAAAAACACAATTTCAATTCAGTAATATACGTTCTCTATGTGGATTAAGCACAGCAGGTTATAGAAACACACTGGGTGACAGGGGCCCTACATAATCTTGAATGGGCAGAGAAAGGCTGCCAAAAATATCTGTCCCTGTGACCCAAAATAAACAGAAAATAGGTTTAGGATACGGGAGTGGTAAGAAGAAAGGATGTCCTGTGAAAGAGAGGAGAATGTGTAAAGGTTGGAGGCAGGAGGTATTGAAGATGTAGGTGGATCAACAAGGCTGGTGAGGTGGGAGGGCTCATCAGAAGCCACGTGCCAGAAATACCTTGAATGCACTCCAGGGCACCTGTAATTGATCCTGAGAAAAGTAAGGAATTGGAGGCATTTTAAGTACAGGGGTGACTAATAAATTTTCTGTTTAGAGATCATTCAGATAGCAGTGCAGAGAATATAAGAGAGGGAAATTCACTGTCAGAAGCATATTCCTTCTGAGAAGAGCATTCACTGTGAGAGGGATAGTGAGTCAGAACAATGGAATGGAAAGTGCATATATTCTAGAAAATAAAATGGTAGAACTGCCAGAACCTGGTGACTGATTAAATATGTGTCATGAGAAGGAGGTACCAAAGGAAACACCCAGGTGTTTGTCTTGGATAACTGGATTGATGGCAGTGTTTTCAATGAAACAAGTATTACTGGCTAGATGTCCTAAAATTTCTTGTAAGCGAAAAGAAACTATGGAAGGGTGGAACAGTCTAGATTTGTTTTCATTCGCCGAACATAAGTCTACTTGTGACAGGCACAAAGATGGGTAAAACAAAAGCTATCGGATAAGAACTGAGAGAAATATTGCTGGGCATGGGGGTGGCAGTGGGGGAGGCGGGGAGAGGTAAAAGGAAAATGACAACTGGGAATCCCTAAGGCCCAGCCAAGATTAGATCACATGAATTAGTAGTGGAACGAAGAGTCTTCATTATGACCTTCTTTTAGCAACCCTGGGCAGTGTGATGAATGATTCAGAGAGGGCAGATGTAGGTTGTGGGTTGAACTCAAGCTGAAGAATAAGGAATGGTAAGAGTGAGTTTAGAGTCAAGTACAAGATGGGAAGCAACGTGGGACCAATACGAGCATCACGAAAATGCCTTCCCATAAGCACAGGCTGGGTGGGGAAGCTAGAAAAGCTAGAATGGGGCCAATGAGAGAATACAAAGGATGGTAAGGCTGGAGGCCAAAGAATTGGGGATGAAAGAGAGAAACCAATAGGAGACAGTCATCAGAATGTCGGTGTCCAAGAGAATGGCAGCAAAAAAATTCCCAACAATAAGGTGAGAATTTATTGATGGTAGCAAGTCGTTTTGAGTCAAGATCATTGAAAATATTATAATACGAATGTTGACATTCCATAAAAATGGAGTTCAAAGGAAGTCTATGAGCAGAGTTAAAGTTATGCTGGAAGTCAGGAACCACCAGAACAGGATGGGAAAAGAGCAGAAAGTTGAAACTGTTAAGAGCTCATGGTTAGTGTCCTGGAGGAAGAGCCAGAGAAGTGGGGTGGAGTGGAGCTAAGTGCATTTTCTTCCTTTGATTTTAGAGGTGTTGCCTTCACTAGAAGGAAACTGGTATTATCAAGAACAAACAGGTGTTGGTAGCGATCATAAGAGAAAAAAGCGTTCTAGAAAAGAGTTCTCTTTCAGCCAGGAACAGTGGCTCACGCCTGTAATCCCAGCACTTTGGGAGGCTGAGGAGGGCGGATCACCAGGTCAGGAGTTTGAGACCAGCCTGGCTAACATAGTGAAACCCTGTCTCTACTAAAAATACTAAAATTAGCCCGGTGTGGTGGCATGTGCCTGTATTCCCAGCTACTCAGGAGGCTGAGGCGGGAGAATCGCTTGATTCCGGGAGGCAGAGATTGCAGTGAACCAAGATCACACTATTGTACTTCAGCCTAGGAGACAGAGTGAAACTCTGTCTCAAAAAAAAAAAATAAATAAAAAGTGTTCTTTTTCAAGCAGATAATATGTTACAATAACAGAGGGCTCATTGACAACCTTTTTCATGCCACTGGTCACTGTAGAAGCAGGAAGGAGAGGCAAAGCAAAGATGGCTGAGGATATGCAGTACAGCAAGCAGGGCGCAGTAAGAGACCCAGTTGAAAGTGTTCTCCTAGGTGGCAATGCTAAAATAAGCTCACTTGAGGCTCTTCTGAATCATTAGCCCTTCTAGAAACTCCAAGGACATATTAAGTTCATTCACTAAAAAATTTTGGGCATAGTGTAGTTGCTGATCATCTCCATGATTACTTCTTTGAAGTCTCTGAACATTTTTTAAGTGCTTACTGAGAATTCTTAGGCAGAAAATAAAACAGATCATCCCCTGCCAATCAGAGTCTGAACACAGAAAGGGCTCATCGATCAAACAAATCAATGCAGAAAACTTAAAATTTCCTGTTAAATAAACACCACACATCAAATACCAGAAAGTGGTGACTAAGAGGTGGACAGAGGAGGGATATACAAAAGGTTTCACTCACACCCTGTTTTGTGGTTTTTACCTGGACGCCACAACCACACCTATGAGTTTCACTTATTAAAATAATAGAGAAGTAGAGTAACTAGAATCTGCTGACCAGAGCATAGTGCTAAATGCAGTTCCTCAGAGACTGAACCCGACAGGTAAGGTCAGGATTCAACTTGGAGAATGTCTGATGAGATTAGCCAATGTTTTTTTCCAGCGTGGTCTACCTGTGTGTGCTGATGCGTGTAGATTTGCTCATCTTTAGTAGACGAGAAAATTAAGCTCATCTCCTCTGTTGAACTTACAAAGTGTTGACGTTAAAACCAAGGATAAAATGGAGATAAATGGGGATAATCTAGGGCAGGGAATTCGAACCATACATAGAACCCCCTCAAAAAAAAATCCCCTTAAGCCCTTAAAAGGCAATAAGCAAGTAGTTTTATACCAGTGAAATCAATAATTAAAAGTTATACGTGAAAAAATATAACCCATGCAACATCATGTGTCCACTGAGCAGTGATACGCGCTTGTGTAAGGAAAAGAGCTGTCATCTTATCAGCTAGCATTTAAGGAGCTTACTGTGCGCTAAACTCTTTTCATGTTATATGATCTAATGTGAGCATCTATGCCAGTGGATTTTATATCCCCGTTTCGTGAACGAGGACACCTCCGGTGACCTGCAGGGACCCCGCGCCAGCGGCTGCTGCAGCTGACTCATCCGACTCCCACGCGCGACGCTGCCCGAGTGGCGTTTAAAAAATCCCACTCGAGTCCCATTTAAAACATAAGCACCCCACTTTTTAAGTGTGACTGGTGACCTCGATTTTACCTTCTGAGTCACAGCCCCAAGACCTGTGTATCTGTCAAATTGAGCACAGTGGGCGAGAGCGCGCTGTGAGACTTGGGGAGAAGACAGGTGGAGAGCACAGGTGCAAACTAAGGGGAGGGCTAGAAGGTAAAAATAGCGATCAGGGGTATGGGGGTGCTCATGGAGACACCCGCGGAGCACTGGCGCTGGCCAGCGGAGCAGGAGGTGAGGTGGGCGGAGCTGGGAGGACCGCGCCCGGCGGCTGCAATAGCCGCACCTGTGCACGTGATCCCGAGCGGCTCCGGCGCCAGGGCGGAGCGGCGCTCACCTGGGCCCACGTGACGGGGCGGGGCTCGAGGACCCCCCCCACGGCCACGCCTCCTGCCTCGCGGCGCGTCCGGACCCCGCGGAGTCGAGGGGCGGCGGCGGCGGCGGCTGCAGGAGCCCGGGAGGCGGAGGCGGGAGGCGGGAGGCGGCAGGCGGCGGCGGCGGCGCGCGGAGACGCAGCAGCGGCAGCGGCAGAGGCAGCATGTCGGCTGGCGGAGCGTCAGTCCCGCCGCCCCCGAACCCCGCCGTGTCCTTCCCGGCGCCCCGGGTTACCCTGCCCGCCGGCCCCGACATCCTGCGGACCTACTCGGGCGCCTTCGTCTGCCTGGAGATTGTAAGTGGGGCCGCCGGAGCGAGGGTCGTGCGGGGAGCGAAGACAGGCGGCGGCATCCTTGTCCCCCGGGCTGTCTTCCTCTGCGTCCGCTCCGGCCTCCTTCTATTCGACGTGGCCTTGTCCTGCGCTCCCTCCCGGGGTCCTCTCCGAGTCCCGCGCCGCCGCCCGGGCCCTCCCTCCTAGCACCTGTTACGTGGGCACCTGCTCCACCTCGGGCGACGGAAATTGCCTAGGGAGGACGAGTAGGCGGCCCGGGAGGGCCGAACATTGGGGACGTGGAGGAAAGAAAGGTGTTGAGGCTCAGAGGCTCCTTTAGAAACCCAGGGCATGGCCAGGGGCCGCGCTTGGCCGGAGCGAGCTCCTGGCTCTCGGCCTCGCCTGTTGCTAACCTGCCATTTTGTTGGGTGGTGCAAAGGTGTAGCCGATGACTGGGTGACCTGGAGGCTGCCACGCTGTGGAAAGTGGGGGCGGGAGGCAACAGGAAGAGGAAGAGGGCTGAGGACTTGAGCATGCTTTTTCCCCACTCACCCTTGCCATCATTAGTGGCCTTTGGATTGGAAACAGGAGCTGGGCAGGAGGCAGGGCAAGGAGAAAGGTGAGTTATGTGCCATGCCCTGGGCAGTTTCTAATCCAGTGGGCGTGAGAATGGTGGGGGAAAGGTGGAAACGTGGCTGCCTTTGCACCTTCTCACTTCCTGGCCTCCTTACGCAACTCCAAACCTTTTTAGCACTCTTTGTTGGGCCCAAGTAAAGGTGGGGTCACCTGCCTGCCGTGCAACCTTTTAAGGTAGCACTTGAACTTTTTAAATGGAATTTTATGGAGTTGGAAACTTTCGAAGCTCCTTGTGGACAAGTAGAAAATGTGCAAATATAAATTGGGCAACCTGAGGTTGCATCATGCCTGAGAATGGCAAATAAAAAGTGAAATGTTAGCGAGTTAGTGCCTTTCCGGCAGGCTGGTATTGTTTGCTTGGTTTAGGATTTTCATCTCTCCCCTCACCCTCGCCTTTGAGCTTGCATAACCTTTATTTGGGTCGCTTTGGTTTCACTTTTGTGCTTGTGGAGCTGGAACACCTTGTGAGCACTGTTCTATTATGCTAAGGTACCCACACCACCCTAAGTTAAGTTTAGTCCAGATTTGAATCTGAAAGAGGTCGAGACGTGAGTGAGTTGCAGGCTATGTCATGAGTAATGGGATTCTGACTGCGAGGCTGGTTTGAGTTTGAGCCTGGTTCAGAAGCATCTGAGTGCTTGGGATGAGGTGCAGGCATCCATGTGGGAAGAGCGGAGAGCGGATGGCATTGGGCTGGCTGCCTTGCTGTGGGAGGGAGACACGTTTAGAACTGGAAGATCTGCAAAGAACGATTTCTTAGGTTCTCGGCTACTTTATTCCGTGTTCTGCAAGCTCCGGTTTTTTGCCTACCTCTTTGAGAAGTTTTTGCCGTATCCACATTCCACCTGTACTAGAATTTACAGACAGTTCATTGAAATACTTTCTAAACTTCAGTACTTTTGCCTCTTCTTAAGCAATAATATACATGAAATTTCAAATTTGATATTCTGGTTATATTTTTCTAATGTTTATTCAATATATGTATGTATGTAAAGATACATGTATGTGTATATGTAAATATATATACATGTGTATATGCAAAGAAGACTTATCCATATGCCCTCTAATCAAATACCATCTCAAGAACCTGTAGTCATGTCAGACTTTTAGGAAACAAGGCCTAATTCTGAGGGAAAAGAGTATAAAGTGACTTAGTCAATTTCCCCCTCCCCCTCCCCATTATATCTTTTTTTAATCTAGCCCAGTGGTTAGTTCTCATTTCTTGCTGTACTTAATAACTTGAACAGCTTTTTAAAATACTGTTGCCAGCCCAGACTAATTAAATCAGAGTCTCTGGGGGAGTGCCAGAGTTCACTAGTTATTTTTTAAAGCTTCCCTGGTGATTCTAAAATTCAGATTCTGATATACAGGCAGGGATGCACTGCAGAGAAGACAGCTCTGCTCTCACAGATGTGAATTCTCTCAATCTGCTAAAACTACCACGACTCCCCAACCTAGGAGGGATCCCACACTCACAGAAGTGTCCAATCTAATCCTCTTAATCTCGTTTCCTCTGGCTTCTTACATCCTGAAACATGTCTCACACTCTTGGCTAGGTAGAACAGCATCACTTCCAAAAGCTTATTAGTTTGCTTCTCTCTTTTTATGGCCAACTCAGTAAGTTTACATTTTAGGCCCCCTTTATCTCCTTTACTTGAATATCAATCTCCCCCACCCCATTGAAAAATGACCAAAATGTTCCAATGAAATTGGTGACCTTAGAGAAACAAAACAAGAGACCACACTAGAGTCAAACTATAGCTCCTCGGCTCTCATCCTTTAGGACTGTTTAGAGATATTGGTTTACATGATTTAAGAGAGCAGAGATCAAAGCTGCCTTGTTACCCCTATATTTAGAATACTCATCTTAAATGGATGTACAGATAGAAGGTAAGTGAACACTTTTGAAGCAACTTAGCTCCTAGATGTCTCAATTTCCATCTAATTTTCTGATTCTTTTAAAATTGGCCATCTCCCATGGCTCCTCCTCAGAAATTCCTCAACCTGTAAAGTAAATGTGAGAATTTCCCAGGCACTGTCCTAAATGCTAAGTGATCTCCATTCTGGGGACCCATTATTTTAACCTCTGCCAGTGTTTCTGGATATCCTCAAACTCCATTTTAATTTTGACGTTCTGTTCAAATTCGTTTGTCGTTAAGAGTTCTTCATTGCTGTCCCATTGCCTTCTGAAACTTACCATGTGAAAATTGTACCTGACAAAGGAGGACTGGGCTATCAACAGTTGACTACACTGTTGACACCATGCTCTTGGAGTTCGGTTCTCACACTAACCATTTAACTTGGCTCAAAGTATTCATTCCCAATTCCCCTTAAGGTATTCTATTCACAGCCTGTCAGATATAAGCCATTTGTTGGGGAGATATTACAAAATATATAAATAGTGCCAGCCTACGAGCACCAGGAAAAGCATTATAGCACTGGCTTCTTAAGTGGAGAATATTACAAGCTCACAAGCATAGTGATTTTTTTTTTTTTTTTTTTTTTTTTTTGAGATAGGGAGATAGGTGTGTTCCACACCTGGATACCTAATTGTCAGCTCTTTGGTTTTGGCCTTAGCAATACTTACCAATGTATGCTTGCCACAGAGTTTAATACTAAGTTAATATTGCAAAGCTAAGCCTTTTAGCTTAGAATGGAAGACATCACCTTCAAAATTCTCATTTTCAAAATCTCACAGTTTTTTGAGTGAATATTTTATAAAAGTCACTCATCAGGTATTTACTGAATACCTACTATGTGCAAGGCACTCCTCTGGGAACAAAGATGTTTAAACCCTTCCTCACCGGAAAGACCTACAACCTAGTTGAGAGTATATTCACAAAAGTAACTACCATTCAGGGAAGAAAGAATTAAGTGTGAGAAGTGAACTGCAGCTAAAGCATTTTCCAGGTGGGACTATCTACTTTAAAAAATAACATTGGATCATCTGCACTATTGGGCTGAACAAGATATTTAGGGTCCCTGCTCTCAATGAGCTTATCTTGTAAAATGCGCAAGAAAAATTGAATTTTTAATAGTGTTAATCACAAAAAAGAATACAGATAATCTTTGAATTCATTGTGTTTTATTTTGCAGTTTTAGTGTTTAAGAAACTAGTTATATTCCCCAAGTTATTCATTCACATTTATCTTTGTGGGAAATACTCTAGGATTCTTACTCACATGCTTCTAACTGCAGTGTTTTGGGTGCCATAGTAATTTTCGTTTACTCAGCTTATAATTAAGAACATAGGATGCATCAAGCCTTCTTTTATGTCCTGAAAATAGAGTAACTAACATAGCTCCTGCCCTTAAAAGAAATTACTGTTTGGTGGAATATAAAGTCAAGAAAGAATTACCGTGCTGTGTATGAAGTGCTAATATAGGTTTATAAAAAGTATTGTGGAAAAGCAGGATATTGTACATCTGACTTCTGGAGAGGCCAGAACAGGCAGCTTTAATGAGGTGGGGACATTTGAGGTTAGCCTTCAATAATGAGCCATTAGAAAATGGGAAAGAGAATTCCAGGTAGAAACAAGGACATGTACAAACACAGAGACAAGAAGGACAATGGCAAGAATGTTCTGTCAGTTGTGAGATTTTGGTGGGCAGTGGCAGAAGAAGGAAAAACAGCAGGTAGGACTCAGGTTCTGGTTTGCTGAGAAATGCTAGGCCAAGGCATTGGATTTATTGTCTGATGGAAAGCTGTGAAGGACAGAGATAAACTTGATCCAGCTTGTGTCTTAGAAACCTTTGAGTGATGAAGTTTTGTTGTAAAACAGAGAGACTGAAGGCAGGAAGAGCAGTTAGGGGGCTTATTGCAATAGTTTAGATAAGGGATGAAAAGAACCTGAAATAGAACCAATGAAAGAAGGATGGAGAAGAAAAGAGAGAGGTTTGAGGTTTGGGAAGTCAACTAAGTATGTAAAGTTTGACTTGCCCCAAAATGATACCTAGACTAAACTTCAAGATGTAACTCAGAGGAATTATGCCAGAAAAACAAATGTTAATGAAAGGATGATTGTGAGGGAGGGGCTTTAGGGGAGACAGGTTCAGTCATGCAGGTAAATCTGTGAAAGGGACTTCAGGTTATTTTCAACTGAAAGCTTTGTCTTTGGACTAGGAACATTTATATGTTCTGATGTATAGAGTTTATTGCCTGGAAAATAAATTTTGACTGTGAAGGGACATTGTTTATTTGCAGTGTGCAAGAGGGAGCTGTCCATGGACATAGTTGTCTCCTAAATGGGTTTTAAAACTGTATTTTTTTTCCTTTGCCTCTGGATTAAAAATCTTCATCCACATTAAAATAACCTTTAGGCTGGGCGCAGTGGCTCATGCCTGTAATCCCAGCACTTTGGGAGGCCGAAGCAGGTGGATCACCTGAGGTCAGGAGTTGGAGACCAGCCTGACCAACATGATGAAACCCCCATCTCTACTAAAAATACAAAATTAGCCGGGTGTGGTGGCACACGACTGTAATCCCAGCTACTTGGGAGGCCGTGGCAGGAGAACTGCTTGAACCTGGGAGGCAGAGGTTGCAATGAGCCAAGATTGCACCATCGCCCTCCAGCCTGGGAAATAAGAGTGAAACTACATCCCAAAAATAATAAATGAATAAATAAATAACCTTTAAGGTTTCATAAGGGAAAATAAACCAATGCCCCTGCCAGAGATTATTATCAACAATTATTTGCTCCAACTGGCAGTCCTTTAAAAAAAAATACAAAGAACTGAAATATGGAAAACTTTAAACCAAGTAGCTGAAAAGATTCACCTTGAGCTCCAAAGGAAAAAGTCACGGAGAAGAGATTTGTTTCATAGAGCCTGATAGAAATGTTGTACGTAGTGGTAGGAGCTGTGGACGTGGTGTATTTGCAATGATATGGCGGAATAGAAATGACCCTGTAATGACAAAGGACAGGAACCAGGTTGGCATACCCAGTATCATGCACATGCAGTACTTAACAAATGCTACATGTTTGCTCTATAGTACAAACTAAGCAGTATGTGAAAATAGTCTGGAGACATTGGCTGGAGTGGAGAAGTGCAGCTTGGGAGTAGATGCCCTCTTAAATTTTGCCCAACATGTAAACTGCCATAATTCTTCTCCAGGCCTCTGCACTTTGACTTGAATTTCCTAAGCATTCTATTTTATATGAGAGGACCACATCCTTTTATAGACAACATGTATGACAATCTCAACTTTTTTATAATAGCTATGAGAAGGAGGAAGGTAAAAAGAAAGGAAAGAGGCAGTGATTTATATGGGTCTGGCCAATATCAGGGCATTGGCACACAGGAACAATTTTAACCTAAAAGTGTTAACTAGTTGCCTGCAAACATGAAAAGAGAATTTTCAAAATCAAGAGGAATTATTATAAAGAAGAATAAAAAGTACCAGAACATATTTCTCCTCTGTAATACGAGCTATCCATTTTAGGGTCAGTGTCGGCTATTTAAGCAGCTGAATTGGAGTTTTAGGTCACATAGGGAGGAAGAAAGTTTCTCTCTCTATAGCACTCTCAGACATATTTTTAAAGCCTTCAAATGTAAAGCTAAAAAGTAGAACTTCTTTTGCAATGAGTATTAACGTATTTTGGTCATAAGCCTCTTATGTGTATGTCATTTCTCATTACATCCCAGAATTTGTTCTGTTTTCCTAATTAAATAAATAAACACCTTGCTGCCTTGCATCTCTAATGCAGGCCTATGCCAGGGCCAGTCCAGAAGCAGTTTGGACGGAAGTCAGCATGGTTAGAGGACAGATGGGGATTGATGAGGGGAGCAGGAGGCACTGGGAGAAGGCACAAGATTTACCCTGGTCAAAAGTTCCAGTGGCAGTTACAATAGAAATAGGTCATGTGGGCAAATTTGGGGCCAAAAATGATTTAAAATTGGGTGTCATGAATTCAACTGGCAAGAGGTACAAAGTTTCCCATAACTTTCCATCTCAGCCTCCTGAGATCTGGTACTAGGTGGTGGGTGTCACCAATAATAACCTGAGAATTGTGAAGTACATATTCTCGCTTCACTCATTTTCATGCCTATTTTTGGACATCCACCATGAACCAGGGAGTGAGCTGGGATCCAGACAGGAGTGTGTTCCTAGCATCCCAAGCTGCAGTCCTGGAGCATTCTCTTCTGGAACCATTCATTACACATGCTGGTTGGTTTCTGTTCATTTCAAGGAGGGTGGGTTGAGGACCTTCTGTAGAAAGCACCATCCTGGGTAATGAGCATACAGAGATGTTGAAGGCAGTGTCACCGACTCTGACGTCACAGTCTAGTGGGTGAAACGGGCATGTGGATCCATGATTTTGACCCAGTTGTAATTGCTGTGGAGAATACATGCGTCGGTAACCGTGGAAGCACTGAGGGATGGCACCTGGCCAGGGAAGTCTTTCTAGAGAACATGGTAACTGGAGTTTAGTTATCCAGCAGAATTTTTACTGGCAGCATGCTGGGCAGAAACATGGTCAAGTGTGATCATTTCTCTATGCTCAGGGGATGAGGGGTAGAGGCTGGAGTGCAAAGAGAGAGGGTGGTAGGAAAAGAAGCATTACAGGGAAGATGATGAACTTGGGGAGGTGGGCAGCAGTATGCCTCATAGTGGTACCAGTGATCTACAGTCGCATTGTGAATGAATCCACACTTTTGTGGGCTGCTTTGTAAATACATCTACCAGTTATATTGTATCTGTTGGCTGAAGTATGTTTCTAGTTTAAAGAAATCTTTCAAAATGTGAATTGTATGTAAAATGTAGCTAATTGTAGATAATCTTTTTTTCTAGCTGATAAATTTCTGAACATACTGAACACTTCTATAACCATGATGTTTCCTGTGCAGCACCCCATAAGTAAACATCCATTAAAATAGAAGGGGTTACAAGTAGATAAAGTGTTCTGAACTTCTGGGTGGGGGGGCCACATGCCCCTTTGTGATTCTGATGAAAGGTGTGGACTGTGTCCTCAGAAAAGTGCATATGTACTTGTCCACCCAGTTTTATATGATTTTAGGAAATCATATGGAATATGGGTAGAAACCCTGCTTTAGAATGAACACTAAACCATGAGAGGGGCAGAATAGCAGAATGTTAAAAATCATAAGTTCTGGAAGCCAATTGCCAAGTTCAAATTTCAGGTCCAACACTTATTAACTATATAACTAGGGACAAGTTATTAATGGTTTGTACCTCAATTAACTTATCTATAAAGTAGGAATAATAATATTGTCTTTCAAGGTTTGTGAGGATTAAATTGGCACTAATAAAACCCTCATAACAGTGCTTATAACATAAGAGCTCAGTAAATGTTAAGTAATATTTCTGCTATCACCATTAGCTTCAACCTCTTACTCTAACTCTACAAGCCAGACTGGAAGACAAATATTTTTTTGCTTTTCCTCTATGTTCACTGGGTGTTCATTCTCACTGCAGTAGAATAATGAAATATCCAGTATAGAGATAATAGAATTAGAAGGAGGGAGCTTAATACAGAAAGTTCTAAATAATGTTTTCCCTTATGGGTAGTTTAGCCAGTCTTTATCCTTTCAAATTCACTTACCTTTTCCTGTTCTCATTCCAAAGATTAATTGAAAATAGGTCACAGTAGAAATTAGCCTGTTTACTTTGTGGGTGTACTAAGATGGAGGTGTCAAATTGGTTTGAAAAAATTTTTAGCTGTCAGAGGGTATGTTTAAAAGCAGATAATTAGGAAATAAGTGACATTTGAAAAGAAAAAGGGCATTTGCAAAAGGAATCCTTTGGGAACATAAGACCATCCAAATAGGGGATGAGTTAAGAAGTCTGTAATTCATGCACCCAGAATTGCAAGAGTTGCTACTTGCTCAAGACCATGTTTTCCCATGGGACTATGTATTTTTCCCATTCCACAGTTTCTAGTGAAAACATGTTTTAACATCAAACCCTGAGGGTTCAGTTTAGTGTGATTTGCGGATAAATACTTCTGTGGTTTTCTTATGGGAGGGATTCAGCCAAGTCATACCTTTCTGATCTGCAGAGAACAAGCAAACAACAAATGTATGTTAAACCAGAAAGAAGATCAGTTGTTGTAGGAATGTGTAGCCATTTAATAACTGCAACTCAGAATGTATTTGAGTACTTCTGGTATGTACCCAGTACACCTAAAGTGGGGTTAAGAAGATAAAAGGTAACTGAGTTGCCGGGAAAGGCTGATACCTACTCCTAGGAGGTTTTTACCTTTGTATTGCCTGGAAGCAAAGGTAGTGTTTTTGTTAGAGCTTGAGGTGTGAAGTCATAAGCACTGACTTAGTTTCCTAAAGACATTTCAAATTGAGGTGCATTTGGCTATTTTATACATAATTATTGGATTTTTTAGAACACTAGAAAGCAGTGGAAGGCAGTAGTAGAGAAGGGGTCAGAATGTGGATTCAGATCCAAGATGATAACAACATGGGCGAAACATATAATAGTTCTGAATACCTTTCTTCACAGTGTGTACTCTGCAGTTGCCATGGTATTTATCATCTGTTCTCTGTCAGATTTAACCATTTTTGTGTTCTGCTTTTTACTTCTAAAAATACGGCCACCTCCAGAGTCATCTCTACTAAACAGGAATGCTGATAATTACACCGTTTTGCAAACACTAAGTTCACTAATGCCCGGAATTAGATGAAGTGACTATACTGAGCATTGGTCATCTCAATTTTTTAAGTTCAGTTTTTTAAGTTGGAGCCAATTTGGGAAGCTCAAGAAGAAACGTAGCTTTCGTCAAAAGGAAATCACAAAGTAGGGAATAATAACTGCGTCAAGGCCAGAGTGATCCATACACCAGTATGACAGTCTCAAAATGAGGATGGTGGCCCTCCAAAGTGAGCTCAATTATGTTCTCTGGCCCATCCTCTCTCTTCCAAAGGAAGCCTAGATTTCACAGAATCTCAGCTCTAGGGATGTATCACATGTATTTACGTGAGTGAGAGAGGGGGGGCATTCATACACTCCTTCCCTCTCTCCTTTCCATGCAGCACATACCCCACAAGTGAGGAGGTGAATCTGACTCCTGTTCATGCAGCATTTAGTTTCCCTTCCAAGCCTTTGAGGTGTTTGAAGGGCTGTAATTTTGAGTGCGATAAGAACGGTTAATCTATGCTGTTTTACAGTATAGCCTCTGCTGTCAAAGCCTTGGTCTGTCTTGAAAGCTTACTCTGAAGCCTGCCTCCCCTGCCTACCTTTCCAGATTCTTCCCATTATATTTCTTCTCTTCTCCCAGCCTCTCAGACCACACTGTGTTGAGCTCTTTTTATAGCACCCACCACAATCTGCTCCTGACTCAGTTTAATGGTGTCTATTTCTTCCTTATTTCAAGCTCCTGGAGACGGAACCTTGCCTTTTTTGTTTTTTCTTGAGTGTTCTTCTATAGTACCTAGCAGTAGGTTCAGGGCTGGCCTGTTTGAGGTCCAGTCTGGGTTTAGTAAATGCTGTGTTTAATTCCAAAGGATCATATAGCCTCCTCTTTAGAGGTGTGAATGTATCATAATCCCTAACTCATATTATTATGTTTGTCTATTTGGCTCTGCCTGTCCCTAACAAACAGTGGCCAAATGCTTTTTATTATCCTTTATATTTGCACATAGGTTCTCAGGAAATAACTCAGAAAAGATAATAATAATGTATATTTTTTTTTCTTTTTTTGAGACGGAGTCTCACTCTGTCGCCCAGGCTGGAGTGCGGTGGCGCAATCTCGGCTCACTGCAAGCTCCGCCTCCCGGGTTCACGCCATTCTCCTGCCTCAGCCTCTCCGAGTAGCTGGGACTACAGGTGCCCGCCACCACACCCAGCTAATTTTTTTGTATTTTTTAGTAGAGACGGGGTTTCACCGTGGTCTCGATCTCCTGACCTCGTGATCCGCCCACCTCGGCCGCCCAAAGTGCTGGGATTACAAGCGTGAGCCACTGCTCCCAGCTTAATAATGTATATTTCTTAAACTGTATTTAAAGTTATGTAGGTTATTCTTTGTGGGAGAGTAAGAAAAGACTACCAGAAAGAAGAAAGTGGAAAAAAAGGAAAGATTGATCCACTGAAGACATTCTTATCACCTTCAGATATTTATTTAATAGTATGTAAAGGTAAATATTTTATTAGGAACAAGATTTTTCTTTTATAGGCACTGATAAGGTGGTAGTTGAATGTTTAAGATGCATTGATATTCATTAGATTTATTTCATAACACTTTCTGGATCAATTGTTAATTTTTGATTTGACGTTAGGACTTGAGGTATACACCACAACTATACATATTTTTAGACTGCTGATTTGATTATCATTGATCAAGTGATCATTTATGCTTTCAAAAATGTTTCTTCAAAGTAGTAACAAATTATATGATTGGGCCTTTTCTTGAAGCTTAAATTAAAACTTGTGTTTTTAACTTCCAGTGACTTGTGGAGTAATTTGGATATCTAGATACTTAAATGCAATGTACAGATGAGTATTGATTTTTAATAGTTGGAGCTCAAACTGTTCTCATATGAGCACTAGCTTGTTTACTAAGCAAATAATTGAGAGCATCCTCTGTCACTTCTCCCTGTGTGTGTGTGTGTGTGTGTGTGTGTGAGAGAGAGAGATTGATTCTCACTTGCTTGAGGTGTCTTCAGGGCAGGTGTGTAGCCTAAGGTTTTGTGCTGCCAAATCTAGCATAGTACCTGACTGATGGTTAGGAGAGGATTACTGTGTAGATTAATAAATGGCTTGGGATGCAGAGACATTTAAAGCAGTATGCTGCCAAGAAGGCCTGGTAGTGCAGATGGAGAGCCAAAGGGATTTAATTACAGTGTATCTCACTGATGTAACAAAGCCCAGTAGGGAGGTTGCCCAGAGGAGGGAGGCATAACTGAGCAGGGGTGGATCTCAGTAAAAATGTTGTAAATGATGTGCTCAAGATTAGATATGAGTGGGAGAATCTCAAGTACTCATAGGGAGGGAATGACATTCACGGCATGCAAGTAACAGGCCACTCTGATGTGAAAGATCTTTGTCTTGGAACTGTGGATTTTTTTTCTCCCCCAATACAAAATGTGAGGGGCGTAGTGGCAAGAGACAAGGATGAAAAAGACATGTCAGACCACAAATGGCTTGGAATGCCATGCAAAGAATGCATGGTAGTATGGAGGAGACCAATGGTGATAGATGCGTAAAACTTATTATCTTCACACCATTTCTCCTGTGGTGTTCTCTCAAGCCTAGTGGCCTGTGCCAGAAATTTGGGTATTTTCTTTATCTGTCCTTTTTCTGTTGTGTCCCACATCTGATCAGTTACCAACTATTATCATGTCTGCTTCTAAATTTCACTCTAATCCATTCCTTTCTCTCTGTCCTCAGTGTTCTGATTCTTACACTCTGTTGGTGTAACAGTCTCCTGTGTTACCCAATGTTTGTGAAATCTCTGTGTTGATAGAGCTGAGAAACAGAGATGTGCTCCCCCACCATCCACCCTTTCCTCCCCAGTCCATTCTCACTTTCTAGCCAGAGAGAAATTTCTAAAGGCAAATCTTGACCATGCTAGTTTCTGCTCAAGATGATCTTGGCTTTGTCATCACCCTTAGGTGAAGTTCAGTTCCTCAGCCCGAGCTTTAGCACCTCCTCGCTCAGTCTCCAGTGCACTTCTCTCCATTCCCCACCAGCACATGCCCCTCCTGTCTTGCTGAGCTTTGTTCTTCACCTGTGCGGGGCTCCTCTCAGCTCCCACCCTGGAACCCCCCTTTCCTTCCTCTGCTTTACCCCATAGCCCTGTGCTTTGGGATTGTTGCTTCTAGGAAGTATTTTCAAATCTGGATTTATAGCCCTTGCTGTGTAGACCTGCAGTGCCCAGTATTTGCCCAATTGTGACATTTATGAAGCAGCTTTTTAATTGCTTGCTTACTTGTCTCTTTCCTCTAATAGACTGTGAGTTCTGTGGTGACAGAAACCAAGTGTAACCTGTTTACCATTTGATTCCCAGCACCTGGCATAATGCCTGAGCTGTAGTAGATATTTATTGATACTTAGATCCACAGATATGTGAAGTACTTATTCCTATGTCGAACACATAGTAGATACTCAATAAATGATGGTAGTTTTTATTGTTTACCACTATATACAACAGCTGCAACTATTATTCTAGCCATTTTTTTTACTAACTCTGTAAGAAGCAATGAGATCAAAAGCTGGTTTATAGTGATGTGAAGAGCAACTTCAAGGAGAGGAAGTGGAGACCAAGCAAAGATGAATTTGTTAAAATGGTTGACTGAAAAAATACCTTCATTGAAAAGGTGGTAGTCAGAGAATCAGTAAGTCAAAGGAAGGTATTTGTCAATGATGAGGGAATACCGGACATATACATGGGTTGAAGAAGAGAGTCCAGCCTGAAGATACAGGTGTGGAGTTGGATCAGTTCTCCAAGCAGGAGGATTGGTCTTGCACCTGAGGAAAGAAGGCATCTTACATAATAAAGGGAAAATCAAAGGGGTGGGGTTGCTGGAATATGTGCAGGGGTCTGGGAGGAAAATGAAGGCAACACTGAGGGTAATACAAGCATGTTTAATTCTGTTGTATGAAAGGTATCTTTTAAGCAAACCAATTACCCTCTTTTTCTCTTTCAGCTGTTCGGGGGTCTTGTCTGGATTTTGGTTGCCTCCTCCAATGTTCCTCTACCTCTACTACAAGGATGGGTCATGTTTGTGTCCGTGACGGCATTTTTCTTTTCGCTTCTCTTTCTGGGCATGTTCCTCTCTGGCATGGTGACTCAAATTGATGCTAACTGGAACTTCCTGGTAAGGACTTTTTATTTTAAGTCTGTTGTGGGATGGGAGAAACCTGTATCCTATTCTATTCTGAAATGCCAGAGTCCCAGTTCTGCCTGTTGCCTCTAATGGGAGAGAAGCGGTCCAACCACAGAAACTGCTGTGGTGCTGTGGTGTTGTGGTGTTGTGTGGCTGCCTTGATGGACAACAGGGCCCCAGTTTGTGAAATCTCTGTGTTGATAGAGCTGAGAAATAATTCTGTTACTCCTACAACTTAGATGACTCTTACTCAAAAACTGTTTCATTTCATACGGCAAATGAATTGCATTACAATTATCAAACAATTGAACAAATGTCTTTGGGAACTAAAGATTGTCACATCTTGAAATTTTCCATTAATTTCTGCCTCAGATATTTAAATATGTATTTTTTTTTTCAGAAAACAAATACTTAGAAAAGGGCATGTTTCATATTGATAATAAATGTCTGTCCCAAATTGGTGAGTTTTTTAAAATGAATTTGTGGCCGGGCATGGTAGCTCATACCTGTAATCCCAGCACTTTGGGAGGCCGAGGCAGGTGAATCATGAGGTCAGGAGTTTGAGACCAGCCTGGCCAACATGGTGACACCCCGACTCTACTAAAAATACAAAAATTACCCTGGACATGGTGGAGTGTGCCTGTAGTCCCAGCTGGTTGGGAGGCAGAGGCAGAAGAATTGCTTGAACCTGGGAGGCAGAGGTTGCAGTGAGCCTAGATTGTGCCACTCCAGCCTGGGTGACAGAGCAAGACTCCATCTCAAAAAAAAAAAAAAAAAATTTGTGACCAAGTACGGTGGCTCATGCCTATAGTCCCAGGACTTTGGGAAGCTGAGGCAGGAGGATCACTTGAGACCAGGAGCTCAAGGCCAGCCTGGGAAACATAGTGTAACCCTGTCTCTACAAAAACTACAAAAAATAGCTGGACATGGTATTGCACTCCTGTAGTCCCAGATACTCAGGAAGTTGAGGCAGGAGGATCACTTGAGCCCAGGAGGTCGAGGCTGCAGTGAGCCATGATCACACCACCGCACTCCAGCCAAGGAGACAGAGCAAGACCTTGTTTCTCAAAAAAAAAAAAAAAAAGAATTTGCAATCAACACAATTTTTAAAATTATGACACCATTAAATTAGATCAACTTTTTGTTTAGTATATAGAGTTTGTCTTTCATGCTTGCAGCCATTTATTCTCTAAGACTGTTTTAGAATGACTCAGTGGATCACAGTGCTTCAGGGAAGTTCAGGAAGAACCCCCATTAGGTTATGATCACACTTTGGTGTTTAGAAGCTTACATCAGACTTTCAGTCAGGCTTTATATATATTCCTTTCAAGTATAACAGCATATTATTCCACAGCTTTAGTGCAGATGTTAAATATCTGTTCTTGTTTTATTTATAGGGCATAAGAGGAACTGTAATCCTAAATGTTATTAGTGGTGAAGTGTAGGGAATGTGGCTGGCCTTTAAGCCAGCCCTGGAGCAAATGGCATAGCTTAGTATAAAGCTAAGAAGGAAGTGGAGTACCATGGTTACAGTCCTGCATGGGCTTTGAGCATAGATCTGGTTTGCTTAGTAGCTGTGTAGCTTTGGGCACAATTGTTAACCTCTCTCAATTTTAATTTCTTCCTCTGTAAAATGGTAATAATATATTTGGTATTGAGTACAGTCATTCATGTCCTTATTAATTTGTTTTCCGAAGTTTGCATTTCCCACCCATTTGTAGCATTATATCTGATGTTCAGAAAATTAAATGTCAAGCGTTTCTGTTGTTTTAATTGTGCTACTCTATGAAAGTGACAGCTGAAATTGGAAATCTTTGTTTCACAGGTCAGCTGCAAAGGTTACCTGTGGTCTTTTAGCTGGAGTAGTCCACTGTTACTGAGGCAAAATGGTAATAGCAGTGCACAGGGTTGATTGTATGGTAGGCGTGCTTTCTAAGAGCCAACTCTTGTCTTCAAGGAATTTATTAAATGTTTTCCCTATTTTGAAAGGGTTTCTCTTTTTTTCTTCTTTTGTGTATCTTTTATTATTCAGTCATTTTTTATTGCATGGCTTGCTTTTGATAGGTTTGGTAACATACTTTGTACCCTCTCCCAGGAAAACTTTTTAGCCATGTATATAATGGAATTGTCACAAGTTGGTAACAATTTTTAATTGTTGCATTCTGGAACTGTTAGACGTTACTGGCTCAAAAATAGTTGTTTTCTCCTGTGATGATAGTTTATTACCACTTTATACCATGCTTGAAGGAAGCAAGAATGCATTTTGATAAAGAACTTATTTACTAAATGTATTTGTTGTAGGATATTGAGTTTACTATTTCTTCTGGGTTTTATTGACTAAGAAATTAAATTTACATTCATGATAGATAGCTTCAGCAGTTTTTCCTGAGCTTTCTAGCTGTGAAATAAAAATGTAATATCTAATAAGAGATATAAAGTACTAAATACTTGCCTCATTCTATTCCGGGAAAATAAGGAGACTTTGGTTTTGAAATAGCTTTTCTGTTTTTCTGGAGAGAAAAAATACCATTTTTGTGGAACTTTAAACAGAAGATTCTAAATTTATAGTCCCCTTTGTAGGGGAAGGGTACTAAGGAAAGATACATTTTAGAAAAATAGAGCTATTTAAAAATCCTATGCAATTAAACATGTTTTCCTTTATTCCCCCAAAGTATAACTGGCACACATTTGATCATTTGCCTGTTATGGACATCACTTAATATATTGCTTTTTTAAGAGTTTTTTTATTTTAATAGCTTGTAGGGTACATGTGGTTTTTTATTACATGAATGAATTGCATAGTGGTGAAATCTGAGATGTTAGTGTAACAGCCCCCTGAGTAGTATACATTGTACCCAATATGTAGTTTGTTATCCCTCCTTCCCCTCTTCTCACCCACTCCTGAGTCTCCAATGTCCATTATACCACTCTGTATGCCTTTGCATGCCCATGGCTTGGTTCCCACTTACAACTGAGAACATACAATATTTGGTTTTCAAGTAAGTGAGTTACTTCACTTAGAATAACGGCCTTCAGCTCCATCCACTGCTTAATATCTTGCATGTCCTCAGCTATATTTTCTGGCCCCATATTCATTTGCTTATTTGACCTGAATGACAATTCTTTATGGGTGATAAGTATTCTTGTTCTCATTTTTACAAATGAGAAAACAGGTTCAAAGTGGTTGTCATCCATTTTTCTTGCTGCTGCTAATGTAAACGAGGATCCCCCTATACACAATGCAGCTTTTTTCTAACTAGTAGATGGAAGTTTGACCCTGAACCGAAGAGCAAAGCATGGGCTTAAGACAAGAATGTGAGATATAGTCACTTGCAGGGGCGTGGGGTGGAAGCTATGCTTGAGGCTGAGGAAAGGCAAACACAGAGTGGGCAGTGCTCTGGGGTATGTGAGCATTGATAAGATTGGTGAAACAGCAAGAGCACATGAAGGCAATTAAGAAAGAGGCTGGGCTCATCTGCTAATAGTGGAGGCCAGGGGCCTAGGGCAGAGATTCACAAATGGTGGTCCTGGCCAGAAGAGCAGCAGCATCTGGAAATGTGTCAGAAATGGACATTCTCAGGTTCCACCCTGACCTTCTAAGTCAGAAACTCTGGGAGTAGGACTCAGTTGTTTCTGTTTAAACAAGCTCTTCAGGTGGTTCTGATGCAGGCTAACATTTCAGAACCACTGGCTTAGCAGAAATGATCTGGGCTGTCATATGCAATGAGTGAGCCTTGTGGAAGACCTTCTTAACACACATCCAATGCACATCCCACACCTGGCACAAATTGGAATAGTACACTCAGGATGGCCAAATACAAACACAAGTACAGTCCCCCAGGGGTTGGGAATATTTACTGAGTAGTTGGCCCTATACTAGGCCCTGGGAATACAATTGTGAAAAAAGACAGATCTAGCAATTGCTCTCAAAGATTTTGTTGTAGTAGACAATGTAAGTAAAGAAATTGTTACAAAATTAATGCATTGTTATGTTAATAGCCAAAAAGGAAAATCCTAGCATGCCAAAACAACATACGTGTCATCTCAGCTTCACTGGGAAGCAGACTCTAAGATGGACTGAGAAGTACAAGAGTTTTGGTTTGGGCTTTTTGTGCATTTTGTTGTTGTTGTTGTTTGTTTAAGGGGAAGGGGAGATAACACTTGTAAAAGAAAATTAAGGAGGAAGTAAGATCAGGAAGAAGACCCAGAATTATATACTCCACAAAGTCTTGACCAAATCCATACAGAACATCAGAGCACAGCCTGTCCTTTGAGAGTTTTGTGTTGGGCACAAGTGGCCAAGCACTAGTACCTCCACTGTGCTGTCATTAGTGGGGTTGGGGGATATCCAGGAAGAATGTGGCCTTGGCTCATGCATTGTAGCAGATCTCAAATCCACTAAAGCTGGAGGCTGTCAGCTACCTGCATGCCTCACAGCTAAACCAAGTTCCTTCTTGATGGAAAATGTGTGCAGTGCACAACTAGATGCTCCAGTCTCTCCTCTCATACTGCAGATCCATTTCTCCATACGCATCTGTGGAGTCGCTCCTCTGGGGTTCCAGTGTGCCTTTCTTCCTGAAGAAAGACTTAGAGAGGTTAGAGGGATACATGACATCTCCGTTCGTTGGAGTTGGTCTCAAGGCCAACTGGTACTCTTCTTCTTCCACTGACCATTTTACATTCCTCTTCTCAGCTTTCCTGTCTGGTGGTCTCAGTGGTTTCCTGGTGGTGAATCCAAATCTCATTCCTGAGTCAGGGCACCTGGCAACCACATCTGCTTCAGGCCAGCATTGCTACACTTGTTTTAGTCACAATTGGCAGAGAGACTTCCAAGAAGACCTCAAGCAGATGACCTGAGGTCTACATATAATTCCTCTCGCCCTCCTATGGCACATACACTAGGGCAATACATGCTCCTTACTGCCATCCTGACTTCCAGCAGCTCTGCCTTCTCTTGATGTTTAGTGGCAACTACCTTTGTCAAGATGGTAACTCCTCTTCCTGCCTTTTTGTCCCGGGACAAAAGAGTCCAAAGTGGCCAGAGAGTAGCCATAGCTTGTAGCTCAATGGGACCATTGCTGTATCCTCTGTCAAGAGTACCCCTTTGGGGACAAGGACCCCTGACTATGAAAAACCTAGAGTTGTGGGGACATAAATCATAAAGGATTTCAGCAGGTTATTAGAAGCGATGACAAGTGGAGAAACTCGCTTTTACTAAGTTTACATTCTTCCAATGGGGACACAATAACATGTAGGAAACTCTTCTTCAGTTTATCTACTGCATCCTAAAGGATGACCCCCATCCTCATTAATGCCTCCAAGCTGTGCCTTCAGCCAGCTATTCCTTTATGCTATCAGGCCAGGCCAGCAGCTTCTAGGTGGTGCAGTATGTGTGCAGCCCATGGGTAGGCACCCATTTCCACTCCTGCTTTGCTGAGAAGTGGTTTCCTTGATCAGAGACTGCGTGAATGCCTGTGAGTGAATGCAGTCTGTAAATCCTTGGATATAGCCAGTGGCTCAAGCTCAGAGAGTCAGAAAAGCAAATTCATAAATCGATGCCCTAGGTAATTCTAGTTTAGTGAGAATAACGATTATGGGTGTCTGTTTTTGTGAGAGTGAAATATTTTGCCCTCCAGGAAGGTAGGAGCTCAGTTTGCATTCATTTACTACAGGTGACTGGTTGGTCCCCTTGAGGATAATCCCTTATCAGGAGCTCAGAATTGGTCTCTGTTGCTGGCAGCTCAACATTCAGAGGAAGCAGTGGGTAGATCAGCTTTGGCAATAAGGAGGCCATGCTCTTGGGCCTTTCCATGGCCACTTTCTCTGACCATGGGTACTCTGTTTGTGTGCCCATAATGCCAGGTATGGGGCGATTGATGACAAAGGATTGCTAACATCAACTGGAAGGGTCCTTTTTGGCTATGTAGCATTCCAAAGCGATGCTTCTGGTAAGCATTACCAAGTAACAGAAAGATCTCCACATACTATGCCTAATCCCGTATCCCTTCCTTGTCCCTGAAGCTTTGATCTGTTTTATCCCATGGCCCTGACAAGTACAGTAGGCTATTTGCTATTGATCATCAGTCTATGTATATTCTCACTGTGGGCCTCTTTTCTTTCCTCTTTTTGAGATGGAGTCTTGCTCTGTCGCCCACGCTGGAGTGCAGTGGCAGGATCTCTGCTCATTACAACCTCCGCCTCCTGGATTCAAGCAATTCTTCTGCCTCAGCCTTCCAAGTAACTGGGATTACGGGCATGCACCACCGTGCCCAGCTAATTTTTGTATTTTTAGTAGAGATGGGCTTTTGCCATGTTGGCTAGGCTGGTCTTGAACTCCTGACCTCAAGTGATCCACCACCTCGGCCTCCCAAAGTGCTGGGATTACAGACACGAGCCACCACACCCAGCCATGGGCCACTTTTCTTTCTGAGCAAAGTGTATGACATGCATCATCACTCAGCTCTACCCATTGGGAAAATAGTCCCTAACCACTGTCTTTCAAAGCCAACTCTGAATGTGGCTATAATGCACATATAGTACAGCTGCTGCCCCTTTCCACCTTGCAACCACACAGGAGCCAACTCTTCTAAAAACAAAGCCCAGGGTTTTTTTCTCCTTCAGGTGGGCATAAGGAAACCCCTCTTCCCTGTGGCCATAGGTATGAACTGAGGAAGGAGAGCAGTTCCACTCTGGTGGGTAATATGAGAGCCTAAGAGCCTAGGCTACCTGCTCATGCAGTTACCTCTTGTTAACTGGTCTTGCTCAGGTCAATATCATATGTGCCCTTCCTAGCACAACGAGACAGCTGCTAGCCCACCTGACTTTTTGAGTTAGTGGCTTCCATGGGACCCAATTCAAATTAAGCAGTTCTGGATGCCTGGCCACTGGTGTCTCATGATCAAGTGTTTCTTCTCTACCAGGTCTAGTACCAGGAGCTGCTTTTCAAAGACTTGTCACTCTCCAGTGCAGGTTACTAGAGGCTCTAAAACTCCAGGAACCTCCATAGTGATTTTCACACTGGCATTGCCATAAATTCCACACTATGTATTTTCTCCCAAGAGTATATATGACCCTGGCTGGATAGGATGACCCAAGCATATGGAGTGAGAAGTGCAAGAAGTGTATTGGGAAGTAACACCTATAAAAGATGAAAGGGGAAGAAATAGGATTGGACAGGAAAGCCTTGAAACCACAATTTAATTCAGATACTTCTGAAAAGAAGGGAGGAAGAAGCAAAATTGGCAGGAATAGAGAGAGAGAGGGGGAAGGGGCAAGCAGTAATTGCTTGTGGGCAGAATCCTTTCTGGCAGAGACAATACCATGTGTAAAGAGTAGCATCCTTGAGCTATAACATGCTTCCTAGGGACCACAATGAGGTGAATGTGGATGACATTGAAAAAGGTATGTAATGGTAGAGAAATCAAGGGATCAGATCACATGAAGAGTTGCAGGTCCTGTCACCAAATCTCTTTATTTAAAGATAAACTATTTCTGATGATTCACCTCAGTAAGTTAAATGAGTGCCTAATGATCTCAGACAAATTTTCTCTTAATTTTTCTTACTAAGATCTAGCATCATTTCATTCAGCCATTAAAAATGGTGACATTTCAATTTGGGGTTTGACCTTCATCAACTAATATTTGTTGAATAACCACATGTATTTGAGCATCTCTCCTATAAACAAGTGGCCAGTATGTAACACTTTTCTTAAATCTTTTGAAGGCATTTGTGAATCAATCAGTTTACAAATGACAGTTATTTAATAGAAAGCACACCTTTGTAGTTCTTACCCATGGTTAAATTTGTCCTAGCAGAGTATTTTAGATGTGAGAACTTTTTTTTTTTTTTGAGACAGAGTCTTGCTATGTCGCCCAGGCTGGAGTGCAGTGGTGCGATCTTGGCTCACTGCAAGCTCCGCCTCCCAGGTTCATGCCATTCTGCTGCCTCAGCCTCCCAAGTAGCTGGGACTACAGGTGTCCGCTACCACACCCAGCTAATTGTTTTGTGTTTTTAGTAAAGACGGGGTTTCACCGTGTTAGCCAGGATGGTCTCTATCTCCTGACCTCATGATCCACCCGCCTCAGCCTCCCAAAGTGCTGGGATTACAGGCATGAGCCACTGTGCCTGGCCAGATGTGAGAACAATCTCTGTAAACAGTATCATTTGCTGTATGGGAATTTACAAAGGCAGTGCAATGCTCTCCTTTGTAATACTGCTGTAACAGTAATAGAAATCAATAACAGGTTTGATAGGAAAGAAGGTAGACTTCAAAGGGAACCCTTGCACACTGTTGGTAGGAATGTAAATTAGTACAGTCGTTATAGAGAACAGTGTGTAAGTTCCTCAAAAAGTTAAAAATAGAACTACCATATGATCCAGCAATCCCACGCCTGGGTATATATCCAAAGGAAATGAAATCAGATATCTGCATTCTCATTTTCAATACACCATTATTCAAAACCCAAAGATATGGAATCAACCTAAGGGCCAGTAGATGAATGGATAAAGAAAATGCAGTATATATTCACAATACTAATTGCCTTTAAAAAGGCAGAAATCCTGTCATTTACAATATAGATGAACATTGTGTTATGTGAAATAAGCCAGGCATGGAAAGACCAATACCACATGATCTCACTTATATGTGAAATCTTAAACAGTTGAATTCACAGAAGTAGAGAATAGAATGGTGATTACCAGGGTATGGGGTGATGGGGGACTGGGGAAATGTTGGTCAAAGAATACAGAATTTCAGTTAGGAGAAATGAGTTCAAGAGATCTGTTGTACAGCATGGTGACTACAGTTAATAACAGTGTATTGTATTCTTGAAAAATGCTAAAAATTTGGCCGGGCACGGTGGCTCACGCTTGTAATCCCAGCACTTTGGGAGGCCGAGGCGGGCGGATCACAAGGTCAGGAGATCGAGACCACGGTGAAACCCCGTCTCTACTAAAAATACAAAAAATTAGCTGGGCGTGGTGGCGGGTGCCTGTCGTCCCAGCTACTCGGAGAGGCTGAGGCAGGAGAATGGCGTGAACCCGGGAGGCGGAGCTTGCAGTGAGCCGAGATTGCGCCACTGCACTCCAGCCTGGGCAACAGAGCAAGACTCCGTCTCAAAAAAAAAAAAAAAAAAAAAAAGAGAAAAATGCTAAAAATTTTAGATGTTCTCACCACAAAAAGATAATTATGGGAGGTTTTATATATATTTATATATATATATTTATGTATATATAAATTAGCTCCACTTAGCCATCCCACAATGTATAAATATTTCAAAACATGTACACGATAAATATGTATGATTTTTGTCAATTAAAATAATTTTTTTTGAAAACTAAAGAAACTGGACTTTGGGACCAGACACACTACATGTTTTTCTGCCTCCAAAAGTTAGTATTTATGTGGCTTTAAACAGTCATTTAACTGAAAAGAAAGAAGAAATTCTTTGTAAAATGGAGATAATAAATGGTGGTTATAAGGATGAGTAATAATGCACATAAGGTACCTGATATGTGGGAGCTATTAAAAATAAACAGTGATGTGTTGATAGTATGTTAATTCAGGTAAGACAATATGAACTGTAATAGTGTTATGCTTCACATGAAAGTCAGCAACATACAAAAAAACCTAATAAACAAGTTCTTATACTTTTCGTGGAAGTATATATGTTAGTAGTTTTTAATGAAATATATGAATATATGTTATTGAATTCTATTAGTCTTCTGTATCTTTCAGTGGAAAATCTCTAATGATAAAAATAATTGCTCAAAAATAATTATGTAATGTATACCTATCATAACCATAATAAAAAGATGTTAAATGCTATTTTACTTGAATTTTAAAGACAGCATATGTTATGGCTTTTTTATATTATCCTAATTAACATTGATCTCTATGGCATCTTAATCCAAATTACAATTACATATTATTATAAAATTCAGTATATGGAAGGGTTTACCAATGTGCCAATTAAGATGGGTCAGTTGATTTTCACTTGGATTCTAATAGCCTGACATTTCTAAAGCAGCTAAGATAAACAGTGAATGTAGTTAAGATTGTTTAATTAAATGTTTTGATCTTGCTAACCTAAACTTCATCATTTAAAATAAGGAACAGAAAAATATTTTTTTTTAATTGCAGATGTCTTTTCTCTCCTCTTTTAGGATTTTGCCTACCATTTTACAGTATTTGTCTTCTATTTTGGAGCCTTTTTATTGGAAGCAGCAGCCACATCCCTGCATGATTTACATTGCAATACAACCATGACCGGGCAGCCGCTCCTGAGTGATAACCAGTATAACATAAACGTAGCAGCCTCAGTAAGTATTCAATGAGTACCATTCACCAGCACTTCCACTCTACTGTCAAGGCCTCCAAGAAACTCCTCAGGCAACAATAGTTTTCTTCAATGCTAGCCATTGGCATTAAATGTATGATAGCTATTTATCTGTACAATAACCCTGTAAGCAAAGTGCCATGATCACCCCCAGTGTTGTGGGTGATTAAACTGTAGCACGAAGAGGTTGATGTTCATGTAAGATCATAGCGAGCCAGTAGGACTGCTTGGCTTTGCACAGCAATGTCTACTTTGCAAAAAGAGTTGTGTTTTTTGCTTCTGATTACTTTCAGAGATGGTAAGGGAGATTTCCCAGTTTTGTTCTTTAGTATTCGATAGCTGCTTGCAATTTATTTCTATTCAATGAATACTTACTGTGGGCCTACAATTTATCAAGTAATGTTGCTGGGTGTTGAGGATGGGGTGAATAAGTTGCAGTTCCTGCCATTAAGGAAAGTGCAGGTGAGTAAGGGAGGCAAATATGCCAGCCATTGCAGTAGATGATAGGCAGATGAAATATATTCCTTGGGGTATTTATTAAGTTTTTTAAATCATCTTTAATTCATATATTGGAGTGAATTTGTCATTTTGTGTAGATAATTTGAGGAAATAATATATTATTTTTGTTGTTAGAGATCATTGTTGGGACTGTCTCCCATACAAGAGCAAGCCAACCTGATAATTCATTTCCACTTGTCTTAGTTGAGTTTTAAAGTTACCTTCCATCATCACCGAAATTATCTGATGCATCCTCAGGTTCTGATAGTTGCTGGCTTCCTTGGCTGTGAAGCCACTACATGAACAGAACTTCATGCTGAATTTTTAAATACAGTGCCTAGGGATTCACAAATACTTAATAAGTGAGCCCAGAATGTGAACATATTGAACAAATGTTCAGTGTAAAGTTGTCCACAAATGAGAAAATTATTAGGGGCTAAAATGTTTAAAGGAAGGGGGTTGGGTAATCGTACGAGGGAATAAAACAGTTGTACAAATCATCAAAAAAATATAAAATTTTTGTAAGTGTTGTTGAAGTATCTTTAGGTAGATTGGTCGAACTTCATATGGTTGTTCTTTAGGACAGTGTTTATAAGTCAGTGTTGTAAATCTCATGTGAATTTTTGTTTCTTTTTTCTTAGATTTTTGCCTTTATGACGACAGCTTGTTATGGTTGCAGTTTGGGTCTGGCTTTACGAAGATGGCGACCGTAACACTCCTTAGAAACTGGCAGTCGTGTGTTAGTTTCATTTGTCTACTTTATATGTCTGATCAATTTGGATACCATTTTGTCCAGATGCAAAAACATTCCAAAAGTAATGTGTTTAGTAGAGAGAGACTCTAAGCTCAAGTTTTGGTTTATTTCATGGATGGAATGTTAATTTTATTATGATATTAAAGAAATGGCCTTTTATTTTACATCTCTCCCCTTCTCTTCCTTTTTCCCTTTTCCCTATTTTCCTCCTGAAAGTTTCCTTTTATGTCCATAAAATACAAATATATTGTTCATAAAAAATTAGTATCCCTTTTGTTTGGTTGCTGAGTCACCTGAACCTTAATTTTAATTGGTAATTACAGCCCCTAAAAAAACACATTTCAAATAGGCTTCCCACTGGACTCTATATTTTAGTGTAAACCAGGAATTGGCACACTTTTTTTTAGAATGGGCCAGATGGTAAATATTTATGCTTCATGGTCCATACAGTCTCTGTCACAACTATTCAGTTCTGCTGTTATAGCGTGAAAGCAGCTATACACAATACAGAAATGAATGAGTGTGGTTATGTTATGTTCTAATAAAACTTATTTATAAAAACAAGGGGAGGCTGGGTTTAACCTGTGGGCCATAGTTTGTCGACCACTGGTGTAAAACATTAGTTATATATGTTCTGCATTTTCTTGAACTGATCATGAAAACTTATAAACCTAATAGACAAGCCACATAATATTTAGTCTCATTATGCAATAATCACATTGCCTTTGTGTTAATAGTCAAATACTTACCTTTGGAGGAATGTATAAAATTTCTCAAACTGTCTCAGGCAGAGTCCTGGATATAGGGAAAAGTAATTTATGAAGTAAACTTCAGTTGCTTAATCAAACTAATGATAGTCTAACAACTGAGCAAGATCCTCATCTGAGAGTGCTTAAAATGGGATCCCCAGAGACCATTAACCAATACTGGAACTGGAACTGGTATCTAGCTACTGATGTCTTACTTTGAGTTTATTTATGCTTCAGAATACAGTTGTTTGCCCTGTGCATGAATATACCCATATTTGTGTGTGGATATATGAAGCTTTTCCCAATAGAGCTCTCAGAAGAATTAAGTTTTTACTTCTAATTATTTTGCATTACTTTGAGTTAAATTTGAATAGAGTATTAAATATAAAGTTGTAGATTCTTACGTGTTTTTGTATTAGCCCAGACATCTGTATTGTTTTTGCACTGGTGACAGACAAAATCTGTTTTAAAATCATAGCCAGCACAAAAACTATTTCTGGCTGAATAGCACAGAAAAGTATTTTAACCTACCTGTAGAGATCCTGGTCATGGAAAGGTGCCAAACTGTTTTGAATGGAAAAACAAGTAAGAGTGAGGCCACAGTTCCCACCACACTAGGGCTTTTGTATTGTTCTACTCTTTCAGCCCTTAACTTTCTGGCTGAAGCACCCCCTTGGAGTGCCATGTATAAGTTGGGCTATTAGAGTTCATGGAACATAGAACAACTGTGAATGAGTGGCATGATCAGTGCTTAATGATCAAGTGTTACTTATCTAATAATCCTCTAGAAAGAACCCTGTTAGATCTTGGTTTGTGATAAAAATATAAAGACAGAAGACATGAGGAAAAACAAAAGGCTTGAGGAAATCAGGCATATGACTTTATACTTACATCAGATCTTTTCTATAATATCCTACACTTCCTTGGTTTTCCTAGCTCCATACCACACACCTAAACCTGTATTATGAATTACATATTACAAAGTCATAAATGTGCCATATGGATGTACGGTCCATTCTAGTTGGAATCATTTAGTCTGCTAGAATTTAGTTGTGAGATTTTATTTTTGTTTCCCAGGTTTGGCAGGCTTATGTTTGGTGGCATTAAATTGATTTAAAATACTTTGGTGGCACTTTTGTAAACAGATTGCTTCTAGATTGTTACAAACCAAGCCTAAGACACATCTGTGAATACGCAGATTTGTAGATTAATCGCATTCTAGATTTGTGGGTTGAATGACAAAGCAGTTGAACAAAAATTATGGCATTTAAGAATTTAACATGTCTTAGCTGTAAAAATGAGAAAGTGTTGGTTGGTTTTAAAATCTGGTAACTCCATGATGAAAAGAAATTTATTTTATATGTGTTATGTCTCTAATAAAGTATTCATTTGATAATCTTTGTGGTCATCTATTACACCATTCACTTTGAAATTCAGTTAAAGATTTGATATAAATTTGACAGAGCTTCTAGACTTATAATGTATAAAAAGTTCTATTTTAAACATTTCTGTGTAAAAGTCTCTCAGGAATTGTCTGTTAAGTCTTTTTTCTTTGATGAAGGTGAAAGAGGTAAGTCTTTGGAAGTAACGTTGCAAAGGAAATTTAAATGAGAATTCCATTTTGCCGAGTGTGATGACTTATGCCTATATTCCCAACACTTTGGGAAGCCGAGGCAGGAGGATCACTTGAGACTAGGAATTCAGGACCAACCTGGGCAATATAGTGAGACCTCATCTCTACGAAAAAATTTAAAAATTAGCTGGGCGCATGTGGCACGTGCCTCTAGTCCCAGCTACTTGGGAAACTGAGGTGGGAGGATTGCTTTAGCCCAGGAGGTTGAGGCTCCAGCCTGGGTGACAGAGTGAGACCCTGTCTCACAAAAAAACGCTATCCATGCTAAAAAGAGAGAATTCTGGTTTATTTTAAAAGCATTTATACCATGTTTTGTATGTTTCCAGCATTTTTTCAAATATTTATTCCTCCTCATAACCCTATGGGGTGTATACTCTTATCCCATTTTAAAGGCTTGGAGACTAAAACACAAACCTTAAGAAACATCCAGTGCTGCCTGCCTAGCAAGTGAGAAAGCTGGGATTTAAACCCCAACAGTCTGACTCCAAAGTGCAGACTCTTAATTTCTGTTTGCCTCAGTTCACCCAGATTTTACATCCATATCCAAAAATGTGGTCTTTTCTTCACCCAGAGCAGTTTTAGCAGAATGTTTAACAACATAATTATTTATGGTAAATGTCATATCTTAGAACATTTTTGTCATAACCAAGGACTCGTGATTTTATTGAATGTCCGACTTTGTAATAAAAAAGGATGTTAGTTACACTTTTATTAGGCTGCGCCCTTAGCAAAAGGACAATCCTAGTTCCTCTCTCTGGAGCACTCTTTTCTCAAGTTACCTACAGAGCTGGCTTTCGCACCCTCTTTGGGTCTTTGCTTAGTCATCACCTTCACAGTGAGGTCCTACCTCAGAACCACATTTAATCTTGAATCTCACACTAGCACTCACTGTTCTCCTTTTCTACATTTTTCTCCATGGCACTTAGGACATATGTATGGTGTATATGCATATAGCATTAATGTATTATATTTGTCCTCCTCTCCACTAGAATGTAAAGTTTGTGTTTTGTTAATTTTAGACAGCAGGTTTTAACAATTGTCTCCATTTTTGAGTGTACATACTTTATGCATGTGGAATATATGAACTGGTGTCTACCTATTTAAGTATTTGGTTGGTTCAAAAGTAATTGTGGTTTTTGCTATTGAATGTAATGGCAAAAGCTGCAATCCTTTTGCACCAACCTATTAGTAAAAGTTTAATTTTATGCTCATAGAGTTAAAATATTTCCTTTGTCACTCTAATTATCTTGCATATTTGTTTAAGTGCACATACTCCATTTTAGAGATCATAGGAATAGAATATTGGCTTGGAGGGCATAAAACCGGACTATCTCCTTTACTGTTTTGATGGAAGTGTCTATGTTAGACACTAAGATGAAGTGTCTAACAGAGGCTGGCAGCCATAAACACTGAAATTGGTTTCTCAGTAAGATGATAGGTATTCCATTTCTTCAGAATGACTACCTTGACTAAATCTCAAAAATTAACTCTTGGCCAAATATGCTTTCATAGAACAAAAAATGTGATATTATGTACTTTTCCAATGTGGGATAACTAAGTTGGCCAGACTTAGTCTTGTTTTTTATTTTAAATTTAATAGTTATACTTTCAATGTGAATTAGGGAATTATAACTTGCACATCAATTGCATGATTTCATGGATATTATTCAGTATGAGAATAAGTACTGTGAAAAAATAGTCCATTTAACATTTGTGGGACCTGAGGTGAGCCACTTACTTTATTCAAGCCTAAGTTATCATCTACCAGTGATGATGATGCAAGTCTGGGATAGGAGGTCCTTTGGAAAGAAGAAGCCAAGATGCAGTTCAAAGTACAAGATGTTGGTTGGAAATAATGCCTATAAAATATAAAGAGGAGAGAGAGCACAAGTAAGAAAAAAAATCTTTCTGCCTTATGAAAGGAGAAGTAAGATTAGGTAGGAAGAGCCTCAGACTGTGCTCATTCTGAGAAAGTCTCAACCAATTTAGCAGTGAGCTCCAGCACCAAGACTGCCCATAGAGGAGGAGTCTTACACTAACTAGAAACGATGAGCCCTCATACCAACACCATGTGCAGTCATTGCCTGTGGACTGCCCAGAATGAATGGCCTCAGCTCATTGGCTTGGACACTGAAGGAAGATCCTGAGGTCATCTGCAACTGGTGCTGTCAGATAACTGCACTCCCTGTGGATGGTTATATTTTGGAGATCTAAATAGCACACTTCATAACTGCCACTTTTCACCCCTTGTACCAAATCAATCCACTTCTCCATGCATATCCTAGGAGCTCCTCAGTGGGCCTCTCATCCTGAGGGGAAGACTTTTAGAAAAGAAAGGTTAGTGGGTCAAACTCAGCCACATCACTGCAGTTGGTCTTGGGGCCACAACTGATATTCATCTCTCTCTCCAACCATCCATTCTGAATTCTCTTAGCAGCCATCACCTACCTTTAGCAGGTCTGGGTGAGTTATCTGGTGGTGTGACCCACACCCTCATTCTTGAAGGGTCTGAATCCAAGACAACAGTAACTTTTTCAGGTGGGGGTCACTGCACTTGTCCATCCACAGTCATAATTGGGCAAGGAATTACCACAAAGGTGCCCATGTGGATCACCTGAGCTTCATACATATTCATCCCTATTTCTATAGTGTAATAACAGCCCTATGTACGTTTTTATCAGGATCAATTACCCCTGCAAAGAGGGCAACTCTTTCCTGCTCGCTTGGTGCTTAAAGACTCCAAAATGCCTCAACAGCAGCCACAGCTTGTAAGTTCAGTAAAACCCTTGCTCTGCCCCAGATAAAAATAAGCCTCCTTTGGAGATCAGAATGGTAACCAAGCAGAACCCCAAATTGTAAGGATGGGAAGCACAAAGTCCATAGTGAGTCACTGGGAGTGATGGTAAATGAGACCACTCCTGTTTTCATCTCCCTTTTCCCAGGCCGATTAGTTTTTCCTTTTGGGAACACAATACTCTATAGAAGTCTCAAGTTCAATGTGCATGTAGCATTCAGGAAAATGGCACCCCACTGTCATGGGTATTGCCTCTGTGCTGGTGCCTCAAATGTGCTTTTAGCAGGCTATTCCAACACAATCAGGCTGGTTGGTCCTGGATCGTGCGTTATGTGATATGGTCAATGACCACAGTCTTGGGGCTAGCTCCCTGGTTAGATGCAAGTTGACTGTGATTTCATGCTTCTGGAGCAAGCACTCCATAAGCCCACTGCACATGACTATATATTCTCTCACCTCAGAGCACTTTTATTCCACAAAAGTTTCATCAGATAAACTCAGAAAACATAGGGGTAAATCCCAATGACCTTGGATTTGACCATGGATTCTCAGGTATGACACTAAAAGCATAAGCAATCAAAGAAAAAAACAGATAAATTGGTCTTCATCAAAATTTTAAACTATTTTTACATCAAAGGATGCTGCAAAGAAAGTAAAAACTTACACAATGGGAAACATTTGCAAATACATCTGATAAGGGTCCAGTATCCAGAATACATAAAGAATTCTTACAACTCAACAAAAAAGTCAAACAACTCAATTTAAAAATTGGCAAAACACTTGAATGGACATTTCTCCAAAGAAGATATACAAACAGCTAAAAAGCACATGAATAGATGCTCAGCAACATTAGCTACCAAGAAAACGCAAAAACAATAATTACCACTTCACCACCCACTAAGATGATTAGCTATAATTTTTTAAAGAAAAGAAGTTGGAAGCCTTGTAAATTGCTCATAAGAATGTAAGATGGTGCAGCTGCTGTGGAAAATAATTTGACAGTTCCTCCAAATATTTTGGCAGGCAAACAATAGAATTATATGACCCAGTAATTCCACTCCTAGGTATGTATTCCAAAGAATTTAAAACAGATACTCAAGCAAATAAAGCAAATACTATACACAAATGGCCATTCACAATACCTGAAAGGAGGAAACAATCCAAATCCCATCAATGGATGAATGGATGAACAAATGTGTTATATCCATAACATGGAATGTTATTCAGCCATAAAAAAATGAAGTACTGATACATGCGACAACATAGCTGAACCTAGAAAACATTATGCTAAGTGAAAGAAGACACACACAAAAGGTCATTGTATGATTTATATGAAATATACAGAATCAATAAATCTATCTAGACAGAAGGCAGATCAGTAATTGCCAGGGGCTGGAAGGAGGAGGGATTGAAGAGTGACTGCTTAATGGGTATTGAATTTCCTCTCGGGGTGATGAAACTATTTAAGATGTAGGTAGAGGTGATGATTGCACAACATTGTAAATGTACTAAATGCTACCGAATTGTACACTTTAAAATGGTTAATTTTATATGTGGATTTCACTTCAATTAAAAAAAAAAGCTCCAAAAAAACAAGGGAAGGTGATGATTAAGCTCCACTTATTTTTAAGATATTTTCCACAACACTTTCTTCAAAACCACCCCTGGATATGACTCTATCATGCATTTTTCAGCATGTACCCACATAAGGAAGCCCCCATAAAAGGCAAAGGTGTGAGCTAGAGGGAGAGGTGCTGGCTGACAAGCAAGTCTGAGCTAACTGCTCATGCAGCTTACTCATGCCTTCCACTCTAATGTCTCCACTTGTAATAAACTACTGTGCTCACCCAAATTTATGACTTGATTGTAGCCCAACAAAACCTAGCTCAATTGAGCAGCTCTGGGTGGCTGGTCACTTGGTATCCCATAGTCCAGTGCTCTGTCTCTACCAGGGCCCAATGGCATGTAGAAGCTATTCCTAATAAGCATTTAATTTTCCACTTTAAATGGCATGACCTTGATGCAGAACCCACAATTTAGGGCCTAAATTGTGATTCTGTTTTTACATACCCCTCCACCTGAATTCATATGTTGAAGCCCTAATTTCCAACGTAACTGTATTTGGACATAGGATCTTCAGAAGATAAAGCTAAATGATTTTATAAAGATTGGGCCCTAATCCATAGGACTGGTGGACCTATTAGAAAAGCAACTCTCTCTGACTCTGTCATGTGAGGGCAGACCAAGAGGATGGCCATCTGCAAGCCAGGAAGAGGTCGTAATAGGAATTGACTCTGCCAGAAATGGATTTGGGACTTCTAGCCTCCAGAACTGTGAGGAAATAAATTTCTGTTATTTAAGCCACCCAGTTATGTGGCATTTTGTTATGGTAAACTGAAATCACCAAGACAAGCTGCTATGTCACAGCCTGGATCTGCTGCACAGCTCTTTTCTGTTCCAGACACCACTCAAAGATGATTCCCTTTTATGTCAAACCATGTATGAGCCAAAGGGATATTCCTATGAAACATATTGCCTTAGAAAACCCAGTGAGACCTGCAAACCATGGTACTTCCATTTTGGAATTAAAAAAGCAAAATGCAACCATTTACCTTTTTCTTTGGAGGGGAGGTCCCAATATGCCCCTGACAAGTAGATGTCTAAAATTTTTACAGAAAGAGCAGGTGCTTGAATCTTCAGAGTGTTCATCTCATGCCCTCTGGAGTGTACATTTTACCAAGCTCTTCATTCTGCCCTTGCTTATCCTGATGTTATTGATGTAATGAACCAATATCATGTTTTACAGTTATATCCAGGTGGTCTTCAGATTATGACATACAACAGGAGAATTATGCCAGTCCCAGTACAAATCTGTCAGTGTCAGATGTGGCCAATGTGATGATTCAGGCCTTTGTAAGTACAGAGGAAACAATACTTGAAAGTACAGAGGGAACAATATGTTTAGTGCTGTCTGATCCACATAGTAAACTGTTTCTGATGCTCTTTTCTGACTAAGATAGAACAAATTCCTTCACCATACCATAATATGATATTATGTACTTTTCCAATGTGGGATAACTAAGTTGCCCAGACTTAGTCTTCTTTGTTTTTTATTTTAAATTTAATAGTTACACTTTCAATGTGAATTAGGGAATTATAACATACCTCATCTGGCATCACAGCTGTAGTCAGGATCACCAGTTGGTTGAGCTTGTGGTATTCTATCTATGGTCAATCTCCAGGATGCTTCTGATTCCTGCAAGGGCCATACTGTTGAATTAAACAGAGAGATATTAAAGACAAACTTCCCTGCATCATTAATATCCTTAGTGATGGCACTATTCTCTGTCATCCCCCTTCCATTGAAATGTAGTATTTTTTTTTATTTAGTACATTGGCTGAGGGGCTGCACAGTTTCAGAAACTTTTACTTGGGCTTCCCCAGTATGATAGTTCTTAATATACAGACTAGAAATTCAATACAAGGTTTACACCAATTACCAAGTATGGTAAACCCAATTATACATTTAGGGACCAGGGAGATGACCAAAGCTTAGTTTACAAACTCAGTAAGTTTGTCATAAGATGGACTTTGACCAGTGTTCTATTTATTAACTTTCTACCCAATCTAACAGCGAAATGATATTGTGTCCAAAACCTTCAAAATGTCTTATAACTCCCCTTGACCCAATATCAATCACTTGAATAAGTTGTCATACATCTCTTTGGGGAAAGACCAAGGGAATCATCATAGCATGCAATTGCCCTGGGGTTGCAGGGTTCTTCTTTGGCAAACCATCCACCTCATCAGTCAATAGTTTCCTGGTCTTAAAACTGGTTCAGATTTGTGAACGGACCAAGAAAATGTGAGCCTTTGCCAAAAGCCTCCTGCTCATCTATTCTTGCCTCTTTTATTGTGTGTAATAAGCAGTACCCTCATTCACTGTCCATTTGTTCTTGCCCCTAAGAATGCCATGTTCTAGTAAACATCTGCATAAATCCCTGGGGGTCAAGGCTTTATGACTATCTCTCCCAGAATGTGCAGCCCCCTGGAAGTGGGTGGTTAAGCCTCATCATCTAGACTCTTATCTTGGGGTCTTACCTTCATTATTGATGAGGCAGGCTGTGTTAATACCTTTTATACCATCATTCCTGGTCTTTGGAGGGGATCCATCACTGATATTAGGATGATCTTCTTGATTCGTCTCACCAGAGCCTTCCTGAAAGCATTGGTAAATTATGTGTCCTCTATGACTTCCTATAGAATAAAATCTTTTAGAGTATTGTTCCTTCACATAATATATTATCCCAACATGCCAACTTTGCTGAGTTTTCCAATCCCTTCTTGCAGTGTATTCTTTTGTAATTCAGTTACCTCAACCTCTGGGATTAAAGAATTATTTCTTATCTAGTCCTATGTTCTGCTTTGCTTGATCAAGCATCCTTAAAATCCAATCTCATTGGTACTCCCCTGGCTCCTACTAAAACATGCTAGTTAACTTTTGCAACTGCTTTGGGTATAATCTCCTTATACTTTAACATACCGTGCATGAATTCAGCTGGGATATCTGAGGATTAACTGTAGTTATCAGCCTGGCAGCCAGCAGAACAGTGAGGACATATCCTAAAGAAAGCCTTCTGCTGACTCCTGAGGGAGAGGCTGCTATGTAGGGAAAGTGCTAGCAATTAATAGGGAGGGATTAAAGGAGGGAGCAGTGGCACCTCTGCAGCTCTAAATGTTCGGGGGATTCTGGAGAGCCTCAATATTTGAGGGTATTCACTCAAATGTCCCATCTCATGTTTTCCTAGGCTTTTCCTACTAGGCTGCTGAATTTAGCATTACATATTTGCCTTGGCAGAGCATTCTACTATCTTTGAAGTTCAATAAACCTGTCAGATCTTGAGTGGGCTCTTTAGCTGTGTTGCTCTTTAACTGCAAAAGAGGGGTCCTCTTTATAAACTACACAATAAGCCCCTTGGCTGTTATATTTAGCTTTCACTATTTGTTAAGGACCTCCATTGCTCGTTATCCTTCTGTAGGGCATCAGTATAGCCAATCATTAGATTTTGTTGTTTATTTGTAATTTAATGTGTTGTTCCCTCACATTGGCCAGTGTTCACCTCCATGTTGACATTCCCCTGTAGAGTGGAAATAGGATGATGATATTTACCATTAAAGTATTTGTGCTTTTTACTTTACCAGTTCCACTGACTCTTACTATAAAACTTAATATAAATGTATAAATGTGCTTGCCATTAACCCAAAAGAATACTATTTTACTCTATGTAGAGTATCATTGCAAAATTTACTAAGGTTCCATAATTTTTTTTAGTCCAAAGGGATTTGAGTAGATTTGGTTTCCAAATATAGAAAAAGGAATCCAAATGACTTGCTAAAACAAACTCGAGGAATAATGTTAAGAGATTCCCACAAACTACTATGAGTCTCCTTCAAACAAGTGCACACTATCTGGAACCATTCGGTCCTAAATTTACCTGTGGTATTTGTTCATGTTTTAATAACACTCTTGTCCGGATAAAAGTCCTCCTCCTTTCCTTCTGTTTTTTTTAATCTCTTCCACTTTTGAATCTATTGGTCATTTCAGGTAAATCAAACATGGATATTTAAATTGTTAAACTATGTCATGTGGGGTAATTTAGGGGAGTGCAAATTAATATTGAGCATACTTGCTCATTTTAAAAAAGCTGAGTACTTTCATCATTGTGTTTGTCCATTTTGCATTGCTCTAAAGAAATATCTGGTTAATTTATAAAGAAAAGAGTTTTATTTGGCTCATGGTTCTGCAGACTGTACAAGAAGCATGGTGCCAGCATCTACTTCTGGTGAGGGCCTCAGGAGGCTTACAATCATCGTGAAAGGCAAATGGGCAGCAGATGTATCACACAATAAGAGAGGGAGAGAAAGAGAGAGAGGAGAAGGTGCCAATCTCTTTAAACAACCAGCTGTAATAGTGACTAATAGAGTGAGAACTCACTCACCACCAAGGGGATGGCACCAAGCCATTCACGAGGGATCCACCCCCATGACCTAAACATCTCCCACTAGGTCCCACCACTAACAGTGGGGATCACATTTCAACATGAGATTTGGAGGGGACACACATCCAAACCGTATCAGTCATTTGCACTATATATTTTTTCTCATTTGGGTATAATGGAAAAAGTAGGAGACTGTTATTTAAAAGATCTTTCGAAGATGGCCGAATAGGAACAGCTCCAGTCTACAGCTCCCAGTGTGAGCGACACAGAAGACAGGTGATTTCTGCATTTCCAACTGAGGTACCAGGTTCATCTCACTGGGGAGTGCTGGACAGTGGGTGCAGGACGGTGGGTGCAGTGCACTGTGAGTGAGCTGAAGCAGGGCGAAGCATCACCTCACCCAGGAAGTGCAAAGGGTCAGGGAATTCCCTTTCCTAGTCAAAGAAAGGGGTGACAGACAGCACCTGGAAAATCGGGTCACTCCCACTCTAATGCTGCGCTTTTCCAATGAGCTTAAAAAACGGTACACCAGGAAATTATATCCCACACCTGGCTCGGAGGGTCCTACGCCCACGGAGCCTCGCTCATTGCTAGCACAGCAGTCTGAGGTCAAACTGCAAGGCAGCAGTGAGGCTGGGGAAGGGGCGCCCACCATTGCTCAGGCTTGAGTAGGTAAACAAAGCAGCCAGGAAGCTCGAACTGGGTGGAGCCCACCAGAGCTCAAGGAGGCCTGCCTGCCTCTGTAGGCTCCACCTCTGGGAGCAGGGCACAATCAAAAGACAGCAATAACCTCTGCAGACTTAAATGTCCCTGTCTGACAGCTTTGAAGGGAGTAGTGGTTCTCCCAGCACGCAGCTTGAGATCTGAGAACGTGCAGACTGCCTCCTCCAGTGGGTCCCTGACCCCTGAGTAGTGTAACTGGGAGGCACCCCCCAGTAGGAGCGGACTGACACCTCACATGGCCAGGTACTCCCCTGAGACAAAACTTCCAGAGGAATGATCTGGCAACAGCATTTGCAGTTCACCAATATCTGCTGTTCTGCAGCCACTGCTGCTGATACCCAGGCAAACAGGGTCTGGAGTGGACCTCCAGTAAACTCCAAAAGACCTGCAGCTGAGGGTCCTGACTGTTAGAAGGAAAACTAACAAACAGAAAGGACATCCACACCAAAAACCCATCTATACGTCACCATCATCAAAGACCACAGGTAGATAAAACCACAAAGATGGGGAAAAAACAGAGCGAAAAACCGGAAACTCTAAAAATCAAAGTGCCTCTCCTCCTCCAAAGGAATGCAGCTCCTCACCAGCAATGGAACAAAGGTGGATGGAGAATGACTTTGACAACTTGAGAGAGGAAGACTTCAGAAGATCAAACTACACTGAGCTAAAGGAGAAAGTTCGAACCAATGGCAAAGAAGTTAAAAACTTTGAAAAAAAAAATTAGATGAATGGATAACTAGAATAACCAATGCAGAGAAGTCCTTAAAGGACCTGATGGAGCTGAAATCCACGGCACGAGAACTATGTGACGAATGCACAAGCCTCAGTAACCAATGTGACCACCTGGAAGAAAGGGTATGAGTAATGGAAGACAAAATGAATGAAATGAAGGGTGAAGAGAAGTTTAGAGAAAAAAGAATAAAAAGAAACAAACAAAGCCTCCAAGAAATATGGGACTATGTGAAAAGACCAAATCTACATCTGATTGGTGTACCTGAAAATGATGAGGAGAATGGAACCAAGTTGGAAAACACTCTGCAAGACATTATCCAGGAAAACTTCCCCAATCTAGCAAGGCAGGCCAACATTCAAATTCAGGAAATATAGAGAATGCCACAAAGATACTCCTCAAGAAGAGCAACCCCAAGACACATAATTGTCAGATTCACCAAGGCTGAAACGAAGGAAAAAATGTTAAGGGCAGCCAGAGAAAAAGGTCGGGTTACCCACAAAGGGAAGCCCATCAGACTAACAGCTGATCTCTTGGCAGAAACTCTACAAGCCAGAAGAGAGTGGGGGCCCATATTCAAAATTCTTAAAGAATTTTCAACCCACAATTTCATATCCAGCCAAACTAAGCTTCATAAGTGAAGGAGAAATAAAATACTTTACAGACAAGCAAATGCTGAGTGATTTTGTCACCACCAGGCCTGCCCTAAAAGAGCTCCTGAAGGAAGCACTAAACATGGAAAGGAACAACTGGTACCAGCCACTGCAAAAACATGCCAAATTGTAAAGACCATCGAGGCTAGGAAGAAACTGCATCAACTAACGAGCAAAATAACCAGCTAACATCATAATGACAGGATCAAATTCAGACCTAACAATACTAACCTTAAATGTAAATGGGCTAAATGCTCCAATTAAAAGATACAGACTGGCAAATTGGATAAAGAGTCAAGACTCATCATGTGCTGTATTCAGGAAACCCATCTCACATGCAGAGACACACATAGACTCAAAATAAAGGGATGGAGGAAGATCTATCAAGCAAATGGAAAACAAAAAAAGGCAGGGGTTGCAATCCTAGTCTCTGATAAAATAGACTTTAAGCCAACAAAGATCAAAAGAGACAAAGAAGGCCATTACATAATGGTAAAGGGATCAATTCAACAAGAAGAGCTAACTATCCTAAATATATATGCACCCAATACAGGAGCACCCAGATTCATAAAGCAAGTCCTGAGTGACCTACAACGAGACTTAGACTCCCACACAATAATAATGGGAGACTTTAACACCCCACTCTCAACATTAGACAGATCAACGAGACAGAAAGTTAACAAGGATATCCAGGAATTGAACTCAGCTCTGCACCAAGCAGACCTAATAGACATCTACAGAACTCTCCACCCCAAATCAACAGAATATACATTTTTTTCAGCACCACACCACACCTATTCCAAAATTGACCACATAGTTGGAAGTAAAGCTCTCGTCAGCAAATGTAAAAGAACAGAAATTATAACAAACTGTCTCTCAGACCACAATGCAATCTAACTAGAACTCAGGATTAAGAAACTCACTCAAAACTGCTCAACTACACGGAAACTGAACAACCTGCTCCTGAATGACTACTGGGTACATAACGAAATGAAGACAGAAATAAAGATGTTCTTTGAAACCAACGAGAGCAAAGACACAACATACCAGAATCTCTGGGACACATTCAAAGCAGAGGGTAGAGGGAAATTTATAGCACTAAATGCCCACAAGAGAAAGCAGGAAAGATCTAACATTCACACTCTAATATCACAATTAAAAGAACTAGAGAAGCAAGAGCAAACACATTCAAAAGCTAGCAGAAGGCAAGAAATAACTAAGATCAGAGCAGAACTGAAGGAAATAGAGACACAAAAAACCCTTCAAAAAATTAATGAATCCAGGAGCTGGTTTTTTGAAAAGATCAACAAAAGTGATAGACCACCAGCAAGACTAATAAAGAAGAAAAGAGAGAAGAATCAAATAGATGCAACAAAAAATGACAAAGGGGATATCACCACCGATCCCACAGAAATACAAACTACCATCAGAGAATACTATAAACACCTCTATGCAAATAAACTAGAAAATCTAGAAGAAATGGATAAATTCCTCGATACATACACCCTCCCAAGACTAAACCAGAAGGAAGTTGAATCTCTGAATAGACCAATAACAGGCTCTGAAATTGAGGCAATAATTAATAGCTTACCAACCAAAAAAATTCAGGACCAGATGGATTCACAGCCAAATTCTACCAGAGGTACAAGGAGGAGCTGGTACCATTCCTTCTGAAACTATTCCAATCAATAGAAAAAGAGGGAATCCTCCCTAACTCATTTTATGAGGCCAGCATCATCCTGATACCAAAGCCTGGCAGAGACACAACAAAAAAAGAGAATTTTAGACCAATATCCTTGATGAACATTGATGCAAAAATCCTCAATAAAATACTGGCAAACCAAATCCAGCAACACATCAAAAAGCTTATCCACCATGATCAAGTGGGCTTCATCCCTGGGATGCAAGGCTGGTTCAACATACACAAATCAATAAACTTAATCCAGCACGTAAACAGAACCAAAGACAAAAACCACATGATTATCTCAGTAGATGCAGAAAAGGCCATTGAAAAATTCAACAACCCTTCATGCTAAAAACTCTCAATAAATTAGTTATTGATAGGATGTATCTCAAAATAATAAGAGCTGTCTATGACAAACCCACAGCCAATATCATACTGAATGGACAAAAACTGGAAGCATTCCATTTGAAAACCGGCACAAGACGGGGATGCCCTCTCTCATCACTCCTATGCAACATAGTGTTGGAAGTTCTGGCCAGGGCAATCAGGCAGGAGGAGGAAATAAAGGGTATTCAATTAGGAAAAGAGGAAGTCAAATTGTCCCTGTTTGCAGATGACATGATTGTATATCTAGAAAACTTCACTGTCTCAGCCCAAAATCTCAAGCTGATAAGCAACTTCAGCAAAGTCTCAGGATACAAAATCAATGTGCAAAAATCACAAGCATTCTTATACACCAATAACAGACAAACAGAGCCAAATCATGAGTGAACTCCCATTCACAATTGCTTCAAAGAGAATAAAATACCTAGGAATCCAACTTACAAGGGATGTGAAGGACCTCTTCAAGGAGAACTACAAACCACTGCTCAATGAAATAAAAGAGGATATAAACAAATGGAAGAACATTCCATGCTCATGGGTTGGAAGAATCAATATCGTGAAAATGGCCATACTGCCCAAGGTAATTTATAGATTCAATGCCATCCCCATCAAGCTACCCATGACTTTCTTCACAGAATTGGAAAAAAACTACTTTAAAGTTCATATGGAACCAAAAAAAGAGCCCACGTTGCCAAGTCAATCCTAAGCCAAAAGAGCAAAGCTGGAAGCATCACGCTACCTGACTTCAAACTATACTACAAGGCTACAGTAACCAAAACAGCATGGTACTGGTACCAAAACAGAGATATAGACCAATGGAACAGAACAGAGTCCTCAGAAATAATGCCACATATCTACAACTATCTAATCTTTGACAAATCCAACAAAAACAAGCAATGGGGAAAGGATTCCCTGTTTAATAAATGGTGCTGGGAAAACTGGCTAGCCATATGTAGAAAGCTGAAACTGGATCCCTTCCTTACACCTTATACAAAAATTAATTCAAGATGGATTAAAGACTTACATGTTAGACCTAAAACCATAAAAACCCTAGAAGAAAACCTAGGCAATAACATTCATGACATAGGCATGGGCAAGGACTTCATGTCTAAAACACCAAAAGCAATGGCAACAAAAGCCAAAATTGACAAATGGGATCTAAATAAACTAAAGAGCTTCTGCACAGCAAAAGAAACCACCATCAGAGTGAACAGGCAACCTACAAAATGGGAGAAAATTTTTGCAATCTACTCATCTGACAAAGGGCTAATATCCAGAATCTACAATGAACTCAAACAAATTTACAAGAAAAAAACAAACAACCCCATCAAAAAGTGGGCAAAGGATATGAACAGGCACTCCTCAAAAGAAGACATTTATGCAGCCAAAAAACACATGAAAAAATGCTCATTATCACTGGCCATCAGAGAAATGCAAATCAAAACCACAATGAGATACCATCTCACACCAGTTAGAATGGCCATCATTACAAAGTCAGGAAACAGGTGCTGGAGAGGATGTGGAGAAATAGGAACACTTTTACACTGTTGGTGGGACTGTAAACTAGTTCAACCATTGTGGAAGTCAGTGTGGCGATTCTACAGGGATCTAGAACTAGAATTACCATTTCACCCAGCCATCCCATTACTGGGTATATACCCAAAGGATTATAAATCATGCTGCTATAAAGACACATGCACACGTATGTTTATTGCAGCACTATTCACAATAGAAAAGACTTGGAACCAACCCAGATGTCCAACAATGATAGGCTGCATTAAGAAAATGTGGCACATATGCACCATGGAACACTATGCAGCCAGAAAAAATTATGAGTTTATGTCCTTTGTAGGGACATGGATGAAGCTGGTAACCATCATTCTCAGCAAACTATTACAAGGCCAAAAAACCAAACACTGCATGTTCTTACTCATAGGTGGGAATTGAACAATGAGAACACATGGACACAGGAAGGGGAATATCACACACCAGGGACTGTTGTGGGGTAGGGGGAGGGGGGAGGGATAGCATTAGGAGATATACCTAATGTTAAATGAAGAGTTAATGGGTGCAGCACACCAACCTGGCAGATGTATACATATGTAACAAACCTGCACATTGTGCACATGTACCCTAAAACTTAAAGTATAATAATAATAATAAAAAGAGGTCTTTCATTCATCCACTTCATTCAGCAAATATTTATTGAACTCCTATGTGTGCTATGTGTTCTATATGCTCCAGAGACAGACAGTGAAGAAAATTATGTCCCTGTCTTCACAGGGCTCCCATTTTGGTGTAAGGAGAGAGGCAAGACATAATTGCAAAGTACATACATGAAGTATTAGATACTCATGAGTGCTAAGGAAAAAAGCAAAGTGAGGTCAAGAGTGTGGATGTGCCAGGGAAGGGGGAGTTGCAAGTTTAAATAAGCTAGAAAAGGAAGCCTAACTTGGAAGCAAGGAGCTGAATTCTGAAGTTGAGGGAGGGAGTCATGTAGGTGTCTAGGAAAAGGAAGAATCCTTTAGAAGGACTGACTTGAGAGCATGGTAATGTGGTCAAGTTTAGCAAAGAAGGTAGTATATCTGGAAATAAGTGAGTAGGAAAAGGAGTGGTGTGAGATGAGGCAGGAAGCTATGCGGTTGGATGCAGCTCACATAAAACCTTGACCTCAGATGATAGGACCCTACATTTTTCTGAGAGATGCGGGGAGCCATTTCAGAGTTTTGAGCAAAGGTATGGTATAATCTGACATGTTTTAAAAGGACAGTGCTGGCTGCTGGGTTGACAATAGATGGTAGGAGAACAAAAGGAGGAACAGGGACCTTCATGAAGAGGCTACTGATATAGACCAGGTGAGAGATGATGATGGGTGAGACCTCAGTATCAGCAGTGGAGGTGGTGATAAGTGCTTAGAGTGTCGATATGTTGTGAAGGTAAAGCTAATTGAATGCACTGATAGATTGAGTATGGAGTGTGAGCAAAAGAGAGAAAACAAGATTAAGACCAAGGATGAAGTTACCATTTACTGCTTTACAAGAGACTATGGCAGGAGGTGTGTGCAGGCAAAGGTGACCCCATCTTGGATACTAATCCACCATGTTGACATTTTGAGTTGCCCCAGTTCTGGAAATGCCTCCTGATTCCTACTTTATTTACTGTCCATAGTATTCTCCATAAATTCTATTCTAGATCAAAACCAACTTGATGTTATCACACAAACTATAGGCTATGATTCACATAGCATTCTTGCCTCTTCTGGAAGGTTGTCTTTAAGTGTCTCTATTGAGCATGTACACCCTTTCTCTATAGTACACAAGCCCTAGGTCTGGGGAGTCATGATGTGGAGGTCTGCCTGTTTTACTGCTGTCCAAGAGTACACTTCTGTTCATAACATCCCTAGTAAATCATCCTCTACTGACAAACTGGATTTGTCTGTCTTGTTCTTTGATTTCTCAGCTCCTTCTGCATTTGGGAGTCACTTTGCACATAAAGAACATGTTTTGGAGGAGAATCGGGCATTAAGTTTTGAACATTGCATTTGTTTTTTTAGGGTTGCCTTAACAGAACACCACAATCTGGTACCTTATGACAACAGAAATGTATTTTCTCACAGTTCTGGAGTGTAGAAGTCTAAAATCAAGATGTCAACAGGATCTTGCTCCCTCTGAGACTCTTATAGAATCCTCTCTCACTTCTTAGCTTCTGGGTATGGCCTGCAATCCTTGGCATTTCTTGGCTTGCAGCTGCATCACTCCAATCTCTGCCTCAATTGTCACCTGGCATTCTCTCTGCATGTCTCTGTCTCTTCTTCTTATGTAGACACCAGTCAAATTGGATTAGGGCTCATCCTAATGACTGCATTTTAACTTAATTGCATCTGCAAAGATTCTATTTACAAATAAGGTCATTCCTGGGTCCCATGAGTTTGGACTTCCATATACCTTTCTGGGGGACACAATTCAAACTGTAACAAACATGTCAAGTTTGTTTGTAAGTTTGAGATTCCTTACATATCCATGTTGAGAAGGTAGTTGGATGTAAAAGTCTGGAGTTCAGATGAAAGATCCAAGTTTAAAACTTTAAAGATCCAAGTTTAGGGCTGTCAACTCTGGCACCCACTTATTTACTGGATAAGCCTGGGAAAACTACAAAGCAATCATAATATCCTTCTTCTCTGTAAGATGGGAAAATACAATCCCCACTTGGAAGGGACCATTGTGAGAGTTTAATGGGACAATGAATGTGAAAGACCCCCATGAAGTTTCAAGAACCATGTGAGTCAAAGCTCCTCATATTGTCTACTGTTCTAAATTCAGCAATCACATATTTGGCACAAATGTTTTTGGAATATAACATGCTTTAGTATACCAGCAGTTTGTATTTAAAGCTAAATGTCAGCTTGCTTTGGGGCAGCTGATGTATACAAATAATGATAAATTACACACTGGTGAGAATTTTTTTAAAAAAGAAAAGAGTTCTAGGTTGGTGGTTGACCAGAGAGCTTTTAGACTCTTTAACATTTCATTAAAGCAATATCCAAAGCTTACCACACCACTAAAGTGAAAACGCCACTCGGAGAACTTCTCAAGTGGAAGTTCTGCATGATTCTTAGAGAAAGTAAGAGAATCCTTTCACTTGTTCAAAATATACATTGAGAATATATTTTAGGCTAGGCATTGTACAAGAGATGGGGCTATAATGGTGAATAAGACCCAACAACTGTCCCTAAGGAGAGAGACTTACAAATAAACATAAAATTAACATCGAGCAAGTTCATTTTAGATATAAACATAAGATGCTATTGGAAGCACAGCGAAAGGCTAATTAACTAGGTCTTGGCGTAAGGAATGACATGTATGAGATCTGATGGATAAATTAGAGTCAATCAAGAAAAGAAGGAAAGGGCATTCCAGACAGAATGACTCAGAAAGGCTCAAAAGAAAAAGAGATGATGTGTTCAGGAAGGAAAGTGGTTCGATTCAGCTGTAGCGTGGAGGGTAAGATGGTGACGGATGTAGGGATGACTCTACAGTTGTTAGCAAGAGCCCATGATGAAGACGCTTCTGTGTCATGGTGAGGAGTATGTGCTTTGTCCTATGAGACTTGAGGCCACTTTAAACCAAATTGCACGTGCACAGCTATTTCTCATTATTTCTTTCTTTACCTACACACTACTTTTTTTTTTTTTTTTTTTAACTTAAGGACTATGAATGCTGAAGTTTTCCCAACTGTCCTGGAAGAGTTTATCCAACGGTCTTGGCTAGATCACTCTAGTCTGAGAATTCTAATGCTTCGTTTCAGAAGCATACAGCAGTTTATTCACGGACACTTAGAGGTAGCAGGTCCTATTTTTAAGTTTACCTTCCTTTCTCTCCGCCAACTTACTCTCATAATCTACTAATCTGCTACCAGGTATTCTGTGACCCGGTATTCTAACCTGGCAACATTCTAGTTCACAACTATCTCTTTATTTCTGAAATAAAGAATGGTCAGAAATTCCTATTCCTTTTCCATTTTTGCTAACAAATTTAAGAGCAAAGGTGCATATCTGATATAGCATAATTATGTGCCCAGTCTTCTTTAGTTGGAACCGCTGGAATGATGCTAAATGGAAGGCAAGCACCTGTTGGAGCTCTGTAGTGAGTGGAGTACTCAAGCGGTACTTACCATTGCCTGGCCATTGTGAATTTGTGTTTCCCTACCACCTCAATAGTGAAGATTTTCTTCCTGTCCATCATTGGATAAAAGGAATAGCTATATAATCCCTTTCAGAAAATTTCCCATTAACCTATAAAAATTCAAGTCCCTTCTGACATTTTGAGCTATTCATTGGATACTTGGCCTGAAGATATTTTAAATGAAGAATTTCTTCTACTTCAAAACAGCAGCAGAAAAAAAAATCTCCATTTGTGTGTTGCGTGGGTCACAGTTAGGTAAGAAGGTATATACAGTAGATATCAGGAGAGGAACAAAGATCTATAGAGTGTTTTGAGGTCAATGTAATTCTACTAGACACATCGAATCTCTATTAGACACTAGATATGTTGGTGGCAAGGAACGTTTTTATGGTTCCTCTGCTGAATGGAGGTTTTAACAAGTTACTGATCCTACCCCTCTTTTGACTATAGAATAACATAAGCAGCTATCATTTATTGAGCATTTATTCTGTGTTAGTTGCTTATCTAAGAATTTTAAATGTATCACATTTAATCTTCACAATAATCCAACACATGCTTTCATGATCACCATTTTACAGATGTGGAAACTGAAGACTGTAGGGTCCAGCCCCACAGGGTCGGTGGGCTTCTCCCTGTGTGCGGTGACGAGAGAGTGTAGAAATAAAGACACAAGACAAAGAGATAAAAGAAAAGGCAGCTGGGCCCGGGGGACCACTACCACCAACGCGCGGAGACTGGTAGTGGCCCCGAATGTCTGGCTGTGCTGTTATTTATTGGATACAAAGCAAAAGGGGCAGGGTAAAGAGTGTGAGTCATCTCCAATGATAGGTAAGGTCACGTGGGTCACGTGTCCACTGGACAGGGGACCCTTCTCTGCCTGGCAGCTGAGGCAGAGAGAGAGAGGAGACAAAGAGAAAGACAGCTTACGCCATTATTTCTGCATATTAGAGACTTTTAGTACTTTCACTAATTTACTACTGCTATCTAGAAGGCAGAGCCAGGTGTACAGGATGGAACATGAAGGTGGACTAGGAGCGTGACCGTTGAAGCACAGCATCACAGGGAGACAGTTAGGCATCCGGATAACTGCGGGCGAGCCTGACTGATATCAGGGCCTCCACAAGAGGTGGAGGAACAGAGTCTTCTCTAAACCCCCCCGGGGAAAAGGAGACTCCCTTTCCCGGTCTGCTAAGTAGCGGGTGTTTTTCCTTGACACTTTTCGCTACCGCTAGGCCATGGTCTGCCTGGCAACGGGCATCTTCCCAGATGCTGGCATCACCGCTAGACCAAGGAGCCCTTCTGGTGGCCTTGTCTGGGCATACCAGAAGGCTCGCACTCTTGTCTTCTGGTCACTCCTCACTGTGTCCTCTCAGCTCCTATCTCTGTATGGCCTGGTTTTTCCTGGGTTATGATTATAGAACGAGGATTATTATAATATTGGAATAAAGAGTAATTGCTATAAACTAATGATTAATGATATTCATATATAATCATATCTAAGATCTATATCTGGTATAACTATTCTTGTTTTATATTTTATTATACTGGAACAGCTCATGTCCTCGGTCTCTTGCCTCAGCGCCTGGGTGGCTTGCTGTCCACAGAAGACACAGAGATTAAGGGACTTATGGAAGGTAACACAGCTTGCAGCACAGACACATTTCAAACCCAAGAAATCTGGTCCAAAAGGCCAGGAAATACTGGTATCCAAAGCATTTTTAAACATCAGAATTCTGAACCAGAGGTAAGGAGTTGAGTAGATGTATACATTTTAGGTTTTATCACAGCCATGAATTTGGTAGATAAATGCTGGAGAAATGCTGGAGTGTTTTACAAGGAAAAACAGAACATTTTCCATGAATTTCTACCTCCGTTTTTGCACTTCAGCCCGATATCAGTCTCTTTATCTGCCACTGAGACACCCTACAGGGCACCAGGCTACAAAATACGTAAATGAATTAAAACAAATGCAACATTGATGCCCCCCAGCTTCCACTGGGTTCTGACCTACTGTTTATGAGGCTGAAACCAAACCTATCCAGAACTTGCATGAGATCTGGCCACTCATAATAGATAACTGTGGGACAACCCTACTGACCAAATGGTCCTAAAGCAAGATTTTAGTCCAACATTGGGGTGCTTTTTCATGGAATCTGTTGAGTCAGGATTTATGTTGGCACTGCAGAGTCACATCTGAGAATTCTTTTTCTGCACTATTGTTTTTCTCTTTTGATCACTAGGTAATTTCCATTTCTATTAAATTCAGATTCGTCAAAGAGCATGCAATTAAAAAGCAATGTTCCTAACTGCTCTTCTTGCTATTCTTACATCCAACCAGGAGAGGGCAGTCAGAGTACATTTTAGAGACCATAGGCAGCTGCTGATGGTGGGAAACTTCGAAAAGATTTTCCATTTTAATATGAGGTACCCTTGAGTCCCTTCTCCTCAGGGTAATGTGAAAACCCAAATTTTAAAGCCATATATAACATGCTGTTCTAAATAATAGCAGAGAGCTATGGCCCCTTTTAAGGCACTAGCCAAAGCTTAATCATTAAAAGCACAGATGGCAATAAATGTAATCAGAATTAAATTAAAAGCACAGATCAATATAATCAGAATGCAAGTTTCCATGAAGCAGGAGGTTGAGGATGGATCAGACTGAAAACATCAGTGTCTTTCATGTCCTTGAGACACTCACTGTGTTATAATTAAAAGTTATTTTTCAACACCTTGCAATATACTTCTGTTAATCAAAATACAATTTCGGAACATGTAAACTGGGCTCCATTTCAAAACTTGGCTTCTTCTACTGAGGTTGGGCATAGCTTTTTCACTTTTCAGTAAAAAACCTTAGCAGTGATTGAGTTATTAATAACAACACGGGCTTAAGGCCATCAGACATTCCATGCAAGGAGCAAAATAAAAGAAAGAAGGCTACATCTTATAGTAAACTTTCTATTTTTGTCTTTGCCTTCTTGATTGAAGTCACAGTTTTTCTCACAACCAGCTTTATCAGGTGGTTCTTTAAAAGGAACACAGGGTTTAGAGCCAGGTAGAACTTGTTTTATAGTTTGGCTCAATGACAAGATTTGGTGCAAGTCTCATAATTTCTGGGTCAGTTTTTCCCCCGGCAAAATGATCATTGCTCTGATCTTACTGAGAAGTAAGAAATGAAGCAGGAGCTGCTGCTGCTGTTTTTGTCATTATTTTGACCAAACTAGCCGGATACTAACCAGTGACTTCCCTCCAAAGAGTAGCTAAGCCTTTACTTTGCTCTGGTAATACAAATATAAGTCCAATAATTCTGACTTTTACCTAACATGCCAGTTTTCAACATTAAAAGGTAAAAATTCAACTTTGGAGGTTTTTGGCCCCCCAGACAGTCCTCTTTCTCAAATTTCTTTCTTTATATAAAATCTTCTTACACATACTTTCCTTCCCTTTAGGAATGTGAATACCATAAATAATGAAAAACAATAGCAAAAAAATGTTCTCATTACTAGTTGCAGTTGATTCTAAGTATGTGTAGCAGTTACCTCTTAGGAACCGAATTTGGTTCTTAAAATATATATATATATATTTTCAGCAAATATCAGAAATGTACCAAAAGTTATTCTTAGGTTATTTGCATATTGTCTTGCATTTTATATGTGTAAATTTGATGCAGAAATAAAATTATCGGTTTTAACAAAACACTTTCACAAACATGATTTGTTATTTTACAACAGTCTTCTAAGGAAACAGATATTAATTTATTCATATTCTACCAAGAAATAAACTGACGCTAAAGGGTCACACCATTAGTTCTACACAGATCTCAGAAGCCAGGTTTTCAGATTCCAAGTCCAGTACTCTTTATACAGTACTGAATCATTTTTACAGCCCAATTTCCAGAAATTTAAATCAGGGTGCATTTATAAGGAATCAACAAGTATACCAGCCCCCATCCATGTTCTCAGCAGGTACACCAGTGGCTGGGTGTGACATCCTCTGACCACCCTTAATACTACAAAGCATAGTTTTATAATACACCATCCCGCCCCAGAGGTAACTAAAGATTTTTGCAATTTCTTATGTCAAAGGTGTAATGGAGCTAGCCCATGAAGGGACTCTCTAGCAGCTAAAAAGGCAGATTGTTTGATCTTCAGGATAATAACACCTTTGAGGGGGTGCTTAACTGTTGGTAGTCAAAGTGAAACCTAGCAAGACTAAGGACTAGAAAAGCATGCCATCACTTGGATAAGAACTGGAATAATTTATTGAAAAGAACTTGGTTATAGCCATTTATTTATTTTTTCAGTATGAATGATTGGTATCTGTGTGTTGTTAGTAAACTCTTTATTCTCAGAGAATCCTAAACAACAAAGAATGATATTGGAATACTGCACAGGCACTCCTAATTAACAAGGAATTTATAATGGGAATGCCAGAAAAGGGTAAAATGTATTTTTAACAGCGTGTCACAATAATATCAAGGGCTGACTGTATGTTAGGACTGTGTGATCAGGGCTTTTTATATATTGTTTTATTCAGTCTTCGTGACAAGGCTGTGAGACAGGGACTGTCATTATTTAACCAGTACAGATAAGAAAGCAAAGGCTCAAGGAGGTGCTCTTTGCATGAGCCAAAGACTTTCACATGGAGATAAGGAGAAAATGAGGTCACAGTGGAGGTGGGGAACAAATTATAACAGGCCTTGGGTGATAAGCTATAGGCTTAATATTTTATTCTGTAACCTCTGGTGCAACACTGAAACCCTAAGGATATTTTAATGGGATTATTCAAGCTGCAATGTGTAGGAGCAGAATGAAGGAGGAGAGACAGAACAGTCAGCAAGCTAGTGCTATATTCCAGACATGAAGAGATGAAGGCCAGGGCAAGGACAGCAGGTAGAGGAAGGAATGATTCCCTTGGTGATGGGACACATGGAGGTCAGGGTGAGTGTTTAAGATTTAGAGGCTCAGAGAGTCAGGCCTTCACATGCTGATATGGAAGGAGAAGAAAAATCAAATTCATATTCATCTAGAAGTTGCTTTTTAAAAATCAACCTGTGATGTTAAACAGTGTATTTTTTTCTCATAAATGTAAAGTTTTAAATGTGATAAAACAAATTTAAGGTCTTTATATCTAAAGTTCTGCTGGTCATCAAATATTATAAATGTTCCAGGATTCCAGGCACATGGTAGGCTTGTCTTGCCTGGGGCCCGTGTAATGAGTTGAGGCCATATGACCTCTAAATTAGAGACTGTTTATTACTGCTTATAACTTTACTTAATCTGAATGACACGCTAGTAATTTGAATCACAACAATCAGAACAGCATTTCTTAGCATTAATGAGCCAATATCCAAACTTTAGGGAAATAAAAACAAAGGGGAGTGTGAATGTGTGTGTGTGTGTGTGTACTCATTTATTCCTCCATTCAACAAAAGTTTATTGACAAAAATGGATCCGACATTATTCTAAACAATGAGGATATAAACTTCTTGGCCTCTGCTGACATAAAGCCAGCAATCTTATGAAAGAAAATCAACATCATCAAGTATTTATAATCGGATTATAAACAGAGTGCTATAGGTGTGCAGAGGAGGATACTGATTCCATTTGGGCACGATCAGCTGGAAACTTCCTGGAGAAGCAGGTGTCTAAGCTGAGTCTGAATCATAAATATAAATTAATTAGTTATTTGAGAGGATAAGCAGTTTTAGAAAATGAGGATACCATGTGCAAAGAAACAAGACAAAATGGTTTGAGCATGTTTGGAGAGTTATAAATAATTTCCTATGACTGGGACACAGAATGGAAACCAAAAGTGAGTCTAGAAATTAGAGGCCAGGTGACCTGGAGTGTAGTATCAAATAATGGAGTTTGGACTTGATCTTGAGGGTGAGGAAAGTCACAGACTTGAAGCAGAGTGATGACTTGATTAGATTTTTGAGAAAAGTGTCTGTAATAAGTAATGGAGATAATGAATTATAGAGAGTGTTAACTAGAAACAGGAAAGTGAGTTACGAGGCCACTGAGTAATTCATGCAAAGGATGATGAAGTTCAGAATTAAGATAGTCACAGAGTAAATGATGGAGAAAACGAAATACATAAGACAGATATAAGCTAGGTACTGTGCAATAGATAAAACTTCATAACTCAGGAATCTGCCTTGGGGACCTGAATAGACAGTGATAGTTTTCACTGAGGTATGCTGTGTGTGTGTGTGTGTGTGTGTGTGTGTGTGTGTGTGTGTGTCTGTGAGATAATGGGGAGCGGAGCAGAAAAAGAGAAGGAGGGGAACATAATAAATTTGATCTGTAAGTCATTAGCACATTTGATTTGGGAAACATCTTGTCAACCATAACTCCTGATCTTAGCATCATTCCAGCGGTTCCGACTAAAGAAGACTGGGCACATAAGCGGCTGGACACGGTGGCCCACATCTGTAATCCCAGCACTTCGGGAGGCCGAGGCAGGTGAATCATGAGGTCAGGAGTTCGTGACCAGCCTGATCAACACAGTGAAACCCTGTCTACTAAAACTCCAAAAATTAGCCAGGCATGGCGGCATGTGCCTGTAATCCCAGCTACTCAGGGGGCTGAGGCAGGAGAGTCGCTTGAACCCAGGGAGCAGAGGTTGCAGTGAGCTGAGATTGTGCCACTGCACTCCAGCCTGGGTGACAGATTACCCACTTAGGGTTATCTATCACAAAAATCCTAAATGAGTAATCTACGCAGTTTACCAATGAAAAATATGCAGAGGAACAAGACTAGCGGAACACCAATACACAAGGAGCTGATGGAGGGAAAGTAGCCCAAGAGAGAAATCAAGCAGGACCCTCCAGAGATTGAGATACAATGTGACTTGATGAAAATCAGTAAAAGACCCAGGAAGAGCACTCTACCCATCAAACGCTATAGAGGCCATTCATGAATGTGATGTGACCATTCAGTAGAGAGAGTGAGACAGTGAGATGAAAACACAACCTGTGAGCCAAAAATGGGTAGAAAGTATGAATTTCACAAATAGTTATTAAACACCTACTATAGACTTGCACAGAGGAAAAAGACAAGGAGGTAAATTCCATGTACCTTAATAAAAACAATTCAACGTATTCATTGACATTCCAGATTCCATCTCTCTTATTTTATCCAAGATGATCTCAATCACCTTTGGTGCCTACAGATCCTTTGTCCACTACTCCAGAATCCAGAAAACTCTGGAAACTGAATTCTTGAAAAAATTCAACATGACCTGAACTAACAGGAAACTATTTGTAATCTTTCTCAATGTAAATATTCATACATTTTACTATAGTAATATTGATATATATGATTAAAGGGTGCTATGCTGTATCCCACTTTTGATATCATAAATGATACATGTTTTCTATTTGCTTTTTAGAATTAAAAAAAATTGAATTCCAGAATACATATGGTTTCAAAGCCTCTAGATGAGAGATTACGGATATGTAGAATTATAACACTTGTAACACCTCAGAAAATACATGTTTATCTTTCTGTATTAGGAACTGCTGATGGGAGCCATATATAATATTTATTTTGAGTGTGAAACTTTCTGGTGGAAACCAAGTTATTGCACCAAACAACAGTCTATTTATCCCTCTCTATAGCAACTATCACCACTTTCCAGTGCACTTGCTCACAAAGCAATCGGCGGTGACTGGAGGGTGCTCCTCGGCTTGCAGAGAGATGTCCTGTCCTGGAGTTGACCTTGCTCCCCTGAGAATTCTTTTTGCTTCCTTCACTCTATGGCCCAGGGTCTGCTGGCTCCCTTTTCTGCCCTGCACCTGGGCCTGCTTCCGTTCTCTTTTCCATGAAATCTTAGGCCAGGGGAATCTTCCCATTCTCATTTGGCAAGCTTGGGATCATTACCATTTTAGAGCTGGAAGAAAACTTGGAGAGAGCATTGAGTTCAATCCCTGCCTTTTAGAAATGATACAGAGGCACAGGGAAGTGAAGGGATTTGGCCACATCATCTAGGCAATTTATGACAAAGCTAGGATGTCCATCCAGGTGGCAATTTCACTTTACCAATCAAGGGATTCAAATATCAGAGGAATAGGTGCAGTAGGTGTGTAACGGACATTTTTGTTTCACTTTGTTTGCTGGTTGGGTTGTTTGTTTTACTATCCAATATTTGTTGTCTTTTCCTCTGGGGGTGATACCTCAAGTTTCCTTTCCAATATCTCCTCCCCTGTTTCTTTCCCAGTGCTTCAAGTAGAACTCACTCAAACCCTTAGTTCCACCAGGTAGCACATAACTTGGCCCTGAGCAATCAGAAAACCACAGCTTTCAAGCACAGTGATTGGCTCATAAATGAACTCTTGAACCAATCAGACACCTAAGGAGTTTTGATATAATTACTGAGAGAGGAGCATGTGCATGTCATTTTAATCCCCCATCAGGCCTCAGGAAACTAGGAGTACATGGCCTCAAGTTACTTAAAAACATTTTCCCATCACATGAAGACAAGAGAGGAAACCAAAGATCAGAGGTGGAAAGATACAGAAGTCTGTCTTTGACACTGTGTATTTGACATGTTCTGATGACATTGTTTGAGTCTCTAAATTCTCCCGTACCTGAAACTCACTCTACCTCTGACTTTTTCAGCCACTTAAACCAATTAGTTTCTTATTTTGTTTAAGCCCTATCTAGTGAATTCTGTGTTACGTGCGAACAGCGGGGCCTTACCCAATAAAATGGCCTTTTACAGTGTCTCTTCAAACACTGTCAGTATGTAATTTGATGACTTTTTTTTCTCTAAAGGTCTGGTACTTCTGAAATTCAACAGCTTACTGAATTAAAGAAATAAGCAGAGTGAAACTCTAACCTCTCAATGATATGCTGTAGTCTTCTACTCTACGTAAAAGACACCCATTGTTCATGTGAACAAAGTCTGATTTTCTCACTCTATCATAGATGTGTAAATCCATTTGGCTAATTTGAAACTTAAACCAGCATCATAAATTTTTATGTTGCAAACTGAAATCTGGAATTGGTCTTTTCTGTTTTTGTGTTTATAATATTTCCTGTTCTTATGAACAAAAAGAGTTAAAAAGAACTTTTACAAATTTTTTTTAGGTAAATAAGTCACAAAAGGTTTTTAAGCTTCAAACCACTGTAAAAGAATGACATGGTAATGAGTTGAATGTAAATGAATCAGAATCATCCAGATTGTTTGCTTTCAAATCTGCATGAATATATAAACCAAAGGGAAAGTTTTGATCGCAAAATACCCCAAGGGAGACTGGATAATATTTAACATATTTGTGTACACTAAATTAGGCCACTTTTGTTGAATAATTACCCTATTTGCATATGAAAAGTGTCTTCCCATGGCCTCCAAAACAGAGAATTTGCTTGAGTAAAACCAATGGAAGAAGGTCTAAGTTAGACAAGGCAACTCATATACCACTCTTCAGGTGGGGCAAACCAACGGTGACAAGACAGTTTCAGGTTTAGGAGGAAAAGGGCAAGGGTTGTGTAAAGAGAGCAACAGTGATTGATTATGTCCATCTTCTCATGAAAGGAAACTTCACTCTTTTATTCAGTTTCCAAATTACCTGCCTAGGCATTTCTATTCTCATTTCAGTTTTTGGCTTGTTGCTTCTCCAATTTTACTCCATGCCACTCTCCCCTTCCCTACCTCCATTTGGCTATGTCATACCTCTTTCTGTCTCTTGAACTTGTCAAGTTCTTTCATATCTCAGGGCTTTTGCACAAGCCATTCTCTCTACCTAGAAAGCTCTTTCTGTGGCTCTTTGCAAATCAGTCCATATGATATTCTCAGACCTCTGCTCATCCAATCTCATGTAGTCCACACCCCATTATTTTCTCTCATAACACCTTGGTAGCTTCTTCTACCACTATTATAATGACCATTAATAGCTTATTTATTGCCTATTACTTCCTTTTAGAGTGTAAGTCCCTGAAGTGCAGAGGTAACTTTTTTGTTGTTTACTGTTTCCAGAGCCTTGAACAGTGCCTAGTACATAGTGTACAAACAATAAATATTTGTGAAAATGAATAAGGGGCTTAAGGAAGGCAATTGTATAACTATGCTCCTGTTCCATCTTTTTCCACAAAGATTTCCCTTTACCTAAAAGATACAGAGGGAAGGTTAATGTGGCTAAGCAGTAGCAGTCTTAGCTAGGTTTGCGGAAAGAAGGCTTTTACTTTATTTGTTTAGCTGTCATTAAGTTTCACTACAAAAAGCAGCATATTGGTGAGAAATGAGAAGTTTTCCCACACAATCAGAACAGGGCAAGAATGCCCCTTCTCACTGCTCCTTTTTAATATCATACTGGAAGTGCTAGATAATGAAAACAAGGAAGAAAAGAGAAGGTGGGGAGGGAAGGGGAGAAAAGAGAAGAGAAGAAAAAAAAGAAGAGGTATACAGATTGGAAAGAAAGAAATAAGGCTGTCTTTGTTCACAGATGACATGATCATCTATGTAAGAAATCCAAAAGAATCAACAAAAACTCCTGGGACTAATAAGTGATTACAGCAAAGTTGCAGGATACAAAGGTCAATATACAAAAGTCATATGTTACTATATGCCAACAATAAAAAAATGGATTTTAAATTTAAAAACACAATGCCATTTGAAGTGGCCCCCCAAAATTAAATATTTCTGTATAAATCACACAATATATATACAAGATCTAAAAGAGGAAAACTATCAAACTCAGATGAAAGAAATCAATGAAGAACCAAATAAATTGGAGAAATATTTCATGTTCATAGATAAGAACACTCAATATTGTCAAGATATTGGTTCTTTCCAATCTTATCAATGGATTCCCAATCAAAACCCCAGCAGTGGAAACCCAAGCAAAACCTCAGCAATTTAGTTTTATGGACATTGATTAATTTAACATTGATATGGAGAGACAGGAGATCCAGAATCACCAAAGCAATATTGAAGGAGAACAACAAAGTTGGAAGACTAATACTACATGACCTTAAGGCTGATTATGAAACCATAGCAATTAAGACAGTATAGTGTTGGTGAAAGAGCAAATAAATCAATGAAACAGAACTGCAAGTTTAGAAATAGACTCACATAAATATGGTCAACTGATCTTTGACAAAGAAGCAAAGGCAATACAATGGATAAAAGATAATATTTTCAACAAATGGTAGTGGGACAACTGGACATCCACATGCAAAAAATTGAATCTAGACACAGACATCACACCCTTCAAAAACTCAAAATGGATTGCAGACCTAAATGTAAAATGTAAGACTACAAAACATCTAGATTATAACACAGGAGAAAATCTAGATGACTTTGGGTTTGGCAATTACTTTTTAGGTACAACACCAAAGGCATATTTATGAAAGAAATAATTGATAACCTGGGCTTCATTAAAATTAAACACTTCTGCTCTGTGAAAGATAATGTGAAGAGAATGAGAGGATAAATCACATACTGAGAGAAATATTTGTAAAAAACACATCTCATAAAGAGCTGTTATTCAAATATACAATAAACTCCTAAAACTCAATAAGAAAACAAACAATCCGACTAAAAAATGAGTCAAAAACCTAAACAGACACCTCACCAAAGAAGATATACACATTGCAAATAAGCATATGAAAGCATTCTCCACATCATATGTCATCAGGGAAATGCAAATTAAAACAACATGATACCACTGCACACCTATTAGAACGATGAAAATCCAAAACCACAAGAACACTCATTTATTGCTTGTGGGAATGCAAAATGGACGTCCACTTTGGAAGACAGTTTGGCAGCTTCTTACAGAACTAAACATATTCTTATTATACAGTCTAGCAATTGTGCTTCTTGATACTTACCCAAAAGAGTTGAAAATTTATGTCCACACAAAAACATGCAAACAAATGTTTATAGCAGCTGTATTCATAATAGCCAAAGTGTGGAAGCAACCAAGATATCCTACAGTAGGTGAGTGGATAGCTAAACTCTGGTACACCCAAACAATGAAATATTATTCAGTGCTAAAATGAAATGAGCTATCAAGCCACAAAATCACAAGGAGTAATTTCAAATTCATATTACTAAGTAAAAAGTGCCAAAATGAAAATCCTACATACTATATAATTCAAACTATATGACATTCTGGAAACGGCAAAACTATGGGGAAAGTAAAAAAAAAAAAAAAAAAAAAAAAAAAAAAAAAAAAATCATTGGTTGCCAGATGTCGTGGGGGATGGGGAGGGATAAATCGATGGACCACAAAGGATATTTTAGGGCAGTGAAAATACTCTGTACGGTATGATAATGATGAATACATTTCACTAAATACTCACCAAAACCTATAGAATGTAAAACACCAAGCGTGAAACATAGTGTTAACGATGGGTGATTATGATATACTAAAGTGGGCTCATCAATTATAACAAATGTGCCATTCTGGTGGGGAATGTGAGGACAGAGGACAGATAAGAAAGCTCTGTACCTTCTGCTCAATTTTGCTGGAATCTAAAACTTCTCTGAAACCAAAGTATTTTAGAAAGAAAGAAAAAAGTATCCTGTACTATGTTTTATGACCCTGAATGAATACAGACTTTTTGTGTTGCTATGATAGAATAACTGAGACTGAATAATTTATAATGAATGGAAATTTATTTCCTCACAGCTTCAGAAGCTGGCAACTTCCAGATTCAAGGCTCCAGAAAGTCCAAGATTCAAGGCACCAACAGATTTGGTCGTCTGGTGAGGGCTGCATCCTCCAGAGAGGAGGAACTTCATGTTTTCTCATGGCATACGGACAGGAGAGCAAGCTAGTGGAATGTTGCATGACACCTCTTTCATAAGGCCCTTACTTCCAGTAAGGAGAGAGGAGCCTTCATAGCCTAATCATCTCTTAAATGCCCCATTCTTTATTACTATCACAATGACAATACCGGAATTTTGGACGGAATACATTCAAACCACAGAAAATACATCACACTGAATTGTTCCACCAATATACATTGTTTAACTACCTTTACAAATTAAGAAAAATTAAATATTCAGAATTCTAGGATACTAGAGTGAATTCTACAATTTTTCTTCCTGGACTTCTACTTAGAGATAAACCAGGAATATAGGTGACCTTCAGATTTAAGACAAATGCCAATTAGCCAGAGGAGAAGTAACTCAAGTAATAATGAAAAGCAAGAAAGATATCAGGCTGGATATTGTCCATGGTGAGGACAATTTTAAATTGGGAGAAGAGAGGGAAGGAGAGTGCCAAGTTCAGGCTAGAGTACAAAATGAAAGCACTCCTTGGAGAATATGGGAATTCAGCTCAGCAGAATCAACTCAGACACAGAGGTTTTATGGGTAAAATCTCAGCATAAATAAGCACAGAGACAAGAAAGGAAGGATGCCATACTTCAGGAAAGGGATTGACTTACACAAAGAGCCTACCTTGGTGGATAACTGGTTTCAAAGCACCCTGAAACCAAACTAAAAAAGTCAAGGTCCTTGGGGGTGTCATTAGAGGCAATCATATATACAGCAGAAGGGTAAAAGTGAGAAAAAGGAAAAAAATTGAAAAGAAATGAAAGAAAAGGGTAATTATGGTGGACAGTAAAGCTGATTCAAATATACAGTGGTCAGGGCCAGGCACAGTGGCTCACACTTGTAATCCCAGCACTTGAGAGGCTGAGGAGGGCAGATCACAAGGTCAGGAGATCGAGACCACCCTGGCCAACATGGAGAAACCCCGTCTCTACTAAAAACACAAAAATTAGTTGGGTGTGGTGTCACATGCCTGTAATCCCAACTACTCAGGAAGCTGAGGCAGGAGAATTGCTTGAACCAGGGAGGTGGGGGTTGCAGTGAGCCAAGATCGTGCCACTGCACTCCAGCCTGGTGACAGAGTGAGACTCCATCTTAAATAAATAAATAAATAAATAAATAAATAAATAAATAGACAGCGATTTTTGCCCAAAGATACCATATTTTCTGAACCAGTAAAACCCAGGGCCCATGACCAAACTCTTGCAGGAGATCCTGGATGCATGGCTACCATGTCCATAGGCCACACTGCTTATGCGTGTAGCTTCAAGTTACATGCTCTGAGGTTAAAGCCTGTTGGGGTTTTTGTGACTGTCCTTACTTTAATAGCTAAATGCATCCTTCAAGCAATTAGAACTATCAAGCACATATTCTAGTAAATAAGGCTATCATTGGTGACATCCACCTGGAATCTGAGAATTAAGTGGATGTATCAGGACTAGGAAGTTGGGAGAAAGATTAGGACCACATAATGTTGGAGAATGGAGAACTGACCATGGCAGGTAGACCTGGGAACTGTGCTATGGAGATCACCATGTGGGTATTGAGGGGCTTTCTTGGAAGGAAAAGAGACAATCACTGAGGGCTTCACAGGATGAATTATGCACATTCTAACCAATTTTCTGTTAGTTCTAAGAAGAAATTGATGAAAAATAGTTTTTGAGACAGATAGGCCCTTCCTCTGTCATCCAGGCTATAGTGCAGTGCAGTGGCAGAAACACAGCTCACTGTAGCTTCAACTTCCTGGGCTAAAGTGATCCTCCCATCTCAGCCTTCCAACTAACTGGGACAACAGGCATATACCACTATGCCCTGCTAATTTTTTTTTAATTTTTGGTAGAGATGGAGATCTCTGTATGTTGCAGTCTATTCTCAAACTTCTGGGTTCAAATGATCCTCCAGCCTAAGCCACATAAAGTTCTGAGATTATAGGCATGAGGCATAAATGTTTATAAGCAAAGGAAGAAACAGTAAGTAACTTGTCCAACATCACACATTAAGTGGCAAATCTGTCTGATTCTTAGTATTTTCAAAATCCATTCTTTTCTGTTCACCCCCAGTGTCATTATCTTGTTAGACCCACTATTAGCTCTTGCCAGTATTTCTACAACTGCCCACAAAACAATATACCTATATTAGTTCATGCTTGCACTGCTATACAGAAATACATGAGACTGGGTAATTGATAAGAAAAAGAGGTTAAGTTTTCTCATGCTCCTGCAGGCTGCGCAGGAGACATAGCAGCTTCTGTTGTTAGGCAGCCTCAGGAAACTTACAATCGTGGCAGAAGGTGAAAGGGAAGCAGGCACATCTCACATGGCCATAGCAGGAGGAAGAGAGTGAGGGGAAGAGGTGCCACACACCTTTAAACAACCAGATCTTGTAAAAATTCTCTCATGAGAACAGCACTAAAGGGATGATACTAAACTATTAGAAACCACCCTCATGATCCAATCACTTCCCACCAGGCCCCACCTCCAAACCATATAATTCCCCCAGCCCCCCCCAAATCTCATGTCATTCTCACACTGCAAAAATATAATAGTGCCTTCCTGACAGTCCCCCAAAGTCTCAACTCATTCCAGCATTTACTCAAAAGTCCAAAGAAGCCTCATCTGAGACAAGGCTAGTCCCTTCCACCTATGAGCCTGTAAAATCAAAAACAAGTTAGTTACTTCCAAGACACAATGGAGGTATAGGCATTGGGTAAATGCTCCTATTCTAAAAGGGAGAAATCATCCAAAAGAAAGGGGCTACAGGCCCCATGCAAGTTCAAAACTCAGCAGCACAGTCATTAAATTTTAAAGGTCCAAAATAATCTCCTTTGACTCCATGTCTCTCATCCAAGACATACTGGGGCAAAGGGTGGGCTCCCATGACCTTAGGCAGGGTGTCTTTGCAGGGATCAGCCCCCACAGCTGCTCTTAAGGGCTGGCGTTGCATGCCTGTGGCTTTTCCAGGTACAAGGTGCAAGCTGACAGTGAATCTATCATTCAGTGGTCTGGAGGATGGTGACCCACTTCTCACAGCTCCACTAGGCAGTGATCCAGTGGGGACTCTGTGTGGGGGCTCCAACCCCACATTTTCCCTCCACAGTACCCTAGTGGAGATTTTCCATGAGGCCTCCACCCCCTGCAGCAGACTTCTACCTAGACATACAGGTGTTCACACATCCATTGAAATCTAGGTGGAGGCTCCCAAACCTCAACTCCTGCCTTCTGCACACCTGCAGGTCCAACACAACATGGAAGCTGCCAAAGCCTGGGGTTTGCACCCTCTGAAGCAATGGCCTAAGCAATGGCCCTTTTAGCTATGGCCAGAGCTGGAGTGGCTGGGGCACAGGGTGCCATGTCCCAAGGCTGCAGAGAGCAATGGGGCCCTGGGCCTGGCCCTTGAAACCATTTTTTCCTCCTAGGCCTCCAGGCCTGTGATGGGAGGGGCTGCCACAAAAGTCTCTAAATGCCCTGAATTTTCCCCATTGTTTTGGCTATTAACATTTGGCTCTTCTTTACTTATGCAAATTTATGCAGCTTTGAATTCCTCCCCAGAAAATGGGTTTTTCTTTTCTACCCCATGGTTGGTCTGCAAATTTTCCAAACTTTTATGCTCTGCTTCACTTTTAAATATAAGTTCTAGTTTTAGGTCATTTCTTTGTTTATGTAAATGACCATAGGCTTTTAGAAACAGCTAAGCCACATATAGAATGCTTTGCTGCTTAGAAATTTTCTCTGCCAGATACCCTAAATCATCTCCCTCAAGTTCAAACTTCCACATATCTCTAAAGCAGGGACACAATGCTGCCAGTCTGTTTGCTAAAGCATAGTAACAGTGGCCTTTGTCCAGTTCCCAATAAGTTTCTCATCTCCATCTGAGACCTCCTCAGCCAGGACTTCACTGTCCATATCACTATCAGCATTTTGTTTCACAACAATTCAACAAGTCTCCAACTCCGCATTTCCCCCTATACACCACCTTAGGAGAGGTTCTCCACACAGGCTCCACCCCTGCAGCAGGCTTCTGCCTAGACATCAAGGCCTTTCCATACATCCTCTGAAATCTATGCAAAGGCTTCTAAGCCTCACCTCTTGCACTCTTTATACCCACAGGCTTAACACTATGTGGAAGCCACCAAGGCTTATGGTTTGCACCCTATAAAGCAGCAGCTTTAGCTGTACCTTTGAGCCATGGCTGGTGCTGGAGCAACTGGGATTTTGGGAGCAGTGTCCCAAGCCTGTGCAGGGTGGAAGGGCCCTGGGCCTGGCGCACCAAACCATTCTTTCCTCCTAAGTCCCTGGGCCTGTAATGGGATGTGCTGCCATGAAGTTCTCTGAAATGCCTTCAAGGACTTTTCCCCATTGTCTTGATTATTGGCACTTGGCTCCTTTTTACTTATGCAAATTTCTATAGCTAGCTTGAATTCATTCCCTGAAAATGGGATTTTCTTTTCTAACACATGGTCAACCTGCAAGTTTTCCAAACTTTTATGCTCTGGTTCCCTTTTAAATGGAAGTTCCAGTTTCAGGTCATTTCTTTGCTCACATATATGAGATCGGTTTTCAGAAGCAGCCAGGCCACATCTTGAACATTTTGCTGCTTAGAAAGTTCTTCTGCCAGATACCCTAAATCATCACTCTCAAGTTCAAAGTTTCAAAGATCCCTAGGGCAGGAGCACAATGCCTCCAAATTATTTGCTAAAGCATAACAAAAGTGACCTTTGCCCCAGTTTCCAATAAGTCCCTCATTTCTATCTGAGACCTCCTCAACTTGGACTTCATTGTCCATATCACTATTAGTATTTTGGTCACAACAATTTGAAAAGTGTCTAGAAGGTTCCAAACTTTCCCTCATTTTCCTTTCTTCTGAGCCCTTCACACTTTACAACCTCTGGCCATTAGACGGTTTGAAAGCAGCTTCCACACTTTCAGGTATCTTTAGGGCAATGCCCCACTCATCAATACCAATTTACTGTATTCTCCATTCTCACACTGCTATAAAAAATATCTGAGACTGGGTAATTTGTAAAGAAAGGAGGTTGAATTGGCTTATAGTTCTGCAGGCTGTACAGGAAGCATAGCAGCTTTTACTTCTTCATCTAGTTGTAAGCCTCAGGAAACTCACATTCACACTCGCGGAAAAAGATACAGGGGAATCATGGCTGTAGCAGGAGAAAGAGAGAGGGAGGGGAGTTGCCACACACTTTTAAATGACCAGATCTCATGAGAACTCTATCATGAGAATAGCACCAAAGGAATAGTGCTAAACCATTAGAAACCACCCCCATGATACAATCACCTTCAACCAGGACCCACCTCCAACACTGGGGATTAAAATTCGACATGAGGTTTGGGCAAAGACACAGATCCAAAATATATCAGTCCCTGAACCCAATCCTGTCCCTCTACAATCTATTTTCTATACTGCAACAAGAGTGAGATAGTCAAACCAGAAAACAGATCAATTCACAATCCTGCTGAAACCCTTGAAAGCCAATTCAGTTTCCTCTGGCCAAAAAAGCTAGACTCCTTGGGACTGGCTATAAGTGGCCAATCACACAATGCATCATCCAGTTGTAAAATGTATCATATTTTGAGAGTGAAAGAAGAGGTTATTAAAACAGATCTAGACAACAAGGCTGAACCAGGACTGTCACAGGCAAATAGGGACATGTGATTATGAGACTGCTCCAACTTTTTAACCCCACCCTTCACCACTTCACCCATTGCCTTCTGGTACTCTTGCTTTAATGCTGAGCTATGAGAAATCTCGTATCACATTCTTTTCACTTCTGGGGCCTTAGCATACACCTTGTCATCATCTTATTCCTCTTTACCATGTTTTCTTTACTAATTTGAACTGATCAGTTTCTTTGGAACCCAGACCAGATTTTACTTACTCCTAGAAATGCTGTACAACTTCTCAAGGCTGGGTTCAATGCTGTTGTTATGGCTTCCATTTCACTATGTGCATGCCCCTATGATTACTTTTAATGGACCATACCATAATTGCATATTTTCTAGTACATCTTCCCTTCTGATTGAATGCCCCTTTAGGATATCACTTTATATTAATGTAATATATACTCGTGTAACACCTAGCACATAGTAATACATAATTATGTAACACCTAACACATAGTTTCATTCCTAACATATATCAAGAGTTTATATGGAAACCTTTAATAGGCATATATTGATTAGACTGATGGGTGGAGATAGATGAAAGGAAAAACAAACAAGAGATATTTTCCAGGTTCATAAACCACTAGTATGATTTAGTCCTTCTCTTCTTCAAGGTAATAATTTCCTGGCCTTGCTATGCGTTTGAATCCATGAATTGGAATATCAGATATTAGAGACAAGGAATCTGTATTATTAGCAAGATTGTTGAGTGATTCTTATAAACCCCAGTCTGGTTTGCCTAAATTTAAGAAAGAACGTATTTGTAGTGCCCATCTTATAGATTTTCTTCATTTCTATACACTTTGTTCTGGTGGAGATAAGTGTTAACTTTCTATGTGAAAATAAGAGGGGATTTGCTTTGGAATTGTTAGGTTGCAATATTTGCAGTCTGAGAAAAACAAAACAGGAAGAATCCTTGGTACAATACTGCTCCTAGAAAGGTTCAGTGATATAAAATGAACAAAAGTAGGTTTATTTAGATATGTATCCGAGGGTCCTCAGTCTAGATATCTATCTTGTCTAACTGGAGCTAGCTCCTATTGGCTCAATCCTATGGTCAACATTTTTAAGATGAAAAAGATTCTTTAGACTAAGCCAGGGCTGGGAGTAGAGAGAAGTCACTAGTTCTCCTTAGGGAACACATTTGCTGATTTTTAAAAATTTGCCACATTTCCTATCTTTAGCATTTGAAAAATATTGACTGTACTGAAAGGTTTTTAATTTATGGCAGGTTACTAGAGATTTTTCAGGGCAGCCTGATCCAACTATTCCCTTTGAAGTAGTGCCTATAATAGAGTGCACTTCACCAAAGAAGAGAAAAGAAAAATAGCCTGTCTCCTTGAGAACAAGAACAAACGGACTGCAAACATGAATCGTAGGCCACTTTCTGAGTAGAAGAACTGAGCCACTCAGAGTTGAGTGGCCAGCAAATCTGTAATCTCCTCCACATCTCATTTAGTTGTGTCTGGAAGGCAAGACGGGGCAAAGACTTCTCTCTGATGACTTCTCAGAATCAGTCACCCTTGGACCATCAATCTATAGATTAAGAATCTCAAAAAAGGGAGAGTGGTTTGAACTTTTAATGAGGAAAGGGAAATGGAGGTCAGAAGACAGACTCCACCACCTATGCTGCTGCCAGTTTATTGTAAGTGTTGGATGAAAAACCCAAATTCAGGGCTCAGTATTTTATCCCTCCATAAAAACAAGCCTTACAAGATTTGTCCGAAGTGCCAACCCTAGTTACCACAATTCATCTCCATAAAATGTGTTGTGTTCCTTGGTGAAAGCTGCCATATAAAAGGTCAGGGTACCATCTAGGCTTGTTTTGTTCTTGGGAACTTTGCTGTAAAGATTAACATTTTGGCTTTACTTAGAAAAAAAATCTCACATATAAAGGTAAAGATAGATAAATATCTAAGGCCTTGGTGATGTAGCCCATAGGCATTTGGGTGTCTCATGAATGAGAATATTAGGCTTTGTATCTCCATGTAGCAGCAAATTGGTTGTAAATAAAGCAGAAGGGCCAATCTGGAAAATATTAATTAGAAGGCAATTAAAAAATGACTAGCTAGCTGTACATCAAGGTTGGGAACAGCGGAGTTAGAAAAAGAGATAAGTGTAGTTAAGTGAGAAATCTAGATTAAGAAAGGAAAAACCTGTTGTAGACAGTCTGAAAGAGATTCTAGGTGTTTGAAGATGTCAGGCAAAAAGATCTTATTCATCAGACCAGTTAACAAATATGTATTAAGCACATATCTTTTTAAAATTTTTATTTTGAAATAATTTTGGACTGAAGAACAGTTGCAAAAACAGTAGGGCAAGTTTCTATTTTTTATATATATTTTTCTCACTAATTTTAGTGTTATCAATGATACTTGCCTATAAAAATATTACTGTCATTTCTGCCTAATGATAATTTTTCCATTTCCCTCATCCCTTAGATATTTATTAATTCCTATTACACTTTTTTAAAAGCTGTTCCTTATCAATCAATCATTTATTCAATTATTTATATAAATATGAATTCAGATATTTATTTTATGGATTCTAATGTGATGCGACTACATACTTTTGCAAGATAATATGTTAGGTACTAGAAGTACAGTGACAGATAAGACCAAGGCCTGTACTCCCTTACATAAAGACTAGGCCTATAATAGACAAAGAAACCAAAAATTACAATTCACAGTAAGAAAGCCTATGTTGTTGGCGGTGTCTAAACTCAGAGGTGCCTTCTCAGAGAAAGGTAACACAATAAATGGCAATTCAATCCTACTTACCCAAGCCAAAATCCTTGAAGCTGTATGACTCTTCTGTTTTTCTTATAGACAACCTTGTATCCATTGGGTCTACTTTCTAAGTTCATTCACAATAAGGCCTCCATCTCACCACTGTCACTACTAACCCTATCCAAGACATCACCATCCATTACTTGTAGTATATCAATAGTTTTGAACTGGTTTAGAGACAATGGGTTCATAGGTGGAAAAGAAAGGACATTGTAGACGAATAAAGCCACCTATCCTAGTTTGGACTAGGTAACTGGCCTGATCTGCAAGAGTATTTCAGGCCATAAATACCCTTGTATCTGTTTCCATGTCTTCATTATTTTATGTTTTACATATTTGCCCACACAGTGCAGTGACAAATTATTTTAATGAAGCTTAAAGAAAGGACTTTCTGAGACAAAGAGCTTGTGCTTTGTAGCAAAGCCTTAATCTAGCCCCACAGAAAGAAGCTTCCCATCTTTACATGCATTCTTTTCACCAAAGATAGTATTTTCAAACTCCTATAATATTTGCTATAAATAGAAGTCACCATGTCCATTGAGGACATAACTAGAATTTTCAGTTAAAAGAGCACACATTCCCATACAGCTTGAAATCATAGCTTGATGAAGAAATTTAAATTCTCAGTATTTTAGATCCTTGTTGATTTAACAATTCAGCAACTAACCTTTGATTTTATTTTCAGTGCTCAGTACTATACTAAGCATTGGAGATACAGTGGAGACTGATACAGACATGTTCCTGGCCCTTATCAGTCTAGCAGAGAAAGCAAATAATTAATTAAAGTGACAATGTGTTCATAGGTGGAGAAGAAAGGACACTGTAGACAATTAAAGGCACCTATCCTAGTTTGGATTCAGTAACTGGCCTGGTCTATAAGATTGTTTCAGGCCATAAAAGAACTGAAAGGTTGCTAATGTGTAGAGATAAATAAGGAGTATGAAGAACTGGGGAACAATGAGGCTGAAGCATTAATTGGGGAAATGCTGAAGACCATTTTAGACATGTTAGAGATGCTAAGATTTACCAGACAATGGAAAGTTACTTCAGGGCTTTTAAAGGGGATAAAACATATTCATATTTGTAATTTTTAAACACTATACTGGCAGTCCATGTGCAGGCCAGTTTACAAATGTGACAATAGGGGATATGAAAAGACAATCTAGGAGATTCCTGTGGCAGAACAGGCAAAAGATCAAAGTATTTTAGATTTGGCTAATAATAGTGGAAATGAAGAAAGGATTCAGGAGATGCTAGAAGGTAGAATAAATCCAGACATGGTAATTGATTAGATATGAAAGTTGAAAACAGATGTGTAAAAGACAGTCTCCAGAGTTCTGGCTCGGACAACTGAGTGTGCAATGGAGCATTCACTGAGATAGAGCAAGTAGAAGAGGATGAAGTTTGCAAGGGAAACTCATAACTTTCATTTTGGACATAAATAATTTAGAAAGAAGCAAGTGTAAATGTCAAATGGGGAATTGGATGCATGTGTCTACAGCTCAGGAAACAGCTGATGTTGAAGATGTGCATTTTGAACTTATAACCATACAGATACTATTTCAAACCATAGGAGAGATTGGGTTGCCTATTAAAGGAGTGTAGGTTGAGAAGAAAAGAGGCCAGTCACATAAATCTGGGGGAATCCCACCTGGAAATATTTCACAGGGAATGGTGGGTAGCAAAGTTGACTGAGGAGTGCTCGAGAAGCGGGAACAAAACAAAAAAAGACAATGTCATAAAGAAGAGAATATCTCACTTTTCTCTCCCACCAGTGTAGCTTCTGTCTCTACTCTTTTTTCCCCACAAGTCTACCTCTGCTTCTCCATTTTCTCATGTCATGCTGCAAAACTGAATGGACACTTCTGATCAGTCTTTTTATTTATTATACTTTAAGTTCTAGGGTACATGTGCACAACGTGCAGGTTTGATACATAGGTATACATGTGCCATGTTGGTTTGCTGCACCCATCAACTCATCATTTACATTAGGTATTTCTCCTAATGCTATCCCTCCTGCAACCCCCAACACCTGACAGGCCCCGGTGTGTGATGTTCCCTGCCCTGTGTCCAAACGATCTCATTGTTCAATTCCCACCTATGAGTGAGAACATGCTGCGTTTGCTTTTCTGTCCTTGTGATAGTTTGCTGAGAATGATGGTTTCAAGGTTAATGCCCCTGCAAAGGACATGAACTCATCCTTTTTTATGGCTGCATAGTATTCCATGGTGTATATGTGCCACATTTGCTTAATCCAGTCTATCATTGATGGACATTTGGGTTGGTTCCAAGTCTTTGCTATTGTGAATAGTGCCACAATAAACATACGTGTACATGTGTCTTTATAGTAGCATGATTTATAATCATTTGGGTATATACCCAGTAATGGGATTGCTGGGTCAAATGGTAATTCTAGTTCTAGATCCTTGAGGAATTGCCACACTGTCTTCCACAATGGTTGAACCAATTTACACTCCCACCAACAGTGTAAAAGTGTTCCTATTTCTCCACATCCTCTCCAGCATCTGTTGTTTTCTGACTTTTTAATGATTGCCATTCTAACTGGCATGAAATGGTATCTCATTGTGGTTTTGATTTGAATTTCTCTGATGACCAGTGATGATGAGCATTTTTACTGTCTGTTGGCTGCATAAATGTCTTCTTTTAAGAAGTGTCTGTTCATATCCTTTGACCATTTTGATGGTTTTTTTTTTCTTATAAACTTGTTTGACTTCTTTGTAGATTCTGGATATTAGCCCTTTGTCAGACAGGTAGATTGCAAAAAATTTCTACCATTCTGTAGGTTGCCTGTTCACTCTGATGGTAGTTTCTCTTGCTGTACAGAAGCTCTTTAGTTTAATTAGAACCCATTTGCCTATTTTGGCTTTTGTTGCCATTGCTTTTAGTGTTTTAGTGATGAAGTTCTTGCCCATGACTATGTCCTGAATGGTATTGCCTAGGTTTTCTTCCAGGGTTTTTATGGTTCTAAGTCTAACATTTAAGTCTTTAACACATCTTGAACTAATTTTCATATAAGGTGTAAGGAAGGGATCCAGATTCAGCTTTCTACATATGGCTAGCCAGTTTTCCCAGCACCATTTATTAAATAGGGAATCTTTTCCCCATTTCTTGTTTTTGTCAGATTGGTCAAAGATCAGATGGTTATAGATGTGTGGTGTTATTTCTGAGGCCTCTGTTCTGTTCCATTGGTCCATATATCTGTTTTGGTACCAGTACCATGCTGTTTTGGTTACTGTAGCCTTGTAGTATAGTTTGAAATCAGCTAGTGTAATGCCTCCAGCTTTGTTCTTTTGGCTTAGGATTGTCTTGGCAATGCGGGCTCTTGTTTGGTTCCATATGAACTTTAAAGTAGTTTTTTCCAATTCTGCGAAGAAAATCATTGGTAGCTTGATGGGGATAGCATTGAATCTATAAATTACCTTGTGCAGTATGGCCATTTTCACAATATTGACTCTTCCTATCCATGAGCATGGAATGTTCTTCCATTTGTTTGTACCCTCTTTAATTTCGTTGAGCAGTGGTTTGTAGTTCTCCTTGAAGAGGTCCTTCACATCCCTTTAAGTTGGATTCCTAGGTATTTTGTTCTCTTTGTAGCAATTGTGAATGGGAGTTCACTCATGACTTGGCTCTCTGTCTGTTATTGGTGTATAGGAATGCTTGTGATTACTGCACGTTGATTTTGTATCCTGAGATTTTGCTGAAGTTGCTTAGCAGCTTAAGGAGATTTTGGGCTGACACGATGGGGTTTTCTAAATATATAATCATGTCATCTGCAAACAGGGAAAATTTGACTCCCTCTTTTCCTAATTGAATACCCTTTATTTTGTTCTCTTGCCTGATTGCCCTGGTCAGAACTTCCAACACTATGTTGAATAGGAGTGGTGAGAGAGAGCAACCTTGTCTTGTGCCAGTTTTCAAAGGGAATGCTTCCAGCTTTTGCCCATTCAGTATGATATTGGCTGTGGGTTTGTCATAAATAGCTCTTATTATTTTAAGATACATTCCATCAATACCTAGTTGAGGGAGAGTTTTTAGCATGAAGGGCTCTTGAATTTTGTCAAAGGCCTTTCTGCATCTTTGAGATAATCATCTGGTTTTTGTCATTGGTTCTGTTTATATGATGGATTACATTTATTGATTTGCATATGTTGAACCAGCCTTGCATCCCAGGTATGAAGCCAGCTGATCATGGGGGATAAGCTTTTTGATATGCTGCTGGATTCAGCTTTCCAGTATTTTGAGGATTTTTGCATCAATGTTCATCAGGGACATTGGCCAAAAATTCTCTTTTTTTATTGTGTCTCTGCCAGGCTTTGGTATCAGGATGATGCTGGCCTCATAAAATGAGTTAGGGAGGATTCCCTCTTTTTCTATTGATTGGAATAGTTTCAGAAGGAAACTATTTGGACAAAACAATAGAATTTGGCTGTGAATCCGTCTGGTCCTGGATTTTTGAGTCTGAAATTGAGGCTATTAATTATTGTCTCAATTTCAGAGCCTGTTATTGGTCTTTTCTTAGATTCAACTTCTTCCTGGTTTATCCTTGGGAGGGTGTATGTTTCCAGGAATTTATTCATTTCTTCTAGATTTTCTAGTTTATTTGTGTAAAGATGTTTGTAGTATTCTCTGATGGTAGTTTATTTCTGTGGGATTGGTGGTGATATCCCCTTTATCATTTTTTATTGTGTCTATTTGATTCTTCTCTATTTTCTTCTTTATTAGTCTTGCTAGTGATCTATCAATTTTGTTGATCTTTTCAAAAAACCAGCTCCTGGATTCATTCATTTTTTGAAGGTTTTTTTGTGTCTCTATCTCTTTCAGTTCTGCCCTGATCTTAGTTATTTCTTGCCTTCTGCTAGTTTTTGAATTTGTTTGCGCTTGCTTCTCTAGTTCTTTTAATTGTCATGTTAGGATGTCAATTTCAGATCTTTCCTGCTTTCTCTTCTGGGCATTTAGTGCTACAAATTTCCCTCTAGACACTGCTTTAATTGTGTCCCAGAGATTCTGGTATGTTGTGTCTTTTTTTCCATCGGTTTCAAGGAATATCTTTATTTCTGCCTTTATTTCGTTATTTACCCAGTAGTCATCCCAGAGTAGGTTGTTCAGTTTCCATGTATTTGTGTGGTTTTGAATGAGTTTCTTAATCCTGAGTTCTTGTTTGATTGCACTGTGGTCTGAGAGACAGTTTGTTATGATTTCTGTTCTTTTACATTTGCTGAGAAGTGCTTTACTTCCAACTATGTGATCAATTTTAGAATATGTGCAATGTGGTGCTGAGAAGAATGTATATTCTGTTGATTTGGGGTGGAGAGTTCTGTAGAGGTCTATTAGGTCTGCTTGGTACAGAGCTGAGTTCAGGTCCTGGATATCCTTGTTAACCTTCAGTCTCATTGATCTCTCTAATATTGACAGTGGTGTGTTAAAATCTCCCATTATTATTGTGTGGGAGTCTAAGTCTCTTTGTAGGTCTCTAAGGACTTGCTTTATGAATCTGGATGCTCCTGTATTGGGTGCATATATATTTAGGTTAGCTCTTCTTGTTGAACAGATCTCTTTACCAGTATGTATTGACCTTCTTTGTCTCTTTTGATCGTTGTTGGTTTAAAGTCTGTTTTATCAGAGACTAGGATTGCAACCCCTGTATATATATATATTTTTTTGCTTTCTATTTGCTTGGTAGATCTTCCTCCATCCCTTTATTTTGAAACTGTGTGTCTCTGCATGTGAGATGGGTCTCCTGAATACAGCACACTGATGGGTCTTGACTTTTTACTCAATTGCCAATCTGTTTTAATTGAGGCATTTAGTCCATTTACATTTAAGGTTAGCATTGTTATGTGTGGATTTGATTCTGTCATTATGGTGTTTGCTGGTTATTTTGCCCATTAGTTGATGCAGTTTCTTCCTAGCATTGATGGTTGTTACAATTTGTCATTTTTTGCAGTGGCTGGTACCATTTGTTCCTTTCCATGTTTAGCGCTTCCTTCAGGAGCTCTTGTAGGGCAGGCCTGGTGGTGACAAAATCTCTCAACAATTGCTTGTCTGTAAAGGATTTTATTTCTCCTTCACTTATGTAGCTTAGTTTGGCTGGATATGAAATTCTGGGTTGCAAATTCTTTAAGAATGTTGATTATTGGCCCCCACTCACTTCTGGCTTGTCAGGTTTCTGTCAAGAGACCTGCTGTTAGTCTGATATGCTTCCCTTTGTGGGTAACCTGACCTTTCTCTCTGGCTGCCCTTAGCATTTTTTCCTTCATTACAACCTTGGTGAATCTGACAATTATGTGTCTTGGGGTTGCCGTTCTCGAGGAGTATCTTTGTGGTCTTCTCTGTATTTCCTGAATTTGAATGTTGGCCTGCCTTTCTAGGTTGGGGAAATTCTCCTGGATAATATTCTGAAGAGTGTTTTCAAACTTGGTTCCATTGTCCCCATCACTTTCAGATACACCAATCAAACGTAGATTTGGTCTTTTCACATAGTCGCATATTTCTTGGAGGCTTTGTTCATTTCTGTTTAATCTTTTTTCTCTAAACTTGTCTTCTCGCCTTATTTCATTGATTTGATTTTCAATCACTGATGTCCTTTCTTCCACTTGATCAAATCAGCTCTTGAAGCTTGTGCATACATCATGAAGTTCTTGTACCCTGGTTTTCAGCCCCCTCAGGTCATTTAAGGTCTTCTCTGCACTGTTTATTCTAGTTAGCCATTTGTCTAACATTTTATCAAGGTTTTAGCTTCCTTGCAATGAGTTCAAACATCCTCCTTTAGCTCAAAGAAGTTTGTTATTACTGACCTTCTGAAGTCTACTTCTGTCAACTCGTCAAAGGCACTCTCTGTCCGGCTTTGTTCCATTGCTGGTGAGCAGCTGCGATCCTTTGGAGGGGAAGAGGTGCTCTGGTTTTTAGAATTTTCAGCCTTTCTACCCTGGTTTCTTCCTATCTTTGTGGTTTTATCTACCTTTGGTCTTTGACATTGGTGACCTACAGATGGGGTTTTGGTGTAGATGATCTTTTTGTTGATGTTGATGGTATTCCTTTCTGTTTGTTAGTTTTCCTTCTAACAGTCAGGTCCCTCAGCTGCAGGTCTCTTGGGGCTTGCTGGAGTTCCACTCCAGACACTGTTTGCCTGGATATCACCAGCAGAGGCTGCAGAACAGCAAATATTGCAGAACAGCAAATATTGCTGCCTGATCCTTCCTCTGGAAACTTCGTCCCAGATGGGTACCCACCTATATGGAGTGTCTGTCAGTCCCTACTGGGAGATGTCTCCCAGTTAGGCTACATGGGGGTCAGGGACCCACTTGAGGAAGCAGTCTGTCCATTCTCAGAGCTCAAATGCCATGCTGGGAGAACCACTGCTCTCTTCAGAGCTGACAGACAGGGACACTTAAGTCTGCAGAAGTTGTCTGCTGCCTTTTGTTCAGCTATGCCCTTCCCACAGAGGTGGAGTCCAGAGGCAGTAGGCCTTGTTGAGCTGTGGTAGCCTCCACCAAGTTTGAGCTTCCCAGCTGGTTTACCTATTCAAGCCTCAGCAATGGCAGACACCCCTCCCTCAGCCAGGCTGCCACCTTGCAGATCAATCTCAGACTGCTGTGCTAGCAGTGAGCAAGGATCTGTGGGCATGAGACCCACCAAGCCAGGCACAAAAGAGAATCACCTTGTCTGCCGGTTGCTAAGACCTTGGGAAAAGTGCAGTATTTGGGCAATGAGTGTCCCATTTTTCCAGGTAGTCTGTCACAACTTCCCTTGGCTAGGAAAGGGAAATTTCCCAACCCCTTGTGCTTTCCGGGTGAGGTGACACACTGCCCTGCTTCAGCTCACCCTCCATGGGCTGCATCCACTGTCCAACCAGTCCCAGTGAGATGAACCAGGTACCTCAGTTGGAAATGCAGAAATCACCCATCTTCTGCATTGATCATGCTTGGAGCTGCAGACCGGAGCTGCTCCTATTAGGCCATTTTGGAATGCCCCTCGATCAGTCTTATTTCAAAATGGTTTTTCAGCAGTCTTCTATAAAGTTAGCAATTTCCATTAATCTATTGCTGTGTAAAAAAGCACCCCAAACTTACTGACTTACAGTTACAATCTATTATTTTCTTCCATGAACCTGGATTAACTGGGCTCAGATGTTTTTTGCTTACAGTGTCATGATGTGCTGTTGCAACCAGATATCTACTGGGGCTGCACTCATCTGAAGGCTTAACTGAGATGAACAAGCAAAATGAATCATTTACATAGTTGACAGTTTAAGCTATCAGTTGGGAATTGAGCTGGGGCTATCTACTGAAGTGTCTATACATGGCCTCTTGTACCAGCTACCAGTTTATTGCCTCTCAGCTCCAAATCTACCCTTCTCTGCCCTGTTTTGTGATACTGCAGCTGGACCCCATCAGCTTGTGAAATGAGAGGCTTTTTAATAGAAGGCACTGGGGTGACACTGCAAGGTGATAGCAACAGGAAGAAATTTCTCTTCTGGCTTATAATTCTCCATTATCATTCAGTATTGGTGCTTGGTGGCCCACGTGGATTAGCTTCAACTGTAGCTTCAGACCACATTCTCCCTAGTGGTAGGCATTTCTAAGTTATGACAGCAGGCAGCTTCTGTGGTAGTTCTAGCTGGACCTTCAGGCCACACGCTGCCCAGCCTGGGCTTCGCCACAGCAGCTCTAGCCTATAACCCCCTTCCATAGAGCCACAACAACCTACAGCCTCCTGCCCCACCCACTTATTTGCTACTTTTAGCCTGCATTTTTCTACAGTAGCCATAGCTTCTCCAAAGAGGTCCAAATCTCAGAGTTGAGGGAAAGAACCTCTTTCCAGTCTTAAATTATTTTTTGTTTTGCTCTAGACATGGTAGTTTGTAAATGCTACTTTTGGGATATCTTAAAATTCATGGTTAACCCTTTTAGTAGCTAACTAACTCCACTTTATATTACATTTTCCTTGTCCAGATAACTTGCATGGTTTCTGTCTCTGACTAGACCCTAATTGATTTACCTCCTTATGTGTCCCAGACTTTTCATAAGATGGGTTTCTAGAGAAAATGACTCAGATATCAGTCCTAGATTACTTTGTCTTCCCTATATACATCATTCTTTCAGTTAGATCAGCTAGAATCATAGTTTAAAATATCATCTATACAGTATTGACTCCCAAATCTACAACTCCAATTAAAACTTCGCTGACCTCCAAATCATAATTTAACTACATGCTTATCATCTCCATCTCATAGATAATTCAAACAAAGCTCTTAATTCCACATTTTATAAATAAACTGTTTGAAAAGGCATCACTAGGAGTGACACCAGCAAATAGTGATATAGGATTTTCCTGCACTTGTCTTCATACAGAAATATCAATTGGAACAACTATCCATAATTGAAAACACCTTCACAAGAGCTAAGGAAACCAGAGGAGAAATTAAAACGTTTGAAGGAAAATTACAACATTTGAGCATAGCACAAAAATAATAAAAGACACCGTATTAGTCTGTCCTCACACTGCTATAAAGAACTGCCCAAAATTGAGTAATTTATAAAGAAAAGAGGTTTAATTGACTCACAGTTCTGCAGGGCTACAGAGGCCTCAGAAAACTTACAATCACGGCAGAAGGAGAAGCAAACATGTCATTCTTTACATGGTGGCAGGAAGAAGAAGGGCTGAGCAAAGGGGGAAGAACCCCTTATAAAACCACCAGATCACTATCACAAGAACAGCATGAGGGTAACCACCCCCATGATTCAATTACCTCCCACCAGGTCCCTCCCACAACACATGGGGATTATGGGAACTACAATTCAAGATGAGATTTGAATAATATAGTTTGAATACAGCCAAACTATATTATTCTACCTCTGGACTTTCCCAAATCTCATCTTTCTCATATTGCAAAACACAGTTATGCCTTCCCAACAGTTCCCCAAAGTATTTTTTTTTAGATAAGGAAATTGAGTCTCAGGTTTTATTTATTTATTTATTTTATTATTATTAATATACTTTAATAAGTTTTAGGGTACATGTGCACTACCTGCAGGTTTGTTACCTAGGTATCTGTGTGCCATGTTGGTGTGCTGCACCCATTAACTCATCATTTAGCATTAGGTATATCTCCTAATGATGTCCCTCCCCCCTCCCTCCACCCCACAACAGTCCCCGGAGTGTGATGTTCCCCTTCCTGTGTCCATGTGTTCTCATTGTTCAATTCCCACCTATGAGTGAGAACATGCGGTGCTTGGTTTTTCGTTCTTGCGATAGTTTACTGAGAATGATGGTTTCCAGTTTCATCCATGTCCCTACAAAGGACATGAACTCATCATTTTTTATGGCTGCATAGTATTCCATGGTGTATATGTGCCACATTTTCTTAATCCAGTCTATCGTTGTTGGACATTTGGGTTGGTTCCAAGTCTTTGCTATTGTGAATAGTGCCGCAATAAACATACGTGTGCATGTGTCTTTATAGCAGCATGATTTATAGTCCTTTGGCTATATACCCAGTAATGGGATGGCTGGGTCAAATGGTATGTCTTAACTCATTTCAGCATCAACTCAAAAGTTCAAGTCCATAGTCTCATCTGAGAGAAGGCAAGTTCCTTCTGCTTTGTAAAATCAAAAGCAAGTTAGTTACTTCCTAGATACAGTGGAGATATAGGCATTGGGTAAATAAACTCATTCCAAATGGGAGAAATTGGCTAAGACTAAAAAGGCTACAGGCCCCATGCAAGGCCGAAATCTGATAGGGTAGTCATTAAACCTTAAAGTTCCAAAATGATCTTCTTTGACACTATGTCCCACATCCAGGTCATGCTAATGCAAGGGATGGGCTCCCACAAACTTGGGCATCTCTATCCCTGTGGCTTTGCAAGGTACAGGCCCCATCCTGGCTGCTTTCACAGGCTGGCATTAAGTGTCTGTTGCTTTTCCAGGCACTTGGTGCTAGCTGTCAGCAGATCTACCATTCTGGTGTCTGGAGTATGGTTGCCCTCTTCTCACAGCTCCACTAGGCAGTGCCCCAGTGGGGACTCTGTATGGGGTATCCAACCCCACATTTCCCTTCTACAATGCCCTAGCAGAGGTTCTCCATAAGGGCTCTGGCCCTGCAAGAAAACTTCTGCCTGGATATTCAGGCATTTCCATACATCCTTAGAAATCTAGGCAGAGGTTCCCCAACCTCAATTCTTGACTTCTGTGCACTTGCAGGCCCAACACCATCTGTAAGTCACTAAGACTTGGGGCTTTCTCCCTCTGAAGCAATAGCCTGAGCTGTATATTGGCTTTTTAGCCACAGCTGGGATATAGGGCACTAAGTCCCATGACTGCAAAAAGCAGCAAAGCCCTGGGCCCAGCCCACAAAATCATTTTTTCCTCCTAGGCCTTCAGACCTGTGATAGGAGGGGCTGCTGTGAAGTTCTCTGGCATGCCCTGGAGATATTTTCTCCATTATCTTGGTGATTAAAATTTGGCTCCTTGCTACTTATGCAAATTTCTGCAGCTGGCTTGAATTTCTCCCCAGAAAATAGGTTTTTATTTTCTAACACATCATCAAGCTGCAAATTTTCCAAACTTTTATGCTGTTTCCTCTTGAATCTTTGTTGCTTAGAAATTTCTTCCACCAGATACCCTAAATCATCTCTCTCAAGTTCAAAGTTCCACAAATCTCTAGGGCAGGGACAAAATGCCACCAGTCTCTTTGCTAAACCTTTGCTCCAGTTCCCAAGAAGTTCTTCATCTCCATTTGAGACCACCTCAGCCTGGACTTCATTGTCCATATCACTATCAGCAATTTGGTCAAAGCAATTCAATAAGTCTCTAGGAAGTTCTAAACTCACCCAAATTTTCCTGTCTTCTTCTGAGCCATCTAAACTGTTCCAACTTCTGCCCATTACCCAATTCCAAAGTTGCTTCCACATTCTCAGATATCTCAGAGAATGCCTTACTACCTCAGTGCCAATTTACTGTATTAGTCCATTCTCACATCATTATAAAGAACTACCTAAGACTGGGTAACTTATAATGGAAAGAAGTTTAACTGACTCACAGTTCTGCATGGTTAGAAGGCCTCAGGAAACTGACAATCATGGCAGAAAGGAAAGCAAACATGTCCTTCTTCATATGGTGGCAGGAAGGAGAAGTCCTGAGCAAAGGAGGAAGAGCCCCTTATAAAACCAGATCTCATGAGAACTCACTGACTATCACAAGAACAACATGGGGGTAACCACCCCCATGATTCAATTATCTCCCACTGGGGTCCTCCCATGACACATGGAGATTATGGGAACTACAATTCAAGATGAGATTTGGGTGGGGCACAGCTAAACCATATAAGACACATTGAAATTTATAAGAAGGACAGTTTCACATTACCTGCATTACCCCTCTTCCCAATCCCAGGCAAAGGAGAGAGATACCCACTACTTGGAGAAAGAAAAGTGAAGCAAGCACCAGACTGCCTTGGACTCTAACATTGGTCCTGCACCAGTAAAGTCCACTACCTTGCAGGCCCCTAAGCTCCAGACTCCAGGCTGCTACCTGTGGATTAAGCCTGTACATCCACTTTTATACGAGGCCTGATACTGCAGCCCCAGGCTTTGGACACACCCCAATGCTAGGCCAACTCCACAAACTCAGGCTGTAGGTTGGACCCCACAAACCAGGCTCCAAGCTGGTCACCACAGCCCTAGGCTCCAGGTTAGTTGTTGTGGCTCCAGACATTAGGTCAGCACCCATAGTTCCAGGTTTTAGACTGGCCCCATTGACCCCGACTCCATGCCTGCCTCAGCACCAGGCCAGCTTCAGGCTCTAGGCAGGTCTCTGTGGACACAGGCTCCACAGAACCTAGGGTCCAAGCACACCCAAGTAGACCGCAGTGCCATCCCAGATCCTGCAGACCAAGGTTCAGGGATCACCTCTGTAAACATGCACTCTAGGCCAGCCCCATGGACCCAAGTCTCATATCTGCCCAATGGACTCAGACCACCTGTATGCGTCAGACACCAGTCCTATCCCAGCACCTGGCCAATCTCTGCAGACAGGCTCAAGGTCCACCCCTGTTCAAGCCAGTGCCCGCAGAAGTTCCAGGTCTGCCCCCACATACTTAATCAACAGGTCCACCCCAGTGGATCTAGGTTCCAGGCTCAATTTTCAACCTGGGTCCACAGGGACCCAGGATGTTCCCAGCCAAAGCCCAATATGCAAAGACTAGGGTACTTTTTCAAATACGTTGCCACCAATGCAAGGCCATTTCATTGGGTACCTGGTGAAAAAAAGAATCAAGAAAATATAACACTACCAAAGAAACAAAAATCAAACACCAGTAACATACCCTAAAGAAAGATTTATGACCTGCTTTACAAATAATTCAAAATAAGAATTTTAAATAAGTTCAATGAACTACATAAAAATATAGATGGATAACTAAGCAAAATCAGAAAAGAATACACAAACAAAATGAGAACTTCAACAAAAAAAAAAATCAGAATCAACAGAAATTCTACACCTAAAAAACATAATGGCTGAACTAAAAAATTCCATAGAGAACTTCAACAGAAATTTCAATTAAGCAGAAAAAAACAGTCAGTGAATTTGAAGACAGATCATTTGAAATTAGAGGAACAAAATGAAAAAAGAATGAAAAAGAGTAAAGAAAGCCTATGGGAATTATGGGACACCACCAAGCAAACCAACATATGTATTACAAATACCCCAAAAGGATCAGAGAAGGCGATAGGGGCAGAGAGCTTATTTAAGGAAATAATGACAGAAAACTTTCCAAATATGAAAAATAGATTTAAATAACCAAGTGCAGAAAGCACAAAAGTCTCCAATCAGGTTCAATCCAAACAAAACTACACTAAGACATATGATAATAAAACTTAAAAAATCAAAGCTGAGAGAGGATCCTAAAAGCAGCAAGACAAGCATATCACATACAAGAGAATTCAAGTATGGTTCTTGACAGGTTTCTTAGCATAAACCTTACAGACCAGAAAAGAGTGAGATGATATATTTAAAGTGCTTAATTATTAGGCCAGGATTTATGAAAATAAAAAAACAAAAATAAACAAAAAAGAATAAAGTACTGAAAAAAAAAACTGGCAATGAAGAATACTTTACCTGGCAAAGCTGTCCTTCAGAAATGAAGGAAAGGTAAACACTTTACCAACAATGACAACAACAAAAGCTGAAGGAGTTCATCACCACTAGACCTTCTTTACAAAAAATGCTAAAGGGAGTTCTAGAATAGTCACATGAAAACATATTAAAGTATAAAACTCACTGATAAAAGTAATTATACTGTTGAATTCAGAATACTGTAATACTACTATACTATCAGCATGTAAAACACTTAAATCTTTAGTATGAAGGTTAAAAGACAAAACTATTATTATTAAAACTAATAATAGCTACAATAATTTGTTAAGAGATATGCAATATGAAAACATATAAACTGTGACATCTAAAACATAAACTATGGAGGGATTAGAGTAAAAGTGTAGTTTTTATATGTGATCAAAGTGTATTTATTCACAACCTAATAGGACATTATAACCATAAGATGTTTTATCTAAGCCTCATGGCAATCACAAAGCAAAAACTTGTAGTATATACACAAATTATAAAAAGTGAGAAAACAAAGTATAGCACTATACAAAATTATCTAAACACAAAGGAAGACAGCAAGAGAAAAAGAAAGGTACAAAGAAGCTACAAAACAACAAGAAAACAATGTAAATGGCAGTAGTAAGTTCTTACTGATCAATAATTACCTTGAATATTGTATTAGTCCATTTTCTGTCCCTTAAAACAGAATACCTAAAACTGGATAATTTAGAAGACATAAAATTGAATTCTTACAGTTCTAGAGATTGAGAGGGGCATATCTGGTGAGAGCCTTCTTGCTGTTAGGGACTCTGAAGAGTCCTGAAGTGGCACAAGGTATCACATAACAAGAGGGCTTAGCATACTAACATGTTGCTAGATCAGGTCTCTCTTGTTCTTATATAGCCACCAGTTCCCCTTCCATGATAACGCATTAATCCATCAACCCATTAATTTGTTAATCTATGAATGGATTAATTCATTCATTCATGTTAATTCATTCACACAGGCAGAGCCCTTATGATCTAATCACCTCCTAAAAGCCCCATCTCTCAACACTGTCACATGAAGGGCCAAGTTTCAACAGGAGGTTGGGAGGGATATTCAAACCATAGCAAATATAAAGAATTAAAATTTCCATTCAAAAGACAAAGAGTGACTGAATAGATTTTAAAAAAGACCCAACTATATTCTACCTATAAGAGACTGATTTCACCTTCAAGGACACACATAAACTGACACTGGATGGATGAAAAAAACATATTCCATGGAAATGGAAACCAAAAGAGAGAAGAAATAGCTATGCTTACATAAAATAAAATATACTTTAAGTCAAAAACTGTATAATGAGAACAAGAATGATATTATATAATGGAAAGGGGTCATTGCATTCTGTACTATAATATGCTCGATATACTGTAAATATACATGCATCCAACATTGGAGCATATAAATGTATAAAGCAAATATTAATAGATGTTAAGGGAGAGAAAGACTGTAATAATAGACAACTTCAATATTCCACTTTCGACAATGGACAGATCATCCAACCTAATAGATACATGCAGAAAATTTCATCCAACAGCGGCAGAATACTGCAGAGTATTCTTCTCAAGTCACAGAAAACATTTTCCAGGATAGATTATATGCTCAGCCACAAAACAAGTCTTAACAAATACAAGAAAATTGAAATAAAGTATCTTTTTTGACCACAATGATATAAAACTAGAAATCAATGGCAGGAAGAATTTTGGAAAATTCACAAATACAGTCACGTACCATATAATGATATTTCAGTCAATGATGCACTGCAAATACAATAGTCTCATAAGATTGTAGTATTGTATTTTTACTGTGCCTTTTCTATGTTTAGATATGTTTAGATACACAAATACTTACCATTGTGTTATAATTGCCTAGAGTATTCAGTACAGTAATGTCCTGTATAGTTTTGTAGCCTGGGAGTGATAAGCTATACTGTATAGCCTAGGTATGTAGTAAGCTATACCAACCATGTTTGTGTAACTACATGCTATGATGCTTGAACAATGACAAAAATCACCTGACACTTTTCTCATAACATATCCATGACTGTATGTGGAAATTAAACAACATACTCCTGAACAACCAATGCATCAAAGAAGATATTAAAGGGCAACATAAAATATTTATTGAGACAAACAAAAATGAAAACATAACCTAGCAAAACTTATGGAATGCATCAAAAGCAGTTTTAAGAGAAAGTTTACAGCAACAAAGGCTCACCTAACAGAAGAAAAAATATCTCAAATAAGCAACTTAATACTACACCTCAAAGAACTAGAAAAAAAAAACTAAGCCCAAACTTTGTGAAATGAAGGAAATAATAAAGATCAAAACAGAAATAAATGAAACAGAGACTAGCAAAACAATACAAAAGATCAATAAAACTAATAATTGTTTTTTGAAGAGATAAACAAAATTGACAAACCTTCATCTGGACTAAGAAATAAAGAAGATTCAAATAAATGAAATCAGAAATTAAAGAGGCAACCTTACACCTGATATCGGAGAAATACAAAGGATCATAAGAGACTACTATGAACAATTATATGCCAACACATTGAATAACCTAGAAGAAATAAATTCCTAGATACATATAAACGATCAATACTGAATTATAAAGAAATAGAAAATCTGAACAGACCAATAATAATTAAGGAGATTGAGTCAGTAATAAAATGTCTCCTGTCAAAGTAAAGCCAAATACCTGATGACTTTACTGCTGAATTCTACCAAACATTTAAAGAATTAATACCAATTATTCTGAAACTCTTCCAAAATTTTGGAGAGGGAATATTTCCAAACTTATTTTATGTGGCCAGCATTACCCTAATACCAAAGCCAAACAAGGGAATCACAAGAAAAGAAAATTACAGGCCAACATCCCTGATGAACATAGATACAAAAATACAACAAAATACTAACAAACTAAATTCAACAGCACCTTAAAAGAATAATTCACCATAAGCAAGTAGGATTTATCCCAGAGAAAATGCAAGTATGGTTCAACACATGCACATCTATAAATGGGATATACCACATTAACAGAATGAAGGATAAAATGTATATAATCTTCTCAACAGATGCAGAAAATGTGACATAATTTAATATTCTTTCATGAGAAAGATTTTTAATAAATTGTAAATAGAAACAACAAAACTCAACACAATAAAGGCTATATATGATATGCCTGCAGCTAATATTATACTAAATGGTGAAAAGTTGAAAGCTTTTCCTCTATGATCAGGAAAAAAGGTGCTCATTTTCACCACCTGTAGTCAATGTAGTACTGGAAGTTCTAGCTAGCGCAATTAGGCAACAGAAAAATAAAATGCATCAAAATTGGAAAGGAAGATGTTAAATTTTCTGTTTACAGATGCTCTTATATGTAGAAAACCCTAAAGACTCCACAAAAAAGTTTTAGAACTAGTAAACAAATGCATTGAAGTTGAGGATACAAAATAAATCTATAAAATATCAATATTTCAATACACTAACAACAAACTATCCCAAAAAGAAATTAAGAAAATAACCTGACTTACAATAGTACAGAAAAAAATACTTTGCAATAAATATTGCCAAGGATGTGAAAGATCTGTACATTGAAAACTATAAAACAGAGATAAAAGAAATAGAAAAAAGACAAAAATAAATTGAATGACATCCCATGTTCACGGATTGGAAGAATTAATCTCTTTAACATGTCCATACTGCCAAAGCCATCTACAGATTTTGTGCAATCCCTATCAAAATTCCAATGACATTTTTCACAGATTAGAAAAAACCATTCTAAAATGTATATAGAACCATAAAAAACTGAATTAAAGCAAACTTCAGCAAAAAGAACAAAGCTAGATGTTCCAAGATGTCCGAATAGGAACAGCTCCAGTCTACAGCTCCCAGCATGCTCAATGCAGAAGACAGGGGATTTTGGCATTTCCAACTGACGTACATGGTTCATCTCATTGGGACTGGTTGGACACTGGGTGCAGCCCATGGAGGGTGAGCTGAAGCAGGGCGGGGTGTCGCCTCACCCGGGAAGCACAAGGAGTCAGGGGATTTCCCCTTCCTATCCGAGGAAAGCTGTGACATACTGTACCTAGAAAAATGGGACACTCCTGCTTAGCAACTGGCAGACCAGGAAATTCTCTCCTGTGCCTGGCTCAGTGGGTCCCACACCCACAGCGCAGCAGTCTGAGATTGACCTGCAAGGCTGAAGCCTGCCAGGGTTAGAGGCATCCACCATTGCTGAGGCTTGAATAGGTAAACAAACCAGCCAGGGAGCTCGAACTGGGAGGAGCCCACCACAGCTCAGGAAGGCCTACAGCCTCTATAGACTCCACCTCTGTGGGTAGGGCATAGCTGAACACAAAGCAGCAGAAACTTCTACAGACTTAAACGTCCCTGTCTGACAGCTCTGAAAAGAGCTGTGGTTCTCCCAGCAGGGCGTTTGAGCTCTGAGAACAGACAGGCTGCTTCCTCAAGTGGGTTCCTGACATCTCCCAGTAAGGGCCGACAGACACCTCATAGAGGTGGGTGCTCCTCTGGGACGAAGCTTCCAGAGGAAGGATCAGGCAGCAATATTTTCTGTTCTCCAGCCTCTGCTGGTGATACCCAGGCAAACAGGGTCTGGAGTGGAACTCCAGCAAACTCCAGCAGACATGCTGCTGAGGGACCTGACTGTTAGAAGGAAAACTAACAAAAAGGAATAACATCAACATCAACAAAAAGGACATCCACACCAAAATCCCACCTGTAGGTCACCAACATCAAAGACCAAAGGTAGATAAAACCACAAAGATAGGGAGAAACCAGGGTAGAAAGGCTGAAAATTCTAAAAACCAGAGCACCTCTTCCCCTCCAAAGGATCGCAGCTGCTCACCAGCAATGGAACAAAGCCGGACAGAGAGTGCCTTTCACGAGTTGACAGAAGTAGGCTTCAGAAGGTCAGTAATAACAAACTTCTTTGAGCTAAAGGAGGATGTTCGAACCCATTGCAAGGAAGCTAAAACCTTGATAAAATGTTAGACAAATGGCTAACTAGAACAAACAGTGCAGAGAAGACCTTAAATGACCTGAGGGGGCTGAAAACCAGGGTACAAGAACTTCATGATGTATGCACAAGCTTCAAGAGCTGATTTGATCAAGTGGAAGAAAGGACATCAGTGATTGAAAATCAAATCAATGAAATAAGGCGAGAAGACAAGTTTAGAGAAAAAAGATTAAACAGAAATGAACAAAGCCTCCAAGAAATATGCGACTATGTGAAAAGACCAAATCTACGTTTGATTGGTGTATCTGAAAGTGATGGGGACAATGGAACCAAGTTTGAAAACACTCTTCAGAATATTATCCAGGAGAATTTCCCCAACCTAGAAAGGCAGGCCAACATTCAAATTCAGGAAATACAGAGAAGACCACAAAGATACTCCTCGAGAACGGCAACCCCAAGACACATAATTGTCAGATTCACCAAGGTTGTAATGAAGGAAAAAATGCTAAGGGCAGCCAGAGAGAAAGGTCAGGTTACCCACAAAGGGAAGCATATCAGACTAACAGCAGGTCTCTTGACAGAAACCTGACAAGCCAGAAGTGAGTGGGGGTCAATAATCAACATTCTTAAAGAATTTGCAACCCAGAATTTCATATCCAGCCAAACTAAGCTACATAAGTGAAGGAGAAATAAAATCCTTTACAGACAAGCAATTGTTGAGAGATTTTGTCACCACCAGGCCTGCCTTACAAGAGCTCCTGAAGGAAGCGCTAAACATGGAAAGGAACGAATGGTACCAGCCACTGCAAAAAATGACAAATTGTAACAACCATCAATGCTAGGAAGAAACTGCATCAACTAATGGGCAAAATAACCAGTAAAGACCATAATGACAGAATCAAATCCACACATAACAATGCTAACCTTAAATGTAAATGGACTAAATGCCTCAATTAAAACAGATTGGCAATTGAGTAAAAATTCAAGACCCATCAGTGTGCTGTATTCAGGAGACCCATCTCACATGCAGAGACACACAGTTTCAAAATAAAGGGATGGAGGAAGATCTACCAAGCAAATAGAAAGCAAAAAAAAATATATATATATACAGGGGTTGCAATCCTAGTCTCTGATAAAACAGACTTTAAACCAACAACGATCAAAAGAGACAAAGAAGGTCAATACATACTGGTAAAGAGATCTGTTCAACAAGAAGAGCTAACCTAAATATATATGCACCCAATACAGGAGCATCCAGATTCATAAAGCAAGTCCTTAGAGACCTACAAAGAGACTTAGACTCCCACACAATAATAATGGGAGACTTTAACACACCACTGTCAATACTAGAGAGATCGATGAGACTGAAGGTTAACAAGGATATCCAGGACCTGAACTCAGCTCTGCACCAAGCAGACCTAATAGACCTCTACAGAACTCTCCACCCCAAATCAACAGAATATACATTCTTCTCAGCACCACATTGCACATATTCTAAAATTGATCACATAGTTGGAAATAAAGCACTCCTCAGCAAATGTAAAAGAACAGAAATCATAACAAACTGTCTCTCAGACCACAGTGCAATCAAACAAGAAGTCAGGATTAAGAAACTCATTCAAAACCGCACAAATACATGGAAACTGAACAACCTACTCTGGAATGACTACTGGGTAAATAACGAAATAAAGGCAGAAATAAAGATGTTCCTTGAAACCAATGAGAAAAAAAGACACAACATACCAGAATCTCTGAGACACAATTAAAGCAGTGTGTAGAGGGAAATTTATAGCACTAAATGCCCAGAAGAGAAAGCAGGAAAGATCTGAAATCAACATCCTAACACCACAGTTAAAAGAACTAGAGAAGCAAGAGCAAACAATTTCAAAAACTAGCAGGAGGCAAGAAATAACTAAGATCAGGGCAGAACTGAAAGAGATAGAGACACAAAAAAACCTTCAAAAAATGAATGAATCCAGGAGCTGGTTTTTTGAAAAGATCAACAAAATTGATAGATCACTAGCAAGACTAATAAAGAAGAAAATAGAGAAGAATCAAATAGACACAATAAAAAATGATAAAGGGGATATCACCACCAATCCCACAGAAATACAAACTACCATCAGAGAATACTGTAAACATCTCTACACAAATAAACTAGAAAATCTAGAAGAAATGAATAAATTCCTGGAAACATACACCCTCCCAAGGCTAAACCAGGAAGAAGTTGAATCTCTGAATAGACCAGTAACAGGCTCTGAAATTCAGACAATAATTAATAGACTACCAACCAAAAAGAGTTCGGGACCAGACGGATTCACAGTCAAATTCTACCAGAGGTACAAAGAGGAGCTGGCACCATTCCTTCTGAAACTATTCCAATCAATAGAAAAAGATGGAATCCTCCTTAACTCATTTTATGAGGCCAGCATCATCCTGACACCAAAGCCTGGCAGAGACACAACAAAAAAAAAAGAGAATTTTTGACCAATATCCCTGATGAACATCAATGCAAAAATCCTCAATAAAATACTGGCAAGCCAAATGCAGCAGCATATCAAAAAGCTTATCCTCCATGATCAGCTTGGCTTCATACCTGGGATGCAAGGCTGGTTCAACATATGCCAATCAATAAATGTAATCTATCACATAAACAGAACCAATGACAAAAACCAGATGATTATCTCAAAGATGCAGAAAGGCCTTTGACAAAATTCAAGAGCCCTTCATGCTAAAAACTCTCCCTCAACTAGGTATTGATGGAATGTATCTCACAATAGTAAGAGCTATTTATGACAAACCCACAGCCAATATCATACTGAATGGGCAAAAGCTGGAAGCATTCCCTTTGAAAACTGGCACAAGACAAGGATGCTGTGTCTTACCACTCCTATTCAACATAGTGTTGGAAGTTCTGACCAGGGCAATCAGGCAAGAGAACAAAATAAAGGGTATTCAACTAGGAAAAGAGGAAGTCAAATTTTCCCTGCTTGCAGATGACATGATTATATATTTAGAAAACCCCATCGTGTCAGCCAAAAATCTCCTTAAGCTGATAAGCAACTTCAGCAAAGTCTCAGGAAACAAAATCAATGTGCAATAATCACAAAGCATTCCTATACACCAATAACAGACAAACAGAGAGCCAAGTCATGAGTGGTCCCATTCACAATTGCTTCAAAGAGAATAAAATACCTAGGAATCCAGCTTACAAGGGATGTGAAAGAGCTTTCAAGGAGAACTACAAACCACTGTTCGATGAAATAAAAGAGGACACAAACAAATGGAAGAACATTCCATGCTCATGGATAGGATGAATCAATATTGTGAAAATGGCCACACCGCACAAGGTAATTTATAGATTCAATGCCATCCCCATCAAGCTACAAATGACTTTCTTCACAGAATTGGAAAAAACTACTTTAAAGTTCATATGGAACCAAACAAGAGCCCACGTTGCCAAGACAATCCTAAGCCAAAAGAACAAAGCTGGAGGCATCACGCTACCTGATTTCAAACTATACTACAAGGCTACAGTAACCAAAACAGCTTGGTACTGGTACCAAAACAGATATATAGACCAATGGAACAGAACAGAGGCCTCAGAAATAACACCACACATCTACAACCATCTGATCTTTGACCAATCTGACAAAAACAAGAAATGGGGAAAAGATTCCCTATTTAATAAATGGTGCTGGGAAAACTGGCTAGCCATATGTAGAAAGCTGAAACTGGATCCCTTCCTTACACCTTAAACGAAAATTAATTCAAGATAGATTAAAGACTTAAATGTTAGACCTAGAACCATAAAAACCCTAGAAGAAAACCTAGGCAATACCATTCAGGACATAGGCATGGGCAAGGACTTCATGACTAAAACACCAAAAGCAATGGCAACAAAAGCCAAAATTGACAAATGGGTTCTAGTTAAACTAAAGAGCTTCCACGTGGCAAAAGAAACTACCATCAGAGTAAACAGGCAACCTACAAAATGTGAGAAAAATTTTGCAATCTACTCATCTGACAAAGGGCAAATATCCAGAATCTACAAAGAACTTAAACAAATATACAAGAAAAAAACTAACAACCCCATCAAAAAGTGGTCAAAGGATATGAACAGACACTTTTCAAAAGAAGACATTTATGCAGCCAACAGACAGTAAAAATGCTCATCATCACTGGTTATCAGAGAAATGCAAATCAAAACCATAATGAGATACCATCTCATGCCAGTTAGAATGGCAATCATTAAAAAGTCAGGAAACAACAGATGCTGGAGAGGATGTGGAGAAATAGGAACACTTTTACGCTGTTGGTGGGAGTGTAAATTAGTTCAACCACTGTGGAAGACAGTGTGGCGATTCCTCAAGGATCTAGAACTAGAAATACCATTTGACCCAGCAATTCTATTATGGGTATATGCCCAAAGGATTATAAATCATGCTACTATGTAAAAACACATGCACATGTATGTTTATTTTGACACTATTCAAAATAGCAAAGACTTGGAACCAACACAAATGTCCATCAATGATAGACTGGATTAAGAAAATGTGGCACATATATACCATGGAATACTATGCAGCCATAAAAAATGAGTTCATGTCCTTTGCAGGGACATGGATGAAGCTTGAAACCATCATTCTCAGCAAACTATCACAAGGACAGAAAACCAAACACAGCATGTTCTCACTCATAGGTGGGAACTGAACAATGAGAATGCTTGGACATATGGTGGGGAACATCACACACTGGGGATTGTCAGGGATTGGAGGGCTGAGGGAGGGATAGCATTAGGAGAAATACCTAATTTAAATGACGAGTTGATGGGTGCAGCAACAAACATGGCACATCTATACCTATGTAACAAACCTGCACATTGTGCACATGTACCCTAGAACTTAAAGTATAATTTTAAAAAAAAGAGCAAAGCTAAAGGCATTACACTACTTGTCTTTGAAATAAACTTCAAGGCTTATTAATAAAAAGAGTATGGTACTAGTATAAAAACAAACACATAGACCAATGGAACAGAATAGAGAGCCCAAAGATAAATCCACACAGTTGTAGTCAATTGATGTTCAACAAAGATGCAACTATATACATATTAATAAATAGTGGTTGGGACAACTGGATATCCACATGCAGAATAATGAAACTAGATCCTTATCTCGCACCACATACAAAAGTCATCTCAAAATGGAGTAAAGACTCAAAATGTTAACGCTTAAAATTGTAAAACTACTAGAAGAAAACATAGGAAAAAAATCTTTAAGTAACTGGCTTGGGTAATAATTTTTTTGGATATGACCCCAAAAGTGCAGGCAACAAAAGTATAAATAGACAAATAAGATTATATTAAATCAAACAGCTCTGAACACCCAAGGAAATAATCAACAGAGAAAAATTTATGGATTGGGACAAAATATGTGCAAACCATACATCTGATAAGGGGTTAATATCCAAAATATATAAGGAACTCAATGCAATAGTAAGAAAATAAATAACTTTGTGAAAAGGGCAAAGGACAGAAATAGACATTTCTCAAAAGACATACAAATGACCATCAGGTACACAAAAAAATTGATACTTTTCAACTAATCATCAGAGAAACTAAAAACTACAATGAGATGTCACCTCATAACTGTTAGAATGATTATTATCAAAAGACAAAGGATAAGTATCGGCAGAGATTTGGGGAAAAAGAAACCCTTGCACACTGTTGGTAGGAATGTAAATTAATACAGTCATTATCAAAAACAGTATAGCAATTTCTCAAAAAAATAAAAATATAGGCCAGGCGCGGTGGCTCACTCTTGTAATCCCAGCACTTTGGGAGGCCGAGGCGGGTGGATCACAAGGTCAGGAGATCGAGACCACGGTGAAACCCCGTCTCTACTAAAAATACAAAAAAAAAAAAAATAGCCGGGTGTGGTGGCAGGCGCCTGTAGTCCCAGCTACTCGGAGAGGCTGAGGCAGGAGAATGGTGTGAACCCAGGAGGCGGAGCTTGCAGTGAGCCGAGATTGCACCACTGCACTCCAGCCTGGGCGACAGAGTGAGACTCCGTTTCAAAAAAAAAAAAATTAAAATAAAAAAAGATAAAAAAATAAAAATATAACTACCATATGGCTGAACAATCTCACTACTGGGTATATATCCAAAGGAGGTGAAATCAGCATGCCAAAGAGGTATCTGCACTCCCATGTTCATTGCAGCATTGTTCACAATAGCCAAGATATGAAATCAACGTAAGAGTTCATCAACAAATAAATGGATGAAGAAAATGTGGTAAATACACATAATGGAATACCATTTCACCATAAAAAAGAAAAGAGAATCCTGTCATTTGTGAAAATGGATGAACCAGAGGACATTATGTTAACTAAAATAAACTAGGCACAGAAAGATAAATGCTTTATGACCTCACTTATATGTATTATCTAAGAAATAACTGAACTAATAGAAGCAGAGAGTAGAACGGTAGTTACTAGGGGTTTGAGGGGGTGCCTAGAGAGGGGAAGGGTTTTGTGAGATGTTGGTCAAAAGATACAAAATTTCAGTTTGACAAGATGAACAAATTCAAGGAATCTATTTTAGAACATGGTGACTATACTTAATAACAATGTATCGTGTACTTCAAAATTGCTAAAAGAGTCTATTTTAAGTGTTCTCACATCAAAAATGATAAGTGAGGTAATACATTACTTAGCTTGTTCTAGCCATTCCATGATGTACACATATTTCAAGACATTGTGTTTTATACCACAAATATATGTAATTATTTGTCAAAATAAATTTTAGAAAGATGTCAACATTAATTGTTCAAGTTGAAGAAATAGAAGTCATTCTTCATTGTTCTCTTTCCTTTACCTGTCCTTCTCTGTTTCCAATTGATAAACAAATTGGTTTTGTTTTACTTTGAAAACTCATGACGATGCCACCCTCTTTTCTTCATTTCGTTGCCATCACCCTAGCGTAAGTGATAATCACCTCTCTTGCCTGGCCTCCCATGACCTCCCTGACCATGACTGTCTCTAATGTTTTCTTTATATAGCAGCCAGAATAAATATTCAAAAACCTAAATCAGATCATGGCACAGCCCTTTTAAAACCCTTCAGTGATCACTTCTTGGCCTTTTGGCTGAGATCCAGTGTAAAACCCTTCATTGATATTCTGTTTATCTTAGAATAATTCAAAGTTCCTTATCCCAGCCTTCAAGACCACAAATTATTGGATGCCTGTCTATTCCTCTCAACTTACATAATTCTTCTCAGTCACTCTGCTCCGGCCATGCTAGCCTACTTTTACATTTCTAGAACACCTGAAGTCTTTCCTTTCCTTGGAGTTTCCAGCATGTGCTCCTGCCCATAATGCTTTTTCTCTGCCTTTGCACTTGGTTCAAGTCTGCTTCATCCATCACTCTTTCAATTCACTTTAAATTATGTGGCCTTGACAAATTATGCTCTCACTGTACTTTTTGTGTTTCCTTCTTAGCATGATCATAGTTTTCAGTTCACTCGTTAAAAAACTTCCTTACTTACATATAAAGAACTATTTGTTAATTCCAAATACACTTTATAAGTTCTTACTATGTTTCTGATAATTTTCTAGGCAATAGAATACAGCAATTATCAATGTCCTGACCTCATGGAGATATTTCAGTTATGCTTTCAGTCAACCATTACCAAACTGTAACAAGAAAAATCTAATTTTATTTAGTTCCAAATAAAAGCAAGTATCAGACCCTAAATCTGGCAGAAAATAGTCCATCTTTCTTATATTGTTAAGATTCTCTAATAAATGTCTGCAATGCAAACTCTTAGCAATAATCAAAGGGGCTCTGATGGGGAAAGAATCATCAAAGTGTAGAGACTGAACTTTTGTTGGCATGTTTACATGTTCTATTCTTTTAACATATAAGGTAGTGGTGACATTTACTTGTTTTCTTTAGTTATTCATCCTCTAGATTCACGTAGGTGTCTCCATCTGGAGCTTTATTTGAAATCTTCTCTGAATGCCAGCCATAATTTGTAGAACACTGTGAATCTTTTTTTTATAGCAAGCTCACAGAGAATGGTGCTAGGGTGGGGAGGAATAGCTACCCAAGATCCATGTATATAGACTCAGAGAGAAAACCAGAAATGCAATAAGAGTGGACACGCCATGATCAGAGCATAACCTAGGGCAACATGTGAGACAAAAACCTTGCTCAAACAGGTGGGAAGACACGCTTTCTTTTTTTTTTTAAACCATTCACCACCAATGATCTATTTATGGAGTTGATCTATATAAACAATTCTACTCCCTTCCCCCCAAAATTACACTGTGGCACATTAAACCTTAGAATCATTGCACCATAGACTATCATAGATATTAGAGGGGATACTCAAAAGTCAAAAGCATGAATCAGCTATGCAATGTCCCTGCCAAACTGTCTTCTGGATCATGTTTATATACCTATAGTGCCAAAATACTCATTGCATTTTCACCTAAGGGTGCCTCAGGCTGTTAAAATAACTGTTACTTAAGCTATTCATGTGTCTTTAATATACAACTTTCTAGATATTAATTTTCATTAATCCAAAAGCAAAAGGGCTCAATCCTTCATCTTCTCTGCTTAGAAAATTACAGTTTTCCTCTAACATTCCAGGGGGTACTTTGTGGAGCTAGTAATCTCCTGGACAAGTCTCATTCTGGATTCCTACTCACATTAAGTGCACCATCTAATCTTCTCAATCTTATTACAGAGGCTGCTATCTACCTTGACACACTGTTGTGACGCAAGTGTGGATAGCTTTGCTCACATTTCATTTTCTAAAACACTGGCTACTAAAAGCTGCTTATGAAACTTTTTACTGCAAGTTGGCAGGGTCACAGAAAGAGAGAAACTAGGTATGACATTTACAAAACCCTTAGTCATATGCCATACAGGGATTTAATTTCTCACGGCCTTTCTTAGTCTGTAGTCTACCACTATCTCTCACCCACTGTCTCAGACACTTGTCTCCCATTCTCTTCCTTCCAACCTAAAATGTCCAGAGCTGAATTGGCAAACAGACAATTCTTTCTTATTATAGAGAACAATTCTCTCTCTATCCAGCTTCTTCCACCCAAACTAATTTGGAAACCTATATTTGCATAATATATATTATAGAAGGCCGGGCGCGGTGGCTCACGCTTGTAATCCCAGCACTTTGGGAGGCCGAGGCGGGCGGATCACGAGGTCAGGAGATCGAGACCATGGTGAAACCCCGTCTCTACTAAAAATACAAAAAATTAGCCGGGCGTGGTGGCGGGCACCTGTAGTCCCAGCTACTCAGAGAGGCTGAGGCAGGAGAATGGCGTGAACCCGGGAGGCGGAGCTTGCAGTGAGCCGAGATTGCGCCACTGCACTCCAGCCTGGGCAACAGAGCGAGACTCCGTCTCAAAAAAAAACAAAAAACAAAAAACAAAATATGTATTATAGAATTACTTGTACACAAAAGAATAATTTTCTCACTTAGATTAACTCTGTCTTTGGCTCCTAAAGTAACCAGCTCAAACTAACAAGCTTTAAAGTAACAAAATGTTACTTCCTATATCCTTATATTAACCCGGAATGTGTCCCATTATTGGTAATATTTATTGGTTTTAGTTCATTCATTTAATGATATTTATTAATTTTCTACTATGTTCCAGGCACCATGCTAGATGTTGAGGGATGTAAAGACCCAATCCCTGCCTTCAATGAACAAAGATATAGAGATAAATACAAAGGCAGTTAAAATATGTTATAATAATTGGTCATCTGGGGATATAAGCAGTTTATGGGAGACATGTGAAAACACTTAATCTAGACATGGAGGGTTCAGTGGAATGAGCTGTGTTCTTCAAAAAGATATATCCAAGTCCTAACCCCAGGTACCTGTGAATGTGTCTTTATTAAGGATCTCGAGATAAGATCATCCTGGATTTACAGTGGGCCCTAAATCCAATGACTAGCATCCTTATAAAAGAAGACATGGCATAAAGACAAGGAAGAAGGCCAGGTGAAAATGAAGGCAGAATTTGGAGTTAGGCTGCCACAAGCCAAGAAATGCCAGGAGCTACCTAAAGGGAAAAAAAAAAAAAAAAAAAAAAAGACAAGGAAGTGTTCTCCCCTAGAGCCTTTAAAGGGAACATGGTGCTCTTAACACCTTCATTTCAAACTTCTGCCCTCTAGACTGTGAGATAACAAAATTTCCATTGTTTTAAGCTACCACATTTAATGTAATTTGTTGCAGCAGCCCTAGGAAACTAATACAGAGGATGATCTAATTCAAGGACATGATGTCTAAACTAAGAAAATTAATGTGAGCAGGTTAGTAAAGGGATAACAGGGATTGAAGAGTGTCCTGACCAAGAGAACAGCACTATGAGGATGTAATATGTAATATGAGGATATCAAATGATGATGACTGCTGTTTTCTATTTCTTATGAGAACACAAATGGCCAAGGAGATAACCCACAGCTATGACAAAAGGAATCGTATACCCCCACCCTTTTAGTTCAGAAGAATGCCAGCAGTTCCAACCCTCCCACCGCAGAGTTGACTAATAGGGAATGTATTGGTCCATTTTCACCCTGTTAATAAAGACATCCCTGAGACTGGGCAATTTACAAAAGAAAGAGGTTTAATGGACTTACAGTTCCCTGTGGCTGAGGAGGCCTCACAAACTTTTATGCTGTTTCCCTTTTAAAACTGAATGCTTTTAACAGCACCCAAGTCACCTCTTGCATACTGCTTAGAAATTTCTTCTGTCAGATACCCTAAATCATCTCTCTCATGTTCAAAGTTCCACAAATCTCTAAGGCAAGAGCAAAATGCTGTCAGTCTCTTTGTTAAAACATAACAAGAGTCACCTTTGCTCTATTTCCCAACAAGTTCCTCATCTCCATCTGAGACTACCTCAGTCTGGATTCTGTTGTCCATGTCATTATCAGCATTTTGGTCAAAGCCATTCAACAAGTGTCCAGGAAGTTCCAAACTTTCCCACATTTCCTGTCTTCTTCTGAGCCCTCCAAACTATTCCAACCTCTGCCTGTTACACAGTTCCAAAGTCACTTCCACATTTTGGGGTATCTTTTCAGCAGTACACCACTCTACTTGTACCAATTTACTGTTTTAGTCCATTTTCACACTGCTGATAAAGACATACCTGAGACTGGGCAATTTACAAAAGAAAGAGGTTTAGTAAACTTACAGTTCCACGTGGCTGGGGAGGCCTTGCGATCATGGTGGAAGGTGAAAGGCACATCTCACATGACAGCAGACAAGAGAAGAGAGCTTGTGCAGGGAATCTCCCCTTTATAAATTCATCAGATCTCATGAGACTTATTCACTATCACAAGAACAGCATGGGCAAGACCTGCCCCCATGATTCAATTACCTCCCACCAGGTCCCTCCCACAACATGTGGGAATTCAAGATGAGATTTGGGTGGGGACACAGCCAAACCGTATCAGGGGACATTCCAACAGAACTCTCACCATAACCCTCCCAACACCTTATATCCCTATAAAGACTTGCATTCAACTACAAATAACAGAAAACTCACTGCAACAGCTTAAACAATGGAATTTGAGGGTTTTTTTCCACCTAACAAGAAGTCCAGAGGTTAACAATAGCTGCCAGAGGCCAGCATCCATGTGTAAACCAAAAATACAATCCTAAGTCCCCCACTAACTGGATGGACCCCCTTTGGGCCAAGGGTACCCCATACAAACCTTAAAAGCTGACTTCCTACCCATGACAGGAGGGAGGTTGGATACACCTCATTATAATCACTTTCCTTTGGAGTTTAGGCACAACCACTGACCAGTATTAATGTTAAAATAGAGATCATAAAACTAACAAAATGTACTCTTTGTGACAAAAAATATACCAAATTTCAAACAAGACCTAAGGCCATATAAGACAAGAATCAAGTCATACACCTGCTGACCATCAGTCTTGTCAACAGGTCATACTGTAGCTGACATATCATCCTTATTGGAACATTCCTTTTGGCTAACTCCAAGTTTTTAGACAAAGTTTTGTTCCTTTCACCAATTGCAGGTTAAAAAAAATCTATAAATCCACCTATGACTTATAAGCTCTTGCTCGAAGATACCTGCATTTTTGGGCCAAACCAATATACACCTTCCATGTATTGATTTATGTTTTTGCCTATAACTCCGGGCTCCCTAAAATGTTTAAAACCAAACTGTTATCTGACCACCTTGGGCACACTTTCTCAGAACTCCTTGAGACTGTGTTTCCCCAAGCCGAAGTCACTCATATTGACTCAAAAAACCTCTTTGAAATATTTTCCTGAGTTTGGTTTTTTGGTTAACAATGCGAGTCCTGTGGACTTTTCCTCAGGTGTGTTGTAACTCTACCTTCACCTCTGAGCATGAGGTTTTCATTTTAGGCAAAAAGAAAAGGGACTGGTGAGTGGGAATGGGGCTTTCTTCTACAAAGTATTTGCTTTTTGTTTTGAAATTAAGGATAAAAATGTTTCTCATGGGCTTTGTCCTCCATGTCATTGATCAGCACTCTATCGCATTGTCACCCTAGGTTCAAGGAATGTTAGGAAATTGGATATTTACTTCTTCTGCTTTTTAAATAAAAAAGCAACAGAAAAGTGTATCCAGAGTGAACATTAAGTGAGACAACATACAGTGCATATTAAGATGGATAAAAATAGAGACAAAGTTAGGTTATTTTTAAGAGTTTATTGAGCTCCTATAGCACCCACTTAACATGTTTCCTCCAAATAAATATTTATCAACATTGCGAAGTGGAGCATCAGAGAAAGGAACTACAACCATCACATTTTCTTGTTGGAGGTTTTTGAAGTCACTAGGTATTTTTTCTTTATTTTCTGAGTTATGTGGAGGAGTGTCAGGGAAAGAAGTGGAAACCTCAAGCTACATATTAAGACCAATCAAGGAAAAGCAAAGCATACTTCCCCCAAAGCTAGGTCACGCATAGCATATATCACTGGATTTCCTGGGTGCTGAAGTCAGATCACAGAAAAGGGAACAAACTATGCCACTACCTATCAGAAAATGCTTGGATACTAGCATTCAACAGTGATGTGGGAGAATTGGTTCTACTCCTTAAGTGATCCCAAGATTTAGAATAATTTAGAAGGGTAGTATCAGCTGATACTTGAAGATGGCCCATATTTCTTTTTTAAATTATTTTAATTTCAGCCTTATTTTAGACACAAGGGTACAGGTGTAATATTATTACACAGGTATTGTGAATTGTGCATTTAAAAACTACCTATTGGTTACTATGCTAACCACCTGGTGGCTACTATGCCATCCAGTCCACCATTGATGAGCACCTAGGCTGATTCCATGTCTTTGCTATTGTAAGTAGTATGGTGATGAACATTCCTTAGGCTATATAAGTACCCAGTAGTTAGCATAGTAGCCAATAGTTTTTTAGCCCACAACCCCCCATCCTTCTCTAGTAATCCACAGAGTCTATTATTCCCATGTTTACATCCATGTGTGCTCAATGTTTAGCTCCCACTTATAAATGAGAATATGTGGTATTGGTTTTCTGTTCCTGATTAATTCGCTTAAGATTATGGCCTCCAGCTCCAACCATGTTGCTGCAAAGGCATGATTTCATTCTTTTTTATTGCTGTGTAGTATATATATATATGTAGTGTATATATATGTACTATATATATGCAATATATGTGTAGTATATATAGATCTATATATGTAGTATATATAGATATATATATGTAGCATATATATAGATATATATGTATATATATATCACATTTTCTTTATCCAGTCCACCACTCATGGGCACCTAGGTTGATTCCATGTCTTTGCTATTGTGAATAGTATGGTGATGAACACATGAGTGCATGTCGCTTTTTTGGTAGAATTACCTATATTCCTTAAGAGTTTATACCCAGTAATAGGATTACTGGGTCAAATGGTAGTTCTGTTTTAAGTTCTTTGAGAAATCACCAAACTGCTTTCCACAGTGGCTAAACTAACTTACATTCCCACCAACTGTGTCTAAGTATAACCTTTTCTCCACAGCCTCACCAGCACATGCTGTTTTTTGACTTTTTAATGACAGCCGTTCTGACTGGTGTGAGATGGTATCTCACTGTGGTTTTGCTTTGTATTTCTCTTATGATTGGTGATGGTGAGCATTTTTTCATGTTTGCTAGCCACTTGTCTGTCTCCTTTTGAGAAGTGTCTGTTCATGTTCTTTGTCCATTTTTAAATAGGGTTATTTGGTTTTTGCTTGTTGATTTGTTTAAATTCCTTATAGACTCTGGATATTAGACCTTTGTCAGATGCATGGCTTGGGAATATTACCTCCCATTCTATATGTTGTCTGTTTACTCTGTTGATGGTTTCTTTTTCTGTGGAGAGCTCTTCAGTTTAATTAGGTCCCACTTAACAATTTTTGTTTTTGCTGCATTGCTTTTGCGGACTTGGCCATAAATTCTTTGCCAAGGCTGATGCCAAGAGGGTATTCCCTACGTTTTCTTCTGGGATTTTTATAGTTTGAGGTCTTACATTAAAATCTTTAATCCATTTGTAGCTGATTTGTGTATATGAATCAGCTACAAATTTCATTTGGTCCAGTTTCATTCTTCTGTGTATGGTTAGACAGTTATCCTAGCACCATTTATTGAATACAGAGTCCTTCCCCCATTTATTGTTTTTGTCAGCCTTAGAAGACTGCCTATATTTCTAATTGATTACTCCTAATGGGTTTCAACTTAGCCAGAAGGATATTTCCAAAAATCAGATCAATCTTATTATAACTCTAAACCTGGCATCTGACTTCTCTCAGTGTAGACCAAGTAACAACACCAGACATAAGGAAACAGTGTGTATTAGGTGATTCAACCATAACACCTCACTATCACTAATACAGCATAAGCAAAGACATCCCGCTCCTCTACCATCTCCCCTTTCCCACTACTACATAGACATCCACACATGCAAACACATACACAGATTCACACCCACCACCCACAACATGCACACGCCCCTTTACATCATCATCAATACAACAGGCACTGGGAAAAAGATGAGAGGGAGAAAGCCAACAACACATCCAACCCTATCCATATCGACACATAAACCCTGTTCAATATATATACTATACAGAAGCCCTGCCCAAGCTTTTAAAAAAGGAAAGTTTTACTACCCCAAATTAAGACTATTTTTAATCAGAAGTAAATAAAAAGTTATTTGTCAAACTGAGATATCACTATTTCCTGTTGCCCAGCAGGGAAGGAATTCAACAAAGCAAACCTGGCAACAGTTATTGAAAAGAAAAAGTAGAATTGTCTTACATTCACAAACCATTAACTTGAAACTTCATCAAAACTTCTATTTGTGCAAAGGCCTAGAGGTAAGAATAATCATGATTTATTTAGAGAAAGAAAGAAAATTTCAGAATGTTTGGAGCAGAGAAAACAAGAGAGAAGGAAAAAAAGATGGGATTGAGTGGCTAAATGAAGGCAGTTTATAAATAACCCCCAAAGTATTATTCTAAACGTAATGGGGGATGATATTTAATCAGGATAATGCTATGATCTGATTGGATTTTTGGAACCATCCCTCTGGCTCCAATAGAAACATTTTTGGAAGTAATGAATTCCAAATATGGGAGACCAGAAAGGAAGCTGTTTTGAGACTAAAGACAAAAGATGATTGCCTGAACTATGATAATAACAAAAGATGAAGGTAAGTAAAAAATAAAGGGAGAGCCATTTTTATCAAATAGAAACACAAGGCTTGATAACTGATTACATATAAAAAGTAAATGAGAAAAGGGCAAGTCATGGAAAATTATTGGGTATTTGGCTTTTATAATTAGGTAGATAGTGGTATTTTCACCGATAAAAATGACACTAAAGGGGGATATTTATAGGATTTTATGTGGTGACATCTAATAGGTGACTAACAAATTAGATCTGAAGCTCTGGAGAAATATCTTGGCTGAAGATATAGATTGGAGAATCATGATAGAAATTATATAATTGAATTTGTGAGTATGAAAAATATAATCCTCAAAGAGAGGCTATGTGAAGCAAAAAAATAAAAATTCTATGTAGGCTAGGATCTGGAAGAAAATTCATATACAAGAGATTAGCAGAAAGCAGAGAAATTCAAAAGAAACAGAAAAAGCAGAGTAATTAAAGTTTAAAAAAAGTAATAATAATAGGGAAAAATATTTCATAAAGTAGGTAATATTCAAGATTGTATTAGGTTGGTGCAAAAGTGATTGTGGTTTTTGCTGTTACTTTTAATAGCAAAAACTGCAATCACTTTTGCACCAACCTAATAAATTTGCTGCACAGAGATCAAATCAGTTGAGCATCAGTTAAAGAAATGGTGACTTTGGCAAGAGCACTTTCAGTGGTGTAGTGTGGGACTGGTCTATCAAAACTGCCATCTTCTAATCATTCATATAAAACAACTAACCAATAAGAAGAATATGGAAGACAGACTCGGCCTGTGTGCTTTGGCAACTTTAAGTTCCTTTGGTACTGTATATGTTGATCAACAAATTATATTAAAGGTGTTGAGAGTATGGATACTATGCAATAAGAAATTACCCACAACAAGAATGTATCAGAATTTGATTTGACGTTGAAATTTTACAAAATTTCTTTAGGGATTCAAGCTTGCTCTTTAGAAGAATAGTGAAAGACTTACTTATCATCTCCAGAACTCTAAACTTGCTGATGATCAAGGATGAGACAACCAAAATTATTATCTAATCACCATAAAAATATTAGTTAGAAGGACTGCACATCATTCAAAGTGTAGTATTACTACCTAAACATTCACTTTCAAATATAGACATTTAAAAATGTGACTTGGAGTAAAAATTAATATCCATATATGCTTTATATGTTGCAATTCTGCCCAGAAAATCTTATCTTAGGGTCCATTTCACCATCAATATTTACAATGGCAGAGCTCAAAACAGAATAGCTTGCTCCTCCTTTGATCTAAATTGAAAGTGAGAGTCTACTGTATTAGGATTACAAAGGTTTAGTGTATTGACCTCCACTGAGAAGGCTGGGAAATCATTGTGTTGTACAAGAATGTCGAATTATACACTTTGACTGTAAGCATTTTTAATGACAAAATTAAAATAAAATGTGGAAATTTTAATATTTATTCTTGTTTCCCAGACGTTCATGCCATGAAGTGATATTCATCTTCAACTTCAGCTTAGGCTAAATATTGATTTTAACCATTGGCTAGACATTCAGCTAAAATGTGTAATTTGGTGGACCCTACCCAACAGTGTTTCATGGGCTTTTTTGGAAGGGTCTGCAGTGTAGCATGCTTGCACAACAGTAAGTAATCAAAAAGCAATATTCTTGACAAGAAAGTTAATGTGTTTAATTAACATATTAAGCAATCTACAGTAGCCTGAAATGTGTTAATGAAAATCATCTGGGGAAAAATAAAAGGAAGCCCAGAAAAAGTCCATATGCCTAGCTGATGTGCTAGTTAATTCTACTCAAGGAGGGGCTTCTGTGAAGATAAGTGTAGCAAGAAACAAATCCCTCTGAATTCATGACATGATGCATGCCAAAAGAATAATTTGGGATTATTAAAATGCCTTATGGTGTGGTTATAGGTACAGGAGAGAGAGCAAAGATAATTAACAACACAAGATTGAGAGAGGATAAATAAGGCAGAGCCCTAGGAGGGATTGGCCTTGGGTAAGAGAGAGGTCACTTCCTTTCTGGTAACTGATATGAAAGAGATAGGATATCCTTGGCTTTGATCTTTGTTCTGTTTTGCTTCCCTTTGAGGATTGAATAAATTTGAAGCTGAGCTTTCGTCTTGAGTTTGTCTGTTTCCAGTTTACCCACACAACTCTGGTGTAGCCTTGAAAGATTCAAATTCTAATTCCTATTCTTCTAGTCCCATGATTAGCCAAAATCTCTGCTCAGCGCCTCAGCCTCTCTGCTGCTTTCAAATTTACAAATGCCCTGAAAGAAAAGCGATGCCTAACGTCATGCTCTCTGCCCTTCCTTTCTCCCTGGGATTTTGAGTTCACAGATCTTGGCAGCCTCAGTAAGATCTCAGATATCTTCAAATGATTTGTTGTTTTCTTTTCTTTCCCCTTTATCCAGCTATTTTGGTTGTTCTCAGAGAGAGGTTTGATCCAATACAGCTAGTTGGTTAGCTGTCTAACTGTATTTGTTTCTATATTACATATTCTCTCCATACACCTCCTTGTCTTTCATATCGAAATATTTTAATCTGTGATCATGTACACTTTAAAAAATAACCCACAAAACTCCTATGAGAGAGTCTAAATATAGGGTGATTCTCTCCCTACATTTTTTTCCCTTCGTCCTCATCCATTGATAGTCACTGGTTCAGACACTCTTTTCAGGAAGCAAACTAGGACCAGAACTTTGGCAAGCGCTGAGTAAATAACCTCCCCAGTCACTACAGCCTTCTCTTTAGACTTTACAGATTCATCTGTGAATCACAGATGCCACCTGAGGGTCATTATGAAAGTCAGGATTTAAAAGAGTCTGTAAAATGTAGGAGAATTATTTCACTACATAATTTATTTGTTCTGTTTCCCAAAAATCTCAAAGAGAAGTTTATCATTTCCCTGTATAACTTATACGTTGACTTATTAAACTCAGTTTTTCTAGGAAGTAAAATAGAAATTCTTGTATTTGTATAAAACACATGCCTAGTATTACCAAGTCCGAAAGCACCTGGCGTTTTACTGGTGGTGACTTCCAGTGCAATCTATTGTTCTGAAAGGAAGAACAGTCTCAGGTTATCCTACAGGAGGCAGGGCGCGGTGGTTCACGCCTGTAATACCAGCACTTTGGGAGGCCGAGGCAGGTAAATCACCTGAGGTCAGGACTTCGAGATCAGCCTGGCCAACATGGCGAAGCTCTATCTCTACTAAAAACTACAAAAATTAACCAGACATGGTGGCCCATGCCTGTAATCCCAGCTACTCGGGAGGCTGAGGCTGGAGAATCACTTGAACCCAGGAGGAAGAGATTGCAACACTGCACTCCAGCCTAGGCAACAGAGCGAGACTCCATCAAAAAAAAAAAAAAAAAAAAAGTTTACTGTATAGGAAAACAAGGCTTTCCACTAAAAGATAATTGTAATTTCTAGCTTTCCAAATTTTTCTCTGAACAAACATTTTTTAAAAAGAATTATTGGAGAATTATATGAGAAATCAAATACTCATACTTTTGAGAAAATCACATACTTTGAGAAAATCCCTTTAAACTTTATCAAAAATACTTTTACTCTCCCGAATTCTATACCTGGAAATGTCCCATCTTAAAAGAAGAAGTTAAGGACAAAGTAAAGTAAAGTAATCATTCCTTTAAAGAACTGTGCTTTTCAGGGCAGGGTGGGGGTGGGGTCAGTTCAGCACATATTTTATGATTAGTGTGTAAAATACCACCTGCTAAAATGAATCCTCAGAAAAAAGACAATCTGCATAAACACTTTTGTGGGGTTTTAAATTAGCCCTTTACAGCATTCAGGGAAGTGAGCCTACTTTTTTAAGAAAAAATAAATAAATAATATATATACACACACACACGTCACATTGACTTGAATTTTAGAGTATGATATAGAGAAGACACTTTTCAAAACACAGCCTGAAATACACTGCATCCATGAAAAATATCTGTGAAACTCACTTGCAAAATAATTTTCCTTTTTTCATGAAACTGTATATTTCAAAGAAAATCTAGAAAAGGGTATGACTATAACTAGGACCATCTATCACTGGAAAATGTTTTTACTTTTAATATATGTAGAAAATCTCTATTTCCAAAATGCAAATAAAAACTACAATGAGATATCATCTCACCCTAGTTAAATGGCTTTAATCCAAAAGACAAGCAATAACAAAAGTCAAGGACATGGAGAAAAGGAAACCCTTGTACACTTTTGATGGGGTTGTAAATTAGTACAACCACTATGGAGAACAGTTTGGAGGTTCCTCAAAAAACTAAAAACAGAGTTACCATATGATCCAGCAATCCCACTCCTAGTTATATATCCAAAAGAAAGAAAATCAGTATATCTAAGAGATATCTGCACTTCCCCGTTTATTACCACGCTATTCAAAATAGTCAATTGGGAGCAACCTAAGTGTCTATCAACAGATAAATGGATAAAGAAGTGTGGTATGTATACACAAGGGAGTACTATTCAGCCATGAAAAAGAATGAAATCTTGTCACCTGCAACAACACAGATGGAACTAGAAGTCATTATGTTAAGTAAAATAAGCCAGACACAGAAAGACAAACTTCACATGTCCTCACTTATTTGTGAGAGTTAAAAATTAAAACAATTGAACTCATGTACATAGACAGTAGAAGGATGGTTACCAGAGGCTGGGAAGGGTGGGGCAGGGTGTGTGGAAAATGGGATTGGTTAATGGATACAGGAAAATAGAATAAGACTTAGTATTTGCTGGCACAACAGTCAGACCATAGTCAGAAGTAATTTAATTATACATTTTTAAATAACTAAAAGAGTATAATTAAATTGTTTGTAACACACAGGATAAATGCTTAAGTGATGGATACCACATTTACCCTGATGTGATTACATATTGCATGTCTGTATCAAAATATCTCACATGACCCACAACTATATATACCTACTACATACCCACAAAAATTAAAAGTTAAAAATTAATTTTAAAAAGAACCAAAAAGAAAATCTCTACTTCTAAATTCTATATAATAAATATTATTTTATAGTTATAATGAGAAAAGCTACATAAAAGCCTTTAAATGCTTTACTCTCTTCCCCTTGGCTACTTGAGAACAATTCCTTTTAGGTCTGAGTGAGCTTGGCAAGCTTGGCCAAGAGACGCATTTATCACTGAGTTATCATTTGAAGCTGCTTCCACCATGTCCTGCTTAGCAGTGACAGGATATCCACTGTGAGTTAATTGCTTGTCAAAAACTGAAACATATGTGATAACCTCACACATCAGCAGGGTTACTCTTTCCCATCTTCCAAAGTCTAAATGGACTTGGACTGTAGCCTAGTGGACTCTACGAATAAGAGAAAGTAGTCCAAGAAGTTAGTTCTGTGCTTTGTCACCATTGTAGACATTTGATTCTAAAATGGTCCACATGCATATCATCCATAGTGTGATTAACATGGAGCCACTCTGTACATAAGAGCCAACAGGATGGTTCAACATCAAGGGTGTCAGGCAAAACATATCTTCTCAATAGCTTGTCATTCATATTAGTCATCCTTTTGTAGTATACCAAAGTCTCTCCTGGAAGACATTCAATGACACAGGGTTCTGTATTAAGTGCTATATATTATCTCATTTCTCTTCACAAAACCCAGTGAAATCAGAATTCAATGACGCAGGGTCCTGTATTAAGTGCTATCTTATCTCATTTCTCTTCACAAAACCCAGGGAAATCAGCTGCTGTATTGGTCCGTTCTCATACTGCTGCAAATAAACTACCTGAGACTGGGTAATTTATAAACAAAAAGGCTTAATTGACCCGCAGTTCTGCATGGCTGGGGAGGCCTCAGGAAACTTATAATCGTGGCAGAAGGTGAAGGGAAAGCAGGAACCTTCTTCACAAGGCAACTGGAGAAAGAGAGACAGTGTAGGAGAAACGGCCACTTTTAAAACCATCAGATCTTGTGAGAATTCTGTCACTATCACGAGAACAGCATGGGGGAACCACCCCCATGATCCACTCACCTCCCACCAGGTCCCTCAACACATGGGAATTCCAATTCAAGGTGAGATCTGAGTGGGAACACAGAGAAAACGGTATCAGGTGTTTACTGTTATTGTCATTTGTAGTGAGGATATTGAGAATTAAAGAGGTTAAGTAACTTTACCAAGAACACAGGGTTAGTGAATGGCAAGCTGAAATTCCAGCCACGTTGCTATATTGCCTCCTCCTGTGGCCCCTAGGAAATTTCGGGGCAAGTATTAAGTGTGTGAGCTACTGCGTAACTTTGGCAAGTCACTTAACCTGAGTTTTCTTAGTTGTTTTGAAAAAGAAAGGTGGGGAAAACCCTTTACTTTCTACTTTCACACACACAACTCACCACTCAACACAGAATACTTCATCTTTGGTCATCAAGATGTATGTGGACTTCTCTCATACCAATTGGTTCTCTAGAGGACACCAGCTGGGTATCCTATAATTCAATTCAATTCTGACACTATCTACTTGTAGATACTGTCAGATCTCAAAGGTTAAGGGCTCAAGTCCCATAAGCCTGGTCCCTATATCACATGCCAATAACAAGCCTCAGATAGTGAACTGTGCTTCTGATCCACCACTCCACCTAGGGTTTGATTAATTTGCTGCAGTGGCCCACAGAACTCAGAAAAACACTTACTTTTGTTTACCCACTTATTATAAAAGATATTACAAAGTGTATTAGTCCATTTTTATACTGCTATAAAGAACTGCCTGAGACTGGGTAATTTATAAGGGAAAGTAGTTTAATTGACTTACAGTTCAGCAAGGCTGGAGAGGCCTCAGGAAAATTACAATCACCGCAGACAGTGAAGGGGAAAGCAAGCCACCTTCTCCAGAAGGCAGCAGGAAGTTCGAAGTGCCAAGCAAAGAGGGGAAGAGCCCCTTATAAAACCATTAGATCTCGTGAGAACTCACCCACTATCACGAGAACAGCATGGGGGAAACCACGCCCATGATTCAATTACCTCCACCTGGTCTCTCCCTAGACACATGGGGGTCATGGGGATTACAATTCAAGATGAGATTTGGGTGGAGACACAAAGACTAAGCATGTCACAAAGATTAACAGATGCACAGCCTGATGGAAGAGATGCATAGGGCAATGTATGTAGGAAGGGTTGCGGAGCTTCCATGCCGTCTCTGAGGCGCACCACCCTCCAGGTGCCTCCACTTGTTCATCAGTCCAGAGGCTCTATCCTTTTGCAGTTTTACAGAGGCTTCATTAAATAGGCATGACGGATAACATCACTGGCCATTGGCGATCAGCTCAGCCTCAGTCTCTCTCCTCTGGAGGTTGTGTGTTGGGGGCTGAAAGTCCCAAAACTATAATCATGCCTTTGTCTTTCTAGTGACCAGCCCTCCATCCTGAAGCTATGTAGGGGTCCCAGCCACTAGTCAGCTTAATAGCATATAAAAGACACTCAACACTCCACAGATCCCAAGAGTTTTACGAGCTGTGTGCCAGGAACCAGGGACAGAGACTACATATGTATTTCTTATAATACAAGTATCACAATATCACAGTTGTGAAATTGGCATCGTAACAATACTTATTTCAAAGAGTCATTGTGTTTATTAAAATAAGATAGTGCATATAGAATTTATAACATAGTCTAGCACCAAGAAAGCACTAAATGTTAGCTATTATTATCTGCTGTGAACACTAATACACAAACCCTTTCTTACCACCTACTATATAAAAACTCTAACAAAATTCATTTTAAATATTACAGACATCTTTGCTGTTTGGTAGTGTTAAATTTGGCTTGAGGATGTCTCTGTACTTTGAGTCCTCATGTAATGAACTGCAACCTAACTTAGTGCATAAATTAACCAAAAGCCTAATTTAGGAGTATACTTTTTAAACAAATAGCTGAGTCTCAGCCTATCACAGCAGCCAAGCTTCAGTCAGTTACAGGCAGCCAATTAATTAGGCCATATTCAAATGAGGCAAACGCCAAGATGTCACCAATCAAACTGTCTCTGTGTCTCATTGGTAATTTCTGGCTCTGAAGTTTGCTTGGCTCACAAATAGTTATTTGCTTAATTAAACTGTTAAACTTAATTTTGCTAAAGTTTTAATTTTAACAATAATAATACACTCAGGGCCAAACCATCACAAATCCTATGCAAAACCTTGAGCACAGCTAACTGGCCTTCTGTTTAGTCTACATTTCTCTATCCAGTCATCCGAGAACATGTAAAGCTTCATTACATTCTTCATCAAAAGTCTAGACATACTCTGTCAAAGTCATTCATTCTCATGATATGCCTATCAGTCGAGAAAACTCATTTTGAAAAAAGGGGGAAAGAAAAAGACACAATAGGTTGTTGCACCCGATAATAGGTGGAATACACAGTGGGCTTCTCTAACCCATTAGGTTCGAAAGTTAATTCCTATCTTTGCTTAGAAATCTGTTCCCCGGCCGGGCGCGGTGGCTCACGCCTGTAATCCCAAAACCTCGGGAGGCCATGGCGGGTGGATCACGAGGTCAGGAGATGGAGACCATCCTGGCTAATACGGTGAATCCCCGTCTCTACTAAAAATACAAAAAATTAGCCAGGTATGGTGGCGGGCGCCTGTAGTCCCAGCTACTCGGGAGACTGAGGCAGGAGCATCACTTGAACCCAGAAGGCGGAGCTTGCAGTGAGCCGAGATCACTCCATTGCACTCCAGCCTGGGAGACAGAGCGAGACTCTGTCTCCAAACGAAACAAAACAAAACAAAACAAAACAGAAAGAAAGAAAGAAAAGAAAAAAAAGAAAGAAATCTGTTCTCCTTCTTTCCTGTCACGTGAAATAAAATCACCATCACCCGGGCGCTCAGACTAGAAACAGGGAAGTAATAAAATTTGCTTTTAATTATTTTAAATACATATATAATGTAAAATTTCAAGCATATTTTGAGAGATAATAAAAACAGTGTATCACCTTCCAAATTTGTGAAATATAAATATTTTGCTATATTTGCTTCAGATATCTTTGGTAATGTTTTTCAAAGAAATGCAACACTATAGATAAGGTTCTATGTATAAAACTCCCTGATCTCATTTTCTTCTCTTCCTTCCTAGAGATAATTACCATTCCGAAATGTTATTTTTCTGTATACTTTGTGAAGTTTGCTCCATATGCCTATAACTATAAATAATATACATTATCCCTCTGCATGTTTATAAAAGTTATATGAAATAAATCATATCATACCTATCATTTAATAACCACTTTTATATTTTATATTTCCCAAATTTTTAAAGATAGCATTATGCTAAGTAAAGTAAAATTGAAATGCTGGAATGTTCTGGTATACTGCAGTATAAGATATCCAAATATTTAGAATGCTTTTGGAATGTTGGAGTAGATGTATCAAGTTAAATCTGCTCACTCCACTTCTAATTACATCCCCTGGTGGGTTCAGAGTACTCTCCTTTCACCAAGACTGTGAGAAATACACTCATGAGGGATGTCTGGCATTCTTGAAGAGCTCCATTGTTTGTAGCATAGGAATGACAATGGGAAATGCTACCATCAAACTCTGTTCCCTGAAGTCTATCAATTTAACCCTGATGCCCTAGTAATTCATTTTTGCTATGTTTTCTGCAATATTGGTCTGTGTGGGACTGGCCTTTTTTAAAAAAAAAAAAAAATAAGCCTTTCTCTCCAGCTAGCCTTAGAAGCACTGTTGTAACTACCTATAAAGTAATCCTCAAGGATTCCTACATGATACAAAGCATACAAAGCACCAATTATCTAATTATCTAAATTTTTTAACTTTTATTTTAGGTTCAGAGCTACATGTGCAGGTTTGTTATATAGGTAAACTTGTGTTATGGGGGTTTGTTATACAGATTATTTAATCACCCAGGTACTAAGCCTAGTACCCAATAGTTTTTTATATTTCTGATCCACTCCCTCCTTTCACCCTCCACTCTCAAGCAGGCCCCAGTGTCTGTTTTTCCCCTCTTTGTGTCCATGCATTCTCATCATTTAGCTCCCACTTATAAGTGAGAATGTGTGGTATTTGGTTTTCTGTTCCTGCATTATTTTGCTAAGGATAATGGCCTCTAGCTCCATCCATTGTTCGTGCAAAGGACATGATCTCGTTCTTTTTTATAGCTGCATAGTATTCCATGGAGCATATGTACCAAATTTCCTTTATCTGGTCTGCCATTGATGGACATTTAGATTGATTTCATGTCTTTGCTAATGTGAATAGTGCTGCAGTGAACATATGTGTGCATGTGTCTCTATGGTACAATGACCCAATAATGAGATTGCTAGGTGGGATAGCAGCTCTGTTTTTAGCTCTTTGAGAAATCACCACACTGTTTTCCACAATGGTTGAACGAATTTACCTTCCCATCAGCACTGTATAAGCATTGCCTTTTCTCTGCATCCTCCCCAGCATCTGTTATTTTTTGACTTTTTAGTAATAGCAATTCTGACTGGTGTGAGATAGTATCTCATTGTGATTTTGATTTGCATTTCTCTAATCATCAGTGATTCTGAGCCTTTCTTCATATACTTATTGGCCATGTGTATGTCTTCTTTTGAAAATTATCTGTTCATGTCCTTTGCCCACATTTTAATGGGGTTGTCTTTTTTTCTTATAAATTTATTTAAGTTTATTTTAGATCCTGGATACTAGATCTTTGTCAGATGCATAGTTTACAAATATTTTCTTCCATTCTGTAGATTGTCTGTTTACTCTGTTGATAGATTCTTTTGCTGTGCCGAAGCTCTTAAGTTTAACTAGGTTCCATTTGTCAATTTTCATTTTTGTTGCAATTGTTTCTGGTGTCTTTGTAATGAAGTCTTCACCAGGTTCTACGTCCAGAATGGTATTTTCTAGGTTATTGTCCAGGATTGATATAAGTTTTGGTTTTAGACTTGAATCCTTAATGCATCTTGAGTTAAATTTTGTATATGGTGTAAGGAAGAGGTTCAGTTTCAATCTTATGCATATGGCATCTTGAGTTAATTTTTGTATATGGTGTAAGGAAGAGGTTCAGTTTCAATCTTATGCATATGGCTAGCCAGTTTTCCCAGAACCATTTATTGAAGGAGTCCTTTCCCTATGGCTTGTTTTTATCAGCTTTGGCAAAGATCAGATGATTTTTAGATGTGTGGCATTATTTCTGGCTCTCTTTTCTGTTCCATTGGTCTATGTGCCTGTTTTTGTACAAATGCCATGCTGTTTTGGTTACTGTCCTGTAGTATAATTTGAAGTCAGGCAGCATGGTGTCTTCAGCTTTGTTCTTTTTGCTTAGGATTGCCTTGGCTATTCAGGCAATTTTTTGATTCCATATGAATTTTAGAATAGTTTTTTCTAGTTCTGTGAAGAATGTCTTTGTTAGCTTCATAGGAATAGCACTGAATCTATAAATTGCTTTGGGCAGTATGACTATTAACAATATTGATTCTTCCTATCCATGAGCATAGAATATTTTTCCATTTGTTTGTGTCATGTCTGATTCCTTTGAGCTGTGTTTTGTTAATTATCTAAAACTTGATGAGTACAGTGGATGTGTTTATCTGCACTACAGAATGAAACTATAAAAATTTTATACAAATTATATTTTCCTTTTATACTTCAATAAATATGAACTATAATGTAAATAAATAATGAAATTTAGTAATACATTTAGGATATAATAAAAGCAATAAAATTTAACTATTACAAAAACAAAAAGACAATCTAAACTGTTTAGTGCTTATTAAAGAGTTGTTTGAGTGAGGTTTGGTATTAAGAAGAGGAAAATGGAGTTTGGTGGTAAGTGAAGATTAGTTAGAGTGAGCTGGAGAAAAAAAAATGAGTAAAAAAAGTAGATATCTGAGGTACGTAGTACAGGTTGCACTTATTCACACGCAGATGGCCATCTAAAACCGTGGAGAAGGCATTGGGATGGAAGTCTCAGTAATCGCTTTGAAATATTTTGGTTCCAATTACGTGGTTCCTGAGAGTATGACACCATGCATGTCATCATCTTTTTAAATGTTATGTTTCTCTTCATGTCATGATCATATTCACAAGCAACAACAATAATTTTGTCTGCATCATCTAAAATTTCTTGTAAAGATTTTGCATCTTCTATTCATGACACTTTTTTTCCACCAATAGCTCCCTGTATTTTACCAAGAAAGATGGATTCAGCCTTGCTATTAATAGAAACTGCTTCAACCCTAATTAGTATTTACCTTAGATCTCAGCAAACCTGCCTGGGCTTGGCTCTGGCTTTTCTCCTGCCAGACTCCTCCTCATAGGGAATATAGTTCTAGAGATCAAGAGGATGTGCCCACGTAGTGTCTCTGCCTCTCGTTTAGATCAAAATCAGGTAACTAAGACCCTAGAATTTCCTGCCCAAATGGACACAAACCTGCACATGCCTCTCTCTAGACTGATCCTGTAAACAATGGATGCCCCATGAGGGGTGGCCACACTGTGGCTCTTTGCTGGGCCTGGGGATGGGGAAAGAGTCAGTGAATGGAACTTTTAAATGTGGGCTGGAATATTCACGCTCACATATGCAAAGTCCCTCACAGTATGGGATAGCTGATGGAGGCAAAGTTGGGTGAGCGGTGGGCTTGAATCCTTCATTTTACTCTACCTCAGGCTGTACAAAGCTTAAGGGTGCGCCTGTCAATGATCTCTAAATTATATAATCTTACAGCTTCTCAACTTTCTCAAACCATTCCTGAGTTGCTTTGGAACTCAGCTTCCTCTGCTAATCACTCCCTTTCTCTGCTGCCTTCTTCAGATCTTTAGAGATGTCCAGTGTCTTCTGCTATCTCAATACAAGGCTAAATTACATCCCACGCTGAGTGTGTCTCTCAATCCATTACATGCTGTATTTCTCTAGTTATTAAAAAATATTATGCTGTGCTCAAGTAACACAGTGATGCTTTCCAGCATCAACAATGCTTTTATAATATTTATTTTCTCCTTATATACACAATAGATACAGAAATGTGTATGGTCAAGCTTTAGATATTTTATGGATTTAGTTTGTTCAATAGACTTTACCACCTCCAACATCTTTTTAAGCATACGAGCTTTTCTAGAAAATTTCTTTCTGCAGAGTGTTTCAAAAAACATATTAAAAGCATTTTCACTTAATAATGTCAAGCAAATAAGTAAAAGAATGCACAAAATGTTTTAAAAACAGAAGTATGCAAAGTCTTCCTATGAGAAGAGAGAAGATATGAAAGCAGTGCTCTCTGAATCCTCTTGTCCAGATTCCAACCTAAACTATTTTTGCTAGCACATATATGCTGATATATTGGCTTGGATTTCAACTAAAGTAGTGAGTTTTACATATAAATTTTACAAATATTTACAGTGAATATTTGGAGAGTGAGCATTCATATAGTGAGGGATACCTGAACTTCTCTCTTCAATTTATTCTGTGAGCTGTCAAAAGACCATATTTCCAACATAAATACTATTTTAATTAATCAGTTCCCTTCTTTTGAAACACTGATACTTCCCAACATTTTATGAAAAAAAATCTAAACCATTAACATGTCACTCAAGGCCACTCATAATCTGATCCCAACCTACCTTTCCAGCCCTATCCTAACCTCTTCCAATCATAAGCTTACACTGAAACCACACAAAGCTACTAGTGGTTATTCAGACAAATAGTCATAAAACTAGTTCTTCTGTTTGGAATGTCTTTCTCTATTTGTAAGGTACACATACCTTCTCTTTTCTCAACTTTCTAATGCCTCCTTTTCCACCCCCATATTCCATTGATAACTTTGCTTTCTACTTTTCTAAGACAAAGCCATCAGAAGAGAACCTACACCAACTCTCACCACCACAACTATTACCCCTTAGTATCTCTACCTATAAACCCAGCCTTCCTTTGTGTAACTATAAATAAACTGTTTCTGCTTCTATCCAAAAATAGCCCCTGTATGCCTGTACAAGATCCTTACTGGCCCAAGGACATCACTCCAGCAATGCTTCCCTCTCTCCTTCAGCATCAAATTTCTCCTCTGTGCTGAATCACTCCCAACAGTGTATAAACAAGGTATTATTTCTCCCATCTGGGAAAACAAACTCCTCTCTTAGCTTTACTTCATCCTCTGGCTTCCACATCATTTTTCTGCTCCTCTTTGTAGCAAAACTCCAGGAAAAGTGCTTTATTCTCCGTATCTCTAATTCCTGTCCCCTCATTCTCTCCTACTTCCATTCCAATCAGGTTTTTCACCAATGTCATGCTATGAAAGCTGCTTTGGTCAAGGTCAATAATGACCTCCACATTGCAGAGTCCAGAGGTCAAACTCAGTTCTCATGATGAATGGCCCATCAGAAGCATTTGACATTACTGATCACATTCACTTCCTGAAAATACTTTCTTCATTTGGATTCTAGAAGATCACACTGTTGGCTTTCCTTTTACCTGATGACCCCATCTTCTTAGATCCTGCTGCTATTTCTACCTCTATACAGTCTCAAAATTCTTAATGTTGGCTCCTCAGAACTTAATTTATGGACATCTTCCCGTCAATACTTACTTATTTGGTAATAGCATTCAGTCTCATGCCTTTAAATACCATTTGATGACTCCAAAAGTTTTATCTCCAGCTGGACCTCTCTCCTAAAATCCAAACCTGAATGCCCAACTACCTACTTGATATAGTCACCTGGAGGTCTAGGAGACATTTCAAACCTAATATGTTTAAAGCTGAAGTCTTAATTTATCCCCTGAAACCTGATATATTCAGCCTTTCTCATTTCAGTTGACGGAACACCATCCTTCTAGTGGCTTAGATCAAAATATTGGAACCATCCCAAATCCTTTCTTTCCCTCAAAATCACATCTAATTCGTTAGGAATTTATTTACAATGTATTAAGAATCCAACCACTTCACAGCATCTACACTGATTTCACTCTGGTTCAAGTTGCCATCATTTACTGCCTCCTAACTGGTGACCCTGCTCTCACCCTTACGCCCCAAACCTGCTCTTCAACACAACAGCTGCAGTCATCCTGTTAATAGCTGAATAAATCAAACAGCCCTGACATTTGGGGCATACACTCCTCATGTGAAAAGCTTTTAATGTTTCCACTTCTCTCAGAGTAAAATCAAAAAATCTGTTTAACAACCTGTAGAGTTTTATATCAGTGATTCTCCAACTTTACTATGCATAAGAATCACCTGATGTGGCAGTTGTACAGGTGAACCACTCAGATCTTCCTTCCAGAAAAACAAAACAATAATAAGCTGAAAGGAGGACAGTTAGATGATAGCCTTCACCTGCACAGGCTTTGAGTCAGCCTGAGCTTTCAACGCAAGTCTCTGGCTTCCTAGGTTGCCTTCAGCCAAAGACCAGCCATGAAGAGGCTACTAGCACCTGGTCTTTTCTCCCCAGCATGGACTCCTCTAACTGGCAATCTCCACCCAGAACTTTGACAGAGACCTTGTCTGAGGCTCTCTCTACACAATCCTGCTTTAATCTCCTTTTCTTTCAGATTTCAGATCTGGATCATGGTCTGAAGTCTTCTTCTACCTAATTTTGCTTCTTCCCCCTGTGTCTTTCACAGACATACCTTCCAAGGAATGGCCTGCACTTCCAACTTCCTCAATCCTGAAAGATCAGAATTTGTCAGAGTTGGTACCGAGAATGGTTTGAGAATATGATTTGGACACTTACCACCCAGATGCCTATAATTAAAGAATGCCAGTAGTCAGGATTTACCCAGACATCCTCTGCAAAGTGCAAATTGTCATAATGTGCATCTCCAATAACAAAGAAGAAAACTTTTAGAATCTAGGAAAAACACATTCCACACTTAGGAATATTTATCTGGCCTATAGACTGATTGATATGAAAAGTAGCCAGTTTTGAGGGGTCCAGAATACAAAAGGACTCTGCAGCAGGTCCAGGCTGCAGTTCAAGCAGCCCTAACACTTGGGCCACACAATTCAACAGACCTTTTATGTTTGGAGGTGTCAATGGTGGAAAAGTTGCAGTATAGAGGTTATGGCAAGGACAAATGGGAGTACCACAATGCAGGCTCCTGAGGTTATAGAGCAAGGTCATGCTAAGGTAAGGGGGAGTTATTTGCCTTTTGTTGGACAGCCTCTAGGGTGTTTTAGTTGGCCCAGGGAGAGATGGCATACTTGACCAAGGGATAGCAAGTGACCATGCATCCAAACTTCCCCTTAAGAGCTGAGTTCTATTGGAGCCATCAAGTCATAAAATCAAATAGGCCCAGCAGCAATCCATGTTAAGGTTAAAAGGATAGTTATATACAGGAGTAAACACTAGTAAGACCAGAGGGCATAAGTAAACTGTGTGATCAGGCATCTCAGACCCCCACATCACCATGATGCTGCTATGGAAGCTCACACTAATGGAACTATGGGGCAGGGAGAGAAGTTCTACAAAACCCTCAAAAGGGAAGGAAACAGACTGAGCTCAGTTTACACATAATTTTATATATGAATGCAACCCAAAATTAAATGGCTACACTACAGCCACACTTAGCGATGGCTATGAAAGATACTAGAGAAGAAAATATTCCCGCTGGGCAGAAGCATAAGCAATAAGCCTGATTTACCCACTCTTAATGAAAGAGAAATGGCCTAAGGTAGCCTAGGTGAGAATATGTATTAATATAAAGTCAATAACTGGCAGTGGTAAACAGCTTGACAGGCTGGTCAGTGGTCTGGAAGAAAACAGACTGGAAATTTGGAGACAAAAATTCAGGATATTATCTAAAATATAAAATCTCAACAATAAGAAAATAGCTCAACTAAAGCAATGAAGAAGGTCTTAACAGACACCTCACCCAAGAAGGTATACAGATTGCAAATAAGCTTATGAAAAGATGCTCCACATCATATGTCATCCGGAAATTAAAAAAATTTAAATGAGATAACCACTACATACTTTTTAGAATGGCTAAAATTCAAAACACCAACAACACAAATGTGGCAAGGATATGGAGCAACAGAAACTCTCATTTATTGCTGGTGGGAATGCAAAATGGTATAGCTACTTTGTAAGGTAGTTTGGTGATTTCTTACAAAATTAAACATATTCTTATTATATGATCCAGCAACTGTGGTCCTTGGTATTTACTCAAAAGAGTTGAAAACTTAGGTCCACACAAAAATCTGTACATGGATTTTCATAGCAATTTTATTCAACATTGCCAAAACTTAGAAGCAAGCAAGATGTCCTTCAGTAGATGAATAAATAAGCAAACTATGGTACATCCAGAAAATGGAATATTATTCAGTGCTAAAAAGAAATATGCTATCAAGCCACAAAAAACCATGGAAGAAACTTAAATGTGTATTACTAAGTGAAAAAAGCCAATCTGAAAAGAATCAGTGGTTGCCAGGAGCTGGAAAGTAGGGAGGTATAAGGTAAAATTATTCTATATGCTACTATTAATGGTGGATCTATGTCATTATTCATTTGCCAAAGCCCATAGAGTGTACAACACCAAGAGTGAAACCTAATGTAAATTATGGACTTTGGGTGGTAATGATGTGTCAATGTAGGCTAATCAATTGTAACAAATGTACCATTCTGATGTGGAATGTTGGTAATGGGGAAGGCTGTGCATGTGTGATGACAGAGGGCATATGAGAAATCTCTGGACCGTCTGCTCAATTTTGGTGTCAACCTAAAACAGCTCTAAAAAAAATAGTCTGCTTAAAAGAGAAGAATTCAGGGCCAGAAACATGAGCATGTGTGTATGGGAATGAGCACCATGTCTAAAGATCCTTGTATCACATGTTAACCTCTGCCAGAAAGCATCCACCATTGAGGAAACACCAAGTAACTAAGCAGAAAAAAGCATCTCAGCCTGTTGACTTTGGCCAGTGTCATCAGCCATCCCTGAACCATGCGGTTACATGATGAGCTTGTCTACAGCAGTAGAGATGAAGACTATACATGGACTTCTCCCTATCGATGCCTTTGAATGTCTAACCCATAGCAACAGAACCTGAAAATGTACCCCTAATAAGACACTATTCCTTGAGGAAACTAAATTGGACCACTGTGAATCTCATGTCTGCTATGAATCTGGCTGCATCTGACTCATGAGATTAATGTCTCTATCCCCTTGCTTCGTTCCAAGTCTTATATGAATGCCTTTTATCACAAAACTCTAGCCAGAAACCAATTGAAGAAAGGTATAAGGGAAACGTCCCTGCCTTCTCTTCTGTGTTATATATGAGACCTTAGAAGAAGGTGGTGGTGAGGCCAAGTTAACAACAGACATCAGGATACAGATCAACCCTAGTCACCCTGGCATATATATACACCCTACTGCCATAATTTAACTTCCAAGTTAAGACAGTAATGATATGTAAAGATGAGAATGTCAACGGGTGACCTTATATTAATCTTTAAGTAAGGCATCAGCATCAAAGAGGAAAAAGGGAGAAATTTGATCTAGGCAAAGTAAATAATTTATCTATCAGAGAGGGAGTTACAGATTTCCTTGTGTATGTGATGGCAGAGTGGTATTTATCTTTAGGATAAGTAGAAGACCATAATAGTTATAAACATGTACTCAGAAGCCAAATGTTTACATTTGAATCTTATCTGTATTTGATCTTATGTCTCCTTCTTACTAGCATGTGCCATTGGGCAAGTTACTTAGGCTTTTGATGCCTCCTTACCCTTCTGTTAAAAAAAATGGAGATTTTAACAGTACTTATGTCAAAGAGTGATGATTAAACATATACATACATGTTAAAGCACCTAAATCAGTGTTTACTCTATGGTGAGCACTCTGTAGTTGGGCTGTTACTATTCCTGTCTTAAGGACAGTGGCAGGAAAAAGAATTATCAAATGGTCTCTCATTATTTCTTCCCATACAAAATGTCAAAGATTTTGTGATTTAAAGGTTGTTGGACTTACTCAGTTCTAAAAAGGTCCCCACCTGTCCCAGTTCATTTTCATCTTCACTGCCCACTCCAAGGAACACAGCGCTCTTAGAAGTGTATAGACATCTGCAGCACAGTAACATGGCACACGTATACATATATAACAAACCTGCATGTTGTGCATATGTACCCTAGAACTTAAAGTATAATAATAATAATAATAAATAAGTGTATGGACATCATTGGCCCATGATCTCCGCCCCCACCATCTCTCTGTCCTTCATTCTATATGGTCCAGTCATCTTCAAATCAATCTACCTTACTCTTTGAAATGGAAGAAAAAGGAGAGAGTTTTTGAGGTTATTTCTTAACCTTTCCTAGACAGCGGCTCTGATTTGGTTCTAATAATCATACTCCATGGATGGAAATTCAAAAGGCTTGAATGTAATGCCAGCATTCCAGTTTGGACCCCAGGGGGTCAGAAGTTCCATAGTTACACAAACTCAGCCCTTTGCTGCCTTGCATTACTATTGCACATCAGATTGTAAACTCTTTTAAGGACACAGCTTGTCTTTCATCCATCTATCTTTCCTAACATCTGGCACAATGCTTTGCTCAATAAAAGATTGTTAAATGGTAATAAATAGAATAAAATGGAACTTAATGATTTCCGAAACTCACGAATAGCTTGATCATCTAGCAATGAGATTATTTTCTAGGATTTTTTAAAATTAGAATGACATTTATTATTTTAATATAGAAAAAACTATAATAAAAAATATAATGCCACAACCCAGAAATCGCCATTGTTGTTATTTATGTTACATTTAATTTTAACATTTTGATGCTTTTTTTTCTTTACTTAGAGACAATATCCTTTCTCTTTTGGTGTTCTGTAGTTTTTTAACTGAATTTATTTTCTATTATTTACCTTAACAAATACTGGGTTTTTTTTCTTACAACTTAATGGTATTTATTTCAGAGTTATTATATAACAAAGGTTTTTTTTATAAACACTGCTGGGTTAAACATTACGATCAGTCTGAGGGCTCAGAGTGACTGGGCTATAGGTTTCAGTGAAAAAAAAAAGAAGAAGAAAAGTAAAGAAAAAAGAGAAGACCAGTTCTCTTTATAAAAATCCAGCACTTTAAGATACATATGGATGGATGGATGGTTTTCCCTGCCTTGCCTTCTAATCAATTTCTGAACCACGTATCTTGGGTTTTCCTGGTGCCCTAGTTCACACGTCTCATTCTGGACAGATTTGAAAGTTCCACTTAGTGTTAATCTAGATTATCTTTCTCTCCGTATTCCTGCTTTTGATCCCCAGGCTACAATTCGGAATCCTGTTCAGATACCCTAGGCATCGAGTGTGGGTCAGCCTGATTTTCTGCTTTGTTATGACCTTTTCACCACTGGCAATTATAAATATTCTCATTTTACCATATGGATTATATAAAATATCTGATTAAATCAGAGGGCTTATTTGACAATTTTAGTGAAAGCTGCAATACTGGTATTACACATTGATAACTTCACAGCAAGTATGCTAGATAAACACAATTGTAATGATTTTCTCATTTCCAGTACCTTGTTCAAAAAGGCTAACGTCACTTGGAGAATACTTGTAACTGTAATAATGAGGAAGTAACATAGAAAATATCAAAAATACTGAAATGGTAGTAAAAAGACTTGAGTTCTAATCTCAAGCATGCCAATAATTTGTTTTTGGTGACTTAAATTGTGTTCATGTGTTCAATTATTCATTTATTCAATAATGACTAACACTTTGTCAAAACATTAGTTCTCTATGTTATTCCTAGGCATCATGCTAGGATTAAACCTTTGTATTAAAGATACAAAGATTAACAAGATGAAATTATTGGTCACAAGCTATTCACAGTTGTTTATTCAATCCCAAGTAGATAAATAAAACAAACATTAACAAACATTGTGATATTTATTATAGACGTGTATGTAGGACACAATGGAAGGTTGAGAGACAAATAAATTTTAAAGGAACTGGTATTTTTTAACACTAGATCTTTCACTATCTGTTTCCTTATCTCAGGAGATTTCATTATCTCTAAGTTTGTTCTCAGTTCTGATAGTCTAGAGAGCAATATGTGACATTTACCAGCCAGGAACTAGTTTAAGTATCCCAAGTATGCAGGGATTAATCATGCCTCCAAATTTTTCCAAAGATCTCAGTCTATTGGACAAACTGACTTATTTATCATTATTTTCTTAGGTTACTGATTTGAAAAGATACATATAGAAAGAGTATTTCTTTGGTAGAAGAATTTAGGAAAAGGTGAAAGAGTGTCATGTCATGGGACTCATTTTCCCCATGGCCAAGTCTTTCCTCCTGGTTACCCAATTCTGTATCTCTATCTGTCTGATCTTGAAAATTTAGTAAACATCTTAGCAACTGTGTTTTATCATCTGTAGAATGTCCACCACAGTGTCTATGGAGCATTATGTCAGATATGAGATGTGTGAAAACCTTAAAATGTATTATACTTTTAACGTACTCTAACGGTATTTTTTGCATTCTAAAATTCTCAAGTGTTATGCAGATATGACTGACTCTTCATAACAAGACTGGCATTGTTTTCTCTGAACGCTTGCTGCTCTCTTCTCACATTGGACAATCAGGACTAAGTATTTTGAATCTGTAGACACTGTCTTAATAATCATTGAATTCCAGCACTTGGCACAGTGACTAGGACAGGAAAGATGCTTGATAAATGTGTATTGAATTAACGAGACGTGAGAGATACATTCATAGACATCTGGCAAGAAGCAGAACTGGTCAAAAGGAAGGAAAGTCATTCACATATTATCATGTGCCACAGAAGGCATTTCCCCAAAGGACTGCTTTTTCTGATTGATGGGATTGCAGTCCCAACCACACCATTCCAGCCATGTTGTAAATTAAAAAGGTTCACGTGATTTAGCTTTGGGTCTTAAGTATCATGGATATGTCTATGGGAACATGCTCTTGGTTCAAACCATTACATAATCTATGAAGCACAGTTTGTTAGTTGAGGGCTGACTATATGCTTTTTCTTCTTAATAAGTGTTATTTTTAGAGATGTTTTAGGTTCAGAGGCATATTGAGTGAAAAGTACAAAGAGTTCCTATTTACCTCTTACCCCCACCCAAATGTATAGCCTCCTCCGTTATCAAGATCCCTACACCAGAGTAGTATAATCATTTGTTTTCATTAAGGAACCTCCATTGGCACGTGATTATCACTTAAAGTCCATAATTTACATTGGCGTTGTACATTATAGGATTTGACAAATATATAGTGGAATGTATCCATCATTATAGTATCACACAGAATAGTTTCACTGCCCTAAAAATTTTCTGTGCTTCACTGATTCATCCTTTCTTACCTTCTAATCCCTGGCAACCACTCTCTCCATAGTTCGGCCTTTTTCAGAATGTCATGGAGTTGGAATCATACAGTATGTAGCTTTTTCAGGTTGGCTTTGTTTTTTCCACTTTGTTATAAGCAGTTAAGATCCCTCTGTGTCTTCTATGGGTTGAGAATTCAGTTCTTTTTAGTGGTGAATAATATTCCAGTGTCTGGGTGTACCACCATTTATTTATTCATTCACTTACCAAGGGACATCTTGCTTGCTCCCAAGTTAGGACAATCATAAATAAAACTGTTATAAACATCCATCTGCAGGTTTTGCTGTGGATGTAAGTTTTCAACCCCTTTCGGTAAATACTAAGGGATATGACTGCTGGATTACAGGACAAAAGTATGTTTAGCTTTGTAAGAAACTGCCAAACTGTCTTCCGGAGTGACTATATTACTGTATATTCTCATTGACAATGAATAAGTGTTCCTATTACTTCACATTCTCTCCAGCATGTAGTGTTGTTGTCAGTGTTTTGACTTTCACCATTCTAACAGGTGTGCAGTGGCGTCTCATTGTCGTTTTAATTTGCAGTTCCCTAGTGGCATATGATGTGGATCTTTCCATGTGATTATATGCCATTTATCTATCATCTCCAGTGAGGTGTCTGTTCAGGCCTTTGGCCCATTTTTTTTAATCAAATTGTTTGTTTCTTTATGCTGAGTTGTAAGACTTAATTATCCATTTTGAATAACAGTCTTTTTTGTCAGATACCTCTTTTGTAAATATTTTCTCCCATTATGTGGCTTATCTTTTCATTCTCTTCGCATTGTCTTTCTCAGAGCAGAAGTTTTTAATTTTAATAAAGACCAGCTTATCAATTATTTCTTTTGTAGATCATTGCTTAGGTGTTCTATCTAAAAAGTTACCGCCAAGCTCAAGGTCATCTAGATTTTCCCCTATGTTATTTTCCAGGAGATTAGTATTTTTGCATTTTACATTTAGGGCTGTCATTCATTTTGAATTAATTTTGTGAAGGGTGTAAGCTCTGTGTCTAGAATTTTTTTTTTTGCATATGGATGACCAGTTGTGCCAGTACCATTTGTTGAAAAGAGTCTTTTCTTCATTGCTCTATTTTCTCCTTGCTTCTTTGTCAAAGATTAGTTGACTATATTTGTGTGAGTCTGCATATGAGCTCTGTATAGTGATATATCACTTAATGACTGGGATTTGTTCTGAAGAATGCATTGTCAGGTGATTTCATTATTGTACAAACATCATGAAGTATACTTACAGAAATCTAGATGATATATATTCTTATGCATTTTTTTCTTAAGGAAAACCAAATGTCCCAGCACCATTCCTCTGAATACTAATCATTTCCCCTAGTTAACCTGTAATGCCAATATCAAGTGCTGTAAGTCAGGTTTCTATATATGATTCATTGTAAACCTAGGAGATCACTGTTGTATATACAGCCTGTCATTGAACAAACTAGTGTTATATGGTACATGGCTGTATACTGTTGTCTGGATCCATCTGTCTATTTTTTCACCAAAATTACATTGTCTTGATTACTATTGCTTTATAGTAAGTCTTGAGGTTAGATAGTGTTAATCCTGCAACTTCATTCTTCTTCAGTATTGTGTTGGCTTTTCTGGGTCTTTTACCTCTCCATATAAAGTTTAGATTTATTGACAAAATAAATCTACAAAATATCTACAAAATAACTTTCTGGAATTATTATTAGAATTGCACAGGATCTACAGATCAAGTTAGGAAGAACTGACATCTTGGAAATATTAAGTCTTCCTATCCATGAAAATGGAATATCTCTATTTATTTACTATTTCTTTGACTTCTTTCATAAGAGTTTTGTAGTTTCCCTCATACAGATCTTGTACATATATTATTAGATTTTTACCTAAGTATGTTATTTTGGGGGTTGATCATATAAATGGTATTGTGTTTTTAACTTCAGAATTCAGTTGTTCATTGCTGATATACAGAAAAGTGATTGACTTTCGTATATTAACCTTGTATCATACAACCTTGCGATTATCACTGCTCAGTTCCAGGAAGTCTAGGGTGCATGCATATCCATGTGTGTATATATTTTCTTTGCTGATTCTTCCAGATTTTCAGATACATGATGACATCATCTGTGAACAAAGATAGTTTTATTTCTTCCTTCCCAATCAGTATACCTTTAATTTCCTTTTCTTGTCTTACGGCATTAGCTTTCAGCACAGTATTTAAAAGTAGTAGTAAGAGGCATCATGCTAGCCTTGTTTCTGATCTTAACAGGAAAGCTTTCAGTTTTGCACCATTTAGTATAATATTAACTGTAGAGTTTTATAAATATTCTATAGTCAAGTTGAGGAAGTTCCCCTCTATTCTTAATTTGCTGAATTTTTAATCATTAATGAGTGTTAAAACTTGTCAAATGTTTTTCTGCGTCTATTAATATGATCATGTAATTTTTCTTCTCTAGTCTTTTGATGTGGTGGATTACATTAATTGATATTTGATGAATATATTTGCAACATTCTTAGTTTTTATGGCACACAGGAGAAGCCTTGGAGGACAAGGGTAGGTAAATTCTCATATGTCCTTGATATGCCTCACTGCAGAAATATCTTTTCTCATAAATTGAGCGAGAAGCTCTTTCAGGCAGAAAGAAATTATGAGAGGAGTGACTCATAAGCATGAAGGCCATGAATAAGTGATTCATCACATCATTTTTAGGTCACCAAAAAAAATCAATCCAATTAAAAATTAAGAAGTTAAAAACCATTGTTTTGTATCATATAGACAAAAAACATTATCTGCATATTAACATTTTTACTTTCAACCAGTTGTGATAAGACAAAGGTTCCATCTTAAAAATACCACACTAGCTTCCATTAAAATGCACAATAAGCAAGATTATAATTTGTCAGAATTCAGTCTTAGAAAAGAGCCAAGCAGAGGGACCAGATAAGGAATCAGGAAATCTAGGGTCTAAAGCTGATAAGGTGTCTTCAAGCAAATCACTTCACTACAATGGAATCCATATTTTTTTTCTAGAAGTCACTGTGAGATAAATAAACAAAACATTAACTAGCTAACTTTTTAAAATCTTATCAAAAAAATTTATTTTAACATAATATATTATGATAAAATAGTGGTGGATCCCTAAAACATGCCTTTTGTTTATTATCAGAATATTTGTGATGTAATCCTTCACATTAATGGGCTAACTAGCAAAGATTGCATGATATTATATATATAATACATAAAAACAAATTTTTTATTAAGTTCAACACCAATAAATAATTTAAAATAAACTTTTTCAGAAAACTAAGAATAGAAAAAGACATTCTTAATTTGATAAAGGCTAAATATAAAAAACTTACCATAGAAAAGGAGGTTAAAGATGGCTGACTTAAGGCCTCCAATACTTGCCTCTTCCAGAAAGAAAAATCAAAATTATGAACAATCACTGCTAGAATAGAACTTGTAAGAGAGAACACTGAAATTAAGCAGAGAAATCCAAAACCCGAACAGACTAATAACAAGTAATGAGATAGATGCAGTAATAAAAAGTCTTCCAGCACAGAAAAGCCCACGACCTGATAGCTTCACTACTGAATTTTACCAAACATTTAAAGAAGAACTAATGTACCCCATAAATATACACACCTACCATGTACCCACAAAAATTTTTTAAATGCTTGAGGACAATCTTTAAAGGAAAGGAAAGAGATATGAGAATAACTGCAATGTATGATCTTTAATTGGATAGTGGGTTTGACAAAAACAATATTAAGGACACTATTTTTATTATTTATTATTGTTCTTATTGTTATAAGAAACATGAATATGAAACGCATGTAACAACAGAACACCAATGTCCAATTTCCTGAGTGTGATAAATACATTATGTTTAAAAAAAAAAACCATAGTGTTAGTGTCAAAAATATTCAAGGAATTCTTGCAAATGAACTTTAAAGGCTCATAAGCTAAGTGGAAAAAATGGGTAAAGGAAATAAATAAGCAATTCACAGGCAATGAAACCTAAAACACCACCAAGCATATGAGATGCCTAAAATACGAGTAATAAAAAAATCTCAGAATAACATTAAACTATAACACTTTATACACTTTATACCCATTATGTTAGCAAAAATTAGGAAGAGAGTAATGCTACATTTGGCATGAATATGGGGAAAAGGTAACGCACCTACAGTTAGAAGTATAGACTTGCAGTCATTCCAGAAAGCACTTTAAGGTATTTAATGAAATCAAACATTAGTAAATCCTAGAAACCCCCTCTTCAATATGTATCCCAGAAACAACTGTTCATAGATCTATGAGGATGCATAGCTAACAATGTTCATCGGGGCATTATGCATGGAAGTGGGGAGTTTATGACAATCTAGGTATGCATCTATGAATAGATGGGTAGGCAGAAAACGGGGAGTGTGTTCAGTGGTTTACTAAGCAGCTGTCAGAAGCAACACAGAATACAAACACACAAAACATAATGTTGATGGGAAAATAACTACAAATAATGAGATATAATGTACCTTGTACTTATGCAAATTAAAAACACATGTAAGCATAAAATAATGACATAATTTTTTCAAAGAATCATACATCTTTAAAGACATAGAGTGAGTACCCAATCATGGGAAAGGGAGAATGGAGAGAGATGGGTGATAAAGGGGAAAATACTCAAGAGGACATCAAGACGAAGTATCACTGAACCACTAGGAAACATAATTAACAGGACACTCTATATTTGAAGTCTAAAAGAAGGAAAAAGAATTAAAATAAATAACATATAAAATTGGGGTAAGACTAGATCATCTTTAAAGTTACTTCTCACTCTAATATTCTGGTTTTCTATGATACATGAGGTCTTTCTGCACTGAGTAAGCCTTGAGAGACCATTTGTATCATTATCCATTAGTGGGATGAAGCCAAACACCTGCAAATCCAGTAAATTCAGACAAATTACACTCAGGGGAGTTAGTTTCACATCATCTGTCAACAAGGACATCAAAGAGAGGTGGGAAATCAAAATCATCTGTCTCTGAGCTACAAGCCCTGGCTATGACTCCCCAAACACCAATCATAGCAATTCTCAGTGTTCCTATAACCCTCCACATCTGTTAATTGCTTAGGGCTTCATATTCTACCCTGGAGGCCTATCGGTGTTTCCAGTTTAGTGAAGGAGAGAACTAAAAGGATAGGTAAGTTAAAAGCATGCAGACCCTGAACAAATGTTTTGTCACCAGAATCCACAATGCAGTGTGGAGATAACTACAAAAACTGAGATTTTTATAGCTGATTTTAATCCAAGAAGGTTTAATTGGGACCCCAGAGAGGTGTCTGTGGGGAGATGAAATCCTGCTCCATACGTTGAAAACAAAAAGTTCTAACAATTGGGATAGGCATAAATGAAATTGGCAACCACAAGATATAGTTAGATTTTTCTTCCTGTGTATTTTTCTAGTAGAATCCAATATTATGAAGAGTTAGAGATGATGTGAAGAATATTTATTACTGGGTAAGTCTTTCTGGACTGCAAGTCTCTTTAGAGTCCCTTGCAACATGGAGATTACATGGTTCCATCATGTGTGTTATGTGTTTGTGCATGTGCTCATGCACTTGGAGACAACACACTATTGGAAATGAGGTTATTAAGCAGTAGGATGCTGCTTCTGGGGATGTTGAATGTAGTTACACAGTTTATCTTTATGGAGCTCCTTCCAATCCCTAGAGAAGTCTCGATGTGAAAGTCTAAGAATGCAGAACATATTCACTTGGTAGAATTGTAAACATCAAAACTGGACATCAATGTACAGTCATTGATAACCTCAGGAGGTGATCATCTACTTGCCTCTGTGTGCTTCTGCTTCTTTTTTCTTAAGAGTTGCTTTTTTTTCCTCGACCTATCAGAAATACAGAATTTCCAGCTTTAATGAGATATAATTGACAAAAATGTGTATGTTCGAGGTATACAACATGATGATTTGATGTAAGTATACGTTGCATAGTGATGACCACAATCCAATTAGTTAACACATTCAGCATCACTCACAGTTATTTGTGTGTGTGCATGCATGTGTGCATGTGTGTGTGGTGAGAACAATTAAAATCTGCTCTCATCAAATTTCAAGGTAAAAAAACAGTTATTAACTATAGTCATCAGGCTGTGAGAGGAATGTGACACTGAGTTTATTACTTACCATGTGTCCTTTATAGTTTGTCATGCACGTGTGTGTAAACAGTATACTGCTATCTTTATTGAGTATTGAGTCAGGAATACTCAAAAAATAATTATGTCATCTCTTCATAAAATCCCTACCCAGAAACCTTGCGAAGTATTGCAATGTATATGATCTTAAACTTTACTGATATTTAGAATCATATTCTGGTATTTAATTCAAGCAGTGCCCATTAGGTCCAGGATCCTATTTTGAAAAGACAAATACCTCTCTCTAAATGCATTACGCACTCTGCTAGGAACTCCAAATTACATAGACCCAGATAGCAGATACCAAGTAGAACCTTGTTCTTAGATTCTTGCTTTTCTTCTCTGGCTTACCATAGAGCTTCTCCTCTTAATCAGAAAACCTGCAGAACCATGAGTATGAAAATAGTCAACCTGCAGACCCATGAGTATGAAAATAATTGATTAATTGTTATGCAGCAAAAATCAATTCTTACGTCAAGTAGTTTGTAACCTCTGCATATACAAACATCCCAAAATGCAACATCTCTTTGAGAGCTGGGTGCTAATGGTTTGGTTCTGCATAGTTGCTGCAGCTAAGCCACAATACCAAAGCAGCTATCTTTGACGACAAAGAAATCCTTCTCTTACCCTCAAAACCTCCTTCCAAAGTCACACAAGGGGACTTCTGCCTATATCCCTGTAAGGGTGAGGAGAAAAAGAGAAAGGAATCCAGCTGTTTAAGAGTTAAATGAGCATGACAGTCCCTAAGAATGTGTCCTACTCTACAATACTCATTTCTTGAGATTAGTCATAGGAATTAGAACTCTGTAGGAATTAATTTCCTACACATCTCCACTAGTGGAAAGAAAGCAGCATCTCCCTTTCATAAGTAAAGCCTCTTGCAAAAATCTTATCTGAATAAGATGAAATAAAATTCCCCATAATTTCATCATCAACCTTCAATACAAAAATATGAAGGCGCTAAAGGCTAATGTAAGAAGGAAATCAAAATGGTGCCCCCTAGTGTTATGATCGCCAACAGCCTGGAGACCATAGTAATGCATGGTGTCTCTGGAACAGAATGTGGATCACCATAGATTAAAATCTGCAGTACCAAAACCACATATGTTATTTACTACCACCTACACCAATTCAGCCAGGAAATAAGATCTAGAAAACCCTGAAATCAGCTATGTTGCTTTCAAATATATGCACTGGATGAGTCTCTTCACTTCTCTGAATTACAATGTTTTCAACTATAGTTTAGGGATACTACTTTATCAGTACCGGACTGATAACAGGAAGAAATGAGATTGTAGAGAGTTATTTAAAAACTGCAAGGGATTCTACAAATTAAATGAAGCAGGTTGGTAAATATTAGGAAATCATATTGTGTCTAGCCCAACACAGTTCTATATTTAAATGTTAATTGACATTCGTATTTTGGGGGAGAAATCTTATTGGAAAAGTTAATAAAAATAAAGAAATAAACATGAAAATTCATATGTTAAATACATAGGAACTAACCTATGTTATCCGTTGAAAGGTATATGCCAGGATGGGTCCTGATTCTGGTCTTCTTCACTTTATTTGGGTCAATCTGTAAACGGTGCAAGACAGAGCCTGTAAGCCAGTGCCATAAAATTCAACTTTGTTTCACTTCCATTTCAAATGTAATTCCAGTGCCTTTCAACAAGGATTTATTTTGAAGCCAACTCTTTCACATCCCATTAAATTGGTGTGTTTTATTTGCATGAAATTCCAAATTGATCTGATATTGATGTCCAGGCACTCTATAAGGAGGAGACAGAAAAGATCTGTTAAAAATAAAAATTGCCAAAGGGGAGACACACATAATTTTTTAGCTTAAGCTGTAAACAGCACTCTTTTTCCATTATCAGATTGTCATTATAATTTCCAAAAGCTGCAGAAGATGAGGCCTGAGTCCTGCTTAGTTTCCAACCTTTCACCCCGCTTGGCATCATTCTCTGAGCATATGCTCCACTCAAAAGAAATAAAACAAACAAACAAACAAAAAATACCACGGCATCAGTTGCCACAAATGAGGAAAACATACTAATAACAGTGTATGAAATATTTCCACGCACTCCCAGCATTTAAGAGCTTCCAGGGTCCTCCCAAGTCCGTTTTCTGTCCATGATTATTCTGCTTTCAGTATGTTTAGAAGCTAATTTCTCAGTTCCATTGTGTGGGTGCATAGTAATGCAGGAGTTTGGTTATGAAATATATAAAGAAAGGGCTAAAATTTGACTGTAAAAATATTTTTTATCCCTATCTACATGTTCGATAGCATTTCCCATTATTCCAAGCTATAAATCAGAATATGGTTATAAGATATTGGCGGGGGTGGGGGAAGCTAGGAATAAGAGGAATGAATTCCAAGATAACAAAAGTGAACATTTATTGAGAGTTAGTACATGCCAGCTACTTAGTTGAACGATTTGTCTACACATTCTCAGATAATCCTATAATTATTTTCTAAAGAGGAAGTCATCCCAACTTTATGATGGCAAAAAGAGGCTCAGAGGGTCTGTGTCAGTTCTCCAAAGCCATATAGCATTTAAATGGCAAAGCAGGTATATAAAACCTAAACCTTTTACTCCAAATCTCACATTTCTTCCACCTAACTCTGCTATCCTCAATAATCAATAGTCCAGATTCAATGATATAACTATTAGAGGATCCCCATTCAGACAATCAAAAAGAAGAATTTGTAGAAAAATATATTTTAGTAGTTGGCACCTTAATTTCACATAGGGTAAGAACTTTATTTAGAAAGATGCTTTGGTTACTTTAGCTAGGAAATGTGAAAACATAATGGTTTGGGTGAGAGGAGATACTTCACTGCTTTGCTTAAGAAGAACAACAGATATTTGGATTTGGAATAAAAAAAATAAGAGGACAAAAACAAAAAAGGAAAAAAGAGGGAGCTGGAAAACATTGTAGTGTAAAGAAATGCTGTCTAGGAGAAATCTCAGTGGCAAATTGGCCAGAAGACTTATCATAACAAGAAATTGCTTATTTTAATATTTAAGTTTATTGCTGTATATCTCTATGAAAGCATCTTTTATCTCCCAAACTTTCAGTACAACCTACTTCATCCCAAATTCTTGTATGAGAGACATCTAAGAAAAAAGGAAGTTTATTGTATATCTGCATCAGTAAAGGGTGGTGAAAGGAGACTTAGGGCTCAGAAGGCACAGGAAATTAGAAGCAGAGATGCCCATGTGACTGTGGGTGGAGGGGGGCAGTGTGCACCCCATAGATATGGAAGAGGGAATGCATTAATTCATGTAAATGTCAAGGAAATCATACACTTGACTTATACTTGATCAATGAGATCCTATTGTCTTGGTAACATCCTTCTGTTCCCACCAGATACGGGTTAGTATACAAAATGTCCAAAAATAATTGACATTTTTCCCTTTCAATAACATCTCACCATGGTTATGATTGAAAAATAGTAGCAAAATTCCTTTCCTACATACCTACTGTTCTTGTTGATGTCACCATCTGCTTGTATACTTTCACTCCCAAAAATCTGTAAGAAAATTAAGACAATTTCTTCAGGTAAAAGAACCTGCAGATCAACAGTCTAGGAAATTTGGCATTCAATCAAATGTTGTGATCTCTACCAACAATGGTACTGCCATTGTGTAAGTTATAGCCCCTTTGCAAAGGGTCGTCTATATCATGTCCTGCTCCTCTGAATAGACACAGACCCTTAAACACTTAGGATTTCTGGCCACAAAGCTCACATACAGAACTCTTATTATAGCAATAATAATAGCATTGAAGGAAACTCAGAAATCATCTAGTTTGATCTTCCAAAGATTGCAATAATCCTTTCTACAATAGACCCAGTGAGACTGTAATTCGTCTTCTTGAACGCATCCAGTGACAAAGACATCTCAAAAGAAAATTCTATCTTTGGATAATATGAAACTTTACATAAAAAGCTTCCTTATATTGAGCCTAAATTATATTACTGGTCCTACCTAAGTTCAGGCATTTGGAACAGCATACATATTATCCTTCTTCCATCTGTCTTTTCTTCAATTATTTGATGAAAACTCCAACTTCACTACTTAATTCATGCTAAATGTACTCAGTTCTTTCAGTCATTTCCAGATGCTTTACCATACCAGGAAACACCTGGGTACATTCCGTTTGTCAATACTCTTATAAATGTGTGGTGTGCCGAAGGAAATCCTGTGTTCCAGATGTGATCTTAACTCTACAAATTTCAATTGTATTTTGATATCCCTCTTCTGCAAATGGGTCCTTCAATAAAGCAAACCAAGATGGTTTTAGCTTTTTATGACATTTTATTACACTTAAATCGTACTGAGGTTGCCATTGCCTGTTACTTAAACTTTTGAGAAATTCTGTCACTTAGTTTTTAAATTCTTGTTTGATCTTTTAAAACCAAAGTTTAGTACACCACATTTATCCTTTTTTAATTTAGATTTTCTAGTCTACTGTTTTGGATCCTTAACTGTGATAACTAATGTATTCACATCTACCCCTTGCCACTTTGGAATGGCAGAACATTTGATAATCGTACATTCTGTGCTTTTTATTAATATGTTTTCATAACTGATGTAATGACAAGAGCATAGACTCTAAAGTGAACATGATTAAGATTTTCATTTCTCTTCTGCTAGCTATACATACCACGCAGCTAATAATCCTGCTTTCTTTGAGCATTTACTATGTTCTAGCCACTCTGCTAGTGACTTTCCAGATATACTGTATTTTAATTCTTTCAGTTTATCAATAAGTAGGGAAATACATTTTCCCATTTTTATTATAGGAATATAAAGCAGAAGTTTTATATTTCCGTTTAAGCATACACAGCTAAGTGACTTGCACATAATTCACTGTCCTGGTTTTCAATTCCGCAAACATTTACTCTTTCTACATTCCATCTTTGATTTCAAGGTTTGTGAAATTTATATTTTTATTAACTTGTCACAGAGAATTTTCTTCATTTATTTATGCTTTCTTCCAAACTGCTTTCTTTGTCTACCTTTTGTATCCTTCCTGTCTGCATTCTCTTTTCTCTTCTTTTTTCTTTTCTTTTTATTCTTTTCTTCTCTCTTTTTTCCTCTCTCCCTCTTTTCCTTTCTCCAGCCTCCATTATCTTCCTTCCTTCCTTCCTTTTTCCTTTTTTTCCTTCCTTCCTTCCCTCCTTCCTTCTTTCTGTCCTCCATTTCTTTCTGGTAGTATATTTGCATTATTGCCAAGTATTTCTTTAAAAATATTTCTCCTTTTTAATATGTGCAGATGGCACTCTATCCAGAACTTCTATTGAATGTAAATGATTTTCAAGTCAGCTCTCTTTTCTTATAACAGGTCTTATTTAAGACCTGTTTGTTTTCATTTCTTAGCTGCACCCAACGAGTAGGATGCCTACTCTTCTGTCTAGTTTTCTTTAGCTTCAGGGTCTGGATAGAGGTGGATTTCTTCTGCTGGGCCCGTGTTCAGCCTTTGTGGAAGAGCCCAAGTGCTTCTTTTTCTTCATAGATTTCTGCCAAACGTCCAGGAACCCAAGATCACCTAATCTGTGCACTCCTTCTGGGTTCACTTCCTTTCTTTAGCCTAGGGTTTTAGAATACGGTGAGCCGAGGCTGGTTTTTCGGCCTCTTCTAAGATTCTGAGTTCATGTGATAGTTCATATAAAATTCTCTTCTTATTTTTTTTCTCCATTTACTTTCCTCCTTAGTTTATTTCTTTCCAAATTACTGTGAGTGGGTGGAAGGAGAAGGGGAGGGGCAGTTGTTAATACAAAATCTCAAGATGTTGTTCACTAATCTTCTTTCACCATACTGTTTCTGGCAATTGGACATTGCCAGAAGTTAATAATTGAGCCTCATCAAAATCTTCTATTTCTTTCTTTACCATTACATTTGGCAAATTAGAGCATATGTGTATATAAATGAATACTTTCTGGGTTTTTTTTAATTTTTTTAAATGTAGGGAGAAAAAAGTCCTGTGATTCTGGTTTCTTTCCAATATTTTAACACTATTATTTTCTTATATGCTTTTTTTCATACATTGGAAAAGTTAAACATAATTTATTTGTTCTCACTCATAGGTGGGAATTGAACAATGAGAACACATGGACACAGGAAGGGGAACATCACACTCCGGGGACTGTTGTGGGGTGGAGGGAGGGTGAGGGACAGCATTAGGAGATATACCTAATGCTAAATGACAAGTTAATGGGTGCAGCACACCAACATGGCACATGGATACATATGTAACAAACCTGCACATTGTGCACTTGTACCCTAAAACTTAAAGTATAACAATAATTTTAAAAAAAATGTAAAGAAGAATATAAGCACTATACTCAATTAACATGTTAATATTTTATTGTATTGGTTTTCAGTAATTATTTTCAATAAAATAAAGTGTTATTAGCTAATGTTCCAAAAAAAACATAATTTATTTGATAATATGTCTCATATGATAATATCGTAGATACCAGAATCTGTGTTGTAATACTTCATAATCCTGGGATAATTTAGAAGAGAGTCAAATATTACATAGCTAGCATAATTTTACTGTCATACAGGTCACAAGCTCGACTCGGAGGAATTTCTACAAAGATTTCATGTATCTTACTGATACACTATATATCACTGACTCTATTCTCCATTTTCCATCTTCTTTTCCATGATTCTTAACAATAGGGCAGAGGAATAGGCCCCTAGCACCATCTTATGCAGGAACATTGTCTCTTCCTTGGAGATCCTTATCCTAATACCATAAAGATGACAGTATATTTGGACATCCATAGTGCACTGAAGTTTCTAAATGAGAAGAGTTTTTCCTTATCATAGAGTTGTTAGGGGGAAAAAGGCCATAATATTGTTAAGAAGATAACTAGAAAAAAAAAGAACACGATTATTCAAAAATCATTGAAACATGAACTAGGAGAAAGTATCAGACAGTTGTAGAAGAGAGGAATATGAGCTTCAAATACTGCTTCAATATTAAACCCCTTTATATACACTAACACCAGACCTCTGAGTCACTAGGCCTCTTTTCACAACATTATCCTTCTTTTAGTGTCTTCTCAAAACAATCCCTACAGACTTGCTATAAATATTTGAATAACTTCCAAGTAATCACCTGAATTCTTCTTAAAAGACCCCAGGATAGAAAACTCACTGGTTTGTAGGTCAGCCCAGTGCATCACCAAAAAGCTCATACCTCATACTCTTAGGAAGTGATTGGCCTATTTTCAAATTTTAAAAGTAGAATAAAATTATATCTGATCCTTATAACTATGATAGAGATTTTCTGCTATATGAGCAAAGGCTAAGAGGAAACACTGGCCAATGAAAGGAGCAGTAGAACCATATGTGAAATGATTTTTTTTAGAATGCTACCTAGAATCAATAATGTTGATTAAGAAAAGGGAAGAATAGGCTGGGCACAGTGGCTCACGCCTGTAATCCCAGCACTTTGGGAGGCCAAGGCAGGCGGATCACTTGAGGTCAGAAGTTCGAGCCAAGCCTGGCCAATAAGGTGAAACCCGTTCTCTACCAAAAAATACAAAAATTTGTCTGGTGTAGTGGCACGCATCTGTAGTCCCAGCTACTGGGGAAGCTGAAGTGGGAGAATGGCTGGAACCTGGGATGCAGAGGTTGCAGTGAGCCAAGATTGCACTACCGCACTCCAGCCTGGCTGATAGAGTGAGGCCCTGTCTCAAATTTAAAAATAAAAAAAGAAATGGGAAGAATGCTGTGCTTTATATTAAATCAAAACCCTCTCTCTCTCTCTCTCTCTCTCTCTCTCTGTATTTTCAGTGCCTAAAACTCTGCCTGGCATATAACGCTTAATACACATTTTGTGGAATACATGAAGGTGAGATCTTTCTATTAATACTACATCAAACCATTGAGACCTCACACAACAGTTATATTTCCTTTTCTACACAACAGGTACCGTGGTCTCTGGGGACTTCCTTTGTCTAGGATGAACATTTCTGATTCCTTCAACAGTTCCTAAAAGTTCTTATATTGACTGCCCTTCACTTCACGCCAGTAGTAGGACTTCGAAGTTGCCCAACACAGAGCCTAAGTTGCTCTGACATTGCCTCTCAACAATATTTCAGGTGAGATATGTCAAGGTAAGTGCTGGAGTGAGAGGACTAAGGGGAGTGAGAGGAGTAAGGGGAGTGAGCTTACTTGCCTGAAAAAAAGCAAAGCCAAGTTTTTTTTTTAATTTACCTGATTTGCTATCTGAGCACCTTCTTGTAGCCTTTTAGAGATCGGTCTTCCCAATGCATCTCCACATTCTTTTTCCACCCCTAAGGCAGTCACATAAGGATCTTTTACCTCCTCTCCTTCACTGCCATAGAACTGGATGTTCTTTCCAGATTCTCCAATGATAGTGGGTTCTCTCAATCCTCACTTCTTTTTATTTTTTATTTTTTGAGACGGAGTCTCACTCTGTCTCCCAGGCTGGAGTGCAGTGGTATGATCTCCACTCACCACAACTTCCGCCTCCCGGGTTCAAGTGATTCTCCTGACTCAGACTCCCAAGTAGTTGGGATCATAGGCACCCGCCACCATGCCTGGCTAATTTTTGTATTTTTAGTAGAGATGGGGCTTTGCCATGTTGGCCTGGCTGGTATTGAACTCCTGACCTCAGGTGATCCACCCGCCTCAGCTTCCCAAAGTGCTGGGATTACAGAAGTGAGCTACTGTACCTGGCCCTCACTTCTTTATGCTGATCTCTACCTTGAGTATTCTGTGATGCAAAAATACATGAGAAAATGGGGCTATCACTTCAAATGCAGGTTTTGTTCGATCATAATTTTTCACATCTTGTTGACATTTGGAGAAGAGTACAATATGAAGCTCCTTTTGTATTTCCAACATGAATTTTAGCAAGTTCGAATCAATCCTTTGTGAGGCCCCTCCTTTTCCTCCCCCATTAGAATGAAACATAGCTTTAAGCTTGAGTTATGTATCTTAGAATATGGTTTCACAAAAGCTAAAAACTAAAAAAAAAAAAAAAAAAAAAAAAAAGGCATGGCATTCTTGGTATTTGTGGGTGAATTCTGTGGTGACTGCTTTAATTAATTTATTTAATTGGAATTTCACCAAGACATAAATTTACTCATATCTATTTTTAAAGACAAGAATATTGATCTTGGACCAGCAATAAATTCCTGTAATATTTGTCCTCAGTAAAAAGCCAAGACAATTCTAGGCCATTTCTTTTTGTCTTGAAAACGTTATGCCAAAATCATCATTTTGTTGGCTGCATACATCCTGATTTATATTCGATGAGAGTTATAAAAGGCTTTTATAGTGGAGATGGCCAAGTGACATTTTCCTATAAATCACGATCATTTTTACTGCCACAAAGTTCTAGGACTGAACTTCAAATACAACCGTGCTGTAAACTCTGTGGATGGAACCACATACTTGCTGAATGAGAAACGTGTTTCCCTTTCACCATGAGTGACTGCATATTCCAGTCAGTCTCTGGCAGATGAGAGCATCACTAAAACCCAGGGAACCATGCTCAGCCTTGATGAAGCAGCTTGTGAAACGCAGGTCACCCAGAACACCTTTGAATACAGCTATGCTTTCAGCCTCATGAATCATTCAGGTCCATATAGATACTATATTTTGAGCTGAAATAACCTAGCCATTAAAGGTTAACAAGAATGAGGGGAAGCTAATTTTGGCAAACATCAGTATTGTGCATCATAAATATAACACTACAGATCAGAATCCTATTTCATTCAATATGAATCCTTATGAGAATGTCTTCGGATCACGGGAGTGTCATCTTTGCACATAACTCTCCTCATCCTCAAGTGACCATACCCGTTAGATTCAAAGGTAACTTGCTTTTGTTAAGAAAGTAGTGTAGAGCAAAGATGAGGGTACCAGGGATTAGAGGCTCTGAATTTTCTTTCAACCCATCTTAGTGGAAAAAAAAAACAACCTGGATTTAGAAGGCAGAAGAATGGCTTATGTGATTTTAGAAAAGGGATATTAAACCATCCCTAGGTTACTTATCCCTAGTCACAGATGTTCTATTAATAATATAGGTGAAAGAAATGTCACCGTTTCCCCTACTCCCACTACAGTAAATTAAACCTGGTTTAAGTATCCACTTACTAAGAGAAGCAAAAGCTTCAGGGCCAATTCTGGATGTTTTCTACCCTACTCTTTGTGGGTACCAGAACCCACACTTACACAGTCAATGCAAAATGTGACAGTGGCATCTCATCTTCAGTAACAAAGTGGTAGCCATTGTGATTGTTTGTTTCCTAAGACTGTTATCCACTCAAATATGCAAGCTTTTGCTAGCAGCCTCATGTTCTTCATGTCACCTTCAGATATAGAGATCTTTACCTAGGCTCCCAAAGTCCTGGAGCTTGGTGCCAAGTCTTTCCTGGTACCAGCATAAGTCCCCTACACCAAAGATCTTTCTACCTTCATAGTTTTATTATGAGCAGGAATTATCCAATTCATTACACTTTGTTCACATTTGCAGTCTGGTAAAATTATCTATCTGGTTTAGACTGGGCTCTGTTTCAATCCAGTGAAACCACAGCCTGCCTCCTGATTTTGTCTCTGACAATGGAGCCTCAACATACCGAGAGCCTTGTACATGCACAAGCCTAGGCTTGCATGCATGAGTGTACACACACACACACACACACACATGCATGCATGCACACACACAGAGTTCACTGACCCTTGGAGATAAGGAGAATTCAGACCTGCTGGATTTTCTTGGAAGAAGTGGGGATAGTGGAGATGTTTTCATTCTATGTCCTGGTGAGTCCACAGCAAGAGTGGGGGTTGTGAGGAGCAATTACAACACCTCATTTATTACATGAAATATATTTAAAAAAAAACAAAAACTCATCTGCTTTCTTGGTATTGCCAAGTAAACACTCATTGATTCCAAAGCTAGACTTCCATCTTGTTTCTCTCTCCTGAGCTCCAAATCTGTTTAGTCAACCCTCCAAGTCCCTCTTGGCAACATGTTAAAAAACAAATTCACCGGCCGGGCGTGGTGACTCACACCTGTAATCCCAACACTTTGGGAGGCCAAGGCAGGCGGATCACAAGGTCAAGAGATCGAGACCATCCTAGCCAACATGGTGAAACCCCATCTCTACTAAAAAAATACAAAAATTAGCCAGGTGTGGTGGCACGTGCCTATAGTTCCAGCTACTCAGGAGACTGAGGCAGGAGAATCGCTTGAACCTGGGAGGCAGAGCTTGCAGTGAGCTGAGATTGAGCCACTGTACTCCAGCCTGGTGACAAAGTGAGACTCTGCCTCAAAAATTAATTAATTAATTAAAATTAAAAAAAAAAATAAAAACCAAACTCATCATTGCCACTCCACTCACCCACCTACCATTTCTCCTATAGTATGTATATCTGTAAATGACATCACCATCATCCAGCCAGAAACATAGGTCTCATCCTTGAGTCCTCCCCCTTTCTCCTTTCTCAGTCACGTATAACCAAACACTTAAAGTTCTATTGATTTTCCAAACTTAAAATCACTAAAATCTGTTCACTCATCTTCTACCATTCTAGGTCAGTCCCCATCATTTTTATCCTGGGTTGCTACTATAGCTTCTTAATTGCTCTTCCTACTCCCGATTTTGTTCTGGGCTTGCTCCCAGCCAAAACACACTACAGCCAGAGTGTTCTCTGTAAAATGTATGTCATTGCAGTGTGCTAATAATAATCTCTCAATAATGCTTTTCATCTGATTTTAATATATCTCTCCTACCTTCTATTGGTTACCTTTTTCCTTCCATGTCCTTTTCCGTTGTATTCCTTAGAATAAACTAAGATGCTGTAGCAAATATCAAATATACCAAAATAGAATCATGGTTTAGTACAGTAGAAGCTTTTCCCCCACAGTCCTGAGCAGGTATCAGTTCTCCAGAGATGCTTCTCCAAGCTGTTATTCAGGGACTCCAGATTCTTCCATCCTGTTGTTCTACTATCCTCTAAGGTCTATCTGCACCTGTATGCAGCCAGATCCAGGAGAAAGGGCATGGTGCAAGGCATTGGGGAATCAATGCACCAGGCCTGGAAATGGCACCTATCACTTCCATTCCTACTACACACTACCATACCCAAGAAGAAGGCGGCATGGATTTTGTGACTGACCAATACATACGCTGTTGAAGTGAACAGAAAGATAAAAGGGCATAATCATCACTCCTTCAGTTTGTTAGGAAAGGTTTCCTAGGAGTGGTAGATTCAGGTGTCTGAGTGGCAGAAGAGTGTTAGTATAATTAAGAATATAAGCTTTTGAGACAGACAGACTTAGGTTTAAATCTTGCTTCTAGTGCTTACTAGTTGGCTCAGTTAGGTAATTTATTTCAAATCATCCAAGTAGTGATTTGAAATAAATCATACCAAAAACCATAAACTTTTTTTAAGGATTAAGGGAAATTAAATATTTGGAACAATTGGCTCGATCTCTGTCAAAAGGAAGTCTTGCTAAATGGAAGTAATTACCATTAGTTATTGGTTGGCTGAGATGAAAGCTGGAAAGAGAGGTTAGAAAGAAACAGTTTGGAATATGGTGAATTCTGCCTTGTGACATTTGGCAAATTATTTAACATATTCCAGACCTTTGTTTTATTCATCTACAAAATGAGCAAAATTCCTTATACCTGATAGATTAATAAGAGACACAAATGAAATATGCATATAAATGTTGGCATCGTGTTCAACCCTTATTCATGATAATTATGATTATGGAAGTAAACTTGGTATATCAGGAAGAAGAAATTATTTATATTGTAAAAACATTTTTCCCCTTTCAGAGAGAATAACTGACTGTTTCAAACTCTCCACTTTCTCTCTTTAAACTCTTACTAAGATTTTGAATTTTCAAACCACAAATCTCAAGTATGCAAAAAATGTAAGTATTTTTCCTAGTTTCTGTCCAAAACTCCTATGCTACCTAGAGCAGAAATTGAATTTTGCAATTTCAAGGGAAATTCATTCACTCAAAGTTTTTCTCAGTCAATTCCAAGTAAACTCAGTCAATTTATGGTTCAGCACTTCCCTGACTTTGTGGGGCTCCTAAGAATTACGAGACCCTTGAAGTAACTTAGCATCCAGGGTAAAACACTTTATTTTAAGTCATCAGCTATCCTGCTCACTTCCACTAAGATTTACACAACCCTGTTTGATTAGGGGTTGTCCTTAGACCTCTTTGGCTGTCCTTTGTCCTCCTTGTTGTCACTGCTGCCTAGTCCCTGTCCACATGGCACGTGCTTTCACCCCAGCTGCTGTCCTGACTACGACATCCCTTGGCACAACTGGATTTTCCACCACGGTATTCTGTATCAACAGAGATTCCACAGTATTCTGTATCTACAAAGAACTCAGCAGGACTGTCCCAGTCTCTCTGCCCTGCCCACTGTGCATCTACATCTCCTCTACTCTTTCTGTGTCATAATCACTTGGAAAAATATCTACAAGTCTGTTGACTCCTCAGGTTCAAAGAGAAAAATCATGGTAATTTCTCTTTTATTTGAAGATGTCCAAATCACTCGGGAGGTCCAGCATCTCCCTCTTTCTGAATAATCCCAGGAGAAGGGCAGAGGCAGAGCCCTTCAGAGAAACAACAACATCAAGCTCATTTGCTTCCTCTCGGGGTTTCTCTTTTCTTCTCCAGATCGGATAATTGTTTCAAGTTTAGAGATATTTGATTCCACTTCACTATGAAAACTTGAAAGTCATGAATTTTATACCTTAATCTCTGTGTTGTTGTGACGATTCTTTCCTAAGGATGAGAAGGCTTAGGTCAGTCTTCCAGGGTGACTCCACGCCTATTTCAGATCACCACCTTTACACTGAGAAAACAGAGGCATCAAAGAAGAATGATGTTGTCTCACACTTGCCAAATTCAAGACACCTTGTACATCTTGTATACTCATGTTTGATGTCTTTCTGGCCTACCCCTGTATTTGGGACCCTGCCTCATTCCGTTCTCAAGGTGGTCTCACAATATAATTTTTTTCTTCCACATCAGAGGTCAACAAACATTTCCTGTAAAGGACCAGATAGTAAATATTTCAGACTTCGCCAGCCATGCAGTCTCTGCTGCTACCTCAGAACTCTCCCATCATAGCAGGAAGGCATTTATAGATAATACATAAACGAAGAGGTCTGTGTCCAAACAAAGCTCATTTACGGACACCAAAATTTGAACTTCGTGTAATTTTCACATCAATAAATTTTTTTTAAAAAGTTGTTAACCACTCACAAATGTAAAAACTATCCTTAGCTCACAGCCATTAACAGTCTACAAAAAAAGTCAGCAGACCAAATTTGGCCCACAAGCCATAGTTTGTTAATCCCTTTTCTACATTATTTATCCCTCATTACTTAGCAGAAAATTGACAACCAGTTATATTATATGCTCCAGTATCTTATCAGTTTTTTTTAAATCATCTTCCTTTGATTCTACAAGCATTTCTAGCTAATATATTACTTCTCTGTTGATCTTTACAACAAAACGTCTTAAAACTATTGTACCAGTTAATAATCCCACATCCTCATTTTTCAATTATTTTTAAAATCATGTTAATGTAGTTTTCATGACACCACTATTATGAAAGAAAAAAAAACTCTCATAAAGGTCATCAATTATCTCTGTTTCCAAATTGAGTAACATTTGTGGGTCTACATTTTGTTCAACTTGCCAACAGTTTTTAACCCAGCTGATGACAGAGACAGGAGACAGCCAAGGGTCCAGCGAAACACCACCTTCAAGCCTAAAACAGCCTGAAGGTTGAAAAACCACACTGCAGGTCCAGATGAAGCCCGCCCTTTCCCGGCTGATTCTGGTAATGCCCACCTGCGCACTGGGAGAAGCAGGTGGAGCCACGGGAAGTCCGTGCCTTTCGTAGTGGGGAGGAGCTTGGCCTCTAGTTTCTGTGTGGTGGTCTGGTGTCCAATCTGTGAGGCAGGAGCCTGTTGGTAAGACTCCTTCTCGCTTTGCTGAGAGCTGTTTTTCCTTTCTCCTTTTTGCCCAATAAATTCTACTCCTCACCCTTCCATGTGTCCATGAGCCTAATCTTTCCTGGTCCTGTGACGAGAACCCAGTTTTAGCTGAACTAAGGAGAAAGTTCTGCAACACTGACTCCTCCTTTCTTGCCACACCTCTTATTGCTTATGTAACTTCTAGTCCTCCTTCTACCGCATGCACCACCCCTCAGCCTTTGCAGTGGACTTATTTGCTTATGCCACAATTCCTTGGCATTCTTCCTTACTTTCACTCTTTTTCTAAGTACTCTCATGTCTTTGATTCTAATCTATATTCTGACAATTCTGAAAATGTGTATTGCTTCAGCCCAGGCCATTATTATTATCTTCAGACTCAAGTAACCAATTGCCTACTTGGTATGTTCATGCATGTATCTAGGAGGCTGCTCAAAGTTGACAAGGACAAACAGAAGTGCTGATTTCTGTCTCTACCTGAATCTTCTTTTTCCTCCAGCCTTCTGCCTCCAAGTTAATGGCACCACCATCTACTCTGATTCTCAAATCATCCTTGAGCTTGATTTCTCTTTTCCCCCACCCACTACAATGAAAAAAATGAATATTTGTTTCATTTACATGAAATAAATCTATTTCATTCTCGTCTAAGTCACCCTCTCTCTTAACTAAATTGCTACAACTATCCCTTTTCAGTCTCCCTTCTACATCTTAGCTCCTCCAATCTATTCTCTCTACACAGAATTGAAAGTAATTTTTTATGCATGAATTAAATCATTTTACAGCCTCCTGTGGCTTCCCATTGCACTACCATGACCTGCAAGAAGCTGCATGACTTGCTTTTTGTTTTCATTCCATGCCTCCTTTTCCTTTGATCACTAGCCCCCAGCCACAACCACCTTCTATCAGGTCCTCAACCACAGAAAGCTCTTTCTGGCCTCAGGGCCTTTGCACGTGCCTTTTTCTCTACTAGAAATATTCTTCCTATGGCTACTCAGATGTTTGTATTGAGGCCTGAGGCCTTCTATAAACCTGATTCATTGATTTCCACCCCTAACATTTATTCTCTAACCCAGTTTAGCTTCTATTACTAGTTATATTAATTACTTATGATACATAAGGCTTAAATAGATATATAAATACAGTTACATCTAGAAGTTATCTACTTATTGTTTCCCATTTACTGCTTGTCTCTCTGACTAGAACGTAAGCTCCATGGAGTCACAGAGGTCTTTCTTCTTCACTATAGTACACACAACTCTGTGCACTGTAACAGACACACAATGGGAGTGAGGAAATGAAAACATGTGCTCTATTTCAACAAAAAACAAACACGCAAAAGGTGCTATGGACTAAATGTCTGTGTCTCCCCTTCCACAAATTCCTACATTGAAGCACCAATCATCAATGTGATGATATTTGGAGGTGGGAACTTTAGGAGGTAACTAGGTCATGAAGGGAGAGCTTTCATGATGGGATCAGAGCCCTTAGGAAGATACAACAGAGAGATGATCTCTCTCCACTGTGTAAGGATACAGACATGATAAAGAAAATGTTGTACATATACACCATGGAATACTATACATCCAGAATCGTCCTTTGCAGCAACATGGATGGAGCTGAAGGCTATTATCCTAAGCAAACTAACGCAGGAACAGAAAATCAAATACTCTATGTTCTCACTTATAAATGGGAACTAAACATTGTGTCCACAAAGAAGGGAACAACAGACATGAGGGCCTACTTGAGAGTGGAGGGTGGGAAGAGGGTGAGCATCGAAAAATTACCTATCAGGTACTATGCTGATTACCTGAGTGATGAAATAATCTGTACTCCCAAACCCTGGAGACATGCAATTTACCTATTTAACAAACCTGCACATGTAAACCTGAATCTAAAATTAAAGTTAGAAGAAAAAAAAAAAAGAGGAACTCATTTACAAACTGGGAAGAGGATCTTTGCCAGAAACCAAAACTGGCACCTTGATCTTGGACTTCCAAGCCTCCAGAACTGTGGGAAATAAATTTCTGTTGTTTAGGCCACACAGTCAGTAACACAGATGTTTCTCAGCTTACAATAGGACAGGTTACATCACAATAAAACCATCATAAGTTGAAAATATCACAAGTTGAATTGTATTTAATACACCTAGCCTACCAAACATCATAGCTTAGCCCAGCCTACCTGAAATGTTCTCAGAACGCTTACATTAGCCCGCAATTGGGCAAAATCGTCTTACGCAAAGCCTATTTTATAATGAAGTGTTGACTGTCCCATGTAACTCATTGAATACTGTACTGAAAGTAAGAAATAGAACTCAAAGTACAGTTTCTACTGAATTTATATCACCTTGTCACTATTGCTAAGTCCAAAAATCCCAGGTCGGGCCATAGTAAGTCAAGGACCATCTATATTTTGTTACAGCAGCTCAAGCAGACTAAGAAAGTGTATCTTAGAATGTTAAATTTGAAAGAGACTGTTAGTGACATCTAGCCTAATCCCCTCACTTTACAGATAAATAAGCTGAACTCCAGAGTGATGTTGGTGAACTGAACAAAGTCATGGGTTAAACAGGACTAGAATCCAGTTCTTTCATTTCTAGCCCAAGGCTGTTTGTTCTGTGTCACAGGGGCAAAGACTAGAGACAATAAGAGTAATCTTTGTTCTATGCCTTATACCCCTTTATTAAGGTTAATGTTTCCAACCTTTAAATAAGTTGCTAGAGGATAGGGACAGTCCTTTTAATTTGCTTAATGCAGCAAAAAGGGAGATAGCTGTATAAATTTTTCCAGACATTTTGTTTATAGCCTTAGAGTCAGTGTCCAATAGAATTTAAATTGAATTTAACCTATTTTTAATATTTCAAACCATAGATGGTTCATGTTTTCCATATAAAATCTGCAGTTCCATCTTAGCATTTTGCATTTCCATCCTCTTTTTCCACCATCAAGTGGTCTGGCTCTCCCAGGAGTGTGGCAGCCAGATGACAAATGCTCTTCCAAATAACCCCAGGAGTGGTTTCTCCTTCTGCACCAGGGCTAGGCAGCCAGCTCAGAGAGTGGAAAGAGCAGGGGCTAGAAACCAGGCACCTCAGTTTACAATCCTGGCTGCACAACTAATTCCCTGTGTCACTCTGGACAAGCCGCTTAAACATCCTGGCCATGGTCCCCTGGTTTGTAGAATGAACAATTCAGAATAAAATCTTCTCAAAGCTTTCAGACAGCTCTAGCCTTCTATGGTTCTATTTTCTACACATTAAATAAATCTTTGCACCAAAATGTTAATTCATCTTATTTCCTTCTCTCCCATTTATTTTTTTTTTTGTATTCCTTCTTCATAAGGCGACCTCCTTAAAGAATCTTCTCCTCTTCTCAAAATCCACATCACTCCTGAGAATGTCAATTTCCTTTCCATGTTTTGCTCTGACCTTCTCAAGCTGTTGCCTCAGGCAAGGAAAGTCTGGATGTCATGGGGATCAATTACCCAATAGGTAGCCTCAGTACATGCTCCAGGCACCCATAAGGCTAAGATTTCTGGATGTTCCTGAAAAATACTAGAGAAAGCTTTCATGACCTCTGAAATCTATCCTTTCACTGCCAATGGTAGTCAGATATATACCCAAATATCCAAGAAGAATGAAATCCTTTTGTTTGAAAATATTCCACTCTCTGCTTAAATTGGGGGCACTAAAATTACTTAACATCATCCTTATCTATGCCAGGGGCCACTCTAGAGACTGGCTGCCTTAAAATGAAGTATTGCATTATTTCATTCATTTATATATTTAATGAATATGTTTTCAGTAATTACTACATGCCGAGTATTGTGTTACATCCTGGAGACCCAGAAATAGAGAAAATGCTAATCACTGTCCTCAGAAAACTTGATCCCCCTGCAATGCTGACAAGTAAATACGCAACTACAGTTCAAAATGATAATTGCTATAATTTCCTTATATAGGTTTCACAGTTATTTTGAGTAATATATTGAAGGTCAGTGGGTTAACCCAGCCTTGGGCTTCATGTGAAGTATAAGTAGGGTCCGAAGTGGAAAGGTGGGCAAGTGGTCATTTCTTCCTCGTGGTATGGGCAGTCTTTGAAAAAGCTAGCCACATTTGGGTGGAATCCAAGACTCCACAGTGTCATTTTGAAGTCTCAGGCTAATCGTACACACTCTACCCAGGCTTGTTAAGAGCCTCTGAGCTTTGCTTAAAAGCTGAAGCTTGCTTTTCACCCCAGCTCCTGATGTTCTGCTATAGGAGATTCATGATTTTCCATAGAGAAATTCCCTGCAAATCCAGAGGAATTCCTTAGTCCATCTCCCAATAGAAACAAGAGAGACCTGAAGCCACATTTTCCCCACCAGCTGACACAATGTCCTGTGGCACCATTGAGAGTGTGTGTGGCATTATTATCTCTCTAGGTGATTTGGAAAAGGTGGGGGTTTTGCCTTGTTATTGTGGGGTTGATATTTCAATTATAATACATTCTAGTTGCTTTTATTCCTTAACTATAGTACAAAGCCAGAGGGTATGGTAAGCCTTAGGATAATAATAATAACAAATAATTAACAGCTATTGAGCATTGGCTACATGCAAAACATGGATTTTTAGTTCTCTAAGTACCTCTTCTCCTTTAATCCTCCCAATACTCCTATGAGGTAGGTACTATCATAATCATCCTCACTTTACCAATGAGGAAACTGAGGCTTAGAGAGATTAAATAATTTGCTCTATGCCACAAAACTAATAAGTGGGAATGCTGAGGTTTTAACTGGAAGTCCAACTGATCATAGCCTGCATGTTGACTCACTAAGACATTTGCCTCAAAGCTTTAAAAATATATACTCCTGAGATGCCAATGATTATGGATGCTAAGTAATTTGAAACACGATGGTAGAATCAAGTTGAAATGTTCTTAAAAATGAGCAGAACAAAAACTTCAGATGAGTTGTAATTATGAAATAAGAGAGTTCAAAGATGTGATCCTACCGTGTGCTACTTTGAGGTTCTTCTGTCCCACCCAACCCTCTGCAGCCCACTCTTCTGGGTATGAATTGCCCTCACTGGCTATTAGAACAAAAGGTGTAGGTGCAACAGAGTAAATGGATCACATCAAAGTGATTCATCTAGATATTCCATCACCAACTTCTTTTCTTGCTCTATTCCAATAAGATACTTGCTCCTTCAGGCAGGTCTACAGAACTCATCCGTCTCAGTTCTAGGTATTTGATTTTACCTTTCCAGCTGCCTAGAATGCCCGCTATACAGTGTGTGGCTATACGAATTATGACTCGTAAGATCCATTTCTGTCCACACATCCTCTCTGCACCAACACATGAGCATTGACTAATTTTCATGTCAGTAAAATTAGCTGGCCAGATAGGTGGGAAATATCAAAGTCAATAGGTTCACTAATCTTATCTGGATCAACACGTGAGGTTAGCCACCTTGCATAGAGCCTCTTCTAGGAAAGGCATGAACAGCAACAATCCTGGGACAACCAATCGCAGAAATGGAATTCCCTATGATAAAACGTAGAAATCCTAAGCATGCACTCCTACACTCTCTCTTAATACATGAATGTTTAACCTCTGGCTAGAAGCTCTGGATGTCAAAGCAACTATATCTCTCACATCCTTGGTCATACCCAGAGTGTCAGTCTAGCCAGCCACTAGAGGGAGAATGAGAGCCCTTCCACATCTATAGGACTATTCATTAACTATCACACTCATCCATCCAGAGCTTTAAGCACTGAGACCTTTTACTCCTACCCCAAAATAATATATATGTATGCATATGTGTATTAATAGGAAAGTTTGACTTAGATAGGCTGAATTAATTTTATATTGAATATTTTTATTAATTTGAATATAAATATAAATTATTTGAAATGGCTACCTGCACTGGTTTTCCCTTATTGTAGCAAATACAGTGGAAACAATACAAAACGATTCAATGAAGGTCTTAGACTCCCTATAGCTTTCCCATCCTCCTGTCTCCTTTCTGCCAATCATTTACACTACTGTTTCCAAATTTGTCTTTCAGCATTTATGCTGACAGTTTGCTCTATGTCCAGTTTTATGCACTTTTCTAAATTTTATAATTAAGTTGCATATAGATTTCTAGTTTAAACTTTTGGAGTGCCAAGTGACCATTTTGATGAGTATTTATTGAAGGAATAGATACTTGTCAGTTATTCAGTGAATGAGAGATTGACCAAATGCTGAGAGTGAAGAGAACACGACAACAAACTTCAATTTTATGGGTGCATAAAATTGAACTTCTACCCCTCAGCACATGCAAAAGAAAAACATGAAAATTATCTAAATTTATGAAGGAACATTAGCTTACACATTTCAGATTTTTAAATTACATGATAAGATAAGGGTAAATGGGGCTCTCCCCAACTTGCAGGTGGGAACCACAGGCAGAATACAACAGTGATTTGATTGAGCTTTTTCCACCAAATTTCATTGTCTCTTAAAAATGACCAAAACATCCACGGAACAACTTTATGCTGATTCACTCAAAAACTTGAAGGCACACTCTTGTGATTTCTTATTTCTGTTTTGTGATCAAGTATTTTTGTGTCTGCAAGTAAAGTACAAGTGTAAAATCGATTAAGAAGGATGGAGATGACTGCAAGTCTGATTCCGAGAGAATATTTTTACCGTGACTGCAAGGTAAACCCATTACTTCTTGATGAGGTGTTTTCCCTTGTTTCAACCCTCAAATTTAATACTTACCAAAAAGAAAAAGAAAAATAGTTTTGAGTGTAAAATAATATTCTAAACTATTTAACACACCATAAAGCTGAGGGATGGGAAGGAAGAAGGCAAAAAAGTGAATATTTATGGTTACTTAATAGATTTTTTAAAAATTCAGAACCAACGTTTTGAAAGTCTGACTTCTGTTTAAGTTACAGAAAATAAATGGGATATGCTGTGGTGGTGAGGCTACCCAAATGACAGGCAAACTCTCAGGGCAAGTTGCTGTCTAGTGTGCTTTCCTTCATTGATCGGGTATTAGTATTATCCACAGCACAGGAATATGAGAAATCTAAATTTTAGTCAATGATATTTAGCATAGTGTGGTGGGCTGAATAATTTCCCACACACATACCCCCATCTACATCCTAATCCCTGGAACCTGTGAATATGCTACCTTATAGGGTAAAAAGGACTTTGCAGGCATTATTAAGTTAAGAATCATGAGTTAGCAAGATTATCATACATTATTTAGATGGGCCCAATATAATCATCATGGTCCTAATAAGAAGGAGGCAGGAGGATAAAGTCAGTAAAAGGTAATATGACCATAGAAGTGGTGATTGGAATTAAATGCCTATGAGCTGAGGAATGCTGGCAGCCTCTGGAAGCTGGAAGAAGCAAGGAATGGATTCTCTATAGCTCCCTTAGGAGCATCCAGCCCAACCAGAACCTTGATATTAGCCTCTTAAGACTCATTTTGGACTTCTGACCTCCAGAAATATAAGAGATAAAGTTGTATTTTTTAAAGCTCTATGAGCAGCAATAGGAAACTAGTATAACAAGGGAAATAAATCTATTCTGAGTGCCAATATACTTACCTTCTATTCCAGCTTTGTCACTAATTTGCTGTATGACTTTAAGTATATCCTCTAACCTCTCTGTATTTGGGTTTTCTCAGAAATATAATAGCTTGGAGTAGAGAAGAGATCAAAGCAGAGCTTGAAAACTGGTGGGATAGAATTTGGAATTGGCCTGTTAAATATGTTGTAAACACTTTGAAAGGCCAAGGCAGGTGGATCACCTGAGGTCAGGGGTTTGAGACCAGCCTGGCCAACATGTCAAAACCCTGTCTCTACTAAAAATACAAAAATTAGCCAACTGTGGTGGTGCATGCCTCTAGTCCCAGCTATTCAGGAGGCTGAGGCAGGAGAAGCACTTGGAACCCAGGAGGTGGAGGTTGCAGTGAGCATAGATTGGGCCACTGCACTCCAGCCTGAGTGACAGAGTGAGACTCTGTCCCAAAAAAATAATAATTAAAAAAATATATAGCAGGCACAGTGGCTCATGCCTGTAATCCCAGCACTTGGGAAGCCGAGGCAGGCAGATCACCTGAGATCAGAAGTTCGAAACCAGCCAAGCCAACATGGAGAAACCTGTCTCTACTAAAAATACAAAAAAATAGCTGGGCATGGTGGCACATGCCTGTAATCTCAGCTACTCGGGAGGCTGAGACAGAAGAATCCCTTGATATAGATATACACATCTATATATATATATATAGATATATAGATACATATGTATGTATATATATGTACATATGTATCTATATATATACGTATATACATATGTATATATATGAGCAAGAGTGAAACTCTGGCTCAAAATATATATATATATATATATACACACACACACATCTATATATAGATGTATAGATATATATACATATGTATATACATATGTGTGTGTATATATGTACATATATATATATATATATATATATATATATATATATATACACATCTATATATATATATAGCTGAAGCCAGGGAGCCAAGTAGCTGGCTCGGCAGTTCCCACCCCCATGGAGCCCAGCAAACTGAGATCCACTGGCTTGAAATTCTCACTGCCAGCACAGCAACAGTCTGAGATCCACTAGAGGGATGCTCGAGCTTGGTGTGGGGAGGGGCATCTGCCATTGCTGAGGCTTCGGTAGGTGGTTTTACACTCACAGTGTAAACAAAGCCACTGGGAAGTTGGAACTGGGCAGAGCCCACTGCAGCTCAGCAAGGCTACTGTGGCCAGACTGCCAGATTTCTCTTCTCGGGGCAGGGCATCTCTGAAAACAAGGCAGCAGCCCCAGTCAGTGACTTATAGATAAAACCCCTATATCCCTGGGACAGAGTACCTGGGGAAAGGGGCAGCCGTGGGCGCAGCTTCAGCAGACTTAAACATCTCTGCCTGACAGCTGTGAAGAGAGCAGCAGATCTCCCAGCACAGCCTTCAAGCTCTACTAAGGGTCAGACTGCCTCCTCAAGTGGGTCCCTAACCCCCGTGTATCCTGACTGGGAAATACCTCCCAGTAGGGGCCGACAGACACCTCATACAGGAGAGTTCTGGCTGGCATCTGGCAGGTGCCCCTCTTGGAAGACGCTTCCAGAGGAAAGATCAGGCAACAATCTTTGTCGTTCTGAAGCCTCTGCTGGTAATACCCAGGTGAAGGGGGTCAGGAGTAGACCTCCAGCAGACTCCAGCAGACTGGCAGCAGAGAGGCCTGACTGTCAGAAGGAAAACTAACAGAACAGAAAGGAATAGCATGTCCACTCAAAGACCCCATTCGAAGGTCACCAACATCAAAGACCAAAGGTAGATAAATCCACAAAGAAGGAAAGAAACTAGCTCAAAAAGACTGAAAATTCCAAAACCAGAATGTCTCTTCTCCTCCAAAGGACCACAGTTCCTCACCAGCAAGGGAAAAAAACTGGACAGAGAATGAGTTTGACGAAGTGACAGAAGTAGGCTTCAAAAGGTGGGTAATAACAAACTCCTCTGAGCTAAAGGAGCATGTTCTAACCCAATGCCAGGAAGCTAAGAACCTTGAAAAATGGTTAGAGGAATTGCTAATTAGAATAACCAGTGTAGAGAAGAACACAAATGACCTGATGGAGCTGAAAAACACAGCACAAGAACTTCATGAAGCATAAGGAGTTTCAATAGCTGAATCAATCAAGTGGAAGAAAGGATATCAGTGATTGAAGATCAAATTAATGAAATAAAGAAAGAAGACATGATTAGAGAAAAAAGAGTGAAAAACAAAGCCTCCAAGAAATATGGGACTATGTGAAAAGACCAAATCTACATTTGATTGGTGTACCTGAAAGTGATGGGGAGAACGGAACCAAGTTAGAAAACACTCTTCAGGATATTATCCAGGAGAACATCCCCAACCTAGAAAGGCAGGCCAACATTCATATTCAGGAAATATAGAGAACATCACAAAGATACTCCTCGAGAAGAGCAACCCCAAGAAACATAATCATCAGATTCACCAATGTTGAAATGAAGGAAAAAATGTTAAGGGCAGCCAGAGAGAAAGGTCTGGTTACCCACCAAGGAAGCCCATCAGACTAACAGCAGATCTCTCTGCAGAAACCATACAAGCCAGAAGAGAGTGGGGGCCAATATTCAAAACTATTAAAGCAAAGCATTTTCAACCCAGAATTTCATATCCAGCCAAACTAAGCTTCATAAGCGAAGGAGAAATAAAATCCTTTACAGACAAAGCAAATGCTGAGAGATTTTGTCACCACCAGGCCTGCCTTACAAGAACTCCTGAAGAAAGCACTAAACATGGAAAGGAACAACCAGTACCAGCCACTGAAAATACATACCAAATTGTAAAGAACATTGATACTATGAAGAAACTGCATCAACTAATGGGCAAAATAAACAGCTAGCATCATAATGACAGGATCCACTTCACACATAACAATTTAAACTTTAAATGTAAACGGGATAAATGCCCCAATTAAAAGACACAGAGTGGCTAATTGGATAAAGAGTCAAGACCCATCAATGTGCTGTATTCAGGAGACCCATCTCACGTGCAGAGACACACATAGGCTCAAAATAAAGAGATGGAGGAAGATCTACCAAGCAAATGGAAAGCAAAAAAAAGCAGGGGTTGCAATTCTAGTCTCTGATAAAACAGACTTTAAAGCAACAAAGATCAAAAGAGACAAAGAAGGGCATTACATAATGGTAAAGGGATCAATGCAGCAAGAAGAGTTAACTACCCTAATTATATATGCACCCAATACAGGAGCAGCCCGATTCATAAAGCAAGTTCTTAGAGACCTACAAAGAGACTTAGACTCCCACACAATAACAGTGGGAGACTTTAACACTGTCAGTATTAGACAGATCAACGAGACAGAAGGTTAACAAGGATATTCAGGACTTGAGCTAAACTCTGGACCAAGCAGACCTAATAGACATCTGCAGAACTCTTCACCCCAAATCAACAGAGTATACATTCCTCTCAGCACCTCATCACACTTATTCCAAAATTGACCACATAATTGGAAGCAAAACATTCCTCAGCAAATGCAAAAGAATGGAAATCATAACCAACAGTCTCTGAGACCACAGTGCAATCAAATTAGAGCTCAGGATTAAGAAACTCACTCAAAACCGCACAACTAAATGGAAACTGAACAACCTGCTCCTGAATGACTACTGGGTAAATAACGAAATGAAAGCAGAAATAAAGATGTTCTTTGAAACCAATGAGAACAAAGACACAACATAGCAGAATCTCTGGAACACATTTAAAGCAGTGTGTAGAGGGAAATTTACAGCACTGAATACCCACAAGAGAAAGCAGGAAAGATCTAAAATTGACACCCTAACATCATAATTAAAAGAACTAGAGAAGCAACAGCAAACAAATTCAAAATCTAGCAGAAGACAAGAAATAACTAAGATCAGAGCAGAACTGAAGGAGATAGAGACATGAAAAACCCTTCAAAAAATCAATGAATCCAAGAGCTGGTTTTTTGAAAAGATCAACAAAATAGACCACTAGCCAGACTAATAAAGAAGAAAAGAGAAAAGAATCAAATAGATGCAATAAAAAATGATAACGGGGATATCACCACTGATTCCACAGAAATACAAACTACCATCAGAGAATACTATAAACACCTCTATGCAAATAAACTAGAAAATCTAGAAGAAATGGGTAAATTCCTGGATACATACACCCCCCCCAAGTCTAAACCAGGAAGAAGTCAAATCCCTGAATAAACCAGTAACAAGTTCTGAAATTGAGGCAGTAATTAATAGCCTACCAACCAAAAAAAGTCCAGGACCAGATGGATTCACAGCTGAATTCTACCAGAGGTACAAAAAAGAGCTGGTACCATTCCTTCTGAAACTATTCCAAACATTAGAAAAAGAGGGAATCCTCCCTACCTCATTTTATGAGGCCAGCATCATCTTGATACCAAAACCTGGCAGAGACAGAACAAAAAAAGAAAATTTCAGCCCAATATCCCTGATAAACATCCATGTGAAAATCCTCGATAAAATACTGGCAAACCAAATCCAGCAGCACATCAGAAAGCTTATCCACCACGATCAAGTCGGCTTCATCCCTGGGATTCAAGGCTGGTTCCACATACGCAAATCAATAAATGTAATCCATCACATGAACAGGAGGACCACATGACAAAAACCACATGATCATCTCAATAGATGCAGAAAAGGCCTTTGATAAAATTCAACACCCCTTCATGCCGAAAACTCTCAATAAACTAGATATCGAGGGAACAGATCTCAAAACAGTAAGAGCTATTTATGACAAACCCACAGCCAATATTATACTGAATGGGCAAAAACTGGAACCATCCCCTTTGAAAACTGGTACAAGACAAGGATACCCTCTCTCACCGCTCTGATTCAACATAGTATTGGAAGTTCCAGCCAGGGCAATCAAGCAAGAGAAAGAAATAAAGGGTATTCAAATAGGAAGAGAGGAAGTCAAGTTGTCTCTGTTTGCAGATCACATGATTGTATATTTAGAAAACCCCATCATCTCAGCCCAAAATCTCCTTAAGCTGATAAGCAACTTCAGCAAAGTCTCAGGATACAAAATCAATATGAAAAAATCAGAAGCATTCCTATACACCAATAACAGACAAACAGAGAGCCAAGTCATGAGTGAACTCCCATTCACAATTGCTACAAAGAGAATAAAATACCTAGGAATACAACTTACAAGGGATATGAAGAATCTCTTTAAGAAGAACTACAAACCACTGCTCAAGGAAATAAGAGAGGACACAAACAAATGAAAAAACATTCCATGCTCATGGAAAGGAAGAATCAATATCATGAAAATGGCCATACTGCCCAAAGTAATTTATAGATTCAATGCTATCCCCATCAAGCTACCACTGACTTTCTTCACAGAATTGGAAAAAACTACTTTAAACTTCATATGCAACCACAAAGGAGCCTGCATAGCCAAGACAATCCTGGGCAAGAAGAACAAAGCTGGAGGCATCACGCTGACTTCAAACTATACTACAAGGCTACAGTAACCAAAACAGCATGATACTGGTACCAAAACGGAGATATAGACCAATGGAATAGAACAAAGGCCTCAGAAATAACACCACACATCTACAACTATCTGATCTTTGACAAACTGGAAACAAACAAGCAATGGGGAAAAGACTATCTATTTAATAAATGGTGTTGGGAAAACTGGCTAGCCATATGCAGAAAACTGAAACTGGACCCCTTTCTTACACCTTATACAAAAATCAACTCAAGATGGATCAAAGACTTAATCATAAGACCCAGGACCAAAAAAATCCTAGAAGAAAACCTGGGCAATACCATTCAGGACATAGTCATGGGCAAAGACTTCATGTCTACAACACCAAAAGCAATGGCAACAAAAGCCAAAATTGACAAATGGGATCTAATTAAACTAAAAAGCTTCTGCACAGCAAAAGAAACTATCATCAGAGTGAACAGGCAACCTACAGAATGGGAGAAAATTTTTGCAATCTAGCCACCTGACAGAGGGCTAATATCCAGAAACTACAAAGAACTTAAACAAATTTACAAGAAAAAAACAAACAATCAGCTGGGTGTGGTGGTCACGCCTGTAATCCCAGCAGTTTGGGAGGCCAAGGCAGGTGGATCGCAAGATCAGGGGATCGAGACCATGCTGGCTAATGTGGTGAAACCCCATCTCTACTAAAATAAAAATAAAAATCCGTTAAAAAGTGAGTGAAGGATATGAACAGACACTTCTCAAAAGAAGACATTTATGCAGCCAACAGACACATGAAAAAATGCTCATCATCACTGTTCATTAGAGAAATGCAAATCAAAACCACAATGAGATACCATCTCATGCCAGTCAGAATGGCGATCATTAAAAAGTCAGGAAACAACAGATGCTGGAGGGGATGTGGAGAAATAAGAACGCTTTTACACTGTTGGTGGGAGTGTAAATTAGTTCAACCATTGTGAAAGACAGTGTGGCGATTTCTCAAGGATCTAGAACTGGAAATACCATTTGACCCAGCAATCTCATTACTGGGCATATACCCAAAGGATTATAAATCATTCTACTATAAAGACACATGCACACATATGTTTATTGCAACACTATTCACACTAGCAAAGACTTGGAATCAACCCAAATGTCCATCAGTAACAGACTGGATAAATAAACTGTGGCTCATATACACCATGGAATACTATGCAGCCATAAAAAAGGGTGAGTCCATGTCCTTTGCAGGGACATGGGTGAAGCTGGAAACCATCATTCTCAGTAAACTATCACAAGAACAGAAAACCAAACACTGCCTATTCTCATTCATAAGTGGGAGCTGAACAATGAGAACGCATGGACACAGGGAAGGGAACATCACACACTGGTGCCTGTCAGGGGGTGGGGAACTAGTGGAGGCATAACATTAGGAGAAATATCTAACATAGATGATGGGTTGATGGGTGCAGCAAACCACCATGGCACATGTATACCTATGTAACAAAATTGCACATTCTGCACATGCACCCCAGAATTTAAAGTATAATTAAATATACATATGTTGTAAATTTTTTTGCAATGTGTTTAAAAGTATAGACTAGTTACAAACTCTTATAAATGAAGATTTTATATATCTTATATATACATAAAAGATATATGTGTACATATATATAATGTCTTGGAAACACAAAAGATTTGGCAAAACTGAACCATTTTCCTCCATGTCAATAATCTTCCAGTGTTAACTCTCCCCAGTTCCCACCTAGCCAGCCTCACACTTTTGATAACTGTCTACCCCCATGATTCCAAATTGTAGCAATGAGTACTCATAACTTCTGCACAGCATGATTAATTTCTACATTCTATAATTTTATCATTATTTTGTATCAACAGTCAGAGTCATAGAGTAATGCAACTTATGTTGCAATAAGTAGAATTCCAAAATGCAACCCCCTGCCCAAGATTTTCTACCCTAATTCCCAGGACTGTGAAAATGATTATGTAAAGAGATTTTGCAAATGTAGTTAGAGGTTACCAGTCAGTTGACTCTGAGTTAGTTGAAGGAGAAATTATTCTAGCAGGCCCAATCTAATCACACAAGTCTTTTTAAATTGGAGTATTTATCTGACTGGTAGTCGAAAGTAAAAAGATTCCACATAGGGAAAGGATTTGTTGTGCTGTTGCTGGCTTTGAAGATGAATGGGGGCACTGCAAGCACCAACCTTGAGGAGCTGAGAGTGACCTTGGCTGAGAGTCAAAAAAGAAAGGGACCTCAATCACGCAGCTGTAAGGAACTGCATTCTGCCAACAGCCTGAATGCCTTTAGAAATGGATTCTTCCTCACAGCCTCCATATAAGAGCCCAGCATTGATGACACTTTGATTTCTGCCTTTTGGGACATTAAGGAGGAAGCCCAGCTGAGCTCCCCTAGACTCTTGACCGGCAGAGATGAGCTAATACGTGGGTGTTGGTCTAAGCTGCTAAGTTTATGGTGACATGTTCTAATAGCAATAGAAAATTGATATATACTGTAGAAGATAAAATCGAGAAAAATTTTATCCTTGCTGCCAAGATGGAGAAGCAGAGGAATCTGTCATCTGGGGGAATCTGGCTGTCTCCTAAGAGGTCTCTCTAAGTGGAATCTATTACACGAGAAAATTTGCCATAATTCAGCATCTGCAGTCTGAGACTTGCAGGCTCAGAAACACGTTTACTTTCAATAAACTTAGATCTATCTCAGGGGAAGACTCAAATTATCCAGGCCCTTGGTGCTGAGGTATAAAACCAAAATATCTTGTAATGATTCACAGTGACCTTAGTAAGACCCAACATAACTAAAATACAAATGGCATCATGACCACCACAGTCATTTGGGAAATAGAATTGTAATTCCACTTATAAACCACACTTTGATTAAGGTTCTTACAGTTAAAACTTTGGTACAAATTATAAATTCCTTGAATTGAAATTCCTGGGACAAAGCATAAGTACACATTTTTGGTTTTTCATGAATATTGTCAAATTGCTTTCCAGAAAGTGGTACCCATGTATAACCTGTGGTACATAGAGGTGTCACTTCCAAAATTTTATCAACACTGGTGATCTTTTCCCCAGATTTATGGAAATATAACTGACAAATAAAAGTTCTATATATATAAGTATACAGCATGATAGTTTGATATATGTATACATTGTGAAATGATTACCACAATCAAGCTAATTAACATATCTATCACCTCATATAGTTACATTCTTTTTATTGTGGTAAGAATACTTAAGATATACTCTTTTAGCAAATTTCAAGCATACAATACATTGCTATTAACTATAGCCACCATGATGTACATGAGGTTTCCAGAGCCTACTGACCTTATAACAAAGTGTGCACCCTGGAAATGGAAAATTGCTGGTGATTTTTTTAATGTTTGTCAACTTAAAAAGCAAAAATTATATTTTAATCAACAATTTTTAAATTATTGATTGTAACTTTTTTCATATTTGTATTGGTGATTTGTCCTTCTTTTTTGAAATGGATATTTATGGCCTTGATCCATTTTTTGATTGGTTTCTCTATATTTTTCATCCTAACTTACTGGAGTATCTCACATGTTAAGAATATTAACACCTAGTCATATTTTTGCAAGTAGCATTACAAGTTGTTTTTCTCTTTCGTTCATTAATTTTTTAAATAGGGCAGGTTTTTTCTTATTTTTATAAGAGTGAGTATTTTATCAATTCCCTTTTTTGGGTGGCATGCTTAGAAATGTTGCTCCAGGCCGGGCGCGGTGGCTCACGCCTGTAATCCCAGCACTTTGGGAGGCCGAGCAGGGCAGATCACGAGGTCAGGAGATCGAGACCATCCTGGCTAACACGGTGAAACCCCGTCTTTGCTAAAAATACAAAAAATTAGCCAGGTGTGGTGGCGGGCACTTGTAGTCCCAGCTACACGGGAGGCTGAGGCAGGAGAATGGCATGAACCCAGGAGGCGGAGCTTGCAGTGAGCCAAGCTCGCATCACTGCACTCCAGTCTGGGCAACAGAGCTAGACTCTGTCTCAAAAAAAAAAAAAAGAAAGAAAGAAAAAGAAAATGTTGCTCCAAGGTCACACATTCATCCCTCCTTATTTTCCTTTAAAATTTGATGGCTGTATTTTTTCCATTTACACATTTAATCTATCTGGAATTCATTTTACTATATGATGTTTAATAGGGATATACTCTATTTTTCCAAATTGTTAGCAAACTGTGCCAATACTGTGTACAGAATACATCAAAAGCATCTTAAGATCTAATATCTCAGAGTTCACGCACATAATATGGTGGACATTTGGCTCTTTTTCTCCCAATGGTGGTGCCCCCTTCATTTTCATGTACCCAGTCTCCTCATCCATTCCCTCTCCTTCTACTAAAAACTGCTTCCAGGAAAGTGTCTTATAAATTCATTTTCAATAAGGCACTGATACTTATAATTCGTTTAAATCCCCAACTATTGAATACCTTCCATTGGTCAGGCTCTAAGCTAGGCTTTCGGGGATATAGGACTGAATCAGCCACAGAGTTTATCTGAGAAAGGCGTATTAGTTTAGCGATAAGATACACAATCAAAAGCAGTAAGAGTTTGTAGGTGCAATAATAATAATATTCACAACAATTCATTAAGTACTTAACTGTGTGCCTCTCAGTGAACAAAGCACTTCATAATCATCTCATTTCACCTTCAGAACAATGTAAGCACTACATTCTCATTTTTCACCACTCATGCCCCATTTATGAGTGGTTAAAGGAGCAAATGTTTCAAATGTTGAAACTAGCATGGTGCCATTTTTAGTCTAAGCCACAGTCCAATATAGTATATAAAATTGAGCCACACAAATAAATTGATTGGAGTCAATAGGATGAGGGAAGAGATCTGTAGGTCATCTCTGCTAGTGAGCCCCAACCTTGGATGACCTGCAGATGTTAAATGCTGCATGCAAAACAACTACACAGAATTCAGAGAATAGGGAGTGCTGGATGGGACCCTGACTGTTGATGTACTGGAAACTTTTCTTCAGCTGACTCATATGGTACCATTTAAAAATAAATCCTTCTGTTGGTGGTAGAAAGAATCTCTTGCTTAAGTGGCAAATGATTGGAGCTGTTTATTTTGGGGCTTTCGACCAAAACGCAAAAGACAATGATCAACCTAAATAAACTAGGAAGAAAGGAATGCACAGTTCTAAGACTGGGATCTAACTCCTTGATAGCCAGTCAATGATATGATAGGACAAATGTTCTATGAGTTCGGATTGAGTCTATAGTTCCAGTATGAACCAAGTGTTGGATGACTGGATGATCAATGGAACAGCCATAAAGATGGGAAAATAGAAAAAGGAGCAGAGGAAAAATAATAAATGTAGTTTTGTAAATGCTGTTTGTAGGGTATCTGTGGTCATTGAGATAGAAATATCTAGGGGGCACAAATAGGAATGGCTTTCAAAAGACAGAGCTGGACTAGAGATGTAAATCATAGTAGTAATATTTATCTAGAATGAGCATATAAGGAGAGAAAGAAGGAGTAAGAGTAAACCACAGAAATTGCAAAAATTTAAAGAGCAAAGGAAAGACTCTTTCAAACAGATGGAAACAGACACAACACAGAAATATTTTTAAAATAATAATGAGAAAAAGGGCTGTCAAGGAAATAAATGGAAATGAAAATTTCAAAAAGGATGAAAATAACCAAAAATTCATTCTCAAGATATTTTATTATTCATATATTAAAAATCCGATTTCTACTTTATTACATACAAAAAAATAAATTTCACGTTGATGAAAAACTAAAATATGAAAGGCACTGATATGGTTTGGCTCTGTGTCTCCACCCAAACCTAATCTCGAATTGTAATCCCCACATGTTGGAGGAAGGTCCAGGTGGGAGATGATTGGATCACAGGGGTGGATTTCTTCCTTGCTGTTCTTGTGATAGTGAGTTCTCCCAAGAGCTGATGGTTTTAATGTGTGCCACTACCCGCCCGCCCCCCTCCTGCCACCGTGTAAGATGTACTTTGCTTCCCTTTCACCTTCCGCTATGATTATGTTTCCTGAGGCCCACCAAGCCATGCAGAACTGTGATTCAATTAAACCTCTTTTCTTTATAAATGACCAAATCTCAGGTAGTTTTTCACAGCAGTGTGAAAATGAAGTAATAATAGGCACTACTTAAGAAACTTTAGAAAGAAAACGGCTTTATAAATTGTAAATACGAGATACAAGAAATCACAAGCTACACGGATTGATTTGTCACGATAAAATTTAAAATACATTTTCAAAAAAATAGAAAACAAAAGCATAAATAAAAAGACAAGCCCAAGACTTGGAAAAGATACATTTAATGCATGTATCCAAAAAATTGAGTATTTAAAATATATAAAGAACTCACACACACACACACACGCGCGCACACAAACACAACCAAAAACAAAATAATCAATAGAAAAGTAGTCAAAAGATATGAGCAGAAAATCCATAAGAAAATCTGAATAGCTAATATAAACATTTGAAAAACACTTTAAACTTCAATGAAATGAATAATTTAAGCAATTATATATTATTTCACACTCATCAGATTGGACAAACTATAAAACAATGACAGTGCCCACTGCAAGGAGGTAAAGCAGTGTTTCCCAAGCTGGACACTTGTCACTGGGGGCCAGATAATTCTGTATTGTGGTGGATGTCCCGCACATTGTAGGACGTTTAGCAAATGGTAATTACCCAGATTTTTAGAATGCAGTTTCTCATTTGCCGTGGACATGACCATAAAATAATTTCCCACTAGATTTTTTTATCTGTTACCTTGCTGGCAAGCAGTCTATTGGGAACATTTTATTAACCCTTTATTAAACTGCTACTTGTTTTGCTTCCATTACCTAGATGAGCACTATCCAACAGAAATACAACACAAGCCACAGGTGATTTTCTAATAGCTATTTCATCGATAATCAATGAGATTTTACAACAGCTACATTTCAAATTCTCCCTGACAAGAGTACGTGCATAGATCTCTTGAGCCTTGCAAATGTGCTTTGCCTGGTGAATACACATTGTAACCCTTCTGGGTTGCTAATAACCAAGTGGTTTGTATGTAGTGGAGCTAACTTAGGGGGGCTGGTTCCAAGACTCCTTCATATTCATTATATGAACATCTCTGGAAATGTAAACTTATGTTTATAGGATTGTTATCTAGAAATTTAAAAAGAAAGAAAAGGATGTTTAGCAGTATATACCTTGCCTTTTCCCACTAGATGCCAATAGAATGACCCCACCCCCACTGGTTGTGACAACTAAAAATATCTCTACACATTACCAAATGTCACCTAGAGGGCAAAATCACCCCCCACCTCCATTGAGAAGCACCAGTGTCAATCACTGCTAGTGAAAGTGTAAATTGTTACAATTTTCAGAAGTAAACTGGCAATAACTAGTAAAACTGAAGAGGTGCAGAATCTATGATCAAATAAGGTATTTTTAATCCTATAGCTTGGAGAAATCTCACCTAAGTGCTCCAAAAGACACGTCCAAAACTGTTGCCCCATTGATTGACTATTGAAAATTTGAGAACAATCTAAATATTGATCAAGGAGAGTAGAGAAACCATGCCAAATTCTTCAATGCAATACTATGCAAAATAAAACAAAACACAAATAACAACAATAATTATCAACATAGTTAAACTTCACAAACATAACATGAAAGGGGAAAACGTTACAGTAGGACAGATAGATGATGCCATTAATGAAAAGCTTGAAAACATGAAATACAATTTCACATATTGTTTACGGATGTATATACATGTAGTAAATCACGGTTGATGGCAGGTAATATTCCAAATGCTTTGAAAGGCAAAAGAGAAGAAAGAGACATTTTGCTCCAAAGGTCAGTGTAAAAGTCAGAAGCCACTACATCTCATTCACATTGTTGTGACTGCTGCTGGCCTTGTTGGCATACAGCAGCAGCCTGGCCCGCAGCTTCTCCAGGCGTGCAGCTCCTCTAGGTGCACAGCTTTTCCAGGTCCACAGCTCCTCCTTCAGCTTCTCTGAGTACAATGCCAAGTTTGTGTGCTGCTCCATGGCAAAGGGTACCCAGCTTCTTTTACATTACCTTCATCATCAAGGTCAGAGGCAGTGAAATACTGACTTATGTTCCATTTTATTCTCACTCTGCCCCACTCCGTGTCTATCTTGTCTTCTTCACTACTGACCTTACTAAACTATAGTAATTTCAGGCCCACGACCAGAGACAGAGGCAATAGTCTTCCACTTCTTCAACAGCTTCTACAACCATATAAAACCTAATCTCCATCACATATTCCTTATCCCATATCACTCAGAGTGGTTCTGCTTTCCTGCTGGAACACCAACTGATACAATATGTTCAAATGTTAAATAATATACATAGATTTGCAGTAGCCTCTGGGGATGGAGGGAGGGGAATGGATTAGCTGTGGCTCACCAAGGTCTTCAACATTATTTATATACTAAACTATAAATGTGTCCATAGTTTATTTTTTATAATAAATTATAAAATTATATATGTTATAATGAACTTTCATGTGTGAATTTCTTAAGCCAGTTGCTGAGTACCCAATAATAACTGAATGAACAAATGAGTGACATTGGGCAATTTACTGAACCTCTCATTTTTTATTTCCTTATCTGCAAAATAATAGGATTAAATTATGTTTATGTGCCATCCAGGTCTAAAAGTTCTTGAGCTCCATTAGTACAATCTATTGATATATAACACGTCAAGAAATAAAATACCTGTTTTTAAATATTTGAGGGCCATCATGGAAGATGGTGATTTTTTTCTACCTTATATTGTTTTTGAGAGTACTATAAGAAACAATTGCCTACCAAATAAAATTGCCCACCAAAGGCAAAAGAGAACTTTAAAAGTAATGTGTTCACCCTTCCTGAGACAATCCAGGCAGAAGACACGAGGACTTATCATGAGGATACAGAAGAACTTACCATCTTGGGAAACTGACAAAGCTGGATGGCCTCTAACATTTCCCTAAACTTGAATTGGCTATTTTTTGTACATGTATTTTCCATTTCAACTATTAGCTTACAAGGTTACAAAAGAACAGTCCATGTCATTTTTTTTCTATTATAACAGATAGAGCATTACCATTTGTAATCGATGATCAAGGCATAAGCAATTTCCTGCTTGTCAATTTGAACATCTAGCCAGGAATAAATAGCACACAGTATGTGTAATGCAATCTTCAAAGTGTTTTATTGGAACGGTTCTTAGACCTCATACAAGGAAATAAAAAAATAAGAAATGTAAATGAATGTGATGTCAGACTGAGGAAGCAAGTCTCTAGAGATCCCTGGAAGTTAGAATGGATTTTAAAATTCATTATGATTGAATTAGAAAATAAATGAAAACCAGCAGGGTTAAATATGAGGTTGATGGGAGCAAGAAAAGAAAGTTATTTGGATACCCATGGCAGGGAGCATGCAAGTTCAGGTTCACCTCTAGGGCAAGGAAGAATTTTCTTCAAGGTTCTTCTCTTTCAGTGTTTACTCTGTACCAGGCCCTGTGACTGTGCGAGTCACTTGAAATACAAAGTCTGAGAAAATAGGGTGTTGACTGTTCAGAAGCTCTTGCTTTTGGAGTGGGGGTTGGGGGGAGCAGACATATGCAACTGAGAGCAAATAATATTAGTAAAGTAATAGCTAAAATCTACCGGACACTAACCACGTGCCGTATACTGTCCTATGTATTTTACATACATTAACGCATTTCATTCTCACATCAACCCTATAAGATAGGTACTGTTATTATTCCTGTTTTATAGTTACTGAACGTGAGGAACAGATGAGTTAAGGATCTTACTTAGGTCACACAGCTTGTAAGTGGCAGAGCCAGGATTCAGACCGAAGTAGATCTAGATCCAGAGTCTGTGCTCCTGACAAAATAACGTATTGCCTCTTTCAATACTATAATGTTTGAGGGCTAAGAAGTCTGAAGATTGGTACTTCAAAAATCTTTACAAGTATCTTATTGTTTTAATAATATATTCTTTAATAGCCCTGAAATACAGATTTTTACTCCTAAGCGGAAATAAGACAGAGACATTGCATAAAATTTAGCACAGATTAAGGCAGAGACATACATTTATCTGATAGTTCAGGCCCCAAGACGCTTATTAATGCCAAACAGGGCCTGTATTAGGCCATTCTTGCATTGCTATAAAAAAATACCTGAGACTGAGTAATTTGTAAAGAAAAGAGGTTTAATTGGCTCACAGTTCTTCAGGCTGTACAAGCACGTCATGGACATTGCTCAACTTCTGAGGAGCAATGCAGACAGAAAGCCAGCACATCACATGTGCGGAAGCAGGAGCGAGAGAGAGAGACAGTGCGGAGTGATATGTCACACACTTTTAAACCACCAAATCGCTCAAGAATTCAACCACTATCACAAGAACAGCACCAAAGGGATGGTGCTAAACCATTTATGAGAAATCCAGCCCCATGATTCAATTACCTCCCACCAGGCCCCACTTCCAACATTGGGGATTACAATTCAACATGATATTTGGGTAGTGAAAATATCCAAACTATATCAAGGCCCATGACCCGTTTCCATTTTATGTTGGAAATACTTACTAAATGTCAAAATTATAGCACGCACTGGTATAAAAGAGGGGAGGAGAGACATAGGAGACTTTTCCTGAACTTAAGAAGCTTAAATCCTAATAGGTGAGATAAGCTAAGTACACAAATAACCACAGTAGAGGGCAGGTTGTGACGAGGGCCTTAAAAGGGGTGCAAAGTGTTAGATGAGTTGAGAAAAGGAAATTTTCATTCAGTGAGAGAATCAGGAAAGTCTTTCTGGAGGTGGTGACATCTTGAGTGCTTATGTAGGATTTTGATAGAGGAGGATGAATAAAGGGTTAAAGTATCCTAACAAAGGAAAGAAGAGAATGACAAACAGAAAAGAAACCAAAGAAGCATTCTTAGTAATGATTAATTATGCTGACTGATTGAGCAAAGTTGAAGTTGTGGATGAAAAAGTGGGTTGGGTCACTGTGGAATGGCCCCTAAGGAGACAACAACTCAGAACTTTCATGATAAAAGGTCTCATTCATTGGAGCCAGTTCATATTTATGCCCATGCCAGTTTATCATTTTTCTACCATTTTTGTTTAATCTTTCTTTTATCTCTCTTTTTCTCTCTCTGTCTTTTCTTTCCTTCCTCCTCTTTCTTCTTTCTCTCTTTTTTCTTCCTTTCAGAGCCTAGAGTGCCTAGATAACAGGGTCACTAAACAATCTCAGTTGAAATCTTGGACGATTACAATGTTTATTTTTTCTGTAGAACTCACTTAAACATCTCTGTGACTAGAGAAAAAAACAAAACTGTAAAAATGTACTTATGCATAATTGTGTAAGATATTAAAATCTGTGCATAACTTAAAATAGTTATCTCATGATTTGATTATTCATTCAATAAATTTTTCCTAGGAACAACTACACACCCACTATGCAAAAAGCTTAGAAAATTCTGAAGTGAATAAATAAAAATTCATGCTTTCCAGATGTTCACAAAGTATGGGGTAAATAGGCAAGAGTGAGTTATACACTGTAGAGGTACAACACAGGGCTGTGAAGGAAAGGCCAGCTGCCTGGGTGACCTGTGAGTTCAAAGAAATTTGCCAGGTGGACTAAGGGAAAACAGCCTCTTTGCAAAGGGAACAGCTCGTACAGAAACATATGAAGGAAGGCCTAGCTTATTTGAGGAATGGCAAGAAGTAACTGGGGCATAAGATGCAGAAAGGGCCGGGCACGGTGGCTCACGCCTGTAATCTTTGGAGGCCGAGGAAGGTGGATCATCTCAGAAGTTTGAGACCAACCTGGCCAACATGGTGAAACCCTGTCTCTATGAAAAATACAAAATTTAGCCGGGCATAGTGGTGTATGCCTGTAGTCCCAGCTACTCGGGAGGCTGAGGCAGGAGAATGGCATGAAACTGGGAGGCGGAGCTTGCAGTGAGCCCAGATGGTGCCACTGCACTCCAGCCTGGGCGACAGAGCAAGAGCAAGAGCAAGAGCAAGGGCAAGGGCAAGAGAAAGAGCAAGAGCAAGCGAGTGAGAGAAAGAAAGAGAGAAAGAGAGAAAGAGAGAAAGAAAGAAAGAAAGAAAGAAAGGAAGAAAGGAAGGAAGGAAGGAAGGAAGGAAGGAAGGAAGGAAGGAAGGAAGGAAGAAGGAAAGAAAGAAAGAAAGAAAGAAAGAAAGAAAGAAAGAAAGAAAGAAAGAAAGAAAGAAGAAAGAAAGAAAGAAGAAAGAAAGAAAGAAAGAAGAAAGAAAGAAAGAAGAAAGTGATAAGAATGCGACTGTGGATGTAAATTGGAACCAGTTATAAAAGGCCTGGAATAGCCAGTGAAGGATATTGAACTTTGAGCTTGAAGCCATTTGAAAGCCAGTGGAGGCAAAGACAGACTTAATTCAGTTTTCAGGTAGATAACTGTGTTGGCAACATAAAGGGTGAGTTGAACTGGGAAAAATGCTATCAGTATAAAGTCCAGCTAGAAGGTTATTGAAATAGTCCAGACCATAGATGACAATGTCTAGGATTTTAAAATGCAAATAAACAAATATTTATGTAAAAATAGTAAATGTCAAGCAGAGTGCTAAAGAACCAGTATCAACAAAAATGTGAACACAGCTCTCAAGAAAATGAATAGTAAGCCTTGAACTAAGCTGTGGGTGATAGGGAATCAAAATGAAGATTCTGGGATGGGACAGCAGGGAAAATTTTGAGGTTTCTAGGGTGGTAGAATAGCCTTCTGTAGGTACCACTTATGAAGACAGGGAAAACAGAGGTTAGTCTGGGAGTAAGATGATGGCTTCAGCTCTGCAAATGTGCCTGCTAAATTTTTAGTATATAATTGATAAACACTTTTTAAATTAATTAAATTGAGACAGAATTAAGTGACACAGGTATTCAATAGAACAGAAAATCCCTTGGGAATATTCAAACATCACCATTTCCTCAAAATTATCATCTGACCTTTGGAATATCACATTTCAATAATCAGCAGCCTTAGATTTCATCTTACGGTAAAATTTATCAAACAATCAGATGCCAACTTACCACACTCTTTTCACATTATGTTAGAGATTCTCCATATATAGGTTTCTTTTTCTCCAAGAATTCAGTGTTCTTCAGTTACCTTTGTATTCCTTCCTAACTCCACAATATAAATTGTGTTAATAATGTAAGCAAAATATGGGAACAATGAAAACTAAGGACAAGGGCTCTTGGTATGAAGAAAAGGATAGAGTTAAGTCATTTAAAAGCCAAATCAATTGGTCTTGGGAACCGATGAGAAATACTAGGAGTTGTGGAGAAGAAAGGCTAGTATGTTTTCAAAGTTTCTGACTTAGGTGAGCATATTGATGATAGAATTATACATGTAAATAAGGATTATTGAGAATTATCTTTGGAGTGGGAAGAAAAATAATAAGTTTTACTTTGGGTCATATTGACCTTGAGATTTTTATGGGGCACCATGGTATCTAAGAGACAGAAATATAAACAAGTAAGACATAAATTGAGACAATTTAGGTATTACTTGAAATTTTTGGCTTGGATCAAATTAATGAAGAGCAAGTGTAACAGTGTGTTCAAGAAACAAATTCTGAAGAATACGGTAATTGAAAACATAACTGCAAAATAGGACATCTGAAAAGATTAAGAAGTACATAGAGATGTAGGAAAAGGTAGGAATAAGGAAACCAACGGAGAGGAAGAGCTTCAGGAAGAAAAGAAAAGCAAACATGGCCTGATGGTCTGAAGCATCAATCAGTCAAAAGTAAGAAAGATTTTTTGGGGTTTTTAGCAGTTCAGGCTTTCAAATGGCTTCCACAAAACAGCTGCAGAGAAACAGTGAAATGAGGTGATGGTGAATCCAGGAGAAAACTGTAGGTGATAAGCTGTAACCTCAAGTAGACACGATTCTTTCAAGAATCTTGGTTAAGAAAGAGGTAAGGAGAGAATGGGAATAGCTCAAGTGGGGCTTCAGATTTAATTTTCAGGGAAATAACAAAAGCACTGTTTTGGAAATCAAAATGCATTTGTCACTTTTTCCTTTGGGCCATATATTTAAAGTATACTTTTTTCTGTGCTTATGAAGAAATTTCTGAAGTGAAGATTCCTGAAAAATTTGTGTGTGATCCAACCAACATAATTCCAATTAATATATATCATTATAAAATATCTTCTCACTGATTTCCACTTGATTAAATTTACTAGAACCCTAAAATTATGTTTACCTGGTCTTTCATCACATAATTTGAATTTATTTGAAATATCTGTTAAATGGTATCTGTTAATAACATTAAATTAAATACCCAGAGACACAATACAAACGAAAGCTTACATGCGTACATTTTTGAGCATTTACATTATGACAGGCACTGTTATAAGTGCTATTACCTTATTTATCTTTACCTCTCTTTACAAGAGCCCATCAAGTAAGTCCTGTTTGTTTTCTCCACTTCACAGAGGCACAGAGGCTTTCCAATATCACACAGCTAATAGGTGGCAGATCTAGATTCAAACCCAGAAGACACCAGAGCCCATGATTTTAACCATCATGCCCCCTTGACTCTTGGTAACGAATTGTGACTATCATTCCATATAAAGAGATATCTCAGATGATTTTGGATAATGTCTTGTTTCTCTACTTCTGTCTTCACTAACTTTCAGAGCATTACTTCTCCCTTCTGAATTCAACTTAGTAAAAAGGATAGCTAAGTCATTCATGTAATTATACGAGTATTCAGACAAATTCAAATGTGGATATGTTTATCCTTCTGTTTAAGAAGGTTTCTTAGCTACTCCGGCTCACCGTCCAGCTGGGAACTGAGGAAGGATCCAACTGGCATGAAAAGGTCATGGCCATTAGGACACTGGGCAACGTATGTAATTGGAAGGTTTCAAAATGGTTTCTGATTGTCAAAGTTAGGACTGAGATCCAGGGGAAGAGCAAAATTTATTTTACATGAAAACCATTCAAGACATTTATACCAAAAAAATTGTGAAGAACAAAACTCTTCCTTCAGACATGGGATCCAAATGTTAAGAAGCCTTCAAAAATGAGAATAAAACTAATGGGGAGCTACTTCTGTCTCAGCTCACATTAAATGGATGGGTCACAGTTTGCAGTATGATTGCACAGATATTTTTTCAATTTTCTTATTATGAGCTAACAGTTAGCAACACAAAATAAAATGAAGTTAAAAAATAAATGAAGCTCTCCAGCAAAAACTAGAACAATATACAAGTAAATGGATGTATGGATATTATGGTAAGGAGAGGGATTCAACAGCTTTCCATACTCCTCATAATTGTAAATGCATAGTGTGGTAGGAAATATGGGTATTCCTACAACCATTCATAGATACACTATCTGAAGTAATTCGTAAACCTGACATCAAATTAGCATTGAACAAGATCTAATCTAAATACAATTAGCCCCTTCCCATGGAGTGTTTAGAATCTAGTAAATAAAGAAAAACATTATATATATGTAGAGAGAGAGTGAGAGAGAGAAAGAGAGAGAGAGACACGGAGTTTCACTCTTGTCACCCAGGCTGGAGTGCAATGGCACAATCTCAGCTCACTGCAACCTCTGCCCCCCAGGTTCAAGTGATTCTCCTGCCTCAGCCTCCTGAGTAGTTGGGATTACAGGTGCGAACCACCATGCCCGGCTAATTTTTGTATTTTTAGTAGAGATGGGGTTTTGCCATGTTGGCCAGGCTGGTCTCGAACTCTTGACCTCAGGTGATCCACCCACCTCAGCCTCCCAAAGTGCTGGGATTACAAGGGTCAACCACTCCGCCCAACCAAACATTTAATATTTTTAATGCAAAGAACAATGTATCTGCTTGGCATGTCTTCACAGTAAACATTTTGGGGGACAAATCTAAATGTACTAATTAGAAAAAAAAAAAGAAAATACAGGTTATGGGCTTTTAGATGCCTTAGTATAAAAGCTTTAAGTATGCTGTCTCAGTATTCCTCACTGCATGTCTCTCTGGAAGATGATAGTATCACTCCCTATTTGAAAAAAATAAATAAACTGAGGCTCAGAGTTAAATAACTAGTCTGAGTTCACTAAGCAAGTTAGTAAGTAGCAGAACTGAGACTGGAACCCAGTTGTAGCTGATTCAAAATTCCTTCCACCTCAAATGTTCCCTCTGTGAGTAATAAAAATCATGATCTCTCAAACTTCAAATATAATGGAAATATAAAAATTAAATATTAGATATTAAATAGCAAAGTGTTGAACTCAGCTTTCTGAAGTGAATAAAATAGATTTCTGTAATGTTCTTATTTTACATTAAAAGGGAAATAAACTGTAGAATAAAAACTAATTTGTATGTAGAAATAATTTACCCAGAAATGGCCAATGAGAATCACAGCCTAATTATTAAGAGAGACATTGATTTTTCAAAAGACTATATTGTCGTAGAGTTTGACTTATACTGAAATAAATGAATATATTTAGTACTTACTGGCATAATCAGTACTTACTGGCATAATATCCATTGATTAGCCTAGCAAAGGAATTTCTGATAAGAATATTGAAAGAATAATTCTATTTCTGCCAATGCGTACTTCACATAAATCACATTCTTGATGAAAATTGTATATCAACTAGGATTGTGTATTACAAATAACAAAATCCCAACTTGAAATCATTTAAACAATGAATGAAATATACTAGCTCACATAATGGAAAATATCTAGAACATAACTAGTTTCAGACAGGTTTTATCCAGGAGCTCAAAAAATATCACCCAGAAGTCAATTCTTAAGCATCTCTTCCCTCAGTATTCTGCTTGATCACTCAGGCTTCCCATAAAGGCTCTCTCGGCTCCCACTGTAGCAACAGTGTCTTTCACAAATACAAATCTCACACCCTCACCTCACACTATTGCAGGGGAAAGTGATTGTGTCCTGATGTAGTTTCCATAGAGGAAAGACAAAGCTATTTTTCTTTTCCAAAAACTCTCAAATTATTGTGCATTTTATTAGCCCTGGTTGGACTTCCTGGCCCACTATAATCAGGGAGGATGAAACATGAGTATCCACACGAGCCTCCAAGGTGGCTATCCTGCCACTGGACTAGGCATCTCACTCAAAACACTTAGATTCAGAATTGGGAAGGGCTAGCTTCTCAAAGGACTCAGATACGATTAAGATGGGTGCTTGGTGTCCTTCAAATTATCAATGACCCATACAAATGGAAATATTTCTGGCCAAGACAATAACATGAAGGCATGTAATCTCAAGGCTGAAATAATGACCAAATAAAATTAGTGATTACATTAAATAATAGGTACTAATTAATGACTAAGACAACTGCCAAAGTGCCGTGTGTGTGTGTGTGTGTGTGTGTGTGTGTGTTCGTTTTTTGAGACAGGGCCTGGCTCTGTCACCCAGGCTGGAGTACAGAGGTACAGTCATGGCTCATTGCAGCCTCAACCTCCCAGGCCCAAGCCATCCTCCCACCTCAGCCTCCCAAGTAGCTGGGACTATAGGCAAGCACCACCATGCTCAGCTAATTTTTTGTATATTTTGTAGAGATGGGGTTTTGCCATGTTGCCCAAGCTGGTCTCAAACTCCTGGGATCAATCAATCCAACTGCCCGGCCTCCCAAGTGCTAGGATTACAGGCGTTAGCCACTGTACTTGGCCTACATGTTTCATTTGATTGAAATCTCACACTATCTGATATAGTTTGGATATTTGTCCCCACACAAATCTCATGTTGAATTGTAATCCCCAGTGCTGGACATGAGGCCTGGTCAGAGGTGTTTTGATCATGGGGGCAGATCTCTAATGGCTTGATGCTGTCTTTGTGATAATTTTAGCAAGACCTGGTCATTTAAAAGTGTGTGGCACCTTCTCACCAGCATTCTCTCCCTCTTGCTCCTGCTTTTACCAAATGAGATATCTGCTCCCCCTTCACCTACCACCATGAGTAAGAAATCTTTTTGAGAACCCCTCACCCCAGAAGCAGATGCTGGCACTATGTTTCCTATACAGCCTGCAGAACCATGAGCCAATTAAACCTCTTTTCTCATAAATTATTTGGTATCAGATAGTTATTTATAGCAAGGCAAGAATGGCCTAATACAGAAAATTGGAACCAAGGAGTGGGGCATTGCCACAAAGATACCTGAAAATGTGAAAGCAGCTTTGGAACTGGGTAACAAGCAGAGGTTGGAAGAGTTTGGAGGGCTCAGAAGAAGACAGGAAGATGAGGGAATGTTTGGAATTTCTTAGAGACTGGTTAAATGGTTGTGACCAAAATGCTGACAGTGAAATGGGCAGTTGCAGTCCAGGCTGCTGGGGTCTCAGATGGAAATGTGTAACTTATTGGTAACTGAAGCAAAGGTCATAAATGTAATGCCATAGTAAAGAGCCTGACTGCATTGTGCCCCTGCCCTAGGGCTCTGTGGAAGCTGGAATTTCATAGTGATGATTAAGGGTATCTGGCAGAAAAAATTTCTAAGCAGCAAAGTGTTTAAGATGTTGCCTGGCTGCTTCAAACAGCCTATCTCAGATGCAGGAGCAAAGGAATGACTTAAAGTTGGAACTTCTGTTGAAAAGGGAAGCAGAGCATAAAAGTTTAGAAATTTTGCAGCCTGGCCATGTGACAGAGAAAGAAAAAGCTTTTGCGGGGGAGAAATTCAAGTGCTGTGTAGCAATCACTTGCTAGAAATATTTGCATAATTAAAAGGGAGCCACAGGCTGATAGCCAAGATACCCGGGAAAAAGCATCAAAGGAATTTCAGAGATCTTCTAGGCAGCCCCCTCATCACAGCTCCAGAGGCATAGGAGGGGAGAATGGTTTCATGGGCCAGGCCCAGGTCCCTGCTGCCCTGCGCAGCCTCAGGACACTGCTCCCTGCATCCCACCCACTCCAGCTCCAGCTGTGGCTCAAAGGGCCCCAGGCATTGGTTATGTCACCACTCTGGAGACTGTAGGCTGCTTACATGTGGTGGTAGGCCTACAAGTGTGTAGAGTACACGAGTGAAAAGTGCTTGGCAGCCCCTGCCTAGATTTTGGAGGTTGTATGAGAAATCCCAGGTGACCAGGCAGGGGCCTGCTTCAGGGGCAGAGTCCCTATAGAAAATCTCTACTAGGGCAGTGTGGCGGGTGGGAAATGTGGGGTTGGAGACCCCACACAGAGTGGAGGAATGTGAGAAGGAGGCAACCATCCTTCAGACTCCAGAATGGTAAATCCACCAGCACCTTTCACCCTGCATCTGGAAAAGCCACAGGCACTCAACAACCTGTGAGAGCAGCTGAGGGGGTTTACGCTGCAAAGCCACAGGGGCAGAGCTGCCCAAGGCCTTGGGAGCCCACCTCTTGCACCAGTGTGCCCTGGACGTGGAATCAAAGGATATTATTTTGGAGTTTTAAGATTTAATGACTACCCTGTTGAATTTCAGACTTGTGTGGGGCCTATAGCCCCTTTTCTTTTGGCAAATTTCTCTCTTTTGGAACAGGAATGTTTACCCAGTGTCTACACCCCCATTGTATCTTGGAAGTAACTAACTTGCTTTTTATTTTACAGGCTCATAGGTGCAAGGGATTTGCTTTGTCTCAGATGAGACTTTGAACATTTGAGTTAACACTGGAAAGAGTTAAGACTTTGAGGGATTGATGAGAAAGCATGATTGTATTTTGCAACGTGATAAGGACATGAGATTTGGGAGGGTCCAAGGGTAGAATGATATAGTTTGGGTATTTATCTTCACCCAAATCTCATATTGAATTGTAATCCCCAATGCTGGGGATGGGACCTGGTGGGAGGTGTTTTTTTTTTTTTTTTCTTTTCAATCGAATCTCTCTCTTTTTTTTTTTTTATTATACTTTAGGTTTTAGGGTACATGTGCACAATGTGCAGGTTTGTTACATATGTATCCATGTGCCATGTTGTTTTGCTGCACCCATTAACTCGTCATTTAGCATTAGGTGTATCTCCTAATGCTGTCCCTCCCCCCTCCCCCCACCCCAAAACAGTCCCCGGAGTGTGATGTTCCCCTTCCTGTGTCCATGAGTTCTCATTGTTCAATTCCCACCTATGAGTGAGAACATGCGGAGGTGTTTTGATGATGGGGGCAGATCCCTCATGGCTTGGTGCTTTCTTCGTGACAGGGAGTTCTCACAAGAGCTGGTCATTTACAAGTGGTGGCACCTTCCCCCTCTCTCTTTCTTGCTCCTGCTCTCATCATGTGAGATGCTTGCTCCCTCTTCACCTTCCACCATGAGTAAAGGCTTCCTGAGGCCTCCCCAGAAGCAGATACTGGCACAATGTTTCCTGCACAGCCTGAAAAACCATGAGCAAATTAAACCTCTTTTCTTGTAAATTACCTACTCTCAGGTATATCTTTATAGCAATGCAAGAACATCCTAATATACTACCTATGAGATAGATCTTACTAATAAATGCATATTTTACAGATGAGGAAATTGAGACCCAGAATATTCATGTAAAATTTCAGTATGAGATAAAAACCCATGTCACCTCTGTAAATTAAGGAAGGATGCCATCTACAGGACAGAAACTTTGAAGGAAAATTGCTAGATATAACACAGATAAGGCTAGATTCATTCAACAAATATTTATTGAGCATCTACTATATGCAAAAATTAAGTTGGGTGCTAGAGGCACTGTACAAGGTGCTAAACTTTAAAAAAGCCAACTGGTGACTCCAACCTGCAAATACAGTGTGCCCACTCCTAGACTTCTCATAGAGCCTCAAACCTACCAAACCCCTCCTACCTCAGGGCATTTACACATGCTGTTCTTTCTACTTTCACTCTACCCATGAGTCTCTTCTCTTCACACATCTTCTCATTCTTAATATCCATGTTCCATCATTGTCATCACCTGATACTTAAACCTTCTGTATCTGTCAATTTGCAGATTTGTACCACCACAAATTGAAAGTTGTTAATCCCAGCAGAGCTCTCAATGTTACCTGTGGTCACACTAAGACCCTCTACTCAGTTTCTCTCTTTCTGCAATTGTAATTTCAATTATTTACCAGTATCCTCAAATCTTTAACTCTACCACCTTCTCTTACTATCAGCAGTCTACTTCTTCATGAGAAAATAGAAATTTTTAGAGAGTAACTTTCTCATGTGTATTCCTAACTCCAACCATATTTCTATCCAATGTGATAGGTCCCCAGAATCTTATTGTAACCATAAAACTTCCTCCTGAATCCACTTATAAAGATTGACCTCAGACCAACCTCATTCACCCTCTTGATAAATTAGAATTAAAACTAATAAATTATATATTCAATTTTACATGCTTTCTTTTAAACAGAAAAGATGTCAAAAATTGGAGATGTGTTATGGCTATCTTTCACCCTATGTACATATCATAAATTAAATCAGTATGCTTAGATAGAGAATTTAGAAAAAGAGATGAGCGATAAAGGGAAGTTTCCACATGAGTTTCCTGACTTTCCATTTTCTTGGTTCCAGGTCTTTTCTAAGTCTCAGCTATATCCCTACATTTCTTTGGAGGCAGTCCTGTAATCTTATGATTAGGCTTGCTTTGCTAATATTGGTTTGTTTCTGTCACTTCAACTAAAAGTCATAAATACAAAATATTTACTTTGCAATTATTTCTAAAATGTTTTCTCCCCATCTCCACTGCCAGATTCCGGCCCACACCATCATTATCTCTTAGCTGAGTAATTGGAATGGCCTTCTCACTGGTCTCCTTACATGCCCTCATGTTCCATCCAGTTACTCATCATGTTGGGTTATTTGGAAATCATTTTATTCTACTATATAAAAGTTTTCAATGGCTTCCCTTTGTTAAAAAGCAAAAGCCTAAACATGGACTAAACGACCTTAACATATTATCGACTGGACACAGTGGCTCATGACTGTAACCTCAGCACTGTGGGAGGCTGAGACAGGTGGATCGCATGAGGTCAAGAGTTCGAGACCAGTCTGGCCAACATGGTGAAACCCTGTCTCTACTAAAAATACAAAAATTAGCTGGGTGTGGTGGTAGGTGCCTGTAATCCCAGCTACTCGGGAGGCTGAGGCATGAGAATCACTTGAACCCGGGAAGCTGAAGTTGCAGCAAGCCAAGATTGTGCCACTGCACTCCAGCCTGGGTAACAGAGCAAGACTCCACCTCAAAAAAAAAAAAAAAAAAGAAAAAGAAAAAGAAAAAAAAAACCTTTTATAAAGGGCTGGTATGTGTACATGTGAACATGCATTTATGCATATTTGTTCATAGACAAAAATGCTTGAAAGCCACTGTTCTAGTTGGTTTGCAGAAGACCAACTAGAAAGGGGTAGCTCCAACAAGAAAGTATTCTTCTGAAACTTCAGTTCTACTCTGGAAAGTTCTGAAAGACAATGGAAAAGAGTGGAAGTTTGATTAGTACACTCTATAATCATGCCTGATGTCGATAAAAATAAAGACATCGTACAACCACAAAAAATGACCAAACTCCCATTCCAGCTAACACAAGAAACTATTGCCTCTTCTCCAAACACAAAATCTGTGGTTACTTTATCTTGCCTCTGCAATAAAATTAAGATAACCAATCATTAACTTACTTTTGTTTCTTGTCAGTACTCAATTCAGGACAGAACCCAACTTCCATGAAGTATCCTCGAAATCACCTAACCCAAGCCCAAATCTTATAACAAGCCCCTCCTAACTTTTTCTTTCTGAGACGTTGCACAGTTCCCTATGGTGTGTGTTACATGCAAATACCACTAAAGTTGCAGGAAAGAGAAATTAATTTATTGCAGTGGATTCCTCAAAGCATTAGGACTTCATTCTCTCACAGGACCCAATTCAGAAGGGCTACAGGACTTTCTGTGTATATTTCATTTAGCCTAACAATCCTAGGAAGAAAGAGTTATTAGCACTTCCATCCTACAGACAGAAAAACAAACTGAAGCCCAGATTGGTAAGGTAAAGAATCTAAGATCTAAGGATTTGGGCCCAGGCAGTCTGATGGCAGATATGTTTCATCACAGAAGCTGTCTGGCTTCCAGCAAAATGCTACCACAATCTATTTAGTTACCCAGAATCAAAATCTGGTGTTATGTTTATATCTGCACTACCCTGCCCTTTCATATCTAGCCAGAGCACCAACGAGGGTAATATATCCTCTACCTCCAACCTCCTACCTCCTCTTTCCATTCTCATTGCCACTCTGCTAGTTCAAGTCCTCATTATCTCTCCTAAAACTGCTGCAAAATGTGTCAACTGCAATGTTTACCTCCAATCACCTCCTCCTGTAATCAAACATAAATTCCTAAAGAATAATGTTCCTAAACACAGCCTTGATCATGCAGTTCCTTGCCAGAAGATACGTGATAGATAGATAGATAGATAGATAGATAGATAGATAGATAGATAGATAGATAGAGGAAAAGCCACTAAACTGTACAGTTTGTCATTTAGACTCCTCTAACAGTTGACAGCTGCAGTCTATTTTCATATCATTTCTCCCATTATTTTCCTCCCTCCAGATGAATTAAACTCCTTATCATTTCCTGAACAAGTCCTCAATTTTCTCATTCTTATGCCTTTGTTCATACTGTCTCTGTTCAGCCTACATTTCTAGGTTTCAAAATTCTATACATGAATGGGGGACTTCAACACCCCACTGACAGCATTAGACAGATCATGAAGGCAGAAAACTAACAAAGAAATTCTGGACTTAAATTCTACACTTGACCAGTTGGACCTAATAGACATCTACAGAATACCCTACCCATCAACTACAGAATATATATTCACATTCTTTTCATCTGTACACACAACATACTCCAAGACTGAACACACGTTTGGCCATAACACAAGTCTCAATAAATGCAAAAAAGTCAAAATCATACCAAGCTTACTCTCAGATCACAGCTGAATAAAAATAGAAATCAATACCAGGAAGATCTCTCAAAACCACAAAATTACATGGAAATTAAACAACTTGTTCCTGAATGACTTTTGGGTAAACAACTAAATTTAGGCTGAAATCAAAAAAAAAATTCTTGAAATAAATGAAAACAGAGACAAAACACCAAAATCTCTGGGATGCAGCAAAGGCAGTGTTAAGAGGACAGTTCATAACACTAAATGCTTACCTCAAAAAATTAGAAGATCTCTAATTAATGATCTAACATCACACCTAGAGGATCTAGAAAAATAAGAACAAACTAACCCTAAAGACAACAAAGGAAAAGAAACAATTAAAATCAGAGCAGAAATGAATGAAATTGAGACCCAAAAATCCAGTCAAAGAATCAGTGAAACTAGAAGTCAATTCTTTGAAAGAATAAATGAGATTAGTAGACTGCCAGATAGATTAACAAGGAAAAAAAGAAAGAAGATCCAGATAAACATGATCAGAAATAACAAAGATGACATTACAACTGATCCCACAGAAATACAAAGGATCCTCAGAGACTTATGTGAACACCTCTAGGCACACCCTCTAGAAAATCTACAGGAAATGGATAAACTCCTGGAAACACACTATCTATCAAGATTAAATCAGGAGGAAATTAAAACCCTGAACAGACTAGTATTAAGTACTCGAATTGATTTAGTAATAAAAAATCTACCAACCAAAACAAGCCCCAGACCAGATAGATTCACAGAATAACTCTACTGGACATACAAAGAAGAGCTGATACCAATTCTACCGAAACTATTACAAAAAAATTGAAGAGGAGGGACTCCTCCCTAACACATTCTACAAAGCCAGCATCATCCTGATACCAAAACCTGGCAAAGACACAATGGAAAAAGAAAACTATAGGCCAATATCCCTTATAGTCATTGACAAAAAAAATCCTCAACAAAATCCTAGCAAACCAAATCTAGCAGCACATCGAAAGTTACTTCTGACCAAGCAGGCTTCATTTCTGAGACGCAAGGTTGGTTCAAGATATGCAAATCATTAAATGTGATTCATCAGATAAGCAGAATTGAAAACAGAAACTATATGATCATCTCAATAAATGCAGAAAAGGCTTTTGATAAAATTCTACATCTTTTATGATAAAATCTCTCAACAGACTAGGCATCAAAGGGACATACTTCAAAATAATAAGAGCCATCTATGACAAACCCACAGCTAACATCACACGGAAGAGTCAAAAGCTGGAAGCATTCTCTTTGATAAATGGAAAAAGACAAGGATGCCATCTCTCACCACTCCTATTAAACATAGTACTGAAAGTCCTAGTCAGAGCAATCACACAAGAGAAAGAAATAAAGGGAACCCAGATAGAAAAAGAAGATTCTATACCTGGAAAAACCTAAAGACTCTGCGAAAGGCTCCTGGAACTGATAAACAACTTCAGTAAAGTTTCAGAATACTAAATCAATGTACAAAAATCACTAGAATTTCTATACACCAATAACATTCAAACTGAGAATCAAATCAAGAATGTAATCCCATTTACAATAGCCACGCACACACACACACACAAAAAAACCACTAGAACTGCATCTAACCATAGAAGTAAAAGGTCTCTACAAAAAGAACTACAGAACACTGCTGAAAGAAATAATAGATGACACAAACAATTAGAACAATATTCCTGCTTATGAGTTGGAAGAATCAATATTGTTAAAATGGTCATACTGCCTAAAGCAATATACAGATTCAATGCTATTCCTATCAAACTACCAAAATCATTTTTCACAGAATTAGAAAAAATCTATTCTAAAGTTCATATGGAACAAAAAAAGCCTAGATTGACAAAGCAATATTAAGCAAAAAGAACAAAGCCAGAGGAATCACCTTACCTAACTTCAAACAATACTATAAGGCTACAGTAACCAAAACAGCATAGTACTGGTACAAAAACAGACAAATAAATTAATGAAACATAAATAGAGAACCCAGAAGTAAAGCTGCACACCTATAGCCATCTGATCTTCAACAAAGTTGAGAAAAATAAGCAATGGGGAAAGGACTCTCTACTCAATAAATGGTGCTGGGACAGCTGGCTAGCCATATGCAGAAGAATAAAACTATACCCTTACCTTTGACCATATACAAAAATTAACTCAAGATTGATTAAAGATTTAAATGTAAGACCCCAAACCACAAGAATCCTAAAAGAAAACCTAGGAAACACCATTCTGGACATGGCCTTAGGGAATAATTTATGACTAAATTCTCAAAAGCAATTGCAACAAAGAACGAAATTGACAAGTGGGACCTAATTAAACCAAAGAGCTTCTTCACAGCTAAAGAAACTATCAACAGAGTAAACAAACAACCTACAGAATGGAAGAAAATATTTGCAAACCATGCATCTGACAAAGGTTTAATATCTAGAATCTATAAGGAACTTAAACAATTCAACAAGCAAAGAAGCAAATAACCCCATTAAAAAGTGGGCAAAGGACACAAACAGACACTTCTCAAAAGACAACATACAAGCAACCAAGAAACATGAAAAAAAATATTCCACATCACTAATCATCAGAGAAATGGAGATCAAAATTGCAATGAGATACCATCTCACACCAGTCAGAATGACCACTTTTGAAAGGTCAAGAAATGACGGATGCTGGCACAGCTGCAGAGAAAAGGGAATGCTTATATACTGCTGACGGGAATGTAAATTAGTTCAGCCACTGTGAAAAGCCGTTTGGAAATTTCTCAAGAAAACTTTAAAAAAGAACTACCATTTGACCCAGCAACCCCATTACTGGGTACATATCCAAAAGAAAATAAATCATTCTACCAAAAAGACACATGCACTCATACGTTCATGGCCATGCTATTCACAATAGCAAAGACATGGAATCAGCCTAGGTGTTCATCAACAGTGGACTGGATTTTAAAAAATGTGGTACATATACACCATGGAATACTGTGCAGCCATAAAAAAGAATGACATCATGTCCTTTGCAGCAATGTGGATGCAGCTGGAGGCCATTATCCTTAAAAAAATAAGGCAGGAACAGAAAGCCAAATATTTCATGTACTCACTTATAAGTAGGAGCTAACCATTGGGTATTCATGGACATAAAGGTGGCAACAATAGATACTGAAAGACTACCAGAGGGAGAAGGGAGGGAGGGAGCAAGGGTTAAAAAGCTAACTGTTGGGTACTAGGCTGACCTGTGTGATAAGATCAACTATACCTCAAACCTCAGTATGATGCAATATAACCATGTAACAAACATGTACAGGTATCCCCTGATTCTAAAATAAAACTTAAAATTATTTCTTTAAAATCTTAAATCATTTTTAGTAATCACACGAAAAAATTCTATCTATAATTGATCCAACTCAATGTCATTTAGTCTCCAAGGCAATGTGGTTTCGTAAAAAGACAAACAATGAAACATGGAATTATAGTCTTTCTCAACATTCCCTCTGCAGACTCCACCACACTCATATTCTCACAGCAATGAAATTAATTTCATCCTCCTCTAAGCTTCTCTTCTACTTTGCTTATGTTTATTTATAGGAATTATCACATTCTGCCTCATGTGGTAGCTATTATTTACTTCATTTTCTTATGAGGTTAAAAAAATCCTTGAGAATACAAAACATCTTATTCATCTTACATTTATACCATGAAGTATTAAGTAGCTATCAATAAGTTAATAGGACATTGTGAACATTTACATCGTTAAATGCAACAAAGTTCTGTGGTCATGCCTCTCCAAAAGTCTAAGTTAAAAAGTGCTACAAATCCAGAAACTTGGTGGGAGAGGTTGTATTTTTTGGCTCTAAGATATCATCTGGGAATAGGAACTCTCTCAAAAAAGAGCCTAAATGTTTTTCTTCTTTCTCGAGGGACAATAATTTGAAAATTTTCAGGACCTCTCCTGTGTTTAAGTGATGCTGCCTTCCTTGCTCTTTGTATACTCGGCCACCAGCATTTATGAGTTGGGTCTGCCATCATCCAATATGGAGCACTCTGGACAAGCTATTAGTTAATCTGATGTTGAGTCCATATGTATGTGCCTTTGTCTCTGGCACGAATTCCTAGTCTAAAGAGTTCTGGTCAAGGGAGCAGGACTGAGTTTACCCTACCATGCTGTTACAAGTCATGAAGAATTCATATTTTTTCTTTAAAAAAAAAAAAAAAAAAAAAAAACAACTGCTCAGGACCACTTTGTTTAGCTGAGCATGGAAGTGGGCAATGCTGGTGCCCAGAAGCTGGGAATGCCGCATGCATAGAAGCTTGATGGACTCCTCTCCAGTTCAGAAAACATGTAAATACTTATTTGATTTCCACAGAGCCTACTTCCCTATAAGAAAGACCTTATCTAATGGAAGCAATTAACTTATTTCTCTCATTCCTAGCAAATTGCTAGCTTGAATGACTTTTTACTTAACCTCCTGGGTTTTTGTCTTTAAGAAATTCACTTGAGAATTAAAATGTTTTTAAATACCGGCAGTAGGAAAATGTTTCCAAAGAAACATTTAACTTTTATGTTTAACTTTTCACCTCCCATCACAGCTTCTTCTCTGCTCCTCAGTGTTGTTGGAAAAGCAAGAAGTCAAGGGATCTGTCAGAAAAGCAAGAGGGTGTGATTGAAATTAGCCATATAACTGGACATCACTTAGGCCTGGCCTGGCTAACATACAATGGAAATTACCTTGTGTTCTATCAACTCCCTGGGGCCCCAGAAAAGGGACATATGAATGAAATTCAGAAAAGAGCAACAAAATTATTAAAGAGCTGTGGGGTTGATTTATGAGGCACATTATGAAAGCTAAGTACATGTGGCTTGGTTAAACAATGACTAACTGAAGACACGATGAATGCCTCTGAGTTTATGGAGAATGCAATCACTGAGAAAAAAAAGAGACAGGGAGTTGTCTTGAAGGTGATAACATCACTATCACCACTTTTGTTTCTTTTTTTTAGTTGTATGTTGTTTTTAAACTGATACATCATAATTCTACGTATTTAAGGGGTACAGTGTGATTTTTCAAGACATGTATAGATTACATAATGATCAAATCAGGGTAATAGCATAGCCATCACCTCAAATGCTCTTGATTTCTCTGTGGTAGGAACATTAAAAATCCTGTCTTCTAGCTATTCTGAAGTATTTGAAACTTTGTTTTTATTATACTTAAAGTTCTAGGGTACATGTGCACAACGTGCATGTTTGTTAAATATGTATACATGTGCCAGGTTGTTGTGCTGCACCCATTAACTCATCATTTACATTAGGTATATCTCCTAATGCTAACCTTCCCCCCTCCCCCAACCCCATGACAGGGACCGGTGTGTGATGTTCCCCATCCTGTGTCCAAATGTTCTCATTGTTCAATTCTCACCTGTGAGTGAGAACATGCAGTGTTTGGTTTTCTGTCCTTGTGATAGTTTGCTCAGAATGATGGTTTCTAGCTTCATCCACGTCCCTACAGAGGACATGAACTCATCCTTTTTATGGCTGCATAGTATTCCATGGTGTATATGTGCCACATTTTCTTAATCTAGTCTATCATTGATGGACATTTGTGTTGGTTCCAAGTCTTTGCTATTGCGAATAGTGCCGCAGTAGACATACGTGTGAATGTGTCTTTATAGCAGCATGATTTATAATCCTTTGAGTATATACCCAGTAATGGGATGGCTGGGTCAAATGGTATTTCTAGTTCTAGATCCTTGAGGAATTTCCACACTATCTTCCACAATGGTTGAACTAGTTTACAGTCCCATCAACAGTGTAAAAGTGTTCCTATTTCTCCACATCTTCTCCAGCACCTGTTGTTTCCTGACTTTTTAATGATCGCCATTCTAACTGGCATGAGATGGTATCTCATTGTGGTTTTGATTTGCATTTCTCTGATGGCCAGTGATGATGAGCATTTTTAGTATTTGAAACGTTATTGTTGACTATAGTTACCCTATGGTGCAATTTAACAGGATAACTTATTCCTCCTAACTGTAGCTTTGTACCCACTGACTGACTCCTCATGTCCTCCCCTCCTGACTTCCCCCAGCTTCTGGTAACCACTATTCTACTCTCTACTTCTATGAGGTTGTTTCATTTTTTTAATATGGGGGCAGGGGCTGTGCTATTTCAACTACCTGCTACAGAACTTAGCACCAATTTTTTAAATTTTTCATACTAATAAGAAAGATAACACGATAGCACTGAAAACAACATTGTACCTTTAGAAAATGTAGGCAATTCTCTAAATGTGTTCTGGATAAGAGTACTGACTGAGAAGTAATAAGAATATAAATCAATTAACAGGCTATGTGAAAAAGAAAAGGCAAAAATGAGCCCCTGATGTCACATCTGGGATGAGGGGATAAAAGGAGAGGACAAAATGAAGGTGGGAAAAGTAAATTGGACAAAGTCCTTGCAGCTCATAACCCCATGGTTAGCTACCAAGCCCAGCAATTCAAAAAAGAGTCTCTAGTAAGGTCTCCCCTGACTTATCCCAGAGACCTCAACTGCCACATGGATTATTTCAAACAGGAGAAGATCACCAGCCTGTATTCATCCTTTTAGTGCCAAGCAAGACCCAGAGAAGTTTCATGTCACAGGCTGGTGGGTGGTGGCTGATAGAACCAATTTAGCTGCTGCTGAAGAACAAACAGCCTCCAGTTTGTTTCTTATCTTATCTTATGCAGAGCAATGAAAAGCGGCAAAACTTAAAGTAAAGTTTGCAGTATCTCAAAAGGCCCAAGAACTGACCACTTGCCTGACCCTGAGGTAGATGTTGGGGATGTTACTGTAAATACGACATGCTCTGTATCCTCAAGGACTCCCAGGCAGGAGAGGGAGGCAGCCACCAAAACAGACAAGTACAATACTTTGTTCAACTATGGATGACATGTACAATGGTGGTACCATAAGATTATAATGGAGCTGAAAAATTCCTATAGCCTAGTGACATCGTAGCTGTCATGACACTGTAGCACACTCATGTGTTTATGGTAATGCTAGTGTAAGCAAACTTACTGCACTTTCAGGCATATAAAAGTACAGCACATATAATTATGTATAGTCCATAATGTTTGATGATGATAAGTGACTATGTCACTGGTTTATGTATTTACTATACTTTTCATCATTATTTTAGAGCATACTTCTTCTACTCATAAAATAGTTAACTATAAAACAGTCTCAGGCAGATCCTTCAGGAAGTATTTCAGAAGAAGACATTGTTATCTGAAGAGATGACAGCTCCATGTGTGTTATTACCCCTGACAACCTTCCAGTGGGACAGGATGTGGAGTGGAAGACAGTGATACTGACGATCCTGACCCTGCGTAGACCTAGGCTAATATGTATGTTTGTGTGTTAATTTTTCACAAAAACAAACAAAAAATAATAAAAATATTAAAACTAGAAAAAAGCTTGTAGAGGCCAGGCACAGTGGCTCATGCCTGTAATCCCAGCACTTTGGGAGGCCGAGGCAGGTGGATCACGAGGTCAAGAGATCGAGACCTCCCTGGCCAACATGATGAAACCCTGTGTCTACTAAAAATACAAAAATTAGCTGGGTGTGGTGGTGTGCGCCTATAGTCCCAGCTACTCGGGAGGCTGAGGCAGGAGAATTGCTTGAACCAGGGAGGCAGAGGTTGCAGTGAGCCAAGATTGTGCCACTGTACTCCAGCCTGGTGACAGAGAGAGACTCTGTCTCAAAAAAAAAAAAAAAGCTTGTAGAATAAGGATATAAAGAAAATATTTTTGTACATCTGTACAATGTATTTGTGTTTTAAGATAAGTGTTATTATAAAAGTGTCAAAAAGTTAAAAAATTAAAAGTTTATAGAGTAAAAAAGTTACAATAAGCTAAAGTTAATTTATCATTGAAAAAGGAAATTTTTGAATAAATTTAGCTTAGCCTAAGTGTAGTGTTTATAAAGGCTACAGTAGTGTGCAATTATGCCCAAGACCTTCACATTCACCCACCACTGACTCACTGACACCCACTGCAAGCACCATTCATGGTAAGTGCCCTATACAGGTGGGCAATTTTTTATCTTTTATACCATACTTTTACTGCACCTTTTCTATGTTTAGATATGTTTAAATCACAAATACTTACCATTGTATCACAGTTGCCTACAGTATTCAGTACAGTATATTCTGTACTGTTTGTAGTCCTAGGTTTGTAGCCTGGGAGTAATAGGCTATATCATACAGCCTAGGTGTGTAGTAGGCTACACCATCCGCATCTGTGTAACTACACTCTATGATGTTCACACAACAATGAAATCACCCAAGGACACATTTCTCCAACAATATCCCCATCACTAAATGGTGTGACTATAATGATTATCCAGTGAGTTCTGAGATAAAAGAGATAAGCTCGGCATCCCAGGCTTGCACTGCGGATAACATCTATCCCGGCATGAAGGATTTCAGAGACTATGTCCTGGAGGCGGTGAAGCATGACATGACATGATTATCATCAGATGGTATCACTTTCAATTTACAATTATTTTAAGATGAAGATCCTCATCCTAGAGCATTTATAGCAGATGATGGAGTGGATGTGTATTGTTTTGCTCACCAAGCTTGCTTTCTTTTTAAGGAACAGTCCTTTCTTCCCAGGAGAACTGTTCTTTCTCTCCATTTCAACCATGAGGTTCTAGCTAATCCCCATACTTCACCTTCCTTGTCCCCATTGATTAGTCCAGGGTGAACCCATCCAATTTCATTCCTGAAACTTTTAAAGTTGGGCCTAAGAGACAGGGACATTCCTTCTGTGGTAATAAGGTCATAAAGTAAGAAGATTGAAAGGACCGTTTTTTCCTTATGTGGAAGTAGTCCTGTTGGCCCTCCTCTCTCTAGATCCCAGTTGCCTCTGAGGCCTCCTGTACCATTCATGTGCTGTCACTATGTGAAACATCACAGCATCCTTCCAGTAAAGTCCTCTTTTTGCAAAAACTAGTTCAAGTTTGGTTTCCATCTCTTGCAATCAAAACTGAGTAGCAGTTTTACACTTGCAGTGACTTCTTGACATGTTAATCCTTGTCTTAAAGTTACATTTTCCCTCTCACCACCCCTACCCCACACTTTCCAAGAAGAGCTAGCCCAATCTCCATGTTGCCAATTTCTCCTTGTTCTATCTCAGTCTATTAATGCTTGGAACACTTGGCCAATGCTCTTTGCCTCCCTATTAGCAGTGCTTCTAGTTGCTCCATTTCAAAGTACATTAAAATGCTGTCTACCAAGAGCCACCCCAGAGAATCCTACTGAGTGGGTCAAGAGTGGGGCTCAGGAATCTGTATTTTTAACAAAATACATGCTGGTTGATTCGATCTGCAGCCAGGTGGAGGCATCATTAGGCCACATGGCTCATAAAACCTAGCAGTTTTTTTTTTTTTTTTTCTTTTATCTTTTTCTTAAACTTTTATTTCAAGTTCAGGGGTAAATGTGCAGGTTTGTTTACACAGGTAAATGTGTGTCATGGACATTTGTTGTGCAGATTATTTCATCACCCAGGTATTAAGCCTGGTACCCATTAGTTATTTTTCCTGATCTTCTTCCTGCTCCCACCCTCCACCCTCCAAAGCCTATCAATTTGAAGAGTATGTAAATGTCCTACTGAAGAGTGCAAATGAACTGTTTCATCTCTAGTTAAGTTTGAGTACTACTCAGTCTTATTACCTCAAAGAAAGCAGAACTATTGGAGGCTTGGAAGTGTGTCATAGTGGTTTCAGGCTGCCGAGAGAATTATCTAGAAGGGGCTGCGGGTGTTGCAGAGGCAGACCTGGCCCCTTCCGCAAGCTGCCTTTGATTTCCTTCATGCTGGGGACAGATGAGGTAGAGGCCATTTGTTTCTTTTTAAACCCTAGAATTACATCACAGGCCTGTATAATTTTCCTTAAAAAGTGTTTTTTGTTTTTTGCTTTTTTTCCAAAGCAGCTATCCTCAAAAGAGCTGGGCATAGTTCTCCTAGGGGCAGCAGCAGTGTTGAAGTATGGGTGGAAACTGTTCTAAATCCTTCAAACAATGTCACCTTTGGAGCAGTAAAACTGCTCTCTCTTTCCCATGAGAGATGACAAGCATGCCCCAGCAATCTTTTCTTGAAAGTGGATGCCGGGTGAGAGAAGGATTTGATTTGCTGAAGGGTCAGCCGAGTCAAGCCAGTTCCTTCCTCACTTCTTCCCTGGCTGGAGGTTTTCATGGTGGTGATGATGGCTGAACTGGACCCACTTAGAAAACTGTCAAAGGTTTCTGGACTTTCAGGTGTGCCGTCTCACATTTGGTCTGCTACAGCAGGTGCTTCAAGGCTTTCTTCTGCCAAGAAGACTTCTTTATTTTATGATGTTTTCTTTGTGTGTGTGTGTGTGTGTGTGTGTGTGTGTGTTTCACTTTTATTTCTAACAAACCTGTGGACCTTGGGGCTTAAGACTGAGTGAAGCTAGAAGGATTAGAGTCAAAAGAATTTTGCCATTTGGCCAATAGCATCCCCCACCTCCTCACATATCGATTTTTTTTCTAGGTTCCCTTCCCCCTGCCACTCCCCTCTCCCCCACCCCCCCACACACACACTTTTCTCTTTCTCCTCTTTCTCTCCTTTCCTCCCTTGCTTCTCTCCCCTCCCTCTCAACACATTCAATGAGTGCCCTAAACGGTGACAAACTTGCATGTGCTTCCCTCATGACTAAACCCCTGGGCCTTCTGCCAATCCCCCACAGATGGCCCCAAACTGCAGGCATCCCGTAAGGGGACCCCACGCTTGCAGCCCTGGTTGGAACGGTCAGGGTGGAGGAGGATGGTGGGGAGCGGTGGTGTCTTCGCCCTGGGAGAAGGCGAAGCAACTTCCAGGAGGAAACGGGCGTTTCCTTCCCACGCGCTCGAGTGAGCCCTGGGTCCTGGCCTCGGAACTCCACCCAGCCCCTCCCTACCCTCTGGGAAAAGCCAGTCGCCACACACAGGCACACGCAGGCCCCGGCGCCGCGCCCTAAGGAGAGCAGCACCCACGGCCAATTGCCATGGCAACCCCGGGGTTCGTTCCACTTCCCCACCCAGCCGATCTCCCCCCTCCCTGCACTGCAGCCAACCGGCTTGTGCGCGTCCCAGGAGCGCGCTATAAAACCTGTGCTGGGCGTGATCGGCAAGCACCGGACCAGGGGGAAGGCGAGCAGTGCCAATCTACAGCGAAGAAAGTCTCGTTTGGTAAAAGCGAGAGGGGAAAGCCTGAGCATGCAGCGTGTGCAGAGCACGAGCTTTTGTCTCCGAAAGCAGTGCCTTTGCCTGACCTTCCTGCTTCTCCATCTCCTGGGACAGGTAAGTGGCACACCCTTAAGATGCCCCCAAGTTACTTTGCCCTCCTGGGTGGCCCCCATTTGGTCACCGGGCTCGCTGCGTCTTCTGTCCCAGCTGAGTGATTTCTCCTTCTTGTCTCGCCTGCCTTCAGGTCGCTGCGACTCAGCGCTGCCCTCCCCAGTGCCCGGGCCAGTGCCCCGTTACGCCGCCGACCTGCGCGCCCGGGGTGCGCGCGGTGCTGGACGGCTGCTCCTGCTGTCTGGTGTGCGCCCGCCAGCGTGGCGAGAGCTGCTCAGATCTGGAGCCATGCGACGAGAGCAGTGGCCTCTACTGTGACCGCAGCGCGGACCCCAGCAACCAGACTGGCATCTGCATGGGTAATCCTGCCCCCTCTGCTGTTTGACCTCTTCTTCTGCAGCTAAGTGAAGCTGCTTCCTCCCTTCTCTTTTTTATTCCCCTTCCCAGAGGCGATAAGCAAATAATAATAATGTAGTAAGTGACATGTATAGAGCACTTACTGTGTGTCAGGCATGGTTTGGGGAGCACCTGGGGCTTTGGGGAGCGCCACAGCCAGAAAGGAAACCTGCCCTGGAGTTGAAAGGCATTCTTCACTTGGCTTCCTAGACAAGAATCTAAGCAAAGGGGGAGCCACGCAGAGTTAAGGGCCAGTGAAGTCATTTCCTTCGGACACTTCTCGGGGGCTACTTGGGGCTGATGGAAGCTCGGGTTTACTCACACGCTCACTGTTTCTCAAACTGCAGTTGGGGAAAACCCAGCAGGTTTGTTTTCACACCTGTAATTGTCCCATTTGAACCAAAGCAGCTGCTAGTCTCCTGGGACAACTATGTAACCCTTCTCTGGCTGCAAGTAAAATAAAATGCAGGCAACTAGCCAATCCAGTCTTATAAAACATAATCAATCGGGGATCAATTTTTCACACGGTACAACATTGTAGTTGAAGATTGTCGCTTCCTTTCTGGACAGGAGGGCTCTTACTTTTTTCTCTAAGCTACTGATGATTTATTATGCTTGAGTGTCAAGGAATCTTAATGCCCTTCCCAATTTGATCAGCTAACCTGTTGGAAAATATAAAGTACACTTTTTCTCCTTTTAAGTCTAAGCTGCCGGAGTAGGAAACTCTAAGGAGGTTCTTGCAAAATGACTGAACATTTAGAACAATGGCCAGGGGACCTTGGGGGCATCACTTCACAGTTGCACACCTCTTTCCTCATCCATAGAATGAGTGGCAACACCAGATGATCTTGAAGGTTTCCTCTTGCTCTGAGAGGCCTCCATGAGGACATCACCCTACAGTAGATACATGAGAAACCGGATCGCCTGAACTAGAAAAGGACTTGGGTTTTGGAGCATGTCCTCCAAATCTTACATAGCTTCTTCACTGTATTGTGTTCTTGTTTTTCCTCTTCCTCTTTGCTTTCCACTTTGCTTCCCACTTTGCTTCCCCAATATTCTAGTGGTAGAGGGAGATAACTGTGTGTTCGATGGGGTCATCTACCGCAGTGGAGAGAAATTTCAGCCAAGCTGCAAATTCCAGTGCACCTGCAGAGATGGGCAGATTGGCTGTGTGCCCCGCTGTCAGCTGGATGTGCTACTGCCTGAGCCTAACTGCCCAGCTCCAAGAAAAGTTGAGGTGCCTGGAGAGTGCTGTGAAAAGTGGATCTGTGGCCCAGATGAGGAGGATTCACTGGGAGGCCTTACCCTTGCAGGTGAGAAACTCAGGCTGGTCATAGTAGAGGGTAAATACAAACATGAAGAATTTGCAATCTCTTGGATTTGAAAAGAGAAACTGGCCTCAGTTTCTGGCCATTCAGTTGTGGATTTCAGGTTGCCCATTGAGATCAAACACATTTGTAGACATTAGATCAAACATATTTATAAACTCAAACTAAGTTATAGAAGGTTGCTGCAATTTCTCCTGAAGAGGACCTCCCAAATTCACTCTTTTGTCTTATTTTTGTCTTATTGGATGACTACTACTTGTATTTTAATCCATCCCACTTGACCTTCATTAGCACTACAAAGACAAAATTTTAAATCCTCTTTCTTTTCTGGATTCTGTACACTCCCTAGGCTGTCTCATGATTAACCTCCTTAAAGAAGGCTACTCATCCCTGGACAGGTGTCACTGAAAAGTGTCATCTTTCTAGATGCTGTAGTAAGGCTCAGATGGCACTTCAGGACCTTTTTTTATTCTTCTTTTTGTTTTCTCTTATCAATGAAATAGTTTAAATAAAAAATCTCAAGAGACAGTAGAGGATTATTTTAGAAGCCATTAATTAGCCAGATTACTTATATTAGCAGTATCCAGAATTGTATACTGTTTCTGAGGGCAGACATTATCAGCCATGCCAGAAATAAATAAATAAATAAATTCAGTTCTGTGTCCTGGAAGCATGGGTGTTTAGTAGGTACGGAGTTAAATGAGACCCACTTTCTAATAATGGCTGAAAAGGACCACTTTCCAATCCTCACATTTTACCCAATATGGCTGTCTTTATTTATACATCCCATAGCTTACAGGCCAGAAGCCACCCTAGGAGTAGAAGTCTCTGACTCAAGTGTCAACTGCATTGAACAGACCACAGAGTGGACAGCATGCTCCAAGAGCTGTGGTATGGGGTTCTCCACCCGGGTCACCAATAGGAACCGTCAATGTGAGATGCTGAAACAGACTCGGCTCTGCATGGTGCGGCCCTGTGAACAAGAGCCAGAGCAGCCAACAGATAAGGTAGGAGCCTGATGGAAACCTCTCATCCTGAAGGTAATGGCCCTGTCTCTTTGGAGCCCGGGCTTCAGAAAGTCAGTGTGTCACTCTGTGACGGAGAGAGCAGCTATAGCTGGGAGTTAACCCCAGAGAAAAGGCAGTGGGGTTCCTGAAGCCAGCTTATCTTCTTTTTTCTCTTTAACATATTGAAATACTCTAAGCAACTCACAGTTGCTTTACACTCAGGTAAAGACGGAGAGGGGCCGGAAAACTATAATGCTTTTCCCAATAGAGAACGGTCTAGCAAATCCCATTCCATTTCTGGAGAAAACTGGCTACAGCTGTCAAGCGCAGCTGATTCTAGAGAGGTCAGTTCTGACCTCAGTTCTCTTTACTCGTCAGGTTCTCTATGTATGGGTAGAGGCTATGTGGGTCTTACCTCTCAGTCCTCAGCTCTCTACCTGGCACATATTATATGCGTGATAAACAACTATTGATAAATAAGCGAGTGACTGTCTGGGAATTATTGTTGGTATTTTTAAAAACCTAGTGGAAATAATACATCTGCCAGCATAAAGCAATATGGGCCAAATAAAACAGCACGTATCTTTTTATTTTTTGGTTGTTGGAATTATATCAACTCAGTATGTTAACACTGAATGTGAGACGTGCAGATCAGAAGCTCTGATTGGTTGCTGATGACATCACAGGCCTTGTTACCAGAGCCCTGTATTAGAAAAATGCAATACCCAATTTGAACCATTATATGGATCTTTATACAAACCTAAGACTAAACTAAAACAGCCCTTAGCAATTCAAGATTTACATATCTTGACACTGACGCCATATCATCTAATGCGCAAGAGGTCAACTGTAGAGCCAGACAGCTTGGCTTCAAATTCTGTCTTTCCGCATGAACCAGCTATGTAATCTTGGGCAACTTTCTTAACTTCTCAGCCTCAATTCCTTCTCCCACATAATGGGGCTGCTGAAAGTACCTACCTTAACTTGTCATGGTGATTAAATAAAATGAATTTGCAAAATGCTGGGTATAGATTAAGTACTCTGTTAACAGTAGCCACCATTACTTATGATTTCTATTTACTGATAAAATAAGAGTCCCTAGTAGTTGCATTAGTTATATGGCTGCTTAGCTATATAATTTTTTGAGGTCCATCCTAACTTTATGTTTCTTCCACCAGTTTAGAAAGAACACCTAGAAACACCTTATCCCTAAAATTATATCCTAGGAGATGCACTTCCTCACACTCAGGGGAATTCAAACATATATCTAACATGGTCATATAGGTTCACCCACATAAGCAGTCTCACATACAAACACATACACACATAGGAATGTTGTTATCCTGTACCATTTTGTGGGTGTTGACAAGAATACATGCTAAATATTAAATTAAAAAAGAAGTCCTTAAATATTTTCAATAGCACAGCAACTTCTTTATTAAACAAGTTATTTCCATTTAATGCCTCTAAGATGTGGCTTTTTCTATTGTGTCATTTTGCAAAATTTGTATTTTTTCTTGTAACTTGAATCTTCTTTAATATTTGGATATGTTATTTTAAAGATGTTTATTTATAGTATACATTTTATAAAAGTTGTACTAGTATAACAATCATTACTTCCTTGTCTCCAAGAGATTCTTAAATCTAAGACAGTGGTTCTTTTGAGACGGAGTCTTGCTCTGTCGCCCAAGCTGGAGTGCAGTGGTGCAATCTTGGCTCACTGCAAGCTCCGCCTCCCGGGTTCACGCCATTCTCCTGCCTCAGCCTCCTCAGTAGCTGGGATTACAGGCACCCACCACCATTTTTTTGTATTTTTTAGTAGAGACGGGGTTTCACCATGTTAGCCAGGATGGTCTTGATCTCCTGACCTTGTGATCCGCCCGCCTCGGCCTCCCAAAGTGCTGGGATTACAGGCGTGAGCCACCGCGCCCGGCCAACAGTGGTTCTTAAAGGGTGGTCCCCAAACCAGCAGCAGCATCTAAGAAGTTGTTAAAATGCAAATTTGTGGTGTGGGTCCCACATCAGATGTACTGAATCCAAAACTCAGGGTGTGAGGTCCAACAACTTGTTTTAAGAAATCCTCTAGATGATTTTGATGTGCACTGAAGTTTGAGAGCCACTGATTTAAGATAATTCCAAGTCTAATCACCCGACAAGCTGTGGGTCATGCCTATGAAGGTGAACAGTGGATAACTACAGGAAATTAGTAGATGAAGAAATATAAGTAAGAAATAAAATATAGTCAATTCTTTGCTGAATTATCAATATTGGGCCTCTTCATTTATCATTACTAATACAATCTTGAATACATTCTCCACTTTATTTGCCTTCATGCAAATTCCATGTCTTGGAATTTCCTGGGGTCATCATGTAATAGAAAGAATGGGCTTTGTATCAGACAAATTCAAATATTAGATGTTTTCTGATCCCTTTATGTGTTTGAGACTCAGTTTCTTCATCTGTAAAACTTGGGCAATTGTTCTTTCTATGAATGATTATTTCTTGTATGAATGAATACTGTTAATAAGGTTGAGTTAATGTCTGAAGAGTATTTGAAACATAAAATAATGCCAGATTTATACACATTCTTTTTATAACATGTTGTATTAGTCCATTTTCACACTGCTATGAAGAACTACCCGAGGCTGAGTAATTCATAAAGAAAAGATGTTTAATTGCCTTACAGTTACACATGGCTGGGGAAACCTCAGGAAACTTACAATCATGGCAGTAGGTGAAGGGGAAACAAAGCACATCTTACGTGGCAGCAGGAGAGAGAGAGAGAGAGAGAAAGAGAGAAAAGCAGCGAGAGAGAGAGAGAGAGAGAGAGAGTGAGAGGGAAAGTGCCACACTTTTAAACCATCAGATCTTGTGAGAACTCACTATCACGAGAACAGCAAGGGAAAAATCCTCCCCCATGATCTAATTACCTCGCACCAGGCCCCTCCTCTGACATGTGGTGACTACAATCTGAAATGAGATTGGATGTGAACACAGAGAACCAAACTGTATCACGTGTAAAAATCCATTTGGCTAAAAATGACACCAAAGCATGTTACAGGGTCTTAAAAGATAGGTTTTGTTATTATACATATGCTTTCACCTTCGTGCTCATCTCCTCAATGTCAAAAGACCATTATGTACGATTAGGCAAGGTGTTCACATTCCAGGAAGAAAGGAAAATGAATATAGGAACAATAAAGAATTGTACCTACTCAAAGGGCAAAGGATTTCCCAGATTGCCTTGGCTTATGTATCCTTGGCCAGAACTTTGCCACAAGGTTATCCCAAGTCCCAGATAGTCTGTGGAAGCAAATGCTTTTAGCTGACTACATTGCTCAAGCAAAATTAATGCTCTGATAGCAAAGAAGAAAGACCAATAGATATTGGGTGGGCAACTAGCAGGTAATTCCATACTCTAAAATTGTCCCTCAGGGGAATGGTAGCCATTCAATACATCACTTCTTTTTTCTTTCTTAGAAAGGAAAAAAGTGTCTCCGCACCAAGAAGTCACTCAAAGCCATCCACCTGCAGTTCAAGAACTGCACCAGCCTGCACACCTACAAGCCCAGGTTCTGTGGGGTCTGCAGTGATGGCCGCTGCTGCACTCCCCACAATACCAAAACCATCCAGGCAGAGTTTCAGTGCTCCCCAGGGCAAATAGTCAAGAAGCCAGTGATGGTCATTGGGACCTGCACCTGTCACACCAACTGTCCTAAGAATAATGAGGCCTTCCTCCAGGAGCTGGAGCTGAAGACTACCAGAGGGAAAATGTAACTGTCACTCAAGAAGCACACCTACAGGGCACCTGTAGCTGCTGCACCACCCACCATCAAAGGAATATGAGAAAAGTAATGAAGAATCACTATTTCATCCTTGAATCCTATGTATTTTCCTAATGTGATCATATGAGGACCTTTATATCTGTCTTTTATTTAACAAAAAATGTAATTAACTGTAAATCTGGAATCAAGGTAAGCTCAGGATATGGCTTAGGAATGACTTACTTTCCTGTGATTTTATTACAAATGCAAATTTCTATAAATTTAAGAAAACAGGTATATAATTTACTTTGTAGACTGTATCACATTGCACTCATCATATTTTGTTGTGCACTAGTGCAATTCTAAGAAAATGTCACTGTAATGAGTCAGTGAAGTCTAGAATCATACTGAACATTTCGTTGTACAAGTATTTCAACCATATATTGAGGTTTAATGGGAAGATTCTCTATTGGCTCCCTTTTTGGGTAAACCAGCTCTGAACTTCCAAGCTCCAAATCCAAGGAAACATGCAGCTCTTCAACATGACGTCCAGAGATGACTATTACTTTTCTGTTTAGTTTTACACTAGGAAACGTGTTGTATCTACAGTAATGAAATGTTTGCTAAGTGGACTGGTGTCATAAACTTTCTCCATTTAAGACACATTGACTCCTTTCCAATAGAAGCTAAACAGAAAACTCCCAATACAAAGATGACTGGTCCCTCATAGCCCTCAGACATTTATATATTGGATGCTGCTGAGGCCCCCAAGTTTTTTAATTAAGCAGAAACAGAGCATATTAGCAGGGATTCTCTCATCTAACTGATGAGTAAACTGAGGCCCAAAGCACTTGCTTACATCCTCTGATAGCTGTTTCTAATATGCATTTTGTGGAATTTTGAGAAAAAAAGAGCAAAATCAACATGACTGGTGGTGAGAAACCACATATTTTATGAGAGTTTGGAATTATTGTAGACATGCCCAAAACTTATCCTTGGGCCATAATTATGAAAATTCATGATCAAGATATATGTGTATACATACGTGTATCTGGTTTGTCAGGCTACAAGGTAGGCTGCAAAATTAAATCTAGACATTCTTTTAATGCCACCACACATGTTCCGCTTCTCTCTTTTAACGTATTTATAAAAATATAAATTGTACATTTTGTAAAATATTATGTTTGATTTCTCTACTTGTCAGATATCACTAAATAAACACGACTTTATTGCTGTGTGACTCTGTATTACTTTGGTGCATAAAAGTTGAACATTGTTGTTTACTGAAAATAAAATTAAAATTTATGAATTAAATGAGACATCAATCAATAGCATCTATTGAAAGCAAAATGAGTATCTCTGGATGAGCTTACAACTTCTTATCAGAAGGGAAACAAAAGACAACTCAGTATTACTGAGTTAGACGTTCCTCTCCATCACAGCCTCAACTAGCCTCCACACTACTTACTCAGACCCTCATCTCAAGCTCTGATCTTTTTTTTTCTGGATGGCCCACTAGATACCTCTGTATATTGAAATTTAAACTTGTTATCTGACCAAACGAAATTCAGCTCTGTGGCTTCCTTATCTAATCAAAGGGCATCCCATCCTCCCAATTGCACAGCTTAAATGGCCAGCACTTTCTTGATCAGTATTATCTTGCCAAGTACCCGGAAAAGCATATTTCCATTGATCATGGGGAACTGCATGACAAACTGGGCTGCACAGTGGGCAGAGTCACAGTTAACAGAAGTTTTGTGTTTGGAAGCTTCTTGCTGATGCAGTGTGGCTCTCAAGTTCTATAATTTGTAAGGAAAAATCTTTTCGAAAGAGTTTTACTATTACCAACTTCACTTCCTGGGTCTGCCCCCTCCTTCCTGCTCCTCTCTTTAGCTAGTTTCTGTTTGTCCTTTAAGACGGATTAGAAAGCAACTTTGCCTTCTAGGAGTTTATTCACATGAAATTATCAAGGACAGCAAATATTTATTGCACAACAACATTGTGCTGAGAGCTGTACTTGCATTATATTGTTTAACTGGCACAATAGTCCTATGAAGTAGGCATTCTTCATGTACCTATGTTATGGATGAGGAAACAAAAAAAAAAAAAAAAAAATGTTAAAAAAAACTGGTCGATCTAGAATTCAAACCAAAGTCCTTTTACTTTCTACTTGCTAACACATGGTTCCTGACAAAGATGATCTATCTTGAGACTGTTCTACCATGTGTTGTTCATAATGGCAAAAAAAAAAAAAAAAAAATAGAAACAAAGATTCCACAGTGTAGATTTGGCTACATTAATTATAGTATACCCGTCAGGATGAAAAACAAAGCAACCTTCAAACTGAGAATATAAGAAAAGATATCCAAAAATATACCCCAGAATGGCATGAAACTAGGAAAAAAGTGATTTGGTTTTGTTCAAAAGTATCTATGAACATGAATCAAAAGAGACCTAGGACAGAATATGTAACAAAATCTCATTAGTGATTTAGACTAACATCAGGCTAATCTCATTTTTGTTCTTTTCTGTCATTTCTTTACCAACTTTTTTTTTAAACTGAGAATATACTACCTTTATCACCAGAAAAACAAAAATTAAGGCTGACTTATGTCCCTTCTGGCATAGTTCTCCTTGCACTTCTACTTACTCATATAGAGATAGCTGCTCCTTCCAGTAGCTGAAGCATTTGTTAAGTGATTCACTTTGTTCATTCAAAAACTACTTACTGATTGCTTCTATGTGCCTAGCATTGTTTTAGATCCTGGGAACACAGCCATGAGTAAAATAAACAATATAAACACGTTATCTCTTCTTCCTGAAATTTACATAATGCTGTTGGGAAAGGCAGGCAAAAAAGCAGCAAACAAAGAAGGTGAATTTCAAATAATGCATAAATAAATCTGTGAAGATCATCAAAACACGGTGATAACACAGAAAACTTCTGGGTGGCTAATTTAGCTTGAGGAAAAGAAATTCTTTCTAAAGAGGTGACATTTCACCAGAATGACAAAGAGAAAGAATCTTTCAGTGAGAGGTAACACCTATTGTGAAACAAAACAAAACAAAACAAAAAAAGTATCAGGGAGTATTAAGGAAGATCCATGAGGCCAGAGTACAGAATGGAAGGAGAGGTGGGAGATAACGTGTTTGCAGGGGCAAGAGTATCAGGACTTGCCTCTATCATCAAAGTTCTCACAGTATTTTACAACCAATTCTCTATACCACCATTATGAGTATCTTGAGGCCAGCATTTTAGTCCTCTGTACCTGCCCAAGTCCATGACACACAGTAAGACCTCACTGAGCATACCTGTCGAATGAATGAATAAATATATGAATGAATGGTCTCTGCATTGGCAGAAGGCAGAATGTTCTTTGAAATAAATGTTAGGCTATCATTTTCATTATCACTATCACCTGGAGAGCTCTCCAACATACATAAACACACATGAATGCATTCCCGAAGTTATAATTAAAGGCAGTCAGAAAATGTGATATGATGTACAAATATTTGCAAATTTTGGAACATTCTAGTAATACAGCAAGGCAAGAAACATCGACTGAGCAGAGTTTAGGGCTGCAGAAACAGCACAGACTTGAGAATTATCCAAGCCTGGGTCTGAATGCCAGGCCTACTCTTTCCCAGTTATGGGATACCGGGCACTCTGCACAGCCTCTGGAGCTCAGTTTTCACATCTGTAAGATGAGACCATGTATGGATAGGGTGACCAACTGCTCCAGTTTATCTCGTTTTAGGAGTCAGGACTTTTCAGTTATAAAATCAGGACAGTCCCAGGCAAACTGGGAGAAGTTGGTCACCCTAAATATCAACCTCATAGTATTATAATATATATTCATATGCGCTTGACTGTGCCTGGCACATAGTAGGTCTGCAAATGGCAGCTGCTGATATAAGTGTTTAGTAGAGCCAAGCATTGCCCCTTATTCTACACATTTAATGTTCAAAGGTAGACATTATTGACCTCATTTTTACATGGAAAGATGAAGAAACTCAAAGAAGTTAATGACCTATTAAGGACACAGTAAATGAAGGAGCTAGGATTCAAACTCAGGGTCTGTCTGAGCTCAGAGCCAAAGCTCTTTCCTTTACACAGTGCCACAGACGCTGAGGCCAAGTATATTTTCAGCAACCAAAACAATTCCAACAGTTTCATTTTTGTGCTATTTTCCCAAACTATAAATGTTCTCTTTTAGTAACAGCATTGCAAAGTAGTGAGACTGTTGAGATCATTCTGTGAATGTCACATTTGGAAAGCACTTAATTGCTGGTGTAGTGATAACTCACATTTCATTGAAAATTATTTGGGGATTTTTCTTTCCTTTTTCCACACAAAGATTCAATTCAACAATGAGGTAAGAACATCTTTAACTATACAAAGAGCTAATTTGTTACATACATATCTGTATTTGATGAGATTATCAATGAAGCTTTGGTGGAGATTTCTGGGCAGTACTAGATTTCTCTCACAATGTCTTCCTTGTAGGTACATGTTGTCATCCTTCCAAATGGGTTTCACTCCAAAATGTTTAACATCACAAGTCAAATCATCAAAACAGTATGTCCTTTTGGCTATGGGCTATAGGGCTTAGTTTGACGATCCAATATTGTTGGAAATGTATTCATCTTAACCACACTGCACAGTTCTTGCAGGCATTCTTATGCTGTCTGGACCACAGAGGGTTCACAAAATTCAATTACTACTTCAATAATGCCGCTGGCACTTGCTGAACTCTGAATAATGAAGGATTATCTGCAGCCTTCCAGCTGAGGACCGTGAATTACTGTTACATTAAGCCAGCTGTTCTGGGGATAATCAGGAGGTGCAAAGGGTAAAGATGGCAATGTTGTACCAGTCTTCCTAAAGAATGTGTGTCTTTCTCCTTAGGACAAAAAAAAAAATGGTGTGAATTTCAGCCCAGTATACAATTCCATTCAAATGACAAGGTTTCACAGAATGAACAGCCCACAGGTCCTACTGGAAGGAACTTGGCAACAAATATTTTATAATCCAAGCAGAAAATGTGGCTTGGACTTTTATTAGCAAAATCCGAGAACCAGACTCTGCTTGTAGCATAGAATCAGAAGTTTGGAAGAAGTTATAAAGTTCTTAGCTTGGGTTAAATATGGGTCAGTATGCTCCAAGCTGACCCAGGTTTGTCCTGCTGAAGCAAGGCCACCTACAAGATCCTGGGAGGACTTTGATACAGGAGATACCAGTAAGTGGGCATTCTAGCTCCTCTGAAAGTTGAGCAGTGAGAATCTTCCCCAATAATTTGTAGAAAATCACAGCCCCAGAAAAGAGGATAAAGACCACAAGGATCCTGTTAAGTGTGCCATGTTATCTCCCCAAAATCCATTTCATGGTTCAAGAATCCACTCTAAGTTCACCTTCTCTAAAAAGCCTTCTTCACCAGCACCCTTTTGGCTACAATGGGCCTGACCCACCCTCTTTTGTGCCCAACTGCTCTTTGTAACAACTACTATCATAGCAGCTGAAACACCCTATCTCTGTTACTTGTTTGCATGTGTGTTTCCCACTAAACCCTAAGCTCCATGAGAGCAAGGACCTTGTCTGGTTTCCTCACCATTGTTTTACACAGTGCTTCTTAAGGTTGTTCAGCACAGTATTCCAAACAGCTGAACAGACTGAACACTTATTATCTAACCATCTAGCAGCAAAAACCCAACATTTCAGGCCAAAGTTTCCATAGCTTCTCACATTTTCTTCTAAAAATGCAAGTAAGTTTTGACTTCTCCTTAATCTTCAAGTAAAATTGATGCTCCAGAAAAATGAACAATGTTTACACTGAGGTCTCTTGCATCTTCTTGCATATTTCATGTAGTCAAATTAGCAGTAATAATAAAAAAAAGATTCCAAATTCTATCTCAATTTAGGTGCCATCGATTGTAAGGTATACTATTAATGTACCTATCAAAAAGAAATTTTAAAATTCTGTCAATTAACCCAGGACACATCATCAATTGGAACGCTCATATCACTTTCAGAAATGAAAAAAAATCCAACATTTATTTTAGAATATATGAAATTTAGAAAAAAAGATGAAAAAGAGGAAGTGGAGGAAGAGGAAGAAACTGACATTTATCAAGCTTATTAGGTTCTAGACACTAAGCAAAGTGCTTTACATAGATTATTTGCTTTAATTCTTACAACAGACTTTTGAGGTCAGTACTATTTTATTTCAAAATTACAGATGAGGAAAATGAAGCTTTAGAAAGAAAAATAGCTTGCATGGCACCATAAACCTATTATGTGGTAAAGCCAGAATCTGAATCCTCACATTCTGAATCCAAAATGTATGTATTTACTCTGCCTTATTGCCTATATTCTGGGTTTCATGTACTCCATTTGGAGAAACAAGTAACGGTTGCACAAGAAACTTGAAAGAATGAATGAATGAGTGACCAGCTACTAAGCTATAAAGGATTTGTGCCTGGATATTGGTCACCACCTGAGGAACTTCCCCAACAGGATGCATGGGGGCCATATGCAGATCTTTGCCAAGGAAAACCGTTGACTTTGGCCAACAATTTTGTGACCAAGAACTGTTAGGAATACGGTCCCGAGCTTTTCACTGGCCCCTGAAATTAAGGTAGTGGTCTTTCTTTTCTGTATTAATTAAATAATTGATCAATTCAACAAAAGCGTAGTGATCATCTACCATATTCCAAGTCATTTGCTGGAACTGGGAATAAAGCAGTGAACAAGGCGAATACAGTCCTTGCCCTCCTAAAGCTTATAGTCTTGTGGGTTGTATGAGTTCTTCTTTAAACCCTGATTCCCTGGACTAAATTATCTAGATTTGTTTGTTTGTTGGTTGGTTGGTTGGTTTGCCTTTCCTTTTCTGCTTACCACTTTATGCTCATAGGAGTGGACTCCTTAGAACTGAGCCCCACGATTGGTTCCTCCCAAATTCCAGAGAAGATCCCTAGAGCTGAGTCTGAAACATTTCAGACTCCTCCCTGTAAGCCAGCTCCTCAGCTGAAGCCTCCTCAGATGCCAATTTCTCATGTGAAGATCAGATAATTACGTAGTTCTCTCTGCAACAACCATGGGAAAGGAGGATCTCTTGTACCTACTAAATACACACCTGGACAATTCCAGAAGTATATAGAAAGTTAGGGGTTTCAGAGATCTCCCCTGTAAGACCTCATTCATTAGGAGAACCATCTAATCCCCAAGCCTATGTTCAATAGTGTATTCAGAAACATCATGTAGTGCTCTTTATCCCTTTGACAGAAAGGCTCAAGTTATATTGTGCCCATACCCTTCTTGGTGCTATATTATCTACCTGGAGTGTCCTCCTTCCTTTAACGTCATCTTTTGAAATCATTTTTATTGTTCAAGACCCACCCACCATAAAATGCTATTTATATTTACTAAGTTTTTCCCAATTCCCACCCTACCTCTTCAACCAAGGCAAAACGTGGTAGTGGAACATATTGGCAAACACTGAACTTGGGATCAAAAAACCAAGCCATGTCCTAGTTGCCTAGCTTCTGGGCTTCTATGTCCACAAAATGAGGATAGTGAATTCAGCAACTTCTGTGGTCCCATCTATATTAACATTTATAGGGTATCTACTATGTGTCATATCATTTTTATAAACTTATTTTTCCTACAAGTACAAGATGAGTACTATTGCCTCATTTATTGATGAGACTGGAACAGAGTCCAACCCAGGGGTGCCTGACTCTACAGCCCAGACTCTTAGCAGCATGACACACCACAGCCACCAAGAGCTTGTGGTGCCCTTCCTCCTCTTTTTCTCTTTTATTATAATGATCATTCTAAAGGCTCATCTCATTGTAATAGTACTGCTTCTGGTTTTTGGATTAGAAAATAACCACCATAGCCTTCAGATTCATCCTGGTCTCTCTAGGCAAGGAGTGACAAAATCAGCAATGAAAATATTAATTAAAATTGTATCTACACAACATCCCAGATAATGGTAGAGATGTAGAAAAGCCAACTATGAAACCAGCTGTTACAACCATGTCCAGCCAGGTGCGGTGGCTCACTCCTCTAATCCCAATGCTTTGGGAGGCTGATGGGGGCAGATCATTTGAGGCCAGGAGTTCAAGACCAGCCTGGCCAAAATGGTGAAAGCCCGTCTCTACCAAAAATACAAAAATTAGCTGGGCGTGGTGGCATGCACCTGTAATCTGAGCTACTCAGGAGGCTGAGGAATGAGAATTGCTTGAATCCAGGAGGTGGGGACTTCAGTGAGCCGAGATCACGCCACTGCACTCCAGCCTGGGCAATAGAGCGAGACTTTGTCTCAAAAAAAAAAAAAAAAGAAAGAAAAGAAAAGAAAAGAAAAGAATAAAGAAATCCAATCAACAATTTTATTTGTCTTTCTATGGGACCATTTGCTTTGGCAGTCTGCTCAGATGAGATATCGAGGTGCATCTAGAAATATAAAGCATAGACTGATTCATTGAATTGGTCAGATTATTTTTTGAAATGGGTCGTTTCAGTCAAACAATTTGTTTGTAACCCAAGTTACTAACTAGTTATTGCCCATTTGATCTATTAAAAACAATTCATCCATTTGGTAAAGCCTCACTAACATTTTTTAAATCAATCTGTACAATGTACCTGAGAAAAATATATTAATTAGTTAATACCTTCACTCAATTAAAACTTGGGCATGTCCAAAGTCTGACCACACACCTCTTGTCATTATTGGATTGGCCACCACAGGTAAATTCCTACAATGTTGGACACAGATTCTTTAACAAAACAGTTGAACTTCAGCACACACCAAGATGGTTAATGCAATACAGACTGCTCAAGGTCAGACTAAACACAAGGTCCAAGAATTATTTTCTATGGTCCTCCTTAATGACACAAAGCCCTACCTTTTAACGGGCATTTTTCTTCTCACAAAACTTTGTATTGATTTATACATTTCTTCAATTCTATATAAGTGGCCTGTGAATTTACAAGATCCTCAAATCTCATAAGAGTCACACACCTTTTTCTTCATTTTCCATCTACTTGTTAGTTCCGTGTTTTCTCTTATTTGAAGACTAACTTTGCAAAAGTGCAGAGAAGGTATTCTATTGTATTCTGAGGGGGGGAAAATGGCATTGTTTGACTTGGATGTCCCTGGACTTTACAGTTTCACTCTAAATAATATAGTAACAGCCAAGGCCCCCTGATTTCTGCTACGAGCCCTCAACCCCACATTGGCTAGCTAGGTGTATATAGCATTTCGTACATGGGCTTCTAGTAAACCTATAAATGAAATGTGCTTTTATTAGTCATCTAGAGATTTTTATAGGCACTTGGCCAAATTCTAAATTGCTCAGGATTTGTATCTTCTAAAGAATAAAAGCCTATTCAGATTTCCCGGCTAGCTACATGAGAATGTTTTAAAGGGCTGGTAACAATACAACTCACCATGGACCACCTAGATTAATATTAAAAAGGTGTTTCTTTGTTTCCAAGATTTTCATGTTTGCCTTCCCCTCTCTTCTCTCTCTCCAACGTATCAATGCCTTGCTTTCTTTTTCTCAAAAGTTTTTCGAAAGCGTAGGCACTCCCCAGGCCATTGGTCCACTGGATGACATTGAACTTGCTCTGTGTACTCCCTGATGGCCTCTTTTCTAGGATAAACCATCACAACTGCCTTCATCAAGCTTAGAAAATCATCTTTGGGATCATCCTTAAACTTGAGAGGTAGAAGGCAAACATAGGAGAAATCTCTAGATAAGGACAACTAAGAAAGAACCTTGATCCATCAATAATAGAGTACATCAAGCAGCTTCATGCTCGATCTGAAATTATCATAGTCATCATTATAGGTCACAGATAATACCGTATGGAGTGTGTTTAACCCTTCGCATCTCTACAAAATGTCAAACAATATTCTGCACAAAATGAGCACTCAACAAATGTCAGATTAAAAAGAGGTATAAATTGATGAAAAACTAGAAGGATGTTAAATGGAGAAATTAGAAGGGTGGATAAAGGTATTAATTAGATGAACAAATGAGAACTAGAACTTTATGACTATTATTTCCTCCTTTTTCTAAAAAAAAATGCTTTTGTAAAAAGTTCCATTAACAATCATCTCAGAAATCTGTACAGAGCTCATACTTCCTCCCATCAAGGACTCCACGTTCCCTTTCCTGGTTCTCAGCACTTCTCCTTTTAGTTATGTGCCTCAATGTACATTGTTTCTATTGATTCCTATTCCTAGCCTTACCCTGGCACAATTTCTGATATATATCTTCCAGCCATGATCTTCCCAGTTTGCCCCTTCCGTCTTTGTGAGCTTGGCTAGCTAGGTTGACCCTCTTTCTTCCAACTTGTCCATCAAGTTGTGAGAATTGGATCATTTACTTGAGTTGTTAAACTTAAGACCAGCATTATTCTAATTGATACTGTTTATTCTCTTTGCCTTTGCCTGAATAACAAAGGACTCTCACATCATTGTGAATTATAGGTCTGTCTTTGCCATCAGATTTTTAATTTTGCTCAGGATTAAACCCATAGTAATTTAAGGAAGGTAGTAACCTCTTAAACTCTAGGGGAAAGTGTTGTAAAAGCAGTTTGCAAATTCTAAATCCTCACCTGAAGTAAGTTACTATTTGGGGTCACAAGCTGTCTACACAACCCTAAGATGTTTGAATATAAATTTAAAATTTTGATCATCCAGATGGTTGCTATTTGAAAAAGCCCATTTGGCATTCTAGACCTAACCCCCTGAATGATTAAAGAAGCAATAATCAGGAAGAGTCAATATTTGTTATCTTGTAGACGTTTTCTCTATAATGCTTAAGTACCCTAACTGTGATGCAGAGACTAAAATATTATAGCTAGATTTTTAAAAATTTGACCATATGCAAAAATGAGCAAGCAATATGAATCATTTAATTAAAGAAAAAATGACAAGTAGCTGATAAGACAATTATCTTAGTTTTGGATATGTTTCTGTTCTTTGTAGATCATATCAAATGTTTCAGAGAGTAACTCCTCTTACAAGTATTCTTTATGATGCTAATAAGGTAAAAGTTTCTATGGGCAAACTTCTCTCTATCCTGATTTAATTTTAAAAGACAATATTTCTTAAGCAACCAGCATGTGTAAGGTTATTCCCATAAAGGTGATATGCAAAATGCCCAAGGATCTTGATGTCTAAGATCCTCATACTTAATTCCATGAAGATGTAGTATATCATCTGAGAATTAATAACCTAACATTACGGAGCAATTTTGAAACTCAAATATGACAACATCCTCCTTTCCTATCACAGAAGATAGTCATTGTTAAATTCTGAAGGATATTGGAAGAATTCAATTATATTTTTCCTCCAGACTAGAAAGAACTCCTCTGCTGCCATTATCAGCTTCTGGGTCTCTAACCTACCGCCATTACCCCAATACTTGTGATATCTTCATTTGGCAATTTACAGTGGAGTGAAAGAGAAAATAGGGGAACTTAGCACTCCCAATTCTATCACCACAAGAGTGACATAACACACTATACCTCCCCCTTGAGAACAACCTTATCTTTCTTCCTCATGCCAAATATCTCCTGGACTATGATGGGAACAAGTGAAGGATAAAGCAGGGTAGATCTCAAAAGAACAGTATGTGGTAATAGGAGGAGAGGTTAATTTTATCCAACTTACTCATTCCTTTGTGGTTCACTAGGAAAGGAAATCCTTAAAAGAAAGGTGTCCTATATGAATTCTATATATTTCTTTAATATTCTTTTATTTGATTCACACAACCCTCTTTCAAGTCCTCCACTCCAATGTCCAATCCGTTTTCTCAGATAACTCTGCCTTCCCCATAAAGCCTTAACCTCTACAAACTCAGGTGCCTCAGGCATTGGGCTGAGTTAATGAAGGTTCCACTCTACTTGGTTCTGTTTGACTTATGCGGACAGGGCTAGAGCAGATTCCTGTGGATGAAGCAGAAAGTAAATGTTTTGAGTTTCATATTTTGTCTTCGAGAGGGTCAGCTGATTTCAAAAGTTTACCTAAAAAGAGAGAGCACCCCAGGGCAAGATTTTCCTCGAAAAACAAACCGAAACCAAAAAATACAATCTGCTATTCTGGTATAATGAAAAATGAGATGTCTCCTTTCAGCATGACTTTGACCTCTCCTTTTGCGGAAACAAGGATCCTAGAATTATTGAAGGAGGAGCATGTGACCCTTTCTTAGGCCTGATTGACTCTCCTCCCTTTTGATAGGGTAGCTCTAGTTCTAACTAGGTTAAGTTCCATTTCGAGCATTTTTACATACTTTGTCTCATTCAATGTTCAAAACTACCCACTGAGGCATGTATATTTCTGCCCATTTTATTTGTTAAGGTACCTTAAAAATGCTTACATTTTAGTTAATGATTCTGGCATTTGAGAGAAAAATATGCAATCTGTAAGCTCAAAAGAGATAACATATAATAAGTTCATTTGAACCATCAGTCATGTTTCCCACAAACAACTTAAACCTTTAACTGTCTTACTTTTTCAAAGGAATAGAAAGGCATCCTTCTGGTTGTGTGGCATTTGCCCTTTTCTAGAAAGCTCTTAAGCAGTCTTCATTGGATAACTTATAGAATACAATATTCATTAAATAGACATCAATTGTCATCATGGACTGAGAGTATACCTGTTTCTCTGTATTATAAGGCATAGAAAACATGTTATATAACACACTTTCACAGACTTTATAAAAGATAACCCACTTTGCAGATGACTGACCTACCCAAGAAAAATTAAGAAATGAGGGTGAGCGTTCTATTCTCTCTAAATCATGTTTCATTTCAATTTATTCTCAATATCCAGAAGGATAACTGATGCTTTTTGGATGAGCTCATTTAAACATGTCAAACTCTTTTTACAAAGATTAATTAGAATGTGTCAGCTATGCTGGTGGCAAAGCCATCTTGTTTAAAGTCTTCAAGAAGTAATATACAAAGCAAGATTACAACTGCTCAATCTTTAGCATGACATGCATAAAATCAATATTTCAAGTTCCTTTGGGAGTTACAGCCCAACATGCTGCTTATAAATCGTCATAATGACCTCAGCCAGCCCCTCCTGTCCAGTGGGGAAAGTGGAATTACTCAGACTTCAAGGGGAGACTTAAGGACTGGGCAGTTCACAAGGGCTGTGAATAGGCTGATGGTTTTCTAGAAGAAAAATGTCAGATGTAGAAGTTTCCTAGATGCCATGCCATAATCAGTCCCATCTGCTCCAAACTCAGAGAGCCAAAGTCATTCACTGAAAAAGCTTTGGAACAGCAAAGCATGGGCATGTTCAGAGACAATAGTGAGTGACTTCTCACTATCCAAGAGATTTCAAGTAGCAGGATTTCTAAACGTTCCATGCAGAAGATGACACCAAAATATCCTCTGGGAGATCTTCTTTTATATCTCACTTAATGAAAGCAGTTTCTGTTAACTGATATCTCTGAATTAATCAATATCTTTAATTTCTGGACTGCTCAACTTTGTGAAAAACTGAGGTTCTCCTTTACAATTTGAACAAGTCTAATGTTTTCAGCTTCTCCCACTGGTGTTTTGAAACCCTAGCTCTACTTGAGGATATTTTAAGGATAATCTGAAGAATAGGAGCTTTAGAATTCACTAGTATAGTGTTCTCAACCAGAGATAATTTTAGTCCCCAGACAACATTTAGTAATATCTGGAGACATTTTTGATCATAGCAAACTGAGGGAGGACTGCCACTGGCATCTGATAGGTAAAGGCTAGGGATAATTCTAAATATCCTACACAAGACAGCCCTCCACAGCAAGAAATTATCTGCCCCCAAATCTCAATAATGCCATGGTTGGAAAGCCTTGCACTAGCAAAATGGCAAAAACCCAAGTTTAACCAATGGCCAAAGCTCAATTTTAACCACAGATGAAAATTCCCTCATACCATGTTGCAGGAAGCAGAGAAAGAAAGCAGTATAATCATTTCAGTGGTGAATAAGAAATCTCTGAAAAGAGACCACTTCTGTGACACAATCAACCAAGCCAAAAAAAAAAAAAAAATGGTCTTCCAGTTGGGTCTTACAATACAATTTGGAAAAGTAAATGCCAGAGACAACTGGAAAAAAGAGTTGATGCCCAGACAGATTTCCTTGTTGTGATGCATGTTGGCTGACTTAAGAGCCTCCAAGTCCCCAAAGTGATAATTTCCAGAAAAATTGAAAGAGGAGGGGTTAAGTTAAACATCCACTGTGAGTTGTTCTTACTCTACAGTTGAAGAGAGATCTTGAAATATATTTTTCATTCATTTTCTCTCTTTGTGTCTCCCCTATGTGAGAAACATGGCATGCACGACTGGCGCCTATATTATCCTCTAGCCAATACTTTATCCCAGTTGCCTTAGCAACTGTCAATATTTGTCTGGTATGTCACAGCCCCAGTTGGCTGATGGCTGGTTGAACATCAACTTGTAAAGTTTAGGGAAGAGAGACACCCAGTGGTCTAAATTAACTGAGTTGCTGAAAGCCTGCTTAATTTTATTTTCACTTCAGAAATGTTTATTAATTTTTAAATCTGATCTTCTGTTAATCATCAACAATCCCCATAGTTAAACTTATGAAAGCAGAAAAGAACACAAGTTGGCACACTTACTTTTTCTGTAAAGGCCCAGACAGTAAATATTTTAGGCTTTGCGGGCCATATGGTCTCTGTTGAAACTATTCAATTCTTCCATTATAGCACAAAAGCATCATTAAACAATATGTAAACAAATGAGAATGGCTGCATTCCAATAAAATTGTACTTACAAAAGCAGACAGCAAGCCAAATTCAGCCCATAGGCAACAGTTTCCTAACCCCTGCAAGAGAAGATAGAATGTATGTGCTCTTTCAATCTGTACATGCAACTGCCCATTTCCCTCCCCCAAATTTTAAGGCAACTGGAAGAATCACTGCAAAAAGACACATCAATATTCAGTCACTAAATTAATACAACTATTTAGCATGTTCCAGACACTGTTCTAAGTGCCACAGTCACAGCAATGTACAAGACAGTTACTCTGGACCAAGTGCTGTATCCCCTCGAAATTTAATGTTGAAATGTTGAAATTCTAATCCCTAGTGGGATGGCATTTGGAGATGGAGACTTTGGGAGATAAAAAGGTATTGAGATAATAAAGAGTCCTCAGGATGGAATTAGTGCCTAAGAAGAGACAGGCTGGAACTTGCTTCATCTCCATCCTTCTACCATGTAAGATTACAACAAGAAGCCGGATATCTACAAAGCAGCAAGAGGGCCCTCAAAAGACACCAGACTGCCAGCACCCTGCCTTCCCAGCCTCCAGTTTGTGCAAAATAAATGTTTGTTGTTTAAGCAACCCAGTATCTGATATTCTGTCACAGCAGCCCAAACTAAGACAGCAGTTAAAGACCTCTCTGTCTTTGTGGAGCTTATATTTACAGTTAGTAATATAATATATAAATAATAGGTCTTGGAAGTCAAATGATAGTAACTACTGTTAGAATATTTCAAGGCAGAAGTGGGACAGGGAATAATGAGTTAAAAAATGTTATAGATTGGATTGCATTTCCCCCCAAAAATATTGAAGAACTAATTCCTTGTACCTGTTAATGTAATATTATTTGGAAATATGATCTTTGAAGATGTAAGCAAGTTAGGAAGAAGTCATTAGGTAGGCCCTAATCCGGTATGACTTGTGTCCTCATAAGAAGATGAAATGCCACATGAAGACAGACCCTGGGAGAGCCCCCTCTGATGACAGAGAAAGATACTGGAGTGATGCAGCTGCAAGCCAAGGAATGACAAAGATTGCTGGCCATATTCAAGCTGGGAAGAGGAAAGAAATGATTCTCAGAGGGCCATGGTCCTGATGACACCTTGATGTCAGCTGGGTTGCCTCCAGAACTATTAGGGAATAAATTTCCGTTGTTTTAAGCCACATAGTTTGTGGTACTGTGTTAAGACAGCCCTAAGAAACTAATACAGAAACAGAGAGAACTGTTACTGTTAAAATGATGGCAAAGAAAGGGCTTCAGTGAGAGGGTGAAGGAGCAACTCAGGGATGCGTGTGACAGTAATCAAAGCAGAGGAAACAGCAAGGTTTAAGGCCCTGAGGCAGGAGGATCACAAGGGTGTTCTTGTGCATGGGGCAAAGTGAGCCACAGGGAGAAAGGAGAGTAGTAAATCAGAGAGATAAATGGAACAAGATGACAAATGTCCTGTGGGATACTGCATGGAATTTGGCTTTTATGCTGAGTGAAATATGATATTAAAGAATTTTGAGTAGAAGAGTGACATGTCATATGACGTTTATGAAAAGCATTGTTCTGGCTGTCCTATTGAGAATATATCCCATAGAAGCAAAGATGGAAGTAGGAGCAAAGATGGAAGTAGAAAGACCTATTATGAGGATACTGCAATTATCCAGGTGAGAGATGCAAGGGGTAATAGTGGAGGTGGTGAGAGGTGTAGGATTTGTTGTTAGAAGAGGATCTACTGACATATTAGATATGAGGTGTGAGGAAAAGTGAAGATCAAGGATGAATTCAAGGTTTTTGCTTCAGGCAAACTGTAGTTTGAACTTGTGATGAGGAAGACTGGGATAAGAGCAGATTTCCTCGTAGGGGTGTGTCAAGAGTTCACTTTTGAGCGTGTTATGATAGGGATGTTATTAGATAAATAGTTAGATCTCTGGGTCTGGAGTTCGGGAGAAAGTTCTAGGGTGAAGATTTTAAATGTAGGTTATAATTAGTACAGGTGGTCCTCAGTATTTGTGAAGGATTTGCTCTAGGACCCCCCTTACGTACCAAAATCTGTAGATACTCAAGTCCCTTATGTAAAATTATGTGGTATTGGCATATAACCTACACACATCCTCCCATGTACTGTACTTTAAATCACCTCTAGATCATGTATAATACATATAACAATGTGAATTGTATGTAAATAGTTGTTAAACTGTATTGCTTAGGGAATAATACAAGAAAAAAAGTCTGTACATGTTGAATACAGACACAATTTTTAAAATATTTTTTATCTACTATTGGCTGAATCCACAGATGTGAAATCCATGCATATGGAGAGCCAATTGTGCATAAATGATGTTTAAAGCCATGAGACCAGATGAAGTTAACAAGGAAATTAGTATAGATGGGGTAGAGAAGAAAAGTATTTAATTGATTGAGCCCTGGAGGACTGCAACCTTCACTATTAAGTCTACAAAGAGAAATGAGCCAGTTAAGAAGATAAGAAACTGCTAGAAAGGTAGGAAAACCAAGAGATCATGAGGTCCTGAAGCCAAGAGAAAGACAGACATGAAAATGTGTGTTAAATACTAGTAGCTTAACACATAGGAAATACATAAGTGCTTATAATCAGAACTGAGAGCTGACTGCTGGATTTATCAGTGTGGAGCTCATAAATAGTCTTGAACATATAATTTATCATCCAAATCAAGTCACTTTAAAATAATTATTTCAATTATTATTATTTCAATAATATTCAAATTATTATTTCAATAATAACAATTGAAAATTATTATTTCAATAATAATAATTGAAAAATTATTATTTCAATAATAATAATTGAAAAATTACTCCTAGAGAATAGGCAGGGGCCAGTATTTTCTGTACAAATTAAGATGTACAGTCACCCTTGTCATGAAAATATTGATAAGAGCAGTTTCATGGGTGTGATAGGATATTTGACTGAATGAATTAGATTCTATGGAGAATGGATGGAGAGAAACAGGGGACAGTGACTGCAGATAACATTTCAAGGAAAGTAAAGAGAATGACATAGACAGAGGTTGGTTAGCAGATTCAAAAGTATAGCTAGAGAGGAGAAACAAGTTATAATGTTTTTAGCACTACAGAGTGACTATAATAAACAACAATTTATTGTGTGTTTTCTTTTTCGTTGGTTTGGTTTGGTTGGTTGGTTTTTTGTTTGTTTGAGACAGAGTCTCACTCTGTCGCCCAGCCTGGAGTGCAGTGGCACCATCACAGCTCACTGCAGCCTCAATCTCCCAGGCCCAAGCAATCCTCCCACCTCAGCCTCCCAAGTAGGTGGGACTACAGGGGCACACCACCACACCCAGCTAATTTTTGTGTTTTTTGTAGAGACAGAGTTTCACCATGTTGCCCAGGCTGGTCTTGAACCCCTGAGCTCTAGGAATTTGCCTGCCTCAGCCTCATCAGAGTAAAAACTTTCAAGCCACAAGAAGAGAAGTTCTGCAAGTTCCTACCACATCATCTATCCATCTGCCTGAATCTGTGCTTATTTTCTGCCTTTCCTCCAGTTATTATGGATAAAATGTCTATATGCTTATATAAGGCCAACCCTTCTGTTTGTGCTCTATATCTCATGAATCCAGCAATTCTCTTTTCCATCTCCCTACCCCCAGGCAATTTTTTTTCTTTTTTCTTTTCTTTTCTTTTCTTTTCTTTTTTAATTGAGACAGAGTTTCACTCTGTCGGAGGGCAGTGGCGCAGTCTCGGCTCACTGCAACCTCCGCCTCCCAGGTTCAAGCTATTCTCCTGCCTTAGCCTCCCAAGTAGCTGGGATTACAGGCATGTGCCACCACACGCGGCTAATATTTGTTTTTTTATTAGAGATGGGGTTTCATCATGTTGGCCAGGCTGGTCTTGAACTCCTGACCTCAAGTGATCCGCCCACCTCAACCTCCCAAAGTGCTGGGATTACAGGCATGAGCCACCACGCCTGGCTCAGGCAATTTTTCTCTGTTTTTCTATTTGGCCACTGTCTAGAGCCCACGTCTTTGAACTCAAATTCCAGTTAATATCAGATAAATGAATGAGAAATGTTCATAATACATTTGTGTTTTCTGTAGAAAAGCTGAATTTTTAAGTAAACACAAAATATGTACATATTTTTAGATCATTCTGAAAACAGTGTGACCTAAATGACTATTTTTCCTACCTGGAGAAGAATTCCACATTTAAGTCCCAAAGTGCTGGGATTATAGGCATGAGCCACCGTGTCCAAATATTATTTTCAAATAGCTAGAAAAGCAGATTTTGAATGTTCTAGACATAAATAATGTTTGAGTGATGGAGCATACTAATTACCCTAATTTCATCATTATATATTGTATATATGTATTGAAATATCATACTATACCCCATAAATACGTACAATTATTATGTGTAAACTAGAAATAATAATTTTAAACAAAAAATTTTAAAGAATGATATGGGATAGAGAGGGTTGGTTTGGAGTTATTGTTCTTTTTTCAATAACGAAGTACATTATAGAATGTCTGTATGCTGACTGGAATTAAATAGGCAAAGAAGAAAAAAATTACCTGAATTAGGGGTGGGAAGATGGGAAAGAGAATTGCTGAAGTCATGGGATCTTGGGCACAAACAGAAGGGTTGGCCTTATATAAGCATATAGACATTCTCTCCATAATAACTGGAGGCAAGGCAGAGAAAATAAGCACAGATTCAGGTGGATGGATAAATAATGTGGGGAGAACTTGCAGAACTTCTCTTGTTGCTTAACATTTCTCACCCTGATGAGAGTGAGGCGGAGAGAAGAAGAGGGAGGAGGAGCTAGAGGTGGAGTAGATAGACTAGGGGTAAAACAGGAGAACTTGTGGGCAGCACTAAGGCTAGTTGGATTGGATAGGGCACAATCTATTGGCATTGGGGGTGTGATCAACCCAACCCAAGCTGGTCATGGACTATGTGTGGGGGAGCACTGATTTCCCAAGGAAAATCTGAAATTGAAGAAATATTAGATGATGGTGGAATGAATACTGGGAAGGCAAGCTCAATAGGCCATAAGTTTTGGTGGGTTTTGTTTTGTTTTGGTTTGCTTTTTGGTTTGTTTTTTGAAAAAACATCTTGCTCTGTCACCCAGGCTGGAGTGCAGTAGCACAATCTCGGCTCACTGCAACCTCTGCCTCCGGGGTTAAAGCAATTCCCCTGCCTCAGCCTCCCAAGTAGCTGGGATTACAGGTGTGCGCTACCATGCCCAGCTAATTCTTGTATTTTTGCAGAGACAGGTTTTCACCATGGTGGCCAGGCTGGTCTCAAACTCCTGACAAGTGATCCACCTGCCTCAACCTTCCAAAGTGCTGGGATTACAGGCATGAGCCACCACACCCAGCCAATAGGCCATAAATTCTGGCCCTGGCTTTTTCATTTATTATCTGTGTAACTTTGAACAAGTTCCTTAACTTCTTTGAGCCTCTGTATGCTAATATACAAAATGCAGTTCATAATACCTGCCTCACCATGAGGGTTGAATGAGATAGCATATGTACAAACACTAAGTACTGTTTTCAATAAGGTCTTTTGAATTGAAAAGATCACCTAATTTTGTTGCTGTTATATAATAATTACATTATTATTATTATGCTTTCAAAATATTTGGCCACTGTCTATAGGCCAAGTCTTTGACTTCAAATTGCAGTTAATATCAGATAAATGAATGAGATACGTTTATAATACATTTGCATCCTGCAGGAAAGCTAAATTTTTAATTAAACACAGAATATATACATATTTTAAAATCACTCGGAAGACAGTATGACAGAAATGACTATTATTTCTACCTAGAGAAGAATTCCACATTTAAGTAACAGGGCTAAAGTCCTTCCAATTCTAAGTTTCTATATACAAGTCTACTCAGGTTTATTCAGATCAATGACTTATCAGTTCTGCACAAATTTCTCCCTGAATCCAACAGTGCAGTAATTCAAAGTCACCATATCCTTCCTGTCTCCAGACACAAATGAAGTGACCTTTACATCTATAACCAAAATTTCTGCTCTTGACTGCTAACTGCATCTTTAGGATTTCTCTCTCTCTCTCTCTCTCTCTCTCTCTCACACACACACACACACACACACACACAATCCTTCCCTCAAGGATTTTGAGAATGCTCCAAAACATTCACATATGCTCACAATTCAGTCTGTTAGCTATTGACACCATTTGAAAATCTTCTATAGTATTTCTATCAGGTTCTGATTTCCCTGAGTCAATACTGGTCCCTAACATTGCTTTAGACAGACTTCTCATTGTCATTGTTAACAACCCACCTTAAGAATGCCAGTATAATATACAAGGGAGCTGTCTCAGGACGCTGCCAAAGCTCATCCAGTTTCAAGTGTCAGAGATGTGCTGGGTTCCAGGCAGAGGTGAGGAGAGGGAGCAAAATTAGAATCCTCAGACTCATTCATTCATTCAACATTAATTGACCACCTGCTTCATATAACAGTGAAGCTTAGTGGTTAAAAGTAAGGACTCTGGTGTCAGACATTCCTGGTTCAAGTAATACTCTGCCACTTACAAGTTTTGTGATCTTGGTTGGGTCCCTTATTCTCTCTGGGCCTCAGTTTACTTTTTTGTAAAATAAGAATTATAATAGATCTCTTTTGTGGAGTTGCTATGAGAATTATATGAGATAATCTGTGTAATATTGGAACCTGGATGGAAATCCAGCAGTTTTTATCCTCACCTAGGTTCCAGACTCTGATTTGACTCTGCGGATAAAAATGTTTATTACATCTGCAGCATTTTGTCGTTTTAAATACATCCAGCATGCCAACTCAAGAACCACATCAAGAACAATTCCAGAGATCTATAGGAATATTTGAGAATCACTTTGGGCCAGTGTTCCTTCCATTCATTTAAAACCATTTCACATCCTGGCTTCAAAAGGTCTTTGTTTTGTTTGGCTTCGTACTTTGGTCTTTCTCTTTGCCTTGAGAAGGCTTTTCCCCCCACACTTTTTGGAAGTGGTGAAAATTCTAATCCCTTCTTTAGTTCTCTTATCTTTACCACAGTACTCTCAAAATATAGTTTAACTGTGCACATGTCTTTCTCCCCATTGCTTCCATGCTGGTTCAAGGCACAAACAATTCTTGCCTGGACCATTTCAGGAGCTTTCTACCTAGTCTTCCCATTTCCTTTCTAACCATGTTCTATCGTTTTCACAACAAAGCATGTGTATTGTCCATTTCTGTCTTTAAAATCATTCAGCAGGTTACTGTTGTTTTTTTTTTTATCAAAACCCAAATTCATTACAAGGTGGAGAAGATAACTCACAATTTACTAAAATCTCTTAATCTCTTCTACCATAGAAATGGAGTTGTGTCAGAGAAGCAGCTGCCAAGCCAGGGCTACAGCCCTTTCTGTGGCTACATGCCATCTGTGTGTTAGTTATCTATTGCTACATAACAAGTCACCCTGGAACATAGTAGCCTAAAACAATTAAAACTTATTATTGTGGAGTTTCTGTGGAGCATAAATTCAGAGGCAGCTTAGTTGAGTGATTCTGGCTGAAGGTCTTTTATGAGTTTGCAGTCAAGATGTTGGACAAGACTGCAGTCATCTGAAGATTTGATTGGAGCTAAAAGATCCTCCAGCCTCACTAATGTAGCTATTGGCAGAAGGCTTCAGTTTCTTGCTGTCTGATGGCCAGAGGATTTACTTCTTTTCTATGTGGATCCCTTTATAGGTGAGTATACTCATAACATGGCAGCTGGCTTCCCCCAGAGCAAGTGACACAAGAGAGAAAGCTAGCAGGAATTCATAGTGTCTTTTATAACCCAGCCTCTGAAGTCACAAAAGACCATTCCCCCCCTCTCTTTTCTATTCATTAGAAGTGAATCATTAAATCAAACTCACACTGAACAGGTGCAAAATTTGGCTCCACCTTTTAAAGAGATTGTTAAGAAAAAGTCATGGACATATTTTAAACTGCCACACCTGTGACCGGTTTTCCCAATAGAATGTGAGCAGAGGTGAGTTTTACTACTCCTGGGTCAACTCTTTTAAGAAGCAAGTGGCTTCTTTCATACTCTAGTTCTGCTTTCATTGGCAGGGTGCAAAACTGTGACTAGACCCAGGAAATGGCAAAGCCAAATGATGACTGCAGGGCCATAGGTTTCTGCATCAATATATTGAAGGGAGCTTCCCAACTACCAGACACTTTGGATATGAACTTGAATGAGAAATAGAATCCTTTTGTGTTTGAGTCTTTATTTTGAGGTCTAATTGTTAACAGCAGTTTAGCCTACCCTCACTTACACTTATGGCTTACAAGGCCTGGCATTAACCAGCCCATCCCTACTCTCAGACCTCTTTCCTTGAACCATCTAACCCAAGTTACAACAGTGTCCTTCAGTTAAGTTACATGAGCATCCCAAGTTCTCAGAGTCTTTCCAGGTGCTTCTGTCTCTGCTGTTGCCTCCTAGCATCACATGGCTGACTCCTATCACCCATTGGGACTTGGCTAAATTACTAACTCCTCAGAAAAGATTGGTCTGGCCATTCTAATTAAATAGGTCTCTACCTTAAGCATACCATTCCCTTATTCTATGGCACTTATAAATTAGAATTATACATTATTTATTTGTTTAATATCTGTCTCTCATATTAATTAGCTCCTTGAGGCTAGAGTCCATGTGTTATAGAGTGTATATATATTTTTTCTTTTTCAAAATATTCACTTTTTCTTTTTTCAAAATATTCACTTCCTCATCCAATGTGAGGATTACACATTCCTGCCCTATTGAAGTTAGATGTGTCATGCAACTTTCTTTGGCCAATGAAATATGAATGTAAATTACATGTGCAGTTTCTGAAAAGCAGCTTTAAGTTCTTCTTCTTTTTTTTTTTTTGAGACGGAGTCTCACTCTGTTGCCCAGGCTGGAGTGCAATGGTGTGATCTCGGCTCACTGCAACCTCTGTCTGCTGGGTTCAAGCTATTATCCTGCCTCAGCCTCTCGAGTAGCCGGGATTACAGGCAAGCGCCACAATGCCTGGCTAATTTTTGTGTTTTTAGTAGAGACAGGGTTTCACCATGTTAGCCAGGCTGGTCTTGAACTCCTGACCACCCGTGATCCACCCACTTCAGCCTCCCAAAGTGCTGGGATAACAGGCATGAGTCACCATGCCTGGCCAGCTGTAAATTTTTCATCTGGTTCAACTAACACTATTTCTGCTCAGAGAAAGGAAAGATTAAAAGGGAAAGTCATGAGTTGCTGCTTTTTTCTTAAATTGAGGTGAAATTTACACAACATAGAAATAACCATTGCAACTTGAATAGCTCTGTAGTAGAGAGTAAACTTATCAGTTGCTTTTGTTACTCAGTAACTCAGAACAATGTGAGGCTCCTATTGGAAGCAATTCTCAGAGAATTTGGAAATGGAAACTACTAGGAACTGCCCCCTATCTGGTAGATTATACTGGTTGGAGGTCAAGACCCCGATGCCCCATCACCCGGGAGAAGGAGAGAAAGGGAACTCCCGGAATTTACTAAAGATGGCTGGGGTACAAAATTAACTATAAAATAAAATTGGAAAGGAGATACTTTGTATGAATTTAGGGTTTCATTTGAAATTGTAATTATCCCAAAGAAGGTAAGAATGACCAAGTAACTATTAAAACTCTAGTTATCAGAATTTTCCCATTGGATTCAAAAGATTTGGAATGAATGACAGATCAGTTTCTTTTCATACACTCCCACTATCAGGTAGCGAAAGGGAGAAAATAGCCATGAAAAGAGAAGAGAGGTATGGAAGTGAGGATTAGTGGTGCTGACTGCCTCTCAGTTTTATTTTAACTTTTAAATCATCCTGTCTTTCATCTAGAGAATAATGATGTTGGGAAAAATTTCTCCATTAGAATAACTTTACCCCAAATAAAGAACAATGAAACTAGCAAACCCTTAGTCAAAATTTGGAGGAACTCACAGCTTGAAGTATTATAAGATTACTATAAATTTCTCCCCAAAGCTACGATTTCTGTTTCACAGAAGAAATGTGCCCAATAACTATGTGATTAGAAGTTAGAATGGATATCAGTTCCACCCCTTTTTATTTTATAGGTAAGGACATTGAAAACCCCTGATTCCACTCAACAGAAATATTTTTGATCCTGGATAGAGTTACTGGGGACATATTCCAATAAATCTTTATGAGTGTATTTTTAATGTAAGCATAACTATAAGCTAATTCATTAATATAAATTAGCACTTCTGCCAGTTAATAGGGGAAGAAGAGGGACAGAAATATAACTACATACAATGATCTATTCCTCTCCTCATGAGTTTTATAAATAATATTTCATCATTGAAACAAGACTTATAACACCTCCTGATACTCAAGACAATGATATTTAAAAGTGGAAAAGGCAAAAGGAACCTAAATGGAAGTAAGTTTTCCATGCTTTACTTGAAGTAATAAAGTATTGATACATTGACTGCAATAAGTCACATATGTATATTATAATATCCAGAGCAACCGCTAAGAAAATTATACAAAGATATGCACCAAAAAACACTATAAATAAATCAGTGGAGGCCAGGCATGGTGGCTCACAGCTGTAATCCCAGCACTTTGGGAGGTCGAGGCGGGTGGATCACTTGAAGTCAGTTTGAGATCAGCCTGGCCAACATGGCAAAGCCCCGTCTTTACTAAAAATACAAAAAAATTTAGCCAGGCATGGTGACGCACACATGTAGTCCCACCTACTCAGGAAGCTGAGGCAGGAGAATTGCTTGCACCTGGAGGTGGAGGTTGCAGTGAGCCGAGATGGTGCCACTGCATTCCAGCTTGGGCAATAGAGTGGGACTGTGTCAAAAAAAATAAAATAAAAATAAAAAGCCCTGACACTGGGTAATTCATAAAGAAAAGAGATTTGGTTGGCTCATGGTTATGCAGACTCTACACTGACATCACTCAGCTTCTGAGGAGGCCTCAGGGAACTTTCAGAATAATGGCAGAAGGTGAGCGGGAAGCAGGCATGTCATGAGGCCAAAGCAGGAACAAGTAGGGTTGGGTGGGGGAAATTGCCACATACTTTTAAATGACCAGATCTTGCAAGAACCAGCTCGGAACCACAAAGACAGCACCAAGCTATGAGGGATCTACCCCCATGACCCAAACACCTCCTACCAGGCCCCAACTCCAGTACTGGGGATTACAATTTAACATGAGATTTGGGCAGGGACAAATATCCAAACTATATCACATTTCTTGCTTTCCAGTCACACTAAGGCTTCTTGAAAGAATAGTCTATGCTCCCTTCTCTACTTTGTTGTTGTATCTTACTTATGGCTGCAGGAAACAGACTACTCAACTAAAAATTTCCCCAAACAAATTGGATTCTATTGACTCGCATAATAAGCTAGGAGATAGGTGGCCTCCAGCACTGGTTTAATGCACAATAATATCTTCAGATATGTAAGTTCATTCCTTTCTTTGATTCCCTCATCCTCAGATGGTGTCCTCTTGTCTTTAAGAGCATCTCCAGGGATCACATCCTCACACAACTACTTCCATAGACAGGAGGAACAGGAGACAAGGAAGACGGCTCTTCTTAATCATTGTTCTCTTTTTTTTTTTTTTTCAGACAGAGTCTTGCTCTGCCACCAGGCAGGAGTGCAGTGGCACGATCTCAGCTCACTGCAACCTCTGCTTCATGGGTTCAAGTGATTCCCCTGCCTCAGCCTCCCGAGTAGCTGGGACTACAGGCACACGACACCACGCCTGGCTAATTTTCTTGTATTTTAGTAGAGACGGGGTTTCACCATGTTGGCCAGGATGGTCTCGATCTCCTGACCTCGTGATCTGCCTGCCTCGGCCTCCCAAAGTGCTGGGATTATGGCATGAGCCACCATACCCAGCCCTCTTTCTTTTCATCTGTGAGAAAATGTTCCCTAGCAGTCTTTCTGTAGTTCCCCTTGATCAGATTTAAATCACATGGCCATCTCTACTAACAAAGAAAACCACAAAAGCAATTTAAGACTCTATCCCAGCGGGAGACTCTGCCTGTAGGGAAGAAGTGAAGAGAGTGGCCCTTAGTAAATTGACCAACAGAATTGGCTATGCTCATCATCCTTTTAGATTAAAGAGACAGTAGTGTCTGGGGAGTGCAGTGGTGGAGCATGCAAACTTTAAGCCCCTTTTCTGCTTGAACCTCCTACAGAATTTTAACATATTGACTACTTCCTTCTTCCCACAAATTTCTACTGGAACAAGAAACTTCGCATCACCCTATCCTAATGTCCCAGTATCTCTGTGCCCCTTTCCATTCAGTCTTGCTTTTCCGTCTGTCTTAAATGTAAATAAGCCTTTTTTTCTTTCTTTTTTTTTGAAACAGTCTTGCTCTGTCGCCCGGGCTGGAGTGCAGTGGCAAGATCTCAGCTCACTGCAACCTCCACTTCCCAGGTTCACGTAATTCTCCTGCCTCAGCCTCCCAAGTATCTGGGACTTCAGGCGTGCACCACCACGCCTGGCTAATTTTTGTATTTTTACAAAATTTTACAAAAAAAAAAAAAAAAACATGATTTCGCCATGTTGACCAGGCTGGTCTCAAACTCCTGAACCTCAGGTGATCCGCCCACCTCGACCTCCCAAAGTGCTCAGATTACAGGTGTGAGCCACCATGACCAGCTGTGAATAACCTCTTATCATTCTGCCCTTGGCTCCATTCTCTTCTTGCCCTGTATCAGCCTGTCGTGTCCTTTTTAGATTACAGGTTGCTTTGAGAAGATGGAAGAAATTATCTTTAAAATGCACAAACCCACAACATATAGGTGAGTGTATAATTTGGGGGAATTAAAAGACCCCCTAAAACCCATCCATTAATCACTTTGGGGCTTCCTGATCCATACTTTGGAAGTCCCTGCTCCATGTATTCTCCCTGGGCACTCTCAATAATGCCATATTTTCAACTCCCATCCAACGTCCCTCACATAGGTGGCATCACCTTAGACCTCTTTGTTGAGCTCCAAACTTATAATTTCAACTATGTAGTAAAATCCTTCTCAACGTTTGTTGTAGATGTTTCGTACCGACCTCATCCCAAAACAGACTATCTTTGATCATTATCCCTCCTTGCTCCGGTCTGCTCCTCCCCTTATATTCTTTCTCTATGTTAATAGGATTTTTATCCAAGCAGATAAGTTCTAAGTATTGTCACCTCCCATTGTTTTCCCCTCTCCTACGTTCAGTTGGTCTCCATGTCCATTCAAGTGTATTACATGTAATCCAAGTGTATTACAAAGGCTCTCTGGAATTTGTCTCCTGTTCTCCATCTCCTGCAACATTCTGAATAGGCACTTGATTGTTTTCTTCCTGGATTAGCACATCAGACTTATATTAGCGATTCCCTCCTTTAGTCCCCACTCCATGCTAACACCAGGGATCCTTCACTAAAACCAAATTTTAATCACTTTCCAGATTAAAATCTACTGTAACCCCCATTTCCAACACAAACCAAAACTCCTTAGTATTACATCCGTGTCTTCACATTGTCTGACTCCTGTAGCCATCTCCTTCCAATATTTTCTGTCAACGCCCCACATGTAGCTGATGCTCAGGCCACTACTGCCAAGTCCCTGAATAAGCCATGTCTCTCGCTTCTCCGTGCACCTCATCCACCTGGAATTCCCATCTTCTACTGCTCTACCTAATAGATGTATAGTCACCCTTTATAGCATAAATCAAAGGCCAGTTCCTCTTTATACCATCCTTGACCTGCCCTCTCTCCTTTCTTTTAATTTTATGCAAACTCATATTATTGAATTCATCCCAGTGGGTAGTAATTTTTGTGGATGATGTTGTAAACCCCATAATATTCTGAGCACTTTGGGAGCATAAGTCATGAGTAATTAACCTCTCTATCAGACAGCAAATGTCAATATGTTGGTGGAAAAAAAGAAAAATTTTAGTACGTATGTGGTCTTTTATAATGAAGTAGGTTTTATTTCTTTGGCCAATATTATGTACATTTATGAGTGATTGGAATGTTTTCTGGGGAAAGGGAAACTTTCTTAGATTTCTGCATGGGCAACTTTGACTTCAAAAAAACCACAGTCTCTGCATTTCAGAATACCCAACACACCTATTTGTTGAATACCACCTCAATTTTGTTCTTTGCTCTGGCAGAAAGTGACCACTAGGGAGCATTATAGTTGCATATATTTCTTTTTACACATTCAAGTGATTTATCATCTTAGGGCAAAAACTAGTTTTGAAAACAAAAAGCTCTTTATATCTACATTTGCTTAGCCATTTTTTTTACTTTTCCAAGCAAATTAAAATGTAAATTTCCTGCCCCTTATCTCCATTCTTCATACCACTCAGAAATCCTTCCACAAATAATTGTATTTGGAATATTTCCAAAGAAGAAACTGAACTTCTTGTTTCTCTTGTGACTCTAGCGATTTCTTCATTTATCACATTATCTCCAAGTCTCCAATTATGTGCAAGCCACAGAAAATATGGAAGATAGAAAATTTTCAACCAGCATTTATTGGGCACCAGGCCCTGTACTGGAGGGTAAACGTACAGGAAAAGTAAGAGGTGGTGTTACCCACACAACGGGTAGATTCAATTGCCTGGCAGGTGACAGCCCAATGACCATGACCAAGAAGGGTTTAACAAGGGGATTTTATTATTTGCAGTAAGGAAGGAGGACACCACAGATAGTTCCCCAAAGCAATGCCTCCTGGAACAATGGTGAAAACAGGGCTGTTGTGAGGCTGGCTGGCTGAGTCATTGTATGTAGAGGTGGAGTCAAGGGAGCTCAAGTGCAGTCACTGATCATTCTTCTACATGTGTTGCACGTATAGAAAATAGTGAACAAGCTCCTCCTTGGGCAGGGTTTTTAGTAGGGTAATGAGTTCGCCAAAATTCATCTCCAATTCAGGCATGTCTGGATCCCATTGGTTTTTGTTTTTCTGGGGCTGAGTTTCTTCCTGGAACTTTTTGAAACAACAAGAACTCAAGGTGCAACAGTTACACGTGGTTACTTTTTCACAGTTGTACCCAATAAACTTGGGGACCTTGGGTTACAGTGATATGTATCCACCATTAGTCCATTCATACATTAAGGTAAAAAAGATAAATAACTTCTTACATTTTTAAGAAGTAATTAATACAATGGAAGAACATCTACGGTGTTCTTTTATTATGTATATGGCAGCAAAGAAGGAATCTGGGCACAACTGGGTTGAGTCTATGACAGTTGGCCAAGCTTAGGGGAGAGAAAGGGAACTTTAGGAAGAGTATATAAAAACAAACTTAAAAGGACAAGGCATAAATTTTCATGACTGGAAGCCTATTTTCTACAAAAAAATTAATACTGCATAAAAATATACCTTCTAAATGGAGGAAGAAAAGGTGATCTTCAAGCTCTCTTTTAAAAAAACAATGAAGAAAAATGAAGAATAACCTCAAACTGGTTGAGAGATAAGTAAGTAAAGGCAAAAGCTGAAATTGCCTTACGGATAGTCACCCAAAGTTAAGAGCAACCTCTGCCTTCAAATAAAAGCAAATACACATCTTCTCTGGAAGAAAGTATCCTTAGCTTAGATTCTGAGAATCCCCACAAATTAAAACCAACCGTATCTGAGCTTATACTCAAAGATCTCCAAACACATAAGATAAGCCACCATGAGTGAAAGTCATTAGAAGCAACAAATACAATTTTGATACTTTACTACTATAAATATTAGAACTGTCAGACACACAATATAAAATAGCTAGGTATAGACAGTTTAAATAAAGCTAAGATAAAAATTAGTCAAAGAGCAAAATAATAAGCCCACAGATTTGGAAAACAACAAAGACAACTTTTAGGAATGAAATAACAGTTGTTTAAATATAGAACTACGTACATGGATAAAAGAGCGAAATAGACATAACAGAAGTGAATTAAAAGATAGATCTCAAGAAGATATACTGAATGTAGCACAAGAAACTAACATGGAAAATACAGAAGAGAAGTCGAGAAATACCAAATATAGAATTAAAATGCCTGATTTCTAATCAGAGTTCCAGAAAGACAGAACAGAAAGAGTTAAGAAAGTGCAGTATGTGAAGAGATAATGCCCTAGAACTTTCCAGGACTAGTTGGATTTATTATTTTATTTTATTTTACTTTTTTATTTTATTTTGAGACAGTCTCTCTCTGTTGTCCAGGCTGGAGTGCAGTGGTGCAATCACAGTACATTTCAGGCTCCACCTCCCAGGCTCAAGCAATCCTCCCACCTCAGCCTCCCAAGTAGCTGGGAGTTCCTGGGACTACAGGCACACATCTGTAGAGATGGGGTCCCATTACATTGCCCAGGCTGGTCTTGAACTCCTGGGCTCAAGTGATCCTCCCATCTCGGCCTCCCAAAGTGCTGGGATTAAAGGCATGAGCACCTGGCCTAATCAGATTTTAATTAAAGTCATGAATCTCTAGATAATACAAAGTACAATATGTTAGGCAAGACATATCATCTATATAATACTCTGTATCACACAGGGTACAGGCTGAAGTGCTGTAACAAAGAGATGCCAAGTTACAGTGGGATAAGGAAGATGAAATTTCATTCATTATCACAAAACAGTCCTACAGGTTGGTAGTTTAAGGGGCTAGCAGCTCTGCTCCTCAAGGGGACTCAGGAATGAAGTTCTGCCAGTCTTAAATTTAACTTTTGTTCTGGGTCCTAGACAGTTGCTCTGGTTGTCACTAATTCCTAGCCATTAAGAACAAAGGAGAAAGAAGCCTGCAAGCTTTCTTTTAAGGATATGACACACATGTTGCACACATCACTTTGAGAAGAAAGTAGTCCAGCTTTTGACAACCCTGTGGGCTGGCATGCCAGATTTGAAAATAGAGGAGCCCCAGATACAATCTTTTCTATCCAGTAATTTTCTCACATGGGGATTTTTCAAAGTAAGCAAAGGCTAAGGGTAGGGCTGGAAAGCAAAAGAAGTTTCCTGAATTCAGTCTTACGGTTCTGAGTTCTCATGGCTTCACAGTATCAAAGCCTCACCATCTAGCAAAACCTGAGTCTAACAATCTTAAGGTTTCATAGTTTAGTTTTAAGGTGAAACAGGCTCTCAATGTTTGGTCCCAGGGAACTTCTAAAGGGTGAACCCTGAATCACCTTCAAAGCATTTAATGACAATGAGCCAAATCTGCAACCAAAATCCCAATATAACTTCTGATAAAACCAATTATCTCAGTCTAATGGCAGCAAGGAGGTTGGGTTTGGAATGAAAAGAAGTAAAATCACCTTGGACTTTTGGGTTTTTTAATGGCCTTAATAGAGAGATCAAATTCAAAACACCACCCCAAACCAGATCACATCCTGACTGGTACTGATTAGCACCCCCGTCAGAGCTACCAAAAAGGGTGTAGAACATTCCCTCAGCCAGTGGAGCTGAAGCAAGACCCAATTATATGCTATTTACATGAAAAATATTTTAAGTATAAAAGGATATGCAGAATGTAAAAGTACAGAAAAACATGTGAAAACACTTAAGAATAAGAATGTCGATGTAGTTATTTTAAAATAAGATAAAGTATATTACAATAAAAGTTGTCATCAAAAAGACTACTTCATAATATCAACATAGTTAATTCAACAAGAAAAGATAACACTTCAAAATGTGTATGCCCTTATTATCAGAGTTTCAAGAACATGAACTAAAAATTGACAAAAACTGAGAAATAGACAAATTAACGATTAGAATTGGAGATTTTAACATACATCTCTACATATTTGATATAAGTGTATTAAAAATCAATAAGAATAGGCAGGGTGCGGTGGTTCATGCCTGTAATCCCAGCACTTTGGGAGGCCAAGGTGGGTGGATCACAAGGTCAGGAGATCAAGACCATCCTGGCTAACATAGTGAAACCCCGTTTCTACTAAAAATACAAAAAAAATTAGCCGGGCGTGGTGGCGGGTGCCTGTAGTCCCAGCTACCCAGGAGGCTGAGGCAGGAGAATGGCGTGAACCCGGGAGGCAGAGCTTGCAGTGAGCCGAGATTGCGCCACTGCACTCCAGCCTGGGCGACAGAGCGAGACTCCATCTCAAAAGAAAGAAAAGAAAAAAAATCAATAAGGATACAGAAGATTTGAATACTCTATCAACCGATTTAATCTAATTTAAATTTGCATAAGACTACACTAAATAGCCACAGAATACACATTCTCTCAAGTGCACATGGGAATATTAACCAGGATCTCCCATGTGGTAGATTATAACACAAGCATCAAAAATATTTTTAAAAAGTCATTTCACAGAGTATATTCTCTGACTAGATCACTATTCAACTGAATTCAAATCAATAACAGGCCGAGTGCAGTAGCTCACATCTGTAATCCCAGCACTTTGGGAGGCTGAGGTGGGTGGATCACCTGAGGTCAGGAGTTCCAGACATGCCTGATCAACATGAAACCCCATCTCTACTAAAAATAAATAAATAAATAAATAAATTAGCCAGGCACGGTGGCGGGTTTTGTGTAATCCCAGCCTCTTGGGAGGCTGATGTAGGAGAATTGCTAGAACCTGGAGGCAGAGATTGCAGTGAGCCGAGATTGAGCCACTGCACTCCACCCTGGGCAACAGAAGGGAAACTCCATCTCAAAATAAATCAATAGATCAATATAATACAAATATCTACAAAATCTCCAATTTATTGGAAAAAATAGTTAAACATCTCTTAACTCCTAATCAAAGAACAAATCACAAGGCAAATTAGAAACTATTTCATACTAGATGATAATAAAAATATAAAAGAGAGAGGGCAAAATGGCCAACTAGATGCAGCCCAGTGGAAGAGCTGCCACCTAGAGACCAAGGCGACTGGCGCATTCCTAATAGATCTTCAGAGGGAAGGCACCAACAGCAGACAGAGGAAACACACAGAAGCTGGGCTTTAGTGGAAGGAACTAGGAATGCTACATGGGGCTACCACGCACCAGGACTCATTCTTGGCCCCCAGCAATTTTGGGAGAACCAGTAAGTTGAACTGTCAACAAGAAACCCATTCTCACCATGGGCCTCTGGAATCACAGCAGGAGAAGACCCCTTGACCACCACAAACACTTGAGTTGGCAGGAAGAGCTGCTTGCAGAAGCGGTAGGGGCAGCACACCAGCTGATGTGGAGCCCAGAGGGTTTGGTGTGGGAGCCTCCATAGTGGAGCACCGCCAAAGAAGCCTATCTCCCCAGGCTTGACTTTCTCCCATAGGAGACTTTAGCCCTAGGGGAACTGTCAGGCCTGAACTCTGCAGGGATGTCTTGTCCATCAGATGAGCTGTTGGACCTGAGCTCCCATTGGTCTGCTGGCCTCTCCTGGGGCCCCAGCCTGGCCACACCTGGCCACACCTACTTGCAGGACAGCCTCTGGCACCCTGGGGGCCAGCATCATAGCTCTAGCACTGGCAGGCCATGACTTACCTGCAGAGAGCTCCAGCAGGGTGGCCCACACAGTCATGCACCAGCCCACCCACTCTCTCCCCACAGTACATCTTCCCCCAGGCCCACAGCAACTCCCTACATTGCTTTGCCTGCATGTGTGCATGGAAAGATTCTTCCCTTCCTTGCTCCACCAGCACGTGTGTGTGTGCATCCTGTTCTGCCACTGCTACAGTGAGAGTGTAGACCACCCCCAACCCCTCCCATCTCCCCCACTCCCACCACTAACTCCCACTGCAGTCAAAGCCTTGGTTGGCACAGAGCCAGCCAGTCCCACCCCTACCAGCAGCCTGCCTTTGTGCCGATACTGCTGCAGGAGTGAAACTAGGCACAGAAAACAGTGGACCCTCCCCAGCCCTAAGCAACCACCCCTACCTGTGGTGCATAGAGGACATACAAAGAACTGCACCTGCCAGGACCCTGCCCCCGTACCAACATCAACACCAGCGCGACCCCATGCACAGTTGCCAGCAAGGACCATCCTCCAGCCCCCCGAGCCACATTGCCTCCGCCATGGTAGTGAACACCCACACAGAGGCAGTCACCCTGGTACCCACTAGCATGCTCCCTTCAACATGCATGCACCCCACTGCACTGCCGCTGCTGCTGCCACTGCTGCTGGCAAGTGCAAACAAGGATGGATCCCACCACCACCACACTACAAAATACTGTGGCTGACATCACCCACTGGAGTGTGGTAACCAGCAGTCCAGAAGCACCTTGCACCCCCCCCCACCCCCACTCCAGTGCAGTAGATTCTTAACTTCAAGGAGACAGAGAGCAAAGTTGGGGCCTGATACAAGTTCTCTAGAGTTAGAGCTCATAGTCCTGAAGTTGAGAGCTGAGTGTTGCCTCCCTAAAATCTTCCAGAAACAAAACCAGTCAGCTGAATCCACCTTATATACATTCAAACCCTTAAGTCATCAAATAGAATAAAATTCCTAAAAACCCATCCAGAGGTCAGCAACTTCGAAGACTAAAGGAACACCAACCCACAAAGATGAGAAAGAACAAGCACAAGAACCAACCCTGCAACTCAAAAAGCCAGAGTGCCTTCTTTCCTCCAAAACAACAACACCTCTCCAGAAAAGATTCTGAACCAGGCTGAGTAGGTGGAAATGACAGAAATAGAATTCAGAATATGGACAGGAATGAAGATCATTAAGATGCAGGAGTATGTTGAAACCCAATTCAAGGAAGCTAAGAATCACAACAAAGCAATACAAGGGCTGACAGACAAAATAGCCAGTATAGAAAAGAATGTAACCAACCTGATAGAGCTGAAAAACACACTACAGAAATTTCATAATGCAATCATAAGTACTAATAGCAGAATATACAAAGTAGAGGAAAGAATCTCAGAGCTAGAAAACTGGCTTTCTGAAATAAGACAATCAGACGTGAATAGAGAAAAAAGAATAAAACGGAATAAACAAAATATCAGAGAAATATGAGATTATATAAAGAGACCAAATCTAGAATTCATTGGTGCCCCTGAAAGATATGAGAAGAGTATAAGCACTTCAGAAAACATATTTCAGAATATCATCCAAGAGAACTTCCCCAACCTAGCTAGAGTCCAACGTTCAAATCTAGGAAATACAGAAAACCCCAGTAAGATGCTTCACAGGAAGACCATAGACATATAATCATCAGATTCTTCAAGGTCAGAATAAAATGAAAGAAAAATGTTAAAGGCAGAAAGGTCAGGTCACCTACAAAAGGAGGCCCATCAGACAAACAGTGGACTTCTCAGCAGAAATCCTATAAGCCAAAAGAGATTGGGGAACAACATTCAACATTCTTTTGGAAAAAAGAAAAGAAATTTCAACCCAGAATTTCATTTCCAACCAAACTAAGCTTCATAAGCAAAGAAGAAGTAAGATTCTTTTCAGACAAGCAAATGCTGAAGGAATTCATTACCACCAGACCTGCCTTACAAGAACTCCTGAAGAAAGCACTAAATATGGAAACACCATTACAAGCCACTGCAAAAACACACTTAAATACACAGACCAGTGACACAATAAAGCAATGACACAAACAAGTCTGCATAGTAACTAACTAACCTCATGATGACAGGGTAAAATCCACACATATCAACACTAACCTTGAATGCAAATGGGCTAAATGCCCCCAGTGAATAGGCACAGTGTGGCAAGGTGGATAAAGAACCATGATCCATCGGTATGCTATCTTCAAGACACTCATCTCACATGCAATGACACCCATAGTTTCAAGATAAAGGGGTGTAGAAAAATCTACCAAGCAAATGGAAAACAATGAAAAACAGGGGGTGTAATCCTAATTTAAGACCAGACTTTAAACAAAGAGCAAAAAAGACAAAGATAGGCATTACATAATGGTAAAGGGTTCAATTCAACAAGAAGACCCAACTATTCTAAATACATAAGCACCTAACACAGGAGCACCCAGATTCATAAAGCAAGTTCTTAGAGACCTCCAAAGAAACTTAGACTCCCATGCAGTAATAGTGGGAAACTTCAACACACCACTAACAGTATTAGGTCACTGAGGCAGAAAATTACCAAAGATATTTAGTATCTGAACTCAGCACTGGATCAAATGGATCTGATAGACATCTACAAAACTCTTCACTTGAAAGCAACAGAATATACATTCTCCTCATTGCCACATGAAACATACCCTGAAATTGATCATATAATTGGACATAAAACACTCTTCAGCAAATGCAAAAGAACTGAAATCATAACAACCAATCTCTCAGACCAAAGTGCAATCAAATTAGAAATCAAGACTAAGAAATTCACTGAAAACTATACAATTACATGGAAATTCAATAACCTTCTCCTGAATGACTTTTGGGTAAATAATGAAATTAGGACAGAAATCAAGAAATTCTTTGAAACTAATGAGAACAAAGATACAACATATTAGAATCTCTGGGACACAGCTAAGGCAGTGTTGAGAGGAAAATTCATAGCACTAAATACCAACACCAAAAAGTTAGAAAGGTCTCAGTTTAACAGTGTAACATCACGACTGAAGGAACTAAAGAACCAAGAGAAAACCAACCCAAAGCTAGCAGAAGACAAGAAGTAACCAAAATCAGAGATGAACTGAAGGAAATTGAGACATGAAAAAATATTCAAAAGATCAGTGAATCCATGAGTTAATTTTTTGAAACAAATAATAAAATAGATACACCGCTATCTAGACTAATGAAGAAGAGAGAAGATCGAAATAAACAAAATTAGAAAGAACAAAGGGGATAATCACTGCCCCAGAGAAATACATATAATCAAAGAATATTATGAACACCTCTATGCCCATCAACTAGAAAATCTAGAAGAAATGGATAAATTCCTGGACAGACACCCTCTCAAGACTGAGCCAGGAAGAAATTGAATCCCTGAACAGGCCAATAACAAGCTCTGAAATTGAATCACTAATAAATAGCCTACCAACCAAAAAAAAGCCCAGGACCAGACAAATTCACAGACAAATTCTATCAGATGTACAAAGAAGAGCTGGTATCATTTCTATTGAAAGTATTCCAAAAAATGAGGAGGAGGGACTCCTCCCTAACTCATTGTATGAGGCCAGCATCACCCTGATACCAAAACCTGGCAGAGACACAACAAAAAATGGTAACTTCAGGCCAATATCCTTGATGAACATCGATGCAAAAATCCTCAACAAAATACTGGCAAACCAAATCCAGCAACACGTCAAAAAGCTTATCCACCACAATCGAGTAGGTGTTATCCTTAGGATGCAAAACTGGTTCAACATACACAAATCAATAAATGTAACTCATCACATAAACAGAACTAAAGACAAAAGCCACATGATTACCTCAAAAGATGCAAAAAAGACTTTCAATAAAATCAACACCCCTTTATGTTAAAAACTGTCAATAAACTAGGTATGGAAGGAACAGATCTCAAAGTAATAAGAGCCATCTATGACAAACCCACAGCCAACATCATACTGAATGGGCAAAAGCTGGAAGCATTCCCCTTGAAAACTGGCACAAAACAAGGATGCCCTATCTCCACTCCTATTCACCATAGTATAGGAAGTTCTTGCCAGAGAAATCAGGCAAGAGAAAAAAATAAAACACATTTGAATAGGAAGAGAGGAAGTCAAACTATCCCTATTTGAAAATGACATGATCTTATATCTAGAAAACCCCATGTTCTCAGCCCAGAAGCTCCTTAAGCTGATAAACAACATCAGCAAAGTATCAGGATACGAAATCAATGTACAAAAATCATTAGCATTCTTATACACAAACAACAGTCAAGCCAAGAGCCAAATCAGAGCCATTCACAATCACTTCAAAAATAATAACATACCTAGGAATTCAGCTAACCAGGGAAGTGGCAGATCTCTACAAGGAAAACTACAAAATGCTGTTCAAAGAAATCATAGATGACACAAACAAATGGAAAAACATTCTATGTTCATGGATAGGAAAAATCAATATTGTTTAAATGGCCACACTGCCCAAAGCAATCTATAAATTCAATGCTACTCCTCTTAAACTACCAATCACATTCTTCACAGAACTAGAAAAAAAAAATTCATATAGAACCGAAAAAGAGCCTAAACTGCTAGAGCAATCCTAAGCAAAAAGAAAAAAGCTGAAGGCATCATGCTACCTGACTTCAAACTATATTACAGGGCTACAGTAACCAAAACAGCATGGTACTGGTACAAAAAACAGGCACATAGACAAATGGGAACAAAATTGGTCTATTAGTTTTGTCGACTAAGCTGACAAAAACAAGCAAAGGGGAAAGGACTCCCTATTCAATAAGAGGTGCTGGAATAACTGGCTAGCCATATGCAGAAGATTGAAACTGGACCTCTTCCTTACACCATATACAAAAATTAACTCAAGATAGATTAAAGACTTAAATGTAAAACCCAAAACTATAAAAACTCTGGAAGACAATATAGGCAGTACCATTCTGGACATAGGAATGGGCAAAGATTTCATGACAAAGATAACAAAAGCAATTGCAACAAAAACAAAAAACTGACAAATGAGATCTAATTAAACTAAAGAGCTTCTGCACAGCAAAAGAAATTATCAACAGATAGACAACCTACAAAATGGGAGAAAACTTTTGCAAACTATGCATCTGAGAAAGGTCTAATAGCCAGCATCTGTATATTTCAATAAGGAACTTAAACAAATTTACAAGCAAAAAAATCCCCACTAAAAAGTGAGCATAAAACATGAACAGACACTTTTCCAAAGAAGACATACATGCAGCCAACTATCATATGGAAAAAAAGCTCAACATCACTGATCATTAGAAAAATGCACATCAAAACCACAATGAGATACCATCTTGCACCAATCAGAATGGCTATTATTAAAAAGTCAAAAACTTACAGATGCTGGTGAGGTTGTGGAGAAAAAGGAATGCTTATATACTATTTAATGGGAGCGTAAATTAGTTCAACCATTATGGAAAACAGTGTGGAGATTCCTCAAAGACTTAAAACAGAAATATCATTCCACCCGGAAATCTTATTACTGGGTATCTACCCAAAGGAATATAAATTATTGTTCTATTATAAAGACACATGCATATGTATGTTTATTGCAGCACTATTCACAAATACAAAGACATGGAATCAACCTAAATTCCCATCAATGGTAGACTGGATAAAGAAAGTGTGGTGGCCAGGCACAGTGGCTCACACCTGTAACCCCAGCACTTTAGGAGGCCCAGGTGGGCAGATCACAAGGTCAAAAGAAGGAGACCATTCTGGTCAACATGGTGAAACTCCATCTCTACTAAAAATACAATACTCTACTAAAAATACACACGCTGAGCGTGGTGGTGTGCACCTGTAGTCCCAGCTACTAAGGAGGCTGAGGCAGGAGAATCGCTTGAACCTGGGAGGTGGAGGTTGCAGTGAGCCAAGGTCGTGCCACTGCACTACTGCCTGGCGACAGAATGAGACTCCATTTCAAAAAAAAAGAAAAAGAAAAGAAAAGAAAAAAAATGTGGCACATACACACCATGGACTACCTTACACCCATATAAAAGAATAAGATCATGTCCTTTGCAGGATCATGGATGGAGCTGGAAGCCACTATTCTTAGCAAAGTAATGGAAGAACAAAGATACAAATACCACGTTCTCACTTATAAGTGAGCTAAATGACGAGAACACATGGACACAGAAGGTAGTAACACACACTGGGGCCTATCAGAGGGTGGAGGACAGGCGGAGGTAGAGGATCAGGAAAAATAACTAATGGGTGCTAGGCTTAATATCTAGTTGATGAAATAATCTGTACAACAAACCCCCATGACAGAAGTTTACCTATATAACAATCCTGAACATGTTAAATAAAAGTTATTAACATAAAATAATAACTGAACTTAAAAGTTAAAAATATAGATAGATAGATAGATAGATAGATAGATAGATAGATAGATAGATAGATACTTAAAATCTGTGAGATACAGCTAAAGCTTTTCTTAAAGGTAATGTACAGTATGAAATGCTTCTATTAGAAAAGTTGTATGGCATTCACACTTCGAAGATATATGCTTCCCAGTAGTCATGCCTTTATGTAATCCCCTCCAACACTGAATTAGAGCTGACTGTGTGACCAACAGATAATAGCAGAAGTGAAAATGAGTGACTTCCAAAGCTAGGTCATAAAAAAGCATGCAGCTTCCACTTTGGCCTCTTGAATTATTCACTCTTGGGAAAACAGCCACATGGTGATGAAACCACTCAAATATTAGAAAGACATGCAGAGAAACTTGCCAGCCATGTGAGTGTAGCACACTGGAAGTGGACCTTCCTGTCTCACTCAAGCCTTCAGACAACTTCAGCCCACCAGATGTCTCACTGCAACTCAAACAGAAATTTAGAAAGTCCTAGCTGAGTCCCTTCTAAATTCCTTATTCACAGAACCCATGAACATCATAAATGGTTCTTTTACTCCATTAAGTTTTGAAGATGATTTGTTATGCAGCATTAGTAACTGGAATAAGAAGAAGTGTATAAAATTATTGATCTAAGCTTTCACATAAAAACCTAAAAGAAGAAAGTCACCTACTTTTGGACAATAGTGGTTTGAGCAAGGTTCTTTTTGATTATCTATTAAGCTCTCTGCTAAGTGGTTTGCCTTTGTTGGTATTATGTCCAGGTTTTAGCCTCCATTAAAAGAGACCATTTTTAAAATAGACTTACCAAAAATCTTATTTCTTTGAAAAATTTTTTTCTAAATGAAGGCAAAAACAAAGACATTTCCAGAGGATAAAAACAAAGATTTTGTTACTAGCAAACCTGTCACACAAGAAGTATTAATAGAAGTAATGGTAAATAGTAAATAACGAAGTTTTTAGTAAATAGTAATGGAAGTAATAGTAAATAGTAAAGGAAGCTTTTCAGCCTAAAAGCAAATGACCCCTGTGTAATTTGAAATCATATAGAAAAACAGAGCACTGGTAAAGGTAATTATGTAATTACCAAAAAGAGTATAATTGTACAGTTCTTCTCCTCTTAAGTGATTTATAGACATACATTATCAATGGAGCAGAATGAAAAACCCAGAAATATATCCACACAAATATACCAACTGATTTTTTACAAAGATACAAAAGCAATTCAGTGGAGGAAAGCAATTCAAATGGTGCTGAACCAAGTAGACATCCATAGGCCAAAAGATAAACCTTGACCTAAGCCCACAAGTAATACAAAAAAAATGGATCGGGCTCTTTTTTGGTTCCATATGAACTTTAAAGTAGTTTTTTCCAATTCTGTGAAGAAAGTCATTGGTAGCTTGATGGGGATGGCATTGAATCTATAAATTACCTTGGGCAGTATAGCCATTTTCACGATATTGATTCTTCCAACCCATGAGCACAGAATGTTCTTCCATTTGTTTTTATCCTCTTTTATTTCATTGAGCAGTGGTTTGTAGTTCTCCTTGAAGAGGTCCTTCACATCCCTTGTAAGTTGGATTCCTAGGTATTTTATTCTCTTTGAAGCAATTGTGAATGGGAGTTCACTCATGATTTGGCTCTCTGTTTGTCTGTGATTGGTGTACAAGAATGCTTGTGATTTTTGTACATTGATTTTGTATTCTGAGACTTTGCTGAAGTTGCTAATCAGCTTAAGGAGATTTTGGGCTGAGACAATGGGGTTTTCTAGATATACAATCATGTCATCTGCAAACAGGGACAATTTAACTTCCTCTTTTCCTAATTGAATACCCTTTATTTCCTTCTCCTGCCTGATTGCTCTGGCCAGAACTTCCAGCACTATGTTGAATAGGAGTGGTGAGAGAGGGCATCCCTGTCTTGTGCCAGTTTTCAAAGGGAATGCTTCCAGTTTTTGCTATGGGTTTGTCATAGATAGCTCTTATTATTTTGAGATATGTCCCATCAATACCTAATTTATTGAGAGTTTTTAGCATGAAGGGTTGTTGAATTTTGTCAAAGGCCTTTTCTGCATCTATTGAGATAATCATGTGGTTTTTGTCTTTGGTTCTGTTTATATGCAATCCTAAGCCAAAAGAACAAAGCTGGAGACATCACGCTACCTGACTTCAAACTATATTACAAGGCTACAGTAACCAAAACAGCATGGTACTGGTACCACAACAGAGACATAGATCAATGGAACAGAACAGAGTCCTCAGAAATGATGCCGCATATCTACAACTATCTGATCTTTGACAAACCTGACAAAAACAAGAAATGGGGAAAGGATCCCTATTTAATAAATGGTGCTGGGAAAACTGGCTAGCCATATGTAGAAAGCTGCAACTGGATCCCTTCCTTACACCTTATACAAAAATTAATTCAAGATGGATTAAAGACTTATATGTTAGACGTAAAACCATTAAAATCCTACAAGAAAACCTAGGCAATACCATTCAGGACATAGGCGTGGGCAAGGACTTCATGTCTAAAACACCAAAAGCAATGGCAACAAAAGCCAAAATCGACAAATGGGATCTCATTAAACTAAAGAGCTTCTGCACAGCAAAAGAAACTACCATCAGAGTGAACAGGCAACCTACAGAATGGGAGAAAATTTTTGCAACCTACTCATCTGACAAAGGGCTAATATCCAGAATCTACAATGAACTCAAACATATTTACAAGAAAAAAACAAACAACCCCATCAAAAAGTGGGCGAAAGACATGAACAGACACTTCTCAAAAGAAGATATTTATGTAGCCAAAAAACACATGAAACAATGCTCATTATCACTGGCCATCAGAGAAATGCAAATCAAAACCACAGTGAGATACCATCTCACACCAGTTAGAATGGCCATCATTAAAAAGTCAGGAAACAACAGGTGCTGGAGAGGATGTGGAGAAATAGGAACACTTTGACACTGTTGGTGGGACTGTAAACTAGTTCAACCATTGTGGAAGTCAGTGTGGCGATTCCTCAGGGATCTAGAACTAGAAATACCATTTGACCCAGCCATCCCATTACTGAGTATATACCCAAAGGACCATAAATCATGCTGCTATAAAGACACATGCACACGTATGTTTATTGCGGCACTATTCACAATAGCAAAGAGTTGGAACCAACCCAAATGTCCAACAACGATAGATTGGATTAAGAAAATCTGGCACATATACACCATGGAATAATATGCAGCCATAAAAAATGATGAGTTCATGTCCTTTGTAGGGACATGGATGAAACTGGAAAACATCATTCTCAGTAAACTATCGTGAGGTCAAAAAACCAAACACCGCATGTTCTCACTCATAGGTGGGAATTGAACAATGAGAACTCATGGACACAGGAAGGGGAACATCACACTCAGGGGACTGTTGTGGGGTGGGGGGAGGGGGGAGGGACAGCATTAGGAGATATACCTAATGCTAAATGACGAGTTAATGGGTGCAGCAAAACAACATGGCACATGGATACATATGTAACAAACCTGCACATTGTGCACATGTACCCTAAAACCTAAAGTATAATAAAAAAAAAAAAATAAAAAAAATGGATCACAAACATACGTAAATGTAAAACTACAAAGCTTTTAGAAGAAAATGTAGAAAATCTTTAGGATTTTATACTGGATACCAAAAGCATAACTTGTTTTTTTAATAAAAAATTGGACCTCATCAAAATTTAATTTGCTCTGCAAAACATACGTATAAAAGGATAAAAAAGCAAGCTATAGAACAGAGTAAAACATTTGCAAACCACATATCTGGCGAAGAACTATTATTCTCTGAAACATATAAATAACTCTCAAAACTCAACATTAAAAAAAATACTCCAATTGGAAATAGGCAAAAGACACAAAGAGACATTTCACTGAAGAGAACATACACGGCAAATATGTACATGAAAAGATGTTCAAAAACATTAGCTGTTAGAGAAATTAACAGCTAATGGAAATTAGCTAATGGAAATTAACAGTCACAATGGAAACTACACACCTATTGGAATGATTCATAAAAAGTAGTGATGACCCCAAATGCTGAATATGTGGAGAAGCTGGATTGCTCATACATTGCTGATGGAAATGTAAAATTGTATAGCCATTCTGGGAAATAATTTGAACATTTCTTTAAAAATTAAACATGTAACCACCATACCATTCAGTAATTGAAATCTTGTTCATTTATTTCAGAGAAATGGAAACTTATGTTCACATAGACACCTGTACACTTATGTTCACAGAAGCTTTATTCATAATAGCCAGAAACTGGAAAAACCCAGATGTTTTTTAATAAGTGAATGATTAACAAGCAATGATACAGCCATACCATATTTGGTAGGCAGAATAATGGCCCCGCAAAGATGTCCATGCCCTATCTCCACAACCTGTGAATATGTTACCTTACATGGCAAAAGTAACTTTGTAGATGTGATTAAGGCTATAGGCTAATAAGCCATGAAAGCATGTTCAACATCATTATTTATGAGACACTACCTCATACACATTAGAATGGCTAAAATTTAAAGTACAAAATACAGATAAGAAATGTAGAGCAACTGGAATAGTCGTTCATCATTACTGGTAGTGTAAAAGTGTACAACCACTTTGGAAAGGATTTTGGTAGATCTTTTTTTAAAGATAAACACACCCCTATCTTATGACCTGGCAATTCCACTTATAGATGTTTACCCAAAATAAATGAAGGCATGTGTTCACAAACAGACTTGAATAAGAATGTGCACAGCAGCCTTATCTAAAACAGCCAACCTGGAAACAATTCTAATGTCCAGCAACAAATAAATGAATAAATTATGGTATATTTATTCAATTGAATACTACTATAAATAATGAACTCCTAGGATCACAGAACTGGTCTCTATGTTACTGTGGTGGGAGCTATGTGATTCTATGCATTTTTCAAAACTCATAGAACTGTACTCCACAAAGAATGAATTTTACCATATGCAAATTTTTAAAACTCAATCACGATGGTAGGAAGAAACCAAGACAGAATGCAGAGTGTAACAAGTGAACCTAACTTTATTACAAATGAATGGCATACCCCAACCAGATGGGGTAGAGAAAAATGAGCTGACCTATCTTTCTTTAGAAGTATTTTGACTATATATCATAAGGTTAGAGAGTAAAAATGTACACAAACACTGTATTCAAGTTGGAAAATTCATTTTTCACAGAGGTTTGAGGTACCATTCTGAAATAATTTTCAGAATGTTTACTAGGGTTGAAAAATTTAGTAAATAAATTGCAGAGAATGAGAGCCGAGTTTCTCAGTGTCAGAAAAAGAAGTTACAAATAATCAAAGGGGAGTTGTTAGAATGAACCCTGTGGTGCTGCTGGATTCGAGTCAGGGATATGAGTGAGATCTCGTGTTCATCCTAATGTGTGTATGTACGTACTAGAATCTGCATATCTAACTGTAGGTATACCTTTGTATATACAAATAGACATATACAGAAATAAAAATAGGTTTATGTGTACACATGTGTTAGTAGATGTACATATATTTCCTAGCTCTGTTGTCTGACAGAGCCTGGAGGTAGTGCCACTCCAGCAGCAAGACACACATTGGGTACCCAGATTTTGGTTTCAAAATACCATCCTCCCATATAAGAAACCAGGATTCCTTGGACTAATGGTTGATTCTAGGACTTAAACAGGAAAAATACAACTTGCACTACATGAGCCTAGAGCATATTGTGGTGCCAGAGAGAAAAGAAGTGATTTAAAAAATGAAAAGGTGAAGGCCACCTGAGAGAAATCCCAATGGTCAATGCAGAAACAATTTGAGCAACCAAATGAATAACAGTTTTGATTATAACCCAAAGAATGAAATATAAATAGCCATGAGAGTTAATACTGACATAAATATTCGAAGAAATAGATGGGGATGAAGGGACAACCCTTTATTATGGAAGAATTCCAATTAATAAATGAGGCATAAATGAGAAAAATAGGAAACGATCATTAGAACACTGTAATAATCATTGCCAAAGGCAAAATTCACTGATGAATACTAAAATTAGTGGGCCAAGTTTTCTTTTCTTTTTTTTTTTTTTTTAAACATACAAAATGGTTTACTTGAATTCAGGAACTGCCCCTATTACTAAGAACTGTTTTAAAGAAACAGTACAAAAAGAAAAATTCTAACCCAAAACAACTCAAATGGTTTTCCACTAAATACTGATACAAACATGTAACAAAGAGTATAAAAAGTTATTCATTTAAATATATACAACCTCTTTTAAACTCAAATACTGTTTTAATACTTATCAAGGATATATACGACGAGGTGAAGGAAGGTACGTTGAAAGAGAATATATTGCACCAGCCTAGACAGTGCTGTTAACTCTATTATACTGCAAATTTTTTGTAACAAGAATGTCTTTTTTATTCCAATGTGGACAGGGATTTTCCTCATGCAGCATCTGTGGCTATTTCTCGGCTGAGCTCATCCTTTTGGATTTGATGAAGGCCATGCCGTGTGTCCGTATTTAAGGCAGCTTCAGTTTCAAAAGTTTTTGCTCGCACTTTGCACTTTCTGTCTGACACGGCGCCATTGGGGGATTCACCCTCACGGCTGGGTTTGTTCTCCTGTTGGTTATCTTCCCCAGCCCCATTTTGCTTGGACACTGGCTGAGGTTCCTTTAACTTGTGTACGATGAAGAGGTGCCTGGATAGAGAGACGTGAGACGTGTAGCAGAGGCCACACTCCCGGCACTGGTAGGAAGAACCATCCGATTTGTGCTGAGGGATGTGTTCGTGGAACTGCAGCAGGTTTTCGGTGGTAAAGCCACACACGGCACACTTGTGAACCTTAAAAACATTGATTTTCAGCTTTTTCAGTGGTTGAGTCATTGCTCCTTGGCGAGGCCTGAACTCCAGAACTGGTTCTTCCAACTTCTGCTTGGGACTGGGGACCTTGGTGTCTTCTTTTATTTCTGTTTCCTCCTCATGGGTGGCATCTGTCATTTCTTTCAGGTCAGGGTCCTTGATGCCATGCATCAGCTGGACGTGCTTCTCTAGCACCAATCGTTTGGTAAAGGTACGTCTGGAGTCTGGGCAGTGCCTGATGCCTTTGTGCTTGATCTGGTTGTGTCGGCACAGGCTGTGGGACGAGCTGAAAGACTTGTCAGACTGGGGCAGGGGTGTTTCTTCATTTGCTTCCCGTACTCCTTCCTCGTGTGGGATATGTGCACATCTCTCTGCGTGAACAGACGGTCACACTCCCAACACCTCCACCCAGGACTGGCCACTTTCTTGGTTTCCATTGATTTTTTTTTTTCACAGGAGATGGAGATTTCTTTTCCAATTTCTCTTTCCCGTTCATGGATTTGGTGTCCTCTTTGTTCTGATTTGCTGAATTTTGAGTTGCAGGCTTAATGCTCAAAGGCAAGTTTACACCCAAGTTTGGAGGCCCTTCAATACTTTCCAGTGTTCCATGCACAGACTTGATATGGTCCATCGTAAGTTGCTTCTGTGCATATCAAAGAGAACAGTCTGGACACTTGAAAACAGACACCTTCTGGTTTTCAATGTGTTGGTCAAAGTGGTGACACAGCAAGGTTTGCAAGGTGAACAGAGTGTCGCACATAGAACACTCACATATTATTTTTGGTTCTCCTATCTTCAAGAGAAACAGCTTATCTGCATAGCCTCAAATTATCTCCCCAGAAATATTTATTAATTACTGTAGTAGTTTTAATGTATGTCTAAAAATTCTTTAATACTCCTCTCTTCAGAGGTGCAGAGGGGAAGCTTAATTTCCCTCACCTTGAGTGTGGACTAAACTTAACGATGTGCTTATAACACAGAATATGAAAACAGAGAAAATAATAACTGGCTGGGCATGGTGGCTCACACCTGTAATCCCAGCACTTTGGGAGGCCATGGCAGGTGGATTACCTGAAGTCAGGAGTTCGAAACCAGCCTGGCCAACATGATGAAACTCTGTCTCTAGTAAAAATACAAAAATTAGCCAGGCGTGGTGGCACACGCCTGTAATCCCAGCTACCAGGGAGGCTGAGGCAGGAGAATCGCTTGAACCCGGGAGGTAGAGGTGGTAATGAGTAGAGATCACACCACTGCACTCCAGCCAGGGTGACAGAGTGAGACTCCATCTCAAAAAAAAAAAAAAAAACAAAAAAAAGAAAAAAATAACCGTACAGTAAAGAAACCTGACAGATGCCACCTAAACAACTGATAAAAATTAACATAATCCATAATAAAACACATTAACATGATGTGCCCTCAATGTCACGTCACATACCTCTCTGATACTTTTCCCAAAAATCTGTAACTTCAGCCTAGTCATGAGAAATCATCATAAGAAGCCTAATTGAGGGGTATTTTACAAAAACACCTAATGGCTGCTCTTCGAAAGTGTCAAGATCGTGAAAGCTAAGGAAAGACTGAGAAGCTATCATAGATTGAAGGAAACTATGGAAACATGATAATTAAATACAAGATAGTATCCTGGCTTGCACCCTGAAATGGGTTTCAAAAAGCTCACTGGTGGAAAAAATAGAGATATGTGAATAAAGTCTATGGTTTTGCTAGTGATATTTTATAAACATTTAATTCTTAGTTTTGTTCATTGTATCAATTATGTAAGATGTTAACACAAGGGAAAGCTGGATGTAGGTTGTGTAAGAACTCTGTAATATTATGCAACTTTTCTATAGGTCTAAACTTTCAAGATAAAAAGTTAGAAATATAAATTACATAAACTTATCATTGATTAGAAGTAGAAGAAGATAATAAACTACTGACATATGCAAAAACATGGATGGATCTCAAAAACATTTCCAGAGACAAAAAGAGTACATGCTGTATAATTCTATGTATATGCACTTCTAGAACAGGCAAAATCAATGGTGATAGAAATCTTATCAGTGAGTGTCCCTGGATAGGAGGGGACTGACTGAAAAGTCTGCATTCATGGAAATATTCCATATCTTAATTGGAGTGGTGGTTACATGAGTGTTTACATTTGTAAAATCTCATGGAACTATACACTTTAAAAGTTGTATTTATTATATGTGAATTCTACCTCAATAAAGTTGCTTTTTAACAAATCGTGGGGTGGAAAAATGAATAAAAAAGAAGTACTTACAAAATATATGAAGCATAAATTAAATAGCACTAACTTGGTGAAGAACAGGCTTGGGTTTGTTTAAAGCTTTGAAAATAACCATAACCCCCAAATTGACCCTAACCTTCTGCAAACTGAAACTGGGAAATGTTCTAAATTTCCAGGAAACAAGGGTGAGAGCAGGCTGTTCCCACACCTCCAGCTAGTTCTGGCCTCCATGTATATTTGAGATTAATTTACAACCATTAAAGCACACTAATAAATGATCAGAACTTATGGCACCATGCAAGGCTCGCTTTGAAGTTTAGCCCGTTTCCTTCCCCTGCTTGGAAGCACTTGAGGCCAAAAACTGCTGTGTTGTCCAAACAGCCAGTTATGCTGACCTGAAATCAGACTGGGCACTGTATCCAAAGAGTTAATCCAAGCACACCCTGATGTCGCCATCACCCACACCTCCAGCCCCAAACAAAGATCTGCAGGGGGGCTGCCAAGTCCAGTAAGCCATTGACAGGGAAAATCTAGATGAGAGGGAAAAAAAAATGGAGAGAAGATGTGGAAAAAGTTGACTTTGAAACCTCTTCCTTGGATCATTAGCAATGAAAGAGTAGAGAGATGGGGAAGAGATTAATCTGACTTGGAGAAAAGAGCCTGAACTTAGGTGTTAGAGGGGTCAGAAATCTGGAAAATGAACTCTTGGAAAACCTATTTAAACCCTCTGGGCTTCAATTTCCTCAACTGAAAAAAAAAATAATGAGCATATTCATGACATAAGGCAAATCTTCCTTTGAGTGGCCCTCCCTTGAGTTCTGTTGAGTATGAAGCATTTAAGGAAAAGGCTGGGTTTTTCATGTCTCCCAATCCAGTGATTGGACTTAGATGGGTTTGATCTTCACGTTTCTCTGATTGGCAACTTCCCTTTTTGTTTGTACTATTTAGCCCACTGATTCTCAAAGGTTGGACTCTGTACGCCACCCTGCATCATACCTCCTAGAAATTCATTTTAAAAGACAAATTTTAGGAGCCACCACCACCACCTCACCCAAGACTCCCTGAGGAATCTCTAGCAGTGAGAACAGAGAAATGTGCTTTTTAAAAAGATATTGTTTTTATTTTGGAATAATCACAAACTCACAGAAAAGCTGCAAACACAGTTCAAAGACTTTTTTTATAAAGCCTTTAGGATTCAGAAGCAAGCATGATGCTTTAACTTCCCAAATGTGCATTTCCTACAAGCAAGGACATTCTCCTGTAACCACAAAGCAACCATCAGAATCAGGAAGTTAGGCCTGGAGCGGTGGCTCATGCCTGTTATTCCAGCACTTTGGGAGGCCAAGAAAGGCGGATTGCTTGAGCTCAGGAGTTTGAGACCAGACTGGGCAACATGGTGAAACTCCTACTCTACCAAAAAAAAAAAAAATACAAAATTCAGGCAGGCTTGGTGGCATGTGCCTGTAGTCTCAGCTACTCAGAAGGCTGAGGTGGCAGCATCATCGCTTGAGCCCAGGAAGTCGAGGCTGCAGTGAGCCATGACTGCACCACTGCAGTCCAGCCTGGGCAACAGAGCCAGACCCTGTTTTTAAAAAACTAAAAAAAATTCAGGAAGTTAAGACTGACATAGTCCTACCATTAATCTTCAGGTCTTGTTCAACTTTCACCAACTGTCTCATTCATATAAAAAGAAATCACATATTGCATTTAGTTATCAAGTTTCTTGAGAGTTTTTCAGTGTGAAACAGTTTGGTTTTTCTTGACTTTCATGACCTCAATTCTTCTGGAAGTTATAGGCAAGTTATTTTGTGGAATATTCTTCAATTTAGGTTTGTATAGTCATGTTTCTTCATGATTAGATTCAACCTATCCACCCTTGACAGAAGTATAGTGAAAGCATTGCCGAATTTTTCAATGCCTCTTAGTAGGGGGCACATGATTTCAATGTGTCCCGCTACTGATGATGTTAATTTTATCGCTTAATTGATATGGTGTCACCTAGGCTTCTCCACTATTAAGTTATTCTTTTTCCTTTCAAATTAATAAGTATTTTGAAGAAAAGAGGTTTAAGACTATGTAAATATCCCATTACACCCCAAATTTTCCATTTATTCATGTATTTATGTCTATGTCAAATCTAGCTTTTTACTTTACTCATGTACACATTATTGCCTATTTATACTAATGTATATATTACCACCTGTTACTGTCATCCCCACTTCCCACTAGAAAGCCCTTCAAACTGGCTGTGGTGTTTCTTTGATGAGTCTCCATTATTGTTTGAGCATTCCTTTGCTTCCTTGAGAATGTTCTAGGTTCATGTTACATTTTCCCTGCTCTAGACCTGAAATCAGCCATTTTCTCAAGGATCCCTGGCTCATTCTAGTGGAAAACAATATTTAGAAGCCCAGACGTGGGTGCTAAGCATGTTTCCTGCTACTGGGATGTCTCAGTGGACAGAGATGGGGAATGTGTGTATGTGTGTGTGTACATGTATACCTACACACATGCATTCCTATATTTGTTTATATATCTCTATATATTGAAAACCATACCGGGCACAGTGGCTCACACCTGTAATACCAGTACTTTGGGAGGCTAAGGCGGGTGGATCACCTGAAGTCAGGAGTTCAAGACCAGCCTGGCCAACGTGGTGAAACCCCGTCTCTACTAAAAATACAAAAATTATCCGGGCGTGGCAGCACACGCCTGTAACCCCAACTACTCAGGAGGCTGAGGTCACTTGAACCCAGGAGGCAGAGGTTGCAGTGAGCTGAGATCATGCCATTGCACTCCAGCCTGGGCGACAAGAGTGAAACTCTGTCTCAAATAAATAAATAAATAAATAAAAGAGCAAACTGGCCAGGCACAGTGGCTCATGCCTGTAATTCCATAATTCCAGCACTTTGGGAGGCCAAGGCAGGCAGATCACCTGAGGTCAGGAGATCGAGACCAGCCTAGCCAACAGGGTGAAACACCCTCTCTACTAAAAATACAAAAATTACCCAGGCATGGTGGCAGGCACCTGCAATCCTAGCTACTTGGGAGGCTGAGGCAGGAGAATCGCTTGAACCCAGGAGGCGGAGGTTGCAGTGAGCCGAGATCATGCCATTGCACTCCAGGCTGGGCAACAAGAGCGAGACTCCATCTCAAGAAAGAAAAAAAAGAAAGAAAGAAAGAAAAAGGAAAGAAAACCATAAGGTCACAAGATACTTCCAATTCCAATTCAATACTATCAAATTAAATCGAGTATTCTTTCTTTCCATGTTTGTAACTCCTTTCTCCAACAGGGAAATCTGGCTCTCTTGTCTCTAATGTATTTACTTACATGAGCAATCCCACTTTCTGTGCCAAATCTCTCCTCTTCTACACCAGCCCTTCCCCCATATAGAATGCTCCCCACCCACTCATGCATCAACACTCAATCCAGGGTCATGTCCCCATGCAAACATCCTCCTCATCCCACTTGGTTTCTGACTTCCCACACCAGGCACCCTCATCCAAGCAGACGCTCTCCTCCCGCTGATTCTACCCCAGATCACCCATCTGGGGATGCTTTCCCCATTCTGCCCCATGCATAGACATCTTCTTCAACACAGTCAGGCCCAATACTCTGCCTCTCTTGCATGGATGCCCTCTTCAACTTGCCTAAGCTTTGGGGACCACACTTCAATAAAAACTTCATTAAGATTTCAGTGCCCAGCTTGAGTTAAACTTTTTAGCATAAAATCAACCCAAACAGAGCTCCTGAGCTATGTGAATGTCAACTGCAAAATATTGTGATGAAGGCTGATGAATCAGCTATCATTCTCTCACCAATTCATGAAGGTCTCTGCTTTCTTCTTCCATTAGAGAATCCTGGCTGCTCAGGAAAATAGGACATGAAATTTACATTTCAATTTGCAATTCCATTAAGGTAATAACAGCAGCCAAGGGGCACTTTATTGCTACCTTTGCCACATTATCAGTGGCGTGAGACCAAGCTTCCAAGTGTATTTTTTGATATGATGCCTGTAGAAAAGATATAGAATTCTTAGTATTCTTTTGTTATGGGGTATGGAAATCAACTTTACACAGATCTTGCGTGTTCTTGGTTCATAAGTGGCAGTCCTGCGTATGGAAATAAGAGTAGTGTCTGCCTGCCTCTAGCTCACGTAGCCACTCCTAGGTACCACGACAACCAGAGATATTGTCTAAAGATTTCACCAGACCTGTGATAAGCAGCAATGACTGCAGATGAAACATGTAACCATCTGGTGGCCCACTCTACGAGCCATTCTTCTCTCATCAGCAGCTTAGGCACTCCATTCCTAATTGCTCTTTCTCAACAGCACACAGCATGTCCAAGCCTCTTCCAGCTCTAAAAATCTGTCCCTTTAACATATACAGTTCTTTCTTCATCACCCTTTATCTCTGACTCTCTTCACAGCCAAGCTACTTTTAAAAAGAGCATTTGATACTGTTTTCACTTTCTCACCTCTTTTCACTTTGCTCAGTTTTGAGCCAGCTTCTTCCCTCGCCATTTCTGAAGTTGCCATTGCCAAAATCAGCTATGATCATTTTGTTGCTAAATCCAACAGATAAATATTTATCAATCTCTACATATTAGCCTTTTCAACATTATTTGACTCTGCATACCATTTCCTCCTTCTTTAGACTCTTGCTGCAATTGGTTTCTAGAGCATCACTCCCTCCTGGTTTTTCTTCTACCTCTATGGCTGCTCCTTTTTAGTTGCCTGCACTTTTACCTCCCATCCCCAGTCAAGGTGTTCACAAAAGTTCAATCCTCTGTCCCCTGGGTGATCAGATGCACTCACTCTCCTGCCTTTAACACAGTGAACCCAGATCTATGTCTCCTTCCTGGAGCTTACTCCCAAAACCCAGTTCTCTAGATAAAACTGTCAATGTGCATCCCTGTTGCATCTCAGAGTGTTGGAGTGTTCATCTCAAACCCAACATGTCAGAAATTGAACTCTTTCGCTACAAACACAAAATCTATGCCTCCTATATCGCTTTCCTTCTTTTGGAGCATGATCTATGTAGAAACCAAGCCAGAAATCTAGAAGTCTTTCTGGACTCATCATTCTCCCTCACCTTTCACACCAAGTCCCACTGAGGCTGCCTCCTAAACATCATTTGACTCTCTCTTATGCATTTCTGCTGCCACTGACATAATTCAAACACTCTTCTCTGAATCTAGTCACTGAAATAGCCTCCAGACAAACAACAAACATGTCCTTTTTCCATCGATGTGGGCTTGCTTTCTGTTTTGTTTTGTTGTTTTTGTTTTGAGATGTAGCTTCACTCTTGTTGTCCAGGCTGGAGTGCAATGGAGTGATCGCAGCTCACTACCACCTCTACCTCCTGGGTTCAAGCAATTCTCTTGCCTCAGCCTCCCGAGTAGCTGGAATTACAGGCACCTGCCACCATGCCTGGCTAATTTTGTTTGTATTTTTTAGTAGAGATGGGGTTTTGACATGTTGGCCAGGCTGGTCTCGAACTCCTGACCTCAGGTGATCTGCCCACCTCAGCCTCCCAAAGTGCTGGGATTACAGGCATGAGCCACCACACCCGGCCTCTTTTTTTTTTTCTTTTTTTCGCCTGTCCCCCAGGCTGTAGTGAAGTGGCACAATCATGGCTCACTGCAGCCTTGACCTCTTGAGTTCAAGTGATCCTCGCATCTCAGCCTCCTGAGTAGCTGGGACCACAGGCACACACCACCGCATCCAGATAGTTTTTGTATTTTTTGTAGAGACAGGGTCTCACCAAGTTGCCTAGGCTGGTTTTGAACTCCTGGGTTCAAGCTATTCACCTCCCTCAGCCTCCCAAATACTTGGAATTACAGATGTGAGCCACTGTGCCTGATCCAGCTTGGGCTTTCTAAACTTCAAATTATTCTAATCCTCATCTTAAACTTCTCAAAAACTTCCTATTGCCTGCAGAATAAATTCCAAATTCCTTAGCAGAATGTTCAAGGCCCTTTATGATCTGGTAGCAACCTAATTCTCAAGCTTCATCCTTTAAGACTCCCTACCTTGTATGCAATGAGTTGGTCCCTCTAACATTTCCTGTCATCCCAGTAATCCACGATTTATATGAGTTCCTGCCTTTGGACATGCAGTCTCCTTAGTTGAGAACTCATACCTCACTACACCTCCCTCTAACTAACTAACCAGCACTGTGAGGACATGGTCAGCTCTGTTTTCTCCCACTTGTCATGGTAAGCCCAACAGAGCACTCTGCGTGCAACAGGTATGCACTAAACAGATGCCGTCAATCACTAGTCTATGAACATGACTGCAATGGCTGGGCCTGGGCCTCTGTCCACACTGGCCAAGTGGGAAAGAGGGCATTGCTGGAGACATTTTAGAGAAGAGAGGTGGCAAGCCCTTGCAATCCTGCTGCTGTGGCTCTGGGCATCCTACTCTGGTAACATTGCATATCTGATGAATGAAAGGTTGGCCCAAAGTTTCTAAACAGGATTTTAAGAAAGAAAATATTTTTCCCCATTCTGAGAAGATGGCATTTTTCTTTCTCTTTGGAGAAAAGATCAAGTTTAAAGATCAGTTTCCTCAGAGAGCTGAAGATTTTTATAACAGTTTCATACTGAATCTGTAACAGTGACTGGCCTTATTCCATTGCCAAGTCGGTCGGTATTATTGAAGAGTAATACTCAAGGCTGTGGTTTTCTGGGAGAAAAAAAAAAAACAAAAAAACTCCTAAGACTAACAGAAAACAGTTGAAGGAAACATGTTATTTCAAAAGTGTTCCGCCTCAGGGACCAAACATCCCAGGTGAGCACATGGTTTCTGGAGCAGTCCTGGCGTTAACAAGCCAGCATCCCCCTATTTGTCTAAGGGGAGGAGGTGTCCTTACCCTTGAGCTACAACTGCACTGAAGCCTCAGTTCCAAAATAAGAACTACTCCTTCCCCATCTTTCCTTAGTTGGCTGGCCCAGGCAGAACTTATTTTTATTCTTTTCTACATCCAACACCCACTTGCACATACACACACACACACACACACACACACACACACACACACACACGCACATACTCACATTTTTCTTCTTTCTCTGAGAACATTTACTGTTTTAGATTTATGCCATATCCTTGCAGAGTTACCTTTCAGTTACCTTTCATTCTTTATTTTTCTTACAGTTCAGGAATAGAGAGTTTGGATAACTCCAGTACAATTATTTCCATTTCTAGACAAGACTGTATTAATAACATGAGCTCTGCGGTCAGACAGAACCATGCTCATATCCTGGTGCTAACACCTCCTGGGCAACCTCAGTCAAGTCACTTAATTTTATATCATAAGTAAATTAGGATGCATCAATTTGGGACAATATTGGCCATTATAATAAATATGAAAAAGATTTACAATGCTATACGAACACAAAATGTCTTTCATTATCAATAAAACTAGCATTTGTAGAATTCTTTTTAGTTGGCAAAATCCTTTACACATATATTTCCTAAATAAGATAATGCCTTATAATGATCTCAATTGGGTGATATTCTCATCAGTTTTATTCTACAGATCAATAATTGCAGACAGCCAACAGTGACTTGCTGAGGGTCATACACTTAGTCTCTGGAATCTGTGTGATAGTTTTTATTTTAAAGATAGTTTTAAATGTCAGAAAACAATGCAACTACAATACGGAAAGTTTACAAGATTCAGAGAAATGATCTCAAGTCTTGCACTGCAAAAATAAATAAATAAATAAATAAATAAATAAATAAATGATATTTTCTCCTTCTTACCTCTCCACCCACCCCATCTTATTTCATAGAGTGGAAAACAGTTCTCCTGCTATTCGCCCACTACTGCCTAACAATCCCACCGTTGGTAAATTCATGCCATCTTCCTGAACCATTCTCTTCCTTTGGGGCATCCGTGGACCCTAGGATTTTATCTCATTTTCATTAAAGAATAAATATTTATTTGAGTAAGTGATGGTACTGTGATGAGAAATGGATAAATGCCCTGTGAATCTGGTTCAATTCTCTTCTTTCCCCCATCACCTGCCAAGATCCCACCACCTACACATCTGTAGGCTCGATATCTGCCCATTTTTTCTAACTCTTATGATCTGCACACTACTCTTTTAGAGTCAAGCACATACAAGGGTATTCCTTGATCTAAGTTCTCATTTGGAGCTGTTCCATTTTTAGACAGCCGAAAACTCAGAACCGCTGAAGTCTAACAAATTTGAGTTCAACCCTTAGGTCTATTACTATTAATATTGTAACACAGAGCAAACTGGTTATTAGCTACCATCCTCAATTTGCATATATAAACTGGGGAATGCTTATAATTAATATTTGATCATCAGTGGATCAATTTGAAGTTATATTCAATGATAGAACTTCCATATTCTGAATAAATCTCAAGGTTCAATACAGCTCAGACTCAAATAAATATGCCAATCAATAAAATGGTTGTTACAAAAATTATTACTGAAATAATTCAGTATATTACTTTCATCTCTTAGAGAAAATTTAGTCAATAAAGCAAAGAAAACTTTTAAAAATCTCCTTTATTCTTCTCTCCTATTCTCCCATCCTACAGCTGTTCTAGGGTATAAGTGCACTCTCTGGCTCTCTCTTGCTCTCTCTCTCTCTCTTTCTTTCTCTCTCTCTCTCTGCCATTATAAGCACACTCTCTCACTGTCTCTCTCTCTCTCTCAGCCATTTTGCCAGATTTCTCCTCCTTCTGTGTCTTTTTCAGCTCTTTAATATGTAGGTTGGTCTAGCTTCACTGACATTTTCTTTTTGGCTTCACCGTCTGCCATATCTATGGATCATATTCTCCGCAACAAAGGAGATGCTGAACAATGTCTCTTTTCCATTTCCTCTCACCCCTGCAGTCCTGTCTTTTCCTCTCTGATTTTTCTAACTACACTTTAAAAATACTTTTTTAAAATCCTTAGGAACCAGATGGACTGGATTGGGCAGGGAAGGGAATGAAATTTATGAGCACATGCAAAATTCTGTATGCATGAAGGGAAAGAAAGTTTGAAAAAACTTATATATGTTAAAATGGGGGCTTCCTAAACTTTATTTATCTATATTCAGGGTAGCAAACTGTGAAATAAACCTCTCTGTCCCTAATTTTCTAACCTGGCAATTCTTTCTGCTCTCTGCTTAGTACGGTCACAGGCCCCCAGCCTTCAGCTTCTTTGTATTTTTTCCATATTTTCATCTTCTCCTGTGTACACTGATTTCCTAATCCAGCCTCTCTCTAGAATCCTAGAATCTCTATCCACTCAACTTTTTACTTCTGTTTCTTGTTAAGTCTGAGGCCAAGTTGCTCCTAGGTTCCATTGTTTCATCTTTCTTAAATTGTGATAAGAACATATAATATGAGACCTGATCTCTTAATAAGGTTTAGTTATAAAGTTGAGGATCATTAACAATGTACAATGTCGTAGCAGCTTTCTAGAACTTACTCGTCTCACGTATCTAAAACTTTAAAGCAATTGAACAGCAACTCCTCACTTCTTCCTTCCCTCAGCCCTTGGCAACCACCATTCTACTTCCTGCTTCTATGAATTTGACTATTTTACATACTTCATGCAAGTGGAAACAAATAATCTAAATATCTATTGATAGATGAATGCTTAAAGAAAAAGTGGTATATACATTTATTCAGCCATAATGGAATAGTGTTTAGCCATAAAATGGAATAGTATACACCCATAAAGAAGGAAGTCCTACCACATGCAACAACATCAATGAACTTTAAGGACAGCTATGGTCTGAATATGTCTCCCAAAATTTGCATGTTGAAACTTAATGGCCATGTGGTAGTATTAAGAGGTGGGGTCATTAGAAGTTGGTTAAGTCATGAGAGCAGACACCTCATGGATGGAATTAGGGCCCTTATAAAAGGGCTTGAGTGAGTGGCTTAATTCTCTTCTGCCCTTCCACCAAGTAAGGACACAGCATTTATCCCCTTTTTAGCCTTCCGTCCCTTCCCCCATGTGAGGACATAGCAAGAAGCGTGTGCCATCTTGGAAAGAGACAGCAGCCCTCACTCCACATAGAATTTTCTGGAGCCTTGGACTTGGACTTCTTAGCCTCCAGAACTATGAGAAAATAAAATTCAGTTCCTTATAAATTACCCAGTCTAAGGTATTTTGTTACAGCAGCACAAACAGACTCAGAGAAGGACATTATGCTAAGTGAAATAGTTGGGTTCCATTTCTAAAGCTGCCAGGGGTCTTTGAGTACAGAAAATTCCCTGAGGGGTCTTACTCATCTCTATGTCCCCATTACACACAAGACACTTAATATTGTTGAATATACATGAGACAGAATGAATAAATTTGGCTCTACTAAAATTCTTACCATCAGATCTCTACTAGACACTGCCTGCATGTTAACAATCCTTGTATCCATTTATAGTTGACTCCTTATTTAATGTCTGGAGCAACTGTTCCAAATCTTTTATACACCCCTCACACCCAATTCCCACCACTATCACCCATCTTTTAGTCAGCCTGTTCTCTCCTTTGAAGCAACCTGGTGAGAACCGTCTTTGCACATAATCTTTTAAGGTTATGGCTCAACCTCCAGCTACTCCCTGGGGTTTTCTGCTGACAGAAACCTTTTCCACATCACACTATTAGGACTAAGTCTACTCTTTTTCCTATGAAATGTCTAAAACATATTTTGAACCACATGGAACAGTTTTTAAACCCAATGTTTTCTCACAGAAGTCTTTATTTCCATTCAGGTTACCAGCCTCCAGAACTTCCTTTATGAGAAACCAGAGAAAAGAGAAAGAAAAATCTGTGCAAATACATCAACCAATTTCAGTCTGAGAATATTTGCTTCTAGAGGCATACCAATTTCAAAACCAAGCGATTCCACATTAGAAAATCTCACATGTCCTTTCCGGGATCTAAATAACCTCCATTTTCTCAAAAAAAAAAAATATATCAAAAGGTAGAAGCAAGATAGCATTCACAGACAGCCACAGGTCAGTCTCTTGAATAAATATGGCACTGGCTTTCTTCGAGTGAAAAGCCCCTGATAATCCAGCAAGTTCCCTGGGTCCGTGTTGGAATGGAGAAAGTTTGACATGACCCAAGATAGAAAAGGCATTTAACCTGTTTCTGTAGGAATCGTTGCCAAAATACTTTGAGAATTATTTTAGCTTGGGCCCTTTGATAAATGTCTTAGGTCTGGTTCCCTAGAAGCCATAATTGGGGTAGCCAATAAGTGTGATTTATTGAAGAAGAGATCTTCCGGAAGATCTTCAGAACCAGTAATGAAGCAAGGAAAGCAGGAAAGAGACAAGAATGTCCGGGTAGGATCTAGTCTTGGTCTGACCCACCAGGGCTCTCTGAAACGTAAGCTACACTTCAGAGTGATCCCACATTAAAGGCAGGGTCAGTCTTTTGTACCTCTGAGTTAATCTGTCATCGGTTCCAATGGTGTGTACCCTCTTGGTCTAAGTAGCTTTCCCTGCCTGAGAAGGGAACAGACAGCAGTGAGTTGTTGAATACTCACAACAGCTGGGGGTGGGTAAACAGAAGAATGAAAACTAATGTGTATTCACCATCTTCTGCCAGGTACAACACTAGGTGCTTTGCATATATGATCTCCTGCAATCTTCCTAAACCTATAAAGAAGGTATTATATCCCCATTCTATAAGTAAAGCGAGGCTCAGAAGGGTTAGTCTAAAATTATTTAAGTAGTAGGGATAGCTGAGCTGACCTTCTAGAGAGTTTCAGAATTGATTTTCTCTCTAGATTTTGGGACTTAATAACCCAGTCACTAGCAGACCCCTGAGAAACACTGAAACAATCCCATAGGCCCCAATTTTATCTTAACCCAATCTCAAAAGTAACTGAAACTTCTGCACTAAGGGGGCAGCAGCAACACACTCCCAGCAACAGCTAGGAACTCTCTTGAATGAACGCTCTGAAGCTGAAACACTTTAACTAGAGGTTTACAAAACTAGGCTGACTTCCCCTGGATATGAGCACTGACTTAAGGCCCTTCTCTAAGGTTGGAGTGCAGTGGCACAGTCTCAGCTCACTATAACCTCCGCCTCGCAGGTCAGGTGATCCTCTCACCTCAGCCTCCTGAGTAGCAGGGACTACAGGCATGCACCACCATGCTGGGCAATTTTTTTTTTTTTTTTTGTATTTTTGCTACAGATGGGGTTTCACCATGTTGCCCAGGCTGGTCTCGAACTCCTGAGCACAAGTGATCCACCAACCTCAGCCTCTCAAAGTGCCAAGATTACAGGCATGAGCCATGGTGCCCTGCCAATAATTTTGTTTTTACTGTCAATTGCAAACTTAAATAAATTCCATAAGCTAAGCACTGTGCTAAGCCTCTACATAAGACATTTTATTTATTCTCACCATAATCCTATGAGGTAGTGTGACATTATCCTAGTTTTACCAATGAGGACGTTAGAGCCCAGAGAGGTTATGTGAGTGGTCCAAAATCACACAACAGAAGTAGGGAGAGTGTCAATTAGCAACAAGAGCAAAAAAAATCCATTGAAATTGCAACCACCTGAGAACTTCCTTGCTTGCCTGCCTATCTCAAGGTCTAAGTACGTCTAAAGACATACATTACATCTGCCGCTAAGTGTTTAGAAGCTAGCACCTTTGCTTGCCAGTCTGGGAAGTGGTATGGCAAAAGCAATTATCTCTAGCCATAAAACCCCAAAATCATTGACTCTTACACTTCCACATTTCTGCCTTCTATTATCAGCCTTGCTCACCGTTTGTTTTTTTTTTTTTTTTCAGACAGAGTCTCCCTCTATCACCCAGGCTGGAGTGGAGTGGTGCAATCTTGGCTCACTGCAAACTCCACCTCCCAGGTTCAAGCGATTCTCATGCCTCCAGAGTAGCTGCGATTACAGGCATGTGCCACCACAACCTGATGCTTTTTGTATTTTTAGTAGAGATGGGGTTTCACCATGTTGGCCAGGCTGATCTTGAACCCCTGGCCTCAAGTGTTCTGCCTGCCTCGGTCTCCCAAAGTGCTGAATTACAGGCTTGAGCCACTGTGCCCAGCCAACTTAGATTTCTCATAGATCTAGACGCCACTGAGGTTAGCCAACTGGTTAACATCAACTCTATGAAATGGGGTGATGTAGATGCTGGACTGCAGTCACACATGGTGAAATTTTCCACACTTGAGCTCTGAAGGTGATGGCCACAGTCCAAATTCATGTTCCATCATCTTTTTTTCAGGTTCCAGGCCATTTATGTCAGAAACATTATCAATACAATGAGAAAAAATATTGCAAACATATCATTAGAAATACATCTATATTTTTAAATCCAAAATCTAACTAGATAACATGGCTGCTTCTTTGGTTTTCAAGGGATTTATTCCCAAACTCCTGCACAGGATCCTTCCTTCAGACAAATTAACCTGCCAGTGCCCCCACCATCATCAGAGATGCAGGAAAATTTACATGAAGGTATTCAAGGAGAAAACAGTGGCCACTCTGCATTCAAAAAAAGTACAACTCAAAAACAAAAATTTTGTAAACGTAAAGGGATGAAAAACATGTCATGTGGAGGTAAAAGTGCTGAGTTGAAGTCATTTTGAACACATATTTTACTGAACCTTAGTTTATTATCTGAAACATAGGAACAATTGTGCCTGCCCAATCCATCCCTTATGGTTATGAAACAAGGAGCAAAATCCAAATTGGACTAAGATCAAGCATTCCATATGTGCAATCACTTGAAAATTGTAAAAGGCTGTAGAAATGCAACAGAGGGTTCTTGAGAGGCAATTGTAGTGTCGTGGAGAAACACTATTCCCTGGAAAAAAGAGAGAAGGGCTGGGGTCTCGTTCTGTCCTCTCCTAATGAACCCTGACAACAATCCTATCTGCTAATGTTTATTAGCAGGCTTACTTTGCCTGGCATTGTCTTAAGAGGTTTAACATATGTGTTTACCAGGGGAATATTATCAGTATCCCATTTTATAAATGACGCTTCTCTGTGGTTCTGAGAAGGTAATCGGCCTGTTGGTACCCCCTTAAAGGGAAGACGCAAGCCAGGATTCCAAGCCAGGCTGTTAGCCTTGGACTTCCTAACATGAACACCACTCAGCCTACCTTTGCCCACTCACGTGGCTTCTTCTTCTAGTCTTAATTTTTTCATTGGCCAAATGAAGACAATGATGCTTATCTGAGGTGTGCTAAAAATCAGGTTAGCAAGCACATGCAAGTGCTTGATAACAATAAAACCTTAACACCAGGGAAAAATAATTAAAAGCTTTTCTACAACACTGTTTATTATTTCTCCACCACACACAACACTCTGAAGGAAATACAAATGGAACTCCAATATCATATTACCCTGTCTCACTATATCTACCTAGCTACCAATGGATTTCAGTTGTAGTTGTAGTCAATACATATTTGAAATAACAATTTTCTTTTCAAAGTAATTATCCTTGTGATATGGTTTGGTTCTGTGTCCCCACCCAAATTTCACCTTGAATTGTAATAATCCCCACGTGTCAAGGGCAGGACTAGGTGGAGATCATTGAATCAGGAGGGCGGTTTCCCCATGCTATTCTCATGATAGTGAGTGTATTAGGGTTCTCTAGAGGGACAGAACTAATGGAATATATGGAATATATATGGAACATATATATGGAATATATGGAATATATATGGAACATATATATGGAATATATGGAATATATATGGAACATATATATGGAATATATGGAATATATATGGAACATATATATGGAATATATGGAATATATATGGAACATATATATGGAATATATGGAATATATATGGAACATATATATGGAATATATGGAATATATATGGAACATATATATGGAATATATGGAATATATATGGAACATATATATGGAATATATGGAATATATATGGAACATATATATGGAATATATGGAATATATATGGAACATATATATGGAATATATGGAATATATATGGAACATATATATGGAATATATGGAATATATATGGAACATATATATGGAATATATATATATGGAATATATATGGAATATATATATGGAATAAATATATATGGAATATATATATGGAATATATCTAGGGAATATATATATGGAACATATCTAGGGAATATATATATATGGAACATATCTAGGGAATATATATATATGGAACATATCTAGGGAATATATATATATGGAACATATCTAGGGAATATATATATGGAACATATCTAGGGAATATATATATATGGAACATATCTAGGGAATATATATATGGAACATATCTAGGGAATATATATATATGAAATATATCTAGGGAATATATATATATGAAATATATCTAGGGAATATATATATGGAATATATCTAGGGAATATATATATGGAATATATATAGGGAATATATATGGAATATATATAGGGAATATATATATATGGAATATATATAGGGAATATATATATATGGAATATATATAGGGAATATATACATAGGGAATATATATAGGGAATATATACATAGGGAATATATATAGGGAATATATACATATGGAATATATATAGGGAATATATATATGGAATATATATAGGGAATATATATACGGAATATATAGGGAATATATACACGGAATATATATATACGGAATACATATATAGGGAATATATATAGGGAATATATATATAGGGAATATATATATATGGAATATATATATACGGAATATATATATACGGAATACATATATATGGAATATATATACGGAATATATATGTATGGAATGTGGAGTACGCACATGTGGGAAACGCGCATGTGGAGTACGCACATGTGGGAAACGCGCATGTGGAGTACGCATATGTGGGAAACGCGCATGTGGAGTACGTATATGTGGAATGTATATATGGAATATATATGTGGAATGTATATATGGAATAGATATATGAGAATAGATATATGGAATATATATGAGAATAGACATATGGAATATATATGGGAATATATATATGGAAAATATATATATGGGAATATATATATATGGAAAATATATATGTGGGAATATATATGGAATATATATGGGAATATATATATGGAATATATATATGGGAATATGTATATGGAATATATATGGGAATATATATATATGGAATATATATATGGGAATATATATGTGGAATATATATATGGGAATATGTATGTGGAATATATATATGGGAATATGTATGTGGAATATATATATGGGAATATGTATGTGGAATATATGTATGGGAATATGTATGTGGAATATATGTATGGGAATATGTATGTGGAATATATGTATGGGAATATGTATGTGGAATATATGTATGGGAATATGTATGTGGAATATATGTATGGGAATATGTATGTGGAATATATGTATGGGAATATGTATGTGGAATATATGTATGGGAATATATATGTGGAATATATATATGGAATATGGAATATATATATATGGAATATATATATATATGGGAGTTTATTAAGTATTAACTCCCATGATCACAAGGTCCAACAATAGGCTGTCTGCAGGCTGAGGAGCAAGGAGAGCCAGCCCTAGTACCAAAACTGAAGAATTTGGAGTCCAATGTTCGAAGGCAGGAAGCATCTGGCAAGGACAAAGATGTAGGCTGGGAGGCTAGGCTAGTCTCTCTTTTCACATTTTTCTGCGTGCTTATATTCTAGCCACGCTGGCAGCTTATCAGATTGTGCCCACCCAGATTAAGGGTAGGTCTGCCTTTCCCAGCCCACTGACTCAAATGTTAATCTCCTTTGGCAACACACTCACAGAAACACCCAGGATCAATACTTTGTATCCTTCAAGGCAATTAAGTTGACAGTGTTAGCCATCATATTGAGTGAGTTCTCACGAGATCTGATGGTTCCATAAGGGGCTTCCCCACTTTGCCCACCTCTCATTCTCTCTCCTGCTGCCCTGTGAAGAGGTACCTTCTGTAACGATTGTAAGTTTCCTGAGGCCTCCCCAGCCACGCAGAACTATGAGTCAATTAAACCTCTTTCCTTTATAAATTACCCATTCTCAGGTATTTCTTCACAGCAACATGAGAACAGACTAATACACCTTGAAAATGAAGCCACTTTACCAGCATGTTGAAACTGCCTTCTATGTGTCATGTCCTGCAAAATAGCTCTTAGTTTACAAAGAGAAAAGAAACATAACACCTGCTTTAGACACACGTCTCACAGCAGGTGCTAGCTAATCCCAAAGTCATAGCAACATGAGAACAGACTGTTCACAGCAACATGAGAACAGACTAATACACCTTGAAAATGAGGCCACTTTACCAGCATGTTGAAACTGCCTTCTATATGTCATGTCCTGCAAAATAGCTCTTAGTTTACAAAGAGAAAAGAAACATAATACCTGCTTTAGACACACGTCTCACAGCAGGTACTAGCTAATCCCAAAGTCATAGTGCTTTCTTTTTTTAGAATCACAAGAAGTATTGGTATATCGCAATCAAAATAATAACCTATATCCTTTTGGGCAAAACATAAATCTGACTTCTAGATTTCTGTACAGATGAGTGAAACTATCCCTTAGGAAAATTTTATGAGAGAAAAAACTAAAAAATTTAATTAATTAATTTTACCTTTTCTAGGATTTGGGAAACAACATTGATTTCGAATTTTTACATTTGAAGCATATCAGTCCAAGTAAGGGGATCCCATTGCTTTTGGGAGTATGGCTTTTTTGGGGAGGAGGAGTATGGCTTTTTAATTTCTACTAACATGGGGAACATTTTTTCATTCTGTGTAAAACTAGGCAAGTATGTAAATTTCAGCAGAGCAACAGGAGCTGAATGAGATAATTCACTTATGAAGGTTTGCTATGTGCCAGGTGCTGGGAATAAGACCTTTGTCCTTCTATGAGAAGGCTCCCAGCCTAGCTGGTGAAACACTTTCCCAGGGAGTTATAATGCAGAATGGTGAGTAGAGTGAAGGTGCCACAGAGAACCTGGAGGAGATGCTCCCCACACAACCAGAGAAGAAGCATCGCTTCTTGGAGGAGGTGCTGGCATCCTTTGCTCTAACAAACCTCCCCTGACTTTGCTCTAGCCTCAACTCACATCCACCCCTCCAACACCTGTAGACAACATAAGCTATAGCAAGAACTCCTCCTCAATCCCACAGCATCATAACTCAATAATACAAGGCTGAAAAGAGATCACATTCCTCCCACATTTGCTCTATGCCAGGTGCTATAATAAGCACTCTACAAGTTACCTTGTTTAATCCCCACATCGGTGTTATGAGGTATATACTTTTATTATCATCTCTCTTCTGAGTATCTACAAACATGTAACAAACAATCACCAAAATGTAGGGCCTTAAATCAATAGATGATTACCTCTCACATTTCTGCGGGTTCCCTGAGCTCTGCTGGCTGTTCTCCTGGTGAAGGGTCATTTACGTTGCTCTGGTCAGATAGCAGCCATGGCCAGAGTCATCAAGCTGTGAGTGGGACAATGTTCAAGATGCGTCACCCACACGTCTGTGGGCTAAGAGCTCAGTGAGGGCTAACACAGAGTACCTCTGCACAGCCTCTCCCCGTGACTTGAGCTCGTTAAAAGAAAAACTGCAGCTGAATTGAATTGAAAGGAGTTTAACTGAGCAATGGATGATTCGTGAATTGGGCAGCCCCCAGAATCACAGCAGATTCAGACAGACTCCAAGGGATGCCTCGTGGTCAGAACAAATTATAGACCAAAAAAAGCAGTGACGTACAGAAATCAGAAGTGAGGTATAGAAACAGCTGGCTTGCTTACAGGTTGGTGTTTGCATTATTTGAACACTCGGCAGTGTGTGGGTGGTTTGGCTGCTGGGATTGTCCGAGACTCAGCTGTTGTTACAGGTGCATACTCCTAAATTAGGTTTTCAATCTTGTCTACCTATTACGTTAGATTACAGTTGGTCCACAAGGACTCAAATACAGAAGTACGGAGTCCTTCTCAGGCCATGTTTAGTTGGCTTTAACAGGCTTCTCACAGCCTGATGCTTAGGTTTCCAGAAGAAACATCCCAAGAGGTAGCATTCCGAAAGGCAAGACATGGAATGTACCAGACCAGAGAAACCTGAGCGGAATCTAACACTGACAGTGCTGCTGCCACCATAGTCTTTTGATCAAAGCAGTCTCTGGACATGCTTAGATTCAAAGGGGTAGTAAACCTAATTCCACCCTTTGACAGGAAGTGGGGAAGAGGGGTAGCAAGGTCATGTTGCAGTGGGATGGGAGTTGTTACGGCCATTTTTGGAAACTGTAATCTGTCACAGTTATCATTACACATAAGAGGTTTGGTAACTTGTTTAAGGCCACAGAGATAATAGATGATGGAACCAGATCAGAAACACAAGCACATAGCCCCTGCTTTTTACTGCCCATGAGTGACCCATGAGTGACCCATCACTCAATTTACTGACATAACTGTAAATATTTGCTGACCTGTCTCTTTCTAGAGACGGCAAACTCCTTGAGGGCTGTGTCTAATTCCTTGTTATATTTTTTCCAGTATCTGGCACAAGTCCTGATACAGAGTGCTGACTCAGCACATGTTTGCTGAGTTAATAAGTGAATCATGCAATGCCACTTACTCATCAGTTTTACCAAGGTAGGAGAGAGTCCTTATCTGGGATGATTTATAAGATTTTCTAGCCCATCTGGATGTAAATCATGCTAATGAGAAAACAATTTCTGAGGCAAACCGATCAGCCCTGTGCAAGTCAGTACAGAGCACAGACATGGTCTTGTCCTGTAGAATTTGTAATTTTATTATTATTGGAAATGGTGGTGGAAAACAAAGAGATAAGATAGTAATGCTTCTACAGGAAAACAGCTTTGCAAATGACTCTAGTCCCATGTGTATACAATTATACCTGAGCAACCCTTTTACATTTTTCACTCACACTTCCTGAACTTTCAGAGGTGAATCACATGCTACAGAAGGGTTCTGGGTATTCTTCATGCTCCATCCTTTTTCATCCTGCTCAGGGGCCAAAAAGGTTGACTTTTATCAATAGCATCATTGGGTTCCCTTTCTTTCCAGTTAGTTTTGGCCAATGGGAAACAACAGCCGGAGCTGAAAGGACAGCAGAATGAGGTTGAGGCATTTACTCCCTTGGAATTCCCCCTTGGCAGGCCATGGGTTCCCCTCTGTCACTCTCTGGGACAGGCTGCCTTCTCCAACTACAGCTCTTTCTCTAATTCCTTTGTCCACTTTTCCCTTCCCTCTTCAGGCTTAAGGATAAGGTAAGGCCTCCCCCTAGCTCTGTGCTGCTTCACTATTCCTAGTTGGTTTCCCTTAAATCCTTCCCTTAAATCAGCTCTCACTCTTGTAATTAGCCCACTCATTAAACTTACTCCAACCACCTGGTTTAAAGCTCGTTTCTGCCTAATAAAAGTGATGTCAAGAATTGGAAGGCTTATAAATGCCTTGGAATGTGCCCCTCAAACTCACTACTTTGGTTAATGTTCTAAATTCATGTTACAAAGGGAAATGAATTAGTTGATACTATGTCGTAATCACAGGATCAAGCTCTGATGTGGATTCATTGATAAAGAATATGCTCTTTCATAGTCTACTGAGAAAAGCTGTTAGGCTAGGTTAAATAAAGTGAAATAGCATTGTTTTTAGTAGAAAAGAAATGAAAATAGCCAGGTGTGGTGGCTTATACCTGTAATCCCAGCACTTTGGGAGGCCAAGGTGGGCAGATCACTTGAGGTCAGGAGTTTGAGACCAGCCTGGCCAATATGGTGAAACCCCATCTCTACTAAAAATTCAAAACTTAGCTGGGCGTGGTGGTGCATGCTTGTAATCCCAGCTACTTGGGTGACTGAGACAGGAGAATCGCTTGAACCTGGGAGGCGGAGGTTGCAGTGAGCCGAGATCGTGCCACTGCACAGCAGCCTGGGCGACAGAGTGAGACTTCATCTCAAAAAAAAAAAAAAAAAAAAGGAAATGAAAATAACTTGAATATCTATCAATTAATGGAATTGTTGGATAAATTCCGTAGTACATTAATAACAGGGATCTATGGAAGACTGAAGTTACATCTACAGCTATAGATGTGGAAATATATTGGTGATGTATCATTAAGTGAAAAAAATTTGTAGAATAATGTAAATAATATAATCTCATCTTTTATGAAAAGAAACAACCAAAACAACTCTATACATGTGCTTATGCAGTTTGTCTATAAACTGGAAAAAGAGTTGGGGAAATATATCAAGTGTTAACATTAATTACCTCTGGGGTCATTGGGATGAAGAAAAAATTTATTAGTATTTACAGAACTTTGCAATTGTGTAGTGAATTAATGTAGCATGAACATTTTTTATAATTTTACAGGGAAATTCAGTAAGGAAATCTTGTTTATTTATGTATTTATTTAGAGACAGAATTTCACTCTGTCACCCAGGCTGGAGTGCGGTAGCACAATCGTAGCTCACTGCAGCTATCACTTCCCAGGCTCAAGTGATGCTCCCACCTCAGCCTCCTGAGTAGCAGGAACTGCAGGCACAAACCACCACGCCTGGTTAATTTTTTGTTTCTTGTACAGATCAGGTCTCATGATGTTGGCTAAGCTAGGAAATTTTAAAGAAAAAAACAAGATGTGTTTTCCTAAATCTAGAGCTATTTATGAAATCATTTGACCAGAAATAGTAACTCTACCAGCCTATATCACCTGCCTCAATGTTGCATGGAACGTGAACTAAGAAATTCTAATCTATTTTGGCAAGTAGAAGCAGAATCAGCATATAAATAAAATTATATTGGCTTAAAGTAGTGTAACTAATTTTCTTACGCGTAAGCATTTCTCTCAATGACCAAAATATTAAGCAGTACTGACTGGATGACTGTATTTTGGTCTTACCTCCTATAGTGGACAGTATAGTTGCATGCCCAGCATCTATTTGACTTTCTCCCATTCACTATGAAACAACTACTGTCACCAAAAAATGCCATCTCCCACTTGGCTTAGACCTGAATTACACATCCAGTCCCGAACCAATTACTGGGGGAAAAAAGATAGGATTATACTGACTCATTTAAGTTGATCTAGACCCACTCCTAGAGTCAATGAAGTTGATCTCTCCCAAATCATATGACAGCAGTGGTTGATCCATAGAAACACTTATGTCACAAGCTGATCATAGTTAAGCAAAGTACTTCAATTCGACAGTGGAGAGAAGATTCCCTCTTTCCCTTCTGCATGTGAACAAGAAGACATTTGGCCTCAGTTGCTGCCAGCAGCCACCTTAGACTGTGAGGAGACTTTGTAGTATTAACACCTTTGGAAGGTAAAAAGCAGAGCAATAAAAAGACACACGCATATTGGCTCCACCATTGAGCCACTAGATCAAACCTTGCCTGAAGTACACACCAACACTGGACTTTAGAGTTACGTAAAGCACTGCATTTCCTTATTAATTACACCAGTTTATTTTTCTGCTTTGTGCCACTGAAAAAATTCTTTAAAAGTTACTCCTTCCCTCATTCTATATGGGCCAGAATGTTTTTTGGTTTTTTTGGTTGTTTGTTTTTGAGATGGAGTCTCGCTCTGTCGCCCAGGCTGGAGTGCAGTGGCACGATCTTGTTTCACCGCAACCTCCATCTCCTGGGTTCAAGTGATTCTCCTGCCTCAGCCCCCCAAGTACCCGGGATTACAGATGCCCACCACCACACCTGGCTACTTTTTGTATTTTTAGTATAGACAGGGTTTTGCCATGTTGGCCAGGCTGGCCTCGAACTGCTGACCTCAGGTAATCCGCCTGCCTCAGCCTCCCAAAGTGCTGAGATTACAGGTGTGAGCCACCATGCCCGGCCAAGAATGTTTTAAATGTCAAAGTTGCATTTCTCTGTGTTGTGTTACTGAGACAAATCTGATGTTTTCTAAATCACCTTAGTGAAAGTGCCCCACTTAGAAGAAGCAAAGAAGAACCAAAATCTGGACGGTAAAAGACAGATATGAACAGCGGTTACCAGGGCCTGAGGGTGAGGGGTGGACTGAGGAAGTGTTGGTCAAAGGATACAAAATGTCAGCTACCAGGAGTAAGTTCAAGAGACCTATTGCACGACATGCCTAGTATAGTTAATAACAGTGTGTTGTATTCTTGAAAATTGCTAAGGGAGTAGATTATAAGTGTTCTCACCACAAAACAAAAGTATATGAGGTAATGCATATGTCAATTGGCTCAATTTAGCCATTTTACAATGTATACATATTTTGAAACATCATGTGGCACACAGTAAATACATGCAATTTTTTATCTTTCAATTAAAAACTCATTAATATGGGGCCAGGTGTGGTGGCTCACGCCTGTAATCCCAGCACTTTGAGAGGCTGAGGCCAGCAGATCCCCTGAGGTCAGGCATTCAAGAGCAGCCTGGCCAACATGGCGAAACCTCATCTCTACTAAAAATATAAAATTAGCTGGGCATGGTCGCGTGTGCCTGTGATCCCAGCTACTCAGGAGGCTGAGACAGGAGAATCGCTTGAACCCAGGAGGTGGAGGTTGCAGTGAGCCGAGATCATGCCACTGTACTCCAGCCTGGGTGACTCCATCTCAAAAAATAAAATAAAATAAAATCTCATTAATTTTTAAAAGAAACAAATTTTGGAAAATATCAATCTGACTTTCCTTGGCAATGACATTCACAGAAGGTATTAGGATAGCTGGGATGTGTTGTATACCAGATTTTATGGATTATTCACTCATATCCTGTTGCCTGGCATTTGCTTTTCTCAGGAGAAGGAAAGGCCACAGACACAGTTCTTAGTATGCCATAAAACTCTCTTCAGCAGAGCAGATCCTTGTCTCCATTGCTAATGAACCGGTCCACCTTTAGCCAGCAACTTCATTCTGAGTGAGGGAAAGTCTGTGTTTGTTAAACTCATCGTCTCTCTGGCTCCTCTGTTCACTAAGTTTTACCCTACATTCAGTCTGAAAAACACATACACATTTACCAAGCTCTCCCAGTAGGGATAGAGGTCGAGGCTGGGAGGTCTGGAACCTGGAGACAGTTTGGAAGGGTCTTCTGGGCGAGCAAGCACCTTTAGCAGCTTTTTAGGTAGAGATAGTTTGGTTTAATGGTTATAAGTACAGTCTCTGGAGTCAGACTCACCTGGCTTTGAATACAGCCTTTGCTTCTTAGAAGTTCTGGGACATTGGACAAGTTTCTGATCCTGTACATACTTCAACATTCTCATCTGAAGTGGAGATAATAATGAATACCCATCTCTTGGGGTTGTAAGGCTTTGGCTAAGGGACATCCACAAATCTCCTGAGTGATGCCTTACACAGGTAGTGAGCACTCAGGAGATACTAGCTATAAAGATGTAGGAGCAGCAGAAGCAGGAACAACCCAGGAAGCTCCAAAGAAATGGTTAAAATTGTGGGTAGGAATGATTTTCAGATGGTGAACACGGAAGCAGAGAGCACACAGATGTTTAAGAACTATTACTCAGACCTCATAAAGGGTCCATACTAACTATTGCATTTTCTTGTCTAATACTTTGCCAATTCTTCCACATTATCAATAATGAATTTACCCATCACATCTGTGAACAATCAAACCAAGAGAAAAACCTTACAGCCCAAGACTCAAGCACTTTCCTGTCCCAACCATCAATAAGTTGGAATTGCTTTTTCAGTCTCCAAACACCATAAACACACATACACACACACACACATACACACACACACACACAGACACGGCAGCTTATTGAGATACATTTTGTACAAGAGACTGGACAAAAAGAAACAAGAAACTACTTAAAATCAAACATTGTTTTCAAGTCCAGGTTAGCATTCCTGGAAAATCCATCCACAGGATTTTTCAGGCAGGTTAAAATATCTGAGCTGTGATCAGATAGTGTGCCAAGAACGTGGTCAGACAGACAGGCTTGGAAACTGGAAAGGAAGGTCTGTTTCCAAATGAAAAGTATAGCATAGTCACAGCTGGTATTCCAGGATGAAGGGCTTTGTGAATAACACAATGTTTTAAGAGAAATAAATGGATATTGAGCCTGGGACCAGATCACTATCAGGGTACAACTTGGTTCTCCTCTCAAACTCTTTTCTCTGTCCATTTTAAAGAAATAACTTCACTGATACTTTTGCTCCTGTAAAAAATTTGGTGAAATTTTTACATTTAAATTAGTAGAGGTGCCCCAACTGTGTGCTGTTATTCTTTTTTTGTCTTAGTTGACACTTTGATTCCCATGACAAATGTCGTCCCTAAAGACTAAAAATTAGATGAATTCGCCAAACGCAAATATGCTTTTCTTTCAACCAGGAGCTCTTTTAGGGAAGGCTGAACAGCTGGACAGTGATATTGAGGGGCTTTACCCTTTCAATAGCCATCACAGAAAGAAGCTAGGTTTCAGATTTGGTAAGCAGGACAGGTCTTACTGAGAAGTGACATAAGTTAGAACTTGACTAATTGTCTTTTATCTGGCAACCCACGGGTGCCCGAAATTCTAGGTTTTGCCTTCAGCAACATGACATAAAAGAGCATAGGATACAGAATAGAAACAGACACAGATTTGACCCTGGATCTTTCATTCACAAGCTGTGTAACATGGGGTAGGAAGGGTAAACTCCCTGAGTTTCAGTGTCATCATCCATAAAGTAGAAATAATAAGAATGTTTTTATAGCATTGTATTACATGAGACAGTGTAGATAGTTCTCCTTTGCAAAGCCAATCAAAATATGCATGATTAACAAGATGGTGGTTATCATCATTTGTCTTGCCTTTCATTTGTCTTGCTAGTATCAATGAAAACACTTTTTCCTTCAAGAATAGCACTTTAGGCCAGGCACGATGGCTCACATCTGTAATTCTAGCACTTTGGGAAGCTGAGGCGGGCCGATCACTTGATTTCAGGAGGCCAAAACCAGCCTGGGCAACATGGTGAAACCTTGTCTCTACAAAAAAATTAGCCAGGCATGGTGGCACACACCTGTAGTTAGTCCCAGCTACTCGGGCAGCTGAAGCAGGAGGATTACTTGAGCCCAGGAGGTCGAGGCTGCAGTGAGCCAAGATGGCACCACTGCACTCCAGCCTGGGTGACGAGTGAGACTCTGTGTCAATAATAAAAAAAAAAAGCACTTTAGCCATGTCAATTATTTGCATTTCAATGTAAATGAATAATAAAAGTAAGGGGAAAGAGATGGCTGAAGAACTGCACTGAGAAGTGGAAATGGCAGAACATGCTAAGAAAGAAAAATAGTTTACCTAGGAGACTTAACATAAACTTTCTCCTCCTCAAAACACTTGCTAGGCTTGGTCCTCCTGTCTCTTCCATGCTGCTACCAGGTTTGCTTTATTTTCCCTAACAATGAAATGTAGAAGATCTGGACTTTTATTCCATAAAATATGTATTTATTGAATGCCTACTAAGTGGCAAGCACTGTGATAGGTGTTGGGAATCTAACAAACAGACCTGTCAACTGCCCCGTTGGAGCTCACAGTCCATGGAATCTGACTTAGCAAAGAAAGCCCAAGAGAAAGCCTTGAGATTTTCCCCTATTAAGGACTGGGTAAATGTAAGAAAGAGGAAGAAGGTGAAGATATTCATAGCTAAGCAAGAGGAGGCAGGAGGAGATGAGATTCAGAGAAGAGGCAGAGATCAGTCTTAGGTCAGAGAAGGATGGCCTCTCCATTGATAAAAGGAATCACCTAGTTCTTCAACAAATAGAAACTTGCACTCAGTCTTTATGTGAAACTAGGCTAGGTCCTAACGACTTGGTTATAAAAAAGACTTATCAATAGGTATTCCAGGAAGCCAACTCTAAGATGGAGGTCAGCATGCAGGAGGTTTTTTTAAAGGGATTTATTAAGATCAATAGCCTGATAAAAGGAGAGGATAAAAGCAGGATCAAGCAGAAGAAAGGGTCAAACCCCAATGCACGTCCAAGGACAGCTTCAGAAAACCCCACAGGGAGCTCTGGAGCTAGGATGGTCCTTAGAGTTCTCCCCTGTTGAGCTGAGATGGTCACATGTACCAGCCATTGATGGGACCACTCTGGGATGTGGTGTTGGGCAAGGTGCCTCTCTGCTGATGAGGCAATCACACTGAAGGCGCTGGCCGCTGAAGGCCACCTACCAACAGCACTCCTTGCATCTGGGGAAACAAGTGCTTCATTGACAGGAGATCTGGGGGACACATCATAGTGCTTATCCCAAAGAACAATATAGTCTCTGCTTCATGGGGGTCATAATCTTGCCTGAGATACGGACATTAAACAACAAATCCAGCAGGTGGCAGCATCATGACTGAGGTTGTTCGGCCCGGATTAAAGCAGGATGTGTTGAGACAGGGTCCTTGGATGCAAACATCCAAAAGGACTTACCTAAAGCTTAAAGGGACTTTTCGAAGGGTATAGACCAGATCAGGAACGTGACAAGAAGGACCAAGTACCAAGCTCAAAAATGTGTAGAAATAGCAAATAGAGGTTTGACATCCAGAACCTCAACCAAGATCCTGCTACAGAATCAGTCTGGAATGAGTATCTCTTCTAACCCCACGAAACACTGGGTGCCACCACCTCAAAAAATACATATTTTATTGAATGAAAATTTACATTTTTCACATTTCTTTGTTAAGAAAAAGAAAGCAAACCTAGTAGGCACATGGAAGCTTTGGAAGAACCAAGCCTAACTAGTGTTTTGAGGAGGAAAAAGTACGTGTTAAGCCTCCTAGGTGGCCTGTTTTTCTCTTTCTAAGCACAGTCTACCATTCCACTTCCCAGCACCCTTCTCAGTCATCTCTTCCCCCTTACTTTCATTTCCTCATTCACTTTAAATGCAAATGATTGACACAACTAAAGTGTTATTCTCAAAGGAAAAAGTGTTTTCATAAATAACAGCAACAAAGACGAAAGGTATAACAAATAATTATGATAGCCGTCATCATGTTAATCTGGCACATTTTTTTGGCTTTGCAAAAGAAAATTACCTACACTGTCTCATTTGATACATACAATGCTATGAAACTACTCTTATTTCTACCTTACAGATGATGATGCTGAAACTCAGGGAGTTTAAACTTCCTACCCCAAATTACACAGCTAGTAAGTGCAAGATCAAGGGTCAACTCTATGTCTAATTCTGAATCCCATGATCTATTTTTTATGTCATGTCGTTGAAGGCAAAAACCTACAATTTCAGGCACTTCTGGTTGCCAGGTGAAGGAGAATTAGTCAATTTCTAGCTTACGAAACTTATCAGAGGGAATGAATCCTGGCCTATTCCTTGCCACTCTGCATCACTGGTTTCAAATTTACAGATTTGAGCATGAGCATCTGTTGGTCAAGCACACACAGGCAGCCACATTCTAACTATCAACATCTGGCCTTTCAGGCTTCCTCATGCAAAGAAGGATTTTCAAACATCAGAAGAGGGTTCAGGCACTGCACCGATTTTTGTTAATGCATAAAGAGCAAAGACCCATCAATTGTGGCTCGGTACTCATGAGAAGAGGTTAATGTTATGCACATGCTAGAGACCCCAAGCTTGTGAAGGGCATTCAGACAGTGGGCTGATAAAGCAGACAAACACTAAACACCAGACCACCACTTGGATTCAGTGCTCATGAGAAGCGGTTAATTAACGTTACGCAGATGCTGGGTCAAGCTGGATAGATGCGGTATTGACAGAAGGCTTCTGGTCTCAGCAAAGTAATTAAACTGCACTCAGGAGATCAAGGCCAAATCTCAGTCAGAAGATGGAGGTTAGAGAGGAAAAGCAAAGCTCAGCGAGTGGGCACATACCCATAGCCCACCCCAGAACAATAGTAATTCCAAATTCTTTCTAGTGGGAAGGAGAGGGCTCTTGAAATATAGCCCAATTGGCCAGGACAGGCTCAGACAGTAAGTAAGGGCTGTATTTGAGCTGAAAGTTTTCTGTTCCAGCAAATGAGTGGGGCTGGAAAAGGTAATGGCAGGAAGATAAATGACTTGGAAGGAAGCTTGAATAACTTTCTTCTCTACCTCCTCCAGAGCCTTCCCCTCACCCCCACATAAAAAGACAATGTTTATTTGACACCAAGTATACTAAACACTGTGCTAGATATGTCCACAAATTTTCTCTTTAAAAACCTCGAAATGAGATCTGTTTTGCTCATTTTTCTCACTGCAGAAGCTGAATATCATAGATGTTAAATAACTCATCCTGAATCTGCCCAAAAACAGTGTGCCCATTTTCTATTACCTCTCTCACCCCTTACTTTATTCTAGATTCTTCACTCTCACCTTACTTTCATAGGCACTTTATATTTCTTAGATTCATACTTCTCGAATTGGAATTTATACTATTATTAGAATGTTGAAGGTATTTGAGGCCACAGGCTTAGCATAAAGTACATTTCTGCAATGACAATTTTATTTGAGGATTTCGCAGGACTGGGGTTGCAGGTTGAGGGAGGGCAAAGGGTTAAATAACTTAATTTGTTAGTGTTTAAAATAGTTTCATGTTAAAACAAATACAGATTCATTGAAGATATGAATATTTAAGACAAAATGGGTAATGTCAAGGAAATCTCAAATCACTTTGGGCCACACTGCAAATCCCTCTGAGATATACATTCACTCTTCTCAGTCATTAAAAGACCTGGTGTTAGATAGATCAGTAGAATGACAATAGTTAACATTAATTGTACATTTCAAAATACCTAGAAAGAATAATTTGTACGTTTCTAGCATAAAGAAAAGATAAATATTTAAGATGATGGATATTCCAGTTACTCTTATTTGATTATATGAATGTATCAAATTATCCATTTACCCCTAAAATATGTACGTCTCATATCTAGCAGTGAAAATTTTTTAAAAATATTTATTGTGAGGAGAAGTCATGGGAAAAACTCAGTTAAGCTCCCTGCCACCTCCCAAGTCCACTTGGGCACCTGACTCTGGGATCATTCTAGAGGTTCCTCATCTTGGAAGAAGACGAAGTACCAATGCTCGCTCAGAAAAGCCCAGGCACTGGGGAAACTCCAGTGGAAGAACACCTTCAGCCTGCCATCTTTGGAAAGAGTAGAAATTTCTAGATACAAAAGAATGACTCAGAGGCCCGAAAGTGTAAAAGGAGTAATGAGATGAAGTGGAACAGAAGAACACCTTGGCTTCGGGTCAGGGAAATTTCCAGGCAGTAAGAACTGTTAGGTGACTGACACATCTAGGAGGAAAATGAGGGGTGCCCTGGCACTTAGTTCATCAAACCCAGTAGGAATAAGGCAAGCCTGGTCCACAGGGAACCATCTGTCCTGACTCCAGAAAGGTAAGAGGGACAAGCAGGTCATTTTCAGCTCCTATTTCAGTTGCCCTATGGAACAGGGGTGATTCAAACCGTATGTCGTTAAAACCACTCTTCATGTCGGTGGTTTGGTTGTTTGGGTTCTTTTAAAGTACCACGTGACAAAGGCCCTTATGACAAAACAAAGTTTGTTTCAAACCTAACTCTCTTATCTTCTCTTCCCCATGCATGTAAAGTAATATGCTTTCTCTTAGAACTCGTTCCAGGGTAAACTGGATTTATGTAGTGCTTTATGTAAACCGTGAGGCCAAAGAACAGAATATGAAAGATCCCACACTGGGCTGGATCAAATTTCAGGATAGCCTGAGGTTCTGAATCTGACAGTGGTACCCAGGGACATGCTGGTTGTTGTTAACCTCGAAAGGATACAGGGACAAGCACTGGGCAAACAAACACATCTCTCTCATGGGCAGATCTTTTATGAAGGTCTCCATCTCTAGCGTATAGTAAAAACAGCCTAGGCTTTCAGAATCAGAAAAAGCTGGATTCTGACTTACCCTGTCACACAGAAAAAGATGCTTTGAGGAGTGATTTAATTCGAACCTCATCTGTAAAATGCACAAAATAAAGCATGACTGAGAAAATGAAATGAACAAAGGTATGTGCAGTGCTGAGCACAGCAGGTGCTTAATAAATTATAACATAATATATCGTGATTCTGTTTAGAAATCTCTTAAGACTCTATATGTTTTCTCAATTCCTGATGCATTAATATTAGAGTTCAGGTGTTTATGAGGTCCAAGCCATTATTATAATTATGTTCCTCTAATGAGTGACTTCCCGTCTAACCATGAGATACCTGCTGCCTTCCTAGTTGGAAGGGAATGTTGGTGTTTTGCTAGCAGTGCCCCAACTCCAGACTTCAAGGGAAGCCCTGTTCTGTTCATTCTTGGTCCCTAGGGTGGTCTTAACAGCTCAGACTTCCTTTCTCAACCCTTTCCTGGCTCCTAAGTGATTAACCTATTCCCTCCCTTCCAGATGCTATGAGTTAACCTTCCTCTTTTATGGGTTTACCTGAACAAACATAATGCTCCCTCACATCTGCCATTTAAATAAGAGGAGATATATTACTTACATGTTGCAATGAAAATGTTATAAGCATCAGGAAGAAATGTGTAACAGCTTGTGGCTGCCTTAGCAGTATGTTGGGGTTTACCAAGCAACCTCTTTAATTGCCATTGCTGCAATATTCACAGATCTGGCATGTAGTTTTAAGAACGCACCTAAATAAATAAATTAGAGAACTGCTCTGATGGGGACAAGGTCTACAGCTCTGTCATTTCTGATTAACAAGCATCTTTGTTTCTGACAGTTTTATAGCTGCTGCGGAATTGGAAAGGAGGCCCTTGAGATGGCCATGGACCACTTATTCCATGATCAGTCCAAGTCTATGATACAGCTGTTTCTTGATTTGCTAGTAATCACTCATGAATAAAATCAGATTTGTGTTCATCTTCAGGCAGTGGGAATATCTGGGATGTGCTCCTGCCAAGAAAATATGTCCTGGTGTCACAAGTAAACATGAAAAACCAGGATTAAATACTACAAGGAAGAAAGTTAGGGCCATGGAAGAATGGTAACTTTCTGCTGTTTATATTCACTGGGCCATCCCAGAGTCATTTCTCTCATTGCAAAGACCCAGGCTTCTTAGGGAAAACAACATGAACGTATTTCATCAGGGTTTTTTTGTGTTTTTAGTACTCAAGAGGTGCTTATTTGCCTTTGCTTCCAGCTACCTTGCACCTATTTGCCCTGAAGTTCAAGTGCCTGAATTCTTCAACCCCATCAGATATCTATGCTGCTAGTATTTATTAGTATCCTAGGGTATTTGTAGACTAACTATGGTTTGGAATACAAATTATGGAGACAGACTCTAGCTATCTTACGCAGAAAAGGAATTAACTACACAGGTATTGGATACCTTACAGAGCTGGCAACAAAATGTGACAACCAGCCTTGGCAGGAACTGAGGGACTCTCAGCCAAGGTCCTTCCTAAAAACGGTCTGCCTAGAACACCACTGCTGATCTTCAGCCATCAGATTCTTGCTATAATGACACGGACTTATGACTTTGCCACAGCCTCCATGGATAATTTTTAACTGACCATGACACTTGCATCATTCCTTCTACATTCAAAGTAGACACTAGGGAATGTGGTTGACCAGCCATGGGTCACATGACGATGTCTCAGTTACTGAGCTAGGGATAGAACGGCCCACTCCTTTCACTTTCTATAGAGAGAATAACCCCCCACCTATCTTAGGACTTGCCCCAAAACACAAAAGATGTTTTTAAATTCTGCGCAGCCAAAATGACCAACATCCATTATAGCCCATCACTTTTGCTAACAACCTCTAGGATCCATCTTTTCTTCTTAGCATTTCCAAAAACACTGCTACCATCTAATGCAATGAAACCATCCTCAAGACAACCAAAAAGTCATCATCTCCTGAATCGGAGGCAAAGCAAAGCCTCAACTGGCATTGGAGCCAGCTCCAGATATGAAGTCTCTTCTCCTCCCTGGTATCCTACCAAATGAAGTCAGCACCTAACAACACATAATATTGTGCATACATATAAACCTGGGATAGAGCCAGATAGCAGAAAAGGAAAGAAAGTACACACACACACACACACACACTACATTAAGGAAAGAAATATGATTTGAGGCCATATTTCTCATTGGTAACTGATATGAGGCTACAACTGTGGTTACAGGTGAGGTTCTTTGGAAAGTAGATTCTGAGATAGGATTTCACTTGCAGGATATTTATTTAGGAGAGTTCTTGGGATCAACTCCTATAGAAGGGTATTGAAGGGAGCAGAGTAGACAAAGGAAAAAGTCAAGCTGACATGCTGACCCAACAGCCCTAGTCAGTGCTGTGGGGACCTTGAGAGCTAGAATGACCACTCAGAGTTGATTCAAGTTTGGCTGAGATGACCAGGTCTTTAAATCCCCACATTGATCCATTACTAAATGTGGGTCACCCCATGAAGGGGCATGAACTTGAGTGAGGCAGCTCTCTATAGCTGAGTCAATCTCTGAAGGTTGGAAGCTAAAAGATCTCTGCAGACAGTCTCCCATAAGCTGGGGCAACAATTCATTCAATGACGGGTAATCTAGGGGGCGTATCACAGTGTCCATCATAGCTGGTATTTGTGATTTTCTTCCTCTTCTTCCTATTCTATATTACCTTTGTCTTGAACAAGCACTTCAGCTAATTAGTATTCTTTATCCAGTGGGGTAACCCAAACCTTTATTCTTCAGGATGCTAAAGTCCAAACTCACATCATAGTCTTTCCCTTCTACAGGCAGAGCTGAGACTTCATAGGATGATCCACTGTTCAATAAGGACTACTGATATGAAAAGGTAAGATATGGCCAGTAGGCCGGGCATGGTGGCTCACGCCTATAATCCCAGCACTTTGGGAGCCCGAGGCAGGAGGATCACCTGAGGTCAGGAGTTCGAGACCAGCCTGACCGATGTGGAGAAACCCCATCTCTACTAAAAAATACAAAATTAGCCAGGCGTGGTGGCATATGCCTATAATCCCAGCTACTCGGGAAGCTGAGGCAGGAGAATCACTTGAACCCAGGAGGTGCAGGTTGCAGTGAGCTGAGATGGTGCCATTGCACTCCAGCCTGGGCAACAAGAGTGAAACTCCGTCTCAAAAAAAAATAAAAATAAAAAAATAAGATATGGCCAGTAAAATTTCTCAAGCATCAGTCCATTCTCTAACATCTTTACACTGAGTTCCTTGGTAAGAAACAATATTGTTGGAGATGCTGTAACATTGTTTAGGGCATCCATAGGTTCAAATGGTAGCTCTGGCAAAACCCAGAGAGGACAAATCATACCCTGTCTATGAAGATGGGTCCATTTTAATCAATCTTCCATCAGGACTCACAGATGATCTTTAATGCCAACAAATTTGTTAGTGGTGGTTCCTAGCTCATCAGTGGTGAAGTGGCAGATCATGTTAAGCCCGTGTGTAGAATCCATCCCTAATCCCAACCCCAAGAGGCATCATAATGTCTTATACATGAGTCAGTTTACAAGCATCAGGATGGATTAGGAAAAGATTCTCTGACATCTTGAGTCCTAGATTAAAAGCCTTCTTGGTAAAGGAAGTCTTTCACTAATAATTTGCAATGCATACAACTATTTTTAGTTACATTGTATCAATCTTCAAACTAACAAACTATTTCTTAGAGCAGTTTTAGGTTCACAGCAAAATTGAGTAGAGCATATAGAGAACTCCCTCATATATCAACTCCCCCACTATATCAATTTTTAAAATATGGAATAATATATTTCCTTTTCAAACTTTCTAAGAGGTATATAGCACAATGGCTAAGATCCAGCTTTTGAAGCCAGACTGACTAAGTTTGGACCCATGCTCTATCACTTACTAGCAAATGTGACTTCTGAGCAAGTTACTACATCTGTTTCCTCTTTTTTTTTTTTTTTTTTGAGACAGAGTCTCGCTCTGTCGCCCAGGCCAGAGTGCAGTGGCGCAATCTCGGCTCACTGCAAGCTCTGCCTCCCAGGTTCACGCCATTCTGCTGCCTCAGCCTCTCCGAGTAGCTGGGACTACAGGCTCCCGCCACCACGCCCGGCTAATTTTTTTGTATTTTTTTAGTAGAGACGGGGTTTCACCGTGGTCTCAATCTCCTGACCTCGTGATCCACCCGCCTCGGCCTCCCAAAGTGCTGGGATTACAAGCGTGAGCCACCGCGCCGGGCTCCTCATTTTTAAATTGTAATAATAATAATAGCACCTATCTCCTCAATTGTAAGAGACAGCATCACTTCATATTCCCTCCAGGGGAAAAAAAATGCTTCCAAATAAACTAATGTGCCATCAATTATAGATACATAATAGATATATGTATAGACACATTTTAGAGATGTTCAAATGTGAAACATGTAGTCTTGGGATAAATGAGGTTGAGTATATATTAAGAGCTCTTGTTAACTGTCAAATTCATAGCTTAATATATCAGATAGCAATCGGTTCAGGACATAACCTACTGAAGCTTATAGGCAAACCAAGGGCTTTTCTCAATAGTTACTTTCTCAAGAGGGCATAATTTCTGTCAAAATAAGGGCCTTCACTAGGTTATATTTTGTGAAGCCTTACCACAGTCTCAGACTACATAGAATATCTAGCTCTACCCCAGACAATTGGGTACCATTGAAGCTGCTGAGTTACTTATTCATTCAACAAATATTTATTTGCATGCCCAACTCTGCAGAGTCATTGATGAATAAGATGGAGATGAAGTGTCTATCACTTTCATGGAGTTAACATTCAAATGCACTGAATAATATTGTTGCTTGCCCTACTTCTGGATCAGCTAGAAAGACTTTAGATCCTACATCAGCACGTTAGCCTTTTGAGTCACCTAGCAAATAAAATGGAGCAGCCCACCCAGATGGGGTCTGTATTTCTTCCAAATACAAAGAAGCCCGCCAAGCTTCTTTGTCTCTTCCTTGGAGGCATAGGACCCACTTGTCATTCAGTTTTAAAGGATTATAATAGTAATTCTTTATGACATTCCGTATGTCACTGAATCCCTAGATACTTCACTGCAGTGGAATAACCCTGTACATTCTTTGGATTTATCACTACATCCATGTATGTTTCACTAAACACCAGACCTATGGATACCTTCTTCTGCTTTCCGGGTCTTATCAGCCTCATGTCTGTAATGTCTTGGACTAGCAAAATATCCTGAGATGGTCATGATCCCTGCAGTCTAAATTATAGCCCAGAGCCAAAAATTTGATAGAATCCCCTGATGATTCTTTCACATTAAAGTAAATTGTACCTGGAGTTTTCTGCTCATTGGGACACAGAGGAAAGCAGTGATTAAATCAATAGCTTCTCAGCTGGTATCAGAAGGTATGCTAATTTTCTCTGATAAGGAGACCACACACTATAAAGCAATAATCCATGACACTCTCCCCCAAGTCATCCATCTTCTTCATCTGCCAAACTGCAGAAATAAATGGGAGTTTGATAGTAATCACCACCCCATTTCATTCAAGTCATTGATGGTGACACGAATCCCTCCAGTTCCCTCTGGATGCTATTAACTCTTTTCCATTTCAGTAGAAAGGCTGAATTCCAGTATCTTCTATCTTAATAGTCTTTATTCTGTGAGCCAGGAAGACATTGTGGGGATTTCTCACATTCTTGAAGATATTTGTTCTATCTATTCAGTCAGAAAATTGGTATAACAAATAATAAAACACAATAGTTCAAATTTCCAGTGCTCCTACTCTACGGTGGACTTATCAAAGCTGTCTTTATCCCCTGACTTGTATAAGTACCACACTGGCATTCTGATTCTCCAGAAATTAGTTATTCCACAGCCAGAATCTTGGTCTCCACAAATAGTCTAAGCACAAAGTGACTTTGGCAAGTAATTAGGGACCCTTCAGGGAAATCTAGAAGGGAGATACAGAGTGGATGCTCTTGCATTGCTATTACAGTCTTCTTGCAGGGTTTTTTTTCCTTCCCTTCTACCTAGGAGCTACAGGACTCCTTACCGACTCCTGTGTGGAAATTAGGTGAAGAAACAGTCTTTACCAGTTCGGTCTTTACCAATTTTTTGGTTATCCACATCAAGTAGGACCTTGGTCATCAGACTTCATGATCAATCAGAGCCCGTGGAAGGTGACTGTACCAGTCCTACATCCTATCTGGGTAACAACAGCCTTGCTGAGTGATACTACTTTGTTTCTGCCATCCCAGGAGTCCCCCATCTGTACAGAAATTAGGAAGCTTATTTCCATGCATCTTTATGAAGATGCATGTCAGTAGTCTCATCTTAAAGTGAACGACCACTTGAGAACTATTAAAGATGTTCCCACCCACCTTGCTCAAGGCGTTCATGAAATGTCTTCTGAGCCCTTTGGGAGACCCTGATTAGACAATGGATGACTGAGTCATACATGATTAATTCATTTAAACCTTTGTATCCCTAAAAGTCTTTGGATTCCATCTCTACATGAAACTGACATTTTTTTCATGTAGGTCCAGATTTCAGTCAACCAAGTCAAAAGATAATTCTAACCACTCCCAATTGTTCAGTCTTGTGCATTGAACCCAAAATAACCAGAAAATGAACCAATGTCAATAAAGTCAGCCTAAAATAAAATTAGCTTCTTCCATTCTTGATCCAACACCCTTGGAATTCATTCCTCCACACATCTTAGATTTTTTTTGTCCACATAAATTAGTAAAGTCTTAGAATACTTTGGGATACAAGTTTTCTTCTCTCGCATAAATGAAATGACTCAGAAACAGAAAGTCAAATACTAAGTTGTTCTCATTTACAAGTGGGAGCTAAATTATGTCTACATGTAAGCATAGAGTAGAATGATAGACATTGGAGACTCAGAAAGGTGGGAGGTGGGTGTGGGGTGAAGGATGAGAAATTACCTAACGGCTACAATGTACACTAAGGTCATGGTTACACTAAAAGCCCACACTTCACCACTATGCAGTATATCCATGTAATAAAATTGTACTTTTGCCCCCTAAACCTATAAAAATTAAAAAGTAATAAGATTTATCCTCTCAAATTTAGGAGCAAACTATAGATTCAGAGTTAATGATGTTGATGGAGAGAAGAGAAAATAAGAATTGGCTTTCCCTTGGAAGGATAAGAGAATTAGTAACAGAATCTTCTAGCAAGGTTCCACCATTTAATTAAAAATGGAAGAGCTATTTCAGTTGGCTACAGGGGCTCAATGGAGTTATGAGTTTAGAGACTGAATTCTTCCACATACCCCCATTCTAATCCATGGAGTCTTATCTTATTTCACTGTCCCAACTTCGGGAAAAAGCTAATGAGACAGAATTAAACTGATTATAATTTGGCAAACAACAGAATTAAACTATTTATTTGATTTCTGGCTATTTTAGCACTAAGGCTTCAAGAGAAATGATATTGTTTTTCCATAGTCAGAGAAAATACTTCTATTTAAGGCTGTTCCTTGAGCCAAGAATGTAGGAATTTGACTTGGCAATCTCTTTAAAGCTATCTAGCACCGTTAGAAGTAGCCATCCTATGATGGATAGTTGCATTTTTCCGTCTTGATCTACACTCAATTCTTTTCTAACTTGTTCTTTGCCCCAGAAGTCTGTCCTGCATCAACTGAGTGACCTTAACCTTCCAGCATCAGGCTGAATCCAAACAGTGGGATGTACTAGGCAGCGATCAGATAGAGAAAGATAAGGAGGCATTGACTTCCTCACCCCTCCCTGCCAGGCCATAAGTTAGCAGTGGCTGGTTACCAAAGTTCACAACTTCTCTTTTAAAACCCTCTTCTGGGGAGGTTCCAAGATGGCCGAATAGGAATAGCTCCAGTCTACAGCTCCCAGTGTGAGTGATGCAGAAGACGGGTGATTTCTGCATTTCCAACTGAGGTACCAGGTTCATCTCACTGGGGCCTGTTGGACAGTGGGTACAGCCCACGGAGCATGAGCCGAAGCAGGGCGGGGCATCACCTCACCCGGGAAGCACAATGGGTCACAGAATTCCCTTTCCTAGCCAAGGGAAGCCGTGACGATGGTACCTGGAGAATCGGGACACTCCCACCCTACTACTGCACTTTTCCAACCGTCTTAGCAAACGGCACACCAGGAGGTTATATCCCGCACCTGGCTCAGAGGATCCCACGCCCACGGAGCCTTGCTCACTGCTAGCACAGCATTCTGAGATTGAACTGCAAGGCAGCAGCGAGGCTGGGGGAGGGGCATCCACCATTGCTGAGGCTTGAGTAGGTAAATAAAGTGGTTGGGAAGCTTGAACGGGGTGAAGCCCACCACAGCTCAAGGAGGCCTGCCTGCCTCTGTAGACTCCACCTCTGGGGGCAGGGCATAGCTGAACAAAAGGCAGAAGAAACTTCTGCAGACTTAAATGTCCCTGTCGGACAGCTTTGAAGAGAGTAGTGGTTCTCCCACCATGGAGTTTGAGATCTGAGAATGGACAGACTGCCTCCGCAAGTGGGTCCCTGGCCCCCAAGTAGCCTAACTGGAGGCACCTCCCAGTAGGGGCTGACTGACACCTCATATGGCCAGGTGCCCCTCTAAGATGAAGCTTCCAGAGGAAGTATCAGGCAGCAACATTTGCCATTCTGCAATATTTGCTGTTCTGCAGTGTCTGCTGGTGATACCCAGGCAAACAGGGTCTGGAGTGGACCTCCAGGAAACTCCAACAAACCTGCAGCTGAGGGTCCTTTTAGAAGGAAAACTGACAAACAGAAAGGACATCCACACCAAAACCCCATCTGTAGGTCACCATCATCAAAGACCAAAGGTAGATAAAACCACAAAGATGGGGAGAAGCCAGAGCAGAAAAGCTGAAAATTCTAAAAATGAGAGCTCTTCTTCTTCTTCACAGGAATGCAGCTCCTCGCCAGCAACAGAACAAAGCTGGATGGAGAATGACTTTGATGAGTTGAGAGAAGAAGGCTTCAGACGATCGGTAATAACAAACTTCTCTGAGCTAAAGGAGGATGTTCGAACTCGTCACAAAGAAGCTACAAATCTTGAAAAAATATTAGATGAATGGCTAACTAGAATAAACAGTGTAGAGAAGACCTTAAATGACCTGATGGAGCTGAAAACCGTGGCACAAGAACTATGTGATGCATGCACAAGCTTCAGTAGCCAATTCGATCAAGTGGAAGAAAGGGTATCAGTGATTGAAGATCAAATGAATGAAATGAAGCCAGAAGAGAAGTTAAGAGAAAAAAGAGTAAAAAGAAATGAACAAAGCCTCCAAGAAATATGGGACTATGTGAAAAGACCAAATATATGTCTGACTGGTGTACCTGAAAGTGACAGGGAGAATGGAACCAAGTTAGAAAACACTCTTCAGGATATTATCCAGGAGAACATCCCCAACCTAGCAAGGCAGGCCAACATTCAAATTCAGGAAATACAGAGAATGCCACAAAGATACTCCTCGAGAAGAACAACTCCAAGACACATAATTGTCAGATTTACCAAAGTTGAAATGAAGGAAAAAATGTTAAGGGCAGCCAGAGAGAAAGGTCGGGTTACCCACAAAGGGATGCCTATGAGACTAACAGTGGATCTCTCAGCAGAAACTCTATAAGCCAGAAGAGAGTGGGGGCCAATATTCAACATTCTTAAAGAAAAGAATTTTCAACCCACAATTTCATATCCAGCCAAACTAAGCTTCGTAAATGAAGGAGAAATGAAATCCTTTACAGACAAGCAAATTGCTGAGAGATTTTGTCACCACCAGGCCTGCCTTACAAGAGCTCCTGAAGGAAGCACTAAACATGGAAAGGAAAAACTGGTACCAACCACTGCAAAAAGATGCCAAATTATAAAGACCATCTATGCTAGGAAGAAACTGCAACAACTAACGAGCAAAATAACCAGCTAACATCATAATGACAGGATCAAATTCACACATAACAATATTAACCTTAAATGTAAATGGGCTAAATGCTCCAGTTAAAAGACACAGACTGGCAAATTGGATAAAGAGTCAAGACCCATCAGTGTGCTGTATTCAGGAGACCATCGCAAGTGCAGAGACACACATAGGCTCAAAATAAAGGGATGGAGGAAGATCTACCAAGCAAATAGGAAACAAAAAAAAAAGCAGGGGTTGCAATCCTAGTCTCTGATAAAACAGGCTTTAAACCAACAAAGATCAAGGGACACAAAGAAGGCCATTACATAATGGTAAAGGGATCAATTCAACAAGAAGAGCTAACTATCCTAAATATATATGCACCCAATAAAGGAGCACCCAGATTCATAAAGCAAGTCCTTAGAGGCCTGCAAAGAGACTTAGACTCCCACACAATAATAATGGGAGATTTTAACACCCCACTGTCAGCACTAGACAGATCAACAAGACAGAAAGTTAACAAGGATATCCAGGAATTGAACTCATCTCTGCACCAAGCGGACCTAATAGACATCTACAGAACTCTCCACCCCAAATCAACAGAATATACATTCTTCTCAGCACCACATCGCACTTATTCCAAAATTGACCACATAGTTGGAAGTAAAGCACTCCTCAGCAAATGTAAAAGAACAGAAATTATAACAAACTGTCTCTCAGACCACAGTGTGATCAAACTAGAACTGAGGATTAAGAAACTCACTCAAATCTGCTCAACTACATGGAACCTGATCAACCTTCTCCTGAATGACTACTGGGTACATAACAAAATGAAGGCAGGAATAAAGACGTCCTTTGAAACCAATGAGAACAAAGACACAACATACCAGAATCTCTGGGACACATTTAAAGCAGTGTGTACAGGGAAATTTATAACACTAAATACCAACAAGAGAAAGCAGGAAAGATATAAAATTGACACCTTAACATCACAATTAAAAGAACTAGAGAAGCAAGAACAAACACATTCAAAAGCTAGCAGAAGGCAAGAAATAACTAAGATCAGAGCAGAACTGAAAAAGATAGAGACACAAAAAACCCTTCAAAAAATCAGTGAATCCAGGAGCTGGTTTTTTGAAAAGATCAACAAAATTGATAGACTGCTAGCAAGACTAATAAGGAAGAAAAGAGAGAAGAATCAAATAGACGCAATAAAAAATGATAAAGGGGATATCACCACCGATCCCACAGAAATACAAACTACCATCAAAGAATACTATAAACACTTCTACACAAATAAACTAGAAAATCTAAAAGAAATGGATAAATTCCTTGACACATACACCCTCCCAAGACTAAACCAGGAAGAAGTTGAATCCCTGAATAGACCAATAACAGGCTCTGAAATTGAGGCAAAATTAATAGCCTACCAACCAAAAAAAGTCCAGGATTAGATGGATTCACAGCCAAATTCTACCAGAGGTAAAAAGAGGAGCTGGTACCATTCCTTCTGAAACTATTCCAATCAACAGAAAAAGAGGGAATCCTCCCTAACTCATTTTATGAGGCCAGCATTATCCTGATACCAAAGCCTGGCAGAGACACAACAAAAAAAGAGAATTTTAGACCAATATCCCTGATGAACATCGATGCAAAAATCCTCAATAAAATACTGGCAAACCAAATCTAGCAGCACATCAAAAAGCTTATCCACCATGATCAAGTTGGCTTCATCCCTAGGATGCAAGGCTGGTTCAACATATGCAAATCAATAAATGTAATCCATCATATAAACAGAACCAAAGACAAAAACCACATGATTATCTCAATAGACGCAAAAAAAGCCTTCGACAAAATTCAACAGCCCTTCATGCTAAAAACTCTCAATAAATTAGGCATTGATGGGACATATCTCAAAATAATAAGAGCTATTTATGACAAACCCACAGCCAATATCATACTGAATGGGCAAAAACTGGAAGCATTCCCTTTGAAAACTGGCACAAGACAGGGATGCCCTCTCTCACCACTCCTATTCAACATAGTGTTGGAAGTTCTGGACAGGGCAATCAGGCAGGAGAAAGAAATAAAGGGTATTCAATTAGCAAAAGAGGGAGTCAAATTGTCCCTGTTTGCAGATGACATGATTGTATATTTAGAAAACCCCATCATGTCAGCCCCAAACCTCCTTAAGCTGGTAAGCAACTTCAGCAAAGTCTCTGGATACAAAATCAATGTGCAAAAATCACAAGCATTCCTATGCACCAATAACAGACTAACAGAGAGCCAAATCAGAGTGAACTCCCATTCACAATTGCTTCAAAGAGAATAAAATACCTAGGAATCCAACTTACAAGGTATGTGAAGGACCTCTTCAAGGAGAACTACAAACCACTCCTCAACAAAATAAAAGAGGACACAAACAAATGGAAGAACATTCCATGCTCATGGGTAGGAAGAATCAATATCGTGAAAATGGCCATACTGCCCAAGGTAATTTATAGATTCAATGTCATCTCCATCAAGCTACCAATGACTTTCTTCACAGAATTGGAAAAAACCACTTTAAAGTTCATGTGGAACCAAAAAAGAGCCCACATTGCCAAGACAATCCTAAGCCAAAAGAACAAAGCTAGAGGCATCACACTACCTGACTTCAAACTATACTACAAGGCTACAGTAACCAAAACAGCATGGTACTGGTACCACAACAGAGATATAGACCAATGGAACAGAACAGAGGCCTCAGATGTAATACCACACATCTATAACCATCTGATCTTTGACAAACCTGACAAAAACAAGCAATGGGAAAAGGATTCCCTATTTAATAAATGGTGCTGGGAAAACTGGCTAGCCATATGTAGAAAGCTGAAACTGGATCCCTTCCTTACACCTTATACAAAAATTAATTCAAGATGGATTAAAGACTTACATGTTAGACCTAAAACCATAAAAACCCTGGAAGAAAACCTAGGCAATACCATTCAGGACATAGGCATGGGCAAGGACTTCATGACTAAAACACCAAAAGCAATGGCAACAAAAGCCAAAATTGACAAACGGGATCTAATTAAACTAAAGAGCTTCTGCACAGCAAAAGAAACTACCATCAGAGTGAACAGGCAGCCTACAGAATGGGAGAAAATTTTTACAATCTACCCATCTGACAAAGGGCTAATATCCAGAATCTACAAAGAACTTAAACAAATTTACAAGAAAAAATCAAACAACCCCATCAAAAAGTGGGCAAAGGATATGAACAGACACTTCTCAAAAGAAGACACTTATGCAGCCAACACACATGAAAAAATGCTCATCATCACTGGCCATCAGAGAAATGCAAATCAAAACCACAATGAGATACCATCTCACAGCAATTAGAATGGAGATCATTAAAAAGTCAGGAAACAACAGGTGCTGGAGAGGCTGTGGAGAAATAGGAACACTTTCACACTGTTGGTGGGACTGTAAACTAGTTCAACCATTGTGGAAGACAGTGTGGCAATTCCTCAAAGATCTAGAACTAGAAATACCATTTGACCCAGCCATCCCGTTACTGGGTATATACCCAAAGGATTATAAATCATGCTGCTATAAAGACACATGCACACGTATGTTTATTGCAGCACTATTCACAATAGCAAAGACTTGGAACCAACCCAAATGTCCATGAATGATAGACTGGATTAAGAAAATGTGGCACATATACACCATGGAATACTATGCAGTCATGAAAAGGATGAGTTCATATCCTTTGTAGGGACATGGATGAAGCTGGAAACCATCATTCTCAGCAAACTATCACAAAGACAGAAAACCAAATACTGCATGTTCTCACTCATAGGTGGGAATTGAACAATGAGAACACTTGAACACAGGACAGGGAACATCACACACTGGGGCCTGTCATGGGGTTGGGGGAGGGGGAGAGATAGCATTAGGAGATATACCTAATGTAAATGACGAGTTAATGGGTGCAGCACACCAACCTGGCCCATATATACATATGTAACAAACCTGCATGTTGTGCACATGTACCCTAGTACTTAAAGTATAATTTAAAAAAAATAAAATAAAAAATAAAAATAAAATAAAACCCTCTTCTATAGCTATAGCTGCAGCAACAGCTCTCTAGGTTCTGGTAACTGTTCCTTCTTCTTCCTCTTTCAGGCATAGAGGACAGTAAGGGATCTTGTAGCTCAAATCCCTAAAATACTTCACCATTCCATGTTGATTTCCCTTAACCCTGCCCACAATATTGTAAATGGGCCTTTTTTTAATCTCTCCTCAAATACCTCATTTAAGTTTATCATCTGTTTCCTGATAAGACCACAAATAATACCACTCCAACTCATAATTCTCAAATTCCTGGGGCTCTTTATTCTATTCTAAGGCACCAACTACTCAGTCCATCAACATCTTGCCTTTAATGCACATTTCATTTCAGATTACCAAGGATGATAGTTTAATTAGCAGCACTCAACTATATGCCTTGGGCTTCTAGCCTTCCATCCGTGAAAGGAGACAAAACAGAATCAGAACACCACCAAAACTACCATTACTATCATTGCGGTACAACACTCCCTGCCATCAGTGATGGCACTAATACCACTGAACTTGAACCCCTCTACCCCTGGCTATTCAACTCTATCACAGTTGTCCCAAGTAAACTCTGACTTCACGACAGTTCATTGGCCCCGACATTTTCACATTATTCTTATGCCAGTTCCAGAATTAGTCTCAATAAGCAACTGAGTCTTCTCCTTTTTCTTGAACTCAGAACTCTGCTGCTTTTCCTGTCCCACATTCTCATCTAATCCTCCCAACCCACCCTCAGGCATTCTAACATAAGACAATTCATTCTGCTCCCTTTCTCTGACAACAGAGTGAAATGTAGTTTGAGTGGGGGTTTAGAAGTCAGCTGTTTATATAGGAATAAGTTTATCATTTGAATTAGAGTTCTCCAAAGGGACAGAACCAATAACATATATGTATATATATAAAAGAGTTTATTAACGAGAATTGGGTCACATGATTACAAGGTGAAGTTCCACCAAAGGCCATCTGCAAGCTGGGGAACATGAGAAACAGGTAGTGTCTCAGTCCAAGTCCAAAAGCCTCAAAACCAGAGAAGCCAACAGTGGAGCCTTCAGTCTGTGGCCAAAGGCCTGAGAACCCCCGGGAAGCCACTGGTGCAAATCCCACAGTGTAAAGGCCAAAGAAACTGGAGTCTGATATCCAACCGTAGGAGAAGCAGAAGCAGGCATTCAGCACCGGAAGAAGAAAGAGAGCCAGAAGACTCCACAAGCAAATTTATTCCACCTTCTTCCATCTCCTTTGTTCTAGCTGCACTGGCAGCCAATTCGATAGTGCCCACTCACAGTGAGGGTGAGTCTTCCTCTCCCAGTTCACCAACTCAAATGTCAGTCTCCTCTGGCAACACGCTCACAGACACACCCAGAAACCTAGATGACCAGCCATCTAGGCATCTCTTATTCCAGTCAAGTTGACACCTAATGTTAATCATTACATTATTCCTTTATAGATTTTAGAGTTCTTTCTTTGAGCTATTCAATATTCAAATGCCAGGAAAAAAGGTCTGTTTCTATAGAGAAGGCTTATCCAAATATTTGTGTTACACTAAGGCTTTCAGCTTTTGAAGCAGTCTAAGACACTGCTATATCAAGTGGACTGGACAGGCAAAACATCAAGTTGTTGTTAGTTTTACTATGATAGATTAGATGGCTTTAGCTTAAATCCACCAAAGGCCTTCAAAAGGCAGGGGTGGGGGGTCGCAGTGAACAAAGACTGGGCAAGGACAGAAGACTTATATTCAAAGCCGAGGTCTATTGCTTATAGGAAGGGAACTGATTTCCAACTACTCATGGGGCTGATGTTGTTCCTCCTGATCAATCAGCCATTGTAGGCACTTTAAGAATAATATATTTGAATGGAGATAAGCCAAAGGGCCATAACAATGGCAGGTCCCCCGTGGAGCACGGTTGACCCCAGATAACAATGACAAAGTATGATCACCCTCCCTTGAAGGGTCACTGTAGGCAGGTATAGGAATCTGGACCAGTAATGTCATTCTGCTAAAGCAACTAGGGATGTAGTCAGTTTGAATATAAAAAAATTAAAGATGGAGCTTTATTTGTACCATTAAGTTAGTGAGGCAAACTATCTTAGTTAAATGGAGCTTCTAACCATAAAAGATTTCCATTACAGTGATTTCTTATTCTTTGAAAAGCCCTCTGTGTGCATCCTGGGGAGAGATTCTTGGTATATATCTAATGGGATAACCGACATTTGGACTAGTAAGACTATCATTGTTTGGACAGGAAGGTACACCAAAGTTCAAGTTTTGAAGAGCAAAGCCATTGAATGTAGTGCCTTTTCTATCTTTATTATGACTGCCTGCCTAAATCTGTAGTAGCATCATTACTTGCTGCAAAGATTGAAATGTCATTGATTCAATTCATGTATTTAATAGTTTCACTAGTAAGACCTCATGGTTAAGTATAATAAGCACTAGACTGGGAATGAGTAAGCCAGGTTGATTCCCAGACCTATAAAACATTTAATTATCTGTGCAACTATGGACAAACAAATTACTCTCTTTAGACCTAGTCCTCATCTGTGAAATTCATAAAATGGAAAAAGCAAGGCCATTCTTGACTACAACCCAGGGTTACTATGAAGTCAAATGGGATAATACATCTGATATTGCATTGCAAATTGGATTAAACAGTGTATAAATGTGAGAGATGACCTAATTCATCTTCAAATTTTAACTGGTGAATTTGGAGTTGGCTAGTGCTCATTTGAAATAACATTTCTCCGAAGAGTTCAGGTCCTCTCAATCATCACTTCCCAAGACTTTTAAAGAGAGTCACAAGGCTAAACCTCCACTGCCACATTCAGAGTATGAAAAGCCCATTTAGCTGTCTTCCCCTGCTCTTGGCAGACTCTCAGAGAATGCCAGCAAAACGTCTGAAATTGGAACAGCAACCCACCAAGTACATCCAAATCTTTCATCAAACTGTGCCTAGTTTAGAAGCAATATTATGTTAATGTTACCCCCACCACGGATTATTTCTAATGAAACCAATCTGCCAAGGTGAAATGAGAGCATGTGTCACAGCGAGGCATAATTGGGTTGACCTGAAAACTAAGTTTAAAAGTGAATATCCTTTCAAATAAAGATGAGCAAAAAGATTTTGAAAATATCAGGACTCCCGACTTCCTTAATTCTGTGGCCTAGCCCTTAGACCAAAATATAACCAAATCTTTTAAAGTTTCTGGGTGTAATTAGAATAGAAATTTGTAATTCTGTGTATTGAGTCACATTCTCCTGATGAATAAACTCTCTTAATTGTAGGCTAGCAAACTTCAAAAGCGGAATCAACTCTGTCAGGCTACCAGGGCACCATCCAGGATGTGGAAGATACCAAAGCAGTCTTTAAGATTGACCTCTGAATTGTCATCATTTCCCTTCTCTCCTTCGCTGCTCCATCATCTTACTTCTACCTCCCTTTGCAGGCCTCCCATGCTAGACCCCAGCATTTTATGGTGTCTTTTCTGGACACTACACTCGGCTCTGGGATTATAAAGATGAGTAAGACACAAGCCTTGGCACTGAAGACTCTGCTTTTATTCCTAACCTCCTTTTAATTTTATCTTATTGTATTTTATTTTTTGATGGAGTCTCACTCTGTCACCCAGGCTTGAGTGCAGTGGTGCCATCTCAGCTCACTGCAACCTCTGCCACCTGGGATCAAGCGATTCTCCTGCCTCAGCCTCCCAAGTAGTTGGGATTACAGGCGCCTGCCACTGCACCTGGCTAATTTTTGTATTTTTAATAGAGACAAGATTTCACCATCTTTGCCAGGCTGGTCTTGAGCTCTTGACCTCGTGATCCATCTGCCTCGGCCTCCCAAAGTGCTGGGATTACAGGCATGAGCCACTGCACCCGGCCCCAACCTCCTTTTTTATTAATTCTTCTTACTCGTTCTTTCAGGTCAAATACTTCCTCTATGATGCTTATCTTTATTTTCCCAGGAAGTCTTAAAAGTTCCTTCTTCATGATTTAACTGTTCCTGGAACATATGCCCATTCTAATATTTATGCTATATTTATTATAACTATTAGTTTATATGTTTCCTTGAGATCAGTAATCAAGACTTTTCATTTTTACAGTCTAAAACCCCAAGTAGTATCTGGTACAAGATACATGTTAAAAATATTTGTTGAATAAAGGATTCCCCAATCCAGTCATTCTCTAGTCAACAAATGCTTTCATTTCTACCCACTTAGTTGTTCTTCTCTCCAACTCCCTTTCCTTCACTATCTTTACTGCTCAACTATGGCCCTCCATCACCTTTTACTGTATGTTTCAAATAAATGTCTCATATATTATTCTTAGGCATCTCAGATCTATTTTCTGCTCATACCAAAATTATCTGGTATATATGTCAAACCATCTTACTCCCTTCATCAAATATTCTTTCCCAGTTAGACAGCAAAAACATCTGCTCTAATTAACCTTCTCAAATCTATTTCTGCCTCTTCCAGCCAAGTTCCCCATGCTCCTAAATAATGTATGCACTTTTAATATCTCTGTGGCTTTGTTCATGTGTTTCTTAAGCTTGGAGAATCCTTCTACCTATGTCTCACTATTGAAAACCTACCTGTCTTTAATGTTTTAGCTTAAAGATATCACAAACTCTCAAAAGCACAAGCTAATAAGAGCCTGGTCTTTCCGATTTACCAAAGTAACTTGCCACAATCTAAATGCGGAGCTAGAACTAAAATCCAAGGCTTTAACTCTCAATCTCTTTAGGGATTCCTGATGCCACACCTATAAATAGACAGTATAACCATATGATGTATGGCCCAATAGGGAACAGTTTTGAGAGTTAAAGAGGGCACTATTAAAAATAACACCTGCATAACAAATATAAATCAGGTCAACCTACCTAATTATAATCATCGTAAAGCTATGGTAAGATTACAAAAGAACAAACAGTTCTATGTTATCTAGGTCTTCCTCTTAATGACAGGCCAAAGAATAATGAAGGCGATTTGAGATTTTAACAAATTATTTTGTATTCCACTCTCTATTTTAAAACAGCAATAATACACGCACACACAAAAGCATTATTAGTGTTGTTTCTCTAGTGACTGCACAAGATGTTGCCATACTAGGTAGTACATGAGTTCTAGAATCGGATACATCTGTGTTAGCTACACAGCTTCAGCACTTATTATATGCTTAAGCTTCAGTCTCTTCATCTATAAGATGAGGATAATGAGGCCCACCTAACAGGACTTTTGACAGATTCATTCAATGTATATTTGTTGAGTGTTAACCAAGTGTGAGATTTTATACTGGATACTGCAAATACAATGCTGAGCAAATCATTGCTCTTCATTAGAGTCTAGCCACGGATACCAATATTAAGCCCAAGTGCATGTACTATCCTAAACAAGGAAGAGTGCTATGACCCCATACGGCCATATAACAAAAGGATCTGATCCAGATTGTGAGGTCATGAAATGCTTATGAACAGAGAGTTTAAGAGTAACTAGGCAGAAGAAGAAAGAAAGTTACTTCTGTTAATATGAATAGCATGTGCAAAAGCCCTGGGTCCATATGGAGCCTGACCTAATGAAGACACATAAGAAAGACCTATGTGACAGGAGCACATAAAGTGAAGGAGAAAATGGTTGCAGGTGAAGCTGGAGAGAAAGGCAAGGACCAGGACAAGAAACAATTCTATGGCCATATTAAGGGTCTCTGTGTTGTTGTTGTTTTTGTTGTTTATTGGGGGTTTTTTCTGTAAACAATAATGAAACATTAAAGACTTTTAAGTACATAGTTCATTAAGTTCATAGTTCAGGGAGAAGATCGGTACTCATAATTAGACTTGCACTTGGAAAGATCACTCTTGTTGTAGAATGAAGAGTGGATTAGAGGAGGGCCAGAACAAATGCAGGGAGACCAGACAGCGAGCTCTTAGGGTAGTTCAGATGAGAAGAAAGCGTGGCTTGGACTAGGGTGGAGGCAGGCAAGCTATGAGGAAGTGAAAGAAAGAGGTAAAATTGACAGAGTGATTGATGGTGGATAATGGTAAAAAAAATGATTCTTAAATTTCTGTCTGGTTGGTGATGCCATGCACCAAAACAGAGAACACCAGGAGAAAAGGGGGTTTAGGGTAAAGGTCTTGGATATTCTCAGTGTGGGGGGCCTGGAAACATGCAAGTGATGGTATTGAGGAGGAATATGGATATACAGGTGCAAGGCTCTGAGGTGAGATCTGGGCTAGATCATGCCTAAATAGGTGGCCATGGCAGCCATGCACATGAATTCTGAGAGATTCCTGAGAGATACTGTGGAGAGGAAAAGAAAAAAACCTAATGCCAAGCCTTGAGCAACCTTAATATTTAATGGCAGGTTAGAGAAGAACAATGCCACAAAGGCAAAGAAGCCTAAGCTGAAGATGGAAGAGGCAATCCAGGAAAAAGACAGTCATCAGTGGTGTCAAACACTGCTAAGAACTCAAGAAAATATGAACAGAAAAATTCTCATTGGATTAAGTGTCATGAAGGTCACTTGTGACCCAAGAGGGCTATGTTGGAGGAGTGATAGGGCAGAAGCCAGTTAAAGGTGGACTGAGGAGTGGGCAAAGGATAAGGGAATGAAGACCACAAGAGCAGACAGGTTTTTTGAGAGGTTTGGCTCTAAATATTGGAAAGGATTAGAAGAATATTGGAAAAAGAATGGTTAGGAGAAGTTGTAAAAGGGGCTACGTATTGTGTAAAGGGAATTTTCTGGAGAATAAAGAGAGTTCAGTGTATTTAACTATTTATGGAAAAATCTGCTTGAGGAGATGCGTTGATAGCGTAAGATCCCTTTGCAGACAGAAGAATGAAGAAGCTAAACCACACGAGAAGAGTTGGCCTTAGGAGGAGGGACACCCTGATGATGTGTCCTACAGGTAAACACTTCAGAAAGCAACAGAAGTTCCAATCCAATGGCTTCAATTGCCTCTGAAAATAAGAGAAGAAATCAGAGGCTCAGAGTGAAGAGGTGTATGAAACATGGTCAGAGGTTGGGACAGAGCAATGGTGGTCACTGTGGAGTGGAGAAGAGAGCTAATGGGCCATATGAAGGATGTGATCATGAATTTACTATGATACTACTATGTCCTATTGTGTGGCTTTCTCCATCATCACCACACTGCTCAGATACAGATATGGAAAAGTCAGAAATGAGGTTAGGATTTTGCCATATCAACGTGAAAAAAAAGGCAAACAAGAAAGCTGTGAGGAGAGAAGAGCCTGCCTGAGGACTCTCACTAAAGCTCTCTCTTTACACAGAGGTGTGACAGACCACTGTGTGGCCCTTTTGCTGGAATCTCAGAATTGCAACTAATGCCAAAAACTGAAGACCAAGTTGCTATGTACAAGTCACATTCTAAAGGGAGCTTCCAACACTGGCTGCTCCCACTGGGGCCAGACTCTTGCCTCCTTCCTTTTTCTTCACTGTGCTACCAGGACTTACTAAGAAGAGGCAGAACAGGCCCTACAACCATGGGACTTCATTCCCCCCGTGTTGGCTGCCAGACATATACAAAGCATCTGCACACACTTTATTATCACTTTTAAAGAGAAAAAAGAGACTGGACAGAAGAGTTGTCTGGAGGACACAAAAGTGGTCAGAAAGTCATTGTCTTTGCTCAGTAAGTCTTTAAGGGATAGGAAAAAGAGAAATAGTAATAATATGTGCATCAACCTTAATGTATTGTTTCCACCTTAACACATCATACATTAGCTACCTGTGTGACCTACACATGACTTCTATTAAGTGCTACATAAGGAACTATGTTTGTTTTGTTTTTTTTTTTTGGCAGAATATCCCTGTTTCACTGTTGTTTTCCCCTTTTGTGCTTTTGTCCCTCTCTCATGCTTTTGAATCAATAATTGTGCTTTCTCTCTTCTCAAACTCAGCAAATGGAGCAAAGATAACAGCCTAGGGTGGAAAAGTCTGGCAAAATTCTCTCTTACAGCTGCTTTCTTTCTGTAGCTCACATCTGCCCAGAGTAACCAGGCAACAGATCCTCTCTTCCCTTCACTTTTGCCAACATTATAGCACAGAAGGCAAGGGTTGTCCCCTTCATGTCCTAAGGGACTTGAGGCTTTGTTTCGCAGTTGTGGCTCTTGAGGACTTGGAGACACAGGAAGTATAACCACTGGAAGGCTCAGGCTAAAGACTGCAAGTGCTTCACTCTGCTGCTGGGATCTGGGAGACATGGCACCTCTCCAAGGCTCAGAAAGGAGCAAAGAATCACTGCCAACATTTCAGTCCCACTGGTGAGATAAGATCTTACCTTAGTGCAAATTCATCACTGAGCTCCAAAGCAGTGACTTCCTCTCCCTTTTCCAAAACCAACACTCAACTATTTGATGAGTCATTGGTTCCCTGACATTTGTAGAATATACTTGAAATGTTCCCAGAGGGAGGAAAATTATACTGTAATCAAATCCCTTTCTGTCCTCTCTGCCCTCCCCCTTTTCTCCAGCCTTTACAAGTGAGGACCCTACAAGCTTCGCAGTGGAGTCCACTGGAGTTTTGGCCCTTTCTCATCTAATTCTGTTGAATGAGCTTGTTCCTGGGTTTTCAAAAGAGAACTGAACCAGGCCTCCCCTCCATCCTCACATAGGACCAAAATACTTGTTTTTATCCCTGTAACTGAGAAAACTTGGGAGGAGTAAGATGGGACCCGTTGTTAGGTTAGTATTGGTTACATATTTGTTCATTGCAGCACTTGATGGGTGCTGGTGGCAAGGTTAGAGTCAGTGAAGGACTGATGGGCATGAACAAGGGAGCAAGGCATTAGGAGGGAGCTAGTGAGCAGATTACAGGGACCAGGAAGATGGGCGAGTTTGCAACCAAAGCAGGACATAGAGAAGATAGATTAGTGAAGGTGGTTGTGTGGCAAAAAGTTAGAAGTTGATGCAAGAGTTTTGAAACAGAGTGAATGATGATGGGGGATAGGGTATATGTGACTAAGATTGTTTTCTGAATCTTGAATTGATCCATTCACCTTTATTTGCAGAAAGAAGACATGACCAGCTCCTATGTGAATTAGTACTCTTTCGGTTGCGTGTCAAAACCCAATTTATATTAACTTAAGCAAAAGGCATTTGTCAGTCCATGTTACTGTAGCTTAGTGGGGGTATCCAGCTACAGGCTTGGCTTAGGCAGAGGACCCAGGTTCTTTCTTGTTACCTCAACTCCATGTCCACTGTAATGATTTCATATGTAGCATGGTTTTTCCTCTTCAGAAAAGGAGAACATCACATCCAGTGTTACATCCTCCCAAGTCTAAGTCTAGCAAGAATTAGCATGTTCCCCTTTCTTGAGGTTCCAGCCAAAGTCCCACTGTGTCTTCTTGGTCCTGACTAGGTGATATGACACTCAGGTTCACTATCTGTGCCCAGGGAAGACCTGTGTACCATACCCATTGAACTGGAGTAGATCCACATTACTCAAATTGCATAAATTGAGAGAGGGGTAAAGAAAGACGGTTTCTTAAGAGGAAGCTGGAGTGCTACTTCCAAAAAGGGGCATACAGTTAATCAGGTGGTATAGCCTGAATGTTTGTATGCCTCTAACATTTGTATGTTGAAGTCTAATTCCCGATGCAATAGTATCAAGAAGTAGGGACTTTAGGAGGTGATTAGGTCATGACAGTGGAGCCCTTATGAATGGGATTAGTGCCCTTATAAAAGAGGCCTGAGGAAGCTTATTCACGTCTTCCACCTTGGAAGGATAGCGAGAAGCGTGCCCCTCTGAAACAGAGAGCAAACCCTTGCCAGACATTGAATCTGCTGGTGCCTTGGTCTTGGATTTTCCAGCCCTCAGAACTGTTAGCAATACATTTCTATTGTGTGTAAATTACCTAGGCTAAGGTATTTTGTTACAGCAGCCTGAATGAACCAAGACACCAGGTCTTATGAAGCATTCTGATGGCTCCAAAGATCAACAAAATTAGAGTCAGTTAAATAGTCTGATTCATATGACCCTATTAACTTTTCTGCAATAAACATTGCTCATTTTTATACCAGGACTTAACTGAATTATCTTATAATTATAATTGTCACAATGATCCTATGAGGTAGGTACTTTATTAATCCCATTTTACAGATAGGAAAGTGAAGCCCAATGAAGTTAAGGGACAATTACGAGATCTCATTTCTAATCAGTGGATGAGTAAATATTCACAATCAAACAGATTTAAACCAGATATCCCACTTAAAATGGTCAAAGATTCATAAAATATGGCCCAGAGTTCTCATATGAAGTTTTTTTTTTTTTTTCCAGAAGTTCTGAGGGATAAAATGACGCACCCATATGCAGACAGGGAAGATGCCTATAAGAACCTGAATAACTTGAAGTCACAAATAAAAGCTGTAGCAACTGTGGTCCCAGCTACTCAAAAGGCTGAGGTGGGAGGATTGCTTCAACCCAGGTGTTTAAATCCAGCCTGGGCAACATAGTGAGATCCTGTCTCTTAAAAAAAAAATGAATAAATAAAAGCTATGGTGCCCAGCTCACTTCTAAGAATTCCTTGAATTCATTTCCCTTCAAAGCTGAATGCAAGCAAAGCTCGATTGCAGAGTCAAAATGTCACTGAGATCTAGATTCAGTCCACCTGGCTGGGTTATTGAAGTCTCTCCAAGCAGCCAAGTAGGGCAGAAGAAATATAAAATAAGGAGCAGAGGTTGAGAGAGAAGTGTGGGGGGAGATGGATTTTGGAAGACCTAGCCATCAGCAAAGGCCGCAGGCAGCATAAATACAAAATTAATTTATATTATATTGTGTTAAATAAGGTAATATTGTGCCTTTTTCCTCCCCATGAAAAGCATTTACAACACCTTGTTCTTATGCATTCATCCATGCCTCTGACATTTGTCAACTTCTTGGCAGACACTGAGTGACATATAACAAAGGCCGAGTGAAATGGTTTAGAATTCAGCCTGGGAGGAACCAGCAGCAAACAACTAACTATAAAATAATGAGATAAACGATGTCTCTTAGTTGAATAGATTGGCATGGGGGCACAAAGATGGATGGGAGCAAATAATTTTGACTTCGGAACAAACTGTTGGTGAAGGTTGCATGAAGAGCTCTACAATGGAATTGAGTAGACCAGGATATTCAGAGATCAGAGGTGGAGCTGGGGGACGTTCAGAACATTTCTACTCAAAATCATAAGGTTTTCATCACTGTATTAGACCTGAGGAATTATTCAACCCACTCTCATTTTGCACTTGAAAAAATTGAGGCTCAGAGTGGGCAAGATCACTCTGAAAGTTAGTGGCAGCGTAAGACTAGAATCTGGGTTTTCATATTCATGATTTAGCCTGGGGCTCATCTGCTGCTTTTATCCAGTGTAGTTCAACCAGCAGGTCCTGGATATCTACTGTGGGTCACACGTGCTAGGACCCGAGGTTGGTAAAGTGTTGAATAAAACACCGTCCATGAGCCTGAGGGGCTCTAGAAGTTGAGGCTGCTGCAGACAAAGATTATAAAATAGAGACACCAGGGGTGCAGAGAGGGTGAGAAGGGAGGAGTAGCCAGTGGAGCTTTTGAAAGGAGGGGATTCCTTGAAAAGTAGCCAGGAAAGAAGGACCAATGAGTGCTCCATGGAGAGACGAAAAGCTCAGCTTCATTGCCTAAATGACACTACACTTCTTCTGATTGCCCCTGCAGCCCCACTCTCCATTCTTTTCTTATTTTGTTCAACAGGAAGCTATGAGCTCATCAACAGGTTACCTTGCCGTCTGGCATCTGCATGGGTTTGGTCAATGAAAGTCACCAGCAAGAAAGAGAGAGGTTCACGGTATCTATCTCCTGGGTCTCCCCATTCCAGGCCTTGTTTTGGTATGGCTGCATCCCTCTTCTGCAGGCTATTCTTATTACTAGAGAGCCATCTACACCTACAGCTGTCTCTCCAGGTTTCAATAACCTCTCCTTCCCAATGGCTCCTCAGGCCCAAGGGCAGTGTCTCCCCTCTCCTAAGGCCAGAAAGCTTTAGCACCCATTGTAGGTTTGCTTTAACCCTGTACACCCCTTGCGAACAGTCACTTCATTTAACCCTCTTCAATTGCTCCCTTTGAATGTGCCTTCTGTTTCCTGTCAGGATAGACCAACAACAGGAATGAACAATCCTCACCTCTCCCCCAGGAGAAATCCCCCTGTGCCCCACCTCCCCCCCAAAAAAAATCTGAAGAAAACTAGAAGAGAAAAAAAATAAGCCAACCTAGAAATGAAGAAGATAACTTTTTTCTTGAATTGAACAGAATACTGGTTTATGTTTCCTATATAGAAATCTTTTCATTTAGAGGTCAGCAATTATTTATTTTAACATGTGGATCATGGTATTATAGCTAATCCATTATAAAATAGAGACCATCCTGGGTTCTCCTCATACTCTCTTTCCTCACAAGATTATTTTGACCCAAACTATCAGCTTCCAGTCACCTTAGTGGAAATCTGCCTTGGGTAAGAGCATGAGGAATATTATTGTCCCATAATGTGTGGAAGCCAACATCTTTGAGAAACTAAGTTAACCAGGGTTCAGAAGCTCAACTTGTGGAGGGAAGGGTGAGTTGAAACAAGAAGAAAATTTCCCATCAGCACATTCTAGAACATGGTTTTTAATATTTTAAAGGCAATATATTGATGTCACTGTTAATAAAGACAACAGAAAGAGTATTGTGAAAGCAAGTCTTGGAGACATCTAGAAAATGTAATGGGAGGAAATGCTTTTCTAATGGGAGAGTTCCTCAATACCAAAGCACAGGACATAGCCACCCACATGGCCATATCCCCAGGTTCCAGCCCCCAGATGGCTTTGTTTCTTGAGACCAGGAAAGAAATCATAAAGATACCAGCGGTTTCCTGCTCCTCGGGATGCTACAGGTCTGTGCAGCTCTCCTCTGAAGTCACTCTTCTTGTTTTGTTTATCTCAGGTACAATGCACAATGAAAGGCACATCTTCATTAGGGAATCCCACTTTAGGGAATCTCCCTATTGAGCATTCCTATTCATGGGCCTACCTTTTTGTTATGGAAAGCTACTTTTTCCTTGTTATTTTTTAATAAATATTGCTTAGGAACAAAATATTTGGGGATTCAGAAAAGAGTTAATTTTGCCCTCAAATACTGGTACTTTTGTCATGATGGGGGTGGATGCTATGTATACATGTTGTCAAAGACAAGTACACTTTTATATTCAGATCCAGTAAAACTGTTTATATCTGTCTGGATAAAACTTTTGACTTGTAAATACAGAGAAAAGGATGCTTTATTTACCCCAGATTCAGAGCAACAGAACTCCTTTTTATATCAACAGATATATATGATATGTTTTTGTACAAGCTGCAGAGAGCTGTCTACAGTGACTTTGACAGGACTAAGTTTATCTTGTGCTTTTACTAAGAGTGTAAAAAAAGAAGAGAGCAGACCCTAACTCCACCTTCACACCCCACCCCTAGTTTAAAATACTTTCCCACCAAGAAAAAAAATAGTTTTCCTTCTCGTGTTAAATAAAGAATGGCTTTAAACTGCCCTCCTTCCCCTTACCAATCCCACCCACCCCTTCAAAAAATAAAATAAAATAACCAAAAACCTCAGGCTACTGTGGAACTCAGCTCTCAGTCTACTTCCTCCTTGGAGAGAGGCTATGGAATTGACGGCCCAACTCTCCCACAACTGCTGCAGCCGGAAGAGAAGAGAACGAGCATGAGTCAAAATTGGAAACTCTGGATCTGACCTCATAAATGTGGTTTGGGATCACAGCTTTGCCTCAGACATATGATCTCAAGCAAGTTACTTAGCCTCTTTAAACTGTAGCATCCTCACAGATAAAATGTGCCCATTAATGCATTTAACATATAGAGTTTAGGGAGATGTATTTGTCCCAGTTTGCCTCAGACTATTCCAGTGTTAAAACTGAAGGTCCTTTAGCCAGGAGTGGTGGCACGTGCCATGGTCCCAGCTACTCAGGGGTCTGATGTGGGAGGATCACCTGAGCCCAGGAGGCAGAGGTTTCAGTGAGCCATGATGGCACCCTTGCACTCCAGCCTAGGCAACAAAGATGGACCCTGTCTCTAAATAAATAAACAACTGAAAGTTCCACATCTCAGGAGGCCCCTCAGTCCAAGGACAGGGGTGACCCTCTATTGAGTGAGGATTAAATGCAGTAATGCCTGCAAAGTGCTCCACACAGTGTCTGGAATGTGATAAGCCCTCAAAATAGTAATATGATTAGTCTACATCTGCATTGCCAGATCCCTGGGTTTTCTTCTCCATGAAGATACCAAACATTCATTGAACCAGGCGTAATACTAGGTGCTATATATTCAAGATCTCTAACTTCCACAAATATTCAAAGAAGTAGGTATGACCATCCCTATTTTATAAATGAGCTGACCACAACATGAGAAATACATCCAAGAACCAGTGCGCAGCAGAGCCTGGACTTGAACCCATGTCTGATTTCAAAGTCCCAGAATCTTTCCTCATGTTGCAGATTCAAGCTGTTTATGGGAAGGGGACAGCAGAGAGACTGGATTCATTTGACCAAGTGGGTAGCTGAGTTTTAGCAGAATGGAGAAACAGGGCAAAAAAGCTTCAGGTCTCCTGCTGGGGTGTTTCCATGGCCCAGAGAGGGTGTCATCAGCACACAGAAAAGAAGTCGTTCTCATTTCAGGAAGACAAAGCTATAAGATGGGGGTTTCTGGAGCATCATTTTATCTTCATCTCAGCCTAATGATTTTCACCCATAATGACATTAAGTATTCCAAAGGGTGAAAAGAGAATCAGGTTGGTCAGCCACTCAACTACCACTAGGTGGAAGTTAAATTTGTGCCAGGCACTATACAAAGTTCTCTGAATATCATAATGAACAAGACAAGGCCCACCACTTTTAAGATGAGGGAGAAAAATATATCAAAGTGCAACACTAGTTGGAGTTATTACTGAGCTGACTAAGCCATAAGGGAGAAAAGAGCCAAAAGATTACTAAATTAGTTAATTAAAGTAACGGTATTTTTTGTTTTTTTTTTTTTTTGACAGAAAAGCACTAATAGAAATGTAAAAGAAGATAAACATAGGGGTAAGGTGACCAGCTTATTCTGGTTGCCCAAGACTTGCCCAGTTTTCATGCTGAAATCCTCCAATTCAGGTCAATTGGAGACGCCTGGTCACCCTATCTGAGGGTCAAAATCAAATGCCTATAAAGAGGTAAAGTAAATTAATGAAGTAGAATAAGTGTAAGAAAAACAAAAGCACAGATACAATAAAAATGACAACTCGAGGCTGGCAAATCACGAGGTCAGGAGATTGAGACCATCTTGGCTAACATGATGAAACCCCATCTCTCCTAAAAACACAAAAAAATTAGCCGGGCGTGGTGGCGGGCGCTTGTAGTCCCATCTACTCAGGAGGCTGAGGCAGGAGAATCGCGTGAATCCAGGAGGCGGAGCTTGCAGTGAGCCGAGATCGCACCACTGCACTCCAGCCTGGGCAACAGAGCGAGACTCCGTCTAGAAAAAAAAAAAAAAAAGACAACTTGTACTCCACGTAGGGCAGAAAGGGGTACAATAGGACTGATATCGTTTGGCTCTGTCCCCACCCAAATCTCATCTTGGATTGTAGTTCACATAATCCCCATATGTCGTGGGAGACACCCAGTAGATGGTAATTGAATCATAGGGGTGTTTACTCTCATGCTGTTGTAGTGATAGCAAGTGAGCGCTCACAAGATCTGATGGTTTTATAAGGGGCTTTTCCCCCTTTTGCTTGTCACTTCTCCTTCCTGCCTTCATGTGAAGAAAGACATGCTTGCTTCTCCTTCTGCCATGATTGTCAGTTTCCTGAGGCCTTCCCAGCCTTGCAGAACTGTGAGTCAATTAAGCCTCTTTCCTTTATAAATTATCCGGTCTCAAGTATTTCTTCATAGTAGTCTGAAAAGGAACTAATACACCTGTGTCTATCTGGCCAAGAAGTTAAGAATTGTTTCTTTTTTTAGTGATTGAAAACCAAATTTAAAGAATACCAGTATTTCTTGATGCGTGAAAATTATATGAAATTCAAATTTCAGTGTCTATAAATAAAGTCTATTGGAACATGGTATTGCCCATTCATTTATTCACATGTTATCTATATTTGTTTTAGAACTTCTACCGCAGGACTGAGAGGTTAGACAGAAACTATGTGGAAAAGCCTGAAATACGTATTATCCATCCCTTTATAGCAAGCTTGTCCCACCTATAGCCTGCAGCCTGCATGCAGTGGAGGACAGCTTTGAATGCAGCCCAAGACAAATTTGTAAACTTTCTTAAAACATGAGATTCTTTTCACAATATCTTTTAGCTCATTAGCTATCATTAGTGTTAGTGTATTTTATGGGTGGACCAAGGTAATTCTTCTTCCAGTGTAGCCCAGGGAGGCCAAAAGATTGGACACCCCTGCTTTATGGAAAACGTTTGCCAACCTTGATCTACAGGACAGCCAAATAGGCCCCCTCTGATGATGCTTGACAAGAGCAATAGCCTACAAAAAATATGAAGTTAAAAAATCTTTTAACATTTTTAAAAAGGTAAAAAAAAATCTGTGAAATTCATTGACTTTTAAATGTTGGCATCTAATTCTATTTTTAAAATATTATGTGGGTGCAACAAAGCAATTCGTGATCTGTATCCAGCCTGCAGGCCACCATTTTACAAAGTCTAATGTACATCACATGTTCTATAATAACGCCTAGCCCATGAGGTAAGGTAATTATACTAGTTTCTCAATTTGAAGGCAAATTTATTACACCTGATTCTTTATCCATCAATTGCTTTCAATTTTTTTTTTTTTTTTTTTTTTTTTTGTGAGACAGAGTCTTGCACTGTCGCCCAGGCTGGAGTGCAGTGGCGCGATCTCGGCTCACTGCAAGCTCCACCTCCCGGGTTCACGCCATTCTCCTGCCTCAGCCTCCCGAGTAGCTGGGACTACAGGCGCCCGCCACCATGCCCGGCTAATTTTTTGTACTTTTTAGTAGAGACGGAGTTTCACCATATTAGCCAGGATGGTCTCAACCCCCTGACTTCGTGATCCACCCACCTCAGCCTCCCAAAGTGCTGAGATTACAGGCGTGAGCCGCCACGCCCAGCCAATTGCTTTCAATTTTAAATTTATTTGTAACTCAATTGCTTTACCCATTAATTCCTTTCTTGGATCTTCCAATTTTCTTTTCAACAGCCTATAAAGTCTCTTCCATCCTAAACAAAATCTTCCATCAGTTCTACATCCTTCCTTCAGTTATTACCTATTTCCCCTATTTCCTTCTTTAATTTCTTCAAAGGGCAGTCTCTCCTGGCTGCTTCCAGTGTGTTCTCTCATTACCTCCTCACCCCAGTGCAGTTTCACTGTTTTCCAGACCACTCATTGAATGTGCTGCCAAGAAGGTCACTGGTGACCACTTTCTTGCAAAATTCAAAGAATACTTTCAAATTCCCGTCTGACTTATTTCTGGCATTTGACGTCATTGACTACTACCTCCATTGTGAAAGTGTCTCTATCCTTGGATTTCCCGATACCCACTGTTTCCTTGTTCTCTCCCTACCTCTCAGGTTGCTGTTTCCATTCTTTTGTTTTTGTTTTTGTTTCTGGATTGATTTTATTTAGTTAGTATTCATTGAACACCTGACATGTAGCAAGCATGGTGCTAAGCATTTTCCATTTTCCAAATGCGGTTGGCATATACTTCAAGCCACACGAAATAAAACTTTTCCTTAAAATAGGAATCTAAATGTCCAGCCTGCCTGACTTATGCGATGTTCTGATTCAGTCTTTTTTCTTTTTTTCTTTTTTTTTTTTTCTGGAGATGGAGTTTCGCTGTGTTGCCCAGGCTGTAGTGCAGTGTCGCTATCTCGACTCACTGCAACCTCCGCCTCCGGGATTCAAGCAATTCTCCTGCCTCAGCCTCCTGAGTTGCTGGGATTACAGGCGCATGCCACCACACCTGGCTAATTTTTTGTATTTCAGTAGAGATGGGGTGTCACCGTGTTTCCCAGGCTGGTCTCGAACTCCTGAGCTCAGGCAATCTGCCTGCCTTGGCCTCCTGAAGTGCTAGGATTACAGGCATGAGCCACCGTGCCCGGCCCAGTCTTTTTTTCTTTTTTTTTTTTTTTTTTGAGACTGAGTCACTCTATCGCCCAGGCTGGCGTGTGCAGTGGCGTGGATCTCGGCTCACTGCAACCTCCGCCTACCGGGTTCAAGCGATTCTTGTGCCTCAGCCTCCCGAATAGCTGGGATTACAGGCGCCTATCACTACGCCCAGTTAATCTTTGTATTTTTAGTAGAGACAGGGTTTCACCATGTTGGCCAGGCTGGTCTCAAACTTCTGACCTCAAGTGATTTGCCTGCCTTGGCCTCCCAAAGCGCTGGGATTACAGGCATGAGCCACCGTGCCCTGCCCTGATTCATTCTTTATTGTAGTTCCCACGTTCTCCCCAGGGTCATACCAGAATCTGGTAAATGGAAAATGATTGGAGAAATGCATGAGGCATGCACATCTTCACTGTGCTTGTGGAGGCTTGCCTGCCTTCTGTTTGCACACCATGGCCAGGACCCCCAGCGCCTAGGGTTCTATCTCCCTTAGAAGATCACACAGCACATCCTGGAATGAACAACCTGCTCCGATGCACAGATTTCTCTCCACTTCAGAATCCAGGGAAAGCACCCCCTTCTTTCATGGCATTCTAAACACTATTTCTTTTCACCTCTTTACTTGGTTTAGCCTCTCACAAAAGACAGGAAATCCACTAATTTCAGATTGCTTCTGTACCAACTCTCCTCTGCAAAAAAGCCCAAACCAAGAAAACACTCTAAAAGGGTACTCCTTCTTCAGTGGGAAGTGGAGATTAAAATGCATTAAAAAATTTACCAACTTATGTTTCAGTGAGGTCTCCTTGCATGATTCTTATGGTAACTTTGAGAACTGAGTTTTATCATAGCTGCTTTATAGATGAGAAAATTTAGACTTAAGAGTTTAACTTGCCCAAGGCAACAGAACTGCAATTCTTCAGCTTTTAACTACTGCCTAATATGGCTTGTTTCCTTGCTTCTACCCTCAAATGCTGATGCTCTTTCTCTGAGTTTTTTCACTCAATATACTTTCCAAGAATAATGTCATCCCCACATATTATATTAACTGACACCACATACCAGGTACACAAATTTCTCCTCAGCTTGAGTCTCCTTCTTCACCTGCCTCTTGGTCATCTCCACCAGGATGTCTTGTTTATACTTCAATTTCAGCCCTTCCAAAACTGAATTTATTGTTTCCTTGTTACTCTGTCATCCTCCCACCTGTTTCTGTTTCCAGAGTTATTGGTTAGTGGCCCATCATCTCGCCAACTGTCCAAATTAAAGGCCTCTGAATTATCCTTATCCCTCCTTCTTTCTGTCATTCAGTCTTCTATTTATCTGTCCATTTTTTCCTTGCTTTCCATCCCCAAGGCTCCTGACATTGTTTGGGCCTTTGTTCTTGCACCCAATGACAGTAAGACTCTTTACTGGCTGACTACCAAATTATGCTCTGCGTTGAAGACAGCTGGAGCTTTCTAAGTCACAACTTTGATCATATCAGTCTCCCACATTAAAATATTGAGTGGTAATCAAATGCCATCAGAATGAAGCTTAGATTCTTTCAGTGAGTTTCTTTGTTATTTGAGCTTGGCCTCACCAATCCAACTTTTGGCCCCAACACCCCATTTCCAAACCCAGCATGAGCATGCTACAGGAAGCTAATTTCCATTTCCTGAGCATATTTTGATCTCTCAAAACTCCAACTTTTGCAAGTATTAGCTAGAACTGACTTCTTTAATTTTCTTCATAAAAGGCATTTTCTAGTTTTTCAAATACCTTTCTGGCTTCCACACCATCACTTCTCAGTGGCTTTCTGATTTATTACTCCCTTCCTCCTTCTTGGAAAACAGCTTGGCACGTAGTAATAGCATGGGACCTGGAGTCAGAGAAGATTCAGATGCTGCCTTTCTGCTCTTGTGTAACTCTGAACTATAATTTTGCATCAGTGATCCTAATTTTTCTCTCCTATAAAATAAGGAGTTTAACATGAACTTCAGGATTATTGTGAGTAATGAAAGACAACACGTGTAAGGTCATTGGCTCAGAGTGTGGCATATAGTAGCTGCCTAACAAATGTTAATTTCCACATTGAGGTAGAGTCATTCTTTCTGTTCTCATTTAGTGTTTTTTGCATTGTAAATAGATTTTAACATATATTCATGACCCACTATACTGTAAGGTTTTGAAAATTAAAAGCCATTTTAAATGCATTTTTATATTCACAGTGCCTATCTCAGTCTTACTCGTTAAATTAAACGTTAGATTAAATGTTAAATAAATTCAATTTAGCAAAAAACTGTATGCATTGCCTACTATGTTCAAGTTTTAGTGCTTGGGGAACTACAGAACACAAAGTTGAGTAAATTCTTGCCTTCAAAGATCAAGAATAACACTTCCATTTCTGATCAAGATAGACTAAGAGGGCCCACAGTTGCCCTCCCACCTGAAACAACACTCAAGACATTGACCATAAGGCACCAAAAGACAGGGATTACTGAGAAATGGAAAACAAATGAGAAAGCCCTGTGATTGTCCAAAACTGGGCCAAGCCACAAAGCAGGGAGAGCCCAGGTGGAGCCCAACCATCTTCTGTAATTGAGGAGACAAAGCCGGGAGTCCAGAGATGACAAGACGGTTGGATTTCATTGGGCAGAATGCCAGATAAAAGAATTGCACAAAGAGTGAACTCTAGAATGCTGCAGAGGGTCTCCCTCAACTGTTTAGCTGAGCACAGATCAGCACTGAGGCTGTCTGTGAGGAAGCTACCCAAAGCCAGGGAAAGAATCACCTGAAAGAATTAGAAGGACAGTGCCCAGAGTTCACACAAACATTGGAATTCTGCCTGTTCCCAATAGCCACAGTGCAAACTTTCATAGGGTAAGGTCATCATTTGGAATACTAAGGAAGGTCTTGCCTCAGTAGTAGGGATGAAATGGACTAAACACAGTGCTCGTCTCACCTCGCACAGCTCCCGTCATAACTAACAAAGCTTAAAAGCAAACATGCTCTTTTTTCTGAGAAATTTTTTTCACGAAACTTTTCCCCAAAACTGTAACTGCATTACAGAGTAAAGCTCAGGAATATTCAAAGGTATGCAAAAATATCAAGCACCCAAACAGGTAAAATTTACAATGCATGACATATAATTAAAAAGTTACCAGGCATACAGACAAGCAGAAAAATAGAATCCATAATAAAGAAAAAAAAATCAATCAATTGAAACTGACCCCGAGATGGCATAGATGAGTAGAGTTCATAGACTAGGACATTAAAACAATTATTACAGTTATATACCATATGTTCAGAAAGCTATAGAAGAGATAGAACATGTCAAGTAAAGACATGGAAGATATTTTTAAAAGATTCAAATTCAATATTTATAGATAAAAACTCCAAGATCTGAGATAAAAAATATACTAGGTGCGATTAACAGCATATTAGACTTTGCAGAAGGAAAAACTGGTGAACTTAAAGACATGACCATAGAAACTATCTGAAATGAAATTCATAAAAAAGTATGAAAATAAATAAGCAGTGAAAAAAATTCAATAAACCAAATATATGCATAGTTTGAATCCCTGAAATCATACAAGACAATATTTGAATAAATAATAGCCGTCAACTGTCTAACTTTGATGGAAACTATGAACTCACAGATCCCAAGCACAAGAAACATGAAGAAAAATAAATTACAGCACATCATAATCAAATTTCTTAAAACCAGTGACAAAAAGAAAATCTAAGAAGCAGCCAGAAAAAAGAACAAAGAATGATGGATTTCAGCCAGGTGCGGTGCCTCACACCTGTTAATCCCAGCACTGTGGGAGGCTGAGGTGGGAGGATCACTTGAAGCCAGTTCAAAATCAGCCTGCGCAACAAAGCAAGACTCCATCTCTAGAAAAATTAATCAATAAATAAAAATTTTAAAAGAATGACAGATTTCCCATCCAAAATAACACATGCTGGAAGACAATGGAGCAATATATTTGAAGCACTGAAAGAAATAATTGTCAACCTAAAATTATTTATCCTCTAAAAATATCTTTAAAGGGTATAAGTGAAATAAAAAATTTCAGGCATACAAAAGCTGACCTCAAAAAGTGAAAAATATACTTTGTTCATAGGTAAAGAGGATCCTTTTTAGAATTAAATTGTCAATTCTAAATCAATATATAGAGTCAACAAAATTCCAATCAAAATCCCAGTAGGCACTTTTCTAAAAGTTAATTAGGATTCTAAACTTCATATGGAAACGCAAAGGATCTACAATAAAGAAAATTACCAAAAAAGAACAAAGTTGAAGAGCTAACACTACCTGACTTTTAAAATGTTTATAAAGTTATAGTAATTAAAACAGCATGGTGTTGGTATAAAATAAGACAAATAGATCAATGAAACAGAATAAAGAGCCTAAAAACAAACCCCCACCTACCTGCACAACTGATTTATGACAAAGGTAAAAAAAGATACATGGAAAAATATAGCCTTTTTTAAAAAGGGTGCTGAAAAAATGGATATTCATATGTGAAAAAGAGAGTTTATATGCATACCTTGTACCACACACAAAATTAAAACAAAAATGAATCATAAACCTAAAGGTAAAACCTAAAGGTTTAAAGCATCTAGAGTAAAACAAAGGAGAAAAAATTTATGACCCCAAGTTAAGCAGATTTCTTAGACACTACAGTAAATGTATAATCTATAAAAGAACAAATTGGTAAATTGGACTTCATCAAAATTGGTTAAAACTCTAATCTTCAAAAGACACTGCAGAGAACGAAAATACAAGTCTCAGACTCGGAGAAAATCTTTGCCACATATTTTTCAGGGACTTGAATCCAGAATATGTAAAGACTTTCTAAGACTTGATCACAAGGAAATGACTCAATTTTTTTAAGTGAGCAAAATATTTGGACAGACACTTACTAAATAAAATACATGGGTGGAAAATCATCACATGAAAAGACGCTTAACATCAGTAGTCATTAGGGAAATGCAAATAAAACCACAGTGAGGTATCACTAATTCACCTATTAGAATAGCTAAAATTAAGGCTACCATTCTAAAAGTTGACAACGATGTGAAGTAAGTGGAACTCTGATATACTGCTGGCAGGAATATAAAATACGGCCACCACTTTGGAAAACACATTGGAAATTATTTAAAAAGCTAAATACATACCTATCTACCATATGATCAAGCCATCCCATACCAAAGTATTTACCAAAGAGAAATGAAAGCATATGTCCATACAAAGACTTGTACACACATGTTCCTAATTTTGCTTGTAATAGTTAAAAACTGTCCATCAACAGATGGAAATAACTGTCCATCCACAGATGAATAAACAAACATATCCATACAATGGAATACTACTCAGCAATTTAAAAGAGATTAACTACTGATACACGCCACAATTTCAGTGAGTCTCAGAAGAATTATGCTAAGTGAAAGAAGTCCAACAAGAAGTGTATATTGTACTATTCCATTAGAGTAAAACTCTATACCGACTAAGCTATAGTGACAGAAAGCAAATCAGGGCTTGGGAATTGGGGGAGGGGGATGGTATGTGGGGGGTATGAGGAGTTTACTTGGGGACAGGAGGGACTTAGGTACCACGGATGTGTTCACTATCTCGATTGTACTGACTGTTTCATGGGTGTATGTAGATGTGAAAATGTATCAGATTGTAGACTTTAAGTATGTGTAGTCTACCTCTGTCAGTTTTTCTTCGATAAAGTTAAAAAAAAAAAAAAAAGCAGCAGCTGGGCACGGTGGCTCACGCCTGTAATCCCAGCACTTTGGGAGGCCAAGGCAGTGGATCATGAGGTCAGGAGATAGAGACCACCCTGGCTAACACGGTGAAACCCCTTCTCTACTAAAAATACAAAAAATTAGCCGGGAATGGTGACAGGTGCCTGTAATCCTAGCTACTCGGGAGGCTGAGGCAGGAGAAACACTTGAACCTGGGAGGTGGAGGTTGCCGTGAGCCGAAATCATGCCACTGCACTCCGGCCTGTGCGACAGTGAGACTTCTTCTAAAAAAAAAAAAAAAAGCAGCATCCAGGGCTCATCTTTTTCACTTCTACCTTCCAGCCAGAACTGGACACCCCTGCCATGAGGTGTTGAGGGCATGTACTTCCTAGAAATGCAGCCCAACAGGAGCCACTTCCACTCTCGGCTGGACCTCCAGCAGTGTGCTCTTCACCCCAGCCTACAGACTTGAACTCTCAGTCATGTTCTTCATTGTCCCATCTCATCCCTCTCCTCAAAGCCTTGCGGTAATTCCCATTGCCTTTAACACTTCCCACCCACAAGGCGGCCTGGTTCTGACTCAGCAGAGGGATAGTGAGGGAGAGCTGAAGTAAGAGGAATCATCTGGACTCATCTGCAGCCACCCTCTTCCCAACCACCACGAGGAATAATGGGCACAGGAAGTTTTGGGGCTGTGGCTCTTGGGCAGAGTTATGCAAACCCAGTTGGCAGGAAACCCTGCTTTTGTTCAAATAATTTTTTTTTTTAATCAGCCCTCTTATAAACAACTCAGAATGTTTTCACCCTTGGGAAACTATGTGGATGGCTTCAGAAACTGCCTCCCTAAAAGGAACTCACTGTAATGGGGTAAACCACTGGAACAGGACCACCATGCTGGTGAGTGGTTTGCAACTTGCTCAATGAAAGCATGAATGGACCTAAGTCTCAATATTTAAAAAAAAAAACAGCTTAAAATAGCCTTCTAGACCTCATTTTAATAGAGTCCCTGTCCATTCAGGGATTTTCGTAAATAACTCCACAATTAATGACGTATTTATCAGCAAAGCCACTCACCTGAAAATATACAGTGGTTGATGTCCTCTTCGGGTATGGAGTTTATTTTTAAGTAAAAAAAAAAGACTTAGCCTAAAGATAAAAATAGAGCAGCAGTACTCAACTAAATTTGCAACCGGCTTCCCCAGGAGCCTCAGGTGTAACCTATCTGGAGAAGAGTTCAAGCTGAGGTGATAGAGGAACCTAGCTTAGCAAACAGTTCGTGATTATTTTTGTTTTTAATCAAAATTAACCCTTCTCTCTTGTAATGCTACTGTTGGAAGACAATTACAGCACCTAGTAAGTGGACCTTCTCTTATCAGATTTTTGTTTGTTTGTTTGAGACGGAGTTTCGCTGTCTCCTAGGCTGGAGTGCAGTGGCACGATCTCGGCTCACTGCAAGCTCTGCCTCCTGGGTTCACGCCATTCTCCTGCCTTAGCCTCTCGAGTAGCTGGGACTACAGGCACCCGCCACTGCGCCCAGCTAATTTTTTGTATTTTTAGTAGAGACGGGGTTTCACCATGTTAGCCAGGATTGTCTCGATCTCCTGACCTCGTAATCCGCCTGCCTCAGCCTCCCAAAGTGCTGGGATTACAGGCGTGAGCCACCGCGCCCGGCCTCAGATGTATTTTTATGTGGCATTATATCTAGAGCAGAGCATGTGATTATTATTAGGTTGGTGCAAAATTAATTGCCGTTTTTGCCATCACTTTTAATGGCAAAAACGGCAATTAATTCGTGCACGAACCTAATACATGGTGTTCATGTACTGAGTGAGACCTTAAATCAGATCCCGTCACACTTCTGTCCGAGACTTTTCCATTATTTCTCATTGCATTTAAAGTGGAATCCAAATGCCTCAGTGGAGCTTATTGGGCCTCAATGAGACCTGACCTGATCCCAACCCAGCTCACCACTGTATTCAGGCACATCCGTTTTCATTCAGGCACATCTGTTTTCTTTCAGATTCTCACACACCCGAAGATCTTTCCCGACCCCAGTCCTTGACCATGCTCTTCCTTTTTGTCCCTCTTTTTCTAGAGGCCAGCTCTTCTCATCTCCTAGGTCTTGGCTAGAAATTCACCTATGAAGCCTTTCCTTTTCCACCTTCTTGTTACTCACCTCCACCTGTTTAACTCTTTCACAGCACATATAACATATAATTGGAGGTGTTTAAAAGGGTCTCTTTCGTTAAAGTTCAAGTTCTATGAGGCCAGGAACTATGTTTATTTATTCACTGTTTTATCCTCAATGGAAAGTATCCCTTGTCTATCTGAAATGGTTGGGTCAAGAGGTGTTCTGGATTTTTGATTTTTCAAATTTTGGAATATTTGCATTATGCCTAGGTTGAGCATCCCAAATCCAAAAATCTGAAACCCACAATATCCCAACAAGCATTCCTTTTGTGCGTTGTGTTGGCACTCAAAAAATTTCAGATTTGGGAACATTTCAGATATCAGATTCTCGGCTTTGGGATGCTCAACCTGGCATATAGTAGATGCTCAATAAATTATTGTTAAATATTAAATGAATAATGAATCATATTCTAATTCATTTCTACCACCCTTTCACCCTACCCCAAACTCCTAAGCCCAGTTCAAGCATCCTTCCTCATTCATATCTTCATTCTTCCTCTTTCCATGAAATCTCTGAGCTTCCCATTTTTTCAGCATTCAAAGACAAACCATAGGAAGTGCCAGAGGCATGCCCGGAACATAGTGAGTGCTCTATAAATACAGCCACATTGGTATCACCATGATCACTTCTTCCAGTGTAGTCCTACAGCCCTGTTTCCAGGACATCACTTTTTCCCTTACCGCCTTCCCAATTTTTCACATATCCCCAATACCATCAAATTTACTGTGCTACTTTTGATGTAAATTATTTTTGACATAATGTCTTTCTTCTTAATGTATTTTTAAAGGAAAAATTATAGAAATTAAAACTCATTTCACTGACCATAAAAGGGAGCAATTGAAAATAAATAAAACAAAACAATAGGCTATTTTCTTCTGATTTTTTTGTTTGCTTGTTTTTCCTTTTTTTGAGATGGAGTCTCACTGTGTCACCCAGGCTGGAGTGCAGTGGGCCTATCTTGGCTCACTGCAACCTCTGCCTCCTGGGTTCAAGCGATTCCCCTGCCTCACCCTCCCAAGTAGCTGGGATTACAGGCATATGCCACCATGCAGGGATTTTTTTTTTTTTTTTTTTTTTTTTTTGTATTTTTAGTAGAGATGGAGTTTCACCATGTTGGCCAGGCTGGTCTTGAACTCCTGACCTCAAGTGATCTGCCTGCCTTAGCTTCCCAAAGTGCTGGGATTACAGGCACAAGCCACTGCGCCCGACCTTGTTTTCTTTATTTAAGGGAGATTAACAACTGTTAGAGATATAACAACACTATTCTGAGTCTTTCTCTATGCCACAATTTGAAAGACTGAAATTTTTTTAATGACTTCCTCACTCCATGCATCATTAGTATTTAAAGCCATAACTATGTCCATCTAAAATTACCCCCACATATTACTATTCAGACCTTTCTGTCCTATTGTGTTGTTACTAATACTTTTTACTTGGCATTTGTTATTCTCTACCTGGATTGGCTAATTACATGTTTATATCCATATCTCATCCCACTATCTTATTTCTCTTTATATCCTCCAGGGTTCTTAGGTCAATACCTTGTACAGAATATATGTTCAAGGCAGTTTAAGTTGAATCTAATACAGTTTTGAACCAACTTGGTCAAAACTTCAAATTATTTTTCCAAACTTCAAAATATTTTTAAAAGAGATACATTGAGAGATTGTATTCAGAAGTGCTTCTAATTCCTCTTTCCCTCTGCCCTTCTGATTTCCTATAGATATGAACGTAAACCATCTCATCCAGGTCATATAAGCAACTAGGAAAATGGCCTAGTACAAGAAATGTGTTCCTTACACACATGAATACACCTGAAACAAACCCTCTAATTTATAAGTGAAATAAAAGCCAAATAAAACCAGAAAAAAACTGAATGTGTGATTTATTATGTTTAAGATTGGTTTATAAGGCTTAAATATATCTGTCATAGTTAACAGTTAACAGCAAATAAAGGCAACTTTACAAAATCAGTGTTTCCATACAGTACAGGACTAAATGTGGCAACTGTGCATTGGAAAATTAATATTTCCTCAATGCAAATATCAAATCTGCAGCACCATTTAGAAGCTTCCACTAAAAACTCAAGCTGCAGTATTTATTACAAGCTCTATTCAGAACACAAGGCTACCTAAATCAAGCATTAGAGAAAAACAGTGGAGTCATTCAGGCATAATATGTCAGATTTGGTACAGGATTAAAATACTAACATTTTTAATGTCCTGGTTTCAAATTAATAAATACAAAAACAATATAAAAATATACAACCAGTTGATAAGACTGTACTGCAGATGCTCAGAAAGTTAAATCTCGCTCTCATATGTATGCAGGTATGTCTTGAGTGTCAGGATTTCTGGGTAGCTGCGGCTGGTCTTTCGGAAGAAGTCCAGGCTGGTGAGATGTTCAATGTCACGCACCCGAGCTGTGTGCATCTTCATGAGTTCTTCTACCCATTTCGACTCGTCCTCTGAGCTCTGCAATGGAAATAGAACAAAATCAGAATCAGAATTTTCCAGAGGAGTTTCTCCAAACGGTCAGTTTACTCCAAGTCCACAAATGACCTCTGTGCACTCTTGCACACAGAGCCACTGCATGTTGATCCTTCCTGGCCTCCCTGCCACTCCACCGCATTCCTATTGGTAATGTGCCACAAATACCTGCCCTCGGCTGTAAACATTTTCAACAGCAATTAACTGTACCAAATAAACGAGACATGTGGTGTCAGAGGGCATTTGACTCAATAGGTTCTCAGAACATAAATCAAAATTAGGAAAACCAAAGGCCCTAGAGAATTCAGTAATTTGTTTCTTTTCCAAGCTGTCAAATTGCAGTATTGAGCACAGAGTACAAGTAATTTGGAATATGCTTCTGCTTCCCAAGGAAAGTGAAGAACTTAAGCCTAATGCACAAAATTGTGTGTGTGCATTCCTAGTTTTTCAAAAGAAACTGCTGCATCAACTACGTCATCTACTAGAATGCATAAATTGCTATTTGAAAAATGAGGTCAACTCGAAGCCGCTCAGTTGATACATCTGGCGCTCTGGGGCCCAAAAGGCCAGAGTTGGAAATGAGGCTGTACTACTTCTTGGCTATGAAACCTTGGTCAAGCTAGTTGACTTCTTGAGGCCTCACTTTCTTCCTTGGTTCACAAGGATAATAATGCTTACTTCTGCAGCTCCCTGGGAGGTAGGGAGGAGAGGAGGGAAGAAGTGGGGGGAAAAGGTAAAGCAAGGAAACACGGAAGAAAGGAAGTGAATCTCTGTCTTAGCTGCTTGCCAAAAACTGCCCCACTGACACAAGTTCTAGATGAAAGACATTCAGATGTCCTACATCAAACAACTTGTCTAACTTGAAACTAAAAGGTAATTCAGGGGAAGCAGTTCTTTGCATCTCAAAAATAGCTTCTTTCATTTTTGTGGGAAGTTTAGGGAAAGAGTGAGGTCTAAGAGCCCTGTGAATATGGAGCAGTGTCTACTTTCATTAGTAGACATTGAGCAGGGGGGCCTTTGCAAGTAATTCCATTCACAAATGCCTCCGGAATTGGAATGGCTTCCAAGAGCCCTTCTATAAGTTGAAGGGTGGCTGCATGTCCCAGGTCTGGGAATATTCAGACATGCCCTCATCCAACTCTTTACCACTAGTAGTCTCAATGAACTATCCACCAAAGCCCGAGAACCTGCAATGGGCTTTCTCGGAAAGCTCCAACCCACACAAACCTGGACAGGGAACTGCAGCAGCTTGTGCCAGTGCTAAATATGTTCCGGGAGGGTGTTGGTTCAGGAAACTGATGCCTGGCCATCTCAGGCAAAATGAAGAAAGGGGAAGAAATTGCTTTGCAGGCTGGGGAGGTAAGAATTTTAACCTTCATGTCCCACCCTCCTAACCCAACCTAACCAAGATCTCTGCGATTCACAGGAAAGGAAAGACCTAAATATAACTCTACCCACAATGGTACTGACCAGTCCTCAGCATGACCCTATAATTAACGAAGTAGGAGGTCTCCAGATGGGTCAGGACCCCCTCAGAGTAAGCAGGGCAAGCATGAGCCTGTATTTTGAGAGAATTTTCATATTCAGCTCATTTGTTTGATTTTTCAATGGTCAGTCAGTCCAATTTTTTCTTTGTAAATGCAGTCATTTGAATGTGTGGACAGGGGTGAAAAGATTTTTCCTAATTTAAATGACGGCTAGCTAGGATTATAAGAATTCTGCAAAAACATCTGTCTTTTGCTATTTCTTTCCTTGGGAAGTGATTTGCCAATTTCATTGGAGAGGCAGTCTCTTCTGGTTCTCACACCCTGAAATCTGTCCTATAATTCATCATTAGGAAATACTAGCTATGTGGCCTGTGAAGAAAATATCTTCTGTCTTGATGTTAGCTGGCAATCCACAGAAGCATTCGCTGATGAAGACTATGCTGCAAGATGCAAAACTAAGAAAATTCAAATAAAAGTTCATGAACAGCAAGGTAGGGAGGACAGGAAAGACTTTAAAAATAAATCACTTAGAATATTAATGCAAACAAAAGCACAATCCATGAACTTGCTTGCTGTCTTCCTCATTATGGACATTTATTCTTCACCCGTCTTTTCTCCCTGACTTTCTCCCCAGGTTTGTGAATTCAGGTCCCAGCAGTTTTAAGGTAAAATTCACAGGAAGGAAAGTTTCTACATGAACAGGTGACCCTTCAACGAGAAGCATGCTGGCCGTGAACTCTACAAGAAATGCCTCCAAACTCTGTGCAGAGTCAGGAACCAGTAGAGAGAGGAAAGCCTATGAGGACTTCAGTGGATTTCATTTTTCAGATATAAAATTTAGATCAATTACAGAACATCCTTTGCATTGAGTTTAGAGCAGTATTTTTAAAACTCTCCATCACCAAATTCCTCTAATGACTGAACTTGAACATGTATTCCCCAGGAATCTAGGTACACCTTAAATGGCCTACTATATATACGAAATACCTTTGTAGTCTTTTCGTCTTAGAACTGTATGGCAATTTTAATTTTTATCCCATAATACAACAGAAATTTGCAAGAATTTCACCTCCCCACAAGTTTCTAATAAAACTGAAGCTTAGCGAATGTATACCATGTTCTACAGAGGCATTACATCCACCTGGGGCTCTTGTGGTTGTAAACAACCAAAATTGAGAGGGCCAAGCCAGTAAGTTGATAACAGCTTGTCTCTCACTTGCAGTTTCCACATTTCTCTACCACCCATTCCCATCATTTATAAAACCCTATGGAGCCTTCAAGTATAATATTGTTGTCTTCCATCCTTCCTTTTAGATCTCCAAGACCACAACCCCAGTTCAAGTTCTCTCTTGCCTCACTCCTGTGAATCTTGCCAAAGCCCTTTGAGCACAATGTTCAGCCTCCTCCATTTCAAATTTCTCTTCCTAAAGCAGAGCCCAAAACGTTGCTCTTCCAACTAAACATTTTCCTCGGGTACCTAATGCCTTAATCGTAAGAAAAAATTCCTGAAGTCCCAAAGTTCTACTACGGAAGTCCAATAAACTGGAAAGAGGATGGGCTGTTGGAGTCAGAGGCCTTAAATCTAAAGCTCTGCTCTTCTGCTGACTAACCAAGTAATCACACAACATACTTTCCCCTTAGTAGCTATAAATTTCTCAACAGTTAACAAAAAGGCAGGGGAGAGATCATATATACACATATTTGCCTCATACTGTGATTATATGATTAGAAATAATATATGTAAAGGACCTGCACATAATCGGATCACAACATGTACTCAATAAATGATAACAACTACCACTACTGCTCCTGCTATGATGACTGCTATAGTCACTATTACTACTACTCCTTTTTAAAAATTCGATTCCAATCAACTTTTAAAATCTTTTCTCCCACTATTTGCCCTCATTTCTAATATTCAGGCAAAACTTAATTCACTTTCTGGGATATATTTAAACTTTCTAATTTTCTTCTACATTCATAGACTCAATCTTCACCCATAATTGAAGTCACAGATCAAAAACTATCTTGCCCACAAAGCTGATCATCTCTACTGAAGCTATTCTTACGGCTCCTTGCCTTTCAGTGTGGCAATTTCCATACCTGTTTTATTTGTTGACCCACTCTGTGGGCTGCCTAGGAATAGTGAGTGTGTCTAATACACTCTTGTTTCTCCTAGAGCACCTTATACAACTTAGGAATTTGAGTAGTACTTGTTGACTAAAGATTATCTTCTGTAGATTACATCTCTACTTCTTCTGTTATGTGAAACAAAAGCATAGACTATTACTTCTAAAATCAATCTTGAGCACAGACTTTCCATCAAATTAAAAGGACCTGAAGATTTTTCTATTTGTCCCTGAGTGTCAAGTTAGTACAGGGCCAGGAGCATATAGCATGGCTCCTGTCTTCCTCCCTAGTGTTTTCATGATGCCATCCTGCATCCTAGCTGTCTCCCCACGGGATGAGTGAATCGGGAGTCATCTGTGCTATCTGAGAAAAGAGTGACTGTTACACCTCCATCATAACTAGTAGCAAACCTGATTAGCAAGGTATAGATTTCTTTCTCGCTTGCTCTTGCTTCATCTGTGTGTGTGTGTGTGTGTGTGTATGTGTGTGTATTAAAAAGTTTCCATGGCTGGGTGCAGTGGCTCACACCTGTCATCCCAGCACTTTGGGAGGCCAAGGTGGGCGGATCACGAGGTCAGGAGATTGAGACCATCCTGGCTAACACGGTGGAACCCCGTCTCTACTAAAAATACAAAAATTAGCCGGGCGTGGTTGCGGGCGCCTATAGTCCCAGCTATTCGGGAGGCTGAGGCAGGAGAATGGTGTGAAGCCCGGGAGGCGGAGCTTGCAGTGAGCCAAGATCACACCACTGCACTCCAGCCTAGGTGACAGAGTGAGACTCCGCCTCAAAAAAAAAAAAAAAAAAAAGTTTTCATTATGGGCCACACACAGTGGCTCATGCCTATAATCCCAGCACTTTGGGAGGCCAAGGCAAGTGGATCACTTGAGGTCAGGAGTTCGAGACCAGCCTGGCCAACATGGTGAAACCCCATCTCTACTAAAAATACAAAAATTAGCTGGCCATGGTGGTGCCCGCCTATAATCCCAGCTACTCGGGAGGCTGAGGCAGGAGAATCACTTGAACCCAGGAGGTGAAGGTTGCAGTGAGCCAAGATCAAACCACTGCACTCCAGCCTGGGCGACAGAGCTAAAAAAGAAAAAAGTTTTTAATATAGAAATTTTTAAACATCCAGAAAAGTGAAGTGAGTAATATAATAAAACTCCATGACCTCTTACCAAGTTTCAACAATTATCAAAATTTTGCTAGTTTCTACTTTTTTATAAAATTTTGTCATTCTCCACTTTCTTTTGCAAAATGAAAAACATTTGGACACTTATTTCTCAAAATTGTACACAGTGATAGAGTTATGTTAAATGCACACATACATTGAAAAATAAAAAGTCATTAGAAGGCAAAATTCCTACATGTTAAGCAAAGTTCTGTTTGGTTCCTTTCTTTTTTCTGTTTAGGGTGAATGCTTTATAATAAGTATGTTCTAGTTCAATGATGGAAATATAAAGTAAGAAACGAAGGTGAACTATGGAAGCAAATCCTAAAGGACTCTCTCTGTAAACTCACATTGCAGCTCTCCTCGTTGTCAGGCCGGTGAGGCAGGATGAAGGAGGACACAGAGAGAGGGCCGTCACACTTGTCAGCAGGCTGAGTGAAATCCAGACAGCTGGTGATGATGCTGTAGTAGTGAGTTGGAACAGGAATGGAACTGCCTTCCACGTACCTGAAACAGGAAGGTAAAACGAAGTCACAGTTGATGAGTTGATGTTGAAGCTTTCTTTTTTAAATGGAGATCAATGAATACTACCTAAGTCACTAAAATTAATCCCCATTCGATTGAATCATTTTTCACTTCTAAGCACTAGCCCGCTTCTATGTCTTTGAAGATAATGTTTTCTTTGCCTGGAATCCCCTCACTCCTCAACCTGGCAGAGTAAGAAAGATACTCCAGGCAAAGAAAATGGATTGATCTAAGAACTGGAGACAGGTAATGGTGAATAGACCAATGCAGTAGAAATGAAAGGCTGGAAGAGTCAATAAAAGCCAAATTATGGTGGGTTCTGAGTGCCAGGATATGGACTGGGGCATTATTATTTAGGTAGTAATGCTCCATTAAAGGTTTTTGTGCTAGGGAATGTCATTCATTATTAGATCCATGTTTCAGGAAGATAACTTTCCTAGAGTTGTATAAAATGGACCAGGGGCAAGAGACATTAGAGCTAGCAGAATAATGACCTTTTCAAGCTACAATGAGATGCAGAACTTGATACAAAGAACTCATTTACCAAAGGAAGTACTAAGGACTGAGTGCTAATGATGGACCTAGAGGTATAAAAAATATTTTCCTGTAGAGATCAGTACAGAAATTCATAATTCCTTGCCTGGTTTTCTATTATCTTAATTTTATTCATTTTCCAAATATTAAAATTATGATTTAACTACTAATTTAATTTTGGCTAACAGTGATCAGCAATAAAATAAATGTGCAATTTACACAAAATTTCTCTTCAGAATGACTGGAAAAGAAGTAAGATAATTTCTATCTTATTTATCTGTGTTTATAAAATAGCAATTTATTCTGTAATTATCTCTAAATCACAATTAAACCCTCCCTTATACTCTGGGCTGCTGATTGTTTCATGCTTGTATAAAATTAAATAACTACATTCTGAATTTGTCAACAAATACAAATTTGTTGACAAATTCAGAATGTAGTTATTTAATTTTGTACAGTGAAAATACATCCCAATCACTCTAAATCTTGCCTTCTCCGCTAGACTGTGGGGCCCCCTATGAGCACAGATAATGGCTTTTATATGCCCAACAGCAACAAAGAGACAGAGACAACCAGATTCAATCCAAGTCCACACGCACTTTCCTGCTGGGAGGTACTGACTCAGAAAATCTAAGGGATTCTTCAGTCCCACCCGAATAATGAAGATAAGTGGGAATGGTCATCTTCCCATTGAAGAGCTGTTGAAGAAATGACTAAACAAAATTAAATCCCTTCATACATTTTTTTCATAGAATAAAAAAGTGCATTTATTTACCACAAAACCCAGAATTCCATTCCAACCACCAATGCCCATTTAATCAAAAGAATTGATAAATGCAGGCTGGGCACAGTGGCTTACACCTGGAATCCCAGAACTTTGGGAGGCCGAGGAGGGTAGATCACTTAAGGTCAGGAGTTCAAGACCAGCCTGGCCAACATGGTGAAACCCCGTCTCTGGTAAAAATACAAAAATCAGCTGGATGTGGTGGTGCATGCCTGTAATCCCAGTTACTCAGGAGGCTGAGGCAGGAGGATCACTTGAACCCAGGAGGCAGAGGTTGCAGTGAGCTGAGATCACACCACTGCAGTCCAGCCTGGGCAACAGAGCAAGACACCGTCTCAAAAAAAAAAAAAAAAATTGAAAATTCAAAAAATTAAGGGGTGTCATCTCTTCTCTAGTACATGAATATTTGAAAAACTTCTTGAGTGAGATCTTGGGACTTAAGAATCACACACTGAGTAGAAATGAAAGGCTTACTGTTTTATTTTGTCCTCTGTGTCATGTAAGCCATCATAGTCATAGTCGAAGATCGGCCCACTTATCACGTTAACTCCATTTCTTTCCGAAGCATATTTCTTCACCAATACCCTTTGGAAATAATTCCAGACCCCTGTGCAAAGACAAAAATCCAAAAACCAATTATTCATGAAGAAAACTCCTTACTCTGGCCAAATTCTCTCTAGGACGCATGCTACGAGCCAAATGTCACAAGCCAAGAGATAAGAGAGCTGTCGTGATTCATGAGATGAATCCATTCTATGGCATCACCAGAGTGTGTGTCATTTACAAACCAGCAAAGGGAACAATGTAGAGCTATGAAACAATGGTAGGGGAGTTTAACATAGTTCAAAAGTCAGGAAAGGATCCTCCCAAGCTGAGATCTGAAGCATGAATAAGTAGGTGGTGTTTCCCAGGCAGAACACACCAGGCAGAGGGAACAGAGTGTGCAAAAAGAGGAAGTATGGTGTTTCAGAGTAATGAAAATAAGGCCTTACTCTTTCTTCTTGTCCTTCATATCTCATCAATATGCTAGTTCCCAGGTTTAAGCTTTACCCCGACCTTTCCTGGAGCTCCAGACATGTTATCCAACCACCTACCTCCTAATGCACTGGAATACCTAATATGTCAAGCAAAATATTATCCAACAGAATTCTTAATGTTCCTTCCTAATCCTGCCCCAACCCTCGCCTTCTCCATCATAATCAATGGCTCTGGCACTCACTCAGGTGTTTGGGCCAAAAGCCTGAGTCATCCTTGCTTTCTCTCCTAGCTATAGACACATGTGAACAATTGCTGTCAGTGCTGTCACCAAGGTACATCCCAATTATCCCAAATTTGACCACCTCTCATCTTTTCACTGCTCTATCTTGGTCTAACTTACCATCCTCTCTGAAGTGAACTATCACACCACAAAAGACTACTCCCTGGGTTCCCTGTGAAACGCTTACTTCCCTTGTACCTTGTAGCCCACTCCCCCATATCGTAGCCGGACGGATCCTTTTACACCACAAGTCAGATCGTCTCTTTCTCCTGCACGCGTGCACACACACCACCCATTTCCAACACTCCAGATTATTTTTAATCGTAATTAGAATGAAATCCCAACTCCCCACCATGGTCTTTGCTTACCTCTGTGACTTACTTCCTACCCCTTTCCCTATCACGCGCAAGACTTTCTTCCTGTCCCCTAATTTTGCCAAACTTATTTCAGGCTAAGCTTTTGCACTTGCTCTTTCCTTTGTTTGAAAAACATTCCCTGATCTGTGCATGTCTGCTTTCTCCTCTATAATTCTTTCTCACTTTCACTGTCATCCCCTGCAGAGAATTGCCTTGTCCCCTCTGCCTCTAATTTCCATAATGGCCAACCAGAAGGGCAGAATGGAAATGGGGAAAAACAAGAGAATAACAGAAGACAGGATAGGCAAGCAATGGGCTGGTTCTGAAATATTAGATCGAATTCGCCATGCTCTCTTCAACATGGGTGTCATGCGGTTCTGGCTGTTAACCCCTCTTCCCTCCCCTTATTAAAAAGCACCTGGCCATCCTTCTCATACTGCTTCAATTGCTCTTCCTGCCTTCTGAAACTCTGAATGGCAGAGCAGCCCACAAGAGCCAAAATACCTTAGATAATTATTTGCAGTCAAGAAAGCAGCCAGACAGTAAGAAAGGTGTTCAAATGTTAAGCATGAAGAAAAAATGGAGAGGAAGGGAAGGAAAGAAACAACAATGAGAACAGTCAAAAGGCCAGGCCCGCAGAAATGTGGCATGTGAAAAACCACCCCCATCGTGGAGAACAGCAAGCTCTCTATGAAAGGCCTTCTCCACACCAGCCTCAGGGTGGTACTGTCTGTTGCCTTGATTGCCATTTGGTCAAAAAAACACATCAATAAAGAATAAATAAATCCAGGGAACCCTGATTTGCGGAAATTAAATGAAGCTGCATTCTATGTAATATTGTGATATATGTAACTATGTGAGTTTCTGAAATGCTTCTCAATTGGGTCTGAGAACAAACCAAGAAATCTTTTAAAAGCATACTTTTTTCACTCATAAGCAATAAATTCTCTTTGAATAAACCTTCATTTACTAACTAGGACATCAAATAAACATTTTTTTTCTCTAAACCGTGTGGCCCTTTTCACCAATGCTAAGCTGCGGAGGCCTGCCACTGTAGCTGACACTCCACAATCGCCCACTCCTATTTTGAGGCTCCCTTTCAGCCCTGAGAGTTACATAACACAGCCGGAACCTCCTCCATCAAGTTGAAGCACATAGAGGTGCTTCCTTTTCCTACCTTTCCCATAACGATGTAAGTTCTGTTCACTACAAATGTACTGAAAGGTGGTAAAAGCTACTTAATAATGCTTACTCTATCTTTGAACACATGGATAGATAAAAGGATGGATGGGTGGATGGGGGGATGGATGGATGGATGGATGGATGAATGAGGATGGAGACATAGATGAATAGTTAATAGAAACAAAAAATGCAGTGCTTTTGCCACTGGATAATTAAGTCAGAAATCCATATAAACCTTAGAGGTCATGCAATCATATCTCTTAATTTTACAAATGAGAGATTTAATGACATTTCTATGATCACACAGCCTGTGGTCACACTCCAGGAACTTGGTATTTTGTGCCCGAGCTCATTGTGCCTATACAATTCTTGACTTCACTAGCATCCACAAATATTTATGTCAGGTACAAAGAAATTACAAATGTTCAAAGAAACTAAAATAATTGGTACAGGACTAAAATCATCTGAAATAAACACTCCGATGATTCAGAAGGCCCTTTCAGCTCTTGCTGGGTTTCAGGGCCAACATTCAGAAAATGTTATCACCCCAAGAGGAAGAGGTGCTACTGGCATTTACTGTAATGCTCAACAAATAAATATAGATGCTGTTAAATATCAAGTGGCTTTCAAAATATAGTGAAGACCCTTTTTAACCATTAAGATAATAAGCATTGAAATAAAAATAACAACCAGATTAGAAGAAAAACACAAACTTGGGTTAGTTCAGTTTCTACCATGCATGACCTGTGGTCACTTTCTGTGATACCAATTTCTTATAAACCAGGGATAAACTACCAGCCAACCTTCCTCACAGATTCAAATTTTGGATCAACAGTAGAAAGTTTACATGAAAGTTCCTCAAAAATTATAAAGGTTAAACACATGAAAAGTATTCTTATTAAAATTAACAGAGGTAGAAAAGGTAAGGGGTAAATTTAAAAATGTTTATTTTCATAAATAACAGTGTATTAGGTAAATATTGGACTTACGTTTGAAAGCAGGATACATTGGAACCATATTGGTTACAAGGAATGCATCATATTTAGCCTCTGGTGAAGAGCTCAGATCTAAACATTAGGAAAACAAATAGTATACATTGCTTACCAAAATCTATATCAGTTAAAAAAAAAAGGGGGGGGTAGAATTTTCTTAAATGGTCCAAACAACATGAAGTAAATGAATCTACTCTTTCATTCCCACTCCTACCTGCTTTATACAACATCTCCCTACTCCCCTCCCACTCAGTCTCTTCTTCACTCAATAGCTCTCTCCCAAAAGCCATTTACAATGTTTTTTTCTTACTATCTACTTCTTGAGTCCACCAACATTATGTAAAATAACTCCTTGATTTCATCAGTGCCATTTAGACTTAAAAAAAAATCATCAAGGTAATGAGAGATGGTTTAAGGGCTTCAGATTTTTTTTTCTAAATATGGAATCTTGCTCTGTCACCCAGGGTGAAGTGCAGTGACCTGATCACAGCTAACTGTAGCCTCAATCTCCCAGATTTAAGGGATCCTCCCACTTCAGCCTCCAGAGTATCAGGGACTACAGGCATGTGCCACCAGCTCAGCTAATTTTTTAATTTTTTTGTAGAGACAAGGTCTTGCTATGTTGTCCAGGATCATCTCGAACTCCCGGACTCAAGCAACCCTCCCACCTTGGCCTCCCAAAGTGCTGGGATTACTTTGCAATTACAGTGGTGGCTCACGCCTGGCGTCAGGTAATCTTAAGAGATCCCCTCTACAGTATTACAGAAAGGACTAGTGTCTTAATGATTCACTGTTTCCTTTTCAGATTCTCATTTAATAATGTAAGGCGGGACACAGAAGATTCCCTTGCACATCAATATTCCCCTGGAGAATTATATTTTTTGAAAGCTAGTCACTTTTTGGCTGATTTTGGAAGGATCCCATAAAAATTCATTTATATAATCTTTTGAGCACCCTCTCCTGAAGAAAACCCAAGCCACTGAAATTCCAAATACCAAAATTGCACAATGTGACATCCCTCTGAAGGCATCAGATCTTGATACTCTTAACTTACAAGGAGGAAACAGGAATCCATAGGACATCTGCTTATCATTTTTGTAGGCCAAACAGTTCTGACTGAAACTCGGAGAAACACGGACATCAGGCCGGACGCAACTGGTCAGATGGTCAGGAATGCTGGAAACCTCAGCCTGCACGGGAGTCAGAGGCACTCAGCAATGCCGTGGCTCTGTTATGAACAGCTGAAATCGAAACCCATCTGGCTTCTCCTATGCTTGTATACTGATAGTCTGACTCCTTTTTTAAATTTTTTATCTTTGATAGTCTGACTTATTTTTAAAAGTCCTTAGTTTTAAGTACAGTAAGCCACAAATTTTCAAACTTTTTTTAATCAACATAACTCTCTTTATCAAAGTCTTAAGTAAAACAATATAGAAAGCAGAACATAAAGCAGAAATCCCACTGTTGAAATAATACATAGAATCTCATCGAAGATAACTTATAAAATAACACTCTTAGAAACAATATAGATGTATCTCCTCTAAATAAACTATTTATCTGTATGTATGTGCGTGTGTGTGTGTGTGTGTGTGTGTATAGAATGTACAAGAACATACATATGTGTACACAGTACAAATTAACAATAAACTGTGTTTAGGGCAGTAGAAGTGTTCTCCTCCTTTGTATTAAAAAATTTAAAACATGCCTCAACTGCCAAATAACATTTTCTAATTCCTGATATATATCTATTTATCTCATCTTCATCAAAATTGAAACCCCCAACATAAAACTTTTATTAAAAAACAAACCAGGGCCAGGCGTGGTGGCTCACGCCTGTAATCCCAGCACTTTGGGAGGCCGAGGCAGGCAGATCACCTGAGGTCAGGAGTTCAAGACCAGCCTGACCAACATGACAAAACTCCATCTCTGCTAAAAATACAAAAATTAGCCAGGTGTGGTGGCGTGCATCTCTAATTCCAGCTACTCGGGAGGCTGAGACAGGAGAATCACTTGAACCCAGGAGGAGGAGGTTGCAGTGAGCTGAGATCATGCCACTGCACTCCAGCCTGGGAGACAGAGCAAGACTCAGTCTCAAAACATTAGAAAAAACAAAAAAAACAAAAAAAAGATGCTGATAGTGGGGGAGGTTGGAGGGGAGTGGGTGAGTATGTGGGAACTCTGCACTTTACACTCAATCTTGCTGAGAAATAAAATGTGCTCTTAAAAAATAAAGTCTATTAAAATAAACAAACAAACCTTGGCAGTTTCCATAACTATCAGGCAATGACTTAGGCAGAGTAAAAGAAAATAAAAGAATTAGTGACCTACCTTCAATGTTTAACATATTCCCATGGAATTACCAGAACATTGAATAAAGGCTAATACAAAATATCTTACAATTAATCCAACATAGGATTTCTGTCATTAAGAAAAAATAAAATATTTTCTAAGACAAAATTCTGTTAAGCAAGGAATCATTGTATTAACGTGAGGAATGTATTAAAATAAAAAATATAAAATCCAATTTTCTCAATGACCTGTTTGGAAACAGTATATGATGTCCAGAGTGGCATTAGGAATATTTCACTATAACCACTTTCAAAGTCAGTGTGATATAAGATATCATATCTAGTCCGATAAAGCACTGCAGGTCGCCCATAGAGGAGGTGTCTCTCTAAGAAAGAAAAAAAATAAACTGTGTTAAATGCATATTAAATTTTACATCAAACGTTAAAGAAATATTGGAAGAGTCAAGTTACCTAAAATGGCTAGCTTACTTATTATTAATATAGCACCTTCTTCTTAATTTAATCAAGCTAGTTTTCCTAACACTTTTATGGTTGATCTGATCACCTAACCATGGGTCAAGACTTACAGTTATCAAAACCATAATGTAAATGCTGCATTTACGTAATGCTTTTTTTAGTTGTAAAGAATTTACAATTTGTATATAAAGGAAACATTATGTAATAAATTTTGAAATGATTCAGCTGAATGGAAGGCCAATAGGATTGGATTTCTGTAGAATTAATTATTTTGACCCCTGAAGAGGCTTATCAGGTACACCAATGATATAATTAAGAAGAAGGCACACGTTGATCATTATATGCATACAGCAACTCAAATATGCATTCCTTCAGCATAAAAAGTGAGTAGTAATGAGCATTTAAAGTAAGCAGCTTTGTCATACAGAGGAAAACTCTTTAGGTAAGAACTTGAAGGAACATGTATAGATAAAATAAGTGGGCATTCAAGAGGGTCTTCTAAGTACAGAAGAGGGAAGTTCATCAGTTACCAAAGAACTCAATTAAGGCCCCCAGTGCAAATTCAGACCTCCAAAGGAAAGCTCTCTTCTTAGGAAAAAAAGGTCTGAAGCTTTACTCTTTGCGGAAGAAGAGATGGGAGTTCAGTACGAAAATCTTCATTCCACACTCTGCAATAAATACCTGGAGCTTGATCTGCCCACTTTGGATAGGCTAAAGTCAAAACTTCCATAGATTCTTGGAAATGTGGGGCCCTACAGACCAAAATATTTAGAGATGAGGCTTAGGCAATTCACAATTCTTTAAGTGATAAATTAAAAAAAAAATTCTTTGTACTATTTTTTCTACTAGAGAAAATCAGTTCTGAAAAACAGTTATTAAGTAATGTATACATGTTGCTTTCATTAAAGTCTTACCATTCTATGCAAGTAATGGAGAAAACTCTTCGTAGAATACTTTGCAAGACCCTCCCAGATAGAACTGCGGATTCGAGACAAAGCGGCCCACACTATTACAACACAAGCCTGTTCTGGGTAGTTCAGCTGCTCCAGCATTGCAGTAAATGTAGAAGCCTTAGTTAAGCTGCCAAATTTGGGGACCCACCCCTAAGGATTAGAACATAATCTGACAATATTAAATAAATGAAATATAATAAACAAAAAGCCCGCAAATAGTAACAGTAGTACTTAGGGGCAGTAAAACAACCCAGACTTTCCTTCAAAACTCAAACCAAACCTTTTCTAGGTTCAAAATTTCCATTAATGTTTTCCTTGTTTTCATTTCTGCTGCCTCTGAATTTCCTGGTTTCAGCTGGAAGCAGAAGTATCAAAATTCTTTGAGAAGCTATTCTTTTTTTATCATTTAAGTTTTCATGGTTACCACACACAGTCCTCCAAACTCAAATTCAAGCTTGGCATCTAATCGATTCCATTAGGGGACAACAAAATAGCAGCCATGTTCCCATATGCAATACCCCTCCCTAGAGCAACCACCAAACAAGAGTCTCAGACAATCTATAGTCTCCACCAACTCTGGCTTTTTCTCTAAATCCTCCTCATTTCTAAGCATTCAACGTAACACTCTATTCCACAAAGGCTAATGTATTTACAACACTCTCTTCACAATCGTTGTTAGCAACATTACACTATCGTGTATGCTATTTCCTTTCTCTCTACCAGAAATAACTTCTCCAGTCTTCGCCAAGTCTGTCACCTATCTCCTTCCAAATTTATCCATTATTCTTCATCATCAAACATTGAGCGCCTTGGTTGTGCCAGACCTTGGGCTGTAGAATGGAGGTACTGGGCAAAGATGATTAAGATAGAGCTCTTACCCTCAAAGAGCTCACAAGTCAAAGGGAGAGACAAACATAGCACAAATAACAGATGCCATGTGGTCTGCACCACATTAAAGATAGTTACAGAGTGTGATGGGAATGCAGAGGATGATGAATACTGGAAATGGAATGGAGGTGGCATCAGTAAAGTCCTTTAAGGAGCATATGAAGTTAAACCCATCAGTAAAGTCCTTTAAGGAGCATATGAAGTTAAACCAGGCTGGCCCCATGTTCCAGTTTTATGCTTGTTGCCCTGGTATAATTGTTAATAGTGTCCCTTTTCACTCTCAAAAGTGCATGACAAATATTCAGCCCTCATGGAAGAGACATGAAGAGGAAAGGGCGAGGGGGCCCAAGAGGGGCAGAGATACCTTAAGATTCATTTCCTCTGCCGGGCATGGTGGCTCATGCCTGGAATCACAGCACTTTGGGAGGCAAAGGCGGGTGGATTGCCTAAGGTCAGGAGTTCGAGACTAGCTGGCCAACGTGGCAAAACCCTGTCTCTACTAAAAATACAAAAATTAACCAGGCACAGTGGTACACGCCTGTAATCCCAGCTACTCGGGAGTCTGAGACAGGAGAATCGCTTGAATCCAGGATATGGAGGATGCAGTTAGCCAAGGTGGTGCCACTGCACTCCAGCCTGGGTGACAGAGCGAGGCTCCGTCTCTAAAAAAAAAAAAAAAAAAAAGATTCATTTTCTCCTGAAAAGTTTCCTCAATAAAGCTTCTCCATCTCTACTCACTCTACTGCTCTACATATAAAGATTCAACTTGCTTCAGAAATTTGGGTTCTAGCCAGGCGTAGTGGCTCACGCCTGTAAGCCTAGCACTTTGGGAGGCTGAGGTGGGCAGATCACCTGAGGTCAGGAGTTTGAGCCAGCCTGGCCAACATGGTGAAACCCCATCTCTACTGGAAATACAGAAATTAGCCAGGCATGGTAGCACACACCTGTAATCCCAGCTACTTGGGAGGCTGGGGCAGAATTGCTTGAACCTGGGAGGCAGAGGCTGCAGTGAGCCAAGATCGTGCCACTACACTCCAGCCTGGGCAACAGTGTAAGACACTGTCTCAGAAAAAAAAAAAAAAAAGAAAAAAAAAGAAAGAAATTTGAGTTCCATAGCTTCCAAGCTATTGTCATAACTGCAAGTTTTGGCACACAGCTGTAACACAAAAGTATCACTATCTGACTGCATTTTTCTCAATTAATACTGAGCAAAAATAGCATAATAAGGGGAAAAATACAGTGGTTTTTACAGCCTCCTAAAAATCCAACCAAGGTCCCCAGTGACCCAAAAAAATCTACTTGGGTCTTCCTGGAGCTTAATAGTTTCATCTAACAAAGAGGGGGAAATAATCTCTGCAGTAAGAAACACACATTTTAAGGTCCAGAATCAAAATTTAGATTTTATTTTTTCAGTTTATCAAAGTATCAAAGAAATCACAGGTTCAGAGTCATAGCCTGACTCTCCTAGTCTTTATGACATCTTGGGGGAGCCACCCACTGCATTTTTGTTGAGCAAAAAGTCTCTCTACTCAGGCCACAAAATGTACTTGAATCTTGTTCTCGGCACACATTGAGATCTTTATCTCGAGACCAGCAACCCTGGAGACCAGCCTGCAAGCCTCTGGTTTTGCAATATGTTTCCGGGATTTCTTGACGTGGATCTAGTATAACCTGGTCTTCCCAGGCTGGGAATGCCTGTCATGGAATTCCAGACCGAGCCTTCATTCCACACCCCAGTTCCCTGTTTACTATAGTGTCTCTGGCAGTTTTGGTACATGCCAAGGTTCTCTCCAGATACCACACTTGGCAAAATACTGTGAGGCCAATCTTTTTAAGTGGTGTGGACTTCCCTAGCACTCATTCTTTTTGTATTCCAAATTTGGGTCGTAGAGACTGGAGTTTGTGTTCCTTTTCCCTCCTCAGCTTCCTGATTCAGATTCCCACAGATGAGTGGACTGTCTTGAGAGCCACATGAAAATCTCTCCTCTTTTTTGTTTTTTTAAAACATACAGTCCCACAATAATATGCTCTTAAATCTTACCACAGAATCTCTACCCAAGATCTTTCCTTTTCCTGCACACTTTCTCCTTTGCCTTACAAGTGCCTATTATCATTTGCTGCCATTTCAACCTCCTCTGAGATTTGATTCAAGGCCTCTCTTTAGTGCCCTGTTCTTTCTTACCCCAACCTTGAAAACATTATGCTGTAATGTATCAACTGGATAAATCCTACAACAGAACAATAACTTTATGAGGACAAGGACTTCATCTGTTTTACTCACCACTGTATCTTCCATCTCCAACAATGCCAATCACATAATATCTACTTGGCAAACACTTGTTGGTAAGTTAATGATATATATTTCTAAAAATCTTGGCTTTCTACATATGACCTGTCTAATGTTACCCTGAAAGGTACACTGGGCAGATCAGTAGTATCATCTCCAACTTACTGATGAAGGAACTAGAGGTTTATGATTTGCACAAAATAATTCAGCTGCATAGCAGCACTAGAATCCTAGGCCATTACTCCTCTGCTTGACCTTTCGGGTGGTCTCCAGTTGGGTGCTGGCCACTGGGTTATTTTATGGAGAGTGTATGGGAATGAAGATCCAACTACTCCCAGGCATGAGCCCTGCCCGAGTAATGCCTACTGAGAAGCTAACGAGGACAGTAGTTTCTGTCAAAGCATCTAGTATTCCAGAAGCAACTTCCAAACTTTGATACATGAATTTTTTGTGGAGCAAAAAGTCTCTCTACTCAGGGAACAAAATGTATATGAGAAACAAAATTTTCTTTTGACATATTCCCTTTGTTCCCACTCTTAGAATAAGAAGCATTTTCAGATGAAAGCACATGGGCTTCAGTGTCATATAAAACTGCGTTCAAATCTAATCTCAGCTCTTTATAGTTGTGGTACTCTGTAACTTAATCTCCAAAGCTTTATATCTCCCTGGAATGTTGCACTGTTTACAGGCAAAATATGTAAAGTGACTTGTTTGGTTTTAACCCAAAGTAACTGCAGTTGTAGCTGTTGCAGTTGTACTGTTTAGTAAAGATATGGGCTCTACCTCAATACTGGCAAAGAATATTGCTAGGTAAAAGTTGTTAAAATTCAATCTACCATCAAATTCATCTTGAATTCTACTATAAACAATAAACAATTACTATGTATTGATTTCTTCCAAGTATTCCCAAAAACACACAGATACACATGCAGACACAAACACTCAGAAGCAGGAGTGAATGCTATCTCCTTCTTTCTCTAGAACAACTAATATCTCCAAAGAAATAACACAAATGAGAAACATTCCAAAATTGACAAGAGCTAAAGAAGATGTTCCCTCTGTAGCCATATTCAGGACTCTGCTTTAAAGTTAACAAGAATTACTAGTGTTTAAGTCAATTTTCTTTTTCTTTTTTGAAACAGAGTTTCGCTCTTGTTGCCCAGGCTGGAGTACAATGGCGAGATCTCGACTCACTGCACCTCCACCTCCTGGGTTCAAGCGATTCTCCTGCCCCAGTCTCCCTAGTAGCTGGGATTACAGGTGGATGCCATGATGCCCAGCTAATTTTTGTATTTTTAGTAGAGACGGGGTTTCACCATGTTGGTCAGGCTGGTTTTGAACTCCTGACCTCAGGTGATCCGCCCACCTCGGCCTCCCAAAGTCCTGGGATTACAAGTGTGAGCCATTGACCACACCCAGCTGTGTTTAAGTCATTTTCCTATCCAAACTAACTTCTCATTGTGTATAATAAGGAGCCAAGTATACATAGGTGTTAAAATTATTTTTAATTCCTTTTTTACAAAGATAATGGTGAGGGCTAACCTAAGAAAATGTGAAACATTTTTAATAGCAACGTAAATAGAGAAAAGATTAAGGTAAAAATAAATGGTGCAATTATTCTTGCAGTGCAAATTATACTTGGCTGTAGTGCCAGAATTGCTTGCTACAAGAGATTTTTTAAATTTTCTTTTCATTCATTCATTCCTCCATCGATTCAATGCCACGAGGAAATGAGTTTTCATTGAATGGAAAGTCTGCCAAGACATTAGGTATATGAGATCCAGAAATAACAACAGGCATGCAATTAAGATCTGGAATCTACCACATATCTAGAAATATTAAAGTTTAGCAAGCAGCTTAGATTGCCATTTTTTGAGGATTACATTTTTCTTTCTCTTCATTTTAGTAAAGGATTTGATTCCATAACAGTTTAAATATTTATAGCAAAATATTGCCCAAGATTGGTTTAATATACCTCTTTTTTATCACAGATATCCCTGTGATCGTTTCACTATTGGAACATGCAGCTTTTACTCATGTATTTTGTACAGATGTATGACTGATTTTACAGCATATGCCATTAAAACAGTCACATATAAATGTTACAGGTGAAGTGTGTATAGCACATGACATATTCTGAAAAATATCAACTACTTACATCTGTGTTTTAAAAAACTAATAATAAAAATAGTACAACTTTACATCTGTATAGAAGTTTAGGTTTACAAAGTACTTTAAAAGCCTTGATATGTATTCAAAGGTACCTAGAAAGGGGAAGTAATTCCCCTGAACATAACACATGTGTGCTCACATACATGGTGGTTCACATTCACAAGGATCTCTTCCAGTAGGGCAGACACTGAATATTTTAAATGGGAGGCCAAATTTATGACACAGGAAACACCATAAAGGCCTGAAAGAACTCAGACCAAGAAAACATCGCTTTGCCACTGAAGAAATGACCAAGGTAGAGCCCAAAAGGAGACAAAGCCCAAGAGACAACGAGATAGGGAGAGAGCAACAGGAGAAAGAGCATTGAGGTTTATACATATTCCAGCATCTAAGCAAGGAAATGCATTGCACATAATAAGATAAATACTTTTGAAGGCTCTCTTGTATCATTAAAGGTTGGTGCCACTAGGCCATGAGCAGACTTAGAATAGCATGAGCTATTCTAGATTCCCCCCTAATATTTTATGCCACCACTTTGAAGCCATGAATTAGAAACTATCAGTGGTACAGTCGTGTCAGAGTAACCAGTGCCAGCCCAGTGTCAGTATTCAACAAACGCTTGCTGAATGTATCCATGAGGGTTTGTTTCCATGAAAATACATAAACTTTAAGCTTCAGTAGTATAAAAAGACACTTCAGGGATATAAGTAACAAACTCATGTTCCACTCAGAGCAGAGCAATGGAGATGTGACCTTAGTAACCATAGCTCCTTACAGCCCTGAGAGTCAGTGATTCACTAAGAAGATGTCTCTTATTTTTATGCTCTTAAGTTTGAGGTGATTGTGTGGTTTTTTTGTTTGTTCGTTTGTTTGTTTTTGAGACAGTCTCGCGCTGTCACCCAGGTTGCAGTGCAGTGGTGCGATCTCGTCTCGCTGCAACCTCTGCCTCCCAGGTTCAAACAATTCTCCTGCCTCAGCCTCCCACGTAGCTGGGCTTACAAGCACGCGCCACTACTGCCCGGCTAATTTTTGTATTTTTTTTAGTAGAGAAGGGGTTTCACCATGTTGGCCAGGCTGGTCTCAAACTCCTGACCTCAGGTAATCCACCTGCCTCAGCCTCCTAGAGTGCTGGGATTACAGGCGTGAGCCACTGCGCCCGGCTGAGGTTATCGTTTATAATGAATTGTGAGACTGGTTTTGTCATATGAGGACACTGCCACCAACAAATTAAATGCAGGAATGTTTTCCTCAGACAGAAATGCTGTAGTACCATGAACAGTCAGACTTTGAATCAGCAAAATCATGGGAGTCCAATAGAAGTTGCCATAATTAATTTCATTAGAGACTTTTAGAAGAGAAGCATCTGAGTAGCATTTCTCTGCCTTGGCAACTAAATATCTGAAAAACTTGAATCATGAGACTCCCCATCTTTTGACTCTAGCAATGTTCTAATTGTTCTAATTATAATGACACTATAGTCCACTAGAGGTTAGGTGTCGAACATTGCAAATCACTTGTAGAGTTTGTGAAAGATTTGTGTGCCTTCCACCAACAATGGCCTATCTTCAAAGTGAGGTTCATTCAGTTCTATGCCAGAGTCCGTGTGTTCTGTGATCAAAGGGAGAAGTGGGATGATGGAGATACAGAAAAGGAAGAAGGAGGCAGATAAAGATCTTTAAAAGAGGAAAAATAAGTCAAGTAAATCAAATCTTCTACCGGTTTCCTCAACTCTACTTAATCAGATTGGAAAGAGCATATATGATAAACAGAACCATATGTAAGCTAACAACTCGAGCGATGCTCTCAGGAGAATTTGACCACGTGCATCTTTGCTGCATGACTTGTGGCTGCTATGCTTGAGTTCTTTCTGCATTTTAAATACACTTTTAGTCATTTCCTGGCTGTTTCAACATGTTATCCTATTTACTTTAGTAGCATGTATAGGAGGCTTCCCCTCCCCTTCTATTTTCCTCCAATTTTGTGAAACTTCACAATCAGATAAAAAGAGCCTGCATGGTAGATTGTGTTATCGTTCCTCATTATTTACTGCCTCCACCCATTGCCATATGACTTACAAGATACAGTCCCCACAGAAAAAATATATTTCCCTACACCATTGCTATCATGTGCTCAGCTTTGGCCAGCAAACTGTGAATGGAGTGACACATGCCTCATAAGAGCAGAAGCATTAAGACCCAGTGAACAGTTCCGCCACTCTTTTCCCTCTGCCAAGAGCAGGACATGTCTCTGATGGAGGCTACTCCTTCAGCCTGGGTTCCAGAATAAAGAATACACATGGAGCAAAGCTGCCCTTGGCCTATAGCCAGCACACTAAGATGGGAGCAAGAAGCGCATCTTAGTACAAATCACTACTTTTTTTTTTTTTTTTGGTCACATCATAAGCTTGCAAAAGTTCACTAATATGTGCTTGTTATCGTTGTACGTAAAGTCAGAGTTAGGGCTCGAGATGATCCTTCATGTAGGAGGGAGTTCTGATTTGATTCCTTCTGTGAATCTCTCCCTATCACTATATATATATATATTATATATATATATTTTATATATATATATATATATATATACTGACTCTCGAGGTAGATACCTTCACGATAGGCACCAGCTGCTATTATTTATCATTGTGACTATCATTCCCTTTATAGGAGTGTCCCACAGTGTCTTAACTTATGACTCATCAGATACAAAATGGATTGTGTATTTTTCAGAGGGCTTAAAAGCTATTGAGGGAGGAGAAAAGCTATTGGAATTTTTTTATTACATAGCTGGCATCTTGTGCACATGGAATAAACCAATATCCTTTGCCAGACAGGTATGAAAGTCACTTTGAAATACAAATTTTAATTTTAAACAATATTGTGCTTACACTACAATGTAAATAAGAAGCCTTTTCGATTTTCGAAAACTAGAAAAACCTTATCCGATTGTTTTGCAACAACCCCTTACCTTCTGTAGACCCTTTTGTATGAAGCCGTTTGTTGAGTTCATCCAACTTGTTCTTCATGTGTGAAAGCCAGTAAAGGAAAAAAGAAAGCAAATCAGAAATGTTCTTTCCCTCTGTGCCCTTCTGTCTACTTAGCACCCTGCTAAATTCAAAAGCGAACTCTAAACTCCATCTATAGCATACATTCTTTTGAGGAATTACTATTTTCTCTCAAACTGACATTCTGGGCCCCACCTCTAGCAGTTCTATGTTTGTAAGCACCTTCTTCAATCTCTGTTTCCTTCCTTAAAACTGCGGATAATCACCACAGCACCAATTTCTCATGTGGGTACTGATGATGACTTGGGCATATATGTGTAAGTTAATTAGGATAGTGCCTAAATGTTTCAGATTAATCTCTAGGCACACTGAAGTGATTCCCAAACTAATTTATGAAATCACTTTTCACCAAAGCTAAAAAGTAATGACTCAGCAATTCTGAAACATCATGAGTCAGCAACTCTACCCTTCACTATATATCCTAGCATATGTGTACAAGAAGACATTTCCAGTAATGTCTGTGGCAACATTGTTGTAAGAGCTAACATTTGCAAATTACTAAATGTTCTCAAGTAGGAAAATGAAAATAAAATTTTATGGTACATTTATACAATTAAATATTAACTACCATCTACCATATTAGCAGTAAAAATAAGTGAGCTAAAACTTCATATACTAATATACATAAGTCTTAAAAACATAATGATAAAATAATTGCAGGATACATATAGTATAATAGCATTTATTAAAAATTTTACAACATGCAAAACTATAGTATAGGTTATTTTAGGAAACTATACAAAAGATTATTTCATACATTATTTAATAGATATATAAGGCCAGGCACAGTGGCTCACGCCTGTAATCCCAACATATTGGGAGGCCAAGGCGGGTGGATCAGCTGAGTCAGGCGTTGAAGACCAGCCTGGCCAACATAGTGAAACCCCGTCTCTACTAAAACTACAAAAATTTTCCAGGCATGGTGGCAGGAGCCTGTAATCCCAGCTACTCAGGAGGCTGAGGCAGGAGAATCACTTGAACTCAGGAGGCAGAGGTTGCAGTAAGCCGAGATCGCACTACTGCACTCCAGCCTGGGCAGCAGAGCGAGACTCCACCTCAAAAAAAAAAAGAAAGAAAAGAAAACCTGTCCAAGCATAGTGTGTGGGGGTAGTCTCTGTTTGCACCACCACCACATCCCTGTTGCACCCTCCCACACCCTGCTCTGTGTCCTGGGAGGCTGACCTCTAGGGATGGCATCAAAGAGCAAACTTGCCCTGTGGCTCCCTGTTGGGCTCTACCAAGGGGAAACATGTGAAAGGAAGTACAGGGGAGGAAGATGAGGGTAGCACTCCCCTATCTGGGAGTGCTCCCTGCTGGGTTGCAATGAACAAGCTGCACTCATTGGCCAAATACAATAGTTCCTTCCTATTCGGCCTTCTCTCCGTGTTTTGGAAACTTACTCCTTCCCCTCACTCTTTAAATCTTAGAAGGTACTATGCAAACCCCAGGGCACTTCACCACTCCTCATTGACTTCCATCCACCCTGCTCAGCCTTGGTAAATTACTCATTAAACATGACTGAATCAATTCCTTTAAACTCTCTTTTTTTCTTTTCCTTTTTCTTTTTTTTTTTTTGAGTCAGAGTCTCACTCCGTCTTCCAGGCTGGAGTGCAGTGACACAATCCCGGCTCACTGCAACCTCTGCCTCAAGCGATTCTCCCACCTCAGCCTCCCAGCGCCACCATGCCCGGCTAATTTTTTGTGTTTTTAGTAGAGACAGGGTTTCACCATGTTGGCCAAGCTGGTCTGGAACTCCTGACCTCAAGTGATCCACCCGCCTCGGCCTCCCAAAGTGCTGGGATTATACGCGTGAGCGACCGCACCTGGCCTAAACTCTCTTTCAAAACCTCTTCTATATGGGCCACCTGTTTCCCATCGGGACCATGACTAATAGACATGTGATCCACAGTTGAAGAACATAGAAAAAGATTTTGGTTGAGAACTGTGACTGCACAGAATAGCAACATGAATTTTACTTTTTGTCTTTCATGGTCTATACCTGTGCTATTCAATATGGTATCCACAAGCCACATAGGGCTCTTTAATTATAAAGTAATGAAATAAAAATTTTAGTTCCTCAGTCACACTAGCCAGTAGCTACCATTTTGGACAGCATAATTATAGACCATGTCCATTGTCACAGAAAGTTCTACTGGCCAGCACTGTTAGCCACCCAACAAACTCCTCCGTAATAAACATAAAGATTATTTCTACCTTTGGCTCTACCTTATCATCACAAGTGCAGCCCAGGTCAAAATCAGACTGAAGGTACATAATCCCTGGATAATTGGGTCTGGTAACTTCCTCTGGCATGGTTGGCCTGAAGGTATTAGTGCGCAGGAGATGATTCAAACTTCCATGGGTCCCATTATTAGGAGCTGGCTTCAATCCCAGGAGATCTAATGAAAATTAAGAAAAGGAGGCAGGTGCTTCTTACATTTTTTTGATGAGATATGGTAAGATTTAAAACCCTTCACTTTCTATGGGTCTGAAAACTGTGAACACAAATCAGAATTGGACAAAACCAAATGTAGATGTCAGGCACCCCCTCCTTACCTCCTGAACCATTCTGGACTAACTACTTCTTGCCACAGCTTTCTGAAATAGCCAAGTTCATTGCTTGACCATGAATAGAGAGAGCGATTCCCAGAAAGAAAGAGTGAAGGAACAAGACCTTGATTAACTATTGCCTGTATCTGTGATAGTTACAACCCAAGGATGATCAATGTCAGTATCACTTTTTTCTGCACTTCCCTGGGACTATTTAATTCCACGTTTTGAAATGAGACTTATAATCAACAACTAACTAGAAGTCTGCCCTCTAATGACTCCACAGAAGTGTGGGGACGTGAGGAGGCTTTGGCCCTGTCCCCTGAAGTGCCACTGAGCAATGAACAGGCTGATTTCATAGCAAGTAAATAGTTGCCAAGTGCATATTCAGTAACTTGCTTGAGCTCAGAGGCAGGACAGGGGAGAGCTAGCAGCCAAGATGGGAAAAGAACCCAGGAGACCCGACTTGCAGACTCCCCCTCTAACCACCAGACTGGCACTCCCTTACTAAATAGGAAAAGTTGCCCTCATTCAGCAACTAGAAGTTCAAGGAAGAAAAATAATTAAGAGCACATAAATAGCTGGCCAGGATGCAAGCTGGCAACATTTTTAACTGGGCTGCAATGCGAGAGATGGAGATGGAGAGGACTCCGTGCAGAACTCTTGCTTCATCAGGTCTCTGACCAGTGGTGTCAAACTGTAATGCTATGTTAGACCAGCCAGAGGCTGCCAACAGCAACACTATGAAAACGCCCCATTAGTCAACTGTTGAAGGAAGACAAAGAAGCCTTAGAAGGGGATAATATTCTGTCTTTGAACCAATGGGCAAGTTACAACCTTTTGTGGGGAAGGGGAGGTAGTCCCAGAAAATAGACACCACATTTCTTTCTCTGACATTGAGAAAGATCATATATACTCACTAAAGATTGTTTCAATGATTTTGATTAAACGAGTGGCTTACCACACATAACGTTGTAAAGTTCAATGTTTTCGAATGGAGGCACTTTAGTCTTGTACTTAAATGTTGGGCCATAACCTACAAAAACAGTCTTCCAAAAGAAAAGAAAAACAAAAACAGTTAAGCATTGTTAGGTAGGAACACTTCCTCTATTTATGAATACTGTACACCTTCACTCACACCACCATTACTTCCCCTCTCGAAGAATCACTAAAACACAATTTCAACTCACAGTTCTGCCATCATACCTGCATGCTGTTGACCTTGTTATCAAATCCATGGTCTCCTTGGAAAAAGCATTTTCCTGATGGTTTCTTATAAACATCCAAAGGTTTCCTAAATTGAAACAATTTCATGATCAGTTAGGATTTCTCATGAAATTACTTTGATAAAAAGGTAATTTCGGGGTACAAAGAATATCTAAGAAGGGGCTTTTGAAAGTCTATTTGTCTCTATTTTAATTGCATTCTTCTTGTGACATGAAAAGAGGATCCTATGCATTTCTCCAAGTGACTTTTCTTTGACAGTTATTGCAGGATAAATGGGGACCTGTGAACAGAAGTCACGATGCCCTCCTTGGACCTCGTGCTTACACCAAGTAGGGTGCTTGTCAAAAGTCAGGCTCGGCCTGTCTAGGTGCTTGGCTAGCTCTGAGACTGTAAAATTCTCAACTCTAGGACCATGTTTGTCTGGTTCACTTCTATGTACCCCTCCCCAGGCTCAGTGTCAAGACGTAGTAGGCACTTTGAAAAAATGTGATGTCTCACCTATTATATACCCATAATAATTTAAAATTTAAAATAAAATAAATTTGTGATGTTTAAACAATGAATGGAGATCTATATTCTATAAAAATGTTTGCATGCAAATTTATCTATCAATATACAATACAACTAGAGTACAACTAAGCAGCCAATTAACAGTAATCGTGACATATCTGACAAAAGCATGGCCTCACCTAGACAATATCTCTATTTAGAAACAGAAAACAGAAATACTGCTCTCTAGACATCGAGACCATCTGATCTTTCCTTTTGTGACAGAAGACACCTTTTGCAAAAGTGTCATGTGACCCTTTTCCAAAATAACTTTCATGTTAATTTAATACAAGTACTTCCTAAGTACCCATGGGTATATAGCACTGAAAGTGCTTTCGGAAAACAAAAAATCTAATATATGGGTCTCCACCCTTGGAATAATAAGGGCTTGGGATAATAAGACATATGCATACAATACCTCAACAACGCAAGAAGAGTTAAATTTAAAAGATGTATTGTTAACCAACATGCCTGGTTTTGGGCTACACTAATTTGCCCAACTGTCATCATCTTTCACTTAACTTCTACTCAGCTCCCATGTTTTTGCCATATGAACCTACTACCTGCGCCAGTGTGACCCTTTCCAAGCTGCCCCATACACAAAAGATCCTTCAGGAGCACATACCGGGCCAATTAATTTCAGTCACATCCCTGTAAATTCTCCATGAGGATTTCCCACAACTGTTTTAAAAGACTCCAATAATTCCTGTTCTTCGTACATCTTTCTTCATAATCCCACATATTTAACTCTAAGTACACCCTGGAAAATTACAGCATGATATTTATGTATCTGTCACATGTGTCTCTAAATGTCCCATACTGATACAAGTTTCTAGAGTTCTAAGTTCTTCTTAGAACTTAGAGTTTCTAAATATTTTCTTGTTATCTTCTCTCTCTTGCAAACTAGTACCTAGCTAGAGTACATGTGGCAGTTGTTCAATTACTGAGATAGACAAATTCACAGCACTTTTCTTAAGTAGAAAGTTGGAGCAAGAGTGAGTGGGAAACAGCTACTTCCAGCTCTGTGTGAAAATGGATAAATCCTTAATAATTAACTCATTGGAAGTTGTTAGAGCCTCCAAACATGTCCTAGACCACATTCAAAAGCAAGGAACGTTCTCTTCAACATTGGAGAGTCTTTTGTAGTTCAATAGAAGGCAAACATTGGGAATGTTTAAAGCAATGTAAAAAGTGCCCACAATAACAGAGTTTTTAACATTAACAACATTTTCTAAAGTCCTCTATAAATGTTGCTACGAGCAAAGTCTCAACAAATGAGATCAAATCAGCCCAATATACTAAGGCAAGGTCCCATTTATACTTTTCACTTACTCAAGTAGTAAGAATAAAGGTTAGAATGTAAATTCAAAGAATGAAAGAGACACACACACACACACACACACATACACACACACACAAACACACACACACAGATGCACTGACAGACTACAAAGAGATACCACGATGCTGAGACCAAGAAAATAGAGATATATTGTCTCAGCACTGATGGTTTATGTAGCCCACAAAATCTTTGGAAACAGTGAGATTTCCAACTGATATTTCTTTCAGCGATGACTAAGGATGATAAAATATTTCCAGTTGCCAAAGGGGTGGTTGTGGAAATGAGAAACAGAAATAGCCCATATACCAGTTACCTTGCAACATGCCATCTGCGTTCCACCAATAAATGGATATCCTCAATTCTTCTATTGTTGGCATAGTGCAAACGTTTGGGAAGGTGCTGTTTCAAGTAAGGCTTAAAGTGCTGATCTGGTTTTTTACACTGAAATAGAAATGGAAATCAGACTTTAGATGGAATGTCTTTTGGAAAGATTCTTACAAATTCTCTCTAGAAAGCTGAAGGAGATTTTAAGCCTAACCAAAGGTTAGTTAGTGAATAAATGAAATTTGTTTCTATCAAATAATGTACGCTGAAAACAAATAGATTCAAAAGAGATTAAGTAACCTCGGAGATGATATGACAGGCTATCTGAGGAGAGTTAGGAATTTTAAGATGCATTCCTGGCTTGTGAGACCATCGCCAAGAGCAAGTCACACTCCAAGGCCTTTCCCAACTCCTTCAAATCAAACAGTTGGGGGTGGGGTGTCGGTGGGAGGGGAGGAACACATGGGTTTAGGCTTATCTGATTAGATGCTCTTGTGCCATTAAGGTCGCTACCCAGCATCCAGGAACAATGGAGCAGAGTGGGTGGGCAGTTCTGGTTCAGAGAAAGCAAAGATTTGTTTAATCATGAATGAATACTTTTCAGTTCTAATGGAAGGATCAGATATTCTCCATTTGCATCATTGCCAAGACCATTAGGGAGCCTGCAGCTGACCACAGGCCAGAAGTTTTGAAAGCTCTTAAGGAAACAAATATACAGGATGGCAGGGCAGTGAGGAAAGTGTTCCTCCGGCCCCCCGGGGGAGGCACACACAGGAGGGAGGCTGCTCCAGGGGCAGAGGCCTGGGCAGGGCAGAGGCGGGACAACTGGCAACACTTACCGTGAGATTGGCAATAATGGCTTTGGGGTCGTCTGTTCAAAGAGAGGAGAAAGATTTCAAAAGAAATAACAATCATTACCAAGAGAAATCATTTTTGCAGCAAGATTCTCAATTCTTTCTCCTTCCATCCCACAGAAGACTATCACTTCAGTGTTTTGTTTGAAAGATAAATAATTGTGTGGGGGTATTTAACGTTTCAGTCATTGACATGCAGCTAAGCAAGCGGAACAAATCCTATAGTAAACTGCCCTCCTAGGTCCAGTTCTGCTCTTCTGGAGGCAATTCCTCCTTCCACAGCACCAGGATACTGCTAGGTAAATTGCTTCTTGTTTTAAGTTCCCCCAAATTGTTCCCCTTGAGACATAGTTTATTTGCAGTTTGACCTCAGGAACTAAACTGGGCATTTGGGGCTTTTAATGTAACTTCTTATTTATCTGCAGATTTTTGAAACAAGTTTTCACCCACTTAAAGATGAAACTTCTAATCCATTGAGTTATTTTTTTAAAAGGGAGTCTTGTTTCCCTGGTTATATCCTGGGTGTAATTACATAGGTAGCCACACCTCTCCAGCCATAGACACACATGTGCATGCACCTCCTTTATTTTCAATAGCATCAAGTAAAAGATTTTAGTCAATACACTGAACTAGCTAAAAGCAAAACTATGTAAATGATGGCTGTGCATAAACTGTGGACAGGATTATATTATCTGAAGCTCCCCTTTTGGGCGGAATGTGGGGAGAAAGAGGAGATTGTAGGTTGCTTGGATTTTGTTTTGTTTTCGGGAAGTTTGCTTCAGTATGTTATTACAGAATCAGCAGAAAAGGAAAGTTGTATTCAGAAGAGATAGCAACTATCATGAGGCAGCCCTCCCTGGCATCTAAATACCAGTGGAGCAGGCCTTATCTGTATCACATGCTGCTGCATCCCTGGGCTTGTGCAGAGTAGACACTCAATAGACATTTGTTAATAAATATTTGTTCATATTTGTTAAAAATGCATGAATAAACTTGCCTTGGGGTATAAATATACAGACTCCAAAGACTATTTTCAGAATCTCAGCTCTAAAGCTTGAAATCCAAAACTAAAATGTGTATTCCGTTGGCCTTAATTGCATCTCTTACTGGAAAGCAAATAAGTAATAATGTAATAATAATAGCCCGAATAGATTTCATACATGTGCCTGTCTTTCTATAAGAGCTTTGCAGGTGGCCGGGTGCAGTGGCTCATGCCTGTAATCCCAGCACTTTGAGAGGCCAAGGTGGGTGGATCACAAGGTCAGGAGATCGAGACCATCCTGGCTAACACAGTGAAATCCCGTCTCTACTAAAAATACAAAAAATTAGCCAGGCATGGTGGCATGTGCCTGTAGTCCTGGCTACTTGGGAAGCTGAGGCAGGAGAATTGCTTGAACCCAGGAGGCAGAGGTTGCAGTGAGCCAAGATGAAGCCACTGCACTCCAGCCTGGGTGACAGAGCAAAACTCCATCTCAAAAAAAAAAAAATAAAGAGCTTTGCAGGCACTTTCTCTCTGGTCATTCACAATAACCCTGAGAGGTAAATGCTGTTCAAATCCTCACTAAGCCAATGGGTTTTCAGAAGGAGGAGGAGTTGGCACTCTGGCACTCAAGCAATCTGATTGAGCAGGCCAGGCCTCATAAATCATATTCCTCAAAGGGACGAAATAGAGTAAGTTCACGGTCTTTGACAATGAAGAGAAGTAAATAGCATGTACTCAGATAAGTCCCAGAGAATTACTAGGAATATCCAATGCCTGAGTCCATGCTGGGGACATCAATCCTTCAATTCTGAAGAACTCAGTCTTTGCAGGCTAATAGTCCTCATTTTGTGTGAAGAAAGGGCAGTGATTCAGCTACTCTGGCTTCAAATCTCAGATCTGTAACTTACTAACCATCATTCTCGAAGCTAGTTCCCTCACCCCTCTCTGAGCCTTGATTTCTACTGTCTATAAAAAGGATAGTGATACTTATCACATAATGCTATTAAAAGGATTAAATAAGAGTGTATGTGTGTGTGTGTGTGTGTGTGTATCTGAAATAGTGGTATGACTAAGACATCATCATCATATCCAACCTTTATATAGCTTTGACTATGTGCTAAGCACTGATCTAAATTATGTAAACACAATCTCTTATTTAATCTTCCCAACAATCCTTACATAGCAGATGAGGAAGCAGAGGTACAGGGTGCTAACATGGTGAGTACCGAGCAGAGCTAAGATATGAACCCAGATGTCTGTGTCTGTCACCACCCCATGCTACTGTCTCCCACAGAATGAAACCACATTGGAAAGTGTTTTTGTAAAGTACAAAACATTTTATCGTTGATAGTTATGATTTCATGGGCCATGGGAAGGTTTTTTTTTTTTCCCTCCAATCCAATCTCCCCATTACATGTACTAATGTCAGAAATTCCGTTGAAAATAGAGAAAATCTTTTTGGCATAGCCCTGAAGTGCAAATACTAAAATTGAGCGGTGCCATAGTGACTGTGTCCAGTCTATGCGAGGGCAGAAAAGGGAGGACACAGGGACAGGAAAGGTCATGGAGGAGAGAAGGCAGAAACACCCACATTTTGTTTATTTCACAACATTGCCTGGAGCTGACCTTGGAACAGTTCCAGTTGTGTTGACTCAGGAACATAATTAGGGAAAAATTTAATTTTCCAAAGCTGTAAGGTTGGTATCAATGGTTTCTTATTCCCAAGGCTAAAAACTTTAAAGAATTTTTTTTTCAAAGTGCGGCATAACCCCAAGAAAACTATGGACTTCTCAAAAGCTAGGTAGACAGCACCTAAAAATCATAGTCCACAAATTAAGTTCGTATCAGTGGTAGATCATAACCTGAACATGTAAAACATAAGTGACAAGATTATTCCTGTTTCTTTTTATGTCTAACCTTTCAGGACAGCTGCCACTTCCCAAGGGCTTAGTATCTTTTCCTACTAGATTCTACCAATCACTTTTACAAAGAGAATGGACTCCATTCCACAAGGCTCCTAGGAACCCTCACAGTCCAAATGTGGTTCTGCCAACGCTTACATAGACCCTCTAGTTCCATCTATAAAGGACCAGCCTGAACTTCTTATTGAAAAAATTCTTACCTTATAAACAGAAGTTTTTGGTCATGAATATGCTTCGAACTAAGTGCAATTTCCACATAAGAACAACAGCAAATATTTATATAATGCTATTATGTGCCAGGAACCACTCTAAGCAATATGCATCGATTAATTTCTACAGATAGCTGCTAGCATTTATCATCCCCAGTTTTCAGATGAAAAAACTGAGGCTTAGAGTTTAAATGACTTATTCAAGGTCACTCAGCTAAGTGGTAGCAGAGCCAGAATTTTTACCCAAGTATTTCAGCTTTAGAAAACAAGCCCTTACCTATTCCATTGTATTACCACTCTAACGACTTAGTATTTTAAGAATCAACTTACATTTAGCATTATTGCTAAATTTGGATCGAATTCTTCCTAGAGTTCCAGGCACTAAGGTAATATCATCCACATTAGTTAGGTAATTACTCAAGAACTCAGTTCTATCACACGTGACATCTTCCATTCCTATGGGGAGGGAGAAAAAGAATATTTTCAGGCAATATTAAAATGAAAATCGTAACATAGACACTAAAGATAACATCCAGGCATCTCTTTAGTTAGTTTTTAGTAACTTAATGGGAAGAGCCCTGACTTTTGAGATTTTTGTATTTGACTTTAAATGTTTTAAGGCTTCTCTGTATAATCTTTTCTCTAGACTTTTACTTAGCCATATCATCTTGCAAGCACTAGAAGGCTGAAAATGCATTACCTCGATTACATTTTAAGTCACTCAGCCAGCACAGCAAGACAAAGGAAGTCACCATGATTTAAACAACAACAACAACAACAACAACAAACATAACTATTGACAGAGTCTTTATGAAAATGATCTATTCTTTTATTAAAAAAAAAACAGAAAAAACCCTAGATTGCATCAAACTCTTCCCAGCTGGGGGTGGTATAAATGGAATATATGGTTCTGTGTCTCTTTTACAAAATGTCATTTTCCAACTCTCTAATATATCTCCTGTCTTGAGTACATAATCAGCAGTCCTCACTGCCTCCACTGGTGGCCTTGGATGTTCCTGACAAAACAATACTGGCAACAAGAGATGAGAAAGAAAAATGTCAGTTCCAATGACCACCCAAACTGAAAAACAAAATAACATTGAAAACAAGTTGTAAACAATGTAATTAGTCAGAACTGAAAGCTAGCAACTAAAGCAAGAAGGTTCTAGGTAGGGAATTTTTTTTAAACAACAAATATTTCTCCTCCACCCCAAGATTTGTTGTGTGTCCCCATCAAGGAAAATTCTTTTATTAAAATGCTTTTATTTAAAACATTGTTGTAAACTCAAATCTTAGCATCATAGACTATGGAGGCTACTAGAGACTTTACTGAAATGTATGAGATGACCTGGAACGTTTTAATATATTGCTCAGTACAATTCAATATGTACATATTCTCTAACAGGGAAAATAACCCTGTTGGAGAATACTCAGATATTCACATCCTGTAAAGGATGCCCAAAGGTTTTAAAATAAGGAAATACCACCCAGAGTACCCCAGATCTGGTAAAATTCAAATAATCACCTCCCAGGATCCCAGATCCAGAACCTTCCCTTGTTTAATACAAATTGGAATGAAACGCAAGAAAAAACACATAGCATAAGGATTATATATCTTGCACTTTAAAAGTTAAACCCTTAGGAAGAAAAATAGAGCAATGAAGAGCTACTGTGTTTTAGTACAATGTTAGCCCAGGAAGGGAAAGTCCCCAAATACATATTAATAGAGGGCTGAAAGTCTCTCCCATTGGTTATATTTCTAGGAAGCCCCTTATGCCACCCCAAATGTGAGCAATCTCCCTTACTTTTGAAGCCCATCAGGCACTATGCTAAGTGCTCCTCAAGCGTCATCAGCCTTCACTCTGCAGACTAACTTTGTGGAGGGGTGTTAATATTCTTGCCTGACAGATGAGGAAACTGAGACTTGGAGAGGCCACAAAAGGTGCATAGTGTCATATAGCTGTTAAATGACACAGTGCAATTTGAACTCCACTAAAATTCATTCTGACTCCAAAGACCATGCCCTAAAACACTAAACCATACCATCTTTTAAGAGAGAGGTGCTGTACACTTTGGGAGGCCAAGGCGGGCAGATCACCTGAGGCCAGGACTTTGAGACTGGCCTGGCCAACATGGTGAAAGCCCATCTCTACTAAAAATACAAAATTTAGCTGGGCCTGGTGGCAGGCGCCTGTAATCCCAGCTACTCAGGAGGCTGAGGCAGGAGAATCACTTGAACCCGGGAGGTGGAGGTTGCAGTGAGCCAAGATCGCACCATTGCATTCCACCTTGGGCGATGAGAGTGAAACTCTGCCTCAAAAAAAAAAGAAGAAGAAGTGCTGTAGTTGTCCCAAACCAAATGGATCTACTCATCTTGGAAGCCTACACACTGACACACTGACAAGCCAAGGTTTTAACCTATCCATGACCTTTACAATGCCTTAGCACATGACTCATTGGGACCCTTCTACTTAGACATCTGGCTCCAGCATGTGAGCAAATGCTCTTGACACCTCTGGGCAACTTAAATTGAATCAGCTTTGACACATGCTCCAACTTCTCTGACCTGTGTGTAGCTCTCCACTAAGCCAAATGCATGGAGCATGACTTTGCAAAGGGTTACATGAAGCCCACTCAAGAGGAGAAAGTTAATCCCTTTGGCTTTTTCTTTCTAATTTCTCATAGATCTTCTAGGACATTCTGGAAAGACATTCAGGACCAGAGCTAGGGAGATTTGCCTACCATTCTTAACAGAACCGCCAAAGTGTCAGCCAATTTTCATCCTCCAAACTCCACTAGAAGGGAGAAGCCCCAAATTCCAACGCTACTGTTTCAATCTAATAGTTCCGGAATACAGGAGACACCCTCTAGAACTCAGTCTGCATGTCTCTGAGCCCCCACCCCCTGCACAGCTCTATAGTCATATAATGTTTATGATGCTCTTGATCTCTTCAAAGAATTGGTCATAAATTTTTCTACTTCATAAAGTGATTTAGAAAAACTACTTCCTATAATGCTTCTTCTTCTCTGTAACAGTCATCTGAATTACAGCAGGGCCTTCTGGTTTGGACCTTGACTTCCCTCAGTGGATTCGGGGAAATCATTTGGCTTACATGCCACTTCTTTGACAAGAACCCTATGTCTCTGCTTCTTTATCATATTTAGATGTATTTTTTAACCATATAAACTCCATGGACTCCTTTTGGGGATGTGGCTGGCAGGGATAGGGGATTATCACCTGATATGTCACATTCACAGAAGAAGCTATTAATATCACAAGGAAACTGTCTGTGTCGCTTTAACAAGAGACAGATTTTTGTAGAAAGGTCTTTCCTGCAAATAACAGAAATATATAAGAAGTCCCAGCTTTTGATCAAAATGAACCCAGGGATCTCTCAAGTCATCTCACACTTTTGAATCATGGCCTGATTTCTATCCCCATCTTAAAGAAAGGGGGAAGGAAGTTAAGAATGGAATCTTGGCTTCTAAGGGCAAGGATTCTTTTCCTCAATATGATCAGAAACATTATCCATCTATCCTATTAGCAAAGAAAAAACAAAGCTTTACCGTGGTCTCCGACAAAGATGACATTGACACACCGATGCAGTTTTAGTTGTTTCAGTCCATCCATTAATTGCCCCACAATTTTGTCGATTTCCCTCAGAGGATTTGTCATCTGGGAGAAAGAAGCAAGTTAGTCCCCACAGGGTTTTCTTTCTTTCCCTTTCAGTCTCTCATAGATCTTCTACCCCTAGAACATTTTGGAAAGAAAACTTCCGGCCCAGAGGCAGAGCTTTGTCTGGGGAGATTTGCCTGCCATTCTTAATGGAAATCTGGTCTAAGCACGTTATATTTGTATTCTTTTGAGAGAATTAAAACCTCTCCTCATCCAATCCCTTTAAAGATTCTTTGACATAAAAGTGTCAAAAATATTGTTAATGAAAATTCTTTAAGAGATAAAATCGACTTTCTAAAATGTGACAGCATCCTTTAAATCCAAGAGTTTTGAGAGTAAACAGAAAGTCCCTAAGTGAAATCACATTAGATTTTGAACCATGGCAAGAAGATAGACACTAAGTGAATCCAAAGCTGTTCTGAGGTTAAAATCATAACCTTCCACTAGATAATAAATTAGAATATCATTAATACAATGAGATCCATCTTGTTCTAAGTAATTTAACTATTGGCATCTGAAAGCAATAAATTCTTAACAGAAGAACCTATTCTAAGAAACAAGGTATTGCTTCTCACTTTAGTTCTTTTAAAGCTGACTTTGAGTGAAACAAGAATCTATAAGAGTCCTAACTTAAACAGAAGTGAACCATGAGTTTGTTCTAGAAGGTTTCTTCTTTAACAACATATGAAAACTCAATTCTTTTCTGAAGACCATTTCCAAAGTCTAAAAAACATTATCTGTCTCTCATTTTCTTACTTCAAATGGAAATTTCTAACAGCATGAATGTTCTCACATACTAGAGGCTCTCTGTCCCCCTTTCATCTTTAGCTGTGCAATGGAAAGATTTTTAAGAAACATCTGATCAGACAAAGAATAGAAAGATACAGGGAGTATATTTAGATGAATTTTATAGCTTAGCTAACAATCACATAAATATACCCAAAATGATTAAGAACAGAAAGGATGTGAAATCATTTTTACTCAGACACATATTATCATCTTCCACTAGCATCTTCTCAGATGAATCAAGACCTTTCCTCATATTATTTCATTAGAGAAATCAGGTGTAAACTTTTGGTTTTTTCTTCATGACGGGAGTCAGTATTTCAAGTCCTATCCCAAGGAAGAAGTCACAGTTGAAAGTTTCAGAAAGAAATGTGCAGAATAATCGGAAGGGACTAACAGGTGTGGAACAAAGTGGTATTTGCTTCTGAGAAAATCAGGTTCTCCTCGAAGATCTCTGTCTAGATAAAGAAATACCAAATGCACAACATGTTTTGATCTTTGGCAATGACTTACTTTCCTTTATTCAGCAAGATGACTCAGGTAAAATCCAGAACCTACTTCTTAGGGATCAGTTCAGAGGATCACAAATAAGATACTGCTTCAGAGGTATTCAAAGGTTTCAGAAAAAGCAACAACTGATAGGCTCTTCTGAACATACTGGGAAGAGTAGACATTACTTGTGGAAATTACATACAACTCTATCCGCCCATTATTTTCTCTTTCTTTCTGTCTTAGCTATGTCCTTCTCTACAACCTACACATTTTCTGATCTCTGAAGGTACAGACCTCTAATCTAAGCCAACTTCCTATTGAGTTCTAATCCACATTGTCTTTGAGAATACCTCCTTTTACCTTGCAGGGTTGTTCTCAAGAACCAGGGCCACAAACCAAGTGACTGATTCTGTGAATAAGTACAAACAAAACCAATCTTAATAGTAACTCCAGCCTAAATGTTAATACTAGTTTTAGGGCAACTAACTCTTTAAAAAAGGAAAAGACTTCTTTTTTTCCTGTCATGTTGAATTCAGGCAGTCTTCACATCAGTGTTAACCTCTGAAGTACCACATTCTTCTGGACTCAAAGCCAAGGTCAATGCACCAGAGTTTTTCTAAAACTTGCTCAGCCGATTTTCCAACCAAGGCACTGAAGGCAACCTTCAACTCAGACCTGCCCGCCACAAAGCTTTGGAACAATAGATAAACTTACTTTGTCCTGACGAGTTTCCGCAGCATAATGATCCATCCTATGTATTTTTCTTCTTCTTTTCTTTGGAGGAGCAACTGGTCTTTCCTGTCTCCTCTTAGGGGCAACTTTCCTCTTAGGTCTCTTAGCCGGAGTAAAAGGTGAGCCATAACTACTCTCCTGTACTGGCGGATAGAGATGTCTGGACTCAGAAGTCGTCTGTCCCTCTGAGTCAGATATAAAGCTTACACTTTCCCATCTGGGATCAGCAGAGTCTCAGTTAGAATAACTAAGACTCCTTAAGTGAGAAAAAATTGGAAGGAGGGATGGATGATTAAAGGAACTGTATGGAGAGAAGCCTCCTAAATTGATGTTGATGCTGTTGTCACAGCTTCTTCTCTGAGAACAAGAATCCAATTTAAGAAAATCTAGTCATGTGGGTTTCTTCTGGCTGATATTTATGGATGTATGGGAAGGTGGCATTAGACAAGCTCTGTATTCCATTACTCCTACATTATGGAGAGGCTGGTCTTTGGTTATGAAAAGCTCTCCATCTATAAAGAACTAACTGAAAAGTAGGCCAAATACTGGCCACTTGGTCATTTCAAGATGACAATGAGGTTCATGTAAGTGATTCCAATTCAGAACCTGACAGTTATCTTTCTGTTCACGCCAGCAAATATGTCAAAGCAACTGTCACCTTCATTGGCAAGGATCCAGTGAAAAATTTTAAAACCAAGGATGGAATGAAACATAAATAATAAGTAATCCTCCTTAATCATAAACATACTCCCACAAATCAGGACTTTCAGCAGGACAGAAAACTCACTGACAATTGAGGTTTTCAGTACAGAGGAACTCTAAGTTAAAGTCTCTTTTAAATTTAGGTAAAATCTAAAAAGTCATCAAAAAGTCATCTCTTTTTTGTCTTGGTATATACAGACCAAGAAAGAGTCTACTTATGCTCTTGCTATCGGAAACCTGCTTTTAAGGGGAGTTGCATGCTATGGATTTTGTTTTGAAAATCCAGAGAGCAGTAAAGTTGACACATAAACTGAAGATAACCTTTTGGGATTTCCAAATGCTGGAGGAAAAACAGGCCCCTGATTTGCTGATGGTGCAAAGGTGAATTAAAGCAGCAAGCCTTGCTGTCTACCTCACTGACTTCTCTTGGGAGGAATGTCTTGAGAGCCATTCAGATGCAGGAAGGGGCGGGAGGAGGAACAATGTTAGTGTATCCAAGAAGGGGAACATCTGCCATGCGATTTCACTGTTTCCAGGGCAAGCCACGGCAAAGGCACTTCTGTTTCTGTCTCATCCTCTCCTCTGTCTCCACTAGAGCGATCAAAAGACACAGCCTCAAAGACTTTGGTTTTGTTTGTTTGTTTTTTAATGCTCCTAGTTTTAGGCAAATCTCCATAAGAAAAGCAGCAAAAGGAAAAGAGGATTTTCCATTTCACAGTCACTGAATACATTCTGCTAGCGCTCAAGTCGGCCCATCAAACTCTATGCCATTTGCAAGAGACCTCAACATTCCAAAGACTCCAAAGGTGAGCCCTTCCGATTGCAGCAGGTTAGAGGAGCAGAAGAGTAGGGTTTAGTCAAACTGGGTTTTCATCCAGTGATTATATTGCATGTATTTCCTTCTTCAAATGTTAGAGGTAGATGAGAACTAAGTTTTCACTGACCAGCCATACTTTAGCCTGAATTTAGAAATTTTAGCCTAAGGTTATTAAGAGGATGGGAGGTAGAGGTGCAAATTTCCCTGCATTTCAGGATACTTTGCCATCTGAAGGTAGAGACTAGCCAGCCAAAGCTCTGCCTGTAGGCCCGGAAGAGCAGCCGAACAAGGGGTCACAGAAAAAGCATAGAAGGTCAAAAAGAAAAAGATTGCGCCAATAATCAAAAGCAAGCATATTTTTGAACATTCACCATTACACTCTGAAACCAGGAGCAATACACCATTTCTTGAAGCTATTAGCTCAATGTTTGGTCATCTCATTTAATAGCTTTTGAGAATCATCCTGAAAAAATGTGTACTCAAATATTTAGCAAATAAAGCACACATTTCAACTGAATTCATCTCATTGTGGCATATAGCATTTTGGTAGTTAAAATCATTTCAATGAAATTTCAAATATAAGTTATTTTCTTATATGTGAAAGATAAGTTACCAATTTTAAAATAATCTTTCAACTAGTATGTTATAATCTTTTCATGTATAATAAGTGTAAATGATGACATATAGGTAGGCATATAGGATACATAGGTATATAAACCAATTAGCCTACAATAGAAGAGAACTTTTGCTGACTTGCTTTGGTTTCATGTTTTAAAAGTGTAAACTATTTTGTTTTTCTTTCAGTTAAAATAAGATTCCTAGAACCAGATGAGAAATAATTGAAATCTGAAAATATCCTTTGCCTTATGAGAAGAAAATGACCAAGTTATCAGATTACCATTACTGAAGATATACTCCAAGATATCCAATTAAGCATTTATCCAGTAGACATATGAAAATACCCTAGCTGCAAGAAGTAGTAATACTGAAAAAAACATAACATGAATACTTTCAATTCTTAATTCAAAGGTACTGTAGGAAAAATCTCTGTTTATATATTTATGAGCAACCCTGGACATAGAAAAATTATTATAGCAGATTAAAGCATCCTGTATCCTGCTTCATTTATTCCCTACTCAGTACTTTCAAAAAAACTTATTTGTTTCTTAATTCACACAAACATACTTTCATGCATGTAATTGTAACTGAACTACACATATTAGAAACCCAAAGATGTTTATTGATTAAGAACATTTATCATTAAGCCATATAACTTTCAAGGTTTGAGTTATACCTCATCCGTATTATTAAAAGCCAACTTTTGCCATAAAGAAAATGTTCTGTGTAATTTGAACATAGTTATTAACTGACCACTTTGCTTATCTCCTGGACTGAAGGAGGGTTAAATGGTTCCATGGAAGGGACTGTGGTCTGGGAGTCAAAAGTTCTGTGGTGCTGTCTTCAAGTTCTCCACTTAGCAGGCAAGCGAAAGTACCAGAGTCCTACCTTTAAAAGAACAGCTACACCAATCCGTTTTGCCTACCCCACAGGTTCTTTGAGGGGATGTTATTACCCAAGAAGTCAAACTTTTAAGTACGGAACATGGAACGGCTTAGGTGTTTTGTTTTGTGAACATTTTGATAAAATGTGGTTCCTTTTGTTCCCTTTAGGTTAATCTCAAAGAAAGTCAATCTAAAAATAAAAATGCCATTCTTGCTTTGGTGTTCTTTACTGGCATCATGTATGCAGATGTTTATCTCATTTTATCATTTGTGTTTCACCATCACACAAGACAGGTTAAACTTCAAAGGGACAGAAAAAGAGCATCTGACTTATATAACTTCAGTGATTTAAGACAAACTAAGAATGGTTTTACATAGATATTAGTTACTAGTGCTTAAATAAATCACCTCTGAATTGATGTCAAAGCATTCAGAAACACTTATGACTCCTTGGTCACATGCTGCAATTTGTCAAAAATACTTAAACCAAGATATGTTTACCTGTATTTCTAATTCATCTGAAAACAATGAACTTTATTATAGTCAGCAGTGTCCTATGGGTTACTAGGCTACTTAAGTATTTAAAAATACTTAAAAGTTTAGATTTGCAAACTCCATCATATTTTTTACTATCTATGCTGAAATGTGGGATCATTTCTAACCATTCCTTTCCCACCTTCTGAATTTGAAATTATACTGGACACTACCTCACAGATTGTCTTCCATGATGAGGGCTGAGTGTTTGATAAAAATATGTCACCCTCGGCTGGGCACGGTGGCTCACGCCTGTAATCCCAGCACTTTGGGAGGCCAAGGCTGGTGGATCACCTGAGGTCAGGAGTTCGAGACCAGCCTGGCACAACATGGCAGAAACCTGTCCCTACTAAAAATACAAAAATTAGCTGAGCGTGGTGGTGCACGCCTGTAATCCCAGCTACTTGGGAGGCTGAGACAGGAGAATCACTTGAACCTGGGAAGTGAAGGTTGCAGTGAGCCAAGATTGCACCACTGCACTCCAGCCTAGGTGACGGAGCAAGATTCCGTCTCAAAAAAAACAAAAAAAAGTCACTCTGCTCTGCTAAGCAGATTCATTCAGTGGTATATTTCTCTCGAGAATTTATGTTACTTTGGGGGGTGATGAATATGTTCATATCTTGAATGTGGTGACAATTTCACAGTATATATACCTATGCCAAAATGTATTAAATTCAAAAGGGTCCATTACTATAACTTATGCCAGGTTGATTGTATTATATCTGCTAAGGTTATTTGAGCTGCTTAGCTGATCTACCCTCTCTAAACTACCTAATCATTTTAAGGGTGCTGAAATTCATTTACAATGTTTTGCATTGCAGGTTTCATCTCAAGATTTTTTTCCATGCCTATCCCGTTGAAGGCAAATGTCAACCCTTCCTGATTATTCACCCTCCAACTGATGCCCACAAGGCTAGAATGTACCCCATTTCCTGTTAACATCAAGTTTAGGATATATTATTATTTAAATATCAAAGCAATCTGAAATGAAGCTCCTGTAAGAGAAACAGGAAGTTTTAAGATTTTAAAAAAATATTTTTAGTCTTGTAGTTACTTGACTTTGCATAAACCTTGTAGATACAAACATCCATCTAGACTTTATACAAATCCTGAAATAAGGTCAGTAGGTCAGGTAGCCCAGGGCCACAGGTTCTTCTCAGGCAGATGCTAAACCACTAACCTCAGGGCCGAAAGGGCCATATTTGTGTCCAGAGAAATCAGGTTGTTCAGAATAGAAGGCATAGACCGAAGGCCTATAAGAAAATTGGAAGGTTCAGAATCTCTCCTAAACCACACGTAACAAAAAATATCACATATTTTTAAAAGACGCATTTTAAAAAAATGTTCTCAAGTTTAATTTATCCTTTAACTACTATTCATATTAGCATGGAAATTTTTTTTTTCTATTGCTTCTATGACCACCACCCCAACTGTGGTAACTGCCTGGAACCACCTTCAGGACTCAAAAGTCACAAAGGAAAACTTGAACCTGTACTCGGGTCCTTGACCCTCAAGATAACAGAGCCTGGTGGTAATTCACATGGGCTGTGCAATCTGCAGCCTGAAAGAACAACTAACTCCATTACAGAAAAGCATCTCTCTTTATACTCCTGCAATCCTTGGGATGCTGCTGGTTCATTTATCAAAGCCAGAAACTCCCTTCGGCTCTGCTGTAGTGGACAGAATTAATAGCTGCAGTAACCCAAGTAATTAAATGGTCCCAATAACCAAAGTCTATTGAATCCTTCTTAGGGAAGTAACGCTTAAGGCTAAGAACCACAAAACTTTTAATTCCAAATATTGACTGTGCTTCTATTCCACAGTCTAGCGTTTCATGCAATTCTAAACTAAGAAATGTACTGAAGAAAGAAGAAGGAGAGAAACGAATACCTCTCATTGTCTGGCAGGGTGAGCCACTGCAGTATGGTTAATATTCTCCGCTCGTGAGGGATAACACTGGAGGGTAAAAGCAAGCAAAGCATGTTGTTAGGTTTCATTTCCACAAACTCAAGCCTGATGAGTGCTTGCTCTTGCACCCAGGCCAAATGCTCTCTATTTACCACCATCTGTTTTCACTTCATTTGTAGTAAAAGGCCCTCTTTCGAATTAGCGTTTAAACTACTATTTCCATTTGCAACATATTACGTTGCTCAACCTCTTCCACAGAAGACTACACTGGAAACTCTGATTCACAGTCAGAATGAGGAACCTGTCTTGCTAATCAGAAACTCCACTACAAGTAGAAAGGACCCTGGTTTCAGAATCAATGTCATTTATTCTGTCAAGCCTTTAGCTATGGCCATAAAGGGATCCCCAATCTGCCTCTTGCTGGCAGTGTGACCTCTCTTGACCACTCGGTCTCAGTTTACTTATCGGTAAGATAAAGCTAACAGCAAAGAACACTGTACAGCTTGGTTGTAAGGATGAAATGAGACAAGACAAGGAAAGGGCATGTCCAGTGCTGAAGACACAGTAAGTTCTTTAAAAACATATTTTTATTAATGATCATAATTAGTCATCATTCTGCCTCTAAATAACGGTATGACTTTAGAAACATTATCTAACCTGAAACTTTAAGTTCCTCCTCTATAAAATAATGGGTTAGGGAAGGTATTCTTGCCATTTTCTTCTAGCCCTATAAAAATCTACCAAGAATAGGCCGGGTGCAGTGGCTCATGCCTGTAATCCCAGCATTTTGGGAAGCTGAGGCAAGCAGATCACCTGAGGTCAGGAGTTCGAGACCAGCCAGACCAGCATGGCAAAACCCCATCACTGCTAAAAATACAAAATTAGCCAGGCATGGTGGCACATGCCTGTAATCCCAGCTACTTGGGAGGCTGAGGCAAGAGAATCGCTTGAATCTGGGAGGCAGAGGTTGCAGTGAGCCAAGATTACGCCATTGCACTCCAGCCTGGGCAACAAGAGTGAAACTCTATCTCAAAAAAAAAAAGAATAGGCACATATAATTAAGAGACTGACAAAAAGGGTATAATCTTCATCCACAATGACTTTTGTGTTTAAGTCTCTTTCCTCTGTTGAAATAGAATTACCCTAAGTCTGGCACTAGCTTTAAGGGCTCTAAGGGCTCTCAGCTAACATGACAGTACTGCATCCCAGGCTGAGTTACATTAAGATGCTCACAAGCTGAGTGATATCTTTAGTCAGAGGAAATTCACCCACTCTTTCCCAACAGGGAGCACAAAATGCATTTTCACTCCCCTATCCAAGACCAGGCATGAGAGGCATGTTCATGATGAATTCACACTAAAGCACAAGTTTAAATGTGGTCAGGAAAAATTATTGTGGAACATTGGTGAGCCATTTAAACTTTTACTCTCGGTGGACATGAGCAGTGAGAGAGCCGGGAGAAGGATAAATCCTCAAGCTGGGGCTCTCCTCAAGTGGTTTCTCTCCCTCCCCCATCACCATCCAGCTCACAGGGATTTGTCATTCCCCAGGCATCCTCTCTTTCTGGAACTATCACACGAGACCAGAAAATCATGTGTGCCATAAAATGAGTCCAAATTTAAACATATTCCAATGCTATTGGATAAATATGACCCTGATCACTATATCCTATAATTGAATTAGAAATAGGCAGAACAAAGCCAGGTTAATCACTTGAGGAATTTAATTCTTCAGCTTTAGAAATCCTTTGTATCTGAGCAAAATAATTGCATACTTTGAATTCTTTCCTGTTTAAAAAAAAAAGTGAATGCCAGAGCCTTTTCATTTTACCTTATTTCACTACCTGCCTAAAAGCTGCTTTATTTTACGTAATTGGTGTTAAGCCGCAGAAATGGGCCCTAATGAACCCACTTTTAATACTAATGGAAAAATACAAACTAACAGAATCTGTGTCAAGCTCAGAATGCTCACCCCGAATGTCCTCATTGGATGGGGTACTTGAACAACAGTAGACAGGGAATTAAAAGCGCCAGCTATGAGGCCAGAGTGCTTGGGTTTGAATCCTGACTCCAACAAATGCTGGTGATAAGACTTGGCAAGTTATCTAAACTTTTGATGCCTCTGGAAAATGAGGACAATAATAGTACCTATCTCATAAAGTTGTTGTAAAGGTGAAAAGAGAATACATTTAGAATAGTGAAAAGCATTTAGAATAGTGCTGGGCACACAGAAAGGGTTTAGAAAAATGTTAGCTTTTATAGTTATATACTAAAGGTATAGATCCACAGAGATGATATATTCATTCACAAAATATTTGTTAAGGGCATATTGGGTTTAAGGCATTTGTGTAAACATAAATAAAGATATTCCTACCAAAAAGACTATTATGGAGGAGTCGTCATTTTCTTTGGGGGAAAGATAAGCAAGTGATTATTCTTTTCTGGGCAGGGGCTGATTGTGTTTGTGTTAAGAGACTAAGATGAGGACACTGGAGGTCTGAGTAGCCATCCTACCTCTGACCTTAGGTGCGACATTTAACCTCTCTAGGCCTTAGTGTTCTAACCTCTCAATCTCTCTCTGTCTCTCTCTCTCTTTTTTTTTTTTTTTGTTGAGATGGGGTCTTGCTCTGTTGCCTAGACTGGAGTGCAGTGGCACAATCTCGGCTCATTGCAATCTCCACCTCCCCGGTTCAAGCGATTCTCCTGCCTCAGTCTCCCAAGTAGCTGGGATTAAAGGTGCCTGCCACCATGCCTGGCTAATTTTTGTATTTTTAGTAGAGACAGGGTTTCACCATGTTGGCCAGGCTGGTTTTGAACTCCTGACCTCAAGTGATCCACCCACCTCGGCCTCCAAAAGTGCTGGGATTACAGGCATGAGCCACCACACCTGGCCTCTAATCTCTTAAATGAGGAGTTGGGCAAGGCTGTCTGTAAGTTTCCTAGGAGTTCTAGGTTATCTTTATGAAATAACCTCAGAAACCAAAAGAACATGGCCCTTAGCCATTAGCGTTTCAAATATTCAAATACAATGCACAGACAGCACAAATAAATCTAACCAAGAAAGAGCAAAAAAAGAGATGGGGTACATGTTGCTGTCTTCACCACCACTGATTGATGGAGAATTTGTCATGAGACCAAGTATATTAGACATGGTCAAAAAAAAAAGACTAAATTAAGTATTTACTAGTAAAGGAAAGCAAATTATCATAAGTCATATATAACCCTTGTCTAGTCAATGTTGAGAGAATGTGAATAAGAAAACAAATACCATTTATTAGTTGTTCTCTACATACCAAATACCCTAATAAGCATTTTACATTGTTTTATTTTATTTTATTTTTTATTTTTTGAGACAGAGTCTCGCTCTGTCACCCAGGCTGGAGTGCGGTGGCGTGGTCTCGGCTCACTGCAAGCTCCGCCTCCTGGGTTCACACTATTCTCCTGCCTCAGCCTCCTGAGTAGCTGGGATTACAGGCACCCGCCATCACGCCTGGCTAATTTTTTGTATTTTTAGTAGAGACAGGGTTTCACCATGTTAGCCAGGATGGTCTCAATCTCCTGACCTTGGGATCCACCCACCTCGGCCTCCCAAAGTGCTGGGATTACAGGCGTGAGCCGCCGCACCTGGCCTATTTTATTTTTGAGACAGGATCTCACTCTGTTACCCAGGCTGGGGTGCAGTGGTACCATCTCAGCTCACTGCAGACTCAACCTCCTCGGGCTTGGTCATCCTCCCACCTCAGCCTCCCAAGTAGCTAGGACTATAGGCACGTGCCACCATGCCTGGCTAATTTTCGTATATTTTGTAGGGATGGGTTTTTGCCATGTTGCCCACCTTGGTCTCAAACTCCTGTGCTCAAGGGATCCACCTGCCTTCCAAAGTGCTGAGACTACAGGCATGAGCCCCCATGCCTGGCCATAAGCATTTTAAATATGTTAGCTCATTGCATCTTTGCAACATCCCATGATGAAGATACCATATATATGTGTGTGTGTGTGTGTGTGTGTGTGTGTGTGTGTGTATATATATATATTTTTTTTTTTTTTTTTTGAGACAGAGTTTCACTCTTGTTGCCCGGGTTGGAGTGCAATGGCATGATCTCAGCTCACCGAAACCTCTGCCTCCTAGTTTCAAGCCATTCTCCTGCCTCAGCCTCCCGAGTAGCTGGGATTACAGACATGTGTCCCCATGCCTGGCTAATTTTTTTTTTTTTTTTTTTTTTTTTTTAGGAGAGACGAGGTTTCTCCATGTTGAATAGGCTGATCTCGAACTCCTGACCTCAGGTGATCTGCCCACCTCGGCCTCCCAAAGTGCTGGGATTACAGGCGTGAGCCACCATACCCAGCCGAAGAAACTATAATTTTTATTTGAAGATGAGGACATGGATTTGTTGAGAGATTAAATCACTAGTCCAAGGTCACCAATCTAATAAGCAGCCAAGCTGGGATGAGAATCAACGTAAACAATCATACATAATGGGAATTACTGTCTTTGAACATGAATTCGCACAAAACAATGGAGCATCAGCCGAAGATTATTTCGGAATGAAATACTATCATTTAAAAGACAAGAATAATTCTAGGTTGCAGTACAGAACCGTGTTTTTTAGATGGCTTTCAAAGTCTAAGTCTATGGTTTGAATCAGGCTCTAAATTTTTTAAGTTTTCAAAATATATACTGTGTAGATTTCCTTGACATATATATTCTCTTAACTAACTGAAAGTGTGATCCTATTTTTTGAAGTTGTAAAATGCTTCAAAAAAAGGGGGAAAAATGAATCTAAGTCACTTTCAGGATACAGAGATAAAATAATAGTCTGAGAAGCAAATGAAAGTTACAGACATCTTTGGAGCATACAAAAGCCAGCTTCTTATAAGTGGTTTCAAACGGGTGGAGAAAATTGCCATTCAAAACCAGAACACTGGGCCTTTTCAATGAGGCTTTGCAGCAGTTTCAGGGGGGCAAAGGTGGGGACTCAGTATTAATTATGTTGTTGGCTCCTCTCCATTCTGCCAGGCAAATATGTTACAGAACAGAAGAAATTACTTCTATAAGCATCTATGACAGTCAAGAGTTAAAGAAATGTCACGCATAGGATAACATTGGTAAATCAACATGCTGTTTATATTAAGCAGTATCATTTCCAACCTACCTACACTTACTTCTCAACTCAGAAACCTCTTTAAAAAAAAAAAAAAAGAAAGAAATGTTTTAAAGGGACAGTGTGTGCTACATTCAAATCACCAAATCCAATTTCAATTTAGCCCTTCAAATCTGAAAAAGCTACTTTTATTTCTGATTTTGGAGAATATAGACAGTACCGTTCTGGATTAATTTGAGCCTGCAATGGCTGTCAGCACACTGCTATTATAGAATAGTCAGATTTTTGTTAGGCATAGAGGCAAATACAGAAACAGCTTTAGGTGGTTTAAAAAAAAAAAAAGATGGAAAGAACATCTCAGTGGGAACAAAATCCCTGCGAAAGTTGAAACAGATTCCTTTTCTTACCAAGGAACCTTAAAAATCATCAACATGTTAATACTTTTATGAGGTAAAATTCATCTTAAGGCTTATGAACATTAACTGCTTATCCCCCCATCACTTGTTTAGGGATGGAAAGGAGCCCCATTTTCTTATTTAAAAAAATCCTGGAGTTCAGGGGGAAAATGAGGTGAAAATAGAGGCTTCCCCTTGGTCTCCTGTCTGGAACTTTCAATCTCCAGACCACTCCATTGGCTCCCCAGAGGCCTGAGACCATCTAGATATTTTTAAGTTGTGAACCAAAATAAAAATAATATGTTGTCATATATTTATAGAAAATAATAATGAAAGCCACTGCCATAAACAGTCTAAGAGAAATATACATGTCCTAGATGGCGAGTTACCAAAAACCTACAAACAGGAATAGAAAAATCTAAAGGACATCCGGAAGGAGGAGAGACCATCTTACTTACATTCTGTTAAGAGAGGATGGGGCCGGGCGCGGTGGCTCATGCCTGTAATCCCAGCACTTTGGGAGACAGAGGCGGGCGGATCACGAGGTCAGGAGTTTGAGACCAGCCTGGCCAACATGATGAAACCCTGTCTCTACTAAAGATACAAAAAATTAGCCGGGAGTGGTAGCAGGTGCCTGTAATTCCAACCACTTGGGAGGCTGAGGCAGGAGAATCGCTTGAACCCGGGAGGCAGAGGTTGTAGTGAGCCAAGATCACGCCACTGCACTCCAGCCTGGGTGACAGGGCAAGACTCTGTCTCAAAAAAAAAAAAAAAAAAACCGAGACAGGATGGAAAAAAGGAGAGCCAGAGGAGAAAGAGAAGGTAGGATGAGGCACAGAGGGAGAATCTCAGGAAAAAAAACACCTGGAAGGTTATTTTGATTTAGTAAATATTCAAAAGTTCTATATTTTCACATTTAACTGAAACAAAATAAAACTTAAATTGATGTTTTATAAATTGAATCATAGCTGTCATTTTATAAACAGTGACAAAATAAAGGTAACTTACACAGACCAAAAGAATGTTCCAGCTTTCACCCCTTGCTTGGTGGCTGTAATCCATAGCTAATGAGGAAAATATAAGCGGCTTAAAATGTGTTCTGAGTTTTTGTCAAAGAAGAAAAAGGTTTTGAAACACATTAGATCAGATATCTTATACTCTACTCATACCCCAACATAAATTTCCCATTATTTGCAACCATTTATTTTCACATCTGGAAGTCAGAATCATTATTTCCACAAATGTTATTCAATATATTCTCTGCAAAAGCTCTCAAAAGCTCCTGCTATGATTCTAGTGACATATTTTTAAAACTCTTATTTTATCTCAAAAGCCTCTCTCTTCTGTACCTGTCTTTTCTGATCATTGTTTTGAACAATTAACTTATGCAGCAGAATTCTGCTCATCAAAGGACCCAAGAGTGAGCCATATGTTTCCTTTACTATTGAAAGCCTCAAGGAGGAGTGCCCCAATTTGGCACCCAGATGTCAGAATCTTGGAACCCAGATCATCTTGTTTTAGTTTAAACTAGATGAATGAGAAGTGGGGAAAAGGCTAATTTTTAATTTTGATTTTTCCTGTATCTTTTACCTAGCCTTTTGGTAAATGTTATTTTAGAGGAAAGTTCCTAGAATAAGTTAAGTGAACCAAGCATTTCATTAAGGTTTTTAAAATATTCTTTATACCATGTACTATTGAGGAGGCATAAGATATAGGAGTTTAGAACCCAGGCTCTGCAACCAGACAGTTTGGATTTTAAGCCTTGTTTCTGTCACTTACCAGCCATGTAGTCCTCCGGCAAGTGACTTAATATCTTTGTGTTTCTGTTTCCTTTACAATGTAAATAATATTATCTAGCACATAGGATTATTCTAAGCTTTAATGAGTTAATACATTTAAAGTCTTTAAACCAGTGTCTTAACATCTGGCAAACACTCGATAAATTTACGTATTTATTGTTATGCAATAATGGAAATAAATAATCCAGTTATTCTAGTAATATTAAAAACAGCCTAAGATGCCAAGTGTCCCACTGAACAGAAGTCTATGAGAAGAAACCCCCTCACTTAAAGAAAAAGAATGGAAGCAAATACCAGAGAGAACTGTGGTTTGCCTAAGACCAAAACAAAAATGATCTGGGAATTGTAGCCAGCCCCTTTTCTAGTTTCATTGTCACCAGGCTTTGAGAGTATCGTTAAAGAGTGACAACTTATTTTTTTGAGGAAATAGGTAACTGGGAGGTGGAGAACATCCAGGAGCTTAACCATTGTTTCAAAATCATCTGGTATACCTCCCCTGGGAAAGCTTGAAAAGGGTTCCAGACCCCTTGGAGCCTCTAAAAATCCTCAGCCCCAAACTCACAGCTACTGTAGCTGGCAGATGAGGGATGGGGCAGGAGAACGTACAGAGCACTCCAGTCTGTGGGTTCTGAGCTGCTGGTGAATTTCATCAGCCTGGGAGAGGTAGGGGCCTCATCCTATTCACACGGCTCTGAGGGACCAGACCTTCTTGGCCAGACTTTTGGTTCCCTGGGATGTTTGCAGACGTAAGAATCTCAGATTGCTCTGAGAGCCCTTCACTCCATTTAGTCCAAAGCTCTTTCTGCTTTAAAGACAAATTCTGGCATCCTCCAGGAACCCCAGCCCAACCAGGGTTAAGAATGTGTCCTGGACTTTCATTCATTCTTGTTCCAGCACCTCCACCAGCAAGAAGATGAGCTCAAGTGAAGTGCTGGACACACTATAAAACCATGCCAGTTCCTGCTGGGTGTGGTGGCTCACGCCTGTAATCCCAGCACTTTGGGAGGCCAAGGCAGGCAGATCACGAGGTCAGGAGATCGAGACCATCCTGGCTAACACGGTGAAACCCCGTTTCTACTAAAAAATACAAAAAATTAGCTGGGCGTGGTGGCAGGCGCCTGTAGTCCCAGCTACTTGGGAGGCTGAGGCAGGAGAATGGCATTAACCCAGGAGGTGGAGCTTGCAGTGAGCCGAGATCACGCCACTGCACTCCAGCCTGGGCGACAGAGCGAGACTCCATCTCAAAAAAATAAAATAAAATAAAATAAAAATAAAAAATAAAAAATAAATAAAACCATGCCAGTTCCCAAAGAGGTCATTTCCTTATATTAAGGAACCTATTTTCATACTTATTTTAATTGCACATATACAATCTTAGCATATTCAATATCCAAACAACTTCCTAGATGTACTGCCTTGCTATTTCCAAGGAGATTATACTAGGCAATATTTGGCATCTATGAAATTTAAGATTAATATGGAGTTTCCTAAAGGAAAACAAATTGTTAATACAAATTTGTCAAATAATGACCCTGCACTTTCAAAAATTATACTGTAGAATACATGCTGACGTTGGCATTATCAGGGCAACAGGAAGTTCTGAGAGTTAATTTAACTCAGTAATCCTTAGGGAAAAAAGATCACTGGAAGAGATCTTTGCAGTGTCAAAAGGAAGGAGCACACAGAGTGAAAATGACAGGGTATGTTAAAATTATTATGATGGCAAAATTAAGATCATTTGTTCTTTATATTTTTCTATACTTTCCAACAATTTTACAGTGACAATCAACTTATTTGTAATCAGAAAAAAAACAGTTTTAAAAAACAGTGTTCTTAGAAGCATACAGTGTAAACGATGGAGGCAATTTAAAGGTAAAATTTGTATTTCTTCTAAAAAAATCAAAAAGCAGAAAAATTCTGCCTGTTTCTTGGTAAAAGTCAGGTTGACCACATTTTCAAAAAGAAAATTGAGAGCATGATCAGAAAGGTATAAAAACTGAACAAAAAAGATAAAATACTCAAAATGAAAAGCATATTTTCCCAAGAGGGAAAAAAAAGGCACTAAAATATTTGTCCAGAAGAAGAAAAGTGAATACAAGCCAATAAAGTTATAAAAAAGAGAGAGAGAGAGAGAAGCTTCCCGGTTCCTTGTCAATTTAGAGATATAAGTGTTAAAATTTCTCTGAATTTGAATGCAATATAAATTTCTTCAGAGGGTGGTTTAAAAAAAAAAACCAGGCCAGGTGCGGTGGCTCACGCCTATAATCCCAGCACTTTGGGAGGCCGAGGGAGGGTGGATTACCTGAGGTCAGGAGTTCGAGACCAGCCTGGCCAACATGGTGAAACCCGTCTCTACTAAAGATACAAAAATCAGCCAGGCGTTATGATGGGCACCTGTAATCCCAGCTAGTCAGGAGGCTGAGGCAGGAGAATCGCTTAAACCTGGGAGGCAGAGGTTGTAGTGAGCTGAGATCGCACCACTGCACTCCAGCCTGGATAAGAGAGTGAGATTCTGTCTTTAAATAAATAAATAAATAAATAAATAAATAAATAAATAAATAAAAATCACACAGCTAAAAAAATAAGCTTAAGAAAACACTGGGTTTGGGCTTTCTCCCTCTAATCCCAAAACTCCCTGCATTGCTTTCCTTTATCTGGAGGCCCAGCTTTCAACATTTGTGTCCTAGATGCTGCTTTGTGAAAAGGGGACAAATGGGAATGATATTGTATCTTGTGATATGCTATTTATTAGGAATCAAAAAGGCTTCCTCCACAGGAACCAAGTGGGTTAAAAATGAAATTCAACACTTTCTCAAATTCAGCATGTAGCTTTGGGAGAAAAGGAGAAGTTTGGAAAAAGAAAAATATTAGCCAAAAACATTTTTTCAAAAAACGTAAACTACTAGTGTCGTCTTTCTAGCAGTTCCTGAAGGGAAATAATTCCTTTGCATTCAAAAGCATTGAGCTAGGATAAACAGAATTCTAGGAGACCAGGGTGGGGCACTTGCTTCAGCAGATCAATCGCTGAGAATCAGAACAAATTAAGGATGTGAGGGTTGGGGGAGGCAGCAGAAGAGACTGCGGCCCAATGCAGCTGGTTTCCATGTGATTAGAGCCAGAAGGAGGTGAGTGAGGAAGCTGTTGGCAAGTGGCCAGGAGCTGCCCAGGCTGAGATGGAGTGCTGTCCTTAAGGCCACCTACCCTAGGGGAAGCACAGGCCAAACATGCCCCCGAAGGAAGCAAAGAACAGTTCCATCCAAAACACAATAGCGGAGCCAGGCTCTAGATTGGGTCTTCAAAACAGAAATACACCAAGTCCCTACCTGCATGGGACCCACAATGTAAAGCAGACCTGTGAATAACCAACTTCAACAGGAGGTGGTCAGGCTGGGCACGGTGGCTCACACTTGTAATCCCAGCACTTTGGGAGGCCAAGGCAGGCAGATCACTTGAGGTCAGGAGTTCAAGAGCCTGGTTGACATAGTGAAACTCCATCTCTACTAAAAATACAAAAAAAAATTTATCTAGGCATGGTGGCACGCGCCTGTAATCCCAGCTACTCAGGAGGTAGAGGTACGAGAATCACTTGAACCCGGGAGGCGGAGGTTGCTGTGAGCCGAGACTGTGCCACTGCCCTCCAGCCTGGGCGACAGAGCAAAACTCTGTCTCAAAAAAATAAAAATAAAAAGAGGTTGTCAAATTTATGATAGAAAAAAATATAAAAGCCCAAAGGACAGTCACTTTGCTTAGCCAGAGCTGGAAATGCTGGGGGAAGGAAGGCCTCCTGGGGACAGACACTTCAGCTGAAATTTGGAAGAAAAATAAGAGGCTGGTAAGCAAAGGCTCCAGGTAAGCAGAGCTTGCCCTAACTAGGTACATTTGGATACAGCACCAAGAGAAAAAACTGCAGGTCTACGGTAGTATATGGAAAAGAAACAACAGAATAAAGAATAGGTTAAATGTTCCTGAAAAGAAATATTGTCCCTTTATCAGGACAATAAAACAGATAAAAAGAGGTTAGCAATGACTTGTACTTTCCATCAAGTCAATCCCTTTTGGCCTGGAAAGTCACCCCTATTCTGTGTCATTCTTCTTCTCCTTGCTGTCTCTGTCTTAAACACACATTTCTTGCATTTTTACACTGCAGTCATTCAATAAAATGGTTTCTGTTCCAACTCATTGTGTCACCAATACTGGCAGAGAGCAATTCTACGTCAAGCAACTTAAGTGATAAGAACGCATCTGCTGGACAGTTGCAGTTGGGATCACACCTGTAATCCCAAGACTTTGGGAGGCTGAGGCAGGCAGCTCGCTTGAGCTCAGAAGTTGGAGACAATCCTGGGCAACAAGGCGAAATGTTGTCTCTACAAAAGATACAAAAATTAGCCAGGCATGGTAGTGTGTGCCTATAGTCCCACCTGCTCAGGAGACTGAGGTGGGAGGGTTGCTTGAGCTGAGACTGCAGTGAGCCAAAATCATGCCACTGCACTCCAGCCTGAGTGACTATACTGAGACCTTGTCTCATTAAAAACAATAATAATAAATTTTTTAAAAATAATAATCTGCTCCTCTTAGAAACACCTTACTCCAGAAATGCTGACTTCAGAGGACTTGGATCATGATGGGGTATTAGACTTGTTTCTCAAATCTCCACATTTAGTCAACTCCTAGGAATCCCATTCATTCCTCCCATTGCTGAGAATCCAGATTTAAACTGAACAGGGAACAATCCCATGGAAGTATCTTTGTATTAGAAATTGCAGGACGGTAGCAGAGAGAATTTCCAAAGAAACCAACCCACTTAAGAAACTCCATTAAACTACATATGAGAAATGTAGGGTCCTACAGCAAATGACTGCTTCTAGCAGTGCATGCTGAGTATTAGCAAATTAAAAGCAGATTAGACTTTGTTTAATTGGCTATATCAAGGCTGAAAAAAAAAGATTAAATTAAATTATAAAAGACTAAATTAAATTATTTTTGGAAGACGCCTAGTTAGATTCAAATTTTCAAATGGCCATTGTACAATTGACTCATCCCATCTACTGGAGTTTATGCTAGGACAAGAAGTGGCTTTTATTCACCATGAAATCTGACCCCTATGCCATTTGGCTAAATGTCTTGCATGGTTTAGTCCCTCAGTAAAAATAAATTGAGTTTAATTTAATTATCTGTCTAAGATTTGTATAAATATTTTCTCTTATAAATGTATAAAAATTTATAAGACTTTTGTAAATATTTTTTCACTGGTGATTTTAAAATGTGGAAGCCTCTGAGAGGATGGTATAAATGCTTGTAGAATATTCATTAATTTTTTTCTTATAGTACTTTTAGTTGCTTATATTCTTATACTTTGACTAAAGTTTCTTTTTAATTAATTACTTTTTATTTATAACTGAGATATAATAATTGTGCATATTTATGGGATACAGTGTGATGTTTCAATGCATGTGTACATTGTGTAATGATCAAATCACGGTAATTACCATATCCATAACTTTAAACATTTATCATTTCTTTTTGGTGACAACATTTAAAATTTTCTATCTTAAATACACTACATTGTTATTTGCTATAGTCACTCTACTGTATAATAGAACACCCTACTGTATAATAGAATAAAACAATACTTTGTCTATATGTTTTTCCAATATGCCAAATTTCAATAAAATGTGTTTTTAAATTGTAGTTACTATGCTCCTGGGAATTCTTTTTTTTTTTTTTGAGGTGGAGTCTCGCACTGTCACCCAGGCTGGAGTGCAATGGTGCGATCTCAACTCACTGCAACCTCCACCTCCTGGTTCAAGCAATTTTCCTGCCTCAGCCTCCTGAGTAGCTAGGATTACAGGCGCCCACCACCACACCTGGCTAATTTTTTGTATTTTTAGTAGAGATGGAGTTTCACTACGTTGGCCAGGCTGGTCTCAAACTCCTGACCCCGTGATCCACCCGCCTCAGCCTCCCAAAGTGCTGAGCCACCGTGCCCAGCTCCTCCTAGGAATTCTTACGGTGGCCATCTTGCCCAAGATGACAGAAACACTAGTCAGTTTCACCACAAATCTTGGTCAGCATGAGGAGAGTACTAAACTTGGTCAGATGCGTCAACTTTGGGAGTTAGTGAGGAAACGGGTAAACAGAGTTGAAACAGAGACTTCACTTCATTGGGGAGGTTAACAGCATTTCCTCTGCTCCGCTTTTACAGAAGTTAATGAATATGTGGCCTCATCTTCTTCTGAGTCATCCTAACCCAAAGCAAACCTTATGTCAACACTTGGTGTAAGGTGATCCAATTTGATAAAATTACTATTTATCTCTAATCCTTTAAGGTTCTTCAGGTAAGTTTGCTTCCATGATCAAATTAATATAAAAGACTCACTAGTGAAAGCTTAATGGAGCTCTAATTTCAATCATTTTGTTTACTCATAAAATATTCCCCTATCATAAACTTTGAAAAAATCCACCCTGTCAACCGATTTCACTATGATCACACCCTAGGCCATTATGGACTTCTGGGAGTCCAGCCTGAATAAAGACAGCAGAATCAGAACATCTATTATGAGGAAACTTTTCTGCAGATGTGCAAGAAGTCTTCCGGTGTTTATTTTTTTAATAAAAAGCTCATATTTATCCTTGCATACTGATTTACCTATTATGCAATATAAATATTTTGATCACAAATGACCTTTTCTTAAAGTGAGATACCTTAAGAAAAAATTTCTATTTATAGTCCTTATTTTGTCCATAAATTGCAGCAAACATTTCCAGGTACAAGCTCATTGAGGCATAGTGGATACATGGATGTGTGCAGACACTGCCCACCACTCATGCCACGGTTGAGTGCACAAAGTTCTCCCAGCCCTCTTCTCTAACCAGTGCTCCAGGAAGCCACTGTCCCCAATCAGAATTGGCATGAGATGGAACCACTTACCATCTTACTTCTACATGTTTCTGATTGCCTGTGTGCCCTGGGATATGTTCCTAGGTAATTCTGATACTTCTGGCCAGAAGCTTGTACACTTCAGCCCAGCTCTGCACATTCAACAACTGTGGCTTTATGCTGCTTTGCTCATGTCTGACCAAAGCAAGTTGCATAACCATACACACAGTCACAGGAAAAACATTAGGTAGAATGCCACCTACAACCTTTTTATTTTCTGCCCAGTCATTTGATCTGAAGTAAACAGGGTGATTTCTTTTCAAAGTATTAATTTGCTATTTCAGTATCAAGGTAGAATTCTGCTTTTTATATTTAACTTCCATGATTTTTAAAAAATAGATTAAATAAAAAAATTCATGAATTTACTGTGGATTTCAGTGAGTTCCCTTTTTTTCAGCAAGTTTCCCCGTTTCTGTTATTATAGCATCAGGGCTAACATATTGGGGAAGTCACAGTCATACACTTCTGTTTTTTATTATACCCCTAAATCTGGGAAATCAACGAGATCTGACTATTTCTTTGTCAAAATGGTTCTGAAATTCACCTCGTCACCATTGTCATCACCATAATCCTAGGGAAGACACTCTTCATCTCACTTTTATAATCATAGCCTCACAAACATGCATGCATATATACACACAGAGACACATACATATATTTATACATACATGTATATTCTATGTGCACATACGTATGTATACATACATATATACATAATATATATGCATATATCAGATACATATATACATATATAATGCATATATACACATATTTCATGTTTGTATGTATATTAAAAGTATCAAAAGACAGAAACATTGCCAAGTATGAGGAAATTATATGCATTTTTTCCACATCTAACAAATTTGGGGATGAAATGTCTCAACACCTGAACACACAATAAATGCAAAACTTACCGGCTGACCTCCCCACCATCTATGATTAAATTTCTCTCGCCCTCGCAGATGAAAAGTGGCATCAAATACAGGATCATACATTGAATTGCCAACAATTCCATGTGATTCTGGATATAGCCCCTTTTTGTAAAAGTAAATTTATTGTTAAAATAACAATACAATAATCGACATACATTAGTTCTAGTATAAATTTTCTTAGCATAGAAGGTTTTATAGCAATACTTAATTTCCAAAATTATTTAAGACATATATAACCTTCACTGTGTATCTGTTTGAGCAAACATGAATAATATCTATGGGACAAATTATAAGCCATCTGAGAAACTTAATATGATTATAAGAAATTTAATATTGGGGTTTTTTACTACTGTAATTTAAGAAGATGACAATAATTTTTATTACAATAAATTAACCTTTAGTTTGGAATGTATACATGTGCCTCCAAAGAAGCTTCTATTTCTAAATACACTTTTCTTTCTTTCTAAATTCTATTGCTCCCCAAATCAATAAAAAAATAAATAAATAAATTATGTTTTAAAGAAGAAAGAGTGGTAGAATTTGAAGTACCTGAAAATTAAAACATAGCCCTGAAGTCAATATTTTTATTTGCAAATTCAGAAAATAAACAATAGACCCTCTGGTATTTGAGAGAAGTTTGATGTATGTGTTCAAACAGAACTGCACCTGAGAAAAGGTTTCAGCTTTAAAGTTGGAATGAAGTTCAATCACCCACAAAGTTGTAAAAGGCATTTGCTGTGAACAAATGACCCAGATAAGATGGAAAACAGAAAGATTTTCTTGAGCACTAAGGAACACGTTCTAAAAGTAAAGTCTCCCCTTTAAAGTCATTCCAGGATGAAATCAGCCCTTTGAATGTGTATCATTTGAAAAAATACTTACAGTGGCCAAAGTATATAAGTTAGGAAAGGTTTTAGTTGGGTACACCGGCCTCATGTAGGGAGAATGTGTGCCACACGACCCTGGAAAGATAATTGCAAATATTAGAACAAGAGAATCAACAGGAATTGCTTATAGAAAATCCATTTTGTAAACACTCAGACACGTGTTACCTTCACTTCTGTATTTCAAATAATAAAACACATTTAAAACTACGTGCCCATAGATCTCAAAGCCCACAGCCCACTGGTTACTGTGGAGATCCTGGATTACAGATAAGAACACAGAGTATGGAAATTACTTACTTAGTTTTTCAATATTAGGCATGACTTTGCTGCCTTTCTTCATGTATGATGCGCGGAAGCCATCCACGGAGAAGATGATTAATGGAGGGCGAACAAACCTTAAACAGTAACACATTAAGCTTTTAGAAACATTGCCACAGAGTTGCCATTACGCCCAGTGATTCTCAATAATGGGAGCAATAATTTCCAAGAAAAAATTTCAGCCGGGAGTGGTGGCTTACACTTATAATCCCAGTACTTTGGGAGTCCGAGGCGGGCTGATCACCTGAGGTCAGGAGTTTGAGACCAGCCTAGTCAACACAGTAAAACCCCGTCTCTACTACAAATACAAAAATTAGCTGGGCGTGGTGGCGGGCACCTGTAATCCCAGCTACTTGGGATGCTGAGGCAGGAGAATCACTTGAACAGGGGAGACGGATGTTGCAGTGAGCTGAGATCGCACCATCGCACTTCAGCCTGGGTGACAAGAGCGAAACTCCATCTCAAAAAAATAAAATCAAATAAAAAAACCGAACATATTCATTTAACCATTTAACCACAAGCCAGTCGTAGTTAAATCAAGACTGCCCAACAAAAACATTCTGTCAGTCATTCATTATCTGAATTCTTGTGTATGAGATCTGTTAAGTTATGGTACAAATGAAACAGTCATGAAATATTTCTGTTTTGTAACAAATAACACAGTGACCTGTTATTATTCATTGGTAGCTTTTTTTGAGATTAGCTATCAAGGCTGCCCTTTCTGTTCTTGTTCTTCATGTCTGCGAAGATCATTTTTGTTCCGGGGATGTGCTTCTTGGGATTCTCCAAATACTCCATTGAGTGTATCCTCTCCCCAGGTGATGCTTTTGTTCTTATGGGCCTCTGTATGAGAGAATCCAATGGCCTGATCTGTCTTCCCCGCAAAGAGACCATGGAGATTTGACCCAGCCATGTGTTTGCCTCCCTTTTCAACAGTGTGGAACTGGGCACGCTTCTGAACAAAAATGCTCTTGCCTTTTTCAACGTCACCCATATTTAATTCTCTCTTTGGTCGCTGGTGCTCTAAAGGTTCCCATTCAGAAGCCAGATGTCCCACTGCCTTGGATGCCTTTTTTTTTTTTTTTTTTTTTTTTTTAGAGGGGGTCTCTTTCATCCAGGCTGGAGTCCAGTGGCACAATCTGGGCTCACTGCAACCTCTGTCTCCTGGGTTCAAGCGATTCTCATGCCTCTGCCTCCCAAGTAGCTGGGATTACAAGTGTTGGCTAATTTTTTTGTATTTTTTTTTAGTAGAGGCGGGGTGTCACCATGCTGGCCAGGCTGGTCTCAAACTCCTGACCTCAAATGATATGCCCGCCTCAGCCTCCCAAAGTGCTGGGATTACAGGTGTGTAATCAATAAGTAATAATTACTTATTGGATAACATAGTTTTAAAGGTTCTCTAGGCTTCCTCTTTCATTCCCCACTCCCCGCAAAATAGGCAAAACAAGAACTCCAGAAAAAACAATACTGAAAAAAAGTCTTAGCCAAAACATTCAGATGCACTTTGTAAAATCTTCAGCTGAGATGGAATATAGGGGATGTTCAGACCCCAATATGTGCAGAGGTGATTGGAGAAAACTGGGGGGAAGAAAACTATCACCATTTCAAGACATACCTTCGACCTTTCGACACACGAATTACTCCTAAGTACTCATAAGTTTGCCTGTACAAGAGGATTTCAGTTCCACATTGTTTCTAAATACTTCTCTTTTCATTTCCTGTGAGAGTTTATCAGCTAATACATCAAACTTCAAAATAGTCATAAAATACACTCACCCTGCAGGGCATTCTGGGGCCTTTATTTCCTCACAGTCATCATCAACCCAATGGGACTCTCCTATAAGGAAAAATGGGTAAATGTATTGTTGAATCTAATTACAAATGCCATGCCTTGAAGCTCACAATTCCAGGATCTGTGTCCTATTTGATACTTTCTTTATGGGATATCACCAAAAAAAAAAAAAAAAATTCTGAAAAAAAAATCTAGTGTCTGGTTTGGCTTATAAAGTACACCCATACATGATGGGAAAGCTAAGATTTAATAACCACAAGTGGTGAGGTGTTTATTTGAGCCTTTCGAGTCTAAATGGTTTGTAGATTAAAAAAACCAGTGGCGTCAGTGAACAAAATTTCATGTTTGTATCCCTCCAGAAATAAACTGTTTGGTCATTAGATGGAACATTCTTTTCTCCACTGCTGGAGATCTCAAAGCCATAGAAAGCATGGCAAAACTTCCCTTTAGATGCTAAAAAAAAAAAAGGCTTAGAATCTACAGAGATAATAAGTGGAAGATTACAATAGAAAGATTATTTGCCAATAAATCTCCATACAGCCCTTGAATTTAGAAAGAAAAAAATGCTAAATTTCACTTTTTATCTTCCACCAAGATCTAAGAGCATAATATCGAGAATGGAGAACAGAAAAGGCCTCAGATAAAAAAATAAGCTTTCCTTTGAAGAAAATAAAAATTATCAAAAAGAATATGCCTTAAATTATTTTAAGACAATCAAAAGTTACATGTCCTGAACAGAAGTAAAATTTGTAACCAACACATTGAAGAAATTGCTCCCATGTAAAGAGAACTGGAAATCTTCTCTGGTCAATAAGACTCTAACTACTGGACAATGGGGTAACTACTATATTCCTTAAAATAAAGATTTACTACACGTATAATAACCCAGAGCACACATGCGGGCCTCACAAAAGTACTGAAACTAGAATTTTAAACCAGTAAAAGCCAATGCTTAATGATTCAATGATCAATGATACCAAGGGCTTCTTTTTAAAAAAAAAATTTATTTCTAACAGCCTTTGTGGCTTCCTGGTACACTTACTACACAGGAAAATTCAAAAGGAAAGGGAAATAAATTCTCAACCAATTTTATGCTTCAAAATAAAAGCATAATTATTGAGTAGGGGAAATTAACAATACAATAATTGTTTGGGTATGGGGAAATTCTTCAAATATATTAATATAACACCCTCTTGCCACAACTAAACACCTTACATATTGCAGAACTGACTTGATTTTTTTCCTGAAATCTTTTAATGAACTTCTTAAATGTTCCACATCAGAGATAATGAAAAGGACTTGACTTCGAAATTTAAAAAGTGACTTACAAACAATAGATAAAGATTCTTGGATCTTCCCATCAACTTCTATAAGTGGGTTGCATGGCAACTTAAACCCATTAAAGAGAGTGAGTGCACCTTTTATATTTTCTGTAGTCCATTGACTATTGTTAACTATTGGAATAAAAGCATCATATTCCACAATCAACCAGACAAAGAAAACACTCATGCATGTATGGCTTTGGGGTGTAACAGGAAATGCTGGCCCCCTCATCCCCTTTACCAGCAAGTACCCCCATCCCTGGGCAGTTGCCAATGCCTTGGTGAACAGCGTACATCCAGTGGATAAAAAAGCCCTGGCTCCTTGCCTCAAGAGTAGTGACTTGGATTTACTTTTCAGAGCAAGCAATACAGGGAGGCGAGGCTAACTGAGAGCATGTCCTCACTTGTCTCTCCACACTCCTACTTCCCTATCCTGCTTCCCTTTCCTCCAACATGGTTTTCGTGTAACATATCCATTTCCTCAATAAACTGCATGTACCAAATTCCTGTCTCAGGCTCTGCTTCTAGAAAATTTGACCGAAAACCAAGACAGGAAATTTAGAAATCTCTTCATTATTATGGTTCTGTCTAATTAAGAAATTCTGGTTTCTTCCCTTGTTACTTTAGATCAGTGAAATGCAGAGTAGCAAAACTAATGAAGAAGCATGAGAAATTAAAAAGGACAATTCATTCCTTCCTCCCAAACTCATACCCAATGTGGTCTATTCCTAGCATCCAGGATCTCCTGGAGCACCTCCAGTGTTTATTCTTTTAAAGCTCAGGCCAATCCAAAGAAACACGTACCTTTGCAAACCACGTGGTAATTGGTACAGCAGTCTCCCCTGGCCAAGCAGTCCTCCGAGCAGTGACAGGCATTTTCTTCATTTCTGACTTCTCCACATCTGTCCTTAGTACACTCCCAGCCACGGGCTAAAATCATCCCAATAAAACATTTTCACTGCTGCACACTAACCAAATGAAAGAAGCTACAATTGCTTACAGGATTTCCAATGAAGAGAGCTAAAATCTCACATCATTTACTCTGCTTGTGAAATTTGAGTTGGCTTGAGGCCCAGAGGACATTTGGAGAACTTACAGATAACTTGAATTTCTAAGTTTTCAAATCAGAGAACAACATCAAAATGCAATTGGGTTCCTTTGGAAAAATGGGGCCCTGAAAGGCAAGCAAGTATCCCTACCATTCTCGAATTGTCCTAAAGGACCCAACAAATTTATGGCATCAAAGGTTTATGATAGGGCTATCTATTGTTGTAGGGACAGCCTCTATAGCTTGGCTCTTTTACTTTCTGAAGTGGGTGTGCTTAGCTTTATTTTTATTTTACTTATTTATTTATTTATTTATTTTTGACAGAGTCTTGCTCTCTTGCCCAGTCTGGAGTGCCGTGGCGCAATCTCGGCTCATCATAACCTCCGCCTCCCTGGTTCAAGCAATTATCCCGCCTCAGCCTCCTGAGTAGCTGGGATTACCAACATATGCCACCACACCTGGCTAATTCTTGTATTTTTAGTAGAGACAGGGTTTCACCATGTTGGCCAGGCTGGTCTCAAACTCCTGACCTCAGATGATCCTCCTGCCTTGGCCTCCCAATGTGCTGGGATTACAGGCATGAGCCACAGCGCCTAGCCTAAAGTAGCTGTGCTTAGCGTTAATCAGCGTGATTCAAACACAAATAACAGGACAACTACATGGTTTCAATCTGCACCTGGAGGTTAAAGTCCTAAATAGGATGTGAAGAATATAAAGGGGGCATTACAATATTTGCTCAAGATTCTAACCACTGACCCAGTGTGGTCCTACCTACAAAGACAGGTCAGAGGTCCTACTTTCAACAAGCCAAGTAAATGGGTTACAGATTTCCCTCTGAGCGTACCTGATTGAGAGCTCACTGCTTAATTCTTACATTCAGAAAAATAACCTTTCCATTTTAAAAGGAGTGCTGTGTTTTTTGACTTTTTCATCTGCTAGAGTATAAGCACCATGGCAGGAAAAGTGACACATCTCTCTTCGCTCTTCTATTTCCAGTGGCAGACTGTAAGCCTGGGAGACTGCACCTGGCACATGCTAGGTGTACAATCAATACGTATTAAATTAAGTTGAAAATGACCGTGGAGATAAAATATAACTCTTTAAATTCAGAACTACTCTACTGAGAACTTTCATAGTTAATTCATTTACTCATTGACTCTTATACCATGTTTTCCGTGTTCTCGGTGCCAGGATGTCATAAAGAACAGGAGAGACTAGGTCTGTCTTCATGGAGCTTACATTCCAATTGGAAAAGACAGATCTTAGGCAAGTAAACCAATAAGCGAGATCATTTCAGCTTGTGCCAAGTGTTGTGAAGAAAGTAACAGGTGGCATTGATAAAGACAGGGTGAAATAGGTGCTACTGCAGGAAGTAGAATGGTCAAGAAAGGTGTCACTGAGCTAAATGAACACTTCAGGTCTTTATCTCTTAAAATATGTGATAAGTGGAAAAGAATGATTTTGAAAGCAATCCTGCCTCTTAGTAATATTCTACCAAGAGAAACTATTGTTAGGTGAATACATTAATAAAGAGATATTATGGGCTGGGCTCAGTGGCTCATGCCTGTAATCCCAGCACTTTGGGAGGCCGAGGCGGGCTGATCATGAGGTCAGGAGTTTGAGACCAGCCTGGCCAACATGGTGAAACCCCATCTCTACTAAAGATACAAAAAATTAGCCGGGCATGGTGGTGCATGCCTGTAATCCCAGCTAGTCAGGAGGCTGAGGCAGGAGAATCGCTTGAACCCGAGAGGCAGAGGTTGCAGTGAGCCAAGATCACGCCATTGCACTCCAGCACGGGCGACAGGGGGAGACTCCATCTCGAAAGAAAAAAAAAAGAGAGATATTAGTTGTTTGGCATAAGTGCTACCCCTGCCCCTTTTGGTAAATCATTAGCCAGAAAACCATGCAACTACTATTTAATTTTATTCTTTTAGAATTACCTTTGCATCCTGATTCTGCTCTCTAGTATTTTTTGTTGTTTTGTGTTGTTTTTTTGAGACAGAGTCTAGCTCTGTCGCCCAGGCTGGAGTGCAGTGGCGCAATCTCAGCTCACTGCAACCTCTACCTTTCAGGTTCAAGTGATTCTCCTGACTCAGCCTCCCAAGAAACTGGGATTACAGGCGCCTCCCGCCATATCTGGATAATTTTTGTATTTTTAGTAGGGATGGGGTTTCATCATGCTGGCCAGGCTGATCTCGAACTCCTGATCTCAAGTGATCCGCCTCCCTCAGCCTCCCAAAATGCTGAGATTACAGGCGTGAGCCACCATGCCCAGCCGTTCTGATTTTTTAATATCCCGTTTCCATTCCTATCTCTTCTCGAGGAGATTAAGTGCTTAGAATTGCTTTTCCCATGACCTGCTCTTCCCAATGATGAGCAATTTTCTAAGGTTGCTTTGACTATAGATATTGTGGGGTTTTTTCAATTCAAGGTGATTCTATCCACGAATAAACTTGTATTCCACTCCTAATTCCATAAGAAAATCACATCTACATTACTTATAAAAGAATATCATTATTAATAAGCTATGTTTATTGAGGAACTATTGTCTTTATGTATGAATGAAATAAAAAATAAATCCAGAGTTTAAAGTGAACTACACACAAAGGACAAGTCAGTCATCTGTGTAATTTTCAAAGCAAACATGGGAATAAACATAAAAAATATTTAACCTTATTGGAAAATAAGGAGGAGGTCACCTACCAGATTATTTTAAAAATATTTTTAAAAATAAGAGTATTCAATGCTGAAAAGGAAGTGAAGATGAAAGGCCCTTGTGTCCTTTGGTAGAAACACAAACTTTCAGAAGTATAATTTAGTAACGTATATTTAAATTTAAAAAATGCATATATACTTTGACCCCAAAATCCCACTTCCAAAAATTTATCTTAAGGAAAATAGGCAAAAGTATGAATACGCATAAATTATATTCATTGATACATCATTCATAATAGCAAAACTCAGGGAAATATTCATTTAATTACTTAGTGAATTAGGTTGCAACAGTTCAATGGAATATTGTGTAGCCATTCAAAAAGATGATGTGTATAAAGATTTATTAATACAGATACTTTCGCACACATGCATATATATACGCACAGTTGGAAAAGTGCACATATACACATAGATACCTACTGAAAACACACACACACAGAGTTATCAAAGTTTCACTGAAACATTGTGATTTTTTCTAGGCAGTGCTCCCTCAGCAAAGGAGAATCTCAGAACCTTTTGTTTTTCTCTTCGTCCTTTTATTATTATTTGATATTTGATTCCTTCACATACAGGATATGTTATCTTTGTACACAGGGAAACGGACTATAAGATATTATTATATCCCATCCTTAATAAATTGAGGAACAAAGGCATGAACTACATTCAAAAGAGAACTAAGCTAGAGTCAGGGATTCATTACATTTTGCAAAGAATTCTAAGACCAGGAATCCAGTAGTTTGATATGACATGCCACAGACAAGATATTCAAGGTAAGGAGGAAACATAAAACATCAGTAAATTCCTTAGTGCCAAGCAAACACAGATTGCTGGCTTGAAATAATGTTTTAGAGCCAAAAAAACTCTGCTGGAACATCTGTTCCATCTATACATTCAGCTGACAATAGTCTCAGCAATTTAGTTTGCAGACCCACAACTAAAAGAAACTGGGAGAAGTTCCAAAGGAAAGCAACCCCCAAAAAAGTGGTTAAATGGTTGGAAAATGGATTCTGCAAAAAACAGCCTAATGAAGCTGTTCTTATTGCAGGGTCGCAGGAGGAAAACAAATCAGAACTAGTAAGGAAGTTTATGTTAGACTTCATATAAATCAAGAGCTACCACTTAAGCAAAACACAGTAATATCTGTTTCTAATGATAACATGTGAAAGATCAAACTAACAGCAATGATAGTAAGAGTTAGGTCTTTGAAAGAATTGTCTAAGCATAAAAGTCCAAAAACAAGAAATAACCTGCCAAGGAAACTGTGGAAACTGCTTCTGGCGATGTCAAGAACAGGATTGATGGTTGTCTTTCTCAGATCATTTGAATATGGTGTTGTCCAGAAGCATAGTGGATAGCTTACAAGATATCTCAAAAATCCTATCTGAAATATTGGGCTTTGAAAACAGAGTAGGTGGGATGGCAGAAGTCCCCAGAGGTGTTTTTCTCAACTCATGTGCATTCATACAGAAGCCTGTATACCCTAATAACTGTTCCAGGATAAAAGAAATGTAAAGAAAGTCACAAAAAGTGTGGAGGAAGATTTTAGAGCTACCCAGAGCGTGAGACTCCAAACAGAATTCCGTAACAATTTTCTGTTTGCACAGACAGCAGGGAATGACAGGCACACTAACAGTTACTATACAATAAGATGAAGTAAAACAAATGCTAGAAGCTGGATAAGCAAGAAAAAAAAATCTTTTTTTAAGAATGTACACAATTAGGCCAGGCACAGTGGCTCACTCCTATAATCCTAGCACTTTGGGAGGCTCAGGCGGGAAGATTGCTTGAAGCCAGGAGTTCAAGACCAACCTGACCAACACAGTGAGATGCTCTCTCTTAATAAATAAATAAATAAATAAATAATAAAAAAGAACATACACAATTTTAGCCCACACGCCCTAGCAGTGAATGTGGGAATTGACAGCAAGATACAGAAAGGATGAAGGTGAAGAAACAAAAACAAAAACAAAAAACATTTGCAAAACCAGCACATCATGACTGCAGCTGCAAAGAACCTTCTTCTACTGGACCTTGTGTGGAAACAATGGTCATTGACATAGGGTATGCTCTTCATACAACCAATAGTCATTCAACAAACAAAACTAAAATCCACAATTTGGATAGACCAAAGCAGGGTGGCCACTCCAGGATGCATACAATAGCAGGCAGTCTTTAAGCCATCTACTTCAAGGTAGAGAGGACTCTTAAGTTACGTACCTGTCTTCAAACAGAGCTCATCAAAGTCATGGCAGCAACTGGTATAGCTCTTACACAAGTTGTCACAGCGACAATCAGGAGGTCCAGCCTCTTGAAGTTCAAAGCACCTGCCCTTGCAAGATCCGGAGATGTTGGTCCACGGGGAGTCTGATAGCACTGCAAAGAACAAGAGGCAAAGACAATGGACTGGAGAGTGGTCATGTCACCATGGAAAGGTGGCACTGGGAAGCTGTGCGGTGTGATGCTGCAGTGGACTCTGGAGGAGAAGACTGGCTCCATTACTTGCTACCCATGTACCCTGGGCAGGTTGCCCAACTTCCTTGTTCTACGATTTCCTCATCTGTAAAGTGGGGGACTCATAAAAGTAACTCTATGTTGAAAAGAGAATTAAATGAACCAATCCATGTAAAACACTTAGCCGCATGTCAGACATATAGAGAGTAACAAGTGTTGGTGATTTGTTCAATTACTATTTATAATTATTATTACTGCAAATCTGTGATGGTTAGTGCCCCTCTGGGTGCTAACGATGACCACAGAGAACAGTACCTTGATCTATATCCTTAGAAACAAGAGAGCATGTCCCTATTTAAAAATCCAAAACTTTTTGCAAGGAAAATTCAGCTCAAATGTTCCAAGAACAGAATGAATATATGAGATTGGAATAGAAGACTTTTACAGTTTCAGCTAGTGTTTTACAAATACAAGCTCTACAATCTCAGCTTCTCAAAAAAATCCTCCATCAATATTTTCACATGATATAAGTGTATATCAGAAATCAAAAGAATCAACTAAAATTTGGGGAAAAAAAGAATTCAGTGAGATAAAAATTCCACAAATTTGTAATATGCACACAATATAGTTTCAAAATTAAATGGAAGTTTCATTCTCAATAGCGCCTAAATGATAAAATAGCTAGGTATTTTATTTGGTATAAATTTAATCATATGTATGTAGAACCTACATGAAGAACACAAGAAAAGTTTACCAAAAAAATTTTTTAAGATCTAATTAAGGTGGGGGCGAGGTGCCTCACACCTGTAATCCCAGCACTTTGGGAGGCCAAAGTTGGTGGATCATCTGAGGTCAGGAGTTCGAGACCAGCCTGGCCAACACAGTAAAATCTGGTCTCTACTAAAAATACAAAAATTAGCCCAGCGTGGTGGCAGGTGCCTGTAATATCAGCTACCGGGAGGCGGAGGCAGGAGAATTGCCCGAATCTGGGAGGCAGAGGTTGCAGTGAGCCGAGATCGCACTATTGCACTCCAGCCTGGGTGACAGAGTGAAACTCTGTCTTAAAAAATATATATATATATATTTATATATATATAAATATATAAAAATATGTATAAATATATATATAATCTAATTAAAATGAAAGACATACCACCTTAAAGGTAAAAATATCAATATCATAAAAATATTAATTCTTTCCAAACAAACCGACGACTCAATGCAATCACAGCCAAAAATATTGAGTTCATGAAACTTGAAAGAGTATTAAATGCTTTTTTAAAAATAAAATATTTTGCCGGGCGCGGTGGCTCACACTTGCAATCCCAGCACTTTGGGAGGCCGAGGCGGGCAGATCACGAGGTCAGGAGATCGAGACCACGGTGAAACTCCGTCTCTACTAAAAATACAAAAAAAAATTAGCCGGGCGTGGTGGTGGGAGCCTGTAGTCCCAGCTACTCGGAGAGGCTGAGGCGGGAGAATGGCGTGAACCCGGGAGGCGGAGCTTGCAGTGAGCCGAGATTATGCCACTACACTCCAGCCTGGGCAACAGAGCAAGACTCCGTCTCAAAAAAAAAAAAAAAAAAAAAAAAGAATGAGTCATATCTGTGTAGGCTAATATGGAAAGATCTACAAAATACATAAATAAGTTGTTTAAAGAATAAATACAGGATAGAGTGTTATATATTAGACTTTGTGTTTAAAAATAGAGATAAACAGGGCAATAAGGCTAGAAATGAAGATAGAAATAAAAACAGAGCCAGAACTACAGACGAGTAAGAGACAGGGTAGGGCAGAAGGAGGGAGAAAATGTCCAAGTTTGCATCACATTTTTAAAATGCAGGTGTGAATAAACTCTTTCCTTCTGCAAGAAAGAGTTTATGGAATTACACTTAGGGAAAATGAGAAAGAAAGGGGAAGAAGATTTTTACCTTCCTGTTGTTTGAAATTTCTAACATTCTACAAATTCACAGGTAGTTGCCTGGTCTTTTCGTTTGCTTACTTTCTCTTTCCTTCTCTCTCATTATATATACATACCATACAATAGATGTGTGTGTGGATATGTATATTTATGTACAAAATATATACTGTACAATATATGTCTGTGTGGGTATGTATACATATGCACAAAATATATGTCATGTAATATATGTGTGTGTGGGTATGTGTATATGTACAAAATATATACAGTATAATAGATGTGTGTGTGGGTATGTATATATATGTACAAAATATATACCATATAATATATGTGTGTGTGGGTATGTGTATATATGTATAAAATATATACCATATAATATATGTAAATTTCCTAACAAATGTTATTGACATGTGATTTATAATTTTATTTTCTTATTTACATGTTTATGAATTTTTCATTTTTTATAATTCATGTCTTACTTTTAAAATCAAGAAAAAGCAAGAAGCAGGAGAAGAACAGATGTTAAATGTCACTTCTAGGTTCACCCAAGCCATTTATCTGAACATTCTGCTCATCCCTTAGTCCTTTGTCCTCATTAAAGTCAGAGTCATCCAATCCCAGCCTTTATGGCATCAGATCAGTTCAACTAGAGCAAACAGATTTACCAGACCACGAGATGTGAAACACTTTTGCATGGTTGCTCCTAGGATGTTGAAAGACATACAAACCATCTGAGTTCAGTTTAGAAAATAATATTCATTTCCAATGCAGTGGTCCATAAAGCACATTTTTCTATGGTCTTTGACCAACCTATCAACAGTGCATGCTGAACCATAAGAAACCATGGAGGCAGGAGGGATTGAGAAGTAAAAAAAAAGAAAAAAAAGAAAAAAATAGAGAAAGTCCTACAGTAAAAATAAATATAAGGAAAGTACTTACAATTGAATATTCCTTAAGGATACTGCTTAGATAGACTCATTTCAACAGCATTCTAGTAAATTTTCAGTAGAATTCATTCCCACGAGCTGCTTAAATAAATAAGCTTAGCTATGCTGATAGCTGAGATACTTCAAAGAGATCTAAAGGCAATTTGTTTACAGATGTGCAGTGTTCCTGCATGCATTTGAAATTGTCCTGCAACCACACGCCTTGCTTTCCTTCATCATCATTTCTTCCCTATTTCTTTCATTCTTTTTTTTTTTTTCTTTTTTGAGGCGGAGTTTTGCTCTTGTTGCCCAAGCTGGAGTGCAATGATGTGATCTCGGCTCACTGCAACCTCCGCCTCCCGGGTTCAAAGGGTTCTCCTGCCTCAGCCTCCTGAGTAGCTGGGATTACAGGCACCCACCACCATGCCTAGCAATTTTTGTATTTTTAGTACAGACGGGGTTTTACCATGTTGGTCAGGCTAGTCTTTAACTCCCGACCTCAGGTGATCCACCTGCTTACGCCTCCCAAAGTGCTGGGGTTACAGGCCTGAGCCACCACACCCAGCCTATTTCTTTCTTTACTTTCAGGATATCTGTGTGAATCTTTAGCCACATTTAATCTTTCTTCACTCATTCACCTGATTTTTACTATTTTCTTACAACATTAGTCATTCTCTAAATTTGTCCTTTGCTTTGTTTTTGAAAAATAATTGAATCTCACTTAATAGTCGGTCCCTATCAGTTACAGTTCTTGCCAAACCTAAAGACAAGCAAAACTAAAGACAACTTTGTTAGGGTTAGCCTTACACTCATAATGCCAAGATGTATCTCAAAAGAAGTACTGTACTTAAGATCAAGTTATTGACAGCTTCAAATTAGAGTATATTCCTGGGGCTGGGTGGATTAGGATATACCTATGTCAAAATTCATTCTTGGATGACTTGAATTCAGCTGAGAATGACAGGAAGGAAAAAGGGAAGGTAGTTTGAGCCACATAGAACCTCTTATAGGCCAGGCACAGTGGCTCACGCTTGTAATCCCAGCACTTTGGGAGGCCAAGGCGGGCGGATCACGAGGTCAGGAGATCGAGACCACGGTGAAACCCCTTCTCTACCAAAAATACAAAAAATTAGCCGGGCGTGGTGGCGGGCGCCTGTAGTCCCAGCTACTCGGGAGGCTGAGGCAGGAGAATGGCGTGAACCTGGGAGGCGGAGCTTGCAGTGAGCCGAGATTGCGCCACTGCACTCCAGCCTGGGCAACAGAGCGAGACTCCGTCTCAAAAAAAAAAAAAAAAAAGAAGAAGAACCTCTTATAAACCAATAACCCAAATAAATTTGAGCTGCTATCTCTTTTTGTTTTTCTTTTTTTCCTTCTGAGACAGAGTTTTGCTCTTGTCACCTAGGCTGGAGTGTAATGGCGCGATCTCGGCTCACTGCAACCTCCGCCTCCTGGGTTCAAGTGATTCTCCTGCTTCAGCCTCCCGAGTAGCTGGAATAACAGGCACCCACCACCATGCCCAGCTAATTTTTTGTATTTTTGGTAGATAGGGGGTTTCACCATGTTGGTCAGGATGGTCTCAATCTCCTCACCTCGTGATCTGCCCACCTTGGCCTCCCAAAGTGCTGGGATTGCAGGCGTGAGCCACTGCACCCAGTCTATCTCTTTTAAATAAAATAGAGTGAGTGTATGATGACACTCAGTAATGCCACACACTCCTATGTGCAATGGAAAAGACAATCTTGATGAGTGTACAAAAAAATAGATAAATAAAATGATTAAATTAACAAATAAATAAAATAGAACAATAGAGTGGAATATTCACTCTGCCTTTCCAGGGTCTATTGCATCCCAGCCATCTTCTTTCGTGACAAGCTCTAGTCCCAACTGTTTTCCTAGGAGTTCTGCAATCCACCTTCATATTCTTTTTTTAATCATTTTTTATGGATGAATAATAGAGGTACATAGTTTTGGGGTGATAATACATTCATGTAGTTGATAAAAATCACGTCAGTATACTTGAGTCTTCACATTCCCTGTCCTTCTCCCTACACCCAGCCTAAGGTGTTTAAAATCAAGAAAAAGCAAGAAGCAGAAGGAGAACAATGTTAAATGTCATTTCTAGGCTCGCCCAAGCCGTTAATCTGAACATTCCGATCATCCCTTAGTCCTTTGTTCCTGCATGCATTTGAAGTTTTTAGGACTTCTCTCTTTATTGTACCTGATGTAATGTCAAATAGGGAAAGATTATCTGATTTATTAGAAGTGTGAGTTTTAAAATCTGTTGTCTTCCTTTACTTGACCTAAATCAAGACAACATTGATGTAAGCACTTCAGATGTGTAACTTATTGAGAGGTGGGATGAAAACTAAAATATCAATGAACTTGTGATATCCCAAATTTTTCATCATTACTGAGATAGCCATAAAAGCTCAGAAAACAACTAAAACAAACAAAAAGTACTCTCAAGTGTATCAAGGCAGAAATGTGTGATAAGTATGATGGAGGCTTGGAATTTCTTATGAGGCATTTGCTAATACCTTTATGAGATTCAAATTCTATTGCTGCCTTTTAAATTACATATTGAAATGATGTTATTTTACTTCAAAGATGCAAGTCAGTTCCAGAATCTTGAAAAACAAATCTTCATAGTTTTATATAGTGTTCTTTTTAAAAATAGAAACCTCAAATTTTAAAATACACATAGGTACATATAGGACATGTATAACAACAATGCAATGCATTTCTTATCTTTCACAGAAGCATAATTTCATGATTTAAAGAAACACCAATGTAAAACGTACTTTATTTCATTCAAATTCATAATTCTGACAGAAACAGGTACAATTACTTTTACTTAAGTCAACTTTATGTCTAAAATATTCCATCTTACAACATGTATGGAGAGGTAGGGTTGTAGAATTCTAGTGCCGGCCAGGCACGGTGGCTCATGCCTGTAATCCCAGCACTTTGGGAGGCCAAGGCGGGCAGATCACCTGAGGTCAGGAGTTAAAGACCAGCCTGACAAACATGGAGAAAACCCATCTCTACTAAAAATACAAAATTAGCCGGGCATGGGGGTGCACGCCTGTAATCCCAGCTAGGGCTGAGGCAGGAGAATCACTTGAGGTGGAGGTTGCAGTGAGCCGAGATCATGCCATTGCACTCCAGCCTGGGCAACAAGAGTGAAACTCTGACTCAAAAAACAACAACAACAAAAAGAATTATAGTGCCACTTGTTCCAGAAGATACAAAAAAACTGTTGATGATTTAAATTATTGGAAGGAGCCTAACTGATGACAAAAGTTACGGCCAAAACATTACTTCGTCTTAGGCTCCCAATCATATTTCCCTCGAAATCCCCCCCTACAAGATGCAAATACTCAAATCTGGATGATGGCCAATAGAAGAGGCAGTATTTAAGTTTGGAAACATTTAACTTAGCCTAAAGCTGGAAGGTTCTTCTAAGCTTTGTCTGCTCCTGTTTATGATACTGCTCTCTATCTGTTCCTCCCATTCTCCTTGGTTCTTAGCCCAGGTGTTTCCTGAAAGTGAGAGTAAAACCTTAAAATGTGTTACCAGCTGTGGTTATACCACCTCCTTTTCTCAAGAGCATTAAAACAGGACAAGTTCCCCTGTGTCTGCTGCCCTGTTTGAAGCATAACCCACAGGGCAAGGCAGAGGACAGTGTGCATGGCATTCAAGATGCTGCCCAGCTCTAGAATTAATATTGTATTATGCCTCTTCTGGAGTATATGGTTCGTTCTTTCTGTTCATACTTTTTTTGTATTGAATTTGCCATTTTTTCTTGATGCTTCTGGCCTCATTTTTTAGTAAATAGAACTTACACACAGGCCTACGTGTCAGTATCTTTGCTTTCTAAATATATAACTTTTTATAAATATCCATTACTGCAACATCACTGTTCTCTCCTCTTCACAGCTGCTAGGCCAGATTTCATAAACTTTTTTTTTTAATAAAGAGGTCCACCTGGCAAGTTTTTAAACACCTGTGCTTTCAAAACATTTATAAATACAATGTCCTGACCGGCCTCGGTGACTCATGCCTGTAATCCTAGCACTTTGGGAGGCCAAGGCGAGTGGATCACATGAGGTCAGGAGTTCGAGACCAGCCTGGCTAACCTGGTGAAACCTCATCTCTACTAAAAATACAAAAATTAGCCGGGTGTGGTGGTGGGCACCTGTAATTCCAGCTATTCAGGGGTGCTGAGGCAGGAGAATCGCTTGAACCTGGGAGGTGGAGGTTGCAGTGAGCTGAGATCACGCCACTGCACTCCAGTCTGGGTGACAGAGTGAGACTCTCTCTCAAAAAATAAATACATACATACATACGAACAATGTCCTCATAAAGACCTCACAAACTAGAAGGAAAAAAAAGATTTCTATGTAATTGAAGTTAAAAGTTAAAAACTTTAATTCAACATCTAAACCACTTAAATAGAATTTAATGATTATCAGTAGCATAAATCTGAATGATTCGCACATCTGTTCCAAACAATGAAATGTTGTCATTTAAAATTAAAGGTATTGTTAACTCGATAAGGTATAAGTTTAAACACCGGCCTTCAAACCTAATTGAAGATTAATTAAATGCATTATCATATACTTAACACCTTATAATTCTCATCAGCCTTAAAGGCATTTTCAAAAACTTTTTCAGATAAATAAAAGTGACTTTATCACCATTTTCCTGGTTGGAAAATTAGATCTCTAGGCCTTGTATGAATTAGCAAGGCCTGGATAAAATTTTAGATCATCTCAATGTAACTACAGTATTTTTTTCATTAACAAAAGGTCTTTCAAATTTTTGTACATAGTTTTCAAATTTTAGAAGTTCTTTTCAAAATATAATTTTGGGGAAGATTTGCTGATTTTATTGATTCAAAAATCTGGGCTGAACTTCATGGAAAACTGAGGTTTGTGAGTATGTAAACTAGATAGAGGAGTCTCTACAGTTTTCAGATAAATGAAAAATCACTACACTACAGCCCCATTTAATAAAGAACTGAAAAATCTGTACCCTCCTTAGCTTCCAGTTCAGATAGTTTCATTCCATTGACTTAAACTCCCCAATTTCTACCTGAAATTTCACATAAAGCCCCATGACAGGATAATCCTAATGACAGAGTTTTGCTCACAGAGCAAATGGCTGATCTATGTCCCCTTTACAGTTTCCTGCATTCTCCCATGCCAACATTTAAATAGCTTTTCATTGCAGAACAAAATTTCTAAAATTATCAAATGAACATAAACCTTCTCACATCTAGTACCATTTTCTGATTTCCCTATGATTCTCAAAGAAAAGCTTTACCCATAAAGTTGTTAGTGACAGTCTACATTTCCTATGAACCTATGAATTTCATTCACATACTTTTCAACTTTCCTTTCAAGCCACTAAAAACAATGATGAATTAAACTGAGCTTTTAAGTCTCTGTTAGCCAGCTATTCACAAGCTCACAAATTTCCTTTTGTCTTTTAAGAATTAAATTACTTACATATCAAAGAGGATATTCTATTTCCACCTGGAGACAGTTTCTAAATCACAAGTTTCAATAAAATAGACTCCTGCATAACACCACAAACATACACACTGCAAGTGCACATGAGTGCACAGACACCTGTAGACATATAAATTCTCTTGCAGTCTTAAAGGCAAATCAAGTGGGCCACATCAGACATATGAGACAAAGATGTCAAACTAAATCACAGTTATGGCTTATATTTTCTTAGAAAATTTATTCCAGCCATCTCACCATCTCATTAACCTGAATGCCCATTATATTTACCCAACAGAATTATAAGTAGCTTTTCTCATTTCATATCTCCTAATAAATCTATAAATCTTTTATGACCTGGTATAAAAAGTCCTGTTCAGCCATTATTTCCTATCCTAACAATAAATCCAGGTAACAAATGTGTTAGTTAATTAATTATAACAGTCTGTTTGCACTGCCACAACCTTGAAACTAACACCCCAGTCCATAGTACAGCAGCGAGGGCATCCATGTGTGCAGAACATTCTCAGCTATTGTTGAGGACTCTGAGAAGCTATGGTTACTAAACAACTGCATGCTTTTGAATGGTGGATCTCACTCTGATCAATCCGAAGCTAGCCATACATCAATCAATACCCTTTGTGTTCCTTCTATTTGCTGCACCCTTGGAGCACTGAGCTTCCCAGGATTTCTTTGGCGCCTAAAAGTGTTGTTGGAAATAGGAATGGCTGCCTCCCCTCCTAGCATCTTATTCTTACAGGCTTATAAAATTTACCCAGTATTTTCTGATGGGAAGGCTTTTCTAATAGTCGGAATAACCAGTCACATGTATCAATTGAGAGAGATCCTTTCTAAACATATGCAGCATTTAAAAAGATAAAGATATTTCCACTGTCTGCAGGATGCTTTTACCTAGCTTACTAAGTACATCTTTGATTTTTATTCAGGAGAAATCAACCACAGTTCCTAAAAAGCAGATAAGCTACATCAAAAGAAAAATTAAAGTGTTCAGGCATACCCAAACCATAAAATTCAGAGTTAGGTTGCATTGTATTCTAAGACTAAGCTTCACGTGGTTAGAAGTTTAATAAATTATTTTAGATGATATCATAAAGGCCTAAAATAACCAATGACTTAATTAAATAATTCAAGGAGCAAATTTGTGTAGCACACTTAAGACCGTTTAGGTTTATAAATTATAACATAGACTATACTATTTTTCTAGAAGTGGCATTTATTCCTTAGTTCATATAGCTATCCTTATAACATGGAAATAATTTACTATACACAAAATATTTTCAAAGACTAATAAATCCAATCTATACTTTTCAAGTTTTCCAGTAGTCAGCACAGAAATTCAAGAGGGAATGAAACAGAATAATTCCTGGGATTTTTTTTTAATCCAGAAAGAAAAGTAGAAATCATCTAAGTCTGCTCCTCATTGTACAGCTAAGGGAACAGACTTCACAAGTGACTTGCCCAACACCACACAGCAAGTTATAGGACCCCAGGTTACCAGTCTAGGATTTTAATGACTGTTTTCCAAAAGAAGTCAACTTTAAAAATAATGAGTGACTCAATTTTACATTCATTAAGGAAACGGCATTTAATTCTTTCAATCTCAGTTTTAGCCAGAGTAATATATTAAGAGGAAACAGAAAAAAAAAAGTTCCCTTTAGTGTTCATTGAAAAGAACCAGCAGTTGGCTCTCAAGTTGCTAGCTTTCCCACATGACCATGCTAAGGATCTGATTCCCCTCACAGTCAGTGTTAATGGGAGTGAAAAAGAGGCCTTTGAAGAGAGCATTTGCTGCTAATAAAAACAGCATTCTCTAGCTCAGTGATCCACTGTCCTCTGCCTCCCCAACAGAAGACGACTCATTTTGTCCATTTGGCTCCCTGGGGCTGCAAGTTTTATCATCTATTTTCTCACTCTTCACCCCGGCCACACCCCACTTCAATTCACTAATTCACTTCTAATATTATTCTTTCAACCTACTGGCATGATTCAAAACTAACTTAATTGATGTAAGGAAGATTTAGTATTCCATCAATGTATGTGTCCTAACTCGGTTAATAATAAAATTTCAAGCTGGCTAAACACAGGCAAGTGATGGTCTTTTATAACAGTCAGATCAAGAAATACAGAGAAACACAAAATTCACAGGAAGACAGACAAACAGCTGGGATGTCAGGAAAAGTCCAGAAAATATTGTTCCCTAGAGTGCCTATTACTTAAAATGTAATTTTTTATTTCTAAAACCATCAGCAGCTCCAATTTCCAGGAAATTAACCAACTCATTGCTTAAGACCTGGTCAGTTAAGCCCCCTCTGTCTGCACAAGGAGCTCCTTTATAAGAACACTGTATGGGAACACTACTTATGGTGTAGTGTACTGTAAAAAGAAACTCTTTCACTTTGGTTCTATTATTTAAGTCAAGGTACATTATTAAAACTTACCCTTCTTTTGGCAAAAGAACACACAATGAGGACAAATCAATCCTGAAAACTCTTTAAACACCTCCTCTCTTTTATGTTTTTCCAATTTTAAGTAAATCTTTTTTTTTTTAAGTAAATCTTAATCTTAAAGTCCTAAATTTCTGAAGTTTCATAAAGATAGCTCACTGCCTTTTTTACTTCCATTCCTTTTTCCTACGTCAGAACTTTCTAGTGGCAAATACTACATCCTATATCATGTGACAGCAATCAGATTTGGGTAGCTCCAATATTAAAGCAACACCTGTTCTCACCACTTCTACTTTAGCCTTGTCTGTGAACAAGAGTTTTAATTGTATCCTAACATTTACAAATTTGAGTACAAAAATGGAAACAGCCAGTTATGAAACAATCATAAATGTTCTCTAATGAAAACCACACTCTCCCACCTGAATTATACACATAGGTGGTTTTACCCAGAGAAATTTAGGACTAACTTAGTTATGCTGCAAGATTGTATTAAAAATAAATATTTTAATAAGCTTACATTGATTACCCCATATGTAATATATTTAAAGAATTGAAAATGCAAATCGTTTTGACACTTACCTGTAGGAGGACCTTCCTCCCATCCTTCTGCTCTCTTAATTCGATGTGCAGTGAATCCTAAGCAGATATTGACTCCAACGGCAAAAGTGAACAGGGATATTATCTAAGAGAATAAAGAGACCAAGTTGTCAAATACAGCTGGAGAAGACTAAATCAAATTACACAAAGGCGATTCAAACGGCTTCAACATCACCGCCCAATCCTACCACTTCCAAAACGCATAGTAAAGTGATATCTTAATTTGCACAACAAAAAGGAAAATGCCAATCAGTCACTGATTCTGAAGATCAAGCATGTCCCCCGTCATTGCTCCGTTCTCCCACCTGACACGACTGGAACGAGCTCCTCCTTGCCATGTCGAGGATTCTTGGAAAGCCTTTTGCAGCGTGCTCTTTTTGCCTTCACGGAGTGCACTGCTTTGAGGCTCTGAGTTTAGTCTATTAACTATAAGCAATCCCACCTGGGAGGTTGACAGACTCCTCTGATTTGTCCAGAGCTTGATTACATCACGGAGTGTTCACAAATCGCAGCTCTGAGCATAAGAGGCTTAAGCTATCATCCTCCTTATCCCCACCCCCTTACAGGTCCCTCCCCTAACCCACAGACACTTTCATGTGGTATCCTCTGGCAACAGGAGGGTTTGTTACATTGCCGTGGCCCATAACAGTGCATGTTCATTTTCCTTTCCTCACAAAAACATGGTTTGTCAAAAAGAAACCAAATGCATTTCATCCGATAAAAATGAAACAGGGCTGTGCGAGGGCTTTCCACCAGCTTTACGCTTTTAAGGTTTACAATGCAGTCATTCAATGGCATCAACCTCACCACTTTATTTTTTTAAGCAAGGAAAGTTTTATCATTTATAAGCCTAATAACGTTCCTGTCTTTCCCATCTATTTCTTTTGCTGGCAGTTTGAGCGACCCTGTCCCTAGTATCACATTCTCAGCTACTTCTGCCTCCTTGAAAGTTTCTCATGATGAAATTTCGCAAAATTGTAACTAACATAAAAGATAACATTATTTTCCCCATGCTGTCGTTCAAGTTTAGAGAAGTAACTTTTATCAAAATACTGGAAATGCCAGCCAAGCAGCATAAAGTCCTTCTGCCCTGGGAGGACGGACAAAATAACTTCAGTCTCTGCCTCTTCTTCCCGAAAAGACTGTCAGCTTGTTTCGGGGCGGGGGAACGGGCAGGGGGGGTGCCGGGGGGTTGGGGGGTGGTTTTTGAGAGGCGGATGGGTGGGGGAAGGGGATGGCATGGGAAGCTTTATTAGCAACTGAATTTAGGAAGGAAGTCTCAATGGCAGCAAGAATTGAAATGTAAAGAATTGTTTCCCTAGTTATTTCTTGGTTAAATGTAGACACCAAATACTGTGTCCTTTGAGGCTATTGTAGGTACTAAAGTTTCTTTACTACGCAATTTAGCAACCAGCACACTTTCAAAAGAAAAAATCAAGGCCTCTAAATCTGAAAGTTGTTTAAATATTACATGCCTTCAGGATTCAAATGAGGGAAAAAGATTTGTTTTTGGCCTCTTCCTCAGCAGGTCCAGTGACCATCTTTCTTGCACAGCACATGTGTTCGTGTGTAAACAAATACGAGACTCACCATGCAACAAATTACTAACAGAGTAGTGGCTCTGCTCAAATAAAACATGATAGCACAAAAGCAAAAACTTGTTTATAGGGGGTGGTATAGCAGGCCTGGGTTTTATTATAGATTTTTAGAATCTAGTAATATCTAATTAAAAAAAGAAAATATACATACTGCCAAACTGTTAATTGCCTTTCTAAAATCCTTTTAGTTTTGCACTGTTACAAAGAGGACAGACTTATACATTTTTATATGTAAGCCTCTTGCTTTTGTCTGTATGCCACACTGATCAAATTTGGAGTAGGGTATTTAGCAAGGCTTATAAAAGATGTCAACTACATGTAAGATTTTTCTATAATCTATGTTAAATTTCAAGATACAAGCCTGCCATGATAGAGGAAAACAATAAACTCCAAAGAAAAATATCAAGGCAATCCTGTTATTTCATTATATGCCACAGTGCTCTAAATGTTCTAAAAACAAAAACAAAAACAGCCTCTTCTTTTGCCTTGCCAGAGTCTAACAACTTTTGACTTTGTCTGATATTTGATTGTATAAACCTAGCTAGAAGACGATGAGGGTTCCCTTGGAAAAAAAGTTAGAGTTCAGAAGCTGAACATCATCCATTTATTTTTCTTTTATATGCAGACTAGCTGTGCAGGGGAAAAAGCTGTAATAGCCAAGTTGATCTGCTTGTTACCTAATATCCAAAAGAGTTAACCTCAGCCGCTATTTCTTTGTTTTTTTGTTTTTGTTTTTTTGTTTGTTTGTTTGTTTTGAGACGGAGTTTTCGCTCTTGTTGCCCAGGCTGGAGTGCAATGGCTCGATCTCGGCTCACTGCAGCCTCCACCTCCCAGGTTCAAGTGATTCCTGTCTCAGCCTCCCGAGTAGCTGGGATTACAGGTGCATGCCAACATGTCTGGCTAATTTTTGTATTTTTAATAGAGACAGGGTTTCACCATGTTGGTCAGGCTGGTCTCGAACTCCTGACCTCAGGTGATCCGCCCACCTCAGCCTCCCAAAGTGCTGGGATTACAGGTGTGAACCACCACGCCCAGCCCTCAGCCACTTTCTGTTAATTGTTCTGCCAAAGAATTTTGTCTTTTACCAGCTTGTCGTGCATAAGGAACGTGTTAACATAAACACATACACGCACACACACACAAGCACATATGTGCATATACACATCATTTTGCCACAGTTAAACAGATTTTTACTACGAGATTATTGTTATAAATTAACTGTCAGGAGAATGACCAAGATGACCAAAGTCCCTACCTCAGCTATCAAATTAACTACAAAATAAAATTATCCCTCATTACCTAAAGCTGAAAAAAAAAAACAAAAGCCTGATAATGCATAAAGTAGGTTAGGAAATTCAATTAAAATGACTGGAATTTGTCCAAAACCTTTTGTAAGAAAACTAAATTACGAGAAGTTCCTTGCTATGGTGTTTGAGATTTTGTAGTAAGGATACATGTGGCTGGCTCAGTAAACAAGAAGTGCATAAGAAAGACTGAAAAATTAACTTCCAACATGGTTTATTAGCCCAGCCATATTTCAGAGAACACTGCCCCCTGGCAGAAGAAAACCTAGAACTAGAAACAAATCTTTCAACAGTCTCAGTCCCTAGAAATCATTCTGTGGTTTTCAAACTTTATTGGGCATCAGAATCACCCTGGAGGCTTGTTTAAAATGCTGATGTTTACGCCCTGCTTATCAAGATCCTGATTCATTAGGTCTGGCAGGTGGAGAGAAGAAAGAGGAGTTTAGAGGTCAGACAAGAACTGGCACAATAGGTTACTTCAGTGAAAGTCAGATAAGAACCATATTTATGGAGATAAGACCTGGTTCCTGCAGCAGATGTGATTGACTGACTTCAATAATTGTGGTCTGGCAGGAAAATTCAACCTAGGGATAAACAAAAACTGTGATTCCCAGACAGGAAAAACTGATGGCTAGAGGATCTTATCCACTGAGAGGAGGAACTTGCAGTTAGATCATTTGAGGTCCTCCTGATTTCAGACATCCAGGCAGTGCATAATATAGAGCTTTAATTTTAGGCCATGCTCCACTTGATGCCTTGAACTATTTATAACTGGATGATGACCTGAGACTTCTAGGAAATCTAGAAGTTTTGCTTCTCAATTTCTCCTTTACTTCCTTCTTTGAGGTTTAAACGACTTTTTGGTATACTCTTTTGAATACCCATTTTCAAGCTCACCATTTCTTTCTTCTGCCTGCTCAAATGTACTGTTAAATCACTCTAGTAAATTTTTTTATTTAAGTTAGTGTATTTTTCTGCTCCAGAATTTCTATATGTTTATTTTTTGAATTACTTGTTTACTGACATACTTTGTTTAAGGAAACACTGTTCTCTTCATTTGCTTTACTTTTTGTTCATGTTTTTATTTTTAGCTTTTTTAATATGCTAATGATGGTAACATAAAGCCTTTGTCTAATAAATACAATATCCATGTTTCCTTAAAAAAAAGATAAGTACCACATTTAGAGAAGTAGAGCATTATAATAAATTACTCTGAATTAATGTATTTATGCCCTGCATGTTGAATTGTTTGGCCTAATTCATAGTGGAATTTTAATATGTTATTAATAGCATTCACTATTAATTGGACATTAAAGTTTAGATCTCTTAAAGACAAACTATGGCTTTTCCTCCAGGGGACTCATCTCCAAACTGTAAGAAGCAGAGTAGTATTTTATTTACTCTGCTGGTGACACAAAGCAGCAGTGTGTGTATTGCTTAATTGTAATACAGTAGTTGCATTTATATAAATGCACAGTCTATCTTTTCATGAAATTATTCTATGAGTCCTTCTTCCCTAGCCCTGATGAAGATAAGAGAGCTTGAGGTTAACAGTGAGATTTGAAAGATAAGTGATAGAGGGTTGTCATTCTTGCTTCCTGAAGTAATTAATTGTCATGAACTGATTGAAACTGTATCTACATCCAGAGTTTCTCATTATGCAGAATTGACATCACTAGATTTAACATTATTCCCAGAATAATCCTCATTGTGTATGATGTTAGATAATTATTAACCATGTCATTTTCTGTAGTATAATTTAGCAGTAACTATAGCACATACACTACAAAAGTAAGAAAACACCATATATATTCTTCTTATTCTATCTTAAAGTCTGTTGTCTTGTTTTTAAGTTTTGCTGTGGTTGAGAACTATTAGAAAATTCAGATAAAAACTGGACAACAATCTTTGCAAAAGGATTTACTAGTCTAAACTGAGCAGAAAATTTTGATGGCTAATAGAAGAACAAGCTGGCTCAATTGCTCCCACAATCCAGGGCTGCAAACATGTATAAGTCTTACAGTTACAATTCTAAACCACAAAAGCAAAGTTTTATGGGTAGTCTATGGTCCTACAGGATTCTCCAGCAGAAGAACAGCATATACCTGTTCAAATGCAAACTAGACTTGTGCTATTAAGTGTTACACAATCGAAAGCTGACATCAACACTGTTGCAACTTTCAATGACTTTAACTTATGGCATAAATTTTATGCATACATTTACTCCCTATGGAATCTGCCCATGAGCCCCAACACCAGAATAATCTCTGCCCTGTATGAATATTGCACAAATATGCATTAGCTTCTGCAATGTACCAAGCACTCTTCTGGGAACTGGTCGTACTACGTAGGGAGCTGACCCACACATAGTTCCTGCTCTCCACATTAATCAAGTAGACACAGAAATAAATGTAAAACTACAACTGTGGAAAATGAAGAAATATAGAGGTAAATCATGATGTAAGCAAATATCATTCAGATTACCTAGTCAAGGGGGTCAGAGAAGAATTTGTGGAGTAAGAGTTCATTGAGCTGTGATTGGAAGGGTGTGTGGGAGTGAGTAACCAGATTAAGAGAGGGGCAAAGACTTCTAGACAGAGGAGAGGGAACGGGCAAAGATCCTGTGTAAGATGGAGGTATGGCACATCCACGAGACAAAAACGCAGCCAGTTTGACTAGTGCAGGGAGAGCAGAAGTGAGTATAGAGAGAAGTGAGACTGGAGAGGTTAACAGAGGCCGGTCATGTGGAGCCTGGGAGGTCATGTTAGGTGATATTGTCTTTACCCTAAAGGCAACAAAAAGCCCTTAAAAGGCTTAAGCAGGGGGAGGCTTAATCAGATTTTGAAGCATTAATCTCTGTACGGTGTAGATATGAATCAGAAGGAGTCAAGAATGGATATAGCAGATCAGTTTGGAAACTTTGGCAGTAAGCCAGACAAAAGATCGTGACAGCTTACACCAAGGAGGCTATGGCGGCTTGGAGAGGAAGACAAGTGGGGGGGTTAGGAAAAAAGACTTGTTAATGAACTGGATATGGGAGTTGAGGGTCAGGAAGGTATTAAGTGTGACTCCTGAATTAATAGATACTTAATGATTACGATGACCATATATATACTCAGTGAAGTCACTTCTTTTCAATTAGATCATAAGAAAGACATGGAGATAGGTATCCATTTGCTAACACCCTAGAATTAAATAGTTAAAATAAAGGACAGAGCTAACAGCTTTAAAACATTTTCTGCTGTGACTGGAGATTACTAAAATATATATATATATATATATATATACACACACACACACATATATATATACACACATATACATACATATATATACTCATATATACATACATATATATATATACTCATATATATACATATATATATATGTACTGGACTTTAAACACTAAAAATGCATTTATTCATATTGAAGTTTTAAAAAGCATTCCCCCTAGGAAATAACTCAGCTTTGTTCCTAACTCTAGCTCATAATAAAACATTTTAAAACTCAAAACTCAACGTAACTGTTTCTTTTCAGCTACTCTAAACCCTGCATGCTAAGTGTCCAGATGAATGGAGAAAATTTCCCCCTTGCAGAAGGGCTGAGTCGCCAGCAGGCTTGTAAGCCATGTGAAGGTTTTCATTTTTGAGTCTACTTGATAATGTGACTATGTGATATGCGAACGCAAATGAGTGACAGGATAATTAGGAAAAACAACTGTTTTACCAGAAGTTTTACCCTAGAGTTGAGGACTCCCATATTTTACCCTCCAGTCTCACTCACATAGGCAGGCTACAAACTCCACTTGCAGATAAAGAAATGGAGGTTCGAAGAGCATGAGGCATCTCCAAAACGGTCAAATAATTGACTGAGCCAGTTCTAAAAACCAGGTCTCCTACGCCAGCTCACTCCTCTCTCCCCCGCAGAGTGATGCCTCTCTACTACACCACATGAGGGCCTCCACTCAACACGTCCAAAACACAGCTACATACACAAGTTCACCCTCCCAATTTCATTTTTCAGGAAAACCTTAAACTCAACTCACTTTTTGTTCATTTCAATCCTTTCCTCTCTTGTTTCTTGCCAGACATCATGTCTACAGATTCTAGTTAATAATGACAACTACTGCCATTCGTTACCAGGTGCTGTTAGTTCCTAAATTATCTTCCTATGTGATAATGTTTAGGTTCATCCCTGCAGCTTCATTATTCTGGACACACATTAGAAGGTCCTCTCATAGCCGGGCACGGTGGCTTATGCCTGTAACCCCAGTACTTTGGGAGGCCGAGGCAGGTGGACCTGAGGTTGGGAGTTCGAGACCACCCTGACCAACATGGAGAAACTCCATCTCTAATAAAAACACAAAATTAGCTGGGCGTGGTGGCGCATGCCTGTCATCCTAGCTACTCAGGAGGCTGAGGCAGGAGAATCGCTTGAACCCAGGGAGTGGAGGTTGCACTGAGCCGAGATCGCACCATTGCACTCCAGCCTGGGCAACAGGAGCGAAACTCAATCTCAAAAAAAAAAAAAGAAGGTCCTTTCATAACTGCTCTTCCTGTTTGTACTCTCTGTCCCCTCTGACCACCATTTCATTAAGTTCTCTCTTATAATTTATTCCCATTAATTACCCAGAGAGCCCTAAACAATATGCAAATCTAATAATTTTCCTTCCAAACTTTTTTTTTTTTGAGATGGAGTTTCACTCTTGTTGCCCAGGCTGGAGCGCAATGGCAGGATCTCGGCTCACCGCAACCTCCGCCTCCCGGGTTCAAGCGATTCTCCTGCCTCAGCATCCCAAGTAGCTGGGATTACAGGCATGTGCCACCACACCCAGCTAATTTTTTTGTATTTTTAGTAGAGACAGGGTTTCACCGTGTTAGCCAGGATGGTCTCGATCTCCTGACCTCGTGATCCGCCTGCCTCGGCCTCCCAAAGTTCTGGGATTACAGGCGTGAGCCACCGTGCCCGGCCTTTTCCTCCCAAACTTAAAACTTTTCTGTTTGGCTTCCTATCAAAGCAGTTCTCAAAGTATGGTCCCTGGACCAGCAGGGTTAGAATCACCTGGAAACTTGCTAGAAGTGCAAATACTTGGAGCCTGCCTCATACCTACTGAATCAGAAACTCTGGGGTAAAGCCCAGAATCTGTTTTCGCAACTCCACCAGGTGCTTCTGATGTGAGTTTAAGGACCGCTGACCTAGAGGGTAAGTTCAAGCTGCTTAACCAGGCTCATAGAACCCTAGATCCAAAACTAAACTCCCTGAATTCAAATCCCAGCTCGACCACAGTTTAACTGTGAGACCTTATATGACCCTTAGGCAAATTACTTCTCCATCCTAAAACTCAGTTTTCTTGTCTGTTTCCATCTCGTAGGATTCTTGAGAGTATTACATGAAATAATCCATGTAAATCACCTAGCACAATGCCCAGCATAGAATAGTGTTCATAAATGTTAAGTTTTCTTAATTAGAGAACTATTTTCTGTTCTTTGATTAAGTTGTGCTCTTTCATACCTCCATTCCTTAACATACGTTGTTGCTTTGGCCTAGAATGCCCTTCTCTGCCTAATTTCCCTGGCAAATACCAACATATTTATGAAAATTCAAGTCAGGTGTCACTCTGCTGTGAGCCTCCCCAGTTTTGCCCTCATCTTCACACAGAACAACAATGAACTGTGTTACCATATTGTCTGTAATCTCTCTTTTTTTTTCTTTTTTTTTTTGAGACAGAGTTTCGCTCTGTCGCCCAGGCTGGAGTGCAGTGGCACAATCTTGGCTCACTGCAACCTCCGCCTCCCGGGTTCAAGCAATTCTCTGCCTCAGCCTCTGAAGTAGCTGGGATTACCAGCACCCACCACAACACCCGGCTAATTTTTGTATTTTTAGTAGAGACGAGGTTTCACCATCTTGGCCGGGCTGGTCTTGAACTCCTGACCTCGTGATCCACCCACCTCAGCCCTCCAAAGTGCTAAGATTACAGGGGTGAGCCACTGTGCCCAGCCTGTCTGCAACCTCTTTTAAGGCAGCTCCATCCCTTTTGATCTCTCCAAATGCAGGGACCAGTTATCCTTGCACTTCACAGAGCTTTTCACCCTGCCTGGAATATAATAGGAATACAATAAATATTTCCCAAGTGAACTACTTGGCACAAAGAAATTTGACTTGTAGTCCGTCCTCTGTTACTCACCAGCTTTGTCACTGCAAACCCAAGCCTCTTCACTTGTAAAGGAGAGTTAGCAGGCTAAGTGGCTTTTAGCCATATTTTTAACATTAAAACTATGTTTCCAAATAAAATCTTAAAATGAATACTTTTCTCTCTTAGGGTTCCCTGTTTTTTCAGTATTTCTTGTCTCAGGAACAAAAGCATAAATTCTTAGAGAGCAGGGGAAAAAAGCAATGTGCTATAGAGAATAAGGGTTTGGATTCTGTGCCCGGGCGCAGTGGCTCACACCTGCAATCCTAGCACTTTGGGAGGCAGAGGCGGGTGGATCACCTGAGGTCAGGAGATCTATGCCAGCCTGGCCAACATGGCGAAATCCCGTATCTACTAAAAATACAAAAATTAGCTGGGCGTGGTGGTGGGCGCCTGTAATCCTGGCTACTTGGAAGGCTGAGGGTGGAGAATCACTTGAACCCAGGAGGCAGAGGTTGCAGTGAGTCGAGATCATGCCACTGCACTCCAGCCCAGGCAACAAGAAAAAAACTCCGTCTCAAAAAAAAAAAAAAAAAAAAAAAAAAAAAAAAAAAAAAAGTTTGGATTCTGGAGCCCAGCTGACTTGAGTCTGCCAGTTTCAAGCAGGAGACCTTGCTTAACTTCTCTAAAACATAAGTTTCTTTTAAAAACTAATTGTTCTTTCCACACAGGGTTGATATGAAGACCAAATGATGTAATGGATGTTAAGCAAGTACCTCAGTGCTAAAACACACAAAATAAACAAATATTCCCCATTACTCTATATATAAGAGAGTAAGGTCTGCGTCATCTGCTATCATGCTCTCAGCATCTTCCAAAGTGCTGGGCATAGAGTGCTTAGTAGTGACATAGGTTCTAAGAAAATCCCTTTATTTATGGAGAGATTATATGTAAGTAAAGTTAATAATGTTTCAATCCACCTTTTTCACATTCTTTTTAGCCTCATGAGAAAATGAGCAGCTCTTATGTGGCAAAGGGTAGGGTGACTCTAGAAACAGCTTTGAAGGACACATTTCAACCACAATAATAAAGCCCCTCTATTTGGATTGGAAAGCCCCAAAAAGTTGAGCTTTAACTCAGTGAATGTGTTTGGATTCAAACCTAAAAGGAAGTTTACACTTGCCGCTGCAAAGGTGTCATCGTGTGCTTACCAGCACAATGGAACTCTCTCAGGGAGGAAGCAAAACTGCCATTTCTGTGATTCCCCTTGCAATCATACAACAGTGAAGGGCATTCAACAAACTAGGAAGAGAAGACAACTTCCTCTGCCTGATAAAAGGCTTCTACAAAAAGTCCAGAGCTAACATCATCATATTTAATGGTGAAAGACTGAATGCTTTCCCCTAAGATCAGGAGCAAGACAAAAAATGTCTGTTTTTACCACTTCTAGTCAACTTTGTACTTCCAGCCTGAGGAATTAGGCAAATAAGTAAATAAATGAATGCCATCCAAATTGGGAAGGAAGAAATAAAGCTATCTCCATTCACAGATCTTGTATATAGAAAATCTTAATGAATCTACCAAAAATAAAAGGTGAAACTAATAAAAATGAGTTCATGAATGTTGCTTGATACAAGACAAAAATACAAAAATCAGTTGTATTTTTATACACTAACAATAGACAATCAAAAGTTAAGAAGAAAATTGGATTTATGGCTGGGCGCGGTGGCTCACGCCTGTAATCCCAGCACTTTGGGAGGCTGAGGCGGGCGGATCACGAGGTCAGGAGATCGAGACCATGCTGGCTAACATGGTGAAACCCTGTCTCTACTAAAAATACAAAAAAAAAAAATTAGCCGGGTGTGGTGGTGGGCACGTGTAGTCCCAGCTACTCAAGAGGCTGAGGCAGGAGAATGGCATGAACCTGGGAGGCAGAGCTTGCAGTGAGCCGAGATTGCGCCACTGCACTCCAGCCTGGGTGGCAGAGCAAGACTCCGTCTAAAAAAAAAAAAAAGAAAAGAAAAGAAAATTGCATTTATAATAGTATCAAAGATCTAAAATACTTAGAAATAAATTTGACAAAATAAGTGAGATTTGCACACTAACTATTAGAGAGAATCATTGAGATATATTAAAGAAGACCTAAATTTGGGAAGATCTGCTTTTTCATGATTGGAAGACATTATTGTCAATATGGCAAGAAAGTGAAAAGATGGGCCGGGCGCGGTGGCTCACGCTTGTAATCCCAGCACTTTGGGAGGTCGAGGCGGGCGGATCACGAGGTCAGGAGATCGAGACCACGGTGAAACCCCGTCTCTACTAAAAAATACAAAAAATTAGCCGGGCGTGGTGGCGGGCGCCTGTAGTCCCAGCTACTCGGAGAGGCTGAGACAGGAGAATGGCGTGAACGTGGGAGGCGGAGCTTGCAGTGAGCCGAGATTGCGCCACTGCATTCCAGCCCCAGCGACAGAGCGAGACTCCGTCTCAAAAAAAAAAGAAAGTGAAAAGATGACCTACGGGATGGAAGAAAATATTTACGAATCATATAACTGATAATGTTCAAATATCTAGAACATATAAAGAACCCTTACAACTCAGCAATAAAAAGACATATAATCCAATTTTTAAAAAATGATCAATGGATTAGAATAGACATTTCTCCAAAGATATACGAATGGACAATAAGCAAATGAAAGTTTGTTCAACATTGTTAGGAAAATGCAAGTCAAAACTGTGAGATACCACTTTACCCCCACTAGGATGCTAAAATTTAAAAGACAGTTAATACAAACTGTTAGGAAGGATGTGGAAACATGAATTGTAAAATGATGCAGTCACTTTGGAAAGCAGTTTGGCAGTTTTTTAAAATGTTAAATATAGAGTTACCCATATAACTCAAAAGTTCCACTCTTATGTATATACCCAAGAGGAAGTAAACCTACGTCCAAACAAAACTTGAACACAAATGTTCACAGCAGCATTACCAACTGATGAATGGATAAACGAAATGGGGTATATCCATACGGTGAAATATTACTCAGCAATAAAAAGGAATGAAGCCCTTATATGTGCTTCAACATCACAAACCTTGAAAACATTATGCTGGGTGGAAGAAGCTAGCCACAAAAGCCACATGTTTTATGATTCCATTTATATAAAACACTTAGAACAGGCAAACCCACAGGGGATAAAAGGTCAATTAGCAGCTGTCAGATGATGGGGTATTGACTGCTATCGGGTATGAGTTTTTGTTTTGGAGTGATGAAATGTCCTAAAATTGCATAATGGTGATGTTTGCACATCTCTGTAAATATATTTAAAACCACTGAAATGTACAGTTTAAAAGAGTGAATTGTATAACATATAAATTATATCCCAAAAGAGCTATTTTAAAAAAGAACTGAGATTATACCTGCAGAGAAGCAAATTCCAAAGCATCTGGATGCACAGAAAAGGAACATTAACCCTGACTTTCAGTTCTCAGGTTCATGCATTCAACGTTGTCCCCAGAGTCAACCCGGTTATCCTCTGAACCTGATGATTAACAGGAGGACTGATGCATTTGAGTCATGGTGTGGACTGCTCTTAACGAGGCCCTGTGTGTGTGATGAAACCCTCTGCATCCCCCAGAATTAGAAGAACTACTGGGACTTTGTCAGAGCAACTTGGCCCTCTGCCATATCTCTTTCATCAGGTTTTCTGTTTCATTTTACTTTTAAATAAAACAGTCTAGAAGACACCCTAGTTCTAGCGTACACATCTCAAGTATCCTGAAACTTAATGGCAACAAACTGTAAACAGAGTTTGTGGGGCCGTTGTGAGAATTTAAGAACAATAATACCTTTCATTTGGAGAATACTTCTTTAAAAAAAAAAAAAAGCCCTATGAACTAGAGTTAATGTTAGATAGATCAAGGCTCACTCACTCTTCCAACTTTGCAATCAATAAAACAGAAAGGCTGTCCATAGATATGTCACAGAGCTAAAGGACCTCTGACAGGGAGATCAGGACAGCTCATATGGCAGATGGGCATGTATTATAATGGTTGAATTATAGATAGGGGATTTTTAAGTAGATAAAGAGGGGAAGGGCATTGCAAGCAGAGGAAATTCCAGGAGCAAAGACTCAAAAATTTCAGAAAGGGAGAAGAGAAAAGAAAAAGCAAATATGTATACATAGTACCACATTTGACATGGAACAGACATTCTTTTAAGTGGTAGCTAGTATTTGGTAAGTGTTTGCACTTCGCCAGGCAACCAACTTGGGACATTTACATAGTGCATAATTTAATATTTATAAAACCTTCACAGTATTATCATTGTCAATAGATAAGAAAACAACTTCAAATATATCAAACAACTTGCCCAAGTTCAAGCGCCTATTAAGTGGGGGAATCATCTTTTCTCTTGATTTCCCAATAAGAATTACAAAACTGGGAAGACCTCAAAGGAATGGGAATTTCAACTGTGTGCTGAAAGAAACCTGAGTCTACTAAAGGCAGAGGATCTGATAGATGTTTGATGAGTCTTGATACTTGATAATGTTTCCTAATTCAGAAGATAATAGAAGCCACAGATTAACCTTTATTGTAGGCTGACCTTCTTGTGACCCCCAAAAAGAATAGGTTGCAAATGAAAAAGTGACCAGAACCTTGGGCATCCTGGACATGTCATTTCAAAATCCTAAGAGCTCAGAGAGAATGCTGGTCATTATCAGACAATTGCCTAAATTTTGGAAACCAGAGTTTTCCAAATTCAAATAATAGTGGTTCAACACAGATTTAGTAAGCATCCACTGCAGTATTAGCTAATGCTTATTGAAAGCTTACTCTGTGTCAAGTACCACTTGATATCAAGGATAGTAAGACAAAAGGCATGTTTTAATCGGGAGATTGTAAAGTGTCTTAGTCCATTCATGCTTCTATAAAAAAAACCATAAACTGGGTGGCTTATATATAACATAAATGTATTTTTCATAGTTCTGGAGGCTGGGAAGTTTACGATCAAGGCACCAGCAGATTCTGCGTCTGGTGAGGACCCCACTTCCTCATAGAAAGCTGTCTTTTCATTGTAATCTCACATTATGGAAGGGTAAGGGTCTCTGTGGGGTCTTTTATATAAGAACATTGACCCATTCATGAAGCCTCTACCCTCATGATTTAATCATCTCCCAAAGCCCCCACCTCCTTATATCATCACCTTGGGAGTTAGGATTTCAACGTATGAATTTGGGAAGGACATAAACATTTAGACTATAGCAGGAAGTCAGCAGTTTGTTAAAATGCCATATCCTGAGAATTGGCTCCCTCAATCTATTCATCCCACATCCAGGCTGCCTTCGTGACCTGCAGCTTTTTTGCATAAATGGTTATAGAAAGAGTTTATAGACTCTGCCGACTATGCTCCTGAGATTGTCGTTATGCACATGAGATTTGGACAGCAGAATTGATATCCCTCTTCCTGTCCCTTTCAGCTGGTTCTCTGTGCAAACAAGATCAGAAATGACAGGTTTTCTGCAATATTATTTCAGTATCTATTCTCCAGCTTCCTAAGCATCAAGAGACACCCGTGGAGGTGACAGAGATGGTAGCCTCCTGATTCCTGAATCACAGATGTAAGATATGCTCTTGAACTCAATATTCCAGTGATAGGTAGCCGCCACATAAAATGTGCCATGGACTGAATCAAACTTCAAAAATATATCGACAGGTTGAAATCAAGAGTTTAAAAAATAAGATCTGAGAGAGACAGCCAGATCAATCTATCTGGGACAACATTCTTGAAGCAGAATACAAAATTTAGTTATACAACCTTGCACTAGGAGAGACCAGCACTAACAGCAATTCTTGTAAAAGAAACCCAGGCATTTGGGTTACCTGCAAGCTCTATAGAAGCCCATGTCTGGCTACCACCCTAAATGACTTCATTTTATCCTAGGCTTCTTTAATAATGATTACTGCCCACATCCAGGAGAGGAAAGTTTCAGCTGAGCCTAAACAGACTCCATCTAGATTGTGTTCACCTCTGGATAGCTCATTTTAAGAGGTCACTACAAAACTAAACAGCATGAAGAGAGGCATGACCAGGATGAGGAGAGGTCCTTATCACTCAATCAATTCATTAATTCACTCATTGGTTTGTTTATTTACTCAGCAAACTTCTATTGAGCACCTAGTATATGTCAAGCATTGAGGATGCAGACTCTGCACCAGCAATCCCACATTTTAGTAGGAGAAGAAAATAATGTCAAGTAGCTGATAAATGATAAAGAAAAAAGAGCACAAGAGCAAGAAAACAGAGGAGTAATGGGTGGAGCTATTTTCAGTTAGGCAGCAACAAAGATCTCTCCAAAGGGATGACATTTGAACAGAGACCCAGATGACGTGAGGGGGAAGCCAGGTGTCTTGGAAAAAATAGCAAGTGCAAAGGCCCTGAAGTAGGAGCAGCCCGGTGTGCTCAGTGAGGCCAGTGTGGCTGGAGTGGAGTGACAGACGAGGCAGCAGTAAGAGACAATGTCAAAGAAGTAATTGGGAGCTAGTTTATGCAGGACCTTACAGGCCATAATGGAGGCTTCATGTTTCATGTTGGATGTGATGAAAAGCCGCTGGAGGGATTTAATCAGACAATGACATGGTCCAATTTATGTTTCAAAAGTCTCACTCTTACTGCTGCTCAGGAAATGGATATTTAATGAGCACGCTTGTGACTGTGCAGCCTGAACGTATGGCATAGATGAGGGGAGAAGGTGGGTGTGCATTGCCCTTCCTCAAACATTTGAAAGTTAATGCAAAATGCACAGGTTTTATTATGCATCTCTCTATATATTTTTTATCTCTATATATAATATGTAATATAATGGATTACATATTATTATACATCTATAGAAAATATTATATATTAAATATATTATATATCTTTATAATATTTTACTATGTTATAATATTATCTAGAGAGACATATATATTATATTATATATTATGTGTTATATATCTATATAACATGTACAGAGATATATATATAATATTATATACAGAGATACATATAATATAAATATCTATATATAATATTAGGTATTCTATATATATTACATTTATTATATATCTAGATATATAACTATTATGTATATATATAAAAGATATATATAGATATATATTATATTATAATACTAATACCAATATTATATAGTATATATAATACCAATATTATAAGTATTATATATAATACTTAATATATAATTATATAGAGAGATATATCTCTGTATAATATTTAATTTATAATTATATTATATAGAGAGATATCTATACAATATTAATATCTAGATATATAATATAAAATATAGTATAAATTTATATTGTATTTATAAACTTAATATAAATTATATTGTTACATTATATAATATGTTATATATCTATCATATTATTATGTTATATAATATGTTATATATTTATTATATATAATAAATATTAGAGAGAGAGAGAGAGGGTCTTGCTATGTTGTCCAGACTTGTCTGCAACTCCTGGCTTCAAGCAACGTTCCTGCCTCAGCCCCACAAAGTTCTGGAATTGCAGGCATGAGCCACCATACCCAGGCTCCCATGCATGCTTTTTCTAGGCAAACTAGAAGTTACAGAGAAGCATATTTTGTCTCATAAAAGAGATAATGAAATAGTTATAAAAAATGAACTAACAGTCACTATTCAGCAAAGGCTAGGTGGTGGCCGTCAGGATTTCTTAAAAGGTATCTGAATTCAGAAGCAGTTTGGCTATACAACATCTAAGCTTCTTTCCAACTCTAAGCATCTACTATTTTTTTCTCTTCTTTAAACTCTCTCAGAGAGCTGAGTCCTCTCCCTATAATAACCAAAAAAGAGTTACTCAAATTAAATTAAATAATCAGAATTTGGTCTTACTTTTTCCTGGATAAATCAAAAGGAAAGGTAAGGATCTTTATACATACCTTGTTCTTACTTTTCACCTCCTAAGGAAACAGAGAGAGAAAGAAAATATTGGTATGCACAATATAATGTATGCCAAATACACAGAACACTTGTCAAAGGTAAGCTAAGAAAAGAAGAAAGAAACACATTTCACAAAATCCTATGATGGACTTAAGCAAGAGATGAAGCAATGTTTTTTTGGATTGATCAAGAAGACAGACATACGATAAGCTGACCAAGTTGACCTGACATTGCCTCTCTGATACGTCTGTGTCTCTCATAATCCTTTGTAAACAGAGAGTCACTGCATATTTGAAATACAATTACCTCAGATTGCCACCAGAGTATTATGCAAGAGAATGCCAGAAGTTCTGGACCTTATGTTGCCCTGCTAAGCTTCCATTGCTCTTATGAGAGATGCTGTACAACTTGTTAATTGCTGAAAATCTGGACTCTCTGGCTTGGTTAGAATCATGACCTGGCTGCTCACTAGCTCTATGGACTTGACTGAGTTAGGAACCCTCTCTAGACCTTCATTTCTTCATATGTAAATGAGAATGCATATAATCCCTTCCTCATAGGGTTGCTGTGGGAATTAAATACAATAATCCATGTAGCATTAATTGCTAATAATAGTAGCCACCATATTTCGAAGAACTAAAGTGTCACAGATGTTGTACAGAGATTATCTCACTGAATTCTCTCAATGATCTTGCAAAATACATACTGGTTTCTCTTTTTTGCAGAGGCTCACAAAAGTTTAAGTAACTGGCCCAAATTTACATACCTAGCATGGGACAGATTCAGGTCATTCAAATTCAGGTCCGCCCAGCCAGAGCGCAGTTTCTAGGTATTTCTTGCAACAGCACACTATGCAATGGGACATTTAGTTTTATTACTATTAAAAGAAACTCCTCCAATCTCTCATGTGAGGGGCAGTTGAGAAGTTTTTCCCTAGTCTCTTTAAAAGTTCAGAAGCAGAACTGATTCTATCACGGACAGTTTCTCATTTTGCTCCCAGCTGCAAGTTGGAGCCACTATACCAATACTGTCTTTGTGTCATCTGACTGATGCAGCTGGTTTTGCATGCCTTTTAAGTTTGGGGCTGGGTAAATCCTGATCACAGACTTGTAGCCTATGGCCTCATGTGATAAAATATTTTGCAAAAGATGCTGTTTTTCTCCTTTTTTCAATCTTCCCTCCCTTTCTGCAGCTATTTCCCTTTCCTCCTAAGAATTGATAAAAATTCAGAAACCCTTATTTTTGCAATTAATCTCATGTGACCTTACTATTGACAATGGCCTGGTTGTTTCTCCCAACTATAACACAATTGATGACATGCCAGTGCTAAGAACAAGGATCGCCGACTGACAGAGCTGGGAGCGATCTCTCTGTATTGGTTCCTCTCACGGCACCCACCATATTCTAATGATAATAATGATACTAAGCGCAGTAACAACTACCATGTACCAAGAGCCTACCATTTGCCGAACATTTAACCTAAGATTGACCATTCATTTATTTATTTGTCCACTTACTTACACAGCAGCATATTTTACTGAGAATCTACTATGGCCTAGGCACTGTTCTAGGCACAAAAGAGTCTGGCAACTAACACAAGAATCCAAGTCTCTGCTCACAGAGCTTACATTTTATTGGATAGAATAAAACAGAAAATATATAAATATATTAATTGGTAATGACCGAATACAGTTACCTCCTGAATTACACAAATAAGGCAGTTAGAATTATCATATTTTATAGATGAAGAGTTTCAGTAATTTGTGCAGTCACCACATCAGTGATACAGCAGGAATTTGCTATATTCTGATAATAACAGTAATCAATATCACAGCAATGATTGTAATAGTTACCATCTATTAAGGTAGTTATAGAATTGCATGAAGTATTTATATAATATCTTTTTTTATTTTATTTTTATTATTTTTTGAGATGGAGTCTCATTCTGTTGCCCAGGCTACAGTGCAATGGTACTATCTTGGCTCACTGCAACCTCTGCCTCCCGGTTTCAAGAGATTCTCCTGCCTCAGCCTCCCGAGTAGCTGGGATTACAGGCACCCACCATGCCCAGCTAATTTCTGTATTTTTAGTAGAGTCAGGGGTTCACCATGTTGGCCAGTCTGGTCTCGATCTCCTGGCCTCAGGTGATCCACCCTCCTCGGCCTCCCAAAGTGCTGAGACTACAGGCATGAGCCACCGCTGCTAGACTATAATCTCATTTTATGAGTGAAGAAAACAAGACTCAGAAGGATGACATAATTTGATCAAGGCCACACAGTTAGGCTGCGGTAGAGAAATGATTTAAACCCAGTCTGCATAGTTCAAAGTCCATGATTTTTACACCGTACCATGCCTCCTCTATTGAGTTTGTTCTATTGGAAATTCTTCTTACTAAACTGAAAGTTTCTCAAGAACAGAGATTTCATCTCCATCATCTCCCGAAAGTTCTACAATATCTGGCTTAGAAAGTGTTGAACTTTGTATGTCGAAGTCTGCCGATTCTAATTTCCAGTTTTTCTCATCGTCCCTTAGCAGTGGGTTGCAGCATGTAATTAGCGATGCAGTCAACATGACTTTTGAACACCAGAGTGCTAAAGGACCTTCAAAGTTCACGATGCAATGGCAACATGCTAGCATCAGCCTAACCTCTCTGAAATACCCTCATTCCCAACCAGGCTTGTGACCTGGACAGACATGTGTGCCTCTTTATTAGATGTGTGTTTGTCTAGGAATGAAAGGAATCAACAAGTGGGATGTACATGCCCTGCATTTCAATGAGAGCTGTCATCCTATGGCGTGAAGGGGGCATTGTGATGAATTGGAAGAGTGTGTGGACTCTTGCTGTCTTGCCCCAATCACAGGCTAACAATGCTTTTCTCAGCATTCCTCAGCATTGGTGTTCACAGCTGCACAATAGGATTTTGCCTTGTGCATTTAAACACACAACGCGGCTAAGCCATAGTAAATTATTAGAATGGGTGAATGAACGATTTTTTGTCTTGTTGTTGTTCAAGTTCCTTCACGGCAACGCAATACAGTTACATATAGATGCTTGCAGAGGAAGTTTAATGTTTTTGTTAAGATTTAGTGAAAAGTAGACAGTTTTTAAAATAATAACACATAATATTGATTATGTGTTTACTATGTGCCAAGCATTTGTTTTAAATACTTTATATTTCTTTTTTCAAAAATTGTATTTCAGATTTGGGGAGTCCATGTGCTTCTTTGTTATGTGGATATTGCCTGTGTAATGGTAAGGACTGGGGCTTCTGTTTTTGTTGTTTTTTTAGACAGAGTCTCAGCTCTGTCACGCAAGCTGGAGTGCAGTGGTGCAATCATAGCTAACTTCAGCCTCAAACTCCTGGGCTCAAGAGATCCTCCTGCCTCAGCCTTCTGAGTAGCTAGGACTACAGACATGTGCCACCATGCCGGCTAACTTTTTAATTTTTTGTAGAGAAGAGGTTTCACTGTGTTGCCCAGGCTAAAAGCAGACAGTTCCTAGAGTCAGGCACATCTAGGTTCAAACTGCAGCACTGCCACTTTTCTAGCTGGCTAAGTTTGGAAAATGTAATTCCTCCTATTTCTCCACCCCTGCTTTCACTGGATCCTCGGTTCTCAGCTCAGACAGAGACCTTCCCTGACCACCTTATCCCCTCCCATTCACCCTTCTCTCCACTGTGCTGATGCCTTGAGCACTCACCCAACTCCTGACATTGTCCACCCCAGGCCACAGGACTATAAGCTCCACCAGTGTAGACACTAAGTCTATGTCCCTCCCGTTAAGTCCCCAGACCCCAGCACTGTCCCTGGCACACAGGGACGTTCAACTAACATTGCTTGAATAATTTAACAAAGGAAGAGAATGCCGAAGAAAGGGGAAGGAAGATATAACTGGAGTGTGGAGGGTTGAGGCAGAGGAGAAAAGGGATCAGGCAACTCCCTGCAGCTTTATTCTCTGTCAGTGGCAGCAGGGTTGCTGGGCCCTTCTACCTCCATCCCTCCCCAACCTGGGCACCCAAGACCAGACTTCTTGGCTGGACACAGTAGCTCACACCTGTAGTCCCAGCACTTCGGAAGGCCAAGGCAGGCAGATTGCTTGAGGCCAGGAGTTCAAGACCAGCCTGGGCAACATGGCAAAACCCCATCTCTACAAAAAAAAATACAAAAGTTAGCCAGACATGGTAGTGTGCACGTGTAATCCCAGCTACTCAGGAGGCTGAGACATGAGAATTGCTTGAACCTAGGAGAGGGAGGTTGCAGTGAACCAATATGGTGCCACTGCACTCTAGTCTAGGCTACAGGGCAAGACTCTGTCTCAATTAAAAAAAAAAACAAAACAGAGTTCTTAAGAATTTTGTCACTTCCTAGTGCAGTACTAATCCCCAACCCTAGAAAAATAACACTATTTTCTTACCCCTGTTCCAAGGCACCCAAAACATGCTGGAAAAATTACAAAACCCTGCTAATGTTATCCACACACATTCACGCATTCATGAGGCTTCACTTCAGCAAAGCCTCCAGGCTTCCCTGCCAGGACTTTGACTCCATCATATTATCCATCCATTGACTAGTTCATGGACAATGTCTCAAGCCTTCCAGTCCCATCCCTCTCAGGGAACAACTTTATCTCCTAATCTCGTCAGATGATCAAGGCCATTCTAATATGCTTAACACACCACACACAGGTTTTATTCCTAGCGATTCCATAAGAAAATGCTCTTCAAAGGGTGAGGAATATTTGTGAAAAAACTGATTGCTTTTCTTGCTTTTGCCTAAGGATCAAATTATAGATGGAGGTGTTTCTGAGGAAAATTGCTTGTCTTGTATTATTTAAGAAGGCCATTTTCTGGCAGCCCTGACTACATTTTTAATCAATCTGGAGCCACTGGGAATGGATATTGGGACTATAAATATCAGGGGTAACAATAACAAGAGGTTCAGGGTTCAGCAATCACTGGATAAACATCTTATCTCACCACAGGCCTTTTCAAGGCAACCCTGGCTGGCCAAGGGACTAAGAAATGCAGACAGGCCAAAGTACAAGCATAAATATAAATATTGAGAAGCTGAAAATGTATCTCTCCTAGCTATCGTCTGAAAAGGAGGGGCCACTGTGCTCTAGTATACACATAACACTGTGTTACATATATACCTATGTAACAAACCTGCACGTTCAGCACAGGTATCCCAGAACTTAAAGTAAAATGAAAAATAATGGATGAAGAACCTGAATAGACATTTCTCAAAAGAAGATATACAAAAGGCCAACAGGTACAGGAAAGATGCTCAACATCACTAATCATCAGAGAAATGCAAAGCAAAACCACAGTGAAATATCACCTCAGACCTGTTAGAACAGCTACTCCAAAACATGAAAGACAACAAGTGTTGGCGAGGGTGTGGAGACAAGGAAACCCTTGTGCACTGTTCGTGGAATTGTAAATCAGTGCAATCATTAAGGAAAACGGTGTAGGGACTTCTCAAACAATTAAAAATAGAACTGCCATATGATCTAGCAATCCCACTACCAGGTGTATGTCCAAAGGAAATGAAATCAGCACGTTGAAGAGATATCTGCACTCCTATGTTTATTGCAGCATTATTCACAATAGCCAAAATATGGAATCAACTTAAGTGTCCATCAACAGATGAATTGATAAAGAAAATGTGGTATATATACACAATGGAATACTATGCAGCCTTAAACAAGAATGAGAGCCTGTCATTTGCAACAATCTGGTTGAACCTGGAGGACATGATACTTAATTAAATAAGCCAGGCACAGAAAGACCAATACCACATGATTGCATTTATATGTGGAATCTAAAAAAATCAAACTTATGCAAGCAGAGAATAGGATGGTGGTTACAGAGGCTAGGGGTGGGAGAAATGGGAAGTTGATGGTCTAAGGGTACAAAGTTTTAGTTAGAAAAGATATCTTATTCCTCCAGGAGGAATAGGTTCTGGAGCTCTATTATACAGCATGGTGACTAGGGCAAAATCATGTATTATATACTTGAAAATTGCTAAGGGAACAGATTTTAAATATTCTCATCACCAATGATAAGGATGTGAGGTGATAAACTAATGTTAATTAGTTTGTTTTATATGTATACATTCAACAGTGTATTCATGTATCAAAACTTCATGTTGTATCTTATAAATACATACAATTTTTATTTGTCAATTAAATAAACAATAAAGTAAATTGCATAGTTATATAAACAAATAATTTTATTTAGAATCTAGACCAATGGGTCTCAAAGTGTGAACCCAAACCAGTCAAAATAGCATTACCTGGGAACTAGTGCAAAATGCAAATCCTCTGCCCACACCAGACCCGCTGGATCAGAAACTTTAGGGGTGGGGCTCAGCAGCAGGTGGTCAAACAAGCCCTCCAGGTGATTCTGATGCAGCTGAAATTTGAGATTTACAGATCTACATATTTCTATTTCTAATAGCACCCTTTCCTAGGACTGTTTTTCTGAACCAGCTTTTTCTTTTCACTGTCTTTTGCTTTGCAAGTGTGAAATAAAACTTTGACACGTGCTGGAGAAAACAACAAAAACAGGCAGGACAGTATCTGGCCCGCAGGCCATAGTTAACCAACCCCTGATTTTGAGCATTGCAACAGATAATGTATGGGCTTTGCATGATCCCTAGAATATAAGTCATTGAAAATGGGTAGTATAGGCCAGGCACGGTGCCTCACGCCTGTAATCCCAGGACTTTGGGAGGCCAAGGGGGGAGGATCACTTGAGGTCAGGAGTTCGAGATCAGCCTGGCCAACATGGTGAAACTCCGTCTCTACCAAAAATATTTTTTTTTTAAATTGGCCAGGTGTGGTGGCGCACACCTGTAATCCCAGCTGCTCAGGAGACTGAGGCAGGAGAATCACTTGAACCTGGGAGGTAGAGGTTCCAGTGAGCCAAGATCACGCTGCTGCACTCCAGCCTGGGCAACAGAGTGAGAGACTCTTGTCTCAAAAAAAAAAAAAAGAAAGAAAAAAGAAAAGAAAATCGGTAGTACAATTGTTGCGGTTCCCACAAAATGAGCGTGCTTTTTCAAGTTAGGTCAAAAAACAAAATCCCAACCAAACTCAAGGAAATTTAACACATTGTCAGTAACCTCTGAAGTCTTACTTGCGTAAATGCATAATTTTCATAGACTTTTAAAATATTGAAAAATTATTAACACTCCACCTACAAAATTATCTTACAGATAGCGTTGCCAGGTCCAATACTTTTTTAGTATTTTCAATATCAGGGGTGTATTTATCCTAAAAAAGTATACATTGTTTATCTGAAATTGAAATTTAACTGGGACATCCTGGGATTTTGTTGTTTTTGTCTCTTTTGTTTTGATGATTTTTGCTAAATCTAACAACCCTACCTATAGATCTCTTACAGTTTCACCATCTGGGAACCACTGGTTTTATTGCATAACAGGGGTAACCTAACACAAGCAATATTTTGTTCTTTCAGGGAGGAAAAGAATTGCATTCTTATGGAATTATCCCCAAGGTTAAAAACTAATAATTCCCCTGTGTAGAAGCCACTGAAACACTCTGAGACAACCAAGCACTCTGCACTCACAGGTGCCAAGAACAAGCTTAGGTCACCCAAGGAAAAAGTACAATAATCTTGCATTTGTTCCTGCTGATTAAAGTCAAGCAGCTTCCAGGAAAATGTAGGCTTCCCTCGCGCCACTATGTTGAATTAATATCTGAAGAGTATTAATGATGGAAAAACTCAAATATATCCAACATATCCAAAGTTTTGCAGTTGGATTTGTGGGTAATCAAACTGTGTACTGAGAAAGCCTATTTTGTTAGTAAACAAAGTTTCTAAGTAGAGACGAAATATTCTTTGCAAGTAAACACAGGGGCGTAAATCAAGGATTCCTGGTAAATATTTGATAATGATGACGCACAGGCAGAGTAGGTGCCTTCAGGCTTCAGATATAGTCCAACAAGAGGGCTTATAAAATCATTCTCATGAAAGTTATAAAAATGGGGAAATGTGGCTCAGCATGCTACAACCTATGTCTTTTCAAACTTCAGAGAAGGAAGATGGTATTTGACATGTCCATGAAGATGAACGCATTGAGTTTTAATTAAAAGACCACAGTATTTAGCATCAGAAGACCCATGTTTGAGTTTCAGCACTACCGCTTCCAAGCCGTGCAGCGTTGAACAATTCGCTTAGTCTCTCTGAACTCTATTTTCTCTCTCTAAAACAGAGAGGATGAGAATTCCCATCTCACACGCTTCGGTCAGGGTCAAGGAGATAATAGAAATGAAAATGCTTTGCAAGTCGTGAAACTGCAAAGCACTCTCCCGATCATTTCCATGAAGAAGAGCAAACTCTCTGGTGACTGGGAAGTGAAATAATGTTGTACTGAGTGTTACCAGCTGAAACCATGCTAAGGACATTATTCTTTCAAGAAATGTGGGTTAGTTAGCTCAGGCTGCCATATAACAAAGTAGCGGGTGGCTTAAACAATGAAATGTATCAGCCAGGCGCGGTGGCTCACACCTGTTATCCCAGCACTTTGGGAGAAAGAGGTAGGCGGATCACTTGAGGTCAGAGTTCAAGACCAACCTGGCCAACGTGGTAAAACTCCATCTCTACTAGAAATACAAAAGTTAGCCGGGTGTGGTGGAACACGCCTGTAGTCCCAGCTACTTGGGAGGCTGAGGCAGGAGAATCGCTTAAACCCAGGAGGTGGAGGTTGCAGTGAACCAAAACAAAAACAAAACAACAACAACAAAAGAAGACAATGAAATGTATCGTCTCACATTCTGGAGATGAGAAGTCTGAGATCGAGGTGTTGGGCAGCAGGATTGGTTTCTTCTGAGGCTTCACTCCATGGCTTGGTAGATGGCCATCTATTCCCTGTGTGTGTTCCTGTGTCTAAATCTCTCCTTTTTATACAGACATCAGTCATATTGGGTTAGGACCTATCCTTATGGCCTACTTTAATTTGAATACCTCTCTGAAGACTCTGTCTCTAAATAAGGTCACCTTCTAAGGAACTGGGGATTATGACTTCAACATTTGAATTGAGAGAGGATATAATTCAACCCATAACAACATCTTTCATTTATTCTATTAAAAAGTGGTCAAATGGGTTCAGAGTGTGTCCCAAAGCCTGCTTCCCCCTCAGATAAAAACATTCCACTCTACAATGGACACATTCCTGTTTGTTGGGTCTTTAAGACGATAAATTATTTACTTTGGAATGAGGATTCAAGTCTGTGGCCTCATACCTTCTCCAAACACCAAAACACTAGGCAGTGCAGTGCCCCTGTTTTCACAGAAATGCCTTTATTCTGTGGCAAACATGTCACTCTCCCTTATATTTAGCTTATGAATGAAATTATGTCTCACATTGATACAAAGGCACTGAAGTTTTTAGATTTCAAACTCAATTTTTTGTTCAAGAAACTTACTTATCAGTTATCAGTCCCTTCTGTACTAAGCCTACAGGTTGTTGTCACATTCTCAAATCAGACAAGGCACCTTCATTAACTTATAGGACTAATAAGTATATACACATATATAAAAATCTCATATATAATCGATATATGTAACATAAAATAAAAATGACATTTTTAAAAGCAAAGTTAGCCTTTTTTTAGCTCATCCTTTCTTAGTGACTCAATATCCTTCTTTCCATCAATAATTGTCTTGCCATCTTAGAAATATATAAATGTCCCAGACCAAATGGATGCATAAATGTTTGTCTTGGGAGTTGGTCATTATAGCTCTTTTTGCAACATCAAAAATGTGGAAATAGCCTAATATCGAGCAGGAGTTTGCCAAACAAATCATGAGAAGGCTACATCTAGAATACAATGCACCCATTGAAGATTATGTTTTTGAAAAATATATAATGGCATGGGGTGATATTTGTGGTATGCCATTAAAGACAAGCAGGTTACAGAAGGCTATGGACAATTCCAATTTTTAAGACTACATACACATAAAAGAATATAGAAGGGATATTCATTAATGAGTTAATATGCTTATCTCTAAATAGTGAGATTGTAGATAATTTTTGTTTCTTCTTTGTACTTTCCTTTTTTGATTTTTTTTCCACAAAATGCATGCATCACTCATATAATGAAAATATGAGGCCGGGCGCGGTGGCTCACGCTTGTAATCCTAGCACTTTGGGAGGCCGAGGCGGGCGGATCACAAGGTCAGGAGATCGAGACCACGGTGAAACCCCGTCTCTACTAAATATACAAAAAAATTAGCCGGGCGTGGTGGTGAGCGCCTGTAGTCCCAGCTACTCGGAGAGGCTGAGGCAGGAGAATGGCGTGAACCCGGGAGGCGGAGCTTGCAGTGAGCCGAGATTGCGCCACTGCACTCCAGCCTGGGTGACAAAGCGAGACTCCGTCTCAAAAAAAAAAAAAAAAAAAAAGAAAATATGACCTTTTTTAATAAACGAAAATTTCCCTCTGAAAGATTATTGCTTCAAACAAAGCACCATTCATTCCAATGGGTTACTGTATTTTTCAAAGATCTTAGTACCTTACTTCTAGGAGATGATAATTTAGGGAAAGGGCTCAAAAAAGTATAAAAATAATTATATATTCAGCAATATAATGCAACTTATCACATTATAAAAAGACAATTTAAAAAGAAAAAAGGCTGGGCATGGTGGCTCACACCTGTTATCCTAGCACTTTGGAAGGTCAAGGCGGGCAGATTATCTGAGGTCAGGAGTTCAAGACCAGCCTGACCAACATGGAGAAACCCCATCTCTACTAAAAATACAAAATTAGTCAGGCGTGGTGGCACACGCCTGTAATCCCAGCTACTTGGGAGGCTGAGGCAGGAGAATCGCTTGAACCCAGGAGGCGGAGGTTGTGGTGAGCCGAGATCAGGCCATTACATTCCAGCCTGGGCAAAAAGAGCAAAACTGTCTATAAAAAAGAAAAAAAAGCTTAATGAAGGACTCAGCATTTGATTTAGATTAGGACTTAATGAAAAGGTACATTTTCCAGGAGGTACATAGAGGATGGAGAGGAAGGGTATCCCTGACACAGGAAATGGCATAAGTAAACCCACTTGTAGTAAAATGCCTGATCTACTCTGAGAGTAACAAATAGTTTAGTATGAGTAGTTCATGGGAATTCTAAAAGAATGTCAGGGGTCGAGGCAGGAAAATCAAGTCATAGGGCTGGATGGTCATAAAATTTATTGTTCAAACTAAGACCCTTTCAAGCATGAAAAAGTCTGCTGTTAATAGCTGCAGGAAACAAAAGCATACACTAGGACAGTGCCAGGAAACCAGGACATATGTCCACCCAACAAAGGACTGGATCCCAGGATGCCTTAAATGCCAAGCTCAGATATGTGAACTTTATACACAGAATCTTGAAATCCTAGGGTTGAAAAGAAATGTAAATGCCCTCCAGCCTGGCTAACCATATTCCTGCCTCTCCAACTTTTCCAAGAATTGCTATCAAGGCTTTGTTTAAATTTCTCTGTGACAAAGAACTCGTTGCCTTGGGATGCCTGTTAGAAAATTCTTTATTGTATTGAGCTGAAATGTATCTCCTTGTGTCTCTTATTTATTTGGCTCATTCATTCATTCATCCTGCCCTCTCAAAGACAAACACAATGATTATCTCTCTCCACATTAGAGGGAAAGACAGACACGTGACCCTCTAAATCTTCTCTTTTGCAGGTAAAATGTCCTGTACCCATCCTTCCTACAGCATTCCTGCAGTCTGTCACTGTACTCTTATAACTCCTAATTAGCTTTTGAATTAATCCACTCTTGTCATCTTCCCTGCTACCCTTTTGTTTAGGGCCACCATCTTTTCTTCTTTCTATGACACAGTGCCTCCTAAGTGGTCTCTCTCTTACCAGCCATCCTTCCAACTCATTGTTCACACTGCAGCCAGATTGATCTTTCCAAGACCCCAAACCGATTGTGACACTGGCCTGCTTACAACCTTCATTGGCTCCCCATTTTCGTAAAGATCAATTACAGCTTCAGGAAGGACAGCGTCATGCCATTCTGGCCTCAGTCACCATTGCAGTCTCATTTCTTTCCTCCCCTCCCCTCCCCTCTCTTGCATTCCTTCTTTAGTCCCTTGCACAGCCCACTGAAGGTACCGACACCTCTGCTTGGAGCCCTCTTCCCTCCATCACCTTCACCTTCCTCATCTTTACTCAGCCTTTGGGTCTCAATTTAGATATCACTTCCTATAGAATGTTTACCCTGGTCCCATTAAGTCTAGATTAAATATCCCTTCAGGTGGTCTCACGGGGACCTAAGCTTCCCCTATCAAAGCAAGTATAATATTGAATTAAAATCACCTGGTTCCTCATCTAACACCTCCGCTCCGTTGTAAATACCATGAGATCAGGTCTTCTTCAGCACTGTTGTCTTCAATATCTAGCAGAGTGGTTGTCACATAGTAGGTGCTCAGATAATAATAGACAATGCAGTTGCTAATAAATTAATGTATAGCACCCAGAACTAGATACAATTGTTCTAAATATGGTCTGAACAATACAGAGAGCAACGACTATCATGTCTCATGTTCTATACTTTAGACATCTTTTTTTTTTTTCTTTTTTCTTCTTTTTTTTTTTTTTTGAGACAGAGTCTCACTCTGTTGCCCAGGCTGGAGTGCAGTGGTGCAATCTCGGCTCACTGCAACCTCCGCCTCCCAGTTCAAGCAATTCTCCTTCCTCAGCCTCCCGAGTACCGGGGACTACAGGCGCTTGCCACCACGCCCAGCTAATTTTTGTATTTTTAGTAGAGACAGGGTTTCACCATGTTGGCCAGGATGGTCTCCATCTCTTGACCTTGTGATCCACCTGCCTCGGCCTCCCAAAGTGCTGGGATTACAGGCGTGAGCCACTGCACCCGGCCTCTAGACCTCTTTTAATACAACAAAATTCTATTTTAAAAGAAACATATCACTACTGATTTTATCATCAGTTTAAATCTCTAAACCTTAACTATATAAAGCTGCCACTTCTCTCTTTCTGTCTCTTCCTCTTTCTGTCTCTTCCTTTCTCAATCTCCCTTTCCCTCTCCCTCTACTTCCCATCTCCCTCTGTCATACACATACACACATACCTAGTAATTTGCAATTGAATTTTGGGATCCACACATAAGACTTTTTATATCCGTCTCTGCACACACACACCCCAAAAATTAAAAGTCAAAACAGATTATAACTTACTGATAACTTTTAGACTCCTAATCCTTATGCCTTTTCTCTTAGCAAATGGGAGCCTTATATTATGCCTTTATAGATATCGATGATGCTGAATAAACAGGAATGAAGACAGAGGCCAGTAGCATGCCACTAAAGACATTCACATGTCAATCCATCTCTTAATCAGCTCTCCTTTAATAAATGCATTCAACCAGTCATTAATCCAGCCCATATGCACTTTTCTAATCCAGAAGAAGATCACAGAATCTGTGCCTTCCTGAAATCAATGCTGTAAACTGATTAAAGTGTATTGACTGTAACCATGTTCCAGGTGCATTCACATACTTTATTTTAGTTAAATCTTCCAGCATCTATTATTCCTTTTTAACAGATAATAAAATCATCTCTCAGAAAATTACACAAGTAGCAATTGCCAGAGCAGGGATGTGAGCTCAGGTCCTGTGACTCCAAGCTCATAGTCATTAGCACACATGATATTGGGATCATCTCAAAAAAGAAAACATGCATAATTTGACTTATGCTGGCTCCACTATTCGCCACCTACTTCACTCTCCCAAATATCTGTGGAATTAATTAATTCCTTTGATTAGAGATTCCTAACAGGAGGTTCATTACAACTCAAAGGAGCCTCAGAGTTGACTTGTAATGAACCCACTGAAAGTTCATACAAAGTGCAATATGTGGTATATCCTGCATTTTTTTCTGAGAAGAGTAGTGTGTATCTATACCTGAAAAGGACCTTGGTCTCAAACAGTTTGAGAACAACTTCAAGTTTAAATAACTCCCTATCAAAGTTAATCATCATTCACCTTTCTGTCTGAAGGTTTAGATTGCACACATCTCTCTTTTTAGGAAATCAAAACTGCATTTTCTTATCTCTAGCATCCCAAATTCTCCATCACTTTCTAAAGAGTTTTTAGAGGGCTTGCCCACTGGCCCATTCTGAGGTTCTGGATGCCTTCTCTGAATCAAGCTTATCAAAGAACTCTCAGAAGCCCACCTATCTAGGCCTTTAGTGTCCTTGTCCCATGCCAGGTTCCAGCCTAAGGAGGACTCCTTTGCCTTCACAAAGTCAACAGAGACAAAACTGCAAAAGGCCTTTCTTGCAGCTCTTCCTTGGGGAAGGTTAGGATAGGTGCAATAGCAATAGGAGAAGCCCACCTGTTGAGATGTGAATTAGAGAGGGAGCTGATAGACCAAGAGACTCGAGGCATTATTCTCAAATACCCAGAAAGTCTAAATCTTTCCATTGCTAAATAAGTAGAAAACTATGTTTTCCCTGACAATCATGCTTAATCTTTATTCCTTAGCATATTATGGATGATAATTTCCTGAAAGCTTCTGTATCTCTGTCATCTAATTCAATGCTTAAACATAAATAGTCATTCACAAAAACTGCACAAAAATTCATTGAGCATCCCAGCTGGGTCTAAGCACTAACTGTAATGATACTAAGACAAAAAGAGTTGATCCCTAAGGTCTGGTGTGGGATGGACGAGTAAATAGATAGTTGTAATAAAGAATGGTAAGTGCTCTGACCCACAGAAATAAAGGAAGCTCTGGGAGAACAAGAGGGGGCCACCTAACCCATTAGGAAGGATGATCCGCATAGTTTCCAAGAGAAAGGGGGCCAGGCGCGGTGGCTCACGCCTGTAATCCCAGCACTTTGGGAGACCAAGGCGGGCAGATCACGAGGTCAGGAGATCAAGACCATCCTGGCTAACATGGTGAAACCGCATCTCTATTAAAAATACAAAAAAATTAGCTGGGTGTGGTGGCGGGCGCCTGCAGTCCCAGCTACTTGGGAGGCTGAGGCAGGAGAATGGCGTGAACCCGGGAGGTGGAGCTTGCAGTGAGCCGAGATCACGCCACTGCACTTTAGCCTGGGTGACAGAGTGAGACTGTCTCAAAAAAAAAAAAAAAAAAAAAAAAAGAGAAAGGGGCTTTCAGCTGGGTCTAAATAAAAATAGAGGTTAGACACAGACCTCACAGACATACAGAAAGAAAGTCTTATTTAATAAATAGTTTAACATGCCTAAATTCATATATGATATGGACAAAATGTATATAAAATGTACAAAAATGGTGCATAAAATGTGGAGAGGGAGTGAGTAGTAAAATATAACAATGAAGAGGAAGGTAAAAGGCAAGTTGTGGAGAACGTGTATCCACCAAAATTATTCTTGAAAGAAAATAAAAATGGGAATCTGCTGAAGACTTTTCCAAAAAGAACTGCATGATCATATTATACTTTAGAAAGATCATTTGACACAGTCTGGGCACAGTGGCTCACGCCTGTAATCCTAGCACTTTGGGAGGCCGAGGCGGGCAGATCACTTGAGGTCAAGAGTTCAAAACCAGCCTGGCTAACATGGTGAAACCCCGCCTCTACTAAAAATACAAAAAAAAATTAGCAGGCATGGTGGCTAGCACCTGTAATCCCAGCTACTTGGGAGGCTGAGGCAGGAGAATTGCTTGAACCCAGGAGGTGGAGGTGGCAGTGAGCTGAGATTGTGCCACTGCACTCCAGTCTGGGCAACAGAGCAAGACTCCATCTCAAAAAAAAGAAAGAAAGATCATTTGACACACTGTGGAAACAAAATGGAGGTATGAGCCGGGCGCGGTGGCTCACGCTTGTAATCCCAGCACTTTGGGAGGCCGAGGCGGGCGGATCACGAGGTCAGGAGATCGAGACCACGGTGAAACCCCGTCTCTACTAAAAATACAAAAAAATTAGCCGGGCGTGGTGGCGGGCGCCTGTAGTCCCAGCTACTCGGAGAGGCTGAGGCAGGAGAATGGCGTGAACCCGGGAGGCGGAGCTTGCAGTGAGCCGAGATCGCGCCACTGCACTCCAGCCTGGGCGACAGAGCGAGACTCCGTCTCAAAAAAAAAAAAAAAAAAAAACAAAAAACAAAAAACAAAATGGAGGTATGAGCTGGGCAGGACTGGCCCCAGATGAGACTAATGGGAAGTTGTGGCCAGAATGGAATTTGAGGGAATACTGGCCATAACTATAACAGTGGTGGGGGAGGTGGAGACACAGGTATGTGTATGAATTATACTCAGCAATGACAGTAGACAGGGCTTAGTGATGATTGTCATGAATGAAAGGGAAGAAGTCACCTAGGGTGATTCTGTTGTGTCTGACTTGGACAACTTGAGAAATTCCATTTGCAGTGGCAAAGAGAAGAGGAAGAGCAGGCCTGGGAGAAGAAGGGAGAAGACAGATCCAGGTCCTAACTCGGTGATTTTGAGGTGCTCTATGGAACATCAAAGTAGAGATTGGAATTTTAGAAGAAAGATTAAGCTAGGTTTGGGAGACACCATGTATCTGTAGTGGTTGAAGCCACTGGAGTGGATGAGATTATCCAGAGAGACTGCAGGATGACAAGGGAAGAGTCAAGAAGAAAGAGCAGTGCACACAAACATTTATGAAGTGAAGCCCTTTAAGTATTCAATTGTAACTCAAAAGGTCAGAAGGGAGCCAGGGAAGCATGGGATGGTAGCATCCAGGACAGAGTCAAAAACGGAGGAGGAAAGGACCAATAATTCAAAATGACACAGAGGCTGTGTGTGTGCGTGGGAGTGGGGGAGTTGAAAATGCTCTATGGTTTTGCTACAAGGAGGTCTTCGGCGGCCTTGCCAAAGGTTGGCCCTCAGAGGTGAGGGCGGACGCCAGGTGACTGGGTGTGAAGGAGCAAAAGGGTAGTGAGGACATGTCGGGAGACAGCAAATGCCACCCACACTCTTTCAAGGAGTTTGGTGGGAAGAGGAGCAGAAAACGGAGGTGGCAGCCAGAGGTGATCACTGCAGGGGAAACCGGAAGCTCCATTAAATACCTGATGAGCAGAAGTGCAGAAAACCTCTTGTGCACCGTGGAACCGGGTATGTGATAAATACATAAGCAATACCAGAATCGGGTTCCCTCTCCATCCTGCTGGGCACTAGAGCGGCTTTTGTTTCCATTCCCTCTATCAGTGAGAAGTGGCTCGTGCTTCACTTGTTAAAATGAAACCAGAGTGTGGAAGCCCAGCAATCGCTGGAACCCTTTGACCCCCGCTCCGCACCTGAAGACCGGCTGTGCCGGTGCCCGCTGCCCCGGCGGACGCTCCCCAGTGTTCACCCTTGGAAATTTCCAAGTCCAAATCAAAAGCACCCATAATCAGTTAAGACCCAAGGCTCCCTCTAGTCTTATCCAAAATTAGCCAGATTCGTTTGAAAGGCTTGTTCAAATAGAAGAGGACAAAGGGCCAAGAGACTGGCTGTGCCGAATTGTTCACGTCAATCAACATCTTTGTGGAGCCTGCGAGGGGCGCGTTGTGGGGAAGGGGCTCCCTCCTTCAGGGATATGATTCTGTTTCCTGGAGGCAAGTGTGGGAGTCCAGAGGACATTACTAAACATATTGTTTTAAAAATCCCCGTCCTTCTTGCCAAGCCTCTGTCCCACCGGTAATAAACAAGAAGCCGGGCCCGTCTCGCCGCCCAGGAGGGCAGAGCTTGCAGTGCCCTGCGGCTGGTAAGGCTAAGTAAGGGTCGCCCGCTTGCAGTCTGGAGCCGTGGTGAACCGAGAGTCTTGCAAGTTGGACCGGCTCGCTTTCCAGAAACCAGAGGTAAACTCGATATTTACAAACTCGTTCTCTGGCAATGAAAACTCGAAATAAGTTGAGCTCCGCATTTGCGCGCCTGCAAATTGCTCCAGCTGAGTGCACGGGAACGCAGCCCAACAGGGACCGTTTTCCGGCAAACCTGGAGGCCCTCTTTGCAAGGTTTCTCTGCTTGACAGAATGGCAGCTGTGACCCGGGAGCCCAAGCAATGGAGGACGGGTAGAGAGAGGCGCATACCGTACCCGATCGGCGTGGCGGGTCATGCTGCGGGAGTCTCGGCGTCTGTTCCTGCCCGGGCGCTGCGGACGCGGCCTGGGCTGCAGCCCCGCGACCTGGGAGCTGTGCTCGGGACGGCTGCTGCGGACTGCTCTTGTTTGCACTGGCCGTTTGCTTTTGGGCTTTCTCCAGTGCAGATGTAGTCAGGGGGCCGCTGTCCCGGGGGACAATGATTCCATTGGAAGCTGGCCTTTGACAAGACACACACATGACCTTTGACTAAAATGGCTTTGGGGAAGGAAAGTGTCGGGAGGCTGAAGACGGGGCTTCCAGCGCCGCCATCCACATTCCCACCCCCGACAGTGCCTAGTTAATTTTTCATCTTTCAAGGAGAACCTCTGTGAGGTTTGGTTTGCCATTTCTCTTTCCTTCTGTAGGATTCAGTCTGTTTCCAAAAGGATTTCGCAGCAGAAGTTTCCTGCTGTGTTGTTAATGCATTCCCTGAACTAGCATTTCCAGGTCAAACAGGGGCAGGCCTATGTTGTTTAAGTTCCTCTGACACTCTGGAAAATATCACCACCATTTTTTTTTTTTTTTTTTTTCTAAAACACGCTACAGTTTACAAAGGGCTTTTCACAATCATGCTGTCATTTGGCCTCCCAAACAATGCCGGGGAGGCTCTCCTATTACTGCCATTTTACACATAAAAAATTAGAAGCTCAGAAAAATATTTGCCCCATCACCCAACCAGAAAGTGAAATCCTGGTCTTCTTAATTGGCATCCAGTCCACATCCACGAAACCACCTACCACCCTGCTGAGTGACCCACACTACTAACGAGAACACAATTAATATAAAGCAATAGTAGCTACGGTTATTTTAATTTTTGGATTACAAAAGTGAGTGTCAGAAATTGTTTTATTAGATAATAGATGTTTTGTTCCCTGATATTCACAGATATCTTGAATCTATTGGCTACATTTTTTTTTTTAATAGTCTACTGCTAAAAGGATGCTGTGGTAACCAGACTAGCCACTTAGAGGTATAAGCCAGGTGTTCCCAGGGCTGCTACCAAAGTCCATCACTAACTACTATCAGCACCTCTTTCTATCTTATTTCTGGGTCCTTCCAGACAGTGAAATATTAAACAAAAGGGAAGGGGCTGTGAGCTTGTGAAATGAACAATGGACAAGCAGTCAGCATCACAGAATTTTAATGTGATGGAGGCGGGGTTGAGGGGCAGCAGAGAGTTACGGTGGAGGTCTGCAGAGAAGCCCTAGACCTAGACCTGCCCAGTGTGAAAGGCAATAGTACTTTCACTGTTTTCAGCTCAGAAAAGGGGAAAGGGGGTGACCCTCACTCTCGATTTTGAAGGACTTGGAGGAGCCAGCCAGGAGAAGAAGAGGGGGAAGGACTTCACCGACCCAGACAGCACCAGGTACAAAGCTGCTGTGGTGCATTCAGTGAACTTGAAAATAGTTGGGGCAAGCAGGAGCAGACGGCGTGGGAGGGTGAATCTAGAGAAGGGGGTGTGGGATGGACTCTGACCATCCTCCTGTGTCACTATAGGGGATGTGGACTTCATCTTGCAGCGCTGAATGTGTTAATATAACTGGCTCTGGGGCATCAACTCACAAGAAAAGGACACAGGAGTCATGCATTGTTCTCCAACAACAACAAAAAGATATAGCTCAACATCACTTAGGTCGGTAGTTAGGGGCATTTGCTTCATCAGACAGATGCAATTTCTTCTTCCTAGCTGCGAAAATGTGAGCAATACATTTAACCTCACCAAGCCTCAGTTTTCTCATCAGTAAAACTGGAGCTGTGATATATACTATGAGGATTAAATGAAATTCTGTAGATAAAACCCTTGGCCTTTCTGCAGGCATGGAGTTATACTCAATAAAAGATGGCTATTATATTTTAAAGTACTTTAATATGTGCAGTGCCTACCGTGGAATAACAAGGCACTCTCTTTCTCCCAGTTCTCTCACTCCCTCATTCTCATCATACTTCTGGCTTTGGATTCATTAGAAGTTTATCCCTTGTTCCTTTCTCTTCTTATATTCAGGGTTTTCTTTTGTTTGTTTGTTTGTTTTCAGACGGAGTCTTGCTCTATCGCCCAGGCTGAAGTGCAGTGGCACAATCTCTGCTCACTGCAAACTCCACCTCCTGAATTCAAGTGATTCTCCTGTCTCAGCCTCCCACATAGCTGAGATTACAGGAGCCCACTACTACAACCGGGTAATTTTTCTATTTTTAGTAGAGGTGGAGTTTCACTATGTTGGCCAGGCTGGTCTCGAACTCCCGACCTTAAGTGATCCACCTGCCTTGGCCTCCCAAAGTGTTGGGATTACAGGCGTGAGCCACTGCATCTGACCTCAGCTCCTTCTTGAAAATACTTCCTCTATGTCTCAGACTAGTCTTTAATATCAATTTCAATCTGTCTCTCCTTCCACTTTAATTTGTTCATTTCTTTGTCCTGCCATTGCCATACCCATCTGCAAATTATCCACCCAAGATGTAGCTATCTGCTAGAGCTAGACATCATTCCAAAATAATGACCATTGGCACCACCATTGATGTCTGGCCTACCCTTGGCTGGGCACTCAGCACCACCTCAGTTCTTACAAATGTCCCCAGCCAGCTCACTTCTCTAATTATGCAAAGTAACACTTCTCACCTCTTTAGAACCCTGATCTCACTCCCACCTGGCTTGCTTTCAGCAAACAAACTCTTTTCCCCCAATAAAGAACACAGTAGCTATCAGAAGGAAATTCTATTTCCTGTCCCTGCACCAGAAAAATATATCTATTCTCCACTTCTCCCCTCCTACCTCAGAGGTACCTCTTTTTCTGTGCACTATAGATTCCCTCTCTTCCCACTTCCTTTGGAAAACTCATCAACCATCATCTTTCCTTTCAACTTCTTCTCTACTGATAACATCAGTTCATTCATTCAGTAGGCATTTATAAAACAACTATAATCGAGCATCTTTGATTCTGCACATACACGGATAAATAAAACATTACAGCCTATAAACACATTAAAGTCCCTCCCACACACCATGTTTCCTCATGGAGTCTGAATATGTGCCAGTTCCTTGCAACAGTAACAACAACAACAGCACGCGCACCCAGCATGTGCCCACTGCCAGGAACGTTCTTCCATAGATCTTCCAAGGCCGGTTTCTATTCATACTTTAGGTGCTGGCTTAATGTCACCTGCTCAAAGAGTTCTTCCTAGGATATGAACAGACACTTCTCAAAAAAAAGACATTTATGCAGCCAACAAACATATGAGAAAAAACTCATCATCACTGATTATTAGAGAAATGAAAATCAAAACCACAATGAGATACCATCTCACGCCAGTTAGAATGGTGATCATTAAAAAGTCAGGAAACAACAGATGCTGGCGAGGATGTGGAGAAATAAGAACGCTTTTACACTGTTGGTGGGAGTGTAAATTAGTTCAACCATTGTGGAAGACAGTGTGGAGATTCCTCAAGGATCTAGAACCAGAAATATCATTTGACCCAGCAATCCCATTACTGGGTATATAGCCAAAGGATTATAAATCATTCTACTATAAAGACACATGCACATGTATGTTTATTGCAGCACTATTTACAATAGCAAAGACTTGGAACCTATCCAAATGTCCATCAATGATAAACTGGATAAAGAAAATGTGGCACATATACATCATGGAATACTATGCAGCCATAAAAAGAATAAGTTCATGTCCTTTGCAGGGACATGGATGAAGCTGGAAGCCATCATTCTCAGCAAACTAGCACAGGAACAGAAAACCAAACACTGCGTGTTCTCACTCATAAGTGAAAGGTGAACAATGAGAACACAGGGACACAGGGAGGGGAACATCACACACCGGGGCCTGTTGGGGGGTGGGGGACAAGGGGAGGGAGAGCAGTAGGACAAATACCTAATGCATGCGGGGCTTAAAACCTAAATGACAGGTTGATAGGTGCAGCAAACCACCATGGCACATGTATACCTATGTAACAAATCTGCACGTTCAGCACAGGTATTCCAGAACTCAAAGCAAAATTTAAAAAAAAAAAATACAGTGGGGCATGAGAAATTTTTGGAGATGGTAGTTTGTGTTGATGATTGTATATATATGTATGCATTTATATGTACATATGTGAGTAAATGTTAAAAAAAAGAAAGAGTTCTTCCTTGACCAGCCGATCGAATGAGCCATCTTTTTCTTCATTATTGGCTATCTTTTAACCTTTCCTGTTTCCTTCATATCAGTTATCTCACGTTGTGATGAAAAGCTTCTCAGTCTGCCCACTTGCTTATTTTCTGTTGTTTCCACTAGTCTGAACCCTCATGAGGACTGAGACTCTTATGTTTTACTCAGCACTGTATCTCGTACCTAGTATGCAACTCAGAAAGCATTGTTGATTGTACACGCCAGGTGCCAGCATCATATTTGCCTTAATCTTTTTTTTTAATTTTTTCTTTATCATACAGCCTACTGAATTTCAACATCAACTAAAATTCGAATCTCCCAGGTTCTTAACAAACTTAATGCCCAAAGCATACTCAGACCAGCTATCACTGAGGTGAGATTCAGGTAATTCCAAAAGCCAAGCTTGAGAACCACTGACCTAGCCTCTGCATGACACAAGGGAGGCTCAATAAAGGAGATGAATGAATGATTCAGGGAATGGGGTCATTCAGCTTCTGCTTATCTTTAGTCCTCTTCTCCTTGGTCTCTCCCCACATAATCTGTTATCTAGGCATGCAAACCCCCAAACAAGCCCTGCCCTCTCATTTTTCCAACCTTTCAAGTGGCGCTAGCTCTACTAAAACATCCACGCCCCAGCCTGGCTCCCTAAGGAGTTCCCCTACTGGTAAAATCTGGGTTTGGGCTCAACACAAGCTCCTCTGCCAGGCTCTGGGCCTCTTCTCTGCTTACTCATGACATGCTATTAGTGCAGTCAAGGCTGCTTCCTGCTGCTGTGTCATGATTATTCTTGACCAAGAGCTCTTTTCTCCTGTGCCCCATGTGTGGCAGGCTGCCTAGTCAGCAATGGCATTCCACAGATATTGTAGAAGGAAATGAAGTAACACACTTAATGAACTTTAAACGAGATGCTCTACTTTCATTTTCGGGTGATTTTTGTTGTTGTTGTTGTTGTTTTTAACAGCATTATTGAGACCTAGTCACATAATGTACAATTCACCAATTTAAATGGTACCATTCCATGGTCTTTAGGATAGTCACAAAAGTATATAACCATCACCACAATCAATTTTAGAACATTTCATCACTCCAAATCCAAAAGGAACCCCATACTTATTAACAGTCATTCCTCTTGTACCCCTCGTTCTCCCAGGCCTCAGTAACCATTCATAGAGACAGAATTCTGTTTCTATAGGTTTGCCTATTCTGGTCATTTCATATAAATAGAATCATACAACACCTGGTCTGTTGTGATTGGCATTAACTTCCATTTTTGAAGACCCATTTGGCCGTAAGCATCTCTTTCCTATTGAGTGTACACGATGGAATATGGACTCTGGTAGAGATCTTGAAGGATGAATCAAGGCAATATTTCTTAGACCATATTTCACAGCAGCCTGGTAAATCATCCAAATTCCTGAGCCCCAAGGTGAGAGAGTATAAGGAGGAAGGAGAATGGAGACACTTAGCTACACCTGTTACCCCAGAAGAACGGGAAGCAGAGATGGATTTCAACAGGGCTCAGCTGTGCCTCCTGCCGCCCCAGCCTGTCCCAGCTGGGCCGTATGAACAGGACCTCCTGCACCATCAAGACCCCCACACTGAGGGCAAACTTCCAGAGTGAAAATCTAGATTTGCCACACATTACCTGTAACTTTTTATGTCCTGCTTCCTCATCTCTTAAAAAACGATAGAAGTAATTCCTACTTTATAGATACCACATCATAGAATTGTGAAGATTAAATGAAAAAACACACATACAAGTCATAGCACAGCACCTGGGACATTGTAAATACCAGTGCATGTTTACACTTGTTGCTTGACCACAGCTGTTTATATATTGTTCTTCTAAGTAATATTTAATATTAAAAGGGGGTTCTGATGGTTTAAAAAGTACTGCAAACCATTTTTCTAGGAAAACTTCACACACCATGCAGGATTCTAATGCCAGATGATCATCTGTGTTCTGCTTACTGTGAGCTAGGACAGTGGAAAGATTTAGATGAAGTTGAAGAGTAATTCATAGAAAGTGAAGGGAGAGATAGGTTAGGTTCATTCCTAGCACAAAAAGTTGATGAAGGCTGGGTAGGGTGGCTCACGCCTATAATCCCAACATTTTGGGAGGCCTAGGCGGGTGGCTTGCCTGAGGCCAGGAGTTAGAGACCAGCCTGGCCAACATGGTGAAACCCCGTCTCTATTAAAAATACAAAATTTAAAAAAAAAAGTCAGGTGTGGTGGTGAGCACCTGTAGTCCCAGCTACTTGGGAGGCTGAGGCACAAGAATTGCTTGAATCAAGGAGGTGGAGGTTATAGTGAGCCAAGATTGTGCCAGTGCACTCCAGCCTGGGTGACAGAGTGAGACTGTTTAAATAAATTTTTTTTTAAAGTTGATGGAAAGGATCTAGTTCTTCCTACCATATATTCACCAGTGCCACTAGTAGGCAGAGTCTGTTGGCTTTATGGAACTTGGTTCTGTTCACCAAGGGCAGATCATCTATTCACCTGCACCCCTCTCCCAAAATTTCTTTATTTTCTTTGTACTAGTCTTATGTGCCAGACCTGTATGTGCTGTCTCCTAAATAGATCTGAATACAAGCCCTCAGCAGGTGTCTCCAAAATACACCTGAAATCAGTACTTGGGCTGCTGACCCTCCGTGGGCAATCCACTGGTCAGATACAACCATCTGTCTGCATCAGACACTGCAGCAAGGAGCCACAGGGTATCTTGATTTTGCTGTCAGCTGGTCAGACAATTATCCTGCAAGCTCCAGGGGAGCTGTTCTCGCATGTAAGCCTCACATGTCTATTTCAAGTCATGTAGCATAATTAGTGGACCTTTGTCTCATTTCCACGGCTTTGAATGGGCTTGCCTGCACATCTGACAAACCTTTGCTCAGATTCCGCTCCACCATCCCTCTTGCCATTCCCTTCTCTATGATTCCCCAGCTAGGACAGCGCCTAGGACAGTGCCCGGTTATCACCTGTGTATATGACCATCTCTGCTGCTGCACTGTGAGCATTAATAAGGACCTTTTTCCTTTATCTTTGTGTCTCCCAGTCTAGCCTTGGGTCTAGCACAAAAAAATGCTCATTCCTCCCTTTGACAGATATGCATTGAGATCCTATTGTGTGCTGATACTTCAAAATGCAAACATTTCATGAAAGCATGGAATTTTAACTCTGACAGGAATTTTGAGGGGACCAAAGGAGGCCCCAGAGAAAGTAGGTCTTATTGAGCATCCCAATGCCTAGGTGGGGAAAACTCTAGGAATACACCTTGCTCTTTTATGGCAGGGATTTTTCCTTTGGTTGAAATGGCAGAATTTTTATAACTTGGTTAGAAAACTAGAGAAACATCTAAAGGCCAGATGCACTGGCTGACACCTGTAATCCCAGCACTTTGGGAGGCCAAGGTGGGTGGATCACTTGAGGTCAGGAATTCGAGACCAGCCTGGCCAACATGGCGAAACCCCATCTCTACTAAAATAGAAAAATTAGTCAGGTGTGGTGGTGCGTGCCAGCTACTCAGGATGCTGAGGCAGGAGAATCTCTTGAACCCAGGAGGCGGAGGTTGCAGTGAGCTGAGATTGCACCACTGTAATTCAGCCTGGGCAACAGAGCAAGACTCTGTCTCAAAAAAAGAAAACTAGAGAAAAATCTGAGTGATTGTGTTCATTAGTGGTTTTTCCAGCTCAAGGACTAGCCCTCCAAGCACCCCTGGGCTGGTGGCTGAGGATATCTACACACACCAACCCAAATTCTCCCTGTGGCTAATCGCACTGTTGCCTGACTCTCTGCACTTCTCACACCTTCGTCCTGCAGGCTCATGTCTCGCCCAAGCCAGGGCCTGTAAAAATTTAACTCAGCGCAATTGCACAATCTTGAAAGCATGAATTGCTTTTTGAAGCAATGAATGAAAGTCTTCAATACCCCCTTGGAAGGAAAAAATGGAATAAGTTGTCACAAACAACTCGCTCAAGCGAGGTTATTACACAAATGAAGGAAGCAAGGGGATGCTCCTTTGGGCCAGCTTAGGAGGCAGATGAAATCCCTTTTTCTCTTCCTACTGCTCTTTGTAATTTCTATTAAGAACCTATTTCCAGGCCGGGCACAATGCCTCACGTCTGTAATCCCAGCACTTTGGGAAGATCACTTGAGCCCAGGAGTTCCAGACCAGGCTGGGCAACAAAGTGAGACTGTTTCTACAAAAAAAAAAAAAAAAAATTAAAAATTAGCCAGGAGTGGTGGCACATACCTGTAGTCCCAGCTACTCAGGAGGCTGAGGTGGGAGGATCCCTTGATCCCAGGAGGTCAAGGCTGCAGTGAGCTGTGATGGTGCCAGTGCACTCCAGCCTGGGTGACAGAGCCAGGCCCTGTTTCAAAAAAAAGTAGAACCTATTTCCCTTTGGATAGAGGTGATGGATACGTTCATTACTTTGGTTGTAGTAATGGTTTTATGGATATTCGCATATGCCCAAACACATCAAATTGTATACATTAAACAAGTGTAGTTTTTGTATATTATTTATACCTCAATAAAGTTGTTTTTAAAAAATAGAAGAATCTATTTTCTCATTGAGTCTAAATAATGGTTCAGCAAATCCATTATTTTGTGTCTCTCACCAAGACAGGCTTTGGTGAGAAAGAGCAAGACTTTTGCCTCATGAAGGCTGCTGATACACTTCTCTTAATTAGTCATGATGGCACTGACACCAATGAATGCCACAACTTTAGGTCAGGCCACCATCATCTCTCATCTGGACCACCGAGTAGGTCTCCTAACCGTTCTCCTTGACTCCAGTTTGAAATCTTCTAAAAAACCTTCCATGCTGCAGCCGGAGAGATCATCCTAAAATTCTAACCTGACCTCCTAGTTCCTCTGAGTCATACCCTGCAGGGTTTCCCACTGTCCTGAAAAGAAAGCATCAACTCCTTAATATAGGTTAGCAATCATCTGGCCAAGATTGCTGCCTACAGACACAGGCACCTGGCTAAGAAGTTGAGTGGGGCTGGAACCCACATGCTAAGCCATGAACCCGGGCAATGGCCTACTTTTGCCTAATATCTAGTGAGAACTAGAGGTGCCACCGAGGGTTTATTACATACTGTTGTAAACTCAGATCTAGTCGTCCCTACGCTTGCTTCCATCCTAACCTCAGCACTATAATCCCACCATATAAGTGTCTCAAAATTTCCCTCTATCTTCTTTCTGACCCTTTACCCATGTTCTCCTCTGCTTTAACTTCTCTTTCTTTCTCTCTTCACCTGGGTAAGTCACATTCTTCTTCCTGCTCTCCACTTAAACATCATCTTCCCAGACCCTCTTGGAATAAGTTAAGTGCCTCAAATATGTGTTCCCAAAGCACCAAGTGTTTTTCATACAGAGAGAGATCATTCTATAGTCCTTTTTTTTTTTTTTTTTTTGAGATGGAGTTTAGCTCTGTCACCAGGCTGGAGTGCAGTGGCGTGATCTCAACTCACTGCAACCTCTGCCTCCTGGGTTCAAGCAATTCTCCTGCCTCAGCCTCCTGAGTAGCTGGGACTACAGGCATGCGCCGCCACGCCCAGCTAATTTTTGTATTTTTAGTAGAGACAGGGTTTCACTATGTTGGCCAGGATGGTCTCGATCTCCTGACCTCATGATCCACCCGCTTTGACATCCTGAAGTGCTGGGATTGCAGGCGTGAGCCACCGCACCCAGCCTCTATAGTCTTTTAATTGCCTATTTATCTGTCTTCCTTTGAGAGTGGGTCTGTACCATGTTCTTTTGTAATCTCTTTGTCTAGATATTCAACAGATATCTGTTGATCAAAGGAATGAATGAATGGATGGATGCATAAATACGTTAAAAATTTTGAATTTCTGTTTCTTCTTACTTACTGTCCGATATTCATCTTAAGAGTTTTTTTCTCTGCCTTTACAGAATGCCCTTGCAGAGGTGCAGTTCTAGGGACTGAGAATCTATCTTAGCTCATCCAAAACCACAACTTTCAGATTTTACAGATGAAAAAACGTCAAATTTCTTTCCTTTGAGTCTTGATATGAAAAGATAACAGTCTTTCTAAGATGTCTTCACTCACAGGTCTACCCACCCTTCCCCAGCATGGCAGCCAAGGCAACACAGTAAAAGGCCTTGAATGTCTTACTGAGGAGTTTGGTTTTCACCCTATCGGGGATAGGGAGTTCATGAAGCATTTTGAGCAGGGGAGTGACATGCTCATACTTGTGTTTTGAGTAATCACTCTGGCAGAGTAAGAAATATGAGAGTCTGAGGCCAGGGAAGGCAGAGAGAAAGCCAGTGGAACAGTCCAGGCAAGACATGATAAAGGCCTGGACCAGGGAAGGGATCATGGCAGTGAACGTGAAAATGAAGAATCAAGAAACATTTAGGAGGTCAAAATCTCCTGGACTTGATGGATGTAAGGGGAGGAGAAAAATTGGAAATGATTCCAGAGTTTCTAGTTTCAGCACTGGGTCCCGGTGGTGCTATCATCCAAGCTCAGAACCGTGCAAAAGATATTGAGTTCTCTTTAAGATGTGTTCAGTTTAAGTTGTGAACTTTCATAAGAAACAAAGATAGTAACTGTGTCTGTATACCCCTCTTTGGTATGCCTTAAATTCATGGAGATGAATTTATACATAGGAGGTATTCAAAATATTTCTTGAATTGAATTGAAGGTGCAGTTCATCCTACTTATAAAATTTTCAATATATTTAATTCCTACTGTCAGTGGTGTGTCTTTTGTAAAACATGCAAAGACCTATCCAACCATACTGCTCTAATATAATATTTATCCATAGGACAAGTAAAGAAATTGCAACCCCCTGGAAAGTATGACTAAAAAATTTTCCTGCAATAATAATTTTCACTAAGTGGTTGAAGGAGTCAGGAAAAGGGATGGTTATTACAGCAACCACAAATTGGCCCAGAGCTACACTTGGCTTCCAGTTTCACTACAAATTTCAGGGAAGCCATAAAAGATTCAAGTGAAATCTGGTTGGTTGATTAGAAACATGTGAAGGAACCTCACAAACATGCACGTGTTTCACATTTCCTAGGCCAAAGTTTGCCAAGTATTAATAATCATATACCCTATGATATTCCAGAAAACAGTATTACCCCAGCTGGCCCTTGGAAGGACAGAACCTGGGTCAGGAGAGCATCCAACAAATCCAGGACTTTCATAGAGAGAAAATTAACGAACAAATGGCATGCAGAATGGAGATCACCACACCTACTTCCTCCAGCTTCCCCTACCCTGCTGCCAATGCTGCCTCCATGCCCCTGCCCTCAGCCTGGTCTCTGCTCACCTTCGTATCAGAGGAAATTGGAGGATGGAGCCTCTCACGTGAGAGCACTGTTGCCTCCTATCCAAACACAAATTCCAGAGTGGAACAAACACAGGTTTTGGAAACAGAAAGTCCCAAATTTGAAACCAAATTTCCCCATTGACTTTGAGTAATTCACTTAACCTCTTTGAGCCTCAGGTTTTTTTGTTTGCAAAACAAGGATGAGACCTACTTTGAAGGAGGGCTGTAAAGACTGAATGCAATCGTTTATGTAAAACACATACACTTACGTGATGTTAACAAATGTGTTTGACCCTTCTTCCTTCTGTCTGATGACCTGCCAAAGCAAGTTTAAAGCCAAACTCTCACTGAACGCAACTCTCATACCCAGAAGTCCCAAGGAACTGGAGCCAATTTACACAGCAACTGGTGACCTGATCAGAGTGCTCTGTAGAGGGCCTAGTTTCATCCAGTTGTCCTTTGACTCCGAGTGCATGAGACAAAAACAAATCTGGTCTCCCCTACAAGAGCAAGGACAATGGAATAGTCTAGAATAATCAGCTCAGACCTCATAGATGAGGTATCATTTGAACTGGGATTTAATGGATGAGTAACATTTTCTTGGGGGGAGTAAGAGAAATTTTATACAAAAGAGGTATATGAATAAATACACGGAGGCCATGGTGTGCTCAAGAAACAATAACTGGTTAAGTATGTTAAGAAATGCTGAGAGATGGGGCTGGCAAGGTGAACTGAGCTAGTTCACCAAGCTCTTATCATGCAGAGTATCTAGACTGAGTTCTATAAATAATGCAGGCTTAAGGCAAATCTCATTAAAGATCTTTGAAATTTTCTCTTTTGTATTTTATTATATTTTCTTTTTAGTATTTTCTATCCTCATTATAAAAACCATGCATGTAGTAAAAAGAAATTTCAAGCAGTACAAAAAGATACACTTTTAAAAATCAATCCCTCTCTTTATCCCAGACTATGGGGTCTGTTGTTCAGAGGTAACCAGTGTCAAATCTTTATTCCTTCTCCTTCAAGAAATTGTCCATGTATAATAAATAGTGTTATAAGTCTTTTTAATGAATAAATATTTATACACTACCGCATTGCTTCTTTTCCACTTTACAATATAGCATACAGATATTTACATTTCAGTATGTATAATTTCACCTCATTATTTTAAATAGCTATACAGTATTCCACACATCAGATTGTTACATCATCTTCTCAATAGTCCCCAGGTGGCAGATTTTTAGGTTGTCCCCAGTTGTTGATTATTACAAACAAGGCTTCAATCCATTCTTGCACTATCTACCCTTTGCAACCATGTGGGAGTATCGCTGTAGAAAAATAACTCCTAAAACGAGAATTGCTGGATCAAAGGGTATGTGCTTTTTAAATCTGAGAGTTATTTTCAACTTGCCCATTAAAAAAAATACCTATTTATATTCCCACAACTAGAATATGACTGTATCTACTTCTGTATACTCTTTACATCACTCTATTATCAAACTTTAAGTCTTGGCCAATCTGATAACTGAACATTGTTTATTCCCTTGTTTTGACTTACATTTCTTTAACTGAGTGAAGATAACCAATGGCTCATATGTTTATAAACCATTTGCACTTCTTTGTCTAAGAAAAACTTTTTTTATTTTTCCTTGCCAATTTTTCTATTAGTTTGTTTTATTTTCCTCCCTGATTTATAAGAGCTATTTATATTTTACAGAAATAAGAAAATTGACCACCATTTCATTTACGGCTTCTGGGCTCTATTCAATGCTTAGAAAGACCTCTTCCATGCCAATGTTATTTTTAAATCCACTCATGTTTTCTTTCACACTTTTATGACTTCCTAGTTCATGTTTATGTTTTTGATAAATTAAGATCTTGTTTTGCTGTAGGGTATGAGATCTGGATTTTATTTTATTATTCCTTCTTTATGTCTTTCTTTTAATAGATTATTTTACCCTCACTAAAATTGTCATAATACATATGTTTGTTCTTAGTTCTGTTCTCTGATTTGTTTTCTCTTTTTTTTTTTATTCTTTCTCAGTTTTTCATTTTTTGGTTACATGGTCTGTTTTCATCTTCTTTGATCTATCTGCAATTTGTTTTTCTTTATGGAGAATTATCTGATGGAAGAAGAGGAGCTCTACCTGGCACACAGTAAAGCCTCCTCTATCACAAGTGTTGTGTGTTTTTGCATCTGCCTGTGTTGTTCAGTTGACTCTGATACGATGCCATCCACCCTCTGAGAGGGTTATGATGTTCTCTCTCACTGAGAATTCCCATAAGGATGGCATGGTAGCAGGATTCTCTTTTGACTCTGCTTCCCATGATGCTCTGCAGTATGGAACAGGGACAAGGATGCTCTCCTAGTCTAAGCACAACCACATGTGTTGCTGTTTCAGGCACAAATGGCTTTTCAGAGATGTGCTGCCTCCTTTTGGAGACCTCTGTGGAAATGTGGATTTACAATGTGAAAGTTGATTATACAAATTGGGTCATCCTTGTCACACCCAACTAAATCAGAGTCGTAGGATCAGGAGGAAAAAGCACTCAGGGCACATAATGTTGCTCCAAGAATGTAATTCTCTGTGAGCTTGGCTGCTGAAACTGTCTGCTGTAAGCTGAAAGCAGTTTTATCTAACAGCTGATGAAACAACCTGCTGTGACTCTAAGAATAGTCTTATCCATTGCCATCACCTACCAATCAAAACTTGCAAAGCTTACCAAAACCTTACTAGTGCCAATGAACTTTGTCAAAGAGAAATACATAACACTTATCTTCTTAAAAAAATAAAACTTCCGACCTTCTCTTTATTCTTTCGACATACTGAAAACCACCTGGTCTGCATGTTTGCCTGGAATTAAATTTTTTTTTTTGAGACAGAGTCTTGCTCTGCCACCTAGGCTGGAGTGCAGTGGCATGATCTCAGCTCACTGCAACCTCCACCTCCAGGTTCAAACAATTCTCCTGCTTCCGCCTCCCAAGTAGCTGGGATTACAGGCATGCACCACCACTCCTGGCTATTTTTTATTTTATTTTATTTTTTTTTTGAGATGGAGTCTCGCTCTGTCGCCCAGGCTGGAGTGCAGTGGCGTGATCTCTGCTCACTGCAAGCTCCACCTCCCAGTTCATGCCATTCTCCTGCCTCAGCCTCCCAAGTAGCTGGGACTATAGGCGCCGGCCACCATGCCTGGCTAATTTTTTGTATTTTTAGTAGAGACGGGGTTTCACCGTGTTAGCCAGGATGGTCTTGATTTCCTGACCTTGTGATCTGCCCGCCTTGGCCTCCCAAAGTGCTGGGATTACAGGTGTAAGCCACCACGCCTGGCCACTCCTGGCTAATTTTTATATTTTTAGTAGAGTTTCACCATGTTAGCCAGGCTGGTCTTGAACTCCTGACAGGTGATCCACCTCCCTCAGCGTCTCAAAGTGCTGGAATTATAGGTGTGAGCCATCACACCTGGGCTTGAAATTGAAATTCTTTCTTCCCAAATAAAGTGTTCAAATTTCAAAGATTCGTCTCTCTCTTTTATTCGACTTCAACAACTATTAGTGTCTTCCTCCCATTAGATCCAAATTTGACTATGTTTAGCAATTATTGTTCAGAGTTTGGGGATTGTATGTATTTTCTAAGTTCTTTCAAGATGAAATGTTCTTTTCTTTTGTTCAGTTCGTTTTAGAAGGTAGAGTTAGGGTGGAAATGGCTTTAATTCTTTGTTTCTAACCAGCATCTATCCCTTTAAAACAGTTAAGCAGGAGAGCATATATTGATGTAAAACTAATCGACAGAGAGACTAGAAGGGGAAAGAGAATGGAGGCAGGGAAATCAATTAGGAAGCTAATGCAGCCATCAAAAATAAGAACAGAGATGAACCAAAACTGACCTGGGCGGAGGGTGGGGGTACCAGTAATGACAGGAAGAAAAGTCTGGAAAAAATTTTGCAGACCAAATTGACAAGACTTTTTGACTGATTGAAAGGGAAGTTTAGGGTTAGCAGAAAAGAAGAAGTAACTTAGTAAATGCCATGCATTAACTGAGACAGGAAATACAGCAGAGGGAACGAATTCATTTTTTAATATGTTGAAGGGCCTGGGACCTTCTGAGGAAGATATCAATCAGGCTGTTGCGAACATGGAACTGGGATTCAAGAAGGAGTCAGGGCAGCAGGTATGGATTTGGAAGTCACCAATAGATTGAAAGTTGTGGTGGCTGGAACCACGATTAATTTGACAGGAAAGATAGTATAAAGTGAGAGAGGGTTAAGATGTAAGCTAAAGAACAACAGTCTTTAAAGCACTTGTGGGGAAAGCTGAGTTCACGAAGGGTAGCATTGCAAAGGTAGGAAGAAAACGCAAAGACAGTCGCGTTGTGAAAACCAACAGGAGAAAGAGTACCAAGAAAGGATTTGTAGGCCAGGCACAGTGGCTCATGCCTGTAATCCCAGCACTTTGGGAGGCAGAGGTGGACAGATCACCTGAGGTCAGAAGTTCAAGACCAGCCTGGCTAACATGGTGAAACCCCATCTATACTAAAAATACAAAAATAAGCCGGGCATGGTGGTGGGCGCCTGTAATCCCAGCTACTCGGGAGGCTGAGGCAAGATAACTGCTTGAACCCGGGAGGCGGAGGCTGCAGCGAGCCAAGATCGTACCACTGCACTCCAGCCTGGGTCACAGAGTAGGACTCCATCTCCAAAAAAAAAAAAAAAAAAAAGGGATTTAGTCTACAGGGGCCACATGGTGAAAAGTGTCATAAAACAGGCACTAAAAGTCACCCACTGAATTTGGCAATTGACAACAGCAATTTGGGGAGGAAGAAAGGAGAGTGGAGGGGAAGATGACAAATGAATATTAAGTAAGAATCTAATACATACCAGGAAATACACTAGTGTTTTGCATATTCCGTTTTACTTAATCTTCAGAAAAATCTTCCAGAAGAGGAAACAGAGGCTAAGAGACATTCAGTAACCCTTGCACAATCATGTTGAAGCTAATAGAGAAAGCTAGATTTACATACAATCCCATCCTGGATTCAAAGCACCATCCTATTTCCATTATGCTAACTTTCAAGTCAGATTATATTAAATTAACAAATGTCTTAACCTAAAAAAAAAAGTCATGCTTTTAGATAATAGTTTCCTAGGGACTCCTATTAGAAAACTGTGGCTGGATTCCTTTTACAAATTCTGGCTGCCATGCAAAACATAATTATTCTACCTAGGACTGTTTTGGTATAATGTTAACTTATCAGCCTCTGTCCCGCAGATTAGCCAGACTGTGCCGGTAGCATTCTTGGCAATGGTAAGTACCAATGAATGGAAACTAAACTAATAGAGGTCACAAAATTGGCACCAAAAGAAGGGCAACAATGAAAATCTCTTTATGCTTCCCCTGTACTTTCTTTAACAGAAATTTTTCCATATCGAGTTGTGTTTATTCATTTCCAACTTCTGTATGTTGATGAATACACAAAATTCCTTGACGTGGGAGATGATATCATAAGTACTCTTTCTGAGGGTATCATCGAATCTCTTGGATTATTTTTTCAGCTCCTGTCTCTCCCACAATACATCAGTGCTTTTTGCTGCTCAGTAAAATGCCTATCACATGACAGACGGTCAATGAATGTTCATTCTACCAAGCTGTTTTTTCCAGGCTGAGGTCACTGCAGGTGGATCCATAACTTATGTGCCTCTTTAAAAAAAAGCCCAAGAACACACCAAGTCTGGAGTACAGAACTGATGCTCAATTTCATGGCTCAACTGATTCAAAACCAATCAACCAGTGATATTGGTGGCAAGGGGTACCAGCAACTTTCCAGTTTTCCTAAATAGGGGAAAAAGATATGTTTTATGAATGTACGATGGGAAGATATTCAAAGATTCTGGAATTTCTCTACGCTATTTCTATCCAGGGCACCTAGCCCCTCTTCCCAGAGAATTCTAAGAGGAAAAGGCTATTCCATGGGGGCCACAGGACCAGGATTTATATATACAGAATATTCACAGCCATGGGTTCCCAAACCAACTTAATTAGAAGCAAAGAATAACTCCTTGTTTTGGCACTGTAGTGACTGCAGCTTGCTAGGCATGTGTTCTTCTCTAGCTGAGTGGATGGTGATATGGTTTGGCTGTATCCCCATCCAAATCTCATCTTGAATTGTAGTTCTCATAATCCCCACGTGTCATAGGAGGGACTTGGTGGGAGGTAATTGAATCATGGGGGCAGTTACCCCCATGCTGCTGTTCTCTTGATAGCAAGTGAGTTCTCCTAAGATCTGATGGTTTTATAAGGGACTTTTCCCTCTTTGCTTGACACTTCTCTCTCCTGCTGCCATGTGAAGAAGGATGTGTTTGCTTCCCCTTCCACCATGATTGTAAATTTCCTGAGGCCTCTCCAGCCATGTGCAACTGTGAGTCAATAAAACCTTTTTCCTTTATAAATTACCCAGTCTCAGGCAGTTATTTATAGCAGCATGAGAATGAACTAATATAGTAAATTGGCACCATTAGTGGGGTGCTGCTATAAGGATATCTAAAAATGTAGAAGCAACTTTGGAACTAGGTAACAGGCAGAAGTTGGAACAGCTTGGAAGGCTCAGAAGAATACAGGAAAATGTGGGAAAGTTTGGAACTTCCTGGAGACTTGTTGAATGGTTTTGACCAAAATGCTGTTAGTGATATGGACACTGAAGTACAGGCTGAGGAGGTCTCAGATGGAGATGAGGAACTTGTTGGGAACTTGAAAAAAGGTGACTCTTGACTTTTACTATGCTTTAGCAAAGAGACTGGCAGCTTTTTGCCTCTGCCTTAGAGATTTATGGAACTTTGAACTTGAGAGAGATTATTTAGGGTATCTAGCAGAAGAAATTTCTAAGCAGCAAAGCATTCAAGAGGTAACAGAGAATAAAAATTTGGAAAATTTGCAGCCTGACAATGCAGTAGAAAAGAAAAACCCAGGGAGAAATTCAAGCCACCTACAGAAATTTGCATAAGTAACGAGGAGCCAAATGCTAATCACCAAGACAATGGGGAAAATGTCTCCAGGGTATGTCAGAGACATGATGGGTAGTGGGAGGGCCTAGGAGGGAAAAATGGTCCAGGGACTCCCTGCTGTGTGCAGCCTTGGGACTTGGTGCCCTGCATCCCAGCTGTTTCAGCTCCAGCTGTGGCTAAAAGGAGCCAACGTACAGCTCAGAGCATTGCTTCAGAGGGTGCAAGCCCCAAAGCCTTGACAGTTTTCACTTGTTGGTCCTGTGGGTACTAGAAGACAAGAATTGAGGTTTGGGAACCTCTGCCTACATTTCAGAGGATGTATGGAAACGCCTGCATGTCCAGGCAGAAGTTTGCTGCAGGGACAAGCCCTCATGGAGAACCTCTCCTAGGGCAGTGTGGGAGGGAAATGTGGGGTAGGAGCCCCCACACAAAGTCCCCACTGGGACACTGCCTAGTGGAGCTATGAGAAGAGGGCCACCATCCTCCAGACTCCAAAATGGTAGATCCACCAACAGCTTGCACTGTGCACTTGGAAAAGTGGCCCTCAATGCCAGCCCATGAAAGCAGCCAGGGGAGGGGCTGGACCATGCAAACCTACAGGGGTGGAGCTGCCCAAGGCTGTAGGAGCCCACTTCTTGCATCAGTGTGACCTGGTTGTGAGACATGGAGTCAACGGAGATGGTTTTGGAACTTTAAGGTTTAATGACTGCTCAATAGGATTTCAGACTTGCACGGGGCATATAGCCCCTTTGTTTTGGCCAATTTATCCCATTTAGAATGGGTGTATTTACCCAATGCCTGTACCCACATTGTGTGTAGGAAGTAACTAACTTGCTTTTGATTTTACTGACTCATAGAAGAAGGGACTTGTCTTGTCTCAGATGAGACTTTGGACTTGGACTTTTGGGTTAATGCTGGAATGACTTAAGACTTTGAGGGACTGTTGGGGAGGCATGATTGTGTTTTGAAATGTGAGTACATGAGATTTGAGTTCCTATAATCGCCATGTGTCACAGGAGGGACTTGGTGGGAGGTAATTGAATCATGGGGGAAGTTACCCCCATGCTGCTGTTCTCTTGATAGTGCGTGAATTCTCATGAGATCTGATGGCTTTATAAGGGGCTATTGCCCCTTTTGCTCAGCACTTCTCTCTCCTGCCACCATGTGAAGAAGAATGTGTTTGCTTCCCCTTCTGCCATGATTGTAAGTTTCCTGAGGCCTCCCCAGCCTTGCAGAACTGTGAGTCAATTAAACCTCTTTCCTTTATAAATTACCCAGTCTCAGGCAGTTATTTATAGCAGCATGAGAATGAACTAATACAGATGGCATATCTTTTTTTTTTTTTTGAGACAGAGTCTCACTCTGTCGCCAGGCTAGAGTACAGTGGCACAATCTTGGCTCACTGCAACCTCCGCCTCCCAGATTCAAGAGATTCTCCTGTCTCAGCCTCTCAAGTAGCTGAGACTACAGGCATGCATCACCATGCCCAGCTAATTTTTTTGTATTTTTAGTAGAGATGGGGTTTCACCGTGTTGGCCAGGATGGTCTTGATCTATTGACCTTGTGATCTGCCTGCCTCGGCCTCTCAAAGTGCTGGGATTACAGGTGTGAGCCACCAGGCCCAGCCCAGATGGCATATCTTTTATTGGACATGTTTTGGGGTATACATTTTTTCAACAGGGAAATTAAAAAGAACAACAATAGCAATAAACACCATCATTTATTCCATACTGCAAATGTGCCAGGGAATGTGGCTTAACTCTTCCAATACTCCTATGCGTTATGTGCCTTAATCATTCCATGTGTGTGCCAAACTCACACACGGAGTAATTTGCAGTGCCAGTGCACAATCAGGTATGTTTATTATAAAGTCTGCAATTGTAATCATAAGATCAGAGACCAGGGGCCTGCCCCCCAAACCCACACCTTGTATTTAAAAAAAAAAAAATACATACTGAAATATCAGCACTGAAATTTGTTTTTAGGAGCTTGGAGTTGTGTCAGTTCCTGCCTGTTTTCTCCCTGATTTTTCCTCTTCGTCAGTAATTGAAACCTTCATATTTAGGGAGGCCAGTGGCTCCCCAGAAAAAAGTCTGCATTCCCCAGCCTCCCTTGCAGCTATCTATGGCTACAACTAAATTTTGGCAATGTGATATAAGCAAAAGTGGCATATAAAATTTCTGGGAAGTATTCTTAACAGGAGGTGACCCGTCATTCTTCATTACATTTTCCTTCCTGTTGGCTAGAGTTTACATGTAATCACTACAGTTCCAGAGGCCATTTTGGAATAGAAGCTGTACTCAGCATTACAATCAGAAAAAAAAGCTGTCTAGGCCACTTGCACCATGGACCACTGGCTGCTGCCTACAGACCTCTTGAATGTGTGGTAGACACGCATTTCTACTTGTTTAAGCTATTGCCTTTATTTCCTGTTTCCCACAGTTCGGTTTAATTCCAACCAATACAAGAACCTCATGACATCTCTTACATTGTTGTTAAGTTCAAAAATGGAATTGTCCTCTATGGGAACAGAAGTGACTTTAACAAGCATGTAGGTTCCTGTTGATAAGCACAACCAACAATATTAATGTCACATTGTTCCCCTTAATTCCAAATAACAATGTTTTCTCTTATCCAAGTCCAAACAATTAATCTGTGCCCAATGGAAGGGAATTGTTAGGCATCATGTATCTCCTTTCTTAATACTCTTGAAGCATTCCTTTATAGTAAATCTTAACCTAAGGCCAACAAAGTATCACTTTTTTTTTCTCTTTTAGGGCTTGTACAATGTGTACACATTTCCAGAGCAAGACATTCTACGTCAACCCCAAGCTGTAACTAAGGACTTAGTAAACAAAACAGTCAGGGCTGGTTAACACTGCCTAGTGCCAAAAAATTGAAAAATCACCATCTTTATCAAACAGCAAAATCCTGAGTGAATGGAAAATGTTAATGCTTTGAATGTTTTGAATTGGTTTTTAATTTTTGAGAAGAACATATATTTATTTACCTTTTAAAGCTAGAAAAGAACAACTTGAATAAAATTTAAAGCCCCAAGCTCTTCCCCTTCTGGAATTAAGACTGGATGTTTGAAGCTTTAGTATTATAGGCTGAACGGTGTCTGCCTAAAATTCATATGTTGAAGCCCTCACCCCTAGTACCACAGAATATGATGGGATTTGGAGTTAGGAACTTTAAAGAGGTAATTAAGGTAAAATGAGGTCATACAGGTAGGCCCTAAGCCAAGATGCCTGGCATCCTTCTAAGAAGAGGGAATTAGGACACAGACAACATACAGAGGAAGTGTAGGTGAAGATAGAAGGGGAAAATGGCCATCGAAAAGCCAAAGAGGCCTCAGAAAAACTCGACCCTGCCGCCGTCTTGATCTCAGGCCTCTAGTTTCCAGCGCTGTGAGAAAACAAACTGCTCTTATATAAGCCATCCAGTCTGTGATACTTTGTTATGGCCATTTGAGCAAATGTATACACTTTGGATATTCTGTCTCAGATTTACACAAATGTTGAGTCTCTGGGCTGGGTCTCTGAAAGCTTAGTATAGTGCCTTGGACACTATGTAAGCACACCATTTGTGTTTGTAATAAAATGAGTGGATTAATTTTAAAATGAAACCATCACTTATCTAGACTTCCTATGCTTTAACTCTCTACGAAGTGACAAATGGAAATTAAAACACCAACCTATTTTTCCTTCAGCCTCCTCTCTCCTTTTCCTCCCAATCTCAAGGCCAGCATTTACATTCAAGTTTTTTTCCAGTCAATGATGGGAAGCAATGCTCTTATTGCATTGCTTTTATATATGTTCTGCATTCTTCTAGAATTAGATACACCTCTACCAAAAAGTCAGAACATGATCTTAGTCTCTTGTTTATAGCCTTACAAGAGGCTAGAATAGTAGAGGAAACATGTAAGGCCTGAGGAAACTAATCTATCCTGAAAATAGAGAAACAAGACCAAAAAATTAGCTGTTCAGGATCATATTTGCCTGTTCTCTCTTCTCTTTAGGCACTATGAGTTTAAAAGTTATTTGAACTCTTCCTTCTGGTCCATCCAAATTGGCAGAGTTTCAATCACAAAATTTCCCTCGAGGCATTCTTCCCTTCTTACTTCACATTTCAGGTATTTATGAATGGGACTATGGAGAAACGTGAGGGCAGGACCAATTTTGCTTAAACCTTTGCATGGTATACCTAACCCACAAAATGCTCAATAGAGTTGTCTTCTTTTAATGAATGAATAAATATCTCCAAATGGTGCCAATATTCATTCAATCAGTTATTTATTAAGTGAATCATCAATGCAGGCTCTGTGCCAAGTATGGAGATAGAGAATTATTGACAAAGAGCTGCAGATAAATAAAGGGACCATAAATAGATGGTGATGATACAGTGTGATGTTAGATAAATGTGTATGAAATATTAATGGGAATATGCAAAATGAAAAACTATCCTATATTAGGGCAAGGGCTTCCCTGTAGACCTTTGTTCTCATCTTTTTCCGTACCTATTTTAGTTCTTCTTCAATTTCACCTACTCCTGTAGTATTTGATTCATTACAGACAGTATGTATCCATCTTCTAAATTTTTTTAAGTTCCAAATTGGGCTGAACTTTTTTAAAACCCAGTTTAAGTTTTATCCCCTTGGAGAAATTTTCTGATGACAGTACTGTTGTCATCTCTTAGTGTTATGCCTTCCTTAGTTTTTACCATTCATTGAGCAATGACTCCAAGACCACCTTAAGAGATATTTCAATTATTACCCTGAACTTCTATTTGCATCAAGCATTGCTAGTATCTGCTAGTATCTTTTTATCTTTTTACCTGCCTAGAGACTAGAGACTCTTTCTTTCTTTCCTTTCTTTCTTTTTTTCTTTTTTTTTTTGGTGACAGAGTCTCACTCTGTCACCCAGGCTGGAGAACAGTGGCGGGATCTTGGCTCACTGCAACCTCCACCTGCTAAGTTCAAGCGATTCTCCTGCCTCAGCCTCTCCAGCAGCTGGGATTACAGGCATGTGCCACCACACCCGGCTAATTTTTGTATTTTTAGTAGAGATGGGGTTTTGCCGTGATAGTCAGGCTTGTCTCGAGCTCCTGGCCTCAAGTGATCTGTCTGCCTCGGCCTCCCAAAGTTCTGGGATTACAGGCCTGAGCCACTGCTCCTGACCTGAGTCGGCAGGTTTCTTGAAGGCAGGGACCACGTATTCTTATAGCATGTAGGACACTGAAAGAATTTAATGTTAATTTCATCCAACTCCATCTTTTATAGGTAAGAAAACCCAGATTCAAGTACATTGTACTTTGCCCATAAGAACATACATAGTTAGGGAAAGAATACCACTAAAATGCAAAGCTAAAATGATTTGAAAAGAGGTATCAGACGCTAACAGTCCCAGCCCATTTTTTCAAATGACATCTTTTTTATTTTTTGTTTCCTTCCTTTAATATTCTCTATCTCAGCCAGGCATGGTGGCTCACGCCTGTAATCCCAGCACTTTGGGAGGCCAAGTCGGGTGGATCACCTGAGGTCAGGAGTTCAAGACCAGCCTGGCTAACATGGCAAAACCCCGTCTCTACTAAAAATACAAAAATTAGCCGGGTGTGGTGGCATGTGCCTGTAATCCCAGCTACTTGGGAGGCTCAGGCAGGAGAATCACTTGAACCTGGGAGGCAGAGGTTGCAATGAGCTGAGATTGCACCACTGCACTCCAGCCTGGACAACAGAGCAGAACTCTGTCTCAAAAAAAAAAAAAAAAAAAAAAAGAAAATCTCTATCTCCTTGATCTTAGTCCCTATAAAATAAAGAAGTATTTTATCCCTAAGGAAAGTATAGGGTTAAAGTTGTCTCAACTCTACAGACTTCAGAATTAGGTGGTTTGGCTTCAAATCACAAATCTTCTACTTATTTTTTCCTTTGGGCATCTCCAAATCTCAGTTTCCTCTAGTCTGTAAAATAAAAATTAGAATACCTATTTCTTTTGATCTCTTGTGAAGTGTTAGTACAATGCCTGACACAAAGTCAATGCTCCATATATGAAATTATGACTATCATGAAATAAAATGCACAGACTTTAATGCAATCTTGATTTGACTAACATGAAAGGTAGAGTTAAAAACTGTAGGAAAGCTCACAACATATACAAGCCATCATTAAATTCTTCATGTGCAATTGCAGTTATACAATTCAAACCTCAGCATATATATTACCACTTTTCTTATTTTTTTGTTTAAATTGTGCCATTCCTTTTGAATATTACTGCTTTTCTAAAAAAAAAAAAAAAAAAGGTACAAATCCTTGCCTTCTGATTAGAAATTAAGACCACCAGAGATATCTCTTCATTATTTGAACTAGTTCTCTCAGGAGATACTTCAGGGCGTTTATTGCTGTTTGCAAATCTGAGGATGAGTGGCAAGGTAAAAGCAGCTATTCATTATTTCTAATCCCCTTTCCACTCTAACACAAAAACAGGAATCAATTAATTTCCTTCAGATACCTTCTCAGTTGAGTCCCATTGGCAGCGCTGACAGTTTCTAAGGACTTTCTTAGTAAATGATGTCATTAGGGCCTTGTGAGTTTCCTTCCTCTCTGCATGAGTCTTTCTTAAGAGCAGAACATTCAATTTACTGCTCTTTTTCTTTCCTGGTGGATAGTTAGAAATTTATGGTAAAAATATGGAAAATTACCCCACTGTAGTTTTCCTTCAGCTCTGCCAAGACAAAACAAAGAAAAGGTTGCCACAGAACTTACGGAATACCCAAACCATTTCTGCAAAATTGGAAAGGAATTGAGTGAGTCTCTGAGTTACGGCCGATTGTGCTAATGCTTTGGCTGGAGATCTTTCTGCTTTGTGCTAATGACCTTGCGGGAGGCTGCTAACTGCCTTTTCTCTTCTTGAATCTCCAAACAACTGGATTCAGAAGTGTTCATAGAATGCAATCGGGATCAAAGAGTCTATAGGTTTCTACCTGGGAGTAACTAGTGCTTTTGTTAGGGTAGAATAAGAAGTGGGTGCAGAGGAAGTGAGAAAGGACATCCTCCCTTCTGTTTCTGCCTCTCCATCTCAGTCAGTTAGAGCAGGCCCTCCTTACCTGGTGGAGACAAGTGGTAGCAAGATGTCTCTAGCAAAGTGGTGAAGTACAACAGAGAGATTTTGTCTTTAGGGGCAACCATGTAAGCAAAAGTATCATATATTTGCCTGCTTAAAACTGCATGTGTGCGCCGGGTGTGGTGGCTCACGCCTGTAATCCCAGCACTTTGGGAGGCTGAGGCGGGCGGATCACAAGGTCAGGAGATCAAGACCATCCTGGCCAACACGGGGAAACCCCGTCTCTACTAAAAACACAAAAAAATTAGCCTAGCATGGTGGCGGGTGCCTGTAGTCCCAGCTACTCGGGAGGCTGAGGCAGGAGAATGGCGTGAACCCAGGAGGTGGAGATTGCAGTGAGCCAAAATCGTGCCGCTGCACACCAGCCTGGGCAACAGAGCTAGACTCCGTCTCAAAAAAACAAAAAAACAAAAAAACTGCACATGGTTCACCCCCAGGACCCCTCCACAGGGACAAGGGCCCTCAAACACTACTGCGATCAGATCACACCACGAGCTTGTTAAACAGGCACATTCCCATATTTTGCCCGAGAGGTTGTTTAGGGAGTGCAGGATGATATCCAGAAATTTGAATTTGTAGTAAGCAGTCCAGGTGGGATTGTGATGTAGATGTTCAGACCACACCTACTGAAGCACTTCCCAGGAGAGTGTGTTGGGCACCAGGCACCTCCTCCTTCAGAACTCGCCAGGCCCATGTCTTCATCTTCACCCTGGAGCTGTCTCACTGGAAACCTGAAATCTGACATAGGAGGTAATAACTGGAAAACTTTTCTCTCCCAGAAAAGTCTTTTTTTTTTTTTGGTGAGGGAGAAGAAGAAAGTGGTAGTTTAGAAAAATACTTTCAGGTTGGGTGCAGTGCCTCATGCCTATAATCCCAGCACTTTGGGAGGCTGAGATAAGCAGATCACTTGAGGCCAGGAGTTCAAAACCAACCTGGGCAACATGGCGAAAACCCATCTCTACAAAAAATACAAAAATTAGGTGCAGTGGCACGCACCTGGAATCCCAGCTACTCAGGAGGCTGAGGCAGGAGAATCGCTGGAACCCAGGAGGCGGAGGTTGCAGTGAACCAAGATTACACCACTGCACTCCAGCCTGGGCAACAGAGTGAGACTCTTTTCAAAAATATAATTTAAAAAGTGCTTTCACATAAAAGAAAGATAGACACTGAGGCAATCATGAGCATTTCAGGAGGTGAGGAAAGGGGACAATTTGGGCCTGAGCGCAGTCGTTAGTGGGTATCTGCTTTCAAATCACTGCAGCCTCAGCTCCATCCACAAGAATAGGTGAACACAGAAAGCCCATGCCAGGGTCTCTCAGTGGAGTCCAGGACTTGTGAACCTCCCAGGCAGGCTGGGTCCCAGGAACCCCAAGGGAGCCATCGTGCCTGGCTCGTTGGACTTTCTCCAGATCTGGCCAGGAATCTCAAACTTCCCTTTCTTGATTCTCAATAAAAGTTCCTCAACAGACTTAAGCTCACTCTAAAGTTTGTCCCATCTGACTTTCTACCTGCTAGAATTGTGAATCTATCCTCATGTGTTTGGCATCATCAGTTACTGACTGTCTTTGTAGCTTTTTAAATTTTTTGCACTTTTCCAAAGCAGACTATCATTGATCACTGGAAAGCCTGGAAAGTTAAAAAGGTTCCTCAGATCTCTGTTGGACTCACTTCTTAGTACTTGCGATGTTATAGAAAAACTAATGACAATTGCTCCTTCTCAACTGAAGAAACCTAATGCATGCATTGCTGATTCAAGCTGTATAAATGTGACTCATTATTTTTGTTCTTCAGGGCATTAGAGAGTAAAGGACGGTAATATGGTGTTCAGAACACCTACCAAGTCCCAGACATGGAGCTGGGTCCTCAGCACACTTTATACAGTTTAAACCTCCTAACGGCCCTGCCTAGGAGGTGTTGATTATGACCATTTAATAGATACAAAAAGAGAAACTTAAATGACATGGGTGAAGTCACACACCTAGAAAGCAGAGAGCTGGAATTTGCCCTTCTAATTTCGATGTCCTCACTGTATTACACCACACTGTCTCCCTCCATTGAGCACAATAAAAATTATTTAATTATAAGTGATTAATCGTTAAGTACCCTTACCCTGAATTGATTGAGTGGGCATTCGGTAAAAGCATGTCCTTTTAGAAACCAAAAGCTCACACTATATGAATACTTATGGGACAATATTTCCCAGAATTATGAATATGACTTAATCAAAGCCATATTGTACCCAAACAACCAACAGATATTCATAAAGTGTTTAACACCCTAGAAAAGGGTATGCTGCAATATAAAACCTATCTGGGCAGCCTGCTGAACACTGCATTTCAGAACTGCATTCTCTATTCAGCCAGAGACAGGATGGCTTTTTAATTCCAGTGCATTAGTTCAAATCTGTTCTAGCTTTGAATTGACAGAAAATTGTTCCCTCTTGACAGCCATTCAGCCGTCCATGCTTATTCTCAGTAAACTGGTGTTCCCAAGAGGCAGAGGTGCCTGTGCACAAACTCTGAATGCCACTGGCCTCTGCCTAATCACATGGCAGAGTTGGGAGAAACCTAAGAAAAAGATCAACTTCCTTTAAAAACATTCTCCAAAGGGACCCTATGCTTAAGGCAAAACAGATGTTCCTGAGAAACATCAGGCTAAAGGGAGCCTTGTGCCCTGCCACAGCCATCCCAGAATTCAGATCATCCCCTTGGTCATGTCCTCTCTTTTTCCAATCTTCTTCATTTTTATATCTTAAAAGCAGTATCCAGGCACGTGCACATGCATACATATGTGTGCAGGCACATGCACACGCGCGCACACACACACACACACACACAGTGGTCAGAAGTCCAGTGGTAGACTTACTCAATGCATAATAAAATCTCGGCGGAAAATCTTCCAGCTTTGCAGCAAACAATTTGTGTGTGACCCTATCCAATAACAGCACACACACCTGCCATTATTGAACACTTAGCTCTAGCAGGCCTTGGGCAAGGTGCTTCCTGTAGATGTGTATATGAGGAAATGCAGGCTTACAGAGGTTGTTATTTCCAAGATTATGCTCCTAGCCAACTATGGTCCTAGGATACAAACCAGATCAGTTTGACTCTAAGATCTAAGCTCTAAAGCCCCAAACTGCACAACCTTCCACGTCACGGCACCTCTATGAGATCAATCGGTAAAATAGGTATGTTGGACCAGTTTGAGATTTTAGAGGGTCAAAAAAGATCCCATAGGTATTATGGAATTTTTTGTTCATTCCTTTGAGTTTATTGTAATTGTTTGCCAAAAAAACTTTTTGTTTCAAGTTTGAACTTGAATATCATTAGCCAGGACATCTGCCCCCCCAGTTAATCCAGGGCTCGCCTGTCTTCCCACGTTAGACTCTGCTCTTTGCCTGCTGCCTGTTTGTTTTCTGAAAGGATTTGAGTTTTCAACCCCTGAACACTCTATAAATATTTCTTTATCTTGACCATTTATAATCTCTACATCACTGAAAGATCAATAGTCATAAAAGCAGGTTGGGTATAAAGTAGAAACTAGCGAAGTCAAAGTGAGAGACATTGAAATTAACTACATGATAAGATACCAAGATTGGGCTTACATGAGAAATGGCAAATATTATTCATCTGAAATGCCCATTCTGATCCATGTTTAGTGGATAAATGGAATAAGGTGTTGAGAAGGATTCTGAGGTTGTACCTTGACACAGCAGGATGCCGACTGAGTCATGAAGTCGTTTTAGCAATGGAGCATTTTTCTTCCTTTCCTTTCCCTTTCTTCTTCTTCTTTTTTTTTATTTTTTGGTTGTGTTATGTTTAGAGACAGCATCTCATTATGTTGCCCAGGCTGGATTCGAACTCCTGGGCTCAAGCCATCTGCCTGCCTCAGCCTTACAAGTAGCTGAGACTACAGGTGCATGCCACTGCATCTGGCTCCAGATCACTTTTCTTAAACAAAAGCTTTTAAAGATCCCATTAATAAAACAGATGAAAGTGGAGTTACTGAGTCCCCTGATGCACTACCCTGCTTTAATCCACTATAATTATTGATGTGCTATCTTCATTGAGATCCTATGGCTCCCTAGAGAAAACTTTTTAAATTATTGACAAAGATGTTCTCAGAGGTTCTGTTATATTCTGACATACTCTGATTTGTTGAGATGTCAAGAACCTTTGTAGATAATCAGGTCTGGGTGCAGTGGCTCATGCCTATAATCCCAGCACTATGGGAGGCCAAGGCGGGCGGATCATCTGAGGTCAGGTGTTCAAGACCAGCGTGGCCAAAAAATGGTGAAACCGCATCTCTACTAAAAATACAAAAATTAGCTGGGTGTGGTGGTGCATGTCTGTCATCCCAGCTACTCAGGAGGCTGAGGCAGGAGAATCTCTTGAACTGGGGAGGCAGATGTCGCAGTGAACCAAGATCACACCACTGCACTCCAGCAGGGGCAACAGAGCCAGACTCCGTCTCGAAAAAAAAAAAAAGTAGATAATCAGGAGCATCACAAAGGAAAATGGGCCAAGCGCTATGGCTCAGGCCTGTAATCCCAGCACTTGGGGAGGCCAAGGCAAGTGGATCACTTGAGGTCAGGAGTTTGAGACCAGCCTGGCCAACATGGTGAAACATCTACTAAAAATAAAAAATTAGCTGGGCACGGTGGTGGTCTCCTGTAATCCCAGTTATTCGGGAGGCTGAGGTATGAGAATTGTTTGAACCCAGGAAGCAGAGGTTGCAGTGAGCCATGATTGCGCCACTGCACTCCAACCTGGGCGACAGTGAGACTTTGTCTCAAAAAAAAAGGAAAATAGAGGCTTTTGCTTAAATTATTGAATCAACCTTATCACAGGGTCAAAGCCACCTCAGGCAAAGATACATTTCCATTTCTATCATTTCACGGATGCTGATCTGGCAAGTCAGACACACCTCTGCCGTGTTCTCTGTAGTCCAAGATGCCATCATCTCTCAATCGGATTATTGCAAGTGCCTCCTGGCTGGCCTCTCTGCTTTGCCCTTACCCCCCATTATCTACCACCAGATGAATAAGGACACAGAGAGTGGACCCTCTCCATGTTAGATCAACTCACTTCTCTGCTTAAACCCTACAATGACTTCCCATTTTATTCAGAATAAATCTCCAAGTCCTCATCACAACCTGCAAGTCCCTGCAGGTACCTGCTAGAACTGTCCTCTCTGATGACATTTTTATTCACTCTTTCCTCACTATGCTCTAGGGCAGTACTTTGCAAAGTGCAATTTCTAATGACCTTTCAGGGATCTGGGAGGTCAAAATTACTTTTATTCTAATACTAAGATGTTGCTTTCATGCTCATTTTCTCAGAGCACAAACAGTTTATCAATATAGTTTTAGATTCCACATTGTATCTACTCTTCAAAAGACTACACTTATTGAGTTTTGAGGTAGTATTAAAGGGAAGAATAACTACAAAGATCTGAAAATGCTGTTAAAATATTCTTCCATTTTTCCAGCCATGAATCTGTGTGAAGCCAGATTTTAAAAAATATACTAAAACCGAAACAATATCCTGAAACAGATTGGATACAGAAGCAGCTATGAGAATCTAACTATCCTCCAATAAGTCAGACATTGAAGAGGTTTGCAAAAATGCAAGACAATGTTAGTCTTCTCATTATCTTTATTTTGGAAAATATAATTTATTTTAAATAAAAAGATAGCTTATATTAACATGTAGTATGTCTATTATAGTAATTTTAAGTGAATCAGTAACTGTTTTCTAATTTTCTGAGTTTTAATTTCTAATATGCCTTCAGAATTGACTAGAGCAAGAAAATATTGATAAATATCAATAGAATCTGTATGACCAATGCTCTTCAAGGTCTTCAACAATTTTTGGGAGTGTAAAGGGGGCCTGACAACCCAAAAATTTGAGAACTACTGCTCCAAACTCATTGGCCTTATAATTGTTCTTCTCCATGCCAAAAAGAGATCAAGTAATTGTCTCATGTAATTATGGAGGGCTGAGAAGTCCAAGATCTTCAGTTGGCAATCTGGAGACTCAGGAGAGCTGACATTATAAGTTTCAGTTCAAATCTGGAGGCAAGAGAAGATTGATGTCCCAACTCAAACACAGGCAGAGAGAAAGCATTCTTTCTTGCTCAGCGGTTTATTCTATTCAGGCCTTCAATGGATTAGATGAGGCCCACCTACATTGGAAAGGGGAATCTGCTTTACTCCCTCTACCAACTCAAATGTTAATATCAACCAGAAACACCCTCATAGGTACACCCAGAAAAAAATGTTTAACCAAATATCTGGCACCTCATGGTCCGGTCAAGTTGACACACAAAACTAACCATCATATCCTCCATTCATTTAGGTCACTGTTCAAATATTATTTTATCAGAGAGAGGTTTCCCTATAGCATCCTGTATAAAATAACACCAAAAACTTCTTATCTCCTCTGTCTCCCTAACCATGCTTCAGTTTTCTTTGCATGTATCACCATTTTATAAATTATACATGTATCATTTTGTTTCTTCTTCCCCTACTATAATATTAGCTTCTTAGGCTGCTTGAACAGTTTAGTTCCTTGTTGTATTCCCAGTGCCTAGAACTGGCACATAGTAGGTCTTAATAAATATTTATTGATGAAACGAATAAATGCATCGTACTACTTATGTAGACTTAAGACTACAATTAAGGTTTGAGGAAAGAATGTTAATAGGGAGAAAGGATCGAACTGCCCTGAGGTGAATTGTAATGTGTATGTATCAAACACAGTGCTTTAAACAAGGCAGACCTTTCTTTCAACTAAAAGTCTAGAGCTACACAGTACAGGGAAGGTATGGTGACTGGTTTACAAAGTTCTCAGGAACTCTATGGTGTGACCCTTTCTTCATGGTTCGATATGTCAGGTAGAGCCAGACATCATATCCTTATTCTCAAAGGAAAGGACTAAGAAAAAAAGCGAAGTAAAGGGTGCATAATCGTTATTTTTAAAGAAAGACTTTCAGAAGCTGCCACTCAACAATCCTGCCACTCAACAATCCTGCCTACATTCCTTTGCCAGATTTAGTCAAATTACCATACCTGGTTGCAAGTGAGTCTGAGAAATATGCTTTTAATCTGAGTGGACACACACATAACTAAAATGTTGGGGATGGTTCCATAGAGGAAAGGAGGCCATCAGCAGTCTCTGCTATAGGTAGGTATTGTATTGTCTGCACAATTCTGGTAATGGAATTCCTTTTCCATTAAGGAACTCTTCCCCACTCTATATCATTTCTTGTGGTCCTGGCGATATCTGCACAGTACTTCCTCTACTAGACATGAAAAAGTGACCTAGACTAGGTGAGTTATCATATTCTATCCTCTCGACCCATTGATCAATCCAGAGATGACCACATGACCCAAGCAAGGCCTGGAATGGGCAGACACAGCCACACAGATCTGCCTGTAAGATTTCTATATAAAGGATGAAAGATCAAACCTTTTTGTCTTGGGGATGCTAAGCTGGGAATTCATGAATCCAGGACCACTGACATTCATCTCACCTCAGCTACATGAAATATGTTCTATCTGCAATAGGAGAGAATGAGGCTAACACACAAAGACAAGCAGATCCATAGAGTGGAGAAATAACAATGTTATGTTATCAATTCTTGGATCCAAGTGTGTCTGAAGCCTGATGTCTCAGGTATGAGATCCAGTAAATTCTTTATGTTTTATGTTTTGCTTAAGTTGGCTGGTCTTTCTTTCTTTCTTCTCTTTCTTTCCTTTCCTTTTCCTTTCTTTCTCTTTACCTTTCTTTCTTCTTTCTCTAATTCTTTCCCTCCCTCCCTCCCTTCCTTCCTTCCTCTCTCTCTCTTTCTTTCTTTCTTTTTCTTTTCTTCTCTCTCTCTTTCTTTCTTTTGAGACAGGGCCTCCCTCTGTCACCTAGGCTGGAATGCAGTGGTGACGTGTCAGGCTGAAGCCATCTTTCCACCTCAGCTTCCTGAGCAGCTGGGCCCACAGGCATGCACCACCACACCTAACTAATTTTTAAATGTTTTGTAGAGATGGGGTCTTCCTATGTTGCCAAGGCTGGTCTTGCAACCTGGGCTTAAACAATCCTCCCACCTCAGCCTCCTGAAGTGCTGGGATTACATAAACCACCATTCCCAGACTTCAGTTGGTTTTTGTTGCATTTGAAATTCCCAACCAAAATTTGTATCATTGTCTCTTTAAAACATTGTCATTGTTTTCTTTAAAATTGTTCTAAAATGTTATTTACCGCTTAATAAAGATTAATGTCTGATGTGAAAAGGAGAGAATGTCTGTCTCTGCCTCAAACACATAATTTCAAAGTCTGGGTTATCTCCTCTGAAAAGCTCTCCCTGACAAATATTTCTTTTCCACTATCTCTGTCTACCATTGCCTGCTTGATGCCCTTCTCTCTGTTAGAGTGTCCATCACCTTTCTAACATAATACTTACCATACTGTATTGAAATGACCTGTTTCTAGGAGTACCTGTCCCTTTAGATGACAATTTCCTTAAGGACTACGGACTATCCTTGTCCTACCTTTAACCCTCATGTCTCCAGTACTTACCTCCCTGCTGGGTGAATAAAAATGATTGTATTAAATCTAGTGCTACAAATAGGCACCTACAACTTTTTATCACCACCTCGTGGTAGAGGGTTAAATTACTCTTCTGTTTCCTTTGGAATATAGCAAACAAATCAAGTGCCCTTGGAAGTGGAAACTACAAAACTAAAGTGATGATAAATTAAAGCATCACCATCCAGTTGACTAAACTAGAGTAAATTTCTCAAAAATGGAATTGCTGAAAGGTTGCCAAGTCAAAACTACCCTAAAATAGCAGACCAATTTCATTAATTTTAAGTAACTGAAGAAATTTCAAATTATAAGAACATATTCTGGCAAATAAATCTTAATTTATGGTTGTGAAATTTTGTAATATGGCATCAAAAGATTTTTTAAAATCTGGTTCATTTTTGCATGAAATGGTTTGAGGTCAGTACATTTCCAGTAGTTTTTCTCCTTGAGGAGAAAACCAAGCTCTGGTGCAATCACAGACCCTGAGTGACCATTGATTCCAATTGGCTGCATTTCAATGTCAAAAAAATGTTTGTGTTCGGGGACATGAGCAGATATTAAATCGAATATGACATTTTCCAATTTGCAAACAGGAAAACAAGCAATTAAAATCACTGCAAGCAGGTGAACATTGGCAAACACTGTATGAGAATATTTTACATTGCCTCAGATCCTTAACATTCATTGTCCTCCCCCCATCACTCAACTCTCTTTGGATACTTGTGAAATTCCCAGTCCTATTTCTTCTTTAGCAAAATCCTGTCACTCTCCAGATTACCAGGCTTCTTCCTTTTCTAGTTTATAATCCCACTTCTTGACGAAGCCTTCCCTAGCTCTTTCCCATAATTGTCTCTGCCATCTGACAGGCATGTACCTCTTAGCAATGCCCCCTTTTAATAATCTCTTTATTGAGATATATTCATTATTATTTTATTTTTTGATAGTGAGTCTCATTTTGTTGTCCAGGCTGGAGTACAGTGGTGCAATCATAGCTCACTCCTGCCTCAGATTCCTGGGCTCAAGCAATCCTCCCATCTCAACCTCCCGAGTAACTGTGACTACAGGCACATGCCACCATACTCAACTAATTTTAGAATTTTTTGTAGACATGAGGACTCACTGTGTTGCCCAGGCTGGTCTCGAACTCCTAGGCTCAAGTAATCCTCCCACCTCAGCCTCCCAAAGTGCTGAGATTACAGATGTGAGGCACCACGCCTGGCTGAGATATATTCACATAACATACAATGCACCCAATTAAAGTGTAAAATTCAACAGTTCTTAGTATATATATTCAAAAAGTTGTGCAACTATCACAATCAATTTTGAAGTTTTTATTACACCAAAAAAAAAAAAAAAAACAACCAAACAAACCAAAAACCCTGCACCCATTAGCACTGAACCCTCATCTCCTTCCCTGACACCCCACCCATCCCTAGGCAACTACTAATCAACTTTCTCTCTTTATAGATTTGCCTCTCCTGGGCATTTAATTTAAATGGAATTACACAATGTGTGCTCTTTTGTAACTGGCCTCTTTCATTTAGCATGGTGTTTTCAAGGTTTATCCATGTTGTAGCATGCACCAGGATTTTCTTTTTCTTGCTAAGTAGTATTCCACTGTATTTATATGCCATATTTTATTTATCTATTCATAAGTTGATAGACATTTGGGTTGTATCCACTTTTGTTTGGGTCGTTATAAATAAAGGTGTTATGAACATTTTCATACAGTAAGTCATAGAGTGATAGATTTTCATTTCTCTTGGATATATTACAGAGGATTGTAACTGCTGGGTCATGTAGTAACTCTATGTTTAATCTTTTTTTTTCTCTTTTTTTTTTTTTTTTTGAGACAGAGTCTTGCTCTGTTGCTCAGGCTTGGAGTGCAGTGGCGCGATCGCGGCTCACTGCAGCCTCAACTTCCTGGGCTCAGATGATTCTCCGACCCCAGTGTCCCAAATAGCTGAGACCACAGGCACGTGGCCCCATACCTGGCTAATTTTTGTATTTTTTTTAGAGACGGGGTTTTGCCATGTTGCCCAGGCTGGTCTTGAAATCCTGGGCTCAAGCAATCAGCCCATCTCGGCCTCCCAAAGTGCTGGGATTGCAGGCATGAGCCACCGTGCCCAGCCTATGTTGAATCTTTTGATGAACTGACAAACTTTTCCAAAGTGGCTGCCCTATTTTACATTTCCGCCAGTAGTGTATGAGGGTTCCAATTTCTCCACATCCTTGTCCACACTCATTATTGTCTGTCTTTTTAATTTTAGTCATCCTACTGGGTGTGAAGGGCTATCTCATTATGACTGTGGTTTGTATTTCCTGATGGTTAATGATGTTGAGCATCTTTTCATGTGCTTATTGGCCACTGGCATATTTCCTTTGTGAAAATGTCGGTTCACATCCTTTGCCCATTTTATAACTAGGTTATTTGTCTTTCTATTATGTAGTTGTAAGAGTTCTTTACATATTTTAGATATATCCCATTTGCAAAAATTTTCTCCCATTCTGTAGGTTGTTTTTTCATTTTCTTGAAGTGTCTTTTGAAGCATAAAAGTTTTAAATTTTGATCAAGACCAGTTCACCTTTTTTTTTGGCTTCTTGTGATTTTGTTGTGATATTATTGTCAAATCCAAGGTCATGAAGATTTAATCTTACATTACTCTTCTATGGGTTTTATAGTTATAGCTCATACATTTAAGTCTTTGATCGAATTTAAGTTTTGTATATGGTGAGCGGTAGAGGTCAAACTTCTTTACTTTGCATGTCGCTATCCAATTATCCCAGCTCATTTGTTGAAAAGACTATACTCACCACCCTTGCTGAAATTCAATTACCTGTAAATGTGAGAGTTTATTTCTGGACTCGATTTGCTTCCATTGAACTATATGTCTATACTTATAATACTACCACATTGCCTTATTATATTTTTGTAGTATGCTTTGAAATCAGAGTCCTTCAACTTTGTTCTTCTTTATATTTGAAAAAATATATATTCTGGGCCCCTGGCATTTCCATGTGAATTTTTGGATCAGCTTGTCAATTTCTGCAAAGAATTCAACTAGAATTCTGATAGAGAGTCTGTTGAATCTGTAGATCGATTCAGAAGATACTGCTAACAATATTAACCTTTCAACTTCCTTCAACAATATTTTGTAGTTTTCAGAATGTGTTTCACACTTATTTTGTTAAATTAATACATTTTTAGTGATATTATAAATAGATGTTGGCCGGGCGCAGTGGCTGACGCCAGTAATCTCAGCACTTTGGGAGGCTGAAGTGGGTGGATCACGTGAGGTCAGGAGTTAGCGACCAGTCTGGCTGACAAGGTGAAACCCCGTCTCTACTAAAAATACAAAAATTAGCCAGGCACTGTGGCTGGTGCCTGTAATCCTACCTATTCGTGAGGCTGAGGCATGAGAATCGCTTGAACCTGGGAGGCAGAGGTTGCAGTGAGCTGAGACCGCGCCACTGCACTCCAGCCTTAGTAACAGAGCGAGACTCTGTCTCATAAATAAATAAATGGAATTTGAAATATATATTCAGACTGTTCATTGCAAACATATACAATTGAGTTTTGTATATGATCTTATAGCCTACAATATCATTTAGTAATTTCAATAGTATTTAGTGAATTCCTTTTAATTTCCTATATATATATACAAGATCATGTCATCTGCAAATGGAGATAGTTTTACTTCTTTCTTTCCAAATTAAATGTCTTTTATTTTATTTTCTTGCCTAATGGTCTTGGCTAGAGCCTCCACCAAAATGCTGAGCAGAAACAGGAGTGGACACCTTTTCTTTTTCTGAATCTTAGAAGGAAACCCTTATAGTTTTTAACCATTAAGTACAATGCAAGCTATTGATTTTTCATAAATATTCTTTATCGATCAACTAGTTCCCATTGATTTCTGGTTTCCTAGGTGTTTTTATTAGAAAAAAGTGCTGAATGTTGTTAAATATTCTACATCTATTGAAATGACCATGCGTTTTTTGTTATTCCGTTGATGTGGTATATTACATTGATTAGTCTTGAGATGTTAAACAAACCTTGCATCCTACTTGGTCTTGATGTAGAATACATTTTATACATTGCCAGATTCAGTTTACAAGTATTTTGTTGAGGATTTTTGCATTTCTATTTACAGGAGATATTGGCAGATGGTTCTGTGAAGTCTTCGTGTGTTTCTTTGTGTTAAGGAAATGCTGGCCTCAAAGAATAAGTCGTGAAGTGTTCCCTCTTCTTGTATTTTTTTGGAAGAGTTTTTGAAGATTGGTCTTCATTCCTCTTTAAGGGCTTGTTTGGGGGTTCCGGCAGGGAAGCACAGCTACTCCTATATCCTTGATGGAAGACTGGTCCTCCTCTATTGGGGATGGTCGTCCTCTTCCACCGAGTGTGCAGTATTTGGGAGGGATGCACGTGGAGCAGTGAGGGAGGAAGGGGACACCCACCTAGCCAGCCAGATCAGCCGAATCAACCCTGGCAATTAATGGGTTAACAGATGTTGCAGCTAGATCACTCTCACATCCAGGAATGGTTTTCATTACTCTTTAAAAAATGACTGCTAGATATCACCTGTAAAGTCATCTGGGACTGGGCGTATGTGTGTGTGTATATATGTGTGTGTGTGTGTGTGTGTGTGTGTGTAGTGTTTTGGTTGCTAATTCAATCTCATGTTATAGTCTATTCAGATTTCCATTTCTTTTGGGTCAGTTTTGAGACAGTGGCGGCTCATATCTGTAATCCCAGCTACTCAGAAGGGTGAGGTAGGAGGATTGCTTGAGTTGAGGAGTTAGAGACTAGCCTGAGCAACATAGCAAGACTCCACCTGAAAAAAAAAAAAAAAAAAAAGAAGTTTTGATAGTTTGTGTCTTTTAGGCTAATTTGCTGACATACAATTGTTCATGGTCTTTCTTTACAATCCTTTTTATTTCTGTAACATTTGTAGAGACGTCTCCTCTTTTTATTTCTGATTTTAGTAATTGAATATATTTCCTTGGTCAATCTAGCTAAAGGTTTGAGAATTTTGTTGAACTTTTAAAAGAACCGACTTTTGATTTTGTTGATTTTCTCTACTGTTTTTCTATTTTCCATTTCATTAATTTCTACTCTAATCTTTATAATCTTTATTCTTGCCTAACTTACGCTTGACTTAGGTTTAGTTTTTCTTTTTTCTCCAATATCTTAAGCTGGAAGGTTATTAATTTGAGATCTTTCTTCTTTTGAGGTGGACACTTACAGATATAAATTTTCATCTAGGCAATGCTTAGCTCTATCTCAAAAGTTTTGGTATGTGAGCCTTCAGTTTCATTCACTTCACAGTATTTATTTATTTTTTTTTTTGAGACGGAGTCTTGCTCTGTTGCCCAGGCTGGAGTGTAGGGTTGCTATCTCAGCTCACTGCAACCTCCACCTCCCAGGTTCAAGTGATTCTCCTGCCTCAACCTCCCAAGTAGCTGGGATTACAGGTGCACACCACTGCTCCTGGCTAATTTTTGTATTTTTAGTAGAGATGGGGTTTCACTATGTTGGCCAGGCTGGTCTTGAACTCCTGAACTCAGGTCATCCACCTGCCTCAGCCTCCCAAAGTGCTGGGATTAGAGGCATGAGCCACCATGCCCGGAGTTTCACAGTATTCTTTATTTGTACTTTCTTCTTTGACCAATTGGTTATTTAGGTGGGAGTTATTTCATTTTCACCTATTTGCGAATTTTCCAAATTTCTTTCTATTATTAAATTTTCATTTCACTTCACTGTATTAGAGACTATACTTTGTATAATTTCAATCCTTATACATTTATTCAGGCTGTTTTATGGTCTAACATAGAGCTATCCTGGAGAATGTTCCAAGTGCACTTGAGAAGAATACATATTCTGCTTTTGTTGGGTAGAGTGTTCTAAAGATGTCTGTGGCTGCGTGCACAGACAGGTGCTCATGCCTGTAATCCCGGCACTTTGGGAGGCCAAGACGGGCTAATTGCTTGAGCCCAGGAGTTTGAGACTGGCCTTGGGCAACATGGTGAAACCCCATCTCTACTAAAACTACAAAAATTAGCCGGGCATGGTGGCACGTGCCTGTAGTCCCAGCTACTCGGGAGGCTGAGGCAGAAAAATTGCTTGAGCTTGGGAGGCAGAGGTTGCAGTGAGCTGAGATCACACAACTGCACTCCAGCCTGGGTGACAGAGCAGGACCCTGTCTCAAAACTAAATAAATAAAAATAAATAAAGATGTGTGTTAGCTCTAGATGGTTATAGTGCTGTTCAGTCTTTTATTACCTACTGATCTTCTGCCTAGGGGTTCTATCCATTATTGGAAGTGGGTTATTTATAGCTCCTACTACTACTGTTGAATTGTCCTTTCAATTCTGTCCATTTTTGCTTCATGTATTTTGAAGTTCTATTGTTAGGTACATACATATTTATAATTATTATATTTTCCTGATACATTAAAAAATGTACTAAAGAGGGACCATATATATCTAGTAACTTTTTGTCTATTTTAAAGCCTCTTTTGCTACAGGAGACAGAGTTTCAATTCAGATACAGGCTGGGTGCAGTGGCTCACTCCTGTAGTCTTAGCACTTTGGGAGGCCAAGGCAGGCAGATCACTTGAGGTCAGGAGTTTGAGACCAGCCTGGCCAACATGGTAAAACCCCATCTCTACTAAAAATACAAAAATTAGCCGGGCATAGTGGTAGATGCCTATAATCCCAGCTACTCGGGAGGCTGAGGCAGGAGTATCACTTGAACCTAGGAGGCAGAGGTTGCAGTGAGCCAAAATCGCACCATTGAACTCCAGCCTGGGTGACAAGAGCAAAACTTTGTCTCAAAAAAAAAAAAAAAAAAAAAAAGATACATACAAACAGATAAAAAGTAAAAGAATGAAAGAAGATACATAGTGCAAAGAGCAATGATTTAAAAAAAAGGCTGGAGTGGCTCCCTTTAAGCATTGTTTCTTTAGTTTTTAAAACATATTTATAATGACTGCTTTGAAGTCTTCATCTGTTAAATTTGACATCTAGACACCCTCACAGGCAGTCTTGTTGCCTGCTTTTTTACTATGTATGAGTTATTTTTGTTTGTTTGTTTCTTTGCCTTTTTTTCTTTTAATAAACAGTACATTTTAGGTAATACACAGCAGCAATTCTGAATACTGATTTCTCCCCCTCTCTCTTTCTCTTCTTTTTTTTTGCTTGTTTGTTTGGTGACTTGGTTACACTATTTTAATAAAATCTAATTTCCCCCGTATGGGATGACACCCTGGGATAAGAGTGGGCTTAGCAGAGCTCTCTTTGACTCTTTCCCTGATTCTGTTTAGCTGTCTGTCCCTATTACATCACACCCAGCTGTTAGGCTCCACTAATTGACTGCTGATTCTTCTAATCTTTCCAACAATGCCCTGGGACATACACTGTGACACAGTTTGATCTAATTAAATTCAAGCAAAATTTTTTATTTTTTCTTCCCTCATTTCAGGAGGGCTGTTAGTAGCTATCTCTGTTTCTGGTTCTCTCTCATAAATATGGCCTATAGTTTAGATTGTTCTCATAGAGCTACCAGCCCCCTCTTAATCTCCTCTCACCAAATCACCATTTTTTTAGAGAGAGCCCTTAGGCTTGAACTTCCCCTTTTTCAGATAAAGCCAACTCCTTTGGGAGAGAGCATTAGAACTCTCTGTTCTTCATGACTACCTCTCCTACCTCGAACAAAATCACAGAGCCATTGATCCAGGTGCTGAACAGTAACAAGTGGCCTGCCTCCCTTGAAATGACACCTCTGCTTTACGAGCGGAATCCTGGATGGGGTGGGGGAAATAGCCCCTGAGCTATGAGTGGGGGCTGGATTGAGGAAGGGAGCCCCCAGTCTCTTGGCTGCACTACTCAGGAGATGGTGAACCTGTATCAACTGAAGTTAGAGGAGATTAAAAATGCTCTTGGCCTGACCCTCCTTGTGAGATACTATATCTCTTGACTGGAAACCAGTCAAGTGATATAGTGTCTTTTTTGGCCACATTTGCCTGGAGTGGAGCTTCCCTCAAACTCAGCTGGTGGGAGAGGGAGGGAGAGAGCAGGTCATCGTTCAAATGTCACTGACTATTGCTGTTTTACATATTTAGTAGATTTTGTTGAATAAATATTGCTTCATTTGCTGTATGTTCTTAGGACAGTTTTCAGAGACTTTAAATTGTTGTGTTTGTATAATATTTACCAGCATGGTTGTTTCACTGGAGAATGGGTCTGTAGATCTCTTTATACCTTTCCAGAAGTCTTAGTCCCTTCTTAAAAATTGAATTCCATAAGTTAACATTATAATTGCTAGTTTTTGTTGTCATTGTTGACTGTTTCATTTTTAAGTTGTAATAATAATTGCCAGTAAGGCAGAGTGACATTATTTCTTCCTGATGAAGTTGACTCCTCTCAAATAAATAAATTTATATGCAAATATAAAAACAGAATGGGAAGAGGAAACCAGATGGGAGAGACATTTTATAATTTGTCAAGGTAAGAGTATACATTATTTTTCTTTTTGGTTTTAAAAGGCAACCACCAGCCTGGCGCAGTGACTCATGCCTGTAATCCCAGCACTTTCGAGGCCTGGGTGGGTGGATTGCTTGAGCCCAGGGATTTGGGACAAACCTGGGCAACATAGTTAGACCCTGTCTCTACCAAATAAAAAAAAAAAAGCGCAACCACCAAGACTCAAAGCGAATTTATATTTTATAATGGAAAGCAAGCATGTAGGTACTAGCTACCAAGCTGAGATACCTGAGTTTTTATTTTGACCCAGCTATATTTGAATATGGGTAAGGTATCATAAATTCACATTTGAATTACTGCACCTATCACATGAGGATCTTATTTTCTTTTTTTTTTTTTTTTTTTTTTTTTTTGAGACGGAGTCTTGCTCTGTCACCCAGGCTGGAGTGCAGTGGCGCGATCTCGGCTCACTGCAAGCTCTGCCTCCCGGGTTCACGCCATTCTCCTGCCTCAGCCTCTCCGAGTAGCTGGGACTACAGGCGCCCGCCACCACGCCCGGCTAATTTTTTTTGTATTTTTGGTAGAGACAGGGTTTCACCGTGGTCTCGATCTCCTGACCTCGTGATCCGCCCGCCTCGGCCTCCCAAAGTGCTGGGATTACAAGCGTGAGCCACCGCGCCCGGCCGAGGATCTTATTTTCAACTTGTCTTCATTCAATGGAACCACTTTTGGTAGTATACATATGAATCCGCAAAAACAATTAATAATTGGCTGGGTGATGCCGGGCGCGGTGGCTCAAGCCTGTAATCCCAGCACTTTGGGAGGCCGAGGCGGGCGGATCACAAGGTCAGGAGATCGAGACCATCCTGGCTAACACGGTGAAACCCCGTCTCTACTAAAAATACAAAAAAATTAGCCGGGCGTGTTGGCGGGTGCCTGTAGTCCCAGCTACTCGGGAGGCTGAGGCAGGAGAATGGCGTGAACCCGGGAGGCGGAGCTTACAGTGAGCCGAGATCGCGCCACTGCACTCCAGCCTGGGCAACAGAGCGAGACTCTGTCTCAAAAAAAAAAAAAAAAAAAAAAATAATTGGCTGGGTGCGGTGGCTCACACCTGTAATCCCAGCACTTTGGGAGGCCAAGGTAGGCGGATCATGATGTCAGGAGATCAAGACCAGCCTGGCCAAGATGGTGAAACCCCATCTCTACAAAAAATACAAAAAAAAAAATTAGCCTGGCGTGGTGGCGGGCACCTGTAATCCCAGCTACTTGGGAGACTGAGGTAGAGAATTGCTTGAACCCGGGAGGTAGAGATTGCAGTGAGCCAAGATCATGCCACTGCACTCCAGCCTGGGCCACAGAGCAAGACTCCATCTCAAAAAAAAAAAAAAGAGAAAACAATAATTATTGTTATAACAGCTCAAATTTATCAAGTGCTTTGCCAGTCCCTTTTAATATTTTTGAATGTATTATTTAAATTAATTCTAACAATACTACTATGAGGCAATTCAGATGATTTTCTCAATCTCACAGATAAAGAAATGGGCACTGAGAGGTAAGCTATTAGTCCAGTGTCACTCAGTTCTTTAGTCAGTGGTGGAGGCTGGATTTGAACCCTAGTTACTCTCGTTTAAGAGCTTTCACCTGTGAAAGGAAAATAAATCTTGGCGCCCCAAATCACTAAGCTAAGATCAAGCTGGGAACTGCTTAGGGCAAAACCTGCCTCCTGTTCTATTCAAAGTCACCTCTCTGCTCACTGAGATAAAGGCATATCTGATTGCCTCCCTTGGAGAGGCTAATCAGAAACTCAAAAGAATGCAACCATTTGTCTCTTCTCTACCTATGACCTGGAAGCCCCTTTCCCACTTAGCTTCGTTCTCCTGCCTTTGCTTCGAGGTGTCCCGCCTTTCCAGACTGAATCAATTTCCATCTTAATATGTTGATTGATGTCTCATGTCTCCCTAAAATGTATAAAACCAAATTGTGCTCTGATCTCCTTGGGCACATGTCATAAGGACCTCCTGAGGCTATATCATGGGTGCATGTCCTCAACCTTGGCAACATAAACTTTCTAAATTAATTGAGACCTATCTCAGATATTTAGGGTTCATACACTGAACTTCTGATCTACGCTAATACACAACAAAATTTTAGCATCCTCATAAAAAATGCATACAGTAACCTCCTAAGGGTGATGCTTAGAAAATTTTCTTTATTTAAGAGAATTACTCATTTACTCACTCAGCAAACATACTGAGCACCTACTATAGCCATTAAGCTTGATTATTTAAGCATGGACAGCTCTGGTTTGAGTCTCATTGTTTCCCATGGGAAACACATTGTTAAGCACTAACACAAAGCTGTGACTGTGGGAAAGGTCTTAACATTTTAATAAGCATGTACCACATGCCAGACACCATGCTAATGCCAAAGTGCTTTACAGAAGTAATTTCATTTCATCCTACCAAACACAAGGTAAGTGGTTAATAATGCAGGATCTGAAGTCAGCCTTGTGGGGCTGACATCCAATTCCACCACTGACCTGCTGTGTCAATCAGACAAATTATTTAAAATCTCTGGGCCTCAGTTTCTTCATCTGGAGATGGGTAATTCTGGTAGCAGCTAGGAATGTGTTCAGCTACAAGTAAACGAACACCTAGCCGAAGTGTCAAAGGTGTGTGAACCATCTTGAATAGGAGCTGGGTAAAATGAGGCTGAGTCCTACTGGGCTGCATTCCCAGATGGTTAAGGCACTCTAAGCCACAGGATGAGATAGGAGGTCAGCACAAGATACACGTCATAAAGATCTTGGTGATAAAACAGGTCACAGTAAAGAAGCCGGCCAAAACCCACCAGAACCAAGGACCAGAGAGTGACCTCTGGTTGACCCCACTGCTACACTCCCACCAGTGCCATGACAGTTTAAAAATGCCACAGCAACATCAGGAAGTTACCCTATATTGTCTAAAAAGGGGAGGCATGAATAGTCCACTCCTTGTTTAGCATATAATCAAGAAATAACCATAAAACTGAGCAACCAGCAGCCCTCAGGGCTGCTCTCTCTATGGAGTAGCCATTCTTTTATTCCTTTACTTTCTTAATAAACTTGCTTTCGCTTTATGGACACGCCCTGAATTCTTTCTTGCATGAGATCCAAGAACCCTCTCTGGGGGTCTGGATTAGGACCCCTTTCCTGTAACAATAGTGGCGTAAACAAATAAGAGTTTATTTTTCTTACATAATCAAAATTCTGGAGAATACTGACTGTAAATGTTGGTTTAGCATTTCAACAATGTCAGGGATGGTATTCTATGATTCTTTCTGCCCTTTCTTTGGCAGCACAAGATGGCAGATGCATCTCGGGCATCATGTCAGTGTTTAGGGCAGCAAGAGGAGCAGAATTGCTTACCAGGCTCCAGGAGCCCTCTTTTGATTGGGAAAGCCAAGGCAAAACCCCAGCAGATTTCTGCTTATGTCTCCATAGCCAGTACTATCATATACAGCCACCCAAGCTGGAAGTATGTAGGAGCCACATTTTACCCACACAAAACGGGTTCTGTAAGCAAGGGAGGGAAGAATGACTATTGTTGGGTAAGCATCTAAACAGTGTCTCCTACGTTACCTTATGGCATTGTGAGAATTGACAGCATTCATGCCAGGCTTTTAACACAGACCATGTCCTCATCCACTGCCAATAAATATTAGCTGTTTTCTTCTGCAAATGAAGAGGTTAAACAACTTACCCTGAATCACATGGTTTCTATTCAAGAAAGACAAGATTCAAAGGCAGTTCCTGTGGACTCTAAAACCTAAGCATTAATAATATAAAAATTCATTAGGACTTCTGGGTAGAGGCTGTTGTTCCTGAATTCCTTTTTTTACACTTAAGATTCACACATTTTTTCCTTCACAGATATACTAAAGTATGGCTCAGCTGGAGCCCCTGCAGCTGAATTAGAGCTGAATTAGGGCAATAAGAAGTGGAAAAATGGCCAACTCTGGGGCTAAGTCTTCTGAATCACCAGGCAACCACTTACGATACAGCAAAAAAAAAAAAAAAAATCTGTATTTAAGAGAAAACTGTATCTAACAGAAAAATAGCCTTGAAGCACGATCGTTCAATTAATCATGAAAATGGAATATTGACCTTTCAGGACAATGCCTGGCTCCTCTCAGAATGGAAAATAACTAAATGAGAATCAAAACCTGATGTGTGAACTGTCCCTTCAAAGCAAGATATTCTAAAGATGTTAGAAGCTTTTGCCAGGAAAATAGACATCTCTACTTTTCATTTAAAAAAACTTACCATTACTAATGAAAACCACAACATTTAGAGAATGATGCCTCCTTTCATGCCCACCACTGCGTGAAAGGACTTAGCTCTGCATTTGCAAGGTGTGAGAAACATGTGAGTTAGTGACTTCATACAGAATAACTCCATGGATATAATTACTGTGTACAGAGGTGTCTGGAGAGCAGATTTTTAATCAATGCCAGGACAAGCCTGTATTACGTTAATAGAAAATGTAGAACACATGGTTCCAAGTCTGTTTGCTCAACCATACAATGAGCAAAGTATTACTGATTTGACTCATCTTCTTGGGGTCTCCACTAATCCCTGGCTGCTAAAAAAAGGAAGTATTTTTCTTGTCCAAGATTATTACTCTAGTAACATGGTTGTGGTCATAACTTTACCACCAACCCCTTCCATGAGCTGTTGTTGCTTTACCTTTGACCTCCAGAAAATCTTATTATTTTCTGTCTTCCATGCTCAACCATACAATGAGCAGAGTATTACTACTTTCCAGAGGGTAAAAAAAACAGAAGATAAGCTCCATGAAGACATCAGCTATGTCTACAAAGCCTGATAGCATTAGTTGCTGGACTTAGGCAATTTGAAAATGATCAGCTTTGTGGCTGGGCATGGTGGCAGATGCCTGTAATCCCAGCTACTTGGGAGGCTAAGGCAGGAGAATTTGCTTAAACCTGGGAGGCAGAGGTTGCAGTGAACCGAGATTGCGCCATTGCACTTCAGCCTGGGTGACAGAGGGAGACTCCATCTCAAAAATATTTAAAAAAAATAAAATAAAATGAAGATGATCAACTTTGACCTTGCCAAGTAGGAACATTAAAGTAACAATCATAATGACCAACCACCCAACCACCTACCACTGACATAACTTCAGAAAAGGACTTCTTAACACCAAGCAAAGAGGATGAAATATTTTTCAATGTAAACAGCACTATTTAAGTGGAATGAGCTTTATCAAAATCTCACTCCCTCATCCTAATTTTTCTCACTTGGTATGGACAGATTAGCACCTGGGATTCACAGGGTCAGTCTTGGCATTGTTCTCTGAGTCCTGGATTCACTTTCTGGGCACTGGATTTCAAGGACAAGAAGGTTCTCTGGTATAGGATTACAGGCAGGATCCAAGAGTTTCAACAGGCATGCAATGAAAAATCTTCATTGGAAATTCTAGAGCATATTTATAATTGGAGCAGAGAACTTGGCAAGGCTTCCCTCTTCATCCTCATGATTTGATTTGAAGTCTCTCATTCCTTTACAATTAAAGATTAGACTACAGATTCAAACTCCCATGATTGCCACTTACGTATACATCTTAACTCTACTCCTGGAACCTAGCCTCCTTGCAGGCAGGGGCTATATTCTCCACAGGATCTGCCACTCAGCAGGCACTTAGGGTGTGAGCCTTGATGACTCTGGAGTCTGTAAAAGTTCTAAAAGCCACTCAGCAGCAGATGAACATCATTGTGAGTTGATCCTGGGGGGAAAATGGACCTGTCCAAAGAAGTAAGAAAAAACAGTTTACAGTTAAAGTGTTCATGTTCATATATTTAACTACATAGTACCTTGTGCCTATGCTCAGAGTATAGGAAGGTGGTCTGCAGCTAAAATATGTCTTTTAACAAAACTCAAAAACAATCAAGGCTGTCTATATTGAAGTCCTGAAATAAGGACTTTATAACCTAGATTTTCTTATGCAACATGTAGTCTTCTCTATGTACTTACTACCTACTGTCAAAGGAATAATCACAAGAGTTTGGCAACTAGCAAGAAACTTTAAGACAATCTTGTTTTATATTTTTCAAGGAAACTGGCTCTAGTGAGGCTGAGTAATCTATTCAGGACACAGCACTGAGTGCTCACAGAGTTGGGCATAGAACACACGTTTCCTGTTTTCCAGAGCCATGATCTCTCCACAACACTGTTTACTCCTCTGGCTGATAAAAGTCACCTTCTGCTTTCATATTCAATTCAAAAGTGCAAACAGTGACTGGCAGTGGCACCAGATGGTGAAGAGAGAATAAACATCATAAACAGGATAATGACATGACCCCTGTCCTCAGTGACTCATAATTGAATGGAAAAGGGCACTCACACACTCAAGTAACATGTTTTGGGGTAAAAGTTTATCTTGAGAAATAATAACATTTTTTCAACCTTTTCGATCTACCCAATTTGCTGAGCCTTTTGCTCTTTTTTTCTACTGTATTCTTAATATCTAATATGCATATTACATAGAATATCTGGTATAGGCAACTAGATATCCTTGTTCAAAAATCAAAAAAGGCCTCTAGAGGCTGCTCTTCAATGTTTGAGAGGAGGAAAATAAAATATTTTATCAAATTGTCTGCTGTACAAAACCCTGCTTATCAGCTTATACACTAGTATGCAAACTTATAGTTATCACACCAATCAAGATAAGGATGTCACTTGTCAGTATACATCAGTGTTAATCTAATCAATGCTCCAAACAAATATCATGGTAAAAGCACTGAAAGACACACTATGGTGAATACTATGAGAGTTACACATACAATGAAAAAGGAGTGAGAGGGTTAATTCTGAGTGGTACGATCCTTGAGGAAAGGGACTGTATGTTTTATTGAATATTTTATCATTTTCCTAGAACATGGAAAAACAGTGGGCATTCCAAAATATCGTATGCATGAGTGGAGGGAATGAAGGAAGGAAAAATGGGAGCAGGGAAGGAGGGAAAAGAGAGGGATGGAGGGAGGAAGAAATGATGGCTGGTTGGTTAGAAGCTGAAAAACTCGTGTGTCAGAGCAGGTACTTGAGTGGTCTCTAGGCAAAGCATGATGCTGGGAGTGGAGAAAGTATTCTAGGCAGAGACTGGGCTCTTTATTATTTATGGCCACTCAGGGCATGCACTACGCTACTCTAGAGGGGCCTGTTTATATATATAGACTTCAGCAGCTCCGAGGAGGGGAAAGACTAGAAAAGTTACTGCATAGTGGTAGATGTCTTCTTCTAAATCTATTTACAGTTCATCAATTATGATTAATTTGACTAAGTTTTTCTTCAAGATAATTTAGGGGGAGGTAGTGGTAGAAATAGGAGGCAGTGGTAGAAATAGGAGGCAGTATGCTGTTTTAGAAATGACAGACCTGGGTTAATATTTTGGCCTTTCCACTTAGCTGTGCAACTTCAAGCTCCTTGAGGACAAAATCTGCCTACCTTGTTCTGAATTTATCTCAGTATCATGCACACAGAATGTACTTAATAAATATTGGGTGATAAATTTTAATCACATACGGTGCACTTGGTAGTTTTCTTGTCTGTAAAATGAGGATGCTGGCACTCATCTTACATGGTACAATGAGCATATGAGAATATGGTATGAAGTGTGTACCACAGCACAGGCACATGGTGAATGCTTATGAATCAAAGTTATTATTAGAAACAGGACTTTTTGGAATGAAAATGTTTAATCCAATTTTATAATTGTATAATCCTTTGTATTAAAAGCTGAGAGACAGTAATGAGAGTCGGAAGGGAATGTGGTTAGCCCAGTATTTCTCAACTTGAGCAGTACCCATCACTAGGAGGGGCATTTGAAGACAGGTGAGGAGTTTATGGTTGTCTAACGACTGGACATGTTAATGATGATTGGTGGGCAGGGACCAGACCAGAGATGTTAATTGTCCAGTAAAGTGTGGGACAGTTCTACACAAAATACCTAAGCCAGTTTCTTTGAAAAATACAAAATGAGATTGTCTTAAGGCAATTTAAAATGCCCAATTGTGCTCTCATTGAAAAGCACAACATTGTTGGGCACAGTGGCTCATGCCTGTAATCCTAGCACTTTAGGAGGCCGAAGAGGGCAGATTGCTTGAGCCCAGGAGTTTGAGACCAGCCTGGGCAACATGGCAAAACCCCATCTCTACAAAAAATACAAAAAGTTAGCCAGGTGTGGTCGCAGGCACCTGTAGTGTTAGTTAGCTACTTGGGAGGCCGAGGCAGGAGGATCCCTTGAGCTGGAGAGGTCAAGGCTGCAGTGAGCCGTGTTTGTGCCACTGCATTCCAGCCTGCGGAGCAACGCAAAGACCTTGCCTCAAAAAAAAAAGGACGGCATTGTGTTAGAAGTCACGACATCATGACATCTATTAGTTTCCTGCCATCTTTCACTTTAACACAAACATACAAAACTGCAAGGCTGTTTGAAAAGTACTTGCACAAGAAATTACATTTACCTCCATTCTGTTGTCTCACATACATGAACAAATAGATATCAGATCTTATCTTATTCAATAAAATCAAGTGAAACGCAATTTTTATACATGCATAAATTTTTTAAAGTTCTAATGAAAATGGTGCAGAAAATGTGGCACTATATGCAGAAAATATGTTTGCAAAAACCATTACAAAGAATTTTACCTGATCACAGAAACAACCAAGACAATATTTTAAGGAAATCAAACAAAGCAACTTGAAGATCTATTTTCACCCTTTCTTTATTGTCTCCTGGCCCTGTATTCCACATAGTAAACATCTGTGTTGCTGTAAGATTTCCGTTCCCCTGCTGAGCAATAGTTCTGCTGGGCTTGCTAGAAGATTTGCCTATTCCTTTGCAAAGATGAAGACAGACAAATGATAAAATGGCAAAACACTGAAGAGGGAAATATATAGGTCAGGAATGTAAGGAAAAGGATTTAGAATAGTGACCTCCAAAGTACGGTGCTTACATACTCCGAGAAGCACCCAGGAGACAAAGGGAGACTATAGTAGAACCTCTGCTTGTATTTATTTCTGAAAATTGACACTGACGTTCTCACCTGAATCATGCATCAGACTATGCATTTCCCAGTATCAAGGGGTTGGTGACAGTGTTCTCACCCATTTTTGTATTTTGCATATTGCAGTTTATATGTGTCCAGCTAAATGAACTAAAAGATATCTGGTTTTTGTTTTCTTTTTACTATTTACATTTTTTTCATTCATTTATTTACTTTAGGTATTTTCCAGTATCAAGGGGTTGGTGACAGTGGTGCTCTCACCCATTCCAGTATTTGGCATATTGCAGTTTATGTGTCTAGCTAAATAAACTTAAAGATATCATCTGTTTTAATATTTACATTTAATTAATGAATTAATTATAGTGCAGTGGCATGACCATAGCTCTCTACAGCCTTGATCTCCCAGGCTCAAGCAATCCTCCCACCTCATCCTCCCAAGTAGCTGGGACCACAGCATGTGCCATCATGCTTGGCTAATTTTTTAAAAACTTTTTGTAGTGACAAGGAGTCTCTATGTTGCCCAGACTGGTCTTGAACTCCTAGACTCAAGCAATCCTCCTGCCTTGGCCTTGCAAAGTGCTGGGATTACAGGCATGAGCCACTGCACTTGGCTTATCATCTACTTCTTCTTTTTTTTTTTTTAGAGTCTCACTCCGTCACCCAGGCTGGAGTGCAATGGTGCGATCTTGGCTCACTTGCAACCTCCGCCTCCCAGGTTCAAGTGATTCTCCTGCCTCAGCCTCCTGAGTAGCTGGGACTACAGGCGCATGCCACCATGCCCAGCTAATTTTTGAATTTTTAGTAGGGATGGGTTTTGCTATGTTGGCCAGGCTGGTCTCTCCTGACCTCAAGTGATCCGCCCGCCTCGGCCTCCCACAGTGCTGGGATTATACGCATGAGCCACCATGTCTGGCCTGTATCATGTTTTAATTAAACACTACAAAATAGACAACAGTCTTTCAAAAAAGATTCCTACAAAGAGTGGATTGAAAATAACAATCATGCACGCATGGACAAACAACTGAAAAAAGTTAAACTAATGCTCATCTCATAGGATGAGCTCTTCCAAAGCTACATTAAAAGATAAAACATGGTAACCAATTGTTTAATTCAATAGAACTTACTGTGACGCTGGAAGTGTTCTAGACTGGCACTATCCAATGTTGATAGTCACTAGGCTTATCTGGTTTCTGAACACTTAAAATATAGCTAAGTGGGCTAAAGTTTTATTTTAAAAATATAATTATTTAAACAGCCACATAGGCTAGTGGCTACCACATTGGACAGCACACATCTAGGAGACACAAACAGAGCCAGGCCCTTGGGTTTGAATCCAAATGCTATCACGCACAAGCTGTGTGACCTTTGGCTTAACTTTCCTGTGCCTCAAATTCTTTATCATAATCATAATACCTATCTCATATGGCTGTTGCTAAAATAAAATTTTTTTTTTTGAGACGGAGTTTCGCTCTCGTTGCCCAGGCTTGAGTGCAATGGTGCGATCTTGGCTCACTGCAACCTCTGCTTCCCGAGTTCAAGCGATTCTCCTGCCTCAGCCTCCTGAGAAGCTGGGATTACGGGCATGTGCCACCATGCCTGGCTAATTTTGTATTTTTAGTAGAGATGGGGTTTCTCCATGTTGGCCAGGCTGGTCTCAAACTCTCAAGCTCAGGTGATCTGCCTGCCTCAGCCTCCCAAAGTGCTGGCATTATAGGTGTAAGCCACTGTGCCTGGCCTAAAATTAAATAGTTAATGCATAAAAAGTACTTAAATATTGCAAGATAAATGGTAAGTTAATGCATAAAAAGTACTTAAATATTGCAAGATAAATGGTAAGTTAATGCATAAAAAGTACTTAAATATTGCAAGATAAATATCCTAGTCAGATATGAGGAAAAAAAAGCAAAAAAAAATTAAAATAATTTGAAATATGAATTGACAAACTCTTGTTACTAATGAACCTTGAACTAAGTCTACATTGGGGCTTCATAAATTCAGTACTTAGTATGAAGCTATCACAAACTGCAGGACATTAACAAATAATTTATTAGGTTGGTACAAATGTATTTGTGGTCTTTTACCATTGAAAGTAATGCAAAAACCACAATTATGTTTGTACCAGCCTAGTACTTCATCTTTATCCTATCCTTTCTGACACTTCTTTTTTTTTTTTTTTTTAATTATTATTTCACTGGGCATTGTGGCTCATACCTGTAATCCCAGCACTCTGGGAGGCCGAGGCGGGTGGATCGCTTGAGCTCAGGAGCTCAAAACCAGCTCAGGAGTTCGAGATCACAGACAACATGGCAAAACCACATCTCTATAAAAAAATACAAATTAGCCAAGTGTGAATACAAATACAAATTAGCTAAGTAGCGCCTGTAGTCCCAGCTACTTGGGTTGCTGAGGTGGGAGGATCGCTTGAGCCCAGGAGGTCAAGGCTGCAGTGAGCTGTGATTGTGCTACTGCACTTCAGCCTGGGTGACAAAGGAAGACCCTGCCTCAAAAGTAAATAAATGAAAATAAAAAATATTTAAAAAAAATTTTTTTTTTTGGCCAGGCCCAGTGGCTCACACCTGTAATCCCAGCACTTTGGGAGGCTGAGGTGGGTGGATCACTTGAGGTCAGGAGTTTGAAACCAGCCTGGCCAACGTGGTGAAACTGTCTCTAAATACAAAAATTAGTTGGACATAAGTGGTGCATGCCTGTAGTCCCAGCTACTTGGGAGGCTGCTGTATGAGAATTGCTTGACTCTGGGAGGTAGAGGATGCAGTGAGCTGAGATCATGCCACTGCACTCCATCCTGGGCAACAGAGACTCTGTCTCAAGAAAAAAATAAAATTTTTTAAAGACTGGGTCTTGTGCTGTCGCCCAGAATGGAATGCACTGGCATGATCATAGCTCACTACAACCTCAAACTCCTGGGCACAAGCAAACCTCCCGCCTCAGTCTCCTGAGTAGCTGAGACTATAGGCTCATGCCACCATGCCTGGTTAATTTGTTTTCATTTTCATTTTTTGTAGAAATGGGGTCTTGCTATGTTGCCCAGGCTGATATTGAACTCCTGGCATCAGCCATCCTCCCACCTCAGCTTTCCAAGGTGCTGGAATTACAGGCATGAGGCACCATGCTCAGCCTTACATATACTTTATAATGAACATGCTGTATTAATGCATACTTATATATAATAAATATACATATATTAGATATGTACATTCATTTTTTAAAGAAAATGAATGGAATAAAAAACCAAAAATGTGTAGAGATTACTGGGCTAAACCAAGTAAAGCAAGTTTGTTTCCAGAAGAAGCAATGCTGAGTGGATTGACATTCCATTACTGTGGTTAAGTTACACAGGTAATAAGTTAAAAAATTTGCATATGGAACAGCAGTTGCTCGGAAATTTTATAAAGCCACAATATTCTAGTATGATGAACAAAGGAGGTCTCATTAATTATGTGTCATTTTACTAAACAGTAAAAAAAAAAAAATATATATATATATATATATACACACACACACACATATATTTTGAGATGGAGTCTCATTCTTCGCTCTGTCGCCCAGGCCAGAGTGCAGTGGCACAATCTCGTCTCACTGTAACCTCCGGCTCCCAGGTTCAAGCGATTTTCCTGCCTCAGCCTGCTGAGTAGCTGGGATTACAGGCACGCACCACCATGCACAGCTAATTTTTGTATTTTTAGTAGAGATGGGGTTTCACCATGTTGGTCAGGCTGGTCTCAAACTCCTGGACCTTGTGATCTGCCCGCCTCGGCCTCCCAAAGTGCTCGGATTACAGGCGTAAGCCACTGCACCCGGCACAGTAGAAATATTTTTAAGCCCTGATTTTTAAGTAGTAATAAAATTTCTAGAATAATATATAATTGTTAAGAAAACCATACTTTGATGATAAAAATAGTCCAAATAGTATACATATCAGGGTGACATTAAAAATTATATCAGACAAAATAGAATTTAAGCCAAAAACTATAAAAAAGAGGCAAAGGACACAATGAAAAAAGGGTCAATTCATTCAGAGGGTATAACAATTGTAAACATATATGCACTCAACCTCAAAGCACCTTAATACTATATATAAGAGAAATATTAAAGGATCTGAAGGAGAGATAGACTGCAATACAATATTGCAGGAGATACTGAAGGAGGTTTCAATACCCCACTTTCAATAATGGACAGACCATTCAGACATGTAATAAGGAAACACTGAACTTTAACACCTTAGACCAAATGTACCTAAAAGACATATACAAAACATTCAATCCAACAGCAACAGAGTATACATTCTTCTGGGCGCATATGAACCATTCTCCAGAATGTAACATGTTAGGGCACAAAACAAGCTTCAGCAAATTTAAGAAGACTGAAATCTTCTTGATTTCTGTCAATTCAATTAAATTTCAGTTCATTGCAAAATTCTGAAAATTCTACTTGAAATCATATTTTTCTGACCACAATTATGAAACTAGAAGTCAAAACGAGAACTTCAGAAAATTCGTTAAGTATATGGAAATTAAACAACATGCTCTTGAACGCATGAACCACCAATGAGTCAATGAAGAAATTAAAAGGGAACTTAAAAAATATGTTGAGACAAGGCTGGGTGTAGTGGTTCATGCCTGTAATCCCAATGCTTTGGGAGGTTGAGGTGGGAGGATGGCCTGTGGCCAGAAGTTCAAGACCAGCCTGGGCAAAAAAAAAAAATTAAATAGAAGGAAAAAAGAAGTTGAACCCCTATTTTTTTGCTAAAATAAACTGCAGATGGATTCAAGTTGGATGAAGAACGTAAACCTGAAATATAAAATTTTAAGAACATTCCAAAAAAGTGAAAGAATTATTATATAATCGTAGAATGAGGAAGATCTTTGTAACTATGACATAATATGCAAAAGCCATAAAAGATAAAGCACAATTAAAAAAAAAACAATTTCTGCAAGTCTGTATTATATGCTACTAATTGTTTTAAAAAATCTGTACATACTGTAAAAATATATGGAAATATATATATAGACTAGTGCTGGAAAGATATATATAATACTGTCAAAAATTACTGCCTCTGGGAAAGGAGACTGGGAGACTTAGACTGAAACTGCATTGTGTTTAATTATCTATTTCAAAAATGTGAATAAAATACCTTTTGCATTGTCTGCTCCCAGCCAGAAGCGTAAATAATCGAGAGCTCACTATAAAAAGAAGTTCCCCAGAAGAAACATCTAATATGAACATCTGATAAAGAAATAATATACATAGCATAAGGTTCCTGGTACAATGCCTAGCATACAAGAGGTTCCTGAATTATAATAGCTAGCTATATTTATCAATGTCTTCCTATAACACAAGTAATTATTTTGAAATCTGTACTTAGAATTTTCAAATTTGGGAATTCTATATATGGTATCACTATACACTCTAAAATATCCTATTTTCCAAAAATAATTTCAGTTGGACAACATTCAATTAACTGAAACTTTAAATAACTCTCATTTAGGCCCTTCAACATCTGATCTTATTCCCTTTGCACTTATACTACAGGCCAACTGCACAGCCTTCTAATTCCTGAACACACCCTTGCTTTCCTACATACCTTTGAAGATACTGTTTCTTCTGCTGAGAAAACTTTACCCCATCTCAGCCTACTGAAATCATTCCTCCTAGTGAGGCCAGCTAAAAATCCCACCTACTCACAAAGCTCTCTGCAAAGTATGTGGACAGGTTTATTATATATACACACACAAGAAGGTAACACAAAATATAAAAAGCTACAAAGACAGAATGATCAACTTAAACAGTTATTTATTAAACAAGTTAAACACACCTAAAAGTATATTTAGAGGTCCAAGATTCAAGTATTTTTTGTCAAACTTTCTAATGATAAGGGGAATGATAAAAATTGAACAGATATAAAAAATATTCTTAAACGAATATTAAAGCACATGGAAAATTCAGAAATAAAAATAAAAACACACCATTATTCAATGAAATCAAAACATTTCATATGTGTCTTTAAATGCTTATGGTATGAGAGCCAAATTGTCTATTTCCAGGTTAATAAACAATATATAAGCTCACCTTTTTAAAGGTATCATACTTTGTGTCATACAGAAATAATTTTGGAAAGACTATGTGTTGGGTGTGTAAATTGTCCACATTAAGCAAAACATATTTTACATATGAATATTTTAATTTATACTTACTGGAAAACAAAACAAAACAACTTATAATTTAAACATCTTAATTTGAAAACAATTTTGAATTTGACAGTTCTGCTAAATTCCAACATCATAACCGCCGAATGTGTTATCAAAAGATAGTTGTTCAAAATTTTTTTAAAAAAGAATTGCTTCCTCAAATCTCAGTATTTTAGAGCAAAAGGAAAAATAACATATTCTTTGTTCATACATTCTGATGCTTAGTTTCTATGGTTAATACAAAAATGGTGCAATAAGGAAGAGTACTGTAGAAAAGCCTCTGTCTTTTCAGTAGTTCCAAATGGTGTTATACAGTATTTCACTGGAGATAGTGGTTGCACCACAGATTTGGCAGTTGCTTCCGTATAAATCGTAACTTTGCCCCATAACATCCACCAAAGGCTTTCAAACATAATTGACTTTGGCAGTACACATGGAGACCATGATGCGAATGGGGACTGCCAGTGGATATGAGGGCTTTTATGAAAGGGAGTTTGCTCTGTGTGTGTGTTTTGGGGAGGAAACAGCGGATGAAATAGTTTATCCAGAACTACAAAACACATTTTCCTAATTAGATCCCAACTGTATAAATAATGTAAATCAAATGCTTAGAACTTAAATGAATTCAGAATTTCTGCAGGAGAGGCAAATCCTTTCCCCCCTCCCTTTTATCATTGTTCACAGAGGACAAGGCTTTAGTTATAAACATTCTTCTGGACATGGAAGGAAAGGTCTCTTTGTCCCCTTCTCAGTCTGAAAGGGAAGGAGAACGAATAGACCTGCCACTGGCAGGGCTGGAGAAAGTGAAAGGATCCTTGTCCTTTTCTTTACTGTCATGCTTATGCTTGTGTTTGTGCTTATGTTTGTGCTTCTTCTTCTTTTTCTTGTGCTCATGGTGATGGTGGTGATGGTGGTCACTGTGTTTGGAGGCTGTAGATTCCTTAGTAAAGACTGAGAGTGGAGCACTTGCCACTGGATGCATACTCATCTCCATAGGTGCTTGTTCTTTACCTTCAAGATTAAAAATATCCAAATGAATTCCTGCTGATGATAAGGAAAGCCAGACTAAAGAAAGAGGAAGCTGATGACAGTATGTAAAGAGGGATTCCTAAGTTTTTATCACTTCTATCAGGAATGGGAGAGGTATCTAAATAAGACATGTAATTAGTTACACACAGAGTTTTTCAGCATCGTGGCCAGGAAGTTGAATATATAGTTCCTTATAGTCTATACAAATTTGGCCATATACCAGTGTGTTACCAAATCATCTTTTAAAAATTAATATTTTCTAAGTATTATGAAAAAAACAATATTACACATGGTGTTACAGGTTAAGACCCACACTGGGTCTGGGTGCAGTGGCTCACTCCTGTAATCCCAGCACTTTGGGAGGCCAAAGTGGGTGGATTACTTGAGGTCAGGAGTTCGAAACCAGCCTGGCCAACGTGGTGAAACTCCATCTTACAAAAAATACAAAAATTAGCCACGCATGGTGGCAGGCGCCTGTAATCCCAGGTACTCGGGAGGCTAAGGTAGGAGAATCACTTGAACCTGAGAGGCCGAGGTTGCAGTGAGCTGAGATCGTGCCACTGCACTCCAGCCTGGGTGACAGAGTGAGACTCCATCTTAATAAACAAACAAAAAACGACCAACATTGGTCAATGAAAACATAACTCACTCAATTACATTTCTGCTCTAAGGTACGGGGGAGGGGAAGATGACAGTACAGTTGACCCTTGAACAACATGGGTTTGAACTGCATGAGCCCATTTATATGTGGACTTTTTTTGTTTTTAACCAAACGCAGATTGAAAATACAGATTTGAAGGATGCAAAACCTGCATATAGATAGAAGAGCTGGTTTTTCATATGGGCTGACTGCAGGACTTGAGTATGCATGGATTTTCGTATACCAGGGAGGGGTCTTGGAACTAATCCCCCCTGCATATACCAAAGGATGACTCTATTTTCTTTGTGCTATCTGAAGAACAACTGATATACACATAAACATGCTATTCTAGCTACTGATAATGGTATCTCGTGAAAATCAAACATTTGTATAGCTCCTTAAGACAATTTCTAGGGATAGACAAATGAACTCTAAGAAGATTCAGAACACACAGCTTAAGAAACCCAGAAAAGGTGGGGAGTCTATAAAGGGAACATCTGTCTCTCTACACAGATGAGAGTAGTGTCAGTACAAAGAAAGAAACAGAATTAGCAGGCCCATACTCTAGACTAGGTTGTCCTGTTAGCCTTTAGCTATACTTCATCTCTCTGGGCCTAGTTCATCATCTAAAAATCTAGATCAAATGTCCTCAAAGGTTCTCTAGAGTTTTAACATTCTATCCGTCTAGGAATCTATAATAGTAGTTCTCCAACTCTAGTGTACAGATTTGTTTTCCTCCAGACCCACAGGCCTATAATCCTTGGACCATACTCTGAGAAACAAATCTCTCTCTATATTTATAGGTTAATGGTATTGCTTTACATGCAGCCAATTTAAGCCTAAGATTCATTTCAGATTCCCTCCCTTCCAGAGCTACGTGGTTACCAAATCTTGTTGATTCTCATAAGTATCTCTTAAATCTGCCCCCCCGCCCCGCCATCCTAATCCTGTCTGCAACTGTATTAATTCAGACCACCCCACCTCATCTGGATTACGGGTACTAGTATTATAGATACTAGGTACTAGTCTCCTCCTAGTCACTAAGGTTTCTCTGCCTGAAGTATCTTATGGGTTAAGTGTCTAATGTATATATAGTTCACAGCAGTGGTTCTCAGAACACCAGGGGTGATTTTGCCCCCAAAGGGTTACTTGGCAATGTTCAGAGACATTTTGTTACTGACATCCTACGAGTAGAGGCCAGAGATACTGGCAAACATCTTAAAATGCACAAGACACCCCTATACCCCCAACAAAGAATTATGCCTAAAATGTCAACAGTGTCCAGGATGGGAAACCCTGCTGCATCATGGTCTTCCTAAACAAAGCTGCTTTTTATCTGCTTAAAAACCCAATTGGTTCTACTGACAGTACAAAAGATAAACTCCTTGGACTTTAGTGCAGGAATTTCTGAAAAAATATTATATATATATTAATCCAAACTAGCTAAAGAAAAGGCTTTTCACTAAAATAGATTTCAATGTAGTTTCTTTTTTTAAAAAAGTAAATTTCTCAGCACTAATTTTGATCCAAACCAGCCCCCAAATCATGGTTTTCACCAAAACAGACATCACCACAGAAGCTTTCTAAAAATTACATTGCAGTACTAATTTTATTTATTGACAGTTCATAATCTGTCCTGAAGTTACCTTTCCAGCCTTCCATTCTTCCTGTCTATATACTACTCTAAGCTAAACCTTTCATAACACTGTGTATTTCTAAATGCTATTCCCTATGCTTGAGATGTCCTTCTTTCCTTATTTCTTGTCTAACTGATATACTCATTTAACAAACATCAGAAACTATATTGGAACTGGGGAATATATTGATAAACTAGACAGATATCAGCCCTCCTCCCTCCTAGGAGCTTACAGACTAGCAAAGAAGAAATAAATTGAGTAAGTGAACCTGAGTAATAAAAAGGCAAAACATAAAGTGAAACAGGAGCACAACAGGGCACTTAAATTAGTTGGGGGAAGAGGGGGATTAGAGAGGCAAAGTTCTCCAGGAAAGTAATGGTTAAGCTGCAACCTGAAGGAAGAGATAAGGAAACAAAGAACATTTTAGTCTCTTCAATAGTTTAAAACCTAATTCAAATGTTTCTTTAGAAAGTTTTCTTCAAATTTCCCAAAGGAACTGGTTCCTTCATGTTTCCACAGCATAATACAGATAAGGGAATTAAGTCAAAGAGAGATTTAAGTAATTTGCCCAAGGTGGTACTTAGGCAGATCTGAGCTACAAATCTAAAGAGCCTGACTCCAGAGACTTACTCTTAACCACGATGCTACAGTGTCCATCTACACCAAGATGGACTGCTGTATTTCTTTTGTCTTTGAGTCTCTTCCATTAAACTGATAGCCTCTTGAGGACAGTAAGTTTGTCTTTTTCATCTTTGTGTCCCAACATATAGCACAGTATCTTTCATCCCCTAACCCGCCCCCTCTAACAAAGCTTGTTAAATGAATGAATGAATGAATATAACAGAATTATACAGTTGTGCTTCTTTTTAAATGTCAGGTGAACTTAGTCCAACTAAATATAACTTGAAGGTCACTGATTTTGAGGAGAGAAGAATAATGCACAAAAACTATTATAGCTCATCCATTCAAGTGGTATTTGACTCCTGTACTTCCTCTGTCAGGCACTGCTCCAATATTTTAGAACATGTGAACAAATCAAAGTTTCTGTGCTCACAGATTATTCACATTTTAGTATCCCAAAATTCTATTTCTTATATTCATGATCTTTGTAATAAAGCCAACACTAATACTAAAGTAAAAGCTAAATGTATTATTTATATATACAGGCAAGTTTGGAGAACTGTATCTTCTGTAATAATTGGTACCCAGATATTCTTTAAAAGAACAAAAATATTGAGATTATCTGATTTAGTTTCAGCCATATATGCTACCATATTTTAATTCAGATTTTAATACATAAATTGCATGAATATGTTCCTGATTCTATAAATATGGGAAAATAGGCCAATACCTAACAGAATACACAGGCAGATGATAAGAAGTAGTAAGAAGCTTTAAAGTCTCATGAACAAATTCCTTTAGCTTCCATCTCATTATTTAATCATTCTATATCAACAGACTTTGCAGCTTTCTTGTTGGTTGTCTGCACTCTTGCGAGCTTGAGGTTCTCTTCTGCATTTCAGAGAGGAGAGAAGTTTTATCATTTAATCCTAAACACCTACCAAACTACTTGGATTGCAGAAAGCCAAACATTATGTTGGAACCTGTACTTCTCAGCACAGGCAACTGCCTAATGGGCAACTGAGCATTTGTAGGTGTAATCTTTCAAAAGAATACTTACAACCACTTCAAAAGTGAATCCAATTTTTTGTCTAGACAGTGGCCTTACACTTTGCATTAAAGAAATATTGGTAATAAATCTTGCATTTGTCTTGAGATACATGAAGTCTACTAAGAAGACAATGGATTAGTTAGCACAAAGGACAAAGGAGTTAGAAACCAGGGCTCCTAGGACAAATGGCTAATTCCAGGTCTATGGCAGAATATTTACAAGGTGAGCTTGAAACGCAGGGTCTAACTGCAAGGAAGTTAAAATTTTGTCAAATGAACTCAGTCCAAAGATGGAACAAATTGAATACTGATAAGGACAATAATTGTGATAGACTGAAAATGACTGCTCACCATTGGAGATTGCTAGGCAACAACTCATTATTTTGAAAATTATTAAATACATAGAAGAATTAAGCATTTATCTGTGTTTTCCTAGACTTATACCACTGGGTAATAGTAAATGAGGAGAAATTTAGCTTTATAGAAGTAATCCAGCTTATAAATAAAAATGAAAGTATAAACTGAAATATCACTATCTTGCAACTTAATGAATTAAGGAATCTAGGTTGAACATCTATAGTGGTTAACCTCAAAAAGTTGACCAGACATTGTATGCTTCCAGACTAAAGAACACACACCCTCTATAAACCTGAATCCAATTAGAATTCTAGATACAACTACAAATTTACAGAAACTAGAGAACTTAACATGTTAATTATATCATGGGTATAAAATTAATAAAATACAGACTTGAAAAGTACAGAACAAAACCTAGTTTCTTTAACAAATACATTGTAAGAGAGGAAAGGAAAGAGGTATGAGTTGGAAACATTAGAATAAAAAGTACAGAACAAAATCCTGGCTTCTTTAACAAATACATTGTAAGGGAGGAAAAGAAAAGAGGTATGAACTGGAAATGTTAGATTCAAAAAGATATAAAGGCTGTATCAGCCAACTGCAATGTGGACCTTATGTGGATACTGATTTAAACAAATAAATTGTTAAAAACAAAAATAAATAACGGCATTTAGAGTCAATTGAAACTTAAACAGTGACTGGATATTTAATGATATAAAAGAATTAGTAAGTTTTTTAGGTGTAACATTACTGTGGTTATGACTTTTTAATGTGCTACCTTTTACAGATACATACTAATTTATGAATAAAATTATATGATATTTGGGATTCACTTCAAAATAATTCAGAAGGGTAGAAATGGGTAAGATTAAATAAGACTGACCATGAACCAATTATTGTTGAAGCTTAGTAACAGATACAGGGGCCTCATTATACTTGTCTAACTACTTCACAGTTCTCTATAATAAAGCTTTTTTCTTTTTCTTTCCTTTTTTTTTTTTTTTTGAGACAGAGTCTCGCTCTGTCGCCCAGGCTGGAGTGCAGTGGCATGATTTCAGCTTACTACAACCTCCGCCTCCCAGGTTCAAGCGATTCTCCTGCCTCAGCCTCCTGAGTAGCTGGGATTACAGGTGCGTACCACCATGCCTGGATAATTTTTGTATTTTTAGTAAAAGCGGGATTTCACCATGTTGGCCAGGCTGGTCTTGAACTCCTGACCTCAAATGATCCAGCCACCTTGGCCTCCCAAAGTGCTGGGATTACAGGCATAAGCCACCGTGCCTGGCCTAAAGCTTTTTTTTAAAGGAGAAATTAAAGCAATCTGGCAATACCATGAATGTGTTACATGCCTATATTCCTTTAGAAAGTTTTCTAGAAATTTAATCCCATTAATATGCTCATGCATATGTGAAAAGACACATGCACAAATATATTAATTGGCAGTAACAGGAGAACAAATGATCTATGCTACCCTATCATCACCAACAACCTTTAGCTCTTAAGTTTTCACTTATACTATAAACTATAATTGCATACTATATACTATAATTGAATATTAAGTATACTATATATATACAGTTGTATATATATATAGTATGTTTTATTCTCTCTCTCTATAGAGAATATATGTTTATACATTCGTTTTCTCTCTCTATATATGTACATATATATGTTTTGCTTATTATCTATCTTTCCTAAATAACGTTTACCAGCTCTAATCTAAGGTGGTAAGAAAGTGTAATTTCCTTATAATCAGATTTGGGACACACACAAGTTTACTTTCATAGGAGCATAATGAGGTCATCTATAGAACTCTATCAAGACAATACATATACTACCATCCCTTGATACAAACATTTACACACATAATTTCACATATCCTTTCAGGGATTTACAAGACGCCTGCTAAATTGTCCATTCACAGGCACCACTCATCTTTAGGCTAATAAAAGTCCTTTTAGTAACCTGAAATACATGTCACTCTTCTAAACAACGAATATATCAGAGAAAAGAGATACATTTAATTCACAATAAAGAAAATTTTCCTATTTCATGTTATATGGAAAGAACAAAAGAGATGTTCAGAGTTGTATTGTTCTACTCAATGTAAAATCTTTCCTGGAGACCAAATAAAATGCACCATGGATAAGGGTTAGCTGCAGTCAAGTTAACAAATGTAAAACAAACAGAAAGAGGTACTTAATGTAAGTCTAATGTGGAAGCTTTTCAGCCCATGTGATGAAAGTGCTGATAAGAAACCGTGAATAATCTGCTAATTCTAGTAAATTCATTCGCCTTAGGTATATGTTTAAATTCAACATAAAACCTGCAGTTTTTATTAGGAAAGGTGTAAGTTCTGTTCTTCAGATTGTTTAGATCACTGTAAAAAACTGTGAAATTATATCATTATAATTTAAGGATAAAAAAATCAAAGTCTGTTTTTCATACCGGTTTCAAAAGAAAGACCTCTAGGGCAAGCTCTCAAGCTTTAAAGAAGTTTTTTTTTTTTTTTTTTAATTAAAAAATTTACCAGAATTGTGTTTTTCTGACTTATGCAAGAAGGCATTACATAATACTGCAGCCCTAGCTAGGCAGCTACAGAAACTCTCCGCTTCTTTCCCACAAAAACCACTAGGGAATTCCCTTGCTCCTTGTTCCCCTTGCCCCGCCTCTCCTCTCCAGCACTGCAATCCCTACAGCAACCTGGGAGACAGTCCAGTCACCTCAAGCTCTGCAGTAATAGACAGGGAGCTGCTGTGGTGAGAAGGGAGAGAATATTGTACGTTCATCCCTATCACCATGGGAACCATAATGGCCATTTCTTTATATCCCCTTCCTTACCTCAGGAAAAGGAAAATAAATAATAAAGTAATGAAGGAAAATACTCTTGCCATTTCTCCCTTCTCATTCCAGTGGCTTAATCTAACACCCACATATGATCCTGCCCTAAAATATTCTACTATCAAACGCAAGGAAAGGGAAAACTGGGGAAGCAAGGTTAAAAAGTAAACCATAATGTGTCCTCTACTTAAAAGTTTCTGTCTCTTCTTTAAACCCATATTCTTTTTCTATCCCTCCTAGACAAGGTCTGTAACACATTCCAGATCTCAATTATCATCTGGCTCCTTGGCTCTAAGGGGGCCATCTAGGACTTCATCTCAGCTCATGAATAAAATAAAATAATAAAATAAAATAAAATAAAAAGCAGAGGCCGGAAACTCAAAAGCCTTGGCCTGAGGAAGAGCATAAATGAGTAAACAGACTACTGGGTGCAGCATAAGAGATCACACGCCTTACTAAAAGAGTGTCTCACACTTTTTCAAGAAAAGCTAGAAACCCAGAATTTCTTTTTTTCTTTGTTTCCTGAATGTCTCCACCAGAGTAAAAGGAAATCCATATTTTTATGTGTAACCTCTTCATTTTTAGTTATCTAGTTCAAAAACTTTTGTGAGACTTATAGGAAGATGTCTCAGCTTGATGAACTGGATATAGGCCAAAAAACCTCATTTGTGACCTCTAATCTAGAATCCCTAGAGACTGAAGAGAGGTCACAGCTTCCCTCACCAGTGCTGTCTCCCTCCTAAACCCGCAACTCTCAACCCCAAGAAAGGTGGCTGCCATGGTAAGAGATCTTCAGCTCCTGCTGGGAGGCAGGAAGAGAAGAAATTCCTTTTTCACTGCCTATTTGACTTGACTTGGGTTAGGCTAAAGTTGTGCTTCCCACATCCCAAAAGTTGGAGTTCTGAGTGAATCTTCTCACAGAAACGTTGATACACACAAGGGCTAGGTTTGATATTTGTATTCTTGATGTATGGTAGGAGTTGTAAGGCTTTTGTTGGCTAGTTTGGGCAAGTTACTTAACAAATACAACAATGTCGCCAGGCCTGGTGGCTCACACCTGTGATCCTAGCACTTTGGGAGGCTGAGGCTGGTGATCACTTGAGGCCAGGAGTTTGAGACGAGCCTGGCCAATGTGGTGAAATCCTGTCTCTACTAAAAAAAAAAAAAAAAAAAAAAATTAGCCGGGTGTGGTGATGCATGCCTGTCATCCCAGCTACTTAGGAAGCTGAGGCACGAGAATCACTTGAACCCAGGAGGTGGAGGTTGCAGTGAGCCAAGATCGCACCACTGCACTCCAGCCTGGGTGACAGAGCGAGACTGTCTCAAAAAAAAAAAAAAAAGAAAAGAAAAGAAGAAGAAGAAAAAACTACTAACAGAAAAACTGCATTCAAAATTCCAGAATAAATATATTTACAAATAAACCTTCAAAACACTATTATTTGTAAAATGAAGGTTTTCTACATTCTTGTAATATCACTGTTGAATTTTAAGACTTGCTCAGTGACCTCAGAGTACTGAATAGCAAAAACACATTTAAAGGAAATTACAGCCACATTGAAGAATATATTCAAAGTTAAGATTACTAGATCAGTCCACCTAACTGGTATACATTTTTGCCTCATGCCAAGAAAGGACCCTACACTAATAGCAGCCAAAACTCAAATGTTAATGCATTCCTATTCCCCACCATTAGGGCTGTGTTTCTTTCTCCCCAGTCTTCCCATATGATGCCATGAGAACTAAAAGCCTATAAAGACCTGAAAAAAAGTGAAAATGTATTTTTAAAAGCAATAAGGAACAATGATAAAAAGGCACACTGGTGGGCACAAAAAAAGTGTTCAGATTTGCTTCTACATAGGTTAATGTGCCACACCCCTAAGAAAAACCAAATGTATTCTGACTCTTTTTGGAACAGAAATTGATTAGACTCTTGGAAATTCAGAGAGAATTTTTTTTTTTAAAGGTAAGCAGAAGCATCATCCTCAAACTGTATGAAGGAGTTTGAAATTCTCTAAGCTTCATAATTTTTAAAAATGTAGAAAATTATTTACATCTAGTAAAATTTCAAAATTACACCAAAACCAAAAACAAAACCAAAAGAACACAAAAAATCAGGAAGGGCCAAGAAATATCAAAACTCACTCATTAAAGTAAGTGCAAAAGTCCCCAGCTGATTTACTTCTGAAACATATTTTAGGTGAATCTATTCCAATAAATGCACAGAACACACAAAGAACAGTAAGCAATCAACAGTCTGGGGTCTCAACATCAAAACAGTTTAACGCGCCGCTTTTGTTTGAAGTCCCCTATTAATAACAGTTGATTTGTAAGCTCCTCAAAGCAATAAACAGCACTCTTTAAAACATCAGATAAAACATAATTTATATAAGCAAAGTCCATCAACTGGAATATAATCAGAAGTTCACAGATTGTAGTCTGTCTACTTCTGGAAAAACTATTCTTTAAAAATGATTTTGTTTATGTATCTTGTTTTTTCACTCCCTGTTCCTTCAGAATTTGAGGACTGAATCTTTGTTTCACGGTAGTTCATCAGCATCAAATGTTTGCACTTCATTTGGATTATAATCCCCTCTTTGTAAGTGATGAAACAGAATGAGCAGAAAACAATGTGAAACAGAATAGGTAACAAACACAGCTGAATTAAATTACTTTTCACAAACTTAAGCCCAATTACTGTGAAATGATATACGAGAATATAGCATCAAGTCTTCAGGAATGAATCACCAATTATATACATGAGTGGGGGATAAGTGGTTGATTTTTTATTTTATGCGTTTATATCTTTTTTTATAAAGGTACAAATTAGATGGTTTCTATTGAAGTTGGCATTTGTCATAATATTCTTAGAAAAAGCATGGCAAAGAAAGAGCAAAATGTTCATTATAATTACATGGCATTATCTTTTAAATTATCTTTAAATGGCATATGGGGGATAATTTTTTTCCTCACCTAATTTTCTTTTATTTCCAAGTTTTCTACAATAGGAATACATTACTTTTGAAAAAGAAAAGTCTATTTTAAAATAGTCTTTAAAGTTAGATAATATAAGCTCAATGTATTACAAGAAAAGCCAAGTCCTAAGATCTGTATTTTTAAAGGGTTTTTTAAAGTTGATGAAGTAACTCTATTACATTTATAGATTTGTTCTTGAACAAAATAACATTAATTCTGATTCATTATTGTTACCTGTTCCCTTCCGTGTAAGTTCCAAACTCCACTGGGGTTTTGTGGTGGGTGTGCTGTCACAGCCTGCTGAGTGCTGGGGTATTAAAGCAGATCGGGAGCTAGCTGGCCGATATTTCGAGAGCCCTAAAATGCCAAACAAGAGAAAAAAGAGGGATTTATTTCCTTGTTTCCCAAAAGGAAAAAAAAGGCTGACAGGTTTTTATAAGCTAGCCTCAAAGACAGAAGCAATTCATCCACAGTAAAATTCTAACAATTGAAAGAATACTAGCTGGGTGGAGTGGCTCACATCTTTAATCCCATTGCTTTGGGAGGCTGAGGAGGGAGGATCGCTTGAGGCCAGGAGTTCAAGACTGGCCTAGCCATCAACTATACTGAGACCACATCTCTACTACAAAAACTAAATAAATAAATAAAATCAGCCAGGTATGGTGGTGTGTATCTGTGGTCCTAGCTACTTGGGAGGCTGAGGTGGGAGGATGTATTGAGCCCAGGAGTTCAAGGTTGCAGTCAGCTATAATCATGCCACTGCAATCTAGCCTGGGCCACTAAGCAAGACTCTGTGTCTTTAGAAGAAAAAAAAAACTATTTTAAAACTACTAAAAATCTCGTTTAATTTAATCCTTTGTCATGGTTCCTGTAAGCTTAAATCTGTGTAGAATAAGCATTCAAGAGAGACAATAAGCTTGAATGACTTGCTGAACATATAAATTAAACCCTGTATTCTGGGGCAGGAACCATTTCATATTTTTAATTATTTATGTGGAACTCTGTACACAGTAGTTTGCCCAGCCCCCCCAAATTTTGGTAACAAATACCATTATAAAATTTACTCAACAAATAGACCCAAAATAGTTTAGGGATTACAAAAGACATTTAAAACAGAAAATGGTCTAATTGTGTAACGTGAACAGCATTGTGGTGGAATCTGGAGATTGAGGTTTTGATTCCAAACTTATCAAAAAATCAGAAATACGTTCTGAGTAAGATATTTTATCTCTTTGTGTCTTAATTCCTTCACTTGTCACATTCCTTCACTTGTCCTAAGATTTTGTCTAGCCCTTAGTTGGCCACTACCTGGGTATGTCATCTAGGGGAAGTCACTTAGCATCTCTGTACTTGTCTACTTAAATGGACAGAATAGATAAAATAACTGTTAAGCTTCAACTATAAAACCCAAAGAATTCATGACCTATCAGTCTTCAAATGTATCTTAGATTCATGTCCTACCTGCAGCAAGTTCTCAAATTCTAGTAGCTCATCTTAGATTACTAGATAATGAAAAAATAATTCAGGTCTCAAAAATAAAATTAAAACAAAAAGCCAAATAAAAAGCAAAGCAACAGGAGTAATAAGGTCTTTAGCACAAATGAACATGTTAAAAACAACAGAGAAAAAAATCTCATTCAAATGTAAACATCCTAAAATACAACCACCATGGGCAATGAAAAGGATTTTCAAACAAAAAAACAGAAACATTACCCAGAAAAAAAGAGACAAACAGTCATACCCATAATAGAAGAAATGCATTAAAAAGTAAACCTGGAAGGGCGCTGCAGTTCACGCCTATAATCCCCACACTTTGGGAGGCCAAGGCAGGCGAATCACTTGAGGTCAGGAGTTTGAGTCCAGCCTGGCCAACATGGCAAAACCCCGTCTCTACTAAAAATATAAAAATTAGCCAGGCCTGGTGGTGTGCGCCTGTAGTCCCAGCTACTTGGGAGGCTGAGGCAAGAGAATCGCTTGAACCCTGGAGGCAAAGCCTGCAGTTAGCAGAGATGACACTACCACACTCTAGCCTGGGCAACAGAGTGAGACTCCATCTTAAAAAATAATTTAAAAACCCCAAAAAACAAAAACAGTAAACCTGAGTTATTTTACAGTTACTCTAAAAGTTCTGAATTATTACACTGATGATAAGTGCTATGACAGATAATTATCATAAATGAAAATTAATGAATTACAACTTATATACCAGTAAGAATTTTAGAAACATAATGCTGAGTAAAAAAAAGCAAGTCATGTTATACCATTTCTTAAAAAATTCAAAAAACAAGTGAAACTAAACATACAGGATCACATACCTATGTGGAACACTATAAAGAAAAGCAACAGAATGAAATTAAGAAAAAAAAAAGAAAATGCAATATAGTAGTTACTTGTAGTGGAAAGGCAGGAGAACAGGACCAGGGAAGGAGCATATAGGAAACATCCGTGCATGATATATAATGTACATGTTAACTTCGGTGGCAGGTACACAGATATTTGTTTTATTACTATATGTCGTAACTTTTATCAAAGGCTTTTATTCCTTAAAAATGAGAAAAAGCTTATGATATAAACTGGTATAATCTCTCAAAAAACATGGCAATACATATCAAGAGCTATGAAAATCTAAAGACATGTATCTCACAATATAGCTAACATTAATCTTTTCACTAATAATACATTTTGGGGAATTTATCCAAGAAACATAATTTAACAAAAAAAAAAGTACAGAATTACCTAAAATATATAAAAATGAAAAACAACCTAATGCCTATCAACAAGGAAATGACAAGGTAAATTTTAATATATTGACTCTATGTTGTCTTAGGTAGTATTTTCAAAAGAAAACATGCTTTTTGAATGATGTATGAAAATGACTGACATAATATTATATGAGATAGGCAGGCAAAAAGAGAAAGTAGTGCTACACGCAGCATTAACTACAGTTAAAAAAAAATTAATGTAACTATGGTTACATGAAGTCTACCACATACACACACAAAAAAGAAATCTGAGCTACCAGAAAGAATCTGAATGATGGATTTTATACAAGCAGGACCAAAACAAAACAGCCAAAAGAAGCGCTTTTTCTACATGTTATTTTGCCAATTTATGTTATAACCTGACACAATTTAATATTTTAAGCTGGCTAATTTTAAACTTAATAGTTGTTCATTTGAAAATAAAGTAACACACATTAGAATACTGATATCAACCAATGTCTCCATCTCCTCAATGACTGCAGAATACTAATCTTACCTGGAGTTGACGGCCTTTCAAGCATGTTTAAATGATGTGAAATGAAGGCCTGGCTATCATGAACAGTATCCATATCAACCTCCTCCTCATCTTGAGAACTGGAAAACTAAAACACACACACACACATAAAACAGAGGAATAAAAGAACCATTACACACGTTATGTTTGGATCTTAGCTTTTAGGAAAAGTAGCAGAGAGGCCATAGGATATACCCCCATATAATCTTAAAATAAAAAGTAGTTTGTTTCTTCAAAGATATTAAGAGAAGAAAAGATTATGTGGTCCAACCTCTAAAAGAAGCCAATTAGAAATTACTGGAAATGTAATAGCAACTAAAATCTACTCCTATTTTGTGAGAAAAAGTAGTGAGTTGTGGTGGAACGTGCACACATAGTTCCTCCCCCAAGTAGAGAAGAATTATGTGATAATATAAGTTAAATACTTGGTTCGAATGTCTCAGAAGGACATTTGAGTTTTATAATGCAGTCTGTCGCATGTGTTCCTGCTAAGGAAAAACCACTGCAAGTATTCAAAAAGATTTACAAGAAGGTGAATATCCTACACTGTTAATACAGGTTTAACCTGTATTTCTTACTCTGATTTTGAGTTTGACTTTACTGCTATCCTCATTCTTCTCCAGTATTTGACCAGGTTCTAGGGGGGACCCCAGTGGTGTATCAGACTTCCTCTTCACTCCCTGCTGATGAGCTGATATATTACATGATGCTTCCTTGGCAAGGTGATCATCTTCCTGTGGCAATATTCAAGATCAAAATTAGATTTCTGAAGACGAGTAGCTCATATTATAGCTGAAAACTAATAGCTATAGCAACCATGCAGATTAGAGCATGCCCAGTGGCTAGAAATTATCAGTAATGGGCTTAAAATAAATGTAATCTTTTCTTGTCTGCTGGTCTTTTTAGGGGGAGAAGGGAGGTATTTAAGTGAACTTTTAGAGCTTTCCCAAAAGAACATGTCCTTTGATGCCATTTTCTCCTCTTGGCCTGCAGTGCGAATGTGGATAAATTAACATATATGAGCAAGAATTATATCAATTTTCACAGGTTGGTAAGTATGTAGATCTGAAAGAGCTCTTTAATGAGACTCTTTTTTCTATGTAAATATTTGTCTTACTTCTTCATAACCCAAACTCTAGGACATATTTTAAATTGACAACAAATAAGTATGATGTTACTTCAGAAAATTTAGGTGAGTAAGCAAATTTAAAATGAACTATTACTAACTAGCATAGAGAGAATCTGCATTTTAAAGTGTCAAAACACCAGTAGGGAATTGCCAGGCAAGTAATCTGGTCTAAATATTGGTGAAAAATGAAGCTTGAAGTATTGGAGACATTTTGTCATCAATAAAAAAAATTTCATGAAAAATTTCTTTAAATTACAGTAAAATTATTAATATGTATCCTATAAGTCTTTCTACAAAATGTCTGGTAATTTTATAATACAAAGGTAGAAATAAAAGCTTCTCTAAAGGCAAATGAACATGTGTGTGTGTGTGTGTGTGTGTGTGTGTGTGTGTATATAAAATGTTTTAAAATGTAACACACAGTCTCCTCCCAAATCAGCAGATTATTAATTTACCTGGTCATTCATTCATTCATTATTTATTTCATTCAACAAGCATTTGCCAGGCATTTATCATATGTTTTGAACTGTGCTAGGTATTACACAGAGCAACAATTTTAAAAAGACAAGGCCCCTGTTTTCACATGGCTTTCCATTAACACATATGGGACATACATAATAGGTTAAATATTCAGCTGGGTGTGGTGGCTCACGCCTGTAATTCTAGCACTTTGGGAGACCAAGGTGGGTGGATCACCTGAGGTCAGGTGTTTGAGACCAGCCTGGCCAACATGGTGAAACTCCGTTTCTACTAAAAATACAAAAAATTAGCCGGGCATGGTGGCAGTCACCTGTAATCCCAGCTACTCAGGAGGCTAAGGCAGGAGAATTGCTTGAACCTGGGAGGCAAAGGTTGCAGTGAGCCAAGATTGAGCCATCGCACTCCAGCCTGGGGAACAAGAGTGGAACTCTGTCTCAAAAAAAAAAAAAAAAAAAAAAAAAAAAGTTATTCATTTCAATCTTTCGCTACTCAGAGAAGAAATTCTATGCTCAAGTATAAAAAAAATCGTTAGGTTATCACAATAGGAGTAATGGGACCGGGAGCACATCATTTGCTATGTGCAGTTTTATAGTTGCCAGTAGCATTTTATAATTTGCACAGTGCTAATCAAATGTCAGCCAGCATGTTTTAAAAGGGCACAAGAAACTGTTAGTGGCTATAAAATTCACTAGTTCACAGGAAACAATTCTCTTCTCTAGATCCTCTATATAATGGAACTACATCTTCTGTAATACATGTGATTCTTACAGGGTTCTGAAATCCAACCAGCTGTGGGTGACTGCTTGGATTATTTGCAGCTTCTTGGTTGCCTGGTACTGACTCTGGAATTATGGTAGGATTCAAGACAGCTTTTTTCTCCTTTAGATTAAGAACCAACCCAAGCTCTGGCAAGGGTAAACAGGAAGGTCTACTGAGGCCAAAAAGTGTGAAGTACAAGTCCACAGCACCACACCGTAACCTCCAGTCATGTGAAGTACCTAAAAAGTAAGTAATAAAGAAATGAGTCAATATGCACATTGATTCATACATTTTAACTGTCCCAGAACCTGTACAACAAAAGGAACTTTATAACTGGAAAAACCTTTACACCTTTCATCTTACAAAATGAATACTAGACATCAACCAAAAATCTAACATTCCAAAAATTGTATTTTTTATAGCCTTAAATCTTCCTTTTTATTCTTTCTCCTCAGTAATTATCCCACATTCATTCATTCTCTGCTCATCTTATCTGATTCTCTTCATTAACAGCCTGTTAGGAAGACAGCCTCCATGAGCCTTTGCATTCCCTATCATGGAAACACATTTTCTGACCTCTAGAAGTTACTACTTTCAGGTTTTACATATAGTAAGAAACCATACAACTACTACTGGACTTATTGTAGAGGAGGAAAATATTTTGCTAAACACCTTTATATTTGTGTTACTGTAGTGAGAACTTATTTATGATTTTTAAATAACAGAAATAAGCAAACCACAAGCATGACAATGGGCAGTAGACATGGACTTGACCAGAAAATAACTGCCTGGGTAGAAGTTCAGTTTCTCCTGGTTGAAACACTAGAGGCAAGTTCTTTCCATTTCTCTGAGTCTCAGTTTTTTCATCTCCAAAATAGGAGTTTTGGTCTCAAGTCATACCTTACCCCATAGCAATGACAGATCAGAGCACACTGATACCAGGGTTTTCTCACCTTCCTTTTCTCCCCAGTAGAACACTCCAGTAGATATTGTCATCAAATAGAACTGACTAAAAAGATGAAATTCGGCAGCTAGAGTTACACAATCTCTATGGTTTCTAATCAGAATTTTAAATGACTTGAAGAGTATAGAATAAGTGAACAGAAGAAAAGTGGATATTCTTCTTGAGAAGAAAAATAAACCCGGCTAGGCATGGTGGCTCATGCCTATAATCCCAGCACTCTGGGAGGCCGAGGTGGGCAGATCGCTTGAGCTCAGAAGTTCAAAACAAGCCTGGTCAACATGGTGAAGCCCACTCTCTACTAAAAATACAAAAATCAGCTGGGTGTGATGGCCATGACTGCAATCCCAGCTACTTGGGTGGGTGAGGCAGGAGAATCACTTAAACCCAGGAGGCGGAGGCTGCAGTGAGCCAAGATTGCACCACTGCACTCGAACCTGGGCAACAGAGTGAGACCTTGTCTCAAGAAAGAAAGAAAGAAAGGAAGGGAGGGAGGGAGGGAAAGGGGAAGGAAGGTCCTATAAATACCTAATTTTTACCAAGAACTGTTGTTTCAAAAGAGTACCACAATTAAAAAGGAGAAACAAAAAGGAAAAAATTTGGATATCATAAATATTAAACTTTGTGGTTTTCCACAAAAAATATTAATATAAGTAAATAAATTATCAACTAATAGTAATTCTTATCAGATTTACTCTAACAGGTAATTATTAATTATATGCAAATCTGCAATGGGAAAAATTGTAAATTCACTTTCATACTAGAGAGTGCATTGTACTAGGCTACTGCGCATGCTATAATGTTGTGAAATAGCTCTCATCATTCCTACTTGAGACATTTTCAGTTTTGCTGTTGTGTGACATACAACACTGGTAGAAGCAAGAGACAGGCAAGAGCTGCAGAGAACCAAGTAATGGAAAAAACATTACATAGTAAAAGCAAGAATTTTACACTGGAAACCCATTTTCCCTTCCTAGAATATGTATATGTGGACACTTCAATAGCTTGAGGTAGTATTATTTTGTAGGCATTCATTTCTCCTCCTCAAAGCATTTTACATATAGAAAGATTCCACAAAGAGGAGGTTATCAGATTCCTGGGGCTTCTATTAGCAAAGGCTAGAGGGTCTCAACCCTCTGAGGGAAGGGAATAAATGCCAGGAGTGAGCAATAAAAAGTCTGGCAACCCAGAGCAGCTGGCCATGTATCTCTCTCTCCATAGATATAGCAAGAAAAGGAGTGAATCTTAGGCATTTTATCAGTTGAAAAAAAAAAAAGAAAAACAGAACAGAACAGTTTAGAGTACATTTGTTGTTTGGAAGAAAACTAAACCCTGTAGATCAACATTACCCAATCATGTGTGCTACAAAAACCAGCCTGAACTTTTACATGCTGTCGATGATCTCAAAATGAGTCATTCGATTGTGAATTCCTTAACATTTAAAAAATATATATGTTAATTTTAAAAGACAAATTGAGTATGTGTATTTTGATGAGCTAGGGCTTTTATTTTGTTTTTGAACGTCAGCTTAAGGATGATTAGGCAGCACAGTAAAGGCTGCTAAGTGCACTGAAGCCCTCTAATATGATTTTGGTTACTTGTTATTTCTATGTGGGCTTTTTGGTTTTGCTAGACCTTTAATTTGGACAAAGGAATGAACACCACTGTTTTGTTCCTGAGGGAGGTTCTTGATAGTGTTTTCTGTCTTCTAAAAATGAACTTACATATTAAAATTGGGGACAAGGGAGCTAAAAAATGAATAGCAGTACTTTTGTTAAAAGTACAAAAGAGAGCAAAAAATAGAGATAAAAGCCAAAATTTCATTGTATTTCAAAATCATGGAATGAAATCTTAAGATGGTTGTCACGTTAGTACGTTAGTATACTTCAATTAAGTTGAGAGACAGAATGGGAAAAAAACACTTCTAATTAATTGCCTGTTAGCTCTGTGACCTTGGGCAAGTCAGCTCTCTGGGCTATAACTGAGATGATCAGAGTGGTTCACTCAGATGATCTTTAAGACTCCCCTCATCAGGTCTAAAATCTGATGATTCCAAGTCAATCCATCCCATTGGAGAGAGGCCCTGAAACAGTCTCTGATTTCTGCCTTCAGTTACAGTATTCTGAAGACGCATCTTTAATCTTCCAGCTACCTCCCCTTTCCCCATCACTTATGGCAACGAATGATCACATATGACAAAATGACAGCCACTAGTCTCTCCTCCCAGGAAAATTGCTATTCATCCTGTCTTCATTAGCAGTTATACTCTGAGACCAACCCTGTTTATCTGAATTAGAACAGCAACACTCAAGAAGTAGGAAACCCATTATTAATGTTGTCTATTCAAATCAGAAAGTGCCTTGAGACAAACACCACCAAAGTAGTAAATCTGATCCTATCGAAAAATCATCTCTTCATTTTCTGAGGTAACTGCTATTAAAACTGATCAACTAGGCTGAGGCAGGAGGATCACGAGGTCAGGAGATCGAGACCATCCTGGTTAACACAGTGAAACCCAGTCTCTACTAAAAATACAAAAATTAGCCGGGCATGGTGGCGGGTGCCTGTAGTCCCAGCTACTCGGGAGGCTGAGGCAGGAGAATGGCATGAACCTGGGAGGCGGAGCTTGCAGTGAGCCAAGATCACACCACTGCACCCCAGCCTGGGTGACAGAGTGAGACTCCGTCTCAAAAAAACAAAAACAAACAAAAAAAACTGATCAACTAAAAAAGCTGCTAAGAAGAAAATTCACTTTGAAAGCCACTGTTTTCAGGACACTTCTGAATAAACCCAGCACTCCTTATTGACGGCTGAAGCTTAGAAATTTGTACACAGTTAAGCCAGAAATACAACTTCCACTGGGTATTATTGTCCTGACTGTTCTGTCCATCTTACAATAAACAAAAACAGCAAATTCATTTCTATTTATGTGTGTGTGTGTGTGTATATATAATTTCCTAAGCAGATGAATCAATATGTTTTCATTTTCTTCCACCATTTCCATTCCTAAGAAAGAAGGTATTAGGGAGAGACATGGTGGGACAGAACTTTGAAACCTTCTGATGTTAATATCAAAACTGTTTATTTTCTTACTCTGAAACCTGGCAAATCCTATCAAACTGAATTAGAAGTTGTCCCTCATTCTACTCCCTTGAGTGTAGTTGTAAATTTCCAAACACTAAAAATTATATTGTAAATAAACAGCATTCAATGACTTGAACAATTAATGTTTTTATGTCATTCTTACAGTAATATGCCAGACACTAAAGGTCAATGTGGAAGCAACAGCTAAAATTTCCTTCATAATGATAAAGAAACAAAGATACCATCTCCTCAATGAAGATCTGTTTCTTCAGAAATAAAAAAAACACTCAATTAGGCAAGACAAGCAAAAGTATTTATGTCTTAAATAAAATATAAAGCGCCAATAAAAATCTCCAATTCTTAGGTTTTAATTTTTTTAATGTATTTTAAAATTACTGTCATTTTGGCCTGTAATTCAGTATCTTACTTAAAGCTATAAAGGCAGGATCACATATGTTCTGAATTTTGATACACATTCCTTTGGAAGAGGAAAATCATTTCTTTCAGTGTGGAAAAAAGCTACCACACCACTAACTGGAAGTCAGCCTGGTTCTAGCAACACCTGTCCCTCATTGCCCAGAGCATAAAACCTAAATTCCCCAGGCCCTTCACATTTAGATCCTAATCTATCTTTCCAGATAATACTATTTTCTAAACACTCCTTCAGAACATGAGGCTTTTATATATAATTCTACTACCTAAAAATATATTTATCCTGCTGGAAAACTCCTTTCCATTCATCAAGAGTTAGCTCAAATGCTACCTATCCATGAACATTCTACCATTCCAGACAGGGTTCATGGCTCCTTTCTTTGGGTTCCCCAAATAGTTCGTTCTCTTTAGCAACTATCTCTTCATATTATTAATTTATCTGTTCCTATGTCTCTCTTTCCATTATACTTAGTTAATACACAGAAAACATAGCACAGTGGCAAACAGAAAGTGCTCAAGAAAAAAAATTGTGAATTAATATGTGAAACCTTTAAAAATGATTGCCGTTGGCAAATGAGATATTTTCAATTAAAAATAAACCTATTTATTTAAGAATTTTAAGCAACCATGGACAAAGACCATACAATGTAAAAGATCCTTGTCTTTAAAAATGTTTACGATCTTTCTGTGGAGCATTAATTTAAAAGCTGTCATGGGAATTGCAAAGAGCATTTTTGGAAACAACTGGGGAACTGTGAATATTGGCTATATACTGGGTGGGGTTTGATGACCATATTGTCGAGATGTAGAATGACCTTATTCTCAGGAGTATATACTAAAGTATTTGGGAAGAGGACCATGATCCCATTTATTTTCAAATGATTCAGAAAAAAACAGGGTATAAATATAAAGAAAGAGAAGGAAAAGGAGATAAAGTAAATGGTAAAATTTTAACTGGTGAATCAAACTGAAAGCATATGATTATGCACTGTATTATTCTTTAGATTTTTAAGCTTTAAAAATTTTAGAAACAAAATACTGAAGATAAAAATGTGTATGAAAAATTAAACTACATACGGAATGGCTTAAGATATCTGATATGCGTATGAGTGAATATACACATATAGGTCGGTGTGTGTATACATTTACAAAGCAAAAACTGTTGGAAAGATACTAGAGTACCTCCCAGAATTTAAGGCTAAGTGGAGTTACTACACACCAAGAAGCAGGCAGAGACCAGGCAGCCCTGAGATCTCAAAAAGTTTAAGTCTGACAACCTTCCCTCTGGGATATGGTCACTAAAGCGATTCAGCTACCAAGAGCCCTCGGTTTCTGTACCTGTCTCTCAGCTCCAAATTCCCCTAGTATATTTCTAAAATGAGTACTAGTATTAACTGAATGGCACATGAATTTTTAAAAGTCATGAGTATCTTTCTGTCTCACTCTCAAATTGATTTCAATTTTTCAAATCCTGTTTCTATAAATCCAACCACAATTTCTCTCTCTTGTTGAAAAGTTTGATTCTTCAGAATAAGAAAACAAACTCTAATTCTTCAAAAGTACATGATAAGATGATCCTTCTGAACTGCCATGATATGCTCTCCTATATATTTTAAATTGGTTCAGTAAATTTTGTAACTATGCAAAGTCAATATACCTCAAATCCACTTGGTAGAAAGAGAGAAATAAATTAATATAATTACATCTACATTGTTCACAGTTTTTGTTTTCCAGAAAATGCTTATCTCAAGTGACCAGATAGCCCAGAAGCCCCAAAATGAGGAGCAGGCAGGGTTCCACCGGATTCGGGGACTTAGATGATGCTCTAGCTCCTTTCATTATTGATGAATCCTCATTACCATTTCTTAAAACAATCCTCATTACCATTTCTTAAAACAATAACCATTAAGAAGATAATATAGCAATGTGAAAAATTCTCATGATAAAATGCTATTTTAAAACTTTTATTTCAACTATAACTATATAACACAACACACACACAATTATTTTTTCCTAAGGGCCAAATATACCCAAATCTTAATAAACCATGCCCAGCCAGTTTATTTTTCCTTCTCAAGAATTATGTAATATTTCCTTTTTTTGTAGTTTTTTCAGATAAACTCTGTAACATGATATTACTTTTGCCATTAAATTATTTTTAATCAAATAAAAAAAGGATTTCTTAGATCAGATTCATTCATTTATCCCAAAGGTTCAGGCTTGGAAAGGAAACGACAATCCTCTCTAGTCCATCTTCACTATCTATTGTCCAATGTTCTATAAAAACATTTTTTAACCCTCCCAATTATTCATGCCACTCCCACTGTTCATATTGTTCCCATTTATTTATAAATCCGAAAAACTGAGTAATAAACTGTTTATGACTACAGCCTCACTGACCTCACTGGTTTAGATACTGGCAGACAATTTTAAACCAAAGCAGAACTGTACTGTACTGCACACTATCAAAATTAAATACTAAACATCAGTCACAGCTTGAATTTGTATAATCAAACCTTCCAATGAGCTTCAAATGTTTTATAAAAATGTCTCATTAATCTTGAACACATATTTATTTTGTCCAAAACATCTTCTTTAGAAAATAATAAAATAATTCTTCATATTTCACTATGCTTTCTTCAAATTTGTAACCTATCATGGTCAAAGAATCACATATTCTGGTTAAAAAGGTATTCAATACAGCAGAGTTAGTGCCACATATGAACTGTTGAATGAACCTTTGTAAGTTCCTGAACTTATGTGTTAATTCCCTGGGTCTAAATAGCAGAAATAATAGTATCTTTTAAGGTAGCCAAAGGAAGCAAATATAAAACATTATGTAAAAAGCAGCAATCATTCTTTCAGAGATTAAAGAAAACATTAGAAAAAAATTAGCAATATTTTAGTATAAACTGGTTTTATGTGTTGTTTTCGAAAGACCTTGAGGACAAGGTCCATCCTATTTTCAATTTTATTATATTTCACATAAATACCTAGTATGGTGCCTTTACTCGGTTGCATTGCACTATTGTTATGAAAACGAAAAACAGAAGTTATACAACCACTTAACATCTCAATATTAGTGAACTAAGTAATAAAATAATTAAAATTTGGTATTTAATTGTGAGTCAGTGAAGTAGCTACTAATGAGATAGGCAGGACAAGTTATTTTCCAATATCATAGAGAGCAAATAAAGTAACATACTCAAAACTTTTAAATATTTGGATAGGCCAGGCGTGGTGGCTCATGTCTGTAATCCCAGCATTTTGGGAAGCTGAGGCATCAGATCACAAGGTCAGGAGTTCAAGACCAGCCTGGCCAACACGGTGAAACCCCGTCCCTACTAAAAATACAGAAGTTAGCTGGGCATGGTGGTGGGCGCCTGTAATCCCAGCTGCATGGGAGGCTGAGGCAGCACAATCGCCTGAACTTGGGAGGTGGGGGTTGCAGTGAGCTGAGATTGTGCCACTGCACTCTAGCCTGGGCGACAGAGCAAGACAGTCTCAAAAAAAAAAAAAAAAGGATAAATATCCACTGTTCTCCCACTATCTATCTAAAACAACTCTTGCTATCTTTAAGCAAAACACATTTCAGCCTAGCTTTTGACTGAAACATAAGGCAAATTTTCTTTAAATGTACACATTTATAAATCAATAGGAAAGAATAATTCAATTAACTAAAATGGCAAAGAATATGAATAATTTGGAAAAACAGAAATACAAATAGCTCAAATATATGAGAAGCATAACTATCATTATGCTAGTATAACATTTTTGAGTATTTAATATGAGCCAGACACTGCGTTTTACAAACACTCATTTAATTCTATTTGAAGTAGGTATCATTATCACCTACATTTTACAAATGAAAACAGTTCAGAGAAATCACACAATAAGTAAATAATTGAGCTAAGATTCAACCCTTAGCAAAATGGTTCCAGAGCTAGCACTCCTAAACACTGTTTTCTTACCTCTTGACCTCACTCAAGTAATAAATTAAAACTGTGATAAGGCTGGGTACAGTGGCTCACACCTGTAATCCCACCACTTTGGAAGGCCAAGGCGGGTGGATCACCTGAGGTCAGGAGTTTGAGACCAGCCTGGCCAACATAGTGAAACTCTGTCTCTACTAAAAATACAAAAATTAGCCAGGCATGGTGGCACATGCCTGTAATCCCAGCTACTCAGCAGGGTGAGGCAGGAGAATCGCTTGAACCTGGGAGGTGGAGGTTGCAGTGAGCAGAGACTGCGCCACTGCACTCCAGCCTGGGCAACAGAGACTCTATCTCAAAAAAATAAAAATAAATTAAAAAATAAAAACTGTGATGAGATATCAAGATCTCCACAGTATAGAACAATAATAGTAAGTACTTTGAAAAAATACAGCCTGTATGTTATTCTATATGCACTACCTGCCTATGGAAGGATACACAAGAAATTGGTCACCTCTGGAAAAGGCCACTAGATGGCCAGGGAAAGACGTGAGACTTATTTTTCACTCCTTTGTAACTTTCTGAAATAATAATAATACTTTGCAGGCTCATGTTTATAGCACCTTAACCATCTGACACTTTCATATAAATATTTTTGTTTCCTCAACCACCCTATGGAGTAAAGTGAGTATATCCTTAATAAATGTTATCACAGCCACCACTGTGAAGGTGTGATAGTCTACTTAAAAGAAAAAAAAAATTTCAACTTTTACCTTTAGTTCTAAATGCTGTTGAATTGAAAACCTCTTGTAAAATCAAAATACTCTAATAATAATAAAAATTTAAATCCCTGCTCTCTCACCAGAATTCATAAGTTTCCAAAGTTGATCTACCAGGGCTTCATTGCATAAGGGAGACTCCATGTTCTTAGTAAATGGTGGGTTCTTAGTCAACATGTTGAGAATCTTATGCCTGAAAGATTAAAAAAAGATTAAATTTTTGCTGACCATTTACTGACAGATGCTATGAGCAGGAGACAACATAAACACTGAAAAATTATCTGTAGTTCCTCCTTCCTATTTTAACACTTTCTCTCTTAAATCTAGCTTTGTGTTTATTTAGTTTAATTTCCAAAGACATGATGTTATATCCTGAATATTTATTACTTGTTCTTTCACTAACACACTCTGGGGTTTGGGTAAGAGAGTAATTAAAACAAAATTCTGGTGGATTTGGTCTTTCTAAAATCACCTTACTGTGTGATGAGATCTTCTAAAACCTGACTCTACATAATCCTAACCAATCTTTCCCATCCCACTTTCTAAAATGAACATTCTACTCTGCTTAGATATATGTACAACGACTGGTCAGTAAGTATAAAAATCTTAACATGGAGCAAAAAAATCTACATATAGACCAAGAAGTCTATATTTGAGATAATAAAATGAACAGATATGTCATTACTGTATTTGTAAAACATGGAAATGTGCAAAGTATTTTAAATATAAAGATTGTAAAAAGTTTTCCTTAAAACAAGCTGAGGTTGAGAAGAGTATCCTAAAAGAGGGTAACATTTAAACTCCGCTATTGGGAGTTTTTATCTCATGTAAGAGGCTACCTGAACATATTATGGAGTTCTCTAAAATACAGGGCAACACAATGAAAACAAAATTTGGAAAAGAAAACATCCACTGCTATGAGTAGAAGACACCATTAAAAGGCTAGAGAAAAGAAAGGAGAAGTAAGAGGAAACCTACTGCAGTAGTCTAGCATTTAACCAGCTCTAGGACCAAGTTTGAGAAATTACTAAAAGTAACTGCAATGCTTGGATATAAGTGAGGAAGAAAGAAATTGGGTTGTAATTCTTATGGAGGTTAGCAAAACTTTAAAGAAGGTGAATTGGGGAAATTTTTACATTTAACTGATAGTAGTAAGACATTAAATTGGATTTGTAATTGAGAAAGAGATGGGAGAAAAGTGAAACTGCTAGGTTGCAGTGTAAGTAATTTAACCCCTTTTGGCTGCAATTTAATGTCTGTAAACCTAAAAGATGTAGATTCTGTTAACATCCTCCTGTGCTTTGAAATTTAAGACTGTGTAAAGTAAGACTACTGAAGGAGTATAAGAATAAAAGTGAAATGTAATTATAGAATGCAATTTACAGATATGTAATATAAATGGGGATATAAATCTTTATGGACATTTCATATCCATATTTTCATCTTTATATATAAACGCAATTCCTCTCCTTCAGGCCTCATACTCTATTTGTAACAGCTGATCAGTATTATAGGTAAATAACATATTTTAAAATGTGAGTGAGTTTGTTCTTTAGTACATTTTAAGTTGTTACACTTTTAATTTGCTTGACGAAGAAAAGTGAAGTTTCTGTCTGGCTGCTTTCCAAGTCACCTAATTACTCTAAATGCCAACTAAGTTCTGCTAATAATTTTTTTTTTATTTTTTATTTTTTATTATTTTTTTAGCTGAGTGTGGTGGCTCATGCCTGTAATCCTAGCACTCTGGGAGGCCCAAGGGGATGGATAACTTGAGGCCAGGAGTTCGATACCAGCCTGGTCAACATGGCAAAACTCCGTCCCTACTAAAAATACAAAAATTAGCCAGGTGTGGTGGTGCATGCCTGTAATCCCAGCTACCAGAGAGGCTGAAGCAGGAGAATCGCTTGAACCCGGGAGGCGGAGGTTGCAGTGAGCCGAGATCGTGCCACTGCACTCCAGCCTGGGCCACGGAGTGAGACTCCATCTCAAAAAAAGAAAAATTTTTTTTTTATGTTGAAAATCAAATTTAAAAAGGACATGAATAAATGCAAAAGATATTCCCATATTTTCAGAAATCATAAACAAGCATTTTATGTGTAATCTGAAATTACTCAGTTCACTATAGGACTTACAAAATATCATAGCATCATAGCACATAAACTAACCTTACATAGGGTACAGGGTCATTCTGAATCATATTAAGTAGCCATTGCAGTTCTTCATAACTTCTGTCCACTGAAAATAAAAGAAAATATATTTGTTGTTAATTATAACAAATTAAATAATGAATAATGAGTGACAAGCAGGGAGTTTACATTTAATATTTAGGACTCTGCCTTAGCTGAGTTTTCAATCAGAGTTGAAGGTTATAGGTAAGCTCTTATATTTTTATGCAATGGCCACTTTGTAACACTTATAAGTATCAAGCTATATATTAGAGCCAAGACATAAAGTTGCATCAAGAATGTATTTTTTTACTAAAGTTCAAACCAATGGCAAGCATAACATAAAGCAAGTTGTAATTAAGAACCCTAAATTACAGATGATTAACTGGACAAAATCTGTTTAAATACAATTGTTTTCCTAGATGCTTAAATGATGGAGAGGTTTGACCCTCAATGGTATCTCAACTATATTATATAGTATAGTCCACTGTTTTTGCCCAAGTGGCTTCTTCCATTTAAGACTAAAGAACAGTCTTACTTTTCAAGCATAATATAAAAGGCAGTCACAAAAATAGTGCTATAAATATAGTTGACATAAAATGACTAGCTATTTCCATTCACCTTTTCAAACAAGTTTTGCTTTCATAATTTGAAAAGCTATGTCTTCAGAATTTTTTTTGCAATACTTTTCATTTCTTCCATTTTCTAACTTGAGTACCAATATTTAAATTTACAATTTAACAAAACATGAAGTCTGAAGTCATAGTTCACATTTAGACACGGACAAAAGTGAAGTGTCACAATTAAATTATATCTATTAAAGTTTAGCATTCTTTTGAAAATCCTAGTATTAGTATTCTATTTCATTTCAGGTAGTACTAATTCATAAAATCTTACTCATATTTATGAGACATTAAAAACTATTCATCCATCTTGGGAAAGAAGACTGGCAACAATGACATATTTGGTGGATCTCAAAACTTGTCAAAACAGAAATGGAGACAGATACAGGATTACATTTTCTTTCATGCCAAAAAATACATTTAACAACAAAATCACTGTTTTCATAAATAATTATTTCTAACAGGAAAGGATATTTTAACCTTCAATAAAAAGGAAGCACAAATGACAGTCCTTTTCGAAGTTGGGTCAACACATAAGAATATACACATTATGTTGTTATTACCCTTTATTTTCTGACTGTAAATAAGTATTTCTACAGAAATTTACCAAAAATTACAAAGATGTGAGTATACTTTCCCCTACTTAAAAATGAACCAGTATCTACTGAAGAACTTCTCTCAGCCCTTCCTCTCCTTCCACAGTCAGACAAAAGTTTAGCATACTTTAAGTTTTTTACTCCTCTCATATTTTAGTGCTAGAATCTGGAATTTTAGACTTAGATTATATTTACATGTTTCTTCTATTTTCATATTTTAACAAATTATTTTTGAAATATGCATTACATTTTACAACCAGTTTAACAAATATTTAAGCTTAAGTATTTGACAGGCGTAGTTATTCATCACTAGTTCTTTCATTTCACATTTTCACCAGACTTGTTATTTTGACTCACATCCAGGTCAGCTGAAAATTATCTTTGGGAGTTATGTTTTTAAGAATGTTACGTAAGAGATGCAGCTTTAATTCTCCAAGGCTACATGAGCAACAACTTTGGCAAGGCAGAAAATCTTGGGTCATAATTTTCCCTAATAATGACATAGCCATTTGTTCACTGTCTTTTGATTCTACATATTCTAGAGAATTCAGAGGCCACACTATTCTTTTGCCTTGTACAATAATCTGGTTCTGATATTCCTAGAAACTTACACATTTTCCCTTAGCCTTAAAAATTAAAATTTCATCAGAAACTACTGTAGGTCTGCTTCATTTGCACCCCCCAGAGTATTCTGTTGTTTCTTGGATTACAGCTTGTCTTCTACCGGCTCTATTCTTCATGACTTTTTAACACTTCCATCTCTGTATCTTTCTCCCCTAAATAAAAAAAAAATATGTGTATTCTTCCCTTAGCGATCTTTTGGCCTTATGCTTTTTCCATATTCATGATGCCTTGCCTAATTCCCCTACTGAAGTTTGTGTTTATGTCTAGTCCTCTCCTTTCACAGGCACAAATTTTTGCACAGGTGTGAGATGTTTTCTTGAATCCTTCTTAGAAATTTCTCAAAAATCTTCTATTTCCTAAAATAACATCCAATTAAAGCTACAGGATGAACACTGACTTCTTGGAAAGACTAAAGATACCTATAATTTTATTCCTTTCCCTCATTTATTAACTCTTATGTGAATTCTACATTTATCAAAGATGATTTCTAAATCACTGAGTCAAGAATTTAAAAATAAAATATCTGTGTTATACATATTATGAAAACCCCAACAACACTGGCTCTAAAAAGTAAATATTTCTTTCTAAAATGATATGAGCATGTATTTCTAAAGCATTACCTTTAGTATAATCAACAACTGCTTCCAAAGCTGCTATCCTAATGTCCACAAAGTGGCCATATTCAGCATAAGATTTAAAAAGAGCTGGATCACTTGGCACATGTCCGTTTTTCTGAAGTACCCGTATGGCTCTCAAACAACTAGGGAAAAAAAATGCATATGTTAACTACTTTCACTGAGGTATTATAAATCAATTTGTTTCCTAGGCATTAAAGAATCCTTTGTGGCAATCAATTTAAAAACTGATGTGACTTTAATCCACCTTCAATTTTGTAATAGAGTCACATGCCACATAAAAGACGTCTTAGTCAATGATGAACTGCATATACAATGGTGGTCCAGTAAGCTAAAATTAATTTATCACTGAAGAAAAAATATTTTTAATATGTTAAGTGTAGTCTAAGTCCACAGTGTTTATTATGTCTACTGTAGTGTACAATAATAATGTCCTATACCTTCACATTCACTCACTACTCACTCACTGATAAACCCACAGCAGCTTCCAGGCCTGCAAGCTCCATTTATCTTATGGTAAGTGTCCTATACAGGGGTATCATTTATTATCTTTTATACTGTATTTTTACCATACCTTTCATATGTTTGGATATGTTTAAATATATAAGTACTTACCATTGTGTTATCAATTACCTACAGTATTCAGTATAGTAACATGCTCTACAGCTTTATAGCCTAAGAGCAACAGAGCAACAGGCTATACCACAAAGCCTAGGTATACAGCAGGCTACACCATCTGGTTTGTGTAAATATACTCTATGACATTTGCATAAACAACAAAATTGCCTAAAGACTCATTTCTCAGAAGATATCCCTGTTGTTAAGTGACATATAACTATAATAAATGTTTGCAATGATAAAAATTCAAAATTAATATCTAAATTCTGTTAAAACAAATTCCAGCCGGGTGTGGTGGCTCACGACTGTAATCCCAGCACTTTGGGAGGCCAAGGCAGGTGGATCACCTGAGGTCAGGAGTTCGAGACCAACCCGACTAACATGGTGAAACCCCGTCTCTACTGAAAATACAAAAATAGCCGGGCATGGTGGTGCATGCCTACAATCCCAGCTACTCGGGAGGCTGAGGCAGGGGAATCACTGGAACCCGGGAGGCGGAGGTTGTGGTGAGCCAAGATTGCGCCACTGCACTCCAGCCTGGGGAACAAGAGCGAAACGTGCTCTCAAAAAAAAAAAAGAAAGAAAGAAAGAAAGAAAGAAAACAAATTCCAAAACTCAAAGTTTCAAGTGTCATTATACTTGTAACAGGAATAGTTTTCAGAAAAAGAAGTATTTACCATAAAATATAATTTAAATATTTTCTCCAAATGTTTTAGTAATATAGTTTGTTCACTACATAGAAAGTTAAAAATGTCTATGTTTGAATCAACTTTTAGCAAACTTAAATTGGCAGAACTTCTTGATAGCTATATAAAGCTGGTAAAAGTGAAAAGTCATCTTAAAAAAAGGCTAACAATAGAGAATGTTTACATAAAATCCAATGAAATAAAAGAATATGCAGACATCAAAGCAACGCTTATAAAGAATTTGTGATGACATGAGAAAGTATTTATGATACAAACAGAATACAAAAACTACATATACAGTATAATCTCAAATAATTAAAAATTTATGTAGTTAAAGAGAGAAAAAATTTAGAAGGACATTCTTCAAATACTAATAATTTATCTGTGGGTGGTAGAATCATACAGAATTTTAGTTTTCTCCTTTCATTTTACTATATTTCCCAATTTACTATAATGAAAATAAATTTCTTTTATAGTTATAAGAACATATAACTTTAAAGTAAGGAATTTAATCATACCTGACAGTGATGGTATGTCTGTAACTCGGAAGAAGTTTTTCCATATTCAAAAATCTGGTGATTTCTTCAAGAATGAGTCGCACATCAGGATTTAAGTTATCCAAAGTTCTAACTTCATTATTCACACTGACTGCAGGTGTAACAGAGTTGGCCAGGGCATCAATCATTTCTGCACGATAATAGTTATCTGAAAACTAGGCCAAAGAAAAATTAAGTGAAGATAACAAAATTAACTCTTCTGATCAAAATTAACAAAATAAAATTTGTATAATTACATTTTAGATAAAATAAAATTTTTCCCAAAACACAAGCAAGTCCTCTGGTAAACATTCAACTCCACCCTTTGCATACGGTCACTCTGAAAACAGTAAGAGATTCACTATAACAATACATTAGTTTACTGAATAGAAAACTAGTGATAGAAAATAGGAGGAAAGCATAAGGAAATTGGAGGGTTAATGGAGGAGTTCTAGCCAGAGAAGCAGAAAAGAGAAGGAAGCCATTAAAAAAAAACAAATCCTAATCTATATGGCAGTCAATTCTCATAGAAGCAATTTATTGAAAGGTGACCTGGATGTGGCTTGATTTATACTCAGCAAATCAGATGCTGTGGCCAGGGAAATTCAACATGGAGCAAGCAAATGAATTCTATCAGCATGCTGAGAATATTTTGTGCTAACACAAACTGCCAAGAGACTGGTAGAAGAATACCTGCCCTCTTTTGACTTCTATTGTGGAGGCAGAAGCTCACATTGACACACATAATGCAGAGTCCCTAAACATTTTTATGTTCAAATACGGGGCAGGAAAAAAACTAAGGCACATACAAACAATACCAAAGAAAAAATACCCCACAAGTATTCACTATAGATAAAGTTTTGCTTACAGACCACTATGATGATTGAAATTTTAATTTCTATAGCTTCAGTTTACTGGAGCCACAGAAAACAATCATGTGACTTTGGGTAAATCTCTTAACTTTTATAAGCCTCAATCTTCTCACATGAAAACTGGGACAATAATAGTATTTAAGGCTTGGAGTGGTGGCTCACGCCTGTAATCCCAGCACTTTGGGAGGCCGAGGCCAGCGGAACACTTAAGGTCAGGAGTTCGAGACCATCCTGGCCAACATGGTGAAACCCCATCTCTACTAAAAATACAAAAATTAGCCAGGTGTGGTGGCAGCTGCCTGTAGTCTCAGCTACTCGGAAGGCTGAGGCATGAGAATCACTTGAACTCAAGAGACGGAGGTTGCAGTGAGCTAAGATTGCACCACTGTACTCCAGCCTGGGTGACAGGGCAAGACTCTGTCTCAAAAAATAATAATAGGCCAGGTGTGGGGGCTCACACCTGTAATCTCAGCACTTTGGGAGGCCAAGGCTGGCAGATCATGAGGTCAGGAGTTTGAGACCAGCCTGACCAACATGGTGAAACCCCGTCTCTACTAAAAATACAAAAATTAGCAGGGTGTGGTAGCGTGCACCTATAATCCCAGTTACTTGGGAGGCTGAAGCAAGAGAATTGCTTGAACCTGGGAGGCAGAGGTTGCAGTGAGCCGAGATTGCGCCACTGCACTCCAGCCTGGGCGACAGAGCTGGACTCCGTCTCAAAAAAAATAAAATAAAATAAAATAAAATAAAAAATACATAAATATAGTATTTATTTCAGCGGTCTGGTGGGGATATTAGATCATCTATGTTTTGGCATAAGGCATGGAACACACAAGAACTTATTATTAGTGTTACCTATTGTAGTTATTATTTGCATTTATGCTATCCTTAGTATTCTGAGGTACTAAGTCATATAAAACTACTTAATTTACAGCATATAACTATAAAAACTGATTAGCCTTCTTTTCAAAATGAAAACATAGTGAGTCTTATGTGGTTCCACAACACTAATGAAGTATAAAATGTAATAATATACCAGTGTGTGCCACACAAAATCATAAATGATGACAAGCATATGGCATGCTGTAAAGTAACATGGTAATACTAAAAACATCACCACACAAATGGGTAGCAGGGCCTTACAGCACAATTCCCAGACTGCATTTCCTGTGTAATTTTAGACTCTCAATTTCTGTGTCTTACTTTTGTCAAACAAGGGTTGACAAACACCTTCAACCACAGGAATAGGCACATTTCAAAGAATTAAGGTGAGTAAAATCACTATACAAAGTAGAAAGAAGTATAAAGGAATTAAATTATATAAACACTCCACAAAAAAAATGACAATGTATAAAACATCTTCCTCTTCTATTTGAATGTAATGTGATTTGCCACCATCCTGAATTCTAATTTCTTCAAGTAAAAGAAATTCAAATGTAGGGGAAAAAAGGAACACTAAAAATTAAGGCCAAAATAAACCAGCAGACTAGGAAGGAAAGAATCTTACCAAAATGTCTTTAATTTTTTATTTAAAAAATACGTATTTTAAGTCCAGAAGACAGTAGGTCAGGTATAACAGTTCTTAAAGGAAATAAAATATCTGGTTGAGAGGAAATTTAAATCTAATTTATCTCCATTGTTGTGTTTTTGCTATTACACAATGTAGTAAGTTCTGCGGGCTTTGTGATTAAAGGAGATAAATTAAATACTTCCTAAATAGTAGCCAGATAATGATTGAGAAAGTGACTGTGACACAGAGACACAATTAAATGAATATATAAATATAGGCATCTAGTACTTGTTAAGTGTTCTGGAGACACAGAGATAAGATGACTTCTTCAAGACAAGAACTATTTGATTTGCAAGCAAAATAGAAAAAAGAGTAAGACGACAGGAAAAGTAATCAAATTGTTCCAGGAGTCAAGAAAACAAAATACAAACAATGCATCCTATCAGGAGGATATACTGATCTTAGAACAATAAGGAGTTTTTCAATAGGTAGAGGAAGGAGAAAGGTGCCCTTGGGTTAAGGAGACATTAACAAAAGTACAAGAGGCATGAAAATGAGTAAGTTAAAGGAAGAGAAAAGTTACTGATGCAACTTCACAGTAAAAGGGTACAAAGCTGGAGGGGTGGACTGGGACCACCAACATTCAAACTTATTGAATGCCATGCATAAATTTACTTATAAGCACTGGAGAGTCTTTGAAGGTTTTTAAGAAGGGAATTTTTTTAAGGAGGAAAGAAATTCAGGTGAGCTCCATCACAAAGATTACTCTGGTTTAATTATAAAAATATTTTAAGAGGAAAGGTATTGGGATATTGAGCTAGGAATGATGATAATGTTGCAACTGCTAATGATAGGCAACATAACTGTAGGGATTCCTCTAAGTGCTTTATATATATTATCTTGTGTAATCTCCACAAAAACCCTATGAGATAGAGGTACTATTACTAACACACTTTTTCTTAATAGATGAAGAAACTAAGACACTGAGATTAAGTAATTTGCTCAAGATGACACGGCTTTTTCAAGAGTCCAGGGAAAAATAAAGGCCTGAACTAGGATGCTGAAATAGAAAAGATGATGTAGGTATCACAGCTGCTGAAAAGAAGAATCAAGTCTTATGCTTAGTGATATACACTACAACTATGATATTACATTCAATTTAACTTCACAAATAAATTCATTTTTACAACTTTATCCCAGCTAAACTACTTAGCGATTTAGGAATCTATTGTAATAAACTATTTCTATATTTCTTAATATTGTCCCCACACATCAGTGGTTCTCAACACAATTCTGCCCCTCAGACTTTCTCGCAATGTCTAGAGAGATTTCTGGATATCATAACTGAGGTAAGGGGTGCTACAAGCATTTAATGGGTAGAGGCCAGGGATACTGCTAAACATGTGCTGTGTTCAGGACAGCCCCACAACAAATAATTATCCAACCCAAAATATTAGAAGTGCCATGATTGAGAAAACCTGTTATACATGAAAGGGTATGAATTATTTTACATCATAAAGCTACAGCATGGATAAGGCTGGATAGTCTGTGGAAGTTTTGCTTACTAGTGAAGACTTACGGTGGCTCACACCTGTAATCCCAGCACTTTGGGAGGCTGAGGTGGGCAGATCACTTGAGGTCAGGAGTTCGAGACTAGCCTGGCCAAAATAGTGAAACCCCGTCTCCACTAAACATACAAAAATTAGCTGAGCGTGGTGGTGGATGCCTGTAATCCCAGCTACTCGGGAAGTTGAGGCAGGAGAATTGCTTGAACCCAGGAGGCAGAGATTGCTGTGGGCCGAGACCACACTGCTGTACTCCAGCCTGGGCAAGACAGCAAGACTCTCTCTCAAAAAAATAACAAAAAAAAGTTGCTGATGGAAGATAAATGATATATGTAGGTATATAGTAACCTCTTCTGGAAAAGTATACAAACAGGGTAAAGAAGGGTTCTCAGAATCATTCTAAAAAGTGTTACACATGCTTTCTGATTTACACACATACACATATGTGCACACACCTGCATATATCTTCTGATTCAGTAAGCCTCCACAAATTTAATTCATATGACACAGAACTGACAGCCACTTAAAATAGGGGGATAAACAAGACCACCTTCCAATCTCATCAATTCTTATAATGTGATTGATATAACTTTGTGGAGGAAGAGTATCTAAAATGAATTAAAAATATAGATTAATATATTAACACTGAGGTTCCGGTTCAAGATGGTTGATTAGAAGCAGCTAGTGGGTGCCTCTCTCTCAGACAGGAATCAAAGTAGCAAGTCAATATGAACAATTCAACTATTATCATCTTAAGAGGGCATGCTGGAATTCATCAGAGAAGCAATGGCAATCACGGAAAGCAGAGGAGAGCAAAGCCCGGCAGCCAGCTAAACCAGGGCAAGTGTGGAGCTGGAAGAAGCTCCCCGATGTGTGGAAAGGATGAGTGAGTGAGAGATCCCTGGGGTTCCACACTTCTACTAAGAACTTTTACAATCCTAGCCGCAGGAAGCCGAGACCTCTTGGCCCCTCAGGCTTCCAGTCTAATACAGACAGCTGCCTGGAGACTGTAAAGACACTGCTGGAGCCTACATGGAATCCCACAGGCTTTGGTCCCTGAGCAGTCAGGTGCCAGCTGCTACTGCCCCACCAGGGAAGGAGCAGGCAGGCCCGGCATTTTCACAAAGACAGATACGGCGGCAGCCACAGTGCAGAGAAGCAGGCAGACTGCAGAATGTGAAGAAAGTCTGCTTCAGCTACTGTTTCCTAAACAGGTCCCCACTTCTTCAGCGCTGGGTCCACAGTGCAGCTGCCCTGCCGCTGCATGTGTATTTTGGCTGTGGCCCAGTGTAGTGAGAGCCCAGCCCCAAGAAGCCAGGGACCTGCCCTTTGGCTCCTGCCGCAGCAGTTGTTGTCACCACAGGCTACCACAGATGCCACACTGCCACCTTGAGGCCAGGGAGACAGGGGGAGGCTGAGCACATTTGCATGTCCCCAGCAGGGAAATACACATAAAAGGGAAGTGCAATCGGGCCACGCATCCCACAGCTGCCAGCCTCCATTGCTCCAGCTGAGGGAGTCCGCCTTACTCAGCGAAAGAACAGCCACCCTGCTCCCACCCAACCATTTCAGCTGCCAGCTGGAGCCCTTCTGAGAGCCCATGCTGACAGGCCTGTGATCAACCCTGGGGTTCCCACCACCTGCGTATTCTGCCACCAACTCAGCTGTTACTGCCTGAGGATTCCCATACACCATCGAGCAGGCCATTTACAGGCTCTGGGCTTGGAGGTTTGCCTTGTCCAGTCCACTACCTCCAGCTTTGTATCCCTTTACCATGAAGGTGCATCATTAACTTTTCTCTTCCTTTAACACACTGCATTTTCATGCCTCTTGTACTTTTGTTAATGTGTTCTTAACCCCAGGGCACCTTTCTCCTTCCTCTACCTATTGAAAAACTCCTTATTTTTTCCTCTTGGTATTGATTTCTAATTTTATTCCACTGTGGTCTAAGAAGATACTTGATATGATTTTGATTTTTTTGAATGTATTGAGACTTGCTTTCTGGCCAAGCATATGGTCAATTTGGGGGAAGGTTCCACTTGCAGATGAGAAATACATATTCTGCAGTTGTCGGGTAGAATAATCTGTAAATGTCTATTAGGTCCATCAGGTCTGAGCTTAGGCTGACCCAGCCAGCTGACAGCACCACAGCCGACACCCACCTGCATGTGCCAAAAGATGGAGCCCCTCCCCCTCTCTGCTTGAAGCAGCAGCATTACCACACTGGAGAACAAGCGAGCCACAAAGCTGTCTGTATTGGGCCGAGTGAGGAGTTCCAGTGTGAAACCACTCCAGTGGAAAGCCAGGGGAGAGGTGTCTTCTGCGGTTCTCAGTTACACTATGGCCTGGAGACAGACGACAGTGTGCATCTGCATAGAGAGTTATGAGCCCCAGTACAGGAATGTGACAGGGAAAGAGATCACATTTCTGCCTAAGACTTGGAGCTAGTGCAGCCCCCCCGCAGAGACTTCAGCGCGTTTCACTAGCAGCTCCACCAGACACCCCCATCAGGGCTGAAACAAAAAAGAGTACCACACAGTAAACAAAGATCAACTACATACCCATCTGCTTTTACCACAGCTGGCTCTTACCTGGAAGCACCACCTACTGGCCTGTAGGCTGAACTGCATAACCCAACACAAACCCTAATAACAGAAATACACAGGGCTATAGAAGCACAGCCAAAAAAATACCCCACCCAATATACTCTATAGTCGCACCCTCAAGGTGGGAGGGGAGGAGGAGTTCCATCCAACCGCAAGTAAATTCAAAAATCAGAAGTAACAACAGCTACAGATCAGAAGGAATGAGCACAACTCCAGTATCATGAAGAAAGAGAATATTGTGACACACAAGCTCTCTTATCAGTGGATCCTAACCTAAATGAAAACTTTGAAATGATGGATGAAGAATTCAAAATATGGATTGTAAGGAAGCCCAAAGAGACACAAGAGAAAGTTGAAAACCAACACAAAGAAACCAGAAAAACAATTCAGGAGATGAAAGACCAGATAGATGTATTTTTAAAAAAGCAACAAACAGAACTTCCGGAAATGAAAAATTCACTTAAAGAACTTCAAAACACAGGTGAAAGCTTTAACAACATACTAGACTAAGCAGAAGAAAGAATTTCAGAACTTGAAGACTGGTCTTTTTTTTTTTTTTTTTTTTTTTTTTTTTTGAGACGGAGTCTCGCTCTGTCGCCCAGGCTGGAGTGCAGTGGCGTGACCTCGGCTCACTGCAAGCTCCGCCTCCCGGGTTCACGCCATTCTCCTGCCTCAGCCTCTGGAGTAGCTGGGACTACAGGCGCCCGCCACCACGCCCGGCTAATTTTTTTTGTATTTTTAGTAGAGACGGGGTTTCACCGTGGTCTCGATCTCCTGACCTCGTGATCCGCCCGCCTCGGCCTCCCAAAGTGCTGGGATTACAAGCGTGAGCCACCGCGCCCGGCCGAAGACTGGTCTTTTGAATTAAACCAGTCAGAACTTTTTTTTTTTTAGACAGAGTCTCGCTCTTGTCCCCAGGCTGGAGTGCAGTGGCATGATCTCTGCTCACTGCAACCTCCGCCTCCCAGGTTGAAGCGATTCTCCTGTCTCAGCCCCCCAAGCAGCTGGGGCTACAGGCACGTGCCACCATGCCCGGCTAATTTTTTGTATTTTTAGTAGAGACGGAGTATCACAGTGTTAGACAGGACAGTCTCCATCTCCTGACCTCGTGATCCGCCCATCTCAGCCTCCCAAAGTGCTGGGATTACCAGTGTGAGCCACTGCACACAGCCCCCAATTTTTTTTTAAATGAACAAAGTCTTCAAGAAATATAGAATACATAAAGTGACCAAACCTGTAACTTATAGGCATTCCTGGGGCAGAAAAAAAAAGTAGGAAGTTTAGAAAGCATATTTGAGGAAATAATTCAGGAAAATTTCCCCAATCTCATTACAGTGATAGATATCCAGACAAGAAATCCAGATAACAACTGGGAGATAACGATACAAGACAAACCTCACAAAAGCATATGCTGGCCAGACCACCCAAGGTCAACATAAAAGAACAAATCTTAAAAGCAGCTAGAGAGAAGTGTCAAATCACCTATAAAGGAAATCCCATCAGACTTCTCAGCAGAAACCTTACAAGCAGGAAGAGACTGGGGGTCTATTTTTCATCTCTTTAAAGACAAAAATTGCCAGCCAAGAATTTTATATCCTGCCAAACCAAGCTTCATAAATGAAGGAAAAATAAAGTATTTCCCAGACAAGCAATCAAGAGGAATTCATCACCACTAGACCAGACCTATAATAAATGCTCAAAGGAGTTCTAAATATAGAAATGAAAGGATGACGCTCACCAACATAAAAGCACATGCAAGCAGAAAGCTCACAGACCCTATAATTACACAATTAAGGCTCCAAGGCAACTACCCACAACACTATGACAGGAAGAAAACCTCACATTTCAATATTAACCTTGAACAGAAATGGCATAAATGCCCCACTTAAAAGATATAGAGTGGCCGGGTGTGGTGGATCATGCCTGTAATCCTACCACTCTGGGAGACTGAGGGCAGATTGCCTGAGCTCAAGAGTTTGAGATTAGCCTGGGCAACATGGTGAAACCTGTCTCTACTAAAATACTAAAAATTAGCTGGGTGTGGCGGTGTGCGCCTGTAGTCCCAGCTACTCAGGAGGCTGACGCAGGAGAATTGCTTGAACCTGGGAGGTGGAGGTTGCAGTGAGCTGAGATCACAGCACTGCACTCCAGCCTGGGTGACAGAGTGAGACTCCATCTCTTAAAAAAGAAAAAAAGATATAGAATGGCATGTTGGATGAAAAACAAGACACTACCATCTATTGCCTAGAAGAGACCCCCTTAATGACAAAAGACACCTATAGACTCAAAGTAAAAGGATGGAAAAAGATATACTACGCAAATGAAAAATAAAAGCAAGCAGGAGTAGCCATTCTTTTTTATTTTTTTTTGAGGCAGGTTCTCGCTCTGTTGCCCAGGATGGAGTGCTGTGGTGCAACCTCGGCTCACTGCAACCTCCCAGTCCTGGGTTCAAGTGATTCTCCTGCCTCAGCCTCCTGAGTAGCTGGGATTACAAGCATGCGTGACCACACCTGGCGAATTTTTGCATTTTTAGTAGAGATGAGGTTTCACCATGTTGGCCAGGCTGACCTTGTACTCTTGACTTCAAGTGATCTGCCCTCCTCGACCTCCAAAAGTGCTGGGATTACAGGAATAAGCCACCGTGCCCGACCAGGAGTAGCCATTCTTACATCAGATAAAATAGACTTTAAACTGACAATAGTAAAGAAAGAAAGAAGCAAAATGAAAGGCATTATATACTGACAAAGTTTAAAACAAAACCAAGATTTAATTACATACACACCCAACACTGCAGCACCCAGATTCATAAAACAACACCTACAACTAAGAAGAGATTGACAGCAATGCAATAATAGTGGTGGACTTCAACACCCCACTGAAAACACCAGATAGGTCATTGAGGCAGAAAGTCAACAAAGAAACTCTGGACTTAAAAAACTAGAATCTAGACCAAATGGACGTAACAGACATTTACAGATCATTCTACCCACAACTGCAGAATATACGTTTTTCTCATCTGAACATGGAACATTCCCCCAAATTGACCACATGCTTGGCTAAAATGCAAATCTCAATAAATTCAAAAAAATAAAAAATATCAAGTATCTTCTCAGACCACAGTAGAATAAAATTACAAATCAATATCAAGAGGAACTCTCAAAACTACATGAGCAAATGGAAACTGAACAACTTGATCCTGAATGATTTTTGGCTAAGCAATAAAATCAAGACAAATAAAAAAAAAGAATGAAAATAGAGATACAACATACCAAAACCTTTTGGATACAGCAAAAGCAATGCTAAGAGTTAAGTTTACTGCATTACATGCCTACATCAAAAAGATCTCAAATTAACAACCTACTTTGGATTGAACAAAGAAAATGTAGTATATATACCCAATGGGGTACTATGCAGTCACAAAAATGAACAAAATAGTCTTGAGCAGCAACATGACTGCAGTTGGGAGCCATTATCCTAAGTGAAATAACTCAGAAACAGACAATCAAATACCATATCCTCTCATTTGTAAGTGGGAACTAAACAATGGGAACACATGGACATAAAGAAGGAAATAATAAAAATCAGGAATTCCAAAAGAGGGGAGGCCAGGAGGGAAGTGAGGGTTGAAAAATTACCTATTGGGTACAATTGTTACTATTTGAGTAATGGGTACACTAGAAGTCCAGACCCAACCATTAGGTAATAAATCAACACAGCAAACCTGCACATACCCACCCCTTGAATCTAAAATAAAATAAAATTTTAAAAGATACATAATATACAATAATAATATTAATTAAAATAAGGCAGGGTGTGGTGACTCACGCTTGTAATCCCAGCACTTTGGGAGGCCAAGGTGGGCAGATCACCTGAGGTCAGGAGTTCGAGACCAGCCTGGCCAACATGGTGAAACCCCGTCTCTACTAAAAATAGAAAAATTAGCTGGGTGTGGTGGCGGACACCTATAATCCCAATTACTCAGGAGGCTGAGGCAGGAGAATCACTTGAACCCAGGAGGTGGAGGATGCAGTGAGCTAAGATCATGCCACTGCACTCCAGTCTGGGTGACAAGAGAGAGACTCCATCTCAAATAATAATAATAATATTATTACTTAAAATAAGAAAATACAGGCAAAGCACTTATGGTACCAAGAATGTACTAAGCACTCAATAAGTGAACATCAGAATCAACATCATCATTATTGAAAAAGCAAGCTTGGATTTTCTCAAAAAAAAAAAAAAAAAAAAGCCTATGGTTATCTTTCCTTAAAATTTTCCTTTTTTAAAAAGATAGGAGAAGAAATAATAGCATTATTTAGCTACAAAATTAAACAGCACTATTACCTAATAAGTAGATTATTCTTTTCCAAATAGCATTGTGCTAAAGCTGTTCTTATAATACACTACCATTTCTATTCATGTAAAAAAAATACAAAGAAGTCTTAAGAGCTCAGTTTGCTGATAAGTTCCAAGTTAAAAGTTGATATACTTTCCATAACTTTCCAAATCATAAATCAATCCCTCATTTCTTCAAGGCTACAATTATTTTCCCAACCCTTTCTCGCCATTCTTACTCCCTACCATCCTCTCTCAGATTTCTTAAACTTACAGAGGGTTAAATTTATATATATATCCTCTTTGTACTTACATAATTTATACAATAATAGAAACTGGCTTTATAGTAGGAGTTAAGATATTCACATCTTACGAGGTAAGTAAAAATATGAGAAAGATGGATCCATTTTCAAGAAATATGCCAAAAGTTATAAAAATAACTTCTAAAATAATGATCTTGAAACCTCTCGAATTCAATAAGCTCCCTCTCTATACTTTTATAGATTCTATAATTGACCATATATTCCTCCTCTCCTGCTCTTTCACCTCATCAACTTACAGCTCACTCTAGATTCAACCTTTCCCAGGAAGCCTTTTCTGGCTTCCCCATCCTTAATTTGGGTTAATCCTTCCAAGCACTTCCTTAGCAGGTTAATTAACCTAATGTCATAATACTTATCTTATTAAAAATATTGTTCTTGGCCGGGCACAGTGGCTCACGCCTGTAATCCCAGCACTTCGGGAGGCCGAGGCGGGTGGATCACAAGGTCAGGAGATCAAGACCATCCTGGCTAACATGGTGAAACCCTGTCTCTACTAAAAATACAAAAAATTGGCCGGGCATGGTGGCGGGTGCCTGTAATCCCAGCTACTCGGGAGGCTGAGGCAGAAGAATGGCGTGAACCTGGCAGGTGGAGCTTGCAGTGAGCCGAGATCGCGCCACTGCACTCCAGCCTGGGGGACAGAGCGAGACTCCATCTCAAAAAAGAAAAAAAAAAAAAATTGATCTTTTGTATGTTTCTTTCACTACAGATTAAGTACCTGGAAAGATCATAAGTTACTCATCACAGTATCATCAAAACCTAATATTAATGTCTATTAAATAAATGAACTTTAAGTGTCTGACTTAGAGAAAGATAACTAAAACGTGTCCACTATTTTCCAGTATTTTATATATTTACTACGACATATAGACTATCTACACATATAGACTATATACACCAAGCTTGTTCAACACAGCCCAGAACAGCTTTGAATGTTCATAAACAAATTCATAAACTTCCTTAAAATATTGTGAGTTATTTTGCAATTCTTTTTTTTTTTTTTTTTTTTTTTTTTTTAGCTCATCAGCTATCGTTAGTGTTAGTGTATTTTATGTGTGGCCCAACATATGCCTTCTTCCAGTGTGGACCAGGGAAGCCAAAAGATTGGACATCCCTGATTTACACGGAGAAAATTTCTTTACAAAACCACATACTGACCTGATGAGTAAAACTGGTCCTAAAATCCCAATCTTGGATTTCTTTAAAAGCAGCAGAGATAATTACTTCCCCTTATATGCTCTTAGTCTTGTTACAAAGCAAATAGCTGAACTAAATTACACATTTGGCTTCTTGTAGTTATAGTGTTCCATGAGATTTGAACCTGGTGTTAGAAAGAAACTCCAGCATCATATGAATAAAATAGCTCATTAAAAAATCTCAATTTTAGGCCGGGCGCGGTGGCTCACGCTTGTAATCCCAGCACTTTGGGAGGCCGAGGCGGGAGGATCACAAGGTCAGAAGATCGAGACCACGATGAAACCCCATCTCTACTAAAAATACAAAAAATTAGCCGGGCATGGTGGCGGGCGCCTGTAGTCCCAGCTACTCGGAGAGGCTGAGGCAGAAGAATGGCGTGAACCCGGGAGGCGGAAGTTGCAGTGAGCCGAGATTGCGCCACTGCACTCCAGCCTGGGCAACAGAGCGAGACTCCGTCTCAAAAAAAAAAAAAAAAAAAAAATTCAATTTTAGTAGGATCCTCAGAGCTATTTTAATGCAACATACATGGTAAAAACAAACAAACAAAAAACCTCTAACAAAGCTTGACGGGACAAAAAAGGACTTTATTAAATATTTAAAAAATTGGAGGCCAGGCGTGGTGGCTCACACCTGTAATACCAGCACTTTGGGAGGCCAAGGAGGGTGGACCACAAGGTCAAGAGGACAACACCATCCTGGCAATCATGGTGAAACCCTGCCTCTACTAAAAAAAATACAAAAATTAGCCAGGCATGGTGGCTTGTGCCTGTAATCTCAGCTACTCAGGAGGCTGAGGCAGGAGAATCACTTAAACCCAGGAGGCGGAGGTTGCAGTGAGCCAGGATTGAGCCACTGCATTCCAGTCTGGCAACAAAGCAAGACTCCATCTCAAAAAAAAAAAAAAAAAAAAAAAAAATTGAAAATCAAATCCCCAAATCAAGCATCAGAGAGTAATTCAAAAAATAATAGTAATTATGTGTTTTGGGTACATTTGAGGGCTTCCTACAAGCAAGCCAACACAATTTAAAGGTTGACTGCAGCTGGGCGTGGTGGCTGACGCCTGTAATCCTAGCACTTTGAGAGGCCGAGGCAGGCGAATCACTTGAGGTCAGGAGTTCAAGACCAGCCTGGCCAACATGGTGAAACCTCCTCTCTACTAAAAGTACAACAATTAGCTGGGCGTGGGTGTACATGCCTATAGTCCCAGCTACTTGGGAGGCTGAGGCAGGAGAATCACTTGAACCTGGGAGGTGGAGGTTGCAGTACACCGAGATCACACCAGTGTACTCCAGTCTGGGTGACAGAGCGAGATTCCGTCTCAAAAAAGAGTAATAAATAAATAAAACAAAAAATAAACGTTGATTGCTGAAAAAACTTTAACATGAAATTAACAACTTTTAAGGGAAATAATGGGAAACATAGCCAGTTATACTATCCATCAGATAAAATTTCCCTGGGAACTACTTAGCCACCTATCTATTAAGTGAAATAAAACACTAGATGACTTATGTTAATTTAGTGTTACTAGTTTTAGTTACCAGTTATTAGTTTTATTATTCTAGTTTAGTATTAAATTACATGAAAATCTGAGCCATTTGAGCAAAACAATAATAAAAAAATAAAAAGCACATGTTTCCTAAAATTGGTATGCATAGACGAGCTTACTACTCATTAAAAAAGTTGGACTATCATAACAAAGGCAACTAAAAGATAACCTTGGACTCCTATGTCCCTAATATGCCTTATTCTGGGAGAGATCAATGATCATAGAGCCTATCAGAGATGAAGTCAACAGTATTAAACAATGGCAAGAAAAAATGAATTAATGTATTCTTTTAAAATGTTAATTTTTAAAGGAGTCTTTATGCTTAAATTATTTGAATATTAAACTAAAGAGGTGGCCGGGTGGGGTGGCTCACGCTTGTAATCCCAGCACTTTGGGAGGCTGAGGCAGGCGGATCATGAGGTCAGGAGATCGAGACCACGGTGAAACCCTGTCTCTACTAAAAAATACAAAAAATTAGCCGGGCATGGTGGCGGGCGCCTGTAGTCCCAGCTACTCGGAGAGGCTGAGGCAGGAGAATGGCGTGAACCCGGGAGGTGGAGCTTGCAGTGAGCCGAGATTGTGCCACTGCACTCCAGCCTGGGCGACAGAGCGAGACTCCGTCTCAAAAAAAATAAAAATAAATAAAAAAAATAAACTAAAGAGGCAATATTGTTTTCTTGATTTTCATTAAAAAGTCATCTTTTAATAAACATGCCTGTGCTTTTCTTTTTTTTTTTTTTACTGTTGTAATGTTTTATTAAAAGTTTCATCAATTTGGCTGGGTGCAGTGGCTCACACCTGTAATCCCAGCACTTTGGGAGGCCGAGACGGGCGGATCACAAGGTCAGGAGATCGAAACCATCCTGGCTAACACAGTGAAACCCCGTCTCTACTAAAAATACAAAAAAAAAAAATTAGCCAGGCGTAGTGGCGGGTACCTGTAGTCCCAGCTAATCGGAAGGCTGAGGCAGGAGAATGGCGTCAACCAGGGAGATGGAGCTTGCAGTGAGCCGAGATCGCACCACTGCACTCCAGCCTGGGCGACTGAGGCTCCGTCTCAAAAAAAAAGTTTCATCAATTCGACTTAACCTAACACGTACTTGTGTCTTTGTATGTGCTGTTCCTTCTGTCTAGAACAATCTTCCTAGACTGGTCCTACTCATACTCTGGGAAAATCCTACTCATCTTTATGACTCAGTTTGAGGGTCACTACTTCTACACAAAACTTCCCTGAGTCTCTCCCTACATCCTTCAAAGCAGACACTATAGCTGACCCTCTCTCTATATATGTGGGTTCCATATCCATGGATACTGCATCTGTGAATTCCACCAACCTCAGATCAAAAATATTTGGGGAAGAAAAAGGAAGGTTGTGTCTGTACTGAACACGTATGGACTTTTTTCCTTGTCATTCTTTCTAAACAGTATAGTATTAACAATGATATATATGGCATTTACATTGCATTAGGTATTATAAGTAATCTAGAGATGATTTAAAAGTATATGAGAGAATGTGAATAGGTTATATGCAAATATTATACCATTTATATAAATGACTTCAACATTTACAGATTTTGGTATCCAAAAAGGGGGTCCTGGAACCAATCTCCCATGGATATTGAGAGATGACTACACTTTGCGTTCCCCTAGGGAATCATATATACTTCCATTGTATCAATTATCACATGTGACTGCTGATTGCTTACTTGTCTGATTTCCCTATCAGGTTGTGTTCTTAATGGTGTAAAATCAGACTAATATAGAGCAGTTTTTTAAATGAATAAATAAAGTTCATTAAGACATCAACCATCTTTTCATTCCAGTTAACATGGGACACTCTCTAGCATAGCATATATTCTTAAAAACATTTGCTGATTGTTAGACTGATAACAAGTAAGATGAAGTAATTTTTGAAGCAGGACATCTAATTGCTATTTGCTAAATAAATGAATAAAGACACAATGGTAAAGAAAAGAAAAAAGAAAAAGGTCAAATGAATCAAGGAACAAGTTAATCCCAATCGAGAACTCTTTTCTAGGTATCATTAGGTGAACAAAAAATAAATCAATATAAATAAAATTGTACTGTCAGGTTTTATCAAGTTTTAGCTGGCTACCCCAAATTTGATGTACTACTCTCTCCACACTACAAGAGGTTTGAAGAACATTTAAAAACTAACCTTGTTTTTTATCCACTGGTTATTCTAATAAATAGTGTTTACATGCCTCTGTCTCTAGAAATGTCAAGCACTGTGGACTCAATGATGATTTTTATAGACTAAATATTTATTTAGAAACAAAATACCATTGCGTAGTTTTGTAATATTCATTAAGAAAATTATCTAAGACAGCTGTTGTAGAAGATGAAAAAATAAAAGTACCTCACCTTATTTTTCCTGTTGTCATTGTACTTGATTAAGTCTAAAATAAACGTTAAGACTTCTTTAGGACAAAGATTATGAACATCTCTTAATAAAGCCATTGCAACTGGCATAGTCTACAAAAGAAAAAAAGAACTGTTAAAAGTACAGAACCTAACTTTTTGTTACTACAATTCATTGAACTACAAATAGAAAAGGGTTACTCTTGGGCTGACATAGATATCTGTATGGAGCCTAACACCTCCACACCCCAACCCCTCCCACTGACAACATATCTCAAAGCATTCTAACATAAGAGAAGAGCTGGGCAGGAAACCAAGGGAAGAGTTGCATGACTGCACATCACTCTGTAGGCTATGTGCCTTGGCCCTCATTTGCTGGAGGAAATATATGTGATGTAAATTATACAAATTCAGTTCTATGTGATACAGTGGAAAAGGCATAGATTTTAGAATTACTTCTATGTGATACAGTGGAAAAGGTACAGATTTTAGCATTAGATGGACCATTATTCAACTCCTAAGCTCTACTACCTTCTGAGCTAGGTGCCTTTAGCTCGTTGCCTATTGAGTAGGAGCCTCATTTCCTCACAACCATTTTCAGGAATAAATGATATAAGTAGGTGGAGCCAATCTTCAGTCTCAGAACAAATTGATTCTCCCAACACCTAATCCTCAAGAACACCCAATCCTCAACCTAAGGACAAAAAGGTTAATTATCTGAAATGCAGCCTAATTTTTCTCTTTCCAAATTTTCATAGGCAACATTTTTAAAAATGTAGAAACATGACTTACACACACTGGTTAACTCTATCAGTAAAACAAAGCTAATTAAATTCTAGGCAGGACTACAGATGCATAGACATCTTAGTCTTTAGCACATGGGGAGATACGGACTAACCCCTCTTCTTACTCAAAATAACTATACCCTCTAAAATGGAGGTCAGAAAGGAGAATGGCTCATTTTCTTGCTTGAAGAAGCAGCAACAACAGTCAGTTTTAGTACTATAGGAACAACTGAGGGAAAGGTGCTTTTCCATAGAAATACCTGTCTTATGCCTTTTCTGCCCTTTGAGACTCAAGTTTCATTTAGGCACCAATCTCTCTCTCTCTCCTGTCCACCAGAAGTATTATCAGAAAGGTGAACTAGTATAAAAGCATTGACTTTCCAATTTTTTTGACAGTAGCTAACAGGAAAAAATACATTTTATAACACAACCTAACACATACAAACACACATTTTAGATGCAACGTATACAAATTTAAAAGTAAACCCCAAACACCTTATATTGAATACTACCTATTCTGCTTTATTAAAAAAATAAATAAAAATAGAAATAAAAACTACACTGATTTCATGATCCCTTCACTAATGGTTCATAACTCCAATTTGAAACATTGACCTAAGCTACATGAAAGCACAGTGGCATCATGAGACAGATATATCAGGTGGACACAGAAATTAACTTGCTTCTATACCATAAATTCATGAAATGGTAATACAGAGTAGTTCTTAAAAATAAAATAACAGGATGCCACAGATTTCTTTGATCACACCATTTCCTTTCCCAAAACCTGGATCATCCTGAATCAGTCCTGCTGATTAGATTTACTATAAATACATCCTGGCTTCCACTCTCAAAAGGCACCCCAATGCTGCTGTGCAACGTACTTCTTTTCCATCATAAATAAATTTCAACTTGCCTAACATTCCCCTCAACATCTATCTTTTCACTTGTTTTTAATCTACATTCCACCTGTCTCAAAAAAAGGAATGTTCTTATCTTTTCTAAAATTTACTTCCTTACTGTGCCCCACCCTCTAACACTTCCAGAACTTGCTCAGCCTTCTCTATTTACTTTCTCCCACTTGACTATTCCATCTCTGCCTCTTCACTGGCTCTTTTCCCTGTGTCACACATGCCTCCAGTTTGTTCTTCCCCTGTACAAAACAAACCCAAGAAGTCCTTTTCTCAACCTTGCTTCATCCTCAACATAGTATCCTTTCTTCTATCTTTGACTAAAATCATGAAAGAATAGCCTTCATTAGTTCTCTCTACTTCAACTTCACTCCTCCTTTCTAGTTCAATCTAGTTAATCTGATCTCTGCCTTCTTTTTTTTTTTTTTTTTTTTTGAGACAGAGTCTGGCTCTGTCCCCCAGGCTGAAGTGCAGTGGCACCATCTCAGCTCACTGCAAGCTCCACCTCCCGGGTTCACGCCATTCTCCTGGCTCAGCCTCCCGAGTAGCTAGGACTACAGGCGCCCGCCACCACACCCTGCTAATTGTTTTTTTGTATTTTTTTTAGTAGAGACACGGTTTCACTATGTTGGCCAGGATGATCTCGAACTCCTGACCTCGTGATCTGCCCACCTCGGCCTCCCAAAGTGCTAGGATTACAGGCTTGAGCCACCGTGCCCGGCCTCTGCCTTCATTATTATGAAATTACTAAAAAAAAAAACTCTATGTATGATATCCAAATAGCCCAAATGCCGACCATACTGTCATTCCCATATCCTTTCCTAAAACAATGACTCTAACCACCACTTTCTAAAAATTCCACTTATAGAAAACAATATAAATGTAGTATAAAACACTTTACATACTTGATCTTAATTTTAAAAAAGATAAATTTTATACCGAGGTGTAGAAGGTTAAGAAACTTATGCATGTGCAAACTGCTAGTGAGTAGTTGACTGGGACTAAAACTAGAGCTATATGCTGTGCTGTCTCTGACTCAGACATGCTGTCCACATTCTAGGACTGCCAACGGAAGGGCTTACTCACTTCTCCATCCCCCAGGTAACCAACCAAAAAGGCAAATTAAACATTTCTGTACACTTTAATATTAATGTGGCCAATGAGTTACTTGCACACATCATAAAATCAATAATCACTTAATCAAAGTTTGGAAAAAAGTTTAAAAGTAAAAAAAGAGGCCAGGTGCGGTGGCTCACACCTGTAATCCCAGCACTTTGGGAGGCCAAGGCGGGCAGATCACAAGGTCAGGAGATCAAGACCATCCTGGCTAACATGGTGAAACCCCATCTCTACTAAAAATACAAAAAATTAGCCAGGCATGGTGGTGGGCACCTGCAGTCCCAGCTACTCGGGAGGCTGAGGCAGGAGAATGGCGTGAACCCAGGAGGCGGAGCTTGCAGTGAGCAGAGCTTGCACCACTGCACTCCAGCCTGGGTGACAGAGTGAGACTCCGTCTCAAAAAAAAAAAAAAAAAAAAAAAAAAAGAATAGAGGCAAAGAAAGTAAACACACCTATTATTTGAACAGTCTCCAACTTAAACTGAAATATATAAAAACCATGAGAAAATTAGAAAGTAAACTGTACCTTCTGTAGAAAATAGCTTTGAAAGCTCATAAAGTTGTTTGTTTTCACAATGTTTGGACAACTTTTACAACAAAACATCCTAGTGAAGAGTGACTTCATGGCTGGTGGTCCTGTCCATGTGCTTACCATTGAATTTGCAATCTGCAAATAATTAGAAAACAAAGTAATTTCCATTACCAATGCAAACATACTTTTAAATAAAACAGCTTCTTAAAAGTTATCAATACTACAACTGGATTGGTTTTTCAACAACTTCACTTTTCAGAAATTTATAACAATTTAGCATTTTATCACCATTTCCAAGAAACTATACAAACTCACCCTGCAAAAAAATTCTTTTTCCAGCCGGGCGTGGTGGCTCACGCCTGTAATCCCAGCACTTTGGGAAGCTGAAGCAGGTGAATCACCTGAGGTCAGGAGTTCAAGACCAGCCTGGCCAACATGGTAAAACCCCGTCTATACAAAAATACAAAAAAAATTAGCTGGGCATGATGGCCTGTGATCCCAGCTATTTGGGAGGCTGATGTGGGAGAATCGCTTGACTCAGGACGGGGAGGGGGAGGTTGCAGTGAGCCAAGATGGCACCATTGCACTCCACCCTGGGTGACAGACTCTCTCCCAAAAAAAAAAAAATTTTTCCTTTTTTTTTTTTTTGGAGATGGAGTCTCGTTCTATCGCTCAGGCTATGGTGCAATCATGGCTCACTGCAACCTCTGCCTCCCGGGCTCCAGAGATTCTCATGCCTCAGCCTCCTGAGTAGCTGGGACTACAGGTGCATACAACCACACTTGGCTAATTTTTGTACTTTTGGTAGAGATGGGGTTTCACCATGTAGGCCAGGTTGGTCTTGAACTATTGACCTCAAGTGATCCACCTGCCTCGGACTCCCAAAGTGTTAGGATTACAGGCGTGAGCCACTGCACTCAGCCAAAAAAATTCTTACATGTACTTATAATGATTTTCTACTAGTTAATTTCTAAATGGCAGTATTAAGTTTTAGAAAAATATGCAAAACACTTATATTTTGAATAGTCTGTCTTCATTCATTTAGACAGATGTAATTCTAATATTTTAATCTTATGAGACAGAAACATCATCATGAATTTTAAATAAGGTTTTTCAATCTACCCTAACTGAACCAGAAGCCAAATACAGTGCTACTATTTAAGGCGGTAAGCATCCTTTACAAAAGCATATCTTGCTTTACCCTATGTCTTGCTATTGATATTTTTAGGGTATATAAAAATCATGCCCCAAAAAATGAAATTATGATTAAACAAAATATTCTACAATTTTATAGACCTGCTAAGATTTTAGCATACAGGGATCACAAAGATCTTTATAGAAAGAATGAAATTATATCCTCTGCAGATGGTTTTATCAAAGAAAATCACTGCTTTCTCATACATCTAAGAACATAGGAATTCAACTACACTTATCATTAAAAATAAATCAAAACCATTATTAACTTGTTGAAATATAGGACAAATGCATTTAACAGTGAGGAAGGCAAGAGTCACTAAATGGAAAATGAACCTTTTATCAAGTTTTTAAAAAATACCTGGAAAACATTATTTCTAGCCAAAATTTTGTCTGCATTTTTCTGATTTTCATTTGTTCTACCTTCAGATAATTTGCATCTAAAGAAACATATTTGTTTTCTTAATTAACTTTTCTAGAATATTATAGTCTACCATTTTAAGTTACTTATCACTAATACCAATTTATAAATTCAAATCAAAGTGAATTATTACAGTGGGATAATTAAGATTAATCAATCAATCAAGCACAGTGGAACATGCTGGCATATGCCTGTAATCCCAACTGTGTCGGGGGCTGAGGCAGGAGTATCACTCAAGCGCAAGAGTTCAAGACCAGCCTGGGCAACATTGTGAGATCTTGTCTTTATTTAAAAAAACAAAATACACACACACACACACACACACACACACACACACGCACACAGATTTCATGTACTACAATGTAAAACATCACTCAAACCAAAGAATTGCTCACCAAATATATTCTTCGCTTTAAAAATGTGGTTGACAATTCAACAAAATGGTGAAAATTCTCTTTGATTTTTAAAATCTAACTTTTCATTTTGACAGTTATAAAATTATTCTGCATATCTATTTTCAGGTCAAAACATGTTTCTTTCAAAACAGTCCTATTAATTTAAAAGCATTTGGCAAAAGCTTTCAAAGAATCAGCTACCAAGTAAATTTAAAGACTAGGTGAATTTTAATTCATTTTCAGAGATACAAAAAATATATACAATAGTCATTTCCTTTATGCTATATATAATCTCACCTTTGCAAGACAGAAGCAAGCTGACATTCTCACTCTGTAGAAACACTGCTCTTGTTCTAATATATCAGTGAGAGCAAGCCGAGATGCTGGAGTAGGGAATTTTTCCAAAGCCAAAATGGATTCCTGCTGTGCAACAACATCTCTCTCATAGCGGAGCTGATACTGCCACATAAAATCAGCTTGCTCAAATTCTACCTTCCTCAATACTGACATATCTGGGTCTATCCTTATCCACAGCAAAGGGGAATCGGCACTGAAAGAAAATATAATTTTCTTTTTAATTTTTAAACTTATAATCTATATATTTAGAAAATAAATACAAAGCATTTATTAACCAGGTTCCCTTTTAGATGTAGTATTCAAGATTGCCTGGAGTTTTACTGTGTTCATTTTTTAAACTGCACTGACAAATTTCTCATTATGTTTAACATATGTCAACTTTCTCACAATGTCTGATCTGTATCAATTTTTGCTAAAAAGATATTCAAAAATAAGAAAATATTAACTGTCTTTTACAAAGGACACTGAATCTCTCATTTCCCATCTGAAATTATTTTGACGATTTTGATTTGTGATTATATGCGACGAAAAAAAGAATGAGACGAATTTCTTAATTTGTTTAGCTGACTTAAGACTTTTTAAAAATACTAGACTCATGATCGCCTTTTTCAAACAGCAAGTTCTGAAATCATAATTTGGAGGTATATCACAAATTTATTTTCATGTATTTCTCAAAGTAACAAACACAGTTTAAAAAATCTAGTCTATGTCGACACGTTCATCAAAAGGAGACCACCTGTAATATTAATTCAAATTCGGAAAATATTATTGCGTGCTTACTACAGGCAGGGTACTTGCTATGGAAAAATCAAAATTAACACTGATCTCAGCCAGGTGCAATGGCTCACGTCTGTAACGCCAGCACTTTGGGAGGTTGAGGGGGGTGGATCACTTGAGGTCAGGAGTTCAAGACCAGCCTGGCCAACATGGCGAAACCCCATCTCTACCAACAATACAAAAATTAGCCAGGCATGGTGGCATGCAGCCAGGCATGCAGTGAGCCGAGATGGTGCCACTGCACTCCAGCTGGGGCAACCAAGCAAGACTCTGTCTCAAAAAAAATAAATAAATAACACTGATCTTGAAGGGCAAACAAACACAATCTGTATATAAACAGTAGTAATAATCTGGCAATCAAGTTAGTAAATAATTACAGAGGTTTTATAAAAAATGTACAGGTACAGAATGGGTAAAATTAGAAAGTTTGAGCTGTATCATATTTAAAAATAAAACTGTCAATCAATAAATATTACCACATAAAGTTTGGAACAGTGGTTTTTAAATTGTTTTGCAAGCACAGGGAGACTTAAGGTACCCGAGACCTTTCTTCTAAGGACAAAGAATCAATATCACCTGGGAGCTCATGAGAAATGCAAACTATCAGGCCTCACTAGTGTAGTACTGGATCAGAAACTGCATTTTGGGAAGGTCCCCAACTGATTCACATGCACGTTATAGTTTGAGCACTGCTCTAGAGGCCACAAAGAGAGAACAAGAAAGCTGCCTAGTCAAAGTTGTGCCCACCCCTCAACCATAACAAATTTCCTCTTAATTTCACCTAGGCCCCGGCAGACTTACTTTTATCTCTTAGATTAGTTATGATTTTACATAAACTGTTTTAACATAGGGTTTCTATTAAATTAAAAAAATGTTAAAGCATTCATTTGGAGGATAGTTACACACTTTTACATATGCATAACAAAGTAGACAGATGAGAATGCAGAAAGTAGTATAACCTTATATTTAAGTTAACTAACTTACTCCATTGCAGAAAGATCCATGTCAACTTCTTCTCCATTCATTAGTGGGATTTTTTTCTTTTTATTCCTACATTTAAGAAAAAGTAGGTTGGAAAATTGTGAGATTTCTAATTCTGAATGGAGATTAACAGCAGCTAAAGTTCAAATAAAGGATTTCACACAACACTGAAAGCTATCCTTAGGAAAAATGGCTATCAAACATAATAAAATTTAAATAGAACAAAGTCTGTTTATTTTAAAGCTGGTGGGCATGAAGTAAACATTAAATTATTTTCCTGATCAAATGTTAACAAGAAGCATAAATACATAATAAAATGTCAACCTAAAACATATATTCCAGGAACTGATAGCTGCAATTTTGTATAGAAAAGGGGATATATCAATAAAGAAAACTCTTAAATAGAAAAAGGATCAGGCTTGAAATGGGATACGAATAATTCTGAGCTGTCAGCTGCATATATGCAAGGTTCTGTCCTATATGAATTAACTAATAAAATATCTTAAGAGTATTGATCAATACGTAGAACCAATTAATATGCACAAGGTTCAAGATAAGCAAAAACAAAAGCAACTGTTTTTATGTTAACTGGGGAAGGGCAAATAAAAACAGGACAGGAGAAAAGTTTTCCTGTGTTCCTCATACCAAAGAATACTCAAATGACATTCTGTTATTATAGAGAAAAAAACCTGAGAATAGCAATCAAATGCTACCAATTTCCAAGGTGGATAGGACAAAAAGAAGTAAGAACCTGGCCAGGCGCAGTGGCTCACACTTGTAATCCCAGCACTTTGGGAGGCCAAGGCGTGTGGATTACGAGGTCAGGAGATCGAGACCATCCTGGCTAACACGGTGAAACCCCACCTCTACTAAAAATACAAAAAATTAGCCAGGCATGGTGGCAGGTGCCTGTAATCCCATCTACCCGGGAGGCTGAGGCAGGAGAATGGCGTGAACCCGGGAGGCGGAGCTTGCAGTGAGCCGAGATCGCGCCACTGCACTCCAGCGTGGGTGACAGAGCGAGACTCCGTCTCAAAAAAAAAAAAGAAGTAAGAATCTCACTCTGATTTAAGAAAGAATTTTCTCAGAGTATGAATGACTGTAAGATGATTTCAGAATCAAGTTCTTTAAAAGACTTCAAAGTCAACAGACACTCTCATCTATCTGAGTGAACTAAACACAGTCACGAGTATAATAAAACTTCTGTTCCTGAAAGTTCGTATTTCTCCAGCAAAGCACAGATATGTTCTCATCTCTCACTGTTCAGAGTATATACTAATTGTTGTGTTAAATAACGGGTAAATGAAGAATATATTAAAGAAAAGTGGCAATTTGCCTTTGAAATACATCAAGAATGTTCTGAAGGGGCATGCTGATATAGAGAAAAAAGAAAAAAAGACATAGTAAGCAAGATGCAGAGGCTTTTCATGACATATTCAGCTCTTTCCCTTCAATCACCATTTTTCTAATATTTCCTGTAGGTATTAATCCAACAAGACTAATAAGAATGAACCTATTTGTCTTGAATTTTTTTCTAGTACCAAAAACTCAAACTTCCATTCTAGCTCCTTGGCCTCTACCTTCCAACAGAATGAGGATTCTTAAAACTAAATGTTAAAAATTCTTATAAAAATGTCATCAAGAAGGCAAGCAAACAAAGAATATTTGGTAATACTAACTGGAAGTAAAATGAGGGAAAAAAAGATACCCGATAACATGTTCTCTACCTAAAAAATTAGGTATACATAGGCCGGGCATGGTGGCTCACGCCTGTAATCCCAGCATTTTGGGGGACCGAGGTGGATGGATCATCTGAGGTTAGGAGTTCGAGACCAGTCTGGCTAACATGGTGAAACTCCATCTCTACTAAAGATACAAAAAGTAGCAGGGCGTGGTGGCAGGCACCTGTAATCCCTGCTACTCAGGAGGCTGATGCAGGAGAATTGCTTGAACCGGGAGGCGGAGGTTGCAATGAATTGAGATCACGCCACTGCACTCCAGCCTGGGTGACAGAGCAAGACTCTATCCAAAAAAATTAGGTATACCTAAAACCACAAAAACCCTAGAAGAAAACCTAGGCAATACTATTCAGGACATAGGCATAGGCAAAGACTTTAGGACTAAACACCAAAAGCATCGGCAACAAAAGTCAAAACTGACAAATGGGATCTAATGAAACTAAAGAGCTTCTGCACAGTTAAAGAAGCTACCATCAGAGTGAACAGGCAACCTACAGAATTGGAAAAATTTTTGCAATCTATCCATCTGACAAAGGGCTGACATTCAGAATCTACAAGGAACTTAAACAAACTTACAAGAAAAAAATCAACCCCACTAAAAAGTAGGTTAAGGATATGAACAGACACTTCTCAAAAGAAGACATTTATGCAGCAACGAACATATGAAAAAAAGCTCATCATCACTGGTCATTAGAGAAATGCAAATCAAAACCACAATGAGATACCACCTCACGCCAGTTAGAACGGCAATCATTAAAAAGTTAGGAAACAACACATGCTGGAGAGGATGTGGAGAAATAGGAATGCTTTTACACTGTTGGTGGAAGTGTAAATTAGTTCAAACATTGTGGAAGACAGTGTGGCAAATCCTCAAGGATCTAGAACCAGAAATATTATTTGACCCAGAAATCCCATTACTGGGTATTACCCAAAGGATTATAAATCATTCTCCTCTAAAGACACATGCACATGTATGTTTATCGCAGCACTGTTCACAATAGCAAAGACTTGGAACCAACCCAAATGCCCATCAGTGATAAACTGGATAAAGAAAATGTGGCACATATACACCATAGAATACTATGCAGCCATAAAAAAGAATGAGTTCATGTCCTTTGCAGGGACATGGATGAAGGTGGAAACCATCATTGTCAGCAAACTAACACAGGAACAGAAAACCAAACACTGCATATTCTCACTCATTAAGTGGGAGTTGAACAATGAGAACACATGGACAAAGTGAGGGGAACATCACACACCAGGGCCTGTCAGGAGGTGGGGGACTAGGGGAAGGAAAGCATTAGAAGAAATACCTAATGTAGATGACGGGTTGATGAGTGCAGCAAACCACCATGGCATGTGTACACCTATGTAACAAACCTGCATGTTCTGTATACGTATCCCACAACTTAAAGTATAATTTTAAAAAATTAGGTATACAAGAGAATTTTTATTTTGGCATTTTAGTCTGTGAGATTTGTAGTTTAACTTTCAATTTATAGTTATTATGTAATGCCTACCTTCTACTTTTGGAATGGCAGGGTATATCATGTTTAAGGCTGTTTTCTTCAATTTGCAGTGTATGATTGAAGGATCCATCTAACTCCTGCACTGTCACTTTAAGTGGTCCCTTTAAAAAAAAAAAAACTTACTGTTCAGAGACGTGATTTAAAAAATATCAATATGTATGCTTATGTGTAAAGAGAAATATAAATCAAGATATAAAATATTACACAAAATGAGTATCTGGAGACCTAGATAGGCAATTGGTGTCAGAGGGCAACCGGAAGATTCTGAGTCCCCTGAAATCTCTGTACTTCCTCTTCCCTTCTTTGACAAAGTCAGTGTTTTCTCAATTTATCCACTTCAAACAAAATCTCATTAATTTCTAAGTAGTAACCCAACCCTAAGTCCCTCTTCTATTGAAACTGAGGAGAAAGCAGTACAAAGGCCATTTTGGAAAAAGACTTACCACATATTTCTGAGTTCCAGGAGATGTATAGTCCTGTTTTATTTCCAATTCCAAAACATTTCGTTTTCTATTAAATGCAAAACTCCCATAAAATTTTACCACTCCACTCTGATCTCTGAAGAATTGTAAAGGAAAGTTTACATACTGAAACGAATATGTACTAAACAAAATAAGTTATCCATCATGGTATTAATAATTTTCAAGTGCATTCCCACCAGTTCAAAGTTTGAGAGCATACTCTACAGTAAACCAGGTGGCAAAGTATTCAAAGTACTTGTGAAAAATGCTTTCCCAGATTTAAATAAAATTTCTGAAACACTGACAAATTTGTGTTTTGAAAGAAGCAGAACCACTATACAAGGTTATTAATAGTGTTTTAAAGTGAAAAATACAAAAATTGCAAAATTCCAAGATACCACTCAAATTGTGCCAACCCCTAACCACATCCACAAGTCACTAAACTACTGCACCTCACAAGTAATCCTACAGGCCTGTCTGGTAGATTACTTACCTATCCTACCATCAAACCAATTTTTTTACTCATATATTCTTTACTCACTAGAAAGTACTTTAAAATATGCCAAACTTTACAAATATAAACATACATGTGTGTGTACCTTAATGTCTAGTAGCCATCTTAGATGAAACAATACACAGTTCATCATTATTTCTACCATTGTTTGGAAATATAAACAGTTCATACTTCCTTGAGTCCCCCTCAAACCTCTCTTCTATCTTCCCCTTGCACATATACCTTATCCCCTTCCCCACTTCGTTGAACTGCTATTGAAAAGGATACACCCACTGCTTTATTAACGGCTGAATATCTTTGCCAGAGACATTTGAAATGGATTTCAAAAACCCAGATGTGGAAACCAACATCTGACTCCACATATGTGACTGGAACTTCTGAGATGAAGCAGTACTAGCCAGACTTAGCAGTTTATTGAAAACCTGTAAGGATAAAATCATTTAGTAAGTTCATATAACAGATTCTTTTCAATTATATAGAATACTCACTTTGCACTATAACTTTATTGTAGTCAATTATAGAAGACAATAATTTCACTATTTATTACATAGATTATTCTAAAGACTACCAGCAATAGAAATATGCAAAGATATAAGCAGCCAGAATACAAAAACATTCTTCATATAAACATTATTGAATGTTAATGATGTACTGAATAATATTAAGAATTATAGTAAGAATAATATATAATACCTATAATTTATTGTGCTATGAGTTTATACAGAAACTAGAAATTAAGAAGCTAATGATACTCATCAGGATTTACACCACTCCAAAGCTTGAGTGGCTCTTTATGGACCATCTCTCTTTTAAAGTTTCTGTTCTTCATTCTAAAGGCCAGGTGCGGTGGCTCATGCCTGTAATCCTAGCACTTTGAGAGACCAAGGTAAGTGGGTGGCTTGACCCAGGAGTTTGAGACCAGATTGGGCAACATGGTGAAACTCCATCTCTACAAACAACACAAAAATTAGTCAGGCACAATGGTGCATGCTTGTAGTCCCGGCAACTCAGGAGGCTGAGAGAGATGAGAGGATCCCTTGAGCCTGGGAGGTCAAGGCTGCAGTGAGCCGTGACTGCACCACTGCACTCTAGCCTGGGTGACAGAGTGAGACCCTATCTCAAAAAAAAACCAAAACAAACCAAAAAAAGTCAAGGTGAAGGACAGAAAGATTAAAGAAACTGAACTTTACAGCAAACTTAAAATGCTTTAAAAAAAAGTATTATTTTTTACCTGCCTCTAAGAACGTTAACAATGAAAAAAAATGGCTGAACATTTGGTTTCCACTCTCAACACTAAATCACAACTATTTACTCTGAAACTTGCTTAAAATATGTGGCAAAATTTAGCAATAGCAAAAATAAACATCTTTTATATTGATTTACGTTTTTCTATTGAAAACAGTTTAAAGTGGCATTTCATCCTTAATACAACGCAGAACACAAATTCATATGTATAAATATGTTTTACTTTCATCCCCACAATTCTAGTTTTTTTTTTTCTTTTGAGACAGTCTTGCTCTGTCGCCCAGGCTGGTATGAAGTGGCACAATCATAGCTCACTGCAGCTTCAACCTCCTGGACTCAAGCAATCTTCCTGCCTCCACCTCCCAGGAAGGTGGGACTACAGAATCATGCCACTATGCCTGACTTAGTAATAAAAATTTTTTTGAGATGGGGTCTTACTATACTGCCCAGGCTGGTCTCAAACCCCCGGCCTCAAGCAATCATCCCACCTCAGCCTCCCAAAGTGCTGGGATTATAGGCATGAGATACCATGCCCAGCCACCACATTCTAATTATATCTTCATAAAGTTCATGTGCAAAGTTGTTCTGGTATTGATACCCATTCTACATCTGAGGAAATGCAAATATAAAGCACCGATTACTTAGTGGGCAAACAAAACTATAAATCCAGATGTCCTGACTCCTATTCTACAGAAACATACTCAGATTATACACATACACATCTTTATTTACCATTGTTAAGTTCTTAACTTTAATACTTACTTGTAGCATAAATTCCATACTGATCCTATTTTCAATCAATCTCATCACAAGGTGGGCTTTACACTGAAACATAGTGTAGTATTCCCAGGACAGTGTATGTGGATGCTTTATTGAAAAGTGTAGATGGGAAGCTGGACTAAAAAAAATAAACACATTTACCTAATACAGCAAATTTGACTACTAAATAAACAATAAATTTCATGACCACATCAAGAAAATACCCAAAAAACCCCATGGGAATATATAAGTAATTTCCTTAGTACTAAGAAACATCTAAAAATAAACTTAACTAGAAGAAAATTATGAAGTTTTACTTAAGGACATAAAAGAAAATCTGAATAAATGGAAACAAACACCAAGTTCCTAGATGGGAAGATACAATACTGTAAATACTTCCATTCTCCCCAAATCCATCAATACAATCAATGCAATTCCAATCAATATCCCAACATTGAAGCATGCACTAAAATATATTAAAGATTGATTATATATGTAAAACAAAAACCATTATAAAAGTACTAAAAGAAATGAAGGAAAAAATTTCTCCTTATAATTTTGGGACGGGAAAAATTTTCCTAAGAAAAAATATAAAATCTGGAAGACAAAAGACCACAATGACTACGTAAAAATTAAAAAATTTTGACATAATGAAAAGGATCATAAGTAAATTTAGAGAAAGATACAGTCTAGAAAATATTTACGACATACATGAACATTTAATTTGTTTACAAATTATCACTAGACCAAATAATGCTATGGTGAATATCTTTTTACACATGTGCAAATATTTCTGTATGATAAATGCCTAGAAGAATTTTTTTTTCTTCTTTTTTTTTTGAGATAGAGTCTCACTCTTGTCCCCAGGCTGGAGTCCAGTGGTACAATCTCGGCTCACTGCAACCTCCGCCTCCCAGGTTTAAGTGATTCTCTTGCCTCAGCCTCCAGAGTAGTCAGGACCAGGCACCCGCCACCACGCCTGGCTAATTTCTGTATTTTTTGGTAGAGATGGAGTTTCGCCATGTTGGCCAGGCTGGTCTCAAACTCCTGAACTCTGGTGATCCACCTGCCCGGCCTCCCAAAGTGCTGGGATTACAGGTGTGGGCCCCTGCGCTGGGCCAGAAGAATTTCTACATGATCACATACCTAAAAGAATTGCTGGATCTAAAAATTACCCATTCTACAATTCTGATTAGTACCACACTAAATTACCCATCAGAAACACTATCAAACTATACCCTCACAGTGTATGAGTGGTGCTCTAGTTTGTTTGAATGATGGTGCCCCCTCCAAAATTCATGTGGAAACTTAAACCCCAATGCAACAGTCTTAAGAGGTGTGGACTTTGGGAGGTGATTAAATCATCAGTGATCTACCCTCATGAATGGGATTAGCACCCTCATAAAATGGCTCCAGGTTGAAGGGAGTGTTCTCTTGCCCTGCCATCCCTTCCATCTTGTGAGGACGCAACATTCTTCCCTGCTGGAGGATGCAGCAACTAGGTGCCAACTAGGTGCAGGGAGCAGCCCTCACCAGACACCAATCCTCCCAGTGCCTCAGTCTTGAACTTCCCAGCCTCCAGAACAAGAAGTAAATTTCTATTGTTTATATTATTACCCAGTCTGTGGTACTTTGGTATAGTAGCAGAAACAAACTATGGCAAGTGGTATTACACATCTCCTTCAAAATGTGGCATATTGGTTAAGGCAGGAGGATTGCTTGAGCCCAAGAGTTTGAGATCAGCCTGGGTAACAATGTGAGACCCCATTTAAAAAAAAAATAAAAAAAAATTTTTTTAATGTGGCATATTAAAACTTAAGATACTTTAATCAATCTGATATTTTAAAAATTATTTCTATATTTTACTTATTACTTCCAACCTTATGAGCTTTGAGTCTGTAAGCTTTAGCAAAGAATAGCAATAAGAAACAGGTTAAATAAATTGTGAGGTACAATGAAATACTATTTAGCTCTTAAATAGAATAATTTTTATATACACTCAAGGTTTATAATATCATCTCTGAACAATAAACATACTTATCCTTCTCTTTTCCTCCACCAAATATGGGATGTAGTAAAACTCCACCAGTTTTTAGTTCATATGCCACTATTTTGTCTAGCTCCTAAAAAAATATAATAGGAGTCAGTAAAATATGTAACTTTTTTTACATACCAAATTTTAGAATTAAACTGTGAATTCTCATTTCCTAAAATCAAAATGTAAATTTCTTAAAATAAGTGAAATGTATTTAAAGAGTAGTTTATGTTCTTATAAATAAAGCAGCCTACACAGCTGGCAGAATGACAAAAGCCAAAGACTTCTCTACTTTGTGACTTCAGGGCTGGACAGCAGCCTGGCAACTTTTTCTTACGGCTGTTCTCAATCTCTCTGAGCTGTCTCCAAGTTTATTTTTTCCTTCTCTGTATTTTGCTTCGAAGAATTTAGGCGAGTAAAAAGCAATGGGAATAAATTATGTCAGGAATCCATGATTTTAAAACTTCTCCAGTCTTCTCTAACATGACATAAATCGAACTTTAAAAAAGGGGATTTTTTTTTTTTAAACAGAAAAAAAAAAGCGGGGGCAGGGGGGTTGTTTTGTTTTGTTTTGAGACAAGTTTTACTCTGTCACCCACGCTGGAGTTCAGTAGCTGATTATGGCTTACTGCAGCCTTGACCTCCTGGGCTTAGGTGATCCTCCCACCTCAGCCCAAGAAGCTGGAACTACAGGCACATGCCACCATGCCTGGTTAATTAAAAGAAAAAAAGCATAAGTGAAGCTGGGCACAGTGGCTCACACCTGTAATCCCAGCACTTTGGGAGGCTGAGGCGGGTGGATCACGAGGTCAGGAGTTCGAGACCATCCTGGCCAACATGGTGAAACCCCGTCTCTACTAAAAATACAAAAAATTAGCTGGGCGTGATGGCAGGCGCCTGTAATCCCAGCTCTCAGGAGGCTAAGGTGGAAGAATCGCTTAAACCCGGGAGGCGGAGGTTGCAGTGAGCCGAGATTGCACCACTGCACTACAGCCTGGGCAACAGAGTGAGACTCCATCTCAGAAAAAAAAAAGCGTATGTTAAAATAAAGACACTACCACAATTGTGCTGGAAACTCATAACTGCTTTAAATAATACAGATCTAGTACAGAAAAGTGGCAAACAGCATAGAGAAGAAACTAAAAGCCAAGCTAGCATCCTGGGCCTACTACTTACTAGCTGTATACTTTGACCAAATAATTTAACCTTTCTTTCTATGCCTCAGTTTCTTCATCTACAAAATGGGAATGATAGAAAGGTAGTTAGGAGAATTAAGATCATTAATATTTATAAAACGTTTGTAACAGTGCCTGAAACATTTTAAGTGTTGCATTATTTTATTCTTCTTCTTTAATAGTTTCTGAAATAAAGAAGAGACTCCAGTTCTATATGTACAAATACCTTAATAGCTCTAGGTGTTTGAAGTTTTCGAAAATTAACTTTGTGGCTTACTTGAGTTTACTCTTGGATGATAATAATATGTAAAATGAGAATAAGGGGAAGATGATAAGGTTTGTTTAACGAAGATATGAAAGGCTGCAATTTTTCCACCTGAGAAGGAAGACACTAAGCATGGTATGATTAAAATGTTTATGTATATGACCAGAATGTGCTAAGTAAAATACAACTGATGTTTTCTTTTTGGCCAAATCTTTAAATCGTGTAAAAAAAAAAAAAAACAGATGTGACAATGACAACATAAATGCATTCAAAGCCTAGCTAGAATATAATAAGCAGTTAATATGTGCAAAGCATCATGCACATTACTTGTATAATGTCTAATAATCTCTGCCTATGGGCAGACACTACGATTGCCCTCCTTAAGCAGATGAGACTTGGAAAGATTAAGGTTACAATGCTAACAAATTTAGGAAGCACAGTTACAAACGACTACTATAAGGAGCTGGGACATACCTAACGACCAATCTGATGTTTAAGAAACTTAAATATTCTCTTCCTTAGGGGAAAAAAAGGTTTTTAGGGAACAATGTTGGCAATGGAGATTAGATAAAATAGACCATTAGTCTTTCTCAGTAAATTGATTCCCATTTTGCTGGGAAAAATTAGGGATTTTCAAGTACTGTTTTAAAAGTATTTTACAGTCATTAAAAATGGAGGGCATGAGACTTGGAAATCAGGAGAACACTAACAGTCTTACTGACTTGTAAGTGGATAAGGGATCTAGCTGTTATTACCTCTTTAATCCAGTGGCGGTACTCATTAACACCAAAAGTTTTTTTCATCCAAAGTCCATAGATATAGCCTGAAATTCCCTTCAGCACCCATTCATCAGACCTAAGCAAAAAGTCAAAGTATAAATTACTTTTAATCATAAAAACTCCTCAGATAATGTCAAAGAGGATAATGGAATAAGTGTAGTGTGTATTTCCCTGCCTTCATAAAGAAAATGAAAATTATTAACAAATCATCAAGTTTCCCAACTTCCTCTGAGTTCTACTTGCCCATTTATTATACCTTATTCACACCTGCCTTTACCTTTAATTATGAGACTGCTTTATAGTCTTGCTTCAAGTATAAATTACTAGAGTATATGCTCTAATCTGACAGTGCTGCTTCCTTCCTGCCCAACTCTGTTCTTACTGTCTCTGCCTCTAAGGAAATACTTGCTCATAGCCAGGACTATACTGTTCAATTCTAAAAGTCTACATGCTATTGTTGCCAATCCCACGCATTATGCCATTACCAATGACATTCTAAAACCGAAAGTTCAATTGCTTCATTCATTTTTTTTGCTTTCTCTAGAAAAATGGCAATTAACATCACTCACTCATTAACTCATTTGTACACTCATCCATCTATCCATCCACCCACCCCATTCATCTATCCATCCATCCATCCATCCATCTGTAATATTTTGCCTACTACATTCCAAGCACTATTCTTTAATGAAACTTCTACATGTGGTTTTAGGAAAACTACAAATCAAGAGATCTATCTTTAGTCTCTGCCCTCTCCACTCCAGAAAGCAAAAAAAGAAAACCAAGATTTCCATACTATATATAGTATAGAATGTTCACAATTATAATCTTAATTTTTCTGTTTTCTTCAAAATCATCTCAAGTTAATAAAAAAGAAAAGAAAAAGCATTTATACCTTTCTTTCAACAAACTGGTACAAAGCTGAGCACTAGTAGGCAAATCCCTAAATAATTATTAATATTGCAGAGGAGCACTATTTTACATTAAATGTTGAGTTATTTCCAATTGCTTTGAACACTGACATTAAAATTCTAACTTCAGATTTCTGTACATTTAAGTTCTTTAATTTACAGAATTCATTCGGTTCTTTAAGACACTGTTTTACCAAAATCTTACCTTATAAACTGCAGAAGTGATTATATTGATTTCATGTTCAAAAAGTTAGGATAAAACGTATAATCATTTTTCTTTAAATACATATAGAACAGTGTCTTTTAAATTAGCTAATTTAATTAACTAATAAATGTAAGTGACTATATTGATTTCATGGCCAAAAAGTTAGGATGAAACTTTTAATCATTTTTCTTTAAATACATATAGAACAGTGTCTCTTAAATTAGCTATCTGCAATTAGGGCAAAGGTCAGCTTAAATGCAGGAAAAGAAAAGAAAAATAAACTTGATTCTTTTCTCAGTAGTATCAACTTTCAGGTCACTCACCAAGACATTCTAGATATGAAACATCCAAAAAACTGCTGGGCCAAGGACTGGGCTAAACACCTTCTAGTCAAAGGTGTCTCATCTATAATCATGGCACTGTGTAAAAGATTTGTGCTGGAATTTAAAAGAGAAGAAAGCTCATTATAACCAAGAAATAAATACTTATTCAGTGAAAATAAAATAATTCCACTTTTAAAACAATGGAAGTTAGATATAAAATAGAAAAAAAATTCTCCCAGCTTTCTAGTCTTTCCAAAATTTAGCTAAAATTCATCATCTTAGTAACTTGCTTAAAGCAAAGAACACAACGTTTTCCACTGATATCAGTAAATTTCTGACAATATCAGTACATTTTTAAACAGTACTAGAAAAAAATTCATACTAGTCATAAAGTAATTCATACAATTTTTAAAGAATTTATGAAAACAAGACTAAAATAGGGGAAATACTAATATTAGTTAATTCTGGATGAAGATGAGCCTTTTGAGTTACCTCAAAATCTTTGTCTTCATGTTTTTCTACATTTAAAAAATTTTAAAACCAAATTTTCTACAAAGCCAAACACATCTAAATTGGGGAAAAAAGTTCAAAGCTCGTCTTAAAATTGACCACAAAATCAGTAATTTTTCTTCATATCATGATCTTAATTTAGGCATTTCAAATCTGAAGAGATACCAACCTAAAAATGCTCATGGAAGCATAAGCAGCCACTTCAACATAAGCCTCATCAACGAAGACAGTCTTAAAACAGGAGTATGGGTATCGACACGTAAGAATTTCTTCATAAAATTCAAAGACTTCATGAAGGTATGATGTGGTATGTTTCAGCAATGGAAGAAGTTGGGGCAAACAAAAATGAGTAACCTGAAAAGAAGAAGCAAGGAAGATCATCTAAATGAAAGTGTTAACTTTAATATTGTAAATTTCCTAAACATCTCAATTATAAATAAATGTTCTCATAAATGTATTCTTTAATAATTTCAAGATGCTGAAAGAAAATGTGAAAATAGTGATCACTTTTACTGATCACATTTATAAAATATTAATTGTACTTAAATTCATGGTGGATTATAAGTCTGTGGAATGCTCAGACCAACTAAAATATAACTCTAGTTCCAAATTCAATTAAAATTTTTTCTCATAGGTACACATAGTAAGACTTAAATTTCAAAGGCTTATTATAAACATACCTCTCATTTATAAATATTTAACCTAGTGAATAATGCACGTTATAGTACTATCTTATCAACAGTTAATGTTAATCATATTATCGGCATATAAAAATATTTACTGTAGTCCCCCTCTAATATTTTAATTACATACTGAATATTGCAGAAAAGCTTACTGGTAGTTAGGAGATTTAAAAATGCCTGCAACAGAAATAGTAACTCTGGTTTTTTTCATTAGGTTACATCTCACTTTGGTCACATAAATATCATATAGCTATCTCTTATTATGATCTGTACCAAATGAGTGCCATCAACAATGACACAGATCACTAACTAGAACAACCGTGTAAGGTTTCACGCAGGAGTGTGAAGCTGTGGTAATCTTTTTGAGTTCAACAGAAGTTTGATAGGAAACTTTTGGTACAGGAAAAGAGAACATCCCAGGGTCAAAGATGGGGAGAAAAAAGGTATGTTCAGAGAAATATAAGTAAACTATATTGAATATAACATCTATTACGGTCAAATTATAGAAGATCTTGAAAGCCATGCTAAAGAGTTCCAATTACTGCAGAATTATAAAGGCAAGGGAAGTTTTTAATTTATCATAAAAATTTTCTTCTAATAGCATTTAAAAAGAACAGATTAGAGGCTACCATAAGAGTGGAGAAAAGCATCTATGTATTATTAATAATCAGGGCCCAAAACTACATCATGATTAACACTCCCTTTGTATTAATCATATTTAATCATAATTTTGTGTATGCAAATAAAAAATACTATTCACCAAAAAAAGGACTAATTTTTAGACAAACCTACAAGACAGCAAATTTACTGATAATGCAGACAACAACTCAGGTATTTGACACAGAGAAGACTAAGTCAGGAAAAACAATTCTTGACTATCATTTGCCTTGTTCCTATTCAATAGCTCAGAGTAGAAAAAAATTCTTCTTAAATACAAAATAGGTACTAATCATTTTTTTTAAATTTTTTTGTATTATCATTTTTTATTATACTTTAAGTTCTAGAGTACATGCGTACAATGTGCAGGTTTGTTACATATGTACACATGTGCCATGTTGGTGTGCTGCACCCATTAACTTGTCATTTACATTAGGTATATCTCCTAATGCTATCCCTCCCCCATCCTCCTACCCCACGACAGGCCCTGGTGTGTGATGTTCCCCTTCCTGTGTCCAAGTGTTCTCATTGTTCACTTCCCACCTATGAGTGAGAACATGTGGTGTTTAGTTTTCTGTCCTTGCGAGTTTGCTGAGAATAATGGTTTCCAGCTTCATCCATGTCCCTACAAAGGACATGAACTCATCCTTTTTTATGGCTGCATGGTATTCCATGGTGTATATGTGCCACATTTTCTTAATCCAGCCTATCACTGATGGACATTTGGGTTGGTTCCAAGTCTCTGCTATTGTGAATAGTGCCACAATAAACATACGTGTGCATGTGTCTTTATAGCAGCATGATTTATAATCCTTTGGGTATATATCCAGTAATGGGATGGCTGGGTCAAATGGTATTTCTAGCTCTAGATCCTTGAGGAATTGCCACACTGACTTCCACAATGGTTGAACTAGTTTACAGTCCCACCAACAGTGTAAAAGTGTTCCTATTTCTCCACATCCTCTCCAGCACCTGTTGTTTCCTGACTTTTTAATGACCGCCATTCTAACTGGTGTGAGATGGTATCTCATTGTGGTTTTGATTTGCATTTCTCTGAAGGCCAGCGATGATGAGCATTTTCTCATGTGTTTTTTGGCTGCATAAATGTCTTCTTTTGAGAAGTGTCTGTTCATATCCTTTGCCCATTTTTTGATGGGGTTGTTTTTTTCTTGTAAATTTGTTTGAGTTCTTTGTAGATTCTACATATTAGCCCTTTGTCAGATGAGTAGGTTGCAAAAATTTTCTCCCATTCTGTAGGTTGCCTGTTCACTCTGATGGTAGTTTCTTTTGCTGTGCAGAAGTTCTTCAGTTTAATTAGATCCCATTTGTGAATTCTGGCTTTTGTTGCCATTGCTTTTGGTGTTTTAGACATGAAGTCCTTGCCCTTGCCTATGTCCCAAATGGTATTGCCTAGGTTTTCTTCTAGGGTTTTTATGGTTTTAGGCCTAACATTTAAGTCTTTTTTTTTTTTTTTTTTTTTTGAGACAGAGTCTTGCTCTGTCCCCCAGGCTGGAGTGCAGTGGCACAATCTCGGCTCACTGCAAGCTCCGCCTCCCGGGTTCATGCCATTCTCCTGCCTCAGCCTCTCTGAGTAGCTGGGACTACAGGCGCCCACCACCACGCCCGGCTAATTTTTTGTATTTTTTAGTAGAGACAGGGTTTCACCGTGGTCTCGATCTCCTGACCTCGTGATCCGCCCGCCTCGGCCTCCCAAAGTGCTGGGATTACAAGCGTGAGCCACCGTGCCTGGCCCTAACATTTAAGTCTTTAATCCATCTTGAATTAATTTTTGTATAAGGTGTAAGGAAGGGATCCAGTTTCAGCTTTCTACATATGGCTAGCCAGTTTTCCCAGCACTATTTATTAAATAGGGAATCCTTTCCCCATTTCTTGTTTTTGTCAGGTTTGTCAAAGATCAGATGGTTGTAGATGTGTGGTATTATTTCTGAGGGCTCTGTTCTGTTCCATTGGTCTGTATCTCTGTTTTGGTACCAGTACCATGCTGTTTTGGTTACTATAGCCTTGTAGTATAGTTTGAAGTCAGGTAGTATGTTTAAAGCTAATCATTTACCAAAGACAAAGTTCACTGCCAATCTTATCAGTGGATAAACCTTTAAAAAGAGTCATTGTTAAGACAACATAAGCAAAACCAACACAAAATATCCTGAATCTTTTCCATGAGTGATTTTACAAATCCTGTGTATTTCAGCAAGGCAAATATAAAAGGCAAACTGAGGAGCTCACCAAAAGCCTGCTGCCCTCAATTTTTATTCACATGACTAAAAGAAATGCTGTGGAGATATACGTGGTCAAATTATATGCTTAATTTCTTTTCTCTAGCTTTTTAATGGTGTCTTCTACTCATAGCAGTGGATGTTTTCTTTTCCAAATTTTGTTTTCATTGTGTTGCCCTGTATTTTAGAGAACTCCATAATATGTTCAGGTAGCCTCTCATATGAGATAAAAACTCCCAATAGCGGAGTTTAAATGTTACCCTCTTTTAGGATACTCTTCTCAACCTCAGCTTGTTTTAAGGAAAACTTTTTACAATCTTCATATTTAAAATACTTCTGCACATTTCCATGTTTTGTATAAGTGACATTTATTCACTATCACAAGAACAGCATGGGAAAGACTTGCCCCTGTGATTCAGTTACCTCCTACCAGGTCCCTCCCATACCACATGGGAGTTATGGGAGCTGCAAGATGAGATTTGGGTGGGGACACAGAGCCAAACTATATCAGTAAGTTTGGGGTTGCATTTGGAAGGCCTAAGTACGCAGTGTGGGAGTTTTGGACTTTTTAGGCATTGTACATTGTCAGAAATGTTGAGAGGAGAATGTGGTGTAACCAAATTTTTTTTACATGAGCAAATTTTCTTTATTTTATTTTTTGTATTTTTAGTAATGACAGGGTTTTACTGTGTTAGCCAGGATGGTCTCGATCTCATGACCTTGTGATCCGCCCACCTTGGCCTCCCAAAGTGCTGGGATTACAGGCATGCGCCACCATGCCTTGCCAATATCTATCTTTTTAAAAGCAGTAAAGGGCCAGGAGGAGAGTAAGAGGGGAGAGCTCTGACTTACCTCATGCATGTATGGATCTACAAGTATTTCAAATGGTCCAATGGCCAAGGAGATATTTGACGCTGCTGTAGGAATGGTAAGCATATAATGGAAAGTTTTCTTCCTCATATCATGAGTATACACTGTCTCCACCAAATCGCCATTAGAAACAGCAACCATTGCAGCATCTACTGTAAATTCTAATTTCCATGTACACAATTCAGAGTATGAATCAACACAAGGGAACCAAAATCTAGAAAAAAGATTGACAGTATAGAAAAGGTATTCAAAGAGTTCTCCACATTGTTTTCCCCACATGCGAGTTATTTTAGCATTTCTAGAAAATGAAGAAACAAAAACCTTTAGCTATTTGGCTACTGAAGCTTTTTACTGTACAACCTGAAAAAAATCTGATAAAATAAAATCTGTTTCCAAATACTATTTGGCAACATTAAGAAAATATATTATGTGGTACCATCAGTTCAAACCCTAAAAAGAGTTAAGCAATTCTTAGTTTCCAGTGTTTTAAAAAATAATTTTAACTTGTATATGCATATTAGTCAGTTTTTATGCAGCATTCATTTCTAGAAACTAAAAAAGGCTTACAGCAAAAAGTTTTATAAAGCATAATTAATATTCAGAATTTATTCCATTAAATTATAAAACTGCTTTTTTGGAGTATGTAACGCATTGTATAAATTCCAACTGAGTGCTGGTTAAGTTAGATATAAAATTTATAGTCAGCTTTCATCTGTTCAGGTAAGGTGTTATGTGACAGGGTAGGTACTTAGTATTGAGGCATAAAAGTGTGTAAGACATCATCCCTGGTTTAGAAAAGTTATTATAATAATCTGAGGAGAGGCTGGGCGCAGTGGCTGACACCTGTAATCCCAGCACTATGGGACGCTGAGGCAGGTGGATTACCTGAGGTCAGGAGTTCGAAACCAGCCTGGCCAACATGGTGAAACCCTGTCTCTACTAAAAATACAAAAATTAGCCAGGCATGTGGCATCTGCCTGTAATCCCAGCTACTCCAGAGGCTGAGGCAGGAGGATCACTTGAACCTGGAAGGTGGAGGGTGCATGAGCCAAGATTGCACCACTGTACTCCAGTCGACGCAACAGGCTATCTCTACTAAAGATATGACGAAACCTTGTCTCTACTAAAAATACAATAATTAGCCAGGTGTGGTGGCACATGCCTGTAGTCCCAGCTACTTAGGAGGATAGGCAGGAGAATCACTGGAACCCAAGAGGTGCGGGTTGCAGTGAGCCAAGATGATGCCACTGCACTCCAGCCTGGACAAAAGAGTGAGACTCTGTTTCAAAAATAAATAAATAAATAAGCAGAGTTGAGTAGCAGAATGTGGAGTGGGGAAGTAGAGTATGAAAGCAGGTGAGAGGAGGTCTCTATAATGCTTGTAATATTCTTTGTCTAGGTGTAAATTATGTGGGCTTGTTGACTTGTGAAAATTCATCGAGCTTTACATTCTGTGCAATTTTCTGTATGTTTTACTTCAATATAAAGTTTTTAAAAAAGAAGGAATCAAGTGAGATGATTATTTTAGAACAGCAGACATGAAAATGAGAGAGAAGAAGGGAGATTAAGATTGAGGAGGGGTCGGGCATGGTGGCTCATGCCTGTAATCCCAGCACTTTGGGAGGCTGAGGCGGGCGGATCACTTGAGGTCAGGAATTAAAGGCCAGTCTGGCCAACATGGTGAAACCCCACCTCTACTAAAAATATAAAAAATTAGGCAAGTGTAGTGGTGAATGCCTGTAATACCAGCTACTTGGTAGGCTGAGGCATGAGAATCACTTGAACCCAGGAGGCACAGGTTACAATGAGCAGAGATAGCACCCCAGTGCACTCCAACAAGGGTGACAGAGCAAGACTCTGTCTGAAAAAAAAAAAAAAAAAAACTTAAGAGGAATGACTAACAGAAAGTAATTTGAAAGAAGTCTAAATTTGGGAGGGAATAAAACTAGTATTTCTTGTTTTACACTAAATGTATGTCTTGCTTATACATAAAAAATGCAATTTAAAAATTAATTGAAATATTTAAGAATCTATAACCTACCTTGTAGAATTTTGATACCCACAAGAGAAAACATGAGCACCTCTCTCTGCCATACTTCCCTCTACATTGGGTACCACAAAATGAAGACCTCCTTTGGGCTGATCCAAAGAAAAATTGATGTGTATCTTCAGGACCTTTAACTCTGCAACAAATAAACACATACATACATTGATACATAAGTAAGTTACAGTGGTCTATATAATAAAGACAAAGATTTAATGCTGAACATGAAATGGAATTGAGGACTGAGATTTATATGAAAAACCACACTACTTACCCTAGTTTAGACTTTTACCATATGTCTGCCTATATTAACTCAACAGGCTGCTCCTATTGGTTTTCTACCTCCAATCAATTATAATTATTGCTTGTATTATTTTCCCAAAATACACCTTTGGTTACGCCACATTCTCCTCTCAACATTTCTGACAATGTACAATGCCTAAAAAGTCCAAAACTCCCACACTGCACACTTAGGCCTTCCAAATCCAACCCCAAACTTACTGATATAGTTTGGCTCTGTGTCCCCACCCAAATCTCATCTTGCAGCTCCCATAACTCCCATGTGGTATGGGAGGGACCCGGTAGGAGGTAATTGAATCACAGGGGCAAGTCTTTCCCATGCTGTTCTTGTGATAGTGAGTAAGTGTCACAAGATCTGATGGTTTTCAAAATGGGGGTTGCCCTGCACAAGCTCGCTCTCTCTCTTTTTGCTGGCCGCCATTGCATAAGACATGACTTGCTCCTCCTTGCCTTCTGCCAAGATTGTGAGGTCTCCCCAGCCATGTGAAACTATAAGTTCATTAAACCTCTTTTTCTTCCTAGTCTCAGGTATGTCTTTATCAGCAGCATGAAAACAGACTAATACACTTATTTTTCAAGTTCTTTCTCCTATTACATTATCCCGCAAACTTAACCCTAGGTGACTTTGGGGAGTACAAGGATGAGAGGCAGAGTAGGGAACACCACTTGAGAATTTGCATTATTATCACGTTTTTTGTTATGCTTGATTTCTTCACTATAAACTGCGTTGCTTTCATAAGATTTTAATTTCCCTCCAAGCATTACAATCATATGCACTACCTCCAAACCCTAAAAATGCAATGATGACTTCCACGTCTGTCCCCTAAATTAGGGTAAGTTCCTCCACAAACCCTACCCCATCCCCAGCACCCACAACAGAAACCAATAAACAAAACAAGAAGTCTTTTACTTCCTTATCTTGATTAATTTTTATAAGGCTAAATAAGCAAGGCAGAAGCTAATACACAATATTACAATGGCTAAAGCTTTATATAAGACACAAAGAAGGTTTAAAAAGTCTGGAGACTGAGTATCAGTAACCATGTGTTTTAGCTTTAACTTCACCAATAATTCGCTAAGTGAAGTTCGGCAGGTCACTCACTCTCATTAGACTTCAGATTACTCTTCTGTAAAAAGAAGGAATTTAACCAGATTTTTCAGGATCTTTCCTGCTACAAAATGCTGTAATTCTAAACTAATTTGATATTGTGCAGGTTCTATCTATATAATTTTTAAAAAATATTTTTCACGGCCGGGCGCAGCGGCTCACTCCTGTAATCCCGGCACTTTGGGAGGCCAAGGCGGGTGGATCACCTGAGGTCATGAGATCGAGACCAGCCTGGCCAACATGGTGAAACCCTGTCTCTACTAAAAATACAAAAATCAGCCAGGCGTGGTGGTGGGAGACTGTAATCCTAGTTACTCGGTGGCTGTGGCAGGAGAATCACTTGAACTCAGGAGGCAGAGGTTGCAGTGAGCCAAGATGACGCCATTGCACTCCACCCTGGGCGACAAGAGCGAAACTCCGTCTCAAAAAAACAAAAAAAAATTTTTTTTTTTTGCTTTAAAAAACAACAGTGAAATAAATTGCTTTTTTCACAGCCCTGAAATGATATTATCCTATTAGCCAGTGATCCTTAATAAGAAAAAGAGCTTCCAACCCATTCTGTATATTTCAACTGGTTAATTTACAATCAATTTTGACATCATTAGTGTTTTCTTTCTTTTTAAACAAGAGTCTCACTCTGTTGCACAGGTTGGAGTGCAGGGGTGTGATCTCAGCTCACTGCAATCTCCACCTCCTGGGTTCAAGCAATTCTGCCTCAGCCTCCTGAGTAGCTGGGATTACATACGCCCACCACCATGCCGGGATAATTTTTGTATTTTTAGTAGAGATGGGGTTTTGCCATGTTGGCCAGGCTGGTCTTGAACTCCTGATCTTAGGTGATCCACCCGCCTCAGCCTCCCAAAGTGCTGGGATTACAAGCATGAGGCACCGTGCCTGGCCAGCATCATTAGTTTTCATGTAAAATTCTCTAGTCTCTGAATCTAACATGATTTTAGTGTACAGTCAATATACTCTTGGTGCTTTACCATCAACGTGTTTCCATAGCTCTGATGGAACCTTAATGCAAAGTTCTCCATTTCCTGCATCAGGGTCCACAGCACTAACCGCAGCTGCATAAGCATTGGAAAAATAATTGAGGTTTCTCCTGGGGAAAAAAAAGAGCCAACTTTTAATAATAAGACATATATCTTCCCAAGCATTTTCTTTTTCTTTCTTTTTTTTTCTTTTTTTTTTTTTTTTTTTTAGATGAAGTCTCACTCTGTTGCCCAGGCCAGAGTTCAGTGGCACCATCTCAACTCACTGCAACCTCCACCTCCAGGTTCAAGCATTCTCATCCCTCAGGCTCCAGAGTAGCTAGGATTACAGGCACCCACCACCACAACCGGCTAATTTTTGTATTTTTTGTAGAGATGGTGTTTTCACCATTTGGTCAGGCTGGTCTCGAACTCCTAACCTCTAGTGATCCATTCACCTTGGCCTCCCAAAGTGCTGGGATTACAGGCATGAGCTACCACGCCTGGCCTCTGAGCATTTTCTTAAATATCATTTGATACCAATTATTTGTAAGCATTTTATCTTCTTATATAATTTCTAAAAACACTCTTTAGCCAAGTAATGGTTTGTTCTACTCACCATGTTAAAACTATTAATCTATGAATACAACAGAATATATATTCTACTCACCAAGTTACATGACTATTATGACTATCACATTCTTCATTAATTTTGGAATGCCAAAGCCAATACTTTTTTGATACAAATATAAAGAATACGTGAAGCATTGAATAAATAATTATTCCCTATCAATGTGGCAAAAAATTGAATGGATTCAACAAGCTTTATAATTTGACAAAAATTAACATGTCTAAAACAAATCAGGATGGGACTCACTTCCTCAAAATGTAATAGCACCTACCTCCACCCATTAGTGCATCACAATGTAAGCTTAATGAAGCAGAGAATTTTCAGCAGGCTCACTGTTACATTCACTATGTCAGGAGAGACTACTACATAAATATTTGTTCCACAGTTATCTGACCTTATTTCCCATTTGATGAAAACAATACGACAAAGTCTTATGGAAATGTGAAATGTTGTTCCCAACTGGTTTTTAAATCGTACTCCATAAAAGCAACTTATATGTGTACATATACACATATTACATTTCCTGGCTGAAATTAGTTTAAAACGAAAGAAATAAAAGACAGGAAAAAGACATGGAATGGGAAGGGCAAGAATACAAGATGAAATACATAAACACCATGAGCCACATCCTCATTGTACACCTTTATGTCTGCCATCCTGCCATTAGGTGTAGCCACAAGGTGAAATTAGTGACGTTCCCATAGCTTAATAATTTTTTCATCTAGTTAAAAGACAAGTTTTAGCTGGACATGGTGGCTCATGCCTGTGATCCCAGCACTTTGGGAGTCCGAGGTGGTGGATCACCTGAGAACAGGAGTTCAAGTGCAGCCTGGTCAATATGGCGAAACCCTCTCTACTAAAAATACAAAAATTAGCCAGGCGTGGTGGTGCATGCCTGTAATCCCAGCTACTCGGGAGGCTGAGGCACGAGAATCGCTTGAGCCTGGGAGGCAGAGGTTGCAGTGAGCTGAGGTTGCACCACTGCACTCCAACCTGGGCAACAGAGTGAGACTTTTTCTCAAAAAAATTAAAAAATAAAAATAAAAAGACAAGTTCCACATACTCTACAGAATAATTAAAGGAAAAATAAAATGAGAAAAGCCATTAAAGAAACATTAAGGCTATAGACTCTTAACTTGACAGAGGCCATTCCCTCTCTATCTTCATCAATCTCTCTACCAATTAGGAAGGATATAATATAACTATGGCTTTAACAACTATTCAAGGTAACAACTACAAAGCACAGAGTTCTGGAAGTGAAAAGACTTCTCAATATACATTTCTTTCTGTTAAATAAACATTGTTGACAATGACAATGAACACTGACATTCCAAAAATGTTCAGAGCATCTTCACCAGTAGATCCCATCTCAAGAAACCACTTTCTTTGCTCATTCGTAAGAAGCAACTCCTCCATCCATTAAAGTTGTTATCATGAGATTGCAGCAATTCAGTCTTACCTTTAGGCTCCACTTCTAATTCTAGTTTCATTGCTATTTCTACCACAACTGCAGTTACTTCCTTCTCTAAACCCCTCAAAGTCATCCATGAGGTTTGGAATCAACTTCTTCCAAACTCTTGCTCATGTTGATGTTTTGACCTCCTCCCTAAATCATGAATGTCCTTAATGGCATCCAGAATGGTGAATCCTTTTCAGGGTTTCAACTGACTTTGTCCAGATCCCTCAGAGGAATCACTATCTATGGCAGCTATCACCTTATGAAATGCATTTCTTAAATAATAAGACTTGAAAGTAGAAATTACTCCTTAATCCATAGGCTGCAGAATAGATGTTACGTTAGCACACATAAAAACAGTATTAATCTAGTACATCTCCATCAGAGCTCTTGGGTAACCAGGTGTCTTGTCAATAAGCAGTACCATATTGAAAGGACTCTTCTTCTGACCAGTAATCTCAACAGTGGGCTTAAAATATTCAATTCAGTAAGCCATACTGTGAACACCTGTTGTTATCCAGGCTTTGTTGCTTCATTTATAGAGAACAGGAAGAATAGATTTAGCATAATTGTTAAGGGCCGTAGGATTTTTTGGAATGGTAAATGAGCACTGGCTTTAACTTAAGAGTTCCCAGCTGCATTAGCCCCTAATAAAAGAGTCAGCCTGTCCTTTGAAGCCAGGCACTGACTTCTTTTTAGCTGGGAAAGTTCCTGATGGCATCTTCTTCTAGTAGAAGGCTGTTTCATCTACACTGAAAATCTGTTGCTTAGTGTAGCAACCTTCATCAAAAACCTTAGCTAAATCTTCTGGATAACTTGCTGCAGCTTCTACATTAGCACTTGTTGCTTCACCTTGCACTTTCATGTTACGGACAAAGTTTCTTTTCTTAAACCTCATGAACCAGCCTCTCCTAGCTTCAGAATGTTCTTCTGCAGCTTCCTCACCTCTCAGCATTCACAGAACTGAAGAGAGTTAGGGCCTTGCTCTGGATTAGGCTTGGCCTGAAGGGATGGTGTGGCTGGTTTGATCTTCTATCCAGATCTTTAAAACCTTCTCCGCATCAGCAATAAGGCTGTTTCATTTTCTTATCATTTGTGTATTCACTGGAGCAGTACTTTTAATTTCCTTCAAGAACTTTTCCTTTGCAGTCGCAACTTAGCTAACTGGGGCCAAGAGGTCTAGCTTTTGGCCTTCCTCCCTAAGCTTAACCATTTCTATAGCTTTTGGTTTACAGTGAAAGATACGAGACTCTTCCTTTCACTTGCATGCTCAGAGGCCATTGTAGGGTTATTAATTGACCTAATTTCAATATTGTGTGTCTCAGCAAATAGGGAGGCCCGAGGAGGGGGACAGAGACAGGGAACAGCTGGTCCACGGAGTAGTCAGAACACACACAATGTTTATCATTTAAGTTTGCCATCTTATATGGATGCCATCTGTGGCGTCCCAAAAACAATTACAACTGTAATACCAAAGATCTCTGATCACAGATTACCTTAACAGATATAATAATGAAAAAGTTTGAAATACTGCAAGAATTACAAAAATGTGACAGAGACATGAAATGAGCACGTGTTGTTGGGAAAATGGCATATGTAAGGTTATCACAAATCTTCAATTTGTAAAAAAAACAGTATCTGTAAGGCACAATAGAGCAAAGCACAATAAAGGAGGTATGCTTGTTTTTTTAAATTATCATACAATAAAAAAACCTTTTTTGGGGGTCTACAGTTGTATAAATTTTAACATATGTACAGATTCAGTTCACCACCAAAATCAGGATATAGAACAGTTCTATAAACCCCAAAAAGTCCCTTATGCTATCCTTTGTGTCAAATAAATGGAATCACATAGAATCCTACCCTTTGAGACTGGCTTGTGTCACTAGGTTTTTGAAATTCACCCAAGTTGTTACATATATTAATAATTTGATCCTTTTGCCATTGAGTGGTATTATATTGTATAGACTGTACCAGTTTGTTGATCCATTGACCAGCTGAAGGGCATTTAGGTTATTTTCAGCTTTGGAAGTGTGAAACAAAACTGTTACGAACATTTGTGTACAGGTTTTTGTGTGAATATAAGCTTCATCTCTGTAGTACAAATATCTAACAATGGGACTACTGAGTCATATGGTAAACACATTTAACTTTCTAAAAATCTACAAAACTGTTTCAGAAGAAACATTGTACCATTCTGCATTGCCATCAGCAAGATCTGAAAGTGCCAGTTGCTCCAAATCCTTGTCAGCACTTACTTAATACACCATCTAATTTTAAGGACTATTTTATCTATAGAGTGTAATTTATTTTCAATAAAATTTCAAAAACATAAAATTTGATGATTGCAAAACTTGTATTCCACCCTGTTATCAGGGAAATGCAAAAATAAAATAACTATTGTACAAAAAGAAAGCCAGATTTAAACATTACATATTAGAGTTATTTGTTTTTTTATGGGAAATTATTTTCATTTAATCTCATTTCCTGAGAAAAGGTGAAGTGGTCCAAATAACATGAGTGAGTCATTATAAATGGAATCAACTGGGAAGCCAGTCTCAAATAATCTGATGGTTTAGATTTCAATACACAAATCAAATGTTTTCTTTCATAATAACTTCATAGAAGTCAAAAATTACAGTGTAAAATTATAATGTGTTTCCAATTTTCAGAATAATAATGACTACAAAATATTTAATATGTCCTTGCCCTATAACCTCTACCATCTCCATCTCTCAATCCTCCTTATGGAAATGCAACTTAAAGAGAAGAAATGCAATAGAGAGATATTGAAAAATTAGTAAATTAAGGGAATAGATATAATTTTCTCTAAGAATTTTAAATATCCATATTAAATTAATATAATCTGATAATCATTTATCAAATAAAGAACATTTGCCTCTTAAAACTATAGGTGCAGATTTTATAAAACTTCAGTTTCAATTATTTGTAAACTTTCCCTCTATTTAAAAAATTTTTTATAGAAGTAAACTTTTATGGAGGTAAATCAGAAAGCTACACACACCCTAGTAAACAGCTCGATAAATTTTCACAAACTGAAAAATTAAAGTAATAAGCCAAAACCACAATGAATAAGGATGACTCTAAAAATAACCAAAACAAAATTTAACCTGGAACCATGACATAAGGCTGCTGAGTGAAAAATCTACCTTACCAGGTTTTCCTATGAAAAAGCCTAGGGGTTTCACTGCTTACAAGCTCAAATTTGATCTAACTACAAATGCAACTTTTTTTTTTTTTTTTTTTAATTTAGAGAGTTTACGTGAGCCAAAGTGACGACAGCTGCTCAGAAGACTCACCCAAGTAACCTTGGATATGGCCTCCATTTAAACTTTGTTGCATGCAAGTTTTTAAAGACAAAAAAGAGGGACAGGAAGTGGGTTGACACAACACTGTCTGTCAGGGATTCTCATTGGTTTAAAGAAATAGCATTGATTAGTGATTGGCTATATATTTTTAAGCTATAGCTTAAAATACTATATTATAACTCTGTGGGTTATAGTATGCTATGTGACATTGTTAGGTTAACTAACTACCTGGGCGATAACAAGCAGTTTGGGAGCCAAATGTGATTGCCACCTCATTTTTTTTTTTTTCATTTCAATAGCTTTTTGTGTACAAGTGGTTTTTGGTTACATAGATGAATTTTACAACAGGAATGTTTGAGATTTTAGTGTACCTGTTGCCCAAGTAGTGTACACTGTACCCAATATCATTTTTTAAATCTCGCCCTCCTCCCTGCTTCTGAGTCTTCAATATCAACTTCTATCACTCTGTATGTCTTCATATACCCATAGCTTAGTCTCAAATAATCTGATGGTTTAGATTTCAACATACAAACAAAAAATGAGAACATATGGTATTTGGCTTTCCATTTCCGAGTTACTTCACTCAGAATACTGGCCTCCAGTTCCAGCCACGTTGCTACAAAACACATTTCATTATTTTTTTATGGCTGAGTAGTATTCCATGGGGTGTGTGTGTGTGTGTGTATGTATATATGTGGTGTATGTGTGTGTGTATATACACATGTATATACACACACACACACACGTACACATACCACATTTCCTTTATCCACTCATCAGTTAATGTGGACTTAGGCTGGTTCCATATCTTTGCAATTGTGAATGGTGCTACAATAAACATAGACATGTAGATGTCTTTTTTGACATAGGGACTTATTTTCCTTTGAAGAGATAGCCAGTAGTAAGAACGCTAGATCAAATGGTAGATCTACTTGAACACTCCATACTGTTTTCCACACAGGTTGTACTAATTTACTTCCCACCAACAGTGTATAAGCATTCCCTTTTTACCATATCCATGCCAACATCTGGTTTTTTTTTGTTTTTGTTTTTACTGTTTCATAATGGCCATTCTGGCTGGGATAAGGTGTATGTCATTGTGGTTTTAATTTGCATTTCCCTGATCATTAGTGATGTTAAGAATTGCTTTATATGTGTTGGCTATTTGTATATCTTCTTTTAACAAATGACTATGTTGCTTTAATGTGTTTTATCTGATATAAAAGAAAAGCTACTCCTGCTATCTGATATAAAAGAATAGCTACCCCTTTACCGTGAGTCTACAAGAATCCTTATGGGTGTTAGGTGATTCTCTTGAGGACAGTGGATATTTGGTTTGTGATTTTTAATCCTAAAACAACTTTTAAAAGGCGAATGAGTTTCAAGCTACTAGAAATACTGTATCTAGATAAAGTACAAAATGGATCCACTGGAATGTATACACTGATTAGTCCAAATAGGAAGAACCATATCTAGAGTTCTGGGATTACCACATTTAAGAAAACACAGTATCAAATCTGAGATTATCCAGAGAAGGACAAAGAGGATGGAAATAAATTGAGAAAGAGTTTCTAACATGAGGAATGGTCGAGAATAACCTCAATAATTCTGTAGCCTGAAGAAGAGAAAACTTAGGGGAAAGGTATTTATTTAATTAGGATTAAGCTTGTGACTATTAAGGCAAAACAAACTGTAGCTCAATGTAATAAAGAACTTTCCAGCATTTAGAAATAATGAAAGGGGTGCGTTAAAATATAATGAGGACCAGGCATGGTGGCTCACGCCTGTAATTGCAGCACTTTAGGAGACCAAGGCAGAAGGACCACTTGAGGCCAGGAGTTCAAAACCAGTTTAGGCAACATAGTGAGCATCCGGTAAAAAATAAAAAATAAATTAATTAACCAACATGGTGGCATGCACATATTGTCCCAGCTACTCGAGAAGCTAAGGTAGATGATGGCTTGAGTGCAGGAGTTCAAGGCTGCAGTAAGCTATGATCGCACCACTGCATTCCAGCCTGGGTGACAGAGCAAGGCTCTGTCTTTAAAAATATAAAAATAAAAAAATTAAGAAAAACAAATTATGAGCCCTGCCGAACTGGAAGTATTCAAGTAGAAGATGAAATAGTAAGGCTTCATGTTGAAGTTTAAACTAAATAAACTCTAATGTCCCTCCAACTCTAAGATAACTTAATTCTAATACTAATAAACCAACTGGCAATGCAGCATTGTAGCTGAGTTAAACTATTGCTATTACTTAACCATAATCAATAAGGAAATCACCAATTTCTATTATGTGACATTAATGAAACAATTTTAAACTCCACGTAGAAGTCTGCATTAAAATACAGAATCTACAAAATCTTTAAAAAAAAAAACACAGCAATTTAAAAAAATCATTATAACTGGATAACTACTTCATTTATGTACTAAAATAGATAATTTCATTTCCGCTGCCCCTCCTTGGTGGAAATTAAACTCATTTTTGACACTGAGAAAAGTTGGGACATTTCAAGTAAAATAAAAAAGGGCTTCTTGGCTGGATGTGGTGGCTCATGCCTGTAATCCCAGCACTTTGGGAGGCTGAGGCAGGCGGATCACGAGGTCAGGAGTTCGAGACCAGCCTGGCCAATGTGGTGAACCGCTGTCTCTACCAAAAATACAAAAAAAAAAAAAAAAAAAAATTAGCCAGGTGTGGTGGCGCACGCCTGTAGTCCCACCTACTAGGGAAGCTGAGACAGGAAAATCGCTTGAACCTGGGAGGTGGAGGTTGCAGTGAGCCGAGATCGTGTCACTGCACTCCAGCCTGGGTGACAGAGCAAGACTCTTGTCTTAAAAAAAAAAAAAAAAGTGGGGCGGGGGTGGCTTCTCAAAGTGGCAAAGCCTCGCCAGGTGCGGTGGCTCACGCCTGTAATCCCAGAAGTTTGGGAGTCCGAGGCAGGCAGATCACAAGGTCGTAAGTTCGAGATCAACCTGACCAATATGGTGAAACCCTGTCTCTACTAAAAATACAAAAATTAGCCAGGTGTAGTGGCCTGTGCCTGTAATCCCAGCTACTTGGGAGGGTGAGGCAGGAGGATCGCTTGATCCTGGGAGGAGGAGGTTGCAGTGATCAGAGATTGCACCATTGCACTCCAGCCTGGACGACAGAGCGGGACTTGGTCTTTTTTTTTTTTGAGACGGAGTCTCGCTCTGTCGCCCAGGTTGGAGTGCAGTGGCTGTATCTCTGCTCACTGCACGCTCCGCCTCCCGGGTTCACGCCATTCTCCTGCCTCAGCCTCCCGAGTAGCTGGGACTACAGGCACCCGCCACCATGCCCGGCTAATTTTTGTATTTTTAGTAGAGACAGGGTGTCACCGTGTTAGCCAGGATGGTCTCGATCTCCTGACCTCGTGATCCGCCTGCCTCGGCTGGGATTAAAGGCATGAGCCACCGCACCCGGCCGAGACTTGGTCTTAAAAAAAAAGAAGAAAAGAAAAAGAGGCAAAGCCTATCTAGGAACAAAACAAAGAGGAAAAAGAGCTAGGTTACCCATCCACAGAGACAGTTTCTCTGACAAAGTCTACATTTAACTTTTTCTAAGAGAAGTACAGCAAAAACAAAAACACCAAAGTGTAGCTCCTGTGGAGACAATCTACAATCTATCTACAATCCATAAGATTCACACACAAAATATATGTAGAAAAACTTCAAGTGCTGAATTATTTTACCGACAAATAGTAAAGCAAAAAGACAGCCGCTTATACAGGTTACATAACCAGTATGTTTTTAAATTGTTAGTATACGTAATGTAACATGTCAGCTAACAGTTGGATAAAATAGATAGAAATGCCTTTCAGCCTCTTATCCAAATGTTTCTTTTCCTTATATTCCTCTACAGTTCAAAGGAGCTGAATCTCAACCATTGTAGCACACTCTTTTTTGTTTTTTTGAGACGGAGTCTCACTTTGTCACCCAGGCTGGGGTGCAGTGGCGCAATCTCGGCTCACTGCAAGCTCCGCCTCCCGGGTTCACGCCATTCTCCTGCCTCAGCCTCCCAAGTAACTGGGACTACAGGCACCCACTACTACACCCGGCTAATTTTTTGTATTTTTTTTTTTTTTTTTTAGTAGAGACGGGGTTTCACTGTGTTAGCCAGGATGGTCTCGATCTCCTGATCTCGTGATCTGCCCGCCTCGACCTCCCAGAGTGCTGGGATTACAGGCGTGAGCCACCACACCAGGCCTGTAAGCACACTCTTTCAATCAAAAATAGGGAGGGCATGGCACCTTAACTTTAAAACAAATAATAAGAAAACGTGATTAAATAGTACTTCTTTCGGTGTTAAGACATACTTGTATGTGAAATCAATGGTAAAATCAAATTTACCACTGAATTTGATGTTTCACTTTTAATTTCAAAACTGCTATATTTAATTTCTGTTTTAGCTTTATTGGTTCATTAAAGAAAGTTATTTTAGAAATAAGTAACAGAAGCATCTAGGAGCATGCTAAAGGCCTTAGCTATCTGCCTTTCCCAAAGTTCTCTTTAAAAATAACATCTTTCACTTGTCTTTTTCATATCTAACGGCCAATAAACATTTCTTCTGAATAATTGGTATGTTTTTGTCATGTCTTACGAATCTTAAAAACCCTCTTTGCTATGGCAGTCAGAAATGTAAGAGACAAATCTGCAGTTTTCCTCTAGGAATTGTGCAGTAACTTAACAGTGAGTATCCACCATCCTATACTTGTTTATCCTTCATGCTAATTTCGTTAGCTACTTTCTAAAACTTTTGTCTAATAAAACTCTAAAATAAATTTCAAATTCTTTTTGAGTAATTCAGAGGATAAACAGAAGCAAAAAATATTGAAAATCACCTCTCTTAAAGAGTAATCAAGATTCTAAAACTAAGCAAAAAAGCAGGGATAGTCAAGTATAGTAGTCAATTATCAGTCAAGCATTTACTAAGTGGCCATGGCCAACAGAGCTATGGTTCTAGTTGAATGAAAAACTTTAAATACATTCCATCTTTCCCAATTTCCTAGCCTAACCTTTGAAAAGATTCTCTTTTATAACTTCCTTTTCATTCTTTATATTATAAATATAATATATACACAGGTCTGTGGCCTGTTGGGAACCAGGCCACACAGCAGGAGGTGAGTAGCAGGTGAGCAAGCATTACCTTCTGAGCTCTGCCTCCTGTCAGATCACCAGCAGCACTAGATTCTCATAGGAGCCCAAACTCTATTGTGAACTGTGCATGCAAGAGATCTAGGTCGCACACTACTTATGAGAATCTAATGCCTGATGATCGAGGCGGAAGTTTCATCCAAAACCCCCTCTGCCCCCCTGGTCCGTGGAAAAACTGTCTTCCATGAAACTGCTGATTTAGAACACTAAAAGTAATGAGACATCTTCCATTATCACTAGAGAAAAATTTTAGGGAATATCATCCAAATAAAAAGAGCAAAGTAAAGCTTGTTTCCTTAACAGACCAGGAGCCCTGTCATTACACTTAACAGATTATCTTGAGACCTGGGCGGCAACAACAAATAATTAGTAAAAAAGATGTATAGACACTGTCTTTTGTGACTGACAAACAGGCATCTTACCCTATTATCAAATGCAGAGTTCTAGGCTTGACAGGGTGGATATTTTGGCCTTCTGGCAAGGTAATGGGTCCTCTATCTACTCTTTATCAGGTGACCTTTCCATTTATTAGTGGTGTATACTAACTTCCCCAAAGGTAGAAGTTTTTGTTTTTGTTTTCTGGGGGGAAAGGGATGCAGATAATTTTCTAATAAGTATTTTTATGTCAGTTCTACAAATGTGGCTTTAAAAGCAATGTAATTTCAACAACTCACCTTTGTGAAATGGAAAGTTACAGGAGTATATCAGGGATTCCCTGAATTTTTCTAATCCCATTTGTGTATCTCCTCTCTAAATGTGAAAAATTTTAAACTAATGATTATTGGGACCATAAATATGTCTAAAAATAAGCCTCCCTTCTACACCTTTGCAATTGCTTATGGCAGTGGTTCTCAAGCTTCGGTCTGTATCAGAATCACCTGGCAAGCTTGTTAAAACACCAACTGTAGGAGCCTACCCACAATTTCTGATTCCTTAGGTCTGGGGTATTGCTTGAGAACTGGCCAGTCAAATAAGTTCCCAGTTGATGCTGATGCTTGTCTGGGAATCACACTTTAAGAAGTGCTGCCTTAAGGCATTATACATCTGGACTAGTTAAAACATCATCCCAACTAAAAAGTTTATGATAAAGTTTTGGCATCCTACCCCAAAACACAAAGAATCACAGAAATGACATAACCCAATGTTATCAAAGCTTTGAAAAAGCAAGTGCCCTCAACTGTACTTGATAGTATTTAAGGTAGTATAAATTTAAATACTAGGGCACAATCAAGTAAAATACTGAAAACAGCCATTAGAAATGACAAGTAAAATAATCAAAGAGAAAAAAATTTGTATGTGACAAAACATTCACTCACTACTTATGACTGCAAAATGCCAAACAATTGGAGAATAATTATACAAACTATAGTACACTGAGCAAATGGAGTATTATTTAACCATAAAGATGACAAAAAATGAAGCCCACACACACACACAGAAAATGGAAACAAAGTATGAAATAGAAAAAGCAGAACATAAAACTGATAACAGCAATATATGTTTAATGATAAAAATCAGAAGTAGCCTCAATAGATGTAGTATTTATCTAAGGTGAAGAAATGAGCTACTTTAGACCTAATATGTTTATAAGATAGCTTAACACAGTCAATTTCATTAGCTACTTTCTAAAACTTTTTTATAGAATATTTTAAAGTAGCCTCTGGTCTACAGATTACAGTGACCATCTAACCCACTGAAAATTACTTTCAATATTTATGAAGTAAACAGTTAAAAAAAACATTGAAAGTAAAAAAAATGACTAAGAAAATCTAATTAAAGTTCCCAGATAATACTTCCTTAAAGTTTTAACATGAAGAAGGGAAACTTAGTAACTACGTTGGGCACAGCTAGCAAAATCACTTGAACCAAATGTACAGAGTGGTAAAACAGATAAAAAAAAAAAGATTGGGATTCAGAGCCTAATAACGATCTAAAAAAAAATACTTTGAGAAAAACTAATCCAATCATTAAAAACATTTTTTCAAAACTGTTAAAAATAGTGACTTTTAAAGTGCATAACTTACTGTTTTGATTCACTGTGACAAACTTCCAAGGTTGGGTCATTATAAATAAAAGCAGCCTCTAAATCATTGATTCTTACTCGGTATATTCTACACTGTTTGCTGTTCAACTTGATTCTATTCAAGTTTGCAACTGTGGGAAATATAGTCAGTTCCACAAATCCCTGTAAAGATAGAGAATAACAACTTCATTATAAAGACTAGTATGTTTCAGAATATATTTCTTTCATTTTTACCACTTATACACATATTATACTCCAGAGACAAAATCCCAAATAGCTACATACATACATATGCTCTCCAAGTATCTTAATTTCAAACATGATTGTCCTAGTGACTGAATGGGTGTGAGTTATGTATACTTCATCATCCTGGTGGTTCATATTCACTATCAGTGAAAATTAGGCAGTCAGAAAAAAGTAAAAGGGCTTGCTACTCTCAAAAACAAGAATTTCTAAACAGACTAGGACCTAAAAAGGGAAGAAGAAAAAAATGATGGAGCAGAAAGAGAATAAAACCAGAAGGTTGATGAGTTAAAGAACACGGCAGAAAAAAAAGGGGTAAAAAATTATACCACTGAAGCTAACAAGTATGAGTTTCTGCTCATGAGTAAATTAGGACACGTAAAATGGCAAGAGCTACAAAAGATACCAAGGCAAGTAGGAAGACTCTGCTGCTATATCCAGGAGCAGCACATACGTCACAGTGTTCAATCACTTCCTATCAAGTAGTCCAGAGGCCATATGTAGTTCTACCATGTTAGCTGTATGGTAGCAAACAATGGTCTCTGTATCCAACACATGAAAAACAGTTAAATACAAACTGCCCACCACCCTCTTGTATTGAATCAATGGGAAAGACGAACAGATGAAACACAGAATATATGTCAATTGATTTTAATATCCTGGGTTGAAAATTTATGTACTCAAACATAAAACAAGGGAGGGCATGAAATAGCAATATTTCAGGGGCTCCAAAGTGAACAGAAAAATTTCAGAGGCTATAACAGAAATATCTAAGACAAAATTGAGATAGCAATCATAGAGGACTAGATTATAATGGCCGCTACCATGTACCAGACATTACACTAGATACTTTCCTATGTTCCCTCTAATCCTAATACCAACTCTGAGACAAGTACTTATATACTTTCTACATAAGTAGACAAGTACTTTATACTTTCTACAGAGAAGCTATTAATACTACTGTAAAGTATTAAAAAAAGTTAACTTTTTAAAGATAACAAAGGCAAAAAAATCGGTCAGTAATTAAGTAGAGACTAGAGATTCAAACACAACTAAATAATTCCAAACAATTCCCACTATGCCATAATGCCTGTGGGTACAAGGGTTTTAAATAATAAGCAAGAATTGTTTTTAGGTAACATTTAGACCTACTGCTCAAGAAAGCCTAGAGATTCTGTAACCCCTTTATTCTCAATTCCCAAGTAAGAGGAGAGCCATACACTCTTAAATTAGAACAATCTGCACATATCTGTGAGTTAGAAACACAGAGAACAAAGAGCAAAGGTCAAAATAAAGTTGATAAAGATTCTGTGTTTAAAGGTGTAAACTATGAGCTGCTGTACGAAGGAAGACCAGAATTCCTTTTAATTAGCCTATCTGTCATCCAATGACCATTCTAAATTTAAATGAGCTTGAATCAGCTGAAAGATAAGAATTAGAACCAAGACAACTACAAAACAAAAGATTAAAGAAAGTACTGTCAACTGCTACTTGGGTGGGACATAAGAACAGCATCTGGCTTTCTAAACTCTGGTAACAATAATAGAATGATAAAATGTATTTCAGGAAGATAGGAAAAGCCCAGTCTCCTTCCACCATCAGGCCTCTGCCACCACCTAGGGATCTAACCTACACCCCCCTGAAACATTCAGACCCATTAACCTCTACAAGTCTTCAATCTCTGCCGCCCTTAGCCACTGGCATAACTGCAAGCCCCTCAGGTCATCTAGCTTCTCACTCCTGGCTTCTTGCTCTCTCCCCACCACTTCACAGATTCTCCTGGAGCCCACATTCCTTTTTTTTTTTTTTTTTTTTTTTTGAGACGGAGTCTTGCTCTGTCACCCAGGCTGGAGTCTGGAGTGCAGTGGCGCGATCTCGGCTCACTGCAAGCTCCGCCTCCCGGGTTCACGCCATTCTCCTGCCTCAGCCTCTCCGAGTAGCTGGGACTACAGGCGCCCGCCACCACGCCCGGCTAATTTTTTGTATTTTTAGTAGAGACAGAGTTTCACCGTGGTCTCGATCTCCTGACCTCGTGATCCGCCCGCCTCGGCCTCCCAAAGTGCTGGGATTACAAGCGTGAGCCACCGCGCCCGGCCGCACATTCCATTTTAAACATTTCCCCTGTGCCTTTCAACCTTTTCTAAAACTCCCTCTCTACCCTCTTGCCTTAAATGAAATGGTTCCTGAATCCTCCTACTTACTCTCCCATTCACTATAAATGAGGGTAGTGGAAAATAGGCATTCTCCTAGTTTCCACGACTACTTCTGGGCCACTTATAGGATTTTATTTAATGTACACTACAAGGTTAAGGACAGTGTAGTGTCACCGTGAAAAGCAGGTGTTCTGGAGGTAGACTCCCTGTATTCAAATCCTAGCTCTACCACTTAGTAACTGTATGATCTTGGGCTAGTAACTCCAGCTCACTGTGCCCCAGTTTCCTCATAAAAAATGACATTACTGGCCTATTAGTGTTACTATGACAACCGAACAGCCAGGCATGGGCTCACACCTGTAATCCTAGCACTTTGGGAGGCTGAGGCAGAAGGACTGCTTGAGTCCAGGAGTTCAGAACCAGCCTGGTCAACAACCTGGTCAACATAGCAAGACCCTATCTCTACAAACTATTAAAAAATTAACCAGGCATGGTGGCTGTAGTTCCAGCTACTGGGGAGGCTGAGGTGGAAGGAATGCTTGAGCCTGGGAGGTTGAGGCTGCAGCGAGTCGTGATTGTGACACGGGTGACAGAGCAAGATCACATCTCAAAAAACAAAGACAACTGAAAAACTTACAAGGAAATCACTTAAAATTATAGCTGGCATCTAGTATATGCTTAATAAATGCTTTTGTTATTCTTTTCTGTTTATCCTTTGTGTTCATGCTATACAGGTACACCATCCTTTATGCTTCTTCATTAATATCTATGAAATTCCCCAACATTTGCTGAAGGCTCATACTCTTGTCTTTTTTTTTTCTTTTTTTTTCAGAGACAGGGTCTTGCTCTGTCACCCAGGCTGGAGTACAGTGTAGCAATCATGGCATACTGCAGCCTCAACCTTCCAGGCTCAAGTGATCCTCCCACCTTAGCCTCCAGAGTAGCTGGAGACTACAGGCATGCACTACCGCGCTTGGTTAATTAAAAAGTTTTTTCTCTAGAGACGGGTCTTATCATGTTGCCCAAGCTGGTCTAGAACTTCTGGCCTCAAGTGAGCCTCCGAGAGCACTGGGATTACAGATATAAATACTGCACCTGGTCACATATTCTTCTTTTGTAACACATGTCTGCCATCACTCTAAGTGACTTGAATATAGATGTGTCTGATCCATCCAATAAAACTGCCTCAAAGTTCCTTGACCTCAATTCCTACAATCTTCATTTCCATCCAGGAAGAATCAAGATCACACTCTGAAAAGCACTTCATCAGTGCTTAGAACTGCTCTGATGCTGACATTATGAACTCAAATGTCCACAATGCCTCTCCTCACTCCTCTCATTACTTCTCTCCCAGTCCTCCTGTTCAACTGCCTGAACTTGACTTCTTCCATTTCTCACCACAATCTTATTGGCACTCCTGGGGCTTTTTCTCTCTTCAGCCTAAAACCTTAAATTCAACCACTCCTCTGCCAACTACCAATTATCTTTCCCTTCTGTTTAAGAATGATATATCCAATGGTCCTTTAGCACCCACTCCCCACAGTATCCTCAGAAATATCACTGTTTCCTTCCTTCCTTCCTTCCTTCCTTCCTTCCTTCCTTCCTTCCTTTCTTTCTCTCTCTCTCTCTCTCTCTTTCTCTCTCTCTTTCTTTTCTTTCTTTCTTTCCCTCTCTGGCCCAGGCTACAATCTACTCGGCTTGCTGCTGCCTGGGACTGCCGGCACGCGCCACCGCTGCCTGCCTTTTCTCCTTTGGATGCAGGCACGCGTTCGCCATCTTGGCCACGCTGCTCGCCAGCTCCTGACGCCGAGTGCTCTGCCCGCCTCAGCCTCCCGAGGTACTGGGACTACAGACGGAGTCTCGCCCACCCAGTGCTCGGTGTTGCCCGGGCTGGAGTGCGGTGGCGTGGTCTGGCCTCGCGGCAGCCTCTACCCCCCGGCCGCCTGCCTTGGCCTGCCAGGGTGCTGGGATTGCAGCCCCTGCCCGGCCGCCGCCCCATCTGGAGGGTGGGGAGCGCCTCTGCCCGGCCGCCCCGTCTGGGAGGTGGGGAGCGCCTCTGCCCGGCCGCCCCGTCTGGGAGGTGAGGAGAGCGCCTCTGCCCGGCCGCCCCGTCTGGGAGGTGAGGAGCGCCTCTGCCCGGCCACCCACCGTCTGGGAAGTGAGGAGCGCCCCTGCCCGGCCACCCACCGTCTGGGAAGTGAGGAGCGCCTCTGCCCGGCCGCCCCGTCCGGGAGGTGAGGAGCGCCTCTGCCCGGCCACCCACCGTCTGGGAGGTGAGGAGCGCCTCTGCCCGGCCGCCCACCGTCTGGGGGGTGGGGAGCGCCTCTGCCCGGCCGCCCCGTCCGGGAGGTGAGGAGCGCCTCTGCCCAGCCACCCACCGTCTGGGAAGTGAGGAGCGCCTCTGCCCGGCCACCCACCGTCTGGGAAGTGAGGAGCGCCTCTGCCCGGCCACCCACCGTCTGGGAGGTGAGGGGCGCCTCTGCCCGGCCACCCACCGTCTGGGAAGTGAGGGGCGCCTCTGCCCGGCCACCCACCGTCTGGGAAGTGAGGAGCGCCTCTGCCCGGCCGCCCCGTCTGGGAAGTGAGGAGCGCCTCTGCCCGGCCACCCATCGTCTGGGAAGTGAGGAGCGCCTCTGCCCGGCCTCCCATCGTCTGGGAGGAGAGGAGCGCCTCTGCCCGGCCGCCCCGTCCGGGAGGAAGTGAGGAGCGCCTCTGCCCGGCCGCCCCGTCCGGGAAGAGGTGAGGAGCGCCTCTGCCCGGCCGCCCCGCCCGGGAAGAAGTGAGGAGCGCCTCTGCCCGGCCGCCCCGCCCGGGAAGAAGTGAGGAGCGCCTCTGCCCGGCTGCCCCCGTCCGGGAAGAAGTGAGGAGCGCCTCTGCCCGGCCGCCCCGTCTGGGAAGTGAGGAGCGCCTCTGCCCGGCCGCCCCGTCCGGGAAGAAATGAGGAGCGCCTCTGCCCGGGCGCCCCATCCGGGAAGAAGTGAGGAGCGCCTCTGCCCGGCCGCCCCGTCCGGGAAGAAGTGAGGAGCGCCTCTGCCCAGCCACCCATCGTCTGGGAAGTGAGGAACGCCTCTGCCCGGCCACCCACCGTCTGGGAAGTGAGGAGCGCCTCTGCCCGGCCACCCACCGTCTGGGAAGTGAGGAGCGCCTCTGCCCGGCCACCCACCGTCTGGGAAGTGAGGAGCGCCTCTGCCCGGCCGCCCCGTCCGGGAAGAAGTGAGGAGCGCCTCTGCCCGGCCGCCCCGTCGGGAAGAAGTGAGGAGCGCCTCTGCCCGGCCGCCCCGTCCGGGAAGAAGTGAGGAGCGCCTCTGCCCGGCCGCCCCGTCTGGGAGGTGAGGAGCGCCTCTGCCCGGCCACCCATCGTCTGGGAGGTGAGGAGCGCCTCTGCCCGGCCACCCATCGTCTGGGAGGTGAGGAGCGCCTCTGCCCGGCCACCCATCGTCTGGAAAGTGAGGAGCGCCTCTGCCCGGCCACCCATCGTCTGGGAGGTGAGGAGCGCCTCTGCCCGGCCACCCATGGTCTGGAAAGTGAGGAGCGCCTCTACCCGGCTGCCCCATCTGGGAAGTGAGGAGTGCCTCTGCCCGGCCACCCATCGTCTGGGAGGTGAGGAGCGCCTCTGCCCGGCCGCCCATCGTCTGGGAAGTGAGGAGCGCCTCTGCCCGGCCGCCCATCGTCTGGGAAGTGAGGAGCGCCTCTGCCCGGCCACCCATCGTCTGGGAAGTGGGGAGCGCCTCTGCCCGACCACCCATCGTCTGGGAAGTGAGGAGCGCCTCTGCCCGGCCACCTATCGTCTGGGAAGAAGTGAGGAGCGTCTCTGCCTGGCTGCCCCGTCTGGGAAGTGAGGAGCCCCTCTGCCCGGCCGCCCCGTGTCTGGGTAGAAGTGAGGAGCTCCTCTGCCTGGCCGCTCCGTCTGGGAGGTCTATCACGGAGGCCAGAAGCAATGTGGGGGCTGGACATGGTGGCTCACGCCTGTGGTCCCGGCACTCTGGGCGGCGAGGCGGGTTGATCACTTCGGGCTAGGAGTTCGAGACCAGTCTGGCCAACTTGGCGAAACATGAAGAATACAACAGACAAACCAACTAACCAACTCAATGACAACAAAACAGGTCTACCCTGGAGTCATACTCTAATTTTTTCTATTTTCCTCCCTTTCTGATCCTTTATCCCACTTTCTTTTTCTTCCTCTTCCTTCTCCCTCTTCTTTGTCAAATAGAGAATTGAGTTATTATCACTGATCCATATAAAGTCCCTCTCTCATTTATTTTAACTCCCACCCCCATTTCTATTCCCCGACTTCCCATGTGCAACCTTCCTAATATGTTTGATACGCATCTTTTTGTTTGTATGTATTTTTAGAAAATGTTTATTGTTTTTGTATGCAAAAAAAATTAATAATAAAAAAAAAGAAAGATGCAAAAAAAAAAAAAAAAAAGAAATATCACTGTTTCTCTCTCTCCTATAATTACAATCTTTCCTTTCCGTAGAATTTTTTCCTGTGCCTATAAATATGTTCAAGACTCAAGGTTTTAAAAGCCTTTAGATCTATGCTACCCTCAAATGAATTTTTTGCCATCTTTTTCCCATATCTTCAAAAGAGAAATTCTTGAAAAAGTAGAATATGTTCACTGTTCCAACTCTCTCTTTCATTCAGTACAATATGACTTATGCAGTCATCATTCTACTGAAGTTACCTGATAGGGTTTGGCTATGTCCCCACCCTAATCTCATCTTGAATTCTCATGTGTTGTGGGAGAGACCTGGTGGGAGGTAACTTAATCATGAGGGCAAGTCTTTCCGTGCTGTTCTCGTAAAGTGAATAAATCTCATGAAATCTGATGGTTTGAAAAACGGGAATTTTTCTGCACAAGCTTTTTGCCTGCCGCCATCCACGTAAGATATGACTTGCTCCTCCTTGCCTTCTGCCATGATTGTGAGGCTTCCCCAGCCACGTGGAACTGTAAGATCTCCATTAAACCTCTTTCCTTTGTAAACTGCCCAGTCTCAGGTATGTCTTCATCAGCAGCGAAAATAAATACAGTAAACTGCTACCAATAGAGTGGGGTGCTGCTAAAAAGTTAACTGAAAATGTGGAAGCGACTTCGGAACTGGGTAATAGGCACAGGTTGGAACAGTTTAGATGGCCCTGTTTATCTCTATTTTTAAACACAAAGTCTAATATATAACACTCTATCCTGTATTTCTTTAAACAACTTATTTATGTATTTTGTAGATCTTTCCATATTAGCCTACACAGATCTGACTCATTCTTTTTTTTTTTTTTTTTTGAGACGGAGTCTTGCTCTGTTGCCCAGGCTGGAGTGCAGTAGCGTGATCTCGACTCACTGCAAGCTCTGCCTCCTGGGTTCACGCCATTCTCCTGCCTCAGCCTCCCAAGTAGCTGGGACTATAGGTGCCTGCCACCATGCCCAGTTAATTTTTTTTTTTTTTTTGTATTTTTAGTAGAGACGGGGTTTCACTGTGTTAGCCAAGATGGTCTCGATCTCCTGACCTCGTGATCTACCCGCCTCAGCCTCCCAAAGTGCTGGGATTACAGGCATGAGCCACCGTGCCCGGCCCTGATTGTTTTAAAACCAGGAGTTTTTCCAAATACCTCATGTTCTCACTCATAAGTGGGAGTTGAATAATGAGAACACACGGACACAGGGAGGGGAATATCAAACACCAGGGCCCGTTGTGGGGTGGGGGACTAGGGGAGGGATAACATTAGAAGAAATACCTAATGTAGGTGACAAGTTTATGGGTGCAGCTAACCACCAGGGCACGTGTATACCTATGTAACAAAACTGCACATTCTGCACATGTAACCCAGTATAAGTAAAAAACAAACATAACAAAAAGAAAAAAAAATGAGATTTTCTGCACAAGCTCTCTTTTTGCCTGCCACCATCCATGTAAGAGGTGACTTGCTACTCCTTGCCTTCTGCCATGATTGTGAGGTTTCCCCAGCCACATGGAACTGTGGGTTCTCCATTAAACCGCTTTCCTTTGTAAATTGCCCAGTTTCAGGTATGTCTTTATCAGCAGCATGAAAATGGTCTAATACATTACCCTTGCTGTGGTCACTAATGACCAAGAATTACTTTCAGTTTTCAAGTTTATATTTACTGTTTACATTTAAAATTAATAACCATTCCATTTCCTCCTTTTTTTTTTTTTTTTGAGACGGAGTTTCACTCTTGTTGCCCAGTCTGGAGTGTAGCGGTGTGATTTCAGCTCACTGGAACCTCCACCTCCTGGGTTCAAGTGACTCTCCTGCCTTAGCCTCCCGAGTAGGTGGGATTACAGACGTCTGCCACCACACCCAGCTAATTTTTTTGTATTTTTAGTAGAGACAGGGTTTCACCATGTTGGCCAGTCTGGTCTCAAACTCCTGACCTCAGGTGATCCACCGGGCTCGGCCTCCCAAAGTGCTGGGATTACAGGTGTGAGCCACCATGCCCAGCCTCCTCCTTCTTAAAATATGTTTTTCAGCCAGGTGCACTGGCTCACACCTGTAATCCCAGCACTTTGGAAAGCCAAAGTAGAGTGGATCACTTGAGCCCAGGAGTTTGAGACCAGCCTAAGCAACACGGCAAAACTCCATCTCTACAAAAAATACAAAAATTAGCCAGGCTGGTGCTACGTGCCTGTGGTCCCAGCTACTCAGCAGGCTGAGGTGTTATACCACCTGAGCCCAGGGAGGTTGAGGCTGCAGTGAGCTGTGATTGCGCCACTGCACTCCAGCCTAGGTGACAGTGAGATCCTGTCTCAAAAAAAAAGGTTTTCCCTGGTTTCTACAGCCCAAATGTCAGCATTCTCAAATATCATGTTCTTCAGATATTTCTCCCTGATGCTCACTTCCTGCTAGATACTCTAAGTAAGCTTTTCCACACCCTTAATGAACAACTGTATATCAAAGGCTCCCAAATCTCTCTCACCATCCTTTATCTGCACAGACATGTAGCCAACTACTCACTATTCATCTCAATTTAATAACCTGAAAGTGCATGAAATGTAACATTTTCTAATATGACCTATGAATCTTTCCTCTCAAACCTGCTGCCCCTCCCTTCCATACACACAGTAAGCATTTGTTTAAACTTATGCATTTTATCTTGTACCCTATCATACAGAAGTAGATGGCATGATCAATTGCTGAAGGCTCAGTTACAGCAACAATTGAGAAACCTTCCACAGGATGCTGCCTTAAATTAGTGGACAATATATCTCTCCTAGCCAAAACAGAACTGGGAACCAAGGGGTGAAAGTTGGAGTGACTACTCTCACTATTACACCAAAAAAGCCATGGAAGGAATTTTTTTTTTTTGGGGGGGGACAGAGTTTTGCTCTTGTTGCCCAGGCTGGTGTGCAGTGGCACGACCTTGGCTCACTGCAACCTCTGCCTCCTGTGTTCAAGTGATTCTCCTGTCTCAGCCTCCCAAGTAGCTGGGATTACAGGTGCCTGCCACCATGCTCAGCTAATTTTTTCTATTTTTAGTAGAGATAGGGTTTCACTATGTTGGCCAGGCTGGTTTCAAACTCCTGACCTCGTGATCTGCCCGCCTCAGCCTCCCAAAGTGCTGGGATTACAAGCGTGAGCCACTGTGCCTGGCCAATTCTTGTATTTTTAGTAGAGACGGGGTTTCACCATGTTGGCCAAACTGGTCTCAAACTCCTGACCTCAGGTGATCCATCCGCTTTGGCCTCCCAAAGAGCTGGGATTACAGGTGTAAGCCACCGTGCCCAGCCATGGAAGGAATTTTTGGCTCCTGTCTCTGTGACCCTGGGTTCAGCATGCTGAGAGGTCCTAGTGCCTAAGTGAAGAATGCATCCACCAGGGCACATAACCATGATTCCATTCCATTGGAAGTTGAGGCTGCTCCTTGACCACCTTGAGCTCCTCATCCCAAAGAACCAAAAAGCAGAGAAAGGGGTCCTGTTCTGGCTGGAATTAATCATTTCAATTACCAAATAGAAAATTAAAGCTTTGCTATACAATAAGGACAAGAATCACATCTGAAATCTAGGGGATTCCCCGAAACGCCTCTCATATCCCCCCTAACAGTCCTAGGCAACAGAAACTGCAACAACCCAATAAAGACATGAACAGCAGTGAAAGTCCTAAAGAAACAAGGGTCTAGGTCATCCCAATAGAAATATCAGCAGAAGGAAAAGGACCAAAGGGGTGGAGAAATAAAGCAGTATATATCAACTTCGGCCATGCTACCAGCTAAGGGAAACAGGGACCGGTACAATTTAGTTTTATACTATTTCAACCACTTTTCTTTCCACTATCTTGCATAAAAGACACTAGAGGTAACTAATATTTTAGGTGGGAACAGGGCTGAACTGTCATCTCTCACACTAACAGAATAGCTCAGGGGTTAGCAAACTCTCTCTTAAAGGGATAGATAGAAACATTTTAGGCTTTGTGGGTCACACAGTCTGTCTCAGCTACTCACCTCTGCCAGTGTAGCTCCAAAACCTCCACAGTCAATATATAACTAAATGGGGATGGCTATGTTCAAGTAACATTTCACTTAAAAAACAAGTAGTCAGCCATTGCCAACTCTTTCAGTGGCTCATAGGACTTTGTAAGTTCCCCATGTTAGGAGCACCAGCTTTTCATCTCAACCAAAGACGATAGTGGATGTGTTGGGGTTAAAATGGTAGACTGTTCTGATTATTCTCATTTTGCCCCTCCTGATCTGCTCTCTACCCTACTCAATACCCTACAAGTTGCATTAACTGGGCTCTACCCTTCTGGCTGGGTTGGTCCAACAGTTTCCACAAAAAGGAAACTGGAAAACAGAAGGAAAGCAAGTTTATATTAATTACCCCAGATTCCTTTCTGCCAGGCTGCAGGTAAGCAGTAGCTTCATTCTTCTATTAAAAGACACAGGTCCTACAAGGTGACCCATTCCATGGCTACAGTAGGTTCTAGTAACTTCCCCTTCCCTTTGTTGTTTCAGGCCTAGGCAACTGTTCCTCACTGTTGATAGCTCAGAGGGTTCCTCCACCTCATGTTGGTTTCTGTTAACTCTGTTCTAAACAGTCCCTTCATTTCCCTCAATTAACTTGTGTGTGCGTGTATATATATATATATATCTGCCATTTACTTCCTACCAAGATCCTAACCCATACAACATCCAACCAAAGTTTCCAATGGAAAACTTAAGTCATCCACAACCCCTTTATAGCAGTCCTGAAAAAGCCATGTGCAACTTCTGTCTATTGATTATTCAGGGACAACACAGGTGGAAGGGGGAATGACAGACGTAAAAAGCGCATCGAACTCTTAGGTCATCAGTGATTAAAAAGGGTTTCATCATTTGCCAATTTTATGCCCATAAGGAAGTTACTTAACCTCCACTTTTTTTTTTTTGAGACGGAGTCTTGCTCTGTCGCCCAGGCTGGAGTGCAGTGGCGCAATCTCCGCTCACTGCAAGTTCCACCTCCCGGGTTCATGCTATTCTCCTGCCTCAGCCTCCCGAGTAGCTAGGACTACAGGCACCTGCCACCGTGGCCAGCTAATTTTTTGTATTTTTAGTAGAGACGGGGTTTCACCGTGTTAGCCAGGATGGTTTCAATCTCCTGACCTCGTGATCCACCCGCCTTGGCCTCCCAAAGTGCTGGGATTACAGGTTTGAGCCACCGCGCCCGGCCCTGAACCTCCATTCTTTTAGCTGCCTCAATCATACTTTAATTCTAATATTAGGATTAAAATATTATCTACCTCACAGGGTAATTATGAAGATTAAGTGAGTTAATACACATAAACCTTAGAAGATATCTTACATATATTAATGGCTAAATATATGTTCACTAATTCAATCATGTCAACTCTATTTCAATTCCATTTTCACTAATGCTATCTTCATTTAGGACTTCACCATTTCTCCCCTAGATTACTGCAGTAACCTCTGAACTAGACTCCCTAATTCCCTTATCTTTCCTACCCAATTCATACAACATAATACAACTCAAGTATCCTACTATATAAGATACAAGGTACATAACCTAGGGAAGACTGCATGAGAAATTCCATAAATGAGACTAGATTTAATAAACCTTTTAGGAACATTACAAATCTAAGATTCTATGACTCACGAAAAGTGACATTTTTCTATCTATTCAGCTTATCCTAAGTAAATATATACATACATGGGTAACAAATCTGACAGAGAAGTTGATACCATCACTCAAGGAAAACCAGATCTCATTAACATTTTAGCCTATGTAATAAAGGTAGCCCTAAGAAAGTAAATTAAATAAATACTTGAGTTTTCAGCCAGTTTTCAGTGCAGTGGTTCATGTCTGTAATCCCAGCATTTTGGGAGGCAGAGGCAGGTGAATCACTTGAGGTCAGGAGTTCGAGACCAGCCTGGCCAACATGGAGAAAACTCTGACTCCATTAAAAATACAAAAATAAGCTGGGCGTGGTTGTGCACACCTGTAATTCAAGCTACTTGGGAGGCTGAGGTAGGAGAACTGCTTGAACCCAGGAGGTGGAGGTTGCAGTGAGCCAAGATCACAGCACTGCACTCCAGCCTCAGTGACAGAGCGAGACTCTGTCTCCAAAAGACAAACAAACAAACAAAAAACTTGAATGTTCAAGCTTTTTCCTAAAATTGATTACATTAGTAATCCATACATCTAAATTGTGTCGGGAGGCGGGGGGAGGTAGAGGGTTTCTAGATCTCAAATACTCTATCTAAAACTTCATTACAAAGCAACATCACCTAAACCAAGTCAGTCAAGAAGCAAAAGTGGCCTCTTAGAAGCCGAGTCAGTGAGTGTATTAATCTTAATTTTTTTCATAGAAGAAATGTCGCTATGGGCTTATACTTGTTTTGTGCACAATTATAAAATGCTTGGCTATATAGGCTTTCATATTATACACCAGATAAAGAGGAATAAAATTTTAACTAGGAAATTGAAAAAAAAGGAAAGGGAGAATTTGGGAGGCAATAGGTATTAATAGAAGGACCATGGAACTTGTAATCATATAGACCCTAATTTTAATTCTTACCTATTCTTGAAACACAATTATCTGGAAGACTATAAACTTTCTAAGTACTGTGAGGGGTGGATTGTTACTCTTTATAGTGGACTTGTTACTGTTTATAATTGTTGAGAATAAACTTACCACAACAGATTTTCTCTGGAAATTTATGTTGTTGATGCAGACGACCTGATGGGTTGTATATTAATAAATAAAAAAAGAAAATAAGGAAAAAATAATTATTATTATTAAATCAAAGTATAATTCTATCCAAGTATAAATTAGGACTATGTTCTAAGTAATTCAAAATTACATGTCAATATTTCATTTTAAAACTCTACAAATTGGGGCCTGGTGCGGTGGCTCACGCCTGTAATCCCAGCACTTTGGGAGGCCGAGGCAAGCAGATCACGAGGTCAAGAGTTCGAGACCAGCCTGGCCAACAGAGTGAAACCCAGTCTCTACTAAAAATACAAAAGTTAGCCGGGCATCATGGCACATGCCTGTAATCCCGGCTACTCAGATGGCTGAGCCAGGAGAAAAGCTTGAACCAGGGAGGTGGAGGCTGCAGTGAGTCGAGATCGCGCCGCTGCACTTCAGCCTGGGCGACAGAGAAACTCCATCTTAAAAATTAAAAAATTAAAAAAAAACACTCTACCAATTGGGATAATTTTTTAAAATCTAGCAACAGTCACGAAAACAGATTTGACAGAAATACAATCTAGTACTTAGAAAAAAACTTTAGTAACCTGAAATGGGAATTAAATTTGCTGAATAACACTGTCATTCAAAACATTTTTACCTTACAAACACCATTTCCATCACAGTGAGTAACTTCTAGTTTCCCACTAGGTTTCCCAGGCCCACCAAGTCAATTTCAAGCAATCACAAAACATAATTAATGGCAACAAAACCAAAAGGAAGGAAGGGAAATGAAAAAATACTTATAATTTATATGGTCTTGGGCTTTCAAAGCCCTTGTCTCCTTTCTTCCTGTTCATTCTGGCGGGCTCTACACCAGTCAGCGGCATGAAGCGGTCCCGCGGAGCTTGGCTTCCCGGCTTCCCGGGGGCATACGGGGCATTACTGGTCTTTGGCACCTCACACTCCCCGCTCCCCTGCGGTCCCCAAGTCACGTCTCGCAGCTGGCCGGTCCCCAGGGGAGCGACCTGACGGGTCGCTGCCCGCCTCAACCTCGCTCCTTCGACTAGCTCCTAGAAGCCGCCGTCGACAAGCTTCTGTCACAGAGATGCTCCTCTCCGCAAGTGCTCAAAGCGACCATCGGCCGACATCTTATCTGTAACCTCCGACCTCGACGTCAGCGGAAGTGGAACGGCGGCGGGGGTAGAACCAGGAAGTCTTGTCGACGGGCAGGTCTTGCGATCTTCGCATGTGCCTTATCGTGAAGAATTGTTAAAATTTAGGAAAGCGAAGAAACTATTTAGTCGATGAAGCGAGAACAGCAGGAAGAAAAGGAGGGAAGGTAGTTTTCTAGTACAAGCATATTGAGAAGAATGGAAGACAAAGTTTGCGAAGAGCCAGGTAGAAATAGGCTGGGGCAGGGTGCTAGTAACCGGGCGGGGCGGGGCGGGGCGGGGCGGGGCGGGGCGGGGCGGGGCGGGGAGGGGTGGGGCGGTGGGAAGTCTCCGGAAATCAGGAGGAGGTGCGTGCCTCTGGCTTGCTGTGTGAACAGACACACTGGGTCCGGTGATTTAAACTGTAAAATATGTGATTAGGCTGCCGGTAGTCTAAATGTCAAAACTCCAGCACTCCAGAGCTCTCACTAGGCACTGCTACCTTAGTATTTATTTTAAAGTATAGATTACAAGGCCGGGCTCAGTGGCTCACTCCTGTAATCCCAACACTTTGGGAGGCCAAGGCCGGCCGATCATTTGAGGTCAGGAGTTCGAGATCAGCCTGACCAACATGGTGAAACCCCGTCTCTACTAAAAATTATACAAAATTAGCTGGGCGTGGTGGTGCACGCCTGTAATCCCAGCTACTTGGGAGGCTGAGGCAGGAGAATTGCTTGAACCCGGGAGACGGAAGTTGCAGCGAGCCGAGATCGTTCCACTGCACTCCAGCCTGGGCTACAGAGCCGAAATTGTCTCAGAAAAAAAATAAATAAATAAAAATAAAATATAGACGACAGGCCAGGTGTGGTGGCTCACTCCTGTAATCCTAGCACTTTGGGAAGCCGAGGCAGGCATATCACTTGAGGTCAGGAGTTTGAGACCACCCTGGCCAACATGGTGAAAGCCCGTCTGTACTAAAAATACAAAAACTAGCCGTGCGTCGTGGCGTGCGCCTGTATTCCCAGCCACTCGGGAGGGTGAGACACCAGAATCACCTGAACTCTGGAAGCCGAGTTTGCAGTGAGCTGAGATCATGCCACTGCACTCCAGCCTGGGAGACAAAGCGAGACTCTGTCTCAAAATAAATAAATAGACTACATATAGATACATAGACTGTGTATATATATCATATAATCCATATAAATGCAGAAACATTTATTGAAAGACATTTCAAAGCCATCGTGTTTGTATTTCATGTTCGTGACAATAAAACTTGTAAACTTCAGTAACAGTAAAACCTTGTTTAATAATTTATGGATTAGCCATTAACATTTTTGAAACTTGGACCATTTAACCTTGGCCTACCCCCTCCAACTGTCCTGGTGACGAGTTCATTAGCTAAGTTAAAATTAATTTGAACTTTGATCTAAACCAAAACAAATCAGGAAAATAAAGCTATAAAGGAACTTTATCAAGCATTCCAAAACCAACTGGAAATTACTTGAAGTTTTCAAGTGAGCACTGCCTGTGCCAGTATTCTTCATTATAGGATTATAAACCTATTTTTTTCCCAAAGCACATGTCTATGCCAGGCAGAGGAATAATTATTCAGCCAATTTCATGGATGTAAACAACGAATATAAATAATTGATAGCACCTAGTGGCTTCCAGTTTGGGAAGGCTAAAAGTAGAGGGGAATTCACTCACTTGAGAAATGATATTTAAGTGAATAAATAATTCTCTTCTATGAAACTATTACTATTTAGTTCTCTGGAAAACTTAAGCATATTAATGATTAGAACATCAAATCCTAAATAAAGAAATGACATTTTAAATATAAAAGGCCAAACTTTAAATAAATCAGAGACCTCAGACATAAAATAGGAAATAATTCTTCTGTCCTTGTTTACACTGTGTACATAGTACAAATATAATTTGAAAGCTACATCCTATAACATTTAAGAAATAACAACAGTAGTTTCAAAATCTTAAGATGAGGAGAAAAATGCCTTAGAAGACTAGGTTTTTAAAAATCAGAAATAAAAGTACAAGTTATTTTTCTTGTATCCAGCAACTTTATAAAGCAGCTTGAGTCCCGAAGAAAAGACTGTTGTTCTTTTAAGAAATGGGTCTTCTTGAATTATAAACTTTAACACCATTTTGCATCGAAGAACGAGAATATTTAGTGAGTAATGCACCTATGGTTTGCTTCTCTCCACACAAATCTCTGTAAGAACAATAAAAAATATATAACATGAATATTTTAGGGAACATATTATGATACAGTACTATGTACTTATTTTATCTCTCTCCCCTTGAACCTGTCTTCTCAACAAGCATAAGTGAAGGTGTTTGTGGGAGAGAGAGGGTGGGGAGTGGTTCTAAGTTTTAATTAAATTAAATACATGTATTGTCTCATTTAACCCATACAATAAAAATAGGAGTAGGTCAGGCGGGTGGCTCACGCCTGTAATCCCAGCACTTTGGGAGGCCGAGGCGGGCAGATCACAAGGTCAGGAGTTCAAGATCAGCCTGGCCAACATAGTGAAACCCTGTCTCTACTAAAAGTAGAAAAAAGTTAGCTGGGCGTGGTGGTGGGCGCCTGTAATCCCAGCTACTTGGGAGGCTGGGGCAGGAGAATTGCTTGAACCTGGGAGGCGGAGGTTGCAGTGAGCAGAGATCATGCCACTGCACTCCAGCCTGGGCGACAGTGTGAGACTCTGTCTCAAAAAAACAAAAAAAAGCAAAAAACAAAAACTAGAAGTAATGTATTATTTAACCCTATAATAGATATGAGGAACTATGGCTCAGACAAGTAATAAATGAGAGTCAAATCTTGCCACCAAGTCTGTATAACTTCAAAGTCTATGCTATTTCTATTATATGACATAGCCTTTAAATTAGAAATACAAGCAGTGTAATACAGTGAGGCCTACACAGCAGGGCCTAGAGTCAGAGAACCTGGATACAAAGTACCTGTGTGAACTTGTCTAGGTTACCAACACTTCCTGAACTTTGGTTTCCTTTTCTGTACCTCAAAGAGAAGATTATGACTGGAACATAATAAGGAGAGGGAGGAATAGGAGGACATGAGCGGGAGAAAGGGCAACAGCTAGATCACATAGAACCTTGAAGGACAGGGAAAAAGATTTGTGACTTAATTCTACACATAATGGGAAGCAACTAGGAGTGTTTTAATTACTGGAAAAGTACAATGTGATCTAAGTTTTAAATAATGGAGGTGGCCGGGCGCAGTGGCTCACGCCTGTAATCTCAGCACTTTAGGAGGCCAAGGTGGGCAGATCACTTGAGGTCAGGAGTTTGAGACCAGCCTGGCCAACATGGTGAAACCCTGTCTCTACTAAAAACACAAGAATTAGCTGGGCATGGTGGCACACACCAGTAGTCCCAGCTACTTGGGAGGCTAAGGCAGGAGAATTGCTTGAACTCAGGAGGCAGAGGTTGCAGTGAGCCGAGATTACACCACTGCACTCCAACCTGGGCAATAGAGTGAGACTCTGTCTCAAATAAATAAAGGAGCCAATGAGTTGACGATTATGGAAGCTGAGCAGTGGATATATGGAGGTTTCATTATATTGTCATTTTTGAATATTTAAACAGTATAAGAAGGAGAAAGGGGAAGGGGGCAAAAATAGAACAGGGAGACCAATTCAGAGGCAGGTATAAGATGATCCATCAGGGTTTGCTCATAGTTTGAACCAGAAGGTAGGGGAAAGAAAGGACAGGGATGATTCCTAGACTTTGGTTTATGTAACTGGATTAGTAATGGTGCTGTTAACTGTGTTAAGGATGAGGGAGAAGCAACAGTTCTGTTATGAACATGTTAAGCTTGAAATTCCTATTGGATATCCAACTGGAAAGGTGAATTAGGCAACTAGATATAGGAATCTGGACCTCAGGGAAAAGGGCAAGTATGAAGATGAAATTAGGAAGTCATTAAATTTGTTTCCAGGCCTAGATGAGGGCACCAAAGGAAAAGTATAAACAGAAGAGAAGATGGCCCAGATATAGACCTGGAGCACTCCAACATTTAAAGATGGAGAAGAACAGGGAGACATTAACAAAAGAGATGGTTTTCTCCCCTCTCATCCAAGGAAGAGGGGACAAACTTGTGTTTCAAGTAGGAGGAAGCAGACACTGTCAAATAGTGCTAAGTCAAGTAATCAAGGACAAATAATTAAGCATTGAGTATAGAAAGATGGCTGTCATTGGATTAAGAAGACGTCATTGGGTAAAGGAACGAATGAGAGGTGAAAAGCATAGAGTGAGTATAGGAAACTTGTAAAAGGCATTTTCTTATGAAGGAGAGCAAAGGACATGGGGTCCAGTAGGTTGCTATTGTTGTCTTGCAAGATGGGCAATATTACAGAATTTTGTATGCTGATGGAGATGATCCAGAAGAGGGAGACATTAATAACACGAGGGGTGAAAGGGATAACTCGAGGATCCAAGTCTTTAAGAAGGCAGAGGAGATGGACCTAGTGCAAAAGGATTGGCCTTAGGAGCAGGGACAATTCATATGCTACCAGGACTGCAAAGGAAGTAGGTGTACGCATGAGGAGGTTGGCCGATTTGACAGTGGGAAAGAAGGTTGTTCTGGCCTCACTGCTTCTATGTTCTGAAAAAAATAAGATCATACAAGGAAACAGAGGGTACTGTCGGTATGAAAAAGGAAAAGAAGATGTAGAAGAAGCTCCAAGGGTAGAGAAGTTTCATGAGGAAATCATGCCTGGTGAGGGGCCGTTCTAAGTACCGCTAGGTTCTTAAGCAAGACTGGCAGCTTCATTGTGTATTCTCCGGAAACTTTCAGCTGGCCACCTGTAGGCACAGAGTAGGCAGAAAGTTGGGTCTAATCTTTTTAGCTTTTTGCCAGGGAGATATGGCAAGAGAGAGAGAGGGCCACAGGAGTAAAGTGTAGACAGTAAGAGCTAAGAAGACTGGCCACGGGATTCAAGCTGGGTAAAGAGAAGAAAGAGCACCTGAGAGGTGTGATGCAGTGACAAAGCTGTAGTGTTAGTGGATTTCAAGCATTAGGGGACTCAAGATTTTGTAAGAAGTGACTTTGGGGCTAACGTGTTCTACTGCAATCTGGCCTCTCCCACAATGTTAAATAAAGCAAGGCATGAGGTGGCAATCAGAGATGGGTGTTTGCCTTAGAGTCATAGTGGGGTATGTATTTTGTCCCGCAAAGGAGACAGTTTTCCAGGAATGAGAGCAGAGAAGTGGTTTTAGAGGCAATAGTGAGGAACAGGATAACACATATTCCACCTCCAGAAGCAGTAATTGTGGAGGACAGAGAAGACAGCCACCACCTAAGAGTTTCTAGGGAAGCAGTATCCTCAGGGAATACTCAAGAAAATTGTGTTCCAATCATAAATCTAAAATGCTGTGCCACTCACTATAAAAAGAACAACCCTCAAAATCTGTCTTTAATAAATTACTTACTGAATATATGGAGCAATATCTTCTTCTGTCCACTTCTCCCTTAGAGAGAAAAGGCTATTAAAACGTTCCTGATTATCCTCAGGTAAATCATCTACTTTCAGCAAAAATATGATTTCTGGTCTCGAGTGTCTATCCACCAGCGCTAAACCCTACAAGAAATGAGAAGAAACAGAACAGTTAAAGTAATGTTGTAATATTTAAACATGACTAATTCTTTTCCCTTTAGGTTTAGCTTAGCTCAAGATATTCAAAATGTCAGCTACATGAAACTTAAACTATCCAGAGATTTACAATAGCCTTTTTCACACACAGAGATCCTTTAAGCAGTGACTTCTTTCTTCCTCTGCAATCTGGCTTCTACCACCAGCAGTTTATCAAGACAGCTCTGGTTCTAAAGGTCACCAGTAACCTGTCATTGCCAAATCCAGTGGGCCCTTTTCTTGGATTCATCGTGTTAGCCCTCTATTTTCTATTTCTTTTTTTTCTTTTTTGAGATAGAGTCTTGCTCTGTCACCCAGGCTGGAGTGCAGTGGCACAGTCTTGGCTCACTGCAATCTCTGCCTCCTGGGTTCAAGAGTCTCCTGACTCCGCCTCCTGAGTAGCTGTGACTACAGGTGCACGCCACCACGTCCTGCTAATTTTTATATTTTTAGTAGAGAAGGGGTTTCACTATGTGTCAAGCTGGTCTTGAACTCCTGGCCTCAAGTGATCCACCCACCTCAGCTTCCCAAAGTGCTGAGATTACAGGTGTGAGCCACTGGGCCAGTCCCTAGCCCTCTATTTTCTTTGTTACTGTAGATTACTCCTCCTTCTTTAAATCTCTCTCCATCCCTGATATCACAGTCTTCTTATTTTCCTCGTAACTTGATGTTGTAGCTCCCTGAGGCTTCCATCCCAACCACTCTACTTGCTTCACTGTCACTCTACTGAGTAACCTCATCTAAACCTGTAGCCTGAGCCACCACTTACTTGCTAATGACTATAATATTTATATCTTCAGCTCAGATGTCTCTTGAGTCCCAGACCTCTACATCCAAATCTATACATGAACTCATTTATCATCCAAACCTGCTCTAGTTCCACTATGCTAGGAAAACAGGAAACCTAGGCATCAGCTTTGATTCCATTAGTCAAACCCCACACCTATGTGGTCACTAAAGTCTATATAATAGGTGTTAAGGCTTCACGATTCCTCTATCTATTCCCCCGTTACCTATCTCTTTGGCCAGTACTCTCTTAGTTGGGAGCATATGTGTTGACAGCCTGCACAGTAATCCTTTTTCATAATCTAACCAACCTTCCATCTGTCCATCTTGTTTATTGTCATAGTATTCTTTTCAAAAGGCCAAACTGATGAGTTCCTGATGAGGTAACCCCTCTAACTGATGTCACTCAGTGGCCTCAAAGAGCTTTCTAGAAAGAGTTGAAATTCCTTAGCACAGTCCAGTGTCCTTACCTCACAAGCATCCTTTACTCCAGCCCATGCATCCCTACAACAGTGCCTTAATTTTTATTTGCCCCCCACCTTTGACCATGCTCTCCTAGATTTCCACCTCTGGCTTTCCTTCCATCTAGAGAGCAACAGTTCATCTTTCCATACTCAGCAGCTAAAACGTCTATTCCTTCAGAAAGTCATCCGTGATTGACCAGTCTGATGGCTAAGCCCCTTTTCTTTGCTCTCATAACTTCGTGTGCACGCCTTTCCCATGGCGTAGATCGCTCTGCATTGTAAGAACAGATTTATGCATGTAATATGTGTCCCCCATTGCCAGTTCCCAGGCTAAGCACCATGATGACACCTTGTATGACATTTTCTCCTGAGCACCTAGCATGGTGCCTCGACATAAAAAGAACTCCATAAATACCAAGCAAATCTTTTCATTTAACTAACAAAATATTTACCAAGTATATGCCACATGCCAGGTAGTATGCTACATACTAGCAAGCAACAGCAAACAAAATGCCATCAAAGTAGAGAGTGGTGAACCACATAAACATTTTTCCAAGCTAAGGGGAGAGTGCCATGAAGGAAAGAATAGCATGCTATCGAAGAGTAAAACCAGAGGCCTTTGCTTCAAGCAGAGAATGAAGGCAGGCCTCCTTGATGAAGTGACTCAAAGATGAACAGGAGGTGACCAGATGAAATTAGAGAGAATATCATTCTAGAACAGAAAGCTTTGTGTGAAGGTCCTAAGGTAGGTGAGAGCTTGATGATCTTGAAAACCTGAAAGAGGGTTGGTAGGCAGTGAGCAGAAGGGAAAGTAGCCAGAGATGAAGCTGGGCCTTATAGGCCAAAACATGAATTCTGAGTTTTTTATCCTGAGTGCAGTAGGCGACCATTAAACTGATTTAAGGCCAGGTGCAGTGGCTCACACCTATAATCCCAGAACTTTGGGAGGCCAAGGTGGGCAGATCACCTGAGGTCAGGAGTTCGAGACCAGCCTGGCCAACATCGCGAAACCCTGTCTCTACTAAACATACAAAAATTAGCTGGGTGTGGTGGTGGGTGCCTGTAATTCCAGCTACTCGGGAGCCTGAGGCAGGAGAATCCCTTGAACCCAGGAGGCGGGGGTTGCAGTGAGCCAAGATTGAGCCACGGCACTCCAGCCTGGGTGACAGAATGAGACTCAGTCTCAAAAATAAATAAATAAAGTGATTTAAGCAGGACATTCATCTGATCTGACTAGCATTTATTTATTTATTTATTATTATTATTATTATTATTATTTTTGAGACAGAGTCTCATTCTGTCGCCCAGGCTGGACTGCACTGGCATGAACTCGGCTCCCTGCAACCTCCGCCTCCCAGGTTCAAGCAATTCTCCTGCCTCAGCCTCCCGAGTAACTGGGATTACAGGTGCCCGCCACCACACCTGGCTAATTTTTGTATGTTTAGTAGAGATGGGCTTTGGCCATATTGGCCAGGCTGGTCTTGAACTCCTGACCTCAGGTGATCTGCCTGCCTTGGTCTCTCAAAGTGCTGGGATTACAGGCGTGAGCCACCGCACTTGGTCTAACTGGCATTTTTAAAAGATCATTCTAGTAGCGTCACAGAGAATGGATTGGAAGGGAGCAAAATTAAAAGTGCAAGGGGCCTGCCTAGGGATGCTATTGCTGTTTAGAGGCAGAAAATCAAGGTAGTTTGGACTAGGAGAGGGGTGATGGAAATGGTGAGAAATGGAACAAAATGAGATACACTGAGTAGGAAGAGGGATTAACAGAAAATGGACCCAAGCGATCTTACAGAGGTGATAGATAGGTTCTAAAACTGTACTGTAGTGAGAGCAACTTATTTTAAAATTATTTAAAATATTTTAAAGGTGTATTTTATAATATGTAAATTATACCCCAATACTTTATTGGGTTTTAAGGACTATGTGATGGATTGGATGTACATGCACTCCTAATGGGTGTCTAAGAAAAGAAATTGGTTCCAAATTCAGCTCCAACTCAAGTATCGTTCACCTAGTAATTCATCAACTGTTGAAGTAAGGTAGCAATGTCTATTGCTATTACCTTAAGCTGATCAAGACTAGTTACCATTCCTTCAGGAACACTCTGCTGCCACACTTCTTGAAACTCAGCGAGATTGAATTTCACCGCATTCTGAAGTAGCATTTGTGCTGCTGCTCTGCATATTTTATCAGTATCCAACTCAAAATAAACTTCGCCTAAGGAAAAGTTATCAGATATTTTCATATTATCATCTTATAATTAAATACTATACTAACGTTTCCTTTTCTTTGCTGCAGTTTCTTGAAAGGAATTATACACCTAAACTCACTTCCCACAACCCCATAGTTCATTTTTTTTTTGAGACAGTCTCGCTCTGTCACCCAGGCTGGAGTGCATTGGCATGATCTCGGCTCACTGTAACCTCCACCTCCTGGGTTCAAGTGATTCTCCTGTCCCAGCCTCCCAAGAAGCTGGGATTACAGGTGTGTGCTATCACACCTGGCTAATTTTTTTATTTTTAGTAGAGATGGGGTTTCACCATGTTGGCCAGGCTTGTCTCAAACTCCTGACACCTCAGGTGATCCGCACACCTTGCCTCCCAAAGTGCTGGGGTTACAGGCGTGAACCACTGCACTGGCCTTTTTTTTTTTTTCCTTCTGAGAGAGAGGGTCTCGCTCTATTGCCCAGGCCAGAGAGCAGTGGCAAAATCAAGGCTCACTGCAGCCTCGACCTCCCTGGGCTCAGGTGATCCTCCCACCTCAGATTCCTGAGTAGCTGGGACTACAGGCATGCACTGCCACACCCAGCTAATTTTTTATATTTTTTGTGGAGACAGCATTTTATCATGTTGCCCAAGCTGGTCTTGAAATCCTGGATTCAAGCGATCCACTCACCTCAGCCTTCCAAAGTTCTGGGATTATAGGTGTCAGCCACTGCACCCAGCCAGAGTTCTTATTTTTAACACCAACAGGCTTTAGAAAGGTATGCCAGTTTTAACATGTAAGAGTTAAATGAGTATTAATACTTTCCAAATCTTACCTTCATCTACATATTTCTTCCCATAACATTTAAGACAGTGTTCTATCATTTCCCTGAAAAATTTAAAACACCCACTTGAAAAGTTATAAGCATTTTTATGCACTATATTTTAACCCCACTGCCAACTCAAAATTAAGAAACAAATTTGAGATTTCAAATACTAAGTGATTTTGGTTGCCCAATAATATTTTATTTAAATTAGGAACTAACTAAAATATACTGGGAAGCTACTATGTGCCAGGCCCCATGCTAAACATTTTAACATCAATTATGTAAGCATAAATTTATTATTATAAAATAGCTCAAACATATTATTTCCTTACTTTATTTATTATTTATTTATTTATTTATTTGAGAGTGCAGTAGTGCGATCTTGGCTCACTGCAACCTCCACTTCCGGAGTTCAAGCAATTCTCCTGCCTTGGCCTCCCGAGCAGCTGGGACTACCGGCATACGGCACCACGCCCAGCTAATGTTTGTATTTTTTAGTAGAGACGGGGTTTCACGATGTTGGCCAGTACAGTCTCGATCTCCTGACCTCGTGATCCACCCACCTCGGCCTCCCAAAGTGCTGGGATTACAGGCGTGAGCCACTGCGCCTGGCTTATTTCTTTATATTTTTATGGCCAAAAACAAACAAGATAATGCACATGTATTCACCCCAGTGACCAAAATTCCCAAATCTTCTTTGGTTGTAATTTTAAACATTTCTCAAAGATATCAAAATATAATGATTGTAGTTTATGCCCTGGGTTTAATTCCAATCTGTAAAAGAACTCCCTGTCCCTTAAGAAAATCTGGATAGACAAGAAATTAAAATACTTACTCTGGCTCCAATGGTCCAAGTTCCTGAAGGCATGTATTCAAAGGAACTTTACTAAAAGACCACGATTCGGAATCCACAAGCTGAGTTACATGATTCAGAAGTTTCATCTCATAATCAAATTCAAGAATCCTCCAATAACCTACAAATTTCAAAAGTTAGATTTACCAAAGAACTTTTTTTTTTTTTTTTAAGGCAGGGTCTCAACTCTGTCATCCAAGCTGGAGTGCAGTGGCGTGATCTCAGCTCATTGCAACCTCCACCTCCTGGGTTCAAGCAATTCTGCCATCTCAGTCTCCCAAGTAGCTGCGACTACAGGCATGCACTACCATGCCTGGCTAATTTTTGTATTTTTAGTAGAAACAGGTTTCCACCATGTTGGCCAGGCTGGTCCTGAACTTCTGATCTCACATCATCAGCCCGCCTCAGCCTCCCAAAGTGCTGGGATTACAGGCATGAGCCACCGTGCCCGGCCCAAAGAACATTTTATGTAAACTAGCTAATAGATTGACAAAGTCACAGCATACTCTTGCTCGTAAACTAACTAATAGATTGACAAAGTCACAGCATACTCTTGCTCACTGCAAAAAAGAGACACTAGGCTGGGCATGCTGGCTCACTCCTGTAATCCCAGCACTTTGGGAGGCCGAGGCTGGCGGATCACTTTAGGCCAGGAGTTCGAGACCAGCCTGGCCAACATAGTGAAACCCCATCTCAACTAAAAATTCAAAAAATTAGCTGGGTGTGGTGGCGCACACCTGTAATCCCAGCTGCTCAAGAGGCTAAGGCATGAGAATTGCTTGAACCTGGGAGGCCGAGGTTGTAGTGAACCAAGATCATACCACCGCATTCCAACCTGGGCAATGGTGAGACTGTCTCAAAAAAAAAAAGTCTTCACTTTCTGTTAACAGTGCTTCTTTTTAAGCTTTTCTCCCAATCATTTTAAATTGTGTCTTCAGGGAGATCAAGTTGTTTTTCAAGAGCACTTTACATATGACTAGCTTTTCTCAAGTGTTTGCTTGCTTTTGTTTTTCCTTAGAGATGGGATCTTACTCTTGCCCAAGCTGGTCTTAAACTCCTGTGCTCAAATGATCCTCCTGCCTCAGCCTCCGAAGTAGCTGGGATATTAAAGGCACATACCATGGCACCCCTCTCTCCAGTGCTTTGACATTCAATTATCTCACAATAATCTTGTCATTCCAAACAGAAATTAGGAAATCTGCAGTTGGTACAGTCATTTCATTAGAATGTCATACAAATGAGGTGAAGGTCATAGGTTCAATATTCATGATAATCTTTGCTGTGCTGCACTACCATGGTTATAACTCTCATCACAGCTATCTTGCAGAGGCATTTCTGTACTCATAAAGAAGTCCAGCTCACCAAAGAGATGATAGACTCTGAGGTACAATGTGGATGAGGGCCAGGTTAAGGGCTGGGCATCATAAAGATCCCTTTCCCATTCCTGTGAGAGAGTATGACATGCCATTTTTATTTATTTTTATTTATTTATTTGGGATGGAGTCTCACTCTGTTGCCCAGGCTGGAGGTGTAGTGGCACGATCTCAACTCACTGCAACCTCCACCTCCCAGGTTCAAGTGATTCTCCTGTCTTAGCCTCCTGAGTAGCTGGGACTATAGGCATGCGCCAGCATGACCGGCCATGTTTTTTGTATCTGTGCTAGACAGGGTTTCGCCATGTTGGCCAGGCTGGTCTCAAACTCCCGACCTCAGGTGGTCTACTTGCCTCGGCCTCCCAAAGTGCTGGGACTACAGGCATGAGCCACTATGCCTGGCCATGAAATGCCATTTTATAATTGATGGCACGACCACCACCCCAGAGAAAGAAAAGTATACATCCACCATTTCTAAAGGAGAATGTTTCTATTCTTACTCTGAAAACATAAAGGCAACATTTAGAAACTGGATCGCGTGATGTAAAACTGAGGAAGAAAGCGAGAAGTAATCTATGCATTCCCCTATGGAAATTGTATCCATCCCCATGCTGCGAGTTAATAATGCAGAGAGCTGCATTAAAATACATGGTTTCGTTTGCCTTTTAAAAAAAAGCTTTAGGGCCGGGCACCGTGGCTCACACCTGTAATTCCAGCACTTTGGGAGGCCAAGGCAGGAGGATCACCTGAGGTGAGGGGCTCAAGACCAGCCTGGCCAACATGGCAAAACCCCATCTCTACCAAAAGCACAAAAATTAGGTGGACATGGTGGCGCATGCCTGTAACCCCAGCTACTCAGGAGGTGGAGGCAGGAGAATCACTTGAACCCACGAGGCAGAGGCTGCAGTGAGCCGAGATCACGCCACTGTACTCCAGCCTGGGTGACAGAGTGAGACTCCATCCAAAAAAAAAAAAAAATTAATTTTGCTAGGAGTTCAAGGACCTGGGTTCTATGCCATATGCTGTCACTAACTCCACATGTACCCGGGACAAGTTAGTTGCCCTTCCTAGGCCTTAGTTTCCTCACCAGTTATAAAAAATAAAAGATTAGACTATTTGATGTCTAAGGACTTTTTTTTTTTTTTTTTGACGGAGTTTCGCTCTTTTGCCCAGGCTGGAGGGCACTGGCACAATCTCCGCTCACTGCAACCTCCGCCTTCCAGTTTCAAGGGATTCTCCTGCCTCAGCCTCCCAAGTAGCTGGGATTACAGGCGCCCACCACCACGCCTGGTTAGTTTTTATATTTTTAGTAGAGATGGGGTTTCACCATGTTGGCCACGCTGGTCTTGAACTCCTGACCTTGTGATCGGCCAGCCTCAGCCTCCCAAAGTGCTGGGATTACAGGCGTGAGCCACTGCGCCCAGCCTGGACCTTTCTTAATCTAACATGGTTCTTACTTTACCACCTAATTCAAAAAATTGGAAGGAGTCAAAGTGTGATTAAAGTCACTGGTAGCAGACTGACCTCATGTAAAGATGATCACATGTAGTCTCTATCCCACAACGAGAAAGACAAATATCACCATCTTTTCTTTTTTTTAGACAAGAGTTTCGCTCTGATGGCCAAGCTAAAGAATAGTGGTGCCATCTCACCTCTCTGCAACCTCTGCCTCCCAGGTTCAAGCAACTCTCGTACCTCAGCCTCCCAAGTAGGTGGAATTATAGGCATGCACCACCACACCCAGCTAATTTTGTATTTTTTAGTAGAGACAGGGTTTTGCCACATTGGCCAGGCTGCTCTCAAACTCCTGGCCTCAAGTGATCCACCCGCCTCAGCTTCCCAAAGTGCTGGGATTACAGGCGTAAGCCACTGCGCCTGGCCCAAATGACACCATCCTTAAACCCAAAAGAATATTAAATAAACTATATGCAGTAGGGTGAAGATGTCCAAAAACTTCTCTCCCTTATGATGCCCAATTTCATCATTGTTAAAATAGTAGTAAGTAATGCTACCTCCAATCTCACAGGCATTTAGAACTTGTAATTGGGTCATTATTTCTTCCTCACTTGCCTGAATTTGATCAAGCAAATCTTCAGTTGTATACTGCAAAAAGAAAAAAATACTTTAAGGCCTTTGAAGAATATTTTGTTTTTAGATTTCTTGCTGAATATTGGGGAATAAATACACAGAACAGATTAAGGCAATATTTATGCACTAGCTCAGTTTCTTTTGTTAATGTATAATGATTTCTACACAAAATCAATGGGTGTCTTAGAAAACAGAGGTAAATCTTCATGACACTGGATTTGGTGATGACTTATTAAATATGACACCAAAAACTCAAGCAACAAAAGAAAAAGTAGATCAATTGGACATCATCAAAATAATAAATTTTTGCACTTCAAAACACTATCACCACAAAAGGACAAATACTGTATGATTCCACTTATCTGAGGTATTAAGAGCAGTCAAATTCAGAGAGACAGAAAGTAGAATGGTGGCTGCCAGGGGCTGAGGGGACAGGGGAAATGGGAGTTATTGTTTAACAAGTACAGAGTTTCAGTTTGAGAAGATGGAGAAGTTCTAGAGATGGATAGTGCTAATGACTACACACCACTATGAATGTACTTGATGCCAATGAACTGTATACTTTAAAATGGTTAAATTTTATTTTTTCTTTTTTTTTTTTTTTTTTTTTTTTTGAGACGGAGTTTCGCTCTTGTTGCCCAGGCTGGAGTGCAATGGTGTGATCTCGGCTCACCGCAACCTCTGCCTCCCAGGTTCAAGCGATTCTCCTGCCTCAGCCTCCCGAATAGCTGGGATTACAGGCATGTGCCACCACACCCGGCAAATTTTGTATTTTTAGTTGAGACAGGGTTTCTCCATGTTGGTCAGGCTGGTCTCGAACTCCCGACCTCAGGTGATCTACCCGCTTTGGTCCCCCAAAGTGGTGGGATTACAGGTGTGAGCCACCCCGCCCGGCCTCTTTTTGTTGTTGTTGTTTTTTAATACAAAGTCTCACTCTGTCACCAGGCTGGACTGCAGTGGTGTGATCACGGCTCACTTGCAGCCCCGACCTCGTGGGCTCAAGTGATTTTCTCACCTCATCTGGGACTAGAGGCATGCAGCCATCCCCAGCTAATTTTTAAATTTTTTGTAGAGACAGGTACTTGCTATGCTGCCCAGACTGGTCTCAAACTCCTGGGTTGAAGCAATCCTCCTACCCTGCCCTCCTAAACTGCTGGGATTACAGGTATGAACCATTGCCCCAACCCCAAAAATGTCAAATTTTATGTTATGTATATTTTACTCCAATTGAAAAAAGCAAGAAAGTCAAAAGACAACCCACAAAATGGGAGAAAATATTTGCAAATAATATATGTGATAAAGGACTTGTATCTAGACTATCTAAAGAATTCACTTACAACTCAGTAATTAAAACATAAATAATTAAAAACCAGGCAAAGAAACCGAATAGGCATTTCTCCAAAAATATACAAATCATCAATAAGCCCATGAGAAGATGTTCAACATCAATGGAAAATAGTGCAGCCTGGAAACAGTATGGCAGCTTGAAATCTTCTACAGAGTCACCACATGACCCATCAATTCTGCTCCTAGGTACATACCCAAGAAAAATGAAAACATAGGTCCACATTAAAATCTTGTATACGAATGTTCACAGAAGCACTATTCTTAATATCCAAAAAGTAGAAGTTACCCAAATGTCTATTAGCTGACAAATGAATGCATAAAATATGAGTATGTCCATAAAATGAGATATTATTCAGCAATAAAAAGGAATAAAACACTGCAGCTGGGCGTGGTGGCTCATGCCTATAATCTCACCACTTTGGGAAGCTGAGGTGGGCAGATCACCTGAGGTCAGGAGTTCAAGACTAGCCTGGCCAACATGGTGAAACGCCGTCTCTACTAAAAGTACAAAATTAGCTGGGCATGGTGGTGTGCACCTATAATCCCAGCTATTTGGGAGGCTGAGGCAGGAGACTCACTTGAACCCAGGAGGCAGAGGTTGCAGTGAGCCAAGACTGCGCCACTGCACTCCACCCTGGGCAAGAAGAGCAAAACTCCGTCTGCAAACAAAACAAAACAAAACACAACATTGATACATGCTACAACATAAATGAACCTTGAAATGATTATGCTAAGTGAAAGAAGCCAGTCAGAAAAGGCCACATATTATGAGATTCCATTTATATGAAATGTCCAGAATAAGCAAATCTATATAGACAGAAAGTTTATTAGTGGTAGCCTAGGGGAAAGGGGAGAGAAGAAAGTGGTACTGGAAGGTGACAGCTAAAGGCTACAGGGTTTCTTTCTGGGGTTATAAAAACGTTCTAAACTTGATGGTGGTAATGGTTGCACAACTCTGTGAATGTACTAAAAATTACTCAGTTGCACACTTTAAAATTGGTGAATTGTTTGGTATGTGAATTATGTCTCAATAAAGCTGTTACCAAAAAAATTTTTAGAAAGAGTCCATTGGAAAAAAAGGGAACTTCTAGTACAAACATGGTCCTCATATACCAGTAGAGTTCTGTAATTTTTAAATTAAAAACTTTAAAACTTTTACTTTGTTTATATTTTTCCATACTTTCAGGAATTAGTTAATTTTGACATTGGAGTAAGAATACCTTCCGTTATGTCCCTTCTCAAGAGCATCTAGTCATATTTTTTATTAAATAAATTTTTTACCTCTAAAAAAACTATTATTTTCAAGGTTAAGAATATGAGAAGCTCTTAGCTACACAAATGGCATTATGATATATAGGATCTGCTTTAAAATACTCTAGAAAAATTAAAAAGATGGAAGGATAGAAAGGGGATAGAAGAAACAAGACTGACAAGACATTAATTGTTCAAGTGAATGACGAATATATGGGGGTCATTATATTACTCTGTCTGCTTTGGGGTATGCTTGAAATTTTTTAAGTTTTTTAACACAAGCATTTATAACAGCTATATGACATAAATTTTAAAAAGTAAGAATGTGACCTTTAAGTGCCTCTGATTATAGTTGTTAAATTCCAAATAAAAAAGTGAAAATAAGAGTCTTACTTTTGAGCTATTTGAATCCTTCTCTTTTTGACTGTCAGGTCCTTCATACGGATTTTCCATCAAAAGTTTCTTTAGCTTCTTTAACTTAGGTCTACGTCTTCTTAATTCCCAATAATTATTAGAAAAACCAAAGATCTAGAAATTATAATATAACCTTTTAGGGGCCATTCTAAAGGAAAATTTCATACAAAATTCCAGCTAATCAATCTGCCCCCTCAACAAGTACCGAGAAAAGGAAGCCCCAAGGTATTCTGCTTTGTATCAGGAAGGTATTTATCCAGCCATCTCAACTAGATGGATGGGCATCCTCAAGAACATCTTTTCAAATCCCATTAATAAGACACCATCAACATTGTAAGAATCAATAATTGAGTGTCACATCTCAAATGTACTCTGAAAACTAGAGTATGCCCAGAAAAAATGACCAGAATGGTGACAATTCTGGAAACCAGATGGAAACCACTAAAAGTGAATATACTTAGGCCAAAAAAAACCCAGAAAACAGAGAAAAGGTATTATCATAGTCTTCAAATAGGGACGTTAAAGGTAAGAGGGGGTGTGTTGCTCATGTTGAAATGAGGCAGAAGTTAAGGGACAGAGATTTCTGTTTAATGCAAGATCTTTCTACTGCTTAGAACTGCAGCTAATTCCACTGTTCGATTTGTGAAATAGTGAGAGGCCTACCACTCAAAATCCAGTTGTAGGATGCTACAGAATGGATGAGTATCTGTTATCCTTGCCTGCACCTACAGGACTTGCCTAGTTCCTAGCACTGAGTAGGTGCCCAATAAGTGTTTCATAAAAGAAAAAAAAAAAAGCTAAACTGGATTATCTTTGGGATGCCCTCCAACTCTGAAATGGAAGGACAGGGGATGCTTCTACTTTCAAACTAGGATAAGGCTTGACTGACAAGATGAGGCCTAGAGCCTGAAGGAGATGTTGCTGAATCTAAGGCTTCCCAAAGAAGAGTTTAAGGACCAAATCTGACAGACTGATTTTATCCATAGTTAAAAGTGGTTTGCTGTTTTATTGTCGTCTCAGGAAAAACAAAGCAAAACAAAAAAATGGCAGCCTTCTGGCTACATCCAATACACAGATATTGTGGTATGCTTTTGTGTGCTGGGGGAGGTTTGGCATAGTGTTTCAATTAGATGCCAACATTTAAAAAATTAGGAGATTTCACCCCAAAAATCTAAATTTCAAGAATTACTTGGAAAAAATAAGTCAAAAGTCTAGCAACGCTGGGCCTACTTTCCCACAAGGCAGCTGAGTAGTGGCCGTCCACCTACTTGGGCATTGTGCTTTCCAATTTGCTGTAGACCCAACCACTCCCTGTTACTCCTGGGTATCTGCCATTTATCAACCCCAGCCTATTTCTCATCTAACCCCTTTAAGCATCTCAGGTTCAGTCACGGATTATGGCTTTGGTTAGTGGATCCTGAAGTTTTAGCCAATCTCAGTACATAGAATTTCCATAACAAGCAAGAGCTCAAAGATTCTCATAGGCATTATTATGCCCTCACAAAAACACCTACAGAACAGATAAGTGATGAAAAAATAACACTACTTTTTTACAATAGGATGAACTGCCAATATTTTTAGTTAATTACAACGAAAGACTTAAAACCTACAAAAGCCAACCTAGTATATTTACTGGATGTTCCTCTGTTCTAGTAACATCATATGAATCACTGAAGCTTCCCAGCATTTTCCTTTCTTTCCTCTCCAATTCTGTATTTAAGGATATAGTTGGTCTAAAGTCATTCCCAAAGAAATAAGGGCTATGCTTGGATTGTTATATATGTAACAACTTAGACAGTTACTGTTTTATATATGTAACAACTTAGACAGTTGTTTGGTTACTGCCATCAATATTCTCCAAAATAATTAAAAATTTGTTATACTTGGCTACAGATATTAATGAACTAAACCAACTTCAAAGCTAAGAAACACACTTCCTTCAAAAACTCAAATTTCTTCATTTCTTTTTTGGAGACAGAGTCTTGCTCTGTCACCCAGGCTGGAGTGCAGTGGTGTGATCTCGGCTCTCTGAAACCTCTGCCTCCTGGGTTCAAGCAATTCTCCTGCCTCAGCCTCCCAAGTAGCTGGGATTACAGGCACATGCCACCACACCCTGCTAATTTTTTGTATTTTAGTAGAGACAGGGTTTTACTGTGTTGCCCAGGCTAGTCTCAAACTCCTGAGCTCCGACAATCTGCCCACCTTGGCCTCCCAAAGTCCTAGGATTACAGGCGTGAGCCACCACACCTGGCCCAAATTTCTTCATTTCTCCACCTCATAAATATTACCAAATGAACCAGTTATGGTTTGAGGGAGTCTCCTTTCAAAACACATCCACAGCAAAATCTACTAAAAATAGGTAGAATTTTTAGAATGAGTCATTGAATAACAAACTTTGCACATTATAGAAAAAAGATCAAATTGGGACTTGAAAATCAAAATAGGAAAAAACAGACAAGTTCACAAGACTCCAACAAACAAGCAATAATAATAACAATGCTGAGAAATTCAAATTTCTTTAAAGAACTTCTTAGATTCTCCCTGATTATAGATTTTACAGGTAAACTTTTTAACTAAAGACCAAATTACCATATCTGTTTTCATTCTCAGACTTTTATAAATCAGAGTACAGAAAAGAGCACCTCAGTGTGAATAATATTACAGTGTGAATCTTCCTTCTTCAACTGGTCCGGAGTTTTACAACCAGGAATGAAAAGCAACATATTGGAAGTGTCTGCTATCTTCAAGTCGTATGTTTTGTCTTTACTGCACAGCACAGCTTGCTCGTCTTTATCACCACGAATCACAAGACTGTAGCAAAATGGGGGAAAAATATATAGTTTATTGACAATCCAGTAGCCATTTTCATTATAAACAGTTCTCAAACCCTCTAGGCTTACAGAACTTAGAATTAAGTTTTGATGCTGCCTCTGCCCCCTGCTAGCACAATGCTGGATTCCACACAGCAAGAATTGGGCCAACTGAGAGCCACACAGACGCCCCACCCAGAGCCTCATTAAGGAAAAATAATTAAAGATGGGCAAGACAGATTCATAGAGGCCAAGAGGCCAAATGGCACTACATGGCATCTTGTGCAAACTGCTGGAAAGAACACAAGACAAAGCATCCTGAAGCTTCTGTCAAGCTGTCTCAATTTTCTACAGCATGCTAAAGTGGTACTTCTCAAATTTATGCATAGGCATCTTAGAGAGTGTTGTTCAAAAGCAGAGTGGGATACACTGGGTCTAGGATGGGACCCAGGGTCCCGTATTTCTAACAAGCTCCCCAAGAAAGGCCAAGCTGCTGCTCCTGGTACCCACCCAAGTGTCGTCCTTCTTTTGTTCTGAGTACCCCCTCACAATCAAAGGAGCACATCCTGGCCTAACCATAAGTTGTGCTGCAAAAATATTGGGACCTTATGAAAAAAAGGATGCAGTGGTGAATGAAAAATATGAAAAGGATATGTTTACAAACTGGACTAAACCAAAGACTTTGGCAAAGGGATTTTGTCACAGCTGAAGAAAAGCAAGAACACAGTGGCTCATGCCTGTAATCCTAGCACTTTAGGAGGCTGAGGCCAGAAGATCGCTTGAGAGCAGGAGTTTGAGACCAGCCTGAGAAACATAGCAAGACCCCATCTCTACAAAAGAAAAATTTTAAAGTTAGCTGGGTGTGGTGGTGCACACCTTAAGTCTCAGCTACTCAGGAGGCTGGTGGGAGGATCGCCTGACCCCAAGTAGTCATGGCACCATCATGCAGAGAGCCATGATTGTGCCACTCCACTCCAGCCTGGCTGACAGAGTGAGACCCTGTTCCCACCACTCTCTCCCCAAAAAAAGATAAAGAAAAAAGAAGGAAGAGGAAAGGATGAAGGTGAAGAGGAGGAAAAGGAAGGATTAAAGACAAAGATGATGGCAATGACAGGGGAGTTGGGTCTAGCAGTTTTCCTTGTCTGTAAAGCATTTAATTCTCCTGTGCACAACTCGTTTAAAACTTTTGAATAGATAATAAGAAACCTGAAATAGCAGACTGTGTATTTATTTTTGACTAAGTCTTCATTTAAGTAAGAAGAATAAAAGGTTTTTTAGATTCCTAATGCTAATAATGCTTAATAGACCCAAGTACCTAGTCTTTAACATTTATTTCTCTAACTGCACTACCCCCACTTTGAAATCTTTTGTGTATACCATCACTCCCTACACCCCAAAATTAAAAACACACGTTTCGCCGGGCGTGGTGGCTCAAGCCTGTAATCCCAGCACTTTGGGAGGCCGAGGCGGGCGGATCACAAGGTCAGGAGATCGAGACCATCCTGGCTAACACGGTGAAACCCCGTCTCTACTAAAAAAATACAAAAAATTAGCCGGGTGCGGTGGCGGGTGCCTGTATTCCCAGCTACTCGGGAGGCTGAGGCAGGAGAATGGCGTGAACCCGGGAGGCAGAGCTTGCAGTGAGCCGAGATCGCGCCACTGCACTCCAGCCTGGGGGAGAGAGCAAGACTCCGTCTCAAAAAAAAAAAAAAAAAAAACACGTTTCCAGGGCCCGTTTTTATTTTTTTGTTTTTGTTTTGTTTTGTTTTTGCCAGCTAGATTAACTAGAACTGGACCGAGAGAAAGTCCTCACACCTGAGTTCCTTTCTCAACTCTCCACCAACTGAGGTGGGATAGAAACAGACTAGTTAAGTTCTTTCAGTTCCCTTAAAGGTACTTTGAGGTATATAGTAGGTATCTGAAGAATGGCCAGTTTACTCTAATACTCTTTGGTGGGCAAAGTACGAAAACTGAAAGACAGCCTAAAGGATTCCATTAAGAAAAAAGAGAAAAAATAGCCTAATAAAATATAGGTGTCAGAGGACCAATTGTGCAGAAGATAATCAAGCTGGAGCTTCCTATTTTGCAGGAGTTGGGACTGCACAGGGTGGAGGGATACAAGGATTCTCTAAACTTCTCAAGACTGCCTTTAAAAAATACCTCAACTTCAGCTTTTAATCAATGATCTTGCAGCAACTTTGTATCTGACCTGGAATTAGAAACAGCTTCAGATCCCCACTGAGCAAGTTTGCTTTGGGGTGGGTGGGGGTCTCACCAAGTCTGTAAGCTGATTCCCAACACTTCCTATCTATCGTCTGAGTAAAATAAATATAAGTGGAAGGCAAGAGCTCTATAAATATTGGGTATCACCACTGTATTTTAAGGTAAAATGACAGGTGTCCTATGGAGTCCCTGTAATCACCGGTAACTCTTCAAAAACTTCACTGAGGTTGTATTAGTATTTCCTGACCTGCTCCCGCTGACACATGCCTCCAAGGTCAGCTGAACCAGTGCTACTCATCACCGCACTGCAGCTAACTGGACGGCCCACCGGAGCCGTGGACTCCTTGGGAACAGACAGCTTGCTGTGAGCCCCCGGCCAGGTCACTGCATCTCTCTAGCCCTGTTTCCTCATCCCGAGTTTCCCCGCTGAGCAAATAAAGCGGCCGGCCGGAGGCTGGGGGCGCGGCAGGTCCAGGGCTCACCTGTGTCCATCCTCCAGCTGCTGGCACAGCGTGGGCTCCAGCTCCAGCAGGCAGAAGTCGCCGGCGGCAGCGCCGCTAGCCCCGGGGCCGAAGCCCAGGCAGTGCACCGCCGGCAGCAGCTCGGCTGCGTTCAGCTTGGCGATCTGCAGCGTCGCATCCACCTCCTCGCGGGTCCTCTTCATTGCAGCGCCGGGTCTAGTGGTCCCGCCGCGCCCGGCTGGCTGCGGGCTTAGCGGGTAACAAAGAAGTTCCCAAGCAGCGGGAAGCTAGGAAGCCTGAGCGTTTCGAAAGCGCGCCAAGGCGGCCGTGGTCGTGTTTCCGGGGCGGAGCGCGCTGAGGGCCCGCCCTCGGGAAGGCCTGCCGGCTTCTGGGTGCGCGAGCCCCTGCGTGCCCCATGCCGGACCGAGACTGCAGGAAGGAAACGCGGCTTCCCGGGGGGCGGTCTCGGCGGAAGCTCGCAGGGGTAGAGCTAGGACCCGGCGGGTTGGGACACGGATCCCTCGCCCACCCCTTCCGCTGTCCCCTTGCCCGCCCCCCATCCCCGATCTCCCGCCCTGGTTTCCAGCCGTTACTCCAATTTCCTCGCCGTCCACATTGTCTCACCTTCCGCTAGTGGCGGGCCCTGTGATAACCACTTGGCATGTATAATTCCATGAGTCCGTTGCCACAACCCTGTAAAGTGGTCCCTTGGTCATTCCCTTTTGCCAATGAAGAAGCAGGCTCCTTGCTCGTGATGGCAGAGCCAGGAGGTAAGAGGGTCTGACTCCAGCCTAGTTGACTGTGGCTCTAAAAGCTTCCTGCGGGGTTTTGTGCAAATAAGCCATGCTCGGGAGCGAGGCCCTGGGAAGGAGTATCTCACTTCTTTGGGTCAGGGCACCATCATATCTGGAGACAACGGCGGGACTAGTCTATTCGCTGAATACCTAGTGTTAACCGAAAAGTGACTGATGCAGGTCTCGTTCAATAGAGGTTTATTTAACCAAGGATGAGGACGCACCCGAAGGGAAAAACACAAGTCACAGGAGCATCTGTGACTTGTACATTTTCCAAAGGTTTGGGGAACCTCAGTATTAAGAGTTTTAAGAGAAAAGGTTTTCACTATGCACACATACATGAATTGCTTGTAACAGCATAATGTGTAAACTTTCCCAGAGATGCTTACAGACTCATTTAGGGCCCTGGCTGTCCCTGAGAGCTAAAATAGTCTAGGAGGAATCACTTAAGAGATGGTGACCTCCTACTAGTTAGTGCAAATCAGATCTTGCTTGAAGTGAAAGAAAGAGGTGGGTAAGGTGTTGAATTCAAAGGATCTGAGCAGACATTTTTTTCAATTCTTGGGTAAAATGATATGAAAATACCAGAGTAGGGCATCCCAGGAGTCTGGGCAGTGCTTTCGTTGGTGGTGAAAAGGTTGGTTCATGTGACCTACTTCTTCACTAGCCTCTTTTACATTTGAAAGCATAGGAATTCGGGGGAATGAAATCCTGAATGTGACAGTGGTTGCCTGATGAGAAGTTATTATTGAAGGGAATCAACCATTGTAGTTGCTCTATTAAATGGGAAACATTCCCTACAACTAGAAGCAGTGTCAACTAGAACCCTGACATTTACATCAGACAGGCATGGCTGGGAATCCCAACTTTCTTCAGATCTTTGTGACCTAAGGCAATTTACCTAATTTCTCCGAGTACAACTTCCTTATCGATTAAAAAGGACATAAGACCTACATTCTAAAATGCATGGCTGCCGGGCGCGGTGGCTCACGCCTGTAATCCTAGCACTTTGGGAGGCCGAGGCGGGCGGATCACGAGTTCAGGAGATCGAGACCATCCTGGCTAACATGGTGAAACCCCGTCTCTACTAAAAATACAAAAAATTAGCCGGGCATAGTGGCGGGCGCCTGTAGTCCCAGCTACTCGGGAGGCTGAGGCAGGAGAATGGCGTGAACCCGGGAGGCGGAGCTGGCAGTGAGCCGAGATTGCGCCACTGCACTCCAGCCTGGGCGACAGAGCGACACTCCGTCTCAAAAAATAAAATAAAATAAAATAAAAATAATAAAATGCATGGCTACTTAATAGATGGCAGCAGTTCTTTCTGTTTTTATGTATTCATTATGAATTTAATTTCCAATTAATGATATGAAATTATTGCCATTAATTTGATATTCTGGCAGGGAGCTGGACCTGTGTTCCTCTCATAAGATAAAATGATGATAGTTTTTATTAATTCTTTCTTTAAAATTATGTTAATACGTTTTTCTAAAGTAAGAAATTTTCTGTACCTTTTCAAAAAACAATTGAAGCTGGCTTAATCATCTGGTAGCAGGAAAAAAATATTCTGTATCAGGTAAAAAAAAATGAACAGTTATAATAAATTTCAAAAGTTCTGTTCATGAGAACAGAATCAGCTAAAATTGATTCTGTTCTCATGGACACTGTACTCTTGATTATAGTGCTCATATATTGTGTTTCACGGCATGAAATGAGAATTTTATTTACTAAATCATAGTTCATATTATAGAATCATGTATGAACTTTTTTCCTTTTCTTTTCCTCTCTTCTTCTCTTCTTTTTTATTCAATAAAGAGCACAGTGACGGCCGGGTGCCATGGCTCACGCCTGTAATGCCGACACTTTGGGAGGCCAAGGTGGGCAGATCACCTGAGGTCAGGAGTTCGAGACCAGCCTGGCCAACATGGCAAAACCCCGTCTCTACTAAAAGTGCAAAAAAATTAGTCGGGCATGGTGGCAGGCACCTGTAATCCCAGCTACTCTGGAGGCTGAGACAGGACAATCACTTGAACCCAGGAGGCGGAGGTTGCAGTGAGCGGAGATCATGCCACTGCACTCCAGAGTGAGACTGTCTAAAAAAAAAAAAAAGGAACACAGTCACTTCCAGACATTCCAAAAACTGAAAATGTAGCCTTGGTTTGAGTCCTTATTCTTATTACTGTGACTTTCTAACAGATTTTCCTGCTTTTTATCCCTCTTCCCACTACCCCTCCATCTCTATACCACAGTCAGATTAATTTTCTGAACATTAAGTTCTCTAATGACATTACACTATGCTCACAGGTCATCAACCCCTCCCTCTCCTGTCAAAGCTCATACTCAAACCTCCGCTGGTTTCTGGTTTTCTGTGTTTTGTGTCCGTTCTGCCTTTCCAGACTCCACGGCCCTGAGTACTCTTCACATACATGATAGCCAAACCTACAGATGGCCCCATCCTTCCCTACTGTCATGCTTGTGTGGCCAGGCATGTTTAATTTCAGCCATCATTTACACATTATTATTATTATTATTTGAGATGGAGTCTCACTCTGTCACCCAGGCTGGAGTGCAGTGGCACGATCTCGGCTCACTTCTGCCTTCTGGGTTCAAGCGATTCTCATGCCTCAGCCTCCCGAGTAGCTGGAATTACAGGTGTGTGCCCCCACGCCCAGCTAATGTTTGTATGTTTAGTAAAGACGGGTTTTCGCCATGTTGGCCAGGCTGGTCTCGAACTCCTGACCTCAGGTGATGGTGATCTGCCCACCTCGGTCTCCTAAAGTGCTAGGATTACAGGTGTAAGCCACCATGCCCAGCCCATTTATAAATTAGAAAAGTTTTCATTAACATTTTTGTTTTTTGTCTTTTAAAAAAAATCAGGATATCTCTCAACATGGGACTCATATTTCTGGATAGCAGCAGTGGGCTGGAGTTTCTAATGGTTTCTTCATAGTTCTTTTCAGGCCTGTGCCAGGCTCTCTCAGTATGGAAACCTATATTATTCTTCAGTTCTGGGAAGTTTTATTATATGATTTCCTTGATAAGATCCCCTCACTGCTACCCCAGCCCAGATTTTTTTTTCTTTCTTTCCTTATTTTCTTTCTTTTCTTTTTCTTTCTTTCTTTTGAGACAGGGTCTCACTCTGTTGCCCAGGCTCGAGTACAGTGGCTCCATCTCAGCTCACTGTAACTTCTGCCTCCCAGGCTCAAGCTATCTTTTCACCTCAGCCTCCTAAGTAGCTGGGACTACAGGCACGGGAACCACCATGCCTGGCTAATTTTTGTATTTTTTTGTAGAGATGGGGTTTTGTCATGTTGGCCAGGCTGGTCTCGAACTCTGGGACTCAAGTGATCCACCTGCCTCAGCCTCCCCTAAGTGCAGGGATTACAGGCATGAGCTACAGTGCCTGGCCTGTTCTATATTTTGGAAATCTACTTTTTATACTTTCTTATATAGACATGTAAGTTTCAATATCAGATATTTGGTTTTAGCAAGATAAAGAAAATGATAGAAAAAGTGGGGCAAAATGTTAACAATTGGTACACCCGGGTACAGTGAATAAAGATCAGGGAAACTCAAAGCCTAGGTACAAGAAGTGAGTGATGGCTCTAGGGCAAGTATCAGGTTGATTGAGCAGCTAAGCTGGTAGTTCCCTCGTGTCCAGCTATAATAAGCTAGCGGTAACTTTGTAAGCTAAAGCAGTGTGGGAAATGGTCTTGGATAGGCAGAGAAATGCGCCCCCTTCCCACCTTGCAGCTAATGAATCTGCAGCCCTGGGGAGCATCAGCTCCCGGAAGACAAACTACCACCAAACCTCCCTATTCAAGGTATGGCCTTACTCCCTCCCCACAATCTCTGGAGTTGGGGAAATAACACAGAACAGCTGGTGCACAGGGCTTCTCAAATATAAAGCTGAAGAGAGAATCATTGTTTGTGTACATCCAATAGCACAAAATAGAGACATCTAAAATCATCAAATAGCAGAGTTAGCACCCAAGGAGGCAGAATAGAGAAAAAACCACATGACTTTATGGTAAATACACTATCTTCACAGTGATGGGAGAGAATTCATAGAAAAGAGTCAATCAGAGATCAGAGATCATTTGCCAGCTTCCCAAATGTCGGTCCCATTTGGAATGACATATTTAGTATTTGGCAGCCTCTCGTTAGGTCTTTCATTCATAGAGTAAGAATTACTAGGCCAGGTATGGTAGCTCGCGCCTGTGTTCCCAACACTTTAGGAGGCCAAGGCAGGAGAATTGCCTGAGCCCAGGGTTTCAGGACCAGCCTGGACAATCTGTACAAAAATAGAAAAGAATTATTGTAGTAGAAAAGGCTAAGTAGAAGCACTGAAATTGACTCCATGCAGAAATTAAAAACAGCATCACATAACAGAGGCAATGGCAAAAATTAATGCTACCCTTAAAGATTTAAAGAATGCAGAGATAGTGGTTCCTCTTAATACCTGCATTTAATTCACCTGTCTGGCCCCTGCAACTGCTGTGATGAATGTAGTATCTTTCCTAAGACAGTTCAGCATGGTTTACAGTTTTTGTATCTGTTATGTTTGACCTCATCTCTCCCACCTTTTTTTCTTTCTCTATTTATAGGCATATTTGTTTTGTTGCTTATTTTCTTCATTATCTTTCATTGGATTGCTTTTGTTTTGATTTTTTCCTCCGGCAGTTTGGAACATATGTACCCTAGCCCAACTCATCTATTGCTTTCCCTTTTCCTCTTCAATGTTTCTTTGTAGCATTGGGCACACTGGCTTTCTTTTCTTTTTCTTTTTTTTTAGGTTTTTATTTACATCATATTGCCTCTTGCCATACAGGGCTCTGTCTGGCATTTTCTTCCGTATTTTCTTTATCTGGGTACCACCTATTCATTCTCTAGCCAATAACACTGATAGAACTTACTGAGATGTTGGAAATGTTCTATAGCTGCACAGTTGAAGTGGTAACTACTAGCCCCATGTGGCTTTTGAGTGCTTGAAATACGGACAGTTAGAATGAGAAACTGAATTTTAAATTGTATTCAATTTTAGTTCATTTAAATTTAAACATCCACCTGTGGCTAGTGGCTACTGTATTGGAACACTCAACTCTAAATCAATAGTCGCTTCTCAGAAATCTTTCTCTGCTCTCCCTGATCAGGTCAAATCTCTCTAATATAGGCTCTCATGGTAGAAAGTCTTCTCATTTTTAGTTTTAAGTAAATTGCAATTTTATATTTATTTGTGTGATTACTTAATGTCTTTTTTGTCAGACTATAGACTTCAATAAGATAAAATTTTGGTTATCATTAAACAAATGCCCAGCATGTAGTAGATCATGATATATATTTGTTGAACAATTTGCTGAATGAATGAATGAATGAATGAATTATAACAATGCTTTACCTTTAAGGAGAGGAGTAGAAGGGTAGATAAAAAGGGATTTATTATTTTTGTATATCTCAACACAGAGAACATATTCATGCATTAAATATGTGCAATTAAAAACGTTAAAAAAATTTTCCTCAGCTTTACAAAACCCAATGTACAGACAATAACTTCAAATGAGCAGGTAATAAATCATATATGAATAAAGAGAAAGAAAAAAGGAAAGAGAAGAAGGGAGGCAAAAGGAGAAGGAAAGAGCTGATCATTCTATTTTGTGACACAGATTAAAGGGGGACAAGAATAGAAGCAAGGAGACCTGCTAAGAGGCCAAATGAGTGATGAAGGTGGCTGGATTTAAGAAGTAATTAGGGCTGGCCATGGTGGTTCTTGCCTGTAATGCCAGCACTTTGGGAGGCCCAGGCAGGAAGATTGCTTGAGGCCAGGAGTTTGAGACCAGCCTAAACAACATAGTGAGATCCCCATCTCTACAAAACATTTTTTTAAATACAATAAAAATTAGTTGTTGTGGTGGCACATGCCTGCAGTCCCAGCTACTCAGGAGGCTAAGGCAGGAGGATAACTTGATCCCAGGTGCTTGAAACTGCAATGAGCTATGATTGCACCACTACACTCCACCTTGAGCAACAGAGTGAGACCCTATTTCTTTTTTTATTTTATTTTTATTTTTTTTGAGATGGAGTCTTGCTCTGTCACCCAGGTTGGACTGCAGTGGCATGATCTTGGCTCACTGCAACCTCCGCCTCCTAGGTTCAAGCGATTCCCTTGCCTCAGCCTCCTGAGTAGCTGGGATTACAGGCATCTGCCACCACACCCGGCTAATTTTTTTTTTTTTTTTAGTAGAGACAGGGTTTCACCATGTTGGCCAGGCTGGTCTTGAACTCCTGACCTCAGGTGATCCACCCGCCTCGGCTTCCCAAAGTGCTGGGATTACAGGCATGAGCCACCACACCCAGCCCCTATTTCAAAATAATAATAATAGCGGCCGGGCGCGGTGGCTCAAGCCTGTAATCCCAGCACTTTGGGAGGCCGAGGCGGGCGGATCACGAGGTCAGGAGATCGAGACCACGGTGAAACCCCGTCTCTACTAAAAATACAAAAAATTAGCCGGGCGCGGTGGCGGGCGCCTGTAGTCCCAGCTACTCAGGAGGCTGAGGCAGGAGAATGGCGTGAACCCGGGAGGCAGAGCTTGCAGTGAGCCGAGATTGCGCCACTGCACTCCAGCCTGGGCGACAGAGCGAGACTCCGTCTCAAAAAAAAAAAAAAATAATAATAATAATAATAATAATAATAATAATAATAATTTGGAGATAGCATGGACAACAGTGAACTTGGAGTTTGAATTAAGGTCTTGCCAGAAGCTAAAATATAAAGCTTTGAAGTGTACATATATTGTAGTTATGAGAGTGCCTGTGATTGCCGGGCTCGGTGGCGCGTGCATGTAGTCCCAGCTACTCAGGAGGCTGAGGCTGGAGGATCGCTTGAGTCCAGGAGTTCTGGGCTGTAGTGCGCTATGCCGATCGAGTGTCCGTCCGCCCTAAGTTCGGCAACAATATGGTGACCTCCCGGGAGCGGGGGACCACCAGGTTGCCTAAGGAGGGGTGAACCGGCCCAGGTCGGAGAATGCCTATGATTGAGATCATCCAGGGACAGTGTGATGTGCAACTGATAAAAGGGCTGAAGTTAAAGCCTCACTAACATTTGAGGTAGAAGCCTTGAAAGAAGTATCTGCCAGAGGAAAGAATTGCAAGCAGTTGGAGAAATAGAATAAAGCAGTGTCTTGGAAACTGTATTACTTTGTTTCAAATAAGCAAGTTCTGGTTTACAGCAAGATTCATTTCATTCTATGAAAAATAGAGTAGCTTAAATTTTAACTTCACATCTTTTGTTAAACTTCCAAGATTTTGCTTATAAAACAATCAGGCTTTTTCCCCCACTAGATGGCAGTATTATTTAATGTTTTATAGAGCAGCCTGCTTTGCCTTTTTTTTCTTCCACTGCCTTAGAAAAGGAAAGTGAAGGAATATTTATTCAGTTATTTACTGAGTTAAGCACTTAACTGAGTACCGTGTATAGGCCGGACGCAGTGACTCATGCCTGTAATCCCAGCACTTCGGGAGGCTGAGGCGGGCAGACAACGAGGTCAGGAGATAGAGACCATCCTGGCTAACACGGGGAAACCCCATCTCTACTTAAAATACAAAAAAAAAAAAAAAAAAAATTAGCCGGGCGCGGTGGCGGGCGCCTGTAGTCCCAGTTACTCAGGAGGCTGAGGCAGGAGAATGGCGTGAACCCGGGAGGCGGAGTTTGCAGTGAGCGGAGATCCGGCCACTGCACTCCAGCCTGGGCGACAGAGCAAGACTCTGTCTCAAAACAAACGAACAAACAAACAAACAAACACAACTGAGTACCCTGTATATGCTATCTCATGCAGTCCCTGCAATAATGTAAGTCAGAATCTTGGCATTTCTCTGTTCAAAATGCTTCAGTGGATTCTGATCTCCTTTAGAATAAAAACCAAAGTCCTTACCAAGGCCCATAAGACCTTAACACAATCTCCATTGCCCCCACACCCCGTAACCCACACCTTGCCACTCTCTAAATTTACAGAACACTTTTACCTCAGGGCTCCTTTGTTTTTTTAATCAACCTTTTTGAGGTATAAATTAAGTAAAATAAACTGCATCTGTTTAAAGTATACAATTTAATCTTTTGGCACACGTACACACTGATACCTTCTCTTTCTTAGAGGCAGGAGAAAACTTTTGGGGGGGTGATGAGAATATTCTGCATATTTGGTTTTTAATATTGCACACATTCTCATCACCCCCAAAAGTTTTCTCCTGCCCTAAGTAAAAGAAAGAGAAGGAATATTTATGAAATACTAATTTCCATTTACTTTGTGTTTGCTTTACTCTTCTTTTTCTAGATTCTTATCCTTGTGTTAGACCTTTCTTTTCTAATATAAATACTTTAAACTATTAATTTTCCTCTAAGATCTGCTCTAGTTACATCCCACAAATGTGGAGATGTAACTGAAGTATTGGAGAGTTGTCTTTCTTTTATTTATTTATTTTTTTGGAGACAGAGTCTCGCTCTGTCGCACAAGCTGGAGTGCAGTGGCGCAATCTCAGCTCACTGCAACCTCCGCCTCCTGGGTTCAAGTGATTCTCCTTCCTCAGCGTCCCAAGTAGCTAGGATTACAGGTGCCTGCCACCATGCCCGGCTAATTTTTGTATTTTTAGTAGAGACAGGTTTCACCATGTTGGCCAGGCTGGTCTTGAACTCCTGACTTCAGGTGATCCACCCGCCTTGGTCTCCCAAAGTACTGGGATTACAGGTGTGAGCCACTGCACCTGGCTGGAAAGTTATCTTTCATTATTACACAGTTTGAAGTGTTTTGTAATTCTTGTGATTACTTATTTGACCCATGGATTATTTAGAAGTGGATTGTATTTCCAAGTATTTGTGATTTCCCAGATGTTTTACTAATTTTTAATTTAATACTATCATGGTTTAATTTAATGTCATTATGGTATTGCTTATATGTGGAGAACATACACACTGTCTATGATTTCAATCATTTTAAATGTATTAAGACTTTCCTGGTGAAAATACTATTTTCTTATTTGTTTTCTCCCCTCCTTTTTTCTTATTTCCCTCCCTTTTCGCCCGCTTGTGGACTATTTGAATGTTTAAAAGAATTTCATTATAATTTATCTATTGTCATTTTAGCCCTTTCTCTTTGCATTTCTTCCAGTCATTATTGTAGATGTTAAAATCTATATCCTTAACTTTTCACTGCACACTTAGAGTTAACACTGATCAGTTCATTTATCATGTAGAGAACTTGCAGTCATATAGATCCCTTAAGACCGTCGGACATCCCTTGTGCTATAGTTGTTGTATGTATCATATCTACATACATTATAAACAATGGTGGCTGGTTAATATTTGACAACTGGATCTAAAGAAAAAGGTCCAGTTTACAGTGTTTGCTGATTTCATAGTGTAAATATTCCCATCATGGCCAATTTCAAGTTACCAGTGTATCTTCAACTGGTTCATAAATTTCCTGAAAATTTAGCAATTGGTTCTCATGAGCTAGTACATGCCAGCATTAGTATCCTGCTGATTATAAACTCAACAATGTTATAATTTTGCTTTAAACAATCACATATATTTTAAAGAAATTAAGGCCAGGCGCAGTGGCTCACGCCTGTAATCCCAGCACTTTGGGAGGCCAAGGCGGGTGGATCACCTGAGGTCAGGAGTTCAAGGCTAGCCTGGCCGACATGGTGAAACCGTCTCTACTGAAAATACAAAAATTAGCCAGGCATGGTGGCACGTGCCTGTAATCCCAGCTATTCAGGAGGCTGAAGCAGGAAAATCGCTTGAGCCCAGGAAGTGGAGGTTGCAGTGAGCTGAGCTCACGCCACCACACTCCAGCCTGGGTGACAGAGCAAGACTCCATCTCAAAAGTAAATAAATAAGAAATAAAAATAAAGAAATTAAGACAGAAAAATCTGCATTTCCCAAGAGATATACATATATCATTTGTTATGCTCTTCGTTTCTTCCTAAATTCTGAGTTTCTTTTTTTTTTTTTTGAGACGGAGTCTTGCTCTGTCGCCCAGGCTGGAGTGCAGTGGCACAATCTCGGCTCATTGCAAGCTCCGCCTCCCGGGTTCACACCATTCTCCTGCCTCAGCCTCCCGAGTAGCTGGGACTACAGGCGCCCGCCAACACGCCAGGCTAATTTTTTGTATTTTTAGTAGAGACAGGGTTTCACCGTGTTAGCCAGGATGGTCTCGATCTCCTGACCTTGTGATCCGCCCACCTCGGCCTCCCAAAGTGCTGGGATTACAGGCTTGAGCCACCGCGCCCGGCCTAGAATTCTGTTTTTATAGCTTATTCTTTCAGCACTGTAAAGAGATTATTGCACTGTCTTTGACCGCCATAGTTTCTCAGCAATCCATGTTCTTTTGAATAGTCGTTCCTCTAAATATGATGGGTTGCTTTTCTCTATCTATGTTAAAGATTTTTCTCAGGCCAGGCGCAGTGGCTCACGCCTGTAATCCCAGCACTTTGGGAGGCTGAGGCAGGTGGATCACAAGGTCAGGAGTTCAAGACCAGCCTAACCAACATGGTGAAACCCTGCCTCTACTAAAAATACAAAAATTAGCCAGGATGGTGGCGCACGCCTGTAATCACAGCTACTCAGGAGGCTGAGGCAGGAGAATCGCTTGAACCCAGGAGGTGGAGGTTGCAGTGAGCTAAGATCGCACCACTGTACCCCAGCCTGGGCAACAGAGTGAGACTCTGTCTCAAAAAAAAAAAAAAAAAAAAAAAAAAAAGACTTTTCTCTTTATCCCACATAAACAAAAGCATGCTGGGGCCCTGAATAATTTTTTAAGAGTGTAAATGAGTCCTAAGACTAAAAAGTTTGAGGCCAGGCGTGGGGCTCACACCATTATCCCAGCACTTTAGGAGGTCAAGGCAGGAGGATCACTTGAGGTCACGAGTTCAAGACTAGCCTGGTCAACATGCTGAAACCCCGACTCTACTAAAAAATTTAAAAATTAGCCATGTGTGCCGAGGCATGGTGGCTCACGCCTGTAATCCCAGCACTTTGGGAGGCCAAGGCAGGTGGATCACCTGAGGTCAGGAGTTCGAGACCAGCCTGACGAACAAGGTGAAACCCGGTCTCTACTAAAAATTAGCCAGGCATGGTGGTGTGTGTCTACAGTCCCAGTTACTTGGGAGGCTGAGGCAAGAGAATCACTTCAACTCGGGAGGTGGAGGCTTCAGTGAGCCCAGATCACATCACCGAACTCCAGCCTGGGTGACAGAGTGAGACTGTTATTTTTCTAAAAAAAAAAGTTTGAGAACTGTGGACTTATATAGCATCTCTTGGGAGTGGAGCAGGGATAATCTCTAACTTACATTTAATTGTGATGCCATGGACTCTGCTGCCTGTTGGAATCTTCACTCTGTCACTTACTGGTTGTATGACCTTGGGGTAAATTTCCTTAACTTTGCTTCGGTTTCCTTTTATATAAAATAGAGATGATGATACTAGCTAGTCAGGATCCCAGCAGAAAAACAGAACACCCACTAAGCATTTAAAAGAGAGGAGAATTTATTATAGGAAATGGATTTTATGGGTAATAGAAGATCTGAAAAGCCAAGAAGAGGAATGGAGAAGCAACTGAGAGAATAGTGACAGCAGGAAACCTCTATTATCCCCATGCCAGAGAGACAAGGGAAAGGGGCAGGGCTCCTGGTCCCTAGGAGCTGTGGTTCCCCTGGGAAATATAATGGACCTGTTGAGGAAGACCTAAAGCCACAGAAACAAAGAATGTGAAGGAGAAATGCCCTGACTCCTCCTTTATGCCTGCTTTCCAATCTCCCACCACTACCTCCCATTATTGAATCTAACTGGAAGCCACATTTCAGTGGCTGGGCCTGGGAAATGCAGCGTGCAGGGTCCGGCCCCTTGTGACATAGAGTAGAGCTAGGAAAGGATTTAGGAATTAGAGAGCAAACAGGTCCTAAAAGATTAGCACTCTGTCTCATAGAAACATTGTGATTAAATGATTTAACATTTGGGAAATAGGCTGGGTGCGGTGCCTCACGCCTGTAATCCCAGCACTTTGGGAGGCCGAGGCGGGCGGATCACGAGGTCAGGAGTTCAAGACCAGCCTGGCCAACATACTGAAACCCCGTCTTTACTAAAAATACAAAAATTACCCAGGTGTGGTGGCACACGCCTGTAGTCCCAGCTATTTGGGAGGCTGAGGTAGGAGAACCGCTTGAACTCAGGAGGCAGAGGTTGCAGTGAGCTGAGACCATGCCATTGCACTCCAGCCTGGGTGACAGAGTGAGACTCTGTCTCAAAAAAAAAAAAAAAAAAAGTTGGGAAACAGAATTGTAACTATCATATAATAAGTGTTCTATGGGGATTTGTTAAATAAAATAAAGACAGCATTACTTCCAACTGTTATACTTGTAATACTGTTTTTGTGTTTGTTTTAAGACTTTATTATGACAACCTGCAAAGTTTTGACCTTTTGTTTTCAGTGCTTCTGTTGAGAGAACTCTTGTGGCCCTTTATCAAGCAAAACTTTCCAGTAAGCACACATGTTTATATCAAGCTCAATGATTTTCCAGGTCATCTATTGTGATGGACAAAAGTAAAGATGTTTGATAACTTCTTCATCAATGGTATTTTTCATTTGAGAACAAAATAATATTTTAATGTTGCAAGGCACTGAATAAGGACATTTTCTGTGCCTAGAACTGGGCTGGACCCCACAAAGGGAGAAAGGAGGATGACAAAGGTGCCATGCTTTTTTATAATTTAGGAGGAGAGAGAAGACATACACTCAAGAAACAAAATCTATTCCATGCTGTATTGGAGTATGCTAACTGATGGTTAACATATAATGTGATGCTAACTGAGGAGTATGACAGTGCAGGAGTCATAGCAGGTTGATCTCAGAGAACCGCCATCATTTCCCTTCCTCCTTTTTTTTTTTTTTTTTTTTCTTAAGATGGAGTCTCACTATGTTGCCCAGGATGGCCTGGAATTCCTGGCTCAAGTGATCCTCCCACCTCAGCCTCCCAAGTAGCTTACCACTGTGCCTGGCTCCCCTTTATTGATGTAGTTATAAAGCACTAGCTGATTATCCAGGCCCATAGGGGGATGGAACTAATACCATGTATAGCACTTGCAAAGCTCCTTCGAATTTCTCATTCAATCCTGTGAAGTTGATGTTACCATCACATTCATGGTCTGAAACAGCCAATAGTGAAGACAGTTGGGGCTCTCAGTGGCTAGGCAGCCTGGAGGTAATAACACCTATATCACAGGGTTGTGATGAGGCCAGTAAAGCACATAGAACAGAGTGACTGGCCTGTGGGAAGAGCTTGGGGGCTCAGTGATCTGTCTCTATGGAGAGGCAGTAGAATGGAGGAACTTCCAGCAGGGCTTCTAAAGCCAGAGACGCTGGGTTCTAACCCAACCTCTATAATTTACTCCACTACAGAAGACTTGCCTAGTCCTCTCTGGGCTTCAGTTTCTTCATCTGAAAATGGGAAGGGAAATAGCCAACTCACAGGGTTATTTTGAGATATAAATGTAATACTTTTTGAACATGGCACAATAAATATAATCTTATTGTTATTCCACCTAAAAAATTATCAATCTCATCTAATTCAATGTCTCCTTTAAAAATAACAGATATGTGGCTGGGTGCGGTGGCTCATGCCTGTAATCCCAGCACTTTGGGAGGCTGAGGTGGGCAGATCACCTGAGGTCAGTAGTGCGAGACCAGCCTGGCAAACATGGTGAAACCCTGTCTCTACTAAAAATACAAAAATCAGCCAGGTGTGGTGGTGGGCGCCTGTAATCTCAACTACTTGGGAGGCTGAGGCACAAGAATCGCTTGAACCCAGTAGGCAGAGTTTGCAGTGAGCCAAGGTTGTGCAACTTCACTGCAGCCTGGGTGACAGAGCAAGATTATGTCTCAATAAATAAATAAATAAATAACAGATATGTAACTCTCATTTTAGACAGAGTCTCGCTCTGTCGCCCGGGCTGGAGTGCAGTGGCGCAATCTCGGCTCACTGCAAGCTCCGCCTCCCGGGTTCACGCCATTCTCCTGCCTCAGCCTCCGAGTAGCTGGGACTACAGGCGCCCGCCACCGCGCCCGGCTAATTTTTTGTATTTTTTAGTAGAGACGGGGTTTCACCGTGGTCTCGATCTCCTGACCTCGTGATCTGCCCGCCTCGGCCTCCCAAAGTGCTGGGATTACAAGCGTGAGCCACCGCGCCCGGCCCGTAACTCTCATTTTATTTTGTTGTCATTAAATTAATAGATAACATAACCTTGCTGGGTACGTAATTTGAAAAATCAATACAATGCCCTTAATAGAGTATTTAAAAAGAGAAATTATGTGTAATAATGTATATTTCAGTATTTAAATGATTACAGTAGAAGGCCTAATGAGACAGTTGTAGTCAGATGTTTACAACTACTCATAATGAATAATTTTAGAGTAAGAAAATTAAGACAATATTTAGCTGAATATTGCCATCAGTTCTTTTTTATACTTGGCATTTTAAACTTTGGCTAAGTAATATATTCCTATTCAACACACACCTAGAATTGCCCTACATGTGGGAGCTCCAAATGCAGACTGAAGTTGTGTTATACTGGAGGTGTGTATGCCACACAAATGGCACAAAAGAGGAGTAATTTTATGCAGTGATAAACCTTTCTTAGTAATATTTTGAATAGAACAATCTTTTCTCAATGTACACAATAGTTACACTCCTGACCATTGAGGATTATATGCTAATTTTTTTTTTTTTTTTTTTGAGACGGGGTCTCACTCTGTCACTTAGGTTAGAGTGCAGTGGTGCGATCTCAGCTCACTGCAACCTCCGCCTCCCAGGCTCAAGTAATCCTCCCACTCAGCCTTCCAAATAGCTGGGACCACAGGCATGCACCACCACACCCGGCTAATTTTTTGTATTTTTTCTTGAGGTTTCACCATGTTGGCCAGGCTGGTCTCAAACTCCTAAGCTCAGGCAATCCACCCTCCTCAGGCTCCCAAAGTGCTGGGATTACAGGTCTGAGTTACCAAGCGCAGCCTACATACTAAAATTGTGACAAAAATACCTCATAAGAAAAACATTCAGGATTTGGAACAACCCAATTATTTTGTGAGTTGTTGTCCCAAACAAGTGAGAATATCTAGCATTCCTAGTCTTTGATCACTAAACCCAGTAGCATTCCCAATAATATGACACACCACAGCCTCCACCCCAAATTTCCCAACAAACCCTCGTTGGGGTTGACCCTTTTTCTATAGACATACAAGCATTTCATGTCATTGCGAAAGCAATCACTAGGTGGCAGCATATATCAAGGTACTCAAGACAATGCGGGAACCAAGGTTAAGATTAATAAGACTTCCAGGGAGGTGAGCAGGGTTGGAAATGAAGGACAAGAGGATTTCAGTTTTATTTGTAATGTTTTATTTCCATCACTACAAAAAGATAACTCAATATGACAAAAATATTGAAAATGGGTGTGAATGACAAAAGCCATGGAAATTGTACTTTTCTCTGTTTTTACATTTATTTATTTAGAGACAGAGTCTCCCGCTGTCACTCAGACTGGAGTGCAGTGGTGCCATCTGGGCCCACTGCAATCTCTGCCTGCCAGGTTCCAGTGATTCTCCTGCCTCAGCCTCCGGAGTAGCTGGGATTACAGGTGTGCGCCACCATACCCGGCTAATTATTGTATTTTTATTAGAGACGGGGTTTCACCATGTTGGCCAGGCTGGTCTTGAACTCCCGACCTCAGGTGATCCATCTACCTTGGCCTCCCGAAGTGCTGGGATTACAGGCATGAGCCGCTGTGCCCGGCTTTTTTTTTTTTTTTTTTTTTTATTAATTTTTTTTGCATACAAAAACAATAAACATTTTCTAAAAATACATACAAACAAAAAGATGCATATCAAACATATTAGGAAGGTTGCACATGGGAAGTCGGGGAATAGAAATGGGGGTGGGAGTTAAAATAAATGAGAGAGGGACTTTATATGGATCAGTGATAATAACTCAATCCTCTATTTGACAAAGAAGAGGGAGAAGGAAGAGGAAGAAAAAGAAAGTGGGATAAAGGATCAGAAAGGGAGGAAAATAGAAAAAATTAGAGTATGACTCCAGGGTAGACCTGTTTTGTTGTCATTGAGTTGGTTAGTTGGTTTGTCTGTTGTATTCTTCATGTTTCGCCAAGTTGGCCAGACTGGTCTCGAACTCCTAGCCTGAAGTGATCAACCCGCCTCGCCCCCCAGAGTGCCGGGACCACAGGCGTGATCCACCACGTCCAGCCCCCACATTGCTTCTGGCCTCCGTGGTAGACCTCCCAGACGGAGCGGCCAGGCAGAGGAGCTCCTCACTTCTACCCAGACACGGGGCGGCCGGGCAGAGGGGCTCCTCACTTCCCAGACGGGGCGGCCAGGCAGAGACGCTCCTCACCTCCCAGACGATGGGTGTCCGGGCAGAGGCACTCCTCACTTCCCAGATGGGGCAGTGTGCCCGGCTTTTTACATTTATTTTTAAAAGATCTGCAAACAGAAAGATCTGCACAGAATATTGCTAAATCATCAATCTTCCATTCACAAAGAGAATAAAAATTGTGGTAGCTAAAGAATCAGGACTTCCATTAATGGTTAAGAACAATTTAAATCTTCTGTAAGAAGATGTACGTTTGGGCCGAGCGCTGTGGCTCACGCCTGTAATCCTAGCACTTTGGGAGGCCGAGGTGGTGGATCACCCGAAGTCAGTATTTCGAGACCAGTCTGGCCACATGGTGAAACCTCGTCTCTACTAAAAATACAAAAATTAGCCAGACTTGGTGGCACACGCCTGTAATCCCAGCTACTCGGGAGGCTGAGGCAGGAGAATCGCTTGAACTCAAAAGGCGGAGGTTGCAGTGTGCCAAGATTGCGCCATTGCACTCCAACCTGGGCGACAAGAGTGAAACTCAGTCTCAAAGAAGAAGAAAAAGATGTACATTTGTAGGAAAGAGTGAAACTGATTTTGTAAAATTATGACTGAGACAGCGGAAGAGTTCTAACTTAACCAGCTCTGTCTTGCTTCTAACATCCAACCTGTCCTTGTTCATTCCTGGGCATTGGTTGAACTAATTTGGGGAGAAACTTAGCTTATAGTTTAAACCAAAGATGATAACAGCCCCTTCACAAAGCAGACCTCCTTCTTGCCTGGGGACTAGATTGCCTCTGTAGGACTAACATTAGCCACAGGATTAGAAATTATAGTTTAGGGATTATGCAGCTGGAGGCTACAAGATTCCGACCCTCCCTAAACTGCTCCTAAGATCAGTGCTTGTGATATTTTGCAGACCCTGAACTTGATGGATCAGCTGGCACCACCCAGATCGATTAATTGGCTCATCTGATCTGGTGGCTCTCCCGCCCAGGAACTGACTCAGCGCAAGGAAACAGCTCCGACTCTCTAAGATTTAATCCCTGACCAATCAGCACTCCTGGCTCACTGGCTCCTCCCACCCACCAAGTTGTCCTGAAACACTCTGCTCACCGAATGATGGGGAGACTGATTTGAGTAATAATAAAACTCTGGTCTTCTGGTTCTAGATCCTTGAGGAATCGCCACACTGTCTGCCACAATGGTTGAACTAATTTACACTCCCACCAACAGTATAAAAAAACAAAACAAAACAAAAAAAAGTGTTCCTATTCCTCCACATCCTCTCCAGCATGTGTTGCTTCCAGACTTTTTAATGATCACCATTCTAACTGGCGTGAGGTGGTATCTCATTGTGGTTTTGATTTGCATTTCTCTAATGACCAGTGATGATGAGCTTTTCTTCATATGTCTGTTGGCTGCATAATACCATTTGACCCAGCAATCCCATTACTGGGTATATACCCAAAGGATTATAAATCATTCCACTATAAAGACACATGCACACGTATGTTTATTGCAGCACTATTCACAATAGCAAAGCCTTGGAACCAACCCAAATGCCCATCAATGATAGACTGGATAAAGAAAATGTGGCAGATATACACCATGGAACACTATGCAGCCATAAAAAAGGATGAGTTCTTGTCCTTTGCAGGGACATGGATGAAGCTGGCAACCATCATTCTCAGCAAACTAACACAGGAACAGAAAACCAAACACCGCACGTTCTCACTCATAAGAGGGAGTTGAACAATGAAAACGCATGGACCCAGGAAGGGGAACATCAAACACCAGGGCCTGTGGGGGGGTGGGGGGCTGGGGAGGGATAGCATTAGGAGAAATACCTAATGTAGATGACCGGTTGATGGGTGCAGTGAACCACCATGGCACATGTATACCTATGTAACAAACCTGCACGTTCTGCACATGTATCCCAGAACTTAAAGTATAATTAAAAACAAACAAACAGCAACAACAACAAAACCTCTGGTCTCTGGCACAGCCAGCTCTGTGTGAATTACTCTTTCTCTATTGCAATTCCCCTGTCTTGATGAGTCGGCTTTTTCTAGGCAGTGGGCAAGGTGAACCTCTTGGGCGATAAATAGCAATAAACTGCTTGGAGAAGTGCAGGAAAATAGCACAGAGAAGGTGGCATTTCAGTTAGTCTTTAAAATCAGGCAGGATGGCTGGGCACAGTGGCTCACGCCTGTAATCCTAGCACTTTGGGAGGCTGGTGGGAAGGTCACCTGAGGTCAGGAGTTCGAGACCAGCCTGACCAACATGGTGAGATCCCTGTCTCTACTAAAAATACAAAAAAATCAGCCAGGCCTGGTGGCACGTGCGTGTAATCCCAGCCACCCAGAAGGCTGAGGCAGGAGAATTGCTGGAACCCAGGAGGCAGAGGCTGCAGTGAGCCAAGATCGTGCCACTGCACTCCAGCCTGACTGATAGAGACTGTGTCTCAAAAAAATAATAAATAAATAAATAAAATAAATTAAAATCAGGCAAGAATAACACCAATGCATATTAAGAGGCAACAATAATCACAACAGCTAACGTATTAAACTTCATAGCTGACAGTATTCTTTGACGCATTTTATCAATTCAAGTTCATCTCCTTCTCACATTGCTGCTGACCCTTAGGAATAGTTTATTACACCAGTGCTACTCCAAGCCTGGTTTGCTAACTGGGCACAATCTCGGTTCACTGCAGCCTCTGCCTCCCAGGTTCAAGCAATTCTCCCATCTCAGCCTCCCAAGTAGCTGGGATTACAGGCACCTGCCAACACACCCAGCTAATTTTTGTATTTTTAGTAGAGACAGGATTTCCCCATGTTGGCCAAGCTGGTCTTGAACTCCTGGCCTCAAGTGATCCGCCCGCGTCACCCTCCAAAAGTTCTGGGATGACAGACGTGAGCCACTGCGCCTGGCTTCATTTTTATTATTGTATTTCATCAAAGTATCAGGCTTCAATGGGTTGAAAGCATACACACACACACAGGTGGTTCTTCCCCGCCAGACCTTTGAGAAGCACTGGCCCCAAAGCACCAAAACAGACAGAAGGCATGAAAGAGGTAAGTGTGGAGAGCTAGAAGAGAAAAGTGTGGAGAGCTAGAAGAGAAAGCTCACACTTAATAGTTCCCACCTGTAATAAGTGCTTTCAGTAAATTTTATTTAATCCTCCCAACAACCCAATGGTATTGGTGTTATGATCTTAATTTTACAAAAGAGGACCGCAAATTCAGAGAAGATAATGAGCTTGCCCAAACATGGCCCAGAATCAAACCAAGGTTTGTCAGAATTCTGTTTTTCTAAAATATTTATGCTGAATTAATTGCCATATGAGTGTCCTTTTCTCCTTGATCAATATCTAAAAACTTACAGCTTATCTGGAACCAGTTGCTCCTGGGCTCACAGTCATGGACATGTCCTCAGGATGTGGCTCACCAATTTTTTCCTAAGTTAGGAAAAAGGATCTGTCTTCTTACCCAGTGGAGCATGGTGTGTGTCATATGTCAAAAGGTTAAAACAATAACAGCAAACCAGTTCCCATTTCCTGTTCAAATATACCTACCTATACACACACCGCCCCCTACAGACACTTCTTATCAGGCAAGAAAAATAAATCATGCTCTCTCACTGTCACTGGAACAATAGCACCAGGTATTTTCCTAACTTGAATTTTCTTTTCTTTATGTTAAGGTGCTTTTTTATCTTAAACTTACAAATTTGTGTTACTGACATGGATCTTAGAAACTTTACGTAATAGAAATTTTAATGTTACTTATTTTTTCTTTTTTTTAAATGTCAGGGTCTTGCTCTGTTACACACACTGGAGTGTGGTGGTGCAATCATTGCTCACTGTAACCTTGAACTCCTGGGCTCAAGTGATCCTTCCACCTCAGCCTCTCAAGTAGCTGGGACTACAGGTATGCACCACCATGCCTGGGTAATTAATGTTTTTTTTTTTTTTTGTAGAGACAGGGTCTTGCTATGTTGCCCAGGCTGGCATTGAACTCTTGGCCTCAAGCAATCCTCCCGCCCTAACTTCCCAAAGAACTGGGATTACGTTATTTCATTTAAGCCACACAACATCCCTATGAAGTAGAAATTATTATTCCTGTTTTATTGATAGGAAAGGGAAGCCAAGAGAAATAACTAGCACAAGGTTGCAAAATTAGCAAACGACAGAATTGAGATAGAAATTGCATGTTTGACTGAGAAGCCTGTGCAAACTCTTGATATTCTATTTAGTAGTTATAAGATTAAAACATGAGCAACAGACACCTTTTAATCTCATTAACTCTGGGACTTCTGTTCAATGATTTATATCTTTTATGCAGAATAAGGCTCTTAGAATCACAGTCACCTAGAACTATGTCTGCCTTGGTCTACATGTCTATTGTGGCCTATTTAAAAAGCTAAGAAACTTAAATAATTTCTTTTGGCAAAACAGTCACCTAACATCTGTCTCATGCAGAGTCAGAGCTGGTCTGCTCCTGGATGCTCAAGGGAGTTGGACGACTATTCTCTTTCTGGAGTGGGGCTGAGCATGGCCAGGGTTTAAGGGCTGCCTAACTTTCTAGGGAAATTACTTCATCTTTCTATACTTAAGCTTTCTCATTTGTAAGTTGAAAATAATACCAAACTCCAGGGTTTTGTGAGGATAAGGTGTTTAGCACAAGGTAAAGCACAGAATAGATGCTCAACACACATGAATACTGCCATAAACATTACTTCGCCTTCCTGCAGACCAACTGTGACTCTGCATGAAACAGAAAAACAGAACATTTATTTGGTACTAATCAAAGTTCCTTTCATAATCTTTTATGCGTAGACAATACCATTGTATCCCCATTTTTTTTTTTTTTTTTTTTTTTTTTTGAGACGGAGTCTCGCTCTGTCACCCAGGCTGGAGTGCAGTGGCCCGATCTTGGCTCACTGCAAGCTCAGCCTCCCGGGTTCACGCCATTCTCCTGCCTCAGCCTCTCCGAGTAGCTGGGACTACAGGCGCCCGCCAGCACGCCCGGCTAATTTTTTGTATTTTTTTTTTTAGTAGAGACGGTGTTTCACCGTGGTCTCGATCTCCTGACCTCGTGATCCGCCCGCCTCGGCCTCCCAAAGTGCTGGGATTACAAGCGTGAGCCACCGCGCCCGGCCTTGTATCCCCATTTTAAGAGGCAGTATTTCAGTCTTTTCAAAGCATAAGTTTGAAGCCAGAATGGCCTGGGTTAGATTTCTTCTTATACTTATTATTATTATTATTATTATTATTATTATTTGAGACGGAGTCTTGCTCTTGTTGCCCAGGCTGGAGTGCAATGGTACTAACTCCGCTCACCCGAACTCGGCTCACAGCAACCTCCGCCTCCCGAGTTAGGGCGATTCTCCTGCCTCAGCCTCCAAAGTAGCTAGGATTACAGGCATGCACCACCACGCCCGGTTATTTTTGTATTTTTAGTAGAGACGGGGTTTCTTCATGTTGGTCAGACTGGTCTGGAACTCCTGACCTCAGGTGATCTGCCGCCTCGGCCTCCCAAAGTGCTGGGATTACAGGCATGAGCCACTGTGCCCGGCTCTTCTTTGAGACGGAGTCTCGCTCTGTTGCCCAGGCTGGAGTGCAGTGGCGCGATCTCGGCTCACTGCAAGCTCCGCCTCCCGGGTTCACGCCATTCTCCTGCCTCAGCCTCTCCGAGTAGCTGGGACTACAGGCGCCCGCCACCACGCCCGGCTAATTTTTTTTTTGTATTTTTAGTAGAGACGGGGTTTCACCGTGGTCTCGATCTCCTGACCTCGTGATCCGCCCGCCACGGCCTCCCAAAGTGCTGGGATTACAAGCGTGAGCCACCGCGCCCGGCCATCCCGGCTCTTCTTATACTTATTATTTGCTTGCCTTAGACAAGTAACTTCACCTCTCCAAGCCTGCATTCTGATGCAGATAAACACCAACACCCATTTTATGATTTACTGTAATAATTAAACGAGGTAATAACATACCTGAAGTATCTTTAATGCAGCAGATGTCAAAAAGTGGTAGCCGCAATTATTTTTATTTTGTAAGGGAGGATTAAACACATTTAAATAGGACATCACAGGAGTGGAGCTGGATCCCAGGTCGGCCTGATTCCTAGGCCGGCGTTCCTTATTGATTACAACATAAGGCGAACAAGTCGTCTTTGGTGAGAGAGGTTGGGGAGAGAAGAATGTTTAATTTCTCCATGCCCTTCAATGACATGTATAACCTTCACTGTTGACCATTTGGCCAGATTGTTGAATTATGTTTTGCTCTCTGGCAACTTGGGATATGGAACGTAAAATAAAAAGGCCTTCATTCTAGTAACCTCCAGGCCTGTCCCCAGGATTCTACAGCATGAGCTTTGTGGGTAAAGCGAGCTCACCAAATTCAGCCTCCAGCAGCACACACAGCAACGAAGCAGCGCCCCGCCCAGATGTTTATATTTTCCTCCATCGGCCCCGCCCCCCGACCACGAGCGGCTCTAGCCACGCCCCCAAGCTCAAGTTTCTGGGGCCGGACTAGCCCAGCGCGTCTGCCTACCCACAGGGATTCCCTCTCCAGCCAATCCAGTCAGAGCAGCGGAGCTGCCCCGAACAAAGATGGCGCGGGAAGCGTCTGTGAGGGCAAACTGAGCAGAGCACCCAAACCCTCGGCGGACAGCGGAGCCAGTGTTAGCCGCACGGCCCCAACCATGGAGGAGGGCGGCAGCACTGGCAGTGCTGGCAGTGACAGCAGCACCAGCGGGAGTGGCGGCGCGCAGCAAAGGGAGCTGGAGCGCATGGCTGAGGTCTTGGTCACCGGGGAGCAGCTACGGTAAGGCAAGAGACACAGCGGGTGAGCTCACGATGGCACTGCCAACGCGTGCCCGCTGCAGTCCTGCGCGCACGCGCTCCCTGGCTCGTGGCTTGCGACTCGCGTGGGGCGTCGGGACGGCTGCGGGCGCGTGGATGGTCCTCGGTGCGCCCGCCCTTAGTAGCTGCAGCCCCTGTCCCTGAGGACTCGCTCGCCACGCGGGGCTGCCTGGCAGAAGCCGACGAGCGGGTGGTGCGCGCTGCGCCCTAGCCTGGCTGCTGCAGCCCTGTGCCGGGCAGAGTCCCTGCCACCCACCGCGCTGTCCGTCTTCCCGTGTACCTGGACGCCGCCAGGCCTCCCGGCTGACAGCCTGCGCCTCGTCCGCCAAGAGAAAAAGAGGGGTCGGTGTGGGGTCCCGAGGCGACCCCAGCCCCTCTACTCCTTGATAAAAGGAGCAAGACCAACGATAGCCTTCACTAGGTTTTCCATTTTGCTGACAAGTCTTCCTTCACTCCCCTGAGCCTCGGTGTTTTACATCTGTAAAACAGGGCTGATTCAAGGGCTTTTGTGGGGTTAAACTGAGAGAGCATTTCTGAAACACTGCACCTATCAGTTAATTGGCACATCGTCCTCAATCATTTGGGTCCGCAAGGGGGCGTGGAGGCACCTTGTCGGGCTGCCTTGAGGTTGTGCCACCTCCCCGGTCCCGCACGTTTTGGGCAGCGGGATCCATGGGGACCCTGGCTGCTGCAAGAATTAAGACTTGCGGCGTCTCACGGAACTTGGGAACAAGGATGACCCCCAGAATCCCCCTTGCCATTCCCATCCCTGTATGGTCCTTCCTCTAGGGCTGTTTGGGAATAGTACTTATGGTCTAACTGATTCTGCAGCTGCCCTTCGTGTGGTCATAAATCGGTTTGCCAGGAAAAAGAAAACCCAGCTCTGCAGCGTTTGAGCCACAACTTGTACGCGGGCCCCTGTTACTTCTAGTTCTTAGCCTGAATTCCCCAGCTCGTTTTGGTTTCTAGATGTCTGTGTTTCAGGACCTGAAAGAGTGACTGGCAAAGGTCTCTAAAGGAGACCAATATTGGAAGTCAGAATTAACTGATTTTTAATGTTACAAAAGGCAAATTGCACCTATCGATTCTTTGTTGATTTTTAAAAATATGTGGTCAAAATTAAAGGGAATAAAAACTTCTTTTCCTTCATCAAAAGTACTCTCTAATGAAACCTGTCAAGCGCGTCCGTGTGAAGAGACCACCAAACAAGCTTTGTGTGAGCAATAAAGCTTTTTAATCACCTGGGTGCAGGTGGACTGAGTCTAAAAAAGGAGTCAGCGAAGGGAGATGGAGAAGGGGTTGCTTTATAGGAGTTGGGTAGATAATGGATAGTGGTGTAAGTTTGTGAGGTGCAGTCCAAGAAGGCGGGGGGTGACTTCATAAAGCCCTGTTGTAAAGAGTAGAGTAAGGAAGAAGGGACCTGATATCCCTTGGAGAATAAATGTTGCCAGAAGGTCATCAATATATTGCATAAGGTGAGAAGCAGAGGGGTAGAAAGAAATTAATCATGAGAAAGGGCTTGGCTGAAGTAACGAGGTCTATTCCTGAAGACTTGCGGCAGTACAGCCCAGGTAATTTGCTGGGACTGATGGGTGTCAGGGTCAGTCCACGTAAAAGCAAAGAGAGGCTGGGATGAGGGGTGCAGGGGAATAGTGAAAAAGGCATCTTTAAGATCAAGAATGGAATAGTGAGTTGTGGAGGAAGGTATTGAGGACAAAAGAGTGTACAGGTTGGGCACCACAGGGTGGATAGGCAAAACAATTTGGTTGATAAGATGCAGATCCTGAACTAACCTGTAAGACTTGTCCAGTTTTGGGACAGGTAAAATGGGGGAATTGTAAGGAGAGTTTGTAGCCTTTAGAAGCCCAAGCTGTAGCGGGCGAGTGATAACAGGCATCAGTCCCTTTAAAGCCTGCTGTGGGAAAGAAAGTTTAATTTCTCTGTTCTTCATTACTGGGCCATCTTTTTTAAAAGTCTTCCGTTGGATAGGGTTACTTATTTTTCATTTATTTTACAAATGTTAAATTGCATGATGGCTCTTTTTGTCCAGCAAGTACTTTTTCCTTTAAGATGCAGTTTAAATGCCTCTTCCTTGCAGTCCCCAGAGCACTTGTTATTCCCTGCTTTTCTAGCGCCTCTCTGCACTGCAGCAGTTTTGAGAGCCATCCTTGTCACGCAGGAATTAGAACTGGGTTTGAATGACTGCTCCACCATTATGTAGGCAAGTGTCAGCATTAAATTGTTTCAAGGAAGACTTTAAGCTAGACTGAATCTTGGCTTTGCTACTTACTAGTGTGGGACCTTCAACAAGTTATTGTGCCTGTAATCCTAGCCCTTTGGGAGACCAAGGCAGGTGGATCTCTTGAGGCCTGGAGTTCGAGACCAGCCTGGCCAACGTGGTGAAACCTCATCTCTACTAAAAATACAAGAATTAGCCGGGTGTGGTGGTACACGCTTGTAATCCTAGCTACTTGGGAGGCTGAGGCAAGAGGATTGCTTGAACCTGGGAGGCAGAGGTTGCAGTGAGCCAAGATAGTGCCACTGCACTCCAGCCTAGGGAACAGAGTAAGCCTCTATCTCAAAAAAAAAAAAAAAAAAAAGAAGAACGATGGGTAATTAATGATGGAATTTTACACACATACTCATGGTGTAAGTATGAGGATTAGATGAGTTGCACTTAGGACAGTTTCTGATATGTAGTAAGCACCAGGTCAACATTAGCTAAGGTAGAGTTCTGTGACCTTGGACAGGTAAATTCACTTCTCTGAGTCTCTGTTTCCACATTTGAAAAAGACAGTGAAGATGAATGTATTTCATGGAGTTGTGAGAATTTGCCCCTGGGCTTCATGTATTAATGAGCATTCAACAAATAGTTCCTGGAATTAATTAGTATCATTGGTCTTTCTGCATCACTGCATGTGACTTCCAGCCAAGTAAGATCGGGCAGGAAGGATTGGGTGGTGGTGAAGAGGGCAGGATATAGAACTAGGCTGCCTGGGTTCTTATTCTGCCTCCACCATTTATTCTGTAACTTTAGGACAATATGTTTAGCCTCTCTGTGCCTCAGTTTCCTCTTCTACGAAATGTTATTCTGATGACACTTCTTCAGGAGCTCTGTGAGGATTAAATGAGATGCTACATGTAAAAGGCTTAGTAAATGTTAGCCACTTAATTCTACTTTGGAAAATTTTAATCATTGCTCTTTTTTATCTCAACTGTTTTGTCACTGTAACTAGCACATAGTAACTACTCAGTAAGTAGTTAAATGAATATTGTAAGTATTCAATATACTTCTGTTAGTACAGAGCAATATAATAGTCAGAATTTAGGAATTAAAGTGGTCGTATGCCTGGTTTCCTAGCTATCGGAGGGTTGGAAGTTCAGTCATTATTGTCACTTTCACAAAGAGTTCTTCTGTCTGCAGCTACCCTCTCGCTGCAGGATTGTAAGTGCTTTGCAACGTCCAGGCCTCCTGACTCTTAAGTGCTTCACACACTCTCAGTTCCCCCCTGCTTTCTCTCGCTTTGCATTACTTTCTGGGTCATCAAAGATGAGGTAGAGGTGATAAGAGGAAACCAAGGACTGGGATTTGAAATAAAAAATTTAGCCTCTAGGCCCAGTTCTATCAATTTCTTTTTCTTTCTTTAATTGTAGCTATGCCCTCTTGAGCAAGTCACTTAACCTCTCTAGTCCTAAGCATCCTTCCCTACAGAATGGGAATAATAATATCTTCCCACATAAGATTTGTGGTATTGGATCAAATAGAGTACAACATGGGAAGAAACTTTATAAAATAAATCAATAAAGTAAGAAGAGTGTTGTTATGATTGTTGTAACCTCCAGATGTGAAATCAGGGGCTGGCTCCACAATCCTGATACTTCTTTTTTTGTTTGTGTTTTGTTTTTTGAGATGGAGTTTCACTCTTGTGGCCCAGGCTGGAGTGCAATGGCGCGATCTCGGCTCACTGCAACCTCCGCCTCCCGGGTTCAAGCGATTCTCCTGCCTCAATGTCCCAAGTAGCTGGAACACCACCACGCCCTATTTTGTATTTTTTAAATTTATTTTTCTTGAGGCACAAGAATCGCTTCAACCCAGGAGGTAGAGGTTGTGGCTAATTTTGTATTTTATTTATTCATTTATTTATTTATTTTTAGAAGAGACAAGGTTTCTCCATGTTGGTCAGGCTGGTCTGCAGCTCCCAACCTGAGGTAATCTGCTGGCCTCAGCCTCCCAAAGTGCTCAGATTACAGGAGGCATGAGCTACACCTAGCCAATACTGACACTTTTTTTTTTTAAGACAGAGTCTTCGCTCTGTCATCAGGCTAGAGTGCAGTGGCACGATCTCGGCTCACTGCAACCTCTGCCTCCCAGGTTCAAGCAATTCTCCTGCCTCAGCCTCCCAAGTAGGTGGGACTACAGATGCGCGCCACCACGCCAAGTTAGTTTTTTTTTTTTTTTTTATACTTTTAGTAGAGACGGGGTTTCACCATGTTGGCCAGAATGGTCTCGATCTCTTGACCTTGTGATCCGCCCGCCTTGGCCTCCCAAAGTGCTGGGATTATAGGCGTGAGCCACCGTGCCCGGCCAATCCTCACACTTTTTAAAGGGCAGTTGGTTGTATAAGGACAAGAAATTAACTAACAGACCTAAAAATATCTCTTGCTTCCTTTTTCAGCTTAACTGCAGGACCCTTTGTTTAATTCTCTTCATGTTTTTCCCTTGTCATAAAATATTTTACTTCCTTCCCCCAATGTATTTATATTTTTGCATCTTAAAGATGCATTTGGGGCCAGGCACAGTGGCTTAACACCTGTAATCCCAGCACTTTGGGAGGCCAAGGCGGGCGGATCACCTGAGGTCGGGAGTTCAAGACCAGCCTGACCAACATGGAGAAACCCCATCTCTACTAAAAATACAAAATTAGCCAGGCGTGGTGGCACATGCCTGTAATGTCAGCTACTTGAGAGTCTAAGGTAGGAGAATTGCTTCAACCTGGGAGGCAGAGGTTGTAGTGAGCCGAGATCGCGCCATTGCACTCCAGCCTGGGCAACAAGAGCAAAACTCCGTCTCAAAAAAAAAAAAAATGTATTTGGATACTACTTCACAGCCCCCAGGATGGGTATAACAAAACAGAGTCACAAGTCAAATAGGGTAAAACATGGGAAGAAACTTTGTAAAATAAATCAATAAAGCAAGAAGAGTGTTGTTATGACTATTGTAACCTCCAGATGTGAAATTGGGGGCTGGCTCCAATTTCACATTGGAGAAATTGTGGAGAAATTAGAACCCCTACACACTACTTGGTGGGAATGTAAAATGGTACAGCCACTTTGGAAAAATATTTGGCAGCTCCTCAAATATTAAACATAGAGTTATATGACCTAGAAATTCTGCTTTTAGGTATACACCCAGGAGAAATGAGAAAACATGTCTACATAAAAACTTGTACACAAATGTTCATAGCAGTATTATTCATAATAATCAAAAACAGGGCTGAGTGCAGTGGCTCACACCTGTTAATCCCAGCACTTTGGGAGGCTGAGGTGGGTGGATCGCCTGAGGTCAGGAGTTCCAGACCAGCCTGGACAACATGGAGAAACCCTACCTCTAATAAAAATACAAAAATTATCTGTGCGTGGTGGTACATGCCTGTAGTCCCATCTACTCAGGAGGCTGAGACACAAGAATAGCTTGAACCCAGGAGGCAGAGGTTGCAGTGAGCTGAGATTGCACCATGACACTCCAGTCTGGGTGACAGAGCAAGATTCTGTCTTAAATAAATAATCAAGGGCCGGGCACAGGGGCTCACGCCTGTAACCAGCACTTTGGGAGGCCGAGGTGGGTGGATCACCTGAGGTTGGGAGTTCAAGACCAGCCTGACCAACATGGAGAAACCCTGTCTCTACTAAAAATACAAAATTAGCCGGGCATGGTGGCACATGCCTGTAATCCCAACTACTTGGGAGGCTGAGGAAGGAGAATCACTTGAACCCAGGAGGCGGAGGTTGCAGTGAGCTGAGATTGTACCATTGCACTCCAGCCTGGGCAACCAGAGTGAAACTCTGTCTCAAAAATAAATAAATGAATAATCAAAAACGGAAACAGCTCAAATATCTATTAACTGATAAATGGATAAACAAAATGTGATATATCCATATAATGGAATATTATTCAGCAATAAAAAGGATTGGCCAGAGAATGCCATGACATTTATTTATTTATTTATTTTTATTTTTTTTTTTTGAGACGGAATCTCACTCCACAGTGGCTCATGCCTGTAATCCCAGCACTTTGGTAGGCTGAGGCAGGTGGATCACGAGGTCAGGCATTCAAGACCAGCCTGGCCAAGATGGTGAAACCTCGTCTCTACTAAAAATACAAAAATTAGCTGGGTGCAGTGGCAGGCACCTATAGTTCCAGCTACTCGGGAGGCTGAGGCAGAAAAATTGCTTGAACCCAGATGGCAGAGGTTGCAGTGAGCCGAGATTGTGCCACTGCACTCCAGCCTGGGTGAGAGAGCGGGACTTCGTCTCAAAATAAATAAAATAAAATAAAGAAGCCCAGCAATATCACTATTCTCTTTCTAGCAATGGTAGCAATTATCATAATAACAATAACACTTACATGGCACCTATTACCTGCTAAGGACACTTCTAAGCACTTTATGTATGGTAATGCCTTTAATCTTTATAGCAACTCTATGTAGTAGATACCTTTATTACTTGTATTTTGTAGATTAAAAAATTGAGGAAAAGATCATTTAAACCAACAGGCCATAGATTATTCAGCCAGAAAATTACGGTAGAGTTGAGCGTTTCTGCTCTTAAGCAGTATGATAAGGTACAATAGTGTTCCCAACTAATGACTTAGAGGGTTAAAAAAAATGAAACACTAAAACAACTTTAAAACAGAATCATGTATATGAGAATATCACATTGCAGTGTGACAACTTTGGTAAACAAAAAAGTAGACAAGTAGCTTTTCCATTCTGTTGGGGAAAATCTGATTTATTCCTGTGAGTATTTATATTTTGACAAGGTAGGATTGTCACTTTCTCTACTAAATATTAAACTCAATATTTCCTGACATGTGGTTTTGAAAAGTGAATTTGGACTCCACTGATTCAGAATTTGTAACCATTTTAATGGGAAGATAAATTGCAGTTCTATTTTGCCATCTGTGAGAATGGGAGTAGGGTAAGGAAGAGAATTAAGAATGTATAATAAAGGGAATGCTTAAATAGAAAATGCATTAATCCTTAATTTCACTTTAATTCATTTAATTTCATTAATTCATAATTAATTTCACTTTCGCTCCTCTACCAAGATGAAGTGTGCTAATTACAACAATCTTATCCAATCACTAAGGCTGACTTCCCAAAAGCAACTTACTAGGCTATGAGTTTAGTTAGCTAAGTTGGAGGAAATGCAGTTCTTTCAAATTGTTTGTCACCTTTGCCTTTTTTCTATAACAGGCTGCCTTTTAGGCTCTTACAAGCTTGCTATTGTCTTTTTAATAAAAACATCTTTAATAAATATTGAATTACTTTCCTGAATTTACTTTGCAACTGTTAATGCAGTTTTCAGAAAAAAGGTAAAAACAGGCCAGGTGTGGTGGGTCAGGCCTGTAATCCTAGCACTCTGGGAGGCTGAGGTGGGCAGATCACTTGAGGTCAGAAGTTCCAGACCAGCCTGGCCAACAAAAAATACAAAAAAATTAGCTGGGTGTGGTGGTGCATGCTTGCAGTCCCAGCTACTCAGGAGGCTGAGGCAGGAGAATTGCTTGAACTGGGAAGGCAGAGGTTGCAGTGAGCCAAGATGGCACCACTGCACTCCAGCCTGGGAGACACAGTGAGACTCTGTCTCAAAAAAAAAAAAAAAAAAAAAAAAAAAAAAAAAAAGGTAAAATCAGCCATTGAACCAAAGATCAAGCTCCTCTAATAAATCGAATATGAGATAAGGAATTTAGAGCATGCACAACAGGAAAAGGAGAAATAATTCATTTTATTCAAGTAGGCACCTAAGGAACTTTACGGTTGGTATAAGAATATCTTAGGGGTGTCCCCTTAGAAGCTGAGACTGAAATTTTCTTCTCCTAAATAGCAGAGAGATATCCTGGAGTCAGGAAATTACTGTCTATACAAATTTTTAAAAAACAAGGGCTTTAGGAAATGAAGAGTCCCTGTATTTGGAGTCAGTGGTCAAGAGCCTAATTTATGTAGAATGTTTATTCTATTTTTATTTATTTATTTATTTATTTTTGAGACAGGGTCTCACTCTGTCACCTAGGTGGTGTGCAGTGGTGTAATCTCGGCTCACTGCAACATCTACCTCCGGGGTTCAAGTGATTCTCCTGCCTCAGCCTCCTGAGTAGCTGGGATTACAGGCAAGCGCCACCGTGCCCAGCTAATTTTTTAATTTTTAGTAGAGATGGGGTTTTCCCCATGTTGGCCCGGCTTGTCTCGAACTCCTGACCTCAGGTTTTCTACCCGCCTCGGCCTCCCAGAATGCTAGGATTACAGGGATGAGCCACTGCACTCGGCCTTGTAATTACTTTTCTAAAAGGCCATTGCTGATATAAGTTATGGCTTCCATCAGCTTTGGAATCAATAAAACTGAAAATAAGTTAAATAAACCTCAAGGGAAGAGAATGCAAGGTGAAGGAAGGTCATTCTTCTGTCCTGTTATTTCTTTCTTTTTTAATTTTAGAAAAAAAATACATTGTTTTATATCTTTTTTTATTATTTATTTTTATTTTTATTTTTTTTAGACAGGGTCTCACTCTTGTCACCCAGGTGCAGTGGCACGATCCTGGCTCACTTCAACCTCTGGGTCCCGGGCTCTTGTGATCCTTCCACCTCAACCTCCCAAGTATCTGAGACTCAAGTATCTGAGACTCAGGCACGTACCACCACACCTGGCTAATTTTTGTATTTTTTGTAGAGATGGGGTCTTGCCATGTTGCGCAGGCTGATCTCAAACTCCTGGACTCCAGTGATCCTCCCACCTCAGCCTCCCAAAGTGCTGATATTAGAGGCCATCAGCACCAGCTTCCTGTCCTGTTCTTTCTAGCTTTCATTTGAGTCAGGAGTTCATTTCCCCTTCATTGGTGGCTCTTAGATGGTTGGTTTCCATGAGTTTAGTGATTAGGAAATGGCGAAGGAAAGAACAATCAGTCCCTCTTTCTACATGGTAATTATACTTTTCCGTGTTCCATTATCTACCAAGGAGAGGTGGGTACCAAATCTGAGATCCTTGTTCTAGTATTATCGGCCTTAACTAAACTTAGAAGTTTATGTCAGTGATCGTTTCTATGTATCATTAGATACATGGGGGACATAGTGAAGATGGAGTCGGGGAGAGGATTCAGTGGGACAGACAGCGTGCTTGCAGGGTGGTACCTTCAGGATCAACTTGAGCTATTTTCATCAGGGCTGGCTGCAGAGAATCACTTTTTGGTAGCTTTACAAATATTTGTGAGGTTGGATGGGGAGATGAGGAGAGAAAACACACCCTGCAGTGTGAGACAAGATATGCTTTAGGGCCGGGCGTGGTGGCGCACGCCTGTAATCTCAGCACTTTGGGAGGCCGAGGCGGGTGGATCACGAGGTCAGGAGATCAAGACCACCCTGGCTAACACAGTGAAACCCCGTCTCTACTAAAAATACAAAAAAATTAGCTGGGTGTGGTGGCAAATGCCTCTAGTCCCAGCTACTCAGGAGACTGAGGCAGGAGAATGGCGTGAACCCAGGAGGTGGAGGTTGCAGTGAGCCAAGATCATGCCACTGCACTCCAGCCTAGGTGACAGAGTGAGAATCCATCTAAAAAAAAAAAAAAAAAAAAAGAATGATATGCTTTAGTATTCCCACTTTTCAGATAACAGCTGTTGCTAGGGTGTAGCAAAAGGAAACAAATGTCATGACCTCTAGCTTGGGGAAGCCCGTGGCAGCTGCAGAAGAGGAGGTAGGTAGCAGCTGAGGGAGGCTCAAGGCTCAAGTCTTTCCACCTATAACTCTCAGGCTGCTACTTATAGATCTGTTTGATTGTGTTTGTTTGCTTGGATCCTTGTGTCCTCCTATCTCCCTGCAATACTTTTACCTACAGATTTTGGGTTCTGATATTTACCCGAAAGCTCTCTTTATTGAGCAAGCCTTGGGCCAGTGCGTATCTATGTCTTGGCCTTGTTTAGATCATCCAGCTCTATGAGGCTCTCCTTTGAGTGGTTAAACTATTACAGCTATAGAAAACCGAACCTTGTCCTTTGTGTGCAGAGCAGGCAGGATTCAGAAGGACTAGTCCTAGCACAGTACGCTCAGTAGCTACTCTGACCTTGACTTAAGGTGTAAGAAACAAATGAACATTCTCATGGCCGTTCTCTCACTGCATGCCACCCTAGTTTCATTCGAGTTAGGTTAGAGTTAGAGTGAGATGAAGTTTCTCTGTCGCCCAGCCTGTAGTGCAGTGGTGCAATCTTGGCTCACTGCAACCTCTGGCTCCCAGGTTCAAGTGATTCTCCTGCCTCAGCCTCCCCAGTAGCTGGGACTACAGGCATGCACCACCACACCTTGCTAATTTCTGTATTTTCAGTAGAGACAGGGTTTCACCATATTGGCCAGGCTGGTCTCAAACTCCTCACCTCAAGTGATCTGCCCGCCTCGGCCTCCCAAAGTGCTGGGATTACAGGCATGAGCCACTGCACCTGGCCAGTTGCATTTCATTATGTATGAAGTTTGGCTAACGTCTAACAAGTATTGAAATTCTGGAGGAATACTATGCGAGTCATGAGTGGCATCCGAAAGCAAAGAAGATAGTGTAGGGGAGGGACAGTGTAGAAATAAAGAACTATTTGCTGGTTTAAGGACAACCAATATGAGAAAAGGCAATTTGCAAAGAAAAAAAATACTTTTAAAGGATTGGCTTTTTTTTTTCATGTTGAAGAATTGAGCACATATTTCTACTGAGGATCTTGAGTTAGTTTGCTACTTAAAATGCAAGTTCCTTATACAGATAAGATTTGTGTCCTATTTCCAAACACATATAATGAGTGTAGTAAAGAGAGAATTTCTTTTTTTGTTTTTCTTTTTTGGAGACAGTCTCTCTCTGTTGCTCAGGCTGGAGTGTGGTGGCGTGATTGCAACCTCTGCTTCCAGGGTTCAAGCTCACTGCAACCTCCGCATCCAGGGTTCAAGCTCACTGCAACCTCCGCTTCTAAGGTTCAAGCAATTCTTGTGCCTCAGCCTCCTTAGTAGCTGGGACTACAGGCGTGCACCACCATGCCCAGCTAACTTTTTGTATTTTAGTAGAGATGAGGTTTTACCACGTGTCCAGACTGGTCTCGAACTTTTGAGCTCAGGCAATCGGCCCGTCTTGGATTATAGGTGGAGCTACCTTGCCTGGCCTGAATTTCTTGATTTGAAGAACTATTGTTTTGCTTCTTAGTTTCTTTCTCCTTTCCCAAGAGGAAAGGGGAATGGGGTAACCTTGGACCCTCTTTTCACTGAAGTTTTTTAAAGCGCTACTTATTTTTTACTCTTTAACTTTTCTATATATGAAAGTGATGTACACAGAATATATTCACTGCAAAAAGTGCGGTTTATTCCCTGTAGTGGTATATGACTGTGTTTTACATTGAAGTGTGAAATGCCCCTTAATCATCTTAAGTTATAGTGTGGTTGATAAAATAAGACTTTACCAAAGCTCTTCCTATTTTGTTCTGAGGAACTGACACTAATAAAACTGTTTAGGGATGTGGTTTTGAGTGAATTACCTAATGTATGACTCTGATTCATTTTCCTTCATATTGCCAATCACATTCTACAAACCAGTCATCAATAAAATAAATTCTAACAGTAGAAACAAATTCTACTGTTCTACAGTGAGCATAGCCTAGGTTGTCACAAGAGAGGATTAGCAGGCCTTGACGCCATGATAAGGAACATTTTTTCTCTTGCTATACTTGAAGAGCCAGAAGCCATCACATAATATTTAAGGACATCCAAGTATAAGCAATAGGAGTAAGCTAGAGCTTTTTCCTCTAACATTGTATTATGAAAAATTTCAAATGTACAGAAAAGTTTAAATAATTTTATAGTGAACACTCATGTCCACCACTTAAGATTCCACAATTAACATTTCACTGTATTGCTTTATCACATAACTATCCATCTAGCTCTCCCTCTATCCATCCATCAATTAATTCATCTCTTTTGGAAAGTATTTCAGAGTATGTTGTAGACAATAATACACTTTTCCTAAAACCTTCAGCCCTCAGTGTGCTAACTAGTATTCACTATGCTTTTGGTTCTTTTTTTCAGAGATAAAATTTATATAGAATAAAATATACCATCTGATGAATATTGGCTAAGGCAATTGCAAATCTATGCAACCCAAATCCCTATCCAGATATTTTTTTTTTTTTTTTTTTTTTGAGACGGAGTCTCGCTCTGTTGCCCAGGCTGGAGTGCAGTGGCGCGATCTTGGCTCACTGCAAGCTCCGCCTCCCGGGTTCACGCCATTCTCCTGCCTCAGCCTCTCCGAGTAGCTGGGACTACAGGCGCCCGCCACCACACCCGGCTAGTTTTTTGTATTTTTAGTAGAGACGGGGTTTCACTGTGGTCTCGATCTCCTGACCTCGTGATCCGCCCGCCTCGGCCTCCCAAAGTGCTGGGATTACAAGCGTGAGCCACCGGCCCGGCCTATCCAGATATTTTTTAATGCTTTTGACTGCAAGAAACAGACAATCAACTTAAACTTATTGCCTCCAATAAGTGGAAGTTCAGGAGATACAATGCCTTAAAATTTAATTCATTCTCTGCAATTCTTTTGGTTTTCTCTTGTAGCTCCTTCATGTGCCAGCTCTTTTATTGGTTGGCGTCATCTTCCAGCCAGTGGTAGAACAGGAATTTCAGGCCTCACATGGCTTATAATGATGTCTGGGAGAAGGAGAAGAAGCATTTCCATTCAGGACTCCAATCACAAGTCCTGAGGTTCACCCTGATTTCGCTGGTTAGGTCACATGCCTATTCCTGAGTCGGTGGGATTGTAGCCAGGGGAGGGGAATGACACAAGCCAAGGAGGCATCTCCCCCAATACACACACACAGACACACGGACACACACATACACATACACAGACACACACATATACACACAGATAAACACACAGACACACACATACACACAGACACATACAGGAGTCACTCCACGATTCACCCACAACCCTATTCTACCACTTCCAGAAAAACTGCACTGGTTAATATAATTTTCTGCTATTTTGAGAAAGGGAAAAACCCACTAGTACATGTTGTTTTGAGAAAAAGAATAGTGTAACAAATTAGAAAATACTCCAGTGAAAAGACAATCTTTTATTTCTTTGCAAATGTAAAACTACGAATCAGGAGGTCAACACTGTGATAGTAATCCTTAAATTTATAATAGACAACTGTATTTCAGCTAATTTTATGAGAATTTCTTTTAAACAAACCTTATTTTTAGCAAATGATACCGTTTCTTCACTTGCTCAGCTCATATTTACTCAGTGCCTGCTATTTGTCAGGCATTTCAGTACTAGCTGTGAGAGATATCAAGTGAAATAAGAGAAGGTTCTTATTCTTGAGCAGCTCAAAATATATCCTGCCCAGTTTTACCAAGTGTGTGTACTAAGTGTAATTCATGACCTAAAACCACATTATGTTAAAGACTATGGAGAAATGGTTATGTGTTTTTACCAGTTATTTCCCTTCGCTTCCCTTCTCTTCCCTCCCCTTCCCTCCTCTTCCGTCCTCTTCCCTCCCCTCCCTTCCCCCTCCCCTCCCCCTCCCCTCCCCTCCCCCCTCCTCTCCCCTCTCCCTCCCCTCCCCTCCCCCTCCCCCTCCCCTCCCCCTCCCCTCTCCCTCCCCTCCCCTCCCCCTCCCCCTCCCCTTCCCATTCCCCTTCCCTCCCCTCCCCTCCCCCTTCCCTTCCCTCCCCCTCCTCCTCCCCTCCCCTCCCCCTTCCCTTCCCTCCCCCTCCTCCTCCCCTCCCCTCCCCCTTCCCTTCCCTCCCCCTCCCCTCCCCTCCCCTCCCCTTTCTTTTCTTTTCTTTTCTTTTCTTTTCTTTTCTTTTCTTTTCTTTTCTTTCTGGAGTTTTACTCATTCTGTCACCTGGGCTGGAGTTCAGTGGCGTAATCTCAGCTCGCTGCAACCTCCGCCTCCAGGGTTCAAGTGATTCTCCTGCTTCAGCCTACCAAGTAGCTGGGATTACAGGCATGCAACACCACGCCCAGCTAATTTTTTCATTTTTAGTAGAGATGGGGTTTCACCATGTTGGCCAGGCTGGTCTCCAACGCCTGACCTGACCTCAATTGATCCACCTGCCTCAGCCTCCCAAAGTGCTAGGATTACAGGTGTGAGCCACCGCGGCTGTTTTTGTTTTCTCTTTCTTTCTTTGTTTTGTGTTTTGGACACATGGTCTTTCTCTGTCACCCAGGCTGGAGTGCAGGGGCATGATCACAGCACACTGCAGCCTTAACCTTACCCACTCAAGTGAGCCTCCCACCTCAGCCTCTGAGTAGCTGGGACTACAGGTGTAGTCCACCACACCTGGCTGATTTTTTTATTTTTAGTAGAGTCGACGTCTCACTGTATTGCTCAAGCTGTTCTAAAACTCCTGGCTCAAGTAATCCTCCCACCTTGGCTTCCCAAAGTGTTGGGATTACGGAGGTGAACCACTGTATTGGGCCTCAGTTATTTATTTTTTTTTTACTATAGCAATTAATTTAAAATATTATTTGTTTTATTAGAAAGAGAACAAAGAGAACACAACATCATATTTTTCTCCTTCTAGGAGAAACAACTCCTCCAAATAGAAAAACCAAATGATGCCACACTTGTAGGTAACTATGTTTCTTCTGAAATTATACTGCATCCTTAGAATTATGACACTGTACTATTAGAATTGTCATACATCAAGCCCTCTCCTCCCCTCCCTTTAGCTCCCGACTTGGCAGAAGTGTCAAAAAGCTGTAGAAAAGATTGGATTGTACATTTTGAAGCCAAAAGTTGACTCAACAGTGGCATAAAGGGCTCTGTCTTCCTGTTGAATTCTGGGCAGGATTTTTCTCAGTGCCTCATCACTAGTTTGACAAACAGTCAACAATCAACAATCTTGATTGATAAACAAGAATTCTTTATCCAAGGCTGGCACGGTGGCTCACGCCTGTAATCCCAGCACTTTGGGAGGCTGAGGCAGGAAGATGGCTTGAGGCCAGGAGTTTGAGACCAGCCTGGCCAGTATGGTGAAACCCCTTCTCAACTAAAAATATAAAAATTAGCCGGATGTGGTGTTGCATGCCTGTAGTCCCAGCTACTTGGGAGGCTGAGGCAGAAGAATTGCTTGAACCTGGGAGATAGAGGTTGCAGTGAGCAGAGATTATGCTATTGCACTCCAGCCTGGGTGACAGAGCGAGACTCTGTCTCAGGAAAAAAAAAAAAAAAAAAAAAAAGACTTCTTTATCTGTTCATTTGTATTTGTCCTGAGGCAAAATCAATCAATTTTATGAAGGGGTGTATATCACATAGGAGTGGGAGTTGGGAGGATGCCTGGGTGGAAAAGGGCAAAAGCACATATTATGGAAATCTCATGTCTCATACACTATTCATATAATGAATTTATTTAAAAATTTGTACACAATAACTTTAATAAATATATTGATGATAATTCAATAGATATAAAAACTGAGAAACATTAAAATGAAGTTATTCAATATCTAACGGTGGAGGAGTTAGGGAGTATTGAAGAATGCCTGATAGGCATTCTTGGCAAAGAAGGACATTTAAAAAAGGAAGTCATGCTTCTAACACGAGGGAAGATAACTGTCTTAGAAACTTCCACAGAAGCTGGGTGCAGTGGCTCACGTCTGTGATCCCAGCACTTTGGGAAGCTGAGGTGGGAAGATGGCTTGAGCCTAGGAGTTTCAAACCAGCCTGGGCAACACTGGGAGACCCCATCTCTACAGAAATTTAAAAAATTAGCCAGGTGTGTTAGTGCATACCTGTGATCTGAGCTACTCGGGAGGCTAAGGTGGGAGGATCACTTAAGCCCAGGAGGTCGAGACTGCAGTGAGCCATGTTCTGGCTACTGCACTCCAGCCTGGGTGACAGAGCGAAAGCTTGTCTCAGAAAAGAGAAAGAGGAAAGGAGAGGAGAGGAGAGGAGAGGGGAGGGATGGGGAGGGGAGGGGAGGGCAGGGGAGAGGAGGACAGGGGAGGGGAGGGGAGGAGAGGAGAGGGGAGTGGGGGGGAGGGGAGGAGAGGAGTGGGGAAGAGAAAGGAGTGCAGGGCAAGGGGCCTTAAGACCATAAACCTAGGATAAGTGATAAAGAGTCTGTGTTGTGGGAAACCAGGCTAGAATTGACCCTTCAGCTTCTGGGTTGCCCCTCTGACCTAACAAGCTTGTGGCAGTAGCTCAGTACGGTATGAAGATCTTCTCATGACTTTTAGATGAATTTGGGACAAAAAGTTAGAGATGATAATAATCATTGTAGAGGAGGGTGATCAAGGTGTCTTTTTTGTTGTTGTTTTGTGTTTTTAGACGAAGTCTCACTCTGTTGCCCAGGCTGGAGGGCAGTGGTGCAATCTTGGCTCACTGGAACATCCGCCTCCTGGGTTCAAGTGATTCTCATGCCTCAGCCTCCTGAGAAGCTGGGATTACAGGCATGGGCCACTACACCCAGCTAATTTTTGTATTTGGGTCGAGACAAGGTTTCCCAGGCTGATCTCGAACTCCTGACCTGAAGTGATCCACCCACCTCGACCTCCCAAAGTGCTGGGATTACAGGTGTGAGCCATCAAGCCTGGCAAGGTGTCCATTTTTATATGAGTTTTTTTGTTTGTTTGTTTCTTTGTTTTTTGAGACAGGGTCTCACTCTGTCACCCAGGCTGGAGTGCAGTGGCACGATCTTGGCTCACTGCAACCTCCGTCTCCCAGGTTCAAGTGATTCTCCTGCCTCAGCCTCCCAAGTAGCTGGGATTACAGGCACCCGCCACCATGCCCAGCTAATTTTTGTATTTTTAGTAGAGAGGGGGTTTCACCATGTTGGCCAGGCTGGTCTTGACCTCGTGACCTCAGGTGATCCACTCACCTCGGCCTCCCAAAGTGTTGGGATTACAGGCATGAGCCACCGTGCCTGGCCTATATGTGAGTTTTGAAGAAATGCAACAATTCAGTCATTTGTTAAATAATAGTGATAGCAATGTGTCATGTCCTATTTTATTCTTATTATTATTATCTCCATTTTAAAATGGAAGAAACCAAGGCATGAGCAACTTGCCACGGTCACACATGTGGTAAGTATGGGAGCTTGGTTTATTGGTTTTGAATCCAGGCCTCTCAGAATACATACATACAGCTGTGGAGGTAACCCTGTAAAATATCAGGAAGTAAGGCTTATTCTCTTTGCCTTCAGGTCACCGTCTAAGCAGGATGGGAAGGAGGAAAAGACATATGCATTTAGGTACTAATTCAAAAGGGCAATATATAGAATGGTTTAAACAATAATGGGAATTTCTTAAGCTTATGTAACATTAAATTTCAGAAGAGGGTTTGATCAGAATTTCAGGTCTATTCCTCCCATCCAAGTACTAACCAGGCCTGCCCCTGCTTAAGCTTCCGAGATCAGATGGGATCCGGCACATTCAGGGTGGTATGGCTGTAGACTCAGGTCTATTTCTCTTAAATTTCCTTGATTCTACTCTGAGCATTCACGATGTCTTCATGAAGACTTCTTTTATAGTCATACAATGGCCACCCGCAGCAATCAAGACTGAAGACAGGACTGTCTGCCATTCACCATCCACGAAAGTCGTGAGCTCTGATCTTTTTGAATCATCTTAACTCACAGACCCACTAGATATTAAGGCACAGCAATGTCCTTCATTGGTTGAAGAAAATATTCCACAGAAAAAGATACAGGTTGGGAAAAATTAGGAGACATTAGTGTACATTTTGTTCTTTACTACTTACAATGTAATTGTCCTGGTAAACCTCCTCACCATGAGGATGGCCTGTTCATCATGCTCACTTCTTCACCATGCTCACTTCTTCACCCCAAACCATTCCCTTACTTGGAAGATATGCCCGTCCCCCCCACGAAGATTTGCTCAGTAATAAAGTAAAATAGAGCTCTCAACATATGACTGAAGTGGCAATTGGCTTACGTTCAAATTTCATGGAATTATTTTTGTATTACTTGACTTTTGATGTCTTTCCAAGAAACACCTCCACCCAGAGAGAGTCCCAGCCAAAGCTGTATAAAAGTCATCTCTTTGTATAAGCAAAGTTACTTAAGGAATAATTAAGACGCAGACTTCTGGGAAAACTGCAAAATGTTCTTTACTTGCATAACTCAACTGAGTAAAGGTCTTTCAGGTCATGTGTTTCAATATATTTGTCATCCCCTCAGCCTCTGTTGGAGCTACCTTTGTTTTTTTGTTTTTTGTTTTGTTTTGTTTTTTGAGACAGAGCCTGGCTGTGTCACCCAGGCTAGAGTGCAGTGGTGCAATCTTGGCTCACTGCAACCTCCGCCTCCCAGGTGCAAGCAATTCTCCCACTTCAGCCTCCCGAGTAGCTGGGACTACAGGCACGTGCCACTACGCCCGGCTAATTTTTGTATTTTCAGTAGAGACGGGGTTTTGCCATGTTGGCCAGGCTGGTCTCAAACTCCTGACCTCAGGTGATCTGCCCACCTTGGTCTCCCAAAGTGCTGGGATTACAGGCATGAGCTACTATACCTGGCCTGGAGCTACCTTTGATTATCAAGGTGTCAACTTTTTTCTCCACTATTAATAAGATTAAGCTTATACTTCAGTATATCATTGAATTGACATTATAACACTAACTTTGGCATTGATTTGGTACTGCATCTTACCACAGACATAAGTAATAGGAATGAATCCAAATAAAAATGGTTTTATGCTCAGATAATACTGTATGAGTTTAGCCTTTTATTCTATGAAATGGGAAGCACGTGTCCACATGCAGCAAACCTTTTGTACTCAAGTACTGACAAGGAGCTGTGATATGAAAAGCATGATTTTTCTTATGCCTGTGTTGACTACAAAAGGGAGAAGCTCCAGTTAAACCCATTGAGAAGCATCTATGAAATACAAGAAGCTGGGCTTGGAGCCAACACATTTGTCTACATGTTCCCCATTTGCTGAGTCTGCGCTAATGAGAGCTTTAAGCCAAGAAGAGCAGAGTCTGATTACTAAGGACTTTATTATAATTTACAATTACATCTTTCAAGTGAAGGTATAGTGGTTAGGGGCAGGAATTCTTCAGAAACCACTATCCCAATGCACCAGGATTTATTGAGCCATTTTGTTTATCATGGGACAAAAAGTTATTTGATTATTTATATGCTTAATTAACCAGGGGAATCTCTTCAATTGTCTTCCTCTGCTTTGGGTGGTTATTCGGCTGCTAGATAATTTCTTTCCCTAAAGGGGAACACAGAGAAGGAGAGGAAGTTGGGTTGGCTACTTGTCAGCAGTTCTGGAAGAACGTTTATTCAGGGAGGAGTTTAAAATCTGTGAGAATTTGGGGATTATCTGGACATTTTTGTTTCCTTCATGTTGTTCCTATCTATCTGTAGTCTATGATTTCCTGGTTGAAGCCAGACTTACTGGGAGTGCATGAAGTTGGTGGATGAATCTCATAAACATCATCTCTCCTAGGCCAGGCCTGGTGGCTCATGCCTGTAATCCCAGCTCTTTGGGAGACCGCAATGGGTGGATCACTTGAGGTCAGGAGTTTGAGACCAGCTTGACCAACATGGCAAAACCCCATCTCTACTAAAAATACAAAAATCAGTGGGTGTGGTGGCATGCGCCTGTAACCCCAGCTACTCAGGAGGCTGAGGCAGGAGAATTGCTTGAACCTGGTGACAGAGAAGACTCCGTCTCAAAAAAAAAAAAAAATCTCTCCGTAGGTTCTTGAGATTCAGAACACTGCTCTGTCACCTGTAACTCCGCTACCCTACCAGTGTTTCTCCATTGATTCTCCAGCCTTTGCCAGAGAAAACTTCTAGTGGCCAGAACTCTATCTCATCTTTGTGAGCTTCTAAATAGACAGGTGTTGAGGGGAAGACTTCCATCAGAGGGTCTACAGCCTTGTACATTTCTGTCCTGTTTGTGTGGTGAAGTAGATAAAGGCGAATACCACAACATTTTATGGTCCAGATTAAGGAACAGCTTAACTGGGCACCTATAAATGCAAAGGATCAGCAAGAAGGGACGTATGGTCCTCTGTCCTCTTACTGTCCTACAGTGAGTTGGGCAGGTACATCAAGCTGTCTGGCCAAGCTGCATGTTTCTGTTCCTCAGGGGGTACCCTATCCCTCTGTTATAGTGTAAGCATGAGAATGGCTGAATGGCTTTATTTCTGGAGGACAAGTATTTTGAACTCAGGCACAGAAGAGACTGAGCTGGGAAAGAGTAAGTGCTGAAGCCTTGGGGGCTTGGTTGAAGCTGCAGCTTCTCCTGCTGTGGAAAGGCCAGGCTACTAGTCCTAGCCCACTCACTGCCTGGCAGGTCAAGCTGGGCCTGTGAGGTCACATCCACAAATTCCATGGGTCCCTCCACAGCTGGCATGTCTGCACACTTTCCAAGGTGAGGTATGGTGTCCTATTCATTCATATATCCAGGGGTTCCCTGCTTAAAATCCAGGAAGAGGCATACCATTATTTCCATGGTACAAATGCATTTTGACTTACACTGATGCTTTGAAATGAGGACTTTAAACTTTACCTTATCTTATTAGATAAGGATGTTTAGATCAAAGGTTAAACTAGGTTTTTTTTTTAACCTCTTATTCTTTTTAATTGTTTAACACTTTTTAACACTCTATTTTATGTCCGCCAAGATACGTGGCTAATTTATTCCTTGGGAGTAGGTTGTAAATTTTGTTATTATGCTATTTTTTTGCAGTATTTATGGATTTTGTGTTATATGGATTTTCTTTCAATCTTCTCAATAAATAGTAACAACAATAATAAAAATAAAAACCAGTATTTATTGAACCATACTATGTGACCAGTAGTGGCATGCAGTTTATTTGAACAGTATCATTTAATCCTTGAGTAAGTATCATTAGTCCCATTTTAGAAATGAGAACACAAAGGCTTAGAAAGATTAAGAAACTTGCCCAGGGTTACAAGATGAGCAGGTGGGAGCTGGGATTGCAGCTCCAGTTTCCCTCCAAAGGCCATGCTCTTTGATGGTTGAGGACACAGCTGGGCTCAGCCCTAAGCTGTTGGAGTGTGACGGTCAGAGGCAGAGATGCCCCAGCTATTGTGGACATGGAGCCTGGACCTTTGAACTTTGACTTTTCTTTGTTTCTTGGTGTTTTTGTTTTGTTTTGTTTTGAGCCTGAGTCTTGCTCTGTTGCCCAAGCTGGAGTGCAGTGGAGCCATCTCAGCTCACTGCAACCTCTGCCTCTGGATTCAAGTGATTCTCCCGCCTCGGCCTCACGAGTAGCTGGGATTACAGGCATGTGCCGCTGTCTGGCTAATTTTTGTATTTTTAGTAGAGACGAGGTTTCTTCATGTTGGTCAGGCTGGTCTCAAACTCCTGACCTCATGCAATCCTCCCGCCTCGGCCCCGCAAAGTGCTAGGATTACAGGTGTGAACCACCGTGCCCAGCCTTGACTAATCTTTGAATATTTGTGTCTGTGTTGGGCAAAAATTAAACTTAAATAGATGATAATAATTGTGTCAACTACATATATGGAAATGATTAATAACAACATTAATACATTGTAAATGAAGAAATATTTATTAATAAAAGCTACAAAAACTTGGGTTGGTTGCATGAATAATTATTTGTTTATACTATTATGTATGCCTAATTACCAGACAACATACTGATCAGTGTATGTGTATATGTACACATATAAGAAGATATCACTATGGATTATAATTAACTAAAAATATTAGAAGTTCTAGAATATGAGTATAGTTGGTTATATTTTAGGTTCTCGAAGAGTTTCTATGACATGAAATTCTAGGAAAATGCATATCCCCAGACTGGATGTGTTTTACACATAAGGGATAGATTATCCAACAGAATCTCATGTAAGGATCATTAAAACATATTCCAGGTCAGGAGCGGTGGCTCACACCTGTAATCCCAGCACTTTGAGAGGCCGAGGCAGGCAGATCACGAAGTCAGGAGTTCGAGACCAGCCAGGCCAACATGGTGAAACCCTGTCTCTACTAAAAATACAAAAATTAGCTGGACATGGTGGCAGGCACCTGTAATCCCAGCTACTTGGGAGGCTGAGGCAGGAGAATCATTTGAACCTGGGAGGCAGAGGTTGCAGTGAGCTGAGATTGCACCATTGCACTCCGGCCTGGTTGACAGGGTGAGACTCTGTCTCAAAAAAAAAAAAAAAAAATTCAAAAAATTATTTGGTATATTGTAATATAAGAGCTTTTCAAGATATGTCTCAATTTCTGTAAGCACTGGACAATTAATTCAAGACCCTCCTGCTTTCTTTGTAGGAATAGATAAGGCAATAATTTTATGACTATAACTGAATTTTTTCACACAAGACCTTGAGATTTGGTAGAAAATAGGATCTGTTTGATCTGCCTGCCTTGGCCTCCCAAAGTGCTGGGATTACAGTCATGAGCCACCGCGCCTGGGCTGTTTACTCTATAAAATAAGAAGAATAAAAGGGGTACTTGAGGTACATGCATTTGAAGTTCTTAGAATGAGGCCTAGCATGTAGGAAACACTCATTGTTAGGTTGTTCCTGCTATTAATAATAGTAAATAGGTCAACATGACTCAGTTAACATTCAGGAAGTACCTTTTTTTCAATTATGAAATGAAGATGTACAAATTTTCATACATCATTTTAAATGTAGAGATGTTTAAGTTATAGATGCCTATGTGAGGGATAGACAACAACTATGGCTACCTGTATAGTAAAGTTTTACTGAAATACAATCATGCCCATTGATTTACATATTGTCTAAACTACTTTCATGCTTCAACAACAGAGTTAAGTAGTTGCAACAGAGATTGTGTGGCCTCCTAAGCCAAAAATATTTGCTATCTGGCCCTTTATAGAAAAACTTTGCCAACCCTTGGTGTGTATCTAAGAAAGAAAAGATGTGTGTTGTGTACATGTGTGAATGTGTGTGTGTGGTTTCTATATGGTTAAACTAAGGAACATTTGCTAGAAGTTGTTGGCATTCTCCTAAACAAGAGATTATAAATTTATAAATTTTTTTTTTTTTTTTTTTTTTTTTTGAGACGGAGTCTTGCTCTGTCACCCAGGCTGGAGTGCAGTGGCGCGATCTCGGCTCACTGCAAGCTCCGCCTCCCGGGTTCACGCCATTCTCCTGCCTCAGCCTCTCCGAGTAGCTGGGACTACAGGCGCCCGCCACCACGCCCGGCTAATTTTTTGTATTTTTGGTAGAGACGGGGTTTCACCGTGGTCTCGATCTCCTGACCTCGTGATCCGCCCACCTCGGCCTCCCAAAGTGCTGGGATTACAAGCGTGAGCCACCGCGCCCGGCCTTAAATTTATAAATTGATTTCGAAAGGTTTGGTGTTGATTATGATAATTTTAATTTTAAAAGCCTTGTATTGGGCTGGACATGGTGGCTTACGTGTGTAATCTCGAGAACTTTGGGAGGCCAAGAAGGGCAGATTGCTTGAGCTCAGGAGTTCAAGACCAGCCTGAGCAACATGCTGAAACCCCACTTCTCCAAAAAGTACAAAAAATAGCTGGGCATGGTGGCATGTGCCTGTGGTCTCAGCTACTCAGGAGGCTGAGGTGGGAGGATCGCTGGAGCCCAGGAGGCAGAGGTTGCAGTGAGCTGAGATTGTACCACTGCATTCCAGCCTGGGTCCCTGTCTCAAAAAAAATGAAAACTAAAAAAAAAAAGGCTTATATTTTAGGAAAGCAAGCTTAGGGACATTGTGATAGTTTTGATCAAGGGTAAATACTTTACTTAAATAATTAGCCACATAGAACCCTAAACCATTTGTTTTCCAGTTATTTTCCCCTCAGCATAGATGCCTACCACTTATTTCATTGATACAGAAGATGGCGTTAAAAATATATATGCCACTAAGGACTAATGGGTTCTCTCTGTGCAGCCTGTGCCAAAACCCCATATTCCTTTTGGTGAAATTCATATGAGACCACATGTATTGTTGTTTTAGCCAAATGTGGAATACTGACTTAATTTTCTCCCATCTCTTTTGGTGAACCCTCTATCAGCCACTATAAATTTAAAAGTAGTATTGTATTTTTTTATTTTTATGTATTTTTATTTTTTTTGAGACTGAGTCTCGCTCTGTCGCCGAGGCTGGAGTGCAGTGGCGTGATCTTGGCTCACTGCAAGCTCCACCTCCCGGGTTCACGCCATTCTCCTGCTTCAGCCTCCGGAGTAGCTGGGACTACAGGCGCCCGCCACCGCGCCCGGCTAATTTTTTGTATTTTTAGTAGAGACGGTGTTTCACCGTGGTCTCAATCTCCTGACCTTGTGATCCACCCGCCTCCCAAAGTGCTGGGATTACAGGCGTGAGCCACCGTGCCCAGCCAAAAGTAGTATTGTAGATAGAAAGTCATAGTGTTCTTCAGCTTTCCCCTATCCTGTAATAGAGTGATTTATTCATTTTGTCATCTATTTATCAGCTGCTTGTTTTTGTTAATGTTATCAGACTTCCTCCTGTTATGAGATAAGAAATTACTTTAGAAACCTGCTCTTATTTAGCTGGATTGCACTTTACTAACACAGGAGTCTCTTTCGATATCTTTTAATTCTTGTTCTTTGTCTCAGGATTTTATCTAGGAGCTGAATGAAGGCTGAAGAAGGAATTACCTACTCTTCATTCATTTTCATATCTTCTTTAAGCAGGAAAAGTTGTCAGTTGGACCCAAAAGGCATGCATACATTCATTCAGATGCTAAATACAGACTTATAGAAGGTCAATGCCTTAAATCTGTGCAAGAATCTATGTGTATTTAAAATGGTAGTCAAAAATTTTAGTTAAATAAAGTATCTGCTTTCTGAAATGAGTTTTCTGGCATTGACAATTGGAATGGTTTTTGTTTTGTAAAACATTTTTTTAAAAATCACAATCTGTTATGAGACAACCATAATTTGTGCTCCGTGAATCACTACATAGCTCAGAGAAACTTGCAAACCTATTTCAAGATCGTGCAGTCTTCATCATCTAGAAGTTCTTAAATGTCTCTGGAAATCTCTTACCTATCTAATTTTAAATCCTTCTAGTAGTTCCTATGCTTCCCTAATGAGACTCCTGAGCATAGTCACAGTTATACAGTTATGTTTTTCTGAGCTTGGTTTTTTAGCTTTCCCTTGAATTTATAAGAGCCTCTATTTCCTTTCAGTAAAGTCCCTCTTTGCTTAAATTAGCCAGAATTTGTTCTTGTTTCTTGTAATCAAAGAACCATAATTAACACAGAGATTAGTACCAGGAATGGGATAAATATAAATTCTATGTGACAAAAATTATAGATGTCGGCTGGGCGCAGTGGCTCACACTTGTAATCCCAGCACTTTGGGAGACTGAGGCAGGCAGATCATAAGGTCAGAATTTCAAGACCAGCCTGGCCAACATGGTGAAACCCCATCTTTACTAAAGATACAAAATATTAGCTGGGCGTGGTGGCGCACAGCTACCTGGGAGTCTGAGACAGGAGAATAGCTTGAACCCGGGAGGCGGAGGTTGCAGTGAGCCAAGATTGTGCCATTGCACTCCAGCCTGAGCGACAGAGCGAGCCTCCATCTCAAAAAAAAAAAAAAAAAAAAAAAAAAAACAACAACTAAATGTCTATTACACAACCCCTGCCTTTTTTTTTTTTTTTTTTTTTTTTTTGAGACAGGGTCTCACACTGTTGCCTAGGCTGGAGTGCAGTGGCATGATCATAGCTCACTGCAACCTTGACCCCCTGGTCTCAAGTGATCCTACCATCTAAGGCTCCTGAGTAGCTAGGACTACAGGCATGTGCCACCACACCTGGCTCATTTTAAATTTTTTTTGGAATGACAGGGTCTCACTATGTTGCCCAGGTTGATCTGGAACTCCTGGGCTCAAGTGATCCTCCTGGCTCAGCCTCTCAAAGTCCTAGGATTACAGATATGAATCAGTGCACGTGGACCTTACACTTTTTTTTTTCTTTTCTAAAAGCAAAGACAGAGCTATTTATATTAAAGTATGGCCTGCTACAAGGTATAAGCAAAGGCTAATTCTGCTTGATATAGAATAACCATCTTATCCCTCACATTTGTATGAGCTCTAATACCCAAAAATGTTTGACTTCTAACTACATTTGTTATATAAATGGCTGAATGTTATTCTATTTTTGCAACTCTCACAGCATCTTCACTCTTCTAGGCATAGAGTAGAATATAAATAAATGTGAAACGCATGTTGATTGATCCCTAGTGGAAAGTAACATTGCTTTTAGTTTCAAAGCATTGAAATTTTATTCTCCTCTTTCCTTTTTCAAAAGTAGGAAGACTCAGATTTTAAGAACTGAATCTCTCTGTGCTTTGGAATTCACATTGGGAGTAAGAAGCAGAGTATTTGTACTTAACTGATTTCATTTGGTTGTTTGCAGTTTCAGATCTATGCATAGACAAGGATATTTATGCAATTCTCTCATGAGCCATTAATTTTCTATTGGTCTTTTTATGTTTCAGTCTGTCACTTCAGTGTGCTATTGAAACTGCTAAATATTTAGGTACAAACACAAACTCCCACTTCAGAATCAGCTGATTATGTAATTGCAGGTGAGAAGATACACAAACATATTAACATTTTTAGCTCTCCCTGATGCTGTTAGAAAGGCATGATAATTTCAGCCAGGCACGGTGGCTCACACCTGTAATCCCTGCACTTTGGGAGGCTGAGGTGGGTGGATCACCAGATCAGGAGATGGAGACCATCCTGGCTAACACAGTGTAGCCCCATCTCTACTAAAAACACAAAAAATTAGCCAGGTGTGGTGGCGTGTGCCTGTAGTCCCAGCTACTTGGGAGGCTGAGGCAGGAGAATCGCTTGAACCCAGGAGGCGGAGGTTGCAGTGAGCCGAGATTGTGCCACTGCACTCCAGCCTGGGCAACAGAGCAAGACTCTGTCTCAAAAAAAAAGAAAAAAAAAAAGAAAGATGTGATAATTTCACTCTCATTGATTCACAGCAGCTATTTGCTGATGGCTCCATTGCTTTCTGAAGCAATGGACATAGGTCATACTGTTAGCCTTTGGTCTGTAGAATCACAAGGAACACTTGCTGGGTGAGATGAAAATATAAGGAAATTCCACTATTTCTATATTTCTATAACAGTTTTCCTTTCCTTATTTCATTTTATTTATTTCTTTTTTATCCTTTTTAAACTTTTTTTTCAATTTTTCTTTTCTTCATTTTAGTTTTGTGCTAAGTGTCTGTGATACATATTATGAACATCCACTAACATTTACACAGCATCTTATATTTTGGAAAGAGATTTTATATACACCATTCTATTGATCCCCAACATCCTACTGACACTTAATCCTATGAGCAGAGAGGAACCTGACTGATTATGTTGATTCCCAATTTAGAGATGAAAAGCTTTACGTGAAGTCTTGTAATACTTCCTTGCTCAATGTTGTGTCCCCAGGATTTGGCACAAAGATGGGTACACAATAGACACGGAATAAAAAATATGCTAAGTGGCAAAATAAATGGAGCTCAGAGAGAAACTAAGTGACTTGGCCATGGGCACACATGACTAAGTGATGGAGACAGTGCTCAGATTTAGGATTTAGGATTTTTTTTTGAGACAGAGTCTTACTCTGTCTCACCCAGGCTGGAGTGCAGTGGCACGATCTCAGCTCACTGCAGCCTCTGCCTCCCTGGTTCAAGCGATTCTACTGTCTCAGCCTCCTGAGTAGCTGGGACTACAGGCGTGTGCCACCACACCTGGCTAATTTTGTATTTTTAGTAGAGATGGGGTTTTACTATGTTGGCCAGGCTGGTCTCTCAAACTGCTGACCTCAGGTGATCCACTTGCCTCGGCCTCCCAAAGTGCTGGGATTACAGGCGTGAGCCACCATGTCTGGCAGATTTAGGATTTTTTGACTCCAAGTTCCATACAGCTTTCTAATGCTTATGCTCCAAAGAGGACAACTGAAGTAGTTTATAGTGATGCTAAGAGCTAAAGTAAAGAAACACATTTGAAATCTTAAGATGCAGATTTCTTAAGTTGGATGAGGAATTATTTTCAGCTAAAATTAAGTTGTATAGTTCTTATGTGTTCAAGGGGAATTTTTTAAAAATATGCAGAATTGGAGAGAACATCTTGAGGGTCATACCATTTTGGAATTTAGAATGAATCATCAAATTTCAGGGTTTTTAGACACGAAAGAACCTGTACATTTGGAGACAAGTGAAATGTAGTAAAATTGTGTGCTCTGTGAGGGCAGGGTCTATGTGTGTCTGTTTGCTATTCTATGCCCAGTGCCTGGCACAGTGCCCAATGGACAGCAGTGAAGTAGGAGTTCAAGTAATATTCGTTGGCTGGGTGAGGTCCTTTTTTTTTTTTGAGATAGAGTCTTGCTCTGTTGCCCAGGCTGGAGTGCAATGGTGCGATCTCAGCTCACTGCAACCTCGGCCTCCTGGGTTCAAGCAATTCTCCTGCCTCAGCCTCCCAAGTAGCTGGGATTATAGGCCCCTGCCACCATGCCCAGCTAATTTTGTATTTTTAGTAGGGATGGGGTTTTTGCCATGTTAGCCAGGCTGGTCTCAAACTCCTGACCTCAGGTGATCCACCCGCCTCGGTCTCCCAAAGTGCTGGGATTGCAGGCATGAGCCACTGCACCCAGCCAAAAATACTATTTTTTTACCCTAAGTTTGTTGCCATAAGTCACACCTTAATGAGGGTCTTCCTAAAGGTTACTCAAACCATGCGTGGTTGATTAACATACCATCTTTATGTCATCAACATAGTGAAGTTGTTGAAACTTAGGCTGGAGGAAACAGCAATGATCTAATCCAGCTCCTTTAAAGGACTCTTGCTTGGCCATCTGATTTGGTATTAGATCGGGGATGAGAACTGACAGTCTTGAGCTCCTATTTCATCATGTCAACTATGAAAGTACTTATGAGGAATCCAGACTGACTCCTCTGGAGACCGAGTGGCCTCTGAGGTAACCTACAGAGACTGAGCAGGACATGAGTCTTCCAGCTCCGTCCTGGGCTCCTTTCTGCTCAGTCCTGCAGGCATCTTCACAGGACTGTGCCACCCAAACACAGCATTTTTCTGCATTTCCAATTTGGTCTTCCCAGCTTTACCAGTGCTTAGTCTCAATCTTTAATTCAAGACTGAAACTGGGCAGCCCTCACTGGTAAATTTAAAATGTGTAGTGTTCCCACCTCCCTTCTGTAAATGTTATTCCTGACTCTGGGGGCCAGGAGTCGCTACTCTGACATCTTGAGCCTGAACACTCTTCCCCACCCCAAAGTGCCTCTATCCCTCCACAAGAGGAGGAGGAAGTAAAAGGCACTCGATTTAATTGGCTGTGTGAAACCTCAGTTCTCTCTCTCTCTCTTTTTTTTTTTTTTTTTTTTGAGATGGAGTCTAACTCCATCTCCCAGATTGGGGTACAGTGGCAGGATCTCAGCTCACTGCAACCTCCACCTCCCAGGTTCAAGCAGTTCTTATGTCTCAGCTGCCCCAAATAGTTGGGATTACAGGTGCCTGCCACTACACCCAGCTGATTTTTGTATTTTTAGTAGAGACAGGGTTTCACCTTGTGGGTCAGGCTGGCCTCCAACTCCTGACCTAAGATGATCCACCCGCCTTGGCCTCCCAAAGTGCTGGGATTACAGGCATGAGCCATTTTGCACCCGGCCTTTAAGAGACCAGAGTCTTGCTCTGTTGCCCAGGCTGGAGTGCAGTGGTGTGATCATAGCTCACTACAGCCTCAAACTCCTGGGCTCAAGTGATCCTCTCACCTCAGCCACTCAAGTAGCTAGGACTACAGGCACACGCTACCATGCCTGGCTAATTTTTTTTTTTTTTTTTTTTTTTTTTTTTTGAAACAGAGTCTCGCTCTGTCGCCCAGGCTGGAGTGCAGTGGCACAATCTCGGCTCACTGCAAGCTCCGCTTCCCAGGTTCACGCCATTCTCCTGCCTCAGCCTCTCCGAGTAGCTGGGACTACAGGCGCCCGCCACCACGCCCGGCTAATTTTTTGTATTTTTAGTAGAGACGGGGTTTCACCGTGGTCTCGATCTCCTGACCTCGGGATCCACCGGCCTCGGCCTCCCAAAGTGCTGGGATTACAAGCATGAGCCACCGCGCCCGGCCAGCCTGGCTAATTTTTGTATTTTTTTTTTTTTTTTTTTTTTTTTGTAGAGACAGAGTCTCAATGTATTGCCCAGGCTGGTTTTGAACTTTTGTCCTCAAGCAGTCCTCCTGCCTTGGCCTCCCAAAGTGCTGAGATTACAGGTGTGAGCTACCATGCCCAGCCAGTGAATACACCTTTTACCTAAACTGTGAGTCTTCTATGTGCCAGGCCCTGTGCTAGCCCTTGATGGCAATATGAAAACCGTCGGAATCTTGTCCCCATGAAGCTCACAGCATGAGATTCCAGAAAGCTACAGCCAGAGATAGAAATGTGGACAGACAATTACAACCCAGCATGAGAATTTCTGCAATACAAGGATGTGCAAGGTGCAATGGGAGCTCCGGATGGAAGTGACAGACTACCTGGGAGAGTGAGATAGCCAAGACTTCCTGCAGCAGGTGACAGCTGAGTGAGGTTTGAAGTTTGGAGGTGTTTTTACTAGCAGTGCAGTGTAGGAAGGGAGAAGCACTATACAGAGACAAGAGCAGGTAGAAATAAAGGTGTGAAATAACATGACATGTTTAGGAAAGTTGAAATATTCCTGTCGTCTAGTGGTTTTCGATGTTTCTGATGTTTCTGCTTGCCCATCTCTATCTGTAAAAATATTTTAGACATAGATTTTTCCCCAATATGGGCTTTATATGGGCTTTTTTTTTTTTTTTTTTTTTTTGAGGCAGAGTCTTGCTTTGTTGCCCAGGATGAAGTACAGTGAAGTGCAGTGGTATGATCTCGGCTCACTACAGCCTCTGCCTCCCAGGTTCAAGCCAGTCTCCTGTCTCGCAACCTCCTGAGTAGCTTGGACTACAGGCACATGTCACTATGCCCAGCTAATTTTTGTATTTTTAATGGAAATGGGGTTTCACCATGTTGGCCAGGGTGGTCTCGCACTCCTGACCTCAAATGATCCACCTGCCTGGGTCTCCCAAAGTACTGGGATTAAAGGTGCAAGCCACTGCACTTGGCCAATTTTAAAAATGTTATTTATTTATTTATTTTTATAGAGACAGCATCTCTCTATGTTGCCTAAGCTGATCTCGAACTTTTGGGCTCAAGCAGTCCTCCTGCCTCAGCCTCCCAGAATGCTGGGATTATAGGCATGAGCCACTGTGCCTGGCCTAATGTAACAGTTACACAAATGTACTACTATACTAAAGCATTCTGTATATCATAAATATACACACACACACAAATTTTGCCCGGCACAGTGGCTCACACCTATAATCCCAGCACTTTGGGAGGCCAAGGCAGGCAGATTGCTTGAGCTCAGGAGTTCAAGACCAACCTGAGCAACATGATGAAACCCCATCTCTACTAAAAATACAAAAAAAAAAGCCGGGTATGGTGGTGCATGTCTGTGGTCCCAGCTACTCAGGAGGCTGAGGCGGGAAGATCACTTGAGCCCAACTGGTGGAGGTTGCAGTGAGCCAAGATTACGCCACTGCACTCCAGCCTGAGTGACAGAGTGAGACCCCGACTCAAAATATAAAAAAATTAAAATCTTTTTAAGAAAAAGTATAGATATGCTGATGTTTTCTAGCTGTGCACCAATGGTTGGTCTTAGGCCCCTCCTTTATAGGCCACTCTTAAGACTCTAAGCCCTGTGAGAGAGGCCAGGCCTATCAGATTCACTGCTGTATACCCCTCGTCTAGCATTACTAGGCACCCAATAAATATAGATTGTTGGATTGAGTTTGATTTTCCCTATTGCTGGACCATAAGCCTCAAGTGATGGCTGGTGACAAATGTTTATAGACTTTACTGAAGGAAGGCCTTCATAGGATTTCCCAGCTCTATGCAGGACACCAGAGCTTTGATTTTGAGCTCTAGCCCTCACTGTTTATCTTAGGGTAGTCAAGACCCTCACATAATTTCTCTGTGTCTTCTGAGAGCATTTGTGCTGTTCATCAGGGCCAATAGTATTCCTGTGCATTACATGGCGCCTGTGGTGAGTGATTAATAAAAGCGATATTGTGACTCTCTTGGCAGGGATGAAAGGACTATCAACATGGTAAATAGCCCTTGTATAAGCAGGCGAAGAGAATGAGGCTATTCTTCCTCCCACTGTGGCTCTTACTGGTGATAACTACACCAAAAGCATATTTTTCTGTTTGACTTTTGAATCCAGGGGTCTATGATGTTGCAGCAACAAAACTGTGTTTTTCACATGGCAACAAAACATAAGATCTGGCCCATGACACTACCTTCCTACTAATGGATGGATTGGAACAAGGTTGAAGGGTAGTGTTTTGTGTGAAGTGTGATTAACATTTTATTACCGATTAATTTGAGATTTTTAAGAAATATATAGGGCACAGATTTCTTCACCAAATTTCAAAGAAACCTAGATATTTTTTTAAAAAATATTTTCTTCCTAGAATGATTTTTAAAATACTTATGCCTACTGATAATATTTTATGTTTAGTTAATCAGCCTATAAATATTTTTTAAGGGCCTGTGGGACCAGCTTTCGCTTGTACTAAACAAAATATCGAGAAATAGACACCATGATTCCTGCCCTTAGGGAGATGAATTTTTAGGTAGAGAAAGAAAATAAGGGCCAGTGTGGTGGACTTTGGGAGACCGAGGCAAGCAGATCAAGCTTGAGACCAGGCTGGCCAACATGGTGAAATCCCATCTCTACTAAAAATACAAAAATTAGCAGAGCGTGGTGGTGCACACCTGTAACCCCAGGTATTTGGGAAGTTGAGGCAGGAGAATCGCTTGAAGTTTGCAGTGAACTGAGATCATGCCACTGCACTCTGGCCTGGCAACAGAGAGAGACTCTGTCTCAAAAAAAATAAAAATAAAAAATAAATAAAAAGGGGGAAGAAAAGGAAAATAAGAATCCATGAATCGATGGAGGGCAATTGAGTCACTGTGATATAATATGAAATATATTTAGTCCTTGGTTCCTCACAGAGCTTAAACTCTCAGAATTTCCCAAGTGATAAGAGTGTCTATTGTTATAATAAGCCCTTATTAGCACAACTGAATTTATGTTAATAAAGTGACTTAGGGTGGGACGCCTAGCTAGCCTCACAATGGGGCTGGCCATCAGAAAGTCCACGTGATTAGAGGATGAGAAGGTTGGAACTTTCAACCCCACCCACCAACCACTAGGAAAAGTAGAGACCAAAGGGGGCTGGAGATCAAACTCTAAGACTCTTGAACAATGAGATTTGATGAGCTTCTGAGTTGCTGACATGTGTAGGTGCTGGGAGGGTGGCTGGCCAAAAGAGGGGCATGGAAGCTCTGTGTCCCCCTTTCTATACCTTGCTCTATCCATCTCCATCTGGTGTTCATCAGTATCCCCTCTAATACACTGGATAAAAAAAACAGTAAATGGGTGAGGTGCAGTGGCTCACTTGTAACCCCAGTGCTTTGGGAGGCCCAGGCAGAAGGATGGCTTGAGGCCAGGAGTTCCAGGCCAGTTCGGGCAACATAGCGAGACCCTGATAGTACAAAAAATGAAAAAAAAAAAAAAAAAAAATTTTTTTTAACCAATAAATGTAAGGAAGTGTTTCCATGACTTCTGTGAGCCTTCCTAACAAATTATTTGAACTTGTGGAGGAGACGATGGGAATCTTGATTTAAAGCCAGTCAGTTAAAAGTACAGGTGACTGCCTACTACTTGCAATTGATATCTGGACTGGGGGCAGTCTTGTGGGACAAGTGTAGCTGGGACTACAGGCATGCGTCATCCCGCCTGGCTAATTTTTGTATTTTTAGTAGAGATGGGGTTTCGCCATGTTGGCCAGGCTGCTTGCAGCTCTTTTCTTAAAACAAAGAAATTGAGGACTTGAGTTGCTATTGAATCAAGCTGTTTGTCCCTGAGCTTCCCTTGTGTAATCAGTGGGAAAATTACAAGTCTGATAAATGCGAACTGATTTTCTGGACATTTTACATTTCATTGGAAAAATAAATCAGAGAATTATCAGATTCCTCCAGGGCAAATGTAACTGTGATGTAAATCAGAGTCACCAAGGAACAGAGCCCTAGGCTAAAATAGATGCCAGGGCCTCATTTAAAAACCATGACAGCCAGCCCACTAATTCTCGGAACACAAGTATCATTTACTTTTTGGTGCCTGGAGTGAGAGTTTGTCGTATTGGCTTTGCTTCCTAGCATTTCACACAATAACAAATGCTAGGATGGAAAGATATTGAAGACAGGTGCAGTAGCGTGATTATGTTAAATTGAGAAAAGACTTTCAAAGGCTGTCTAGAATCTTAATGATTTCCAAAGGGTCCTCTTTCAGCTTCCCTACCTTGCCTCTGGTAGCCTAATTAATAGAGTGTGACTTTTTAGTTCTTGCCAAGTGCCACCCCAGTTCAAATGACAGCTGTCAGGAGAATGTGACAGATAACTGATGAAGTCTTTAGTTACTTAGCTATCTTTAGAAGACACTGTCTTTGGCTTAATGAGTGCTGTATTTTATAAGTAGCCACAGGTGTTTGGCACCCTGTCGGCATTCTTAGGACTCTAAATAGAGTTAAGTTTTCCGTCTTTATATAGGCATCAGCAGGCTTTGAACACCTGCCCATCTACCATAGCAAAGTAGAAAGTTACAGAGAGAAAACAGAGCCTTTAGGGTGGCATGAAAGGTGTAAATATGCAAATTAACTCTACAGATAAAACCATTAATGTAAACAATTGCAAACCATGCAGAAATATTAATAAGACTAAATATACTCTAAAATATGAGTCTTGATGAGTGAAAAATCTTAAGTTCTAGGTTCTGTATGTGGCCTTGCCACTTACAAATTATTCATAACCAATTCCAATCACCAGAAGTGAACCTTCTTCTCATCTACAGACAGGGGTTAATCATCTCTTAACTAGGTTATATGCTTGTTTGCCAAATCAAGTTTTTGCAAATGAGATGCAGTATGTAGAGGTAACTTATAAGCCATAATGTGCTGAGCACATGAAATTTGGATTTATTATTATGTAGAACCTCATTAGGTATCAGATATATAGAACACTGGATAATCTGGAGCTACCACCTAAAGTCTCACTCACACCTGATACAAATTTCCACTTGGCTGTTGATAATGGCTTTGGCGCCTCTTGTATTTTTTTCTGATCCTCAAACTGTTTGAGTGACCTGGAGATCTAGATAGAAGTGTATGTAGATATGTGAAATTGTATCTACCAAAGCCTCATCATATACAGGCATATACCAAGAGTATTCAGGGGCTACACTGGGAAACAGGTAGTCTGAAAATTTGACTCTAAGTATATAGAACACCTGCAAAAGTCAGAGCACCTATGTTAAGAAAGCAAAAGTGCAAACCTGGCATAAGCCAATATACAGATTACCAGAAGGTGCTTTTCACTGGCTGTGTCTAACAGACGTAGAAAAGAAGATTTTCATGAGGGTGGTATCAGATATGTGAAATAGCATTTTATTATGCAGCCCTGGGAAACATTTTTGTTTTCTACATTGTCAGTAGTGAAATATAAATTTTTAGGGTTTTTTAATTTTTTTTCAGGCCTTATTTTTTATTTTTTATTTTTTTGAGACAGAGTCTCACTCTGTCACCCAGGCTGGAGTGCAATGGCATGATCTCGGCTCACTACAACCTCCGCCTCCTGGGTTCAAACAATTCTCCTGCCTCAGCCTCCCTAGTAGCTGAGATTATAGGTGCCCGGCTAAGTTTTGTATTTTCAATAGAGACAGGGTTTCACCATGTTGGCCAGGCTGGTCTTGAACTCCTGACCGCAAG